>NC_134710.1:402193031-407198031 GCF_043290135.1 Rhipicephalus microplus | reverse complement strand
CATGACACACGCGCTGCGCAGCCCACGTGCTTTCCGAGCCGGAGAGGGAGTCGCGCCTTCTGCTTCGCATTCATATGTAAACAAGAGAGGAGAATTTGCCTAGTCAATATGGCCGACTTCCGGCTTCATCGCGGCTTCACAACGAGTGACGTCAGGGCCGCTCCTTACCTTTCCTTCCTCCATGCTCCCAAAGTATACGCGCCATGTCGGCTGTCTCACGCCCGCACCACGGACAGCCGGGTGACGGGTGGAGCGAGGGACGCAGTCTATGCAGGTGTCGGGGATTCTCAAATGTGTCGGTCTGCAGACGCCTCATATGAGACGCCCGAGACCTTTCTAGCTGCATGTAGGGAAAGCAGCACAGTTTAAGCTGTAGATACAAAATGAGAACTGCTTACAATGAATTTAAGCAGATTAACACAAGGGATATATATACTATTAGCACTTTTTAATATGTCTGTGTATTATAACGTTACTTATACTTCGGTTTCTTGTGAAACAATCGAGCGCATGTAGGTTGATATGAGGAGCTCTGTGCTCTGGATATCGTGGACACTGCCGACAAAACGAGCGTATGATTTAATCGCAGTTTTGATACGTCTCTCTTTGTAGTTCGACAGTTGCCACTTAATTATGATTTAACGCAGCTCAAAGCGCTGATTGAGTGAGAAGCTAGGCGGATCCGTGAAAATTCTGATTGACTTTTTTTTTTCTGGGTCTGCAGGCTCTTCGAACAGTGAATGTGTCGACGCAATTTCGGCGTGCCTGCATATTCACTCGTGCACCATGGCGCGTAGCAGGTGCGTCCACTGATAAAGGCTCAAAAACGCATTTAAACACGCTAAATATGAGCAATTACACACTTTCGCAGGCTCGGGCACGCGCGCTCCCAATGCATATGCTCCTGTGACCTTCAATACCATGGAACTACAGCGCCACTGCTACTGTCACGCGCCAGAGAATCAGCCGATATGCGGTGTGGCTGCCTCATTCACTCCACTGCACCCTACTAGTACACTGTAGTCGGGGCTCACACGTTTGCGGCTTTCATGTTAAAGCCATTTTAGCTTTGGTAACCCGGCTGAAACAATCACTATTGGAGCTCACACTTCGGCTTATTGTGACATGATGCCTGGAGTCTCCACAATGCGATATCGCGAGTTTTTACGAACGAAGGTGGTTTTGCGAAACAGTGCCGTAAACGTAAAGCCTACCCAGCGTGTAATTTACGTTATGTAAAGGTTTACGTTTTGTAAAGACCCGCGCATGCGCAGACTCTATCCGGTAACAAAGTAATGCAAATCTACTGCAGAAATCATGCACGTACAAGGTAAAACCCCTAATGGCAGTCACAATGAGGCTGAAATCTGTGCGGGCAAAGAACGCGCGGGCACCGCGCCCTCGTGCACGTAAAGTTGGCTTCGCCGCGTGGATTTGAACATTCGACGTCACTTTGCGCCACTTGACAGCGCTCGTCGAATAGCCGCGCGAGAGGTGGAAGGAAAAGGGTATGCGTAATTTCGCTACCTAAAGGTAGTAGATACAGTATCTCTAGTCCAGTTTAACCAGGCGTAAATTTAATATTTGAACCACTCACGCCATTCCCCATAGTAACGTCCGGCGGTTCTTTTTTCCATGATTGAAACAGAAATGAACAAGCAGCCTTTTATTACGTCTCTTGATGCACGGAAGGTTCTTTATTTAGAGCAGCTAGTTCGATTACTACTGATTTATTGTAGGCGGTTCGTCCGACGTCATCGGAATCAATTTGAGAATGTCCTGTCATACCGCATTTGTTCACGTGCATTCACCTTAATTTCTCGGTAAGTAGGGCACTGGTGTTGATAATATTGTCGTTTTTGAGGTGTTCGTACATTGAGCTTACACTCTCATGTAAATTGTTATTTGAGTTTGGTGGTCCCTTTAATTATCAAAAGACAGATGTTGCATATCAATCCTCATGGCACCATTAGGGAGCCCTGAAATACTGTCCTAAGTAGCCATAGAATGTCTTTACTTAAAGAAGCTTATTGCCTCGTAAATCAACTGGCACAAAATTTAGAGAATCTGCGAAGTATACAAGCGGAGATTTGTCGCATACTGTAATGGTATGTCACGTGCGACTCGTAACCTGGACCACTTCTTTTTTTCTTCTCTGAACAGTCGTCTTTCAGTGGTATCACAATGCGTGTGAGCTAGTGGAGGCCACTTGCGGCGGCTGCGGAAGCTACGGAGCTCGCCATGCTCCAATTAACCAATGGCTTAGAACTTGAATATATGATGCAGTGTTCTTGCGTATATAGCATCATTGTCGAGAGGAAGTGAATTCCCGGCTGCATGCTGCGCGATTGACTCGCATGTTGTCAGGACTACCAATCAGCCGCGTTTTCTGACCATGCTGAAAAAGTGTTGCAGAGCCCCATTAAGTAGTTTATTCTGGTTGTGCAGCCACAGGTCATTATGACATTGTGCCGATTCCGCTCACTTGAGGCGAGACGCGCTTGGACGCCGGAGCGAGCGGACGCGCGTCGCATGCGCTCCGCCGAACGTGTGCTCTCGTTGACCGGATTACTTCGATATCGTCGCCGGCACTGTGTCGGATCATCAAGTTTTAACTGTCCTGGGAACCGCACACCCTTCCCGGGGCTGTAGAGCATCTCCATTTTGCTCTATCGCCTTCAGAAGAACCCATGTGAGTGCTGGGCCGCTGGGCCTAAGCGTCGACCCAGCTCGCCTGTGCGAGTACGGGTGACTAGGCCTAACGGCGGGACCCCTTCCACAACAATATGGACGCTAGCACTACGCCAACTGCTGACGTGACTACTACCGGATGCGTTCAACCTGCATTCAGCCCCAACGACACCCATGTTAACACGGAATCTCTCGACCTCGACGAGCTCACCTCGGCAAGCGAAGATGAAGTTGCCGTGCACCATCCTACATCGTCAGCATCGCTGGGACCGGTGAGCGACACCGACGCCAACTGGAAACTGGCGATTTCCCGTCGCCAGCGTCAACGCCAGAAAAAATTCGACAAAGCTCGAGCGGAATTGATGCAGCCGGCCGGTCCTGCAAGCACTCCGCCCAGCCACGTCAACGCCGGGGCAGCTGCGGGTGCGAGCGCTCCTGCTGCGCAGGCAGACGCGGCCGGCGTCGCACCGGCGCGAACACCACCACCCGTAACGAAACCGCACCAGCTACGACGGAAGCTGCCGCCGCTTCCACGCACGGACATAAAGATCATCATGCGCCCGAAAAAGGGCCTGGCCATTCGGAACTTCACTACGCATCAAATCTCCCGAGCCGTAGCACTGGCGGGCAATTCACGACAACATTGTACTGGTGATCATTTCATTATACGTACTCGCCCCGGGTCGAACATCATCATTGCCAGCACGCCACATGTTGAGACGGCCGAAATTCTTCGTCGGATCACCACCCTCACGCTTGAGAGGAAGACCTACGAATTCAATACCTATGTGGCGGCCCCTGAGGGCACCTTGCGGGGAGTTATTCATGGGATAGACCCTGGCACAACTCTGGAAGAACTCACCGCCAACCTCCGCGTGCGCACGCAGGGAGTGACAGTGCACAGTGCACGAATGCTTGGTGCTACCAAATCTGCCGTGATCACTTTTGAAGGCCCCCTTCTGCCCCGATATGTACTGTATTACGGTGGGGAGGTGGCCTGCCATCCGTACAAGCCGACGCGACAAGCCTTCCAAGTCTGCTTACAACCGGGGCACCACTCAGACGTATGCCCCACGCCAAACACTCCCGTGTGTCGGCAGTGTGGTATCCTCAACCCCGTTGACGGTCACCCCTGTGCTCCCAAATGTCACTTGTGTGGAGATGCCCATTTAACGGGCGCGAAAGAGTGCTCTCAGAGACTGAAGGCCCCGCGCCCACGGCCACCTCCTCGACCAGCAGCACCAGCCAGGGGTCGCAACCCCCATCGTAACCCACCCACTCCCAAACGTAGGTGGTTCAGCAAGGAAAACGAGACCTCATGCAGCCACTCCCGCTCACGCTCGAGGTCACAGTCCTTCCCGCCCCTCCCTTCTGTGGAACCTGGCCAACAGCAGCAACCACAGCAGCGACAACATCCGAAGAACCGATGACCAAGGGGCAGCAGCAGCAGCAGCAGCAACCCACCTGTCAACAGTCCCAGCACGCCTCCAGCAAGCATAATGAGAAGCCCAATCCCACTCCATCAGCCGGTGCCGACAATAAGGTGAGCTGGTCAGCAAATGTAGATCCTCCCATCGCTCCACTCAATACCCTGTCCACCGCATACGAACACCTTCTCGCGGAAAACATAAAACTCAAACAGGAGCTGGCGGCCGTCAGGGCACGTCAAGCAAAGGACAGTTCTCAACTTCATGCCCTAATGGCACGTCTTGGATCACCGCCCGACTCCCCCGAAAAAAACCCCCCAACCTCCCCCAAGAGACAGAAGACCCCTAAAACGGCGCTATCAATTCCTGCTGCGTCGGGCACCACAGTCACACGCGAAGAGTTACGCGAAATGCTCTCAACGCTCGCGCAGCAGCTATCGCAACAATTCAGTGCCGTATTCACGCAGTTCGGAGAACGCCTCGACTCTCTCGAGACACGCTTCGAGGCGCAAATTGCTGAAACAGGCGAAAACATACGCAGGAAGAGGGCCACTCGTAGCTCGCACGCCACGACAGATCAAGGTTACCATAGACTAGGATTGGAATCACATGCATCCGAAATCCTCGCTACCCCCGCATTGACACCCAGCGCCCTCACCCTCACTCCTACATCGGCGTCGCAAGCCGAGATTCCGATACCCACGCCTTTCCACTCAACGAATTAACCATGGGCAGCACAGCCCCACTCATTGGCGAACATTTAGAAGTCTGGCAATGGAACTGCCGCGGCTTCCGCAGAAAGCGGAGCCTCCTCCAACAGTACATTAACACACACCTTGCTCGGCCAGATCTCATAGCGCTTCAGGAGCCCGGAACGCCACCCATATTTTCAGGTTATGAGTCCTATAATAGTCAAACAAAGGGCAAAGCGGCCATCCTGATTGACAAAGCGCTAACCGCAGTTGGCTTAGACAATATCCCAGACACCAACATAGAACATGTGATTGTGGAGCTAGTTCTCAGGCAAAAAAAGAAAGGAGAAAAGCGAAGTATCATCATTGTCAACGTATATAGCGCCCCAAAGCAAAAAAACACTGATTTCCATGCCCTCGTCCAAGGTGCCTGCCGATTGGCCCAGGAAAAAGAACTCTTACTGCTCGGCGACTTCAACGCTCTCGACGAACGCTGGGGTTACAACCGTTCGGATGTCAAAGGCAAACAGCTTGCGGCTGCCACTGAAAAATTTCAGCTTGAACTGCTTACGGATCCCGCGTTCCCTACCCGGATCGGCAACAGTCTGTGCAGGGACACTTGCCCCGATCTCACCTTCGCCCGTGGCCGTGCAAACTATAACTGGGACAACCTGCAGGAATCCTTGGGCAGTGACCACTTTATTCTCCGCACAAAAGTTACAGAGAGCGCAGCGCGTCGGTCTATTGGAGAAGCACGCATCACAAACTGGGACGCCTTTCGTCGTGAAAGCGAATATTCACTCGACAGCCTCACAAGCCTCACCGACTGGTGCACCCAACTTAAAGAAATTCGAGAGCGTTGGACCACCACCATTAACAGAACACCTGCACTGCCGGAAGTGGACGGCGATCTGCTACATCTGTGGGAAGCCCGAAGGAGCCTCATCCGCAGATGGAGGACGCAAAAACATAACCGACGCCTCAAGCTAAGGATCGCCACACTCACCACTCAGGCAGAGCAGTACGCTACAGAACTGGCGCGACTCAATTGGGCCCAGTTTAGCGACTCTCTTCGAGGCTCATTGGGCACGGCCCGCACGTGGCACATTTTGCGCGCTTTGATGGACCCCACTCGCACAAAAATGAGACGAATAAATCAGTCATGCGCCTCATACACGCCTTTGAGGGTACTGACGATGAGCTGCTGGATCAAGTCCAGCGAAAATGCTTTGGCGATTTCTACCCACCCGCATCTCAAGCTGCGTATCGTGGACGTGCCAATGACCCTCTCGACCGACCAATAACGGTAGACGAAGTTTACGCAGCCATTCGCAGCAGCAATCGCAACACAGCTGCTGGGGCAGACGGAATCACGTACTCCCTTATCAGGAACCTCAACGACAGCGCCGTACAAAAAATCACGGCGTTTTTCAATGATCATTGGCAACGTGGCACGCTTCCTCCTGAATGGAAGCACGCGGAGGTCATAATGATACCGAAGCCGGGCAAAAAACTTCACATCGAAAACCTCCGACCAATATCCCTCACTTCCTGCCTTGGTAAACTCTTCGAGCGCGTCATCACTAATCGCGTGCAAGATTACCTCGAAGACAATGACCTTTTCCCGCACTCAATGTACGGGTTCCGGGCACATCTTTCAACGCAAGATGTACTGCTACAATTAAAAGAAGTCATTGATAACTCCCCCCAGCAAGGAGAAAACATTATCTTGACTTTAGACATTAAGGGCGCATTTGATAACGTTAGCCACCAGGCCATACTTGAGGGCCTCGAGGCCCTTCATTGTGGGCAGCGCGTCTACAGTTATGTTCACGCCTTCTTGTCGGACCGCACTGCCACAGTCGGTCTCGGCTCCATCCGATCAGATGTTATCAAGGTTCCGAACAAGGGCACCCCGCAGGGCTCAGTGATTTCCCCGCTACTCTTTAATGTAGCTATGGTTGGCCTGGCACATGAACTCCACCGCATCGATGGCATCCATCACGCAATGTATGCGGACGATATCACCGTCTGGGCCACGCGGGGGTCCCTTGGAGAAAAAGAATATAACCTGCAGCAGGTAGCCACATGCGTTGAACAATACGCGCAGGCACGAGGCCTGGCCTGTGCAACAGAAAAATCTGAGCTTCTACGAATTTATCGAAGCAAGCTCCCACCATCGACGCAGAACAACCAAGGCTCCCGCCTCCAGGTTGTCCTTGCTGGCAAACAAATCCCAGAGAAATCCACCATTCGAATATTAGGCATGTGGGTACAGTCGAACCGCCATGTGAATCACACACTTTCCCTTCTCCGCACCACTACACTGCAAGTGGCCCGAATGATATCTCGGGTAGCCACTCGTCGCCATGGCATGCGCGAGGAAGACACCCTGAAACTCATACGTAGCCTCGTGGTCAGTAGGGTGACATACAGTTTGCCCTACCAACGCCTCACCAAGAGCGAACAGGGCCAAGTAGACGCAATGCTCCGCAAGGCCTACAAATCGGCACTCAAGCTACCACCGGGTACTCCTTCTAGCAAGCTCCTCGCATTGGGCCTACACAACACCTTTGAAGAACTTTGTGAAGCGCAACTCGCCACACAACTGCAACGGCTCAAGCAAACACCTACAGGCCGTGACCTGCTCCTACGCCTCGGCTACATCAGCCAGTTTCACGACGCAGCTCGTCGCAAGCCCATTCCGGACCAACTTCGTGCCACTTATAAGGTCGCTCCCATCCCCCGCAATATGAATCCCCGACTACATCAGGGCCGGAGGGAAGCCAGAGTGGAAGCCCTCGAGCGAACTTATGCACACAAAAACACTACGTACTATGTTGACGCCGCCAACTACGACCATGCAAACAATAAGGCTGTAGCCACAGTCGTGGACCACACACTCACAGAACTTACCAGCGCTTCCGTGCGGTGTCGCAACATCACCGATGCTGAAGAAACTGCCATCGCGCTCGCTGTCGCCCTCGGCTACAGACAACGAAGGTCGCTGACAGTTCTCACGGACTCTCAAGCAGCTTGCCGCAACTACCTACAGGGGCGCATCAGCCAACCCGCTCTCAGCATCATCATGAGCGTTACAGACACTGGCGAGCATTCCATTACACATCCACTCAGAATTTGGCATCGGATTATATGGACTCCGGGCCACATGGGACTGGAGGGGAATCAGGCAGCGGATAGGGTAGCTCGAGGGTATGCGAGCCGAGCACCTTCCAACTCCGCCCCTGAGGAACTCGTTCCGGTCCCTTGCGACTATTCGGCCATCCTAAACCATTACAGAGGACTTAGGAAAGCTTATTCGCTACCACACCGAACACTAAATAAAGAGGAATCGGTCAGCTGGAGGCAAATTCAAACCGGCACGTTTCCAAATTTGCACATCCTGAGTAAAATGCACCCCTCGGCATACTCTCTTCTCTGCCCATGGTGTTCAGCTAAAGCCACTCTGTACCACGTCACGTGGGAGTGCCAGGCCATTACAGCCTCACAAGCAGTACAAAATCCAACAGCGGAGCGATGGGAGGAGCTGCTGGCCAGCGAGAACCTGGAAGATCAATTGAGTCTGATCAACCGGGCCCGCAGAGCGGCTGCTGTAAGCGGAGCCCTGGACTAAGGCCCCCCCCCCCCCCACCGCAAGCCAAGCATGTCCGACTACTCGGAGCTTCTCCGCAGAAAATTTCATGTAATTAAATCAATAAATATGTTACCACCACCACCATCCGCTCGCTTGATTGTCTTCTAATGTGCTACATTTTATGTGGCCAGATGTTCTGCAGCAGACATTCAAGTAAAAGTGACCTGCTCCTACATAATGACCTTTTTGATTGTGATGATGCATACACTTTATAGGAAACAATAGCAAAGCTATTTTATGTTATTACTTCACATCTTCAGATTTTTTAGAATGCTGTGAGACCTTTGAACGTTTCTTTTCCAGAGCTCTCTGGTCAAACTTAGAAGGAAAAAAATTGAGACCAGGCAGTCGTAATATAGCCAAATTTAGCAACTTCAGTTGTACAAAACTTGTCAACTGTTCAGCTATTGAAAGAATAGCAGTGTGTCATGCTAAAATTAGTTGTCATGCAATTTACTGCATTCAGCAGTCAGCTTGTGTACTGTTGCCGTCATTGCATTTGTACAGTTCTGCGGCTTAATGGGACTTGGTAAAACATTTCCTGGGGAGGTTAGCAGTAAAATAAGTGAGGGTGACAAATAAGCAGTAGTTCTTTGTACTTGTATCATCATGAAAAGTGCGGTGTACATATACAGTATATACAGTGTTAATTGCCTGTTTCTTTTGGAATTCCTGGACAGGTCATAGGAAGCTTGGCACAAAGCGATGTGATTGGTTAGATATCCTACCAGCATTGTAACGTAGCAGAAAGACTTAAAGAATGTGCGTGAGCAGAATCAGTCCGGTGCATTCCTTTTTTCCTCTCCTTATAGTTTGACATTTTGCTGTGTGGGCATAGCTACAAAACCTAACGCAGCATTTCACTGCTTCTTTTCAGAAGAATCCAAGTTGCATTATAGACAATTTGGATTTAACGCATTCAAGGAATATTTACACAGTATCCCTGATGTGGTCCGGTTAAGAAGGTAAGTGCTCTCTGCGTGACTTATGTTTTAAGCAATGCTGCATAGTTTCGCAGTTTTTCACCGCGAATATGGCACTTTGGCTCCTCGCATTGTCGATGTTGGGAAAAAAGTGTTGCTAAGTATATACAGTATACTGTTATCATGTTGTAATGACACTAGTATTACTTGAAGTTATGTAATGATATATTGATATCAATGATGATAGCAAACACTGCCTTTTGTTTCTAATCTCTACAATGTGCATCAAAGTGCCTGGGTGGTCCATTTTTTTTACACATACTCATGTTGCTTGAAATCGTCCAGTCTTCATGGGGGCTGTTTATTGAAGTTAAACATGTTTGCAAGAGACATGATATAAGAGACATTTGGGTATAAGAGACAACAATGCGTGGATGTGTACTTGCATTGAATTAGGCAGGGGTGCAACATTTGTGCCAATTGCGCCGATTGGGTACAATTTCCCATTGTTGCGCCTAGCTGTGCCAAAACCATTAAAATTGCTGAAATTGCTTCGCGCTGCGCCAAAATGCGCGACAAGCCTTAAAGTTATCTTTGGTGCACTAATTTCAGCGAGAAATGGCAGCCACATTGACCACCTGCTTCATCAATCAAATCAAACACAGGCCCTAACCCTAAACCATGCATGGTGTAAGTTATATACTCGTTAGGTGAAGACACTCGATAAGATGAAGGAATAATGCCACGTACCGATTGGTTCGCTGACCATAGCGGATACCTATATTGGTGGGACGAAAGCACCTCAAGTAAAAAAAAATGTTGCTATAAGCCCCAACGCTTCGCGGTAAACATAAATTTCCTAGTCGGTTAACGCGGTTATGGCATGTTAGGAGCGTATGGTATGTCTTCCGTGTGCCAACAAGGTCAATGTGCTGCAAACGTCGTCGTTGCTAGCCACCACGCTTTTCTGGCTTGAAGTTGCATTGTCCCAGCGAGGAATATTCGGCACCGTCGCCAGGCTAACGGGCACGCGCCGTTGTTACTTTATTTGTATGTGGTTGAACGAGCCTTACAAGCCAGCTGAGAAGTTTCTTACTAAACTTAACCCTACCGTGAAAAAAAAAGAGCGGGCGCTAGGTTGAAGGGGGATGTAGCAGTTCAAAAATTGCTTGGCCTTGATCTAACCTGCACTGAATCTTTGTTAATGGTGTATTCAGACGACGGATCGAATCCGGATGTGGCGGGACGGACGGCGCGTCACGTGACCTCACATCAGTGATTTCCCTCGTTCGCGACTCGTCCGCGCGGCTCGCGGACGGATGAACCCAACCTGTTTCTCACATCGAGATTCTGGCGGGGGAGAGCCGGTACTTCAGCGGAATAGCTTGGGGTCGGTGGCAACCAGTACACTTTTCGTCTGCTCGCGGCATGTCCTCCATGGCTCGCGGTCAGCTGCATGACTGGTCGGCATCATCTACGCTTGAGCATTGTTTACTTAGTTTCCGGAGACTTTGTTCTCAGGTGAATAAATATGCAGAAATCACTTCTGGTGGTTCGGGAAATGTCGCCGCCGTCGCTTAACACGCGAGATTCTTAGCCGTCATGGTGATGAAATATTCGAACTTCTGCAACCGGCGACGTGCCGCTTCTAAAAAAAAAGGCGGGAGACACGTTTAGAAGTTCTACAAGTGGGGAATAATGTAGTTGAAAGAATATCCTGCTAGCAACTCCCTTTTCTCCTGAAAGAATAACACTACTCGTTCATTTGTCACAACACGACAGACATCGCAGCCAAGCTTCGCTTCTTGCGGGCATCCATGTTGAATACTCTCAAACCGGTCTGCTGCCAGCGGGCGCAGGTGAGCGCCGAATCTGCTGTCGAGGGTAATCCGGCTGTTTTCCCCTAGGACACCGTCCGTCGTGTGGATGAGCCTTAAGCGACCGTTGTACACGGTGTCCCGCAGAGAAGTGTGTTATGATTTCGAAAGGGCTGTTGGCGCCAGGCACGGGACAAAACAGATTTTGTTCAATTTCACTGTAGACTACTTAAAAGTTAAACGCTCATAGTCCAGAACCAGTTATAATGTGGTGAAAATGAACTCCCGTTTACGCTCTCATGAATCCTCATGTATAGGCATACCGCTTATTATGCAGCCCTCCAAGATGATTGTCGGGTTATGATGCGGTTGCTGGAAAATATTTGGGACAGTTGCGGTAATAAGTGCACGTATGGAAAGAGGCGTGCTAAGTGCGCTGCTGGGGTGTGAGTGAGAAGGTCGTTATGGAGGAGAAGGGGACGCGGAGTGAGCGACCAAAGGGTTGAAGGAAGAGAAAGAAAACAACAAAAAAATTACTGGACGCTGCACGCGTTCCCAGAGCAACGAGCAAGGGACGTGGGCGGTTACCCAGGAAGCCTTTGCAGCGGCACCGATGTGGCACTGGCGTCGCGTGTCTCCGGCCGCTTGCTGTTGGCTGCGCACAGTTCAAACTTCCACGTGTGACCCCTTCCTTATTAACTGCGCTTAAAAGTTGACTGTAAAGAAAAACGTTGTCATTTAGAGCTTGCTTCAGGTGTTGCGTTTTTACCTGGTCCGTGAATTCGAAAGCCTTTACGACTTTTATCACGCGAACTTTCGCTTTTGCGGCTGGTGCGCGCTATTGCATCAGCTTGGCAGGTTTTCGTCGTTGATCACGCTGTTCTTAGTTTAGTACGTGAGTGCTATCTTTTCGACGCCTGATTCTCATGTCTTGGACAAACTTCCCGCGACAGATACCGAACAGCAGGCTAGGCCCAAACAGTGTTGGTTGCATTTCGGGTAGAGGTCACATGCGATCTAAGTTGCGCTTTGGGAAGGAATCAATAGAACTCTTTTTGGGTGTCTGCTCTTGAAGGGAAGGGTAATTTTTTTTTAATTATAGCGATGGTGGCACGTGTAGCATTGAGATACTGGCTCGTGATTCGATTGCGATGTCTTGAAATAAGGTGCACACCCATGAAATCAAGCAATTGGCATCTTTAAGCACGTAAAATTTTCAACGTGTTTCGACATACTAGTTTCTGTGTAATGCGCATAATCAAGGCGGTCTGAGAAATAGTCAGTGAATTTCCATGATGTTTGCTCCTATTGGTAAATATTCCTCTTCCCTCTACCCTTTTGCGTTAATTTCATTGGCAACGCAGTTTCTTTGTCACTAATTTTTGTTTTTTTTAACGTTTGAAAACTTGAATGGTTGTAAGCACCACGTATCACATGCTTCGATTTTCGGATACGCGAGGCTGCATACTCAAAGTTGCGCCCTTTGAAAAAGGTTGCTTTGGTTATAGTGCGGATATTCGAGACTCCAGCGACTTGTGTTATAAGCGGTTTATACTGTACTCGTGTGTGTTTGCGACTCATAAATTGTGAGTATTAGCACGATAGGTGACGCCTAAAAAAGTTACTGGAAATCATTTGGAGCAGCAAATGACATTTCTGCTGCCCTGTGCGTCATTTTTGTTTTGTTTGTTTGTTTGTTTTTTGCCACCTCTACTTCTCGGTTCTGTGACTCTCTCGAATTTCAAGCTCACCAGCTTGGCAGAGTCACATTCGCAGAGTCTGTCAAACGATTAGACAGGCACAGCAAATGCTAATCTAGACTGCAGTGTTTGCTCAGTGGGGCGATTCAGAATAGTACTTTTATTGAAATAGGAGTGCTAATGTCCACTGTGCATTATTCAGGCGGGTTGAATATTTTGTACATATACTTTTTTTTACTAAATATAAGTGTTCTTTCTTATACTGCTCGAAACTGAGTGTTTAATGATAAAAAAGTTTTTTTTCCGTAACCTGCTCCGAATTCGGATTTAAGTGTTTTAAAAGTAGCATTTTGCTGCTTCACAAAATCTGCTACAAATTCTATTTTGGCTGTTGCACACCTGAATAGGGGTTGATCAAGAAATGAGAACGAGGTGCCTCTGCTTGTTACAGTCATCCTTTATAAGAGATAAAAACTACTCTCGGCTGAGTCTGCTCTTTAAAGCGGTTCAACTTTTGTTCTCTTGACTTGTTATAAGCTGTAATGTTTACAGATTATGTAGCAAAAGTAGTGAATGAAAGGCTGCATATGATGAAATGGTAGCGCCTGTGGAACCATCATCTTTACTTAATTTAAAAAATTGATGATATATATATATATATATATATATATATATATATATATATATATATATATATATATATATTCACAAAAAGTGATTGTGATAAATCCTTCAACGCTACTGCTGAGTATATTACTGTGATGCAAGCAACTCGAAAGCACATGTGACATCCAGCCCACTCCACATATTTAGGAGAAAAAAATGACTTGGCAAAATAGCGATATGGTAGTCAGAATTACCATCTTTATTCTTATTCCATCTTGTTTATTGGATGCAAGGCAGCTGCAGCAGTCATTCACAAAGTGAAAGGCGCTTCATTTCGTGCCCGTGTGCTAGCATCGAAGTGTTGATCGGCAGAGAAAAACTGCACTTTAAAACATCAGCGAACACCGCAATTTTATGATAACTGTGTGTCGGTTTTTAAGCTTTTGGGTTAGCTTGTGTGTTTACGCATGTAGCTAGTGGTCTGTACAAAAATTAATGTTTCACGAGCACTTTCTTTATGACATGAATGGCTATGCAGCTTGTGATAGAACATGCAGTCTTCTGTTTCGATTGCGACGTACAGTGGTACTGACACTTGCAGTTTGAAACAAGTGGAATTAGCGAACCGTGTTTAACTGTGATTTGATGTGGTCATGCTGGGGCAACATGTTTCGAACGTTTGCAGCCTTCGCTGTTTACAAAAGACTACCACAACGATGGCTTGTAGCAAATTACGAATGTAGCTTAGAGAGATTTGCAGTACTCACTGCCCATCTTCTGACACTTGCTCGACCACTTCAGATGAGAAGTGCTAGCGAGTTGTTGAGTGTAGGGCATGAACTCGTAAATGTACGTGTCTCCCCGCATGTCGCAGTGGACTGCTGACGTGGTCATTCAGCTCCAAAAATGTACGTGTGCAAGGCAGTTGTGGCATGCTTTGACCAGAAAGCATAGCCTTCGAAATTCTATACTGATCTGTCGCTGACGTGTCAATAAATGATGCTAGTTAAGGCATGAAAATTATCGTGACGGGTCAAGTTTCGTTGGCCGTAGGTGTTGCATGGAAAGGGATCACTAATTGGAAAGCCGAGAGTGGTGGACCCAACCTGGCCTAACTGTGCCACAGATTCAAATTAACAAGCTTTTACAGCATAATGTGCGCCTCTCTTCAAGTGGGGAGAATATTTTGCCCTGGAAGGGTCGTAGTTAGGCTGATGATGATGATAGGTGCACTTTTGCTACATTTCAAGTGATCTGTTGTCATTACAGGCATGTAGAAGGAAACACAGCAGTGCCAGTGGTTGTCACCAAATCTACGGCTCATGTCGCAGAGATGGTCAGATGTTACAAGTGCTCCAAACGAAGGCCCGTGGCACGTTGTAGCACTGTCTCTCGTTTCACCGTTATACTTAATAAAAGTTATGATTTTATTAAAACTAAAAAGTGGTTGGAGATGTCTCCCTGAAAGAGCGTAAAAGCCTTCGGAAGTGTCAAGTAAGCCTGTTTTAGGGACTGCTGTTAGGTGTGGCGGGAGGGATGAAGGAGATAACTAATTACCTTATGCAGAAACTTCCAAGCAATCGCAACTGTCGGAAGTAGTGTGCTAGAGGCTGGTTAATAGTTAATAAAATAGTTAAGATATAATGAAGAACAATTTATTGATTTCACAGTATTTGCAAACCTGATGAGGGCAGCACATTTAAACAAAGACATCCTGCACTTGCTTGTGTTCTACCTTGAGATAGAATAGCTGGAAGTGTGTCGATTCACTTTCTTGACATTTCTTTGTCTTTCAGTAAAAGTCCTATGATGTCGGCTACAAGCCAAGTAACCTGTTTACAAGACTTATTCGGTCACCACCTGCATCGTCTAACGGTAGGGCATTTTCAATAGCACTTGCCTTTGTGTGTGATACGGTTGTGTCTGCATGCACGTGTCTTCAGGCAGTCCAAGAATAAGCAGGGTTTTCTTTCAAGAGAAAGAAAGCAGTGTTTCAGTACTTTTTTTTCCAAGAAGGAGCCAATCACTATGAGAGGCGTTGTGAGACTATTGTGAATTTGTCTGTTGCTGCTTGTCAGGATGATATAAGTAAAAACGTAAGAAAAAACCATCTTACCGATTGAAGAATGTTGGTTTTCCCATACAGTTTTCTAAAATTAACTAGAGGTAACTCTGGCACTGCGATCGTTTAGCGACGATGAGATTGATGGGTAGTACACAGATTTGTCTAGTCTTCGTACTTGCGGGGCTTTAATCACAGTTGTGGCTTCATTTATTGCTTTGTTTCTGTTTCGCTTTGAAGGAAAAAAATAAAGCCTTTGAACTGTGAGACCCGATTTGAAACGGTCAGCCAGGGTGGTGAAGTTCAATTGCTTAACATTTGCTAATTTTTGTTTTGTCAAAAAAGAAGCTTCCAGAGCCAACGAAGTGAAGCCAACCAAAGCCAAAAGTATGAAAATTAGACAGATTCATTTGCTACCCATCAATCATTTCTATGCTCACTGAACCACCATGCGTGGGAGATCCCATAGACACTAGCGCCAGAGTTCCCTCTAGTGTATTTATAGGAAGCTCTATAGATGTTCTCTAAACAAATATGACCGTGCATTGTTGTGGCACTGCCGCTGGATAAAAAACAAAGTGCGGCCTGCTGCGTGCCGCGGAATCTGCGAGATGGGCCTAGTTCACCTCGCGCCCGCTGTGGCTGCACTGCTCCTCCTAGAAGAAACGCTTTCACACGCATTTCTATGTAGGATAGTAGGCCGTAAATAACGCGTTTAGTAGCTGCACATCACAGGTTCGATTTTTTATCGTTAGTAAGAGTACCTATTGCACCACATCTGTGAGAAGTTTGCCCTAGAAGGGCCAATAATTAGTAGAATATAGGCCTCAATGAATGCTGCCCGTTTGCATTACCTCACCTGTAATTAAGTGTTCTAATATGAAAATAATTGTTAGTAGCTTTACGTCTTCCTTCGAGACGAAGCAGTCAGTTATGCAAGCACTGAGGAGAGTGGCCAAAGGGCCCGGACACCCTTTATTCCAAAATTAGATTGGCCTCTGTGTCTCTGTCACAGGCAATTTGGCAACTACGGCCGGTTCGGTAGGTTAGTAAATATGACTCAGTTGAAAATCAGTTGCATGTAAATTATTTATTGCGTCATCAGCTGGATCCATTTGCCGGCGTTTCCTGCTCTGGGTGTTGTTCTTTTGCAGGCAGAATATAAAGAGCACACGACCCACTCACTCGGCTTTCACTTGCTTCCTCTCCTTGACGGCCCTTGCCAAGAATTATTCTTCAGCCGAGCATCCCGACACTCTAGATCGCATGGTAATTTATGGTACTGCATGGTAACGTCTCTTCCCACGTTCGACTTGCACAGTGGCACACAACAGCTTCGTGGCATCACACCGCTAGAAAACACCTGCTATGCACAATAAACACCGCACCCTCGCACAGAAAACATGTGTCTAGCTGCCCACACACATGGTCACACAAAGCAGTGGCCGTGTACAAAAAAACCACACGACAAAGCACACAAACGCTCATAAATCCTGCGGCAACCCCAATGCTGCATGCACCAGCGTCTACTTCGCGTACGGGAGCAATGACGTTCTCCCGCTCCCTGTTGGTCCTTGGCCAGAATTATTCTTCAGCCAGGCTTCACGATTATGTAGATTTCGGGGGAATGCGGGGTACTGCAAGCTAGCGCCTTTTCTCGCATTCGACTTGCACAGCGGCTCACACAGTAATACAAGAGACTTGTTGCATATATCACTAAGAAAAAAAAAAACACCTGCACACGCACCCACAATAAAAATGTCCTCAAACACAGTAAACATGACTCAAACTGCCCCGCACACACGATCAAATGAAAAAAAAAGAGAAAGCACATGAAAGAGCACATGGTCATGCATAAATCCTCATGCACCCACATTGAAACACGAAGTGCGGTTCGCTTTAATGGGTGGAGTGTTAGCACCCTCCTCAAAAAATCGGCCTAAACTGTCAACTGTGCCCAGACACGCTCGCCCATTGACGGCGACGCCGCGCAGCAGGCCCCACTTTGATTTTTATCCAGCGGCTGTGGCTCTGGCAAGCGTGTAAGCGAGTGTGAATGAGTATTGGTAAGCTTATTTGAGTTCATTGAACGGGAGCAAGTGAATACAGCAGCGTGTTGCGAAATATTATGCTGGCTGCATGCACTCCGATCTGGTGAAAGGGAGCTGAGTTTTGTGTCAATGCTACCACCAGCAGAAAGACATGTCCGTTTGTTGGCAGCCTAGCTGTTTTTGAGTCCGGCAAGTTTCAAATACGATTGCAATTAGAAATAACACATAAAAGAAAGGACCATTTTCATAAAATAAAGTGGACTCTCAGTAAACAGAAATCAGTTAAATGGAGCTACGGCTTAAACGAAACTATTGCCGCTGCAATGTTTGGTTTCGGGCTTGTATTCTGCACCCATGTTCACGTCTCAGTAAACGGAACTCTTGTTAAATAGAACATATTTTCCCGCTCCCTTCAGGTTCCGTTTATTGAGAGTGTACTGTACATCACAGACATGGTTAGTATGCTCGGCAACAGATTTTTGTTTAGATGCACAGAAAGCTTTTTTTTTCATTGCAGCTTGTTTGATTACATGTTGATGTTTGTGTGTAAAGCATTCCTGGTGCTTTGTGGTGACAGCATTCCTCTTCAGTGGTACACCCAGTTTTGCAAAGCTTTGTTTCGGACGCCAAATGTATAAATACATGTTATGCAGCTGACAGTGTTTCTTTTCTTGTGTGACAGCAGCACGCATGATTGCTATCGAAATTGAAGTGGTCTGTAGTCACTAAGGGGCACTAAAGGTAAATATTAAGCCAATGTTGATTCTTGAAATAGCGGTCCAGAAACATTGTAGTGCCAGCTTTGTGCCAATGAAGTGCTCATTGTCAAATAAAGTTGTGTTTGGATGGTCCGCCTTGCATTATCGCACTGCAAATATCCCATTCTGAAAGCAGTCATGCTCGAATATTTGTTGTCGTACGCATGTTGCCCGGCATTACTGCGTGGTCGCCGACACCAGTAGCAGCAGAACGAAAGTGGGAGTATGTCACACATGTCCCGTTTATTAGGGAGGCGATCGCCGGGCTAATTCCAAGAGCCGAAGTATCGGCCCCCCGAACCGCACCACGAAAGCGTGGACAATTTAGAAGTGGTCCTTATTGGTGCGCCAGCGGACGCCGGCTGTGGCCCAAAGAACAAGACAGAGCCGAGAGTTGATAAACAAACAAATTATATTCTCAATAATGGCAGATCGAAAATAATACACAAAAATGCACACTCCACACTAGTTACATACAATATGTCACCAATCAAACCAATCAATCAACGTACTACACAATACAATCCGCCACACTTGAAACAACGGACACGGACAACAATACGCCCTACAATGCAGTCGCATGCATTGAACAACCAAGACACATAAGGACTAAAGCGATAGAAAACCTATTCAGTCCAAAGTCCTTGGAACAAAAGTCTGAATGATACTCTTCCGAGAATCACTCACTCAAAGTCCAGCGTTGTTGTCGTTCTGTAGCTCTCGAAGTTTCTCTTCCAGGAAACCTCGCGTCCTCAAATGGCCACTCTCCAAGCTTCAAGCTTCTTCGCCGGAAATCCGTCGGCTTCCCACACGCAGCTGTTGCCCGCGTCTTCGCTCGATAGCGGTAAACCCACGCTCTTGCCTGTAGCTCGAGCCGTCCCTACGGACCAAAAACTTCGCCGACTACACGGCGGAATCTCTACGCACTCTGGCGCTCACTTCCGTCTCCTCCTGTTCTGTCACTACGGGCAGAACCTTCGCCGACTACACGGCGGAATCCCTACGCGCTCTGGCGTTAACTCCCGTCTCCTCCTGCTTTCTCGTCTCGGCTGCTCGATTAAATACGTTCCCCGCCACCTTCCAGAAATTTCTCGTCATTTCGTCGGCGCGATACGTAACGAAGGCTGGGGAGAGGTGCGAGACGGTTCGACTGCCCTCTCCGGAGGATGATTCACTCGGTCTGACCCCGCCTCCTTCGTTCTAGAAAAATCGCGGTCTTGCTGGGCCGCCGATGTGGGGTGAGGAGGATCGTCTGCGAAGCCGTGCTTCTGCGGGGAGAGCGCGCGCCCGGGAGCCCTGGATGTTGGCTTTCTTTTTTTTTTCTTTTTACCTCGCGGCGTTTCTGCCGCCCGTTGTCGCAAGGATTTGGCGGCGCGCTCTTGTTTAGCGCTCGTTCTGTGACACTGCCCCCCACTTTAAGAATATTATCTCATAATATTCAAAACCACACAAACGAGCGCGAACAGTCACCACACATTCTCACAGACTGTAACACAATCAGTCGCTCATGACACTTCACATTCACAATAGATCACTTAATACAATTGTACATTGTAATTCAATTACACAACACGTGAAAACACGACCACAAGCACATGAGTACAACACTGCACCACACATTCCCAATAATACAAAGGTACAAAGTTCTCTCATTACAACAATGGTACAATACTATACATCACATCACAGCACAACACTTCGACACTTGTGACTCAGGATAACACAACATTAACACATCATATGTCACTCAGCACTGCCCAACACATTCTGATTCAACTTCAGCACTTATCCTGTGTACCTTGCGCGGCGCTTGCGCCCTTTCTTGCGGTGCTCGCTCGATCTCTTCTTGTGTTTCCTTGTTCTTTTTCGGCGAGCCCTTTCCAACGACGATATCTGAGGCGTCGTCTCAGCCATCGTTGTCTCTTCCGACACCGTTAATGCGTCATTACATTCGACGGGTCCTGTCTGTTTATTTACCCGCTTGATCATGCCTCTACATCTTGCCCGGCTGGCCAACTCCGTCTCCTTTACACTGTCGGTCGGTTGAGGTCGTGCCGCCGTAAGTCCGGTTGCTCGGCCCGTGAACTTATTCGACACGATCGTCTTCTCCTTCGCTGTCTCTTGCGCCGCAGCTTCACCTTGGGCTCTAGTGAGATCCGTCACGGGATGCTCCTCCCTTGTATCTCGCGGCCGCCGTGTAGGCGAGGGCTCTATCTTCGGGTCTTCTCCCAAACATTCTGGATCATTCGGCCCTCGCGCCCCGACGATGTTTCCGATGACAAGGTCATACAGGGGGGTCGTCATGCATAAAGCAGTAACCTTCCCGCTGAAGTACGGGGTTTCAACCTCAATTTCTGCTTCGGGAAGTATCCGGACCGTACGGTCAATTAGGCAAACCGGTTTCGTTCTGCCTGTCAACTCTCTTTCCCGTACCAAATTTCTCCTCACGATAACCGTGGAGCTACCGGTGTCTCTTAGAACCGTAATCTTCTTGCCTGAAATCTTTCCAGGAAGCGTTGGCATTCCCTTCGTAACACTGGTTGGCTGTTTTGACATTACAGCCCCCACAATAGGAATTTTCTCCCCATTCTTCAACTCTACGAATCCATCAGTGACGGCATTATTATCAGATTTCGGTGCTGCTTGCACACAGGATACCTGGTGAGTTTGACTCACTCCGTTCCGACATGCATCTGCTTTGTGCCCAGTCTGACCACACTTGAAACATTTTACTGCCGCAGGGCTCGTATAGATCGTTCGACAGTTTTTCGCGCGATGACCCACTCGGTTGCACAGAAAACATCGCGGAATGCTCTCTGGTGTACGCTTCTTTTCTTCGGGAGCCAATTTCTTCGAATCATCGGGACAATCCTTCTTGACCCTGGCCAAATTAGTGCCACCTTGCGCTTCCAAGAATTGATCAGCCAATTCAAGCATTCCTTCAAGTGACTCGGCCTTCCTCTCTTTCAAGTACAGCGACAGGCTTGGGTGGCAACTAGTAAGAAATTGTTCTCTAATTAGGAGCTCTCTAAGCTCATCGTACTCCTGCGCTGTCCCTGAAAGTTCAATCCATCTGTCGAAATAATGGCAAAGTCGGGTGGCATACTGCGTAGCCGTCTCACCATCAGCTGGCTTTCCTGTCCGAAATCTGTCCCGGAATCCTTCTACAGTAAATCTAAATCGCTTCAGCAAAGCAGCTTTCACCTTTGCATAGTTGGCTGCATCGGTCGGCGTCAGCCTGCCGTACACACTGAGCGCTTCACCACTCAAGCAAGTACTCAAAGCAGTTGCCCATTGCTGTTCCGATCGCAACTGTCGGAAGTAGTGTGCTAGAGGTTGGTTAATAGTTAATAAAATAGTTAAGATATAATGAAGAACAATTTATTGATTTCACAATATTTGCAAACCTGATGAGGGCAGCACATTTAAACAAAGACATCCTGCACTTGCTTGTGTTGTACCTTGAGATAGAATAGCTGGAAGTGTGTCGATTCACTTTCTTGACATTTCTTTGTCTTTCAGTAAAAGTCCTATGATGTCGGCTACAAGCCAAGTAACCTGTTTACAAGACTTATTCTGTCACCACCTGCATCGTCTAAGGGTAGGGCATTTTCAATAGCACTTGCCTTTGTGTGTGATACGGTTGTGTCTGCATGCACGTGTCTTCAGGCAGTCCAAGAATAAGCAGGGTTTTCTTTCAAGAGAAAGAAAGCAGTGTTTCAGTACTTTTTTTTCCAAGAAGGAGCCAATCACTATGAGAGGCGTTGTGAGACTATTGTGAATTTGTCTGTTGCTGCTTGTCAGGATGATATAAGTAAAAACGTAAGAAAAAACCATCTTACCGATTGAAGAATGTTGGTTTTCCCATACAGTTTTCTAAAATTAACTAGAGGTAACTCTGGCACTGCGATCGTTTAGCGACGATGAGATTGATGGGTAGTACACAGATTTGTCTAGTCTTCGTACTTGCGGGGCTTTAATCACAGTTGTGGCTTCATTTATTGCTTTGTTTCTGTTTCGCTTTGAAGGAAAAAAATAAAGCCTTTGAACTGTGAGACCCGATTTGAAACGGTCAGCCAGGGTGGTGAAGTTCAATTGCTTAACATTTGCTAATTTTTGTTTTGTCAAAAAAGAAGCTTCCAGAGCCAACGAAGTGAAGCCAACCAAAGCCAAAAGTATGAAAATTAGACAGATTCATTTGCTACCCATCAATCATTTCTATGCTCACTGAACCACCATGCGTGGGAGATCCCATAGACACTAGCGCCAGAGTTCCCTCTAGTGTATTTATAGGAAGCTCTATAGATGTTCTCTAAACAAATATGACCGTGCATTGTTGTGGCACTGCCGCTGGATAAAAAACAAAGTGCGGCCTGCTGCGTGCCGCGGAATCTGCGAGATGGGCCTAGTTCACCTCGCGCCCGCTGTGGCTGCACTGCTCCTCCTAGAAGAAACGCTTTCACACGCATTTCTATGTAGGATAGTAGGCCGTAAATAACGCGTTTAGTAGCTGCACATCACAGGTTCGATTTTTTATCGTTAGTAAGAGTACCTATTGCACCACATCTGTGAGAAGTTTGCCCTAGAAGGGCCAATAATTAGTAGAATATAGGCCTCAATGAATGCTGCCCGTTTGCATTACCTCACCTGTAATTACGTGTTCTAATATGAAAATAATTGTTAGTAGCTTTACGTCTTCCTTCGAGACGAAGCAGTCAGTTATGCAAGCACTGAGGAGAGTGGCCAAAGGGCCCGGACACCCTCTATTCCAAAATTAGATATGCCTCTGTGTCTCTGTCACAGGCAATTAGGCAACTACGGCCGGTTCAGTAGGTTAGTAAATATGACTCAGTTGAAAATCAGTTGCATGTAAATTATTTATTGCGTCATCAGCTGGATCCATTTGCCGGCGTTTCCTGGTCTGGGTGTTGTTCTTTTGCAGGCAGAATATAAAGAGCACACGACCCACTCACTCGGCTTTCACTTGCTTCCTCTCCTTGACGGCCCTTGCCAAGAATTATTCTTCAGCCGAGCATCCCGACACTCTAGATCGCATGGTAATTTATGGTACTGCATGGTAACGTCTCTTCCCACGTTCGACTTGCACAGTGGCACACAACAGCTTCGTGGCATCACACCGCTAGAAAACACCTGCTATGCACAATAAACACCGCACCCTCGCACAGAAAACATGTGTCTAGCTGCCCACACACATGGTCACACAAAGCAGTGGCCGTGTACAAAAAAACCACACGACAAAGCACACAAACGCTCATAAATCCTGCGGCAACCCCAATGCTGCATGCACCAGCGTCTACTTCGCGTACGGGAGCAATGACGTTCTCCCGCTCCCTGTTGGTCCTTGGCCAGAATTATTCTTCAGCCAGGCTTCACGATTATGTAGATTTCGGGGGAATGCGGGGTACTGCAAGCTAGCGCCTTTTCTCGCATTCGACTTGCACAGCGGCTCACACAGTAATACAAGAGACTTGTTGCATATATCACTAAGAAAAAAAAAACACCTGCACACGCACCCACAATAAAAATGTCCTCAAACACAGTAAACATGACTCAAACTGCCCCGCACACACGATCAAATGAAAAAAAAAGAGAAAGCACATGAAAGAGCACATGGTCATGCATAAATCCTCATGCACCCACATTGAAACACGAAGTGCGGTTCGCTTTAATGGGTGGAGTGTTAGCACCCTCCTCAAAAAATCGGCCTAAACTGTCAACTGTGCCCAGACACGCTCGCCCATTGACGGCGACGCCGCGCAGCAGGCCCCACTTTGATTTTTATCCAGCGGCTGTGGCTCTGGCAAGCGTGTAAGCGAGTGTGAATGAGTATTGGTAAGCTTATTTGAGTTCATTGAACGGGAGCAAGTGAATACAGCAGCGTGTTGCGAAATATTATGCTGGCTGCATGCACTCCGATCTGGTGAAAGGGAGCTGAGTTTTGTGTCAATGCTACCACCAGCAGAAAGACATGTCCGTTTGTTGGCAGCCTAGCTGTTTTTGAGTCCGGCAAGTTTCAAATACGATTGCAATTAGAAATAACACATAAAAGAAAGGACCATTTTCATAAAATAAAGTGGACTCTCAGTAAACAGAAATCAGTTAAATGGAGCTACGGCTTAAACGAAACTATTGCCGCTGCAATGTTTGGTTTCGGGCTTGTATTCTGCACCCATGTTCACGTCTCAGTAAACGGAACTCTTGTTAAATAGAACATATTTTCCCGCTCCCTTCAGGTTCCGTTTATTGAGAGTGTACTGTACATCACAGACATGGTTAGTATGCTCGGCAACAGATTTTTGTTTAGATGCACAGAAAGCTTTTTTTTTCATTGCAGCTTGTTTGATTACATGTTGATGTTTGTGTGTAAAGCATTCCTGGTGCTTTGTGGTGACAGCATTCCTCTTCAGTGGTACACCCAGTTTTGCAAAGCTTTGTTTCGGACGCCAAATGTATAAATACATGTTATGCAGCTGACAGTGTTTCTTTTCTTGTGTGACAGCAGCACGCATGATTGCTATCGAAATTGAAGTGGTCTGTAGTCACTAAGGGGCACTAAAGGTAAATATTAAGCCAATGTTGATTCTTGAAATAGCGGTCCAGAAACATTGTAGTGCTAGCTTTGTGCCAATGAAGTGCTCATTGTCAAATAAAGTTGTGTTTGGATGGTCCGCCTTGCATTATCGCACTGCAAATATCCCATTCTGAAAGCAGTCATGCTCGAATATTTGTTGTCGTACGCATGTTGCCCGGCATTACTGCGTGGTCGCCGACACCAGTAGCAGCAGAACGAAAGTGGGAGTATGTCACACATGTCCCGTTTATTAGGGAGGCGATCGCCGGGCTAATTCCAAGAGCCGAAGTATCGGCCCCCCGAACCGCACCACGAAAGCGTGGACAATTTAGAAGTGGTCCTTATTGGTGCGCCAGCGGACGCCGGCTGTGGCCCAAAGAACAAGACAGAGCCGAGAGTTGATAAACAAACAAATTATATTCTCAATAATGGCAGATCGAAAATAATACACAAAAATGCACACTCCACACTAGTTACATACAATATGTCACCAATCAAACCAATCAATCAACGTACTACACAATACAATCCGCCACACTTGAAACAACGGACACGGACAACAATACGCCCTACAATGCAGTCGCATGCATTGAACAACCAAGACACATAAGGACTAAAGCGATAGAAAACCTATTCAGTCCAAAGTCCTTGGAACAAAAGTCTGAATGATACTCTTCCGAGAATCACTCACTCAAAGTCCAGCGTTGTTGTCGTTCTGTAGCTCTCGAAGTTTCTCTTCCAGGAAACCTCGCGTCCTCAAATGGCCACTCTCCAAGCTTCAAGCTTCTTCGCCGGAAATCCGTCGGCTTCCCACACGCAGCTGTTGCCCGCGTCTTCGCTCGATAGCGGTAAACCCACGCTCTTGCCTGTAGCTCGAGCCGTCCCTACGGACCAAAAACTTCGCCGACTACACGGCGGAATCTCTACGCACTCTGGCGCTCACTTCCGTCTCCTCCTGTTCTGTCACTACGGGCAGAACCTTCGCCGACTACACGGCGGAATCCCTACGCGCTCTGGCGTTAACTCCCGTCTCCTCCTGCTTTCTCGTCTCGGCTGCTCGATTAAATACGTTCCCCGCCACCTTCCAGAAATTTCTCGTCATTTCGTCGGCGCGATACGTAACGAAGGCTGGGGAGAGGTGCGAGACGGTTCGACTGCCCTCTCCGGAGGATGATTCACTCGGTCTGACCCCGCCTCCTTCGTTCTAGAAAAATCGCGGTCTTGCTGGGCCGCCGATGTGGGGTGAGGAGGATCGTCTGCGAAGCCGTGCTTCTGCGGGGAGAGCGCGCGCCCGGGAGCCCTGGATGTTGGCTTTCTTTTTTTTTTCTTTTTACCTCGCGGTGTTTCTGCCGCCCGTTGTCGCAAGGATTTGGCGGCGCGCTCTTGTTTAGCGCTCGTTCTGTGACAGAGTATCGGCAGCAACAATGGCCATTGAACAATCTTCTGCTTGCTTGGTTCAACTGAGCCTCACTTGATGTCATTACCTATTCAGCCTAACCACCTGAAAAGTGAACTTTTGAACCACTCGCGTCATTTTTCGTAGTAGTGCCTGGCTGTTCTTTTTTCTATAAATTAAACAGAAATGAACAAGAAGCATTTTATTACGCCTCTTCATGCACTGAAAGTTTTTTTTTCATTGCAGCTTGTTTGATTACTAGTGATTTGTAGTCGGACGTTTTCACGGCATTGGGATTGTTTCGCAAATGTCCCACTCGTGGCGCATGTCATGCGATACATACATGCCCACTCTCTTGAATTATCCAGGAGACTCCATAACTTCTTACCTAATCGCCAGATTGTACGAATGCTATCTCGAATCTCCCAAAAAAGGACTGCCACAGCAGAGCCTTTTTTTTTATTACGCACGTGTGTCAGCCTTTCCTTCTGCGACAGTTGTGGCACTGCGGAAGAGCACTTGACAACACAGTTTTGTAGTTCATTGTAACCATATTACAGAGTACCGCTAAGCATTCACCCTGAGATCAAGCAGAGTCACTGCCTGGTGGCCACCGACGGAAGCATGCGTAGTGTGAATTGCTCCCTGCGTTGTTCGCGTACGTCATGCTCATCCTCACTGGGTGGTTGTCTCGCTCTGCTAGCGCAAGTGTAAATGCGTGTACGTTTACGTGGCACTATCTAGAGATGCATTTGGCCTTGCTTGGCTGAATGTGCAATGCAATAACGCCAGTTCATGCACATGCCGAGAGCGCGGTGTATGGTCGTCATACCGTTCATTCGCCAGCATCATTTCGGTGCAGGTGCCGCTTCATAGCTGAAGCACATCATAAAGTGCCCTTGGCGTCATCCCAAATATGAGGAGGATTAGATGTCGTGTGAATGCAGCGATTTAATGACTTAGTTATCAATGAAATTTTGTTTGTTGTTAGGCCATCTAACTACAGCGCTCTTGCTTATTGGTTATGCAATGAGCATTATCGGTTATGCAATGAGGTTGGGCTCGAGATACCCTTTTATAGTACGGTCCTCGTCTTATTACAGCGAAATATTTCTGCTAAGTGAATTCTGACCTTTTGGTACCTACATTGTTCCTTAAAAATAAAGAAATGGAATGACATGAAGGTGATTAGTTCATACAGACACACCCATGTAGTGCTTCAGTTCGCCTTATGGGATCTAGATGAGCAAAATTGATGTAGACCGCATGTCGAGTAATTCCACGCAAAACGCCATCTTCTTTAAATTACCCTGCACTTTTTCGTGGTGTTGTTTTTTAGACTGACAGAAAGAGCAGACATTCTCCGCTTGAAAGTGATATACTTTTGACCTATCGAATAACTGAACCTGCATCACTGCAATGCAGGTAATCAAACGAAGAAAGCTGTGTACTGAACTGGTACCTTTTTATACTGTTATTGGAAAAAGAATAATCGTGCTAAAGCGCTGTTGGCCACGTAGCTTTCCTGAATAAGCATATTCATTTCATTGAGAATTGAATGAGAAAAATGTGGATGTGTATTCGCGGTATTTTAGCCCATCACGCAAGAATGTGGGATATTTTTTCTGGCATGCAAGACCTGCATGCATGAAGCAAAGAATGAATGCAATCGCACTACAACAGCGCGTAGTAGGGGGACACAAGCTTAACCCTTAAAAATAAAAATACAAGAAAATTGGCATACTATACGAAAATGACGACAGTCGCCAAGTGTGAACAATCCTTTTTAATGGCTGATCTTGTTGCTCTCAAAAGTGATAGTAACGTTCTGCGAGCTTCGTGCATTCATTAGGCAATGAACAACATATGTGTTACGAGTAGGCTGCAGTAAACGCATTTTATTAGCGAACATCTGCTCAAATCACTTACAAAAAAAAAGCTGTTATGTGTACATTTCTAGTGCGCCGCCTATCAATGCTATTGTGGCGACGGTGCTGCCACTCATAGGTCGATCTTGGTAGCGAATGTTCCAGGCACTGTAGCAATGCTCCTCTGGGTGAAGGTATGCAGAGAAGCGCTTGCCACCATACCAAAAGAAGGCGAGGAAAAAGGTACCACAACTTTTGTATCTTTCTGTCCTGATGCCCACAATTTGTACGTTATTGCTGGGCCTACGTCACCTGCTACATTGTGGGGATGTGAGGGAGAGTTGGGTGTGTATTTCCTCGAGTTCAGGTGGAAGGTGGAGGGCGATGTGAAAAGCAAAGTACTTGCAAGTGTTTTTGAACTGGTTCACAGCTGAGTTTCTGTGATTTGTGGGAAGGTGGCACGTACTGATTCTGTATCCATGTACGCCTGTCATGTAGGCGTTTTGCACGATGGCAAGGCCGTCATAGAGGTGCACATTGGTTCACAGACGCATCGAAACTATGTTTCTGTCGCGGGAAGGGCAGGACAGTATTGGAAGTTTTTTTTTTCAAAATAGGTGCGAGAAAGTTCGTGCGCGCAGAATGCCTATTTATGGGATTTTTTGTGGAACAAAACTTGCCACTAAAAGTTAGGGATCATGCAGGAGCGTTGCTTTGTAAAATGTTACCGAAGGGCGAGGATGCGAACCGTACAAAAAAAAACTGCTATCGTCGAGGGGCTCTAAAACGCCGTGTTTTTTGCAGTCACAGTGGATAGAAGCAGTGATAGCCTGTTGCAAATGTCTGTCCCTGTAATTTCTGATACGAGAAAAAAATCACAACATATTCATGGAATGAATGATGATGAGTGGAGTGAAGCGTGTGTCTCTCTGTTTGTTAGTCCATTCGTCAACGATACGAAATTGTCAACTATAAGAGAAAAACTAATGCCATCCAATGATATTATTACCCAAGGATGGATGGATGGATGGATGGATGGATGAATGTGGCTGTACTCTTTAGATCGGGCGGTGGCTAGCGCCACCAAGCCGTGATATTTATAGAACCCAAAACTATATTTATTTTTTCTTTCTTAAAAAGTGAGTTTGAGGATTCGTACTTTGCAGTGAAGAGTTTAATTTTCACTCGTGCCTTGACTTTAGCCACCAATCAGATAACCTCCTTCTAGTTAAGTCTACTTGCTTAAAGTCTATTTTGCCCTCCCGGTCCCTAAACCCCAGTGCTTTGAAAAACTCTGCGCCATCATCCAGAACTATAGGGTAAAGCCCTTTACAGAACATTATCAAGTGTTCCGCAGTTTCTTTTTCCTCTCCACACGCACTGCATACTGTGTCTACCCCTTCGTATTTGGCCCGATATGTCTTGGTTCGCAGTACTCCCGTTCTGGCCTCAAACAGTAGAGAACTACCCCGAGTATTACCATAGATCCTTTCCTTGGCAATTTCCTGCTTAAAAGTTCGATAGATCTCTAGTGCGGACTTTTTATTCATGCCCATTTTCCAAATGTCAGTCTCCGTTTCCTTCACTTTCTTCTTAACCGATAGTTCTTTTTGGTTTGGCCACCTGCTGTTTTCTAAGTATTTACCAGTCAACTTCCTGGTTCGCTTCCTCCATTTTGTATCGACATTCTTCATGTACAAGTAGCTGAAAACCTTCCTAACCCAATGCTCCTCCTTCATTTCTCTCAATCGCTTCTCAAATTTTATCTTGCTGCTAGCTTCCCTGCCCTCAAATGATGTCCATCCCATATCACCTTGTACTCCCTGATTTGGTGTATTCCCGTGAGCTCCTAAAGCAAGCCTACCTATTTCACGTTGCTTGATTTCTAATCTTGCTTGAACTTCTGATCTCATGCACAAGACCGCATTGCCGAACGTCAGCCCAGGAACCATGACCCCTTTCCATATTCCTCTCACAACATCATACCTATTGTAATTACACAGTGCCCTATTTTTCATCACTGCTGCATTCCTGTTACCTTTAGTCGTCACGTATATTTCGTGTTCCCTCAGGTACTCGGTCCCATTGCTTATCCATACGCCCAGATATTTGTATTTATCAAGGATATATACACGCACTTCCATCTAGTGATCAATTGTAAAACTAACTGGAAGTGGCTGCTACTGCTGCTACAGAGAAGGGAATGACCCATACGCTAAGGAGCTTCACTCATAAAAACTTGCCCTGCCTTCCCTCTTCCCACCCTTTGCGATCTCCTGAATTTTCCTGCTGCTAGGTTGGCACGTATGCGTGTAGTTTAATTTCTTGGTAAGTAAGGCACTGCTATTTATAATATTACCGTATTAGATGCATACATTGAGCTTTCACTCCACTCTGACATCAATTGTCATTTGCCTTTAGTGTCCCTTTAAAGCACCCATGTTTGTGCATGGGAAAGGGCATCAAGTCCCTGAAAATTAAGAACTTGCCCCCGTATTCAGAAACGCTACTTGACTTAAACTTGACTGGCCATCGACTTCAATGCAGCCCAAACGCATTTCGATCGCGCTATTTTTAGGCAGTGCCAAGGCAGCACAGATGCGCAGACGCATTTCAAACGCACCGCATTTAAGGTAGTTTCAAGTCAAGTTTAAGTCAAGAAGTGTTTTTGAATAAGGGGGTTAGAGTTTGTGTACGCTTCGATTGTGAAATGCCCGGTTTCCTTTGTGTAGAATTGCTGACTGAATTTCTCTTGGAGGTTTGTAATTTTCTAAATAAAATTGCTTTAGTAAAGGTGCTTCCTACGCTTCTTTGCTATACAAGGCATTATCTCACTTGCCAAAGAATTTTGTTGTATGTGTTGCACGCGAAACATATTGAATAGAGTGCAGATGCATGAAAGACTTTTTCTTGTCTGAGGCAGGCGGCTTTTGTAGTACATTAAGCCAGTGAAATCTTGGTACAATGATTCTCAAGGGACTGCTAAAAATTATTCGTTATTTTGAAAAGCCGCAATGAAAGCATTAAAACTTTGCACAAAAATCGTAAGCGGAAACAGGAGAGTCTCTTACCTGTGCTGTGTACACATTCGCGACTGCATTGTGCTCTAATAAGCAAGAAGAGAGAGAGAGAGACAGAAAAATAAATAAATGGAAGGGACAGGGAGGTTAACGAAGAATAACTGGTTTGCTACCCTGTACGGGGGTGGAGAAAAGGGTCGAAAAGAGGATAGATATAGAGATACATAAAATAAATTAGAAAAAAATTCACATGCGCACACATTCAGGGAGTTCCGATCACAGTCATTTGGACAGGATGGTTGAACTCGAGAAGCGCAAGAGCGCCTTCACAGCCTTCCTCTGCGACATAAAGTCCTGTCGGTGGCGCAGGATTCTTCCTTCTGAATGAATCTGGTTGTCCAGTTCATCTAGTGCATTGCAGAGTGACTGTCTCTGCGAGGAGTATTGTGGGCATTCACACAGGATATGCCAAGTTGTTTCGTCACTGCTGCAATGGTCGCATGCAGCAGTGTCAGCCATTCCTATGCGGAACGCGTACGCATTGGTAAATGCGATGCCCGATTATAATCTGCACAGCATACTGTAGCGTCTCGTCGGCGTAATTCCGGAGGAATTCAGAGACTGAGAGTTGGGTCTAAGGTGCATAACCGTGCGTGAATGAAATGTGACTCGTTCCATTGTGAAGTGGTGCGCTTTCGAGCAAGCGTGCGGAGTTTCCGTGCAGCGTCAGTTCTGGAGAGCGGAATTGATATATGATCGCTTTCAGTATGGGCAGAACGGGCAGCTCGATCAGCCCGTTCATTGCCAATTATTCCAGAATGACTTGGAAGCCATTGAAAGGCCATTTCATGACCTTTCTCAATGAATTGGTGGGTCTGCAATCTCGAATACCAAGTGTTCGTACGGGCCGTGGCGTAAAGGTGATAGAAGGAATTGCAGTGCTGCCTTTCAGCCACTGAAAATTGTCCATTTTTGTGGCTGTTGATCGCTGATGAATTGCAATGTGACACGAAGAGCTGTGAGCTCTGCTCCCGTTGATGTCGTAAGGTGGGAGGTCTTGAATTTTCTTGTCGTGTCTTTTATCGGTATAACAAATGATGCCGTTGAACTCTTCTGTAAAACAGGGTGCTCGGTGTATACGTGTATACAGCCTTGATACCTCTCGTATAACAAGAGCAGAGCAAGCTGCCTAAGCAGGTGACGACATATATGCTTTTTTTTTTTGGATGCCAGGTATAGTTAGCCTGATGTTAGGCCGAGTCAGGCACCAACGAGGAGTCGAAGGCCTGGCGGCGGGTGTGAAGCATGTTGGCGAAGAATCGTGGTATGTGGTGGCCGTTTGGCAAAATGACGAACGTGGTCTGTCTTCTGGTAAAGAGGCTAGGTGGTGGCAGGGTGTCTGAGCAATACGCCTTATATGTGTCCTGAGTGCCTCAACGTTGATATGTGTCGTGATGAGGTTGTCGCCGGCGATTGCTATAGTAGCCATTGTCGACGCACTACGAGGCAAGCCAACACCCTTAGGTGGTGTTGGGCAAGCCAAGGCGTATCCGGAGTGCCTGGGACTGAACACTCTGTAGCGTTCGAAGGCTTGTCTTGCTTACATTGGTCAATGCCGGTAAGCTGTACCGCAGGAAAGCGAGAAAAAGTACCACAGCTGTAGCATTGCACTGGGAGACATTCCCCAAGTCTTCCCTGCAAAGAACTTCAGTATATTACAGATGTCTATTAACCGTTTCTTCATGTACGAAATGTGATTGCTCCGTAATAGATTCATGTCAATTATGACGCCCAAAAACTTGTGCGATCGAACGTATGGTACAGTTTGACCATTGACGATTATGGTGTACTTATCCATAGGATTTCGTGTAAAATCTACGAGGGTGCATTTCTCGGAAGAAATTTCCAAGCCTCGATTTCGAAGATAACGTAATGTTTCAGTGGCAGCTTTTTGAATTCTTCCTCGTCACTGCAGGCCAATGCCCAAACGCAGCCGATGCCCAAATGCAGATATCATCGGCGCACATTGATAGCCTGACTGTGCTTGGCATATGCTCAGTGAGAGCAATCAGCGTAAGATTGAACAGCACATGGCTGAGTGCGCAACCCTGGGGAACGCCACGGTGGATGTAATGTGGAGAAATTTGACCATCTTCGGTGCTCACAAAGAAGGGTCACATTGACAAATAACTACGTATCCAGCGATACATCCGACCACCTACTCCTACATCTTTGAGAGCGGTGAGAACAGCTTCATGCGTAATGTTGTCATACGCCCCTTTGACGTCTAGGAACAAAGATGCGCAGAGACGCTTACGACCTTTGTCGTGTTGGACGTAAGTGATTAGGTCGACTATGTTGTCAACCGATGACCAACCACGCCGAAACTCTGCCATGACATCTGGGTAGATGTTGTTGCACTCCAAGTACCACTCCAGGCGTCCCAAGATCATCCTCTCCATAACTTTGCCTACACAACCGGCCAATGCGATCGGGCGATAAGATGAGAGCTCCAACGGTGACTTGCCTGGCTTCAGAAGTGGAACTAGGTGACTTGTCTTCCAGCTTGTCGGGAGCGTTTCATCTTGCCAGGATTTATTTTACAACTCCAGGAGCACGATTCTCGCGCGTTCACCCTGATGACACAGGGCCCTATAAGAAATTATATCGGGCCCTGGTGCCGACGTGCGTCCACACAAACCTAGTGCTGCTCTGAGTTCAACGATGGAAAAAGGCATATCCATGGGGGAATCCAGTGTTTGTGGACAGTTGTTTGAGGGCAATAGGCTATTGGGTACTGCGAGTGGTCCAGATACCCTGGCGCAAAAGTCTTCGGCCATGTCAATGCCGCGTCTCTGTTCAGAAAGTGCGAGAGCCCTGAATGGTGACCACTGAGTGGGTTTTGTGCGGAGACCTCGTACCATCTTCCACAATTGGGATAAAGGTTTTTGTGGGTCAAACGACTCACAAAAAGCAGTCCAACGTTGTGACTCGAATTTATTTATACGGTGCTGAATCTTTTGTATACGTCGAGCAATCCGTAAGTCTTCTATAGCCTTCGTGCGTCGGTATCTTCGTTCAGCATGCCATCGGATTGCTCGAAGTCGTTCTAACTCGATGTCAAATTCCGTTACTTTGGGAGAGCATGCGAGGGTACACGTAGTATCATGCAATGTGCTTTTAATTATCTCCTCTATGTCGAGGGATTCACATTGCTCTTTCATGCGATATTGAAATTTCAACCAGTCCACTCTCTGAACACTATCGCGTATCTTAGCATGGGACAATCCTTCGATTTTGACGTAAGTGAGAAAGTGGTCACTTCCATGCGTTTCTATGTCTGGAAACCACTTAGCATGCCTGACGAGGCCTCGTAAAACAAAGGCCAGGTCAAGGCAGCTGCTATACCTTGAATCACGCAGGAACGTTGGACTATCGTCATTTAGCAAGGAAAGTTTTTTGTCGGAGGCGAAGGACACCAACCTTTTCCCTTTAACATTGGTCTTCGAACTTCCCCAGATTGTATGATGAGTGTTGAAGTCACCGATTATAATGCATGGGTGACGAGTTGCTGACAGGATACCTTGTAGCCTTGTATGGTCGAAACGGCTTGATGGAGAGAGGTAGACACCCACAACCGTGACGGTCATTCTCTTCTTCACTGTTATACTTATATATTGATTGTCGTCGTGGGGTGACACCAGATGATGAATGTAGGTGAGGTCACGGCGAATAAACATCAGAACTTTGCTATTGTCCGCAGTTGTAGACGACATGAATGACTCATAACCAGCAGGTCTGATTTCGTTCTGCAAATTTGGCTCACAGATGACAATGATGGCGAACTTATTGGTGTACACGAACCGACGGAAGTCGGCGTTGCGTGATCTCAGTCCCCGGGCATTCCATTGAAGAAGAGCTGCCTTTCAGACCTCTTCTCTGAAAGACAGTGGCTGTTGAGCCATTATTTACTCAAGCGCTGCGAGTACTGGACTCAAAGCGTCCAGTAGCTGTAATGCACTTATTGCTGACGTTGTGTGCATGTTGCTTAACAACAAGCCAATGGCGTTATTTAGGGTCGCAGAAGAGCTATCACTAGCTAATCTGTGTTCCGCAAGTCCTCCATTGCTGCAGCTTGCTCTGAAGAATACGGCTTCTGTTGCGGCTCTTCTGCGCGTTGTGTACGCGTAAGTGGCGGCCACTCCTCTGTAGAGACTGATCTGCCCTTTTGCTCTTTTCCAACGTCTCTCTTTGCCGCGCTGGAAACTGCAGCTGGCGATCTTTCCTGATGCGTCGACCTATTGCCTGAAGTTGGCGCTGTCCGACGTGAAGACCTTTGACGGCGACGTCGTCTTCGCCGGATTTTATCAGCAGCTTCTTTGTGGGTTGAGCTGTCCCGTACCATTTGCTTCAGAATAGAAAAAATCTTTATGTGCGGACATTCTTTGAAAGAAGCCTTGTGAGCATTCTGACTGTTAGGACACTTCAGTGTGGTTGCGCTACAGTTGCCTTCCACGTGTGGTTCGGCGCACCGGGGGCACGCTGCGGAGCTCCTGCAAACACCCTTTACATGGCCGATCTTCTGACAGTTGAAGCATTGCACGGGTTTAGGAATGAACGGTCGAACTTGTTGACGAAAGTGGCCAACCTTCACGTATGCGGGAAGACAGTCACCTTTAAACGTTACTCGCACACAGCGTGAAGTACCAAGGCGTCCAACGCTGACAATGACGTTGTCTTGACTCGCTGGTTTTATAAGTATTTGAAGGTCTGCGTTTGGGATTTCCGTGTTGATATCGTAAATGACTCCTGATGTGGTCACACCATCGGCTGGTATAATGGACCTAACTGCAATGTTTCCGAGTTGTGTTACTTGTTGCAGCGTGCTCAGCGCACTCGGGTGCAGCACATCGACAGCCAGGATGTTTCTTCTTGTATTAAGCCGTACGTATTTGATCTCGTTCGGCACAGTGTTCTCAAAATTGAGCGAAAGCGCTTGCCTGTTCAGAACACGCAGACTTTAGGTAGCGTTTCTTGGCACGAACAGGATCGAATGGGGCCATCGCTGGGGCGCCGTTTTCACGGTGGCCGTACTTGACACCGACGATGGATTGACGGTCCGTCGCTTGGCCTTGCGGTGCAGGACAGGTTGAAAGCCGTCATCTGAGGACTCGTCGCAAGATGCGGAGTACAGCTCAGTGTCATCGCTCTCGCTGTATGTTACCTCGCTTCCTCGAGGCAGTGGCCGCGGTTGATCCGGAGTCGGACGTCACCTCGTGAGGTTGTACATCTATTACCACAACGTACGGGGCAATACGCTCCACAACTGCAGCGAAAAATCCAGAAAAGCACTGAGACGAGCGAGATGTGTTCTACAAAAAATCACTTCGTTTTCCTCCGAGAAAAAAGAAGAGCGAGATATTATGGAACCAGTGTAGAGTTATTTGAGGAAGAGGCCGATCTATCTCGAGGTGGCCAGCTCGTCTGCTGAAAAACGAACTGAAGTGTGCGTATCCTTCTCGCGAATTGCGAAGCATCGGCGTTAAATACAGATCCTTCACGTTGGTTCGTGCTGGTTGTTTAAATGTTGTATCTGCACTAGTTGGCGTCTTCTTATGACGACAAATTATGTGGACGGGGTGTCTACCAACCTGGAAAACCTGGGAAATTCAGGGAATCGGAACCCCTCTCGAAAACTCATGGAAAAGTCAGGGAATTTCTTAAAGACCTGGCCAGTTCATGGAAACTGACAGCAGTTCTGTACGGCCGTCACAAAAATAAGCATTAGCATTGATCAATGCTTACAATGCCTCTCTTTAAACTTCAACTACAGTGAGCTGCTAGAAAAGGTGTGAAAAAAAGACACTGTTGCTTCTTAGTGTAAAAGTGAAATGATACACCCACACATGGAACACTAAGTTTACTGATGTTTTGGCACCAGATATGGGAGAGAGCCTTGTTCACAATAAAAACCATAAAGAAGGCACAGGGTATCTAAGTACGCCTAAATACGTGACGTAAGCAGCGAGAGTGCAATGTCAGAAGTGTCCCATCACACCAGTTCAGCGCATGTTCAGTCGTCTGAATCTGTATTCTAGGTACATTCATGATGCAAGCTTATTTTAAATGCGGAGAATTTTATAGTCACACCTACTTGCAAATCCGGCGTTGGTGGTGTTGTCTGCACCTTACTGCGCATGCTTGCGTCTCGCGTCTCGTGCCGCATGCTCGCGCCTCGTGCCAACTGCTGCTCCCCCCTCCTCTCTCACCTTGCAAGGCTGATGCAGGCAGCGTCTGCTGGAAAATCTGACTGCTCGCATTGCACAACCGTTCAATGACCACCCCGTATATGTAGGCACTGGATTGGGCGTTCAGAATTCAGTCAAGGGCGTCATTACAAGGCTTTCGCTTGACTTGACACTTTGCTTGACTCGAGTAGATGCGATGGAAGGAGCAGTACCTTCAACCAGTGGTGGGGCACAACGCAACATCAGTGTCCCACCAGTCGTTGAAGACAATGCTTTTCCTTCATTGAATAAAAAGGAATATCAAGGGTGAAATAACAATTATGCATTCCGAAACTACACCCAGTTATGCAACATTCACGTGGTACCCCCCCCCCCCTCTGTGACGCATTTATTCGAGTCCCCTCATGGGAACATGCGGGTTTTTTATTTGTCCAAAATACACGTGTTTGACCAGTCTCTTTGGTGGTCTGTGGATCCCGTGTGTTTAGCGAGGGTGGTCAAGGCCACGCGTTGTTTCGTGGCATCACATTTATGTTGTTTAACTCTTTCCTTGAAATCACCAGTTTCATTGATGTACTAATTATCACAATTGTGGCAGCCCATAAACAAGACCAAGGAAATCCCTGCTCGGCAACTTGTCGTTCGCATTGACTAAAGCATTCCTTAGGTTCCACGTTGGTACGTGCACTATTTTGATGTGTGTTGCTTCTACATACTGCACGGCATGTCCGACTTTTGCCCCGCCGCGGTGGTCTAGTGGCTAAGGTACTCGGCTGCTGACCCGCAGGTCGCGGGTTCAAATCCCGGCTGCGGCGGCTGCATTTCCGATGGAGGCGGAAATGTTGTAGGCCCGTGTACTCAGATTTGGGTGCACGTTAAAGAACCCCAGGTGGTCTAAATTTCCGGAGCCCTCCACTACGGCGTCTCTCATAATCATATAGTGCTTTTGGGACGTTAAACCCCACATATCAATCAATCAACATCCGACTTTTGAACCACACCATTACTCACGTCTGTAAATTTATGCATGTTTTTTAGGCTGCGATTTCAGCTCGGCTTGAAGGCCGTCTGATTCGTCTAGACTAGAACTGCCATCAGGAGAAGCTTGCCGGGCTACTCAGCCCTTGTAATATTATTATTATTATTATCAATATTATTATTATTATTATTATTATTATTATTATTATTATTATTATTATTATTATTATTATTATTATTAATTATTATTATTAGTAATACAACAGCAAACGGCCTCAGCTACACACTTATTGCTGTAGCTCGTGTTTTTACATGTGTACCCTCAGGTAAATTTCTCATTAAGGTTTTGTGAGATTGTGTAAATATATCTGCAATTATGTTTTAGCGTGACGTCCACAGAATAGTACGTAAATCAAGGTAACGTGCCGACATCCGTAATTCATCTGTCTAATCAAGGTAGCTGTTGCACCTTGACAGATTCCTTCTTGACACCACATATTCAAACATTGCCATGCCCCGCCGCAGTGGTCTAGTGGCTAAAGTACTCGGCTGCTGCCCCGCAGGTCGCGGGTTCAAATCCCGGCTGCGGCGGCTGCATTTCCGATGGAGGCGGAAATGTCGTAGGCCCGTGTGCTCAGATTTGGGTGCACGTTAAAGAACCCCAGGTGGTCGAAATTTCCGGAGCCCTCCACTACGGCGTCTCTCATAATCATATGGTGGTTTTGGGACGTTAAACCCTACAAATCAATCAATCAAACATTGGCATTTTAAACACCGCCAACAGCTTTCGTTGCAGCCATCCGAGGGCTTCCATTGCACTTCAAGTCTCGGAGCCCGGAGACAGAAAATAGAAACATTCATGTGCTCATCGGAAAAAGAAAGAAGGAAAATTTTGCAGTGCGGCTCTGTTCTTTATTTATTTACAGCATACTGCAGTCACAAAGGACTATTCTGATGGAAAATTATACAAATGCAACGTTGTCATTACTCGTTGCCAAGGCAAGGTATACAAAATATGCGAGTAGTAGTTATTCATGTTCTTTTGCAGAAAAGTATATTTTAGAAGTGCAAAAGTTAGGCGGGGATGCAAATCAATAGTAAATACAGCAATCTAGGTCAACTTAGATCTATTTCAATCCACATCATAAATAGTTGAGTCAATAATACAGCAGTTCAGGTTGATCTAATTTAATTCTATCCAATCCACATCCTAAGTGGCGTGGGCTATGGCTATTATAGGAAACTAAATTATACTCCAGTGGCAGAACCGGCCAGGCTCCTATGTCCTCATTTTGCACAGATGCTGCAAGATGGCACCGCTTCTAGGTTTTCAAGCAGCTTTGACTGTGACGTTGGACTATTTCAGGCTCCTTCAAACTTTCATCCGTGGTTACTTTTAAGGGGTGTGTTTGTTTCGTGGTTCTTCCGAACATCAAACAGCTGACTTGCTCACTGCCTGGCTCAGGGGTTTTATTTTGGCCAGATATACATATATATATATATTTTTTTCACATTTACGGCACGCGTTCAGGAAATTCTGAGTGCGTCTGGTAAATATGTTTACTTATTTTATTTGGAGCACCCGTTTTTTTTTTACCACTCGAGGGCTTGTTTCCAGGGCACAGAGTTTTCTAAGGAGACGTGGTGGTCATGGAATTCGCTTTTAGTCATCATAGAAAACCTGGAAAAGTCAGGGAAATTAGAAATATCAAATTGGTAGACACCCAGTATGGATCATATCGGTCGTCAGCTATGCTCATGTGCATGCTTCGTCGTCGCACTGTCTGAAGTGTTTAGCGTTATTGAAGAATGTTCGGGTAATCATCGGCGAGTTCATCCCACAGCTCACTCGCGTCGCATTTTTCACTGTTGTAGCGTTCCTTTCGTTCAACCACCAGGAAAAAAGCTAGAAAACAGCCATGGCGCGCAGTTAAAGCTTCCTGATGAAAACGTAACAGCGCTAACGAGGTGCAGCCTGACGCCGCATGACTGACGCAAAAACAAGTACCAGGCGATGGCGATAAGGTTATCGCATATTTGAATAGGGCGGGCAAATAAAGAAAAAAATGCCGGCGTTCTGATGATGGTGATAGTGGTAGGTATGAAGCCAAGCATTATTTTTACAGACACAAGTAACTTTTTAAAATACCTGTTTGTTATTTTGAAGTGCTGTAGAGATTCTGTGATATTCGGTATTCTGAAATTCTTAGCAGTGAAATATTGTCGCAATTGACCAATGGACATTTGGAGAAGAATTTTCGAAAAGCTCTTGTGAAGAGGATTTTAGAAGGGGATTTCGAAGGAGTTTGACTGCACATAGCCTGTTCCTAGTCCGCTAGACTTCACTGATCCTCCAAGCTTTGTGCTACAACTTTACCTAGCATATTCCTTAATTGTTTTTCCAGTGGTTGGGGCACGCCAATACCGCATGCTGAAAAGAAAAGAAAATGCACCAGATGTCCAGTGGGCTAAGTATACATGCGAGATACACTGGGACAAAATGTGTGTATATGCTCTGCCTACGTTGCCTTGCTACAACAAAAAGTTTTTTGTACGTGTTTTGCTATCGGCTGTAGAAGTGCAGTTTCTCACAACTTGGATTTCATCGTTCATTCTGGTATTTTGAGTGTATATGATCAGAGCGAAATATAAAGGTCTCCTTTCTGTTTCCTTCTGACAGTGTAAAAAAGATAGGTATACTTGGTGTAAAAGCGCGATGGTTAGCTTTCGCCATGTGTTGTCGCATCCATAGCATCACCCGCAGTGCTAGTGCGTGTCTGTTTGCTAATTTTGGAGTACAGGCTCTGAGCCATGCCCCCCCCCCCCCCACTCACACAGGTAGCAGAAAAACGCGTGCCTTTCCAACCTAAAGACCACCATGTCACATTTTTTCGACTGTCTTTTGTTACGGAGTTGTGTGTAGATATTGTGTGTGTGTGTGTATATATATAGTTGTGTGTGTGCATACACTGGTCGGGACTCTGTTAAATTAACTTTTTTACTTGTGTATTTAGAAACATGGGACTGTGAGAAATTGACAGGGTTCTTGCATTGCAGGGTTCTTGATTGATGCAGTATAATAGTTGTCACTTTAGTTAGTCATGCATCTCTTTTGTTCACTTAGCCCGTTTTTGAAGTTCATTGCAACCACTAAGCAAAACTCAAACCTTTGCCCACTCCCTGTGTCCCCTTGAGCAGAGCTCTCTCAACTGCGTAGCGGCTGTTGCTGTAGAAGGGAGTGGAAGGTTGGTTGCTCGGTGTCCGTATTGTCTTGTCTTGGCTACTGCTGCTTGTAAAGGATGGAGACCGGCGCCTTTCGATACGTTCAACAACTCCACTTTATGTACAGAAACTTATGTACATATTTACAAGACACTTTCACCGTTGGAACCGTCGCATGTTGCCTCAGCAGAGCCGATAGTGCAGAGCACTCTTCGCTGCGACCAGAACGACCGTGAGGACTCGGGAGCCAAGTTTTAACCCCTCGGTTGCCCCTCCCGATTCTCCTCACGGCCAACCAAAGCAATTCAGTCCATTTATTGGACATACTAAACACTTGTTGCCGTCCTCTCCTCTCGCTCTCTTCTTCCAGCACTCGACCGCTCGGTCGGAGAGAGAAAGACGAAAGGACCGGCCTGCACACTACGTTCCGCGAACTTTGCGAACGCACACAATGGTGGCGCCGTTCGGCTGCGGGGTTCCTGCCATTACTGCGAGATGACTACGCTGTCCAGCATGACAGCCGTCGCACGGACTCTAATCCTGATGGATGGGTACACTGTCCTCACGTCGCTCGCCGGCAATCCGCTGGCCGGGGACCATCTAGCTGGTTGTCAAACGTGGCGACCGACCGCGGTCTTCTTGCCAGAATAGGCTTCCTAACGCGGGGATTATCGTCTCCCGAGAATCAGCTCTTTGGGAAGCGCGCCCTTTTGCGACAAAGAAGACTCACCCCCATGGCATGAGACGCGACCTTACACACTAGTTCACACAGTTCTTGAATATTTTTTTTAATCTTTTACTGCGGCGTTAAGACCTACACGTATGTCCGAAACTTTCTGGTGGAACGTACAGCAACTGTGGGCATCTGGAACATCCGCAGCAAAAGCTTCCAACTACCTAAAAGAGGTACGCCAGAGGGTTCGGTCATGTCACCGCTACTGTTCAACGTGGCCTTGATCAATCTGCCTAAGGTTCTCGATAAAATACCAGATGTACGGCAGCTCTGGACCAAGGCTTCGAGCATCGGGAGACAACCGAGCTGCTTACAAGATGCCGTAAACACCATCGAAAGGTATCTCCGACACTGCGGCATCAACTGTGCCCCCGAGAAGTCTGAGCACCTTGTACTCAAAGCAAGAACGAGAGGCAGGCCTCCCATATACGAAGATCCTGACCCTTGCGTCACCTTCAACGGGACAATTATTCCGAAAGTTGATACGCTACGGGTGTACGGACTTCACATACACAAAGATGGATCGGGAGCGGCCACCATACCGAGACTCCAGAGAACTCTCTCGCAGCTCACGCACCTCGTCAAGAGGATCGCAAACCAACGCAATGGGCTTAAAGAACACGACACCCTACGAATAATGGAAGCTCTGCTCACCAGCCGCATCACGTACGGCACGCCATACTTCTGTTTAAAAACTTCGGAAATAGAAAAACTTAATATTATGATAAGAAAGGCAACCAAAGCCGCCATGGGATTACCACCCATGGCTTCTACTTCACAACTTCTTAATATGGGTGTCAACAACACGTGGCAAGAGCTCGCGGAGGCACACTAGAACAGCCAACTGAAACGACTCAAGATAACGCCCACGGTGAGGTCGGTACTCCGGTATCTCAACTACAGCGAATCGGATGCAGACTGAAAAAAAAAAAGGTACTCGCTCGCTAGATTCCGTGCCAACCTGTTGTGCCCTCGCGATCTCCGATGACAGCGAAGCTCTGGCCGACTGGGTTGGTCTTACGCCATCTCCTGCAGCCGGTCCTCTACGACGACGTCAGAGCAGCTCTGGCCGACTGGATTAGCCTTACGCCATCTCCTGTCACCGACAAGAGCTCTCGCAAGTGGTGCCCCGTCCTCGGACTCCTGTGAGCGTTTTTCCATCTTTCTTAACTCTCTTATGTCGTCGCTCGCTGTCCTAGCGCATCTCTCTAACTCGATCTACACCTTTAATCCTATCCTTTTAATCCCTCCTCACCCCCATCCCTTGTGAGCTACTGTTGAGGTGTCGCACGCTGATGCAGACAGTTACGGGGCTCACTTAAATGCGAAGCATTTCTAAGCGAACTTCGGCGACTTCGAGCGTATCTATCTATCTATCTATCTATCTATCTATCTATCTATCTATCTATCTATCTATCTATCTATCTATCTATCTATCTATCTATCTATCTAGCCGCATACGACTTTTAGCTCTCCTGGCCGTTTCGATTATGGTATCGATACCAAACTTGGTATCGCATACCATGACTGCATGACGAGCATATTTGGCTAGTCATCACATGAAAATCATGACATGTATGTCATGAACGCCATGATTTACATTTCATGGTCCTGCTGTTCTTGCGGCGGTTTCGTTCACCTGACATGTTCCGGAACTGATATAATAGAAAATGATTTCATGACGAACACAAGCGACAGACCCTGACGTGAAAATTATGACACGTGTGTCATTTAACAACATGACTACATGCCACGCTCATGATGCGCTCACGACCGTTTCACTAGCGTCACTCATTTAGGATACATGAATGGGACACGAAGGTATGCGAGTGGGGCAAACATGATAATCATGAGATGCGTGTCATGTAATAACGTGGCTACACGTCACGCTCATGATGCGCTGGCCGCGGTTTCGCTAGCGTCACATATATACCAAATTTGGTATTAGGGTACATGAATGGATGACGAAGGTATGGGAGTGGTGCAAACATGGTATCATGAGATGTGTGTACATGACTACATGCCACAGTCAAGGCACCAATACATTTCGACATGACCCGGCGCGCGTGCGCACCAGCATTCGTTGCGTCTCGTCACACCGGCGTTGCCACGCCATGGAGGCGCCGGTCCTGTATACTCGCAGGCGTGCGCCGCACTGAGTTGATTCGACGCATGCGCGTTTCAGCACGTCCGGCGTCCCTCTGTCAAAAAAATATGCAGACGCAGTGCTATCTGGGTAGCACACCGGCACAAAATGCAGCATGGTGCATTTCGCGCCGGTTGCCGTCATGCTGGGCTATAGTGATGCCTTACCGACGGACGCTGATCGCACCGGTCGCGCCTGGCGCCAGACTATAGAATGCTCACGTTGTGCTAACGTAGCGTCGCTGTGCCCAGCGTGCGCACGCGTCAACGTTACGTTGTAATATATTGGGCCCTTCATGATGCGTTCACGGCCGTTTCGCTAGCTCTACATATACTAAATTTGATGTTACATGACGTCAATGGTTGACGAAGTAGCTCAACAAATTTAGTATCATGTGACGTGAATAGATGAAGGTAAACGACACATACAAACATCATAATTAGACACGGAAGTCATGTACGGCATAATTTACCTACACCTCGTAACGTTGTGCTCTTTTTGAAGTGACATATATCCACCTTCCTCATTCGTGCTGCGCATATCATCGTTTCCCACAGTACGTGAGATCTGCCAATTTTTTTCTTCTTTTCCCTCTTATAACCACAATGTGTAGACCAGAAAATGCGCATCCCGGTGGACGTTCGAGAGTCCTTGTCCATCGTGCCTATCCCACGCAACATACACGCCACATTCCACAAAGGTAGACGAAAGGCTAGAGCCGAACATTTTCAACAGAAGTTCAGACAAGACCCAAACGCCCGCTGTACCGACGCTCGACCCTAGAGGACCAGCGTGCCCTAGTGGCCCGAGCGCGTGCTGCAGCAGAAGCCACAGGGGTCCCGGACTAGGGACTCCTCCTAGATTTTGTAAGGGGCCGGCCCTTAAAGCCGTCCCCAACTCTCTCCTGTCATCTGAGTGAATAAAGTTTACTACCTACCTACCGACGCGGCCAAGTACCCCCGTAGAAACGCGTATCCTATCAGCGTCGTCAACTCTCAAGGCCGAGAGTTAGCGTCGGCCACAGTCGAGGCACGCAACTCAGACGCAGCGGAAGAAGCGGCAATCGCTCTCGCCACCGCCACATGTAAAGACGCCGGGGTGATCTTCACTGACTCGCAATTAGCCGCTTGCCGGAATTATGTGAAGGGCCACGTCTCAGCCGACGCAGTTAACATCCTGCAGCGGCAAAGCTCTCCACTTCTATATATAGGTTCCTGGACACGAGGGTCTACAGGGAAATGAAGCGGTTCACGCTGCTGCCCACGAGCACGTCAGCCGGGCTGCCCTGGGACCAAAGGATACCCGATCCGTGGCTGCAGAGATGGAGGTAGTAGAAAACACCTACTCGTCGCTATTTCAACACTACAAACTGGAGCGACGGGTGTACACTCCACCATCCAAGACTAACCAAAAAAGAGGGCGTGATTTTCAGACGCCTACAAATCAATACTTACATACATGGCATATTAATGCACCGCCTCTACCCAACAACACATGGTTACATGTGCCCGCTCTGCAGCGTATCAGACACCCTGGCACACTTGCTCCTGAAATGCCAGTGCTATGCTAACCACGACGTGCAACTGGAGCGGTACCAAGCCTCAAGAATAAACGACAACTACCTAATGGAAACTCGGGAGGCCAAGCTCGTCCTCGAGGACCTGGAAGACCAGCGACAACTCGTTGCCAGGGTCAAGAGGGCAGTCGAAGCCAGAGGGTTCCTGGACTAGGGAACCCTCCCACCTTAGGGTGACACCATGGACCTCGGTCGGAACACTGTTTTCTAAATAAACGTTTATTTCTCTCTCTCTACCGCTAAATTAAGATCCATAGCGGCCATGCGCACTGTCAGATTTTAAAGCACTATAAACACCATAATAAAATCAGTACCAAGAGTAAGCAGAGAAAGCAGTTTTTGTAGAAAGTCCTGTGCGCCTAGTTGGAGTCCACAATAACACAAGAGAACCTGGAGTAAAGGAAACTTGGCGATGATGTGAGTTGTAACGCTGCCGATAGTAATCTTGCGATGCTAAAATGCACTGATGAGCAACTTCTCATGCTTTAATTGCGAGCTCTGGTGATAGCATCACAGGCGTATTCAGTCTTCAAGTTGACAGCCGTCAGAAAGATGGGGTCAAAAGGTAAAGTTAGATCACGGCCAAACATGAGATAGAAAGGTGAAAAACCAGCTTCATCGTGGCGTGAGGAATTATAGGCAAACCTAACGAAGAGCAATGCGACGTCACACTCCTGGTGGTCGGATGATATGTTAATAGCGATCATATCAGCTGAAGTCCGGTTGAATAGTTCAGTCAGTCAGTTTGCAGGTGGTAGGCTGTTGTAAATTTACGTTTTGTCTCGCTGGAGCGAAAAAGTGGTTGGAGGAACCCGGCAGGACTCAGTTTTTTCCAGCACTGACACTGCATGGTCGCATGAGGCGACGTAGCTGCAGACCGAGCGATAAAGACTGGGCCAGTAAAATCGACGCTGTACACGGTCATACGTCCGAGACAGTCCTAGGTGACCGGCAGTGGGAGCGTCATAGAGCTGGCCAATCTCGCTCGCACGTAAGTGGGAAGGTACCACAAGGAGCAGTTTGTGTCCATCAGGGCAGATGTAACAGTACAATGTGCCAACCTTAAGCACGAACAATCGAGTAGACTGATCGGGTGCCGCAGATTGAAGCTTTTCGATGATGTTACTTAAGAAAGGATCTCAGCGCTGTTCCACACGGATGCTGCTTAAAGCGGAGAGCACACACATGGCGCTTATCGAACACCTCAGGTGGGTCCATTGGATTAAGAGATTAGCAGTCAGCGTCATAGTGTAAATGGCCAGATTTGTAGGACACTGAGTAGCTATACTCTTGTAGCCGTAGGGCCCATCGACGGAGGCGCCAATTGCATTATTGCTTAACTATATGCCCAAATATATGTATTTGTTATCTCTAGCGTACCGTGCATCCTAAGCTCACTACCTTCATTATCAAAAATAATGTCTGCTTTTTCCTTACTGAATCAGAAATCTAACCTATCTCCCTTATTACCACAGATTAATCTCTGCAAATCTTCCGTGTTGTCGGCCATCAGCACTACAACATCTTCGTACATCAATGCTGGTAGTGTCTGTACAATGAGTTTTTCTTGTTTGACGAAAAAGAGGCTGAAGCCAAGTTTACTCCGCTCTGATTTAGCCTCTACTCCTTGTAGGTACGTACATCATGAATAACAAGGGTGACAGAGGACACCCTTGCCTAAGCCCCCATTTTATTTTTGTGGGCTCGGATGCCTGTTTTTCCCATTTTATAACTACCTTGTTACTTTTAAAGATGTCTTTTAAAAGATTAGCGACTCCGTTTTTCACACCTAGTGTGTCCAGTACTCCCCACAAGTCCTCTTAAACCACGGTATAATCGTAAGCTCCCCTGATATCCAAAAATGCTAGCCACAGCTAGGGGCCTGAGTTCGTTTACTGCTATTTCGATGCACAGCGTCAGAGAGAACAGATTGCCTTCTAACATGCTTTGTTTACGAAACCCATTTTGCAGTTTCCCCAGCACCCCCTCATCTTTTATCTATGTACGTCTTTCCTTTATAATCTGCATCGCCTGCCTGTAGACCACTGACATGTCACTGTTATAGGACGGTAGTTGTTTATGTCAGCTTTGTCCCCCTTTCCTTATTAGATCATGCTCATCCAGCTAAGTTTCCATCCATCGGTAACTTCACCATCGATTATTGTTCTGCCCGCTGCCTCGCTCAGTCTGCTTAGAATTGGGACCCAACGTCTTTATCAGCATAATTGGGATGCCGTCAGGGCCTGTTGATGTAATACTAGGAACCCTCTTCTCATCCCTTTCCCACCCTCGTTGTAAAAATGGAGCCACTGCACAACTTGATCCATCCTTGTCTATTAAGGTGCATAAGGAACTTCCTTGTTGAAAATTTTCTGTCACCCTTGCTTTTATATTCAAAAGCTTCGTCCCCTTCTAGCCTAATACCTTGAGCTGTAGTTATACCTCTGCTCTAGGCTTGTCTCCTTTCTTAGGGAGTTTAGATGGTTCCAAAACTTTGCAGCTGCCTTTCTTTCCTTTTTATGTACTTCTGCCAGCCACTGAGCACCCTTTCTTCTAATCTTTTCATTGATCAGGAGGGATGCTTGGACCCCTTCAACTTAGAAAGATATCCCATTTCTTTCAACAGCATCTATCAGTTCACCTCACTGCTAGGCACGTCTGTGTTCCCTAGAGGCTTCCCGACGTTTTGCTATGGCTCTCTTCTTCATCCCACCATATTTTGGGTTTCTTTCTGGAACCCAGATTAAAAGCTCCCTCTCCCAGTAGCCGGGTGCGTGAGGCGATACTCGCTGGTTGTGCTGGGGAGCGTGGCGATTGGGACGGCCAGAGAGAAACCCGCCGCGGGCTAGAGTACACAAGTGCGCGCAGGTGCATCTAGCCCGGCCGTGGTACGACGTTTGTGGAGTCGCCCCTCTGCATACCCTTTACCGGAAAGTGAGCCCACTGTCGCCTTCTGGTACACTGTAGCCGGGACCACTGAAAAAGCATTAACAGAAGTGCCCCCCGGAAGTCTGCTGGAGTAGGCCGATATTGCAATTCACGTACTTCGTCGGTTCAAGTACGAAGACCTTTCGGGGTGATGTCACCTTTTTGCGAGTGCTTCAGTCTTCAAAAAATGCAGCAGGTGTTTACAGACTTCCTAGTAAATCTGTGAAAAATTATAAAGGTCATTATAGTGAAGAATATTTGAAGTACAGCATTGAAATGGATAATACTGAAATGCTTGTTCCTTAATTGGAAGAACTGGTCTCGCACCTAACTGCTGTTTTCCCATTCGGTAGCTTCTTCATTAAGTTGCCTACTGCTGTGAATGGAGAAAACCAGAATTTTTTATCACTTAAAACAAAATTTTATGATAGAACTTGCATTATAAGAATTGTTTGATTTCAATTTAGGTGAACACTGATTTTTAATTGGGGCACCACATTGTGCAAAATGAGTCAATCAGGGCCAAAATGCTTTTATAAAATAAATTTTTCTTGAACAATATAAAAATTTCAGTGGTTTTGAATGTAAAAAATACCTCTCGTGAAGTAAGTAACTATTACTTCGATATTTATGCATAGTGCAATACTGCAAAAAAGAATGCTAACATGCAACGTTCCAGTGAAATTCTTCTAAACGTACAATGTAGTAAAATTGCAATAAAGTCATTGAGGTTCGAACAGCATTCACAAATGCCTTTGCTTTATGTAAACCAATTTTCTTGTTGAAACAAGAAAGAATGCTCTCTGGATAAAATTTCTGACATACAACACCCTGATGACTTTCCGTTGAAAACTTCCACGTGACCAAGAATTTTTTTTTCTCTTAAACGTGTTTAGCAGTAAGCTGTTTTTAATGCATTAAGTTAGCATGATTTCTTGGTGATGATCACCAAAAGAGTCAAGACATTTGGAAAGGAACTTGGAATCTGTTTTTGAAAAGGACATCCAAGCTGTTACCAAGAGAAGGGAAAATCTAGGTCAAAGTTTTATTTTTAGATTTTGTACCGACATTTTTCCATGCATGACATCACAAGTTTCTTAGTGTATTTCTCACATTTCGCCAACATTGGCTCAATGAAATTTCATAAAACTTGACACGGCAACTCCACAGCCTATTCAGAGGACAATGTACGTCACTTTTACCTTTAAGATATATGTATGAACGAGTATGCGCTGTGGAACTATATCGATTGGTCATGGCATTCGGTGCGGCAATTTTAAGGTGGCATATTACTTCCAGCGCTTTTCGTCGTGTATTTTCTTAGTTTCCAAGCAACCTCTCACGGTAAGAGAAGTGTTTTGGGTATTGCAAAACCTAGCCCAAAGAAACACCATGTTTATATCTCATAAGAACATGCTGAACAATTCTCTCTTTCTTTTTGCTTCGAATTATAGGAAAAATATTTTAGAAATATTTGATTCGATTAGCACTCACACTTAAATACTCAGACTTTCGCTATTCATACAGCTCTAGTTATGTGTAATGTATAGCAATAAAGTATCAATGTTCTGTACACATCACAAGCAGTGCTTCCCGAACTGCGAAGTTTGTGCCCGGTTTGTTTTGTAAACATGATCAAACTACTTAGCTTCGAAACAATAGATGAGAACTGACATGCCTGCCAAACATGTGAACAAAAGAGAAATTACATTTTCTGTTGATGTGGAGAGTTGTTTCTGTGATAAGCTTGATCGTGGATTATCTACAAACTAAACCAACAACTTTCAAAACACCCACATTCTACATAACAGACGAGCTGAATTCCAGCCTGGCAATGTGTCTGTGCTATTTTGCAGTTTCTATCTTCTGTACACTCAAAACTGAAGGAGCTTGACATGTTGATGAATCGTTACCATCACAGCGTAGGAAGCGGGCTTCATTTTTTTGCAGCAGCTTTGGGAGCAGGAATAATGCGGTTTTGGAGCAGCTTTGCAGTAGTAAAAAGGGAGTTTTGGAGCAGCTCTGGAGCACCAAAAGGTGTGTTTTGGAACATCAAAACTTGGTTTTAGAGCAATTTCTTAGTCACAAACTGTTAATTAGAATTTTTTGCTTTCTGGTAAATAAAAAAAAATAGGTGGTTTTGACTAAGCATGCAATGCTGATCAAGCGACCACACTTACGCCAAATTGATATATATAAAACCTTACAACATTAAAGCTGAAAGCACAGCAACTCAAAGAAAAAAAACCGTGCCTGGTCTTCCTATATAGGAATCTGTAAAATGCGAAAGTGAAATGCATGTGTATTTACAGAGGTATTTGAGCATTTACTGCGCATTGTTTCAGAAACAGCAACAAATTGCAAAGTTGCATTAAGAATGGTAACCAGTTCGAAACTTGCAGCGCACACCTCTAGCAGAAAGCATGCATGAAATTAGCACACGCATCACGCCCACGGCTAACAACTGTCAAAGCTCAACCCTTAAAGCGCGCTGTTCAACAGGAAGAAAAATGCATGAAATGAGTGCGCAAGTATGCACACGACAAGCACAAACAACTGTAACAATTCTTACTTTCTCGTGTGTCAGCAGCGCACTCATTTCGTAAACGTGGCCATCACAGCATGCGAAGCGACCATCGTCCTCTCTCGAAGGTCAGATTGGCGCAGAATGGAGCAATTAGCGCAGTGGTTCCACCCCTGCGCTAAGGTATGATAGATACCCTCGAGGCTGCTACAAACAGCTGTGCGGATCTTTTGCCTAGTCTTCCACATTTGATTTGAACTGCATGAGATGTTTCTGTTTCATGGCAACAGACTAATTGTTAATCTCCGCTTGTGAGATGTGATTCAAGTTCTTCAGGCTTTCTCTATGATGACATCTCTTTCGGCTCGGCAATTAAAAACAATCACACTGCTTTCATTGCAGGGGTCGTCGCAGCCTACTCTACTGCCCCACTCAAAAGAGCGCTTTCAGGAAGGCATATCACTAGCACACGATGCCAGTGATAATAAATCTGCACGCAGGCACTCACCAAGTCAGCTTCCCACACATGAGCATGTGTCATAGGGCATACCTTTCACGAGGGCATACCTTATTGCTTTTAGCCACACCTTTGTCAGATGGTATGTTATTTTGTGGAGCTTTACCGGTGAAACTGATTTTTTTTTTCTGCTTATATGGTCCGAAGGTCTTCATCACCGTGCACGTGCAATGTTAGGTGGTTGCTCAGCAATGGTGCAGCGAACGTTTTGCAACTCCACTGCAGTCTTTATTATCAGCTTTGCTCTCAGAGTCTCATAATGACGTATGAACACAAATGCCACCTTAACAAGATTCATGCATTCTATTCACGTGGCGCAAGATTCATGCATCAACTGAAATACGACATGACCGATTTAATTTGATATGAACGCGGTTGTGTCCTTTGTGTAGCCCACGCGTGTTGAGTGTTGCTCGGTCGATGACAAAACTCGACTAAACTTGGCATTGCACATGTAAATTGCCATTTAAGCACATCTTGGTGGCGCAGATCAGGTTGGCACAGATTGGAGCAATTAGCACAGCACTTCCAACCCTTCCATCAACAGCTGCAGTGGCAGTACAATATTTAGAATGCTTAAAAAACCCAACATTCTTATTTTGCGTAATCTTGTCGTGCAAATAGAAACTGTACATTACATTTTGAACCACAGTGTGTATCGATATCCGCCTCACTACTTGCTTGCCAGGTGAGGAAGAACTCAAGAGCTCCCCATAAATGTCAAGTCCATCGATAAAAAGTGCGCACAACAATGCAAGCGGTGCTGCCCATAATACTAAAAAAAAAAAAAAAAAGCCCTTCCCATTTTCCCGCTGCCCTCGCTCCCTGTGGTGGCTGTAAGGGAGAGACAGGCACCTTTTATGATCGTTCATGTCCTGATGGAAACATAGACATAGTACACGTGTCTGTGCAACCACAACAAATAGGCTGGTTAATGACTCCATATAAAAATCACACCACACAATTATTAAAGAAAAGCTACCAAAAATATACTATCATCATGCTTTTCAAATAAACCAATTTTTCAATAAATGCATTTTGATCTATGAATTATAAATGCCAATTTTTACAAATCGAAAGCTGCCTCTGGTAGCAAAAAAATGACATGCATGTTTACAATACACAGGACTGCTGTCACAACTGTGACAATCTTCAGAGACGTGCTTCTGTCTCATCTCTTACAGAAAATGACACACCAAAGTTTCATTTTAAGAGTTTATCTGAAATGTGTTTGTACATTTAAATATATCAACTGACATAGAATTTGCTGCATACACACCTTAATCTGCAATCCATGTATATATCTGATACGTACCTTGGCACAATATGTCATGAAAAGACTACAGTTTAGACAAGCTTTTATGTTGCTGCCAATAAATTACTGTCTATAGCTAGCACTGACTTGCGCCATCTAAACTGTCCAGAAAAAGCTTTTTTTTAAATAACTGCTTTAGTGAAAAAGTAGTCAAGGAAGTGGTCAAATCACAAGGGTCAGCAAGTAGTAGAACCCAGTAATGCAAGATGTTTTCAATGGCCCAGGCTCAGTTCAACCAATCATCTTCATCATATTCGTCAAAGAGTGGGGGTGGTGGCGGTTGTGGTTTCCATGACTGCAATAGCAAGAAAATAAATTTATTAACACTGAACCCCATCCTATAATGATCATCCTATAATGATCTGAGCTGCTAACGAAAATACACTTGGGAATGCAAAGACAAGATACTGCAAAGTTTTCAGAACAACCAAGCTATGAACAAAAATGGTAGTCTGTTGCTGTACTCTAAATGAGGTAATTAAACTTAACATAAAATGGAAAGCTAGACAATACAAAAAAAAAAATAACAGTAACACAAGATGACTAAGACATGCCTATTTTGTAGGAACTTCACTCTGGCCGTTTAACTAGCACAAGCTGTCAAAGGAAAATTTGAGCCCACAATGTCATGTTAAAAACTAACACAGAACCCCATCCTATAATGATCTCTGTTTTCCTGAGCTGCTTACTAAATTACACTTATGAATGCAAAGACAAAATACTGTAAAGTTTTCAGAACAACCAAGCTATGAACAAAAATGGTCGTCTGTTGCTATACTCTAAACAAGGTAATTAAACCTAACATAAAATGGAAAGCTAGACAATAAAAAAAAACAAGAATAGTAACACAAGATTACTAGGACATGTCTATCTTGTAGGAACTTCACTCTAGCCATTTAACTAGCACGACCTGTCAAGGAACAATTTTTGCCCCCAATGTGATCTTAACAACCAAATTTCAGTTTTACATGCCAAAACCAAATAATATGAGGCATACTGTAGTTTTGGATCCTAGATCATTTCAACCACCTAGGGTTCTTTATTGAGCACATAAATCTAAGACGAATGCTTTTTACATATGAGCTACCTAAAAATGCAGCTGCTGTAGCTAGGAATCAAACCTGTTACCTTAAGGTTACAAGCATGATACCTTAGCCACTAAGCGACCACAGCTTGACACAATTTGATAGAGAAACTGCTATGGTGGCTCAATGATTACGGTGCTTGGCTGCCGACCCAATACCTGCTGGTGATCTTGGCCGTGGCAGTCACATTGCTAGAGGCTCGTGTACTGTGCAGAGATATATGACTATTTCACAATCTTTCAATAACAGCATGTTCACATGTAGGACATACTTCTCAATAAATATATACAGCGGTTCACCAGATATGGTGTGTCGACATGCTACACAAAGCAATGGCAGCTGTAAATAAATGCTGCATCTTCACTTTGATTATTGAGAGCATCATAATTCATTTGTGCAGAACCTCGCCAGTAAATTTTGTGAATTTGAGTACCTATCGTATGAAATGGTTGTGCCATTCTCGTGCCAAAAGAAAATAAGCAGTTCTGGTAAAAAGCACACATGTACTGACATTCAGTTCTATTATAACATCCTGCAGTCAACAGAAGTCAATAAAGAAAGAGAGTGTCCACTTCAGTGAAACAGTAATCGCAGTGCTCGGATACTGACTCGAAAACCGCAGTTTCGATACTGCCCGCAGCGGTCGCATTTCAACAAAGGCGAAATGGTAAAGGCCAGTGTACTGTGCGATTTCAGTGTACATTAAAGAACAAATCGCACAGTGCACATTAAAGAACATTAGATGGTCAAAAGATCTGGAGGCCTCTACTATGGCGTCTATCATTATATCGGGTTTTGGGTTGCAAAACCCCAGATATTATCATTACTATTCAAAGAATAAGTGAGAGGTACATTCTGCGGGATGCAAAAAACCTGTACACCTCACACAATGTCCCCTGATACATTGGCTACGATTGTGGACCAAAGCATCAGCACAACAGTAAAATTAGATGCTAAAAGAATTTTCATGCGGAATATTTAAACACAACAGTAAAATTAGATGCTAAAAGAATTTTCATGCGGAATATTTAAAATGCTGAGCATGTGCGAATATTCGAGCTGTATGAATATTCCAACGAATATCAAAGTACTTGAATTCACTTTCACACGACATTAAGTAATTCAAAATTTCAAACTATTCGAAATCAACAAATAGAAGTATTATACCTGCAAATAGCCCCCTGCAAAGGTGGTTTCACTGCGTTTATAGCAGTGCTATGCCCATGAAACCACCTACCCCCCATCTCCCCCCCCCCCCCAAAAGCACATTACTGTGAAGCCCCACGTCCAAGATTACATGAGCATATTCCCCTAACACTGACTCGTCATTTCTGAAGTTTAAAAACCTTATAGCTTGAGTTTTATAGTATATTAGAAAACAGTGCATCTTACTGGTTATCGCTTGCACCCTACAGAAATTCAAATCTTTTTACTATTCAGACCAAATTCCACATCACTTCAAACCAAAAAAATGACATTTGCACACGCTTTGTTATAATTTAAAAAAATTTATGCAGGTTAGTTCGGCCATGACGATTATATAATTTTTCTTTATGATCTGAGATATATACTGTATAAGGGGGTTTATGGACTAAAACCAACTGCCTGGTTTTAGGGGCGTCAGTCACTGTCACGAGCTCAGCTCTTCGTCATAGTCGTCTTCTAGCTGCTCCGACTAGATACTGTCTCTCTCCCTCTTCCCCACTACATTTGCCTCGATGGTGAAGAGGAGCCATCCTGGCGACTCACGGCGAAGCAAGCACAAGGGGATCATAGTAACGTTTTAAGTGGCTGATGTGCACTGTCTCAAGACCATGGCATCGTCTGTCATCAGCAGGTGTCACTGTTTCGACGACGTAGTTGACCAGTGATGTGCATTAAACGATGCGGTAGAGACCATTGTACTTGGGTGCAAACTTTCGAGAATGGCCAGGGGACTGGAATGAAACTGACAGCCATACAAATGAGCCTACGGAGAAGCTGTGAGCAGGCTTGTCTTGGTAAAGCCGTTCTTTTTGGAGACCTTGTGCGACGGACGTAAATGAACGTGCTAATTGGCAGCACTCTTCGGCACACTGTACAAGTTCGGAGGCTGGCGGTATTCTGAAGCATCTGGGCGGTAAGTAAGTATCGTGTCAAGCGTAGAAAAGGGCTCGCATCCGTACTGTAGAAAAAAAGGTGAAAACCCAGTAGTTGCTTGCGCGGCCGTATTATATGCATACGTCACAAAAGGGAGCAATAAGTCCCAATTAGAATGATTGGAGGATATGTACATAGAGAGCATATTGCCGAGCGTGCGGTTAAAGTGCTGCGTCAAACTGTTTGTCTGTGGGTGATAGCTCGTAGTGGTGCAATGAATAATATTGCACTCACTGAGAAGCTCCTGAACGACTTGGGATAGAAACGGTTGTTATACCGATAGAAATACTGCACGCGAGAACGATAGAAATATTGCACTCACTTGCAATAAAAACGATAGCCCACGGTTGCTAAGCAGCTCACGTGGCGTGCCATGGCGAAGTACAAAGCTACGCAAGATGAACAAGGCGACATCACGAGCAGCAGTGGCTGGCAAAGTGGCGGTTTCAGCGTAGCGGGTTAGATGGTAGACGGCCACAATAAACCAGCGATTTCCAGCAGGAGTACAAGGTAGTGGGCATAGAGGTTGATGCCGATTCTATCAAATGGCCAAGCTGGACACGTCAATGGTTGTAATTGGCCAGAGGCATGACAAGTGTTCCGTCGCTGACACTCAGAGCAGGAATGTATGTACTTGCCAACCTACGAGTACTTTCTCACCAGAATAATCGCTGGCGAAGCCGGTTGTATGTTTTCAAAATGTCAGCGTGGGTGTTTTGAGGGTCTGCATGATTGATTGATTGATATGTGAGGTTTAACGTCCTAAAACCACCATATGATTATAAGAGGCACCGTAGTAGAAGGCTCCGAAAATTTCGACCACCTGGGGTTCTTTAATGTACACCCAAATCTGAGCACACAGGCCTACAACATTATCGCCTCCATTGGAAATGCAGCCGCTGCAACCGGGATTCGATCCCGCGACCGCGGGTCTGCATAGTAGTACGCACACATGTTGGAGCGCAAATGACGAGGTATAACAAGAAGCCATTTTCTACCATTCGGCTGATAGTTGCGACGGTACAACATGGCATCCCGTATCGAATAGGGAATTTGACGACGTAGTGCACGATGTAGACGCTGACGTGGTGTCGCCGAAGACAAGTAGAGAACGTCGATAAGCGAGGCTATCCAAGTGTCCTTGCGTTGTTCCGAAGGCATGTCATCGGTATCGATGCTGTCGATAGTAGCTCCGGCAAAGGAAACTTGCAACGGCTGAAGGAAGGGATGAACGAGAAAGAGCGTGTGCGTCGGTATGCTTGTGGCCTGAGCGGTAAATGACGTGAATATCAAATTCCTGTAAACGTAGCGCCCAATGTCCAAGCTGGCCTGAAAAGTCCTTCAATGAAGCGAGCCAACTGAGTGAATGATTATCTGTAATGACATCAAATGGGCATTCGTATAAGTAAGGACGAAATTTTTTTAATGCCGAAACAATGGCCAAACATTCCTTTTCGAAAACCGAGTATGTGTGCTCTGCCTTGGTCAGAGTGCGACTCTCATACGCTAATACATACCCCGAGAAGCCAGGCTTGCGCTGAGCAAGAACAGCACAAAGTCCTATGCCACCGGCATCCGTGTGCACCTCGGTAGGAGCAGTAGGGTTGAAGTGGCGTAAAATAGGTGGTGAAGTAAGAAGATGGCATAATGTTGCGAAAGTATCATCGCATGCTGGCGACCAATCACAGAGGTGTCCATCACCAGTGATCAGCTATGTCAATGGTGCAATTATCGAAGCAAAGTTCTTCACAAAGCGGCGAAAGTATGAGCACAGTCCAACGAAGCTGCGAAGCACTCTCATGGTCGTAGGCTTCGGGAACTCAGCGATAGCAGGAAGTTTCTCTGGGTCTGGGAGAACGCCATGTTTTGAGACAACGTGGCCAAGTATTGTGAGCTTTGGAGCTCCAAAGTGGCACTTCTTCATGTTTAGTTGAAGGCCTGCACTCGTGCGGCAGGTCAAGACTTCGCTGAGACATTGGAGGTGGCTGTCGAAATCAGGGGAGAAAACAACAACATCATCCAAGCAAAATAGGCATGTCTTCGATTTTAGCCCTTGCAAGACGCTATCCATCATCCTTTTGAATGTTGCTGGCGCATTACGAAGGCCGAAGGGCATTACATTGAATTCGTATAGCCCATCGGGCGTCACAAAAGCAGTTTTTGGGCGATCTGATGGTGCCATGGGGACCTGGCAATAACAAGACCGTAGGTGTAGTGATGAGAATAATTCAGCGCCTTTCAAGCCGTCCAGGGCATCATCGATGCGCGAAAAAGGGTATACGTCTTTAAGCGTAACTTAGTTTAAACGGCGGTAATCGACACAGAAGCGAATCGAGCCGCCTTTGCTTCACAAGTACTGCAGGTGAAAACCATGGACTGCTGGACGGCCGAATGACACCATGTTGAAGCATGTCGGCCACTTGCTCGGTGATCACATGACGCTCAACAGGAGATACATGGTAGGGGCGCTGTCGCAGAGGCGCTTGGGAGCCGGTGTTAATGTGATAGACAACAGTGTGTGTTCGGCCTAAGGACATCTGCTGGCAATCGAATGAGCCACAAAACTGGTGAAGAAGTTCTAGAAGCTTCTCACGGTGTGATTCTTCAAGTTCACTATCCATTGAGGGGCCAAACAAATTAATATTTGCATGAACAGGTGAACGGGCCGATGGCGTCAGTGCATTGGGCTGCAAATCACTCTCACCATCAAAGCCGAAGATGGAGAAAACATCTGTCTTGGAATGTTCTAATACAATCTCTGCAATGGCAAGGGATTTGTGACAAACAAATTCGTAGCGCTCGCCGAAATATCTACGACAGCAAACAGCAACGCAAGGCTCCTGCGACGTTGGAATGTTTGGGATGGCGTAAACAACACTGCAGGCACAATACACGGCAACAAAGGCTACGCTAGTCGGTGGTATGTCAATGTCGCCGGTGACAAACACCTTGTTCAACGCAAGTTCCGGAGACGAGGCACACAACGCTGAGAAGGCCACTTCAGTACGAGCACAGTCAATAACCGCATGATTAAGAAAGTCCCAGCCGAGGATGACATCATGAGAATATGCCTGTAGCACAAGAAATTCAACGGTATACAAAACATCTTGGATGAGAACGCGGGCAGCACAGGCAGCTGATGGTCGAATATGGTGAGCACTGGCAGTACGGAGGGAGAATCCCTTTGGCGATGTGGTAACCTTCCAAAGCAGGTGGTAAAGTTTTAAATCAATTGTAACAAGCGTGTTCTTCGGCGGAGTTTCAGCAAAAAACTCGCCAGGGCAAGCAAGACAGCTGCAGCACAGAAGACAGGAGGCTGAGAGCGGGACACACAAACGTCGTCGTCTTCTCTTTCACTGGCACAAAGCTAGCGCCGATGTGCACCGGTACAATTTCCTCCCGGCACAAAGAGGAACCATTCTGGCGATGGCGACTCAAGGAAAAGACGCTATAGTTGGGTCGTAGCAGGGTTTAGGTCGCGTGACGTGAACTGTTTGCGGCCTCGGCAGCGATAATCGGGAGATGGATCGACCGGCTAGACGACGTAGTTTACGGGAAATGTCCGCTCCAGTATGCGGTAAGGACCGTGGTACCGTGATAAAAGCTTGGTGGAAAGTCCGAAGATTGTGGACGGGACTAAAAGCCAAACCAGCTTTCCCAGGAAGTTATGGACATGAGACGCAGAGGTGTCATCACTGAATTTTTGGCGCGACTGATCTTGCGTGGTGTACGAGCGAGCCAGTTTACGGCATTCTTGAGCGTAAGCAGCAGCTTGAGTGATAGGTTTGACCTCAGAAACTTCCAGTTGGTACGGCAGAATGGTGTCCGTAGAACATGACGGTTGACGTCCATACAGGAAAAAAGAAGAGAGAGAAGACAGTGGTAGTTTGACATGCAGAGTTGTAAGCGTAGGTGACGAAAGGGAGTACACGGTCCCAGTTTGGGTGGTCTTCCGACATGTACATCGCCAGCATGTCGGCAAGGGTACGATTGAAGTGTTCCGTCATGCCGTTAGTCTGGGGATGGTATGCAGATGCGGTGCTGTGTACAATGCGGCATTCTTTGAACAGAACCTGGATGGCATTTGAGAGGAAGACGTGGCCACGGTCACTAAGTAATTCACGTGGGGCCCCATGGCGCAGAATGAGATGACGAAGAAGAAACCACGCGACGTCTTTCGTGGTGGCGGCTGGTAGCGCAGATGTTTCTGCATACCGCGTGAGGTGGTCGATGGCGACTATTATCCAGCGGTTGTCGTCTATAGTGGTCTAGAGTGACCAAAGACACCGACTCCGACGCGGTCGAATGGTCGGGCAGAGCAGGGCAATGGCTGTAGAGGACCAGCGGTGCTGTGAGTAGGAACATTGCGACGTTGGCACTCAGGGCACGACTGAACGCACTGGCGAACGTATCGATACATGCCTCGCCAGTAGTACCTCAGGCGAAGGCGAGAATAGATCTTGAACGAGCCAGCGTGACCGCATTGAGCGTCATCGTGGAAGGCACTGCAAATGTCCGCGTGCAAATGACGGGGGATCACGAGGAGTTACCTGCGGCCGTCGGTGATGTAATTGCAACGGTACAGCAAGCCTTAACGAAGTGCGAAGTGTTGGACTTGGCGACGTAGGCTGTGTGAGGCGAAGTTTGGGGCCCGTTGAGACAAAATGTGAAGCAGGGAAACGATCCAAGAATCTTTGCGCTGTTCTTTCGGCATGTCGACGAGGGTCAGAGATGATGAATACCAAGTGGAAGCTGGTGAGCCAGCAGAGCCTGAAGGCAGTGGCGATCCATATAGGGTGTCAGCGTTTGAGTGTTTTCGTCCAGAGTAATGAATCACACGTATATTATACTTCTGTAGTCGTAAAGCTTAGCGAGCCAGGTATCTAGTCGGGTCTTTCAAGGACGACAGCCAGCATAGTGTGTGGAGGTTGGTAACAACATCAAACTGCCGCCCATAGAGATAGGTGCGAGATTTACCGATTGCCCAAACAATTGCCAAACACTCCTTTTCTGTCACGGAGTAATTTGACTCCGCCTTTGTGAGGGTACGACTGGCATATGCTATAACGTACTCACCAAAGTCTGGTGTTCGCTGAGCGAGTAACGCGCCAAGGCCGACACTGCTAGCGTTTATGTGTATTTCTGTAGGTGCTTTAAGATCATAGATGCGTAGAATTGGAGGAGACGTGAGGAGTAGGCAAAGCGTTGTAAATGACTCATCAGAATCGGCATTCCAAGCTGAGAGGTCGTTGCTGCCGGCGAGAATCTGTGTCAAGGGGGATATAATGGAGGCGAAATTGCGGCTGAAGCACCAAAAATATGAACACAGCCCAATATAGCTTCGGAGTTCCTTTAGAGTGCTGGGCTTGGGATATTCGGCAACTGCATGAAATTTGGCAGGATCTGGCAAAATTCTTGCTTTGGAGACAACATGGCCTAGGATGGTAAGCTGACGGGCGCCAAAATGACATTTTTTTAGGTTTAACTGCAAGCCGGCGTTAGTGAAGCACTCGAGAACTTGTTCAAGGCGAGTGATATGAGACGAGAAATCTGCAGAAAAAACCACTATGTCTAAGTAGCATGAACAGGTCTGCCATTTGAGGCCTCTGAGAATGGTGTCCATCATCCTTACGAAGGTAGCAGGCGCGTTGCAAAGGCCGGAAGGCATTACGCTAAATTCGTATAAACCGTCAGGGGTGACAAACGCTGTTTTCGGACGGTCGGCTTCAGTCGTGGGCACTCGCCAGTAGCCTGAGCGCAGATCCAGTCATGAGAAATATTCGGCTCCTTGAAGGCAGTCCAGGGCGTCGTCGATGCGGGGTAGGCGATAAACATCCTTTTGCATAATCTTGTTTAGGCGGCGGCAGTAATGCAAAATCTTATTGAACTGTCTTTTTTCCGCACCATCATGACAGGAGAAGCCCAGGGACTGTTCGATTCCTGAACCACACCACGTTTCAGCATGTTATCGACGTCGTTGCTAATAAGGCGGCGTTCGGCCTGTGATACTCGAAAGGGACGTTGTCGCAGAGGAGCATGATGACCAGTGTCAATACGATGAACCACTGCAGACGTGCGCCGAATGGCTGGCCAACATCGAAAGAGGCACGAAAGCGTTCAAGCAGTTGAACAAACTTTGTTTGCTGGACTGGGGTAAGCACGTTATCGATGCTACGCAGGAGGATGTCTTGGACAGGGGAGGTGTTAGCCGCGACGGAAGTGACAGCATTAATCGTCAACGGTGTTTTATCACATTTTGCATCCAAAGGGAAGGTGGCGTCAAAACTGTCTAAATGCCCAACACATTTGCTGAGTAACAGAGTTGCCGAGCAAGGAAAGGGATTGCATGCGTAGACCACACCGGCATCATTCACAAGGGTAACGACGGCAAATGGGAGTATGAGGTTCCGTCAGCATGCACAGTCTTCAGACTGTGTAAACAGGGTGGTCAAATTGCAAACAGAGTCGGCGGAAACAGACACCAGGGTGGCAGAGAACAGAGAAATGATAGCGTCAGCAGTGACAACATATTTAGGCACCGGGCTCGGGACGTCGACGACTGTGGTACTGAAAGGGGACAAAGCGAGTCGAGCTCCAGCACAGTCAACAACCTCATCATGTGTAGAAAGGAAGTCCCAACCGAGAATGACGTACGTCATGGGACACATGTGGTAGGACAATGAATTCCACAATGTAGAATGCGCAATTGATAAAAAGATGTGCCGGGCACGCCATCACAGGCTTAATGTGCTGCGAGCTCGCCGTCTGTAATAAAAGATCAGGAACGGGTATCGTCACTTTCTGCAGTTTGAAACGCAAAAGTTCACTTAAAACAGAAATGGCAGCTCCTGTGTCGACAAGAGCATTCATCCCGACACCATCAATGATAACCGCGATCTCGTTAGGAGGCAAAAGGTAAGGCCTTGAAATTTTCGATGAGGGCGCAGTTCGTGCCTCAGGAACTGCGGCTCTTAGTTTTCCTCTTGCGTGGGGTTGGAACGGCGGAGCATAGATGAAATGGAGCGGCACCGAGGAGGAGGAGATTGACGTGAGGGAGAACTGGCACGGCGCGAATAAGCGCCGATGAGTCTGCAGAAACGGGGTGTGCTAGCTGCTGTGGCACTTAGTCGAGGTTGGGGATGTAATCATTTGCATAGACTGCGCTGATGACAGTGACGCGCAACACGGCCAGGAATGTTGCAGGCGTAGCAGATGGGCCTGTTGTCTGGAGTGCACCAAGGGTTGTGAGGTGGTCCAGGAGGTGAGAGGGGTTGCGAGAGAACAGGGCATATTGGGTGAACAGGGCGAGTAGAAGTTGGTGACTGGGGCAGACGGTGTTGGTGTCGGTCGAGCATAGGAACGGGTAACGGCCTCAGCATAGGTGAGAGGCGCTACTGCAGGCTGCGTTGATGGTACAGGAGGTGGAATCGCCTCAGCAACTTGAGCCTGAATGATAGGACGAAGCGAGGGATCCAGTGCCGTGGGACTCTCGGTGACAGATGTGACAATGGAAAGCTGACGAGCTACTTCCTCACGGATGTATTGCTTAATTTGCAGCAGTAAGATGGAACATTCAGCGCCAGTGCTCTTAGCTTCAAAAGATGAGAGTTCCACTGGGGGAATTTCGGCGCGACGGGTAGAAAGGCGCTCTTTACCCAGCTCGTCAAAGCTTTGGCGCAGTTCAACGACTTGCGCTACTGTCTGAGGTCACTTGGGCTACCAGCATATGAAATGCATAGTCACCTATGCCTTTTAGTATGTGCCTTACTTTGTCAGACTCCGCCATAGATGCATTCACGCACTTACACAGATCGACAACGCGCTCAATATAACTCGTAAACGTCTCGTCACTCCTTTGGGTTCTGGCACGGAGGTGATGTTCGGTGCGAAACTTGCGCAATCCAGGCCGACCGAAGAGCGAAGCGATGATTTGCTTGAGTGCCGCCCAGGTGGTGAACTCTGCTTCATGGTTGTAGTACCATAGCTTCGACACATCGGTCAGATAAAAGCTGACGCGTGTCAACTTAGCAGGGTCATCCCATTTGTTCAAACTCTCAAACACGCTCAAACAAGCTCAAACTCTACCAGCCAGCCTTCGACGTCAAGTTCCTCGGTGCCGCTGAACATCCGAGGGTTATGTAGCGTCCCAGCACACATTACCATAGGTGGTGCTTGCGAAGAAGCGGCGTCCTCGACCATTTCGGGGGCAGATGATAAAGCCCGGTTGCGGAGCTCCAGGACGAAGAGGGGAATGACCCAGCAGCCCTCCACTAAATGTAACAAGCGTGTTCTTCGGAGGAGTTTCAGCAAGAAACTCGCCAGGGCAAGCAAGACAGCTGCAGCACAGAAGACAAGAGGCTGAGAGCATGACACACAAACGTCGTCGTCTTCTCTTTCACTGGCACAGAGCTAGCGCCGATGTGCACTGGTACACAATTACTGAAACCGCAGCACCAGTGTCCACAAGCGCAAGAGTACGGTAACCATCCACAAAAATGTCGATGAGGTTTGTCGGAGAAATGCGAGGACTTGATTTTTTCATCGACAACGCAGTTTGTGCCTCGGGTACTGTGGCATCTAGTTTTCCGCATCTGAAGGGCAGGGTCAACGGCGCATAAGTGACAGGGAACGACGTTGGGGAAATGGAGATCAGTGACTTACTGAGGGGGGGGGGGGGCGGTCGGGTGAACGAGATCTTTGTTGACCTAGTGTGTTATTAAAGCGCCGAGAGTAGTGCAACGATCTTTGCATGTTGTCACTATAAACGAGAGGGCGGCGGAGGCACAAGCGAGTCACATGTCCTGCGTAACCGCAAAAATAGCAAATATGGCGGTTTTCTGCGGTGCGCCACGGACTCGGAAACGCCGTGATTGGCCGCCTAAACGAAGCCGGATATGACCGAACAGGGACCAGTGAGGTAGCATAAGTGGGCTGTCAAGATGCTCTGGCTGCAACGACTTGCGCATACGTCAAGGGTGTGGCCTCCAGAGGTGGTGAACGAGCGAAAGGCAAAGCGTCAGCTGCCTCATCTTGTATGACGTGCCTCATGGCAGAGGCCAGAGGATGCGTTTGTGCTGGTTCGGGCGAGCTCGATAAAATGAAGAGCTGCCGAGCGACCTTCTCATGCACCAACTGCTTTATGCGAGCGAACATGTCATTCTGGTCTCCGAGAGTCAAGGCCGCAATCGAGTTACGCTGTTCCAGAGAGCGTCGTGTTTGGGCACGTTGCTTGCGTAATTCGTCAAAACTCTAGCACAAGCTGACGAGATTGGCTAAAACTCTAGCACAAGCTGACGAAATCAACTACGGTTTGTGGGTCCTTGGCTAACAACATTTCAAATGCGTCATCGGATATACCCTTGAGGATTCGTTTGATTTTGTCGGTTTCGAGCATCGCTGGGTTTACCCGCTTGCACAAGTCAACAACGTCTTCAATGTAGCTGGTACAGGTCTCTCCTGGCTGTTGAGCACGCTCACGAAGTCCTTCTGTGCGAAGTTTTCACACAGCAAGGCGGTCGAAGACTTGCAAAAAGGAGGTCTTGAACGAATCCCAGCTGGCAACTGGAAATGTCGGCTTCGTGATTGCACAACCAGAGACTAGGGATGCCGGACAAGTAAAAGCTTACATAGGTCAGCTTAGCCGCATCGTCCCACTTGTTCGCAGCGCTAACTTTGTGGTAAGTAGCCAGCCACTTTTCAATGTCTTGGCCGTCAGTGCCGCTGAAGATCGGTGGGTGACGCAGTGACAACATGCCGAGACATGCGGAGGCGGGAACTTGGGAGGTACCCTAGGTGGAGGGTTCTTCCAGCATTGCTGGCACTGAAGGTAAGGCGCGACTTCATAGTTCCAGCTTCGAAAACTACCCCACCACTTGCACTAAATTATAAGAAAGATTTATTGACTAAAACCAACTGCCTGGTTTCAGGGGCGTCGGTCACTGTGACGAGCTCAGCTCTTTGTCGTAGTCGTCTTCTACCTGCTCCGACTAGATACTGCCTCTGTCCCTCTTCCCCACTACAACTATTGCTTTAAAAACATCCGAGAAAATCGGATGTTTCCGATTTGAACCTAAAATTGCTTTGAACCTAAAATTTTCTATTCACACATCTGTATCTAATACACATTTGTTCAGCCGGCAGCTAATACTCTCTGCTTTGTACACATTGACTTCACTAAGGTATTGGAAAAAAAGAACTTCGAACTTTCTGGCGACATAGCTTCAATGGAAAGATATCTCTGCTTTGGTTGCTCACCCTCAAAATAATAGTTTAGGTTTAACGTCCCCAAACCACCACATGATTATGAAAGACTCTGTAGTGGAAAGCACCGAATATTTTCAACCACCTGAGATTCCATAACATGCACCTAAATGAAAGCACATGGGCCTCGAGAATTTTCATCTCCATCGAAAATCCGGCAGGATTCGATCCCGTGATCTGAAGGTCAGCAGCTGTGTGCCTTAGCCACTAGAATACGGTGGCAAGTTAGGTTCTCACCTTGATGTAATAAAAGATCGAGAATACTTTTGCATTGTCAATTAAAACAACTTGCTGTCGCAGGAAAAATAAAAACAAAGCAAGGCCAATAGACTAAAATATCAACATGTACAAAAGCTTTTCGTAATGCTCCCAAACACCCAATTTTTAGCAACAAATGTATTATTAGTGTTTGTTGTAAGTGCAGCAAACACATGCACAAATATTAACAGGTATAACTGAATGTACGAACAGCGCTACCTAGAAGTAGTTACGGTTGTGAAAAATGAAGCAAGCAAAAAAAAAAACAAGGATAGAAAAGAGCGCTGCTTTTGGTCCAGTGCTTTTTTGTATCCTTGCTTTTTCGCTTTCGTGGTTGCGTTTTAACTACTTTTAGATTGTGCTGTTCGTACATACAGTTATGTCTTATCTACTTGCCCAAGTTTCCACGCTTCCTAACAAGTATGTTAATACAAGACAAAGGATGACATGCAGCTGAAGAATGGCAGTGCTGGCATAATATTTGACATTTTCTCCCCTATGAAAATTGGGCCCGATAAACAAACAGTAGCAGCAGCATTTGAACAAACACCAATATAACAAGATCATGATGCTCGTGAATGGGCATGCAACTATGCACCTAATAAAACATTGTTCACATAATAAAACAGATTGAATTGTAGGACAGTGTCTCAGGTAATAAAACTGTTGTGCCACCCTTATAACTACTATCACACTCTGAAAACATTATTAAACTTGTTTAAAAGAAAAAGTGCAAGTTCAGTGTGCAACATTTTAAATGAATCCACTCATGAGCAAGTTGGTACATTTTTTGATACAAAGTACAGTAGATTCACAGTATACAGAAATCTCTTAAGTATAGCTGTTTAAATGACACAAATTCCTGGCCTGTGATTAGTTTCGTGCATGGATTCAACAGCACTGTTCATCTCTCAGTAAACGAAACTTCTGTTGAATTTTCTGGTCTATTCAGGTTCTGTTTGATGCGGGTCTACTGCATGTGCAGCACAGAGAAACGGAGACACAAGGGGGATACAGAATTGAAATGCGCACCACACTTCGGTCAGGCAGGTTTAATCAAATAAGCCAAAAGGAAGAGAAACAATAGAGGTAGTTCGATCCAGTATCAAGTAGGAAAGTGAATCAATGACAAAAAAATGTGGCTTCTGTTTGGTTTCCCAGTGATGAAACGAAAAAAAGGCCCCAGTCATTGTCATTTATGTGTCTCAGTTTCTTTGCACTGTTTATACTTATTGTGTATCAAGGCTCGTGTATTAGCAAGATGCCATAAGTAGCAGAAGTGATACATAGCCTGATTACATGTAAAAACATAAAAAAAGTCTAAGGGCATTATCTTTCAAACACTTTTTGAGGTAAGCACTCTAAACAGACAAGTAGCTGATTTTTCTGTTCGATTTCCTTTACACTTACTCCCAGCAAATCTTGGTCAGACTTAACTGCTATGCTCGGCTTTATACATGGTACACAACAATAAAGATATAAAAGTATCCAAGAAGACACCCCAAGGTAACCATAATAGCGCTGCACTGGTTACAGCTACTGAAGTTTGCAACCCTCCTACTAGGCGAGCCTCGCGTTGCACCTTTCAAATCCATTGCATCTGGTGAATTCTCTCACGAAGCTTTTCTCTGGGTAGAGCTTTTTTTTTTCATGAATTCAGTTTTGCTAGTAAGTTCTTTTTTTGCGTGTGTGATAGCTATTTTGAGTGAACTGTGTGCAGGATCAAAATTTTGTATCAGGGTTGTAAGCATAGCGATATGACTGGTCCCAAGTGACAACAAAAGTTGTTTTGGTGCTGTTATTATTTACAAAGCACGGACTCCTTTACACTCAACGATCACTTTGCTCATTTGTTAAAACCAGAGGTAGAAATTGATCACAACACTTGTCATCCACAAATCTTGAATAAAATTTTAGTGAACTGAGCTCTACGGTATATCGCATGTCAATCTTCAAGCACCAATGCACAAAATTTTTCACTATTTTTATCCGTTTGCAAAGCTGATGAATGCTCACAATGAGGTCTCATGAATCAACATTTTCTACTTTTTTTTGTTAAAAAAAAAAAAACCACTCATACCTTTTTTTTCCCTCATAGCTACTTTCCTGAGCAGCACCCTTGTAAACAGTGTTCATTATTGCTATAGTAACAGAGTGCTTTATCCAGAGCAAGAAACAAATTCACAGCTGCTCACACACTTTTTTCACATACACACAAAAAAATCACTGTACCCAGAGAAAACCCCCCTAAAAAAATCTACCGGATACAACTTATAGGTCTCGAAATGGCGAACGAGCACCACGCCACGCACTTGGAGTGAACGAACACAGCAGACACGATCGGTACAAACCAAACACACGCATACATTTATTTAACTACTTTTGAACGACGATATCGTCCGCCGAATCGATACATCAATCGTAATTAACAACTAGGACATTTGTACACACTGTTACCATACACTCCATGACAAACATAATAACACGACAAACATACAATAACATGACAAACACAATAACACACCCAAGGCGGCGGCGCCAACGCTTGACTTACCACAAGGGGCCCCGACGTGCGGCCCGCGGTGCCACGCGCCGAGGACTCACGCTAGACCCAACTGTTCGCCGCAACCGCCACGCAAAGAAAAGCCTCGCTCAACTCTCGCCCGCCACCAAGGCTTGCTTCCGCCAGCGGTCACTGCCGGCGCTACCCCATGATGATGACGATAGTGGTGGTCAACTCTCGCGAACACGACGCCACCTACCGCCCAATGGTTGTAACCTGATGCAGCTTTTGGGCGAGACACGTGCGCCACGCAGCGCAAACAACTTTACAGAGAAGTGTCTAGCCTTACAAATTTACTAAAAAAAAAAAAGTGGCAAAACACTCATCTGGCGAAAAAATTGCATACTATTATGTTTGCTGCACTGAGCAAAGCGCTATTCTGGTTACTTTGAGGTACCTCCTCATTGTACGATTGTAGAACTTTCACTCCACACAATTTGTGGAGTAGCTCCTAAACTAAGAAGACTTATATAAAATAAATGAAGGAGGGGAAATTCAAGAGCTCATTTGTCTTCATTAGAAGCTACCTTACTAGGAACCAACCGACAATCAAGCCAAGAAAAGTCTATAGACATGGCGGTGGTCATAGGAAGTCTGATTGATATGTGGGGTTTAATGTCCCAAAACCAATATATGATTATGAGAGACTGGTCATAAAAAGTCTTTAAGGTATAACTAGAACTGAGAATCTGCAACTGAAAAACCAATTTCAGTTCTCAGATGGCATGGCTAAAACATCGTTCACAGTCTCCATGTTTGCAGCACTGCATGCTGATCATGCCTGAAATTTAGGTAGACAATATATACATTGTTTCCAGGTGCAGTTGAAGGTGCCATGAGAAAGTCTGTAAACTTGCACAGGACTAAAAAATTTCTCAGCAACTGTATCTAATATTTTTGTCAACAAATCAAGCAGCATGTGCCTAAAGATGCTGACAGAATTTAAAAGTAATCTCTGATATGTAACACCGTTCTATCTTAATTGCAGACTACTTTCAAAAGAAGACATTATTTGGATAAGAAATCTGAATGAACACTGTAGTAACTAATGAAACTTTACTGATAATCTTCAGATAATTACTTTACAGCACATATTACCATTGACGGACCGCGGCTGGTTTACATTATTGTCATATCCATTCAAAACTAATTATATCATAAATACTAACCAGCGCTTGTCTGCAAGAGGCCGTCTAGTTTTGAGTGCATTTGGTACAGTAAAAAATTTGTGCTTCAATTTTTTATGTTGCGCTTGAGCCTTGCAGCAGGGTGACAACAATAGGTAGCAATAAAAAGGATTTGCACTCCTTAAACTGACTCTCTTAAGGAAGAAAAAAATCTCGAAGTCCATGTCTTTGTATAATGCAAAAATGGGATGTAATTGCAAGATTTAGAAAATGCTATGGTCACCATGTTTTGTTTTAAGGCAAAAGCCTTGTATCTATAGAGAGTTGAAAAATCTACAAAGTTGGCACAAACACAAAATGTTAAAAGATAAAGTTCATAAAAATGCGGTCAGAGGGACTTGAGCTGCACACTCGCATCATCTTTACAAAAGAGTGAAGCTGAGGTGATATAGAAGAAGCACCAGGGCGCTTTCAAGAAAAGCAGTGGAATTGGAATATTGATTATATTATGAATACATACCAACTAGTTCAGCTCTTATTTTCATCTGTGAACTCGCATATGGGTCTTAATATATTCCAAGATTTCCAGATTCATCATAGCATAGAGAAAAAGTGGCGATGTGAACAAAAATTTTGAAAACAATGCCGACAAATAAATTTCAGTGGGTGCCTAGAGTTGTTGCCTATAGTAAGTTGAGAAACCGGAGAGATTTTTTTTTAATGAGCACCTCGATGGTTTGCCTCTACTGTTTATTGCATGAGTGAAAAAATTCTGGATACCATTCAACAGTGATATCTTAACTGTTTTGAAAAGGTAGAAATGGCAAAAAACGAGCAAGTCATACAGCATGAACATTACATTAGAACAAATTAGGATAACATTCAGCTGTATTCTAACAATGAATGAGTGATTAATACTACTATGCCTGCCAGTTCTTCACAAGGTTGGCAACTGCTACAGTGCATGAAAGCTCTTGTGTGCTGCTTTGAGAATCGCTGTGGTTGTAGCTCAAACTGAATATACAACTTCACTTAATTGGTTGATGTTTTTGGTTATATTGTTCAAGAAAAAGAAAGAAAACAATAGCAATTTTGAGCAAAAATGTCAGCAAGGTGGGCATGTGACAAAATGGCTCAGCTCATAGCTGGTGAGTAGACCTAAAAATAACTTTTTTTTTTTTTTAAAGCCAATTCACAAAATATGAGTTGGTGCCAGGCCTGTTGTTCACTTCAATATGACAGATACGGCTCCATATCCTAATGATTTTCAGATTGTTTCAACCACAGTTTTTCTACCCGTAAAGTCTTCACCAAATGAAGAAGTCAGCACCCAACTTGGCACCTTAGATTCCACCATTCTTTCAAATTGCTAGTGCAAGAGCAACTGGAACAGGACAAAAAAAAAAAAAAGAGTCCACTGTGCCAGACAGGGAAATGGTGAAGAGCAAAGGCTGCTCTAACTATAACTTCAAGAGCTAAGTTTCCTTACCTTGCTTAGTAGTATAAGCCATACCTCACAGCTAGCAGGCTTACTATGAGGGCAGCCAAACTAAGCAAGGTCATCCACACAGGAGGAATGTTTTGTCCATACACATGACTAGCTTGCTGAAGCGATGCAAGAAAGGATTCCTAGGCATGAAAACATTAAAACTCAATTTGTACTCTGTTTTGAATATTGTAATAACAAGAAAACAAAAATCACTGCCAGGCAATGTAAGCATTTTTCATAAAAATTTATAGTGACAAGTGTAAATTGGTACAGTGAAACCTAGTGAACTTGCAAAGCATTTCTATCTCTGCTTCAGCATTGTCCTGGCAAAAGAAGTTGCGCCCGGCAATGTCCAGTTCCGACACTCTCTAAAGACAATGAAGACAACGACACAAACTCAAAGCTCATTAAGCAAAGTTGCGCCTTACACAAAAGCTTATTACTAGAAAGGAGCAGCATCTCCACGCGGAGAGAAGCAGATTGGCACTTGAGAAAGAACCAACACTCAATGGCAGCTCTTTTTTTTTTTTTGCTCTTTTCGCGCGCGTCAAACAGAGAGAGGTCTATGTGGCAGAGAGGGGAAAGCGTGGCACTGGTGCATGAGAGAGAGCTGAGAGCCAACATTCCACGACAGTTTTTTTTCCTCTCTCTTTTCGGGTGCGGCGTTCAAAGAAGAAGGGTCTTTACGTGGCAGGGACAGAAAAGATGGTGGTGGTGAGTAGTTCTTGAGAAGAGGAAAAAGGCACCTAATTTCTGTCTGCCTCTTGGGCGACACGGCGCAGTGCCTTGTAGGGGAGGGCGAAGGAGGGATAAAAAGAATAGTGAAAAGATATAGATAAAAAAATAGGACAGGCAAGCAACAGAAAAAGAAGGAGATAGAAAAGTTGAGAGCCGGTCGAAGAAGCCCGAGGTCGCGGAGGGCGGACTAGTCGGCGAGAGCTACGCTGGCGTCGCGAGATCGCGGGCGGCACAACCGTTCAGCTTGAAATTCTCCGAGCAACTCCGACAGAAAAGGGAGAAGCGTGGCACAGGCATGTCGCAGTTCCGCATTCGAGAGAGAGAGAGCATTCCACTGCAGCCTTTTCTTTCCTTTTCTTTTCCTTCGCCCGCAGCGTTGAGCTGTCGGAGGTGCCTCCGCGGGATTAGGCGTGGTGCTAAGAGCATTTTCGCCCATTGGAATACACATAGCTTTGATAAGACTTCATCGAGAGTTCAAGTAAACCGGAAGTTCGAATTAAGCGTGTTCGAATTAGTGAGATTCGACTCTACGTATTATGGATGAAGCATACAATGCTTCATCCATATCAATATTGAAAGAAGCATGTCAGTGCTTCATCCCACTGCAATCACACTGTTTGCTATGCAACCATAGATGTGGGTAGTATGCTTCGTCAAAGACTTGAGCACAGGACAAACGCTGTGCATAAAATTGTCAGGGCAAGTGCGCCGAAGCTGCCTGTGAGTGCTTTGGCGAGCTGACTGCAATTGGCACACCATTGCAGACAAGCCTCATCAGCCCAGCACACCGCCAACCATTCCATTTGAAACTCCTTTTTACAATAGTTCAGGTTGAGTTGCTGTTGCTCCGCCAACATGCATGGCAGGTGGAGCTAGCCTCGAGCATGTTTTGACTGTACTCATACTTGAGCACAGTCTGATACATCAGGTGTGTATTTCATTAGGAGGAATATACTATGCGTGCATTTTCACAGTTAGATACACTAGATTTTTTGTGTGTGTTCATTATAACCAGGTTTGACTGTAGTCCTGATGTTGAAAAATGCATTGCATGACCAAATGCAGCACACCAGTTATAAGCACTCCATTTACACTAAGCAAAATGGTATGCAGGACAAGTACTTTCAGTTGGGTACTGCGCTTGCAGTAGTGCAAGTGACTACATTTATGAGATAATGTGCCATTATGGGATATCATTAAGAGCATCCTGCATTCTTGCAAACATTTGTCAAGCATGAAATAATTAAAAAGATACATCAAAAAGAGTAAATAGGTGCTCTTGCAAAACTAAATGAATGCTGCCAAATCCCCTTTTTCTCATAAATATGCAAGCTAATACCCTGAAAAGCTTGATTGACTTTAAAGACTAGCACAGTTATAATTGCAATATAACCACAGGCAAAAAGAAAAACAAAAACAAAAGGAGTTTGCTCAAATGCTGCTGATACATGGTAATAATTATTAGTTCCTTGTTAATTATTGATGTCTTTTTCTCTGAAGGAACTGTTGTAGAGAATCCTGTAAAGGAACGTAGAAATCCAAAGGTCTTGTAATCTCCTGCCAATATTGTAATTGTCTGCATGCCAGTGTATGTAAACACAATAATAATGATAATGCAACACCACACTCAAACACAACACATTAGGTAGCTGTTTCTGAACTGCTGTTTAACAAGAGTCTAGTAAAGCTGTATTGCTAAGTTACCTTTCATCCATAGCAAAAGAGCTTTTCTTATAATGCTTGCAAGCCAAGAAATACAAAAATAGAAGATAATAGCCAACACCAACCTGTAGTAACAGACACCAGTTCTTCATGGTGTCACGGGTTTTGACATTGTCTCCTGAAGTCTAGTCAATTTTTTACCCATAAAGAAAGAGGAGAAGAAGTAGACTGCATTTAAAAGAAACCCAAGACCCAGGCCAACAAGCTTAGAGAACTTTTCCTGCACTACAATGATTTTACACATAAAAATACCGTTTAGTATGTGATGCAACGCTGATATACTGGTGCTCGAAAATTGAGAGATAGATCTCCATTCATTTTCTATAGCAATAATAGCCTATTTTACTCCAAATTATTATTAATACAGAGTTGGCAAAAAAACTGTTGACTGGCCCAAATTGAATAAGTGCTGCTTTTTCAGTGTCTCTCTAAACATTTCAAAAATATCCAGACAGCATTGTGATATGACACTAACCTCTTAAGAATTAAACTGTACAGATGCTAGTGCTGCAACAAATAAACTAAGTAGAATGAGCTCTACCAATGTACTAAGGTGTCCACTTCTCCCATGAACACCGCACTGTGCAGCCAGCGCTCTGCAGGGTGCCTTTCATGGGCGCTTGCGGAACTAGCGCACAAGCAGTGACAGCTGCCTGTGGGGCCTTTGCTGTGTCGTCTGCTAAAGCGCGGCGACTCCGCCGCTCGTACTTGCTTAGCGGTGGAGCTAACTTCACTCTCTCTATGCGCAAGCAAACTAAGAATCGTGCACGATTTACGATACGGGCGGCGACAGCGCTTGGTACTATCCAACTTTTGCTCCTCATGTTTTCTTTATATCCAGCATGCGATCTCACAAGCGAGAAACCTTGCCCCTTGCATGGGTAAAATCTCAAAGGCCCACTGGCGTTCCCTCGACTAGTCTACTTAGCTGTTTTGGTCTAACCAGAACATTCCCGTGACTGACACGATTGTTTTTATCAGCTGAAAGTTTGTGCAGTATAGTTGAGAATAAAATAAAGATGAGTTTGAATATGCTGCAAATTAAAGACAGAAAGAAAACTTTCCACACCATGCTGTAATGTTGAGCCAAAAAAGATAAAAAGCTATGCGAGGGGGCCTTGAGTCACGTAGCGATAAAAAGGGAATGAAGCTTAATTCAATGCCTGCGAAAGTAAATATTTGACAGTAGTGGTTCTTTGGTGCACTGATGGCTGAAAACTCTGTTGCTGCGCTTTTTAGTTTGCCTGCAAGAATGAATCGAAGAAGCTGGTTAGCAAATGAGGAAAAATTAGGGCGGCGTGTTGGCAACTTATACAGCCTAGCAAGTGGAGGCAGCCATGCTGGTAACACCCGAGCGATATGCCACTAATGTGAAATGAATGCAATTCTCACATCCTTTTGTTTTCTAGTGACTCACGAACGGAAACTTTCCCACATTCACAGCTGTCATCCAAGACACTACCATACATTTATCGCCAATCTTGGGGCACACAATCTTAAGGCTGATCAAAATCGCATGCGCAGCAGCAACATTCTGGCGACTACTAACAAAGCAACTAAGCAGTAGTGTAGCCAGAGGGTTGCGAACGGGAGTCGTGTCCTCCCCCCTCCCCCTTTTGATTTTTTTGCTCGACATTCAAAGTGCAATATAACTATTTGCCTGCTCAGCCCAAACTTCAAATCAAGGCGGCGACCTCCTCCTCCCCACCCTAAAGCATTTATGCCTTTGCGCCTGCAGATGAGTAGCTTTGCTGTGCAAGCTACAGCCCAGTTTGGATATTTTATTCATGGATGGGCTAAGGTTTCTTACTTGTGAAATCGCAAGCGAAAAAAAAAGTGCTAGGCATAAAAGTTGGGCAGGACAAGGAGCATTTGTTGCACTTCTCAAGAAGCATGCCGCATTGGCAATATGTATGAGCATTACCTTCACAGCAAAGCAAGAACGATGCAGCGAAGCCGACGCGCTTCAGCAGACGGTGCGGCGAATGCCGCCCCACCTACAGCTGTCAATGCACTTGTGCATCAGCTCGGCAAGCGTCCGCGATTGGTGCTTCACAGATCGCTAGTTGCATGGTGCGGTGTTCAAGGTGGAAGTGGACGCCTTTGTACACGAAAGGCCAGGCACAATGAAAGTGCCTTTACATGGAAAGTCAGTCACTTACTTAAAATACACTATGGAGCTTGGAAACATTTAAGTTTAGACGCACTGAACTGACAAAAAAAAAAAAACTGGTTAAAGAGCAGAAGGCAACCCCTCCCCAAAACTCTAAAGTACTGGAACATATGAGAGCACCCTAAATAATTTGCTATAACACTTGTTCATATGAAGCAGTTTCAGTTCCCAAGAGTTGGATGTGTCATGAAATTCTGAAACACTCACTAGCTTCGTACCTGCATTCCATTCAGCAGCCACACGCAAGTGCGGCCAGAGGTAAAGTGCACAGCACCTTAATTATGAACATCATTGCACCTAGACCTATTGTAAAATAATGCTACAAAATTTACTTTTTATGTCACGATAATGTCAATGACAACAGCTTGAAATTTTAGAGGCAAATTTCAGTGTCAACTTAAAATACCCTATCGCAACTTCCTCAGTTAATTATAACACTTGCTGAGTGCACTATCATGTCTGAAAAACATTCTAGAGTTTCAAAAAATTTTACAATATAAATCAATACTCCTTTAGAATTGCACACTAAACATTTACATCACTTCCAATACAACTAGCCATGCAGACAAAAAAAGATTTTCACATGGGGATAGACACAGATATGCCAGCTCTAAATGAGCAACAGTTAGAATGATAGCCCAAAAGTTTGGTTTTCTTAGGTTTCAAAGCCAGCACTAGAAATTAGCGTTTCATCTGATTGATTGATATGTGGGGTTTAACGTCCCAAAACCACTATATGATTATGAGAGACGCCATAGTGGAGGGCTCCGGAAATTTAGACCACCTGGGGTTCTTTAACGTGCACCCAAATCTGAGCACACGGGCCTACAACATTTCTGCCTCCATCGGAAATGCAGCCGCCGCAGCGTTCCATCTGTCAAACACTACATATTGCATTTTTAAAAGAATAGAAAGTTAGACTTGTTGATGGTGCATGACTACAGGTACAGTGCAAGGAAGATGAGGCATGCAGGAGCAGCCTTGGGTGCATCTACTCCTTCGTCTCATCTACCTCGTACCATGCGTACTCTTTCTCAGCATGCAAGTTTTGGTCTTTCTAAGCTTTTGGTTTGTGTACCTTATGAAATGGTTTGTCTAATAAAACATCCAAACAGCATTCTATGTAGTCTCATTCTTAATCCACATGACGATGCAGACTTGAAGGGTTGAACAGTGGGCAATAAACAGGAGAAGCCTCATTCTGGAACCAGTGGGTTCTTGCTTCACTGGGGCAACAACTCTGATTAGAAATTCTACAACACAAAGCTCTATAAGCCACACCTATGTACTTGCATAATATACCACAAACTTTAGGTAGTACCCTGTCATGTATTAGTGTGAGAGCTTTAAAAAACTCGTTTTGCAAAAATTCCAGTGTCCGCATTATTGGTTGTGAGCACATCAGCAGTGACTGATCAAAAACTCGGGACAGATGCAAACTAATTAATGAACCATAAAAAAGAAAACTTCGGTTTGTGTGGGAATCGAACCCAGGACTTCTGTGTGGAAAGCAGGTGTTCTACCACAGAGCCATGCCTATCTTTGAAACTGTTTAGGAGGGGGGAGGGGAAGGAAAGACCCACTATATGAGTTATGTAGTGGAAGGAGTGCCCTTAGCGTGGCAGAATAAAATTGCACCAGGTGTCAAGACATGTGAACTGCACAATCAGTAGTTTAAAAGCCCACTAATTACAAAGTGCACAGTTATCATTAATCATCATTATTAGCAACAGAATGAGCAAAGTGTGCAGCTGTGAGGTAATGTGTGCTGCCTTACGAAAGCGTAGTAGGTAGTACTTCCAATTCAGAAAAGGAATCTTATCGTATGCACTTGTGTAAGGGCCACACTTGTTTTCCACAATGTTGATGGGGTGTGGCCCAACCACAAAAGTGTAAATTTTTCTTCAAAGTATGTATATAAAAACCTATTTAATCGGTGCCACATGATATATCTGGCATCTAGCTACGAACACCCTCGCTAGATGTTTTTATTGGCATCGCTGCTTGGACTCTGCTTGTCGCCACTGCTCACGCCATTCGTACGTTCATGTATCCAATCGTCCTCAGTGCCCTCCACAGCAATGGAAATCCTGGGGACCTTGAAAGGCTTTACAATGATGTCCACGGACACCACACGACAGGCTTTTAAAATCCAAGGGCAGCAGCTGACGTGATGTTCTCCTAAATCGTACAGTTGGCATTTTCTCGTGCTGGCCTACTGCCATCCATTCAGAATACTAACGTTTTAATTCTGCCTTAAATGGCCTATTATAGACACATCCAGTGGTTGCAACATGCCTGTTAAACTGCCGGGGATGACTGCCAAATGCGTACAAGCTTCTATAAGACATTCCTTTATGCACTGTCAGGTGGTCCCGAAAGCTGTCCAACGCTGCCAGTTGCTGGAGAGATTTTTTTTTCTTCCAAAATTTGCACTGCCAACTGGATGGATGGATGGATGGATATGGCTGTACCCTTTAGATCGGGCGGTGGCTAGTGCCACCACTCAATGAACAAAAAACTAGATTTATTTTTTTTTCTTTAAGAAGTGAGTTTGAGGATTCGTACTTTGCAGTGAAGAGTTTAATTTTCACTCGTGCCTTGGCTTTAGCCACCAATCAGATAACCTCCTTCTAGTTTCTAGTTAAGTCTACCCACTTAAAGTCTATTTTGCCCTCTCGGTCCCTAAACCCCAGTGCTTTGAAAAACTCTGCACCATCATCCTGAACTATACGGTGAAGCCCTTTACAGAACATTAGCAAGTGTTCGACAGTTTCTTCTTCCTCTCCACACGCACTGCATACTGTGTCTACCCCTTCGTATTTGGCGCGATATGTCTTGGTTCGGAGTACTCCCGTCCTGGCCTCAAACAGTAGAGAACTACCCCGAGTATTATCATAGATCCTTTCCTTGGCGATTTCCTGCTTAAAAGTTCGATAGATCTCTAGTGCGGACTTCTTAATCATGCCCATTCTCCACATGTCAGTCTTCGTTTCCTTCACTTTCTTCTTAACCAATAGTTCTTTTGGGTTTGGACACCTGCTGTTTTCTAAGTATTTACCAGTCAATTTCCTGGTTCGCTTCCTCCATTTTGTATCGACATTCTTCATGTACAAGTAGCTGAAAACCTTCCTAGCCCAACGCTCCTCCCCCATTTCTCTGAATCGCTTCTCAAATATTATCTTGCTGCTAGCTTCCCTGCCCTCAAATGATGTCCATCCCATATCACCTTGTACTCCCTGATTTGGTGTATTCCCGTGAGCTCCTAAAGCAAGCCTACCTAATTCACGTTGCTTAATTTCTAATCTTGCTTGAACTTCTGATCTCATGCACAAGACCGCATTGCCGAACGTCAGCCCAGGAACCATGACCCCTTTCCATATTCCTCTCACAACATCATACCTATTGTAATTCCACAGTGCCCTATTTTTCATCACTGCTGCATTCCTGTTACCTTTAGTTGTCACGTATATTTCGTGTTACCTCAGGTACTCAGTCCCACTGCTTATCCATACGCCCAGATATTTGTACTTATCTGTTATCTCTAGCGTGACCTCCTGTATTCTAAGCTCACTACCTTCGTTGTCATTGAAAATCATGACTGCTGATTTTTCCTTACTGAATCTAAAATCTAACCTATCTCCCTCATTACCACAGATGTCCAACTGTGAGGGGGCAGGAGCGCCACCTTTAGTCAAGTGTATACGGTATGGCATAGAAGGCACTTCACAACTGTATTTGTACTACAGTGAAATCTCGGTATAACACACTTCAGTAGGCCGCAGAAATTTGTTCATTATTTTGAAAGGTCGTTATAGTGTAAGCCCAAAAATTAACCATATTTTCCACTGACTAAAACGATTTACCTTTACAATGGTGGGTCCTTGAACTCGTTTTTTACGAGAAAAAACAAATGCACAAGTGAACACGAAAAAATGCATGTTTACTTAAAGAAGTCTATGATTTTTTTTTTTTTTTTTGATGCGTGCAGCACAAACATTGCAGCGCGAAGGCCTCCAGCTCATTCTCATTTTTGTGGTGCGATTCTGTTCTTAGGTCACAACAGCCTGATTTTTGCCTTGCAGTCGCGGAAGAATATCAACCTTCTCGCTTAGCGAAAACTGTCTTTGCTTCTTCGTCACAAGCAGTGATGAATTCAGTAGCACCGCAGCACGAACGCTGACTTGCATTACGAACGCGAAGTAATCTCTGAAAAAAGATGAACATGACCGACTAAAGCATAGTTTTTTCTTCCTCCATGGACTAAAGTGACAAAGATAAGAAAAACCCGAAGCGTCGCCGCTGTCATCGCCTCTTCCGAAGAAAAGAAAGAGCTAAAAAAGAAAATTCCTCCCGTTTAGCTTTCTGCTCCCTCCCTGTCTCAGGTTTTCGGCGCCCATGCTTCCTACTACGCAACTCCCACTCTGCCTTGCTGACCTTGCCCTCCTGTGTTGCCTTTGCCCCTCGCTTCTGCGCTTGTAAACCTGCAGCAGCGGCGTTTGAACAAAAAAAAAAAGGAAAGTCTTTTTTTTTTCCCCTCTGCACCATCGCGCGTTTTCTTCCGAGAAGCGGGACGTCTGTTCGCTGTGTTGTCTGCTTGCGTACCACTACGGCGATCGTGACGAAAGCCAAAACATGAGTTCGTAGTACTGAGGCGCTGTTAACATAACGCGGAACTAAAATAGCATTCGTTATTCTGAAAAGTTCGGTATTCTAAAGTTCGTAGTAGTGAAATAATTTTGCTATAAAACCATTAGCAGTTGGTGCAGGATTTTTCAAAAGTTTGTTAACCTGAAAAGTTCGTTAATGTGGTGTTCGTTCTATCGAGATTTCACTGTATATGCCTTCTAGGATAGCTTGAAATGGACACACATTGTTTTTCTTGCGGCAGTGTTGAGATGTCTACCTAAAAACGAAGCTAGGCTAGCATTTAAGTGGGCAATGTGTTTGGGGCCTAATTATGCTATTGCGGTCCACTCTTGAAGGCAAAGCTCAAGCGCCCTCTTAATTTTTGCGTCAAATGTAGGAATCTAGTCACTGGATGGTCGGAGTTTTCGCAGTAAATTGGAAGACAAAAGCCTTTGATGGCCCACACTCTAACCTGCGCAAGTGAAGTTTCTTCACGGTTAGAAAAAGAGGCTGTGAAAATTGTGTGTACTTGTACAGAAAATGACAGCACACTTAAGAAGTGTTTTATAGTGCGCAGAGTGTTGGCAATGTTCTACCAGAGCACGTCCCATCAGCACATGCACACAACTCCTTCACAGCTCTCAGGGCCATGGATAGTGCTAAGCTAACCTCTACTAGTGCAGCACTCTGCAACATATAATGCAAGCTTGTATTGTCGGTGTTGACTGCTTTTACTGAATTAGCATAGGTATATGTAAGTACAAAGGTGTGGCTATATTAATACCTTTTTTTTACTCAAGAACCTGTTCACTGGAGGATAAACGAGTGAGAGTATAAACAAAAAGCCCAACTTATATGCTGGAAATTAATTATTCTGAATTTAGTAAGTCTATGCAGGCATTCCAGGTTGTGCAAGTATTATGGCAGTGCATGCATTTCAATTATGCACAACAAAATGTAAAGAAAAAAAAAACTTCGTGTTACCCAGTCCTGAGGCTGAACACTCTTGCTGTCAGCTGGAGGCATGGGTCCAGTCTTACCGCCAGCCGAACTTGCTATATCAAGAAAGAAAGACACCCAACAGTAAGAAACGTATTTGCCAAATTATTTTTAAAAATACAGAACGAAACGAGCTACCATAACTTGATACTTAGTGCTAAACGAAGGTTCAGAACAACTTTTGCATCAGCATCGCCCTCACACTGCAAGTACAGTAGACTCTCAGTAAACGAAGCTTGAAGGGACCGGGAAAATATGTTCCATTTAACAGGAGTTCCGTTTACTGAGAGGTGAACAAGGGTGCAGAATACAAGCCTGAAGCCAATCATTGCAGAGGCAATAGTTCCATTTAACAGATTTCCGTTTACTTAGAGTCTACTGTAATTTGCAAGATCAGGTGAATGAAAAGAGCTTACATAACCCTGCATCACCCGATCCCTTTTCTTTGGTACCGTCGGTTGCATCCTTCTCTTCACAAGCTTGGGCGACTGGCACATCAAGGTGCACAGGTTCTTCAGCTGTTTCAGGCACCTTGGCTACAGAGAGCTTCAAGCCGGAATCTTCAGGTGCAACCTCCATGGCGTCACTGCTATGGGCAGACCTTTCATCACCAGCAAGGCCCATCGTCAGCGGTGTTGACAAAGGCTCTTCTGTCGCCAGTGGTGTCTCAGAGCTCCCATGGTTCTTGTTTTCCAATTTTTCAGTTTCTGCATAGTGAAACAAAGCCTTTCCTGATTAACGAAAAAAATTTCACCTTAAAGCTGAAGGACTCACAAATGTGAGGTGACCATTACATACATTGGGTCCCTAGAATGATGCCCTATCCTGAAACAGTATAGTTAATAAAAGCACTTCGAAACATGATTATTACCTGAAAATACCACGAAGAAACATGTCTAGTGTAAGAGAACCCTGCTATCCCATCCTACTTCCAAAAGCGATCATCCCAATACAGTGTTGAAAAAAAAAAAAAAAAGACATTTCCATTATCATTACAGGCATATATGACAGGACTAAGCATGTGTCATGACATAAAGAGCAGGAATAATATCAAAGAAGAATTGAGCACAGCACAACATGTTTCTTTTTACAGCTGCTATGACACCACAACAAGAGTCGTTTTTGGCGCCTTAGTTGTCCACCGCTGCCGGTGTTTGTAACCACTATCGCATGGATAAAAAGAAACAATGACAAAATGAGATTCAAACCCGTGTCCCCTGCATGCCAGCCCAGCATTCTACCCCTGAGCCACGCTGGTGCTTGAAACTGTTACGAAGTGACCATAGGAAGGCTTTATGATAAAACAGGAATCGCATTAGTAAGAGTAATAAAGCATTTTAGAACAGCAAAGGAACAACCAAGCATCACAGAATGTGAATTACATAACGAGCGGGTCGTCAAACACTCCAAGCCATTACTAAAGCCCCAGGAAAAATTCTTTGCAGCATCAGCTGCAGAATCAAAAATTCAAAATCAAAATTCAGAATAAAGAAATTGCAGAAAATTCTTCGCTACAATACAGAGGGTACCACATTTCTCCAAAAAAATGATGAATATTAACATAGTGAATGCCTCTCTACTAAAAAAAAATTATGTTTTATGGCATAGTGGGTACCCTGCAGGTGTGCTTGTAGCAGTTACCCGAAGAGTGTTTAAAAAAGGCTCTAGAAAGTTTACTCTTCCAGCTTTCACTGTGACTGTGCTGCACGTTCTGTGCAGTGCTAGCAGTTTTTTTCTTTGTAGTTTTATCGCGATAGCAATGATGTGGAGACTCGGCTGTACTTCACCCAGCGTCGACAACGACAACCGCAGTCATTCACCGTATATGTATACATATCTATATATATAAAAATGCAGGAAAAAAAACCAAAAAAGACTCCGGCGCACGAATCAAACGTGCAACCTCTTACTTGCGAGTGCGTGGCGTGAGCCACGAAGGAGCGCCTTTTTCAACGTCAAAACGGCAAGCTATTTATACCTACCATAAACCGCTGGCAATGCCCATCTCCGAGAAACTATCATGTTTTCGTCATTACCAGGGAGATGGTGCAATGAGCGCGCGTCGCCAGATCATGATTCTGTTGTTCCTGGGCGCACACAGGTTACTGCTCTCACTGCACAGTCTCCGTTTGCGAAAAGGGCGCGCTTGTCAGACACAGTGAAGTAATAACCGAGACACTTATTTGCGTCATTTGTGCGTCAGCAAAGTGGGGCACGTTTCGATCTTCTTGCCATTCTTCGTGCGATGTTCCAATTTGTAGCTATCGCATTCATTGCTGCGCCTTTGCAGCAAAGCTGCAACTTTTTAGGGGCGAAGCTCCTTATGGCGTGGCTTGTACGTCCTTGTTGTGGGTAACTGCCCCTTGTTAGTTCTTGAACCGGCCATAGTGGGCAGTACTTGTACTATACGCTGAAAAATGATATCTGAAGTTTAACATCCCAAAACCACCATACGATTATGAGAGACGCCGTAGGGGAGAGCTCGGGAAGTTTTGACCACCTTGGGTTCTTTAACGTGCACTCAAATCTTAGCACACGGGCCTACAACATTTCCCCCTTCATCGGAAATGCAGCCGCCGCAGCCGGGATTTGATCCCGCAACCTGCGGGTTAGCAGCCGAGTACCTTAGCCACTAGACCACCGCTATGGAGCACGCTGAAAAATGCAAATGGTACGACACTAGAGGGTGTTACATGTAGAAAAGAAAGATTGACGGCACACATACGGAAGGAGAGAGAGACGATCGCGTGTTCTTCCACAGTGCCGTACGATAGGGGGCGCTCTATAGTACAACAGAAGCGCCGTTTTGGCGTGCGTATTCATTCAGAGACTCGGAGACAGAGGATGGACAAGGCAGCTGAGCGGCATGCGCGCAGGGCGGCGGCAGCTCGTGCTCGAAGAAGGGACTTTGATGCGCGGGCGCACGAGGCAGAAGCGCGCCTCGTGCACGCTTCTGCGAGGACCTTGCAGTACGACAACAGGAGGCCGAAGCGGCGTGCAGACCCAGCTTCGCCCCACTCTTCATCATTCACCCCGTGGATATGCTGTCATTTTTCCCCCACCTAATTTCATGAGGCATGTTTACCAATTCACTGTCCCTGATAGGACTAAAGAGAATGGGTACTCAGCTATAACAGTAATCATTGGTGGAAAAGCCATTTTATGGAACCAGGGGCCTGCCTGAAAGTATCATGAATCACCCCTTGAGGGTGGTGAAAAAGTACATCCAATAAAAAGTAGACGCTTGTACGAATTGCTCAGCCGAATCTAGCAGTTGTGTATAACAACGAGAGTTTAGAAATTCCCATCCTCTCAGGTGCAGCTTTTTTAAACAAAGGCTCCTTTTTGTGAGACACACCAGTGCCTGCTGCTTAGCTCCACACAACCAACAGCATTCTATTGGCCACAGGCCAACCTATATTAAGAGTCTTTGCAGCAGCAGTTACGGCTCTACGTATCGGCATCTATTCTAAAGGTTTTTCAACGCTTCCGCAGGCTTTTGGACGATTCCGAAGAAATCAAGTGTGCTGTTGGACGACGGTTGCCACGGATTCGGTGGTCCTGTGCTACCGACCATTTCAGCTTTTCGACGCCTGCTTCACCACCTGACTGAGCCATCTGTGTTCGTGCATTCTACACGAATATCAGCGTCGGCTATCCTTGGTGGATAAGAGATCATCTGCGTGGATCTACTGCGCTGATCACCTGCTCGTATTCCGGCATAAAGCGGAGGCCCGTCTCACCCAGCGTCACTTTGCAACAGCAGTTACGGCTCTACGTATCAGCATCTATTCTAAAGGTTTTTCAACGCTTCCACAGGCTTTTGGACGATTCTGAAGAAATCAAGTGTGCTGTTGGACGACGGTTGCCACGGATTCGGTGGTCCTGTGCTACCGACCATTTCAGCTTTTCGACGCCTGCTTCACCACCTGACTGAGCCATCTGTCTGTGTTCGTGCATTCTACACGAATATCAGCGTCGGCTATCCTTGGTGGATAAGGGATCATCTGCGTGGATCTACTGCACTGATCACCTGCTCGTGTTCCGGCATAAAGCGGAGGCCCGTCTCACCCAGCATCACTTTGCAGCAGCAGTTACGGCTCTACGTATCGGCATCTATTCTAAAGGTTTTTCAACGCTTCCGCAGGTCAGTGGCCTTCTTGTTGTTTTGGGCATCGTGCATTGCCGTGACTGCTGCTGTGAGTGATTTAGTGCTGTGAGTGATTTAGTTCTGCAATTACTACCGCACTGTACAACCTTGCTCATTGTTTTGATTGCCTACAAACATGCCCTCAAATGTCGAGTTGGCGAAGCGCATTGAACAGCTTGAGGCCTGGACTGAGAATAAACTGGGAGAAATAGCCTCTAAACTAATTGAAGAATGCAAACCCAAACTTCTGGCACTAATACCAGAGACGTCAAAGTTGAAGGCTGAAGTACAGAGCCTCGTGTCAGGCGTCAGTGATCTCAATGCGCTTGTTGAGGAGCTACGCTCCGAGAACGCCACGTTAGTTGCCTCTAATAAGTCTCTAAAGAAACAAAATGAAATTTTAACCAACCGTGTGTCAGAACTGGAACAATACTCGAGACTTAACAACGTAGAACTAAAGGGAATTCCGTGCTCTCAAGCGGAAGATTGCACAGCCATAGTAAAAGCTGTGGCTACTAAAATGAACTGCACTATTCTTGATTCTGACATCGACGTCATTCACCACGTCCCCACTAAGAATGACTCAAAAAAAAAAAAAAAACATTATCGCGCGCTTCTGTTCTCGCGATAAGAAGCAAGAATTTTTAAGCAAGGCTCGCAAGGCCAAACTGCACACGAATGATCTCGGATTCCCAGGCCCTCATCATTATCCTCTGTATATAAATGACCAATGACCATCTCACCGTAGAAAACAAAAGGTTGTTTGCGAAAGCTCTTTCCCTCAAGAGAGAGAAGGGTTGGGCGTTCCTTTGGACGGATAATTGCCATATTAAGGCGAGGCAATCAAACGAAAGTAGGGTGTATCGGATTCGCACTGAAGCTGACCTTTCTATCTTTCGATAGATCTGGTCACTTATCTATCTAGGAAACTCTGCGCGACATCATGTCGTCTTATTTTAGTATCAATAACTCAGATTCCTTCTTGACTAACTCTGCCATTTCAGGAATTCACATTAGCGCGCGTAGTCTAAGAAAAAATCATGATGAAATAAACACTCTTTTACACTCTTTCAAAAGTTACTTTTTCCTCGTCTGCATCTCGGAAACATGGCTTACACTAGAGGATCAAAACTTGTTTGGCTTACAAGGTTACTTGTCAGAATACTGCAATCGCACATCAAGTAGCCATGGTGGCGCAGCCATCTTTATCTCCCCTACTTTGCCCTATAAACGCAGATCTGACCTTCATATTGTCGTCGATAGCTGCGAATATGTTTGGATAGAACTAGACAAGCCTTCATCCACTGGTAAACTTATCATCGGAACTATCTATCGGTCGCCTTCGTCGTCAATTTCTGAGTTCTTTTCAAGTCTCTATGCTGTCCTTGAAACATTATCATGTGAACGTAAAAATGTTGTTATTGTGGGTGACTTAAACATTGATTTACTTGAAGATACTTCCAATCGCATTGAATATGCAAATTGTTACCAACGTTTTGGTTACGAGTCTTTAATCACACTTCCAACTAGATGCATTCCTCGCCGCAGTAGCACACTCATTGACCATGTTCTGTCTAACTTTCTTTCACCTGAACACAGTGGTGTTCTTAAAGTAAATATTACTGACCATTACCCTGTTTTCTTCTCATGTAAAAACTTCAAGCATAATCGCGATTTAAGATTTTCTAAATCAATTCTAAACAAAGAAGAGTATGTGAACCGCGTAACAAATGTCGACTGGTCTTTCACTGAAACATGCACTGATGCCAACTTAGCTTTTGATTTTCTTTCGTCTCGCATATGCAAATGCATTCGTGATAGCGTCACGGTAGTAAAATGTAAAAGAATATACTCAGCACCCCCTAATCCCTGATAACGAACAGTCTATTGACATGCATGCGTAAAAAAGAAAACCTCTACAAAAAAGTCAAACGCCGTCCTTTCAATATGAATCTAAAACATCGTTACACCCTCTATTCTAATACTCTCAATAGACTCTTAAAAGCAGCTAGAAAAAGTTATTACGAAGAAAAAATAGCACGTGCTGGCAACAACTCTAAAGAACAATGGAAAATTATTAACTCCTTTCTAAACAAGAACACGTCCGAATTAACTATCACTGAGCTTCAAATTGCTGACCGTGTCTTAGATCAGCCAATTGACATTGCGAATGAATTCAACTCATTTTACTGTAAACAAGCTTCTAGTACACCCCCATCGTCCAATAAATCTCGGGTCCGCTCTTCACAATCTTTCTACCTCTTCCCAACAGACCCTAACGAAATAATCAGCATTATTCATAATCTTAAAGTAAGTTCTCCTGGACTGGACAAAATTCACTCGTCCTACATTAAGCTAATTGCCAACCATATTGCCGTCCCTCTATCCCGCATTATCAATCTAATATTCAAGACAGGTACATTCCCATCACAACTAAAACAGGCCAAAATAATACCAGTGTTCAAAAAAGGCGAGAGAACTTTCATATCTAATTATCGCCCCATAGCTATCCTATCATCTTTTAGTAAAATAATAGAAAAGTGTATTGAGAAACGTATAACTAATTACTTGTCTAAGTTTTCCATTTTAACTCCTAGTCTGTTTGGTTTTCGACCTGCTTTCTCGACTAATCTTGCATTGTTAACTTTCACTGATAAGATTAAAAAAGCTATTGATTCTGGTGAATTAGCTGGAGCATTGTTCATTGACCTAACCAAAGCTTTCGACTCACTTAATCACAGCATCCTGGAAACCAAACTCACGGCCATTGGTATTGTTGAACCTGCCCTTACACTCATTAAAAGTTACCTCTGTAATAGACAGCAGGCTGTTTATGTTCGCTCTACTTTATCAGATTTTCTTACTAGTAATCAGGGTGTTCCTCAAGGGTCCATTCTTGGCCCGCTTTTATTTTTAATTTACATGAATGACCTTCCCCTCTCAGTTACTAACTCTCTGCATTTTCTTTATGCCGATGACACTACAATACTTGCCACTGGTAAATCAATTGACTCTTTAGCGCTAAAATTACAAAAAGATCTAAATAACATCTTAAGCTGGTGTCTCACGAATTCCCTCAGTATTAACCCTAAGAAAACTAAGTTCATGATATTCCACTCAGCTAACAAAGTTCTTCCCTCCCAAATTTCTATTAAACTAAATGGCTCACTCATTAATCCTGACAATGAATGCTCTTTCTTAGGAATCGTTCTCGACAGCAACCTAAAATACTCTAATCATGTTATTCATTTGCGCAAAAAACTAGCATTTGGTGTCAGGATTCTAATCAGAGCACGTTACTACTTTAACATTTCAACTCTAATCAAGTTATATTATGCTTTTTTATTCATAGCCATATTAATTAGTGCATCACCACTTGGGGAAATACATACCTCGCCCACTTATCTCCCATTCAGCACATTCAAAACCAAGCCATCAGACTAATGACTTTCAGTTCATATTGTTCTAGTACATCATCATTACTTCGTAACTTCGAAATACTTTCTACTGTTAGTTTATTTAAATATCACCTCATTATCATGCTGTTCAAGTCCTTGCACCATCTTGTCTCATCAAGCGTCTTTTATCCTAATGCTTTGTCTAACTTAAACCGTACTGGATTCGCTTCAAATGGAAATTTTCTACTACCTACTATCTGCACTAATTTTGGTCGCCACACTGCATATTTCTCAGCATTATCATTATGGAATTCATTGCCATCTCACATCAAGCAATGCTCGACTATTGGCACATTTAAAAAACAATTGTATTCGTACTTGATAAACTACTAGATGTTTTTATCTTGTTATATTGTTTATTCCACTCTTATTTTTACTTGTTTCTTAGTTAGTGTTGGTTTTATCAATTTACTCATCTCTCTGTTTTCACTGCTACTGCTAATTGAGTAAATTTTGTAATCCCATTTTGAACAGGAGGTCCCCCTGCAGCCTTGTGCTTTCGGACCTCCTCCTGTATATATACTTTGTATACTGTTCCTTTTTCTGTACTAATAACTGAAATAAACTGAAAAACTGAAAAAAATTGAGTGGCACATGGATCACACGCGTCTCTTGTCACAAGGTGCTACCACGTGTCAGTGCCACACTCCATAGTCTGGTAACATTGCACAGTAGCCACATCAGCATGCAGGGGAGTCATAAGGAAAAGTGTTTTCATTTCATCATGTGCGCTTAACATCATGATGCCTGTTGACTTAAGCTTTTCTTTTTTATGCAATGCCATTCCTCCATATGAGGAGCTTGTTGTGCTTGACAAGCCCCTCTAGCTTTATTCATTTTTAATAGATTTGAGAAATTTTTGTGCATTCACGAGACAATAAAGCTACGACATAGAGCTTTTTCAGTACAGTAGGCGTAAAATGTATTGGACCAGAAAGTATAAAAACAGGCTCTTTGCAACCTGTAACAGCACATACAGAGAAGAAATTTGGTGTTGTAACAGTGCCATTTTCGCAAGGTAAAAAAGGAGTTAAGTAAAAGCGAGAAAGCAGGTTCATCAATGGCATATAATAATATGCTGGGGTTTAACATCGCAAAACCACAACGTGATTCTGAGGGATGCCGTATAGGAGGGTGCCGAAAATTCAAACCCACCGTCAGTGTTCATAACATACACCTTAACTGATGTACAGGCTGTTTCACACTTGGGGGAAATCTCAAAGCATGTGGCATAGTGATGCGGCCAGCCCTGCAATGACGCACTGTCAGCAGCACGTGTGTGTGCAGATAATTCAGGAGTAGTTTTAAACCACGTCGTCTCATAAGGCGGCTCTTGCTTGCTGCATTGCTGGCCAGCGCGCGGATATCATTGTTAGTGCAGGGACTGGGTCGATAATCTGCTCTAAACGTTGCGTGACACCAATCTCTCAGCCTTTGCTTGTGATAATGGGGTGCTACAATCAGAATTTGACAGCATACCTTGTTTGCTCTCTCGAAACGCCGTGGTGCTGTGTGCTTTCATGAATATTTCTTCATTGTGTGTGCACTGCAGTACACTTGGATGAGAAAGACACGACAATTAGTATGCAATGTGTGTTGTCTTGATCTGACTGAATAAAAAAAAGCACTCAACAGTTAGAGTCGTGCTGATGCACTGGCTTAGCACGATAAAACAAATGGGAAAAAGTTCGGGAATGCTTTAGGTGAGGACAAAGCCTGAACGGATCTCTTTACGATGACATTTCATTACCACAAGACTCGCTAGCCGGCTCCGAAATGTAATGTAGTTTTTGCACCATAGTTCAATAATCATAAGTCGCTCTTTTTCTAGTATACAGGACATGGTAAACCTGGCAAACAACGCAGTACTGCTCTTTTCAGACAAGAAAAAAAAAAAGGAAAAAGTTACGGCAGACGAGCACTTGTTTAATTCAGCTCAATCTGGATCTAGTGATGCCAGGCCCCCCTTCGTCAATAAATCGGACATGCTGCGGCGAAACACATCGCTGACACGATGCATTCACTGCCGTCTAGAATGAGCATCGCTACCGCTGGGGACATGAACTTGGAGGCGTCACAAGTACATTTTGGCGCCGGAAGCTATAGTCCTTTCTGTTGCAATCAAATATCGTCGAGAATAAGCACGTTCAAGTGATTGTTCTATTTTAAATAATTCCTGCAATCACTCCCATTTGTTTTTTTATAGTTAACCCCATCAACTGCTCAGTAGTCACAACTGAGTGCTTTGTTTTATTTAAAGTCAAATAGAGACCACACATGGTGCATGCTCATTTTCGCATCTTCCTCATAGAAGCTTACTGTGGCACCCACACATGATGAACAAAAATTTGTGAACGCATTCGGTGCCACAATGTTTCAATAGAGCAAAGAAGGCTTGCGGTCAAATATTGTTTCTAGTGTCCCATTATCACGAATAAAGGCAGAGAGGTTGGCATCGCACAAAGTTTAGTGCAGACAAGCGTTGAAAGTTTGGAAAGTTGGTATGGGAACATCTGAAAAAAAAAAAAAAAAAACTGCGCAGCAAGAAGGCACACAAAGGAAGAAAGCGCATGCGAGTTTGTTGTTCCTTGTTTCTTCGTATCTCGAAAGAACCCCAGGTGGTCAAAATTTCCGGAGCCCTCCACTAAGGCTCTCATAATCATATGGTGGTTTTGAGATGCTAAACCCCACAAATCAATCAATTTCTTCATATCTTATCTTACGGCACAGATTTTAAAAAAATTATTAGTGCGAAGTATAGGCCTAGTTCCCGCATTAACCATGATATCCGTGCACTGGCCGACAATGCGGCCGACGAACACAGAGCCATGAGAATTTTTCGAAACGGTGCTGCAATAGCCGAGTTAGACCTGTTTGATTATCAAAACACTGCAATCACTGCTTTTGCTTTTTTCCTTCGCTACCCTCCGCTTGTATTCTCTCTCAAAGCTGCTTTGTCTTCTCGCCGACTGCCCATCCGGGTGTTTCTCCGCCAATCACAACAGATGCCTTCTTGACTTACCCCCCCCCCCCCCAATTACACACTTTTTGTTTACTTTGCAATTTTTCACTCTCCTCCCATTACCTCTCCTCTCTTACCTTACTTCTTTTTCTTCACTCTCACTATCCCTTCGGTGCCTGCAGTCGCCGCTCCCCAGCGAATGTATCGGTTGAGGTGTCCTCGCATCACAGACAGTTATCGTGCATTCCACATCCTATTTTCTTACATTTCCTTCCCAAAAAATCAGTCCTCCCCCCTCCTTCCACTCTTGTGTGGCATGCAGGTGCACGTGCGGTCTTTGCTTGCCTAGAAGAACGTGTGCTGCAGGATAGTGGCGCACGTGGGCAGCACGCCGGACAACAAGAAATGTGGACAGCTGCTTGCAGACTAACCGGTTGCTTGACCAATTGCAGCACGAATGCGCTGCACATGATGCCCTTGTTCACTTGAAATGTTTAAAAAAATATAATAGGTGCTTTAGGGGCCCTTCAAGGGTGTGTGCTGTGCTATAATGCTTGGCACACATGCTCTCAGGAGCCTAGACAACTGGATTGGCAGTATTTTATGGCCATGTCCGAAAAGTGTTGGAGGGCCCCCCTAACGTCTTGGCAAGATTTATCAGAGATCATGTGAGTAACACTTATCTGGATGTATTATTTCAGTCAAAAACAGCAGTTTGATTATGTGGTTAATGTATCACTTACTTCAGCAGAGAAAAGGCACTTATCTCTAACTGGCCATCAGATGAGAAGGCTCTGTTTTGAGTTAAAGCAAAGGCAAATGTTGGCTTCACATTTGCTGCTAAGAAGTTGTGAGTGCTTCTGCTCCAGAATTTTTTGAAAACCTTCTAGCTTTTCGATTTGTTGGCCATTATGTGTCTATAAAATGTCGATACGTCAAATATTTTGCACAACCCCTCAGTTCTTATCGAAGCAACAGATACTGGCAAATGCTTGTGTGCCATATGTTTCATTGCGAACTTTGGATTCCTGCAGTTTGCGCAGCATTTCTTTTCAACAGGTGTTTAGCTCTAATCAGTTGGCTTGAATTCCTAACATCATTGTGGCGACTATTGCTAATGAGCTCAAGGAAACACATTGAGAGTTTAGAGCATGTTGAATGAAAAAAATTCCTTAATATGAACTTGATCAAGTCAAAATACAGCTTCAAGTCAAGGTGCATTTCTGAATACAGGTGTTCAACATGTAAACCAAGAGGGTGCATAAATGGAATTTATTAAAGGGACCACTAGAGGCAAATAACAACTTATGTCAGAGTTAAATATCAATGTGATTATCATCAACAGTAGTGCGCTACTTAGAGAAATTAAGGTAACTATACAACACCATATGTGCCACGAGTGGCACATTTTGAAATGATCCCAATGACGTCAAAGAACCCGACTGAAATTAACAAGTAATCAAGCCAGTTATAAGAAAAAAGAGAACCATTCATGAATAACAATTAGCAATAAAATGCTGCTTGTCTGTTCATGTTTGGTTCATAGAAAAACTCATTTGGTGTTACCATGGGGAAAAACAGGTTTGGTTAAAAATTTATATTTTCACCTGGTTAGATTGAATAGGTGGTTCCATTCAGCAGGGCCCTCTTCAATAGGCAAGCACAAAACATTTATAGCAAGAACATTGTGCATTCTACTTCTGGTTGGAATGCGTTGCAACAGCATAATTACGAATTAGTTGCCTTCTGAATAATTTTTTTCCTGCAAAAAAACTAGGCAAATACAAGCATGACTATGACTGTGCTTGCACGAAGCGTCATAAGATGTCAACACCATTGCTCAGTAACCCTGCATTCCTACAACCGTTTGTGTATGTCAGCGGCAGAGCAGTAAAGGCGGGCAACGTTGGGCAAGAAAACGGCTACCGAGGACTCTTTTTAGGTGTCCGTTTTGAAGTGTGCTAACGCTGTGCGAACCACTAAAACACGATTTTATTTAAAAATAAGCATTTCCTTGGCAAGAAAGTAGCACTATGAGGTTTCTGAATCACTATTCTGTTCAGCCACCAAAATCGACCCAGTATTTGCCCCTAGCGTTCATTAAAAGGCCCATCTCTAGGGGTTGATGCTTACCTCCAAGGTTTTTTTGCAGTTGTGGTGCAGCAGCCTTAATAGCTGGGGCGCTAGCAGTGGCATTAATAGGGCCACTGGCTGGTGGGCTTCCAGTGCTGCTATTGCTGGCAGTGGATGCAGAGAAACTTTTGCTAGTGCTATTGCTACTTGCAGAAGGTGCTTGTCTCTCCTGCCGGAGGAATTCTTCTGTGTACTCCTGAAAAGTAAAATGAGGAAGAAGATATACTGAATGTGTTTGCTAGATGATTCATAGTCACCAGAGACCCAACCTGTACGCCCACTGCAGTCTGCTACAGCATATGCCATTCAACAGCAGCACATAAAAAGAGCCATTGTTTTGCCATTTTTTTTTTGTAAAATACAATTTGCGATGGTGAAAAACTGATACTGTGGCCAAAATATTAACTCAGGACGTAGGAAACTGTCAGTCATTCGAAGCAATGCCTATATGTTACCAAGGTACCACTTCAAAAAACATTGACTTTTCAGTGATTTTCTTTTATCTGAGACCAGCGCCCTCCCTCTAAATTGGTAATGCAGTAGGCTCTTCATAGTTAAAACTCTTGGGCAAACCCAGATTTTCTTTGAGTTATGAGGAGTTCTCATTAATATGAGTCTGGGCAACATAACTTACATTGTAAATAAACAATGGTTCACATATGGAACATACATGCTAACCTGGCACCCTGAAATTTGGAAGATTTGTATAGTGCTGGGGGAGAAGGAAGCAAAGAAAACTGCTGTTTGTTCATTTCTCAGGCCTCCAACAGTTGTAAAGACAGCTCTCAATGATTGCATTGCTAGTAAAGTGTCTAGAACTGAGCAATTGATGATGATGATGATGATGATGTTTGATGTTTTATGGCGCAAGGGCCGATTCACGGCCAAAGAGCGCCAGTTCATCTTACTAAAAATATGGACAATGATTGTGATAAGTGGCTGTATAAGGGCCATAAAATTCCTCGCAGTAAGGCGGGTAAAAACATACAAGTAATAAAATGATGACCATGCCGTGAAAGGTGTGTGTGGTGTGAATAGATGACAAAAGTTGGTGATAATAAAAGACGATGGTGGATATGTATGGCATTAGCACAAGTGCCTCACTCGTTCAAACCCTTGCGTCCAAGGGCCGTGAGGCATGTGCTTTCTTGTGTAGCCACCGCAGCAAAAACCTCTCTGGAGAGGTCATGCTACGGTATGCCCGGGTATATGACATGAAAGCTGTGAATTTCTTTTAAAAACGCTAACAATGATTTATGACTAAAAAGTGGTTCCCTACCGACAAACATTGCAGGGTGTGAAGGTATATGTTGTCGGTAGAGTAATGGAAAATGTTGTTTTCTTAGAGTTTCTAAATGTTTACACTGGATTAGTATGTGAAGGACTGTTAATGTTTCACCACATTTGTCGCACAATGGTGGATCGTCACTAGACAAAAGATGTGTGTGTGTTGCGTATGTGTGTCCTATCCTGAGTCTCGTTAGTATTACCTCTGTATAACGCGATTTTGATACTGGCAGCCAATGACCAAGGTGTGGCTTAATAATGTGTAGTTTGTTTTGTGTGTGTGTATTCCACTTGCTCTGCCAGAAGTCTCTGATGTTTCGTTTGAGAGACGGCTTAAGATCAAGGGCCGGGATTAATATGGGTGTAGTGGCGGTGCCCTCGTGGACGGATGCAGCAAGCTGATCCGCCATCACGTTGCCTTGAATTTCACGATGCCCTGGCACCCAGCACACTACAACATGTTGGTTGAGTGTGTAAAGTGTGCACAAAATAGAGTAAAGTGAGATGAGGACAGGGTTTTTTTGTTTTTTAAGACTGTGCAGAGCCGTTACCACACTAAGGGAGTCTGTATAAATTACTGCTTTTTGTATTTGTAATTGTTTGATGTGTTTAGCTGCCACTAGTATCGCGTAAGCTTCCGCCGTGAAGATACTTGTGTCTGGATGTAGAGGGCCAGCATCCGAAAAGGAAGGGCCAACAGCAGCGTAGGACACAGAGGAGTTAGACTTAGAGGCATCTGTAAAAAACTCAGGACGTGTGTATTTGTGTTGAAGTTCCAAGAAGTATGTTCGAATATGGGCAATAGGCGCATGTTTAGTAACTTCTAAAAAAGACACATCGCAATCTATAGTCTGCCACTGCCACGGTGGCGGGTATGCTACAGGAGCCATTAAATTGTGTTCGAGTGACACTCCAGTGTCCTCGGCTAGACCCTTCAGGCGAACTGAGAAGGGCTGCCTCATTGAAGGCCTGTTTTGAAAAAGAATGGAGCTCGACAAGTCATTTATAGTAGAGTATGAGGGGTGCCTCTTGTCTGCTTTCACCTTAAGGAAATAAACAAGGGACATGTAGGTTCTTTGCAGGTGAAGCGACCACTCATTTGACTCAACGTAAAGGCTTTCTACGGGGCTGGTGCGAAAAGCACCCGTAGAAAGGCGGATGCCCAAATGGTGCACGGGGTCCAGCATCTTCAAGGCACTTTGAGTAGCAGACTGATAGACAACGGCCCCATAATCTAAGCGGGTGCGAATGAGGCTTCTACAGAGGTTCATGAGGCATTGCCTATCACTACCCCAAGTAGTACGTGACAACACTTTTAAAAGATTCATGGCTTTTAAACATTTTGTTTTTAGATACTTGATGTATGGCACGAAGGTCAACTTGTTGTCCAAGATTAGGCCTAAGAATTTATGCTCGGCTTTGACGGACAGACGTTGCCCGTTCAGTCGAATGTCAGGTTCCGAGTGCATGCCTCTCTTTCGAGAGAACAAAACACACGTGCTTTTTTGTGGGTTAAGTCGAAATCCGTTTTCATCTGCCCATTTGGAGATCTTATTTAAACCCAGCTGAACCTGCCGCTCACATATGGCCAAGTTGCATGACTTGAAGCCAAGCTGAACGTCGTCGACATATGTACAATAGAACATATTGCGGGGAATGGACAAGTGCAAAGAGTTCATTTTGATAATAAAAAGTGTGCAACTAAGCACGCCACCTTGTGGCACGCCTGTTTCCTGGACAAATGTTTGGGAAAGCACACTGCCCAGACGGACACGGAAAGTCCGCTTTGACAGGTAACTTTCGATTATATGAAACATTCTTCCGCGCACACCAAGGTGAGACAGGTCTCTTAGAATGCCGAATCGCCATGTTGTATCATACGCCTTTTCGATATCTAGGAACACAGAGAAAAAATATTGTTTATGGACGAAGGCGTCTCTGATCTGTGCCTCGATACGAACAAGGTGGTCTGTGGTGGATCTACCTTCTCGAAACCCGCACTGAAATGGGTCGAGCAAATTATTTGTTTCAAGGAGATGTACAAGTCGGCAGTTTATCATTTTTTCGAAGACTTTGCACAAGCAGCTTGTAAGTGCTATAGGCCTATAACTCGAGGGTAAAGAAGGGTCCTTGCCCTCTTTCAAAATGGGAATAACAATAGCCTCTTTCCAGGAGGTAGGAATAGTGCCAGAAGACCAAATAGCATTGTACAAACAAAGTAAGGTTTTACGGGTTTCGTTTGGTAGGTTTTTTAACATTTCATACATCACACGGTCAGAACCTGGGGCAGAAGTACTGCAGGAGTTTAGAGACATTTGCAGCTCAGCTAGACTGAAAGCTTGGTTATATGCCTCGGATCTAGTGCATTTGTGTTCGAGTTTCTGCTTTTCTATTCTTGTTCTGTATTTTTGGAAAGTGTCAGTATAGTGGGACGAGCTGGATACCCGTTCAAAGTGTGCCCCGAGGAAGTTTGCCTGATCTTCCAAGGTATCACCTTGAGTGTTTACGAGTGGAAGTGTGTGTACTTGTTTCCCTGCTATCCTACCGACCATGTTCCAGACTTTTGCCTCCTGTGTGTATGAATTAATCTCTGACAAAAACTTCTGCCAGCTTTCTCTTCTGGCCTGCCGACGCGTTCTCCTTCCTTGAGACTTTATTTTCTTGAACGTGTCAAGATTTTCCGCTGTTGGCGAGTTGCGCAGCAATCTCCATGCCCTGTTCTGTTCCTTTCGCGCATTACGACACTCCGTGTTCCACCATGGGACGTGTCGTTTGCCGGGCATTCCAGATGTTTGCGGTATGCACCTGGCTGCTGCGTCAGTTAGAAAAGCTGTGAAGTACTTCACAGCTTCATCTATGTTTAACCTACATATGTCTGTCCAACTCAAACGTGTAGTGTTGTGGAACTGTTCCCAGTCTGCTTTGTTTATCAGCCATTTGGGAACATGTAGAGGACATTCATATGTTGTTTGTGAACTCAACACTACAGGAAAATGGTCACTTCCATATGGATTGTTTATGATTTTCCATTTCAATAGGGGTAGAAGTGAAGGTGATACGATACTGAGGTCTATAGACGAGTAAGTTTTGTTGGCAACGTTATAGTAGGTTGGCTCTTTCCTATTCAACAAACAGGCGCCGGAAGAGAAGAGAAATTGTTCAATGAGACGACCTCGTGCATCACAGCGAGAATCGCCCCACAGTCCACTATGTGCATTTAGGTCCCCAAGAAGCAAATAAGGTTCCGGTAGTTCGTCTATTAGGGACTGAAATTCACGTTTTTCAAGACGTTGGTGGGGAGGTACATACAAAGAGCAGATGGTGACGAGTTTGTTTAAGAGTACCGCTCGAACAGCCACCGCCTCAAGGGATGTCTGGAGTGGTAAATGTGTACACGCTACTCCTTGGTTAATAATAATGGCTACGCCACCGGATGACGCCACAGCATCATCTCGGTCCTTTCGGTATATGACGTAAGCACGTAAAAAATTTGTATTGGAGGATTTAAGATGTGTTTCCTGTACACACAGCACTTGAGGTGAGTGTTTGTATAAAAGCTCTTGGACGTCGTCGAGGTTTTTAAGCAGGCCTCTGACGTTCCAATGTATAATTTGTGTTTCCATATTGGAAGTAAAGTAGTGCTGTGTGTACGTTAAGGGAGTGACTTGTTTAAACTGAAAGGTCGAGCTCAAGTAGCAGGGCTATTATCAGGCCCTGTTATGAGCTTTTTAGTTTTCTTGGCGCGCTCCAGAGAGCCGCGCCGCTCTTTTGGCACCAGAGGTGCCGCCGTATCCATTGCCTCCTCGGAGGCACTGGATGCCCGCTCATGCGAGGTGGTTTTTCGAAGCTTGGGCCTCGCCTGGCGAGGTGAGGCCTTGAGACCCGAGGACCCTGGAGTCCCTGGTCTCTGTTCAATAGTAGGCGGAGTAGACTCAACTACTGCCGCCTTGGGGGCAGGCGCCACAGCCAATGGCTCGCTCTGCGCAGGCCGAAGGAGTGGCGAGGGCTGGTGCGACACTGCCCCCTGGCGCGCCGCATCAGCATATGTAGGGCCATAAAATGGCGAGACTCTTTTTCTTGCTTCTTTAAATGTAATGTTTTCTTTTATCTTTAAAGTGATGATTTCTTTTTCTTTTTTCCAGAAAGAACAAGAACGTGAGTACGTGGCATGATTACCGCCACAGTTTACACAGTGTGCAGGTGCTTCGCAGTTGTCGGACGCATGGCCCACGACTCCACACATAGCACAAGTTTTCTGGCCACGACAGCTTTGCGAGCCGTGGCCATATCTCTGACAATGGAAGCAACGGCGGGGGTTGGGAATATATGGCCTCACAGATGTTTTTGTGTACCCAGTCTGAATTGTTTCCGGCAAATCGCTCGAAGCAAAGGTCAGTACTAAGTGTTTTGTTGGTATTTCCTTTTGATCTCTTCTTATCTTAATGCGCTGTACGTTTGTCACGTTCTCGCTCTTCCATCCTTCAAGAAGTTCAGCTTCGGTCAGGTCAAGCAAATCTGCGTCCGAAACGACCCCGCGAGATGAGTTCATAGACCTGTGTGGCGTAATACTGATGGGTGTATCTCCAAACGTTGTGAGGGTGTTCAGTTTATCAAATTGGTCTTTGTCACGTACTTCGAGGAGTAGATCTCCACTGGCCATTTTGGTAACCTTGTACCCGGCACCGAGAGTTTCGGTTAAGGACCTAGCCACTACGAAGGGGGATACTGTTCTGGCTTGCTTGTTAGTTTTTTCGCAGTGTATAACGTGGAAATGAGGAAAGGTTTGTCTTGGCCGGAGGAAAAAATTGATATCTTCGGTGCGTACCCGCTTTGAGGAGGCACGATCACTTAACAGGGGAAATGCTTTATGCATGCCAGTTTAATTTTCTTCAGAAGCGTTGGCGGCCACCCACCACGGAGCCCAACAAGGGGACGCTACAAGTTTGTGGATGCTAAAACCTGCAGACGCCAGCCGTACAACGCAACTATAACCTAATGCGCCTAGACCAAGGTAGGCTATTTGCACAGGGTTAACCCTCGCCGCCAAGAAGTTTGGAAGTAAACAGAAGAGAGTAGAAGACAGGACAGATAAACAGTAAGAGATAAAGACGAAGATGTAGGGAGAGAGAGATAGGAAAAGGCGACTGCCGATTTCCCCTGGGTGGGTCAGCCCAGGGGTGCCGTCTACGTGAAGCCGGGGCCAAAGGGGTGTGTTGCCTCTGCCGGGGGGCCTTAACGGTCCAATCACCCAGCGTCGGCTCAACCCCCAGGATCCCCTTTTCCCCGGACACGGCAAAGCCACGCACGGCTAGGCGTGGGAGGGAGTAGAAACTCCCCCGTTAGCTCGGGTCCGTGGTGTCGCTACACACCAAACGCCTACTTGCGCAGGCGCCCCTGCGGGGTAGAACTGAGCAATTATACTGCCACTTATATGATGCACGCATGCATTACAATTGTGAGACACCATCTGCTGTGTCCTGTGACATGTGGTGGCTTCTTTAAAATCTCATTACCTTTTTTTTGCATGGCAATAGTGGACTGCAGTGAAAGAAACTTGACAGGAGTTTAGCACCCGATAGATCAAGGCCAGACCATTTGTTCCTTTCTTCCTCGTTCAAGATGCAATTGTCCGTGCACATGATTTGTCTAGTTCAACCACTTTTTAGGCAGACCATTGGCTTTATTTGCCGCTATTAATGATATCAGATGATCTGGTGAGGACTAGGCCACCCAAAACATACAGCAATGCACGAACACAACCAGCACAAAAAAAAAAGAGAGAGAGAGATACGCTGCACCGAGCGAGCAAAAGCAAGCATGAGACTGTGCCTGGATGTATTTTAAAGTGGAACCAAACAGAATACTAATAATTGTTGAGGTTTAAGGTCACAAAACTACCATACGATTATGAGGGACACTGTAGTGGTAGGCTCCGGAAATTTCGACCACCTGGGGTTTTTTCGTGCATCTAAATCTATACTCTGTTTCACCACTTTGGTTCAGCCCTACCATATAGCAATGGGGTGTAAGAAAGCCACATGCTTGCGCAGCGAAACGTAGTCCCCCATACAAGTGCCTTAAAATTGACACAGTTCACTAGAATTGGCGTTTCTTTGGCGTTTTATGCCACCTCAATACAGGATATCCTTATTCTTCTTCGCATTCATTTCTTACGCATTCAATTATTTCTGTCGGTTACCGGCGATAACTCTGTTTACAAATCAACATGGCAGCACCCATGCAGAAGTGACTGCCCGCTTCGATCCGGACTTGCTCTTGCTACACGTTCACTGCGCTGACAGCAGTAAACAAATGATAAAATCAGCCATCGATTTGTTTCATCTCACTCTGGGACTAAAGCATCAGGTACGTTTTGTCGATATTAGTGAGATATGCTGCTTGCTTAGCCGCACCTTCTAAGCCTAACATCGCGAGGCAGTGTGTGAACTGCATCGTCAAACCAAGAACGCCGCATCTTCAAATATCGAACATGCCACCTCACACCGCATTCCGTTTGCATCGGATCCTCATTCGGTGGAAACAATAAAGAGAGAAAAGGAACGATGCAGTGGGAGATGCGAAGGAACGCATCGACGAAGAACAAGACTTACAAGAGCGACAAACAGTGTCGGAAAGAAACAGCCACAAAGTGAAGTTTTCCGCCGGCATGAGATTCTACCAAACTTCAGCAGAGCGAAAATTCACGCTTCTTCAAGTTCCCGGTGTAGTTGCTTGTTCAATAACTTTACTGCATTTTTAAGTTAGTAAACTAGCCATAATAACTAAAGTTCGGTGAGCAGACGCCGTGAATATGGTGAGGAGACGACACAGCGCGAATGAATGCATGTGCAGAAGCTAAGTGCCCTTCCTATTGGCTGAGGGGCCTGTGGCCTCCACAGTGCTGAAGGGAACTTCTGAAACAGAGTATAAGCACACATGCCTCAAGCATTTTTGCCTCCATTAAAAATGTGGCCACCACGGCCGAGATTTGATTCCACGACCTGTGGGTCAACAGCCGAGTGCCTTAGCCACGTGACTACCATGCTGGGTCGAACCAAATAGAATAGGTACTTGCTGTATTTAACAGTATACAACTGAGAGTGCTAAAATTACCGTGTTGTTGTTTTTTTACAACTTTTTAAAAACCGATCATCTTCGAGCAAAAAAACTAATGCTGTGTTTATAACTTTTTTAGCATGACGTTTCACTGACGTCACATGTTACTGCCTATGACAGCCGGTAGTGCCACATGGTCGCTTTGGAGCCCCCCCAAAAAACCACGATTTCAAACAGGAGTCATTAATTATAGATTGAATACACCACTGAAACATTTTGAAATTGGCATGTCTAATTTTTATTGAAGCAAGAAAAATTACAACCAGGCAGTTCGATTTTCTTAGCCTGACCCCTTCAAATCTTTGTACAGAAAAGTAATGAAAAAAAAAAATTTGTTTATGCCACACAATGAAAACACACTGTATGCGTGCATGTACAGGGTCATCTACTCTTGGCGTGAACACTTCTCAGTGCAGCTGCCTCTGCAGAGTGCCAGTGCCAGTGAACCTGACACCTGCACACAGGGACATGCTACTCTTGCTGTACATCACAGCAAAGGACCTGTGGCGTGTTGCAGTGCTGCAGCGAACAACGCGAAGCAACCATCATGGATCCCCTTGCCAGCATTGCTTTACTTCGAAGCCTGGTGGCGCGCGATTCATGGGCACTACATGGAGCATAGCCACGCTAAGCCATGTCACCCTAAGAGTAGGTAGATGGCCCTGTGCATGCACTTATCACAGTTTGACATAGCCAAACTCGTAGACTACTGCTGCCGCTAATATGTTACAAGCATGCATGTCAGTGCATGCAAGCATAGTGGTCCCATTAAAAAAATTTTTTAATGACAACAAACAAATCAATTTCTGCAAACTTACTCTGATGGTGGTGAGGATGATCTCCAGGGCTTCGTCTTTTGAGTAGGTTTCTTGACTGGCAAACTCTAGTTGAAGCAGCTTAAATAGCACATTCATAACTTTTTTCAACTGTAAAAAGCAATGAGAATTGTTCTGTGTAATGCCAATTGAATGAGAGTTCCTAAAATTCTAAAACCTCGGAAAACAACGAAAGAGACACCATGCTAGTTTATGTTACTAGTAATTGAACAATTGTATTGCAGCTGATTTCATAATGATAAGTTGGCTATTAGAAGTGAAAAATGAAGGCGATAGTCAATATTTTCAAATTTCGCACTATAGCCCCACTGCTTGTACATCATTAGGATGTGCCAGGTCGTGATGCATATTACCCCACCTGAGCCGTGTTGTCTCAGCAAATGTTGCCTAAACTTGGTATGTTCTATCTGACTTTATTAGAACACTTACAGTTTAGTTTTACAGATGAATATTTAGGTATGCCTTGGCAGACACTTTTTGCAGTGCACTGATGCAGGAGTTTGGATGTGGCGTCGCCGTCTGGCTTTCCTTGCTGCCCGTAGTAACAGTGGTATAGTCTCAGTATTCTGAAAGGGCCGATGCCATAATGCATGTGAATATTATTTATCTTTACTATCCTTGCCTGGTTTAGTAAAGCCCCAGGATAAAGCTAAACTGACATGCCAGTTACACAAGGTTTACCTAAAAAAAAAAAACACTGTGTGCTGGCGTGTCAAGTGGCATTTGGAGCCTGCCTCATGCTTGCCACCATGTTTGCAGCTAGTTATAGTACTCATTATTTATACAAGCTAGAGATCACTGTACTGGCTCACAGTCATTTGTCAAGCACAGTGATCGATCACTCTGTACACATTTAAAACATCCAGTGTAACAGTATTAGTTAGCTCCAGTTAATTGTGCGCCTCTTCTAATAGAGATTTGGGAGAGAGTGCACTGCAGTAGCCATATGCTAGGCTTTCATTGTGCAATTCTTAGGCAAAGCCAAAGGCCACCAGGTCGATTTCGTCCACACACATACACACAAAAAAAAACAAGTTGTCCGAATAGTTCAATGCTTGGTGCAGAGGAGTACGATGTCATGGAGCTGAGTACAAACATAAAGCCAGAAAGATTGGTGTCCTGTTCTATCTCAAGATTAACATGACATTGAGCTATACTATCATTATAGTGCCTAAGTTCGTAAGCCTCATGACAGGATGTTCACTTTATGTGTTCCATTGAACTAAACTGCTTAACCCCTTTGTAGGTTTGCCTATAGTTTTGACACAATGCTATAAAACTGGCTGTGGTACATTGATAGAAGCTACAAAAAATAGTATAAAACAAATTTCATCGAAATCAAACCAATACTTGTATAAAAAAAAAAAGAGGGACATGTATGTCCTACTGACTCATTAGAGTGTTTATCAAAAAGTGGGCAAACAATGCCCCACTGACATTGTGAAGGCATCGTCTCGCAACTGCATCAATGGGTATTTGGAATGAAGAAGCAAAAGCAAGTGACAGAGTATCGCTTCTCAAGTTATGCTGACGAAAGTTGTGTGGATTTCATTCCTCACAGTAGAAAACTACCTGCGCTTGTGCCTCTTGCGAGCCTTTACACCACTGAGGTCTGTTCCTGTAAAGATTACTTTGCCGCATGCACAAAACATTTTTTTTTTTTCCATTTGCCTGTCCTTACTTTGGCTGTCCGAATCGTTGAATACAGCTGTCTTCCCTGAGTGTGTGCCTCCTTTTCGAGAAGGGCATATAATAAAGAAAAATATTCCCAAGCACCAATATCTGAAATTATACTGAAAGATGAGTGTTGCAATTTCACAGGGGATTGCATTTTGATTCATTTATCGGTCACGTTATCTTGCAAATTTACAAACACATGATAACTGGAACCTAAAATGGGCTCTTTGAACAACAAGAAAAAGAGAAAATCATCCAGCATTTTGATTGAGAAATTCTTCCTACCTGAAGAAGAGATAAATTCGGAAGCTATGATAAAAAATTGGTTGAAGTTCGATGCTATTGTAACACAATTTCCACCTTTCGAAAGCACGGTAAACAAATTTTTTTTTAAAGATTATGAAGACTTGGGTAACCAATCAGTGACTTAGCATGGATATAATTGAAAGTGGTGATGTGAGAAAAAATTTTTCCACCATCGAAAAAATGGGACGTACATGTCTCGCTGTCTCGCAAAGGGTTACTGTTTTTATTTAAATATCACAGTGTGAGGCCTGGGCAAGTGAAGCAATTATTTTCAGGGCATTATATTCCAACATCCCCTCTGCCACACAGTTTTGTCAGCCAACTTCCTGTTCATTCACTTGATTTGCTATGTAAAAGCACACACTGCCAAATGGCCTTCACTTGCACACAATGGCAGAACATGGCTAAACACAGCATTACTGTTCCGAACAGCTGCACCACGCAACACGCTCACTTTTTCTTTCAAGGCCATCACATTCCACCTCCATATGGCTGCTTTATCATTGGTGGTCAACGAAGTCTGGTACTTAGCATTCCTTTTCTAAATGTGCATTCAACTCGCTTCCTATAATGTAGACCTTTTCACATCTCATTCCCACAAGTTAAAAAGAAAGCCGAAGAGAAAGCACGCTACTTCTCCACAATGCTAGATGATTAATGTTTATCCTCCTGAGTACCAGCAATGGGAAATTTGTCCAAAATATTGGACATCGAAGACCGAGCGATTACAGCTTTTCCAAAGCTCCTATCCCCGTAAAACCGGTTGTCTAATACCTTGGACAACTGGTGCTGCCATCTGCACCGTGGTTTTGAAATTAGAGGTCTCGAAGCGCCACTAGGAGTATTTATAATGGCGGCGTTCAGTGGTGCGGCGTTATACGGTGTCAACCGCAATCGTAAGTACTTTTTTTCGCACTTCGAGCTTACTTATTGTCATTTCATCGGTTAAACGTCAAAGATAATGTTGCAGAGAGCACACACAGCTAAATATTTCAGCTCTTAACGTCCTTTCTTTTGCCTACGTGGTGTGAGCTTTGACATGTCCAAAAGATTGGACGTCGGGACTGAACTAAGTTGCTTTGTGTGAATTACGTGGCGCGCTGCAGTGTGAACAGAACGTGCTTGCTTCCGATTGCTACTAGGTTGCGGTATGATATGAAGTTCTTTTTCATTTAGGAAAAAGGCCACGCGTCAGTGATGAGACGACCGAAAGAATCCTTGAACGAATCGCTGGAACGGCCACGTCCAACATTGATCTTTCGGACAGTGACGACGACACTTTGATAGACACTACATTTTCGGCTCCACTTGACACCCTGAGCTCTGAAGAGGACAAAAATAGCGACGATGAACGCCCGTCCACCTCGAAGACGACAAAGGGGCAGTCATGGAACCGCCATGATGGGTAAGGAATAGTAGTAGTATGCGTTTTGGGAAGGGGGGGGGGGGGGGGCTAATGTACTGCAGGAGTGTGCATTGTGACGGTCGGTCATTGCCATGTGAACGGATCAAAAGCAACTCTGCTCTTTTACGCTGTTTTTCTTCATACAGGCCGCTTCCGTCTTGGATTCTTGACTTCACATCCAACCCTGATGACAGTCAACAACGGGTTTCCTGGAGTCCAAGTGACTACCTCGTTCAGTATGTGCCACATGAAGTCTTCGAGATGATGGCTTTTGCCATGAACACGACACATGTCCAGGAGATTGGAAAAAGTCTGGAGACCTCAGTAGAAGAACTCAAAATGTTTTTTGGGATTTCACTGACAATGTCCTGCCTGTGCTACCCGCAGATTCGCATGTACTGGATGAAAAAGACAAGGTGCTTCTTGTTGCGGATAACATGAGATAGAACCAGTACTTTCAACTTCGGCGCCGGCTGAAGCTAGTTAACAAACTTGATGTAAGTGAGCAAGAAAAAGAGAAAGACAGGCTTTGGCACATCAGACCACTGGTGTCATTTCTACTGGAAGGGTGTCACAAGCTTCCTCGGGAAGAGAATGTCAGCATCGACGAAGAAATGATCCCGTTCAGTGGACGAACGCAGCTGAAGCAGTTCGTACCACGCAAGCCAAACCCAGAGGGGCTTAAAAACTTTGTGCTCGGAACGCCAGGTGGATTAATCCTCGATTTTGAGATCTATCAAGGAAAAAAGGCAGCATTGTATCCAGGCAGCTCTGAAATAGGAGAAACCGCAGTGCTGAGGCTCACTGAGACGCTCCCTCCCGGAACGAAGGTCTACTTCGACAGATACTTCACATCAGGGCCGCTGCTGGATAAGCTAGCAGAAAACGGAATCGCTGGCATGGGAACAATTATGAACAACCGGATCCCAAAAGGGGTGAAACTATCCAGCGAGAAAGAGCTAAAAGAAAAAGGAAGAGGGACGTCAGAGATGTGTGCGAGAAACGGCAAAAAACAGGCAGTTGCACGTTGGTACGACAATAAGCCCATTACGTTGATGTCCTCTATCCATGGCCAGCACCCACAAGACACATGCTGTAGGTGGTCCAGGAAAGAAAAAAAACACATTGATGTGCCCCGGCCAGATGTTGTACGGTTGTACAATGTCAACATGGGAGGAGTTAATCTCGCAGATCGTATGATCAGCTATTACAGAATCAAAGCTCGAGTGAACAAGTGGACCATCAGAAGCATCTTCCATCTATTCGACATTGCGTTAAGCATGGATGCAGTACGTGCAAGACATGCGGCCGCAACAAAAGCGCCAGAAAGAGATCATGAAATTCCTGGAGTTTCGTCTGTATGTTGGTGAGGAACAAATCGCGCAAGCTGAGAGTCAAAATGAAGCGGAGAGTGACTCCGACGAAGAGTGGTGCCCACCACCAAAAAGGGCTCCATTGCCTCCAGTCGAAGCAAGAGCAAAGACGCTAAGCCATTTCCCAAGACTGACAGATGCTCCGAAAGCGGCCCGCTGCAGGCTTCGAAAGATGCAACAAGAAGACGAAGTACTTCTGCACAAACAGTCATTTGTTCTTTTGCATCACCAAAGACGGGAGATGCTTCAAAAATGCTCGCACCAAGTGAATGAAGGAGCTCACACAAAGTGAACAAAGCAGTTTGTAAATAAAATGTTCCTACGTTTACCTGATCAAATTATTTATCACAAAAAAACATCTTGCATGTAACAATACCACTGCATTAGAAAAGACCGCATAGAGTCCCAATGTCCAATATAAAGGACAATGCGGCCCACACGTCCAAAAGTTTGCAGGCAATAATAAGTTGTTATTATATCCAGAGGCCCTCATAAACTAATTTTGAAAGTTTCACAAAAATCCGTTGCACTAAAATCAATCTGGTACTCGGGAGGTTATTCACAGTTTACGACTCGAAAGGCGATTACCTTGTCAATCAAAATGCTACTGGAAATGAAGATTGATGGCTGTTTCATTCTAGTGTTTATTAGCATAAGTGGAAAGTCATAATGCCACTGTAGTTTCCCTTCTGCCGGCCACGAAAAAAATTGATTTGAAGATTAATATGTGAGGTTCGTTCGATGCTCTAACCACTGAGCTACCACAACGGCCTAATTAATATGTGAGGTTTAACATTCCAAAACCACCATATGATTATGAGAGGCGCCGTGGTAGAGGGCTCCGGAAATTTTGACCACCTGGGATTCTTTAACGTAAACCCAAATTTGAGCACATGGGCCTAAAGCATTTCCTTCGCTTCTATCTAAAAAGCAGCTGCCACAGCTGGGGTTCCATCTCGCGACCTGCGAGTCGGTAGCTCAGTACATTAGCCACTAGACCACTAGACTAGACCATCGCAGTGGGGTAACCCCGCTTTAAAAAAAAGAAAAAAAGGAGGCTACTCTGCCGCAGTGTCAAAAAGTGAATTTAACCATGCATCTACTATACTAACACCAGCCCGTAGTTATTCAGGCAATTTTTAAAATTTTCGCCTTAACTTCATTTATTGTGTTTAATTACCCAACTTTTTAATATTCGCTAAAAAGCAAAAGTATGAATGCAGAGTTGTATAACACCTTCAGAAACCACCAAGTGAGCTGTTTCCTGCACAATATGTTTCCTGTAGTCCTTTTTTACACATTGCAAGGACAGCTGGCAATGTAAAAAAAAAACCCTTCTTGCTTGGCTTGGCCCTATCACACGCTGTCGCTTATCAGCTGTGGCAAGTGAAAGCAAACTTGCCCTTGGCGAGAGAAAGTGGTCTCTCTCTTGCGCTTGAGCAAATCGACCATCACAAAAACAGCAGACAACAAACAATACGTGCCGACAAGCTGAGACCCCAAGGTTCTTTGCCCATAAAAAGCATTGTGACTTGTGCACCGTGCTGCTTGAAAATGTGCAGTCGGTGAACAAGGTAGCCAGCAGGGTGACTGTGGTCACGGGGAAGTGGAACTCTTTTAATCGTAGCCGGCCTTTACTTTTCCTACACTGGGCTTTGTCAGATGACAGCGCAAGTGAACACTGCTTGTTAAGTGCTGCTGCAGTGATACAAGAACCCATAAAATGTAAAACGCTGCAGGTGACCTGGTTCATTGATTTCACTCCTGAGAGCTGCTCGATTGCAGTGCACAAGCATTCATTCGCATGCTTTTTTTTCACATAGTGTACTTTTCTTTCTTTGCAACATGTAATAAAGGACTTTACAAGAAGCCTCATTAAAGAAAATTCAATGAGTGGTTTTTACAGCTGCTTTATAACTCTGCATTCATTTTGTGTCTTCACCCTTAAAATTCAAAAGAATGTTAACTGAACATGATATTATCTGGGGTTACACATCCCATAATATTGTACACAACTACTGAAGTTGATAAAAAAATAGCCACAGTAACTATAGGCTAGTGCAAGTAGTATGCATTCAATTCACTTCCAACGTGCCTTTCAATTTTGAATTCTTCGCTTAAGTTACATGAACTACATAAGTTCATGAAGAACACCAACAGTAACTATAGGCCAGTGCAAATAGTATACATTCAATTCAATTTGCTTCCAACGTGCCTTTCAATTTTAAAGTTTTGGCTAAAGTTACATAAATATACCTGTATACTCTGCACAGAAATATTGCATACACAAACGGCAGACCCAAAAGGACAAAAATTTAGTTTCACTGACTCTACATACACAATGTTGACATATAGATGTAGCTATCTACCACTTTAGTAAACACCACTTAAAGAAAGATGCGATTTGAAAAAAAGTTGTGTCAAATTGTAGCCTAGGGCAATCAAATTTCGCAGTATATATAGGCTTTTATGCTGATTTCAAATATGTAACTAGTTTTACAGTAAGTTGCACAGCTTTCATTTTATGCAACGACAATGCGTTCCATATAGTTTGTTTTGGACAAACTTTTTATGCCACTCAACTTATATTGCTCTACATTACCTGTGGAATGCAAATAACTAAGAAAAATGTATATAAGACATCTTAATGATCAAGAAAAATTATGATGTGAAAATTCTTAGAATCCTCAGCCAATACTAATTGTCTGCTTTAGGCTAATAATAATTACGCAAGCAATATAAAGTTTTAAAGAAGATACTTTCACCCTTTCCATGTCAATGAATACGTGGGCCAAATTTCATCCCGATCGGGCTATCAGAAGTACGACAATCATGATGTCATGATGTCCAAACTAAAAAAGTTGCCCGAAAATGGATCTTGAAAAAATGCATTTTAAAGGTATAAGTGAAGGCTCATGTATTCGGAAAAGATATGTTTTTGAGATGATTTCTTTCGTCATGGTAGCTTGGCAATCATGGTTATTTTGAGTGTGTGGCTTTTAGTGAACTCCTCACATGAAACGCGATGGCAAGCAGCCTGGTGACAATTTCCCGGAGACTGTAGACAATGAGCTCTTTTTAGTTTTTAGTAGCCACCTTGTGCTCTTTAAAAGCGACTTTCCCCTACTTTGAGTTTAATTACAATGTTCAGTTCTTTTGTCTTGAAAGTAGAGAAACTAAACTCGTCAAAGCAAATAAAAACGAAAAATGAGTAATTTTGAAAAAAAAAAAAAGCTAGTTTTTCGACACGCATCTCTACTTGAACTAGCCATGACCAATACAAAAAATAGTTTGCAGTACTGTATTTCCTAGCTATAACTGAGACTTGTTCACAGTCCGCGGAATTAGGACGCGCAAGTTGTGGACATTCCATCCCAGAAACATGAGCTTATGCATGTAAAGTACTCTCTGGAAAAAGACAATTTCCCAGGTGGTGCGTGCATTCATACACAACACTTGGGATGCCGTATGTGAACTCTCCTAATGTCTGTGCCAGAGAAACCAGAAATTTCAGGACAAAGCTTCGACAGAGCAGGAACAATACCAAGAAACAAAATGCTACATTGAATGCCATTGACGAAAAATGCGCAACTACAAACTGAGAAAAATGCCGTGCCATTACTAAGGAGGAAAATCATTTTTCCTGTCTTAATCTCGAGCCAATGTTCATCTAAACAATGCTGCACACTTTTGAGCTCAACAAAGGCAATCTGCCACCTATGTATTCCAAGTGCTCAATCGATTTTATGAGCTGCACTTAAAATGTTCAATATCTGTGTTGCTTTTATTAATCATGAACTTATTATTCCCATAAAAAATCTGACACTTTAATAATATATTCATATTGAAATAATCTGACTGGTGTATGAATTTCTTTCGATATGCTTATTCTCGACCAGACAACTTTCGGCATGCTCTTGACCTCAAGCCCAGATATACTAAATACAAGCATAGGGACTACTGTCGATGTAGAAAAGCCCATTAGAAACCCCATTTGGAATACAGCATTGTACAATGCATGCACTGAAAAGATTCATTGCCACTTTAGACATTAATACTGTGCAAATAAGCTCCAAATAAAAGCACAGTTACTTCTCATGTCATTACAAGCAGTCGTGCCAACACAATGGGACTATTTCCGCATCAAAGAAGGAATTGAATCTGAGGGAAATTACAGCCCATGAAGTTGAATTTGTACTATGCGTGTATCAAAACATAAAGCAAGGGCTTTATTTACTTCATCAAACAACACTGAAACACAAGTATGTAGTGCAGTGAAGCACACAAATAGCATTAGGAACAGTCATGTAGTGGGGCGTACTACTACACTAAAACCTCATTATTTCGAACTCTTATTTCAAAATAATGCTTAATTCGAAGGACTTCAGCAGTCCCGTATTTCACAATGCAAGTTTGAGTGGATAATTTGAAGTGGTTTTTGGCACAAGGCCGATTAATTTGAAAACTCTGGGTGCCCTGTGGCTATTCCCGAACCAGATTTCGCCACAATTTCACTAACATGACAGTCCTTACGAGCCACAAGGCAATGCAGTGCAGCAATAATAGTGAGTGACAGGTAAAGCCCCACAACCTCGCTTCTACCAGTGGAAAAAAAAAATAGTGGTCTTGTGATCGACATGTGCGCCTGTGGAAAAGATGTGCTTCCCTGCATCACAATGGTGACCCGTGGGCAGCACACCGCATGCCTCTTGCAATGTCAGCGCGTCATGATTTACCCATTCCTTCTTGTAATAATAAAAAAATTATTAAAGGTCAGTCTGATACAATTCGCAATGTATGCGAACCTTCGAGTGGTGGTTTGCCCCAGCAATTCCCGCACTTGTACTACTGGCAGAGTTCCTGTTTGCAATGCCTACTTTGAAAACTCAGAAAATTTCAATGATCATGCTTTCCAGCCAAAACATATATAGCTAATTTCGTTATGCTGGTCATTACTGAATTCTTTATTTTACCAGAAAGAATGGCGAATGGCCGCATCATGACGTGCTGACGCTTCGAGAAGCAGGCGATATGCTGCCGGCGTGTCATCACTGTCTTGCAAAGAAGCATATCTTTTCAGCAGGAGCACGTTTTAGCTGATTTACAAGACAGTTTTTTTTTTCTTGCACTGGCAGCAGCGAGGCCCACCATTTTCCTCTGTTTGCGAAAAAATTTGAGACCAAGTACCGCTCGAAAACATAACTCTTGGAGCCGGAAACTAGCCAACATGGTAAACGACCAGCCGTGATTACAAATTTGACAGTTTGCAAATATTTCTAAGGTGGCTTTTGTGTAAGGTTTGTTTTCTAACCAAAAACTCTCGTTCACAGACTGCTTTTCTCACTCATTGTGGTTTTACCTCTCTGAATTCTAGTGAAGGCATGCGAGTACAACAAAACATCTTTTTACCCAACAACTACTATGGGGTTGTCCCGCTTCGTACTTAGCCTCAGCCTTCGCATGGTGGACGACATAGAACCCGTTGATCATGAGGAAAAGGGGTAAGGCAAAAACACAATGAGCGAAAAAAGCAGTCTGTGAAAAAGAGTTTTTGGTTAGAAAACAAAGCTTACAGGAAAGCCACGTTACAGATTATTGTAAACTGTTCATTATAAGTTCTTTGCAATCCACTTTTTGTATGTTTCATTAATTCGAGAACCCGCTGTGTTCGCAAATTTTTCACAGTCCCGGTGACTTTGAATCAACGAGGTTTTACTGTAGTTACATTTACAATACTGATATTCAATGTACCTTGTACCTATGACACTGCATTAGAATTAGCTCAAACTCTTTTGCAATTCTCACCAGAAGTTATACATCAGAGTTTGACTTTTTTTTTAAATACTGCAAGTTTGTAAGTGCTCTCTGAGAAAAAAAAAACATTTAACTCTTGTCACTAGTCTCTCACCATGTTGCTAATCATGCCAGGTGGGAAGAGTATAACAAGACAAGCTGGTTCGTATAGCCACTGAACATACAAAAACTTGCCAAAACTTTTGAAACATGAGAACAGAAAAGTAAGAATACTTGCTTTTGATTCTCCTTTAGCAACAAGCTCAGAAATCCTTGATGCGAGTGAATTGACTTCTTCCTGTAAATATGCAGAAGCAGTGCAAGAAGTACAGAGGGGAAAAGAAACATGAGAAAGCTTGACAATGAATGAGCAGACAAAGACTAAGAAACATAATAGAAAAATGCCCAAGAGATAAACCGTGACACCTTTATCCAAATAGATGGATAATAGATGGAATATTCAGTTCCCCTGCCACAAAGGGCAATTCATATTTAACCGAAGTATATAGTGAAGGGAAATGTGGCACAAAAAGTCAACACATAAACACAGACGGGAAGTATGGGTATGCATGCATTCTCTTGCTCAGTGTTCCTGTTCTTAAATCCTTGAGCTGCTTGTTTCCTTTCAACATGAACAATGGGCTGATAAGATTCTGAGTAAGGGTATGGTAAATGCAGCTCTCTGTTAGTAAACACAAGTTAAGGAAACCAGCATGACAACGTAACCATTTTACAAATGAAATTTCTCATGCAATTTCGGCAGCTTGCAAAAAAAAATTGCATAATTAGCATTTCACATACCACGTTGATTTGATGGATATGTGGGGTTTAAAGGCCAACTCCGGCAATTTTTCGAGGTCGGTGGATCTCAATAAAATTCACTGGGCACGTTCATTGGCACGTTTGTGCCATTCATGCCAAATTGCAGGCTTGAGAGTTTCGCAGATTCTTTTCAAATGAATTTTATAGCTTGCCTCCAAATGTTCACCTCGCTTGCCAGAATTAATGGCAACATTGTGTGTGACATCGATTTTTCCCAGGCAGAAGTGACGGATCTGATGTGCCCCTGCAGTGTCCGCTTGTCTGGTATGGGTTGTGTGGGTTCGGCCAGCACTTCTTTGGTTGAGCGTCAGATTCTCTTTTCTTTGTTGGTGGGGGTGTGTTACACGGCAAGTGGTGTTGCATTTTGGGCCGCACATGATTTGCCATATGTTCACCATAACAGTGTAAGCATTTTAACCGATCACCGCAAATGGTGAGGATAGATAGTGCCATCTGGCGGGCATTATAAGGCATCAGTAGAGGCCGGATTTTTAGGCACTAAAAAAGTGAGTTTTAGTCGTCAAAGACAACCAGCTAAAACACCCCTTTAGGCCTTCAAAATCATAATTATAGGCACAATAAATTTCTACAAAAATTGAAATATCCCAAAACAACTACGACGGTGACTTGTATCTACGGCAAGAAGCAAAAAAATGATGTTTAAGATAGCAGAAAAATACCAACGATTGAACATAGGCATGCATTTCCCACGCGATTCGCAGTATGTGGTCTTTCGTTTTATTGTCTTGGACTGTGCGTCAAGTGTCCACCATTCAATTTACACTCTCATGGGTCTTTTTCGTTTCATTGTGGCTGGTAAGGGCAGCACAGGAGCAAATAACCAGACCACTGATACCCCAGAAGAGAGGCATGCTAGGTGTAATTTTGTAGGACCAATTTCTCCCCTATCGGTGAACACCTTAAAGGGCCCCTCATTAGGTTTGAGCATTTCGAGCTGACAAGCGTAATAATGCACTGGGCACTTCGGATCACTCCTGTTAAGATTTACAAAATTACATGCCGGAAAAAAAACGCTCAATTTCTAATGAATACCACTTGCCCTTCTCACAGGCGTGCACCCCAAGATCTAGGGAGTGACGTACAGTTTTTTATGTCACTCCTTTACGTTGACATTGGTGAGCTAACATTGCATACTGCATGCTCTTTATCAGAACTTCGTTGAATGCTAACTGTATCTACAAAAACAGATGAAAAATGTTCCCTCTCTTGATTATATCCTGCATTTTAAATGGTACCTCATTAAGAGTGTTGCACGTGAAATTATTCTACTTGGCATGTGCAATTTGTGTGTTCTGTTGTGTAGCATGAATGAGGAGTACTTTGATTTGGGCTAGCTGCTTCAATCAATTTGAAAGGGAAGTGCACAAATAAAGGGAAAAGAAAAACAGCACTCTTTGTCTCAATGTCTTTCTTATCCCTGTGTCTTTTCACTGCCCTTTAAAAATCAGTATAATGAATAAACGCTGAGAAAAATAATTAAACATGCAAACGAAATATGAGATTATTATTTTTGTTTTGAATAGCCTCGATATGAGGAGTACTTTGATTTGGGCTAGCTGCTTCAATCAATTTGAAAGGGAAGTGCACAAATAAAGGGAAAAGAAAAACAGCACTCTTTGTCTCTATGTCTTTCTTATCTCTGTGTCTTTTCACTGCCCTTTAAAAATCAGTATAATGAATAAACGCTGAGAAAAATAATTAAACATGCAAACGAAATATGAGCTAATTATTTTTGTTTTGAATAGCCTCGATATGCTATTCACTAATTGGACCTTGTTTAGCGTCTACCTCGGTGGACCAGTCGCTATAGGGTGCTCCGCTGCTGACCCGAATGCCGCGGGTTCGATTGTGGCAGTGGCGGTCACATCTAGATGGATGCGAAAAAGTAGATGCCCGTGTACTGTGCAATGTCAGTGTACGTTAAATAACACCAGTTGGTCAAAATTTGCAAAAACTTCCACTACGGCGTCCCTAATATTCATATCGTGGTTGTAAAAAACCACACACGCTGCCGCTGCCGCTGCTGCTGCTGCTACTACTACTGCTACTGCTACTGCTACTACTACTACTACTACTACTGCTACTACTACTTCTACCACCCCATTTCGCTTGAGTTAGTTTTCTCGTTCCTGCACCCTGCCTTCGCTAGCCCTGACAACGCTTAGCTTGTGTTTGGTGCGTCGTCTCTGACCGCAGTTTCAGTGGAGAGACGTGTTGTGTCAGGGTCACAATACATGATCCTTGCCAGCCTCTCCTAAAGTACACACACTGACTGATCCATCCCACAGAAACTGGTAATACACAACAGCGAGCGCCGAATCGACACAACATCAATGGCGTACGCGCACGAGTAGGCTGGGGCATGTCATGTGCGCGTGACCATGCTTACGCATGTTGTTCTTGGTGCGTATGCGTCATGTGATTCTCCAGCCCCGATACCGAAGAAAAAAGGGAAGAATTGATTGATTTGTGGCGTTTCATTTCATTCCATTTTATTCTGTCATGAAACTAACGAAAACGAATTATTGGAAAAATTATATCTGATATGACATTCTAAAATCTTAATTACCATTGAGCGAAGAAGACTGTTTAGGTACATTCATTTTCAAATGAGAGTTTAGCATGAAATGCTTGACATAGGAGCTTTAACTGCAGTTCAATTCAATGCGACGATAGTAATTCCCATCCTAGTTAATTTTTTATATTGTTACATCTGTTAATTTTGGGTAATGGCTCAGGACAAACCTTGAAGTGGTGTACTGTATTTTTTAATGTTTGTCACTTAAAAACATATGACAAGGGATCTCATACGGAACACACATATTCAAGCATACGATGAATATATGCTAAGTACACCGTTAATTATAAACATGGCGGCGCCTGTCTCAGGCTTCGCTGTACAAAGTATAACGATTTGGCGACCTTCGCCACCACTGAGTCAACAAGAGCATTCCATGAGTGGTCCTTCATGGTTTTTCATTCCTTCTCCAGCAACCCGCCGCTGCCAAGAAAAACCTGCTCTTTCTTTCCCACCGTTACACCCAGGTTTTCAGGGAGGTTCTTCAGTTCCTTCAGGGCACTGGACAGCTATTTGTAGAAGGTGGTCGCCACGTCCTCGGCTATAGACGTCACTTTTATTTTCTTACCCCATCTTTATTTCTCTCTCCTGCTTCCCCTGCAGACGCTGAGGCTTCCACTTAGGGCTGCTGAAATAGTGTCTTTTGCATTCCTTATGCTCCTCTTCCAATCACTCGCAGCATGTCAGCTTTGTCTTTGTTGAGCCTTATAGTGTTTAGAAATATCAAATCTGCCTTTTTTATATGAATTATGGTTTCACACCACGCTCGAAAACAAAATTTGGGCTTGAACAGCGCTCATATACACACTCATTTGGAAAATAGGCATTTATAGGCACTTATAGGCTTTTAGGCACAAACACCCAAAATAGGCATTTATAGGAACTATAAAAACACCATAAAAGCCCTTCTTAACCTCTAATTCATGCTCATATATCAAAACGGCACGATAAAAACACAAGGAAGAAAATAGGCATTTTCCTATAATCCGGTCTCTAGTAATCAGGCAGGTTCGGGCAAAGGATTACGTCACACATACAAGCATAATCGGTTGGGTTCCAGTTTCAGTATTGCGGTTTTTTGCTAATTAAAAATTATTTTCAAACTTGTTGAGGATTTCAGCTATTGAGCGCGTGACTAGAGTGTGTCAGGAACATAAAAGCACCATTACCCTGACAGAGTAAAAAATTGACGAAGTTGGCCTTTATGACTCCAATAGGTGCTATCCCTTGTACTCGAACATAGGTTATTCAACAGTTTCAGAATCTGAATTCTAATAAACAATATTATTATTATTCTTGTCTCGAAGAATTGAAGAACTTTGCACACCTGACAAAGTCAAGATAAGCAATGACAAGCTAATGTTGTAATTAAAAAAAAAGAATAACGCACCTGGTGTAAATCTCTCAGCTGATTAATTTGCGATCGAAGATTGTCGCACTCTTTCTGACATAAGGAAAGTGCCTGCCATGAGAAAGAAAAAGGCAAGCATACATGTTAGAACAAGTGGCAAAAAAATACATTGAGCATCATATGGCCAGTTCAGGTTCTGCACGAGTTAGCCACTCAAAGAAGGTTTAAACTGTATTGAGGTCTTGTTGATAACCGCTTGGCAAGGCGCTGAAAATACCACACATTAAATAGTACTGAGTGATAAGTAAATGTCATTTAAAATATGCATAAAGAAGCTTTTTTTTTGTTTAGCAAAGTGGTGAAAAACAATTCTAACTTTTTTGCAAACCTAGCATTACAGCAGAGGACATATTGAGCATAGTAAGCGCCCATATTAAGAATAGAAAGAAGAGCAGCAGCAGAGTGGGCAATATACAGACTTACTTTCCAAGGTTTCTTAAATCTGTGCTTGTAGCTACTGGCGATGTATTATCTACTGCCAAGAAGCTCCAGTCCTACAATGTCATTCGAGTGCTTGTTTTACTAAGCCTTCAAGCTGTCCTTGGTATGTTTTCAGGGAGTGATGAATGCAACCGATCTTTTTTTTTTTATGCCCACATCATTCCAGGCCATCCTGGCCTCAGACGAGGGTGGCACGTATAGCTTGTTGGGTTACATACTGCACTGGCATTCATCATGCTGCACTGCTATTCACTGCTGCTTGTGTGGGACTGCTTCAAGTGGATGTTGTCTACAGAAACAAAAGCAGCATTGCCATTCCCCATGCCGGCCCAACAAACTAAGCACTCTAAATAACTAAACTAAACTAACACAAAGTAAATTAACAAACCAAAAAAAAGAAACAAGAATAAACATACAAAAAAACATCGCGAGAAAGAAAAGGGAGTGGGGGAGTGTCAATCGTAAGTGTCAACATCAGCGTTGCGGTCTTGTAGTGGCTTGGAGTGGCCGAACATCCGAGGGTAGAGTTTCCCACTAACTTGAGAGTCTCAAAGGATCAACACAGCTAGGAAAATTTATTTCCTTCACAACAACTCGTGTATGTCCTACTGGGACACATGTGAACGGACGAGATGGCGCAGCTGGCTTCCGCAAAAGCACGGGTCAAAGCTTTGCTCTTAACTAAAATTTTCTGACAGGAATGCGAAAACGTGGCTGGCTCCTTTTTTATTGACAGTCTAGGCTGGTTTTTTGCCATAGTCACCACCACCGTCATTCACCGTATATGTATGCGTATCTATATATATATGAACACTCAAAAAAAAAAAAAAAAAGCCGACCATGCTCGGCGCCCAGCTCGTCATGATACGGCGACGCAAGCTTTTCTCTCATGCGTACTTTGCTCCGCGGATAGGGGAAGGGCGTTTAGATGCTTGTGTGCGCACGCTTATCCTTTGGTTGGGAGAATCGTGTGCCTTCAGCTTTCACTAGAACGATTGCATTAGTTTCCGGGCCCACAAAGGTCACTTCAGTTTCAGCGCAGGCCCCATTTGCGAACAGAACGTGCTTTTCATACACAGCGAGGTATAACTGGGACACTTGTTAGTTTGTACTTATCTGTACCTGTGATTATGTATCGTGCATAGTTTTTTTTTTTGTTGAAACACTGCGTTACGTGTCCAGCAGTAAACGTTAGTTCGCTCTCGTCTTGTGTGTATCGTTTTCATGCGTCATTTGTGCGTGAGCAGCACGCTGCGCGTTTTAATCTGCTTGCCGTTCTCAGTGTGACGCTCCAAGTTATTGCTGTCGCATTCAATGCTTTGCCCTTGGGGCGAAACTGTGGTTTTTTTTAAATGTATTTACAGCCTTTAATTTACTGCTGCGTGCCCTCGGAGCTCGTAGATTGCTATCGCGTCGCCGCAACCGCGATGTTGTGCGCGGGGATTGTGGCAAACGGTAGTTCTTTTTTCAAGCTCCGTGCGCTTCACTGCGCACGCCCCTTCAAAAAACAGTCGTTTTATGCCATCTATGATCGCATCTGCCGCGGTTTTGTCCGGAGGGTTTGCAGAAAGCAGTGTTGCTTTGACTGGTTGAGTGTTGGACGCACGCACACTTCTGGGGCTCTGTCAGTTATGTTCTCGCCATACATGATCGCCTCAAGAGCGATTGCGGTTTTGTCCACAGCGGTTGCGGCAACGACAATTAGGCACACTGTAGAAGACAGTGCGTGCGCCGGTCGCACCCGTAATTCTGAAGCTTCGAGTGCGCTGCTCTTTGCCTTCGTTCGACGATTTCTGTACTAAAGTTCGTATCACCCACCGTGATTAGGAATTGCGTTCGAAACATTAGAATTTAGGCCCCACAGACATAGTGGAATTCCACTGGGGAGTTTCACGAATTTCTATCTGCTGCGGTTTCTCATCACTGAGATTATACTGTACATTTAGATGAATGCCTTTTATACTCATTCATAACAAAATGGGGTAGGTTCGAAAAGCCTGGAGCGGATTAAGCCACTTTTCTGTCAAGGCGGCCAGATCACGCACAGAAGTTTTGATTTCTGGGAAATTTTCATGACAACCATACAAACAGACGACATGGTCCTAATCCGGGGGTCTCCCGGCCAATCCGGGAGACTTGGCAGGTATGGATATGTGCATGAATGTTGATCACAGCCACAACCCAACTGAGGGCCTAATTTGCGAAAGGAACAAACGATCAGTTCACAAGTTCAAACCCCTCGGACTAACACAGAACTTGCATGCGAGGTGCGAAGTGCCTCCCAGGCATTTCGCACCTAAATATGCAAAAGTGAAAATTGTTTAAAGCACCTGATTTGTGCTTAAACTGTTTGGCAAATAAAGAGTTTTTCTATTCACATTTATCCATTTAAAACACTTCGCTCTTTAGAAGTGCCACTGGCGTCGCAATTACTCACATAAAGGGTGTACAGCTCTCAAAGAGCCTTGTTTTCAGCATCTCAAGCTCTTTGTTCATTCATGCCCTACAACCTGAGTATTTTCTATGGGAAGATGACATCCACAATCTTTGCAATACAATGCAAGGTTGGATCCTCCCCTTGCCTTTGTGCCTCTATAGTGCAGACACATCTTATTGTCGAAGCTCATCTCTTCTTCAACCTGCGTTTCCTGGTTTTGGTATCCAATCTTTCAAGCTAGAGTTTTTTCTACAATATACTATGCAAACTAGCCATGCAAATTCAGCTAGCATAACTTAAAAGACAAAAGAGGCACCAGTGCTGTCAGAAGCATATAAGTGACATTTTAAGCCACCGAATGGCAAAACCACTAACTGTAGCATTCCAGTAATCCACGAACTTTAAGGGGCGCTAGGTTCTGTTTGGCAGACTGAATTTCATTTAAAGAATACTGTAAGTAACACGTTGTACAGACCGCAGTGAGTGTACCCCAAGTGCCAAAAAGAAGTGCTAGCTAAAAAATTCTGGCCTACCCCTTGAATGAATCCCAAAGCATGCTGGCACACTATGGCTAACTGAAGCTAATGTGCAATGCTGCAGAAATGAATTATGCAGGTATTTTCATGCGATCAAATATTGCTTTCAATTGTATACTTCAAACCTACAAAGTGGTTGCTGACTGAAATTACTGCAATGTCGACGAAAATGCCTATGAGGTTCTATGAGGTTGCCCCTCTATCAAAGGAATCGGGTAATAAACCTCAACAACGTGACACTTCTCAAGACATACTTCGTTCACTGCTGCCACTTTCTTCTCATGAATATATGTTGCGTTGTACAGTTCTTTTTTTTGTCGCTGCACCTCCTCTTCCAGATGTTTTCTCTGTTCTTCCTTCTCTTTCAGGCTGTCCTCCAATGACTTCAACGTGCCTACTTTACCTGCAGTTGAAGAACAACTTCATTGTGGTGCAGTGAAAAATAACTCACAGAATGCTTAAAAATTGTATCTAAACTAACCCTCTCCAAAGTATTGCGTGCAAGCTGCCAACTATTTGCAGCTTACTACTCAAAGGAGTTTTATCTCTTTCAAATTGCAGGGGCACACTGCAATTCAACTTTCATTCAATTTCAGTTTATTCAGACCCAAACAGTCAGGGTTGAAAGATCTAAAGCCACAACAACCTTGCCCAAGTTGGACCCTTCCAGCCATAAATTTGCTCAGGAGCAGTGATAAAAACAAAGATTTTTTTAAATTTTTACAAGAGAACATAACAAAAAATAAAAAGCTCAGAAGCTAGAAAAGCATCGTGAATGGGCAACAGCTATCAATAATAGAAAAAAAAAAGATGCGGAAAACAAACCAAAAATACTAGTTACTATAAATAGCAACATATCTGAAAGTAAAGATGATGCAAGCACTATACGTCCAATGTACTACAGCTATTTCAAACGATGCTTAACTTTAGATGTGTTACAAATATATAGAGTACCATAAACTTGGGCTGACTGGTAGCTATCAAGTTCAAAATAAACTGTACCAATCGTATACCTTGAGACGCACCACGTCCATGTTACCTTTTGGGGTGTGACAGAGCTACAGTGGAGTTCCCTAAAATTATTTTCACCACCTGGCATTCCTCAAACTAAAAGTACATTGAGCAGAACAAAATAGATCAGTGATAGTTGTTAGGCTTCTACAATTACAAAAAGTCTTTTGGCACAAGAAGAAGTATAATGAAGCAAAAAAAGACAGAAAAGCAAAGTGGGTGACTGGTGCTGTTAAGACAAATATTTCAACAGTGTCTAAAGTTCATTGTCCATCTGTCTGTGAGTCTATTGTGCCCACATTAATTTTTGACTAGTAGAAATGAACTACAAATTATTTAAAAGAAGCAGAATACTGATCGATATTTCAAGAGCTTTTATAACGCCATAGTGGCCCAAATATGATTATGATGATGGTGACAAATCCGGTTTTATGAAGCACTGAGCAGTTGTAGCCAAAGTGTTCCAAGACATGTTTTACTGTGTGACTAATGGTGCGATACATAGGGACCGAAAATCTTGAGTCCTAGGAGTGTGTAAAATACACATAATTACATAATTATTAAAATCCCGATGTGATGGGAAAGATGCACAATGAAGATAAAAAATGTTTCACAGAAGAAATATGTGCAGAGTCGTGAGCAATGCTAGGCACTACTGCCTCACAAGTATCTCCAAGAGCAAGGGCCTGGAAATGAGTGCATTTAAATTAAAATATCTTGCAACGTTCTGACGACTTCTAAAAATGTTACGACTTATTTATGCTAAAATGATAGGTCACTGCCTAAAAACATTGCCAGATTATCAGAATAGTATGTTTCGGTAAGCTTTGAAGAGGTGTAATCTGCCTTTTTCTTTTTTTTAAGGCTCTATCTCTTGACCCAGCAATATGGTTCAGTCGCACATCTACTATAAGTGAGTAACTCCCAGCCAGAACTTTAATCTGCACGCTACAACTGTGCTCTATTCTGTCTTATTCCAACTTTCCAGAATAGGACATCATTTTGTACCGATTTGTTAGTTTACTGTCGGCTCAATGTGCACTGCTTGAGGGAACAGACAACCAATCTTCATCGTGTCTGTTTTCTTTAGCACAAATGAAAAGCTCACAAATCAGAATGTCTCTGATGGCACGGTAACGTGCGAAACGCCATGAAACATTAACCATATAATCAGAATTTTTCTATCTGCACCAACTATGAACACAAAACACACACTGCAAACAGTGGAAGGTGAGTAGGAGCGTGGCTCGTGTTTGTGCACAACGGTTTACTCAATGCGCATGCACTGCAGCTCGTTACGTTCCCCTAGTTGCTGCAAAGGCGGTGCTGCTTCTGAGCGTGCAACTTCCTTTACCTCGTAAGCAGCACAGAATAGAGTGGGGATTCATCGTAATACTATATATTTGGCTTGTGCGAATAGTGAAATTTAGGTTTGAAGCTGATTAGAAAAAAATAGTAATTTTGGTTGAATAATTTTGAATCAAATTCAAATACACTGGACTCTCAATAAACGATACTCATTTGAACGAAAATCCCTCATGAACGGGCCTCATTAATGGAACTAAACGGGCTCATATGGCTGGATTTTCATGTGTTGCGCAGTAAAATTCATCAGTTAATCGAAATAGTGCTTATTGGTCACCTACGGTTTTACGGCACAAATTCTAAACACAGCATAGACTCGCTCATGCCAACGGTAGTCTCACAACCACGGCAACACCTTGAGATCGAGACAAGGCAATCCAGTAGCCATTTTCCCTTGTGGCTGAGGGAACCAATTTATTTATTTCATTTACAGAATACTGCGGTCGAAAGACCTAGCAGGAGGGCATAATAAAAAGTGATTCACAATGTAACTTAAATAAAAAGAAAGTTCAAGCAATAAAAAACATGTTAAGGCAGTAGAACACAGGATAACATTTGAACAAAGTTAAATAACAGCAAGAAATTGCAAATTGCAACCGGAGAATGCAAATCAAATACAACGTGAGACAGTCCGAGATCTTGAGTTGTACGGTTAAAAACGGAAAGATACATAGTTATCAGAGTCAGGATTTTCATTATCACAGAATGCTTCAAAAGGTAACGCGTTCCAATCATTGATCGTCCGAAGGAAGAACGAGTTCATGAAAAGATTAGTACGTGCGAAGTAAGGTTTAGAGTGTAGCTGTGAGTAGGTCGAGTTTGTCTTGAGATTCGATTTCTTATATAAGTTTCTGGACAAATGTTAAATTTACGGAAATAAAGTGAGTGTAGAAATTTCAGCCGGGCAACAGCTCTTCGGTATTGTAAAGTAGGTATATCATTAATGGCCATGATCGTTGTTGGCGAGTCATTTCTGTGGTAGGCATTAAAGATAAAGTGAACTGCCTTTTGCTGCACCATCTCAAGCTTCTTAACATCTTTCTTTATATGTGGGTCCCAAACGACACTAGCATAATCTAACTTTGGTCTTATAAAAGCATTGTAGGCCAACATTTTGATTTCTGAGGGCATCGTTTTTAATTTGTGTCTCAAAAAACCGAGTTTTCTAGAAGCAGATGAGCATGTTTTATTAATGTGGCTTGACCATGTTAGGTGGCTTGTAATTGTGACGCCCAAATATTTATATTCGTTAACCTCAGTCAATGGACAGTTGTTGAGAGAATACGTATAATTAAAACGATGTTTCTTATTTGTTATATGCATGACAACTGATTTATCGCTATTTAATTTTATTGACCAATCTTCAAACCACTTAGAAATGGCACAAAAGTTGGATTGCAGGCATTTCTGGTCATTCAGAGCAGTAATCGTTCTATAAAGTATGCAGTCATCTGCAAAAAGCTTTATGTGGACTTGTGATGTGTCTATTGATTTACAATGTCATTTATATACACTAGAAAGAGAATAGGTCTCAAAACACTACCTTGAGGAACTCTGAATGATACTGGTAGAATACCAGACATACAGTCATTTACTTTAACATACTGCTTGCGATTGTCAAGGTAAGAACGGATCCAGTCAATGAGGTTAACAGGTAGACCTAGGATATATAATTTAGAAATGAGATTGCTATGCGTGATAAGATCAAAGGCTTTACTAAAATCTAAAAAAATAGCATCAATTTGATTCCCCATATCCAGCGACGACGTAAACTCATGAATTGTTGTAACTAGCTGCGTTGTGGTCGATAATCTGTGCTGTAATGGCGAAAGAAGGTGGTTTTCTTCAAGGAATGTTGTGATGTAATGTGCGACTATGTGTTCTAATAGCTTACATGACGTACACGTTAAGGAAATAGGCCTGTAGTTTGCAATGTTTAAACGATCCCCTTTCTTAAACACCGGTACTACACGTGCCATGCGCCAGTCATCAGGAATGAAGGAATTTTCGAAGGAGAAGCGAAAAATGCTTTTGAAAATGTGCGCAAGGGGTTCGGCATATTTACGCAAGAATGTGTTAGGGATATTATCTGGACCAGCTGAAGATTTATTTTTCAGGTTAAGCAGCAAAGAAAATATGCCCTCATAAGTTATGAACTCGGAAGACATTACAGGAAGAAGGTCGTCATGTGGTGATTCATGTTGGGGAGCAGAAAATACGGGGCAGAAGTATCTGTTAAACTGATCAGCGACAACCGACGCATCATTTACAATGGAACCATCAACAGTTATTTGACTGGGCATAGCATCCCTTTGTTCTAAATATCGTCAGAATTTTTCAGGGCTTTCTGTCAAAAATTCAGATAATGAATGAGTGAAATATCTAGTTTTTGCGTCGGAGAGTTTGGAAGCAAGGCTGACTTTTAATTTATATATCTCACTAACTGGTTTTTTATGTTTTTTGGCTCGTTTTAGCCTACGGTGTAAATGAATGATTTCTCTTGTCATCCACGGGTTATTTTTGTTAGTGCGAACATATTTGGAGGCGACAAATTTTTCAATGCAATAATGAATAGTTTCTTTCAGAGCATGCCAGAGTGTTGCGACGCAGCCCGGCATGTTATCACAAAATTCCCACAAACAGTCAAGTATTGCACGGTCATCGGCTTTAGCGAAATCTTTTATTAACTTTTTTTCTTGTTTTTTTGTGCAACTTCGCATCACCAAGCGGAAAGGAAAGGTACACCGCCTTGTGGTCTGACACACCATCAACCACATCCACAGAGTATGTAGAAATATCATTACTAATAAAAATTAAATCTATTACCGAACGGGCACTTCCAGCTTCTCTGGTGTACTCTGTAACAGTTTGTTTTAGATCACACATAATCATAATACCCACAAGAGAGTTTATGTCCACGTCGAAAAAGGAAACGGAGTCACGTCAATCAATGCACGGAATATTAATATCACCAGCGAGTATCACCCTGTTGTTCGAAAACTGAGCCATATGATCGCACAGTTTGGAAATGTATTCAGGGGAAGCCGATGGAGGCCTATACACAGCACACACGATAAAGACATGGCCCCAGCAGTTTACTCTGAGGAACAAACTTTCATGACCATCGATTTGGTTTATAACAACACCTGTCATCGGATGCCGTAAAACAATGGCTACGCCGCCTCCCCTACTTGGCCGATCACAACGAAAAATGCTATAGTTTGGCGGTATTAAAACGGAATCACAAACGTTGTCATTTAACCAGGTTTCCGTGATTACTGTTATGTGTGGATCATGTTCAAGAAGCAACAGTTCAAGTTCGCCAATTTTATTTACAAGGCTCCGAGCATTAAAATTTAGTATCCTTATATATTTTGCCTCTGCACGCATTGTACGTCAACGAGTGGCGTCCAGCTGCTTTCAAAGTGCTACACGTTCATTTCTGGTATCGTCCCATACAAAGATGGTATCATCAATTTTCAACTTATCATGCAAAAGAGATACGCGCTTCTTATTCACTCGGTCAACTTTGGCGCTATCCCAAAGAAGCTTGTGCACGCGCAGTGTTTCATGACTGTAGCCATTCTGAATGAAAATGTTTGTCCCTTCAAGTTTGTTTGTATTTTGAACGACAGCCTGCTTTTCATTAAAATCTTGAAAATAGGCTATTAATGGGCGTCGGCCGGCGCGGCGGCCAAGGCGGTGAATACGGGCTATAGACTCGCATTTAACTCCAAGTTTTTTCTCAAAAATGTCTCCAACAACACTTTTTCTTAATGATGCCTTGTTTTCCCCGCTATTTTCCAAAATGCCATAAACGATTATGTTTGACCTTCGACTGCGATCTTCAAGGACAACAAGTTTTCTGCTTTGCAAGGTCACTGAATTTTGAAGGGATAATGACGATGATTGAAGCGCTGTAATTAGCGGCAAGCTTTCCTTTGATTCTTTCATATTGCTCTAGTGATTTTAAACGTGAGTCAAGATCCCGAATGAGCTGTACACACTCGCTAAACCTATTTTTCATTTCAGTAACCTCGGCGTGAATATCGGCCTGTCCCATCAGTACATTCTATAAAATGTCAGCTGTGGAGGGACCCGGATTGCTTTCAACATCGTCACCACAAATCAAAATTCCAAGAGCTACGTAACAGTCATAGGCAATACTTAAACAAGCGCCTGGGCACGGCAAAACCAAAAAAACAACTCATCTCCACTCCTAATTGTAGAGAATGAACAACTAACCTGCACAGCGAGAACAAACTTCTTGGTTAGCGGCATGGTCGCAGCCGTTTCGCCTTGCCCACTGGTGAAGTAGTTCTGTGGTAGTGCTTTTATACTGTCCATGGTGCATGACGTCACTGACCTGCGCAGATCCTGAAGAGGGGTGTCCAACATGCCTGGCGTGAATGTTGATCTTGATTGCTGCCGTGTGTCTGAGCTTGCGTTGGTCGCACTGGGTCCAAGGCACACGTTGCACGAAGTTAGTACGCCGGCGATCGCTAACAGGAAAACCTGCACAGCGAGAACAAACTTCTTGGTTAGCGGCATGGTCGCAGCCGTTTCCCCGTGCCCACTGGTGAAGTAGTTCTGTGGTAGTGCTTTTATACTGTCCATGGTGCATGACGTCACTGACATGCACAGATTCTGAAGAGGGGTGTCCAACATGCCTGGCGTGAATGTTGATCTTGATTGCTGCCGTGTGTCTGAGCTTGCGTTGGTCGCACTGGGTCCAAGGCACACGTTTCACGAAGTTGGTACGCCGGCGATCGCTAACAGGAAAACCTGCACAGCGAGAACAAACTTCTTGGTTAGCGGCATGGTCGCAGCCGTTTCGCCGTGCCCACTGGTGAAGTAGTTCTGTGGTAGTGCTTTTATACTGTCCATGGTGCATGACGTCACTGACATGCGCAGATCCTGAAGAGGGGTGTCCAACATGCCTGGCGTGGATGTTGATCTTTATTGCGGCCGTGTGTATTGTGCGTTAGGCCTATTTTTGCGGCGAAATGCGGTGGATCACGGTGTTGTTTCAGCCTGATGGAAAGGAAGCGGCCGCACCATACAATCTCGCTTGAAAAAAAGCTGCACTTTTTTCAGGAGCTCAATCAAAGCGGCCTGCCCAAGATGGAGGTGGCGAAAAAATACATCCCGAAATCGACGCTTTCGCGGATCTGAAAAGATGGAGTAAAGATTGAAGGCACTGTTAAGAATGGGACTTTTACATCGAAATGGATGCAGAAGACACCTTATGAACAACTAAAAAAGTTATTTTTCCGTGGTTCAAGCGTGCACGAAGTTCTAATTTGCCTATAAGGGGGACCGATTCTCGAGCAGAAAGCTCGAGAGATCATTATGCAAATGGGTGTTAAGAACTTTGTCTGAAGCGACAGATGACTCGGCCGCTTCAAAACACGCCATGGCCTAGTCTTCAATGAAATCTTAGGTGAGAGTGGTGCAGTCAACAGGGTTATTTACACCAACTGTCAACAGGGGCAGCTTAAGAAAATTTTGATGAGCTTTGAGCCACAAGACGTCTTTACCGTCGACGAGATGGGTCTTTTTTATAAGGCGCTTCCATCAAAGACTCTCACCTTCAAAGGGGAAGCCTGTAGTGGAGGAAAGCGCAGTAAAGATCGCATCACTGTGCTGGTGGGTGCAAACATGACAGGAGATGAGAAATTGAAGCTGTTGGTAATAGGAAAATCAAGGCACCCACATTGTTTCAAAGACGTTCAACACTTTCCCGTTGCGTACCATGGGAACGGAAGAGCGTGGATGACCATGGCCATTTTCGAAAACTGGCTTCGGGAGGAAGACGCAAGATTTACGAGACAAGACAGGAAGGTTGTCTTCATCGTGGATAATTGCTCAGCCCACGGTCAGGTTCAAGTACTCCAAGCCATGACTCTTGAGTTCTTGCCAGCCAATGCAGCGGTAGTGATCTAGCCAATAGATCAAGTAGTTATTCAGAACATTAAAGTTCATTACTGCAGACAATTGCTCCATCAAATACTGCGTAGAGCAGGCAGCGGGAAATGCTACAGCATAGATTTATTGGCAGCCATCCACATTTTGGCTTGTGCCTGGGAGCAAGTGAAGGCAACAACAATACACAGATGCTTTCACCATGCTGGCTTTAAAGTGCAAGAAAGCAGTACCTGATGAAGAAGGAAGCCCTGCTGATGCCGACATTGAGACAGTATTCAGTCAGGTTGAACCCTCTGCCCCTTTCACGCTGCAGGACTATGAATCAATCAATGAAAATGTATGTACCTGTCGTGAAGAAACTGTCGAGGAAATGATTGCCGAAGTGCAAGATGAGGGTCAACCTTTCAGTGATGAATGTGATGACAATACTGCCAGTGCAGTGGTGCCACCAGACCGATCAGCTAAAGAGGCTGTTGAACTTTTGCAGTGCTATTTTGAGCATGAGGCTTGTCCAGAATTTCTAGCTAGTTTGTCAGGCATGGGTGCGTACCTTGTGAAAAAACAACTCAAGCTTACTAAACACACCACTCTTCACTCCTTTTTTTTTTTTTCTCCTACTCATCCTCATGAGTAAGGTGAAGCTTGTGCAATTTGAATAAAGGTCTTGGTTCACTAAATAAGTGTACGTTGCTTTAAATGAAACTTCTGATGAATGGAACAGTTTTATGGATCCCCTTCGAGTTCCGTTTAAGAGGAGTCGACTGCAGTGTATACATATCACATATAAAAGAAAGGCCATATTTGTCCTGACCTAATTAACCTGCAAAAATAGCATTCTTTTTGGTTGAAAGGAGATAGAAGCAACTTTTCATAGTAGCAGGATTTGACTTATGATAGAATGCAAGTGATAACCTGCAAGACATGTTATGTATTAAAATTTACGATACTTAGAGCATAGAAGCTGGCATAAACTTTTAAACTTGAAAAAAAAAAAAAGATGAATCACTGTGAGGGTAATAAATTCATTTATTCTTGACGGTAGTGTAGATTTCTCCTGGGTAGGTGTTAGAACGCATGGAACAGCTCTGGGCCCGTTTCCAGTCAGAAAACAAAACTAATTCGCACCAGCGTGGCGGGCGTCGCAGAGCGGTGTAGACGGGCGAAGGGGTTGTGATCAAGAGAGGAGAGCAGACTTGCGAGAGAAGGGCAAGGTGTTGCGATAAAGAGAGGAGAGGATGCGGCGAGAAGGGGACCTTGAAAACCAAAACACACGAGAAGGAGGCAGGTCGGGTAGCTTGCTTGAAAGGTCCGCGAAACTCGCGCATACAAAAACTTGGAAAGAGTGCCTGCGCGCGGCACTCTTTCAAAGAAGTCAAAGCATGGACACCTGGATCGATGCACGTGGCGGTGTTTGAAGAATTGGCGGCCGTGGTGAACAAATCGTTTTGTTGCACCGGCAGGTTTTCGTGACCTCACGAACTTCGACATTTCGCGATTCGTTCCGTGCAAATTAACAGCCGTTTTCACGCTTCCGCACGCGTGCGGAAGGCATGCTGAGCTGAGTGCGAAGTGAGCGAGAACAAGTCCTAAGCAGGAAATGAATCGCAAATTATCAGAGTTGGTTGAGTAACGTACGCGCGTGCATTAGACGCAGACTATCGGATACAGGCGGTGGCCGACGATGTTGGCAAATGGTCTGGTCCCTCCAGGCCGGCGATGCCAACGACAGTACCAGTGATCAAAAACAGGGTAGATGGCCGACCGGTCTTCGAAAGATCGGTAGCAGTGTGAAAACACGGACCTCGTCTGGCGATGTGGGGTGGTCAGAGTAGCGGGGGGGGACAAAGGACGGAGGGGTGCGTAACAAAAAGCAGTCGGAGCATGGAGGAAGGAAACAGCTTTCCTTGCTCCATGGGTTGGGGACAGTGGCAACTATAGGGTCACGGAGGCAGGGGCGGCGTTTAACAATAAGAATGTATGGGCATGGGCAGCTTGCCGATGCCTGATCAGTGGTCTAAAGTGCTTTCTAGGGAAGTTGGCAGAGCGCCGACTCCGTTCACTGTAACCAATCAGCTGCGCTCGGAGACGTTCGTTGTAGGTGCGATTTTGTGCCATTGAACCACTTATACTTTCACAGTCACGCGGATATTGTTCTTTTTATGCGAAAGTTTGTTTTAAGTGGGGCCGTTATATATGGGCTCAACTGTATATGCTCAAATATTCAGAATGTTTGAATATTCGCACAGGTCTATTACACATGCTGTAACTTTAGGCATTAAGCATAGTGCACATGACAGCGTAGATTACATACAGCAATGTCAACGACTCCATAATCCAGCCTCAAGAATTTTCTGCGAGGCTGTGTGACAGAGGTTTTTACGACTTTAAAATTCAATTTAGATTATAAATAATGACTCAGATTACGAAAGGGATTCTTGAATCTGTCACTATAATTCGTAGTCTTTTCAAGACCATCAAGATATAATTCAACATTTTGACCACTTGTTGGGTAATTTAATTACGTGCAGCACATTACGAGTCTTAACGTCCCACGAGTGCTGCCAGTAGTTTCAGGATCTCTTGAGAATGTAAGGATTTATAAACTGAAAAGGTACAGCCCTGCATTAACAGCTTTTGTGCCAACAGATGTGGCAAGCTGATCTACCAGTACATAAGCACACGACAATGCAGTTTGCTTGTATATGTCACGCCGCCTAGCAGCGATGATTAAAACCCATGGGGCAACCCTTCGTGCCATTTCACCGTTGTGCGCATTGCGAACAGGCGGAACAACATAGCAGTGCATCGTTGTTCAATCTACTTACCGCAGCCTGTTGACAACTTCGTTGTCAGAAGTGGAAAAGAAAGAACAAACGCAGATACCGTAATTTCGTGCGTATAACCCGTACCAAAAACCCAAAAATTTCAGCGGCAAAGTGGAGATGCGGATAATACGCGGGGTTTTTCCTATAGTGCTGCTTCACAGCAATGCGTGTTGTGCTGTGAAGCCCCTTAACAGTGTAGCGAAGGCTACGGAGGCGTTTCCGCAAATTCATGTTGCTTCGCACGTAGCACGGCAGCTTGCGGTTGATTTTGGTTTCGCATGCTTGCATCGTTGAAGTGTTTAGAAAAACATTTGGGGAGAGACAATTCGATTGTTCAGTGTAAAATCTCACTGTCACACCACAAGTATATTTTTGGGACGTTCGCGGCCGCTCAGTGACCCTCCACATGTCCCTACGTCATTGACGCCATGTTTACTTTTGGAAAGCGCTTGCCGAAAAGGTGGTGCTGTCCAAGAAAGTTCCATAATAAATAAAGTAAATTCCATAATAAATAAAGCAGTATTTATTTCAGCAAGGCAAATGAGATATTATTGTGCCTATAGAGATATCAGTAAATTAACGTACTACTTTTTGACGCGGTAGCAGGCATGCATTTTGGTTCTGTTGTTTCCAGGGTGCTGTTACAGTGTACTAGAAGGGGTAGTGCTGTCCAGTTGTCGCCGAGTGTGAGCGCTCTTTACCTCGCTGATACCGCTAGTTCTCCACATCTCGACCCGTTCGCAAAACCTAAGTCGATCTGTTCTGTCAACATGAGTAGCGTACGGCGGCAGGCCTTCACGGCACAGCAAAAGCTTAAGATCATTGCCGTCACCGAGGAATTCGGAAATCGTGAAGTGGGAAGACTGCACGATGTGGACGAGTCCTACGTGCGACTGTGGAGGAAGAAGAAAGAGAGCCTACAAGCCGCGCGCCGCGACCGTAGGTCATTTCGTGGCCCCAAGACCGGTGCCTACCCTGAACTGGAGGTGGAGCTAGTAAAGTTAATCGAAGATGTGAGAAGCAGGGGTCACACCGTATCGACCAAGATGGCCCAAGTGAAAGCGCGGCGACTTTCGAGGGAGCTAGGCCTACCTCACGAGTTCCGTGCGAGCCGCGGATGGCTGCACCGCTTTATGAAGCGGCAAGGGCTCTCAATCAGACGGCGGACTACAATATGTCAACGCTTGCCGGCTGCTTATGAGGAGAAGCTGCTCAAGTACCAGAGATATGTAATTGGCCTGCGAAAGCAGCACAATTAAATTTTCTCGCAAATCGGCAATGCGGATGAAACTCCTGTTTATTTTGAAATGCCGTTGGACACAACGATTGAAAAGACTGGCAGCAGTTCGGTGAGAGTGCTGACCGGTGGGAACACGAAACTGCGCATCACAGTCTTGCTTTGTGCCCTCGCCGTTGGGCCGCAACTGTGACCGTACGTCATCTTAAAAAGGAAAACTCTACCAAAGGTTCATTTGCCTGCCGGTGTGGTGGTGCGCGCACACGAGAACGCGTGGATGAACAGTGACTTGTTCGTAGACTAGATCAAGACGGTATGAGAGAAGAGGCCCGGTGCGATACTCGCAAACAGGTCCATGCTCGTTCTTGACTCATTCCGCAGCCACACAACTGAGGAAGTGAAGGACCGCCTTTCATGCAACGGCACCGACTTAGTTGTTATACCCGGTGGAATGACGTATATGTTGCAGCCCCTAGATGTGTCGCTTGACAAGCCCTTCAAAGCGCATGTCAAGCGCTATTATGCCAAGTGGATGGCCGAAGGCTGCTATGACTTGACGCCGACAGGACGAGTCCGAAGGCCTGATATTGCCCTATTCTGCAAGTGGATTGTCGAGGCATGGAAGGCCATTCCAGGTGAGATGGTGCGAAAAAGTTTCAAGAAATGCTGCATCACAAACAACATGGATGGAACCGAAGATTACCTTGTGCATAATAGTGAGGACTGCGGCTCAAGTGATAGCTCTAGCGAGAGCAGCGACAGTGAGTGAATTGTAACTGGCCTTGCAGACAGCGTATTCTGCTTGCTAAATAAAGCTTTTTCTGTCTACATATGTGCTATGTTGCTTGAGCAGTAGCTTTTGTACGGCCTTTCCTGTATATAAAATGTGCGGGCAATACGCGAGGGTTTTTTTTTTTTTTTCTCGGTGAGCTGAAAGTGGGGGTGTGGATTATATGCAGGTGCGGGTTATAAGCGCAAAAATACGGTACTGCTGCGTAAGGATTGCCACAACAAAGAAGGGGTTGTCGGCGTCATAATGTATCGCTTCCCAACGAGACCGTCGGAAGCAACTTGACGGCAGAAGTGGATCACCGCTGTTCGGCGCGTCAAGTAAGTATCACCCTTGTGAATTTTCGTTAAACGACATCAGAGCAAAAACAATAACGGGAAGCATTCGTGCAACGAACAGCAACGTTACAACTGCTCACAAGCATGTGTTAAAACATGCACAGTGGATGTCACTCATGAAACCTAACATCATAAGAGCTTGGACACACGGCGCTTTTTTGCATGCATTAATTTGTAAACATGCTTTGCCGCTCCTTTGTGCACCAGAACGATGACTAGACTGGTGGAATGGGCTCATTAATGCCGATGATTTTTTGCGCTTAATATGACAGAAATAAGGCTGGAGTGCACCGCGTAACACGTGGAGTATTCGCAAATTATTGCTTCTCTCGCGCACACGTTTTGTTTTCGCGTTATTAAGTGTCAGCTGATTGCTCTCAATTCACTGTTTGAGCGCCGATGGAACTCTAAATCTTGGAAACCTAACGAGAATACCAGGATATGCTCGAGGCATTTCGACAACAGCCAAAAAGCACTATAGAGCATAATCCTGGTTACCTTCCAACAATACTTTCTCTTGTATACAAGAGGCGGTCGAGAGCACCTGCTCAACAGCTTTCGAGGTTTCCGAGCAATAAAGCTACAAGTGACAGCTGATCGAAAAACGTATACGGTCGTATTTGTGCGCTTAAGTGGAATTAAACGTCGTAAGCATGTTTGCTTTGCTGTGAGAAGCACTTCGCTGTAACGTCGGTGTTCACTTCTTTAACACCATACACATTAACACCATACACATAGTCGTCGTACAGTGTACATCCCTTTTCAAGCGTCGGTGGTCGAAAATGGGCATCGATGTTTTCAATTGCCTTAAAACCGCAATACAAAACCACCAACATGCTTGAAACAGCATGACAAACTCACGCCATGCACGGTAGTAATGACTCGTTGGCTGCCTCAACACTTCGCGGAATCGGCACCATGGCGCTGACAACAGGGCAAATCGCTGCGCCACCTAACCATTGCTGGTTACCTATTGCCTTCAATACGAGTTTCGCCAGGCTTAGCATGACAGAGATACAAGATAGTCAAAGAGCATCGAAGATCGCATTTGACTTGTTCCGTCGACACTGCCCTGCAGTGATTATAATGAGCATAAACAATAAATACTCAACATTGAGGATATGGGAACGTATGGACAGAAAGGATATTGTCAGCTTCGCCTCCACTGGCGCCCACGCACTGTTTTACTACATTCACTTTACACACACTTTACCTTGGCACCTTTAGGACTCACTTGAATGCCAAGCAATTTGTCTTCTTTGCTTCATATTAGACATCAGATAATTTTTATGATCAAGCTCAAGTTCAAGGTGCCTCAGTTATAGGTTGTCTAAATGTGTTCACCCAACTAGGCAAGCACAAACCTGCACCCTACTGAACTAAACTTGTGAGGGTATATTTGAGTACAAATACAACACCCAGGTCTAGCCCTGCTGGTCAGAGCCCCTTATGTATCGCAGCAAAAATTAAATGTTGCAGCTTCCAGTTTGAAAAGCCCTAGACCATAAGACGACATAACTGTGAGTCACCTTCAGATGTACTTCGTAGCTCCTCAAGCTCCTTTTGAGCCTGGCCTTCTTTCTGCTGCCTTTCGGTCAGCTGAGCTCTTAGTGTAGCCAGCTCAGAGAGCGCGCGGGCAAGGCGCTCGGTAGCCTCCATCTGCACAAAATGGGGCAAAGACAATGTGAACTGTCACTGCACAATTGAAACCTTCCATCTGTTTTCTGAAAGCTCAAGTGTAATTGAAAAGCAGCTAGAACTAATCTGACAAGACAGCCTTCGAAGGAAGCAGGTTCAATCTCTGCCAGTGTTGTCTTTTCACACACTTAATTTCTTTACATTGAAATCAAGGTTAGTACAATATACTTCAGACAGTACAACAGACATCCTCTATACCTTCCTTGGCTTCATTATTTGCTGGTTCTCATTAGGCCTGAGTCAAAAAAAAAAAAGAAACAAACTTTCAAAATTTCCTTGCTTCATTCATGACAGCATAAATGCAGCTAGCCAAAATCACAAAGGCACTCTGGTTGCGAAGTTGTGATTTTAAGCAGCATTTAAGATTAGAATGCTATGTCCCAGTCCAACATAGAACATCAGAATTTATCCCCGATGGTAGAAATGTTCCATACAAAGAACATAGCACTGGCTGCTGATGCCTGCGACGAAATATTTTGATGAACAACGATGTCTCTGCACTGCTAAATTTTAACTGTTTGTTCTAAAATTTTAAATCTGTGAAATCAGTTATGAAGGACACTGCAGAGAAACACTCCAGATCATTATTACCCACCTGGGGTTTACCCTATCCCCACCTAGTTTCTTTGCCAAAAATGATACAAGAATAGCAATTTTTGAAATTACTCATTTGATTCTATGAGTATTGAAGCAACTTGACAAAATAATTTCAGGCACTTCATTCAGTACATACATAAAAAATTTTTCTGGAAATATGCAAAAGATTAGCTTCACTGCAATGCACCACACACAAAAATTACACCATCTTCCACTAAAGGGAACCATGTGTAGATGCGAAGCGGCGGGCGTTAATGCTTACACTGGTAGCTACGTTGACACTGGCGCTCATCGCGACGTTGCGCAGCACAGAAACCTGAGGCGGAGCAAAGCATGCAGTGATGGACCGGTGTTTTCTAATGGAATAGGCCAATCGCTGCTAATTTGCAATGACAGACAGAAGACTCCGAATGGACACAGAGACACGCAGTCCACATTTAATTAACGCACATGCTGCGAATTTTTATCGTTCAACGATGATTATGAAGTGTGGTGCTTAATGGCGCAAGGGCCAATTGACTGCCAAAGAGTGCCATTTCAGTAGACAGGAGATGTGAACAATGATATGGTATGTGGCTGTATAGGGGCCTTAAAACTCCTCACGCTTACACGGGTAAAAGCATAGAAATATTAAAAGCATGACAGTGACGTGAAATATGTATAGTGAAACTTAAAGGACAAATGTCGTGACAATAAAACTATGCTGAAGGTGTAGCCACCGCAGCCGCGACCTCAGTAGTGAGGTCGTGCTATGAATCAGCTCGGGTTGAAAGCTATGTATATTGTCACGCGCTAGGAGCAAGAAGAAACGTACGTACAAGGAGACGCGACTGTCAAAATCTGAGACACAAAGAAGGACGTCTCCACTGGCACGGGTTGCTCGTCTTCGTCTTCTTCGTTCACTGGCACAGAACTGGCTCACTGTTCGCTGGCACAGAACATCAGGTGGCATTACTCCTCCCCCCAAGAGAGCATCGACCCGATGCTCAAGAAAAGTGTGCACAGTAGTGGGTCAAAGTAGGCAACATAAACAAACATTAAACAAAGTAGGGCACGATGGAAAATGCGTCCTAGGCCCGGCAATTGGAAATAAATGGCATTCACTGTTCACATAAAGAGTTCAATGGCAAACGAAAAAATTCGCATCAAAGCGTAAAGTATGCTTTTAGGCGGACGACGTGTAGTCTCTGGGCCTGGTAACCTGCGCTGGGATGATGATGAGCCTCCGTCTGAAACCATTTCGTAGTTGACATCGCTCACACGTCTGAGTACTTTGTAAGGTCCAAAGTACTTCCTCAAAAGTTTCTCACTGAGACCTTGCCGCCTAATGGGTGTCCAAACCCAAACTTGGTCACCAGGTTCATAATTAACTTCTCGATGACGGATGTTGTACCGCTGTGCATCTGCACACTGTTGAGTTCTTATGTGCACACGGGCCACTTGACGTGCTTCCTCAGCGTGCGAATGTACTCATTGATGTCGGGGGCTAATTGGTCGAGCTCATCGATGTCCTCATACGAGATCACGGCGTCTAGCATAGTTCCGACATCTCGACCATAAACGAGCCGAAATGGCATGAAGCGTGCAGTTTCCTGCATTGCAGTGTTGTACACAAATGTTACGTATGGCAGGATGTCGTCCCACGTTTTGTGCTTCACATCCATGTACATAAAGATCATGTCGGCTAGCGTTTTGTTTAGCCTTTCCGTTGAACCATTACTCCGAGGATGATACGCAGTGGTCTTTCAATGGGTTGTATAACTCAATCTGAAAATATCATCCAAGAGCTTCGCTGTGAATGATGACCCTCGATTAGTGATGACATATGACGGGGCGCCATGGCATAGCACAATTTGATGCATAAAAAAAACTGGCAACTTCAGCTGCTGTTCAACTTCAGCTGTGGTTCCTCGGGGCAATGCCTTCGTCTCAGCGTAACGTGTCAATCTGTTGCGACAATAATCCATTTGTTGCCGGAAGAAGACAAAGGAAACGCGTCAAGAAGGTCCATTCCCACTTAATCAAACGGTGTAGGGAGTGGACCGATCGGTTGTAAATGGCCTGCAGGCTTTAAGGATGGTGTCTTGCGACGCTGGCATTCACGGCATCCCTACACGTAGTGTTTGACACAGGCAGACATTTTAGGCCAGTAGTAGTGTTGTCGCACCCGATCCATAGTTCTCGAGTAGCCCAGATGGCCGGACGTGGGCTCGTCATGGCAAGCTAATAAGACGTCATCACGGAGGGCTTCAGGCACGACGAGAAGATGCGATCTGTCACCAGCACCAGTGTTCTTTTTGTATAAGACGCCATTTCGTAGGCCAAACGATGACAACGTTCACGACATTGGACGAGGAATGGGCGCGGTGCCACCTTCTAAGTGATCTATAATCATTCTTAGATCGGCGTCATTTCGTTGCTGAGACATCAGATCCGGCCCACTCAGCGTTGCCACGAAGGCGCCGTCCTCTTCTGTGCTTATACTGGCGGATTGAAGAGGTGCTCGTAATAGCGTGTTGGCATCTTCGTGCTTTATGTCTGACTTGTACACGATGGTGACATCAAATTCCTGTAGGCACAGACTCCATTGTGCTAATCGTCCTGAAGAGTCTCGTAGATTGGTAAACCAGCACAAAGCATGACGATCAGTCACCACTTTAAATGGTCTTCCATAGAGATATGGCCTAAACTTTGTAATTGCCCAAATGACCGCAAGACATTCTTTCTCTGACGTAGAATAGTTAGATTCTGCGTGAGACAGTGTGCGACTTGCGTAGGCTATTACCCGTTAAATGCAGTCTTGTTGTTGTACCAAAATAGCTCCAAGACCGATATTGCTGGCATCAGTGCGTACTTCTGTGTCTGCATCTTGATCGAAGTGGCCTAATACGGGAGGGGAAGAGAGCCGGTGCTGTAGTTCTGCAAAGGCAGTCTGCTGTTCGTCAGCCCAGACAAATGGTGTGTCATGACGCGTGAGGCGTAATAGTGGCTTCGCGATGTTGGAGAAATTTTCAATAAAGCGCCGGTAATACGCGCACAGACCCAGAAATCGTCTAAGACTTTTCTTGTCAGTTGGAGTTGGAAAAGCGGCGACGGCAGCAGTTTTGTTAGGATCAGGCCGAACACCAACGACGCTGACGACGTGACCAAGAAACTTTAATTCTTCATAGCCGAAATGACATTTCTCAGGCTTGAGTGCGAGATTGGCCGATCTAATGGCTTTGAGCACATTCCGAAGACGACAAAGATGCTCGTCAGACGTTTCTGAAAACACTACCACGTCATCGAGGTAGACGAGACAGCTTGTCCACTTCAGGTCTGCCAGGACAGTGTCCATCATTCGCTGGAATGTGGCTGGAGCGGAACAGAGGCTGAAAGGGAGCACATTGAATTCATAGAGGCCATCCGGCGGGACAAAAGCGGTCTTTTCCCGGTCACGTTCATCGACCTCTATTTGCCAATAGTGGCCACTCTTCAAGTCGCTGGACGAAAAATACTTAACGCGGCGCAGCCTGTCCAGAGAATCATCCACTCTGGGCAACGGGTACACGTCTTTCTTTGACATTGTTCAACTTCCTGTAGTCGACACAAAAGCGAAACGTGCCATCTTTCTTTTTCACAAGAACGACTGGTGATGACGAAGGGCGGCTTGAAGGCTGTATCACGCCATCGTGAAGCATTTCCTTAACCTGCGTTTGAATCCCGTGCCGTTCGGTTGGCGAAACACGATAAGGCTGCTGCTGTATGGGATCCGCGTCATCGTAGGTGATAATACGGTGTTTCGTAATCGGTGTTTGACGTATCTTCGAAGAACGTGCAAAGCATGTGTGGAATTCCAGCAACAGCTCGCTCAAACGCTGCTTGTTCGCTTCAGAAAGCTTTGGATTGATGTCGATGCTGCGGAAAGGCGCTTCAGCAGTGCCGATGGTCTCGGAAGCAAAACACTCTGTGACATTGGCGACTGGGTCAGCGTAGGCGATGACAGTTCCAGGAAAAAGGTGCCGGTGCTCGTAGCTGAAGTTTGTGACAAAAACGTTGCAGTGATCATCACAAAGGTCAACAAGGCTTCTCGCTACGCAGACACCCTGAGACAGCAAAAGCGAGTGATTGCTTTTTACGACTGCTTCACCGTGCATCACTGCGTCCCACGCTACGTGAACCACGACAGTTGTACAGGGTGGTAACGTGACAGCGTCATCGATAACGCGAAGAGACAGTCGGGAGTGGGTGGGGTCGGAGTAAGCTGTTGTGGCGTTTGTGTAGACGTCGTCGAATGTCAATTATAGCACCATGCTCCATGAGAAAATCCATGCCAATGATCAGGTCTCGAGAGCACTGTTGGAGAATGCTAAAACTGGCAAAAACGTACAACCACGGACTTGCAATCTTGCCGTGCACATACAAAGTCGCGTGACGATATGCCCGCCAGCTGTAAGAATTGGTGTGCGGTTCCAAGGAGTCGTTACTTTTTTCAGAAGGGCGGCCAGTTTTTCGCTAATTATGGAATAGTCCACACCAGTGTCCACTAAAGCGCTGACTTCGCGACCATCTAGCAAAACAGGAACGTCTAAGGAAACTCTTCCGCAATCAGCCGGTGATGTCGTTGTCGATGTATTGTCGGTACCTTCAGACCGCGTCGATAGGGGGCCTTAATGCAATGACCAGTCTGAGCGGCCTTGCCCCCGAAGGTCGCTGTGGCTAGTTTTCCCGACGCGGGCTATGTGACCGGCCCTGCACCACGCCCGAATAGGTGCGATAATTCGGCAAGAACCGCTGCGATGATGAAGAACGTGAGTGGTGCTGAGATGTCGATCCGTGCTGCTGGGCAACGTAGTCCGCAATTTCCGGAGGCCGCTGGCCGAACCTAGGAGGTGGGGAGTTGGCCGAAAAACCACGAAGTCCCAGCTCTCTATATGTGCACTGTCGGTAGATCTGCCCAGGTTCGCCACAGTAATAGCAAAGAGGACGTCGATCAGGGGTCCGTCACAGGTCTGATTTTCGTAGAATCAGTCGGCGGTCGCTGAGGTATGGGTCCGCTTTGACATGCCTGAAGCAAGGCTGCGGCCGTAGTATGAGTAGGAGTGAAATGCGGTGCAGGTTGGCGCAGAATTTCGTCTGCCGGAAGCATGGCAGGGGCCAAAATGGGAGGCGGAGCCAAAGGTGGTGCTGGCTGGAGTAAAGTTTGCACATACGACATGCGAGGGAAGTCATTTAGGGGCCGCGGCTCTGTCTGACAGGACGGTTCTCGTAGTGCGTGCTGAGCTTCATCTCGGACGATGCTGTACAAAGAACTGACAGTGGGGGCCAATGGTACTGAAAACTTCTGCAGTTCTTCCCGGATTACAGAGCGTATGAGCTCTCAGAAGAAGTCGACGTGGCCCCCAAGACCGCCCATGTAGTCCGTAGCAGAGGCAAAGTTCACTTGTCGCTCGTACGTCTGTGTCCGTTGCCGAAGCGTACTTTCAATTAGGACGGCTTCAGCAAGAAACTCTGACGTAGTCTTGGGGGGACTGCGTATAAGACCACCGAACAACTGCTTCTTCTCTCCACTCTCCATGCATCAGGTATCGCACCTTCTTCTCTCCCGGCATGTGTGGGTCCGCTCGTCGAAAAAGATGCGTCATGTCCGCAACGTACATTGCTACACCTTCATTTGGCATTTGCATACGGCACTGGAGTTCATGTTCAGCTCGCTCTTGGCGATCGGGACTTGCATACGTTTCGAGAAGCCAGCATTTGAAGTCCACCCATGACGTGAACAGACCTGCCCGGATTTCATACCACACACGCCCGGTTTTCGTACTAAACTGAAGTAGACATGTCGGAGCTTTTTCTGTGTCATTCCACATGTTATGAGCGGCAATGAAGTCATAGTGGACCAGCCAATCCTCAACATCCTCATGGACAGCACCATGAAAGGGATTCGGCATTCGTGGTTTGAACAGCGCATAGTGCATTGGCATTGCGCCTTCCATAACGGCTGGGTTGGAGCCACTTCGGACAGTGCTACCTGGGATAGTTGGGGCCGTCATCCTCTCTGAGAGAAGTCCGAACTCGGGGACCAGTCCACGGATCCTTCGGCTAGCACGGTGAACAGGCGTTACCACCGGTATGGGGCTGGAGCTTCTTGTACTGGGAGGGGTTCGGTGCATAGGGTACCCAGCACCTCCACCAGTTGTCACGCGCTAGGAGCATGAAGAAACGTACAAGGAGAAGCGACTGTCAAAATCTGAGACACAAAGAAGGACATCTCCACTGGCACTGGTTGCTCGTCTTCGTCTTCTTCGTTGACTGGCACAGAACTGGCTCACTGTTCACTGCCACAGAACACCAGGTGGCAATATCATTTTAAAATGCCTACAGTGATTTACATAAAAAAGCGGATCCCTACTGACGAGCATGGCCGGATGTAGCGGCAGCTGCTATTGGTAGGGAAGCAAAAAGTGCTTGTTTCTCAGCGCATCTAGCTCATTGCAATGCACAAGGGTGTGGAGAACCGTAAGTTGTTCTCCACATCTCTCACACAATGGCGGATCACCACCAGACAAAAGGTGTGAAATGTGTTGAGTGAGCGTGTCATATTTGTAACCTTGTAAGTGTGACTTGTGTGTAGCGGGATCTGGATACTGTCGGCCAATTTTCAAGTCTCGGTTTTATAACGTGCAATTTATTATTCGTTTGTCTATCCCACAGGCGCTGCCAGAACACCATGAGCTCCCATCGTAGGAAGGGTTTCATGTCAACTTCAGGGATGGCCAGGGATGTATTGGCGGGCGCATGGTCATGTGCAGACCTAGCCAACTAGGCCGCCACTACGTTTCCAGCAATCTCGCGGTGGCCTGGCACCCAGCACACCACAACCTGTCGTATGTAGGCGTAGATTGTGCATAAAAGAGAGTAAAGTGATATAAGGACAAGATTTTTATGGTTTTTTTTTTTTCAGCGTTTTCTAAGCTGTTACGACACTCAGCGAATCTGTGTACACAACCGCATGTTGCAGTTGTAATCCCTAGATATGCTTGACGGCCACAGATATCGCATGGGCTTCTGCAGTGAAGATACTTGTTTGCGGGTGCAGAATACCGGATTTTGAAAAGATGGGCCAACAGCTGCATAGGACACACCAGTACGAGACTGACGCATCTGTAAAGAATTCCGGGCAAGTGTATTTATGTTGTAGTTCGAGGAAGTGTGTGCGGATGTGTGCAGTACGTGCGCATTCAGTAATATCCACGAAGGATACGTCCCAGTCAATAATCTGCCACTGCCATGGCGATGTATATGCTGCGGGAGCCATACACCAGTGCTCTAGAAGTGGCACGCCTGTTTCCTCAGTGAGGCTCCTCACACGAGCGAGTAGGGTTGTCTCAGTGAAGGATGGTTGTTAAAGAAGGCAGCATTGGACACATCATTAATTATGGTGTGAGCGGGATGTTCATTGTCTGCGTTAACCTTGTGGTAGTATGTAAAGGACATGTAACATCTCTGCAGATGCAGGGAACATTCATTTGATTCTACATAAATGCTTTCTACGGGGCTAGTTCAAAAGACACCCGTAGAAAGGCGAATGCCTAGATAGTGGATAGGGTCGAGCATCTTTAAGGCTGATGGGCTCGCAGACTGATAGGTTATAGCACCGTATTCTAGGCGCATGCGTACGAGGTTTCTATACAAATCCATCAGGCATTTCCTGTCACTACCCCACGTAGTGCATGACAACTTCCAGAATATTCATTGCCTTTAAGCACCTGTTCTTTAAATACTTGATACATGGAATGAACGTTAGTTTTGCGTACAATATTAGGCCCAGAAACTTGTGATCAGACTTTACAGCAAGACCTTGACCATGCAGGTCAATCTCAGGATCGGGATGAACGCCTCTCTTCTGGCAGAACAGGATGCAGGCACTCTTTTGCACGTTCAGTTTAAAGCCATTCTCATCTGCCCATTGAGAGACCTTGTTCAAACCCAATTGAACTTGACGTTCACACACTGAGAGATTACAGGACTGAAAAGCAACCTGCACATCGTCAACATATGTACAGTAAAACATACTTCGTGATATAGCGAGGCGCAAGGAGTTCATTTTGACTATAAATAGTGTACAACTCAATACACCTCCTTGCGGCACTCCAGTTTCTTCAACAAATATACGGGACAATACAGTGCCTACTCGTACACGGAATGTCCGATTAGACAGGTAGTTTTCAATTATAGCCAACATTCTGCCCCGCACACCTAGGTGTGACCGGTCTCTGGGTATGCCATAGCGCCAAGTTGTGTCATAGGGCTTCTCCATATCTAGGAACACAGGAAGAAAAAATTGTGAATGAAAGCATCACGAATTTGTGCCTCGATACGGCCAAGGTGGTCAGTAGTGAATTTAGCCTCCCGAAACCTGCACTAGTATGGGTCAAGTAGGCAATTTGTTTCAGCGATGGAGAGACAATGCTGAGGTCTATCGATGAGTAGGTATTATTAGCTAGGCTAAAGTATATTGACTTTTCAAATGAAGAGACACGCACCAGAAGAGAAAAGGAACTGTTAAATAAGGGGGCCTCGCGCATCGCAGCGAGAGTCGCCCTATTGGCTACTATGAGCAATAAAGTCCCCTAGGACAAGATATGGTTCTGGAAGTTCATCTATCAGCAGCTGAAATCCGTGTTTATTCAGTTGATGGTGTGGAGGTATGTAAATACTGCAAATTGTTGCCAATTTGTTGTGGCCCCGTAATTTGATGTTTTTCTTTCTGGGCATGCACGAAAGAGTTGCGCCTATCCTTCATCGTCTAAGGCACTGGAGGAGTGGGACTTGTATCCATCACCTCCTGCGAGGTGGCAGATGGTGCCTGATGAGCAGGCACATTCATAGAAGTTTCATGCGCAACTGCAGGTGCAGTGGTCTGGGGTCCGGCAGACTCTGAAGTCTGCTGAACCTGTTTGGCAGGAGGCGGAGCAGCACAGGCTACTCCAGCCTTGGGTGCAGATGACGCGATTGCGGTCAAACTTCGTGTGACACTCGCACACGCAGAAAGATGTGGCGCGGCGCCCTGGCGCTGGCGTGCCTCTTGAAAAGACAGATTGAATTTAACTTCAAGTTGAACAATTTGTTTTTCCTTTTTCCAAGATGAGCACGATCGCAAGTAGGCAGGATAGTCTCTGCAATTCGCACAGCGGGCTGCGGCAGTACAATTGTCTGATGGGTGTTCATTGGAGCTACAGTTTGTGCAAGTCACGCGCCTTCTGCAGCTTTGCGATCCATGTCCAAAGCGTTGACGTTTTAAATACCTACGAGGATTTGGTATGTAGGGCCTGACTCGAAGCTTGCAGTAGCCAGTTTTGATTGAATCAGGTAAATCGGTAGTACCAAAGGTGATAAATATATGTTTCGTTGATGTTTCTTTTTAGTCTTGTCGTATTACTATTCTTTCAACCTTCCCTACATTCTGGTCTTGCCAGCCTTCCAATAATTCATTCTCTGATAATCCAAGAAGGTCGTCGTCAGAGATGACACCGCGGACTTTGTTCAAGGATGTGTGGGGGCCTACGGAAACTGGGTAGTCCCCAAACGCTACCAGTTTAGGTAAGTTGTCATATTACAGCTTGCCGCGAACCTCCAAAAGGAGTTCGCCGCTTCCCAACTTGGTTACACGATATCCTGGGCCGATTGCTTTGATGAGTGTTTTCGAGACAAGAAAAGACGAGATTCCTCAGATTATTTTGTTTTCTTTCTGGCTATGCACAATGTGAAACTTGGGGAAAGACTGCTTTGGTTTTAATAAGAGAAACTGTTCTTCGGTGCGCCACCTTTTTGGGTGGGGATCAGGGAGAGGGGGGAAAAAGTTGGCCATACAAGATTGTGTAAAGTTCGGCGGTGATGATGGCCACCTACCACCGAGCCCAACAAGGAGACGCTACAAGGTTGAATAGTAAACACTTGGAGATGCCAGCCATGCATTGCCGCTATAACCGAATATAACTACCCAAGGTTGGGTAACTACACAGGATTAAACCTTGTCGCCAGGAAATTTGGAAGTAAACAGAAAAGAGAAGATGACAGGATAGATAAAAAGTGAGGGATAAAAACCAAGATGTAGGGAGAGAGGGGTAGAAAAAGGTGACTGCCGATTTCCCCTGGTTGGGTCAGCTCAGGGGTGCCGTCTCCGTGAAGCCAGGGCCAAAGGGGTGTGTTGCCTCTGCCTTGAAAGTCCAATCACTCGGCGTCAGCTCAACCCCCAGGATCCTCTTTTCCCCAGACACGGCAATGCCACGCACGGCTAAAAGTGGGAGGGAGTCAAAACTCTCGGGTCAGTGGTGTCGCTACGCCCGAAACGCCTACTTACGCAGACACCCCTGCGAGATTTTATCCTTCAACAATGCACTGGAGAAATTGCCTACCGACACTACCTTTGCAGTCAAAATCCAGTGCCCATATATACGGAGTAGTCAACAAACGGTTGTGCAGTGCAGTCAGTCAGTTTTTTTTGTTTTTTTTTTCAATCAGGAAACTCGCAAGCAAATGCTGCCTGCACTGGCACTGCAAGGCGAGAGAGGGGGAGGGGAAGTGCATATGCAATGGCGGTGTAAATGCCGCGGAGATGAATGCCTAGAGGAATACCTAGAGGAGAGGGGGAGCGAGTGTATGTTAGCAGATACTCCCAGCGTTGTCATGTCATTGCGAGGCGAGAGAGGGGGGAGTGGAGGAGAGGAGAGAGAGTGGAGGGGCACACATGCACAAGGGGGGTGTTAACGCTGCTGGGAGGGATATCTAGAGGAGAATGAGGGGGGAGCCCGCACAAGCAGGTGGTAGAAGTGGAAAGAGTAATGCCCAGCTGTTGGAGAGAGGGAAGGAGGAGAGTTGCGCATGCGTAGTGCGAGTGCAGACGCTGCGGGACATAGAGCAGAGCAAGAGATGCTTCGCGTATAAAAAGAAGTGCCTTAACTTTTTGAATGCTCGTGTGCAGAAAATACCTTTTTAAAATAAAGAAAATAAAGCACAGAGACTAACAAAGCTATGAAAAAAACAAAAGCTCTTGCACAGGCCAGCGAAGGTTTGTTTACGAACTTTACATGAATGGGCATCAACTGTTGATACATTGAGGCGCAGTCGTATGAATAAGATGATTTAGAAATAATATGCTGCTCGGTGTAGTTGCTACCACACTTGTAGATAAACTGAAATACTTCTTCATTCAACAAAACATTGGTAAACAAGCGTGTTTTTTTTTTTTTTTTCTCTCGATAGAGCTGTTGGCAGCGTGTGCACAAAAGGGGTGCCATTTTAAAATTCGAATGATCAGAATAGAGTCCTTTCTTCACCAAAATGCATGCTTTGAGTGCATTTCTAAATATTTTACTGCATTATCTTTTTAAGCCAAAGAGAACTCGGTAAAAGAAGTCAGGGTAGATTAACTGCGGTGCCCCCAAAAGCTTATTTCAGCTTGGACGAGCTCAGTTCGTCTTCTGTAGAAGTGATACAAACTGTGAGGAGGAGCTGAGCTGTCTTTTGTAGGAAAAGGGTCAACAGGCTTGCTATGCACAGTGCATGAATATTTTGCCCTTACAGCCTCAACAAAATGCCAAGAAAACCATGACCTCATGCTCATAAATGCCACCTCATAGCCACTAAATGACCATGACAGATTGCGCCAACTTCATGCTAATGCATCGTAGATTAACACAGATGCTGATCTAACCAGCACACTAACAGTACTGAGACAAAAACAACATTTAACAAAGGTGTGCTCCACTCGCTTCAGTCCCAATATGCCACCATGAGTTTGTTAACTAAGCCTGGCTAACTAACATTTTTGAGATGCAATGGTCGATGACCTTTCAAGTTTTCCTATGTTGTTTTTGATACTCTGAATGCGCTAAAGAAATTTTTTTTTCAATATTCTTCTCAAGATGCAAGGACCCATGATTACCTTTAAGCTTCGATGTTGACCTTTTAGCACCTTTGTGCATAATAAACATGAATGAAGGAACAAGCCCACACGGAACAACGCTATCTAATATTTGTGCGCGCTCTCTGCTTCCTCGTTATTTGTTTTGCACAAAGATGCTAAAAGATGAATTCGTTCCAACTAGACCAGCTAGTAGTTTTGCGTCGATATTGATATATATTTGAGGGGAACTTCAAGTGACGATGTACTAAGGCCTGATCGTCTCGAGATTTATCAGGTTACAATTTCTAGCCACAACCAGAAGAATTTGTACGCTTTTCCTTGTAAGTTTTTTGCATATGGTCGATGTGGAGAAACATCAACAATTGATAATTTGCAATTAGAGACGGAAGAAGGGGTAACAAAACCTAAATTTTAGACATTGTTAAAGTGCGAACTATGCAACGCACTGTAAAACCGATTATACAATAAACGCTAGTCAAGACGAACTCTATCAAGATGAATTGTTGCTTAAGACGAACAACATGGGAGTGTTTGAATTTCCATAGACTCAATACAAGAAAAGTCTGCTTAAGGCGAACCGCATAACGGGCCTCTTCTGTTAAGACTAAGTATTGCAGCAATCGACAAAGACAAAGATTCTGCACAACAAATATCATAGTCTTAATTGGGGCATTCAGGCGAACGAGAGAGAAAAAAAAACTTCCCGGTGCAACGACTCAAAGCAAATCAAAAGCAAATTGCTCATGGAGGGAAAAAGCAAGATAAATGAAAAAGAAAGGTCAGCACATAAAGCTGGTATCTCTCTCACACCTAGTCTGTAAACGGAGAAAGGGCCAGCTTTATTAGCAAAGAAAGCAACAAACAGTGTGCGTCCTTTTGTGTTTTCCTCGTGTTCTTCAGTTCCCCACTGGAGTACAGCGGGGAACAAAACACAAGAGCTTGGCTAGAGTAGCAAAATGCAAGGAAAGGGTGGAAAGTGAGCCAAATGAAAGTAGAAACTGGAACAAATATTATCTGCGCATTATAATCACATGAAACCGAAACCACATATGCGGCACTAGCACTCCCATCAGAGAAGTAAGATGCATTGTCATCATCAACACACTATGGCACCTGGGCACATATTGTGGTCAGTTTGCATTGTTTTTCTTCGGGACTGTGCACGTTGTATCTATTCCCAGTGAAACGCTGCGAATTGTGATGCAACATTTGCATTATAAAAGTGCACAAGAAACGAAGGTCATTTTGCGCACTAAATATAGCTGCGTCATGCCTTTTTTTTGTGTGCCTGAGCTTGCAATTGTGAGTAGCATAAACAAAGATCTTCAGCTGCATGTCATTCAGGAAATGTTACTGCAGGCTGAAAGTAAGAAAATATTCGAGCCTCAAAGAAAAGCTTGCAGACTTTCATAAGCAACTTGGCGCATATTGGCTTTGTCAAGATGACGGTATGCAACGAAGGCATATCCTAAAGGGATAGCAAAGCCAGTAAAACAGCCTCATGGAAGGTGAGCAGGTAGAAGAATAAATTTTCCATTCATTGAATAAGAAATGTACTTGCATCCTTTTTTTTATCTTTTTATAATTATCGAAATAGGGCCATGCAGTTCAGATGTAGTGGCAGTTTATTCATGAGCATATTTATAATGAACTCGCAAAATCGAGTACTCGTTAAGATTAGTCTACATACAGTATAGACCGCTTATAACGTAAGTTGCAGGAGTCGCAAATATCCGCACCAAAACGACCTTTTTAAAGGGCCGCACTTGCTCAAAACGTGTTGAGTATGCAGCTTCGCGTGTCCGAGATCGGAAACATGCAATACGCGTTTGCTAACATTTAAATTTCTGAATGTTAAAAGAATTTAACGTCTAAAGACACACATTGCCAATGGAATTATAGCGAAATGGGGAGGAGGATTGTCTAACAAATGAAAGCACCATCGCGGAAATTCGCCGACTATCAGACCGCCTCGATTATGCGCATTACACAGAAACCCATGTCGAATCACGTTCAGAATTTGATGCGTTGAAAGACGACGACCATTCGATTACCTGGACGCGCACACTATATTTTCAAGACATCGCAATCAAATCGTGAACCACTACTTAAGCGCTACACGTCCCGCCCTAGTTTTCATGTAAGGATATGTATCCCTTTTCATCAACTGCGGCCACCGCAAAGAGTTTCCTTGATTCAGTACCAAACCGCAACTTAGATTCACGCGACTGCTACTGATCGAAGCGCAACCAATGCTGATTAGACCTAGCTTGCCGTTTGGTATGTTGTCGTGGAAAGCTTGTTCAAAACATGAGGATTAGTCATCAAAAAGATCGCACATTGAACCGAGAACCGCCTGCGTGATACGAAGTTAGCGTTTGGGGATGGTAGATCAACAACGGTCGACAACTCACCACGCTTAAGTACGAAAGCACAATGGATAGCAAAGGTAGGGAGTTTTAGAATACCGTTTGCAAGCGCTGCAGGCACCATATGAGTTTTAGAATAGTGTTCGCTCTGCTGCAAAGCGCAACGCATGATCGCAGTGACACCGTAGCTTCGAAACCAGCATTCGCGGGACACATGCAGGTCGCGATTGCCGCACGCTATTTCGGATTTTCTGCGCGCGGGCCACGAATGCGAATGCCGACTTGCGTTATGTCGCATGCGGAGTGGGAGCGACCGCACCACAAGGGCTCGCGATGCGCTATTCTAAAACTCCCTAGTGAAAGAAGTCTTTTCCGACAGGAAACTTAAGCGCATGTAGTTGATACAGACGAGATCGCACATGCCACGCAGAGGCGCGCGGCCGAAGTCACGCTAGCGACGTAGTACGTTGTAGCCACGTCAGCGCCGGTGCAAAGGTTTTTCGGTCATCGAGGCAACTGTCCTTTACTCAACAAACCCGCACAGTGCCCCGCGGTCTTTTTTTTTTTTCATTTTCTTTTCCTTCCCTCCGCCCTTCGTTCGTTCACTCCGTGTCCCCCTTCTCCTCCATAACTACCTCGTCGTCTGCTTATCAGCAGCGCACTTAGTGCTACTTGCTAACGCATTTATCACAAACAATTTCTGGCGACCGCATTATAACCGGTCTTTCATCTTGGGGAACTGCACAATAAGCGGTATGTGTATACATGGGATTCTATGGGAGGGTAAACAAGAGTAGAAAAAGACCACATTAAAAGCGTTTCTGCACTATAAGTGTTCTACACGGCATACTCTACTTGAAAGCATAGTTTTTATCAAGCTGAGCTAAATAAATGCATTTTCTTGTTTCTTTCCTCCACATTCTAAGCATACTTCATTCAGTGTTTTCAAGCAACATATTTGGGTGCACTTGGCATGTTAGCATCTGGTTTTGGGGGGCATGTCTGATAAGACAAACTCCTAATAAGACGAACAAATAATTGTGGTCCCTTGGAGTTTGTCTTAAAGGAAGTCTACTGTATATTCAATATCATGCCACAAAAAAAAAAAAAAAACCTAAATGGTCATAGAGTTTCATTATTACAGATTATATATCTCCCTTGGAGTTTGTCTTAAAGAAAGTCTACTGTATATTCAAGATCATGCTACAAAAAAAAAGCTAAATGGTCATAGAGTTTCATTATTACAGATTATATATCTCCCTTGGAGTTTGTCTTAAAGGAAATCTACTGTATATTCAAAATCATGCTACAAAAAAAAACCTACCGTATTTACTCGATTCTACCGCGCTCTCGATTGTAACGCGCACCCGGTTTCCACGACGAAAAAAAAAAGTAAGACAACGATTGCAACGCGCACCCATTTTTCTCATTCGCCCACACGATCACACCACTCGGGAAAAAGACTCCTTTCGGGAGCGTCTTCCCTTTAAATATGAGGTACGGGGGAAGCTTGTGCCTACCTAACGTGCAATGGAGCATTGCCGTCACTCTAGTTTTACCGTGGCCCGATGTCAGCACGCGAACTTGCTTCGCCCCCTTCTCGACGGTTATGGTGCCACGCATGTCGAAGTATAGAGGCATCTGATCGGCATTCCGGATTTGCCCAAGCAGGGAGCAGTTGTTGTGCCGCAAGTTTAGGACGAACCTCTGAAAACTGAAGCTTTTCTTCGTACTCCTCCGGCAACTTTTGATATATGCCCGTTCGCCTTCAGAGGGAAAAGCCTTTCCTCTTCATAAAGTTAGTTAGCCAGCACCTGCTGGCTTTAAACTGGCTCCACATTAGACCTTTTTTTTAATGCTAACTGCACAGCCTGCACTTGGAGCAGTTCTGTCGTCACGGGCCGCTGTGCCGCTCACTGCTTAATCACATACTCGCCGAGCAGCTCTTCAATTTGCGAAAACCGACACTGCTGTGGTCTGCTGAAGCCTTTGCGTGAATCTTTGCTGTCGACAATATTCTGCTTTTGTTTCCGCCAGTCCCGCACGCACGTTTCGGGAACTTTGAACGACCGCGATGCAGCCCGATTTACGTCCGTTTCGGCACACGCGATGACTTTTCTTTTAAAAGCGGCATCGTGGTGCACTCGTCGAGTTTTTGGAGTCGGCCCTTCTATGCCGTCGATGCTAATGCACACCAAGATGACGAACTCCTCAGCACACTTACGAAGTACCGCACATGAGAAACACATAGGCAGAAATGGCCGACGCGCCATGCCGACGCACGTAGGGGGCGGCCATTTTGGAATGCCGATGGCAATAGAATGTCTGTATTAATTTTTTTTCGTACTCGATTCTAACGCGCATGCGATTTATGAACTCACTTAACCGGAAGAAAGGTGTGCGTCAGATTCGAGTAATTACGATAAATGGTCATAGAGTTTCATTATTACAGATTATATATCTCCCTTGGAGTTTGTCTTATAGTCTACTGTATATTCAAGACCATGCTACAAAAAAAAAAAAAAACTAAATGGTCATAGAGTTTCATTATTACAGATTATATATCTCCCTTGGAGTTTGTCTTAAAGGAAGTCTACTGTATATTCAAGACCATGCAACAAAAAAAAAAAAAAACTAAATGGTCGGAGTTTCATTATTACAGATTATATATCTCCCTTGGAGTTTGTCTTAAAGAAAGTCTACTGTATATTCAAGATCATGCTACAAAAAAACCTAAATGGTCATAGAGTTTCATTATTACAGATTATATATCTGAAAAAGGAAGGGGGGGGGGGGGTCTGAGCAGCATCTATTTTCAGGGTACGATTCCAATAGCCAAAAACATACCCAGCAAAAAGGGCCGGCTATCTTACACTGAGAGACCACCACTTGGCTAATTGAAAAATAAAACGTAGGTGGCACAGATCATTCTGTGCACAACGCCAGATGCTTCCCTTTCTGGCACAAGAGTCAAAGTTTTGCAAAACGTTGAAAATCAACACACCAGATATTGAACCTCATAAATGGTCTCTTATGTAATCGATGCAGCAAACTTAAACGTAAGAGAGCACATCTTAATTAAACACTGATCCTTCCTAACATGCTGCTAAACAAAGATTTTACCTTCTCAGTTTCCAAAGCCAAGAGGCGCGCCTGGGAATTGGCTGCAGAGCTGTGCAAAGCATCACTCCTCTGCTCAAACATGCTGTTACTCACCTCCATGAGCCTGTAGAAACAGTACAAATGCAAGCACATGCTTAAGTTCAACCCTTTGTCTAGGAAGACACATTTTGAACATTCAAGAAAATCAGGCTATTATGTTAACAGTCTGGTGTTTTAGATGCCGAAACTGCAACAGGATTATGAGGCAAGCCATAGTGAGGAATTCTGGTCTCAATTTAGCCACCATGAGTCCTGAAGAGGCACCCAATCAAAATATCAAAACACAGTGGCAACTAGATATCAAACCCCAAACCCACCACCTCATGATTCAACAGAAACGCCAAAGCAACTTAGCCACTACAATAGGTAAAAAACATTTAAATAAATTAAGGGCAAAAGTGGAGTGGATGCAAATTAAATATAAGAAAGAGCTACTGGGAAAAAAAAACCAATTTCAACAGATGCTATTATTTAGTGATGCTGTTAACCCTCTGTTGAGCATTGTTAAAGAAAGGGCCCAATGAATAACGCTTCACACCTGCACATTTAACATCAGCCAACTAACAAGTAATGTCATAGTTATCACAAATATTCATCTAAAAATACTTGAAAATTTGATAAATCATTTTTTTTTTTGCATAGCTTCCACTGGCAAACTGTGCCACAAGTTACAGGCACCGGGAAAAAAAAGAAAAGAAAACAAATCGGTACGGGTTTACAGTAAATTCTCACTTGTACAAATGTCAGTTTAACAGATACTTCAGAACGAACTTTTTAGAAAATGCCCGACGATTTTCTTATGCATTCTATGTAAAAATCTTTCAGTTAAATGAATTTCAGAATAGGGAATCTTTCAGTTGAACAAACATGCTCCACGAACACAGGCTCATTTTTAAAATCAATTGAACCAATTTTTGTGCACTGCAGCACTGGCATAGCCGATGCGAGCCGCCCCTAAATCGCCCATCCATTGGCAGCAGCGCGACATCGCTTGTGCATGCAGCCCCGCCGAGGCAAAGCGGCTATGCGGGAGATGAAAACGAGTCACGTGCGCATCAGCTCACCGGCGCCCCTTCTTTTTTTTGTCTCTCTCATCGGCATCCGTCGGCGCCATCTTCATTTCAAGAAACAACAGCGCATTTCACGCGCCGTGTGCCCACTTTCGTAATGATGTCGATGAAACGCAAGTGGTTGACTGTCAGACAAGCTCAATATCCTTCACTGTCTTGACAGCGGACAAAGGCAAGTGAACGATGCGAAGACATACGGAATTGCATCGTCAACGATGTCAACCATAGTCAAGCAAAAATCTAAGCTCGAAGGAGAAACTTCGTTCAAACAACTCTGCACAGGACATTTCAAGGCAGTGGATGGTGCCGTTGCGGTATGGCTTTGCGACCTGCAATCTCAAAACATACCCATGTTCGGCCCGATAATACAGTGCAAAGCGAAGAAATTCGCTCTGTTTCTGGACGTTCGTGGCTTCGAAGTAAGCAAGGGTTGGCTTACAAGATTTCGGGGTAGGCATGGGATCGCGTGGAAAACGATTTGTGGTGAAAGCAAGGATGCTAACCATGAAGCGGCGAGAACCTGGAGGGATAAAAAACTACGGGATATCATTAGTGCATATTCATCTGATGACATTTACAATGCCGACGAAACTGGCATGTTTTATCAGGTTCTTCCAAACAAGACAATGGCATTCAAGAATGACAGTTGCAAAAGCGGGAAGCGATTGAAAGCAAGGATCACTGCACTGTTGTTCTGCAACGCTAGTGGCAGCCACAAGCTCAAGCCCCTAATGAGAGAAAAATACGCAAAACCGCGATGTTTTAAAGGTTTTCCTTTTTTTCATTTCATTTCATTTATTTTACCCTCAATCGCACATAGCTTTACAAAGGGGAGTGGGGTACAGAAAAAAAAAAAACTATAACCAAGAGCAAACATAGTAACATCAAAATAATAAAAATTACAAAACATGGAAATTCGATGTTAGGCAGTACAATGAATGTACGTGTAAGTATCATCAGAATGGAGCATACAGAGTACAAAAATATATATGTACAATATACACTTCACGTGTCATCACGTAAGTAATTCTGTACTGTAGATGAGAACAAGTCGTGACTTGAAATGGAAACCATGTCTGAGGGAAGGTGGTTCCAGTCGTTGGATGTGCGTGGGACGAAGGAATGATGAAAAGTGTTAGTGCTGCAGCTAATGACGTGTACCTTATGTTGATGATCTAAACGAGCTGAGCAATAGGCAGGAGTGGTAATGAACTGAGCTTTCAAAAGTGGATGATTGATTATCTTGTGAAAAAGTATGAGACGAGATGCTTTGCGACGTGATTCAAGTGACTGTAGTGAAAGGCTCTGTTTCATTGACGTAATACTGCTAGTGCGATGGTAGTTAGATAGAATGAAGCGTGCTGCGTTATTCTGTACCATTTCAAGCGAGAGAGTCAAGTTCAGTTGAAAAGGATCCCAAATGGAGCATGCATATTCAAGTTTTGGATGAACTAGTGTTTTATACATGGTTAGTTTCACGGCTTGAGGGGCACGGCTAAAGTTGCGTCGTAGGTACCCTAGCATACGGTTGCTATTGTTAATAACATAGGTAATATGATGTTTCCAGTTCAAGTCAGATGTTATATGAATCCCCAAGTATTTATACGAAGTTACAGACTCTAGATCAACGTCATTTAAGATGTAGTTAACAGGGGGTCCGGCAGTTCGTGAGATACGTAAAACTTTACATTTGTTAGTGTTGAGGTCCATGTGCCAAGTTCTACACCAGCTGGCAATATTATTAATGTCACTTTGCAAAGAACTAGCGTCAGAGTTAGATGAGATTTCTCGGTAAACAACGCAGTCATCGGCGAAAAGGTGAATCGAAGAAGTTACAACATCGGGTAAATCGTTGATATAAATAAGGAATAGTAAAGGGCCCAACACAAAACCCTGGGGCACACCAGAAGTAACGGGAGAAGAGGGTGAGCTGTAGTTGTTAGCAACAACGAATTGTGAGCGATTAATTAAGAAAAACTCGATCCAAGCAAGAATGCCGCCATCAATATTAAGGGTCCTAAGCTTATATAGTAGTAGGTGATGATTAATCTTGTCAAAAGCCTTCGAAAAGTAAAAAAAAAATGGAGTCGACCAGTGAACTCCGATCTAGAATGATATGTAACGAATGGGTAAAACAAAGCAACTGTGTTTCACATGAGAATGTCTTCCTAAATCCATGCTGTGACGTGCTAAAGAACGATTTTGATTCTAGAAAGTTGACCAAGTAAGAGAAAATTATGTGCTCCAAAAGTTTGCATGGTATAGAAGTAAGTGAAATAGGTCGGTAATTAGTAACAGAATGCTTGTTTCCTGATTTGTGTAGCGAAACCACCTTTGCCTCTTTCCAAACGCGTGGCACCACACCTTCATTCAAAGACTGTTGGAATATTTTACACAGGAACATAGATGAGGCATGCTTAGTTTCTTTAAGGATTCTTGCGTTTATGTTGTCAACACCACAAGCAGAGGATATTCTGAGCGATTCAATTAGTTTTACAATTCCATGGGCCTCAGTCACTATAACAGACGTTGATGGATAGTTGCGTGCTGGTAAAGAGACGGTAGCAGAAGTGGACGACCCTGAAAAGTTCCGGACAAAATTTTCGTTCAGGCGTGCTGCACACATCTCGGAAGATACGGGAAGGCCGTCCGAGTCAACAAGTACGATTTCACTGTCGTTGGTATTTGTAATAGTTTTCCAAAACTTTCTAGGGTTGCTTACAAGCATTGATGGCAGAGTGTTAGATAGAAAGTTAGCCTTAGCATCCGAAACTGCTGACGAGTAAACTCGCGCAGCACTCTCGTAGGAGCACCAGCGTTTCTCCGTACTCTGGAGTTTCGCAGCACAAAACAAGCGTTTCTTTTTGTTAGAAAGTCGCTTTAGGTATGTATTGTACCAGGGTGAGCAAGAGCTCACAGGTATAGACTTTAAGGGAACGAAGGTACGAGTAAGTTCGTAGATTTTGTTAACAAACAGATCCCAGTTTTCCTGCACGGTTCTATTATCAAAGTCATGTAAATAAGTGTCGTAAAATAGAGAGAGTTCGTTGTTGATTGCCTCAAAGTTTGCAGCATTGTAGTTATAGATAACCTTGCATTTCTTAGTAGCAGTTGGCATGCTGTTGCGTATGTAAAAATGTAGCAGACAGTGATCGCTGAGACCAGGAAGTGAGTTTAGTGCATGAATGTTGTCGGGCATTGTTGTAAGAATCAAGTCAAGAATGTGCGATGAAGAATTGGTGACGCGAGTTGGGTTATTCACCATCTGCGTAAAATTAAACAGGTTGCAAGTATCGAGAAAACATTGGCCATTTGAAGAAAATGGTACGACTTCTGGTAACGATGACGCCCACATTATGGTAGGATAGTTGAAGTCACCGAGAATAGTTATCGAAGAAGATGGGTACCGCATTGTAATTTCATTAATGTTATCGTGAAACTCCTGAACAAAGCTGATGTCTGTATCTGGAGGGCGGTAACAGACGCCAAGAACAAGCGTTTTATTATTCACAACCAACCCGCACCATATCACTTCCAATGTAGACGTCACGTTTATAAGAAAGGACTTGAAACACTTCGAAATGGCAAGCAAAGTGCCACCACCTTGTCGTCCATCTCTATCGCGGCGGTAAATGTTCAACGATTTGGAAGTAGTAAAAATTTCGTTATCGCAAACATGAGCATTCAACCAAGTCTCGGTCACGGCAATCACGTCGGCTTCACAAGAATCGATAAAAGCGTCAAAAGCGTCCCGCTTTCCCATTATACTACGGATGTTCGTGTAGAGCACCGAAATAGGACGTGATACGATACTGCCACTTCTCCTTGCTGATTGTTATGAGGAGGCATTAGATGTCCGCGCACGGGACAAAAGTGCGGCATCAGGCAATAAACGTGCGTGAAGGTCATGGCTGTGATCAGAAGTTGAGTGCGCCTCATTTTCGATGTGGGATTCGCTGCCATTACTGCGAGAATGCGCAGTAGTCTCGCGAACAATGCCCGCGGAAGCATCATAACAATAGTTTCTGTGGTTAACAACGAGCTTGTCGTAACGAAGCTGAAAAGCGGGTCGGCCAGGCAATGATTTTGCATAATTGTGCAGCATCTTGCGCGCTGTTCTTGTAGCCTGACAGTAGTCTTCCGATACAGAGACTTTATGACTTCTCAACTTCGATCGACGTGCCAGCAAAAGTTCTTTTGCTTTAAGGCTTGCAAATTTTACTATCACTGATCGAGTTTTCTCGCGTATATATGGACCACCTAAACGATGGGCCTTTTCTACTGCATTCGGGTCGAACTCGGCGCCTAGGCTACTAGAGAGCAAGTTGGTAAGTGCCTCTTCAGTAGCTTGCCAGGTCTCATTTTTATCGGGCATACCGAAAAACACTAAGTTGCACCTTTGGGCTCTGTCCTCGAGGTCGTTTAGACGGGACACCAATGCGTCATTTGTTTGAGTGATGCTGCCGATAGCTTCATTCGCGACCTGCAATTCCTTCTCAATGTCCGCAACCGAGTTAGTCCGCAGTTCAACCGTCGAAAGCCGCCTTTCAATCTCGCATAATTTGCTCGCCACAAGTTGCTGGTTGGCTTTCACCTCGTCGATCGCCTTTGCCAAATTGGACTGCTCAACGGCAGATGAATCACAGCGGGCGCTTATCTTAGAAAGCATTGCCATAACTTCTTTATGACGCGCATCAGAAGAAGCTGTGTTGTTCTCGACATCATCTAGTGGCCCAGGGGTCTTTTTTGGAGGCCCTGGGTTTGCTTCAACGTCACCGCAACACAAGAGTAGTGAGCAAAGGGCGTTAGTACACTCTCGCGACAAGACGTATAACACCTGTGGGCGTGGAAGCAGCAGTAAACAACGGTTACTAGTCTTCTTAGCATATAATGAATCGATTTCACCAACCTGTATAACATGAAAGCGAAGCTCGTAAGCCATTGCCACAGTTGTGCTGCCTCCACGCCCACTAAACCACTGACGTGCGCTGCTGCCGCTTTTGTTGCTTGATAAGAACGATGTCTCTGACGATGACGATTTCCCGAATGGCCTGGAAAGCTCAGGTGTGTCAGCGCAGGCACTCGGATCCGTAGAAAAGCCGCAGTCTTCTGGAAACTGCAGCTGTTTGGCAGGGGTGTCAACCGGCCTTCTGGAGTGAACCACGAGCGGCAGCCAGACCAAGATGACCTGTATAACGTGAAAGCGAAGCTCGTAAGCCATTGCCACAGTTGTGCTGCCTCCACGCCCACTAAACCACTGACGTTCGCTGTTGCCGCTTTTGTTGCTTGATAAGAACGATGTCTCTGACGATGACGATTTCCCGAATGGCCTGGAAAGCTCAGGTGTGTCAGCGCAGGCACTCGGATCCGTAGAAAAGCCGCAGTCTTCTGGAAACTGCAGCTGTTTGGCAGGGGTGTCAACCGGCCTTCTGGAGTGAATCACGAGCGGCAGCCAGACCAAGACGACCTGTATAACCTGAAAGTGAAGCTCCTAAGCCATTGCCACAGTTGTGCTGCCTCCACGCCCACTTAGAGTTCACTTCTATGCACGTATAAAAGCAACCAAAAAGCATGGATGACCAGGAATCTCTTCAGTGAGTTGCTGCTGAGCATCAACGAAGAAATGAAAAAGGCAAAAAGAAAGATTCTTCTGATTATAGAGAATTGCTCTGCACATCTTGCCGATCTCCATTTGAGCAATGTGCGTGTCAAATACGTCCTGCCAAATCGTACTGCCGTGCTTCAACCGCTCGACTTGGGCACCATACAGAACTTGAAGGTCAAGTACCGACGGCAACTCGTGCAGCAAATTTTATTTAATATAAGGATTGGGAACAATGAGCCCATCAATGTCAGGCAGGCGGCGGAGATGGTGACAGGCTCCTCGTGGTCAGTCTCACAGGCTATAATTAAAAACTACTGGCAGAAATCATGCTTTTCTCTCATGCAGGATGCAAATGAGCAAGAGCATGACAAGGTCAGTGAGAAGGAGGAAGAAAAAGGCGTGGTCATTGACTCTGAAAGGTGGACAGAGGTCTGTCAACAGCTGGACGTTTACAGTGGTGCTTCATTTGAGGACTATGTGCAGTGTGACAGGGATCTTTTCAGTTGTGCAGAAGTATCTGATTTAGAAATTGTTTCGAGTGTTTGTGCGGAACCAGAAGAAGAGTGCCACGAGGAAGTCGCAACGACTGAGATAGGTTCAAATCCTGTAACTTTAGCAGAGGCAGTACAGTATGTTAGAAAGTTGCAAGATTTCGTGTCTCAGCAACCAGCTGTGCCAGAGGCACTGCACAGAAACCTAGACTCTCTGGAAAGCTTTGTCTTTTCTTGTGCTTTAAGGGCACCAGTGCAAATGACAATCACAGATTTCTTTTGAAAGTAAATTGCATTTCACACTTTTGACTAATGTCTGCTGTGCCCAATGCTGCTCCATATACTAGTGAATATTTAGTTAAGTGAACTATTTCCTTGGGTCCATTGAAGTTCACTCAGTTGAGAGTTCACTATATATTGGTTGCATAGTGAGGAGATTGTTTGCAGAGACCATTTTTCAAGATGCTGTTTTATATATGTATATCTGAAAAAAATAGTTTCAATCGACACTTCTGTTTTTTTCTTCTAACAGTTCCAAATCACATGCCTTTAACATGTTCATTACTGACTCTGTTTGCCTGCATTTCAAACAAATAAAGCATGCAGAAATTCCCCAAATATGCTCCAATTTTTTTGCTCAAGAATCTCCTGATAACCTTTTGATGAAGGCACTTGCATATTCTAAAGCTCAATATAAATAAGTTTTATATGCCACTAATATCACCTTTTTTGTCACTTTCAGTATTTTTCCTCAAAAAACAATTTTTGATAAGCTGATGAACAGATATTGTCCACATGATGAGTCCAATTTAATTTATCTGGCGTTGTTACACCCACACACTTAGCTAGTCACATTAATCAGAATTCTCCTCAATCTTATGTTCAAACGAAAGTGAAATTTTCTTTTCGTTAACCGAGTGTAAGCAATCAATTTCCATCCGCCCCTTTTCTGCATCATGAATGTAGCGACTGAAGATACCCATTAATTTTAAGCTGGCCATCTATGTATGTAACTTGGCAATAAACTGAAAAAAAGATTGATTTTTATAGGCATTTCGACAACTGAGGCTATGTCATTTATATACAGAAGAAAAGAAGTAAATTTTTTGTATTAGTACACAGAAAAAGCAGATGTAAAAAAATAAAGAAGATATGTGTGTAAAATGTAAATTTGTGCCTCAATTTAAAGCAAGGAATTACACAAGGTGTTAAAGATTTGTTCAGTACAATGCAATCTAATTACTGGCTTGTCTTACCATTATACAACTATCTGCCATCTTTCAGAGCATGAAGCAGAGGTGCCTTGCATTTTGATTTTATGTACATGTCAGTTTTCAAGTGCTTATTTTCTAAAACGAGCATTGATTCACCATTTACAAACACAGTATGACTACCAAAAAATGGAGGATTGACAAAGTTTTTGTGAAAAGTAACAAGGTTTTTGACTGGGCTAGTTGGTGAAGATACATAATAGCTAACAGCACACTCTGAGACATGAACAAAGATGGGATGCACGAAGACAAGCGCCGACTAACAACTGAAATCTATTTTGAAGGAACATGCGGGTATAAATATGCAGAATTGCCCACGAGCGAGTACATGCAGTTGAAAGCGTTCTTTGACCACAATAACACGTAATCATTTACAACAAGTTAAGAAAAGCATGACTGCAATTGCTGGAACATGTGAGAAAAAGGCTAGTGCCAGAGTTGACACTAGTGCCAGAGTTCTCTCTAGTATATTTAGGAAACTATGTTGAATGTACCTGATGAAACGAAATTACTCTCTCCTATTGCGATTCCTGTAAGCAACTGTCAAACTACTGTATAATGCTAGCAGACTATGGAGTGTGGCGCTGGCATGTAAGCACACCCCATGGCAAGTGCATCTGATCCAAATGCCATTCTTGATTTATGTCTGCTATTCATGCTGTCTGCTGTTAGGCATCAAACAGAAGACGCCAGCTATTGAGTTTCCTATAATACACTAGAGGAAAAACTGGCGCTCGTGTCTATGAAAGCTGAAACGCACAGCGCCTCAGTGAGCATGGGAATGATGGGTAGCTCAAAGATTCGTCGAAACTTTGTTTGGCTCGGTGTGGCCTGAATCCACTTTGCCAAAAGACTGAACGATTGCAGTGCCACAGTTTCCTCTAGTAATTACTGTAGGAAACTATGGCACTACAGTCAAATACCCCTACAATAAAATTGACGGAATGCATGAAAAAATTCCTTGTCCTAGAATTTCATTGTAGCACAATTTCATCTATAGACCACAAAATTTGGCAAGATCTGATGATTACGACTCGTTCTTTGGTCCCTGCAAGCGCATGAATTGAACTCTCGCTAACTCATACGTACCTGGCCGAACACTAAGTGAACATATTTTCTTGCGTATAACGCGATCAAAATATACAGAAAATTTAGAGCTGAAGTCTGGGTGCGGGTTGTAGAATAATTTTGGCACGCAAGTTGGCTTCATAGCATGGCTTCACGGGAATGCAGAAAAGGCGGCTTTGCATCAATACGCTTTTTTCTTCCCGCGGTTTGCGGCCGGGGTGCCGCTTATATGCAGGGATGGGTTATACAGAAGAAAATACAATATTCAGACGACCCTTGGGGCATGCCGAGGGCACAGCAATGCAAACGAGTGTGCCAAAGCTTCGCTGGAAGCCTACTGATAACTGTAACTGAAAGGACGAAGCTCCGCACTACCGTGGCCATAGGTGAACGACGGGAAAGCTGCAACGTTTCATGTCGTTTTATGGATTTATTGCCTTTGTTCTACGGCTGTGTTAGCTGCGCACCTTCGGATCGTATTGGCTATTGATGACGAACATGATAGCGACCATTGTTTCCTGCGCAGCGGTTGCGGCAAACGCAAGTTCCGTTTTTAATCTGTGCACACTGCGCTGGCCATGCGCGTGACTTGAGAATTGCGTTGTTACTATCTTTATTCACATCGTTACGGCAAGAAATATTGGGTTGAGTCGGTGCACGTTGACTGCGCGCATACTTTCAGAGTCACCCATGATTACGTTCAACATGACCGGATTTGTGTTCACAGCGGTTGCAGCAGAATGTAATTACGCTAAGATTAGGTGCACGCTACTCGCGTGTGCGCCTTCACGATGCGTGGTTGTTGTTCCCAATCACAGGACTAGTGACGACAAGTGGTAGTTTTCTTATGAGCACGACGTCAAAAACATATGGCCGGAGTTCTTGAAGATGGAGATGCTGCCTCGGCCCACATGCGCATCAAATTCACCGGAAGCATCATAGAAAATTGGGCACGCTGTCACCGAGCATCTCAATGGCGATAAATTTAGCGTGATGAGCGAGTGGTGGCAGAAAGCGTGTATCTCATGAAAACACTGTTGCTGCGATATGGCCGTACGCTCTGGATGTCACGAGACATCGAGAAATGGCCAAGTTGGTATCAGAATTTCGCTGCATTCTGAAGCAAGTTACTTTTTCTTGTGGGTTAGTACTTGTGAAAACTTCGTTAAAGCGGAAATATCCAGGAAAGTATTCGTTGTGACGAGACATTTTTTTACCTTGTTCTTCATGGGTGGCTGGCGGGGAATGGAAAATCGTTCATTGTGGCAGAAATATCGTTGTAGCAAAATTCATTATAGTGGGATTTAACAGTAGCAGCTTCCAAAGAGTGAGCACAAGCCTCTGTATCAAAATAAGGTGCTTAAAAAAATAGCAATCCCATGCACTGCTTCTAAATTTTCCTAGTGCATATGACTGCAAGATTTTTCTGAGCTGTTTATAGCAGTGTCTGCTTACTGTGGGACGTGTTTCTCATTAAAACCTGAGGGTTGTTCATGATACTTTTACCTTAAGCACTTTTTTTTTACAGTCAGTCAGATAATACCATTTCTTTTGGGTATGTGAGTGCACCTTGAGTAAAATGATTTTGAGACAGCGTAGCTTAGACATTGCAGATGCAGAAATACAGTTGACGTCTAATTTCCTGGACGCCCAAAATTCTGGACATGCCCGATTTCCCGGACTCTTCTGTGACACTAACAAATCCCCTGTAAAGTCAATGTATTAAAATGTCCGAAAATCCAGATGGTTATAGCCTTTGGCATCTGATTTCCCCGACTTTTTACTGTTAACCGCCGACCCAAAGCCACCACCGGCGCTGCCATTTTGCTTGTTTTCATATCCTCGCACCGCCAACCGTGCTGCGGCTGCCGTAACCTTGATACCGCACGTGTCAATCCGTTGCCAGCCGTAGCTTGGCGACTTAGCCAAGCCAAACCTCAATGTTGTTCATTCACGTGTTGTTTTGTCAGCTCTGCGAATGTGTCTGCGGTTGATCCTTTGCTGCTGTGCGCTATCTTCAGTGATCACGTTTCCCGTGCTTCAGCATCCACCAAGTTCCAAGCAGTTTCGTGCTGCACTTTTCGTCGAGCGAATTGGCCATTTACAGCGATGGCACCGACTGCTTCTTCGTCTTCGTCCCCGCCTTCAAAACGCACAAAGCCCCCTCGTACGCTCACGATGGGAAAACTTTGCTGTTGACCTCAGGTCTGCCGTCAGTATTCTAGCGGAATCATGAAAGGCGGTTATGCAAGAGACTCTGCGGAACTGTTTTCGCCACGCGAGCTTCACACTCGATGCTGAGACTGCCGTCTCACCTTAAGTGAACAGCGTGTATGACGAACTGCCGTCCGCGGATGTTGCCTTCGACAATCTGCGCGCTGCCGGCATGTCGATTCCAGCCGGGATAACTTTTGAGGGCTTCCCCGACGTTGACAAAGACCTCGAGCTATGTGTGGACTTGACCGATGAGAAAATAATTCGTCAAGTAACAAAAGGATTTGTCAAGTCACGAAGTTACTCAGACACTGAGAACAATCTCCTACACTGTCATTGGTGTACAGCGGCAACATGACGTTGACTAAAATTGAGGCAGATACGATAGCAGGCAAGCAGAACGCCGTGCAAAAGAAAATAGGCGACTTGTTTGCACCCAAGTGCTGACCTATGAGGCAGCGCCGGCCACGTCAGATTTTTCTTTTATATAAACCGCTCTTTTCAGAGCTACCTAAATGATGCATTGGCTGAATTGCAATGGGAATCTTGTACTTCGGCTGTTACCCTCTCAGTCAGCGAAAAATACCTACAAAAAAAGGTGCATTTTTACGTGCATTCGTTTTTACGAACAGCCCGATTTTCCCGACGTTTTCGCGGTCCCTTGCGGGTCCGGGAAATCTGACGTCTACTGTACATGTTTCTCTCAAATAATTTATTTAGCATTTTTTGTGAACTGATCTCTTAAAAGCATCTGTAGTGTGAGCAGCAAAATCATTAAGCAGTTTTTTTTTTCTTTTTCTGAGATGGCTTATCTAGACATTTTGCATAGAAGTTAACTCTAATAAAGCAGGTTCACTGTTCACATGCAAGTTGGCTTATTCTGAATAATATGAACTCAACATTATGCGAATAATTTGAATACCCTTGAGGTGTATGTATAATCGAGATTCTACTGTTTGTATGTCATTATTGCCCTTGCTGCACGGTACACAAGGCAATATGTGTAACTCAACATACATTACTACTGTTACTTTAAAGCCTTTGCCGACACACGAGAAAATTAGGGGTGTGCAAAAACTCAAAACTTGGAATATTGTTGGAGTAGTGTTTGCTATTCAATTAAATTCGCGCTCGACTTTTTGTATTTGAACAATTCAATCATCACGCATACAAATACAGTCGACAGCCAACTGACAGAAGCCCAAATCTGCACTGATAGGTGCAAAAATCAAGGTTGAAGAGAATATGCGCGGGACGGCTGATCACCCCAAAGCTGCGAAATGCTCAGACAGTTTCACAGCGAATAGCCAACTGACAGAAGCCCAAACCTGCACTGATAGGGGCACAAATCAAGGTTGAAGAGAATATGCGCGGGACGGCTGATCACCACAAAGCTGCGAAATGCTGAGACAGTTTCGCAGCGAATAAGAGAAAAGATGAGACGAGGACGGAGGCAGAAGGATGATGCTTGCAAGGAAATAGAAGCCAGGAAAAGAAAGCCAAGAAAAAGGTGCCCGAGAAAGAGCTGCACAATATTTTTCCGGAAGCACCTTCAACGGGAATTTTCATACCAAAGAAACCTGCTCAGCGAGAACACAGGCGCATCGATGTCAATGCACTCAATAGCACGCATGTGGCAGAAGCACCAAAAACACCGCTGGAAGACAAGTGCAAATGTAGACGCGGATGGCACTCTACTAGGACTGATGTGGAACTCTTACTAATACTGACGAACAATTTGCACTCGAAACTAATGTGAGCATTGAGTTTTCTTTGTCGTCAAGCGCCACTGTGGGGACGTGGAAGATGTTGAAAATTGTGTAGAAAACAAGGAGCAACATTATCATCATTGGAGATTAGATTACTGTTTGAATAAAGAGGAGGTTGGTGGTGGGCTTCGCGATGGGGACGGCGGCTTGTTCTCTTCTCAGCAGGCCCCTTCAAATTTTGAACGTGCTTCACCCCACCACACACTTGTATTGTGGCAAAGTTGCCTTTCAAATCACTTTACGGTAGCAAATGTATTGACTCGGGAAAATGTTGGTTCTATCAAGAAGATGATAGATGCGGCAGAGGTGGAGACTCAATGCTGTTTGGAACCTGAAATTAGGGCAAAACTGATAATGTGATTACGGAGCGCCTGGCATCGCGATGTTTCTGCAATTGTGCACCGGCAGCAGCTCACGTGTGCGCAAACGCTTCAAGGGTGTAGAGTTGAACTGCGTTGTCTGCTACGGCAAGGCGCCTGTCACATTCTCGGCCAGCGCACGGATATCATTGTTAATGCGGGAACTTGGTTGTTACTTCACAATAATAGTTTTCATAAATATCTGCGCCGCAGAATGAGATATGAAGAAACAAAGAACGACAAACTCGCACGTGCTTTTTTCTTCGTGCTACTCTTGCTTCGCTCTTTTTTTTTTTTTTCAAATGTTCCTGTATTAACTTGCCGAATTTGGAACTTTTGCCTGCACTAAACCTTGTGCAATGCCAACCTCTCTGCCTTTATTTGTGATAATATGACACTAGAAACAGTGTTTGACAGCATACCTTTTCTGCTCTATCGAAACATCGTGGCACTGTATGCGTTCATAAATGTTTCTTCATTGTGTGCGCACCCCAGTAAGGTTGGATGAGGAAGACAAGATAATGAGCATGCACCATGCGTGGTCTCTATTTGACTTTAAATAAAGCAAAGAACTCAGGGGTGACTGCTGAGCAGCTGGGTGGGTTTAACACAACAAAACTAATGAGAATAAATTCAGGAATGTTTTAGAATAGAACCACCAGAACAAGCTTATTCTCGACCATATTTGATAACAGCTTCAGGCACCGTGATGCACACGAGACATGCACACGTGACATTTCTAATGTCACGTGTGCATGTGACAAATGCACACGTGACATTTCATGTGCACACGTGACATTGCACACGTGACATTTCTAAGTTTCTAAAATGCACACGTGACATTTTTAAGTTTATGTCCCCAGCGGTAGTGATGAATGCGCTCCTTCTAGACAGCAGCGAATTCATGGTGTCAGCGACGTGTGTCGCTGCAGCATGCCCCATTTATTGATGATGGTCCGTGGCATCAGAAGATCCAGATTGAGCTGAATTAAACAGGTGCTCGTCTGCCGTACGTTTTTTTCAATTTTTTTTTGATGATGTGTGGTGTTTTATGATGCAAGGGCCATTTGATGGCCAAAGGGTGCCAAGTCATAAAACGAGATGTGAACAATGAATAAGTTTGGTGGCTGTAGAAGGGCCTTAAAATTCCTTGTGCTCAAGTGGGTAAAACATAGAAGTAATAAAATATTGACAGTGACGTGAAATGTTTAGTAAAAATAGATGGCAAAACGTTCTAATAATAAAAGCATGTGTGAAGATATTTGGCACTAGCAGAAGTAACTCATCAGCGCTCTTGTGTCCAAGGGCGGCGAGGCAAGTGCTTTTCAATGTAGCCACCGCAGCAGCAACCTCTCTTGAGAGGTCGCGCTACACAATGCCTGGTTATATTACATGATAGAAGCGAACATCTCTTAAAAAAGCTAGCACAGATTTACGAGTGAAAAGTGGTTGCGTACCAATGAGCATTGCAGAGCGTAATGGTATATGTTGTCGGTAGGTTAATGGAAAGTATTGTCTTCTTATAGTGTAATTGTTCACACTGGATTAAAACGTGAACTGTTAGCACTTCACCACATCTGTCACACAATGGTGGATCGCCACCAGACAAAAGATATGAGTGTGTCGTGTATGTGTGTCCTATCCTGAGCCTTGTTAGTGTTACCTCTGAACGACCCGATTTCAATACTGGTGGCCAATGACCAAGGTGTGGCTTAATAACGTGTAGTTTGTTTTCTGTGAGTCTATCCCACTTGCTCTGCCAGTAGTCCCCGAGCTTACGTTTGAGAGACTGTTTAAGGTCAAAGACCAGGATCGATATGGGTTTAGCGGCAAAGCTTTCGTGGACGGATGCAGCAAGCTGATCCACCATCACATTGCCTTGGATCTCACGGTGCCCTGGCACCCAGCACACTACAACATGGTGTTTGAGTGTGTAAAATGTGCATAAAATAGAGTAAAATGAGATGAGAACAGGTTTTTGTTTTGTTTTGTTTTCCAAGAGTTTGCAGAGCTGTTACCACACTGAGGTATTCCACATAAATTATTGCTTTTTGCAGTTGTAATTGTTTGATGTGTTCAGTGGCCACAAGTATCGCGTAAGCTTCCGCTGTGAAGATGCTTGTGTCTGGATGTAGAAGGCCAGCATCTGAAAAGGATGGGCCGACAGCAGTTTAGAACACAAAGGAGTTGAACTTAGAGGCATCTGTAAAAAACTCGGGATGTGTGTACATTCAGACCTCGTTATAACGTAATGGGATATAACGAAATAATGGATACAACGAAGTAAATGAAATTCCCCTTAAAAACTCCATTGAGATCCATGGATTTCAAACCTCGTTGTAACGAAGTAAAATTGACCAGTAAATGAATATAAAGAAATCAATTAGTCTATCACATAGTCTATAAAAAAACCAACCGTAGTGTGTTAAGTATATCGTTTTCTGCAGAGTTTGACGCTCGCTTGGCACGGCTCTTTCAAAACTCTCGCACAAACACTACAGCCACGCCCCGCGCAGCCGAGAGAGCCGTCCTCCTCACACAGCCAGCGGAGAAGATTGAAAAGCGCTTAGCGGGTCACATGACCGAGAAGTGGCGCCGCGGTGCAAAGTGGTTTCCCTCTCAAAACAGCAACGACTGCGTCTCTGCTGCTACCATGGCTGCTAACCTCTGCACCGAGAAAGGAGGACTCTCCACGGCAGCTTTCTTTTTTTTTTTCCTCTCTCTCTCCGTGCGTGTCCTTGAAAGGAGAAAGGTCTCTACGTGCAGAGACAGAAAAAGAAAAAGCGTGAAATAGGCGCATCGCAGACCAGCATTTGAGAAAGTCAAACAATCCGCCACAGTCTTTTCGTTCCTTTTCTTCTTTTCCTTCTTCGCGCGCAGCATTGAGAGGTGCCGCCGCGGGATTGCGCATGGTGCTGAGAGTATTTTTGGAGCGTGGTATGTTCGAATTAACCGTCCCAAGTGCTTGCACGTTCGAATCACAGGGCGTTTTCGCCCATTGAAATACACATAGCTTTGACAGGACCTCAGCGCGAGTTCGAATTACCCGAAAGTTCTAATTATTGAGATTAGACTGAGTTTATTTTCTGTGGCACGCGGGGTCGTGTAGCGGTACATCAGGCCGCAAGGCGGTTTCCTTCTTTGTATGCTTATAGGTGTGCGCCCATTCGAGCATACATTGCCACAAACTGTTATAATTGATGTAACCAAATAATGGATGTAACGAATTATAACGAAATAATTGTGGCTCCCCTTCAACTTCGTTTTAACGAGGTTTGAGTGAATTTGTGTTGAAGCTCCAGGAAGTATGTTCAGATATGGGCAATGGGCGCGTGTTTTGTAACTTCTAGGAAAGACGCATCGCAGTCTATAGTCTGCCACTGCCACGGTGGCGGCTATTTTGCAGGAGCCATTAAACTGTGTTCGAGTGACACACCAGTTTCCTCAGCTAGACCCTTCAAGCCAACTGAGTAGGGCACTCTCATCGAAGGCTCCCTCACTCTCTCCATCGAAGGCTCCCTCATCGAAGTTCTCTGCAGATGAAGCGACCACTCATTTGACTCAACGTAGAGGCTTTCTACAGGGCTGGTGCGTAAAGCACCCATAGAAAGGCGGATGCCCAAATGGTGCATGGGGTCCAGCAACTTCAAAGCACTTTGAGTCGCAGACTGATAAACTACTGCCCCATAGTCTAAGCGGGTGCGAATGATGCTTCTATACAAATTCATGAGACATTGCCTGTCACTACCCCATGTAGTACCCGACTACACTTTTAAAACATTCGCGACTTTTACACATTTCGTTTTTAAATACTTGATGTGCGGTATGAAGGTTAGCTTGTTGTCCAAGATTCGGCCTAAGAATTTATGCTCGGCATTAACAGACACACGTTGACCATTCAGTTGAATATGAGGTTGTAAGTGCATGCCTCTCTTTCCGAAGAACAAGACATGTGCTTTTTTGTGGGTTCAGTCGGAATCCATTTTCGAATAACGCGTTCGATGCTCTAACCACTGAGACGGAATCCATTTTCCTCTGCCCATTTTGAGACCTTGTTTAAACCTAGCTGCAGCTGCAGCTCACACACTGCCAGGTTGCATGACTTAAAGCCAAGCTGGATGTCATCGACATATGTACAATAGAACATATTACGGGGGATGGACAGGTGAACGGAATTCATTTTGATAATAAAAAGTGTATAACTAAGTACACTGCCTTGCGGTACTCCCGTTTCTTAGACAAATGTTTGGGAGAGAACATTGCCCACACAGACACAAAATGTCCTAATGGACAAGTAACTCTCGATTATGGAAAGCATTCTACCGTGCACACCCAGGTGAGACAAGTCTCTTAATATGCCAAAACACCATGTTGTGTCGTAGCCCTTCTCGACATCGAGGAACCCAGAAAGGAAGTATTGTTTGTGAACGAAAGCATATCAGATGTTTGCCTCGATACCCACCAAATGGTCAGTGGTAGATCTACCCTCTCGAAACCCACACTGGAATCGGTCGAGCAGATTGTGTGTTTCAAGGAAATGTAAAAATCGGCGGTTTATCATCTTTTCAAAAAGTTTACAAAGGCAGCTTGTAAGTGCAATGGGCCTATAACTCGAAACTGAGGAAGGGTCCTTGCCCTGTTTCAAAATAGGGATAACAATAGCCTCTTTCTAGGAAGTAGGGATGGTGCCAGAAAGCCAAATAGCATTGTATAGGGAAAGTGAAGTTTTTCGCGTTTTGAGCGGCATGTTTTTCAACATTTCATATGTGACGCAGTCATAACCTGAGGCAAAATTACTGTAGGAGTTCAGTGATGTTTGCAGCTAAGCTAAGTTGAAAAGTTGGTTGTATGCCTCGTATTTTGTATACTTGTGTTCTAGTTTCTGCTTTTCTATTCTTGCTTTATATCTTTGGAAAGCTTCAGCATAGTGTGACGAGCTAGACACCTGCTCGTAGTGCGCACCGAGGAAGTTCGTCTCATCTTCCAGGCTGTCACCCTGTGCGTTTACGAGTGGGAGCTTGTGTACTTGTCTTCCTGCTACCCTACCAACCATGTTCCAGACTTTAGCTTCTTGAGTATATGAATTAATCCCCGATAAAAACTTGTGCCAGCTTTCTCTTCTGGCCTGCCGACGCGTTCTTCTGCCTTGAGACTTTATTTTCTTAAAGCTGTCAAGATTTTTGGCTATCAATGAGTTTCGAAGCAACCTCCATGCCTTGTTCTGCTTCTTTCATGCATTACGACACTAAGTGTTCCACCATGGGACGTGTCGCTTGCCAGGCAGTCCAGATGTTTGCGGGATACACTTGGCTGCAGCTGAATCAATAAGGAAAGCCGTGAACTACTGCGATCCTTAATCTATGCTTAACCCACATATGTCAGCACAACTTAAATGAGTAATGTTATGAAACTGTTCCCAGTCGGCTTTTCAGCCGTTTGGGAACACGTGAAGGACATTATATGATATTGGTGTACTCAAAACCACAGGAAAGTAGTCACTTCCGTAGGGATTATTTATAATTTTCTGTTGGAGTAATGGTACAAGTGAAGGAGATGCGATGCTGAGGTCTATGGAAGAGTAAGTTTTGTTGGCAAGGTTATAATATGTTGCCTCTTTCCTATCCAACAGACAGACACCGGAAGAGAAAAGGAACTGTTCAATGAGACGACCTCGTGCGTCGCAGCAAGACTCACCCCACAGACCACTATGAGCATTCAGGTCCCCAAGGACCAGATAGGGTTCAGGTAGTTCATCTATTAAGGACTGGAATGCTCGTTTTTCAAGACTGCGGTGTGGAGGTATGTACAGATAGGAGATGGTGACGAGTTTGTTGAAAAGAACTGCTCGAACAGCTACTGGCTCTAGGTTTGTTGAAAGTAGTAAATGTATGCATGTTACTCTTCAACAATAATGGCTACATCGCTAAATGACACCGCAGCATCATCTGTCCTTTCAAAATAGAACGTACTGATGCAAAAAATTGGTGTTTTTGGATTTTTAATGTGTTTCCTGTACACACAGCAGTTTTGGTGATTGTATAACAGCTCTTGGACATCATCGAGGTTTCCAAGCAGTCCTCTGACGTTCCAATGTAATGTAGTGCTGCGTGTACAAAATGGGTATGTCTGCTCTTTAAACTGGACATTAAGACTCGGGTAACAGAGCCATGATCAAGCCCTGTTATCGGCTTTTTATTTCACCTAGCATGCTCCAGGGAGCTACGCCGATCTTTTGGCACCAGGGGTACCGTAGTGTCAATTGCCTCCTTAGAGGCACTGCATGCCTGCATTTGCGAGCTGGTGTTTTGAGCTTGGGGCCTCGCTTGGTGAGACGAGGCCTTTATATCTGTCGACCCTGGGGTCGCCTTCACCTTGGGAGGCAAAACCATTGGTCCCGTCGGGCCAGAGGTCGAGGGGGCCTCCTTAGCTGCCGGGCTACCCTGGCTGCTGCAAGGGCTTGCAGCGGCCACTGGTGTGGCCGTGGGAACGAGTGGCAGGGCAGCCTTGGCTGTCCCCACCGTAGGGGGAGGCATTGGCAGCAGCCTGGGCACACTGCTTGACAGGGGCAGCTGCCGCAGGCCGTTGTAGTGCTGTCTTTTGTTGCACTACATCGGCAAACGATGGTTTATTTGTGAAAAAACCAGATACCTGTTGTTGGGATTCTCAAAAAGTTATGTTTTGTGTGACTTTGATTGTGATTATAATTCCTTTTTCCATGTTGAACTTGTTTGGGAGTATGTGGGGTGGGTTCCATCGCAGTTTGCAAAGTGGGCCCCCTTTTCCACCTTACAATGGTCTGTGGCCTGTCCTGTAGTGGCGCACTTTGCACAGGTGAGTTGGCCGCAGCAACTCAGAGCCGTGACCAAAACGCTAGAATACGTCGTGGGTTGGGGATGTAGGGTCCCACATTTAACTTCAAGTATCCTGTTTCGAGATGTTCAGGCAGGGTACTGGTGCAAAATGTCACAATTATATGTTTGGTTGGTACTTCCATCTTATCACGCCTAATTTTGATTCTTTGTACTTGTGTCACCCGCTGGTCCTTCCAGCCTTCGAGGAGCTCACCTTCAGTCAGGCCAAGCAAGACTTGATCGATCACAAAGCCTTGGGAAATGTTGAAGGAACGGTGTGGTGTAATTAAGATAGGGATGTTTCCAAACGTTCTAGTTTCGAGAGGTTTTCATACTGGGCCCGACTTTTTACCTCGATGAGGAGATCCCCACTGGCCATTCTTGTAGCCTGGTAACCTGGACCAAGTGCAGTGGTGAGGCATTTGGAGACAAAAAAAGGCGAGATTGTTCTGGCGTTCTTTTCAGCAGTTCCACAGTGAATTACATGGTAGCGGGGAAAAGTTGCTTTGGGTTTTCTAAAATAATTGCAAATGTCTTCGATGCGCCTTCTCTTCAAGAGAGGACAATTGTGGAGTGAAGAGAGAGAAGTAAAAGCCATAAAATAGGTGCAAGTTCAGCAGCCATGCCAGCCGCCCACCATGGAGCCCAACACGGGAACATGACAGGTCCTAAAATTATACGAGGCATGTCAACGTCAGCTGCACACAGCAGCTATAACCAAATATATTGTGCCCAGACAGAGCACATACACAAGGTTAACCCTTGCCACCAGGAAAAATCGGAAGTAAACAGAAGGGAGAAGTAGACAGGAAAAATAAAACAGGGAGAGTTAAAGACAAAGTTGTAGGGGAGAGAGATAGGAAAAAGCGACTGCCGATTTCCCCTGGGTGGGTCAGCCGAGGGGTGCCGTCTATGTGAAGCCGGGGCCAAAGGGGTGTATTGCCTCTGCCAGGGGGCTTTAAAGGTCCAATCACCAGGCGTCGACTCAACCTCCAGGATCCCCTTTTTTCCGGACAGGGTTAAGCCACGCACGGCGAAGCATGGGAGGAGGTTAAAACCCCCTCTTTGGCTGGGGTCCGTGGTGTTGCCACACACCAAACGCCTGCTTGTGCAGATGCCCCAGTGGGTATTTTTTTTTTTTTTTACTGCTTTGTTTGCCAGCTTTACCTTGTCCTGTATGCCAGAAAAAGAGCGACTCAAGATTATTGAGCCATGCTGTAAAAACTATACATTTCGGAGCTGGCTAATGAGTCTTGTGCCAATGAAATGTCGTAAAGAGACCTGTTCAGGCTTTGTCCTCACCTGAAGCATTCCCGAATTAGTTCCCATTCATTTTATCGTGCTAAGCCACTGCATCAGTACGACTCTTACTGTTGAGTGCTATTTTTATTCGTAGTAAGATCAAGAAAAGAAACATTGCATGCTAATTGTCGTGTTTTCCTCATTTAAGTGTACTGCGGTGCACACACAGTGAAGAAATATTCATGAAAGCACACAGCACCACGGCGTTTCGAGAGGGCATACAAGGTATGCTGCCAAATTCTGCTTGTAGCACCCATTACCACAAGTAAAGGCAGAGAGGTTGGCGTCGCACAATGATTCATGCAGATTATCGACCCAGTTCCTATACTAACAATAATATTCGTGGGCTGGCCATAGCAGACAACGGGGTTCAAAACTACACTCCTGCATTATCTGCGCACGCACGAGTAGCTGATGGTGAATGGTTGAATATGTTAATGGTTGAATATGTATGTATATATGTATCAATGCCCGTGGCATTGGTGAATCACAATGCCGCGAGCTTAGAGATTTCCCCTGAGTGTGAAAGAGCCTGTACATCAATACCATGTTGCCTCTGCACAGCCTCCTCATCACAATGGTGCGAGCTTTGAGATTTCCCCTAAGTGTGAAAGAGCCTGTACATCAATACCATTTGGTGTCTGCACAGCCTCCTTTTTAATAAGGACTCGCTCGCTCGCTGGATTTTGTGCCGACCGGTTGTGCCCCCGCGATCGCCGACGAAGGCGCAGCTCTAGCCAACTGGGCTCGTCCTACGCCATCTCCTGACGCCGACAAGGGCTCTCGCAGAGTGGTGCCCTGTCCTCCGACTCCTACGACCGTGTCCATCTTTCCTATCTTCTCCTTACCGTCGTTCGCTGTCCCTGCGCCCCACTCTCTCCTTCCTCTATCTCTTTACCTTTTAATCCTATCCTTTAGTCCCTCCTTTACCCCCACCCCTTGTGAGCTACTGTTGAGGTGTCCTCCCCCTGAGATACAGTTACGGGGCTCACTTTTCTCTTCTTTTCATTTAAAATCACTCCCCCCCCCCCCCCCCCTTCTTATTAAGACAACTATGAAACGCCACCCCACCAGTGTTTGATAAAACTTAACCAAAGAAACACTTGCACATTGCTCTCTCCGAGAATATGCTTACAAATCTTCTAGTTTTTTTTTTTTTGTCATGCAATTTCACTTTGCAGTATTCAAACAATAGTATTCTCGAAATATTTGAGAAGTATTTGAAAAATATTTTAATCAATTTACACTCACACTTTAATAATTGCATTCCTTTCGCACCCAAGATTTCGTTATTCATACAGCTCTATAAAAAACTCCTCTTTGTACTGTGAACCTGACCTTACATGACATGGTTAGTCCATGTGCTGCTCGCAAGGCAAGTCTATGAACACCACTACTGCGCACCTCTGGTTTTTCTGCAGCAGGTCACAGATCTTCTCATTAAGTCCTTGGATCTTGTGGTCTTTCACGCCATTATCGTTTTTAAGCTTCTGATTTTCCTGCACAAACACAAAATATATAGACGTGTAACATGTTACATGGTGGCACAGGGTTTTACAACAAACAAAAAATAAATTCGTTTCCACAAAATTAATTGAAACAGACTTTTTTTTTTAATGTTCTATCTCTCTAAATTGACTTAGCATTTTTCTTCAGCTTATGATTCTCTTCCCTTACTTAAAACAAGAAAAATAGATCAATTTGATTCGACAGCTTTTTCCCTTGTTAGACCTTTCAATCAGAAGCTTTTGACAAGCAGTGTATATGCTGCTCTACAAATGTTTTAATTATGTTTCAAGCATGGATACCTATTCAAAAAAGCACGTGCCTAGCTTCAATTTAAGGAATGTAAGAAAAGTGCAACAAAAAAAAAAAGAGTAGTGAAGAGAAAACACACACAGTACTGTGTGTGTGCTCTTCAGTAGTCCTTCTTTGCGGCACAATGTTCCCCCCAGCATGCACAAGTTTCCACTTTTCGTTGTTTCGATTACGCAGTTTGTTGAATGTTGACTGTAACTGTTTTCTTCTGATAGTGGGTTTTTTTTAACCATTATTGTTTCAATATTATATGCACTGCTTACTCTGAGGAATGTCCAATTAGGTGTGGAGTTCTCACTTCCGCAAGTGTGCACAGTCACTCTCAGACAGACCTTCTGCGAAAGCATGTCTAGCAGTTCAACCTCCTATTTTGCAAGTCTACCAGCAAAAATGTTTGCACAATAATACCTCATTAACTCGAACTTGCATATCTTGAAAAATCGGCAAGTTTAAAATTTTTGCGGCACCGAACTATTTTCTGTACATACCGTGTATATGCTGCCCTTTATTTCAAAGTATTTTGGGATCAGATTGCCGGTATCTCGAAATCTTCACTGAGAGTGGAATGAAAATTTCGCCGCTGAACGATCTCACAAGATTTGCACGATGCTGCCATGCCTGAAGGCTGTTGATTTTTTTTATTATTATTATTTAGCCACGCTTGCCACTGCATCGATGCTCTTCACGGATGTGAAGTCCGAGCGGAGCGCTATATCAACTTTGTTGAGCAAGCCTGTGGCATGTCATGTGGCAGCCATCATTATCAGCAGCACATGTGCAGGGCAGGCCCTCTACCCATGCTTGGCACAGTTGGTCTCATTAGTGTTTTGCAGTGCACGTGATTTTCTATCAGAGGTGTACAGATTTTCTTCCAACTGTGAGAAGCAGCAACTTAGCATGAGCGCGGCGAGCATGGCATAACTAAAGCAGTGCAGGTAGTTAACCCTAGAAAGGAAGGTTGCCCTGATCAAGGAAGTGGAGAAAGGAGGCCTAACAAAATCTAGCATTGCACAGGAATTCGGAATCCCTTTGTCTGCACTTTCGACAGTGCTGAAAAACAAGCAGAAGGTGTTGGATGAATTTCAGCAAAGCTTCTTCAGCCAGCGGAAACGGGTTTGAGACCCCAAATTCCCAGAAGATGATGTGGCTGCGAAATGCCAGAGCAGCCAACCTTCCAATCACCATAGAGTTAATGATGGAGAAGGCAGACACTCTGGTCTTGCAAATGGGTCACACAGACTTCAACTGATCAGCCACTGGTTTGACTGCTTCAAAAAAGAACAGTGGGGGAATCAAAGTCTGTGCCTGGCGAGAGTGGCACTGTCAATGCAACCACTGCAGACAACTGGCACAGGGAGCCGGCTTACAGAGCAGCAAAAGAGTTACGCCAACAGAGAAATTTTCAACCTTGACGAGGCAGTTCCCTTTTATAAAAGGTTGTCGAGCCACACCTTCACACTGAAGGGCAGAGCGTGCTCAGGAGTGAAACAACGGAAGGACACTAACAGTTCTTTTCGGGGCAAATGCCACAAGTGAACAAAAACTGCTGTTGCAGTCAGCAAAGCTCTGACGCCTAGGTGCTTTAGAAATGCACAACTTCTGAATGGCGTTATCTATCGTGCCAACAGAGCAGCGTCGATGACAGCAACTTTTTTAAAACAGCACATTCACTCTACAGATAACAAGATGGCCAAGAAAAACAGGAAAGTCCTGTTCATTGTGCACACTTGCCCAGGTTATAATAAAATAAAGAACTCGGAAGCAGTAACAGTCAAGTTTCTGCCGGCAAACATGACGTCTGTGCTGCAACCAACGGACCAAAGTGTCACCGAAGTTGCCTGAAAAATAGACCGCAAGAGCCTGCTCCACAGAATATTGTTGTCGAATGAAGATGGCATAGGCTACGAAATTGACTGCTGGAAGCAGTGCATCTTCTCAGCAGCACTTGGCAGCAAGTTAGCACGGCGGCTATTGCCAACTTCTTTGCACATGCTGGGATTTCATGTGCCCCCAGTTTGCCAGAAGTGAAAACAGATCACTTCACAGACTGTGAGGAACTTTGTCAAGAGGTCATCAAGCTTGCTGGTGACAGTGCAGCTAAAAGTGACTTGGCTTTTCTTGAGTACGAGCTGTCCAAGCAGAATGAGCAATGATCATTCGCGCTAAAATCATTCAATTGAATGATTTAGAATGCCGAAATCATTTAAATAACCACTAACGCAGGCTACGGTGATGACGAACCTCCTTGATAGGGGCCGACATCTGCCGAAATGAGAAATTTGATGAGCCTGCTTCGAAATAAAGTGGAGTACTGCAGCGAGAAAGATTGGCTCATGCGATGTGTTGAGCAGCTGGAAGATGTCTTCCTGGGCCAAGTAAAACCGCAAAGCACACGAGCATTAGGCAGTTTTTCTCTGCTACATAACATTACAGTGCCAAAAAATCCAGCGAATTAATGTTCTTTTTTTATGTTTTTTTTTTCTCATTTTTAAACCTTGGCGAGAAGAAGCTTAGAATCTGCTGCTGAAGAGCCGGTAAGTAGTACAGATTTTTCTGTAAAGCACTAGATTTTTCTCGGACATTTCAGCAATTTAGCTTATCTCGAAAATCCACTTCCTGAAATTTTCCTTGGTTTTTACAACTTTGAGTTAACGAGGTATTACTGCATTTCCTACTACAAAATACCCCACACAGCTTTAGGTTACTTCAAAGTGCTTAACAAATACTGTCCAAATATTTAAAGGCTTCAGTGTGCACAATTAGACCAGCTTGTTCACAGGTCCAAGCTGCTTGAGCATGATAATTATATACAAGGATGCTTGCAGATACTCCCCAACATGAAAAAATGAACAGTTGTGCCCATACTTTCATTACTTATAATTTTTGAGTTTCAATTTTTAGGACCATTGAGTTTGGCCGTGCTAATGGAGAAAAAAAAAAGGAACCAGGTGCTTGCAGGAAGAAAAACTACAAAAAAAAAACATCTCCCTGCACTATATGCAAGTATACCTGCTTTTATAGTTGCCAAGCCACGGCTTCCAGACATTACATGTGAACACTGACTGATACACCACACCACCACATAAATATAAGGATATATTTCTGCCTTCTAAAATGAGAAATCAAACTTGCAACAAGGCATATATTTTGTAACTTTCATATATATTCCTAGCAGCATTTTCATATGTTAATTGTAAATTATTTTCATGATTGTTTTTCATGAAGCTGCTTCGACCGTTCACATAATTGTCTAGAACTGTTTGAGCAAATAATTTCTGCTTTATTTCTAATGAGACCATCAATTATCAGGTTACACAGTGATCAATCTGTGTTATATTTCGAGACTAATACATCTTCAAATAAAGCTGTTATATCGTAAAAGCACCAAAAATGAGCTCATTTACAGTTATATGAGTAGAGCTAACTGCTTTTGCAGTTGAAAAAAAAAAAGAAAGAAATTACTCTAATACATATGAAAAATTATTAGCTGATCTGTTATACTCACTGAAATCATTAGCAATGCTTTTGTGGACATAATTTATCATTTTTTCCTCTCCTTCTTCGCTGGATTTAGCACAGCTTTCTTCAAGAATCAGCATGCACAGTGGCGATCATAATTTCAGCGACCACAAGTGCGCACGGCAAACAGCACCACTGTGCCTTCTGACCTGCAACGCTGGCGAGTGCACTGTGTGCATGCGCATTCTTTTTCGTTTGCCAACCTGCTCTTTCGCTCTTTTCAAGTGCCTGCACACCAGAACGCCAGAAAAAGTGCCTGTCGCTTTTGAAATTGCACACACAAATGGTGTCAATCGACATACGTGATAAGATTGCCAAACAGCAATGTCTCTTGTGCTTTATATTGGCTAAAAATGCCATATACATGTTTTTGTTGCCATGGAACGTCCGCAACCTAAACATAGAAGCGATGTGCACTGAGCACTGTACAAGTTACACATTTTTGTCACGATTTCAGCACTTACTGCTTCTGTGGTTGCTGCAGTAGTGGCACATTGCACTTTTTATGGCGTTTCGGTGTGACTGCACTTGAAGGAAGTGAAATAACAGGATGGCAGGTAAGGATGCACGTGCGCAGTGCTCACTCTCAAGCTTTGCAAGTAGCCATTAGAAGATTGCGATGCTGTGTGGCACACGTTCCTGCACTCTCAAATTTTGACTACCCCTGTACCAAGGCCTACTCCTGCCAACCTTCATCAAAAGCCATTTATAGGCACAACTTGCTTGTACTGTACGTGTTGTTGGGGTCCCAAAACCACCATATAATTATGAGAGATGCCATAGTAGAGGGTTCCGGAAAATTTGAATCTCTGGGGTTCTTTAACATGCACCTAAATCTAAGCACACAGGCCATTGTATTGTACGCGAGTGTGCTAGAGCATACTACCCAACCTCTTACATGGCCCACTGTTCAACAGCTACACGTTGGAGGCTGTTTAATCTCTTTTTCAGTAAGGCCGTTTCAGTAAGGCCGTTTCAGTAAGGCCGTTTCAGTAAGGCCGTTTCAGTAAGGCCGTTTCAGTAGGGCCGTTTCAGTAGGGCTGTTTCAGTAAGTTGCAGTTTACAACCTGAACATTCAATGCTGCAATTCTGCCCTTAGGGAGGGAAACCTGAAACATGACAGCATATACAAGACGCGGATCACTTGAGAGCACTGAAGCGAAAAGAATCGTCCACGAGCCGGCATACTCGTTCCGTGTTAAAAAAGACTCCCCTTTTGATTCCATCTTTCCCTGGAGAAAACCTATAGTAAAAGGAAAGGGTTGTGCATGGAGCTCTTGCACACAAGTGCTTCCTCTCAAACGCCTGCATTTATACTTTTGGTAACTCAGGTTAGCTAAGAAAATGCAAGACAGCCCAATAAAGCAAAAAGCTTTTTTCTCGTATGACGAGGGTGCATGGAAGCTTAGAACGCAGAACAGGCTATCATTCAACCTGAATTAGCTTGATGAAGTTGCACTAAGACGTACACAGCACAAGAAAAACCTTAAGTTATTAAACCTTTTCTTTACGAGCCAAAAAAGCAACTTTTATAAAACGGCAGGATGAGTGGCAATAGCTTTTTAATTATATCACCAAGACAGTTTCTCTTTGTTCATTTTGTTTTATTGTGCTGTATGTTGCCCTTCCCTACAATGTGCACAGTGTTGTGATTTCAGTCAAGCCCATGTAGAACCTTTACGACCCCGGCCCTCAGAATACCCAACTTTGAAATACTGGAAATCAAAGTTCAACATTCTGACACTGGCTCGCTGTGACATCATAAACTTTGAAGATGTCTGGTGAGGCCTAATTAATACAGCCGAGCCCGGGTATATCGAACTCGCCAAAAACCGTTCGATATATGGCATTATTTGATATAGGCACGCTTGACACAAAGGCCCAACAATAAGGAAGGTACTTTATTAATATGGTGGCTTACTTGCCTGCCCTACTTTGGAACAAAATAGTCCTGGATTTTCTTCTGTGTCAACGACTTCGCTGCCTGTGCCAGCACGCACGCCTCCACCTTGTCCAACGAGTCAGAGCAGCTGACCCCGCAACCTTCCACAATCACGCAATAGTGCCGGACCAACGCAAGTGCACTAATCACTTCGGAGGATGTAGGCAATGGGCCATCGTCAATTTCTTTATTGCTGTCGATTGCTCCCAAGAACTCTGCCAGCTCGCTCTAAACTTCAGCGGAAACACCTGCAGTGTCTTCAGTGCTGTCATCGAAATTTGGGGCGTCGTCTCCAGGCATGCGGAAGCCGGCATGCCTGAAGCAGTTCTGGATCGTCTCTTTCGTGACATCTGCCCATGGCCTACTCAACATAGAAAGAGCTCCGAGCAAGTCGATTTTAACCTCACTACCGACATGAAGGTTCTTAACCCTCTCCACCAGGCGTTTCCTACAGCTGGCTTTCAGTGCGCGTATAACGCCTTGATCCAGTGGTTGCAGTACAGACGTAGTGTTTTGGGGCAAAAAACGCAGCTTGATGTTGCTAAAGGTCGTACTGCAGCTGTGCGATGAACAATTGTCCACGAGCAGGCACACCTTGCGATTTTTGCCTGCCAAATCATCATATCACGACATTAGCCACCTGTCGAAAAATTCCCCAGTTATCCACGCTTTTGAGTTTGCTTGGTAGGTAACTGGAAGTGACAGTGCATTTCGAAAACATGGCAGTGCCGTGTGTTGTATTCAGCAGGTACGTTATCATATGATAGCCCTAGGCATGTGCAGATGCACGTGCACGCACCTTATCAAGTCAGCTAACATCTGGGTATATTAACCATCACAAACTAAGAATAAACAGAGTTGTTTGAGGTACTGGGTCGGTGTGGTTACTTCGCGACACTGCGGCTCCCCGACGTAGTTCGGCAGGGCATGGCGGCGGATACCACAGTTGGCGACGAGGGTGAAGTGACCGAAAGCTAAAGCAATGAGTCTGCACCAACCGCCCGAGTTTCTGCCGACGCCCGGGAAGCCTACCCTTCCGTGGATGCAGTGGCACCACCTTTTCAAGAATTATCTCCTGGCATCGGGGAGCGACGCCCACTCATCTGCTCGCCGTAAAGCTTTGCTGTTTCACTGCTTGGGGGTGGAAGGCCAGCGATTGTACTACGCATTACCGCATACAGCGGGAAAAGAAGAAAGCGGCTCGAGCGACGAGTACAATGTAGCGGTGGCTACGTTGGACGCCTACTTTACTTCTAAAACGAACATCATCGTGGAACGGCACCGGTTCGGATAGCGCACCCAACTGCCTGGGGAGACCGCAGCAGCATTCGTTACGGCACTGCGCGAGCTGGCATTGTCCTGCAACTTCGGGGAGCAAACTGACGACTTCATTCGTGACCAGCTTGCAGCGAAAACGAGCAACCATGCCCTTCGGGAACGCCTACTTCTGGAAAGAACTTCGCTTATGCTTGAACATGCGCTGACTATCTCGAACAACATTGAAGAGGCCACGAAATACTCACTTGAGCTAGTCATCAGCCGCGAGCATCCAAAAGGTGGATAAACATCAGATGCCAGCCCGTACAGAAGCACGAATGCCGTCTTCGCAGCACAAAGCATGTTTTCGTTGCGGGTCTTCTCGGCATCTTGCAGATTCCAAAACATGCAAGGCGCGGGATAAAACCTGCAGTAAATGCGGCAAACGGGGACGTTTCCAGCATGCATGTCGGAGCGGCATGCCAGACGAGAGGGCACTAGCTGTCCGAGAGGTCGATACCTGCAATATATCCGAAGACCTCAATGTGTTGCTTCTTGCCCGGCAGAAAAAAGCAGCAATAAATGTGGACACCCTCGTGCAGGACGTGCCAGTACGTCTCCTCGTAGACACAGGCTCCGCTGTCTCAATTCTGTCGGCCGTCCCGTATTCGAGGTAGAAGTGCCCTCCGGTGCAGCCGACCTCAGCGGCACTGTACGATTTTTCTCGCCGCAGAATAGGCACTGAGGGGTGTCTTACAGCGCCAGTCTTCTTCCAAGGTCGGCACGCCGAGATACTTTTCTACGTCGTCAAAGGTGGTACTGACATCCTCGGCATCGACGCTATCGAAGCCCTGCGGCTGCACATCAATGGTATGTCACTTCAATGCACTAACATTACGCAAGCGCCACAAGGCCTTGATCCCGAGCTTTTCTCCGAATTTTCAACCTTGTTCGATGGAAAGTTAGGGCTAGCAGCAAATTTCATTCACAAGGTCAAGTTAAGACAAGGGGTCACGCCTGTCGCTGCTAAGTTACGCCGTTTGCCATTTTCAGTGCGAGACGCGGGGCGTGAAGAGTTGCAGCGCCTCGAGCAGAAAGATGTGATAGAAAAGTGGATGCCTCAGAATGGGTATCACCAATCGTAGTAGTGGCAAAGAAAAATGGCAAGATAAGAATTTGTGTCGACCTACGCGAACCGAACAAAGCGGTTGTCATTGACAAATTTCCGTTGCCTCACACGGAAGAACTGCTGCGCAAACTTTATGGTGCAAAGTATTTTTCCAAGATTGATTTAGCAGCCGCATACCACCAAGTCCTGCTGAGTCCTGAAAGTAGAGAATTGACTACCTTCATAACCGATAGTGGATTGTACCGATTCAAACGCGTCTGCTTTGGACTTGCCTTAGCACTGTCTGCTTTTCAGAAAATGATGGTCACTATCCTGCGGAAGTGCAAAAATACTTTGTGCTACATAGATGACGTGATTGTGTTTGGTAGCACACCTGAGGAGCATTTCAAGAACCTGAAGCACCTGACTGCAAAGTCAGGATTGAAGCTGAATGACAAATGCATTTTCAATGTTCAAGAAATAGAATTCCTTGGGCACATGATAAGTCACCAGGGTATAAGGCCGCTACAAAGCAGCATTGACGCCATCAAGGCTGCACCAGCACCAATGGATATCAGTACCCTGCGCTCATTCTTAGGAATGATTGGCTATTACACAAAGTTCGTACTTGACTATGCAGTGCTTGTTGAGCCTCTTCGTGAGCTCTTGCGCCAGAATTCCACGTTCACTTGGAATCCTGCCAGACAAGCTTGTTTAGAGCAGCTGAAAAGTACCTTGTCCACGAGATGTTTACAGCTTTTTGACCTTGTGGGTGACATTATTGTTACCACAGACGCCTCATCCATCGGGCTAGGAGCAGTGCTGCAACAGACAAGAAATGATGAGCTAGTAACGATTTCATTTGCTTCTCGCAGGCTTACTCCACAGGAACAGAAGTACTCCGTTGGGGAACTGGAAGCCCTTGCATGCTTGTGGGCATGCGAACACTGGAGAGTCTACCTTTGGGGCCGTCCATTCACTCTGCGCACCGACCAGCAGGCTCTGACTACACTCCTAAGTACAAAGGGAGTAGGTCGCCGTCCGTTCCGAATAGCAAGGTGGCACGCAAGACTACTCGCATACAACTTCACAATTGAATTCCAAAAGGGTGACAAGAAAACAGTTGCTAATGCTCTTTTAAGAATGCCTCTCCCAGTTCAAGTGGAGGAGGAAGAGGCTGGGGAGACCATTTGTGTGGTCTCACCATGCGTTACCCATGGGGAATTTGTCGCTGAAACAATGCAAGACCAGCTGCTGCAACAGGTCATGAAGTGGGTGACTTCGACATGGCCTGCAGTGAAGACGTTGCCTGCCAATGCAGTTCCATTCTACAGGGTGCGGACTGAGCTCTCAGTCGTTGGAGACCTCCTACTTCATGGAGACAAGTTCGTCGCACCTTCATCTCTCGTAGGACAGCTACTTGACGCAGCCCACGAGTCTCACCCAATCATAACAAGGACAAAACAGCGACTACAAGAGCAATACTAGTGGCCTGCTATGTGCAAACAAGTAGAACAGTTGATTGCATCTTGTGGTGTATGCCAATCAGTTGACAAGACTGCAAAACCAGCGACACCACCATTGCAACCAGCTGCATTCCGTCGACACCGTGGCAGAAACTAGGAATTGATATTGTGGGTCCTTTTGCAAACGTGTCTGCAGATTGTCGTTTCGCGATTATGGCATTGATTACTTCAGCAAGTGGCCAGAAGTTTGCTTTGCTGCGAGGGTGACTGCTACAACAGTTATTTTCTTCCTACGAAGTATTTTTAGCAGGGAAGGTGTCACACCGGTCCCGTTAATTAGGGAGGCGATCGCCGGGCTAATTCCAAGGGCCGAAGTATCGGCCCCCCGAACCGCACCACGAAAGCGTGGACAATTTAGAGGTGGTCCTTTTTGGCGCGCCAGCGGACGCCGGCTGTGGCCCAAAGAACAAGTCAGAGCCGAGAGTTGATAAACAAACAAAACTATATTCTCAATAATGGCAGATCAGAAAAACAATACACAAATATGCTCACTCCACAATAGCTGAGTACAATATGCCACCGATCAAACAACGTACTACACAGTACAATTAGCCACACTCGAACAACGGACACAGACAACAGTACACACTACAATGCAGTCGCATGCATTGAACAACCAAGACACTTAAAGACTAAAGAGATAGAAAACTTATTCAGTCCAAAGTCCTTGGAACAAAAGTCTGAATGATACTCTTCCGAGAATCACTCACTCAAAGTCCAGCGTTGTTGCCGTTCCGCTGCCCCCTGAAGTTTCTCTTCCAGGAAACCTCGCCGAAGTTTCTCTTCCAGGAAACCTCGCGTCTTCAATCGGCCACTCTCCAAGCTTCTAACTTCTCCGCCGGAAACACGTCGGCTTCCCACACGCAGCTGTTGCCGCGCGTCTTCGCTCGATAGCGGTAAATACACGCTCTTGCCTGTAGCTCAGGCCTTCACCCCTCAGGTGGAAATCCTCTTCATCTCCTGCTTCATCCCTACGGACAAAACCTTTGCCGACTACACGGCGGAATCCCTTCGCACTCTGGCGTTAACTTCCGTCTTCTCCTGATCTCTCATCTCGATCTCTTATTGTTTTTCCTTGTTCTTTTTCGGCGAGCCTTTTCCAACGACGGTATCTGAGGCAGCGTCTCAGCCATCGTTGTCACTTCCGACCCTGCTAACAGGTCATGACGTTCGACGGGTCCGGTCTGTTTATTTACCAGCTTGTTAATGTCTCTACATTTGGCCTGGCTGGCCGACTCCTACTCCTTTACACTGTCGGTCTGTTGGGGTCGTGCCGACGTACGTCCAGCTGCCCGGCGCGTAAACTCGTTCCACCCGATCATCTTCTCATTCGCTGTCTCTTGCGCCGCAGCTTCACCTTGGTCTCTAGTGAGATCCGTCACGGGATGCTCCTCCACTGTATGTCGCGGTCGCTGGGTTGTCGAGGGCTCTATCTTAGGGTCTTCTTCCAAACATTCCGGATCATTCGGTCCTAGCGCCCCGTCGATGTTTCCGATGACAAGGTCGTACAGGGGGGTCGTCATGCATAAAGCAGTAACCTTCCCGCTGAAGTACGGGGTTTCCACCTCAATCTCTGCTTCGGGAAGCATCCGTACCGTACGGTCACTTAGGCAAACCGGTTTCGTTCTGCCTGTCAACTCACTTTCCCGTACCAAATTTCTCCGCACGATAACCGTGGAGCTACCGGTGTCTCTTAGAACCGTAATCTTCTTGCCTGCAACCTTACCAGGCAGCGTTGGCATTCCCTTCGTAACACCGGTTGGCTGTTTTGACATTACCGCACCCACAATAGGAATTTTCTCCCCATTCTTCAACTCTACGAATCCATCGGTGACGGCATTATTATCAGATTTCGGTGCCGCTTGCACACAGGATAACTGGTGAGTTTGACTCACTCCGTTTCGACATGCGTCTGCTTTGTGCCCAGTCTGACCACACTTAAAACATTTTACTGCCGTAGGGCTCGTAAAGATCGTTCGACAGTTTTTCGCGCAATGACCCACTCGGTTGCACAGAAAACATCGCGGAATGCTCTCTGGTGTACGCTTCTTTTCTTCGGGAGCCAATTTCTTCGAATCATCGGGACAATCCTTCTTGACCTTGGCCAAATTAGTTCCACCTTGCATTTCCAAGAATTGATCAGCCAATTCAAGCATTTCTTCAAGTGACTCAGCCTTCCTCTCTTTCAAATACAGCGACAGGCTTGGGTGGCAACTAGTAAGAAATTGTTCTCTAATTAGGAGTTCTCTAAGTTCATCGTACTCCTGCGCTGTCCCTGAAAGTTCAATCCATCTGTCGAAATAATCGCTAAGTCGGGTGGCGTACTGTGTAGCCGTCTCACCATCAGCTGGCTTTCCTGTCCGAAATCTGTCCCGGAATCCTTATACAGTAAATCTAAATCGCTTCAGCAAAGCAGCTTTCCCCTTGGCATAGTTGGCTGCATCGGTCGGCGTCAGCCTACCGTACACACTGAGCGCTTCACCACTCAAGTAAGTACTCAAAGCAGTTGCCCATTGATGTTCCGGCCAATTCTGGCTCCTCGCAATCATCTCAAACTGGTGAAGATACGCGTCAAGGTCGTCCTTCCTTTCATCAAACGCTACAAGAAGCTTGCTTGGGTTCAAGCGGAAACCATGATCTTCCCGTTCGCTGCTTTCAACTCTAGCTTGGGCTGGAGTTTCACTTCCCTGTTGCAAACGGAGCCGCTCGAGTTCCATCTCGTGCTGCCGCTGCCGTTCCCTTTCGGCCATCTCCGCTTCTCTTTCTTCTTTCAGCTGTCGCTCCCTTGCTTCTCTTTCTTCTCTCGCCCTCTCAGCAGCCAGCTTTTCTCTCTCCAGCTCCAACTTCAACTGCTGCTCTCTTTCTTCTTTCAGCTGTCGCTCCTTTGCCTCTCTTTCTTCTCTCGCCCTCTCAGCGGCCAACTTTTCTCTCTCCAGCTCCAATTTCAATTGCTGCTCTCTTTCTTTTTTCGCTCTCTCAGCTGCCAACCTCTCTCGCTCCAACTCAGCTGCTTTTTCTTCCTTGGCCCTCTCAGCTGCCAACCTCTCTCTCTCCAACTCAGTTGCTTTTTCTTCCTTGGCTCTCTCTTTTTCTTCTTTTTTCCTTCTGGGTGACCCACTTCCGTAGTTCGGCGCCAGAAAGACCCATCTTCTCACCAAGAGCTACTAACTTTTCGAGATCCATGGTGTCTCGCAAATAAAGTCTTGCCGCGTGTAAAAAGTATCTGCCTAAATCAGTCTATCGGAACACTCCACTGCACTCGTTAACGAGAACACTGCACAACACACAAAATCGTTCCGATAGCACTATCAACACTAGAGGCTCTTTCTCACTACTTTGGACACAATGTGCACCAAAAGGTCCTGTCGCGGACGCCAGATTAATTGTCACACCGGTCCCGATAATTAGGGAGGGGATCGCCGGGCTAATTCCAAGGGCCGAAGTATCGGCCCCCCAAACCGCACCACAAAAGCGTGGACAATTTAGAAGTGGTCCTTTTTGGCGCACCAGCGGACGCCGGCTGTGGCCCAAAGAACAAGTCAGAGCAGAGAGTTGATAAACAAACAAAACTATATTCTCAATAATGGCAGATCAGAAAAACAATACACAAATATGCTCACTCCACAATAGCTGAGTACAATATGCCACCGATCAAACAACGTACTACACAGTACAATTAGCCACACTCGAACAACGGACACAGACAACAGTACACACTACAATGCAGTCGCATGCATTGAACAACCAAGACACTTAAAGACTAAAGAGATAGAAAACTTATTCAGTTCAAAGTCCTTGGAACAAAAGTCTGAATGATACTCTTCCGAGAATCACTCACTCAAAGTCCAGCGTTGTTGCCGTTCCGCTGCCCCCTGAAGTTTCTCTTCCAGGAAACCTCGCCGAAGTTTCTCTTCCAGAAAACCTCGCGTCTTCAATCGGCCACTCTCCAAGCTTCTAACTTCTCCGCCGGAAACACGTCGGCTTCCCACACGCAGCTGTTGCCGCGCGTCTTCGCTCGATAGCGGTAAACGCACGCTCTTGCCTGTAGCTCGGGCCTTCACCCCTCAGGTGGAAATCCTCTTCATCTCCTGCTTCGTCCCTACGGACAAAACCTTCGCCGACTACACGGCGGAATCCCTTCGCACTCTGGCGTTAACTTCCGTCTTCTCCTGATCTCTCATCTCGGCTGCTCGGTTAAATACCTTGCGAGCGACATTCCAGAAGGTTCCCGTCATTTCGTCGGCGCGATACGCAGCGAAGGCTGGGAAGAGGGCAAGACGGTTGGAATGCCCTCCGCGGCCGATGACTCAACTCGGTATGACCACGCCCCTTTCGTTCTAGAACTTTCGCGGGCTATCTCCGCCGCCGATGTGGGGCGAGGAGGTTCGTTGGCGAAGCCACGCTTCCGAGGGGAGAGCGCGCGCCTCGGGGAGCCTTTAGATGTTTGTTTTCTTTTTCTTTTGACCTCGCGGCGCCACTCCGGCGTTTCGTCGCAACAATTTGGCCGCGCGCCCATTTTTAGCGCTCGTTCTGTGACAGAAGGATACCCAGAGGAGATTGTGAGTGACCATGGTCCTCAGTTTACAGCCTGCGAGTTCGACAGTTTTCTCAAGGAATGCAGCATCACCCATACGTATTCGGCAGTCTACCACCCGCAAGCGAACGGCCAAGTGGAAAGATTTAACCGGGTGCTCAAAGAGTATGTTCAGGTCTGCACGCGTGAACGTCAGTCTTTCAAAAAAGCCATCACCAAATATCTAGAAGTTTACCGTTTCACGCCGCACGCCACTACAGGACTGAAGCCTTCCGTTCTCCTGCACGGCCGCTATCCCAGAATTAAACTGGATCTACTAGCAGCGCCAGGTAAACAGTTTTTTCAAGAACCACATGCAGCAATGGAGGCCGTCCGCAGCAGGGTAAAGCAAAAGCAACAAGCAAGTAAGACCTACACCGACCGTCGACAAGCTGCAAAGCAGTCTCCGTTAACAACAGGTCAACCAATACGAATCAGGCTGCCAGATCATGAGTCTAAGGGGGCTGTGAGTTACTCAAGCCTGTTCATAATCACTGATCAATGTGGCCAAGACACAAACTAAGTGATGGTCGCACCTGGAATCGAAATTGGCTAGTACCTTGCCCTCGGCCTGCTACTCTTGTAGAATCTTCCTGTTGTGACTCTCCAAACGATTCCGATGATGCACCCCAGCCGTTAAACCTTGGAGCCTCAGTTTCAAGGGACCTTCCAGAACTGAGGCGGTCAACGAGGCTGAGAAGACCACCGTCGTGGTTAAAAGACTATGAACGACATTGAGTGCTACGTAGTGTCTACTTATTGTTACTCTTTCTAAGTGATTGTTCAAGTTTTTGAGGGGAGGGAGAATGTTGTATTCAGCAGGTGTGTTATCATCTGATAGCCCTAGGCATGCGCAGATGCACTCGCACGCGCCTTATCATGTTAGCTAACATCTGGGTATATTAACCATCACGGACTAAAAATAAACAGAGTTGTTTGAGGTACTGGGTCGGTGTGGTTACTTCGCCACCCTGCGGCTCCCCGAGGTAGCTCGGCAGGGCATGGCGGCGGATTCCACATCGTGCTTTTTCCAATAACCAGAGGTCGAAGTTTTTTCAATCCGTCTAAATTAGGTGCCAACAGCATGAACACACAAGCTTTGTTTGCCTTGCTGCCACAAGTCTTGTTGCCACGACACTGTCTTGTTTGGCAACATTTGCCAAAATAGAGCAGTTTCATCCACATTGAAGATATTTTGGGCTTGATATCTTGCTGCAGTATCTCGCCACTTTTACCTCAAGCCATTTGTCCATGCTGTCCAGGTACGCTGCTCTGCTTTTACCTAACTGCTTTGCCAACGATGTCGTGCCATTCTTTGAACCGTGGGAGCCAGCCTGAACCGCCTTAGAAATTGTTCCTGCCAAGCAGGAAAGCAAGGCCCTTGGCTTTCTGCTCGATAATAGGGCCGGACACCAGGATGTTTCGCGACCAAACGTCCACAAACAATTTGTAAATGGCCGCTTCAGCATTTTCGTACACATCAGTGCGCACACGTTGGGCACCACGGGCACCTGGCCTTTTGTCCGACTTGGCCCCGACGTCTGCCTTGTTCTTCAAGATAGTACTCAAGGTGCTCCTTGGAATTTTGTTGGCGGCGGTGACGTCGGACTTATTTTCACCGCGCTCGACCCAATTTGCGATCTCGAGTTTCGCGGCGAACGGCAAATTCTGCCTCTTTGCGCATGCCATGACAACAGCGCACGAATAAAGCTCACAGAGCACCAACAGGCAACACCGCCAGCACGGACCATGCTAAATGAGAACTCGAGGAAAACAAGCAGCAGCAGGCACACTAGCATAAAAAAGAAAAAAAAATGGCGCTCATCTTCTACAGCCTCTGCGCCTCGGAAAAAGCACGATGGCCTTTGACTAAGCGCGCCAGGAGTGGGCCAGGATCATTTCTAGCAGGGGGGTGTTCGCCCATGCACAACCAAGTCTAAACCACTTTTTTTAGGGTGGCGCCGGCAGTTTTTTTTTTTTTTTATTCAGATACCCTAAAGGCCCCGAAGGGCATTACATAGGGGGTGGGGGGGAGAACAATGTGTTGAGTACATTTCAATTCAAGAGCAAACACAGTCAAGAGCGGGCATGTAACAAAAAACGGTAGAAAAGCAAACAAACAAACAAAAATAAATGGAAAAGAAATACAAGGCAAGCGCACATAGTACATGGTTCATGGCTCTGATAATAAAAATCGCTTCAAGTGGCTTACAAACAAATCGTGATTATGAATTGTGGCAATATCTTCTGGTAATCGATTCCAATGAAAGATGGCCAAGAACAACGGGGATCGACGAAGAAGATTAGTACGGGCAAACAAGGGGAGGACTTTGAAAGGGTGATCTAAACGCGGAAAAATGCGATGGGCAAATTTGATATGCGATGCAGCAAATGACCCACTATGATAGAGCCGGTGGAAGTGACATAGTAATGCTAGTATTCTTCGTTTTTCCAGGGAGGGCAGCTGTAGAGATTCTTTAATGGCAGTTATGCTAGATGTGCGGGAATAGTTCTTAGTAATAAGACGTGGTGCTTTATTTTGCAAGGCCTCCAGTCTGTTAAGTATGCCTGGTTTGGGTTCCAAATAATACTAGACGCGTAGTCGAGTTTCCCCACCACTGCAAGGAAAAGCCAACTTGCTGGGGCACTTTTGAGGCAATGTAACAGTAAGTTTTGCTATTATTCGCAATGTAAATTTACCGTGTTTAGAAATTGTTAGATATACGAGATAATTTGATATAAACGAGTTAGATGTAGTCGGGCTTGACTGTATGTTCAGTAACAAGACAAATTGCATTTTATTTTCAGAGACAGGTGATGATTGAGCATGGCAAGTTTTTAGAATTTCTTTTGCCGCAATGGCCTAAGTATATGAGAAATCACACTGAAATCTCCAACACTACAGTGATAGCCCTCAAGCTGTGATGCAATTTTTTTTTTTAAAGTACACATTTAGTCTCTTTTACTTCTTACAAGTAATCAACTTTTTACAACAGAGTCGATGACAGTGCAGCTTTACACAATTTATAAGTCAAATCACAATGCTCTCTAACATCTCTTTAAGTAAGCACAAAACATGCAACAATTTTCGGAAGCAGTGTCAGAGTGAGTACACTGAAGAAAAGAGTACAAGCCTTGCCTGGACTATCCTTTGAATGTTGTAAAGAAGTACATCACTATCCATGTGAGAGCCCAACTGTGGAGCTGAAGGCAGCTGGGACTTCACTGCATCGAGCTGCGAAGTTTGGTTGAGTTGAAAGAAAAAAGAATGATCTAATTACAGCAGGAAAAATATAAACGAACACTTTCCAAAGAAGCCACACGAAAGTGGAAGGGATCATGTACTGCAGTTAAGCACACTATGGCGTACAGCATAAACAAAAAACAATGAATACTTTAGCCACCTAATGAGAAATGGTCTTTTTAACTCTTTTGTTACCACACGAGAATGGTTGTTTTTCATATGTCTCAGGAAGATCATCTTTGCCAGTTTAAAAAGTCTAGCACGCATTGCAGCATATCAAACATTGCAGAATGAAATGCTTTTTTCAAAAAGTATAGGTAGTAAAGCAACAAAAATATTTTAGAATGAATGAAAATGTGAAAAGTGTAAACTCTTTCATCACCAGCTGGTAAATAGTGTTATAAAAAACACTATACAGTGAAATCTCAGAAGAACGAACCCAACATTAACGAACTTTTCAGATTAACGAACTTTTAGAAAATCCCGCACGGACTGCTAATAGTTTCAATGTAAAATTATTTCACTACTACGTACTTAAGAATACCGAAAGAGAGAGAGAGAGAAAACTTTATTTGCGCGTAACGCGGAGCATTCCAAATGGTCGGGCCCTATTCCAGGGCTCCGCTGGCCCTAGCCATCATCTCTACCCGTTAGATCAGCCAACGCTGCTAAGCAATGGACGAGCTAGACTGCAGTGCCTCTTATTGTTCCTCCGTGTTGTTCATGTCGTGGTGTTCTTTATTGTGATGTGTACACTCCCACGTGATGTGAAACAGAGTTGGTGTGGCCCCACACCATGGACATATATCTCTGTATACCGAACTTTTCAAAATAATGAGCGTTAATTTAGTTGTGCATTATATTAACAATGCCTCAGTACTACGAACTCATGTTCTGAAATTCGTTGCGACCACTGGAGCGGTACGCAAACAGATGACAGCGCACGGACGCCTTGCTTCTCGAAAGACTCTCGACGGTGCGAAGAAAAAAAAAAAATGAAAGGGCGGCTTTTTTTTCTTTCTTTCTTTTTATTGAAACGCGTCGCTGCAGGTTTACAAAGGCAGAGGTGTGGGCAACAAGGGAGAGCAAGGTCAGCGAGGCAGAGTAAGAGTTGCGGAGCAAGAAGCATGGGTGCGAAAAACCCGAGACAGCGAGGGAGCAAAAAACAAAACACAAGGAGTTTTCTTTTTTAGCACTTTTTTTTTCGGAAGAGGCGGTTACAGCAGCGACCCTTCGTTTTTTTTTTTTTTTTTTTTTTTTGTCGCTTCTACATGTGCTCCAAGAGATGACGATAGTTATAGCGCGAGAAAAGAACGACAAGGAGACAAGAAGGAGATAAGCGCTTTGTCGTCGTACTGTTCTCGCGCTTAACTATCGCCATGTCATACCAACTAGCCCAAACTGCCGCACTTCTAAGTGCTCTAGGAGGCCTTGTTTCCTTGTTTGTCAGTCGTGGTCATGTCTTTTCGGTGATTACTTATCTTGTCTGTAAAGCAAGTCGGCGTTCGCACTGCGGTACTACTACAAATGAGTTCATCGCTGCTTGTGACGAAGAAGCGGAAGCAGTTTTCACTAAGCGAGAAAGTAAAGTGGATATTCTTCAGACACTGGAAGGCAAAAAGCAGGCTGTTGCGACCAATGAACCAAATTTCACCACAGAAATGTGGATGAGCTGGAGGCCTTCGCGATGCAAAATTTGTGCAGTACGAGTAAAAAAAAAAAAAAACAGACTTCTTTAAACTAAATGTGCATTTTTTGGTATTCACTTGTGCATTTGTTTTTTCTCGTGAAAAATTAGTTTAAGGACCTACAGTTGTAAAGGTAAGTCGTTTTGGTCGGTGAAAATTAAGTATTTATGGTTAATTCATGGGCTTTCAATATAACGACTTTTCAAAATAACGAATGAATTGCCGCGGCCCTCTGAAGTTCATTATACCGAGATTTCACTGTATATGCAAAAATATTCAAAACAAAAATTTCAGAATATACATTTTGTAGATAAATGACCCAGAAACAGTATAAAAATAATTGAAGTTGTACAAAATGTTTCTCTTCACATAAACAAAGAAATCAGAACCGAGGTGCTGCTTCATTGCTCATGCCATGCAATGAAGCATTGCATGGTTTTTAGCGAGACACGAGTGTGCTCGTACACTCTTCTCAGTAAATTTTCGTTGCCTTGCAATAAGAGTCTCTAAGTATTCCAATACAGTTGGATACCCATGACGTGAATCATCCCTCTGTAAATGAGATGTCCAACGAACTTCACTATTTCATCTAGGGTCACCGTTTTCAATGAGCCACCTTACTCCGCATAGGTTGGCGTTCCAATATATGCATCCAAGCACATTTCTTTACATCTTTGTGCATATCGTAATAAAAAAAGAATATCCCGCGCAGTTCTAAAATGTTTCGCACTGCTCTGTAGTCAGAGCCACGATGTGCTCCGTGGGCCTCCTTGCCGTTAGGATTGATATGTGGGGTTTAACGTCCCAAAACCACCATATGATTATGAGAGACGCCGTAGTGGAGGGCTCCGGAAATTTCGACCACCTGGGGTTCTTTAACGTGCACCCAAATCTGAGCAGACGGGCCTACAACATTTCCGCCTCCATCGGAAATGCAGCCGCCGCAGCCGGGATTCGAACCCGGGACCTGCGGGTCAGCAGCCGATCCTTGCCGTTAGGAGAAGATCTGCAGCCAGCACCACCACACTGCGACCGAGCGAAGCGTGGACCATGCACGTAACCTGAGTAACTACATGATTATGCACAAAGGTCAGAAGCTATATGCACTTGCGGCGGAGGAGATAACTTGAAGATGTAAACAAAACAAACCAATGAACGGCTACGGATATCCCAGGCTGACACAAAACATAGTCGCCATAAAACTTGAAGCTGAGGTGCTGTCATCCATGACATCTCAGCTCGTTCTCACTCAATTCAGGTAGGCTCGCAAGACAGTTTCAAGCAGCGCATGTGTTTTGCAGCGCTGATGCACACCCATGCACATGTGAGAACCGCGTAATAGGAGCGACTAGTGACACTAGATGTGGGCCTGTGTCTGATATATTGATACAAGCAAAACCAAAACGGCTGGAAACTGGCTGTGAGAGCCATTTGCACACTTCATATATGCAGCGGACTTTGGGAAATAAATTTTTTTGCAGAATTAATTTTCCTTGACTTCTAGCAACACTCTATTGATTAGCTGGCATAAATTTCCAACAATTATTACAGCTCAACTCAGTCGAATCGCGAAGCTATCACATCAATTCGATGTCTGGCTTGCAAAGTTTCTTTTCATAACAGAACTTGATGTTACTGTAGCATAATCACGAGGGGCACACACTTATGTCAAGTTCGCACAACCTAATGCGTTTTCCCAACTACACGCACATTGGTACGTGCAAAAGTCTAAAAAAGTTGCTATGTTGCCCAATGCGGCGAATTCAAAAAAATTCTGAAAGTTGAGTGGCTGAACTAACTACTAGAAAGTGCTGGGTGCACGAGAAAAAAATTTAACATGCCAAAATCAAGGACTGAAAAGCGTTGATCACCGGATGTCAATTTGAATAGGCGTGGTAACGAACGAGTCAAAGGACCCTTAGCGAAACCTATAAGAAAAGCCATAAGAAGAAAAGATTTGTTGGCAACAGAAAAGTGGCATTCTCTGCTTTCGCCTCACCATGTGTCCACTGACATTTCTTCCATGCATTCTCCCATACCATAGCTCAGGAACTGTGTCCTGTTCAGGACATGAGGCCTGCCTTTCTTTTTTTTCTGTTCCCCCTTTTTTTTTTTGTTCCGGACGGGCATATAACTGAATGAATCACTCCAGCGTCATGTCACAATCAATGATATCATAAGCATTTGGCATTGTGTGAATGTTCCTCAGGTGTGCCTATCTCAGCTAGGAGGCAGGCTATTTGAAAAAAGTACAACAACGAATAGGCAGTCATTTCAATTTTCAATTGTTTTAAAAGCATAAATTCATACACCTTGCGTATATAAGCCCAACTGTCTGTACATTGTCTACATACCCTTCTCATATGTCCAACTATATATTAAAAAATAACACCTTCCTCCCGACAAAAAAAGTTCTTACTAGTCTGCTGAAACTGATCTCACTCATTTCATCATGCGCTTTCGAAGTGCACAGTTATTTCCATGTTAGTCTGCCACACGAGTGAAGGCCAAAAGATGTATAGCATACCGCATAGTACTTTACTTTTCAGGCCATTTTTTGTCATGATTGCTAATTATTACATTAGGATGATCCAAGTACTCAAGCTGTTGGATTACTGACAAGTTAGAACTTGGTTTTCAATAAAGGTAACAAGTATAGTTTCAAGCAACAGGTCACACAAAGAGGTTTTTTTTTTTCCTATATGACAAAAAAGAGCATGTCCTTGCAGTCTAACCTTTCCAAGGATTGTGTCCACCTTGTCAGATAGCTTGGAAATATCCAGTCGGACTTCTGTGTTCTGTGAGCGTGTCTCCGATAGCAGCAAAGGTAACTGCATGTCAACTGCTACACTTGTGGCTGTTGGCACCGGAGCAGCAGGGTAGGAGTGGGCTCCTGGTGGCAGGAGGAGGCCCTGTTGCTGGTAAGGATAGGCAGCCAGTGTACTCTGCGATGCACAAGCAAGAAAGGAAGAGAAGAAAGGCTGTACACTTAAACGTTGATGTAACAAACTTCAATATAACAGCTTTCCCTTCCCTCTCTCGAGCACTGGGAAGTCATGTTGATCAGCTCAGACCCAATCATCGAAACAAGGGTTGAGGAGTGGGCCACACAGGTTGCCATCAACTTTGGGTTGATGGCCATCTAACATAAAATCATCCACAGTTGTCTTCTGACAAAATAGTTTTACCTTCCATGTATTCATTGAAATCAAACAAAGAGATGCAACACTGTCACTACCAAGTCTGATGATCATCTGATGTTTAGGAACCGCATGCTGGTTCCTTGTTCACCGAGATCGACCAGACGTCTTCGTCAATTATGAAGCCAGTAGGTGATGCAACAAGCGTGCGTAGATAGCAAGCGTAGTCCTTGTTGTCCTACTCATTGTAGCTTGTGCTGACTGGGTGATTAGATATTTTAGAAGCCGGCGGGATGACGTGTTCTTTTCCTGTGGGGATGACAGCAGCCTTGATTGTTCTAGTCAATGGCGTGATTATGCTCATGTGCACGCTCAGTAATGGCCTTTGTCGTGCGATTGTCATTAGTGATGTCACGTTCGTGCGTTTTGAGGTGTCGGGAGAACTTTCACGTTTCGCTAAGGTACACTTGACGAAAATCAGTGCACGGTACCTTACACATGACTCCTGAGAATGACTCACTAGACAGCCTATCATTTAGATTAACAAGCTGGTTTTGGAGCTTGTTGGTAGGGATGTGCGCAAATCATATTTTGAAAATACGCGTGAAAGAGCCTCACTGATTCCTTCAACATAAGGTATGGCCGCACATGTACAGGTTGGTTATCGTTGAGCTCTTTGAGCTTGGTTGGAGTCATGTACAAGATACCGTGCAGTGATTACCATCAAGTGTACTGGAACAGAAAAATTCTCCCGATGCCTCAAGGAGCAGAAACATGACATCACTAATAACAGTCACATAATATATACCATTTCTGAGCATGCGCATGAACATAATCATGCCACTGACTGGGACAGTGTCGCTGTCATCGCCAAGCAAAAGAAAACACATTATCCCGCTGGCTCCTAGAATCTATAATCATCTAGTCAATGCCAGCTATAATGAATAGGACAACAGGGACTATGCCTGTTATCTACACACGCTCATTGCATCACCTACTGGCTCCATAATTGACGAAGACGTCTGGTCCAGCTCAGTGAACAAGAAACCCACATTCGGTTTCGAAACGTAAGATCATCATCAGACTTGGTCAGTGACCGTGTTTCAACCCATTCTGACCAGAGGAACTTTTGTCGAACTCTTGACTACTAGTCAAACAAAGCTATCCTGGACCTTCTGAAGAATAAGATTAATTCCCAGCAAAAGTCATTAAAATTCAGAGGCACTTGCATTGCAAATGAATATGTGTGTGTAGGTTTGTACATGTGGGTGTACTGCAGCAACAAGTTTTAAAGTAGCACTGACAGCCAAACTTTTGTCAGTGATTTTTTATGCCATAAAGCATAAGTTGGTGCCTAGTAATTATAGATAACACCAATAATTATTATCTGTGGCAAAGCCTTCGAACAGTGGGTCGTCCTCTCCAGCACCTTCTAGTGGGTCGTCTTTTTCATGAGAAGAAGAGCAGCTCGTGCAGAGAGTCGGTCTCCGCATTGACTGTTGCTGTTATGAATAATCGCCTAGTGTCCGCCAATAAACGTCTTAACAGTTTGGTGGAGAGTGCTGTGCCCTTCAAACAACTTCGGTCCGCATTCGATGCCCTTGGAGCTGCGATCCCATACCGTGCCTTCTACCATGCACCAAGGCGCCGCTCAGCAAACGCTTTCTCTTATGCTGACGCCATGTCCCAGTGTGCCCCGCATCCGCGACCCTCCTGTCTTCACAGGTGCAGATGGCACCGACGTCGAGGACTGGCTCGCCATGTACGAACGCGTGAGCCTCCCCAATCATTGGGACGAGGCAGGTAAACTCGGCAACCTGTTTTTCTATCTCGCGAGTGAGGCCGGCATGTGGTACAGCAACCACACATCCGATTTCCCGACTTGGTCCGCTTTTAAAACCACTGTCGACGGCGTGTTCGGCTGTCCTGCCGTTCGTAAGCTGCAAGCCGACCAGCGTTTACGTGAACGAGCACAGAATACCGGCAAATCCTTCACAAGTTACATCGAAGACATCCTTGACTTGTGCAAGAAAGTCGACTCGAACATGTCAGAGGCTGACAAAACCACGGGTGTTCTAAAAGGCATCCCCGACGATGCCTTCACCATGCTACTGGCCAAGAACCCCCGCACTGTGGCAGAAGTCATTCCATTATGCCAAAGTTGCGAAGAGCTGCGGCGGCAGCGCTTGATGACCCATCGACCGCCACCACGTGACGCTGATCTGTCGGCCTTGTCAGCAGTTCCTGACCACACAACCTTGCTTGTAGAAATCAAGTCGTTCGTGCGTGAGGAAGTTGCCCGCCAGGTCTCTTTACTGGCTTTTGCTTCCCCGCAACATGCTCAACAGCCATCAAGTACACTTCTACCTCCCCTCGGCCGAGCCATTCAGCAGAAAATCGCGGAGGTCGTTCCTGAATACCACCAGCCGCCTCTTGTACCTGCGCCACTCAGCTACGCCCAAGTTGTCGCCAGGCTGCCCCCCCCCCGCCCCAATTTCCTGGCCCCCTAAGTTACACCGAAACCATCGCCAGACCCCAGGCCTTCAAATAAACTGTGTCGCCTATATACGCCGACGTCATACATATGCCCCGAGTGTTGCCCACCATGCACTCATATCAGCAGCCGGCTCGCCCATCGCGTTCTACGACATGAATGAGACCCGCGAACCGATGACGCACTTCTGACAATCGCCCCATCTGCTTTGCTGTGGTTGCGTCGGTCACGTAGCATGCTATTGCAATTGTGTGCAGCAACTGCAGGTCGCCTCCAACTTTCCCAGCCAATCGAGCCACTCTTATGACCAACCGCCGCCTATGTCACCGTCGTCTCGCCCCGCTCCGTCTACTCGCCGTTCACCATCTCCACGACGTCGCTCAGAGTCGCCGATGCGGACACGTCTACTCGAGGGCGACCAGGAAAACTACTCACAGTCCACGAGGCAAGGGCTGCGATGCTGTCAAACTGCGGTAGCCCTCAGGAAAGCCCATCGAACGTGATAGACGTGCTTGTGAATGGTGTCCGTGCATCTGCCCTTGTAGATACTGGAGCCGCCGTGTCCGTCATGGACGCAAAACTTAGCCTATTACTGCGCAAAGTGACTACGCCACTTTCCGGGCTCTCCCTCCGTACAGCCAGCGCCCAAAGCATTCACCCTACAGCGATGTGCACAGCCCGCCTCATGATTCAGGATGTGATGTATGCCATCGAATTCATCATAATTCCTTCATGCTCTCACGATGTCATCCTATGATGGGATTTTCTCTCCCGCCACGACGCCGTCATTCATTGCGCACCAGCAGAAATAGAGCTCACACAATTCTCTTCTTTGACGCCGGCCGACAGTCCATCTGCTGTGAGCAAGTTACTCTTCAGAGACGACACGAAAGTGCCTGCAAACTTGTCCGCGGCGGTGTCGGTCTACTGACCAAGTCTTTCTGACACCGCTCCACTCCTCTCGCCATCTCATCATGTTTTCATCAGAAAAGGCTTGCTGGTTCCTTTCACGACCGTGTAAGTCACTCACGGCAGCACCACTATTTTTGTTCTGAACTCATGCTCGTACAGCTTTGCGTTGGTGCGAGGGAAATGTCTCGGCAGCGTGGAACCCATCGAAGACGCACAAGTTATGGGTCAACCCGATGACATGCACTGCTCAAGTTCCAGTATGCTTAGTGCTGTTTCTACATCTGCTTCATAATCTGATGATGTATTTGGCCCTTCCATTCCCGACAACCTTACGCCGGGCCAGCGTTCCCAGCTTTTGGGCCTGTTGAAAGAATTCCGCTCTTCTTTGAATGTCGCTCAACCTTCTCTCGGCCGCACATCCACCATTACGCACCGCATCGACACAGGCGCACAGCCACCACTACGGCAACGTTCATGTCGTGTATGTCCCACAGAATGCCATGTGATCAACAAGCAAGTCCACGACATGCTTTGCCGCGATGTTATTCGACCCTCTAGCAGCCCTTGGGCATCTCCTGTCGGTCTCGTCGCGAAGAAGAACGGTTCTGTACGGTTCTGTGTGGACTACCAACGCCTCAACAAGATCACTCGTAAGGACGTGTACCCACTACCGTGGGTAGATGACGCGATTGACAGCCTGCAAGGAGCAGAATTCTTTTCATTCCTCGATTTGCGCTTAGGGTACTGGAAAGTACCTATGGCTGAGGACGCTCGATCGAAGACCACTTTTGTCACCCCCGACGGCTTGTTCGAATTCAATGTCATAGCGTTTGGGCTGTGCAATGCACCCGCCACTTTTGAGCGCATGATGGATACGGTTCTGCGTGACCTGAAATGGCACACGTGCCTGAGCTACCTCAAAGACGTCGTTTTCGCTCCGGACTTCTCGACGCATCTTCAACGCCTACGGCATGTTTTAACGCGTCTGAGTGATGCCAGTCTGCAACTGAACCTAAAGAAGTGCCGATTTGCAGCTCGGCAGCTGACAATACTCGGCTACGCCGTGTCCAAGGACGAAATTCTCTCCAATTCAGCCAAGCTTCGGGCCGTGACCGAGTTCCCCAAGCAGACATCCGCCAAGGAACTGCGCAGTTTCGTAGGACTGTGTTCCTACTTTAGGCGCTTCATTCGAAACTTCGCGACTATCATATCGCCGCAGACGAAACTCCTCGGAAGTAACGGGCCTCACCCTTCGTGGTCATCACAGTGCGATGCCACTTTCACAACACTCCGTCGTTTGTTGACGTCGCCTCCCATACTCCGCCACTACGACCCAACGGCCCCTACAGAGGTACACACAGATGCCAGTGGTGTCGGCCTCGGCGCTGTCCTTGCGCAGCGCAAGCCAGGGTTCTCGGAATATGTCTTGGCGTATGCTTACTAAAGCCGAGACGAATTAAACCGTCACTGAGAAAGAATGTTTGGCAATCGTCTGGGCCCTTACGAAGTCGCCCATTTGATGTCGTCACCGACCATCACGCACTATGCTGGTTGTCGTCATTGAAAGATCCCTAAGGCCGTCTCCCCCGGTGGGCACTTCGCCTGCAAGACATCCGCGTGCTGTACCGCAACGGAAGGCAACATGCTGACGCCAACGCCCTGTCCTGCTCTCCCTTGCCTGACGACAATGCCCACAACTCCGCGTCTCACCTTGCCATTTCTTCGATTAGCATTCATACCATTGCTACTGAAAAACGCAAGGATTAATGGATTGCCTCACTGATAGACTTGCTGACTGATCCATACACGCCATTCACTCACGCGTTGCGTCGTTACGCCCACCGTTTCGCCGTTCGCGACGACCTCCTCCACTGACGTAATTACAACGGTGACGGCCACCAGTGGCTACTAGTCATACCTCGCAGTCTGCGCTCTGACGTATGCGAATTGTTTCATTCTGATCCGAATGTGCGCACTCTGGGGTATCGAAGACTTACCACCACATTCGCCAACGGTACTTTTGGCGCTACGTGCAGAAATTCGTTCGCTCCTACGTAGATTGTCAGCGCCGCAAAGCTTCAACGCACCTGTCGCCGGTAGGTCTGCAACCTCTACCTTGCCCTGCCAGGCCGTTTGGGCGCGTTGGCATTGATTTGTATGGGCCACTTCCACTAACGTCGGCAGGTAACCGCTGGGCTATTGTCGCTGTGGACCACCTCACGCGATACGCCGAAACGGCCACTCTCCCCGCGACTACAGCGAGCGATGTGGCCTCTTTCCTGCTCCAACGATTCATTCTGCGACATGCTCTACCCCAGGAACTGCTCAGTGATCGAGGCCGCGTCTTCCTGTCTGAAGTCTTTGAAGCCATTCTCAAAGAGTGCAACGTTGTTCAACGCAAAACTGCTGCTTACCACCCGCAGACGAATGGCCTCTTCGAACGCTTCAACCGTACGCTCGGCGACATGCTCTCCAAGTACGTCGCCGCCAATCACACAAATTGGGATTCCATTCTACCCTTCATCACCTACGCATATAATACCGCCCCTCAGAGCACTACTGGCTTTTCACCCTTCTTTTTATTATATGGAAGGCACCCGTCTCACACCATCGACACAATACTTCCACACAAGCCATATTCGTCCGAGTGGGTGCCTATTTCTGCTACAGCCAAGGTTGCTGAAGAGTGTCGAAAGCTTGCAAAGACCTTTACTGCGCAATATCAAGAGCGGCAAAAAAGCATTCGCGTCGACGCCAGCACTACTGCGCACATGTTCCTCCCTAGAGCGCTCGTCTGGCTCTCGATCTCTACCACTGCAACTGGCCTATCTTTAAAACTATTGCCCAAATACGAAGGCCCCTACCGTGTCATCGAACGCACTTCCCCTATAAACTACTTTATTGAACCCATCGAACCATCTTCGGACATGCGCCGTCGAGGGCGCGACATTCTTAACGTGGAGCGCCTCAAGGCCTACCATGACCCGCTCATAGTAACCAGCTGTTCGGTAGCCAGGCGGCTCCCTTTTCATACCCGGGGTAGTTGTAGCAAAGCCTTCGAACAGTGGGTAGTCCTCTCTAGCACCTTCTAGTGGATCACCCTTTTCATAAGAAGAAGAGCAGCTCGTGCAGAGTCGGTCTCTGCATTGACTGTCGCTGTCGTGAAACATCGCCGAGTGTTCGCCAATAAACGTCTTAACATATCGATTTTGGTGTCAGTTTTAAAAGCACTTAAAATATCTTAGCAAACCAGTGCTAAAGTCATAGAGTGCTATGAGGTCCCGTAAGCTTTTAAATTTTTGTGACATAGAGCACTTTCTTAAATGGGGCCCAAGTGTGGCAAGGAATGACATGACAGATGTTGTGATGCCAGCCAAGGTGTGAAACATCACGAATGTTCCCCTGATAAAATTTGTCTATTATAGGGCACATACCACCCAGCCCCCATTTCAAGGTCAAGAATGTGTCCCCTAAAACATTGTTGGTGTAAGCGGCCAGAATTACATAGACAGCTATCCAACAACAGAGTGAGGGAGCAGAGACATGATAGCCTTCATGGTGCACCAGTCTAGCAGAGTGCAAACCACAAACCTCTCTGGCTGTGATGCCAATCAAAGCTGTCAAAGACGCAAAACATCAGAAAGATCCCAAAAGCCCCTGATCACATCATATTGATGACAATGTCACGAGGTTCTGCCAATTAGGCTTTTTTCTTGAGACTAAGTGTAAAAAAAAAACAATTCCATTTTTGGATTCTGCAACTATCGATTCAAAACCAGAACAATCTTCATGCCACCTGGATCATTATTTTAGCCGTAACAGTCTTTTATCTTTATTCATTTACCAACAGAGCTTGGTTTTCTTTCGCTGTTTTTTTTTTTCATAACCTCACAATCTACTGACAACCTTTTCTCAGCCTTGGAACATCTAATTCTGATCATTTTTGTTCTGCCTGAAAGCTGAATGTTTTGAGAGTGCAAGAGAGTGTCTAATGTTTCCAGAAGTCAAATATTTAGAAAGAGCAAAATAAAAAATAGTTTTGGGCAAGTTGGTAGATTTGGTAAAGTTTGAGAAAGTTGGTAGATACTCATGAAACAGCACACACACATGAACACTCATGTGTAGCCTTGACATGCATATGTTGCATCATGTGACCATCTGTGTGTGTGTATGTGTTGAATAAAAAAATTCATTTGATAGTAAAATTGATGCTAGTAACAACGCCCTGTCTAGAATTTCATGCAAGTGTAGGAACGCCCTACAGCCTTAGGGGTTGTCTTCATCAAAAGTACTTTTGGGGTACAAGTTGCAGACAAGACTAGGCATGTGTTTTGCACCCAAGACCCAGACAGCCCATCACGATAAATCCACGGACGACACTACCTGAAATTTCGCCCTAGGTAACACCGTCTACATTCTAAACTACAGAGTCTGGGACAAGTGGACAGCTGGTAAAATGAGTCTACCACGAGTGTTCGGCTGGTGGCTGTTCAGACAAAAGAAGGCGTGGCTCACAGACATTGATCAAGTACGCAAGAATTGCGCTGACACATTCGCGACCCCGTCAGCCGAACCACAGGCAGACTCGATGCCCACAGAGGAGAGCGCGCCGGAGTCCTCTAAAATGTCGGAAGGTGCAGAAGCCCGGCCCCCTCCCTAGCTGGGGCGGTCGTACAAAGAAACTGGTAGAGCACTATGGTTAAAGGTAAAGAAATGCTATCACTGTTATGTCATCTGAATGGTATGCAGCAGCCACCAACACACTGTGTACTCTTTCTTCTATTCCTCCTCCCCATTTCCTACATACAATCGAACCTCGATATAATGTACCCAGATATAACGAAATATCAGTTATAATGAAGTATGTGAAAAAAATCGACTTTCAATAAATATAATATTGAAAATATACCTTTAAAACGAATTTTCAGATATAACACACTTATTTTCATGTAAGATGCCACTTTGTTATAATCAGGTTTGAGTGTATTCCCAAGACTGGAATAAAACTACAAATTATGCCTGGCAAAACTGTCCGATTCACTTCCAGATGCACGGGTGCTTCGCCAGGCTCAGATATAAATAAACAAAGGTGCCACATGAGGTTTATTCGTGCACACGTGGAGTCGCTGGAGCCAACGTTTTGACAAGCGGTCTTGTCTTCTTAAAGGCTGAAACAGAGTTCAAGAATTTTTTATCGCTTCAGGCTTCCATCTTCCCCTGAACCTCTGCGTTATTTACAATTAAAATTGCGACTCTGCAAAGATGTGATTATAGACCTAAGTTCTTTTGTCTTTATAGCATGGGATAGTTCTGGATGTAGTGCATTTATCAGACTGATCAGTGAAAGCAAGTGGTTCAGTTCGGTGAACATGATAATGAAGGCATCCCACCACTATAAGCAGCACTTGATGTTTTGATTTGCAAGTCTCACTAGCAGAATGAGCACATTTCGCTCTAGTTTCACTTCCACAGTGCGCTGGGCCTGTATCTGTCCGCTTTATGCATTACAAATGGCCGTCATCACATGAGGACCTTGGTGGTGTGACATTAAGTTGCGATTGCTAAACCTCAAGTGAAACAATTTTTTTAAGCCACTGAAATTACTTTTTTTAACATGAAAGTGTTTTATGCCAGGATCCACGAAGACTTCAGTGATGTATTTCCATCACGAATATGACGTTGATAAAATGAAAACTAACGAATCAGAAAGAAAAAAGAACTAGAGAGAAAAGTTCCGCTGCTGGGAATTGAACCTGTGACCTCTTGGTCCAAGACAATAAGCACCCGGCACTCTCCTCACAAAGTTATCGAGGCACGTGTCTGACACTCCACAAACGCGCCTTATGCCTCATGCATTCTCTCTTGCATGGTGCTCTCTGTTGCCCAGTTCTCTGTGTTGGCAGGCCTAAGCGGCACGGTGCCACAGTCTGTGAAGAGTGCACTGAAGTAATGTGTCACGACACTTACTAGCACCGATATGAAACAATGCGGCGACAACAAAGATAAAGCATGGCCTATGAGATTGCCCACAACCTTGAAGGATGTAGCTAAAGCATCTCGATACCAGTGAGGAACATTGGCCATTGCACTGGGAAGTTACTGTAGATGCAGTTACATATTCTGTTTTTCACTTCGTGTAAGCGTGTGACGGCTCACTGTTACAGTGAAGCAGCTTCCACTTGCAATCGTCTTTTTCCGACACAAACCACATCGTGTATGACAGCACTGGCTGATAAAACTTCTGCAATAGGTGCTGCAGAAAGACAAAAATGTCAATAGGCTAATGTCATACTTTGGTGCAGTGAGACAGAGGCCAATGGAACATACGAGGTCCATAGCTTGAGCATCAAACGCCTGCGTGCGTTTGATGCTCAAGCTATGGACCTCCGCCTCCCGTGTTGCTGAAACGCAGTGTGGTAGTTCATCCATGAGCACAGGCGTAGGTTACCCTATTACTCAAGAACGAACATTGTGCCGTTTTTCCCCTCACTTCCCAACGCTTTAAAGAAGTGCATATTGATACCAGTGTTTACTTGCTTGTTGATGTCATCTCTACGCGGTGCTCATGACACGGTGCATCCAGGTATATCTTAACATCAGCTACCATAGCGGTTAGATCATGATCGTTAGTCATTGTGATGGATATGTGCCACTAGGCATCAACATAGGTGCAGGCACATCAAAAAGCTACAGCTGCCAAACAACGAGAGAAGTCATCCAAGATTGCATATATCCTTACACAATAAGCACTACTTTTATGAAGACACGTTTTACTTTAGCATTATACCGATTCCTATGACAGAGAGATGGTTAAGTTTTTTTTTCTTACTGCCCCATTGATTTTAATCAAGAGCATTTATGTGTCACCTCTGTAATTACAATTTCAATAAAACTTTTGCTTTATTCATATACAAAAAGCAAGTTATGATATAACAGAGTGAATCGTTAATTCTACTTCAGTCTACCACATTGAGGCTTCTCTGTACAGAATGAGGCACATACTAACATGTACTTCTGCGTTCAGGCAAGATAACCAGGGCCTGGCAGGAACTGGGAATACCCCATTAACTAGTATAAAAACCCTTTTCTCGCTTAAAAAAAAAAAAAAATTAAAAACATGCCTCACAAAGAATTGTGTGGTTACCTGCATGTAAAGCCTCAAGATCATAATAGTAAGCCTTTGATATTTTTTAGGCAATGTCCCTGTGCCACTTAATTTCCGTGACCTACTAATAGCCAATGATATCTCGTATCCTACTAATGATGGAATTTCCATCAACTTATCCTTCTGAATAGCAATTGAGCTACAAATGCAGTGGCCGAGGAGAGGAGCATTGTTTAGTAGTCTTAGCTACCTAGTGCTTTTGCGTAAGGCATTATTACTAGCTGTGCAAGCACAGATTTTGATTGCAGGATGCATGGTTTCATTCTAACTGCAGGGCAATGAAAATATCAAATAGTAATGAATTGCATGGGGCATGACCAGTTTAAAGAGAAAGCTAATGAGACAAGCTTACTAAAATACCGCATTTTCTCGCACATAACCCGTCCTCGCAAATAACCTGTACCCCTAACTTTGAACTCCCCGAAAAAACGAAAAAAAAAAAATCTAGCATATAACCCGCATGCTTAGCTTAAAAAAAAACTGTTTTGAGAAGTCAGAACTGCCCAGCACATCAAAATCTCCTTTACAAAACAACTTTATTTCGAAGCCATCGCTGCAACGTTGACGGCGCCTATTCCTGTCCCGTCAATTATTGCACGACTCGCCGCTGTAGCTGCTGCCAACCGAGGCTTCATCACCGCTCTCGAAGACGCAACCGTGTTCGGTGCCATCCAAGCAAATGCTGATGCCGCACTTTTTGAATCGCTTGCGCACCATGTCGGCCGGAATCGTCCCCCACGCATCCATGATCCGCTGGCACAGCAGCGCAATGTCTGACCTCCGCAAGCGCCCAGTCGGTGTCAGGGCGCAACGGTCCTCGGCAATTCATTCGGCATACAGTCGCTTCACATGTGCCTTGAACGGCTCATTGAGGCAGACGTACAGTGGCTGTAGCATGGAAGTCATGCCACCGGGTATGATCACGAGGTCAGTGTGGTGGTGGGTGAGGCGTGCTTTCACTGCGTCAGTGCAGTGGCCTCGAAACGAGTCCAACACCAGCATCGATCGCTGTGCTAACATGGCGCCCAGTCTCTTCTCCCAGATTGTGCGAAGCCAGTCACAGACTAAGTCACCATTCATCCATGCGTTATCTTCGATTCGCACAACAATCCTTGGTGGCAGTGGAGTGCTGGGTAGCGTTTTGTGCTTGAAGATTATGTACGGGTGCAGTTTGGTACCGTCTGCCAAAGCGCACAACATAACTGTGCAGTGTAGTCTGGCGTTTTTGCCTGTCACTACGCTTACAGATATCGAGCCTTTTTCCTACAGAGTGATGTCCATGGGCATCTGGAAGTACACGGGTCTTTGATCAGCATTTTCAACCTGGAAGAGCAAGTAGTTGTGCTCCTTCTGTAGCCCGATGACGTAACGTTCATATCTCAACAGCTTATCCTTGTAGGCGTTGGGAAGTCGCTGGCACATAGTCGTTCGCCGCCGCATCGAAAATCCGTGCCTGGCCACGAATCGCTGGAGCCATCAACGGCTCACACGAAACTCGCGTGAGATATTCATCTCATTGACAAAGTGTGACCGCGACTCCTCCGCTCCTCAATAAATTTGACAAGCTGCGTCTCAAGAAGAGGGTACGCACCAGTCTTCGGGCCACGAAATGCTTCTTTCTCTTTGTGTGCACTTTAAATAGAGGCCTTTTTTTTCCACGAGTCGCGAATGCAGGACTCGTCGCCGTTGTGACTCCTCGCACCAGCTCTGTTGCCAATTTCTTCTGCAGCATCTATATTCTTGAGTTATTCTTTCACAGTGAAAGATTGCCGCCGAGACCCACCAATAATGCCTCACCAGACAAGGCTAACCAACGGTGCAAACTGGCCACATCTGACTCAAAAAAAGATGCTGTCAAATCGCTAATGTGGCACTGTTGATTAAATCAAACAAAGCATGCAAAAAGGGAATAAACACGCTACGGAGGGAATCTGTCTATGGCCTGTGTTGGCTTTTATTGGCTTTGCACCAGATGATGCCGATGGGGATGCGGACTGCATGGGAGGCCAAAGGTTGCCGTGAAGCCGACCTGTGTATCCGGATTAATCGCAGATAACCTGCACCCCCACTTTCCAGGAGATTTTTTTCAATTTTTGGTGGGGGTTATATGCGAGAAAATACGATAATGAAAGCGTAACACAACTCTCAATGAAATGATGGCGAGGTTTTCAAGAGTGCCCAATTTAAAATGAGTTCTTGCAGCACTGAGCGTCACTTCACTGCCAGCTGATCAATTTCCTATGTAGTTTAGCTGCTGTGAGACTCAGTCCATCATGGAATTTGGCTGACAGTGCTCTCGGAACTGTGTAAAGGAAGTGAGCCTGGCACAGCACTAAAAACACTGTCACAGACGCATTTACTCCAGAGTCGTGCAAGATTTCATTAAAGGGGCCCTGCAACACTTTTTGTGCATGGTCAGAAAATGCTGCCGATCGATAGTAGAGGCTCCCGACAACAAGCGAGCCAAATATTAGAGCGCAGCACATGGACTGGAATTCACAATAAATCATCAAAGCCAGCTAAAAATAGCTTTTTCTTCTCTCGACAAATGGCAAATATGCCCAAAAATCACGAGTGAATTACCCATCTATCAGCCATTGGCTGACTTGAACATGACGCGCTCGCTCGTTACAGAGATCGTCGCGAGAGGCCGCGACTTGTCCATGCGTGCACGCGCGATCACATGGAAAAGACGGCGCATTCGAAGAAAAAAAAAGTGCTCAAGGCCACGAGGTGCATGTGGAGTTTTTCTGTGGCCCTGCCATCCCTCCCTACTTAGCTTCCAGCGCTTTCGTCTGGACAAGAGAAGAGAGAATGCGATTGCAGATTGTGACAAATCTTAGCAACTCCGCTCGTACTGGGCGGATTCTTAAAATTTTTGCGGCGTTGAATTTGTGGGATAATACATTTTTCCAGTGAATAATTCCGTGGTTACTCAAAAATGTGTTTCAGGGCCCCTTTAAGGTGGAAGTATCTTCACGAGCAAGTGCAGGACGATACCTCACAAGAAAAGCTTGGATGGCAATGATAAACGATTATTTTCGAACTGTGGTTCCTTGTATAAAAGCAGTTATTTTTTCGCTCATTTCCCATCCCATTGCTGCTTTATTGAAAACTCTACATGACTGCAAGTCATTTTTTGCGTTACATTCGTCAAGTTACATTCAAGTAATGGGTCGTCTTGAAACGTATGCTGTACTTTTGCTCCATCAACAGAGACAAACAAAATACCTATTTTCTGTTTGAACTAACAACAATTATAAATCATCTGAATTACTTGAGTCATTGTGATTATGGTGTAATACAACACATGATATTTGTGCAACACTATGAACTCACTGCAAGCTGACTCTGCGCTTGGTACAAGGCCATGTGTGGGGCTGCAGGCATGGTGGGGGCTGCTGGCCCAAGGAGCCGGTTCACATGCGACAAAAAAGACACTTATCAGGCTCAGAAGGCAAGTACATGAACAACAACACACACTGATAACAGCTGCTTGTCTGTGTATGCAGAAAGATAGTATGAATCTTCAACACTGTACGGATAAAGCTGGCTGCAGCTTCTCAGTTTCTATGCACTGTTGTGTACAACAGCCAGCACTTGGTTACTTCAGAGGAAAATTAAATTAAACATCCCAGAACCACAACTTTATTACGAGGCAGGGTATGGAAAACCCTGGAATGTAAAGAAATGAAAGGAACTTTACAACACAAACCTAATGTAATCACTAACAGAAAGACGAAAGGAATTGACAGATCTATTCAAGAAAAATGATGCCGAGAGAAGGCCTAGAGTAGACATCCGAGTATGAATAAGATGTCAGTCACAGGAGATGAATTAACATGGGCTACACAGAAAACCCCTATTAGAACAAGTGGACCGCTTGTCAAGGCATTCAGACCAGAATTAGTGAAGGTCATTGCTAAACTGTTTAAAAAACTATGAAAGATAGCAAATAAAGGTGACATGAAAAAAAATACTTAAAATGTTTAGCAGTGACCATAATCTCTCATATTAGTAAAGTACTAAACAAAGTATATTACAGAATAGGCTAAAACCATACATTAATAGAGAAAAAGATGGTGACTGAGCAAGCAGGTTTGAGAAAAGTGCTCAATACCACTGGCCACACTGCAAATATGGGATGGCTGATAGACATACGTAAAGAGTACAAAAGCGTATGTATTTTTGTCTTATCACTTACAGCAAAGCTTTTGACTCCATTTATCGCGACGGGCTTTGGGTGTATGAAGGAAAATTGGGTACATATTCCTGAACACCTTATATTTAAACTGAAGAAGCCATAAACAGGACAAGTTCTCATTGAGATTAATGTTAGTAACACCGATTGGTTTTAAGGTTTAAATATGAGTCAGGTAGGGCTATTATTTTTTGCCACACTAATTTATCATACAAACATTTACTCAGATACTGCTATTTTGAAATCTGAGATATTGCAGTATAAACTGTTGAAACAAACTTAACCCAAACTTAACCAATTTATGATATGCAGACAACACAACACTAGCAGCAGAAATCATACCAGACTGAAAAACTGATTGTAAAGATAAAAGGAAGAAGAGGGAAGACTGTTTGGTCTCTTTCCAAACATAGGGAAAAAAAATAGGGTACCCTTAAGCTTACCTTTAACAGTTGAATGTGATAGCCACATCTGCATGCACTCACACAAACACACACACTATCACCTCCTCAATCACTAGCCTGCCTTCTCAATGGAGACCTTAACTGTACCGCCAAGAGAGCCTAAGAGCAAACACCCTCAGGCTCATATATTTATTTGCATCTACCTTGAATTTTCACTCACGGCTAACACTGCTTTTGCCCTAACAATCAAAGGCTACAGCCCAACCCCCCCCCCCCCCCCTCCATATCCCAATTTCTGCAAAACGAGCTCTTCAATACTATCATGTTCATAATCTGGATCTCGTTAACTTGAAAATTCGGTTGACTCGGACACGCGGCGCGGTCCCAGCAAAACTGTGTATATATCAATGGTGTCAAATGCTCGTTAATTCAGAGGGATTTAGATGCGCACCAGTTAACCCAGACGATTCCAGAGAGGGCTATCAGGCTCCATGTTTCCAGTAACCGATTCCGGTTACTCAAAGCATGCAGTCCCGGCTTCGCCACCGTAATCGACGGCAGAAACGAAGTTTTGGAGAAACCAAAACCGAATGAACAGCAGTATACTATGATCATGATGATAGCGAATGAAGAAGGAAGTGGCAAGGTGGACCTGGCAGAAGCACTTGGGCTGCTGGTACATCCAGTGTCTGCGAAATGCGCCGCAAATGGCGCCGCATGCGCGGCCGACGAGACAATTTGCGCAGCCGCTGCTACCCCAGTTGCCCGTCACACCTACGCTGCTGATTTCTTTGCGTTGTGATTTCGTGCATAGCGTGTGCAGCTCGGGTAGATCAAAAGAGTTGACTGTTGGGCGAGTTGGCGCTTTGACATTGAAACCGTCATTACGTTGTCGAGATGTGTTTGATTGATATGTGGGGTTTAACGTCCCGAAACCACCATATGATTATGAGAGACGCCGTAGTGGAGGGCTCCGGAAATTTCGACCACCTGGGGTTCTTTAACGTGCACCCAAATCTGAGCACACGGGCCTACAACATTTCCGCCTCCATCGGAAATGCAACCCCTGCAGCCGGGGTTCGAACCCGCGACCTGCGGGTCAGCAGCCGAGTACCTTAGCCACTAGACCACCGCGGCAGGGCTGTCCAGCTGTGTTGATGCGCACTGATGATGGTGTGGCCGTTGCTGGTTTGCTGACAGATGACATTATCAGAAGTGCTAGAAGAGGATTAAAATCACTGTTCCGATGATGACATTCAAGATAAGCCGACACATCCCACCGTGCAGGAGGCCGCCGAAGCCCTCGCTGTCCTCGCGGAGTCCTGCATCAGCTTTTGCGACAGCGAGCATGCACACCACCACCACATGGGGTTGGAGGTCATTCTAGCACTGATTCTGATGATGAGGCAGAAAAAGTTGATGCAATTTTTCATGAAGCAAAGGTTTGTCTGTGCCGAGTACATTTTTCTTTTGTTTTGATGGTTCATTCGATAATCCAGAATTTTGGAATTTGGTTATCTCTGATATTTTCTCCGGTCGAGTGAGATCCAGGTTAACGAAGTTTTGCTGTACTAAAGCTATGACAGCACGTAAAGCTAAGAACACTAACATAAACAATGAAGTATGTAATACATGTTGCAGAACCCTATGAAAGAAATATAACACTGAGGGGTAGCATTAGCAAAGAAAGAACAATGAGTGCCATTTTGAAGGTTACAAAAGACAAGTCTGCCTCAAAACTGAAATTCGCTTCTTAAACACCCTGGTCTTTCCCATGGCAGTGTTTGGTTGTGAGCTACGAACCTTGTACAAATAAAAAAAGAAAAGAAAAGCTAGTTAGATTATTCTGAGCTATGGTGATCCCATGGAGTTTTGAGAATTTAGCGGACTGGCAAACGGACAAATATTTCAGCCATTACAGAGATCAATCTTGAATATTCTTTCAAAGGCAGTGAAACTGAACCCTTCCTATTCTGATTAGCTGCAGTGGTACAATAGCACACCAGCGGCTACTACAGAAAAAATAGTAAACTATTGCTTCTGGTTACACTTATACGTGCATGAAGCCAAGGAAAGTTGGCTGAGCTCTCTAGCTAAATACCAAATGTGAGGAGCAGCAAAAGATACATGAAACACTGAAATCTCTTGAAATGAAAAGAAAGAAGAAAAACTACACAGACCTGGGGCATAGGAGCTGACCGTGGGCTGCAGCGTAGGTGGAATCAGAGTAGGGTGAGCCACTGCATCTCCTACAGAGTGCTGTGAGAAGGTGCGTGGTTTTACCATTGGCTTGGGAGAGCCTCCTCTAGAACTGGGTTGTGGCAAAGGCACTGCCACAGGAACCTGCTGAGTCACTAGTGGCCGTTCCTCCTGAAAGTTTTGGCTCATGGTGAGGCCACTTCAGTGGGTGCTCAAACAGGGGCCCTCAATCACATCAATAATGTAGACATTGATATAATTTCATTGTATATGTGGCACTTGCATGGCATCTGCATGGAATCTTGCATTATTGTCATCGCTGCTCTTTCAGTAACACTTAAAACTTTATTAGCGCCAAGTTGGTACATAATCTCGAGGTTACAGCAAACGCACTCGAGACGCTCCTCCCTCGCCCACAAAGAAAAGGCATGACACGCACAAGCACTTTGTATTGTGTCTTTTCTTGATGTGGCATCTTGTGTGTTTCCGCTGTTACTTTAAACTCTGGTTCAATTTTCCATATAAGGAACTACAAAAAGCTTTCCTCTTGTAGAGAGCCCCGCCTAGGCCTGTTAAAATATTCAAGCGCTTCAATTATTCAAACAAATATTACAGTATTTGAATTCCATTCAATAATTGAAAATTTTCTAGATTTTTAAGTACCCATAAAAAATGAATAGAAGTATTTTACAACCTGTAACCTGCTTGAAAAGATTGTTTCAATGCAACTTCTAGGCATTGGAACACTGTGAAACTACCTATTCAGTAGAAATCCGCAATTCCGCAAACCCACACATCATGGTTACAGGGGCCCCTCAAGACATTTCCAAGTGATCGCCCAAATTCTTCATTAAAAAAGCTTATTGCCCCAGGAACCAACTTCCATAAAAATTTTTAGAATCCTTCAAATACCAATGGAGTTACGGGGATTCGCCGCATGCTACAAGTGTTTTCTGTCTCCTTTCGTACGAGCAAGTGCACTAAAAGCTACGCAAGGAGGGGGACAACAAGGGAAAAGAAGATGCGACCTTTCATCGGTGCTTGTGATGAACTTGAGCACTTCCTTTTCCTGTTTTCTTCAAACGCGCGACTTACTTTCAGTATTATGATGAGAGCACGTGCAGGCATTTGGCAGCATCCAGCAGCGGTCACAGTAACTATGCAGGTCACAATGCTCAAATGAATCAACGGCCGTGGACTTTGGATATACAGTATCATTTGTAGAGAGAAGAGGGAGCAATTTCTAGCAGACTTCGAGAATTATTCGTTCATTCGAGGCCACATATTGCGCTATAACGTTTGACTTGCATGCTCTCAGAAGCCTTGACTACTGATGTGCAGTGTTTTCTGACCATACTAGAGGAGTGTTGCAGGGCCCCTTTACAAAGACAAGAAAGGCAGACCATTAGCGATACAGTAAGAGATTAATAGCCAAGAACAAGGCTTGTGCGAATTGCAAATTCCAGGTTTAAAGCAAATTCAAATCGAATAGCGATTTTGGTTGAATAATTTTTATTCGAATTCGAATATATATGGTACACTCAAATCTCATTATAACGAAGTTGAAGGGGACCCACAATTTATTTGTTATATCCATTTTTTCGTTATATCGATTATAACAGTTTGTGGCAATGTATGCTCAGATGGGTGCATTTCTATAAGCATGCAAAGAAGGAAACTGCCTCGCGACCCGATGTACCACTACGCGACCACGCGTGCAACAGAAAATACACAGTCGAACCTCAATAATTTGAACACACTTGATTCAAATTTCCGGTTGATTCGAACTCACGCTGAGGTCCCGTCAAAGCTATGTGTATTCCAATGGGCGAAAACGCCCTGTAATTCGAACGCGCAAGCACTTGCAACGGGTAATTCGAACATACTGCACCCCGAAAATGCTCTCAGCACCACGCCCAATCCCGCCGCGGCACCTCTCAATGCTGCGTGCGAAGAAGGAAAAGAAGAAAAGGAAAGAAAAAGACTGTGGCAGATTGTTTGCTCTTTCTCAAACGCCGATCTGCGACGTGCTTGTGCCACGCTTCCCCCTTTTCAGTCTCTGCACGTAGAGACCCTTCTTTCAAGGTCGCGCATGGAGAGGAAAAAAAAAAAGCTGTCGCGGAGAGTCCTCTTTTCTCGATGCAGAGGGTAGAAGCGGAGATGCAGTCGTTGCTGTTGTTAGAGTGTACTAGAAGTGTTGAGTGGCGTGACCGCGCCTAGCCGCCTGATGCCTTCCGCGTAGCCCATAGAAGCAGCACTGCAGTCGAATAGTACTGAAACAGCCGCGCACAGAAACTGCTATGCGCTTCAGCTTCTCCAGTGCGCTTTTTTGATGATTTCTTTGTACCTGCCCATCATTCATGTTTTGCACATGATGTCATAACCCTTGATGTATGGCACGCCGATCTACTGAATTTGAGGTTTATAAAAGTCCTTGTGAGAGATCGAAAATTATTTATAAAAGGTGTGTCTTATTCTCATTTCTTCTCTCAACTCTTTCTTCATTGAGCAGGCGTCTACAATATTAAGAATAACAGAGTCGATTTATTGGAAATTAGCTGCGCTCAGAAAGCTGCGAGATGAAAAAAAAAAAATACCGTGTCAGACACACGCAGAATCGGGAGATCATAAGTACAGAAGGGAAAAGAAGGGAATCCGAACCCCCTACACCACGAAATGTTTTCGTAATTAACTTTTTAGGGTATACTTGCACGTATTCACCGTAATCACATCGACCCACAATTACCAAAGTTAGTCGTTCTCCTGCACCTCCCTCCCTCCTCAAGAAGAAAAAATCCTGGGTAGCCCTGCGCCGAACGTTTACAGTTGAAGAAGCTGAATATAGCATGCCGCTGTACTAATATGCCCACTGTAAATTTTACCTTTTCAACAATATGAGGTCTCAAAACTAGTTCAAGTCTAACGTAGTCGGACAAAAATGCATGGCGTGGATATTGTTAAGGAGGCGGTGACCTGTACATACGCAACACATACATGCACGCACGCACATGCACTCATGCATGCACACACACGTCCCTGCCCCCTTAACCATATATATATATATATATATATATATATATATATATATATATATATATATATATATAATAAGCTTCTCTGCTGCTTCTGTTTCTTTATTTGTTAAAATGCACACAAAGTGTTTAAAGTGCTTGTAGGAAAGTGGGGCAAAAGGTTTCTAAACTTTTTAATTTCTAAAGGGATCTCTAAACAACCTTCAATAGTTTATAGCTTTTCCACCAAGTGCGCAGTTCAGAACGCAGTCACGATCAACAATGCCAAACGTGGAAGCGCTATGAGCAGTGTGTGCACCACAAAATAAAAAGAACAATTTTGTCTGCACTGGGTCTTTCACTGTATCCCCAGCATTGCCCGTGACGTCATCAATCGCATTTACAAAAAAATGCCAGGTCAGCAGAGCACAGTCGCAGGGAAAGCTTGAAAAGCGGCCTTTCAGAACCTTTTCCAAACACTCTTTGGGTAAATGCTACAAGCACACTGCTGAATACCCACCATGCCATAAATATTCATAATTTTTGTGCAGTTTGCCAGCATTCGACCATCATCAGTACCCGGCCTCCTTTATCTTGAGCGTCTACACTTTCCTGCAAGCTGTGATGACTTGCGATGGCGTGACTGATGACAGGAAATCGAGTCCGTTTTCTCGCTTGTCGCGGAGTTTGGGAATGCTTGGCCTTTACTTATGAAAGCGTCGGTGCATCCTCACACATCCTTAGCAGTCATCTCCGTATCTAGTGCTGCATTATCAGCACTGCTTCCAAGGCTTCCTTTGCGAGTGTCTGCCCTCCCAGATGCAGGGACTGCCTGCTTTTCGCCGCTGTTTTTCGTGCAATCTTGTTACGATGCTTGTTTGGATGTCTCCGCTACAGCACAGTAATCAACCTCGTCTTTGTCAGCAGTACAGGGTTCAGCAACTACAGCACGTGGAAGGTCACCAGTTGCTTCAAGAATTTCTGTAGCATCCATAATGTGTTCTTGGAAAGCGTCATCACGTGGTCGTATGCGATGGTGTAGTTTGTTGGCATACGTCGCTACACATTCATGAGCCGTGTGTTCGAACCGTTGACAATCCTCACAACGCAGTGTCCAGCAGTTACAACAAAAGTGTCCTACTCTGTTGCAGCACAGGCTTAACGGTGGTCTGCAAGGAATGAGCAGGAGGCTCAGTAGACCGCAAACTGAGAGTAGATGCGGGATGTCGGACACACCGAATCCGTCCGCGAGTGTCAATACAACATCTCGATTAAGGGTACGCATCTGTTCCATCTCTGACATACTCCAAGTTTCCACTGTAAATCTTTCCGAATGACTGCAGTGCTTCATGCACTGCTTGGCACTCGTTTCTAAACTGGCCTTAGGCAGGCTTCACATCGGGAAAGAAATCGCGTTAAAATGAGTAATAAAGCGTTTTAGAACATCAAAGGAACAGCCAGGCATCGCACAATGTGAATTTCATAACGACTAGGTCGTCCAATGCTCCAACCCACTGAAAATCTTGTCCTGTTTTCTTTTATTGTCTAGAGTCACCTATTAACTGTGAGGCATACCCACTCCAGAAGCAGCGATGGCGTAGTGGTTAGAGCATCCGCCTCACATGCAAAAGGTCTGTGGTTCAAATCCCGGTGCCGCGCAATTCCCAACCGGATAAAAAAAAATCCTGCGTGGTGATAGAACTGCATTACGAGGCCTGGCGTGCGGCCTCACCGGTAACCACCGCCGGGAACGCACTCCCTCACCAGAGAAGGATTGGCCACCCTGGTGCAGTATCTGCCCACTACCTCCCACATGCATACGTCAAATAACTCACGGCCCTCAGTCCCCAGCAGCTGCGAAGCAACTGACCACGGCGGCGGTCAGATCTGCAACGCAGCAGAGGGTGCTAAGAATCTCTGGATCCGGACGGCCGCCATTGGAACCTGAACTTGGCAACGTTTAACGCTAGAACCTTATCTAGTGAGGGAAGTCTAGCTGTACTATTCGAGGAGCTAGAGGGTGTTAAATTGGATATAATAGGGCTCAGTGAGGTTAGGAGGACAGATAAGGCCTATACGGTGCTACAGAATGGGCACGTCCTTTGCTATCGGGGCTTGGCTGACAGAAGAGAACTGGGAGTGGGGCTCCTGATTCACAGAAACATAGCTGGCAACATAGAGGAATACTATAGCATTAATGAAAGGGTGGTAGGTATCATAATTAAACTGAATAACAGATACAAGATGAAGGTGGTACAGGCTTATGCACTTCATCCAGCCATGATGACGCTTCAGTTGAAAGCTCCTATGAAGACGTGGAATCGACAATGAGTAAGGTAAAACCACAGTATACAATACTGATGGGAGACTTTAATGCAAAGGTAGGGAAGAAGCAGGCTGTAGACCAGACAGTAGGAGATTATTGCATCGGTACTAGAAACGGCAGAGGAGAGCTACTAGTAGAATTCGCAGAACGCAATAATTTAGGGATTTTGAATACCTTCTACCGAAAACAAGGAAACTGCAAGTGGACATGGAGAAGCCCTAATGGCGAAAATAAGAACGAAATAGACTTTATAATGAGTGCACACCCAGGCATCGTGCAGGATGTGGAAATGGTTGGCAAGGTACGATGCAGTGACCATACAATAATACGGTCTCGAATTCGCCTAGACTTGAGAAAGGGACGACAGAAACTGATACGCAAGAAGCCAATCAATGAGCTAGCACCGAGAGGGAAAGTACAGGAATTCAGAGTCTCGCTTCAGAACAGGTACTCTGCTATTAGTGAGGAAACCAACCTTAGCATAGATACAATGAATGATAATCTGACGAGTATCATTATGGAGTGTGCAGTGGAATTTGGAGGAAGGGTAGTTAGACAGGACGCTGGCAAGCTTTCCCAGGAAACGAAGAATCTCATTAAGAAGCGTCAAATCATGAAAGCCTCAAGTACAACAGACAAAATAGAACTAGCAGAGCTTTCGAAGTTGATTCATAGGCGTAAGGTATCTCACGTAAGAAGGTATAACATGGAGAGAATTGAACACGCTCTGAAAAACGGAGGAAGCGTCAAAGCAGTGAAGAGGAAACTTGGGATAGGCAAAAATCGGATGTATGCACTAAGGGACAAAGAAGACAAAATAACTACCAATATGGATAGGATAGTTAAAATAGCGGAGGAGTTTTACAGAGATCGGTACAGTAGCCGGGACAACCACGACTTTAATACTATAAGAACTAGCAGTAACCCAGATGAAAACTCACCAGTAATGATAGAATAAGTCAGAAAAGCTTTGGAGAGCATGCAAAGAGGAAAAGCTGCTGGTGAGAATCAGGTAACATCAGATCTGCTGAAAGATAGAGGACAGATTGTGTTAGAAAAACTAGCCACCCTGTTTACGAGGCGTCTCCTGACGGGAAGAGTACCAGTCTCTTGGAAGAACGCCAACATCACCTTAATACATAAGAAAGGAGATGACAAGGACTTGAAGAATTACAGGCCGATTAGCTTGCTCTCTGTAGTATACAAGCTATTGACAAAAGTAATTGCTAACAGAGTAAAGAAAACATTAGAATTCAATCAACCAAAGGAACAAGCAGGATTTCGAACAGGCTACTCAACAATCGACCACATTCATACTACCAATAAGGTAATAGAGAAATGCTCAGAATATAACCAATCACTATACATAGCCTTCATAGATTACGAGAAGGCGTTTGATTCAGTAGAAATATAGGCCGATTAGCTTGCTGTCTGTAGTATACAAGCTATTTACAAAAGTAATTGCTAACAGAGTAAAGAAAACATTAGAATTCAATCAACCAAAGGAACAAGCAGGATTTCGAACAGGCTACTCAACAATCGACCACATTCATACTATCAATCAAGTAATAGAGAAATGCTCAGAATATAACCAACCACTATACATAGCCTTCATAGATTACGAGAAGGCGTTTGATTCAGTAGAAATATCAGCCGTCATGCAGACACTGTGGAATCAGGGCGTCGATGAAGTATTTATAAACATCCTGGAAGAAATCTACAGGGGTTCAACTGCTACCATAGTGCTTCATAAAGAAAGCAACAGAATACCAATCAAGAAGGGTGTAAGGCAGGGGGACACAATCTCCCCAATGCTATTTACCGCGTGCTTACAGAAGGTTTTCAGAAGCCTAGAATGGGAACAGTTAGGGATAAGAGTTAATGGAGAGTACCTTAGTAACCTGCGCTTCGCCGATGACATTTCATTGCTGAGTAACTCAGGGGACGAATTGCAACTCATGATTACAGAGTTAGACAAGGAGAGCAGAAAGGTAGGTCTTAAAATGAATCTGCAGAAAACGAAAGTAACGTACAACAACCTCGGAAAAGAGCAGCGCTTCGAGATAGGTAATAGTGCACTTCAAGTTGTTAAAGACAATGTCTACTTAGGGCAGGTAATAACCGCGGAGCCGAACCACGAGATTGAAGTAACTAGAAGAATAAGAATGGGGTGGAGCACATTTGGCAAGCACTCTCAAATTATGACAGGTAGATTGCCACTATCCCTGAAGAGAAAGGTATATAACAGTTGTATCTTGCCGGTACTTAGCTACGCAGCAGAAACCTGGAGACTTACAAAGAGGGTTCAGCTTAAATTGAGGACGACGCAGCGAGCAATGGAAAGAAAAATGGTAGGTGTAACCTTAAGAGACAAGAAGAGAGCAGAGTAGATTAGGGAACAAATGGGGGATAAGGATATCATAGCTGAAATCAAGAAGAAGAAATGGACATGGGCCGGGCATGTAGCGCGTAGACAGGATAACCGCTGGTCGTTAAGGGTAACTAACTGAATTCCCAGAGAAGGCAAGCGGGTTAGGGGGAGACAGAAGGTTAGGTGGGCAGGTGAGATTAAGAAGTTTGCGGGTATAAATTGGCAGCAGCAAGCACAGGACAGGGTTAACTGACGGAACATGGGAGAGGCATTTGTCCTCCAGTGGACATAGTCAGGCTGATGATGATATATATATATTTTTACGAGTAACTTGTTTAATGTGCTATTTACAGCGCAGAGAACCCGACGAGCAAGATGGCGTCAGACCAGCATCCAACAGAAAAACCCACTTCGTCCTCCTCTTTCATGCAGCCGTGTTTAGCAGCTGTTTTGTATCATAACCCCCAGCGGTAGAAGCACCGTCCCGGTGCTAAATTTACGCAGATGATGTCGAAGGGGGGTAATAGAGCTTTAGCAGAGCCACGTGAACGGAGTCGCTTGGAGCTGACGATGACTTTGTTGGATCGGTTGGAACAATCTCGTACGTGACGTCTGTCACTTGGCGAACGATACGGAATGGTCCAGTGTAGGGCGACAACAGTTTTTCCGACAAGCTCACACGCCGAGTAGGTGACCAGAGGAGCACGAGAGAACCCGGAGAAAAGTGCACGTCCCTATGGTGAGAATTGTAGAGCTGTTGTTGGCACGCCTGTGAAGCCTGTAGACGCTTACGGGCGACTTGGCGCGCGTGGTCGGCGCGGGCAATGGCTTCACCAGCATATTCAGTTGCCGCAGGTAGTAACATGTCTAAAGGTAGAGTTGGGTCCCGGCCATATAGTAGATAGAAGGGCGAATATCCGGCAGTGTTGTGACGAGATGAGTTGTAGGCGAACGTCACATACGGCAAATGAACGTCCCAATCATGGTGGTCTGGCGCAACGTATTTGGCAAGCATATCGGTTAGGGTCCTGTTAAGGCGCTCCGTGAGGCGATTTGACTGGGGATGGTACGAAGTAGTAAATTTTTGCTTGGTATGGCAAGACCTCAGGATTTCATGAACGACAGCTGATAAGAACTCGCGACCACGGTCGGTGAGAAGTTGACGGAGAGCACCGTGCACTAATATTATGTCGTACAGCAGAAAGTCCGCAACATCGGTAGTGCAGCTGGTCGGGAGTGCTCGTGTGATTGCGTACCGCGTCGCATAGTCCGTGGCAACAGCAATCCATTTATTTCCGGCTGTGGAGAGTGGAAAAGGGCCCAACAGGTCGAGACCCACTCGAAAGAAAGGCTCGTTGGGAACGTCGATCGGCTGAAGGTAGCCGTCTGGGAGGGCAAACGGCGTTTTGCGACGCTGACAGGGCTCACAAGCGGCGACATAGCGTCGAACAGAGCGGGCAAGTCCAGGCCAAAAAAACCGACGTCGTACCCGATCGTATGTGCGAGAAACGCCCAAATGGACCGTCATGGGAGCATCATAAAGTTGATACAGAACAGTGGAATGCAGGTGCGCTGGAATGACAGGAAGTAAGTTTGATCCGAAGAAATCAAAGTTACTGCGACATAGGATCCCGTCTTTCACCAAAAACATTCGTAGGGACGGGTTGCGAGGCGTTGACTCCAGTTTGTCAATCATGACTCGTAAAGAAGCATCTTGACGTTGCTCTTCACCAATGTTCAACAGCTGTGACACTGAAAAAACGTCCATGATAGCGTCAGTATTGGTTGCTTCGTCAACAGGGTAGCGGGATAAACAATCCGCATCTTGATGTAATCGCCCTGTTTTATGTGTTACAGAGAACGTGCATTCTTGAAAGCGTAGGGCCCAACAAGCGAGACGTCCTGTGAGGTCCTTCAGGGAGGCTAGCCAGCAGAGCGCGTGATGATCCGTGACAACACGGAATGAGCGCCCGTACAGGTATGGGCGAAACTTGGCGACTGCCCATACAAGGGCGAGGCACTCGCTCGGCTGGAGATAGCAGTCGACTTGCGTAGGCTATAACACGGTCGTGTCCGCGTTGTTGCTGCAATAGCACAGCTCCTATGCCGTGTCCACTGGCGTCCGTGTGAACCTCGGTTGGGGCTAATGGATCAAAGTGAGCCAAGATTGGTGGCGTTGTAAGCAATGTCGTAAGTTGCGAAAACGATGACGCTTGGCCATGGCCCCAGGTAAACGAGGCGTCTTTCTTCAAGAGGTCTGTGAGTGGGCGTGCAATGGTCGCAAAGTCCTTAACAAAGCGTCTGAAATATGAGCACAACCCCACAAAACTGCAGACATCCTTCGTGGTCTTCGGAACGGGAAAGTTCGTGACTGCACGAATTTTCTCTGGGTCTAGACGCACGCCTTGAGCATCGACAAGGTGACCGAGCACGGAAATTTGACGACGAGCGAAGCAGCACTTGGGAGGCGTTAAGCTGGAGTCCGGCTCGACGAAAAACGTCCAGAATGACTGACAAACGATCAAGATGCGAGTCGAATGTGGGCGAAAAGACAATAACATCGTCAAGGTAACACAAGCAGGTGGACCATTTCAGCCCTTGGAGCAATGAGTCCATCATTCTTTCAAACGTGGCTGGTGCATTGCAGAGTCCAAAGGGCATCACCTGAAACTGATAAAGACCATCAGGAGTGATGAATGCGGTCTTCTCGCGGTCCATCTCGTCGACTGCTATCTGCCAGTACCCTGATCTGAGGTCAATAGTTGAAAAATAAGTGGCACCGTACAGGCAGTCGAGGGCGTCGTCGATGCGAGGTAAAGGATAAACGTCTTTTTTGGTAATTTTGTTAAGGTGACGGTAATCGATACAAAAGCGCCATGTTCCATCTTTCTTTTTAACAAGGACGACTGGAGAAGCCCAGGGGCTGCATGAAGGCTCGATAATGTTTTTCGCAAGCATTTTGTCGACTTCATGTTGTAATATTGCACGCTCCGACGCCGACACACGGTAGGGGAGTCGGTGAATGGGGGTTGCATGGCCAGTATTTATGCGATGGGTGACAATGGTCGTTTGGCCCAAAGAGTTGCTGGCAAAGTCGAAAATGCTACGATAGCCCTCAAGAACGTGGCAAAGCGCTGCAGTTTGCTTAGACGTGAGGTCCGATGACACCATTCGCTCGATGTCGGCGCCCCAAGAACGTGATGGAGTGGAACCACTGACTGAGCTGCAGCAATCGTCAGCTCTGAAGGGCTCGACATGGTCATCTTGGAGAGCAGTAATTTTGGCCAGGGAAATACCCTGTGGCAGAACTTGGGTGGTGAGTGAAAAGTTGACCAGTGGAAGGAAGGTGCGGTTTCTCTTAATCGTCAGAATCATATGCGGCACAGCAACCCCATGCGTAAGCATCACTGCAGGAATCGGGGCCACCATGTAATCACCATCAGGTACTGGCGGCGTGGAGGATAAGTCGACATGTGTGACAGAGTTAGGAGGGAGGCGCGTGAAATCAATGCAGCAGAGGCTGGTTTGCGGCGGGCTGGTCGGGTCGGAAAAGAGGGGTAAATCGAGATGGAGAGAGCCAGCTGAACAGCCTATGAGGGCAGAGTGCATGGCTAGAAATTCCATACCGAGTATGAGGTCATGAGGGCAATGTTCGATAACGGCGAAAAGAACGACAGTGCTTCTCTCCCCAATAGACACTCGCGCAGAGCACATGCCAAGAATTGCGGCAGTTCCTCCATCGGCGACTCGTACAGCTCGGTTGAGGGCGGGCGTGACAACTTTTCTAAGTCGGCGGCGAAGGTTAGCACTCATAATGGACACATGCGCACCAGTATCTATCAATGCACTGACACGAACATTGTCGACAGTAACGTCCAAAAGGTTCCGGTTCGTTGTTAATGTTAATCGAGGATTTCTTACAAAGGTCGTCAACGCAGCTCCACCTCCAGAAGCTGCACGACCTAGTTTTCCGGTCGGAGATGCTGCGAATAGGTCGGGGAGGCAGCACGGCATTGTGGGGGCGACCGGGACTGACGACGAACAGGGGACAGTGACCGGTCGTAGCGAGGTCTGCTCAGAGGTGCTGTAGGAGCGGAAAATGTGGTCGGCGTTGATGGAGAAAGTGGTGCGATACTGAGGTGCATAATGGGATGGTGGAGCCCAGCGGCTGCGGCAGTGACGAGCGATATGACCAACGCGTCGACAGTTAAAACATATGGGCCTGTCATCAAGAGTACGCCATTCGGATGGATTGCGTTGTATGCGAGGTGCAGAAGGGGTACGATAAGAAGGCTCAGCAATGTATACGGTAGGAACAGGATGTAGGCCGACATTCGACAGCTCTTGAAGAACGACCACTTGTATTAAAGAGATCGTGGTCGGGGAAGGCGCAGGCGTGGGTAAAGGCGTGGCTACCGGTTGTGCTGCCTCGACCTCTCGACGAATGATGCGTGTAAGGTTGTCACATCGAGGGGCCTGGTGGAAGGCGTCGTCACACGAAGAAGTGGCCGCTGTGTTCGGAAGGCGCACGATGCTTTGGGCTACGCGGCGGGCTTTAGCTTGTTCGAGACGTCGGCATTCTTTAAGGATTGTGTCGATGCTCGAGACGTTGTTAAAAACCAGAAGGTTGAAAGCATCGTCAGCAATGCCTTTCAAGACGTGGTTAACCTTTTCGTCTTCCGACATGGACTGGTCGGCCTTGGAACGAAGGGCCAAGACGTCAAGGATGTAAGAGACGTACGATTCGGTAGAAGACTGGGCCCGTGTGGCAAGAGTCTTCTTCGCAGCGAGCTGACGACCAGATGAATCGCCAAACAGATCACGTATCTTTTCTTTGAAGAGATCCCAGCTCGTTATGTCGGCTTCGTGGCTTTCAAACCATGTTCGGGGAGTGCCGTCCAGGTAGAAAAGCACGTTGGCGAGCATGAGCGTGGGATCCCATCGGTGAGTAGCACTGAAGCGCTCGTACCGCTTCAGCCAAGTGTCGAGATCGATCGTACCATCACCGGAGAAAGTGCCGGGATCCCGGAGGCGCGGTAGTGTGACGTAGGTGGTGGCTTGGACTGATGAGGGCGGCGTAGAGGAAGTACCAGCAGTCGAAGCAGTCGAAAGGTCGCCGATGATGCGACCGCTGCGCGTCTCCATCGAGGTATGGGGGTCGTCCACCTCCACCAATAATGTTACGAGTAACTTGTTTAATGAGCTATTTACAGCGCAGAGAACCCGACGAGCAAGATGGCGTCAGACCAGCATCCAACGGAAAAACCCCATTCGTCCTCCTCTTTCATGCAGCCGTGTTTAGCGGCTGTTTTGTATATATATATATATAAGGAAAACAGGTGTGTACTTAAGGGCTCGTTCTTCGTGTTTACACAATATTAATGAGATCTAACAGACAATAATGCCAAGGAAGGTATAGGGGAAGTTATTAGGCCAATTGTAATGTAAATGAGAAGAAAGAAAATTGGGTGAAAAGATATCTTGCCATGGGCAAGATTCGAACCTGCGACCTTCGAATAACGCGTTTGATGCTCTACCACTGAGCTACCACGACAGCTATCCCCCCAGCCACTTTATTGGGTATCTATGTCAATTTAAACATGGGAGTGTCAGTCAGCGCCACTAGTAGCCATGACGGCGAGTGTGGCACACTCTTTATGAGCCTGTTTGGCGTCACGTAGAATGTGAACTTATTACTAACTGGCAGCTGACCAAATAGTCCCTCGTATACAACTTAAAGGCACCAAGTCTGCCAGTACGAGACCCTCGTTAATGAATAAGGGATACAAGTGTATACTTAAGGGCTCGTTTTTCGTGTTTACACAATATTAATGAGATCTAACAGACAATAATGCCAAGGAAGGTATAGGGGAAGTTATTAGGCCAATTGTAATGTAAATGAGAAGAAAGAAAAGTGACACTACCACGTTCAAATTGACATAGATACCCGATAAAGTGGTTGGGGGGATAGCTGTCATGGTAGCTCAGTGGTAGAGCATCGAACGCGTTATTCGAAGGTCGCAGGTTCGAATCCTGCCCACGGCAAGTTATCCTTTCACCCACTTTTCTTTCTTCTCATTTACATTACAATTAGCCTAATAACTTCCCCTATACCTTTTTTGGCATTATTGTCTGTTAGATCTCATTAAGAGAGAGAGAGAGAGAGAGAGAGAGAGTGAGTGTGAGTGTGAGTGTGAGAGTGTGTGTGTGTGTGTGTGTGTGTGTGTGTGTGTGTGTGTGTGTGTGTGTGTGTGTGTGTGTGTGTGTGTGTGTGTGTGTGTGTGTGTGTGTGTGTGTGTGTGTGTGTGTGTGTGTGTGTGTGTGTGTGTGTGTGTGTGTGCTGTGTACATATACAAATTATGTTACCCAAAACAAAATGCACCAAGGCCTGCCTACACTTTTCTTTTGACACTTAATGACCTACACTTATAATACACTCAATCCTCGTTATAACGAAGTTGAATGGGAGCCACAATTATTTCGTTATATCCATTATTTCGTTATATCAACTATAACAATTTGTTATGTTATGGGCACACACCTATCAGCATACAAACAAGGAAACCACCTTGCGGCCCAATGTACCGCTACGCAACCACGCGTGCCACGAAAAATGAACTCAGTCGAATCTCATTAATTCGAACTTTCGGGTAATTCAAACTCTCGCTGAGGTCCCGTCAAAGCTATGTATTTTCCAATGGGCAAAAACGCCCAGCCATTCGAATGCGCAAGCACTTGCGGCGGTTAATTCGAACATACCGCGCTCGGAAATGCTCTCAGCACCATGCCCAATCCCGCGGAGGGACCTCTTAACACTGCGAGCGAAGAAGGAAAAGAAGAAAAGGAAAGGAAAGACTGTGACTGATTGTTTGCTCTCTTTCGTATGCCAATCTGCGACTCGCCTGTTCGACGCTTCCCCTTTTTCTGTCTCTGCACACAGAGACCCTTCTCCTTAAACAAGGCCTTTGGTTCACAGGAAATGAAAACAACTATGAATAGTGGCTGGATTTAACTTTCGGTAGAACGCAAGTGATAACCTGTAGAATGTGTATTTACTATACTTGGAGCATGTAAGTCGGTATATGATGAGGCTTTTAACTTTAAAAAAATGATGAAACGATGTGAGAGTAATATGTTCATTTAAGCTTGAAGTGAGGCTTCGCGGCAGTGCGAATTTTCTTTGAATAGGTGCTTTCATGACTTGGCATTCCTTCACTGCAGCGAAACCACTTTTACAAAGAGTTCCATGCACACTAATACATTCAACTTACTCTCATTAATTCAAACTCGAAGGGACCTCCGAATTTTGTTAGAATTATCAAGAAGTTTGAATTATCAGAAGTTCTCAGATAGACCACTCTGGGTGAGGTGACATCTCAAATTGTGAATAGGTAATAATTTTATCACACTTAAAAATATTTAAAGTGTTTTTCAAACCTTAACTGCACTCAATGAAAAAGTAGAGGTGTAAGGTCCTCAAGTTTGTTAGCCATTTACTGCTGATCAGACCTTTTAAAGAAATCGTGAATTGCCAACTGCTTCTATGCTACAGGTTTGAGTTTGAGTTTATTATAGGTATGTGCATTTACCACAAAGCTTTCTATACCTGTTGAGAAGCATCACGGTTTACCATGCGTGTGCTTTGTTTTAAACATTTGTTTACTAGCAAAGCCTTTTTCCTTGAAGACCCGAGGTGCTTATTTTTCATTTTTAGACTGTTAGGATTATATAAGCTTGCAAATTTTGAACAGTAGTGGGAAAGCAGCAGATATTTTTTGGTATGGAATAGCAAACAGTATAAATTACCCGAATGATGGAGTTTGAATTAAGAGGCTTTAAAATACATTGAAAGAATAGAGGGCCAACCAAAAAATTGAATTTTATTTGAATTAACCGAAAGTATGAATTATCAGAGTTTGAATTATTGAAAGTCTACTGTATACGTATTTACTCACGCAATAACCCCCCCCCCCCCCCCCACCTTGGCCTTGCAAAAAAAAAGAACTTTTTCGTAATGTCTCTGTTCATCTTATTTCAGAATGATAGCCAGTGCTGTTGACGATCGAAACAACGTTGAATCAAGCCATTATATCACAAAGTAACAACGCAACAAAAGCCAAAACATAGTTTTGCAACTAGGCTAAACAATTGTGAGCAGTGCAAGCGCGAACGACGTCAGTCAAAATTTGAAAGTCTGGATGGATGGATATGACTGTACCCTTTAGATCGAGCGGTGGCTAGCGCCACCAAGCCATAATACTTATTGAATCAAAAACTAGATTTATTTATTTTTTCCTTTAAATAGGGCGGTTGAGGATTCGTACTTTGCAGTGAAGGGTTTAATTTTCACTCGTGCCTTGACTTTACCACCAATCAGATAACTTCCTTCTAGTTAATTCTAAAATTTTTTTTTTCATTTTTTGCTTAATCTTAACCAAACTTCACCACCTAAGCTAGTTTTTCATGCTGATTTCAAATCTCTAATTTGAGTCTTAATATTTCCAGTCGTTTAGAAAATATGAAGATCTGAATCTTAATTGCGTACTTCTTACGGGACTTCTTGGCAATTCATTCTTGCTAAATCCAAAAAGTGAATGCATAATACCAATGCTGGAGATTTGCTGTAGGGGGTGATGCTATTTTTATCCATTTGAAGGCATTTTATAAGCAAGAAAACAGACGAACACTTATGGTCACTATACTACAATAAATTTCTCTCACTAAAATCTTCAATGGTAACTTTTGAAGTGATACTAGAGAAATAGAAATAGCATCAACCCCTAGATCATGTCAAGACGAATAAAATTATACCAACTTTGTCACATTCACTCAAGTTTAACATAGGAAAAACCCCCGTAAGGCTGAGTGCAATGTGCAAAAACATCGAACTGAGAAAAACTCGTTTGAAGTTTCTAGCAACTTTAACTTTTGCTAAAGTGAAGCTACAGCGATATTAATGACATCATTCTGTGGCTCTATATTATAGGATAAATGGCCATGCTAAATTTCACTGTACCCACCCAGAATACTGCTCACAGCTTGTTCTAGAACTAAAAAATAGTCATTGACTCAGCATGGGAATTATTTGTCTACTTTGTGGTCGTTCCAGTGTCTTGCAAGTGAAAGGAACACAAAAAAATCATGTAATAATGTTGTCCTTGGATAGACAATAGATTTACACAATGTTTAGGCCTAAAACCAAGAATATTTATTTTTGCAAAAATTCTCACTATGCCATCATGACTGTTTACAGCAGACCAGGGCTGTAAGCAGAGTCCCCTGCTGGCTTGTGACGCTTTGAAAGTCTTTCCTTTATTGAACTGCTGTCGAGATGCTCTGTTCGCGATTTTTGCAGCCTGCCCTTGTACTTCTCAAGGCTGCGACGCACCAAGTTATTGCCAGCACTGCAGCCCAGCTTCTCGGCAGTTTCCACGTTGCTCTTGGTTGCGCCTTGGTTGAAGCGGCTGATGGCTTCGGCAACTGCCCTTTCAATGCTCCGCAAGGATGCATGCTGAGTTTTGGGAGCCTGCTGCCAAATCATAGCGTGCAGGCTCTCACTTGGGTTCTGGGTGATCCCATCGCTGCATCTTTCCCAGAGGGCATTGTCGCTCAGCCGCCTAAACACAGGCTCCAATGCCTCGGTTACGAAATCAGGCAGGCTGTCCTTATGTGGTGGCGGCTTCTCATTTTTCGCAAGAGCTCTCTGAAATTTGCACCAGGATTCAGGGCCTTCAGGGCAAAGGTCATGTTTTGGTGCCTCGTCAGTTGAAGACATGTGGTTCAAAGTTGCTAGAACAGCCTTCTGCATACCTGGAACATCGTTCCTGTGGCTTCTCAATTCGTAGTCATAGTATGAGGTGATATTTTTTATCTTTTGTTGCGTAAGTCTGCCCTTTCCACCAAGTGAGCCACCTTGAGCTTTACTTTTTTCTCTACAAGGGTACGTAAGACAGCTCCCATACGCTTGTGTACATGATTTATGCAGTCCTTTTTGGCCACCTTGAGCCGTACACCTCTTTTTCTGTGAGTGCATGGAATGTCCTGCTGTTGCCGTCCGACAGCATTGTCGTATAACGAAGCTTGTGCTTTTCAAGTGACCACTCAAACAAGCGTAGTGCTGCCTCCACTTCCATCTGGCCAGCATTACAATCAACATTCTTCTGGCACAGAGAGGCATGCTGAATGAGCCAGGCAGAATGTCCTGCTTCTCCTTCCTTGGGTCCTGTGGTGCAAGCCAGGCAAAAGTTCGATAGCACGATATTGCCACGTTCCATTTCCCAAGTTTTTGTTATCGTCCCAAAACACCACACGATTCTCAGCGCAAACCGCGCCTGTAGTTTTCTAGAGGGTTCCGGACTGTAGTAGATCATTTCGATAAGATCACGCCCACTGTGCGAATGGTACAGATTGTTCTGGAACGCACGCCGCCGCCAGCGATAGCGCTAGAACATTCGACGGCAAGGGTATAAATGCCGACGCGCTTCGCCGCTTGTCAGTTGTTGATCGAAGGCTGACGCTCCGTTCGCCGCTATCAGTCCGAGACTGCTATCTCTGCGAGACTGCTGCTGTAATTGGACTTTCAGTTTACCGGGCACAGGTTCGCCCAAATAAACAGTTAAATCCTAACACGAAGTCCCCTGTCTTCGGCCACGTCACGACCCCGTGACATCTGGTGGAGGTGCTGCTTCGTTCATGTACCGGACGCCCCCGTCAAGCCGTGAACCCAGCCCACGTCGCGGAGAAGACACCGACACCAACCAGGAGCAGCGAACAAGCCGCCGACAGCAAGGGCTACCACCGGAGTACGGGCTTCTACCAGACAAGGCGCGGAAGACGAAGGCCATGACCGCGACTGCAGCGACAATGACAACCGCAGCGTCCCAGCCCACGATGGTCATGCATCAACCCAGGGAACCACCAATTTTCCATGGGTCATCGTTCGAAGACCCGGAGTCCTGGCTGGAGACATAAGACCGTGTGGCCGCCCTCAACCACTGGGACCATGAAGAAAAGCTGCGTCGTGTGTTCTTCTATTTGGAAGACACCGCAAGGACCTGGTTCGAAAATCGGGAGTCCACGCTCCGAACGTGGGATGTTTTCTGCGGCGCATTCCTTCAAACGTTCGCGAGCGTCGCTCGCAAAGAGAGGGCCGCTGCTCTACTAGAGACCCGGGTACAGCTACCAAACGAAAAGGTTGGAATTTTTACAGAGGAGATGACCCGCCTATTTCGTCACGCTGACCCAGACATGCCTGAGGAGAAGAAAGTTCGTTTCCTCATGCGAGGAGTCAAACAGGAGCTCTTCGCGGGACTAATGAGGAATCCACCGAACACCGTCCAAGAATTTGTATCCGAGGCAACCACCATCGAAAAAACCCTGGACATGCGCACCAGACAGTATAATCGTTGCCTGACTCCAGAGTGCGCTGCTGCTCAAGCCAGTGACTCCGACAACCTGCGTGAAATGATCCGAGCGATCGTGCGGGAAGAGCTGCGAAAACTGTTGCCTTCGGCGCAACCTCAAGTGGATTCGATCGCCGACATTGTGCGAGAAGAAGTTCGGCAATCGCTTCAAATTCCCCACGCACCGCTGCCCGAGCCGGAAGCTATGAGCTACGCCGCTGCACTGCGCCACAACGCTCCTCCCCGTCCACGCCAAACCGCCGCCCCATCGCACTTCCGTCGACAGACGCCACCGCCGCCACCACCCCCACCGACGTCATACCGTTCGCCAGCGGCCCAGCGCAGTGCACCGAGGAAGACTGACGTCTGGCGCACCCCTGACCATCGCCCGCTCTGCTACCACTGCGGCGAGGCCGGACACACATACCGCCGTTGCCAGTACCGACAGATGGGATTGCGTGGCTTCGCCGTCAATGCACCGCGCCCACAGCCAGGAGAACGACCACGTGACATCGCCGACTACCTGACAGGATCTCGGTGGACACCACGAAGCCCTTCGCGTTCGCCGTCGCCCAGCCGCCGCACGTCACCGCACCACCGACAGTACTCTGGCCCAATGCGGGGCCGGTCTCCTAGCCCGTATCCGGGAAACTAAGGGCAGCAACCGGTGGAGGTGCGGTTGCTGTGCGACGAACTACCGAAGATCCTCCGACGACGACGACGCCGCGACGGAGCTTTCCGAACACAAGGCCAACCAGGCAAAGCCCTGATGGCGAAAGCTCACTTACCGAAGGTGGCCTGACGACGAAACATGCAAGCAGCGGAACAAGCCGACGCAGCCGTGACCCGACGCCACGCCCTAACTGTAATGCGAGACGGCGAACTAGCGACCTCGACGTTTTTATCGACGGCCACAGTGTGACCGCTCTCGTCGATACTGGAGCCGACTATTCTGTCATCAGTGGGTCGTTCGCCGCGAAGTTAAGGAAAGTTAGGACAGCTTGGAAAGGCCCTGAAATCCGCACAGCCGGAGGTCATCTCGTAACGCCTGCAGGAATCTGCACAGCGAGAGTCACCATTAACGGCCGTATTTATCCAACAGACTTCGTAGTCCTACAGCGTTGCTCGAGAGATGTCATCCTTGGCATGGACTTCTTATGCCTCCATGGTGCTGTCATCAACCTAAAAACAAAGTCGATAACGTTATCCACAGAAGAAGCACTACCGCCGCGCACGCCGTCTGGACACCATGCCTTGAATATGCTGGAAGAACAAGTCACCATTCCGCCTCGCTCAAGCGTCATTATTTCAGTCGGCGCTCCTGAATCACCTGACTTCGAAGGCGTCGTTGAAGGCAATCAGCATCTGTTGGTCACCCGAAATATTTGCGTCGCAAGAGGAATTGCAGAGTTGCGGGGAGGCAAAGCAACAGTTATGCTCACAAATTTCAGCAATGAGTATAAACATGTGAACAAAGGAACAACGGTCGCATACATCGAAGAAATTGTCGAAGCCACCAGTGCTTTCGCCCTCGCCGATTCTGCGGAACCTGCTCAGAGGAACCAAGCCCCTCCCATAGCTTTCGACGTCAATCCCAGACTTCCGAACGATAAGCAAGAGCAGCTCAAGGCCCTGCTTCTGCAATACGAAGATTGCTTTTCGTCGTCATCGAAAATTCGGCAGACCCCAATCACGAAGCATCGCATCATAACCGAAGAAAATGCCAGACCACTCCGTCAGAGTCCGTACAGGGTTTCGACGCGAGAACGTGAGGCCATGAAGAGACAAGTTGATGAAATGCTGCGGGATGACATTATCCAGCCGTCCAAGAGCCCATGGGCATCCCCCGTGGTGTTAGTGAAGAAAAAGGATGGGACTCTACGTTTCTGCGTCGATTATCGCCGCCTGAACAAAATCACAAGAAAGGACGTGTATCCTCTCCCACGAATAGACGACGCACTTGATCGGCTCCATAACGCCAAGTACTTTTCGTCAATGGACCTCAAGACTGGCTATTGGCAAATCGAAGTCGACGAAAGAGACCGAGAAAAGACGGCGTTTATAACACCGGACGGCCTCTTCGAGTTTAAGGTGATGCCCTTCGGCCTTTGCTCAGCGCCTGCAACTTTTCAACGCGTTATGGATACAGTACTGGCAGGATTGAAGTGGCAGACTTGCCTTGTGTACTTGGACGACGTCGTCGTGTTTTCCTCGAGTTTCGACGAGCATCTTCGGCGCCTTGAAGCTGTACTTCAAGCCATCAAGACTTCCGGACTTACACTGAAGCCAGAAAAGTGCAGATTTGCGTATGAAGAGCTCTTGTTTCTGGGGCACGTTATCAGCAAGTCTGGAGTTCGCCCTGATCCACGGAAAACAGCCGCCATCGCCGAATTCCCGCCGCCCACTGACAAGAAAGCCGTGCGCCGATTTCTGGGCCTGTGCGCCTATTATAGGCGGTTCGTGAAAAACTTCGCCCGCATCGCCGATCCTCTCACTAACCTTACGAAGGCCGACGTGGAGTTCAAGTGGGAAACGCCACAGGAACACGCTTTCCAGGAGCTTAAACATCGCCTCCAGACGCCTCCGTTACTTGCCCATTTCGACGAATTCGCCGAGACAGAAATACATACTGACGCAAGCAGCGTAGGTCTTGGCGCCGTTCTTGTGCAGAGGGCCGACGGACTGGAAAGGGTTATTAGTTACGCCAGCCGATCGCTATCCAAAGCAGAAGCAAATTATTCCACAACAGAAAAGGAGTGCCTCGCCATCATCTGGGCTACGTCGAAATTTCGCCCATACCTTTACGGCAGGCCCTTCAAAGTTGTAAGCGACCACCACGCCTTGTGTTGGCTAGCCACTTTGAAGGACCCTTCAGGTCGCCTCGCACGATGGAGCCTGAGACTTCAAGAATATGACATTACTGTCATTTACAAGTCCGGCAAAAAAACACTCCGACGCCGACTGTCTCTCTCGTGCGCCTGTCGACCAACCGCTACCCGACGACCCGGATGACGACTACTTCTTGGGAACGATAAGTACCGACGACTTCGCTGAACGACAGCAGGCCGACCCGGAACTTAAGGCCCTAATAGAATACCTCGAAGGCAGGACCGCCGAAGTCCCGAAGGTATTCAAGCGCGCACTTGCGTCGTTTTTTCTACGAAACGGTCTTCTACAAAAGAAAAATTTTTCACCGCTTCGGGCTAAGTATCTCCTTGTGGTGCCTTCAGCTCTGCGACCAGAACTCCTGCAAGCCCTTCACGACGATCCGACGGCAGGGCACCTCGGTGTTTCTCGCACGCTCGCGAGGATACAAGAAAGGTACTACTGGCCGCGTCTTACCACCGACGTCACTCGTTATGTGAGGACATGCCGGGACTGTCAGCGACGCAAGACACCGCCGACAAGGCCAGCGGGACTTCTGCAGCCAATTGATCCACCTTGCCGACCTTTCCAGCAGATTGGTATGGACCTACTGGGGCCGTTCCCGACGTCGGCTTTCGGAAAAAAGTGGATCGTGGTAGCTACCGACTATCTCACCCGCTACGCCGAGACAAAAGCCCTGCCAAAAGGCAGTGCATCCGAGGTAGCTAAGTTCTTCGTCGAAAATATCGTCCTACGTCACGGCGCCCCGGAGGTCCTTATCACCGACAGAGGAACGGCATTCACTGCCGACTTAACTCAAGCGATCTTGGCATACAGCCAAACAAACCACCGCCGGACGACAGCGTACCACCCACAGACCAACGGCCTCACCGAGCGGCTTAACAAGACGATCGCCGACATGCTGTCAATGTACGTCGATGTCGAACACAAGACGTGGGATGCCATTCTTCCGTATGTGACCTTCGCATACAACACGGCGGTGCAGGAGACGACGCAGATATCTCCATACAAATTGGTCTACGGAAGGAGCCCGGCAACGACGCTCGATGCCATGTTACCCAACGTCACCGACGAAGAAAACATCGATGTGAGCGAGTACCTTCATCGCGCCGAAGAAGCCCGACAACTTGCGCGGCTCCGTATCAAGAATCAACAGACGACCGACAGCCACCGCTACAACCTTCGACGACGCTTTGTGGAATACCAGCCCGGTGAACGTGTTTGGGTGTGGACGCCGATACGCCGATGTGGACTAAGTGAAAAGCTTCTGCGACGGTACTTCGGACCGTACAGGGTGGTTCGACGTCTCGGCCCACTTGATTACGAGGTTGTCCCCGACGGCATTACGAACTCTCAACGACGCCGATCGCGACCTGAAGTCGTCCATGTCGCGCGCCTCAAGCCGTTTCATGCGCGTTAACAAACTGAACCAGTGCTTTTTTGTATTATTGTTGTATCGTAATTTATTCATTGTACTTTCTTGCATTATTATTGTACCTTCATCTTTAGTTAAAGCATCGAGACGATGCCTTTTTCAGAGGGGGGCAATGCCACGTTCCATTTCCCAAGTTTTTGTTATCGTCCCAAAACACCACACGATTCTCAGCGCAAACCGCGCCTGTAGTTTTCTAGAGGGTTCCGGACTGTAGTAGATCATTTCGATAAGATCACGCCCACTGTGCGAATGGTACAGATTGTTCTGGAACGCACGCCGCCGCCAGCGATAGCGCTAGAACATTCGACGGCAAGGGTATAAATGCCGACGCGCTTCGCCGCTTGTCAGTTGTTGATCGAAGGCTGACGCTCCGTTCGCCGCTATCAGTCCGAGACTGCTATCTCTGCGAGACTGCTGCTGTAATTGGACTTTCAGTTTACCGGGCACAGGTTCGCCCAAATAAACAGTTAAATCCTAACACGAAGTCCCCTGTCTTCGGCCACGTCACGACCCCGTGACAATATGGTCTATCACGAGGCCACTATACATCTAAACAATGCAGCCAACACATATATGCGAGCTATGTCCACGCGTAAGCCAGGTGCCGTCATAAATTACGACGTTTCCGGGCGTGTTGCCGAACTCCACATAGAGCTCCTTGACGTGAGCAATGCTCGCCGCTTCGCATTTGGCAGCAAGTCGCACAGCAGACTTCTTTCATTATATTCATGTGGCTTTGGTAAAGCTCTCTATGCGAAATATTCATCCCGGAGAAAAAGTCCGACAGAGCCGTTGCCCCCTTGCCGATACTGTTGATGGCTTCATGGCACGCATATTAACTTCAAACGGCCTTATTTTGGCGTCGGTCTCGTCGGCTATACGTGGGGACGAAAAACGCTCTTCGCGAAAGTCACAACTGCCACACGTGACTATGAGCTTCGAACACAGCCCGTACTCTTTCTTGGCCTTTGAAATAGTGACGCTTCTTTCACCGCATTCTGGGCACGCGACAAGTCCAAATAACGAGTGTATTGCCGCCAGATCAACAATAACAAATTCTGTCTTGTTTTCTTTGCCACCATCCTCCATATCAATATCTAGTAACTCGAACTCACGTTCTGTCGCGCACTGCGATGCGAGTGATGCCTTCAAGCCCGCTGCATTTCTCGCGCACTCGGCTAACTTTTCTGCCGAATAAAACGCCGTGTCAATGCGGTCTAGGATGCTGCTGGAAGTGCAACATGACGATCCGACGACGACACAATCCGATGAGGTGCTGCTGCAAGGCACAAGAGAGTGCACCACTTCAGACACAAGCGGCCGTGGCTGCGCGCTGTCGTCGGAATGCGCCACTTCAGCGGCAACTGGCGAAATCGGCTGCACGTTGTTGGCTGCTTTTTTCTGGCGGGCGTTCCACGGGCGCCTCTGTTTCTTGCCGTACACTTGGCGCGTCATCTTCTTTAGACAAGCGTCTCCAATCATGCCGGCAAAAAACGGAAACTGTGCGTCGGTCGCGTAGCACAAGCAGGCACGTGCGGGAAGCAGACGAACAACGTGCACGAACGGGAACAGGCGGCAGACGAACCATATACAAAAAAAAAAGTGCGGGCAACTTTGGCCGCATCAGCCAATAAGAAACAATGAACAGGGGGCTCGCCAGGTGCGCACGCGCTCCGGCCAATCAGCGGCCCGAAAGGGGGCTCCGGAAAAGGGGTAAGGGCAGCCGTTCTATTTAGGCGACCCCACTTTGAAGGGTGGCAAAATGCGCACAAAGGAATCAGCTTCAAAACAAGCCGAAGATGGCGGCGATCGGCCAACTGCCTCGCCGGCGGCGCGCGCGGGAATTTTGAACGAATTTGACCTGCCGTGGGTTGTTTTGCGGCTCCCGTGACGACTTCATAATCAATTTTAATCCATTTATTAATCGAATTCAGCGTTCACAATTTCAGGACACGTGCTTATAGGTCTAAAAATTTCAAATATCGCATTTTCTCAAAATCAAGTTTTTGGCCATTTTTCATCATTCTAAGACCCGCGTACCCCCTTAAAGTCTATTTTGCCCTCCCTGTCCCTAAACCCCAGTGCTTTGAAAATCTCTGTAACATCCTCCTGAACTATAGGGTGAAGCCCTTTACAGAACATTATCAAGTGTTCGGCAGTTTCCTCTTCCTCTCCACACGCACTGCACATCGTGTTGTCACAGAACGAGCGCTAAAAATGGGCGCGCCGCCAAATTCTTGCGGTAACGCGCGGAACAGACGTCAGGAGGGCAAAAGCAAAAAAAAAAAAAACATCCAAGGCTCCCGGGCGCGCGCTCTCCCCTTGGAAGCGTGGCTTCGCCGACGAACCTCCTCACCCCACATCGGCGGCCGAAATAGCCCGCGAAAGTTCTAGAACGAAAGAGGCGTGGTCATACCGAGTTGAGTCATCGGCCGCGGAGGGCATTCCAACCGTCTCGCCCTCTTCCCAGCCTTCGCTGCGTATCGCGCCGACGAAAGGACGAGAACTTTCTGGAATGTCGCGCGCAAGGTATTTAACCGAGCAGCCGAGATGAGAGATCAGGAGAAGACGGAAGTTGGCGCCAGAGCGCGTAGGGTATACCGCCGTGTAGTCGGCGAAGGTTTTGTCCGTAGAGACAAAGCGGGAGAAGAAGATGATTTGCACCTGAGGGGTGACGACTCGAGCTACAGGCAAGAGTGTGTGTTTACGGCTATCGAGCGAAGACGCGTGGCAACAGCTGCGTGTGGGAAGCCGACGTGTTTCCGGCGAAGAAGTTTGAAGCTTGGAGAGTGGCCTATTGAAGATGTGAGGTTTCCTGGAAGAGAAACTTCGAAAGCTGCGGAACGACAACAACGCTGGACTTTGAGTGAGTGATTCTCGGAAGAGTATCATCTAGACTTTGGTTCCAAGAACTTTGGACTGGATCGGTTTTCTATCTCTTTAGTCTTTAAGTGTCTCGGTCGTTCAATGCATGAGACTGCATTGTAGTGCGTATTGTTGTCTGTGTCTGTTGTTTTGAGTGTGGCTGATTGTACTGTGTAGTACGTTGTTTGATTTGTGACGTATTGTATGTAACTATTGTGGAGTGTGCATTCTTGTGTATTGTTTTCGATCTGCCATTTTTGAGAATATAATATTTGTTTTGTTTATCAACTCTCGGCTCTGACTTGTTCTTTGGGCCACAGCCGGCGTCCGCTGGCGCGCCAAAAAGGACCACTTCTAAATTGTCCACACTTTCGTGGTGCGGTTCGGGGGGCCAACACTTCGGCCCTTGGAATTAGCGCGGGGATCCCCTCCCTAATTAACGGGACCGGTGTGACACGTGTCTACCCCTTTGTTTTTGGCCCAATATGTCTTAGTTCGCAATACTCCCGTCCTGGCCTCAAACAGTTGAGAACTACCCCGAGTAATATCATAGATCCTTTCCTTGGCAATTTCCTGCTTAAAAGTTCGATAGATCTCTAGGGCGGACTTCTTAATCGTGCCAATTCTTCACATATCGGTCTCATCTTCCTTCACCTTCTTCTTAACCGATAATTCTTTTTGGTTTGGCCCCCTGCTGTTTTCTAAGTATTTACCAGTCAATTTTCTGGTTCGCTTCCTCCATTTTGTATCGACATTTTTCATGTACAAGTAGCTGAATACCTTCCTAGCCCAACGCTCCTCCCCCATTTCTCTCAATCGCTTCTCAAATTCTATCTTGCTGCTAGCTTCCCTGCCCTCAAATGATGTCCATCCCATATCACCTTGTACTCTCTGATTTGGTGTATTCCCATGAGCTCCTAAGGCAAGCCTACCTATTCCAAGTTGCTTAATTTCTAATCTTGCTTGAACTTCTGAAATCATGCACAAGACCACATTGCCGAACGTCAGACCAGGAACCATAACCCCTTTCCATATTCCTCTCATAACATCGTACCAATTGTAATTCCACAGTGCCCTGCTTTTCATCACCGCTGCATTCCTGTTATCTTTAGTCGTCACGTATATTTCGTGTTCCCTGTTCCCTTAGGTACTCGGCCCCATTGCTTATCCATATGCCCAGACATTTGTATTTATCTGTAATCTCTAGCATGACCTCCTGTATTCTAAGCTCACTACCTTCGTTGTCATTAAATATCATGACTGCTGATTTTTTCTTACTGAATCTGAAATATAGCCTATCTCCCTCATTACCGCATATGTCCATCAATCTCTGCAAATCTTCCTTGTTGTCGGCCATTAGCACTATATCATCTGCGTACATCAATGCTGGCATTTTACCACAAAGCGCCATCTGTCGAACGCAAGAGAACACTCTTTGCGGATAGCGCCACGCAAGCACAGCAGCACAAAAACAAAGCGCGTGGCCTTCAAACTGGCGCACGCGCACTCGCCATCTCGAAGGCCATGCAAAGCGCAACCGTACTCACCGCGCCAACGATGCATTGTGCAGCTGCAACGTTTGTGCTCTCCCATCTGACACTGCGTTTTATTGCGATAGCAATTACATGGACACTTTCGGCTGGATTTTGCCGCCGACGTCAGCGTCACTCACCGTATATGTATACGTATCTACATGTATGAAAACTCAAGAAAGAAAAAAAGCCGCCCGTGCTCGGCGGCCAGCTCGTCCGGATGCGCCTGACGCACATTTATCTGTCACGCGTACTTTGCCCCGCGAATAGGGGGGGGGGGGGGGTAGAAGCTTCGGCTTTGACTGGAGCGATTGTGTTTAGTTGCCGGGCGCACAATGATCACTTTGCTCACTGGAGAGGCCCTGTTTGCGAAAAGAGCGTGGTTTTTAAACACAGCGAAGTATTAACTGGAACACTTGTTTGCGCTCATCTTTATCTGTGATTACTATTAGTGCGTCGTTTTCGTTTGAACAGCGTGTTACATGTTGAGCAGTAAACGTTAGTTCGCTCTCGCCCTGTGTATTGTTTTCGTGCGTAATGTGTGCGTGAACAGGCGCTGCACGTTTCGATCTGCTAGCAGTTCTCAGCATTACATTCCAAGTTATTGCTATCGCATTCATTTCTTCGCCCTTGCGGCAAAACTGACTTTTTTTGTTGTCGGGTTTGTCGTTGTGAACTTAGTTGGGACTCGTGCTATGCAGGGTGCCTTTGGCCGGTACGCTAACTACATGGCTGGTTACCAAGAGCATGCGCTGGAGCATTGGAACCGAGTGGCTGGACGACATTTACGCGTTGATCCGTGTGCTTTCGTTACGGAAGAAAACAAAAAGAGCTTGGGGCTACAAAAAAGATTTGTCACGCATTTCACGGGCAAAGCAAAACCATCACGCGAATTTCACTGTTGCAACTCCCGTGACTTTTTTCTCCTGCGTAATGAACCCTTCCCCCAAATTGGCGTGAAATTTTCCGAAAAAAAAGGTGGGTTGATTACACGCGTAAATACAGTACACTTAGGTGCTTTCACAACTCAGCACACATTTAATGCAGCGAAACCACCTTTACAAGAGGTTACATGTGAACTAGCGTACACTTATTCGTTCATTTTGAATAGTACTTTGAAATTTTCAATAATTTCAATACGAAGCAAATTCGAATACTGTGTTAATCGTTTAAATATTTGCACAAGCTGACAAGATGTTTAAAATATAGATGCTATGAACAGCAGCACTTCAGTCATGGAGAAAGTAAATGTAGGATGCAGTCAGTGCCATCAACAAGACATTCTAGTACTCCCCCATTATTCCGTCGTAGGTCCACAGTGTATGATCATTGGCGTTTTTGATGCATTAGTTTATTGTGGCGAAAGTGACTTAAACGTTTCGCATGCGATCAGAGAATTTTATAACTCATGACTTCGATCACTTTTTTTTTTATGATGATGATGGTGCGGTTTCTCAAGAAATTTTTGGCCTCAGCCATACACCAGGAAGAATCAATTAAAACCATAGTTTTACATAATGCGTTAAAAGCAATTACTTACTAGTAATGAATTACAATTTCTTGTAACTTTATAATATCACCGCTTACTTCTGCGATACTGTAACGAACTGGGTAATTCAATCCCATTTTTCTTGTAATTTATTACCAGTAATAAATCACCTTTTTTTTCTAACATTAAGATGTAACTGGTCTTAAATGGCAGTTCTCGTTCAGATTAAATATGTGACCCGTCCTGTCATATGGAGGGTCCCTAAAGAGCTTATTTTTTTCACCTTTTCTTAGCCTTACCTGCAATGCCTTACCTGCAACGTCATACATGAGCGCAAGCAGCAGTAAAGCTACGTGAACACTAGCATCAAAGCACTGCACAACTACGAGCTGGTGAGCAAGGTATTCCTACGTTATGATATCGCTTTTCTTCCACAGCATGCCTTAAGATAGAGCACCTAACTTTTTTTAACGAGATAACGTGGAGAAATCAGCTACGACAACTTTGAAAAACAACTGCTGAAAGTGAACATGTAACACTATACCATGGAAGCTACAGACTCCACAGTAAGCCTCTCAGCCTTCACCAAAGCCACCAGTCTCCTCTCTACCATACAAGCCACAGTGCTTTGTTGCAGTTTGAATAAACTTGTGTCATTGTGTAACAGAAATAAAATTTTAATGGGAAGTAAGACAAAAGTAATTGATTACATTTCTAAAACTGCTCAGTTATATTTATGGGGCTATAATTGAATACTGTAATCTGTTACCTATATTTTCTAACACTTACAAGCCCGGTTGGAATCTTGGGAGTTATCCAAGCAAATTGGCAGAGTTGGCATGTATGCACCCTCGACATTCTTGCTTGTTAGCTCGTCAAGCACGCACGCAACAGTAATATCAAGCACAATTTAATAATATCCCTTTCAGTGGGCTTTTAGCTTGTGAACTTCACATCACTGCATAGAAGAGACAAAAAATGCTTGAAGACGTGGTGGCATTGGAGCCAACGCTTTGACAAGTGGTCCCCTCTTTAAGAGGGGACATGGGTCTTAGGGCTGTTTAATTTATTTTTGAACCAAATGTGACAAAAGTTCGCACGCTTACTCAGTTTGTTCTCCAGACTCTAAACATGTAGTTATTTTTTCTATAGGTTCATTAGTTAATTATTTATTTAGGATAACAATATTGATTGTTCCTACCACAATAGACAAATAACCACCAGTACCAAATTTACAAATAGCATAGGGATCAACACTAGAAAGCACAAGCTACACAACTTAGGAAGCACTTTTTTGATTCGGTCATTATTTTTCACTTTACAGTACACTACACTTGATAGCTCTGAAGATGGCCATGGTGTGGTCACACAAAAGACTAATTTTAAAAACTTGCATTAAGAGAAATCAAAATCTGCTTTCTATGTTGTCTGCTCCAAACCTAAAGCTTCATGCTGCAAAAAAAATTATTCTGCTATCTGTAATAGTTTCCGATATACTGCAGGAATTTTCATACAGGGTGTACGAAATAGCTATTTTGAGAAAATCAAGAAAATGAAGAATTCTAACATTTTTATTCGTAAAAATGTATGTACTTAGAATCAAATAGTTATTAACATATATATGGATACTAGAAAGCCTAAGGAGTGCAACGCTGCAAGCTGATCAATAAATGAACGAGTACTTCTCGAATTACAGCACAATAAAGTTCAATGCTTGTACCCAAAAACAAATATTTTTATAGTAAAATTAAAAAATGGCTAAAATCATTAAAATAGGCTGTCAGCATAATTTTTTTGTGCACATTCAGCTACAATGTGCAATAACAATTACAGCTCTAGTTATCCTAGGTCCATTTTTACCGAACAAGCAAAAGAAAGCAGTCAAAATCTGTGCTTCGAGAATAATAATGCTGTTTAAAACTTTATTTTGCCGTTCCGAGTGAAAAATATCATGGCACATGTACTTTAATCAGTTAATATGCACCAGGAATGTAATAGGACTGATTGTTTACACGAGCGTGTCGTTTCTTCTAGTCCTTTAGCAAGTTGTCGCCTTGTGCTCGTCTGCCGCAAGGCCGCTTATCAGTTCGGTGACTGTACTGACGGCAATGTGCGACGAATGTGTGCGCATCTTCCGCAATCCGTGAAATAACATGGCGATGTTGCGATGTTTTCCGGCTTGTCCAGAATGAGCTACCCGTGAATGTCGCGAACCAAACTTGCTCCCTCGCTCATCAATTTCAAGGCTACACGAGGGCCTTTCGAGCGGAGACCACGACAACATTGCGAATACGTCGTTAAAAGCAGTCTACCTGTTGCCAGTAGCCTCCATTGCGCGGGCATGTTCATCGCGAACGAATTGACTTTCTGTTGTTCGTCGACGCGTAGCGTACTCCACGCTGACAACCCGTTGCGCAGTTCAAGGTCCTTTCGTCAGGCCAGGGGGAACCGCAGCATCAACACATTTAGCGATAAGACTGCGCTTCCGTTCCGTCACTACAAAGATTGATATCTCTTGTAGCTTCACTTCTGCTTTTTACTTGCCATCCTCTAACTGATGAAGCTGCAAAACAGTAACGTTGTCGGCAACTAACGGGCTCGTACGTAAGTTAGGCCTACACTGGTGACTCGGCAACCGCTGTTGACCGCGGCGAGTTCGTTATTCTTGTTGTCCTGAGCCCTAGTGGGGCTCATTCTGAAGTTCACAGTGAACGAACGATCGCAACAACCGCTTCACAAATTACTGTAGTACGGAACTTCTTTACTGTCGCAGGCAGTCAGTAGCACCATGACAAAATGGCGCATGTTCGTTGTGCGTGTCACGATGGTTAAGCAGACGACGGAAACGCCACTTGGCCAATCGGATGCCTAGGTTTTGTCACATGCTCCAAGAAGCCAATAGAATTGCGCGCTAGTGCTTCTCGATGACGCGTTTTGTTGAAAAACCAATGAGCAAGGTGAGCCGGTGGTGGCGGGAAATTGAAGATAAAGAATGACCCTTCCAAACGAGACTAAGATGAACGCGATAGCTCGTGTGTAACGACAACAGTTCGGCATGGAAAAAGCGTTTTTTAGCGTCAATTTGCACTCACATTCATCTTACAGAGATGTTATAAATTGATTTTGCGCCAGAAATAATGACACGAGAAGCTAGAAACTTCTCAGGTGCAAAAATAGGTACAGATTCCGAAAACGTCAGCTTTAAAAACTCGATTTTTTCGTGATTTTTGGCCTTTTAAGAATCGTGTCCCCCCTTAAGGCAGCAACTGCCTACAGTAGCATGGGTATGTGTGTGCTTCAATCTCCACCAATCAAAAATACTAGTAATTGTTGGGCTTTGTGTTCCAAAAACATGATATTATTACGAGATACCACGTAGTGAACGGCACCAGAAATTTTGTAACTTGAGGTTCTTTAACGTGCACCTAGTCTAAACACACCGGCCTCTACCATTTTGTCTTCATATAAATGCAGCTGCAATAGCAAGGATTCGTTCCCAGGAGTTTTGGGTCAGCAGTTGAGTATCAGAAACACTTGTTATTGAGATAAACTGACATGCCCAACAGGATCAGTTATAGGAAAGAGAAAGCACATCAGTAAACAAGACAACAAAAAAGTGAAGGGGTGGTGATGGTTCAAGTTAATGGGTAGACAGAGGCATATGTATTTCGCCGACTTACGCTAGTCAAAAGTATCACTGTCAAATTATCTTAAGGTAATGCTTACTTCTGACACACTTAGATGCTGGGGAAATTACTTCTACCCCTATCCTTACTTTTTGTTTTCTCATATTGTTTAGAGTTACTGTACATGCTCTCTACGGAAGCATGGTTGCACATAGGTACAGCTAGCAACTATAGCTATGCAGCAAAGCTACACTGTTTTTGCAGGCGACTTGCTTATGCCTGTCGCTGATTGACAAAACGTCTCCCTGATCACCACTCGACATGTATGGTGTGTCGACTGACGATGAATCAAGAAACACCTGCTTTTAGGACTCGGCCATAAAAGCGTCACTTCAGTAACGCAAAGGTGTAATGTAGAGCCGAATGTGCCACCGCTGCTGCCACATCAAGTGGCGGCAGTTACGGAGGGTAAAAAACTGACAAACATATATGGCCTCCAAGATTCCGGGAGTGCCCTTCGCCATTTGCTAGGCCTAGAGCATCGATTACTCGATATTGTTTTTTGAAACTGGTGCCAAATTGACACAAATACCTTGCTGTCAATTAAGGGCACAGAGTAAGGCAAAATATGAAAAAAAAATCACATTTTGGTTTCTTTGCAGCTTGGGAATATTTTCTTAAACTGTATTTCTTGTGGCTCAAATCCAGTTTATTCAAAAGCAAGTAGTGAGTGAAAACACACCCTAGTGCAACCCTCTCGCATGTGCTAGTGACATACTGAGGTGCTGAAGGCTGAACCAGCAAGCTCTTCACCGTAGAACCTCTCATCCTTTTCAGTATTCTTCATGGCTAATCGCATGCATAGTGACAACAGGTATGCTCTAAATGAACACGACTATTAGTTGTGATAAAATTAGACTGAAAAGCACATAAAAATAACCTTGTGTAATAATGGGAATTGAGTCGCAGGGTCTGTTTAGGTTCAGAGCCTAAGGGATTGCGACATTGTTCTTGCGTTTAATGATGGTAGTACAGTCGAGCCCACATATAACAGCCCCACTTAAAACGAACAATATCCGCATGACCGTGAAAATATACATTGGTTCAATAGCACAAAATCCAACTTACAACAAATGTCTCCGAGCGCCGCTGATCGGTTAGAGCGAACGGAGTCAGCGGTCTGCCGACTTCCCGGGAAACCAATTTTGACCATCGATCAGGCATCGGCAAGCTGCCCATACATTCTTATTGTTAAACGCCGCCTTTGCCTCCGTGACCCTATAGTTGCCACTGTCCCCAACCCATGGAGCAAGGAAAGCTGTTTCCTTCCTCCATGCTCCAACTACTTTTTGTTACGCACCCCTCCGTCCTGTGTCCCCCCCGCTACTCTGACCACCCCGCATCGCCAGACGAGGTTGATTTGATTGATTGATATGTGGGGTTTAACGTCCCAAAACCACTATATGATTATGAGAGACGCCGTAGTAGAGGGCTCCGGAAATTTAGACTACCTGGGGTTCTTTAACGTGCACCCAAATCTGAGCACACGGGCCTACAACATTTCCGCCACCATCGGAAATGCAGCCGCCGCAGCCGGGATTCGAACCCGCGCCCTGCGGGTCAGCAGCCGAGTACCTTAGCCACTAGACCCCCGCGGCGGGGCTCGCCAGACGAGGTCCGTGTTTTCACACTGCTACCGATCTTTCGAAGACCGGTCGGCCACCTACCCCGTTTTTTATAGCTGTTACTGTTGTTGGCCTCGCCGGCCTGGAGTGACCAGACCATTTGCTAACATCGTCAGTCACAGACTGTATTGGATCGTCTGCGTCTAGTGCACGTGCGTACGCTACCCCACCGACTTTGATAATTTGAGATTCGTTCCGTGTTTAGGACTTATTCTCGCTCACTTCGTACTCAACTCAGCATGCCTTTCGCGTGCGTGTGAAAGTGCGAAAATGGCTGTTAATTTGCACGGAACGAATCGCGAAATATAGAAGTTCGCAAGGTCACGAAAACCTGCCAGCGCAACAAAACGATTTTTTGACCACAGCCGCCGATTCTTCGAACACTGCCGCGCGCACCGATCCAGGTGGACATGCTTTGACTTCTGCGCGTGCAGGCACTCTTTCCAACTTTTTCTACACGAGAGTTTCGCGGACCTTTCAAGCAAGCTACCCAACCTCCCTCCTTCTCGAGTGTTTTGGTTTTCAAGGTCGCCCTCCCGCCGCATCCTCCCCTCTCTTTATCACAACTCCTTGCCCTTCTCTCGCAAGTCTGTTCTCTCTTGATCACAACCCTTTCGCCATCTCCATCTCGCCGCGACGCCTGCCACGGTGGCTCGAATTAGTTTCGTTTTCTAACTGGGAACAGGCCCAGAGCTGTTCCACGCGTTCTGGCATGCGTGTCGCGTGTGCACGTCTTGCTCGCTCTTGGTGTGCGTGTGTGGTCATGATGGCGGACGGGAGCACTAGCAAGCTTTTTTCTGCCGCTCAACAAAACATTGAAAGTGTGACCGCTTGGCTTTAGCGTAATCCGCGCGTTAGGTGTCGCGTTGCGGAGCGCTTGCTCATAGCTGTTGACCACCTGGCAGCCAACTTGTCACTTCGGGCGTCCTGGTATTCAGCTGTTGAGATGAATATTTCATGGGCGGCGGTGACGGCTACATGCGCGCGAAACTGTTTTCGCGAGGCAGACTTCGTCGACGTCGGGCCCGGTGCCAAGCCTGAGGCTTCCAAACAGGACCACTGCAGCTGTGATTTGTGGCAGCACGTCGTCGGCTCTGACTTGGGAGAGTGGGTGAAACATCCGATGCGATGGTTTAATTGCGGCCAATGATGATGCAGACACCGCAGAACCGTGCACTGATTGGGGCATTGTGAATGAAGTACATGGCGAGAGCGATATGGAGGACTCTGATTGCGAGAAAGACAAAAACTGGAGCCAGTGCCTCATGCAGCTTATGCCAAGGGCCTCGGCGAACGAGCGCCCTGCCATTTTAAATAACTCGAGACCACTCTTATCGCTTCTGCTCTTAGAAACACGTGCTTCACGAACTTCTTGGGCGGAAAAAAGTGTGTTTTCACCCGCAACTTTTTTTTAAAGCTGTGTTTAATTGATAACAAACTTCGGGATACAACGAACGGATGCCACGTCACGCTCAGGTTCATTATAAGCGGGCTCGACTGTATCACATGAGCCAAAATTGTGCATAAGTTAGGATTGGCCAAACTACAATCAATCTGCTGCAAAACCTTGACTACACTTGATGATACACTGTCAATAGAGCTGCATGAGAGCTCACAATAGAAGCCAGGCAAGAATTACGAGAGGCTCCAAAGTGAAAAATCGACTTTAGAAAAGACTAGCAAGCTCTTAGCTAGTAAATGAAATAGTTTATTGGTGTTTGTGATAAAGTGTGTTTGCTTTTTTTGGCTGCTTTTCAACTTTAAACTCAATTATCTCAAAGCCACGTTTTTTTATTACTTAGGTGCCATAATTTACTGTGTATTCCCAGATAACCAGTTGATGATCTCTTTGTTGTATTCTGCATAAATACATACAGCTGCTAAAGTAGAATTTAAGTTATGCGCTTCACAGTTTTTGTGTTTGTCAGGAATGACAAGAGCAGGTAAAGATGAAGAAGAAGAACCAAAAATAATTTCGCAGAATGCGAACAAGAAAAGAAGGGTAGGAGAAGACCAAAAAGAAGCAGTGCACGCGGGCACCCCATCGTGAATGGTCGCGTGTATTAGAGAACAGCTGCAGCGACAGACGAGAAGAGGGTGGATGGTCCGAGCAGCCTGGATCCTGCCCCAGTACTGCCAAACCTCGGAAGTCACCCAAGTTCCAGCCTTGGTGAGCTGTCGTCCATCTACATCGTCCAGCTGTCCAGCTGTGCGGTGAGCTGCAGAGGCTGGTCAACACGTGCGATGATGACCTTCAATAAGCCCGCGCTGGCAGCCGCCCGTCTGCCCCCCAACGGCGCATGAACCAAGGTGTTCTGGGGCGTGCCAGGAGTGCCTGCATGCAGTGGTTTTGCCAATGGGAACGACTTGTGACCACTTCGCATCATGCACGAAACAGCGTTCCGCGCTAGCAGCAATGATAGGATGGACGGACGGGATGAGCGACAATAGTGTGTTGGCGCGACCGGCATTCGTCGTTAAGAGACAGACATCCTCGATCCAGCTTGTCGTACAGATGCGTGCAGACTTGTGACAAGGAACGCGAGTAGAACATGGCCGTAATACACAGAATGTGTCCATTAGTTTGTTCGGATCGCTAGTTGTTTATATTGCCGCGCTCGAAACAGAGAACGAAGACAATGTGCGTGCCAAATGCCTTGTGAAAAAGGACACTGAAGAAGACGTGTTTTGTTCAGGTCTCTTTCTCTTGGCTCCTGCATAAAAACACACGCCGTTGATTCTCGGACTCAACGTCTCTGTGATCTGCTTACGTTGAACTGCGACAATGGTGGAGGTGCTGGACTGCAAGCCTGCTGATGCTCAACACCCCATCTGGGAGCCGTTCATCAAGTCCCGACACGCAGCCACCTGTTACACCAGTGCACCGCTTCAGTCGGCGGTTGCTAGGCCTCTCTCCTGAGCTTACCTCCTTGGACGAACATTCTACCAGGCATTACGTACCTCTGCCAATGGCCTCCGCAAGCCAGCCACAGGTGGTCCAAGGGATACAAGGCAGCCCCGTTTCCAATCCTGCCCAGGTAACACTTCTTCAGCTGCTTGTACCTGATCGCTTCAGTGGTGCCCCACATGAAGATGATGTTGAAGATTGACTTGAGCATTACGAACGTGTTGCCGACATCAACCAGTGGAATGCTCAACAGAAGCTCGCCCGCATGTACTTCACTCTCGATGACAGCGCTCACACGTGGCTTGAGAATCGAGAAGGCCGTATATCGACACGGGATGAGTTTCGTCAGCAGCTGATTGACACCTTTGCTAGCGTCGACCTTCGAGAGCAGGCTCAGAAGTTGCTCAAGTTAAGGTTCAAAAACCTAACGAAACTGTGACAATGTTTGCTGAAGACGTGACGAGCCTATGTCGTTGGGCTGATCCCAATATGTCCGAGGAAAAGAAGTTGCGCTACTTTATGCGCGGCGTGAAAGAACAACTGTTTGCCGGACTTGTGCGCAATGCCCCAACTACCGTGGCCGATTTTATAAGAGAAGCCACTGCCATTGAGCGTGCTCTGCACCAAAAATCGAGGCAGTATGATCGCTCGTCCACTACCACCCCTATCAACGCCGCCTCAGTGACTCTGGACAATTAGGGCTCCCTACGTGACCTGATCAGAGATATTGTCCGATAAGAAATTCAGAAGCTTTGGACTCCTCCAGTGGATACACCAGTGACCGCCGTTGCCGCAGTCGTTCGTGACGAACTTGGGCACGCTTTTTTAGCAGCTGAACTCTGTCGCGAGCAGCGTCAAATGAGTTACGCCGACGCTGTCCGCCATCCACCACCCGTCCCTCCTATTACATCATACTACCAACCACCTACAGCCGCACCTTCGTCGCAACCTTTGCAGGAGGCTTTCAGACGTCGGCCCATGTCTGCAATGTTGTCACACAGGTCCCGTTAATTAGGGAGGCGATCGCCGGGCTAATTCCAAGGGCCGAAGTATCGGCCCCCCAAACCGCACCACGAAAGCGTGGACAATCTAGATGTGGTCCTTTTTGGCGCGCCAGCAGACGCCGGCTGTGGCCCAAAGAACAAGTCAGAGCCGAGAGTTGATAAACAAAACACAATTATATTCTCAATAATGGCAGATCAAAAACCATACACAAGAATGCACACTCCACAATAGATGAGGACAATATGTCACCAATCAAACAACGTACTACACAGTACAATCAGCCACACTCGAAACAACGGACACAGACAACAATACGCACTACAATGCAGTCGCATGCATCGAACAACCAAGACACTTAAAGACTAAAGAGATAGGAAACCTATTCAGTCCAAAGTTCTTGGAACAAAAGTCTGGATGATACTCTTCCGAGAATCACTCACTCAAAGTCCAGCGTTGTTGTCGTTCCGCAGCCCCTTGAAGTTTCTCTTCCAGGAAACCTCGCCGAAGTTTCTCTTCCAGGAAACCTCGCGTCTTCAATCGGCCACTCTCCAAGCTTCAAACTTCTTCGCCGGAAACACGTCGGCTTCACACACGCAGCTGTTGCCACGCGTCTTCGCAAGATAGCGGTAGACACACGCTCTTGCCTGTAGCTCGAGCCTTCACCCCTCAGGTGGAAATCCTCTTCTTCTCCTGCTTTGTCGCTACGGACAAAACCTTCGCCGACTACACGGCGGAATCCCTACGCGCTCTGGCGCTAATTTCCGTCTTCTCCTTCGAAGTTTCTCTTCCAGGAAACCTCACGTCTTCTCCTGCTTTGTCCCTATGGACAAAACCTTCGCCGACTACACGGCGGGATACCCTACGCGCTCTGGCGCTAACTTCCGTCTTCTCCTGCTCTCTCGTCTCGGTCGCTCGATTAAATACCTTCCGCGCGAGATTCCAGAAGGTTCTCGTCTTTTCGTCGGCGCGATACGCAGCGAAGGCTGGGGAGAGGGCGAGACGGTTCGACTGCCCTCCGCGTCGGATGACTCAGCTCGGCATGACCACGCCTCTCTCCTTCTAGAAATTTCGAGGGCTTGCTCGGCCGCCGATGTGGGGTGAGGAGGTTCGTCGGCGAAGCCACGCTTCCGAGGGGAGAGCGCGCGCCCGGGGAGCCTTGGATGTTTGTTTTCTTTTTTTTTCTTTTGACCTCGTGGCGTCTCTCCCGCGCATTATCGCAAGAATTTGGCGGGTACGGCAGTCACCATGCCAACGCCGACTACATTGTTTGCCATGACGACCCTGGTTTTCGAGGACCTCCAACAATGTGGTCTTCCTATCACGAGTCGCTTCCTAATCGCCAGCCCGATTCCGCCCACAGGTCACGCTCTCCATCCCCTGCTCAGACATCGTCACCGAATCGACATACTTTTGCTGAACTTCGGAGAACAAGGTCGCCCAGCCCTTACCAGGGAAACCAAAGGCGGCGACCTCTCAGGGTAAGGTCGCAGCCCGACCACAAGACGATAAAAAGTCCCCAGTACTGTTGCTACAGAACGACTCGACGCCGACGAATATTAACAACGATGAAATGGTGAGCGTCGACATCAATGTAATTATTGATGGAGAGCAAGTGACAGCCTTAGTCGATACGGATGCTGATTTTTCCAAAATAATTCGCAAGCTGGCGGACCATCTTTGAAAAGTAAACACGACATGGACAGTACCACATATAAGAACAGCGGGTTGTCAATTGCTGCTCTCTACTAAATGAACAGCAAGAATCAGCATAGAAGATTCTTTCGTCGTGACTTTCATCGTTCTCCCAGAGTGCTGCAAAGATTTAATTATAGGAATAGACTTTTTCAGGAAGCATGGCGCAATAATCAACATCCCGGACCACGTGGTTTCGTTTTACGAGTGCTCGTCTGCCTGATTCTTAATAACTAGAGCACAAATCCTTTCGTCTTAAAGGCCACAATATAGTCGTGCCGCCTCGATCATGTATCCTCGTTTCAGTAGCATGTGACGTACCGTTCGACGGTGAAGGAGTCGCCGACCAACTAACCTCGCTGCTTTTCACTCACGGGATTTCAGTAGCACGAGGAATAGTCAATGTCACCGACAGCCGAACGAACTTGCTGTTGACCAATTTCACCTCCGAGCGACGGCACCTTCCAAAAGGCACAACTTTGGCATATTTTGACGAGATAGCAGATGTTTGTGACTGCTTTTCAGCACTCGAAGCAAAACCTACACAAGACCCACATGACCTAGCACCTAACCTTGACATCAGCCCTACTTCAACTCAGCAACAGCGAGAACGCCTGCTTGTGCTGCTCGCCGAGTTCCACGACTGTTTTGCTTCGACCTCGAAAGTTGGCCGCACGTCCTTGACCAAGCACTGAATCATCACAGAGGACACGGCTAGACCAATCCATCAAAATCCGTACCGTGTGGCTTCAAAACGAGAAGCGATAGAACAGCAGGTAACAAAAATGCTTGAAGGCGACGTCATTCAATCGTCGAAAAGGCCTTGGGCATCACCTGTTATAGTCAAGAAGAATGGTAGCCTGCATTTCTGTGTGGACTATCGGAAGCTAAATAACGTAACAAAAAAAGACGTGTACCCGCTTCCCCACATAGATGATTCCATTGACAGGCTTCGAAACGCACGTTTCGATATTGGCAAATTGAAGTTGTGGGGATCTGAGGCGCGCCCGCGACCATTTCGCGAGCATTCCGCCACACGGCCACACCCTTTTGCTTTTCTGCTCTGCTAACACCACGTGGCGATAGATGGCGCCACGGGTTACGTGCGCGCCGAGAGAGCTGAGCTCTCTCCTCCGTGGTCGGCGCCGGGTAAGCACATGTTTTCCTTCGTCCGCGTCCCCTTTGGGAATCGCCGGACTGTAGCCTGCCTGGGGTGGCCTTGGGCACCTCGGCAGGCGTGTTTACTTGAGTGCTAGCTTCGGTAGCGTACGCTAAGCCCACAGCGGTGCCTAGTGCTTGAAGTGGTTGTACCACAACGAGCCGCACTTGCCGTAGGCCTATGCGTACGAGGTTTGCCCTAACACTCGCGACCAGGCCCAGTGGCCATCGTGAGAGCGCGCAGCATAGCCGCGAGGGACCTTTTCCCGACCGGCGTGTCAAAGCTCGCCATTGCCAGCTGCGACGTGCTCGCGGTTTTCCCCCAGACCTGCCAAGTACTGGGACACAGAATTAGGAAGACCCTGCCCGAGGGGGGGGGGGGGCATTTTTTTTTTTGAACAAAAAAGCGCACCTTTCGGAAGGACACGTTCTCCAGGCTTTTCAACTGAACTACCTCTGCATTAGGCAGAGCAGGGTCTGTCGGGGAAAACTTGTGTCGCAAGTAGTCGCACACTGTCACAAAGTAGTGCCGAACTGCCTCGAAGAGTTCCTGTTGTTCCTTGGGCTTTAGCTTGTCTTATTTTTGAACAAAGGTGGTGGTCGCCGACTTGGCCCTCCTCAAGAAGTCTTCAGTGTAGGTCTGGTTGTAGCAATGTCCAGCCTGGTCACACTTCGCAAGGAGAACATGTCCGAGAGTTTCGTCAGAGATGGACGACCGAAATTCAGTTCTTGTTTTCCTCACAAGGCTGAAGAGACGCTCACACTCTGCATTGCTGTGTGGAATTGACAAAATTCCAAGCATCACCTCAGCAATTCAGGTGAACTTCAACCTTCCATCTGCAGTTCTCAGCCGCGACACCATTCTCCACTGGGCATCCACTCGTTCTTATAAAATATGGGGAGGAAGATCCTGAGCCTGCAACTTGGAAAACTCTACCTCCAGTGCGTCGACCACTTCCATTTTCGACTCTCCCGGTTATAGAGGTAGCATCGCTGGAAAAGAGTCCGCAAAAAAGCGAACCTTTCGGAAGGACATGGTGTCCAGGGTTTTCAGCTGAACTACCTCTGCATTAAGCAAAGCAGGGTCTGTCAGGGGAAACTTGTGTCGCATGTAGTCGCACACTGTCACAAAGTAGTGCCGAACTGCCTCGAAGAACTCCTGTTGCTCACTGGGCTTTAGCTTGTCTACCACAGTCCTAGTTTCCTGTCCAATGATGAGGTCCTCGTCCCCTTTCTGTGCCTCCCTGCTATGGTAGTCTAAGTTGAGCAGCTCTGGGCTTCGTTTCAGCCACGATGGGTTTACAAATCTTGAGAAAATGTCTCGAAGAAGTTCCAAGAGAAGCGCCCGTAGCACCTGGATCTGGGGAGCTTGTGCTTGCAAGGAGAGGTTCACTTTCTTGAAAATGGGAATAATATTCTGCAAGAAGAGACAATATGCTCGGTTGATTTCCAGGCTGAGGAAAACAAAAAGCCGTTCTTCACGTGTTGGGCAGTGCTGGTCAGTCTTCTGTGTGCAGGAAACCTTGGCTTTCTTCGCTGGCACTGAAGGAGCCTGTGTCAAGTTCTTTCTTTTCGTTTCGCACTGATCAGGCTTTTCTGCTGGAGCTGTTGCTTGCTTTGCTGCTGCCTTTGGGATCTGGTATGAGTCCAGAAAGCTGGGACTCTTTTTGTCCTTCACTTCGTGCAAGAAGCTCAACAGAGGCTTCCACTGATCCAGGAGCCTGGTCAAGCATTTCCCAAGAGATAGCCATCGAGTTGGGACATGTAAATTTTCTGCTAAAACGGCTAAAAATTTCCGCATAACTATGTTTTTGCACGCTTCCCGGAAGATTTTTGCGTCAACCGTACAAAAGGGTCAAAATTCGTACATTGTACGGGTAATCCGGAAGACTTGGCAGGTCTGTTCCCCTTATTGTGAACATCCGCGTGCGGGTGCTTTTGCTACCCGCGTCCCGGGAGCGGACGTTGTACTGTTGTTCGGGGTGCCGCCAGAGGCAATAAAGTGTTGTGTATTTTGCATTAGAACACTGTTTGTTTGCCGCACCGCGCTAAACGCATTATTATTTGAGCGCGCGCAAAGCGGTGCGCTACACGCGAGTAAACGGAGTCGCGGCCCTGTGGCTCGCTAAGCATGAACCCCGCGGTGATCATCCGCTGCAGTGAGTAGCGGGGTCACCCCCGCTACTCACTAATACCCCGCCCAACGCGGTATCAAAAGCTCATTAAGCCTTTGATTAGTCTTAGCCGAGTCAGCCCACCTTTGCGAATCAGGCTCGCCGTGTTTACCCCTGTTATGTCTGCACCGCACGAGTTTTGTCCGCTGACACTTTAAGCAGATACCGCATTGCTCGAGAACAGGGCCAGTGCCCCCTTTGAGCATCACAATCGCACACCCTCACTTGTCACAAGCCCCAGTCGGGATGACACGAGGCGCTACGTATCAGCTCCCACTGGTGAGGTAGCGTGTTTTGGGTCCGGGGCCATAGCCCAACCCGAACAGTGCACAAGGGCAAATTGGACTACTACTGCTCCCTTTGGAATGCATGGCAGTTCCATGTCACAGCGCTCCGAAACGGCTCTTAGTGGAGCTTCCGGGGCGCAGATCGGCACCGCGGCCTCAGCCGTTGCCAAATTTTGCCCGCTGGCTGCTACGCAACCTAGAAGCCAAGCTCATTTCGAGCACGCACCTGCACCGCTAGCCGCAAGTGGCCCAGCAATTTCACGTGAAGCTGCCCCGAGAGTCAGCTGTGAACAACAGGCGCTCCCCAATGTCGCGACGGGCGGTATCCATTTGAAACCGCGCCGCTTATCGAGCTTGGAGACAGTTCCCCACCGCTCGCCCGCGCCGCTAATGCACCGCCAGCTTCCTTCGAAGCGGGCGCACAGACGCTGCTACAAAATGCCGCCCAAATGATTCAGACACTCACGGGGACAGTCCAAACGCTTTCGGCCGTTCCGAAACGCCCTCATCCCACTGTCATGTTGGCCGTTCCGACCTACAGCGGTTATGGTGATCTGCAAAGTGCAAGTGATTACCTGGACTCCCTCACACGTGACAAGAGAGCCATGGGTCTAGGTGACCAGGAAGTGCTCGGACGCGTCGTCCCGGCTGCACTGACAGACACGGCGGCCAGGTGGCATCGGCTTTCCAGCCACCGAGCAGCAACCCTCGATGAGTTCCACGCGGCCTTCCTGCGCGAATTTTTACCCGCTGACTACGAGTAGAATGCGGCGCGAGCTCGAGCTCCGCACACAAGCTCCTGATGAGTCGCTTCAGGAGTACGTACGCGCGATGGAAGACCTTTTTTCTATCGCTGAGCCCAGAGCCTCAAACGAGGAGCGCATCGAACGGGTGATTAGGCAGGCACACCCGACTTTTTCAGCGTACCTGCGCGGCAGTCGCTTCCGTGATCTGGAGGAATTGGTTGTCGAGGCAAAGCGCATCCAAGGCGACATTCTCGCCGCGCGTTCCTATCGCCCGCCACCGCCAGCCAGCGAGGCCCTCGAACCGCGCTGCGCGTGGGGAGTAGCCATGACCCTTCTTCAGCGGCAACAGCCCGCCGGAACTGCCTTTGCGACTACCGCTACAGGTGGGCGCACGTGGGAGATAAGCGATCGAGCTTTAGATCCCTACACGTACGGGAGGCGTGCAGCCGGTGCTGCATCGCAACTCGACGCGCACGAGCAGGGACGAAATCCGACCCAGCGCATCACTGGTGGTAACGGTCGTCAGAGCGGTTCCTTTGATCACGCGGCGAACCAACCCCTGCAGCTCGAAGCTGCTCCGTCTTGGGAAAGGAACCGCGATGGAGTGCGCTGCTTCCGCTGCCGTCAACGAGGGCACATAGCGAGGGAGTGCTCCGCGTTTGTGAATCCTGTGAGGCAGGGAAACGGGAGCGCGGGCCGTTCGTGAAGGCACAAGCGGCCGAACCCTTGCTCCTCCCCTCTGCGTACCGGGCAAGCAGTTTTTCTGGTGCGCACGCGCCATTTATTTCGGTCACCATTGTCGGTCGGAAATTCTCGGCGTTGCTGGACACGGGCACAAGGGCTTCGTTGTTTGGCCAACAGGTGTTGTCCCACTTGCAGAAGCGCTCGGTGCGCTTGTGGGACAGCCGAACGACATTCACCCTCGCAAAAGGCGTGGCCCAGTCGGCGGGCGCCGCGAGGTTGACCGTCAGATGGGGAGGCCGAATGAGACGCGCGCGTTTTGTTCATCTTCCAGGGCTCAGTGTTTCTATGATTCTCGGTCGGGACTTTCTCCTAAAAACCGGTATCGTAGTGGACATTGCGAATGGAGGCTATCGCGACGGACCTTTTTCCGAGCTAAAGCCGTTCATCAGCCTACCGGCGCTTTTTGTTGCTTGTGCAGTTGAAGCGTTGAAACCGTGTCACGTGCAAACTTCGGGGGCAGGCCCCTGCGCTATGCACTTGTCGGCTCAAAATCCCCAACGGGATCGAGCAGCACGACACGAAGAGGCTCTGCATCCTTTGATCGCCTGTGCGACTCAATTGAATGATGAACAGAAGGCTCGTCTGTCGGCATTGTTACATGAATACGATGAGCTCTTCACCGATCAACCCGGCTATACCGATTTGGTGAGCCATTCGATCGAAACTGGCGACGCGCTACCTTTGAAGTGTAACCCCAGGCCCGTCAGTCAGGCCAAGAGGCAGGTAATTCACGGCTTGCTGGACGAGATGCTCCCAGCTGGCATTGTTCGCCGTTCTTCCAGCGCCTGGGCGTCTCCAATTGTGTTGGTGCATAAGAAAGATGGCAGTCATCACCTGTGCGTAGACTACCGCCGTATGAACGAAGTGACTCGTAAGGATGCCTATCCGCTGCCCACGATTAGCTCCATCGTAAGAAACCTCGGCACTGCGCGGTATTTTACCACATTAGATGCCTCCAAAGGTTACCTACAGGTCCGGATGAATGAGCGTGACCAGTGGAAGACTGCGTTCACGTCCCACAGAGGGTTATTTGAGTTCACTCGTATGCCCTTTGGTCTTTGCAATGCTCCTGCGACTTTTCAGAGACTCATGGACCGCGTCTTCGGGGAAGCAAAGTGGTCTTACTGCATGTGCTACTTCGACGACATCGTGATTTATTCACGAACCTTCGAAGAGCACTTGGCCTACATTGCCGATGTGCTCGAAAGGGTGAGAGCCGCCGGGATGACGTTAAATATCGCAAAGGCCCAACTAGCGCAAACCAGAGTTCAGTTACTTGGCTTCACGCTGAGCGAAGGCTCCATTGAGCCAGATCGGAAGAAACTTCGAGCAATCCTCGATTTCCCCGCGCCCAAGGACGTACGCGGCCTGCGCCGCCTGTTCGGAATGGCAGATTTTTACCGGTCGTTCATTCCGTCCTGTGCCCGAGTGCAGGCGCCCTTGAACAAGCTCTTGGGTAAGTCAGCTGAGTGGCGATGGGGACCTGAGCAGCAAGAGGCATTTTTCCTTCTGTATAACGCCATTGCGGAGACGGCGCAGCTCAAGCTCCCCGACCTGACCAGACCGTTTGTTGTCCAGAATGACGCAAGCGATCTGTGATTAGGAGCAGTTCTCCTACAGGAATACGATGGTGTGTTGCAGCCGCTGGCCTCTGCCAGCCGCTTGTTGATACCCGCGGAAAGGAATTATTCCGTGACCGAGAGGGAGTGTCTCGCCATCGTGTTTGCACTGCGGAAGTTTGATGTCTACCTTTATGGGACAAAATTTGCGGTGCAAACAGATCACAGCGCGCTTAGCTGGCTGATGCGGCTCCGTGAGCCTGCAGGCAGGCTAGCGCGCTGGGCTCTCCTAATACAGCATTATGACTTTTCAGTGCAGTATCGGAAGGGGAGCACTAACGTGGTAGTTGACGCGCTATCTCGTGCCCCAGTGTCTACCAGGAGCCTGGATCCCGGTGCGACAACCGCTAGCGGTGCCTTTGCGCAAGTGAGGGGCGCGGGTGAAACAGCGGCGGAGCCGCCGAGTGGAGAAAAGAGTGAGTGCACCGACGAGCAAACCCTTTCCACGGGCCAGGCAAGCAGTGAGCCGCGAAGCGGGCGAGAGGGGGAGCAAAAGGGAAGCGAACCCATGACGCCAATGCGAGCGGAGGCGATGGCTGCAGCCCTGAAGGGGAACAATACCAGGCTCCCCTTTGGGAGAATGGGAATCGCTTTCAGCAGACAAGAGTTACTGAAGGCCCAGCAAGATGATCCGTTTTGTCGCGAGTTGAGCGACGGTCTCAGGGAGACGGAGCGCCGAGATGCTGCTGATAGTGCGGCGGGTGCAGGGGGACGGGAACCGGCGTGTGTCGCTGGGTCCCCCGCGGATACGTACTTGCTGGACCATGATGGACTCCTGCTGAAATACACAGCCACCGATGAGCAGTCAGTGAACCCGTTTAAGGTGGTTGTGCCCAAAAGTCTGAGAGGCGCACTGTTGCGAGCCTCTCACGACGAGCCCATGGCCGGTCACCTGAGTGGCTCTAAAGTTTTTGCGAAACTGAGCAAGGTTGTGACTTGGCTTGGCATGACGCGTGACATTTTTCGCTATTGCCGTTCCTGCCATGTCTGTCAAGCGGTGAAATCAAGGGGTGGCAAGCCGCCCGGCTTGATGAAACCGATTGTCAGTGAGCGTCCGTGGCAAGTAGCCACCTGCGATCTAATGGGGCCGTTCTGGGGCCGTTCTCCAGAAGTAAGCAGGGGTTCATACATCTGATGGTAATCGTTGATCATTTTTCCAAATGGGTGGAGCTGTTTCTGCTGCGGAAAGTGACAGCGCGAGCAGTGCTAGAGAGGCTACAGGAAGTGTTTTGTCGGTTCGGCTTTCCCAAAAGATTGGTCACGGACAATGCGTCCTATTTCACCACGCGGGTGTTTGGCGATACGTGCTGTCCCCTAGGAATAGATCACTGCACCACATCGCCCTACCATCCCCAGTCCAACTTGACGGAGGGAACCAATCGTACGCTCAAACTGATGTTGGCGGCCTTTGCCGAAAGACTAAAGGATTGGGCAGACCATTTGAGTGAACTCGCGTTTGCAATCCGAACCTCCGAGAGTCGCTCTACTGGTTTCTCTCCCGCCTTCCTCAATTTCGGAAGCGAGTTGGCAAATCCGGTGACCAGTGTCATGCAATGCCAGCTCGGAGACGAGGAAGAACCGGCAGACTGTTCTGCTTACGCTTCAACACTTCGGGACAGGCGTTGTCGAGTTCTCAGTAGAGCGAGGCAGAGTTTGGCATCGGCCTGGGCCGAGCAAAAGGCCCAGTACGACCGAAAACGTCGCCACCTTTCATTTAAGGTAGGTGACCTCGTCCTGAAGCGCAACCACGCTCTTAGCGATGCGAGCAAGGGTTTCTCAACTTCGCTCGCTCCAAAGTGGCTAGGTTCGTACCGAGTGGAGAAAGCTTGGACTCCACTTGCGTACTTGCTGAAAGACCCGCTTTCGGGAAAACTCAGCCGTGCCCACATCGCAGACCTGAAAGCCTTTACGTTGAGGTCCGACGAGCCTGCGCCAGCGCCCAGTGGCTCTTGGCGCAAGCAACGGCGCACACCCAGCGCCGCGGACCGCATTCGGACCACGCACCGGTATGATCTGAGGAAGCGGTCACCTGAGTGATTTCGCGCCGAACGGCGGGCTTATTTCCGCAACCGAAGGCCCTCAATTTTACTGTATAGTCTCAGTTAGCTAACTTCTTTACAGCCAGTGCTTGCAAAGAAGTCGGCTCCGCCCAGTTACTGCTGCTGATTGTCATTTGAGCGTTCTTGTTTACTTGATGTTTTTTCGTGTTTCCTTTTTTTCTTCTCGCTGGAGGAGGGGATTGTGAATTGGTGCTTTAGCGTGGGGAGAGAGACAAAGGACACTCTGCGCCTTCCTTTGCGGTGCGCGTTTGGAGAGACCCGACCATCGGAGGTGTGTGTGCGTGCGTGTGGCGACAACTTAAGAAGTCTGCGACCCCTACACCACTTTGTACTCTGGAGGTGTTCGGAAACCTGCGGTTGTTAGGCAGCCTGGTTGTGCCCTGCTCCCGACCGTCGCTGATAAGCTCTGCTGCGCTTTCTATCACGGCTCCTGCACAAGGCCAGCTGTCGCAGACGCTGTGCACGACTCAACCGACGCCACAGGACACTTCGCAGCCAGTGAATTTGGCGACCATGATTCCAGCAGGAGGGCCGGCTGTCGCAGCAAGGCCCATCAAACCTCCACCGAGGCGGCGTTCGTCGGACTCACGGGCCTGTCGCTAAGATCGACGAGATGAAGGTGAGCCCTTTCCTTGCATGAGGGCCTCAACCAGAACTTTCACCTTGCACTCTCGCATCCACGCAGTCACCCAAATCAAACATTACGTGACGCTTCCCCTCCGAGCCGTGGACGCACTATTGCGTGAGCATCATGAACTCCCGTTACCCCTCTCCTGCGGCGCCATTGTATTTCTCAAGTGTATTGTTGTGTTGTTCTTTTTTTTCCTTCAGCAGCAGTTGCAGAGCGAGGCTGAGGCTACCTGTTGCCCATTGCATGACGCCTTTGCATGAATGGGCGACCACCGGCTGCCTTTGCAGACCGGTATATAGGGTGAATTAAGGAGAGGAGGATGCGGGAATCCGAGACGCGCCTGCGACCATTTCGCGGGGCATTCCGCCACACGGCCACATCCTTTTGCTTTTATGCTCAGCGCCTGCGACCATTTCGCGGGGCATTCCGCCACACGGCCACATCCTTTTGCTTTTCTGCTCAGTTAACACCACGTGGCGATAGATGGCGCCACGTGCGGGCGGCACGGGTTACGTGCGCGCCGAGGGAGCTGAGCTCTCTTCTCCGTGGTCGGCGCCGGGTAAGCACGTGTTTTCCTTCGTCCGCGTCCCTTTTGGAAATCGCCAGACTGTAGCCTGCCTGGGGTGGCCTTGGGCACCTACCTCGGCAGGCGTGTTTACTTGAGTGCTAGCTTCGGTAGCGTACGCTAAGCCCACAGCGGTGCCTAGTGCTTGAAGTGGTCGTACCACAACGAGCCGCACTTGCTGTAGGCCTACGCGTACGAGGTTTGCCCTAACACTCGCGACCAGGCCAAGTGGCCATCGTGAGAGTGCGCAGCATAGCCGTGAGGGACCTTTTCCCGACCGGCGTGTCAAAGCTCACCATTGCCAGCTGCGACGTGCTCGCGGTTTTCCCCTTATTGTGAACGTCCGCGTGCGAGTGCCTTTGCTACCCGCGTCCCGGGAGCGGACGTTGTACTGTTGTTCGGGGTGCCGCCAGAGGCAATAAAGTGGTGTGTACTTTTGCATTAGAACACTGTCTATTTGCCGCGCCGCGCTAAACGCCTTATTAGTTGAGCGCGCGCGGAGCGGTGCCCTACACGCGAGTAAACGGAGTAGCGGCCCTGTGGCTCGCTAAGCGTGAACCCGCGGTGAATGTCCGCTGCAGTTAATAGCGGGAGTCACCATAAAGTCAACCACAGAGAATGTGAAAAAAACGCTTTCGTGGCGCCAGATGAACTGTATGAATTTAAGGTTTTATCATTTGGCTTGTGCTCCACGCCTGCTACTTTCCAGCGTCTCATGGTTCTCTCTGGGCTTAAATAGAGAACCTGCCTAATATACCTTGACGGCGTCATTGTGTTTTCTACGTTTGGCAAACACCTTGAACGATTGCAGGTGGTCTTGCAGGCCACACGGGCCCCAGGTCTGATGCTGAAGCAGGAGAAATGTCGCTTCTGCTTTGAGGAACTACAGTTTCTTGGCCATGTCGTCAGTTACGGAGGAGTTCGTCCAGATCCCGAGAAAGTTGCCACCGTCGCACAGTTTACAACACCATCAGATAAAAAGGCAGTCAGGCGTTTTCTGGGTTTCTGTGCATATTATCGGCGGTTTATTCCAGACTTTGCGCGCATTGCGTCGCCTTTGACTAGTCTCACGAGGGATGACGTTGCATTCATTTGGGACGATGAACAGGAAGCTGCTTTCAATCACTTGCGGCAACGCCTACACACGACCCCCGTGTTTGCCCATTTTGATGATACAGCCCCTACAGTGCTCCATACTGACGCTAGCAATGTTGGCCTCGGAGCTGTGCTTGTACAGCGCCAGGACGACGAGAAAAGAGTGATCGCTTACGCAAGCAGAACTCTGTCACGCACTGAAGCAAATTACTCGACCACTGAAAAGGAATGCCTCGCCGTGGTGTGGGCAATTATAAAATTTTGGCCATACTTGTACGGCCCCCCATTCAAGGTTATCAGTGACCACCATTAGTTGTGTAGGTTAACAAGTCTGAAAAATCTTTCTGGGCGATTGGCATGCTGGAGCCTTAGACTACAGGAATTGGATATAACGATGGTGTATAAGTCGGGAAAACGACACACAGACGCCGAATGCCTGTCTCGATCACCAAGAGTCGGCTGCTTCTTTTGATGAAGAGACAGCATTCCTCTGAATCCTCGACACTTCGACCATCGCATATCACCAGCATGACGATCCTGAGCTACTTGGCTTGAATAATTATTTAGAAGGACGAAGCCAGAATGCACCCAAAGCCTTTGCAAGATGACTATCGTCGTTCTGTCTGCAAAACAATGTCCTTTACAAAATGAACTTCTCGTCAGACGGGTCCACCTACCTGCTTGTCATCCTTTCCACTCTTCGTTCTGAGGTATTGCAAGCGTTCCATAACGAGGTCATATCTGGACATTTAGGCTACACGCACACACTGGGCAGAGTGCGAGAGAGGTAAAGTGAAACCTCGTTAAACCGTAGTTGGCCGGAACTCGGAAAAAGTACGTACTAAACGGTAGTACTGCTTAACCGAAGTAGCGTCGGGTAGCTCACTTATCTGTCAAAAAAATAAACCTTCAGGGAGTGCGATGAAAGAACAAAAAAAGTGCAGTAATTTATTAACTTCACGTGACAAAGTCTGTAATCTTCATTTGACGACGCGGCGGCCTAGCAGCAACGACAGCGGCCTCAAACTCACTTATGCTGTGAGCCAGCTTTTCCACCAGCTCCCTCTTCTCGGCAAATACCCGCATGACGCTGATGCAATGCGCAGCTTCGGCCACTGTCGGACCTGGATCACCCGTGTTGTCACTTTCCATGTCGTCCTCATCACTATCATTTGGCGACTAGTCGACAACTGAGGCAACAATGGCTTCGTCGGAGATGTCCGGAGATGTCTGCACATCGCCGTCTGCGTCTCTGAAGTCGGGGAAGGAAATGACTTCCATAACGCCCTGCCGCTCCAGCATTTCAGCTAGCAGAGCTTTGCAAGCTTTGTCTACAATGTCCGAAGTCTGGTCAATGGTGTCACTGGCGTCATCTGCGTCGCCCGCACACACACTGAAGCCAGCACGCTCGAAGCAATTTTGAACTGTGGTTGCTTCAAACTGCCGCCACGAGTATTCGAACAGGTGAATCGCGCCCATCAGGTCGATGGAAAATAATTAGCCACATTTAATGGCGAGAAGAAATCTGCGCAGCAGATTCTTCTTGTAGAGCTGTTTTACAGCTCGAATGATGCTGTTTTACAGCATCATTCGATGTTTTACAGCATCATTCAGCTGTTTTACAGCAAGCGCACACCGTGTTTGCGTGTATGTGCAAAGCGCCATCGCGTGGACAACACCAGAAGCCTAGCCGGCCGAGTGCTTCTTGTTACAGAAAAATCCAAGAGATGGCGCTCACCAACACAGCCGCTATCATCCTCAACACAAACAAGAGAGGCGTTGTTTCGATCTCTGGGGCTTGCTGTTCTGTCCGGACGCCCAGTGGGAGACGACATGCCGCGGCGAGTGCGGAACTAAAATCGGAAAAACTACTTATTAACCGATACGTACGCGATAAGCTGGTACGGCTTATGCGGATACAAAATGCATTATGTTCAATGGCCGCCGAGTCGGGGATTTGACTTATTTTTATTTTATTTTATTTTATTTACAGAATACTGAGGTCAAAAGACCAAGCAGGGGGGCATAATAAAAAGTGATTCACAATGTAACTTAAATAAAAGAAAGTTCAAGCAATAAAAACATGTTAAGGCAGTAGAACGCAGGATAACATTTGAACAAAGTTAAATGGCAGCAAGAAATTGCAAATTGCAACCGGAGAATGCAAATCAAATACAACGTGAGACAGTCCGAGATCTTGAGTTATACGGTTAAAAACAGAAAGATACATAGTTATCGAAGTCAGGATTTTCATTATCACAGAATGCTTCAAAAGGTAACGCGTTCCAATCATTGATCTTCCGAAGAAAGAACGAGTTCATGAAAAGATTAGTACGTGCGAAGTAAGGTTCAAGAGTGTAGCTGTGAGTAGGTCGAGTTTGTCTTGAGATTCGATTTCTTATACAAGTTTCTGGACAAATGTTAAATTTACGGAAATAAAGTGAGTGTAGAAATTTCAGCCGGGCAACAGCTCTTCGGTATTGTAAAGTAGGGATATCATTAATGGCCATGATCGTTGTTGGCGAGCCATTTCTGTGGTAGGCATTAAAGACAAAGCGAACCGCCTTTCACTGCACCATCTCAAGCTTCTTAACATCTTTCTTTGTATGTGGGTCCCAAACGACACTAGCATAATCGAACTTTGGTCTTATAAAAGCATTGTAGGCCAACATTTTGATTTCTGAGGGTGCTGTTTTTAATTTGTGTCTCGAAAAACTGAGTTTTTTAGAAGCAGATGAGCATGTTTTATTAATGTGGCCTGACCATGTTAGGTGGCTTGTAATTGTGACGCCCAAATATTTATATTCGTTAACCTCAGTCAATAGAGAGTTGTTGAGAGAATACGTATAATTAAAACGGCATTTCTTATTTGTTATATGCATGACAACTGATTTATCGCTATTTAATTTCATTGACCAATCTTCACACCACTTAGAAATGGCACAAAGGTTGGATTGCAGGCATTTCTGGTCATTCGGAGCAGTAATCGTTTTATAAAGTATGCAGTCATTTGCAAAAAGCTTTATGTGGACTTGTGATGTGTCTATTGGTTTAACAATGTCATTTATATACACTAGAAAGAGAATAGGTCCCAAGACACTACCTTGAGGAACTCCTGATGATACTGGTAGAATACCAGACATAAAGTCATTTACTTTAACATACTGGTTGCGATTGTGAAGGTAAAAACGGATCCAGTCAATGAGGTTAACAGGTAGATCTAGGATATATAATTTAGAAATGAGTTTGCTATGCGTGACAAGATCAAAGGCTTTACTAAAATCTAAAAAAAATAGTATCGATTTGATTCCCCGTATCCAGCGACGACGTAAACTCATGAATTGTTGTAACTAGCTGCGTTGTGGTCGATAATTTTTTCCTAAATCCGTGCTGTATAGGCGACAGCAGGCAGTTTTCTTCAAGAAATGTTGTGATGCAATGTGCGACTATGTGTTCTAATAGCTTACATGACGTACACGTTAAGGAAATAGGCCTGTAGTTTGCAATGTTTAAACAATCCCCTTTCTTAAACACCGGTACTACACGTGCCATGCGCCAGTCATAAGAAATGAAGGAATTTTCGAAGGAGAGGCGAAAAACGTTTGTTAAAGTGTGCCCAACTGGTTCGGCATATTTACGCAAAAATGTGTTAGGGATATTATCAGGACCAGCTGAAGATTTATTTTTTAGGTTAAGCAGCAAAGAAAATATGCCCTCATAAGTTATAAACTAGGAAGACATTACTGGAAGAAGGTTGTCATGTGGCGATTCATGTTGGGGAGCAGAAAATACGAAGCAGAAGTATCTGTTAAACTGATCAGCGACAACCGACGCATCATTTACAATGGAACCATCAACAGTTATTTGACTAGGCATAGCATCCGTTTGTTCTAAATATCGCCAAAATTTTTCAGGGCTTTTTGTCAAAAATTCAGGTAATGAATGAGTGAAATACCTAGTTTTTGCGTCGGAGAGTTTGGAAGCAAGGCTGACTTTTAATTTAGATATCTCACTAACTGGTTTTTATGTTTTTTGGCTCGTTTTAGCCTTGTGGGGATCTGAGGCGCGCCCGCGACCATTTCGCGGGCATTCCGCCACACAGCCACACCCTTTTGCCTTCCCGCTCTGTTAACACCACGTGGCGATAGATGGCGCCACGTGCGGGCACGGCACGCGGTACACGCGCGCCGAGGGAGCGCTCTCTTTCTCCGTGGACAGCGCCGGGTAAGCACGTGTTTTCCTTCGTCCGCGTCCCCTTTGGGAATCGCGGACGGTAGCCTGCCCGGGGTGGCCTTGGGCACCCCGGCAGGCGTGTTTACTTGAGTGCTGGCTTCGGTAGCGTACGCTATGCCCAGAGCGGTGCCTAGTGCTTGAAGTGGTCGTACCACGAGCCGCACTTGCGTTAGGCCTATGCGTACGAGGTTTGCCCTAACACTCGCGACCAGGCCCATTGGCCATCGTGAGAGTGTGCAGCATAGCCGCGAGGGACTTTTTCCCGACCGGCGTGTCAAAGCTCGCCATTGCCAGCTGTGACGTGCTCGCGGTTTTCCCCTTATTGTGAACGTCCGCGTGCGGGTGCCTTTGCTACCCGCGTCCCGGATGACGTTGTACTGTTGTTCGGGGTGCCGCCAGAGGCAATAAAGTGGTGTGTACTTTTGCATTAGAACACTGTCTATTTGCCGCGCCGCGCTAAACGCCTTATTAGTTGAGCGCGCGCGGAGCGGTGCCCTACACGCGAGTAAACAGAGTAGCGGCCCTGTGGCTCGCTAAGCGTGAACCCGCGGTGAACGTCCGCTGCAGTTAATAGCGGGAGTCACCATAGCCTACAGTGTAAATGAATGATTTCTCTTGTCATCCACGGGTTATTTTTGTTAGTGCGAACATATTTGGAGGGGACAACGTTTTCAATGCAATAATGAATAGTTTCTTTCAGAGCATCCCAGAGTGTTGTGACCCAGCCCGGCATGTTATCACAAAATTCCCACAAATAGTCAAGTATTGCATGGTCATCAACTTTAGCAAAATCTTTTATTAACTTTTTTCCTTGTTTTTTGTGCAACTTCGCATCACCAAGCGGAAAGAAAAGGTACACCGCCTTGTGGTCCGACACACCGTCAACCACATCCACAGAGTACCGTATTTACTCGATTCTACCGCGCCCTCGATTGTAACGCGCACCCGATTTCCACCGCGAAAAAAAAACAAACAAACATAAAACATCGATTGCAATGCACACCCATTTTTCTCGCTGGCCCGCACGATCACACCACTCGAAAAAACGACTCCTTTCGGGAGCGTCTTCCATTTAAATATTGAGGTACGGGCGAAGCTTGAGCTCATCTGACGTGTAACAGAGCATTGCCGTCACTGTAGTTTTACCGTGGACCGATGTCCGCACGCGAACTTGCTTCACCCCCTTCTCGACGGTTGTGGTGCCAGGCATGTCGAAGTAAAGAGGCGTCTGATCGGAATTCCCGAGTTGCCCAAGCAGGTAGCCGTTGTTGCGCCGCAAGTTTAGGAAGAACCTCTGAAAACTGTGAAGCTTTTCATCGTACTCCACCGCAAAACTATTCGCATATGCATGTTCCCCTTCGGAGAGAAAAGCCTTTCCTCTTCATAAAGTTAGTTAGCCAGCACCTGCTCGCTTTAAACTGGCTCCGCATTAGACCTTTTTCTGAGACTAATTGCATAGCCCGCACTTGGAGCAGTTCTGTCATCACGGGCCGCTGAGCCGCTCGCTGCTCAAGCACATACTCGCCGAGCAGCTCTTTAATTTGCGGAAACCGACCCTGCTGTGGTCCACTGAAGCCTTTGCGTGAAGCTTTGCTGTCGACGATCTTCTGCTTTTGTTTCCGCCGGTCCCGCACGCACGTTTCAGGAACTCCGAACGACCGCGATGCGGCCCGATTTCCGTCCGTTTCTGCACACGCGAGGATTTTTCTTTTAAAAGCGGCATCGTGGTGCGCTCGAGTTTTTGGAGTCTGCCTTTCCACGCCGTCGATGCTAGTGCACTACTAGATGACGAACTCCTCAGCACACGTACGAAGTGCCGCACATGGGAAACACATAGGCTGAAATGGCCGACGCGCCATGCCGACGCACGTAGGGGCGGCCATTTTGGATTTGCCGATGGCAATAGATTGACCGTAATTTTTTTTGTTCGTACTCGATTCTAACGCGCATGCGATTTATGAACTCGCTTAACCGGAAAAAAGGTGTGCGTTAGATTCGAGTAATTACGATATGTAGAAATATCATTACTAATAAAAATAAATCTATTACCAAACGGGCACTTCCCGCTTCTCTGGTGAACTCTGTAACAGTTTGTTTTAGATCACACATACTCATAATATCCACAAGATGGTTTATGTCCACATCGAAAAAGGAAACGGGGTCACGCCAATCAGTGCACGGAACATTAAAATCACCGGCAAGTATCACCCTGTTGTTCGAAAACTGAGCCATATGATCGCACAGTTTGGAAATGTATTCAGGGGAAGCCGATGGAGGCCTATACACAGCACACACGATAAAGACATGGCCCCAGAAGTTTACTCTGAGGAACAAACTTTCATGACCATCGATTTGGTTCATAATAACACCTGTCATCAGATGCCGTAAAACAATGGCTACGCCGCCGCCCCTACTTGGCCCATCACAACGAAAAATGCTATAGTTTGGCGGTATTAAAACGGAATCACAAACGTTGTCATTTAACCAGGTTTCCGTGATTACTGTTATGTGTGGATCATGTTCAAGAAGCAACAGTTCAAGTTCGCCAATTTTATTTACAAGGCTCCAAGCATTAAAATTTAGTATCCTTATATATTTTGCCTCTGCACGCGTTGTACGTCAATGAGTGGCATCCAGCTGCTTTCGAAGTGCTACACGTTCATTTCTGGTATCGTCCCATACAAAGATGGTGTCACCAATTTTCAACTTATCATGCAAAAGAGATACGCGCTTCTTATTCACTCGGTCAACTTTGGCGCTATCCCAAAGAAGCTTGCGCACGCGCAGTGTTTCATTACTGTAGTCATTTTGAATGAAAATGTTTGTCCCTTTAAGTTTGTATTTTGAATGACAGCCTGCTTTTCATTAAAATCTTGAAGATAGGCTATTACTGGGCGTCGGCCGGCGCGGCGGCCAAGGCGGTGAATACGGGCTATAGACTCGCATTTGATGATATATGGTGTTTTTGGCGCAAGGGCCATTTGATGGCCAAAGAGTGCCAGTTCATGGGACAAGGAATGTGTACAATGATTGTGATTAGCGGCTGTATAAGGGCCATAAAATTCCTCGCAGTAAGGCGGGTAAAAACATACAAGTAATAAAATCATGACCATGCCGTGAAAGGTGTGTGTGGTGTGAATAGGTGACAAAAGTTGGTGATAATGAAAAACATTGGTGGACATGTATGGCAATAGCACAAGTACCTCACACGTTAGTACCCTTGCGTCCAAGGGCCGTGAGGCAAGTGCTTTCCTGTGTAGCCACCGCAGCAAAAACCTCTCTGGAGAGGTTGTGCTACGGGATGCCCGAGTATATGATATGAAAATTATGAATTTCTTTTAAAAACGCTAACAATGATTTATTACTAAAAAGCGGCTCCCTGCCAACGAACATTGCAGGGTGTGGAGGTATATGTTGTCGGTAGGATAATGGAAAGTGTTGTCTTCTTAGAGTGTCTAACTGTTTACATTGAATTAAAATGTGAAGAACTGTTAATGCCTCACCACATTTATCACACAATGGTGGATCACCACCGGACAAAAGATGTGTGTGTGTCGTGTATGTGTGTCCTATATCCTGAGTCTTGTTAGTGTTCCCTCTGTTAGACGTGATTTTGATACTGGTGGCCAATGGCCAAGGTGTGGCTTGATAACGTGTAGTTTGTTTTGTGTGTGTGTATTCCACTTGCTCTGCCAGTAGTCCCTGAGGTTTCGTTTGAGAGACGGCTTAAGATCAAGGGTCGGGATTGATATGGATGTAATGGCGGTGCTCTCATGGACGGATGCAGCGAGCTGATCCGCCCTCATGTTGCCTTGGATCTCACAGTGCCCTGGCACCCAGCACACTACAACATGTTGTTTGAGTGTGTAGTGTGCACAAAATGGAGTAAAGTGAGACAAGGACCGGTTTTTTGTTTTTTAAGACTGTGCAGAGCCGTTATCACACTGAGGGAGTCTGTATAAATTACTGCTTTTTGTATTTGTAATTGATGTGTTTAGCTGCCATGAGTATCGCGTAAGCTTCCGCTGTGAAGATACTTGTGCGTGGGTGTAGAGGGCCAGCATCCGAAAAGGATGGGCCGACAGCAGCGTAGGACAAAGAGGAGTTAGTCTTGGAGGCATCGGTGAAGAACTCAGGACGTGTGTATTTGTGTTGAAGTTCCAAAAAGTATGTTCGGATATGGGCAATAGGTGCATGTTTTGTCACTTCTAGGAAAGACACATCGCAGTCTATAGTCTGCCACTGCCACGGTGGCGGGTATGCTACAGGAGCCATTAAACTGTGTTCAAGTGACACTGCAGTTTTTTCAGCTAGACACTTCAGGCGAACTGAGAAGGGCTGCCTCATCGAAGGCCTGTTTTGAAACAGAGTTGAGCTCGACAAATCATTAATTGTAGAGTATGAGGGGTGCTTCTTGTCTGCTTTTACCTTAAGGAAATAAACAAAGGACATGTAAGTTCTCTGCAGATGAAGCGACCACTCATTTGACTCAACATAAAGGCTTTCTACGGGGCTGGTGCGAAAAGCACCCGTAGAAAGGCGGATGCCCAAATGGTGCACGAGGTCCAGCATCTTCAAGGCACTTTGAGTAGCAGACTGATAGACAACGGCCCCATAATCTAAGCGGGTACGAATGAGGCTTCTATAGAGGTTCATGAGGCATTGCCTATCACTACCCCACGTAGTATGTGACAACACTATTATAACATTCATGGCTTTTAAACATTTTGTTTTTAAATACTTGATGTACGGTACGAAGGTCAACTTGTTGTCCAAGACTAAGCCTAAGAATTTATGCTCGCCTTTGACGGACAGACGTTGCCCGTTCAGTCGAATGTCAGGTTCCGAGTGCATGCCTCTCTTTCGAGAGAACAAGACACACGTGCTTTTTTGTGGGTTAGGTCGAAATCCGTTTTCATCTGCCCATTTGGAGACCTTATTTAAACCCAGCTGAACCTGCCGCTCACACATGGCCAAGTTGCATGACTTGAAGCCAAGCTGAACGTCGTCGACATATGTACAATAGAACATATTGCGGGGAATGGACAAGTGCAAAGAATTCATTTTGATAATAAAAAGTGTGCAACTAAGCACGCCACCTTGTGGCACACCTGTTTCCTGGACAAATGTTTGGGAGAGCACACTGCCCAGACGGACACGGAATGTCCGGTTTGACAGGTAACTTTCGATTATATGAAACATTCTTCCGCGCACACCAAGGTGGGACAGGTCTCTTAGAATTCCGAAACGCCATGTTGTATCATACGCCTTTTCGATATCGAGGAACACAGAGAGAAAATATTGTTTATGGACGAAGGCGTCTCTGATCTGTGCCTCGATACGAACAAGGTGGTCTGTGGTGGATCTACTTTCTCGAAACCCGCACTGAAATGGGTCGAGCAAATTGTTTGTTTCAAGGATATGTACAAGTCGGCAGTTCATCATTTTTTCGAATACTTTGCACAAGCAGCTTGTAAGTGCAATAGGCCTATAACTTGAAGCTAAAGAAGGGTCCTTGCCCTCTTTCAAAATGGGAATAATAATAGCCTCTTTCCAGGAGGTAGGGATAGTGCCAGAAAAACAGATAGCATTGTACAAACAAAGTAGGGTTTTTCGTGTTTCGGCTGGTAGGTTTTTTATCATTTCATACACCACACGATCAGAACCTGGGGCAGAAGTACTGCAGGAGTTTAGAGATGTTCGGAGCTCCGCTAGACTGAAAGCTTGGTTATATGCCTCGTATCTAGTGGATTTGTGTTCGAGTTTCTGCTTTTCTATTTTTGTTCTGTATTTTTGGAAAGTGTCAGTATAGTGGGACGAGCTGGATACCCGTTCAAAATGTGCCCCGAGGAAGTTTGCCTGATCTTCCAAGGTATCACCTTGAGTGTTTACGAGTGGAAGTGTGTGTACTTGTTTCCCTGCTATCCTACCGACCATGTTCCAGACTTTTGCCTCCTGTGTGTATGAATTGATCCCTGACAAAAACTTCTGCCAGCTTTCTCTTCTGGCCTGCCGACGCGTTCTCCTTCCTTGAGACTATTTTCTTGAAGGTGTCAAGATTTTCCGCTGTTGGCGAGTTGCGCAGCAATCTCCATGCCATGTTCTGTTCCTTTCGCGCATTACGACACTCCGTGTTCCACCATGGGACGTGTCGTTTACCGGGCATTTCAGATGTTTGCGGTATGCACTTGGCTGCTGCGTCAGTTAGAAAAGCTGTGAAGAACTGCACAGCTTCATCTATGTTTAACCTACATATGTTTGTCCAACTCAAACGTGTAGTGTTGTGGAACTGTTCCCAGTCTGCTTTGTTTATCAGCCATTTCGGAACATGTAGAGAACATTCATATGTTGTTTGTGAACTCAACACTACAGGAAAATGGTCACTTCCATATAGATTATTTATGATTTTCCATTTCAGTAGGGGTAGGAGTGAAGGTGATACGATGCTGAGGTCTATAGACGAGTAAGTTTTGTTGGCAACGTTATAGTATGTTGGCTCTTTCCTATTCAACAAACAGGCACCGGAAGAGAAAAGAAATTGTTCAATGAGACGACCTCGTGCATCAGAGCGAGAATCGCCCCACAGTCCACTATGTGCATTTAGGTCCCCAAGAAGCAAATAGGGTTCAGGCAGTTCGTCTATTAAAGACTGAAATTCACGTCTTTTAAGACGGTGGTGGGGAAGTACATACAAAGAGCAGATGATGACGAGTTTGTTTAAAAGTACCGCTCGAACAGCCACTGCCTCAAGGGATGTCTGGAGTGGTAAATGTGTACACGCTACTCCTTGGTTAATAATAATGGCTACGCCACCGGATGACGCCACAGCATCATCTCGGTCCTTTCGGTATATGACGTAAGCACGTAAAAAATTTGTATTGGAGGATTTCAGATGTGTTTCCTGTACACACAGCACTTGAGGTGAGTGTTTGTATAAAAGCTCTTAGACGTCGTCGAGGTTTTTAAGCAGGCCTCTGACGTTCCAATGTATAATTTGTGTTTCCATATTGGAAGTAAAGTAGTGCTGTGTGTACGTTAAGGGGGAGTGACTTGTTTAAACTGAAAGGTCGAGCTCAAGTAGCAGGGCTATTATCAGGCCCTGTTATGAGCTTTTTAGTTTTCTTGGCGCGCTCCAGAGAGCCGCGCCGCTCTTTTGGCCCCAGGGGTGCCGCCGTATCTATTGCCTCCTCGGAGGCACTGGATGCCCGCTCATGCGAGCTGGTTTTTCGAAGCTCGGGCCTCGCCTGGCGAGGTGGGGCCTTGAGACCCGAGGACCCTGGAGTCCCTGGTCTCTGTTCGATAGTAGGCGGAGTAGACTCAACTACTGCCGCCTTGGGGGCAGGCGCCACAGCCAATGGCTCGCTCTGCGCAGGCCGAAGGAGTGGCGAGGGCTGGTGCGACACTGCCCCCTGGCGCGCCGCATCAGCATATGTGGGGCCATAAAATGGCGAGACTCTTTTTCTTGCTTCTTTAAATGTAATGTTTTCTTTTATTTTTAAAGTTATGATCTCTTTTTCTTTTTTCCAGAAAGAACAGGAACGTGAGTACGCGGCATGACTACCGCCACAATTCACACAGTGTGCAGGTGCTTCGCAGTTGTCGGACGCATGGCCCACGACTCCACACAGAGCACAAGTTTTCTGGCCACGACAGCTTTGCGAGCCGTGGCCATATCTCTGACATTGGAAGCAACGGCGGGGGTTGGGAACATATGGCCTCACAGATGTCTTTGTATACCCAGTCTGAATTGTTTCCGGCAAATCACTCGAAGCAAAGGTCAGTACTAAGTGTTTTGTTGGTATTTCCTTTTGATCTCTTCTTATCTTAATACGCTGTACGTTTGTCACGTTCTGGCTCTTCCATCCTTCAAGAAGTTCGGCTTCGGTCAGGTCAAGCAAATCTGCGTCCGATACGACCCCGCGAGATGAGTTCATGGACCTGTGTGGCGTAATACTGATGGGTGTGTCTCCAAACGTTGTGAGGGTGTTCAGTTTATCGAATTGGTCTTTGTCACGTATTTCAAGGAGTAGATCTCCACTGGCCATTTTGGTAACCTTGTACCCGGCACCGAGAGTTTCGGTTAAGGACCTAGCCACTACGAAGGGGGATACTGTTCTGGCTTGCGTGTTAGTTTTTTCGCAGTGTATAATGTGGAAATGAGGAAAGGTTTGTCTTGGCCGGATGAAAAAATTGATATCTTCGGTGCGTACCCGCTTTGAGGAGGCACGATCACTTAGTGAAGGGAATGCTTTGTGCATGCTAATTGTATGTTGTTCAGTAGCGTTGGCGGCCACCCACCACGGAGCCCAACGAGAGGACGCTGCAAGTTAACGGATGCTGAAACCTGCAGACGACAGCCGTACAACGCCACTATAACCCAATGCGCCTAGACCAAGGTAGGCTATTTGCACAGGGTTAACCCTAGCCGCCAGGAAGTTTGGAAGTAAACGGAAGAGAGTAGAAGACAGGACAGATAAATAGTAAGAGATAAAGACAAAGATGTAGGGAGAGAGAGATAGGAAAAGGCGACTGCCGATTTCCCTTGGGTGGGTCAGCCCAGGGGTGCCGTCTACGTGAAGCCGGGGCCAAAGGGGTGTGTTGCCTCTTCCGGGGGGCCTTAAAGGTCCAATCACCTAGCGTCAGCTCAACCCCCAGGATCCCCTTTTCCCCGGACACGGCAAAGCCACGCACGGCTAGGCGTGGGAGGGAGCCGAAACTCCCCCGTTAGCTCGGGTCCGTGGTGTCGCTACACACCAAACGCCTACTTGCGCAGGCGCCCCTGCGGGGATAGACTCGCATTTAACCCCAAGTTTTTTCTCAAAAATGTCTCCAACAACACTTTTTCTTAATGATGCCTCGTTTTCCCCGCTATTTTCCAAAATGCCATAAACGATTACGTTTGACCTTCGACTGCGATCTTCAAGGTCAACAAGTTTTCTGCTTTGCAAGGTCACTGAATTTTGAAGGGATAATGACGATGATTGAAGCGCTGTAATTAGCGGCAAGCTTTCCTTTGATTCTTTCATATTGCTCGAGTGATTTTAAACGTGAGTCAAGATCCCGAATGAGCTGTACACACTCGCTAAACCTATTTTTCATTTCAGTAACCTCAACGTGAATATCGGCCTGTCCCTTCCGTACATTCTGTAAAATATCAGCTGTGGAGGGACCCGGGTTGCTTTCAACATCGTCACCACAAATCAAAATTCCAAGAGCTACGTAACAGTCATAGGCAATACTTAAACAAGCACCTGGGCACGGCAAAACCAAAAAAACAACTCATCTCCACTCCTAATTGTAGAGAATGAACAACTAACCTGCACAGCGAGAACAAACTTCTTGGTTAGCGGCATGGTCGCAGCCGTTTCCCCGTGCCCACTGGTGAAGTAGTTCTGTGGTAGTGCTTTTATACTGTCCATGGTGCATGACGTCACTGACATGCGCAGATCCTGAAGAGGGGTGTCCAACATGCCTGGCGTGAATGTTGATCTTGATTGCTGCCATGTGTCTGAGCTTGCGTTGTTCGCACTGGGTCCAAGGCACACGTTGCACGAAGTTGGTACGCCAGCGATCGCTAACAGGAAAACCTGCACAGCGAGAACAAACTTCTTGGTTAGCGGCATGGTCGCAGCCGTTTCGCCGTGCCCACTGGTGAAGTAGTTCTGTGGTAGTGCTTCTATACTGTCCATGGTGCATGACGTCACTGACATGCGCAGATCCTGAAGAGGGGTGTCCAACATGCCTGGCGTGAATGTTGATCTTGATCGCTGCCGTGTGTCTGAGCTTGCGTTGGTCGCACTGGGTCCAAGGCATACGTTGCACGAAGTTGGTACGCCGGCTATCGCTAACAGGAAAACCTGCACAGCGAGAACAAACTTCTTGGTTAGCGGCATGGTCGCAGCCGTTTCGCCGTGCCCCACACTACTTTTAAAACAAAACTACTGTTTACGTGGGTGCGGTTTAATGAGGTTTCACTGTATTACTGGCCTAGACTCCCCGCTGCCGTCAAGCATCACGTTCGGACCTGCCTCGACTGCCAACGGCGGAAGTCACCTCCGACGAAACCAGCCGGTTTGCTACACCCTGTCCAGATCCCAACAATGCCATTTGACCAGATCGGAATGGACCTTTCGGGCCCACTTCCCACCTCTAGTGTTGGTAACCACAGGGTTATAGTGGCGACCGACTACCTTACTCGCTATGCCGAGACAAAAGCCATCTAGAGAGGCACAGCAGAAGAGGTGGCCCTGTTCTTCATAGAGAACATTGTGCTGAAACACTGTGCGCCATCGATCGTTAAAACAGATCGCGGAACCGCATTCACAGCCGTGCTTTTAGATCATGTGTTAGTGCTCAGCGGTACTATTCATCGTAAGTCGACAGCAGATTACCATCCACAAACTAACGGGTTGAGCGAGCGACTCAAGAAAACTCTGGAAGACATGCTTTCAATGTATGTGGACATCGAACACAAAAACTGTGACGAGATTCTCTCTTACATAACGTTTGCATACAATACTGCTAAACAAGAAACCACACGGATGACCCCATTCAGCCTTGTTCACGGACGAGAAGTAAGGACGATGTTGGACGCGATGCTGCCAAACGAACGCGATGACAATGAAACGAGTGCCGACGCGTTTACTCAATGCGCAGAGGAAGCCAGGCAGCACGCTTGTCTGCAAATATACCAACAGCAAGAGTACGACACAGGTTGCTATAGCCTACGTCATACACCTGTAACGAACGAAACCAGGGTCAGGGTATAGGTGTGGACGCCTGTACGATGATGGGAACTATCCGAAAAGTTGCCCAGAAGATACTTCGGACCTTATCGAGTGCTGCAACGACTAAGTGACGTTTCCTACGAAGTCGTCCCGAATAGCCCAAAACTGAACAAGGCGTCGCCAGCACTGACCTCAACTTGTGTACGTAGTGCGCATTAAGCCATACATCTGCGAGGCACCGTCGCTTGTACAAAGTGACTTTATGCGCGAATCACTGGCTCAGTTATGGCATCGGGGTGATGCTCTTTTAAGGGGAGGCAAATTCCCCGCTCGAAACAGAGAACGAAGACTATGTGCGCGCCAACAGTCTCGTGAAAAGAGACACTGAAGAAGACGATGTGCTTTTGTTTAGGTCTCTTGCTTTTGGCTCCTGCAAAAAAACACACGCCGCCGGTTCTCGGACTTAACGTCTCGGTGATCTGCTCACGTTGAACCGCAACACTATTATCCTATGAGTGTGTAATATGTTTTGTTGTGTGAATTGAAGTGTGTGTTTGTGTCACACTGTGTTTCCTTCTTGTGTCAATCCCGCGGACTCCAGCGAGACGCGCCGGGTGCTATCAACATTGTGACAGTGTTGCAAATTTTCATATTTTCATAAATGCCAATCAACTCAAAAGTTAAGTCCTAGTGATAAAAAACTCACAGAAACTAATACATCTGCTTCAGTTTAAATAGCAGAAACTTTGGAAGAAAATGATGCATAAATTATGTCCCTTCCATTCAACAAGAAAACAGACCTCATAATGACCGAAGATGCATGGGATGTATGGGGCCTACCCGGTGCTCTTGAGGACATGAATCTAAAGCTAATAAATGTGCCAATTCATAACTAACGAGCTACAGAGTGCATGAAGGCGACTTGATAGATTCTAGGTTGATGACAACTACTTTTGGCGGTGCGGCCATGTTTTTTGGGGCGTGGCCAATGGATCAGCTTTTCCACACTGCACGGCTGCTAGCAGAATTTAGAAAACAGATGCACAACTCTGCTACTTAAAGGTACAAATATAGTATCTGCAGTTTTGTTTACAAATGAGCTCTCTTTTTACTTTCACTCGCTTGATTCCGCACGCCAGCTTACCTCAATATACTGTGTTATATTTTTTCCCCTGCTTTCTCCCCCCCTTAACCGATCATAATTTTAGCACTTGCCCTCACCTCCCATTCTGTTTTGGGAGAGAGTGTATGAAGCATACACAAAAATGCACTAAGGGATGCAGTTGCTGCTTTGAAGAAAAGACCACTTGTTAAAACAATTGCTCTAGGGATGTTCAAAATTTTTCATCTCTTGAAGCTTCTATCTTTCCCTGAACTGCCTCGCATCACTGACTTGTTACAGATAGGTACGTCAGTCACCTCCGCTTCAGAGTCACTGCTGGGCTGGGCTGGCACTGGTCCGGCCATGGGCAGCATTTGGGCTCCTATTTTGGCCATGCGCGAAAGTAGCCGTGCTTTGTCGCTCTCACCACTGCCGACTGCTGCTAGAGCTGTGGCTGAAGTTGTGGCTGGCTGCTGCTGCGGTGGCCATTCCAGGGGAGCAGAAGGTGCTCTAGAACGGGCCGGTTCATCCACACTGCTGCTTTAAAGAAAGAAAAGAAAAGACTGGCAAAAGGATCACTAGCCTCAAATTCTGTTAATAAAAGCTGCCAAATAGCAAAGCAACGGCATGAAAAATGAGAAGCCATGTCACAAATGCTCCCTTTGTTATGTCAAATACCTAGTACAGTAGAACCCCGCTGTTGTGTTCCCATGTGCTGTGTTTTCCTGGCTGTTACGTCGTTTTCGGCCGGTCCCGGCACAGCTCCCATAGGATCCAATGCATTGACCCCGCTGCTGCGTCGCAACTGTGGGACCGTTCCCGCATCATACGTTGCGAAGTGCCAAGACGCGCCGGCCTGAGCGACCATGTTGTCTTTCATGTAGCTTGGCTTGGCAGCTTGACGGTGGGATTGGCCGCTCAAAGTGCCGGGGGCAACACCTATGACGTATTTTCGGTTCATGCCATCAAAAGCATGACCTTTGAGACCCGTATTTGCACTCTAAGAAAGATTGTGTCTATGATGCGTTGGGGCCCTAAAATTGGTTTTGCCATCTGTAAAAGTAAGGTCTCCGAGACCTGTTTTTGTTTTTTTGGGATGTCACGCTGGCTTAAACTTATCGCCACCGGTCACGCAGGCGGCCTGATTCAAAGGGTATAGCCCGATCGCCATCACCATAGCCCATGTGTGCCAGTGCTACCCGTGCTTGCTGCGGTCTTCTTACATTGCCTTTGTTTCGTGTCGGTCGTTGCGTAGGTTATAGCTGTTGGAGATGGTGCGTTCACAGACTGCGACAAACTGAATACTGCCATGGAGACTTTTGGTACCAGTGGAATCGCGTACAGTGACTACGCTTCTGTTGACGACGCCGTTGTCACCTCCACGATGTTATCCGCCGACGACATCGTGGCCGAGTGCGTCGATCCGTGCACCAGTGACGAGGAAGTTGAGGAGGAGGTGGAGCGGATACCAGAGCCAACGTTCTCATCGGCTGTAGCGGCACTGGATTTATTGCGAAGATATGTGCGCACCAGTGACGATGGCGAGAGCCACATGGCACTACAGGTACTTGAAAAACGCCTTATGCTTGTCGGGCGTGAGAAGATGCGCCAGGCAACGCTGCATGATTTTTTCATATAAAAGAATTAAAATAAAACTATGTGCAGTTCACCACTACTCTTATTTCTCAATTTTTCACGTTTCCCGGCTCCTACGTTGTTTTTTTTTATGGTCCCGTGAAAAACGTATCAGCGGGGTTCTACTGTAATTGACAGAAAAGTGAATAGGAGCACAAAGCAAAAATATCTTAGCACAGAATTGGTCTGAATACTTTTTTCCCTTTGTTACTACTACGGGCTACACAGAGAAGGATCATTTAAGTTCAGTCCCTCTTGCATGGGCAACTGAGTAAGTTTAATTTACAGTATGGTAGGCTAAGAATAAAACAGCGTGAAAGACTGGATGAGAAGAGGGCACGTGCGGCGCTTAACTAACAACAAATGTTCATTGCAAAAACAAGTGCTATATATAGGACACAGGTATCTGTGCGGAAAACACAAAACATAAGCGGAAATGCACATACACGTGATAAAGGCCATACAGCAAACATTATCAAGAAACTGTCACATCAGTAGACCCCAGATATCTAAATTCCTAGCCATGAAGCAAAATTGAGGGTACACTAACACAAGAAACATTGTGCTGTTCAATGTACAATGCTTTGCTAATATAGTGCTTGTGCTGCTCGCTATAGTGCCCCATGACCACACAATTATCATGAATTGGCTGACCACCAGTTTTCACAGTGGTCAGCCAAATTGCTGGGGACAGAGTCTCTCGGAGAGTAAGCGTGCCTTTCAACCAATCACTTATGCATCGGTCTGTTTGGCTGATGTAATAGCACCCGCAAGTGAATAGTATCTTTTAAATAATCGCTCAAACACACGGGCGAAACACTGTGGGCGCTGCTATATTTGTGGACACCTGTAAGCGGTGTTACATTGGCCAAACAGGCCGATGCAGGAATGATAGGTTCAGAGAGCACGCTTACTTTCTGAAAGGCCCTGCCTCCAGCCACTAGGCTAGAGGCAGGGCCTTTCACTGTGAAAATTGTGGTCGTGGGACAATTGTTGATAATTGTGTGATCATGGGGTGCTATAACGAGCAGCGTGAACCCAAGATTAGGAAAGCATTCCTCATTGAACGACACAATGTTTTTTATGTTAGTGTACCCTCAATTTCGCTTCATGGCTGCGAATTTAGATATCTCGGGTCCACTGATGTAACTGGGTGTTAATAATGTTTGCCTTAGTTATGTTTGTCTTTATCACAAGTATGTGCATTTATAGCCTTGTGCGAATATTCAAATTTTTAAAATATTCAAACGAATAGTAGGGTATTTGAATTCGCTTTGATTCAAATTTAAATTATTAGAAATTTCAAAGTATTCGCAATGAACGAATGAAAGTACATTATTCGGCATTTAACCACCTGTAAAGGTGGTTTAACTGCAGTGTAGGAGTGCTAAGCTGTGAAAGCACCTAAGAGAATTGGCTCTGCCGCGAAGCCCCCCTTCAAACTTATAGAGGCACTGCAACATTTATTGGGCATAGTCAGACAACGCTGCCGATAGGTAGTCTATCGAGAACACGTGAGCCATATATTATAGCGCAGTACGTGGCCTGCAATTCACAATAAATTCTGGAAGTCAGCTGAAAATTGCTGTCTTCTCTCTGCAAATGGCGCCACATGCTCAAAAACCACTCTTGCAAGGCCCGCTGTCAGCCATGGGGCGATTTGAGCATAGCGCACTTGGTCGTTACTGGGACCGCCGCGGGAGGCCGCCACTTGTCCACGCATACGTGCCAAATCGCACTGAAAAGTCGCGCATCTTAAGGGGAAAAAGTTCTCAAGGTCATGAGGTGCCCATGATTTGATTTTTTTCCTCTGTGCCATTTCTTCCTGCTTAACTTCTAGCGCTTTCCTCGGGACGAGAAGAGAGAATGCAATTACAGCGTGCAACAAAACTTTGCAACTCCGCTCATACTGGACAGATTCTTAAAATTTTTGCGGCATTGAATTCGTGAGCCAATAAGCTCTTCTAATGAATTCAAAGTCGACTCTCATTACTTCGAACTCAAAGGGACCTCTGAATTTTGCTTGAATTACCAAGAAGTTTTAATTATCAGGAGTTCTCAAATATATGACTATGTGTGAGATCACAAGACACATTATTAGGCATTGATTTTATTGCTTTACAAAATTTTTTAGGCGTTTTAAACACTAACTGCATGGAATAAACAAAAAGCACAGGTGTAAGGTCCACAAGTTTATTGGCCATTTACTGTACTTACGCACGTATTGAACGCACTCGCCAATAAGCTCTTCTAATGAATTTATTCCAGGGTTACTTGAAAAAGTGTTTCAGGGCCCCCTCAACGCATTTTGTTCGACACATGTCACGATGAAAACGAGCCCATTCAGCTATAACAGTGCACGCTGGTCCAATCTACTGCGTGCGTGTTTGTGTGCATGCGTGTGCATGTAACAAAACATATTAATAAGTATGCACTTAGCGGTTGCAGGGTGCACTAGGGGCCGTATTTCGCTATCGCATTCAACTCTTAAAGGCGAAGCTTAAGGGTCCCCCAATTTTCATTCTTCGTCTACCATGCAGCACCAACCAGCCCAATAAAGCACACTGTTAAAGCTAATTCACAGTAGTATGCATTTCTTATGCACGCCGTAAAAATAAAAAATGCCCAAGCACTGTTTCTTCATCTGTGCCCACTTTTGGCCCAGCCAAGCATCGCTGCTTATTTGTCCTTGCGTAGTCTGAGAGTATGTGCACGAACAAGTGTTGCCGAGTGAATGTTCTGCTATACCAGCTTACACATTAGAAATGTGCTTTTGCATCATGAGACTGCCACTTTCCAGACAGGAAAGCTATGGCTGAAGTGAGTCCGCCCATAGCCTGCTCAGATCTGAGAGTAACAGCGTCCCAGTGGCACGTCCTGGCAGACACCCGTTCTTTGGTGGCTCCGCTTGCTGCTGCTGAATGTAAGCTCGTGTACAATCTGGCAAAGTTTTCTTGACATCTAAGATTCTGACAAGTGCACTTGCTGTTAGAGTTCAGGAATCTAAGTGCTTTCAGTCGGCATTCATTCAAGAAACAATATAACTTTTAGACTGCTTTACTTACAGCGAAGCTGTTAAGAGGGCTACAAGAACTTTCGTACGACATGTGGCAGAATGCTTGGCATCAAAGAGGAAGCAGCAACACATCTGGCTGGCACCAGAGCACAGATTTCGCTTAGTTACATGCATCTTCAATGCAGTGAGAGGGAGAGAAAGCACCCTTTCTGGACTGTTGCACAGGAGCAGAAAGGCTGACATCACAGCCTTCACAGCATTTTATTTTAATTCCATGCATATTTAAAACCCTCGAGAGGAGATTATGGCGGCACCCATGGAGCTTTTATAGAAAAGTTGCATGGACAAGATGCCTTACATACACATCACTTGAATATACAGCTTCATTGCATGTTTACCCGAGCCACTAATTCATTATTTGTTTCTCAAGTCACGATTAGGTAGCTGCATGTTACACGTCAGCAAGGAAGCGTTCCAAATGATAAACGATTTCTATGTATCATGTCTGGGTCTTTTAGTTACAATGAAGATGGCGATGTGGCAAAGCATCTGCACTTGAATGTACTTGCAGTGCTTAAGGGGAGATGCTACTCGAAGACACTTTCTTTAATATTCACCCTAGAGAAATGAAACTAGAGCTGCGTATAGAACTTTGTAGGCAGATTTCAAATATATATTTCATTGTCTTGCAAGTTGCATACTTTTAGTTCCGGAACATCGCAAAGTGAAAACCTTAAGCCTTTTGCCCCCCTCTTTCTATCCCTAAACTCCCATAATTTTTTACTATTGATAGTTGATAACGTTTCAAATAAAGTTTAGAATGCAGAAAACTAATTAAGAAGTGCATACAGAATATGTAATAGCCGTGAAAAATTCTAACGTGGAAAATCCATATTTCTCCTACCATAGTAAAGGCTAACAGAGAATTTTTCGATTATATATTAAATATATTGAAACAAACAAAACAATAGCATTTCTCATACTTTGGAAAAATTTGGGCGAAATTTCATGCAGATCTTAGCAGCAGAAGTACCCAAAAAAAGGAAGGCACATTGAAAAAAAAAAACGCATAGATTGTGTATAAAGAAAAACAAGTCTTAAAGTTAAAATTGAATGTTTAAGAAATATGTCAATAAATTCAATGAAATTCGCACACAAAAAAAACAATCCTTCTTGTAGTGGCCCCTGCCACTAAAATGTGCCAACACCATAAGTTTGTCCTTCATGGCTGTTTTGAGCTGACTCCCCACAGACATTTCATCACAGACAGGGCCATGAAACACTTGCCAAACTTCTGCTCCATCTGGCAGAGCCTTGTGCCAACTGCAAGCTAGGCAGAAGCTCAACAGGACTTCGAAATCCAAACTAAGTCCAATGTCAAAGGACACAACAGCGCTGATGCCATTGTGGCTCATGTGGCCGCGTTTGTGCCACATACTGTCGTACATAGCGGCAATGTCGTCCCCGCTAACTTTCCTCACTGCGAGCTTCCTCCACCTCGCATGATTGGTGCAGGTAGCATTAATTGCCGCATCACAGACTTTCTGGCTGATGTCTGTGAATGACTTATGATGCATTGGCTTTTGCAAGCCAAGAATTGCTGCAATTCGGACCAGCTGCTCGTAGCCCATTCCTACAGAGCGCACTGCCACAACAGCTTCCCCGTTGAAAGCGTTCCTATTGCGTGAGCTACGGCTTTTTTTTCATCCATAATGGTGATAGACACACTAGAAAAGCGCTGTTCAGCTGCACTGCTTGACGAGACATGGGCCCTTCAAGCAGGCTTCACAGCACACACCGGTGCGCAGCAACCAATGGCGGTCCTCGATTCGTACCATGTGATCTAAAAGCCAGTCGCGACGCTTAAAAAGAAGCACGCTCTGGCCACGTTTTTTATCATTTCTTTCACAGCAGTGATGCAGGAAACCATCATTATGTGAGGTGTGAGGCTTGGCTCTGCACAGCATGCGATCGACAATGGCGAGCAGCAGCACATTATCGGTGGCAAGGTGCTCGAAGACTGCACATTTTGGATTTTTCACAGCCACCTTGTGCTCTAGATGCAATTTTAAAGCGTTTGCAGTCGAGTCTCAACAGATATTTTCATTTTATTTCTATTTTTTCAGAACATTAGAGGTACTAATCTTAACAAAACAGGTAAAAATAAAAAAATCAGTAATTTTTTTGAAAACATCTTTTTTTGACGCGCATCTCCTCTCGTGTGAAATAAAAAAAAAGGGGAAGCAGACAGGGACAATTTGAACGCTGTTCTTCAATCAAGTTCATTATACAAAACGAATAGGCTTTTATATGCAGTCAGCGTGCTCCAACAGATGCCACAACATGTCTCTTTTTCTTTCCATGTCTGCATGTTTTGTTCCCTCACTTCGCTTAAGTACTGGAAATTCATCAAAGTTTGAACCAGCCCAAAAAACTGCTTTAAGTAGAGCGTCGGCCTCCAGGGAGAAAGGTACAGGGTTTGATTCCCAGTGCTGCCAGGCAACCACTGATTGTTCTAAAAGGGAAAGTGGTACCCTGACCTGGCGCTCGGAAGTTCGAGTACACTTCTTTAAGGTGGACTTCCTTGCTTCTTTGACCTTTCACTCCCCTTCACGCTCATTCCCATGACCCTGTGCCACAACCTTTCAAGAGTTGCAGGAATTAACGCCTGTCGTAACTTCAACCTGCCATCATCTCTTTTAGTTGGCTTACTAAGCCCCTCAGCATTCTAGGGGCTGCAACAAAAAGGGTTGGGGGGGGCAGCTGCCCCTTCATTATTAAACCTGCCTGTTAGACTGCAATACAACTCAGAAACTTCTTTTTTTAAGTGTGGGAGAGAAAAGCAGGAAAATGCAGCAGACCTTTACAAATGAGACTCTTCTAAACACCCTTGGAATTTAATTGCTGGCCCTGACAATAGGTTTATCTGGTAAAACAAAGTACTTCAATGGCTATCACTGGCTGCAAAATATGAATGAAGCGTACAGGTTTCATTCAATGGCACGTTGAGCACTCAGTGTTGCCTAGACAACAAGGCTGGTTGGTACTGCACATTTCCATGCCATTGTGAATTATGCCGATAGCACGTGACATGATAGTGTGCTTGATTATGAATGATTGATTTTCACTCCTTGCGGCATTCTATGCACAGATGCTTACTGAAATTTACCTACCCCAAGTGCTCAGGAGGCTTACAAACTCTTTTAGCTGCTCTAACACACAAATCTTGCAATTCTCAGTTTAACTGAAAATATTTCATAATATCGAAACACAAATTGTAAATAATCCCACACAAAAAAAGAGTGCCACAAACCCATGCGAATAACTCCTTCCATCTTTCCTGTCAGCATCCTCAGCTACAACAGAAACAGGAGTGGACAATCGTGGTGTGCTGTCCTTCGTAGTGGACTTTGACTGCATTTGAACAAAAGATTGTTGACAAATCAAAGTAAGTACTCCACAGTATTAAACAAAAATAATACAGGTCTCTGTCACAGCATAATCTGCACAGCAATAAGGAGCTTGAACATCAATAATTGCAAAGAGATTTTGGGCATAAAAGCACTTACATCTAGCGCCAGTTAAAAATGCAGTACAATTCACTGTCAAGCTGTAGACATAAACTATGCTACTGCTATGTCTACATGACACAAAAGGCATGGCAAGTAAGACAAGCGATGGGAAACATGAGTGTTAATGCTGCCTTCAACTTGGCTGGTCGAGATGGGTGGAGTAAACTTTTTTGACTCTGGCCCAATATATTTGATAAATTGCAGTCCACTCCCATTAATTCAAACTCAAAGGAACCTCTGAATTTTCCTTGAATTATGAAGAAGTTTGAATTATCAGGAGTTCTCAAATATATGACTATGTGTGAGGTCACAAGACATATTATTAGGCATTGATTTTATTGCTTTACAAAATTTTTTAGGCGTTTTAAACACTAACTGCACAGAATAAACAAAAAGCACAGGTGTAAGGTCCACAAGTTTATTGGCCATTTACTGTATTTACGCACGTAATGAATGCACTCGCATAATACACGCACCTCCAACTTCAGTCATCAAAATTTAGATTCCCCCCCCCCCCACGTAATAAACGCACCCCCTACACTCATCCGCTGCAGTCCCGCTAACCGGCACCTGGCGCCTTCTCACTCATTGGATCTTTTCCATTTTTTATTACTTTGCCGACCCCTCTCAACCACTTCTGCTCGCTCTCCCCTCCCCCCCCCCCCCCCTTCACCCGTTGCCGCGTGCCTATTGCTTTTCTTCCTATCTGTGTGCACTACCTCCAAGTCTCATCTGTGTGCCACAGCAGGGTTCACGCAAGCTGTGCGAGTGTAGAGACATCGAGTGTAGAAACATCGCAGCTGATAAGCACACAGCCAGCAAAGGTAACCAAACTGCCCGTGCCAAACCGGCGTCTGTCGCTTCTTACGCACCCTCTCCCCTTTCTTTTTCTTTTTTAGCCTACTTTCTTTTTCTTCACTCTAACTGTCCCTTTGTTCCCCGTTCTCCCATGAGTGCACTCCAGACCCCTCTTTCTTACCTTTCCACCTTTTTTTTTTTTTTAAAGTAGGCCAGTGCAAATTTCTAACTCGCTGTCCAGACTCGCAAACTCTGAAAACGAGACTCCGACGCCCGCAGTGCGAAGGTCGTCGATAAACTGCTCGCTTTCAGACACCTAGTCGACGACACTGTCCTCATCCAAGGCAGCCGACCCGCCATTTAACACAAATCCCCGTGGCAGAAACAGTTGCACAGCGTTGTCGATGTCATCGTCTTCCACGCATCAGCGAGCATGCTGAGTGCCCCAAGCAAATCGACAGAGTATGCTTTTCCGCTGTCAAGGCACACCACCGCACGCGAAAGCAAGCGTGCCTGATAGTTCACTGAGAGTGCGTATGACACCCTGGTCAATCAGTTGTAGGACACTTGTGTTCGGTGGTAAGAACTCGACACGCACAGCCTTCAAGTTGTTTATGTGTTCGTGCGCAGCGCAGTTGTCGACAAACAACACAATTTTGCAGCCTTGTAGATCAAATTTGCGATCTAGTCTTCGCGATCTAGTCTTCTCACATAGCTTTCTAAAATCTTCTGTGTTACCCAGGCCTTTTTGTTGGCCTCGTACGAAACAGGCCAGGACTTTACACCTTTAAAGCACCCTGGAGCTTTCGACTTGCGAATGACGAGCATCGGCAGTTTTTCTGTGCCCGACATCTTGCTACCGGTCAGTACAGTAACTCGCTCCTTACTGCGTTTGACACCATGACAAGGGTCGCCAGAAAAGGCAAGAGTCTTTTCTGGCATCAGCTTGAAAAAAAGTCCGGTCTTGTCGCAGTTGAAAGTATCGTCTGGCGAGTACTGCTGTGAATGAGACTGCAGCTTTTCAGAGCGGTAGTTTGCAACATCCCTGAAGTCAACAGCTTCAATTTCACCGCACAGTTTTTTCAAACTGAGGTCAGAGCGCTTCTTTAAGTTTCTGAGCCAGCCGTCACTGACCTTAAATTTTTCAACGTTTATTTGAAGCGCTATTATCTCAGCTTTCTGTTTGGGGAGGCCCCCGGAGACGGGAACCTTGCTGGCCACTGTCGATTTCAGCCATACGAGTAGGGCCTCCTCGAGCTTAGGGTAGGTACCTTGGCCGACATTTTTCAGACGACATCCAGTGGACTTTTCCGCCGCCTCCAAAATCTTCCACTTGTTCTTGATGTAGTCCGAAAGAGTCTGTTTGGAAATATGGAACCCTTTCGCAACGTCTGCCCGCGATCGGCCACTTTCAACAAGCTTGACGATGGCAGCTTCTTGGTGACATGGTGACATACTTGCCGTGTTTCATCGGAGCTCTCGAGGCTGACGATCCCTAATCCATTGTGAATAAGCGCAGTTAGCTAGCCAACACACGCTGAACACATGGCACACGCACAGACGAACCATCAGTCAATGCATTCCTGTCAATCCAACGATCACAGCAGAGAAGAAAAAAAATTTTTTTCAGCAGCGACTCTGATGCAAAAATAGCCTTGATCGAGCAGTTCGAGGTAGCCACCCTAGCAGAGCTAGCGGCCACGCGCACGGCCAGCACCGGTTCGAGGCTACTGGAGAAAAAAAGTAAACAAACAGGATGGCAGCGGCACGAAAAAATGCTGGCAGTCGGCTCGACTGGCGCGCTGAAAGTTCGTAATATCGAACAGCCCGTCCTCAAGTGTCCGAAATTTTGAGCTGCGAAATACATTAAACTTATAGGGTATGTCCTGGTTCCGGGTAAATGTCCGAATTATCAAGCATGTCCGAAAAATTGGGCGTCCGAAAAATCTGTCGTCAACTGCATTTTCACACAATCGTGCTCGACTGCCGACTTGAAGGTCCCGGGATCGAATACAGGTCACATTTTCGATGGAGGTGAAAATGCTTGAAGCTCGTGTGCTTAGACTTGCTTAGAAGGTTGTGGTGCTTCAACACTGCAAATACTCCTCAGCACAAGCACTTAAAGAGTGCATGGATGCTGCACTGAAAGCTACCACGGTGAGTTCAGTACTCGTGGTTTTTACATGCAAGGTTACAAAAATTCATTGTGACGGACCATCAAATTGAACAACTTTTCCTACCATTTTAAACAAAAAACAGTGTAAATGTATGGCATTGTCATAAAAGTAATAAGTATATGCATGTTCGTGAAAACCCTGTTATGATCTCTCGTTCCACTAATCAGGGGTGCAACAGCCAAAATAGAATTTGGAGCAATTTTCGGAGCAGCAAGTGTTACTTTTGGAGCATTAAAATTCAAATTTGGAGCAGGTTACGGGAAAAATAACAATTGTTTAATCATGAAAGACCCAATTTGGAGCAGTATAAAAAAGGCTTACATTTAGAAAAAAAATACATGTACAAAACATTGCTTGATTGATTTGTGGGGTTTAACGTCCCAAAACCACCATATGATTATGAGAGATGCCGTAGTGGAGGGCTCTGGAAATTTCGACCACCTGGGGTTTTTTAACGTGAACCCAAATCTGAGTACACGGGTCTACAGCATTTCCGCCTTCATCGGAAATGCAGCCGCTGCAGCTGGAATTTGATCCCGCAACCGGCGGATCAGCAGCCGAGTACCTTAGCCACTAGACCACCGTGGCGAGGCGTGTACAAAACATTCAACCACCTAAATCATGCAGAGTGAATATGGGCACTGCAATTTAAATAAAAGTATTCTGGAGTAGTCTTCTGAAAGCAAACAAAGAAGTCCACATGAGTATTTCCCGAGTCTGTCGAACCCTTTGATCGACTCTGAAAATTCAAATGTAGCTCTGCCAAACTGGCGCCCTTGACATTCAGGAGATTCGTAAAATCAAGGAGTAGGGGTGGCAACAAGTGGCGCACAGGTGTTTACGTGTTTCTTCTTTAGGGCAGCTGTAATGTCATTCGCTTTGCTGCTCCAAATAATTGCCAGTAACTTTTTTAGATGTCAGTGATCATACTAGCACTCAATTATGTGGCACATACACAGAAGTAAGTGAACAAAATCTGCAGTGTCCCGTTACTGGTGCAAATAGCCACTTCCAAATCATAATACACTTTTTTGCTAAACACCGCTGTACAGCGGGGAAGGTGGCTTAGCAGTGTTTTGCACCGTTTTGAACATGGTCAGCCAATTTTCGAACCGCTACACCCTCCCGTTCCCGAATGCTGCCCCCCCTCTTGTTTTCTTTAATTGTTTAGGGCATAACTTCTAGGCTCGCTTACGCCGACAAGGCGTGTTCGACCAGATAAAGAAACAACAGCACACGCCCATTGGCCCGATGACGGCACTGGATATCTATCGCCCCCACGTCGCAACTTCAAGCTGGAAAAATGTTTTTTGTGCCGTTGCTATGATAGCCAAAGTGGTGGCTGGCAATGACGATGTTCACAGCACATCTACCTTTTTCGCGCACAGAAAATGGGGCATACGCTCCTAGCACGCCATAACCTCGTTTGCTGACTAGTAAATTCGTATTTCCACGAAGCGTTGATCGCTATAGCAACGCTTTTTTTTTTTTGGCCTGAACTTCCGCAGTCACGCCTATAAAAATCCGTTGTAGTCAGCAGCATAACTTCATCTTATAATTTAGCTGGGCAATCGCATCGCACGAGCATCCTCACCTAGCGAGTGCATAACTTACACCGTGAACTCATTGATTGATATGTGGGGCTCAATGTCCCAAAACCACCATTTCATTATGAGAGACATCGTAGTGAAGGGCTCGGGAAGTTTCAACCACCTGGTATTCTTTAACCTGCGCCCAAATCTGAGCACACAGGCTTACAGCATTTTAACCTCTATCGAAAATACAGTCACCGAAGCTGGGATTCGATCCCACGACCTGCGGGTCAGCAGCCGAGTACCTTAGCCACTAGACCATCGCGGTGCAGCATTACACCATGGCTTAGGATTAAGGCCTGCGCGCTTCGTTTGATTTCGTTTGATTGTCGACGCAAAATACAAGTGGTCAATGTGGCCTCCATTTCTCGCGGGAATTAGCGCGCCTGAGATAATTTTGATATTGGTCTGGAATTTTGGCGCAGCGCAGTGCAATTTCAGCAAATTTCATGGTTTTGGCACAGCTCGACGCACAATAGGAAACTGAATCAAATTGGTGCGATTGGCACAGCTGTAGCACCCCTGACTATTGCAACAATAACATTTGGCTTATCTCCCAACATGCAAACACTCCCAACATCGCTAGATTCTTTATTCATGTTACTTGTACAAAATAAATGGGGTGCAAAGTAAAGCTGTAGGAACCACCAGGCAGACTCAGCTAATGCACAATTTCCACTGCTCTTCTAACAGGGTCAAAAATATAAGTTTAAACGACAGCTGGGTATGTCAATGTTGATAGAAAAGCCCTCTATGTTGAAAATTAGTAATGAGAAGTACTATTAATCGTATAACCTTGCTTGGTTAACTCTTTCGCAACTGCGCCTATTCAAATCATTCAATTTGAACGATGCATTTCAAATCTGAATTCTCGCGCCGCTGTGCAGTTTACGGACGCCTAACGCCATCTAGGTTAGAAAGTGGGAAACACACAAAGGGACCTGCGATGTTTTGCTTGTTTTTTGCTACGGAGAAGTTTTCTCTCGCTGCGATAAGTTTCCGGTTGCGGCGTGCGCGTAACGATCATGGCGTCGTCATCGCGCATAGACGCTCCCAAAAGACGACACGTTTCTCGCGAATCCAGCTAATCAACAGTCGATTTTGAGGATGTAATCAACAGCAGTGAGTCTAGAGAAGATGTTGACTCATCAGATTTTGGCACCGATGATGAGGATGCGTCAAGTCACACCACAACGTCCGACAGGCGAGTGTTTCCTGTATGCGTGCCGCACACTTTGTTGACTAATCAGTGGTTACAAGTGGCGGAGCGTGTACTCATAGCAATTTTACTTATTTTCAGGGTCTCAATGTTTTACGGACATGATTCCTTGCCTGCATCTGTCAAGCATGTACAGTTTCTGAAACCCGGGGGTCGAAGTCGGCGGCACGCTCCGGAGTAATGCATGGCGCTTCGTCCGGGCGGTCGATTTCTTCCAGTTGTTTTTCACCACGCAGGTGATAAGCATGGTCTGCAACTACACGAACAAATATGCGTGGATGCATATTTTAGAGAGGCAGACGTACGCGGAAAGAGACGGCTCGTGGAGGAACTTCAGTCCCGATGAAGTGATGAAGTGCATTGAAATGCTCATTTACATGGGAATTGTTAAGTTGCCTCGCCTTCATCTGTATTGGAACACCTCCAAATTATTTTCTGGTCTCATTCCTCCGAGGATTATGCCGAGGAGCCGTTTCTTTGCGTTCCTTGCCTTTCTCAGTGTCATGGACCCGGAGCAGATAGACCCCGTCCGTGATGGCAGGCTGCACAGGATATCAAACCTACTGAAGCACATCAATGACGTCTCTTCGCAGCTTTTTCAGCCGTACCGCAACGTGTGTGTAGACGAGAGAATGGTAAAGTCGAAAGAAAGATCGGAAATCCGTCAGTATATGCGGGACAAGGGGGTCAAATGGGGGTACAAACTCTGGGTCCTCGCAGACTCAAGGACAGGCTACACTGTCCAATTCAGTGTTTACACCGGGAAGAGAGGCACCCAGCTCAAAGGGACTCGCACGTTGTAACGAGCCTCTGCGAGTATTACTTAGATCAAGGATACATCATCTACTTCGATAACTTTTACACATCCACGTCTCTGTTTGTACACCTACTTGAGCGGAAAACTCTGTCTTGCGGAACAACACGCAAAGATCGCCGCTGATTCCCCTCCCAGCTGAAAGATACCACATGGGAGAAAAGAGCAGCTCGAGGAGACGTTCGCTGGATGCGATGCAGTGACGTGCTGTACTTGCAGTGGAAAGACAAGCGCATAGTAAACTTGATGAGCACAGCACACACAGCAAACAAACACGTCATAGCAACGCGAAAAGTGAAGAGGGCAGACAGATGGACCAAGATTCCCGTTAGGAAGCCGCTCTTGATAGAAGAGTACAACAAGGGCATGCTTGGTGTTGACAAGTCGGATCAACTCATTGCTTCCTACAACGTGTTGATGAAATGCGTGAGATGGTGGAAGACGCTGTTCTTTCACTGCATCGACATTGCCATCGTGAATAGTTCTATTCTTTTTGAGACACACCGGAGGGATCACCCTGAAATAGATGAGCTGTCAAGAAAAACTGGCTTTGATCAGCTCGCATTTAGAATTGAGCCGATCAACCAGATTCTGGGCACGGACCAAAGACATGCTCCCCCTCCTCCACCTCCAAAAAAGTCGGAACACAAGCCCCAGGTGCAAGAAAAACGCCGAAATTGCAAGCTCTGCTACGACAAACGAAAGACACAGATGAAAACAGCAGTTTTGTGTCAGCCATGCGGGTCTATCTTTGTTTCATCCCGAGGAGGGACTGCTTTCGAGAATGGCACGAGACGCACTCTCACTAACTTTCTTTTTTGTGGGAAAAACAGTTTTCCGCAATAATTTTTGAAACTTGAACAACCTTTTTGCAACATAACAAGCTACAAATTATATATATTCAGTTTTTTTTAACCTCATTATTTTTTAAGTTATACCCCTTTTTAAAGTGTTAAATGTATAAAAACTGTATAAACTTTTCTATATAATTTTTTTTCATTATGTAATAAATATATGTACAACAACTATGTTATTGGACAGAACGTTCTTTTAGCTACATTTTGGTACCAAACAATTTAAATAAGGCATTAGTATCTAGCCGTAAAGAAATTATTTTTTACACCTAGTAAAAACGGCCCCTTTTCCCGCGGTAGCGAAAGAGTTAAAATGCAGTTTTAAATACACAAATCTATATGGGGATTTCAAGAGGAATCGCAATTACTTTGTTATATCCACTACATTATTTCTGGCAACGTTATAATGAATGAGGTTCAAGTGTAAATTAAAATTTCACCCTTCTTTATATATATATAGACAACTTAAATGAAAAGAGCAAAAATGGCCGTCAAGGCATAATTTTGCACTGACCTAATCCTCCTATTTCTGCCTTCTTGGTGGGAAGATTTAGAACAGAAACATTATCCATTCAAACTTGGACACACTGACTAAAATAAAGGCAAAAGTGCCAATTTGAGAAGGGTCATTTTCACACATTTTTTTGACCGAGTGCTTCTGCTTATTGCCAGCACCGAAATAGACGAGGCAAACGAAGGGAACAGCTGCCACTGACACCACTACCTGTGCTTTGTAAAATTTCATTGAATCGTCCATGACCATGGGAAATACAAAGCCTTTTTGTTGTGTACTACAAGCAATAGAACAATCTCCATGAATTGCTGTCCAAAGCAAAATGTCATCACCTTGCTAATAGGTCCAACAGATACGTCAAACACCAAAATAGCATTTGGTGGTACAGTGGTCCCCAAGCCCTTGGAGCCATAACCTTGTGAAGGAGGCACCACCAGAAACCGGCGAGAATTGTTTCTACATCCAACAAGGCCCTCCTCCAAACCCTATTGTGGCGAGGAAAAAAACACACAAACGAAATTTTTTTAAACAAAAGTATGCTACTTTGCACTAACTCATCAATCACCAACTACCAAAGCAACGCATTTAGTCCCAGCAAATGATGAAAAATTTATAGAAAATATGACAACACTGTTAATACAGTTACACAAATGTTACCATTAGTTCCACAATAGCGGTAGGTCAGATATGTTTAATAATCTTGCCAGTTCAATATAAAACTTGAAAAGCTGAAGCATATTTTTTTAGCCTAATGTTTTCACTGGTGAAACAATGACTGTGTTTCATGGTGAATGCTTCTCGGGTCAGATGTTTTGGGTTGCATAATGAAACGATTTTGCTTCAGTTTGAGCGTGAAAAAAAAATGCTGTGCAGTCAAGAAGGGGAAAAAACAGACGACAGCGTGACACTGTCATCTGTTTTTTCCCCTTCTTTACTGTATAGCATCTTCACGCTTAAACCGAGCTGTGCTATAGCAATATCATTTTATCATGCACCAACTCGCCCACTAGGCCGTACTTGCATTGCATGTTCACGCAGTTAGCAAGGTTTTGCTATTTTTCTCACTTTGCAAAAAGTACAGTAAAACCTCGTCAATTCAAAGTCACTGGGACCACGAGAAATAAGTTTTTGCATTAACAGAACATACCGAAAGTGGGATGCAAGCAACTTGCAATTATTCGAAGTGATCAGAGATAGGGATGACCATTTACTGTGCCAGCTAGTTTGCAGCTCCAAAGGTTATGTTTTCCTGCAATACCTGGTCTTAAGTTGGCCGAAACTAACATGAAGAAACGATGGGCCTCGCTGCTGCCACAAAAAAAGGGGGAGAGAGGGTAAAGGAAACATCGTCGCGATCAACTAAATTGCGCCCCTGCAGAAAACAAGACATTCTTCACTGCAGCACAGTAAAGTACCCTGTCGTTTTTTATGAAAGGAAACATGCGAACGCGTGGGCTGTGCTCTGCCGCAGCTGCCTACAGCACCATCAACCGATAAGTGAAGAAAGCACATTCCATTTTTGCCTCATCTATGACCAAGCAACATAACGAGTTATGGCCGGTAGACAAGCACTGCTAGATTACGTTCCCTGATCGCTGGCGCGGCGAGTGATATCGAGCGATTACTGCAGCTTGCACCATGGTCGTCAACAAGGTTTGCTATGTTGGCAGTAGACTACGCACTGCAGGCCCGAGCAGAAAGAGAGAGTGCAATCTAGCAGCGCTTGTACACCGGCCATAACTCGTTATTTTTTTCGGCAACGGATGATGCAGAAAGCGAAAGTGTTTCCTTTTGCTCTTGGTTGATGCTGCTGTAGGCAGCCGCTGCAGAGCGCAGGCCATGCGTTCGCATGTTCCGTTTCATAAAGGATGACAGTGTACATTTTTTTTACAATCCTAGAAAATATTGGTTAATCATAATGCGCTGACGTAGCGAGAAACGTGCAATGTGCTGCCTGCGTGCCACTTCTGTATTGCAGTGTAGCACATCTTGTTTTCTTCAGGCACACGCTTTGGTTGACCACAAAATTTTTTTTGTTTTGCTCAGCTGCTACTGATTAGTATAGCTACGTTGCATTGCCTTGTGGGTCTTAAGAGCAGTTGTTCCACGGATCTGCAGCAAAATCGGGATTGGGAATCAGCACATGGCACCCAAAGTTTTCGAATTAGTTGGACTAATGCTGACCGCTCAAATTATCCGCTCAGACTTACATTGCAAAATACGGGACCTCTGAAATATTTCAATTGAGGTGGGATTTCATAATAACCGAGTTCGAATAAATGAGGTTAAAGCCAGGCCAGCCCTACTGCGATTTGTGAATGAGTACCCTAGTTTGAAAAAAAAAAAAAACTTTTTTACAGTCGAAGGGGACAGATGCAACAGGAAAGTGTGGAAGCATACATCGCACAGCTCTTGATTACCTCGAGTAGTAAAGTACTTATGTACATGAAAATGTGGTGATGTGGTCACCTTTTTCTGTATCTCTTATCTCCCTAGTGGTCCTTCCTGCCCCTGCTGAGTGACTCCACCCAAATGCCTATGTGAATAACTTTGGCATAAGCTCCAGTCTGCACTGCTCATTGTGCACAGTTAATGCAGTGTGCCTCCCTTTAGGGAAACACTGAAGCAAAAAAATAACTTGGCAGGGATTGACCCTTGTTGGGGCAACACATTCTCAGAGTTTTTAGCACAGAAAATTTTCATGAATGGCGACAGAAGTGAGCATTCGTGCATGTCTCACACAAAATTAAAACAGCCTTTTTTGCTATGAGAGGAGGCTTTGTAGGCAAAAACAATGCACAAGTGGCAATGCGACCTTCTATTCAAATAATGCCATCAATAGTCAGTCTATACGGGCCTAGGCAACTTTTGATATTAAGGATGTGTATATTGCTACAGGCATTGCGAGTGAATGGTGAAGGCCAAAAACGAGTACCATATACAGTAGACTCTCAGTAAACAGAAATCTGTTGAACAGAACTGTTGCTTAAATGGAACAAGTACTTCTGACAAGATTGGTTTCGTTCTCACATTTCACACCCCTGGTCACCTCTCAGTAAACAGAACTCTTGTTAAGGGGAGACACGGGTCTCGAAGGACAAAAAATTGCCGAAAAATCAATTTTTCGAAGTATTTTTTAAAAAATATATAGGGCCTGAAGAAGGTGTTCCTAACATGCTATTGCCATGTAACGCGTATTTGTCGAGTAATTCGGTCTCAAAGCCAGTTTCGTGACCATTTCTCCTCGCGAAATCACCTCAAAAACGGTCATATTTGACGACGCGGCGCCTGAGAATCGCACCAAATAGCGCAGTCATTTTGGTCTCATTTGAAAGCCGTATTCTTCTTTAGTCTGTTCCTAGCCGAAGAACGCTTTTGGTCCAGGAACAACGCAGCTATCGGAAATAAAGAAAAACCAAATAACCAAATACTCGCACATCATTAGTGCGTTTCTATCACGTGTGGCAGTTCGCGGTTCCCTATTGTATGTCAAAGCAATGCCTCCTCTATTTAGATGCCTGCCCCATGAGAAGGAAAACAGCTGCCACACCCTTTCCCTCCTTCATTTTAGAATGTTGTCTATCGCTAGCGTCACCTGTGGCGGACAGTGCAACAACACAACACTTTGCATAGCCTCCGAAATAGTGGTGTACAGTTGCAGGTCTCAAACAACTCTCGACTGACGCGCCCCTATGGGCCGCAGGTGAAAACGCTTAGCAGACGACACTCGCGCAGCGCGCAGAGAAAAAGCGCACAGTGTGCAGTTTCATTTGATAATTACTGTAGACAAACAAGCAAATAACTCGTATTATGGCAAAATTGGATGCAAGAATGATAAATAATAAGTTTTAAGATTGTGGGAAGTATCTTACATCGTCTTTCAAACTGTTTTTGTCGTTTCGTGCGAGAAATCATGACAGCTAGCAGACGTACATTGCATTGCAGCGCGAGTGCTAGTTGGTGCGCAAGAAGATGGGTGCGCAGAAAAGTGCTGAAGTTGTTACACGGCTTGACTCATTACCTGTGCGTGTTAATTTATGTTGCTGTTTGTGTTCATGAGCCATATTTCTAAACATTCATATAAAAATCATTGTTTTCGTTCTTGAAGGTGTTTATTGAATCTACCCAGTGTAACAACTGAAAAAAAAAAAAAAGGCACAAATACAATCACGTCAATGTTAATCTCAAAGCAACATGTGCAGGCATTTCAAAAGGAAACCTTTTGTCAGTGATGCTGAAAATACCAACGCGGTCGCCCTGTTCTGCAAGAATATTTCAGTGCGTTTTTGGAAGTTGCATTGACTGTCGCTACACGTACTATTTCACCACTACCAAGTGCTTGCTGCTCACTGTATGCTATTGCTTTTCCAGAGACATTTAAGCAACCTTTAAAAAACGCGCCCATAAAATCGTGCAGAGCACAGCGCGTGCCTGAACGTTAGCAGCAGCCGATGCGGTGGGGTCCCGCGCGACGCCGTGATGATAGTGTTGGTAAACTTTTTCTCGTTTTCTCAAAACATTTTTTATCACGTCCAAGGCCATTGCCCACAGTATCTTTTGATCAAGAGGTTGGATTTTGATAATGTTTGCAGCATTTGAAAGCTTATACATTGATGAGTGCAACAAGACCAAAAAAATTATAAGTTTATTAAGAACAGTGATTTGATTAGTGATAATTAAGCAAGAGTTTCAGATTTCTGATTAGTCTACTTTTTAAGGCCATAACTCTCGTACCAACGAAGCTAAAAATAAAACTATGGTTTCCTTGCACTCCCTGTTCTTTACAAAACACTGCCATGTCTAATTTGCAGAATTATTTTATGAGAAAGCTGTCTAAACAGTGGGCAGAATGTGAGTTTATCGAACAGGTAATATTCTAAAATCTGGAAGTGACAGCTGAAAACTAATTGAAAGTTTGTTTTCAGCTGTGAGAAATGCATATCACATAAAGTTTTCAGCTCTAAATACTCAAAATTTAAAAAAAATTCAATACCAATGTCTCCCCTTAAAATGAACATATTTTCTTTGTCCCTTCCAGTTCCGTTTAATGAGAGTCTACTGTATTTATTTACAATGCTCTGTGGCACAGAATTGTTGACATTATCTTGTGTGGTATGCCCTCTTTCTTCTTTCATTGTAAGATTATCTCTGGCGGCATGCTCATCCACAGTGTCTCCCAACTTCTATTCTAATATTGTATTCTAAAAGGGCCAAGACAAAGCCTGGCAAGTTCTAAAATCTTTTATTGGAGCACAACGACCCTTATACAGGCTATACTTCAAAATCTGTGACATCAGACTGTGATACCAACCATTACACAGGTCTTAGCATAACCATGCAGCTTAAAATGTTCCTCAGGTGGTACCGTATTTACTCGATTCTACCGTGCCCTCGATTGTAATGCGCACCCGATTTCCACGATGAAAAAAAAAAAAGTATAACATCTATTGCAACGCGCACCCATTTTTCTCGCTGGCCCGCACGATCATACCACTCGAAAAAAGGACTCCTTTCGGGAGCGTCTTCCATTTAAATATGAGGTACGGGGGAAGCTTGTGCCCACATTGACGTGTAACAGAGCATTGCCGTCACTGTAGTTTTACCGTGGACCGATGTCAGCACGCAAACTTGCTTCGCCCCCTCCTTCTCGATGGTTGTGGTGCCAGGCAAGTCGAAGTAAACAGGCGTTTAATCGGCATTCCCGATTTGCCCAAGCAGGTAGCCGTTGTTGAGCCACAAGTTTAGGACAAACCTCTGAAAACTGTGAAACTTTTCATCGTACTCTTCCGCAAAACTTTTCGCATATGCCCGTTCACCTTCGGAGGGAAAAGCCTTTCCTCTTCATAAAGTTAATTAGCCAGCACCTGCTCGCTTTGAACTGGCTCCGCGTTAGCCCTTTTTCTAAGGCTAACTGCATAGCCCGCACTTGGAGCAGTTCTGTCGTCACGGGCCGCTGCGCCGCTCGCTGCTCAAGCACATACTCGACGAGCAGCTCTTCAATTTGCAGAAACCGACCCTGCTGTGGTCCACTGAAGCCTTTGCGGGAATCTTTTCTGTCGACAATCTTCTGCTTTTGTTTCTGCCAGTCCCACACGCACGTTTCGAGAACTCCAAACAACCACGATGCGGCCTGATTGCCGTCCGTTTCTGCACACGTGATGACTTTTCTTTTAACAGCGGCATCGTGGTGCACTCGAGTTTTTGGAGTCTGCACTTCCATGCCGTCGATGCTAATGCACTACAAGATGACGAACTCCTCAGCACACGTACGAAGTGCCGCACATGGGAAACACGTAGGCAGAAATGGCTGACGCGCCATGCCGACGCACGTAGGGGCGGCCATTTTGGAAATGCCGATGGCAATAGAATGACCGTATTCATTTTTTTTTTCGTACTCGATTTTAACGCGCATGCAATTTATGAACTCGCTTAACCGGAAAAAAGGTGCACGTTAGATTCGAGTAATTACGGTAGTCAACATATTTACAGTGAAATTGCAAAGAATAGAGTTTTCACTGAGTAACTCTATAAATTTATCGTAGTGTTTTTTTTCTAACATTAAAGGCATCTCCTTGAGGGCACTTTCTTGTGCACACCACCATTTGCTTCTAATGTTTAGGCACTGACAATGGCACGTTGCAAGAAAAAAAATTGAATAAAAAATTGTAGAGCCAATACTTCACATTTCCAGCATGATTACTAACACACTAGTACCTCGTAAATTTGCCACCTGTTCGTCACATTTGCCAAAGCACTAGGTTGATGTAAGCTGAAATACGCAAACTGTGCCGGAAAAAAGAAATAGCCCATGAAGTAGAAAAACAAAGAAGCTATTTTACCTTGACTTGTTTTCCCCTGCCAAGCTTGAGCTTCTGTGGCTCATCAATGTCAGTAGTGTCAAGAACCTGGAAACAAAGGCAAGTTCACTGATAACTCAAGGTGGTCACTTGTGCAGCACGTTCCACTGAAAGGCACTTGAACAAAAGAGACAAAGGCAACTGATAGCTCAATGGTCAAAATGCGACACAAACTCCTATATCATCCCACGCAGCCCCTTATCGACTCAGCCCCTTAGTCAAACACACGCACGCATGTGCAGAGATTGATATGTGGGGTTAGCATCCCAAAGTCACTATATGATTATGAGAGATGCCATAGTGGAGGGCTCTGGAATTTTCGACCACCTGAGGTTCTTTCAACGTGCACCCAAATCTGAGCAGACGGGCCTGCAGCCTTTTCGCCTCCATCGAAAATGCAGCTGCCGCAGCCAGGATTTGATCCCACGACCTGTGGGCCAGCAGCCGAGTACTTCAGCCACTAGACCATCGCGGCGGGGCAATTTGCAGAGATAAGAAGCGCTCTGTGCCAAGACAATTTCGTGAAAAAGCATAGCTAGTGATAACAAAAACTAGGTTTTTATGTGAATAAACTATCATAAAAAATCACCCTAGGCTTTAGAAACAGGCTTTGTCAAAGTAGGAATGAAATGCAACAGAATTTGTGAATAAGCCATAATAAAAATGATGTGCTTCTCCATACCTCCACTAGCACTCTGCATGTGCCTTTTTTTTAGACATACTACACCTAACTACACAACCACATTGTCCCACAAGCTACAAATACAAGACTGGTTCAAACTAACCAGAGTTACAAGAAGTGCAAGGCAAACTCATACTGGCCATGTGTGTCTGGCATCTGCAGCATTTATATAAAGGTATGCTGCAACTCTAAATAATGGTGGCACTGTTTCTACGATTTCTATGTCAAGAATCAATGCCCTGAACAAAGGCATCTAAATGCTTCCTTCAGCTCTGGCAAAGTTCCTTGCTACCACTGCTTGAAGGTGACAGCTTAGACCTGTGCCACAAGCAAAGTGATGGCACAAATTTAATTGGAGCCCTGAGTGTTCAACAACTGTTTAGTCTCCCTCAAGAAAGAAGTATTAACAATCATTTTTTTATGCATGAAAATGTGTTTGCAAGTGTGATTGCTTTAAATAATTCACTAATATTTTTATGAGCCACTTGCTGCTTAGGCCATGCATGTGTCACGAAATACTGAAACACTGTCTTATTCTATTCTTGACATTGCAGAAGCTGCCGAATGTTCATATAAAAGGAAGAGGCCTCCAAAGCCCTCTTTCTTGCCAAGTTATCTTTTTAAATTAGTCGCATTACCCTACCTTGGCAAACCAGCTCATATGGTATGGGATGGCTTCCTGGACAATGTTTGTATTCATAGCATTTGTTCAGAGCAACATCCTGCTGAATAAGTAAGCCTGGTCGAACTTTGCCCCACGCGAAGCTCTGTGACAGTGGATAAGCGGCTAGCAGACTTTAGTGATTATGTCAAACTTGATCAAACAGCTATGCTTCACATGTAACGTGCCTGTCTTGAGCCTGACTGCTACACAATGCCAGCAGTTGCTCTACTATGTCAACATTACAACAGTGTTCATGGCTATTACTTGCGCAACAAGCATACGGATGAGAAGGGACAAACGCCGTGAATTTGTTGCACAAGTAATAGCCATGAATCAGTACCAATTCGCCGAACTTTCAGTACAACAGTATTGATACAGTTACCCATTTATGACTACAGACCAATTTTAACAATACATCGGTTATAACACAGAATCAGCTGCACTGACTACTTTGGCACCTTTCTAAGACAAAATGATCCGTTTACAATACCCTATGCCACATTATTGGTTATAGCGTTAGGCATTTTCGGCATTCCTTTTCCTCTCCGAGAAAGCATTCATGCAGCTCATTGTAAAAGCTGCACATCTTTTTTATGCTCATTGTCATCTTTCATAATCCTACAGATTATTTAATACCCTGCTTTCTTTTCACTGGGAATGTTTTCCAAGCTCGACAAGCAGTGGGTCAAACAGCCATTTTCTATTTCGCCAGCGAGCCAAGTGAGCTGACCAAAGCAAATGATCAAAACAACTTTCACACAATTGACAAATATAAGCCTTGTATTGCCCGGTTGTGAAGTAAACTGTATACTACAGAGATCATAAAGTAGCACCTACCAATATTTTACAGCCCAAATTCAATAAACCATATACAAACACAGACTGCTGAAATGGTTAAATCACAATATCAGCGGTGAAAGCAAACGAATCGTTCAAAAGGCACAGTTCTTTGTTAGACACATTATAATAAAGCCGTAATGAAACATAATGTTGGACACAGCATAATGAAGTAATAAGTAACAGCTGCACCACATAAAAAGTAGTTTTTCATTCAAATAAAAAAAGCTCTTTTTTGCAGCAAAGATTTTGGTAAGATGAAAAATATTTACAACTTCCTAAATAAAAATATTCAAACAAAAAAATTAATTCAGCCTGCTACGGTATATAATTACGAGCTGTAGTCACTTCAAAGCTTGTGGAAGAGCTGAAATTGTGTCATGACTCGGGATAACATGCCAGAAATTCCTACAGTGCTAAAAAGCTTGAATAAATGAACTTTTTAATGTCCAAGCACAGTTCTACATCCCGGAAATCAGAAAACCTTGCTCAGTTTGACTTCTAGCCACAAAGGGTGTACTAAAGAAATCTAATAATACTTACATTAAATAGCAATTTATTGACTGATATGTGGGGTTTAACGTCCAAACACCACAATATGCTTACGAGAGACGCCGTAACGGAGAGCTCCAGATATTTCGGCCCACTGGGGTTCTTTAACGTGCACCTAAATATGAGCACAGGGGCCTACAGCATTTTTGCCTCCATCCAAAATGCCAGAACAGCAATTAATAAGCATTGATATGCTGAACTACCCAAAACTGAAAAGGCAGTCCAGAGTTTTAAAGTGCTAAGAATAGATTATGTGCTAAGTTTTTTCCATGCTTGAAGGGGCCCTGGACCAAAGCTCAAGCTTGACGAGAAAATGAATTCCATGAAGTAAAAATGATATGCGAACATCTTGAAATTTGTAGTTGCATGCACGACAACTACAAAAGCGCGGTGCAAAGTTGATTTCTCTCTAAACATAATTTTTTCAAACAAAGGCAGTAGGCAAGATCTGAGCAGCTATCCGCTGCCTACATCATTCCCATAAAAAGCTTTTTGTGGCCATTTGTGGTCAGGAAGCAGACAGGATGTCTGAAACAGTGCACTCATTCCAACTGTTACTGTGTACTGCACATAAATTTATACAGCTAGCTAAACAGGCTTTAGTAGTCAAATATCAGGTTTCGCCATTTTGATAAGAATTGCACACATTTTAGAGAATGCTGTAGGCAGTGGGGGAAGCACCCTTTTTACCTGCCCTGCACTGCCCAACTCCTTTTGAACAAGCACGATGAGCACAGATGGGAAAGCTAAATGTTCCGCTAGTGACAGATCTGCTCAACCTAAGTCTTATTAACTAATTCTTCTGGCAATACATTTCTGAGAGGCAATTCTTATTTCAAAGCATTCTTAATGTTTCAAGAAAGTTTGCTTCAGAACCCTTTTGAATCAGAATTCCAGGGTATCGAAGTTAGCATAGCACATACACTGCGAAGTTACAGTGTTCAAACTCTGCCATTGGTTCAAGCAATCTCTTATTGAACGACAGACGTTGCACTGGGCTCACCTTTTTGAGGATGTGGTCACGCAGCACCCAAGCAGTGTACTTAATTACTGCGGTACTGCCAATTTTTAGAGCCTCACTCTCTCCATCACCAAGGATTAGGTCCTGGCTTATGGTGTTTTCAAGGTCGACAAGGCCAGCGCCATGACTTTCAGCTTTTGCTATGACAATCTGGAAAAGCAGCACACCGCAAATAAGTCTGAAGGTGAGGAATGCAAAGTGCGCATGTGCAGAGTCTCTTCAGAGGCAAGTACAGTAAAGAAACTAAAGCAGTTTAGTTCAATCTTGCATGCTCATAATGAAAGACAAGGTGCACGAAGGTCAGTTTAAGAGGAGATGCAATTCGAAAAAAAAAGTTGCATAATGTGTTGACTAAGCGATTGATATTTTAATGGTATATACAGGCTTTCATGCTAATTTCAAATATGTAATTGGTTTTATAGTAAGTCGCACAGTTTTCCTTTTCTTCCATGACAACGTGTAAAGTACAGTTCGTTGTTGGCGAACTTTTTTTGTTCACTAAACCTTCTTCGTTCTGAGCCATTAATGGCTCACATTGCTCCACTTTAACTGTAGAATGCAAATAAGTGTCAAAGAAGTGCTTATAAGAAAATTTAATAGACAAGCAAAATTGTGATATGAGAATTCTTAGAATCCTCAGCCCATACTATTTAGGTTTTAGGTTTCTAATAATTACACAGCCGATATCAAGTCTTCGAGGAGACACTTGCCCCTTTCACATATTAAGGAATATGTGGGCAAAATTTCATTGCATTTGAGTTATCTAAAGTACTAAAAACATGATGTCTAAACTCAAGAAATTGCCCAAATATGCATCTTGAGAAAAATGCACTTCAAAGATATAGGTGGAAGCTCATCTATACAGAAAAAATATGTTTTTTAAGATGATTTTTTTCCATCATAAAAGCTTGACAAGCATGGTTCCTTTGAGCATGTGGCTTTAGTGAACTCCTTAGGCGAAATGCAATGTCACAGCCATGTGACAGTTTCCAGCAAACTCTAGACAATGAGCTATTTTTAGTTCTTAATAGACACCTAGTGCTTTTTAGAAGCAATTTCAACGTACTTCGAGTTAAATTACTATGTTCAGTTTTTTTTTTGTCATTGAAAGAGGAGAAACTAATCTTGTAAAAGCAAATAAAAACAAAAGATATGTAATTTCAGAAAAAACTTGCATTTCTTGAGTCACATCTCCCCTTCATATGGTCATATATAGTAAGAAATAAACTTTACTAGAAGTTGAAAAACAAACCTACACTGGATGAACACTTGCCCAAAAGGACAAGTAATGTTCAACTAAAATGACATCAGCAAGTATGATCTTCAGTGTTCAAATAAATCTCCTATTTATACGTACTCTGTCTAGCAGTGCATTCTGAAACAAGCATTCGTGCTTGTATACACTTGAGAATGTACTCTAGAGGTGCACACTAAACCTGACTGGACAGTCTTACACTGTAAAACTGGCGACAAATTACCTCCCTGATGGGCTGCAGCAGTTGCGTGTGCCGTTTAATTTGACGAGTCGAAGACATAGGCAAAGATGATTGTAGTTACCCTTTACTACCGGCTGACGATAGCAAGCTATGGCTGTCCGTCACATTTGGGAGAAACATTGCGCCGATATTCACCACCTTGCATGCGTAATCATGCACTGCCCAATTAAACTTTGCCACAGGATATCTTGGAACCCTGACATGCTAGAAGAATTCTTTATGGGGGGACACTGCCTTTGAAAATGAAAAAAATCGCGAAAAAAATCGATTTTTGGGAAACAACATATTCAAGCCGTACGGGTCATAAACCACTTTTCCTATAAATATCAATGTCTAACTCTTTGCGAAACTGTTTGAAATAAAGTTTACAACAAGCAACCGCTAAAGCCGCCACAGCCTTCGAGAGACACGGGAGCGCTCAAAATAGCCCCAACTTGGTGCGATCGCAGTTTCTGGACTGCTTGACGGAGCTCAGCCATTCTGGTGTTGTTTTGTTTGTGAATTCTTGCACTTTCTTTGCCTGCCACCAGCGCCGACAGCGGCAGGACAGGAGAGGAGAAAGCTGCTCATGATTGGAGTGCTCACGAGAGCTTTGAAGTTTCCCGCGGCAGAGATGTGCCGCCAGGATTGGGCGATGCGCGTGCTCAAGGACGAGAGGGACCCTGCAACTGCGATGGGCTGCTGCGCGCGATGACGTAGTACTCTTGCACATAATGTGGCTCTCAGTCATCTGCTGCTCTTCCGTTCCTGGCGTTTTCTAGGTGTTCCGCTCGGTTTCGTCTATCGTTGCAGCCTTTGGCATTCTCTCCGCGTTTCAACTGTTTTTACAAAACGATTTTCAAATGTCATCCAAGAAGATTTTCAACCGTCTTTACGGTACTGTTGTTTGCATTCGCTCGCGATGAATCCAACGAAAAGGAGGACACAAGAAGTGTTTGGTGCAAGGAAGCGATCTATGAAGGTTGTCCACATGGCGAGGCTCTCCGCTCGCACGTGCACAGACGGTGATCGCGCCGACAGATCACGTAGAGCAGCTTCTTCATCTACACAAGAGTGTGGTTGCATCAAGGCACATAGACACGAGACTCCTGCTCAGCCGGTGCAAAAATTTGACTTCCACATCCCCTCTTTCATCAGCCTCTAAGAGTGCGAACGCGTCGTCAACTGTGCACTTGCGAACACATTTTCTGACGTATGAAGAGAAAGAGGTGGCGGATCAACAACGCGCTGCTGTTCAAAGAGAACTTGGCGCTATGCCAGCGACGAAGCAGAAATTTCAGGTCATTGACTGAGCAGCCGAGAAAGATTCACTGCGCTTTAAAAAGGCTAAGAAGAGATCCTTGGAGAAGACGGAAAGGCGGCGAAGGAAGAATGCCAAAGAACACCTCCAGTTATGCTGCAGGGTTATTTTAAATTTGCATGTGGCCAAAATTTTCAAATGTAGTTTTCTCAAAATGACTATTTTGGTTAGTGAGCATGCTTGTTCCAGCCATATCTAAGGAACCACTCATCCTATTTTCATGTCTTTTTCATCATGTAGGTGAATCAATTTCCGAGGGAGAGACAAGTTTATTTTATCAACATATTGCATCTGCTATTTACATTACCTAATCAAAACTTCATTAATATTATCCCAATCACCAACACCAAATTTGATGATCTGCTAAAACTTTTCAGTAAGAAATTTTAAAAAAAGCTCTGTTACCCCTTGATCATTATTAATTTAACAGTTTCAGATCTTTTGAAAGTTCTCCAGGTCTAGAATAAGAGAACCATGTGCACTGTTCTGACATACTGTTGTAACTAGAGAACCAGTGAACATAACTTCACGAAATTTTGTAGCAGTTCTAATGCTTTTGATATTAGTCTATCTTAAAAATTTTACTGAGATATCTCAATAAACAAGATAGTTGGTATCTGATGGTCCCCCTTTAACGTGTACCCAAATCTGAGCATGCAGGCCTCCATCATTTCCGTCGCCATCGAAAATGCGCAGCTAACTTTCACTCAGGACAGAAGGCTAACCATAGTGATAAAGCAGGTAAACAGGCATGCTACTTTCCAGCTTTGTAGGTAGTAAAAGATGTTTATGTTAATTGACAGCCTAGAATAAGCAACGCATATGATTATTACCTGCGGTTATGTGAATTGGGACACAAATATTCATTTAAATCATCAAAAACCCCTGCAATAAATTCAAATCCCCTCGCACTTTCCCCCCAACCTTTAGAATTGTCGCTTATGCTACCCTCAAAAAGCCTCTGCAAGCTGGCTTTGAACATAGTAGTATAAGCTTGTGAACGTATCTAACAAGGTCTTAAATTGCTATGCAGAAAGTCCCCCAATCTATATCTTTCTTACTGAACACTTGAAATTTCAGCTTGGTGGTTTACACTGAAGAATAAAAATGGCCCTGAATAAATGAAAACACAAGAGCAGCTGGCTATGCTGTGTGTTTTCCATTATCTCCTTTTATTAAGTGCCATTCTTCTTCTTCTCCCTGAAAATTAAGCAATACTCTTATGAGAAAAAACACCTTTAAATTGAGACAATACAAGAAAATGAGTAAAAATCTACATTTCCAGACTGTGTATACTATTTTATTTTGAATACCCTCAAGGCAAATGAATACCCCCAAGGCAATTGACTCAAGGCAATTGACTTCAACATTAAAGCGACCCTGCAACACTTTTCAAGCATGGCCAGAAAACGCTGCTGATCAGTAGTTTGGGATAACGAGAACATGAGAGCCTAATATTAAAGTGCAGCACGAGGCCTACAGCTTACAATAAATTCCCAAAGCCAGCTTGAAATCACTTTCTCTTCTCTCGAAAAATGGTTCTATATACGGAAAAATCATTTTGCCATAGGCCCGAGTATCACGCCATTGGCTGATTTGGGCATGGTGTACTCGGTAGTTACTGCGGGCACCGCGCATGTGCCATCGCACAAAAAAGTTGCATGTTTGAAAAAAAGTGCTCAAGGTCATGAGGCGCTCATGACGTACTTTTTCCCCCCATGCAATCCCTCCGTGTTTAGCTTTCAAATGCTTTTGTCAAGACGAGTGAAGAAAGAATGCAATCGCAGCGAGCGATAACTCTTAGTGACTCCACTTTAGACGGATTCTAAAAATTTTTGTGGCAGTCCATTTTGAGGTAATAAGCTCCTTTAGCAAATCCACTCTATGGCTACATAGAAAACTGTGGCAAGGCCTCTTTCATCAACACTGACACATGGCCCCAGCATGGGCGAACATATTTAGGAAATTAACATTGCTAGATTTTCTAGGACAATGGTCAATTCTCACATCAAACTGGATTTAAATGTTCTGTATGCCCAAATTCAATCATGCAGCTCCTCCAGCATTTGCAAAATGTGTATCCAACCTGCTTCACAAAATTGATAAATCCTGCTTCGCTGTCAAACTTCACAGACCAGTTGAAGCGCTTCTCATCCACAAAACTCAAGAAGTTGTCACCCTGTACCTGTTAGCAGAAAAAAAAAACTTGAAATCAGTGTGGCACACGAAAAAACATAAAAGCAACAAATGCATGAAAGCTTCCCAAAGGATAAAACAGCAAGCTATGAAGTGAAAATTACATGCCATGATGAAAATAAATTCTTGTGGTTTAACGTCCCAAAACCAACATATGATTATGAGAGAAGCCGCAGAGGAGGGCTCTGGAAATTTCGACCACTAGGGGTTATTAAACGTGCACTTAAATATAAGCACATGGGCCTCAAGCATTTTCACCTCCACCAAGAATGCGGCCACCACGGCTGAGATTTGATCCCGCAGCCTGCGGGTCAGCAGCCGAGTGCCTTAGCCACTAGACCACCGTGGCAGGTTACATGCCATCAAGAAATATATAGTCATTCACTCTTACACAAAGACAGCTCACTACCTAAACACTACTTCTCATACGTTTTTATTGTAATCTAATAACGCATTAGGTAAACTTTGGAACCATAACAAAAAAAAAATGTCTTGGTTCATTCTTGTAGAGATAGCAGATTCATTTTAAAAAAATGGTTGTATAACAGTATCTGCCGAGTTGGATCAAGAATGCTATGTTGTGATTTCACATCAACTACATAAGGCATTCTTTCTATGTCAATTCTTTACTACCTAAATTTGCATGGAAAATTTAAGAATTCTTATTTAGCCATGTGTTGCCCTACATTAGCTTAATCTTACCCAGAGCGAGAGTCAAACACGAATGACAATAAAACTTCCAATCCTCAGCCTGTGTACATTGGGAACGTTGCTAACAAACCTCCAGGTGGTAAAATGCACTTGTCGCCATTTTTTTTATTGTCATCCATATTGACTTTCAAGCTCTCGATCCAGCATTACCAATCTCCAATTCTCCTGCTCAGTCACGCTTCTAATTAACATTAGCAATCACATATATTAGTCGTAGTGTATTGGCAATAGGTTGGAATCCATAAGCCGAAGCAAATAGTAATCCTCATTTTTTTTTTTTTTAAACAAGCAGCCACGCTTTCATATAAAATGTTTTTTTTATTTTATCGAACACAGGTTCAGAAATTTATTTGCATGTGCCAGAACTTCCTTTACAATGTATGCATTTCTAGTACCAAATGTCTGCTGTCAGTTCTCATGACAAAGCTACAAATTCCACATCATGGCAGGAAATAACCTCTTGTTTTTCCCATTTCCCGAACACAAAGTTCCAAGCAAGTATGAATTCTTTTTGACTCTTTCACACAAAAAAAAATTCTGCCACAACTACTGAGCCTCCATAGGAATTTATAAGAATTTACTAACCACACACTTGAAATGCGGCCCAGAGCCAAAAAGTACACTGGAGCCCTGCTCGACTCTATGAAGACCGAATAACCAGGTATACAGCAGGGCAATAGTCCGCTGAAAAGAAAAGCTTAACTCAACTTACCTTAATGACAAACTGTGCATTAATCGCAGCAAGAGCCACCTGTTGCTGCTTCTCTCTGTATAAAATAAGCCTATACTGAAATGAAAAATCGAACAAAGGAGCAAGAATTAGCTTGGAAGCAATTGCTGCATAAGCATGATCTTCAAATAAAATAATGCAGATGTTGATGCCAGAGGATTTGTGCATAAAAGGAAGACCTAATGAAGAATTTGCAAAGCTAGGCAGCAAAGCAGTGCCACCACATGTAATCGAGGCATAACTTGTGCCTCTGAATACCGTTTTCAAGAAAATAACTGGCTGACATTCACAGGTCAACTGCTTGTCCGCTCTTTTTCATTTCTCTAATAACAGTACAACAATGTGCTTCATCGAGACGAGCATGCTGAGTGAGTCTCGCGTGGCAGCAACAATAAAATACGCTGGGCAGTGGCAACTCCTACGTATCTCAAACTAAAATGCTGATGAAATTCAAATCAAAGAAAAAAAGACCGACAAAGCAATAGCAGTTGCCAAGGAGTGCCCAAATGTTCTGTAGAACACTGAATGTTAGGACATCAATAAGAAGAAAAAGAAGTGGAACCAAATATAGGCCTACACAAGAAAAAAGTGACAGCTGTCAAATTTACAAATAGCACTGCTTCATGTTTGGCATGGATTGTCCACTGAAGGAGCACTGCAGCTTTTAGATACCCAGCCTCAGTTTCTAGACCAACCCATGCATCCTATACATAAAGTTAATGCTTTCATTAGCCTTCATTACTTTAAAACACTTCATTAAAAACTGGTTAGCACTGCCTCCTTATGCCTACGCAATACCTTAAAAATATGCTGCCATCAAAAAATCTGCACAAGCTGAAAGCGTCGATCTGAACACGTCTAAAGCAAGGCGATAAAAAGCATGCAGCTTTCAGTGGCAGAGAGTTTCCTGAAAAGACGGTATGTAAGATGCAGCACTTCTACAATGACAAAGGAATAGGCATCAAATAACAGATAGCAGTTGTGCTCCATCTACGCAGGGTGGCACACTGCTTTTAAAAAATGCTAATTGAGCAAATAAAAGCCATTACTTAGCAATGAGTGTCCAATAATGAACTGATGCTGAAAGGCATCTACAGGTTGTTCCAAGAGACGAAAATTGTAGAGAGGCAGCCGCGTACAAGTTTCGGTAGTCTCGCAGAAAGGGGTACTGATGTATGGCATACAGAATAATTTATTGATGATCATCTGATAGAGCATAAATTAAATCTAAAAATAAATCTGATGGTCATTGTCTGCTGCTAAGAATGCAGCAGTGCTCCTATAATGATTGTACAGTTTTATCACAGTAAAGAGATAAGAATGCATGGGACCTCATTCAGGCACAGCAATCGGTCAGAAAGGTCAAATCTCTGCAAGACTCCTTTATCAAACTTTGATAAAGAAACTGATTCTGTGGAATAGCAGTGTCAATTTTAAACACATGTCATGCTACTGCATAAAGCAAATTAAAGCAGGTTTCCTAGACGAAATATTCTGCCTTTGTTTTCAGGTGACAAGATGTTTTCTGAACACACGGGGTTTCGTATTATCAAATGTTAACTTGCAACACAAGATTTTGTAAGGGCTCTGTACTGTATCAGTGAAGGCCTAAATTAGCAGTAAAACAGTGTTGCGGCAGAACAAGGACGTAAACCTAAGCATGTGGGGTGATATAATTAGGAACATCATATTTGAGGGCTCCGGAAGCTTCGAACATCTGCCGTCATTCACGCACACTAACGTCGCACAGCACACTGGCCTCTACCGATTTGCCTCCACTGTAAGAAATTGTAGCGGCCAGGATCAAATCTACGATGCTCGAGAAGTGGAGAAGCAAACACTTTAATACAATGGCAACATACTTTTGAAGGTCAGGGCATTGGGCGAGTTTGTATTGCATTGTAAATGGCATTTGCACCACATACTTGAGCTTATACAACTTACATCTGTTGTGTCATGGTTTCCTAGCACTGCAATACCTAATTTTCCTTGGTTGCTTGGCTTTTTTCCTTCACTGAAAATACAAACAAAACCATACAGTGTCATACACAACTTGGCCTAAACATGTTCATCAGTGGACTAAACATATACCCATGTTCAAATTAATTCAGCTAAAATGTACATGACAGCAGCCTTTGAATTGCGGCAAAAGCAATACTGAACTACCATTACAGAAGTTTAAAGACAACATTAATGATACTACACAACATGACCTTAATTGAACAATGTGAAAGTGCATATAAGATGCACAGAAAATGCATGAGTATGTGTAAACAGCAATGTAATAATACTGTAGTGCTTCTATGTCCCAAAAGAACAATATGATTACGAGAGATGCCATAGTGGAGGGAGCGGTAATTTTGACCAACTGGGGCTCTTTAATGTGGACCTAAACCTAAGCAGGCGGGCCTCTCTAGCATTTCACCTCTATTGAAATGCCAACCGTGACCGCCATAATTCGATGCTGAAATCTTTGGCTCAGCCGTCACACATCATAACCACGATACCAGACAGCTAATACATACAAAAACAGGTGTGTAGCGGTCCATTCAAAAACATGAAAGAGGAAATAATTGCAACGGTTTCACGTGCCATAACCACATGGATTATGAGGCGCACTGCAGTGGGTGTCTCTGAATTATTTTCGAACACCCCAGGTTCTTTGATGTGCACCCAAATGTGTTCTTAGTGACACCAAACTTTGTCATAATTAACAACACTTGTATAAACTAGAAGACAAGTGCCAGAAATGATTATGTACATCGCATAAAATCCAGCTTTGCCTGTGCTAGTTCAAATGTTGTCTACATGATCAAATGTTCATATTGTAACAAACAATACATTGGCAAAACAGGACAGCCAGTTAACGTTAAACTGGCATCGCGCGGCCACTGTGCAGAAATTACTACAAGCAGAGGCGCAGAATTTTAATGTAGCAGGTCACAACTTTGACAACCTGAAACTTTACATCCTTCAGTCACACTTACGGTCCCCAAAAGACCGAAAATATATAGATATAGAGTCATAACTTATTCGCAAGTTTAATACACTGCAGCCAGCAGGTATAAACATTTCAAAAGGGGTTCTTGAGTACATGCGACACATCCAATGCAGACTCACCCAATTCGCCACAACAGCTTCTCGCTGTCCCCCCACCCCTTTCGCAGTTGCTCTCTCCTCCTCGTTAATTTTGGATTGGAGGAGAGGGCACTAAGCATACACAATAAAGCTGCTGCCTTGATGAAGAAACGTTGCCTCCAGCACCCACCCAATGTTTACAAATTTTTCGTCTTTCAAGTCCCCATTCCTGCTTTTCTTTACGATATGCTAAGGCATTTTAAGTTCAATTTTGGGGGTTATCTGCCACAAAGCTACCAATTATAGCATAAAAGTCACATTATTTTTTCTGCGTTAGAAGTTTCTTGATGGTGCACTTTTCTAATCGTTGAATGGCTCAATTAAAAGAGCTTACTGGTTCATGAATGGGCTTCAAAATTTTTAAGATCCATCGATTGATTGATATATGGGGGTTAACGTCCCAAAACCACCATATGATTATGAGAGATGCCGTAGTGGAGGGCTCCGGAAATTTCGACCACCTGGGGTTCTTTAACGTCAACCCAAATCTGAGCAAACGGGTCTACAACATTTCCGCCTCCATCGGAAATGCAGCTGCCGCAGCCGGGATTCGATCCCGCAACCTGCGGGTCAGCAGCCGGGTACCTTGGCCACTAGACCACAGCGGCGGGGCTAACATACACAAGGAGGATGCATTGTTGTGTGTGCAGCCGTGAATGCAGCCCCTAGGACATACACTGTAGCCTTTTTCTGCGATCGTTGTGAGGCACGGGTATGCCGCCACATTCTAGTGTCCCCTATGCCTATGCAAATTCCAGTGGCAGTTCTACCAATTTGGGTTTCAGAGCGATCTTCAGGGCAGAAAAAATGCTATTTAGGAGCATATTTTGAAGCAGAAATAATAGGAATTTGGAACAGTTTTCGAGCATACAAACTGTGTTCGACATCACTTGCAGCACTGCAACAGTAAGTGCACAACTATGTTGTGCAGATTATCCTCCCTGTGCGAAAAAGAAATGCTACTTCCAATGTACACCGAGAAAGAGTGCGAACAGATAGATAACAGCATAGAATGCCATGAGTTGATCTCACAGCTATTACAACAAGTGTATTTTGGGGAGGAATTAGCAACAAAGGCTAACATGGCATGTACAGATTCTACATTTAACAAAACTCTGTATATACAACTTTTTGAACATTTCATTTCCAGCTCGATGGTTGGAAAATTTAGAAAGAATTAAGAAAAGAGACAGGGAAGCTCTTTTGTAGGCCTTTCCTTTGTTTCAAGCATTGTGCCACAAATAACATGTTAAGGTAACAGAGGCACCAACTTTCTAAGCAACTAGTTTTTCTAGAGTCTGTATATGTATGTTTTAATCATAAAAAGTGCAATGGTCAAAAGTGGGAGAGGGAGGCATTCTAACACAATTTTAAAAAGCTCGCATAGTGCTTCTAGCTAGGCTAAAGACATTTTGGATGAAAAATGCTTAGTTGCTGTATGAAAGGACAACACTGAACTTCAGCACAGTTGGCACGACTTATATTGGACTCTGAACAGAGGGTTCAAATAAGTGGGATTGTAGCGAAATGGCACAAATGGCTCAATTGAACCACCACTGCAGCATGCTTGTTCCTTTAACAAGGTGTTGGCAAAATCTAAAGAGTTTAATGAAATATGAAACTGCCTAGAATTTGACAATTCATAAAAAAGTTGTGAAGTGACAGCACTGCTTGGTGTGTGAGAATGTAACCTGTAGTTGTAGCACCTGTCAGAGACAGCTGAAAGGCAGAAGCAGCATCGTTTTACTACCAAAAGAATAAGTGCTGTCCTTTTGCCCGCAACCAGTACATGGCAACTACGATGCTAGTCAATGCTGCACCTCTCAATCAAACTGCTTAGTACACTGCTACGAAAGAGCTGAAAATTGAAAGCAACTTAATGTGAAGTAAGCAATGAAAATGCAAGTTCTGGAAAATTCCAATAGCACGATTACATTGCCATGAGAAGTTTTCAAAGAGGAAATACAATTTTAACCCTTAAATGCACAAATTCGGTGAACATGCCAAAATTTTAGAATAAGCTAACGTACTGTGTACTATGTGAGAACGAAGAAAGAAAAACAGAATGAGGGCATGTTTCTTTGTTAGACAAACTCTAATGAAGACAACAGACAATGAAGCCAAGGAACGTGTAGGGGACATTATTTGTAATTTTTAACTGTACTGCAATAATGACATAAATGAACAAAAAATTAAAGAGGGAAAAACAAGCAATTTTGTAGCCGGTAGGGGCCAAGCAGACAACTTCAAACTACACATCTGACGCTCTACCAATTGAACTACGCTGGCAGCCATTTCCCCAACAACTTTACTGAGTATTTCTTCAAGTGCGATCCTAGGAGTGTTAGCCAGTGTAACTCATGGCCATAGTGGTGATTGTAGAACCATATTTTTCGCTAGCGTGGTCCTTCATGGAAGGGAACGCACACACACACAGCCTGTGTTCTGTTGTGGCTGCTGAGGGTGCCGGAAAGTAATAGTAAAAGAGAGCACGTCCTAGAGTATTTGTTGGCAAGTAGAATAAGCAGGCATGGTCACTTAGCAAGCATCTGCTACGTTTCATCACACAGCAAGATCGTTTTCCTGGTTGTCAATAGATAATGCCAAAGGCAGATATGTGCTTCTGCTTGCTGGTGAAGTAATCGGCAAGATCAGAGCCCAGGTCACATGCTCGTGTATTTTCCCCTTCATACGACCACACTGTAAAGATGACATTCAAACTTGCCTGCCGTGCATCACCTGCACGTAAGCTAACAGACCTCCTCACACAAAGTTCAAGCAAAAGGCATTTATAAAAAAAAGACACCGGCTCCATGAGCACAGTGGAATAACATCCCAAGGACACCATGTCGTTGCTTAGTCATCACATAAGTTTAATGCTGCTTTGCTCAAAGTATGATTAAAAATTCAACATCCGTGCACTTTGGTTGAAAAACATTTGGAGCCAAGATAACAATGGCGTGATGCCTGATGCAACAAAAATGCTACCATTTTTGTTACACCACTGAAAATTTCCAGAGTGAAAAAAGTATTACAAATTTACATAGACATTCTGAGGTCAGAAAAATGTACTCAACCGCAAGTCTGTATATGTCATGCCCGATATTCTTCATTCCCTGACCTTGGAAAGTGACCGCATAATGCAGTTTAACACATAATGAAGCACAGTATCATACCATGTGTTGGAGCCAGAGTAGCTTGCAATAAAAGTGTAGGCATGCAAATTGATTCACTGATGGTCTGTAATCATGTAAACAATGCAGAGAAGCAGCTGCACATCCTGTGGCAGTTGCATTTTGGCAGACCACTGTGCCCAACTGCCAAAAATTGAGAAGTAAACAGCATAAAAAACAGACAGAGAAAAAGGACACAAGATGAGTGCTGTCCTTTTTTCTTGATAAAAACAGTGAGTTTAATGCGCAGTATGTACAGGCAGTAAAGAGCCCTGCCGCGATGGTCTGGTGGCTAAGGCACTCGGCTGCTGACCCGCAGATCGCGGGATCGAATCCCGGCTGTGACGGCTGCATTATTACTGGCAAATAGCCATTATCTAAAGTCTCAAGAGTCAAAACCATGATATGTTGATGAAAATCTAGGTAGTGGAGGGCTCCAGAAATTTTGACCATCTGGTGTTACTTAACGTGCACTGACATCACACAGCATACACAAGCCTCCAGCATTTACCCTGCACGAAAATGTTGTAGGGGTGTGACTGACATGCGTTATATATTTATTTCCAACAGAGTTATACAGTCACAACGAAAACAAGCGGGCAACGCCCTCATACATTGTAGTGTAACATACGCCTCAAACGAAAGCAAGAACAAGTGAGTGAAAGGTCGTAGACAGCACCATAAGCGAACAAGGCAATGAATGGGTCGTAATAATTATTAGTACCATAAAAACATGTCCTTACACTGGCGTAAATAACTGATAATCGAATCAACACGGTAGTTAACGATGGTGCCATACGCTCGGCACTCACACCAAAATCTAAAATAATTACCCAGTGAATTTCAAAAACGCCCTAGCTTCATCCAGTTCACTAAGTATGTGCGTGCATTGGTGCGAGCATAATTAACAGTTACGTTCGATGATGTCTATACACACCGTACATTGCAACAGTGAAAGCAGCGTCAGTCAAAACGTCACCCAAAACATAATCGACTTACTACTTGAATGCCTGTACAGCAGCAGCACATAGTAGCGATAAGACGCCGGACGAGGCCGATTGTTTATCTGCAAGGCGAACAGAAGCAGATACAATGACGCGGTCAATGCAGATGGCGTGTGGTGAGTATTACACGAAATAAGGCAAAATTCGACTCACCAGCACTTTTGCCGACGGATGGTTGCCTCGGAGGTGTATACGTCAGTGAACTGTTACCAGTTTTCGCAGTGTCATTCTCAGAAAATAAATTTGCAAGTTTCGAGCTGCAAGAAAACAGAACAAGCTTTTTATTGCTATCGGGACACCTTCAGCGAGTCACTTTTCCTACAGTGAGAGTGTTGTAGTTTACACACGGGCGTAACCCGAAGTAGCTCGTTCTGTACTGTTTTTTAGATTTTTTTTCAAGTGAAGTCAAGTTTATTACATATTTCACATTCGGTTACATGGTTGGAATAGTACAGGAGGAGGTCCCAAAGTTTCATAGAAACTGACGGGGGGACCTCCTGTGGCGACATGAATGGGGTAATTACAAAAAAAGTGCAGCAAAAAGTGCCAATTTGTCAGCAATTACTAATGAGCTGAATTAACAGTGACAATACAATTATTACATAACGTGATGTTAATACTACTAATAAAATTAGACATAAAAATTCGATAGAAACAACGCACCTTCCCGGTTGTACTGCGAAATCGGCATCATCGTCGTCGTTAGTAAAGTGCATGGCTATTATTCACAACGCATGCAACTCGGCAGTGTAACAACTTCGAACAATCGTCGAGCTCCTCGTAGGTAACCACCCCTCCGTTGTAGTATCGAACTGACTGTCAACAAGCGGCCGCCGTGAAGGCAAAGACCAACGCCTCCTAGAATTCTTGTGCCTGCCGGATTATCGGCGGTCACTTGGGAAGCGTCGGCCGTCGGAACTACGGTGGTGGCGCTACTCAAGTAGGGGTGTCTTCAAACATGACCTACTACACTCCTGACCTGCCCAGAGAGCACCTCTTCCAGCGCCCACGTTCTAGTTCATACCTTCTGCCGCTAGGGCCGTCACCTACGAGCGGCGTGGCGCTAGGCAGCACCTGTTCGCTGTCGTCTGCTTCAGCCATCGCTGTGGCAGTGCAAATCGTTCTTATTGTGCATGAATTGTGTATGAATGTGTAAAATATGGCAAATAAAGCGATATGATTCCTCGTCAGAGTTGGCTGCATTCGTGTGGACGTTTGAAGCAGAAATAGAACCGTAAAAAAAGCACACAAAGGGTCACAGTGGCAAGCAGACGGGAACTTTTCTACAAATGAAGGAAAATTTATTATGAAAATATTTCTTGAATGAAAACGTAGTCCAACGAGATAAAAAAACTATTGTTAGGCATTCATTGTTCACACTGAATCACGATGGTTCCAGACGATACGCATACACAAATTGCAGAAGATACGCAGAAACACAGTAGGTCGTGTGCAGAAACTTGCAGACGGCAGATAGCTGCAGTAGTCAGCTCTAATAGTGGCCGCGTGCAGTTTTTTTTTTTTAGATGAGCTGACACCTCAAATGTAAGTATGGTGTATTGCTGCGTGCCATATTGCAAATCGGAACAAGGCAAACAAAGTAAAGTAAGTTTTCACGAGTTTCCTGCCACAGACATACGGGAAGAATGGATCGAGGCAATTGGAAGAAAAGGTGAGTCTTGTGTTTTTGAGAGTCGTTTCAATTCAGAACGAGTTGCAAGCTAGCAAGAAGCACCAGGGTGCTTTAGTAAACTTTATTTCCGTGTGTTATGCTAATTCACTGAGCTAAAAAACATGAAAGCTTTTTTAAAGTACCGCGGCTAATATGGCAGGCTCCACAAATAGTGCCAAGAAATTTAAATATAGCACACAAGAAAAAAGTAAATATACGAAATCTGTAAATTATGTAAAAATGCGTAGCGGTGGGTTGCGAGGGGTTCGAGCACCCTTCCCGAAGGCTGCCTCAACAAATGCCGCCGAAATCCATAAAAAAATTAATGATATGAAATATTTACGTGCTGCCTCCACAGTTTGTCTCTGTGTGTGTGTGTGTGTGTGTGTGTGTGTGTGTGTGTGTGTGTGTGTGTGTGTGTGTGTGTGTGTGTGTTTAGCGATGGACAACTCTTGAACACTGGGTGTCACTGAAGTTAGCGACCGAATTTGGTCAAATGTATTTCTCATCTCAAACCTCTATCTTCCCATACAGCTTTGTTCGTTTCTGTATAAGCTTACTTAAGGTAATTAGAAACGTTACGCCGGTAACGAAATGTGGCGATTAACTGTTCACTCTATATAGGGCTGGCAGGCGGTCGGGTATAATGACATAATTGAAGTCCTTCGTGCAATGAGCCCATCGGCTCTGTGAGGGTTAAGAGACCCAGCCGGTGAAACCGAAATAAATGAGGAACCTGGAATAATCAGCGACAGATACTCTATTTATGTGCGTGCTGCATCTGAGATTACATCATGCATGACAAAGATTCGTTTTGGAGAATGCAAAAGAACAAAAACCACTGAAGTCATCGTCGTCAACGGCGGAGTCATTGTACAGGTTAGAGGTTTGCGCTCTAAACCAAGACCAAGGCGCTCAAGTGCGCCTCGGTTTCGGCTCTGTCGTATTGGGTCGCGCTTCGTTACTGAGCAGCCATTAGGAAATTCAGCTTTGTTATGAAACCTTGTATAGCCAATGAGCTCTTCGAATAAAGGGCTTCAAGTATGCCACTGGACTCGACCACGTACCATCACTAAACATCAATCGACGAATGTAGTCATCTAAAAAGACATTTACAAAGGCTGCGAGAAAATATGAAAATGCACTAAATGGGTATACAGGTACTTCCCCAGAATAAAATCGTGGCTATGCTTTTTCTTAACCTCCCCATTTGGCTTGTTACATTTTGGAAAAATTAATTACAAAAAAGGTGTTATGGACTGTTATTTTGCAATCTTGCTAGCCATGCGTATACGCCTTTACCTTTGATGAAGGTTCAGGAAAGCATCGCTGGGAGCCCAGCGACCGGTCGAAGGTATGCAGCCTGCATTTTACCGCTGAAGATTACAGAACAGTGACGAAAAGGAAGATGTTGAAGCCCACAGCCGTGCCTTCCTTATTTCCCGCTTCTCCTGATCCACGTGGGCAAGATCCAATGCCGCGGAAAAAGCGGCTAAAACGAACGCAGGGGGAAACAACGCTGGCACCCATACAAGTAAAAATACTGTAAGTAAAACTTGAAGTCTAACACAACAACGGATAAGAATAATGTTAGCAGTATTCCCTTATGCGTTTAGCGGGACAATATATCTGTCATGCTTCGCTATTTTTTCGGCTTAACAGGGGAACGTCCAACGCAGATTCTTCTCAAGAAGAGCGAGCATCAGCGGAGCCTGGGGAAGTATATAGTTCTGAAAACCCAATTGAAACTGCACAAGAGGCCGAGTGGTTGCATTTTCCATCAAGTCAGGACAACATGGAGGACTGTAGTTCAGTTATACAAGGGGAACACCAGAAGAGGCCAGTGCGGCGCTCCATGACGTCGCAAACGTCGATCGGTTTGAAGAAGATGCGCTCCCTGGTCGCGGCAACTAAGACGTTGCGGCGGAAGTGCAGCAGGCTGAAAGAAATGAACAGTAATTTGCATTCACAGCTAGAGAAGCTAAAGAAAGATTTTTTCGAGATGAAAGCCCTCGCCGAGGCGAATGGCGCTCTAACGCTGCAGGTACGCAGTTACGTCAGTGGACGAATGTTATATTAATCCTTTTATATTCGCACTTAATTTTAAATGACTCTGAACATAATAACAATTTAGGAGTAAGTCAATTCTATCAACATCACCCGTACTACGAGAGGACGTCCGGTGAGCGAAGGAATTCTCGAAACTATAAGAGATTGTAAAGGTGGCGATGCTACCCTTAAGTTCTCGCGCATCGGCTAGCAGTGACGTCATACTTTGACGGCCTCAGGTAATGTCTAAGACTGCTGTGTTAGTAGATGCAAGGTCTGAAGTAGCAAGTTTCAAAGAAATGTTCTCAGCCAATGCGGCCAAGTACACAAGGAGCGACGCAACATAAAGCGACGTGCACGTGTCGAAGATTGTTCGCCAAACTCAGAACATTAAACCTAGTCTTAATTTTTTCTGTTCTAATAGTCGTATGATCGGAACAGGAACGATAGAGAATTATCAGGTACTCATTTATCAGTCTATTAACTTAGTGTCCCTATACTTTTTTGTAAGAAACGTCAGAAAGGGGAGGATGGAAGCTTGCAGTAAAAAACCTGTGAACAGGGGTTGTTCCCATTCTTTAATCGCTGTTTACACACACACAAACACTGAAAATAATCATGAACCAACTCGCTTAATCAGTAGTTTTAGCAAAGTTGTTTCGAGGCGGCGTTTCGACAAGCAGGCTTGTTTTCTGAAAGACTGAAATACAATTATAGCCTTAAGGATGACAAGTCCGCTGTCATGATGTCTGCTCGAGAGAAACTCTGTTTATAGATTTTCTTCTTCATATAAATTTACGTGACATTTTAGTGTACGCCGATGCTGGCAATCTTTCTGGTCATACGAAGGTGTAGGCCTGACATAAGGACACGGAATAAAAGAAGGTTGGTGGGTAAGCGCGCACATGAGCAAGTGTTTAAGATACGAAGGTCGGTGTGTACCCCCTTGCGTGATTGGCGCACCCCGAGTTTATTCCTTTATCCTGCGAACAACGAGTTCAAATTTCTGTCGTCGCAAACAATTAGGGACATTGGACTGACAACTGGAAAGACAGTAATTTGCAAGCTGTGTTGTGTTGGTGCTATGGGCCGATCGGTTTATGCTCGTACAGGAAGCCACGCTTGACGCACATGTGATGTCTGCCTTATAAACTTGAGCGAGCAGCATTGCATTCAAAAAGGAAGGAATGGTTTGGAAAGTGTAAGTGAACAGTTTCCGCTAGTCCGTATGTGTGAGTCGGTGGCCGGTTACTGAACATGACGCAAGTCTGAAGTTGCGCAATTCATTAATGTAGCATAGCTGCAATTGAATGTCCACGTGGTGACATGAAACATCTATTATTGTCTTAAGAGTAAACGCATATCTTTTCTCGCGATTATGAATTGTTGAATAAGGAATGATGCCAAATGCAAGGTTTCGACAATCAGGTGCACTATTCTTTGTCAGGACAGCAACAGCCTCCTTTAGTAGCGTGTGTGTGAACGTTTGCTCACTCTCCCACAACATCTAAACTTGTCTTGACAAGGGCAAGTCCAGTACGTAAATGTCGAATTGTTGGATGCGCCGGCATTCCCTGCTCTACGATGTTTCAGCGGGTCAAGCTTCCATTCTCCCCTGCACTTCCGCTTTCTTCCAGTATGTTATCTTGCGCGTGATTTACGCATTTCAACTGCCCTTTCATCATCAGGAAATGCTGGACGAGAACGACAAGAAGGCTGAATTTTTGAAGGAGCAATTGCAATGCCTGCGTGAGAAAAATCACCGTTGGAAAGAGGTGACCATCAGGCAGGCCATAATGTGGCAAGCTAAATCACCCTGCGGGTACGAAATGTTGCGGAGGTCTGGGTGCCTCACCCTTCCAAGTCGCATGACACTGAAGCGTTACATTGGCTACTGTACTGGAGCAGTTGTTTCGTCGCTAATGAAGCAAAGGCTGCACACGGAAAGCACACACTTGTCCGAACGGGTACGTTACTTCGATCAGAATTATTTACAATATGCACGCGAATAACGAAGGAAGCAGCGCACGCGGCAGTGTTTGACTGATCAAAATACATGCTAGTATAGCCGAATGAAAAGTGATTTAAAGTGAATAAACAGGGACCAGACCTGTGGCAAGGATTACTCGAACGTAAGATGTATTGTTTAAGAGTATACGGCAGTGCGCTATGTTTGCTCTAAACCCTAATCATTTCTGTTAAATTATGGGTCATGTACGGAACAACAAAGAAGGTTATTTATATAATTAACTGTCTCCGCCGATATATAACGCATGTCTGTTAACAGTGAATTCCCCCCCCCCCCATTTTTTTTGTTAGGAAAAAATGGGCTCTTTGATTGTGGATGAAATGTCTTTAAAGCAAGCACTGACGTACGAAAAAAAAGGAGACAAAGTCCATGGCCTAGTCGAAATGGGAGGCCTAGAAAAAGAAGTGGGCATTCAGAACGAGCTGGCCACACACCTTCTCGCCTTTGTATTTGTAGGCTTATCAACGCACTACACGTAAGTGAATCATCACTTTGTCTATCACTATACGTTTCGCTGTGACTGAAAGACTAACCCCACCTATAGATATAAAAAGAAAACGTTGTCTTTAATTAACCAATGATGTGCTATTCCGCGACCAGGGCTGAAAGTCTGGGGAGGGGCAGGGGGAGTCGTCTTCTATTTTTTAAGGAGGGCTCCCCCCCCCCTTTCCCCCGGCAAGTCAACTTTAGCATTGTGCACTTATTTGACAAGCACTCGAGATGAGCAATTGGCTCTCCTCCTCTCTCCAACGGAGTGAGATTTTAAGCCCAGCTGACACCGACGCTACAGAATACTGCTAATTTTTATCTTTTTCAGGCTACCCGTGGGATATTATTTCACGCAGTCAGTAAAAGGAGACCACCTGCATGCATCAACTAACACTTGAAGTAATTAAGTCCATCGAAGAAGCAGGATTCCAAGTGGTCCGACTTGTAGCTGACAACCACGCTTCGAACAAAAAGATGTTCACCATGTTAGGGAATGGTCGTATGATGCCAGTTGTGCCGTAAGTTGCTAAGTATATATTTTTGCTCTCAGCTCGCATTAAGCTGTGCGCAATGCCTAGTGTAAATATTTTTTTATATGTATTCGCAGTGTGCCCTCAATGTATGCATGGATCGAATCCCAGCTGCGGCTGCTGCTTTTCCGATGGAGGCGGAAATGTTGTAGGCCCGCGTTCTCAGATTTGGGTGCACGTTAAAGAACCCCAGGTGGTCGAAATTTCCGGAGCCCTCCACTACGGCGTCTCTCAAAATCATATGGTGGTTTTGGGACGTTAAACCCCACATATCTATCAATCAATGTATGCACGCGCATGCATGCCGTGTTTGAGTGAAAAAAAAAACAAAAGACTTGGTCGCACAAAAAAAAAAGCCTGTATCAGCATCAGAGCCCCCCCCCCCCCTTCTTTTTTTTTAATCAGCGCTGCCATATAAGAAAGCCGTGTCCATAACAAGATTGCTATCAACAGTACAATCGCTGTAAATAGCCCGTCTTTACAAATCAATTGACGTTACGCGTTTGCGTAATGTATGCGCACCTGCATGCGACTGTATGAATGGGTGAGTATACTTAAAGTTTCGGAAGATTTAAGGTGTAGGTAATCTCAATAAAACACACACACAGACCTGCAGGATCATGGCATGAGTGGAGAAATTTTATAATAAGGTAATAATTAACAACGCACACGTCCTTCGAATGGCTAACATTTACATTACTTTGGTAAAAAACAGAAAACCGTATATGCAACTAATTATTCACACCGCAAACGCCGCCTTTCTCCAATTTATTTATTCATTTTTTTTTGTTGTTGTTGCAGACATCCAATGGATATGAATCGGAGGCTCTTCCTTTCTTTTGACCACTGCCACATCCTGAAAAATCTCCGCAACCAGATGTTGTCCACCAAACGCGTTCTGTTCAACAATGGGCATTACTACAGCCCCACGTATTTGAGAAAGTTGCTGGACATAACAGAAAAACAGTCGTCGTTCAAGCTTGTTCGGAACCTTACGCAGAAGCACGTTTACCCGACGAACTTCGAGAAATTAAGCGTGAAGAGGGCCGTTGAAGTGTTCTCTCCACAGGCATGTATAAGAAAAGGTGTAAACCCATTTAGCGTTAGTGTCACACACTCCCAGATTCTCTGTATTCCTTGTAGACATCACAATGCGTGACGCACACAGGTCATGCAGGAAATGCCTTTTCGTTAGCTGTAAATTATGTAGCAACCTGTATTACACAAAAAAATACATCTAATTGAGCTAGAATCATGCTCGCAGTTTTCTATCAGTAGTGACGTTTATACTTCTCAAATTCTTTGGCGCGCTCGGGCAAACTTTTATGCGCTAATATTACGCCACAACTCATTTTACATCATATTACGTCAAGTGAATGTTCATGCAGAAGCAGAAAAAATTTTGCAGCTTTTCGTTCAAATGAAGCAGTACAAAAACTGCCTTTTAATAGTAATTCACCGCAAACGATACGTGAATATTCATGTTAGTTTCTGGTTTATTTGTTTGTAGAACCCAAACGGAAGCAAATGGTGAAAATGTAATTCAATACGTATATAACTGCTAACATATTTATCAGTATGGTCACATAAAAACATGCACATGAGCTGCTGCTACTGCTGCTGCTAACAGCGCATGGTTATCTGAACATACAATTTCCCTTTCTTAACGAATGTACCTGCGCGTATTGCTTACCACACAATAATTACGTATCATTAGAGCTTCTATAAATATATGTTCACTAACACAAACTCACTTAAAAGTGCACGTTATTGATGACTGCAGTGCCACTTGTAACTCGTCTCACTTGCTGTATACGAACGTCCAAGCTTAGAAACCTCTCTCTAAATAATTCCGATCATTTTTAATATGTCGCGTCTCCTTGGTTTCTAGGTGACATCGGCCTTACGATACCTCTTACAATACGGCCGCAGATTTGGCATTTTCGGGTTTGAAGACTGCCTGCCAACCATCGAGCTGATGGAAATGATATTTAAATGGTTCACCATACACAACATAAGAAATACAACCTTCCACGTAGTAAGCCGGGACCAAAACAGGATGCCGTTCAGTTCCCCAGATGATGACAGGTACATTCCATTTATCCCGCTAGGTTTCATATTTTCTACAATAAACTGCTTTATTTTCAGGTTGATATGGCTGGAGCAGGAATTTCTGCCCTTTTTCGCAGCATGGAAAGCCGCGGCACCACATAAGAGGGCATTCATATCTCTTGAAACATACGAAGCTCTCCAACTGACCACAATGTCCACAGTACAGTGCACACAATTTCTCATCCGTTCAGGTTTCCTATACGTGTTGACTGCCAAATTCTCCAGTGACCCTGTCGAAGCACTTTTTTCCACCATCAGACAGCTTCAAGGAAGCAACGATCAGACAGACGCCCGTGCTGCGCTTTCATCACTGCAGAAAGTCCTCGTGATGGGAATGATGCACTCATCACCAAGCGGCAGTACAGAGCAAACAACGTCTCCTCTTGGATCGCCCAGTGCAAGGCAGGCGTCGTGCTCCACAGCAGTAAAGCAAGCCGGACAACCTCTGGAAATGCACTCGCTAGTAAACCAGAATCAAGGGTCGTCAGGCGAGTGCGCGGCATCGACATCTGCTACTATAACCCAGACGATGCGGCCACATCTAGAAGCCCTGCAGACTTGCCGTGGTGCGCTTTTCATATCTCGTTGATTCCGTGTAATGGAATGATTTACATTATTTAAAAATTATTACACACCGTCCAACAATTCCCCACTATACGATATTATGCATATATTATAAACTCTGCGCTGCTTACTGTGTTACATGCAAGCCGCGTGAGGCAGCGTTTGCGTCAGTGCACGATGTAGATGAAAACATGCTTCTCAATCAGTTATACTGTGTATGTATGTAACGATAAGTCCATGGTACAAGCAGGTACTATGGCTTACATTTAAAAATATAACATGCTTTCACCAGGCGCCCACACAACTCGACTAACCGACGTCCCTTTCCCGCAATCGGGGAAGAAATTTTCGGCGGTTTTGAATCGCTGTCATAACTGGCACACAGATGATGGCATGGCTCGTTTGCGTTCGCCTTACTCTCTTGAGATGCTGTCCCTTCCTAATCCCGTCGTCTTTCTCTTGCTTCTTCTCCTAGATTTTTTTTTATTTTTAAACGTTTCTCCCTCAGTTTTTTTTATGTTGTTGTTTATACTATTCTCCGGACTTCTTCCCTCCTGTCGTGACAAGCTATAAATCGACGCGGAAAATGTGTAAATATTATTATACCTTGAAAAAGACGGGGCTCTCCCGACGCAAACGTCGGCTGAATGAACAGTTATCTTGATGATATGTGGGGTTTAACGTTCCAAAACCACCATATTATTATGAGAGACACCGTAGTGAAGGGCTCCAGAAATTTCGACCACCTGGGGTTCTTTAACGTGCGCCCAAATCTGAGAACGCGGGCCTACGGCATTTTCACCTCCATCGAAAGTGCAGCCGCCGAAGCCGGGATTCGGTCCCGCGACCTGCGGGTCAGCAGCCGAGTACCTTAGCCACTAGACCACCGCGGTGGGGCAACAGTTGTTATCTGAAAGCGCATTAACATCCATATATATATATATATATATATATATATATATATATATATATATATATATATATATATATATATATATATATATATATATATATATATATATATATATATATATATATATATATATTTCTCATATTTTGTATACGGACACGTGTCGGTTTAATCATGCATGCTTATCTATATACTGATAAAATTCTTGCACACTTTTCATTTCTACCTTCCCACAGGTGCCCCACAGCCAGGCATAAGGGCCAGCACGCTTGGCCTTATAGCGGGCTTCCTGGTGAAAGCAGCTGAGGATTGCATTACTTGCGACGACTGCATCGGCAAAATCAAGGCTCCCAGCTCATCTGGACCAGCTACTGCTGTGATATTTAATTTAGACAGGGGAGGGCTTTCATACCCAACGATCTCATTTCTTTCCTTTGTGAGCACTCTAGAAAGGGCCGCGGAAGCATTTGCGCCATTGGCCATTTCCAAAAAGAGGCCGATGGCACTTTTTGTGCAAACTGTGCTACCTGCAGTGGCCTTGAACCCTCTTTTCAGCCATAAAGGCGCTACTAGCGAGCACCGAGAAGCCATGGCGCGGCTAGTGTTGCAAAAATTTAGCCGTCCTTTCTTCTCAAACTACGTGCGGGACAAAACAGCCAAAGAAGGAAAGAGAAAGAGAATAGCCGAAAAGCCAAAATCTCGCAAGATTTTAAAAGTTTAGTTGCATGCCTCCATTGTATCATGTACGCGCCCAGAACCTTGCTAGCACATTTTATTGAACTATGACCCAAATGCACGCAGCTCTGTACGCGTACATATGTTTTTCTTTATTGCAGACACAAGCCGTCACTGTGTGCCAGCAAGTAGGATATTCTTCGAAAGTGCAGAAACTTTGTTTGAAACATCAGCTTTAACTGGCATATTGTGGCACGCATAAGTAAAGCGACAAATGTGTTTTGTTTCATTTTGAAGTGCTGTAACATTGCTCGAATCACACGCATACACTCGCCAAATTCTTTTAGCAGAAACCTTGATATCACTTTGAGGGATCTGCTTTTCATTGACAAACGAGTATAATGGCACATTTTCAGCATGTGTACGCGCCCCAACTGCGGGTGTCGCCCTTGGGCGCTATCAATCAAACATAACCACTAGTACAACAAAGGCGGTACTATTCCGCCCTAAAAATAAGTCTGTTAATGAAAACATACATTTCAAGTATGGCGATACTATTATTGAGTTAGTAAATTGTATAAAAATTCTTGGAGTTACATTTTCGAGCAATATGCTTTGAAACGATCGCATTTACAGTGTGCTGGGTCAGTTATCTCGCGTAGAGGGCACGGTGTACAGTGGCAAAACTGTTCTACTATACAAGGTAAAATTCTTACTTTATAAATGACTGTTCTGTTGGCATCTTGCTTATTGTTTCTTGGTATGAAGGACTACGACTAACACGCGCTTACAAAAACTGTACCTGATGCAAAAGACGTATATTAGAATAATTTTTTACTGGTCGTATGATGCTCGCAGAAGTGAATTGTTTCAACAGGCTGGAATACCACCCCTACATCGTCTCTACGATTTTAAGTTAGCATTGGTGGTCAGGCGTCAATTTCAAGAAAGTCGACATTATTTGTACGACCTCTCGAAACTGCAGCCAAATAATTTGTTCGAAACATGACATAAAGAAACATGGAAAATAAAAACTTCGAGAACAAACTACTCCACAGATAGGTTGTTCTACACAGTTTCTACGTTAATTGATAAATATGTGAAAGCTGGCATAGATTTCTTACTCTGTACCCGAACTCAATTGCACGATATACACATGTATAGTTTTCAAGATTTCTTTGCAGTTGCTACATTGTTATCATGGTTGCTATTTTTATTTTTAGAATTTGAACTTGATATTTTTGTAATTGTTGCTTAGATAACATTGCTAACTGTTTGCCAGTGCTGTCGTGCTAAAGGCGTCTGTGGGCCTATGTCAAGCTGCCTCTTTCGAAGAGCAGCTTTTACCTGCCGCTGTCCTTCATCAAACTATTGATGAAAAATAAAACATTATTATTATTATTATTATTATTATTATTATTATTATTATTATTATTATTATTATTATTATTATTATTATTATTATTATTATTATTATTATTATTATTATTATTATTATTATTAACTATGCTCGACAAGATGATGATAATGATGACGATAAAAACTTTATTGGGGTCGCAATGTGTTGCCCTCGATAGGCACATCACTGCCTTTACCATATCGTCTCATCGCACGGACATATAAAATCATAGAAACGCGCATCGGCCAGCGCTCCCCGTTCCAGCAGACAAACTCCCGTAGCGAAATTTGACGCACAATTTTTGTTGTGTAGGTCACAGTAAGAGTTAAAGCTTCAATTCCTGTGTCTCTCCTTGATATGCGTCCGTGGGCGTATGTGCATTATTCTCTTCTATCAATTGACTACAAGTGTAACACCTGTCCAGGGCGAGTGTCCAAGGTAAGTGCTCAACAGGGGCACTGCGTTTCACCTGACGCGTCCTAAACAACCTAAAATCAGTTTGATATTCTATTACCAATGAGTACATTATTAGTCAAAAGCTTTATGAATACTAAATTGAAGTTTTTTTAGGCTGGAATGGCAAAAACAACCATGCAGCAAGACATTTCTACGCAAATATACAGCTTTAGAAGTCAATCAACCAGTATAGCCTAACTACTAAAATGTAACACATAGCACACGTTAGCCTTTTCAGCAAAAAACAATCACACGTATAGGCAGTTTGTCACAGAAGCAGACGCATGGTATCAGTCCGTCGCCCTCCTGCCGGCCGCACAGTAGCAGACGAACAGGTTATAGGTAGCGCCACCTACGGCGAGCGATTGAACGAGAGCGGGGACACGCGCTCCCATAGGAACCCCGCTATCTGAACAGGTCAGGAGTGTAGTAGGTCATGTCTTCAAATAAGTTTTGGCAGCGTCTTCTGCGCCGCGCGTAGCAGCAGCCATCTCCACACAGAAGTGGCTTCTGCGCCGCACAAAAGTGACGTCACTTTAAAAATTACTACCTAAAGCTAAGTAAACGTGTAAATTATTCGTGTGTAATGCGTTAAACCTACAACAATTTTACTAAGCAGGTGTTTAACGAGTCAATTAGACTAAGTTTGTTATTTAAATACATATTACAAGTATTTTAAATACAGGGGGCGCCATGGGCGCTGCGGCTGCGAAAGGTAAACATTATAGAGGCTAGAAAAGTTTTCCTCACGGTTTTCCTAGTGTCGGGAAGGAGCGCGCCGAAGCGAAATAGTCTGCAATGATCCACAGTATATAGCACCACAGCTCGCTGGCGCGCGGCTTTCGTGGGCGTCTGCGCGCTTTTGTGCGGCTGTTCGAGTGCGAGCATAATTTTTTGGCCGCTCACTACAAGTCCTCCGCAGACACACGAAAAATAATCAAACATGCGATTACATACACTCACGATGGCGATCTTGTGAGCTTGACAAGCGCACATTACGCGACCACGGCTTGGGTGCGCAAACCTCATCGGAAGGGGTAGTTTGATTGCGGAGATTAACGTGCCGAAACTGCGCCTTCGTGGAGCGCTCCCGATTAATTTCGACCACCTGGGGATCTTTAACGTGTGCCGAAATCTGGAACACATGGGGGTTCTTCCTTTTCAACTCCCTCAGAAAAGCGGCCGCCGCGGCCAGAAATTAAACCCGCGTCCTTGTGCTCAGCAGCACAACGCTTTAGCCATGCACTAAGCCACTGCAGCAAGTGAAAGGGGCAGTTTTTCCTTTATCGGCCCTGTACGCGTGGTTACAGCCACCCTGAGTAGTAATTAAAATATTACTACTATTAAGAGCATAGCGGAAGCAACGAGTTATGAAATACAGCTGAAGTTTCCAATACAAAAACTACCACACAACAACCCCAAACATAACAGAATTCAAGATTGTCAATGAGCATTTATTGCAGCGTTACAAAATGAAACTTCAAAAATCACACATTTTGAAAATTAATACACACTCCCATCTTTGGGAGCAAAGCAAGAAATAGATACATAATTTAACAAACAGTCACATTTTCGTGCGAAAAACAAAAAAATACACACGAGCACAGAACATTTTACACTCCAAAAAAGTATGCACGACGGTGCGTGTACAAGGCTAGGTCACTTTGCTGAACTGCAGACGTTTTTATTGACATCACCTCATTTTCAGAAGTTTTTGTTTTTGCCTCTGAATGCTCCTCTCCAGGTTCTTTGCTTTTGCAAAAAAGTGTAATCGGGTCAGGGCATAGAACTTAATTATGTTCCTCGTAACATCCCTTCCGTGTTCGCTGCACCCAACTTCTTTCAGCTGAGCTCCATGCAAAAACTGCAAAAAGTCCATCATGCTTCCAGCATGAAGCTCATTTCTGCTGAAGAACACAGTAAAGGTGTTTTCAAGATTCCCAACGAGCTCCTCGACCGGCTTGTAAAATTAAATTAACCCAGCATGATCAAATTCTCGTGTAAAAGAAGCATTATCATTGCACTCTGCTTGCACAGGCAAAATACAAAGAGAAGAAGCTAGCGCATTCAAGGCATGAAGACCTTTTGAGAGATTTTCTCACAACATAGCCTGCTATGTAAAATACAAGGCGGCTGTCACTGTGCTTTTCAATGCAGCTTTTGTGATCAAGCAGCCCTTGTGTTCGCAACACATATTCTGTACGCTCCAAGTTGCCATCATCCAAAATCTCGTCAATTACTGCTGATATGTGGGCTGACTTTTCTCTACCAAGGTCAGATGGTCCCAAAAGTGCTGTGACAACTTCTTCGGGAGAGTTCCCATTCTTAGGGGACCGTGCTAGGCTGTAGAATGACAGACTGTTGATTATTATCAAGAACTGCTCCGGTGATGGGTGGTCATTGCATCCGAAAGACTGCCTTACAATTCCGAACACATTTTCTGTTTTGTCTTGGCTTAAATTTGCCGTTAAGAGATATTTAAAACCAAGAGAGCTACTCAAGTAGCAAAGAAGTGACAGCGTGCTTTTCAAAGTCACACGCAGCCTACAGGCAGTTCCTGGACTCAAAAACCCGCCACCATGCTCAGCAGCATGATGTTCCCACTCAGCCAGGAATTCAATGAAATTGTCGTGAAACTGCGCACTCAGCGAGTTTGGTCCGAGGCCTTTCGATGGTGTTCTAGATGTCATGGCAAAAATCAGCTTCTCCATGAGCTTTACAAGCTCTTCTGTAGGTTGGACTGCTCGGAATGTTTTGTCCAATTAAGTGTTCTTTATAGAAAAAAAGCTCCTTAAGGACTTCTTCACTGAACAACTGAAAATCTAAGTTCACCCGCATTTTCTCAAAAGAATTTGGCGGAACGTGAGACTTGGTAATGCGTGGCATAACTTTCAGTGTTAGAGAATTCTGGTCCTCTTTCCAGGCTTCCTTAATTACATCGGCATGGGCATGACCAGTTGGAATTGGGAGACCCTTTGACACGAAAGCATTTCGCACACATTTGACCAAATGAGGAAAGTCGGAGATAAAATGCGGGCTTCTTGTTGCGTCCACTGGATGGGGAACTTTGCACTTTATTTCTTTGATAGATGCTGCATAGGTAAGAAAATTTTGTTACATAGGGCAACTGAACAGGCTCAACGGGATTAAATACAAGGGTCGTGATAAAAATTGGCCTACCTTTGATCCCAAACAGTTTCCATAAACTGCGATTCCAAGGAGCCCCATCACTGGTCCAGTAGTCGACGAAAAGGCCAGACTTCTCAGCCAGAATTGTGGCCTCCAGAAGAATTTTCGAAAGAATGTTCGCCTTCACGTTTCCCTTGGAAGAGAAAACCCCTAGGATCTGGGTCCAGTTCCCTGGAAAAGGAAATAAAAGGGCTTTGTTAAGTGCAACAATTTTGCAAAGAGAAATGCTTGTGCAGTACAATTTAGTTCCAAAGTATAAAGTATCAAAACGTTAAAAAGATTATACTATCATCATATGCTCTACAGAGAACTCACCCTGGAAAGGCTGAAACATGATGGCAAGGCCGTGGTCACTCACTGTAGTCTCGTTGCTTTCAGTAAATGGGCCGAGGTCCACAAAGCCGCTCAGTTCTCCAGAGGTCCTGACACTGATGTTCTCTGAGAGTTTTATTTCGTCGAACACAAGACCACCATGGCAGCTGTGTGCACCCATGCCTACAGTCTTCTTCTTCAGTGCCTCGAAAACGCTGGCATTAAAGCCAAACGAACTCTTAAAACCGGCCATGTGTCGGTCTAAACAGGACTTGCTGGGCAGAGCCAGTATCTCATGCCTCCGCACGTGCTCATAAAGCTTGGGGCTCTTTATGCGCATGAGTATACACTCCAAAACCCAGAGTTGGTCGTACACCATGCCCCTGGTTGAGTTTCTGGAGGCAGCATATCAAAGCATGTTTTCACAGCAAGGCGTTGTTTGGGAGGCAGACTTTCGATCCTCTCATCCAAGGTTGAACTAGCGATATTCTGGTTCATTATTTTAAGATCTTCCAGGCTTCTGCGTGCCTTTGTCAGCTTTCTTTTCGTTCGGAACAACTCGAGCGACTTTCTGGCCAACCACTGTTTGAAGCTTGTGCTGCGTTTCCTCTTCAGCCTGTACATGTGATTCTGCACAAGCTTCCGACTGTATTTACAGCGCAAACAGGGTTTCCCGTCGGGGCTGGTCACCAGGCAGTTCTTTGCGAAGTGGGCTGCACCAAACTTCAATACTGGCCACTTGCTACTGGCTCAATGCCACATCCTGGGCAGTCCAAGTTTCAGTCCATCGGCCTTCTTCAGTGCCTCCGCAGAGTCACACTCGTTATTTACAGGCAGTTCATCTGTCTTAATGCCGCGGCAGAACACGGTGCAAAGAAATGAGTTTTCCTGCGCCGCAGTGGCTTCTGTACACGCTGAAATCGTAACGTGTTTCATAACACGCAAGTCGCCGGGTTCTGAGCTTGTGTGCCAGGCGAAACAGAGGGCTGTAGGCAAGACAACCTTGCTGCACAATGGGGACGGCAAAATGATGCCCCCAAGCAGCTTGGGTGGCTGCGGCGTTTCCTCCGGGCAGACATCCATCTCAACGACTACATCAACGTCGGTGTTGGAAGCACTTCGTTTCGCCGGTGCGGCTTCGGTGTTACCGAAGTCTCTAGCTTTCCTTTTCTTCGGCACCTGCTTCGTGAAATACGAAGGAGCATCAGGAAATATAGTAGGGACGGCGTCCTCTGTAAGCGCTGGACGTTTACAGTCAAGTTGCACAGTTTCTCCATTGAATACGTGCGTAAACTTTTTCCAGATAAATCGTTCATCGAAGTGGTGCGAACAGAGAACACAGGTGTTATCCAAAACTTTGTCCTCCCGCTTGATATTTCTTGCCAATTCCTTCAAGCGAGCAGGGTCGGTTGGAGCACGGAACAACGATACCTTTTGTGTTGACGACTTGTATCCGCCTTTACAAAGCGGCACGAAACACGTTCTTGCCTTTTTAGATGGCATTATGGCGCACACAACAGTTCAAAACGCTGCCTCACATCGTGTCTTGAGCACACTGGGAAGAAACAAGGAGCACGCCAACGACGCACGTGCTAACCACACCGAAGAAAGGTATACGTTTACGCGCCCTCGACTGCTGCGTGAGCCGCTGCTGACAGCGCGCCACCGACACCCAGCGCCACCACCCGGCCGCCGTTCCACTCATCCAAACTGCTTTCAGCGGCGCCGGGGACCGTAAGAGACGCCCGCTCCGGACACTAGTAAAACCTTATAGCCTCTATATAAACACTGCGAGATGGTAGCCGCCTGCGATGTGTTAGGTGGTGAAAACTCCGATGAAATCGTGGCCATGGCCTAGGCCACTCCCAAGGAGGACTGGAGTGTCGTCGCTGCTTCATGTGATTGCTGGATACTTAGTTGAACCTAGTGGTTGGAGCTAGCGCGGCCGTCGACCGCGCCGCAGCTTCATCTGAGTGTGTGCGCCATAAAGTTTCTCAGTATGATGTGCGGATTACAGTTGTTGGACGTACTGCATTTTCTAGATTGCAATGCCAAGCGTGGTGTTGTCAAAGGTGAAAGTGTTCTTGCTGCCGAGTTTTGCTTGTCGCGAAGGACAAGGTCGACGATGAAATAAATACTTTCGCACAGTTCACGTGTGACTGACCGGACGCACAGGCATGAAACCCCAGTGCGTCGGCGAAGTGTTCATACGGTGGATGGAAACAACTTTATTGTAATGTTCTTACGAAGCCTGTGATCTACGAAGGCCAGAGCTACTGCATTGCCGTCTGTTTTGTCAAGTGCGAACACGTACGGCCGTTCTCATCCGTTGCTACGTGAATGCTCCCGTGCTGTCACAGGCCGCGCGTGTTATTGAGCAAGGCAGACGAGCTGTTTTGTAGTTAGATGGGCTAACGCCGTCGGCACTTGCCCTTGGGCATTGTTTATCAAGTGCTGATCGCCTAGAACATTGCAGTGACACGTCAGTATTTTTAAAGAAAGCGGCCTGCCGGTTACTTCGTCAGGTGATGGTACACTGAGCGACATAAAAAAAGTTGCCCGAGACTACGTTGCAGTGCACCTTTCTGTCATTAAAACTTTGATAAACCGTGGAAATCAACATTCCTGACACCTGTGCCGAAGAAACCAATGCAGCCAGCTGCATTTGAGTTTTTTTGTGTCTTTTTGCGTCTCGCCGATTAAGAGCATTAATTCGCAAAACACTTTATCATAATAAATATAGTCAATACTGCAAGAGTCATCGAAGATCCAATATTAAAGGGCCTGTGGACGGGACCACCACCAGCAGCAAGTCGGGCTGATGAAGAGGTGCAAATGTTAAAACATTACATGCGTGAACAAAAAAAAAAGAGAAAGTACCGATAACTGCAATGGGACTTAAACAACCGACCTCACCAGTGGATGTGTTGCTTTAACTAACTACGCCACAGCTGCCGATCAGTTTGAGATGGCAAACAAGCCAGTTTTGCATTGTTGTCACGCTAAACCTAACTGACATTTTTGTTCACTTATCTGTTTGGACGGAATTTCAACTGCTTTTATCGTTATGTCTAGACGTACCGCTAGACACTCCCGACTATTCAAACAAAGCGCCTAACCAAAAAATGCATGACGTCATTTCCGTGCGCCGCAGCAGCCGTTTTTGTGTGGGGGTAAGGTCCCTAGACGAAACAAGTTTCCAAGGTAGCGACACCCTCCCTTTTCCTCCTCGCTTATTTGCCTGAAGCGTCCCCTAGAAGGTTTAAACCTTTCATCCAAAAGCGAATGTTTGGGTTCTGTTGCTACGTTGAATAGATGTAAATGAAACAAAATGGAACGAAATAAGACGTAGAATAAACAGTTACCTTTATGAACATAAACGGCACAACACAAGAGCAAGCGGGATGTGCGTTACTCAACCGGCAACGTTGTGCAGTTCTATACTTTACACCACTAGCCATGGCGTCTCGCGTAGTACATTTTAGTTCCACGGCCGCGGTATTTCGTCCAGTTCTAACTAGTCCACTTCTCCGATTGTGTTTTGTTCGTGCTGTGACACAATGAACGTGCTTCTTGCTGGATCCTGTAAGTGGCTACAGGGCGTGACGTTGTGGCGATTGATTACAACCGGCTTGTGCACACGCAAGAAAAAAAACTACGACCAGACTGGTACGAACACTCGTCCAGCAGCACTGCGATGGCGTTTTTTTTAAAATGTGCCCATTTGGTCAATCGTGATGCCAAGTGATTCTGATGCGGTGCTGGGAACTTCCTGAAAACTGAGAGTTCTACTGGTGAGGTGTCTCGAAGCAGCGCGTTTCGGCTCAAGCGGGAACTGGTCAAGAGTGAAATGTTTCTTTAGGTGCGTTGATTACAACCTACAGCTGCTCTGTATACGTGCATACCCACATGTATTTGTACCAACTGGCATGCACTAGACACGCATTAGACGCGCGCCTGGCGTTTCAATAAAAACCGACAAGTGAACTCGCTTCGCAGATCCGCGTCGACATACGTTGACGGAGTTGCACGAAAGCATTCGCGTGAAATGGTTCATAGTTGCACTTCATGGTGCGCTTCATGTCGGAAAGCAAGAGGTAAGTTGAAGAGAGCGAAACCATTTTCTGTTGTTTACGGCAACGCAGCATTGCTGAAAAACGCAGATGTTGCATTGAACGAGCATGGCGAAACAATCTTGGTCGACTTAGCGCACACCGAAACGCTCTTCCTCTTCAGTTTATGTTCTGGCTACGATTTTGTCTTTGGTCACGGCGAGAATCCGGCTGGAGCCACATGCGCATGCGTACTCGTTTTGAACCTTTTGCATAATAATAAATAACACCACCAGCCATTTGCAAGATCACGTGCAAGTAATGCACCAATTACAGACGCGGATGGCAGAGAAAAAGAGGAGTAATCGAGAGAGTGAGGAGGACGGCTCGAGAACAATGAGTAACGCTACCTTGTTTCATCTAGGGACCTTATGTTGGGGTGGCTTGTGCACCGCGTGGCGCAGCAATTTTACGTTTTTACGTACAAAAATAAGTTTTGCGTTTTTTTACGTATAGAATTTAAAAAGGCGTAAACGTAATTAAAATTAACCATACGTAAGTGGCGCCAGTATTTAGCAAAAATTTTTTAATACAAAGCATCCTTTAAAATTAGTAGCAAACGCCAAAATTGCCAATCTCAAAGGCCAAGTACAAAGACGCTTATTCGCCCCGCCGCGGTGGCCTAGTGGCTAAGGTTCTCGGCGGCTGACTCGCAGGTCGCGGGTTCGTATCCCGGCTGTGGCGGCAGCATTTCCAATGGAGGCGGAAATGTTGTAGGCCCGTGTGCTCAGATTTGAGTGCACGTTAACGAACCCCAGGTGGTCGAAATTTCCGGAGCCCTCCACTACGGCGTCTCTCATAATCAAATGGTGGTTTTTGGACGTTAAACTCCACATATTAATAAAAGACCCTTATTCCTACGTAGTCAGCACCGCCATAGATGACCGGCGTTTCGCGTTCATCTGGCAGGCACGGGAAATCTAGGCGGCGTTGCAGTGACATGCCCATAAAACCAATGGGGATAGCAATTTGGAAGCGATAGTAGCGCTGTCGGGGTTCTGTAAATATATAGTAAAAATATAAAAAAATCACTAATTTACTGATCAGTGAAAATTTTTATTATCTTCTACGCACAATTATTTTTTAAACCAAGTATATTTAAGAATATTGTTTCTGTAATTTATAACTGCGTGTAAAACGAAATAGGTTTCAAAAGCACCAGGGTGTTTGGATAGGGTGGCTGTCCTGCATGTGCGTTCACCCCGGCGATGGCGTGCCACATATGTCCCGAGATGATCGCAAATCCGGTGTGCAGTATATGCGAACAAGAACTGGCGACACTAGGACACATAGTGAGGTGTGACAGTGCAGCGATACCGGGCAGCTGTTCGTGTGATTGTGCCGACAGTGATGTGTGTGGCAGGGCTGGGGAATCTCATGGCGGAGTAACAGGTGCCGACGTCAGCGACGACAGCATCGCCCGCCAAAAACTGCCAGTGCAGATGGAGCGGTGGATCCGCTCGGTGGACTGCCAATCTCAGAAATGGGCGATCCAGTGGCTCTAGGGGGCCCTGGCCAGGCAGAGGAGAACGGGAAATCATGACCCGCAAGTACGGGGCGCAGGAACCCTAGTATCCACTGTCGGGTCAGGTTCAACGCTCGAGATCTTGGCCCAGTGTTTCTAGGACTGCACAGACTAGAACATTAGAAGGGTATAGACGGCGCCCTGCGAGGCCAGCACCTACCCCACGCAGAATCCTGTGAATAAAGACTTTCCTCTCTCTCTTGCGCTTAGCAGACGCCATTGACGTCGTCTGCTTCTGCGTCATGGCTGACCCCCGCTCGTTGTAGCAGCCCCCTTTCTCAATTTACCTCGTTTTGTTTCAGTAAACTGCTTACTGTAAGCTCATAAGTATATCGCAAATTGTTTTATTGCAAGTCATTCGATCGATGTAGTTACATAAAATAAAGCCCCCGTAAGTAACATTTTAGCACGTACAGCAGTGCACAGTATGCAAGCATCCGCGTTCATGTGAAAACAAGGTGCGTACTATACGTATAGCCCCAACGCAGATGCCCGGAACACAGAAGCTGTACAGGGCCGATAAATCCATGGCATTCCACGAAACCTTCGCTGCAGTAAGTAAAGGTATACCGCTTACTACCCTGTGCACGTTATAAATGCACGTGCGCTTTTTGTGAGCTGTTGAAAGAAGGCGTCGACTTGACTGAGAGATGCTCGTGCAGTTGTGGCCTGTGTGGCGTTTGAGAATAACCTGTGTGGCACGTGTGAGTTAATTATTCTTTTTATTACGAGGTCTCGTGTTCTTCAAGGACGCCGCGAAGCTAATACTTCAGAAGTGGGATGTCCATCTTATCGTCACGGAGAGAAAAATGTGAGTTCGGTCCGTAACACTAAATGGAACGAAGAGACAACCCGATCTGTGCAGGAGGTACCTACATTGGCCATAATGACACTATCTCGGCTCGTGACCTATTCGAAGCTCTCCAAGAAAAGGGTAGACTATTATCAAGCATGCTGGAACGACTGTCTATGGCCGGTGCGGCGCAAATTAACCTCAAACAGCGCCAACGTTCTAAGCCACAACACCAGTGCCTTCGACGGCTCCGAGGACGCTTCATCGGCACGCAAGTGAATCGAAAATAGTCGTCGCACGTCTAACCTTAATTCACGAGTGGCCAGCCGCGTGCACGCTGGAAACAGCCAAGGCCCAATTGGTAGGAACTGCCAAATACTGCATGGTACCACTCAAGGAGTTCCCAGATCACGTCGTGGGAATAATTCGAGGTGCGCTTCCGTCGTACCTTCGTTATAGTGTCCTAGATAGGGACAGTGGAATAATTGAGGCGGCCGCGCCACATCTCGGCTGATTCTTCGGCGGGTAGCGGCGGCGTTGTAGTCCCACGGTACTGAAGATCTCAGGAGCGTCTGCATTGAAAGCGCGCACGTGCGCCGTAGAATGCGAAAGTGTGTAATTGCTTGTTTTAAGCGTGTTTATTGTGTTCCTGAGCCTTTATCAGTGGACGCACCGGCTACTCGCCATGGTGCACGAGTGAATATGCAGGCATGCCGAATCGCTTTGATACATTCTTTGTTTCAAAAACGTGCCGATCAACAAAAAAAAAAACAATCGAAATTTGCACGGATCAGCCTAGCTTCTCACTCAAGATGATAGTTATAGCGCGAGAACAAAACGACGACACAGAGACAAGAAGGACACGAAAAACACGAACACTAACTTCCAACTGAGTTTATTGCACAGAGCACGAAAATATATAGAGGAGACAGTAACCATGTGATAAAAACCATTAGGCACAAAGAGCAGAACACGAGTAAGAGAAAACAAAAACAAAAAACACCAGAAAAACACAAAAACAAACGCATTGAAAAACAGAAAAAAAAATCTATAAGAAAACGAAACAGAAAAGTAAAGATAATATAACTACCTGCGCGCACCGAAGCCTTCGAGGAACCTGAGTTCCTTCTCGGACAGAGCCACGGAGGGCTTGCTAATACAAGGCACCTGTTCGCGTGCCATCTGCGCGGCCTCGACAGACTCGGGTGCGCTCATCTCTGTGCTTGTACAGCGTCGCTGTGTCCTTGAAGAGGGGAACACAATTGCACTCAGTGCAGTGCCGAACAAGAAAACCATCTTTTCTGTTTCTAACATTGTTAGCGTGCAATGTTAGCGTACATTTGCAGATTACTTGCAGATACGGGACCATTTCTTTACCACACCACCCCCACAGCTTCCCCAGATCCAAATTACCCGAATAGATTCTGTGGGAAAAGAAGGGGCTGTGCTCATCAGGGGTGCAAATCGCAGGCAGTTAAATAACTTGTTTCACGCTGATTACAAATGTCAGGTAAATTTGTAAATAAAGGTTTACATTCTATAACTAAGGTATCACTGCGCACCGAGAATGGATCTCACAGTAGCAAACAAAATTTGTCCACACTTCCTTGTTTTACAAGATTAACCAGCACTACATTTGTTGACTTGGACGGTGACCCTTTCGATTCGAGCTGAACTTGTTGACTGTGCAGCAGTACCCTCCTGCCGTGACGTAACGGGTCTGTGGGCCCGCTTCGTACGCGCGCCGCATTCTGCCATAAAGTTTGAATATTTTCGGCGTGTTGTCCCTGGCCTGATGGATGACGCATTATTGATAGAATTAGAACGGCGTTATGCAATCCTCAAGGCACGGTAATGTGATCCCGTGTCTGTTGTGGGGTATTGTACGTGCTATGTTGCTCTTATCGAACGTACTTGCGCACAGGAGGGTGATGTATGTTGCGATCATGTGTGGTATAGACCTCGTGTCGTACCGCCCCGATTGCCAAACAACTTCGGATGGTCACACGTGCCTTAGGTATCGGTGTTAATGAAAGGTAGTGGTAATGCATTTTTTGTCTCGCTAAAGATATGTACAAAATGTACGCAGACAACAGTCAAACGGTTACTGTTGCGTAACGATTCCAACAGCGACATGGATAATATCAACACCAGAAGCGAGAAGCTGATATGTAGCGCCTTTGCCGGCGCGGACGGTGGCTCTGCGGCAGAATACTTGGTTGCAACGAAGAACGATGAAGTTCGATTCCTGCAGACTCCGATATTTTTCGTCTATACATTCGTCGGCTCGACGCAGCTGGCGTCAGCTGGGTTATTCCACGTAAGATCGAACACAGCATGGTTGGCCGACCTCTTAAATTTCATTTAAAATTTTATATATTGCTGCCTGATCTGTGTAAAGAAGAGATCCGCCATTTGTTTTGCCGTAAAAAATTTCTTCGAAGCACAGTAAATCAATAATGACGGAGATGTGGAGTGCCACGCTTATCGCTCTGCTGCTTTTTTCGAATTTGTCGATGAATTAATTACACAAATTATATTATTACTGCGTATCTCAAATTTGTTTGGCTTCATATAGGCGTACTGGTACTCACGCTCAATTATATTTCGATTGTTTGCGTCATGTGGATTTTGTTATGAAAAATATCAAACTTAACATAAAAAGTTTTCTGCCTAGTTTGCAGGCCTTTATTTCACAAAGGGCGCATAGCAGAGGGGTGAAAATTCAGCATCATTTTCATAGCATGCTGATTTATAAAACGGCCAAACCCTATAATAATATCATATTTCAATAAAAAGGTGTAATTGTGCTAACTTCAAGAAAAGGGCATGCAAGGGAAACTTTGACGACGAATAAAAAAAACCATTTTTGATATTTTTTTGGCAGCGTCTCCTGTGCCGCGTGGCGCAGCAGCCAGCCCCACACTATAGGGTGCCTGAACGGTTTCTCTTGCCCGCCGCTACAGAGGGGCGGGCGAAAGAAAACCATTCAGGCATTCTACATAGAGGGGTGCGCCGAGACGTCGGCGCGCCGCCGCCGCCGCCAGCTAATCGGCACGCCGTTGGTGTGTTTTTTGAGCATGCCGATTAATTTTTAAATAAAGCTGGCTTTCTTTGGCAGTTTACGGTCACCAGTAAATTACCGGTCCTCCCTTGATTCTGCCCTCTAGTAAACGCATCGCAATTAATTTCCCTGCCAGTTACAGTTAACTGTATCAGAAAAAACACCAGGCTTGCGCGGAAGGCACACCACCGTCACAGTGAGAGGTACAAGAGTGGCCTTTCAGAGCCTTTTCTAAACGACCATTGCGTAACTGCTGCAAGCACACTTACTTGAAACCCACTACGGCATTAATATCAAACTTTTGAGGGTAGTAGGCTGGTATTCGCTCTGATATTTTCGTTATTTTTCTGAGAAGCGTGGTATCGGCTAAACACTTGCAAGGAATTTTGTGCCAATTGTTCATGCAGTGACTGACGACGATGAGGAATTATGCCCGAAGTGTGAATGCGCCCCAGTTGATGGCTGATCAAGAACAATCTTTTGTAATGGGTTGTAGCATTGAACGACCCACACGGTATACGCTATTCGCATTGTGCGACGACTGGTTAGTTGTTCTTTCGCTGTTTTAAAACGGTTTAAAAGTTGTATTAGCACGATTCCTTTCCCGACATCAATGTTGTCCAAGGCAAGTTTGCCAACAAGTCCTAAGTACTGGTGTGGCTCAGTGGTAGAATACTGGGCAGGCACCCAGCGGACCCGGGTTTAAGCCCACTGTGTCATTAGTGCGGATAAAACACTAAGTTCGTAATGTCTTGTGTTTCCTCCACTTTGTCATGCACTTGTTAATAATCAAACCGAGTAATCTGTGCCTTACTTCTCCCGTGTTCCATCATCGACTAAATTCAACTAACTAAATCTAGATGCCAATTTTTCTCAGCGGTGTTTGAAACAGTACATCACTAATGCAGCTTGCTGTGCGAGTTGCTTCATAATATTCGGAAGAGGAATCCAACGAAAGACACGAAGACAACAAAGGAGAACAACCGCAGAAAGCAAGCATTGGACTTCAATTACAATGTTTAATGCAGAAAGCCGAGCCACACACGACTCAGCAACGCGTGCATAAATTATGCTATTTCAGTCATTCGACGATTGCACACCTAATAGTGCACACTGCTGGTGTTAAGGTGTTATAAACAGCACATTTCATGAAACACTATATAGAGTCGATGCTACCGTGCAATCACTATGTAGCAACGCCAATTCTTTATCTGTAAGGAAAACTGATGGATGATTTAACATGACGCTTTGCCATGTTTTGTTTTGTTTTGAAGGCTTTAAATACTTTACGTTAGAGTTTAGTTTTAATTACTTTGCCAATGACACTTATTGATTTGAATTCAGGGATGTAGAGCCATTGCAGTGCAGCGGTGTTTCTACCTGTACCTGTAGGGAGTAGAATGCGGTGTTCATGCAGTCTTTCATTGAAGCTGATCGGTTCTTCTGACCTTTGTAGACATCGCCACATGAGAAGGACATTTCGAAACTGACGTAAGTCTGCGCTGCAATGCGCGCCCCTGATTTCAAATCTTCAAATCAGGGTGCCATGAAAAACGAATTGAGAAATGACATTAACCCATTATTGCCCCTAGTTGCATATCTACAACACCCAGTTCCGTGCCCTGCCGATTGCAAGGATCCTAATGCACCGGTAAAAGTTTTCCATACTATGCTATTTTAAGGGTTCTTCGTTCCACGCAGTATCACTTTCAGCCGCTGGCGGCCACATTCGTCGTAATAACATGGGAGGTAGGAAGGCTGTAGTCGACGATAGATTACGCACTGATGTCACATAGGATGTATGCTAAGCTCAGGGGAATGCAAATAGATGAAGGTGGCACCAGAAGTCTGGGTAGTGATCACAAACGTATCAAGCTAAGTGTTGGAAGAGCAGTGAAAGTGGGAAGGAGACAAGATGTGCAACTACTGGAAATTTTTTATTCAGGAAGGCAAATTGAAATAGCCACTAAACAAATTGAGAAAGTAATCACTGAGGATAATAAAACAGTGTGGACATACACGAATCTAATTAGACTGGTTGAGCTAGAGCTTGCTAAGGCACGTGACAAGTCACCCCGGAAAAGAAGACACAAACCCAAAAGTTGGTGGGATGAGGAAGTTAAGAGTGCCACAGCAAAACGTCAAGAAGCCTCTAGGGAACACAGACATGCTAAGCAGTGGGGTGAACCGACAGATGATGTTGAAAGAAAATGGGAAATTTTTCTAAGCTGTAGAAGGGATGCATCCCTTCTGATCAATGAAAAGATTAGAAGAAAGGGAGCCCAGTGGCTGGCAGAAGTACATAAAAAAAGATAGAAAGGCAGCTGCGAAATTTTGGAACCATCTAAACTCCCTAAGAAATGAGACGAGCCTAAAGCAGAGGTTTATAACTACAGCTCAAGGTGCTAGGCTAGAAGGGGACGAAGCTATTGAATATATAAGAATAAGGGTGACAGAAAAATTTTCACACAGAAGTGCTTTAGGCACCACAATAGACAAGGATGAATCAAGTGGCGCAATGGCTCCATTTTCACAACAAGAGTGGGAAAAGACTGAGAAAAGGGTTCTTAGTAGTACCTTAACAGGCACAGATGGCATTCCAATTATGCTGATGAAGGCATTAGGTCCGAAGTCTAAGCAGGCTTTGAGAGAGGCAGTGAGCAAAATAATAATCCATGGAGAAGTTCCCGATGGATCGAAACTTAGCAGGATGAGCATGATCTATGAAGGAAAGGGGGACAAAGCTGACATAAACAACCACCGTCCTATAACAGTGACATCAGTGGTCTACAGGCTGGCGATGCAGATTATAAAGGAAAGACTGCAGGCATGGATAGAGGATGAGGGGGTGCTGGGAGAACTGCAGAATGGGTTTCGGAAATACAGGAGGCAGGAAGACAATCTGTTCTCACTGACGCAGTGCATAGAAATAGCAGAAAAGGAACACAGGCCCCTGTGGCAAGCATTTTTGATATCAAGGGAGCGTACGATAGCTTGGTTCAAGAAGAATTGTAGGGAATACTGGACACACTAGGCGTGGAAGATGTAGTCACTAATCTTTTAAAGGATATCTAAAAAGGTAACAAGGTAGTTATAAAGTGGGAAAAACAGGTATAGCCTGCATAGGTGAAACGGGGGCTCAGGCAGGGGTGTCCTCTGTCACCCTTGTTATTCATGATTTACCTACAAGGATTAGAGGCAATATCAAAGGGAAGTGGATTGGGCTTCAACCTCTCTTTAGTAAAACAAGGAAAACTCATTAACAGGCACTATCAGCATTGATGTACGCAGATGATATAGAGCTAATGGCCGACAACAAGGAAGATTTGCAGAGATTGGTGGACATCTGCGGTAATGAGGGAAATAGGTTAGATTTCAGATTCAGTAAAGAAAAATCAGCAGTCATAATTTTTAATGACAATGAAGGTAGTGAGCTTAGAATACAGGAGGTCACGCTAGAGATAACAGATAAATACAAATATCTGGGTGTATGGATAAACAATGGGGCCGAGTACCTAAGAGAAGACGAAATATACGTGACGACTAAAGGTAACAGGAATGCAGCGGTAATGAAAAACAGGGCACTGTGGAAATACAATAGGTATGATGTTGTGAGAGGAATATGGAAAGGGGTCATGGTTCCTGGTCTGACGTTCGGCAATGCGGTCTTGTGCATGAGATCAGAAGTTCAAGCAAGATTAGAAATTAAGCAACGTGGAATAGGTAGGCTTGCCTTAGGAGCTCATGGGAATACACCAAATCAGGGAGTACAAGGTGATATGGGATGGACATCATTTGAGGGCAGGGAAGCTAGCAGCAAGATAAAATTTGAGAAGCGATTGAGAGAAATGGGGGAGGAGCGTTGGGCTAGGAAGGTATTCAGCTGCTTGTACATGAAGAATGTCGATACAAAATGGCAGAAGCGAACCAGAAAATTGACTGGTAAATACTTGGAAAACAGCAGGGGGCCAAACCAAAAATAATTATCGGTTAATAAGAAAGATGAAAGAAGCTGAGACCGATATGTGGAGAATCGGCATGATTAAGAAGTCCGCACTAGAGATCTATCGAACTTTTAAGCAGGAAATAGCCAAGGAAAGGATCTATGATAATACTCGGGGTAGTTGTCTACTGTTTGAGGCCAGGACAGGAGTATTGCCGACAAAGACATATCGGGCCAAATACGAAGGGGTAGACACGGTATGCAGTGCGTGTGGAGAGGAAGAAGAAACTGCCGAACTCTTGATAATGTTCTGTAAAGGGCTTCACCCTGTAGTTCAGGTTGATGGCGCAGAGTTTTTCAAAGCACTGAGCTTTAGGGACAGTGAGGGTGAAATAGGCTTTAAGCGGGTAGAATTAACTAGAAGGAGGTTATCTGATTGGTGGCTAGAGTCAAGGCACGAGTGAAAATTGAACCCTTCGCTGCAAAGTATGGATCCTCAACCTCACTATATAAGGGAAAAAATAAATCTAGTTTTTGTTTCATGAAGTATTACGGCTTGGTGGCGCGAGCCACCAACCGATCTAAAGGGTACAGCCATATAAATCCATTCATTCATGCAGTTTGCAACCATGTCGTTGTGGAGCTCTGCCAACAAGGTATTTTAAATATTTTTATGAGCCCTCAAGTCAACCTGCGCTGCTTTTTTCACTGAATGTGTCTTCAAAACACTCTTGACAGAAATCTAGAATCCAAAAGTTTGTTTTTTGCTTGCTCTGTTCGAGAAAATATTTTTTACACATGGTGTGTTGCACATATGCAACAGTGGGCACTGAATGCCACAATTTTCATTCTTGCAGATATGCAACATTGCTTTTCTGCTCAAAACGCGTCTTACATATCGTGACCCGCATTCATGTGGAGTGTGTGAGCGGAACTTTGTTTGATAACTTTGCTGTTTTAACAATTTTTCAGGGACATACTGCAATTTCAACCTCAACATTCTATTCTGTTCCAGAAGAGAGGCCGAAACGTTTTGTTCATGCGAACCTGCTGGATGTTATCGACTCTAGTGAGAACGATTTTTCCGCTGATGAAAAAAGTGACCAGGAAGTGTCTGGAGACAACAGTGATGAAGGAGATGCCATTCAAACTGAGGTAGAAGAAGCTGAGGAAGAGGTTGCTACCTCGACAGATGCGCCTCCGGTAGATCGGAAACCGCGGAACATGAAAAGGCGGTACACATGGGTGAAGAAAGATTTCGATATCGAGGCAGGTAGTTTCGAGAACAACTTTCCGCTGCCACCTGCAGAGCCGCTGAGTGCCCTGGAATACTTTGACATGTTAGTTTCTCGATCTATGCTAAAGGCTGTCGTCGATGAAAGCAATAAGTACTACTTCCAAAAACATGGAACCACTCTAAACCTCGCTGTGGAAGAACTTACATCTGTGCTGGGCATGTTTTTCAGGATGGGACTCGTAAACATGCAGAGGGTTCGTGGTTACTGGGAAAATGGAAATAGATATGAATTAGTAGCCCAGGATAGCCACCTGCATTTTTTTCGATAATGAAGCGACCAATGACAAAGTAAAAGAAGACAAATGCTGGAAAGTGCGCCCATGTTCCTTGCGCAGCAATATGGTTGTCTTGCCCTAAGAAAAAAAATCTGCAGTGGACGAAATCTTGATCCTTTTCCGTGGGCGGTGTTACTTTCGTCAGTACATGCCTAATAAACCAAACAGTAAATGGTGTCTAAAACTTTGGGCACGTTCTGGGGAATCAGGTCTGTGTTATGATTTCGATGTCTACCAGCGCTGCAACAAAGGTTTTTATGACAGCCAGGGTGGCTACCAGCTTCGGTTGGGAGCTGGTGTCGCGCTCTAGCTGTGTTCCAGCCTATACCCAAGTGAGACGGCAACCTAGTCGTCGCTGATAACTTCTTCACAGGCCCTTAGCTTGTAGAGGAGCTTTCAAAAATGGGAATTTCCTATATTGGTACGGTTCGTGAAAACAGACTCAGCTGCAGCAAGTTGATGGATGAAAAATCGATGAAGAAGCGAGGTCGAGCATCTGTGATACTTCAGCCACTTCGTGTGACCAAAAGACAATGATGGCAGTGAAGTGGCATGACAACCGCACTGTTACTCTTCTTTCGAACTGTATTGGTGTTGACCCGCTTACATCAGTCAAAAGGTGGGACAGCAAGGAGAAAAAGCACATTTTTGTCGATTGTCCAGTGATGATTAATTCCTACAATCGATCAATGGGCGGCGTGGATCTTCTTGAAAAAATGTGCTTCTATCGTTTTTCTATCAGGTCTAAATGCTGGTATATGTATTTGTTTTGGCACATGCTCAAAATAGCTGTTAATGCATGGTTCATGCACAAGATAATTCTTCAGCAGCACAAATTGCCACCTACACCCTTGAGAGAATTCCTCTCTGAGCTCGCAACGAGTCTGATCTTGCTCAACAAACGACCACCAGGGCGCCCTTCTATTCAGAATGTCACGCCATTCAAGAAAGTGTGCCTAAATGTCCCCCGTGATGTCAGAAGAGACAGAAAGGAGCAATGGCCCACATGTAATGCAAAACGGAACCGATGCAAGGCATGCCCAGGAGGGTACACCTATATTTCGTGTGCCAAGTGTAAGGTGATGTTGTGTTTCAACAAAGACCGTAACTGTATTGTAAGTTTCCACCAGTACGCGGCAAACAGCTATGCTTGAGTTTTGTGCTTTCTTCAATTTGAAAATTCGCCAAAATTATTGGTAGTAATAAAAAGTTTTTTTTTTCACTTGGCTTGACCTTCATTTTATACACTACTGCCCATTGTTGCACATATGCAACATCACATTAATAATTCGCAGACTATATATCTTCAAGTTTTTATTGAACACTTGTGCTCCTAGTGACTCTAAGAGCAATGTCAAGAAATATTTTGAAGTTTGAAGAAAATATTTCTCATTCTCGGAATTAATGGGTTAATAATATTAAAGTTGGGAAGCCTATCAATATAATTTTTTATTTATTTACAGATACTGCAGGCCCTACCCGGGCCCATGCAGGAAAGGGATACAAACAATACATTCAAGCAATAACTAGTAATACACTGGAGTACAGGGCATAAATGAAAGAATACAGAACTATCAAGTACAGAAAAGTCAAATATATTTTCTCGCTGTTCAACAGAACTGCGCACAACTAAGAATATTTTGAACATTAGTAGCCGGATGAATTGCACTCAAATGACACTATTTTCAGCATACATCACTTGTATGGTGAAATTAATCTTTTCTATCTGTTGAGTGAATGAAGCCGTCGAGGCAGCATTCACTACTTCCGCAGGTAATGCGTTCCAATGAAAAATTGCGCGAGGAAAGAGAGCGAACTTGTGGGCATTAATGTGGCTGGGTGGCTGCCTAAACGTTTTGTTGTGGTTTGTCCTAGCTGAAAGTTTAGAAGGCTGCTGAAGGTATCGTTCCCGTGATAGTTTAAAGTCCCCGTGATCAAGTTGGTAGACGAATTTTATTCTGGATATTATCCTGCGCTTTTCTAGTATTTGTAGGCTTGCCCTATTACGCAGATTAGTTACACTATGTTGTCGGGAGTAAGCGGAATATATAAAGCGCAGAGCTAAATTTTGGACCCTTTCTATTTTCTTAATCAAATATTGTTGCCAAGGGCTCCAAATAATGTCAGCATACTCCAATTTTGGTCGCACGGGTGCTTTATACGCTTTTAGTTTTAACGTGGGAGGAGTGTTACGCAGTTTTCTTTTCATAAAGGATAATTTCTTCAGTGCACCCAAACACACATTTTCAACGTGCGTTTCCCAACTGAGGTTACTGGTAAGTGTAACTCCCAGTTATTTAACCCGATCAGCTCTCGTGATTGCAGCATTTCCTATGAAATATGTGAAATGAAGCGGTAACGTTTTGTTGGTAAACGTGACGGAATTTGTAAATAATAATAAAGGCAACGTGACATATGCGATGCGAACCCTCACTTTTTAGTCAACGGGCGCTCGTGGCGTTGATATTCTGGCTCTGTGGAACTGCGCTGTTTGCGACACCTTGACATGCTTAATTCTTGACTTTGTATTGTTAAATGCGCAACCTAGTAAGCTCTGATGGCCCATTTACGCATGCGCTGATGGTTCATGCGTGTGGGGGCTTTCTTTAATAGATATTTAGTTATTAGTCCAGCCCTTGTTCTATCTGGTTCCGCCGCTGTTTTCGTGCTTTTGGATGGTTTTTTATTAAGTGTAGTTCGCTAATTATCATCACTTTTATCGTCATGCCAGTGTCGTAACAGCTTCCTCTGCTCCCGGTAACTTCCCATCATGCGCATATACAAATCGACTTCATCAACGTACGATGTGATCTGCTTCACCATTCATGCACAAGCTATAGACCGATCGACCTCCTTTTAGCATGTTCTACGAGATATTCAGAAAGATAATCTGAATTGTTCATAGTGTTTTACCATAGATTATCGTCATGCGAGTAAACGAATAATTGATAAAAACTAGCTTCCAAACAAAAAAAGAACGCTCTATGTGACGGATCACGAAATGGCATTAAACTCTCAAAAGATATATCAGCGGTTCTAAAAGTGTTGTGTACAGTCGTTCTGGCACAGGAGATTCGCAAAGACGGGATCGAGGCAGCTTGAAGATATTAAATTTCCTTCAGTTGAAGGAAACTTGACGTTTATTCACAATAATTACAGGACAGGTATTTTGCCACGTGATGGACATATCGTTAAACCAGACGAAGATGTCTCCACAGAGTCCACGGCCGCCAGCAGGTCGGCGTTTTTTACTAGGCATTGCCGCCACAGTTTAACGTGTCCCTTTTTTGATGTGAGACGGGCTGGGGCATTGGTTTCACGCTCGTGCAATGGGAGCAAGAAAAGGACCGACGCTCGCCACGCTCAATTATCGAGGCTAGTTGTCATCCGCCGTGACATCGCTCTCCTCAAACAGGGTGGTGTGGCTGGGAACCATTGCAGTAGTTTTCGTCGAACTCCTTGCCTCGTCACGCTGCATAGCGCCCCACTTCCCGTGTCGGGAGCACATATTTGGACGGCCATCAGCAGGCCCGACCCTCGGGCGACCTGTTTCTTGTATTAGGAGGAAGAGGAAAGGGGTCACCGCTTTCTCCGCGACTGTGCCGGACCGACCCAACAACGTGTTCCGTAGACAAGTACATGTGTGCAATTCCATAGCTACTCCACTTTAAGAAACAAAAGTAGGAAAATTTCTCCTGACACTGGCAATGTTACTGTTTTGTAACCACTGCCCCCCCCCCCCCGCCGCATCCCCCACTTTTTTGTTTCTTCGGAGGGACTCTTAATAGTAAGAACGTGCATTTTTAGGGGGTCACGCATACCTACAATCGCGAAGGGAATTAAGCGGCACTTGGACAGCCTTCGTTGAAAAGCTGCAGCGTTTCAGTCAGCCGTTGTAAGGACGCAAGGTTCAGTTGAAACGAAAAAGAAGTTAGAAAAAAAAAACAGATGGAACTTCAGGTACGCGTGAAAGTGTGTACAGTAGCCGAGTGGTAGCACACGATTTCTCATACCGTTAAAAAATTGCCGAATTCACAGCGCCATGCAATGCTGTCGCGATTTTGTAAGATAATCAAATCTGGAAATCAAGGAGCAGGTAGAACTGGCCACGTAATAAATTAACCGAATTACTCGCAAACGTGAGAAAAGAAGTGTACAATTAATGGCTCATTATTTTGTTAGATGTCTTATGTACACCGTATACCGTTTTCTTGTTGTATGAGGAAGAAGAAAGGGACAGGTATTTTAGTAATTCCTTGTTTTGTGGTAGAGTGTACGTAAACCAGGCGGGTCGCCCAAAGAACCTGAAATGTCCATCACATCATCAGGGGGAGACTCGCCTGCTCGACTGCAGAGAGTGCAGTTGCTTGACAGTTTTTAACGATACCTAGCAATATCCAGGTGGTCGAAATTTCCGGAGCCCTCCACTACGGCGTCTCTCATAATCATATAGTGGTTTTGGGGCGTTAAACCCCACATATCAATACCTAGCAATGAACTAAACGCGAGAGGGAACTGATCAAAGAATATATCAAATGCCACAATATGCGATAAGGAACTGACTGAAGTATATAAAATTCACAGAAAAACACACTGTCCTGATTGTGTACGTCCCACAGCATTATCACTAAAAGACACTGATCATCTTTTTAGAGAAATGTAATTTAGAATGTATCGTGCCCTAGGTTAAATCTTCATTGTTTTTATTGCGCACGGGCACGTGTTGGTTATTTATTATGTGTGTCTTATGCGCAGTGTTTTCATCTGTACTAGCTGCATCACCTGTAGCACATGTTCGTCTTGGTTTCCTTTTCGAACCGTGTTGCTTCATTAAAAATACTGACGTCCAAGCTTGCGTGTTGAATCTTGTTGTGTTCACGCGTCCTTCAAGGCTGGGTTCCTCGTTCATTCAAATGATACGCCAACAGGTTACCGCCATGAATTTTGTGAGACATATGCAAATACAGTAAAAAAACAGCATATCGACGGAGTGAATGATGATTGGTGAGGCGAAGCGTTCGTCAGTCCGATCGTGCTTTCGTCCGCCCATTCGTTCTTGCTTCCATGCATCCGTTCGTGCGTCCGTCCATCCACGTGACCGTCGGTGCATCATCCGTCCATCCACGCGTCCCTCCATGCATCAGTCCGTACGTCCGTTGTTCTGTACGTCTGTTCATGTGGCCATCCCTTTGTCTGTCTGTGCGTCCGTCAGTCCGCCCATCTATCTGTACGTCCGTCCGTCTATCTACTGAACACTCCCAAGTACAGCCATCTCACATCTTTTCATCGTGTATTCATCATAGAGAAGGGCCGCCATCCAGCGGACATGTTAAGGGCCACTCCTTCGGGTATGTGGCACCGGTGGCTACATACACCATCAGAGGATGGGCAGACCCACACACTAAGGAGTTTCGCCCCTAAAAAAAGAATGCTGCACATTTGTGGAAGCAATAAACATACATTCAACATACGTACCGTGGTGGCGCGGTGTTCTGATACGCGTTCGATCCCAGCCGCGGTAATCGCAATTTGACGAACGCTAAATTGGTGATCAAAATGTCCCCAAAAATTAATAATGTGCTGTACACGACTTGAGTTAAGTACCCCCCCCCCCTCCCTCGTCCCACTTTTCTACCCTATTTTCAGTGTGCATGCTCAAAAACAAAGCATTTACGAAACGCTTGCCAATTCTCTTTTAGTAATCTCGTATGTCGTATTTTGCAGTTAGTACTAAACGCTCTGAATTTCAGCCAATTAGGCAAAAAAAAAGACGCAGTAAAGAGCTTTTAGAACTTGTGGTTTCGGCTTTCACGTGCCGGCGCCGCCGCCGATGATTTTACCCTTCGCTACCCGGCGTGCGCCGACAACGTCGCCGCCACCGACTCAAAACGAGCCCCACGCCGTCGCCGATCGGAACCGCCTCGGCCCACACCTAATCCTACCCCACACAGAAGACATGCTTTTCGCCAGAGTGTGCACTCTGTCGCGAACAATAAATGACGTCACTGCTACGTCACTTGAAGACTTTTTTCCTTAAGTTAGTTTTGACTTTTCCCCGTGTCACCACGGAGTGCCTAGTATGTCCCGTGCTTGATGAATTTCGTGCCTAGTGTCATCTTCATTAATCACGGGGCAACGATGGCATGCCGTGGGTAATTGGATTACAATGCCGCACGAAAATCTACAAATACAGGTCCTCGCAACTATGTCCATTCTTGTTCGCTCCGCTTTGGAATGGCGCAGGTCAACTGTGATCGAGCTGTCACTGATGACGAAAGCCGTTGTTGCGAGATTTGCAGTATGTTGTTCACCAAGAGAAAAAAACATGCTTCGGCATGTCAGGGATGTCCATAAAATAGCCCCAGAAGTCAACAAGCGCGTGAAATGGGACGTTTGTGGCGTTGGCCTCTCTTCACTTGAAGGGTATGTGAGACACTATATCGCAACGCACGAATTCGTCGCCGAGTACGCGCAGCGCACGTTCCTGAACGATAAAGGTGAGTGACCCATGCTTTAATCGGTTGGTAGTTGTTAGGAAATGCAATTCTAGTACATTATTATCATCTTTTGTGGTGTGGCTGTACAGCACATGATCGCTTGCACGTGTATTAAAGGAGCCAGCTGGGTAATTTTCGTGTGCTTGTCACGCGGAATATAAAATAATGAACCGAAGGCCTAATTGCCGCTCGCGATCGGGGTGGAAGTACTGCGGCTTGCGTCACTTATTGTTTTTCTCTCAAAGCTCACATGCCTTTTTGGTGTTGGACAGGACGCACGTGCTCTTGTGAATGGTATTGTTGATTTGATGGTGTAATTCTGGCAAATGTTTGAAAGCATTGATTGAGGCTTGATTGAGCTCCTGTGGTGCGCCATACTTCACCGGTGATTTTGCGTCAAGGCAACGAGGAAATAACTTTTTTATAAAGTATTTGTGCGGGGAACAATAGACAGGCTTAAGCAGCCAAGTTAAGGAAAAATGTGCTTGTCTCTTTAACGCAATGTAATATTATTAGGTCATTTGAGTCAAATATATAATAAGCTCGAGCGCAGTTCGAATTATAGTATGGTGTACTTAATATTTTTTTAACCAATGTGTGGGTTCAGCTATACTTTCTGCATGTTAACTGGAGATATATTAGAATTATATTTAAACAAGTAAAAATTTCTGCGAAGAACTTCTCGTATACCTGCTTCCACTGCTGAAAAAATGCAGAGCAAATATATCCGATGAACTTATGATGCATCGAAACAGGTGAGCACACCAAAAGAAACTGATACATGTCACAAAATATGAAACAAAACTGTTAACCAGAAGCAGCTGGAATAAAGTTTCAACAGCCGAGTGCGACTTCTGTTACGTGCTACTAATTTGTCGAGTCATTTCAGTGTTTGCACTAATACGCATCCCTTACACGTCGAGCAACTTAGCCTGCGACTCTTATATCGCACACAACATTCACCAAATATTGATCGCTTGCATAAAATATCATGCTGTGTGGAGTTTTCATCTTAAGCTAATATACCTTAGTTTTATAACAATCTGATTTGCTAGCAAATATGCTTTCAATGTGGTATTGCCACGCGATTTAGTAAAGGCTAAAGAAAACAGACACAATAGCTATAGCTTTTATTGTGCGGATTCACGTTGGCACTTGCTAATGCCACCGTGATGTCGGTAGATATTTCAGTCGCTTTGATTTCTTTCAGTCAGCACGGCCGAAACGGCTCTGGCTGCTATGTGGCGATCACATGCGTAGAGCCGTAAAGAGACTCGGCGCTTCTGATTATCGACTCTCAATGAACTGGGCGAATGTTTCATGCTGGGGTGATTCCAAGAGAACTAATGATAGTTTTAGGGAAGCAACTACAATATTCGCATGCAATACATTGCATGCGGGATATGACTGGCTTTCTTGTCACGAAATAAGCATCTGAGAACCAGCTTCAACCTCCGTAGAAGCACTCCAAAAGTCTACGCGACATCTTCAAAAACTGAAAACGAGAACGACAAAAATACACTCATCCCCATCCGTCTTACTGGAGAACAGGAGCGAGGTTTGCGTCGATTATACAGACCAACAAGTACGCTCACTTACAAAGAAACCATTACAAGAATCACACACTATACGTGCACAGCTCTCCGTGGTGTGGCGAATGACCTACTGTCGCCCATATTACGTAGACTGCGAATAGCTGCCCCAAACCATCCATGCTTTCCATTTGGGGGCATCATTTAGACCGAGGCAGTGAGATACCCCACTTCCTAGCCAGGAACGGGAAGGCCAGCTGCAGCTTGCTCGACGAAGCCCCGTGAGCCTCGTAGGCCAGTGGAACCCAGGACTGAGGACCCGATCAACTAGTCCTCAAACTTTTTGAAGGAACAAAAAGTTTTTTAATCATCTTCAAGAAGAGTACTACGTCAGGATAACACGGGATGTTTTAAAAGATGCGTCAAAAATCATAACAAAATATGATAATGGCCTACACACTTGTTTCCTACCTTAATATATACATGTCACTGGGTACATTAACAAAGTAAGTTAAATTTTCCTATTTGTCATTCAGTGGAGTAAGGCGGTTATTCAAGTGGGAAAACGAGAGTTCATGAGAAGGACCCATCCCAGCTTTCATATTTCGAAAAAGGGGAAAATAGTAACATATACAAAATAAACTTCAACCGAACTCGATGGTACGTTCTTAACAAAGATGCGCTGTATAAAGCCTACCTGCCGTACTCTTCTGAAATGTGGAGAATGAATGAGTCACGTTTTCTGCAACCGTATGCATCTTAAGATGGTTAAAGACATAAAAATGAAGTAAAATACGCAAATTTTTCTATTTAGTGGAGTTAGGTGGTTATATAAATTGGGAGAGTTTAAGTGATTTATGCGAAAAACCCATCCGAGCATTGAAATATTTAGAAGGCGGCTTCTATTAATAACATAGGCGCAATGAAAAATTGTGCCTAGTTGTTTCCAGGAACCGCTGATAAGGAGAACGAGAATTCGTCTGCATTTTCTGGCGAATTCAAACGAAATGCCACCTGCGTGATGCTCCTGCTGTGCCAGATGTAGCGCGCGAGCTGGTCGTTGTACTTAATGTCTGTATATTTATATTGTAGCGTGATCTTCTCTCAACGCACTTTCCTTCTCACCCGTCATTGTCGGCAGCAATTATCGGGCGAGAATCACAATGTGCGCCCGGCATGGAGGAAGGAAAGTTTATTCCTTCTTCCATGGTGCCCTGCCTGCGTGCGGTGCGTCGCAGCGTTTGTTTGTACTTGCTTGGAGACGTGACAATTGTGGCGACAGATTCACCGAGCTGTTCATTTAGTATTATGAGTAAGAAGCATAGTTTGTGGTTAGGTAATAGCTTAGCTCCCAGCTAGTGTTATATATCCTATCACCAGTATGCCACGACTTATAAAAATTCTATTGCGGCACCTTACGCACCAGCATTTTTCTGGACCTTGAACTTGTTTTGACAACGCGACAAAAACCTAGCTTTCGGGAATTCAACCTGAGTTTGTCAGTGGGAATTACGTCACTCTCACTACAAAAGCAAGAGACAGAGTATATGTTAAACGCAATCCTAAGCAGTCTTTACAGCTGCCATTTTTCTTTTCGGATATCAAGCGTGGTGTTTCTTTACAAAACGCGTTTCAGAAAAATTCGAACGATGCGTCAACTTATGTACCCGCAATAAGGTGGGGGCATTTATTTGTTAAATACTCCTGGCAGACATTCTTTCTCGCGCGCTAATTTTTCCCCACTGGTAAATCTTTTTAGTTTCATCGCGCACGCCTCGTGCACAAAGCTCTTGAATTGGAGACTCTTTCAGTGTACTCAGTCAATGAGATAATATGTTGGTATTACTGTTACTAAAATGCGCTCTTTTGTTCAAAAGAGAGCATAGACATTTTGTTATTGCTAATTGGCTGATCGTGAGCTCACGAACACACTTCCCGCATTCGTGACTAACAGGGAGAGAACAGTGGACAAGTCCCTCCTTCAGTAATGGAGCCTCCAAACCCAAATACCTTTTTTTATTTTCATCGATCTCACAGTTAAGAATAGTTGGCATAAAGCAAACAAATTATTCTAGTAAATTGAAACCACTTTTTCTCATTGACAAATGTTCATGTAAAAAAAACATAGCGACAAAACCCTCGTTGTACATTACGTCATCGTGCGTTTGTAATCGTTATTAAAAGCGTTCTTTCGTAAAGCAAGATACTAAAGAAAAATATCTAAACCAAAAAAATTATTCATTGCTCGTTGCATCATAATTACGTTAAATAAGTAGTAGCACATCCAGAGTTGCAGATGCTCGCAAAACACACAATAAAACTGCGTGTACATCTATCTAGAGAAGTTGGATGTGATCCAAAGTAGGAAGCCGTTTGAAAATGCGAAGCTTCGAAGTGTCACGTCCAATAAGCGTAAATTTCGAAAAAGCCCTGAAGTGCATGAGCTTTTGAAAGAGTCGAACTAGGGCAGCATTCAACGAAACACGGGGTTAGGAGTTCACCCGTGCCAACACCTCGATGGCTGCAATCGGTACGTGACTCATAGGGTATTGGTACGATAATGTTCGCGAACCAAGATGTGTGCACCGTCATAGGTAGTCGAGGAAGGCGATACACTTCTTCGGATGCCACAGCGAGAAAGGAAGCGTGAGCTCTTGCAACATCTCGTTCGCGGCAAGTGCCTCCTCACGGATTGTCAGTGTCGCATCGGATATATTGGCGCACACGTCCTGCACTTTACGGAGAGCTACAGCACGTTTAAGCCGGAACATTCCGCTGGAATTCATGTCGAGAATCGTGCGGTATTTTCACCGCCGCAGGCACTACGAATCTGGAGTGTGGAGACAGTAGAGTTACGGAGGAAACACTCTTAAAGTGGGAGCTTTTGGTGACTTACGTAAGCCATAAGCAGTAAATTTGTTAGAATTCAGTCACTTATCACGTAATTTCTGAGGGCAATGGGTGGAGCTGCAGATACCAGTTCACCCACAGCTCGACCGTCTTCAGTGTCGAGTTCGCGGCCAGTGCTTCCGTGAGCGACTTCTGGGGCTGGCCACCGTGACACGCGTGCAAAACTAGTGACCTAAGGCACGTCGTAGTTTCAGAAATTCCGACAAGGCTTCCACGACATTGTTTGTGTTCGGAGAATAGTATAAGGTCAGTTCCTTCAGAAAGAAACAACGAAACAACTTGGGAGCAATGTCCCTATGTGGGTCTGTGGGGTATATACTGAGGGAACCGCACTAAAAGCATTTTCTGTCGGCTTTTGTCTGGAAGTTCTTCCACGATGATCTCGCTGTGCGCCGTCACCCATTCACCTCGGAGCAGGAGGGTCGTGACGCAGACATGTGTTCTGTTGAGACAAAGAAGGCAGCTGTCTGTTGGGTACAAGTCCACATTGGCAGGATGTGCCACTCGGGCGCCTGTTGTGTCAAAGCAAACCAAAGACAACCAGCGTCCGCGTTGTTACCGAAACTCTAGGCCGACGTGGAACAGTAGCTCGTTGCAGATATCGAGGTGCTCCTTGATTGGGCATCCTTGGTTGTTCAGCGTTGCTGTAGGGACGTCTGCTGAGCACGGGAGGCGGAAGCGTTCCACTACGTTGCGATCACGAAAACTTTGGGCATGCACCCTTTCCGCGAAGAAAGTTGTGAAAGGCGGCTCCAATCTTCCAAAGATGTTTCCCATCGTAGGCTTTCGAACTGCAAGCCTGCGCAAACGAAAAAGGACGGTGTATAAGTACCTCGTTGGATTTCACTGCATGAGCCTTTGCAAGAAGCTCCGTAATAGGGGCCGAAGTGGGGCCCTACTACTGAGGCTGTTAAATCAGTACACAGTGTAAAGACGAGGTACAAATCCCTGCTGTAACACTATGCTCACACTTATTACGTAGGTGACCACAGGGGCTTAAATGGACCCGTGAGGATATGTCACAACGAGTTTTCGTTTGGCTTGTCACAGTTGTCTGGCTTGGCTGGCTTTGTCATGTGATGTCATTCGATCATTCTGCCAGCTAGCCTAAACAAATTATGGAAATCCGACCAGAAGTCAGGCTACTATAGGGAGCGCCAACCGTTACTCGTCATGAAAGCGAACTCCGGCAAGAACCAGACATTCTAAATCAGCTGTATTAAGCTACATGCCTTTCGTCATCGTTTATCCAGTGGAAGCCAATATCAGAAAAAAATAGGTAATGTTTGCCATTGCTTTTAAAAGTGTTGTATCTGCTACAAAAAAATTGACCCTTATCTGCTTGTTAATCTGCAAATATCGTCCAAAGACGATAGTATTACGTGTGGAGAGCGTGAACAAAACATTTCTTTGATGTTCTGCGCAAGAAACTGGTGAGTGGTATTGTGGAAACGCAGCGTCGGAGTGTCTCGAGCGTGCAGCGGAAGCGAACGAGCACATCAAGTAACGTCACACGTGAGACATGAGCACCTTGTGGCAGTTTCTTTTGGAAAACAAAGCGCGTGGCCGTGCGCGCCCGTATCAGAAGTGATAAGCTGTCGAACGCAAGGCGACGGGTAGGTGCCACCACCATTTCGTCTTAGCAAAGCTTTGGAAACACTGCCCGTTCGGTAGAAGCGTTGCATGGTAAGCGCAGCGTGATAAGCGCTACGGTAGGTGGCACCACCATCTCGTCTTAGCTAAGGCCCCTGTATCTTTCAAAGGTAGCGCAAACCATTGTACAAAAAGCGGAGGAAAATTTCCTCCCCGCCCTCTACGTCTCTCCTCACTCCGGCGCGCGTTTCTGCAACCCTATAGGACCAGGCGCGAAATGTGACCAATGAACCTTGTTGACCCCTCGGCTCCGCCGGGCAGCGACGCAATGAGTGAGCGCACTGCATCTCGCTCCCACGTGTGTTGCCTTTAGCAAGGCGGCCTCGGATGCAGCGCAATGCCGACCTGCTGTGCCATTGGCTGCTCCAGCAGCATTGCAAAAGGCGACAAGCTTTTTGTGGTTCCACGAGGGAAAAATAATGGAAGCGGAGAGCGGTATGGCTGCATCGCATTAGCAGGAAAAACTTTGATTGTCACCGAGGGAGGCTTTGCGAGGTAAGCACTCACTACAGAACTTCTTCGCGTAGACATGCCTCCGGAAGGCTTTTAGATAAAGCTTATTCTTGGTTCAGGTTCATTTTAAACAAAAGCAGCTTGAAGTTTCCGTCGACGTTTTCTCGCACGATTTCAACCACGATTACAGCTTGATCGTTTTTAGCTTGCTCGAATATTTGAATACGGCCACTACATAATTACTGTTGAATGTTTGGCGTTCGCGATTTGCTTTCTAAATGGAACCATTTGCAGCGGAAGCAATTATGCTTCTCCAGAGATCAACCACGTCTTTGATCGTTTTTCCTTTTTTTTTTCGCTCGAACTTTGATTACCTGTAGGCAAAATTTCGGCGTTTATTGTTTTATTGTGGTTTACTGTGTTCTCAGTTTGTATTCTTTCATATTTATCTCACTTTTGCGCACTTCCATGACCGAATTTTGTGCATGCGTGTACAGCTAATATAAGAGAGTGTATGGTAAATATAATGTTGTATAGTTGTTTATTTTTGAAATGCGTAGATAGTTTCGTTCAAATTTCGAACATACTTGCGAAGTTGTACACTTTCGATTAACAAAGAGAAAGGCACCTACTAAATGCAGGAAAATCATCTGGCTTTTGTGGCTGTTTGCATTTTTAACGTAAGAAGCAAAATATTTTGCTTCGGCAATATCACATCAGCCAAACTACAAAAATGCGATAGAGGATGTCGGTATTTTTCAGAAACACTTCACGATGGATCAGTATGAGCCAGCAATTCTGGCACAAACTGGGATCAAGAAACTCAAGCCAAATGCGGTTCCTTCTATATTTGCGCATCGGCCTCTTCCGAAAGAGCGCAAGCCACCCCGCAAAAGGGGGAATGAAACGGTTCCTGGTGAGGCCCCTTTGTAGTTTCTATTCCTCTCTTGTGTTGTGAATGCGATTATGTTTAGGGGTTTATATCACAATGCAGTGTGTTTGGATCGCTGGCAGATAGCATAGTTGCTGCATTTATCTTTATGACCTGTGAACCTGAATAATTCGGCATCCAATTCTGTCTTACTGTGGCAGCAAACATCCCCACCCCTACACTGTACTTGCTCATCAACTTTTGCTTACAGCCGTATCCTTGGATGAGCTAGAAACGTCAGTGGGGAGGGCGCCGGACGCTGAACCAGTGGGCAGTTTATTTTGTGAGTTGACTGCGCTGTGATGACAAATGTTCGCGCCTTTAGACTGTGTACTTACGCAATTCTTGCTTACAGCTGCCTCCTCGGACAACACAGCAACGTCAATAGACCGCGACCCTGAACTAGTGGGCAGCCCATTTTGTGAGTTAACTGCACTGTGATGGCAAATGTTCACGCCTCTAGCCTCTGTATTCACAATTCATGCATCAAATCAGAGGCTATCTCTGATCAGAAGCATCAAATCAGAGGCTATCTGATTTGATAGCGAAATTGTTTCGCCCTGTCGTCGCTCTACTGGAATGTTTTGCAGCGTTCGTGATGATTTGATGCTTTCCGCATTTTATTTGCGCACTCAATAAAATCTACCTTCATCCCACTAAACGTTTGTGGTATTTTATGGATAAATCGTTTACACACGTCCCATTATGGAAGCAGGCATGCATGTCCCAAATTTCAGTAGGGCTCTGTTGTTCCTGTACAAACTTGAGCTCTAAGAGCACTCATATTAACTTTTCAACGTAAGGCCCCTAGGGGCCTTACTTCAACGCGCCGCGCAGCAAAACGAAACCGTCCGGCGGCGCGCTACCCGTGAGTCGCTCCTTCATGGCGGCTGAGAGTGGTGGGCGAGGAGAAAACGGCGCGGGGAAGGGAGTTTGCGCTACCTTTGAAAAATACAGGGGCCTTAGTCTTAGCAAAGCTTTGGAAACACTCCCCGTTCCGTAGAAGCGTTGCACGGTAAGCGCAGCGTGATAAGCGCTACGACAAGACTATCGTCTTTTGACGACATTGCAGATTACATGCAAATACGCGGCCAATTTTTTTCTCTGTTTACGTTTCGTCACTTTCTGTACACGTGACAAGCTTCCACAATCTTCTGAAGCCAATTCGACACCTACAATCACGAATACACACAAATATACGACACAGGAACCTCTACAATCATTGACATCACGGCACGATCTAAGCATTCACCACTTGTAGACTCACTGAACAGGTGTGTCGACCTCCCGAGGTTATTGATACTGTTGCTGCTATCCCGTGTACCGTAGCTCAGACCTTTCGGACATCATAACGATGTTTTGTGCCCGGGCGCACCATCGGGTACAGGAAAAGCCCCGAGAAACACCACTTCTCTTCACTGTCCGACTTGCTGTTACTGCAGAATATGTAAAAATCAATGTGAAAGTTTGAGAAAGACAAGCAAGGTGGACGGTGGTCACTTTCAAGAAAGCGACATACTGAACACATATAAGCATCTCAAATATAGTAATGTTGAAATTGACCATCGTGTATGGGCATTGAGGTGTGATGCAGTTCGTTGCTCATTCATGAGCCTCATGCATTGTACTTGTCATGACGCCGCAAAGATAGGGTACCTGTAAATCGACCTACTGCTGCTGCCTTGTGATCCAACAAAAAAAATCCTGGCAACAGCTACACACTCCTTCGGAGGACTTCACTTTTTCTGAGCGATTTGAAAAACGAGTGCTTCAAATTTCTTGCAACTAGAATTCGGTGGTCCCTGAGGAGGCGGAAAAATGTCCGGTAGTATTCTATAATACATAGTTGAAATTATAGATCTACTGGCAGAGTGAAAGAACAAAGTGCGACCGCTAACAAATATTCATTATCAGAACTGTGTGGGCATGACATGTGCTAACACAGGTATGTGTGCTTTGTGTCATTTTGGTGAGAACACTGAAAAAAACACAATGTCAAAAACAGTCAAGATAAAAGTTCAGATGCAACTAGCGAATAAAGGGAGCACTTGATCTGTGCCCCCACCACTCTGGAGTGGAGTAAACTTCAAATACGCCGGCTGAGCAACATCTCCAGCAGTTTTCAAAGATCTAGTTGAAGATTTACTTGAAGTGCCTAAAGTGCCCATTCATTGTACATCCATCATGCAACAAGCGAAATCACAGAATTGGTAAAGGTACGCAGCAAATTTGATCACGGTTCGTTTGCTGCTCATAAACACGAATCGTTTGAGGAATTCAGCGATGCACTTGCTTAAAATTTGAATGCTCATGACTAGTGTGTGACAGTGACAATTCTTCTTGTGACAATTCACTGATGTTATCCTATTTTCATAAAATTTTGATTTTTGAATGATCACGAGTATACTGATAGACGTAGACTTATCCCACTGATAGACATCTATGAATATCAATACTTAAAAAAAATGCTCTGGCTTACACCAGCTGTACAGGGAAATAGTGTCGATTCTGTGGGATATTAAACGTGGTTGATACCTTACAGCAATCGATTGGTTTCAGCTTCTTTTAGGGTGCGGCCCGCTTAGGTGCTTATTGCTGCGCAATGAAATTCTAAATTTCTAAAGTTACAAATTTTGTTTCTACTATATCGAAAACCAAGATGTTACCGGGTGACAAAAGGGCTTTTCAATTGACAAATGCTCCCCTAACACAATGCTTACGCAAGGTATTGTTTTTACCAAGGACCCGCAAAGACACCACACACGAATCTATGCCTGACAGTGTACTTCCAATGTCTAAATCCAGTAGTTGTAGTCTTGCCTAAATGTTGCTAAACGGCTACATCGAGCCTAGCTGAGGCAGGCGACCATCAATTGCTTGGCGCAAAGTTGAACTGCAGCGCCTTGGTGTTTGGAACTGCAGCCTGCCGCTTGCTCTCCCAAGTGGAAAGGTTCAGAAAGAGAAGATGTAGCTGTTTAGGCCACCTGAACTACTGGCGCGTGTCTCGGCGACGCTCATGCACATGCGTGAACTACCTACACAAAAAAGAACTATTGTGATGGTGCGCTAAGCAAATGATTTAGGCTTAGCCACGGACACATAATTTTATCACTAAGCATTTTTCGTTCACGGTAGCCTGTATAATTACCGCAAATATTTGCGAGCATTTGTATGCGCGTGCTCAAGAACATCTTTGCTGGCTAAGGAGTTGTACAACCGAAAACGCAGCTGCCATTGCAGAGAGAATCTGGTAAAACTTGTTTTAAAAACAAAGTTCATAGGTTTTATCACCTTTGTAGTGACTATTTTGTAGCAATTAAGTATAATAAAATCACCCATATGTAGACACTTTTTAAGATTGGTTTTCTACGCTCTACGAGTTTTAAATCAGGTTCATTACCTCTTTGTTGTGCATGTATTCTATACACTCGATATACTTAAATAAAAGGAGGAAAAGAAAAAAATGATAAACAAAACCAGAAACTGTCACGGAGCTAAAACTAGTAAGGCTAAAGACTGACGGATAAATCTGAGCGTTCAGACGAAATGACGAATGACGGTCACCGTTCTGTCGACGCACACGTGCATCCAGCGAAGCTTGATGTAGCGACGGGGACCCGAGGTCAGCGCCCTGGTGGCGTTCCTGCTTCGTCGCTTGGACGTGGCAACGCCGAAGAAAATGCCTAGTCAACGCCAGGCGACGAGGAGCAGGGCCAACGCCGGACGGTGGTTGACGCACAAGAACACGTCCAGGTCGTTGCGAACGGCAGCCTTGCCACAGGAACACAGCCACCACCCTCGCGCCGAGGTACCCTACTCGCCTTCGCCACGTCTCGGCCACTTCTTTTTTTTTCTTTCTTCGGCTGCTTCTCAAACAGCCTGGGAGCCTCTCAATGGTCACATTTGCTGACGTCACATCACGCACTCCGTCTGTACCTCATCTTTCTCGCTGAATACACGAAGCACGCTCGCGTCCGCCCATTCAGTCATCGTCGTCGTCGTCTTTCTCACACCGAAGCACTCACGCACTTTTCAAATCAAAAACTTATTTCACTCGCGCACTTATCACAAGTGTTACATCATTACGAACCTTGGACAACGACTGGTGATGAGCTTAATGTCTCCGTGTTTAATATTTTCGATATATTTTGGCTCCTAAATTAAGCACCGTAAAAGAAAAGAGAATTCCTTTTCAGGCTACTGGTGGCTATATGCATAAAATGTGACATACTCAATCAAATTTAAAATAACAATTTTAGGATTTGTGTCAATCTCTCGTGGAATTAGCCGTTTATAAGAGCAGGAGAGCCAGGGTACAGTGCATCTAGTACACTCTAGCTAAGGGGTGGCAAATCGGGCCCATGCCATCCCCCCCTGAGTTTTTTTTTTTTCGCCATGGCAAGCTTGTCTGCCCGAACCCCACTTCAGCTCGAAGAGGTGTCGCCCCCGTCAGCCGAAAACACTTACGTGATAAGCGTGGTAACAGTGGCCATATCTGCCGTGTAGCTGCCTGAAACTGTTAGCCATATGTTTCGTGTGACAGCGGTGTTAATGGGGTTTAGTTGAAACAGAAAGTAGCGACAATAATAAATAAAAAGCTTTTATTTCTTCACAAGGAAAAAATTCGACGTTTCATGCCTCACTTGCATTCTTCGTAGAGGTTTTATTTCTGTCACGTCTATTGTCCATGTTGAGTAGATTTACATTCAGGCAGACTCCATCGGTAGTGCATTTGTAGACCCAAGAGGCCAGCGGCTGTCTTCGAGATGGGCCAGGATTTCAAAAAAGCCCGTTTTTGAATTGGCCTCAAAGTATGCGATGCCGAAATTGGCCAATTTGATGCGGTGGTTGTTCACCACGCCGTTCTCAGCGAGTTCACCCCTTGGGTCTCGATCGTGCTGACGTCTGTTTTATATTGCCGCATAATGTACAAAATATTCAAATAGAAGTATAGTTAGTGTTTACCATGAATAATCGTCATGCGAAAATACAAATAATCGATAAAATGGCCCAACACAAAAAAAATCCTCTTTATGACAGATTACTTAACGGCGTTCAACTCTGTAGATATATATCAGTGATTCTAGAAGTTGTTAAAGTGTTGTGTGCAGTCGTTCTAGAACAAGAGATCAGGAAAGATGGTGTCGAGGCAGCTTGAAGATACTGAAGGAAACTTGACGTTTATTTATGATAATTACAGGAAAAGCCGCTTACTACGTGACGAACATATCATGAAACCACAGGGAGATAGCCTGTCCAGGTCAACGTTTTAACTGCGAAGCGTTTCAAGGTGAACTTCGGTGACTGAGCGTATCTATCTATCTATCTATCTATCTATCTATCTATCTATCTATCTATCTATCTATCTATCTATCTATCTATCTATCTATCTATCTATCTATCTATCCATCCATCCATCCATCCATCCATCCATCCATCCATCCATCCATCCATCCATCCATCCATCCATCCATCCATCCATCCATCCATCCATCCATCCATCCATCCATCCATCCATCCATCCATCCATCCATCCATCCATCTATCTATCTATCTATCTATCTATCTATCTATCTATCTATCTATCTATCTATCTATCTATCTATCTATCTATCTATCTATCTATCTATCTATCTATCTATCTATCTATCTATCTATCTATCTATCTATCTATCTATCTATCTATCTATCTATCTATCTATCTATCTATCTATCTATCTATCTATCTATCTATCTATCTATCTATCTATCTATCTATCTATCTATCTATCTATCTATCTAGTCACTTTAGTTCTTGTGCAATTGTGGTCCTCCCTTTAACTTGGGGTGAACCAAAACAAGCATGGTGTTGTAAGACGGTTTGACGAATAAGACGCGCTGGTCATGAAATGAATAATTTCACAATACTCTCACGTACGTTGTCAAACACTTCCCGCCAGACATTGGCACATACCCACAGGCGGGTATGTTTCGCTGATATGCGGGTATGTGCCACAGGTGATTGACGCTTGGTATCTACCGACGAACGACGACAACACACATGTGCAATTTTAACGCGTGAACGTTAAGCAATACCCAATATCGGTAGCATCGACTCAACGGAAACATTAATAAATGTGAGGGTTCCCGCTGGAATAGGACATAGCATTCTGTGTAGCAATGAAGCAATCTACCACAGAGCTACGCCAGGTCTCGAAACTACTTCTCAAATAGACGCTAATCTTCGTGAAACGTCAATAGTGGTTGCAGTGCTCCTCACACAATTCTATAAACATTACATATATGTACTCTTTTGATACAGCTGTCACGTCGGGTTAGTGTCAATTGTGGTTAAGTGCTATGCGCTGAAGTGGATTTATGTAGCAGTGTCCAGGGCCAGTATCTTCGCGAGCGTCAGCGCTTCATATCAGCTTCTGGTGTTGCTAATACGCGTGTTCCAGTTGGCATCGTTGCGCTAGTGCAAAGAGCTGTTTATGTGAACATATGCAACTCTTTAGCATATGCCTATGCGTGAAACATGTGGACATTTATTTAGCGTCTATTCTACACTTATCGCTCAATAAAAAATTGCAACACGGTCACCTTCTCTCCACATGCTTCGCATAACGTCGATTCCCAGGTACGTGGGAACTGCCGAATTTTTTTAGCCTTAATGACGCCAACGACAACAAGCATTAACCAGTTTGAGCCTTCCCGGTTAGAGTGCCAAGCCAATGGTTAAATGCGGCTATCGTTCTGAAGTTTTGTGTAATAGTGGGCTTCTTTCTCTCTTGGAGGACTGATTATGGGCATTGCTCTCAAGTGGGCACCTTTCCTTTTTCTCGACAACACGGATGGAAGAGTTTCCAGTAAGAAATCTATTGGTATGCAAGCGAGGCTGAAAGAGAGCGAGTGTGAGATCCATGTGACTCATGGTCTCTTGCAAGGTCTGTTGGCACAGGGGTGAATGAAAGTGAATGAACGAAAAGCGAAGCTGGGGATGAATAAGATCGAACAAGCCAGCCACGCTTTCGATAGCGGTCTTTTTGAGATGAGCAAGGAAACCAGCGAGAACAACTCAGCTGCGACTGTTGATGAACGAGCTCATTGAGCATGCACTGAGAGCGACTCTAGAAACCGCTTTTTCTTGCAGCCGAGACAAACTCAACGATGCAGCCTAGAATTGAATATATGTCTTTTTTCCAGATACAAATCACTACCACAGAGCTATTTTGTTGCTTTTAGACATACTACTACGCATAATGAACAGCCTTTTATTTTTGTTGAGCTTTTGCTCTCTTACAGTCACACAACCACACACATGGGTAGTCTTAAAACTTAGCACATTATTGCAAAAAAATAAATAAATAAAGCCAGGCCCCAACAATAGACGAGGCGAGGTCCTCGCGGCGTGGTAGCTGTAAGACATGGAGGGGGGGTAGTATTTTCAATAAATAATGAAAAGTGAGGCCCTCAGCAGATATTCACAAAAAAAGAAATAAGCAAGAATCAAAAGAGACAAACAGAGATGTAAAGTTTGAGAGAAGAGTAAAAGATTGGGATACAGAGAAGTGCGTGAACGGAGCACCAATCGGCGAGTCGTTGACGAAGAGCTGACATCGTGGACGAGACAAACGTTAGACACGAAATCTGCCAAATGTCTCCACTTTAGACCTCGGACATTTCTTCAAAATAAGGGTTCTATTTTTCGAAGTCTTATTGAAGTTGGCGCACCGATTTCTTCGCAGCACGTGAGGAGAAGCTACGTGACGAAAGCTGTTTGTTTCCCTGGGAAAGGGCACCAACGACATCGTTGATGCGCCGGAGCACGTGGTGGCATGGCGTCTTTAAAACATAAAGATGTTGATGACGATAACGATGCTGTGTGTAGGTGGTGCAAGGTCATTGAGATTGCTTGCTTGCTCAATTTTTTTTTAAGGACCCATTGGAGGGTTTGGCTAAAGGCCGGCGGTTAGTCTGAAGAAAATTTTTTAGACGACGCCAGGGAAATTGAACATTCGATTAATTATTTTTAAGCAGCTGTTTATACTTGCCCTAATTTGCCTGCCGGAAAAAAGAATTACCATCGCTATGAACCGGCATGCACTGTCTTCACCTTCGTCCTTGCCCTGCTTCGCTTTAGCAATGCGTTTGCCGTTTTTTTTTTTTTGGCATGGTCTCTAAAAACCCTGATTGGTGAGGGAACGAGCACAAAAAAGGAGGATAGAAACTAAGCTTTTCGCAGTAAAAAAATTTCGTCAGGCGGGATGCAAACAGGTAATCCGCAAGGGAGACAATGTTCCTAAAAATAGGTTAAATAACAATATTTTGTCAACTGTGGGTTTACATATTTCATAAAAAAGGTTTTTGCTCTTAATCTCGCATCTCACAAGTATTATAAGCAAAACGCTGGATAAAGATGAATTGCATCTACATAAAACCTTACACGTCGCTTTGCACTACGTGACGGCGCTCGCCGAATATGCAGTGATAGAAGGCGACCGGCACCGACTCAGCTTTCGTGTTTGATTAGGCATCTGAAGTTTTCAGTCTGATGATCGCGGCAGTCTCTAGTGTCGATATAAGGATCGAGTGTCCGAAGACTGTGACTTGACTATAGAATCACAGCAGTTGTCGCGGTATTTCCAAAGGAGGTATAATATCATACGCTAAGTTGTGTAAGGTATACGTAAAAGTTGAATTACGCTCAAGTGTAATTCTGCCATAAACCATGCGGATTCATCTCTAACAGAAACGGATACATGTCACAAAATATGAAACAAAACTGTAAAACAGAAGCAGCTGGAACAAGGTTTCAACAGCCGAGTGTTACTCCTGGTACGTGCTACTAATTTGTCGAGTCATTTCAGTGTTTGCGCAAATACGCATCCCTTCCACGTCGAGCAACTCATCCTGCAAGTCTTCTATCGCACACGACATTAACAAAATATTGATCAGTTCCATAATATGTTATTCCGAGTAGGGTTTTCCTCCTCAAATATTATACCTTAGTCTTATATCTGATTTGCTAGCAAATATGCTTTCAATGTGGTATTACCACGCGATTTAGTAAAGACCAAACACAACACATACTACAGTTATAGCTTTTATTGTGTGGCTCCACGTTGGCACTTGCTAACACCACCGTGATGTCGCCAGATATTTTAGTCGCTTTGATTTCTTTCAGTCAGCACGGCCGAAACGGCTCTGGCTGCTATATGGCGATCACATGCGTAGAACCGTAAAGAGACTCGGCGCTTCTGATTATCGACTCTCAATGAACTGGGTGAATGTTTCATACTGAGGTGATTCCAAAAAAACCAATGATAGTTTTAGGGAAGAAACTACAATATCCGCATGCAATTGGTGCCCTGCGCATGCGAGACCGGTTAATTAGAGTGGAGACCGGCTTTCTCGCGAAATAAGCATCCGAGCACCAGCCTCAACCACCGAAGAACCACTCCAAAACTCTACGTGACTTCCTCCAAAACCGAAAAGGAAAACGACAAAAATACAGTCATCCCCATCCGTCTTACCAGAGACCAGGAGCGAGGTTTGCGTCGAGTATACAGGCCAACATGCACCCCCACTTACAAAGAAACCACCACAAGAATCACACATTACACGTGCGTAGCTGTCCGTGGTGTGGAAAATGACCGACTGTCATCCACATCACGTAGATCGCGAATCGCAGCCCCAAACCCTCCATGCTTTCCATTTGGAGGCATCATATCGACCGAGGCAGTGAGATACCTGGCTTGCTAGCCAGGATTGGAAAAGCCAGCTGCAGCTTGCTCGACGAAGCCTCGTGAGCCTCCTAGGCCAGTGGATCCCAGGACTGAGGACCCGGCCCACTTGTCCACAAACCTTTTAAGGAAAAAAAAGTTGTTTTATCATCTTCAACAAGAGTACTACGTCAGGCTAACATGGCATGTTTAAAATAAGGCGTCAAAAATTGTAAAAAATATGATAATTGACCACTACCTTCACGTTTGTTTCCTCACCGAATGTATACATGTCACTGGCTACAATAACAAAGAAGTTAAATTTTCAATTCGTAATTGAGTGGAGTAAAGCAGTTATTCAAGTGGGAAAACAAGAGTTCATGAGAAGGACCCATCCCAGCTTTTGTATTTCGAAAAAGGGCAAAATAGTAACAAGTACAAAATAAACTTCAACCGGACTCGATGGTGCGTTCTCAACAAAGATGCGCTATATAAAGCCGACCTGCCGTACTCTTCTGAGATGTGGAGCATGAATGAGTCACGTTTTCTGCACCCGAATGCATCTGAAGATGGTTAAAGACATAAAAATGAAGTAAAATCATCATCATAATCATCATCATCAGCCTGACTACGTCCACTGCAGGACAAAGGCCTCTCCCATGTTCCGCCAGTTAACCCGGTCCTGTGCTCTGCTGCCAATTTATACCCGCGAACTTCTTAATCTCATCTGCCCACCTAACCTTCTGTCTCCCCCTAACCCGCTTCCTTTCTCTGGGAATCCAGTTAGTTACCCTTAATGACCAGCGGTTATCCTGTCTACGCGCTACATGCCTGGCCCATGTCCATTTCCTCTTCTTTACTTCAACTATGATATCATTAACCCCCGTTTGTCCCCTAATCCACTCTGCTCTCTTCTTGTCTCTTAAGGTTACACCTACCATTTTGCTTTCCATTGCTCGCTGTGTCGTCCTCAATTTAAGCTCAACCCTCTTTGTAAGCCTCCAGGTTTCTGCTCCGTAGCTAAGCACCGGCAAGATACAGCTGTTATATACCTTCCTCTTGAGCGATAGTAACAATCCACCTGACATAAGTTGAGAGTGCTTGCCAAATGTGCTCCACCCCATTTTTATTCTTCTAGTTACTTCAATCTCGTGGTTCGGCTTCGCGGTTATTACCAGTCCCAAGTAGACGTAGTCTTTTAGAACTTCAAATGCACTATTACCTATCTCGAAGTTCTGTTCTCTTGCGAGGTTGTCGTATGTTACTTTCGTTTTCAGCAAATTAATTTTAAGACCCACCTTTCTGCTCTCCTTGTCTAACTCCGTAACCATGAGTTGCAATTCGTCCCCTGAGTTACTCAGCAATGCAATGTCATCGGCGAAGCGCAGGTTACTAAGGTATTCTCCATTAACTCTTATCCCGAACTGTTCCCATTCTACGCTTCTGAAAACCTCCTGTAAGCACGCGGTAAATAACATTGGGGAGATTGTGTCCCCCTGCCTTACACCCTTCTTGATTGGTACTCTATTGCTTTCTTTATGAAGCACTATGGTAGCAGTTGATCCCCTGCAGATTTCTTCCAGAATGTTTCTTTATACTTCATCTACGTCCTGATTCCGCAGTGTCTGCATGACGGCTGATAATTCTACTGAATCAAACGCCTTCTCGTAATCTATGAAGGCTATGTATAGTGGTTGGTTATACTCTGAGCATTTCTCTATTACCTGATTGATAGTATGAATGTGGTCAATTGTTGAGTAGCCTGTTCGAAATCCTGCTTGTTCCTTTGGCTGATTGAATTCTAATGTTTTCTTTACTCTGTTAGCAATTACCTTTGTAAATAGCTTGTATACTACAGGGAGCAAGCTGATGGGCCTGTAATTCTTCAAGTCCTTGTCATCTCCTTTCTTATGTATTAAGATGATGTTAGCGTTCTTCCAAAACTCTGGTACCCTTCGCGTCAGGAGACACCTCGTAAACAGGGTGGCTAGTTTTTCTAACACAATCTGTCCTCCATCTTTCAGCAGATCTGATGTTACCTGATCCTCACCAGCAGCTTTGCCTCTTTGGATGCTCTCCAAAGCTTTTCTGACTTCTTCTATCATTACTGGTGGGGTGTCATCTGGGTTACTGCTAGTTCTTATAGTATTAAGGTCGTGGTTGTCTCGGCTACTGTACAGATTTCTGTAAAACTCCTCCGCTATTTTAACTATCCTATCCATATTGGTAGTTATTTTGCCTTCTTTGTCCCTTAGTGCATACATCCGACTTTTGCCTATCCCAAGTTTTCTCTTCACTGCTTTGACGCTTCCTCCGTTTTTCAGAGCGTGTTCAATTCACTCCATGTTATACCTTCTTACATCGCATACTTTACGTCTATTAATCAACTTTGAAAGCTCTGCCAGTTCTCTTTTGTCTGTTGTACTTGACACTTTCATGATTTGACGCTTCTTAATTAGGTTCTTCGTTTCCTGGGAAAGCTTGCCAGTGTCCTGTCTAACTACCCTGCCTCCAACTTCCACTGCACACTCCGTAATGATACTCGTCGTTCATTGTATCTATGCTGAGGTTGATTTCCTCACTAAGAGCCGAGTACCTGTTCTGCAGCGACACTCTGAATTCCTGTACTTTCCCTCTCAGTGCTAGCTCATTGATCGGCTTCTTGCGTATGAGTTTCTGTCGTTCCTTTTTCAAGTCTAGGCGAATTCGAGACCGTACCATTCTATTTTCACTGCACCGTACCTTGCCAACCACTTCCACATCCTGCACGATTCCTGGGTATGCAGTCATTATAAAGTCTATTTCGTTCTTATTTTCGCCATTAGGGCTCTTTTATGTCCACTTGCGGTTTTCTCGTTTTCGGTAGAAGGCATTCAAAATCCGCAAATTATCGCGTTCTGCAAATTCTACTAGTAGCTCTTCTCTGGCGTTTCTAGTGCCGATGCCATAATCTCCTACTGCCTGGTCTCCAGCCTGCTGCTTCCCTACCTTCGCATTAAAGTCGCCCATCACTATAGTATACTGTGTTTTTACCTTACTCATTGCCGATTCCACGTCTTCATAGAAGCTTTCAACTAAAGCGTCATCATGGCTGGATGTAGGCGCGTAAGCGTGTACTATCTTCATTTCGTATCTTTTATTCAGTTTAATTACAATACCTACCACCCTTTCATTAATGCTATAGTATTCTTCTATGTTGCCAGCTATGTTTCTGTGAATTAGGAACCCCACTCCGAGTTCTCTTCTGTCTGCCAAGCCCCGATAACAAAGGACGTGCCTATTCTGTAGCACAGTATAGGCCTCATCTGTCCTCCTAACCTCACTGAGCCTTATTATATCCCATTAAACACCCTCTAGCTCCTCGAATAGTACAGCTAGATTTCCCTCACTAGATAAGGTTCTAGCGTTAAACGTTGTTAAGTTCAGGTTCCAATGGCGGCCTGTAGTTCAGAGATTCTTAGCACCCTCTGCTGCGTTGCAGAACTGACCGCCGCCGTGGTCACTTACTTCACAGCTGCTGGGGACTGAGGGCCATGAGTTATTTGACGTATACATGTGGGAGGTAGTGGCCAGATACTGCACCAAGGTGGCCAATACTTCTCTGGTGAGGGAGTGCGTTCCCGGTGGTGGTTACCGGTGAGGCCACACCCCAGGCCTCTCAATGCAGTTCCATCAACACGCGGATTTTTCTTTTCCGGTTGCGAACTGCGCGACAACGGGATTTGAACCACGGACCTCTTGCATGCGAGGCGGATGCTCTAACCACTACGCCATCGCCGCACCCGGATATTTATGTTCTAAATGTAGGTTTCAGCGGTATATAGGTCAAGTTTGTGGTTATTTTTATAAAAATGTTTTAATGAAATGAGATTTCTGCTGATTACCCCCTTATTAAGGGTCTAGAGAGTACGGAGTTGGGCCTCCGATTAGCCTATGGGGTGCTGTTTATTAATATATTAAGCGGACAAAATTTAAATTCGTTTGTGAGGTGATGTTACCAAACTAATCTTTTTGGTGATTAGGCTTAAATTTGGTCACGAAATAGTTCCGGTACTATTACTCCTGTCCTGATGAAACCTGAGCGGCGACAGGTCTACAACTAGGGCTTTGCACTGTATGAGTTAGAAGTTTCCCGGTATGTTATTAGCAAAGTTAAAAGCGATTGTAAAAAAAAAAACACGTGGTTCAAGACTTTGATCTGACGGGCGTACCTTTCTCCCGAGCAGTGAGCCACCCTCCTCCTCTGAGCGAGGGAAGACGCGGGCGCCACACGTTTGTTAGCGGTTCTCGTTATATTCTTTCTAACTCTGTATCTTCCGGTTACCTTAAGCTATCAAAATTATTTTTACACGGAAAAAAACTGGACTGTTGTGTTCTAAAAGAAGATATTAGCTATTTTTCGGTGGCGTTCGTAGCTCCTTTTGAAAATATGTTTTATTGAAATGAGCTTTTTGCTGATTACCACCTTAATTAGGGGCCAAGAGTGTATGGAATTGGGCCTCCTGGTAGCCTATGAGGTGCGGTTTATTATTATATTAAGCGGACAAAATTTAAATGCGTTTGCGAGGTGATATTATCAATTTATACTCTTTAGTGATTAGGCTTAATTTTGATTGCGCAACAACTCTGGAACTATTAAACCTAGCCTGATCAAACTTCAATAGCGTCAGGTCTACCCTAAGGACTTTCAACTTTATAAGTAAGAAGTTTCCCGGTAGAATAATAACGAAGCTGCAAGCGATCGTAAAAAAACACGTGGTCCGACTGTTGTCGTTTTCACAGATTCACACTGTTTTCCGCCCCTAAAATTTAAAATTTTCGTTTGTATTAGCAGTATTTGTAGCGGTTGAACTTTTTGCAAATGAGTTCAACCAAAGGAAGTAAAATACGCAACTTTTTTATTTAGTGGAGTTAGGTGGTTATATAAATTGGGAGAGTTTAAGTGATTTATTCGAAAAACCCATCCTAGCTTTAAAATCTTTATAAGGCGGCCTCTATTATTAAGATAGGCGCAATGAAAAGTTGTGCCTAGTTGTTTCCAGGCACCGCTGATAAAAACAACGAGAATTCATCTGCATTCCCTGGCGAATTCAAACGAAATGCCACCTGCGTGATGCTCCTGCTGTGCCAGATGTAGCGCGCGAGCTGGTCGTTGTACTTAAGGTCTGTATATTTATATTGTAGCGTATTCTTCTCTCAACGCACTTTCCTTCTCACCCGTCAATGTCGGCTGCAATCATCGGGCGAGAATCACAAAGTGCGCCCGGCATGGAGGAAGGAAAGTTTATTCTTTCTACCATCTTGCATGCCCGGCCTGCGTGCGGTGCGTTGAAGCGTTTGTTTGTACTTGCTTGGAAACGTGAAAATTATGGCGGCAGATTCACCGAGCTCTTCATACGTAGTATGAGTAATAAACATAGTTTGTGGTTAGGCAGTACCTTAGCTCCAAGCTGGTGTTATGTATCCTATCACCAGTATGCCACGACCTATGAAAATACCACTGCGGCACCTTACGCTCGAACATATTTCTGGACCTCGAACTTGTTTTTACAACGCGACAAAAACCTAGCTTTCGGGAATTCATCCTGAGTTTGTCAGTGGGAAATACGTCACTCTCACTACAAAAGCAAGAGACAGAGTATATGTTAAACACAATCCTAAGCAGTCTTTACAGCTGCCATTTTTATTTTCGGATACCGGGGTGTGTGGTTACAACACGCGTTTCAGAAAAATTCGAAGGATGCATCAACTTATGTACCCGCAATAAGGTGGGGGCATTTATTTGTTAAATACTCCTCGCAGACATTCTTTTTCGCGCGCTAATTTTTCCCCACTGGTAAATCTTTTTAGTTTTATCGCGCACGCCTCATGCACAAAGCTCTTAAATGGGAGACTCTTTCAGTGTACTCAGTCAATGAGATTTTATGTTGGTATTACTGTTACTAAAATACGCTCTTTTGTTCAAAAGAGAGCATAAACATTTTGTTATTGCTAATTGGCTGATAGTGAGCTCACGAACACACTTCTCGCATTCGTGACTAACAGGGAGAGAAAGGTTGACAAGTCCCTCTTTCAGTAATGGAGCCTCCAAATGAAAATACCTTTTTTTATTTTCATCGATCACTCAGTTATGAATCGTTCGAATAAAGCAAACAAATTATTGTAGTAAATTGAAACCACTACTTCTCGTTGACAAATGTTCATGTAAAGCAAAACATCGCGACAAAACCATCGTTGTACATTAAGTCATCGTGCAATTGTAATCGTTATTCAAGGCGTTCATTCGTAAAGCAAAATACTAAAGAAAAATATCTAAACCGAAAAAATTAATCATTGCTCGTTGCATCATAATTACGTTAAATAAGTAGTAGCACATTCAGAGTTGCAGATGCTCGCAAAACACACATTAAAACTGCGTGTACATCTATCTAGAGAAGTGTGACGTGATCCAAAGTAGGAAGCCGTTTGAAAACGCGAAGTTTCCAACTGTCACTTCCGAAAAGCGAAAATTTCCGAAAAGCCCTGAAGTGCATGAGCTTTTGAAAGATTCGAACTAGTGCAGCATTCAACGGGGTGAGGAATTCACCCGTGCCAACACCTCGATGGCTGCAATCGAGACGTGATTTATACGGTATCGGTACGAGAATGTCCGCGAACCAAGATGTTTGTATCCTCATACGAAGTCGAGGAAGGCGATACAGTTGTTAGAATACCCCAGCGAGAAAGGAAGCGTGAGTTCTTGCAACATCTCGTTTGCAGCCAGTGACTCCTCGCGTGGTGTCAGTGTCGCATCGGATATATTGGAGCACACGTCCTGTACTTTACGGAGAGCTATAGCTCGTTTAAGCCGGGACATTCCGCTGTAATTCTTGTGAAGAATCATGCGGTATTTTCGCCGTTGCAGGCACTACTAATCTGGACTGTAGAGACAGTACACTTGCGGACAAAACGCTCTTCAAGTAGGAGCTCTTGCTGATTGACGTAACCCATAAGCAGCAAATTTGTCAGGATTCAGTCACTTATCACGTAATTTCTGAGGGCAATGGGTGGAACTGCAGATACCAGTTCACCCACAGTTCGAACGTCTTCAGTGTCGAGTTCGCGGCCAGTGCTTCCGTGAGCTTCTTCTGGGGCTGGCCACTGTGACACGCGTGCAAAACTAGAGACCTAAGGCACGTCGTAGCTCTCAGGAATTCCGACAAGGCTTCCACGACGGCGTTTGTGTTCGGAGAGTAGTATAAGGTCAGCTCTTCCAGAAAGAAACAAGTTGAAAGGAATGTCACTAGGTGGGTCTGCGGGGTATCTACTGAAGGGAACCGCACTAAAACCATTTTCTGTTGGCTTTTGTCTGGAAGTTCTTCCACGATGATCTCGCTGTGCGACATCACCCATTCACCCAGGAGCCGGAGGTTCGTGACGCAGACGTGTGTTCTGTTGAGACTACAAAGGCAGCTTTCTGTTGGGCACAAGTTCAAATGAGCAGGAGGTGCCACTCGGGCGCCGGTTGTGTCAAAGCTCACCAACGACAACCAGCCTCCGCGTTGCGGCCGAAGCTCTTGGCCGACGTCGAACAGTAGCTGGTTGCAGATGTCGAGGTGCTCCTTAATTAGGCATTTTTTATTGTTAAGCGTGGCTGTGGGGACGTCTGCTGAGCACGGGAGGTGGAAGTGTTCTGCTGCGTTGCGATCATGAAAACTTTGGGCATGCACCCTTTCCTCGAAGAAAGTTGTGAAAGGCGGCTCCAATCTTCCAAAAATGTTTCCCATCGTAGGCTTTCGAACTGCGAGCCTGCGTAAACGAAAAAGGACGGTGTATAAGTACCTCGTTGGATTTCACTGCATGAGCCTTTGCAAGAAGCTCCGTCATAGGGGCCGAAGTGGGGCCCCACTACTGAGGCTGTTAAATCAGTACACAGTGTAAAGACGAGGTACAAATCCCTGCTGTAACACTATGCTCACACTTATTACGTAGGTGACCACAGGGGCTTAAAAGGACCCGTGAGGATATGTCATGACGAGTTTTCGTTTGGCTTGTCACAGTTGTCTGGCTTGGCTGGATTTGTCATGTGATGTTATTCGGTCATTCTGCCAGCTAGCCTAAACAAATTACGGAAATGCGACCAGAAGTCAGGCTACTATAGAGAGCGCCAACCGTTACTCGTCATGAAAGCGAACTCCGGCAAGAACCAGACATTCGAAATCAGAGGTATTAAGCCACATGCCTTTCGCCATCGTTTATCCAGTGGAAGCCAATATCAGAAAAAAATAGGTAATGTTTGCCATTGCTTTCAAAAGTGTTGTATCTGCTACAAAAAAAATTGACCCTTATCTGCTTGTTAATCTGCAAATATCGTCCAAAGACGATAGTATGACGTGTGGAGAGCGTGAACAAAACATTTCTTTGATGTTCTGCGGAAGCAACTGGTGAAGAGTATTGTGGAAACGCAGCGTCGGAGTGTCTCGAGCGTGCAGCGGAAGCGAACGAGCACATCAAGTAACGTCACACGTGAGACATGAGCACCTTGTGGCAGTTTCTTTTGGAAAACAAAGCGCGTGGCCGTGCGCCCCCGTATCAGAGGTGATAAGCTGTCGAACGCAAGGCGATGGGTAGGTTCCACCACCATTTCATCTTAGCAAAGCTTTGGAAACACTGCCCGTTCCGTAGAAGCGTTGCATGGTAAGCGCAGCGTGATAAGCGCTACGGTAGGTGGAACCACCATCTCGTCTTAGCAAAGCTTTGGAAACACTCCCCGTTCCGTAGAAGCGTTGCATGGTAAGCGCAGCGTGATAAGCGCTACGGCAAGACTATCGTCTTTCGATGACATTCGCAGATTACATGCAAATACGCAGCCAATCTTTTTCTCTGTTTACGTCTCGTCACTTTCCGTACATGTGACATGCTTCCACGGTCTTCTGAAGCCAATTCGACGCCTACAATCACGAATACACACAGATATACGACACAGGAACCTCTACAATCATTGACATCACGGCACGATCTAAGCATTCACCAAGTGTAGACTCACCGAACAGGTGTTTCGATCTCCTGAGGTTATTTATACTGTTGCTGCTATCCCGTGCACCGTAGCTCAGACCTTTCGGACATCATAACGATGTTTTGTGCCCGGGCGCACCATCGGGTGAAGGAAAAGCCCCGAGAAACGCCACTTCTGTTCACTGTCCGACTTGCTGTTACTGCAGAATTGGTAAAAATCCATGTGAAAGTTTGAGAAAGACAAGCAAGGTGGACGGTGGTCACTTTCAAGAAAGCGACATACTGAACACATATAAGCATCTCAAACATAGTAATGTTGAAATTGACCACCGTGTCTGGGCATTGAGGAGTGATGCAGTTCCTCGCTCATTCACGAGCCTCATGCATTGTACTTGTCATGACGCCGCAAAGATAGGGTACCTGTAAAGCGACCTACTGCTGCTGCCTTGTGATCCACACAAAAAAAAAAAAATCCTGGCAACAGCTACACATTCCTTCGGAGGATTTCACTTTCTCTGAGCGATTTGAAAAACGAGTGCTTCAAATTTCTTGCAACTAGAATTCGGTGGTCCCTGAGGAGGCGAAAAAATGTCCGGTAGTATTCTATAATAATACATAATTGAAATTATAGATCTGCTGACAGAGGGAAAGAACAAAGTGCGGCCGCTAACAAATATTCATTATCAGAACTTTGTGGGCATGACATGTGCTAACACAGGTATGTGTGCCTTGCGTCATTTTGGTGAGAACACTGAAAAAAAAACACAATGGCAAAAACTGTCAAGATAAAAGTGCAGATGCAACCAGCGAATAAAGGGAGCGCTTGATCTGTGCCCCCGCCACTCTGGAATGGAGTAAACTTCAAATACGCCGGCTGAGCAACATGTCCAGCAGTTTTCAAAGATCTAGTTGAAGATTTACTTGAAGTGCCTAAAGTGCCCATTCAATGTACATCCATCATGTAACCAGCGAAATCACAGAATTGGTAAAGGTACGCAACAAATTTGATCACGGTTTGTTTGCTGGTCATAAACCCAAATCGTTTGAGGAATTCAGCGATGCACTTGCTTAAAATTTGAATGCTCGTGACTAGTGTGTGACAGTGACAATTCTTCTTGTAAAAATTCACTGATGTTATCCTATTTTCATAAAATTTCATTTTTGAATGATCCCGAGTATACTGATAGACATAGACTTATCCCACTGATACACATCTATGAATATCAATACTTAAAAAGAAATGCGCTGGCTTACACCAGCTGCACAGGGAAATAGTGTCGATTCTGTGGGATATTAAACGTGGCTGATACCTTACAGCAATCGATTGGTTTCAGCTTCTTTTAGGGTGCGGCCCGCTTAGGTGCTTATTGCTGCGCAATGAAATTCTAAATTTCTAAATTTACAAATTTGTTGCTACTATATCGAAAAACAAGAAATTACCGGGTGACAAAAGGGCTTTTTAATCGACAAATGCCCCCTAACACAATGCTTACGCAAGGTATTATTTTTACCAAGGACCCGCAAAGACACCACACACGAATCTATGCCTGACAGTGTACTTCCCGTGTTTAAATCAAGTAGTTGTAGTCTTGCCTAAATGCTGCTCAACGGCTACATCGAGCCTAGCTGAGGCAGGTGACCATCAATTGCTTGGCGCAAAGCTGAACTGCAGCGCCTTGGTGTTGGGAACTGCAGCCTGACGCTTTCTCTCCCAAGTTGAAGTGGAAAGGTTCAGAAAGAGAAGTTGTAGCTGTTTGGCCACCCGAACTACTGGCGCGTGTCTCGGCGACGCTCATGCACATGCGTGAACTACCTACACAAAAAAGCACTATTGTGATGGTGCGCTAAGCAAATGATTTAGGCTTAGCCACGGGCACATAATTTTATCACTAAGCATTTTTCGTTCACGGTAGCCTGTAAAATTACCGCAAATATTTGCGAGCATTTGTATACGCGTGCTCAAGAATATCTTTGCTGGCTAAGGAGTTGTACAACCGAAAACGCAGCTGGCATCGCAGATAGAAACTGGTAAAACTTGTTTTAAAAACGAAGTTCATAGTTTTTATCACCTTTGTAGCGACTATTTTGTAGCAATTAAGTATAATAAAATCAACCATATGTACACTTTTCAAGATTGGTTTTCTTCGCTGTAAGAGTTTTAAACCAGGTTCATTAACTCTTTGTTGTGCATATATTCTATACACTCGTTATACTTAAATAAAAGGAGGAAAAGAAAAAAATGATAAACAAAACCAGAAACTGTGACGGAGCTAAAACTAGTAAGGCTAAAGACTGATGGATAAATCTGAGCGTTCAGACGAAATGACGAATGACGGTCACCGTTCTGTCGACGCACAAGTGCATCCAGTGAAGCTTGATGTAGCGACGGGGACCCGAGGTCAGCGTCCTGGTGGTGTTCCTGCTTCGACGCTTGGACGTGGCAGCGCCGAACGAAATGCCTAGTCAACGCCAGGCGACGAGGAGCAGGGCCAACGCCGGACGCTGGTTGACGCACAAGAACACGTCCAGGTCATCGCGCACAGCGGCCTTGCCACAGGAACACAGCCACCACCCTCGCGCCGAGGTACCCTGCTCGCCTTCGCCACGTCTCGGCCACTTCTTTTTTTCTTTCTTTGGCTGCTTCTCAAACAGCCTGGGAGCCTCCCATTGGTCACATTTCCTGACGTCACATCATGCACTCCATCTGCACCTCATCTTTCTCGCTGAATACACGAAACACGCTCGCGTCCGCCCAAGCAGTCATCGTCGTCGTCGTCTTTCTCCCACCGAAGCGCTTACGCACTTTTCAAATCAAAAACTTATTTCATTCGCGCACTTATCACAAGTGTTACATCATTATGAACTTTGGACAACGACTGGGGATGAGCTTAATGTCTCCGTGTTTAATATTTTCGATATTTTTTGGCTCCTAAATTAAGCACCCTAAAAGAAAAGAGAATTCCTTTTCAGGCTACTGGGTGCTATATGCATAAAATGTGACGTACTCAATCAAATTTAAAATAACAATTTTGGGATTTGTGTCGGTCTCTCGTGGAATTAGCCGTTTATAAGAGCAGGGGAGCCAGGGTACAGTGCATCTAGTACACTCTATATAAGGGGTGGCAAATCGGGCCCATGCCATCCTCCTGAGTTTTTTTTTTTTTTTGCTATGGCATGCTTCTCTGCCCGGACCCCACTTCAGCTCGAAGAGGTGTCGCCCCCGTCAGCCGAAAACACTTACGTGATAAGCGTGGTAACAGTGACCATATCTGCCGTGTAGCTGCCTGAAACTGTTAGCCATATGTTTCGTGTGACAGCGGTGTTATTGGGGTTTAGTTGATACAGAAAGTAGCGACAAAAAATAAATAAAAAGCTGTTATTTCTTCACAAGGAAAAAATTCGACGTTTCATGCCTCACTTGCATTCTTCGTAGAGGTTTTATTTCTGTCACGTCTATTGTCCATGTTGAGTAGATTTACGTTCAGGCAGACTCCATCGGTAGTGCATTTGTAGACCCAAGAGGCGAGCGGCTGTCTTCTAGATGGGCCAGGATTTCACAAAAGCCCGTTTTTGAATTGGCCTTAAAGTATACGATGCCGAAATTGGCCAATTCGATGAGGTGGTTGTTCACCACGCCGTTCTCAGCGAGTGCACCCCTTGTCCCTCGATCGTGCTGACGTCTGTTTTATATTGCCGCATAATGTACAAAATATTCAAATAGATGTATAGTTAGTGTTTAACCATGGATAATCGTTATTCGAAAATACAAATAATTGATAAAATGGCCCAACACAAAAAAAAATCCTCTTTATGACAGATTACTTAACGGTGTTCAACTCTGTAGATATATATCAGTGATTCTAGAAGTTGTTGAAGTGTTGTGTGCAGTCGTTCTAGAACAAGAAATCAGGAAAGATGGTGTCGAGGCAGCTTGAAGATACTGAAGGAAACTGGACGTTTATTTATGATAATTACAGGAAAAGCATTTTACTACGTGACGAACATATCATGAAACCACAGGGAGATAGTCTGTCCAGGTCAATGTTTTAACTGCGAAGCGTTTCAAGGTGAACGTTGGTGACCTAGCGTATCTATCTATCTATCTATCTATCTATCTATCTATCTATCTATCTATCTATCTATCTATCTATCTATCTATCTATCTATCTATCTATCTATCTATCTATCTATCTATCTATCTATCTATCTATCTATCTATCTATCTATCTATCTATCTATCTATCTATCTATCTATCTATCTATCTATCTATCTATCTATCTATCTATCTATCTATCTAGTCACTTTAGTTTTTGTGCAATTGTGGTCCCCCCTTTAACTTGGCGTTAACCAAACCTAGCGTGGTGTTGCAAGACGGTTTGACAAATATGACGCGCTGGTCATGAAATGAATAATGTCACAATCCTCTCGCGTACGTTGTCAAACACTTCCCGCCAGACATTGACACATACCCACAGGCGGGTATGTTCTGCTGATATGCGGGTATGTGCCACAGGTGATTGACACTTGGTATCTACCCACGAACGACGACAACACACATGTGCAATTTTAACGCGTGAACGTTAAGCAATACCCAATATCGGTAGCATCGACTCAACGGAAACATTAATAAATGTGAGGGTTCCCGCTGGAATAGGACAAAACATTCTGTGTAGCAATAAAGCATTCTACCACAGAGCTACGCCAGCTCTCGAAACTACTTCTCAAATAGACGCTAATCTGCGTGAAACGTCAATAGTGGTTGCAGTGCTCCTTGCACAATTTTATAAACATTACATATATGTACTCTTTTTATACAGCTGTCACGTCGGGTTAGTGTCAATTGTGGTTAAGTGCTATGCGCTGAAGTGGATTTATGTAGCAGTGTCTAGGGCCAGCATCTTCGCGATCGTCAGCGCTTCATATTGTTACGGGGAATAAAGTATTCACTGGCGAGCAAATGCGTACTGGCGAATATACTGGCGAGCTAATGCGTACAACGCTGCTGCAGTCCGAGCACGTTCACGTTCAGCACTTCGTCGTCGTCATCCTCAGGCATCTACTTAGCCCATGACATTACCCGCTGGCGGCAGAAGCACCGTCCCGGTGAGATCAATTCTCGAGGCGTGAGCGGTATGGCTTAAGCCGTGAGACATTCACTATATCGGTCGGGACTGAAGCTGGTACTGACGTGGTATGAAGTGGAGCTATCTCATAGGTCACGCTGGTGACCTTGCGTATGACGCGATAGGGGCCAACGTAACGGGACATTAGTTTTTCGCAGAGACCAATACGACGTCATGGTAACCACAGCAAGACGAGTGACCCTGGAGAGTACTGTACGTCGCGGTGCCGGCGATCGTAAGGACTCTTTTGGTTAAGCTGCGAGGCACATAAACGATCCCGGGCGACTTGGCGGGCGATGTCAGCTCAGGCCAGGGCATCACGAGCATAAGCAGTTGATGAGGGGGCAGATTAGAGCATGGTGTCCATGGGCAAAGGCGGGTCATAACCAAACAGTAGGTAAAGAGGGGAAAATCCAGCTGTATCATGACGTGAGCTGTTGTATGCGAAGGTAACGAAAGGTAAGTGGATGTCCCAATCTTTGTGATCCTTGGAGACGTACATCGCTAACATATTCGTCAGGGTACGGTTGAGGCGTTCCGTGAGGCCGTTGGTTTGCGGATGGTACGCTGTAGTGAACTTGTGGTGGGTAGAGCAGGATCGCAGGAGCTCGTCGACTACTTTAGATAGAAAACAGCTGCTGCGGTCGGTGATCAACTGACGAGGAGCACCATGACGCAGAATGATGTCATGAAGAAGGAAATCGGCTACATCAGTAGCGCAGCTGGTGGGGAGGGCGCGTGTAACGGCATACCGCTTTGCGTAGTAGGTAGCAATAGCAATCCACTTATTACCGGTGGCCGACACGGGAAAGGGTCCTAGAAGATCGAGGCCGACTCGGAAAAATGGCTCATCTGGTACTTCATTGGCCTGGAGGGTACCAGCAGGTCTCAGAGCAGGTGTCTTGCGGCGCTGGCAGAGGTCACATGCCGCAACGTACTGTCGCACAGAACGGTAGAGGCCAGGCCAAAAAAATCGGCGGTGAAGGCGGTCATACGTGCGTGACACCCCTAGGTGTCCAGCGGAGGGGGCATCATGCAGCTGGGCCAAAACGTCTGAGCAAAGATGCACAGGAACAACGAGTAAAAGCTCAGCACCATCAGGGCGGGTGTTTTAGTGGTGCAAGATGTCGTTGTGAAGAACGAACAGTTGTAAGGAGTGGTCAGGGTGGGGAGAGTGCAGACCATTGATAATAGCACGCAAAGAGGGGTCGCGGCGTTGTTCAGCAGCTATGTCGGTGAAGCCGGTAATTGAAAGAACGAGGGCCTCTTGCTCATCCTCCTTCGTGTCAGCGGGATCGACTGGGTAACGGGACAAGTAGTCGGCGTCCTTGTGAAGTTGTCCGGATTTATAAAATACGGAAAAAGTGTACTCTTGCAAGCACAGCGCCCAGCGACCAAGGCGTCCCGTAGGGTCCTTGAGTGAGGAGAACCAGCAAAGCGCATGGTGGTCCGTAATAACTGAGAATGGTCGGCCATACAGGTACGGTCGGAATTTCACAATGGCCCAGACGGGAGCTAAGCACTCGCGTTCTGTGATGGAATAATTTTGTTCCGAGCGCGACAACAGTCGGCTTGCATAGGCGACGACGCGGTGCATGCCTTGTTGCCGCTGCGCCAGCACTGCGCCTATGCCGTATCCACTGGCGTTAGTACGAAGCTCCGTGGCGGCAGATGGGTCGAAGTGTGCTAGGACTGGTGGATTAGTGAGAATGTCAACGAGTGACGAGAAGGCGTTTGCTTGCTGTTGGCCCCAGGACATCCGTTTTGAGGAGGCAGGTTAGAGGACGGGCTACTTCAGCAAACTTCTCGACAAAACGACGGAAATAGGAGCACAGTCCCAGAAAACTTCAGACGTCCTTGGCTGAGCGGGGTGTGGGGAAGTCGCAAACTGCTCGGACTTTCGCAAGGTCTGGTTGAACGCCCGCAGCGTTAACAAGATGGCCGAGTATGCAGATTTGGCGTTGTCAAAGCGGCATTTGGACGAGTTAAGTTGCAAGTTGGCACGTCGAAAAACATCAAGCACTGTGGACAGACGGGTAAGATGGTCGTCGAAAGTAGTCGAAAAAACAATAACGTCGTCAAGATAGCAGAGGCAGATGGTCCACTTCATGCCTCGAAGGCGAGAGTCCATCATGCGCTCAAATGTCGTGGGGGCATTGCATAATCCAAAAGGCATCATCTTGAACTGATAAAGTCCATCAGGAGTCACGAAGGCCGTCTTCTCTCTGTCTTTGTCGTCCACAGCGATCTACCAGTAGCCTGAGCGAAGGTCTATTGAAGAGAAATATTTGGCACCGTGCAAGCAATCGAGTGCATCATCTATGCGCGGTAGGGGATAGACATCTTTTTTGGTAATATGGTTGAGATGCCGGTAATCAACACAGAATCTCCAGCTATTGTCCTTCTTTTTAACAATTACAACGGGTGAGGACCAGGTACTTGATGAGGGTTCGATTATGCCCTTATCAAGCATTTTATCGACTTCTCGCTGTATAATAGCACGCTCCGGGGCTGACACACGGTAGGGTCGTCCGCGAATGGGTCGAGCGTCACCGGTGTTGTACGATGGGTTACCACAGATGTCTGGCCCGAATTACGGTCGCCGAAGTCAAAGATGTCCTGATAAGAAGCAAGCACACGGCAGAAAGCAGAGACTTGTTCAGAGGTGATCTTGTCAGATAGCATTGGCTTGAAAAGGTCGGAACAGGAACGTGACGAGAACGACGTTGATGAAAAATCGGGTGGCAAATCGGTGGTTAGGGAGGAAACTGTGTGGTCGACCAGTGGTGTCAGATGCGCAAGTGACATGCCGCGAGGAATAACTTGCGCTGAGAGGCCGAAATTGAGGACGGGAAATGAAGTTCGGTTGTCCTTAACGGTAACCACCGTGTTGGAGAGTGCAACATTGCGTGTCATGGCGACGTCAGAAATTGGGGCAGCAACATAATCACCATGGGGTACTGCAGAATATGGCGAGAGTTGGACTTGGACTGCGGCTTGCGGCGGAAGTCTGAGGAAATCGACAGAGCGTAGACGAGGTGGGCTGGTAGAGACGGTCTCCGAAAAGGATGGTAGTTCGAGCTGAAGAAGACCTTTGGAACAGTCAATGAGTGCAGCGTGTGAAGTCAGAAAGTCGAGTCTAAGGATGAGGTCATGAGGGCAATTTTCCAGTACAGCGAACAGAACTGAAGTTTGATGCTCAGAAATTGTTAATCGCGCAGTGCACATTCCAAGCACACCAGGAGTACTCCCATCTACTGTACGAACGGTAGGTGCAATCGCAGGCGTCAGAACTTTTTGGAGGCGGCGGCGGAGGTCTGAGCTCATCACAGATATTTGAGCACCGGTATCAATAAGACCAGTTATAGGTAAACCATCAACGAGAATTGTAAGAAGGTTGCACCGCTGGTCGGGAGTAATCAGAGGATTTGCAGTCCGAGTCGTGTATGCAGCGTCACCTCCGGGGGCTGCACCGGCTAGTTTTCCGAGCGACGGTCGTAGGGAGACCGAGAACGGCGGGGTTGGGGCGAGCGGGACTGACGACGCACGGGCGATGGCGAGCGGCTGGTCCGACGTTCTGGATTATGCTCTGCACCTGTATCAGCACGGTAGGACGGGGCATAAGGTGCACATTCAGAGCGAGGCCGCCAATCATAGAAGCTCGGTCGAGGTGATGAGGTCCAACGGCTGCGGCGATGGCGAGCGATGTGTCCTATCCGATGGCACGTGAAACATATGGGCCGATCATCATGAGTGCGCTATTCAGCTTGGTTTTGTCGTGGCACGAACGTGCGGTTCGGAGTGGCAGCCGCAACGACTGGAGCCGAGCTGGAAGTAGCAGGGGCGTTTTGATGAGGTGGCGAAATGCCCATATTCGCGATCTCTTGGCGAACCACGGCCTGTATCACTGAAACAGCATCGAAGTTGTGTCCTGGCGCGCTGACGCTAGACATAGCGGGAGCCTTAGCCTCGAGTTCCCGACGGACTATTCTGGTGACGTTTTCTGGCGCTGGTGGTTGTGTAGTGTGCGCAAATCTTCGCAAGAGGACGTAGCCGCCGTGTTGGGAAGGCGGTTGAATCGGTGAATTATGCGCCTACTTTTTGCCTGTTCGAAGCGACGACATGCTTCGATGACCGACTCCACCATCGAGCAGTCCTTGCACAGGAGAAAATTAAAGGCGTCATCCGCAATTCCTTTCAGGATGTGTCCGACTTTGTCCTCGTCGAGCATGTCCTTGTCGACCTTGCGGCACAAAGCCAACACGTCCTGGATGTACGCGATGTACGGCTCTGTGGATGTCTGGACACGAGTCGCAAGCACTTTCTTTGCGGCCACTTGACGTCCGATGGGTTTCCTAAATAGATAGCGCAATTTCTGCTTACAGACGTCCCACATAGTCAACTCTTCTTGATGTGTCTCGTACCAGAGTTTTGCCGTGCCATGCAAATAGAAGATGATGTTCACCACCATAAGCATCGGATCCCAATGGTTGCTGCAGCTGACGCGCTCATATTGAACCAGCCAGTCATCGACGTCTATTCCACTTGTGCCGTTGAATGGGCCTGGGTCATGAGGTTGCACCACAACGATCGGCTGCGGGGCTGACGGATCTTGTTGACATTGAGTAGCCTGGCCAGTCATCGTGGTAGCTGCAATGCGCCGTCCGCTGCGAAGATCCAGCTCGTTGGGCTGTATAGCGAGTGGTACCCCGCACCTTCCACCAATGATGTTACGGGGAATAAAGTATACACTGGCGAGCAAATGCGTACTGGCGAATATACTGGCGAGCTAATGCGTACAACGCTGCTGCAGTCCGAGCACGTTCACGTTCAGCACTTCGTCGTCGTCGTCCTCAAGCATCTACTTAGCCCGTGACAATATCAGCTTCTGGTGTTGCTAATACGCATGTTCCAGTTGGCATCGTTGTGCAAGTGCAAAGAGCTGTTTATGCAAACATGTGCAGCTCTTCAGCATATGCCTATGCGTGCCACATTTGGACATTTATTTAGCGTCATTTCTTCACTTATCACTCAATAAAAAGTTGCAACACGGTCACCTTCTCTCCACATGCTTCGCATAACGTCGATTCCCAGGTACGTGGGAACTGCCGAATTTTTTTGGCCTTAATGATGCCAACGACAACAAACATTAACCAGTTTGAGCCTTCCCGGGCAGAGTGCCAAGCCAATGTTTACATCCGGCCATCGTTCCGAAGTTTTGTGTAATAGTGGGCTTCTTTCTCTTTTGGAGGACTGATTGTGGGCATAGCTCTCAAGTGGGCACCTTTCCTTTTTCTCGACAACACGGATGGAAGAGTTTCCAGTAAGAAATCTATTGGTATGCAAGCGAGGCTGAAAGAGAGTGAGTGTGAGATCCATGTGACTCATGGTCTCTTGCAAGATCTGTTGGCACAGGGGTGAATGAAAGTGAATGAATGAAAAGCGAAGCTGGGGATGAATAAGATCGAACAAGCCAGCCACGCTTTCGCTAGCGGTCTTTTTGAGACGAGCAAGGCAACCAGTGAGAACAACTCAGCTGCCACTGTTGATGAACGAGTTCATTGAGCATGCACTGAGAGCGACTCCAGAAACCGCTGTTTCTTGCAGCCGAGACAAACTCAACGACGCGGCCTAGAATTGAATATATGTCTTTTTTCCAGATACAAATCACTACCACAGAGCTATTCTGTTGCTTTTAGACATACTAATAGGCATAATGAACGACCTTTTATTTTTGCGGGCTTTTGCTGTCTTACAGTCATACAACCACATGCAAGGGTGGTCTTAAAAGTTAGCGCATTAGTGAAAAAAAATAAAATAAAGCCAGGCTCGAACAAAAGAGGAAGTGAGGTCCTAGCTGCGTGGTAGCTGAAAGACATGGAGGGGGGTAGTATTCGCAATAAAAAATGAAAAGTGACGCCCGCAAGTGTTTGCATCAGAGTGTGACGCCCCAGCAGATATTCACAAAAAGAAATAAGCAGGAATCAAAAGAGACAAACAGAGAAGGAAAATTTCAGAGAAGAGTAAAAGATTGGGATACAGAGAAGTGCGTGCATGGAGCACCGATCGGCGAGTGGTTGACAAACAGCTGACATCGTGGACGAGACAAGCGTCAGGCACGAAATCTACCAAATGTCTCCACTTTACACCTCGGAGATTTCTCAGACATGTTCGAAATGAGGGTTCTATTTTTCGAAGTCTTATTGAAGTTGGCGCACTGATTTCTTCGCAGCACGTGAGGAGAAGCGACGTGACGAAAGCTGTTTGTTTCCCTTCGAAAGGGCGCCAACGACATCGTTGATGCGCCGGAGCACGTGGTGGCATGGCGTCTTTAAAACCTAAAGATGTTGAAGACGATAACGATGCTGTGTGTAGGTGGTGCAAGGTCATAGAGTTTGCTTGCTTGCTCACCACTTTTTCCCAAGGACCAACTGCGAGGTTTGGCAACAAGCCGGCGGTTAGTACGAATAAAAACTTTTAGACGAAGCAAGAGAAATTGAACATTCGATTGATTATTTTTAAGCAACTGTTTATACTTGCCCTAATTTGCCTGCCGGAAAAAGGAATTACCATCGCTATGAACCGGCATGCACTGTCTTCACCTTCGTCCTTGCCCTGCTTCGCTTTAGGAATGCGTTTGCCGTTTTTTTTTTGCATGGCCTCTAAAAACCCTGATTGGTGAGGGAACGAGCACAAAAAAGGAGGATAGAAACTAAGCTTTTCGCAGTAAAAAATTTCGCCAGGCGTGATGCAAACAGGTAATCCGAAAGGGAGACAATGTTGTTAAAAATAGGTTAAATAACAATATTTTGTCAACTGTGGGTTTATATATTTCATAAAAAAGGTTTTTGCTCTTAATATTGCATCTCGCAAGTATTGTAAGCAAAACGCTGCATAAAGATGAATTGCATCTACATAAAACATTACACGTCGTTTTGCACTACGTGACGGCGCTCGCCGAATATGCAGCAATAGAAGGCGACTGACACCGACTAAGCTTTCGCGTTTGATTAGGCATCTGAAGTTTTCAGCCAGATGATTGCTGCAGTCTTTATTATCGAGATAAGGATCGAGTGTCCGAAGAATGCGACTTGACCATAAAATCACAGCAGCTGTCACTGTATTTCCGAAGGACGTATAAGATGTTACGCTAAGTTGTGTAAGGTACCTAACAGTTGAATTATGCTCACGTGTAATTGTGCCGTAAACCATGCGGATTCATCTCCGACAGAAACGGTTACATGTGAAAAATATGAAACTAAACTGTAAAACAGAAGCAGCTAGAACAAAGTTTCAACAGCCAGGTACGACTTCTGTTACGTGCAACTAAATTGTCGAGTCATTTAAATGTTTGCGCTAATACGCATCCCTTCTTCGTCTAGCAACTCAGCCTGCAAGTCTTCTATCGCACACAACATTCACAAAATATTGATCAGTTCCATAAAATGTTATTCCGTGTAGGGTTTTCCTCCTCAACTATTTAACCTTAGTCTTATATCTATCTGATTTGCTAGCGAATATACCTTGAATGTGGTATTACCAGGAGATGTAGTAAAGGCCAAACAAAACAGATACGACAGTTATAGCTTTTATTGTGTGGCTCAACGTCGGCACTTGCTGACGCTGCCGTGATGTCGGCAGATATTTCAGTCGCTTTGATTTCTTTCAGTCAGCACGGCCGAAACGGCTCTGGCTGCTATATGGCAATCACTTGCGTAGAGCCGTAAAGAGACTCGGCGCTTCTGATTATCGACTCTCAATGAACTGGGCGTATGTTTCATGCTGGGGCGATTTCAAGGGAACCAATGATAGTTTTAGGGAAGCAACTACAATATCCGCATGCAATTGGTGCCCTGCGCATGCGGGACAGGTTAATTAGAGTGGAGACTGGCTTTCTCGCGAAAGAAGCATCCGAGCACCAGCCTCAACCACCGAAGAACCACTCCAAAAATCTACGCTACTTCCTCAAAAACCGAAAATAATAACGACAAAAATACAGTCATCCTCATCCGTCTTACCAGAGAACAGGAGCGAGGTTTGCGTCGAGTATACAGGCCAACATGTACCCTCACTTTCCAAGAAACCACCACAAGTATCACACATTATACGTGCGCAGCTGTCCGTGGTGTGGCGAATGACCGAACATCGTCCACATCACGTAGATCGCGAATCGCAGCCCCAAACCTTCCATGCTTCCCAATTGGAGGCATCATTTAGACCGAGGCAGTGAGATACCTGACTTCCTAGCCAGGATCGGGAAGGCCACCTGCAGCTTGCTCGACTAAGCCCCGTGAGCCTCAAAGGCCAGTGGAACCCAGGACCGAGGACCAGACGAACTAGTCCTCAAACTTTTTAAGTAAAAAAAAGTTTTTTCATCATCTTCAACAAGATTACTACGTCAGGCTAACACGGGATGTTTAAAGGATGCGTCAAAAATCATAAAAAATGATAATGGCCCACTACCTGCACACTTGTTTCCTAACTTAATATATACATGTCACTGGGTACATTAAGAAAGGAAGTTAAATTTTCCTATTTGTCATTCAGTGGAGTAAGGCGGTTATTCAAGTGGAAAACGAAAGTTCATGAGATGGACCCATCCCAGCTTTCATATTTCGAAAAAGGGGAAAATAGTAACAAATACAAAATAAACTTCAACCGAACTCGATGGTACGTTCTTAACAAAGATGCGCTATATAAAGCCTACCTGCCGTACTCTTCTGAGATGTGGAGAATGAGTGAGTCACGTTTTCTGCAACCGTATGCATCTTAATATGGTTAAAGACATAAAGATGAAGTAAAATACGCAAATTTTTATTTAGTGCAGTTAAGTGGTTATATATATCGGGAGATTTTAAGTGATTTATGAGAAAAACTAATCCGAGCTATGAAATTCTTATAAGGCGGCCTCTATTAATAAGATAGGCGCAATGAAAAATTGTGCCTAGTTGTTTCCAGGCATCGCTGATAAAAAGAACGAGAATTCGTCTGCATTCCCTGGCGAATTCAAACGAAATGCCACCTGCGTGATGCTCCTGCTGTGCCAGATGTAGCGCGCGAGCTGGTCGTTGTACTTAAGGTCTGTATATTTATATTGTAGCGTATTCTTCTCTCAACGCACTTTCCTTCTCACCCGTCAATGTCGGCTGCAATCATCGGGCGAGAATCACAAAGTGCGCCCGGCATGGAGGAAGGAAAGTTTATTCTTTCTACCATCTTGCATGCCCGGCCTGCGTGCGGTGCGTTGAAGCGTTTGTTTGTACTTGCTTGGAAACGTGAAAATTATGGCGGCAGATTCACCGAGCTCTTCATACGTAGTATGAGTAATAAACATAGTTTGTGGTTAGGCAGTACCTTAGCTTCAAGCTGGTGTTATGTATCCTATCACCAGTATGCCACGACCTATGAAACTACCACTGCGGCACCTTACGCTCGAACATATTTCTGGACCTCGAACTTGTTTTGACAACGCGACAAAAACCCAGCATTCGGCAATTGTACTTGAGTTTGTCAGTGGGAAATACGTCACTATCACTATAAAAGCAAGAGGCAGAGTATATGTTAAACGCAATCCTAAACAGTCTTTCCAGCTGACATTTTTTTTTCGGACACCAGGGTGTTTGTTTACAAGACGCGTTTCAGAAAAATTCGAACGATGCGTCAACTTATGTACCCGCAATAAGGTGGGGGCACTTATTTGTTAAATACTCCTCGCAGACATTCTTTCTCGTGCGCTAATTTTTCCGCTCACGTAAATCTTTTTAGTTTCATCGTGCACGCCTCGTGCACAAAGCTCTTAAATTGGAGACTCTTTCAGTGTACTCAGTCAATGAGATGTTATGTTGGTATTACTGTTACTAAAATACGCTCTTTTGTTCAAAAGAGAGCATAAACATTTTGTTATTGCTAATTGGCTGATCGTGAGCTCACGAACACACTTCTCGCATTCGTGACTAACAGGGAGAGAAAGGTTGACAAGTCCCTCTTTCAGTAATGAAGCCTCCAAATGAAAATACCTTTTTTTATTTTTATCGATCACTGAGTTATGAATCGTTCGAATAAAGCAAACAAATTATTGTAGTAAATTGAAACCACTACTTCTCGTTGACAAATGTTCATGTAAAGCAAAACATCGCGACAAAACCATCGTTGTACATTAAGTCATCGTGCAATTGTAATCGTTATTCAAGGCGTTCATTCGTAAAGCAAAATACTAAAGAAAAATATCTAAACCGAAAAAATGAATCATTGCTCGTTGCATCATAATTACGTTAAATAAGTAGTAGCACATTTAGACTTGCAGATGCTCGCAAAACACACATTAAAACTGCGTGTACATCTATCTAGAGAAGTGTGATGTGATTCAAAGTAGGAAGCCGTTTGAAAATGCGAAGCTTCCAAGTGTCACGTCCAATAAGCGTAAATTTCAAAAAAAAGCCCTGAAGTGCATGAACTTTTGAGAGAGTCGAACTAGTGCAACATTCAACAAAACACGGGGTGAGGAGTTCAGCCGTGCCAATACCTCGATCTCTGCAATCGGGATGTGATTCATTTAGGGTATTGGTACGAGAATGTTCACGAACTAATATATGTGTGTCTTCATACGAAGTCGAGAAAGGCGATACAGTTGTTAGAATACCACAGCGAGAAAGGAAGCGTGAGTTCTTGCAACATCTCGTTTGCAGCCAGTGACTCCTCGCGGATTGTCAGTGTCGCATCGGATATATTGGCGCACACGTCCTGCACTTTACGGAGAGCTATAGCTCAATTAAGCCGGGACATTCCACTGTAATTCTTGTGAAGAATCATGCGGTATTTTCGCCGCTGCAGGCACTACGATTCTGGAGTGTGGAGACAGTAGAGTTACGGACAAAACACTCTTCAAGTAGAGCTCTTGGTGATTGACGTAACCCATAAGCAGCAAATTTGTTAGCATTCAGTCACTTATCACGTAATTTCTGAGGGCAATGGGTGGAACTGCAGATACCAGTTCACCCAAAGCTCGAACGTCTTCAGTGTCGAGTTCGCGGCCAGTGTGTCCGTGAGCTTCTTCTGGGGCTGGCTACCGTGACCCGCGTTCAAAACTAGAGACCTAAGGCACGTCGTAGCTCTTAGAAATTCCGACAAGGCTTTCGCGACGGCGTTTGTGTTCGGAGAGTAGTATAAGGTCAGCTCCTCCAGAAAGAAACAACTTGGAAGCAATGTCACTAGGTGGGTCTGCGGGGTATGTACTGAAGGGAACCGCACTAAAACCATTTTCTGTTGGCTTTTCTCTGGAAGTTCTTCCACGATGATTTCGCTGTGTGACGTCAGCCATTCACCCAGGAGCCGGAGGTTCGTGACGCAGACGTGTGTTCTGTTGAGACAACAAAGGCAGCTTTCTGTTGGGCACAAGTTCACATTGGCAGGAGGTGCCACTCGGGCGCCGGTCGTGTCAAAGCTCACCAACGACAACCAGCCTCCGCGTTTCTCCCGAAGCTCTTGGCTGATGTGAAACAGTAGCTCGTTGCAGATGTCGAGGTGCTCCTTAATACGGCATTTTTGATTGTTAAGCGTGGCTGTGGGGACGTCTTCTGAGCACGGGAGGCGGAAGTGTTCTGCTGCGTTGCGATCATGAAAACTTTGGGCATGCACCCTTTCCACGAAGAAAGTTGTGAAAGTGGCTCCAATTTTCCAAAAATGTTTCCCATCGTAAGCCTTTGAACTGCAAGCCTGCGCAAACAAATAAGGACGGTGTATTAAGTACCTGGTTCGATTTTATCGCATAGGTCTTTGCAAAAAGCTTCGTCATAAGGGCCGAACCGGAGCCCCACTACTGAAGCCGTTAAATCAGTACACAGTGTAAATTCGGGGTACAAATCCCTGCTGTGACACTATGCTCGCACTTATGACGTAGGTGACCTCAGGTGCTTAAAAGGACCAGTGAGGATATGTCACAACAAGTTTTCGTTTGGCTTGTCGCAGTAGTCTGGTTTGGCTGGCTTTGTCATGTGATGTCATTCGATCATTTTGTCAGCCTAAACAAATTATGGGAATGCGACCAGACGTTAGGCTACATTAGCGAGTTCCAACCGTTACTTGTTATGACAGCGAACTCTAGCAAGAACCAGACATTCGAAATCGGCTGATAAGCTACATGCCTTTTGACGTCGTTTGTCCAGTAGAAGCCAATATCAGAAAAACTAGGTAATATTTGCCATTGCTTTTCAAAAGTGTTGTATCTGCTACCGAAAAAAAAATTGTCCCCATAGCTGCTTGTTAATCTGCAAATGTCGTTCAAAGACGATAGTATTACGTGTGGAGAGAGTGAACAAAACATTTTTTTGATCTTCTGCGCAAGGAATTGGTGAATGACATTCTGGAGGCGCAGCGTGAGAGTGTCTCGAGCGTGCAGCGGAAGTGAACGAGCACATCATGTCACGTCACAAGTGAGAAATGAGCGCTATCTGGCCGTTTTCTTAGAAAACAAACCACGTGGCTCTGAGACGGGTGTGCGCGTCCATATCAGAGTCGATAAGGCGTAGAACGCAAGGCGATGGTAGGTGCCACCACCATCTCGTCTGAGCAAAGCGTTAGAAACACTCCCCGTTCCATGCAATCGTTGCATAGTCAGCGCAGCGTGATAAATGTTATGGTCTCTAGAATTACTTGTGTATGCCTTTTCTAGTAAAAGACGCACACCAGAATATAAACGTGTTGTTACGGTGCCTCAGATATGCGCAATAATATCTTTTTAATTGACAATCGCACAAGCGTGAACGCTGAATCTTGAGAAACAGTGGTGGGTGCTGCGGATGGGGTCGGCCGTTTACGGTATCAGCTGATGTCGTTCACAGTACCCGGTACTGTTCGGAGTGGGCAAAGAGACAGACGAAAATTTTTGCGTCAAAGGTCTCCAGGAAAGACTATTGTGTTTAAAAACGTAACTAAATACGTGACTGCAACAAGAATGGAGCGCGTTACCATCCTACGTTGCCTAGAAAAATAAGGTAATGCGGTATGTTACCTTTCCTGAAAAAAAATGTAACCGGCGGTACCTCTGCTGCTACTACACACTCATAAACTTTAATCAACTTTGTTTGTTACAGGAACTCAAAATAAAATTTCTTTTATATATCAAACTTATATTCCCCATAAAACTTCAAGCCCGAAGAGGATTGTAATTAATATGCTCGATTAACGAGTATTATTTGTACAAAATGGAAAGGAAATTAGCAATGCTATAGTGGCTTAAAGCTGCTCGTCCACGCCAGCCCCAAAGAAAGCATCAGTGAGCTCTCAAGAAATTTCCAGTAATCACTTTTTTCTGAGCCTGAACAGCCCCTGCAGTGGAGATTGTCTAAATCAAAACTAGGGGTATCAGAAATTGCCCGCCGCGCGTTATTAGGCACTTGCGAAGGCCTGCATTGGGTCCTTTGTTTAGGGGGGAGGTCGGGGGGCATTGGCACGTTTGTGACACCAGATGTCCATTGATCCACTACTGTCGTCTCGTTTGGCCAATGTTTATAGATACGTTTTTAGTTTCCGAACTTCTTTCGAGGCGGGCGTGAATTGCTCCTACAGAGTGGAAGGGAGGGATGGGCGCAACAGTCTATAACTTTTCGCCAAGTAACCGTCGGTGTTCGGTGGCACTTTTTTTAAAGACGATAGTCTTTCTTGGGGACCTCCGACGCAAAAATTTTGGTCTGTCTGTCTGTCTGTCTGTCTGTCTGTCTGTCTGTCTGTCTGTCTGTCTGTCTGTCTGTCTGTTCGTCTGTCCGTACATTTGTCTTTTTGTCCACTCTTACCGGCATCGGGTACTTGAAACGGCCGACCTCATCGGCAGCGACCACCAATTTTGTACAAGGTGGAGTGTTCATGCTTGTGCAATTGCCACCTAAAAAGCAATTATTACGCATGTCTGGGGCACCATAACAACACGCATATATTCTGCGTATGCATCACTTACTAGAAAACGCATACATAAGTAATTTGACTTGCCGTAGCACTTATCAGCTGCGCTTACCACGCAACGCTTCCACAGAACGGGGAGCGTTTCCAAAGCTTTGCTAAGACGAGATGGTGGTGGCACCTACCCGTCGCCTCGCGTTCTACAGCTTATCACATCTGAGACGAGCGCGCACGGCCACGCGCTTTGTTTTCCAAAAGAAACTGCCAGATGGCGCTCATGTTTCACGTGTGACGTGACTTGATGTGCTCGTTCGCCTCCGCTGCACGCTCGAGGCACTATAACGCAGCGCCTCCGGAATACCATTTATCAACTTTCTTGCGCAGAACATCAAACCAATCTTTTTTCACTCTCTCCACACGCAAGACTATCGTCTTTCGACGACATTTGCAGATTACATGCAAATACGTGGCAATTTTTTTTCTGTTTACGTCTCGTCACTTTCTGTACACGTGACATGCTACCACGGTCTTCTGAAGCCAATTCGACGCCTACAGTCACGAATACACTCAGATATACGACACAAGAACCTCTACGATCATTGACATCACGGCACGATCTAAGCATTGACCACGAGTAGACTCACCGAACAGGTGGGTCGATCTCCTGAAGTTATTTATACTGTTGCTGCTATCCCGTGCACCGTGGCTCAGACCTTTCGGACACCATAACGATGTTTTGTGCCCCGGCGCACCATCGGGTACAAGAAAAGCCCCGAGAAACGCCACTTCTCTTCACCGTCCAACTCGCTGTTACAGCAGAATTGGGAAAGATCTAAGATATATGGAAAAGATTGAGAAAGACCAGCAAGGTGGATGGTGGTCACTTTCAAGAGAGCGACATACTGAACATATATAAGCATATCAAAGATAGTACTGCTGAAATCAACCATAGTGTATGGGCATTGAGGAGTGATGCAGTTCCTTGATCATTCACGAGCCTCATGCAGTGTACTTGTCATGACGCCGCAAAGATAGGGTACCTGTAAAGCGACCTACTGCTGCTGTCTTGCGATCCACCAGAAAAAAAATCCTGGCAACAGGTAAACACTCCTTCAGAGGACTTCACTTTTTCTGAGCGATTGGAAAAACGTGTGCTTCAACTTTCTTGCAACTAGAGTTCGGCGGTCCCTGAGGAAGCGGAAAAATGTCCGGTAGTATTCTATAATAATGCATAATTGAAATAGTAGATCTACTGGCACAGCGAAACAACAAAATGCGACCGCTAACGAATATTCATTATAAGAACTGTGTGGGCATGACATGTGCTAACACAGGTATGTGTGCCTTGCGTCATTTTGGTGAGAACACTGAAAAAAAACACAATGGCAAAAACAGTCAAGATAAAAGTGCAGATGCAACTAGCGAATAAAGGGAGAACTTGATCTGTGCCCCCACCGCTCTGGAATGGAGTAAACTTCAAATACGCCGGCTGAGCAACATCTCCAGCAGTTTTCAAAGATCTAGTTGAATATTTACTTGAAGCGCCTAAAGTGCCCATTCATTGTACATCCATCATGCAATAAGCGAAATCATAGAATTGGTAAAGGTACGCGACAAATTTGATCACGGTTCGTTTTCTGCTCACAAACCCGAATCGTCTGAGAAATTCAGCGATGCACTAGCTTAAAATTTGAATGCTTGTGACTAGTGTGTGATAGTGACAATTCTTCTTGTGACAATTCACTGAACCCTATTGGAAAAATTGCCATGGTGGATACTGGAAAACATGGTGGGCGTAGTGGAAAGAATAGTGGGCATGGTGGAAATAATAGTGGGCATGGTGGAAATTATGATGGCTATGGTGGGACGTAGTGGAAAATATGGTGGTTATGCCGGGACATACTGGGTGGTATGGTGTACAGATGATGGGTAAAGTGGAAATGATGGTGGAAAGCAGAGGCTAGATAGTGGGCAATAATGGGACACTCTGCCCACCATTGCGATAATGCTGGGAAGCCCTAAGCATATGGTGGGTGGTGCTTATTATGGTGGGCTACATGGTGTACCAAGCTGATAAACTCTTCCCACCATTGCGATAATGCTGGGAAGCACTAAGCAGATGATGGGTGCTGCTTGTTATGGTGGGCCACATGGTGTACCAAGCTGAGAAGCTCTGCCCACCATCACGATAATGCTGGGAAGCAGTAAGCAGATGATGGGTGGGCTTATAATGGCGGGCAAATTATATAGTGTACCAAGCTGGGATCTGTACACTACATGTTCTACCATCATGATTTCCACCAAAGGTTAGGCCTACTGACTAATTGTGTTATCCGTGCTTCCGGGTTTCAGAATACACGATTACGACGATTAAGTACGACAATACGGCGCAGCCATATGGCATCAATTAACCTAAATGAAGCATTTTTTATTGTGTATGCTGTTCGCTCAAGAAGCAACAAACATCGATGCGACGCGATTAAAGCACTCCCAGAGAACGTAATTTAGTGTCTTCTCACCGACAGCCGCCGGTCGCACTCGCCGGCACTTCTCTAGAATCCCGCATGCTGGAACCCAATAAAGTTTATTCTCTCTCTCTCTAGCTTTTGTACGAGAACTCAGACGTGGCAATTCGTGTGCTTGGTGAACCATTATGATAGCGTAATGTTTCCGGTACACTGCATTCGTTTTGGCCAAGCCGTTATGTAGTTGTTGCTTTAGCGAAAGAGCAACAGCATTGCGCTGGCGCGACCGCCCTCTACATTGCGCGAAAAGCATCCCAATACTCAATCAAATAAATTAGGCGGGCGTATCTATGAAATGAGCCTAGAAGCGTCATAAAGCGTGAGCAGATGTCGCCCTTTAGAACGAGCGCGAAACGGATATTAAACTTGGCAGACCCCGCCGGTAAACTGTTGCTGCTCCCCAGTCCACTTGGTTTTTTTTTTCCTTTAAGTTGTGAATTGTAAAAAAAAATAGCACTAGTGCCAATAACATAGGGGCAATCGTTACAGGGCGCAGTTGCTTGTGTTTAATAAATGTGCAATTTTTAGTAGCAGGTGTAGATCTTGTCTATGTTGTGTACACGACCAACATAACTTAAGTTGAACCTTAAGTTTGTACGCCAACTAAGTATTTAACACGCAACCACAGTCATGTTGGTGTGGCGCAGTGGTTAAATAAAGAAAAAAAAATGGTGTGGCGCAGTGGTTAGCGTCTTCGAATGGGAATCCGCAGGTTGCACGTTCGATCCTCCGTGGCGCCTTGTTTTTTTTTTTTTTTTTTACGGGACGGGTCTTTTTTATACCGTTTTTATAGAATTCTTTTTTATTTTTTGTGGCAGCTCGTCACGGTGATTTTGACGTCATTTTGCGCTCAAGTGTTGCCGGCACTGCAGCACCCACCATACCCACCATGCGCCATGGTGGGTGTTTGCCACCATTCACCCACTACATTAATCCACTATAATGGTGGGTGGTGGTTTCCACCATGCCCACCATTCGTTTCTTTCCGATAGGGAAGTTATCCTATTTTCATAAAATTTGCATTTTTTAATGATCCCGAGTAGACTGATAGACATAGACTTATCCCACTGATATACATCTATGAATATCAAAACTTAAAAAGAAATGCGCGAGCTTACACCAGCTGAACAGAGAAAAGTGTCGTTTCAGTGGGATTTTTAACGTGGCTGATACCTTACAGCAATGGCTCCGTTTCAGCTTCTTTTGAGGGGCGGCCCTCTAAGGTGCTTATCACTGCGCAAAGTAATTCTAAATTTCTAAAGTTCCAAATTTTGTTTCTACTACATCGAAAAAGAAGAAGTTACCGGGTGACAAAAGGGCTTTTTAATCGACAAATGCTCACCTAACACCACGCTTACGCAAGGTATTATTTTTACCAAGGACCCGCAAAGACACCACACACAAATCTATGCCCGACAGTGTACTTACCGTGTCTAAATCAAGTAGTTGTAGTCTTGCCAAAATGCTGCTCAACGGCTACATCGAGCCTAGCTGAGACAGGCGACCATCAATTGCTTGGCGCAAAGTTGAACTGCAGCGCCGTGGGGGCGGGAACTGCATCCTGCCGCTTGCTCTCCGAAGTTGAAGTGGAAAGGTTCAGAAAGAGAAGATGTAGCTGTTTGTGCCACCAAAACTTCTGGCGTGTGCCTCGGCGACGCTGGTGTACATGCGTGAACTACCCACACAAAAAAGCACTATTGTGATAGTGCGCTAAGCAATTGATTTAGGCTTAGCCACGGACACATTATTTTATGACTAAGCATTTTTCGTTCACTGTAGCCTGTATAATTACCGAAAATATTTGCGAGCATTTGTATGAGCGTTCTCAAGAACATCTTTTCTGGCTAAGGAGTTGTATAACCAAAAACGCAGCTGCCGTTGCAGAAAGAAAGAAGTAAAACTTGTTTTAAAAACAAAGTTTATAGGTTTTATTAACTTTGTAGCGACTATTTTGTAGCAAGCATAAAAAAATCAACCATATGTAGACATTTTTAAAAAATAGTTTTCTTCGGTCTACAAGTTTTAAATCAGGTTCATTATCGCTTTGTTGTGCATATATTCGATACACTCGGTATACTTGAATAAAAGGAGGAAAGGCAGAAAGATAATAAACAAAACCAGAAACTGTCACGGAGCTAAAACTAGTAAGGCTAAGGACTTACGGATAAATGTGAGCGTTCAGACGAAATGACGAATGACGGTCACCGTTCTGTCGACGCACACGTGCATCCAGCGAAGCTTGATGTAGCGACGTGGACCCGAGGTCAGCCCCCTGTCAGCGTTCCTCCTCCGACGCTTGGACGTGGCAACGCCGAACAAAATGCCTGGCCAACGCTAAGCGATGAGCAACGAGGCCAACGCCGGACGGTGGTTGACGCTCAAGAACACGTCCAGGTCGTCGCGCACAGCGGCTTTGCCACGGGAACACAGCCACCACCCCTGAGCCGTTGTAGCCTGCTATCCTTCGCCACGTCTCGGCCACCTCTTTTTTTCTCTCTTTGGCTGCTTCTCAAACAGCCTGGGAGCCTCTCATTGGTCACATTTCCTGACGTCACATCACGCACTCCGTCTGCACCTCAACTTTCTCGCTGAATACACGAAACATGCTCGCGTCCGCCCATTCAGTCAGCGTCGTCGTCGTCTTCCTCACACCGAAGCACTCACGCACTTTTCAAATCAAAAACTTATTTCACTCGCGTACTCATTACAAGTGTTACATCATTATGAACCTTGGACAACGACTGGTGATGAGCTTAATGTCTCCTTGTTTAATATGTTCGATATTTTTTGGCTCGTAAATTAGGCACCTTAAAAGAAAAGAGAGTTCCTTTTCAGGCTACTGGGTGCTATATGCATAAATTGTGACATACTCAATCAAATTTAAAATAACAATTTTGGGATTTCTGTCGATCTCTCGTGGAATTAGCCGTTTATAAGAGCAGGGGAGCCAGGGTACAGTGCATCTAGTACACTCTAGCTAGGGGGTGGCAAATCGGGTCCATGCCATCCCCCCTGAGTTTTTTTTTTTTCCATGGCATGCTTGTCTGCCCGGACCCCACTTCAGCTCGAAGAGGTGTCGCCCCCGTCAGCCGAAAACACTTATGTGATAAGCGTGGTAACAGTGGCCATATCTGCCGTGTAGCTGCCAGAAACTGTTAGCCATATGTTTCATGTGACAGCGGTGTTAATGGGGTATAGTTGAAACAGAAAGTAGCGACAAAAAATAAATAAATAAGCTTTTATTTCTTCACACGAAAAAATTTGACGCTTCGCGCCTCACTTGCATTCTTCGTAGAGATTTTCTTTCAGTAACGTCTATTCTTTACGTTGTGTAGAATTACGTTCAGGCAGACTCCATGGGTAGTGCATTTGTAGACCGGTCAAGCTAGCGGCTGTCTTCTAGATGGGCCAAGATTTCACAAAAGCCCGTTTTTGAATTGGGCTCTAAGTCTATGATGCCGAACTTGGCCAATTTGATGCGGTGGTCGTTCACCACGCTCTTCTCAGCGAGTGCACTCCTTGTCCCTCGAGCTTACTGACGTCCGTTTCATATTGCCCCATATTGTACAAAATATTCGAATAGAAGTCTCCATATTGTTTACGCAGGGATAATTGACATGCGAGCAATCAAAAAATAAATAGAATTGCTAAACACAAAAAAGAATCCTCTTTATGACACATTACAAAAACGCATTCAACTCTGTAGATATATATCAGTGGTTCCAGAAGTTGTTGAAGTGTTGTGTGCAGTCGTTCTAGAACAAGAGATTAGGAAAGATGATGTCGAGGCAGCTTGAAGATACTGAAGAAAACTGGACGTTTATTTATGATAATTACAGGAAAAGCCATTTACTACGTGACGAACATATCACAAAACCACATGAAGATAGCCTGCCCAGGACGACGTTTTAACTGCGAAGCGTTTCTTAGCAAACTTTGGCGACTGTGCGTGTCTATCTATCTATCTATCTATCTATCTATCTATCTATCTATCTATCTATCTATCTATCTATCTATCTATCTATCTATCTATCTATCTATCTATCTATCTATCTATCTATCTATCTATCTATCTATCTATCTATCTATCTATCTATCTATCTATCTATCTATCTATCTATGTAGTCACTCAAGTTTTTTGTGCAATTGTGGTCATCCCTTAACTTGGCGCGAACCTAAACTAGCATGGGGTTGTAAGATGGTTTACGCATATGACGCTCTGGTCATGAAATGAAATGTCACAACCCTCTCGCGTACGTTGTCAAAATCTTCCCGCCAGACATTGGCACATACCCGCAGGCGGGTATGTTTTGCCAGTATGCGCCAATGTGCTACAGGTGAATGACACTTAGTATCTACCCAAGAACGACGAGAACACACATGAGCAATTTTAATGCGTGAACTTTAAGCAATACCCAATATTGGTAGCATCGACTCAACGAAAAGATAGAATAAATGTTAGGGTTCCAACTGGAATAGGACAAAGCATTCTGCGTAGCAATGAAGCATTCTACCACAGAGCTACGCCAGGTCTAGAAACTACTTCTCAAATAGACGCTAACCTTCGTGAAACGTCAATAGTGGTTGCAGTGCTCTTTAACCAATTTTATAAACATTAGACATATGTACTCCTTTGATACAGCCGTCACGTCGGGTTAGTGTCAATTGTGGTTAAATGTCATGCGCTGAAGTGGATATATGTAGCAGTGTCCAGGGCCAGCATCTTCGCGAGCATCAGCGCTTCTTATCAGCTTCCGGTGTTGCTAATACGCGTGTTCCTGTTGGCATCGTTGCGCAAGTGCAAAGAGCTGTTTATCTAAACATGTGCAACTTTTCAACATATGCATATGCGCGCAACATTTCGACATTTATTTAGCGTCATTTCTTCACTTATCGCTCAAAAAAAAGTTCCAACATGGTCACCTTCCTTCCGCATGCTTCGCATAACGTTGATTCCCAGGTGCGTGGGAACTGCCGAGTTTTTTTAGCCTTAACGACGCCAACGACAACAAACATTAACCAGTTTGAGCCTTCCCGGGCAGAGTGCCAAGCCAATGGTTACATCCGGCCATCGTTCTGAAGTTTTGTGTAATAGTGGGCTTGTTTCTCTTTTGGAGGACTGATTATGGGCATAGCTTTCAAGTGGGCACCTTTCCTTTTTCTCGACAACACGGATGGAAGAGTTTCCAGTAAGAAATCTACTGGTATGCAAGCGAGGCTGAAAGAGAGTGAATACGAGATCCATGTGACTCATGGTCTCTTGAAGATCTGTTGGCACAGGGTTGAATGAAAGTGAATGAACGAAAAGCGAAGCTCGAGATGAATAAGATCGAACAAGCCAGCCACGCTTTAGACAGCGTTCTTTGTGAGATAAGCAAAGCAACCAGTCAGAACAACTCAGCTGCCACTGTTGCTGAACGAGCTCATTGAGCATGCACTGAGAGCGACTCTAGAAACTGCTGGTTCTTGCAGCCGAGACAAACTCATCAATGCGGCCCAGAGTTGTATATATGTCTTTTTTTCCCGATACAAATCACTACCACAGAGCTATTCTGTTGCTTTTAGACATATTGATAGGCATAATGAACAACCTTTTATTTTTGCTGGGCTTTTGCTGTCTTTCAGTCATACAACCACATGCAAGCGTGGTCTTAAAAGTTAGCGCATTATTGCAAAAAAAAAAATAAAGCCAGGCTTGAACAAAAGAGGAAGTGAGGTCCTAGCTGCGTGGTGGCTGAAAGACATGGAGGGGGGTAGTATTTGCAATAAAAAAAATGAAAAGTGAGGCCCGCAACTGTTTGCATCAGAGTGTGACATCCCAGCAGATATTCACAAAAAAGTAAGCAGGAGTGAAAAGAGACCAAGATAGAAGTAAAGTTTGAGAGAAGAGTAAAAGATTGGGAGACAGAGAAGTGCGTGCATGGAGCACCGATCGGCGAGTGGTTGACAAACAGCTGACATCGTGGCCGAGACAAACGTCAGGCACGAAATCTACCAAATGTCTCCACTTTAGACCTCGGACATTTCTTCGAAATGAGGGTTCTATTTTTCGAAGTCTTATTGAAGTTGGCGCACTGATTTCTTCGCAGCACGTGAGGAGAAGCGACGTGACGAAAGCTGTTTGTTTCCCTTGGAAAGGGCGCCAACGACATCGTTGATACGCCGGAGCACGTGGTGGCATGGCGTCTTTAAAACATAAACATGTTGATGACGATAACGATGTTGTGTGTAGGTGGTGCAAGGTCATAGAGTTTGCTTGCTTGCTCACTTTTTCCTAAGGACCAACTGTGGGGTTAGGCCAACAGGCTGGCGGTTAGTCTGAATAAAAACTTTTAGACGAAGCCAGGGAAATTGAACATTAAATTGAATATTTTTAGCAACTGTCTATACTCGCCTTAATTCGCCGGTCGGAAAAAGAAATTACCAACATTATGAACCGGCATACACTGTCTTCACCTCCGTCCTTGCCCTGCTTCGCTTTAGGAATGCGTTTGCCGGTTTTTTTCGGCATGGCTTCTAAAAACCCGGATTGGCGAGGGAACGAGTACAAAAAGGAAGAAGGATAGAAACTAAGCTTTTGGCAGTAAAAAAAGTTTGGCCAGGCGGGATGCAAACAGGCCATCCGAGAGGGAGACAATGTTGGTAAAGATAGGTTAAATCACAATACTTCGTGAACTCTGGTTTTACATATATTATAAAAGATGTTTATTCAAACTATTTACTTAGAGAGCCGATTATATACGTTAGTTTGTTGTCGAAAGGTGTCTCATCACTTTCGCTGCCTTATGGCCACTGTGTGAGCGCAATAATTCGCCTCATTTTCTCAATTTTTAGCCCGGCCATCTAGTCTAGCAAGGGTCAGTCTGATCTAGCAAGGTGAGAGTCATCCTGTTCGCCGAGTATAAACACAGGAGTTGTTGCCACCCGTTTAGCGAAGAAACAGGGAAAACTTTTAGATGGTTAACAAAATTAGTAGAAAATATGGGAGACCTGTGCTGGTAGGTGTCGCGCCGAATAAGGTCACCTGGGGGAGAGTCGCGACGCAACTAAGCAGCTTGAGCCCAGGCGACCAGCCGCAGTGTACCACGTGAGAGCATGTGCGTCCACCGCTGTTGTACTCCATTGTGGAACGAACAGCTCGAAAAGCCATTACGTGGGTAATACTGCATTCCGGTTTATAAAAACAACTTTGTCTGAAAGCTACTCTCATATACGAAGCACTGAGAAATGGAGAGAAACCTAGCAGACTGTGTGTTTCATATATGACATCAATGGGACAGTGCTGTGCTGTGATCGCAACTTCCTCACACTTATTTCCTGGTTGCGATCTGGGTTTTTTGTTAACCTAGTGCATGCTGACATGCCTACGTCAGGTCTGTGCTGCGACGATACCCCGCAGCCAAGATCTGTAGTAAAACAAAACAAACAAAAATAGAGAAAGTGGTGGCCGCTTCGTTTTTGTTTTGTGACATTGTATGTACCTCCTGTCTGCGGCATGTATGCATGGAACGTTGATCAAGTGAAGCACCGCGGTAGCAGAGAACGCGCGGTGTCGCGCTGTTATGCTTGAAGGCACGGGTTAGATTCTAGACCACGGCGGCCGCACTTCGATGGGGGTTAAATACAAAGAACACCCGTGAACCAAGATATACATGTATACCATTAGAGAACCCCAAGAGGTCATAATTATTCCTGTACCCACACTACAGCGCGCCTCAAAATGGTATCTTGTTGTGCCATTGAAAGCGTAGCAAATATAAATTTTGAACAGACACCTTTATTTTGAGCCGACACAGGCAAGCGTAAAAACTGAAACTGTGCGTTCGGTGAACCAAACCACGAGTAAAAATTGAAGACATTCAATAATACTCTAGCAGGCATAAATTACGATGTTACTTAGGCACCTCAGCCACTCAAAGAAAAGTTTGCTGCATCAGCTGACTCCATAAAGCTAAGCTTCGAGTAGTCCACTGCTTTGTTGGTAACAACAACCCTGTCTTTAGTATAAATTAAGTTAAACAGGGGCATCTCAGCACCAAGAATAAACCATAAAAGTATACTTTGTAACACTTCAGAGGCGTAGGCAAACGTTCCTCGCAAAAATCTTGTGGATGAAGCAGCTATCTTTTAAAAGTAAATGCTTACAAATAACGCAGACTACCTGCCGTCTTTCACACTTCAGGCGGTGGCATAAAACGGAGTTTGGTGATAGTGGTCAGATGAATGAATGTATGAGAAACTTTGTTAGTCCTTACACTCTATAGCGAAAGGGTGTTAAAAGCGTGTGTGGTTCGTCTTTTTGGAACTAATGGGGCTGCCACAACCATTCTTCTCTTTAAGGACTTACGGTGCCGGGTCTAACAGTTAGTCCCCACAGACGAGCTCAAGGGACTAACATTTAGTCTTCACATATACACCTTAGTGATTAACCGTTATTTCCACAATTCAACTCAAAGGACTAACATTCTGTCCTCATATTTACACCTTATAGGGCAACTGTTAATCCCCACGTTTACACCTTACCGGGCAACCCTTATTCCTCGCAGTTGCACCTTGCCGGACGAACGGTTGATCCACTCAAATACTCCTATCGGTTGAACTTTTTGTCCCCAGTTCAAACATTAATTTTTTGTTTATTTTCCGCCAGGCCTAATACTTTTTTCGCCTGTTTTTGTGCGCAGTGAGGAACAAATTGCGCATAAAAGAACACGAGAAAAAGTAGTTAGCCAACTATGTGTAACTGCTTTCACAGTCACGGCAAACATGACAGACAAAATTGAGACATTGAAATCTTTTATTTTTCTACATACACATGAAGTTTCCCCATTCTTTCAAGTGAATTCATGGTGAAGTGTTTAAGTCCAGTCTCGTTGTCAAATCTAGTTTACTCCTTGGGGAGCTCCTCTGACGGAAGCGATAGATGACAGGCATTGCAGACGCCAGCGCACGCAGCCTTCTCCCTGTTGTGTTCCCACGGTAGCACGTATAATAATATAGCAAAAATAGTTAGGCACACGTCACAGAAGATGACGATGCATGCATATGACAAGTACGTGCACGTTAATATAAAAACAAGCGTTAAAATATAACACATACATAAGTTTACCTTCACACCTCGCACAGTCCTTCTGAAGCTGCTCTGACGAAAGAGATGGATGACGGGCATCGCAGACGCCAGCGCACAGTCTTCAGCACGGTGTGTGCCCACGGGTGCACAATGAGTATGTAAAATAGTGAGCCACACGTGACAGAGGATGAATACAAATGCATATGAGAAATACGTGCAAGGTGAAATGAAAAGATATGTGAGATATGACATGCTAATAATTTCACCGTGATGTCACACATCGTCAAAGACTCATTTCGATCCCCGTAGCGCAACAGCTTAGGAGCGGCAGCCGCAGTCACAACTCCGCAAACCACCGTGCCGCTAACAAGTCGGCGAGTCCTAAGCTAGCGATGTCGTTCAGCTCGAGCAAGCGAACGCGAGTCGAAACATGGCGCTGCACGCGGAGTGTCTGCTGCCAGCGAACTTCGAACAGGAGAGAGCGAGCGTACGCTTGGCCACCCCCACGAACAGTGCCGAGCTGGTTTGGAGCTAGCGCCGAAGAAATCGACGGTAATGCGGCCCTTTTCCACAAACTCAAGCGAGTGCAGCACGCAAACGCGAGTCCGCCGCCGCAGCCATTGGATGGTGACGAGCTGCTTGTGACCGACTGATGAGAAAGCCAACTGTAATGGCGACCAACGTTCAGTGAGTTCCGACACTAGCGAAAGCCCCGCCAGCCCGTGCTGGTGCACTTACAGCGCGCGACATACTACAACCAAGCTCTTTATGAGAACCCGCAACTTGTTTTCGACGACTACCAACACAGCGACGAGGTCTCACCCCAATATCGTCAGCCCGGAGCTCATCGCGGCGGCGAAGACAGGCGAGCACTCGATGAGCGAGCGTACGGGAGGCCGACAGCAATGGCGGTCAATTTCCAGGCGGTCGCAAAGCGCGGGCGAACTGCAGACACCGAAGCTGACCTTCGTGATGCATTTTGTGCGTGCGATATACAATACGACCGAGCCCGTTGCCGGCAAGCGCGATCCGTATCGCACACACGACAAGTAGAGTAGAATAAGGAATGATGACCTACTTGCCTTAGAATCCAGCACTGTTTTCTGCCCTGTGTCGACTGAAGTATATATCCGATAGGTCTGTTGTCTTTTCGGCCGCCATATTGGCCTTCTCAATGATTGCTGTCGTGTGTTGGTCGTGACTATCTTGAAGCCAGAGATATACAGCGTGGCGTGGTGACGTGTTGAGACTTGCTCCTGACTTCATGGGTGCAGCGGAACACAAAAGCAGCAGCCCACGCTCATCCAAGCGTACACACAAGCACCACGTCGTAGTTCTTAGATCGTGGAATCCAGGCGGCCGTGGTCGAGCACTCCGAACGCGACGCAACGCGAACCGTCGCCGGCAAAATACGGGGAAAGACTGAGCCAGCAGAGGAAGAGAAGAAAGGCTGGTCACCTCAGCAACCCTTTTCGCGCTGCCTGTAATCCCCGGGCAGTTCATCTCTTGGTTTCGCTCTCCACGCTTTTCTCTGTGGTTGCTCTTCAACGGTATATCCGTAAATCGCGCGCGCCTATTGGGATCCGTTACTCCTTTTTCGGGTAATTTTGCCTTAGAGTGTACGACGACACGGGACATACGACCCATGGCGCTAGGAGCTGCGCATCTAAAAAAAACCCGTATGTTGATGAGGAGGCCGAGACAATATTTCAAATGCAGCATTCGGTGATGCTTTTATACGAGCAAATGACAGGCGCCTTATCTCGCAAAGTACACTGTTCTTTATCAGAACGAAGTTTTTCGGCAGATGTTGTGCAGCCACTGCATCTTGCGCAAGCCATCGCGTTTAGGACATGCAACGGCAATGGCGGCCAATTGCGTCGCAAAACACAGGCGAACTGCAGACGCCGAAGCTAACCTTCGCGATGCATTTCGTGCGTGCGATATACAACACAACCGAGCCCGTTGCCGGCAAGCGCGATCCGTATCGCACACGCGACAAGTAGAGTAGAATAAAGAATCATGACCTACCTGCCTTAGAATCTAGGGCGGTTTTCTGCCCTGAGTCGGACTGAAGTATATATCCGATAGGCCTGTTGTTCTTGGCCGCTATATTGGCCTTCTCAACTGTTGCTGTCGTGTGTTGTCGTGACTACCTTGAAGCCAGAGATATACAGTGTGACGTGGTGACCTGTCGAGGCCTGCTCCAGACTTCATGAGTGCGGCGAAACGCTAAAGCAGCAGCCCACGCTCGTCCAGGCGTACACACAAGCACCATATCGTAATTCTTAGATCGTCGAATCCAGGCGGCCGTGGTCGAGCACCCCGAGCGCGACGCTACGCAACCACCGCCGGCAAAAACGGGAAAAGACTGAGCCAGCAGAGGAGGAGAAGGACATGTGTTTTGTGGAGAAGAAGGATGGTCACCTTGGCAACGCTTTTCGCGCTGCCTGCAATGCCCGGGCGGTACGTCTCTTGTGGAGAGTAAGTAGTTTCGCGCCGCATGCTTCCCTCTGTGGTGGCTCCTCAGCGGTCTATCCGTTCATCACGCGTGCCTAGTGGGCTCCGTTACTCCTTTTTCGGGTAGTTTTGCTTTATAGTGTGGAGCGTTATCTACTTGGTGAATATGGTGTTTAAGTGTGTTATAAATTTTGTGGCTGTTTCACAGGTGTGACCCCTGTTAGCACATAGATACATTTTTTGGCTGTTACGAAACACTTGACGTTTTTATGCCCCTACTGCCTGCACCTAAATGATTGTCTGCAGTATATCTAAATAAATTAATTAAAATTAAAAAATAGTTGATACGTCTTCACCTCTCACGCACCTCGGCAATCGTCGAAAAAGCACAACTGTAGTCTGCTTTCGCTGGAAACAAATACGTGGGTAACACAGCTTCTTGATCTCGCTTTTTGTGACTTATGATTCTTTTACGAGAACGTTTGTTTGAGAAAACAAATGAATGGATAAACAGATTGATTGATTTGTGGGGTTTAACGTCCCAAAACCACCATATGATTATGAGAGACGCCGTAGTGGAGGACTCCGGAAATTTTGACCACCTGGGGTTCTTTAACGTGTACCCAAATCATGGATGAATAGAGATGACAACAACTAGCGCTGGTTACCATAAGGGTATTTATTTTGTTATTTGTTCTTTTAGGGGAAAATAACTCGCAAAAATTATGATTGTGATACGGTCCATCGAAAGAAAAAAGAAATGCAGAGGCGCAACGAGAAAAAAAGCTATAGCACGGTGATAGCGAGCGAGCCATTTTTTAAGAGACCGTGGCCACGCATTTGTTTTGATCACACCATTCGATTCCCCAATAAGAAACTATATTATCTTCCATTCCCCAATAAGAAATTACATTATCTTATATACCAGTGTCACAGTGGTACTTTTGACAGACATCAGTAGTCCAGATAGGAGTTTTTGGTCACTATCGTCACGCAGGTTATGATGAAATTCCTGGTGCAGATTTTCTCCTCACACAAGTAACCCGATCACTTCTTTTTTGACAAAAACGTGAAAACACAGTTCTAAATATTGCCACGTTCCATTTCCCAAGTTTTTGTTATCGTTCTGAAACACCACACGATTCTCGGCGCAAACCGCGCCTGCAGGTTTCGAGAAGGTTCCGGACTGTAGTAGATCATTTCGATAAGATCACGCCCACTGTGCGAACGGTACAGATTGTTCTGGAACCTACGCCACCGCCAGCGATAACGCTAGAACATTCGACGGCAAGGGTATAAATGCCGACGCGCTTCGCCGCTTGTCAGTTGTTGATCGAAGGCCGACGCCGCGTTCACCGCTATCAGTCCGAGACTGCTATCTGTGCAAGACTGCTGGTGTAATTAGACTTTCCCTTTACCGGGCACAGGTTCAGCCAAATAAATAGTGAAATCCCAACACGAAGTTTCCTGTCTTCGGCCACGTCACGACCCCGTGACATCTGGTGGAGGTGCTGCTTCGTTCATGTACCGGACGCCCCCGTCAAGCCGTGAACCCAACCCCCGTCGCGGAGAAAACACCGACGCCAACCAAGAGCAGCGAACAAGCCGCCGACAGCAAGGTCTCCCACCGGAGTACGGCCTTCTACAAGACAAGGCGCGGAAGACCAAGATCATCACCTCGACTGCAGCGACAATGACAACCGGAGCGTCCCAGCCCGCGATCGTCATTCATCAACCCAGGGAACCACCAACGTTCCATGGCTCATCGTTTGAAGACCCGGAAACCTGACTAGAAACATACAACCGTGTGGCCGCCCTCAACCACTGGGACAACGAAGAAAAGCTCCGTCGTGTGTACTTCTACCTGGAAGACACCGCAAGGACCTGGCTAGAGAATCGGGAGTCCACGCTCCGAACGTGGGATGTCTTCTGCGGCGCATTTCTGCAAACGTTCGCGAGCGTCGCTCGCAAAGAGAGGGCCGCTGCTCTACTCGAGACCCGGGTTCAGCTACCAAATGAAAAGGTTGGAATTTTCACAGAGGAGATGACCCGCCTATTCCGTCACGCTGACCCAGACATGCCTGAGGAAAAGAAAGTTCGTTTCCTCATGCGAGGGGTCAAACAGGAGCTCTTCGCGGGACTAATGAGGAATCCACCGAACACCGTCCAAGAATTTGTATCCGAGGCGACCACCATTGAAAAAACACTGGACATGCGCACCAGACAGTATAATCGTCGCCTGACTCCAGAATGCGCTGCTGCTCAAGCCAGTGACTCCGACGACCTGCGTGAAACGATCCGAGCGATCGTGCGGGAAGAGCTGCGCAAACTGTTGCCTTCGGCGCAGCCTCAAGTGGATTCGATCGCCGACATTGTGCGAGAAGAAGTCCGGCAATCGCTTCGAATTCCCCAAACATCGCCGCCCGAGCCAGAAACTATGAGCTACGCCGCTGCAGTGCGCCACAACGCTCCTCCCCGTCCACGCCAAAACGCCGCCCCGTCGCACTTCCGTCGCCAGACGCCACCGCCGCCACCACCCCCACCGACGTCCTACCGTTCCCCAGCGGGCCAGCACAGTGCACCGAGGAAAACGGACGTTTGGCGTGCACCTGACAACCGACCGCTCTGCTACCACTGCGGCGAGGCCGGGCACACATACCGCCGTTGCCAGTACCGACAGATGGGACTGCGTGGCTTCGCCGTCAATGCACCGCGTCCGCAGCCAGGAGATCAGCCACGTGACATCGCCGACTACCTGGCAGGAACTCAATGGACACCACGAAGTCCTTCCCGTTCGCCGTCGCCCAGCCGCCGCATGTCACCGCACCTCCGGCAGTACTCTGGCCCAATGCGGGGCCGGTCTCCTAGCCCGTATCCGGGAAACTAAGGGCAGCAACCGATGGAGGTGCGGTTGCTGTGCGACGAACTACCGAAGATCCTCCGACGACGACGCCGCCGCGACGGAGCTTTTTGAACACAACACCAACCAGGCAAAGCACTGAAGGCAAAAGCTCACTTACCGAAGGTGGCCGGACGATGCAACATGGAAGCAGCGGAACAAGCCGACGCAGCCGTGACCCGACGCCACGCCCTCACTGTAATGCGAGACGGCGAACTAGCGACCTCGACGTTCTTATCGACGGCCACAGTGTGACTGCTCTCGTCGATACTGGAGCCGACTATTCTGTCATCAGTGGGTCGTTTGCCGCAAAGTTAAAGAAAGTTAAGACAGCTTGGAAAGGCCCTGAAATCCGCACAGCCGGAGGTCATCTCGTAACGCCTGCAGGAATCCGCACAGCGAGAGTCATCATTAACGGCCGTATTTATCCTACAGACTTCGTAGTTCTGCAGCGTTGCTCGAGAGATGTCATCCTTGGCATGGACTTCTTATGCCTCCATGGTGCTGTCATCAACCTAAAAACAAGGTCGATAACGTTATCCACAGAAGAAGCACTACCGCCGCGCACGCCGTCAGGACACCATGCCTTGAATGTGCTGGAAGAACAAGTCACCATTCCACCTCGCTCAAGCGTCATTATTTCAGTTGGCGCTCCTAAATTACCTGACTTGGAAGGCGTCGTTGAAGGCAGTCAGCATCTGTTGGTCACCCGAAATATTTGCGTCGCAAGAGGAATTGCAGAGCTGCGGGGACGCAAAGCAACGGTTATGCTCACGAATTTCAGCAATGAGTACAAACATGTGAACAAAGGAACAACGGTCGCATACATCGAAGAAATTGTCGAAGCCACCAGTGCTTTCGCCCTTGCCGATTCTGCGGAACCTGCTCAGAGGAACCAAGCCCCTCCCATAGCTTTCGACGTCAATCCCAGACTTCCGAACGATAAGCAAGAACAGCTCAAGGCCCTGCTCCTGCAATACGAAGACTGCTTTTCGTCGTCATCGAAAATTCGGCAGACCCCGATCACGAAACATCGCATCATAACCGAAGAAAATGCCAGACCACTCCGTCAGAGTCCGTACAGGGTTTCAACGCGAGAACGTGAGGCCATGAAGAGACAAGTTGATGAAATGCTGCGAGAGATGACATTATCCAGCCGTCCACGAGTCCATGGGCATCCCCCGTGGTGTTAGTGAAGAAAAAGGATGGGACCCTACGTTTCTGCGTCGATTATCGCCGCCTGAACAAAATCACAAGAAAGGACGTGTATCCTGTCCCACGAATAGACGACGCACTTGATCGGCTTCATAACGCCAAGTACTTCTCGTCAATGGACCTAAAGACTGGCTATAGGCAAATCGAAGTCGACGAAAGAGACCGAGAGAAGACGGCGTTTATAACAGCGGACGGCCTCTTCGAGTTTAAGGTGATGCCCTTCGGCCTTTGCTCAGCGCCTGCAACTTTTCAACGCGTTATGAATACAGTACTGGCAGGATTGAAGTGGCAGACTTGCCTTGTGTACTTGGACGACGTCGTCGTGTTTTCGTAGAGTTTCGACGAGCATCTTCGGCGCCTTGAAGCTGTACTTCAAGCCATCAAGACGTCCGGACTCACACTGAAACCACAAAAGTGCAGATTTGCGTATGAGGAGCTCTTGTTTCTGGGGCCCGTTATCAGCAAGTCTGGAGTTCGTCCCGATCCACGGAAAACAGCCGCCATCTCCGACTTCCCGCCGCCCACTGACAAGAAGGCCCTGCGCCGATTTCTGGGCCTGTGCGCCTATTATAGGCGGTTCGTGAAAAACTTCGCCCGAATAGCCGATCCTCTCACTAACCTTACCAAGGCCGACGTAGAATTCAAGTGGGAAACGCCACAGGAACACGCTTTCCAGGAGCTTAAACATCGCCTCCAGACGCCTCCGTTACTTGCCCATTTCGACGAATTCGCCGAGACAGAAATGCATACTGACGCAAGCAGCGTAGGTCTTGGCGCCGTTCTTGTGCAGAGGGCTGACGGACTTGAAAGGGTTATTAGTTACGCCAGCCGATCGCTATCCAAAGCAGAAGCAAATTATTCCACAACAGAAAAGGAGTGCCTCGCCATCATCTGGGCTAAGTCGAAATTTCGCCCCTACCTCTAAGGCAGGCCCTTCAAAGTTGTGAGCGACCACCACGCCTTGTGTTGGCTAGCCACCTTGAAGGACCCTTCAGGTCGCCTCGCACGATGGAGCCTGAGACTTCAAGAATATGACATTACTGTCATTTACAAGTCCGGCAAAAAACACTCCGACGCTGACTGTCTCTCTCGTGCGCCTGTCGACCAACCACTACCCGACGACCCGGATGACGACTACTTCTTGGGAACAATAACTACCGACGACTTCGCTGAACGACAGCGCGCCGACCCCGAACTTAAAGCCCTAATAGAATACCTCGAAGGCAGGACCGCCGAAGTCCCGAAGGTATTTAAGCGCGCACTTGCGTCGTTCTTTCAACGAAACGGTCTTCTACAAAAGAAAAACTTTTCACCGCTTCGAGCTAAGTACCTCCTTGTGGTGCCTTCAGCTCTGCGACCAGAACTCCTGCAGGCCCTGCACGACGATCCGACGGCAGGGCACCTCGGTGTTTCTCGCACGCTCGCGAGGGTACAAGAAAGGTACTACTGGCCACGTCTTACCACCGACGTCACTCGTTATGTGAGGACATGCCGGGACTGTCAGCGACGCAAGACGCCGCCGACAAGGCCAGCGGGACTTCTGCAGCCAATTGATCCACCTAGCCGACCTTTCCAGCAGATTGGTATGGACCTACTGGGGTCGTTCCCGACGTCGGCTTTCGGAAACAAGTGGATCGTGGTAGCTACCGACTACTTCACCCGCTACGCCGAGACAAAAGCCCTGCCAAAAGGCAGTGCATCCGAGGTAGCTAAGTTCTTCGTCGAAAATATCGTCCTACGTCACGGCGCCCCTGAGGTCCTTATCACCGACAGAGGAACGGCATTCACTGCCGACTTAACTCAAGCGATCTTGGCATACAGCCAAACAAACCACCACCGGACGACAGCGTACCACCCACAGACCAAAGGCCTCACCAAGCGGCTTAACAAGAGGATCGCCGACATGCTGTCAATGTACGTCGATGTCGAACACAAGACGTGGGACGCCATTCTTCCGTATGTGACCTTCGCATACAACACGGCGGGGCAGGATACAACGCAGATATCTCCATACAAATTGGTCTACGGAAGGAGCCCGGTAACGACGCTCGATGCCATGTTACCCAACGTCACCGACGAAGAAAACCTCGATGTGAGCGAGTACCTTCAACGCGCCGAAGAAGCCCGACAACTTGCGCGTCTCCGTATCAAGAATCAACAGACGACCGACAGCCACCGTTACAACCTTCGACGACGCTTCGTGGAATACCAGCCCGGTGAACGTGTTTGGGTGTGGACGCCGATACGCCGACGTGGACTAAGTGAAAAGCTTCTGCGACGGTACTTCGGACCGTACAAGGTGGTTCGACGTCTCGGCCCACTTGATTACGAGGTTGTCCCCGACGGCATCACGAACTCTCAACGACGCCGATCGTGACCTGAAGTCGTCCATGTCACGCGCCTCAAGCCGTTTCATGCACGTTAACAAACTGAAACAGATTTTTTTGTATTATTGTTGTATTGTAATTTATTCATTGTACTTTCTTGCATTAATATTGTACCTTCATCTTTAGTTAAAGCATCGGGACGATGCCTTTCTTTCAGAGGGGGGCAATGCCACGTTCCATTTCCCAAGTTTTTGTTATCGTTCTTAAACACCACACGATTCTCGACGCAAGCCGCGCCTGCAGGTTTCGAGAAGGTTCCGGACTGTAGTAGATCATTTCGATAAGATCACGCCCACTGTGCGAACGGTACAGATTGTTCTGGAACCTACGCCACCGCCAGCGATAACGCTAGAACATTCAACGGCAAGGGTATAAATGCCGACGCACTTCACCGCTTGTCAGTTGTTGATCGAAGGCCGACGCCGCGTTCGCCGCTATCAGTCCGAGACTGCTATCTGTGCAAGACTGCTGCTGTAATTAGACTTTCCCTTTACCGGGCACAGGTTCGCCCAAATAAGCAGTTAAATCCCAACACGAAGTTTCCTGTCTTCGGCCACGTCACGACCCCGTGACAATATTCCTTTCCCTGTGTTTCTGTTATTATGGTAGATGACCCCACCGCAGTGGTCTAGTGGCTTAACTACTCGGCTGCTGCCCCACAGGTCGTAGGATCTAATCGTGGGGGCGATGGTTGCTTTTCCGATGCAGCCGGAAATGTTGTAGGCCCGTGTTCTCAGATTTAGGTGCACGTTAATGAACCCTGGGTAGTCGATATTTTCAGAGCCCACTACTACGGCGTCTCTCATATTCATATGGTGGTTTTGGGACGTTAAACTCTACATATCAATCAATCAATTGTGGTAGACGAGCCACTGTTGGCGACACTTAATCGCATTGACATTGCTAAAAGGCCTTCTTCAGTTTGGAGACCATTGCGCAAAGCTACTTTCACGCCGAGAAGATGAACCCAAGGCTAAACAATCCACCATCCAGAAAGTCATTGCAGTATGTGACGCTGCAAGTAGCTGTGTCGTATACTGGCGCAGAAGCACGGAAGAAAATCCAAAAAACAAACGGACATGCCAGAAGCGGAACTACATCAGAAGAAAACGTACACCATGTTATCATCCGGCAGAAAATCGTACGCATCGTAGAACTCCCCGTAAAAACTTTTAATTATTTCATATGCCCCACTTATACGACCTCTGGAATAAGCTAATCCTTTATTATTTGTTACTTCAATGTTTTTATTTGCGTGTTCTTTAGTCTAATGCGGCAGTCTTCGTGCCCCAAATGGTAAAAATATCTTATGAATTGTTTATGAACTCTTTCAACATTCAATTCTCTTACCCAACGTGTTGCAAACACATGGCCGTCACAGCAGCTCCGTCTGTGTGTCAGTAATGGAGAGGCACCACATATTAGAATTCTCAGTCTCTACGTATAAGAGTGAATTCAGATACTGTAGAATACCGTGTTCAAAATAGTTACTCCTATCTGCTAAAACTGCCTTCTTCACCAAATGCGGTCACGTTTACTCCCGTTTGAAGCTTATTGCCGCTTTTCCGTTCCGATTTCTAGATTTCTCAACTTATCAGCGCATTCTCGAAAAGCTCTGATTTGTACCACGAATATTGTTGCTAAAAACAAAATAATGCAACATGTTTTTCTTTATTACTGTATGATGGCCTTCGGTTGTCTATTTACGAGATTTCAAGAAAAATCGAAGATGGGGTTTTTTATTATTCAAATTTCAGTGGAGTACATTTTCGCCAATATGAGATTTTTGAGGCAGTATATAAAAATTTACATTTGCCCTACGGCAGAAATAATTTATGTACCTGATGAACACACTATATCCTTAAAACGTGTCAAGTTTGAAAATGCTGCTTGCATTACTTTCGGAGAAAATAATGGGGAATACGTACCTTATTTTAAACTGTCCCAAAATTAGACATTTTTAAAAGCTATTTTCTTAAGGTCTACAAACTTGAAACCGTATGAATTCATTCTTCATTAGACATGCATTTCATGTAAAAAATATCTTCCTTGAATCAAAAATATTTGTTTTTTTATAGCATCATCAATTTTCGAAAATGACAGGTGACGAAATTGGTGCCTCCGCGTTGATGAAGTTTGTTTTTTTTTCTCGTAAGCTATGCCGTTAATCATAAAACCAAGTTGACTTTCGGGCTACCTGGTGAGAGGTGCATGATATATAAAATACACAATGAAATCTAAAATATCAACTTTTGGACCCGTGTCGATCTCTCGTGGAATCACCCAGGTGTGTATTCTATCGAGCCTTGGTCTGATATATACTTTTTAGACTTCTGAGACACGTAATTACGCCTACGTTACGCGACAGAAGTGCGAAGCACATAGCTATGTGCTTCCATCTATTGAAGCCACAACTATACCTGAGATCTCAGGTGTAGTTGTGGCTTTTATGGATGGCTAATATTTACCCCCAATTGCAATTAGGCTTTTTTTGTTTCTCACCATTACACCAGGAATGTAGTCATCACCAAGAAAGGCTCCAGTAATTATGCATTCTTCTTTTTTGTATAGGAGTGAGACAAGTAGCAGTAGAAGCAATATTGCTGATGAAATTGAGCTAAGCACAAAGATTCTTATGCCTAAGCTTTCATAATATCATGTGCTTCCTATCCGATAAGCTTTCAGAGATAGAGTAAAGGCGTAATTCACATGCCAGAAAAGTATACAATATATAAAGAAAGAACAAGTTGCGGGGGGAGCTAACACACCTTGTGAAGTTGTTTGCGCTGCGTAACGCACTTGTCTTGCCCTAAAGCGGCATTTCGGGTTACAACCACCGGGTGGTAGGTCAGGTTGTGTTAGCGTTGATCACCACCGTCATCATCATGGTTGGCAAAGTGGTAGCACCGGCGGTGACCCCTGGCGGAAGGCGAGCCTTGGTGGCGGGCGAGAGTTGAGCGAGTCTCTTCTGCTACGAACGGTTGTCTCTAGAGTGGGTCCCCGTTGCGTAGTACCGCGGGCCAGGAATGCGGTCGTGAGGTCGGGTGATGGAGATGCCTGGGACCTGCGCAACTGCCTTCAGTCCGGCGCCCTCGTGAGTGGTGGTCGCAACCGGAAGACGTGTCGGCGCTAGTGACAATTCGTCACACCGACGGCAACGTTGCTGTTGCGGACCGGTACTGAGGTGAAGTCGAGCCGGACAGGGCAGCAGTGTCGACCGGCGGTGGTGTCGTGGTGCACGGACATTACGAAGGGACATGTGTTGTGATCTTTTATTAGAGCTTGTGTAGCTGATTTCTTTGTTTTTCAGAGTATGGTTTGATTTAAGGTTGGGAAGATGTGAGGGTGCTGACAACCCCTGTAAAGTTGTTCGCGCTGCGTGGCGCACATGTCTTGCTCCAAAGCTGCATTTTCAGTTACAACCACTGGGTGGTAAGTGGCGTTGTGTTAGCGTTGATTACCACTATCATCATCATGGTTGGTCGAGGGTTATAGCAGGCGGCGACCCCTGGCGGAAGGCAAGCCTTGGCGGCGGGCGAGAGTTGAGCGGGTGCGTGGCGGTTGCCGCAAACGGTTATCTCTAGCGTGGGTACCCGGTGCATGGCACCGCGGGCTTCGCGTCAGAGGCCCTCGTGGTAAGTGAAGCGTTGGCGACGCCGCCTTGGGTGTGTTATTGGGTTTGTCATGTTATTGTGTGTTTGTTGTGTTATTGTGTTTGTCATAAAGTGTAAGGTAATATTGTGTGAGGATGTCCTAGCGTGTTAATAACGATTTATGTATCGATTCAGCGGATGATATCGTCGTTTCAAAGTAGTTTAACAAAAGTATGCTGTTGTTTGGTTTATATCGACCGCGTCGGCTGGGTTCTTTCACTCAAGAGCGTTGTGGGGCTCGCTCGTCATTTCGAGACTCCACACTGGCTGCCCAACGTGGGGCTCTTGGAGCATCGGACGACAGTTTTCGCGGTTTGGTGCGAGCTTTTGTTAGAGCTGGGGAAGAGTAGGCCTAGGGGAGACTTCTTTGCTAGCGTCAGCGGTGTGATTTGTTGAGAGCAAAGAGCTCGGTATTGGTGGTGCGTTTAAACTTGTCGGCACTCGAGGTTTTATTTTTTTTTTCGCAACGTTTTTTGTTCGTTTTTTCAAGAACGTTGTTCAGTTGGGACGACAGCCATGCGGTCTGCATCCTGGGATAAGCAAGGCTCAGAGCACGTGAATTGTAGGCCAGGCCTGAAGCGAGTGAGTACGGAAGCCTCGTGGGTGGTCCAATTTTCTGTAAATAGCGTCTTATATTTCTTTTGGGCTCAGGGAGCCTGGCGTCGTTGCTGTCTAGTATTGCGGCTCGACGCCGAGGCGTCGTAACACCATCCGGGACGGTGGTTTCCGATCACTCGGTAAGCTGCTGTGTGCGGCGACTAATAGGGCCACCGCACACAGTGGATGTCTCCTTGCGGCTGCCTCTTCTGTGCCTAGGATGGGTGCTGGGCGGATGCCGGTCGTTTTCGAGCGACTCATTAGGCCTAAGGCTCTGTGCAGCCGCCTGTCGCACGTGGCACAACTCGGTGGATCGTGGCACGAGGTGTCGCACTCTGCTTCTCTCACTTTTTTTTATCTTGCGATGCATGAATTAGGAAAAGTGACCTTTCTTTTATTTTTGAGCTGGGCGTCTCGGCCGCCACCGATGTATTAGCTAACAGTACTGACCATCGTACCACGTGGGCGAAAAGCCCGAAGCTCCCTTCTTTAGCCCCTGCTTCATTGTTTCTGTCGAGTGTTTTGTAATGTACGCAGCGGAAGTTACGTAATCCACGGCTGGCTGTCTTCTGCTCATTGTCAGCGCCACTATCCAGGAATGCGGTCGTGATGTCGGGCGATGGAGATGCCTAGGACCTGCTCAACTGCCTTCAGTCCGGCGCCCTCGTGAGTGGTGGTCGCAACCGGAAGACGTGTCGGCGCTAGTGACAATTCGTCGCACCGACGGCAACGTTGCTGTTGCGGACCGGTACTGAGGTGAAGTCGAGCCGGACAGGGCAGCAGTGTCGACCGGCGGTGGTGTCGTGGTGCACGAATATTATGAAGGGACATGTGATGATTTTGTTAGAGATTGTGTAGCTGATTTCTTTGTTTTTCAGAATATGGTTTGAATTAAGGTTAAGGGTAAGGGGGGGTGCTGACAACTCCTGTAAAGTTGTTTGTGCTGCATGGCGCACTTGTCTTGCCCTAAAGCCGCATTTTGGGTTACAACCACCGAGTGGCAATTGGCGTTGTGTTAGCGTTGATCACTACTATCATCATCATGGTTGGTAGAGTGTTAGCGCCGGCAGTGACCCCTAGCGGAAGGCAAGCCTTGGTGGCGGGTGAGCGTTGAGCGAGTGCATGGCGGTTCCGCGAACGGTTGTCTCTAGCGTGGGTTCCCGGTGCGTGGCGCCGCGGGTTGCGCGTCGGGGCCCTCGTGGTAAGTCAAGCGTTGGATACGCCACCATGGGTGTGTTATTGTGTTTGTCATGTTATTGTGTCTTTGTCGTGTTATTGTGTTTGTCATGTAGTGTTTGGTATTATTGTGTAAGGATTTTCTAGCGTAATGACAACGATTGATGTATCGATTCGGCGGACGATATCGTCATTGCAAAGTTGTTAAATAAATGCATGTTGTTTGGTTTGTACCGACCTCGTCTGCTGTATTCGTTCACTCCAAGAGCACGGTGGTGGCGCTTGCCATTTGGAAACCCCACTATGTAAATAAAACAAGGACCCCACTCTCACTCTTTTACTAAGTTAGCGAAAAGTTGGGCAGAGCTCTTTCGGACTTTCACTTCACCGCCATAAAAAGTCGGGCATGTGGTGGCTATAGCAACTGACTATTTGCGGGGTTGTGCTCTCTGAAATTTCAAAAAGGGGACTTATTCATTTCACTTGGATATACAAATGCACTGGCTTCGAGATCGATACGATGCTAGGTGTCGCCGAAGCAAGAGGGCTTGGTTTCAACTAATTCCGACAACTGTCTGGCTATGAATAAATGAAAAAAGGCCCACGAACTCCACTGGTCTTCATTACGAAAAACAAAGTGAACACACACAATCAACAACAAGGCGTCACTGCCGACTACGGCGCGAAATAGCATGAACTGAGCGGCCCCCTCCGAGCAAGGTCAGTGGAGGAGCAGGTCGGTTGGTGCAGGAGCAATGCGCAACGAGATAACTTTTCCTTTCCTTTGTTTTTCCTTGTTTTGTTTGTTAGAGAGGGTGAGATAACCGTTATAAACAGCATTATTTTTGCTAATCAATCTTAGGTAAATTGCGTTGCGGGTGCTGTGGGTGTAGGCCACAGGCAACGTTGCAGTGACGTTGACCGCGTGGTGGCCGGGGTAGGTGGCAGTTTTGAACAGGTTCGGTGCACCCGTCTAGTTGATCAACTGAGACCCATATGTATTGTTCAATTCATCACACACTGTTATTTTGGTTACTATATTTGGCCGCAGCCCAGTTATTTTGGATGGCCCTCGGAGCACTTCAAGAACGAAACGCCGCAAATGAGTGATTCAAGAGGAGCGGAAAAGGTGTGCGCGAGCAATAACGACGCCTTCAGGAAGGCGTGGTCACCATCCATAATTGTGTAATAGCGAGCGTTGTTTACTCAGCACAAGATGCACTGTTTAGCAGCGCAATTGCGTGCGTAAGCAGCAAGCCTACTTCAGAACTGCGTGGATGCTATATATCATCACATTTTTACCATTATGGTTTCCTGCACCTCCGATGGAGGCGGGAATGTTGTAGGCCTGTGTGCTCAGATTTGGGTGCACGTTAAACAACCCCAGGTGGTCCAAATTTCTGGAGCCCTCCACTACGGCGTCTCTCATAATCATATGATGGTTCTGGGACGTTAAACCCCACATATCAATCAATCAATCAATCAATCACCATTACGGTTTCGTCCAGTGTGTATATGACTTTCAGTAGCTTGGTTTTTTATTCGAGCAGTGCCCGCGCAATGTCACAAAATTCAAACATAGTGGAAGCTATTGAGATGAGCATTCTGCTGTGGTCCGCAAGTTGTATAGCACAGAACTCGTTTACTACATTTTGATAGACGAACTATCAGTCGTCGCCCATCTGCCGGTGATAGCGGTATCGTAACGTGTGCGTAGTGGTGCTGGTGGTACTTAATAAGGAATGGGTTTAGCCGCGTTTCGACTTAATACACGGAGGCCTTGAGCTGCGGTTACATTGCGAACAAAAATGCACATGACGAAACTTGCAACCTTTAAGCTACCACGAGCGCATAAATGAGAGCTTGTGTGACAGCAAATGACAAGCTCTTGGCACTATATGTAAAGTCTATAGACAGCTCAGTGTGAAAGCCCGGTGAAAAGCTCTTCACGGGACGACTGTGCTAATGGTTTCTGTGAGAATTTGCACCATGATCCCGTTGACAGACTTGGCGCGTTTTGGCAATGCTGTCAACATGTCGTCAAGATATATAGCCTGATTTTTTCCCAATTGAGAGTGATAGCTCAAATTAGTTCGTTTTTGCTGTAGTTTCTTCTTTCTTCGATCATAATTTTTAGATGTGCGTTTGTCGCGCAATATTTGAAGAAGAGACGTTGTGATACCAATAATATGGCTTGAAGTGACGTTTTATTGCATATTAGAGTGGCCTGTAAAAAGAATCACCTGTTTCTGTGCACGTCAGGGTGAAAAATTACCGGGAGCAGCATTGGTCTGCAGCTGGTCGATAACAGACGCACCTCGTAGAGTGCATCAGCGCGACACCATTCGTTCGGCGTGCATTTGACCACTTGTCCCTGCTCTGCCCGAAGACCATGTTTTTGCGGTCAGCATGGTAACGGGAGCCAAACATTGCTGGCCAGAAGACTCTCGGCGGTGCTTCGGTCAGCGCAATGGTAAGTGCATCGTTGCGCCAGACCACGTGCTTGTTGGCCGTACTTTAAGATGTAAATACATTCCGACCTTGCGATCACTTTGCCCGCCATGCCGTTAACTTGCCACTGCACAAATGGAGTAGATGCACGCTCAGAATTACGCATCTTGTGGCGCGCAGCTCGTGACGTGGCTCTTTCTTAGTGGCTTCTGACATTAAGCTGCTTTGATTGCAGGCGAAAGCGGCGTGACGTGTACAAGGTGTGTTCAGAAGGGCACAAGTTTTCTGTGCCCAATTAAACTTCCGATGTACTTCGGCTAAGTAGGTCATTCAAAGTGTGCATTACGGAAGCTTGCGAAAACAAAAGAAGTATGGAATTATTGAAGTCGTACTTTTCTATCTATTGAATCACTGCATGCGTTTAATGGGGCCTAACCTTGTCTAACTGTGGTCTTCGCTTTCTTTAGTTTTGAGTTAACGTATTCTGAGCTTTGTGCGAATATAGTTTTTATTGTTTATTTATTCATTCGTTTTTTATTTACTTATTTAGATGCACTAAGGCTTTAGGACATTGATTGATTGATATGTGAGGTTTAACGTCCCGAAACCACCACATGATTATGAGAGATGCCGTAGTGGAGCGCTCCGGAAATTTCGACCACCTGGGGTTCATTAACGTGCACCCAAATCTGAGCACACGGGCCTACAGCATTTCCGCCTCCATCAGAAATGCAGCTGCCGCAGCCGGGTTCGATCCCGTGACCTGCGGGTCAGCAGCCGAGTACCTTATCCACTAGACCACCATGGCGGGGTGCCTTATGGCATTGAAAAGGTGCGTAGGTGCCATGGTATTAGGTACAATAAAAACAAGGTCAATACGAAACATACATTACAAATAACATTCACTACAGAAATGATTAAAAGAAAGAATGCTCTGGACTTACTGAAAACATGTTTGCTGCAGTATTTCAAAAGGCGTGATAAGTTCTTTCATGACGAAAACATTACGTTAAGGTATTAGTGGCGTTAGAGGAACTCACATGAAACATTGTCTAAGAGCTTTATTGCGATGTAGAAGTCAATTAGAAGGGTCGCTTTGATTGCTGTAACATTAGCGACCTGGTGGTAGTTTAGGAACAATGCATGGTTTCGTGCCGCCTGTAAATGCTCTATGAGTGCTTGAGGATGCGCCCTTGTGATACACCCGAGATAACAGAACTAGAGTAATCAATTTAATCACCAGATACAAGCAGAGAATGGTCTCCAAATCAAGCCAATTACTTGCAGCCAGGTAAGAACTCGACAACATAAACCAAAGCCTTCTGGCTTTAAAAAAAAAAGAAATTTGACATAATGTGCCAAATTCCTTCAGTCCACTTTTTCTTTAGAATGCAACTTTAAATTCATAAGAATCACCTCGTCGAGAAGAAAATATGCAAGTTATGAAACACAAGAGTGTCCTTTCACACAGAGAGCATTTATGGAATCAGTTTCAAGTTTTAAAAAAAAGATGTTAGACGAAACGACAAGCTCCATTGTTTTATGTGATACGTATACGCGGGAAATTATGAGGGTCGGTAACTATTTTGAAAATGCTTGTCGCCATATATGTGAAAGTCATTAGGTCTCCCCACTTTCTGATTCTTATACTCGTAAACGGAGCATGTTTTATCTGATTGCTGAAATTATGCGTTAAAGAACAATAAAACCGTGTTCTTTATTGTACAGTTTGTGTGATCGCAAATAAAACAATAGTTGCAAGTTAGCTCTGTGTGTGTGTGCATCTCTCTTTTTGTGTCCTTGTCGTGGTGCGCTATACCCTTATAAATGATGAACCCCAACCAACTAGCCCGGCAACATGTCTTAGCATATTACATAAAAACTTAAAGTTTATGACAGACAGTGTGACCTTGTTGGTGGAGATGAATCATGAATGAAGGTAAGGATACGAACTCAAGCGAACATGACAACACAAACACCGACTGTCAAAAAAAAAAGGGTGAGGGGGCGCTGTCGAGGTAACGAAAGTCGACGCAAACTTATTTGCGCATGCATGAATGGATGCTATGAGCGTCCCTCTTACCACGGGGCGTTGACCTGTGTACCACCAAGTTCAAAAGAAAAAGCTTGATGTTTCCTCGTCTTATTCGAATAAATGTGTCTTTCTGTGGAGAAAAAAAACTGGGTTCTACGCGGGAGGCAATCTTCTTATCATTTCATTCGTTTTTTGCGCACGTTAAATTGATGTCACGTGGTGTTCTGTTTATCGCGCCCGGGGGGATTTCATTGCTCAACGTTGATTGACCTCCTTCTGCAGTATGCGCAAAGGTGCCAATCACGACTAAGACATTAGATTTTAATAATGTCCGATCGGAATAAATAGTGACGGTATGACACCCGTAATCATGAAAGGTTAGCTTACGCTCGGGCGTGCGCTACTATACAGATCTGACATGCATCAACCATTAGGCGAGTTGTACACGCAGGTAAACAAAGCTGAGAGAAGCTAAGCAGTCCCGTCAATTCTGCAGTTAACTAGCAACACAGAACTGCTAGGTCCCTTTTCCTAAAAACACAATGTACCAGATGTTTTTCCTACTTTGCATTTTTTTTCTGTGCATCAACGCAGGCCAAAGGCTGGGTGTCTTTGCTTGCGGCGTGCGTGGCGGGCTTCACAGTGCTGTTCCAAAACGAGGTGGACCAAGACCGTTGGGTCGCTTCTCAATCCATCACGCTGAAGGCCAGCGGGGCCGATGCCTTCCGCTTTGTCGCCTCTTCCGAGTACATGAGCAAGGCAAGCCAGTACTAAATAAGCTCACATAAAATGTCTCTGTTATAAACAAAAAATTGGCTGCGTATTTGCGTACTTCGCTTCAAACGTCGTCGAAAGACGATAGTATTCTGTCGGCCGTCTTTTTTCGTGCGTGGCATCAATTTTTCAGCAAAATGTAAGAAAGACTACGGTATTGAGAATCACATGTCTATGTATTTTCTAGTTTAATGAACACACCGCCTAATAATTACGCATTGATGTTGTGCCTGAGATAGGCGTAATATTTGCTTTTCGATTAACAATGTTTGCAGGTGTGAACGCAGCCACCAGTACAAGATGGCTGGGCGTTCAGCAAGTGCTTAAACTGTGACCGGGTGGCTGAATTGAGTAATATATAGATAGATAGATAGATAGATAGATAGATAGATAGATAGATAGATAGATAGATAGATAGATAGATAGATAGATAGATAGATAGATAGATAGATAGATAGATAGATAGATAGATAGATAGATAGATAGATAGATAGATAGATAGATAGATATTTCCGTGTTCAAGTATCCCAAGAATATCGTCTTTAAAATATAAATCAGGACCCTTTTTGTAACGAGAAAATGTGAGCAAGCGAAGCTTAGTATGCTTCTGCCTGACCTACTATATTTCCTCCTTTCATATTTTTTTTCTTTGTGTACGGGTTATGGCAGCTACGCCTACGAAGGTCGACATCGTGCCTAATGGCACACGTTTCGGCACCGGCACCGGAACGGGAGGTCATGCCTGCACATCCAAGCAGCAGCAAATTATTGCAACATGAAATGACAAGTGAATTGAATGAAAAATCAGATTGCCATATCATAAATGGCTGATCGCTGACAAGCATACGATTGAGGGAGCAGCAGTTGTTGGAAAACAGCGCATATAAACGCGCAAGCTACCGGCGCTATTTTGCGTGTGGAATTTTTGTACGCTAAATGAACCGATTCATATGACACTTGGTTTTTGTATACAGTTGGACCTCTGTATCAGAAACACCAGTGAGCCGAGAGTAAAATAAGAGTCGATAGGGAAAATACATTTACGGTACCCTGCTTATAAGAGACATCTTATATAAAAGACAGGAACTACTGCCCAGAGCACGCATCTTATAAAGGGGTACAACTGCACTATAATGCCGCAACCCAAAGCGGTAGCTCGTTATTAGCAAAAAAAAAACACCATCTCCCACTAAAGGTAACTATGAGTAGCATGCGAAGGAGCGACGGGCCGACTTAAAGCTCCGTTCATTACGTGTAACTTCCAAGTGGACCACCAAGTTCTTCCAAGTGTAGGACACCATGAATTCATAGTAGTTTTTGTGGCTGTTACTGTTGCCGAACTCTTGTTGGAGCACGCCACGCGGTAGCAGGTGGGTTCATCGTGCGTCTGCAGAATCTAGTTTCCCGACACCGTCACATCATTGCTGAGAGAGTGTGAGATTGGTTGTGGTTAGGAGAGGAGAAAAGCACCTAATTTCTGCAGTTCAGTAAGGAGCATGGTGCAGTGCCTGCGGGGAAGGGTATTGGGAGAAAGTGGAAAGACGAGAAAAAGATTAAGTGAGCAGTGGCACAGTCGTCTTCAGCACGAACAGCAGCCCGGCCGCAAGGGTAGGAGTGGAAAGGGTCCCGTTCTCAGCGGTAGGCCGCGATTTCCGTCTCGTCCAGGAACTTTACCAGGCTCCGGAGCGTTGGTAGATGGGGACGAGATGGGAAGAGCAGGTGCTCCAGGGTGGCGCCAGGAAGGCCATGTCTCCAGTAGGCCGCGGTGACCCTCGAGCGTTCCAGTGCCAAAGCAGGACAGGCACAGAGGAGGTGCTCGAGGGTCTCGGGGTCGCCGCAGCGGCTGCAGGCTGGGGAGGCGCAGCGTCCCTTGAGCTAGCGGCGGGCCGCGGTCCACACGCATCTGGGCCGCAGCTGCCGCAGGCCGTCTCGTTCTCTCCTGGTAAGGCCTGCCTCGGGAATACGCCTAGGTCTCCGCCCATTGGCCACCCTCTGGTCTGGGTGGACCGAGGCGAGGAGCTTCTTGATACGAGCCTGCGTGTAGTCTCTGGCCGCCATGGCCTGGATGATGGGGGTTCCCGGCTGGTGTGCTGCCTTGGCCCGCGTGTCCGCCTCCTCGTTGACAGCTATGCCCACGTGAGAGCACAGCCAGTGGGAGGAGACGAACGTCCCGGCTGCCGCAAGGGCCCGGTGCTTGGATGTCAGGAGACTCCCCATGAACCGGCACGGCGATGGTTGGCCAGCCTCTGCAGGGCTGTCTTTGTCTGCAGCATCTGCAGGGATGCACAGGGACCACTCTCCAGCCTCGGCCAGAGCCGCTGCCACAAGGAAGTACCTGGGGAGCCCCAGGATGGCCCTCAGTGCCCTCCTGTGATGTCCCTCCAGGTCGAGTCTCCTGGCAGGCGTCAAGGCCACCAGTGAGAAGGCGTACAGCAGGACTGAGGACGCTGAAGCCTGGTTGAGTCGTAGCATCAGCTTGGTGGAGCAGACCCAATGGGGCTGCTCCACCAAGCTGCTAGTGCTGATCAGGCACTAGCATGCCTGATCGTAAACGCCATCACGCGTAGCCTTTGTGCATTTGCCATGCTTACCAGCATACCCGTGCCAAATATATCCGTGCCTTATAGTGAACACTCTACATTACGACAGGTAAGCACGAAAAACCATCTCGCAGGTTTCATTAACAAACTAGCACCTACCGGACATCAAAGCAACATCTGAAAAAAAAAGGGGGGGGGTGCAGGCAGAAAGGAAAGATCGCACTCGTTTTTGAAAAGAAAGATAACGATAGGCGCAGAGAACACTCACGATAAGTAATCAAATGCCGGCACTACTTGTGCTATAAGTAGCGCGATAACAGACGCGCTAAAAGTAAAGAAACCTTAGCAGTGCGCACGCTACCTCACTATAAACACAAGAAACAGGCGCGCAGGTTAAAAGTAGCTAGCGGCTAGCGAATGTCAAACAGCCTGAAAATAAAAGTCAAGCTCGTTCCTAAAAGGATGCTCGCGTTCCCGAAAAAACAAACAAGGATCACTCGCGTTCCTGCATTGAAAACGAAGCCTGAAAAGAAAGAAAGTCCGCGCGCGTTCAAGACCACAGTCCTCACATGCGGTAGGATTGAACTGCGCTAGTCGTTACGACACTGCACTCGCTAGTCGAGCACTAGAAAGTGCTACAATAATATAGAATCACTCACCAACCATTCCATGTGGGCTAGAAGGCAGTGGCCGAAGTTCCAAGTCCAGGGAACAGGCACAGGGCTCACGCAATGAACCATGGACACGTCGGTGCTTGCGATGCACACGAGTACGGCCAGCGTACTCGCGTGAAGCACCGGTGAAGCGACCGCATTCCTCGGTGGTGTACGCACGTCCAGCACGGAGCTCGAGTCACAAAACAACAGCTGAGGAGCGCGCGAAAACACGTCCTTCCCTTTTGGCTGCCGAGAGGTTACAGGGAGAGGTTACAACTACTAACGCAGCTTTTCCTGGAGGAGAGAGAGAGGGGGAGCATTCGAGAAAAAACAGAAGAGGGGGATGCGCACGGACTGTAGGGGTGCAGATGCCATGGGTGGAGAGAGAGAGGGAGTGTAGGAGAGTAGGTATAGGAGAACGTGCGTGCGCAGCAACGGTGGTCACGCCCTACACCGGATTGAACTCCCGCATAGGCTGCTTAGCATCTAAAAAATAGCTATTGTTACTGCAAGTATATCATCGTCTTAGCTCTGAGAGTTCCTCGCCCATATTATCAGGCGCATAACTTTGATGGTCCTTATAATAAGTTGGAGATGCCATCAAATTAAGAATACTTTATCCGAGTTCTTTTACACTGGAAAACTTTTTTGTCAGCATAGGTGGAATTGTGCTGATCATGCATATGAATGACGCTAAGACGGCCCTGCTTTCGTTAGCAACACCACGTAAACGTTTTCGCGTGGTTAGGAAATGTCCACAGAAGCTGAATGAGGTGTAAAGATTTTATTTATTTATACAATTATAATTTTTACTAATATCGGCTGTGACAGAAGCTGGATTGTATTTTTTAGCTTTATTACTGCAGCCTATAGGCATTATAGACATAAAATAACTAGTAAAAGTAATTAACAACATAACTACAATTTCCTCAACGACTCTTTTCGTCAATTACTTGACAGCTCAAATATAAAGCTTAAACGGCACATATACACTACAAACGAAATCTGATGGGGGCACGTACTTTTGAGATAATTGCCATCAAACGAGCTGTGTGGACCCGCCACAGTGGTCTAGCGGTTATGGTGCTCGGCTGCTAGCCCGAAAGTCGCGGGATCAAATCGCAGCCTCGGCGGCCGCATTTTTGATGGTGGCAAAAATGTTTGAGGCCTCAAATGCTCTTAAAATATGTAGGTGCACGTTAAGGAACCCCAGACGGTCGAAACTTCCGGAGCCTTCTACTACGGCATGCCTCACAATCATATCGTGGTTTCGGGACGTTAAATCCCTACAACTACTATTATTGAGCTTAAAATGCACCGCTGGGCTAGTTGACCTTTTTTTAACATGCCGTTTTGTGCATTGTTGAACACAAGCAGCTCAAACACTAGTGTAAATAGTCGCGAAATTTGGAGGTGAACATCTCGAAGCTAGTGCTTCATTATTTGATGTGTGTGGTTGAACGTCCTAAAACCACCATATGATTATAAGAGACGACGTAGTGAAGGGTTCCGGAAATTTCGACCACCTGGGGTTCTTTAACGTGCACCGAAATCCTATTATTAACGTGCACATGGACCTACAACATTTCCGCATCCATCGGAAATTCAGCCACCGCAGCCGGGATTCGATCCTGCGACATGCGGGTCAGCAGCCGAGTACCTTAGCCACTGGGCCACCATGGTGGGCAAGAGCTAGTACTTGAAAATTGGATAAAACACTCCTTAAGAATTCACTAGCTGCCATTCGTCAGTGGCAGCGTGTGCGGCAGAGCATCTACTTAACAAGGTAATTTGTATTTTTATTGAATATTCAATCATGTATTTGTATTTCTCGCGCATGTATACCGTAAGAAGGTTCCGAGCGCCCGAGGTAGCAATATACTGTCCGCAGAGTGGGGATAGAAATACGTTATTGTTTTATTCTTTAGTTCCTGAAAGTTATAACATTATCCACCGCGATGGTCTAGCGGTTATCGCGCTCAAATTGTGACTCCAAGGACGTGGGATTGAATCTTGGTGGCCACGACATTTCGATGGAGGTGAAATTCTTGAGACCTATGTGCTTACATTTAGGCGTATATCAATGCAAAGCGCATGGTCAAATTTTCCAGAGCCCTCCAGCACGACGTCCTTCATAACCATATCTTGGTTTTGTATCGTGAAACCCCCGCAATTATTATATTATAGGAAGTTCGAATATTGCCATCGGTATCCTGGATTTGATGAATTCCCACAAATGCCTGCGTGCGATGTATTCCCTTAAACACACACACACACACACACACACACACACACACACACACACACACACACACACACACACACACACACACACACACACACACACACACACACACACACACACACACACACACACACACACGCTCCGAAGCTCTCTCCCAAGTTATCTGAGTGATATGTTAGCTTAGACCTGTATTGTGCGTCTTTTCCAGAACGTTGTTTTGGGCATCGACGACATGGCGTCTTTTGCCTTCCTTCTACAGCTCGTTCGAGTCGGGAAAGCGCATCCCACGACCAACCAAACTTTTGTATGGCATGAAATTTGCGCAAAACTTGAATTTTCTATGATGTGTACGTTCCTACATGCCAACTTTCCGTCGCGTCACAGCGATGGATTTCTTTCCACTGCAACAAGTGTAAATGAAACCTTCGTGAAAAAGGTTTTATATTTACATTTGCTTTGCACTGCGGGTAGAACACATTCATATGGTTCGCATATGCAGTCGAACCCACTTATAACAATACAACTTTTAACATTATATTGTTTATAACAATGCCACTGCACAGTCAACATACGGATGTTTTCTATGACGAAAAAACCGGCTCACAGGAATGACTGCATGCCGCATTATCGGCTATAACAATGAATTCTGGCTGTTGGGTATGCGCTGAAAGGTGACAGAACACGAAATCTTCAGAAAGAAAGAAGAAAACAGTGAATTCAAGCTGCTGAATGGCACGAACAACCCCTCCACCTTCAAAAAAAACCTGGTGGACCTTAGAATTTTGGTATACTTCCTGGCACAGCGTTGTGGCATTGCGGCAAGGACATTCTTGATGTCCACTACAGTGCCGGAACGGCGGCGCTTCGGTTAAAGTGTGCGATTTGAGGAAGAAGTTGAGACTTGAAACACTTCGATGTCGTGTCCCTCCATTAAACTTTTACTTGCACAGAGCTGGTCTGGCGATATCCCCCCTGTGTCCATTCTGTGAAGAAACGGAAACAATAGAGCATTTCTTTATAACATGTAAAAACTATTCATTAATTAGGAAAAGACTTTTAATTGTTCCGTTTCAAGCAGTAGGTTTAAATTTAACTGCAGATAATGTTCTAAGTTTCGGTGCCTTTAGCTTGGGACATTGCCACAGGAGCGTATTCGATGCTGTATGCAATTTCATTCGAGAATCAAAGCGCATGTCATAATAATGCCTGCTTAAATATATTTCTGAAGACACTTGTCTAATTTTGAATGAAATTTGCATATTCATTTGATTGTGACCGGGTGAGATAAGCTCGATTGTCTGGTCTACTCAAAATTTCTGTCTTCCACTGTAGTATTACCTCACCTTTTCTCTTCTTGATTCAATCTTCAATTATTTGTTTAGTTTAATATTCCTTTTTAGTTAATTATTATTTTCTATTACATCATTAGTTTTTTCATTAAGGATAAACCTTTTAATATATCTCATATAGGATACTTCTAGATTTCATGGCCAATCCCCCATAGTGGGTATGTGCCAGTGCGAAGGGGCAACAACAACAACAACAACACTTCCAGCGTCCCAAGCTTCTGACGGCACTTTCTATTGGTGCTGGTAATCAAGTAACAAAGGCGTCACGTAGACTACTGCCTGCGCATTTATAAAAGTCTGATTAGTTGGAGTGCCTGGATATAAAGGCTTATTTCTAAATGAAATAGCCGATTCCTTAGCTGAGTCATCAATTAGCGAACCGATTCTACAGCACTGTTCATCATCCGCCTATGTGACTGCTGCTCGATTACGCAGACGTACGCTCATGGAAGTCTTTAGAGGTACAGCACTAAGAAACTCTACTGAATATCGCCATTTATTATATAACTGGCGAAGATACCTTTGCCGCACTCGTAAACAACAAGTAGCTGTCACAGGGCTGCGTTGCCGGGTACCAAATTTAAACTTCTATAAACACAGGTCTGCTCAGGCACCTTCGCCACTGTGCGCGTTTTGTGAAGAACTTGAAACAATAGATAATTTCTTTTGGACTCGCAGGTGGTTTAACACATACCAAAAAACCCTTTTAGAAATACCTTTACGTGGTATTGGTGTGGACCTATCTGTGCCTGTCATTCTGTCTTTTGGAGCTTCCATCTCTAGGTTCTTTAATGCGACTGTATGCGCGGCCATTTGGTACTATATTGATGAAACTAATAGCCTGACTAATTATTCTGTTTCATTATCCTAACGTGTCAACAAAGTTATATACGTATAAGAACCAGATTGTTGCTCTATTCTAAGAAAAAAATCGTTTCTTTATTTAAATCATTGTATGCATTAGATCAAGCACCACACTTTCCTAGGTCATCGGTAATTTTTCTATTATATTTCCATTATTCTAAATCTGAACAATAACTTTTAAACCACTCGATTCCTGGCCAATCCTCCATAGTGGGTGTGCGCCATGGACAAAAGGTGAACAAGAACAAGAACATTGTCACACATTGGCTTAATGGGGCTTGTGGCGCTCCCGTGAAAGCATCTGAATTTTAGGCATGTCCTAAACATTGGTTACTTTGTCAACCTTGTCACTGATGTCTGCTTGCGTATCCCCTCCGATCATAAAGTTTCCTCTCAACAGCCTACATCCACCTGTTTCGCTTTTTTCGTGTAGCCCTATATAACAACTATTGGGTATAAAATGAAATGTTTGAGGTATTTGAGTATGGTTATAAGTGGGTTAAACTGCATTATTATGTTAGAAGCGTGCTCGAGTAGACTGGTGTTTCAAGCACTTGCCTTCCGGACGTGCGGACCTAGCTTCAAACTATGCAGCAAACACCGAACGACACTCGAAGTCCTTGCACAGCACTTCTCTTTCGCCTGCCGATTTCCAGTTTGAAAAACTGCGAATAATGAAACCACACAAAAAGTTCGCGGCAGTGAATGTTAACAGTACGTATGATATCAAACCATAAATGTATACATTTATGGTTTGATCAGTGAATGTTAACAGTACGTATGATATCGAACCATAAATGTATACATTTATGGTTCGATATTATACGTACTGTTAACATTCACTGTCGCGAACTTTTTGTGTGGTTTCATTCTTCACAGATTTTTCAAAATGAAAATCGGCAGGCGAAGAAGAAGTGCTGTGCAACGACTTCGAAGTCGTTTGGTGTTTGCTGGATAGTTTGAAGCTAGGCCCGCACGTCCAGAAGGCAAGTGTTTGAAACACCAGTCTACTCCAGCACGCTTCCAACATATTAATGCAGTTTAACCCACTTTAAACCATACTCAAATACCTCGAACATATCGTTTGAAGCAATATTTATATAGCCGATCAAGTCGAATGATTGAATGAATGAATGAATGAATGAATGAATGAATGGAGGCTCAAAAGGACAACCTGATGGTATAGTTAGTAGCGCATGATTCATAGCAGTAGTGCAAAGAGGCACACGGACGACTACAGATCGAGACGGGGACGAAGCACTACCTAACAAGTCGGTGTTTAATCGACGGGATTGCACACATATATGCACGCACACCACCGTGCGAAGGAACAAAAAACAAAGTGGTGGGGAGAGAGAGGCATACAGAAGGCAACGTGCCCCCTCCTCTTTCCGCCACTCCCTTTTTTCTTCGTGCAGTATCGTGCGTACTTATATGTGCAATCTCGTGCATAAAAAAAAACTACCTGTTAGGTAGCGCTTCGTCCCGTCTTGATCTGTCACCGTCCGTATGCTTCTTTGTGTTACTGTTCCGAATCGTGCATTTGAGTTGCCGCTTTCTTGGCAGACTCTTTGTATACAGACAGTCATTACAGCCCTAAAAAGCAGCCGGACCCACACAGTCGGCTAGAGCAAGGTAAACTTTTCGTACTATTGGGTGAAGCATCCCGGATTGAAACAGGGCCAAATGACAGACGGGTCATAACGTTTATACCCCGACAAACTCGTCAGATATGCCGCAATTAACTTTGCGAACATGCAGTCAATATCCACATGTTAAAAGAAAGAAAGGAAAAATTGAGAAACAAAAAGGAAACGAAAAAAGCAAGCAAGAAAGAAAAATAAAGAAGGAAAATTAAGAAAGAAACAAAGAGGAAAAGAGTGGAAGCAAACAATAAAGAAGGAGAAAACAAAGAATCAAAAAAGAAAGAAAGAAGGAACGAAAGAAAAGAAGAGACTGAAAGAAAGAAACAAACAAAGGAGGAAGACAGCAACAAAAACGAAAAAGGTACCACAAACAATAAACATAGACACAGTAAGTAAACAATACAAATTTTATACCATGCTCGTGCCAAATAGTACACTGAAGTCCAACGTTACAGTTGACTTAAACTTTTCTCTTAATTCACTTTAGTTTTTTTTTCTATGGCGATGTTCGTATTACGTGACAGAAAGACGGACGGACGACTTTCTTGTCAAGTCAGTGCGCAAATGCTACGCATCTAACAAACATTTTCAGAAGCTGGCTTTTTCACTATAATACCCTTGCTGTGGAGAAGTCTGTCTTAAGTGGCTGCACTTTACTTTTGGTGACAGAGGCACTGCGAGTATGAGTGCCCGCGTTGGAAAGGACGTTCCTGCATTGTGAGAAAGCGTGATTATTGAATATTGTATTTATCAGCTCATGATGGCTATACCTAGGACTAATCGCCTGCACAATGAAACGACAGAATATTTTTACCCTCGATGTCTCTGTACATGACTAAACAATGTTGCATTACTGTAAAATGCACAGCAAGTTGCATTTCCGTGGAAGAATACTACTGCCGATGACTACAATACTCCTCAACTCGAAATGTTGGCGCAGCTGTATGCGTTTTCTTGTGGCGATATACGTAGGCGAAGACTTCGAGAGAGCCGTGCACAGCTACAGGCTCCTCTTCATATTTACGTTGCTTTCCTATTTTTCTAATGATCGTTTTTATGAATGTTTTTATTTTGGCCATCCTTTTTTTATTTCTTTATTTTATGCTTCGGTCGCCCAATTCGAAATCACAAAAGTTTACTCTTATTTTTAAACCACACTTTTCTTTTTTATTTTGGTATTTTTACGTTATACATCATGTTTCGGAGGTGATCATTCCAGAGTAATTCATAGAGCCGGCCTACGCAATGCCAGCAGTAATCGACGCATGGCAGACAGGTGCCTGCAGTGAGGGCCAACCAGAAACGACACCTAATTCAGGAACTGGCACCGGAAAGCTGCTCTCTAAAAGACAGTAGCATAATCATTGCTAAGGTTTCACACATGCGCTGCACGAAGGATACCTTGTGTAGCGCACACAGATCGGAGAAACGTTCACGAACGCTGACAAACCATGCAAGGCAGCCGAATGTTGAACACAAGGTAGGATTTGCTACCCTTTGTTATTGCGCCGCATAGATTCCATACAGACCATTACGGTAGTTATAACTCTTAGCTGCCGCTTTCATGCCATACTTTACCAGTTGTGCGATTGCGTAGCCGCGTGCCAATAGATTCGTTTTCATTTTAATTGTGCTTCAACGTCTATTTAGGGAGACTCGATATATTTGGTTTTCTCTCCACAATACTGCAGTGGCTGCCATTCGTGAGCTCGGTCGTCGAAGCCGACGGCAAGCAGATGTCCATCGGAAAGCGTTATCGCGCCACCTACGAGCTTCCCCTAATAGGTGAGATGGGTACTATTATTATTGTTGTTTTAGATAGTATGAATACGCCGAATGATAGGGTAGATGGTTAGTTCAATAGTGCGTCAGCAGCAGCTTGTCCTGATATACAGAAGGTTCACGAACGCTGTTACTGCCATACCTTATCAAGGGCCTATATTTAGAAACATCCATGAAAGAAAAAGGTCAATATAACGTGAACTTTTTGCTCTTCTAGAACACAAATATCCCACGTATACTGGCTCCAGTTACGCCTGTAATATACTAAATGAACACTGCACTAGTGAGACATGAAGACATGCGTGACCATAACAAATTCGATTGATCGTTATGTGGAGTTTAACGTACCGAAATCACCATAAGATTATGAGAGACGCTTTAGTGGAAGGCTCCGGAAAGTTCGACCACCTAGGGTTCTTTAACGTGCACCAAAAGCTGAGCACACGGGCTTACATAATTTTCACAGCCATCGAAAATGCAGCCACCACAGCCAGGATTTCATCCCGTGACCTGAGAGTCATCGACCGAGTTCCTGAGCCACTAGACCGCCGCGGTGGGGTGACCCCATCACAAAGTTAAACGGGGCTAACGGTACAGAGACAAAAAAACGGCCACATCACAATCCGTCCTCTAACTATAATATATATATTGAAAAAGGGTTTATTGGCGACTGTTGCGACGGTGGTCCTACGATGAAACACGATCGAGCAAGAGCAACGGTCGAGCAGATGCCGGCGATGATCAGCACGATGATCAGCACGATGATCAGCGAAGCCAAGCACCCAGTACCCAAGCGGTGGCGATGTTGTTTGCCAACGATGCGTGTTCTTCTTCACAATTTGCCCCCGCCGAAAAAGAGCCATCCTGGCGACCTAAGAGTCTGGAGGCAGAGGGCTGTGATATGGCTTAAAGCGGGCGATGTGGACGATGTCACGTCCACGCCGGCGCATGTCGTCAGATGGGGAAAGTGGCTCGATGAGAAAATTCACCGGCGAGGTTTGCTCCAAAACGCGGTATGGGCCCTCGTACTTTGGAACGAGTTTTGAGGATATGCCGGCGGTTTGGTAAGGAACAGCCAGCCATACAAGTGATCCCGGGGAATAGCTGGGGCTTCGTGAAGAGTCGGCGTTGTTTTCTTTCTGGCGCTGTTGTTCTTGTGACGTAAAGGTGCGTGCGAGTTCACGGCACTCTTCCGCATTACGGGCAGCTTCGGACACAGATGGGCATTCGGATGCGTCAGGATGGTATGGAAGGAGAGTGTCGATGGTGTGGGATGGTTCGCGTCCATAAAGAAGAAAGACAGGTGAAAATCCAGTGGTAGACTGTGCCGCGGTGTTATATGCGAACGTGATGAATGGAAGAATGCGATCCCGGTTAGTATGATCGGATGTCACATACATGGCGAGCATATCGCCAAGGGTGCGGTTAAATCTTTCCGTGAGCCCGTTAGTTTGCGGGTGGTATGCAGTGGTCTTGCGATGAACAACATGGCATTCAGAAAGCAGAGACGTGACGACTTCTGATAGGAAGGCTCGACCTCGGTCGCTTAGTAGCTCTCGAGGTGCACCATGTCGTAGTATGAAGCGATGAAGAATGAAGGATGCTACGTCCCGCGCAGTGGCACTTGGAAGGGCGGCGGTCTCAGCGTAGCGTGTTAAATGGTCCACAGCGACTATGATCCACCGATTTTCATCTGATGTTGTCGGTAGAGGGCCATAGAGATCAATTCCGATCCGATCGAAAGGTTTGGCAGGGCACGGAAGCGGTTGAAGCGCACCGGACGAGTGGAAAGGCGGTGATTTGCGGCGTTGACAGTCAGGGCAGCCCATAACGAATTTTCGAACGAAATTATACATTCCGCGCCAGTAGAAGCGATGGCGAATGCGTTCGTAAGTTTTGAAAACTCCGGCATGACCACATTGGGGATCGTCGTGAAAGGAGGCGCAGATTTGTGATCGCAAGCTGCGCGGGACAACCAAGAGCCACTTACGACCTTCGGGGGCGTAGTTGCGTCGGTGTAGCAGCCGATCACGAATGGCGAAATGAGCAGCTTGACGTCGGAGAGATCGTGGTACCGCAGTGGTTGACGATCCAGAGAGACACTTAAAAAGGGAAGCGATCCACGGGTCCTTGTGTTGTTCACTGGTAAAGGAGTCGAGGTCGAGAGATGCGACGGAGTTGGTACCAGTGGTTTCGCAGGCCGAGTCGAGAGGTAAAGGCGAACGCGACAGGGCGTCGGCGTCAGAATGCTTGCGTCCGCTGCGATAGATGACACGAATGTCGTACTCCTGGATTTGCAGTGCCCACCGAGCTAGGCGGCCAGAAGGATCTTTCAATGTGGCGAGCCAACAAAGTGCATGGTGGTCCGTTACCAGGTCGAATGGGCGACCGTACAAATAAGGGCGGAACTTGCGAAGCGCCCACACTAGCGCCAAGCACTTTTTTGCAGTGACGCTGTAATTGGCCTCAGCTTTAGTGAGTGTGCGACTCGCATAAGCGACGACGTATTCGGAGTAGCCCGGCTTGCGTTGGGCGAGGACGGCGCCTAGACCAACCCCACTAGCGTCTGTGTGAACTTCCGTTGCAGCTGTTGGGTCGAAATGCCGAAGAATTGGAGGAGATGTTAGCAGACTACGGAGCGTGGCAAACGCGACGTCGCAGTCAGAAGACCAGGATGAAAGGTCTGCATCACCGCGTAGGAGGTTGGTCAGTGGTGACATGATCGACGCAAAATTTCGCACGAAGCGCCGGAAGTACGAGCATAGTCCGACAAAACTGCGTAATTCTTTCAGTGTAGTAGGTTTCGGGAACTCAGCGACTGCTCGCCGTTTTGCAGGGTCGGGTCGAACACCATCCTTGGAGACGATGTGCCCTAAGATGGACAGCTCTCGCGCGGCGAAGCGGCACTTTTTAAGGTTCAGTTGGAGCCCAGCGTTGGTTAAACACGTCAGCACCAGTTGGAGCCGACGCAGATGTGTAGGAAAATCGGGAGAGAAAACGACAATGTCGTCGAGGTAGCATAGACACACAGACCACTTCAGTCCACGCAGTGTGTTGTCCATGAGTCGTTCAAACGTGGCAGGAGCATTACAAAGCCCAAATGGCATTACGTTAAATTCGTACAGGCCATCTGGTGTAATGAACGCAGTTTTCTGGCGATCAGCTTCTGCCATAGGAACCTGCCAGTATCCAGATCGTAAGTCTAAGGAGGAGAAGAATTCGGCTCCTTGGAGGCTGTCAAGGGCGTCGTCGATGCGCGGTAATGGATAGACGTCTTTCCGCGTCACCTTGTTTAATCGCCGGTAGTCGACGCAAAATCGAATCGATCCATCCTTCTTTCGAACTAGAACGACAGGAGATGCCCAAGGACTGTGCGATGGTTGTATAACGCGATGGCGTAGCATCTCTTCGACCTGGTCGTTGATGACGTGACGTTCTGCAGCAGAGACACGGTACGGTTTTTGACACAATGGCTGGTGCGAACCGGTGTCAATGTAGTGGTGCACTGCGGAAGTCCGACCCAATTGCGGCTGAGAAACGTCGAATGAATTCGCGAAGTGCTGGAGAAGATTAAGAAGCTCGGCGCGTTCATGGGCACTTAAGGTGTCGGCGATGGAACTCGAGAAGGTGTCACTCGATGAGCAATCCAGTGGGGAAAGGGCATGAAGTTCGGTCGAGGCGCTACTGCACGATTCGTCTGGCATGTTAAGGAATAAAGAGGAATCGAGGTACTCCACTCGACCGAGACATTCGCCGGCAAGTAGCGTAAGCGGTGCAGAAAGGGGGTTGTGGACGAAAATATTGCTTCGGCCCGCAGTGACGTCGAGTGTAGCGAAAGGCAAGGAAACGGCTCTGCGGCTCATGAAAATGTCGGAAGGTGTAAACATTACTGTAGCATCGTTATGGTCATCGCAGCAAACAGGGACAACGGCAAGAGAGGCTGGCGGAATTTCAGTGTCTTCACGTACGACGAGTTTTGGAGACCGCTCAAGAGTTTCGTGCAAAGGTTCGTCACACAGGTGCGAAAATTGAACTTCAGCGCGTGCACAGTCGATGACGGCATGATGTTGTGACAGGAAGTCCCACCCGAGGATAACGTCATGCGAGCACACCGAAAGGACGATGAACTCGACAACGTACATAGAGCCTTGGATGAAAATGCGGGCTGTACAGGTGCCGAGAGGTCTGACTGGCTGTGCGCTAGCCGTACGAAGCGATAGTCCAGAGAGCAGCGTGGTCACTTTGCGTAGGGAGCGGCAGAGCTGGGCGGTTATAACAGAAACGGCAGCACCTGTGTCGATGAGGGCAAAGGTAGAAACACCATCGACAGATATGGCGACGACGTTAGCAGGTGAAGTGCGAGGACTTGGGAATTTCGATGACGGCGCAGTTCTTGCCTCTGGAACAGCGGCGTTCAGTTTTCCCGGTTGGAGGAAGCGGGTCGGGGACGCATTGGGGACAGAGATCGCCTGCGAGGAGACGGCGAGAGGGAAGAGTGAGTCGGAGCTGGGCGCTGGGGTGACTGAGACCCGGGAAGATTAGTGTAGCCATACTGCGGTGAAGGATAGGGAGCAGGTAGGTGCGTGGGCGGCGGGTCATACGGTAACGGCCAAGTAGCGTTGTGTTGCGATTGGAAACGACGACAACAATATCGTGCCACGTGTCCTGGAGTACCGCAGGCGTAGCAGATCGGTCGATTGTCAGCAGTGCGCCAGGAATTGCTGACTCGCGGTGCAGCCCAAGGTGTCGAAAGAGGGGTAGAGTGGGGAGCGACTGCAGGCATGGGTGGCAAAAGCTGCTGGCGGGGTCTGCTGCGTACCACCTGGGCATAAGTAAGAGGCGCGGCCACGGGCTGCATAGCCGGCGCATGGGGAACAGTCACGGCCACAGGCTGCTGGTGGGCAGCGACGGGAACAGCCTGAGCTACCTCTTCGGCAATAACGTCGCGGAGTGGTGAGGGCAGACGAGAGGACGGCGGCTGCTGCGTGAAGGGAATCAACGACAGTTGCCGAGCTACTTCTTCACGCACGAAGTCTTTAATCTCTTGCAGGGTTGGTGCGTGGTCGCGAACGGAAGTGAGACTGGAAAGCGAATCGGCGTGTGAGGAAAATGGCCGAGTCAGGGCGCGCTGCTTGCTCAACTCGTCGAAGCTTTGACACAAAGTAACAAGTTCCGCAACGGTGGCAGGATTACGGGCGAGGAGCAGCTGATATGCACCGTCATTTATCCCTTTGAGGATGTGTTGAATCTTCTCCGACTCGGGCATGGTGGTGTTCAGTCGGTTGCAAAGTCCAATGATGTCTTCAATGTAGCTTGTGAAAGATTCCGTTGGTTTTTGTGCGCGAGTCCGCAAGCGTTGTTCGGCTCTGGACTTGCGGACAGCGGGTCGGCCAAAAACGTCAGCAAACAACATTTTGAAGATGGACCACGTCATAATGTCGTTTTTGTGGTTGTTATACCACATTTCGGCCACGTCAGTGAGGTAAAAGATGACGTTAGTCAATTTGTCCGCGTCATCCCACTTGTTGTTTGCGCTCACCAGTTCGTAGTTAGCGAACCAGTCTTCCACGTCAGTCTCATCAGCTCTGCTAAAGACTTTGGGCTCTCGCAAACGAAGAACGCCGGGGTTGCTGGGGGATGGAGTGGAAGAGCCAGGTTGCGCGTTGTTGGTAGCCATGATGGTAGGTAGCGTTCGGTTGCGCAGCTCCAGGTTGAGGCGACGGCGAATGGCAGCACCCAGGTTCAGGCGACGGGGAATGTCAGCACCCTCCGCCAATTGAAAAAAGGGTTTATTGGCGACTGTTGCGACGGTAGTCCTACGATGAAACACGATCGAGCAAGAGCAACGGTCGAGCAGATGCCGGCGATGATCAGCACGAGCCGAGCGAGCGAAGCCAAGCACCCAGTACCCAAGCGGTGGCGATGTTGTTTGCCAACGATGCGTTTTCTTCTTCAATATATATATATATATATATATATATATATATATATATATATATATATATATATATATATATATATATATATATATATATATATATATATATATATATATATATATATATATATATATATATATATATATATATATATATATATATATATATATATATATATATATATATATATATATGTGTGGGTGTGTGTGTGTGTGTGTGTGTGGAGAGAAGTGTATATTTAATTGCTCGTTTTTCCGTGTTTCAACACAATATTAATCTGATCTAACAGAGAATGGACCAGAACAACAAGAGAGAAGGCAGGGAGGTTAACCAGGCATATGCCAAGGAAAGTATCGGGGAAGTTATTAGACCAAATTGAAATGTAAATGTGATGGAAGAAAAGTGGGTGAAAAGATGACTTGCCGTGGGCAAAAACCTAACCTGCGTCTTTCAAAGAACGCGTTCGATGCTCTACCACTGAGCTACCGCGATGGCTATCCTACCAGCCACTTTATTGGGTATATATGTGAATTTAAACGTGGTAGTGTAAGTAAGCGCCACCAGTAACCATGGTGGCGAGTGTGGCACACTTTTTATGAGCCTGTTTGGCGTCATGTAGCACGTCAACCTATTACGAGCTGGCAGCCGACCAATAGTCTCTCGTATACAACCTGAAGACACCAAGTCTGCCTGTACGAGACCCTCGTTATTGAATAATGGAAAGAAGTGTATACTTACGGGCTCGTTTTTCCCTGTTTTCACACAATATTAGTGAGATCTAATAGACAATAATACCAAGGAAGCTATAGGGGAAGTCATTAGACTAATTTCTAATGTAATTGTGAAGAAAGAAAAGTGGCTGAAAAGATAACTTTCTGTGGGCAGGAACCTATCCTGCGACCTTCGAGTAACGCGTTCTATGCTATACCACTGAGCTTTTTAACACTCACGCGATAAAATTGCCAATGTGTGTTATCGTCGTTTCTGAGCTAATACTAAGTGTCAATAACCACATACCCGCCAAGCAGTGACACGCGCCTGTGGGTATGTGCCGCTGTTTTGCGGGAAGTGCTCGACGACGTACGCGACAGGATTGTGACACTATACAAGCCTTGTACAGGGTGTCATATTTGTCAAAGCATCTGTAGGACCGCGGTAAGAATTGGCTTCGTGGCAATTTTCATTTGCTTTTATTTATTGTGAGTTGTAAGTTTGGGAAGGCATGTCACCAATTGGCAGGTAGCAATGCTTTAGTTGCACTCGGTCGAAGCGTGCCCGACCAGATTTGCCGTGAACGCCGACGAGAATCCGGCACCATAATTTTCACCCCGCGTAGTTCACCAGCACCGGAGACTACTCAGCGTTTCAAGTTCCTGTTAACTCCGGAAAAAGGAACCGACCCCACGTGGGCAACAAAAAGGGTGGGATTAGAAACTTCATTGTAAAGACCCTCTAATTGTCTCACGGAGCTTTCAATGGGCCTCTCCCGAGACCCAGCGCAGCGCATTACCGCCTTACATCGGTGGAGCTGCGGCCCAGCCGCATGCTGTGGTCACGCACGCCGTTTCGAGACAGCGTGCGTCGCGAAAACTCGGACGTCACTGGCAACCTTTTACGCGGGTTCGGCTTAGCTCCGGTAGCTCTCGGAAGTGGGCGGGCTGGCGACACGTGAAAGCGTGGCAGCGTCGCAGCAATCGGGCTCCTGATGATGATTTGGTGCGTATGGTCACAGCGGCATGTCTTCGACTGCTCCCGCGTTAATCTTTGCAAATGAGCTCGTAAGTGAAGCCACGTGCGGTCAGCGACTGGTTCCTCTTACAGCGCACAGGGGACAAACGGATTATTGCCTCGTCGTCAAGAAATTGACATGTTACAGGGAAGTCGTCCTATGGCCGTAATACTCAGTACGTGTAGTTCTGTTTAGATAATGGCGCACCGCGGAGCTGGCTCATGCCTCTAATGACATTAGCTAGTTGTGTTTTTATTTTCATTTTGGTTGTTGTTTTATTTGGGGAGAGGGCATGAGCCCGCACGTGCACGAAAGTGGCGTCCTCGTGGCGGGGTTTTTAATCGACCAAGTACTTTCCTCTCAGTGGACAACCAGGCGACGATTCACCGAGAGTTGTGTAAGGGCGGAGCAGTGAGTGGATGAGAAGAGGCCCCGAAGCTCCGCCAAATGTTCTGAGCCGGGCTTGAGGTGCTGGACACCATCGGTTCTGTCGAGTCCTATAGGGTCGCCCTACAGAAGACGGTTCGTTTCCAAAGTGTTTTCTTTTTTTTTTGTAACTTTGATGTCCGTTTTTATGTAACTTTTGTGCAGTCAGTAAGTATACGTTTTTCTCGGCGTACTAGAACTTATCCAGCCGTTCTGCTTCTTTAAGTGACCAGCAACTCAATCGCCGCTATTGGAATAGCGGCAGCACGTTTCGTCGCCCGCGTTGCTATAACACCTCGGGTGGTGCGTCTCGGGCGCCGAGTGGTGAGAGTTGGTTTCCACAACATCGCAAAGAACCTGGATTTTACTCCATCTTACACTTCCATACTAATCATGGTTCACGCCAAGTTAAGGGTTTTCTCACGAGAGCACCCAGACGTCAGTAGATAGATAGATAGATAGATAGATAGATAGATAGATAGATAGATAGATAGATAGATAGATAGATAGATAGATAGATAGATAGATAGATAGATAGATAGATAGACAGACAGATAGATAGATAGATAGATAGATAGATAGATAGATAGATAGATAGATAGATAGATAGATAGATAGATAGATAGATAGATAGATAGATAGATAGATAGATAGATAGATAGATAGATAGATAGATAGATAGATAGATAGATAGATAGATAGATAGATAGATAGATAGATAGATAGATAGATAGATAGATAGATAGATAGATAGATAGATAGATGCCAAAAGAGCTTGGAGTGCGCAAAGAAATGCTTCGCATTTAAAAAGAAAAGCATTCTTGGTGCACGCAGCCGAACACACTTTGCCCGACAATAGAGCCGCAGGGGTCACGAACAATACTCCTCGCTGGGTGCCGGTCAGGGTATTGTGCGCGCCCTTGCTTGACGTCTCGAGGGGGTCCCCGCTACGTCACACCACAGAAAATGTTTACTGCACCTGAGTACTCCAGCGAGCACGCGCTCTTTCTTTAAAATGAAATCAAAATATCCTATAGGCAGCAACGCTCGTCCGTCGGTCAGAGGTGGCCCCGCAAGCAGGGCTCTCAAACAACACAAGCATCTCGAGTTTCCCAAATTGGTGTGGGGTTCCTTTAAAGTTGCAGGTTAAAAGTACCCCAGCTGGTCTTAACTTCCGGTGGCCTCCACTGCGGTCTCCCTCATTATGTAGTGGCTACCAGTCACTATACCCATAATCTAATGTGGTTTTGGAGCCTATAGAAACTCTATTATTATTATTATTATTATTATTATTATTATTATTATTATTATTATTATTATTATTATTTATGCCACACCTATCGCACTACTAACAAAGGGCTTGCCGCGCATGGAGCTACACACATCAGCGCACGTGCGGCTCCCGGAAGCGCGAGGCGTCCTCTTGATTATCGGTCCCCTGACGGCATTGGAGCGTGCCAGATGATATTGAATTTTAACTGTCGTACTCCATAGACGAGCACGGCAGTTTAGAATGTCGTGATTGCCCCACGAGGGGCAAACCTATAATAGTGGTGATTGTGGCGCGATTTGCAGGTGAAGTGGACACGTGGTACAACGTTGTGGAGTACCAGCCCTATGGGCGGGTGGCCGTGCAGAGTGAGTCGTGGTTGCGTCCACGCCTCGAGCTGCGCGTCGAGACCACCAGTGAATCTCAGTGCCGCATGCACGTGCTGGTATCCTTCCGCCGAAAGAGCTACCTCTTTCAGGTATGGGCACAATCTGGCATAGATAGATAGATAGATAGATAGATAGATAGATAGATAGATGCACATACATACATACATACATACATACATACATACATACATACATACATACATACATACATACATACATACATACATACATACATACATACATACATACATAAATACATACATACATACATACATACATACATACATACATACATACATACATACATACATACATACATACATACATACATACATACATACATACATACATACATACATACATACATACATACATACATACATACATACATACATACATACATACATACTCTGAATGTGTCTTTGGTTAAGAAATGCGCCGCATTTTGCAAGTACATTGCTAGCACAGGTGGCAGGGAAACGATCATCGTTACCGCACCAGCAATATCTGCTGTAACACACCATAGATCGTTCACTAACCTGATAAACAAGACGTAACGTCACCCTGAAATGACACATGAAAATTTTTGTTCTCGCTATTCTACTTCTCGCAGGAAATTAGCTGGTGTCACCTCATAATCACCTCTGCTTTGATTGTATGCAAGCAATATTCGTAGGCTACATGCGGATCAACATATGTGTACTTTCAAATATCAGATGTTTGCGCGCGGGAGAACATTCAAGCTCAAGCATTGCCGGCATACTTGTGCCTATCAGGCTGCACCTCAACCAATGAAACAAGAGCGCAAGCCCGCACTTGTCTCGTCGGTGTTAGACTTGTTCTGCGAGCTTGGTTGGGTGCGCTTTCACTAATTCACCCAACGGCTTCATCTGAACTCCCTATGACTGACAGCATCAAGAAAGCATGCGTTGTTCCTATGAGCGCTTTTTTTATCTTTAATACTTCTTTATAGTCAGCATAAATCCTCAGATAGTCCATTCATAGCCTATGATAATTATTACAGGCCGTACACCGTCGTCATTTATGAAAAGTAACACATCATTGCGTAGCCTGCGCTCCACGGCGGCTGCCTACAGGACCATCATCAACCGACAGCAAAAGAAAAGACGTTGGATTTCGGCGTCATCTATTGGCAAACAAAACAACGAGTTATGGCCGCTGGACAAGCGCTCCAAGATACTGTAGGCAGCCGTTGTATAGAGAGCAGCAGGTCACGCGATCACGTGTTCTGTTTCATAAAGAATGACAGTGTACATTTTATCCTTTCTTTACTTTTATGTAACTTTCCGCGACACTCATCTAACGCGTTTCTTGTCCCTTTTCACGCTCCCGGAATAATAACAACTAGACGAATGTACGCTGTCTCAGATCAATTTCCGGTCAATAAACAGTATTATCTCTGTCTCTCGATGACCTTGGCCAGAGAATCAGAAGTTGGGATAGGACAATTCGGTTTCCTACTGATCTGTATCACCGCATATAACGTTCAGCGGTTCCGTTTTGTTTTTGTTTTTTGCACACACCACATCTCGAATATTTGCCAATCGCATGGTTACTTACCTTATGAATAACTTAGCCCTAAAGTTTAGCTAGAAAAGTGTACCCGCTGACGCCCAAACCGATTAGGAGGTGACATAAAGTTGCTTGGAGGCACCTCGAGACAAACAAGCAAACTAGGCAACCTGCAACTACCACTACCAGGCGGAGTAGCCTATTACCTAAGCCCAATGTTAACATAAAAACAATAGCACATAAAAGAAAATGTTGTTGCTCTAATTGGTTGCTCATTTTAAAAAAATACTACTCTGCGGCGGCTGCATTTTCGATGGCGGCGAAAATGCTGTAGGCTTAAAATTGCAGACAAGCTTCTTGCAGTACTTCAACAGTGAAGGAAAGCCCTCCTCCTAGTTTGTAAAAACCAGATAAAATAGATTCAGGGAATGAAGATATTTCTGCTTGTTTAAAAGAATTAAAAATAATCGACATATCTAAATACCTTAACCCCCCCCCCCCCCCCTTTATTTAACATTGTTCAAGTCTCAGTCTACTCCAGCCAAAAACTATCGCTGAGAACCGGTGTGACACAAGAACCAATGCAGACTCCCTGCAGTTGAAGGAAGGGCTTTTAGTCGAACATGATAGAAAGTACACTTGAGATAAGATTTTAAAACCGATAAAAAATTGTCAACCGTGGCGCCGGCGACATTCATGAAAGGAACGTTCCCATTTTCTTCGATGCAGGATTTCACTGAAGCCAGAAGCTTGCCATACGTCAAAGAATAATAAAGATATACGACATCCATCGAGAAAGCGTTGGCAATATTATTCTGAGAACGCTAAAGATCGCGTACATCACTTGATCTCTTCATCCGAAAAAGATCATTCCCCTCAAAGCTCCTTGGCTTACTCTGAATAAATCTACTGATATTAAGTAGCGTGTGCGATAAGAGCGCGCCACCACAGCGTCTTTATATCTGGCGACGTGCGTTTAATGCGCCATCTCGCTGGTAAGGCTGAAAACACGATAGTTCTCCCTAGGTGGCTATTGCCAGGGGTAAGTGGTTGATATAAATAGCTTGCCCTTTCGGCGTTGAAGGAGGGGCTCCTTCGTGGCTCTGAGGCTATCACCTCGCGCTCACAATTCAGAGATCAGACGTTCCACTCCGCGCGCCGGAGTCTTTCTCTGTGTAATTTTTCTTTCTTGCGTTTTTGTATATAGAGATACGTACGCATATATGGTAAGGGACGGTGACGCCGACACCGGCGGCAAAATCTAGCCGAAAGGGTCTATATATTTGCTATCGCAATAATAAACAGTGTAAAGTGAGTGCTGTACGTGTCTGGTGCCTGATTGTGCACGTGTGAGCGTGTGTGAATGCGACGTGTGTTTGAGCTATGATTGTAATATTTTATAACAATATCCCGTATGGAAGAATACCAACTATAGATTCTGTTTTAATTTCAGTGCAGATGTTGGCCCTGATGCTTTGCTGCGAAATTGTAAAAATGTTTTTAATTATATGGTGGCCTTATGAAACAACGAGGGACTTCTTAAAATTTTTATATGTTATTTCTTGTCTCACAACGCGGCGCTAATGTCAGTGCTGGCAATTATATGCAAACTAGGGAACTCATGCACGTTCCTTAAATCGGTTTCTCTTATCAACTCTTCTGTTCACAGTACACACTAGGCCCTGTGCTGCACTTCGTAAGCAACCAGCAACTCCAGCGGTCCTTGTTCTTGCTTCGAATGGTCTTCCCGCAATGACTAGAGCATGGCCGGCACCACGCACCCAAGCGTGGGTCGGAGTCGCTCACTGTGAAGCTGCCCAGCGCTGGCTTCCGGTACTGAGCACGACAGACAAGAGCCATGTGCGCTACTGCCGAGCTCTACTTTTGATGAAGTCGATTGTGACCGTTAACTGGTCGTCTCTGCCTACATACTTCGTGAATATGCTCAATTTTTTTTCTCGATTGTTTCGCAAGACGTTTCATATTGCACTTGAAGGATTCCTCACCTTCCTTGTTGCAACCTGTTTGCTATACTTAAATGCTGGAAATCTTCCAAGTACGTCCGGCGAACTTTTTACCGCATGCATATTTCGAGACTGTTGCACTGGCAGCGAAAATAGAAGTCAATAAATTGATCTGAAATGAGGCTGGGAGGTGAAAAGGTATAGCTTTACTGAAGCCACTTGCCTCAAACGACGTAGTTTCGCTGCATCTCATTTCCGTCACGTCGAGGGCACACGTCACATTTGCGTCGACGTGAATTTTTTTTTTCTCGCTGCATAGCCTATTCCTGGGTTTTCAGGAACAGCTCATGAAGGTGGTGGATGTGATGTGGGGACATCTACAAACCTGCAATGTCTTTTTTCTTCTTATTTAAATTCGTTTGAAATGTTTTTGTCCCAATATATATATATATATATATATATATATATATATATATATATATATATATATATATATATATATATATATATATATATATATATATATATTGTGTAATGAATCTGAACAACGGACGCTCTGCTGGTAATGAACAAGACGAGGATGATCGGTGGCTGTAGTAGTAGCTCGCGCACCCCGCTCGCCATTAGCCAGACCTGCCTGATAAAGCATATTTTGCCAAGCTGCGCCTGAACCTTTCTCGACGTACAACACCTCTATTTTAAGTGGTGGAGGAGCCGGGGTTCCCATCAACCTGGAACTTCGCAATCAGACGCTACCCTCACCGTTCACCATGACTGCTCCTGGCCCTTCTCAAGCTGCCTTACCAACGACAGTCTACTACTGTACTGGCGTGCCTCGGCAACGCCACCCACCAATTTTTCGCGGCAACGACGAACAAGACGTCGAGGACTGGCTCATCGAGTACGAAATCGTAAGCGCTTACAACAAGCGGAACGCCTGCGACCAGCTCACAAACGTGCGCTTTTACCTCCCTGGTGTGGACAGCCTCTGGTTCAAGAACCACGAAGGCGAAATCACCAACTGGTCCGCCTTCAAGACCACCATCGCCACGGTCTTCGGTCGTCCCGCCATGCGCCGGCTTCGCGCGTAACAGCGTCTCCGTAGTCGAGTCCAGCGCAAGGACGAGACCTTTACAAGTTACATTGAAGATGTCTTGTCTCTTTGCAAGCGCGTCGATGAATTTCTAACCAAACGCGACAAAATGAAGCACATAATCAAAGGAGTTGACGACGATACCTTCCAGATGCTCGTTGCTAGGAATCCACAGACAGTCACCGATGTTGTCCATCTCTGTCAGGAGTACGACGAGTTGCGTAAGCAGCGTGTCTCGACGCGCAGGGCCGCTGAAGATACGGCTGAAGTTTCCGCCCTCGTGCACGACGTCGCTGCTGATCACACCGTCTTACTGCCCCACATCAAACAATTCATTCGTGAAGAAGTTGCGCGTTAGCTTTCTCTTGTGGCCAAAGCATCCGCGCCAGTGACGTCGTTAGACCCACGTCTACGCCAGGTCATTGAGACACAGGTCACGCAGGCACTGCCTCCATCGCCATCTGTCCCTACGCCGCTGACCTACGCTGCCGTCGTTGCTAGACCCCCAGCCCCACCTGTCTCTGGTGCATACCGGGGCACCGGGTCCTCCTACCCTGCGACGCTGCCTACATACACGGCACCCCATCCCATTTCGCCCCCTGCACCTTCTGTCGTTAACCCATGGCGCACCCTGGATAATCGATCCATCGGTTTCGCATGCGCTTTCGTGGGACATATAGCATGCTACTGTCCCCGTCGCAACTTCTAGCCTCCAGACCATGGAAATTCTGCAAATCACCAGGCTACCCAGAATCCCCAGCGACCATCTTCTCCTATCACCGACTCATTGTCCCCACGACGCCCTGTCAATTCTCGCCGGTCATTATCATCCCGTCGCCGATCTGTTTCCCCGATGCTTCGGCGCACGAGCCCCGCTCGAGAGGAAAACTGACAGCCGCAGTTCCGGAGGCAAGAAGTGCGTCGTCGTCGAACTTTTTAAGACCTCCTCTTTGTCCGACCAACGAAATTGATGTGCTAGTAGAAGGTGTTGCTGTACGTGCACTTGTCGACACAGGCGCCGTTGTTTCTGTAATTAGTGAAAAACTGTGTCGCGATTTGAGAAAAGTTACAACGCCACTTACGAATCTTTCTCTGCGTACAGCCACCTCTCATTTCATCGCGCCGACAGCTCAGAGCACAGCACGCGTTCTTATTCAAGATGTTTGGTACGCCGTCAACTTTGTTCTTCCACGTTCATCTTACGACGTCATACTAGGATGGGATTTTCTTTCTACCCACCAGGCCCTCGTCGACTGCGCTCGGGCTGAACTCACGTTGACGAATCCGTGCCTTGATATCGACCACCACAGTCCCTCGAAAGTGTTTGCCGCAGCTGACGTCCGCATCGTGCCGTTGTCCGCCGTCCTAGTTCCTGTGTTTTCTCCTGCTGCCACTAACTCGACACTCCTGTTCCAACGAACTATAGCTAGTGTGCAACACCGAACCATCGTCTTATCGTTTGCCGTCATCAACTTTTCCAATGGTTCGGCGGTATTTTATGCGTGCAACGTTTCTGCTTGTCCGTACATCCTGCTACGCGGCGAGTGTCTGGGAAGCCTCAAGACCTTAAATTGTATTTTCGAAGACCCGATCTATCCAGACAAGCCATTTTTACCGACTTGTGCCATTACACCCGCAACTGACGCTAATGAACCTATGGATGTATTCCGCAAATGCATTGATTGCAACCTCACGCCTGGGCAGCAGGAACAGCTGATCAAGCTCCTACAGAGTTTTCGAGCCTCGTTTGACCACAATCAGCCTTCCTTTGGTCGAGCGTCATCTGTTGTTCACCGTATCGATACCGGTCGAGAGACGCCATTACAGCGGCGTCCATATCGTTTGTCAACTACTGAACGCCGTGCCATCAATGAACAGGTTGACGACATGCTGACACGTGGCATAATCGAATCATCAAGCAGTCCCTGGGCCTCTCCAGTTGTGTTGGTGAAGAAGAAGGACGGATCCATCAGGTTTTGCGTGGACTACCGACGTCTCAACCGAATCACGCGCAAGGATGTCTATCCACTGCCACGCATTGACGATGCCTTGGACTGCCTACAGGGAGCCGAATTTTTCTCTGCTTTAGATCTGCGCTCTGGATACTGGCAGGTACCCGTGGCAGAGGCCGATCGCGAAAAAACTGCTTTCATCACGCCCGACGGGCTTTACGAATTCACAGTCATGCCCTTCGGCCTTTGCAATGCGCCAGCTACTTTCGAGCGGATGATGGACTCTATCCTTCGAGGCCTCAAATGGAACGTTTGCCTTTGTTATTTAGATGACATCGTCGTCTTTTCAACTGATTTCGCAACTCATTTAACCCACCTCGAGAAAGTCCTCGCGTGTATTTCTGCCGCGGGGCTGCAACTCAATCTGAAGAAGTGCCATTTCGCCGCTCGAAAGCTTACGATCCTTGGCCACGTGGTTTCAAAAGACGGCATTCTTCCTGACCCTGCTAAACTTACAGACGTTTCAGCGTTTCCCAAACCGACCGCCATAAAAGAGCTCCGAAGCTTCATAGGCCTTTGCTCTTACTTCAGGCGCTTCGTCCACAATTTCGCGACGATCATCGCTCCTTTTACCAAGCTTCTCGCTGGCTCTAGAGACCTTTCAGCCTGGTCTGCCACCTGTGACGACTCTTTCAATGAACTGCGCCACCTCCTCACGTCGCCGCCTATTCTTAGACACTACGACCCATCGGAACCCACAAAGATCCACACCGACGCCAGTGGTGTCGGGCTAGACGCTATTCTTGCACAGAAGAAAGACGGCTTACAGAGTACGTGGTTGCCTACACAAGCCGAACTCTTAGCAAAGCCGAAATCAACTATTCCGTCACTGAAAAGGAATGCCTCGCCATTATTTGGGTGATAGAGAAATTTTGACCTTACGTGTACGGGCGCCCGTTTGACGTCGTGACTGACCACCACGCCCTCTGCTGGTTGTCTTCACTGAAGGATCCAAGCGGTCGCCTCGCCCGATGGGCATTACGCCTCCAAGAATACAATATTCGCGTGGTCTATCGCTCCGGTCGGAAACATTCGGACGCAGACGCCTTATCCCGTTCGCCTCTACCCCCTGACCCGGACTGCTGCGAAAGTCTAACCTGTGATGCCACTGCCGTCACCATCGTTGACATGCCATCTGAGCAACGCAAGGACCCTCGGGTTGCTTCGATTCTAGACATCATAACTGGGCGGATGGCTTCCCCCCCTTTTCGCACGTTGCGTCGGCAAGTCGAGCACTTCGCCACTCGCGGCGACGTGCTGTACCGACGCAACTGCGCACCCGGTGGACGTCAGTGGCTACTCGTGATTCCATGTCATCTGCGATCCGATATTTGTTCCACGTTTTATGACGACCCCCAATTTGGCCACGCAGGTTTCCTGAAGACTTATTCTCACATACGTCTCCGATATTACTGGCGTGGCATGTACCGTTTTATACAATACGTTCGGGCCTGCTCGACGTGCCAGAGACGAAAAACTCCCCCTTATCACGCCAGTGGTACCTTGCTACCCTAGACATGCCCATCCCGACCATTCGACCGCGCCGGTATTGATATCTATGATCCCCTTCCCAACACTGCTGACGGTAACCGCTGGATCATAGTTGTCGTCGACCATCTCACGCGGTATGCCGAAACTTCATCCCTTCCCGCGTCTACAGCAAAAGACGTTGCGACTTTCGTTCTTCACAACATCGTATTACGTCATGGAGCACCTCGGGAGTTACTGAGCGATCGTGGTCGCGTATTCTTGACAGACGTCATCACAGCATTGGTGCGTGAGTGCCACGTCGTTCACCGCAGTACAAGCGCCTATCATCCCCAGACCAATGTAATGACAGAACGCGTCAACCACACCCTTGGTGACATTCTGTCTATGTATATCTCGTCAGACCACTCCAATTGGGACCGAGTGCTCCCGTTTATCACGTTCGCCTATATTACCGCTATTCAAAGCACTACTGGGTTCTCTCCTTTTTTCCTCCTTTACGGACGCGAACCTTCTTGCACTATGGACACCATTCTTTCGTACAAACCTGACTCCTCAGAGTCCACGACTTTGTCTCAAGCCACTACATACGCTGAAGAATGCCGCCAACTGGCAAGATCATTCACAACCCAAGACCAAGGACGCCAAAAAAAAAACCACCACGATGCATCAAATAACACTACTTCCTACGATCCACGTTCACTCGTCTGGCTGCATGTCCCTTCTGCTACACCTGGCCTTTCTACCAAGTTGGTCCCCAAGTATCACGGTTCATATCGTGTGCTACAAAAAACGTCACCAGTGAATTTCCTCATTGAGCCACTAGAACCATCTTCTGACCAACGTCGTCGTGGCCAGCGAATTGTCCACGTCTCGAGACTTAAGCCCTGCTACGACCCTCCCATGTTTACTTGTCCATAGGTCGCCAGGATGGCTCATTTCGCGGGGAGTAATTGTAATGAATCTGAATAACGGATGCTCTGCTGGTAATGAAAAAGACGAGGATGATCGGTGGCTGTAGTAGTAGCTCGCGCACGCCGCTCGCCATTAGCCAGACCTGCCTGATAAAGCATATTTTGCCAAGCTGCGTCTGAACCTTTCTCGACGTACAACACCTCTATTTTACTGAGCACGACAGACAAGAGCCATGTGCGCTACTGCCGAGCTCTACTTTTGATGAAGTCGATTGTGACCGTTAACTGGTCGTCTCTGCCTACATACTTCGTGAATATGCTCAATTTTTTTTCTCGATTGTTTCGCAAGACGTTTCATATTGCACTTGAAGGATTCCTCACCTTCCTTGTTGCAACCTGTTTGCTATACTTAAATGCTGGAAATCTTCCAAGTACGTCCAGCGAACTTTTTACCGCATGCATATTTCGAGACTGTTGCACTGGCAGCGAAAATAGAAGTCAATAAATTGATCTGAAGTGAGGCTGGGAGGTGAAAATGTACAGCTTTACTGAAGCCACTTGCCTCAAACGATGTTATTTCGCTGCATCTCATTTCCGTCACGTCGAGGGCACACGTCACATTTGCGTCGACGTGACTTTTTTTTTTCTCGCTGCATAGCCTATTCCTGGGTTTTCAGGAACAGCTCATGAAGGGGGTGGATGTGATGTGGGGACATCTACAAACCTGCAATGTCTTTTTCTTCTTATTTAAATTCTTTTGGGATGTTTTTGTCCCAATATATATATATATATATATATATATATATATATATATATATATATATATATATATATATATATACATTCAAGCGCCAGAGTGTAATCTGTACGCTGCACATGTATTTTAAATATCTGAAGCTTGTTCGGGACCCACCTGGGATTAAGAAAAAAAACGTCCTAGTAGACAGCAAGATGGAAAGCTTGGGTTGTTGGTGATACAAATTTTCCGCAAGGAAAACAGTTTCTACACTCAAAACAATGAAGCAATGAATGTTTTAGGATAGTGTGTAGGTACATGGAGCCTTTCGTTTTAGCACTTGTACTTCACTCAGCCCATTAGAAGTATTTTATTGCCTGAAAGCAAACAATTTTTTGGATTGTAAATGAACGCAGCCAATATAGAACTACTGTTTTATTCAGTGTAGTTGAAGTTTTTTTTCTTAAGGAAGATGACAGTGAGAACCACTTCACTGAATCGTGATTTATTCAACCTATTTTAACGAAGATAACAAGACAATGCAACAACTTATGGTCCTACCACGATAAATTTTGTTTAGTGGAGTTTGTGGCATTAATGAACTCAAATCATAGAACACTGACCAATTTATTCAGACTGACACATAACTTGCTATCTCAGGGCAATTTTAGGTCTATGGGAAAAGGTAGTATTGGAGCTAGAAAGTACGAGTAACCTTTAGTGAGAACGATCCTTTGTACACGTTTCTTTTTTTTTAAATATACGTCATACGACAACCACGCACGTCATCAAAATATGTGTTCTTCGTCCGTGCATCTCGTATACTATCGTTGCGCAATGTCGAAAACACAGCCCTAGCCTTCTGAGAATAAAAGCAAAATCCTGTTTTCGCGACGTGTAACTATAGGCTGAGTGCTGTTCCGCATGGGCTACAACAAGCCTTCACGTTGCTGAGCACTAACAGCAGCAGGGGACATGGCATGCGCGTGCCCCTTGCTCCTTTTACACGTCAGTGCTAAAATGCGGGCGTAGTTGCTGTAGCTTGTGATCTTGTCACGCAACGCAAAAATTTAAGAAGACCATTGCTCGGGGATTATTAAAAAATGCAGTAGTATAACGTACGCAACAATCGCTTCAAGAGAGGGATTTTATATCATGATATAGAAGCAACGTAACATAGTCATTCCTTCAAGCGGTGAGAAACCATTGAACACGAACTAAGTCTCGAGCCATCGTCTTGAAAGAAAAGGACACGTGGTCGCATTGACGAAGGCAAGTCTTCTCAGCGAAGTTTTGGCTCTAGCGACAATTTCCGCTCAACTAGTTTCTCACCACCCTAAGCCTCCATTCACTCCGACGCTTCTGTCTTGCTCGTCCATTGCTGTATTTGGCTTCACCAAAACTATGTGTCCAGATATATTAGTCAATAGTAATTAGCCTGCAAGCCAAATGAGGGACTATTAGTTTCCATCTCTCTCACTAAATTTGCAAGTGATGCTTGGAAAAAAGCTTTCACCGTTCGTTTTAAATTGATTCAGCTCCGCAAATGACAGTCGCTACTAAGAAATAAAGATACCTACTGAAGTAGAGCTTCGGTAGTTGGTTCGGTATTATATTAGGGTAGGTGAAGCACAAAATATGTGGATGGGGAAGGAACTTAGACATTAGCGGTTTGTATGTCTCAGTCTGTTTGCCACTCATGTCTTTTGCGTTTAACCTGCCTAAAGTTAAGATGGGTGAGAACTTTCATCAATCGGGCGTGCTATGAACAAGTAAGTCACTGCCGAGTGCTGAGCATAGCGAGTTGACTACGTTGGCTGGATAACGTCAAAAAATGTGGATAGAAAAAGCCTTTCTTTACATAGCTGAGTCCATATAGGGAATTCCTCTTCTAAGCGTGATGTGTGAGAGGTTTTGCCATCTAATAGCAAACTATTTCGATGAACAAGCAAGTCGAGTGCAATAAAAGTGGTGGTAAACAGTAAACATAAATGCGATTTGCACAATATAGATTATTCCGGCGGTGCTATCGTAAGTGCACGCTGTTGCCTACCCATGACGAGTGCAGAATATCTATGCGGTGGCGAATGCACGTTTGAGTACAGCTTTAGTAAACCTGTGAGTAGTGGCCAGTCACTATTTCAATGATGTACCTTCTTCTTGTTTTTTTTTGCTTTTAATTAGTATTTTTGGAAGGCCGTAAATGAATCAGCCGTATAATGCAGCCTACAGGTTGTGCCAATAAAGCAAACAATATTACTGCAGTTATCGTAGAAAACAGCGCAAGCCAGGAACATTTTCAACCACAATTCTACAATCGTCTTCATTATATATGCACCCTTTTATGTTGCTATTATACACGACATCAATCATAGACAAATATGTTCTTAATGTGGTGGAGCACCGCTGACGATGAGCATAAAATCTTGGTTTTTGCGCATTTTTAACAAAAGATTGCAAACTTTTTTTTTTGGCTCTGCTTACTGGTATGATTAAAGCCGGTACACAAGTACGGCCCATACGCTTGCTCACTTTTAGAGAGTAATGACTATGCAGTATACAAAAGCAGTGTTCAGTCTTTTACGTTTCGTGGCCATGTGTGTGTGTTTGTTTCAGAATGTGGACCACTCACCTTCCTGGAAATAGCGAGTATAAAAGCGATAGCTCTTATTCGCCCTTGTTGGCAGCATGAAACTATTAGAGATGAACTTTGAAGCCATGCAAGGATAATGCTACATTGTAAATAATAAAATGACTGCATAAAAATTGTGAAGTCTCCATTTCGTCGACAAATCTATTCGCGATATATGTGGGGATAACATTCTTAATGTTTGTCAATTGTTCTACCCTCAACGAAGGAACTGGGACGTTTGTTTTGGCCGTTTTCTTTATGGTGTTCACTTCAAGGAATAGCCGATTGCGGCACTTCCTAGGGTTTCGCTATTCGCGGCAAGATTGGGCTTTAGGCGGCCGCATTGTCCCGCTAAGGTGTGGATAGGCGGTCGGTGATGCGTATACAAATACACGCAGCGGTTCTTCGTTGAGTGCGGTCTGACCCGATTGTCAGCGGATAAAATGCGTTAACTACAGTTTAATGTTAAGAGAGAGTTCTGCAATAGCGCACCGCGAGCCCTTGTGGTGCGGTCCGTGCCACTGCGCATGCGTCGAAACGCGAGTTGGCATTCGCGTTCGCGGACCACACGCAGAAAATCTAAAATTCCGTGTGGTGATGGCGGCCCGCATGTGGCCCGCAAGCGCTGATTTCGAGGCTATGGTGTCGCTGCAATCGTGCGTTGCGGTTTGCAGCAAGGCAAACGCTATTTTAAAACTTACATGGTGCCCGCTACGCCCGCAACGACTGCAGCGCTTGCAAACGGTATTCTAAAACCCTTTAATATCTGCGCTCTTACCTACTGAATCGGTGCACGACGCCTATGCAACGTTATTACCCGCTAGTAAAGGGCATTCGGCCTTTCATAGGGATGCTTGCCCTGGTGACTCTCTTCACACCTTCGCACTAAATCACGCCTTTGCTGTGTTGTTTATACGTGGTTAGCTTGTGTTCCGCCTGTTACGCATCGCGGTAGCGAGACTGAACTACTTCTTTACATCTTTGTCAGCTGCATACTACAAAAAAGAGAGGAAGAAAGATCGTAGAAAGACCGCATATATGTGCCTTAAGTTCAGTACAACCGTTTGCACCTTATATGCATATGATTTTTTCTCTCATTCTCTTCACCATGAAATGTGGGGCAGTCGATCAGTCTAGTCAGGAAAGCTTAAGTGGCTGATGGCGCTTTGCGCTACACTGCGTTTACCACGTGTATGCACATGGCCTGGTTAATGGGACAAGCATGTCTCTTTTTTCAGACAAAAAATTACCACTGCCTTAAGTCGGTCACTAACAATGCCACAGAAACACTAAAGACGATGCAAAAACTTTTTTCAGTGAAATGATATGACATTATATATAAGGCATGTCGTCAGAAATAATTTTCAGCGTCTGGGCTCTTTAAAGCGTTCTTAAATCTCAGCACACTGTTGCGCTCGGTAACTCTGTTCTAAGTACAGTTTATGTACCGATGCGTCACAGTTTTGGTGATAGCAATGACAAAATGTAAACAAGTAGTTCAGTCACGCTACAGCAGTGCGTAGCAGGTGGAGCACAAGCTAACCATATACAAACAATACAACAAAGTCATGATTTAGTGCGGAAGCGTGAAAGGAGTCACCCAGGGCGAGCATCCCTATGAAAGGCAGAATGCGTTTCACTCGCGTGTATTGTTGACGTTGCATAGGCGTCGTGCACCGATTCAGTAGCGAATAGCGTAGATATTAACAGTAAATAATAGTCAAAGCATTTTATCCGCCGACAATTCGTTCAGACTGCACGCAATGAAGAACTGCTGCGCGTATTTGTTTACGCGCCGCCGACCACCTACCCACACTTTCGCCGGAATGGTGCAGCCACCTATAGCCCAATCTTGCCGCGAACAGCTTTAACGACATACTTGTATCTCATTTTAGGAGCTAGCTCCATTTACTCGAGGCTTGTCCTATGTCGGCAGATGGCGTGTACATCAGTCTTACCTGTACACCTCTGTTGTCGCACTCGAGGTCGACTCTCCGGTGTTTTCAACACTGCGCACTAGATATCGCGCCGCCATGCACCCACAGTGTTCATCTACCATGACAATATATGGTAGACGAAGGAGGGAATAAATTGGAATGGTACGAATCATTAGATTATATCCGAAAGGTAACAGCAGATTCATTTGAAAAGATCGCCCAGGGTACTTCCTCAATGAGTAAATGTGTGAAAAAGAGGGCAATCGTGGAAGAGTGCAACCATGAGTGCCCAATGCGAGGTGTACCACTGTGGCTGCGCCTAGGCATTGTGCATCAAAGAAGGACGTGGTATGAAGAAGTCGGCTGCCAGCCGGCTAAGCGCGTGTTCATGATTGTGCACAATGTCAAATAACATTCATTTTCTCTTTTTTTTTAACAGAGGAGAAGTGTCAAAATTCTGTTTCTGGGTATCGTCGTGGTGGTTGACGCTTTCGTTGGCACCGGCGCAGTTCTGTAGACTCGAATGGGACGGAGGTACCGTTGTTTCGAACTGACAGCAGTGGTGTACAGGAGTCGGCCTGGGGTGCTTTCATGCATGCTGAAGCTGTCGCCCGTCCTCAGTTGCAGCCATGTACGCTCGAGGGGGTCTCAGCTCATTGTATGACCGTGACAGGGGACCACATTCCTGAGTGCGTGTTGTACATTGCTGTGGTTAAGCCAGTGCACAGCTCTGGAACGGGACGCATGCCTCTGTTGTAGAACTTTTGTTGTTTCCGCCTGATGTCTTGACGACGTTATTGCACACTTTAGGGCTGCACTGTTTATGGCTGTAAGTGACTGGTGTGGAGATAGGTTTGCACTAGGCTTACGTACTAAGCGCAACCGTGTAAGGATGCGACGTCCTCCACTGCCGCTGCGTGCGACGATGCTGTGGCCGGGTTCATCGTTTTCTCCGACATGGCGCAGAAACCACGCACGAGGCGGGAAAACAAGAACAACGAGTTTATTAGCCCAAAATGTGGCACAGTGCGACACTCACGAGCTTGCAGGCCGTATAGGGTACTCCGCAAGACCGAGCAAGTACGCTTACCTAGGGCGTGACGACTCCCGCACAAGGGCCGAAGTCGAACGCACGAAGGAAAAGCCGCCTGCTTAGCAGCGCGTCAACCGCTCGTGGAGGCCTGAGAGCATCTGACGCGACGACCGAATCGTCGGGCGCAACATAGCTCATAGGAGAGGAAGATGTCACGCGCGGCCCAAAGGGAAATGGCGCTGCGTTGGGACGTAGGCCCGCGTAGCGTGCCCGGACATGCCAGCGTGGGAAAGAGCCGACAGTTGACTTTCCCAGACCAAGAGGCGCCCTGGCAGCCATCTTGGCGGATGCCGGTGCTTATGCGCGCCTGGGCTACGCCGTCGGCGCGCACGCGACAGCTGGGGAACGAGGCGCCAGGTAGGCGCTCTCGATTCCCACACTGGTTGGTACCGGAAGGCGCGTTCTTGTCGGACAGCCCATGAGCCTCTGCACTGGAGATTTTAGAGGAGACGTCACGAGGAGAGTTTCTCAACTCAAGCAAAGTAGTACAAAGTTTAGCAGTGCCGAAATGACACCGTTTAAGTAACTTCTTGGCTTCGTGTACTGCTCGCTCTGCTATTTTATTCGAGCGAGGGTAATGTGAACTAGAACAGACGTGTTTCAGACTAGTCTTTCCGATGTATAGTCCTTGAATTGTTGACTGCTGAATGGAGACCTGTTGTCCGCACACATTCGTCTAGGCAAACCGTTTGTTGCAAAGATGTCGTTCAATGCTGCAAAACCTTGTTTTGTGATGGCCCCTGCACGTGTCTGATTTCAAAAAATAAAGAATGAATATAAATTCACAACAACCAAGTACTCGGCGCCGTCACGATGGCAAATATCAGCTCCTACAGACTCCCAAGGTAGAGTGGGAGCTTCGTGACTTAACAGCGGAAGTCTTGCATTTCTGGGTTTGTATTTTTGGCAGGTTTGACAGCGTAGGGCTGCTTCCTCAATATCGCTATTTATGCTTGGCTTTATATCGCTATTTATGCTTCGACCATTCTTGTCGAACAGCCACTCTGTGCTTGCATACTGGCGAAGTTGTAGCATGCTTGGATCACGGTCCATCTTTTTCAAAACTTGATCCAGGCGTCTGTCTGAAGTTTGAAAGCACGCAATAGCGTTAACATGAAAATGAGCACACTCTTCATCAAGTTGCATTTTACTTGGAAAATTCGATAGCACATCAGCAATGAAGAGCCGTTTTCTCAGTGTCTACTTCACCGTTATGTGGTACTTCTGCAAGGTCAAATGGATACGCTGTAGGCGGGGAGGGCACTGAGAAAGTGGCTTTTTGAAAATCATTTCGAGCGGCTTGTGATCAGATTCCACAATGACATATAGTTGTCCAATGAGGTATTCTGGAACTTTTTACAGCCATGGAGAATTGCAAGTATCTCTTTCTCAATTTGAGCGTATCTCTGCTGTGTCTCTGTTAGCGAACAGAACGAGTAAGCTAGCGGGTGCCCATCTTCCATAATAACTGTACCAACTCCTCTTTGACTGGTGTCTACTTTCTGGTAGTAGGCCAATACTGGAGCCTTTCCTTGTGCATCACACAAGGCTTCAAAGCTGGTCTAATATTGGTCTTCCAAAAGTCATGCAGTGTTTTCTTCAAGAGGTCTCGGAGTGAAGCTGTGAGTGTTGATATTGTCACGGGTACAGAAAGGTACCTCAGGCACGGGTGCAGAAACGACGCAGACGGAATGAAGACGACGATGTTGTTGTAGGCCTGTGTTTGAACTGCTCTCTTGTCCTGCATCCTTGCATACTGTGTGCAGTGTTAGCCCACCCGGCGTTCACTTATTAAATACTCCCCGTTGCATATTTTTGGTGGAGGTGCTGGGTAAAAATATGACTTTGGATCTCCGTAGCGGACGTCAGCTTCGTCGAGCCACGATTCCTGAAGGCAATGCGCCGTCCGTTCAGTCTATGCCTGCTCCGTCACCTGTGATCCCTTTCCATTTTCTCGATCCAGGTACATTTTGTGGCACCAACACAACTGACGTTGACGAGTCGCTCACCTTATACGAGCACGTCAGCAAGCAATACAAGTGGGATGAGACGCTTATGCTGGCCAACATCATCTTTTACCTGCAAGGTACTGCACGCGCTTAGTACGAGACGCACGAGGAAGACCTGACGAGTTGGGACGTGTGCAAGCATAAGCTCCGTGACTTGTTCGGCCGGTCAGTCGCTCGACAAATGGCAGCCAGGCAGGAACTCGCGTCACGAGTTCAATCTTCCACCGAGTCGTACGTCACCCATATCCAAGACGTGCTCGCCTTGTGTCGGGAGGCCGACAAAGACATAACCGAACTAGACAAGGCCAGCAATGTGTTGAAAGGCATAGCCGACAATGCCTTCAACATTCTGATATGCAAGAACTGTACCACCATTGACTCAATTGTCAGTGAATGTCGGCGGTTCGGACAAGCCAAAAGCAGGAGAATCCAGCAACGCTTTTCTCGACTCCCGAACACCACTGCAACTTCTTCCTGCGAAGATCCTGTGGCACCACGTCCATTCGTGAATCCTCCAAACATCACAAGAATTGTCCGCCAGGAGATGGAAGCCATGGCTCCTTCCGCTTATCAACCCTCTGTGTCTGACAACTCGGCCCCAATATCTCTTATTCAGGCTGTTGTTTGCGAACATGGGCGTTTTAGTTCCCCAAAACTCCAGCCACACAGCGCAGCCCATAAATCCTAACACTCACTACCACGCCGCCCCACTTGTTGCTGCTGCCGCGTCGGTTCCGCAGTTCTCATCACGCTACCAAAATCCATCTGAGTGGCGCACACAAGATGATCGACCCATATCCTTCTCTTGCCATCGCGTTGGCCACATTTCCCGCCACTGCCGCAACAGATGGCCTTTCCGGCAACGTTTTCTAGACGACCACCGACAGAATCGTGGGCAGTATTCACCACCTCGTTTTCCGATGACCATCTTCAGGACCTGCCACCTAGCCATTCTACGCAACGCTCCGAACCATCCTACGCCGACTTCGTCGCCCAGGGAACCCGGTCCAGCCACTCGCCGTCGCCTCAGGGTCACCAGCCCCGCTCCTATCAACGCCGTCGCTCCCGTCACCGGCGTATTCTGGGCAGTTCTCGGGAAACTGACAGATGCAGCTCCTGGAGGTGGCGCTGCATTGACAACTCGGACCGCAAAACCTCTACCGACTGCTAATTCCAGACGAAACTTACTTGGTGTTATTATCGATGGCCTGAACGTTACAGCTCTAATAGACACTGGTACCCACATACCCGTTATGAGTTCACGTCTTCTATCCCACCTGAAAAAAGTTCTTACCCCTGCCATGTCTTCGACTGTGCGAGTAGCCGACGGCAGCCGAACATCAGTTCTTGGTATGTGCACTGCCCGCGTCACTGTTTCCGGCCTTCACACTTCAGTCCTCTCCCCTGTTCTAGACGCTTGCCCACACGACGTGATTTTCGGCATTGACTTTTTGACCGCGCATTCAGCCCTCATTGATTGTCCAACCGGCACTTTACAGCTAGAGTTGCCTTTGTACTGTGATGTCCCTCCTGCAGCTCGCACACGGCTACGGTCCGTGGAGTGTCTACGATTACAGCCTCAGGCCTCTGTGTACCTTTCTATGCCACCGTTTCCACCTGTTCATGATGACGACTACTTGACAGCCCCACTCATTCCTGACCCTTTCCCGGAACATCATACTTCCTCATACTATAGTGAAGATTAGCGACAACAAGACGCTTCTCCCTGCCCTCAACTTCTCCGGGTCGACCTAGGTCATTGCTCAAGGTATTGCTTTAGCAGAACTCTCCACTCTGGAGCAATGTACAATTTCATCTCTCACATTCTGACATCAAGACCATAGCCGAACCTGTCACAACCGCGCAGAATAGAGCTTTCCTAGACAAAATATCAAACGACCGGTCGCCGTCCCAAGTTGAAGCGCTGCGTGGTCTTCTATTTTTTACCTCGACATTTTTGATATCGACGACCATTCGTTGAGCCGCACGAGAATCGTTGCCCACCGTATCGACACTGGTGATGCCAGTCCCCTTCATAAGCGTCCTTACCGTGTATCTCATTCAGAGTGCCAAATTATCCAGAAGGAGGTAGAGCAAATGCTCGACAAAGACGTCATAGAGCCTTCAACCAGTCCTTGGGCTTCACCTGATGTGCTTGTTAAAAAGAAGGACAACACCTGGTGGTTCTGTGTTGACTATCGCCATCTCAATCGAATAACCAAGAAGGATGTCTGTCCTGTACCTCGAATCGATGATACACTTGACTGCCTTCATGGTGCCAAGTATTTCTCTTCCCGGGACCTACGATCTGGATATTGGCAAATTTCAGTCGATGACCGCGACCACGAGAAGACGGCATTCATAACACCTGACGGGCTTTATCAATTTAAAGTCACGCCTTTTGGGTTGTGCAATGTGCTAGCAACTTTTGAACGCATGATGGACTCCCTCCTTCACGGTTTTAAATGGTCGACGTGCCTGTGCTATCTAGACGATGTCATAGTTTTCTGGCCAACCCTTCGAAAGCCATCTTCCACGTCTGTCGGCCATCCTTGAAGTTTTCCGCTGTGCTTGCCTCCAGATTAACGCGTCTAAGTGCACCTTTGGGCACCGTCAGATAAAGCTACTTGGCCACCTTGTTGACGCTGCTGGTGAATGACCCAACCCTGATGAAGTTCGGGCGGTGCGCGAGTTTCCAGTCCCACGTGCACGCATGAAATCCGCAGCTTTTTGGGACTCTGTTCGTATTTCTTCCGCTTTGTCAGCAACTTCGCGGAAATCGCTCAGCCCCTCACGGATCTCCTCAAAAAGAACGTGGCTTTTTCATGGCGTGAAGGCCAAGAACATTCCTTCACGTTGATTTCTGTGCTCACATCTCCACCTGTGTTGGCTCATTTTGACTCAGCCGCTCGAACGGAGCTACGCACCGACGCAAGTGGCCATGGCATAGGATAATACTTGCACAAATGCAGAACGGCACAAACCGTGTCATAGCGTACGCCAGCCGCCTACTTTCTCAGTCAGAAAAGAACTATTCAATTACTGAGTGAGAGTGTCTGGCTCTCATCTGGGCTATCGCGAAATTTTGTCCGTACCTATATGGACGCACGTTCGCAGTCATCACAGACCACCTTGCGCTCTGCTGGCTGTCAACCCTTAAGGATCCTACAGGAATACTCGGGCGATGAGCATTGCGATTGCAGGAGTACACGTTCTCTGTAGTGTATAAGTCTGGCAAGCTTCAAAGCGATGCCGACTGCTTATCTCGACACCGTGTTGATCCACCTGCCTCCTTTGAGTTAGAAGCTGATGCCAACATCCTAGCCATTACAGATTTTCTGCAAATAGTCGACGAACAACGCCGAGATCCATCGCTGCTATCGATGATTGACCGTCTTCAATCCGGCCATAAAGACCCTTCATTGAGCCTATTTTTTTTTTCAAGGCAACGTTTTGTACCACCGCAACTTACAGCCCGATGGCGCGGAACTTTTGCTCGTCGTCCAACGTCATCTGCGCAAGGACATCTTGCAAGAACTTCACAACGCCCCAACTGCCGGACATTTAGGTGTCTCCAGAACCTATGATCACGTCCGCCGACGGGTATTCTGGAAGGGCCTTTATCGTTCCGTTCATCGCTACGTTCCAGCGTGTGACCTGTGCCAGCGTCGGAAGAAGCCTACGTCTTTCTCTGCCGGCCACCTTCAACCTATTGAAGTCCCAGCCGAGCCGTTTTATCGTGTGGGTTTGGATTTCTTAGGGCCCTTCCCAACATCGGCAACGGTAAACAAATGGATAGCAGTGGCTACAGAATATGCCACTCAGTATGCAATTACTCGAGCGCTACCGACTAGCTACGCAACTGACGTCGCAGATTTTCTACTTATGACATCATCCTTCAGCATGGCGCTCCTTCTCACCTACTCACGGACCGTGGCCGCTGATTCCTGTCTCGTGTGGTTGACGACCTCCTTAGATCTTGTGCTACGCGGCACAACTTTACGACTTCTTACCATCCTCAGATCAACGGACTTACTGAGCGCCTCAACCGCACACTGATAGACATGCTTGCTATGTATGTTTCTGACAACCAGACCGATTGGAATACTGCCCTTCCATCCGTAACCTTCACCTACAACTCGTCCCGTCATAAAACTGCTGGATACTCACCATTTTATCTTCTCTTTGGTCGTGATCTCTTACTTCCTTTCGGTACCCCGCTTGCGCATGACCTTCCGTCCACAACTTCGTACGCACAAAATGTCATCTCCCGTGCTATGATCGCACGTACAGTAGCCCTCACCAGGTTCTCATCGTCCCAGAGAACACAGACGTCCCTCTACGACAGCCGACATAGGGATGTCGATTTTTCTCCGGGCTCTCTCGTGCTACTGTGGCTGACATCCTGTCGTGTCGGCCTGTGCGAGAAACTTTTATTGCAATACGTTGGGCCTTACCGAGTTCTGCGCCAAGTCACACCTGCCACCTATGAAATTTCTCCTACTGCGAACCCCACTGTTACATTCAGAAGTGGCATTGTGCATGTGTCTCGCCTGAAGCCCTACCACGGTGACCCGTCAGTCTAACAACAGCAGCCACCGGGACGGTGCTTTGCCGCCCGGGGTAATGTCACGGGTATAGAAAGGTACCTCAGGCACAGGTGCAGAAACGATGCAGACGGAATGAAGACGACGATGTTGTTGTGGGGCTGTGTCGGAACTGCCCTCATGTCCTGCATCCTTGCATACTGTGTGCAGTGTCAGCCCACCCGGCGTTCACTCATTAAATACTCCCCGTTACAATATGTTTTGAATAAATCAGCAGACGAAATTCACCATACCCAAGAACGTTTGTAGATCTTTACGGTTACCAGGAGCCGGCACGTTAAAAACGTCTTGCAGCCTTCCTAAGGCTGCAAGACTTCCTTCACGCAAGATAAGTGGCGACGAACGTTATGCGACTGATCGCATACGCCTGTACGAGGCGGATCGCACAGCTTTCCCGCATACCGCTGCGTCTGTTCGTTATGCGGCGTAAGAGTCTAATCGTGTTGTCTACCGAACGTTTAAGTCTTCGTACTGTCTCACCGTTGTGATCGTTGGCCTGCAGTGTAGAGAACATAAGGACAGTCCCAATATCCTTATGTTCTCTACGCTCGGTACGGGAACGCCGTCCGCCATTATTACTCTGATTTCTGATCTCCCTCCGCAGGGAAGGACGGTTTTGCGGCCCTTTCTCGTTCGTCTGTATAGCGATAGCTCGGCCACCGTACGTTCGAGGCCCGTACCTCTCGAGAATTCCTGCACCATCTCTACGCCCATCTGCAGCGTTCGCTCCACGTGGCCGTCACATCCTCTCCCGGGGACCCAGAGGGTGATGTCGTTCGCGTAAAGGCTGTGATGCAGACCCTCTATTGTAGCTAGTTTGTCGGGTAGCCCAAGTAGGACGAGTTTAAACAACAAGGGTGACACGACGGAGCCCTGCGGCGTACCCCAGGACCCGTTTCGAATTCCGGTGATTCCGCGTTGCCGACGACGACGCTCGCACGCCTGCCAGTGAGGAAGTCGCGTATATAGTTATAAAATCTTTGGCTAATCTCGGCGATCGGACACGCTCGAGAATCGCCGCATGCTCTACGCTCTCAAAAGCTTTTTTTCAGATCAAGGCCGAGAATCGCCTTGGTGGAACTAGAAGTGCTGTCTACGGTCTGATGTTTCAGCTGCAGCATCATGTCCTCCACGGAGAGGTTGCCGCGATATCCGAGCATCATGGGGGGGGGGGGGAGATGTCAGCATCTTCGAGGTAATCAGTAACGCGAGTCAGGACAGCATGTTTAATGACTTCGCCCATGCAGGACGTGAGTGAGATTGACCTTAGGTTATCGATCGTCACTTGTTTGCCCAGTTTGGGAATCATGACCACGCGGACCTTTTTCCATGCATCGGGGAGGGAGCCCTCTCACCAGTAGTCATTAGCGTATTCCGTCCGTCGCGTAATTGACTCATCGTCCAGGTTGCATAGAGTCTTGTTGGTCACCCGATCCGGGCCGGGAGCATACCTGGTGTTGAGGTTGCTTACTTAAGACTGCCCTAATTTCGGCTTCGCTAAACTCCGCGTCTAGCTTCTCGTTGTCTACATCGTACATTGCGTGCTGTGTTCTTTCACCTGTTCTAAAATAGCACTCCCAAACGGCCTCAAAAAAGTCATCTGGCATGCCCCCAAAGTCACGTACGAGCCTGCGAATCTTGTGCACCTGCGCGCTCTTGGTCTGCTCCGGATTCAGAAGGTGCCGGAAGAGGCAACAAGCATTCGCACCACGCATCTGTCTCTCTAGGCCATTGCACGTCTCTTCCCATTGTGTGCGGCATACCTGAAAAGCATGTTCTTCTGTCTCCCTCTCAAGTTTGGTTATGCGCCTGCGTAACGTCCTATTTTGCGTCGGACGTTTGACATGCTTTCCTTAGGTGGTCAGTTGTAGGTGCGGCTCTAGAAATTCGTGCTCTAGAAATTCCCAGCATACACGTTGAGTTGCCATAAAAAAAAGAGAACACAGCGATACCCAAAGAGTGACGCAGCAGATGAACGGAGAGCAATTGAACTGGAAGCCAATGCAGACCGCGTGCATCTCATAATCCTTTGCGAGTTTACAGCACCTCACCTATAGAACCACCTTTCCGGTCAGTTGTCAACAGCTTAAATCATTAAACCATTAATCTTTTCAAGCTGTCTTGCATAACATTGTATAACGCATATGTATTAACCACTCCCTTCTTACAATTTTTGGCATTGAGAGTATAATTTCAATAAACGATTTATATTTAGGCACTTCAGTGATGTAGTCAAATTAAAATTTCATGCTTGCACTTGTTTAGAGGGGCATACAAAGAAAATTTATCTAGCAATGTTTATTAGAGTGACTTGTTTTAAGCAAGAAAAATTTTTACGTTGAGCGTCCGCGTCCTCATAAGTCAGCTCCTAAGTAAGCTTAGCCTACCACGTGCTTTCTTGGGGCAAAGAAAAGATGCTGTGGTCATGCGTATGCTAAGATCATATGATTCTTTTGGTATTTTCACAGTTTGACAAGCATTCCTTGGCTTCAGTGCCACCGATTCACCAAGTTTTAAATGATTGTAATAAATTTATAACTGGGGATACACTTTTTATTCTTGTTTTGTTATATGCAGCTCCTCTAAAGGTGACTTGCACAAATCATGTCTTGGACCTGTTTGCTGCTTCAATTTATCACACTTTCATCTTCAGAAAAGGCGAAATTTGCTCTGAAGACAGGCTGATTGAGTGCACAAATTCCACAGGTCGTCCTTTGGCCTCATTTCTTGAAGGCCTTGCGGAACATAAGCATTGTGAATCCCGAGCGCATCGCTTTCTTTTCATATTTTATATAAAGAGCCTGCAAAAAAACAGCGCTAATGCCCAAAAGGTTGGTGCCAGCTTACATATATTAAGGCATCACTTTCACTCCCCAAGACAGTATATTTAAAATTCAAGACGACAGAAATAAAGCGATTGGAGACAGATTCATTTCTAGAAGTGATAAAAAACCAGTTTAAAAGCAATTTTGCACTCGCAAAAAAAATAAAAAATTAATTAACCTTTTCATTGTGAAAACCTGTGGCGCATCACAAAGACGTGGACTAAGAAAGACATCAGGACGATGCGCGGGACCACGCATCGTCCAGTCGTATTTCTTATTGTCTTTTTTGTGTGCCACATGTTTTCCTGATGTATCGCAACCAACAAGTTTATTCTTACATCCTGTCAATTAACTTTACATATGTTCTCCTATAGTTCTGACACAGTCATATAAAAACTGGTTGTGGTATATTGATATAAACTACAAGGAAATTATCTTTGTCGTCTATTCTGCCCGAGAGTAGTACCGTCTGCCTTCCAGAAAGACGTTGATCTTTTTATAGAAAGCTTCATCAAAATCAGGCCAGTGTAACAACTGTCCCACTGACTCGTGAGAGTGTTTTAAAAACGTGGAAAAACACTGTCTCATGAAGGCACCATCTCGCAATTGTGTCAACAAGGATTTCGGGATTAAAAGGCCCGAAGCAGGTGGCAAAGAGTATAACTTCTCAAGCTTTAAAGCTTACTTCACCGCATACATCAACCATTCTTTTTTGTCCATTTGGCTGTCCTTGCTTATGGTGTTAAAATTGTCGAGTACAGATGTCCCTGAACATATGCCTACTTTTGAAGAGGTATACGATATCAAGTATATATTTTGAAGCATCAATACCCACAGTCGCACTGAGGAATGAGCGGGAGAGTTTCATAGGAAATCGTTCCGCTGCATATATCAGTCAAGTTATTACGCAACATTACAAAAACTTACAATGGCCAGAAGCTAACATCACCTCTCTCATAAACTAGAACAAGAGGAACTCATCCAACATTTTTACTGATAGGTTTCCTGCAGACAGAAAACTCTGACGTATGTGTTCCGCATGCAGTTGCACAAAGGGTTAGTGTGCTCTTATGTCTGCAGGAACAGGAAAATTCAGAAGCTATTGTAAAAAAATGACCGAAATCTAATACCACTGTAATGCTACGTTTACCCTTCGAAAGCGTGGTAATTTTTTTTCTCAAGATTACTAAGACTTAGGTAACATATGAGTGATTTACCATTGCGGTAATTGCAACAGGTGACGTGGGAGAAAATTTTTTTCTGCAGACGGAAAAGTGGGACATAAGTGTTCCGCAGTCACACAAAGGGTTAATGTGCTCTTGTGTCTCCAAGCTCAACAATGCTTTTAAAAAATTTAGAGCATTTCTGAAGGCGCAGCATTATGCTCTCTGGGAGCTGTCTGTAGTTACTGTGTAACACATATGTACTAAGTGACAACTTTTCTTCTTGAAAGCACTGTGGAAGCTACAGAACCAAAGTGCATGCCTGCTACCATTCCAAAAATAGTACCAAGTTTACTGATCATTTTCTCATTTGCTTTGCTGAAATAGATTCTTCTTTAATTATTATGATACTAAAGCAGCCGCACGAAGTAATACGCAAAATGATATTATTGCTCACTTTGCAAGAATGCCTTCCCCTTTTTTTCTTAGCATAGCCTGTGCTCCAACATCAAGTATGTTGTCACTGAGTATATAACAGCCAAATTTCAATATTACCCTCAATACCGGTGTGATCACAGTGTATATACTCTTTTACTGCAATATTGATCATAAAACCTACCACTGGAGAAGCTGGTGCCACCATCGGTGTGGAAAAGATGTTACTAGAGCACACAAAACTCTCTTACATAAGCATTTTTACCGAGTGTAAAGAAAGATTGTTTAATGAGGAGTGTTGCGACTGCTGCCTGAGCTGACAAGGGAGCGGCGCTCTTTTGATCCTCAAACGAGTAGCCGAACGGCCGGACGCCTATGCCCGCCAGGTATTTTCCCTCCGGAGGCACCGTGTCGCCATGATGCCGTAAGCCATTCGAGAGATGACAACAAATGCAGCATCTTTCTTGGAAGAGACCACGGCGGCCGCCGCGAATAACCCCGCTAATTGAGTTAGCAGTTCGGCGGACTCTTATGTATGCTGTCATGAGCTTGGGACCCCTCGACCAGCGGCCCACACACGACGAGGAAGAGCCCCACTGGTGCCAACTCGAAGTGCAGTGATCACGCCCCAATATTGGACGTTCACGGTGGCCGTGCATGCTCGTCACCCCCATCAGTTGTGTGTGATCTGTGATTAGACGGTACCATCTGCACGCGTTCCCTGATCTTAGGATCTGGGGAGAACATATCCTTTATAATGAGCCACCCAACTCATTCGAAGGAAAGCCATGTAGAGCACCATGTAGAGGAGCGCCAGATTCCAGAGCTCGCCATGTATGAAATATGAGAGCTCGCCCTGTACATAGTGTAAATAAACCCTCTCTAATAAGTTAACTTCCTCCAGCCTCGACATCTTCATCCCAGATCTCTGGTGCCTACAAACCCCGGTCGCAAGAGGAGGCAATGTTTCATAGACAAGTGGAAACAAGAACCTCTACTTAGTTTTTTTTTCAAACAAGCTACCAAAAGCATGGGAATGGCTTTGACAAACACAACCAGGCCAGACAAAATACGTGTCTTGGCTTATATAGTCTGTTCCCTCTACAACAATTGTAGCTGTTGCTTTTTGCATGCATCCAGGTATCTTTGGTTACAGGCGCAGTGCCACGTTTCTTGAGAACGGGCATGTGATGTGCTCTACATCTTCATATAATATACCCAGTGCATTCGACCTGCTTAGAGAGTTCACAAGGATAGCCTTTAAATGGTTCTTTACGTCTTTACGAGATATGACATTTTTATAGGCCTAGTTAACAGAGTAATAAACATGAACTAAATTATATATAAATTAAGGTCCTAACGAGTGGTACCGACTGATTTTGCAGCTGCTCTTTTACGGTCGTGAAAGAGAGTGACGCACGTTGTTTGCAGAAAACAGATCGCTCTGAGTCTTGTGTCTGAAGGCGAATCCTTTTTTCGGAGGAAGGCTGTGTTTGGGAGGAAGGCAGCGGTATGAGTGAAGGTTGGATTGTGAAACTTGACACTGGCTAGAATTGTAAGTTGACAAACTGACTCAAAAGTCAACTAATCCAACCAGACTGTCTGAGTAATATTTAGGCGAGTATAAGTCCGAGTGAGTCGTTTGAGGGCTGAGGTGCACTGGCACCGTCACAGTGGAAGGGAAGTTACGTTAAACACCACCAGAGTTTCACGCCCCGCAACGGGTCAGACGAACACGTGAGCCACAAGACTCGATGCCACGGCAGCAGCACCGTCTGCGAAAGATGCTATTCAGCAGATGACAATTTCCAGCATCCTGTTTGTACTAAAAATAAAAGATCGAGCGACGGAAAACCATACAATGAGAGACACTTGCGAGGCGCTGCATGTCTGGTGGGTGCGCGTCTGTTCTCCAGGCGGTTGTGCTGCATCAGTTTTGTACCAACTCTACGAGAGTTACGGTGGTTTCTTCGTCGCCTTGAAATTCGGGCAGCAAATATAGCCTTGTGCGAGTAAGATTGGACGATGTACGCTCACGCATGTTTTTTCTGTCCCGTCCAGCCGTGTTCTTTACAGTTCACAGTTTAATTTACAGTTAGACGCACCAACTGTAAATTACGCCTGAAATGGAATGTCACCACGTCGTCTACCAGCGCACACAGTCTGATGCACTACACTCCACCATCGATCTCCGCAGTGGCGTGCACTATTGTGTCATGGCCGGCCCAGCCGAACATGTGGCCCCACACGCCTGGTGCCCAGAGAAACGTACGGCACCACATGAGTGCACAGAAAACGCCACCGGTGCCACCAGTCGAATATGCTATGAATGAGCTGCACCACTTGTCACCAGCCTATGGTTCTATCGAGTGAACTTCGACATGATGTCTGTTTAGAACTCCAAGTTACGCACTTGAATTGATGCATCACCTTAATCTTTATTGAGCAGAGACATGAGTTAGAGGAAAGGTATCATGACCTTCCACCGCAAACTGTTTCACTAGAAGCTCTTGGTAAAAATTTATGTCGTCAGCCACGCAATTAAATCACTGTTAACTTGTATGTAAACGGGCAAGACCACAAGTAATACCGCAAAGCTCCGAATATAAGAGATATTAGCGGTAGAGAACATTGACACCATAAACAAAAAGCTCGTTTTACACCAACGGACTCATGAGTTGTCTCACTCAGACTCAGGTCAAGCAGTGAATCTCAATGAGCTCGAAAGTTTTTGTCAACCTGTGGCTACAACACGTCGTTGCAGTCAATGCTTCCGGGAGGACGATTTTTGCATCCACACGGGGCTGCAATGTTCAATGCGTAGCAGAAAGCGCTCAACTAGCCGCTTGCCAGAGACTGCTTGCTGACTAATGATGCCTTTCTAGCATAAGCTGGCCCATATGTTGCCTACTTCCATATCGGGCCTAAAGCTAGAGATTGATTTTTACTTCCAAATTCAAGTTGCTCGCCCCCATCACAACCTTATTTGCTTTCAATGGAGCCGTATGTACTCCCGTCTAAAAGAGAATTTTGGTGGAAACGGGTACAAGAACGTTTCATTTATTTATTTTTTGGGGAAATTTTGTTTAAAATATATATTGCGATATTAATAAAAGTTCAGCTAGTTGCTACGGATGCATTTTAATTACAGTGCGAAAACGACAAACATGAAAGACAGAAATGGCACAAACGAGTGCTGGGGGACGCCTACAAGAAGGGACGCCTACAGTGCTCGTTTGTGTCCCTTCTGTCTTCCGTCTTCGTCGTTTTCGCACTGTAACCAAAAATGTATTTTCAAAAAGCTTCGATAATATCTATGCAAAAGCAGCTATGTGCGTACACAGTTATATATTGTTGCGCACATGCACGAAGACAACGAAGCGTATACAGTGAACGCACTTGTCGCCCCGAGCGAGAAAGGAAGAAAAGGATCAGGAGGCTATCTAACCAGTCGGCCGCTTCTGAGCTGCCCTTCACGGCCTAATAAACGGCCCCTTTCAACCTATACCGGTCTCTTTCAAACGTAACAGAGTGATGGATGAGCTGGGTAAGCGCTTCCACTACGGAAGGATCACTGCCACACGAAGCTGTCGACTTGCCGGTCTCCCACCATCTGCCGTGAGTGGCTTCGACATGCCCGAAGAAGCAGGCGTTCCCAGGACAGCCCCGTCTGGTCCGCTTCCGTACTACCGAGTTCCACCACCCTTCGGAGGAAAAGCCGATGAAGATGTTGACGCCTGGCTCACCAAGTACAAACGTGTGGGCAAGTACAACGGTTGGGATGCAGCCGCTATGCTAGCCAACATAGTGTTCTCCCTGACCGACACCGCACTGGTATGGTACGAGAACCACGAGGATGCACTCACGACGTGGGACATTTTTGTTGGAGAGCTCAGGGCGTGTTTCGGCGACTCGGTTGCTAGAAAAAAGCGGGCTGGAGCAAACACTGTCGCAACGGGCACAGCTACCAGGTGAGACATGCAGCACTTACATAGAAGAAGTGTTAAGGCTGTGCAAGGTGGTCTGTGCTACTATGTCAAAAGAAGACAAAGTTGGTCATCTGCTCAAAGGGATTGCGGAGGACGTGTATAATTTTCTAATTGGAAAAGAAAGCCTCAGTTCTGTGTCCGACGTCATTCAGCATTGTCGAACGTTTGAAACGCTCAAGGTGCGTCGAATTGCGCCCAAGTTTGGTCGACTGGCTAACGTTACAACTGTTGCCAGTGTGGACACGAATCCTGGCCTCGACCTCTTTTATACCATTCGACAGATTCTTCGCGAGGAACTGTCCCACCGAGAAATGTCGTGTTCGACAGCTGACCATCCCGAGTTGTGTCAGCCACGTGAGGCTATGGATGTGGCTCCTTTGACCCCATGGCAACCGACGATGAGCGTGGCAACTGTGGAGAACAGCCCAGCCCCACAGTCAAGGATGACAACCAGATTTCTTGCCTCGCGGTATGACTGACGCTCTCAGCGCAGGCCTCCTCGATACCCGACGTCTCGTTACGACGTACTAGACCAGTATATTCATTGCACAAGAACAAATGATGACGCTCGGTTAATCGACAAGCGACCAACGTTTTGACCGCAGCCGGTGTGCTATTCCTGCGGTGTACCAGGCCACATATCGCAGTTTTGCAACCGTCGGGTGACTCCTCGGTATCACCAACCATCCGACTTTTCACGACCCTTCGAACAGTCTCATGGTGTCCGGCTGCCGGCCCACATACCACCTGATGGTAACTATTGGCCCAGCAACTTCCGCAACCACTCCCCGGCATTTGCCAGGCGTTTAATGCCCCCACCGCGACCTCGTGCTTATCGTTATTTTTTACCGCTGCGTCGCAAAGCACCCTCTTCACCACCGGAAAACTAGCCAGCGCGGCCAATGGGGGTGAGGTCGCTGGAAACGTGCTACTGACAGAAATACCTCCTGTGTGTATGTTTAAAAACAAAGTGCGTGTTTTGGTTGATTATGTGCCTGAGATGACCTTGGTGGACACAGATGCAACAATTTCCGTGATGAGTGCTTCCTTTAAAGACGTGTTAGGGCGGAAAGTTGTTTTTACCTGGGAAGAAACTTTGACGTTCTGTGGAGTGCATGGAGAGCCGTTGCATCCTATCGGTGTGTGTAGTGCTGAAGTATTTTTGGGAGGCCTTATGATAACGACAGAGTTTGCGATTATTCCTCGGTCGACACATGACGTCATTCTCGGCATGGACTTCTTGTGAGAATGGGGTGCCACTGTAGACTGTCGCACGGGGAAAGTCTTTGTGAGTGGCCAGATGCCGTCAGAACTTCTGGAAACTCCAGTGGACGACCAAACTACGCTGTGTGTCTGTGGCGATACGTTCACACCTGCGTTGTCTACTATACGTGTTCCTGTTGTTTGTCGCGGCGTGGATTCTGACAGCTTCGATGCGAGCTTAGAACCAATAAACTGCGTGAAGAAGAATGTGTTGGTTCCCCATTGTGTGGGGTCTATCGATGGCGAACAAACTGGCGCATGGACTGTAAACTGTTCCTCTGAGCCCGTGACCCTACCCAATGGTTTGAAATTAGCTTCAGTCAGCAAAGAACACGCGACCTTATCAGTGGTCGAGCTCACAGACGTGCTGGAAGAAAGTGACGGAACTGGCTGTCACAATTTGCACGGCCTGCTTATGGCAACGATAAATAAGTCGCTTAGCTCAAGGGAGCGCTGAACATTAATGAATGTGCTGTTGAAGCACGTTTCGGTATTTGACTTTGCGCAGAAGGCCAAGGTAATCTCTATTCCTCTGTCTCGAATGCGCCATACCATCAACACGGGCGCTACAAGTCCGAATCGCCAAAAACCATATCGTGTTTCCCCGTCAGAAAGACAAATTATCAACGACCAAGTGCAGGAAATGATGCAAAAGGGATTGGTACAAAAGCCAGCCTGTCCGTGGGCAGCACCGGTAATTCTTTTTAATAAAAAAGACGGATCTTAGAAATTTTGCGTCGACTATCGCCGATTGAATGCCGTAACTAAAAAGGACGTATACCCGCTGCCCCGTATAGAGGACGCAAGAGACTGCTTACATTCGGCCTCTTATTTTTCCTCCGTAGACTTACGATCCGGTTATTGGCAAATTCCAATGCACCCAGAGGACAAGAAAAAGACTGCCTTTGTAACCTCTGATGCACTCTTTGAATTCAACGTAATGCCATTTGGACTATGCAATGCACCGGCATCGTTCGAGAGCTTTACGGACATCATTCTGCGTGGCTTGAAGTGGAACATCTGCATGTGCTACCTCGACGACGTCGTCATCTTTGGCCGCACGTTCAGTGAACACAACTCTCGTCTAGATACTGTTTTGAACTGCATCCGAAACGCTGGCCTAGTTTTAAACTCAAAGAAATGCCACTTCGGAGACCACCAGACGCTTGTGCTCGGGCATCTCGTTGACAAGGATGGCATCTGCCCTGACCCCTAGAAGACAGCAGCAGTTGAGGCATTCAATGCGCCGTGCTCCGTCAAGGAGCTTCGTAGTTTCCTGGGGCTTTGTTCGTACTTCCACCGCTTTATTCCGAAGTTTGCCGACCTTGCGCATCCTCTCACATGCCTTTTACGAAAGGATAATTTTTTTGAGTGGACTCCGGAGTGCGATTCTTCATTCCGTCAACTAAAGTTTTTGCTGACGTCACGACCCGTCCTTCAGCACTTCAGTCCTTCTGCTCCGATAGAGCTTCATATGGATGCTAGCGGCATAGGTGTGGAGAGGAATGTTGCGCACATGCATGAAGACAACGAAGCGTATACGGTGAACGCACTTGTCACCCGGAGCGAGAAAGGAAGAAGAGGATCAGGAGGATCTCTAACCAGTCGGCTGCTTCTGAGCTGCCCCTCACGACCTAATAAACGGCCCCTTTCAACCTCTACCGGTTTCTTTCAAACGTAACATTATGAATATTTATGCTGTGCCACGCCATCCCATAACTGAGGCGAACCAGTGTAAGAGCGTACTTTGCCGGGATTTCCGGCATTTTCTGAGAGAAGCTTGTTTGGGGATAGTATTTTTTTGCAGCAGTTGCGCGCAATGTGCACTCTCTGTACAATTTCTGTAAACAGATAGTGCCTGTTAGCAACTTTGTGCTTTTTTGTATCCAAAATTATTAATTTGACTGTAAAAACTCCTTTCCTTAGAAAGTATTCACAGAAATGACCATCACGGCTTCCGCGTGATGTTTTTATATAGCACTGATAACCAAATTGACCATTTGCACAAATCTCTAATCTAGCTTTCCTACAAAGCTGTTTTCCCGCCAAAACATCTCGTTCTCAGACTGTTTTTCTCTCTCATTGTGTTGCCTTACCCCACTCTCTTTACGAACGACAGGTGCCTCACCCACCATGCAATCTGAGAGTTCGTTCGAGGTAGGACATGGCGGGGCTAGACTGCACCTGCACGCGCTTCTTTCTTTCTGGTATTCTCATTCATCGCGAACACAATGGGAGAGTTTTGAGTATGTTTCGCCACCCGTTGGCGGTAGGGGCGCAGCGCCCCTGACCTTGCATCTTCTGCGCCACGCTCATGGCACAAGGCAGTTTGTCGATGTGAAACAGTATAATGGGGGTTCTCGACGAAGAGGGGGAGGTGGATTATAAAAGAAATAAGGGATAGAGAGAGGATCATCTACTCAAAAAACTTATCTTACCAGACGGCTTTCCACATAACGCAGGTACGTATGTGCTCGTGGATAATACAAGCTGAAACTCAGTAAAATGCGGAAGAATCGGCAATTGAGAGGCATAATTCAGGAAGCATACAGCCCTGGCAATAATCAGAGAGATAGAAGAACAATGCTGCGCCTGTTATGCAAGCGGAGAGCACTAAATACCTTTGGCCTTTGGTCTCGTTGGACAACAACGTCGAAATTAGGAGAGACCGCTCACAATATGACGAACGCGCCTTCCCTTTGCTGGAAATTTACTATTATTTTCTTTATTTTTCCAAATACATTTTGAGTACTTTTTAGGGCGAAAAGCAGCTGTCTGAAGCCTGACAACTCTTTTAAACACGTACGTTTGTTGTATAACGAATGGTTAAAAAACTGCGTATAAGGAGAAAGAAAGTAAAAAAGAAAGGATCCTTAATTGCTGTAGAATTACCCCTTCGGACGGCACGCACAGAGAGTGGTGGTGCGCATAGTCAAGGCGTTAACACCACCCGAAAATATTCGTTCTGGAGACCCCAAGCCCTTTGCATTCCTTTGTAGTGTAAGCCACGTTCATGATGCGAAGTACGCAGCTGCTTACGCTCGCACGCCGCTTGCCCCGCAACTAAAACCCTGGTGCAAATCAGTTCTGCGCTATCCTTCTAGTTCGTAGTTAGAACATGTTCAGAAATAGAAACTGACAACATTACAACTTTTCGACAAGTATATATCAGCAGCCTTTTTTCTAAAAACATCTGTACAAATTAACTTGTGGCTTAGCGCTAAAAGCAGGTTGTTGTCACTTTCCTTTTATATCTGGTGTGGCTTGCTTTATTCTAGGGTTTACCCACCACGGCTGCATTTCGTTCGGTGCTTTGCGAATTCTCGAGTCGAGAAGGCAGTCGCACAATCTTCAGTACGTGCATTACGCACATGTATATATATATATATATATATATATATATATATATATATATATATATATATATATATATATATATATATATATATATATATATATATATATATATATATATATATATATATATATATATATATATATATACACATATATATATATATATATATATATATATATATATTAGCTGTGTGATGGTGTATTTCTGTCTTCCGTCACGGCCGTTCAATCGCCATGGTTCCGTATTGTAAGTCCCGTTCGGTGAAAACATCCGGTGTTTTTTCTCACCGATTTACAAATAATACTGAGCTGTGCACCAAGTGACAAAAATATTCAGAGAGAATACCTCATCGTCAACGACAAGTCTGCATCGACAGTCGTATGCAGCAGACACTTGCGCGACGAAAACTATGTACCTGCGTTCCACATCAGAAAACTTGTTCCTGACTCCGCGCTTACTCTTTTCGAGGACTATCCTTCCTACTTGATTTCAAGTTCCTAGAAGTCTCGCAAAGATCCTGCTTCACCAGCTTCGCTACAACGTCAAATATCAAGTGCGAAGAACCTTCTTAAGTATCAGCGAAGAACCTTCTTAAGTGGGGGGGTAATGTGACGAAGCAGGGAAAGCGAGAGCAGACGACGGAGTGGCCGATCGCTGGAAGGCGAGAAAAACGAAGGAGCTCGGGCTGCAGAGAAGATTAAGAAGGGCGCGCGCAGGCGAGACAGTTTTTTTTTGGAACGCCGGCAGAACGGGCGGCAGGTTGTTGGAGAACCCGCATCTACGCGCGAGGTTCGCATACACAGGGCGCCTGTCTTCGGGACAGCGAGCGCCTCACGGTCCTCGCCTGGCAAGACCTGGGACGCGGCCTGCTGCTCTCGGAGAACCCGCACCTACGCGCGAGGTTCCAGATTGTCCACCGCCGTCGAGACGAGCGTCGCAAGGTCCTGGCCTGGCGCGGACGAGCCCTGTCTGGCTACCGGCTACCGAGCGACGGTTCGTTCACTCGGCCCTTAACCCCTGCTGCTGCTACGTCGTTGCCACACCGGACATCTACCCGACGACGATTACGTCATCACAGGGACTCAACCAGCCCACAGCCTCCTGGTCCCCAAGCACCGCCACGTGAGACAATTGACTAGTAGTGTACGCTGCCGCTTTATGTATTTCGTGTGTGTATGCTGTCAAATACAATTGTAGTGTGGTTTGTTAACGTCAGATACCGTCTCCTCCATCCGCAACGCGTCACACGCTCTGCGGCGCGACGAACCTCACCAACAAACATCACATCAAGGAAGAAAAAAGTGGCGACCAACGAAATAGATCTGGATGTTTCAACTTTACAAGACGCTTTCACTGAACAAGAAGGAGTAAGTGTTTGCACGCAAACAATAAACAGCGACGCTCTTCGGGCGAGTCGATACCAAACTATGGTAAGACGATTGCGATCCCAGGTATCGCACCGTCGTTCAAAATGCGAGAAGATGCAGCGATTTCTGAAATAAGAGAAAAAGACGTCGCAATATTATCGCGGAAGCAAGCACCACGCATGTGTTAAGAAAATGGCAACTGATGCACAGAAAGGAGGGAAAGGGGCCGTGTTTCTTTTGCATCAAATAGAATGTGACAGAAAAAAGAGTTCACCATACCCAGATGAACAATTCAATTCAACTTGTAAGGGGTGCGTGATATGACGCTTTCTGTCACAAAGAGGCTACGATCATGCTCGCACTTCGGGGCTTTTGACACTGCCAGCAAAGTGCTCTCTACGAAGGTGTATATGGTCAAGCCGAGCATCACCAGGTATGAGCAATGCCATAAACCATTTGGGCGTCTTCAACGATAAAGCAACTTGTTTTTCAGCACGCGGTGAGTGGAGAAGCGTGCCCGAACTCATGTGCTGGCGTTGCGCGCGCTTCACGGAGTGGCGGAGGAAGGTCAGGGTCGCATCACCCCCCTCAAAGCAGCGGCGAGAGGCATGTACTATCAACACCGACTAAATTTTAAGGCCGAAGGGCTGCCGCAGTGACGTCAGAGGGGGGGGGGCAGTTAGCCGCGAATGCGGTGGAAATCCAGTGTTTCGTTCACGTTTTAGGAGAACCAACGGTCCCGCTGTCGCAGCTGCTGTGGCTAGATTGGGCCGAATGAAAGATGTGGGAGAAAGGTCTTACTGAGCATGCTCAGAAAGATTTCACGGCGTAACTGGGCCTCCACCCTCTGACGTCACTTCGGCAGCTCTTCAGCCTTGAAATTTAGTGGGTGTTGGTACTACACCCAATGCGAAGGCCGTAAAAAGTGAGCGCGCAGGTGCAGTCTAGCCCAGCCGTGAGTGGGACAACCATTTAGTAATTGTTGGGGGAATAAGTCATCTTGTTGCACACGTGAGCAAGAAAAGCAGTCTGAGCACGAAAGTTTTTTTTTCCTTTTCAATGAAAAACAACCTTGCAAAAAAGCCGCCTTGCGAATTTCTGCAAATGGTCGATTTATGAAGAGTGTGCGGACACTGTCCCACCTAGTATGCAAGCGAGACCACAGCCAAACAAACTTGCATCAGTGCATGCACATGGCCCTGTTTACATAACAGTGTGTTCACCTTTGCACCTTGCAGATTTCCGACAGTTGATGGTGCAAAAAGAATGTCAATACCTTCCTTTTACATTTCACAACCATTCTTGAACATTCAATTTTAATCCAGAAGTGGCACATACTTTAGTCATCTGGCCATGTTGCTCCTGAAATGCCAATAAAATTACAATTTGAAATTTTGCTTTGGTTGTTTATTTAAAAATAATAAAACTGAACTTTTAGCTTCTAAAATTACACATAGGTATCTCAAACAATTTATTACTGGTTAATGTAATCTCAAACACATTTAAATATGGTTTCAAAGTAAGCACAAGTGCCTCAATCGGGTCATGACACCTCGTGAACTCCTTACCAGTACAATTATTTAGTGGCTGCTCAAAACCAATGTTACAATTCACCTGCTCTGCGAGTATTGCAGACATCAATCACAGACGAATTTGCAGGGTCTATGGTGAAGGCTATCATCATTCACTTCTCTTGCTGTATTCTTGGGCTGCTTTACAGGTGGTGCTGGCTGCTTACGCCAGTGGTCTTTCAATTTAGGCATTGCAAGAAATACAAAAACTTTCAAATATTTTTAAGGGATATTGTGAAACAGATGCCCGTCCAGTACCTGTAAACAATGTTTGGCAGAGGACTGTGCCTGATGCCGCATCACCCACATCATTTCAGTTCTCCCAGCATGGTATCTATGTCACTGAAGTATGGCCTGGCACATAGTACAGTAAACGCACATTCATTTAAACGCTAAAGACGGCCTGTAACACTTTTCAACAAACCGTAGAGTGGATTCACTAAAATAGCGTATTGCGTCAGAAATTAAACGCCGCAAAAATTTTAAGAATTTGTCGAGTACGAGCGGAGTTACAAAGATTAGTCGCACGCTGCAATCGCATTCTCTCTTCTCTTATCCCGACGAAAGCGCTGGAAGCTAAGCAGGGAGGAATGGCAGGGGCAAAGAAAATACGCCACGTGTGCCTCGTGACCTTGAGCACTTTTTTTTTTCTTCTTCGAATACTCAACTTTTTCAGTGTGGTCTTGCTTGCATTCGTGGAAAAGTTATGGCCTCCCACGTTCATACCTGTAACGACTGTTTGTGCCATGTTCAAATCAGCCAATGGCTGACAAATGGCCTTCTACGAGTCATTTTTGAGCTCACTCCTTGATTTGACGAGAGAAAAGAAAGCACTTTTAGCAGACTTTGGCAATTTATTGTGAATTGCAGACCGTGTGCTGTGCTTTAATATTTGGTTCACAGGTTCTCGGGAGCCTTTATTACAAATCCACAGCGTTTTCTGACAATGCTCAAAGAAAGTTGCAGGGCTCTTTTAACTACAACGAACACCCTTTGCACAGCTTTATGTATTTCAATGGGGGAAAACTCCAAATAATTTGAACACGTCGATATCAACAACGGTTAATTCAAGCTGGGAGCTTTCGCATTCCTCCACATTTGCAGAAATCGGCCTGAGATGATCATCCAAATTACTCCGTACTTTAATCTGTGTAAAACAAGTGTAGTAATTGGTTTCAACGTATGATATTATGGTTGTAAATTCAGTCTGTCTGCTGCTACTGTTGTATGGGTAGAACAGCCCATTCCAGCAATATTTACCTTTAGCCATGACCTGCCACAAATGTGCACTGCCATCTAATTAGCGGGAATGAGTACAGAAGTGCCCTATCTGGATTTTCATTTCGGCTGTGGTGGCTGCATTTTTGATGGAGACGAAAATGTTGTAGGCCCGTGCGCTCAGATTTGGTTGACGATAAAGAACTCCAGGTGGTCTCAGTTTTCGTAGTCCTCCACTACAACGTCTCTCATAATCATATGGCGGTTTCGGGACGTTAAACCCCACATATAAATCCAAATAAATCTCTGGATTTTCGCTGCACCGTGTGACGCAATATCTGTTCATTCTAGCGCCTGCTCATTAGTTCTAACAATTTTATAGTACACTTTCAGTTCGAATTAAGGAGCATTTACTGTAACATGGTGCTCAACCATGCTTTTGTGCTGATTTCTTCAACTTCTGGTGGGTGTTTTGAAGCGATCACTGATGCCAAAAATGTATCTCAACTAATGGTGCTAGCGTTATTATACATTGTAGTGAAGCATATTCAATTTAACTTGATAATTGTCGCACAAACATTTATTAAGGCATAAAAGTTGCTAATTGACGTATGCATGTGAGAGGTAGTGACCAGATATTGCATCAGGGTGGGCAATCCTTCTCTGGTCAATTAACTCTCGGCCCTCAGTCACCAGCAGCTGCGAAGCAACTGACCACGGCGGGGGTCGGATCTGCAACGCAGCAGAGTGTGCTAAGAATCTCTGGATCCGCACAGGCCGCTATTGGAAGCTGAACTTGGCAACGTTTAACGCTAGAAGCTTATCTAGTGAGGGAAGTCTAGCTGTACTATTCGGAGAGCTAGAGGGTGTTAAATGGGATATAATAGGGCTCAGTGAGGCTAGGAGTGCAAATTAGGCCTATACGGTGCTACAGAATCAGCACGTCCTTTGCTATCGGGGCTTGGCTGACAGAAGAGAACAGGGAGTGGGGTTCCTAATTCATAGAAACATAGCTGGCAACCTAGAAGAATACTATAGCATTAGTGAAAGGGTAGTAGGTATCGTAATTAAACTGAATAGGAGATACAAGATGAAAGTGGCACAGGCTTACGCGCCTACATCCAGCCATGATGGCGCATTGGTAGAAAGCTTCTATGAAGACGTGGAATTGCCAATGAGTAAGGTAAAAACACAATATACTATACTGATGGGAGACTTTAATGCAAAAGTAAGGAAGAAGCAGGCTGGAGAGAAGACAGTAGGAGATTATGGCATCGTTAATAGAAATGCCAAAGGAGAGCTACTCGTGGAATTCGCAGAACGCAATAATTTACGGATATTGAATACCTTCTACCGAAAACGAGGAAACCGTAAGTGGACATGGAGGAGCCCTAATGGCGAAAATCAGAACGAAATAGACTTTATAATGACTGAACACCCAGGCATCGTGCAGGATGTGGAAGTGGTTGGCAAGGTAGGATGCAATGACCATAGAATGGTACGGTCTCGAATTCACCTAGACTTGAAGAAGGAACGACAGAAACTGATGCGCAAGAAGTCAATCAATGAGCTAGCCCTGAGAGGGAAAGTACAGGAATTCAGAATTTCGGTTCAGAACAGGTACTCGGCTCTTAGTGAGGAAACCAACCTTAGCGTAGATACAATAAATGGTAATCTGATGAGTAATCATTACGGAGTGTGCAGTGGAAGTTGGAGGCAGGGCAGTTAAACAGGACACTGGCAAGCTTTCCGAGGAAACGAAGAATCTCATTAAGAAGCGTCAAATCATGAAAGTATCAAGTAAAACAGACAAAATATAACCGGCAGAACTTTCGAAGTTGACTAATAGACGTAAAGTTTCCGATGTAAGAAGGTATAACATGGAGAAAATTGAAAACGCTCTGAAAAACTGAGGAAGTGTCAAAGCAGTGAAGAGGAAACTTGAGATAGGCGAAAATCGGATGTACGCCCTAAGGAACAAAGAAGGCAAAATGACTACCAATATGTATAGGATGGTTAAAATAGCGGAGGAGTTTTACAGAGATGTGTACAGTAGCCGGGACAACCATGACCTTAATACTATAAGAACTAGCAGTAACCCAGATGACACCTCATTAGTAATGATAGAAGAAGTCAGAAAAGCTTCGGAGAGCATGCAAAAAGGTAAAGCTGCTGGTCAGGATCAGATAACATTAGATCTGCTGAAAGATGGAGGACAGATTGTGCTAGAAAAAACTAACCACCCTGTTTACGAGGTGTCTCCTGACGGGAAGAATACCAGAGTCTTGGAAGAATGCTAAGATCATCTAAATACATAAGAAAGGAGATGACAAGGGCTTGAGGAATTACAGGCCGATGAGCTTGCTCTCTGTAGTATACAAGCTATTTACAAAGGTAATTGCTAACAGAGTAAAAAAAAACGTTAAAATTCAATCAACCAAAGGAACAAGCAGGATTTCGAACAGGCTACTCATCAATTGACCACATTCATACTATAAATCAGGTAATAGAGAAATGCTCAGAATATAGCCAACCACTATACATAGCCTTCATTGGTTACGAGAAGGCGTTTGATTCAGTAGAAATATCAGCAGTCATGCAGACACTGCGGAATCAAGGCGTCGATGAAGCATATATAAACATCCTGGAAGAAATATACAGGAGATCGACTTCTACCATAGTGCGCTTCATAAAGAAAGCAACAGAATACCAATAAAGAAGGGTGTAAGGCAGGGGGATACAATCTCCCCAATGCTATTTACCGCGTGCTTACAGGAGGTTTTCAGAGGCCTAAAATGGGAACAGTTAGGGATAAGAGTTAATGGAGAGTGCCTTAGTAACCGGCGCTTCGCTGATAACATTGCATTGCTGAGTAACTCAGGGGACGAATTGCAACTCATGGTTATGGAATTAGACAAGGAGAGCAGAAAGGTGGGTCTTAAAAAAAATCTGCTGAAAACGAAAGTAACATACAACAACCTCGCAAGAGAACAGAACTTCGAGATAGGTAATAGTGCATTTGAAGTTCTAAAAGACTACGTCTACTTGGGACTGGTAACAACCGCGAAGCCGAACCACGAGATTGAAGTAACTAGAAAAGTAAGAATGGGATAGAGCACATTTTGCAAGCCTTCTCAAATTATGACAGGTAGATTGCCACTATCCCTCAAAAGGAAGGTATATAACAGCTGTATCTTGCCGGTACTTAGCTACGGAGCAGTAACCTGGAGATTTACAAGGAGGGTTCAGCTTAAATTGAGGACGACGCAGCGAGCAATGGAAAGAAAAATGGTAGGTGTAACTTTAAAAGACAAGAAGAGAGCAGAGTGGATTAGGGAACGAACGCGGGTTAAGAATATAATAGTTGACATCAAGAAGATGAAATGGACATGGGCCGGGCATGTAGCACGTAGACAGGATAACGGCTGGTCACTAAGGGTAACTGAATGGATTCCCAGAGAAGGCAAGCGGGTTAGGGGGAGACAGAAGGTTAGGTGGGCAAGTGAGATTAAGAAGTTTGCGGGTATAATTTGGCAGCAGCAAGCACAGGACCGAGTGAACTGGCGGAACACGGGAGAGGCCTTTGTCCTGCAGTGGACGTAGTCAGACTGCTGCTGCTGCTGCTGCTGATGATGATGATGATGATGATGATGATAATGATTATGGAAAGTTGCTAACACTTCTTTGTAAGAGGTCCATTAAAGCTCCCTCGCTAAGTCAGCTGAAGAAACTCGGCTGCATGAATGGAATGTAGTCACTATTAGCGCTTACTATTACGGCTTAGTTGGGGGAAATCTGTGAAGGCAAAGTCAAATATTTTCAAGATGCTTTAGTCTGTATGCAAGGCGATTACTACAGTGTGCTGCTTCATATTCATTGCGTGACTGTCAGGTGATACTCTGGAGAATATGTGCTAGGTAGACAATGGTGAAGTTGCTAAAATAAGTTTGCTACCTGAACATACAGAATGAAAATTTTTATGGAGGTTGAGTGCAGCAGTCTATAATATAATGTATGGGTGACTGCTGCTGGTCCTGGAATGACTGATTTGCTTGTAACAGTAGTCGCTGAACCTCCGATTGGGGACAAGCGTCATGTGTTTGTTTTCCGATGTGATCCATGTTCACCGGGGGTGCTTGACAGTGCCCATCGCCAAATTTTCTTTTCTCTAACACCACTGATTGTCCTAGCTGAGTTATGTGCCACAAATCAAGTAAGTCGTGACTTGTAGCGCTTCAACATTGTGTAAGGCATCTTGCGAGGAGAGTCACTTCAGCTCAGCTGCAGTGAGTATAGAGCTCCCGCTCTCCACTCAACATCTGCGAGATCCTTGTTTGTGCAGCTGTAGCGTAACTCCTCAAGAGACAACTACTTTGTTCGAGTTCACGCCAATTGTTCTCAAACACTCTTTGTTTGTCTGCCTTCCTTTGGAAAGTATAGCCATTCAAGGGAATACAATGAGAACTACGTGCTGGTAGTGTGGCGGAGCAGATCTTGATCACTCTATGTGTTTGATCTCTCTCGCCCGACGGCGCATTTAATGGAGCCTGACCCTTTGAGTGCCCTGCAGTCGCCAGCCATTATTGACAAGTTGAAGAAGAAATCAGTGTCAAGAAGGAGGATGTAATTGCTTGTAGCGGCCTTGATGTATAGTATGTGGCTTAATTAGTAGTGCAACCTATTGAATGATAATGTAGCCCTAACTCTTACAAGATTTAAAACAGTTTCAACATCCATTTGAAGTCAAGTGTGTGCCTTTTATCCTATACAAAATTATTTTCGTGAATAATTTGCACAATGATGAGGCTGAGCAGTGTAATTATTATTTTATACCACATCGAGAAATAGCGTACATTTGGCGTAGACTAAGGTTACAAAAAAGGCACGGCATTTTTGTTCCCTTTGCCCATGTAAAAAGTGCGCTACTTCACTATACGGTGTAATTATCAGTCACAAACTAGCTCAGCTCTCAACCTTACTGAGCAGTCTAGTAAGTTTCTTTCATGTATTCGTTTTACATTTATCATTATTATTATTTTGCATTACTAAAACACTGGAGCTTTCGGAACTCTGGCACCTTGGAATTTACGCATCTTGCCATATGATTGTCTTCGCTATCACTGGAGCGCCACACTCCGCGTATCTTTGCAAAAGACAGCGGCTGGGTAAACCACTCAGACACTATACAAGCATGATTGCGACTGTAAGACATGTTTCCATACATAAAACTGCACTGTAGTGCACCAGAATAATGTACCGGCATGTCCAACTGACCATTTTGATATTGAAAGGCTATATTCCAGTAGCTGTTTCATTTGCTTCTTGGTTTCAGTTTTGGTAAATTTACTTAGATGCTATATTCTTAATTTGGTACAGCACTTAACTTCGAGAGGTTTACCGAGTAGGTTATATTGAAGAATCAGATTCAAGCTGCAAGTAAACAAAACTTGATAAGCAAAAGCTTGCTAGTGTCTCTTGCAGGCTTTTGCGCTAAAGGGCCAGGAGGGAACGCCACAGATGTTAGCAAAGGGAGTTGTCCAAACAAGCTTGCATATGTTCGCTTAAAGCAAGATTAGAAGGGACAGTTACGTTGCTGAAGCGTTCTTCAGAGCTTTGTAGCCGAGTGATCGCAGCTGTTTAGTGCAGGCGTGAAAGTCCTGCCGTACAGTCGATCACTATTGTTAGAAAGGTAAGCTGACTTTCCGTTCATTTCTAATCACGTTTCATTTGTCGTGCAAGCCCCTGTGAATCTGGTAAACATGGTCAGGGGAAGACAGGATGTCTCAGCGGTTCATGCGGTGAAACCACTACATTTTCCGTCAAGCTGTTACCTCTGCGGTCTTCTGGCATGATTCAGCAACCCTTTCGGTTAAAAAAAAACATGCCGAGGAAGCATGCTTATCCCTTGGCTTCTTTTTCGCGTGGCTGTTACAACCAAATACGGCACAGTTCACACCTGTTGCTGCTGGCTGGCGTGCATCCACGGCACGTACCATCCCTCCACAAACGCCAATAAACTTGTCAAAACTTTCCACGTAATAAATACGCACCACGCACAAAACACCGCTGTGTGTGACCTAAAGAGGACAGCTTGCACAGTAGAGATCTTTGACACTTATCTTATGACGCTCGGACATAGGGAAGACAGACCGCACACAGAACGTAGCCTAGCCCAGTACTGCGCTTATGAATGGCCGCCAAAATGGCCTCGCTGCCCAGCGATGCTTTCACCACCTCGCGGATCAAGGGGCAGTGCATACCCCGTTTTGCGTTCACCTCACAGGGACATGAAGAATACTCGTACATATGTGTCAGTGTTCGCACCGCTAAGCTCCACGGGCGCTCGTCTCAGTATACTGCGGAATGTAGCTTTGAGTATGTTGGTAAATTTGGGTATGTGTTAGTTTGCTAGTCTGCAGTGGCGCAAAAGCATGATCCGTCTCTGGGCTTTGGGGATGTCAGCTCGACTGAATAGTTGCTTAAAAATTCATCCCATGGCCTTTCTGTCATCCAGTATGTATTAGCATGAGAAACAGCTGACATTTTCATTCTCTGGTACAGCAGTGGGTAGAAAGCACCAAATGATGACATGTTCTTTCATAATACGAAGCTAAGCATTTGGGTGGCAAGTTAATGACAAATACGGTCTTAAAATTAAGTCGTTGAATAAACGTAGAGGAAACTACGTGCTGATTTGAACTTCAAACACTCATATCCGTGCCTGCAAATAAAGCAAACAATGCAATGCAGAAATAGGTTAAGCTTCACTACCATGCAAGCGTGCTGCGGAGAAGCACTCGGTAAAGACAAGCACTAATTGACCGAACTGGCATTTACAAGATGTGCTTCACCGTCATGCACGCGCGCTGCGGAGGAGCACACACAAAAAACATTGGCATTTACACGTTTGGCTTCACCGTCGTATACGGCATTGCGAAAAAGCACGCGGTAAAAACAAATACGAATTTATCAAACTGACATTCATAAATCCGGCCTCACCGCCTTGTCCGTGTGCTACGGAGACCCAAGGTGTTTGTGCAATACCTCTTAACGCGCTTGAAGCAATTATTTTTTTTCGAAAAGAACTAATTGCAGTTCAGTTCCACAAAAGCGGGCATATGCATGTTTCAACCTAAACATTTGGGGTCATTACAATTACACCTGTGTTACTCTCTCCATCTCAAACGGCCAACCTGAAACACAATTTAATTTCGCCATGCCAGCATATTAGCGCAATGAGAGGATGACTCGGAGCAAGTTACACAACTTTTCAGGATGCTATAACAGGTGCCAAAAAATTCACCACTTTTGTGCTTATCTACATGAAAAGCCTCTGCGAAATTCCTCTCAAATCCCACCAGCATAGCTCAATATTATCACGCCGTCTAATATATTACATATGGGATAGTTATTACAAATGGCTATTACATATGGGATAGCGACCGACAAGGCAGAGTACAACTACAAATAATTGAGACGACTGCTCATAAGGCAGCGCATTGCAGCCTGCGACGTCTGTCGATCAAGCAGTCAACGCGATTCGTTGACGAAATCGCAACGGGGCACCGGTTTACTACATTGTCTGTCGATCAAGCAAGCGCAGTCACCACGACGTTGACGAAATCGTTACGAAGCACCGGTTCACGTACTGCGTTGTTTACACGAAGCTGCACGATTTGCGGAGACAAAGCACGGTGAATGTTACCTCCCGAACGCTCAACTAAGGTGCTAGCTTGAGAACGGTGGTGGTGGTTAGATGAAGGAAGAGACGCCCCAAGCAACCTTGGCTGACTGCCGACAATTGGCGGATGGCCGGCACGTAGTCCGCAGCCGACTTCACTCGTCCCCAGCTCCCCAGCTCCTGACACGCTCCTTGGTCAACTCCTCAACATGGCGCTGCATGAACAACGTGGCTATGACCCTACGACTCTGTCCTGGTCATATATCCCGACAAATCAATCAGACGATGGCCTATCCACCATTTCGGCAGAGCAAGCCGACATTTTTCAACTCGTCGAGCGACGGCGTCGCCACCGAAGAAACGCGGAAGGAGCGTCTGCACTGAAAACTCCTCTCAACAGTCCAACCACTGGAGACGCTCGTGCTCCATCGCCTAAAGCACCACAAAAGACTTCACCAGTCTCCAAGTGGACGCCGAAACCAACGGTCAGGATAAATCCTGGCGACTACGTGATCGTGCTCAAGCCACGCATCACAGTAGCCCTCAAGACAGCGTTTCAACAAGGTGAGCTCGGCGCTGCTATTTCCCAACTCATCGAAAGGCAGCACATAAATGACATCACCATTTCTCCCAATTGGGAGCAAAACATCATCATCTGTGGCACGCAGAATAACGAGGTGGTTCAGAAACTGCTGTCGGACTTTCAAATCAACACCAGCAAAGGACTGCTGCCGCTTCGCGGTCACCTCAAGCTCACAGGTGATGTGTGTCGCGGCGTGATTTCTGTACACAACCTCGAAACCAGTACGCCCTTGAAACATAGTGTGCAGTGGCGTGGTGGTGAACTAGTCTATGCGCGCAAGCTGGGGAACTCCAACGTAGCTGTGTTGACTTTCGCGGGAAGGAACGTTCCGCGTTTCGTCCACTATAACGCAGAACTGACTCCCGTCACGGAGTACAAGAAGACAGTGCCAGCGTGCTACCGCTGTGGCGCACTGGGGCACCAGGTGGATGGATATCTGTCCCAACCCAGTCACCGAAACATGCAGCCTTTGTTTCCAAAACGTGGGCGCTGGTACTGAGGGGATGGCCCCCACGAATGCAACCCAACGTGCATAGTTTGCGGGGGTCCGAACCTCACCAGCTCCCGCGAATGCACCGAAAAATTCATCAGGCTTCAGCAACCAGGGTCCAGGACATCGGGGACTCCAACAAAACCGAAGCGCCGGTCAACTGTGAAGGCGCCAACGTTTGGCAAAGCAGCAACGGCAACGCTACCACTTGGCGCAGCGGAATCACCAGCTCTCGGCACTTCATCTGTTGTTGTTGTAGGAAAACGAAGAAGGCACCTAATTTCTGTCTGCCTACAGGCGACATGGCGCAGTGACTTTGGAGTGGGGTGGAGGGGGATGAAAGAGGATAGGAGAAATAGTGTGTGGTGTGTAAGGAGGGATGTCCGGTCCGCTTCAGCGCGAGCAGCAGGCCGTCGGCAAGGGGAAGGGCAGCATGGCTCCTGGGATCAGCGGTAGGCAGCGATTCCTGACTCCTCCACGAACTCCGCCAGGCTGCGGAGTGCTGCTGGATGTGGACGAGACGGGAACAGCAGGTGTTCCAGGGTGGAGACGGGAAGACCCTGTCTTCTGTAGGCCGCGTAGGCCCTCAAGCGTTCCTGTGGTAAGCCAGGGCAGGCACAGAGAGGTGTTCGAGGTTCTCTGGGTCTCCGCAACGGCTGCAGGCCGGGGAGGGACAGAGGTCCTTGGCGTGGCGGTGGGCCGCTGTCCACACGCAGCCGGTCCGCAGTCGTAACAGGGAGGCCCGTTCTCTCCTGATGAGGCCCATCTCTGGGAGAGGCTTTGGTCCTCGCCCGCTGGCCACCCTCAGGTCTGGGTGGACTGTGACGAGGAGCCTCTTGAGGCAGGCCTGCGAATAGTCCCTGGCCACCAGGGCACAGGAGTAGGGGGTACCAGGCTGGTGGGCAGCCTTGGCGAGTGTGTCCGCCTTCTCGTTTCCAGCGATGTCCACGTGGGAGGGCAGCCAGTGGAAGGAGACGGACACCCCGGCGTCGGTTAGGGCCCGAACCTTGGCTGTCAGGAGGCAGGCCGTCAGTTCGGAATGGCGGGAGTTGGCCAGGGTCTGCAGGGCCGCCTTGCTGTCACACAGGACCACAGCTTCCTCAAAGAGGATGTCCTCGGCCAACAGGTCTACCGCGAGATGGAGTCCAGCCAGTTCCGCAGCCGTGGAGCTCGCTGGGAAGGGTAGCCTGCACTGCCTGCTGTTGGCTCTGGACGGGATTACGCACGCGGACGCTGCGGTCCCGTCCGGCATCACAGATCCATCCGTGAACACCTGTAGCCGTCCCTCCAGTTGTTCCTGGAGCTTGCAGGAGGCCACCTGTTGCAGTGCGGCCGCAGGCGTCCGTCGCTTGGTTGCCCCTTCCAAGCAGAGGTGCACCTCTGGTGGCTGGTGGTGAGGCGGTGGAGAGGTAACCGGGACTGGTGGGTCCGGGACCATCAGGTGGTACAGCAGGCAGAGGCCTCCCATCCGTGATCCTGGCTGACTGCGGAGACGCTCCGGAAGGGCCCTGCCGTCGGTGGCGCGGTAAAGGCGGTCGATGTGGCCCAGCGCACGTTGGAGCATACGTAACGTCAGGGGCTACTCTCCCGCCTCCGCGAGAGTCGCTGCCACCGGCGAGCTTTTGGGAAGCACCAGGATGGCCCTCAGTGCACCTCTGTGGAGTCCCTCCAGCAGGCGTCTCCTGGCCGGTGTCAAGTTCACCAGCGGGAAGGCGTACAAGAGGACCGAGGACGCTGCAGCCTGGTTGAGCCGGAGGGCCCACTTAGTGTAGCAGCCGCGGCCACGCAGCTGCAGTCTGCTGATGGCACCCTGGAGGCACCGCACCTTGGTGGCAGCAGCCTTGACAGCCAGGATCCACGTGAGCCGGTGGTCGATGGTGAGCCCCAGGTACTTCACCACCAGCCTCTAAGGCAGGCTGCGGTTGCCAACCCTCAGCCATCTCACGTGGGTGCGAGCTGCCGCCAGCGGGTGAATCAGCAGGGCCTCGGTCTCGGTGGCAGAGACCTTAAGCCCGGTGCCTCCGAGGTAGGTTATCACTGCATCGAGGGCCGCCTGCAGTGATCTCCTGATGGCTGGGATGGACCGCCTTAGTCCCTGAACCCAGACTGCCACGTCATCTGCGTAGACGGAGCAGCGGGCCGGGAACCTGGTGTCTGTTGGGAGGAACGTCGGAAGTCCTGCTAGTGTCATGTTAAAGAGGAAGTGGCTCAGTACTGAACCCTGTGGGACACCAGCAGAGACGTCCCTGGATTGGCTGGTTGCCCCTTCAACACGGACGTGGAAGGTCCTCCCGGACAGGAAGGCGGTCACGAAGCCTCGGAGGCTCCCGCTGATGCCGAGGTAGTCCAGGGCCGCCTCGACCACCACGTGTGGGAGTACGTCGAAGGCACTCTCTACGTCCAGCAGCAGCAGCATGGCCACGTCCCCGCTGCTCCTGGCGTCCTCGATGGTAGCGACGACGTCCGAGATCGAATCTGCCGTGCACCGGTGTCGCCTGAAGCCCGTCTGCTGCTCCGGAAAGAAGCCCAGGTGGTCGGCAATCCACTCCAGTCTCTCTAGAGCCACCCTCTCCAGCACCTTGCAGGGCACGGAGGTGAGAGAGACTGGCCAGTACGAGGAGAGAGCCGTGGCCTTCCTCCGGGGCTTCAGGATTGGCGCCACCACCGCAGTTGGCCAGGACTCGGGTAAGACTCCGGTGCACCAGACGTCGTTGTAGTACTCCAGGAGTCGTTGACGGCCACCTCCATCCAGGTTGCGGAGCATCTGGAAGGTGATGCCGTCGGCCCCTGCATGGAGCACTTCGTCGCTTGGTCCTCTCGAGGGCCACCACCAGCTCGTGTATCCCGATGGGCTCTCAGCACAGCTCCCGCACCTGCGCGGACACCCATCTGGGATGATGGCAGGAGGTAGGGCAAGGGAGGGCAGCAGGCGGTGGTGCAGCAGGCAGTGGGGCTATGTCTCTGGCAGCAAACTGGTCAGCCAGCCGTTCTACCAGGTTAGCAGCCGTGATGGACAGGTGAACACCCAGGGACAGTCCCTGGTTCAAGGCCCGCGGCGCCATCAACAGGCATTTCAGCAGGCGCCAGGCCTTGGTCCCATCACGCGAGCGGTTGATTGAGACGCACACGCCCTGCCAGCCCTGGTTCCGGCGCCTGCGTGCGTGCGACTGCAGACGGCATCGATTCTCCGGAAGACCGTCCAGAGCTCCGGTTGGGCCTTGTTCAGGGCTTGCTACTCTGCACGTCGCCATTCCGCCCTCGGAGCCAGGTGTCGGATGCCCGGGACGGGCTGCCCCTGCTGAACCTTGGCAGTGACTGTTGCTGCCCTCGCACTGTGGGCCATGTTACGCTTCATTTTACGCGAACCCCTTTGGGCCCAAATGCAAGACCACGGACAGCGTGCGAACGCTCCCGGGCCTGTAAACGTATCGGGGGTAGAGGCGCAGAAGTGTATGCCCAGACGCCGAGGAACCTGAGACGCTGCTGCCGCGAAGGTCGTCATGTGCTGTGCGCGAGAACGCGGTGAGCTCATGGCTCATTCGCACCTGGCTCTTGAGTGTGGGAACGCCGGTGGTGTGATCCGTGGCGCGATCAGTCGCGTGATCGGTGGCGTGACCAGTGGCGTGGTAGGTGGTGCGAACACAAGGTGATCCATATTTGGTCATGTCTGGAGGCGCCTGACGTCACACAAGTGTCTGGAACCCTTTAAAAACGCGCAGGGAGAGACTGGGTGAAGCAGTCTGGATTGAGACTCTGCCGGAACTCTGCTCCTTGGCTTCTTACCTTTGTTTGTAAACTTGAATGTCCACTTCGGTCTAACTATGTAGACTCTTTTGATTTGCTGTTCTGCGCCGTCTCGCCGGTACTTCCCTTCTCGTCGGTCCTGATGCAAGTTACGAGCACAACCTGCTGACGGCGGTGGTCAAGAGACACCCCCCTTAACAACTGGTGGCAGCGGTGGGATGCTGCAGTCATTTCGACGACTCGAGGGCTGAGCTGCGACACGGATCCACGAGCCGTCTCGTCTGCCAGGCCGCAACCAGATGCAGTATTTGCGAGGGTCTACGCGGAATTCTTGGCTGCGGAGTGGTGAGTGCGGGGCTTTGTCTGCTGAGTTTCGCCAGGCTTTTTCAGTGGGGAAGCGTAACTGGTAATTCGAACTATTGTTGTCGCCAAAGTGGGCTGCGGCAAGATAGTTGTGTACAGTAGGAAAGGTCGCACTGAACACAGCCATGAATTTGAAGTTGCTGCGTAAAGCGGAGTTATTACAGCTTGCGAAGGAGTTGCGTTTGGATGTTTCTGACGCACTCCGGAAACCAGAATTGATCGAGGCTATTAGTGCTCTGGAGGCTGAGGAAGATGAGCTGACGGAATGCCTTGAGATAATTCGAGAAAGGGAAGCCGCAAAAAGACAGGCAGAGGAGCGTAGAGAACAGCAAGAGAAAGAGCGTGAGGAAAGGGAGCTCGAATTAAAACGACTCGAGTTTCAACGTTCGAGAGAGCGCGAGGAACGCGATCACGCGCTCGAGTTAAAGCGACTCGAGGTTGAAATAGAGCGCGTGCGAACGGCAGGGCAGAGAAGCGAGACAAACAGTGCAGGGGTGCACATATCGCTCAAAATGACAGAACTAATTCGCCCTTATAAACTCGGAGAGGACATTGGGTTGTTCTTGGTGAACTTTGAGCGGACGTGTGAGAAGCAGGGGTTCTCCCGTGAGTCGTGGCCACAGCGCTTGCTCACACTCTTACCTGGCGAGGCAGCAGAAGTAATCGCTCGTTTATCCACTGAGGAGGTCGACGATTACGATAAAGTAAAATCCAGTTTGCTTAGGAAGTACAGGCTGTCCGCGGAGGCATTCCGGCGGAAATTCCGTGAATTGGAGAAAGGAAGGAGTGAGTCATACACTGAATTTGCCTATAAACTGAAGTCAAACATGGTGGAATGGCTAAAGGAGGAGAAGGCCTACGGTGACCACGCAAAGGTTATTGAGTGTTTTTTACTAGAGCAATTCTACAACCGGTTACCAGAGAACATTAGGCATTGGGTGCAAGACAGGCCAGATGTTAGCTCTGTAGCCAGAGCCGCAGAGCTAGCAGAGGAATTCGTCACACGTCGGGCTCGCGAAGGCAGTGACAGTGGTCGAAAAGAGGGGTCCCGATTTTAGGTTCAAGCCAAAGAGAGGGCCTGTGGAAACGAAGGAAGAGCCTGAAATTGGGAATGCCCGAACCGTAAATACGTCGGAGTCGGAACGGAACACCGAACCTGCGTTAGAACAGCAAAGGAAGCTAGAAGCGAGGGAACCGTTCCTTTGCTATAACTGCCATAAACCCGGTCACATTGCGGCGCACTGTAAGAAACCAAAAGTTGTGTTTCTATCCATCAGTGGTAGGGACGAGAATATCGAGCTTCTCGAACCTTACATGCGTGACCTTGAAGTGAACGGGAAGCCATGCCGCGTACTGCGCGATTCTGCGGCTACGATGGACGTAGTTCACAGCTCGTACGTTGAACCGCAAATGTTCACGGGTGAGTGTGCTTGGATCAAGCAGGCTGTAGAGTCGTGTAGTGCATGCCTTCCTGTCGCAAAGGTAACTATCAAAGGTCCTTTCGGCACGCTCGAGACGGAAGCTGCCGTGTTGCCGGCACTCCCTCCGCAATACCCTTACCTGTTTTCGAATAGATCTGACAAGATGCTGCGCGAGAGAGGGCAGCTGTTTGGGGAGGCAAATGTGATGGCGCTAACGCGTTCGAAAGCACGGGAACTCGCTGCGAAGGCAGTTGCCGAGTCCCCTTTAGCTGAAATCGACCTGACGCAGGACTCCCCAGCAGAGGTCGAACTTGCACCAGCGTTACAACAGCAGGGTGTCCCATCCGTAGATGATGAAGCTACGGCAAGGGCACCATCAGAATTATTGGAAGAGCATTCCAGAGATTTACTTGTAGCGCCTACGTCGGAAAGCTTACAGCGACTGTTAATGGTAGACAGCATGGCCTTGAGGAATCAACAAGATAAAGACCCGAGCTTGCGAAACATCCAGAGCAGGGTAAATGAAAAGATAGCCCCGAAAAACATAAGTTATTATGAGAAGGATGGCATACTGTACAGGAAGTATGTTGACAAAAGGGGTGTAATGTTTGATCAGCTGGTCGTGCCTCAAGCTTGTCGAGAGGATTTACTGCGCTTGTCGCATGGAAGTTCTTGGGCAGGTCATTTAGGCGTCAAGAAAACGAAGGGACGGTTGTTGCAGGAGTATTATTGGCCAGGCTGTTTCCGCGACGCAGAGCGATTTGTAAGGACATGCGACACGTGTCAGCGTGTAAATAAGCCGGGTGACAAGTCGAGGGCGCCGATGAAGCTGGTGCCTATCATCACAGAGCCGTTTCGGCGGCTCGTAGTGGACACTGTAGGCCCACTGCCGGCGACATCGTCGGGGTACCGCCACGTGCTGACCGCGATATGCCCAGCGACTAAGTTCCCCGAAGCGGTTCCACTTAAAGAACTTAGCTCTGTGGAAATAGTTAACGCGCTCCTTTCCATATTCGCACGAGTTGGCTTTCCCGCCGAAATACAGTCGGATCAAGGCTCTGTGTTTACTAGTGCTCTTACCACTACGTTTTTGGAAAGGTGCGGAGTAAAACTAATTCATAGTTCAGTCTACCACCCTCAGTCTAACTCCGTGGAGAAGCTCCACTCCGTTCTGAAGCGAGTGTTGAGGGCGTTATGCTACGAAAGGAAGACGGACTGGGAGCTATGTTTGCCGGCTACCATGTTCGCGTTAAGGACTGCCCCGCATGAAGCAACGGGGTTTTCGCCAGCCGAGCTTGTGTACGGCCGCTCGTTGCGATCTCCTCTTCGCTTGCTTCGAGAATCGTGGGAAGGCCGAGCCGAAGACCCAGTAGTGGTCGAGTACGTTTTGAAGCTACTGGAGCGTTTAAGAAGCGCTCAACGGTTATCAGAGCAAGCCATGGCTAAAGCGCAACATAGGTCAAAGGTGTACTATGACCGCACAGCCAGAACCCGTCGATTCGCTGTCGGGGACAGAGTAATGATACTGCGACCGTCGCAGAAAAACAAGTTAGAAGTGCAGTGGGAAGGTCCCGCCAACGTAGTTGAAAAGCTTTCTGACACAAACTACGTGATACGCCTGCCCGGAAAGCGAAAGATACAGCAAGTGTATCATTGCAATCTGCTCAAGCCATACCGAGAACGGGAAGCAGTGGTATGCATGATGGTGAACATCCCCGAGGAGATTCCAGTTGAACTTCCAGGGCTTGCATCAGCCATAAACGGTGAGGATGGTGAACCACTAATCAAAGAATTAATATCGAAAGCGCAGTTAGAGCCGGAGCAAAAGATCGAGCTCTAGGATCTTCTGAAAGAATTTCAGGACTTATTTGTAGATAGGCCTGGAAGAACCTCAGTTGTTACTCATGACATCGAGCTGACATCCTCAGAACCCGTGCGTAGCAAAGCTTACCGAGTGTCACCGCGCCAACGAGAGATTATGGATTCCGAGGTGAAGAAGATGTTGGAATTAGGCGTGATCGAGCCTTGTGAGAGCGATTACACTTCGCCCTTAATCTTAGTTGAGGTGCCGGGAAAAGATCCACGCCCTTGCGTGGATTATCGCAAGCTAAACTCGATCACCAAAGATCAGATTTACCCTATACCAAACATTGAAGAGCGCATTGAGAGGGTTAGTGGAGCTCGATATATTTCCACGCTGGATTTCGTTCGAGGCTACTGGCAGGTTCCTCTCACCGAAAGGGCTAGCAGATATGCAGCGTTCATATCGCCGTTGGGAACGTTCCGCCCTAAGGTATTAAGCTTCGGTTTGAAAAATGCACCATACTGTTTTTCAAGCCTTATGGACAAGGTGTTACGAGGACTAGGGGAATTCGCTTTACCCTACTTAGACGATGTGGCGATATATTCGTCCTCTTGGTCGGAACACATGCAACATCTGCGAGTGGTTCTAACGCGTTTGCGTGAAGCGGGACTAACTGTGAAGGCACCTAAATGCCAACTCGCTCAAGCTGAGGTGATCTGCCTAGGTCACATAATCGGACAAGGACGCCTCCGACCTTCTGAGCTCAAGGTGGCTGCCATACGCGACTTCCCGCAACCACGCTCAAAGACAGATATCCGCTCATTTCTGGAGGTTGCAGGTAACTATCAACGTTACATCCCGAGATATTCAGAATTAGCTAGCGCTTTAACTGACGCGCTCCGGAAAACTGAGCCACAAACTGTCATCTGGGATGACCGTAAAGAGGAGGCTTTCAAAGCATTAAAAGCCGCCTTAACAAGTCACCCTGTGCTGAAATCACCTGATTATTCGAAAGAGTTCATAGTTCAGTGTGATGCTAGTGAGCGAGGCATGGGAGTAGTGTTGTGCCAACGAGGAGAGGACGGTGAACACCCAGTTCTTTATGCCAGTCGTAAGCTGACTGTGCGAGAACAAGCGTATAGCGCAACCGAGAAAGAATGTGCGTGTCTCGTATGGGCAGTGCAAAAGTTGTCGTGCTACCTTGCAGGCTCGAGGTTCATAATAGAGACAGACCACTGTCCTCTCAGATGGCTGCAGTCCACTTCTTCCAAAAATGGTCGCCTCCTGCGCAGGAGCCTCGTTTTGCAGCAGTATTCATACGAAATACGGTACAAAAAGGGGAGTCTCAATGGCAATGCCGATGGCTTAAGCCGAAGCCCCTAGGTCATGAATTGGCCTCGATTGTTTTTCTTCCTGACATAGGTTTTTGTGTTATTATTTCTTCCGTAGTTTTGGAAGACCTGTGTGTCGTTAGGTGGGCAACGAAATTAGGGGTGTGTTTAGTACTTTGTACGAGTAATAAGATTGAGACTTTTGTGTTTAAGGTAAGCCTGGCGGGGCTCAGTGGATACGTGTCTCGCGCTTGCTTCTTCAGTGGCTTTGTTATCCTGTGTTTTCCCGTGGATTGTTTGTTCAGTCGACCGGCTCTACCATGGCGAGGATCTTGCCCTCCCAGAGAGAGGACTTCGTTGTCATCTGGCATCTCTTCGGACACCACGTCGGTTCCAAACTCTTGGCAGGAACGCCGGAAGAACCTGTGGTTTCCCTTCTTGCTGATGAAAGACCTGAAGCGGTGGGGGGTGATGATCTCACCACCCGGAGCTGCCTGGCTACCAGCCCCACCGACGAGCCCCTGCGGGGTCGCCCCGGAAAGGAGCTCATACCATTGTCTTTGGCCATTTTTGACTGTCGCCATTTGCTGGATTCCATTGTATGGTTCGCCTCCAGCCTCCGGCGAACCTCGACAACATCAGGGAAATCTGGCGGAACTACCTTACGAGACGGAACAGGGCCTAGAGCCAGGTATCACGTACCGTGCTCCAGGTTAAGAAGGCTACGAGCTTCGACGACTGATCCCTGTTGACAGTGGATGCTGTCCCCTGCCATTCGGGATCTCCATCCGCGAGGGGGCAGTCTGTTACGCTTCATTTTACGCGAACCCCTTTGGGCCCAAATGCAAGACCACGGACAGCGTGCGAAGGCTCCCGGGCCTGTAAACGTATCGGGGGTAGAGGCGCAGAAGTGTATGCCCAGACGCCGAGGAACCTGAGACGCTGCTGCCGCGAAGGTCGTCATGTGCTGTGCGCGAGAACGCGGTGAGCTCATGGCTCATTCGCACCTGGCTCTTGAGTGTGAGAACGCCGGTGGTGTGATCCGTGGCGCGATCAGTCGCGTGATCGGTGGCGTGACCAGTGGCGTGGTAGGTGGTGCGAACACAAGGTGATCCATATTTGGTCATGTCTGGAGGCGCCTGACGTCACAGAAGCGTCTGGAACCCTTTAAAAACGCGCAGGGAGAGACTGGGTGAAGCAGTCTGGATTGAGACTCTGCCGGAACTCTGCTCCTCGGCTTCTTACCTTTGTTTGTAAACTTGAATGTCCACTTTGGTCTAACTATGTAGTATTAAACTCTTTTGATTTGCTGTTCTGCGCCGTCTCGCCGGTACTTCCCTTCTCGTCGGTCCTGATGCAAGTTACGAGCACAACCTGCTGACGGCGGCGGTCAAAAGACACCCCCCATAACAGCCACCAGTTGCAGCAAATCCCCGCTGCTCGTGTCCTGCTTGAGTAGCCGCCAGTAGACCACTGCCACTGCACGCCTCGAGAGGATGGTTGGAGAAGATACCATGATAGTGGCAACCTTCCGTTGCTCCTGCCACCGGGGGCACTCCGGGGTGTCTGCAGAGTGTGGGCCCCCGCAGTTGACACACCAGGGCCAGGTCTGTTTGCAGCTCTCTCCCGGGTGGGTCCGGCCACATCTGATGCAGCTGCCTGGCCAGCTGCAGCTCTCCTTGACATGGCCGAACCGACCGCATTGCCGGCACTGCAGGGGGCGGGGTCTGGCCAGCCGCACTGGGAAGCGTACCAAGAAGAGTGACACGTGCTCCAGTGGCACAGGGCCGGCGAAGCGGAGCGTCACGGTTCGCTCCTTCCTGGCAGCAGAGAGCACCGGGACGGCCGACTGGATCCCAGGCAGCAGGCTGTCCGCCGCATGCAGGCTCCCTGTCGACACCGTGTAGGAACCCCATGCTGGTCCTGTGGTCAGCGGGTTCCTTGGCAGTGACAGGGATCCCCTTTAGCTCCTTAATGGTCAGGAGCTGCACCAGGTACTCTCGCGTGGTGGCGTCAGCAGCCACAATGTTGCGTTTTTGATTTACGCGAATTGCGGCTACGCCGGGCCTTGCAGAGAGCGCCTGTGCGAGGATCAGGCGTGGGGATCCACTGAAGGTACCTCCGGGGGCCGACGGCCGGAAGAGAACTGTGCCCACAAAGGCAGGGTCGACCGGGAGGGCCGCAGCAGCAGCAAGGTCCCTGGCACGGCGTCGGGCACCTCTGGTAGTGACCTCCTGGAAGCCCTCTGTGTCTGGGGGACTCCCCGCTGCACTGCTGTGCCTCCTTGTGGTGTCCACTGCAGTGGGGGCCTTGCCGAAAGGTTGGGGGATGTTGGCAGCCGTGCCCTCTGATGCAGTAACCGGGGGTTGCTTCTTGGTCGGCTTCTTCTTTCCCTTCTTTCTGCGGTTGGTAGGTGTGGCCCCCGCTGACGGTGTAAGGAGAAAGTCTTTCGCCGTATAAGGGGCTTCCTGTCGGGTGTTGCCCCCTGCAGCGGTACTGGTAAGAACTTCCTCCTCCACCTCCATGGCAGCTGAAGCGTCAGGGGGTGGGTTGTCGGGAGATTCGGTGGCCCCTTCTGCTGCAGGGGCAGGTATGGTGCTCTCTACTCCTTGGGGAGAGGTTGCTGGCAAGGGCAGTTCTTCTGTGTGGGGGAAGGGAGGGCAGGGGTTCCCAGGGGCCGATAGGTCGTCCGTTGAGACGGTAGTAGGGAGTTGGCAAGTGCCTGCACCATCCGAGCTCGCGGAGTCCGTGCCGCCTGTTGTGGCAGATGATGTCATGTCCGCTGTGGTGGACGCCACTTCGGAATTCACCGTGGTTCTGCACTCGCTCCCGGACAACTACTCTGAGCCCTGAGAAGTGTGTGATTCCTCTTCAGAGGATTCGGAGGGGGTAGTGGCAAAAGGGGGTAGTGGCCGTTTGCTTTCGTAGTGCGTGGTCGTCCTCATCCCCACTCTCTTCCCGCAGCCTCTTCCGTGAGTTTGGAAGTCTATTGCCTCGTCGTCCTCATCATAGCTGAGAGGTAGGGGAACGCCAGCAGGCCCCTCTGTCTGCCCAGGAGCTTTGGTCTGCGTGGGGCTTTGTGGCAGCTCCTCTGCAGTTCCGGTGGCACAGGCACCACTGGTGGCAGGTGCGGCCCCGCTGGCGCACTGGGAGGCCGGCATGAGGGCCTGTGTGGGGGCGACAGGACTGGCCTGCAGCCACTTTTCCACCATGGCTTGAATGTTGTCGGTCGCAATCTTTTCAAAGAACAGATAGCGGTGTGCCTGGACCTTGTTGGTCGGGAGGCTCTCCGATCGTCGGTGACAGAAAGGGCGCCTTGTGGGCTCCTCAGAAGTTGGGGCAGGAACTGGAGCGCTCTCTGCTGATGGGGATGCCGTGATGGGTGAGCGGGCGTCGGGGACGTATTTGTGCCTTGGCGAGTGCATCGTCACACTCGCGCACGTGTTCACAGGGATGCACGACACGGCTCAAGAAAACACTTCGCAATTAGTGCGAGGGGAAAAAACAGTTGCACTAAGAAAGACTGGGAGCGTCACTGTAAGTGTTCGTGGTATTGTGCAGAAAGGAAAAAAAGGAAAATTCGCGGACGCTGCACTACTTGACAGGAGTGGTTCCCTAATAGCGTGGTCACACATGATAGGGACTGGCTGTTCGTGAGAACTCAAGCGCCCGTCCGCCGCGCGCACTGGGGCGGCGAAAGCGCGTCTATGCTACGCGCTAGGAGCCGCACCCCTACACCACGACACATGCCGGTCGGCCGCGTACAACACGCGAAGTGAAAGAAAATTAATTCACTCACCAGCAGTGTGAAGTGTGGGGGGTTCCGGGGCAATCCATGGCAGGTTAATCCGACAGGAGTTCAGGGTAGAAGTCCGTCACTGACGCCGGAGTGAACGCCTTGCCGCGGAAGAGCCGTACTCCTGACGAGCGCGGCCCTCAAGCGACCGTACTCAGCGGGAGTTTGGGAGCGACTGACGTGAAGGAGAGGCGGCGAAAAAGCGCGTAGCGCACAGACACGACCTTCTCCTCTGGCTGTCGAAGCAAGACCCCCCATCTGGCAACGCTGCACGCAACCAACCCAAGGTAAGCAAATGGGCGGAGGTCGCCTCCTCTCCTTCCCCTCCACCTTCTTCTCCCACAAGCACTACCAAAACACAAAAACTCAGGCATGAGCTCGCCCTTTTGCGATCACAGAACGATAAGCTAACCAGCGAACTTGACTCGCTCAGAACCAATACCACTACTCAGCCCTCGTTGAGCGACGAAGAGGAAAATATGACAGATAGGGAGATTCCTACTACTGTAGAGTCGCGTCGCGGCCCTGGAGACCCAAGTGAATGCAATAGAAACACAATTGGCTGACCTCCCCAAAATTATCCACGACACCATCGCGCGCCAGATGGAGACTGTCAACGCACAGGTGACACAAACTGTAACTCACATTATCCAAAAGTGGATACAAGACAATCCACGCGTCCTTGAGCGCGTAGGGCCCATTAGGGACGTTAATCGCCCCTCAAAATTTAACAGAGTGACTCCAAATGAGTCTGACTTTTCTGAAGACTCCAGCACGTCAGCACAGGGTGCTAGTGAACTGAGTAATCTTAACAACACAACGCCACCCTCCATCTCCGAACATGGCCCCCAACCCTACGTGTCTTTCTTGTCTCTGTGTCGTCGTTTTGTTCTCGTGCTAGGTCCCGAGCCAGAGCAACTCAGCCATTGTTACTAACACAGTGGAACTGCAGAGGTCTCAAGAACGACCTTTGAGTTCCTTATTGCCGTGGTTGCCCTTCAGGAACCCGGCACGGACGTCAAACTCACAAATTGCACTACATTTCAACACAACCCGGAGACATGTACACTTGTTCACAAGCAATATACCGCCCAGGAAGTCACACTCCCCACAACACCACCTTTGCCATACACGATGGTGTCGGTGCTGACCCACATGTTCATATTTTAAACATTTACTGTCCCCCAAAGCTTAAGAACGTCACGTTCAGCGACATTTTCACACAAGCTATGCAGGAGGCAGGAAGGGACCCCCTCCTGATAGTCGACGACTTCAATGCCCCAAGCAGGTTATGGGGTTACCCGGGAGAGGACACGCGTGGAAGGAAGCTTGCGGAAACTTTTTCTACACTAATACTCACCCTCCACACTGATCCCGCCAGCCCAACACGTGTAGGCAACTCTGTTCAACGAGATACTTGCCCCGACCTAACAATTACACGCAACATACGCCATGCCGACTGGCTGAACACACAGGACACTCTCGGTAGTGATCATTGCGTATTAAACACAACCGTGTACATGCGTCCCTTAAAACGCCCACTTACACAAGCTCGTATCTCAGACTAAACAACTTTCCGCACCTCTCTACCTATCGTAGACCCTCTCCGGTCGGGATACGACACCTGGTCTAAATCACTGACGTCTACACTGAAACAACACGAACGGCTGATACAGCTCACGGAAACTCAAACGGACGTGGGCAACCACCTCCTCCATCTTTGGCAGGCCTGCCGCAGCCTCACCAAACGATGGAAAAAACAGAAACATAACAGACGCCTCAAGAAACGCATCCTAAAACTCACGGAGCAAGCTGTGGATAATGCTGCTCAGCTAGCCGACACTAACTGGGTGGACAGGTGCAACACAGCTGCACGCCAGATGTCTGGTCGCAACACGTGGCGCCTGTTTCGTGCTCTCATCTATCCAACACAAACACGCACGGAAACTCGACGTCACTTACATAAGGTCCTGCACAACTTTACACGAACGACAACACAACTGGCCCACATGCTCAGGGACCGATAACCTGTGCACCACCAAGGACCCCCGGACGACCGCATACTCATACGCAGGCAAAAAGAACACGCAGTTGGACACCCTGTTCCAGCTCCACGACCTCCAGGCGGCCTTATGCAAGATGAAGCGTGGCACTGCACCCGGGCGTGACCAGGTTACGGTCAAACTGATGGCTAATCTTCCCGACGCAGCCTACACCACACTCCTCAAATACATCAATAGCATTTGGTACAGAGAAACTCGTCTCCTTCTTGAATGGAAATCAGCTCTCGTGACCTTCATCCCGAAGGCAGGTAAACCTATTGACGTGGAGAACCTTCGCCCCATCTCCCTCCCGTCTTGTGTCGGCAAGCTGATGGAAACGATGGTACGCAACAGACTCTCCGAGTTTCTAGAAACACAGCACACTTTTGCGGACACCGTGTTTGGTTTCCGCCCTCAGGAGTCAGCCCAGGATATACTTCTACAGCTCCACCATGACATATTAGATCCTGTTGAATGCCCCCACAATGACAAGGTAGTCCTGGCCTTGGATCTTAAAGGGGCATTCGACAACATGAATCATGAGGTAATCCTTCACCACCTCAGTCAGACAAACTGTGGTTATAAAACATTTAATTATGTTAGATAGTTTCTTACAGGCCGTCAAGCCTACATACGCATACAAGATGAGGAACATGGGCCTTACTTCATCGGCTCGAGGGGAACTCCTCAAGGCGCGGTCCTCTCTCCCCTCCTATCTAATATAGCTATGCTTCATCTTCCCCCCGAATTGGCTTCTCTACCAGGGATACATCACGCTCTTTACGCGGATGATATTACGATCTGGGCCACGCAAGGTAACCTGGGTCACATGGAGTCGTGCCTGAAAGCAGCATCCACTGTAGTCGACGACTACGCAATCTACTGCGGACTCCGGTGTGCCCCGGCTAAGTCATAATTTACGCACGTACGTCCCTCCCCTCAGGACACAACTCAGCTCCATATCAGTCTTCCCTCGGGACCCATCAGTGAGGCCAAGGATATCCACGTCCTTGGCCTCTTCATACACCACCAACGCAAGGCCGACACCACAATAACCAAACTTCGCATGATGGGAGACCAGGTGGGTCGAATGGTCCGCCGGGTCTCCAACAAGTGGGGCGGATTGCGAAGCAGAGATGCAATGCGGCTTGCCCATGCTTTCGTAACGAAAGCATGGGCAAGCCGCATTGCCGCACAGGTGCAAGTAGGGAGCCGCACAGGTGCAAGTAGGGAGTCGAGTAGAATACTCTACTCGACTCCCTACTTGCACCTACGCAAACACGAGGATGATCAACTTGAGGTCATCCACCGTGAAGTTATCAAGCGGGTCCTCGACCTTCCTATCACCACGTCCAACCAGAGACTTCTCGCCCTAGGCGTGGTGAATACCTACCGGGAACTTCTAGAAGCCCACCTAGTTAACCAATACACGCGCCTTGCACAGACCCATTCCGGTCGCCGCCTTTTGGACCGAATACATATCAAACACGATTACTATATTGCCACTTGGCCGCTACTTACGGCGAGCACGAGCCATGGCTGCCCGCGAAAATGAAACACGATGTTCTGGGGCAGCGCGTGCTCTGGCTACTTGTTTATTATGGAAGCAGCCATCTTGCCAGTTTTCGGTGCGTCTCCCCGCCGGCTCAGTTCTTCCTAGTTGAAGACCTTTTGTAGCACATGACAACTGGTGGAGGTGCTGGGCAACCCCCAGCCGATGTTCCAAACGCCTCCAGGTAGCCCTGTACCTGCAGTGACAACACCTGTCTACCACTCAAGCCGAAGACTCCGAGGACTACCTCCTGAGCGTGAACCTCTTCCCGAGATGACGTCTGTCACACCCCCGAACGCTACGGAAGGCGCTGCAGTCTTCAACGCACAGGAAAGCGCTGCAGCCACGCATCATACGCTGTGGAAGCCACGTGTGCCGAAGGTGTTCCACGGTTCCGTCTTGAAGGATGTCGAAGACTGGCTGGCCCAGTTCAAACGGGTTTCAGATTACAATGGTTGGACCGACTTCGACAAAATGAGGAACGTGTATTTCAGCTTGGAGGACGGTGCTCGTACTTGGTACGAAAACCGTGAGCGTTTTCCCTCGTGGAGCGTCTTTCGTCGATAGCTGCTGGCAAGTTGAGCCAATCCCGATCGCCACGAACGAGCCGAGCGAGCGATTTAGTCGCGCCTCCAAATGCCAAATGAAAGCGCCTTGATGTACGTCGAGGACATGACGAGCCTCTTTCGTCGGGCCGACTCCGACATGGCAGAAGAAAAGAAGGTCCGTCATTTTATGCGAGGAGTGAAGGAGCAGCTTTTCGCTGGCCTCATTCGCTGTCCCCCAAAGACCGTGGCGGAATTTTCGACCGAAGCCACAACCATGGAGCAAGTGCTGCAGCTATGTCCCGCCTGTCCTGGTGGAGCCACATCGTGCATCATATGCAGAAGCTGCAAGCCGATATATTCCTGCTTCACCGCGCTTTGTTAATCATATGCCTCAGGATGCACTTCCTTCGCTGCAGCCAATTCAGCACTTAGAAAATCGACAGCCGCTTCCCAGAAAATCCGACGTATGGCGCACACCGAACAGACGACCACTGTGTTACCACTGTGGTGAAGCTGGACATGTGTACCGGGAATGTCCCTATTGTTGCCTCGGACTACAGGGTTTTGCCGTCGACGCACCACGGCCGAGATTTAGCGAAAGACCAAGAGCTATTGAAGATTATCTCTCACAGCAGCGCATGCCACTGCGGCGGCAGTCGTGGTCCCCATCCCCGAGGCGATCTTCTCCAAATTTTCGGAGCCTCCCAGGAGCGGCGCCAGTGCGCTCGCAAAGCCCTAGGCGGGAAAACTAACGATAGCGACCTTCGGGAACGAGGCCGCTGACACTCGACGCAAGCAAGGCCTCCCACTGGCGCAAGCACGGACATGGAGCGATTCCCCGACGACAGCGACGAAAGCCAAAAGCAGATTTTCTCTGGATATACATGTGGTAGTCGACGGTCACCACGACGTTAGTGCATTATTGGACACGGGTGCAGACTACTCGATCATAAGCGGGAAACTAGCAGCGCACATAAAGAAAGTTGTAACGCCTTGGTAGAAGCACAAATTCGTACTGCTGGCGGGCATGCAGTCACCCCAATCGGCATGTGCACTATCAGAGTGAGCATTCGGGGACGTACGTTTCTTACCAGCTGCCTCGTACTTCGTGACTGTTCCCGAAACCTAATCCTCGGAGTCGACTTTTTGCGGGAGCACGGCGCTATTATCCATCTTCGAGAGCGTACCGTGACGTTTTCGACAGCTGGATCCTCCGACAAACCTGACGACATCCGTGACAGCACGCTTCGCGTTTCTGCCGACAGCATCACATTGCCTCCGCGTTCAAATGTCCTAGTTGATGTGGTATGTGACAAGTTACGGGATGGTTAGGTTGTCGCCGAAGGCAACTTGACGCTTTTGTTCGCGCTAGGTGTCTGTGCTGCACACAGCCTCGTCACGCTTTATGACGGACACTCTGCCCTACTTGTGACTAATTTCAGTAACGAGTACCGGCACCTGTTTCGTGACACCGTCCTCGCTTTCACCTACCCTATCGCAGACGTTTCTGAATGCTTCGCATCTACATCAGCCAACGACGGGCTTCGACTGACACCAAGCGACGTGACTTCACTACTTGGAAAAGTTGATGTCAACTGGACCCTCTCGGAACAACAACAGACTGAGCTACGTGAACTGCTATATCAATTTAAAGAGTGCTTCGTGTCCACCTCGAAGGTTCGTCGGACACCGATCACCAAACATCGAATAATTACGTATAACGACGCCTCGCCCATAAAACTACACCCTTACCGCGTTTTGGCAAAGGAACGAGACGTTATAAATGCTCAAGTCAAAGAGATGTTGCAAGATGACATTATCCATCTTTCGAAAAGTGCCTGGTCATCTCCCGTCGTGCTCGTGAAGAAAAAAGATGGATCACTGCGCTTCTGCGTGGAATACAGGAAGCTTAACAGCGTGACTAAAAAAGACGTCTATCCGCTGCCTCGCATCGACGATTCCCTCGACAGACTGCGGCGGGCCAAGTATTTTTCATCGATAGACTTGAAAAGTGGCTACTGGCAGATCGAAGTTGATGAACGAGATCGTGAAAAAACCGCCTTCGTTACACCGGATGGCCTATATGAATTCAAAGTGCTTCCCTTCGGCCTCTGTTCTGCCCCTGTGGCATTCCAGAGAATGATGGACACTGTTCTTACCGGTCTGAAGTGGCACACGTGCTTAGTTTACCTCGATGATGTTGTCGTGTTTTCTGCCACCTTTGAGGAGCACCTGAAGCGTCTTCAGAATGTGCTGGAAGCTTTCCGCTCTTCTAACCTGACACTGAAGCTAGAAAAATGCCACTTCGGTTACAAGGAACTTAAGTTTCTCGGCCATGTGTCAGTGCGGATGGTATTCGACCAGACCCTGACAAAAGTACCGCCGTGGCCTCGTTCCCTGTTCCACGTGATAAGAATGCAGTGCGTCGCTTTCTAGGGCTCTGCGCGTACTATCGCCACTTTATAGCCAATTTTTCTAGGATTGCTGAACCGCTCACTCGACTCATTCGTGAAGATGTTCCATTCGTCTGGGAGGAAGAACAGGACGCAGCTTTCTGTGAACTACGGGAGCGTTTTCAGACACCACCAGTCCTCGCTCACTTTGACCAAGACGCTTATACTGAAATTCATACTGACGCCAGCAACGTGGGTCTTGGTCCTGTCTTCGTACAACAACAAGAGGGCACAGAGCGAGTGATAGCGTACGCTAGCCGCACTTTTTCCCGCACCGAGGTCAACTACTCCACGTCAGAGAAAGAGTGCCTCGCTGTTGTATGGGCCACGATGAAATTTAGGCCTTACCTTTACGGACGCCACTTCAAGGTAGCGACCGACCATCATTCGTTGTGCTGATTAGCCAACCTACGGGACCCGTGTGGGCGACTGGCACGACGGAGTCTTCGTCTGCAGGAATATGATTTGACGATCGCTTACAAATCGGGCCGCAAGCACGAAGATGCTGATTCATTATCCCGTGCACCTGTCGAAGTTTGTGGCCACGACACCGAGGATGACGACGCTTTCCTTGGGGCCCTTACCACAACAGATCTGATTACGCGACAGCGTGCGGACGATGAAATTCGCGCAGTTATCGAAAACCTTGAAGGACGCAACTCGTCCATACCTCGATGTATTTCTCGAAGTCTGTCGTCGTTCTGTCTGCGAAATGGGGTCCTGTATAAGAAAAACTCCAACGGCAATGAGAGAACCAATCTTCTAGTCGTGCCAACTGATATGCGTGACGACAGTAGTCTTGCCTGCCACGATGAGCCCACATCTGGTCACTTAGGTTCCTCTCGAACTCTCGCTCGAGTTCGACAAGCATACTACTGGTTTAAGCTTTCTGCATCAGTTAAGCGATACGTGAAAAGCTGCCGGGAATGTCAACGCCGCAAATCCCCGCCACTAAAGCCCGCGGGGCTTCTTCAACCAATAGAACCACTCAGAGCGCCATTTGATCAAATAGGAATGGATTTACTGGGGCCCTTTCCGCTATCATGTGCCGGCAACAAGTGGATCGTAGTAGCCACCGGCTATTTGACGAAGTACGCCGAAACAAAGGCACTACAACGCGCTACGGCTTCCGACGTCCCCCAATTTTTTATGGACCAGATCGTTCTTCGACATGGTGGCCCGTCGTGCCTAATCACAGACAGAGGAAGAACATTCACGGCCCAGCTCATTCATGACGTATTCAAGCTCACCTACACGAGCCATCGCAAGACCACGGCATATCATCCGCAGAGCAACGGCTTGACAGAGCGACTCAACAAGACCATCGCTGACATGTTATCTATGTACGTAGATGTTCAGCATAAGACCTGGGACCAGGTGCAACCGTACGTCGCAATCGTGTACAATACTGCCGTCCAGAAAACTACGCGATTCACGCCTTTCCGTCTTGTCTATGGACGTGAGGTCCAGACCATGCTGGATGCGATGCTTCCACACAATTGCGATGCTTTGATCACTCCTGATGCTGTGCAGCTTACCCAGTACGCCGAAGAAGCACGCCAGTTAGCACGCCTACACATTACGCACCAGCAGAGTACAGATGCATGCCGCTACAACGCTCGCCATCGACAAGTTGAATACCATCCAGGCAATCAAGTTTGCATGGGTGTGGACTCCAGTCCGATGCTAGGGAGTGTCAGAAAAACTGCTCAGTCGCTACTTCGGACCATACAAAGTCTTGCGACGCGTGAGCGATGTGAACTACGAGGTAGTCCCCAACGGCGCCTTCTCACCACGACGGCGAAGGCACTCCTCGGAGATTGTCCACGTGGTGCGCCTGAAGCCGTACTTCCCGCGGTAGTGCGACTGCGCATGAACCATATCGCTGTTTTTGTGTATGCGCGTATTTTCTGTTGGTTCGCCCCGACTTTGCCTTTGTACTTTCCGAGCATCAGAGTGATGCCTTTTTTTTCTCAGAGGGGGGAATAATGCCACTTGGCCACTTACGGCGAGCGCAAGCCATGGCTGCCCGCAAGAATGGAAGACGATGTTCTGGGGCAGCGCGTGCTCTGGCTAGTTGTTTATTATTGAAGCAGCCATCTTGCCAGTTTTCGGTGCGTCCCCCACCGGCTCAGTTCTTCCTAGTTGAAGACCTTTTGTAGCACGTGACAATATTGAGGAAAGGGTGAGTGCCAGAACCTTGGAGACGCGCCCTCTGGGTCCGACCCCTTCCCCGCAACATGTCAAAGAAAACCACAGTGAAAACCACAGTGGTCGCCACCAGGCCCACGCGGAAGCGTTGCAGCAGCACTTTCGTCAAGAGGAACACGTGTGCTACGTGGACGTTACCGGCCCACACCGTGGGGGTGTTATACGGCCGCAGTCATACACAACACAAACACCGTAAACGGGCTCACTTTCAAAGCCTACAGCGCAACACATGCGGAGGAGATCGCCATATCGCTCTGGCTCTCACCTATCCCTCTTCAAATCATATCATCACCGACTCACGAGGGGCCTGTCGGAACTATCAGCTAGGGTGGGCTTCACCGCTTGCTCAGCGCATACTGGAACCTAGCTGCCGATACGTTAATCCAACTCCGCGAAATCTGGTTTGGGCACCTGGTCACCAAGGACTCAGGGGTAACGAACAGGCCGATCAGGCCACCCGCGCACTCTCTTCCCGGGCTATATCTCTGTCTTTGGAAGCCTACTCCCAATCAGACAACTGGGCCCTTTCATTCAAAGATATTACCGATTACTACAAGGAGGAGCACCGGCACTATCCAGACCCTTGTAAGGGACTGCATCGCGCTGACGAGCGCCTCCTTTTAAAACTGTTTACCAATACCATACTGTGCCCGGCGGTGCTAAAACATTTCAATTCATCCTTTGATGGCTCGTGCTAGTTCTGTGGTGAAGCGGCTGACACCTTCCACATCGTCTGGGCGTGCCAGTCTAATCCATCTATCCCCCCAACCCCAACCCCACGAGAGAGGACTGGGAGGCGGCCCTGCTCAGCTGTCAAGACCTGAAGGCCCAAAAAGCCCTGGTTCAACGGGCGCGGGCGGCGTTGCTTGCCAATGCAGCTCCGGAATAGGGGTTCCACCTAGTCCTGTGAGGGTAAGAGGCCAATAAGGCCCCAACCCAATCACCTCTCTGTAACCATTTATTGGCTATTAAATGTTTCACCACCACCACATCGGTGGCCGAGTGAACGCCGAGCATGCCAAATACTCGTCGGGGTGAGCAGTCGGCAACACATTGGGCCGGCCTTGGTTGCCGATGGGGCATAGTAAAATAACGTGAATTTACTTAGGGTGGCATAAAATATATTGTTGCGTGATTGTAACTAATATGCTCATGTATACGTATCAATAATAAACACCAGTGTGTTTTCTTTAACATTCAGAAACATTACCTGGGAGACAGTGAGTGAGAGACAATATATCTGTGGTCTCTCGCTTACTTTGATTGGCAGACAGTACGCGACAATCCGATTACATCATGGACTAACAAAAATATTAGTAATTCAATTCATACATTGGTTTGCCAGGTGAGCGTATACACTTTGAGGAATTTTGCGGCTGCATCATTTGCCAACAGGGCAACTATATATATGTGTATATATAGTTGTATATATAGTATATATATATATATATATATATATATATATATATATATATATATATATATATATATATATATATATATAGTTGTATATATAGTATATATATATATATATATATATATATATATATATATATATATATATATATATATATATATATATATATATATATATATGTGTGTGTGTGTGTGTGTGTGTGTGTGTGTGTGTGTGTGTGTGTGTGTGTGTGTGTGAAGAAGTTTTTTCAATGGGCCAGACCTACTTGAGAAGAGACACAACTTAGCGGTTGTCTTAGTTTTATTCCTAACGGTTTCGACCGGTGGACCGGTATCATCAGGGTTTGTGAATAAGGTGTGTGTGTGGGGATGGGGGGGGGCATTTAACTACGCTTTTGTTTTTCTTCGATACAACAGGAGATTTTAATAAGTGGCTGAAAAACGATGAACTTCTGCCTCAAATATTTGATGACGTATTTGTTAGATTATCGCTACAGTAAGGTTTAATTCCATGGGTGAGTACTACAAATAGGGCGCCTACGTACAGTTCATCAGTTGCAGTGTGTATACCAAGGTGTAATTAATTTGAAGGTCATATCTTAACGTCATTGACTTTTCGTGCAAGTAACGTCCACCACTTGCAGTAAATTTGAGTCAAATAAATGCGTTTGTGTCATTTCATAGCTAAGTTACCACCATTAAACGAACGATTCTGCATCCCCTTAAAAAAAACATATCAATACTCGCACATATCTCATGACTTTTCATTGCCGCCCGGGGATCTCTACGCCGCGGACCCCTACTCTACAATTACAGGTACCCAACGTTTTGTTATAGAAGCTTGTTATTAATTTATTGTTATGTGGGGTTTAACGTCCCAAAACAACCATATGAATATGAGAGACGCCAAGCTAGTTATTAGTGTAGTACATGCGAGTAATACATATTTCGCGGACTGCTAGATATGAAAACGGCGATGCCATATGAGCTATGTGGGGAGAAAAAAAAAAGCTCCGCGAAAGGCGCTGTAGTGTCCCTACGACTCGATGGATGAAGTTGGGAAATATCAAAGCCGGCGATTAATACAAAACGAACTTATTTCATGGCATGCACCAATAAAAGGGAACGTCTGCGCAGCTAAAATGGTTCACTGGCGACTGGTCACTGATGTCCTTGCGAGTCCTGCGGGATCTTCTCCTCGATTGATTGATTTATAAGGCTTAACGTCCTAAAACAACGATATGATCGATTATGAGAGACACCGTAGTTGAGGGCTCCGGAAATTTCGACTACCTGGGCTTCTTTAACGTGCCCCCAATTCTGAGCACACGGGCCTACAACATTTCCGCCTCCATCGGAAATGCAGCCGCCGCAGCCGGGATTCGATCCCGCGACCTGCGGGTCAGCAGCCGAGTACCTTAACCACAAGACCACCGCGGCGGGGCGGATCTTCTCCTTGCACCACACATATGTAAACACACACACAAAAACAACTACTGACACTGGTGGACGTGTACCCCGTTTTATGGCCCACTTCTGAGGCGAGAACAGTATCTGTTGAGTTGAGCGCGCTTTCGATGGTCCAAAGCCACTGACTCGAACTTGAAATTCCCAAAAAAAGCTGTCCGCGACAGGTGTGACCTCATGTAAGATTTTAGTACAGACACACAAACAACATTAACTAGAAATATTCCTTCAAAATTGTCAAAATGAACACTTAATAACGGTAGTCTTCTCAGAACAGACGGGTTAGAAGCACAGGAAAATCACAGGCAAGCCAAGGTCAACATAGGAATCGCGTGCTGCTTCACAGATAGCAGAAAATGCGGGAAAAAAAGAAGTAAAAAACTAATTCTGGTCCTACTACCCAAGCCGCTCGTGCGTACTGCTTACATAGAGCAGAAAGCGCATTTCTTCGAAAGAAAAAAAAAAGTTGGGGACCCGTCGTTTCGGCCTTGGAATACGCCACGCGTCACGTATCCCAGAAATAATATACAGATTTAGTTGCGCGTCGGTAGCGGCCGTAAGGACGCGGCCTGCCATTGCAAAAGGCGCTGCACCGTACTTTTCGGACTTGCAGAAATTAGGCGCCTTCTCCTAACCACTACCACCACCATTGCAAATGTCTAGCAGGCTGCGTCCGGCTGCTGCGGACGCGTGACTAAATCTGTCTATTGACAACACCTGACAGGAGGAAAGGAATGCGCTAGCCACGAAGTCGCTGGGACCAATTGGCGGGGTGCGAGCGTCGGGCCTTTCGCTTTTTTTTTCTACTTCTTTTTTTCATGTTAGGAAGAAGACAACGCTATTTTGTTCCGAGGACTTGCTGAAGCACTACCATGCAAAGTGACGCGCATGCATTGAGCAGCATTTCCTTTACTATGTTCCTAGAGCCAGCCGCGTCCCACCACCGATGATTTCACACGTACTCGTAAGTGGCATTTTATTTCCTGACGCATTGCCCGTTTTCTCTCTTGACGAAAATCACTGTGATCTGCGCAACTGATGTGTCAACTAGGTTAGTCTCTTCTAGTTCACGGATAAGGATGCTTTAGGTGAACGGCTGTTGTATCAGTCGTCGTTGATCGTTTACGGGTAAATAGGTAAATATATGCCTTCCGGGATTTTTTGTTCATTTGTTTATATTGAAAGAGCCTGACAATAATTGCTTTTTTTTTTCCTTTAGGGAGTACTGAAACAAGGACTGCAAAAAGTGTGAATAGTGTAATGCACTCGTCTCGCCGTACCGAAAGGAAGTCTGGTAAGACGCATGCTTGGTTGATGAAGTCCTACGCAATTTTTCACATTACATTAAGTCGCAAATGGGCTGTACATAAACAGACTGAAAATTATCTAATGATAGAGCTTATGCTCGCATGCGACTGTGCAACTAGTGATGTAAATAGTGTGCCTTTTTTCAAGTATATTAATCATTGTTTTTTTTTTGTCAGCTCTTCCCAGCAATTAACTGAATAATACAAGCCTCACATCTCAGTGGCAAAATGTCGCACACTGAATACGTATTGATGGCCAACAGCACGAAAATTGCCCGAAAAAGAAAATTGATCTATCAGGAATACCACTCCATCGTCTGTATAGTTGGTTTGCACAAGGCCTGCTGCAAATCGTTCCATGTGAACAATGTTGCATGAAAACATGGTGCATTTACACAACTGTAGAATAAAAACATTAAGTGAGAAAGCTTACGTTCGTCTTTTATTGCGTGTTACGTACTTACACGCTAAAAAGTTCATACTTCAGAAATGTTTAATTTCGTCTTACTTGTGGACTGAGCCAATGTCATATGCACAAAATACAAAAACAAAGCAGAGCAAGGAACGTTGGCAACAGACCTGCAACCGACGGTAAATCGACGCTTATGTAAGGTCGCACCATGGTCAACCCACGTGCGGCACGCACTAGGGCTCGTCGGCCGACGCGGTCGGGCCTACGTTGTGTTCCGACGTCGGCCGGCGTGAGGGCAATGTCAATCCCTAAACTGGCGCTATGTTGGTTTCTAACGTCGGGCCAACCAGTTCGCAGTCAGTCACAGACCTCTCGGCAACCTCTTGCCGAGAACAATTTGTTGCTTGGGGAGAACCAACTAGGGTTCGCAAAGACGTGGAACTTACTTAGGTACCTGTTAGATCCAGATGAGACAAAAACCACTCACAGACAGAACATCAACAGAATTATACATGTGTATGAAGGCTTCGATCAGGACATATTACGGGAGATTACGGAACAGTACATCAGTTCTACCCGGTCGCAAGTGCATCCTGATTACGGAGGTGCAGTCAACAAAGTCCTACACAGACCGATCTGCAAGTCAGAGATCAGGGCAGTATTACAAAAGCTTGACACCACATCGTCGCCCGGGTCCGACGGGATTACAAACAAAACACTCAGCAATCTAGACGATAAATCGATGAAAAAAACTTATGGAGTTTGTCAACCCGTGCTGGGAAAAAGGAAAGGTGCCCCAACATTGGAAGACTGCGCATATCGTGCTGATTCCGAAGCCGGCTAAGCGACTGCAGCTAGAGAACCTCAGACCAATCTCGCTGATTTTATGCTTGAGAAAGATATGTAGCACGTGGTTTTCACCAGGCTGACCAACTACCTCGAGGACCATGACCTGCTTCCCCACACAATGTTCGGGTTCAGGCGAAACCTCTCCACGCAGGACGCGATGCTACAGATAAAACACCAGATAATAGATAGCCCTACGATGTCCACTAAGGCCATACTTGCCCTGAACCTGAAAAAGGCCTTTGATAGCGTAATGCACGCGACCGTACTGGCCAAAATGCAGGAACTAAGTCTCGGAGAACGAACGTACAACTACGTTCGAGATTTTCTCACGAATAGAAAAGCCAAGCTTAATTTCGGGCAGCTTAGTTTTGAGGAAATAAAATCGGGTAGCGTCGGTACACTGCAGGAATCGGTGATATCTCCCATGCTTTTCAACATAGCTCTCGTGGGGTTGCCAGCCAAGCTACAAGAAATCGAAGGGCTCCATCACAGCCTTTACGCCGACCACATTACGCTGTGGGTTATGGAGGCCTGCGACGGCCACACAGAACAGATGTGCGATCGAGACTGTTGAGCGATACAGAACACCGGCTTGAGCTGCTCTGCGAAAAAATCAGAACTTTTAGTATACACACCCACGCGAAGGGGCCGCAAACCGAACGGTGAGGTAAATGATGATCCCGGTAGAGACATACGACTATATTCGATGGGCGTCCTCAGCCAAGGGTAGATATTATACGTGTTCTCGGCTTGCACATCACAGCGAATTGCCACAATGGGGAGACCATCAGGAGACTAGAAGCCGCAGTTGCTCAGACCATCCGACTACTAAAACGCATAAGAAACCGACACAGGGGGATGAAAGAGCCACATGGTAAGGCTAGGTCAAATCTTCGTAATGAGCCGAATAACGTACGCAGCATCCTACCTCAAGTGGCAGGTAGTGGAAAAGACAAAGATAAAGGGCTTAAACAGGAAGGCGTACAAACAGGAGATAGGGTTATCGATGAACACGAGCACCAGTAAATTACTCGACCTTAGTCTCCACAACACGCTGGAAGAATTGATAGAGGCACAGACCATAGTGCAGTACGAGCGCATTTCCAAAAGCACAACGGGCAGACACATACTAGACAGTTTAGGAATTAAATATCACGCTCAGCATGGTGTTGCGACGTACCAAGCAACATAAGGAATAAAATGGTGATCCTTCCTTTGCCGAAAAACATGCACCCCGAATATCACAGGGGTAGACGGAAAAAGAGAACACAGGACATACAGAGGAAGTATGGCAAATGTAGAGAGGCAGTACTCGTGGACACGGCCAGGTACGCGCAGGCGCGGTTTCGCGGCTGCTGTAATAGATCACCAAAACGTTTGCAAGACTAGCGTCACGGTACGCACGAAGAACGTGGAGACAGCAGAGGAAGCAGCTATCGCACTCGCAGTAGCCACCACCACGGCTGAAGTGGTTATCAGCCACTCTCAGACAGCAGTACGCAACTTCGCCAACAGCCGCGTCTCTCCCGAGGCGTTACGAATTTTACTTGCGGGCGAAATTGAAAATAGGAATATTTACGTATTATGGGCACCCGCCCACACTTCCTCGCTCGCCGCCAATGAGGTGGCGCGAGGGCTTACGGACCAAGCCGCCACCATCATCACTGCCGCCTCGGCCGCGACGTCGGGTGAGGAATGGGAGTGGGAGGATCGCATCACCAGTTTTAAGGATATTACCCAGCATTACAGATTGGCCAGGTGCAAATTTCCACCCCCACACCAAAAACTGAACAAAAGGCAGGCGGTCACGTGGCGACAGCTGCAGACCAGGACGTTTCCAAGCCCAGTGATCTTGAAACAGTGTTATTTAAAGCTTTATCCGTCGCGCTGCTAGTTTTGCGAGGCCAGGGCGAGCCTGGAACACATGCTATGGGAGTGTGGCAGAGGTGGGGCTCCAGACGGCGATGCAGCCTCGAACCGAACGCGCCTGGAGAGTGTTCTGCTCAGCCATGCCCTCGAAGACCAACTGTGGGCCGTACAGCGTGCCGTGGCCGTCGCCAGAGCTCAATGGCTCCTGGGTAATATCTAGGCGAGATATCTGCTCAGACTTATGAATAACTCGCCGGACGTTCATTTATTTATTTTTTTAATAAAGTTGCGTCTATCTCTCTCTCTGTCAACGTGCCTGCCATTCACGACTTCAGCTCACAGGGTTTCTTGCTTATAGATTACGTCTGTAGAATGGACCTATAGCCACCGTCACTTCCTCCTAATGTTGCTTTCATCAACAGGCGATAAGGTGGTCAGCTTCAAAAACTGACTTGTCTTCGATGAGCTGCCATGACCTTAAGATTGAAACTGCAAAAAAAAAAAAAAAATTCCGCCATATCCACGAAGTGAATGATGATGAGTGGGCGAAGCTCCGGAGGTAAACCTGGTAAACCATGAATCCTCTGTACATTTTGCCCACTCGATTTTATTACATCGCTCCCCCTAGCGTACGTCGCCGCACTAAATCGAACGATTGCCTTCAACCAATGACACGCGCCATATGTGACATCATTCCTATTTTATAAGACCTCGCGTCTTTCATCAACTACAAGTACCGCTTTCTAGTTTATAACATCTTGCATCTTTTCATCATCAGCTACAAGTACCACCATCTAGTAAACACTACAAGAACTAAACGAGAGGTGGCTACATACGGGAGACGGTACCGCCATCTAGTGAACACTGCAAGAACTAAACTAGAGGTGGCTACATACAGGGGACGGTACCGCCATCTAGTGAACACTGCAAGAACTAAACTAGAGGTGGCTACATACAGGCTACAGGGGACGCACAGCCCACGCCCTAAGGAGCTTCGCCCCTAAAAAAAAAAGAAACAGGACACAGTCGATTTTACTGAAATATGAAATTGCTGCTTAGATCACCGTACGTAAGACTCTCAGCATGCTCAAGGGCGTAAAATGATACGGCTGGCTAATCGCTATTTTTTTAAATCATGATTTACCCCTTTGTAGAAGCTTTGGAACTAAACCAATCATTTATAATTTTCATCCATGTGTGGCTAGATGGCCATGGGATGTACAACGTAAACCACCATACAAAATTTCCGCAATAGATATTAGGAGGGTGCCACAGGGAAAAGTTACAACTCTGAATGAGGCACGCACATGCACGATTCTCACGTTTGCCCGCAATCATGACAGAAAGGTTGCGGCTGCATGCGGCTGTAAGAATGCTGTGTCGCTTCCCACCACACCATGCTTTCCACAAGGCAGGGAATCGGCTTGCGCTGTGCTTCGTAGGGCTATGTGTGCTAAACATAAATATATTTAATTTGCGCATGCTCGTCATGTAAACAGCGGCCTGTCTTTAGATGCAAACCTACAATGAATGAAGTAGCATTGTTGCACGCACTTCATGCAGCAAAGATAAGTTTCTTTACCGTTATGTACCCTCTGAACGTCCCTCATAGCACCAGACCAAGGCAGCAAAGAGATATATTGACTTTCTACTATTATATGGTTAAGCACGAGAAATATATCTCTCACGAATGCTGTGATTACACTGTGCAGTCCCGATGCCAAGAATGCACGCGTAACGTATCCTAATTGCACGAAACTATCCTCAATGACATATGAGTAGGCTGGAACCTGTTGAGGCAGCCAAAGAAAGCGATTCTGGACACTTCTAGTGAAACGATTTTCCCAGAATGATAGAGGCTGGCATTCTTGCTAACATATCAGTTGAAGCACATTTAAAAACAAAATACATATGTTCGTGCAATGCAAAAATGTTGGTAGAGTTTAAAGTAAAACAAAAAGAAGAGACAATAAAGATATGCAAAACATATCAAACAAAAACGACCTACCTCAACTTGTCTGAGGGAGTTGGGCTGCATTTCAAAAGGCTCTGCTGAGTCCATCTGTATATGTGTGAAGCTTCCCTTTTTCATAGCACACATTAAAGTTGCAATGCTGAAGCGTCAAGCTCCACCAAAGTAAGCGACCGCTCTTAGAGGACATGTTGTGCAACCAAGGAGCAGTGATCGGTTTCTACTATGAAGCTCGATCCTGAGACGTAACATGCTAGCTTACCAATTACCCAAACAAGGCAGGCACACTCTTTCTCTGATGTGCTGTAAGCTTCTTCTCCAACACTGAGCTTTCAGCTAAGTTCCAAAACTGGCCGCTCATGCCCGTCGGCATCTTTTTGCCATAAAACTGCTCCTAGGTCGTGGTCACTGGCATCACATTGAATATAAACCACTTAGAAAAGTCCGGCGCCACCAGCATGGGTCGTTTTGCGAGAGCCCTCTAGAGGCTCTTGAAAGCATTTTTTCTTGTGTCCCACAAAATGACAGTGGGCTCCGTTTTGCGGACAGAATCCGTCAGAGGACTAGCGAGGTTTGAGTAACCCTTTACGTAGTGTTGGTAATACCTCGCTAGTCCCAAAAATGCCCTCGATTCCGATTTCGTGGTGGGACAACGGTACTCTGAAATGGCCGCAACTTTTAGCTCAGACGGGCTATGCTGGCCACGACCCACGATGTGGCCGAGATAACTTATGTTTGCACACCCTAAGTGGCAATTCTGTGCTCTCACGGTGAGGCCTGCATCACGTAGTCAAGCCAAAACAGTCCTCAAGTGAGTCACATGCTCGGCCCACGTATCAGAGAAAATCAACCCATCATCGAGATACGGGAGGGCTATATCTCCTAAACCTTGCAACACCCGATTTATGAGGTTCGCAAAAGCAGTATGAAGCGTTTTTTAAGCCGAAAGCAAGCATTAGATGGCGAAATATTCCTGATGGGAAGCTGACGGTCCTTAATTGTCCTCTGCAGTGGATTTATCATCTCTTTTGAGGATCGTACGTCTGCTTCACGCACATTTTTTTTAAGAGCATGAAACCAGGGTATTATTACTATCACTAAAAAGAACACCTCTGCACTGCTAAAAATACTGATCACATTATAGGAAGCTGCACAGGATGTTGCCAAATTGCTTGCCTACTTAACAACTGATCAATACAATATGCTGTCAATTGGCACAGGCTAATGATCATGTTCGGAGTAGGGTTACTATGACCAGCAATTGTATCCAATCATTTTAATTCATTAGAAAACAGTTGGATTGTAAATTCAACTGAAGTGTACAGTGAGTTTGGCTAAAGATATGTGCATTCAAATGAAACCAATAAAATGTTTATGGGTTCCTTTAACAGCATTGTTTTCAACACTTCACAGTTAATGACAATTCAATAGATTTAGAAAAACAGCTGGGTAACAACACATTAACTGAGATACTTTTTCAGCCTTGAAAGTGCTTCTTCTCTTTTTTTATATATATATAGGCATATATAACATGTGCTAAAACAACACAGCATACCAGTAAAAAATGTCTTCATTTTTTCCTTCAATAAAAAACAAGATATTGATGCAACAGCACCATAAGATATAAGAAAGTGCTGAGTAACATTTTGGGAAACCACCACAACATGCTTTCAGTGTTTGCTATTAAGGTAAAGGAAATTAAGCACATAATCTCCAACCTTCATTTGTATGTCATTTCAAAGAAATATCACTAGTAACACATTAAAGTGCACTACAAATACAGGCACACAATCAAACTTTCAATAGGAAAGCAAGGCAAGAAACACACACCCGTAATCTATACAAGTGAAAACTCGCAAAGCAACCCTGTCAACTTTCCAGGCCAGGCAAGTGACTGTCAGAATTTTCTATCACAAGAACTCCTGGCCAGCTGGTGTGATTAAGTGTATGACACTGATGAATAATGCAACAAAAGTTATCTGGAAGTTGTCAAACATGCTTTATAAAGGTTGAGAATATGGGGCTACAAATAAAAAAAAAGTATGAAACACATAAAATACAAACAAGTAACAGTGTATGGAAACTTTGAGGAAAAGTTGTTCAATACGAGGACAGAATGATGCCTCGAGATTTTTCTATTTGTAAGGACTTCCATTAACAGGACACTCTTACACACAACAAGCTAGAATTCAATAAGGAGTACTCATCACAGTGATCATAAAGGCACATAAAAACAAGATGATTTACATTCAATCATGAAGAGAATTGGCCTGATGATAGCAAAGTGCGATAATAAATCAACACACTGAGGCTAAACACTACCCATTAGTTTCACTGTCGCAGAAAGCAATATTTAGTCCCGTTACATGCTTTAAAATAGTTACAAGACCGTCCAGTGGATTTACACAAATGTGCCCCCAGTCCGAATATAAGCCTTCTATAACATGACAGTGTGAAAGCTCTGCCAGTGAAAATGTGTCACTGAAGGAACATAAATAAAACAATGCACCATGTCAGTGCCCACAATGCAGTAAAATAGCCAATCAGCTATACCAAACTCATGCCATGCATAGGACGAATTTGAGTTTAGTGTTATACACAGAATATAAAAACATACTTTTGCAATCTTTTCCCATTAAAATGTTGCTCATGGCAACCCTTTGTGAAGTGCACCACATTAACTTCTACTCAGAGGGTACTGTGTAGTGACAGGAACAATAAATTCAAGGGTATAAGAGTGTAAGATATGAGTTATAAGATTATCACCACTTGAAGGAATGATCGTAAACTGCCGATTGTTGATAACAGAACAGTGCACAGTGAACACTGAATGCATTCTCCCCCTATATTACATCAGGGGTTCTCAAACTGGGTTTCGCAAGGGCAATTCAGGGTTCTGTGAGAAGTCAGAACGAATATGACCAGCCCCTGTTTCACCTTAATCGACATCATATTTATTGGTTTAGTATTTCATTTTGCATTTAACGAAGCCGTTGCATGTGCACATCGCACATCGAGAGTCTTTGAGTAGTACACATGCAACAGTAGTATGCAAGACTCACAGTTCTGGTGTGCCCAATGAAATAAATCTGTGCAGTTTGCAAACATGTGGTGGTAGCACGTACAGGATGCTGGCCACAAGTGTAGTTTGTAATACGCGCATAGAAATAAATTAGAAATCATACAAGTAAAGAAAAAACAAAAGATGAGATTCGCTGCTTAACTCTTTCGTTACCACCTGAAAATGATTGTTTTTCGTATTTCTCAGGAAGATCGTTCTTGCCAGTTAGAAAAGTACTCCAGCACGCACCACAGCATACCAAACTTTGCACAATAAAATGCTCTTTCCAAAAAATATATGTTGTAGAGCAACAAAAATATTTTAGAATGAATAAAAATGCGAAAAGTGTGGAATTTTTGGTCACCAGAAGGTGAACAGTGCAATAAAAACACTATATATGCAGAAATATTCAAAACAAATAAAATTTAGAACATACATTTTGTAGAGAAATGACCCAGGAACAGTGTAAAAAAAATAATGAATGTTGTACAAAATGTTCCTTTATACATAGATAAAAAAAATCAGAACCGAGGTGCTGCTCCACTGCTCATGCCATGCGATGAAGCATTGCATAGTTTTTCGTGAGACACAAGTGTATTCATACTCTTTTCTCAGTAAATTTTTGTTGTCTTGTGATAAGAGTCTTCAGGTGTTCCAAAATAGATGGCTACCGGTGGTGTGAATAATTGCTCTAAAAATGAAGTGCCCAATGAACTTTTCTGTTTCATCTAGCCCACCTCACGCCACATAAGTTGGGGTTCCCATATATGCATCCAAGCATTTTTGTTTTTGTTTTCGCACATATTGTATTAAAGAAAAAAGGATAATATCGCATGCAGTTTTAAAAGGTTTCGCACTCCGCCGTAGTCAGGGCCAAGATGTGCTCCGGGAGCCTTCTTGTAGTTGGGAGAAGCTCTGCAGCCAACACCAGCACCCCACCAGCAAAGTGTGCACTATGCACGTAACCAAAGCAGCTATAAGATTGTACACAAAGGTGAGAAGCTATAAGCAGTTGTGGCGGAGGAGACAGCTTGAGGATGTATACAAAAGAAACCCAAGAACAGCTGTGGCTGCCTCAAGCAAGACATCATCGCCATAAAACTTGAAGCTGAGGTGCTGTCATCTTCGAACTCTAAGCTTGTCCTCACTCAATTCAGGTGGGCTAAGAAGAGAGTTTTGACAAGTGCACAAGTTTTGCAGAGCTGGCGCACACCCATGTGCGCGTGAAGACGGCGTCATAGGAGCGACTACAAGTTTTCCCGCTCACTTTAATCCAAGTGGCAGCTTAGATAATCTGTATGCCATTGCAATAATCTGAGTGCCAACCTCTTTAATCCATGAGCCAAACATTTAATCCAAGCCCCAACATATTTATTCCAAGCGCCAACTCAATCAGGCCGCGTGCCAGTGAATTTAATCCAAGTGCCACCGCGTTTATTCTAATTGCCAATGACTTTATTTCAGGTGCCAGTCAGTTTAATCCATGCACAAAAAGCACGATACGGGGCGTAAAAATGGCAGTGCACTTGAAATGCAGTTTCTACAATATACAATACTATAGTTGGAAGGTAGAATAAATCATTATTATTAGTATTCGCCGCTAGTATTCGTGAACACAAAATCACTGCCGCAGTTCGCTTGAGCCGTGTTTGGAGTGCTTATACTGCGCTATGTACAAGTTTGTAGATGAGTACTTGGCTCGGGTGGAGTCATTTTAATAGCAACGAAAGAAAAAAAGCAAGAATATTTTGTGTTCGTCAACAAAGCTCATAATTGAATTTGTATAGCATTACATGTCCGGGCCAGGTCATGTAATGCAGCAGACATAATATGGTTATTGGAGTGCCGGGATGCATAACAAGATATAAAAAACTTAACTGTGGGTAGTAATGAGTCAAAAGCAGGTACATGCTAATAAATTAGGGGGTCATCACAGGGCAGAACAAATTGAAAATAATTAGAAGAGGCTTTCATTCTGCAGTGCACATAAGACGTCAACTCGTTATCCTGATGTAAAAAAATGGGAGTCATATTTTACATTCATATTAGTTGTTATCTTTTTATTCAAACCAAATTATGTGTATTCGATGAACGCATGTTTCAAGCAAACACGCTTCAGGAACACGCTTCAGGAACACGCTTCAGGAACACTAGCGTCGTCTTTTACATGAAAACAGGAGTATCTCCTTTGATGCTTTTATAAAAAACTTAATTCCACATGAACCAAAACAAATGCAACTTGAGTTTTAAATGGTTGTTTCCGATTTCAAGAATGAATGAACATCAAATCAAATCAAACATTATTTATTTACCAGACAAAAACTGTAATGTCGCCAAGGCTAAAAGCTGTGAGAACAGCTTGACAAAGGCCCTGGTGACCATCTGTCGATCACCGTTGTTATCACCGGGCTGAGCAGACGACTGCGAATGCCTCAGGGAATAATTAGCCAAAAGCCATATGCTTAGCAGGCGACACGAATCTAAGCATATGCGATGGTGTACATGATTAGCCGGAATAATGCAGTAGCGACGAAGCATAGACTAACACGGACTCTATGAGCAAATACATTTAGTACCCGTTAATACAATTAACACACACTGTTTTTTTTTATTTTGAAGCTATGACACCAATACATTAGGGGGAAATAGCACTGCGCACTTCATTTCATAAGCGCAAGCATGTATAGGTGAGGGAAAAGTTCTTCATGTGACTTCATGTTTACATTATTCTGACATTTATACTCTATAAAGTGGCAAACTTGTGTTTCTAGTGCGTGGATTAAAACTGACTGGCACTTGAATTAAAGTCATTAGCATTTGGATTAAACACGGTGGCATTTGGATTAAACTCACTGACACGTGGCCTCATTGAGTTGGTGCTTGGATTAAATGTTTGGCACTTGGATTAAATAGCTCGGTGCTCAGATTATTTCAATGGCGTGCAGATTATTTAAGCTGGCACTTGGATTACTTGATGCAACCGTGTGCCTGATAACAACACAAGCAAAACTGATGTTGCTGGAAATGGTCATATAAGGTCACTTGACACTTCAAACACGCGTCATGTTTTTTGTAGAACAAATTTTCGCCGACTCCTAGGAACAGCTCTCTATTGAATATCTGGCATATTATTATGGCAATTACTGTCTAACATTGTCAAATTGCGAAGCTGACACTTTAGTTTTATGTTCAGCTTGCAAAGGTTCTTTTCATTACAGAACTTCAATGTTACTGTACTATAATTATGAGGGGCATGTACTTCTGTCAAGTTAGCTAGCCTAGTGCATTTTTCAAACGATACACGCACATTGGTTCACGCGAATGTCTGTCAAAAACCACTATGTCGCCGAAACGGGCAAATAAGAAGTGATTATGAAAGTTTAGTGCCTGAACTACTAGAAAGTGCTGGGTGCACAAGAAACAAATTTAACATGCCAAAATCGACGATCCAAAAGCGTCGATCACCGGTGATCGATTTGATTAGGCGTGGTAACGAAAGAGTTAAGTGCCATTAACGGTCACATGGGATGTGTTATTTGTGGCTCGTAGGGCCTCTGTGTTCACACGGCATAGTATTTACACAACTGATTAGTCATAGCATTACATTGGCTTTGTAATCAAAATGTGCAATGAACAGTTTCAAATGCATGAGAGACTATATGGGCAAAAAGTAGGGCATGTTGGGAGGAGATGTAAACGTAAGAACAGCACACCAGACAAGGACAGGCACACAAAACAACACACACAGTGCTGAGTGTGTATTCCTTGCCTATCTTTGTCTGTTGCAGTGTGGTTGCATTTAGCATGAGAGGCATCTTTTCGTGGCAGCTGTGAGCTACACTAACATTCCATCCTAGCGTAACGGCTGGTGTAACGATGGCCATTTTTTAGTGTGACTGACCCATTTCTTTCATATTGTTTTTGCAAGAAATAAAAGAGAATTCTGCACACCCAAACCTTTGCTTGCGTAAAGACACTGTTTAAGACGTGCGGTGCCAAAAGCATGCAACAGCAGTACAGATGGCAGACGCTTTAAGATTCACGAAGCAGTGCGAGAGGAGGAAAAGAGAAATCGATTATCTATATATTGTTTCATATCAACAGCAACGTTTTTTGAAATTAAGGATAAAATAGGTCGACGCAGTGTTATTAATACTTTGCTTATGTTAATAATTCAACAGCATCATCAGCTCCTCTCCGTTCCTTGTGCGAAAAAGTACACCACTGTCAAGAGGGAAAATTGGGAGGCTTTACAGCATTCTGGAGAAACTGTTGGAGTTTTCCAAGCCCAGAATGTAAGAACCCCTGTATTGCACAGTCTTCAAGTCAGTACCTGGCCAACTTAGAGCATGCCTCGGAAATCAGCATCCTTAACCAGTGTCAGCTGTCTACAATAATTCTCAGAGGAAAACAATATGTATGTATTCATGCTGGTCTATGATGCTCCCTAAACATAAGTGAACATTACTTTCAGGGCACGAAATGCAAAGAAGGTTACTGGTGGAAACAATTTATATGCCTGTCTTTCACTTAATACTTTATTCTGTAAAAGCATTCTGGCATATTTGGAGCAAAGCCCAACAACATAGTTTACTATCAGTCCTTCAAGTTACAGCAGTACAAGTGGTAGGAGTAGTAAATATTAGTTTCTCAACACAGACACTGTTGGCTTGCACATGTCAGACACGTGCAATATGCCGTATAAATCTTACTGCTTAAAGAGACACTAAAAGCGACCATTAAGTTGATGTGGATTGTTGAAATAGCAAACTAGAAACCTTGTAGCATAACTTTGTGCCAAGGAAGGGCTTATTTTGAAATATAATGGCGTTTATGGGTCCCCTCTGGGGGTTTGCACACTTCAGATTACCCGCCTCAGCAGTACATCTGACGTAACGGTTGCCATGCACAACGTTGCCCAACATTAATGCGCGGCCGCCGCCACTATAGTAGTAGGAGAGAGAAAGTAGCAGGAGCCACAGTATTAACAATGGCCATTGAACAATTTTTAGCCGTGGCCTTCGAAATTGCAGGCTTGCCTGGTTCAACTGGGCCCCACAAGATGGCACGACCTGTCCAGTTTAACCAGGCGTAAATTGCATTTCTGAACCAATCGCGCCATTCCCCATAGTGACGTCCGGCGTTTCTTTTATCCATGAATCAAACAGAAATGAACAAGCGGCATTTTATTACCTCTCTTGATGTGCAGAAAGTTCTTTATTTAGTGGAGCTAGATCGATTACTAGTGATTAATTGTAGGCAGTTTGTCTAACGTCATTGGGATTATTTTGAGAATGCCATACTGCGACGCATGTATTCTTGTGCATTTACCTTAATTTCTCAGTTAGTACGGCACTGCTGTTGATAATATCGTCTTAGACATTCTTATACATTAAGCTTTCATTCTGACATAAATTGTTATTTGACTTTACTGTCTATATAATGCTATAAGTACTAACAACAACCACTACAGTATGGTTCATAACACTTATCCAAACCCCAACAATACCTGCCACATGAGGGTTCACGCACTAGTGACTGTATTGCTGGAAGTCAGCAGCATGTTTAATAAACAAAACAGCGCCACACTAAGCATGTGCCACTCTGGGCTTCCGCCACAGGAATGGCATTAGTGCAGCTCCAAATACAGTTCCTCTAAGACGAAGCACACCGGATACAGCTGAGTTGTCGCGTGGCGATATTTTGTGCACCACTGCCGAATTTAAGTAATACCTAAAAAGCTAGAGTATTACTACATCACTAGTGATATCAACATAGTAACAGTACAAGCAAACTGTTGGCACCAGTCCCTTAGCATCAGCTTTGACATCCCAGTAAAGCTGATACTGGCATCATCAGTAGAAAGGAAGCCGCCGAGGCCATCTAACGTAGTCTCAGCACAAACAAATTATATCCATAGGATATTTCTATGGTACACCTTCTGCAGTTACAATAGCACGCATATCTGTGCTTTGTTACCATTGACAATCTACACACACTGGTACACTTCAACACCACTATGTACAAAGTGGATATGTCACAACGATTCATACGCTTCAACTGCTCGCTCTACACAGACATCATCGCCAGCACCCAGAAAAGCTTCCAGCCGTTCTGCATCTGATGAGCTTTCCTCAACTGCCTTGCGATGCTTGCGGTGAGACTTCTTCTTAGCCTTATCACCAGATTCATCGTTGCCTTTGTCCTTGTCCCTGCTCGATTTGTCCTTGGTCCTCTCTTTTCTATGCTTCTGGCTCCTTTCAGTGTCATCCTGCACATAAGAAAGACATCCACATCTTTCCATGCTCCTTGCGTCGTCACGGTACAGCGGCGACTCATAAATGAAGATGCCATGCCTATGCATCATGATGGCCAGTGAAAACAAAAGAAAAACAGGAAAGCAAACGACATTGGCTGTGTCCTCATTTCCATTTACACTAGCCGTCGTGACCATTTTCCAACTCATTAGCGTCTTAGAGTTGAAGCCTATGCATATTCGTTAAAATACCTAGACAATTCAGACTGAGTAGGACTTTGGAGATACCCCGTGTTTAAATAAGGTCATGGTAGAGGAAAGAAGGTAAGGTGATGCGGACTGAACAAAAAGTTCTTAAGCAAGAGTATAGCACAAAGTAAATTGTGTGAACATTAAACATATTATAATACAGATATGTAAAAGAATATATTTGATATTAAAAAGCAGGATTGTTTTAAGAAGTGGACAGATGTCCTTCCTGAGCTTTTCTCTGCACTATGCCTCAATAGAGTCCCACAACTGAGTCAGGAAATCTGCAATAGTATTATCCTCCCGAGATGGTCCACTTCTTTAAGGTACAGTCTGTCAGAAGTTCACCATGGTAGTCCCAGAATGCACTCAGCATGACATTCCAGATGGTGGCGCAACCTCAATCTTTTTAAGAATAATGTTCTGCATGCTTAACTGAACCTCAACCCATAGGGCGACACAAAAATGTGGAACTCACTCAGACTCACCCATGAAATATATTTTGCCCCTCAGACTCGCGTGGATTTGCTGTCGCCAAGCATTTCCTCGTGCGGACTAATTCAGACTGAGACTCGCAAAAATTTATTTTAGTTGGACTCACTCAGATTCAAACTCATCGAAGTATTACGCACCCAGACTCACTCTGAGTGAGTCAACTCGTCAGTAAGTTTGCCAAAGAAGGTCCCCAGTCGAAAGCTGAGAATAAATGTTATGCTTTCCGCTATGACTTTCTCTCTCTCTCTCTCTCTCTCTCTCTCTCTCTCTCTCTCTCTCACACACACACACACACACACACACACACACACACACACACACACACACACACACACACACACACACACACACACACACACACACACACACACACACACACACACACACACACACACACACACACACACACACACACACACACACACACACACACACACAATATAGAAGCACACACACATATAGGAGCTCGCAATGGCATAGTGGTTAGAGTATCAGCCTCGTGTGGAAGAGGCCCGTCGTTTGAATCTTGGTGCCACGTTATTCCCCATTTGATTGAAAAAAAAAACTTATTGCATGACGATGGAATTGCATAAAAGAGGTCTGGGGTGCAACCTCATCAGTAACCACTGCCGGTAACGCACTCCCTCACCAGAGAAGGATTTGCCACCCTGGTGCAGTGGCCCGCCACAGTGGTCTAGTGGCTAAGGTACTCGGCTGCTGACCCGCAGGTCGCGGGATCGAATCCCGGCTGCGGTGGCTGCATTTCCGATGGAGACGGAAGTGTTGTAAACCCGTGTGCTCAGATTTGGGTGCACGTTAAAGAACCCCAGGTGGTCGAAATTTCCGGAGCCCTCCACTACGGCGTCTCTCATAATAATATGGTGATATTGGGACGTCAAACCCCATATATCAATCAAATCAACCCTGGTGCAGTATCTGGCCACTACCTCCCACCAGATACACCAATATACAGTCGACTCCTCTTAAACGGAACTCGAAGAGGCCCCATAAAACTGTTCCATTTATCAGAAGTTTCATTTAAGCAAAGTACACTTATTTGGTGAATCAAAACCTTTATTCAAATTGCACAAACCTCACTGTACTCATGAGAATGAGTAGGAGAAAAAAAAAGAAGTGAAAGGTGGTTTGTTTGGCAAGTTTGAGTTGTTTTTCCACAAGGTACGCACCCATGCCTGATAAACTAGCAAGAAATTCTGAACAAGCCTTATGCTCGAAATAGCGCTACAAAAGTTCAACAGCCTCTTTAGCTGATCGGTCTGGTGGCACCACTACACTGGCAATATTGTCCCGACATTCATCGTTGGAAGGTTAATCCTCATCTTGCACTTCAGTAACCATTTCCTCGACAGTCTCCTCGCGACAGGTACGAACATTTTCATCAATTGATTCGTAGTCTCGCAGCATGAAAGGGGCAGATGGCACGACCTCACTGAATACTGCCTCAATGTCAGCATCAGCAGGGCTTTCTTCTTCCTCAGGTACTGCTCTTGCACTTTAAAGCCAGCATGATAAAAGCATCTGTATATTGTTGTTGCCTCCATTTGCTCCCAGGCAAGGGCCAAAATCTGGATGGCTGCCAATAAATCTATGCTGTAGCATTACCCGCTGTCTGCACAAAGCAGCAATCGATGGAGTAATTGTGTGCGGTAATGAGCTTTAATGTTCTGATAACCCCTTGATCCATCAGCTGGATCATTGCCGTTGTGCATAGGCTGGCAAGAACTCCAGAGTGATGGCTTGGAGTCAAGCTGACCGTGGGCTGGGCAAATATCCACGATGAAGACAACATTCCTGCCTTGCCTCGTAAATCTTGAGTCTTCCTCCTGTACCCAGTTTTTGAAAATGGCCATGATCATTCATGCTCTTCCGTTCGCATGGTACGCAACGGGAAGATGTCGAACGCCTTTGAAACAACGTGGGTGCCTTAATTTTTCTATTACCAACAGCTTAAATTTCTCATCTCCTACCTTGTTGGCACTCACCAGCACAGTGATGCGATTTTTACTGCGTTTTCTTCTACTACAGGCTTCGCCTTTGAAGGTGAGAGTCTACCATGGAAGCGCCTTATGAAAAAGACTCATCTCGTCGACATTAAGACGTCTCGTGGCTCAAAGCTCATCAAAATTTCCTTAGGCCGCCCTTTTGCCAGTCGGTGCGAATGTCCCTGTGGACTGCAGCACTCTCACCTGATATTGCTTTGAAGAATGGACCAGGGTGTGTTTTGAAGCGGCTGAGCCATCCGTCGCTGAAGATGAAGTTCTCGACACCCGTTTGCATGGCGATCTCTCGAGCTTTCTGCTCGAGAATTGGTCCACTTAAGGGCAAATTGGAACTCCGTGCATGCTTGAACCACAAAAAAAGAACTTTTTCTAGTTGTTCATAAGGCGTCGTTCGCATCCAATTAGATGCAAAGGTCCCGTTCTTTAAAGTGCCTTCAATCTTTTCTCTGCCTTTGCAGATCTGTGACAGCGTTGATTTCAGGATGTTATATTTTTTTCGCCACTTCCGTCTTGGGCAGGAGGCTCCTGAAGGATTTTCAGCTTTTTTTTCAAGCGAGAGTGCATGGTGCGGCCGCTTCCTTTCCATCGGGCTGAAATAACACCGTGATCCACCGCACTTTGTTGCAAAAATAGGCCTAACACACAACTGACTCGCCGACTTGGCTCCCACAGCCGCCATAAGCGAGAATGGCTTCTAGATTGGCTTGTCTCGAGTTGCTGTCATGGTTGTGAGACTACCTTTGGCCTGAGCAAGTCTATGCAGTGTTTAGAGTTTGCGTCGTTTAACCGGAGGTGACCAATAAGCACTGTTTCGATTAACCGATGAATTTTACTGCGCAACACATAAAAATCTAGCCATATGAGCCCATTTAGTTCCGTTAATGACGCATTTTCGTTTAAGCGAGTTTCGTTTATTCGGAGTCCACTGTATATGCATATTGCCATTGTACGTGCCGCTGTACATTGTATATATGTACGTGCTATTGTCGTATTCACATTACGTACTGCTGTAGAGAAGAGTTTTTTATATCCCACTAAAACTAGATACATACGCCTATTGCGTATGCCTGTTCTTAATTGTACTGATAGTACCAGCTTAATGAATCCCTCTCATATCTGCATGTCATGACATTTCTTCAAGCAACGAGAGTTATAAATAAAGAGCTACGAATGAGCATCGCCTTAAGATGCATAATCCTTCTCTTCTTCTGTTCACATATAAATACACGAAGACTGAGCAAAAGCAAGCATATGTGATTGCGGATAGTTACAAGCACACTTTTACACAATAGTAATCACAAATACCCTTACAAAACAGTGTTTCAGTTCAGCAATGAACATGCACCTTTTTGGACTTGTGCTTGTGCTTCTTCTTCTTGGTGATGGAAGCAGCATCGTCTTCGTGAGTGTCACTGGTTGTACCAGAAGCACCACTAGGCTTCTGCTGATGCTTTGGCACGGAAGCAGCTGTATCTTTGCAAGATCAAGAAAAGAACATTTTAAAGAAGGACAAAAGAAAACATTAAGGTGTCAGTTAGAACCATTTTTCCGTGATATGGTTTTGTTCTCAGTACAGCCAGTAAGCAAAAGACAGCACACATTCAATTATGAGTGTTGCACTCATTGCAATTACTATAGAAAGCAGCAGCAGAAATTACTGATGAATAACAATGAGTCTAGTATAATTCAAGTAGCATTATAAGTTTAGGATGCATTATGAGTACCCTACAAAATGCAAATATTGCGCTGTTTAGTTTAGCTATAAAGCAAAAACAAACTCACCACATTTCAAATCGAAGCCAAGAATGTATGTTTTTGATACTGAGCACACTCGTTGAGACCAAAGTCGAGACTTTCCATATATAAACACATCCCATCACTCTTCGAAAAAATAGAAAAAGTTGAAACACTAGCGTTGCATACCCTTGGCAAGTGGGCCGGAGCCGTTACAAGGCACAGGCTGCTCAAACATAAGCATTTATTTGGGGCGTGTCTTTGCTTTTATCCCTGCTGCAGAAAGAGAACTGGGTGAAAGAACGAGGAACGGAAACATACTGCGCATGCACAGAAGACTATTGTGACACAGCCACAACACTGCCATTTCCTCAAAAATAGAATCGCTCCACTCGCTTGCGCTGCCTCATGGGCCGACACAGGACTGGCTGCGGAGCTTCGACCGAACTTTGGTTAGTTTGGTGTGGAGTGTGGCGTGCTTGAGCGTTGTCATCTGCCAGCTGGACATTAGATGGCGAATTCTCTGTGGCACCCATTTCCACCGCAAGAATTCCATTTATTCCTGTGGTCGGGCTAGGCGTCTGTGTAAACCCTGGTTCACGAGCAGTGACATCAACGATCGGACCCATCGGTGGCAAATCAGAGCGACGGTGCACTTGATCAACATGCCATCTAATGATGGCTGCTTGAGTCTCTACGGTTACCATCCTTGCTCCCGTTACAGACTTTATGCGGCCTGGGATCCATTTCTCGCCTTGCCTGTAATTGCAGATGTACATGCTGCTTTCCAGTGGGGGTATCCAGTCATCAATTTCCTGTGTTTAACTAGCAACATTCACAAGAAAGCAGGTGTTGAGGTGAGACCTTGATAGCCGAGTAGCGTTTCTGAGGGGGATTTACTAGTCTTGGTTGGCGTTTTTCTGTAGTTGAGCAGTAGCCTTGCTAATTTTTAATCAAGATCCCCGCCCTTTATTTTTTTAATGACCTCCTTTATCATTCGCATCGCCCTTTCAGCAGCTCTGTTTGACTGTGGATAGAAAGGTGCCGTGCACAGATGAGTAACATTGTTTCTAGCTGTAAATGCTGCAAACTCTCAAACTCTTTACTCGGGAACTGTGCGCCGTTGTCTGAAACTTTACGTGGTACACCAAAACGAGCAAATATGCTTCTCAGAGCCCTTATTGTGCTTTCCCCACTTGCATGCTTCATAGAAATCGCTTCGATCCATTTTGAGTATGCATCCACAATCACTAGTATCATCTTCCCAGCTACAGGTCCTGTGAAATCAATATGGATCAGTGACCACTTTTATAGCATCTTAGGCCAGTTTACTGGAGGTGCGGCAGCTGGCATAGGCAAAGTTTCTATGCAAGTTTCACAGTTGGCCCCATGCTGCTCTATGTTGCGGTCAAAACCAGGCCACCAAAAGAAAGCAACGTGCTATGGCGTTCATAGCAGATGATCCTCGGTGGATTTTGTGAAAGAGTTGCAGAAAACACTCTCTAGCACTGCTTGATATGATGACACGATTTCCCCAGTATACAAGGTTGTGGGCTAAGGAAAGCTCTAGCCTGCATTCATGATAGGGAGCCAAATCAGGCCGTAATTTTGTCTTGCTTGCTTGCCAAACTCGCAGCACATGCTGTTGAACCGTACACAAAGTCAGGTCACCAGCTGTTCGGTCTTTCAGCTCGCACATTGAGACCACACCTTCATCCAAACTTTTGAGTGCGAGGACGAACTACGTGAGCTCACCCTGAACTGTTTATGCGTGGCCCCTTGCGGTAGTCTGCTGTGAGCATCTGAGCTGAACAGTTGTTTCCCAGGAAAATACGGCGGCTTGTATTTGTAGCCTCTCAGGTAGAGTGCCCAGCACTGAATTCGTGCAGCCACCATGGTTGGTGTCTGGCGGTCAGGTCCAAGAAGGCCAAGCAGCAGTTCATGGTCCGTGACCAAAGTAAACGTGCAACCTAGAAGATAGTCCCGGAATTTGGTTACACTGAAAATCAGTGCCAACATTTCGGATTCTAGCTGGAAGTAATTTCGCTCTGCTGTGGCCAGTGTCCTTGAGCGAAAACCAATAGGCCTGTGAATATTGTTAACAGAGTGAAAAAGAACGGCGTTGATTCCAAGTGACGATCATCGTACTCTAACTTGAGTTCTTTTGCAGGGTCAAAATGCACAAGAATTCCAGCCTATTTAAGACTTTCTTTGGCTGCATTAAAGGCCACCTCTTGTGGTCCGTTCCACTGCCACCGCACGTTCTTTTTTAATAACCAATATAGTGCTCCTAGCTGCATTGACAGGTTTGGCAAAAACTTCGCGTAGAAAGTCAACATACCAATAAATGCCCCGAGTTCTGGACATTCCGTGGATGAGGTGTGCGCATAATAGCTTCCACGTTCTTTTCTGTTGAATGAAGGTCCTCCCTGTCAATGCAATGTCCGAGGTAGGTTACAGCTGATTGTTGAAAATTGCATTTGTCATATCACAACTTGACACCATGCTCCCTAAAACGCTCCAAAACAACTTCCAATCATTCACCGGTATCAGATTGCTTCTTGGAAACAATTACATTATCAAAATAGGCTTGAACACTGGATAAATGATGATTATGTCAAATTTTTTCTGGAAAATCGACGGGGCAGACTATATTCGGAACAGAAGCCAATTAGGCAAAATAATCCTTTGTGCGTGTTGATTACGCAAAGTTTCCACGAATCTTTGTCTAGAAGCACGCGACTACAGTAAAATCTCGGTAGAACGAACACCACATTAACGAACTTCTAAAAAATCCCAACCTGGTTGCTAATAGTTTCAATCTAAAATTATTTCACTACTACGAACTTCAGAATACCGAACTTTTCAAAATAACGAGCACTAATTTAGTTCCGTGTTATACTAACAATGCCTCAGTACTACGAACTCATGTTCTGAAATCCGTACGCAAGCAGACGACACAGCGAACTGACGCCTTACTTCTCGGAAGACGCGCGACAGTGCAGAGGAAAAAGAAAAAACGAAATGACGACTTTCTTTCTTTTTTTTTATTCAAACGCCGATGCTGCAGGTTTACAAGCGCAAAGGCAAGGGGCGAGGGCAACACGGGAGAGCAAGGTCAGCGAGGCAGAGTGGGAGTTGAGGAGCGGGAAGCATGGGCGCAGAAAACCTGAGACAGTGAGGGGGCAGAAAACTAAACGTGAGGAATTTCCTTTTTTAGCTCTTTCTTTTCTTCGGAAGATGCGATGACAGCAGCGACGCTTCGGGTTTTTCTTATCTTTGTCCTTTCTGCATGTGCTCTAGGACAACGCCTCCTCCAGATAGATGCCTGCGACATCGCACCCTTTTCCATGGGGACGGGAGGTTCCTCGTAGTTCAGTGCTTTCTCCGCAAGGAGCACTTGAAGCCGACACTACTACTTCCACTGGACTCTGAAGTGACGCCACTGCAAAAACACGACCGTGTTGCCTACGAGAGGGCAGTAGACATTGCTTCAATATCGGAGGTTACAAGGTTTAAAGTGGTCGCCGCAGCGAGCGCTCCCAGCCGACACTGTTTGGGGAAGCGGAGGAGGAGAGAACAGAAGAAGGTCGGGAACCAGCTATTCGGCTCAAGTCGCAGGCATCTTTCTAGAGGAGGGGTTCTCTAGGAGGCCTTGTCAACCGTGTTCATTTCTTTTCAGTGATTACAAGTCGCCGTTTGCACTGCGGTGCTACTACAATGAGTTCGTCTCTGCATGCGACGAAGATGCGGAAACAGTTTTCGCTAAGCGAGAAAGCGGATATTCTTCGGCAACTGAAAGGCAAAAAACGGGCGGTTGAGGCCAAAGAACTTGGAGTGCACGCGTAAAAAAATAAATAAATAAAAAATCACACACTTCTTCAAGTAAACGTGCATTTTTTGGTGTTCACTTGTGCATTTGTTTTTTCTCGTGAAAAGCGAGTTCAAGGACCCACCGTTGTAAAGGTAAGTCGTTTCGGTCAGTGGAAAAGTATTTGTGGTTAATACTTAGGCTTTCACTATAACGAACAAACTGCCGCGTCCGCCTGAAGTTCGTTACACCGAGAGTTTACTGTAAAGGCATTGTGCAAGTCTAGGGTACTGAAACACTCGCCACCACTTAAAACTGCGAGCATATCCTTGATTACAAGAATCAGATACTTCTTGACTGCACAAACAGGGTTCAATGTAACTTTAAAGTTGTTACATACAGTGGACTCCTCTTAAATGGAACTCGAAGGGGCAAAAAATTTGTTCTATTCGTGAGAAGTTTCATTCAAGCAAAGCCCACAAAATGAATGAAATATGACTTTATTTCAAAAGCACCAACTGTGGCTGACTGAACAAAAACATTTTGAAGTATACAATACTACTATAGTTCATTACAAAGGAAAATATTGCTAATATTAATGACTCGGAAAAAAGGAGGTGATAACAATTTGCATTGCTGAAAGGCAGGGCAGGAACTCTGTGCCACCATCGTGTTCAAAGTAGCGCTGCAACAGGATGACAGCATCTTTTGCTGCACTGTCAGCCACTGAAATGAGCTCGGGATCACACAATATATCATCACCACTTGAGCACAGGTCCTCATCTTGAACTTCAGCTATAGGTTCCTCAAGGCTGTCCTGAAGTTCATGACGAGACCTCGATTGCTGCTCGGCGTGTGCGGACATGTGCAATCACTGAATTGGCTTGGCTAGGCTAGCTTTGGCATTTGCTCCATGGTTTCTAGACTGTCTTGACCACTGCCGTCGTTTATGGATTTCACTTATTTTAGTTTCACTTAACCGATGTAAGCGAAAAAAAAAAAAATGTTCGGATTACTCAAAACGTTTTATCAATAAATATATAGGAGACTAACCAAATAAGCCCAGATAGCTTTGTTTATGCGGCTCTTCCGTTTAACTGAGTTTCGTTTAATGGGAGTCTCTTGTATACGTGCAGAGCCATCTTTCTTCAGCACGGGCGCTATGGGCGCTGCCCAATCCAAATGACTGACTGGTGATAAAATGCCAAGAAAGACAAGTCAGTCGAGTTCTAAAGATACCTTGTCGTGTAGTGCATAAGCAAGAAATCTCGCCTTAGAAAACTTCGGTATTGCTTCGTCTTTGAGATGCAGGCTTGCTGGAGGACGCTTCGTTAGGCCAAGTTCCAGAGTTAAGATGTCCTTGTAGTCCGTGAAAATGGTCTTAACCTTGCTGGGGTCCATTTCGTGGGTTTTGTTACTTCATCGCATGGCGTCACATGAAGCACAGGTGCGCCCTTATAGCCCAGTAGCATCATCAGTCCCTTCTACACAACCTTGGTCCTTCTCAGCCAAGCACGGTGAGAGAACACTCCACAAGCACGTCTTTGAATCCCACATGTAGCGTCACATCACCCAACACTAGGAACCGGCCTGCATAATAAGACAACTTCATGCATGGCGGCCTCAAGGGAGACCAATGGCTCCGATTCTTCATTTTTGCGAGAAATGACACACACTGGGGATCCTGTGTCCATTTCCATATGTACTTTAATTTCGCCCCATGTAAGAAAGCAGCCAAAGGGTGGCCTGAGGAAATTGTTTTGCTGCGACACCCAATTCGGATGGTTGACTTCATCACCGCTGTCATCCCCGGGGGTGGGGGTTCTGTGATAGCATGGATAGCTACGGCAGTGAATTTTCCACAGTTAGGGCGGCTCTTACATTTATCTGCAATATGTCCCCGACCTCCACAACGATAGTATCACGCATTTGCCCATCCAGAACAGGAATCATTGTGCCTCGAGCTGCCGCATCTTCCCCATTCAATATGCTCTTTGGCTTCTCTGCTTTCCCCTGAATACGCTTTTCGAGCCGCCTGCAGTTTTAATAGAGCCTTTGGCTTGGAAGACATTTTCATAGCATCTATCTCGGCCGTTTCAGCTGAAATCGCCAACACCTTAGCCACCGCTAGCGTGAGGTCAGCCTTTGCCAGCAGTAGCTTCTGTAGGCCCGTTGACAGCACACTGCATACAATCCGGGCATCCGATCCAAGGCATTGCCAAAGTTGCAGTTATTCAACCAAAAACTGCGCGACTGACTCCCCTTCCATCTGGCATCGATTAAAAAACTTGAAGCTCTCGGTCATTTCATGCCACCTTGGATCATAGTACTTGTTCAGCACCTCGACAACTTGCTTGAAGCTGAAAGCGTTTGGGGCTAGCAGTGCGACCTTCCCAGCTAATACTTGAACAGTTTGTGTGCTCAGTGCTGCCACAAACAGTGCCCCTTCTTGGCTGAATCGGTGATTTTGTTAGCTTCGAAGCAGGTTTCTGTCTTAATGAGGCACGGTTCCATTTATCTGTATCTTCATTGAAGTCAGAAAGCACATGATGCGCCATGCTTGTTCCCGACGAAGCTCCTTTCTTGGCTGTAGGCTCCGGATCTACTTTCACCGAGTGGGTAGTATTCTGGCTCGTCGCCACTTCTGCATACCCACGGCAAGCAGGCCGGAGTAGTTACGAGGCACAGACTGCTCCAACATGATAAGCATTTATTTAGGGCATGTCCTTGTTTTTATACCTGCTGTAGAAATATAACTGTGAGAAGGGAGGAGGAACCGAACCATACTGCGCATGCACAGAACACTAGTGCGACACAGCCACAATAACTAGGCACATACAATTAATAATGGTTTTGTAAACAATTAATCAAATGCACCTTGATTAGACCCCCACTGAGTATGTGGTTTGGAAATAACTCCAAAGCTTAGATCGACAATGTCTAATTAGGAATCATCAGGTTTGGACATCATAGCATCCACTGCAATGATAGCAAAATTCAGAAAGTAATCTACAAATGTTGTGATACCAACATTTACTGAATATAAATAACAATAATGTCAAAATCTGTCAAAACCAGTAAATTTTGTATGCTACAAGAAACCCAAGTACATCAAAGAACTCGGATATATAATATTATTCGCTATATCAAATGGATGTTACATTTGGTAAAAAACCCAGATATATAAAATTATTCGCTATATCAAACCGATGTTACATTCGGTAAAAATCCTATGTGAAAGTACTGAGGCACTATAGTAGACATGTACTGAGCTCACTCAATATTCACCTTCCCACTCGATATTACGTTGAATGCAGCAGCAGCGATGCCACAAGTGTGCTCCTCCCTACAGCTCCATTATCACCACATCATTAGAAATACACATGCCGAAAATTTCATGATTTTGGCAGATTCTGTCATACAGAGCAATGAATTTGAAGTGCATTGCAAGCAACAGAGGAAAATGAGCAATGTGCAGGCCAGAAACTATGGATGGCTCAAGCAGCAGGAATTTCGCCTGCACTCCATAATTATTATAGATTTGTTTAGACTAGCTTCACTGCAAAACAAAAGTGTGATGGGGTGAAGATGAATAACCACTATGCAAAGAAGCATCGCGTTGCTTCAAAAACATAAAAGGCCTCCGAGCCTACATACAAGTAGAAGTGCAGCAAAAGGAAGCAAATGGTGCAGTTGTATCAGGACTGCACATGTAGTGCAATGTGAGCACCTGGTGGAGTGAAGGGGCACTACCATCTACATATGCTAATGCTGCAGATGTCATGTTTCACTCAATATTGTGGCATTGCAAACGAGATAAGTCTAGTAGAAAACTATCAGTACTGCCTAATTTGCCCAAACCACATGCAGCTTTGTGAAGTACACAGTATTAAAAAAAAACAAGGAACGACAAGCTTACAGTGATAAAGAGATGAAGACGAAGTTCTAAGACGATGACGACTCGAGCGGAAATTCTCAACCTAAGTTTATTAAAAAAACAAATAAATACAAAATCCAACCACATTCAACGAAAAAACTGCACGTCTACAGCACAGTCGTTCAAGTGATGTCAAAATACCAGAACATGTGGAGCATACAAGTGCGTCCAGAAACAGAAAAATACAATGATAACTAACACACAGGTGCAAGGGAAGCCTTTCCTGCAATGCTCAAAAAGAAAAGCTGAAATTCAGAAATTAAACAAGGAGTCATAACCTTCCTAGAACTTGGTCTTCATCCCCTTAGAGCTGTAAGCTGGTCAAAATGAACTATCAACAACTAGCCCAGGTTTCCCTCCTTGGGTAAGCAATGAAGCAGAAGAAATGTAGAAAATGGACATCAGCCAGTACAGCTAATGCAAAGCTGCAAGATGTGCTACATACTCAGTACAGCACTTTGCTAAATGAAACACGAAGATAGTAACAAAGCTAATTTACCTCCTACAATTGCTCCCCTTCACTGAAAAAATAGTGACCGATCGAACTGCTGGTCATGCATTATAATACATTAAAAAATGATAAACCTTTATTCCATAATTCAGGGATAAGTGATGGTAGAGTGCCCACTGCATGTTCTATTTAACAGTGATCCTGTTACTGGTTCAGTGTTCCCAATAAACCCGAGGCATGGCACCTTTTATTAATAAGAGGTTATTGCCGTTGTCCTATGCTCACCTATATTACTAATACAAAACAGGCATGAAATCCCTTTAACACCATGACATCTCAATGACTTATAAAGCAGAGCCTAAAATAACAAAACAAATGGTTTATACAGTCCAGTTTGAAAAGTTACAAGTCGACCTCTAAAACAGGTCACGAGAGTGTCAAAATGTTTAGCATGAAAACTCACCGAGCTGTGGAGCAAGAGCAGTGTATCTCTTTTCCAGAAAGTTCAGGTCCTCACTGGGCATGCTCCAAAATGTTGTCGGCTCTGTTGGTGCATTCTCAGGAGCAGCTGGTGATGATGTTCCATCGGGATCCTCTCGGCTAATCTGCAGCCATTTTTCACAAACCATCATGAAATTCAAATGCCGAGTTTTATGATCAAACACATGCTAAATGCAAGGCTTTGCTACCACGAAAAAACAGAGCTTGAGAATAAACAGTGCAATAAATTTGGAATATACAGTCAAACGTTTTCATGAGAGACGCTAACAGTTTGGTGTGAGAGACACCACTGTGCCTAAATCAAAACACAGGTTCAACACAATATGATGTCATGGTACCACCCTGCTTGAAAGAGACACCTCATATAAGGAACAAGAACTGCTGCCCAGTGCATGTCTCTTATGAGAGGGTTTAAATGTACACCTGCCAGTCATTTTTCACAAAACCGAGTTTTCATCTGACCCTTACATTAGTCACTGCTCACCCATAGCTTACAAATGTGAAAACAAAAGACTGCTACTAAAGTGGTTAGTCACAGTGCGTGCATTTTGACCACAGGAATTCAATTTACTTTTCCAGGCATTCACCATATGTCAGTCACTGTAAATGAAAACCACACTAGCTCTAAAGATTTTTATTTAGCACAGCACTATGCTTTGTCCTCCACACTCGTAAAAACTATTGCACATGCCTTCTAAGAAGAGTTTCAGCCTATAGCACAAAGCTAGCAGCGAGAAACTCCATCAAAACTGTATAAGCAATGTCTATATATGAACGGAGTGTAACGGAAGCTAGTTTTAGGAACAAGGCAACAGATGAACTGCTCACACAAATTAATATGAACAAAACTGCACCAACAGAGATTATCCAAAAAGTACCGTAATGTCAAAGAATACATTGTGAAGCGATTGTACGCTGCAGCGCAGCACGTCTGACTGGGATTGGTGGAAGGCAAAGTTTTCTTATGCACGCACTGTCGAGCATTATTCTGTGACAATCTGAAGAATAAGGATAGAGTTTTTCGTGAAGGTTGTTATCATTTGCCGTGCAAGCCATAATACTGTGCCTGTTATACGAATACGAAATTATTGGCCCCCACCTTTATGTGAAACTTTGCGAGTCCACAGTGTATACTTTTCCTATCCCAGAGACCGCCTATGATGATGATAGTCTGTCGGAGTTTCAAGCATTCCACAAAAAAACTTCAATTCGGACTTTATTTAGGACAAATGACAAAGGTAGAGGGGCTTCCACCAAGGCTTTACATTCAATGAACATTTCGGAGAAGGCCTACAAAAAACACCATAAACGCCTAAGATTGTATTCTGAAACTATCGAGTAAGGCGACAGTATCGCCTTTGGTGATGTAGAATCTAATGTGTTTAATAACCGGCCAGTGCAATATCAATGTCGCATTCGACCCTCGATGTTGGTTTATGAATGACTGACAACTCAACAGTGAACGCACTGTACGAACGCGATGTGACTCCAGTGTAATGTTTTCGAGCGTATGCTGGCTTCCACGCAGTGGCTAGGCGCGGCTGTGGTTATTGGAAATATAAAACGTGTTGAAAGTGCTTTCAATGTGTTTAGTGCAATAGTTCACATCATAAGATTTTCCAAAAAGTCACTTTGTGTGACATGTATTTTTGTTGAGAGTTTAACTCAGCATACTCATAGAGTGCACTTGTAGTGTGCCCTGGCAGGGACATCGCATCAACATGTCAACATGTTGCGCCGCCAGCATGTCTGTATGTACACATTTGTGCATTTTTCATGCATGCTTCACTCCACACCGTGCACAGGTGTACGGTCCGGAGTGAGTAGCCTGTTCGTTGAACTTGAAGAAGACAAGCAGCAATGCAAGCAACGCACAAACGTTCTTGCATGACATGGCGAAGGTGAACTTGCAAGCGACAGCATCGTATGCTTACAGCCGTTACTCCACACGGATTTAAGCCACAAGCACAGTGGAGCACATTTCTACAGATGACTGATAAGGTTGTCGGTGCTTAGCCATAATGACACGTTCATCGTCACCTTGCCTTTGGTCTTTTATCGCATAGGCAACGTCGCAATCGTGCAGAGTCATAATCACATTGATCAATAGATCATTCTCTGCCGTTACCGAAAAGACAGAACACCTTTTGCACTGCCTTGTAGTGTCCACGAGCTGGCGGTTGAAGGGAACTTTTATGCGACAAAAATTTATTGTTGTTGCATTTATGACTTCTTGTGCTCCACGGCATTGTTTGGTTTATCGTGGGCAGTCGTAGATGCAGAGAACGGCGCCACAAAACGTTCCCGAGCGAAAGCTTATTGCAAAGCTTCATGCTGACTCCTATTACTACGCCCCTCACTGCCGTACCGCAAAGCTTCATGCTGAGTCCTATTCCCACGCCCCTCACTGTCGTTCTGCAAGTGAAGAAACACCTGGAAGATAAGCGACCTTGCTCGCAGCATTGAAATCTGCGTGCGGTGCTCGGCGCGGTCTACAGTGGTGGGAATGCCTTCGAGCATTTTCAAGCAGCCATAGGAGCAGGCAAAATCTGCTTTTGGAGCAGCTGTGTTTGGAGCATCCACTGGCTTTCGATGACACACCCAGAGGAAGAAAATTCAGCCTCATTTAGTTTATTGTTCTCTCAGCTTACATAATCATATATACAAAAGCAGCAAGCAGACAAAATAGGCACACAAATAAACAAACATAGGATTATGTACAAAATCAGTGACATAATATAGTGGAGGATACCGCACAAAGAAGCTAGCTGCGGCATGAGGTTCATAGTAGCGTGCACACACACACATACATGAACACACTGATTTTCAAAGCTCGTTACAGTAAAACCTCAATAATATGTACATACATGCCGAGAACCTGCCGGGAACATGGCCAACTGCACACTAAACGTAGTATGTATTAACCACCAAACATAAACGTGAGCAGGGTTCCCCTGCAGAGGAAGGGGCGAAGGTTCACCGCAGCGCCCCCCCTCTCTATCATGTGACGTATGGGGCTGCCTTCGCAGCCCCTTCTCTCGCCTCCCTCCCCCCATGCCACTCCTTCCCGTGCGCACGCCTATAGGAAGCCAAAGCAACGCATGGTGGAGCTGCGACTCCAGACAGGCAGCGCCATCTTTGGTAGAGAAGTAAAAAGCGGGGATGCAGATGGCGCGTTTTCCCTTCGCTCCAATGCGCTGCCGCTCGTTTACGTGCTCGTGCACGCGCTGCGTTTGAGTCACCTCACAATGTACCGCCTGCAGTTCGGCTTCACAAAGATCTCTGATGATGATGATAATGTGTGGTGCTTTGTGGCGCAAGGGCCAATTGATGGCCAAAGAGCGCCATTTCGATGAGTAGAGATGCGGACAATGATATGTTGCGTGGCTGTATAGGGGCCTTAAAATTCCTCGCGATAATGCGGGTAAAAACATAAGTATTAAGATCATGGCAGTGGCGTGATATGCATAGTAAAAAGGGTGACAAAGGTTTTGATCATAAGAGCATGTAAAAATATTTGGCACTAGCACAAGTGCCTCATCAGCGCCCTTGTGTCCAAGGACTGCGAAGCAAGTGCTTTTAAATATATTCACTGCAGCAGCAATCTCTCTTGAGAGGTCACGCTACACAATGCCTGGGTATATTACATGATAAAAACCGACATCTCTTAAGAAAGCTAGCAATGATTTATGGGTGAAAAGTGGTTCCCTACCGACAAACATTGCGGGGTGTAATGGTATATGTTGCCGGTAGGGTAATGGAAAGTGTTGTCTTCTTAGAGTGTCTAATTGTTTACATTGGATTAAAACGTGAAGAACTGTTAATGTCTCACCACATTCATCACACAATGGTGGATCGCCACCGGACAAAAGATATGTGTGTGTCGTGTATGTGTGTCCTATCCTGAGTCTTGTTAGTGTTACCTCTGTTAGACGCGATTTTGATACTGGTGGCCAATGGCCAAGGTGTGGCTTGATAACGTGTAGCTTGTTTTGTGTGTGTCTATCCCACTTGCTCTGCCAGTAGTCCCTGAGCTTTCGTTTGAGAGACAGCTTAAGATCAAGGGGCGGGATCGATATGGGTGTAGTGGCACTGATTTCGTGGACGGATGCAGCAAGCTGATCCGCCATCACGTTGCCTTGAATTTCACGGTGCCCTGGCACCCAGCACACTACAACATGTTGGTTGAGTGTGTAGAGTGTGCATAAAATGGAGTAAAGTGAAACGAGGACAGGGTTTTTTTTGTTTTTTAAGACTGTGCAGAGCCGTTACCACACTGAGGGAGTCTGTATAAATTACTGCTTTTTGTATTTGTAATTGTTTGATGTGTTTAGCTGCCACAAGTATCGCGTGAGCTTCCGCTGTGAAGATACTTGTGCCTGGATGTAGAGGGCCAGCATCCGCAAAGGAAGGGCCGACAGCAGCGTAGGACACAGAGGAGTTAGACTTAGAAGCATCTGTAAAGAACTCAGGATGTGTGTATTTGTGTTGAAGTTCCAGGAAGTATGTTCGAATACGGGCAATAGGTGCATGTTTAGTAACTTCTAGGAAAGACACATCGCAATCTATAGCCTGCCACTGCCACGGTGGCGGGTATGCTACAGGAGCCATTAAACTGTGTTCAAGGGACACTCCAGTGTCCTCAGCTAGACCCTTCAGGCGAACTGAGAAGGGCTGCCTCATCGAAGGCCTGTTTTGAAACAGAATGGAGCTCGACAAATCAATAATGATAGAGTATGAGGGGTGCTTCTTGTCTGCTTTCACCTTAAGAAAATAAACAAAGGACATGTAGGTTCTCTGCAGATGAAGCGACCACTCATTTGACTCAACGTAAAGGCTTTCTACGGGGCTGGTACGAAAAGCACCTGTAGAAAGGCGGATGCCCAAATGGTGGACGGGGTCCAGCATCTTCAACGCACTTTGAGTCGCAGAGTGATAAACAATGGCCCCATAATCTAAGCGGGTGCGAATGAGGCTTCTATACAGGTTCATGAGACATTGCCTGTCACTACCCCACGTAGTACGTGACAACACTTTTATAACATTCATGGCTTTTAAACATTTTGTTTTTAAATACTTGATGTGCGGTACGAGGGTCAACTTGTTGTCCAAGATTAAGCCTAAAAATTTATGCTCCGCATTGACAGACAGACGTTGACCGTTCAGTTCAATGTCAGGTTCCGAGTGCACGCCTCTCTTTCGGGAGAACAAGACACAGGTGCTTTTTTCTGGGTTCAGCCGGAATCCGTTTTCCTCTGCCCATTTGGACACCTTGTTTAAACCTAACTGAACCTGCCGCTCACAAATTGCTAGGTTGCATGACTTAAAGCCAATCTGGACGTCATCTACATATGTGCAATAAAACATGTTGCGGGGGATGGACAGGTGCAAGGAATTCATTTTGATAATAAAAAGTGTACAACTAAGTACACCACTTTGCGGTACTCCCGTTTCTTGCACAAATGTTTGGGAGAGAATACTGCCCCCACGGACACGGAATTTCCGATTGGACAAGTAACTCTCGATTATGGAAAGCATTCTACCGCGCACACCCAGGTGAGACAAGTCTCTTAATATGCCGAAACGCCATGTTGTGTCGTAGGCCTTCTCGATATCGAGACACACAGAGAGGAAGTATTGTTTATGGGCGAAAGCGTCTCGGATCTGTGCCTCGATACGCACCATATGGTCGGTGGTGGATCTACCCTCTCGAAGCCCACATTGGTATGGGTCGAGCAATTTGTTTGTTTCTAAGTACTAGTGGAGTAAGCGGCAATTAATCATTTTTTCAAATAGCTTGCAGAGGCAGCTTGTTAACGCTATAGGTCTGTAACTTGATACAATAGAGGGGTCTTTTCCCTGCTTCAAAATTGGAATTATAACAGCCTCCTTCCAGGAGGAGGGGATCATACCCGAAAACCATATGCGATTATAAAGAGAGAGGAGGGTTTCTTTAGTTTCGGAGGGTAGTTCCTTCAGCATCGCGTACATTACGTTGTCAGAACCTGGGGTAGATGTATTACAGCAGCTGAGTGCTGTTCGCAGTTCTGCTAAGCAGAATGGTGCATTATATGCCTCATTTCTTGGGGATTTTCTTTCTAACTTTTGTTTTTCTATTTGTGCCTTGTAATTCTGGAAGGATTCGGAGTAGTGTGAGGAGCTCGATATGTGTTCGAAATGTGTGCCAAGAAAGTTGGCTTGATCCTCCAAGCTTTCCCCGAGGCTATTAACTAGTGGAAGAGAATAAGTTTGTTGGCCCTTAATTTTCTTTATCTTATTCCACACTTTTCCCTCGTCTGTGTACGAGTTGATACTCGATATAAACTTTGTCCAGCTCTCTCGTCTAGCTTGTCGGCGCGTTCTCCTTGCCTGCAATTTGACCCGCTTGAAATTTTCCAGGTTTTCTGCTGTAGGGGAATCGCGAAGCAACGCCCATGCTTTGTTCTGAGTGGTCCGTGCTTTCCTGCATGCGTCGTTCCACCATGGGACTCGCCGTTTAGAACACATGCCACTCGTTTTGGCAATACATTTAGATGCGGCATCAAGTATAAAAGCTGTAAAATACGTGACAGCGTCATCTATGGTCAGGGCAGACAGCTCAGTCCATGTCATGTGTGTAAGAGTTCTATACCCTTCCCAATCAGCTGAGTCAATCTTCCATCGATGAACCTGCGGGGGTAGTTGATCTTTGTTCAGCGCACTCAAGATGATTGGGAAGTGATCACTCCCATAAGGGTTTTTAAAAACGTTCCACTTAAAAACAGGTAAAAGGAACGGTGATGAAATGCTAAGATCTATGGAGGAGTATGTGTTGTTTGCAAGGCTAAAATACATAAGCTCCTTCATATTTAAAAGACATAAACTAGAAGAGAAAAGGAGCTGCTCAATGAGACGTCCTCGCGCATCACAGTGAGCGCAGGACATTGTGTGTATTAAAATCACCTAGAACCAGAAATGGCTCTGGGAGTTCATCTATTAATGATTCCAGATCATGTCTGTGTAGCTGTTGATGCGGTGGTATGTACACAGAACATATGGTAATGAGTTTGTTAAAAAGTACAGCTCGAATGGCCACTGCCTCCAGGGCCGTTTGGAGCTTCAAATGCTGGCATGCTATACTACGATCGACTATAATGGCTACACCGCCAGATGGTACGACAGGATCCTCCCGGTCTTTTCGGAAAATAATATATTGTCGTAGGAAGTCCTTGTGCTTAGGAGTTAAGTGCGTTTCTTGCACACATAGCACTTTCACGTTAAACTTACACAGAAGTTCTTGGACGTCATCTAAATTTCTAAGTATTCCCCTTACGTTCCACTGTATGATTTTGTCCATAGTGGGAAAAAAAAGGGAAAAAGTGCTGTGTGCAAAGAAGACGGGGATTAACTCATTTTACAGGGCCTTTGTCAGGCCCTGTAATCGGCGTTCTGTCCTTTTTGGAGCGGTCGAGCGAAGCTCGCCACTGCTTCGGCGCTTCCTGCGCCGTTTGGCTTGAACTGGTGTCCATAGCCTCTTGCGAGGCACTGGACACCCGCTCTAAAGAGCGATCTGTGCGTCGCTTAGACTTCGCCTCGATCGACGAAGTCTTTGTCCCCACCGAGCTGGGGGTTGATGGAGCCCCCTTGGCCTCGTGATTGCCCTGGCTGCTGCCAGAGCTTGTAGAGGTCACTGGTGTGGACAGGCTGAATGTGGGCAGGGCAGCGCTGGCTGCTCCCGCCGCAGGGGCTTGTGGCATTGGCCTCAGCACGCTAGGCGCGGTTCGGGCAACTGCCAAGGGCCTTTGTGGTGCCGCCCCTCGTTGCACCACTTCGGCAAAAGGTGTTTTTAGTGCTAATGATAACGAGACTCGTTGTCTTGCTTCCCTGAATGTGATATTTTCCTTAACTTTTATAGTTATTATTTCTTTTTCTCTTTTCCAGGCTGGGCACGCTCTGGAGTATGCGGGGTGGCTACCTTCGCAGTTTGCACAGAGGATCTCTTCGTGACTACATTCATCAGCACTGTGGCCAGTTGTGCCACACTTAGCACACGTCAGCTGTCCTCGGCAGCTCTGGGATGCATGACCAAATCGCTGGCATTTGAAACAACGCCTCGGGTTTGGAATGAAGGGTCGGACATGGAGTTTTACATAGCCAGTTTCGAGAGTCTCGGGTAAAGTGGTTGAGTTGAAGGTGAGTATCAAGTGCTTTGTTGCTATTTCATTGTTGTTACGTCTGATTTTGATTCGCTGGACTTGTATTACACCTTGATCTTTCCATCCATCAAAGAGCTCTTCTTCACTCAGTGTCATCAAATCTTCGTCCGATACCACGCCCTTCACTGTATTCATGGTACGGTGTGCGCTCACAGAGACAGGGATGTTACCAAAGGCCACGAGGTGCGAGAGTTTATTGTACTGTTCCTTGTCTTTTAATTCGAGAAGCAGACCTCCACTTGCCATCTTCGTGGCCTTATAACCGGTTCCAATGATCTCTCTCAAGCACTTGGCCACAAGGAAGGGTGAGATTGCTCTAGCTTTTGTAGATGATTGTTCGCAGTGGAGGACATGGTATTTTGGGAAAGTTTCTCTGTTTTTGGGCCAAAGTAGGAAAGTTGCATCGGTGCGTACCCTTTTCGAAGCACGATCAGTTAAAGAGGGGGTCGGGGATCCCATGAGAAAATGTGTATTTTTCGGTAACGGCGCCTACCACCCACCACGGAGTCCAACGAGAGGATGTGGCAGAGCATGTGGGCATGTCTGCGCAACGCCAGCAGTACGCAGTTAATATAACCCAATATGGTTTACCCTAGTTTAGATAGCCACACAAGGTTAACCCTAGCCGCCAGGAAAAATTGGAAGTAAAATGAAGTGAGGAGAAGACAGGAAAGATGTAAAGTGAGAACAAAAGACGAAGATATAGGGAGAGAGAGATAGGAAAAGGCGACTGCCGATTTCCCCTGGGTGGGTCAGCCTAGAGGTGCCGTCTACGTGAAGCCGGGGCCAAAGGGGTGTGTTGCCTCTGCTGGGGGGCCTTAAAGGTCCAATCGCCCAGCATCGGCTCAACCCCCAGGATCCCCTTTTCCCCGAACACGGCAAAGCCACGCACGGCTAGGCGTGGGAGGGAGTCAAAACTCCCCCGTTAGCTCTGGTCTGTGGTGTCGCTACACACCAAACGCCTACTTGCGCAGGCGCCCCTGCGGGGCACAAAGATCTCTGAGCTGGACAACCACTTCCGAGAAGCAAATCAAATCAAAGGAGTACAGCTCGTTAGTCAAGTTTATGATGCGGAGCAGACGACGAAAAACGAGAACGCCCTAGTCACTGCGAAATGCATTTCTCGGGTCCTCCGTGATAATATCGTGTACGACGTGTGCCTCGAGGTAAGTCTCATTCTGCCTACATGAAGCCGCGTGCTCTATCAATAAGCAGTGTTGACGTTTATGGAAAGCATATAATTGTTGTTTTGATGTGGTATTTAGCAGTAGCAGCCACGTACTGTCATGTGCAAACGTTTGCGGCGTGCTGAAAAAATAATCAAAAACTAAAGTTATAGGGTCATGGCATTAAAATGTCCGAGAAGTTTTGGAGTCATGTCCTTCGTGCCGCACACGACCCGCTGATGTCGCCGCGAAGGAGCAAGCTAAGTTTAATCACAGCGAATCAATTTGAAGTGCTCGCCTTTTTTTTTTTTTTTTTCCCCGACTCTCGTGTCATGCTTGCTCTATCTTTAGCGAATGCGGCTGTGTTCACCGGCTGTGACTAGATGGGAAACTGATACAGCTCTACACGTGGAGAGTGTCCTTTGGTGTTTTCTGCATTGTTGTGGCCGCCCACAACACAATACTTCGGACCTTGGCGACGCTTCCAGGGGCCGCTTCTTCCATCGCGGAAAGGCAACTTCGCACAGTGAGCGTCTCGTTCTAGCGCGCCAAGCTGACAGCCCGGCGCCCAAGTTCGCTGCACCGACTGCAAAACGCATTGTCGTACAACAGTACTATGACACGGGGTGGAACACCGAAGAGCATTTCAAAACTATGATAGAGTCCGGCATACATAGCCAACGTAGCGAGTAACATAGTGACGAGACGGACATAATCGGCTGGCCACGATAAATGTGCACTACGAACTGCTACTTATTGAGAAGAACTGACACAGCTTTTTTTGAGACCCGGTACGGTCGCAGGGAGCCGACCGTCTACTGTTTAGTTGCGTGCAGCGCTTCGCATAGTTGGTGTACACACTACATCGAGCTGCTTGCTCACACTCCGCTTAAGACCGTGCACAAATGCGGCGAGAAGCTTCTAGTGTCAACGCGACGCCGCGAGCTTTCTGCAAGCAATGCTCTAGTGCTCTTGGCAGCGAATGGAGGCACATTTGGATTGTCTCCTCATGAAAGCATGTACGCTTCATGAAACGAGCACCCGACAACCCATAACCTCACAACAGCGAGCTGCTTTAGTTTCTGTGAATGAAGCGGCGCGCGCTGAACATGGTCTCGCACAACGATTGAGGCGGCAGCAATTGGCGCCTCTGCACTCTCAGGTAGTCAGCAGCTATTAAAAGCTTGCAGTAGGCTTAAGCGGCGCTACACTACACATGTAGGCTTTTTGTCGCCGAAAAGTTATACTGGCGCACTTTTCAGTAGTCGCCACATCGCCTTGCTCCGTTGCCAATAGTTACCAGAAAACACACCACTGCTCTAGAGCGGAAGTCACAATAATTGATCGGTCAAATCCGTGCTTTTGCAGCTGCGCAAGTGTACAAGATGGCGACCATCACATAATATCTGCACACGATATGTGTTGTCAACATTACTTTCGGTTCTAAAACCACTTTTTGGCGCAGCAATGATGCAAATTAGACAAAGAATACCCTTTTGGAGCAGTATAGCGCAGGGTGGCACAATTGGCGCAGGTTTCCTACCATTTTCATCGTCGTCGCGTGTGGACATGCAGCGGGGCACACGACTGATTGATTGATCTGTGGGGTTAAACGTCCCAAAACCACCATATGATTATGAGAGACGCTGCGGGCCACACGAGCATGCACCTCTTTCGTGCTTTTTAACTTTGTTTCACTTTGTATTCCCCATATTTCTACTGTGACCATGTCTGAAGTGTAGTTATAAATGTAGGAGGCCTTGAAAAATGTTCATTATACATGGATGCAGTTTCAATGGCTAGCATAAGAAAATCATAAGTTCACCGAACTAAGGTCGTTATAAGCAATAGATTGTTACATCTGGGATTATTAAAAGTGTATTCGACTGTACTAGGTGGCACACCGCACTTTTCCAGCTTTGCTCAATAGCCATTGAGCAAAACTGGCCAATTTCCAGTTTTGCTCAATGGCACATCAAAGGCGATGCTTTTGCCACTGTCACTTTTTGAAATCATTTCAGAATACAGCCCCTGGAAATATTGTTTGAAGCTATGTATTGATGTAGGTACAGCCTACTTCATAACCTTTTAATGAGTTGGAAACAATCCGATAGATATAGAGTTGAACCCCGCTATAACGAAAGCCACTTCAATGAAATTCCCGCTATAACGAAAAATTCACGGTTCCCCGTCAGCAGTCCATAGAAGTCAATGCATAAATATTGTCGCCACAATGAACACTTTTTCTTCTGCCGTCCTGCTTCAATGAAATTTCATGATGCGATTTCAGGTTCACATATTTATTGCTATACAGTAAACCGAATATTTAACATTTTGATGCATTTTCAGAACCTGAAAATTTGTCGACGAAGTATGAAACATGTGTTGGCAGAAAGCATCGCTGTTTAGCAAGCATGGGCACCGCCATTGCTCGATAGCGATAACAACGAGACTGCCCTGCTTTGCCAAAAAAAGAGCAGTTTCATTGCCATCGCTATCGAGCAATGGCAGCGGCCATGCTTGCTGAACAGCGATGGTTTCTGGTGGTGTCAACGCATGTTTTAAACTTCATCGATGTATTTTCAGTTTCTGAAAATGCATCAAAATGTTAAAAACTGGGTTTACTGTATAGCCTCAGATGATCCGAAGCTGAAGCTCAGTTGCTTAGTTCATGGTTTCTTTCGTGCAGCTGCTGGGTGCATTTGTGGAATGATGCCTTTTCCGATTCCAATGCTTATCATTTTGTTCGCGCTTGGCCAGTGTGGTAACTAATCAGAGTGGCTGTTAGTCCGCATTATTAACAAAATCAGCTAGTGCGAGTGATGAATGATAAGAATGGGATAAAATAAGACAAAAGTCACTGCTCCACGATACCCTGCGGCCATCTCGGTGTTTTGACAGAGGACAGCTGCCGGTGTATACGTGTTAATGCAACTGTTTGGTTCGTTCATGAAAGCGGTTGTAGTCATTGTTTCAGCGTGCTTTTCACCGTGGCCTCGCTATGCATTGGTGAGAATCGCGTTGTGACACTGCTGGGATAGAATAAAGAGCAGCAGACACTTTTTTGAATTTTGAGAATAAACATTCCTTTGGATTGATAGTTCAGATTGGCTATATTTTTTCGATTTCAATACAACGAAATTTTCGCTTAAACAAAATTTTTTCCGTGCCCCTTCAGTTTCGTTGTAGCGGGGTTCGACTGTATATACAGTCAACATCCAAAATCTTGGATGCCCGAAATTCTGGACAAGCCTGATTTCCCGGACTCATCTGTAGTATTGTAAGTTTCCCCATAGAGTCAGTGTATTAAAAAGTATTAAAAAATTTTGGACGCTTACAGGCTTCGCCATTCGATTTTCCTGACTTTTTATATAGCATGCATTTTGAAAGTGACAAATAGAGTTTACACTCTGAGAAGTACAGTGCACCTCCCACTTTAAACTGGTTTTAATCTTTTTTTCACAAGCCCCCAGAATCTATGAACTAATAATAGTACATCAATCCTATGCTTACAGCAATGTTATGGCTCACATACCTCTTCCCTTGACAAAAACGATTCCTCTGAAGGCTCTGAAACAGATTGAAAAAGATCTTTCACAAAGTGCAGGGAAAATGGCACAGCCAGGTACACCACTTAAATAGAAGATAGCGACTAAATAGCTTCTACTCAAAGTGTGCAAAACAAAAACCACATTTGTGAACTTTCTACTCCCAAACCTTGCCTCCACGACAATATCACTTTGAAGCAATAAACTCTGACGGCCCTGTCTCAATTGTGGCCAATAATTTTTTTTCTAACTTTTAAATTTTCACAACGATCATATGTAGAATCGTTCGGGTTTTACATTCCCAAACTACAATGCTATCAAGGACACCACAGTGGAGAGCTCTGGAAATTTTCATCATCTGGCCTTCTTTAATGTGCAGCTGAATCTAAGTGCACGGGCCTCTAATAAAAATGCGGCTCCCGCGTACAGGAATCAAACCTGCAACCATGACCACAAAACCACCTTGGTGGGTCGCTTAAATTTTCATGTGATGACAACAGATGGCCTGCAGACAGTAAACACAACTTTTCTTTTGCGAAAACTTGCCCTGTAAGAGTTTGTACGCTGCATCCAGTGAAAGTATAACCACTAAATAAAAACGAACAAGACTCTTGTGCAATACAGTCAGCTTGCCACTTGGCCTTTATGAGGATAAACATTTTCAGTCAAATGCAACCCCACAGGGCAGATGTTTTAAAATTTAGGTTTACTACAAATAACAAAAACAAATATTGCACCATAATTTCTCAGCGAGACCACGAAACGGCAAAAGAGAATGCTTTTCACAAGTACAGATGCATTCGTCCTTCATGTTGAATTAAAATTAAAAAAGAAAACAAAGGGTGTCAAAATAAAAAAATGAATGTATTGGTATACTATCCTTTACAGGCATAGAAAAATGTGCACAACAAACCAATGTAACCTATTTGCAGTAAACGTCATCATGCCATGCGCAACTGTGCAGAGTTGCTCTGAGTACTAATCTCGAGCCCAAATTATAAATATTAAATCCTTGCCTGAAGGGCTTACATCAAATGAACCTAATTCCCATTTAGTACTTGGGCAGTGGTCCTCACTGGAAGGAACACTGCTCAACTTGTTTGCAGCACAGCAACCAATGTGCCCATCTACAGCATATGCAAGGGTGCGACAGCAGAGCCTATCGCGCCATTTTGATACAATTTCCAATTTTTGCACCCAGCTGCGCCAAAACCAAGAAAGTTGCTGAAATCGCAACACGCTGCACCAAAATGCCCGACCAGCCTCAAAATTTTCTTAGCTGCGTTAACTTGAGGGAGAAATGAAGGCCTCCTTGGCCACCCACAGTTTGAGTCATCAATCAAAAGCCATGCAGGCAAATCCTCAATCTAAACCATGGTGTAAAATGTGTATTGATTAAGCTAGGACACTTGAGAGACAATATCGACATAATAAAGTAACAACGCCGCATGCCCGTCGGTCCGCTGACCGCAGCAGGTGCCAATCGGCGGAACGCCATAACTTAAAAGCCAGAAATGCATTGCTGTAGCAAATAATGCTATGCAGAAAATAGCAAAAGTGGCTATGGCATTTTAGGAACATAAGCTGCAAGCGTGTAACGTGTTTTCCACATGCCAACAAACTCCATGTGCTGCGAACATCGGCACTGTCCGCGAGCCCGTTGGTTGCCATAGAAACGGCACATAAGATATTTTTTTGTCTAGAAGTTGTGTCATCCCCGCGATAGATAACCCGTGCCTAAGCCGGGCTAACGGGGGTGCACCGTCATTACCTGGTCAGACGTGCCTTGCGAGCGAGTCGAGAAGTGGTGTCCTAACCTAACCTTATTAGGGCAGATGCGGGTCGAAAAATGCGAGTTTTATGAAAAATTACCCATTTATTGGTTTCACCTGTTTTGACAAGATTACAGTCCATCCCGGATATATTGAATTCAGATATATCGAATAATTGGCTATATCAAACAGTGGAAAAATCCATTTGAACTTCCCATGCAAAAGTATGGGTTGGGTCCACCTGTATATTGAACTCCTACACAGTGGGACATCCGCTATATCGAATGCTGCCCCGCGCCGAAGTCCAGAAAGTGCATCTTACCTAGCCAATATTGATCAATTAAAGGTCGCATTCTAACAAGTTCCGATTCTTATTCGCGTGCAGGCGACGAAAAAAACAGGTGTTATTTCATCGTGCTGATCTGGTTCGTTGCGCGGCACTTGCTACATCTGTGCAAGTCTTAGCACGCGGACATGATGTTTTCCAAGAGACCGATTGCCGAGGGCACTGAAATGAGAACGGGAAGTGACTGGGCGATCTCAGTGCAATGTTCGCATATGGTTCGCATTCCCTTCCTTGTCCTTAGCACACAATGGCATGCAAGCCTGAAAAGCATGGCCTTCAAGATGTGCTACCTTGTCACGTATTTTTAGTGTTTTCGGTTTCAAAACACGTGTCTCGAAGGCTATACTTTTTTTTTATCATTTCTCATCAAATCCACTAAAAGCAGCAGCTGCCAGCTACAAAGCCATAGTGACATCGACATCTCCAACATTTCGACGGTGAAAACTCGAAAGAACTCGGCGTTGCGTCTTTTGCGCCTTGTGGTCTTGTGCACTTCTCGCCTCGATCCTGATAAATCCTCATTTGGGAGTTTAAATGAACGTTGACCCACACGTAGCGACAAAAATTATAACTGGCGCTTGGAGCGACATCAAGTAAAACACTGTGTTTTAAACATTCCTTGCAGGCCAGGTGATGACTTCGGGCGCGTCATGACCGCTAACAGCAGCATACAGTGCCTCAATGAATTCTGCGACTTATCAGCATTTACAGGCACCATTTTGGACAGCAGCGACTGCGTCGGTACAGATGATGATGTTGCTGTTTCTGACTGCATCGATGCTGAGATTTCGGCTGCCATTGCCGGAGCCGCGAAAGTGTAGCCACGCGGTTAGGAATGTGCCAATGCCTTCCCTGCCGCTGCTAACCAAGCTTTTGCCGCGCTACAAAGCTTGCATCGGCGTTCTGCGTCAATCAACGTTGTGGCCGAAGGAGTTAAGTTCGCTTATTTGAAAAGCTTCAATGATATTAAGGATGACTGGAACTTGACCACACAAGAAACAAGACAAGTTTACAGACTAAATAAAATGTGGTAACCTGCTGTTCGCACCTTGTTTTTGAGCGAATCGTTATCTTAGCTCTTGTAAAGATCTCAGAGGCCTGAAATTCTACAACTTAGGCCTTAAATATGCATAATTTTACTTAGTATTCTTAATATACCGAACTATTTCGCTATCTTCTTATAGTTCAATATATCCAGGATTGACTGTAGTACCTCTACTGTTCTGAAAAAGAAATCTATGTCGAGAGTGAACTGGAAATACTTTATAAATGTGTCTAAAAAGCGCAAGGCGGCTGTTAAAAGGCCAAAAGTGTGCAGTCTTCGAGCACCTTGCCGCCGATAATGCACGCCGCTCGCCATTTCTGATCGCATGAGGCAGAGCCGAGCCTCACTCTTGAAATAACGACTGTTTCTCATGCTGATGCAGTGCACGAAATAATAAAAAGAAGAACACTTTTGCCATATTTTCAGGCATCGTGACTGGTTTTTAAATCACGTGGTACGGATTGGGGACCGCCATTGGCCGCTGCGCACCTGTATATGCTGTGAAGCCTACTTGCGGGGCCTATGTCTTGTCCATTATGAATCAAGAAAGCTACAGCTCACGCTTAAACGCTGTTCTGGCAGAGCGCTCTGTAGGAATGGGCTACGAACAGCTGGTCCGATTTGCGGTAGTTGTTGGCTTGCAAAAGCCAGTGCATCAAAAGTAATTTACAGCCATCAGCTGGAAAGTCCATAATGTCGTAATGGATGACATCAGCGCCAATCTTGTGAGATTAAAGGAACTCGCAGCGAGGGAAGTTAGTGGGCACGACATTGCCATTATGTATGACGGTACATGGCCCAAACGCAATCACAAAATGGCATTGGCGCTGTTGTGTCTCTCGACACTGGATTTAATCTGGTTTAGACTTCAAAGTCTTGTCGAACTTCTACCTAGCTTGCAGTCGGCACAAGGCTCTGCCAGATGGAGCGGAAGAAGCATTTCATGGTCCTGTCTGTGAGCGAAACGCCTGTGAGGAGTCAGCTCGAAAGAGCCGCGAGCGACAAACTTATGGTGCTGGAGCATTTTAGTGGCAGTGGCCACTACAAGAACTGTTCTTTTTGGTGTGCGAATTTCATTGCATTTGATGACATCTCTTATATATGAAAATTCAATTTTAACTTTAGAACTCGTTTTTTTTTTTTTTTTTCAAAACACAGATTTTGCCCTTTTTTTTTTTTCAAAGTACTCCTCCTTTTACGGATATTTTTGCGCTCAAATCTGCATGAAATTTCGCTTAAATTTTTACCGTAGTATGGCAAATGCAATTATCTAGTTTAAATTTCAATATATCTACTATATAATAAAAGTTTTAAGTAAACCTTTACTAGGATAAGACAAATGTAAACTTTCTCACGTCTATTAGATAATTTGTATGCACTTCCAAATTAGTCACTTGCATTCTACACTTTATTTGAAACATTATGAACTATGGTAAAAATTATAGAAGTTTAGTGATGAGAAAAAGGGGGGGGGGGGGAAACAGAAGGCTTAAGGTTTTCACTTTGTCATGTTGCAGAGCTAAAAGTATGCAACTAGCAAGAAAAGTAATTATTTATTTGAAATCTGCATAAAATGTTCTATATACAGCTCAAGTTTTATTGCTCTAGGGTGAATATGAAAAAAAAAGTCTTCGAGTAGCATCTCCCCTTAATATTCAGGGTCTTTAAACACTGTCGTGAAAGAAAAAGAGAGGGGAGAGAGAGATTGTGTGTAGCTGTTTGAAAATTTCTTGGCCTTGTTTTAAAGAAACACTAAAGTCAAATAACAATTCCCGTCAGAGTGAAAGCTCAATGTATGACAAGATCTAAAACGACAATATTGCCAACAGCAGTTCCCTATACTTACCAAGAAATTAAGGTAATTGCACAAGAACACAAGCGCTGCAGTAGGACATTCTCAAAATGATACCGATGACATCGGACGAACCGCCTACAATTAATCACTAATAATCGATCTAGCTGCACTAAATAAAGAACCTTCCATGCATTAAGAGAGGCAATAAAATGCTGCTTGTTCGTTTGTTTGATTCATGGAAAAAATAACTGCCGGACGTCACTATGGGCAATGGCACGAGTGGTTCAAAAATTCAATTTCCGCCTGGTTACACTGGACAGATTGTGCTATCTAGCGGGGCGCTGTTGAACCAAAAAACGTCTGCCATCTCGAAGCCAATGGCAGGAAATTCATCAATGGCCGTTGTTGCTGGTGTGGCTCTCACTGATTTCGATCTGCTGCTTCTAGCGCAGCAAAGCCGTCCAGCGTTGTGCACGGCAACCGTGACGTGAATCATCGGTCCAGTAGGTCCACTTTTTGAGGCGGGTAATTTGAAGTGGGCTAACTCGATGCGGATCACTAAAAGGTGATTTTATTTCAAAATAATCCCTTCCTTACTACAAAAGTAACACTATGAGGCTTCTGAACCGCTATTTCAACAGTCAATGTCGACTTAATACAGTCGAACCTCGATATATCGAACGGCGCGGCGATTGCGAAATAGTTCGATATATCCAGAGTTCGATATAAAAAAATCACGAAAAAAATGCGTCAACAGCTTGTTGAAAACAACTAACGAACCGTTCAAGCATGGTGCAGTAAATACTCACTTGAAGATTCAAACATAGTATTTATTATATTGGTTTAAAATATTGAAAAAGAGTAGCCTGATTTCAGTTGGCCATGGCGTGTTTGACAACTGCGTCCTCAATATAGTCCAGGCGATCCATAAGTGATAGGCCGATGCCTTCAATCGCGCCGCAGTGGCGGCGCACAAGGGCCAAGGCAGCTACGACCTCAGCTGATGTCGGGAGCGGGGCACCATCAGCGCTTGCGGGATCCACCTCGGCAGAGTCTTCATTTCGCTGCTCAGCAGTAGCTTCGGCGACAATCTCCACATCCGTGAGCTCCGTCGTTCGGAGTTAGGCCTCTCGCCCACCACAGCGCGCGACAGGCCTAACTCCGAAGGCAAGAACACTGCGAGCACAACGACCGATGCCTGCCGATGCTACGCGGGAGGAGCTTGCAACAAGTGGTGGTGGTAGTGATTGTAAGGAAGAGGAAAAAGGCACCTAATTTCTGTGTGCCTTCAGGCGACATGGCGCAGTGTCTTATAGGAATGGGGGGAAGGAGGGATAAAAAGAATAGAAGGAAATAGATGAAGAAATAGACAGGCAAGCCACGAAAAAAAGAAGGGGATAGGAAAGTGGGGATCCGGTCGAAGCAGTTCAAGGGTGGGGCGCCACAATGCGAGAGCTGCACGGCGTCAGGAGACCGCGGAGGGCGAACCAGTTGGCGGGAGCTACGCTGGCGTCGGAGATCGCGAGGGCACAACCGTCCAGCTTGAAGTCCTGCGAGCGAATCCTCCCAACAAGTACGCAGTGTGCCGTTGACACCATAGAGACTGCAACGACTGCAAGCTGCAAGGCTGCGGCGCGCGTACACCGCTATCTTAAAAGTGGCGCTCTTGGCGCCATCGATGTGTGCAGCATTCGTAAACACCCGCCGCTCTACCGCTACTTTCGAGAGTTGCGGGAAAGCTTGCCGCCTGTCAATGGAGCACGGGTGGTTTGGGGTGGCTGAGTTCGATATATCCATTATATGTCAAACTTTGTTCGAAATAAAAAATCAATAATGCATGCGATTTCCCGCGTGATATAGGAACCGTTCGATATAGGCAATAATTCGGTATATTGAAGTTTGACTGTAGTTGCCTTTAGTGACCTTTTAAGTTGTGCAAAACCCTGCGTAAGCCACCTTTACCATAGTACCCCACTGCCCTGCAAAAAAGCATATTCAGATTTGAAAGGGGCTGTTAGCAGTAGTGACTCAAGAAAAAAGGTTACTGGCTCACTGGAAATCGTTTAGAACAGTCTATGACACTTCTCTAGCTCCCCCCCCCCCCCCATAAAAAAAACTGAGTTTTTTTTTGCCACTCTCACTTCTCTTTTTAAAAATTTCCTGAATTTCAGGGTCTTTAGCTCGGCAGAACCACATTTGAATTTGCAGAGTCTGTCTAAAAATTTTACAGGTGTGGCAAATGCTACTTCATCATAGCCTACACAGTGGGGTGGTTCAAAATGCTGCTTTTATGAGAATAGCAGTGCTCATGTTCACTCTGAACAATTGCTTGGAGAACTACAGAATGGAGAACTAACGCATTCTGATAAACGGCCAAAAGACACCTTACCTCCGATTGTACAAGTTCCTAGGTGTTATAATTGACAAAGACATCTCATGGAGCCCACATGTATCATATTTAAAAAGGCGGTTGACAGGCATCTGTAATTTGTTCAAGTTCTTCGCTGAAAAAAATTGGGGAATGTCCACAGCGGCTATGTTACAACTATACGGGGTTCTTTTCCTTGAATTCCTTTGGTACAGCCTGCCTGCGTTAACTAATGCAAGTAAAACAAGTATACGAATGCTTCAAAGTGTCCAGGCTCAAGCACTTCGGATTTGTCTAAGCTTGCTTCAAAGTGCATCAACTGTGAAAACTATTGCGATCGCAAGGGACCACCTTTTCAAGACCCACATTTGTGTTGAAGTGCTAAGGACACATTTACGACCCCTTGCTCCAACTCCTCGCCATCACCTAGCCTCTCTACCAGCGAACCGACCACGCACATCCTACTTCAAAACAGCGACCGCACCTGGCGAGTCGAATCCAACTTTGTTCTCTCCTGCCACTAGACCTGCCACTCCTCCATGCTACCTCGCTCAAACAATTATTAATATTACCATACCTGGTGTCCAGAAAAATCCGCTTTGTCGTCAAGCAGTTCTTAAACAGCTCAGACTACTTCTCTTGTATAAAATATACAAAGACTCCATACATATATACAGTGATGGATCAGTTCGGCCGAACAGCTCAACTGGAGGAGTCGTGATACCAAGGTTGGTTACGACAATTAAATTCAAGACATCCCACGCAACAATATCAATGTCAGCAGAATTGGCAGCCTTTCGTATCGCATTACAATTTGCCATTGATCAACCTACATGCAAGTGAACTATTTTCTGCGACTCGAAGGCTGCACTGCAGTCTCTACTATCAGCCTTACGTCGTCGAACGCATGAGCAGCTGGTACTAGAGATAGCAGAGGTTATACACCACCTAACTGAGAAAGGGCACCAAATTACATTTCAGCGTTTACACAGTTACTGCGGAATCATCGGCAATGAACGGGCCGATCAAGCTGCCCGCTCAGCTCACACAGAAGACCATCAACTGCTACTACCACTTTCAAGGATAGATGCTGCACAAAAGCTCCGCTGGATTGCTGGCCAACAAACCACGTCACAATGGAATCAGCTGCACCTCAAGCATGCCCGACTGTACTTGCTTGACCCTACAATAGGTCTTGAAGTCTCATCGAAGCTTCGTCGAGCAGACGAGACCCTTTTATGTATGCTGCGATTGGGTATTGCATTTTTCAACTCCTACACTTTCCACATTGGGATGCAGCCTGTGACAACTGTGGCAAGGAAGAAACCATCCGACATATTTTTCGTGACTGCCTAGAGTATAGTAGACGACTATGCGTTTGCAAGGAACTCAGCAAATTAGATAATCAACCTCTGTTGGAAGAAAAAATTTTACAATATTGACAGGATGCAACATCACAGAAGATGGCCCTGAAAGCGCTACTGCACATTTTGCGATCGACCGGCCTTTCTGAACGGATGTAGCCAGAACGCCCTTCTTGTGTGTGTTTTCGTTTTCTCATGAGTGCACATGCGTTCTTTTTTTTTTTTCCTCTCTCTTTACACCCTCTTTCTTGCCATATTTCCCCACCCCCAATGCTGGGTGTCAAACCGGATACCAATATGTGGTTAATCTCCTGGCCTTCCTTTCTCTCTCTCTCTCTTTCGTGATGTTGAAAGGTGTACATATCTTTTTTCTTTTTCTAAATGTAGCCTTTTTAGTACTGCTTCAATCTTGATCTTTTCCTAAATGTAAGCTTTTTTAATATTGCTCCCAATTTGATCTGTCGTGAAAAAAAAAAAAAAAAATGGATGCTTTTTTTTTCCCGTAACCTTTGGATTTTAGTTCTCCAAAAGTAACATTTTGCTGCTCTAAAAATTGCTACATATGCTATTTCAGCTGTTGTACCCCTGTACATACAGCCCTGCACATACAGCCCGGCACATACACCCCTGCATATGCATATGGCTGTGCTTCTTAAACAAAATAACCAAACAATGGAGCAACAAGCCGTAATCCTTCATTGTTTTGCCAAGCAATCAGTTTTTTTTTTAGTATCTCTAGCAAGAAAATGCATGCATGGCAGTATCATTTGAATAGGTTGGCATCATTTGAATAACCAAGTGCCAGACAGTAAACGGCTGTAATCCCATCTCGGAGAGAAATACTAAATGAACAAGCATCAACTCCTCACCCTTTTAATGATTAACAACTAGATAGCCATCAGTTTTTGTGGCTATCATTTGAATATCTGTGTGGCAGATATGCAAGCGACAGCCAATGCACTTGCTTACACAAACCTTGAAATGAACACCGAAGGAACACAGAGTAAAACAATGCCTTGTATCCCCGCAGGGTTGCAGCACTTGTGGACCAACTGAGAGCGAAAAAAATTGTTTTTGAATGTACAGACAGCACTGTTAATATATGCCCTTTAGAATTGTTTGTTACAGCACACGTTGTCACTGACCGTTTATTCGTACGCTGAAAATTCGGAGATGCTAGTTTATTCGGACACCATTGGGGCCCCACCTCTCGCCCCGATGAACCTAATGTAAATTGATGACCATAAATTCGGATGACCCAAAGCACACCGCTCGATTTTTCGGACTCGGACTGGTTGATCAGTTGCGGCGCGCATACTATGAAATGCCATCAGTGACTTTTACAGTACGTTTGCTAGGTTGCCAGCACTGAAATGATGAACTAGTTGTGGATGAAAGTCAAGCTAGTGACAAAATACACGCAGAAAAGCCGATCTCCAAGGCTACATTTGGCGACACGTGCTTTTAGCTTTAGCCAGTCTCGTGGTCATTAAATGCCTACTGCAGCAAAGCCAAGCCAAGTAAATAGTGGACTCGTTACTCGGTGTGGCCTTTTTGCTAGCGTGTTGACACAGGCATTGTGATTTGCTTCTGCTGCTAGGCCTGATAAGCCTCTCGCGCTCAATTTCTCCCTCTTTTGTGCGTTTCTTCAGCGTGCGAGCTGCTGAAATGGCTCCGATGCCAACCACTTTTGCATTGTTGAGACTACAGAAGAGACATGGCCAATGCGGTAGCTACAAGACGTTCATGACGGCAAAGAAAGCGGAGATTGTTCACCAGGTCAAAGGCGGCCAACCTCAGTCTCTGACGATGACACGCCTCCCGCACCACAACCATCAATTACGGACTTCGCGCAGACCACAAGATTGCCGTTGTCTGGCTTCAGCGACAGCCAACTTTACCGAGATACAGGCCGACTTGGTCGCGCGTAAGCGTGAGTGTGTGCAGACATGCTTAGATAGGTTTTCCTGGTCATTGACCCCATAAACGTACTTTTTTTTTTTCAGGCCAGTCCTTTTTTTTATGACTTTCAATTACTCAGACTTCTCCGTGATTCCTGTCAAGTCCGAATAACCGGTTGGCGACTGTACATATTTGACAACCAAAGGGCTAAGAATCTTTTTTTTTTTTTATGGAATTATTCTACACATGAACAATGAGGGCGTAGATTATAATAATATGGATAAAAAAGTGTGCACTAGTCAATTCATATTGGATCAGAAAATTACTATTGCAAGTTGTTGAATAAAACTATTTTTTGCTGTTTTTCGAATATATCAGGGATATAAACACCTATTGAATTCTTAAAAGAGAGAAGAACACACCCATCATCATCATCATCATTATCAGCCCGACTACGTCCACTGCAGGACAAAGGCCTCTCCCATGTTCCGCCAGTTAACCCGGTCCTGTGCTTGCTGCTGCCAATTTATACCCGCAAACTTCTTAATCTCATCTGCCCACCTAACCTTCTGTCTCCCCCTAACCCACTTCCCTTCTCTGAGAATCCAGTTAGTTACCCTTAATGACCAGCGGTTATCCTGTCTACACGCTACATGCCCGGCCCATGTCCATTTCCTCTTCTTTATTTCAACTATGATATCCTTAACCCCTGTTTGTCCCCTAATCCACTCTGCTCTCTTTTTCTCTCTTAAGATTACACCTACCATTTTTCTTTCCATTGCTCGCTGTGTCGTCCTCAATTTAAACTGAACCCTCTTTGTAAGTCTCCAGGTTTCTGCTCCGTAGCTAAGTACCAGCAAGATACAGCTGTTATATACCTTCCTCTCGAGCGATAGTGGCAATCTACCTGACATAATTTGAGAGTGCTTGCCGAATGTGCTCCACCCCATTCTTACTCTTCTAGTTACTTCAATCTTGTGGTTAGGCTCTGCGGTTATTACCTGCCCTAAGTAGACATAATCTTTTACAACTTCAAGTGCACTATTACCTATCTCGAAGCGCTGCTCCTTTCCGAGGTTGTTGTAGATTACTTTCGTTTTCTGCAGATTAATTTTAAGACCCACATTTCTGCTCTCCTTGTCTAACTCCGTAATCATGAGTTGCAATTCGTCCCTTGAGTTACTCAGCAATGCAATGTCATAGGCGAAGCGCAGGTTACTAAGGTATTCTTCATTAACTCTTATCCCTAACTGTTCCCATTCTAGGCTTCTAAAAACCTCCTGTAAGTACGCGGTAAATAGCATTGGGGAGATTGTGTCCCCCTGCCTTACACCCTTCTTGATTGGTATTCTGTTGCTTTCTTTATGAAGCACTATGGTAGCAGTTGATCCCCTGTAGATTTTTTCCAGAATGTTTATATATACTTCATCTACGCCCTGATTCCGCAGTGTCTGCATGACGGCTGATATTTCTACTGAATCAAACGCCTTCTCGTAATCTATGAAGGCTATGTATAGTGGTTGGTTATACTCTGAGCATTTCTCTATTACCTTATTGATGATATGAATGTGGTCAATTGTTGAGCAGCCTGTTCGAAATCCTGCTTGTTCCTTTGGTTGATTGAATTCTAATGTTTTCTTTACTCTGTTAGCAATTACCTTTGTAAATAGCTTGTATACTACAGAGAGCAAGCTGATCGGCCCGTAATTCTTCAAGTCCTTGTCATCTCCTTTCTTATGTATTAAGATGATGTTAGCGTTCTTCCAAGACTCTGGTACCCTCCCCGTCAGGAGACACCTCGTAAACAGGGTGGCTAGTTTTTCTAACACAATCTGTCCTCCATATTTCAGCAGATCTGATGTTACTTGATCCTCACCAGCAGCTTTGCCTCTTTGCATGCTCTCCAAAGCTTTTCTGACTTCTTCTGTCATTACTGGTGGGGTGTCATCTGGGTTACTGCTAGTTCTTATAGTATTAAGGTCGTGGTTATCTCGGCTACTGTACAGATCTCTGTAAAACTCCTCCTCTATTTTAACTATCCTATCCTATATTGGTAGTTATTTTGCCTTCTTTGTCCCTTAGTGCATACATCCGACTTTTGCTTATCCTAAATGGTTATTCTGCAGGACAGATGCACTTGCTGTGCAAGAGTGGTAGTTCTCAAATGTGCCTAGAATATAACTTGTCAGTAAATCGGAAAAGTCGGAACCACTTATTGACCGGCCTCTGTAGTTACCGAAAGACAGAAAGCTTTTTCTGAGACTTGGAAGCCGCTACACTGGGAATCGAATGGCACAATTCCCCTTTATGCAACCAAAGTATACCATGGTAAGCACTAAGCGGCCGATTTAGGAGGTGCAACTACCGCTGAAGTGGTCAGCAAATACTTGAGGCACAATGAGACTTGGTCAAGGATTTGTCGCAACTAGGTTTTAACCATTACAACACTAAAAGTGGGTGCATATTGACCAAGTTTTACTGTATTGATGTATTGTGCTGAAACATTGGTAGCTGCAAGCTTAAACACAATGTCAGAGGTCAGGGTGACCTTGGGTTTTAAGAAAGAGGCCAGACCTGCTGTAGCAACCTCAGCTGTTTATTTTAATTTCTTTTCTTTCTTTTTCAGAATGTGCCACATGGCTGGCTAAGCTAATGTTGCAAGATAAGGAGGTCCACTTAAACATTTACGGAGTACAGCGTATGGTGCTGTACTTTTATGAAATATGAAGACTTATTCTCGCTTTTGTTGAAGGAGGTTTGAACCCAGCTTACATTGTACATCAAACATGTAAAAGAAACCCAAAATAAGCTTGTATTGTAAGTGCCCCTTACGTGGAAATATAACTGCAGAACTGCTTTTTCAGTCACACTGTCATGAAAATTCAGCTGATCTCACTTCAGTCAAACCTCGTTAGTTGCGACGAATCCCCGACCGACTCTCCCAGACACTAATGCATTCGCAGACTGCTTAAGCCATAGTGTTTGGCCTATGACTACCGGTTAGTGCGTACTAACTGCATACAGCAATATTTCACACGACACAATTTCACTGCTCCGATGAACTTTGCAGACGCCATAATGTGCCGTGAATGGTTTTTGGTCATGTTGATAAGTGCGGAGATCAGCCGATAAGGTATTTTGATTTCGGCGCGAATGCAGCAATGACATTGCGAGTAACCATCAGGGAAAAAATGAACACAAGGTGGCGACCACCGACAAACGCGCCGGTATGACTTATCGCTGGCCAAAAGCCTTATCACAGTAAACATCCCTGGTTCTCTGCTCAGGCACGCGTGTGGCGTACCATCACTTTAAGCCTACTGCACGCTTTTAGTAGGCGACCACCTGAACGCGCTGAGTCGCCGATCGCTGCTGCTTCGTTTTGCGGGACCGTGTTCAAGCGCGCACTGCTTTACAGAAATGCAAGCAGCTCGCTGTCGCGGAGTTTAGCGTTGCGGATCGCGGGCATTGAGAAACCTTGTTGTATTATGCCAACTTGCGCACCACACAGCGAGCATAGCGCTGTTATTACCATGCCGCACGCTTTTATTTAGTGACAGCCCTAATGCACATCCGTCTGCTGCCAGGACTTCCAGGGCATCGCGGAGAGCACATTGCTCGCGAGAAGCTCTTCGTCCCCGCGTTAACCCAGCAGGCTACTCGCCTAATCTGTGCATGGCCTGAAGCGGAGAGGGTGTACTCAACAGCAAGCGGATCAGCAGTCACGGTGTGCGCAGAGTGAGCGAAGCGCTGCACGCAACTAGCCACACAGTAGAAGGGTTGGCTCTTTGCGACTGTACTGCATTTTAAAATTAGAAAAGTGCGTCAGTTTTTGCTTAGAAGCACACCGCAGATCAACTTTATCACAGACAGCCGATTGTGTCCGTTCTGTCGCTGTACCACGCCGCGTATCCCGGATCCCGCGGCAGTTCCAAAATGATCGTCGGTGTTGCCACCGCGTGCTATCGAGCGGTTGTGCGAGAGTCCGAAACTTTTCTCTATTTCGACTAAAAGAAAGAAATGGCTTTGCGGTTGGCATTTCAGGCAATATTTCCAGTGGCACCGAGTTTCTTCCATTGATGGCAGCGATGGTGCATGCCAGAAGATGCCAATTTGTGGCTGGAGGTTAATGCATAGTGTGTTTAGTGCATAGAACTTCCACAGAAACCAAGGGGCAATACTTCAGAACTTTAAGGGCAGAACTTCCACAGGAACCAACGGCAAGCTTCGATTCATGTAGCATTAGTGGTTTATTGTATCCTTTTGATACAGGCTTGTTCAGGCGCAGAGGTGCCATGACAATTTCAGGAATATGTCATACTGCTGCGTGCCCTTCTGCACGTCAGATAGGAAAAAGACGCTTGGGCACGAGACGCGAGCATGGGCAGTGGTCGTGTCGACAGCGCCCCAAAACCAGATTTGCGAGTAGGTGGGACTATGAAATGCTCCACATTTAATAAAAACTGACAGCCCAATCCGCAAGCAAAATCAGAATTCTGCATTCTGTGCTCACAGGTTACACGCAAATAAATGGGTCACTTTCTTGTCTCTTTCATGAAACTACCCCTTATTTACATTGTAGCGCTGTTTAGAGAATTATAACAGGCGTGCTAACGTAATCACAGCTGTGACGCACAGCCCGACTTGGTTGTATTGCTTTTTGGGAAGAAGCTCCTTATAGCATCACTTGGGCAGTCGTCTTTCCATCAGGCATAGCCAGTATATTCACGGAGTGAATAATATGATGAGTCGGGACAAGCGTTCGTCTGTCCAATGCGTGCTATAGTGTAATAGAAGTGGACAGACCGATGAACGCATGGACGGACGGACGCTTTGCCCCACTCGTAGTTCACTCTGTGGATATGCTGCAATTTTTTTTTTTTTAATTCATCCCTTCGCACTGAACAGCGTTCTTCTCCTCGTTGAGAAGTCCCACTGAACGTGCCTCATCTATAGAGGAGACCAGTTGTGGCGAGCACGACTAGACGGCAGGCGTGCCAGCCTAAGAAATGAAGAACGCTTCTAAGCAGCAATAAAACTGCGTCACGGCACAGCTGTGATTATGTTGGGGCGTCTGCAAGAACTCTTGAAACAGCGTTGGGATGAAAAGCAGTGCTAATTCTATTAAAGCAAAAAGAACTCATTTTATCGAGTGTAAAAAGTAATCCATGAACGTAAAACGTGGCACTCTTTTGACTTCGCTTGCGGACCGGGCTGTCATTTTTCTCTCTTATTTGCCAGTGCCCCCCCCCCCCCCCCCTACTGTGAAGCCCGCGAACTTCGAAGTATAGTAAGTTTCCAGCCCATACAGATTTCTTACAGAAGCATCGAAATTATAACTGCTGTAATATGGGCGGCACAAATCTACAGAAAAATAATAACCCCATTTGAAAATGAAACGCCCCAGCATTGACTTTGCCTCTTACTTCTTGACCCGACATTTCCAAATCGGCACGAACTTATATAAAAGCGAAAAACAATTTTTTTTCTTGCCACATAGAAGCTTCGCCAACAGTGCAGCAGCTTTTTTGACCATACAAAGGAGCGCGGCAGTGAGGAGAAAAGAGCGGGCCACGCCTGCCTCTGGAAACAGCCTCTCTCTGTGCGATTGGGACGACCAGAGAGTAACCCGTCGCGTTCTTGCCATCTCGAAAGCCATGACGTCATCAATCTGTCAAGAAGAGCCAGAACTTTTTACCACCCGTAGTCTTATGCAAATCAAAGCCGCTATGCTGCTGTAAGATAGGAAAATCTAAACATGCTGTGCTTTCTGGTGTTCCCTTTAATTGTGGATGCATCTATATATAAGCATTGTAATTTAAGGGGAGATGCGAGTCGAAAAATCGCGTTTTTAGCGAAATTTCTCGTATTTCTGATTTTTATTGCATTGTAATCTTCAAACCTTCTTCTTTCATCTGTGAAAATTTCAAAACTAAATTCGAATTGCAAAATGCAAAAAAATGTGTATGAAGGCATTGCGGTGGCTCAAAATTTCGTGAATTTGCGCCGATATTGGCCATCTTTGACTGCGCGCTGCTCCCCGTCGCAGTGTCACCCGCCATCGCGATCAGTTGGGAAAGTTGCGTCCGGCCTTCTTCTTACAGCTCCGACGACCACCAGTTTCGTACGTGGGCAAAAAAAAAACAAAAAAAAAAACGAGGCCTTTTTATCACGTGGTTTGAGCGGTTTGAAACGCGCGGCACCCTAAGCCGCATCGCCATTGGCTACAGAGTCATTGTCAGCTGTGTTGGTGGCGGCTATCGGCATTTGGTCTGTCTGCTTTTCTGCGGGTCTACGCATATTTCCGCGATGACAAGCCCGAAAAAGTGCAACGTGAGACCGCAGAAGTTTCGAACGAAGCACAAGTTCAAGGGAAGGCAGTGTAAAGCGCCCGAACGACGGCGACGAACGAGAACGCGCCTACGTGTGCTAGGCCTGATGGCGGCATCGACGAGTGCGCGAGCGACAGTGGCTGCGATGAAGGGATTGATGCTGCCCTTTCTTTCGTCAGTGCTTCGGAAAAGAAGCTCAGCTTCTTCGAAAAAGATGAAAGACAGCGCGATGAGGTTTGTGCAACGACAATTTTGTGCGACACCCTCTTGCTGACGGCACTTGTGGCAGGTGCGGCATGCCCTGCTTGCGGTATTCAAAAACTTGCCGTTCGGGAGCCGGCAGAAAAGCGCAAGGGACTTTCGTCGCTCCTCAAACTTCATTGCGAAAACAGCGAATGCTCAGCGACTGTTCTTTCGTGCTCCTATACGTCACTGCGTGTTACGGCGGACGGCAGCAGCCGAGTGAGCCAACGGTACGACAGTGGGAGCTCCCGAGATAGTTTCGCTGTAAATGTGAAGGCGGTGGTGGCTGCACGTGCTGTCGGCATTGGGCATGAGCAATTGTCGAGATTTTGCTCCATTATTGGACTCCCAAAGCCAATACACCACCGAGGATTTTTTTCGATAGCAAAGAAGGTGCACACCGCTGCCATGGCAGCTGTGAGTGAAAACTTGCGCCGATCCAGAGAGTTGAGGAAAGAAGTAGCAGGCGAAACTGATGTGGCTGTTATGTTCGACGGCACTTGGCGGAAGAGGGGCCACAAAAGCCACAACGGGATTGGCGCAGTTATCTTCTTAGATACTGGCCTCTGCTTAGACTTCGAGGTCATATCAAATTACTGCCTGACATGCAGTAGGCACAAGGATATGGGCCCAGACGAGGAAGTGTGGCAGGCATTCCATGGCCCAGTCTGTGAAAAAAATGCAGACTGTTCCTCCCATGCCATGGAAATGGAGGCTGCAATGCGCATTTGGCAGAGAACATTGACTTATGACACCCCACTGCATTTCATGACATTCTTGAGTGATGGTGACAGCAAAGCGTATAGTGCAGTTACAGAGCCAAAAGTCTATGGTGCTGTCAATATAGAAAAATAAGACTGCACTAATCATGTGGCCAAGAGACTTGGCACCGCGCTACGGAAGCTGAATGTGCCATTACCACGAGGGCAGAAAATGAAAGAGCCAGCCATTCAGAAGCTCCAAACATACTATCAGATTGCCATAACAAGCAACAGGGGGAGTGTACGGGATATGTACACTGCAGTATGGGCTTCGTACTTCCACTCATGCTCTACTGACAATGCTGGCAGCCACAAGTTTTGCCCTGCAGGAACAGAGTCGTGGTGCAAACATCAACGCGCTGAAGCACTTGGTGAACCTGCACCACGCCACACACCTCTCCTGACAAAAGCACAGGGATTGGCTGTTTTGCCCATTTATAAGCGGCTAACGGATGAGAATCTCCTTGCTCGATGCATCAAAGGGCAAACCCAGAACGCATCGGAATCCCTGAACAGCAAAGTTTGGCTACTTTGCCCCAAGACTAAGTTTGTCTCCCGAACGGTTGTCGAGACTGCCGCAGCTACGGCAATCCTGTGGTTCAACAAAGGTCATGCTACTTTCGAGCACATCCTGGAAGAGCTCAACATACTGCCATCTAGAGATCTAGTTACTTTCAGTGATTCCCGCGATGCGAGGCGCATCAAGAGAATGTCCGAGCGTCTGACAGCAGAAGCAAGAGCCCACCGTCGTCGTGGAGTGAAAAGGGAACGGCTAGAAGAGAGTGCTCGCAAGGACCGTGAGGGCACAACCTATGCTGCAGGACAGTTCTAGTAACTTGCAGTGCTTTTCAAAGTTCTGTTAAACATTATGGCCAAAGATTATGCATTTCTAACAACTCTGTGATAAAAAAAAAAGGTTTCAAACTTTCAAATGCGTTTTTCTCCTTTTGCAGTTTTGTGTGATCTGTGCTTTTTATACACGCTAGTTCCTATACTTAGAATTGTCATACCTGTATGAAATTTTGCACATAGCATGATGAAGGCCCATAGAGTGCAAGTATCTATTCAGATTGTCAGTGCTGCTTGATTATGTTTTTCAAAAATTACATAACATTGAAAGCCCTCGGCAACTAGAGCCATAGTAAATTTTTCTATTTTATTATTGTATTTCACCTTTTTACACACAAAACTTATATAGTTTTTTGCACTCTACAGTTCCAAAGGATCATAGTCAGCTATATCTGCATGCTTTATCTCAAATTTTTATAGGTCAGAATTGTTGCATAACAATGGCCATAATTTTGCAGTATCTGACCTGCAGAAAGAAAACCAAGCAATCTACATGAAAATAAATGACATATTTGAAAAGAGGAGAAAACACTCTATTAGCATGCCAATTTGTGTTAAATTCAGACTCTTATAAAAGAAAATCGTTTTTCGAGTAGCATTTCCCCTTAAATGTGAAGAAAGAAAAGTGGACGAAAAGATAACTTGCTGTGGACAGGGACCAAACCTGCGAACTTTGAATAACACGTCCGATTCTCTACCAATTGAGCTACCACGGTGGCTACTGCATTAAACATGGGAGCGTCAGTCAGCGCAGCCAGTAGCCATAACGGCGAGTGTGGAACACTCTTTATTTGCCTGTTGGGTGCATGACATGCCTTGTTTCAATTAAAAAAAACATTGTGCCGGCTAGTTAGGTCGTAAAAAATACTGTAAAAACCAGAATATAGGTTGAACTTTAGAAAAAAAAAAAATCAATGAGAAGTCGACCCTCATTTTACACGACAGTCATTGGCAGAAAAAAAATGTGGAAGTCTCGTAACAATGGGCAGCCAAAGTCAAAAGCCTCCAATGCCATTGTGAGCACCAGCAGCGGTGCTGTTGGGCAATGCTAGGTCATTGGCAGAAAAAAATGTGAGTATCGCAACAATGGGCAGCCAAAGTCAAAAGCCTCCAATGTCATCGTGAGCATCAGCAGCGGTGCCGTTGGCCAAGGCTAGGCAAGGCCTACGGTGTTCTAGCAATGCCATTTTGCCTCGATTATTTGCTGTCAGCCTGCTGTTTTCTTTTTTTCTATTTCCTTCAGAAATTAGTGATAGTCGACGGCAGTTTACGACAGGCTTTAAGAAAAAAGATATCGAGTATGCCGAAGCACACGGCAACCTGGCGGCACAATGGGAATTCGGTGCATCGTAGAAAAGCACCCGATACTGGAGGAGCCAAAAGCAGCGCATCACATCCTGCAGGAACAACAACAAAAAAAGCAACATTTCGTGGATGGACAGCAGTGCACCCCGAACTAGAAACGCTACTCGCCGTATTCGTCTGGGAGTGGCATGCAAGGTCGCTACCCCTCATTCAGAATTTCTGCATGTAGTTTAGTACACTAAAAGCTTGTTCATCGCGATCTTGTTAACTCGCAAATTTGATTAACTCGGACATGCGGCGCGGTCCTGGCAGAACAGTGTATACTTCAATGGAGTCAAATGCACGTTAATTCAGAGGAATTTAGAAGCGCACTGGTTAACTCGGACGATTCCAGAGAGGGCTATCGGGACTCCATGCTTTCAGTAACCGATTCTGGTTACTGAAAGCATAGAGTCCTGGCTTTGCCGCCGTAACCGATGGCGGAACCAAAGTTTTAGAGAAACGAAAACCGAACGAACAGGAGCGAAATATGACCATGATAATAGTTAAAGGAGCACTGACATCAAATTTACTCATGCCAAGATTTTTGCGTGAGCGAGTAGCTATAGACACCGTAGCAACGATTCGCGACCTAAAATACAACTGAGTGGTGAATAACTATCTCTTTTATTGATTTATATTACTGGGATCTATCACTATTCAAAAACGTACAGCAATCCCGCCATTTTTAGCGCTGGGAGCACCGGCAGTGGCGCTACCTCGCGGTTACCTTCAGATCACGCCACAGCTGACCACTTCTCCACAGAAAAGAGTGACGTCAGGCTCAGCTGCTCCACAAACATTTCGTCTGCTAGGCGGACACATTCAGTCATGCCTTGTCACCTGGATTGCTGTCGTCGCCGTACAAAGTGTGAACTCGGGTTCAATACGTTAGTCTGGAGCTTGGAATCCCCACGATTCACGACGTCGTGAATTATTTTTGCTTCGATCGACCTTTTGCAGAACAGTGATTTCGAAATGGACGCCGTTCCAAGCAGCACTGCAGAGGTGTTCGAGAATACACGCTTCAGCCATGTTTGCTCGTGTGTCTCAGCTATTTTGGTGTGTTCTGGCGTGCAAAGCATTCAGGTATACGCAGAGGGGTCAATGCAATATAACTATCGCGAATGAGCATCAGCGGAGAAATAGAATGCGCTTTCCGCTTGTCATCTTCTGTTTTGCACCTCCAGATGGCCCCACCTATCCAGCCTCTCGCGGTTAACATGGTATTACCACTTTGGGACACAAAGTCTACAGATGAACTAAAATTCAACGATACCTGCGTGTTGCTTGTTAGCGATGATATCTGACTATACGCTCTTGCACTTTTATAGCTTGTGGTCGTGTTGTGTGTGACACATACGTGACATGAAAAGACACCCTCATTGCGCTTTTTCCGTGCTTCGAACTAGACGACTGCAACTCACCTACAACTCACAACAATTCCCCGACATGCTGACCAACAAGCACACGTTTAAGCATGCTCTTTCCTTTTGCCATTCTTTTAAAGGTAGTTTTTATCTTAATAATTTCACGAAATCATTCTAACCAGTGCGATGAAGGTCAGACGTACACGACGAGCCACGGCCGGGCTAGACTGCACCTGCGCCCACTAGCCCAGCCGTGGACGAGCGAGTGCGTTTCTGCACTTCGGCAGCAAGCGGGGCCACGATAAGAACACTCGGATCGTACACGTCATCGCTACTAGAGCATCGTCACTCAGGATGGCATTTGTGGAATGTATCACACCGAACACGTAGCACTAGTGTCGATGTTGCAGGGCAGTCTATTTTTCGTTTTTTCTCCTTAGCTTTTCTACGCTGTTTGACATCGAATTAATATAACTTCTCCGCGACAGATGTCGTTTAAATTTGGCCAAGACGACCTATGCATACCAAGCGATCGAAGGATGGGCACATCTCGATCTTGAAATCTGATGTCAGTGCTCCTTTAATGAGGAAGGAAGTGGCCAGGTGCCACTAGTCACCACCTGACAGAAGCGCTTGGACTGCCGGTGCATCCCATGTCTGCGAAATGCGCCGCAAATGGCACCGCATGCGCGGACGACGGGGCAGTTAGCGTAGCCACCACTACCACAGTTGCTGTGATGCCTAGGCTGCTGATTTCTTTGCGTTGTGACTTCGCGTATAGCGTGTGCAGCTCGTGTACATCAAAAGAGTTGACTGTCGGGCGAGTTGGCACTTTGACATACAAACCGTCGTTATGTTGTCGGGCTGTGCTTGTGCGTGTTGATGATGGTGTTGCCGTTGATGGTTTGCTGACTGGTGATGACATAATATCGGAAGTGCTTGAAGAGGGTTAGAATCACTGTTTCGATAATGACATTCAAAATACGCCGACGTGACATCGCATCGTGCAGGAGTACGCCGAAGCCCTTGCTGTCTTCGCAGAGTTCTGCATCAGTTTTCGCAACTGAGAGTGTGCACACCACCACCACATGGGGTTGAAAAAGATCGTTCTAGCCCTAATTGAGATAGGCAGGCAAAGTTGACACCGTTTTTCCTGAAATAAAGGTTTGTCTGTGCCTAGTACATTTTCCTTTTGTTTTGGTGGTTCATTCCATAATCCGGAATTCGTTGAATTCGGATATTTACACCGGTCCCGTGAGATCAGGGTTAACGAGCTTTTACTGTACTTGTCCTGCTAGAACACATGTAAAAAAAAAGACACATCGTGCAATAGTGCTTAATGTGTATAACAAGTCATCCTACATTGCTGCTTCTTTATTTTTGTCCGATAACTCACACATGCAACATTTCAATTGTCAATTTTTTTTTACCTCTCCCGAACTTGCATATTTCGGATATTCGCAGTAGTAAACTTTTTAGAGTCAATTTTTGTGATATTTGTTAGTCGCTTAGCAATAGGTGCATTGTTTTACGATTGATTGTACTGTTTTGTTTTTCTCTCTTATTTTTCATTGTTTGCTTGTATTTATGTAAACCTGAAATCCCGACGTAATGAACTTTCTTTCCTGATTTTCTGAAGTTTGCAGATCAATGTGAAAACGTTTTTATATCTGCTCTCTGTGGATCTTGATGCAAAAAAAAAGCTAGGTGCCATGCCAAAATGCTAACAAAGCAGCTTTCTGCGTTTTCTTTCCACATTTTCTGTAAGAAAAATGCTGAACAAAATTGAATTTGAATAATACCACAATTAAAGAATACACGTCCACAATATTTGAAGACTAAGAGTAATATTTGAAGGAGCCTGTTTAAGCAAATTGGTGTCTAAAAGCATTTTGAGGGTCTTATTCAATATGTCTGGTTTCAAGTGGCCTTGCATATTGAAAAAAGTTTTGCTCTAAGTAAGGTGCTGACGAAAGAATGCTAAATGCAACTTCAGCACAGTACAAGCAGTAGAATAGCACTGTCGCGCTTCATTAGTTTAGGAATACATACAGTCGAATCTCATTATTTCAAACACGCTTGATTCGAACTCACGATGAGGTCCCGTCAAAGCTATGTGTATTCCAATGAGAGAAAACGCCCGGTTATTCGAACGCCCAAGCACTTTTGACGGTTCATTCGAACATACCGCGCTCCGAAAATGCTCTCAGCACCCCACCCAATCCCGCGGCGGCACTTGCGACACCTCAACGCTGCCCGCGAAGGAAATGAAAAGGAAAGAAAAGGCTGCGGTAGAATGTTTGCTGTCTCTCAAATGCCGATCTGCGACGTGCCCGTGTCAGGCTTCTCCCTTTTCCGTCCCTGCCACGTAAAGACCCTCCTTCTTCCAACGCTGTGCGAAGAGAGAGAGGAAAAAAAAAAAAAAAGAAAGCCGTCACTGGGTTGAATGAATGTGTGGTTAAAGGAAACAAAAAAGGCGCTATCTTCTGCAGCCCTCGCCCCTTGCGGGAGCACGGCTTTGCGCCTTGAGGGGTTGGGGGGGTCCCTTACCTGCCGGTGCCACGCTTCCCCCTTTCCCTTCCCTGCCACGTAACCCTTATGCTTTCAAAACAATGCATGCTAAGAGAGCAAAAAAAAAAGGGGGGGCTGCCGTGGAGTGTTGGTTTCCTCTCAAATACCGATTTGCTTCTCTCGGCGTGGAGACGCTCCTCCTTTCTCGTCACGTGCTGGCCATGCTGCGGCTACATAGAGGAAAGCGGGAGGCTCCGCTACACAGCAGTCGTTGTTGTCATCGTCTTTAGAAAGTGTTGGTGCAGAACATTTCCGCGCGCAACTTCTCTTACCAGGAGAATGATGCCGAAGCCGAAGTAAGAATGTTTTGCAAGCTGCATGCGAAATTGATTGACTCGCTGCAAGGCAAACGCGTGCATACGCGCATCACCGATTACTTCAATTAATAATGGATGTCCTGTGATTTGTGAATAAAAAACTTCCCCCTGGTGTGTTAGCTCAATGCACATGCACCACTGCATGGAGAGCCCTCCCGTTTATTTAGCTTTCATCAATTCGAACTTCTTTTAATTCGAACAAATTTCCGGGCCCTTCGAGTTCCAATTATCGAGATTCCGCTGTACCAAAAAAGAGCAATAAATGTGAAAATGGAGAGCACCTAGTAAAGCACAAGAAGTCACAAAGTCTACTTCTAAATACTAAAGCGAACAAGCCAGAGTGATAAACTAACAAAATGCAAATTTTATTTGCCGACCATACAAAAAATACTGCATTTCTAGCTTGCCTCTATACATTAGGATGCAGTGAAAATGACTAGCAACCACTCTTACAACATGAGGTATTAAAAAAGAAGCTGACTTAATTAGTGTGAGAGAATAAAACAATGGCAGTTACGCCAACACGATTCAACAGGACCTAGACAAACGACCCTTCCCCTTCTTTATAACGTCAAACTGCATACTGCAAGTTACTCACTGACAGGAAGCCAGAAAATATGGTTATTTTCTATACCAAATAAGGCCCTAAATGTACTCAGTTGTAGCACAGCATGCTAAAGTCTGTTGAGTTATGCATATACTACTTCGATGATAATCAGGCCCATCCTGTGCCTTTGTAGAAAATAAACTGCAAAACTGAGACTTTTCACTGTAAACTCCAACTTCCATTGTTCTCATGCCAACGGTTCCCTCAGTTTTGGAACTAACCAAGTGTCCACGCTTTCTGCCGTGAAGTATTGTAGAGAGAAAGAGATAGTATTACAAGTGTTACTGTGGACGTAAAAGATTGCCTGTGGATTCATGACAAAGTCAAGAATAACTACATGCCCACTTTCTAGCACACAGTGGTCCAAGTGCCCTTAAAGAATTTTTCACTCTGCCCTACCAATGTACTGTCCTCTCCCCTCAGAATATTTTCATTTTTCAATGAGCCACAAACTTTCAGCGATTCTTGCAGGCCATCTCGAAGAACCTCACCTCGTGCAAAGTCGCCACCCCCGCATAAAGCATCTTCATCGTCTTGGGAGTCTCTGTTGCTCACAGGCATCGCAGAAGCCAATATGTCGCCAGCTACCCGACCAGGACAAAAGTCCTCAGGGTCTACATCATCCTGGAATCCAGTGACCAGTGGGTTGCCACCAGAGTCCTCCTCATCGCTGACAAGCAAGGGAAGTCAGAATGATAAGCTTGTTATTTGGCTGGCTTAGAATGCTCAGTAACAGCTGTGACAACTAGACGCATAAAATTTCAGCTATAACTGCTCTCTGTTTACAATACAAACAGAACCCACAGGACCAGCAATATCAAAATAATAAGCTGGAAGCAAGTAAAGAAGTAACTGAACAAAACACACACACGCAGACACGCTCTAAAAACAGCGACGACCCCATTGCCAATGCCAGATTCACATCCGCCAAGGAGGAACTTAAGCAGAAAACAAAGTTTGCCAAGGCCTTCTTCCATAGTGCCGAGGTATAGGCATTCCTCAGAAATAGCCTACGAAAAGTTTGGTGTTCTGTCATGCCCATTACTGATTCTGAATCTTCATTTACTATAAAAAATAAAAGTGCAAATGATCCCATGTGCATATCTAATGCATTTAATGAATACTTTCATTCTGTCTACGCATCTGATTTGCAATCATATCCGGTTTTCGACATTTTCATTCAGATTACTCCATTACAGACATTACAATTAGTAATGTCTGTAATGATGTTCTTAATTTGATTTTAATAATTTGATTTGATTTCTAGACATTAAGAAATCTAGTGGCTTGCATGATGTTCCAAACTCGTTTTTACTGCGTTATTCTCAATGAACCTCTCGTAACCTTGCTCTTATACTTAAGAAATCTTTTGAAACTAGTACCATTCCTTCATCTTGAAAGCTTTCAACAGTAATACTATTGTATAAGTCGGGTAGCAAGTCCGACAACACTAATTATAGACCAATTCATTTAACTCCGTATTCATGCAAAATGTTAGAGCATATATTATACAAACACATAATAAATTTTCTTGAGTCAAACCATATTTTAACAAATGCGTAGCATGGCTTCAAAAGTGGTTTCGGCACCGTCACCCAACTAAGTGAATTCACTATAGACATTGCATATAATGTAGACCAGGGCCATCAAATCGATGCACTTTTTATCGACTTCTCTAAAGCCTTTGACACGGTACTACATCTTCATCCTCTGCACAAACTACACACCATCCTGAAAAATTCACACCTGGTTGATTGGATTGCTAGCTTTCTTCATAATCGTTCTGAATATGTCGACTACAGTTTCACAGGTCATCAGTTCTGGAGGTAGGCTCTGGGCTTCCACAAGTGTCTGTTTTCAGCCCTTATCATTTTTAAGTTATATAAATAACCTTCCAGAACATGCATCTTCGAACATTCACCTTTACACAGATGATTGTGCTTTATATGATGCTATTGTTTTCACAGCTCACGAAAAGTGTTTTGAGTGATTCCTTTAACTCGTTTTGTGCTTGGTGTGAAAAATATAAAGTAAACATTGTTTACAAAAAGACTTTTGTTTTGTACTTTACAAAAAAAGTAATGCCCGTTATTGCAACATACACCTTCAATGGTGCCTCTTTAACCAGAGTAATAGAGTACAAATATCTTGGTGTAACATTCACCCATGATTTTTCATGGTCTATTCACATTGCCTTAACATGTTCTAAAGCCAGAAAGTAGGATATCTTCATCCAACAATGCGGAATGCCCCAAAAGATATTAAACTTTTTATGTATAAATCTCTTGTTCGCCCTATTATTGATTATGCCTCTACGGTGTGGTCATTGTGCAGAAAATGCGATGTAGTCAGACTGGAAGCAGTTCAAAAGGAAGCTGCCCGTTTCATTTTTCGCAGGTACGACCGCTACTTCTCACTGTCTTTAGCACTACATAAGCTAAACCTAGAACCTCTTTCGGTACGTCGTGATGTAGAATCATTAAAATTTTTGCACATCATAATCAACCATTCATATCGCATTTCAAATACAGCCTTTTTGTCATTTTCCAAGCCTTCCCCATGTGTAAATTCCACGAGCTCAATCTTGCTACCTCTTTTGCACGCACAAATACATTTAAGTAGTTTCTTTCTCAATACAACAAAATTATGAAATTTTTTACCTGGTCACACTCGATCACTCCCCCTAAATGATTATGTGACTATTACTGTTGAAAATCATTATATAACAAGACTTTTCATGTATCTTCTCTGTTGCATTTTTTTGTCTGCACTCCATAATCCCACTCCTGCAATAGCCGTTTTACAGGGCTGCAGGATATAAAATAAATAAAAAATGTGCAAGCATGCATGCACACACACAAGCAGACACACAAAATACAGAAAAAAAGAAATGCCAGTAAAGCAAAGTTTCAGCTGCCATTTCCCAGGCTTAACTAAATTAAGAAGTTGTCCTAATCATTTCATATGATTTATAAAAAGACATCGTAAGGCAGGTCATGCGCTAAATCTGCTATGCCACTTTTGTCGCATCTCATAATAAATTTGACTGTTTAATGTCCCAAAACCACGATATAATTGTGAGGAACATCGTAGTGGAGAACTACAGAAATTTCGACCACCTAGGGTTTTTTACTGTGCACCTAAACCTAAGTACACGGGCCTCTAGCATAAGATGCGGCCACTGTGGCTGGGATTCGATTCCACGACCTGCAGGTCACCAGTCTAGTGCCTTAGCAACTAGACCTCTGTGGCAGGTATCTTATCTCAGAAGTAGTCTGTACAAGAATGTTTTTTTAGCTAACGACATAACAGAACTTCTTCTCACAAGCTGCTATTAAGCTCAGACTTGACCGATTTGCCTTTCAATACCATTTCAATGGCTATAACAGATATGGCAGCGAATGTAAGATTAATTTTAAATATTTTGGGTACTTAAATATGCACTGCTTTACAGTACATAAGAATTTCACAACCAGCTTTCACTACCACTCAGCTTGCAAGCATGCACATAAGTTGCAGCCTGTGAAGCCAACCATATGTGCAAGGTGTTCACCTGGCACTTTCTTCTTCAAGCGCAGATGGTACCGCAGCACCTCCGTCAGCATCACGCTCCTCTAAAAAACTGTTAAAGCTTGCATCCCCGTCTGGCACAAAGTCATCAACATTACGCACTGCCATGGTGTAAGAGCTCATTGGTGGTGGTGCATGGACATCAGCTTGCACCACTGCAAAACAGACATACAAAAGAGTCACTGCATTAATCGATTGCGTTGGCTACAACTTACTGAGGGTAATTCACAGGAATACAGAAGTGAAATACCTGATTAATTACTGCTTAAACATTGCTTGAAATATCTGTAAAAGTTCTATGAAGGTATTGTAAGCCACCGATTCTTGAGACAGAAATTTTTCAGATCAGTTCAATTATTTTGACATCTCTAACATTTATAAAATAATCAAATTTGTATGGCATTTTATTTATTCACTGGACATTGTCTGCATGCCACGTGGCAGATATTGCAGTCACAGATTGTTAGTTATCAGAATTGCATGCATAGGGAACCTCTTTTTATAGCCAAACATTTCTGTCCCACCAAATTATGTTGGGCAGTTAAGCTTAATATCAATAATCAGTAGCAGACAATGTTCATTAAAGATGCTTACAGTGCTAAAATTACGAAAATCAATAGTATGTACCTAAATTTCAAATGTTCAAAGAATTTTTGCGAGAAGCATTTATTACGCATTGTTTAAAACAAATGTTCTGAGGTTGCAGTTCCAGTAGGCCTCAAAGCCAGTGCCTTGGTTGTGTTGGCCAAATAAAAACGAAGTCATGCACAGCCATCTGTAAACATCATCAGTAACACCTGACCTCACTTATACCTTTTCCATCCCTATCAAACTTCAAGAGCAACTCTAAAATACAGTTGAAGCATACTGCCAAAGGGAGGGTAAATCAACTAGCAAAATGAAGAAACACGAAAGCTCTCACATTGTTCTTTTCTACATTTGGCCAAAGCTTCAAAACCGTGAAGCAGGACAGGTGCTTGAGGAGCACTCAAAGAAACCATAGGTGCACAAGAACTAGTCGACACCAAGTTTGCTTTCTAGGTAAGGTTTCAGCACTCAGTTTTCTTTCCTTTTCAGTACAAAATACTGTAGGTAAATCTAGTGGTAATCAACAGTACCTTTCCAGATGCATCTCAAAGTGTGGTGTAAATAGCTGAAATTTTGTAGAGAGATAATGTTGAATATTCTCCCGAATGGCCTATAAAAGCTTAGAAATAGAGCTGTGCGAATAGCAAAATTTTCGGTGTGAAGCGAATCCGATTATTAAAGTGTGAGTGTAAATTGAATAGTCACATAGTCAGTCAGTCAGTCAGTCAGTCAGTCAGTCAGTCAGTCAGTCAGTCAGTCAGTCAGTCAGTCAGTCAGTCAGTCAGTCAGTCAGTCAAGAACTTTATTAAAGGACCTGAGGCATTTAAGCCACCAGGGTGTTCACGAGAGACATCCCAGCAACTGCTACTGTAGGCAACGCCCGAGTCAGGGCGGGAATGTGGTGGCGTTCGCCAGTTCTTGGGCTCTCTGGACTGCCTTTCGTTGGTTTTTGAGACTCGGGCTTCTGAGTGCCTCCTGCCAGTCGGACTCATTACTGAGAGGTCCTCGAGGTAACGCGGGACATTGCTAGAGCATGTGTTCGAGTGAAAAGTACACTTCCGAGCAGTCTGGTCATTGTGAATCCATGTCTGAGTTGTAACGGCTGAGTCGGCCCCGTGATGGGTACGATCTCGTTTGTAACATGCGAAAAGCTACCTCTTGCGCGTGTTTGAGCTTTGCATATGGTAAAGGGTATTGGCTTCTGTCGTTTTGGTAGTAGGAGGTAATTTCGTTGAAGGTGAGTAAAGGGTCATTAAACTGTACATCTGGGCCCAGCTCTTCGGTGGCTGATTGATCGTCACGACGGGTCCGTTCTCGTGCTCAATCATGAGCAATTTTGTTAAGGCTGGGTTGCTGTGGGTGGACATCTTTGCCCATGTGGCCAGGGAATGAAGAGAGGTAGTTCAAGCCCATGCATTTGCGCGTTTGTAGAATGTGGGCTGCTTCTCGAGCGATGTTGCCCCTTTCGTAAGCCCGAATGGCGGCGCGAGAGTCTGTGAAGACATGGGTGTGTAAGGGGTCTAACATCACTAAAGCTATAGCAACCTGCTCGGCCATTGCGCTCAGTGCTAGCGTAACCGAGGCGGCTGAGAGTAGGGATCCGTCGCCATCTACTACCCCGAGTGCGAAGGTGGAGGAGTTATTGTATTGCACCGCATCGATGAAGACGGTAGAGTAACAATTTACAGCGGTGCAGTTGAGGATCGCACGAGCGCGGGCCAGGCGTCTGCCTTTGCAGTGTTGCGGGTGAACATTTCGCAGAAATGGGGTTGCCATGTAGCACGGACAGCTCTGGGGAGGGTTACTGCGCGTTCAAAGTAGGGATGTGGGGACATGCCAGCCTCGCTTAGAAGTCGACGGCCTACCTTGGAGGAGGAGAAACGGATCACTTGGGATATGGTGTGGGCCTCGATCGCTTCATCGATGTTGTTGTGCATGCCTAGTTGGTCGAGAGAGGAAGTACTCGTGTTTTGACGTAAACCAAGGACTTGCTTAAAGCTTTTGTGCATGAGTGTGTTTAGTTTCATCTTTTTTGCCTTCCTCCAGTTGTGGGCAGAGGCGACGTAATTGATGTGGCTCATGAGGAACGCATGGTATATGCGCAGAAGATTGGCCTCTCCAAGGCCTCGTCTGCGACCCGAGACTCACTGAATGAGTCAGAGCATGTTTTCCATTATAGCTGTGATGTGTGTTATCGTTCGTGCATGGCAGCCAGTGGCCTCGACTTGGAGGCCGAGAATGCGTATGGTGTCCACGCCAGGTATTCGTTGCCCGTCTCTGGCATGTAGCGCTATGGGTGGCTCATATAAGGGCGTTAAATTATGAATGTCTTGCCGAGATAGCCGGTATACAGTTAAACCTGGATATAACGAAATTGATATATTCCCCAAAAAATTCGTTATAATTTCGTTACATGAAGGTTTGGTACGAAAATTCGGAAAATAAAAGCGCAAATTAAACAAAAGTGGAAGTGAAGGCAGAGCTAACCCCAAACACTTATTTTACAGAAAAAACTGCATTAATACCGCGATAGCCATTATATGAACACTCTCGACGGGTTTTGGCCGTCGCCGCCATGTTCCGTAAGAAGTGCAAATTTATAACATGCCCCCGCGCATCCTAACATTCACGAGCGGGTAAAAGCGCCCAAGCGCTGCTGAAACAGAAATAAAATGAGTTGGCCCATCCCTATCGCCTAGAAAGTGCATAACATCTCCCGCGTGTTAGAATTGCCGTCGTATGTTCATACAGAAAGTAAACCACTCGTCTTGAATGAGCATGAAACAACGCGGGGAGGGGGGGAAGGGTAATCGCTCGAGCAGCAATAATGAACGATTTAAAGGACGGCCGCGATCGCTGGCGCGCTTGCCATCTCGGCGAGTATCAGTGCGGTTTCAACGCGAAGAGACTGTGTGAAAAGAGCACTTCTCCTTGGAGCGGCCGCATTCGCTCACACTAGGGTTTCGTAAGAGTTTCGCGATATCGGATCCAAAAGAGTTAGCTGCCAGCCTTACTTCTTACAACATTACAATTTTTCGCTATCACATTCATTGCATTTTGTTCAACACGCTGTCCTGTTGCCAGAACTAATCGGCTAATCGCGAAAGCTACCAGCCTGCGAACTCGCGGCGCAGCGCAAAACGAAGCCGTGTGACAAGTCAACTTCCGAAGTTCCGTCATCACCGTAATCTCTGAGAGTTTCCATCAGCGCCTAATCTGACATCTCCTTGGTGGTGAAGGCATGGTTGTCCAATATTTTAACACATCGCATTTGTTACCGCATTAATTGCTTCGCCGCAAGGGCGAAGCAATTAATGCGATAACAAAACTTCTTTGAATGTAACGCTAAGAACGGCAAGCAGATCAAAACGTGCAGCGCGCTGCTCACGCACAAATGACGCAAGAAAACAACTTACACAGGACGAGATGTAACTAACAACACTTACCGCTCGATACTTAAAGCGCTGTTTAAACAAAAACGAGGCACGAAACATAATCACAGGTGCAGATATGAGTGCGAACTAACAAGTGTCCCAGTTGTTACTTCGGTGTGTTTGAAAAGCGCACTCTTTTCGCAAATGGCGCCTGTCCAGCGAGCGATGTGATCCTCGTGCGCCCAGCAACTATAAACTCAATGTTTCCCCGATCAAAGTCGAAGACAAGCGATTCTCCCCACCGAAGGATAAGCGCGCCCGCAAAAGCATCCAACCCCCCCCCCCCCCCCCTGCCCCCATTCGCGGGGCAAAGTACACGTGGGAGATAAGCGCGTAAGCGCACGCTGGCGCATCGTGACAAGCTGGGCTCCGAACGCAGGCGGCTTTTTTTTTTTTTTTTTTCTCCTTTTCCTGAGTTTTCATATATATAGATAGATACGTGAATGATGGCAGCGGAGGCAAAAAACCAGCCTAGACTGCCTATATACATAATTGCTATCTCAATAAAAAAAAAAGCAAAGCTGAACGTCACCGGGGGCCACACCATGCGTACGCACACACGGCGTCGAAAACGAAGAGCGAACGACACATACACAGACACGGATACCGCAGAAAACTAATTGGTAAAGCACCCTCCATATGCAGCGTGGCCCCATATATGTGACGCTAACTAAAAGCGGGGCACTGCATACGTGGAAAAGTAGTTATTTTTTATGTCTGTTTGGAGCGAGGGGGTGGGGGTGCACACTCACGCATGCGAGTGGGACAGCGAGAACGGCGGCGAAGCCGACTCGTGAGGTACAGGCCCGCCTGCCCACCGCCGCCGTTCCGTTGGCAGCGGGGCAGTTGCGGAAGATGCATGCTCGTACCAAAATTCTGAGCGAAATTCCTCGATTGTCCGTGGGGAAAACTTGTTATATCAAAGTTCTCTCCCACTGTTACTTTGTTACATAGAGGTCGCAAATACATGTGCTTCTATGGAGCAAAGGCGGAGGATAAAAAAACTTCGTTATATTGAGGAATTCCTTATATGGAGGTTCATTATAAGCAAGTTTAACTGTAGTAGGAACTCTGATTTCGTGCGTGGCAGTTGCAGTCCAGTGTTTTTGAGGTAGGCTTCTGTGGTATCAAAAGCGGTCTGAAGGGCCTGCTCTAACTCTGCCAAGGAGTCTAATGGGCACCAGATGGTGATATCTGCATACATAGCATGGTTTATGTTAGGGATGCCGCGGAGTTTGTCAGACAGTCCCTTCATTGCTATGCTAAAAAGAAGTGGAGAAATAACTGCCCCTTGTGGTGTCCCGTTGGAACCTAATGTGTAAGTGTCGAATGTAACTTGGGATATTTGAAGCAGGGCTTTTCGGTCTTGTAGGAAAGAACGAATGTATGTCTAGAATATTTTTCCGAGACTGAGGCTCGCAATGGATTCCAGTATAAAGCGGTGGGAGATGCTGTCAAATGCTTTAGTGACATCTAGGGCGAGAATGCCACAGACATCTCTCGTTTTTGAGTCGATGATCTGTTGCTTTAGTGATAGCATGACGTCTTGTGCTGACTAGTGCGGACAGAACCCGACTATGTTGAATGGAAAGAGTTCGTGATCCTCTATGTAACGCGATACACGATTTAAGATGGCATGTTCAGCTGCTTTTCCTATACATGAGGTTAGAGAGATAGAGCGCAGATTGTCGAAGTTTAGTGGTTTACCTGGCTTTGAGAAAAAGATTACCGTGGCCGTGCCCCATTGTTCAGGTACCTGGCCGGTTTCTAACATGTGGTTAATGTCTTTTTTTGAGTAGTGTGATGGCTTTGTCGTCTAAGTTTCACAACAGGCAGTTGGTTACCTTGTCAGGACCCGGGGCCGATCAACTGTTGAGGTTGTGTAATGCTTCCCGAATTTCAGACTCCGTGAAGAGTTCGTCGAGTTCGGGTATTGTCTCACATTCTATTTGTGGGTTGTCGATGAATTGTGCAGTCTTTAGAGGGAGGTGTCGTTTGGGGATTTCTTCAAGAAAGAATGATTCCGTTACTCCCATCTTTTTATGCGAGTGTATAAGACAGTCTATGGCATGACTCTGGTTGTCTTTTGTTTGGCGTTCGTCAAGCATGTATTTTAGGAAGTTCCATTTACCCCCAGTTCGCGTGCGGCCATCGACCGCCAAGCAGAGTTCATGCCATTGGAGTCACGTGAGCTCCATGCAATATTTGGCGATGTCTTGGTTTAGTACTGATACTTTGAAGGGAAATTGTAGCAAAAAGTTAGAGAGGATTCCTAAGCACGTTTTTGTGGAAAGCAACATGAAAGTGTTTCTTTTTGCTAGATTGATAAAGGGCTGGCAGGGTGGTGCTTCATAAATGTCTTATCAAGAATGAGGCAATGCAGAGGTCGAATTGTATTTATGTATGTACGTGATTTGGTGCAACCAAAGTGTTGTCAACAACACTTTGCCCATGAAAGGTAAAGATGCTACTTCCTTGGCCTGTCCTCCTCTTTCAACTTCTGCGGAAGCCCAACTGATGCGGCGGACAAGGGCATGCTGCTTACGAGTCTGGAGTTGTATAAGAAGATATTTTTTAATATTTTTGATATTTTGAATGCGTATAAGAAGATGTGATATTTTTTATATTTTGAATGCTCAAAATGTTCAGCGTCCAATTTTTCAGACTTCCTGCCCAAATATCAGGTCCAAAACAGCATCAAGCCTCCCCTCTATGCCACATCTATCACCTCCGCATTGTAACCAGCGTTTTTTTTCGGTCAATACATTTTCGAGCATAGTGGAGCCTAAAAGACAGCTTTGCCGCAATACAAAAGTTTAATGAGGTGAAGCTTATTCAAAATCTGAAGGGGTCACTTTCAATTGGATGATGACTGTATTTGTCTTAGGGAATTTCAAATAGTTGAAATAGTGAAATTCCAGTGCAAATCAAATCAAATAGCAAACACCAATAAAAATATATTCGAAATTTCAAATATTCGCACATTCGCACAACCCTTACTTAAAAATAAAGAAAAGCTGTTTCACCAACACCACACACTTAATTCTGAACACAAGTGTGGTCAACTTTAAACAGGATTTCACACCTGAAATTTATTACAAATAATAAAATCAGATTTCAAACCTGCAATATCAAGCTTACAAACAAAAGATACTTTGTCAGATCATCAGCATCCAACATATTCCAGCCAGAATGTTAAAATATGGGTTTGGTTTGAGTTTTGGTTTAATACAGTGTATTTTGCAGCAGTTCAGTTTTGGTTTGGATAAATAAGAAATCTATAATAGTTCACTAACATGTGGCACAATGCTAGTAACTGAAATGTGCTAAATTGAAACACTCCAGGCACAATTTGCAAGTGAAACGAGTGCACACGCAAATTCAGCAGGACAAAAATGTATTCAATTGTAACTTACAAAGTACTACTTTGTAACTTTCAACTGAATACATTTTTGTTTCCAATCTTGTGCTGCGAGATCATCGCAACAGACAGATAAGAAAAAACACAATATATTTCTATAGGTATCAGTGAAATTCAGAAAAATAGCTACAGCAGGCCTCAACATAAATGCAGCCAATGATTCAGTATTGCAGTGTGTGGCAAGCACATGTGGCCCTTATACGTGTATATTTACTTTTCCTAGAGGTCTCACTTTTTCGCATTTCTTTGTATGCAGTGCTAATCATTTTGGCAGAAAACAAACCGGTAAAAGAAATACTAATAGTTATACACAAATGTTCACAGAGCAAAATTTATAAGTGACAGTTAAATTGAATATGAATTGAAACAAAATGAGAAGTTTCTAAGAGTCTGTTTTACAACATAACTCTTTCCATAATTCTATACAGGTACATCACAAGTGACATAGCAAGATTAAATCTGGTGAATTTCGGAATTAATGGTATGGTAAAAAAAAAGAACAGCACATCATAGGCTCATCTAGTGGGGAGTACAGTGCTCGTTCACTTGAAAACTACAGAATTACACACATCTTTTTGAAGGAACACGCATTGATATCGGCAAAAAATAAATTGCTTTCGTCGAAATTACTAAAGCGAACTGAGAGGCTGCACAAATGCAATACATGTACCTGAAAATTACTAGTTACTCGTTTTTCTCCTCTAAGCTACAATAATTCAGGAAACAATTATTTTTTCGTGTGCTACCTACTAATGTCCTTCACTGTAAGTGCTTGGTGTCAGTATACATGAAAGCAAGAAAGGTCAGATATACAAAAAAGTTTTGTCAAAAGACCTGCACCCGTTCGGTGAGCCATTTCTGGATTAGTGATTGAACACTTTTGACGACAATCTTTTTAGTGATGCTCTTAATAAATGGCAGATGGTCGCTCACACCAAAGCTTGGCTATACCACTGCGCCACGAAATCTATTCTTGCAATGAGCTCTTTTGTTTGCTTGCTTATTGGTTAGTGATGTTGGCAGGTTACAGTTCTTCATCACAGTCAGTGACAAATGGTGAGCAACTGCTTCAAAGGAAAAAAATGTCCCCCACCCGTTTTGTGGGTACTTCTATAGAACTGATAGGCTATATTCAAGAGACACACCGTGGAATTAATGAAGCTACCCAACACCTTTCACAAGACAAGAGAGATTTAATGAAATAGTTGTTAGGGGTAAAAATGACACAAGTATTCTAGAGACTTACCCACACAGTCCTCCCTCTCCGGTTTCTTGTTGAAAAGTTTTGACATCAGGCCAGCAGCTTGTTTTGTTGGTGTGCCCTACGACAAGAAAGAAAACAAATGGCAGTGCGTGTGCTGGCATTGCCCGATAATGCAGTGAGATACATCTTACGGCTGGCATGGCTGGCCTGTGCTTTCAAGTGTGCTCGACTCTGTTTACAAAAGTAAGCATCAAGCCAAAGCAAGGAAAGAAAGAGATGATACTTAGTGAAGTGAAACTGAGCCGAGAAGAAACACGACCGGTGCAAGGTGTATACCGAGAAAGGAACAGATAAGGACGCAACACACAAGAGCAGCGTTTTATTATATCACAAGTGCTATAGAAAAGCAAGTTAGGCTGTGTGGCAAACATAGCAGTCTACCAACCAAAGTGACAAACTGAACGTTTCTTTGCTCCCACTTTTATTCCAGTCCAGTTTTGTATTAATCTCTGGATCGAAAAAAATAATTGTGGCTGGCTCAAATTTACCTGCACAAGAGAATAATATTTGGAGAAAAACAGCACAAACTAATTTTAGAAAGAAACTTGACAGCTCTGTACATTTTTCTTGAAAAGATGTGCCAATTTGCCTAGCTTCTAAAAAATGCACGTGTGCTCTTCTTCAGGCTACTAATAGATCAAAAAAAGTTAGAAAGGTCCAATGGAAATGCTCAAATTCAAATGAGGGTAAGCGTAGTGGAGCAGTTCAATGAATTTTATTTAACTAATGTCATGCAGACAATTGTTTAATAATTCTACTTTTCTTGTGTTGCAGAAACATGTTCTTATTCCTGAGCAATTTTTGAAAATAAGCTTATACCTAGTCTTACATATTTAAAGGGTTGAGAATGAGTAGTTCAAATATAATAACTTGAAGAAAAACACAAGTAAATGCTTGAAGTGAAGCCTGTGTGCTTTATAAGTACCCATGGACAAACATGGGGAGCCTCTGAGCTTTGGAAATACCTGTGAACAAACATGGCTACTATATGGAGCGTTGCATTCATTTTTTAAGAGAAGTCTGATACAATTTCAAGTACTGTTCTGAGCAGATCCAAATATATAATAAATTGCACTGACTAATTTTATGAGTGCATGCATGTGTATATGCAATGCTAAATGCGTGACATCCTTTTTGAATGTGTGCAAATTCACTAAGCAAAGTATCAACCCCATGCACTTACAATTGGCACTCTGCAGAGCTACAGAATCACCAGTACGCTGTGAATGATTGTGCTTCAGCTGAATCTTTCAAAATATTTCTCACTTGCATCCCTCATTCTGCCCCATTACTGCTATAATGGCTGTCATCCAGTATATATTTTTTTTTTAATATGAACATTCAACAATATTGATTACTGAACTATTGAATAGTAAACAACTAAAGGTGATGAATAACCCACAAAGAAAGCCACAGCATGGGAAGAAAACCTTTGACAACCCATGAATACTCTTGGAAGGTGTTGTTACGTGCCTTTTTTTTTCTTCTTCTGATGTAGCCCTGGTCAACCACATTAACTAAAACTAGGCCATTGAAGCAAAATGATAAGATGAACAAGTTGGCTGAAGTTCATTTTGATGAAACAGTGCATGACTAAACGAAGATTGAGAAAAAGGACCCTCTTATCTGTCTCAGACAATTTTGTAACAATGATGTGTCGGCATAGTTTTTGTTCATTTTCTGTGGTGTCTGGTTTATATTTATCGCTCTAATAAAAATTTTCAGTTGGAGGGTTCAGCACTTGTTTTGTAGCTTCTCTCTTTTTGTCCCGTCCTTTTCTGCCCTATAAAAATGAACGTATACCAACTAGCCCGCATCTCGATGCTTCAACAGAGAAAAGGAGTGCACAGGAAATGCACTGAGAACTTTCAACACATGTCTTGTGCCCTCTTTTTTTTTTCTTTCACTTAGTAACATGCTGTTTTATAACAATGAAAACACTATGATAGGCTGGCTGGAGAAGCAAAAGAGGTTAGAAAAATGGTATGTATTTGTAATTAGGTTGGCTGAAATGAAGTCAAAGATTTTTTAGCCAGTCTACTAGAACTAACATGACCAGGTGATCCGGCATCCTGCAATAAACCAATAGGGGCATGATTGAGATCCATTACACGTCAAGAAACCCACCCATACAACCCCTGAAACTGATGCTGGACCTTTATGAGTGCCATGAGAGTTACACCCAACATCGTGCTACTGCAACTGTGGATCCAGCATTATGGTTCATTCAAGCCAAGAATACGCTGGCTGTAGAAGACAAAGGGGTTGGAACAATGGAACAGATTTGTAATTGGGTTGGCTGAAATCAAGCCACAAAGTTCTAGCTTTGCTTAAGTCACATCACCTTGGAAGTTTCAAAAGTTTGCGATCTACTCTACTAGTGTTGATGAATGAACAAGTTGTTTCGCCTTTTAGGTAAAGCTCGACCGAGAAAAAGAAAGAGACAGCCGAGCCGGCCAAAAGAAACAGTGCTGACCAACTGGTTTCATTAGCTTGAAATTTATAGTGAGACGAAAGCATAAAAAATATCACCCAAATGTCACACTGAAAGTACGTTGCACCATCATTAGCCCTAGGACACATATCAACCTTTCATTCATGGTTATATTGATTATGAAATTGCATTTCATTGGTAGACTCGCACAAAGAAGGGGCACAGATACATGTAGTGCAGTGCGGATAGCACACACGGCACAAACATACATGGCAAAAGGCAAAAACCCGCACAATCTTTATCTCATATCCTAAATGTACACTTACCACAGGTGCCGTTGGTGAGGGTGCACTTCCAGATGATGCTTTAGCAGAAGAAGCAACATCAGTACTTGATGAGCTTGGCGACGCTTTTTGTATGCGGTGCCCTAGCTCAATAGTGGGTGAAACAGCAGGCTTCCTGGGCGACTGCGTTTGTTGCACCCGAGGCTGCTGCTGTTGCGCTTGCAGTGGGTGTAACGTAGCTCCTACTGCGGACTTCTGCGCTTCGTGCCCAAGGGATGTGGGCACTGACACACTTCGTGGGGGAACTGGTCCCACTTTGGCACCAATGGACGGTCTCCGGCCAGCCTCTCCTGCCACTGCACAGTTATACATGCACTGATGCCACTTGAAGACATATCGTACCAGCCAATTAGGGACTGCACCTAGAACAGTCATCACTGCTCTCCTTTTCAGTAACTAACCACACATTCAAACTCAAACATGACAAGCGATGGCGATGAATAGGCCTCCGGGACAGAAAGTCCTGTCACTCATCACTGTCGTTTGTCGCTGTCGCTAGAAAATCGTGAGCATGCAGTAGGGTCTTCATGTGTCCTTACCACATGTTTCAAATAAAAATAAAGAAAAGAAGAAGACATACACATCAGTGCATTCCGCAATGAAAGTTTTCAACCCGGTCTTTGGACTCATTTACTTGTTTTCACTGGAGTACTTGTCAACCAGCCCTTATTAGTACTATAGGCATTTTTCTCTTTAAAAGAGAATCTGTGTTTACTGCAGCTTCTTTTGTGCTCAAATATTGCAGAAAAGTTCAATATTGTTGTCATGACCTTTCTATATGTACTTAGCATAGTTACTTCTTAGTATATGAAGTAAAAGTGGGAATTTGTTGTCGTAACTAACAAATAGAAAACACCCACAGTTTCTGGACACCAATTTTGAAGACAAAACATTGCCACAATGAAATGTGCAGACACATAAAAATATGTCAAATTTTTCATCAAGGTTACGTATTACAATTTGAACAATTTAAAACAAACACTTAACACAGTTAATTATCTTTTTCTCATACCTAATTTGGCATTTGCACGGCACGAGGCATAGTGTACGAGATAGCAAGTTCCACCTGTGAGCTGCCTTGCCTTGGCCACATCATCACACCAGCCTTTCACCCATAGCTTGACCTATGTTGTCATTCCTGCCTTTCATTTCTGAACTGCTCCGTCTCTGCCACAACAATAGGCCTGCCTTCAATCCATTAGCTGCCCAGACTCAACCAAGTCACCGCGCCTGTCTTTGAGCTACTCTGCCGCAAGCAAAACGCCAGGCCTGCCTTCCATCCATGAGCTGCCTTGTCTCAGCCTTCTGTCCATGAGTTGCCATGAAGCATTGCTGAATGAGTGCTCGTCAGGAATTCACTCACATTTATCTGCAGTATAGATCAACAGCCATAAGTCCATGAGTTGCAGAAGGGTTGAAAGGCGGGCTAGTTGGTATAGACAAAGCAGTCCATGAGTGCCTGCTTTGTTTTCTTTTAGAGTTTCTCTTTTCTTTCGTTCACTTTTAGAATTCGTATCATATTCTCAAACAGCTTTCATTTCAGTAATTCGTGTAAAGCCTCAACCCCTCGAAAAAAAAAAATGCTTGCAAAGAATACTGCACGACACAAATTAGAATGTGGGCAGAACAAAACAGCCATTTTCAATCATTTTTATGAAAACTCAAGACAAGGTGCACAAAAGCACTTGCATTCTTCCCACAGTGAAATCCAGCTGCTACATATGGGAATCAAATTTATAGCTTATTCAGCAGCAGAAGGCAATGACCACTCTGTTAAAGCGGCCTTGCAACACTTTTTAAACATGGTCAGAAAATACCACTGATAAGTAGTCCAGGCTCTTGTGAATGTATGAGCGAATCATCATAGCACAGCACATAGCCTAGAATTTACAAGGAATTCTCAAAGTCAGCTAGATGATCATGATGATGATGTGTAGGGCTTAATGGCGCAAGGGCCAATTAATGGCCAAAGAGTGCCATTTCAGTAGATAGGAGATGTGAGCAATGATATGGTAGTTGGCGGTAAAGGGGGCCTTAAAATTCTTCGCGCTTACGCGGGTGAAAACATAGGAGTATTAAAAGCATGACGGTGGCGTGAAATATGTACAGTGAAACTTATACCCGTGCCACATGGGCATAGAAAATGACATTTGGTGGCGAAGGCCTTCAGTTCCCGAATGACATTCGTTTCGCCGGCTCTGCTACACGTCCAAAGCGAATGACATTTGACTTGATGATGTCGATCACAGCACTTTCCAAGTGAGCATTGAGTGAATAGCAATAAAAAAATTAAGAAGCATTTACAAGCTTCATACACATCAGATAATCATCAAATGTAGAAATAAGCGTATTACGCTGTCCTAAGTTTTAGTTTCTTGCTTTGTTTTACAACGTTGCAGCCGACCGTAGCAACCTAAGTCAACACTAGTCAGATCCACAGCGTAAATAGACACTAAAATTGACAAGGGTTTCATTATCAATACTTTATTTTCTTCGTATAATGTTCAAAGCATCTTTTTAAGACTTTAGTGCAAATAAAAGACGGGAAATTTCATTTTTAGCTCAATATGATTTGTTTTATATACTTTCAGGTAAATCGAACTTCGCGAGCTGTGTCGTCGAGAATAGGCATTTCTCAGTCAACTGAGTTCTGGCGAAGGCAGTTGGTGGCGAATGGCATTCGAATGGCATTCGGATGAATGCCATTTTGTTCGCCCGTGTGGCACCGCGCGAATGGCAATAAATCTGAAGGCATTCGGGGGTAAATGCTATTTTTTCTGCCCGTGTGGCACGGGTATTAAAAGCGAATTGTCGTGACAATAAAACTAGGCAGAAGATGTAGCCACCGCAGCCGTGACCTCAGTAGTGAGGTCGTGCTATAGATCAGCTTGATATATGGGTTGAAAGCTATGTATATCATTAGAAAAAAATGGAAGCAGTGATTAGACTTTAAAAAGCGGATCCCTATCGATGAGCATGGCCAGATGTAGAGATGTAGCGGCAGCTGCTGTCGGTAAAGAAGCGAAAAGTGCTTGTTTCTCAGAGAATCTAGCTCATTGCACTGCACAAGGATGTGGAGAACCGTAAGTTGTTCTCCACATCTTTCGCACAATAGCGGATCTCCACCAGAAAAAAGGTGTGAATGAGTTGAGTGAGTGTGTCCTATTTGTAACCTTGTAAGTGTGACTTGTGTGTAGAGGAATCTAGATACTGTTGGCCAATTTTCAAGTCTCGGTTTGATACCATGCAATTTATTATCCGCTTCCCTATCCCACAGGTGTTGCCAGAACGCCCTGAGCTCCCGTCGTAGGAAGGGTTTCATGTCAATAGCAGGGACGGCCAGAAATGTATTGGCGGGTGCGTGGTCGTGCGCAGACCCAGTCAGCTGGTCCACTACTACGTTTCCAGCGATCTCACGGTGCCCTGGCACCCAGCACACCACAACCTGTCGTTTGAGGGCGTAAATTGTGCATAAAAGAGAGTAAAGTGATATAAGGACAGGGTTTTTATGTTTTATCGGCGTTTTCAAAGCTCTTACAACACTCGGCAAATCTGTGTACACAACCACTCGTGGCAGTTGTAATTCCTTGATATACTTGACGGCCACAGATATCGCATGGGCTTCTGCAGTGAAGATACTTGTTTGCGGATGCAGAATACCAGATTTTGAAAAGGATGGGCCAACAGCTGCATAGGACACACCAGTACGAGACTTCGATGCATCTGTAAAGAATTCCGGGCATGTTCATTTATGTTAAAGTTCGAGTAAGTGTGTGCGGATGTGTGCAGTAGGTGCGTGTTTAGTAACCTCCACGAAGGATACGTCACAGTCAATTATCTGCCACTGCCACGACGGTGGATATGCTGCGGGAGCCATCAACTGGTGCTCTAAATGTGGCACACCTGTTTCCTCAGCGAGGCTCCTAACACGGATTGAGTAGGGCTGTCTCAGTGAAGGACGGTTGTTGAGCAAGCCAGCATTGGACACATCATTAATTATGGTATGAGTGGGATGTTTCTCGTCAACGTTAACCTTGAGATAGTATGTGAAGGACAGGTAACATCTCCGCAGATGAAGCGACCATTAATTTAATTCTACATACATGCTTTCTACGGTGCTAGTTTGAAAGGCACCCGTAGAAAGGCGAATGCTTAGATGGTGGGCGAGCATCTTTAAAGCTGATGGGGTCGCAGACTTATAGGTGACAGCACCGTAATCTAGACACTTGCGTACGAGGCTTCTATACAAATCCATCAGGCATTTCCTGTCACTACCCCATTTAGTGTGTGACATAACTTTCAGAATATTCATTGTCTTTAGGCACCTGTTCTTTAAATACTTGATATGTGGTATGAAGGTTAGTTTTGCGTCCAATATTAGGCCCACGAATTTATGCTCAGACTTTACAGCCAGACATTTACCATGCAGGTCAAGCTCAGGATCGGGATGAACGCCCTTCTTCCAGCAGAACAGGATGCAGGTGCTTTTTTGCACGTTCAGTTTAAAACCATTCTCATCTGCCCATTGAGAGACTTTGTTCAAACCTAATTGAACCTGACGTTCACACACTGAGAGGTTACAGGACTTGAAACCTACCTGCACGTCGTCAACATATGTACAATAAAACATATTTCGTGGGATAACGAGGCACAAGGAGTTCATTTTCACTATAAAAAGTGTACAACTCAATACCCCTCCATGCGGCACTCCTGTTTCTTAAACAAATGTACGGGACAACACATTGCCCACTTGAACACGGAATGTCTGATTGGACAGGTAGCTTTTGATTATTGCCAACATTCTGCCCCGCACACCTAGGTGTGACAGGTCTTGGAGTATACCAAAGCGCCACATTGTGTCATAGGCCTTCTCCATATCTAGAAACACAGAAAGAAAAAATTGTTTGTGAATGAAAGCATCACGAATTTGTGTCTAGGTACGGACAAGGTGGTCAGTAGTGGATTTAGCCTCCCGAAACCCGCACTGGTATGGGTCAAGTAGGCTATTTGTTTCAAGGAAGTGCATCAGTCGCCTGCTTATCATTTACTCAAAGACCTTGCACAGGCAACTCATTAATGCTGTGGGCCTGTAACTTGATGCTGAAGATGGGTCCTTACCCTGTTTAAGGATTGGAATAATGATGGCTTCTTTCCAGGCGGGAGAGATCTCTCCAGAAAACGAAACAGCATTATACAAGGAAAGGAGGGTTTTTTGTGTTTTAGGGGGCAGATGTTTCAGCATTTCGTACACTATACGGTCGGAGCCTGGGGCAGTCCTGTTACAGCAATTTAAAGATGATTTTAGCTCTGCTAAGATGAAAGGTTCATTGTATGTGTCATTATTTATGGATTTCCGTTCTATTTTTTGTTTTTGTGTTCTTGCTTTGTAACATTGGAACGCCGGACTGTAATAGATTGAGCTGGAAACCTGTTTGAAGTGTGCAGCGAGGGAGTTCGCTTGGTCTTCCAAACCATTACCTTGTGTATTTACTAGAGGAAGAGGATGTGCTTCTCGCCCTACTACCCTACTGACCATGCTCCGGACTCTTGCCTCATGTGTATATGAGTTGATGCCAGATAGAAACTTCGCCAGCTCTCCCTTCTGGCCTGCTGACGCGTTAACCTGCCTTGCGACTTGATGTTGCTGAAATTGACAAGGTTCTCGATGGTTGGGGAGTCTCGAAGACGCTTTAATCCTTTGTTTTGTTGTTTGCGTGCATTGAGACACTCATTTTTCCACCAGGGAACGCGCCGTTTTCTGGGTAGTCCAGATGTTTGTGGAATTCACTTAGCCGCAGTTTCAATAAGAAAAGCAGTAAAGAACTCTACAGATGCATTTATGCTAAAGCCGCATATGTCAGTCACACTTAAGCTAGCTATCTTGTAAATTTGGTCCCAATCAGCTTTTTTTTATGATCCATTTGGGAACATGAGCAGGACCTTCAGAAGATTTTAGTGTACTCAAAATTATAGAAAAATGGTCACTTCCGTAAGGATTGTTCATGACTTTCCATGTGAGTATAGGTAGGAGCAATGGAGAGACAATGCTGAGGTCTATCGATGAGTAGGTATTATTAGCCAGGCTATAATACCTACTCGGTATAATACATCGGCCAGCAGCGGGGGGTTATATGTTACACGACATCGGCAACGAAAGAGCATCATAGATGACGAAGACGATGAAAGCGACCGTGCTCGTGTTGTTGTTGCTGCTGTTCTTCCATCTTGGCTGCAGCTGCCTCTGACCATGCTGCCGACTCGACGCAACCTTATTGACGTTTAAGTAGATTACACGCCCGTTGTTGCACTTGTGGACACAGGGGCTCACATATCAGTGATGAATTCAGAACTTCGTTGCCACCTTAGGAAAGTTTTAATGCCACCCACAGAGCCACTCATTCAGGTCGCCGACGGCGCCACGTTTCCTGTGCTTGGAATGTGCTCCGCGCGTATAAGTGTGGCTGATCACTCCACGACAGTGCTATTTGCTGTGCTCGAGAAATGTTCCCATGAACTTATCCTCGGCATGGACTTTTTATCCGCCCACTCTGCCCTTATTGATTGTGGAACCGGCATGCTTCATCTTGATTTACCGTGTTACCATGACGACCCAACACCAGCTCAACCCCATCTGTGTTCTGCAGATCACGTTCGCCTAGCACCTCAAGCCGTTACTTACGTGAATCTGAGATCTGTCCCTCCTGTTCCCGATGGTGACTACATGTTGACACCTATTGCTGACGTTCTGCTGGCCAAAAATGTTGCCGTGCCTCACACACTTTTGACAGTCACGGGAAATACAGCGTCTCTTCCGATCTTAAACTTCAGCTGGTGCGCTCAAGTTATCCCAGATGGTATGACTTTGGCAAAAGTTTTTTTTGTAGATGCTGCCATTTCGGCATTCGTTGCCGAATCTTCTTTGTCCTCTGCTCCGTTTTCATCCTCGAAGAGCGCAGCGGATGCCATTGACAAGATGATCGCTCCGGACCTTCTTCCAGCACAGACAGCTGACATTCGGCCTTCTTCCAGCACAGACAGCTGACATCCGGCACCTGCTGAAATGCTACCGCGACATCTTTGATTTTCATGACCGCCCTTTGGGTCAGACATCCGTTGCCGATGTCGTGTAACAGTAGGTTGACTCTTTTCGATTGAAGAGACACGCACCAGAAGAGAAAAGGAACTGTTCAGTAAGGCGGCCTCGCGCATCACAGCGACAGTCACCCCATAGGCTACTATGAGCATTAAAGTCCCCTAGGACGAGATACGGTTCTGGAAGTTCAGCTATCAGCGACTGAAACTCGTGTTTAGTCAGTTGATGGTGTGGCGGCCTGTATATACTGCAAATTGTTACCAATTGTTGAAGATGACAGCTCGGACAGCTACTGTTTCCAGGGATGTCTGAAGGGGTAAATGTGTACAGGCTGCTCCATGATCAACTATTATGGCAACACCAACAGATGAGGTGACAGCATCATCTAAGCCTTTTCGAAAGATAACGTAATTGCGTAGAAAGTTAGTGTGTCTTGATTTTAGGTGTGTTTCTTGCACACACAACACTTTTGGTGTATGTTTGTGTAAAAGTTCTTGGATATCGTCGAGGTTCCTCAGTAGGCCTCTGATGTTCCACTGTATTATATGTGTCATTTTTAAGATGCGTGGTGCCGTGTGTACAAGAAGTGTCACTTCAGGTTACAGAGCCTTTTGGGGGCCCCGTAATTCGACGTTTTTCTTTCTGGGCGCGCTCCAAAGAGTTGCGCCTATCCTTCGGCGTCTGAGGCGCCGAGGAGTAGGACTTGCATCCATCACCTCCTGCGAGGTGGTAGGTGGTGTCAGATGAGCAGGCACATTAACAGAAGTTTCGTATGCAACTGCAGCTGCAGTGGTCCGGGGTCCGGCAGACTCTGAAGTCTGCTGAACTTGTTTGGCAGGAGGCGGAGCAGCACAGGCTACTCCAGCCTTAGGCACAGATGACGCGACCGCGGTCACACTTCGTGTGACATTCGCAGATGCGGAAAGATGTGGCGCGGCGCCCTGGCGCGTGACATCTGCAAAAAAAGGAGAGTGCTTGTTATGGAGGGAGAAGCGCAAGGCGCCCCTCTTGAAAAGACAGATTGAATTTAACTTTAAGTTGAAGAATTTGTTTTTCCTTTTTCCGGGATGAGAACGAACGCGAGTAGGCGGGATGGTCTCCTTTGCAATTCGCACAGCGGGCTGCAGCAGTACAATTGTCCGATGGGTGTTCGTTGGAGCTACATTTTGCGCAAGCCGCGCGTCCTCTGCAGATTTTCGATCCGTGTCCAAAGCGCTGACAATTGAAACACCTACGAGGATTTGGCATGTAGGGCCTGACTCGAAGCTTGCAGTAGCCTGTTTCAATTGAATCGGGTAAATCGCTAGTACCAAAAGTGATAATTATATGTTTCGTTGGTGTTTCCTTTTTATCTCATTGTATTACTATTCTTTGAACCTTCACTACATTCTGGTCTTGCTAGCCTTCCAATACTTCACTCTCTGATAATCGAAGATAGTCGTCATCAGAGATGACACCGCGGACTGTGTTCAAGGATCTGTGGGGACCTATGAAAACTGGGACATCCCCAAAAGCTACCAGTTTAGGTAAAGTGTCATATTGCAGCTTGTCGCGAACCTCCAAAAGGAGGTCGCCGCTTCCCAACTTGGTTACACGATATCCTGGGCCGATTGCTTCGGTGAGTGTTTTCGAGACAAGAAAGGATGAGATTGCTCGGACTGTTTTATTTTCTTTCTGGCTATGCACGACATCATACTTGGGAAAAGACTGCTTTGGTTTTGAAAAGAGGAACGGGTCTTCAGTGCGCCGCCTTTTCGGGCAGCGATCAAGGAGAGGGGGAAAAATTGGTCATACAGATTGTGTAAAGTTTGGCGGCGATGGTGGCCCCCCACCACCGAGCCCAAGGGGATGCTACAAGGTTGAATAGTGAACACTTGGAGACGCCAGCCATGCATCGCCACTATAACCAAATATAACTACCCAAGGTGGGGTAACTACACAGGATTAACCCTCACCGCCAGGAAATGTGGAAGTAGAAAAAAGAAGATGACAGGAAAGATAAAAAGTGAGAGATAAAGATGATGTAGGGGGAAAGAGATAGGAAAAGGCCACTGCCGATTTCCCCTGGGTGGGTCAGCCCAGGGGTGCCGTCTACGTGAAGCCGGGGCCAAAGGAGTGCGTTGCCTCTGCCAGGTAGCCTTAAAGGTACAAGCACCCAGCGTCAGCTCAACCCCCTCGATCCCCTTTTCCCCGGACACGGCTCAGCCACGCACAGCTAGGCGTGGGAGGGAGTCAAAACCCCCTCTGTTAGCTCGGCTCCGTGGTGTCGCTACACACCAAACGCCTGCGTAAGCTGACGTCCCTGCATGGCAAAGTCAGCTAGAAATATTTTTCCCTCTTCTCTATACAAATGATGCAATAAACCCAAATGACTGCACCATATACCTACACTCATTGCAATTGGGTGATTTTAGCATTCTGAGCTACATAGTTATCATGCAGCTGCTGCGGTGTGCCATGATGTTCTAACACCATGCTCTACACCAGCACTCACAGGCCACTGAAAGTGGCCTGTGAGTTCAAAGAAAAAAAAATAGTGCTCAATGTCTTGACACAAGCTGGAATACGTCCCAGCTTCTTGCCCAGTTGTCTTCTTGCCCAGCTCTGAGCGTGCTCACTAGATCAAAAGGAGGGAGAAAGTAGTTAGAATGTGCAACAAGTAGTACCTGTAACTCTGCTCCTACTTGACAAATTCTAAAAATGCTTGCGACAATCAATTCATGAAGCAATCAACTCCGACAGTGAGGTCATTCATTGATTACTTGGAAAAGTGCAGTAGGGCCCCTTTAACTTAACAAAATACACACAGGTGTACTAGTGAAAAATTGATGCACATCTCACTCACAGTTGGCTGTGGTGACACTGGAAGGCAATCCATTTGGCGTAGCGGCAGCTGCCTCTGCAAACTTGGAGGCAGATGAAAGCTGCTCAGCCATCTGTCGCCGCCGATTGTTGAGGGTTTCAACAAATCTGAAAAAGAAAGGTAAAAAAAAAATGCAAAGTAGGCAGAAAAGTATCAGTAATCATGGCTATATCAAGAAATGCTCACAGTTCAGTTTTTTTTTACAGAACAATGTAGAGCAGTACTATCACCAGCTGCGACTAATTCGATGTTCACTGCAGAACGAAGTCATTTCCCAATTATCTGTAGTTTACTCAGTCTTCTGCAAGCAGATCCAATTTCATTATTTTGTTAGCAACTACCATATGAACACTCTCAGCAGATTTTGCCATCACCGTCATGTTGTGTATAAAGTTCAAACCGATAGCCCTGACCTCTATGCGCCAGTAAAAGTGTGCCAGTGCTGGCGACGAACATGGCTGAAGCACAGAGAAAACGATCCGGCTGCCTCTGTCACACGAAGGTCTGCCTTGTGTCACATGTCACATGTGAGGCCGGCCAGCTGTGGCTTTTCAAGCAGAGAGGAAGTGCCATGCGTATCTTTCATCTGGGGAAAACAGCATGAAGGAGAACCTTCGAGGCATCACTCAAGCAGCAAGTGAACTTCGATCATAAGGGCACGGTCACAAGAGCTGGTGAGCATGCTATCTCGTCAGCCATCTGTAGATGGCTCATATGCACGCTGTGCTTTCACAGCTTCGAACTGTGACGACAGAGAGAACAAAAACCACTTCAATCCCTGGCATGGCTGTATTCACTTAAACCAGTTTTTTTAAGAATTACACGAGATCAGATCCAAAAGAGTTATACAGTCTATCCCGGATACATTGAACTCTATGGTGATCGCAAAATAGTTCGATACATCAATAACTCAAAATACAAAATATGTGAATTTAAGGCCTCATAAATTGTTACAAAGCTAACATAACTATTAATTCACAGTATAATGAAGAACAAGGTGTGAAGTGCAAGTTACCGCACTTTATTTCGCATGAATATAGCCCATAAAACTGTTTTTATTTTTGCGCACCATCAAGTTCGAGCCATCCTCAATATCACTGAAGCTTTTCAAATAAGCGAATTCAGCTCCTTCGGCCACAACACCGTTGATTGACGCAGAACGCCGATGCAAGCTTTCTAGCATGGCAAAAGGCTGGTTAGTGGCGGCAGCGAAGGTAGTGTCACACTCATAGCCGTACGGGTACACTTCCGCGGCAACGGCAACAGCAGCCATGATCTCACCATCGATGCAGTCAGAAACAGCTACATCGTGATCTGCACCAATGAAGTCGCTCAATGTGTGAAATGATGCCCGGAAATGCTAATAAGTCGCAGAATTCACTGAGGTATCGTACGCCATTGTAAGCCGTCATCACGCACCTGAAGTAGTCACCTGGCCCGCAGGGAAAGTTTATGACGGTGCTTTACTTGACGTTGTTTCAAGCGCCAGTCATGATTATCGCTACGGGTGGGTTCACGTTCAGCACATGTGTACTTTTTCCCTTGTTCCCGGTGAATTGTCATTAGAACGTTGACCGTGCGGATCAACAGCCTGTTGACCCACCCGGTCAACATTCGAATGACAATTCACCGGGAACAAGGAAAAAAGTACACAAGTCCACAAAGCTCAAAAGACAACGCCGAGTTTCTACCGCCAACATGTTGGCGATAACGATGTTTTGTGGTTTTGAAACTGGCACCCACTGTTTTCAGCTGCTTTGATGCAAAAAGCTAGAAAAAGCGTAGCCTTTGAGACATGCGTTTTAAAACCGAAAACACTAAAAAAATACGCCACGAGGTTGCACATCTCGAAGGCCATGCTTTTCAGGCTAACATGCCCGATGAATGCCATTGTGAGCTAACAAACAAGGAAGGGAATGCGAGCATTGCAACGAGATCGCCAAGTCACTTGGCATTCTTATTTTGATGTCCTCGAGAATCGGTCTTTTTGAAAAATTGATTGATTGATTTGTGGGGTTTAACGTCCCAAAACCACCATATGATTATGAGACGCCGTAGTGGAGAGCTCCGGAAATTTCGACCACCTGGGGTTCTTTAACGTGCACCCAAATCTGAGCACACGGGCCTACAACATTTCCGCCTCCATCAGAAATGCAGCCGCCGCAGCCGGGATTTGAACCCGCGACCTGCGGGTCAGTAGCCGAGTACCTTAGCCACTAGACCACCGCGGCGGGGCTCTTTTTGAAAAACACCACGCCCAAGCGTTATGACCAGCAGATCGCGCATCAAACATACCGGTGCACTCACAAGCTCTGCGCAACGAACCAAATCAGCGTGATGGGATAACACCGCCTTTTCACCCTTTGTGCTCGAAAAAGGATTGGAACTTGTTGGAATGCGGCCCAAAATTAATCAATATTTGCTAGAAAAAAAGAAAGCACTTTCTGGGCTTCGGAGCAGAACAGCGTTCGATACAGAAGATATCCCTCTGGGCGGGAATTCGATATACGGGTGCACCAGTTATACATACTTTTACATCGGAAATCCAAGGGGATTTCTCAACTGCTCGATGTAGCCAATAATTCGATATATCCGTGTTTGATATATCTGGGATCGACTGTAGTTGCTAGCCTTGTATGGAATTTGTTGCTATCACACTCCCTGTCTTGCCCTAACAGCAAAACTGTTAATTTTAAAAACATATTAATTTCATTTTCCCACCTAATTGGCTGCAGTCCCCAGCTGCATTTACAAGCACAGTGCTGCAGATATTCATGTGCTGTGTGGCTTCCATGTCTATTACAAGAGTAAATATCAAGAAAGTGGGGGCCACATTTTTTGCACACCAGGTTGCTCACTATGCAAGCCAATTTCGCATCAGGGACATTCCCAATGAGACTGGCACACAAATCTCAGATGCTGAACACACTGGAGACTTACAACTCATAGTTCTGCTCCTCAGATTCCTGCAGCATGTCCAGTTCGTCGTTGGTCGCATTTGTCTCCTGGCTGTTACGCTCCAGCTGCAGCAGCAAGCTCTCCCGCTGCATCACCAAGCAAGGGTCATTACAGTACTACCAGCCACACAACAATGATACACACTCAAACAATGATGATGATATATGGTGTTTTTTGGCGCAAGGGCCATTTGATGGCCAAAGAGCACCAGTTCATGGGATAAAGAATGTGGACAATGATTGTGATTAGCGGCTGTATAAGGGCCATAAAATTCCTCGCGGTAAGGCGGGTAAAAACATACAAGTAATAAAATCATGACCATGCCGCAAAAGGTGTGTGTGGTGCGAATAGATGACAAAAGTTGGTGATAATAAAAACGATGGCGGACATGTATGGCATTAGCACAAGTGCCTCACTCGTTCGTACCCTTGCGTCCAAGGGCCGTGAGGCAAGTACTTTGTTGTGTAGCCACCGCAGCAAAAACCTCTCTGGAGAGGTCGTGCTACGAATTTCTCGGGTATATGATATGACAATTATGAATTTCTTTTAAAAACGCTAACAATGATTTATAACTAAAAAGCGGTTATCTACCAACAAACATTGCAGGGTGTAAAAGTACTATATGTTGTCGGTAGGGTAACGAAAAATGCTGTTTTCTTAGAGATTCTAAGTGTTTGCACTGAATTAACATGTGAAGGACTGTCAATGCTTCACCACATCTGTCACACAATGGTGGATCGCCACTGGACAAAAGATATGTGTGTGTCGTGTATGTGTGTCCTATCCTGAGTCTCGTTAGTATTACCTCTGTATGACACGATTTTGATACTGGCAGCCAATGACCAAGGTGTGGCTTAATAATGTGTAGTTTGTTTTGTGTGTGTGTATCCCACTTGCTCTGCCAGTATACCCTGAGGTTTCGTTTGAGAGACGGCTTAAGATCAAGGACCGGGATTGATATGGGTGTAGGGGCAGTGCTTTTGTGGACGGATGCAGCGAGCTGATCCGCCCTCACGTTGCCTTGAATCTCTCGGTGCCCTGGCACCCAGCACACTACAACATGTTGGTTGAGTGTGTAGAGTGTGCATAAAATGGAGTAAAGTGAGACGAGGACCGGTTTTTTTTGTTTTTTAAGACTGTGCAGAGCCGTTACCACACTGAGGGAGTCTGTATAAATTACTGCTTTTTGTATTTGTAATTGTTTGATGTGTTTAGCTGCCACAAGTATGGATGGGCCGACAACAGCGTAGGACACAGAGGAGTTGGACTTGGAGGCATCTGTAAAGAACTCAGGACGTGTGTATTTGTGTTGAAGTTCCAGGAAGCATGTTCGGATATGGGCAATAGGCGCATGTTTTGTAACTTCAAGAAAGGACACATCGCAGTCTATAGTCTGCCACTGCCACGGTGGCGGATATGCTACAGCAGCCATTAAACTGTGTTCAAGTGAGACTCCAGTTTCCTCAGCTAGACTTTTCAGGCGAACTGAGAAGGGCTGCCTCATTGAAGGCCTGTTTTGAAACAGAATGGAGCTCGACAAATCATTAATAGTAGAGTATGAGGGGTGCTTCTTATCTGCTTTCACCTTAAGGAAATAAACAAAGGACATGTAAGTTCTCTGCAGATGAAGCGACCACTCATTTGACTCAACATAAAGGCTTTCTACGGGGCTGGTGCGAAAAGCACCCGTAGAAAGGCGGATGCCCAAATGGTGCTTGGGGTCCAGCATCTTCAAAGCACTTTGAGTTGCAGACTGATAAACAACGGCCCCATAATCTAAGCGGGTGCGAATGAGGCTTCGATACAGATTCATGAGACATTGCCTGTCACTACCCCACGTAGTACGTGACAACACTTTTAAAACATTCATGGCTTTTAAGCATTTTGTTTTTAAATACTTGATGTGCGGTACGAAGGTCAACTTGTTGTCCAAGATTATGCCTAAGAATTTATGCTCCGCATTTACAGACAGACGTTGACCGTTCAGTTCAATGTCGGGTTCTGAGTGCATGCCTCTCTTTCGGGAGAACAAGACACACGTGCTTTTTTGTGGGTTCAGTCGGAATCCGTTTTCCTCTGCCCATTTGGAGACCTTGTTTAAACCTAACTGAACCTGCCGCTCACACATTGCCAAGTTGCATGACTTGAAGCCAAGCTGAACGTCGTCGACATATGTACAATAGAACATATTGCGGGGGATAGACAGGTGCAAGGAATTCATTTTGAGAATAAAAAGTGTACAACTAAGTACACCACCTTGCGGTACGCCTGTTTCCTGGACAAATGTTTGGGAGAGAACACTGCCCACACGGACACGGAATGTCCGATTGGACAAGTAACTCTCGATTATGGAGAACATTCTACCGCGCACGCCAAGGTGGGACAGGTCTCTTAGAATTCCAAAGCGCCATGTTGTATCATAAGCCTTTTCGATATCAAGAAACACGGAGAGAAAATATTGTTTATGGACGAAAGCGTCTCTGATCTGTGCCTCGATACGAACAAGGTGGTCTGTGGTGGATCTACTCTCTCGAAACCCGCACTGAAATGGGTCTAGCAAATTGTTTGTTTCAAGGAAATGTACAAGTCGGCAGTTTATCATTTTTTCGAAGACTTTGCAGGAGCAGCTTGTAAGTGCAATAGCAGCTTGTAAGTGAACTCGAAGCTAAAGAAGGGTCCTTGCCCTCTTTCAAAATGGGAATAATGATAGCCTCTTTCCAGGAGGTAGGGATAGTGCCAGAAAACCAAATAACATTGTACAAACAAAGTAAGGTTTTTCGTGTTTCGATTGGTAGGTTTTTTAACATTTCATACATCACACGGTCAGAACTTGGGGCAGAAGTACTGCAGGAGTTTAGAGATGTTCGGAGCTCAGCTAGACTGAAAGCTTGGTTATATGCCTCGTTTCTAGTGCAGTTGTGTTCGAGTTTCTGCTTTTCTATTCTTGTTCTGTATTTTTGGAAAGTGTCAGTATAGTGGGACGGGCTAGACACCCGTTCGAAGTGTGCACCGAGGAAGTTTGCCTGATCTTCCAAGGTATCACCCTGAGTGTTTACGAGTGGAAGTGTGTGTACTGGTTTTCCTGCTATCCTACCAACCATGTTCCAGACTTTAGCCTCCTGTGTGTATGAATCGATCCCTGACAAAAACTTTTGCCAGCTTTCTCTTCTGGCCTGCCGACGCGTTCTCCTGCCTTGAGACTTTATTTTCTTGAAGGTGTCAAGATTTTCGGCTGTCGGTGAGTTCCGAAGCAACCTCCATGCCTTATTCTGCTCCTTTCGCGCATTACGACACTCAGTGTTCCACCATGGGACGTGTCGCTTGCCGGGCTGTCCAGATGTTTGTGGGATGCATATGACTGCTGTGTTGATAAGGAGAGCTGTGAGGTACTGCACAGCTTCATCTGTTCTTAGCCCACATATGTCAGTCCAACATAACTGAGCATCGTTATGAAACTGTTCCCAGTCGGCTTTGTGTATAAGCCATTTGGGAACTCGTGGAGGACATTCGTATGATGTTTGTGTACTCAAAACGACAGGAAAATGATCACTTCCGTAGGGATTATTTAGAACTTTCCATTGGAGTAATGGTACAAGTGAAGGAGATGGGATGCTGAGATCTATGGAAAAGTAGGTTTTGTTGGCAAGGTTATAATATGTTGCCTCTTACCTATTCAACAGACAGGCACCGGAGGAAAAAAGGAACTGTTCAGTGAGACGACCTCGTGTGTCGCAGCGAGAATTACCCCATAGACTGCTGTGACCATTCAGGTCACCAAGGACCAATAAGGTTCGGGTAGTTGACCTATTAAGGACTCGAATTCTCGTTTTCCAAGACGGTGGTGTGGGGGTATGTACAGAGAGCATATGGTGACGAGCTTGTTGAAAAGAACTGCTCGAACAGCCACTGCCTCTAGTGTTGTTTGCAGTGGTAAATGTGTGCATGCTACTTTTTGATTAACAATAATGGCTACACCGCCAGATGATGCCGCAGCATCATCTCTGTCCTTTCGGAAGAGAACATACCGACGCAAAAAATTTGTGTTTTTAGATTTTAAATGAGTTTCCTGTACACACAGCACTTTATACGAATGTTTGCAAAAGAGCTCTTGAACATCATCGAGGTTTCTAAGCAGTCCTCTGACGTTCCAATGTATTATTTGTGTTGCAATATTGGAGGTAACGTAATGCTGTGTGTAAGGAAAAATGGGTGTGTCTGTTTCTTAAGCTAAAGATTAAGACTCAAAGAACAGGGCCGTCGCCGGGCCCCGTTATTGGCTTTTTATTTCTTTTAGCACGCTCCAGGGAGCTATGCCGATCTTTTGGCACCAGGGGTACCGTGGTGTCCATTGCCTCCTCAGAGGCACTGCGTGCCCACATTTGCGAGCTGATGTTTTGGGCTTGGGGCCTCGCCTGGTGAGACGAGGCCTTCATATCGGCCGACCCTGTGGTCTCCTTCACCTCGGGGGGCGAAACCTTCGGTCCTCTTGGGCTAGAGGTCGAAGGGGCCTCCTTTGCTGCTGGGATACCCTGGCTGCTGCAAGAGCTTGCAGCGGCCGTGGGTGTCGCCGTGTTGACGAGTGGCAGGGCAGCCTTGGCTGTTCCCACCGTGGGTGGGGGCATTGGCAACCGCCTGGGCACACTGTGCCTGGCATGAGCAGTTGCCGCAGGCCGTTGTAGTGCTGCCCCCTGTTGCACTACATCGGCGAACGATGGTTTGTTTGTGAAAAGACCAGATACTTGTTGACGGGCTTCTCGGAAAGTAATGTTTTGTGTGATTTTGATTGTAACAATTTCTTTTTCCTTTTTCCACGTTGGACAGGTTCGGGAGTATGCGGGATGGGCACCATCGCAGTTTGCGCAGTGGGCCCCATCCTCCACCTTACACTCGTCCGTAGCGTGTCCTGTCGTGGCACACTTTCCGCAGGTGAGTTGGCCACGACAACTCTGAGAGCCGTGACCAAAACGCTGACATTTGAAGCAACGTTGTGGGTTGGGAATGTAGGGTCTCACATTCAACTTCCTGTTTCGAGATGTTCAGGCAGAGTACTGGTGCAAAACGTCACAATTATGTGTTTTGTTGGGATTTCCTTCTTATCATGCCTAATTTTGATTCTTTGTACTTGTGTCACCTGCTGGTCCTTCCAGCCCTCGAGGAGCTCATCTTCAGTCCGGTCAAGCAAGTCTTGATCAGATACAACGCCTCGGGAAGTGTTGAGTGAGCGGTGTGGTGTAATTGAGATAGGAATGTTTCCAAAAGATTCTAGTTTTGAGAGGTTTTCATACTGGCTCTGACTTTTTACCTCGAGGAGGAGATCCCCACTGGCTATTCTTGTAGCCTGGTAACCTGGTCCAAGTGTAGTGGTTAGGCATTTGGAAACAACGAAAGGCGAAATACCGTAGTTCTAGCGTTCTTTTCAGCAGTTTCACAGTGGATTACATGGTAGCAGGGAAAGGTTTCTTTCGGTTTGCTGAAATAATTGCAAAAGTCTTCGGTGTGCCCTCTCTTCGAGAGAGGACGATCATGCAATGAAAGGAGAGAAGAAAAAGCCATAAACTAAATATGAGTTCGGCAGCCATGCCAGCCGCCCACCATGGAGCCCAACACGGGGACGTGACAAGTCCTAAATTTATATGAGGCATGTCAACGTCAGCTGTACACAGCCGCTATAACCAAATATATTGTGCCCAAGACAGAGCACATACACAAGGTTAACCCTTGCCGCCAGGAAAAATCGGAAGTAAATGGAAGAGAGAAGAAGACAGGATAGATTTAAAGACGACAAAAGACTAAGATGTAGGAAGAGAGAGATAGGAAAAGGCGGCTGCCGATTTCCCCTGGGTGGGTCCGCCCAGGGGTGCCGTCTACATGAAGCCGGGGCCAAAGGGGTGTGTTGCCTCTGCCGGGGAGCCTTAATGGTCCAATCACCCAGCGTCGGCTCAACCCCCAGAATCCCCTTTTCCCCGGACACGGCAAAGCCACGCACGGCTAGGCGTGGGAGGGAGTAGAAACTCCCCCGTTAGCTCGGGTCCGTGGTGTCGCTACACACCAAACGCCTACTTGCGCAGGCGCCCCTGCGGGGACACACTCAAACAATCAGGGACCTCTCTTGACTACGCGGATTATTAGTGTCTTCCAAATCTGGCCAGCACTGGAGACAATAAATCTTAAAGTCAAGTAATACACTGCACTTAAAAGGTAGCACTACAACTTCACGCAACTTTGCATTACAAGAAAAATCAGAATGTGTCAGTACATTTCCTTGTGCACGACAACCTTTTTCAAAGATAAATAGCCTGAATCACCTTGCTATTCGAACATTTTGTTCCTCTTAAGGTTTTTCTAGTCAATGCCAATTGTTAAAAAAAACATTTGGTATTTGAAATATGCACAATTTGGTTCGAGTCGTACCCAATCAAACAGAATAGGTTCCTTTTTCAAATTTTAAAATATATGGACACATCTATTCTAGCAGTAACTGGCCCTCCCATCAACCTTTTTGTAATGAAGTCTCAGTGTACACGTAAGCTTGCGCATCCCTTCACAATGGTCCCATTGCCGACCAAGAGATATTTAAATTATATGTAAAGCAATGTCCCGAAGACGTAGCGCTGGAAATATGTGTCACCCACCTGCAGCTGGAGGAAAGGCAGGTTGAACCACTTGTACAGGAACCTGAGGCCAAAACCATTGCGCAGTGAAGACTCCGCATAACGGATCTGGGCACTGCCCGAGGGCCTGCATGTGACCAAAAACTAGGCATGTTGTATACAGTCGATTCTACATATAACGGCCCCACTTAAAACGAACTTTCACTTAAAACTAACAATATCCGCGTGACCATGAAAATATACATTGGTTCAATGGCACAAAATCACACAACGAACGTCTCCGAGCGCCGCTGATCGGTTACAGCGAAAGGAGTCTGTGGTCTGCTGACTTCCCAGGAAACCAATTTCGACCACCGATTAGGCATCGGCGAGGTGCCCATACATTCTTGTTGTTAAACGCCGACCCTGCCTTCGTGCTCCTCTAGCTGCCGCTCCCCCCACCGCTTCTTGTTATGCACCCCTCCGTTCTTTGTCCCCCCCGCTACTCTGAGCACCCCGCATCGCCAGGCAAGGCCCGTGTTTTCACACTGCCACCAATCTTTCGAAGACCAGTCGGCCATCTACCTTGTTTTCGACCGCTAGTACTGTCGTTGGCGTCGCCAGCCTGGAGTGACCAGACCATTTGCCAACATCGTCGGCCACCGGCTGTATCCGATAGTCTGCGTCTAGTGCATGTGCGTGCGCTACCCCACCGACTCTGATAATTTGCAATTCGTTTCGTGTTTACGACTTGTTCTCGCTCACTTCGCACTAAACTCAGCAAGCCCCGTGCGCATGCGGAAGCGTGAAAACGGCTGTTAATTTGTGCGTGATGAATCGCGAAATATGAAGTTCGTGAGGCTACGCAAACCCGCCGGCGCAACAAAAAGATTTTTTGACCACTGCCGCCGATTCTTTGAACACCAACGCGCGCATCGATTCAGGCGGCCACGCACTCTTTCCAAGTTTTTCTACGTGCGAGTTTCGTGTACCTTTCAAGGAAGCTACCCAACCTGCCTCCTTCGCGTGTGTTTTGCTTTTCAAGGTCGCCCTCCTGCCGCATCCTCCCCTCTCTTTATCGCAACTCCTTGCCCTTTCTCGCAAGTCTGCTCTCCTCTCTTGATCACAACCCCTTCGCCCGTCTCCACCGCTACGCAACGCCCGCCACGCTCGCTCAAATTAGTTTCATTTTCTGACTGGAAACGGGCCCACAGCTGTTTCACGTGTTCTGGCATGTGTGTCGTGTGCGCGCGTCTTGCTCGCTCTTGGTGTGCGTGTGTGGTCATGATGGCCGACGGGAGGACTAGCACACTTTTTCCTGCCGCTCAAAAAAACGCCGAAAGTGTGACCGCTTGGCTTGGCTTGAGCGTAATCCGTGCGTTAGATGCCGCGTTAGGTGCCCTGTTGCAGAGCGCTTGCTCATAGCTGTTGACCACCTGGCTGCCAACTTGCCGCTTCGGGCGTCCCGGTATTCAGCTGCGGAAATGGTGAATATTTCGTGGGCGGCGGTGACGGCTACATGTACGAGAAACTGTTTTCGCGAGGCCGATTTCGTCGACGTCGGGCCCGATGCCAAGCCTGAAGCTTCCAAACAGGATCACTGCGGCACAGATTTGTGGCAGCGCGTCGTCGACTCCGACCTGAGAGAGCGGGTGGGACATCTGTTGCGATGGTTTAATTACGGCCGGTGATGATGCCGACACTGCGGAACCGTGAACGGATTAGGGCATTGTGAATGAAGTATGCGGCGAGAGCGATTTGAAGGAATCGGATTGAGAGAACGACGAAACTTTGGAGCCAGTGCCTCATGCAACTTATGCCACGGGCCTCGGCGAACGGGCACCCTGCCGTTTTAAATGAATTCGAGAACGCCCTTACCACTTCTGCTCTTCGAAACACGTGCGTCACGCACTTTTGGGGGCAAAAACAGTTCGTGTTTTCACTCGCAACTTTTCTTAAAAGCTGTGTTTTATTTACTATGAACTTTGGAATACAGCGAACAGATGCCGTGTCATGCTCAGGTTCGTTATAAGCGGACTTGACTGTATACCAATTCTTTTCCATGATAGTCAGTGAAATATTGGTGGTGCATCTTGTACACCGGAAAATATGGTGTACTTGAAAACAGGTAATCAACTGTAGTTACATCAAGGCAGTGCTGACATGAGGCAAGTTTGGCAACAAGAAATGCACAAGATGAAACTGCTCCCCCCAAAATAGAACATGCCTAAATGTCATACATTACTAAGTAAGTCATCATTTTCAATTTCAAATTTGCACACTAGTTTGACCATGAGAACTTTCATGAGATTCATAAGGGTACACTACTGCCTTTGTATATCTGTATTTCTTCTTTTCCCATATCATGTTACACTAGAATATGGGTCGTTTCAGTCCAAAGATTTACAAAATGAAATCGATTTGCTGTTATTAAAATTTCTGGCTTATAACCAAAGCATTCTCTGAAAGCTGACGCTTCACAATGTCCAATAAAAGCAGCAAAAAATATAAAGCAACTGTTAAAGGTCACAATGCTGCAGTGCCCAAACGACAAGTTTACAAAAACATGTTCACACACTAGCATTCAAATCAGAATGGCAACTTCGTTTACACCTGAAAAGAATGAGAATAGCAACAACGCACCGCTCTACGGATTCAACATAGAAGCGCACTTGGTCCTCGGTGATGTTTCGGTGGTGCTTCATGTCTAGATGGTTGGCCAGAACCAGAACTGGAATGTTGGCCGGAACCTTCGGCAGCTCGCGCTGCACGTAGTCAAACGTCCTGGAAGCAAAAACAAAGACAGAATATTTCTGCTTATGAGGCAAGCGAGGCCTATGTATAAATGCTCAATTTTATTGTGATAGCATTTATAGAAAAGATCCCTGTGTGTTCTCGCTAGAAAGCACCACTGTGATATTTTGAAAAAAGTCCAAATCAATATCGCCTGACGAGTTGTGCTAATAAAGTGTGCTAATAAAAGTCAACAAATGCAACTCAAATGGAGAGAAAACGCCCAGGTTGTCAATCATCGCGTGAAATGCAGGGGTACAGGAGTGGTGGCTGCGTGGCTATGGCACACTCTGCACTTTGCTCAACCTTGCATGGTCATGCACCCTTTATCTATAAAGCAATCCGCAAGTGGCTCATAGCTTTCTACATGCTGTTCTCACTACAAGGTTTGCAGCGAAGTGAAAGACTGCACAAGCGTAGCTTCACTCAGTACAGGAGCCGGCGCTTTCTTAAGGGGGGACGAGGGTCTTAAAATATCAAAATAGTTTTCAAACTTGAAAGGTAATTTTCTTGGCATTGTTAATTTCTTAAATTGAATTGCCTTACAAAAGTTTTGAGAAAGTTTCTGTGAATATATTTAAACAAACTTGGTACCATTCTTTCCCGCATCACTTGAACTACAGGCTACGTTTTCTTTCAGCCTTGATAGAATTGTAAATACATGATAAATACCAGTTAATTACTGGAAGCTCATTTGTATTTTAGTTTAAAATTTTTTTGATCAAAGAAATAACTGTTTTGACATCTAGTTTGCTTTAGCCTGGAGGATGGGCTTTTTAGAGGAATCATGAAGTTTTGCAAATAAACTCTTTTTTTTAAATCGCAAATTATAATGTGAAAATCTGTCATTGCTTCTTTTTTAAATGAGATATTTGAAATCTGTTTGCAGATTTTAAGTCTCCATTCAATCATACACATGTGTGGTAATTTTCAGGACCATAAAATAATAAAATGAACACTTTTTTTTTCAAGAGCCCCATCCCTCCTTGAAGCAACCCTGCAACACTTTTCCAAGTAGCCATCGACTTCATTAAAGGAGCTCATTGTCTCACGAATCAACCACCGCAAAAATTTGTTAAGTTTGTTAAGTATGAGCAGAGTTATGAGATTTGCCACAAGTTGCAATTGCTTTCTCTCTTCTCTCGTCTCCATGAGCGCGCTGAAAGCTAAAGAGGAACAGATATCACGAGGAAAAGAAGTTGCGCCACGTGCAATTTTTTTTCTTCAAATGCATGCCTGACTTTCAAATGCACGGCTTGGTAACTAAGTAGGTCACGATGCTCAAATCACCCAATTGTCATGAAGTTGGGTATGTGGCATGGAAATTCCTGTATATGGCATCAATAGAAAAATGAAGGAACGATTTCTAGCCGACGTAAAAAAATTAATTGGAAATTCCAGGCCGTGTGCTGCAGTACAATGCTTCGTTTGCATGTTCTCAGGAGCCTCGACCACCGATCAACAGAGTAATCTGACCATGCTAAAAAAGTGTAGCAACATTCTTTTATTTCGTTTGGCGTTTCGTTGACTCAGGTTGAGCTGGACGATAGAGTATTTAACTGCTAGCCCTCTTTCACACAGTCGAATCTCATTAATTCAAACACACTTAATTCAAACTTCGGTTAATTCGAACTCACGCTGAGGTCCTGTCATAGCTATGTGTATTCCAATGGGCAAAAACACCCTGTAATTTGAACGCGCAAGCACTTGCGACGGTTAATTTGAACCTACCGTGCTCCATAAATGCTCTCAGCACCACGCCCAATCCCGCGGCGGCAACTGCGACACCTCAACGCTGCGCGCCAAGGAAAAGAAAAAGAAAGAAAAGGCTGCGGGGGGGGGGGGGGGGGGAATGTTTGCTCTCTGTCAAATGGGGATTTGCGACGCGCTTGTGCCACGCTTCTTTTTTTTTTTCTGTACCTGCCACGTAAAGACCAAAAAAAAAGAAAGCAAGCTGTCGCGGAGTGTTGACTCTTTCTCAAATGTCGACTTGCGATGCGCTTATGCCATGCTTCCCCCCCTTTTTTTTTCCCTGCCTTGTAGATCCTTCTTTTTTTAAGAACGCGTGCGAAGAGAGCAAAAAAAAAAAAGAAGATGCTGCCGTGGAATATTGGTTCTCTCTCAAATGCCGATCTGCTTCTCTCTGCAAGGAGACACACCTCCTTTCTCGTCACGTGCTGGCCACAGAACTAGCCACACTGCAGCTGCAGCGCAGAGGGTAGTAGCAGAGACGCAGTTGTTGTCGTCGTCATCTTTAAAGAGTGTTGGTGCTGGACAGTGCTGCGCACAACTTCTCTTGCCAGGAGAATGCTGAAGCCGAAGTAGAAATGCTTTGTTGCAAGCTACGTGCGAAATTTATTGGCTCGCTTAAAGGCAAATGTGTGCAGAAACGCATCACCGATTACTTCAATTAATGACACATGACCTGTGATTTGTGAATAAATGTAGGCCTTATGAAACTGCTCCTTTGTGTTTAAGCTCAATGCGCTTGCGCCACTGCATGGTCAGCCCTCTGTACATATAGCTTTCTTTGATTCGAACTTCTAATTTGAACGAATTTTCGGGCCCCTTTGAGTTTTAATTATGGAGACTCGACTGTACAAGATTCCAGATTATTGCTATCGCATTGACTGCTTTGCTCTTTAGCAAAAACGTGACTTTTTTTTTCATATAAATTACCACTGCCAAAAAAGATCCTGAATGAACGTTCTCTTTTTTAAGCCTCAGAAACATTTGGAAGAAAGTGAAGAGCATTCAAAGCATTTTATCACCAAAATAAGTTAAACAGACGACATAACTAAGGCAACAGACAATGAAATCAAGGAGAGCAAAGAGAACATTACTTGTAGTATTTAGTTATAGTGGTATATTTTCATAAATAAAAATTAATGCGGATGAAAAAACAACTTTCTGTTGATGGGCACAAACAAACAACCTTTAAATTATGCCTCTGATGCTTGCTCGTAGCACAAAGTGTAATGCAACGAATGGTGCTTGCTAAACCCGCCTAAGATTACACACAAAAAAATACAGTTAAACCTGGATATAACGAAATTGATTAATTCCCAGAAAAATTCATTATAAAGAGGATTTCGTAATATGCTGGTCCAGTATAAAAATTTGGAAAGTAAATGTACAAATTAAACAAAAGGAAACTGAAGACAGAGCCAACCTAAAACACTTACTTTACAGTAAAAAACTGCATTATTATTATGATAGCAATTATATGGACACACTCGGCCGGTTTTTGCCGTCACCGCCATATTCACTAACAAGTACAAATTGATAACATGCCCCCCCTCCCTCGCCACGCATCGTAACTTTCACGAGCGAATGAAAGCATGCGAGCGCTGCTGAAGCAGAGATCAGAGTCAGCCCATCCCTATCGCCTTGAAAGTGCATAGGATAATATCTCCCGCATGTTAGAACTGCCATCGCATGATCAAATAGAAAGTAAACCACCCTTCTTGAACGAGCATGGAACAACGCGGGAAGGGGGGAGAGAGGAAATCGCTCATTAGCAATAATGAACTTGGATTTTAAGGGCAGTCGCGATCGGTGGCACGCTTGCAATCTCGGCGAGTAATTGATTGATGTGTGGGGTTTAATGTCCCAAAACCACCATATGATTATAAGAGACGCCGTAGTGGAGGGCTCCGGAAATTTTGACCACCTGGGGTTCTTTAACGGGACACTCAAGTTAAATAACAATTTACGTCACAATGAAAGCTCAATGTATGACATCTAAAACAACAATATTATCAACAACAGTGCCCTACTTACCAAAAATTAAAGTAAATGCACAATAGCACAAGCGGGGCCATAGGACATTTTCAAAATGATCCCGATGACATGAGAAGGACCGCCTACAATTAATCACAAGTAATTGATGTAACTTCAATAAATAAAGAACATGCTCTACATCAAGAGATGCAATACAATGCTGCTTGTATGTTTCTGCTTGATTCATGGAAAAAAGAATCGCCAGACGTTACTATGGGAAATGGCGCGAGTGGTTCGAAAATTCAATTTTCGCGTGGTTACACGGGGCAGGTGGTGCCATCTAGAGGGGGCACAGTTGAAACAAAAAACATCTGCAATCTTGAAGCCAAAGGCAGGAAATTGATCAATGGCCGTTGTTCCTGGTGTGGCTCCCGCATCTTTTGGTCTGCTGCTTCTAGCGCAGTAAAGCCGGGCAGCGTTGTGCACGGCAACAGTCACATGAATCGATTCGGTCGGTCCGCTTCTTGAGGCGGGTAATTTGAAGTACGCCAACCTGATGGGGACCACTAAAATGTGATTTTATTTCAAAATAGGCCCTTCCTTGGCACAGAATTAACACTAAAGGTTTCTGAGTCGCTATTTCAATAATCATCATCGACTTAATAGTTGCTTAAGTGTCCCTTTAACGTGCACCCAAAATCTCAGCGAGTATCAGTGTGTGCACCCAAAATCTCAGCGAGTATCAGTGTGGTTTCAATGCGAAGGGACTAAGTGAAAGAAGCACTTCTCCCTGGAGTGGCCGTATTTGCTCACACCGGCAATCTGTAGGAGTTCCGCGATATCGGATCCAAAAGAGTTGGCTGCCAGCCTTACTTCTTAAAACATTACAATTTTTTAGATATCGTGTTCACTGCATTGAATCAACGCGCCATCGTGTTACTAGAACTAATCAGCTAATCGCGAAAGCTACCAGCCTACGAACTCGTGGCGTGGCGCAAGATGGAAGCGCGTCACGATTCGACTTCCGAACATTCGTCGTCACAGTGGTCTCGGAGAGTTTCCATCAGCACCCAACCTGACATCTGCTTGGTGATGAGGACACGGTTGTCTGAAATTAGGAAAAGTCAGTTTCGCCGAAAGGGCGAAGCAATGAATGCGATAACAGCAACTTGAAATGTAACGTTGAGAACGCCAAGCAGATCGATACATGCAGCGAGCTGCTAACAAACAAATCACGCACGAAAACAACAACACAGGACGAGAGCGAACTAACGATGTTTACCACTCGACACTTAATGCACTGTTTAAACAAAAACGAGTCACGAAACGTGATCACAGGTAGAAATATGAGTGCGAACTAATAAGTGCCCCAGTTGTTAGTTCGCCGTGTTTTAAAAGCGCAATCTTTTCGCAAACAGCGCCTTGTTCCGGTCAAAGTTAAAGCGCGCAATTCTCTCTACCCCCCCCCCCCCCCCCCCGAAGGATAAGCGCCCGCAGAAGCATTTACCCCCCCCCATTCCCCGGTCGCGGGACAATGTACATGTGGGAGAGAGAAAAGCAGGCGTCTACGCATCGCTATGAGCTGAGCGCAGAGTGAGTGAGTGAGTGTGTGTGTGCATATACGGTGAATAAGGACGGTGGCAAAAAATCAGCCGAGACTGTCCATATACATAATTATTTTATCACAATAAAAAAAGCAAAGCTGAACATCTTCGGGGGCCACACCATGTGCGGGCCCATGGGGTTGAAAACGAAGAGCGAACCACATGGACACAGACACGGATATTGCAGAAAACTATTCGGTAAAGCGCCCTCTACATGCAGTGCGGTCCCATATCACCATCATCATCATCATCAGTCTGACTACGTTCACTGCAGGACAAAGGCCTCTCCCATGTTCCGCCAGTTAACCCAGTCCTGTGCTTGCTGCTGCCAATTTATACCCGCAAACTTCTTAATCTCATCTGCCCACCTAACCTTCTGTCTCCCCCTAACCCGCTTCCCTTCTCTGGGAATCCAGTTAGTTACCCTTAATGACCAGCGGTTATCCTGTCTACGTTCTACATGCCCGGCCCATGTCCATTTCCTCTTCTTTATTTCAGCTATGATATCCTTAACCCCTGTTTGTCCCCTAATCCACTCTGCTCTCTTCTTGTCTCTTAAGGTTACACCTACCATTTTGCTTTCCATTGCTCGCTGTGTCGTCCTCAATTTAAGCTCAACCCTCTTTGTAAGCCTCCAGGTTTCTGCTCCGTAGCTTAGCACCGGCAAGATACAGCTGTTATATACCTTCCTCTTGAGCGATAGTAACAATCCACCTGACATAATTTGAGAGTGCTTGCCAAATGTGCTCCACCCCATTTTTATTCTTCTAGTTACTTCAATCTCATGGTTCGGCATCGCGGTTATTACCAGTCCCAAGTAGACGTAGTCTTTTAGAACTTCAAATGCACTATTACCTATCTAGAAGTTCTGTTCTCTTGCGAGGTTGTTGTATGTTACTTTCGTTTTCAGCAAATAATTTTAAGACCCACCTTTCTGCTCTCCTTGTCTAACTCCGTAACCATGAGTTGCAATTCGTCCCCTGAGTTACTCAGCAATGCAATGTCATCGGCGAAGCCCAGGTTACTAAGATACTCTCCATTAACTCTTATCCCTAACTGTTCCCATTCTAGGCTTCTGAAAACCTCCTGTAAGCACGCGGTAAATAGAATTGGGGAGATTGTGTCCCCCTGCTTTACACCCTTCTTGATTGGTATTCTGTTGCTTTCTTTATGAAGCACTATGGTAGCAGTTGATCCCCTGTAGATTTCTTCCAGGATGTTTATATATACTTCATTGACGCCCTGATTCCGCAGTGTCTGCATGATGGCTAATATTTCTACTGAATCAAATGCCTTCTCGTAATCTATGAAGGCTATGTATAGTGGTTTGTTATATTCTCAGCATTTCTCTATTACCTGATTGATAGTATGAATGTGGTCGATTGTTGAGTAGCCTGTTCGAAATCCTGCTTGTTCCTTTGGTTGATTGAATTCTAATGTTTTCTTTACTCTGTTAGCAATTACCTTTGTAAATAGCTTGTATACTACAGAGGGCAAGCTAATCGGCCTTTTATTCTTCAAGTCCTTGTCATCTCCTTTCTTATGTATTAAGATGATGTTAGCGTTCTTCCAAGACTCTGGTACTCTTCCCGTCAGGAGACACCTCATATAAGTGACGCTAACTAAAAACGTGGTAGTATTTGTGTGTGTGGTTTGGAGTGGGGGGGCACGCACATGCGATTGCGGCTCGTGGAGTTCAAGCCCGCCTACCTGCTTCACGCGAACGCGGCCTGCGTGCCTACCGCCGCCGCTTCGCTCTTCAGTGGCGGCGGGGCAGCTGCGGACAGTGCATGCTTATACCAAAAATTTTTTATAATGCAGAGCAAAATTTCTAGACTGTCAGTGGGGAAAATTCGTTATATCAAGGTTGTTTCCCGTTGTTACTTTGTTACCTAGAGGTCACAAATACATGTGCTTCTATGGAGGAACGGCAGGAAATAGAAAAACTTCAATATATCAGGGCATTTGTTATATGAAGGTTCATTATAAGCAGGTTTAACTGTACCCAGATAAGTGGATGGGAAAAGAGCCACCGTCGTAACTCAACTGATAGAGCATTAAATGTGTAATTCAAAAAATGTTGGTTTGGTTCCCACTAACAGCAAGTTCTTTCTGTTAAAAACGTGGTGATTGCTACGACTCAAGCATCACATGCATGCCTGTGATATTGAATAAGGCATAATATGAAGTGCAGAATTTTGATTATCATTTGACATGGATTCGGTGTAGTGTAGTTTCAAGGAGAAGTCTGTATAATCAACAGGTCTCGAAATTTAGTCGGTGATTTTCTATAACACATTCTTTTGCTAACCTTTTCTTTTTTGCACATTCCTTTTGTCAGAAATGCAGGTCCTCAAACATTAATCTTTCAAGATTTGTAAATTTAGATTAATGGAAACAGCTTGGTTGCATGCCTCGATTCTAAAATGCAAAAAATGTTTTGCATATGCGCAGCTATTGAAAATGTTGTTATAGTGCGGTATTCATCATAGTGTGAATATTTGTCTCTCCAAAGACTAATGCTATAAGCAATGCATGTTGCACACTTATGAGGCTTCGTGGTCCTTGTACATTAAAATTTTATTATTATGAACAGTTGCTAGGAACCTCGTAGCATAGCTATGCACTAACGACCACATCTTAATGTGCATATCCCAATGAGCACCACCAATATCAACACAGAAATATATGTGATGCCATATATTAAATGTTGCCTGAAATACTCAGAGAAGGCCTTTTTGTTGTATTTACTAAAAAGAGGCAAAAATTTTGGTTCTCTGGCACGATTTTGTGCTAGTGCAGGTTGGCAGCAACGATGATCATTTAGAAACTACGACAAAGAACACAGCAGCAGCTGTTGTGGCAGATAAGACGACTCATCTGGCTTTCACCGGCGTAAGTATGCACACCAGTACAGCAATATGCTACTGAACAGAAACCAGCACCCACTTGCTGACGCTCATTCATGTGTCACTTCCCCTACTTTTACCCTTCTTTACAAAAAATGTTTCCAAATTTTGACTGCCTATTTTGCTTTTCCTCCACTCCATGATCATTATCGGTTCAAAGTGGGGGGCGCATCAACATCATGTCCCACGTGCACTTAAATGCACACCATTCCCAATCTTGATAGTTCCGTAAAAAATGAAAAATAGGTCGATTTTTTTTTTCACAAAAACAAAATGAAAAATCAACTCTCGTCTTATATACCAGTCATTGGCAGAAAAAAATGCGGAACGCTCGCAACAATGGGCAGCTAAAGTCGAAAGCCTTCATTGGCATCGTGAGCATCAGCAGTGGCGTCGTTAGGCAAGGCGAGGCAAAGCCTACAGTGTTCTATCAATGCCATGTTGCCTCAGTTATCTGCTGTCATTCTGCTGTTTTATTTTTTCTATTTCCTTCAGAAATGTGTGGTAATCGATGGTTAAGAAAAAAGTTACAGAGCATGCCGAAGCGCATCGCAACCTGGAGGCACAACAGGAGTTCAGAGCATGAGAGAAAAGCATTCGATACTGGAGGAGCCAAAAGCAACGCATCACATCCAGTAGAAACAAAAAAAACATTGTTTTTCGTAGTTGGACAGCAGTGTGCCCCGAACTGGAAACGCTACTCGCCAAATTCATTCGGGAGCTGCATGCGAAGTCACTACCCGTAACAGTTGAGTGCAACCGCGTGAAAGCTCTAGAGAGAGGGCACGACTCTGGGCTCACGAGGGAGCAATTCAAGGGATTGCCATCGTGGGTGCGCCGATTTATGGAGCGGAGGGAAGGGCTTTGCACTGAGACAGCGTACCTCAGTGTTTCCGCAAATGCTGCACCAATAACACATTGGATGGAACGGAGGTCGATGCACTCTGGGACATTACTAGTGAAAAACAGATGCCATCAGACTCAAGCTCGAACGAGCTGAGTGACAGCACTTCGTAACCTTCTTGCGTTTAACTACCAAAAATTAGTGCCCAAATAAAAAGAAATATCCCCACAGTGCAGCTGGTTGTGTCGCGTCTTTGCTAAGGTAAGTGTGCGCCGCAATACTCTGCGATTTTCAAAGATTTCTTTTTCGGAGATTATAAGTTTGGGGGGGTCGACCTATATTTCGGTCTGACCTATATTCCAGTTTTTACGGTAATTACGTACACCCGCACTTGACAATAAGTCACAAGACGATGAGAGTAAGCACGAGCTTCATTTGAGTACTCGTCTTGTTTATGTGTTCTTGCATGGTCATGTTTTTTGCACCCAAGTTCACCACTGATACTAAAGATGCAGCAACTTGCCAAACAACAAGTGCCAGTAATTTGAAGAGCTCAACTTATCGGTGATGTAAAGAGATCGCTTGTAGATACACAAACGTAACAATGCTGCCATCTAAAGAGTGTTAGAAGTTATAGCATTTCCCACACTTCATTACTATGGCACTTCTAACAGATAAGCCACTGCAGGCCTTTGTCAAGAATGATGAGTGAACTCGACATGCGGCAGGTTTCACAGCTATGAGAAGTATGGTGTCGCAGCAACTGTTTTTGTGGTTCTCTACCTCAGAAAATGTTCCTACCAATTTGTAGAGAGGTTTTACTGAAAATTTGAAATTCTTTGAAATTGTCTACCATTTTCATGATGCGAGGCCCCGAACAGAGTCGTACGCATGTGAATTAAGAAGTAAAGAAATACGGCCAAAGTGCAACACTTATGAAGCATACCAGTTAGTCGTGCAGGCAGCACAGACCTTTGCCTAGTTTGCACTTAAGCAAACTGTGCCAATGTGTAAAAATTGCACGAGAGCACTATTGTAACAGGTCCAAGAGAAGAAACGCCAAAAACTAGTTTATTATGGGCGAACTTGTGCCCCGAAAATTATGTGCAAAAAAATGGAAGAGTCCGCTAGACCGTTCCAAAACGAAAACTGTTCATCCGCTAACCCGCCTTCTTCTTCTTCGCAGCTCCAACCCACACTGACTCGTGCCCGTAAACAAGAGGCATAAGTCGTGCGGCCACAAGCAGGAGTGCGCACAAGACTGCGGACGCTGTTTCTTCATAATATCAGATAGTGTAATTAGTCTATGTGGCATTAGTCCCCCTTCGAAATACGCATGCGCGATAGAGGGAGGCAAACAAAGAATGGAGCTTTTTCATTGCCTCTCATAATAGGGTTTCATACGAACGACGTGTACGACTTCTGCGCTGTTTTGCCGCTTTGAACGAATAGTGTCCATCGGCGATGACTTCATTGTTTAGGTCACTAATTCGTCAGAGAACCTTATAGGGGCCAAAGTATTGCCAAAGAAGCTTTTCTGATAGGCCGCGGCATCGGATTGGTGTCCATATCTACACTCGCTCGCCTGGGTTGTACTGAACTTTTCTGCGGCACAGGTTGTAGTAGCTTGCGTCCTTGTTTTGTTGTCGATGAATTCGGTGTTGTGCCAACTGGCGTGCTTCTTCAGCCCTTTGCAGAAAGTCGTCAACTTCAGATGGCTTGTAATTGTCGTTGTCTACTGGCAACATGGCATCGAGTGTCGTAGTGACAGTGCGACCGTAGACCAGCTGAAATGGTGTGACGCGGATGGTCTCCTGCACGGCCGTATTGTAGGCGAAGGTTGCGTATGGTAAGATTTTGTCTCACAATTTATGCTCAATGTCAACGTACATCGACAGCATGTCAGCGATGGTGCAGTTCAGGCGTGTTGTCAACCCGTTGGTTTTGGGATGGTATGCAGTGGTCTTCCTATGACTGGTGTTAGTCATTGTCATTAAAGACTGCATCAAATCAGCCATGAACGCTGCTCCTCGATCGGTAATCACGACGAGTGGGGCTCCTTGGCGAAGAACAATATTCTGAACAAAAAACTTCGCGACTTCCGTTGCCGTTCCTCCCTCAATGCAGCCGGTTTCAGCATATCGTGTCAAATAGTCAGTAGCAACTATTATTCACCTTTTTCCTGATGCTGACATTGGAAACGGTTCGAGGAGGTCCATTCCAACCTGTTAAAATGGAGTCACAGGAGGCTCTATAGGCTGGAGAAGGCCGGCCGTCTTGGGGGATGGTGTTTTTGCGCCTTTGACACTCGTGACATGTCTTGACGTAATGCTTCCCGGACGCTAGCAATTTGGGCCAGTAATATTTCTGATGAATTTTGGCAAATGTTCGACTCGTGCCCAAGTGACCCGCAGACGATTCATCATGACAGGCTTCTAAGACTTCATGCCTCATGGCTGATGGTACAACGAGTAAGAACTTCTCCTTGTTGTGTTCGAAATTCCTCTTGTAAAATGCATTATCTCGGAGGCAGAATGAGGATAACCCTCTCTTAAATACGCGAGGAACTTGTTCGTCGTGCCCTTCGAGATACTTTATTAATGGGAGCAGTTCCATGTCAGCCTGTTGATGCTCGGCGATTTCTGAGGTTTTTATCACACAAAAGAGTGGGAAGTCCTCTTATTCTGAAAGAGTCGACTGGTGAACATGATAAGCAGTCAGCATAATCATGCTTTATGCCAGAACTATATACGACAGTTATGTCATATTCTTGGAGCCTCATACTCCATCTCGCAAGCCGCCCCGATGGGTCTTTTAAGCTCGCCAGCCAACAAAGTGAGTGGTGGTGACTGACGGCACAGAACGGCCTGCCGTAGAGGTATGGCCTGAACTTGCTGATCGCCCATATGACTGCCAAGCACTCTTTTTCGGTTGCAGAGTAGTTTCTTTCCGCTTTTGAAAGGGTGCAGCTAGCATATGCTATCACTTTCTCTTCTCTATTCTGCCATTGCACCAGGACCACACCTAGGCCAAGATTGCTGGCATCTGTATGAACTTCTGTATCCGCGGTTTCGTCGAAGTGGGCCAGGATAGGTGGGGCTTGCAAACGTTTCTTTAGTTCGTTGAAAGCACTATCTTGTTCAGTGCACCAAATAAATGGCACGTCCTCTTTCGTGAGTCTTGTTAGAGGTTCGGCAATTTTCGCGAAATTTTTCACAAGCCGCCTGTAATAAGCACATAAACCCGAAAATCGGTGTACCACCTTCTTAGTCTTTTGGCTTGGGAAACAGCCCCACGGCCACAGTCTTGTCTGGGTCCAGGCCAACACCTTGAGCGCTGATTACATGACCAAGAAAACGAAGCTTCTCGAATCCAAACTGGCCTTTTTCCGGTTTAATCGTCAAGCCGGCTGACTGGATAGCCTGAAGTACCGAACGTAGTTTCTCTACATGCTGTTCAAACGTTGCTGAAGACACCACAATGTCGTCCAGGTAGAATAAGCACGACTGCCATTTGAGGCCTGAAAGGACGATGTTTATCATGCGCTCGAATGTTGCAGGCGCACAACAGAGGCCGAATGGGAGTGCTTTAAACTCATATAGACTATTCGGGGTTACGAAAGCAGTCTTATCACGGTCTCTTTCGTCCACTTCAATTTGCCAATAACCGCTTTTTAAATCCAATGAAGAAAAATACCTTGCGTGCCGTAGCCGATCCAACGTATCATCAATACGTGGCAAAGGGTAGACATCCCGTTTGGTCACCCTGTTCAGCTTTCTGTAATCAATGCAGAATCTCAGCGTGTTGTCCTTTTTCCTCACAAGGACTACAGGAAACGCCCACGGACTATTGGATGGCTGTATGACATCGTCCTCCAGCATCTCTTTCATTTGGTTCTTTATGATCTCTTGTTCCTTTGGTGACACTCTGTACGGATGTTGGTGTACCAGCTTTGTAGCTTCATCTGTTATTATTCGGTGTTTAACAACCTGGGTCAGCCATACTTTTGACGAGGTAGAGAAACATCCGGCAAAGTCTTTTATGAGGTCTTAAATAATTTTTAATTTTCTTCTCGGCTGGTGATAAATTTTGGCTGATTGCAACTCTTGCCGCGACATCAGGCGCAGGTTCTAAAGCAGGTGGCCCTGACATATGGTGACCCCGCTACTCACCGTAGCGGATGATCACCGTGGGTTCACGCTTAGCGAGCCACAGGGCCGTGACTCCGTCACTCGCGTGTAGCGCAACACTCCACGCGCGCTCAACTAATAGGGCGTTTAGCGCAGCGCGGCAAAACAGACAGTGTTCTAATACAAAATACACAATACTTTATTGCCTCTGGCGGCACCCCGAACAATAGTACAACGTCTGCTCCCGGGACGCGGTTAGCAAAGGCACCCGCACGCGGACGTTCACAATAAGGGGAAAATCGCGAGCACGTCGCAGCTGGCAATGGCGAGCTTTGAAACGCCGGTCGGGAAAAGGTCCTTCGCAGCTATGCTGCGCACTCTCACGATGGCGAATGGGCCTGGTCGCGAGTTAACGTTAGGGCAAACCTCGTACGCGTAGGCCTACGGCAAGTGCGCCTCGGTGTGGTATAATCACTTCATACACTAGGCACCGCTGTGGGCTTAGCGTACGCTACCAAAGCTAGCACTCAAGTAAACACGCCTGCCGAGGTGCCAAAGGCCACCCCAGGCAGGCTACACTCAGGTGATTCCCAAAAGCGACGCGGACGAAGGAAAACACGTGCTTACCCAGCGCCGACCACGGAGGAGATAGTCAGCTCCCTCGACACACACGTAACCTGTGCCGCCCGCACGTGGCGCCATCTATCGCCACGTGCCATTAGCAGAGCAGAAAAGCAAAAGGATGTGGCCGTGTGGCGGAATGCCCGCGAAATGGTCGCGGGCGTGCCTCAGATCCCCACATCCTCCTCTCCTTAACTGACTCTATATACCGGTCTGCAAAAGCAGCCAGTCGTCGCCCATGCATGCAAAGGCGTCATGCAATGGGCAACAGCTAGCCTCAGCCTCGCTTTGCAATTGCTGCTTAAGAAAAAAAACAACACAAGAATACACTTGAGAAATATAATGGCACCGCGGAAGAGGGTAACGGGAGTTCATGATGCTCACGCAAGAGCGCGTCCACGGCTCGGAGGGGCAGCGTCACGTAATGTTTGACTTGGGTGACTGCGTGGATGCGAGAGTGCAAGGCGACGGTTCTGGTTGAAGCCCTCATGCGAGGAACGGGCTCACCTTCGTCTCGTCAATCTTGACGACAGCCCTGCGTGTCCGACGAATGCCGCCTAGGTGGAGGTTCGGATGGACCTCGCTGCGACAGCCGGCCCTTCTGCTGGAATCATGGCCGCCAAATCCACTGGCTGTGAGGCGTCCTGTGGCGTCGGTCGAGTCGTGCACAGCGTCTGCGACAGCTGGCCTCGTGCAGGAGCCGTGATAGAAAAGACCAGCAGAGCTTATGAGCGACGGTCGGGAGCAGGGCACAACTGGGCTGCCTAATGACCGCAGGTCTCCGAACACCTCCAGAGTCCAAGGTGGTGTAGGGGTCGGTTCTTAAGTTGTCGCCACATGCACGCACACCGCAAAGGAAGGCGCAGAGTGTCCTTTGTCCTTCTTCCCACGCTAAAGGACCAATTCACAATCCCCTCCTCCAGCGAGAAGGAAAAAAAGAAAACACGAAAAAAAAACATCAAGTAAACAAGAACACTCAAATGACAATCAGCAGCAGTAACTGGGCAGAGCCGACTTCTTAGCAAGCACTGGCTGTAAAGAAGTTGGCTAACTGAGACTAGACAGTAAAAATGAGGGCCTTCGGTTGTGGAAATAAGCCCGCCATCCGGCGCGAAATCACTCAGGTGACCGTTTTCTCAGATTATACCGGTGCGTGGTCCGAATGCGGTCCGCCGCGCCGGGTGTGCGCCGTTGCTTGCGCGAAGAGCCACAGGGCACTGGCGCAGGCTCGTCAGACTTCGACGCAAAGGATTTCAGGTCTGCGATGTGGGCACGGCTGAGTTTTCCCAAAAGCGGGTCTTTCAGCAAGTACGCGAGTGGAGTCCAAGCTTTCTCCACTCTGTACAGACCAAGCCACTTTGGAGCGAGCCAAGCTGAGAAACCTTTGCTTGCGTCGCTAAGAGCGTGGTTGCGCTTCAGGACGAGGTCACCTACCTTAAATGAAAGGTGCCAACATTTTCGGTCGTACTGGGCCTTTTGCTCAGCCCTGGCCGATGCCAAACTCTGCCTCGCTCTACTGAGAACTCGACAAAGCCTGTCCCGAAGTGTTGGAAGATTGATTGATTGATTGATTGATATGTGGGGTTTAACGTCCCAAAACCACTATATGATTATGAGAGACGCCGTAGTGGAGGGCTCCGGAAATTTAGACCACCTGGGGTTCTTTAATGTGCACCCAAATCTGAGCACACGGGCCTACAACATTTCCGCCTCCATCAAAAATGCAGCCGCCGCAGCCGGGATTCGAACCCGCGCCCTGCGGGTCAGCAGCCGAGTACCTTAGCCACTAGACCACTGCGGCGGGGCGAAGTGTTGGAAGCGTAAGCAGAACAGTCTGCCAGTTCTTCCTCGTCTCCGAGCTGGCATTGCATGACACTGGTCACCGGATTTGCCAACTCCCTTCCGAAATAAAGGAAGGCGGGAGGGAAACCAGTAGAGCGACTCTCGGAGGTTCGGATTGCAAACGCGAGTTCACTCAAATGGTCTGCCCAGTCCTTTTGACTTTCGGCAAAGGCCGCCAATATCGGTTTGAGCGTACGATTGGTTCGCTCCGTCCAATTGGACTGGGGATGATAGGGCGACGTGGTGCAGTGATCTATTCCTAGGGAACGGCACGTATCACCAAACACCCAAGCGGTGAAATACGATGCGTTGTCCGTGATCAATCTTTTCGGAAAGCCGAACCGACAAAACACTTTCTGTAGCCTCTCTAGCACCGCTCGCGCTGTCACTTTCTGCAGCAGAAACAGCTCCACCCATTTGGAAAAATGATCAACAACTACCAACAGATGTATGAACCCCTACTTACTCCTGGGAAACGGCCCCATGAGATCGCAGGTGGCTACTTGCCACGGATGCTCACTGACAATCGGTTTCATCAAGCCGGGCGGCTTGCCACCCCTTGATTTCACCGCTTGACAGACGTGGCAGGAACGGCAATAGAGAAAAATGTCACACTTCATGCCATGCCAAGTCACAACCTTGCTCAGTTTCGCAAAAACTTTAGAGCCACTCAGGTGACCGGCCATGGGCTCGTCGTGAGAGGCTCGCAACAGTGTGCCTCTGAGATTTTTGGGCACAACCACCTTAAACGGGTCCACTGACTCCTCATCGGTGGCTATGTATTTCAGCAGGACTCCATGGTCCAGCAAGTATGTATCCGCGGAGGACCCAGCGACACACGCCGGTTCCCGTCCCCCTGCGTCCGCCGCACTACCAGCAGCATCTCGGCGCTCTGTCTCCCTGAGACCGTCGCTTAACTCGCGACAAAACGGATCATCTTGCTGGGCCTTCAGTAACTCTTGTCTGCCGAAAGGGATTCCCATTCTCCCAAAGGGGAGCTTGGTATCGTTCCCACTCAGGACTGCAGCCATCGCCTCCGCTCGCATTGGCGTCATGGGTTAGCTTCCCTTTCGCTCCCCCTCTCGCCCGCTTCGCAGCGCGCTGCTTGCCTGGCCCGTGGAAAAGGTTTGCTCGTCGGCGCACTCACCCTTTTCTCCACTCGGCGGCTCCGCCGCCGTTCTGCCCGCGCCGCTCATTTGTGCAAAGGCACCGCTAGCGGTTGTCGCACCGGGATCCAGACTCCTGGTATACACTGGGGCACGAGATAGCGCGTCAGCTACCACGTTAGTGCTCCCCTTCCGATACTGCACTGAAAAGTCATAATGCTGTATTAGGAGAGCCCAGCGCGCTAGCCTGCCTGCAAGCTCACGGAGCCGCATCAGCCAGCTAAGTGCGCTGTGATCTGTTTGCACCACAAATTTAGTGCCATCAAGGTAGACATCAAACTTCCACAGTGCAAACACAATGGCGAGACACTCCCTCTCAGTCACGGAATAATTCCTTTCCGCGGGTATCAACAAGCGGCTGGCAGAGGCCAGCGGCTGCAACACACCATCGTATTCCTGTAGGAGAACTGCTCCTAATCCCAGATCGCTTGCGTCAGTCTGGACAACAAACGGTCTGGTTAGGTCCGGGAGCTTGAGCTGCGCCGTCTCCGAAATGGTGCTAGACAGACGGCAAAACACCTCTTGCTGCTCAGGTCCCCATCGCCACTCAGCTGACCTACCCAAGAGCTTGGTCAAAGGCGCCTGCACTCGGGCACAGGACGGAATGAACGACCGGTAAAAATCGGCCATTCCGAAAAGGCGGCGCAGGCCGCGTACGTCCTTGGGCGCGGGGAAATCGAGGATTGCTCGAAGTTTCTTCCGATCTGGCTCAATGGAGCCTTCGCCCAGCGTGAAGCCAAGTAACTGAACTCGGGTTCGCGCTAGTTGGGCCTTTGCGGGATTTAACGTCATCCCGACGGCTCTCACCCTCTCAAGCACATCGGCAATGTCGGCCAAGTGCTCTTCGAAGGTTTGTGAATAAATCACGATGTCGTCGAGGTAGCACATGCACTAAGACCACTTTGCTTCCCCGAGGGCGCGATCCATGAGTCTCTTAAAAGTCGCAGGAGCATTGCAAAGACCAAAGGCCATATGAGTGAACTCAAATAACCCTCTGTGGGACGTGAACGCGGTCTTACACCGGTCACGCACATCCATCCGGACCTGTAGGTAACCTTTGGAGGCATCTAATGTGGTAAAATACCGCGCAGTGCCGAGGTTCCCTACGATGGAGCTAATCGTGGGGAGTGGATAGGCATCCTTACGAGTCACTTCGTTCAGACGGCGGTAGTCTACGCACAGGGGATGACTGCCATCTTTCTTAGGCACCAACACAATTGGAGACGCCCAGGCGCTGGACGAACGGTGAACAATGCCAGCTGAGAGCATCTCGTCCAGCAAGCCATCAATTACCTGCCTCTTGGCCTGGCTGACAGGCCTGGGGTTACACTTCAAAGGAAGCGCGTGGCCAGTTTCGATTGAATGGCTCACCAAATCAGTACAGCCGGGTTGATCGGTGAACAGCTCATCGTATTCTCGTAGCAATGCCGACAGACGAGCCTTTGTGTATCATTCAACTGAGTTGCACAGGCGATGAAAGGATGCGGAGCTTTTTCGTGTCGTGCCGGTCGATCCCGATGGGGATTTTGAGCCGACGAGTGTATAGCGCAGGGGCCTGCTCCTGAAGTTTGCACGTGACACGGTTTTGACGCTTCTACTGCACAGGCAACAGAAAGCCCCGGTAGGCTGATGAACGGCTTTAGCTCGGAAAAAGGTCTGTCGCGATAGCCTCCATTCGCAATGTCCACTACGATACCGTTTTTCAAGAGAAAGTCCCGACCGAGAATCACCGGAACACTGAGCCCTGGAAATGAACAAAACGCGCGCGTCTCATTCGGCCTCCCCATCCGACAGTCAACCTCGCGGCGCCCGCCGACTGGGCCACGCCTTTCGCGAGGGTGAATGTCGTTCGGCTGTCCCGCAAGCGCACCGAGCGCTTCTGCAAGTGGGACAACACCTGTTCGCCAAACAACGAAGCGCTTGCGCCTGTGTCCAGCAACGCCGAGAATTTGCAACCGACAATGGTGACCGAAATAAACAGCGCGTGCGCACCAGCAAGACTGCTTGCCCGGTACACAGAGGGGAGAAGCAAGGGTTCGGCCGCTCGTGCCTTCACGAACGGCCCGCCCTCCAGTTTCCCTGCCTCACAGGAGGCACAAACGCGGAGCACTTCCTCGCTATGTGCCCTCGTTGACGGCAGTGGAAGCAGCGCACTCCATCGCGGTCCCTTTCCCGAGGCGGAGCAGCTTCGAGCTGCAGGGGTCGGTTCGCCGCGTGATCAAAGGAACCGCTCTGACGACCGTCACCCCCGGTGATGCGCTGGGTCGAAATTCGTCCCTGCTCGCGCGCGTCAAGTTGCGATGCAGCACCGGCTACACGCCTCCCGTACGTGTAGGGATCTAAAGCTCGATCGCTTATCTTCCACGTGCGCCCAACTGTGGCGGTAGATGATCATACTTTCTTGTATGATCATCTTTGTAAGCTCCGGCGGGCTGTTTCCACTGAGGAAGGGTCATGGCCCCTCCCCACGCGCAGCGCGGTTCAATGGCCTCGCTGGCTGGCGGACGATACCCAGACAACACTCGATGTCCTGAGGTTGTCTTCATATGCAATCGTCCTCGCACAGTTCTCATTGACCTTAGTACTTACTGAGGATGACACAAGCTGGTTTGCCCCGGAAACGTCTTTTCGGGTGCTTTCTTAGGACAACAATTGGTCCGGAAAAGGTCCTGTTAAGGATCTTTTGGGGATGACAAAAGCATTGCACTGAGCACTTAGATATAATTCCTGAAGACCTTTGTGCACCAAGTAGTTGCATTTCATACATAAAAACTTTCCCCACAAGTTTGTTTCTTACAGTCATAAAGTTATTGTATATTTTTGCCTCATTTTTTTTGCAGAAAATTTTAAAGTTATGTGTTGCGCTTAATGAGACACACATAATCAATTGGCTTAGGTATCGAACCTGGTATTGCAAAATGTCCATTTGAAACAGTGTGTTCTTAAATGTCACAGCCTTAAATTAGTCATTATATGCTGCTGTAGCGCATAATAACAAACTAGCAGCTGGCAACCATTGACTATGCGGCACCATTCTAGATAGTCAAGTTGCCAAGCCATTCCAAGCCAATTGACTGTCAAAATGGCAGCGGCGGCCCTGTCAGGAAAAGTGCAGTAAACTAGTGAAGGTTCGTGTCCTTTGTTGTTTGTGTGCATGGTTAAAAGTGAGATATGTGTGATAGTGTAAGTCGTAAGTGATGACGGTAGGTAAATTGCCGTGTTGATGGGTGCACTGGGCTGCTCAACATTCAGACTGATCATGGATGCATTGTCACCAGCCGACCACGGCGAGGTGTGGTTCGAAGCAGCCCAGAACAACAGCCAATTACGATCAACTGGGCTTCGAAGCAGCCTGGTCCCAATGTGAAAGGATCGACTTCTGCATCTGACACATGACCCGACCTCGGGCAAGTCAAGTCAACGCTCGTGTCGAGTGTACTGATAGGCTGTCAGAGCGGAGCCTCTAACACTAGTGAGTGCATTGGGCGCGATACACGTGGTGATGAGGACACTGTGTCAAACTTTCGAGGAAGATTATAAACGTAGTAGATTGATCTGTGTTGACTGCCTTGATACTGCTTTTCTTTCTTGAGACTATACGCGTACTCGAATGCCTGACAAAGCTGTCACTTGTGATTAATTACTGTTAAATAAATAAATTTCAGTCAACAAGCTTTGTTTGTTTTTCTCTAATAGTCGAGCACTGTCACCTCTCTGTTGATTGATACAGTATATATACTCGAGACCTCGCAGGTTTTTTTCTTTTGATGTATGGAAATATCATGATAACAAGTAAATCCTAAGTAGTATCACTGCCCACAGTACCGAACCGGCCACGCTATCGTTGTTCCGAAAAGACACTGAAAGAGTCCTGAGTTGTTGTTTTGATGATGTGCTGAGGTTGTTATGTGTATGGATAAGGGGACGGGATTAGCCCCTTTCTAGTACCATAAGAGGACATTTTGAGGGCGTGATATTGTCCTCACGGAGGCATACTGAGGACGTCCTGAGGGTGTGTTTGTGTTGACTGGGTAGGCACGCACGGCGAGAATGTCGCCTTGAATGCGCTTTGCCTCGACGGCCAATTCCTCCAAATCACGGAAGCGGCTGCCGCGCAGGTACGTCGAAAAAGTCAGGTGTGCCTGCCTGATCACCCGTCGGACGCGCTCCTCGTTCGAGGCTCTGGGCTCAGCGATAGAAAAAAGGTCTTATACCGCGCGTACGTACTCCTGAAGCGACTCATCAGGAGCTTGTGTGTGGAGCTCGAGCTCGCGCCACATCCTACTCTCGTAGTCAGCGGGTAAGAATTCGCGCAGGAAAGCGGCGCGGAACTCATCGAGGGTTGCTGCTCGGTGGCCGGAAAGCCGATGCCACCTGGCCACCGAGTCAGTCAGTGCAGCCGGGACAAAGCGTCCGAGCACTTCCTGGTCGTCTAGACCCCTGGCTCTCTGATAACGTGTGAGGGAGTCCAGGTAATCTCTTGCACTTTGCAGATCACCATACCCGTTGCAGGTCGAAACGGCCAACATGACAGCGGGATGAGGGCGTTTCGGAACGGCCGAAAGCGTTTGGACTGCCCCCGTGAGTGCCTCAATCATTTGGGTGGCATTTTGCAGCAGCGTCTGTGCCCCCGCTTCAAAAGAAGCTGTCGGTGCATTAGCGCGTGGGCGAGCAATGGGGAACTGTCTCCAAGCTCGATAAGCGGCGCGGTTTTAAAATTAACACCGGCCGTCGCGACATTGGGGAGTGCCTGTTGCTCACAGCTGACTCTTGGGGCAGCTTCACGTGAAATTGCTAGGCCGCTTGCGGCTAGCTGTACAGGCACGTGCTCGAAATGACCTTGGCTGCTAGGTTGCGTAGCAGCCAGCGGGCAATATTCGGCAACGACTGAGGCCGCGGTACCAATCTGCGCCCCAGAAGCTCCACTGAGAGCCTTTTCGAAGCGCGGTGACATGGAACTGCCATGCATTCTAAAGGGCCCAGTAACAATCCAATTCACCCGCGTGCACTGTTCGGGTTGGGCTATGGCCCCGGACCAAAAACACGCTACCTCTCCAGTGGGAGCTGTTACGTGGCGCCTCGTGTCATCCCGACTGGGGCTTGTGACAAGTGAGGGTGCGCAATTGTGATGCTCAAGGGGGGCACTGGCCCTGTTCTCGAGCAATGCGGTATCTGCTAAAAGCGTCAGCAGACAGAACTCAGGCGGAGCAGACATAACGTGGGTAAACGCAGCGAGCCTGATTCGCAAAGGCGGGCTGACTCGGCTAAGACTAATCAAAGGCTTAATGAGCCTTTGATACTGCTCTGGGCACCAGTATGGTGACCCCGCTACTCACCGTAGCGGATGATCACCGCGGGTTCACGCTTAGCGAGCCACAGAGCCGCGACTCCGTCACTTACTCGCGTGTAGCGCACCGCTCCGCGCGCGCTCAACTAATAAGGCGTTTAGCGCGGCGCGGCAAAACAGACAGTGTTCTAATACAAAATACACAACACTTTGTTGCCTCTGGCGGCACCCCGAACAACAGTACAGCGTCCTCTCCCGGAACCCGTGTAGCAAAGGCACCCGCACGCGGACGTTCACAATAAGGGGAAAACCGCGAGCACATGGCAGCTGGCAATGGCGAGCTTTGACACCCCGGTCGGGAAAAGGTCTCTCGCGGCTCTCACGATGGCCAATGGACCTGGTCGCGAGTGTTAGGGCAAACCTCGTATGCGTAGGCCTACGGCAAGTGCGGCTCGGTGTGGTTCGACCCCTTCAAGCACTAGGCACCGCTGTGGGCTTAGCGTACGCTACCGAAGTTAGCACTCAAGTAAACACGCCTGCCAAGGTGCCAAAGGCCACCCCAGGCAGGCTACAGTTCGGCGATTCCCAAAGGGGACGCGAACGAAGGAAAACACGTGCTTACCCGGCGCCGACCACGGAGAAGAGAGTCAGCTCCCTCGGCGCGCATGTAACCCGTGCCGCCTGCACGTTGCGCCATCTATCGCCATGTGCCATTAGCAGAGCAGAAAAGCAAAAGGGTGTGGCCGTGTGGCGGAATGCCCACAAAATGGTCGCGGGCGCGCCTCAGATCCCCACAGACACCAGACCATATAAGTCCGTCACTGTTTCAAAACCATGCAGGAAGGCGATAGCAGTGTCCTTTGTAACATGCTGAACTTCGTTTTTCGAAATTTGTGAGCAATACATCGGCACATCTACCACGTAATTGAACAATGCCTCGAGCTACACAAATGCCTTTCTTGAGCAGTAGTTCGATGTTTGCATCCGCTATAGCTTCAGAATCAACGAATGCTTCATTTCTTACATTGACTATTACGCTGCATCGTGGCGGCACGGTAACATCACAATCTCTAACATGTAATACAGTGTACTCTGGCTCATTAGTGTCTATGGCCAGTTTCGTCGAAAAAAAGACACTAGAATTCTGCAGGTTGACTATAGCTCTGTTTGCTAGCAGAAAATCCATTCCGAGTATTAAATTTCTAGAGCATTCGGAAAGTACGACAAAGTCAGCAACGTAAGTAGCGCCTTGAATTCCGATTATTGCGGTACATCTTCCCAGAGGTGTAATGAGATAACCCCCAACCGTGCGTATTTAGAATCCACTCCAAGGCATCAGAACTTTCTTTAAATCCTTTGCGGCAACCTAACTGACAACCGAATAATCAGCACCTGTATCAACTAAAAGGTTAAATTCACACCTGTCTACGGCAACGCGCAAGTCTGAAGAAATTTTGTCTTTACCTAATCTAGTTGTAGTGTTCCGCTCATCGTTACTACACTGGGACTTAGACGGAGGATCTTCAGTTGGTCGGACATCAGCGGCCTTGCCTTCACAGGTCACTGGCTTCAGTTTTCCTGATGGGGACTGCTTTAACAACTGTGTGTTAAAGTTGAAGGTGGAGAAGGTGAACTAAATCGTCACGGGCTTGGTGATCGATAACGAGCAGGCACTGGTGATCTAGGCTGATGCTGGAAACCAGCAGTTGGAAATAGATGGCCGGACAAGTAATCTTCGATTTCAACGGGTCTTTCGCCATTTCGGGGGCATGGCGCACTTGGAGAAAACCCATGGAGACCAACCCATCGATATGGGCACATTCTGTACATGTTTCCAGCTTCGCCGCAGTGACAACAGAGCCGCGTCCTGTCAGGTGTGCGCCACACGTCGCTTTTCTGTGGCCTCGAATTAGCTGGATAGTTTGAGCCACGCAAAGCCGGTCGGTAGCCACTGGGAGCTGCAAACAAAGCAGTATGCACGGCGGGCTGGCGCACAGCATCGGCGTAAGTCGGTATGGGGCATTCCTGCAATTGCTGTTCAAGTCGAACAGGTTGCGCCTCGGGTTCCGCTAGTAAAATGGCGTGGCGAACTTCATCTCTGATCAGGATAGTGAGAGACGAAACTGGCATTGCGACTTGTGGCAGCAACTTCTGGAGCTCTTCCTTCACAATGGAACGCACCATTTCCCTGAATGCTTCGCTGCTGCTGCCTAGGTTTGCTGAGAGGACATCCGCAGGAACACTACTCGTATCATGATTTCAGTGACGGGAGCGCTGCTGCAATGCCCGCTCTATGGAGGTAGCTTCGGTGTAGAATTCAGAAACTGTACGAGGTGGCTTGCGTACTAAACCGGTAAATAACTCTTGTTTGACACCTCGCATCAAGTGATGCAGCTTTTTCTCTTCGGTCATGTTCGGGTCAGCGCGTTTGAATAGGCGGGACATGTCCTCAATATACATGCCAACGTTTTCATTCATGCGCTGGTTCCTGGACTGTAGAGCATTCTCCGCCTTCTCCCGACGATCGGTGCTGGCATATGTAGCTACTATTTCTCGTCGAAATTCTTCCCATGTCGGTATGAAAGCTTCATGGTTTTCATACCACGTCCTCGCTGCATTCTCCAATGCGAAGTACACGCGACGCAGTTTCCTTGCTTCATCCCAGTCATCGGTCTTTGCAACCCACTTGAAGTGTTCTAACCAATCTTCTACATCTTCGAACGTGTCACCATGGAAGGGCTCAGGCAAGCACAGTGGGGACAGAATAAGTTCCGAGGATGTCATCTGGCAAGCCATCGTTGCGTTGTCTGTGGACGCTGCTTGTGTTGCTGAAGCACTGGGGAGGGGTGCAAATTCAGGCGGCTCTCCTCGAAGCCAGCGGCTTGAACGCTGGTGTACCAGAGTCAGTTTGCCAGGTTTCAATCTTTTAGGATCGGGGCTTCGCTCTCTTGCGCCAAGGGGGCTTCCAATCATACCAAGCACCGTCTACCAGAATGTAACGGTTCCAAGAGAAGAAACACCAAAAACTAGTTTATTACGAGTGAACTTGTGCCCTGAAAATTATTTGCGAAAAAATGGAAGAGTCCGCTAGAGCGTTCCAAAACAAAAACTGTTCATCTGCCAACACGCCTTCTTTTTCTTCGCAGCTCCAACCCACACTGACTCGTGCCCGTGAACAAGAGGCATAAGTCGTGCGGCCACAAGCAGGAGTGCGCACAAGACTGTGGATGCTGATTCTTCATAATATCGGATAGGGTAATTAGTCTCTGTGGCAATATAACACACACGCTGAGAATATCGAGGCCACACTAGCCTTATGTTTCACAAAGTGGTATCCTCTCCCACACACCTATGTTTTTCTGCTTTATTCCTCTCACCCTCTGAGCTATCACTCAGTCAATCATCACTGCGCTCTGAATTCACCCTCTTTCATCCTTCCCTCCATAAATTGTTTGCTCAGGTAGTATGCAATTAAATGACACAAAACAGAAGAGCTGCACTGATAGCAGCACTGTGATGGGCAAACCTGCTGTGTCAAAGATTGTTTTGAGCATTTGTTTCTCGAAATTATAAATAGAAGCATCAGAATATGTACTCACCATTGTTTGGTGATGTCTAGCATCATGACGACTCCATTTGTGCCCTTGTAGACATCAATGAACTCTGCATCCAATGCAGCCTCCTCAGGTACCTGCCATACAAGAAGGAAAGTACTTGAATTTTTATACTAAATTAAAGGAAGCATTATAAACACTAAGTATATGAATATATATGCCAACGCACTTTAATGCATCACACTTTCTACTTCACTAATTTAAGGTACAAATAAAAAAAAGATAAACACATGTCCTACCCAGTAATAACTATTTTGCAATGAATTAGTTCCAAGAAAGCATGCTTAGTGAAAATCTTGCCACACACAGTCAAGAGTTTATGTACACACCAGCACTCTAATAAAAGATACTGTTGCCTGTAGGTGACTTCCAAATTTAGAGTGGGATAATGACCTCTCACACCAAAATAAAAATAAAAGCAATGATGTAACATAAAAGATGTGATGATACAAGAGAAAAACTGTGTTTCCAGGAATGACAATGGGCCCATCAACAGCCCCAGCAAAGCCAACAGTTCTCATGATGGGGCACAAACACCGCCAGCCTTGCGTGTGTTGCCACTTGTTCAGAGATAAACCAGCAGCCGAGTCAATCATTAATGCAGTAGCAGCTTCCACAATTTTTTTTTTTTGGGGGGGGGGGGGGGGGGTGTAATAGGCGTTGCTGCACCTGTGACTATAATTTACACTTTGACACAAGTGCAGATCTCACACTACAACTGAACAGAAAAGTGTCAATTATATTAAATTGCACGGTATTTCAATACAAAGCATTAATTGAGCTATTTTAATAACATGCCACATTCAATGATATTGACAAATTATCAAATTATACATGATCAGCATCACAATTTTTGAGATAGCAGTTACAGGGTTGACATGGCCAAGAACTTGTCAATGTAATCAACTTGATGGTTGATTACATTGACAAGTTGACATATAAAGTACAAACTGACAAGACCTTATCACGCCTGCAAGTGGTATGAAATAGAATGAAGAGAAAGCATGTGGGTATGTCTTCGATCATGGAAGGGGCGCTGGGAGGTGGTGAAAACGCCTGGGGCAGAGGGAGGGGGAAGGCGAATACTGAAGACATGGTTCTAGAAGAGATCGTCACAGATCAAGCATGCATCTCCACTATGTAGTTAACATCGCCTTTAATCAAGCACCTGTGAGTTCGTAAAAAAAAGCTGCGCAGCACTTCCAGATAAGACTGAGCGAGCCATTCCCTTCATGTTCCCATTTCCACCGGCTTCCCTGGACCTCCACAAGTTTAATGCTGCAGCTCACGTTATGGCAACAAAATGAGAGGCAACTCAACATTCTTGCTCATTTCATTTTGCACTGTTCATCATTCCGAAGTTGTGAAAGACGGCGTTGGCGATCATCAAGTGAGGCATATGAGCAAGTGCCATACTCACTAATTTAGTGAATATGGAAATTTTTAATATATAAGGCCAATAAAACAAGTGAAAATTTTATAGACGTTTGTAAATTGTTACCATCATCAGTTCTTCCTCTTTTGGGCAGAACTGTGGCTTTTTCACTAGAAATCCTTAATTTAATAGCACTTTGTCAATACCAGGGATTGAGGTATCTACCACTCATAAATAGAGAAACAGGTGCAATAATAATGCAACTGTCACAGTGGTAGCAAACTGTAGATTATTCTTACATAATAAATGTTTTTCAATAACAACATTAGATTACCAATGCTGTTCTTAATTTAAAAAAACAATATTCAAAGGACGGCACTGAATGGGTAACGGCGCTTTTATCGTAAAGTGTATTGCTGCCATAAATATCCTGCATTATATCGGCTCATTAATAACAATGATTCCACCGACAGTCCAGAGCATTACTGTCAAAACTGCCACCAAAAAAGTTATTTCTGTGGCAGCAAACGAAATACCTTTAACAAGAGCACACAGTTTTCTAACAACCCTTATTCGAGGTGGCCCAGCTTTCTGCAGGCCCAAAATAGCAACACCAACTGTACATATTTTCAACAAAGAATGCTGGATATGCCAATTTGGCAGAAAGGAGAGCTTGAAGCTGCTGGTAAGCTTATTAGTATTTATGATGGTGAATACTTAAATGGCACACATTTTGTGGCAACACACTTCATTCTGACGTTCATCGTAAGCTCAGACGATGATACCCTGTAGTTATCGCCTGTTCTGACACCCAGAATGGCAGATACAAGAAGAGCATTGAGAAATTTAGCTGTTCCTAACTGCAGTTGCAGAGGGAAAAAAGGTCAAATGAACAAACGCTCAATGTTTCAACCCTTGAGATAAGAGAATACAGAGGATAGTGTGGTACACTTTGCAGCATGTAAACTTTTTATTCTTACATAGAGCTAGACAAGTAGAAAAACGACTTGAACTGTTATAAAGTAGTATGTGCAAACAGAACGCCTGTCTTGGTGTTCTACATGTACTGAACACAGAAAACCTGATGTCAGTTTACATTCATGGTTAATAGACAGCCAAAAATAGGCAAGAAAAAGTGTGCCTTGAGTGCATCCCACTGCCTATGACTGCCCAGCCCATCAATTGCTTACAGCCTCCACAGCCAGAGAACAGCTCAACAGGCCCAACATCACAGAAGCTCCTTGCCCATTCTCCCCTTCCCAACCGTGCAAGATGCTTAAAGATTGCATTTTAAGATCTCTATTGTCACTGCCCCTTAAATAAAAACTGAGTGGTTATCGAAATGTGGGGGAAAAAAACCCTTTTTTGATTGGTGTTACATGGAAAGCATAATTACCCGAATAAGACGAGAAATTTTGAAAAAATATTCACGCTTAATTTTTTTTGTTTTTACCTTTTTCCTACGGTGCAATGACACCTTGGTTGTACATTTGAAAAAAATATAACTATGCTGTGGTTGTATTAGCGAGTAGCACATGCAGAATAGATTTGGTTTCTGTTTTTCTGAGCAATCGTCATCACTTTTTTTTTTCTTTTTCTACTGACACATGCCGATGTTTCTAAAACTGTGCCTGTCTTGCATGGACCTCGTATTATCTCTAAATAAAAATCATAACTAGCAGCAACGTGATGTGAACACTTATCTTTGAGCACCTGAAAATGAACCTGTGCGAGCAAAAGTTTAAAGCCACACGATTTGCATGAAGGCTAACAAATCAAGGCACTATAACTATGAGTGCCTTTCATTATCAGGGGTGCAACAGTCGAAAGAGAATTTGGAGCAACTTTTTAAGCAACAAAATGTTACTTTTGGAGCATCAAAATCTAAATTTGGAGCAGGTTACAGAAAAAAAAGGCATTGATTTTTTTATCATAAAGAGCAAATTAGCAGTAGTATGAAAAAGAAGGCTTACGTTTAGAAAAGAAAATATGTACAAACTATTCAACATCTCCTAAACCGTGCAGAATGAATATGAACACTGCCACTTCAATAAAAGTAATATGTCTTTTTTAATACCCCACTTGGCAAACAATGATAAAGTTCACATTAGCATTTGCCATGCCTGTCAAATCCTTCTACAGACTCAGAGGATTGAAATGTAGATTTGCCAGGTTAGCGACCTTGAGATCAGAGAGATTCGTAAAACTTAGTAGGTGTAACGAAAAAAAAATTGACACACAGTTCTGTTTGTTCTTTAGGGCTGCAGAAATGTTACACAGTCCTCCAAACAATTGCCAGTAAGACGTCAGCGATCATACTAGTACTAAAATTTATGCAGCGTACACACACATGAATAACTGAACAAACTGTGCTCTCTTCCTTGACTAGTGCTAACAACCCCTTCCAAATCTCAGAACACTTTTCTGCAGGCCACTGATGTAGTGCGAAGAAGGTAGCTTAAGCGGCATTCTGCACGGGTTTAACCAAAGAGTGAAGTAAACTTCATTAATTTTCGGCAGATTGCTGGGCTGGGCTCCCACCTAGAAGCTAACGAAGAGACCGTGTCTCCCAGTAGCTTCCTTTGCCTGCTGGATCGGCCAGAGTTGCTTATCCAGGCCCGAACTGAGCATCGCAGTCTGCCAATGCACCCGAAGGTCTTCATTGAAGGCCGCAACTCCAGAATTGCTATTAAAGCTGGACATGCCCATAGCATATAGTCAAGAATGGCTCTGGTGGTATACTACTAACATAAATTAGTGCTTTAGACTTTGGGATACCATATTTACTAGCATAATGAACATACTTTTTTTCTCGAAAAATAGGAGCAAAGTTTGGGGGTACGTTTATTACGCGGAATAAATTTTATGAAAACTTTTTTTGGGAGGAGCAAAAAATGCGAAAATGCAAAAAAAAAAGGTCGCTTAGCCTTTTGCAATTGACATACGCGTACACTGTTTGGAAACAGCTTCTTCGTTGCACTTTACTCACCTTCGGTGGTTGATGGCACTATCTTGTGCAAGCTTACCCGGACAGCCCACGCACGCCATTAAAACGTTTTGCAGCTATCTTTTCTTGCAATCATTTAACCGCAACATTAATATCTGCTGTGATCTCAAGGAGCGCCCAAAAGCGTGCGCTACGACACTAAGACGCACTTTGCCAACTTCGAGGCAACCTCGCACCACGACCATGATGACGCCATTAAGATTGCAGCAAGCACGACGAGGTCATGATAGCAAGTAATCAGCGTTTCAGCAAGCCACCCCTAAAGCATCAAAAGAAACCGTCGATAACAAGATTAATGACAAAATACGACCGCTGCCTCACTTCTACATGAGAAGTACCTCTATGCGTGAGTAACAAGCAAAGCAAGAATCGGGGAGTGCTACCATGTTGCAGAAATCAGCATGATCTTCTCTGGACGACAAGTGATTTTTGCTGGTTTTTCAGAAATCTATGACGTGATAGCGACAAATGATCGCGCCAGAAAATCCTGCCATCGTCGCTCGAAAATCACGTGCACGTGGTTGGGCTTTTTTTGGAAGGGGAGTGATTCTTAAGAAAAAGGTGGAAAGTAGGGGTGTGTAAATATCAAAATTTTTTAATACGAATCGAATACAAATACACAGCTTCGAATACAAATCGAATATCGAATAATGAAGAGAGGTGCAATTTTTTTTCCACCAGTAATCTTTTACTCAATCATATATTTACGTTGGAAACAGTACAACTGCTATTATAGTCAGTTATTTCACAGAAAAATTTTACAAAAATGTCACCATCTGTATTTGCAGGCTGCATAAGATTGAGCTGGTGACTGTGATGTTGGGTTCAATTCACATGATGAACAAACTTTATTTACCTTTTTTTTTATCTCATAATAATGATCAGCCTGACTACGTCCACTGCAGGACAAAGGCCTCTCCCATGTTCCGCCAGTTAACTCGGTCCTGTGCTTGCTGCTGTCAATTTATACCTGCAAACTTCTTAATCTCATCTGCCCACCTAACCTTCAGTCTACCCATAAGCCGCTTGCCTTCTCTGGGAATCCAGTTAGTTACCCTTAATGACCAGCGGTTATCCTGTCTACATGCTACATGCCCAATTCATGTCTATTTCCTCTTCTGGATTTCAACTATGATATCATTAACCCCGGTTTGTTCCCTAATCTACTCTGCTCTCTTCTTGTCTCTTAAGGTTGCACCTACCATTTTCCTTTCCATTGCTCGCTGCGTCTTCCTCAATTTAAGCTGAACCCTTTTTGTAAGTCTCCAGGTTTCTGCTCCATAGCTAAGTGCCGGCAAGATACAGCTGTTATATACCTTCCACTCGAGCGATAGTGGCAATCTACCTGACATAATTTGAGAGTGCTTGCCAAATGTGCTCCACCCCATTTTTATTCTTCTAGTTACTTCAATCTCGTGGTTCGGCTTCGCGGTTATTACCAGTCCCAAGTAGACGTAGTCTTTTAGAACTTCAAATGCACTATTACCTATCTCGAAGTTCTGTTCTCTTGCGAGGTTGTTGTATGTTACTTTCGTTTTCAGCAGATTAATTTTAAGACCCACCTTTCTGCTCTTCTTGTCTAACTCCGTAACCATGAGTTGCAATTCGTCCCTCGAGTTACTCAGCAATGCAATGTCATCGGCGAAGCCCAGGTTACTAAGATACTCTCCATTAACCTTATCCTTATCCCTAACTGTTCCCATTCTAGGCTTCTGAAAACCTCCTGTAAGCACGCGGTAAATAGAATTGGGGAGATTGTGTCCCTATGCCTTACACCCTTCTTGATTGGTATTCTGTTGCTTTCTTTATGAAGCACTATGGTAGCAGTTGATTCCCTGTAGATTTCTTCCAGGATGTTTATATATACTTCATTGACGCCCTGATTCCGCAGTGTCTGCATGACGGCTAATATTTCTACTGAATCAAACGCCTTCTCGTAATCTATGAAGGCTATGTATAGTGGTTGGCTATATTCTGAGCACTTCTCTATTACCTGATTTATAGTATGAATGTGGTCGATTGTTGAGTAGCCTGTTCGAAATGCTGCTTGTTCACATGTTCTTTTGGTTGATTGAATTCTCATGTTATCTTAATTCTGTAAGCAATTACCTTTGCAAATAGCTAGTATACGACGGAAAGCAAGCTGATCGGCCTAGAATTCTTCAAGTCATTGTCATCTCCTTTCTTATGTATTAAGATGATGTTAGCATTCTTCCAAGATTCTGGTACTCTTCCCGTCAGGAGACACCTCGTAAACAGAGTCGCTAGTTTTTCTAACACAATCTGTCCTCCATCTTTTAGCAGATTTGATGTTACCCGATCCTCATCAGCAGCTTTGCCTCTTTTCATGCTCTCCAAGGCTTTTTTTACTTTTTCTATCATTACTGTTGGGGTGTCATCAGGGCGACTGCTAGTTCTTATATTAAGGTTGTAGTTGTCCCGTCTACTATACAGATCTCTACACAGTGAAATCTCAGTAGAACGAACCCCACATTAACAAACTTTTCATATTTACGAACTTTTAAGAAATCCTGCACCGACTGCTAATAATTTCAATATAAAATTATTTCACTACTACGTACTTCAGAATACCAAACTTTTCAGAATAATGAGCATTATTTTAGTTCCGTATTATATTAACAACACCTCAGTACTACAAACTTATGTTCTGAAATTCGTCGCAACCACCGAAGAGGTACGCAAGCAGACGACAAAGCGAACAGACGCCTTGCTTCTCGGAAGACGCGCGACGGTGTGGGGGAAAAAAACGAAAGGGCGACTTTCTTTTCTGTCTTTCTTTTTGTCGAAACAACGACGCTGCAGGTTTACAAGCGAGCACAGAGGCGAGGGCAACACAGGAGGGCATTGAGTTTCATTAGGAAACTCTATGCGGGAGGGAAAGGTTAGAGAGGCAGAGTGGGAGTTGCGGAGCAGGAAGCATGGGCACGGAAAACCTGAGACAACAAGAGAGCAGAAAACGAAACGCGAGGAATTTTCTTTTTTAGCACTTTTTTTTTCTTCGAAAGAGGCGATGACAGCCATGACGCTTCGGGTTTTTCTTTGGAGGCCTTGTTTTTCAGTCATGTTCATATCTTTTCGGTTATTACTTGTCACGTGCACAAAGCAAGTCGGCGTTCGCCCTGCGGTGATACCACAAATGAATTCCTCTCTGCTTGCGACGAAGAAGGGGAAGCAGTTTTCGCTAAGCCAGACAATGAATATTCTTCAGCAACTGGAAGTCAAAAAGCAGGCTGTTGTGACCAAAGAACCGAATTGTACTACAGGAATGTGAAGGAGCTGGAGGCCTTCGCGGTGCAAAGTTCGTGCTGCTCATGTCAAAAAAAAAAAGAAAACACTAACTTTTTAAAAGTAAACGTCCGTTTTTTGGTGTTTACTTGTGCACTTGTTTTTTCTCGTGAGAAATGAGTTCAAGGACCCACCGTTGTAAAGGTAAGTTATTTTGATCAATGAAAAATAGTACTTACGGTTAATTTTCGAGCTTTAACTATAACGACTTTTAAAAATAACGAATAAATTTCTGCGGTCCCCAGAAGTTCGTTATACAGTAAACAGAACTAGAAGGGGCAAGAAAATTTGTTCCATTTATGAAAAGTTTAATTTAAGCAAAGCCCTCAAAATGAATTAAATATGACTTTATTTCAAAAGCATCTACTGTGGCAGACAGAACATAAACATTTTGAAGTATACGATACTACTATAGTCAATTATAAACAAAAACGTTGCTAGTATAGCTCACAGATATCTGTTTACAGCCGCACTTTTTCAAGAAACAATATTAAAGACAACACCATGCGGCTTTTTATTATGGCTCAAACAGCGATCTTTCACCCTCAAGTGCTCGATCCTCATGCGAGTAGCAATCTTTTTGGCCATCTCTTCAAAAATGGGGCTGCTGATCAGGAAGTTCGCACTGCGCGCACACTTGAATCAAAGAAAAAGAGCACCTTCGATTTTTTGTACGTGCCGTTCTAATCCGCATTCTCTCCGTGGCGAAGTTCCCAAGCTTTGCAGCTTCTTCAATCTTCCCTTTGTTTTTGAGTATCCTCAACAGTGCGGACTTGGAAATATTGAACTTCTTTAGAATTCCTGTCTTCGATAGCTCGTTGCGGTCAAGTTCTAGAATGATTTTTTGATTTTCACTTTCGTTGCGAGCCAAAGTGCATTGTGCTGCCATTTTTCGTTTTGTTCTCAAGTTCACGACGAGATGTAAACAAAAAAGATGGAAACAAGATGGATCGTTTGCTGCTCGGTGTGCGCGGACACGTGCAATCACTGGATCGGCTTGACTAGGCTAGCTTCAGCATTTGTTTCATGGTTGCTAGACTGCCATGCCGCTTCCACCATTTATATATTTTGCCCGTTTTAGTTTCATTTTACCGATGTAATAGCAAAAAATGTTACGATTACCCGAAACATTTTATCATTAAATATATAGGAAACCAACCAATGTGCCTAGATAGTTTCGTTTATGCGGCTTTTCCGTTTAAGCGAGTTTCGTGTAATGGGAGTCCGCTGTATCGAGATTTCACTGTAAATGAAACATGAACTCAGCAACGTTTAAGGGTAGAACCGTATCTAGTGAGACAAATCTAGCTGTACTATTCGAGGAGCTAGAGGGTGTTAAATGGGATGTAATAGGGCTCAGTGAGGTTGGGAGGTCAAACGAGGCATATGCAGTGCTACAGAATGGGCACGTCCTTTGCTATCGGGGCTTCGCTGACAGAAGAGAACTAGGAGTGGGGTTCCTTATCCACAGAAATACAGCTGGCAACATAGAGGAATACTATAGCATTAATGAAAGGATGGTAGGTATCGTAATTAAACTCAATAAGAGATACAAGATGAAGGTGGTACAGGCTTATGCGCTTACGTCCAGCCATGATGACGCGTCAGTTGAAAGCTCCTATGAAGACGTGGAATCGGCAGGGAGTAAGATAAAAAGGCAGTATACTCTACTGATGGGAGACTTGAATGCAAAGGTAGGAAAGAAGCAGGCTGGAGAACAGGCAGTAGGACATTATGGCATCGGTACTAAAAATTCCAGAGGGGATCTACTAGTGGAATTCGCAGAACGCATTAATTTATGCATTTTGAATACCTTCTACCGAAAATGAGGGAACCGTAAATGGACATGAAGGAGCCCTAATGGCGAAAATAAGAACGAAATAAATGGACATGAAGGAGCCCTAATGGCGAAAATAAGAACGAAATAGACTTTATAATGAGTGCACACCCAGGCATCGTGCAGGAAGTGCTTGGCAAGGTACAATGCAGTGACCATAGAATGTTACGGTCCCGAATTCACCTAGACTTGAAGAAGGAACGACAGAAACTGGTACGCAAAAAGCCAATCAATGAGCTAGCACTGAGTGGGAAAGTACAGGAATTCAGAGTCTCGCTTCAAAACAGGTACTCGGCTCTTATCGATGAAACCAACCTTAGCATTGACGCAATGAATGATAATCTGACGAGTATCATTACGTAATGCGCAGTGACAGTTCGAGGTACAGTAGTTAGACAGGACACTGGCAAACTGTCCCAGGAAACAAAGAGTTTCCTTACGAAGTGTCAAAGCATGAAAGCCTCACGTACGAAAGACAAAATAGAGTTGGTAAAGCTTTCGAAGTTGATTTATAAGCATAAGGTATATGATGTAAGAAGGTATAACATAGAGAAAATTGAACGGAGGATGTGTCAAAGCAGTGAAGAGGAAACTTGGGATAGGCAAAAATCAGATGTATGCACTAAGGGACAAGGAAGACAAAATAACTACTATGGATAGGGTAGTTAAAATAACAGAGAAGGTTTTTTTTTATGTGGTAGCACTTATTAGAAAAAAAAGAAGAAAGAAAAGCTTTTGTACCTGCTTTTATGACTAGTAAGCATGAGGCCACTGGTTTGATTTTGTAACAGTTAACACCAGTGTACTTAAGTCTAAAGGATTATTAAAGCAGTCTAGGTGGTGGTCACAATTCATCTAGTTCTGGCTCAAAAAACCCTGATTTTATAGTTTTCTTTTTCATTTTGTCCCCTGTACTCTTCACTAAGGAAAATAGGAGTACTTGGGGCGTTTTTCAACTACACAGCAATACTCGTTATCTCACTTGCTTCTGCTGCCTTTATCGAGGACCACGTTCGCCATTTTCTGATCAAGAATGCTGTGTTGCGCTGATAGCTGCACGGTTGTGACTGAGAGGTTACCACGCTCGCAGCAATAATGTGAGGTAAGCGCACAAGATGGATGATTACTGATGTGTGATAAAGACGCCCCAAATATGCTTTTTTATTGACAGAGCCACAACTCCCGGCGGCGAGGGCACTATTTTGCCGCATCGTGACCTCTTTGGGCGCGCTGGCTACAGACGGCAGTAAACTGACGTTGGCAAAAGAGCAAGATCGTAGCAATGGTGTAACAGACGGTAGATTGCAGGAGACGTTTCTGCACAAGTGCGATGCGCGTACTATGTTTTCAAAGTAGCTTTGGGAAACGCAGCGGAACTACGCAGTAATCCATCCATCACATTACGTGCATCAGCAGACGCCATTGTAACATTACCCAAAGTGCATGGCCTTTTCTATGTTTGCCACTGCGTAAAAAAACACTTAAACGCATTCGCGTGACCATATCCACTATCATAAAATTATTCTGGATGTATGAAGAGGGCACACACGCTGAAGTAATGGCACAGCTGACGGACGACTCGTGAAACTTCGACATGTGCGGCTATGTTTCTACGGTGATCCATTGGCGAAAACTGGCGTGGCTATGCACAAAACATGTTGCCATTGTACGTCAAGCTGAGCGCGCCCTTAGCTAGTTGCATACAGTGCATCGCCTATTAAGCTCACTCCATCAGCGCCGCGCCCTGTACCATATACGCGCGCATTTGCCCTTGCGCAGAGATTTTTCTTCTTTGTGCTCGCTCAGCACGAGACCAAGCAAAGATGTGAAAACCATTTTGTCGAGCCAATGCAGAGGCGGCGAGTTGCCTTCGTTTCCACGAGCGATATGCACTTGCAGTCCCATGCACAAGGGCGCGGCAGTGGATGGCGTGATCGATACGCTTACGTGAGCCGTAACAGCGCTAAACTGCTAAGCTACACGTACTGCCATGCAAGCAGTACATGCTTTAGATTGATTGAGATATTTATCATTGGTAGGTTTGTCGCATTGACTTGCCGCTGCATTCATTGGTAGCCCCATGGATTTCTATGCAAGCATCACCGCAGTTAAATAGTAATCACTGATTATCTACCGAGGCTCTTATGGCATATGCGCAAAATCATACCTTCTTCACAGTGACATATGCGAACGAATAGGCATGTGCGAATAGTGAATTTTAGTTTTGAAGCGAATAGTGATTTTGGTCGAATAATTTCGTATCGAATTTGAATAGTATATATTCTTTATTCGGTGAGTGCCCCGCTTTGTTCAAAAAGGCGTTATAGCAGGGGGGTTACAGACTGGAATAAAACAATTCTTCTTTTATACAGCACACTTGCTTGTCTTGCAGCCGGTTCCAATCTCTAATGGTCATCACAAAAAAGGAATTATAAAACATGGTCGTTCTTGCACGATACTCTTTCACTTTGCGTCGGTGGCCATGTCGACTAGATATGTAACTGGGTTCACTGAAATAGTTATGACGGTCAATCCCAGTCCGCCCATGAAAAACAGAAAAGAAAAACTTCAAACGCAGTTTTTACCTGCGTAAAGAAAGCAATTCCCAACCCAATGCAGCTTTCATAGCACTGCAGCTGTCTCTCCGCTCGTACCGCCCTAAAACAAACCGCGCAGCTCTGTTTTGTATTTTTTCAAGCTTATCAATCAAGTTCGCCTGCATCGGGTCCCACACAGGACATGCGTATTCCAAAATCGGTCTAATACATGTGAGATAGGCTGTATTTTTTAATGTTCGGGGTGCCAATCTTAGGTTCCTCTGAATGAAGTTTAGAGCCCTTGCCGCTTTGCCAGCAACGTGATCAACATTGGCATTCCATGAGCAGTCATGCGACAAAACAACGCCAAGATATTTGCATGTTGGTTCGGTAATAACAGTATGCGTATCTATGGTGTACGCCGTTACTATTGGTTTCTTTTTTTTGGAAACACGCATATGAACGCACTTTTTGGGGTTTAGCGTCATTTGCCACTTCTTATATGTTTATATATACTTCATCTACATGGCCAGCATACATGGCCAGCATGTTCTGCAAATAAGCACAGTCACCTTCGTTCTGAACCTGTCGATATAACACACAATCGTCGGCAAATAAACGCATGCGCAACGAAATACCCACAGAAATATCATTTACAAAAATAAGAAATAAGAGAGGCCCAAGGACAGAGCCTTGGGGCACGCCTGATGTAACGTTAACATAGGATGAACACTTCCCATTTAAAAGAACGCATTGACGCCTGTTCAGCAAGTAATTGGTTATCGAGATGAACACATTTGGGTCGAAATTTAGAGTCTGTAATTTAGCCAGGAGAAGGGAGTGTGACACGGTGTCAAAGGCCTTTCGAAAATCTAAAAACACACAATCTGTTTGCCCACCTTCATCAACGTTGGAAGCCAGCTCGTGAAAGAACTCTACAAGTTGCGTCGTACAAGAAAAACCTTTACGAAAACCGTGCTGCTCATTTATTAATACATTATTAGCAGTAAGATGGGCCAATATGTGCTTGGATAAAATGTGCTCGAAAATTTTGCATGCCACTGACGTCGATGAAATGGGTCGGTAATTTGTTACATCTTTTTTTGAGCCACCCTTATGAACCGGAACAACATGAGAAATTTTCCAATCTTCGGGTAGAGTTCCCGTTGAAAGGGATTTTGAATAAATTATATAAAGGTAAAGGGAAATTGGCAGTGCACATCGCTTTAGAATACGAGGAGAGATGCCATCAGGACCAACTGCTTTGGATTCATCTTGGTTTTCTAGAAGAGAACATATGCCACGGACACTCAGTTCTACCGGTGGCATCGGCGGAATCGTGGTTGGGTGTGGTTTTAAAGGAACGTCAAGCTTGGGCAAGAACACAGACTGGAAATATTTGTTTAAACAGGTGGCTTTTGCTTCCTCATCAACTACAACCATATTATTAAAGTTTAGTTCAGCCACTCCAACATGATCAGACCCACACTCTTTGATATAATGCCAGAAACACTTTGAATTAGTTTTCATTTTATTGCTGAGCCTTTCGAAATATTTCGTTTTCGCGCTTTCCACACATGATTTATACTGCTCCGTTAATGCTTGTAATTCTTTCACGTGGTCACTGCTTCCAGATTTCTTTAATTTACCAAAAACCCGTCGCCTTTTCCGGATTCATCTCAAAATACCGGACGTCATCCATGGATTCTTGCGTTTACGAAGCTTTCCGGCTTGTTTCGCAGGTATATACTTATCTACGAGTGCTAACAACTTGTCCTTAAAGCTAAGCCATAAATCATTCATACTGTAGTGTTCAGCTAGGCATTCAAACACGGGCAAATAATCTTCTAGCTTTTCGACTATTCTTGTGTAGTCACCCCTACTGAACAGAAAAACCTTTCTTGCCGCACTATTTGAGGTGTTTTTACATTCTTTTTTGATTTCTGCAACAACAGCCATGTGGTCGCTGATTCCTGGAATAACATTGACATTATTCACCAAACTGGGCGAATTTGAGAACACAAGGTCAAGAAGGCTATTATTTCTAGTTGGGCAAGTAACAAACTGGGTAAGGCCGTAGTTGTCTATTATATTTTTCATTTCTATGTTTGCGCGGCCCCCAGTGCCTCGTACGCATATTCCATCATGACATTCTAAGTCTGGCAAATTAAAATCACCAGCAAGAAGGAATGTTCGGTTTGAAACTTCCGAGATAATCTCATTTAACGACTGAATTGTTTTGTAGTCCGAGTTTGGGGGTCGATAAAATGCACCTACAGCGAATGAAAACATACAGCGAAAAATACAGCGAATGAATATGACATATAAAAAAAAAAATGAGCATATTTATAATGACCTAACTAACCTGCACAAAATTTCTTTTAAAAATGAAATAGAGCCTCTATGCAAATCGCTCTTTTTTGCCCAAAAGAAGTCAAAAGAACTTTGAGTAATAGCAGGATTTTACTTTCAGCAGGATACGAGCCATTAGCCTTAAAATACATAACATTTTCAAATTTATTAAACTTAGAGCATATAAGCTGTATAACTAGCTTTTAAGCTTAATAAAATGAACTGATTAGAGAGTAATATTTTCACTTAAAGAGGCTGTGCGACACTTTTTCAAGTAGCCATGGAATGCATCCACTAAAGAAGCTTATTTATTACCTCATGAATTCACCGCCGCAAATATTTCTCGCACGCTGCTAGTGCATTCTCTCTTCTCATCCCGATGAAAGCACTGGAAGCTAAGCAGGGAGGAATGGTACGGGGAAAGAAAATACGTCACGCGTGCTTTCTGAGCTTGTGGAGTCATTTGCCGAAAGAAGAGAGCAATTTTTAGCTCACTAAGAATTCATTGTGAAGTGGCACACCGCGTGCTGCGCTATAATGCTTGACTTGCGTGTCTTCAGTAGCCTCGACTACCGATCAGCAGCGTTTTCTGACAATGCTCAAAAAGTGTAGCAGGGCCCCTTTAAAATTGGAGGGCTTCGCGGCAAAGCGCATTTCTCCTGAATAAGCGCTTTCACGGTTCAGCACCCCTACACTGCAGTGAAACCACCTTTACAAGCAATACATTCGGATTATTATGCACCTATTCGCTCCTTGCGAATACTTCAAAATTTTCAGTTATTTCACTTCGAACTGAAGCGAATTCGTATACCCTAATAATTGTTTAAATATGCAAAGCATTCGAATAATCGCACGAGCCTACAAACAAATATTCGTGAAGATGAAGTTCGAATATTGTAAATTTTCAAACGTGGTTATTGAATCAAATACAAATATTACAAATGCAATATTTGCTGAATATATTCGAAACTTTTGAATATTCGCACACCCCTAGTGAAAAGGTAAGAAAAAGGGGTGTGGAGTGCACGATAACTGTCTCTCATGGGAGGACACCTCAACCGATACACTCATGGGGAACAGGGAATGAAGGGACAGTTAGAGTGAATAAAAAGAAAGTAGGCTAAAAAAGAAAAAGAAAGGGGGGTGGAGCACAGGAAGGGACCGACCTTAATTGGCGCGACCAGTTTGGTGACCTTCGCTCACTGTGTGCTTATCAGCTGCAATGTCTACACTAGCACCACTCATGAAGATATGGGGGGGGGGGGGGGGGGGACGTGCAGCCCACAGATTGAAAGAAAAGCAATAGGCACATATTCAACTGGTGAAGGGGGGGGGGGGAAGAAAAGGGAGCGAGTCGAGTGGAGGTGGTTGAGGGGGGTTAGCAAAGTAATAAAAAACAGGAGAGATTCAACGATTAAGGAAGCACCAGGTGTCGGTTAGCGGATGAATGTAGGGGGTGCGTCTATTACGCAGGGGGAAAAAATCCAAACTTTGATGACTGAAGTTAGGGGTGCGTTTATTATGCAAGTGCATTCATTACGTGAGTAAATTCGGTATATGTGGTGCATGATGACCGGTTTTGTGTATGTGCGTGTTTGTAGCTGCCACCATTGAACGAACTGGGCCCGATTTTAGCTTGAGGTGAGGCGAAGGGTACTCCCACTTTTGCATTCGATAGTGTCGTTGGCTCGTAGTGTGGACGAAGGGAGCAGACTACAGGTCGGATAATAAACTGTTTATTTGGGCTTAACTTGTGGCCACGTGAAAGGAAAGTCTGATTACAGCAAGACACTGGCACTGATAGCAGTGAGCAGAGCGTCAGCCGTCGGTAAACTGACAAGCAGCGAAGCGCGTCGGCATTTATACACTTGCCATGGAATGTTCTAGTGCTATCTCTAGCCGCGCCATAGATTCCAGAATAATCTGCAATGTTCACAAAGTGGGCGTAATCTTAACAAAACAATTACTACAGCCTCGAAGCTTTTCTAACATCGTAGGCGTGGTTTGCGCTGAACGTAGTGTAACGGGGTGATAACAAAACTTGAGGAAAGGAACGTGGCATTGCCCCCCTCTGAAAAAGGCATCGTCCTGATGCTTTAACAAAAGACGAAGGTACAATCATAAACAAAATAAACAATAAGGACAAGCAATGAAGCACAGCAACAACAATAAAATACTGTCTTCAGGTTCGTGCATGAAATGGCTAGAGGGGCACGACATGACCGACTTGAGGTCGAGCACGGCGCCATTGAGTTTGTAATGCCGTCGGGAACAACCTCGTAGTAGAGTGGGCCGAGACGTCGAACTGCTCTATCAACCTGAAGTACCACCGAGTCTACGTTGGGGTATCGGCGTCCATACCCAGACACGACCACTGGGCTGCTACTCCACGAAGCTTCGTTGAAGATTGTAACGACGGCTGTCGGCTGCCTGCCGATTCTTGATGCGCAGGCGAGCGAGTTCACGAGCTTCTTCCGCGCGCTGAAGATAGACGGTGACATCAAGGTTTTCTTCATCAGCTACATTTAGCAGCATGGCGTCGAGCGTCGTTGTCGGGTTCCTTCCGTAGACCCACTTGTACGACGTCATCTGCGTCGTTTCTTGTACGACGGTGTTGTATGCAAAAGTTACGTACAGAAGGATGGCATCCCACGTCTTGTGTTCGATGTCGACATACATGGCCAGCATGTCAGCGATGGTCTTGTTCAGGCGCTCAGTGAGACCATTAGTCTGTGGGTGGCACGCTGTTGTTCGGCAGTGACTTGTCTGGCTGTATGCCAAAATCGCTTGGGTTAGCTCAGCAGTAAATGCCGTACCTCTGCTCTGTCGGTGATGAGGACCTCCGGGGCACCGTGACGCAAGATGATGTTCTCGACGAAGAACTTTGCTACCTCGATGGCATTGCCTTTGAGCAGAGCCCTTGTCTCGGCGTAGCGGGTGACGTAGTCAGTAGCGGGTGAGTAGTCAGTGACAATCCATTTGTTTCTGGAATTCAACGTCGGGAACAGCCCTAGTAAGTCCATGCCGATTTGCTGAAATGGCCGGCGAGGTGGCTCAATAGGCTCGAGAAGTCCGGCTGGCCTAGTCGGCGGCGTTTTTCGTCGTTGATAGTCTCGTCATGTCCTGATGTAACGAGTAAGGTTGGCAGCAGGTCGTGGCCAGTAATACTTCTCTTGTATTCTCGCCAGTGTACGGGAAACACCAAAGTGTCTAGCCGTCGGGTCGTCGTGTAGAGCATCCAAAACCTCTGGATGTAGCGCTGAAGGTACTACGAGGAGGTAGTTGGCACGGTGTGTGAAAAGCTTTTCTTGGCGAGGATGTCATTACCCAAGAAAAACGACGCCAGTCCTCGCTTGAATACCTTTGGAACAACAGCAGCCATGCCCTCAAAGTATTCCACAAGGCCCTTGATTTCAGAGTCGGCATGCTGTCGTTCAGCAAAATCATCGACGCTTAAGATTCCCAGGAAGCAGTTGCTGTCCTCATCCTGTGACAGTGGGTCAACAGGGGCGCGAGACAGGCAGTCGGCATCGGAGTATCTTCGCCCCGACTTGTAAACGATGGTGGTGTCGAATTCCTGAAGTCGTAGACTCCACCGTGTGAGGCGACCTGAAGGGTCCTTGAAGTTAGCTAGCCAACAGAAGGCATGGTGGTCGCTCACTACTTTGAAATCCCTGCCATAGAGGTAGGAGCAAAACTTGGAGGTAGCCCAGATGATAGCAAGACACTCCTTTTCTGTTGTGGAATAGTTGACTTCCGCCTTAGATAGCGACGGGCTACCATAACTGATGACTCTTTCAAGTCCGTCAATCTTTTGCACCAGGACGACTCCTAGCCCTATATTGCTTGTGTTGGTGAAGATTTCTGTGTCGGCACTTTCATCTAAATGAGCAAGTATCGGCGGTGTCTGCAGGCGTCGTTTTAGTTCTTGAAATGCTTCCTCCTGCGGGATTTCTCACTTTAACTCGACGTCGATCTTTGTAAAGTTAGTGAGTGGCTCGGCGATGCGGGCAAAATTTCCGACGAAACGCCTGTAATAGGAGCAGAGGCCGAGAAATCGACGCGCGGCCTTCTAGTCGGCGGGTGACATGAATGCAGTGATGGCTGCTGTCTCTTGCGGGTCGGTGCGTACTCTGGACTTGCTTATCACGTGTCCCAAGAACAGGAGTTGCTCGTACACAAAGCGGCCCTTTTCTGTCTTCAGAGTCAGTCCAGAGGTTTTGATTGCTCGAAGTACAGCTTCAAGGCACTGGAAATGGTTGTCGAAGCTTGAGGAAAATACGACATCATCCAAGTACACGAGGCAAGTCTGCAACTTCAATCCAGCGAGCACGGTGTCCATAACACGCTAGAACGTCGCAGGCACCGAGCAAAGACCAAAGGGCATAACCTTGAACTCGAAGAGGCCGTCTGGTGTTATAAACGCAGTTTTTTCTCGGTCTCTCTTGTCTACTTCGATATGCCTATAGCCTGTCTTGAGGTCCATCGATGAAAAGTATTTGGCGTTGTGGAGTCGATCAAGGGCGTCGCCTATTTGGGGGAGAGGGTATACGTCTTTCTTCGTTATCTTGTTGAGTCGGCGATAGTCAATGCAGAAGCATAGTGCCCCACCCTTTTTCTTTACAAACACCACCGGTGACGCCCATGAACTCTTCGAAGACTGAATAATGTCGTCACGGAGCATTTGGTCAACTTGTTTCTTTATGGCCTCGCGTTCTGGCGTCGAAACTCTGTACGGACTTTGACGGAGTGGCCTGGCATTTTTTTCTATTACTATTCGATGTTTTGCGACAAGGGTCTATAGAATAGTCGACGACGAAGAAAAGCAGTTCTTGTATTTCAGGAGCAGGTTTTTTAGCTGTTCTTGTTTATGCGTCAGAAGGCTCGGATTAACATCGAAAGCTGGTTGAACGGTTTCACTTGTCGGAGTAGATTCGGCAGAATCGGTGAGCGCAAAAGCGTTGCTGGCTTCCAATATCTCTTCGATGTAGGCAACCGTCATGCCTTTGCTCACGTGCTTGAACTCGTTGCTAAAGTTTGTGAGCATCACTCTTGCGTTCCCTCCTCGCAGCTTGGCTATTCCTCTGGCAACGCAAATTTCGCGGTTGATCAACAGGTGCTGGTCGCCTTCAACGATGCCTTGCATGTTTGTTGATTCTTGAGTACCAACAGAAATGCTGACGCTGGAGCGAAGAGGAATAGAGACTTAGTCTTCCAGCACATTCAAGGCATGCCTTCCTGACGGCGTGTGAGGCGGCAGTGCATTTTCTATGGATAGTGTTATTGACTTTGTTCTAAGGTTGATGACAGCACCATGGAGGCTTAAGAAGTCCATACCAAGCATGACATCTCTCGAGCAATGCTGTAGCACGACGAAGCTTGCAGGATAAATCTTACGGTTAATGCTGACTCTGGCTGTACAGGTTCCTGCTGGCGTAACTAGGTGACCTTTAGCTGTACGGATTTCGGGGCCTTCCCAAGTTGTCCTAACTTTCTTCAACTTCGCGACGAATGTCCCACTGATGACGGAATAGTCGGCTCCAGTATCAACGAGAGCAGTGACGAGGTGGCCTTCGAATGTTCAGTCGAGATCACTAGTTCGTCGTCTCGCGTTGCAGTTGGGTCGTGGCATCGGATCACGCCTGCGGCGGTTTGTACCGCTGCTTGGACGTTGCGTCATCAAGTCGTATTCTGGCCACGAATTTTCGACGTCAGAGCTACGTTGACGTTGCGGTTTCGTCGCGGCAGTGGCGGCGGTGGAGGATCTTCGGCAGTTTGTCGTACAGCAACCGCACCTTTATCGGCTGCTGCCCTTAGTTTTCCGAGTACGGGCTAGGCAACCGGCCCCGAGATGGGCCAATGTATGACCTGCGGTGAGGAGAGCGGCCCGGTGACAGCGAACGGGAAGATCCTCAGGGCCTCCGCTACTCTGCTGCTAAGTAGCCAGCGATGTCACGTGGTCTTTCCCCCTGCTGTGGACGCAGCGCGTCAATTGCGAAACCACACAGTACCATCTGGCGGTACTGGCAGCCTGAAATTAAATGCCAACGTGAAATTAAATGCCAACGTGAAATTAAGTGCCAACGTGTAGAAAATTGGAAAGTGACGCACTTTAGTTGGCAGTGCGGACCACGAAACAAACAGTCTCGCCGCACTGCTCGTGAAAGGCACGCAATTATGTTGATACCAATAACAGAAAGTTTGAGCTACACAAGTGCAGAGACGTAAGCAGTATGCTTTTACTTACTGCAGCAAAGGTTTCGTGCAGTGCGATGGATATATCAGCCAGCGCTGGACAGCTTCTGTGCTCCGGGCATCTGCGTTAGGGCTATGCGTAGTACGTATACCTTCTTTGTACATGAACGCTGATGCATGCACATTGTTCACTGCTGTACGTGCTAAAATGTTACTGACGTGGCCTTTATTTCGTGTAAACATCGATCGATTGACTTGAAATAAAACGATTTATTGTTGCAAGCTTGTGTGACCAGTGTTGTCGTTTCGCTCGGCCTGTATGCGGCATCACAACTTACTAAAGTAAGTATGCAAGATACTTAAGAGCTTATATTGCACAGTTTATTGCAATGTACTATATGGAAATGATAGAAATTGAGAAAGGGGGCTGCTACGAGCGGGGGTCAGCCACGACAAAGTAGCAGATGACGACGATGTCGTCTGCTATGGCGAAGGCCAGCCGCCATATCGAAACACCCTGATGCTTTTGAAATCTATTTCATTTTATAAACAATTATAAATAATACATACAATATTCTTAGTTATATTTGGTTAAAAAATATATTTATGTGAGGAAGGTAACGAAGCCTTTTTCACTTATTAGTAAAATAGTCATTTTGCAATCTTTTTACGATTCCCTACAAAACCCAGACAGCGCTACCATCGCTTCCAAATTGCTGTCCCCATTGACTCTACGGACATGTCCCTCCACTGGCGGAACTGCGACGGTGCGGGTTCTTGACGTGGGCGTGAAGGGGGAGCGTAGCGTCGGGTTGCAGCAGCGTAGCTCATTGCTTGCAGCTGAGGCTGCGGTGCTTCAAAAATTCTAAGCGATTGCCGAACTTTTTCGCGGACAATGTCGGCGATCGAGTCCGCTTGAAGCTGTGCCGAGGGTAACAGCTTGCGCAGCTCCTCCCGAACGATCACTCGGATAGTCTCGCGCAGGTCATCGGAGCAGAGTGATTGTGTTTGTGCATACTCTGGCATAGAACGGCGATTGAATTGTCAGGTGCGCATCTCCAGCGTCTTTTCAATAGATGTCGCGAAAAGAGGAGGACGTCGGCTCCTTCATTGCTGCTCTCCAAGCTGACGCGGAAAAATTATGAGAGAGAAAAAGAAACGAAAAAAAAAAGCCGTTTCGCAAGTTCGAGATTGCGCAGTTCAAGCCCTCTCACCCTTACCTTTTTTCGAGCGTTTCGGGTTTCGGCGGAGGCGTGCTGCGGCACCGAGGTCGCTGGACGCTGCTGTGAGTGCCGAAAGGGTGCCTTCGAACTCACACGCGGAGCCGCGCTGCCTAGAGATCGCGAGGGGGGGGGGCAAGGGGCAAGCGCTGAAGCGCACTTTCCAGCTCATGCGGTGTTCGATATATCCGAACGCGGTTAAAGATACCGTTCGATATACCCGAAAATTCAATATATGTTGGTTCGACTATAATGCTTTATTCATTATGGAACTCAAGCGGTTGCAGGAAGTCGTAGGTAAGACAGGGGTATTGTTCACTTTGCAAAAATGCCTTTCTTTTCTTTTTATTTCTTAGACACCAGCACTACCTTTTCAGCAAACCCTTTTCCAAAGTAAACATGGCGTCTGTGACGTAGGGACATGTGAAGCGTGGTGGAGGGTCACTGTGCAGCCACAAACGTCGAAAAAAATATTTATAATGTGACAGTGAGGTTTAAAATGAACAATCAAATTGTCTCTTCCCAAATGTTTCTCTAAATGCTTCAACAATGCAAGGAAGCAAAACCAAAATCAGCCACAAGCTGCCACACTACTTGCGGAGCAACACGATTGTGGAAACCGCCTCCGTAACCTTCGCTACACTGTTAAGAGGCTTCACGGCACAAAACGCATTGCTGTGAAGCAGCACTATAGAAAAAACCTTGCGTATTATCCGCACCCACACTTGGCCACTAAAATTTTTAGAATTTTGATGTAGGTTATATGCGTGAAAATACGGTATAGTATCTTACACCATGGGTTAGGGTTCGTATGCATGCCTGGATCCTGGATTGATTGATGACGCAAACTACATGTGGCCAACGTGGCCTCTATTTTTCACTGAAATTGGCACAACTGAAAATATATTTTGAGGCAGGTCAGGCATTTTGACTCAGTGTGACGTAATTTCGGCGAGTTTCATGGTTTTGGCGCTACTAGGCACAAAAATGGTGAATTGTATCAAATTGGTGCAACTATTGCACCCCCGCATTATTTTTCATTTCACATAGTTAACTACAATACTCTCTACTGTAATAGTTATAATGCAACAGCCCTTGAGACTTCGCACTGGGATATTATAGTGCTGGGAGAATCGAGTACTATGCTACACAACTTTCTACATTGAAAGTAAGTGAAGTTACAACACTGCACTAAACATAGCAAGCTGGAAATCCTGAGAAGGCAAGGGTACAAATCCCAAAATACACAAGCAAATGTGAGACTGACATTTGAACAGGGCCACCAGATACTGTTTGCAACAAGCTTGCACAACAGAGCACTGTGCAATTCTATCTTAGCTGACTTGACTTGCCTAACCCACCCCTGTCTTTCAAAGTTGGCTTTAAAGACACCAGAAAGCTTGCCTAGTGTTGTTTCCACCTTGACACATCTTTTTCTGCATAAAAATGCATGCAAAGTGCTTTTATGCGTATTGTCGAACTGTATGTTATTACATGTTGCAACAATTCACCGTGCAAAAGCAATACTGCTCCACATCACATAGTGTGGGGCTGCGTTTGCTCACGAAAATGGCGGGGCTTCTTGAGTGCTGGCACACAAGAAGCCTGACGAGCTGAATTAAACATCACTACAATCGCTCACCCCTTGAGCATCAGCGATCGAGTTGTCCAGCTTCAGACCCTTGATGGGCTTTCGCTTCTTGCCTTTGTCGACCACATCCCAGACCTCCACCTTGACAATGTCATCAGTGGCCTTGTAGCTCCACTGGATGCTGGCCACCTGGGAGAACGACGCCACAATGTGAAAGAAGAAATCTAGGTACTTGCGATATAATCCAGCTAGTGCCAAAGCTTACGGCATCACTTGTACCACGAGCTGGCCATTTGAACTAGTAGAGTCAGTGGTGACAAAAACATGCTGATAGCCCCACTTTCTGTGACTGGTGCACTAATTTCACTTCAATATTGAGTGCTCCAAATAAATAGTCTACGAGAACATTGTGACACTTATGAATGTCCATTGCTACAGAGACGCCTTGTAACAATTATTACATGAATGTGTTTCCAGACAGACTTGCAACATGGCATCACAAATTGGGGCCTTTGAAGATAAGTAATGGGTCTTGTAGAATAAAACTAGATTGAAGATTTGAAAGAATGAGGACAAGTGTACTGTGCTGCACAGTTTAGTACTATCGAAAACTACTAACTTGGCCAATTTGCTACCTTTTTAAGATAAGCTAAGAAGGCACCCTTTATTACTGAGAAACATTGATTTACCAGCATAGAAAACAGAGAAAAAAAAATGACCAGTTTTTCACAGAAAACATCTAGTATGTAATTATTTGAGGATATGCACCGGTCACTGGAGTTAGTGAATGCATTTGGACGCATACAGAAAATACAAAATGGGTATGGCCTTTCTTTTTCTAGTTATCATTGTGTACGTTCGCACTGGAGTGCAAGTCTACTGACCAAGAGTATCAAGAGGGCCAGAACACTTTTTTACTGCAACATTAAAGTGATCTACCAGTGATCATGCAAAGAGGCCAAAGTGCAAAGAGGACAACACAGAATTCGATTCGTTCACTTTTCAACAAAAACACAGCATCGAAATTTCAGGGGGTCTAAATCTTTAAAAAATCCACTTGGCAATTTTATAAGAATATCTTAAAAACTAAAATTCAGAACATGGTTGCATACTTGGCTACTTTTAGCATTACATAATAAATTAACACGAATGACACTGGTTGCCACTCGTAGCAGAATCCGGCATGAAACTCTGTCTGTTGTTTTATGAAGACCTGCTTTCAGAAATGAGATGGCACCCACCTTAAAAAAGACCATATAAAAAGACGAAAACTTTAGTATACAAGTAAATATGAGAGGGGATAAAGGTGTTGCAAGGAATGCAACTGTTTCCCTACAGAGGGCTCAGCAGTTAAATTGTGTCATGGCCAGTGTAGCATTACTTTTCATATTGTTCACCTGTATATGTTTAGCTCCTCTACAAAAGCAACGAAGCTGTAAAACAACAACTGCGTGAACTACAAATGAGAAGCTTATAGAAATATAAAAAATAACCCACTCAACAGTCCAATGAGCCTCACTAAATCTGATCAAAGCTAATATTACAGCAAAAGCTGTTATGAGATTACAACTCGGGTCACGTGCCACCGTAGTTGTCCGCCGTCGCCACGAGTGTCCGTAACCACATCGCACAAAATTAGAAAAAAATACCTAGCACCAATGTCACAGTGGGGCTCGAACCCGGGTCCGCAGGGTGCCAGCCCAGTATTCTACCACTAAGCTACGCCGATGCTTGGGACTTGTTGGCGAACTTGCCTTAGGCAGGCTAGATGTCGGGAATGGAATCGCGTTAATACGACTTATAAAGCGTTTTAAAACAGTGAAAGAAGAACTTGTTGTCGCACAGTGCAAATAGCGTAACGAGTGGGTCATCCAATGCTCCAATCCATTACAAAAGCTTGTTCTTGTTCACCTAATAACTGTGGAACATACCAACTTCAGGCATACTTCCTCATCGTCGTCAGCCACTGCACAAAACATTGACACAAAATCACTCGCAAGTGTTCAGCGGATACCACGCTTCTCAGAAGAATGACGAAAAATAGCATAGTGAATGCCGGCCTTCTACCCAAAAATTTTATAAATAATGCCGTACTGGGTATCAAGCAAGTTTGCTTGCAGTAGTTGCCCAATGAGTGTTTAGAAAAGGCTCTGAAAGGCCTCTCTTCAAGCTTTCATTGTGAATGTGCTGCGCCTTATGCACAGGCCTGGCATTTTTTGAAGACTGCTCTTCAACAATACTTGTACTTAAAAATAAAAGAAATATGAAAATGCGATGCAGGATTCTATCCAAGCAGAACTTTTACATGGATGAATGTTAAATTCAGCACAAAGCAAGTCAACAGCTACAGTGAGCTTGTCACCTGAATCTCGTCACTGGGCAGGTATTCCTCCTTGAATGATTGGCCCTGCAGGCGCAGCAAGAGACACGACTTGCCCACATTGCGGTCCCCCTTGATGACGATCTTCATGTTGTACTGGACACCTCGTGCAAACCGCTTTTGCAGGCTTTGCTCCATGGCTTGCATGCCAGATGGAGGCTGGTGCTTCCCTCCACCAGCGGCGCCCCCTCCGCCATCGCCGCTGTTGCCCACCAGCTTTTTGAAGGCTGTGAGCATCCTGGCAGAACTTCACAATTGTTGCTCTGCCAAGAGGATGGCACCGACCTGCAGCATGACCCCAAGAAGTGTATTCAAGGTATAAGCAATGGGAAATCAGTAGGTTCCACTGAGAAGCACCTGGCCACGAATGAAAAGACTCTTAAATGAAAAGAATGATGACAAACTATATATTTGAAATAAAGAGAACAAACATATGTGGAAATCATTGTGCCAAGCAAGCCATGACAACAACCAATAATTTTTTTTCTTTAGCATGCCTTCACAATAATGGTCATGTTCCAATAATGTTCAGACATAATGCTCCAATAATAACTTTGAAGGGCCACTCCCCAGGCCCCATACCGAATTTTAGTTAGACAGTGGAATTTGTTGGGTGTCCGATGATGAAAATTTTGCCACAAAAATTTTTCGAATCGGTTCATCATGAGCGGAGATAACAGGTTTTTTGAAGCGGTGCGAAAGGAGGATGGAAGGAGGTGAGCTCGAAACCCTTGCCGCTCCTCCCCGTAGCCTTTCCAAGCCAAATCTCTTCCCCACCCTCTCCAGCATCCCACCATGACATGACGTGTGCATGACGTGCCCAAACAAGTCCAACCCCCGAGCACACGAGCAGCGTTGCTTTGTTGACCAGCGTTATTTTGTGGTCTTCTGCCTGCTTCTGCGGGATGGTGTGAAAACGCTGGCTTAAACGCGGTAGAGTTGATGAGCACAATGAGTGCGCGAACGCGTAGGAGCATTCGACAGTGGTCGTCTGCTCAATGCGCTGACCACGGGGACACGAACGGATGTGAAACACTGGCACATTAGCCCCGCATCTCGTAGCATTTCAAGGGAAAAAATGAAAGAAAAACGCGCACAGTTTTTTATTGTGTCTCATTATTTATACGAAGTTTTATTAATCTCTTGAAGCAACAAATACATAAACTACGCATATTGTGTTAAATAATTCTTCATCAAGTCATAGTCGTAGGGCTATTCCTACGCCCACGTCTTGCCCTCATTCTCTACGCGTGCTCCGGCAGAGTAGAGGGGGAGCAGCTTTGATCTCGAAATTTGACTCTTTTCTGCGGCGCGTAGCATTGCAAATTTCGGCAGACGTGATCATGAACGCCTCGTCTACGCATTGCGCTTGTCAGCTCAAAATCATCAAACCTGGTGAGTGGCCCTTTAATAACAAGTGCATTACAAGTTCCACCCTCTACTCATTATTTTAACAAATAAAAAACAAGAAACAGGAAAAAGAATAAGAAAAGGTTTTATTTTCACAGAAACGTAGCTAACCAGAAGCACGTGAAGCAGTAAAACCTTGCCTTGTGCTTTCCATCACAATTTCCCCGCATTTTTAATTTTCCAACCAGCATAACCTACTTGGGCCTTCAAGAAAATACAAGTGTACATCAGGCCAAGTTTCAACCATGTTTGTTTTTTTGGCTATGCCATAGTTTTCACAATCAGCTACGATGGCTCCTTACATCATCTCTCTGATAACCTAACCTTTTCCCGCAAAGTTAACTGCAACATTTTCAGAACGTTTTTACTATTGTCATAATGGCATCACCTATGGTGTGCACCAAGTGGAGCAAAGAAGATTGAACCAATCACTGAAGAGCAAGCAGTATGGCAATAAAAGACTTCACGAGTTGGTGATAACCAAGTGAGAATAACTCAGTTATTAAGGAAGCATCACTGAACTGACAGCCCACCTGCTCCGGCTTCAAGGTCCGCTAAACATCAAGAACAAAAACAGCCTAGACTGGCTGCTCACAAATAAACTGAGAGACAATCCCAGTGGAGAGACAATGGCACATAACGGCAGTTTGCCTTAGGCAGCCAGATAGGCCGAAGGGCAAACGAGACCGAGATAAGCTCAAACTGTCACGTCCAGCAAAGCAACAGTTTGCATGAGATGTTGACAAGGGTGCACAGAGCCACAACATGTACAGCGAGAAATATTACCGAGAAAAAAAAACAATTTTCAAGATTAAAATTTTATATTGTCACTTTTAATATCTGTGAAATTTCATAATAATGAAGCATATAAAATGGGCAGCACTTTTACATTAGAAAGTTGTTTTTCAAGGTATCAGTATTTCCTTTATTATTATTATTATTTCATGAATATGCTACAAACATATATAACGTGCTGACAACTGCCACAGAGTGTGCAACATCTGCGTAATCTTTGCAAAAAAAAAAGGAAAAAGGAAGTTGACGATAAGAGAAAGAGTACGTTGTAGGTGGGTAACCCACACAATGCCATCACATTTGACTTTAAACCTGCAAAAGCTACTTTATGAGAGGGCAGCACTAGCATAAGCCCTCATAGCACCTGGAATATAATCAGTAAAAATCACCTGGCCAGCTTAAAGGGGCCTTGCGACACTTAGTCAACATGGTTCGAAAATGTTGCTGATAGATAGTCAAAGCTCCAACAAAGACGTGAGCCAAAACACTATAGTGAGGCACACAGCACGGAACTCTTAACTTAATTGTAAAGTCAGCTGGAAATAACTTGCCCCCTTTTCAACAAATAATGTGACAAGCCACTACATGCTAAACCGCGCTTTCTGGTGCTAGAATTACATACAATATAAAATTACACCAGGACACTCGTGATCCCTCTGGAAGTTAGTAACATATTCAGTGAAAAAAAGAGCGAGAAAATGAAACCCTGACTCTCTGCTCTTACTTGGCAGATTCCAAAAATTTTGCTGCAGTAGATTGGTGAGCCTGATAATAAGGTTTTTCAATGATCACTTCAAAGAGTGTTGCAGGGCCCCTTTGAAATTACATGTACAAGCTCAAGAAATATTTTAGGCAAAGAAAGTGTTTCTTACCGTAAATAGTTAGAAATATTCATAACTTTTGTCAATTATGTAAAATTCGCAAAATTTAGCTCCATATATGGTTATTCAAAGCGATTTCTGACCCTTAGGTGATGGGATTATCTAGCAGAGTGCAGTGCCAGCAATTAACAAGTCTCAAAAAATGAAGCATCATAAAAGAAGCAGGTCATTAGTTTTGATTACAATATAACAAAGGCGAAATGTCAATTTAACAGAAACTCACAGCAGTAGACCAGCAGTCAAATAATATGGCTGATGATTGCTTCTCATCCTTTGAAGTTTTAATCTTTGGAGAGCACTGCACTACTTCATGGCCATGTCCCACCGTTAATATTTATAACTATCATTTCCCTTTGAGAGTCCAGATGAGTTTACGACAGTGGAATTAGGGTTGAATCACCAAATAACCTGTTCAATGCATAGTCACCTCTTTAACTGTTTGGCTGCTATGTTCTTGCACCTAATGCCTCATCAAAACATTCGATATACTTGATTTCTTTTTTTTTTACATATGCTGATGCCGTGGGAGCAGTAAGAAAAGGGAAGCATAAAAGGAAAGTAACGGTGTTCTAGAAAAGACGAGATCCTTTCCAAATTACAAGCCTACATCTATACTACCAGTCATATAAAAAAAAAGACTCTAAAGCGTGCGATTTCCTTTTTTACATAAGCAGCACATTATCACTTCTTTACAATTCAAATTCAGCTTAACGATAAGCAGCACAACTGAGCATGCCGTCCAAGAGCAGAAGGAATTTATATTAGATGAATGCGACCTACGCACATTTAAGTATCTTTGTAGATTACATAAAAGGCTTTCAATACCATAAATCATGTGACACTTTTACAGATATGCAGCCCCTATGGCTTCCAAGGTGTATTTCTTAAATTGATTGAACCTTAATTAAAGTATCAGCAGTAGGTGGTGGTCATTCACAATCATGCCTCCAATTTACAAGCAATTTCAGCAGCTATGCTTCAAGGCCGTATCCCGAGACCCCTATTATTTTATGTATATATAAATGACATTGTAAAAATTAACGCCTCTGTAAAGTGTGTTACATACGCCTGATGACAAAACATTACTTCTCAATCCGCTGCACTATACAGCCATCTTATACATCATACTACAATATATATCATACTGTCGACAATATATATCACACTGTCCAAGTGGACAGCAACCCTCCTGCCCTATCCAAACTCATGTGACCGCAGTAAGAGAACACCTTCACCAATAGTCATGATACGCTGGCACTTTCTTTTTACTGAATTGATGAACTTTCATATTTCAAGTGCAACAAAGGCAAATAATGGATTAGAAAGTGTGACTCTCACTGTTTTCTTGGATTTAAAGAAAAAAAATAATACTAATGTGTTTGTCCACATTCCCAGCACCGTATGAGTAATCCCAGACCAACAAGTGTTCGCCAAGACGTGATGAATAGTGCAATAAGGTCATTACATGACCTCATAATTTTCACATTTGTTAACCTGAACTCAAGTAGCATTAAAGATGCGAAAGTTAGCGGTGACTTTGTCGTGCTGATATGAACTGAAGTTAAATAAAACAATGCACTTGACACAATGAAAAAGCACAAAGATGACCGGAGTGCCTAATTAATCCTCCAACTCTTTGTTCCGGTCACATTTACTGTCAGTCATAGGCCGTTTCCAGTTAAAGATGCTTCATTCTTACTTTTAACTGCTTGTTCCAGTACATTGACGTTTACAGACGCAGCATTTTTTACCCAGACTCTTCGTCCAATACCTGCAATGTTATCATCTTCGCAACATCATACTAGCTCAGGTTTCCACAACAAGCCTTCTTGAACCACATGCATAATTTGTTCCCAGCAACATCACAAGTGATTGATAGGGGCAGGGGGGCAATAAAACTGCATATACGGTGGCCAGACAGTGAAATTAAAAGTACCCTCACTAGTCCCTCCAACCAATCACTTACGATATTCTTGTTTTTGATCTCTGGGAAATCAAATTCCCAGAGGTCCATGCTTGAAGTTAATGTCCAGCTAAATGTGTATAGTGTCGTCTCCCCCATTTCTACATATCGGCTGTGTCTAAACACTCTTAGCATGAACACCCTTAGCAAACACCCTTAACACTACGTATGAAATGCCCAGACATCTTTTGCCTTTACGGGCACCATGCAGGCCCATAGCAATCGACTCAGATGTCTAAAGCCTACATTCTGTCAATTACTATGCTCGCATTTTTACAATAACGTTGTATAATAGCTTCAGCTAACTTCTAGCAAACCAAGGGCAGTCTAAGCTGTTCACCAAAAGCATTTTTGTCGGAATAATGCTCCTACAAATCTGTAGATGTAATAGTTTGAAGCAGCATTTGAGCTGTTATTTTACAAAATAGCTTTTAATTTAGTCACTCAGTGGTCAACTATGCAATCACATAAACTTTTAACAAGGTATCTATCAATTTGATTTTTCAAAATTCCCTGACTTTTCCAGGTTTTGCATGATGATTTAAAGCAAACGCCATGATTGTTATGTCTGCTTGGAAAACCCTGTGCACTGGAAAGAGTGGTAAAAAAAAATCAGGCAATCCTATAGAATAAGTAAATAGATATACTGCAAATGCTCAAAGTGTTCTGAACACGTGCGGTAAATATGAAACAAGATGTATATCTGGCCAAAATAATACCTCTGAGCCAGATAGTCAGCAAGTTGGTTATTTGGCAGAAAGCAAACACACGAGTTAAAAGTTAACCGCAGCTGAAAGTTTGAAGGAGCCGATGATAGTCCTACAACGCAGCCAAAGCTGCTAGGAAATGTGGAAGTGGCACCATCTCGTGGCATCTGTCTGAAAAGAGGATGCCTGAGCTCGGTCTATTCCGCCACTGGGGTATATTTTGGTTCACTATAATGGTTAAAGCGCAGGGCACTTAAGATGTGGATTGGATTATATAAACCTGTATTTACTGACTTTACTATTTAGGATGCTGATTGAATCTCATGCTACCTGGTGCTGTATTTGCTATTGAGTTGCATCCCCACCTAAATTATACATTTCTAATATATCCCTTTCCGTAAAAAAAAACTTGAAAATGACTATAACAATGTCACAAGAACGGAGCCGCACTGCATAATTTTCTCTCCTTCTTTCTTTGGTTGTATTGAAGTTGTATCGCTTTAATTAACCTCCTGTTGCTTCAAATTTTGTATTTGTTTGCTTGCTTTTTTTTTTTATGATTAGCACATGCATGTTGATGTTTTATTTCTCAGGGCTCTGAGTCTTATAGTTCAACAAAGTCCTCAGATATCTGCAATGAAAGATAGGGGTAGCGTTTAAAGCAACGACGTTCGAATCTGTACGGTCACAACGGCTCCTTCTATTCCACAGATTTATCACAGATGCAGGCGGGTTACCTTTGTTTGTGTACTCTTCTAAGGAAATAACGCTAAAGACTTATCACAGATTTAATAATACTATTTCAAGAAACTAAAACGACAAATTTAGATGAAGTTACCGAACTATACTCTTGAAACGCGAGCTACGAGCAATAAGTGTGTAGCTGAGGACGTTTGCTGTTGCATCATCAATAGTAATAATGATAGTAATAATAACAAAAGTCATCAAATATCCTGACAAGCCTCAGCTAATGGCAGTTCTATTTGTGCCAGACCTTCAAGCTGAGCCGAAATCATGGTCAAGACAAACCTGCCCAAATTTACCGACCTGTGTAATGTTGTGATTGGAAAGCCAGATACGCTGTGCGATATGTAGAAGGAACAGACATCAAAATAGTGAATGTACTAACATGAAAGCCAAGGAAGGCTTTAGACAATGTGAAGGACAAGTTGCCGAGCAAAAATTTCTGCAGTCTTTTTTACACTTTAGGCTGCCACAATTGTGACAACCAGTACACCGGCCAGACCCTTGATTTCAAGAAAAGTTAAACAACACGAATATGACGTCAGGAGACAACGCGTGACTTCATATGCTTTTGCTAAACACATGGAATCTACAGGCTACTAAATCAATTGGTGAAGCGTGCATGTTCTAGATAAAGAAAAGCTTGTATCTGCCTGCACTTGGAATACCAGTGCACACAGACAACTGCCCATATGCTGAACATTCCAACAATGTAGTCCCGGTGCTTATGTCACATACTTAGGCGTATTTAATACCCTGTACCTTTCTTATGGCTATTATTGTGAACAAGGCTTTCATAGCAGGTGCCAACACATCAGTAAACTTTGTATTCCTTTGGTAGGTGTATCCTTTCGCGTCCTTGCTAAGAAACAACAGTTACGCACTGCTTTTTATTTTTTCACGTATATTCTTGCTGTTCACTGTATTTGCAGCCGAAGGAATGGCTTTTTTAAGCTGTGATCAATGGTAATGTCTATTTTTATGATGAGCGCACAGAATGCCCTCAGTTTCCATGACCAGGCCAGATTTTACAGAAATTCCCTGACTTTTCCAGAAGGGTACAAATTCGCTGACTTTTCCAAGTTTCTAGACACCTTGTTTAACTTAGTTAGCGATTACAACAAGAAGCCCCATGATTCAGGCTCGCATGAAAACCTGCCACTTGGATGATGCCATATATTTCTATACAATACTACCAATATAAGGCTCATAGTTATGCAGTATGCAAAATAACAGTACAGTTGCAGCCACCTCTGTGCACAGCGAGGTAGCAGCGAGTTTTTGCTCTGCGGGGTGGCACCCTGAGGCAGTTTCAGGCTACGACTTGGTCAGCCTGACTAGAAGGCCGCACATGCTCTTGACACACCACATCAGAGCCTGAAACTGCCTCAAGGTGTCGCGCCACAGAGCGAAAACCGGCAGCTCACACGATCTACACAGGCGTGGTTGCGGCTGTACATTTAACACCTGCGAAAATGCATTTGGTTCACATCCAAAAATTTAAGTCCTAGCAAGTTATGAAAAACCTTCAGCAAAAATACGCATTTCGAAATTCTAACCATTTGACATTATTGCGCACGCATGTCACACTACAAGTCACAATCTAATCAATAAGTTCGAAATTCCTATGCAAGCAAACAATTAGAATTTCATTGCTGCACCCCAAACATACTTACATGTACTGTAAAGAGCCCTTTTTTTGCAAACCATAAAAGGAACCTTCCCATTAAAAGCTATAATCATGTATATATATGTTGGAAAGGAGAAATTTTTTTTTCAGTAATAACTGCACTGTATTCTAGTTTCTAGAACAACAAAAAAAGATTTCCAGATATTGATATAAAATATAAATTCATATAAAAATTCATATATATTTCATATAAAATTCATACAAAAATTTATATAAATAGAAATCATTCTCAATTTAAGCCCTCAATATTTCATTCAAGTGAAGTTTCTGAAAACTACAAGATACAAGTAAATAACTATATCACGATTACTTTGAAAGCCTGAAGTGGACAAAATTGTATTATTTACCACAATCAAATACACCCCAATTTGATCACATTACATGGTCTAACATCTGCAGTTTACAAGTTCGGGACATCTGTTTTGATAAACTGCTATGTATTAATAATCCACCGGAGCAAAAAATTTCTGAAGTTACCTAGCTGTGGGGATTCCTACAAAAAAAAAAAAAAAAACACAAGAATTCAATTTCTTTTTTTTTTTCAAATGCTACAAACCCTGTTCAATAATTTCGATGAGTTTCTTACGAAATTATTTCTTCATTTTACATGCAATCGAGTAGAAAAACTGAGGAAATCTGAGTGATCTATCAGCTACAATCAGCTATACAAAACCTAGCAAGCTGTCAGGACTGGTGACATGTCAATAAAGAAATAGTGGCCAGAAAATCTGAAAAGAAACATTATGCTAAGGAAAAAGGCAGACATTACACCACCGTTATTAGGTCATTTATAACTATTTCTCAGGAAATATATCAAACTAAAAAAATTTATATAATTCCTGTGTTTTCCCTTTGTAGGCCAACTTTAATGGAAAAAAGTGCAAACAAAAGATAGCTGGTATAGTGAGCACAAAGTGTGTCTCGCTCATATGTTTGTTTACCATACCATGTTTGAAGCAGAACTTTGAACTAATGACATGATAAACTACTTCAGTAATTGCATGCTATTAACAACTAGCTTTCAGGTCATTATTTTTAGTCGTGTTATGATGCTATTTCTTGCTGATTAAGCTGTGTACACGAGCATACAAAAGTAAAAACTGCAGAAATTTTTCATACCCCAATAGAGCATCATTTTAAAAAATTGTTGAGTTACAAGTTTTGTTGAGGGCATCGTCATAGACCTAAAGGATATCCTCAAGTAGAAAAACCTTTGGTAGTAAATGAAATAATGATAGTCCCCATCAAAATATATTACTAGCCTTGTAGTAAATATAAACAGAAGGCCACCTTTAGTATTTAAATTTAACAGTCCTATATTTGTAATTAAATATAAAGGACAGTTGTAGACATCATTAAAATTACACAATTCAATCTCAAACAGTATTTAGGAGCTGTATAAAGGCTCTGCATCAGGGAATCAGGATTACACAATTTAAAGAATGCATGTAACAGTAGCAGTGTACTGGGGAAATGGTGCGAGTAAATTTATAAGCACTAAAATATGTAAAAATATTTTAGGATAGTATCACAGCTGATTCAACAGCATCTCAGCTGAGTATTCAAAACATTATCAATAAGTGCTCATGGGTATTTTGCCTGACATGACATGTTACGTAATAACAAACATAGCAAGTATTTTAACAAGAACAGCAAAGCTATGGTAACCTTTTATCATGTTTGTACAACACACAAATATACACACAAAGAAGTACAAGAATTGTTCAGAAATAGGAGAAAAACAGTGCTGTTGAAAGTATTACTACGGTATGAAAGTTAATACATAATATAAACTCATTATTCAATTACCCAATATACAGTAAAAGCACTGCTTGATGATAAGAAAGCCACCAATTTATGAGCAAAGTTGTAAAAAGATTACCATGACATGCTTAGATGACAGTGCAATAGAAGAAAGAGGAAAAAAAGCATGACCTTTAGTAAGACTTTCACATGAACAGCTTAATTAGTAGACGTGTGCGAATAGTGAATTTCACAATAGAATCTAATACGAATCTATTTGCAATGACACCGAATCGAATATAAATAGTAATCGAATACTGTTTGAAGAGTTTTGGAATAGTAAGTAGACTATTTTCAAAAAGGTCCTAGAATACCACAGCAATTTAATTGAATTAGATATTCATAAATTTTTACCAAACACCATTACAGTTAGTTTTAATCAACTCAAAAGACCACAATTATGAAAATTATGATAAGCTCGTACAAAGCCTTCGTAATATTTTGTAACTGTAGGTTCAAACACAGTATTCACTAACGTTAGCAATGTGAGACTTCGTCGCCCAATTTTAAAGAAAATTGGGGCACAATAACTAAATAATTTTTAATCAAACATCGCAGATACAGCTAAAGATGTGATGAAGCAGATCAACCTATCATCACAATATGGCCTGCAGACTGAAAGCAAGTAACAATGTTTGAATATATGTCTCCAAGAAGAATTTATACAAATACAACACACAAATGTGTTGTTAGTAATGAAGCTGCAAGCAATCATTACAAGATGAAGACGGAAGCTGTATAATGCGATACAGCTTCAGCACAGTAAAAAGCGAGCAAAAGTAGATTTTTCAGAAAAAAAAAACTTTCATCCGGCAATCAATATAGTGTAGATAGTCTTGTAAAAGCTGGGGCTACGCGCAGATACTTTAGGAATTAAGAGAAGAATTACCTTTGGCTGTTCCAAAGTCTCATTGTTTTAGGGTTCTCCTGTCGGTGTTTATTATTAAAAAACTATTCAATATTTCCAATATTTTCGAATATGTACTATCTCATTCGAATACCAAATCAAATACTACACTATTCGATCGTTACTCGAAATTTTCAAATATTTGCATACAAGAAGAATGGCGATTTGGGCTAGTTGGTTTGAATTCATGATAATAACTTAGTCGAGGCACGGAAGGCAAAGAGGACAACATGAGCGCTGACTACCAACTGAATTTTATTATTCACAGCACACATGATAATATATACAACAGGCAACCTTTGAACAGCACATGTGAGCAACGTGACATAATCTGGGGAATGTTCTGATAAAAAGAAGGTACAAAAATGGCTAATTCTTATCTAAAAGCGCAAACTCTTTGTCATGCAAGGCCACCGAAGGTTGGCTCACGCATCCGTCACCATTTTTTCTAATAAAATACGCTTCAGCTATTTCCCGAGTTAACTTGTCCATGTGGCGTACCAGCACACTCACGCCCGGAAATCGAGGCCGGCACCCGCAGCTTTTCTAGTGCAAAACAAGGTTTGAACTGATTCCTTTGCATATATCATTCATATGTTCTCCTAACCTTTTATTAATGCACCGCCCAGTTTGGCCTATATAACAACGACCGCACGTTAAAGGAATCATGTAAACAACACCAACTGCACAATCTACAAATTTATTTATGTGTTTTACGGCCCATGTCCAACTTTTTTTGGTGATTCCACTAAGTCGCTCATCCGTCATTCTGCAAAACTTTGCACGGAGCTGATAAAACTACATCCACACCATATCTCGAGCCCACCTTCTTCAAACCATGAGATATATTGGAAATATATATTTCCGGGCGTGACTGTGCTGGCACGCCACATGGACAAGTTAACTCGGGAAATAGCTGAAGCGTATTTTATTAGAAAAAATGGTGACGGATGCGTGAGCCAACCTTCGGTGGCCTTGCATGACAAAGAGTTTGCGCTTTTAGATAAGGGTTAGCCATTTTTGTACCTTCTCTTTATCAGAACATTCCCCACAATATGTCACGTTGCTCACGTGTGCTGTTCAAAGGTTGCCTGTTGTACATATTATCATGTGTGCTGCGAATAATAAAATTCAGTTGGTAGTCAGCGCTCGTGTTGTCCTCTTTGCCTTCCGTGCCTCGACTTTCGTCTGTTTCTTCTAGCACATTCGTGCTCGCGCTGCAGCCCTTATTATCATGTATTTGCATACCTTTACTATTTCGCCAAAATGGCCTATTTCTGCACACATTATACATTGCCTTCTGTAGCAATGTTTTGCTAAAGTTAAAGCCTTTAGAGATATGACTGAGGGATAAACCTATCCTATCTATAAATAGGCCTCTTCCAGCCCTATAGCCAAATTTTATCACCTTCGACACACAACAAAGAAAGGCAGTCAATTCATGTGTGCTTTGACCGTCCTCACGGCCAGCTGGAGTCCCCACTATCTGTCTGGCGGCTAGCCAATGTAAGTGTTTATCAAATTTAATTGGTCAGACTCATTCTAACAGTCTCAACTCACGAAGAGCAACAGTCGCACTCAGCAGAATAGTGGGCAAAGTAAGCGGCCAACGAACAAACACCCAGATAGCAGGGTGGTGAAGAAAGTAAACAGAGTTGGCTGCACGTATAAAATTGTGCCCTATACAACAGACAAAAAAAAAATTGCAGAACAATAACACATTACTAGCTAGAGCATCACCACCTCTTAACAAATAGTCTCAACTTTCAACATATAGTAAATTATTAGAAATAAAATGAAAACCTAAAAAGTAGTGATGGGAAACATTCAGTTTTTCTATCCATAAAGAAATGCACATAGCTTCATTAATATTTTTTTCAGAATTTGTTGGCTACAGATTCCTTCATATCCAGTGAATGTTTTGATAGAAGAGTTACTGGTTCAAGATAGTGTGTTTCAGAGATTCAAATTTCAAAGAAGAAAAAACAAACAATACAATCATTTCAAAATTATCCGGGCCTTCGCTCACAGCAATGCTAAGTTTATTAAAAAGACATGCAACACTGCACGAAGGATGTTGCCTTAATTTTCTCTCTTTTCGAATTACTCATGAAATTTTTGTGAGAGTGAGGATGAACCCTTTCTATACCACACTAAGGAGCAGTATGAAGCAATTAACAAATAGCTATGTCTAGTGGTGCCAAGTGCCCTCAGTAAATTCATGCAGATTAAAATTCTTTCACTTCGAACCACCCCTACAGTCGAGTACTGGTCCTAAATATTTTCATCAGTTTTTTTTAAGTCACCACCATTACCGCCAATGCTAGCAGATTTTAGGATTTATACATGTTAAAATTTTTACAACTGGTGCCTTGAAATGAAACTTGTAGTCTCACTACATTTTTACTCTCTATCCTATTCACAAATGAGCACAAAAGTGCTATATTCTCACCCACACATTTGTTTAAATTTGAGTGAGTAGAGCTCAATGAATTTTGAAATGTAAAAAAAAAAATCAGGTAGGGCCTCTCTCTCACACCGTCAAACTTCATAGCATTCCAAAGAATAACAAATGCCATGGCACGTGCAACCGACTTCTATGATGTGCACAGCAGAAAAAAATATACCTGTGCCATGTCTTCAGAACAAATGTCACATAGTAGCAAGACAAGACTGTTTTATGAAACAGCTCCAATTTAACACTGCAGCTGCCAGCATTTCTACCGTGGGAAGGTGCGCTCTCTGCACAAGGAGCACCAAATAATAGGGGCAGACAATTATACACAACGTGAATTGAAATAATCCCACTAATTAAAATATTGTCTACTGTACTGGCTAAAATAAAAACAGACCTTGTTTTTCTTATTAAGCTGAGATATATATTTTTATTTCTTGACAACATTGCAAAAAATGAATTTTTGCATCTCACCTGACAAAAAAAGTGAAGATGCATATGATCCCCATCACGTGAATCTTTACTGATGAATGCATTTAATTGTCTTTATAGTTGTGTTAAAGTGCAGCACACTTTTAATACCTTTTCAAACATAAAATGTGTAGATATGCCTTTGTTAGTACTGGCAGAACAAAGGTGGGGTGGTGAAGCCACCTTCGCTTGATGTATGCTGATAATCCGATGCTGGTGAGTGCAATGTCAAAGTCATTAGCCGAGGGCCTAGTGGCACCTGCTGACCAGTTGGAAAGGTACAAGGAGCGCCTCGCTTGCAAGGCAGTAAGGGGGCTTCATACGACAACAAGCATTCGGAAAACTTTTTTACCAGCTTTTTATATTCAAAAATGATTGAAAATGCCCCAGCGAAGGTGGTTAACCACAGTTGCACTGACTCCTACGAAAGCCACACGTTGAATGTAATAAACAATTTCCGAGGAGTGCTATTAGCATCGCTACAGGGTCTCAGCATTGCTGGAGGAGGGACTCTTCCTTAACTTTTTTGGTGCCTTCTCAAATAAACAATTACTGCACACAAAATATATACGTGCTTTTGGAATCAACCGCTATAGCTTTAAACGCGACCCAGAGGTGGCTCTTCATTGGGCCATATAACACTGGGACAAGAAAAATCGATTGTCAGTCTCTTTAATCAAACCAACCCACCTAGTCTCTAAACTCTAGAAAATTACAACTTGCGTCTGTACTAATTCTACATTACTCTTCTTTTTTATCCCCAGCTTTACACACAACATACTGGATAGATTGAATGAACTTGGTGTCTTCATACAATATACTGTGCTAGAAAACACAAGCTTTTACACAGTTTTAAGGCCCTACAGAGTAAAGGAATATGGTTTGTGCATATGGTACAATGTGGGAAAGCAAAGAGAAATCTAATAATCCAACAGTCCTTCATGTCATTCTGTCACAACTACGCATGTTATTAAATGATTACCAACTAACAATTGAGAAAAAAGTTAATGCCGGAGGTGTCATTTGACAAAACCACACCCTGGTTATGAACATAAGATGATTAATGGATAAGAAAACTTTTTGTTAGACATGGCTAAACAAAGGTAACAAATCATTTAACCATATGGTGTAGTAGCGCAAATTCGACGGGGACGAAGAGGACAAGAAAACACGACAATTACAGTTGTTCTCTTCGCCCCCGTCGAATTTGCGCTACTACACCATATGGTTAAATGATGTCTCACCAACTAGCCCAGCTCTCAACCCTACTAAAAGGTAACAAATATAAAGCCAAGGAAGGCTTGGTGCTTGTTATTTGTAGCTTTTAATTGAGGTACAGTATTTATTACATAAAGGACAATGAGACTGTCAAAGAAAACTTGCTGCCAGTATGGATCAAACCCACAACCTTCACAAAGGTTCTGGGTTCCCAGTTTTGGCAAGGTGTTTTCTTGTCCTTTTTTTGTGGAATCAAAATATTGCAGCAAGGATACAACAAAGGCACTGAGCTCAGCGATCCAGTATCATACCCACTAGGTCAGGTGCCCTAGCCTAATGATATGTGCCAACTGTTCACACAAAATAGTTCATGCGTAAAAAAAGACAAGAAATAGCAGACACATCAAGCACGACAACAAGGTGTGTGATGCTGCTGTGTTGCTGAAACTCATGAAGTTCGACATGTACAGAGGCAACTGTATGTATAACAATAATCAGTAACAGTACGCATTTAACCAAGGGAGCCTTGCACGTCCATGAAGATGTTTTGCCGTGATGAGTTATATTTTCTCAAATGTATTCATTCTCTTCATGCCAGAACCACAGGTTCACTTTACAAGCTTAATTATTAACGTAGCCATAGTCATATCTGGTTTCCCTTGCACAAAGAAGCAGTAAAAACATGACGAAGGCTCTTGCTCAAGACTGACGGTTCCGCGGCGCGGTCGTGCCGACTGATTTTCCGTTGCTTACGGTCATTCTTATCCTAGCCTTATCACAAAAGTTAACTCCGCTCATTACGCGCTACGAGGAACCTACGTAAATATTTCAAAGAAGTACTGCATCTGCGATGTTTCAGACAAGTCTAGCGCATCGAAATTTTCGTGTTTGGGTAACCTTCGTCCTTTCCTGTTCGATTGGCGATAGAGCCCGGACTTTATAACGTGTCATTCGATCAGCAAAACACGATAGAGAACACAGGCGATAGTGCGATAAAGAAGGAAAGCTGCAAACCCTTCCCGGAGTCAAAGTCAGCTGCACCGAGAGCCGGCGTACTACATGGAAGGGCCATCACGTAGAGACAGAAATAATAATAATAATAAAAAGAGTTGTAAGGTATTTTTCAGTCGCGCCGCTGTTATAGCTCGCTGGGCATCCCCCTATCTGCGATCCAGAAAACAACGAGCAAAAGCGATAAGAAGCAACTTTGTTTTCTAATTATCAACTTCAACGCCGAGATCTCGCTTTATGATGTGACCTAGTTAAATTGAAGTAGATGATCCTAGGTTTCATAACCCGCAAGCGCGCTCAGATGCCGCAGTGTGGATACAATTACAGTAGTTCCGTAGGGCAGAATTTCTACCTTAATAATCATCAAAGTGTTTCCACGCAACGGTTCATCAATCATGGGCCGACATCGCGCGCGCGCGAAAGTAACCCCTCGCGATTGTTAAAAAAAAAAAAAAACATTCCTATTTGTGGACTATGCAGCGCCACTTAGGGGGGGGGGGGCAGCGAAGAAACACGATAAGTTTGATGATCGCGCAATAAAAATTCAGTGAATCAGAATTAGTCGCCATTTGGCAGAAGTATAGAAGACGGTCACACAATGACGCGCGACGGGGAGCGATGAAGTGGAGAACGTCTTACCAGACCGTCTCTCACGCGAGCCGAGATGCCGGTACACCCCGCGTTTCACGGCACATTCGGCGCGAGTGTCATATCACTATGCGCGTTGAACGTGACGCCACTCCATATGCTCACAGAACATCCACGTATGCGGCCGATCCCATCTCTCCTATTGACAGCGCCATTTTTAAAATCCGCAAAAACCGTTCCACATGACAACCACAGTACCGCACTAAAATAAACAAATAAAAAACCTAAACAATTTTTGTACAAAGAAGTACAATTTCAAATTGTTATAATTTTTTTAATCAAAAGAATTAGGCAATTTGATAGTTTAATTTCGAAACTGACACTACGGTTTCCTGGCTACGCAGTAGCAGAACTAGCAGAACTATGCAGGGAAAGGCGTGTGTAAGTTGGTATTTTCTTACCAAAAATCTGATTTTCTCTGTTGTTTAGAAGTGCTGAGCGTCGTATAGCTAATGACTTCGGTGCCGCAACTTGAACCTAAGGTTTAATTGATCGTTAGCGTTACCCCTGTTCCAATTTTGCACACCTGCGCTACGCTTCTGGCAGACGACGCATGTTTGTTCCGCCGAAGTCTGCGCTAACTAACGCTAGATGTTAAGTAATTCGCGGTACTAAGCAGCGGTGACCGAACAAGCAACATCGCTGTATGTTCGCAATCAAATCAGCCGTGTTACCCCGAGCACTGCCTGCTATATCAATGCGTCCTTTATCGGCTGGTCTCGTTGCATCAACTGTTCGAGATACCCACATAGTTTGGTTTCATAATGAGCCCGGTGTTCCACCCCGTGGTTACGCTTCTGGTTGTTTGTTAGAGAGAATTTGGTGCTGTAACTCGAGTCGCTAAAATGTGGCGTAATTCTGAAGCGCCGGTGATCCAGCTCACAATAATTAGGTTGGCAGTTCAGTGGGATGTTTTTATTGATGAACAAAACAGCTCTCCTTCAACCCTTGTATTCTAATCCATTTTTATTTTAGATTAGTGGTAGGGAGTGAAGCGACTGTTAATAATGTATATTAGTATCAATGCCTCCTCTGTAACTTTTTAGAGGAGGCACTAATACCGATCTGACATTGAATTGTGTGGATTAAATTGGCTTGTAGTTTAGAGTTTGATAGCTGAAGCCAACGTTACTAGTTTGGCTGAAGCTGTGTAGCGAATGTATATCTACAATTGAGGAAAGTTAATTCGTAGGCTATTCTCCTTTGTGTATGTTAACTGTTGAACTATCGTTATACATTGCAACAAAAATTGATTTATCATGTTGTCAAGCATTGTTACGTGAAAACAGTATTGCTTAGATTGATTTCGGAGTGATACCGTATTGTGATGTGTGCATTAACATATTTTGCATCAGTGTGATTTTAATGTAATGTGGGACCTTCCCACTGCTACTATGTATTTACTTTGTAATCAGTCAATGTCTAAGCTTCATATTTATGTTATGATTGTTGTTCCTGCTAGAATTCTGTAAGAATTCCACGTTTTTTTTCTAACACATTACAGGTATATTTTGTGCGCTGGTATTGATCTTTTCATTTATTTTTTGTTTTTTAATGTACACCCCCCCATGCAATGCCCTCCCTTAAGTGTATTATGAATAAATAAAATAAATCAATCAAAAGGCACGCGGTGGCAAATATCTTGGCTCTAGTAGTATAGCGCGACTACAATACTACACCTTGGTACATCTGCAAAATGACATCAAACATTAAGTTACAGAGCACATACAACACTATCTGAACTTTTTGAACCCTCATTTCATCTGGGTGACGTAAAAAGTGGATGCCACCACCAGAGTTCAGACATGTCAGGGGCGTCGCATTTCAAAACCACCATATGATTATGAGTTCAAAAGACAACAGAAAAGGGAAGATAAAAGTTTGTGATGAAAAAAAATCTGTGATTGGGTTGTTTGCTTGAGCTGACGTTTTGACAAGTGAACTTGCCTTCTTCAAAGCTAATTCAGTTTATAGCCGTGCCCCGCCACAGTGGTCTATTGGCTAAGGTTCTAGCCTGCTGACCCGCAGGTTGCAGGATGTTTTGCATTTCGATAGAGGCGAAAATGCTGGAGGCCCGGGTGCTCAGGTTTGGGTGCACGTTAAAGGACCCCAGGGGTTCGAAATTTCCGAGCCCTCCACTACGGCGCCTCTCAATCATATGGTGGATTTGGGACGTTAAACCCCACATATCGATAGTTTATAGCCATCGAGAAGACAAGTCCACTTGTCAAAATGTGGCTCGATCACACAACCGTTGTTTATGAATTTTTCGCACATGATTATCAGGCACGCTGTTGCGGAGGGCTCCGAACACTTTGACCATCTGGTGTTATTTAACGTGCACTGACATCACACAGTACACAGGTCTCTACCATATCGTCTTTGTCAAATTTTGACCGCAGTGCCTGGGATCGAACCCGCGACCTATGGTTCAGCTGCCAAGAACCATAGAGGTCAGACAGTCAATGCATAATATTTAGATGGAGGCTATGCTTGTTTTTTAAATTGAATTTTTCGAAATCGGAATAACTGCTCCCAGATAGCTTAAGTGTAGCCTCCGAGCTTGATTACATAAACCAGTGTGCATTACTCGCACAAAAATTGTAGTACATATGGCGAATCAATGATTCACTCACAAACTTTTTAATTAGTTACTTCAAGATGCATACCCCAGTTTACAAACTGCAGGTAGGCAAGGCAGCAAGGCATATACATTTATGATGTGTTGTCAGGATGAAACCAGTAACCAGTATTGAGATATTCACTCTCAAAATATTTAGAGAAATGTAGTGTTCTAGTTCGTTTTTGCTTTAATACACAACATTGCATTTTTCAAAAACAACTTGGAAATCACTTCCCCTGTCCTTGTAAGTATTCATGCTGACACAACAGCACTGTTTCAGCATTTTCTGTCAAACAAGGCATCGAATCCACACCAAAACTGAGTAAAGTGCATGCCTCAAAATGTAAATTACTCATACAAGGAGCTCTTTTGACTATCATAATGAAAGATTTGTTTTAATGAAACATACCAGCAAGAAAAAAAGTAACCATTGTGCATTGAATTCAATGACTTGAGGCCTGCATCTGCTACATTTAATTAGAAATATAGTAAAGTGTTGCAATCTCCTTCAGATTTTACACATCTAGAATCCACTGTATCGAACACTGTTATGAGTACGACCTGTTTAATGAAAAGCGTGTCAATATGTGCGTTTCCAACTTGTAGCACCATTTGTGCATTATATTTTTATCTTGCGTAATCGGATTCAAAATCACTAAAAGGCCCATGCAAAGTTTATGACAGGTAATTGATTTTAAAGGCTTCTTATTAACTCTGTTATTCAACACAGACAAAAACGAGTGAAAGACAGGATGGACACAGTCTTCACTTGTCTTCATCCATGTCAAATGGCACAGTTAAGTTTTTGAAATTATTGTAAACCAACTAATCCGGCTTGGTGCCTTACAACAAATCCAGGCTCTGACATTGGTTGGCTGCTTGTTGTAGTTAAGGTGAGGTAAACATAAGATTTCATTCTAAAGAGGTATATTTGGGAGGGGGGGGGGGGGGTTTAACAAGAGTCTGTAGCATCACATGTTTATGTTGTACCATTTGGGGTCGCAGCGCTGTATTGTCATGTGCGGGGCTTTACAAATGAAATTTGACTTTAGAGGAAGCGAGGAGAATGACTATTGCACTGAAAAGCTTTTTTTTTTTTCAGAGTTCCTCAGAAATATAATTGGCCCCTTGCAACGTGAGAGTGATAAGGAGAATATATCTTGCACAGTAGAATGTACGAGCAGCTAGCAACAGTGGCACAATGCTGAAAGCAACTGCAGTAGAGGTTCTGCTTGGTGCCTTATTTCTCACACAGCTGTTCAACCTTTTTGTCCATGGTTGAGCAGTCTGCGGGTTCATAGATACTTTGCTGATAACCTAATTCATCAATAACTTGCTGTTTTCTTAACTATTTAATTAATATGGGACAGAAATTGGTTAGTTATTATAGGTCTTTTATAATATTGCTATGCGCCAGTGCATGGAGACGAAGAAGAAGACAAGCGCGAGCTCCGCAATGCCATTGAATGTATGAATTACTGCACCATCGTTCAATAGCAGGTTCAGAATTGGATGTTTTGTGTAAAGCCTCTGCTATGTTCAAGCCTTCTTTTTTTAATGTGTAGTATGGCTTGTAAATACGGTACAGAGGGTAGGGGGTCAAAAGTTGACTGGCCACAATCCTATGTATTTCAATGAAAGCGTGGCTTGCCAACTTTTGACCAGCCCTGTACTTTATAAGTTGCCTATAGTGTGCCATTCTGTACTGCTTAATAGCCATTTGAGTGTAACAAAATGAAATATAAAGGCTAATGTGTGTAGAGCAGCATCTTTTTTTGTTGCTTCATTTATCCTTTCAGGCAGCAACATCTGGATGTATACCTTCTAATCAACATTTGTAAGCTGCGCTGTTCCTACATGACCGGTGTACCAATGTGGCAACAAGAAAGTTCCTCTACCTTTGATATTATGAAAATATACGCCTCTGGGAATCTAAATGTGATTAAAATAACCTCGTCACTGCCAGATTTTTTTAAATGACGTTTGATCATATATATATAGTGTTGCATAAAGGCTAGTTTCTTATTTTTCTTCTATATCATAATTCGTTAGCAGTTTACAAATTCTCTTTATCTGTCAAGACATAAAGAGTCTTACCTGACTCACTCTATGAATGCCCTGTCAAGGCAAAGCAAGAGGGAAGCTCGGTACTGTCAGAAATTTCATTTCGAGGCACTGTGTATTTAGCTGACATCTACATGTATTGTGTAATGAGTATGAAGTATACATGTATTTCCATAAGTTATCGGTCTCACCAACTTTTAAAGGAACACTAAAGTCAAATAAGAATTCACGTCAGAGTGAAAGTTCAATGTATGATGACGTCTAAAACAGCAATATTATCAACAGCAGTGCCCTACTTACTGTGAAATTAAAATGATTGCACAAGATTACATGCATCGCAGTAGGACATTCTCAAAATAATCCAGATGATGTCAGACAAACCACCTATAATTAATCTCTAGTAATCAAACTAGCTGCACTAAATGAAGAACCTTCTGTGCATTAAGAGATGGAATAAAATGCTGCTTGTTCGTTTCTATTAGATTCATCAAAAAAAGAACCACTGGATGTTACTCTGAGAAATGGCGCGAGTGGTTCAAAAATTCCATTTTTGTCTGGTTTAACTGGACAGGTCGTGCCATCTAGCAGGGCCCAGTTGAACGCCTGCCATCTCAGAGCCAATGGCAGGAAATTGATCAATGGCCGTTGTTGCTGCTGTGGCTCCCGCTACTTTCTTTCAGCTGCTACTATAGTGTCGGCGGCCGTGCATTAAAGCCGGAGAACGTTGTGCAAGGCAGCAGTGACATTAGACATTCTGATGAGCCTGGTAATTTGAAGAGCGCTAACCCGATACGGACCACTAAAATGAGATTTTATTTCAAAATAAGCCCTTCCTTGGCAAGAAAGTAACACTATGAGGTTTCTGGACTGCTATTTCAACAGTCATCGTCGACTTAAGAGTTGCCTTTAGTGCCCCTTTAATTGCAATAGAAAGAAAACATTTGCAACTTTTTATTATAATCTCTCTTCACATTATCATATTTTTCAGAGCCCTGAACTAACATTTTATGCCCTTCGAAAAATAGTTTGAACTTTTCTATGCAATATGTCCTTGGACTGAATCCGTTTCTCACCATCAGCAGCAGTTTCTTTGCCTTGAAGATCTTTCTGTCAGCTTAAAGAACGGTTGCAGTCACTTGGCCTCAGGTCTTAGCTATAAGGCTGGTGACCAATCTTCTCTAAGCTGCAGACTTTCGCTGCCGCCTCTCCATTGCTCGCCATGGAAACTGGATTGTGATGAAGCATGCAGAAGTCACGATGAAAATTCCTCACTTTATTTTCTTTATTGCATGACACATTTTGTGTGATGTCATGCGCCGAGTTGAAACTCATATTGTCACCCGCACGTAGTGGGTTAAAGGCAAAAGCGGCTCTCAAGAAAGAAGATCGCGTGTTACTTCTCTGCTCGAGAGCCAGCCACGACTGACGCATTGTCCAGAAGCTAGGTACTCGGTGGTTTAATAAACCCTCCAGTACTTTTGAATTATCATGACAAACTGGTAGAGGTGCTGGGTAGTCCATGGATGCTGCAGACCCACCCAGGGAGCCATGCTACATCAATCCTGATCTGTCCACCGATAACCAGACTGCGCTGTGAGCGCTCTTGTTTGAGTTCAGGTCTTGCTTCTCAAGTTCCTCAGAGATCCGCCAGACATCCATCACTCAACACAGGATCATCACGTACGAGGACGCACGCCCAATACACCGGTACCCTTATCACGTGACGACTAAAGAAAGTGATGTGATACGTACGCAAGTCATCGAGATGCTTAACGATGGCGTTATCGAACCATACAACAGCCCGTGGTAATCTCTAGCTTTTCTTGTCAAAAAGAAGGACGGGTCACTACACTTCTGCGTTGACTAACAAAACCTTAACAGTGGGACCAAAAAGGATGTGTACCCGCTGTCGCATATCGACAATTCGCTGGATAGACTTCATCGTGCCCATTATTTCACTTCTCTCAATCTCAAAAGAGGGTACTGGCTAATTGAGGTAGATCAGCAAGACCACGAGAAAACAGCCTCCGTGACTCCAGGCAACCTATACCAATTTTGAGTACTTCCTTTTGGCTTGTGTTCAGCACCGGCAACTTTCCAGCGAATGATGGACACTCTCTTCACAGGGCTCAAGTAGCAGACTTGTCTTGTCTACCTTGAGGATGTGGTGGTTTTTTCTGCCACGTTTGAGCAGCACCTTCACTGCCTGCACAGTCTGCCGCAGGCTATCTGATCGGCAGACTAAAGCCACATGTGCCACTTCCGCTATGAGGAATTCAAATTTCTTGGACATGTTGTTAGCGCCGAAGGGGTCCCGCCCGATCCAGACAAGCTTGCCACTGTTGCCAAATTACCACCTCCTGTCGATGAGACAGCCGTCCGGCCCTTCTTTGGTTTGTGCGCCTTCATGGCTTTTCACTGATAGCAGAACTCCTGACTCGTCTCACGAGGGACAACACGCCGTTTGTCTGGGAAAACGAGCAACAAGCAGCTTTTGATGAGATGCGACAGCGCATGCAATCAGTGCTCATTCTCGCTCATTTTGATGATGATGCTGACACGGAGATTCATACTGACGCTAGTAACATTGGTCTTGGTGCAGTGCTCATTCAGCATCAAGATGACATTGAAAGAGTGATAGCCTACACCAGCCGCTCTCTATCCCGTGCCGAGGCGAATTATTCCACTACGGAGAAAGAGTGCCTCCCAGTCGTGTGGGCAATCGCCAAGTTTCACCCGTACCTTTATGGTTATCCCTTCAAAATAGTGACGGACCACCATGCCCTCTGTCGGTTGGCAAGTCTGCATGACCCTTCAGGACGACTAGCACTGTGCAGCTTGCGGCTGCAGGAATTTGACGTCGCCATCGTCCATAAGTCCGGCCATAAGCATGAAGATCCTAACACACTGTCATGTGGACCCCGTCATGTCGTCAGTCAGAAAGCAGAGGACGACAAAGGTTTTCTGACCACCATCAGCTCATCAGACTTGAGCAAACGGCAGCGAAATGACACAGAGATTCATCCAATCATCGATCACTTAAAGGGCCAGGACGCAATCTTACCACGTCATTTATCCCGCTCATTTATGTCGTTCTGCTTGCGAGACAGTGTGCTGTACAAGAAGAATGCTTGTTTGAACGACTGTGCTTACCTCCTGGTGGTTCCTCGAGACATGAGAGACGGCTTCCGTTTTGCTTGCCATGATGAACTCACATCCGGTCATCTGGGCTATTCACATACACTTGCCAGAGTGAGCGAGAGATACTTTTGGCCCACTCTTTCGGCAAGCATCAAGAAGTAAGTCAAGGGCTGTTGGGAATAACAGTACCGAAAGCAACCATCTGTTAAGCCAACTGGTATGCTTCAGCCCATTGAAGCACCTTGCACACCGTTCAACCAAGTTGGCATGGACATTCTCGGGCCATTTCCCGTCTGCGGACAGCAACGAATGGGTGATCGTCGTGACCAACTATTTGACACGCAACGCTGAGACGCAAGTGATCCCACGAGCCACGACTTCTGAGGTAGCACAATTTTTTATGCGCCACATCTTGTTACGACATAGTGCTCCTTCCAGTATAGTAACAGACAGAGGGACGGCATTCACAGTGCAGCTTATGAACAAAGTTTTCAAACTAAGCAACACCAGACACCGAAGGAAAACTGTGTACCACCTGCAAACCAACGAACTTACCGAGCGACTGAATAAGACTCTCGCAGACGTGACACGTTGTACATCAACGTACAGCACAAAACAAGGGACCGGATCTTATCATTCGTGACCTTTGCCTACAATACTGCAACCAATTGGAATTCCATCTCTTCAGCTGTGGTGGAATGCCCGTCGCTATCATCCTATCTACAGGCCCTTTAGTCCATGGGACATAGCTCTGACATAGTTTTACATGAACCCTGACGCCTTTTTTTTCTTCCATATGTTTAATGTTTACATATTCATGTTTTCACTAGTTATTTAAATATCTTGCTGCTGCGCTTGTATGAACTCATTGTACTCTTCTTCTTCTGCTGTTATTATCGCCACAATGCCTCATATGTGTTTATTGTAACCCTTTTTTTGTACTCATTGTACCCACTCCTGCCTAAGATTTGAAGATCAGACCGGCAGTACTGTAATAAATAAATAAATAAATAATACTGCTGTGCAAGAGACCATGCGATTCATGCCATTTCAGCTTCTCTACGGCCACAAAGTGTGGACCATGCTGGACTCTATGCTACTGTGTCGACGACGACGAGTTGGCAACTGACGTCGAAGAATTCGCAGAGCGTGCTGAAGAATCCTGGCAGCTTGTGCGACTGCACATCGGCCAGCAACAGCAGGCAGACGCACGGTACTACAACACCCGCTACAGAGAAATGTTCTACAACCCCAGAGACCAAGTTTGGGTGTGGACGCCCGTCTGCCACCATGGCCTCAGTGGAAAGTTACTGAGCCGGTACTTTGGCCTATATAAAGTATTACGTCACGTCAGTGACATGAACAGCGAAGTGGTTCTGGACTCAACACCGCAGGCACGGAGCAGGACACGACCGAGGCTGGACGTCGTTAATATGTTGTGCATGAAATACTTCATTACGCGTTGTTCGTAACTCTTTCTTTACCGTTCACCACTCTTTGTGCTTTTTATTCATTTTTTTAACTTGCTTCTTTGATTGACTTTTCCTATATTTGCACACTCTGTAGTTTCTACTTTTACATTATTCAAATTTTCTTTCTTTTTTTTTTCACTTACCTATGTTGTAGCATCGGGTGGTACTATGTACTTTTGTTTCCCTCTTTTGGTACTTTTTTTTTCTTTTCGAAAGGGGGCATAATACCACCCGCACGTAGTAGGTCGGCAGCAAGATCGGCTCTTAACCTGGAGGAAAAAAGAAGATTGCGTATTTATTCTCTGCTCGAGATCCAGCCATGACAGATGCATTGTGCAGGAGCTAGCTACTCAGTGGTTTAATAAACCCCCCATTGCTTCTGAATCATCGTTATAATATGCAGGCCTCCAAATGAATAATTTTGTTGAAGCGCACTAAAAAACAAACAGACAGAAAAGGCTGACAAGGACAGCGCTTCTGTCCGTCTGTTTTTTAGTGCGCTCCAACAAAATTTTTAATTATGAATATAATCCAACTGGCCCAACTTTCCATCTTCCTCCAAATAGATGTCACTGTGCCTAAGATGGCTATTTTGAGATCTCTGCAAGTGTTAGATGTCAGGCTGGAAACTTATGGTATCACCCATACATATATTTTTTATTGGTTGCTTCGAGAGAGGCAGGCAGTATGCATGAGATGCAAAATGACGATGCCTTGAATCAAACAGTGTCAAAGATGAGACCAGTGAAAGAAAGACATAAACAATATCGAAACAAGAAAGAAGTTCAGGAGAACATAAAGGCCTGAAAATTTGCACAAAATCTTCAAAATGCTAACAACACCTCCTATTCAAGGGTTTTTTCATCTGTTGACAACATTTCTAACTGAGGAAATGTTTGCTCATCACGAATGTGCAGGTGTGATAATTAAAGCTGTTGCGAGTCAGTACTATGCTCTTTGTACTATTGTGACAAATGAACGCTTGCCATGAGTCAGCATTTTCATCGGTGTCTTTTTTCCACTGGTCTCAATCTTTTTGAAGTATGTCGCTCCAACCCTCCCAAGCTTGCTCTTTAGTGAGTGCACTTGTTAGTAGCAGGTTTTGTGCTCAATTTGGGTTTTCGATTTATGTCAGGAGTGCTTTTGCTGGACAAAGTATGGCCTGGCAAACAACAGCTGAGTACTGTCAGATGTGAGCACATAATTTTCGCAGCCATTTAGCCTTTAGCAGCTACCTACATAACCATCGATTTTTAAAGAGAGAGTAATCTAGAACCCAAAAATTTGTTTATGGAGACGTTCATGTTGGAAATCTGAAGAACATCTGTAGAAGCACTACTACCAGATACCCACTTAGGATTTATGATAGACACATGAGGAATACCCCTCAATAGATGGCTGTGTAAGTGTGTAAGCTCAAATAATATAAATTTAGCCTAGTAATGTTGTCTTTTACAAATAAATCAAGTTGATTAGGTCTTGATAATGATAGAAAAAAATTACAGCAAACATCCTGAATTGGAAAAACATTTTGCTGTCTGGGTTGATCAATCATGTGCATTATATGCCTCCATGCAAATGAAAAAAAAATTTATAATAACACATGGTCCTTTGGCTTTTGAATGCTGGCAACAGCATGCCATTTTATCTAAGTTTAGTTGGCATGTAAATTCAGCCAGGCGAGGTTGGGTGTACTGTTGGAAAGTATGTTTAAGCAAAGCACACTACTAAGTAAAGCTTTTTTCTAACTGTCTCAAGAATAGATGAACACTATATGCCATGAAATTCCGGTAGCAAAATAGATCAGGGTAATGGTAGCTATTTTCCAGAAACAAAGTATTTATAATTAGGACACCTGCAATACATATTGAATGACCACCTCTGGGCTTCCATAGATATGTCTGCTGGAATGTGAAATAAAAGATATTACTGACATGTCTGGGACATGCATTGGGAAGTCAAAGACATCAAGAATATCCAAACTGTTTTCAGTGCCATGCGGGGACAGAAGCATTATTACTACAGATTTGGTGGTGGAAAATTTTGTGATGAATAAGCACAAGTTTTAATGTTTGCGATCGATATCTGCTCACTTTGCCTCTAAAAAAAGCTGGGCTCTTACAGTTGAATCCTAGTGCCCAATTCTCATCTTTCGAAGTTCTGTGATTGAGGCATGTTAAGCTCTGTATCGCAGTATTACAAACAATGTTTGGACAATTTCTTGCAGCAGTTCACTCGTAGTTTCTTTGCAAAGGGGCAGTGAGCGAGATGATCATGCACTGAGGACCAATGCACGGCTTTTGAGAAGTTTTCTCAGTATTGCTTTTTTGGGTCTACGTCATCCAATAAAACACTTGGCATTATTGTTTGCCTCATTCATCCCAGATTTTATTTGCCCACAGGCCAATACAGTCACCCCTGTTTTAATGACTGACTAGGTGTAATGCGATGAATGAATGAATAAACTTTATTTAAACACTGAACCTACCAACAAGCAATCAAGTATACACTCAGAATGATCTGATCTTGTTGCAAAATGTTGGTAAAAAGAAAACAGCAGCAAGTGCAAAATTGTCTTTTAAAGTTAGAATAAGTAAACAGGTAGTTGTAGTGGGACTGATTAGATTCTTCTGTTTTGCAGATTGAGCGGGCACTTCGGCCTCTCCTTAGACTTCGATGGCAACCCCGGACAAGGCAGCGACGCCAGCAGCAGTCTGCGACTTTCAAATTACCACAGGATATTGGCTTCGCTGGATACTCCCTTCTTGTAAGCGTGCAAAATTCACAAGCAAGTTTCATGCTGCCGATCTTTTTTACATACAGTGGGAAAATATCCCCATATAATATAGTCTGTTGTGGCACAATAAAATTTGGCAGCAGTTGATATTGCTACTAGCAGGTTACTGTATCTTTTAATCTTGCTATCGGGCTCTATGTATAGATAGTGTCAAATAGCCATCACTAACTGTAACATCACGAAGCATAAGCATACAATGCAAAATTATATTAACACTGAGTGTATTGCCACAAGGTTATTGATGTTGTCTGGAAAACTGCTTAAAATGTTTTTTGCCTGAAAGGTCATGTTATCGGTGAAATTTCTAAATTAGCTATGAACATTATTACAGTAATAATATTATTGCCAGAAAAATTATTTTAAGTTGTTTTGTTACATAAGCTTCATTACATAGTATATGCAGAATAAATGTGTGTGTTTCAGTGTGAAATTAATGTCTGTGTGGCAGAAGTTTAATTACTCATCTAAAACTCGTTTTAAAAATGTATGAACACAAAAAACTTGTTATTCAACTTGTATTTTGTGAAAAGTATGCACTACATGACTGAAAGGTTTGGATGGGGCATTAGCAGTGGTCCTCTGGTACAAAATGCTACTGTGTGGTGGTCCATGGTATTGAATTTTATCTTTGATTGTCATTGGTGGCGATAAAACCACGGGGTCACAGTTGATGTGTTATGTGACTAAATAGTGGCGGCCTTCAAGGCAGCACATGTGTATGCAAGTTGCAGCTTTGCATTTCTGGTACTTATAACCAGCCTTGCATGATGTTTCAATAAAACTTGTAGCTGGGCGAGTTGGTTCATAATACTGGGTAAACTGGACAAGTTACCCAGTTTACCCAGTATTATGAACCAACTCGCCCAGCTACAAGTTTTATTGAACCACATTTCTACTACAACGGGCCCTTTCTTCAATGTTTCGTCCGTTCCTTCGTCGTCAACCTTCAATCTCTTGGTGAGCCACATTGTCACAACTACCTGCCGTTCAAGATATCTTTCGTTCTGTTTAAGGAAAGGCCTGGTACCGGCAGAAGTTTTGGGGCTGTTCGGTTTTGCGTTACCGACGCCAGGTCATGCCAATCGCGTGTGTCGTCTTATCCGCTCTGAACTTTGGAGGCAAACTCGGCTTCTCCAGGATTATCTGCGTGTCTTATGCTATGCTAGTGACCCGCCCTGGAAGGCAGAAGTGGAGTTGCGTTCCCTGAGGGCGTACACTGCTCGCATGGTTGAGTTTTGGTGGGCCTCCTACCTGAGTAGTGTGCTTCACGTTATCCGAAAGAAAGCCGACAAACGAAGAGGTGAGTCACCTGTTCTCGTCTTAGGAGATGATGTGGAAATCCCGGAACACGTGGAACGCATCCTCAAGAAGGGTCCCAAGTTTAGCTATGAACCAGTTGTGCCGCCTCAAGAATTGCTTGCTTTTAACAGACGTGTTGCAACCAGAGCACCTCAAGATCAGTATGTGCGTTGTTTGCTTGAGGGCGTCGACGCATTGTCAAGGACTGTGCATAAGGCAAACTGCCATCAGCGGCGGGATCCCACAGAACAGGTGGTGAAGTATTTCAGAGAAAATGATCTTTGCCTTCTTCAAGCGGATAAAGAGGGCGGTTTTGTTGTTCTAGGATCTGGTTCGTATGCTGAGAAGGCTATGAAGGCAATTTCTAAGAACTTTGTTTCTGTTAAAAGCAGTACTGTTCGTGTTAAAACTAAAGCAGTTAACATGTGCAAGGACTTTGAACTCGTTCGGTTGGCAAGAGATATTAGCACAAGCAAAGGTAATGCACTCAAAGTTTTCTTCACTGCAAAGACGCACAAGCCTGGAGTTCCTTTGCGAACGATAGTTAATGAGCAGGGTTCATGGCAGCATTCAGTTAGCCAGTTCTTGCTCAAAGAACTGAATGGGCTGAAAGTTGTGGATCCTTTCGCTACAAAGAGTTCAGAGGATGTTGTGCGGTTTCTGCAGGTCGAGAATTGTACGGACTTTATGTTTTCTGTGGATGTAGAGGATCTATTTTATTCCGTTCCTCATGCGCAGTTGTTCGCGTCTGTTCGTGCCTGCATTGATTCGAATGGAGTCATAGCTTTTCAAAATGCTTCCGGCTTATCGGTCGAGAATTTCATGTCGTTACTAGAATTTTATCTTCGTTCTACCTTTGTTTCATTTAAAGATGGTTTTTATCTGCAGCGAGAAGGTATTTGTATTGGATCGTGCGTGGCGCCTGTTTTATGCAACATTTTCTTGGCGGATGTTGATCGGGGTTTAGTTAGCATTCTTGATAATAGATGCGTTGTTAAAGTTTTTAGGTATGTGGACGATTTTTTAATTCTTTTAAAGAGACCCCATTTTACTTCTTTGGACAACTCTGTTGACGCTATTCTTAATGCATTTAAACTGTGCGGTAAGGGCTTGACCTTCACCTATGAATTTCCTACTGATAATTCGTTGCAGTTTTTAGATTTACGTCTCGTTTTATATGACCACCTATGTTGGCGTTATTGTCCCCGTGCGCAGAAGGCCCTTTTGTCCTATGATTCTGCGCATTCTAAACTTGTAAAAAGGGGGATTGCCAAACTGTGTCTACGGTCCGCTCTTGAGAAGTCATGCTCACATGCAATGCAAGAAAGCTTTAATGATCAGGTGCGGCGTTTAATTGCCGCTGGGTATCCTTGCACGGTAGTCTCGGCAGTCGCTGAAGTGCTTCTGCGTGATGCCAAAGCAGTCCGTTCCAGCGGGAACCCTGGCCTGCGTCGCAGGTGGCGTCCGGAGGTGATGCCTTATATGCATCGCATTTCCCACAACCTCAAAAAGATAGCGAGTAGACACGGTGTGCCGATCGTGTTCTCCGCCCCACGTAAGTTGGCTGGACTTTGTCCCAGAATCTTCCCTGGCGAGAAGAGATCCGGTGGTTGCGGAAAGAAGCACGCGTTTGTGTATGTGAAATGTGCGACGGGCGTTGTCTACGAAATACCGCTGTCTTGTGGGAAATTTTACGTGGGTCATACGGGGCGTTGCGTGAACGACCGTGCAAGGGAACATGAGCTGTCACTTAAAAATAACGGGATCACGCATTTGCCCGCGCATTGCAAAGCTTGCACGTGCTCACCGATTTTCTCGGAGATTAGGATTTTGGGTCGGAGTGCTGATACCACAGCCCGGGAACTGATGGAAGCGTTTTATATTTCTGCTAGAGGCAATACCTGTGTTAGTGATACATCCATTTCGCTTTTTGATAGTGAGCGTCATTTTTTGCGTGGCCTGTTGTAAACTATTAGGTTCTGTCCTCGTGACCACTTGACTATGTTCTGTGCGACTGTAAATTGAAGGTTGACGAAGAATTAAATTTAGTTGAAAGTCTGCGCTTGTCCCTGTCTCTTCTCTGCTGTCGTTTGTCTGTTTTTTTGTGCGCACACCAGTTTACCCAGTGCATGATGTTTGTATTCCACACCATTTTCCTGAGCTGTTGTACTGTCACTACGTGGGAATAATTTGTTATGGTACAATATAAGAACTGAATGGCTGGCATTAGTGGCCACGCATATTTTGCAGTCTATATGCAATTGCGAAGGAGCCCCTGCGTCTTAATCAGTCTTGCAAGCTGACAGTCTTGAGAGTTGTCACTACACAAGTGACAACTGTATCCTCCAGGCTACAGTTGTCACTTGTGTAGTGTGTGCCATGTTGTGACTGGTGTGATATGACACAATGAACTGTTTAGTTACATGCTGTATCAAGGGTGTTTCAGGAAATGTGTCCACTGTAACTGAAAAATTACAGAAAGAAGGTATCTGTGTGCACCCTGCGGCATTTCTTTTGCTGTGGCAGAAGGCATCAACAGATGCAATCTACAGCACGTACATATATACCCCCTCCCCTTTCTGTAATTTTAGGGGCGAAGCTCCTTATAGTGGCACCCGTTCGTCTTTTGTAGCCGTTGGTAGTGTGTAACAAGTATAACATTTTGACTTCCAAGGTGGTGCCGATGAGAGATTTCTTCTGTGCGTTGTTGAACAATAAAAAATAGTGTTCAATGTACATGCCAATGGCTGCTAATGGGGAATGAGAGACAGGAGCATACGGCTTTTGGTTAACGTGCACGCTGCGATCCCTATTAGCAGCCATTGGCATGTACATTGAGCACTATCTGACAGGAAAAGGTTGCTGCGTTATACTCGCTGGGCGTAACCTCCTTGGTTTTAGAAAGGTTTAGTGAGCGTTGGGCCGCAGTGCCATGAATACAATGAACTAGTATATACCATCAACACGAGGTGGTTAAAGATGCGAAGTAGACCTGAAGCGCAAGCGGTAAGAAAGTGTGCGTGTGCCACCTCTCGTTTAGTCCTTGGAATGTCCACTGGATGGCGGTACTTCTATATGGCGAATATATGATGAAAAGATGCGAGATGGTGGTACTTGGAGTGTTGAATAGATGGACCAACAGACACACAGACAGATGCATGGATGGACACATGAACGGATGCAGGGGCGGATGCATGGATGAACGCAGGGACGGACGCACGAACAGACGCACGGATGGACACATGGATGGTCGCACAGACGGACGCATGGACGGACGTAAGCAAGAACGAATGGACAGACGAATGCTTCGCCCCACTCTCTATCATTCACTCCGTGGATATTCTGCCAATTTTTTTCAATAATAGTTGACACATTTCTTGAAACACCCTGTATAAAGAAGCTTGTGCAATCTAAAACAGTCCAAATAATACTTTGTAAGTGATTTAAAAGTTGTATAGACAGTGAAATCACTCACATAGTTCGTTCATACTATTTGACTTCTGATTGATTATGCATGGTTATTATGTAGTTAAAATTAAGTGGATAAAAATGTCACAATTTTGCTTTAAATACAAAGCACTTAATGTCAGTTGAATTAATGTCAGATAACAATGTGCAAGTTTGTTGTTATACGTAATAATAGTATAAATTGCAGCAAGTATTGGCTTGCTAATTAAATAACAAACATAGTGCCTTGCAAGCAAACACAAACAAATCTTATTCAATGACCATGAACACTCCATGTCACAGTGTTCGCATGATGAAGAGTAGCAGCAACAGGGAGCTAGGGAACACGTGAAATGCACATGAAGGCCCTAGCGACCCTTGCTCACCTTGGCCTTGCCACAAATGACCTCGGAGGTATGGCGTGTGGCTCACATATGCACTCAGCCATGTAACCTATACCAGTGAAAGGAAGTGCTGCTCTAATAGCTTGAATGTGTTCCAAAAGAGAAATGCTGCTACATATGCTCCAAATCGTGATTTTTATTAAAAACTTCTCTGAAATGGCTGTGTGAAAATCAATGAAAACAAGCTGCATATTATTCTTCTACTACAGTTTAACCCTTTGATAAGAGGCACTGGTATGACAGACAATTGAGCATAAGAGACACCACAAAGTGCCAACATCAGAATTGGGGTTCATCAGCGAATGAGAATGTGGTATTCTGGTTATAAGAAACATCTCATATAATACACTAAAATCTCTATGTGGTTTGTGTTGCTTATAAAGAAGTTCAACTGTATTTTAGCATGCAGCTAATCTACTAGAATCATACTCGTATAGAGACAATGGCACAAGTCCTGATATATTTGAACCTGACTGGCAGACTAAGTTGGTGAAGTGTGCATGAGTTCCCTTCAATGTCATAATAATTAACTGCTGCTGTGACACCCGTCATGGTAGCCTAGTGGTTATGGAGCTTGTCTGATTACCCAAAGGTCATGGGATCGAATCGCGGCTGAACATGCCACATTGACACGGAAGCAAAATGATAGAGTTCCCGTGTTTTTAGATTTGAGTGCTTATTAAAAAAAAAAAACAGGTGGTCACAATTTTCTGAGCCCTTCACTGGGGCATCTCCCATAATTATGTTGTGGTTTTAGAACATTAAATCCCAATGATCATTATTATTATTAACTGCTGCTGTGACAACTGTTATGTATGACTGATTACATTTACACTGCAATGCTCAGCTTTATTGGCTCTGTTCTTTTTTATGCCCCAAGAACTGATTTTTTATGTATGTGGGCCATTTATGCATTTTTATTTTTAATTTAAACTTGAGGTGCAGGCTATTTTGTTGAAATGTGAAAATGGCTAAGATTGCTTTGATCTTATACCATCGTACCGATTATCAACGGCTGCTTTATCAATTGTTGTATGTTACACGTATACTGTGGTGCTCAACTTTGCTAGTTTGATTGCATTTCCACGTCAAGTACTGGTACTTTGAAGAGAAGCTGAAGATGTTGTAGAATGTTTAAACCTTTACTGCATTAATTTAAAGATCTCTATGCTTTTCTACTTTCTTTCATAGCAATGAAAATATGCTGATATGCAGTTGAAATCACTTTTACCAACCTTTTTCTTACCATTTTACCCTTCGCGGTTCGAAACTTTTGTACGCACTTTCCAGCCATTTCGATCAGAAAATATTTCGCCTGTTTTGCGCACCACACACCAAACAAAATAAAAAAAAATTGTGTAATAAAAGCTAAAATAATGTTCATTTTTGCAGTTGACTTGGTCTCAAAGTTTTTTAACAATATTTTGGTAACGCGGGGAACCCAACTGCGGATCACTGCGACCTTTTTGCATTGTCAGGAGGAGCCAGATAGAGGATCGAAAATTGTTATTAAAAATATACCTGCAAGCCTATTTCAACTCATCTGAGGCTGTCTATTTCTTCTCATCAATGTGCAATAAATTCCTACCCAGTCCAGTCTAATACCCAATTTATAAAAACCACTATTTCAATAAGAGGCACGTAATCCTACCCTTATTATAGGAATTTGAATGTCTTTAAAGCAGTCGAAAAATGTTACGCAGTGCACCATTAACACTTTCATCTGGTTTGTGCAGGCCATCCCCGTCGCAACCTTTGCCCTGGGAACATGGCAGGTGAAAAGGCGGAAATGGAAGTTGCAGCTTATTGATGACCTTGCCAAGAAAACGACAATTCCTGCTGTAGACCTGCCTGAAGAGTACTCTGTTTTTTCCTATCTTAAGTGTTCCCAAGCTAACTGTCACTCAAACACATTCCTGATTTCTGAAGCAGGCTGAATCTGGTGAAGTGGAATGATACAAGAGTCCTATCACTCCTTTTCCAAACCCAACCATGTGAGTTAGAATAAATGTTTAGTACAGGGAAATCTCTTTAGAACGAACCCCACATTAATGAACTTTTAAAAAATTTCACACCGACTGCTAATAGTTTTAATGTAAAACTATGTCACAACTACGTTCTTCAGAGTACTGAATTTTTCAGAATAATGAGCGTTGTTTAGTTCCGCATTATATTAATATCGCTTCAGTACTACGAACTTATGTTCTGAAATCCGTTGCGACCACCAGAGCGGTACGCAAGCAGACGACAAAGCGAACACACGCCTTGCTTCTCAGAAGTGTGGCAGTTTGGGCTAGTTGGTATGACATCACGATAGTTATAGCGCATGAACAGAACGATGACAAAAAGCACTCGTGTCCTTCTTGTCTCTTTGTTGTCGTTCTGTTCTCGCGCTATAACTATCGGCTTCTCAAAAGACGCCTGACAGTGCGGAGAAAAAAAAAAATGAAAGGGTGACTTTCTTTTCTTTTTTCTTTATTGAAGTGCCAACGCTGCAGGTTTACAAGTGCAGAGGCGAGGGTAACATGGGTCAGCAAGGCAGAGGGCAGAGTGGGAGTCGCGGAGCAGGGAGCATAGGCGCAGAAAACCTGAGACAGCAAGGGAGCAGAAAACGACACGCGAGGAATTTTCTTTTTTAGCACTTTTTTTTTTCTTCGGAAGAAGCGATAACAGCCGCGACGCTTGGGATTTTTATTTTTTGTCACTTCTACATGTGCACTAAGACTAGGAGGCCTTGTTTGTCAGTCTTGTTCATCTCTTTTCGGTGATTGCTTATCGCGTCCGCAAAGCAAGTTGGCGTTCACGCTGTGGTGCTACTACAAATGAGTTCGTCTCTGCTTACGACAAAGAAGCAGAATCACTTTTCACTAAGCAAGAAAGTGGATATTTTTCGGCAACTGGAAGGCAAAAAGCGGGCTGTTGTGACCAAAAAACTGAATCGCACCAGAGGAATGTGGATGAGCTGGGGCCCTTCGCGCCCCAAAGTTTGTGCTGCATGCGTCAAAAAAAAATACTGACTTCTTCAAAATAAACATGCATTTTCTGTTGTTAACTTGTGCATTAGTTTTTTTCTCGTTAAAGACATGTTCAAGGACCCACCGTTGTAATGGTATGTCATTTTGGTCGGTGGAAAATAGGTATTTATGGTTAATTTTTGGGTTTTCACTATAACAACCTTTTAAAATAACGAATGAATTGCCACGGCCTTCTGAAGTTCGTTATACAGAGATTTCACTGTATATGGGTGGTTAGTCTCCTGTAGGCTGTACAGATTGATTGCTATAAAATATAAAGGACCTTAAACATGCTTAGGTATGAATTTGAAGCTCACAAAATGGCCAATGTGATGATATTTGGGTTTTGAACAGTTATCAGAGCAGCTCTGTCAAAAGAATGTGTTTGGTGAGCGAGTATTTATACCTAATGGCAGCAGAAGAAATCTGAGCCAAGTAATGTGAAGTGTGTGAATGAATGGTAAAATAATTTCTCCTAGCCAACCAGCTAGACAATCCCTGAAATATCTCAGTAGTAAATTTAAAGTTTTTTCGAGATTTGGTGCCAAGATTACAATGACAGGAGAGTGATGATGAATGTAGGTTGCGTTTATGAGGGATTTGTATATGGCAAAAGAGTAAGGCAGCACAAATAAGCTGACTTGTAACTTAACAGTCAGGTAGGGTGCATGGAGGGGAATTGGCATTGAAAAGCAGAAAGGTGATGTCATAGCAATATGTGACACTACATTAATATAACTTTACAATAATCTATTAGCATTGTGGCAGAATGTGTTAGAATAACCCTTTGAGACACAGTGTGTCCACATACTATTATATGGTTGCAACTTGTTTTTGTCAGTTTTTCTGATTAGCAACCAAGAAAGAGAAATATGCATCACGTGTAGGATGTATTGAACTTCATACATAGTCATTTTGTTTTCATGTGACCTCAGTGTGCTGTGTAGAATTGCACCCGATGACTTTGGTGAAGACACAACAATGTTCGATGTGTAGTTCGACATTCCACATTTTAGGAGCAAGGTAAAAAGTTCAACTTTTCTTCTCTCAAAGTGACAACAACCAAAAACAAGTTGCGCAGGTATTCTGAGGCTAATATGATTTTTTTCATGTAAAAGTAGAACATTACTGACTGCACAAGAAACAAATATTCAAAGTTGTTCACCAATTATGATTAATTGCTGAGAATTGCATGAAAGAGCATATTACCTCTATTAGTTGGTGGAACTAGAATATGGAATGCCTTGGAATAATTGTGTAAATTTGAGACATTGTGAAACATTTCAAGACAGTTCACCGTAGTATGTGCCTGAAGGGGTTAAAATGCTGGTCTGTGTAGAGGACGTCTTAGAAAGTACTTCAGCAGAGTTCAACCTGGATGCTCTATGTTTTTTTTGTGTGTGTTTGTATGTCTAAAAATGCTAGCACAGCTTTCATGTCTTTTGTGTTTTTCTTTTTGCATTTCCTTTGTAAAACTGGTACAGTGTAAACGTGAGACAACGTAAACAAAAAAGTTTTTCGTTCTTATTTTTTCTTTGTGTCTTGCATGCTTGCCAGATGTATAGCTAAAATTTTTATCTAATTTCTGGACACATGGTGTGCTATTACAAATATATATATATATATATATATATATATATATATATATATATATATATATATATATATATATATATATATATATATATATATATATATATACATATATATATATATGTATATAATCTCTATAAAAATCTAGAGTTGTTCTCTATTACTAGGATAATATAATGCTAGTATTTGGCAACATTACTTGAAAGTCATCTTTAATCCATGCATGTTGAGATGAGCAGCTTATGCAATGTCACAAGAGAGTCGACTGAAACTACCAGTGATTTGCAGTAAATTCCATGGGAATATTTGGCTTCTCTTCTCACGCATGTGCACACACATTCACAGTAACAAACTTTGTTCTTCATGTTGTATAGTGCAAAGAGGACATTCACAAAAATAAGAAAAGACAGTACACAAGGCACTTTGTGTATCATCTTGTTCTTCCTTTGCGATTGTTTTCCTTGTAGTGTACGACCAGAAGACACTGAAAGAACTAGCCAAAATTTAACACTATTTTTCGCTTGGCCACAAATAATGCTATCAGTCTGAGGCCAAAAAATTTCAACAGAATGAATATTTAATGCCCATAATTGGATGCCATATGAGGAATAATTTCTGGCTGTTAATATGTGTACTTTGCAAGTGACATATGACTTGGTTATTAAAGGTCGACTTTGGTCTTTTTATATATTTTTAGTAAAACTATGTTTATTTCTCATAAGTGGTGAAACAAAAGCTGCATTCAGAGTATAATGCATGTGGTTTTACAGTATTTGGTCTTCATATATGGATTTATTGTTCTGGAACTGCACAAAAGCAATTTCATGGTACCAGTAACACACTTCTAACATTTATTGTGCTGATTGAGCCGTTCATTAGCAGTAAGCCCTGTTATCTTCAATGTGCTTGAATTGGTTGCCTTTCAGGCATAACAGTAATTCTAGGCAACTTGAAGCTCATAATTTTGCTTTGTGCAATGCAGTCTGAGAGAGCTGAACAAAATGGAATACCAACAGGTGAAGGTTATGGGCACCTTTGACCACGAACGGGAGATGTACGTGGGGCCGCGGTCATGCATCAAGCGAGAAGATTCCGAAGGTGGCACACAGAAAAATAGAGATGGCATCATCTCTGCGCCAGGACAGACAGGATACCTGGTCATCACACCTTTCAAGCCTAAGGACCGAGAGTGAGTGATGGTGCTATATTTAAGCTTGTAACCTGTAGCAGCGTAATCGAATTTGCCAACTCATCAACAAGTATTAGTGCATTTTGTGCACAACTTGGTTCTGCGGAGACACATAAGGCTTAGAGTACTGTGTATTATGCTGCATTCCTTCATTTATCCTCTTGCGGGTTTATTCCTATTGAACTATTTAAAGTACATTTGTCACGAGCTGTGAGCACGTACTTGTTGTCATGCTATCATAGCCAAGACAGTTTGCTGAGTGTCATGAGTGGATGAAAACTATGCCTGTCCATTATATAATACTCGTTTGTTATTATATTATTCTGTTGCAAACTTTGCATGCCAAGTAGTGGATGATCCCAGCATGCAGTGCATGAACAACAGTGCACAGTAGTTAGCAATAGGCTTGTGCAAATAGTGAATTGTAGGTTCGAAGTGAACTCATAAAGTAAATAGTGATTTTGGTGGGAGAATATTGAGTTGAATTCAAATAGTATATGTATCGTGCATTATAAAAAAAAATGGGTATACTTTTTGACCTAACTAAATTGCACAATATTTTTTTAATTGGAACAAGACCTGTGCAAATGACGTTTTTCTTGCTTCACAGGAAGTGGAGACAACTTTGAATAGTAGCAGGATGGGACTTTCGGTAGAATGCAAATGATGACCTGTAAAATGTTTTACATTCTAAGATTGCTATTCTTTGAGTATATAAATTGCTATAACAAGCTTTTAGACTTCCAAAGCCTAAAAGACAAGATTTTACTCTTGATGACTTTATATGAAACCATGATGACGCTACAATGTACTGCTGGTACAGATGTAACATTGTAAAACTACATTAATCTATCCAACGCACCATGCAGCTCTAGTGTCGTTCCTTATTAGCAGTGTCAGCACTCCTGCTTATCATGCTCCTTGGAAAAAGGCAACAGCCAGTGATAAATGTGTGCATTGAACTGTGTGAAGGTAAAACATAAGCTTCACGCTGGAATGTCATTTGTTACTAAAGTATTTGCCTAAGACGAGTCTGAATTGCTGGAAATGAGTCTGAACCAGCAGTAGTGTTTCGGATAAGTGTGAGAAAAATGAAGACAAATGGGAACTTGTCAATGAGGTTTTTTTATATTTTCTACACTCGCTTTTGTTTTTCTTTCTTTTAACTACACTGCCTAATTAGTACCATAAAACTATTTTAAGAAAATAATTTGCATTTTATCTGTTTAAAAGGATTATGACATGGTCACCCGACAATTGAGGGTTTTTGGCGAAAAACGAAGGTAGAGGGTAAAATATGCTTGTAAACGTGGGAAAACTGGACTGTAAGAGATTATTTCTGTCCAAAATAAGCCGTAGAAGTCATCGGCTACAAACTCCACTTACCGCCAGCGACCGCCATTTTGTCATGGTGTGCGTGATGTCACGAGCCAAAAGAGCAGTGTCGTCATCTGCTACCAAACAGCGCCTTCCGCATTTCGTCAGTGTTGCAAGTGTTGCTTGCTGCATCCTCCGCACGTTTCAGTGGGTTGCAAGTGTTGCGATGTATTACTGGTACCATCACCATATGCAGCGATGACGTCATGTACTTTGCGCATTTTGACTTCGACTCCATCGCCTTCAGCTCAAGCGACGAAGAAAGCATAGAATACGGTGTAAACCAAGATGCCAACAACCTCGACATTGTGGTAGACGTTGCAGATGGCTTTCCACAATGATAAGTAGCTTTATTTCAAGCGCGTCAAGTTGCAAAGCAAGCTTAGTATAAGGAGGCCCGTTGACACTGCATTCGCGAGCACGTATTACTTAGCATCGTGAAATTAGCAAACCGTGCAGATTTTTGCTGGCTAGCATTCGTGCATGCATGACTTTCGCGGCTAAACATAATAAATAAGTGGACGTAGCAATGCTGCATGTTGGGACCATTGTTTTTCTTGTGCAACATATGTAAACATAAGCCGAAGTGAACAGCATGTCAGTGCAGCGCTAGGGCTACCCACAATATACATTTTGGCCGAATCATAGTTTGAAGTGTGTCGATTACATTCGGTTCAATTAAAAAAAATAAGTGCGACGCTCAACCATGGCGCTGCCTGCGAGGAGTTTCAATAAATATTCATCTATAGTTGCAAACGGCATATACATTGCACATTCACAGGACACTTTTTGACCTTCGAAATGGCTTGCTGCAAGTACCAGCGCTACATGTGTAATGCGGTCACATTGTTTCAACCCCTGGAAGTCATTTAGTTCCAGTGGCAAGTTGAACAATGCAGAAAAAAATAGATTGCAAGCTCAGCTGACTACGGAACATGATCATCCTCCGAAAGGCAAACCATACAGCAGCCCGCCCATCAAGCGGTTCGTGACGTCACAGCTAGCAATTGCACCAGTGTGGCCTTATAAAAATATTCAATCATAAATTAGCAGCTCGACCAAAAGTGCTCAAATTTTCTCAGTTTGTCTGTGAATGTACTAGAATCAACCCACACAACACAGATTATGGTTGAAAATTTGTTGTCATGACCCTTTTAAATATCAAGAACCTTAGTTGGCACTTTCTTTCTACTTGCTCCTGTAGCAAAAGGCATGATACTGAGGTACGAAAAGCTAATGTAGTTCTGTCACAATCTTCCGCATTATTTTCATGTTGCAATGTCAGGTATTGCTTAACGCTCACGTGTTAAAATTGCTCTTGTGCGTTCTCATCGTTCTTGGGTTAGGTGCTTAGGTGCTAAGTATCAATCACCTGTGGCACATTCCAGCATACCAGCGGCACATACCTGCGCATGGGTATGTGCCACTGTCTGAAGGGAAGTGTTTGACAGCGTACACGCTAACATTATTCATGTCTTGTTCAGTGCGTCATATTTATCAAATTATCTTACCCTCCCATGCTAATTTTGGTTCACGCCAAGTTAAGGGGGTGACCACGAGAGCATCCAAACGTAAGCGAGTGAATGGATGGATGGATGGATGAATGAATAAATGGATGGATGGATGGACGGACAGACGGACGGACGGACGGACGGACGGACGGATGGATGTGTAGCGAGAGAGGAAGACAGGACGGCGGCCAACGTGGTCATGTCTTTCTCTCGCCACTTTATTACACGCCTGAAGCAGAGCCGCGTGGCTTTCCACGTCCGACACACCAAGTGCGCTAGCTTGCTCTAATCCTCGCGCAGCTCGGGCTAGCATCAGCTGCACGAGAGGCGCGGCCCGGTCATTGAGAAATGATGATGATGATCATGCACTACAGAGCTCCCCCCTAGCGCTTTCCGCGATTTGAAGTGTATATAACAAAGAAAGAGAAAGAGACTATATACATGAACGACAATCTGCAAGGTGTCCGTTTGGGAAGTCCAGTTTGTCAACGTGTAGTGACCATCGGGAACCAGTGGGTCTCTGGTGGGCGACACTGGGAGTTGCGCAGTGGACGAAGAAGTAAGCGTTCGAAAACTGTGTTTGCACACAAGTGGGTGACGGGATGACCAGCTGGGGCTAGCTGGGAGCGCACAGGGTGTCGCGAGTGAGCATTGGAGGTAGAGAGGCGTTCAGGGTGAGGTGACGACGGGTGCACAAAAGCCGATTTGGCCCCTGCGCGCGAAGCAATTAGGAGTGGCGTAGTGAAGTCCTTGCAGACCACCCATCAACAAGCAACGGCTTTGATGGTGCTTTTGTGGGCGTGCGCAGCACTGGTGCAGATGTCGGTACGCAGGTGTCGTGACGTGAGTGGTATTTGAATATGAGTGGACTTGACCACTTACGTTGGCAGTGAGTAAGTAGCATTGTACACGTTAAGTAGAGGTAAATGACGTATGCGGCTTGTAAAAGGGTGTGCCTACAGTCCAGTTACACGCCAGCTCGCCTACAGTTTCCGTCAAGAACTCAGTAGGAGGCGTGTCATGGGATCCAGCAGATATGGACTCTGGAGGGGGCTCAGTGGGCGTACCTTAACTTGGGGAAACACCTTAGTAGTAGTCGGCGCACGTCGGTTCCTGCGCAGGTCGGTATGGAAGATAGGTGCCTGTATGCCAGGCGTGAGATGTGCGGTCTGCTGTGACATAGGCACACCAGGCACGTCGTCCTCAGGAGCGTCGGTCATTGTCGCAACATCTCGGAAGTTTGGCCGTGGTTGACAGCTTGTGGCTTCAACTTCGCCTGCGAGAGACTGCGAGGGCGAAGATGGTTGCTGCTGGCAGGACACGCAGATGATTGAGGTGAGTGGAGAGGCACCTTCGGACATTGTCGACACTGAAGCCTTCGCGACCGGGGGGTGAATAGCAGGCGTGACGATGTCCGTAGTCGTGGTAGACACCAGGGCATTCGGTGATGTTGCCGTCGTAGCACCTCACGTGTCAGCCGTGTTGTGAGCCATGGAGGTCAGCCGAGACGAGCCGGTGGTAAGCATGCCTGCCGCGTCATCGGCCGAGGACGATGAAAACACTAACCTCGTGGCTGACTGGTTGCATTCAGCCCAAATGTCGAGAACCTTGGCGGATGGGCAGTCGGGCGCAGGACACGCGTCGCTAGTGGCCAGATGAGAGGTCAAGTCTCGTTTATCGGATGTTGTTCAAGGCGAAAGCTTCGAGGTCGGGAAGTCAATAACGAGCGAAAGGTCACCTGTGCTAGGCTCCGAGGCGGGCGGCAAGGTGGTCGTCATGGAGTCTGGTGGGGCCACGGTTGGTAGCACACGTTGCGACGCAGTGACAGCCCCAAAGTCGCGAGTCCCTGGAAGCGGTCGGTACGTGAGGCCATTGCGGGCGAGCACTGCAGTGCAGAGGGCTCCATAAGGCTGCGGGCTTGTGCTTGAAGTGGCAGAGAGATGACGCAACACTACTGGAAGGGCATCATGAAGAATGGCGTGCATCAGCGGCCGGTCCGTGACGCCATTCAACGCAAGAACGGCATCGAGCTGCATGAACCATACCTTGGAGTAGGTCGATTGGAACGGCGGCACTGGCGGGCAGAGTTGCGGGAACGTGGCAGCGGGCCGCTGGCGAAGGGCGTGTTCTCGGGGTCACCAATGTAGCGAGAGAGGAAGACGGGACGGCGGCCAACGTGGTCGTGTCTTTCTCTCGCCACTTTATTACATGCCTGAAGCAGAGCCGCGTGGCTTTCCACGTCCGGCACACCAAGTGCGCTAGCTTGTTCTAATCCTCGCGCAGCTCGAGCTAGCATCAGCTGCACGAGAGGCGCGGCGCGGTCATTGAGAAATGATGATGATGATCATGCACTACAGATGGATAGATGGATGGAAGGACGGACGGACGGACGGACGGACGGACGGACAGCGGGCGGGCGGGCAAGCGGGCGGGCGGGCGGGCGGGCGGGCGGGCGGGCGGGCGGGCGGGCGGGCGGACGGACGGACGGACGGACGGACCCACAGAGGCGCGAAAAGAAGGCACCTACACTCCTTGAAGTTTGGGACAAGATGCGTTTATTTTTCCAAGAAAAGCAGGCTTCGAAAGCTACAACCAAAAGGGGCGTGGCTGCGTATCTTCCACGGCCCTCCGGAGATAACGTGAGGCATGTTGGTCGCGTCTGCGCTGTGCGCCTCGGCATACGAATTGGTATGCGCACACAAATAAAATTATCGCAATCACCGGCGTCATCGCGCCCGCTACAAGGGGTCCTCCCCTAGACCGCGGAGCCTGGAAAAAAGGGGAAAAAAACGAGCAAATTTGCGAGTTAGTCCATGAGGTGAGCTGGTTTCACACGATCGAGAGAAACGACGTCCTCTCTGTCGCGAACACGAATGGTCACAGTTTTGTGCGACCGCGAAAGCACACGGAAGAGCCCATCGTACGCCGGAGTCAACGGCGCTTTCACTGTGTCAAGTTGCACGAACACATGGGTTGCCTCATTCATGTCTGGGAAAGAAAACACTCTGGTTGCGGCTGACTTGTAGCGCGCTGGGTTGCAGGTGCTCCAACCAAGAATGTAGCCTTTCCATATGTTCTGAAGGCGTTGGCGTAGCGCTTGGTTTCTCACTGAAGAATTCTCTCGGTAGTCGGATTGTAGAGCCGTACAGCATTTCTGCTGCACAGAATCCGAGGTCTTCTTTCATGGCCGTACACAGGCCCAGAAGAACAAGAGAGAGCTTCTCCACCCAGCGCTCTCTATTCAATTTGGCCGTTAAAGATGCCTTCAGTTGACAGTGTAGCCGCTCCACCATTCCATTGCTCGCTGGATGGTAAGCCGTGGTGCACTGGAGCCGTGTTCCCAGAAGCCTTGCCAGCGCACAGAATAGGTTGCTCTGGAATTGTCGTCCACGATCGGTCGTTATCCGCAGTGGGCAGCCATAGCGTGAAACCCACGTGGCCACAAACACCTGTGCGACGGTCCCGGCTGCGATGTCCAGAATCGGCGTCGCCTCGGGCCACGATGAGTAGCGGTCGACACAAGTGAGCAGGTATCTGTAACCCTGGGAAGGAGGAAGAGCTCCCACCAAGTCCAAGTGCACATGGTCGAAACGACACTCTGGTGGCCGAAATGCTTGGAGTCCTGTGCGCGTGTGAAGAGTCACCTTGACTGTTTGACATGTCCAGCACGTCTTCGCCCAGCATCGAACGTCGGCGTTAATTCCGAGCCACACAAAGCGGTCAGTGACGAGCCTCTGCGTCGCGCGGATTCCTGAGTGGCTGAGGTCGTGAAGGCTGTCAAACACTGCACGCCGAAACTGGACGGGGTTGAATGGTCTTGGAAATTTCTGCGATGTGTCGTATGTCACCATAGTTGTTGTGTATGGTAGCGGGATCCCTTCGAGCACCAGTGACAGTGGATTCTGCCTCATCTCGGTTAGCTCTGGGTCTTCTCGCTGGGTGGTGGCCAATGTCTCAAAGTCGACGGACGCTGAAACGGTGTCGATACGGGAGAGTGCGTCAGCTGCTTGGTTTTTGCTCCCCGCTATGTGGCAGATGTCCGTGGAAAATTCGGAAATGAAAGAAAGTTGGCGCAGTTCTCTTTCCGAATATGAGGAACTGTTCTTGAACGCATACATCAGCTTGTGGTCCATTAAAATGTGGAAAATGCGGCCTTCTAGGAAGAAACAGAAATGCTTTACGGAGGAATAAATCACCAGCATCTCTCTTCCAAAAGTGCTGTAGCGCACTTTCGTCTGTTTCAGATGTTTAAAAAAAGAAACCTATCGGTTTCCAGTTCTTGCCATCGTATTTTTGCAACACTACTCCCACTACCGTCGTTGAAGCGTCAACCATGAGCCGCGTTGGCGCATCGGAAAGCGGGTGCATCAGAAGTGTTGCGGAGGCAAGCTGAGTTTTCGCGTCCTGGAAGGCTTTTTCGTGCTCCGCTGACCAGTGAAACTTCGGCGTTTTCTTGCCGTCCCGGCGCAGCAAGTCAGTTAGTGACTGTAGAATGTGTGCACAGGATGAGATGAAGTGCCTATGAAAGTTTCCCAAGAAACTCGGGCAATTTGCGGAAAGAAGTAGGCATGGGGAATTCCCTGACTGCTTGCACCCGTGATTCGAGTGGCAAGATGCCTTGCGGGCTGATTTGATGACGTAGGAAATCTAGTGCTTCAACACCAAAGATGCACTTTTGGGGCTTCAAAACCAGACTGTGCTCGTCAAGACGCTTGAAGAAAAGGCGCAGGTGATTTTTATGCTCTTCCGGCACTTCGCTGGCGACCAAAATGTCGTCTAAGTAGACAAAAACAAAGAGCAGTCCGCGAGTGACCGCATTCATGAAACGCTGGAAAGTTTGTGCCGCGTTCTTCAGTTCGTACGGCATACGAACAAATTCAAAGAGGCCAAAAGGCGTTGTCAAGGCCGTCTTTGGGATGTCGCTTGATTCTACTGGAATCTGGTGATAAGCGGCCATGAGATCCAGCTTAGTGAAGATGGTCGTTCCTGCGAGGCGAGCGCTGAAATCATGGATGTGGGGGAGAGGATATTGGTCTGCCGTTGTCACAGCATTGAGTGCCCGATAATCACCACAAGGCCGCCAGTCACCAGACTCTTGTTTTGGCACCATGTGCAGCGCGGAAGACCAGTTGCTGGACGAAGGTCAAATAATGCCGAGTTGGAGCATGTGGTCAAACTCACGGCGAGCAACTTCGTGTTTTTGTCCAGCGAGTCTCCTAGGTCTAGTGGTGATGGGCGGTCCGGTGGTGACAATGTGATGCGTCACCTTGTGTTTGATTGGCAGTTTGGTGTTCCAAGGTCTGGTGATTTCAGGGAATTCAGCCAGAATCTTTTGAAAGTTTGACTCTGGGTTGAAAGTGCAAATGCTGCATGAGGACAGGTCAGACTTCAGTCCGATAACAGCGAGCGAAGTGTCGTTATCCTTGAGACGACAATCGCGAACGCTGACGTCAAGATTGAAGTGGCTCTCAAAGTCCGCTCCCAGGATGGCAATTCTGACGTTGGCCACAACGAAGAGCCATCGATATGTACGCCTGAGTCCGATGTCTATCGTCATTGACTGGACTCCATATGATGCAATGGCAGTATTATTGACTGCAATTAGGCTCGAAATGGACTTGCCGCCCGGCGATTTTGAGCTACTGCTGGCAGGATAGATAGCTCCGCTCCGGTATCAACAAGAAAGCATGTGCCAGTGATGCGGTCGACAACGAAGAAGAGGCGGCTTGAACGATGGCCCGTGTCGCTTTCCGCTGTTAGCGACTGGCCGGTGCGTTTCCCGTCCACGAGCATGGATGGGTGCAGCGAGTGGCTTGCTCTCTAAAACGACGGTAATACCAGCAGATGTTCTGCTCTGCCTCGCCTGAGTGTCCGCGGTGCTGCGGGCTTCGAGCACGAGACGGCGAACGATGCCGTGCAGGCCAGTGTTTGTTGGACAGGGCGAGGTTTTCAACTGCTGCAGCCAGTCGGTCAACTCTGTCCTCTAAGCGACCTAACTGGTCTGCATGTTCGGGCCTTCTCATTGCAGCAATAGACATTTTTGGTAGCTAAATGCAGTCGGTGATGCAGTCGGCGAGTTGAGCCAGACCCTCGAGAGTCACGTCATTCGAGCCAGCGAGTATCATCCGTGTTGACTGTGGCAGTCTCTGCAAAAACAACTCGCGAAGCAATTGATGTTGAGGCTCTTCTGACGCTTGTGGGCCCAGCAGCTGACGCATTCGGTGGAGTAGTTGTGAGGGACGCTGGTCACCGAGCTCTTCATGATACAGGAGTTGTTGCAGCCTGCTCTGTTCGGACACTCAAGACGTTTCAGGACGGTGCTTTTTAGTTCGTCATAGGGCTTCTTCGATGGAGTGGAGGCGAGCACATTGTCTACGGCGTCAGCGATGTCAGGTGGTAGGGCTGAAATGACGTGCAGGTATTTCGACTGCTGCGATGTGATGCGTCGAAGCTCGAAGCGGGCCTCGATTTGGCTGACTACACCTAAGGTTTTTGGGGTTTTTGGGCCAGAAATGAGGAAGCTTTAACTCCGAGGCGTTGGTTGTAGGTGAGCTTAAAGTGCCTTCCTCGTCTGATATGGCTGCTGTTTTTCCATCACGCCCGGGTAACCACTTTGTAGCAGGCTCGCCCCACGGAGGCGCAAAAAGAAGGCACCTACACTCCTTAATGTTTGGGACAAGACTAGTTTATTTTTCCAAGAAAAACGGGCTTCGAAAGCGACAACTAAAAGGGGCGTGGCTGCGTATCTTCCGCGGCCCGCCGGAGATAACATGAGGCATGTTGGCCGCATCTGCACCGTGCACCTCGGCATATGAATTGGTAAGCGCACAAAAATAAAATTATCGCGATCACCGGTATTATCGCCCGCTACAGATTGGACGGGCGGGTGGGCGCACGGGCTTTTTGGCAGTGTTACTTCTGTCTGGTTTCTTCTATTTACAAATGCCTGTTCACATCCACTGTTTACGGAAAGTTGTTGTAGGGGCGAAGCTCCTTACGCTGTGGGTCGTATGTCCCGTGTCATCGTAGTCGTCGTAGAGTTGCATTGCATTGCATGTTAATAAAAACCATGTCACCGCATGTCCACGGAGTGAATGATGATGAGTGGGGCGAAGCGTCCGTCAGTCCGTCCATGGTTCCATGCGTCTGTCCATTCACTTCGCACCACTTGTCATCATTCACCTCATGTTGTAATTTTTTTTCAATAGCGAAAGACAAGTGATTTAGTGATTTAGCTCCTGGACATGCATACCACCAGAAATACACAGTTTTGAAAATTGACACAAAGTGTAACAGTGCATTGCGACATTGTACCTAAAACTTGATCATCAAGGCTGGTGACAAGGAATAACTGACGCCTTTGAGCTGCTGCTTAACTGTTCAGATGATGTCTGTGGCAGCAAGGGATGTTTAAATTATGCACACTGTGGTCTTTTGGTTATGCTTCACAAGCTCCAACCAGTATTGGTCACTGTACATGTGGCGTGAAATATGCAGCCATGGATTTGATGAAACAGTATATTGTTTGTCTCTCCTATTATCATAACTATTTTTCCAACCCTCCATCTGACCACGAGCCCTGTCATGCCCCCTTTCGGGGGATAACAGGGCGGAAACACATCAAATTTACCTCTCCAGCTTTTTCACACTCCGGTCTTTTTCTCTTAATAAGGCCCCTCTCTCCTCCTATTGATCTAGATTTCTCTGTTTGTTTTTGCCTTAAAGCTTTTCAATCCTTGTGAATCGTGGCTGGGTCCCTATGTCTGCATTGGCTCCCCAAAAGCGGCTACAAGGGCAGGTATGTAGAGGATCATTGTCGTGTATTTTCTTATTTATTAATATTCTTATGAGCTTGTACAAAAATATTGTCGTGTTTCAGTAACATATTTTGTATTTGTGTATGTGTGTTTCTTATGCTGGGTATTTCAGGTAACTCTAGCCAATAATGCGACGAAAGGGGCTAGTTGGCTCACGTTGGCTTGGTGATGCACATAAGGCAGGGAGATATACTACGAAGCACAGACAGTAGACAGTGTTAACAAAGCGTTCTATTAATACTGCGTGCTGTGTACATTGTAGCCGGTCATTCGTAGCATCTCCCTACCATAAGCACATCACCAAGCCAAGTCAAACCAAGGGTGAAAAAATTCACATATGCATTACAAGAATGGAACCAAATCGGCATAGGGAACTTTACCTCAGCCAGGTGGCACTACTGAGCTTGAGCAGCCAGCACCCTCTCAGGAGAATTAGTAAATCCTGTTTGCCTCTGTCGTTGCTCCTGTCATTTACAATACGCTTTTACAATCCCCTCATGCCTCTTGTGCATGTTATCTGGATGCCACAACGCACACATTGTCCAATTAGGATGTGTGTCAGTAACAATACAGTTTCATGAGAGATATCTTTATGGTGCCGATCTTACTAAAAGAGAGCAGTTGCTAAAATGTGTCTGCTTAATAGACCATGTTGTAGATGGTTATTCAGTTATCGTAGTATCAATAATGTAAATTTTTGAGTAATCATGTCAGCTGCTACACCTTTCTTACTGCAGTGATGCAGGCTCGGAGTTGAGAGTAAAGAAACTGGCATGCTCTTTAGTGCATGTTTTTTATGCGAAATTCTATACATTTGATGCAAAGAATCTGTTTGTGCAATTTGCTTTTGAATGCATTGATTTACTTGACCATAAATTTATATTTTAGGTCGACGCAGATTTTTAAGAGCTGGATTACATTGCACTGTTGTCTGTGGCATGTCTCTGCACTTCACTATGCAGGGGCGTAGCCAGACATCTCTTCAGCAGGAGGGGAGGGGGCTTGACCATGCTTTATGACATTCACGCTTGCATTTGTGTGTGCGTACTTACAGATGCATCTGCGAAATTTACAATTTTCAAGAGAGTAAGCTTAAATCCCCTCCCACCCCATCCCGCCCCCTGGCTATGCCAATAGCATTTGGTCTGTGTGATATTATGAAAAAGAGCCTAATATAAGTCATCTGTGCTGATTTTAATGAGAACTAACAGACAATGATGTTAAGAAAAGTCTAGTAGATATTATTAGATGTGATTGTAATATAAATATAAGAAAGAAAAGTGGACAAAAAAGAGAACTTGCCACTAACAGGCACTGAACCCGCAACTTTCGAATAATGTGTCTGATGCTCTATCACTGAGCTACTGTGGCAGTCATCTCTCCGTCCACTTTATAGGTTATATATTATTTAAGGAGAGATGCTATCTGAGAAAAAAAGTTGCATTAGTCTGTAGTAAGGCAATTAATTTTTTTGCTGTATATATATATATATATATTCTTTTATGCTGATTTAAAATATGCAATTAGCTTGATTGTAAACTGCATGATTTTAGTGTTATGCCATGAGAGTGTGTAATGTATATTTTTTTTACAAGCTTCTTATGCCACTAAATATTTTCGATTAATTATGCCTCATATTGCTCCTCATTAACTGTAGAATGCAAATAAGTATCAAGAAAGTGCTTATAAGAAATTTTAGTGGACCAGAAAAATTGTAATGTGAGAATGCTTAGAATCTTCCTCCTATACTACTCATACTAGTTGCTCACTTTGGGTTCACAATAATTATACTGGTGATATCAAGTTTTAAAGGAGATACTTGCACCCTTCACATGTTAAGGAGTATATGGGTGAAATTTCATCTCGATTAGATTATCAGAAATACCAAAAGCATGGTATCTAAACTCAAGACTTTTCCAAAATTGGATCTTGACAAAAATGCATTTTAATGGTATAAGTGAAAGCTTATCTATGCAGAAAAGATAACTTTTTTTAAGATGACGTCTTTCATCATGAGAGCTTACAATTATTGTTATTTGGGGCATATGGCTTTAATGAACTCCTCAGGGGAAATGCAATGGCAAATAACCAGGTGATAGTAGCCGCAACGGAGAGCCTGGAGCGCTATTTTTTGCTTGTTGGTGTCACATACCACGTGATCTCGTTATAAGCTGGCAGCTGAATAATAATCCCTCGTGTAGTACCTGAAGGCATCAAGTTTGCCAGAACGTGATCTTCTCTATCAATGAAGGAATGAAGTGTAAATTTAAAGGCATGTTTTCTTTGTTAGACATAGTATTAATGAGAACTGGCAGATAATGACACCAAGTAAAATATAGGGGACGTTATTAAATGTAATTGTAGTATAAATGAGCAAAAAAAGTGGACGAAACTTATTACTTTAATACCATTTAGATAGTTTTTACAGTCCACTCGGTCTACTTACCATTAGCAGTAGCTGTCACATGCACATGTACGGTTAGCATTAACATTCAGTTAAAGCATGAAGCTTGAACTGAATGTTAATGAATTTCATTAACTGTAAGACTTTAGTGATCAGAACTAAGAGCCTTAACTGCCCAGTAATGACGTTTGTTGTGCATGTAGTTTAGCACTGAGGCAATGGAATGCCTTGCTCAACAAATGAATGCCTAGGATGGCATTGTGTCTTTAACACTCGTCCCTGATATATGCACAGAAACCGTGGGACCTACTTTTGCCCCGCCGCGGTGGTCTAGTGGCTAAGGTACTCGGCTGCTGACCCGCAGGGCGCGGGTTCGAATCCCGGCTGCGGCGGCTGCATTTCCGATGGAGGCGGAAATGTTGTAGGCCCGTGTGCTCAGATTTGGGTGCACGTTAAAGAACCCCAGGTGGTCTAAATTTCTGGAGCCCTCCACTACGGCGTCTCTCATAATCATATAGTGGTTTTGGGACGTTAAACCCCACATATCAATCAATCAATCAATCGTGGGATCTACTTTGCTGCCTTTCCTGTATATCTTCCTGAATGATTTAGTCAAAGTTTAGTGGCTGTGAGCAATTAGGAATATAGTGAAATGCTTCCACTTGATGGGCCATTGTTCATCTCTGTGCTGGATTAGTAGCTTGACATCTTCGACACCTAAATGCTCTGTTCTCTTTCCGTTTGTTATCTTTCTTCTTTTTTGTTCCTAAATCATCTGAGATTTGATGAGGTAAATGTGGCTGGTGCAGAATTCAGAACAGCTTTACATTAGGTACTCGGAAGACGATATTAGTGAGATGTGCGACAATGTAACTTCCATTTGCACTGGCATCAAAGAGACTTGAAGCAGCTAACATTAGTTGGTGCTTGGTGCTCTGTCTTGACTAGTTTATCAGTTTATTCTGTCTTTTGACTGTAAACAGTGCTTTATCCAACCAGCTTGGCCGCCACTTTTTTAAAATGGACGGAACACTTTCAAGTTTTCATTCTTTATACCACTGCTACTGAATTTAGAGCTTCACTTTTTGGTATACAGCAGCCCTTGAAAATAACCATGTTGATGCTGTTGTTCTGTCTTCACCTCTTTTTTTCAGATAGAGGGCGAGGTAAACCTGGTTGGCATAGTGCGAAGTCCAGAGAAGGTAAGGACATAATGGCAGGTAACCCTCAAGTTAAAGATAATAAGTTTCATAAGCACTTTCATTCGCAGATGTTTTCGAAAGCAGTGCACTTGATTGGGCAGGTTGGTGCATAGTAGATGAAGAATAAAACAGCACAAAGGGATATGGAACGATAACATTGTGGGCAGTGTTTTGTAGCAGAACAACTATAACATTGTGGGCTGTGTTTTGTAGCAAAACAAGAGTTTAACTACAAGAAATGACTAATAGTACAACAACTTAATTTGAAGAAAAGTACGAGAGACATCTTTTTTCGGTGATTCTCAGTTGTGTCTAGTGCCTTAGCAGCTGTCAGCAGCAGCTGCAATACAATTGAGCCCACTTATAACGGAGTGATGCGATAGCTGTGCCAATTGTGCCAAGATGGGAAATCTGCTACACCATGCTGCATTTCCTCCTTTCTGCACCAAAACTGTAGCTAATTACAAAATACTATGGAATAAACAGGCGCAGCGTGTCGCTGGCCACAACACACGGTTAGGGGGGGCCTGTGACCTTCCAATGTTGCCACGTGGGAGGAAAATGAGTGTCCGGCCGGGGGAACGAGGGGAATACAGCCGGATGCTGGTTTATAGGGAGGCATAGACAATTGTCCCCAGACTAGTGTAAATTAACGTGGCTCCCTGAAAATTCATTTTGGACAGAATGGCTTGCTGCGAGCCGGTGTCCGAGATTCCAAGCTAATCGTGTTTGGCAGGTAGGTTGAAGACAGCAGTGTGAAACAGGTGAAAGCTAGTAGGGCAGTGAACTAGCCAACCAGTTTAAAACTTCTTTGTATTTCATTATCAAAGGTCAACTCAGACTTGGCACAAATATCAACGTGAGATTGGTTTTGTATCGCGAAAAATGGCAAAAAATCTATTTTTTCAAATCAAGTTTTTAGTGTTTGGAACCATTCTTCTATCTGATTACAAAATATCTACCCTGAAAACCAAGCAGAAGTGCTTCGGAAAATTCATTTTACCCTCCTAGGTAGCGAAATATTTCTGGAAATCGCAAAAAACAGCAATTTTAAAAAAAATAATAGCTTCTTGATGGCACGGCCGGGAGCCGGCTTTTTGGGCTCATCAGAAAGAGTATTTCTCGATTTTCAAATTTCCAACCTGAGCCGGCTCCTCCCTTCAAAAACAAGCGCACAAAAAGCAAATATTTGAAGGTCGTTCTGAGGCCCTTGATTGGCTGCGGCCACCGTGTTGCCTTGCCATTGGCCCGATGCTCACTCCGGGAGATTGTCGTCTGTTGCTTGTGCGTCGTGAGGACATGGCTGTGGAAAGTTGCTACTTTGTGATGCATTCATGGCTCTACGATCACTTAGGATATAATTACGCTTTAGTTAGGAACTGTAAGTGGATGATCGATCAGATTACTACAAGTGGGCGCTTCACCAGAATCGTCTTTAGGCCTAACTCTGCTGACAGCCAGACGAACATTGCGGGCAAGAACGACGCGCTAGCACACTCACCGAAATGTGCTTGTTCGCAGGCAATGAAGCACATCACTTACTAGCTCTTCGGAACCATGAACGGGCATTTTATGCATCGGTAGCGAGCAGACCCCACAGTCAAGCTCATCAGCCACCCCCCCCCCCCCTGATCCACTGCCAAGATATTGCTCGGAATAGCGGCTAGCAGTTTTGCGTGTTGGCACTCGGAAATGTGATGCCAAGCGCAGTGGGCGCCAATTTCTTTGTGATCGTAGCTACACATTTCGCGCATCGTCAATGAACGCTGCCGCAAAATGCATCACACGCCGGTTGGACTGTCCATGCAGCTGCGCACTTCACGGTCATAAGGAGTGCTCTTAATAAGCTTTTGTGATGCGATTTAGACATGCTTATAGTTGTGTTTGGTATCGCCACAAACGTCTATGAATGTTCTGACACAAGGAAAGCCTTGTAGATTAGCATTTTTGGGACCCCTGAAAACTGAAGCTTTTCGGGCGACCGTCGTGCTCACACCACTTACTGGATTGGCACTCAAGCGCATCAGTAGTGCGAGTCCTTGCTTGGTGAAGGAAAAAGACAACTTTTTGCAGCCCTTGACAAGATGTCAGGCAAGAAGACAACTAACTAGACGACTCTTTTTCAATTAAAAAATTGAAACAGTGTTACTAGTCTTCAATGAAATTTCCATAGTGATTTATTCGTTCTTCAATGGTAACTGCTCTTCTACACTATTTTGGTGACCAGAATGCTGCACCAATTCATACTTGGTTGCATCCCATATTAAAAAATGCACTGGACGGTTTAAAATTAGTTTGGGTTAATATTCTTTGATGTTACACAAACATCTCCAAACATTCATGATTGCACAGAACTTCAAATTCAAAAGTGTTCCTTCTTAGTTCACTGCTGTGCTTCACACGGTCAGAGTCCGACTTGGCAGGTGAGCCTTAAGCTGATCCAAAAGCCATTTTTCCCGCTCCAAAATGCATTGTGGCTGCTCCAAAATCATCTTTTTTTGCTCCAATATGCACTTACCGCTGCTTTGAAAATCTGCTCCAAAACAACTAAAGTCTATCACATCACTGATAATGATACCATTTATTGCAATACTATATTGGATATAACAATGAACTACAATGGCACCTTCCACTTTCATATGCTTTCTATGGTAAAATAAACTGCTCATTACAGTGCTACAGTGCCTCAACGTTGGATATAGTGATGTAACCTAGCTAAAGCACCCGTCGCAAATAAGTCTGCACCAACCGCGTCATGCTGCAAGTAGTGGTGAGAGTGACAACTCCGATGACGTAGTTGAGCACCCTACCCAGACACTGTCATTGCAGTAAACCCAGCAAATAGAACAGTCTTTTTGGGCCCTTGTTTTTGCACACGACGTACCGCTGAGCTACACAAGCACGTAGATGCTCTTGATAAAGATGTGCGCTAGCTTCGCATGAAGCATTCAAACCTGATATGCTATGTTTTTCTGTAAACAAGTACAGTAAAACCTTGTTAATTAAAAGTCCTAGGACTGTAAAAAGTCTTGGAATTCAGTGGGTTTTTGAGTTAACGGAACATATAACAAGTGGGATGCAAGAAACTTAGAATTATTGAAAGTGTCGCGTGCTGCTGGTGCCAACGCAGCAATGACTATGAAGTCTATGCAGGCGTGAGGAGGCAAGCGCAGGGCGAGAAATAACATGGTTGGTTTTTATCTTTTGATGTAGCAGCATCATTCTCCATCTACTTTCCACTACAGTGGTGACTTTGGACCATGGAATGACATTCCAGAAGATTCCACTGAACACTCGCATTGAGCCTACCAACCCTGACCCATCTATCACCATGGCACGATGACCAGATACGACGGCCACGGTGCCCGGCGTCCTTTAGCACCGAAATTTCCCAAATTTTGGCCAGGAAGCCCAGCCATCTAGCTCCTCAAGATGCAGGCTGGTTTCTACCTGCGCAACATCGTCTCGCAGCAGGAAAGGTATGCCATCATGATAGCCATGTTTGCTCCTGCTGTTCGATGCGTCATGCCTCCTCCTGGGCCGCAGGCATACGACTGACTTCGAAGTTTCATATGAGCCCTACCACAACCCGGAGTGCCACATCACTTGCTCTCTGCCGCGCTAAACCTTAGCTTTGAACCTCAGGCCGTTACAATGTCACTGCCCAAACAAGCCAACTCAAGTTATTGGATCCCACCAGATGTTGGCGCTACGACATCAGCCAGTTCGCAGGTTACCACACAGCCATTGCACGACATGGTTTTGACGCAACCGGGACGACACTGACCTCATCATGTGCCACGAATGAGTGTCGCCTCACGCTAACTGCTTTTTCCACCACACCTGCCATCGCCAACACCAGCGTTCATCTACAACTCAGTCAAGTAGCCCCAACATCTGGTGTACCAACACCAGAGGCCATTCAAGAACTCGTCGAAGCTACTGGTCTTTCCGCCATGTGATGAACTCTGTCCTCAGAGGCCGCCGTGGCACTTGATCGTTCTCGATCCTCACAGCGTGCGTGCACCTGCAAGCGAGTGATAACTTCTGCAGCACTTTTTTTTGTACTCCCACTCTGCTTCTCTATTCCTGTGCCGATGCTGCCAAGCTTCAAAGTTCATCCGCTCCATAGAAAACGCCAGCTGAGACGTTTCTTGCACCGCCGCATCTCTAACCCGGCGGTTCTTGCTCGATTTGCAAGTGGCGTGCGGCTGAAAAGGAGATGTGAACATTCCCAAAATCCTTTTCCTCCAGGCCACCTGGTTATTCAGATAGCAGTGACATCGCTGTTCAGGAGAACAGAAGGACAGGAGACCACCTGACATCTCTCGATGCACGAGGTGACAACTACCTCCCTACGTCTTGACGACGGCTTTCCGCAGGTACAGCAGACCACATATGCCCTACCGGACGTGCAGGCAGCTCACCCGCCTGCCATTCCATACACGTACTTTATAACTTCAATACCATCGACGGCCTGTGATGACTGTGATGCCATGGACCCACCCCGTGCAATGCACTTTATTACGCAAAAAGCATGCGTCACGGTTGTCCCAGCCCAATGTTTCCGCATCCGTAGACCTTCATACTCATCCAAGCAAGCCAGACGTTCTACACTGCTGAGGTTGGCGTTGCGCCGACACAGCAATCTACTCCAGCAACACCGACCCACTATAAGCGTTAGAGGTCACGCCTCACAACAGCCAGCTCACACTCGATTGATCCGTTTAAGTCATCGTATGACACGCTTGTGCATGGCCACAGCACCTGAACATCTACTCCTTCACCTATTGTGATTCTCTCAGCCTTGACCACCTGATGAAATTGACAACCCTTTCACCTCTCCACTGTTCGACGCGACTGTCTAATGAACAGCTTTTGTCTGCGACTCCTTTTGACTATACGACGGGGGGCCCTGTTACGTGCTTCTGGTGCCGACGCAGCATCGATAATAAAATACACGCAGGCATGAGGAGGGCCGCATGGGCCGTAAAATAAAACGGTTGGTTTTTGTCATTCGATGTAGCAGCATTATTCTCCTTCTGTATTTTGCTACAAAAGTAATCGGAGGTGGTTTATGATTGTGCCATCAAGTTCACAGCTCCAGGGGTTATGTCTTTCAGCAACATCTGGTCCCAATTTTGCCACAAACACAGGGAACCTTCAGCCTCATTTCTTCGTGTGCAAAAAAAAAAATCTTGTGGTCAACTGAAATGTGCACTTGCGGAAAAGACTTGCTTTATTGCAATACACTCTGACACACGGGCAGCATGTGACTCGCTTCTTGCTACGTCAGCACTTCATGATTGATGCGTCCACTCACCCATTCTTTCTGGTAAAATGAAGTGTTTATTAATGGCCAGTGTGATGGAATTTGCAATGTGTTTTGGCTGAAAAAGGTGATTATTGAAGTTTTGTGAGTTTTTGAAGTGAACGTTGCTAGCTAGAATTGCGCCAACAGTGCAAGTTTGCAAATTGCTGAAGCGACCGCCACTCGGAGGTTCGCATACACTGCGACTTCTGTCAGACCGACCCTTATTAATTATATATATTTGCAGAAGAAATCCATACATAATGCTGCACTAATGTTGGGCGAGGCATTCAACATGCTGCCGGCGAGCCACCACTGTGTTGAAGTAAAGCATGTCTTCCAAATGCGTTTTGCACAGATTCGCAAAGTGGCAGAAGGGTTAAGAAAGGAAAAATAGACAACCACCTGTTTGTGGCATGAAGCCACAAGGAAATTCATACAGATTTCTCAGAAAAAAAGACTTCTTTGTTTTCGAAAAATTGTCTTTGTCCGGAGATCGAACCCGAGATAAATGCTTTTTCGGGGCAGTCGCTCTACCCATTAAGCTAACCAAAAAGCTAGCAATCGGCAACGCAAGGGAAAACTCATTGACAACTCAAAGCTCATTGACAAATGTAGTGCAAACGGGTTCTGCAAAGACCTGTGAGGAGACCTGTGAGGAGACCTGTGGAAACCTGTGAGAGTTAAGAAAGGGAAAATACATAACCACCGATTTGTGGCATGAAGCCACAAAAAAATCTGTATGCATTTCTCAGAAAGAAAAGCTTCTTAGCTGCCTAAAAATTTTTTCTGGTCTGGGTATCGAACCCAGGGGTGGTTTTCCTAACGCTCCTGCCACCTTGCGGGACTCCGCAGAACTCATTTCCAGTACTTGTGTCTATGTGCTTTGAGTTATCAATCAATTCGCCCTCACACTGCCAACTACTATCTTCCTGGTTAGCTCAATTAGCAGAGCGACCGCCATAAATTGGGGTTAGTCCCGGGTTCAATCTCAGGACCAGGACGAATTTTTCGGCAACTAAGAAGCTTTTTTTTTTTTTATGAGGAATCCATATAAATTTCATTGTGGCTTTGTGCCACACACAGGTGGTTGTCTATTTTCTCTTTCTTAACCCTTCCACCACCTTGCAGGTCTCTGCAGAACTCATTTGCATTACTTGTGTCAATGAGTTTTGAGTTGTCAATGAGTTTGCCCTCGCGCTGCCAATTGCTAGCTTCCTGTAACAGCCTGTGCACTGTGAAAGACTGCAGCCGGGCGACTTCATCAGGGTGTCATGTTATCACACCTTCCATTGGCTGAGCGGCTTAGTGTACGCTCACAAAAACTTAAAAAATAAGACCCACTGAATAGTTTGATAAGTGATAACTTCTGTTCGATGTGATCACACACTAAGAATTCATTTTCGGCATTTCCACAAAATTTTAAAATTTTGCTTCAGTATTCCTTCAAGACTGGTCAAAATGTACACACACAAATGACGCTGAGTCGTCTCATCTATGTGGGAGAAATAATATGAAATGCAAAAACCTATGAAACCCTTTTGAATACCAATGGTACTCAGGAGCAAGCCGAGGCAAGTCTAATAATTTTTCTCAGTTACTTGCTTTGTGGACATGTGCATAAGTCCTGTTGGGAACAGTTGGGTGCCAATAAAGAATCGTGTGAATTGCCGAGCCTTGGGCAGATATTTGATGTATCGAAATATTTGATCGAGTGTTATGGTGTTCGGCAGTCGTTCTGGCTTGAATTTAAAATTCGATTAGAAATGTTTACTACATATAGCTTGCCTGAAAAGGTTGTTTCACTACACTAAGACACACATGCAACCGTGAAACAACTTTTTCAGGCGCAATGTGCTCTGCCAGGACGCCAGAAGAGGAAGTTGCATTTTTGCATTACTACAAAAGCTTTGCGAATAACAAGAATTTGTGTTCACAGCAAATTTTAATGTTAATGTATGAGTGTGAATCAAACCAAATATTTTTCTAATCGTTCTTGAATATTTGTTTAATATTTTTTGATTACTTCAAAGTGAAACTAGAGAAAAAAAGGTTTCAGAGGATCCCTAAGCACATTCTTATGAGATAGGAACATGGAGGTGTTTCTTTTGGCTAGGTTGGTGAAGTGCTAGAAGAAAGGTGTTTCCTAGTTGTTTTATCCTTTTTCCTAGAGGATAAAGCAATGCAGTGGCCGAATTGTATTTATTTGCATGATTTGGTGCAACCAATATGTTTCTTGCTTTTTACTTTCTCTATTTTAGAGGCCACCTCTTGGTCCTAAGAACAAAAGTACAGACCGCACCTGGCTTTACAAAGATGTGGATCTGATGGCTCAGGCCTGTGGAGCTGCACCTGTGCTTCTTGATGCAAACTTTGGTGAGAGCTTCACTTGAAAGCTGCTATTCATTTCAGCTCTCAAGTTTTCACTTCTAAAGGTGCAGTAGGTTAAGTGCAAGCTACTCCGTGATATGTTTGGTCAAGCTAAAGTTCACAACTTTGGAAACTACTGTGACATAAATATAATTTGAAAAAAAAAAAAAACTCTCTAACACAATGTAGTAGCCTAAATATGAAGTGCCATCTTGTACGTGGATTTAAGTGCAGCAGTAGGAGTGGGCGACTATTAGTACATGCATTGTCGAGAGTGCGACAGAATAGTGTCTGGTCAGGTAAAGACATTGTAAAAACAGGTCACTGACCAATATTAAAGAAAACAGATGACATTTTGGGATCCGTACCGATCTCTTGTTCACAATGGAATGACGGCTGAGCAACAGGTTCTTATGTAGCGTTCAGCATATGATGCAAAGAGCACACGTGGTTTAGTGTGCCAGATGATCTAACACAATCAATAGATCATCTTGCACACTAAACCACATGTACTCCCGGACTTTGCATCATGCACTCAATGCTACATAAGCACCTGTTGCTAAGCCGGCATTCCTTTGTGAACAAGAGATCCATATAATCTCGAAATGTCATTTGTTTTCTTTCACATTGGTCAGTGACCTGTTTTTGAACATTAGTACATGCAGCATCGTCTGTAGAAGCAAGGTGTCGCATCGTGATATCTGCATGGGTGAAAGCTTTTTTTGGAGCAGGATTGCTGCTTTGGGTTATCAGTGAGCCAATCTGTGGTTCACCACAACACCAAGGGGGCGCTGCAAGTCTTCTGCACTTTTATATGCCGACTGAAGTCGCTTGGCTGTACATGCCATCAATTTCTCAACATCAATAGCTTATGTGCTCCTGTTAACAGCATTAGCTTGTTAACATTGACTAACATTCTTTTTTATCAGTATCAGTATACTTATTTATTCCTTACTTACATACACATGAAAAGAGACACAAAGAAAAGGCACTGTCACATAAAGATGCCCAAGCCAAAGCACTCCATCTCCTTTTTTTCTTTAATTTTGGTGTAAATTAAGGATTATGGAACCAAGAAGAATGTCGCATAATAAAGACCTAAAACATAGTCCAACCAATTCATCTTAGGCCCGTAGCCAGAGGGGTTGCTCTAGCCCCCCTCTCTCGAAATTTTGATGGAGGGGGTGTTCTGCCGGGGGAAAAAAAATGGAGCAGGCTACGGGCCTCCTCCATCTCTTTTTATATTAAATTCCATTGCTCATGTTGTTTCTCTTCTTCCTTCTCTTCACTATCATCACCTGTCAATAATGATCTTCACCAAGCGCTTTGTGTGCCTGAGAAAGCACCCCGCATCTGTGGTCCGCAACTGATCATTGTCTACACAAAAAGAAAGAAGAAAAATGCATGGCTTAAAGAAAAACATGTGTTCTATAAGCATGTAGTTACATTAATTTTTATGCAGTACAGTCGAACATGGTCATATCGAACCCACATATATCGAATTTTTGGGTATATCGAACTTGCAAGTTATCCCCTTGAAATTCCTTTGTAAAAGTATAGAAATTTGCAAGTTCATATTGAATGGTATTTTTACCCACCTTCGGATATATCCAACGCCGCACAAGCTGAAAGGTGCGCTTTGGCACTCACCCCCCCCCCCCCCTCCCCCGCGATCTCCGCAGCAGCGCGGCTCCGCGCACGAGTTGGAAGACGCGCTTTGGCACTCGCAGCGCTCGGCAACCTCCCCGGGGCGCACCACGTCTCCTTCAAAACCCGAAACGTTCGAAAAAAAGTAAGAGCGAGAGGGCTTACGCTGTACACTCTCGAACTTGCGGAATGGCTTTTTTTTTTTTTTCGTTTCTTTCTCTCATGCTTCCTCCGCGTACCCATCGTCTCGGAGAGCAGGAATAAAGAAGCCGACATCCTTCTCCTTTCGCCTTTTTCATATTTTTTTATTGCTGTTTTGCGAGTTTTGATCAGCCAACCACAGCTCTCGCCTTTTGCTGTTGCCCTCGTAGGTGGCCACCGCCTCGCGAGCACTTTGTTGCTTCCACTGTCACATCGCCAACCTACCACCGCATGTGCAGCATTTTTCTTTTGCGTGCATGGTGTGAAAAGCCGCTGTGGACTCCTTGAATTGTGGACTTCTCGTGTAGCTATGGCCAGCGTCAAAAAGCGCAAGACCATTGACATTGCGATGAAGTTGAAAGCTCTTCAGCGTGTTGAGGCGGGCGAGAAATGTTCTACCGTCACAGACGACTATGGAATACCACGGAGCACTTGAGTACCTTGTTGAAAAACAAGGCAGGTATTAAAGCGAGCAGCGAACGTCAAGAGGCAGTCATTTGCGCGCTTCTGCCCACGGGAATGTAGAAAAGGCACTGCCTGATTTTTAGAAGTGCGCGCGAAGAACATTCCGGTGGATGGCCCAATGCTGATTGCCAAGGCCAAATGGTTTGCCGCTGCACTCAGTTAAACAACTTCGCCGACAAGACCGGGTGGCTTCACCGATTTAAGCAGCGCTATAACATTATCGGCAAAACCAATTCTGGCAAAGGCGAAGCTGTCAGCAGCCAGGACATCCAGCTGTAGATGTCGAAGGAGTGGCCAGAAATATTTACGAAGTTTTCTTCTGCGGAGATCTTTAATGCTTGGCGAGACGTGAAGATGGACACAGTGGTCAACTGCTTCCGCAAGGCAAGCTTCGAGACAGTGGAACTTGCAGAAACCGGTGAAGACGACGACGAGCGCATAAACGACACGTTTCGTGAGTTGTTGTCTCATTTCCCGGCAGCAGTTTCACACGAAGTGTCTGCAGACGACTTCGTGGAAGTGGACTGCAAAGAGGAGGGTTGTCTGGACAAGGCGCTGGCTACACGCGCGTACTCTGCTGCTGAAGTGGCAGCAGCGTTCGGCATCAATCGCCATTGTATCGGCAACATAGATGGAACCGGGCTGTTGTACCTGGACAGCCTTGCTAGGATCGAGACTAGCGTCTTCAAGATTTCAAAAACGAAGACGCAGGCCAAGATTAGCAATTTCTGTTATGCTATTAAATTATTCTGTTGCGGCGTGTGTGTGGCATTAGTTGTCATTCTTGAATGTGCCTATTCTAGGTGATTATTCGCTACAGGTAAGCTATCGTGGCCTCTACTTTTTTATATCGAATTTTTCATATATCGAATTAATTCGCGATCTTCTTCGAGCTTGATATATCCGTGTTCAACTGTACTACCATAAAATCCCGAGCAAGCATCCCCTCCCCTTCTTTCTTTGGGAGATATCAAATACGCATCCATTTCACACCGTTCCACCGTTTTCACTATTTTATTCGCTGTTTTTAGTGAATGTATGCAATCACTGAAAACAGTGAATGTATGCAAATTAGTGAACAAAGCATTTAATTAGAAATGGGGTGTGCTCGTTATTGTTAGCAGCTTTTCCACCACCATATTGAACTTTGATTCATGACCAAGCAAGGCAGCCCCCTCCAAATCTTGTCGAATTATACTCCACTGTAGGGAGCGGGCACTTGCTTGGGATTTTATGATAATCATAAAAGAGCATTAATTTATTCACTAATATGTATGCATGATGAAATTCAATACAAATTTCATATAAGTTTTGTGTAATATTTTTTAGCACATGATAAACGATCAATTTTTTTTCAACAATACTTCTTTAGCTTGTTTTTTTTTTTTTTAAAGCCTGCAGACTAACACCAAAATCTATACTACGTTCTACTGCATCAACTAACCGCAATGTCTTGCACAGCATTGTATCTTTCCCATTATTTGTCCTTGTGCTTGCCAATCATAGTAAATTTATAGTTGTGGGATACGGCTGGCTATTTTCTGTGCACTTGTACAGCTTATTTTTACACACCTCATTTACGATGCTGAAACAGTATTTGTGACTTGGCCTCGGAGTGTAATATTTATAATATATTGAAAAGTTGAGGGCAATACGTTGAAACGTATTGTATTATACTGTTTTCAACGTTTGATGTTTATAAAAAGGCTTGATATGTGCGAACGATAGATACTTCCATGGCAGTTTTTCTTTAAAGGGACCCTAAACCATCACCAATGTTTTCAAAGATTTGAAGAAGACCCGTGGCCACAGGTGTGCCATAAATTACAAGAAACAATCCCTTTTCTTCTGTGGGCCTTTTCGGCATCGTGGTGACATGTGTGATGTTGGTATGTTCCATCTATGATGTTATCGACAATTGATGCTGTGATTGGTCGAACAAGAACCGATGACTTCCAGTTAGTCTTCTGCAAGCACTGCCCGACTCCTTGCTGTCCTTTGTAGTATTGCCTGAGTGCATGCACTTGTGAGTCTGCAACTGTGGCCCGTAATGCTAGTGCCAAATTGCTAGCGTACCAACACAGTCGTGCTTATAGCAGTCTGACAAACTGAGAGAACTGAATCAACAACAGATTGTTGCCGAGAAGCATACAGTTACAGTCGAATCTCGTTGATTCGAACACGCTTAATTCGAACTTTCGGTTAATTTGAACTCACGCTGAGGTCTCGTCAAAGCTATTTGTATTCCAGTGGGTGAAAATGCCTTGTAATTCGAACGCGCAAGCACTTTCGACAGTTAATTCGAACATATCGCACTCCCCAAAAATGCTCTCAGCACCACGCCCAATCCTGCGGCGGCACCTATGACACCTCAACACTGCGCGCAAAGGAAAAGGAAAAGAAAGAAAAGGCTACGGTGGAATGTTTGCTCTCTCTCAAATGCTGATCTGCGACGCGCCTGTGCCACACTTCTCCCTTTTACGTCCCTGCCACTTGAAGACTTTTCTTCTTTCAACGCCGCGCACAAAGAGAGAGAGGAAAAAAAGAAAGCTGTCGCGGAGTGTTGGCTCTCTCTCACGTGCCGATGCCACACTTCTTTCTTTCCTGTCCCTGCAATGTAGACCCTTCTTTTTTCAACGAGGCACGCGAAGAGAGCAAGAAAAAAGAAAGCTGCTGTGGAGTGTTGCTTCTCTTTCAAACGGCGATCTGCGTCTCTCCGCGTGGAGACGCCCCTCCTTTCTCATCACGTGCTGGCCACGCTGAAGCTGCGTAGCGAAGATGAAGTCGTTGTTGTCGTAGTCTTTGGATTTGGAGAGTGTCGCCGCTGGACATTGCCGCGCGCAACTTCTTTTGCCAGGAGAATGCTGAAGTTGAAGTAGAAATGTTTTGCAAGCGACATGTGAAATTGACTCGCTTCAAGGCAAACGTGTGCATGCGTGCATCACCGATTACTTCAAAGGACGGATGATCTGTGATTTGTGAATAAATGTAAGTCTTGTGAAACTTCCCCCTCACGTGTTAGCTCAATGCCCATGCGCCAGTGCTTGGTGAGCCCTCCATTCATTTAGCTTTCAATAATTCAAACTTATTTTAAAATTTGAACAAATATTCGGGCCCCTTCAAGTTTGAATTATCGCCTCCCCGCAGTGGTCTAGTGGCTAAGGTACTCAGCTGCTGACCCGCAGGTCGTGGGATCAAATCCCGGCTGCGGCGGTTGCATTTTTGATGGAGGCAGAAATGTTGTAGGCCCGTGTGTTCAGATTTGGGTGCACGTTAAAGAACACCAGGTGGTTGAAATTTGCGGAGCCCTCCACTACGGCGTCTCTCATAATCATATGGTGGTTTTGGGATGTTAAACCCCACATATCAATCAAGTTCGAATTATCGAGATTCGACTGTAGTATCAGAGGTGCAGTAACTAGAAGTGGACGTTGTTTTGAAGAGTGCATCACCAATTACGTGTGTCATGTGAGATTATAAAAGGGATTCGGTGAGGAAGATAAAGCAGCTTTAGGAGAGGAGACCAGCCGATGAACGAAGGGTAACAAAGGAAAGAGCGAAATGAGCGATTGCCACATTCAGATCATCAAGCGTGTCTAATTCCGCTATTATGGCCCCACTTTAAAAAATTCTCACCGCTACGTGTTCCTTGTAGACTCGTGCACAAATGCAACACCACACCTAAATTTCACCTCTGGGTGGTTTTGGGGCCCTTTACCAGTTTTATTCAGTTAGTCGAGCTTGGGAGGGCAAAGTCATCAAAGGTGCAGCTTGCAATAGCTCAAATAAGTGAAAGGAAGCTCATTGCATTTGTTTACTTCTGTTTGCTCTATTAATCTTGCCATTATTATGAAAAGCCAGTGGCAATCGAGTGAGTGTGCTCTTGGTTGTCTGTGCATGCAGACAAATTTATTTAGTATATGTTTGCTACAATGTATAATCTACAATTCCTTTTCTAGCTGTGCGGTGCATTGCTATCAGTGCTTTACCTTTCGGCTGAAGCTATAAATTTTTCTTTTTTCTTCGCTCGTTTTCCTTTCTGCAGACACACCTGGGATTCGGATTTAATTGTTACTAATAATGCAACATGACTTATTGTAGTAAGCTGCTTTTTTTTTTCTATAGAAAACATGCCCGAAAATCACAGTACAGTGGCTACTACTTGGTGTGTTTGATTATTACTTTTATTTACTCATTTTATGTGCTTTGTTATGAACTTTGGCAGAGAGCACTGTTGAAGGTGGACCTATTGGAGGTCAAACTAATGTGAGTCTTCGAAATGAACACTTCTCGTATATCATCACTTGGTGAGTACTTCAAAGCTTGCTATCCTATTTTTAAAGTGCTTCAGTACTGATTTGATTTCTTTCATTCACCCTAAAGTCCTCAGCATTGTCGTGAGTAGGGGATAATGTAAATATGAAAACAAACAAAAGAGTAATAACTGCACTGTAGCATAATTGCAGTATCCAGTGGGAATGGCTCCCTCAAAGACAGTAACTAAGGTGGTAGGAAGGTGGTTTCACTAAGTGCTAGATTTGTAGAACAAAATAATTAGTGTGCATAGCTCAATTTTTCATGCCTTCAATATTTTTTCTTTTACCCACCTGTTAGGAGAAACATCCAGCAATCAAAAATTCAGCACATGCATATTTCAACTCAATTATTAACATTGCCTTCTGTGTTATCCTCCAGTAGTCGTCATTGCTTTCTTATCTTCTTCACTTGTGGTGCCCATATCCGTAGACATGAACTCTTTTTGTTAAATATCTTCAGTAGTGGCACGAAACAAAAATGGAGAACTAAGCTGAGGATCAATTTATCTCGCTTCTTATGCCATGTTATTTCACTTTACTTTAGACTGCATAGTACTACTACACATGACCTGCTACTACTAAAGGGATGTTCCATGTGCCACTTTTCTATCAGCAATGGAATACCACCACTTTTTGTTTCCCAATAATGTCAGCAGCATTATAGTGAAATTGTAGGGTAGTAGCATTGTAGTATAATTCCCGCAGCATTAAAGTGCAGCACCTACTAGTAGATTTAGATGCGTCGTGTGGGCTGGCGAGTCAAATGTCTTTTTTTTTTCTTTTTTAGAAAAAGTGCAGCATTACTGACTGTACTATTGTGAGCAATATGAGCCCGAACACGCGAGCACATATAAAATAGCCTCTAAAGTGAGATAACGTGATACGTGGATGGTGCTGCCGGAACCGGAGGGGAAAGGAGAATGCTGTTAGCACTCCCACAGTATCGTTGCTGTGAAACAGCAGCTGATCGCGTGCCATTGACGGCTAGCAATGATGGAGACGAAAAGGAAAAGCACTAAATCTGAAGTCAGAAATGCGTATCAAAATGCTCAGCGAGCACCACCCAGATGTGATAAAATAATGGCTTGTGCATCACGGCAGGCTACATCTCAACCGATAAGATTGTAGCTGAATGTGGTTGTGCGCACTGATGTTAGCCCTTATTACTGCTAGCTTCCACTAACATTTTATAGGCTGCGTTTTGCAGCAACGGTATCGAGGCGGGTGTGTCAATCGCTAATGGAAGCGCGCCGCCCTTTCCACTAGGTTTTCGCCTGCGGCTGCTGCTAATCAGCCAATGTAGGGTTTGAGGCTACTATTTGCCACGCATTCGAGTTCATATTGCTGACGATAGTACGTACATTGTTGAACTTTTATAATGCTATTACATTGTGAGCGCTCACTATAATCTTGCATGCTTACAATGGTCTTCACTGTTATATTGACAAATCAGTGCTGACTTTTGTATGAGTCACCTATACCAGCAAATACCTTGTCTCCAGTCTTACTGTGTGTTGTCATGCAACATGCCATAAACTACATTCAAGCTGCAGTGCTGTAGCTTACTGTCTGTGCTGAGGAGACATTTGGTATCGGAAAGGTTAAATTACGAAATTACAATTTGTTTAGTTGAGCGAACATGTTTTTTTTTTCCACTTTTTAAAAGCATATTTAAAGGTGGCATACAAAGACGAAGCACAGTTGCTTCATCACTCCTGCTATTGTATGAAGCAGCAGTAGCAGGTTCCTTTCAGAATCTGATGTAGCTTAGCCATCGCATTTGCTCATAATGCGACAAGCCGCACATAATTTATTGTGCAGCAGTTCTTCGCCATGAATAACATTCTGATCATCCTTCAACCATCTTACTCTTCGTATCTTGCTGCAAATGACTTTTGGCTGTTTGCTACTTCAAGTATTTTTTATCCCTCTGTCATAGGAATTGGTATAACATGAAAGTGAAAACTGTCTTCACAGATGTCGTGCTTGTTGCATAGCCATTATGAGAGTTTGTACAAAGTCTATTGGTGCTTGGCATCTATAGCATTGTTTGACGTGGATGCACCTACGTTGATGCCTAGTGGCACATCTCCATCGTGACGACCAACATCCACGGTCGTGATTCAAACGTCATAGTAGCTGAAGTTCTTTAGATGGCATTAACAAGCACATAATAAACACTAGTATCTCATATGCACTTCTTCAAAGCATCACCAATAAATGAAAGAAACAGCACAATGTGCACTCCTGAGTAATAGGGTAATCTACACCTGTGCCCATGCATGCCCTACCGCACTGCGTTTCAGCAACATGGGAGAGTGCGGTTTGTAGCTTGACCCGTAAATGCACAATGGCATTCCATGTCCCGCTGGCCTCTGTCTCACTCCTCCAAGGCATGGCATTCACCTGTCAACATCGTTGTCTTTCTGCAGTGCTTATTGCAGCAGGTTTATTATCAGTGGCAAAACATTGGTGCATGTGAAAGCTATACTACTCCGACATTAAGCCTTCACACACCGGCATGAAGCGAAAGGCAAACTTCATTTAAAGCAACTCCCCGATGCTAGCACGGCCAGTGTTCTTTTCTGCTATTGAAACACTACAACTATGGCCTCTAACATTGCCAGGCAATGTGTAATCTTGGACGCCATGTTTTAACTGCAACGTCGAGGAATAATTTTCTGCCAACACTAGTACATTTCACGCCGCATCACCTCTCCTCATCACTCAAGATGGTCGCACCACCCTGATCACCCACGGAGAGCACTGTGCGAGACATAAGGCACGGTTATTTGAAGACTTGCATCTCCCTCAGCGGCTCAGTCGGTACAGCACTGGGTGCTTATCATTGCGTTACAGTTTTCATTACAGTTTCATTACAGTTTTTTTCTATCTCATTTGGTGGCATCCATTTTATCGACAACATACCAGTCACAAAAATACTTCATTGAAGTCTGGCTGGACTCAGGCATAAAACACCTTTATGTTAAAATGGGTCTCAAGTGGACGCATTTTACAACCGTGGGGAACATCAGTGTGACTGCTATGGCTAAGCTCTGAAGGATTTCAAAATAAGCCTTCTACCACTGCTTCTAATAATGGCCAGAGCAACAGAGCAAGTGTGTGTGCATACATTAATCATAGTTTGAAGGTGATTAAACATAAGCATTGCTGAGATTATAACATCAGCATGTTGAACCACCTCTTCAGGAACTTTTTGACTGCCCCTTGTTCATCACAGCTTGCAATACTGCATGTCTCAACACATGCTTCTCTTTCCTCAGAAGCAGTAACTAACCATACAAAACTTTCTTTTCCCCAATATAGGTACTCACTGAGTGCTGCCACTACGTTTCTCTGGTACCACAAGTACATTCGTCACCGACCTCTAATGTGACATCTACAAAGTAGTTGGCAGTAGCAGTGTGCACACCATGGGAAAAAGATACAGAAGCTTACTAGGCAAAGCTGTACAATAAGTTTTGTGAATGTGCACGAGTTAAATAAAAATGTCACCTCGTATTCTTTTGGCATTTTCACGTGTGCCAGTGGCCTCTGTGTGCTTGACAGCATGCTAAAGGCAGAAAAAAAAGAGAGGTTACACTAATGGGGTGGGGTGGAGTGAGGGTGCATTGTCTTTCATTAGCTTTTTATTATGTTGATTTATAGTGATAAGAGGCAGGTAAAAAAAGAGAAAAAGAAAGAAGCTTTGAACTTCAGGGAATCGTTAAACTCTTAAGCACACCTTTTGGGAATAACATGAGTCGTACATCCCATGAAGACTATAGGCTCTCAGTAGACGGAAATCTGTTTAACGGAACTGCTGCTTAAATGAAACAAATGCTTCTGACAAGATTGGTTTCATTCTTGCATTGTGTGCCCCTGTTCATCTCTCAGTAAAGAGAACTCCTGTTAGACAGAACACATTTTACTAGTCCCTTCACGTTTTGTTTAATGAGAGTCTACTGTAATTATATTGTGAAGAGAGAGAGAGAGAAGGAATGTAGGAAAGGTAGGGAGGTTAACTAGACTATGCATCCAGTTTGCTACCCTACACATGGGTAGGGGAGAGGGGAATGAATGAGAGAGAGAAGGATAGACACATGTCACGTCACACACACAATGCCGAGTTTCACAGGCGGTCCCTCAATGAAGTTGCTGTCAAGTATCTCAGGAGGGCTCGTGTGGCTTTCTGTGCTGATGTGCTGCGTGACCAGGCTCCTAAGATCTTTGCTTCATTAAATGGCCGGTCATCGAGTCTATTCAAGGCACACTGGAGAGTCCGGCGTTCTTCATCAAATTTGGCACAGTGGCACAAGAGATGTTCAATAGTCTCTATACAGTTGCAGCTTTCACACATGGATGAATCCGCCATGCCAATGCGATGGCTGAATGACTTAGTAAACGCTACCCCAGTCCACAGCCGGCACAGCATTGTAGCGTCATGTCGAGAAATCTTGGATGGCAGTTGTTTCTGAAGTAATGACTTAAGATTCTTAGGGTGATGATTGGAGTTAGGTGGAGAATTCCAGTACCCAAGCGTGGCATTATGCGCGATGTGACGAAGTTCTCTAGCTGCGTCTACTCTTGACAAGGGTATTAACAGTGTCAGTGCTATCGTGGGCACATCGGGCAGCATGGTCAGCGAGGTGGTTACCACTGATGCCACAGTAGCTCGGCAACCATTGTAAAACAATGTCGTGTCCTTGATTCGCAGCGCGATGACAAATTTCATTAATACGATACACCATATGGTGGTAGTTTTTACATCGTAGACTTCGCACGCATTGAAGGGCTGCCTTAGAGCCGCAGAAAATGGCCTATCTACTAGGGGATTCTTGCGTAACAAACTCCACAGCGGCTCGAAGAGCGGCGAGCTCAGATCCCGTAGATGTAGTGACGTGTGATGTCTTGAATTTGACCATGATTGATCGAGATGGTATGACAAAGGCACCTGTCGAACTTCCCGAGACCGAACCGTCCGTGTAAACATGAATTCGGTTAGCATACGACAAATGCAAAAGGTCCAGTGAGATCTGCTTGAGGGCTGCAGACGACAGGCTTGCCTTTTTAGATATCCCCGGCACTTCAAGGTGCACAGTCTGTCTTTTCATGCACCACACTGGAGATAATGGTATGGTTGCGGGCGAGAATCTCCACGAGATGGAATTCTGGTTAGCCGCAACAACTTTGGAAAACGCTGCCTTTGGTCTTTCTCGTGGCAAGCTAGCAAGGTGGTGGTTAGGCACTCTGGATGTGTGACGGATATGTGTCCGGAGTGTGTCGACAGTTATATATGTCGTGATCAGATGGTCTTTAGCAATACCAATTGTTGCTAACGTATTAGCGCACCGAGGTAGCCCCAAGCATGTGCGGAGGACTTGGCCTTGAATGCTTTGCAGGACCCGGATGTTAGTTTTTCCGGCGTTAGAGAGCACGGGCGTGCTATACCGCAAATATCCCAAGAAGAGCGCTCTGTACAGCTGAAGCATCGATGACATTGATGTGCCCCACGTTTTACCCGCGAGAAATCTCATCACGTGTGTGATAGAGCTGAGCCTCTTCTTCAAGTGCGAGATGTGAGCACTCCACGAGAGATCTCTGTCGTTAATGATGCCCAGGAATTGGTGACGTCTCGTATACGAAAGGTTCACGTTTTCGATAGAAACAGGATAACAGGTTTGCGGGTAAAATGGGCTTGCGGGTAAAAGAGACTAAGGCGCACTTCTCGGTGGAAATTGTGAGGCCTCGAGCATGGAGGTACGTCGACGTTATTCTCACTGCTTTTTGGTGTCACTGCTGAAGCCCAGATACATATATCATCAGCGTATGTAGAGATATTGACTGATCGAGGTAGACTTTGTACAAGGCCAATGATCGTGAGGTTAAACGGCGTAGGGCTGAGAACCTCGCTTTGTGGAACGCCACGAGCGGTGTAATGATCAACGGTGCGGCTTTCCGCAGTGAGCACGAAGAAGGATCTCCTCCGTAGGTAGCTCTGAATCCATCGAAACATTTCTCCACCGATTTCAATGTTCGTCAAGGCATCTAAGATGGCATCATGCGTTACGTTGTCGTATGCACCTTTCACATCGAGGAACATTGCAACCGACATGCGCTTGAGGTATTTCTATTGTTGCACAAAGGTTACGAGGTTGATGACATTATTAATAGAAAAGCGGCCTCTTCAAAAACCAGCCATGGCCTCAGGGTATATATTATAGCGTTCAAGGTACCACTCGAGGCGTGTCAGAACCATTCTTTCCATGATTTTCTTCACACAGCTAGATAGCGCAATGGGTCGATATGATGCCAGATCAAGCGGCGACTTTCCAGGTTTGAGGATTGGTACCAAGCGGCTGGATTTCCACCTTTCTGGAACGACGCCATCGTTCCATGACTGGTTGTAGCATTTTAGTAGCTGGTCTCGGCCGCGTCTTCCAAGATGGCATAAAGCAGCGTATGTAATACCGTCTGGCCCAGGTGACGATGAACGTCTGCAGGTGGCTAGAGCTGCATCCAGTTCCTCGAGTGAGAAAAGCATATTCAGTTCAGAAACTCGTTCTACAGGAACATCCCCGAGAACTTCGTCACTCATGGTAACGTCATTGCCCACAATCCTCACGCAGAAATCTTCAGCAACGTCAACCTGCAGGCGGCCTTGATGGAGAGCCAATGTGCTGAATGGACGTTGTTGTGGAGTCGAGCCAAGGCCACGCACCATCCTCAATATATGGGACATAGGCTTGCGAGGATCGAGTGATTGCCCCGCCGTGGTGGTCTAGTGGCTGCTGACCCGCATGTCGCGCGTTCGAATCCCGGCTGTGGTGGCTGCATTTCCGATGGAGGCGGAAATGTTGTAGGCCCGTGTGCTCAGATTTGGGTGCACGTTAAAGAACCCCAGGTGGTCGAAATTTCTGGAGCCCTCCACTACGGCATCTCTCAAATCATATGGTGGTTTTGGGATGTTAAACCCCACATATCAATCAATCAGGATCGAGTGATTCACAAAATTTCTTCCACCGTTGGTCCTCCAGCTTGTTCATTCGACATTGGATTTTCTTTTGTAGACGTCGAGCGTCTCTGAGGTCATGAATCGAATTAGTGCGCCTGTACCTTCTCTCCGCCCGCCTACAAATCGTTCGTCGTCGTTCAAGTTCTATATCAAATTCTGTACGCTTTGATGTGTATTTAAAGGCGCACATAACCTCTTCCATCACATTTTTCATTACCTCCTCGAGGCCGCACGCGATATCATCGCATGCCTCTTCCACCTTTGCCTTGTACATTGTCCAATTAACTCTTCTGTTAGTTAATGAGGAGAAAGTTACAAAACCTGTGACCTTCAGATACGTTGGAATATGATCACTGCCGTGAGTCTCAATATCAGTGAATCATCGCATTTGTTGGGTGAATTGCAGTGACACCAATGCAAGATCCAGGCAACTGATATATCTCGAACCACGCAAATACGTCGGACTGCCATCATTCATAACGGTAAGTTCGTGTCTTGAGGCAAATTCAGTAAGTTTCCGGCGTCTGGAATCAATCTTTGTGCTTCCCCAAAGCAAGTGATGAGCATTGAAATCACCAATCACAATCCAAGGTCCAGGTGTAGCGGTCAAGATGTCATGTAGTCTTTCACCATCGAACTGACCAGATGGTGAGATGTATGCGCCGATAAGCGTGAAGGCTACCTTCTTCTTTGCAACGCGGAGGCATACATATTGATTTCCGTTATGGGGTTGCACCAAATGTGGATTGTAGGTTAAATCTGTGCGGATATATATAATTACTTTGCTGGGCTCACCACAAGTCGATGAAGTGAAGGCTTCGTAGCCAGAAAGCTTTATCGCTTTTGACATATTAGGTTCACATATTACTAATATAGGAAATCAGTTGCAGAAAACGTAATGTCGAAAACATGAGATCCGTGATTTAAGTCCTCTGGCATTCCACTGTAAAACTGTCGCACTACGTACTTCGTCTCGGAATGAAGGCAGTGAAGGAGCCATTTTGTCTATGCGAAGTTGGCAAGCACTGGACTCAGGGCATCCAGTACGTGCACTGCGCATCGTGCTGTAGGCGTGTTCGTGTTGCCTATAAGCGTGCGAATGGCATTGATGAGAGACTTGATCATCGTCAAAATTTTTCAATCACGCTCTGTCACCTCATCTTGGCGAGACGCAGAAAGTGGTGCTACCGGTGCACGTTCCACTTTTTCTGCAGGGGTTATCCTTGGAAGTGATGGCCATGCTTATTCCAGAGCCTCCTTTTCAGGGGCAGCATTCTCAGTGCATGTGTTCCTTCTGTCCAGTGGTGGTGGTGAAGCCGATTCAACGAAAGGAGGCTTTACAGAAGACTTGATGCTGCGGGCAGGCTTTCTAGATGAGTGTCTGCGACGAGAACGATGTCGCCTGACGACAGCAACCGCTTCTCGGTGAGTCGAACGGTCCCTCACCATTTTCTTCAGAACCGAAATCTCCTGCCTTATTTTTGGACACTCTTTTGATGTGGCGTCGTGGGGCCCTTGGCAATTCGGGCAATTATAGGAATTAGCCTTACAGTTGTCGGCAGAGTGTGGTGCACCACAACGAGAACATGTTATAGGATTTCCACAGACGGCGCTCACATGACCAAATTTCTAACATTTTCGGCACTGAAGCGGCTTAGGGACAAATGGCCGCAGAGCATGTCGGAAATGACCCACCTTAACATGTGTCGGCAGGCAATCACTTTTAAAGTCTATCTTCACACATCTCGACTTTCCTAGACGGCACATCTGTAGTATTTGGGGCCCATCATTAGCAGGCTTTGATAAGAATCGGCAGATCTTCGTTCGAGATGGTCACATCGATGTCATATATGACACTGTCACACCTGTCACGTTAATTAGGGAGCCGATCGCCGGGCTAATTCCAAGGGCCGAAGTATCGGCCCCCCGAACCGCACCACGAAAGCGTGGACAATTTAGAAGTGGTCCTTTTTGGCGCGCCAGCGGACGCCGGCTGTGGCCCAAAGAACAAGTCAGAGCCGAGAGTTGATAAACAAACAAAATTATATTCTCAACAATGGCAGATTGAAAACAATACACAAGAATGCACACTCCACAATAGTTACATACAATACGTCACCAAACAAACAACGTCCTACACAGTACAATCCGCCACACTTGAAACAACGGACACAGACAACAATACGCACTACAATGCAGTCGCATGCATTGAACAACCAAGACACTTAAAGACTAAAGAGATATAAAACCTATTCAGTCCAAAGTTCTTGGAACCAAAGTCTAGGTGATACTCTTCCGAGAATCACTCAAAGTCCAGCGTTGTTGTCGTCCCGCAGCCCTCGAAGTTTCTCTTCCAGGAAACCTCCCGTCTTCAATTGGCCACTCTTCAAGCTTCAAACTTCTTCACCCGAACACGTCGGCTTCACACACGCAGCTGCTGCCCCGCGTCTTCGCTCGATAGCGGTAAACACACACTCTTGCCGGTAGCTCGAGTCGTCACCCCTCAGGTGGAAATCCTCTTCACCTCCGGCCTCGTCCCTACGGACCAAAAACTTCGCCGACTACACGGCGGAATCCCTACGCGCTCTGGCGCTCACTTCCGTCTCCTCCTGCTTTCTCGTCTCGGCTGCTCGATTAAATACCTTCCGCGCCACCTTCCAGAAAGTTCTCCTCATTTCGTCGGCGCGATGCGCAACGAAGGCTGGGGAGAGGTGCGAGACGGTTCGACTGCCCTCCGCGTCGGATGAATCATCTCGGCGTGGCCACGCCTCCTTCGTTCTAGAAAAATCGCGGGCTTGCTCGGCCGCCGTTGTGGGGTGAGGAGGTTCGTCGATGAAGCCACGCTTCTGCGGGGAGAGCACGCGCCCGGGGAGCCTTGGCCGTTTGTTTTCTTTTTCTTTCCCTTTTTTTTTCTTTTTTGACTTCGCGGCGTTTCATCCGCGCGTTACCGCAAGAATTTGCGGCGCGCCTATTTTTAGCACTCGTTCTGTGACACTGCCCCCCACTTTAAGAATATTATCTCATAATATTCAAAACCACACAAAACGAGCGCGAACAGTCACCACACACTCTCACAGACTGTAACATAGTCCGTCGCTCATGACACGTCACATTCACAATAGATCACTTAATACAATCGTACATTGTAATTCAATTACACAACACGTGAAAACACAACCACAAGAACATGAGTACAACACTCCACCACACATTCCCAACTATACAAATGTACAAAGTTCATTCATTGCAACAATTGTACAATACATCAGATCACATCACCGTAACAAACATTTTGACTCACTCAACATACAGTTGAGACACAGGATAACACAACATTAACACAAGATATGGCACTCAGCACTGCCCAACACATTCTGATTCGACCTCAGCACTTATCCTGAGTACTTCGAGCAGCGCTTGCGCCCCTTTTTGCGGTGCTCGCTCGATCTCTTCTTGTGTTTCCACGTTCTTTTTCGGCGAGCCCTTTCCAACGACGATATCTGAGGCGTCGTCTCAGCCATCGTTGTCTCTTCCGACACCGTTAACGCGTCATTACATTCGACGGGTCCTGTCTGGTTATTTACCCGCTTGATCATGCCTCTACATTTTGCCCGGCTGGCCAACTCCGTCTCCTTTACACTGTCGGTCGGTTGAGGTCGTGCCGACGTAAGTCCAGTTGCTCGGCCCGTGAACTCATTCGACACGATCGTCTTCTCCTTCGCTGTCTCTTGCGCCGCAGCTTCACCTTGGGCTCTAGTGAGATCCGTCACGGGGTGCTCCTCCACTGTATCTCGCGGCCGCTGTGTTGGCGAGGGCTCTATCTTCGGGTCTTCTCCCAAACATTCTGGATCACTTGGACCTCGCGCCCCGTCGATGTTTCCGATGACAAGGTCATACAGGGGGGTCGTCATGCATAAAGCAGTAACCTTCCCGCTGAAGTACGGGGTTTCAACCTCAATTTCTGCTTCGGGAAGCAGCCGAACTGTACGGTCAATTAAGCAAACCGGTTTCGTTCTGCCTGTCAACTCACTTTCCCATACCAAATTTCTCCGCACGATAACAGTGGACTTGCCGGTATCTCTTAACACCGTAATCTTTTTGCCCGCAACTTTTCCAGGCAGCGTTGGCATTCCTTTCGTAACACCGGTTGGCTGTTTTGACATTACAGCACCCACAATAGGAATTTTCTCCCCATTCTTCAACTCTACGAATCCATCAGTGACGGCATTATTATCAGATTTCGGTGCTGCTTGCACACAGGATACCTGGTGAGTTTGACTCACTCCGTTCCGACATGCATCTGCTTTGTGCCCAGTCTGACCACACTTAAAACATTTTACAACCGTAGGGCTCGTAAAGATCGTTCGACAGTTTTTCGCGCGATGACCCACTCGGTTGCACAGAAAACATCGCGGAATGCTCTCTGGTGCACGCTTCTTTTTTTCGGGAGCCAATTTCTTCGAATCATCGGGACACTCCTTCTTTACCTTGGCCAAATTAGTTCCACCTTGCGCTTCCAAGAATTGATCAGCCAATTCAAGCATTCCTTCAAGTGAGTCAGCCTTCCTCTCTTTTAAGTACAGTGACAGGCTTGGGTGGCAACTAGTAAGAAATTGTTCTCTAATTAGCAGCTCTCTAAGCTCATCGTACTCCTGCGCTGTCCCTGAAAGTTCAATCCATCTGTCGAAATAATGGCAAAGTCGGGCGGCATACTGCGTAGCCGTCTCACCGTCAGCTGGCTTTCCTGTCCGAAATCTGTCCCGGAATCCTTCCACAGTGAATCTAAATCGCTTCAACAAAGCAGCTTTCACCTTTGCGTAGTTGGCTGCATCGGTCGGCGTCAGCCTACCGTACACACTGAGCGCTTCACCACTCAAGCAAGTACTCAAAGCAGTTGCCCATTGCTGTTCCGGCCAATTCTGGCTCCTCGCAATCGTTTCAAATCTGTGGAGGTACGCGTCTAGGTCGTCCTTCCTTTCATCAAACGCTACGAGCAGCTTGCTTGGGTTCAAGCGGAAGCCGTGATCTTCCCGTTCACTGCTTTCAACTCTAGCTTGGACGGGAGTTTCACTTCGCTGTTGCAAACGCAGCCGCTCGAGTTCCATCTCGTGCTGCCGCTGCCGCTCCCTTTCAGCCATCTCCGCTTCTCTTTCTTCTCTCGCCCTCTCAGCCGCCAGCTTTTCTCTCTCCAGCTCCAACTTCAATTGTTGCTCTCTTTCTTCTTTCGCTCTCTCAGCTGCCAACCTCTCTCGTTCCAACTCAGCTGGTTTTTCTTCCCTGGCCCTTTCCGCTGCCTCTTTCTCCTTCTGGCTTACCCACTTCCGTAGTTCGGCACCAGAAAGACCCATCTTCTCACCAAGAGCAACTAACTTTTCGAGATCCATCGTGTCTCGCAAATAAAACCTTGCCGTGTGCAAAAAATATCTGCCTAAATTGGTCTATCGGAACACTCCCCTGCACTCGTTAACGAGAACACTGAACACACAAAATCGTTCCGATAGCACTATCACAACTCGAGGCTCTTTCTCACTACTTTGGACACACTGTGCACCAAAAGGTCCTGTCGCGGACGCCAGATTAATTGTCACACCTGTCCCGTTAATTAGGGAGGCGATCGCCGGGCTCATTCCAAGGGCCGAAGTATCGGCCCCCCGAACCGCACCACGAAAGCGTGGACAATTTAGAAGTGGTCCTTTTTGGCGCGCCAGCGGACGCCGGCTGTGGCCCAAAGAACAAGTCAGAGCCGAGAGTTGATAAACAAACAAAATTATATTCTCAACAATGGCAGATTGAAAACAATACACAAGAATGCACACTCCACAATAGTTACATACAATACGTCACCAAACAAACAACGTCCTACACAGTACAATCCGCCACACTTGAAACAACGGACACAGACAACAATACGCACTACAATGCAGTCGCATGCATTGAACAACCAAGACACTTAAAGACTAAAGAGATATAAAACCTATTCAGTCCAAAGTTCTTGGAACCAAAGTCTAGGTGATACTCTTCCGAGAATCACTCACTCAAAGTCCAGCGTTGTTGTCGTTCCGCAGCCCTCGAAGTTTCTCTTCCAGGAAACCTCCCGTCTTCAATCGGCCACTCTTCAAGCTTCAAACTTCTTCACCCGAACACGTCGGCTTCACACACGCAGCTGCTGCCCCGCGTCTTCGCTCGATAGCGGTAAACACACACTCTTGCCGGTAGCTCGAGTCGTCACCCCTCAGGTGGAAATCCTCTTCACCTCCGGCCTCGTCCCTACGGACCAAAAACTTCGCCGACTACACGGCGGAATCCCTACGCGCTCTGGCGCTCACTTCCGTCTCCTCCTGCTTTCTCGTCTCGGCTGCTCGATTAAATACCTTCCGCGCCACCTTCCAGAAAGTTCTCCTCATTTCGTCGGCGCGATACGCAACGAAGGCTGGGGAGAGGTGCGAGACGGTTCGACTGCCCTTCGCGTCGGATGACTCATCTCGGCGTGGCCACGCCTCCTTCGTTCTAGAAAAATCGCGGGCTTGCTCGGCCGCCGTTGTGGGGTGAGGAGGTTCGTCGATGAAGCCACGCTTCTGCGGGGAGAGCGCGCGCCCGGGGAGCCTTGGCCGTTTGTTTTCTTTTTCTTTCCCTTTTTTTTTTCTTTTTTGACTTCGCGGCGTTTCATCCGCGCGTTACCGCAAGAATTTGCGGCGCGCCTATTTTTAGCGCTCGTTCTGTGACAGACACCTGTAGTTGCCTGATTTCCCAGCGGAATGATAGTGTGAACATTCATGCCGCCAAGGACAGTAACTTTGCTCAGTGAATCTAACGCTGACGCTTGAGCGACGTCCACTGCTACAACTTTTTTCCGGGGATTCACTCTGATATCCTTAATACTATTCGGCACCAGTGCCTCGAGCTCTGAAGATTCAGCTTGCCTGTTCAGTAGTCTCATGTTGATGGATGATTGCGTAGGCAAGAATAGGACGGTGTACCTCGGCTAGCTTTGCGGGGCCCTCCCAGCAGATGCGTCCATGGATGCCCTGAGCATCCTCCGCTTTGCTTTCTGGCTCATGACGGTCACGTATTCGTCGTCGGAGCTGTCGACGCTCTCGGCAGTGTCAATGAGGGTGGGCTCGCTGTCACTGGAAAGGCAGTTTCGCTTCCTTGAGGCTGCCGGCGCTGTCGCCGGCAACTCGGGTGGGCGTGCAGATGAGTCCACTTCCATCGCCGCCGAAAAGGGAACTATGTTCCCCGTATAACTGCGAAAATAAGTGAAAAGTCTGAAGATGAACGGCAAACACTCAGCTACAGCAACACTTCCTCTTCTATATTGTGAAACTTCTGCGTGAGCTATAGGGCAACCCATTTTCACTGTTGCAAAACCTAATGAGTAATCCACTCATAAGTGAAATTTTTTTTCAAATTTCAAGACAGCATCAAGAGACTACCATAAAGGTGTACTGCTACAGTGCTTGAACTAAGCAGCAGACAAGTACAGTGTACAGTGCTATTCTTTAGAAAGCATTACAAGCTAGGCAAGATTAGTTGGTATGCTTTCTGCAAGGTGAACTTTACACAATTAATTTTTACTCCTAGTGTGCAGCCTTCACAAATGTGCGAGTTTTACACAAAGCTTGTGCAGCACAATTCAAATGCCAGCAAAGTGAAGTAAGAGCGTGTTGCAATGACTGTGCAACAGGACTGCAGACATTGCGTCGTCATCAGTGTTCTAATATGGCACATAAAGTGAGCCTAATGAAAAAATGTTGGCATTTTTTTAGAACCCAGTGCAGTTGAAAATCAACATTGTTATAGGATATAACATAATGCATATAAAATTAAGTTAGTCATGCTTTAGCTTATTGGGTATTTTCTTGCCATAACAAAGTAAAAAATGTAAGACCTGACATTGTATTGCTTATCACGAAACAAATCTTTACATACATACATACCTTAAAGGGACATTAAAGGTGACTATAATTCCACGTCAATTGTTGAAATAGCCGTCCAGAAACCTTGTAGTGTTACTTTTGTGCTAAGGAAGGGCTTTTTTAAAAATAAAATCACGTTTCAGTGGCCCACGTCAGGTTAGTACACTTCAAATTACTCGCCTTAAAAAGCGGTCTGACTTACGTCACCGTGCAGAACGCTGCCCGGCTTTACTGCGCCGTCCCCTACATTAGTAGACAGAACGAAAGCAGCGAGAACCACAGCAATAACAACGGCCATCGATCAATTTCCTGCCATTGCCTCAAAGACTGCAGATGTGTTTTGGCTCAACTGGGCCCAGCTAGATGGCACGACATGTCCACTGTAACCACACAAAAAATGAATTTTTGAACCACTCGCGTCATTTTTCATAGTAACGTCAAACGGTTCTTTTTTCCATGAATTAAACAGAAAAGAACAAGCAGCATTTTATGGTGTCTCTTGATGCACGGAAGGTTCTTTATTTAGTGCAGCTGAATCAATTACCAGTGATTAATTGTAGGTGTTTTGTCTGATGTCATCGGTATCATCTTGAGAATTTCCTACTGTTGTGCATGTATTCTTGTGCATTTACTTTGATTTCTCGGTAAGTAGGGCAGTGCTGTTGGTAATATTGTAACTTTAGATGTTGTCATACATTGAGCTTTCACTCTGCGTAAATTGTTATTTGACTTTAGTGTCCCTTTAATATTACGCTCGGGTGGACGCTTTATCTATTAGGTATGCTGCTTCTTGGGAAAGTTGAAATGTCATTCTTGTAGGATTTTGCTATGAAGACACGGACAAAGCAAGACACATATAGCAATAATTGAAAGCACCGTAGCAACTGATTCACTATAAGATTTGCCCTATACACTCACACCTCATTATAATGTAATGGTATATAACGAAATAATGGATACAACAAAGTAAATTAAATTCCCCTTGAAAGTTCCCTTGAGGACGATGAATTTTAAACCTCGTTGTAACAAAGTAAAATTGACTAGTAAATGGATATAACACTCGTTCGCCGCGGCTCTTTCAAACCTCCCGTGTCGACCCTACAGTCGCGCCATGCATGGCCGAGAGAGCCGTCTTCCTCACACATCCAGTGGAGAGGATTGAGGGAGCGCCCAGCGGGTCACATGACTGAGAAGCGGTGCCGCAGTGCAAAGCGATTTCCCTCTCACTTAAGAACACACGATGAGGAAGCTTCAGAAGACTTACATTTATTCACAAATCAGAGGAGATCCATCATTAATTGAAGTAATTGGTGATGCACGTCTGCACATGTTTGCCTTGCAGCGAGTCAATCAATTTCGCACGTAGTTTGCAACGCATAGTAGCACGCGGCTAAGTCCAGCGCCAACGCTTCCTAAAGTTGGCAGCAACGATTGCATCTCCGCCGCTACCCTCTGCACCGAGAAAGGAGGAGCATCTTCACGCGCAGAGAAGCAGATCGGGATTAGAAAAAAAGCCAACTCTCTGCGACATCTTTTTTTTTTCCTCTCTCTCCACACATGGCCTTGAAAGGAGAAGGGTCTCTACGTGCAGAGACAGAAAAGGGAGAAGCGCAGCGCAGGTGCATTGCAGATCAGCATTTGAGAAAGAGCAAACAATCCGCCACAGTGTTGTCTTTTCTTCTTTTCCTTCTTCGCCCGCAGGGTTGAGAGGTGCTGCTGCGAGATTGGGCATGGTGCTGAGAAGATTTTGGGAGTGTGGTATGTTCGAATTAACTGTCGCAAGTGCTTGCGCATTCGAATTACAGGGCGTTTTCGCCCATTGGAATACATATAGCTTTGATGGGACCACAGTGCGAGTTCAAATTATTGAGAAGTTCGAATTGAGCGCATTCGAATTAATGATCTTTGACTGTGTTTATTTTCTGTCACATGTGTGGTCGAGCAGTGGTACATCGGACCACAAGGGCGGTTTCCTTCTTTGCATGCTTATAGGTGTGCGCCCATCTGAGCATACATTGCCAAAAACTGTTATAATCGATATAACAACATAATGAATATAACGAAATAATTGTGGCTCCCCTTCAACTTTATTATGAAGAGGTTTGAGTGTATCGTATTATATGCAGGTGAGTAAACACGAGGTACGTAGAAACACCTTTAAAATAATTACAAATGTTTTCAGCTGATGGCCAGCCTTAGTCATTGTGACTGTAAAATGTTATTTAACATTCACAATAGCAACAGGAAATAATGTGCTATCATTACATAAGAAATTGGATACATGTCCCACTATGTAACTTGCTCAATGCGTGAAGAAGCAATGTTCCAAAACATTTTGGAACTGTATATAAAGGTTACGAAAGCCATGTTTCATATCATACTCACAAACGCTGTCCAAGGTGTTTCTACATACATCGGGATTACTGTCTTACGTCAAATTAATGGAACCTGGGCATTCATTTTCTTCACCATATATATATATATCTTATGAGACCACGTCCGGTACGGCAGTAACCAGGTTATTTTTTTAATCCAGACCCACGAGCCAGAGAGCCAGCCCGCGTGACATACGATGATGATCGCTACAATGGTTTGGTCATACAGATGAAGATGAAGTACATAGTCAGCGCTCACACTATTTTCCCCCCTTCGCGAAAGAGGGCCGCAAGTTAGAAAGGGTTAGGACGCCGAATATATCGTTTCAGTCGAGAGATGTGGGCGATCTCGGTGTGGCGGCGACGGCGATCAGGAGCCGCGTTGACAGGAGCAACGTGGTAGTTGACTTCAGATGTTCGTTCCAGGACGGTGTATGGACTGAGATATCGGTGAAGGAATTTTTCGCAGAGCCCAGGTGCACGAACAGGTGTCCACAAAAGGACTTCGTCGCCTGGGCGGAACACAACAACTCGACGGTTTGCATCAATATCGATTTTTCTCTTGTCCTGAATGGTAGCAGTGTTGGCGCTGGCGATTTCACGGCAACAGGCGACACGAGCGGCGAACTCTTCCGAGAGAGATGAAGATAGATTGAAAGATAAGGACAAAAAGGTGGTGTCCACAACAAAAGTGGGTACACAGCCATACACGAGAAAAAAAAGGGCTGAAATTCGTCGTACGCTGTATGGCAGTATTATATGCGAACGTGACAAAAGGAAGTATAGTGTCCCAGTTTTTGTGATCCGGTTGCACGTACATAGAGATCATGTCGGACAAAGTTCGGTGAAAACGCTTAGTCAGACCATTAGTTTCTGGGTGATACGCTGATGTGGTCTTGTGGATGGTGTTAGAGGCCTGGAGGACTTCAGCAAGGACATGTGAAACAAATGTCTTGCCACGATCACTAATGAGCACACGCGGTGCACCATGTCGTAAAATAATGGCGCGAAGGAAAAAATCGGCTACTTCAGAGGTAGCACCAGACAAAAGAGCTGCCGTCTCCGCATAGCGAGTAAGGTGGTCTATGGCAGTAACAATCCAACGGTGACCGACTGGCGTCAGCAAAAGAGGTCCGTATAAGTCTATGCCCAGAATATATATATATATATAAGGAAAGAAGCGTATACTTAATGGCTCATTTTTTTTTTTTTTTTCAGTCTATGACACAGTATTATTGAGATGTAACAGACAATAATGCCAAGGAAAGTATATGGGGAGTTATTAGACCGAAGTCTAATGTAAGTGTCAAGAAAAAAAAGTGGGTGAAAAGATAACTTGCCATGGGCAGGAACCGAACCTGCGACCTTCGAATAACACGTTCGATGCTCTACCACTGAGCTATCATGGCAGCTATCTCCCCACGCACTTCATTGAGTATATATGTGAATTTAAACGTGGAAGTGTCAGTCAGTGCCACCAGTAGCCATGACGGTGAGTGTAGCACACTCTTTATGAGCCTGTTTGGCGTCACGTAGCATGTGAACTTATTACGAGCTGGCAGCTGACCAATAGTCTCTCGTATACAACCTAAAGACAGCAAGTCTGCTAGTTCGAAACCCTCGTTAATGAATAAAAAAAGAAGTGCAATTTTAAGGGCTCGTTTTTTCGTGTTTGACACAATATTATTGAGATCTCACAGACAATAATGCCAAGGAAAGTATAGGGGAAGTTGTTAGACCGAATTGTAATGTAAATGTCAAGAAAGAAAAGTGGGTGATAACTTGCCGTAGGCAAGAACCGAACCTGCGACCTTACATAAATATGTGTGTGTGTGTGTGTGTGTGTGTGTGTGTGTGTGTGTGTGTGTGTGTGTGTGTGTGTGTGTGTACATATATATAATGTGATGACGTTTATTTGAGCAGAGAAGTCGCAACGAGGTCGCAACGGAAAATGGGCGTACGGCAAGTCTGGCAAAGGTGGCACAAGCTCTCACACAAGCAAAGCACGGGGCTTTTCGTTATCTTCTGAAGGCGCATACGCTATGGTGCGTATGCTCCACTACAATACCCCCCGGGGTGAAGGGTAGCCATCCTGGCGACTCAGGGAGTAGGCACAATGAGGGGGTCGTAGTAGGGCTTGACACGGTCGACGTGTACGGTCTCGCGTCCTCGACGGCGCAAATCTGGTGATTGTGTTAGTGGCTCGATGATGTAATTCACCGGGGAGGTCGCGTCAATGACACGGTGTAGACCATGGTACCGGGCCAGAAGTTTAGAAGACAGGCCAGGAATGTGCGGGGGCACCCAAAGCCACGCAAGGGAGCCAGCACGAAACGTAGGAGCTATGTGGTGAGCGTCATCGTGTCGAGTCTTTTGTAGACCTTGAGTCTCACTAGTCAGAGACCGAGCCAACTGACGGCAGTCTTCAGCGTATCTGGCGACTTCCGAAAGCGGGGAGCACTCAGATGCATCAGGGCGGTACGGGATTATAGTGTCGAGTGGGTGGGAAGGTTCGCGGCCGTACAATATAAACAATGGGGAAAAACCGGTAGTCGCTTGCGTCGCGGTGTTATAAGTAAAGGTAACAAAAGGCAATACAGCGTCCCATTTAGTGTGGTCGGAGGAGGTGTACATCCTCAGCATGTCGCCAAGTGTGCGGTTGAACCGCTCAGTGAAACCATTTGTCTGTGGATGGTATGCGATAGATTTCCGGTGGATGATGTTGCATTCAGCAAGGATAGCTTGGATGACCTCCAACAAGAACACTCGGTCCCTATCACTGAGTAATTCCCGCGGAGCACCATGGAGTAGAATGAAGCTGCGGAGAATGAAGAGTGCAACTTCGTGGGCGGTCACTGCCGGTAGAGCTGCAGTCTCAGCGTAGTGTGTCAGATGATCAACGCCGACAATAATCCACCAGTTTCCAGAGCTACTATATGGGAGGAGGCCATAGAGGTCAATACCCATGCGGTCGAATGGGCGAGCCGGGCACGAGAGCAGCTGTAACATGCCAGTAAGGTGCCGCAGAGGTGTCTTGTTGTGTTGGCAAGTGGTGCAAGACTGAACGTATTTCTGCACAAAGCGATAAATTCCTCGCCCGTAATATCGTTGGCACAGCCTTTCGTTGGTTTTCAGAACACCTGCGTGAGCACTTTGGGGATCTGCATCGAAATTCATGCAGATGTCAGAGCGCATATGAGTTGGGACAGCAAGGAGCCACTTCCGACCGCCAGGCATGTAGTTGTGGCGGTACAGAATGTTGTCTCGTAAGGAAATGTGGGCTGCTTGCCGGCGAAGCGCTCTTGTGGAAGGGACAGCAGACGGATCGGTAAGGTAGTCGACTAACAAGGCAAGGTATTGGTCTTTACGCTGCTCCGAAAGCATGTCAGTGGTGTCGAGTGGTGACAAGGTAATAAAAAGGGGTGACAGAGAAGCCACATCTGGTGTTAATGGCGATCGGGAAAGTGCATTGGCGTCCGCATGCTTGCGACCGAAACGATATACGACACCAATGTCGTATTCCTGCAATCAAAGTGACCAACGCCTCAGACGTCCGGACAGGTCTTTCAAGGTGGACAGCCAACATAGAGCATGGTGGTCTGTGACCACGTCGAAAGGACGGCCGTAAAGGTATGGGCGAAACTTCGTAAGCGCCCAGATTATGGCCAAACACTCCTACTCTGTCACGGAGTAATTCAATTCAGCCTTCTTGAGAGCGTGACCTGCATAAGCAACTACGTATTCAGTTTGGGTGCCTTTCCGTTATGCCAAAACTGCGCCAAGACCAACGCCACTTTCATCAGTGTGAATTTCTGTGGCAGCAGTGGGTTCGTAGTGGCGAAGAATAGGTGGTGAGGTCAGAAGACGGCGCAGCTGGCGAAATGCGTCGTCACATGCAGGTGACCATGCAGATATACCTTTGCTGTTGGAAAGCAGACTAGTCAGAGGTGCGATGATGGACGCGAAGTTGTGCACAAAGTGACGAAAGTAAGAGTAAAGACCAACAAAACTTCTTAGGGCTTTCAGTGATGTGGGCATTTGAAAGTCAGCGACAGCTCGAAGCTTATCGGGATCCGGAAGAACACCGTCTCTTGTGATGACGTGTCCCAAGATGGTTAGTTTTCGGGCTGCGAAGCGGCACTTCTTGGTGTTAAGTTGTAGGCCTGCAGAAGTTAGACACGTCAGAATCTCGTGGAGATGACGAAGATGTGTCGGGAAATCAGCTGAAAATACTACGATGTCATCTAGGTAACACAAGCAAGTTTTGCACTTGTGGGCACGCAATATGGTATCTATCATGCGCTCAAATGTCGCAGGCGTGTTGCAGAGCCCAAATGGCATGACTTTGAAGTCATATAGGCCATCCGGCGTTACAGAGGCTGTTTTAGGGCGATCACATTCAGCCATTGGCACCTGCCAATACCCAGAATGCAGATCCAAGGATGTAAAGTACTCGGCACCTTATAAACAGTTAAGAGCATCGTCTATTCGTGGTAGCGGGTAGACATCTTTTTTTGTAATCTTGTTTAAGCGGCGATAGTCTATGCAAAATCGAACGGTGCCTTTTTTTTTCTTTACCAGAACCACGGGTGATGACCAAGCGCTTTGAAAAGGCTGTATGACTCCACATTTAAGCATGTCATCTACTTGCTCCGTAATGACACGGCGCTCTTCGGCAGAAACGCGGTAAGAACGCTGTCGCAGAGGCGAATGTGAGCCGGTGTCAATAGTATGAGTGACAGTTGTGGTGCGGCCCAAAGCAGGTTTCTGAAAGTCAAAAGAAGAGCGAAACTTGTTAAGGAGAGCAACAAGTTGGCTGCGACGTGAGGGGGGAAGGTCTGCGTCAATAGCATTGTCGAAGGCTGGCGTGGCTCAGACGCATGAGTGATTGCGGCAATGTGACGTGGGGTTCCGTCAGGAAGAATAATATTATCGATAAGGTCGACAGGTTGTACATATCCTAAGGTTTCACCACGGAGTAAGCCAATGGGGTACTGTAGTTACTCGAATCTAACGCGCACCTTTTTTCCGGTTAAGCGAGTTCTTAAGTCGCATGCGCTTTAGAATCGAGTACGAACAAAAAAATTGCGGTCAATCTATTGCCATCGGCAAATCCAAAATGGCCACCCCCTACGTGCGTCGGCATGGCGCGTCGGCCATTTCTGCCTACGTGTTTCCCATGTGCGGCACTTCGTACGTGTGCTGAGGAGTTCGTCATCTAGTAGTGCATTAGCATCGACGGCGTGGAAGGGCCAACTCTAAAAACTCGAGCGCACCACGATGCCGCTTTTAAAAGAAAAGTCATCGCGTGTGCAGAAACGGACGGAAATCGGGCCGCATCGCGGTCGTTCGGAGTTCCCGAAACGTGCATGCGGGACCGGCAGAAACAAAAGCAGAAGATTGTCGACAGCAAAGCTTCACGCAAAGGCTTCAGTGGACCACAGCAGGGTCGGTTTCGGCAAATAAAGAGCTGCTCGACGAGTATGTGCTTGAGCAGCGAGCGGTACAGCGGCCCGTGACGACAGAACTGCTCCAAGTGCGGGCTATGCAATTAGTCTTAGAAAAAGGTCTAATGCGGAGCCAGTTTAAAGTGGGCAGGTGCTGGCTAACTAACTTTATGAAGAGGAAAGGCTTTTCCCTCCGAAGGGGAACAGGCATATGCGAAAAGTTTTGCGGTGGAGTACGATGAAAAGCTTCACAGTTTTCAGAGGTTCGTCCTAAACTTGCGGCGCAACAACGGCTACCTGCTTGGGCAAATCGGGAATGCCGATCAGACGCCTCTTTACTTCGACATGCCCGGCACCACAACCGTCAAGAAGAAGGGGGCGAAGCAAGTTCGCGTGCTGACATCGGTCCACGGTAAAACTACAGGGACGGCAATGCTCTGTTACACGTCAGATGAGCACAAGCTTCGCCCGTACCTCATATTTAAATGGAAGACGCTCCCGAAAGGAGTCGTTTTTTTCGAGTGGTGTGATCGTGCGGGCCAGCGAGAAAAATGGGTGCGCGTTGCAATCGATGTCCTATGTTTTTTTTTTTTTTTTCGTGGTGAAAATCGGGTGCGCGTTACAATCGAGGGCGCGGTAGAATCGAGTAAATAAGGTACTTGCAGTGGTAGGTAACCAGCATTACGGTTAAACCAGACGCAATTGTAATAACGGCAAATGGGAGCACGATGCCCTTGCGTTCAGTAAAAACAGGAGATGGCGTAAACACTACCGTGGCGTCAGGTTGCGCCACACATGAAAGGCTAATAGGGACTGAAGCTTCCGGAGGCAAGGTGATGTCGTCCTCAGCGATGAGTTTGCAGAGCAGAGGTGAATGGTCGGGCGATGGAAATTCACAAATTGGCACTAGAGACACTTCCGCACGGCAACAATCGATGATAGCTTCATTACGTGATAAGAAATCCCAACCCAGGATGAGGTCATGAGAGCAAGATGGTAGTACAAAAAATTGGATGATGTACAAGATGTCTTGGATGACGACACGCGCAGTACACACAGCCGAGGGATGAATGCGTTGCGCGCTAGCCGTGGACAGCACGATGCCACAGAGAGATGTGGTCACTTTCTTCAGTTTGCGACAAAATTTTGCGCTCATCACAGAAACAGCGGCCCCAGTATCAATGAACGCTTGTGTGGAGACTCCCTCAACATTGACATCAACAACATTTTGCGGTGAAAATGGAGGCCTTGATAATTGCGCAGAAGTTGCAGTTCTTGCCTCTGGAACAGCACTGACTAGTTTCCCTCCTCAGGAGGTAGTCTAAGACGCATAGGAGATGGCGATCGGCGTCGAGGAGATGGGAAACGAGAAGTTGATGGGCAAAAATCCGAGTCAGAGTGCCTCTGTTCGTATGCAGACGTGGTGGCCTGCTGCGACGCATAGGTAGGAGTTCCAAAGGAGGCGTACGCAGGTATGGGACTGCGGCAGCAGTAGCGTGCAATGTGGCCAGTGATGCCACACACGAAGCAAATAGCATGGTTGTCATGGGTGCACCACTCATTAGATGGACGGAAAAAGCGAGGTGAGGCGCAACCACAGCTGAGTAGCTGAGAGGTGAAGATGGCACAGGTGGTGTGTAGCTGACAGCTGAGAGAGTAGATGCTGCTGAAGTGCATGTGTAAGGGGCCTACACTGTAGAGAGGACATCGGGAATTTCAGTGCGTATGGCCTGCTACAGTGTCGAAGGCAGACTTGCGGTGGGCGCGTCGCTATGCGGCAGCAGGGAGAGCTGTCGGGCGACTTCCTCCCTGATGAAGTCTTTGATCTGGTTGGACAGACTTTCTTGGCGAACGTTGGCATTTGCGAGTGCGACAGTCGAGATCGAATCCAGTGGTGAGACACTCTGTCGGGCGATGAAACACTGACGGCGTAATTCATCGAAGCTTTGGTACAGGCTTACGAGCATTGCCACCGAGGTCGGGCTTTTCGCTAGGAACATCTGGAATGCGCCATCCTCAATGCCCTTAAGAATCTGCTGAATTTTCTCTTCTTCAGGCATAGATGGATTAACACGCCTGCAGAGGTCGAGCACATCCTCAATGTAACTAGTAAATGTCTCGCCAAGCTGCTGGGCTCGGTGGCGTAGACGCTGGTCAGCGCGGAGCTTGCGGACCTCTGGTCGGTCAAACGCTTCAGTCACGAGGGTCTTAAAGAAGGACCAGTTGGCGATGGCGGTTTCGCAGTTGGTAAACCAAAGCTTAGCTACGTCTGCCAAGTAAAAGATAACGTAGGCGAGCTTAGAGCCGTCGTCCCACTTGTTGCTGGCACTTACGCGTTCATACAAGGAGAGCCAGTCTTCGACGTCTTGCTCACCACTGCCGCTGAGGATTGGTGGGTCCCATTGGCGAATAGCGCCGGGGCAGGTAAACGGGGCAGTCGATGGTGCTGGCTGGGCTGGGACGGGCTGGTTGGCGACTGCGTCAGTCATGTTTCGCGGTAGTCTCTCGGGCAACTTGTGAGTGCGGAGCTCCAGGTCTGCTTGGGGATCTCAGTAGCCTCAACCAAATGTGATGACGTTTATTCGAGCAGAGAAGTCGCAACGAGGTTGCGACCGAAAATGGGCGTACAGCAAGTCTGGCAAAGGCGGCACAAGCTCTCGCGCAAGCAGAGCACGGGACTTTTCGTTATCTTCCGATGACGCATACGCGTTGGTGCGTATGCTCCACTACAATATATATATATATATGTATATATATATACATATAATATATATATATATATATATATGTATATATATACATAAAATATATATATATATATGTATATATATATACATATAATATATATATATACATATACCGAACCTGCGACCTTATATATATATATGTATGTGTGTGTGTATATATATATATATATTGTAAGAATACTGTTAGATGCTACACCAGGGTGAAGCAACCGTTTAATGTGCCTAACAGCAGCGAGACAGCAGCCAACGGTTTCAGCAGCAGCTGCAGCAGCACGAGCCTCTGCCACAACAAACGTCTTCTTCGTCGTTTCTGTATCAGCGCCCTTATTTGTTACTACTGTAAAGGGGGTTTATTGAAGGACTGAGCAAGCGGGTGGTAGCTCTAAAGAAATGCAGGCGGACCCAGTTGACGGTGCTTGATCGCCGATCTCGTGCCTTTTTCTTGTGTTGATGATAGCTGACCTGATGGTATCAACGTCTTTCTTATTCACTACAATTACCCCCGGCGAAAAAGTTGAAGCCATCCTGGCAATCTAACACGTGGGAACAAGCGGGTCAAAGTAGGGCTTCAAACGGTTTACGTGAACGATATCACGTCCACGCCGACGACGGTCGCTCGGTGGCGTGAGGGGTTCAATGGCGTAGTTCACGGGTGAAGTACGCTCGACCACGCGGTAGGGACCATGATAATTAGAGAGTAGCTTGGGTGATACACCAGGGGCGCAGGGCGGTACATGAAGCCATACAAGTGCTCCAGGAACGAACGTTGGTGCAGAACGATGGTCGTCGTCACGGGTCTCCTTCTGGCCCTGTTGGTCGAATGTAGTAAGCCGCTTGGCTAGCTTGCGGCACTCTTCTGCGTAACGAGCGGCTTCCGAGACAGGCTTGCATTCGGAGGGATCTGGCGAGTATGGCAGTAAAGTGTCGATGGTGTGCGATGGTTGGCGACCGTACAGGAGAAAAAATGGAGAAAACCCGGTAATGACTTGCGTAGCGGTGTTATACGCGTATGTCACAAATGGGAGAACGAGGTCCCAGTTTGTTTGATCAGAAGCGACACGCGTAGCGAGCATGTCCCCCAGAGTACGATTAAACTGCTCAGTCAAGCCGTTCGTCTGTGGGTGATAGGCTGTACTCTTCCGGTGAACAATATGGCACTGTTGAAGAAGTGCTTGTATTACATCGGAGAGGAAAACACGCCCTCAGTCACTGAGGAGTTCTCGAGCAGGACCATGACGCAGCACAAAATGATTGAGTACGAAAGTCGCGATGTCTTGTGCTGCAGCTGTGGGGAGAGCAGCAGTTTCAGCGTACCGTGTTAGATGATCCACTGCCATGATAGCCCATCGGTTGCCTGCCGTTGTTAATGGTAGTGGTCCGTAGAGGTCAATTCCTACACGGTCGAATGAGCGATCTGGGCATGGAAGTGGCTGCAATGAACCTGTCGCAGGATGTGGCGGGCTTTTCCGCCGCTGACATTCATGGTAGCCGCGAATGAACTGGCGGACGAAGGTAAACACTCCGCGCCAGTAATACCTTTTTCGTAGGCACTCGTAGGTCTTGAAAACACCAGCGTGAGCACATTGCAGGTCGGAATGAAACGACGCACAGATGGTAGAGGGCAGCGTTCGGAGAATGACTAGTAGCCATTTCCTACCATCTGCTGAATAGTTGCGCCGGTACAAAAGGCCATCCCGAATACTGAAGTGCGGAGCTTGGCGGCGCAGGGTTCGAGTGGTTGGAAGTGTCGGTGCCTCGGATAGCGCGTCAAGAAGTGAAGCGATCCATGGGTCATTGCGTTGTGCAGAAGAGATGGTGTCCTCGTCAAGAGCTGACAGCGTGTTGTTTGAGGAAACAGATGCAATGTCCGGGGATAGGGGAGATCGTGACAGTGCATCAGCATCAGTATGCTTGTGGCCGGAACGATATACAACGCGAATGTCATATTCTTGAAGCCGAACAGCCCAACGGGCAAAATGACCCGATGGGTCCTAAAGCGAAAATAACCAGCATAATGCGTAGTGGTCCGTTACTACATCAAAAGCACGGCCATGAAGGTATGGGCGGAACTTGACAAGCACCCAAACGATCGCCAAGCATTCCTTCTCGGTGACGCTGTAGTTTGATTCAGCCTTGGTGAGAGTTCTACTGGAGTAGGCGACGACATACTCGACGAATCCAGGCTTGCGTTGCGCGAGAACCGCCCCGAGGCCGACACCACTGGCGTCGGTGTGGACCTCAGCTGCTGCCATAGGATGGTAGTGACGCAGTATTGGTGGCGAAGTGAGGAGACGACGAAGGGTACAGAAGGCTTGGTCACACTCAGAAGACCATGACAAAATATCAGTGGTGCTGCCTATAAGTTCGGTCAAAGGTTCAATGATAGAGGCGAAGTTGTGCACGAACCGGCGAAAGTAGGAGCATAACCCCACGAAGCTCCGTAACTGCTTCATAGTCGTTGGTTTGGGGAAGTCGGCGACAGCACGTAACTTAGCCGGGTCTGGAAGTATACCGTCCTTTGATACGACATGCCCGAGAATCGTAAGTTGCCGAGCAGTGAAGTGACACTTCTTGAGGTTGAGTTGAAGCTGAGCATTCTTCAGGCACGTGAGGACGTGTTTGAGGCGCTCGAGATGTGTTCCAAAGTCTGGCACAAAGACGACAATATCGTCGAGATAGCAAAGACAGATTTGCCATTTCAAACCCCGAAGAACAAAGTCCATCATGCGCTCGAAGGTGGCAGGCGCATTGCAGAGGCCGAAGGGCATGACATTAAACTCATACAGACCGTCCGGTGTCACGAAGGCTGTTTTTGTTCGATCGGCATCTGCAAGGGGGACCTGCCAGTACCCTGAGCGCAAATTAAATGATGAAAAGAACTCGGCACCTTGTAAAGTATCAAGGGCACCGTCAATCCTGGGTAAAGGATACACGTCTTTTCGAGTGATCTTATTTAGGCGCCGGTAATCCACGCAGAAGCGAACGGAACCATCCTTTTTTTTAACGAGCACTTCAGGTGAGGCTCATGGACTTTGTGAAGGTTGAATGACGCCACGTTGCAGCATATCGTTCACCTGTTCCGTAATAACTTGGCATTCCGCCGCAGACACACGATATGGTCGCTGTCGTAGTGGCGCATGGGAGCCGGTATCGATGTAATGTAGAGTGGTAGAAGTGCGGCCAAGTGAAGGTTGAACAACATCGAAAGATTCGCGGTACTGGTACAGCAGTTGGAGGAGTTCAGATCGTTCAGATGGTGACAGTCCGTCTGCGATCGCTGAATTGAACACTTTCGAAGCCTGTAAGTCAGAGTGGTTAAGAGCACTGACGGCGGCGAGGTAAGTTTGGGATGATTCTTGCAGCACGGTGAAAATTTGTCCGTTATCAATGGGCTGTACGCATCCAAGAGACTCGCCTCTAAACAGTTTGTTGGTATGTGGAAAGGGATTGGTAAGGCAGAGAGCACTGGCTCCATTACAAATTGAGAGGGCTGAATAAGGGAGCAGAAGTGATTTCTGACGTAGAAAGAGGCTTGATGGCTCAAAAAATGTTACTTCATCACGCATGGCGTCGGAGACCACAGGGAGCAAAACAGCTGTTGTCGGTGCAATGTCAGTGTCCTCTTTGACAACTAGCTTGTGCGCGGCTTGATTAGTGTGGTCGTAGGGCTTGTCGAACAATGGAAGCAGTTCAAGTTCAGAACGGGCACAATCTATAACGGCACGATTACGCGATAGAAAATCCCAGCCAAGTATGATGTCATGAGAGCACGAGGAAAGGACGATAAACTCAACAATGTAGTGGTCCTCCGCAATGGTGAGTCGGGCAGTGCAGGCGGCTATAGGTCGAACAGGTTCTCCATTTGCTGCACGTAAGGACATCATATGAAGCGGCGTGGTCACCTTTCGGAGCTTGCGGCAAAGTTTGGCGTCTATAACAGACACAGCGGCACCGGTATCCACAAGAGCGTATGCATGGGCACCGTCTACAAAAACTTTGACGATATTTGACGGCAAAGTGCGAGGACTTGAACATTTCGATAGCGCAGTTCTTGCCCCTTGAACTGCAACGGCTAGTTTCCCTCATTTTGAGGGGCTGGTCGTGGACGCGTGGGTGACAAGGAGCGTCGATTGGATGAAGGTGAGCGACGAGATGAAATTGCCGGATAGTCACGGAAAGACGTGTTTGACTGACGATTCGAACTTTCATAACCAAAAGGGGGTCGGTCCATGTAGTTGCTTCATGTTCGGACGTCTGTGTAGGCGGGCACGCGACGACGGCAGTATCGGGAGATATGGCCAGGGCCGCCGCACGCAAAACAGATCGGCCGGTTATCGCGCGTTCGCCAAGCATTTGCAGCGAGGGGCGCCGCCCATGCGGCATGCGGCTGAGTCGAGGCTGTGGTAGCGAGGGGAGGAGCCCATGCGACGAAAGACTGAGTAGGAGCGGTGACATGCGGCAGTCCATTGAACGGCGAGGGCTGGTGTGGCTGCTGCCTCTTTACTGCATCAGCATAAGTAAGAGGCAACAACTTGCTGCTGGAAGGGCACTGGCATAGCCTCTGCAATCTGGTCCTGAAGTGCATGTCGAAGCATGGGAGCTAACGGTGTCGGTGGTTGCTCTTGCTGCTGCTGCGGGAGCTCTTGGCACTGACAAAACGGCAGGAGGGAAAGCTGATGTGCGACCTCCTCACGCACAAAGTCTTTCATTTGTGCTAAAAGGCGGGAGTGGTCAGGTACGACGTCCAGTGCAGCGAGTGGTTGGTTAGGCTAAAATGGACGACGGGTGAGAGCTCGTTGCTGTCGCAATTCGTCGTAGTTCTGGCACAGAGTTACCACTTCAGACACCGTGCCAGGAGACTTCGTAAGGAGCATTTGAAATACAACGTCATCAACACCTTTCATAATGTGCTGGATCTTGGCACTTTCGCTCATTGCGTCATCGACGCGCCTGCAGAGATCAAGTATATCTTCGATATAGGCGGTAAACGTTTTGCCAGGTTCTTGTGCCCGTGAGCGCAGGCGTTGTTCGGCGCGCAACTTTCGCACGGCAGGGCGACCGAAAACCGAGGATATTGCCTGCTTGAAAGTGGCCCAGTTTTCGAACTCGGATTCGTGGTTTGTGTACCACAGTTTCGCCACATTAGCCAAGTAAAAGTTGATGGTGCTCAACTTAACAGCGTCATCCCACCTGTTTGGTCCACTGACTTTTTCGTAGGACGACAGCCAGTCCTCGACGTCCTGGTCTTCGGCGCCCGAAATGATCGGGGGGTCTCGCTGGTGAATCGGGCCGGGGCAAGTAGCGGCCACGAGAGGTGCTGTCTGTTGGGCAGCGTCAACTTGCATGGTCGACGACAGGGTGCGGGATCGGAGTTCCAGGGTGTAGGTGATGTAGTTACCCAGCACGATCCACCAAATGTAAAGGGGGTTTATTGAAGGACAGAGCAAGTGGGTGGTAGCTCTAAAGGAACGCAGGCGGACCCAGATGACGGTGCTTGATCGCCGATCTCGTGCCTTTTTCTTGTGTTGATGATAGCTGACCTGATGGTATCAACGTCTTTCTTATTCACTACACTACAGTGGCTCCCCGGTGCGAAAGGAGCCATTCTGGCGACCTATGGCACAGACAGGACTGGTGGGTCGTAGTGAAGTTTCAGACGGTCGACGTGCACAGTCCCGCGCCCGCAGCGCCGTTGATCTGTAAATGGCTGAATAGGTTCACCTATGTAGTTGACTGGTGATGTCTGGCGCAGAATCTAGTACGGACCGTCATACTTGGGTATGAACTTAGAGCAAAGGCCTGGGGCAGACGATGGCACGCGAAGCCACGCGATTGTTCCAGGCACGTATGACGAAGGGGATGAGCATCGGTCATGGGAGTGCTTCTGGCAAGTCTGATCGTGCGTAGTGAGCGAACACATTCTTCGGCATATGTGGTGGCTTCAGCCAAAGTTGTCAATTTTGAAGGGTCTGGGCGGTACAGAAGGATAGTGTCCAAGAACGATGAAGGTTCCCGACCATAAAGAACGAAGAACGGCGAGAATCCAGTTGTCGATTGAATTGAGCTGTTGTAAGTGTAAGTAACGAATGGCAGTATACGGTCCCAGTTCATATGGTCATCGGAAATATACATGGAGAGCATGCCACCCAGCGTGCGATTAAATCGCTCGGTCATCCCGTTGGTTTGGGAGTGATATGCAGGGGTTTTTCGGTGCACGATGTTGCATTTGCGTAGGAGGGCTTCCACAGCTTCCGACAAGAAGGAACACCCACGGTCATTGAGAAGCTCGCGGGGTGCACCATGCCGAAGGACGAGGTTGTGCAGAATGAACAAGCCGACCTCACGTGCAGTGGTCAGGGGAAGCGCTGAAGTATCGGCCTAGCGTGTAAGGTGGTCCACGGCTACGATGACCCAGCGGTTTCTATTCGGTGTGTATGGTAGGGGACCGTACAAGTCGATTCCGATGTGGCTGAAAGGCCTATAAGGACAAGGGAGTGGCTGGAGTGGCCCTGTGGTTATGCGAGGGGAGCTCTTCTGGCGTTGGCACAAGGAACATGAGCGGAGGCACTGCCTAACAAAGCGGTACATTCCGCGCCAGTATTATCGAATTCGTAGGCGAGCATACGTCTTCACTACACCTGTGTGGGCGCATTGCAGATTTGCGTAGAAGGAGGCACAGACGTCAGAACATAGGTGGCGAGGGATTACCAGCAACCATTTGCGGTCATCAGATAGATAGTTTCGCTAATACAGAAGACCGTCACGAATGGTAAAATGGCAAGCAGTTCGTCGAAGTAAACGGTTGCCGGTACGTTGAAACGTCCGAGACAGGTACTCTAAGAGACGCTATCTATGGATCCTGGCGTTGCTCAGCGGACATGTCCGCGTGTTCAAGTGAAGAACATTCGCAGCTGAAAACAGACGCTGTAACATAATCGTAGGGAAGTGGCGAGCGAAAAAGAGCGTCGGCGTCCGAATGCTTGCGGCCTGACCGCTAAATTACACGACTGTCATAATCTTGGAGACGTAGTGCCCAGCGAGCTAGGCGACCAGATGGGTCTTTTAATGACGACAACCAGCACAATGCGTGGTGATAGGTCGCGACGTTACATGGGCGGTCATATACGTAAGGTCGGAACTTTGTGATTGCCCAAACAATGGCAAGGCACTCTTTCTCGGTGACTGAATAGTTCTTTTCGCTTTACTGAGGGTGCGACTAGCATAAGATACAACATACTTATTGAAGCCAGATTTACACTGAGCAAGAATAGTGCCGAGGCCAACTCCACTAGCGTCCGTATGGATTTCGGTTGGAGCGTCTGCATCAAAGTGGCGTAGGATAGGTGTTGATGTCAGAAAATGGCGTAAAGAGGCGAATTCTTCGTTGCATGCAGGTGACCACGTCGAGATGTCTTGGTTGTCAGCAAGTAGCTGCATCAGGGGTGCGATTATGGTGGCGAAATTGCGCACAAAACGGCGAAAATATGAACAGAGGCCGATGAAGCTGCAAAGTTCTTTTAGTGTAGCTGGCCTGGGAAAGTCCGTGACAGCGCGAAGCTTGGCTGGATTAGGACGGACACCGTGCTTGCTAACAATATGCCCTAAGATGGTAAGCTGGTGGGCAGTGAAGTGGCATTTCTTCAAATTCAGCTGCAGTCCAGCGTCCGAAAGAAAAGTCGGGATGCTTGCAAGGCGGCCGATATGGGAGTCGAAGTCCTTTGAGAATATGACGACGTCATCCAAATAGCACAGGCATGTGTTCCATTCAAAGCCTCTAAAGATATTGTCCATGAGATGCTCGAAGGTGGCAGGCGCATTACAGAGGCCGAATGGCATGACAAACTCATACAATCCGTCGGGCGTAACACACGCAGTCGTAGAGTGGTCGGCTTCATTCATAGGGACCTGCCAGTAGCGAAGAAAAGAACTCTGCTCCTTGCAGGCAATCGAGGGCGTCATCAATTCTAGGCAGTGGATAAACATCTTTTCTCGTGGTCTTGAGATGCCTGTAATTAATGCAAAATTTGATGCTGCCAGCCTTTTTTTTTTTCACCAGTACAACCGGAGAGGCCCAAGGGCTGTTTGAAGGTTGTATTATGCCACGTTGAAGCATATCGTTCACCTCATCATCAATGGCACGGCGTTCAGCCTGTGAAACTCGATATGGATGCTGGCGCAAAGGTACATGGCTACCAGTGTTAATATTGTGAATGACGGCAGACGTGCGACCCAAAGAAGGTTGGCTATGATCAAATGACATCTTAAAGTGACTGAGTAGAGCCAGGAGTTGGGTGCGCTGAGCAGTAGAAAGTTAAGGGCCAATCGATGAGAAAAAAACTTCCGGAGATGAAGTGGGAGTGGTACCAGAAGTAATGGTGTTTAAGTGAGATGGTTGCAAGTCATCGGGTAGATGACTGAATGAAACAGAATCAATTTCCTCAAGGTGACCGAGGACTTTACCACAAAATAATATGGCTGGGGAAGGAAGCGAGTTCATTATATATATATATATATATATATATATATATATATATATATATATAGAGCCACATGAGTTTTCTACGGTGACAACTGCGAATGGGAGAAGGAAGCTTTTGCAAGGGCCGAAGGCGTCCGAGGGAATAAAGAGGGTGGTGACAGAGGGTGCGTTGTCGCAGAAGAGTGGCACAAGAACACAAGATAGAGGAGGGATGTGAGTGTCAGCGGCCACGGTGACTCGGGAAGATAGGGACTTAAAAAAAGGTCTTTTAGACGTCGGCGCTTCACACACAGGAGCAGTTCACATATCGTCGACAACACTAGTTCGGCACGCGCACAGTGAATGACGGCATGATGAGCACAGAGGAAGTCCAAGCCTAAGATGATATCATGTGAGCATGGGGAAAACACAACGAATTCGACTACATACAAAATATTTTGGATGAGCAGTCGAGCTGTGCACGGCACGGAAGGTTGGATGTGATGCGCAGTGGCCGTGCGGAGAGAGACATCGGAAAGCGGCAGTGTAAGCTTCTTCAACTTGCAGCACAGTTGACCACTTAGTACAGGCACGGCAGCACCAGTATCAACGAGCGCTTTTGCAGGTACGCCATCAATATGCACAGTTATTTCATTAGCAGGTAAAAACGGGGGCCTTGAAGGTTTCGATATGTGCGCAGCTTTTGCCTCGGGAACTGCGAAGGTCAGTTTTCTGTTTGGGCGGGTGAAGATTAAGAAAGCATCGGAGAAATGGAGCGGCGCTGTGGTGAGGGCGACCGATCCCTGTCGAAGCCACGGCGACGTGGCGGCGACTGATCTGACATTGGGGAGAACGAAGACGACTGTGGTGGCTCTGGGCGATAGGAGTCGTGAGTCCCCTCATCAGCAGTTGTGTTGTAATCCTGACGACGGCAGTAGCGTGCTACATGACCACGAAGATGGCTGTTCGGAGTACGCCAAGGGTTAGTTAATGGTGGTAAGGGGTGGCGAACAGGACGTGGCTGGGGACGGATAGGTGGACTTGCTGCGTAGAGGAGACAGGGCTGTCTAGCAAGATCCGTGACAGTTGGTAGCGACGACGGCGATCGTCTGGCGGCCTCAGTGCAAGTGAGAGGGGCGGTCATAAGCGAAGGATGGCATGTGAGAGACAGGGCGTCAGAAACTTGCTCTTCGATGGCCCTGCGGAGCGTTGGGGTCAGCCTGCGCGCACTGGTCGGGACATTCGGCACAAGAGACAATTGGCGTAACACTTCTTCTCGGACGAACTGCTGGATTTGCTGCATTAACGTGGTTTGTTCTGAGGAAACAGCGCCACTAGTTAAGGCAGATGTAGAGGTCGTGTCAAGGTTTGGACGTCGAGTAAAAATGCGTTCTTTCCGCAGCTCATCGAAACTCTGACAATGCTGAATAAGCTGGGCTACAGTTTGCGGGTTTTTTGCAACCAGCATGAGAAAGGCGTCATCCTCGATACCTTTCATGATGTGCCGTATTTTGTCAGTGTCAGACATGTCAGAATCAATACGACGGCAGAGGTCCAGAACATCCTCAATATACGAGGTAAAGGTCTCGCCGGAGCGCTGTGTGCGGCAGCGCAAGCGCTGTTCGGCACGGCGCTTGCGAACAGTGGGTCGGCCAAAGACTTCTGCAAAGCGTGTCTTGAAGGCTGACTAAGAGGGTATTTCCGCTTTGTGGTTGTGAAACCACAGTTCTGCTACACCCGCGAGATAGATATTAAGGTAAGCGAGCTTGTCTGAGTAATTCCACTTATTGTGGGCGCTTACCACTTCATACTGGGACAGCCAGTCTTCGGCGTCTTCGGCGTCGGTCGCGTTGAAAATCACTGGATCTTGCTGTCATGACATTCCAGAACAGGTAACAGATGGGATGACGACGGCAGGTGGCTGGGTTATATCATCGGGCATTGGCGAGGCGAGGGGTTGAGGTAGAGTCCGGAAGCGGAGTTCCAGTTTGAGACAACCAGCACTCTCCACCAAATGTAAGAATACTGTTAGACGCCACACCGGGGTGAAGCAACTGTTTAATGGGCCTAACAGCAGCGAAAAAGCAGCCAGCGGTTTCAGCAGCAGTTGCAGCAGCGCGAGCCTCTACCACAACAAATGTCTTTTTCGTCGTTTCTGTATTCGAGCCCTTATTTGTCACTACAATATATATATCAGAGAGAGAGAGAAAGAGAAAGAAAATTTTTTTATGGAAAATTAAGAATAAAGGTGTGTAACACACTCACCCCCTTTCCCGATTATGGCTTTCACATCAACTATTTCTCTCGCTTTAAAAAATAATTAACATGCAAACACACAACAAATTTACACATGCGCACACCCAGGCACCAAACTCTTTGAGTGCTCGCAGATACAGGGTATGCGCATGTGTGAATGTTTTGTCTGTCTACACTCTAATAATTTTTAAAAAATCAGTGATCAACTAGCCTAACAAGTTTTTTTTATTGTAAACTTCTCATGCACATCTGTCTTTGTGGTAGATGATTATGCAACAGCTTGAAACAGCAAACAAGCACAATCATTTGCAATGTGTGGACAGATGCCCTAGAAAACACTTTTTTTTTTCCACCGACGTGCACCTGTTCATACATTTTAATGACTGAAGGTGTTCACTGTAGGTTTCAAGCTGTCATCTAATTGGCTAAAAAAAAGGACAAAATGTGCATGAAGTATTGTAAAGGCTAAAGCCATCATCAGCAAAGGTGTCTCAACACACTTTTGGTCTTTGCTACAGTAAAAAATTTATTACTTGAATTGAACAGCAAGATAGAATGCATCACATGGCTGTTGATGATTTGCATATTTACATATACAAATATGAAAAGTTTCTGATAAGTTACTTGCTAGAAAGGAGCTTCTGTGTGGTGTTTTGTGCTTCTTACTTTGTTCATCATGTCTTGAAAGCATAACCCTGTAAGCTTAATTTTTCAAACATGCATAAATACTCTTGAGCTTTCCATGGTACTTCTGCACCTCGTCTAAGCACCAGTGCACAACGGCAGTAACCAAAATGCCGGATGCTGCACTGTAATTGAGGCTTACACCTAGGACAGTGGCTACAGTGAGGGGGCCAGTCAACGCAGTACTATCATTAGAGTGAAAGGGCCCGTCAGTGTTGTGCACGGAGGAAAAAACATTTAGGAGATACAACTCTGCTGCTTGAGGCGACCAGATAGCATCACATTGCCAGAGATCCAAATCATGCTGGCAGTGTCTTGTGGCAAAAAAGAGAATTGGTGCTGTTTCGGTCTCTGAGCGAAGCCATGGCACGTGCTGCTCACGTTTCGTCGCAGTTGCGGAGCAGAGACACGAAGCGCTTTCAGCTGCACTAGACCAATAGTGTTACCTTTTTCTTTTTTCGTGGTTGCAACTTTGCATCGCAAGACGCCGCCAATAGAAATGTCTCCGTGGGAGCATATTACTTTTGTATTTTATGTGATGTTACGTAGACGTTTAACGACACCCGTTCCAACAGAAGTTTCACCTCCTAAATATTTCTTCTTCCGTTGCGTAGTGTAATCGTGACTACAGTGAGGCCCGTCAGCCCAATACTATTGTTATAGTGAGCATAGCATAATCGTAACAGTAAGGGGTCCACCATAATAGCGATGCAGCTATAGCGATGAGCCTGTCACCATAAAGCAATGACTATAGTGAGGGAGCCAGTCACTGTAATCTAATGGTAAAACTGAGAGAGCCCACAGCATAAATTTGTAGTCATTTTAGACGCTGCGGTCATGCAGCTGTCATGGCACAGTGGGTTGACGCGCAAGTTGGAGAAGTGATAGTGCTGCAAGATCAACAATTCAAATGCCCGTTACCTGAACTTTTTTTTTCATTAATGTGTCAAGAATGACGTTACTGCTGTCAAGGAGCCGTAATTTTGCTTTTTTGCAAGAAAATCTTGTCGCTGTTTGTGCCGGTTGTTAGGCAGCCCTAACATGTTGATTTTTCGAGGCACAGTGGATACGTTGTTGGTGTGCGACATAAAATTGACTCGCACTGACCAACAGTAAACTGTTCTCTTTGCTGCTTTTTATATTGGCTCAATTAGTGTTGCCTATTTTAAAGAGACAATGGTGATGGGCAACATCCTACAGTGAAGCAATGGGAGAAGCTGCTGCCCAGCGAGAACCTGGATCAGCTGAGTCGAGGTTCTCGCTGACAGACCCGTCTCGCTAAGTGGAAGCCGCCACGGACCCCTGGTTTGATCTCCCCCCCCTCGCTGCGAAATCCACTGCAGTACTTCAAGTATAGTAAGTTTTAACCACCATCCTTAAAAGCGCCTGCACAGACACAGACACTACCGTATTGAGAGAATACAGTCGTAATGATGTAATAGTGAGTAGGCCTGTTTTAACAGTGCTGCCTCTAGTGGCGGGCCCAAACATAGTGCTGCTGTTGGTGCTCTTACTGAAGTGATTGAAAAAGTTTTTATTGTTTTTTTCTTTACTGCTGTACGAGGTGACGGCGTTCAAGCTCTCTACAGTCACATTGCCTAGAGGTACATCGAGGCTGCTAGAATCACGTTCATTCTTGCATGTTTGTTTCATCGACTCGATCACACCTTGTGGTTTACTCAAGCCCGTAGCCGTACCAGCCAGCACTTGCAAATTAAAGCAACCAGACGATGGGTGACGCCCACGCCTTCCATGCACTCGTATTTCAATCGCTGAGAATGATTTCAAACACGCCTGGCTCCCTCGGTAAGAACGTCATCTCAAGATGAGGAGACAGCTACAAAGAGAGCACCACAGTGTGAGTGTGTCCCGCACCGTTGAGAGCTCGTATGTCTATCGACGTTTGCATTGCAATAGCAAACATTCATGAGATGAAAAAGACGTGCATATTTCCTTGTTTAAAGGAGCCGATTCGATCTCATGAAGTCTGTGTGCGATTTTAGGTGAAGTAGGCCCGAAGTCAAAGTCCCATGTATTGTAGTCATGTGTATTGTGGTTTTGGAACTTAGTGAACATACTGTCCAACTAACCGCTGGTCATTAGGGATTACAGACTGGATTCCAAGAGAAGGCAAGCAGGTGAGGGGGAGACAGAGTTAGGGGGGGGGGGGGCAGATGAGATTAGGAAGTTTGCGGGTATAAAGTGGCAGCAGCAAGCACAGGACCGAGTTGACTGGCGGAACATGAGAAAGGCATTGTCTTCCAGTGGGCTAGTCAGGCTGATGATGTTGATGACTGTCCAACTACACAGCCCTCCGAGTTGGAACACATTATATGTTGACCTGCACTACGTTTGGCATCAAGCGGTAAATAAGGCGTGCCACAGCGATGCGTTTCTAGCTCGATCCTTCCTGTCCCTTGGACACGAGCGGCGCGTTCCCCTCTGCTTGAATAACAATCGACCTAGCCTGGGGTTGATGTTATCGTATCCGCCATCAGTGCAAAGGAGATAGGTCGGCTCTTGTTATCTCTGCTTTAGCAGCGTTCATAGCCCCCGTTCGCGCTTTTACCCGCATGTAAAACACGATGCACAGAAAAATGTTATATATTGGGACATTACACAAAACATGACGGCCAGTGGCGTAGCCAGGAGGGACACATCGGGAACGTGCCTCCCCTCCACTTCCGGAATTTTTTTCACCATGGCATAATAGCGCAAAATGACTTTTTGCCTGACCTCCCCCCCCCCCCCCCAATTAAAGAAAAATTTCTGGCTACACCCATAGCAACGGCAAAAACCAGTTGAGAATGCTCGAATAATTGCTATCCCATTAAAACAAAATCGATCTTGCATTCACATTGATATGCATAAGGTACTCTGTGAGAGTTTTTTTTTATGGATTGCTTTCTGAAGGACACAATAGGGTGTTTTTGGAGTATAGACAGAATGCCCTAGCCGCATAAATTATTGCTGCAAAAGGAAAATGAAGTTTGTTAAATTGTGTAGTTTCAGCACAGAGATGAGTGCCGGAGGAGTTTGGCTTTTTGAGATTAGCTGAATGACGTCATATTGCACCCAGCAGTTTAATCAGTCAAGATTTTTTTTTTATTCTTGAAGTCATCTTGGAGAAATGCACTTGGGACTGTGTGAGTCTAGCATTGAACATCACAATGTTTGTCTACTGTATCTGCTGATAAACACATAGGTGTAGTATTTATATTCTTATTTCGTGAAGTACCATTTTTTCTTCAACCAGGATTCTGTTTATTTGCAACAGAAATAATTACTGAAGAAGCTTTTCCAAAATGCTCAACAGCATGACGCCATTATTCTTGCATCATCAACTAATAGAGAGTGCTTCCGAGATGATAGGCTCCATAAGATTTGCAATGAATCCAAATATTTCTAGCTCTTCACAAGAGCCCCAGAAATTTTTTCATGCCCTCGAATGTAAATGCAACTTGCTTCTCCTCCAGGATTTAAAGTTAGCTGCTCCAGATTGCTTTGATATAGAAAATTTCGCTGCTCCAAAGTGTTCCAAAATGAAACTTTTGCTGCTCCAAAAATTTCTCCAAATCGGAAGACCTTAGTGGCATAACAGTGAACAAGGAAATTGTTCTTCCTGTGTTAGTCTTCAATCATTTTACCTGCAATATAACCTACACGCCATGTATTCTCATCCAGCCTTTGAGTGATGACGAAAGGTCCTTCGTACTTTGGGTACGGTGATTGCGTACATCGTTGGCCCCACACCTTATCTCCGGCTTTGTATAGAGGAGCACGTCGGTGGCGGCGGTCATTGTAGCATTTCTAGGCCTCTTAAGCGTTTGAAGCAAACTTATGTTCCTTATCCCTAATGACACGGCAGCTGGTCTTTCATGAAGCTATGCGTCCGACATTCAAGGGTGTTTTCAAATTCTGGACAGCAGTCAGTTTTGAAATCTGCCCGTAAACGACTTCGTAAGGCGAAGTTTCAGCAGAAAGATGGAATGCCATGTTAATCGCATATGCGACTGCTTGCAGGTGATCATCCCAGTTTGCTTAATTTGGTTCGTTTTTGCAGTAGGCAACAAGTCGAGTAAGTAAGATCTGGTTGTACCTCTCCGTTAAGTCGTTCGGTTGGGTATGGTATCCTGAAGTGAAATTATGTTTGACACCAGCATTTCGGAGGTATGATCAGAGTTCACGACTTCGGTAGGTGGTTGCTCGGTTCGAAGTGATCTTTTTTTAGGTAGGCCATGCTTTGATTCGAGATGGTCCCTAATAATTTTGATCACGAAGCCGGCTGCGAGACAGGGCACCGTAGCAACTTCCACAAGCTTTGACAAGTGCTCCACTGCAACTGCGATGTAGCGATTCCCTGCAGCTATAGTTGACAAAGTACCGACTATAGCTGCTATATTGTGCTTATTACACACTTGATGTAGGCAGTGACTAAAGTGACGGGGCCCATCAGCACAGTACTATCGTTAGATTGAGGGGGCCCATCAGCATAGTGTAATCGTAACAATGAAGGGGCCCGCGATAATAGCGATGTAGCTATAACGATGGGCCCCGTCACATACATCAGTGACTACGGTGAGAAGGCCTGCCACCGTATTGCAATAGTAAAAATGAGAGGGGCCTTTGCCGTAAATTTGCAGTCATTTTAGACGCCACTGTCATGCTGTTGTGGTGGAGTATTAGGTTGACGTGCACTTGAGGAAGCGGTCATGCTGCAGGTCATCAGTTCAAAGTCTAGTTTTGTTATTTTTTACTTTTTTTTTTCAGGGTAATGCGTCAATATTGACGTTACTGCTCTCAAGGAGTCGTAATTTTTCCTTTTTGCAAGAAAATCGTGTCAATGTCTACAACAGTTGTTAAACATACCGTGTGGATTTTGTGGCGCAGTGTTGTTGGTTTCAGACTTCAGTTTGAAGCGCGCTCTTTTTTCCTCTATTTTATGCTCTCTGTATTATTTCAAATATTCTTACTTCTTTTAAATGTTAATCGCATTTATTCATCACGAATAACTATAAACCTTCTTTTATCTTCAACGTGGAATGAAGACCTTCCCCAACGATGTTCTATTGATACTGCCCTAGGCGAGCAAGTTCGGTTTACGCGTACGAGTTAACTTTATTATAACATTGAACAAACACCCTCGGCGGGGTTCCCGTCCCTTTGCTTTCATTTCGTAGCTCCAACTAATCATTTGTTACACATAATGTTATGTGCCCAAATCAATCCATTTCACGTATTTTTCGTGTTGCTATACTGAAGGGGACATACCTTTCTACCTTGTACTCTCACGCAAACAGACCGTGCGAAAAGTATTTCACATTCTAGACCGGCCATATAAGGGTATGCACCAAGCCTTGTTTGACGCGACGATGGTGTGGCCGCAAAGAGGCCGCACCATCGTCGCGTCATTTTGGAGGTCCATTCATACGTGCTGTTTGTGCTGTACAGATAGAATCACACTGGTCTAGAGCAGCGGAGGGCGTGCCTGTCAACACTATTGCTGGCCGCGGCTTTTACCTCACGTTAGCTACAAGCTTCTGTTGGTGCTTACTTTACAGTATAAAGGTATCAAACACTGCACGTGCAGCAAGTTTTTGCGAGTGCACGGACCTTGGAAATGGATCTTCTACTGTAATGCTTACTTTATAGCACAAGGGCCTAACACACGACCATGTCTAGTAGCGTTACAGCGTCTCTTGTTACATATTTCTGAATAAAACGCCAGCTCGAGCGGCCGGCTGGGTGCTCTAGACAAGTCTTGTTCCATCTGTATGTGCATCGGCGTGCAAGAGATATTTCGGGGGTTTCTAGTCACCCAAGTCGCAGATATCGAACACGGGGTGCGTAGCAAGTTTCTGTGAGTGCATGGACTTTGGAAATGGCAACCCCGCCCCTAGCACTTCTCACAGATGACGTCAAGCCCTATTTTGGTATAACAATACCATTTGTTGTTATCAACATTCATTGCTAAGAGCATAAGTGAAACTAACAAATTGTATCTTTTAGATTCAATATCGCCTAACTAAACAGAACACTGGCTAAAGAGACAATGGTCACTCTAGTTTTCAAAGCTTTCATGCTGTCAGTTATCTAAACACAAAGCAGACCTTCGTAGCACAAAAAGTTCATGAGCAGTCTCATTATGCCTCAAGATAGCACGCACCAGCTACTTCAAGCGATGCAGCAGCCTCTCCTTCACCTCCCCTTCAAAACGAAGCAATAAGTGCGATTCTGTGTTCATTTTTTCAGCTATCAGCTATTGACCCTGGAAAGCGAGAGGCGGATATGTAACAAGGCGTAGCCACATCCCAGGCATTTCAACACCAGAGCCGCCAGCGATGGCCTCACTATAGCTGTGCGTATTAAAACTGAATTGCGGCTGCTCCGACGAGGAGACATGCTTTTATAAATGAGATGACATTCAAAAAGACAGCACACGAGAATTTTCAATTCGGACCTTATAGCAACCTCAAGTTCGAAAGGGTAGGGTCTTCTAGGGGCTTTTAGTGCCACAGCGATTATAAATGCAAATGTGCTGGTGGAATAAACTGTGAAGCAGCTCTTGTGTATTATGATTCATGCATACAGTATATGAAAAGTGTCAGCACGTTCCTATCATTTGCATGTTCTTCTGCGGACGTGAAGTGCGAAAAATTAGATTGCTACGTCTGGACATAGACATGACAGCCATTCTGGTGGCTTGCGTGCAGTTATTAGTGAAAATTGCTTTATACATTCGTACAACTCTTAAAACGACCATCGGCATTCCTGGAACAAACAATGTTTGCCGATGATTCGCCACCACAGTTTTACGCTACCGATTGAACGTCACGAGCCCAAGAAGAAAGCGCGTTTCGCTGTTAAGCGGACTTGCACAACGAAGTTGTGTTGGCATTAAACATAGCATCCTAGATTTTAGGATGCATGCACAACCGCCATTTACTCAGCGTAATAAATCAGGTACGTGATTGTGACTTCGGTGGCCCCGAGAACAGGGTGCACATGTATTGATGCACCGGCATGGCTGTTGCCGGTGACTAACACTTCCCAATCTGACTTTGGTGCAGTTTGGCAAAATTTCCGTCAATATTATCAGGATGGCGCAGTATATCTGATTTGGCTCAGTTGGCGCAGGAGTGGGATCACTGTGTTCACTTCTCTCGTCTGAAAAAAAAAAAAAAAAGAGAGAGAGCTTTGGCAGAACTGATAAGTTGGCGCTTTGTGTGCCTAGCTTTTTTTTTTTTTTTTTTGAAATGTGCGGACGCAGTGTAGTGGAATGTGATGACCGAACACGAAGAGGCAAAACTGCATGAATTGTAGGCTGACCACCAAAACAGAATAAGAACAGCTAGCCCGCAGCAAGGGCATTGTCTCTTTGTTCTCTCCCGTTCTATTTACAAAGTATACATATATATATTGTGAGCGCTGACTATACTTCATCTTCATCTGTATGACCAAACCATTGTAGTGATCATCGTACGTCACGGGGGCTGGGCCTCGCTCCAACATGCCGATACCTACTGCCGCACAATCATCGATTAGCTCACTGGCTTATCGAGTGCTCCGAACAGCCGCCTAAGACGACAACTTGCCCGTTTCAAGCTTCAAGCGGGAACATTATGTCGGCAAATTTACCATCCTCTCGGTAACCGATGGGTTCCCGTCAATCCTCACTCACTTCGTCTGGAAGTTTTACAAGCGTTTCATGATGACGCGACAGCTGGTCACTTAGGGTTCCACAAGACTTACGACCGCCTCAAGACTCGCTGCTTTTGGCCTGGCCTCTCGACTTCTGTCGCCAAGTACGTCGCTTCCTGCACGTCATGCCAGCACCGAAAACCTACCACGTCTTTTCCCGTGGGACCATTGCAACCACTGCTGTGCCCCTCCACTCCCTTTGAACTTGTGGGCATAGACTTATACGGACCTCTTCCGCTTGCGCCAGCCGGTCACCGTTGGATTGTTACTGCCGTGGACCACCTTACTTGCTACGTGGAGACGGCAGCTCTTCTGTCTGGTGCTACCTCTGAAGTCGCCGATTTTTTCATTCACGCCATTATTTTACGACATGGTGCACCGTGTGTGTTTCTTAGTGACCGTGGCAAGACATTTCTTTCACATGTACTAGCTGAAGTCCTCCAGGCCTCTAACACCATCCACAAGACCACATCAGCGTATCATCCAGAAACTAATGGTCTGACTGAGCGCTTTCACCGAACTTTGTCCGACGTGATCTCTATGTACGTTCAACCAGATCACAAAAACTGGGACATTATATTCCTTTTGTCACACTCGCATATAATACTGCCATACATTGTACAACGAATTACAGCCCCTTTATCCCATGTATGGCCGTGTACCGACTTTTGTTCTGGACACTACCTTTTTGTCCACATATTCCATTCCATGTTCATCTCTCCTGGAAGAGTTCGCCGCTCGCGTCGCCAACTGCCGCGAAATCGCCCGCGCCAACACTGCTACTACTGCTACCATTCAGGACAAGAGAAAAGTCGACATCGATGCAAAGCGTCGAGTTGTTTTGTTCTGTCCAGGCGACAAAGTCCTTTTGTGGACACCTGTTTGTGCACCTGGGCTCTGCGAAAAATTCCTTTACGGATATCTCGGTCCATACACCGTCCTGAAACGAACATCTGAAGTCAACAATCACGTTGCTCCTGTTGTTGCGGCTCCTGATCCTCGTCACCGCCGCACCGAGATCACCCACGTCTCTCGGCTGAAACCATATATATTCGGCATCCCAATCCTTTCTAACTTGCTGCCCGCTTTCACGAAGGGGGGAAAATAGTGTGAGTGCTGGACTACACACTTCATCTTCATCTGTATGACCAAACCATTGTAGTGATCATCATCGTATGTCACGCGGGCTGGGCCTCTTCGGCTCGTGCATCTGGATTGAAAATATAACCTGGTTACTGCCGTACCGGATGTGGTCTCAAATTCCTTTCATATATATATATATATATATATATATATATATATATATATATATATATATATATACATACATACACATAAGGAAAAGAAGTGTATACCCAAGGGCTAGTTTCCAGTGATTTGACACAATATTAATGAGATCTAATAGACAATAATACCAAGGGATGTATAGGCGAAGTTATTAAACCAATTGTAATGTAAATGTGAAGAAAGAAAAGTGGGTGAAAAGATAACTTGCCGTGAGCAGGAACCGAACGTGCGACCTTCAAATAACGCGTTCGATGCTCTACCACTGAGCTACCACAGCGGCTATCCCGCCAGCCACTTTATTGGGTTTATATGTGAATTTAAGTGTGGAAGTATCAGTCAGTGCCACCTGTAGCCATGGAGGCGAGTGTGGCACACTCTTTATGAGCCTGTTTGGCGTCACGCAGCACGTGAACTTATTACGAGGAGCTGGCACCTGACAAATAGTCCCTCGTATACAACTTGACGGCAGCAAGTCTGCCAGTACGAGACCCTCGTTAATGAATAAGGGAAAGAAGTGTATACCCAAGGTCGCAGGTTCTGTTCCTTTTCACGGCAAGTTATCTTTGCACGCACTTTTATTTCTTTACATTTACATTACAATTAGTTCAATAACTCACCCTATAAATTCTATGGTATTATTGTCTGTTAGATTTTATTAATATTGTGTCACAACACGGAAAACGAGCCCTTGGGTATACACTTCTTTCCCTCCTTATTCAATAACTAAAGTCTCGTACTGGCAGACTTGGTGCCCTTAGGTTGTATACGAGTATGTACGAGTATGTATGTAAGTATATATATATATATATATATATATATATATATATATATATATATATAGTAACAAAGCCTCTGAACTCTGAAATGGGTCAAACTCTTGAGTACCTTTTAGTGGGGCTACCCAACAAGGATGCCGCTCGCACTGGAAGCTCGTGCTTGGATGTGACTGTCGCCATAGTGAATGATCGCTGGTTGCCGGCTAATAAACGCCTTAACAAATTGGTGAAGAGTGCTGCGTTCTCTTTCGATGCCCTTGGAGCTTCGATCGCGTACCCTACCATCTACCATGCCCCATGACGCCTCTCAGCAAATGACTCCTCCCATGCCACCCCCTTGTCCCAGTGTCCCCAGGATCCGCGATACATCCATCTTCACTGGCGCCGATGGCACTGACGTGGAGGACTGGCTCGCCATTTACAAGCGCGTGAGCGTCCCCAACAAATGGGACGAGGACGGCAACTTGACGAACTTGGTGTTCTACCTTGTGGGCGTAGCCAGTTTGTGGTACAACAACTACGCGTCTGATTTTGTAACCTGGTCTGATGTCAAGACTACTGTAATCAACACTTTTCGGCTGCCCTGCCATTCGTAAGCTGCAAGCCGAGCAGCGCTTACGTGAACGCGCTCAGCAGGCTGGTGAGTCATTCACCAGCTATATTGTTACATTTATAAATGTGTTTATTATGCTGTGGCGTACTGGTAGACTTGAAGGGGTCGTGCACCGGAGGCCTATCTCGCTAGCCGAACATCCTCTTCTCTCATCTGCCTGTTCCCCGCTACCCAGAGGCTCATACCCAAATCACATATGCATAACATTATTGAAGATGTTCTGGACTTGTGCAACAAATCCAATCAAACTATGTTCGAGTCTGACAAGATCCGAAACATCATTAAAAGCATTGACGATGATGCCTTCAAGATGCTGCTCGCCGAAAACCCCGGCACAGTGGCTGAGGTCATCACATTGTGCCAGAGCTACGAGGAGCTCCGCCGGCAGCGTTCGATGACCCGTCGCTCCCCATCATGAGCTGCAACGCTTGCTGGCTTGGAGGCCAGTTGTGACCAAGTGGCATTGATGGCAGGCTTTAAGTCCTTCTTCTGTGAGAAAATTGCGTGCCAGTTCTTTCTCCTGCCCTTTGCCTACCCACTGGCTGTTAAACAATCGGCCACTACGCTTCTCTCTCCCATCCGACAGGCGATTGAGCAGGAAATAGCGGAAATCATGCCTGCGTACCACCCCCAACAACCTTCGGCTCCTGCGCCTCTTAGTTACGCCCAAGTGGTCGCCAGACAGCCTCAAGTCATTCCAGCACCGGCCCCTCTGACTTACGCCGAAGCTGCCTCTCAACCTCCGTCCTTTGCAGCGGGTATGCCCGCTACATATGTTGGCGCAACCCCTCAGCCTCAGCTTCAGCCCAACACGCAGCCTTTCCAGCCACCGTTCCGTCCATCGGCTCTTGCGACATGGGCGAGACCCACCTTGGCGAACCGATGGCGCACACCCTACAACCGGCCCATCTGCTTTGCCTGCGGTTACGCCGGTCACGTAGCCCGTTATAGCTCTTGCGTACAGCCGGCTTCCATTTTTTCGCCTGTTGCTGGCCAGCTTAGCCGTCCCTATAATGACAAACCGCCGTCTATGCCACTGCCGTCTCGCCCAGGTCCGTCTGCTTGGTGGTCGCCGTCTCCATGACGTCGTTCCCTGCCCCCCATGCGGCCAAGTTCGCCTGCTCATGAGTGGGAAAACTAGTCGTTGCAGTCCCAGAGGCAAGGACTGTGACGCTATCGCATTGTGAAAGACCTCAGAGCAGCCCCTCAAATGTCATTGATGTGCTTGTGGACAGTGTTCATGCATCAGCTCTTATTGACACTGAAGCTCTCGTATCAGTTATGGACGAAAAACTTTGCCGCTTACTTCGAAAAGTGAGGACGCCATTTTCTGGGTTGTCTCTCCGTACTGCTATTTGCATGGTATTCATCCTACAGCAAGGTGCACAGCTCGCTTTGTCACTCAGGACGTTCTGTATGTTGCCCAGTTTATCATCATTCCGGAATGCTCTCATGACGTCATCCTGGTATGGGAGAGAGAGAGAATAAACATTTATTAATAACAAATGCACACTGAGCCTTCTTTGGGTGGGGCCCTCAGTCCAGGGCTCCATTGCCTTGCGCGACCCTGCGAGCCCGCTGGACCAGCTGCTGCTGTTCCTGCAGGCGTAAGCTGAGCAGTGCAGACTCCCAAGAGGAAGGGGTGGGATTGGGAATGGGAGACACGCCCTGTGGGGCAGAGCATTCCCACGTGGAGTGGTACACCGTCAGTACGGATTCGCAGAAGGGGCAGTAGGAGGGGTAGAGAGTCGGATGAAAGCGATTTAGCATATGAAGGCAAGGAAATAAATTGGTCTGTAGTTGCCGCCAAGTGACAGCATCTGCTCTGTTAAGTGAAGGATGAGGGGGAGGATACATATAACGGCTCTGTCAATAGTACTGCAGCATAGCGTTGTAGTTTAGTGGTTCTGTCGATGCGTCGTCTGGATTGGACAGCTCTTCCAATGGAGCCCGGCCGGTCAGCTCTCGGGCAACCGCATGAACGCCTTCATTACCATGGACTTGCTCTCCCGCCACTACGTCATCATCCATTGTGCCTCTGCTGAAATTGAAATCTCACCCTTCTCGCATTCGACACCAGAAGACAGTCCCTCGAAACTGAGCAAGATTCTCATGAAAGACGATACAACAGTGCCTCCAAATTCGACGACGGCTGTGTCGGTCTACTGCGCTGGTCTCTCCGACACAATTGCACTCGTTTCCCCATCCGACCGCGCTTGTAGCAGGAAAGAGTTGTTAGTACCTTTTGCGACTGTGCAAGTCACCCAGGGCAACGCCGCTATTTTTGTAATCAACCCATCCCCATTGTGGTGACCTCGCTACTTACCGAAGCGGATGATCACCGCAGGTTCACGCTTAGCAAGCCATTCAAAACCGTTGTTGAATTGGGACGAGAGCCATGCGGTCTACATCCTGGGGTGAGCAAGGCCCAGAGCACGTGGTTTGTAGGCCAGGCTCGAAGCGAGTGAGTACGGAAGCCTCATGGGTGGTCCGATTTTCTGTAAATAGCTTCTTCTATCTCTTTGGGCTCAGGGAGCCGGGCGTCGTTGCTGTCTTCTACTGCGACTCGACGCCGGAGCGTTGTGACACCACCCAGGGTGGTGGACGCCGATCGCTTGTTAAGCTGCTGTGTGCGGCGAGTGATAGGGCTACTTCACAGAGTGTACGTCTCCTCGCGGCTGCCTTTTCTGCGCCTAGGCTGGGTGGATGCCAGTTGTTGCCGAGTGACTCATTAGGCCTAAGGCTCTGCGCAGCCGCCTGTCGCCCGTGGCACAACTAGGTGGATCGTGGCGTTGAGGTGTTGCGCTCTCTTTCCCTCACATTTTTTTTATCTTGCGATGCACGAATCAGGAAAAGTGATTTTTGTTTTATTTTGATGGGCGTCTCGGCCGCCGCCGATGTATTAGCTAGCAGTACTGACCGTCGTACCATGTGGGCGAAAAGCCCGAAACTCCCTTCCCTAGGCCCTGCTCCCTTGTTTCTTTCACGTGTTTTGGAAATTATGCAGTGGGAGTGTTGTAATCCACGGCTGGCTGTCTTGTGCACATCGTCAGCGCCGCTGGCCAGGAATGCGGTCGTAAGGTCGGGCGAACGAGATGCCTGGGACCTGCGCAACTGCCTGCAGTCCGGCGTCCTCGTGAGTGCTGCTTGCAACGGGAAGACGTGTCGGCACGAATGACGGATCATCGTGCCGACGGCAACGTTGCTGTTGCAGGACCGGTACTGAGGTGTAGTCGAGCCGGACAGTGCAGCAGTGTCGACCAGCGGCGGTGTGGTAGTGCAAGGACATTATGAAGAAACATGTGGTGTCATTTTTTTTTTGTTAAAGCTTGTGTAGCTGACTTCTTTGTTTTCGGAATGTGATTTGATTTAAGGTTGGGGGGGTGTGGGGTGCTGACACCCCCTGTAGACTTGTTTGCGCCGTGTGGCGCACATTTTGAGTTGTAACCCAAAAGCCACATTTTGGGTTACAACCACGGGCAATAGATAGCGTTGGTTCGTGTTGAGTACCACTATCATCATCATAGTTGTTACAGTGGTAGCACTGGCAGGGACCCGTGGCGGAAAGCAAGCCTTGCTGGCGGGCAAGAGTTGAGCGAGTCCTTTTCTGCACGCAGCGGTTGCCATGAACGGTTGTCTGTCGCGGTGGGTCTGCCGCGAACGGCACCGCGGGCCGCCTGCGGTGGGCCCACAAGGTAAGTCAAGCATTGGCGACGCCACCCTTTGTGTGCTCTTGTGTTATGTTGTTTAAGTGTATGGTAACTTTGTGTAATTATGATTTAGCATGTTGATAACGATTGATGCATCGATTCGGTGGACGATATTGTCGTCCAAAAGTAGTTAAATAAATGTGTGTGTTGTTTGGTTTGTACCGTCTGCGTCTGCTGTGTCCGTTCACTCCAAGAGCTTGGCGTGGCGCTCATTCACCACAACAAGACCCCACTCCGTACACTGTTACCTTGTTTCGAGGAAAATGTCTCGGCAGAGTAGAACCAGTCAACGACTCACAAGTCCTGGATGACCCGATGACTCACGTTGTACCAGTTCGCGCACCATCAATGCTGTTTCCCCTTTTGATCTGTCATCTGCTGAAGTATTTGGCCCCTCCATTGCTCACCACCTTACGGCGGTACAGCGTTCCCAGCTTTGAACCTGTTGCAAGAATATCGTTCTTCTTTCGATGTCGGGCGAAGTTCTCTCGGTCGCACGTCCGCTGTTACGCATCGCATCGACACTAGTGCCCATCTACCTATACGGCAACGTTCATATCGTGTGTCACCTGCTGAACGTCGGGTAATTAACGAGCAGGTTGATGATATGCTCCGACGCAACGTCATTCGGCCCTCGGACAGTCCATGGGCGTCTCCTGTTGTTCTTGTTGCAAAGAAAGGCGGTTCTGTGCAGTTCTGTGAGGACTACAGACGGCTCAATAAGATCACTCGCAAGGATATTTATCCAATGCTGTGTGCATCGATGACGCGATTGACAACCTTCACGGAGCCGATTTCTTTTCTTCTCTCGATCTGCGCTCAGGGTACTGGCAAGTTCCCATGGCTGACGACGCTCGACCGAAGACCGCCTTCGTCACACCTGACAGCTTGTAAGGGTTCATCGTCATGCCGTTTGGTCTATGTATTGCACCTGCGACCTTTGAGTGCATGATGGACACCGTTCTGCGCAACTTGAAATGGTACACGTGCTTGTGTTACCTCGACGATGTCGCTGTCTTCACTCTGGATTTCTCCACGCATCTCCAACGTCTGAAAGAAGTTTTCGCACGTGTGAGCCATGCCGGCTTACAACTAAATCTGAAAAAGTGCCGGTTTGCAGCACGGCAACTCACCATTCTAGGGTATGTCGTGTCCGAGGACGACATTCTTTCTGATCCGGCCAAGCTTTGCGCTGTGGCCGAATTCCCCAAACCTGCGTCCGTTGAAGAACTGCGTAGTTTCGTAGGCCTGTGCTCATACTTCCGACGTTTCATACGAAACTTTGCCACGATCATATCACCGCTGACGAAGCTCCTTGTAGGTAACAGGCCCCTCAATTCATGGTCATCCGAGTGTGATGACGGGTTTGCAAAGCTCCGCTGTTTGTTGACGTCTCCTCTCATTCAACGCCACTACAACACTAATGCCTCAACGGAGGTGCACATGGACGCCAGTGGTGTAGGCCTCTGCACTGTCCTGGCACAGTGCAAACCCGAATTTCCTGAATATGTCGTAGCATATGAATGCCGTACGCTCACGAAAGCCGAGACAAACTACACCACCACGGAGAAAGAGTGCCATTCTGACGGAGTGCCATTCTGTCCACAGTAAAACTGCTGCTTTCCAACCGCAGACGAATGGCCTCACCGAACGCTTTAACTGCACCCTCGGCAACATGCTTTCGATGTACCTCGCCGCCAAACACACGAATTGGGATAATATACTGCCCTTCGTCACCTACGCCTACAACACTGCCCCTCAGAGCACGACCGGTTTTTCACCTTTCTTCTTTCTGACAGAAGGCACCCGTTGCACACCATGGACATGTTACTCCCGTACACGCCAGATCCATCTGAGCGTGCACCTATTTCTGAGACAGCTAGGCTTGCTGAAGAGTGTCGCAAGCTTGCCAAGACATTTACGACACATGAGCAAGAGCGGCAGAAGAGTATTTGTAATGGCTCCACCACTTCTGAGCCCACGTTCCTTCCTGGTGCGCTTGTATGGCTCTCGATCCCGACCTCAGTAGCTGGCCTCTCTTCCAAACTATTTACCATATACGAAGGCCCTTACCGGGTCATCGAGCGCACATCTGTGGTCAACTATCTGATCGATCCCGACGAACAATCTTCGGACATGCGCCACCCCGGGCACGACATCGTCAACGTGGAGCGCCTCAAGGCTTATTATGACCCGCTCATAGTAACAAGCTGTTAGGTCGCCAGGTGGCTCCCTCTTCGAACCCGGGGTAATTGTAGCGAAGCCTCCGAACTCTGAAATGGGTCAAACTCTTGAGTACCTTTTAGTGGGGCTACCCAACAAGGACACCGCTCGCGCTGAAAGTCCGTGCTTGGCCGTGACTATCGAAATTGTGTATGCTGGCTGGTTGCCGGCTAATAAACGCCTTAACAAATTGGTGGAGAGTGCTGCGATCCCGTTCAATGCCTTTGGAGCTACGATCACGTACCCTGCCATCTACCATGTCCCACAACACCTCTCAGCAAACGCCTCCTCCCATGACACCCCCTTGTTCTGGTGTACCCAGAATCCGCGATCCACCCATCTTCCCTGGCGCTGATGGCACTGAAGTGGAAGACTGGCTCGCCATTTAGTAGCGCGCTAGTGTCCCCAACAAATGGGATGAGGACGAAAACTTGACGAACTTGGTGTTCTACCTTGCGGGCGTAGCCAGTTTGTGGTACAACAATCACGCATCTGATTTAGTAACCTGGTCTGATTTTAAGACCGCTGTAATCAACGTTTTCGGCCGCCCTGCCGTTCGTAAGCTGCAAGCCGGGCTTTAACATATATATATGTAACGCCTTAACAATATGTATATATATATATGTGTGTGTGTGGGTGTGCGTGTGTGTGTGCGTGTTTATGTGTGTGGACAAATACACGCAGTCAAGTGACACGTACCGGCCCCATTCACAATATCTGTGAAATGGCCATTAGAACGGTCGCTATTTGTACGCGTTGCATCTCTCATTCAACTCTGACTACACTAGACTAGAAATATTTTTGAGACCTCATATTGCCAAAAAAGTCTAATTTACATTGCGTGTTTGTAAAGAGACACGCTATACTACAACTTCGCCAACGGTAAACATTCGCCGCAGGGCTAAGGTGTGAAACAGGGTACATAAGTCTTGGAGCAGTCCTGGGAGCAAGCAAGAGCGTCTTTTGTAGCAGGCCTGTAGCAGCCAGAACGGCCTTCTCGAGCACGTTTCTAACAGAGAACACTTGGAGAAGAAGTAGCCCGGTTACAAAGCACTTCATTTACCCAATGCGCTGCATTTTTTAATACACAATAGGCTTAATTATTAATTAGCCTCGTTATTGCTACAACAATTATAAGGCTACTGTGAGGTAGTCATGATTATTATAAATGTAAGACAATTATAGGCGGTATGCACTGAGCTCTACCGGCCAGGCGGCACCGTGGGTGCCCCGCCATAACCGTAGTTTGTCAACGATCTGGCATATGACAGTCTGATCTTTGGCAGCGCTGGACCTCACTAAGAAGTTTCCTTAAAAAAGTATCGACATAACACATGCTGCCAAGAACTTTGGTTGTGGCCCAATGATGATGTTCGCGCATGAGACCACAAGTATTGCGGCTGCCGCGCGCTAGCGCCCCTTCCGGATGACGGGTTTTTGCTGTTGCCATCGCGTCCCATATAAAGCCGAAATGGATAACACACCCCCGCACACGGTATGTTTTACCCGCAGGTAAAAAAAGTGCTTGAGCAGGGGCCAGGAACACAGCTGAAGTAGATATCAAAAGAGCCAGCCTATCTTTGTCACTAGGAATACTCATGCGATAACATTCCACCACTGCCGTCGAGACAAAAAAAACACCCTGGCCATTTTGAACTAGGGTGAAAAGGCACGAGGGGGGAGGAGTAGCTTGAATAGCAACTGCGAATTTCACTTCTAAGGGCATGGTCGCGACTGCTAGCGTGCGAAAAAGTGGTGCTCTCCCTGGAGAGGCCGTATTCTCTTATGCCAGCATTTTGTAGATGTACGTTACATCGAGTATAAATAAATTAGCTGCTAGCATCACTTCGTATAACATTTCAATTTGTTTCATTTGAATCATTCATTGTTTCGCCCTTGCGGAGAAACTGACTTTTTTAGCTGCATACAGCTGCCTTTTTTTAAAACTTGAACGCACGAACGTCAATCACCAAGTGGAGAGCAAAGCGGCGACTTGAACAAAAATGAACGCCCCGCCGCGGTGGTCTAGTGGCCAAGGTACTCCGCTACTGACCCGCAGGTCGCGGGATCGAATGCTTGTTACGGCAGCTGCTTTTCCGATGGAGGCGGAAATGTTGTAGGCTCGTGTGCTCAGATTCGTGTGCATGTTAAAAAACCCCAGATGGCCAAAATTTCCGAAGCCCTCCACTATGGCATCTCTCACAATCGTATGGTGGTTTTGGGACCTTAAACCCCACAAATTACAACAATAATGAACGCGCGTGCGCTCATGAGCAGTCCTGTGCACCTGTCTTTGCTAGGCTGTTTCGGGAACCACTCCCACTTATTCTGAGCACCGTTACCATCACCCTTTTTTCATTTTCTGAATGCTGTTATCAAGTTATAAAGGTTGTAAACAGATCAGTTTCACCGCAAAGACAAATCAGTGAATGCAATAACAACAAATTGTATGGTCATACGAAGTCAGGCTGGCAGCAAACTCCTATGCATCCAATATCACGTAACTCTAATAAAATGCTTGGGAGAGATGCTCTTTTTGTGTAGTCTCTTTGCATTGATAGCGCAGATCGTAGAAGGGTTCAGGAGCTATTCGCGCTAATGTCCGTCAAGACAGAGCACGCCAGTGCATGCACCCTTAGAACAAACTTCTGCTTGAGTGATAACAGCATTGACGAAACCTAAACTATAATTGTTTCGTTAAAATGAGATGTTTCAGATACATTTTCAGGCACGGGGATTCACGGCCGTCGCACCTTGCGGCTAAATTTGGGTGCTGCGGCCCAGTATGACGCTGGTGAACGATTTTGGCACAACAGGAGTTGTTCGGCGCAAGTAAACAAGTTTGGCACCCAACAGCACAAAGGGCGCAGCTGTTCCACCCTTGGGCTACCCACGAGAGAGAGAGAGAAAGCATTTATTTTACAAGGGCTTGTTAGTGAAGGAGGGAGGGTCCCTTATTCCAAGAACCTTATAGCCAGGACTGCCCACTGGGTTGGCCATTGGTGGTAGCTGTGAATGTGTGTAAATATTTTAGCACCCCTGAAAAGTTAAAAAATGAAAAATTTTTGGGGTGGAGGGGATTCAGAACTTTAGATTCCCTCCCTCTACTTATGGCCTCATGGTATGGTGTTCTTTTTACAGGGTATTTTAACTTCCGATAAGTACAATTGTTAGAACCTCAGAGACCAAGTTTTGTTTAACGCCTTACCAGCTGTTTTAGACCACGCGTTTCTGCCAATGTTCCTAGTACAAAAGTAACTTGAAGCACATATAACTTGTGTATTGCATGTAATAATGCCGAGACTATAAAGCTTCACTGTGCCTACAAGGTATATTTTCCTCGGTTTTCATACTTACAGTAACCAGTTTTATGGTTTAACCTCGAGACAATAAATAATTCTCGGTCACTCACAAGGGCTTTCATGAAGCTGAAATCCAGTTGTAATCCCTCAAGGGTTATGACAGCATGGGCTAGACATGATTAATTGATATGTGGGATTGAACGTCCCAAAGCCACCATATGATTATGAGAGGCACCATACTGGAGGGCTCCGGAAATTTCGAGCACCTGGGGTTCTATAACGTGTACCCAAATCTGCGCCCACTGGCCTACAGTATTCTCACCTCCATCAAAAATGCAGTCGCTTCGGCCCGGATTCGATACCGCGATATACAAGTCAGCAGTCGAGTATCTTGGCCACTAGGCTTGAGCTAGACACGAATGATGGACACTAGCCCACTTCACATTCACTGAATATTATGACAAAATACTGCCAAAAAGCACTTTAATAATCAAACTTCAAATAATATGCTCTATAACATTGCTGTTGACAAAAAGCTGTTGAACACTTGTACATGATCCTGTGACTTTCTTAAACAGGTACAGCCTCTTTAAAAATACAACGAAGATGTGCATATAAAATGAAATGTGTATATACTTCAAAAAATAAATGTGCCATTTAAAGGTCTCGTATATCTGACTTGTGTAAGATGCAGTATAAACTCGTGCTGTATTATTATAACAGCTGACTTGAGCAAACAATTATCGTCTGGTATATGTCTGGCATGTGGCAAATACATTTAGCTCACCACAAGTGTAAATGTGACCACGCCACTATAACACACTTGCAGGGCATGGCCCCAGCTACAAATGCAAATAAATGCTTTCATAAGTTCAAGAGGTGCTGCAAGCAAGCACTGAAATGGCCAGATGTAGCACGTTATTCTAGCACAGATATAAAATGAGAAAAGCTGGTGAGCGATAGTAAAGATATCCAATGAGTGTTTCAGTACATCGTGCAACACCCCCCAATTTAATTAAATGCGCTCTGTGAGTCAACAGCGTAGCAGCCATTCGCTCTTTGAGTGACTAGAAGTGGTAGCACCAAAACGAGCAGAGGCACAGTGAATGAGATGCACTCCTCACACAAATGACAACAAAAAAGAGAAAAAGAAAAATTTGCATAGCTTTAGTGACGCTGAATTAAAAGTATTCCTGTTCTAATGAGTGGTTGAGTCAAGGTTCTAGTAGTTTTACATGTTTGAACAATTGGCAACTACTCAGTGCCGCATAGCTTGTTTTTAAAAATGGCACTGGACACACACACACTGGTGTATGCAACACTTATGTAAGGCAGCACTTGAATGGGTGTTTTATCACAAACTTCAATAATCTACAATAGAAATAGACACAAATAAAATGCATATTTCAATATCCAAGAAAGTGAGAGGGCATGGCACAAAGCATCGTTATTGATTGATGCAATAGCAAGCGTGCAAATGATTTATAATTTTAGATTTAGTCACACAAGGGAAAAAGTACAGAACCATTTATGTTCAATAAACGAAATGAATAAGGCGGCAAAAACAAACTTTTGTCGGGGCTTGAATCACAAATGCCTAAAATTATAGCGAGTCATGGTTTGGCTTCACGGAGACACTATTATTTCGTTACTTTTGCCCCGCAAACTTTTTTTGTGTGGCTGAATAAAAATTTCACATGAATTCCATCAATTTGCTCAAGGGGTGCCAATAGGCTGCATATTTAGCAGGCAGACCAAGTGAAGGTTGTCTTCAATAAAATGCAACATTCCTGGATTATGGACAACAAAGGCCCTGTAAACTAATAAGACAGCTCTACTTTCTATTAATAAACATTGCACTAGAAAATATACCCTGCATCACACTTTAACTGTGGGCATTTGAAAAATTGTGCACTAAAATACTGCTATTCGGCATTTTTTGGCAGATTTTCAGAAATAGCGGATTGCTCTTACAAAACTGCACTGCACTGCAGCTGCTTGTCGGCGGCTAAACATCTGCCCACTAGTCATAGTACATTTTATCACAAGAATATTGCTGAGACACTCACCAGCACACCATTTCCTATTCACTGTGCCCTTTGTGATAGCAATTAATAGAGAAAAATTACATTCACAAGTCAAGTGTGCACACAGAAACATGAAACCATTCGCATACAGTACAAAAGACTTGTGCTGCTGCCAGTCAATGAGATCATCATATCACGTAAAGGCTAGTGTGTTTGCCTCGCATGCAGACGACCGCACAAAACGCTCGAACATTTGTGTGGCCACAGTGCAAGCATAGATTATATCACGCCGCTTCTTGGGGTTTGGATCCATGCAGACAGCAACCAGGGCACGCAGCTATTGGGAGGAGACACAGGAAGAGATGTGCTGTAGGCATGCAATGCGAAAGTCGCTGGTTCGGTCTCCACTGGCGGCAAGTCACTTTTTTCACCCACCTTCATTTCTTTTTGTCGCATAATTACCACACTTCAATTATAAGCTACAAATAACTCCCATCATGCTTTCCTGAGCCTTGTTAGCTGATGGTTTTAAATGATTAGCACAGGGTGTGGTTTGTGACACTTACTCTTGAACACCCGCTCCCACACACATTTTTTTTTTTTTTTTGCCTGGTTGACTTAGTGCCTCTTGTCTACATAATCTAAACAATACATGCATACATATGCCTGCCTATGTAGAAATACAAATAAAAATCACTGGAAGATAGCACTCCATTTGCTGATAAGCCAGCCTAGCTGTGGAGTGAAACAGCATCTTGTGATGTTGACTCACACGTTAAGCCTTGTGTGAACTTGTATCTTCCGTCTATCTACTTATTGCATGTTCTTGAATACATACTTATATTCTACACTGAAAACCACTACCATGTATTTACCATTCGAACTGCTGTGAAGAATACTTCATGAACTCACTACTGAGCTAACAGACAACGGTGTGAGAGTTAGAATGGTGTATTATGAAATTGAGTTTTGCAAAAACCCATCAAAATAGTGTTTTGTATATATATATATATATATATATATATAAAGAAATTGGCTTGACCGCACAAACGTACAAAAACTTTTTATTGCGCCTACGTTTCGGCCAGGGTTCGGCCTTCGTCAGGGCCGGCCGAAACGTAGGAGTAATAAAATTTTTCGTACGTTTGTCCACTCAAGCCAATTTCTATTTATCACTGGATTCACAGAAGACACTCCCTTCATATAACTCATCCCCTGATGAGGGGAGGACCCCTCCCGAAACTGTTGGGAAATAAATATATTTATCCTTGTTGACAACGCTCCCGTTGTGCCATATCCCATACCTTCACGAAGACTAACTGGCCCATTGAATTATTACTCCCACTATACATATATATATATATATATACTGTTATTAAATGGAACCTGAAGGAACCGGGAAAATGTGTTACATTTAACAGGAGTTCTGTTTACGGAGCGGTGAAGAGGGTTGCAGCATTTAAGTATGAAACCAATCATATTAGAGGAAGTTGTTCCATTTAAACAGCAGCTCCGTTTAATGTATTTCCATTTACTGAGAGTCTAGTGTATACCGGATTGGTTGAACGTCATTTATGTAGAACACAATATCTTATATGCAAGAAAAGGACGATGAAACTCTAATGAAAGCGTCTTTACTGAACATTTTTTGCTGGTGTATGAGCCTTCGTCACAGTAATCTCCGATGTCAGCCTTCCCCAGTCTTCGCTGACCAAGATTCGTCAGAGATTACTCTGACAAAGGCTGGTACACCAGCTGAAACGGTTCAGTAAAGACGCTTTCATGAAAGTTTTGTCATGCCTTCCTTACATGCATGCACACACACACAACACACACATACATATATTTATACACACACAGTGCAGTCAAAACGATATCCAAGAGCCAACAAAATAACATTGTTATAACCGATAATTGTTATAAGCAATTTGAGACAAGAAAGACAAAAAAAAAAAGGTCAGGAATTTTTATTTAAATGCAAGTAAGGTAGTGTAACTATGTACTTGTTTGTAGAAAAGCCATAGTCTGTCAGCTTTGATTGCTTCGTGCAATCAAAGCTGACCGACTCATGCAAACTGCTGTCTACAACATGCATGCATGCAATGATTGCCTCATCATTGAGGCACTCAGATGTTTCCACAACATTGTCTGCATGAAGTAAGTGGTCCATGCTTGACGCATCTTCATTAAGCACCGACCACAACTTTGGCAGCTATTAATCGATGGGCGCTTCGCTGACCTCTCCTGGCATCACTTTGGAAATTTGGAAGGAAAGCTCCTCCTCTTTTCGCTTTCTTGCAAGAAGCGCAGTCGACTCAATTTCTGAGAGTGTGGGTGGAGTACGGGGTTCAAAACAGCACATGCCATTAGGGCACCGAGGCATTTTTGGCACGTCAGAGGCTGGATTCAATCACTATATCCGATATTGTGGCACTGAAGCCTCATAATAGGTGGTTTATTTTACCATAAAAAACATACAAAATTAGACAGTGCCATCATTGTTCCCAGTAATATCCAATGAATGGTAGCATTATCAGTAGGCTCGATTTTGGGTCGCACACAGTAAAATCTTAATTCAAGGTCATTGGGACCGTGAAAAATCTTCGTATTGGTGGGCTTTTAAATTAACAAAACATACAAAAAATGGGTGTAAGGAACTTTAAATTACTGTAATCAGAGGTGGTCGTTGCTGTCCTTGCAAGTTCGTGGTTACAAGGGTTATGTTATTCAGCAATACTTGCTCCCAATTTTTTGCGGCACACATGGAGAAGGGGCAAGCGTCACTGGCTGCAGTGCGGGGGGAGGAAGAAAAAAAGTCTTGTGGTTTAGCTGAAATGCATGCCTGCGCAAAAGAAGGTGCGCTTTATTGCAGCACAGTGGTGACATGTGGGCAACAAGTCACCTCCTCCTCGTAGCGTCAGTGCATCATGATGCGACCGTTCGCACATTTGTTCTGGTAAAATTAAGAAGTCATTTACACGAAAGATGCCAGTGTGATGAAATTCGCTACTTCAGTGATGAGATTAACCAAAGTCATTTGGCACATGTCCTGGAGCAAGTATAATTTTGCTTAGGAGCAGTATAAGAATCGTATGGAGTAGTTACGTGCCCCACATTTTGGGACGCAAACATGTGTCTTTAAGCCGGCACTTACATTCTATTTACTTTCCAAAAGAGAAAGTCTGATTACGTTAGTGCTTTTAGTACAACTTGGGTCTTCATTGTGTAGAGAAGTGTCTGCTGTCGTGCTTTATGTACAGAGTCATTAGGGTCCTTAATGGGTGGTTAATAATGAAGAGTTTAGTAACTGGCTCTTTACTTTTGTAACTTAATCTGTGCTCAACTAAATTTACAAAGATGGGGGAGCACATACTTGCATATGACGAGCTGTTTGACATGTTCAGTTGCTGAGGTCGAGATATAACGGAATAGTGGAACACCGTGCTTTCTCAGCAACGTAACAGTCACTGAATAGCACATAGTATTAGTTACGTTCCGTTTGGTTCTTTCTACTCGCCTCTCGCTTGTTGCGCGACATTTGCTGCTGCCGCCAAGGAAGCCGAAGACGAGAACTTTTCATCTGCTGGCACCTTGAGGAAACGACCGCTCTGACATCATCTGGATATAGAGACGTTTATTCGTTTCTCTTCTCTCCCTTCACTGTCCCTGCACCCCTGGTTTTATCCCCTGTCTCCCCATTCAACCACTCTAACAGTCCAATCGTAACGCACCACTCTTACAGTCCAATCGGAACGCACGGATGTGTCTCTCCTCGCCACAACCTCGAAGACCCACCGCCTCTTGCCCACTCATCGGTTCTCCGCCGTCGCTCAGGTTTCTTTCACACCGGTTCCCGGAATGGTCGACGATGGGCGTTGCCGGGTCGTGGAGAAGCGCCTCCGAGTAAGTTCCCGCGATGCCGGGCTGACAGGCCATCAATACAATTGGTCCGTGCGCCAATGCCGTTGCCTCCGCTGATTCTGATTGTCCGGCGGACGCGTACGTGTACCTTCCACGTGTACCTTCCACGTGTACCGGCCACCTGCAGCCTGGCTTGGTCTCCTGTGAGGCGCCATAATTGAACCCCTTGGGGCACGGGAGTTGTCGCGTCCTTTGTGGCCAGCAGACAGTCATCGTCCCGCATTCCGGTGGCCCTGCTTCCTTGTTGGCGAGGGGTCGCCGGCCGCTGGGTGGGTAACATAAGGTATTCGGGGAACGCACGAAGTTCGAGCCCAACACCTCCCCTCCAACTGTGTTGCACTGTATCTATGACATGCGACACAAACGCAACCACATATGCACACCTGTTCACTGGCTCGACACGTGAGGCACCAACTGTCACTCGTACCTCGTTGACTCCGTCGCGCGCACGCGCTAACAAAGCATACACCCCCCTTAACTCGCCGTCCCTTTTATGCGTCATCGTTAGGAGTCACTAACCGCGACATTGCGTCGGCATTAGCGTTTAGACACCCCTTTTTGTGTTCAATTTCCAGGTTATACTTCTGTAGTGCCAACGCCCAGCGTGTCAGCCTAGCGCTCTGCGGAGTGGTTAGAGTCAGAAATTTGAGTGGGTTATGATAGGTAATCACCTTGATTTTAGCGCCGCCAAACAGCCAAACATCCAACTTCCCCAGTGCCCAAATGATTGCATAAGCTTCCTTTTCTATTGTGGCCCATCGGGTCTGAGCCGGGCTAAGCTTCTTGCTCAGAAAAGCGATAGGGCGCTCCTTGCCCACCAGATCCTGCTGTGCCAGGCACGCACCAACGGCGTAATCAGATGCATCTGTGGCAAGGATAAATTCTTTCCCCGGGTCTGGTGCCTGCAACGCCGACGCCTGCACTAGACAGTTTTTCACCTTGTCAAAAGCTTCCTGCGCCTCTGTATTCCAAGGTAATTTCTGCGGAATACGTCGGCCAGTTAGGTTAGTCAGAGGCATAACGACTTTGGAGTACTCGGGCACGTAGTCCCTATAATAAGTGGCTAGCCCTAAGAAACTATGAAGCTGTCCCTTTGTTTCGGGAGCCGGGATCTCCTTTATCGCCCTGACCTTCTCTGGATCGGCCCCGTGCTTGCCTTATCCCACAATATGCCCCAAGAATTTTACTTCTTGTTGTGCAAACCGACATTTGCTTACGTTGAGCGTCAACCCTGCCTTCGCTAGGGACACAAGCACCTTGTCTAAATGTTCCAGGTGCTCGTTCCAGTTCTCTGAGTATATCGCTACATCGTCAATGTAAGCGCAAGCATAATGTCTATGCGGAGCCAGTACACTATTGATGACCCTCTGATAGGTACTGGCGGCATTCTTTAACCCAAAGGGCATCACTCTCCATGCGTACTGGCCTGAGGGAGTGGCAAAAGCAGTACAAACCTGCGCGTCCTCGTTGAGAGGTATTTGCCAGTAACCCCTGAACATGTCTAGCAGGGTTATATACTTAGCCTTCGCTACTTGGTGTAACAGATCAGTCGCCACGCTCATGGGAAATGCGTCTGTCTCTGTTATTTCGTTGAGTCTCCTGTAATCGCAACAGATGCGGATGCCACCGTCCTTCTTTGATACGCAGACCAGTGGATACGCGTGCGGACTTTCAACAGGGTATATCACTCCCCACTGCTGGAGCTCGTTTACCTGCCTCTCTACTTCGTTCACCAGCGCCACCGGCACTCTGTATGGGTATGCGCGCCTCGGTTGCTCTCCTGCTCTGATCCGTATTTTATGGATTCCCACTTTGCAGGTGCCGGGTTTGTTTGCGAATACCCTCGGGTGACTCGCGATTAAGCCTCGCAGCTGTTCTCTCTGTGTGGGCTCCAGGTGTGCTACCTCATCAAGCTGCAGCGTCGCTTGCGCCTCTAGCCCGCATGGTGGGACCGGAACCTCTCCAAATTCCTGATCGCCTTCGAATATCACTCCTACTGCGGTTACTCGGGCGTGATATGCGCGAAGCTTGTTAGCGTGAATGGTTCTGCGTTAACCTTCCTCAAGCTCAACTAAATAACTGTACGGTCGCAGTTTTTCGACCACTGTGATCGGTCCCTTCCACTTCGCCACTAGCTTCCCCTCTCCTTGCTTTTCGAGTCATAGTACTTGGTCCCCTGTGACAAACTGTTTGTCTGTGGCCCTCAAGTTATAGTGTCCTACGTACTCCATCTGAGTGACTTCACTCTGTCGGGCGGCTCCTTCGCTAGCTTCTTCCAAACTACTTCGGAGCTTCGCAAGATATTCCGCTGCTGTCATACCCAATGAATCCGGCACTTCCCAGTCTCCTGACCAAGTCCTTTTGAGAATGGATAGGGGCCCGTTCGGCACCCGCCTGTACATGAGCTCGAACGGTGACCACCCTGTGGTCGCATGTGGGACCTCACGATATGCCCATAACAAAAACGGAATCATCCTATCCCACTCGCGTCCATGTTCGCCGACTATGTGAGAAAGCATTCTTTTGAACGCGCCGTTCCAGCGGTCGACTAAGCCGTTGCTTTGCGGGTGATCGGGCGTGAAAAATCTCGGAGTTGCCCCAAGTCTTTGCAACATCTCCTGTGTCAACCTCGACGTAAAGTTGGTGCCCTGATCTGAGCAAATTGTCTCTGGCACCCCGTGTTGAGAAAATATCTGCGTAACGCGTCACATGTAGCCTTTGCCGTTAGGGAACGGAGGCATACCACGTCTGGTATGTAAGTCTACGACACAAAGAGCATAGCGGTGACCTCTAGCCGAAGGGGGTACCATAGGACCGATGCAGTCCATGTTTACTGTCTGAAACGGCGCGCTGGGCCTGGCCAGGGGCTTTATCGGAACCCTATCTATCTGCCTCGTCGGCGATTTCACCTGGCATCCATGGCATGACCTACAGTACTCATTTACATCTCGCGACATCTGCGGCCAGTAAAATGAGCTTTTCACTCGTTGTAGTGTTTTCCGCTCTCCTAAATGACCTGGCCATGGTGAATCGTGAGCCATTTTTAGCACTTCTTTGTGCCTGTGTGATGGTAGCACTAACTGTTTGCAGATGCGACCCGCGAGGTGTTCCTGATGATACAATAGCTCGTCTTCAACGAGCATGCCATGCGTTCCGGCCTTTGCCTGCGCCCAAGCATCTCGCAAAGCCGGGTCTGCTTCCTGAGCCTCACGAAACTCCTGTCGTTTGCTTTTGACCGGCTCGGAACCTTCGCTGTTGCTCTCCGCGGTTATGACGCCTGCCATCGCCCGTTGCTCCTCGCATGCCTCATCTGACAGCTCTACTATAGCTTCGGTCTCCTCGACTGCAGAACACTCGTCTCACACTATGTCACGTTTAACCCTTTGCTCGAGAAGCTGTGCGTAATCGTTGGGCGTGATCAGCGCGTCGGAGCCGTCTAGCACCTTATCTGTGATTGCACAAAGCACGGCCGACTGCACCGCCTCGGACATCACGTAAGGACTTCCTTCAGTAGCTATGAGCGGCACATAAGCCAACTCAGCGGTTACCTGTTGCCCGAACGCTCCCGTCAACTTTATCTGCGAACCCGTACCATCGTATTGAGGTACCACTGCCTTTCTGATGACGCTCACCTCCGCTCCCGAGTCTACCACGGCGTTTAATGATCGACCTGAGCTCTTAAGCGTTACAGTTTCCAGTGAGGGTTGTTTCTGCTCTTTATGCTGCCGCAACCTGTCTGTCATTGCTATTTCTGAACCGAATGCAGAAGCCATCACCCTCGCGACCACTGGACCGTTTTGTTGTCTTGCTGGCCTAGTGCCTTGCCTTGCACTTGAGCCCTTATTGGGGCAATTCCTGGCAATGTGGTCGGCACCCTTACACTCAAAACATCGCCTTTTCCCGTTTCCGTCCGTTGGTGTATCTACCGCTGTTTTAGATTTCTTTTGCCACTCCTCTACATTTGCCTTCTTTTGTGCTGCCTTGCACTTTTCGCTCTCCTCGAATCTCTCCGCGAGCCTAGCCATGCCACTGGGCAGCAAAAAGGACTCCTGTTGATTACAAATGACATGCGCTCTCGCTTCCGGGCTCAAACATTCTTTCAAGCGATCCGCGACAACTAGCTGCTTGAGTTCCTCGAACATGCCTACCTTTGAACTCTGCACATAATAGTCGAAATAATTCTCAAGGCGTATGGCAAACTGATCCCAGGACTCCCTTTCTCCCTTTTTCGATCCCGCAAACAGCCTCTTGTACTCCGCCGCCGAAAGCCTGAGACCCTCCAAAATGCTTGACTTAAGCTTAACATAAGCTTTGCGCTCCTTTGCTGTAAGCCTGCACAGCAGCCCGCGCGCCCTTTCACTCAATTGTGGCAAAACTAGCCCGGCCCACCATTCGCTCGGAACTTCATACGACTCGAGCGTTGCCTCAACATCCTCAAACCACATTGGTGCAAGCGCCTCTTGGTTCGGCATTGGTGCCAGTACACCCTTTAACAAGCTTGCTAATTTCAGTCGCCTGTCTTCCTCTGACCTTTCACCAAGTGCTACGCTGTCATCGCTCTCGTTGGACTCTGCCCCATTACGGGCTCGTAGCCGCTGGCTTTCCAGCATCAAACACTGCTTCTCCGTTTCCGCCTCAGCAATTTTTAATTGAAGCTGGAGCAGCGCTAGCTGCTGTTCCGACGCCGTATCTGACGTGACACTACCATGACCCCCCGTGCCGCTGTCGGCGACTCCGAACGCCTGCAAGTTTCCTGCCCCGTCCCCGTTCATTTCCGAGTTGTCCCTTTCTCTGTCTCGCAAGTTGTAATGCTTTGTCATCGCCTGCGTCCAACAGAAAATCAAGAGGTACCCGCCTGAAGTAGCCTTGCGGTGCGCCCTTCCTCCTCGGAATCCGGTGGACTAGCCTTGCTTCGTTGATCCCGCAGCGTGGTCGTCAGTTGAAGGTGGTTGTCGTCAGTCTCGGCCGATGTCGCTCCCCGCTGTCCTCCTCAGTTCAGCCATGCAGATCCTGCTGACTGCGCCAGTTACATTCTGTTTGGTTCTTTCCACTTGCCTCTCGCTTGTTGCGTGACATTTGCTGCTGCCGCCAAGGAAGCCGAAGACGAGAACTTTTCATCTGCTGGCACCTTGAGGAAACGACCGCTCCCACATCATCTGGATATAGAGACGTTTATTCGTTTCTTTCCTTCCTTTTCAGTCCCTGCACCCCTGGTTTTATCCCTTGTCTTCCCATTCAACCACTCTTACAGTCCAATAGTAACGCACCACTCTTACAGTCCAATCGGAACGCACGGATACGTCTCTCCTCGCCACAACCTCGAAGACCCACCGCCTTTTGCCCACTCATCGGTTCTCCGCCGTCGCTCAGGTTTCTTTCACACTGGTTCCCGGAATGATCGACGACGGGCATTGCCGGGACGTGGAGAAGCGCCTCCGAGTAAGTTCCCGCGATGCCGGGCTGACAGGCCATCAATACAATTGGCCCGTGCGCCGATGCTGTTGCCTCCGCTGATTCTGATTGTCCGGCGGATGCGTACGTGTGCCTTCCACGTGTACCTTCCACGTGTACCTTCCACGTGTACCGGCAACCTGCAGCCTGGCTTGGTCTCCTGTGAGGCGCCATAATTGAACCCCTTGGGGCACGAGAGTTGTCGCGTCCTTTGTGGCCAGCAGACAGTCATCGTCCCGCATTCCGGTGGCCCTGCTTCCTTGTTGGCGAGGGGTCGCCGGCCGCGGGGTGGGTAACATAAGGTATTCGGGGAACGCACGAAGTTCGAGCCCAACAGTACTGTTGATACTGTCTGCCCGTTTTATGGTGTTAAAGCTTAGGCACCCTGCAAGAAATTTTAAGGGGAGATGCTACTCGAAAAAGGTTTTTTCTTTTATTTCATAACCCAGCTCCTTGAAATTTTAGGTGTTAGTAAAGCCTGCAGTGCTCATTTCATAACTGCAATTATTTTTCTGATAGCTATAGTATTTCCGGAGTTACTATAACTTTGATATACCAAAATATAGGGTTTTTTGTGCACATATTAAAGCTTACTAAAACTTTTCACACAAAATTGCAAAATGGCTCATTCTGCTGCACTTGAGCAGTACAATACAGAAAAGTACCTCAAGTAGAAAATTTATTTGCTACATTTAAAAAAAAAAATTAAAAGTACTAAATGCATATTTTACATCTCTCTATCAGTGTATCAAGTTGTGTAACAAAAAATCTGTGATGTATAATGCAACCTAAAGTAGATACTTGTATTCTAGAGTGGCTGATTAAGCTCTGTGCGAAATTTCATCAAGATAGGACTATTTTATGCCTAAAAAAGATTGTGCACAAGATGAGAGAATTACCTCAAAATGAAAATCGAGAAAAATGCATTTGAAAGTTGTAAATATGTTTACTCATGATTACACAGTGCGATTTGCACAAAACTTGGTGATATAATAGAAGGGACTCAGCTAGAGCACCTAAAATTGTCCTGCTCCATATGTGGATCCTTCTCGCCACTTGAGAAGGGAGTCATCAAGGCGCGCTTTCTTTGCCACGTTCCGCCGATTAGCCCTTGCCTCGGCTGTTTCACACGCAGACATTCTTTCGATTCTCCTCTGGTCGCGGGATTGGCCCAGGGTGATCAGTTGATCTGGTGGGACTACACCAAGCTCCTCTAGCACGTGTTCAAAGCTTGAATGTCCTTTATTGAACCACAGCACGGCCATAGCAGCTGCAGTTTCCACTGTTGTCCGGGAGACAACTTAGTCTTCAGACACAACAACCAGATTTTGCTGTTCAAAGATTCTGCAGCGTTTTGGGTCTTCCCTTGGATACAACGCACCAGCAACTTTTCATCTGTGAGGCGCTTGTAAATGGGAAGCACAGCCAATCCTTGAGCCTTGGTCAAGATTGGTGTGTGGTCGGGTGGGGCCTCCCCAAGTGCTTCGGCTCGCCTATGCTTGCACCAGGAAGTCGCCCCTTCTGGACAGTATCGGTGGCTGCCTGCTGTGTTGCTCGATGATGAATGAAAATATGAGGCCCAGATGGCACGATGCATTTTCAGAATATCACCTCTGTTGTTTGTGATTGCAATACGGTAATAGTTCTGCAGCTTCTGAATTGTGCCATCTGTCAGCTTTTGCACTCGTGGAAGTCGTGTTGGCAGTTTCCGAAGTGCAGTGCCTAGACGCTTGGCCACATGGTTTGTGCACTCCTCCTTGCCCACAACAACTTCACCATATACCTTGGCCTCAGCGACAGCGGTATAAGCTTTGCTGTCCCCATCACTGAGGAACTTGGTGAAACGCAATGGTGTTGTGTATGAGGATGTCCTGCCCCATATGCGCAAAGCTGTCTCAGTCTCCATGGCATGAGAGGAGCACTCTGTATTTTTTTCGCAGACAGGTGTGTGGAATGCTTGCCATACCCCTTCCTCATCACCCAAGTCCTGGTGCCGGCTACAGGCAAGGCAGTAATTCGATAGCACTTCAAAATCTAGGCACAAACCAGTGTCCACAGACACAGCAGTGCCGATGCCATTGTGGCTCTTGTGCCCTCTTTTTTGCCATGTGCCATCATACATGACAGCAACATCAGCCCCATCCACTTTCTCTTTCGTTATCATCCGCGCTTTCACCAGGTTTTCTTGCACAGCTTTGGTAGCTGCAGCATGAACTTTTTTGCCGATTGCAATAAAAGTCTTACGATGCATAGGTATTGGCAGTCTAAGAATAGCGCAAAAACGCGACAGCTGTTCATGCCCGATGCCTATTGCACGCGCAGCCACAACTACCTTCACATTGACAGCGAAGCTGTCGCGCGAGCTGCCGCTTCGGTTGCTCCAGTCATCACCGGCATCAGTGGGCTGTCTTTCCGGCAGAACACGCCGCGAACTATGCGCGGCAGAAACCACTGACTCAGGACACTCACTTTTATCACAGTGCAGCTCGAGAAACAAAGAGAGGCCCTTACGTTTACTTGCGGTGTCGCGAACGACGAGTCCAGCGGTGTGGCATGTTGGACAAACAGCACGGCTTACCATCGATGTCAGTGCGCCGATGTCACAAAATACTCCGCTCACAGAGCCACAAACACTCTTCGTTCTGTTCAATCTTTTTTTCTGATGCGCTGATGAACTTGATCGCGGCGTCGATTTTGTCAAAGTTCCCGCAAGCCGCCATATCACCGCTGCCTTGATTAGGCCTAGTGGCCCGCGGCTCGCATTCTTCTACCGCTGCTTTGCGCTTCGGTTTACGTCGACGCCCTCGGTACTTGTTCTTGCTTGCAAACTTTCGTGCTCGGAAGTCTCGCTTCTTCGAGTTATCCATGATGAACTCGGAAAAACGTAGAAACGCACGGCAAATGCCGATCGTCGCAAGCGCTCAGCGAGCGAGGCCGATCAGATGTAGCCAATGGCGGCCTCGGTAGCGTACCATGTGACCGGTAGTGATGCCCGAAGCGGCTGCAGCTTGGCTGTAAACCGACTTAGAAACGACTGTTTTGTGAAATTCCTCACTAAAATACGAAACTAGGGGGACGCCTGTACACTAGAAGGAGCCTTGATCTACATCACCGAACAAACCCCGATGGCGGACGTCATCGTGTTGCCGAGTGGCGGATTTTCAAAAATAGCCATCGGATGCGTGAATTTGCGACTTCGGGAGCTACCTTCACTAGCGCAGATAGACTTTTTACCACTTTCTTGTTTGAATTCAGCTATGACCTTTGGGGAAATGATAGCTGAATGATTAAAAGTGATTTTAGAAACAATATCTCAAAACTGGAAATTTTCGCAAAAAAGGCGATTTTTTGACCCGCATCTCCCCTTAAAAGTCAACTAGAAGAAGTAGTGCTACAAATTAAATAAACAGTCAGGTCCACATACACGCGCTGAGCTACTGTAATTATTACAGTCAATCATGTAAGACTGTCTTCGAAGAACAACTGTCATTATTAGTTTTCTGTGACTGTATCAACAGCAGTTGAAAACTATTTTACTGAACTCAGTAATGTTATCTAACAGTGTGAGCCAGTAGTAATAGAAAACTAATGTAGTAAGTTTCGCTGTATAGGCAAATCGAAACTCTTTGAAGGCATCAACCCAGCAACTACTTCAACTACATAGCACTTTCTTGTATACTGCAATGACCACTCAAAATGACAGTTATAACCTATAGATTATGAGCACCTGCCGTCTCGTTTCTCACCAAAAGAATAGAAAAACGTCGTTTTGACACAAGCTTAGTGCAAATAATGAAAATTTGGCCAATATGTAGCGAAATGTAGCAGGTTTAACCTTTTGGCGCACTTTAGCGCAGTTTGGCGCAGCTCTCTCAGCAGTGCAATGTGCTCTGGCTAGAAAACATGACCATTGAAGTTTTTGAGCTGAGTTTTCGAAGTAGGCGCTGCAGGCAAGAACTACCCCATCAGTGCAATTGTGCGAATTGCCGAAGCAATAACTAATCTGGGGTTCACATACATCGCGAGTTACGTCAGACCATCCTTTAGTATATTTTTTTTTCTCTGAAAGAATGGGTAAACAATGACAATGCAAGACACTGAAAAACATGCGACACTACCCATGCATCACCACTATGCTGCAGTGAAGCATGTCTTTTTTTTCTACTGGTGCAAACTGCAGATGCTTATGACATCGCTTTTTGTTTTGCTGGCAGCAGTGAGACTGCGGTGCTTTTGTCACTTATTAGTATTGCTACATTGCACTGCCTTGTAGCTCCTAAGGCCCGTATTTTATGTATTTCATTTTCATGTATTTGTGGCAAAATAGAGATGGGAATAGGCATATGGGCACCTGAAGTTTACGAACAAACCAGGCTGGTGCTGACCACCGCTTCAAACTATCCACTTCAATGTACGTAGCACAGAAATACAGAACCACAGAAATTCTTCTAATTAAGCAGGATTTTAAAATCTGTGCGTGTGTGTCCTGGGGTGACTGCACATGTTTTGTCTTTGCTGCATTTTGTGATCTCATTGTATATAGAAGTAAAATTAATCCAAGGAATCCACCTAAAGGTCTTGCAGTTTCTGAAAACCTTGGCGCAAATATTTCAAATCGGTTAATAACAATAAACTTGGCACTGTGCTTGTTTGATTATCATGGCAATGATAGGAAGTATAAGTCTTGGAATGACATTGCAATGTATTGCATGGTATTACAAGTTTGCTTATTTAGCTGGCTCGTTGAGTTATGTTCCTACTGCTTCAAATGGTTTACACTTTGTCACAACTTAGTAAAATCAAAGTGTTATCATAAGAAGCTAAGAATATTTTAAATTCTACTTCAGTTTGTACAAGCTATATGATGGCAATACTCCACAATAGTAAGGTAGCATTGCTGTTGACAGTGATAAGATAATGCAAGCATATTATTGACATTTATGAAAAAAACATAGACCCTCAATCTTGAAAGCAGCACAACTTTGCATAACATGCGACACAATTAGCAGTAAATTTTGCATCGAGATTGTACTATTGGTGGAGAGATAAAAAAACAACACCTAATCAAGAAACCGGAACAGCACTTGCTGCCATGAAACTTCAAGCAGGTGACGTCAAAGGCCAAGCCAATTATGGCTCTCTGGTTCTCTATTGTGAAGCTGTAATTATTTTCGTGCTAGAACCAGCTGCAGCTCCACCCAAAGTCTTGTCACTACAGAGACTACAAGTACAAGCCAAGCCTACGGCAGTCCTTGCACATCTGATTATGTTGACAATGTATCAACTGTCACGGACAGGACTAATGTCCGCACTAGTGCCAAATATTTACTTTATATGCTTGCTTTCTTTTTGCCTATGCACTCCTGAAATCTCTCTTTGCTTAGTAACACTTGCAATGTAAACAACTACATCCACTATGAAGAACAAGTGCATAAGCATTGAGGTGTCTGCCATTTCACACATAGTAGTGGTGGTCTGCCTATGAGACAATGCATTAAGTGTATGGGAAAGCGACAGAAGTGCTATAGTTATTATTATTTGAACGCAACAATATCTGGGAAGTATTACCGTACAATTTCAAGTAAGTGCCCCCTTCAACTTCAGTGCCAATTTCAAACTTTCATGCCATTTTAAGAAGGTGCCCCCTACCGCATCTTTTTGCTCTGCACTGTAAATGAGCACCATGTCCAGGCAATACTGGTGTGCTTCAATCCAATCCAGCCCTGCTTAGCAGCTTTTGATTTCAAAGTGACTGCTGCTGAAATTTGGCATCAAAATCTATTATTTTTTCTTTGCTGCTTGATGATTGCATCCGGAACTTGGCACATAACATCCACAACAATCTTCAGGTTTCCGCGCACAAAAGTAGGCCCTTTGAGATCTGCATACACTTTCTGTTCCAAAAGTGCCCGGAACTTTTTTTTGGTAGCTGGCGATGTTGCCTGGTGGGGCGGCACTTTGGATGCAGAAGTTAGCGGAGGATATAAGCTTCAAAATGAGTGTGGTTTCGGTTGCCTTCAACTAGTCGTTGAGGTGGGTCAAGCCATTGTGCAGAAGTACAGTCTGATATATCGAACCCACATATATAGAATTTTCGGGTATATCGAACTCGCAAGTTAGCCCCTTGAATTTCCTTGGTAAAAGTATAGGAATTTGCACGTTTATATCGAACGGTATTTTTACCCGCCTGCGGATATAATGCCGCGCAAGCTGGAAGGTGCGCTTCGGCACTCGCCGCGCCCAGCGATCTCTGCGGCAGTGCGGTGTTGCGCGCGAGTTGGAAGGTGCGTCTTGGAACTTGCAGCGCCCGGCAACTTCCGCGTGGCAACGCCTTCGCCAAAACCCAAATTGCTCGAAAAAAGGTAAGGGCGAGAGGGCTCAGACTGCAGAGTCTCTAACTTGCGGAACAGCTTTTTTTCCCCTTGTTTCTCCTTCTCATGCTTTCTCCGTCTACCCATCGGCTCGGACAGCAGGAACGAAGGAGCAGACACCCTCTTCCTTTTGCCTGTTCTTTCATTTTTTGTTGCTGTTTTGCAGGTTTCGATCAGCCAACCACAGCTCGTGTCTTTTGCTGTTGCCCTTGCAGGTGGCCATTTCCTCGCAAACGCTTTGTTACTACCGTTGTCGCTAGTACGAAACGACTGGCTCCCAAACCGTAAGATAAAATGCGACATTATTCTGCGTTCATGGCGAACTATCTGTCTTGCCGTCCCTCGCGAGCTCTGTGTCCTCGGCTTTTTCTTCTTCCCTCTCAGAATCGCGCCTTCCAGTTGCTCCGTTCCGGTTCATTTTTTTTCAACATCATCCGGGGTAGGGCCAAGGTGAATCGGAGGCTTCGAGCAAGCAAATCTTTTGCACAGGACGATTCACAACAGAACTCTTGGCGAGACGGATGGCGCAAGCGCACACAATGTTATCTCTCCCTGGCAATAGCTCAAGCACTCTGCCCATTTTCCATGACGTCGCTGCTGCCGTGTCTTCTTGCAAGAGCACTACATCACCAACTCGGAGCTTTGTTGTTGGGCATGTCGAGCGATTGTGTGCCGATCGCAGCAATAGCAGGTACGCTCGTTTCTATCTCTTCCAAAGTTCCACTGTTAGACGCTGGGGATGACGAGCCTTTTGTTGCAGATCAATGGATACGTGAGGCTTTGATGGGCACTGTTGTGGCAATTATGTGCTGTGTTTACCCAGTCAGAAATGCGATGGAGCTAAAGGCTGTAGCTCGTTAGGCTCACTTCCAAGATAGGTGATGAGTCTGCTGTTGATCGCAGCTTCAACCTCACACAGCACCGTTGTGAGGCCTTCCACGCTAACACTACTGCATCCGAGTGACTTCTTGAGCGCAGTTTTTGTTGTACGAATGAGGTGCTCCCACCATCCACCCCACCATGGAGCGCGTTCTGCGATAAACTTCCATTGTATCCTGATCTCCGCAGCGTACTGGCAAAGAGCAGTTAGCACAGATGCAAACCATCTAGCACAACTCCGAAACGTCTGGGCGTTGTCAGAGTACACAACTGAGGATACACCGCGGCGTGCGACGAAACGACGAAAGGTGAGCAAAGTTGTGGCGGTGGTCATGTCTGATGTTAGTTCAAGGTGAATGGCGCGTGTGATGGCGCACGAAAACAAAAGTATGTAAGTCCTTCTTGGACTGCTTGCTGACTTCCCATACGGCGGCCCACAGTAATCAAGCCCAACGACCATGAAGGGGCTGGTTTCCGTAATTCTTTCGCGAGGAAGTTGGGCCATGGGTGCTGTCTCGACTGTAGTTTTCCAGGGTTTGCACATTCTACATTGAAAAATTATCCTCTTCACGGTTTGACGCCCTCTCAATAACCAGAAACGCTCTCGAAGCTTCAGCACTACCATGGATCGTACGCATATGTGCTGCCGAAACAAGCAAGCTAGTGAGCTTATGGTCACTTGATAAGTAAGATGGGGTGACGAATGTCCTGTTCAGCGTGCAGCTCTTGCAATCCCCCACCGACGCGAAGTAGGCCGTCCTCATCCATAAACGGGCACAAACGAAGTACAGCGGATGTTGAAAGTAATGGCAGGCCTTTCTGCAGCGCTTGGACCTCGATTGGGAACGAGTCTTCCTGCATTATATGCAACCAATAATGCTATGGCCAGCATCAAGAAGCGCAAGACTCTTGACTTTGCGACAAATTCGAAGGCTATTCAGCGTGTTGAGACGGGCGAGAAATGTTCAACCGTCATGAAAAACTTTGGGATACCATGGAGCACTGCGAGTACCTTGCTGAAGAATAAAGCAGATATCAAGGCAAAGGCGGCGAAGCAATGAATGCCGGGAGCCTGGCATGTGCGCGCTTCTCCCCCGAGAATGTAGAAAAGGCACTACAGTGAACTCCCTTTAAGACGAACTTGAAGGGACCATGAAGAATTGTTCGTCTTATCAAAAAGAATTGGCTACATACTTAGGTGCATGCAAATATCTTAGTTCAAAACAAAGTATCAAGTACACTTACAGTGAAGGAAAAAGACACAAAAATAATTTATTTGAGAGAATAACCAGATAGGCAACTGCGTTCAAGTGCTCTTGCTCAGCTTGATCCAGTCCATAATGGACGTCTGTTGCAAGTCACTTGCAGGTCTGTTGCAGGTCCAATCGTTGCAGGTCACTTCGTCAACGGCAGCGGCCTCACCGGCAATAGATTGGATCACAAGTCCGTGTCTTTTTCTGAAGCGATCGAGCCATCCGTCGCTGCAGGCAAACTCGATGTTCATTCGTAGGGCAATTTCCTCCGCTTTTTGCCTTCAGAACTACGCCATTCACAGGCAGATTCATGCTACAAGCACGTTGGATCCATGGGAGCAGAACATCCTCCAAGCCCTTGTGCGCAGCTGTCCGCATCTTCTTTCGCTTCGGCGCGAAGTCTCCATCGCTCAATGCAGCGGTTACCCGTGCACTATCCTTCACGATGCCCGTTAGCGTGCTCTTCGCAATCCCGAACTTGCGTGCAATCTCGGTCTTCGTGAGCTTGCCAGCTCTCACTTCGGACAAAATTTCTGCTTTCCTTGAAAGCTCAATTGGCTTTCGTTGTACAGTTGGCTTGCTGGCCATTTTCAACGAGACAAGCGAAGCAAACAAAGCGCATGGAATAGAAAATGTGCGATCGCAGGCTCGGCGCAGAGAAAGAACTCATTTCCTCAGCGATGGCGGTGGCAGTGACGGCGAGGTCAGAGAGGGACAACATCCACGTGGAGAGAGCTGTGGCTGTACGACGCGAGCTCACATGTTCCCGCTGAAAAACGGCATTGGTCATGAGAGCTGCTCTTGGTCATGAGAGCTGCTCTCTTCGCGAATAGGGAGTCTCGGTCATCATTTTGTTTTTTTACTTTTTCCCCTGCTTGCTTCTTTGCGGCCGATAGCCGATCTCAAAACTCCCTCGCTCTCTCGTTTTCTTCTTGTTTGCTTTGCCGCTCACTCTGCGGGTTGAAGTGCGGGTGATACCGCGGGCCATTCTTTTGTCGCTGCCTCCCTCCCTCCGCCATGGCGCGAATTCGCTTCGCGCCGTTGCTGCTTTAGTATTTTCTTTCCCTCCGGCCGTGGGAATGCCCCCCCAAGATTGCCATAATTCCTCTGTAGAATCGCCTCGGTCTCCCGGTCTCCACGAAAGTGTTCGTCTTAACAGAAGAGCAGGTGCAAGGCTGTTCGTCTTCAGCGGATTTTTTTTTTGCATTGGGTCTACGGAAAACCAAACAAACATTCTCACGTTGTTCGGCATAAGCGATGATTCGTCTTAAACGAGTTTGTCTTAACGGGAGTTCACTGTATATGCCTGCTTTTTAAAAGTGAGCGCGACGAACATTCCGGTAGATGACCCAATGCTGCTAAGACAGATGCTCGGGCTAGTTCGTGATTGGGAATCAACATATTTGCAGAGCGCAAGACTACGAGTAGTAACGACTTAACTACAGAAGAAAAGACAAGGACAGAAAGATGCTGATGGCTAAGGTCGAATGGTTTGCCACTGCACTTGGTGAAGACAACTTCGCTGACAACACCAGGTGGCTTCACCGAATTAAGCAGTGCTACAACATCGTTAGCAAAACCATTTCTGGTGAAAACGAAGCTGTCAGCAGCCAGGACATCCAGCAGAGGATGATGAAGGAATGGCCGAAAATCTCCACGAAGTTTTCTCCCGCAGATATCTTCAATGCCTGGCGAGATGTGAAGATGGACACAGTGGTAAACTGCTTCCGCAAGGCAGGCTTCGAGACGGCGAAACTTGCGGCAACCGGTGAAGACGGTGACGACGTGTTTCACGAGTTGTCTCCCTCTTCCGGCAGCAGTTCCACACGAAGTGTCTGTGGACGATTTCATGGAAACGAACTGCAACGTCCAGGCCATTGCGAGCCTCGCGAACGAGGACATAGTAGTTGTGGTCGCAGGGACCCAGGATGCCCAGGCCGACAGCTCATGTGACGAGGAGGATCATTTGGACGAGGCGCTGGCTACACACACGTTCTCCGCTGTCGAAGTGGCAGCATCAATTGCCATTGTATCAGCCACATGGAGGGAACCGGGCTGTCGCAACTGGACGGCCATGATAAGATCGAGACTGGTGTCTTCAACTTCATTTTAAAAATGAAGAAGCAGGCCAAGATAAGCGTTTTTTTCGCATAAATAAATCATTCTGTTGTGGCATGTGTGTGGAATTGTCATTCTTGAATGCGCCTATTGTAGGTGATGGTCCGCTACAGGTAAGCTCTTGGGGCCTGTATTTTTTTTTATATTGAATTTTTCATATATCAAACTAATTCGTGATTCCCTTCGAGTTCAATATATCCGTGTTCGAATATCTACTGCATCCTCGCCGGGAAAAAAAAATAGACAAGTTTTTGGAGTAGTGTCATGCAATGAAGTTTTGTATGAAACTGGAATAAAAATAAGGTGGAGATGGTCAAAACGATACAGAAAGCCTACGGTGACAACGAAATGAAACAAAGCCACACTTGATGTGGCACAAGAGGTTCCGGGAAAGTCAGTAGTCTAACAATGACAACGACCACTCTGAACATCAGTCGAAGTCAAAAACACACGACTCCATGCAGAAAGTGTACAAAGTATTGGATAAGGACAGGGGATTGAGAATAACCCGAAAAATTTTTCATACTGTTTTGACGAAGGATCTTCGAAGAGAAAAGTCAGTATGAAAATGGTGCCAAATGTCCTGACGAGTCAGGTGAAGGAGGAGGCACACCGTGCTGATTGTCTCCAAGTTGCATGTCAAAATTGGTGTGACAGCACTTCTCCAGTCACTGTGTGGCCTCGATCTGGAACCACCAGACTTTTTTTCGTCCCCAGTGATAAACCAATGATGCTCCTCACTGACAGCTTCTACAGTGATTGGATTAAACGTTGGCAAGGCTGCATTAAACCGGAGGGAGAGTAGTATTTTGAAAAGTTTTGAAAACACTGTAAACTTTTATTCGATAAATTATTTGTAAAACGAAAATTCTAAGAACTTTTGGGGCAGACCTTGTATGCAAATAAAGGATGGTACCTGTGACGTAGGTATAAAGACTGCAATACTAAAAGGTTTCCCAGATTTGTGTCTGTAGCCCAGAGCTGCTGCACTGGTGTAAGCTCATCATAGGATGTGCTTTCATGCCATGCTTCCCACAGTCTGATCATATTGCTTTTGTGCTTTGGCATTTGTGAGGCGTTGTTGTGTGCCATGCCATGAACGAGAGGCATCTTACAGACACAATCTTACATTTTAGTGCCATTCTGGAAAGGTGCCTTCCCCTCCACTTTGCCGTAGTTTTTGACTTGCTGGGGGGGGGGGGGGGGTATTCTAGGAGTTTATTGTGTTTGCTTTAACAGTGTTATTTCGTGGCTCTCTAGAGTTCATAGACAGAGCTGAGCAGATTTCCTAGTACTCACCTCGTCTGAGTAAAGGTTGCTTGAAATAGGTGGGTATTCACTTGACACAATCTTCTTAACAAGTGAGTAACTATTCTTCATGTCATTTGCGAATGGGGACTGCAGAGCTGCCATCTGGGAACCAAAAAAAAATTAATGTTTTAATATTGCACACTTATTGAAATGCAAGTCCACACTGCAACCTGCATGCTAGAAGAAGAAAACAAGAGCACCCATGAAAGTGAGCTACGAGATCAGCAAAAGCAAAAAAACTTTGACATAAGAAAGAGTACCCGCTGGTATAGGCACTAATGCTAGTGCTATATTGCATGGATGCCAGCTAAACCACAGATACCAAAACGTTGGTAACCCACAATTTACAGAGTGTGCTGCATATTCTAAGCTAAGCTCTGCTGCAAGTCTAGTGCTACTGCCTATTTCAAAAACATCCAACCACACAAAAATGCATTGGCTATGTTTTAAATAAACATGCCAAGCAATCTCAAATATTATTGATAATCACAACACCTATAAGACCCTGCAAACACTTTTAAAACAAGCTGCACAGCCACAGCAAAGGGACTTCCATATGCAAGGAAGCTAGCTTTCAGCTTATTTTAGGGGCACGGTAGGCAATAACATTATTACATGCTCAGAGAATGTTTGTTAAGAAGTCAAACAAAGACATACAGCATGCCCAGCACGCTTGGCTTGCCCTACAACCTGCAGTGTAACCGAAATTTTAAATGTGAAACATTTCTTAGCTGACTGCAGAAATTTTGTCAGTGAATGAGAGAGCGAGCAAGTCTGTCTGCTCATGTGTCTGTGAATGAGTCGGTGAGTGAGTGAGCAAGTCTGTCTGACCACCTACATCTGGGCACACTTGTGATCGCCGCCTTAAGTGAGGTAGAACAAAGTCATTACGGAAGGGTTAGTGTGTTCGACGAGTATGTCTGGCTGGTTACAATGTGAAAAATGTGAAAATCCCAATGCGCATGTCATCAAATGCTTTTCCCTAGACACACGAGGCCCATACCCGCAAACCACAGGCCTCGGTGTGTCGGTATGAGCCGCAGATGATATAAACCCAGGAACGGTAAGAACAGACACTGGTAATTAAAATGCAATAGCATCAAGAAAAACTGCCATTGGCAGTATTATGCCAACAAATCTGATTGATTGATTGATATATGGGGTTCAACGTCCCAAAACCACTATATGATTGATTATGAGAGGCACCGTAGTGGAGGGCTCCGAAAATTTTGACCACCTGGAGTTCTTCAACATGCACCCAAATCTTAGCACACGGGCCCACAGCATTTCCGCCTCCATTGGAAATGCAGCCGCCGCAGCCGGGATTCGATCCCACAACCTGAGGGTCAGCAGCCGAGTACCTGAGCTGCTAGACCACCGCGACGGGGCCCAACGAATTCGAAGAATAAATATAAAGATCCCAGCAGGAATCGCACCCGAGAATTCTGTGTGTGGCAATCAAGTATTCTAGCACAGAGCCTTGCCAGGTCTTGAAGCTGCTTTGGAAAAAAATCTCTATGCAGGCGTAATATGTTGGTGAAATGACACTTGTGGTTGCAGTGCTGGCTATTAACGCGATAGCGTTAAAGAGCTCGCTTCGCAGAAATTCCGGCATCCGTGTCATTAGATGTAAGCAAAAATTATTATCTTGTGCGTGATCGAAAAATCGAGAAAGATACAAATAAAATAAATAATAAAAAACCCTGGGTTTGAGTGAAGATTTAACCTGGGTCGTTTGCATGGCAAGCGGGTGTTCTACCACATAGCCACGCGTCTGCTCGTGAATACAGTGAAAATAACTTCCTCTGCTTCGAAATGCAGTTGAAGTAACTTTCATGTTTCACAAGAACACGTCTCCTGTATATATGCTTCACAATACAACATGAAATAATGCAGTAGTAATGCACGGTACAAGCGTACATTGCCTACAGGAGTCAAAACATGTAATTATCCTAATGACTTCATGGTTTAAAGGCAGTTACCCATTACAAAAGGCACACGTTACTTCGCCTATTCTCTTAAGGCCACATAATGGGTGCATAGAATGTTCGAAAAAATTTTATGCAGTAAGTGTTTGAAGTATGCACTACGGATAGGATATCACTATCGCGTTCAACTTCAAAAGGTGAAACATAACGGTACCCAAATTTTTAAAATTTTACAAACATTACATAAGTACTCCTACGATACAGGTGTCATGTCAGGTTAATTTCGATTGTATACGTAAACACGATTCACTGATGTTTGTTTATGTAGCACAAGCCAGTGGTACCATCTTTGCAAGCACAAGTGCTGCATATCAGCGTACCACTTCCGGTATTGGTATTACCTAGTATGTTGCTAAATCGTTAAGAAACTGTAAACAACTGCTTACATAAAACATATGTGATTGCTCAACATATGTCTTTACAACGAACACTTGTACATGTCATTAGTGTAAGTTTGTAATAGATGGATGGATGAAAAACTTCATTATGGTCCTTTGGTGCGTGCGTTTAGCGTGCAGCGGGCTGCTCCCACGTCGGGACAAAGAGACGTTTCCCCTCCACACTCACCTTCCCTCTGCATGCTTCGCATAACATCGATTACCAGGGTACGTGGGATCTACAGAATTTATTTTTCCAGTATGTAGGTAGTATCCCTATTTGTCTTGTTCTTGAATTCAGTTCATATAATAGACCACTTAAGTGATTAATCACACTATTATTAGCATTTTGGCAAGGTCCTAAAGCAACTTTCAAGTGATCTCAAAGAGCCCACAAAGAAGAGGCTTTAAATTTTTTTCAAAAAACTAATGTTTCTCAAAAAGAAACAAGAAACAAATTTAGATGCCAACAGAATGCAACAGGCCAAATAATCATTATTATTTTTTTAGATGTGGACGGTGGTGTTCTCAGTATGATAGTATAAAATTTCTGCAATCTACTATGTGAACAGCCATTTTTATGTTCTGCTCACTGACGTATGAGTAGTGAGGCATCCCTAGTACAAAATATGATTGCTTGTACATAAGGGAAACAAAAAACTTCCCTGAAAAACTATCTACACAAAAACAATGGATGAAATTTTTCCTGCCAAAGGAACTGCTTTTTTAAGATATTCATCAGTGCCCTTAACGAGCACTGCGAGGTTCATGACCACTGCGTCTCCTTTGACAATGCCCGCGTTGTTGACCTAGAAGCTAACTCTCTCACCCCGCCCCGGTAGTCTAGTGGCTAAGGTACTCTGCTGCTGACCTGCAGGTCGCATGATCAAATTCCGACTGCGGTGGCTGCATTTGTCATGTAAGCAAAATGCTGTAGGCCCGTGTGCCTTGATTTGGGTGCACGACCCCAGGTGGTCAAAATTTCTGGAGTCCTCCATTACGGCATCTCTCATAATCATATGGTGCTTTTGGGATGTGAAACCCTACATATCAATCAATAATTAGAAGCAAACTCGCAGAAGTGGCTCTTCACGGAATCATGGCACTTACAGGCGACACCCCAAAAACATCAAACACCCAAATGTTTATTTCTATGACTTTCACCACGTCTCGGGAAACCAATGCAGTGGCCACCACTGACCAAAGAAGGGAGTCAGTTGTCCATATATGTTTTTCTTTAAAACAATGAAGACCTAATAAAACATTCGACAGAACCCAAGTACGTGGGAATCGACGTTATGCGAAGCATGTGGAGGGAAGGTGACCTAGTTGCATTTTTTTTTATTGAACAACACGTCATGATATGACGCTAAGTATATGTACAAATGTCGCACCCACAGACATATGTTGAAGAGTTGCGGATGTTCATATAACCAGTTGTTTGCACATGCGCAATGATGTCAACTGAAAGCTGCTGATATGAAGCGCTGATACTCGCGAAGATGCTGGCCCTGGACACTGCTACGTAAACAAACTTCAGCGCACGGCAACTAATTACCATTCACGTTAACCCGACGTGATGGCTGCATCAAGGGAGTACATATGCAATGTTTATAAAATTTGGTAGGCAGAACTGCAATCACTGGTGACAATTCACTATGATTAGCGTCTATTTGAAAAGTAGTTCTGAGACCTGGCATAGCTTTGTGGTACAATGCTCGACTTCCACGCAGAAGGCTTGGGTTCGATTTCTGCTGGGACCCTGAAATTTATTATTTGCATTAATCGGGGAGTCTACGCTGCCTATTTCCGGTTTTTGTTAACACTGACTTTCATTCTATGCCATCGATGAGTCGACGCTACCGATGTCGGGTATTTCTTGAAGCTTACCCGTTTAAACTGCCCATGTGTGTTCTCGTCGTTCCTAGGTAAATACTGAATGTCAATCACCTGTGGCACATACCCGCATACCAGCGGCAAATACCCGCCCGTGGGTATGTGCCGCTGTCTGACGGGAAGTGTTTGACGACGTACGCGACTGGACTGTGAGATTATTGATGTCCTGACCAGCGCGTTATGATCTTCAAAACATCTTACCCTCCAATGCTACTTTTTGTTCATGTCAAGTTAGGTGGGTACCCAAACGAGAGCACCCAAACGTAAGCGAGCGAGTGAGCGGACAGACGGACAGACGGACGGATGGATGGATGTATACGCTCAAAGTCGCCGAAGCTCGCTAAGAAATGCTTCGCATTTAAAATGCTAGGAAAGTCACGCCTCCATCGTCTTTACACACAAACTCCACGTGAAGGTGGAAATACTTTGCCAAAGCTAAAGTAACACTCCAGTGACTAATTACAAGAGACTCACTAATTGTTTATTAAATTGACAACATCAGGGCAATTGCTTGTATGTGAAAGTTGTGGGCTGTCATAACCTAAAGCGGTAACAATTTCTTGGGAATCACAAAAATTGCACGTTTGATATATTCATCAATGATTCTCAGTGGTGATATAGAAACTGAGTGCACTGGGCATGCAAAAAATGTGGTTACTTTGTTGCGTTAGGCTGGGGCACCACCAGGCTGGAACTTCCTATGACAAAGAAGTGACTAACTTTCGATGAAAGCGCATTGTTGAAGTGTCCTTCCATGAAAAGTGGTGCAGAGCGATCCGCAACACACAGCCTTCTACAAAGTTCCTAAACCTGATATTACATACCGCATCTTTAACAACCATACGATTGCTGTTTAAATATAACTTGGTTTTTGCTAATTAACATTTGTTATATTTCTTGGAAAAACAGCTGGGTTAACTCTAAATTTCTTAAGCATCTATCTACCTGAGCTTCCTTCTAATATTTACTTAATTACAAATTGTGACAACACATCTGCTGTATGCGGTGAACACCAGCACACTCTATATTGCTTTAAAATGACCACAAGTGACACTCTCCATAGGCCCATCTTACTTCATAGAGAAGACAACCAGCTGACCAGACGTCTGAACTGAAGTCATACTCGTGCCGCTGGACCCGCTCAGGAGACATGTAATACGGAGTCCCAACTGAAAGAGAAGGTATGAGGCAAGTGAAGTGTAAATTTCGTGAACTTCGACCCCAACAAACTTGTGCACAAGAGTCACTATAGTTGGACAGAGCAAGCTTGGTAAATACTCTTTTTAAGGCCCTGAGCTATTTGTAGGAAAAGAAAAAAAATAGCTTTATAATATAAAAATTACCATGAATGCCAAACTGCACATGGCAATGACCACCATCGGGCAGGACAACTGTGGCTTTTTAAGAGCGCTAAAGGCCCCCAGGCACGATATTTGTATTTCACAAGAAGCTATGAATGGAATATTACTTCCAATTTATTTTTCACACCTCCAATGGCGCTCTTAATAACAAGTGGGGAAATCACAGCTTTTCTTGATTTAAAGAGACTTTGAGATAGGCGAAAGCTTCATGTGAACTTCAGTCAATAATAAAATATCAAGGGTCTTACATCCCAAAACCAAGGTATGATTATGAGAGACGCCATAGTGGAGGGCTCCAAAAATGGGCTCCAAAATTTTTGACCATGTGGTGTTCTTTAACATGCACTGACATTGCACAGAACACGGGTATTATCATTTTACTACCATTGAAATGTGACCGCCGCGACCGGGATCGAACTCGCGGCCTTCAGGTCAGTAGCCGAGCACCCCAACCATTGCTACAACATGGGGGACTGAGCTTCCCTCAGGCATATACAGTCGAGTCCACCTATAACGAACATGACATGGCATCCGTTTGCTGTATCCCGAAGTTCATAGTAAATTCATACCTGCCAAGTCTCCCAGATTTGCCGGGAGACTCCCGAATTTGGACCGTTTCTTCCGTTTGTACGGTTGTCATGAAAATCTCCCGGAAATCGAAATTTTTGTGCGTGATCCGGCCGCCTTGACAAAAAAAGCAGCTAGATCCGCTCCAGGCTTTTCGAACCTACCCCATTTTATTATGAATGAGTTTTAAAGACGTTCATCTAAATGTACAGTAAAATCTATGCGAAACTGCGGCAGATACGAATTCGTTAAATTCCTCAGCAGAATTCCACTATGTCTATAGGGCCTAAATTCGAATGTTCCCAACACATTTCCTAATGGAGGCGGGTAATACGAACTTTAGTAAAGAAATCGTCGAATGAAGGCCGAGAGCAGCATACTCGAAGCTTCGGAAGTACGCGTGCGACCGGCGCACGCACTGCCTTCTACAGTGTGTGTGATTGTCGTTGCCACAACCGCTGTCGACGAAACCGTGGTAGCTTTTCATGCAATCATGTATAACTGACAAAGTCCCGAAAGTGTGCGTGCGTCCAACGCTCAACCAGTCAAAGCAATGCTGCTTTCTGCAAACCCTGTGGACAAAACCGCGGCAGATGCGATCGTATACGGCATAAAACGACTTTGTTTTGATGGCGCGTGCGCAGTCAAGCGCACAGGAGTTGAAAAAGGAACTACCATTTCCTGCGACCGCCGCGCACAACATCGTGGTCATGGTGGCGCGATAGTGATCTACGAGCTTCAACGGCATGCAGCGGTAGTCTAAAGGCAGTAAATGCGTAAAAAAAAGTCACAGTTTCGCCGCAAGGGCGAAGCAATGAATGTGACAGCAACAACTTGGAATGTCACACTGAGACTGGCAAGCAGACAGAAACGCGCAGTGCGCTACTCGCGCACGAATGACGCACGAAAACAATACACACAAGACAAGAGCGAACTAACAATGTTTACCGCTCGACACATAACGCGCTGTTTAGAGAGAAAAAAAAAGCAATGCACGTTACATATTCAAAGGTACGGATGAGTACAAACTAACAAGTGTCTCAGTTATACCTCGCTGTGCATGAAAAGCAAGATCTTTTCGCAAGCAGGGCCTGTGCATAGATCGAAGATACCTTTATGGGCCCGGCAACTAACCTAATCGTTCCAGTGAAAGCCGAAGGCACACGATTCTCCCCACCAAAAGATAAGCGCGCGCACAAGCATCGATCTCCCCATCCGCGGGACAAAGTACGCGTCAGAGATAAGCGCGCGTCGGCGCATTGCGATGAGCTGGGCACCGAGTGCAGGCGGCTTTTTTTTTTTTTTCCTTTCTAGAGTGTTAATATATATAGATAAGTATACATATGCGGTGAATGACAGCGGTGGCAGGGACAACAAAAAACCAGCCTAGACTGTCAATAACAAAGGGGCCAGACACGTTTTGCCGTTCCTGTCAAAAGAATCTAGTAGGGAGCAAAGCTTTGACCCGCGCTTTTGCGGCAGCCAGCTGTGCCGTCTCGCTTGTTCACGTGCTGCAGTAAGACATACACGAGCTGTTTTGAAGGAAATAAATTCTGCAAGTTGTGTTAATCCTTTGCGATTCTCGCCTTAGTGGGAAACCCTACCTTCGTGTCTTCGGGCACTGCAAGCTGACCGCAACGCCGATGTTTGCGCTTGCGATTGAGACTTCTCACCCCCTCTTGTTTTTCGCAATGTTTCTTGTTTGTTTATTTCTCCCTGGGAGTTTTTTTTTTTTTGTGCCGAAAAAAAATAGGAGCAAATAATTCAGCCACCCTCCCCCACTGCGGCAATCTCCTGGATTCAGAATCCTTGAACTTGGCAGGTATGTAAATCAAACACAGCTTAAAAAATATTATTGCCCGTGAAAACAAAATTTTTTTTTTCCAAAAAAGTCTGCGATGCATGTTTTTCAATGAGCAAAAGCGATAAAGATGGACTAAAGTTTATTTAAAGCATCAGCATGCTTTTAACCGAAACCCTTGGCATATACAAGCTGCCTGAGGCTATTAATGCAGCCCTTTGCTGCAAGCACACTTGTGGGCACTGGCTCCAAAGTTTCGTCGTCGTCATCATCCGATTCCTCTAAATCTCTTCATTCACGATTCCCTCATTCGAGCACGACTACAAAGGATCGGTATCATCATCGGCCGTAATGAAATCATCGCAAGAGATGTCTCGCCTGCTCTCCCATGTCTGAATCGGCAACACGCTGCCACGAATCTCCACCGGAGTGGTCCTGTTCGAAAGCTTCAGGCTCGGCATTGGGCCCGACGTCAACAAATTCAGCCTCGCGAAAACAGTTTCGCACTTATGTAGCCGTTACCACCGCTCACGAAGCGTTCACCATCTCCACAGCTAAATACCGGGACGCCCGAAGTGCAAAGTTGGCTGCCAGGTGGTCAACACCTATGATCAAGCGCTCCACAACGCGACCGCGGATTACGCTCAAGCCAAGTGGTCGCACTTTCGACATTTTGTTGAGCGGCAGGAAAAAGTGCAACAGGCCTCCCATCGGCTATCCTGACCACACACGCAAACCAACAGCGAGCAAGGCGCACACATGCGAGACTCAAGCCAAAATGTGTGGAACTGCTCTGGGCCCGTTTTTAGTCAGAAAACGAAACTTCTGAATTCGAGCCAGCGTGACTGGCGTAGCAGAGCCTCTGGTGGAGATGGGCGAAGGAGTTGTGATAAAGAAAGAATAGCATACTTGCAAGATAAGGGCAAGGAGTTGTGATAGAGTGAAGAGAGGGGAGAATACGGCAGGAAGGCGACCTTCAAAACTAAACACGCAGGATGAGGCAGGTAGAGTAGCTTGCTTGAAAGGTTCACGAAACGCGCATGCGTATAAAAGCTTGGGAGATTGGCCTGCGCATACAGAGGTGACAGAATCGTATTGTGGTGCCAGACGGTTTGCGTGGTCTCACCGACATTGATAATTCTCGATTCGTATTGTGTAACAGCCGAGCTTACGCTTCCGCATGAGTGCGAAGGGCATACTGAGCCAAGTACAAAGTGGGCGAGAACAGGTCCCGAACACGAAATGAATCCCAAATTATCAGAGTTGGTGAAGTAGTGTACGTGCGTGCACTGGAACAATACGACACCGACCCAGACAAGACATAGATGGTCAGGTACAGGCGGTGGCCGACGATGTTGGCAAATGGTCTGGTCACTCCAGGCCAGCTATGCCAATGACAAAATCAGCGATCAAAAACTGATGGGAGACTAGTTGGCCAACTGGTCTTCGAAAGATCGGTGATAATGTGAAATTTGAAAGCACAAGTTTCGTCTGGCGATTCGAGGCGCTCAGAGTAGCTGGAGAACGAAAGACGGAGGGGTGTGTAAGAAAAAACGGTTGGGGAGAGCAACAACTAGGTGGGTGGAGAGGCAGGGTCAGCATTTAACAACAAGAATCTATGGCACCTCGCCAATCGCTTATCGTTGGTTGACAGTGGTTTCCCGGGAAGTCGCCGAAGCGCCGACTCCGTTCGCTGTAACCGATCGTTGTAAGTGCGATTTTGTGCCATTGAAATACTGTATATTTCCACAGTCACGCGGGTATTGTTCATTATAAGTGGAGCCATTACATGCGGGCTCGACTCTATTACATACTGAATGATCCAAGCCATTTGCAATCCTCTTTGCAACTCGGTGTATCCAGGTTCAATTGTAAATGCTGTTAAGTTTTGCGATTGCTGTAGATCATTCTTTTTTTTTTTACTCCGTTAGTCTAGATTCAAGGTTACTTTTTTTTTGCTAGCTTCTAACTTAAGAACGATGGCATTGAATCGGAGTAGTTTTAGTACTAAGCAGTAAATTTTCTGGCCCAGAAATGTCTTCATGCTAAAGCTGAGGACATTTGCAACCTATGCAGCCCAACTTAGGGTACAGCACAGGTCACTGCCGAGAAATACGAAAAGACTTGCCAAGAGAGTTGGCCGCAACACTGTCAGGACTGAAGAATCGTCCCAAGCCCAGATCTCCCAACTTGACTCTCCCGTCGATGGTGATAAACACATTGGCTGGTTTCACATCTGCACACAATGCATACATGCAACAAAACAATGACTCTACATGATTCATGTATTTTCAGAAATGCACAACTAATTTACACAAAAGTATCCCTTTCTGATACCTCATTCAGAATGGAAACTAAAGCAGTCTTGAGTGCTAGAGATGTAATGCAAATTAGTTATGCAATCGCACTAAACCAGGAAGATGGGAATAAATAAGTGGGAGCTAAATGCTTACAAAAGTCCTTGATCCCTGTAGACCTTTTCTTTTGCAGCATTTCGCTGAAACAAACGCTACAACTAAGAGGAATACCTAAAGAAGTTGTGAAAAATCTAATTAAAGCCAATCAGAGAATCAAGGCAAAGGCATTGCACTATCATTACAAATAGAAATACAAATAGCAAAGCGTGTGAAACTATTTGGTATATACATGGCCGGTGCTGCAGTGTGGTGCTGTCTTAACTGTACGTATTAAGATCAAAGTAGTGCAAATAACAAAATTTTCAATGCAAAGTGAATTCAAATAATAAAGTTTGAGTGCACATCAAATAGACTATTTTTCAAATACATCAGAGTAGAATTCCAGAAAAAAGAGTTGCTGGAGGGATAATGTTTTCTAGTTTTATCAAATATGAGGCAATGCAGATATCAAATTGTACTTATTTACATGATTTGATGCAACCAATGTGATGCCACAACACTCCACATGTGAAAGGAAATGATGCTATTTTCTTCACTGCTCCCCCTCTTCAACTTCTGTGGAGGCCCAACTGATTTAACAGACATGGACACACACTTTTCGAATTGGGAGTTGCTAATATACCCTGTAGACTTAAATATGTAAAAACATCTGAAATGTGGAATGCTGAAAGTCTTTGTCCAATTTACTTGGGCTTTCTAGTCCGAAATGACATTAATTAAAACCACCGCTTCTGCTGCGTAGGCTTAAACCAGCGCTTTTGAGAGTCAATTCGTTCACGACCACAGTAGAGCCCCACAGGCAGCCTTGCCACAATACCAGAATGTGATAAGGTGAAGCATACTAAAATATATGGTCATGCGTTAAGTGCAGTGCACACAGGAATGACGGACGATAGAGAAAAAGCAAACAGGGTTAGCGCTGACTCTCAACTGAAAATTTTTATTGGGAAGGAAGCAGCACATATCTGAAAAAAAAAAAAGACTCCAACTAAAAATACAGAAAAGACGGGTCACATCGTTTTTTGTTTTTTTTTCGATATATCATCTCTCGCAAGTATTAGACACAATATGTTCAATGTCACTCAAGTTGATTGATGGCCTGCTGACACATGACTCCCCTTTTTTTCTGATATGGAAAACTTCAACAGTTTCTCTGACTACTTGCTGTCTGTGACGTGTCAACATCAATGTGTCTTCAAAATGGAGGGAGCGGCCGTACTCGTGGAAATGGTCTGTGAGGGTACATGGTCGATGTTCAGTTAGTGTGCGTTTATGCTCTTTCAGTCTGATGTTAATGCATCTGCTGTTCTGCCCTACGTAGGTTTTGCCACAGGACAGCGGTATTTGGTAGACTCTTCCCACGTAACAGTCAACAAACTTTTTCATATGCTTCATCTTGCATCCAGCATCCCGTGTACGAGAGCTTAGGGGTTTATTTATTTTCGCGCATAGACCAGACAGCTTCTGGGACAAGGAGAACACATCAACATCATATCACATGGCTACATTCTTGATTGCATGCGATATGGTGTTAACTTCGATTATCTGTCTAACACTTGCAAAACATGATGTATAGAGAAAGAAAACAAAAAAAAAAGCGATGTGACCCGTCTTTTCTACATCTTGAGTTTGACGTTTTTTTGGCCACATGGTTGTAATAAGTCCAGATGTTTACTGTTTCTTTTCCAATGAAAATTCTCAGTTGAGAGTCAGCGCTAGTCCTGCTTGTCTTTTCCCTTTCGTTCGTCAGTCCCATGCATGCCGCACTTTACGCATGATGGATATGTACCAACTTGCTCAAAGTGCTACTTTATTGCAGTATACTTAAAAATATTGTAACGGGAGTGAGAATACTCGAAATGAAGAAAGAAGGCAAAGAAATGTATTAACAATGTTCACGGGGACTCCTTCACCCAAGATGGCGGCACACGAACAACAGCGTGAGAGCTACTACAATTTTTGTCTTGGAGCATTACCTCTTGTTCGTCACAGCTTGTTTTGATATGAAGGGGCCACTTGAACGGTGCAGTGCATCTCCATGTTGGAACCGGCATTTTTTTGGGGTCAGTACATTTGTGGCCAACGCGAATTTTGAAAAGCAGCTTCACCGCAATGCGAGAATGTGATGGCGTGGAGCATTAAAAAAAATCTGAAGGGGCCACTGTTAATCAAAAGCAATTAATAACAAAAAACAGGTTCATGCAATATGCCTTGACTTCTTAAAAACCTTTGATAGGATTCCCCATAACGAGCTAATTATAAACCTTGAACAGTTTGAAATAAATAACAATAAAGTGGAAGGGAAAAGGTGATATCTTTCATGTAGCGCACAGTACATACAAATAAACAGCTACCAGTCCGATCGCTTAAAAGTTACTTCCGGTGTACCCCAGGATTTTGTCCTTCTACCGGTATTATTCTTCGACTATATTAATAATATTTGTTTGAATATGGTGACGACATTGGCTGTTTGCCAACGACTGTTTAATTAATTGGAAAACATCTACCCACAGCGATGAAAAAATTCTCGGCAATGCGCTGGCGTCTGTTGAAAAATAGTGGGCAACTTGAAAAATGGAGTTAAACAAAGAAAAGACTATTATTTACTAGCATCATAAACAAGGTTAAGCATGTCCTAAATTTTTATTATGAACTAAGTACCACTGTACTAGCTACCTTTAACACTGTACTAGCTACCTTTAACAAATGTAAATACTTAGAAGTGATGATATCTAAAGACCTAAACTGGAATCAACATATCAACAAGTTTGTTCTACCGCTGAAAAGAAACTCTGGTTCTTACGTCGCAAATTAAAGCCCACTACAGGACAGTAAATTTAACCGCGCATATAACAATAGTAAGGCCTGCACTAGAATATGCAAGCATCATATAGAACCCTTACCAGAAAGGATTAATGAATAAAATCTAGCGAGTGCAAATGGCGGCTAGATTTGTGCTTTCAAGGTACTCCCAAACTGGTTCTGTGGCAGAAATACTGCAACAACTAAACCTACCCACCCTTTTCGACCGCTGTCGTATAGCGCTCCAAATTGAAGTAGAATTATTGTTTTTGCTTTCTCAAAATACATTTAACTTTGATGTAGCGCAGCACTTCATTTCACGACATGTCCGAAACCTAAGAAATGAACAGCGCAGAAACTTCCTAATCTCCAAATCTCATGTAAACACATACACATACTCTTATTTCCCTGGAACCATAAAAGACTGGAACAATTTACTGGAGGCTATACGGGATTGTGAACCTTTAGAAAATTTTTAATCCAACCCTACGAAATATTTTTAGAGTAAATGTTGATGAATGCCAACTTGTTTTTTTTTTCTTTTACTTTTTAAATAGTGCAATTGTATGTAGTTCATATCACATATTTCTTGTGATCTGTTGAATTAAGTATAGTGATGTAGAACAGGTGATGTATTGTATGCATAATGAAATATCATGTAATTTTTTTTCACCTGTTCATTGCTGCTTTATGTTTGATGTGCTGATTATTATGTCAGTTTCTTTTTCTTTATGTATATTGACACATTGTGAATCCTAGCTATACATAGCTGCTTCATGTCAACAATGATTTATTTGTGTCCAATTTGTACCCCACCCCTGTAATGGCCTAATTGGCTAACGGTACTTGAAAAAAAAAAAAAGAATAACCAGACATAGACTGTACAATATGTCTTCGGGAAGTCCAAATCGACTCAAATAGTGAACACCATTAGAAAAATATTCGAAAGTTCAAATATTCGCACACCTCTATAAAAATCTAATGTTACAGTGCAAGCTACTTTGCATTCGTCGAGCCTGTACTCTGATCGTAGTGCATCTACAACACTGCACTGACCCTGCTCGCATCCGGTTTAGGGCAACCCACTTCCCAGAGTAACCCTCGTCTACCTATGGACACAAATAGGACGCTGTCTCTCCATGCCTCACTTCAGCTCCAACATTCATTGATGCTGGACAAACAGTTAAGCCTTCACCCATTTAAGGCTATGTATGTTTTCTAGACTACCGTGAATTAACGAAGTAAAGGAGATTTCTTTTCGTTGGGGGCTCGTTTTCTTTGCTAAACACAACCAAAACAATCTAATAGGCAATTAGGCTAATGAAAGAAAAGGGGCTGTTGATTATTGCCTTGAATTGTAGTGAAACACTTATTATGTAAATTGAAATGATTTAAAGTAGATGAAAAATGACCCTTTTCACCAGAGGGATTCGAGCACACTACCTTTGAATGGCACGTCCAATGTGAGCTATGACTTAAGACACTTTTCTGTCCATTACTTCGAGTTTTTATGTATGTGTAATCCCTGAGAGTGTTAGCCAGCACCGCTCATAGCCAAGGCGGTGAGTGTAAAACTCTTATTGCCAGAGGATGTCACAAGGTACGTTACCTTTGCACAATGCGTCAGCTGATTAACAGACCATTCTATTGCATGATAATCTAAGGCATTAACCCTTTGAGGGTCCACAACGTACGTGTACGCCATCCACTACAGCCGCAAGACGGTCGAAGACTACACGTATGTCATTGCCTGCACGTTTAAAATGCAAGCCTTGTTTGACCATTTCTCTTGTTTAACATGTGCTGTTACACTGCAGGAATATGTGGAATTTTGTCTTTGTGCCAAAGTCTATCTCTGTTTTCTTTTTAATGCTTTACTACAGCAGTGCGTCGGCCAGTTTCGGTTTCATACTTCGTCTGGTTCCCACTTGTGCCCACAAAACTGATAGCTTTCCGGTTTAGAATCGTTTAAAAAGTGACTGATTTGCTACTCTCTCGTTCATTGCTCCCCAGTACATGATTATGCCTGTTTCCGTGCAGGCACTGACTGACACAAATGATGCCACTTCGGTTCCATTTCCTGTTTTGTGAACTCACCAAACCCGCATCTGCCTTGTTGGCAATAAGACGAAAGATTATTATAGGTTTCAAACTAGTTTTCACTTTCTAGACATGCTCACAACACATCTTTCTTCAGTGCACTCCTTCTCGCAGTTTGCTTTTGCTGTGGAACTGTGTGCCAGTTTCTCTGCCGCAGGCTAGTCTAGCAGTGAATCCTTTGAATCGCCGTTTAACTGCCACATCAGAATCTGATTCAGTAAATGTCACCCCGTCATACAAGGAGTTACGAGCTAAGACTCAAATGTTGATGAGGGAGAGACACCTAAAGTGCATGCGGCGAGACTATGCTGACTGGATTAGAAGTGGCTTTTCTGCCCCCATGTTCCAGTCATGACACTTCGTGTACTTATTTTTGTACGTCTGTGAACTACACGACGTACACGTTAATATCAATGCACAATACTCCAACGGTTGTAAAGGCTTCTTTTACAATTTATCTTGCTGTTATTCACAAGCAAACCATGTGCATGTAACACAAACGATATTTTCGTCACTTCACAGTCACCCAAAAAAGTTTGACAATTTAAAAAAAACAGGTTTGCCTACACAACTTAACTGAGCAAGAGAAAAAACACATTTTGGGGGTGCATTTCATGAAAAAATCGACCCACAAAGGGTTCAGTCTGCTGGGGAAAGGCCCTTACGATGAATGAATTAAATGAAGAATACCGCGAGTGGCACATGCATCTATGGGCAAACTGCATCTATGGGCAAATGGACATAACAAAGGCAATCAGGAAGCGGATTTGGACTTTCACTACAGCACATTTCTGACTATCTTCAAGCTGTGGCCATGCACATGCTTCTGAACTGGCGAGCAAAATTCAACAGCCCATGGTGGCCATCATGGCTTGGATGCCTGCAATTTTACTTTGAGATTGCATCAAAGCATTCCCTTGGGCTAGCTCGTGCAAGTTGAACAAAGGCTACGAAATTTTTCGCTGCATTAGCACTACTGAGGAGACACGTAAGGAGGCACTAAAAAATTCATCCAGAACAGGTGGGCACAAACTATCCACTGTTAATCTTTCATGACACACCACCTGACACTGCCTCAAAAAAGAAGGAAAGAGATCAAGAGAAACTGTCAAAGTGTGAACATAAAAATATGACACCTCAAACTAGAGCAGAGGAACTGCTGTCAAGAATGGTGCGCATGGTAATGTTGCGCAGCACTTCTTAACTCGCTCGTTTTTACCACGGTCGAAACACGCCGTTTAAGAGTTATATTTAAACTTTGCTTAGCGACAAAGTTGGAGTGCTTACGCATGCTCCAAATTTTTCCAAAGCGCCCACCTGTTTTGGTTCTGTTTTTCTGTTCCTCCATAGGTGTATCATCCATAGCACCAATGCAGTGCAAAATTGTGCAACCTTAGTTTTACTTTGAGACTGATGGCGTCATGGATACAACCCCTAAAAGTGTGAACCTGCTAAGGCTGTGAGAGTAGCACACTTACAAAAGTTTGTACCCATGTCCAGCCAAGCACTCCAGCTGAGGTTCACTATGGCAACATTGTACTGCACTACAAATGCACTAAAACCCAGAACCTTCAGAAGCATACAGCCAAAAACATGAAGACGAAACAGTGAGTGCCAGTGTAGCTGCTCTCAAGGACCTTACCACTGACTATGATATCAGGATGCTGATCTTGATAACTTCAGCAAATGAGTGGGAGTGAAGACTGGCTATATTGCCAGTAAATACCACTACGCTTCCCTTCGATGCTATGCTGCAGGACTTATTTGTGTGCAGACTGCATAACAGAGGCCTACAATAATGCCTACTCGCAGAGACAGGTCTTACCTTTTCCAAAGCATAAAACACTGCTGTACAAGTGCAGAGCACTAGTCATCAGTATAGGGATAAGTTGGCAGAATGAGCCTGTACATCAAACCACTCAGCAGGTCTCCAGCTCCAGTACTATGGCAAATTCAAGCAAAAAGACACCGCAATGTTGGGAATGTGATGACAAGCAAAATCCACAAGGATATTGGTTGCAGACAGCATGTAATTTTTGCTGAAAATGTGAACATGCTGAAAGACAAATGCGTGGCACTAGCTTGCTGTACAGCAAGACGCACAGGGGTTGTCAAGCGTTCCCAGGCCACTAGCCCATGTAATCCTAGGACAGTATGGCCTGGGAACTTTCGACCACCCTTGTACACTGTCGTTCTTTATGAAAGGGAACACGTGATCACATAACCTGCTATCTACAAAGGCTGCCTACAATATCTTGCAGCACTTGTCCAGCTGCCATAACTCATTTTGTTTGCCAATAGACGACGCCAAAAGCCAAAATATTATATTTTGCTGTTGGTTGATGATCGTCTCGTAGGCAGCCGCCGCAGAGCGCAGGCCACGGGCTCATGTGCTCCTTTTCATATACGATGACAGTGTACATTTCAAAAAAACATTTCCTGCTCTTTGCTTCTGATTACTTGCAAGGCAGTGCAACATTCTGCGATAGTTTTGTGAGCACCAACACCAGAGAACGCCCTATCTTCCTAGCACCTCAACGTAAACACCAAGCAGCATGTTTCATCATGCACTTGCTTTTTTACCCGCAATGCAGCATCAACATCACACTCTTCTTGTGCCCTCCCAGCACACCAGCACTTTCGGCAGCTCTGAACAATGGCAATGGAAGTAAACAGATCTTGTTAATAGCATGTGTTTTTTGTGTACTACACGTACTTTCCCCCAACATAACATTAAATTCAATTTCATCACTATCATTTTCATGCAATCAATGAATAAGATAAAGAGGTGACAAGTGAATGCTGATTAGTGGACACTAAACACTATATAATGCTTCACATCAACTTATTCCACTCGTGAGAGCAATTCGCATAATTTTGCTTACCTAAATGTAGACTCTGCTGTCTGTGACAACTTCGCAAATCCAGAAACATCTTAAAGCACTTAAACATTAATGAAAAAACTTAATACGATCACCAACGAGGACCTAATGTGTTGTTTAAATAACTTAAGTGTTACGAGTTACGGCGCATCTGAAAACAGCTCGGTAAAGAGTGTGATTTCAAATAATGGCCATTAGTCCAGGGAAGCAGTTTCAGCCATGCAACACACATACTGCGTGTGTTCACTTAAAGTACCGTAAGTCCTTGCTGCTGAAAGGAAAATGAGATGCCATATACAACCTTCTTTGCCTTTGCAACGAGACTGATACTAACATCGATTGCACTGCATTTCCCTGACAGCAGGAGTTGATGCTCACACATTCAACTACAACACAGCCCACAGTGTAAAAGAAAACGTGCAGTTGTGATACCTCTGTGCATTATCCTCTTCAAGTGCATGTGCTTGAGGGCAGCACACACCTGTGAAAAGTACTTCCAGATGGTTAGCTCAGGAATCAGCTTACCATGCTGCCTGAAACACTGAAGTCAGTGCAGCACACCATAAGTGAAAATGTTGTTACTAAGCAAACATGGTGCTTTTTCAAAAAACCCAAAATCATTAACAGGGAATGTCTCAGAAAATTGGGATGGATTTTCTACTGTAAACAATACCACACATTAATAGTTTTACTAAGTGAGCCAATAATTCAACACACTCACTGAGAAGCTTCACAGCAAGGTCACCTAAAAAGAAATCAAAGGGCCAGTCACAAGGCTCCAACTATTTTGGCTACACTCCAAAAGAATCAGAATAATTTGCAGAGTAGACTGTGGCAACCATGTTTTCCTAATATTACAGTGCCACACAGAGCCTTCTTTTCCAAAAATGATTTTTACGCTCCTTTCCTGTGCCTGAGCAATCCTCTTTTCACGTGCAGTGACACAAAGTGGCCAATCAGTGACTTGACGCAGTAAGAAGCTCGACGATTGGTATAAACCAGTCACGAAGACGGGCTACGTCTTCCCCTCTCTGTGAGAGAGAAGAGAGGCGTGGTCGTGCACAAATTTGAAAGCAGCTGAAACCGATGTTCTGACCCTTGTAACTTCCTTAATATAGCACATATTTGCAAAACTCTTGCAACAGCATGTTCACAAAGCGAAAGTGCACATATTTCTGTCTATAACAATTTTTGAACCTCGGGGTTGTGTCAGTTCATTTTTTATAGTGCTTTACGATCCCGGTCTGAACCTTTTCATGCTTCCATCGAGACAGTCTCAAATACTGCTTTCTTGCAGCACGGAACGGGAATGAAGGGGGAGAAAAAAAGAGTTCTGAATTTATACACAAACATACATCACAAGGTGTGCTACCCTGTATAACATAATGGTCTCAGTATTAGGTTGGACAGCATATAGTTGGAGGCCTGCGAATAGTGAATTTTAGAACTCAATCAAATGTGAATTGAGTAGTAATGACATGGAATTAATACAAATACATCGAATGCTTTTCGAATAGTAAGACAATCGTTGTCAACGTAGCCCCAGACTACTATGGTAACAATATTTCAAACAGCCCAAAAATTTCATGTTTTATTTTAAACAAATATTCACAAGCTTTGACAAAGAAAGAGATACCACAGTTATTTAAACTAAGACAAGTTAGACACAGCCGCAAATAGTGCCTTCGAAGTATTTTGCAGCTGCGGGATCGAATACAGCAGTGACTACAGTATTCATGGTGTTACTTTGTGACCATTTGCTACAAAAAACTGAAACATAAATATTCAGCAAGTTCCAAGAATTTCCATTATTATGACAGTCTTGGTACTGCATTGATATCATGTCATGTTGTTGATTAATGACACAATCGCTTTGGCTATACGTGAGTTTTAATTAAAGGTGCCTTTATCTTGTCGTCAATAGTCCCCTAAGATGCGTCTCATGAACCTGAACAATTCTGTGATGAAAATAAGAAAAGTTATTCTGGCTGCTTCAACATTTTGTTCATTCAAGCATTTTTATTGTAACTGATTATTCAAAAGATATTATAAAAATATTCCATGTTTCCAACATGCACTATTCAACTGGAGTACCAAATGAAATAGAACAATATTTGATTCGTTATTCAAAATTTTCTAACATTTGCACACCCCTACATATAGTGCATATCTACTGTCAATATTGTCTATGGGTACAAAAAGAAAAATTTTGACAGGCATTGCCATATGATATGCACACTCCAAAAGTGTCGACAGCAATAGCAATGCTATGTCTTAAGGCAGCTCTTATAAAGTCCTGCGGACACACATTACATGTACAGTCAAACCCCGCTACAACGAAACTGATGGGGCACGAAAAAAACTTCGTTGAAGCGAAAATTTCGTAGCGAAATTTAAAAAAAATATAGCTGATCTGAACTAGCAAAACAAAGGAACGTTTATTTTCAAAATTCAAAAAAAGTCCGCTGCTTCCTATTCTTTCCCAGCAGCGTCACGACGTAATTCTCACCCATGCATAGCGAATACATGGTGAAAAGCACGTTGAAACAACACCTAAAACCGCCTTTGTGAACGAACCAAACAGTTGCATTAACCCGTTAACACCAGCAGCTGTCCGCCGTCAAAAGTATCTGACAACGCCGAGATGAAGGCGGAATATTGTGGAGCGGCGACTTTTGATTATTCTATGCCATTCTTATCATCCATTAATCACGGCTAGCTGATTTTGTTGATAATGCGGACAAACAGGCACTCTGATTAGTTATCACACTGGCCAAGCGCGAACATAATGATAAGCATAGGAATAGGAAAAGGCATCGTTCCACGGTTGCTCCCAGCAGCTGCGTGAAGGAAACCATGAACTCAGCGACTGAGCTTCAGCTCTGGATCGTCTGCAGCTTAGAAGTAAGCCAGTGGCAAAAGCAGGGCAGTCTCATTGCCATTGCTATCGAGCAATGACGGCGCCCATGCTTGCTGAACAGCGGCGGTATAGTGGCATTTTCTGGTGGTGCCACTGCGTGTTTTAGACTTTGTTGACGCATTATCAGGCTCTGAAAATGCATCAAAACGTTAAAGATTGGGTTTACTGAATAGAAATAAGTATGTGAGCCTGGAATTGCATCATAAAATTTTGTTGAAACAGGACGATCGAAGAAAAAGTCTTCGTTGTGGCAACAATATTTATACAGTGACCCCTACGGACTACCGACAGGGAATCGTGAATTTTTCGTAGTAGCGGAAATTTCGTTGAAGCGGCATTCGTTGCAGCGGAGTTCAACTGTACCTTTCGATCAGCAATTAAAATGGCTAGATTCTCTATGCAATCACTCTAGTGTTCCACCAAAAAAATCAAAAGCAGCATTTAGACCATAAAGTTCCAAGGCATTTCAGACAATTATAAACCCAGAAGTGAAGAGCACAGCAGTATGTAGACGTGTACTTCAAAAGAAAGCACTATGAAGGTTATTCTTGGTTTGACCAACAAATAGCATGCTCTTCTGTTTATGACAAGAAACATTAAAAGCAGTCTACTCCACCAGCAGTATCTGTGAAGCACCAATCAAATGATAAGGTGTACAAGAATGAATGATTTGCAAAGAGTGCAAAACTAGATGACATACGAAGAACTGTGTAAGAGGAAGAGAGTGAGCTGGGAGGGTAAAAAAAAATTGGGACGCATTTACCTGCACACTGCAATGTACTACATAAGTGTGAGTGACGAGTTGTCAAGGTCAAAATTATTAAATGGCCTTTCAAAACCGCGTGCAAACTGCCAGGAATATACCATATTCCGATAAGAGACGTACACTGCTTGTGTCAGCAAAATGGCTGCAATATCCTAGTTATGCCTTTCCCATTGATCTGCCTTGTGGCACTTTTATGTGTTACATCGGTGAACAGAGTGATGCTTCACCTGAGATAAGCTAGCAGGGAGTGAGAGACAAATATGGCAAAGAATAAAGCAGAAGGCATTGCTGAAAAATTGCAGCCTAGTCCCATGGTAGTTCTGATGTTACTTCTTAAATGAGAGGAAAATGTGCGCTTGAAAATGGTCGTTTGCATGACGATAGTTATCGCGCGAGAACAGAATGATGAAACAGACACAAGAAGGACACGAAGGACACGAGCGCTCATGTCCTTGTGTCTGTGTCATCGTTCTGTTCTCAAGCTATAACTATCATCATGTCATACCGACTAGCTCAAGCTGCCACACTTCTAGGTTCTTTGCAGTACTATACAAGAAATGCTAAGAGTACCACCATGTATGAGGCTTTGCGTCAGACATGCTCACAGCATAAGATCAGTTTATATACAACTGCGACAGCTATCCGCTTTCAGAAAGGCCAGCTTGGTTTCCTATAATGTAGCAATCATGCATGAGTCCAGGTCGAGGAAGCAAGGCACCTGAATATCCAGGAGGGATGCCCAGGGGGGTTACTTGCTCCTAAACATTTATTTATGTGCACTGTGCGAATTCATGAAGACCCTTTTCCCCAGCTGCTACAGTTGCCAACCTGCACACATTTAACTTTAGAATATGTAGGTTCCTTTTGTATTCAGCCAAAGATGACATGGGGGTGCATTATTATTGTCTCCTTTTGCTTCAGAAAATCAGTTACGTCAGGGCCAACACAAAAAAAAAACGGCATGCTTGACCCCAATATTTCTTGTTTAAAAAAGAAACATTGTTGGAGTTATCGTTGAGATACGAATAAGGTTATTATTACTCTTATTACTATAGCTAATTTATGAATAGGTTATTTTTACGCTCTTGATGCCATTTGTCTCTTTTATGTTTTTCTGTAATCATTGCCTGTGAATAAGCAATAGTAATAAGTATTGTTCTGAATACTGGCAAAACTGTATTCGAATTGTCATCATGAAACTACACTGCTCCAGTCGACTTTATCGACCTTGTCACATAAGTTTCTGCAGACTTTGAAAGGCTTGTTTTTATGTTTTGCTTGTGGATGTACATAAATGAAGTATGGCTATTATTATTACTGATCATAAAAATCCATGCTGTTAATCATCCTCAATCTCCATGTCAATGCCAGGCTGCCCCTTCTCTGGCATGCTTCTCTGCACTACGCAACAGCCTACCTAGCGGTGGCACATGTCGTGGTTCAAATGAAGGCGAAAATTCTAGATTCACATGCTGCAGCATCTCTTTTACGTACGTTAGTTCGAGAGAGCGGAGTATGAATTTTTCCCCGTCACTGCACAAGCAAAGTGTGCTTCTACAGACTGTTTAAAGAAACGACTGTTCTGGCATTAGCTGGACAAACTGCATCACAAGAAAGCTAGCCTTACAATCACGGAATGAGTTTATTATATTCCTCTTCAATCACTTTATGCCACCTGTGTAATAGATTAGTCTGTGGTGTCTGAGTAGAAGTGTTACTTGCTTTCATTAGCCATTTTCCGACAGCCCTCCAACTTCTAAACAATTTTTAAGAGCATCGATTAGTACAATGATTAATGCATTGAATAGCCCTTCTGTCTGAGCATTATCTGCTAGGCTATTTTATTCTGCACTACAGAGCCCCTCATGTTTATTAGTACAACCCCTTAGTGTAATTACAGCATGTCCAAAGAACGCATATGAGTTAATAATGCATAAGAAACACAGAATAAGAAACACGGAACAAGAAACAAGAAATTCAGACAAGACAAATGTTAATTTAATTGAGAAGCACCAACTTGCTTAGCTTGCCATTTTAATACTCAAATGAGCCACAGGAGACGATGGTCAGTGTGAGTATAAGGGAAGTATCCCGTGCTTGCTCAAAAGCATGTGCGTGCTCATTTGGAAGCTCATCAGCAACGGGGGCCTTGTTAAGCTGTCAGATGCTCAGACAGAAGGCCACTCTACATGTACGCATCTAAACTAGCTATGCCTTGTCATTGTGCTAGCTTACACTACCTTGAGATTAATAAAAAAGTGGAGAGCTATAAAAGCTTGTTCTGCTGAAAACACTTAGAGTTAGCAATGCCTGCTATCAACGGGGGACATGTTCTCCTTGCTCATGACAGGTGAAATAGGTACTGTCGATACAATGACAAGAGAGAGAGAACAAGACAAGACATGTCAACAGTCCAGCTGGCTGCTCTGTACTGTGGGATTGGGTAAAACAAAAAGATGGGACAAAGCAAAACCACCTCCTGTAGCATTATTAGCAGGTTATTTAACAAAGTCAAAATGCTAACAAAGTCAAGATAAAATAATATGATATTTCAGTACCCATCTGTATCCCTTGTTCACAATCTTAATGGTTAGGTGCTTAGGCTTATTACCTGAAGATTTACCTGAACATAAGGCATTTACCTGAACAGACAGTATCTCATCGAACTCTTGACTATACTTCCCTTAGCAGTATGTGGAATAGCAACAAAATTTTCAGCAAACAATGTGCTTAAAGCAGTACCTGTTGCCTTCTTTGCACTGTTGCGTTGCGTTAAGTACTGCATGTGCAGGCATTCAAACAAGCTGGGCATTCACAAAGTGCTGCTTTTAGAAGGTACTGACACAAATTTTCGAAGCTGCGTTTATTCTGTCATATAAATCGCCTGAGTACAAAGATCACTATGAGCAAGTGTGAAGGCTCAGGAAATGCTGATAAAATACTTCATTTTATTATTGAAGTCAATTTTCGCACAGCGCACGTACTGACATTGACACTAGTGTGACATCAGACTACAGTATCTATCCTTGTGGCTTTATGCACCAGTATGGCTAGTTGTGATAGTGTCATGTACCAAAACATAATATGGTCGCTCGGCCGTTACCAATGGAGCCATGAAGCAGAGTGGCCGCGGGAACTCGTGCGATATCTCGTGTCACGATGTCAGGGTTCAGTAGGAAGAGAAACTAGCCTTTAAAACTGGAGCTGTGCGAATAGCGAAATTTCGGGTGCGAAACGAATTCGTATATTAAAGTTCGAGTACGAATCCAATCAAGTATTTTTTGAGTACTTCGAAGTGAAATTACATGAAAAAAAAGTTGCAGATGACCCCTAAGCACATTCTTAGGAGATGAAACTCGGAAGTGTTCCTTTTGGTTAGATTGGTGAATTGCTAGACGGATGGTGTTCCCTAGTTGTTTTATCAAGGATGAGGCAATGCAGAGGCCAAATTGTATTTATTTACATGATTTGGTTCAACTGATGGTATGTCACAACACTTCACACATGAATGAAAAAGACGATATTTCCTTTACCTCTTTCCTCCTTCAACTTCTGTGGAAAGCCCAACTTATTCGGCAGACAAGGGCACGCTCGCTTTGAGTTCGGAGAGAGAGAGAAATAACATTTATTTATATATTCGGTGTATAGGAAGTCCTTGACCTCGCAGGGCGTGGATGTTCCCTATCTTAAGATTACGGCTATTAGAGTTCGATAATCTCAGAGCCTACACCTCGAGGATGTTGTGCTCCGACTAGACGACAGTTACTCGGGTGCCTCCGCGCACGTTAGACGGGTCGTCGGCTCTTTTTCTCGGTTGCTTCGCCAAAACCTCCTCAAGCCGCTGGACGGCCTTTCTTCGAATTTGGAGTACTTAATCTGCCTCATAGACATCAACATATAAGAAAAGCTGTAATTTCAAGTGCTAGAAATCTTCGGCGTCTCATTTTTTGAACATTCTGACCAAATTTCGGGTCTAGAACAGCATTAACAGAACCCCTTCTCATCTCCATGTTGGAGCCAGAGTTTTCTTGAGCCAATACATTTGCGACCGTAATAAAGTTTGAAAGGCAGCTTCGCGCATTGCGAGGCTGTGAAGTGGTGAAGCACAAAAAAAACCGGAAGGGACACATTACTAATCGGACATTGACCGCATTTGTTTTCGGGAAGTTTGAACACTCTGAATTAGTACAATTTCAATGCAAATTGAATTTAATAGCGACCACTACTAAAAAATATTCAAAGATTCTAATAATCGCACCCTCCTACATAAAACATGCTGTAATTATTTTTCATGGCGACTCACACTTACTAGTACACTATCTAGGCTCTTAAGGACACGATATTTGATTCAATGCGAAAAAAAAGACAACATAAAATTTTTGTGCCAGCACCCCTTCATGCTCTCATCTTTCTACTTTCACTTTTACTTTGAGAAGCAGGCATGGCTTAAAACACCAAGTGTACAATACAAGAGACAACGATTTGTTTATACTCGCCCTTTCACACGTAGGAAATGTGCAATGAAACTTGCCTTTATAAAGCGTGCCAAGTCCCCACCACCTGCCAGCTCAAGAACAATGAATAGTTCACCATCCTCAAAAAATGAGCTCAAATATTTTATGATTTGTGGATGGTCGAGCCTCTGCAAAAAGGAAGAAGAAAATAATTAGGAAACAACAGGTGCACATGGGAAAGAAATGTTTTGGTTTATGCCACCTTGAAATGTGAAAAAACTTTGTTAAATGAAATACATGTTTCATCATAATTATCTATACCATTCCTAGAAGAGCCAGACCTTAGGCACCAGCTAATACTGTAAAAAAAGGAATTCGCAGGGCAGTAACCAGTATATTGTTCATATTCAACTGTGCCAACCTGGTCCAACTGCCCATTATTCACAACAACACATCACTTTTCATCCTGATGACAATTTGTCGCAAACAGTCATCTGATAAAAAATTAAAAAGGAAAAAAATGTTAAAAATTTTTATACCGTTTTTTTTTTTGTTAATGCAATATTTCACAGATGTTTCATTTTATTCACTCCACATTAAAGTTTCACATGAGCAAGGAGTAGTCACATATTTGCAGCTTACATAGCATAGCAAGAAGCAATCATGAAGAATATAGACAGTGAGGTTTGTAGCGTCAAATATGACAATTTGCAAAGTAAAAATATTTTTAGAACAAAATATTACCCCTTAATGCAGTACCGATAGAATTTGTTTCTTCACATCCAGGAAGCATTTACAACTACAATGAGAAAATTATGAAAATCAACGGCACGCCTCTGACACCCGATTCCATTACACATATGAGGAAATCATGCAAGCATGGTGAACTACTATCATCGCTGTTATTATAATAATAAAGGTAACCATGTTGCAAGAATCTTATGCTGAGTAGCCTAGTAAGACAGTAATAAGATTCACTGCATTGCATTATTTCCCAAACGGAAGCTTGCCTCAATCGTCATTGTGACAGCTTAAATAACATGCACTCATAGATGCAGGTTCTTTCACAAATGTCATTATTTGTAGTGAACATTTGCACGACTGGGAGCACTAGGTATATACAATTTTTCAAGTTAAAGCCCTCGTTCACATAAGCTCAATTTTCACGCAGAGCCGGCACTTCACAGTCGGTTCAGTCCAACAAGATTGTTGCAAGCACTGCTTCCCAATTTCAGTCACAATAAACCCGGTGTGCATGTTGATGCTATAAAACTTTTTTCTCTCCCAGCGCTCACAAATGGCTGGACGCCTCAATACAGTTGCACACCTCTAGCTCATGAAGCAAAAACAAAACAAAGATGAACAAACCTTTGCACATAATGAAATAAAACTTTATGTAAAAACAGAAACAGTCATATAGCACACCTGGAGCAGATGTCCACATGGTGAAAGAGAAATATATATATATATTGCGATGATACAGACACGGATGTTCAAGCCTTTACCCAACGAGCTGAAGAGACACGGCAGCTAGCGCACATGCGAATTGCCCGACGTTATAACCTGTGACACCGATACGTCACTTATCAACCAGGCGAGAAAGTGTGGGTCTGGAGCCCTATTCGCCGACGCGGCCTTCCTGAAAAGTTACTGAAGAAGTACTTTGGTCCCTACAATGTTGTACGGTGCCTAAGTGATGTGAATTATGAGGTCATCCCTAACAGTTCCTCGCGAGCTCAAAAATCTTAAATCGTATACGTTGTGCGGATGAAGCCATATTGCAGTGAGCCCGTTGCGTAATATACGTAAACTACATACACCGCGTATTCTGTAGCCGAGCATCGGGTCGATGCTCTTCTTGGAGGGGGGCAAATGCCGCATTTAACCTGCAGAGGAGAGCTCGCGCAGCCAGAGAGGAAGACAAAGCTCTTGCCCGGTCCTCTTTACGAGCGCCTTGCATTTTAATTAAAGTGAGCTCTTCTATATCAGACTCCTGCTGTGTCTACATCGTGACAATATATATATATATATATATATATATATATATATATATATATATATATACTACACTTCTATATACTACACTTCTACACTTCTATATACACTTCTTTCTCATATATATATATATATATATATATATATATATATATATATATATATATATATATATATATATATATATATATATATATATATATATATATATATATATATATATATACATATATATATATATATATTTACATTCCATTAATGTTAATAACTTCCCCTGTACATTTCTTGGCATTACTGTCTGTTATATCTCATTATTATTGTGTTAAAAAACACGGAAAAACGAGCCCTTAGGTATACACTTCTTTCCCTTATATATATATATATATATATATATATATATATATATATATATATATGAGAAAGAAGTGTATACCTAAGGGCTCGTTACAATAATGCCAAGGAATGTATAGAGGAAGTTATTAGAATCGATGTAAAGTAAATAAGAAGAAAGAAAAGTGGGTGACAAAATAAGTTGCCGTGAGCAGGAAGTTGCTCACGGCAAGTTATTTCGCTCCAGGGGGCGAAAGCTCGAAACTGCCTCGAGCTTTCAACCCCTGGAGCGAAAACCGGCTCCTCGCGCGCTCTACAAAGACGTGGCGGCGACTGTACATATGATGACGTGTATGACTAATGCTCACCCTTATTTTCCCCCCCCACATAAGCGGCCAGCCCAGATGCATCTTAAACGAAAACGGAACGTCAAACGAATGGCTTCAGATCTGATACGTGGACAATCTCCGAACCGCGATAGCGGCGATCTGAAGAAAGATTGGTGGGAGTGACACGTTAGTTCACTGGTGACATTTGTTCATTCATTGTATAGGGTCCAATGAAGCGTGACTGAAGCTTGCCGCACAATCCTGGAGTACGAATAGGCGTCCAAAGCAACACTTCATTACCCAGACTGAAGGAGACGTCGCGATGACAGCTGTCATGTCTTTGCTTGCAATCTTTCTGATTGGCTTCTGTATTCAGGCGAGCTCATTGCCAAAATTCTTCGAGCCTTAAGATGAACTGCTCTGATACGGTTGCCAAGGTGTCAGTTCGAACAACACTTCATTACCCAGACTGAAGGAGACGTCGCGATGACAGCTGTCATGTCTTTGCTTGCAATCTTTCTGATTGGCTTCTGTATTCAGGCGAGCTCATTGCCAAAATTCTTCGAGCCTTAAGATGAACTGCTCTGATACGGTTGCCAAGGTGTCAGTTCGAACATTTAGGAAAGAGACATCGATGTTGAATGTCGGTGAGCGACCGTACACAGGGTAGAAAGGAAAGTAGCCTGTACTTCTTTGAACAGCAGTGTCATTGGGCAAACGTCACAAAAGGCAAAATTGTATCTGAATTGTCGAGGTTTGGTGCAATATTTATCGATAGCATGTCTTTTAGTGTCCGATGAAATCTCTGTCAGCCCATTAGTTTGGGGGTGGTAGACTGACTTCGTCTTATGTAGTGCCACAGGTTGTGAGCAAGGTTTCCATTATGGTCGACAGGACCGTCTTGGCGTGATCACTCGAGAGGACGCGTGGTGCACCGTGACGCAATACAATGGCATTGAGAAAGAAGTGTGCGTCGTCTGAAGCAGAACTTGTGCATAGTGCAGCAGTCTCTGCATACCGTGTCAGCTGATCGACAGCAGTCCCAATTTAACAATTACATGCTGGCGTGATGGGGAGAGGTCCAAGTAGGTCTATGCCAACGATGGCGAAAGGTGTCACGGGACACGGGATTGGTTCCAGAAGGCCAGCAGGACAAGAAGTTGGTCGCTTCCACACAGATGGCAAGATGCAATGTCCTTGGCACTGAATGTAGAGATGCCAAGCCAGAAGAAACGTTTATTGATGGGGCTTTGTGTTTTGTGAAACACCAAGTGGCCTGCACATGGGTCGTCGTGAAAGCCTTCGAGGACTTGGTGACGTAGAGAACGCAGAAGTACTGAAACCCAGGGTGTCCATCAGTAGTGTAAACGTAACTATTGAGCATATTGTTATTGAGCTTAAATTGCCGTCTAGCATTAGGAATAGGTGATAGATATGCCACTTGGCCGTTGTATAATGTGATTGCAATATAGATCATCACGCTGGCGTGTGGCGAACTTGGTGTAGCGATTTGAAGCCAGCGTGTCCGTAACCACAAAGTGGGATAATGTGAGAGGTGACGCAGTGTCTTGGCCACGAGACGAGCAATCAGCAGACGTACTCGATGATAAAAGTGGAAGGGGGCAGCAAGAGAAAGCGTCTGCATTTTGGTCCCTTGCCAGACTTGTAGATGACGTCAAAATCGTACTCTTGTAGGCAGAGCACCCAACGACCGAGCCGACCAGACAAGTTTTTCAGTGACGATAGCAATCATAAGGCGTGATAGTCTGTAACTGTAACTGTGAAGTGACGTCCATAAATATACGGTCGAAACTTTTGTATGGCCCAAACGAGAGCGAGGCACTCTCGCTCAGTTATGGAGTAGTTCTATTCAGCAGCCGTAAGAGCACGACTAGCATACGCAATAACTCTTTCTCGTGAAGTGGCATGCCGCTGTAAAAGAACTGCACCAATGCCATGGCCGCTCGCGTCAGTGTGCAGACATGTAGGTGTGTTTTCGTCGAAGTGACACAGAAAAGGGTCGTATGGTAAATCATGCTTGAGGGCTTGAAAGGCACGCTCGCAGTCGTCGTTTCAAGCGAAGGTAGATCCTGATGTCGGCAGCTTGTGCAGTGGCGACGCGATTGCAGCAAAATGACTGATGAAGCGGCGGAAGTAGGACGCCAGGCCCAGAAAACTTCGTAGCTGTTTCTGATTTTCTGGCTGAAGGAAGTGTTATACGGCAGCAAGCTTGTCATGATCCGGCCGAACACCATCTTTGCTGACAAAGTGGCCTAACACTTTAATGTTCTTGTTGGCGAAATGGCATGTCTTTGTGTTTAGCTGAAATCCAGCATTGGAAATACAAGTCAAAACTTCGTCCAAACGCCAAGATGCTGACGAAAAAAAGAGGAGAAAATGACTATGTCATCTCGATAGCAGAGACATGTTTTCCACTTAAGGCCATGTAGAAATGTGTCGATCATACGTTCAAACGTGGCAGGAGCATTACATAAACCGAATGGCATGACATAGAATTCATACAGCCCGTCTGGTGTTGCAAAGGCAGTTTTTGCGTTGTCCGATTCGTGCATAGGTATTTTGCCAATAACCAGACCTTAGGTCGAGACTGGAGAAAAATTCAGCACCTTGCAGAGAGTCAAGTGCATCGTCGACTCGTGGCATCCGGTGCACCTATTTTCATGTGATCTTATTAAGTGCTCGATAATCGCGCAGAATTGCACTGAACCATCTTTCTCTTGAACTAACACTACAAGTGATGACCACGAGCTGGACGAAGGCTGGATAACATCTCGTTTGAGCATATCAGCAACATCGTCCTCGATGATTTCACGCTCTGTGGACGACACTCGATATGGGCGACGGCGTACAATTGTATTGCCTTCTATTTCAATTCGATGCACAGCGACAGAAGTGCGACCCAAAAGCTTGGAATTGACATCAAATGAAGTGCTGTGTTTTTGCAGCATACCCAAAAGTTCTTGCTGTTGTGCTGACGTGAGATTGGGATTTATTGTGGCTGTTAAAGCAGCCATTGTAGAACGGTCATCAGTACTCCTAGCGGAAGATGGCGAGTCTGCATGAAGGGGCACCAGGGAAAGTGGTTCGGTATCTGTGAAGCAAACCACACTGGTGCCCTGGGGCAGCCCTACAGGCAAATAAGTAGGATTAACTGCCGTAACTAATGCTCTGCCATCACGAAAGTGCACCAGGCTAGGAGCAATGATAGATCCACCAGAGATGTAGCATCCACACGGTGCTAGGAACACATCACTAGCACTGATCTTATCTGATGTCAGGGTCACAATGTGCTCAATTACCTGGAGGAATAAAACAGTCATCAGCGATGATGAAGCGCTGGCTATGAGCATCGTTATCAGACGAAAGCGCAGTATCTGATATGCGAATGACCTTCTGATGGCAAGATATCACGGCTGAAGCTAAGGAGAGAAAGTCCCAACCTAAAATGAGCGTATTAGTACATGATCACAGAACTAGGAACTGGATATGATGAAGGATGCCCTCAATAAAAACTCGTGCTGTGCAAACACCAGAAGGCCGAACAAAAACCACATTAGCACAGCGAAAGGGAGGGCCATCATACGGTGTCTTCACTTTTCGCAAACGAGAACACAACTTAACACTAATAACTGAGAGCGATGCACCTGTGTCCACCATGGCTTCAGTACATATATCCTCAATACACACTGAAAGCACATTTGAGGGGCGTTCCGAGGAGATCGATACAGTCCGTAAAATACAGCTTTCCCTCCTGAAGCTGCACTGTTCAGTTTTCTGGGCGATGATCAGACGCCATGGTAGCCAGATGAAGGGGTGACGAGGAACGGTGCATAGGCGACGGGGAGTGACGGCGCGAGGAACGAAAGGTACTGGTTGCATCGAAGTTCTGAGGAGATGGTGAGCGATGCTGGTTAAGTTGGTATGAGTGGCGATGTTATGGAACAGGGGCAAACTCATCCCTCTCGAAGTCACCATAGCTGTGCCTTTTGTCTTGTTGACGTCGACAGAACCGTGAAAATTGGCCGAGATGGACGCCAGGCATAGAAAGAAGGAGGCATTGCCCTTGGGGCGAGAGTATTCAGTGAAAGCTGCCTTGTTGACGCATACTGCGGTGATTGCCGAGGCGCTGGAGCGATATGCGGGCTAGTAATAGTAACATGGGCGCTCGAGCGATTAACGGGCTAGGGACTTGCTCAAACGTCATGGACGCTAGTTCCTCCCTCACGATGTTGTGGAGGCTGCTTGCAAAAGGCGTCATACGGAGCTCATAAGACGACGAGGTGGCCTGGAGTTGTAGCTCCTCGCGGATCATGGACCATATCAACGCATTCAGCTCACTGTCATGCGTTGGCTTGAGATCTGCTGTGATGATTGATATGTGGGGTTTAACGTCCCAAAACCACTATATTATGATTATGAGAGACGCCGTAGTGGAGGGCTCCGGAAATTTAGACCACCTGGGGTTCTTTAACGTGCACCCAAATCTGAGCACACGGACCTACAACATTTCCGCCTCCGTCGGAAATGCAGCCGGGATTCGAACCCGCGCCCTGCGGGTCAGCAGCCGAGTACCTTAGCCACTAGACCACCGCGGCGGGGCGAGATCTGCTGTGTCAGATTGTAGACGCATAAGCTGAAAGTCACCAAGTCGCTAACACGTACTGGTGATATCCACGACCGTGGTGGGGCTCTTTACCGTTAAAGCGTTGAATCTGACGGCGCCTATGCCCTTGAGCAGGTGGCGAACGCGATCATGCTCCGCCATCGAGCTGTCGACACGACGGCATAGGACGAGGACATCTTCAATGTACGAGGTATAGGACTTGCCGGAGTGCTGGACACATTCAGCAAGCTTCCACTTGGCTATGTATGCACGGACAAAATGGTTGGCAAAGATCTGACTGAGCTGCTGCTTAAAGGTAAGCCAGTCTGCGAAATCCAGCTGATGGTTGAAAAACCAACTCTTAGCGACCCTCGTCAAATAGATCGGTACGCGGGACAGCTTCGCAGAATCATGTCAATGGTTAAGCGCACTCACAGGGTCGTACTCATCCAACCAGCCTTCAACGTCTTCACCACCAAGGGCGGCGAAAATCGGGGGATATTTTTGAGGTGCAGTGACAGTTCAAGAAGGCATGCCCACAGTTGCAGGCGGGGTGGGTGGAGCCGTGTTGTTGTGCTCGTCTTGCAACATGACCGTGGGCCAATTTCGCAGACGGCAACCCGACCGGAGCTCCAGGGATGGTTTGTAGTTGAAGATACAAAAAATCGCTGCAGGAAGAGGACCGCGGGACCGAAAAGCACTGTCCACCACTTGTAAGGCAACGTTTTGGCTGCAAGACACTTCTTTCACTTGCCGAGCCTCTGCCCCACAAAGCAGGTCAGAGTGGTGATGATGAGTATGTGCATATAATAAGATGACACGTATGACTAATGCTCATAATATATATATATATATATATATATATATATATATATATATATATTGTGGGCATTTAGTATACCAATCCTCTTCATCTGTACATTATCATCATTATCATGCGTTGCTCATGCATCCTCATCGTTGTCACGTAGCATCATCATCTTGGTCCGTTCATCTCAGCTGTCGGCTGCCGTTTCTTCGGGCCTAATAAAGGTCTTCCAAACCAAGACTTCACACGTGGTGGAGCGTGCTGTTGGATCCCCCGTCATCCTCTCGACCACTCTACCCCCTGGAGCTACGTTCAGGTGGCCGCTTGGGCCAGGTGTCCGGAAATATGTCGCACCAAGAAGTCGGTGCTGCAGACGTTCCCACTCCGCCACCGCGTGCCGCGCCTTTTCACGTGATTAACAGCCTCCAGCGTGAGCCCCATCCCTTCGCTGGTATGCGCGGGGAAGATGTGGAGGAATGGCTGGACGATTTCGAACGTGTCGGCGCTGCTAACCGGTGGGATAACACCTACAAACTCGCTTACATGTCATTCTACCTCACGGGTGTCGCGAAGACGTGGTTCCTCAACCACTTCATCGACATCCCCGACTGGTCAGCCTTCAAAGATCAGCTTCGCCATGTCTTTGGCACACCGGCTGTTCGTTCAGCTCTCGCAAAGAAAGCTCTCGCGACTCGGAAACAGCACATCGGGGAGTCGTATACATCCTACATCAAGGATGTCCTTTCACTTTGCCGCCAGGTTGACACCCCAATGACAGAGTCAGACAAGGTACGCCAGCTTCTTAAGGGGATTGGACCCGTCGCATTCAATGCCCTTGCAATCCAGAATCCGGCTATCGTTGCTGACGTTGCGACAACCTGTCAGCGCCTCGAAGAACTTGAGTCGATGCGCCTACAACCGGACAGTGACGCGGCCCGTATTACGGCGGATCCAAACCTACGAGACACAATAAGGGTGATAATACGCGAAGAATTAGAATCAATGGGATTCACACTACCTTCAGTGTGTCCCATTCAGTCTTCTTCAACGACATTGCGGGATGTCATCAGGGAGGAGCTCACGTCCATGACCCATATCGGGGGATATGGGTCATGGTCTCTCTCTCACCTGCAGCCCACTGTCGCTCGTACTCTCCCATCGTTCTCGCATGCCGTCGCCGCACCATCAGGCACCGTCAACTCGACGTCGCCAGTACGAACGTACGCGTCGGTTGCTGCCGCACCTCCCAGAAGCTTTCCCACGAGCTTTCCATCACCACCGCCTGAGCCATCATCTGTCCCTCTCACTGCTCTCTCTCCCGGTGCATCTAACACAAGCTACTACCCTCCTTATCGATCGACTCGCCCTACGTGCTATTATTGCGGCTATCGTGGTCACATTTCACGCTTTTGCCGCAAGCGCCAGCAAGATGAGCGCCGAGGGTACGACATACGCGAACGAGACTAGACTATACCGCAGGAGCCTTGTATTAGGGCCCTCGTTATTCGTCACCGCCGCGTCGGTCTCCATCTCCGCCAGCATCCGGTGAACTGCGCAGTAGTCATCGATCAACCAGACGCCGTTCACCATCGCCCTACCGTCGCTCCTCTTCTCCTCTTCAGCCTGCTTCCCTCGCTTCTGATCGGCGTCCCGAAAACTAAGCAATGCAGTTCTTGAAGGACAAACTGCATTCCAACACAGTACTCCAATTCCTCCAGCGCGCCCTTACAATATGATTGCAGTTTCAGTTGAGGGAGTGGACGTTGATGCTTTGGTGGACACTGGGGCTGGGTTTTCTATTATTCGTGCCGATTTGTGTACCCGTCTTCGAAAAGTCATGACGCCTTATGATGGACCAACACTGGTTACAGCCCAGGGAACAATGATTCGCCCTTCCGCTCTCTGTACTGCCCGTGTGCTAATCGACGACATTCTTCATCACATACAATTCACTGTGCTATCCCCGTGCTCCCACAAACTCATTTTAGGCCGGGACTTTCTTTCGTCTGCTTCCGCGGCTATTTGTTGTGCACAACGTGTCGTCCATCTTACTGACACAGACCACTTGCTTAGTGACGAAACTTACAGGCCACTTCGACTCATCGCTGCTGTAGACATCGAGTTACCCCCGAATGAACATCAATCAGTCACAGTTTTGTCCAACGACGCCGACTCTGGTGACATTTTGGTCACTCCATCGCCCCGTTGTCTTAATAAAGGCATAGCTCTCGCATCAGGTGCGACTCGCTTCAACAATGGATCAGCTGTCCTCGCTGCTACGAACACCACACCAGATAAAATTTTACTGCCGCGGGGCACTACTGTCGCTTGCGTTGCCGATCTGGAGCCTGTGTGCGTCGTGCCTCTTACCCCTGCCTCCTCTAAAGGCCATCCTGGAGATCATGCTGCTTCCTCGGCCTTTACAGCAGCCATCAACAAGGACTTGACAGACTCGCAGAAGCAGCAGCTGCTTGATTTGTTGCAAAAGCATGCAAACTCTTTTGACGTTCATTCATCCAGCCTGGGTCAGACAACTGCTACAGCACATCGTATTCAGACCGACGGAACATCCATTGTGCATCGTCGTTCGTACCGCGTCTCCCTAGCCGTACGAAAAATCATTGAGGAAAACGTAGACGATATGCTGCAACGGGAGATAATCCGACCCTCAACCAATCCTTGGTCGTCTGCAGTGGTTCTGGTGCGTAAAAAAGACGGTTCCGTACGATTTTGCGTCGATTACCGAGCACTCAATAAGATCACTAGGAAGGACGTATACCCCATGCCACGTATCGACGACGCCCTCGATTCCTTACAAGGTGCTGAATTCTTTTCAAGCCTCGACTTGCGTTCCGGCTATTGGCAAATCCCCATGCACGAAGATGACAAAGAAAAAACTGCGTTTGCAACCCCGGACGGCCTATACGAATTCAATGTTATGCCGTTTGGTCTATGCAATGCGCCCGCAACTTTTGAGCGCTTGATTGACACCGTGCTGCGTGGCCTGAAATGGAAGACTTGCCTATGTTACCTCGATGACATTGTTGTCTTTTCATCGACGTTGCCTCAACATCTGCAACGCTTGGACGAGGTCCTGACTTGCCTTGCGGGCGCTGGTCTTCAAATTAACACCAAGAAGTGCCATTTCGCCAGCAGATCTATCAAGGTCCTCAGTCATGTTGTGAGCAAGCACGGAATTCGTACAGACCCTGAGAAAACTGCTGCGGTGCTTCGCTTCCCTCGCCCTGACAAGCCGAAAGATTTGCGAAGTTTCCTTAGTCTCGCCTCTTACTTTCGGCGATTCATACAAAACTTTGCCTCCATAGCCGCACCACTCCATAAGCTACTTGCTTCTAGTACGCCCCTTCAGTGGTCTCAGGAATGTTAATCGGCTTTCGACAGGTTGAAGAGTGCCCTCACGACCGATCCTGTGCTTTCTCATTTTCACGATGGTGCACTGACCTTCCTCCATACAGACGCTAGCGGCCATGGTTTAGGAGCCGTGCTCCTCCAGCGCGACAACTCTTCGCGAGAGCGAGTCGTTGCGTACGCCAGCCGCAGCCTCTCCGCAGCCGAGAGGAACTACACGATCACCGAGAAGGAGTGCCTCGCCATCGTATGGTCAGTGCAGAAATTTCGTCCCTATCTTCACGGCCGCCATTTCACCATTGTGACCGACCACCATGCTTTATGTTGGCTTTCGACACTTAAGAACTTGTCGCGACGCCTCGGCCGCTGAATTCTACGCCTATAAGAGTATGATTTTGACATCGTATACAAGTGTGACAGAAATCATAGCGACGCCGATGCTCTCTCCCGCTGCCCACTACCAGCGGCTTCCCTCAGCGTTTCCGCAATCACTTTGCACAACACACCCTCGGAGACCACGTCTACGGCGGTTTCCTCTCTCGCCTCTATGGACCAGCTGCCTTCAGACGACCCGCACGATTTTTCTTCTCGACAGCTGGCTGACCCATACTGTGGACGTATTATAGGCTACCTCACTGGCAGTTCCCGTCCACCTAATGCGAGGCTCCGTCACCAACTCTCGCAGTTTAAGCTGGACAACTCGGTGCTGTACCGCAAAATTTACCATCCTGACGGTCAGCGCTGGGTTCTCGTTCTACCCCGATCGCTTCGGTCCAAAGTCCTCAGAGCACTTCATGACCATCCCACGGCTGGTCACCTTGGTTACCACAAAACCTACGATCGCCTTCGAAGTCGGTTTTATTGGCCAGGTATTACCACTAGTGTAGCTCGGTACGTTGGGTCCTGCACTACCTGTCAATGTAGAAAACTACCCACATCTGCTCCAGCCGGTACACTACAGCCTCTTTCGTGCCCAGCCACACCATTCGAAGTTGTAGGCATCGATCTTTATGGCCCCCTTCCAGTCAGTGCTGCTGGAAACCGATGGATAGTAACAGCCGTTGACCATTTGACGCGCTACGCCGAGACGGCATCCGTCACTACCGGTTCAGCTTCTGAAATTGCCGATTTCATCCTCCGAGCCATTATACTGCGTCACGGTGCTCCACGTGTATTGCTCAGTGACCGTGGAAGGGCCTTCCTTTCACAACTAGTGAACGAACTTCTTCGCGCCTCTGGCAACACTCACAAGACTGCCTCTAGTTATCATTACCAAACTAACGGCCTCACTGAGCGATTCCACCGCACTCTTTCTGACATGATCGCCGCCTACATTCAACCAGACCACAAGAACTGGGATGTAGTCCTACCATTCGTCACTTTTGCCTACAATACGACTATTCAGCGGACAACCGGCTACTCACCATTTTACCTAGTTTATGGACGCTCCCCTACTTCTCTCCTGGACGTCTCTTTCTTTACCCGCCATGTGAATTCATCTCCATCCTCTTCAGAGGAATACATTTTACGGCTCGCTGAGAGCCGCCAACGTGCTCGTATAAACACTGAAGCCCGACAGCAAGACAGAAAGCTGGTTTATGATGAATCGCATCGTGCTGTATCCTTTCAACCTGGAGACAAAGTGCTCCTTTTGACGCCTATTCGCACACCTGGTTTGTGCGACGAATTCCAGCCACGGTTTATCGAGCCGTACACAGTTCTTGAAGAAACTTCATCAATGAATTATCGTGTGACACCACTTGTAGCCCCAGCTGATCGCCGTTATCGAACTACTGAGGTCATCCATGTCTCCCGTATGAATCCCTTCATGCGACGTTCTTTGTCCCCTTGACTTGCCGCGGCCAGGCTAGCCGCTTTCACGTGGGGGGAATTAGTGTGGGCATTTAGTATACCAATCCTCTTCATCTGTACATTATCATCATTATCATGTGTTGCTCATGCATCCTCATCGTTGTCACGTAGCATCATCATCTTTGTCCGTTCATCTCAGCTGTCGGCTGCCGGTTCTTCGGGCCTAATAAAGGTCTTCCAAACCAAGACTTCAATATATATATATATATTGCCGCGCCCGAAACAAAGAACGAAGACGATGTGCGCGCCAATAGCCTCGTGAAAAGGGGGACTTAAGAAGACGACGTGCTTTTGTTTTGCTCGCCTGCTCTTGGCTCCTGCATAAAAACACATGCCGTCGGTTCTCGGACTCAACGTCTCGGTGCACAGCTTACGTTGAACCGCGACAATATTATTATTATTATTATTATTTGCAATACTGTCAACTCCAATGTTGGAGTCATTACAGGGGGCACATTGCAGGTAGTATACATTCATGAAGAACAAACAATAACATTCCAACTGACATACGAGATTCCTTACATTATTGGTAAATATATATATATATATTATGACTTGAGCGTAGGTTGATATGGGGTGAGAAACAGGTGGTTGTACGAGACCAGGGCCGGTCAGAGATGCAAGTTCATCCCTAATGAGGTCACGCAAAGGAACTCCCAAAGACTGTGTTGAACGCGGTGAAGGAGGTGTGAAGCCCATAGACCGCAATTCTTCACGTATAATGTCCCAGATGAGATCACGCAGATGGCCATGGGACGCGGAGTGCTAGTCGCAAATGTCCGGTTGGAGACGAACGGAGTACAGCGAACCAAGGCGCTGGCATGTCGCGACGACACCAGCGATGGTAGCTGGATTTTGCGCAGCGAGGGAATTAAAAGCAACAGGTCCAGTGCTTTTCAAGATGTGGCGTACTTTGTCCAGTTCCGGCATAGATGAATTGACACACCGGCACAGTGAAAGAACATCCTCAATGAAGGAAGTGTAAGATTCGCCGGGATGTTGGCAGCGAGTATAGGGGTCCTCTTCGGGATAGCGGAACGAATAGCCGGTGTCCCAAAAACATGTCGCAGCTGGTGCTGGAAGGTCAACCAGTCGGGTAAGTCAATGACGTGATTGAAATACCATGTCTTCGCCACACCGGTCAAGTAGAAAGAGATGTAACGGAGCTTGGCACTATGGTCCCAGTGATTAGCAACACTCACGCGGCTGTACTCAACGAGCCAGTCCTCAACGTCTTCTCCGCGAAGACTGGCGAAGAGAGGGGGATCACGCTGGTGGCTGTGTATATAAACAGGAGGCGCGGCTGAAGACGGCAAGGGAGAGATGGCAGCAGCGATGGCAGCAGTGCCGGCAGGCTCGTTCTATGACATGCTGCCAGACAGTGGGGGCAATCGACGGCCTGAACGCAGCTCCAGGGAGTCGAGCGAAGTGGGAGAGGACCGAGGACCAAAAATCCACCTCCACCACGTATGACGTCCGAGTTTAGACAGCGTTTATTCAGCCCAAGGGCTCAGCAGCGAACAAACAGTCTGAGACCGAGCAGGCACGCACCCGATGATGATTGTGGTGACACCCACTGAAGATGAAGACAGGGACCCAGACAGATGATGATGATTATGATAATGCATATATGAGAAGAAGCGCATAACAAATGCCCACAATATATTTATATATATATTGTCAGTAAGCATTACCAGTAATGACATGCTTAGCTTTGTGAATGCAACAGGCAGCAAGTAATACTAGCAAGAATGACATTAAACTGAACCACGGAGTAAGATAAGAGAGGAGCGCCGACTCCGCTCGTCTGTAAGGGACACATCTTGCAATGCTGCTTCATTCATGCTTTGCGGTTCGTCTGCCAAATGGCGCTACGGATAGAGGGAAGCGGCGAAAGAGAGGCGCTGCCCTCGAGCAGAGCTGCGGGAAAAGGCTCCGTCCGTGTTTCCAACGGCAGGGACGCGCGCTTAGCAGCGTTCATGGGTCTGCATGCCTATCCGTTTTGTCATCTGCTCCGTGCATGCCTTACGTCTGCTACCAATTCTTTCCTGTAAAGAGCGTGACTATCGCAGTTTGCGAATCGATGTTATGAGAAGCAATAACCCAAATGTATCATTTTACTTCTCTTATTCAATGAGGCCAAATGGTAGGCTGGTATGTGGGGTTTAACGTTCCAAAAGCACCTATAATGTAAATGCAAGGTAAACAGCGGTAGCGGCGTCGGTACCGAAGCAGCAAGAGCAGGCCGAGTATACGGGCAGCGTTGCAGCAGCAACCAGGCAGTCTTAGCTCGTGCCTCGCACCAACGTGTCGATGTCGCTGCAGTAGTGGGCATTCCTCTTCACTACACTTTGTCCCCCGTCGAAAAAGGAGCCATCCTGGCGACTCATGGTGAACAGAGTACGAGCGGGTCGTAATAAGGTTTCAGCCGCTGTACGTGAAAAATTTCACGTCTTCGAAAGCGCTGGTCTGTGGATGGCGTAACGGGTTCGACGGTGTAGTTAACTGGTGAAGTCTGCGAGACAATGCGGTAGGGTCCCTGGTATTTTGAAAAAAAACTTCGAGGAAAGGCCTGTAGGCACAGCGGGAACCCAAAGCCAAACAAGAGTGTCCGGAACAAAGTTAGGGTACGGGTGGTTATCGTCACGCCGAGATTTTTGTCTTCATTGGTCGATTGTTGTGAACGACTGGGTGAGCTTACGGCATTCCTCAGCGCGGCGGGCAGCTTCAGAGATGGGCGTAGACTCGGAGGAATCGGGGTGGTAGAGCAGAATGGTATCTAGTGTGGTAGAAGGGTCTCGGCCATATAACAGGAAAAATGGTGAAAAGCCCGTAGTCGCTTGTGGAGCAGTATTGTAGGCGTACGTCACAAAAGGCAGAATGAGGTCCCAGTTGGAGTGGTCTGAGGCAACATACTTTGATATCATATCCCGTATGGTACGGTTGAATCTTTCTGTCAATCCATTCGTCTGCGGATGATAGGCGGTGGTAGTCCGGTGAATGATACGGCATTCGGCAAGGAGTGCGTTGACGACTTCAGAGAGGAATACACGTCCTCTGTCGCTGAGAAGTTCGCGTGGTGCGCCGCGACGCAGAATGAAGTTCCGCAGGAGAAAAGATGAGACGTCGTGTGCTGTGGCAGCAGGCAAAGCGGCTGTTTCCGCGTATCGCGTCAAGTAGTCGACTGCGACAACGATCCAACAGTTTCCGGAAGCCGTGAATGGTAGAGGCCCATACAGATCAATTCCAACGCAGTCGAAAGGCCTCGCTGGGCAAGGGATTGGCTGGATCGGACCAGAGGCATGATGAGGGAGAGCTTTGCGTCGTTGGCACTGAGGGCATGACTGAATGTATTTGCGCACAAAGGTGTACATGCCTCGCCAATAAAACCGGGAGGAAAGCCGAGCGTATGTTTTGAAGACGCCCGCATGAGCGCACTGAGGGTCAGTGTGGAAAGCTGAACATATTGCAGCACGAAGATGGCGAGGTATGACGAGTAACCACTTTCGGCCGTCGGACTTGTAGTTCCTGCGATAAAGGAGGCCATCGCGGACCTCAAAGTGAGCCGCTTGACGGCGCAACGTTCGAGAAGATGGAGAAGTCGGCGGGTCTGAAAGGAATCGCAGAAGAGTGCTGATCCAGTCATCCTTACGTTGCTCAGACGCCATGTCACAGTTTTCTGGGAACGACACCATGTCGTCCACGGCAGATAGACATGCAGAGCTTTCGGGGGACACAGGTAAACGTGATAGGGTGTCGGCATCAGTGTGACGTCGACCAGACCTGTAGACAGCACGCATGTCGAACTCTTGCAACCGCAAAGCCCAGCGAGCTAAACGACCGGAGGGGTCTTTCAACGTGGATAACCAGCAAAGCGCATGGTGATCGGTGACTACGTCGAAGGGGTGACCATATAGGTATGGTCTAAATTTACCTAGAGCCCATATAATTGCCAGACACTCCTTCTCTGTCACAGAATAGTTCTCCGCTTTGGTGAGGGTACGGCTTGGGTATGCGACTACGTACTCCTCGAATCCTGATTTGCGCTGCGCGAGCACTGCACCGAGTCCAACACCACTGGCATCGGTGTGTACCTCAGTCGGAGCAGTCGGGTCAAAGTGACGCCAGATTGGCGGCGAGGTTAACAGGCGGCGCAACTTTTCGAAAGCATCGTCACAGGCGGGTGACCAAGCGTAACTTTTCGAGTGACTGCGCAGAAGTTCAGTCAAGGGGGCGGTGATCATCGCAAAATTCCGAATAAAGCGGCGGAAATAGGAGCAGAGGCCAAGAAAGCTGCGCAGATCCTTCAGAGACGCAGGTTTAGGAAACTCTGCAACTTCCCGAAGCTTGGCGGTGTCGGGAAGGATACCGTCTTCAGCGACAACATGGCCGAGGATGGTTTGCTGATTTGCGCCGAAGCGGCATTTCTTCAGGTTGAGCTGAAGGCCAGCGTCAGTTAGGTACTGCAGTACTTCATCTAGCCTGCGGAGATGCGTTGGAAAATCTGGTGAAAATATAACTACGTCATCCAAGTAGCACAAGCATGTTTTCCATTTCAGGCCACGCAAAAGATTGTCCATCATCCGCTCGAATGTTGCGGGGGCGTTGCAAGGACCAGAAGGCATGACTAAGAATTCGTAAAGGCCATCAGGTGTGACAAAGGCCGTCTTAGGCTGATCTTCAGGGGCCAGAGAGACTTGCCAGTAGCCACTGCACCTTGGAGGCAGTCAAGAGCATTGTCGATTCTCAGTAAGAGATAAACGTCTTTTCGAGTTATTTTGTTCAGACGACGGTAGTCAACACAGAAGCGAATTGACCCGTCTTTCTTCTTAACGAGAACGACTGGAGATGCCCAGGGGCTATTCGAAGGCTGGATGACGCCATGCTTGAGCATGTCAGCTACTTGGTCATCGATAACCTGGCGCTCGGCTGCGGACATGCGATAAGGTCTTTGACGCAATGGCGCATTGGTACCAGTATCGATGCGGTGACACACAGCGGATGTGCGGCCGAGGGGAGTATGCTGGCAGTCAAAGGAAAAACGGAACTTCTCCAGCCGTCGTAGCAGCTGAGCACGTTGCGAAATGGTTAACGTGTCGGCGATGGAGCTGCTGAGTACGTCAGGCCTAGTAGTCTGCGGCGAAGAGGAACAAGTCACTTCGGCGACTTCGTGTTTGGCGGAAGGACCAGTTGACATGTCAAAAATTGCAGAAGGGTCGAGACTGTAAACCCGCCCGACGCACTCACCCCGAAGTAGTGTTACAGGACATGACAAGAAGTTCGAGATGAGCAGTCTGCTGACGCCGTCACGAAGTTCTAGAAGGGCATAAGGTAGCGGCGAACACTTGCGGCGAACGAAAAGGGCAGATGGCATGAAAAGGGTACTCGACTCGGCGAGCGAGTTGCAAAATACCATGGCGAGGGCGAAAGAGTGCGGCGGTATGATGACGTCTTCAGCAACAAATAGTTTGTCCCCGGTTTCAAGTGCATCATTTAACAGAGCGTCGCCAAACACTTCAAATTCTACCTCAGCGCGAGAGCAGTCGATGACGGTTTTATTAGCGGAGAGAAAGTCCCAACCCAAATTGAGATCATGGGAACAGGAATCTAAAACTAGTAATTCGACGACATAGAGGAGGCCATCAATCGCGATTCAAGCAGTACAGGCAGCAGCTGGCGTGACGTGCTCTGCGCTGGCTGTACGAAGTGATATACTTGCTATTGGCGTCATAACTTTTTTGAGCAAGCGGCAGAGTCTGGCACTGATCACTGAAACTGCGGCACCAGTGTCGACAAGAGCGAGTGCAGCGACGCCGTCCACATATACGTCGAGAACATTCGTTGGGAAAGAGAGAGGCCTTGGTCTTTTTGCGGGCGACGCAGTTCCTGCCTTTGGAACTGCGGCAATCAGTTTTCCCGCTCCGACGATGAAGGACGACGGCGCATCGGGGATGGGGAGCGGCGTCGAGGTGATGGTGAGCAACGGTTAACTGGAGGGCGGTAGTCGGCGTACAATGACATCTGGTCAGGAGGCTGAGATCCTGTGAACGAAGGGCGCGGTGACACGTAAGGGGCAGGTTCGAAGCTCTGGTGGTAGCTTTGGTGGTGGTAGATAGGGACGCGTCGACGGCAGTATCGCGCTATGTGGCCAGGTAGGCCACAGGCAAAGCATATTGGCCGATTGTCGACTGTACGCCATTGTCCACTACTCTGGAGAGACCTTGGCTGAGCGAACCGAGGAGTAGGTCGTGGTGGCATGGCTGATGGCAGTGACGTAAAAGTCTGAAGAGGTGGTCGAGCGGCCACTTCAGCATAGCTTAGAGGTGCAGTTACCTCGGCACAGGCAACGGGGGTCGGCAATGATGAAGCGTCACGGGCAGATGGCAGAGCCGCGCAAACTTGCTCCTGGATGGCCTGGCGAAGGTTTGCTGGAAGAGGTGACTGTGGTTGGCCGACTGTCGATAGCAGCGATAGCTGACGAGCGACTTCAGCACGAACAAACTCCTTGATCTGCGATAGTAGGGACTCAAGGTCAGAGGTGGTGGTTAGGCTTGAGAGTGTGTCATCCGCGACGTTAGGGCGTCACGTGAGGAGACGCTGTCGTCAGAGCTCGTCGAAACTCTGACACAACTAGATGAGCTCAGAGACAGTGACAGGGTTCTTCGACAGCAGCATTTGAAAGGCGTCGTCGGAAATGCCTTCCATGATGTGTCGTACCTTGTCAGTTTCCGCCATCTTCGGGTCGACACGCCGGCAGATGTCGAGGACGTCCTCGATGTAGCTAGTGAATGTTTCACCAGTTTGTTGGGACCGGCTTCGTAGAGGTTGTTCTGCGCGAAGATTCCGCACACCAGGGCGTCCAAAAACATGTGATGCAGGCTTTGAAGGTCGTCCAAGTGGGGATATCCGCCTCATGGTTTCTGTACCATAGCTTGGCAACATCCGTTAAATAAAACATCACTGTACCAAGCTTCGCGGGATCGCCCCATTTATTAGTAGCACTGGCTCGTTCATAAGATTCCAGCCAATCCTCAACGTCTTTCTCATCGGTGCCGCTGAAGATGTCTGGTTCTCGCAAGAGCTGGGCACCGGGACAGCTCCTGCGTGGCGAAGCCGGTGGGGGTGTGAAGACAACGTCGTCAGGCATGACGGACGGCAGCTTTCGGCTACGCAGTTCCAGGATTGGGGAAGACCGCAGCACTCTCCACCAAAATATAATGTAAATGCAAGGTAAACAGCGGTAGCGGCGTCGGTACCGAAGCAGCAAGAGCAGGCCGAGTATACGGGCAGCGTCGCAGTAGCAACCAGGCAGTCTTAGCTCGTGCCTCGCGCCAACGTGTCGATGTTGCTGCAGTAGTGGGCATTCCTCTTCACTACACACCATACGATTATGAGAGACGCCGTAGTGGAGGACTGCAGAAATTTTGACCACCTGGTGTTCTTTAATGTGCATTTAAATCTGAGCACACGGGGCTACAGCATTTCCGCCTCCATCAAAAATGCAGCCGCCGCAGCTGGGATTCGATCCCGCGACCTGCAGCTCAGCAGCTGAGTATCTTAGCCACTAGACCACCCCAGTGTGGCGAAAGAGGCCAAATGCCTGACATCTTTAACGAGGACCACACAGAATTATACAATGCCACTACAACGGACATAAACATAATTTATATATATATAAACTTAATACATGAGGTAACATTGCCAAAAGTGAGCTTCTATCTGGGCACAGAGTCTTTGATGTCGCTCAACGCAGTGGAGCTGCTTGCACTGCTTTCTGCCGCATATTGTTCGTTGGAGGTGCACTCAAGCTGTTGACTTTTCTTATAGTCTTGCCATGCGACCAATGAAGAAGTCCTCTCGTAGGCAAGGCTGAGAATTTTCATTATTTGGGCAAAGACAGGCGTTCACTCTGTATGTGGTTGTAGGCAAATTGATGTCCTCTCACTCTTCGGCACCAGTGTCTGTTGGTTCCTCCTGATATTCAGCATGATTGACTTGAGCCATGCTTACCCCAAAGATGTTTCGAAACGAATTGCTCCCTGAAGTTGAGGCACTTTCTTTACGTCTAGTAGAATGTTTTCTTTGTGTTCGCTGAAGTACCTATCAAACATAAGGTGCTTCTCGAAGTGTCGAGCCCATATTTTGTCCTTCGATTTCAGGGGTCGCATACTCACGGTTACTTTTTAACGCCACTGATGCAGTAGCAGCGGATCAGATGGGACCGGGAAGAGCGGAATCTTCTCCCACCCTTTGCCACAACCAGACTTGAAGCCGGGAACAAAACACTTCATTGTGCTCTGTCCTGTTACCCAGTATTCACACACAAATACAAAGATATCTTGTCCCTTTGAGCATGAATAAACACATTCAAGACATTTTAAACAAAGGATGTAACACGAAAATGTGTGGCTAACAACTGCCGCTCAGGTGTATAGGCATGGAAAACAAGCGTACGTCAGCTCTGCCGTTCTTTTTCAGCAGAATTTTTTGTCTGCTTTGTCTTAAGATCTGTAACAGTGTTTCGCATAGGTGTAAAAAAAGTGGTACAATGTTTTTATTTCATATTTCAATATGAGTATGCATATATACGTTTAGTTTGGTTGTCATACTGAGGCAGCCGAGCAAACGGTTTTCTAGCAGACAACATGCTCCACGCTCACCGCTCCCTGTCGCCGCTGCCGCATGTTTCCGCTAGTTCGCCCATGCGCTCATTAGCACAACTGCACTGATGGCGCTACCTGTTGTGATACGCCCCGAGAGAGGGGAAGCATGTGCGAAACCGCAAAGAGGAGCGAAGGAGGAGAGCAAAGGAATGAGTTAGACCATCGCGTATGCGTTGCACGATGTGTCCCGCGCGAAAGCGTAGAGCGGCGGTGAAGTCGGCGCTCCTCTCTTACCTTACTCCGTGAACTGAACTCATTGTAACATGCTGAGTTAAATCTGAGATAAAATCAAAAATAGGTTAACTGGAATAGTGACACACCCACTTGCATGTAAAATAAAGTGAATTATCATCATGGTAATACGAAACAAAAATTTAGTAGAGAGAAAATAGTGATGTTTTCTAAATGAAGCAAATATGCATAGTAAAAAATGTTTCGAATAAAACATATCTGTGTATTCTAATCATCAAACACAAAGCTCGCATAAAGTCTGCATGAAAGAAAAAAAATTTGACATATATACACCGACACATATGTACCTATCATGTCCACAAGTACATAAGTCAGTGGATTGTAAATGGTGGAAATCGCTTTAAATTACCTTGGGCCAACATGGAAATGATATTTAACTGAAACATCCAACAAGATGTATGTGCAGCACTGTGTTTGTTGGAGGAAACGCGTGTCATGCTACCACACAAAACACTTCCTTCTCTAGTCTCAAGCAGATGAGCCAGCTTAGATTACTGTGCCCGGAAAATATGCTTCAGAACACCACAATACACTTACTTGCTTCACTTTTGTGACTACTGCAGCTTCCAGGTCCAAAGGGTGGACTATAAGAAAAACACCTATGACGCTCTTGTCTATTTTCTAAAATAATGATATGCATCATTAGTACAATAGATTCCAGGGTTTTAAATGCCATAGCCTATTTACGAAGTATAAGCTAGTGGTGGTGCTCCCCATAAATTTTTAACACCTTATGTTCTTTGATGCGCACCTAAAATACAGCATTGTTTTATAGGAGGTGCTCAAATATCCAAAACTTTCACATGTCAAATGTGAGAGTGTTCTGAGAGATTTGGCTTCCAATCTAAACAAGAGCTATTCATAAATATAAATAGTTCTTTTTAATAGTTTATGGATACAATAAGAGGTCAACTGCCCCCAAATAAATGCAACAGTGGTGCAAAATTACAGCAAATGCCATATCTGCATACATACTAGCATAAGCTTAAAACTACATGACACCAAACATGCAAGAAAGAGTTCCACACTCGCCTTAATGGCAACAGGTGGTGTTGACTGAGCTCCGAGGTTTAAATACACATATACCCTAGAAAGTGGACGGAGGGATGGCCGCCACTGTAACTCAGTGGTAGAGCATCGTACTCGTCATTCAAAGGTTGCAGATTTGGATCCTGCCAATGGCAAGTGATCTTTTCGTCCACTTTTCTTTCTTCACATTTACTTTACAATTACTTCTAATAACAACCCCTATACTTTAGATGGCATTATGGTTTGCCAGTTCTCATGAATATTGTGTTTAACAAAGGAAACGAGCCCTTTAATTTACACCAAGCTTATGCACTGTGCATCAAGTTTATGCTAATCAGTGAGGCAGACTTCACTGCCTATACAACAATCATTTGCACTCTATGAAGGATACTGTGCATGTGAAAAATCCATTTAGTTGACCCTGATGCTCCATTTCTGGTTTTAATACAAATATCAATATTGGAATATGAACATTCTTTTACAATAGTACCGAAAGTGGCTATTCAATATTGAAAAATGCTTTATATTCAATTAAGTTCTAGTAGAACTATTCTAGTTGTATATTAAAATAGGCCTTAAAAATCACTATTCATACAGCCATAGTGGCTTTGCATGGCACGCCGATTTGTGTACAGCAATTTCCATGCCTGAAATCGCATCAGCAGTTTGAAGAACAGCAACGCAACACCATATAAACTTAGCTATCACAGCTCAACAATAAACTAACTGTATAAGGCACTTGTTCGGGAACCCTGACGAAGACCGGTCCACCAGTCGAAGCAGTTGGTAATAAAATTAAGACAACCGCTAAGTTGTATTTCTTCTCTTTCCAAGTACGTTTGGCCCATTAGAAAAACTACATCAGTATATATATATATATATATATATATATATATATATATATATATATATATATATATATATATATATATATATATATATATATATATATATATATATATATATTTATATATATATATATTGTCGCAAAGACACAGGTACGCAGGTACAAAATAGGGCATTTACTTTCGTAACCCAAGGGCCAGAAACGTGAACACCAGAGCACGCGCACACAGAACTACTTCGTTGTCCTCCGCAGAGACTGGCTACTATAGTTGCCAGCCTACCTTGCGTCAATTCGCCCCTTTCAAGAGCGACCATCCCGGTCGATTGACTGAGATGCTAGAGGTGGTCATGAAAAAGAAAAATGATCACGTCAACGAAAAAAAAAGCCCACGCTGTTGTGGATAATAAGGAAAAGTTCGAAGTGTTCATAACTCGCGGGCATGATACGGTTTCATCCGTACTACATGGACTACCTCTGGACGTGGACGTCTTCGGTTTAAACTGGTATCGGAGCTTTGGGGAACTACCTCGTAATTCACGTCACTGAGGCAGCGCACAACTTCGTAAGGGCCAAAGTAGCGTCGCAATAGCTTCTCCGAAAGCCCACGATGTCGAACTGGTGTCCACACCCATACATAGTCACCTGGTTGATAGTGGACGTTCCTTCGGCCTTGGTTCTAACGGCGAGCGTCGATATCTTGCTGCGCGCGAATGCGGTTTCCGCACAAGCTGGTGGGCTCTCTCGGCTTTCTCGACGAAGTCGTCAACGCTGTCATTTCCACTGGTGTCCTGGTCCACGGGGAGCATAGCGTCTAGCGGTGTTGTGACGCGACGGCCGTACACAAGCTCGAATGGTGTTAGGTCTGTGGTCTCTTGCACAGCGGTGTTATAAGCACACGTGACGTACGGCAAAATTTCATCCCACGTTTTGTGCTCTACATCAACATACATAGATAGCATGTCGGCCAGTGTTTTGTTTAACCTCTCCGTCAAGCCGTTCGTTTGGGGATGATAAGCTGTTGTTTTCGGTGGTTGGTGTGCGTCAGCTTGGTGACTTGTTGCAATAACTCTGCCGTAAATGCTGCTCCGCGAATGGTTATGAGAACAGCAGGTGCACCATGGCGCAAAACGATGCCGTGGACAAAGAATCTGGTGACTTCAACTGCAGTTCCCTTAGGCACAGCTTTGGTTTCTGCATAGTGAGTCAGATAGTCTGTTGCGACAATTATCCACTTATTTTCTAAGGATAAAGTAGGGAAGGGACCAAGAAGATCCATTCCTTCTTGCTGAAATGGTGCTCGAGGTGGATCTAAAGCTTGGAGGAAACCGGCGGGCTTTGCGGGTGGAACTTTACGCCTATGACAGTCACGGCAGGTGCGAACATAGCACTGAACGGACGAATACAGCTGTGGCCAGTAGTACTTCTGTCAAATGTGCGCTAATATCCTAGCAAAGCCTAAGTGACCGGCCAAAGGATCGTCGTGGCACGCCTGCAAAACTTCCTCACGCAGTGCCGTTGGAACGGCGAGGAGGAAAGTTTCCTGGCTGCTCTCAAGATTTCTCATGTAGAGAACATTGTTTCGCAGGCGATACGTTGTTAAACCACGCAAGAGCCGGCGTGGGACGATAACCTCTTCTCCTTGAAGATGCTGGATGACAGGAAGTAGCTCAGTGTCCTCACGTTGAAGCTCAGCCATCCGCACCACATCGACGATGCCAAGAAACGGTAAATCTTGTTCAGTGTCAGATGACGTCGGAGAAATAGGAGCACGAGACAGGCAGTCGCATCTGTATGCTTATGTCCTGATCGGTAGACCACCGTTATGTCATACTCTTGAAGGCCGAGGCTCCAGCGGGCGAGGCGGCCTGATGGATCCCGTAGATTGGCAAGCCAACAGAGCAAATGGTGGTCACTGACTGCTCGAAATGGCCGGCCGTATAGGTAGGGTCGAAACTTGCTAATGGCCCAAACGACTGCTAGACACTCTTTTTCGGTGGTAGAGTAATTAGCCTCTGCTTTTGTGAGACTGCAGCTCGCGTAAGCGATCACACGCTCGGCGCCGTTCTGCCATTGAACTAAAATCCCTCCGATTCCTACGTTGCTGGCGTCTGTGTGAATCTCGGTGTCGGCAGTGTCATCGAAATGTGCCAGCACTGGAGCTGTCTGCAATCGATTGCGTAGCTCTACGAAGGCTTGTTGTTGTTCTTCCGTCCATACGAAAGGCACATCTGGCCGTGTCAGTCTTGTAAGAGGTTCCGCAATTTTCGAAAATCCTTCGACAAAACGGCGGTAGTACGCACAGAGTCGGAGGAATCGCTGAACAGCCTTTTTGTCTCCAGGACGAGGGAAATCGGCAACGGCAGCCAACTTCTCCGGATCTGGTCGAACACCCCGCGGACTCACCACGTGGCCGAGAAACTTGAGTTCCTGACAGCCGAAGTAGCACTTTTCGGGCTTGATGGTAAGGTTCGCTCTCCTTATTGCAGTGAGGACACTTTATAGCCTTGAAAGATGCTCGTCAAACGTGCTTGAAAACACAACGACATCATCCAAGTATACAAGACACGTCTGCCACTTTAGTCCAGCTAGTACAGTGTCCATCATGCGTTGAAGCGTGGCGGGAGTGGAACAGAGACCGAAAGGCAGCACTTTAAATTCGTAGAGCCCATCAGGCGTCACGAACGCGGTTTTCTCACGGTCGCCCTCGTCAACTTCAATTTGCCAGTACCCTGACTTGAGATCTAATGATGTAAAAAACTGGGCGTGGCGTAGACGGTCTAAGGCGTCATCAATCCGTGGCAGGGAATTAACATCGCGTTTTGTGACTTTGTTAAGCCGCCGATAGTCGACGCAGAAACGTAGTGTGTTGCCTTTTTTCTTTACTAAGACAACAGGTGACGCCCACGGACTTGTCGAGGGTTGAATGACGTCATCATTCAGCATTTCTTGAACTTGACGCTTAATCACCTCTTTCCTTCGGGGACACACGGTATGGATGTTGGCGAAAAGGCCGCAACGACTCCTCGGTAACAATGCGATGTTTTGTAACGGTGGTACGCTGAACTTTCGATACTGTGGAGAAGCAGTCCGAGAATTCCCTCACAAGGTTTAGCAGCCGTTCTTTTCATGAATCTGGCAAGTCTGGATTAACGTGAATGCGGCTTCCCAGGTCAGCACAAGCTTTTACATGCGGTGAAGTCGTATCCGATGTGCCGATATTGGAAAAGTCGGCGATTTCACTGAGGAAAGCGACAGTAGTGCCTCTAGGGACGTGTTGAAACTCATTGCTAAAGTTGGTCAGCAGAACTCGAGAGCGTTTATTCTCTAACCGAACAAGGCATCGGGCTATGCAGATGTTTCGTTTCAGCAGCAGCGGGATATTAGCCTCTGCAATACCTTCATAGTCGTTCGTCGCAGGCTACTCTTTGGCGCTACTCTTTGGCGGTAACGTGACGTAATCGTCAACAATTCTCAAAGCATTGACGTAAATGCTGTGAGGGTTGCGCGCTAAAGCGTGTGCCGTAGAAAATGTTACCTGCGACTCTTGCAAATCAATCACGGCTCCATTATCACGCAGAAAGTCCAGTCCGAGAATCAGGTCCCTCGAGCAACTCGGCAGTATTACAAAATCTCCGAGATACGTAAATCCGTGAATACTGACTCGCGCTGTGCACCGTCCCACCGGAGTGAGAAGATGGCCTCCTGCTGTACGTATCTGCGACCCAGCCCACTGGGTGCAAACCTTCTTCAGCCTGCAGGCAAGACCCATGCTCATAGCGGAAGTGTCTGCTCCAGTGTCAATTAGCGCCATTACTTCTTCGTCGTCCACAGTAACCGCAATGTTTGATATCACCACTCTTCGTACCACGTTTGACTGCGTCTGTACATCTTTTTGCTGCCGTCGGTGTCATCGTAGTGGAAGATCTTCTGTAGAGTCAGCGTCAGCGGCCTCACCTCTGGAGATCGCTGAACTCAGTTTTCCCGACTTACAGGACTGGGTGAACGGCATCTCGGAGCGCCGCGTGAATAGACTGGGCTCGGTGACCTGTAGCGAGCAGGCGACGACGAGCGAGACTCTTGCGACTGATGTTCGATACTGCGACGATTTGAGATGAAACTCTCTATTTCCAGTGGTCGCTCGCCAGGTCGTGGACGAAGGGCATTAGGCCAAAATCCACGGAGACCCACACGACGGTATGGACATGTTCGGTAGACATGTCCGGATTCCCCGCAGTGGAAACAAAGGGGCCTGTGGTCGGGTGTACGCCAGATGTCACTCTTTCTCGGTCTTGCTTCGGCGATCAATGGTGAGCTGCGAGGACAGAAGCCTACCTACATTTGCTGAGCGTGTCGCTCATTGGGGTAAAGTACGCTGGTTGAACTGCACGACGTCGCACTGCTTCCGCGTAGCTCATCTCGACGCAGTGCCTCTGTTGTGGTGCCTCGGACGGTTGGGGAGCGTGAACGGCTTGCCGTAGCTCGGCACGTACCATCTCCGCAATGGAGAGCTGCTCTACAGGTGAAGCAGTCATCTGCATCTTTTGTAGCTCTTCCTTAATGAGACATCTGAAAAGCTCTCGCAACGCGCTGATGTCATTGCCGAGAGTGACAGAAGTGACCTCACTTGGGTGTACACCACAGTTATACTGCCTGGCACGCTGTTGAAGGGCCCTCTCCATGGCAGTGGCTTCCTCATGAAACTCCGCAAGTGTCGCAGGCGGGTTTCGAATCAGGCCGGCAAAAATTTCTTCTTTAACACCACGCATTAGGTGGCGAAATTTCTTGGATTCGGACATAGAGGGCTCCGCACGCCTGAGAAGCCGATCCATGTCCTCTATGTAAATCGTCACCCTTTCGTTAGGGCCTTGAACCCTTGCCTATATAGCACGCTCCGCTGTCTCTTTCCTGTCCTCTCGGGCAAATGCCTTGAGGAACTGCCGGCGAAACTCATCCCATGACGTAAGCGCTGATTCGTGGTTCTCAAACCATGTTTTCGCGGAGTCCTCCAGGAAGCAGTACACATAGCGTAGCTTACGCTCTGCGGTCCAATCGCTGATGATGGCGACCCGGTCGAAATGCTCGAGCCAGTCGTCGGCATCTTCAAAAGCAGCTCCATGAAATGTCTTCGGCGTCTTGGGCTGGTTGATAACCAGGTGCGCTGGTGCTGGCGCTGTGACGTTAGGCGGTGTTTGGTTCATAGTCCTCTGACGTTCAGGCAGCTAACCGTGCTGTGGCTCGAGTCCCTGGAGACAACGGCTGGAACGTACGTGCACAGAGGTAAGCTCGGCTGAGCTACTCGATGAACTTGCGTCAGGGGTGCTCTCAGGGCACCGTATCATCTACCGTACCCCGCACTTCCACCAGAAAATGTCGCAAAGACACAGGTACGCAGGTACAAAATAGGGCGTTTACTTTTGTAACCCAAGGGCCAGAAACGCGAACACCAGAGCACACGCACACAGAACTACTTCGTTGTCCTCCACAGAGGCTGGCTACTATAGTTGCCAGTCTACCTTGCGTCAATATATATATATATATATATATATATATATATATATATATATATATATATATATAAAATAAGGAAAAGAAGTGTATACCTAAGGGCTCTTTTTTGCGTGTTTTAACACAATATTAATGAGATCTAACAGACAGTAATGCCAAGGAATGAGCAGGGGAAGTTATTAGAACCAATGAAATGTAAATAAGAAGAAAGAAAAGTGGATGAAAAAATAACCAGCCGTGAGCAGGAATCAAACCTACAACCTTCGAATAACGCGTTCGATGCTCTAACCACTGAGCTACCACAGCGGCCTTCCCTCCATCCACCTTTTTGGGTTTATAGGTGAATTTAGAAGTAGGAGTGACAGTCAGCGCCATCTATAAGCCAAGCAACAAGTGTGAAAACACTCTTTAATGCGCATGTTTGGCGTCATGTAGCACGTGAGCTTATTATGAGCGGGCAGCTGATCAATAGTCCCTCGTATACAACCTAAACACACCAAGTCTGCCAGTACGAGACCCTCGTTCAATGAAATAAGGGAAAGAAGTGTATACCTAAGGGCTCGTTTTTCCATGTTTTAACACAATATTAATGAGATCTAACAGACAGTAATGCCAAGGAATGTACAGGGGAAGTTATTAGAACCAATGGAATGTAAATAAGAAGAAAGGAAAGTGGGTGAAAAAATAACCAGCCGTGTGCAGGAATCGAACCTACGACCTTCGAATAATGCGTTCGATGCTCTAACCACTGAGCTACCACAGAGGCCTTCCCTCCATCCAGTTTTTTGGGTTTATATGTGAATTTAGAAGTAGGAGCGACAGTCAGCGCCATCTATAAGCCAAGCGACGAGTGTATATATATATATATATATATATATATATATATATATATATATATATATATATATATATATATATATATATATATATATATATAATTTCATTGCTAGGAGGTGTTGGTGAATATATCGTGTTATGACATAATGATCATGCATATGATGCAAAGTGCAGCAGGTTGTAAGACCACGTTTAGTATCGAATTGAAATGTCCTGTGTGCCCACCCCATCTTGTTTGGTTATTGCCCCTTTTTGTTAATGTGCGTTAAATGTGCAGAACTTTAACAAATTTGAGAATCTGTGTGCCTTGTTCATAGACAGCATGCAAAATGCTGGAAAACCTGACAGAAACATGCAAGCACAATACTGTCAAGTTGCACACAGCAAAAGCATGTAAATAAATGTTGTTGCAAAAAGATTAACATACGAAAAGGAAAGCTCATCGGTGACTGCATTGGCACAAGCTCTGAAATCAAACTATCGTATTGAGGTGGAGTGTCCACATATTATTCCAACTTGATTTTGCCAGTTCTTTTAACTTATGCCCAAGGAAGAAGCAAGATACATTGCGCATAGCATAAATTGAACATCCTGCGTTTTCACTTCACCCCAACATGCTGTGGGTGGCTGAAGCAAATCGTTTTGGTGAAGGCACTATAATGTACGGCAGGTTTTATGACATGCGGTGTTCCCTGAACAGCATCAAGTGTATAATTCTTGTTCACTTAAAATCAATACAATCAACAACAAATTAAATTTGCATTTTGTGCCAAATATTTCTCATTTTAGGCAAAAATAGAACATGACTAGTTGCACAATTAATAGGTGTACGAATACACGCTAACAATTACTAACACCCACACATAACAATTACCTTGTTTTTTTTTTCTTGAATTATAAGATTGGGTGTCTTTGAATAAGTGTGTGTAAACTAGATACACTTGCAGACAGTCCATCGTTATTTGCCACTGAAGGGGATATGATAACTTGCGCTGTTTCTCTTGCAAACCACCATTGCAAAAAAGATGCCAAGTTAAACTACTTTTACCGTTTTCAACTCCTTGCTGTTTGTGTGTACAGTGATCTTTTTCTATGTCAAACATTCGAGAATTCAGTACAAACTTGATAGTGTATGATTATATAAGAGTGTATGATTATACAGTTAATTCAACAGCTTATAACTAGGAGCTCCGTGTTTTCAGAGTTCATTTTTCTTGAAATTCGAAGCGTGTTTTTCGGAGTTTATTTTTTAGAGTAAATTAGGCATTTAATATTGCATTAATAGTAGTTTCAATGTGTTCTTAACATTATTTACAATGAAACCACATTCCATTGTTGCTGACGACCCAGTTTCTTGACCCTTTATTCTCTTTTTCACTCCCTGTTTGTTAACTTTGGTAATAAGGCAGTTAATGTGCACTGCAGTAAACATGCCACAGTGTACTTTGGGGAGAGGGCAGGAGCTAGGCAAGCTGCTTCTCTGCTTTTTCACCCAGCCTCTCATCTCATTAAAAGGATAATGAATAAAACTCTAGCTGCCAAGATTTCCAGCCAAATTGAAAAATTGGGTGATGAAATCAACAGACAAAACCTTCATTTCAGACAGAAACCAGACGAAAATAATGACAGCTGCAGACCAGGACATTTCCAAACCCGGTGATCTTGAATCTCTGTTACCCAGAGTTTATGCGTCATGCTGCAAGTTTTTCGAGACCAGGACAAGCCTGGAACACATGCTATGGGAGTGTGGCAGAGGTGGGGCTCAAGACAGGAACGCAGCCTTGAATCGAATGTGCTGGGAGAATGCACTGCTCAGTCAAGCCCTCGAAGACCAACTGTGGGCCGTCCAGCTGGCCGAGGTCGCCGTCAGAGCTCAAGGGCTCGTGGCCGATACCTAAGCAGGGATATCTGCCTAGGTCCCTGAATAACTCACCGGATGTTTTTTCTTTCTGTTTTGAACAAAGTTGCGTCTCTTTCTCTAGTGGGTTTTTCACAAACTGCCGCGTTGAGCAGCAGTGTCGTGTACTACAAGAAATGATGCTACACTTGCCAAAAACGGGCATCCCAACAATGCCAGCTGTCGCCCACGTCTCTCAACCAACTCAGCTTCCCAGAACCACTGTGTCAGCGAACGATGCTCTCAGCTGGGGTAAAGAACTGGCACATTTGTGAAAGGGGGAGCGAGGAATGAAAGGAGAGTTGAGGAAAAGAAAGAGGAGAACAGGAGAAGCCCATAATCGTTGGACAGGGCATGTGCACCCTACATGCGCTAAAGAAATCAGTTCTGTTCTAGCCTTGAGGAAGACAAGTTTCGCTTGTCAAAACATCGGCTCGACATCAATCCCTGTTTGCGGATTTTTTCATAACAGATAATGGTCATATAACATATAATAGTCATCTCCAGTAATAGTTTCTTATTGGTAACTCGATCGTTAAACAAAAACCAGGAAAACCACAAATATAAAATAATGATTTGTGTTTGCAGATAAAGTACTCAAGTACAAACTCAACTGACGCAGAATCACAAGTTGAGCTTGTTGGTGCATGTGTATTACTTGAAGCACAACAGAGAAAATGATAGAGTAGTGTCTGTTTTCCCAGTGGCTTTCTCTTATCATGTCTGACTTTATACTGTGTCACACTCAAAATTATTTCGCAGCATACAAACAACAATAATGACTCCACAGAATTATTGAGATATTCACATATATAATTTGAACATACACAAGTACACTCAACAACAACAAAAAATGACTAGAAAAAGCGATCATCAGTGACAATATACAAAAGCCTACGGCACAGTCACACACACAAAAAAATGAACAATCACTTCGGTAGTTTTCCAATACTGCCACACAACATTAGAAGTGCTAAGTGTACAATGCATGCTACATTCAAGTACATACAATAACTCATTCTAACATTATGCCCCCATTTCCACAAAATTATTGTGATACAGATCAATTTACGAGCACATCAACCATGAAATAGCATTGCAATCATAAATTTATTTTCCAGACTGGCTGCAGCAAATTTCTATTTTTGAGCAAGTAAATTAATGCCTTAAAGTTGAATGACATTACAAAATTAAGTTTTCAATAAATTCCTATTGATATATGGCAGTCAGCTGCATCACTGCCATCGCGGCAAAAACACTTTGTTAGACACCATGCGCTAATTGGTTTTTCATCAGCGTGCCTGCGTTACAGACATCGGTGGTCCAAGTTGTAATATTTGCAAGCGAATAAACAAAGAAGTCGACTTTCCGGAAAGCAATTCTGATGAACGCAAGCATCGCGCTCGCTGCACAAAATGTAATCGCCAGTAAAGTGAAAACAACAATTATTTACCTGGAGAAGGGCTACTTCCTGTTCGCAGTCACGCCTGGCCTTCTCGTCAAGCATTTCTTTCGCCTGGAAATCAGAGAAGTGGGACTTTTACGGAAGGTGTTTGTACTGTATACATTCATACAAAGCATCGGGCAAATCGCAACAGTCGACATTTGGCAGCGCATGTATAATACTACACAGCGCGATCGCTGATATCCAACCAGGAAGGAATCGAGGCATGCTGAAAGACATCACGCGAGTCTCGTCAGATGAAACAGCCAAAAGCTTAGTTCGTTGACGAGACGTCGTGCCTTGATCCATTCCTGGCTGAGCAAAGCTTTTCACCACGTAGTGACAGGCAACAAGTGTCATAACTGATCGCGTGAAGTACGCACCTTAACTTTCTTGATAGCCACCAGTGTGCCGTCTACAGTACTTCGAGCCTTGTGCACAACGCTGAAGCTGCCCCGGCCTATTTCGCCGAGAAGCTCGAACTTTGCCAGGCTACTTGTACCAATGCGCTTTAAATCGGCGCCCGAAAGCTGCCATCCGAGCGCGCCTGCTGCCTGTGCCATGTTCGAAACGGCTTAGCAACCGGCGCGAAGCTGCGATGAAGACCTTGGAAGTGGTGCACGTAGCGATCACAGGCAAAGCTGTTACCGATTCCTCGCATACACCACCCCGAACAACGACTTGACTGCCGCGTTCAGCTGTGATAGAACTATACACTTATTGCTACTTTCACATGCGCGGTGCTGCCATGGCCTGCTGCTGCCTCTTTTCCCTCCCCAAGAAGAAAAACAAATTTACTTCCGAGTCCCTGCATTGGCTGAGTGGATGGTCACGTGCTGCAGACGGGCGCAGACGGCCGCTCTCCGTGGCGCGTGAACGGACCACGACCTACTGTACACCTGACCTGCCCAGCTGGCCGCGGTCTACGAAGCTGCCTGCGCCGGCTTGGATTCCGTACTTGGCCGCCTAGGGACGCTCAAGTTACCCCAGCTGGAAAAGGGCTGAGAAAAGGGTTCCTAATAGTACATCAACAGGCTCAGATGGCATTCCTATTATGCTGATAAAGACATTAGGTCCGAAGTCCAAGCAGGCTTTGAGAGAGGCAGTGAGCAAAATAATTAGCGATGGGGAAGTTCCCGATGGATGGAAACTTAGCAGGATGAGCATGATCTATAAAGGAAAGGGGGACAAAGCTGACATAAACAACTACCGTCCTATAACAGTGACATCAGTGGTCTACAGGCTGGCGATGCAGATTATAAAGGAAAGACTGCAGGCATGGATAGAGGATGAGGGGTTGCTAGGGGAACTGCAGAATGGGTTTCGGAAACACAGGAGATTGGAAGACAATCTGTTCTCACTGACGCAGTGCATCGAAATAGCAGAAAAGGAACACAGGCCCCTGTGGCTAGCATTTTTGGATATCAAGGGGGCGTACGATAGCATGAATCAAGAGGAATTGTGGGGAATACTGCACGCACTAGGCGTGGAACATGTAGTCACAAATCTTTTAAAGGATATCTATAAAGGTAACAAGGTAGTTATAAAGTGGGGAAAACAGGTATCCAAGCCTGCAAAAGTAAAACGGGGGCTTAGGCAGGGGTGTCCCCTGTCACCCTTATTATGCATGATCGATGGACCTACAAGGATTAGAGGCCAAATTAGAGGGAAGTGGACTGTGGGCTTCAACCTCTCTTTAGTAAAACAAGGAAAACTCATTGAACAGGCACTATCAGCATTGATGTACGCAGATGATATAGTGCTAATGGCCGACAACAAGGAAGATTTGCAGAGATTGGTGGACATCTGCGGTAATGAGGGAGATGTGTTAGATTTCAGATTCAGTAAGGAAAAATCAGCAGTCAGGATTTTTAATGACAATGAAGGTAGTGAGCTTAGAATACAGGAGGTCACGCTAGAGATAACAGATAAATACAAATATCTGGGCGTATGGTTAAGCAATGGGGCCGAGTACCTAAGGGAACGCGAAATTTACGTGACGACTAAAGGTAACAGGAATACAGCGGTGATGAAAAACAGGGCACTGTGGAATTACAACGGGTATGATGTTGTGAGAGGAATATGAAAAGGGGTCATGGTTCCTGGTCTGACGTTCGGCAATGCGGTCTTGTGCATGAGATCCGAAGTTCAAGCAAGATTAGAAATTAAGCAACGTGGAATAGGTAGGCTTTCCTTAGGAGCTCACGGGAATACACCAAATCAGGGAGTAAAAGGTGATATGGGATGGACATCATTTGAGGGCAGGGAAGCTAGTAGCAAGATAATATTTGAGAAGCGATTGAGAGAAATGGGGGAGGAGCGTTGGGCTAGGAAGGTATTCAGCTACTTGTACATGAAGAATGTCGATACAAAATGGCGGAAGCGAACCAGGAAATTGACTGGTAAATACTTACAAAACAGCAGGGGGCCAAACCAAAAAGAATTATCGGTGAAGAAGAAGGTGAAGGAAGCCGAGACCGATATGTGGAGAATTGGCATGATTAAGAAGTCCGCACTAGAGATCTATCGAAGTTTTAAGCAGGAAATTGCCAAGGAAAGGATCTATGATAATACTCGGGGTAGTTCTCTACTGTTTGAGGCCAAGACGGGAGTATTGCGAACCAAGACATATCGGGCCAAATACGAAGGGGTAGACACGGTATGCAGTGCGTGTGGAGAGGAAGAAGAAACTGCGGAACACTTGATAATGTTCTGTAAAGGGCTTCACCCTATAGTTCAGGATGATGGCGCAGAGTTTTTCAAAGCACTGGGGTTTAGGGACAGTGAGGGCAAAATAGACTTTAAGCGGGTAGAATTAACTAGAAGGAGGTTATCTGATTGGTGGCTAAAGTCAAGGCACGAGTGAAAATTAAACCCTTCACTGCAAAGTAAGCATCCTCAACCTCACTATTTAAGGGGGAAAAAATAAATCTAGTTTTTGATTCATTAACTATTACGGCTTAGTGGCGCTAGCCACCGGCCAATCTAAATGGTACAGCCATATACATCCATGCATTCATCCCTGAGCGCCAGTGAATGCATGGGTTGCCGCCGGTTAGAGAAGAGTTGCATCACGCATGAAGTAAATGTGACGGCTATCTTGAATCATTAATATTTCATGTGACTTTGAGAATCTTCTTTTGCATTTTAGTTGACATTTCAGTGCATTATTTTTCAAATAGAATCGCAAATCAGGTACAAACACATGTATCAGCGTGCAAAACAATAAAGAATGACGACGTAAGCAGGTTGTAAAAAGCGCTGGCCACGAAATGTTTATTTAACTCATGATACCAGCTATATGTGTATACAATGGTAGACTTGTTGCCGTTGGATTACACTCAGCTTGCTTGCGTTTACTGTCTGGGCAAGAAAGGGCAAGGACTATGACACTTGACAGTGTCCGCGGCATCCGGCGCGCATAGAAAGCAACACAATACAGATAATTTTGCGCATAAGTACCTTCGTCTCAAATGGCAAATGTAGATCGCAGGTACATGAATAATCAATTAAAGACACTCTGCAATTGTTTTGAAACGAAACAGCACTTAAAATAACTTATTCAACGTTGATTCTTCACACAATGGGTGTGTTTCAAAACCTAGTTGCATAGCCACATGTAGAGACATGGTTTTCATATGTGCACTCATGTCATCTTTCTTTTTTTTTTTGTAATAAACAGTTGTGAGTATAGCGCGTCGTCGTTTACTTTCTTGAGGTTGTCAGTTTATTATTTTTTTGCGCTAATATGCGTTTCAGTCTGTCATGCACCACCAACCAGCCCAGCAACTCACTCTTTTAGAGACACGTAGTCCTTTACAACACAGAAATCACCTTGATCCATTTTTCATGGACCTTGGTCACTGGAAACTCATGAAAAGTCACATCAGGAGTCTTCCCTTGCCTTGATTCGCCGAAAGGCACGCAGCACACCACCATCGTGATGGTTCATCTGCACCAAGAAACCTCGCTTCGCTGGTGTACAAACTGCACCTACCTGCACGCTTCTATCGCATGACGATAGTTATAGCGCGAGAACAAAACTACGACACAGAGACAAGAAGGACACGAAAGACACAAGCGCTAACTTCCAACTGAGTTTATTGCGCAGTGCACGAAAATATATAGAGGAGACAGTAACTATGTGATAAAAACCATATGGCACAAAGAGCAGAACATGAGTAAGAAAAAACAAAACAAACAACACAAAAACAAAAGCACTGAAAAACAGCAAAAAAAAATCTAGAAGAAAACGAAACAGAAAGGTAAAGATAATATAACTACCTGCCCGCACCGAAACCTTCGAGAAACCTGCATTCCTTATCGGACAAAGCCACGCAGGGCTTGCTAATACAAGGCACCTGTTCGCGTGCCATCTGCGCGGCCTCGACAATGACTCGGGTGCTTTCATCTCTGTGCTTGTACAGCGTCGCTGCAGTGTGTCCTTGAAGAGGGGAACACAACTGCACTCAGAGCAGTGCTGAGCAAGAAAACCATCTTTCCGGTTTCTAACATTGTTAGCGTGTTCTCTCAGCCGATCTTTCAGACACCTTCCGGTCGTTCCGACATAACAAGCACCGCATGAAAGGGGGGTCCTATAGACAACTTCCCGGGAGCAGGCCGCATACCTGTTTCTATGTTGAACTCTGCATTCCGTTTATGACTGCGTTTTCAGGGGGTTAGTATATTTGGTGAGGCTGATTAATTTGAACGGTGCCGAGAACAGGAGACGAACTCTAACACGTTTTCCGATTTTCTTGAGCCTGTGTGATATCTGGTGTATGTATGGAATCACGGCTAACGCAGGTTCCTCGAAAGTTTCGGTGCGGGCAGTTATATTGTCTTTACCTTTCTGTTTCGTCTTCTTCTAGATTTTTCTTTGCTGTTTTTCACTGCTTTTGTTTTTGTGTTGTTTGTTTTGTTTTTTCTTACTCATGTTCTGCTCTTTGTGCCATATGGTTTTTATGACATGGTTACTGTCTCCTCTATATATTTTCGTGATCTGCGCAATAAACTCAGTTGGAAGTTAGCGCTCCTGTCTTTCGTGTCCTTCTTGTCTCTGTGTCGTCGTTTTGTTCTCGCGCTATAACTATCGTCATGCCATACCAACTAGCCCAAGCTGCCACGCTTCTATCGCAGCTCGGCACGAGGAGACGGTGGCAAAAGATCGTCGATCGTCGTTATACTTTAGTTTTTTCAAAAAGAGGCTTTTATTCATTTTTTTTTCAATCATCCAGAGTGTATGCACGCGTAAACATTGCTGCTTTTCTCCCAGTGTCGCGCGGGCAGACTAAAAAAAAAAAAAAAAGCGCGGCGACCCATGTTTTGGCCGTCAGCAACCAGTGCGGATGAGGTAAGTTGCAGCGCCACAGGGCGCATAGCGGCAGGCACTAATGCGAGAAAGGGCGTGCTGGCGCTTCGCTCGCTGGGCAGGTCAGTAAAATACAGAAGGTCGTGGTGCGGACAGCCAACGAGGCAGCTGTACTAGTTCGTAGCCTGCTCGCACAATAGTTTATTTCAAGGTAATTGTCACACCTAGTTGTCTTGATGTCTAAAATTTCATGCCGTGCATTGCGCAGTCATTCACGTTTCATTGATCAATCGTATCAGGTGACCTGGCGTGTGGATGAGAACCGAAGTGACAATTTATTTGAGTGAACACACCGACTCGATCGCCAATATATATATATATATATATATATATATATATATATATATATATATATATATATATATATATATATATATGTGTGTGTGTGTGTGTGTGTGTGTGTGTGTGTGTGTGTGTGTGTGTGTGTGTGTGACGCTACGATGAATGGGCGACGTGGCGTGGCTCATACGCCATGTTTATTCCGTTTTCACTTCTTCCTTCTCTGCTTCTACCAATCATCGCTTCATACGTCACACGATTCCCCCTCCTCCCGAAAGAAGGCATGGATTACTAACAAGAAAAAGTAAACAAGGCAAGGTTGAAAAGTCACAAATGTCAAAATGCACAATTGGTTTCATGTCCCAGTGGTGTTCCGTAAACTCGCAAAACTTCAGAAATGAGTGCGGCCGTCCGGTGACTGGCGGAGTTCTGGTGGGCGAGGTTGGCTGTGGCGTTCTGGAGATGGTAACCGTGTCTTGCAAAACTGCACTGACCATGACATGACTTGAGCAGCTGCGAAGAACGAACAAGGTTGGAAGTTCTTGGAGCACTTGAAGGTCGAATGTCGTAGGCGCGAAGTTCTCCGTCGTAGACGCTGCTTTATGTGTCGTGGCTGAGACAGAACGAGTGCTTGCAGCTTGCATGTGCGAGAACCGAAGCTGATGGTATGATGCCTTTGTTCCTTCATTGTACACGTGGTAGCTGCACGTCTCTTTCGTAGCTTTCTGTGGTCTTCTCTCAGTTTGTTGAATCGTAGACACGGTGTTGAGAACTGGTGCACAAAACTTTGTCGTCGTTGCTTTCTGCGAAGATGGCTTAGGCATCGACTTCGTCTTTGCTTCTTTAATTGATGTTGTCTCTGACGATCTTTCAGCCACAAGTGTACTCGTGAGGAGGTTTCACTTGATCGTTGTTCTTGTTCGAGTAGCCGTTGCAGTTCTTGGAGTTCGTGGAGTTGCCTTTGTTGAAATTGCTCGTCTTCTTGCGAAAGTTCGTCAGATGGGCATCTTTCAGGAACATGAGTCTGCTTTTCTTTAGATGGTGATGTGATCAGTAGATTGTCGGTAGTCGACCCTGTACTGCTAGGCTTGTCCTGCGATGAAAACAGCGTGACAGGCTGATGAGAACGCTCCCAAGATGGTTGTGAGTCATCCTTGATTGTAAATGCTTCTGTCAGTTGACAATGCGCCGGCGTTGGTGGATTCGAAATTCCTGCAGTGCTTTGACTCACATGTGTGTTGTCACTTGACGATGAGAGCACAACAGACATGGCTTCAGGTGGTTCTGATGGTGTATGTTTTTCTTTTTGCAGCGTAGTTAGGCTGACAATGTCTGTCGAACGACCCTGGTCGGGAACGTCAGGGTGGGGGCTGGTATTGCGAGGATTCACCAGCTCGTCACACGTAAATTCCGTCACACGCTCGAAACCGTTTGGGCTTTGTGTGTGACACGATGCATCAAGGCATTTGGGTGGTTCTGTAAAATCAGAAGTGTTGTGGTCCAGTGAACACGTTGAAAATGCCGATTTCATTGTTCTTGGGAAAGCCGGCTTTAGGTTTAGTCTTTTGCCGAAATGGTCTAAATTCCTTTCGGTATACGGAGGCTTTACCTTGTCTGTTGCGACGTGCAAGTAACCAGTCGGTGTTCGAATGCGTGACGTTTTTTCGGAAGAGTCATATGATGGTACAATGGTGGTGTATTTTCTCTGAGGTCTCGTTTGGAAAATAGACTTCGCGTAACTGTGATGGGTCAGTTGAAAAGCCTTCCGCTGATGAGGTATAAACAGGTCTTCATCGTATTCTTTGAAACGAATGATCATTTCTTCTTTGATCTTTTTCCAAGACTCATCGTTCTCGAAGATGTGGGTGAGGTAAAATTTGAATGCCTCAATTGAGATGTAGTCAGTAAAGTTGATGACCATCTCCCGTTCCGACCATGATGCAGCGGTAGCGTGGAGCTCGAACAGGTCAAACCAGTCTTGTACGGGTCCATCGTCCACTGATCCGGTGTACTTGGGGATGTCGAGGTCAGCCGATGGTTCTGTCATGGTGTTGGTCGTTGTCCTCCTAGGCGATGATTCGGTAGTCAATGTACGGTCAGGGTGTCTTCTGGGGAACTGCGTCGATGATGAGTGACTGATGAAGGGGCAGGCAGGTCTCCATCCTGTCGACTTGTGTGACGCTACGATGAATGGGCGACGTGGCGTGGCTCATACGCCATGTTTATTCCGTTTTCACTTCTTCCTTCTCTGCTTCTACCAATCATCGCTTCATACGTCATATATATATATATATATATATATATATATATATATATATATATATATATATATATATATATATATATATATATATATATATATATATGTGTGTGTGTGTGTGTGTGTGTGTGTGTCTGGCTAGGCACCTCATACAAAAAACCAGTGGGTGCCCGGCGGTAATAGGCATCGAACCCAGTACCTTCCTCAGTGGACGCAGACAGTTTTTAGGGCTACCGACGTCGACGCCGTTATTTCTCTCTTTTAGCACTCACTATTTTCACTACGCAAGCTATCCACGCTAACCAACTCAAGCCAGCCAACGGTTTGGACGTCAGACTCTGCCCAGGCGGCGCGGCGAGAGATGGATGAATTGGATGGATAGATATGGCTGTACCACAGAACACCTACCAGGCTGTACCCTTTAGATCAGGCGGTGGCTAACGCCACCAAGCCGTAAGACTTAGTGAACCAAAAACTAGATGTATTTTTTTTCCTTTAAATAGGAAGGTTGAGGACTCGTACTTTGCAGTGAAGGGTTTAATTTTCACTCGTGTCGCCACCAGCACCTTAATCGACGTGCCAGCAATAACTGGGTAGTGCAAAAACAGCCACCCGTAAGCGAACGTGCATGGGCCCTCCTGTTTCGTCGGTCTTGAAGCGCGGTTTCTTGAAAATTAAGGACCTTTCAAGCTTCTTCCGTCAATCCAACTTCGCTTCAGAAAAGTAAAAAGCTAATCAAACCGAACTGCGGGTACAAAGCAAAGGATGTTATGTTATTTGTGCTGCAATTTAAGTGCAAGCGAGCATCGCATGACAATGACTTCGAGGCAAGTACTCCAATGTGCGTATATTATAAATATATATAAGGAAAACAAGTGTATAATTAAGGGCTTGTTTTTCGTGTTTACACAATATTAATGAGATCTAACAGACAATAATACCAAGGAAAGTATAGGGGAAGTTATTAGACCTATTGTAATGTAAATGAGAAGAAAGAAAAGTGGGTGAAAAGATAACTTGCCGTGGGCAGGATCCGAACCTGCGACCTTCGAATGACGCGTTCGATGCTCTACCACTGAGCTACCACGACAGCTACCCCCCCCGCCACTTTATTGGGTATCTATCAATTCAAACGATGGATGGATGGATGGATATGGCTGTACCCTTTAGATCGGGCGGTGGCTAGAGCGCCACCAAGCCGTAATACTTAATGAACCAAAAACTATATTTATTTTTTTTCTTTAAAAAGTGAGTTTGAGGATTCGTACTTTGCAGTGAAGGGTTTAATTTTCACTCGTGCTAGACTTTAGCCACCAATCAGATCACCTTCTTCTAGTTAAGTCTACCCGCTTAAAGTTTATTTTGCCCTCCCGGTCCCTAAACCCCAGTGCTTTGAAAAACTCAGCGCCATCATCCTGAACTATAGGGTGAAGCCCTTTACAGAACATTATCAAGTGTTCGGCAGTTTCTTCTTCCTCTCCACACGCACTGCATACTGTGTCTACCCCTTCGAATTTGGCCCCATATGTCTTGGTTCGCAGTACTCCCGTCCTGGCTTCAAACAGTACAGAACTACCCCGAGTATTTTCATAGATCCTTTCCTTGGCAATTTCCTGCTTAAAGGTTCGATAGGTCTCTAGTGCGGACTTCTTAATCATGCCAATTCTCCACACATGTCAGTCTCAGTTTCCCTCACTTTCTTCTTAACCGATATTTCTTTTTGGTTTGGCCACCTGCTGTTTTGTAAGTATTTACCAGTCAATTTCCTGGTTCGCTTTCTCCATTTTGTATCGACATTCTTCACGTACAAGTAGCTGAAAACCTTCCTAGCCCCCATTTCTCTCAATCACTTCTCAAATTTTATCTTGCTGCTAGCTTCCCTGCCCTCAAATGATGTCCATCCCATATCACCTTGTACTCCCTGATTTGGTGTATTCCCGTGAGCTCCTAAAGCAAGCCTACCAATTCCACGTTGCTTATTTTCTAATCTTCCTTGAACTTCTGATCTCATGCACAAGACCGCATTGCCGAACGTCAGCCCAGGAACCATGACCCCTTTCCATATTCCTCTCACAACATCATACCTATTGTATTTCCACAGTGCCCTATTTTTCATCACTGCTGCATTCCTGTTACCTTTAGTCGTCACGTTGATTTTCGTGTTCCCTCAGGTACTCGGTCCAATTGCTTATCCATACGCCCAGATATTTGTATTTATCTGTTATCTCTAGCGTGACCTCCTGTATTTTAAGCTCACTGCCTTCGTTATCATTGAAAATCATGACTGCTGATTTTTCCTTACTGAATCTGAAATCTAACCTATCTCCCTCATTACCGCAGATGTCCATCAATCTCTGCAAATATTCTATGTTGTTGGCCATTAGCACTATATCATCTGCGTACATTAATGCTGGTAGTGCCTCATCAATGAGTTTTCCTTGTTTGACTAAAGAGAGGTTGAAGCCCAGTCCACTTCCCTCTAATTTGGCCTCTAATCCTTGTAGGTACACCATGAATAATAAGGGTGACAGGGGACACCCCTGCCTAATCCCCCGTTTTATCTCTGCAGGCTTGGATACCTGTTTTCCCCACTTTATAACTACCTTGTTACCTTTATAGATATCCTTTAAAAGATTTGTGACTACATGTTCCACGCCTAGTGCGTGCAGTATTCCCCACAATTCCTCTTGAATCACGCTATCGTACGCTCCCTTGATATCCAAAAATGCTAGCCACAGGGGCCTGTGTTCCTTTTCTGCTATTTCTATGCACTGCGTCAGTGAGAACAGATTGTCTTCCAGCCTCCTGTATTTCCGAAACCCATTCTGCAGTTCTCCCAGCACCCCCTCATCCTCTATCCATGCCTGCAGTCTTTCCTTTATAATCTGCATCGCCAGCCGGTAGACCACTGATGTGACTGTTATGGGACGGTAGTTGTTTATGTCAGCTTTGTCCCCCTTTCCTTTATAGATCATGCTCATCCTGCTAAGTTTCAATCCATCGGGAACTTCCCCATCGATTATTAGTTTGCTCACTGCCTCTCTCAAAGCCTGCTTAGACTTCGGACCTAATGTTTTTATCACCATAATTAGAATGCCATCAGGACCTGTTGATGTACTACTCGGAACCCTTTTCTCAGCCCTTTCCCACTCACGTAGTGAAAATGGAGCCATTGCACCACTTGGTTCGTCCTTGTCTATTGTGGTGCATAAAGCACTTCTTTGTTGAAATTTTTCTGTCACCCTTGTTCTTATATATTCAATAGCTTCGTCCCCTTCTAGCCTAGCACCTTGGGCTGTAGTTATAAACCTCTGCTCTCGGCTCCTCCCATTTCTCAGGGAGTTCAGATGGTTCCAAAATTTCGCAGCTGCCTTTCTACGTGGGAGTGTCAGTCAGCGCCACTAGTAGCCATGGCGGCGAGTGTGGCACACTTTTATGAGCCTGTTTGGCGTCACGTAGCACGTGAACTTATTACTAACTGGCAGCTGACCAATAGTCCCTCGTATACAACCTAAAGGCACCAAGTCTGTCAGTACGAAACCCTCGTTAATGATTAAGGGAAACAAGTGTATATTCCCCTATACCTTCCTTGGCATTATTGTCTGTTGGATCCCATTATTATTGTGTGGATATATATATATATATATATATATATATATATATATATATATATATATATATATATATATATATATATATATATATATATATATATAAGGGAAAGAAGTGTATACCTAAGGGCTTGTTTTTCCGTGTTTTAACACAACATTAATGAGATCTAACAGACAGTAATGCCAAGGAATGTACAGGAGAAGTTATTAGAACCAATGTAATGTAAAATAAGAAGAAAGAAAAGTGGATGAAAAAATAGCCAACCGAGAGCAGGAATCGAACTTACGACCTTCGAATAACGCGTTCGATGCTCTAACCACTGAGCTACCATAGCGGCCTTCCTTCCATGCACTTTTTTGGTTTTATATGTGAATTTAGAAGTAGGAGTGACAGTCAGCGCCATCTATAAGCCAAACAACGAGCGGGAAAACACTCTTATGCGCATGTTTGGCGTCACGTAGTACGTGAACTTATTATGAGCGGGCAGCTTATTAATTGTCCCTCTTATACAATCTAAACACACCAAGTCTGCCAGTACGAGACCCTCGTTCAATGAAATAAGGGAAAGAAGTGTATACCTAGGGGCTCGTTTTTCCGTGTTTTAACACAATATTAATGAGATCTAACAGACAGTAATGCCAAGGAATGTACAGGGGAAGGTATTAGAACCAATGGAATGTAAAATAAGAAGAAAGAAAAGTGGATGAAAAAATAACCGAACGTGAGCAGGAATTGAACCAACGACCTTTGAATAACACGTTCGATGCTCTAACCATTGAGCTACCACAGCGGCCTTGCCTCCACCTACTTTTTTGGGTTTATATGTGAATTTAGAAGTATAAGTGACAGTCAGTGCCATCTATAAGCCAAACAACGAGCGTGAAAACACTCTTATGCGCATGTTTGGCGTCACGTAGCACGTGAACTTATTATGAGCGGGCAGCTTATTAATTGTCCCTCTTATACAACCTAAACACACCAAGTCTGCCAGTACGAGACCCTCGTTCAATGAAATAAGGGAAAGAAGTGTATACCTAAGGGCTCGTTTTTCCGTGTTTTAACACAATATTAATGAGATCTAACAGACAGTAATGCGAAGGAATGTACAGGGGAAGTTATTAGAACCAATGGAATGTAAAATAATAAGACAGAAAAGTGGATGAAAAAATAACCAACCGTAAGCAGGAATCGAACCTACGACCTTCGAATAATGCGTTCGATACTCTAACCACTGCGCTACCACAGCCGCCTTCCCCCCATCCACTTTTTTGGGTTTGTATGTGAATTTAGAAGTAGTAGTGACAGTCAGCGCCATCTATAAGCCAAACGACAAGTGTGAAAACACTATATATATATATATATATATATATATATATATATATATATATATATATATATATATATATATATATATATATATATATATATATATATATATATATATATATAGTGTTTTCACACTTGAGAATGGAAGACGATGTTCTGGGGCAGCGCGTGCTCGACAAAGGCAAAGTCGGGGTTCGCCCCGACTTTGCCTTTGTACTTTCCGAGCATCAGAGTGATGCCTTTTTGTTTTCTCAGAGGGGGAATAATGCCGCTTGGCCGCTTACGGCGAGCACAAGCCATGGCTGCCCGCGAGAATGGAAGACGATGTTCTGAGGCAGCGCGTGCTTTGGCTAGTTGTTTATTATTGAAGCAGCCATCTTGCCAGTTTTCGGTGCGTCTCCCCGCCGGCTCAGTTCTTCCTAGTTGAAGACCTTTTGTAGCACGTGACAACTGGTGGAGCTGCTGGGTAACCCCCAGCCGATGTTCCAAACGCCTCCAGGTAGCCCTGTACCTGCAGTGACAACACCTTTCCACCGCTCAAGCCAAAGACTCCGAGGACTACCTCCTGAGCGTGGACCTCTTCCCGAGATGACGTCTGTCACACCCCCCCCAACGCTACGGAAGGCGCTGCAGCCTCCAACGCACAGGGAAGCGCTGCAGCCTCGCATCATACGCTGTGGAAGCCACGTGTGCCGATGGTGTTCCACGGTTCCGTCTTGGATGATGTCGAAGACTGGCTGGCCCAGTTCGAACGGGTTTTGGATTACAGTGGTTGGAGCGACTTCGACAAAATGAGGAACGTGTATTTCAGCTGGGAGGAAGGCGCTCGTACTTGGTACGAAAACCGTGAGCCTTCTCCCTCGTGTAGCGTCTTTCGTCGATACCTGCTGGCAAGTTGGGTCAATCCCGATCGCCGCGAATGAGCCGAGCGAGCGATTCAGTCGCGCCTCCAAATGCCGAATGAAAGCGTCATGATGTACGTCGAGGACATGACGAGCCTCTGTCGTCGAGATGACCCCGACATGGCGGAAGAAAAGAAGGTCCGTCATTTAATGCGAGGAGTGAAGGAGGAGCTTTTCGCTGGCCACGTTCGCTGTCCCCCAAAAACCGTGGCGGAATTTTTGACCGAAGCCACAACCATGGAGAAAGTGCTGCAGCAGCGCTCTACTGTGTACGATCGGCAAGTGAGTGCCACTTCGTCAATAGGTCAGATCGGAGGTGCGGCAGGCAACATCAACATCGAGTCTCTTTGCGATCTCATTCGATCAGTGCTGCGCGACGAACTACAAAAGATTCAGTGCCAGTCCCAACCTACTGCAGGGTCTATTTGCAGCCTTGTCAGAAACGAAGTACGAGAGGCTCTCCAAGTGCCGCCTTCCAGCTATGTCCCGCCTGTCCCGGCAGAGCCACATCGTGCATCATACGCAGAAGCTGTAAGCCGATATATTCCTGCTTCACCACGCTTCGTTAATCCGATGCATCATGATGCACTTCCTTCGGTGCAGCCAATTCTGCACTCAGAAAATCGACAGACGCTTCCCAGAAAATCCGACGCGTGGCGCACACCGGACAGACGACCACTGTGTTACCACTGTGGTGAAGCTGGACATGTGTACCGGGAATGTCCCTATCGTCGCCTCGGACTACGGGGTTTTGCCGTCGACGCACCACGGCCGAGATTTGGGGAAAGACCAAGAGCTATTGAAGATTACCTCTCACAGCAGCGCATGCCACTGCGGCGGCAGTCACAGTCCCCGTTGCCAAGGCGATCTTCTCCAAATTTTCGGAGCTTCCCAGGAGCGGCGCCGGCGCGCTCGCCAAGCCCTAGGTGGGAAAACTAACGACAGCGACCTTCGGCAGCGAGGCCGCTGACACTCGACGCAAGCAAGGCCTCCCACCGATGCAAGCATGGACACGGAGCGATTCCCCGACGACAGCGACGAAAGCCAGAAGCAGATTTTCTCTGGATATACATGTGGTAGTCGACGGTCACCACGACGTTAGTGCATTATTGGACACAGGTGCGAACTACTCGATCATAAGCGGGAAACTAGCAGCGCACATAAAGAAAGTTGTAACGCCTTGGTACGAAGCACAAATTCGTACTGCCGGCGGGCACGTAGTCACCCCAATCGGCATGTGCACTATCAGAGTGAGCATTCGGGGACGTACGTTTCTCGCCAGCTGCCTCGTACTTCGTGACTGTTCCCGAGACCTAATCCTCGGCGTCGACGTTTTGCAGGAGCACGGCACCATTGTCGATCTTCGAGAGCGTACTGTGACGTTTTCGACAGCTGGATCCTCCGACGAACCTGACGACATCCGTGACAGCACGCTTCGCGTTTCTGCCGACAGCATCACGTTGCCTCCGCGTTCAAGCGTCCTAGTTGATGTGGTGTCTGACAAGTTACGGGATCGTGAGGTTGTCGCCGAAGGCAACCTGACGCTTTCGTTCGCGCTAGGTGTCTGCGCTGCACGCAGCCTCGTCACGCTTTATGACGGACACTCTGCCCTACTTGTGACTAATTTCACTAACGAGTACCATCACCTGTTTCGTGACACCGCTATCGCTTTCGCCTACCCTATCGCAGACGTTTCTGAATTCTTCGCATCTACATCAGCCAACGACGGGCTTCGACCGACACAATGCGACGTGACTTCACTACTTGGAAAAGCTGATGTCAACTCGACCCTCTCGGAACAACAACAGACCAAGCTACGTGAACTGCTATATCAATTTAAAGAGTGCTTCGCGTCCACCTCGAAGGTTCGTCAGACACCGATCACCAAACACCGAATAATTACGTATAACGACGCCTCGCCCATAAAACAACACCCTTACCGCGTTTCGGCAAAGGAACGTGACGTTATAAATGCTCAAGTCAAAGAGATGTTGCAAGATGACTTTATCCAACTTTCGAAAAGTGCCTGGTCATCTCCGGTCGTGCTCGTGAAGAACAAAGATGGATCACTGCGCTTCGGCGTGGACTACAGGAAACTTAACAGCGTGACTAAAAAAGACGTCTATCCGCCTCGCATCGACGATTCCCTCGACAGACTGCGGCGGGCCAAGTATTTTTCATCGACAGACTTGAAAAGTGGCTACTGGCAGATCGAAGTTGATGGACGAGATCATGAAAAAACCGCCTTCGTTACACCGGATGGCCTATATGAATTCAAAGTGCTTCACTTCGGCCTCTGTTCTGCCCCTGTGGCATTCCAGAGAATGATGGACACTGTTCTTACCGGTCTGAAGTGGCACACGTGCTTAGTTTACCTCGATGATGTTGTCGTGTTTTCTGCCACCTTTGAGGAGCACCTGAAGCGTCTTCAGAATGTGCTGGAAGCTTTCCGCTCTGCTAACCTGACACTGAAGCTAGAAAAATGCCACTTCGGTTACAAGGAACTTAAGTTTCTCGGCCATGTGTCAGTGCGGATGGTATTCGACCAGACCCTGACAAAAGTACCGCCGTGGCCTCGTTCCCTGTTCCACGTGATAAGAATGCAGTGCGTCGCTTTCTAGGGCTCTGCGCGTACTATCGCCACTTTATAGCCAATTTTTCTAGGATTGCTGAACCGCTCACTCGACTCATTCGTGAAGATGTTCCATTCGTCTGGGAGGAAGAACAGGACGCAGCTTTCTGTGAACTACGGGAGCGTTTGCAGACACCACCAGTCCTCGCTCACTTTGACCAAGACGCTTATACTGAAATTCATACTGACGCCAGCAACGTGGGTCTTGGTCCTGTCTTCGTACAACAACAAGAGGGCACAGAGCGAGTGATAGCGTACGCTAGCCGCACTTTTTCCCGCACCGAGGTCAACTACTCCACGTCAGAGAAAGAGTGCCTCGCTGTTGTATGGGCCACGATGAAATTTAGGCCTTACCTTTACGGACGCCACTTCAAGGTAGTGACCGAACATCATTCGTTGTGCTGATTAGCCAACCTACGGGACCCGTGTGGGCGACTGGCACGACGGAGTCTTCATCTGCAGGAATATGATTTGACGATCGCTTACAAATCGGGCCGCAAGCACGAAGATGCTGATTCATTATCCCGTGCACCTGTCGAAGTTTGTGGCCCCGACACCGAGGATGACGATGGTTTCCTTGGGCCCTTACTACAACAGATCAGATTACGCGACAGCGTGCGGACGATGAAATTCGCGCAGTTATCGAAAACTTTGAAGGACGCAACTCGTCCATACCTCGATGTATTTCTCGAAGTTGGTCGTCGTTCTGTCTGCGAGATGGGGTCCTGTATAAGAAAAACTCGCGGCAATGAGAGAACCTATCTTTTAGTCGTGCCAACTGATATGCGTGACGACATTCTTCTTGCCTGCCACGATGAGCCCACATCTGGTCACTTAGGTTCCTCTCGAACTCTCGCTCGAGTTCGACAAGCATACTACTGGCCTAAGCTTTCTGCATCAGTTAAGCGATAAGTGAAAAGCTGCCGGGAATGTCAACACTTCAAATCTCCGCCACTGAAGCCCGCGGGGCTTCTTCAACCAATAGAACCACCCAGAGTGCCATTTGATCAAATAGGAATGTATTTACTGGGACCTTTTCCGTTATCATCTGCCGGCAACATGTGGATCGTAGTAGCCACTGACTATTTGACGAAGTACGCCGAAACAAAGGCACTACAACGCGCTCCAGCTTCCGACGTCGCCCAATTCTTTATGGATCAGATCGTTCTTCGACATGGCGCCCCGTCGTGCGTAATCACAGACAGAGGAACAGCATTCACGACCCAGCTAATTCTAGACGTATTCAAGCTCAGCTACACGAGCCATCGCAAGACCAGGGCATATCATCCACAGAGCAACGGCTTGACAGAGCGACTCAACAAGACCATCGCTGACATGTTATCTATATACGTAGATGTTCAGCATAAGACCTGGGACCAGGTGCTACCGTACGTCACATTAGCGTACAATACTGCCGTCCAGGAAACTACGCGATTCACGCCTTTCCGTCTTGTCTATGGACGTGAGGTCCAGACCATGCTGGATGCGATGCTTCCACACAATTGCGATGCTTTGATCACTCCTGATGCTGTGCAGCTTACCCAGTACGCCGAAGAAGCACGCCAGTTAGCACGCCTACACATTACGCACCAGCAGAGTACAGATGCATGCCGCTACAACGCTCGCCATCGACAAGTTGAATACCATCCAGGCAATCAAGTTTGCATGGGTGTGGACTCCAGTCCGATGCTAGGGATTGTCAGAAAAACTGCTCAGTCGCTACTTCGGACCATACAAAGTCTTGCGACGCGTGAGCGATGTGAACTACGAGGTAGTCCCTGACGGCGCCTTCTCACCACGACGGCGAAAACACTCCTCAGAGATTGTCCACGTGGTGCGCCTGAAGCCGTACTTCACGCGGTAGTGCGACTGCGCATGAACCATATCGCTGTTTTTGTGTATGCGCGTATTTGCTGTTGGTTCACCCCGACTTTGCCTTTGTACTTTCCGAGCATCAAAGTGATGCCTTTTTGTTTTCTCAGAGGGGGAATAATGCCGCTTGGCCGCTTACGGCGAGCACAAGCCATGGCTGCCCGCGAGAATGGAAGACGATGTTCTGAGGCAGCGCGTGCTTTGGCTAGTTGTTTATTATTGAAGCAGCCATCTTGCCAGTTTTCGGTGCTTCTCCCCGCCGGCTCAGTCAGTTCTTCCTAGTTGAAGACCTTTTGTAGCACGTGACAATATATATATATATATATAGCTTTAATTATTGCCAACGTGACGGCCGGGGACCGGCCTTTGTCAAGGAATACATGCATACGCATGTCATGTATGCCCTGACGAAGGGCCCGGTCCCCAGCCGTAACGTTGGCAATAAAGAATCGTTTTTCGTTTGCTCGTACACTTCATATGATGACTTATAACTCGACCGAATCCAGGAAGACTTTCCAATATATATATATATATATATATATATATATATATATATATATATATATATATATATATATATATATATATATATATATATATATATATATATATATATATATATATATATATATATATATAGTGAATTCTTACACAAATTTACACAAATTCTTACACCAATGAATTCTTACACTAATTTCCCCCGTCGACGGAATCGGCCAGCCTGGCCGCGAATTACGCTGAGGAACGCATACGATAGGGCTTGAGACGCGAAACGTGCACAATCTCTGTCCCGCGGCAGCGTTGGTCAGTGGGGACATGGACAGGTGTGACACGGTAGTTCACCGGTGAGGTCTGTTCGACAACTTTGTAGAGGCCAAGATAGCGTGACTCAAGCTTCTCGCATAAGCCAGGCATTCGCGCAGGAGTCCACAGAAGTACATCGTCGCTAGGGCGGTAGAGAACGACGCGGTGAGCGGCGTCGTAACGATGTTTGCAATCTTCTTGGCTAGCTTCGGTGTTTACGCGGGCAAGATGACGGCATCGAGCAACACGGGACAGAAACTGGTCGCAAACGAATGGTGAAGAGTTGACGGGGCCAGAAAAGAATGAAACGTTGAGTGGTGATGTCGGTTAGCGTCCGTAAACTAGGAAAAATGGAAAATAGCCTGTGGTTCGCTGAACTGACGTATTATATGCATACGTGACAAAGGGAAGTATGGCATCCCCATTGCGATTGTCCGGTTGGATATACATGGGCAGCATGTCACACAGCGTGCGATGAAATCTTTCCGTTAAGCCATTGGTTTGCGGGTGATAGCTATAGATGTTGTTTTATGAACTGTTTTTGATGCTTGAAGAACTTCACTGAGCGCGCTTGAAAGAAATGCCTTGCCCCGGTCGCTCCGTGACGTATGTAAATAGCATTCAAGAAGAAAGTTGCTACTTCCGAAGCAGTTCCTGGAGTAATCGAGGATGTCTTAGCGTACCGGGTTAAGTGATCAACGGCGGTGACGATCCATTGGGAGGGGCCCAAAGAGGTCAATTCCGACGACAGAGAACAGCTCTGATGGACAAGGAAGTGGTTGTAGGGTCCCTACTGGAGTAGTTGTGGGCCGCTTGCGGTGTTGGCAAAGTGCACACGAGCCAATATATTTAGCTACCGTCGTGGAAACACCTGGCCAGAAGAATCGACTGTGGATGCGCTCGTATGTTTTGTAGTAACCCAAGTGTCCTGACGTCGGGTCGTCGTGGGAAGCGCGCAGAACTTCAGTGCGTAGTACGCGTGGTACGACGGGAACCCATCGGTGGCCTTCCGGGTGGAAAATGTATCGATGTAGCACATCGTCCTTTAACTTGAATAGTCGGAGTTGTGTCCGGAGCCTGGCATTAGGGGAAGATTAAGCGCCAGTAAGCCGACCGATGATGTCAGTGCAATAAGAATCGGCTCGCTGGTGAGTAGTAAGGTACTGACGGACGGGTGGATGAAGGTAGAGAAGAAATGGATGATATCGACGAGGCGTCCTCCGTATAGCCAATTTGACAAGGTGATGTGACGTGCGCCAAAAATTGCAGCAAAGGGCATCGTGACAAAGCGTCGGCATCTTGGTGTTGTCTTCCAGTCTTGTAGATGACGTCAAAGTCATAAGATTGTAATCGAAGAATCCAGTGGCCAAGTCGTCCCGACAAGTTTTTGATTGTGGACAACCAGCAAAGAGCATGGTGGTCTGTCACAACAGTAAAATGTCGACCATGTAGGTACGGACGAAATTTTTGCATGGACCAGACAACAGCCAAGCACTCTTGTTCGGTTATCGAGTACCTCTTCTCTGGAGAGGGCAGAGTGCGGCTTGCATACGCGACAACTTTCTCGCGAAAGTCATGGTCGCACTGGAAGAGTACGGCGCCGATTCCTTGTCCAGTAGCGTCAGTGTGTAATATCGTAGGTGCCTTGTGATCGAAATAGCAAAGCACCAGTGGGGATGTCAGTGCCTGCTTGAGTTCTTGAAATGAGGCTTCGCATTGATCATTCCAATCGAATGAATCGGTACTAGCAAGGAGCTTGTGGAGAGAAGCGGCAATAGTGGCAAAGTTGCGAATGAAGCGGCGAAAGTACGATGCGAGTCCAAGGAAACTGCGTAGTTCTTTGGAACGAAAGGGTCGCGGAAAGTTGAGGACTGCGGAAATTTTGTCCGGATCGAGCTGAATGCCATCTCTACTAACGAGATGTCCTAGAACATTTATAGCTGTGTTGCCGAAATGGCACTTTGTGTTTAGTTGAAGTCCAGCATTGGAGAGACATGTGAGCACTTGATCTAGGCATTGCAGATGATCAGCAAAATTGGAAGAAAACACGAAGATATCATAGAGGTAGCATAGACAAGTTTTCCACTTGAGGCCACGAAGAACAGTGTCGATCATCCTTTCAAATGTGGCTGGAGCATTACATAAGCCGAATGGCATTACGTTAAACTCGTAAAGACCGCCCGGCGTAGAAAAAGCAGTCTTTTCTTTGTCTGCTTCGTCCATTGGTATTTGCCAATATCCGGACCGAATGTCAAGCGTGGAGAAGTATTGGGTGCCTTGCAATGAGTCAAGTGCATCATCTATACGGGGCATCGGATATACATCGTTTCGGGTAATCTTATTGAGCGCACGGTAATCAACACAAAATCCTACCGATCCATCCTTATTTTGTACCAAAACAACGGGTGATGACCAAGAACTGGTAGAGGGTCATATTATGTTTCTTTTTAGCATATCGGTCACGTTCTCCTCGATGATTTTGCGCTCCGCCAAGGAGACTTGGTAGGGACGACGGCGTACAACAGTCTGACCTTCAGTGTCGATGCGATGATGCGCAACTGTGGTCTGTCCTAGTGCCGAAGCATTGGCATCTAAGGAGGCCTGGTGTTTCGTTAGCAAATTTCGCAACTCCTCACGTTGAAAAGCAGAAAGGTCCAGATTTATCGCGGGAGCAAAGGAGGAGGAAGTAACAGACTGGGCCTGTTGTGGCTGAGCTGTCAAGGCGTCAAGAGAGACCAAAGATACCAGTTGGGTATCCACATAACATGACACTGCAGAACCTTGGGGTAGGAGGACAGGCTCTGGGGTAGGGTTCAGGCCAAGGATTATCGCAGCACTGTCTTTGAACCGCACCAGGCTGGGGGGGACTACAACCCCACGAGCTAGACAGCTGCTGGAAGGGGTGATAAGGTCTTCACCACAGGCAATATTCGGAGAAGTGATGGTGATGAGAGAAAGTCCCAACCTAAAATTAGTTCATGAGCACATGAAATTAAGACAGCGAAGGTGATGTGACGACGAATACCATCAATGAAGACACGCGCTGTACATTGGGCCGATGGTCTAATTATTGCTCCATTGGCCCCAATCAAAGATGATGATCCAAGGTAGGGTGTCTTCACTTTCCGCCATCGAGAACGCAAGTCGGCACGCATAACTGAAATAGTTGCTCCCGTGTCCACCAAATCCAACACCCGCACAGCTTGCACAGTTACCTATAACATGTTGGAAAGTTGTTCAGGAGGACTTGGGTCATTTCGCCGCGATGCAGTTTTCCCTCCAAAAACTGCACTGTTTAGTTTTCCGATCGCTGGGCAGCCAGTTGAGAGACAGGCCGAAGTGGTGAAACAGAGCGTCGGAGTGGCGAAGGGGAGCGTGGTCGGGATGCACGTGTATTGTTGGTCGTGTTGGAAATGCGCACAGGAGACGGTGATCGGTGGTTGGAACGACTGTCGCCATAACGGCAGTCACCTCGAGCACATGTGTCGTCTCGTTCAAAAGCACCCCGCCACGGTGGTCTAGTGGCTAAGGTACTCAGCTGCTGACCCGCCGGTCGCGGGATCAAATCCCGGCTGTGGTGGCTGCATTTACGATGGATGCGGAAATGTTGTAGGCCCGTGTACTCAGATTTGGGTGCAGGTTAAAGAACCCCAGGTGGTCAAAATTTCCGGAGCACTTCACTAAGGCGTCTCTCATAATTATATTGTTACGGGGGTGAGAGAATGAATGAAATAAATATATTTACAAAATATACAGGGAGAGTCAGAGGCAGCTGCAGCCAAGATGGAAGAACAGCAGCAACAACAACACGAGCACGGTCGCTTTCATCGTCTTCGTCGTCTATGATGCTCTTTCGTTGCCGATGCCGTGTAACATATTGCTACATGCATGTATACTGATATTCTAGGGGGCGACGCGCGTGTGTGCCTGACGAGGAAGACGAAGGGTTGTCTCCGCTCGATCGCTGGTGAACCGGGCACGCCATTACAGCTGGTTTGGAATATATCTAATCCCCAGCCTCGTCGTTACGGCGTCTCTTCTTTTCCGTAACATATTTGGTGGAGGTGGAACGTTCCCCGTCTTCACCACGAAGCTTCGCAGTGGCCGCACCATTCAGTCTCCGGCCATGGCTACCAATGACAACAGCCCGTCAGCGTCTCCATCTGTAGCTCCAGTCTCTACATACCTGACGATGCCCACCCCCCGTGATCCAGGTACATTCTCCGCACAACCTGGGCTCGACGTCGACTACTGGCTCCGTATGTACGAGCGTGTTAGCCACACACACCGATGGGACCCTACCATGATGCTCGCCAACGTAATATTTTACTTGGACGGCACCCCACGGGTCTGGTTTGACGCCCATGAGACCGAGCTCACCAGCTGGGATACCTTCAAAGAGCGACTACGCGACATCTTTGGGGACCCGTCCGGTCGCCAAATGGACGCGCGAAAAGAACTCGCCACTCGTGTGCAGTCGTCAACAGAGTCGTATGTCTCGTACATACAGGATGTGCTCGCGTTGTGCCGAAAAGTCGACGAGCAAATGACAGAGAGTGACAAGGTGGGCCACATACTTAAGGGCATCGCGGACGACGCCTTCAATTTGCTCGTCTACAATAACGTCACGACCGTAGATACGACTATCAAGGAATGCCGTCGCTTCGAAATGGCCAAAAGCCGCCGTGTTCTGCCTCAATTTACGCGGCTACCAAACACGGCTGTTACATCCACTTGCACCGATCTCGGTGCCGCACCACCCATGCAGGACAGCGTGACATGAATAGTTCGACGGGAGCTTGAGGCGTCAACTCCGGCACCATTTCCTCCACATCCGCTCGATCATGGCGCCGCAGAAACGCCTCCGCCGGTCTCCGTTATTCAAGCCGTCGTGAGGCAGGAAATTGCAAAGCTTGGTTTTCCTGTGGCCTGCTCTGTGTCCCGACCCGTCTCCAGACCAATGACAACAAATGCACCACGCCATGACTTACATTTTATTCCGCGATCCCGCAATCCGGCGGAATGGAGAACTGCAGACGACAAGCCGATCTGCTTCCGCTGCCACCGAGTTGGCCATATCTCCCGCTACTGCCGCAGCACTTGGACGCCCTCAAACTGGAGTCAATTTTCCTCTAATCGACCATACGAGGACTCCCGTCGGCATTCGCCCAGTCGTGTGTACCTTTCTTCCGACTTCCCCAACAGCCGCTCCACTGCTCGTTCACCGCCACCACAACGTCGCCGTTCCCCATCGCCCCAACCACGCCGCTATCCGTCGCCGGTCAACTGTGGATCCTCTCGGACGGAAAACTAGATCATGCAGCTCCGGGAGGTAGTGCTGCATCGCTTGAGGATGATCCAAATCCTCCATTGACGCTCCCCACTGATACGAACTTGATTGAGGTGTATGTGGACGGTCTTTCCTTGACGGCGTTAGTCGATACCGGAGCTCAAGTGTCTATAATGAGTGCTCATCTGTGTCGCCTGCTCAAAAAAGTCCTCACGCCTGCAGCAACTAAAGCCCTCCGTGTCGCTGATGGCGGAACTGTGGCCATCACTGGAATGTGTACCGCTCGTGTTAGTATTGCCGGCCGCCATGTTCCCGTTTTATTTACGGTCCTTGAAAATTGCCCCCACGACCTAATCTTCGGCATGGACTTCCTATCGACGCATCCTGCCCTCATCGATTGTGCCGCCGGTACTCTCTGCCTAGAACTTCCTCTTCTCCCGGATTCTGACCCTGAACCCCCGAACAGCTTGTGCACCACTGACTTCTTCCGGATACCACCTAAAGCTCTCACATTCATCGAATTGGCAACACCCTCTCCCGTGCTTGACGGTGATTATATCGTGACGCCGATTACTGATGCTCTCCTGGCGCGTGACATTACTGTCCCACACTCTGTCGTAAGCATGGCCTCTAACCGAACATATTTACCTGTTATCAATTTTGGTTTCATAAAACAAGTGCTACCCCAAGGAATTTCGGTCGCCACACTAAGGCCCTTAATTGACGACCACGTCACCTGTTTTACGGCAGACGCATGTCCCGAGCACGCGCATCACTCGCAGGATGTCACATGCCTCGATGCGACCTTACGCTCCATGATCGCCCCGGACCTCAAACCTGAGAAGTCAACCGCGCTATGCTGCCTCCTGGCTTCATACCGCGACATATTCGACGTCGACCACCGTCCACTCGGCCAGACTTCACTTGTCAAGCACCGCATTAACACAGGTGATTCTCATCCCATTCATCGGCGACCATACCGGGTGTCTGCCACCGAGCGTAAAATAATTCAACAAGAAGTCACCAAGATGTTAGCCAAAGGAATTATTGAACCCTCTTCGAGCCCATGGGCATCCCCCGTTGTGCTCGTTAAAAAGAAAGATGGCACCTGGCACTTCTGCGTGGATTACCGTCATCTGAATAGAATCACGAAAAAGGACGTTTACCCTTTACCCCGCATCGATGACGCTCTCGATTGTCTCCACGGCACCCGATACTTTTCCACAATAGACCTACGTTCCGGATACTGGCAGATTGCTGTCGACGAAAAAGACCAAGAGAAGACTGCATTTGTAACTACAGACGGCCTATATCAGTTCAAGGTTATGCCATTTGGGCTATGCAACGCCCCAGCCACGTTTGAGCGCATGATGGACTCTCTGCTACAAGGGTTCAAATGGTCAACATGTCTTTGTTATCTTGACGATGCCGTTGTATATTCCCCAACATTTGAGACCCACTTTCAGCGTTTGTCAGCCATTCTCGACATATTCCGCCCTGCAGGCCTCCAATTGAACTCGTCGAAGTGCCGCTTCGGACGCCGGCAAATTACAGTGTTGGGCCACCTTGTCGACGCCTCTGGTGTGCAGCCGGACCCCGAGAAAATTCGTGCAGTCACCAGTTTTCCTGTACCCAAGTCAGCCAAAGACGTCCGGAGTTTCGTAGGACTTTGCTCCTATTTTAGAAGGTATGTGAAAGATTTCGCAACCATCGCTCGACCCCTCACAGACCTTCTAAAGAAAGACGTCACATTTACGTGGGGTACCGACCAAGCTGCTGCTTTTTCTCACCTAATCACGCTACTGACGACTCCACCCATATTGGCTCACTTTGACCCATTCGCTCCGACGGAAGTTCGAACCGATGCTAGTGGTCACGGAATCGGAGCCGTGTTAGCCCAGCGCCAACGGGGACACGACCGAGTTGTCGCCTACGCTAGCCGCCTCCTCACAGCTGCTGAGCGCAACTATTCTATTACGGAGCGTGAATGTCTTGCTCTTGTTTGGGCAGTCTCAAAGTTCCGCCCATATTTATATGGCACTAATTTCACTGTGATAACTGACCATCATGCGCTATGTTGGCTTACGTCACTGAAGGATCCTACTGGCCGGCTCGGGCGCTGGGCTCTGCGACTCCAAGAGTATACATTTACGGTGACGTACAAGTCCGGACGCCTACATCAGGACGCAGACTGCCTGTTGCGCTACCCGGTCGCTGAGTCGAGCACTATGCATGACACCGACACCGAGCCTTGCGTCTTTTCCCTTTCGCAAGTGACATGCATCGGTGACGAGCAGCGCTATGATGCGTCCTTGCGTGCTATCATTGAGAGCCTCGAATCACCATCTTCCAGTCAGTCCTATCGCTCGTTCGTGCTCCACGATGGTGTATTATACCGCCAAAGTTTTGAGCCGGATGGACCGGCTCTGCTGCTTGTTATTCCGAAACACCTTCGCTCGGAAGTTCTACATGAACTTCATGACCTTCCGACTGCTGGTCACCTTGGTGTGTCACGCACTTACGACCGAATACGCCGACGCTTCTACTGGCCAGGGCTTGCACGCTCAGTCAGAAGGTGCGTTGCGGCTTGTGAGAAATGTCAGCGCCGCAAAACGCCATCGACACTTCCCGCCGGACGCCTTCAACCACTCGATATTCCGTCAGAACCGTTCCTCTGCGTTGGCTTGGACCTACTTGGCCCTTTTCCCTTGTTCTCCTCGGGTAACAAGTGGATAGCCGTGGCCACCGACTACGCCACGCGTTATGCCATCACACGAGCTCTCCCAACAAGCTGCGCCACAGATGTCGCCGACTTCCTCCTCAAGGACGTGATTTTGCAACACGGAGCCCCACGGCAGCTGCTTACAGATCGTGGCCGCACCTTTTTGTCGAAGGTCATAGCCGACATCTTGCAGTCCTGTAAAACGAGACACAAGCTGACTACGTCATACCACCCGCAAACCAATGGACTCACGGAGCGCCTAAATCGAACTCTTACAGACATGCTCGCTAAGTGTGTTTCTACCAACCACACCGACTGGGATCTCGCGTAGCCGTACGTCGAATTTGCCTACAATTCTTCGCGCCATGACACTGCCGGTTACTCTCCATTTTTTCTGCTGTTTGGCCGAGAACCAACATTGCCTCTAGACACCGTCATACCGTCTCCTGGAGTACCGACCAGTGAATATGCCATGGACGCTATCACTCGGGCCGCTCACGCACGCGAAATCACCCGTACTCGCCTTCTGACCTCTCAAGAGAAGCAACGGCGCTTGTATGACCAACGACACCGCGACGTACACTTTCCACCCGGTTCTTTGGTACTGCTCTGGTCTCCGACCCGTCAAGTTGGTTTGTCAGAAAAACTGCTTACTCGCTACACAGGCCCATACCGTGTCCTCCGTGTGATACGCCTGTAACATATGAAATTGGTCCTGCCACCCCATTGCCTTCATGTGCCCAACAGGCTACCGATATTGTACATGTTGCGCGCTTGAAGCCCTACAACTCTCCTAGTGACGTTGACATCTAAATGCGCCGAGACGGCGCTTGCGCCGCCGGGGGTTATGCTACATGCATGTATACTGATATTCTAGGGGGCGACGCGCGTGTGTGCCTGACGAGGAAGACGAAGGGTTGTCTCCGCTCGATCGCTGGTGAACCGGGCACGCCATTACCGCTGGTTTGGAATATATCTAATCCCCAGCCTCGTCGTTACGGCGTCTCTTCTTTTCCGTAACAATATAACTCCCCGCTGCTGGCAGCGCCGTCTCGGCGCCTAAAGGAGAGTAGGGTCATATGCGGATATGTACGGTTTGAGGCGGGTGACGTGGACGACGTCAGTAGTGGTTGTGGACGACGATGACTGACTGTGCAACGGAGCAATCTCGTATGTGACATTGATAAGCCGGCGTAAAACCGTGTAAGGCCCCGAGTAGCGAGACAGGATCTTCGAAGAGAGGCCAAAGTGGCGGCATGGTGTCCAGAGGAGGACCAATGAACCTGGAGAGTAGGAAACTACTCTGTGATGGCTATCGTAGCGGGCCTTCTGAGAGAGCTGCGAGCCAAGAAGACGTTCCCGTGAAATTTGGCGGGCCACTTGATCCCGAGCAGTGGCATCCCGGGCGTACCCTGTAACCGTTTGCGTAGTTGATGGGAGAAGAGTCTCGAAGGGTAACGCTGGATGGCGGCCGAACAATAAATAGAAGGGGGAGAAGCCAGCGGTGTCGTGGCGTGACGCATTGTACGCGAATGTCACACAGGGCAAAGTACTATCCCAATCAAGGTGATCTTTGGAAACGTACATGGAGAGCATTGTTGTCAATGTTCGATTTAGGCGCTCGGTAAGACCATTTGTTTGTGGGTGAGAGGCCGTAGTGAGCTTGTGACGCGTCGAACACGAGCGAAGGATGTCACTTACTACTTTTGAAAGAAATGAGCGACCACGGTCAGTCAGCAGCTGTCGAGGAGCGCCATGGTGAAGTAATACGTCATGAAGCAAGAAGTCCGTGACGTCAGTGGCACAGCTTGTCGGTAGCGCTCGTGTGATAGCGTATCTTGTGGCGTAATCAGTGGCTACGGCTATCCACTTGTTTCCAGTGAGAGAAGTAGGAAATGGTCCAACGAGATCAAGACCGACACGGTAGAAGGGAACGGTGGGTATGTCTATTGGTTGGAGCAGACCAGCTGGTGGCAAGGTGGAATGTTTGGAGCGCTGGCAGGACTCACATGCAGCAACGTATCGGCGCATAGAACGGTAAAGGCCTGGCCAGAAGAATCTACGCCGCACGCGATCGTACGTGCACGTGACCCCGAGATGTCTCGCGGTTGGGGCGTCGTGAAGCTGTTCAAGTACAGCGGAACGGAGTGTCGCAGGAACTACGAGTAGTAGCTCTGGTCCTTCGGCGCTGGTGTTGCGTCGGTAAAGAATGCCATCGTGTAGAACGAACAAGTGTAGCGACGGGTCTACGTGGGGCAAGCGTAGACTCTGCATCATAGACCGCAAGTGGACATCACTGAGCTGTTCCTTGCATATGTCGGTGAAAGCCGACGTGGCGAAGACGCAAGGGTCAGAATCATGTGCTGAAAGGTCAGGTGGGTCCACGGGGCGACGGGATAGACAGTCGGAATCCTGGTGCATCAGGCCAGATTTGAATGCCACGTCGAAGCTGTATTCTTGTAGTTTCAAGGCCCAATGGCCAAGTCATCCTGTTGGATCTTTAAGGGACGACAGCCAGCACAAGGCATAGTGATCTTAATTACCGAAAAGGTGCGGCCAAACAAGTATGGTCGAAATTTTCCGACTGCCCAGACTAGTGCGAGGCACTCACGCTCTGTAATGGAAAACTTGCTCTCCGAAGGAGAAAGGAGGCGACTGGCATAAGCGATGACGCGATCTTGTCCTCGTTACCGCTGGGCGAGAACAGCACCTATTCCATGTCCGCTGGCATCGGTGCGAACTTCGGTATGGGCTGACGGGTCGAAATGGGCAGAGATGGGTGGGGAAGTAAGTAATGTTGTAAGGGTGCTGAAGGCAGTTGCTTGGTCAGTACCCCAATAAAAAGGCATGTCCTTCTTCAGTAGCTCCGTAAGTGGTCGGGAAATGTCAGCAAAGTTCTTCACGAAACGTCGAAAATAAGAACAAAGGCCGATAAAACTCCGTACATCTTTTGCGGAACGTGGTATGGGAAAATCTTTGACAACTAGATTTTTGTCAGGATCAGGTTGCACGCCTCGGGCACTGACAAGGTGGCCGAGCACAGTGATTTCCCGACGGCCAAAGCGACATTTGGAAGAGTTGAGCTGAAGTCCTGCTTTCCGGAAAACCTCAAGAACAGCCGTTAGGCGTCTAAGGTGGCTTTAGAATGTAGGTGCAAATACGATGACGTCATCGAGATAGCACACGCACGTGGTCCATTTGTATTCACGCAGGAGAGAGTCCATCATTCTTTCAAATGTAGCTGGTGCATTACACAATCCGAATGGCATAACCTTGAACTAGAAAAGTCCATCCAGTGTGATGAATGCGGTTTTCTTACGGTCTCGATGATCGACAGAAATCTGCCAGTATCCTGATCGCAAGTCGATAGATGAAAAGTAGGCAGACCCATGTAGGCAGTCAAGAGCATCGTCAATCCGCGGCAGTGGATACACGTCCTTACGTGTTACTTTATTTAAGTGGCGGTAGTCTGCGCAGAAGCGCCAGCTGCCATCCTTCTTCTTGACTAGCACGACCGGAGATGCCCATGGACTGCAGGAAGGTTCGATGACGTCTTTTGTTAGCATTTCTTCAACTTCGTGCTGGATAACTTGTCGCTCAGCATTAGACACGCGATAAGGACGTCGTCGGATGGGGCTGGCGTCTCCAGTGTTAATCCTATGAATTACAAAGGATGTCTGACGCAAAGGGCGGTCATCAAAATCAAAGATGTCGCGGTAGTATTTCAGCAGGTGCCGGATGTCAGCTGTCTGCGCTGGAAGAAGGTCCGGAGCGACCATTTTGTCGACAGCAGCATCCGCTGCGCTCTTCGAGGATGAAAATGGAGCAGAGGACGAAGAAGATGCGGCAATGAACGCCGAAATGGCAGCATCTATAGAAAAAACTTTAGGCAAAGTCATACCATCTGGGATAACTTGAGTGCACCAGCTGAAGTTTAGGATCGGAAGAGATGCTGTATTTCCCGTTACTGTCAAAAGTGTGTGAGGCACGGCAACATTTTTGGCCAGCAGAACGTCAGCAATAGGCGTCAACATGTAGTCACCATCGGGAACAGAAGGGACAGATCTCATATTCACGTAAGTAACGGCTTGTGGTGCTAGGCGAACGTGATCTGCAGAACACAGACGGGGTTGAGCTGGTGTTGGGTCGTCATGGTAACACGGTAAATCATGGTTGAAGAATGCCGGTTCCACAATCAATAAGGGCAGAGTGGGCGGATAAAAAGTTCATGCCGAGGATAAGTTCATGGGAACATTTCTTGAGCACAGCAAATAGCACTGTTGTGGAGCGATCAGCCACACTTATACGCACGGAACACATTCCAAGCACGGGAAACGTGCCGCCGTCGGCGACCTGGATGAGTGGCACTGTGGGTGGTGTTAAAAATTTCCTTAGGCGGCAACGAAAATCTGAATTCATCACTGATATGTGAGCCCCTGTGTCCACCAGTGCAACAACGGGTGTGTCATCTACTTCAACGTCAATAAGGATTCGTCGAGTCGGCAGCATGGTCAGAGGATTTGGCGGGCAAGTGGTCGATGCAGCATCACCTCCGGGAGCTGCATCATCTAGTTTTCCCGCGGCAGGTGGTCAGTCGATGACGTTGGTCGGCGAAATTGGGGCGAGCGAGACGATGGGCGACGGGAGAGCGGTGAACGGGACTGGTGAGCATGCGGAGATGGAGAGTGACGACGATATGGCGGCATAGAAGGAACGTCCTAATTGGTGACCTGAGGTGACTCCCGGTAAGTTTGAAAGCGTCCATGATACCTCTCTGGCCGATGGGGGTACCCAAAGGATGCCTAATACCAATACCACCGAGTGTTACAGTGGCGGACCATGTGTCCGATACGGTGGCAGTTGAAACAAATCGGGCGATCGTCAGCAGTCCTCCACTCGGCTGGATTGCGAAGGCGCGCCGGAAGGTTTTGGCTTTGGGCATACGAAACATGGGGTCGACGACGGTTGATCGGCTGAGAGGGAGCTGTAGTGCACTCGGAGGCCAGTCCAGCATTGGAAAGCTCTTGTCGCACAATGGCATGTACCAGTGGCACCATCTGAGGGCTAGAGTCACAGGCATGGGAGCACGTGGATGCAGGAGACAGATCTTCAAGTTCACGTCTGATGATCTTCGTCACGTGCTGTTGTGTTCTGGTTTGTCGGTTTCTGTTTCGGAATGACATGTGAGGATGCCAGGGGGCGCCGCTCTGGCATCCAGAATTTCAAGGCGACTGTAAAATAAAATGAGTGTGCGTTGGGTAACCGTGGAGTGCGGTTGTTGTTGTTCTTCTCTTCGGCGCTTCGCGCCAACCCGCGTGTTCGGGCTGGTCGGCGTCCCCGTCGGCCGCGTACGTCTCCGTCGGCCGTCTTCTTCTTCTGCTTCGTCGGGACCAGCCAGCACCGAACACAGCAATGGCGACGAGGACGTGTAAGAACCCATTTCGTTCTCCGTGTTCGTCTTTTTCTTGCTTCTAACGGACCTACCCTGCTAACCCTAGACGCTCTTTGTTCCCAGCAAGGTGGCTTCTGCGTGCTGCGTCGCTTCATTTCTTCTTCATTCAGCTACGCCGCCTCTGCCTTTGTCTTCAAACAGTGTACTGGCGTCATTTTCTTCTAGTCTGCACCTCTCCATTCTTCTTGCTTGAAATGGCATCTCCTAATCCACTTCCCCTATTTCTTCCTTTGCCTGGAGACCCACCACTTCCATGGGCTGACTGGAAATTAGTGTTTCAGGCCTACGCAGACGCAGCCGCGGAGGACGCCAGCAAATCCGAGTGTCGCAAGACCCTGCTGCTCAACGCGTTGGGCCCTGCCGGGTTAAAGCTCTTCTATACTTTGGACGCCACCAACGCGTCGCCGACGCCAGCGTCGGGCGATGCCTTCAAGAATGCTGTTGCTCTCTTCGATGAGCATTTTAAAGATGTCTCGTGCGATTATCTCGCACGCGTAAAATCCCAAGAAAGGCGACAATTGCCTGGCGAGCCAGTCGCCGGGCTCATTACTTCTCTTCGAACGCTCGACGCGTCATGCGGCTTCGGCGCGCTCGAGGACGATATGATCCGCCATCAGCTTTTCACCGGGGTAGCCTCGCAAAACGTCCGCTGCCGCATGCTTCAAAAAGGCTCCTCGATTTCATTATCCGAAGCCCTCTCGATTGCACGAGAGGACGAGCTTATTCGCTCCCAGTTGGAGCAATTTGCTCCGCATTCAGTGCAGCAACTTTCTGCTGCGGGGGGCCAAGGCGGCGGCTCTTTGTTTGACGGGACGCGTCAACATGGCGGCCCTTCATCTTCGTCTCGGCGCGGCGGTCAACATGGACGCCCCCTGCAGATTCTTTCCGTGGCGGCCAACATGGCGGCCTCTCTGCGTCGCGGGGGCGAGGAAGCCGGCAATATGGCAACCCCATTCCGCCAAATTCTGGTTTTCAGGAACAGCACCAATCTCCTAACTCGCGTTCGCATGTTTCTTCTCCAAGCGCAACCGCGCATTGCTTCCGTTGCGGATCGGCTCGGCATTTAGCCAATTTTGCGCAGTGTCCCGCGAGAAACCGCACTTGTCTTGCATGCGGAAAAATCAGACATTTGCAGTTCGTATGCAATTACCATCCAGCAAATCTTCCTGAACCAGTTTCTTCGTCCGCCCCTTCGAGCACTGATTGATTTGTGGGGTTTAACGTCCCAAAACCACCATATGATTATGAGAGACGCCGTAGTGGAGGGCTCCGGAAATTTCGACCACCTGGGGTTCTTTAACGTGCGCCCAAATCTGAGCAAACGGGCCTACAACATTTCCGCCTCCAACGGAAATGCAGCCGCCGCAGCCGGGAATCGAAACCGCTGCCTGCGGGTCAGCAGCCGAGTATCTTAGCCCCTATACCACCGCGGCGGGGCTTCCTTCGAGCACTGCACAGACCAAAATGGTCACTGTTTTAAATGTGGATGGCCTCCACACTACGTCCGAGCCCAGCATCGTAGCTTCAGTGGGCCATCTGCCCTTGTCATTTCTCGTGGACACTGGTGCTTCAGTCTCTTTAATCAGTGCCACTGACTTTCATAGTCATTTTTCCAACATTCGGCTTTTGCCTTGACACGTCGTTCTACAAACATATTCCAAGGAAACGATTGATAATTTAGGTCATTTTACAGCTCAGGTCTCCCATCGCAGTAGCACTGCTTCCATTACTTTTTATGTAACTGCCAATGGCAGCTCGCTTTTGGGACGTGATGCCATCAGGGCTTTGTCCATCAACATCGTCGGTGCGTCTATGACGTGTGCTCAAGTCGACGTCCAAGATAATCTTCGGCCAACGCGCCTTCCGAATTCCACCACCTGTTCACCCGTGAACTGGGTTGTGTGCGCGGTTTTGTGCATAAAGTGATGCGTCGACCAGGTGTGTGCCCTGTGCGTGCCAAGCTGTGCCGCATTCCTCTTCTTCTCCGTGAGCAAGTCTCTGCGGAACTGTCTCGCCTTTGAGCCAGCGGAATCATCGAGCCTGTCTCTGCTTCCGACTGGGTTTCTCCACTGGTCGTCGTCAAGAAAAAAGATGGATCCCTTCGACTATGCGTCGACTTACGAGAACCGAACAAGGCGATCGTCGTAGACGGTTTCCCACTTCCTCACATTGAAGAACTGCTTCATCAGCTCTCCGGAGTGTTATGTTTCTCCAAGCTGGACCTCGCGTCCGCTTATCACCAAGTTGAACTTTCTGAGTGCAGTAGAGACTTAACCACATTTGTATCGCACGAAGGCTTGTTTCGGTTTCACCGCGTGTGTTTCGGGCTTGCATCTGCCCCTGCAGTGTTTCAGAAAATGATGTCAATTATCCTTAAGGGTTGTAATGGCACCCTTTGTTACTTGGATGACATTTTGGCGTGGGGAAGTACTCGCGAAGAGCACGATGCTAACTTGCATACTGTTCTCAAACGCATCAGTGAATGTGGTATGAAACTTATTAACAAGTGCATTGTTTCTGTGAATGAGTTACAATTTCTAGGACATAATGTCAGTTCCCGCGGCTTGACACCTGTTGAATCTAAAGTTCAGGCCATTGTCAATGCCCCACGGCCTACTGATGCCAAAACCTTGCAATATTTTTAGGTCTTGTTGGTTATTATGCCAAGTTTGCCCCTCACTATGCTGATGTTGTTGAACCACTGCGTACTCTACTTCGTCAAGCACAGCCTTTTAAATGGTCAGCTGAAGCTGAGCAGATCTTCATTCGAGTTAAGTCAATACTGGCCTCAAAGCCAGCTGTTAGTATTTTCAATGAGCAGCTTCCCATCGTCATCACGATGGATGCGTCCGACGTTGGACTGGGAGCAGTGTTTGAACAAATCAGAGGTGATCAGCTGATCACTATCGCTTTTGCATCTCGTACATTGACCCCTGCTGAACGCAGATATTCAGTAGGAAAGCATGAAGCTCTCGCGTGTCTTTTTGCCTGTGAGAAATGGCATGTTTACTTGTGGGGCCGGCACTTCACATTACGTACAGATCACCAAACACTAGTTGCTTTCTTTCAGCAGGATCCGAAGGCCGCCGCCCCATTCGCATTTCCCGTTGTTGTGCCAAACTCATGTATTATAATTTCAGTGTTCAATATTGTGAAGGTTCTAATAACGTGGTTGCTGATGCACTGTCGCGCCTTCCTCTTCAGATACCGGTTACTGAAGAGCGGGATGAGGAAGTTGTTTCATTAGTTACTTCCTGCATTACTAAAGCTGAGCTTCAGGCAGCTACAGCTGCAGATTCCACTTTGTCTCAAGTTCTCAAATATTTACGTGAAGGATGGTCTTCCAAATGTGCTCTTGCTTCTGAATTCTTGCCTTACTTCGCAGTCCGACAGGAACTGTCTTGTGTCGAGGACTTGCTTTTCCGCGATGAACGCGTGATTCCCCCTGCTTCTTTCCGTAACAAGCTAATACAGCTTGCCCATGAGGCCCATCCAGGCATTGTCCGCACCAAACAGAATCTCCGAGACAGGTACTGGTGGCCAGCCTTAGACAAGCAGGTCGAGCATGCAGTTTACAACTGCCATATATGTCAGGCAGCTGACAAGTCTGCCAAACCTGCATTTTCTCCGTTGCAGCCAGTCCAGTTGCCTGATCGGCCTTGGCAGAAACTCGGCATGGACATCATCGGTCCTTTGCATAATGTTCCGCAAAATGCCCGGTTCATTGTTTCTCTCATCGACTACCATTCCAAATGGCCAGAGCTTTGTTTCACACATACGGTTACTTCTGAGGTCATCATTGAGTTTCTGTCTTCAATCTTCAGCCGGGAAGGTTTTCCTGATGCCATAGTTACGGACAATGGTCCACAGTTTCAGTCCCAATATTTCGAGGCTTTTCTTTCACAACGAGGAATTCAGCATTGAGGTCATCAGTTTTCTATCCCCAATCAAATGGGCAAATCGAGCGCTTTAATCGCGTTCTGAAAGAACATATCCAGATCGCCCAATTAGGGCACCGTCCCCTCAAGCAAGTCTTGACTGAATGTTTAGCTTCGTACAGGTTCACACCCCAAGGCACCACTGGAGTGTCTCCTACTCAACTTCTCTACGGTAAGAAACCGCGAGTTGCTCTCGACATAGTCTCTTTGCCTCGTAACATAGCAGTGTCTTCTCCTGATCAAATCCGTACCAGGGTTTTTTCTCGTCAACAAGCAATAAAAAAGTATGTCGACACCCGTCGAGGTGCAAAGCAGTCCAAAGTTCGCACTGGCGATCTAGTCAAGGTTCATGTGCCAGGCAAGCGCCCCAAGTATCGGGGTCCTTACAAAGTCTTGGGCCAGGTTAGCCCCACTTCTTTTCGCTTAAGTGATAGTAACATCTGGAATGCTTCGCGCCTTGTTATTTTTCATACGGATTCGCCTTCAACACCTAAAAGTCTTCCCCATCACGTTCCGTCTACGCCTTTCAACTATGCATCAGACTGTTACATGTGGCATCCATGTACAGGCATTTCTTCTTCAAGGGGGGAGGAGTTACCAGTCGGTGTCGCTGGTTCAAGTATAGCAAGTCATACGGTTCACTTCGAACCTTCAAATACGGCTGAGACCATTGAACCAGACTCCGCTCCACAAAGTTCTTTCGAAGCTCATGCTGCGAGCTCTGATGAGACCGCGAATTTTAACGCTCGTTCAGAGCCTTCAGAATCTTCTACTGCTCTTGATGTGTCACATCAGAGCACAAGTGACCAAGGTGCAGAGACACCTGATTCTACACCCAAAAGGGCCCGCCCTAAGCAGAAGCGGCAGAAGCCGCATCGGTTCGAAGACTACGTGATGTAGAACTCTTGTTCATTACGTTTTGTGAACATTATTGTTCTGTGAAAAGGTCTAATGCATCCAAATCAATATCGTACTGAGTTGTGTACATTTTTTTCAGTGCATTTTCAGGCCTTCCATTGTACATTTTTTCAGTGCATTTTCAGGATTGATAATGTGTGAGTTCGGTGTGCCGTGCTCTGAATTTTCGTGTGTGCTAACGTACATACCTTGTACGTTGGTACTGATCATGTATAAATATAAACAGTGTATAGGTGAACTTCTTTCGAGGAGGGGATGATTGTTGTGTTCTGGGTTGTCGGTTTCTGTTTCGGAATGACATGTGAGGATGCCAGGGGGCGCTGCTGTGGCATCCAGGATTTCAAGGCGACTGTAAAATAAAATGGGTGTGCGTTGGGTAACCGTGGAGTGCAATTGTTGTTCTTCTCTTCGGCGCTTCGCGCCAACCCGCGTGTTCGGGCTGGTCAGCGTCCCCGCTGGCCGCGTTCGTCTCCGTCGGCCGTCTTCTTCTTCTGCTTCGTCGGGACCAGCCAGCCCCCAAGACAGCACGTGCTCTGCAGTTAACGGCGTCTGTAGCACAGGCCTGTCTTCGCACGACCAGGTTGCCGCTGTGTTTGGTAGTCGAGTGAAATTATGGGCGATACGTCGACTTTTTGCGGCCTCAAAACGCTGGCACTCCTTGATGATGGCATCGACCGTGTTGCAGTCCTTGCATATGAGAAGGTTGAATGCATAATCTGCAATGCCTTTCAATATGTGAGCTACTTTTTCGGTTTCTTCCATACCGTTGTCCGCTTTTCGGCAAAGGGGCAACACGTCCTGTATGTAAGTCACGTAGGACTCTGATGACGTTTGCGCACGAGATGCGAACTCCTTCTTGGCCGCTGCCTTTCTACCCACAGACTTGCCGAAAAGAACGCGCATCTTTTCTTTGCACGCATCCCAGCTTCCAATTTCATCTTCGTGGTTCTCGAACCACACTTTTGCTGTTCCTTTCAAATAGAACAGGATATTGGCTAACACAAGAGTATCATCCCAGCGGTAATTCTTACTTGTACGTTCGTACAACGGCAACCATTCTTCGATGTCGACATCATCCGTGCCACAGAACGTGCCAGGATCTTTTAGCTGCGAATGGACCACAGTTGTTGTAGTCGCCTCGGTGGGAGCCGGTCCCTGGTTTGCCATGGTGGAAAAATCCAAGCGTCGGCCACTGCGGAGCTCCGTTATATCGTGTTGCACCCTGCACCACCACCAAATGTTACGGGGGTGAGAGAATGAATGACATAAAAATATATACAAAATATACAGGGAGAGTCAGAGGCAGCTGCAGCCAAGATGGAAGAACAGCAGCAACAACAACATGAGCACGGTTGCTTTCGTCGTCTATGATGCTCTTTCGTTGCCGATGTCATGTAACAATATGATGGTTTGGGACGTTAAACCCCACAAATCAATCATCATCGTTCAAAAGCGGCATAACCACGACGTTCATCTTGCTGCCGACGTTGACAGACCCGGGAAATGTGTTCCACAGTAGCAGGTAGCAAATAGGCCGTGGGGCCCACCAGGAAGAACGGTAGGTTGGGTTCGGTGGACGGGCGACTAGAGGTGCGAGATGTTCGTGATCAGGCACAGGTGGTGGTACTTGAGACCGCGAGGGCTGCTTTGAAGCGATCTGTGCATACTAAGCGGTTTGGGGGCATGGTGGAACACGGTGGGTGCTTTGAAATGCTGACATTTCTTCCCGAATAATGCCACGCAAATCGCTAGAGGCGGGTTGAGCGGGAACGTTGTTTGAAGGAGGTAAACTGTAGGCTTGCAATTCCTCACGAATTATGGCTCGAATGATGGATCGGAGCTCCATACTGTTTGCCAGGGGGTTCTCAGAGAAGTCGGGTCGCAGGCGGATTAACTGCAAGGTATCAAGCCGCTGGCATACAGAGACGACGTCGGAAACCGTCGAAGGGTTGTGCGCGACGAGGGCGTTGAAAGCGGTAGGTCCGATACCTTTCAGAAGGTGCCGGACACGATCACCTTCTGGCATGGTGTCGTCAATACGGTGGCAAAGTGCAAGCACATTCTCAATATGGGAAGTGTAGGACTCACCACAATGTTGAACGCGTTCTGCCAGTTTCTCGCAAGCAACTTCTGAACGGACCGTCGGTGTGCCGAAAATGCGTCTGAGCTGGTCTTTGAAGGAAGACCAATCGCGGAAGTTGCTCTCATGATTCAGGAACCACGTCTTGGCAACCTGAGAGACGTAAAACTGGACGCGTGCTAATTTCAATGCCTCGTTCCAGTTGTTGTAGACACCTACGCGGTCATAGTTGTCAAGCCAGTCTTCGACATCTTCGCCAGGCAGGCCGGAAAAGATTGGAGGCTCCCGAGGGGGGTTATTGACCGGGCTAGGGTTGGCGGCTGATGGTTGCGCCGGCGGGTGGTTCGGTTGGGCTTGCTCTTGCGCCATGGTGCTCTGCTGGCGTAAGCGACGTCCTGAACGGAGCTCCAGGAGCTGGCTTTGGATGAAGAGAGGTCGAAGAGATCGGGAAGCACCTTCCACCACTTGAAATACAATGGTTCAGCTGACGCTTTATTCAAGCAACAGCAAGATGGCGCCGATGACGAAGAGGAACGGGGCGGGCGAAGACTGATGATGGTTATTGACAGGTGAGGAAGATGACGTCCAATGAATTCTTACAATATATATATATATATATATATATATATATATATATATATATATATATATATATATATATATATATGTGTGTGTGTGTGTGTGTGTGTGTGTGTGTGTGTGTGTGTGTGTGTGTGTGTGTGTGTGTGTGTGTGTGTGTGTGTGTGTGTGTGTGTGACGCTAGATGTGGGAGACGTGGCCTGGCTCATACGCCATGTTTATTCCATCTCACTTCTTCATCGGCTTCTACCAACCATCGCTTCATACGTCACACGATTGAGCCAGGTCACGTCTCCCACATCTAGCGTCACACGAGTCGACAGGATGGAGACCTGCCTGCCCCTTCATCAGTCACTCATCATTGACGCAGTTCCCCAGAAGACGCCCAGACCGTACATTGACTACCGAATCATCGCCTAGGAGGACAACGACCAGCACCATGACAGAACCATCGGCTGACCTAGACATCCCCAAGTACACCGGATCAGCGGACGACGGACCCGTACAGGACTGGTTCAACCTGTTCGAACTCCATGCTACCACTGCATCTTGGTCGGAACGAGAGATGGTTACGAACTTCAGCGACTATGTCACCGGTGAGGCATTTAAATTTTACCTCACCCACATATTCAACAACGATGAGTCTTGGAAAAAGATAAAAGAAGAAATGATCATCTGGTTTCAAGACTATAATGAAGATTCGATTAAAACACGCACTCTCAATGCATTCGAACTCCGTCATCGCAGTCATAAGCAGCCTTCACGCATTCGACCACGGATCATGGATTTACAATTCTCGTCAGGTGAAGCTAGCCACGTGCTAACGGAAAAACCACGTGATCGTTTTCACAACCTTCCACCTGCTACCTCATCAGCGAAATTATCGCCAATGCATAACTTTTCGCCGCATAAAAGATTTGAATCTACTATTTATGACCCAGGTGCATTTAATACTTCGTGCGGCATGAGTACCTTGCAAACTAACTTGGTATCACCTGTCATCAACATTACTGATAAACCTGAGGAAGCACCTCATAAGACCGTCGCATTTACGCATGATGGGTTAGTAAATCCGCGCGAAACCAAACCAGACAACGAATGTTCACAGAAATCTTATTCGGTCAAAGTATTCAGCTCAGCAGCTCAACAAAGACAGAAGCATTCACAATCAGCATCTTGTGAAGAAAATTCTTTTGAAGAAGTGTCCGGTATTCATCAATCAAAAGATCAAAGCGACGTGAATCTAGTATGCAACCTCACTGCCAACGACGAAAACAAAAGCCCAGGTGCTACTTCGGATGACACAAGTACTCTTCAGGCAACCACCAATAATGAGCAGTTTATGAATGCAGAAGGTTCAAGTGCGCGAAACCCCCCACATTGTCTTGCACCAAAAACAGCTGCATTGGTTGGCGTCGTCGAAGCCTGCAGAGGAATCGCTAAGAATCCTGGCACGCCACGATCAAAGTCACACCCCAAGCAAGTCGACGAAAGCAAGAAACTACAACGTCAACGTACGCTTCAACATTGTCAACGACGAAAGAAAACTTCATCTAAACCACTCTTAAGGCTCAAAGAACATAGCGAAAAGGCCCATCGTCGTGGATACATTCTCCAACAGAGATCAAAATGGGCCTTCGATCAAAACATCTGCGACATCGCTATGGAAATTTTTCCAAAAGCCACAAAGGCACCCCTTGTACTCGGCAGGAACACAGGCAGCGCCCAATCAACCTCGATCAACGCGCACGCAAACTGCCTGCATGGCATGTGTATCACCCACGACGAGGAATTCGATGCCTACAATATCGGAACTGTCGATTCTGCAAGATGTTCAAGCCTCATTCGTTCTTCACAAGAATACCAGCTGTGATTACCCCTATCTCCACGTCCAAAGCATTTTTGTGTTATCCAGGACGCAACCACCAGCCTCGCCCACCAGAACTCTTGCGTTAACCGGACTGCTGCACTCTCCCCTGAAGTCATTGAAAGTTTACGGAACTACCCTGGAGCATAGGACCAATTCTGAATTTTGACGTTTGTGACTTTTTAACCTCTCCTTGTTTGCTTTTTCTTGTTGGTAATCCATGTCTTCTTTCGGGGGGAGGGGGAATCGTGTGACGTATGAAGCGATGGTTGGTAGAAGCTCATGAAGAAGAAGTGAGATGGAATAAACATGGCGTATGAGCCAGGCCACGTCTCCCACATCTAGCGTCATATATATATATATATATATATATATATATATATATATATATATATATATATATATATATATATATATATATATATATATATATATATATATATATATATATATATATATATATATATTGTAATGAATTAATGAATCTGAGTAACGGACGCTCTGCTGGCAACGAAGAAGACGATGATGATCGGTGGCTGCAGTAGTAGCTCGCGCACGCCGCTCGCCATTAGCCAGACCTGCCTGATAAAGGACATTTTGCCAAGCTACGTCTGAACCTTCCTCGACGTACAACACCTCTATTTTAAGTGGTGGAGGAGCCGGGGTTCCCATCAACCTGGAACTTCGCAATCGGACGCTACCCTCACCGTTCACCATGACTGCTCCTGGCCCTTCTCAAGCTGCCTCACCAACGACAGTCTACTGTACTGGCGCGCCTCGTCAACGCGACCCACCAATTTTTCGCGGCAACGATGAACAAGACGTCGAGGACTGGCTCGTCGAGTACGAAATCGTAAGTGCTTCCAACAAGTGGAACGCCTGCGACCAGCTCACAAACGTGCGCTTTTACCTCGCTGATGTGGCCAGCCTCTGGTTCAAGAACCACCAAGGCGAAATTACCAACTGGTCCGCCTTCAAGACCACCATCTCCGCGGTCTTCGGCCGTCCCGCCGTGCGCCGGCTTCGCGCGGAACAGCGTCTCCGTAGTCGAGTCCAGCGCAGGGACGAGACCTTTACAAGTTACATTGAAGATGTCTTGTCCCTTTGCAAGCGCGTCGATGAATCTCTAACCGAACGCGACAAAATCAAGCACATCATCAAAGGAGTTGACGACGACACCTTCCAGATGCTCGTCGCTAGGAATCCACAGACCGTCACCGATGTTGTCCACCTCTGTCAGGAGTACGACGAGTTGCGTAAGCAGCGTGTCTCGACGCGCAGAGCCGCAGAAGATACGGCTGAAGTTTCCGCCCTTGTACACGACGTCGCTGCTGATCACACCGTCTTACTCCCCCAAATCAAACAATTCATTCGTGAGGAAGTTGCGCGTCAGCTTTCTCTTGTGGCCGAAGCATCCGCGCCAGTGACCTCGTTAGACCCACGTCTACGCCAGGTCATTGAGACACAGGTCACGCAAGCACTGCCTCCATCGCCACCTGTCCCTACGTCGCTGACCTACGCTGCCGTCGTTGCTAGACCCCCAGCCCCACCTGTCTCTGGCGCATACCGGGGCACCGGGTTCTCCTACCCTACGACGCTGCCTACATACACGGCACCCCATCCCGTTTCGCCCCCTGCACCTTCTGTCGTTAAGCCATGGCGCACCTTGGATAATCGACCCATCTGTTTCGCATGCGGTTTCGTGGGACATATAGCACGCTACTGTCGCCGTCGCAACTTCCAGCCTCCAGACCATGGGAATTCTGCAAATTACCAGGCTGCCCAGAATCCCCAGCGACCATCTTCTCCTATCACCGACTCATTGTCCCCACGACGCCCCGTCGATTCTCGCCGGTCATCACCACCCCGTCGCCGATCTGTCTCCCCGATGCTTCGGCGCACGAGCCCCGCTCGAGAGGAAAACTGACAGCCGCAGTTCCGGAGGCAAGAACTGCGTCGTCGTCGAACTTTCCAAGACCTCCTCTTTGTCCGCCCAACGAAATTGATGTGCTAGTAGAAGGTGTTGCTGTACGTGCACTTGTCGACACAGGCGCCGTCGTTTCTGTAATTAGTGAAAAACTGTGTCGCGATTTGAGAAAAGTTACAACGCCGCTTACGAATCTTGCTCTGTGTACAGCCACCTCCCATTTCATCGCGCCGACAGCTCAGTGCACAGCACGCGTTCTTATTCAAGATGTTTGGTACGCCGTCAACTTTGTTGTTCTCCCACGTTCATCTTACGACGTGATACTAGGATGGTATTTCCTTTCTACCCATCAGGCCCTCGTCGACTGCGCTCGTGCTGAACTCACGTTGACGAATCCGTGCCTTGATATCGACCACCACAGTCCCTCGAAAGTGTTTGCCGCAGCTGACGTCCGCATCGCGCCGTTGTCCGCCGTCCTAGTGCCTGTGTTTTCCCCTGCTGCCACTAACTCGACGCTCCTGTTCCAACCAACTATAGCTAGTGTGCAACACCGAACCATCGTCCTCCCGTTTGCCGTAATCAACTTTTCCAATGGTTCGGCGGTACTTTATGCGTGCAACGTTTCTGCTTGCCCGTACATCTTGCTACGCGGTGAGTGTCTGGGAAGCCTCGAGACCTTAAATTGTATTTTCGAAGACCCGATCTATCCAGACAAGCCATTTCTACCGACTTGTGCCATTACACCCGCAACTGACGCTACTGAACCTATGGATGTATTCCGCAAGTCCATCGATTGTAACCTCACGCCTGGGCAGCAGAAACAGCTGATCAAGCTCCTACGGCGTTTTCGAGCCTCGTTTGACCACAATCAGCCTTCCTTAGGTCGAGCGTCATCTGTTGTACACCGTATAGATACCGGTCAAGAGACGCCATTACGGCAGCGTCCATATCGTGTGTCAACTACCGAATGCCGTGCCATCAATGAACAGGTTGACGACATGCTGACACGTGGCATAATTGAACCGTCAAGCAGTCCCTGGGCCTCTCAAGTTGTGTTGGTGAAGAAGAAGGACGGATCCATCAGGTTTTGCGTGGACTACCGGCGTCTCAACCGAATCACGCGCAAGGATGTCTATCCGCTGCCACGCATTGACGATGCCTTGGACTGCCTACAGGGAGCCGAATTTTTCTCTTCTTTAGATCTCCGCTCTGGATACTGGCTGGTACCCATGGCAGAGGCCGATCGTGAAAAAACTGCTTTCATCACGCCCGACGGGCTTTACGAATTCACAGTGATGCCCTTCGGCCTCTGCAACGCGTCAGCTACTTTCGAGCGGATGATGGACTCTATCCTTCGAGGCCTCAAATGGAACGTTTGCCTTTGTTATTTAGATGATATTGTCTTTTCAACTGATTTTGCAACCCATTTAACCCGCCTCGAGAAAGTCCTCGCGTGTATTTCTGCCGCGGGGCTGCAACTGAATCTGAAGAAGTGCAATTTCGCCGCTCGAAAGCTTACGATCCTTGGCCACGTGGTTTCAAAAGACGGCATTCTTCCTGACCCTGCCAAACTTACAGCCGTTTCAGCGTTTCCCAAACCGACCACCATGAAAGAGCTCCGAAGCTTCATAGGCCTTTGCTCTTACTTCCGGCGCTTCGTCCGCAATTTCGCGACGATCATCGCTCCTTTGACCAAGCTCCTCGCCGGCTCCAGAGACCTTTCAGCCTGGTCTGCCACCTGTGATGACTCTTTCAATGAACTGCGCCGCCTCCTCACGTCGCCGCCTATTCTGCGACACTACGACCCATCGGCACCCACAGAGATCCACACCGACGCTAGTGGTGTCGGGCTAGGCGCTATTCTTGCACAGAAGAAAGACGGCTTCCAAGAGTACGTGGTTGCCTACGCCAGCCGAACTCTTAGCAAAGCCGAAAGCAACTATTATGTCACTGAAAAGGAATGCCTCGCCATTATTTGGGCGATAGAAAAATTTCGACCTTACGTGTACGGGCGCCCTTTTGACGTCGTGACTGACCACCACGCCCTCTGCTGGTTGTCGTCATTGAAGGATCCAAGCGGTCGCCTCGCCCGATGGGCATTACGCCTCCAAGAATATAATATTCGCGTGGTCTATCGCTCCGGCCGGAAATATTCGGACGCAGACGCCCTATCCCGTTCGCCTCTACCCCCTGACCCGGACTGCTGCGAAAGTATAACCTGGGATGCAACTGCCGTCGCCATCGCCGACATGCCATCTGAGCAACGCAAGGACCCTTGGGTTGCTTCGATTCTAGACATCCTGGCTGGGCGGACGGCTTCCCCCCTTCTCGCACGTTGCGTCGGCAAGTGGAGCACTTCGCCACTCGCGACGACGTGCTGTACCGACGCAACTACGCACCCGGTGGACGTCAGTGGCTACTCGTGATTCCACGTCATCTGCGATCCGAAATTTGTTCCACGTTTCATAACGACCCCCAATGTGGCCACGCAGGTTTCCTGAAGACTTATTCTCGCATACGTCTCCGATATTACTGGCGTGGCATGTACCGTTTTATACGACAATACGTTCGGGCCTGCTCGACGTGCCAGAGACGAAAAACTCCCCCTTGTCACGCCAGCGGTACCTTGCTACCCTTACCATGCCCATCCCGACCATTCGACCGCGTCGGCATCGATATCTATGGTCCCCTTCCCAACACTGCTGACGGTAACCGCTGGATCATAGTTGCCGTCGACCATCTCACACGGTATGCCGAAACTTCATCCCTTCCCTCGTCTACAGCAAAAGACGTTGCGACTTTCGTTCTTCACAACATCGTATTACGTCATGGAGCACCTCGGGAGTTACTGAGCGATCGTGGTCGCGTATTCTTGTCAGACGTCATCACAGCATTGCTGCGTGAGTGCCACGTCGTTCACCGCACTACAAGCGCCTATCATCCCCAGACCAATGGAATGACAGAGCGCTTCAACCGCACCCTTGGTGACATGCAGTCTATGTATATCTCGTCAGACCACTCCAATTGGGACCGAGTGCTCCCGTTTATCACGTTCGCTTATAATACCGCCATTCAAAGCACTACTGGGTTCTCTCCTTTTTTCCTCCTTTACGGACGCGAACCTTCTTGCACTATGGACACCATTCTTTCGTACAAACCTGACTCCTCAGAGTCCACGACTTTGTCTCAAGCCGCTACATACGCTGAGGAATGCCGCCAACTGGCAAGAGCATTCACAACCCAAGACCAAGGACGCCAAAAGCACCACCATGACGCATCAAATAACACCACTTCCTACGATCCAGGTTCACTCGTCTGGCTGCATGTTCCCTCTGCTACACCTGGCCTTTCTACCAAGTTGGTCCCCAAGTATCACGGCCCATATCGTGTGCTACAAAAAACGTCACCGGTGAATTATCTCATCGAGCCACTGGAACCATCTTCTGACCAACGTCGTCGTGGCCAGGAAATTGTCCACGTCTCGAGACTTAAGCCCTGCTACGACCCTCCCGTGTTTACTTGTCCATAGGTCGCCAGGATGGCTCCTTATTTCGCGGGGAGTAATTGTAATGAATTAATGAATCTGAGTAACGGACGCTCTGCTGGCAACGAAGAAGACGATGATGATCGGTGGCTGCAGTTGTAGCTCGCGCACGCCGCTCGCCATTAGCCAGACCTGCCTGATAAAGGACATTTTGCCAAGCTACGTCTGAACCTTTCTCGATGTACAACACCTCTATTTTAATATTTATTTATTTATTTATTTAGCAATACTGCTAGCCCCAACTTGGGGCCATAGCAGAGTGGGTGTACATAGTACAACAAAATCAACAGTACAATACTGCAGTCAACACGGAACAAAGCACTTCAAACAACATAAAAAATGTTTCACGAAGAAAAAAAAACACTAGTCAGATATAAATTTTTCAAATGCCTCGATACTGTCTGTTTCAATAATTTTGCTGTCAAGCTCATTCCATTCTTTGGCAGTGCGCGGAAAAAAGGAATACTTGAAAGTATTATTATTGGGCTGGAAAGGAACAACAGTGTGTTTATGACGTTGTCTGGTAGAGTAACCGGAAGAGAACTTTAAGTATTCACCTGTGTTACTATTTATTCGACCATTAACTATCTTAAAGAAGAACAACAAACGAGAAATTCTATTTCTTTCTGAAGTCCGTTTGAATCCCGCTTTGGCAACTAATTCAGAGACTGATGTTGGGCCGTATTTCTTGAAAATAAATCGGACAGCCTTGTTTTGGATTCTATCTAGTTTATGGATATTGACATTGGTGTAAGGATCCCAGATAATGTATCCATAATCCAAAATGGGTTGGATAAGAGATTTGTACGCCAGAATTTTAGTGTCGTATGATGAATAGCGAAGAGAACGTCTCAAAAAATGTAATTTCATCATTGCATTATTAGATATGTAGTCGATATGTCGATCCCAGTGGAGGTTGCTACATATATGCAAGCCTAGATACTTGTACTCTGTTACTCGATTTAGGATGTTTCCATCAGCTGTATAGTTGTAAACAAGGGGACACTTCTTATTTGTTATCGACATGGCCACACTTTTTTGATAGTTTACACACATTTGCCAAGAATTACACCACTTCATGAGTTTCTCAATTTCTGTGTTAAGCTTAACTTGGTCTTCAACTGTGTGAATAAGTGAATACAACGCACAATCATCTGCATATAATCGTATTTTAACCCTGCAATTATCAACAATATCATTTATGAACACCAAAAACAACAACGGGCCAAGCACGGAGCCCTGGGGAACCCCTGAGCCAACAGGTAACATGTTTGATGGAGTGTCTTTAAAAACAACGTATTGCTGCCGGGATGTTAGATACGATTTAATCTAGCTACACAGTTTCCTGTTTTTTAATAATGTGTTCAGTTTAATGAGCAATTTAGAATGGGAAATCTTGTCAAATGCTTTAGCAAAATCTAAAAAAATTACGTCTATCTGTTTTCTCTCATTAATAGCTGCGGCGAAGTCATGTGTCATTTCAACCAGTTGAGTTACAGTAGAAAAGCCGTGACGGAACCCATGTTGCATTGGTGTTAATATTGAGTAATTTTCCAAGAAAAGCGTAATATGCTTATGAATAAGATGCTCGAGAATTTTACAACACGTGCATGTTAAAGCTATAGGTCGATAATTAGAAATAAGCTGCTTATCGCCATTTTTAAACAGTGGTTTTATCTTGGAAATTCTCCAGTCATCAGGCAAAGTACCCGTCGAAAGGGATGTACGGTAAATAATTAACAAAAATTTAGATGACCACTCAGCGTATCGTTTAAGGAATGCATTAGGTATATTATCGGGTCCATATGACTTTCTCACATCTAAATTAAGCAAGAGGTTAAATATTCCACTTTCTGTTATTTCCAAATCTTCAATCGGAGGTAATGTCTGGAATTTGTCAAATAAGGGTATGCTACCATTATCTTTGGAAAAAACGGATTCAAAGTGGGTGTTGAACGCATCAGAAATCTTAGCAGCATCGGATGTGAAATCATTGCCTATGTTAAATGTATTAGTACTTGAGGACTTCGGTGTGATGGTCCTCCAAAACTTAGCTGGTGCCTCCTTTACCAGCGTGCTCAAACGAATGTTATAGAAGTTGAAACGTTCCTGCTTCATCTTTTTCTTAAGTTCACGAGAGAGCATTGCCACTTCAGCGATACGTTTTTGACTACTGTTCTTCTTAATTTGTTTCCTGGCACGGTTTAGTTTTCTTTTAATGTGAATGCTATCACGCGTTATCCAAGGATTCGCAGAATTGATTTTTCGATACTTGACTGGTACAAAGAGCTGAATGCAGGCGTGAATTGTATTTTTGAATTTCAGCCATAATGAATTGACGTCATACTCTTCAGTGATCATACTACTGCAAAGTTCTTCGTAGGCTATTTCCAGTCTGTCTAATATCGACGTATCATCAGCAGCTGAGAAGTCAGGAAAATGAGATACGTTAAAGATGGGTTTCTGCAGTAATGAAGAGAACTCTATTAAAACACATTTATGGTCGGAAATTCCCTCAACTATTTCACATTTCGAATCACCACGAATACTTGAACTAACAAAAACAAGGTCAAGCACAGATTTACTAGTTCCGTGAACACGTGTGAAGTCTTTAACTAGTTGGGTTAAACCAAATTGAAATGCAATATCAATTAATGCTTCATTATTATTTGCGTCGCTTCTGTCAGCCGAAAGAGTGTTCCAGTTAATGCCGGGGAGGTTAAAATCACCACACAAAATAAATTTATGGTTATCAGTTGTATTGCAATCAATGTACTTTCAATATATATATATATATATATATATATATATATCATATCAATATCGTATATATATATCAATATATATATATATATATATATATATATTGTAACGGACTAGTAAAAGGTAAAGAAGAGAAGGAGAGGAAGACGAAGAGTCTTGGGACGAGCACAGTGCGCTGCCGCGAACGACCATCGTTCACCTTCTGTAAATAAAACCATTTTATCACAGCTCGCTGTTACAGTTGTGGCGGAGGTGCGGGGTAATCGACACCCGAAGACGGAGGTTGAACCGCAATTTCTTCGACGGAGCCGTCGCATTGCTGCACTTCCACCGAAAACATCTGGGCTGGACATGTCCCCAAACGCAGATGAACACCGACCCCTCTCGACTTCTGCGCCGACCAGTTCGGCTCCACAACTGAGAGATGCTCGTCCCTTCGCCGGCAGACCAGATGAAGACGTCGAGGCTTGGCTCATCCATTACAAACGGGTGGGCGCCGCTAACAAATGGGATGCCGCTTCTCAGCTTTTGTACGTCGCGTTCTTTCTGACGGATACTGCATTAATTGTTACGAAAATCGGGAGGAAACGCTAACGACGTGGGACAGATTTGTTTCTGAAATCAAAAAGCGTTCCGCCGACCCAACAACGAAAACGAAAAGAGCAGAACAGACGCTAATGCAACGCGCTCAAGTGCCAAGTGAAACTTGCATGACCTACATTGAGGAAGTCATAAAGCTATGTAGGACCATTGACTCCGGAATGTCTGAGGAAGACAAAGTCGGGCACATTCTAAAAGGAATCGCCGAGGATGTTTACAGTTTCCTCATCGCGAAAGACACCTTGACATCTGTCCCCGATGTCATTCGCCATTGCCTCTCTTTTGAGCAACTAAAAACGAGGCGCATCACGCCGAAGTTTGGCAGGCTAGCTGTCACAAAACGAGCGCTCAAAAAGGGCGCGCCGCCAAATTCTCGCAACGAAGCGCCGTAGAGATGCCTCGAGGTCAACGATAAAAAAAGAAAACAAGCATCCAAAGACTCCCCGGGCGCGCGTCCCTCTCCCCTCGGAAGCGTAGGTTTGCCGACGAGCCTCCTCACATCGGCGGCCGAGCAAGCCCTAGAAAGTTCTGGATAGAAAGGGGCGTGGTGATGCCGGGTTGCGTCATCTTTCACGGACGGCCCTCGTACCGTCTCGCACTTTCCCTAGCCTTCGCTGCGTATCGCGCCGACGAAATGATGAGAACTTTCTGGAATCTCGCGCGGAAGGTATTTAATCGAGCAGCAGAGTGGGAGGTCAGGAGAAGAAGGAAGTTAGCGCCAGTGTGCGTGGGGTTATTCCGCCGCGTCTGTCGGTGAAGGTTTTGTCCTTAGTGACAAAGCAGGAGAAGAAGAAAGTATGCGCCAGAGTGCGTAGGGAGTTCCGCCTTGTGGGCGAAGCCTTTTGTCTTCCGTGACAAAGGAGGAGAAGAACAGGATTTCCACCTGAGGGGTGAAGACTCGATCTACAGGCAAGAGTGAGTGTCTACCGCTATCGAGCGAAGACCCGTGGCAACAGCTGCGTGTGTGAAGCCGACGTGTTTCCGGCGAAGAAGTTTGGAGCCTGGAGAGCGGCCAATTGAAGACACGAGGTTTCCTGGAAGAGAAACTTCGGGGGCAGCGGAACGACAACAACGCTGGACTTTGAGTGAGTGATTCTCGGAAGAGTATCATCCAGACTTTTGTTCCAAGAACTTTGGACTGAATAAACTTTCTAACTCTTTAGTCTTTAAGTGTCTTGGTTGTTCAATGCATGCGACTGCATTGTAGTGCGTATTGTTGTCTGTGTCCGTTGTTTCGAGTGTGGCTGATTGTACTGCATAGTACGTTGTTTGAATGGTGACATATTGTATTCAACTATTGTCGAGTGCGCATACTTATGTATTGTTTCGATCTGCCATAATTGAGAATATAATTTTGTTTTGTTTATGAACTCTCAGCTCTGACTTGTTCTTTGGGCCACAGCCGGCGTCTGCTGGCGCGCCAAATAGGACCACTTCTAAATTGTCCACGCTTTCGTGGTGCGGTTCGGGGGGCCGACACTTCGGCCCTTGGAATTAGCCCGGCGATCACCTCCCGAATCAACGGGACTCGTGACAATTAATCTGGCATCCGCGACAAGGACCTTTTTGGTGCACAGTGTGTCCAAAGTAGTGAGAAAGAGCCTCGAGGTGTTGATACTGCTATCGGAACGATTTTTTGTTTTGCTCAGTGTTCCCGTTAACGAGTGCAGGAGAGTGTTCTGATAGACTGATTTAGGCAGACATTTTTTGCACGCGGCAAGGTTTTATTTGCGAGACACAATGGATCTCGAAAAGTTAGTCGCTCTTGGTGAGAAGATGAGTCTTTCTGGCGCTGAACTACGGAAGTTGGTCACCCAGAAGGAAAAAGAAGAAAAAGAGAGGGCCAAAGAAGAAAAGGCAGCTGAGCTGGAAAAAGAAAGGTTGGTGGTCGAAAGAGCCAAAACGGAAAAAAAAGCTGAGTTGGAGAGAGAGAGGTTGGCAGCTGAGAGAGCCAAGGAAGAAAAAGCAGCTGAGTTGGAGAGAGAGATGTTGGCAGCTGAGAGGACCAAGGAAGAAAAAGCAGCTGGGTTGGAGAGAGAAAGGCTGGCCGCTGAGATGGCGAAAGAAGAAAGAGAGGCAAAGGAGCGACAGCTGAAAGAAGAAAGAAAGCAGCAATTAAAGTTGGAGCTGGAGAGAGAAAAGTTGGCAGCCGAAAGGGCGAAAGAAGAAAGAGAAGCGGAGATGGCTGAAAGGGAACGGCAGTGGCCGCACGAGATGGAACTCGAGCGACTCCGTTTGCAACGGCGAAGTGAAACTCCAGTCCAAGCTAGAGTTGAAAGCAGTGAACGGGAGAACCATGGCTTCCGCTTGAACCCAAGCAAGCTGCTCGTAGCGTTTGATGAAAGGAAGGACGACCTCGACGCGTACCTTCACAGATTTGAGGCGATTCCAAGGAGCCAGAATTGGCCGGAACATCAATGGGCAACTGCTTTGAGTACTTGCTTGAGTGGTGAAGCGCTCAGTGTGTACGGTAGGCTGACGCCGACCGACGCAGCCAACTATGCAAAGGTGAAAGCTGCTTTGCTGAAGCGATTTAGATTTACTGTGGAAGGTTTCCGGGACAGATTTCGGACAGGAAAGCCAACTGATGGTGAGACGGCTACGCAGTATGCCGCCCGACTTTGCCATTATTTCGACAGATGGATTGAACATTCAGGGACAGCGCAGGAGTACGATGAGCTTAGAGAGCTCATAATTAGAGAACAATTTCTTACTAGTTGCCACCCAAGCCTGTCGCTGTACTTGAAAGAGAGGAAGGCTGAGTCACTTGAAGACATGCTTGAATTAGCTGATCAATTCTTGGAAGCGCAAGGTGGAATTGATTTGGCCAAGGTCAAGAAGGAGTGTCTCGAAGATTTGAAAAATTCGGCACCCGAACAAAAGAAGCGTACACCGGAGAGTGTTCCACGATGTTTTCTGGGTAACCGAGAGGGTCATCGCGCGAACAGCTCTCGAACGATCTTTACGAGCCCTACGGTTGTAAAATGTTTTGAGTGTGGTCAGACTGGGCACAAAGCAGACGCATGTCGTAACGCAGCGAGTCAAACTCACCAGGTATCCTGTGTGCTAGCAGCACCGAAATCCGATGATAATGCCATCACCAACGGATTCGTAGAGTTGAAAATGGGGAGAAACTTCCTATTGTGGGTGCTGTAATGACAAAACAGCCAATCGGTGTTACGAAAGGAATGCCAACGCTGCCTGGAAAAGTTGCGGGCAAGAAAGTTACGGTGTTAAGAGATACCGGTAGCTTCACTGTTATTGTGCGGAGAAATTTGGTACGGGAAAGTGAGTTAACAGGCGAAACGAAACCAGTTTGTCTAATTGACAGTACGGTTCGGATGCTTCCTGAAGCAGAGATTGAGGTTGAAACTCCGTACTTCAGCGGGAAGGTTACTGCGCTATGCATGACGACCCCCCTGTACGACCTCGTCATTGGAAACATCGACGGGGTGCGAGGGCCGAATGATCCAGAATGTTTGGGAGAAGACCCGAAGATGGAGCCCCTGCTGACACAGGGACTGCGCGATACAGCGGAGAACAATCCCGTGAAGGATTTCACTCGAGCCCAAGGTGAAGCCTGGGCGCAAGAGACAGTGAATGAGAACATGATCGTATGGAATTAGTTTACGTGCTGGGCAGCTGGACTTACGTCAGCACGACCTCAACCAAGCGACAGTGTAAAGGTGACGGAGTCGGCCAGCCAGGCCAAATGTCGTGACATGAACAAGCGGGTAAATAACCGGACAGAATCGGTTGAGCGTTATGACCTGTTAACAATATCGGAAGTGACAACGATGGCTGAGACGCCGCCTCCAATACCGTCGTTGGAAAGGGCTCACCGAAAAAGAACGAGAAAAAACAAGAAGAGGTCGAGCGAGCACCGCAAGAAAGGGCGCAAGCGCCGCTCAAGGTACACAGGATAGGTGCTGAGGTCGAATCGGAATGTGTTTGGCAGTGCTGAAAGCAATATGTTGTGTTAATGTTGTACTATCCTGTGTCACAACTGTATGTCGAGCGAATCAAAATGTTTGTTACGGTGATGTGATGTATAGTTTGTACAGTTGTTGTAATGACAGACCTTTGTACATTTGTATTGCTTGAAGTATGTGATGGAGTGTTGTATTCATGCCCCTGTGGCTATATTCTATGTGCTGTGAGATTGAATTACAATGTACAATTGTATTGAGTGATCTATTGTGAATGTGACGTGTCATGAGCGACGGACTATCTTACAGTCTCTGAGAGTGTGGGGACTGTTCGCACTCGTTTGTGTGGTTTTGAATATTATTAGATAATATTCTTAAAGTGGGGGACAGTGTCACAAAACGAGCGCTCAAAAAGGGCGCACCGCCAAATTCACGCGAGGAAGCGCCGTCGAGATGCCTCGAGGTCAACGATAAAAAAAGAAAACAAGCATACAAAGACTCCCCGGGTGCACGTCGCTCTCCCCTCGGAAGCGTAGGTTCACCGACGAACCTCCTCACATCGGCGGCCGAGCAAGCCCTAGAAAGTTCTGGATAGAAAGGGGCGTGGTGATGCCGGGTTGCGTCATCTTTCACGGACGGCCCTCGTACCGTCTCGCACTTTCCCTAGCCTTCGCTGCGTATCGCGCCGACGAAATGATGAGAACTTTCTGGAATCTCGCGCGGAAGGTATTTAATCGAGCAGCAGAGTGGGAGGTCAGGAGAAGAAGGAAGTTAGCGCCAGTGTGCGTGGGGTTATTCCGCCGCGTCTGTCGGTGAAGGTTTTGTCCTTAGTGACAAAGCAGGAGAAGAAGAAAGTATGCGCCAGGGTGCGTAGAGAGTTCCGCCTTGTGGGCGAAGCCTTTTGTCTTCCGTGACAAAGGAGGAGAAGAACAGGATTTCCACCTGAGGGGTGAAGACTCGATCTACAGGCAAGAGTGAGTGTCTACCGCTATCGAGCGAAGACGCGTGGCAACAGCTGCATGTGCGAAGCCGACGTGTTTCCGGCGAAGAAGTTTGGAGTCTGGAGAGCGGCCAATTGAAGACGCGAGGTTTCCTGGAAGAGAAACTTCGGGGCCAGCGGAACGACAACAACGCTGGACTTTGAGTGAGTGATTCTCGGAAGAGTATCATCCAGACTTTTGTTCCAAGAACTTTGGACTGAATAAGTTTTCTAACTCTTTAGTCTTTAAGTGTCTTAGTTGTTCGATGCATGCGACTGCATTGTAGTGCGTATTGTTGTCTGTGTCCGTTGTTTCGAGTGTGGCTGATTGTACTGCATAGTACGTTGTTTGAACGGTGACATATTGTATTCAACTATTGTCGAGTGTGCATACTTGTGTATCGCTTTGATCTGCCATAATTGAGAAGATAATTTTGTTTTGTTTATGAACTCTCGGCTCTGACTTGTTTTTTGGGCCACAGCCGGCGTCCGCTGGCGCGCCAAATAGGACCACTTCTAAATTGTCCACGCTTTCGTAGTGCGGTTTGGGGGGCCGATACTTCGGCCCTTGGAATTAGCCCGGCGATCACCTCCCGAATTAACGGGACTCGTGACACTAGCCAATGTGACGACCATCGCGAGTATAGACAGCAACCAGACGCTTCATCTTGCATCAACAATCCGGCAAATAGTACGTGAAGAACTCGGCATATACGCTCAAGTGGCACACCGCCCAAGCACTCATCCCCCGTACCAGCCACCAGAGTTCGAGCGAAACGTTGCTTCATTCTCCTCGCACCGAGTGACGGAAGGTTTTGAGGATTCTGATGCCACACCTCAGTATCAGCCACGTCTCTGCGATGGAGGCCCTGCCTATGACGCACGATCACGACGAGCACAGCCGCATTCTTATACTCAGGACTCTCAGCGGCAAGGACAGTACCGACCATACTACCAAGATTCAACTTACAACGAATGCAATGGATTCCAGAGAGTGGAAGAAACCCGTTGCTCACGTGATAACGAACTTCCTCGCTGACAGCAGCGGCCCAGGATTCGTTCCGATGAATATAGCATAAACCGTGACCCTCCCGTGTGCTACAACTGTGGTTTCACTGGGCATATCGCTCGGTATTGACGCCAACATCGCCACCAATCACGAAGGACACCAGCCGTGTCTTCGCCACCAAGACCCGGTGCTTCATATGACCTGCGGACAACCGACTTGTTTCCATGGGACCATTTTTCGCGCGAGACCAGACGCAGTGATTCGCCAGCATCCGAGCGGAGTTTGACACCACCATCCAACCGTTCTCGTCGCTCGCCGTCTCTGCTGCGTCGTTCTTCTCCGCCGCCGGGAAACTAGCATCCGCGGCCAATGGCGGTGAGGTCGCCGGAAGGTCTTTTCAAGATATACCTCTGCCTATTGTTATGCTCCAAAACAAAATGAATGTGTTGATTGATGGAATACCGACGATGGCGTTAGTTGACACTGGGGCGACTGAGTCTGTGTTGAGCCTCGCCTTCAGAAACCGCTTAGGTCGCAAAGTTATGTTTTGATGGGACGATACAACCACATTTCGTGGTGTAGGCGGCGAGTGGCTTAATCCTCTTTGTGTATGTGTTGTCAGTGTTTTATTGGCTGGAAAAGTATTTATATCGGAATTTCTGGTTATATCTCGTTGTTCGCACCATGTCATTCTTGGTATCGATTTCCTGGAACAATGCGGTGCTTCCGTCGACTGTAATAGTGGGGAAATATCACCAAACAATTTGTTGCTATCGTCGCTTTCCGAAAAAGACTACCATGGCGAAGATAGGAACACACTTAGTGTGATTGATGAAGTGATAGCACCATCTTGGTGCCTGACACCCGTTCGAGTCTCTTCCACAGCGGTTGATGATGCTTGTGTTGACCTCGTAGTGGGGCCTCTACGCAAGAACTGTTCTAAGAAGGACATACTTGTGCCCTGTTTTGTTGTGTGCATGACAAAAGGAGTAGCAACATTGTGGGCGCTGAACTGTTCTGCCACGCCGGTTGTGCTTCCTCGCGGGATGAAGATAACTCTCTTCGATGAAACCTCATGCAGCTCGATAGCAGCACTAGCTACGGACCTCGCCACCTCTTCCTCTCCTTGTGATATCCGCCATAATGAAGATTTAATGCTCGGTATGATCAACAAGACTCTTAGTACGACGGAACGGCAAGCGCTGGTGCAGGTCCTTTCCCGGCATGTTGCTGCTTTCGGCTTCAAACATAGAGATGCACCCCTTCAGTTAGCCTCGTCCCGCGCTCGTCACGGAATAGACAGCAGCTCTGCACACCCCATTCGCCAAAATCTCTACCGAGTGTCATCCTCTGAGCGCAAAGTTATCGCCGAACAAGTAGACATGGTGAACAAAGGTGTTGTGCATGAGTCGTCCAGTCTGTGGGCAGCCCCGGTAATTCTTGTCAGAAAAAAGGATGGTTCCTGGAGATTCTGCGTAGATTACAGGCGTCTAAACACTGTGACGAAGAAAGATGTATATCCCTTACCGCGGATTGATGACGTCATAAATTGCTTGCATGCCGCTTCCTATTTTTCAACGCTTGATTTGCAATCAGGTTATTGGCAAATACCTATGGAACCCGGCGACTAAGAAAAGACTGCTTTCGTAACTCCGGATGGCTTGTTTGAATTTAATGTGATGCCTTTTGGCCTTTGTAATGCTCCAGCCATCTTTGAAAGATTTATGGACACAGTATTATGTGGTCTAAAATGGGAGATATGCTTGTGCTACCTTGACGATGTTGTGATCTTTGGCCGTACGTTCGAGGAACATAACAACCGTCTCAGTCTTGTTCTCGACTGCCTCGAAAAAGCTGGGCTGGTTCTGAATTCTAGAAAAATGTCGCTTTTGCGAACGTCAAACTCTCGTGCTGGGTCACTTAATCGACAAGGATGGCGTCAGACCCGATCCTCGCTAGATAGAAGCAGTGAGCTCTTTTAAATCACCGCAGTCCGCACGAGAACTTCGCTCATTTGTCGGCCTATGCTCATATTTTCGTCGTTTTGTTCCACAATTTGCGGAGATCGTGTACCTGCTGACAAGCATCTTGCGACAGGATGCAACCTTCAACTGGACACCAGAGTGTGACGCCGCATTCTCACAACTTAAGTTTGTACTAACGTCAGCACCACTGTTGCGTCACTTCAATCCATCTTGCCCGACTGAGGTCCACACGGACGCTAGTGGTATCGGTATAGGAGCGGTGCTTATATATATATATATATATATATATATATATATATATATATATATATATATATATATATATATATATATATATATATATATATATATAGCCCCGCCGTGGTGGTCTAGTGGCTAAGGTACCCGGCTGCAAGAACCCCAGGTGGTCGAAATTTCCGGAGCCCTCCACTACGGCGTCTCTCATAATCAAATGGTGGTTTTGGGACGTTAAACCCCACATATCAATCAATATATATATATATATATATATATATATATATATATATATATATATATATATATATATATATATATATATATATATATATATATATATATATATATATATATAGGATATGGCACAACTGGAGCGTTGTCAACAAGGATAAATATGTGTATTTCCCAACAGTTTCGGGAGGGGTCTTGCCTTTGTTAGGGGATGAGTTATACTAACATAGACGTTCAAACTTCGTTGCTGCCACGTCCCTCTCGCCTTGAAAGATGTTTGGGAGGGGAGGTTTGGGCTTGGACTCGGGCAGGCGCCTGAGGCTGCAATAAAACATCTCTTCACCGGACTACGGCACTTCCTTCGCACTGCCACCATGCACTCGAGTCATCGAGGGAACCCATTCCAAACCTCAAACATCTTCCCTCCTTAGCTAGTGTAAAAGCTAGTCGAGGAGGAGGAAATTAACTGGCACTGGACTCGCTGAGGAGGCATTGAAACGAATGAGGCAGATGTGCTCGAACATCACGACACTGCATGTTAGTCTGCCACTGCCTCACGCACCCAATCACCAACGGCGGGACTCGAACTGGCGATCAGTGTCTTGGTTTAATATGGAGGTACAACGATTCAGCAGAGAGGCCCGCCGTCTTTGCCACTACGGGTTGTTGGGAGCAGGCGTCTACTACGTAGAACATGGTTTCTCAACACTACCGCTGCACTGCTTCTGGTTGCTGACGGCTTACATGCGAGCTTCGATGAAGTCGCGCTGCTGGCACAGCACACCAGGGTACAGCTGCGGTGGACGTCAGCTGCATGGAGATCGGCGGCAACCGCTTGCACGGCCAACTCCAGTGCCAAGCCCTTTCAACAACAGGGAGCCGAGGGACACACAGAGCCATCCAGGGCCCCAGCAGTGACGAAGTTGCCACTCCCACCAGCGAGGCCCTACAACACCAGGCGGACGAACGCGGCGAAGACTATAGGGCGGCGGCTTCCAATTGACACGGGGAAACAAAAGGTACGGGCAGTCTCAAACACGCATAATCCAGTCATTTCTTTCGATTAGTAAAATAATTGAAAAACGGGTGCAATACGAATAACATGCGGAACAAATAACCAAATATATATCTCACCACATTGCACCTAACGGCCTCCGCCTAGCCTACAACCCCTCAATGTCTACACTAAGTGAAGCACACAGGGGGAAGTGTGAAAATATATTACAAGAGGCGTCCTTGCAATTGACTCGGGTCATGGCGGACCATAGTGAGCGTAAGGCCGCCGAATACAGTGTCGCGGAGGCCACGCAGAAATTAGTATTTAATCTCGGAGAGCATGAGGCAAGAGAACTGGAAAGATATAAACTAAAAAAAGAGAGGCGAAATTTCAACAGTGAAAGATGGAAAATTTTATCGGGACTGCAGAAGCTCCACTGCTCTGCAACAGGAAAATGGGAATGAGACCCTACAAGAACGCCAGGGACCACCTATACCACAACCTAACTTTGAGGAGAAAAATGGGAACTCGAAACTACAGTGTATTCCTAATCAAAACAGCCTGACTCTCGAATATGACACTGACACTCCCATGCCACGTGATAGCCGAGATCAGCCAAAAACTTATGAGAAAAATGTCCCTAATCTGTTCAACACAACGTTTACACCAGCCCAGCTTGAACTTTTGTCGAGAGGATTGACCTTTTGTCCATATCATCCGGTAGATTCAATGAATTTGAACTGTACCAAGACCTCGATAACTTTGCGCGTAATCTCCGCCTCCGTGAATACTTTCATGATTGGAAGGAGAGACGAGAATAGATTGATTGGTGGTGACAAATCATGGTGTCCAGGTGAGCAGAGAGACAAACACCTCGATATGTATGTATCAGCAGTTCAAAAAGATATCATCAGAGCGTATGAAAAAAATCAGCCATCTCGAAACAACCTATCAAAGTCAGAACGAAGGGTACTCGATGAACTACGAAAAAAAAACGCTGAAATTACCATCAAGCCTGCTGATAAAGCGGGCTGCATAGTAATTCTAAACACGTTGGACTACTTAAATGAAGGGGCACGACAACTATCAGACACAAACTTCTGCAAAAAACTTCCAACGGACCCGACTCCCGAATTTGAAAGTGAGATAAAAGGAACCCTAAATAATCTCCGCCGGGACGAGTAAATTACCGGCAAAATGTTAAAAGCAATGTTACCGGCCCATTCTGTTCCCGGTCGATTCTACTTGCTCCCAAAAATACACAAGGCAGGCAATCCGGGACGTCCGATAGTATCCAGTAACAGCAGATCAACAGGAAATATATCATAGTTCATCAATTCCTTAATAAAAGACATCCCCCCAATTTTCCCTATTACCCAAGGGACACAAACCACTTCATCTGCGAAACTGCAAGTCTCAACATCCCAGGTGGTAGTTTTCTGGTGACCATAGACGTCTGCTCACTGCACACCAACATACCCGACCATGACGGAATAACGGCTATGGTTTCTAAATATGTAAAATCTGACTCATCAACTGGTGTAAGTGGCTAGGTACTGTTTGCACTTCTTGAACTTGTACTAAATTATAACCATTTTGAGTTCAATGGCAAGCACTTCCTTCAGGTTAGTGGCACCGCAATGGTCACAAAAATGACCCCAAACATTGCGAGCACCTTCATGGCTTTACTTCAAATCCCATTCATTGAGGGACGCACCTTCATATCTTTCTACTACAGAAGATACTTAGAAGATATTTTTATGATATGGAACCACGATGAGGGAAGTCTTTTCCGCTACATAGAGGATTTTAACAAGTGCCACCCGTCAATTAAATTCATGCACAAAATTTCTAAAACTAGCATTAACTTCTTGGACGTCACTGTCCCGGTCAATAATGACCGCTTGTCAACAAACCTTTACAAAAAGCCTACAGACCAGCAAATGTACCTACATTTCAACAGCAGCCATCCAAAGCATTGAAAATTGGGTATTCCATATTCTCAGGCCTACCGGTACCAAAGAATATGCACCGATATGAAGTAATTTGACAAACACGCAGGCACCTAAAGCATTCCTTATTGAAACAAAATTATCCCGATGAGATTATTGACGATGCCATACTACGTGCTCGCAACGTGAACCGGAATGATATAATTAAGGGCCCAAACAGAGTATCCAAAACGACTTCCCAAACGAACTTTGTACTAACTTATTCCTCATCAGTGCCACAAATGAACAGCCGACCAACCCATTAAGGGAAACTCTTTCCTTACGCGCACCTTCGCGGGCCCCTTCCGCCACCGCGGCGACAATCTTGGGCGGCCCGACACACGTCGAGAACTGGCCAGCACAGGATGAGAACCAGATGTGCACTTACACTGACATTTGTATGTGCACAGTCTGGTTTTGTGCTCAGCGTTCTTAATCTTTCGTTTCTTTTTTGTTTGTTTCTTTAGTTCTTTCTCACTCTGGCAAACATTTTTCAAGGCGAGAGGGACGCGGCAGCAACGAAGTTTAAACGTCTATGTTGCATAACTCATCCCCTGATGAAGAGAGGACTCCTCCCGAAACTGTTGGGAAATAAATATATTTTAAATATATTTATCCTTGTTGACAACGCTCCCGTTGTGCCATATCCCATACCTTCACGAAGACTAACTGACTGGCCCATTGAATAATTACTCTCTCTCTCTCTCTCTCTCTCTCTCTCTCTATATATATATATATATATATATATATATATATATATATATATATATATATATATATATATATATATATATATATATATATATATATATATATATATATATATGGTGTGTGTGTGTGTGTTGCCCTGCCTAGTAAGAAATATCAAGATATTTGAATGTCACTTCTAATGATGTATACTTCGCAGCCTCTTTAATAAAGTTACGAGGAGCACGTCCCGATATATGTTTGTAGAAACCACTTTTATTGAAAGTTAGAAGACCTAATTACAAGCGTGTACCGGATAACAAAAAAAAATATTGAAATGAGGTTTCTTTGATACGCTTTCAGCATATAAAAACTATGAGCGTCTATTAGTGTCAAAAAAATTATTGTCAAGCATTCCAGCTGAGAAAACGCGAAAGTGCTGAATAAACGTCACGAAAATCAAAATATGTCAGTTTAAGGCATCTTCATAAATCGAACAACGACTTTGTCACACATTCAGTGCTATATCATTCAGCCACTCGCATTGTGGATATTTCTTTCAGCCTCAAAGCAAGAAGCTGGTTCTGAAAAACAAAACAAAAAAGTCAGGTGCTCGGCACGCACAGGAAAAATCAATTGGCTTTTTTACCTAAATAGCGCCTTGTAGTCTACTAAATATGCGATATGTCATCGCTGCGATGAATGAGATCAAAAAAAAAACGCTGATTAGAACAACTGAGTGGGTCACTGTTGTGACAAACACCAGCTAATTTGCTGCGACTTCTGCCCCGAGTGAGCCGCCGCCACTCGTTTTGGATGGATGAATGGATGGATAGATATGACTGTATCCTTTAGATCGGGCGGTGGCTAGCGCCACCAAGCCGTAATGCCTAATGAATCAAAAACTATATTTATTTTTTTCCCTTAAAAAGTGAGTTTGAGGATTCGTACTTTGCAGTGAAGAGTTTAATTTTCACTCGTGACTTGACTTTAGCCACCAATCAGATAACCTCTTTCTAGTTAAGTCTACCCGCTTAAAGTTTATTTTGCCTTCCCGGTCCCTAAACCCCAGTGCTTTGAAAAACTCTGCGCCATCAACCTGAACTATAGAGTGAAACCCTTTACAGAACATTATCAAGTGTTCGGCAGTTTCTTCTTCCTCTCCACACGCACTGCATACTGTGTCTACCCCTTCGTATTTGGCCCGATATGTCTTGGTTCGCAGTACTCCCGTCCTGTCCCAAACACTAGAGAACTACCCCAAGTATTATCATAGATCCTTTCCTAGGCAATTTCCTGCTGAAAAGTTCGATAGATCTCTAGTGCAGACTTCCTAATCATGCCCATTCTCCACATGTCAGTCTCCGTTTCCTTCCCTTTCTTCTTAACCCATAGTTCTTTTTGGTTTGGCCACCTGCTGTTTTCTAAGTATTTACCAGTCAACTTCCTGGTTCGCTTCCTCCATTTTGTATCGACATTCTTCATGTACAAGTAGCTGAAAACTTTCCTAGCCCCCATTTCTCTCAATCGCTTCTCAAATTTTATCTTGCTGCTAGCTTCCCTGCCCTCAAATGATGTCCATCCCATATCACCTTGTACTCCCTGATTTGGTGTATTCCCGTGAGCTCCTAAAGCAAGCCTACCTATTCCACGTTGCTTAATTTCTAATCTTGCTTTAACTTCTGATCTCATGCACAAGACCGCATTGCCGAACGTCAGCCCAGGAACCATAACCCCTTTCCATATTCCTCTCACAACATCATACCTATTGTAATTCCACAGTGCCCTATTTTTCATGGCTGATACATTCCTGTTACCTTTAGTCGTCACGTATATTTCGTGTTCCCTCAGATACTCGGTCCCATTGCTTATCCATACGCCCAGGTATTTGTATTTATCTGTTATCTCTAGCATGACCTCCTGTATTCTAAGCTCACTACCATCATAATAAAAGAAAAGCAGCGCACAAAAAGACGGAGACAAAGAAGAGAAACACACACAGCGCTGCACTCACAACTGAAAGTTTAATCCGAGCAACAAGACTTTAAAAAGTAATAGCCGCGCATGACAAGTGAGGTACAACGAGATTAAGAGATACGCTCATCAATAAAAGTGAACTCTTTTTTGTGCAATGTAACCGAGGTCTGGCTTACGCAAGCATCACGTGACTTGTTAATATGATAGGCTTCCGACACCTCACGGGTGAATTGATCGTGGTGCTTAAAAATAATAACAGTGTTAGACAGAACAGGTTTTTTTTAAGCACCACGATCAATTCACCCGTGAGGTGTCGGAAGCCTATCATATTAACAAGTCACGTGATGCTTGCGTAAGCCAGACCTCGGTTACATTGCACAAAAAAGAGTTCACTTTTATTGATGAGCGTATCTCTTAATCTCGTTGTACCTCACTTGTCATGCGCGGCTATTACTTTTTAAAGTCTTGTTGCTCGGATTAAACTTTCAGTTGTGAGTGCAGCGCTGTGTGTGGTTCTCTTCTTTGTCTCCGTCTTTTTGTGCACCGCTTTTCTTTTAATATGAATATACACCAACTCGCCCAACTTTCTATTCTGTTACTCACTACCTTCGTTGTCATTGAAAATCATGACTGCTGATTTTTCCTTACTGAATCTAAAATCTAACCTATCTCCCTCATTACCGCAGATGTCCATCAATCTCTGCAAATCTTCCTTGTTGTTGGCCATTAGCACTATATCATCTGCGCACATTAATGCTGGTAATGCCTGATCAATGAGTTTTCCTTGTTTGAATAAAGAGAGGTTGAAGCCCAGTCCACTTCCCTCTAATTTTGCCTTTAATCCTTGTAGGTACATCATGAATAATAAGGGTGACAGGGGGCACCCCTGCCTGAGCCTCCGTTTAACCTCTGCAGGCTTGGATACCTGTTTTTCCCACTTTATAACTACCTTGTTACCTTTATAGATACCCTTTAAAAGATTAGTGACTACATGTTCCACGCCTAGTGTGTCCAGTATTCCCCACAATTCCTCTTGAACCACGCTATCGTACGCTCCCTTGATATCCAAAAATGCTAGCCACAGGGGCCTGTGTTCCTTTTCTGCTATTTCCATCCCCGCCCCGTCGCGCTGCGGCGGCAGCAACTGACCCTACGGCTGACACGCGCTCTCTCACAGAAAGCCGTTCGACGCGGCAGGCCGTACCGTGCGCGCTTTCATCCAGTGGTCGTGATACTAAAAATGGGGATACATGTGTGCCTATTTTCTCAGTGAACAACGAAATGCACGACCGAGGCCTCAGAGATAGCTCCGGCAATCGCGGAGACCAACTGCAAGAGAAACCTGATTGTGGCGCGATCATTTTGCGATTTACCAGTGTGATGTACTACGTGTTCGCATTTCGTAGTTAAAGCCGCAACTTAGAACCTTCAAAGCCCTACATGTGTAATGCTGTGCGGTGACGACCACTTCAGATTATCGGTTGGCGGCGTGTGCGATGTTTATCGCGCGCGCCACCAGTCTGTTGTTGTTGCAGGGCACTCACCGCGGTCAGATGCTCTGAATTAACCTTCATAATCAACCATGGCAACGATTGGGCGCATGTTCATATCACCTACATTATCACACTTTCTCATGCAACCGGCTGTGGAGAACGCGAGTAATTCACTTACCCCACGGAGGATTTTCCTTCCTCCGTGACTTACCCAGTTAACATGTTCGCGACGGCCCGTATCTAGCCCTTTCGCCATTCTGCTTCGCGAAAGCTGCGGAAATCAGCAAAACTGAAGTCATTGACGTCCTTGCAATTCACTACGCCAACGCAACAGTAGCGTCGACTAGGGTCTTTTTTGTAGAGCGCGGAGCTGTTGCGTCTGCTCTTGTTTTCGCCGTCATTCTGGCAAGTGAACCAGGAAGCACCAGGTGTTCTGTGGGAAGCGCTTTACGGCGGTTAGGTGATGCTTCCGACTAGCGGAGCTCTTTTCTAAGTGTTGAATGAGCAAACACACCTAATATTTAGCTCAATTGCTGTTTCGTACGCTGTAGTTGCACCTGGTTGCGTAGCAAACTGTGCAATGGAGTCGAACTTTGCACTACTTAAAACTGCATTGACAGGTAACGCTGCGTGTGGCTGCGTCACAGAACACCAGCGTGTCCTCAAAACGCCCTAGTCTGACGTCAGATAGGAACATGTAAACAGTGCAATAAAAAACAGCGTGAGAGTAACAAAAATTAAAAATTCTACTGGATCTACATAATAATTTATACTTTAATTATAGCGCAGATTTTGAATAATATTTACTTGCTAAGGCATGATGTGCACGTACGGCTGGTACGGCCACACTAAATCAGCCTCTTTCGCTTCTCGCCGTTTGCGGCGGCTCGTTCCTCGGGGAGTTGCTCTTGAGTCAGCGAAGAATCGTGACAGATAAACCCCTTTCATTTAGCCTGGGGCATAGTGTTCGTGTTAGGTGGCAGCTTCTTCTTGTCGCCGATCTGTCACGCTTCTTTGGCACCTACGTGCGCGTAAGGTTTATAGAAAGGAACATCACCACTTCGTGAAAGCATGCCGCAAGACGTCCGAACCGAAGGCGACAGCACCGCTCAGGCTGGAGAACCCGTTCAGAAAAGCGCCGTCCAGCTCAAGAAAGAAGCCAAAAAGAAAGAGAAGCTGGAAAAATTCAAGCAGAAGCAGGAGAAGATGCAAACTGTTCAGCCCAAAGCCGATGTAAGTAAGACATTCGTTCCCATATTGAGCGATCGTCGTGGACGAGACCTTGAGTCAACGTGACCGTTTGAAACCGAGAGCCGGTTCCATTCATTCCGTCACATTTGGAACTTGTGCAGCCGATGTGTCTTAATAATCGCTTGCGCTCTGCTGAACTACCGAAATTATGGCTCAATTAAAGCACGGCCGCTTGGTACAAAAGCGCTTTTCCATCCAGCGGTCGTGGCACAACTCTTGTTGACAGTGCCCGTTGCCGGACGTCCGTACTCACTCTGTGCATTTATTGTTCAGATGTTCTTAGCACCAAAACGCAGCGATCGCGCGGAAATAAGCTTATCTTTTTGAGAGAGGACGGTTTTCATTCTGAATCATTGACGGCTGGCCGTTCAAAATGGGTCATCAGGATCGTTAAAAACGCTGGCGCACGGCTTTAATGATACACCAGATGCCCTAGTGCCCGTGTTATTGTTTGGAAACGCCGCCCTCCCCAGCACAAATCGCTAGTGAGATGTGTGCGGACTCGTACGTGGCTTCCTTCGTGTACGTGGCCGAAAGCGTGGCTTTTGCTGACGGTGCTTCTCCCTTCGATTTCTTTTTGCTAGTGTACGGTCACTTTCACTGTGTATTATTTGCTTACTTCGTCTGCATTTTTTCCCAGAAAAAGCCCAAGGAGAAAAAGGAAAAGGAGGTTATTACATATGACAAGTCAACTGCGCCTGGAGAAAAGAAAGGCAAGCAGAGTTTGCACTTGTTTAGGCCATTTTCAACCGCGTATTCATATATTTCGTTCCATTACATTATCCAACCACTCTAATAACAACTTTGACCCTTTAGCTGTGCATTTGTTTCTGTCTTTTAGCCACACCGCAGGTGCACTCAAGGCATGGTCTTGATCAGATAGTTTAAAATGCGCAATGATATATGTTACAATAATACATTACACTTTGCACATGTTAAATAAACTCGATACTAATCTCTGAATAATGATTTGTGTATGCTTGTTACCATACTTAATTAGAAGCACAACAGCACCAGCAAACTTGTTATAATTGTTAATCAGACTTCTACCGATTTTCTTCAGCTGAGCGAAATGTGCAGAAAAGCAATAACTGTGCATTGATATTGCAGTTGATAAGCAGTCATGAGAGCAAAGGCTATTTTTAATCATGCATGTGCACAGGCCATGCACATGCGATCAGGAAGTGTGTATAAACTACAAGGAGTTTATTTAGCGAACTTTTTGCCAGAAAACCTACACCATCAAATTAGAATGATGGTGTACGTTTAAAAGAAGCTATTCAAACTTTTGATTTGCCACTTTACCATGTTATCATCCTCAGCATATTCCATGTTCTCTGTAATGTAGGGGCATCGCCAAATTATCTCCAATTCACGCTGTCTTGCACAAGCTGATTTCATTTTATTCCTGCAAACATCTTAATTTTGTTGCCCCACTAAACTCTCTACCACCCTTGGCTGTGTTTCACATCCTGTGACATTCACTCAGTTGCTCTCACTGACCACCAGTTATCTACAGTGATGGAAGTGCTGCTCCAAAAGTGAAATGGTGCTCCATGCCACTCCAAAGTGCCATATTTGCTGGTAACTGCTCTAAAAGGATGTTGGCAAGCTAAAGAGAATGAAGTTGAACCATGGGACCATCTCGTGAGCCTAACGGAAACCAAAAGCAAGCTGTATACACTATCATCCCAGTATGCTACTCATTGGCGTAAACCCAGAAAAATCTCAAGTGTTGACACATATCAGGCCACGGTTTCCAATTTTTATTTTTAATGTGGAATGCATTTTTGTTTATATAGGAATTAAATCATGCTTTCAAATAAAATTTAAAAAATACGAGCACGGGGTCCGAGCTCCAGCAATTGCATTGTTCTATTCAGTCTCTTTCTTCACCTTTTTTCAATTTCCATAGTTCTCACAACTGAGGGGCATTTAAAACAGGTAGGCTTAAAGGATAAAAAGCCTTTTAAAAAGTTGATTGCACTATACTTAATTGTTAACTCAAATTATATCACGTGCTAAAGCTAAATCTCAAGTGTGATACTTGGAAGGGGTGCCCTCCCCAGCCTGAACACCAGGGAAGGCCAAACTGTCTTGACCCCCCCCCCCCCCCCTGGCCCATTATTTACGCCAAGTATACTGCTGCAAGGATACGACATGTTTAGTAATACATATAAATGTTTTTAGGTGCTTAAGTGATGTCTCAGACTTCGGGAGGCGTTAGGAACATGCATCTGCTCCGAAAACGCCAATAGCAACCCTAAGCTATACCATTTTTTCCTGCTCCGAATACTGCTGAGCCTGCTCCAAAGCACCATTTTTTCTGCTCCAGAATCTACTCCAAAAATCAAAATGTCGCTTCCATCACTGTATCTACTGTATCCATCACTGTCCCGGCCGTGCTCACTCTTTTTTCTTATAATGCAAACAATTATATCAGCTCCCCTGTGTCTTCTCTGATCCACTCTGCTCTTATCTTATCTTTTAACATTTCACCTGTGATTTATGCATGTGCTGGTCCACATTTGAAACTAAATCCTGTTGTTTACGTGTGAGCCGGAACGTACAACACTGTTCACAGCATGTGTGCAATACTTAATATATGAAGTAACACCTTTCACAATGTAATTGGCAAAAAGAAAGAAATACAGGATACAGGGGACAATATGACATATAACTTAATAGTTGGGGTAATCTGGTCTAGACCAGTTTCTGGCAAAAAATGGAAACGTGTGATGTTCTGTGACTATCTGGTAAAATACACATTTTTGACGTGAAGAATTAAGAAGGGCGTTTACATAATGAGCTTTAGGTGCAAATTCAGTAACCTCAGAGGGCCGATGTTAATTTGTAGCCTTCTGTCATAGTACTTTGGGGTGTTAAATTTCTCAAGTAAGTAAATATTTGCATCTGTATTATTGTATGAAATGTAAAAAAAAGTGATCACCTTTTCACCCATATTTGTATGGTTTCGCTCAAATAATTCAAATTACTCTCAAAGTGTGGGGAATCTCGTTATGCATCATATTGCTGGAAAAATTTTCACCTCTTCATATCCCTTTTGTCCATCACATTCTAATGTGTTGTTGTTAAAGCAGCCTTATTTTCTATCAATAAAGTGCAGTTTTATTTTCAACTTGATTGTTGGTGGAGACACCATATGTGAAAAGTAGTCAAATTCAGTTCGAAAGTATGTGGGGTACATACGTAAGACAGCATAAACATGAATTTATATTTTGCATACTTAGGAAGTAACATGTATACTAAAAAAAAAAGAACATTATAATATACTAGTATGTATAATGCTAAATAGATTTAACAGATATGGGTGTTTCAAAGCTATGGTGTTTTTAGTGGTCAAGTATGTTTTCTGATGTTGATAACTTCACTGCGCAGACACATCGGGTCCAATGCCAGATGCATACAGCCCACGATATGTGGAAGCTGCATGGTATGCTTGGTGGGAGAAGAGCCAGTTCTTCAAGCCTGAATATGGGGTTAGTTTTCATTTTGTTCGACTGATATATAGATATTGCTATCACTACTTTTATGGTGATCTGATGCTATGTCAGAACAATTCCTATAGTAAGCTCGCAACCTGACATCCTAATGTCGAATACCTTTGTTGAGTGTGAAAATGTACTGTAACATGTTTCATTCTCATAAGAAGCTTTAAAAAGAAAGTAGTCCTGATGCTAAATGTGTTTTTTTTTTTATTTTACTCAAACTTTGTATTGGGGTCACATTTTATAGTTCACTGTAGCACTGTTACTTGGTTTTAAGGTTTTTGAGCAAAAAACACAGGGAACTTTATGTAGAGCGTGAGAGCTGTGAGAAAGAGAGTTTTCTTACAGCTACCACATCTACCCTTGGATTGACATTTTCTGTGTATTCTTTTGTGTATCACCAAAACACCGCAGCTCTTAGTAGCAGGTAGCACTTTCAGGAAATGTTCGGAGCATTAAAAGGACCATAGCTTAAAAGAGTAAGCAGGACAAACATACTTGTTTGTCCTGTTTACTCGTCTTCACTTTTATTTCACGGTTCTTATTCTTTATTCGTGCACTATAAACCAACTTACAAGCAAAAAATTACTAACTATAATCTGGTGGATAGACTGGCATTAAATAAAATTTTTGTGGCGGTTGCTTGACATAGTGTCTCATTGTATCCTGTGACAGTATGTGCCTACTATGTATAGCACTGTGTCTACATACACAGCTGTTTGTTATTTTACGCACATTTGTTATTTTGAGGTAGCAGTGTTGCTTTAGCTGTCACCAATAATTCTTGGCTGCTTAGCGTTAGGGGTGAAGCTTCTTATGGTGTCACCCGTTCGTCTCCGGTTATCGTTTGTAACCACCGGTGGCACATACCCGAGAGAGCGGGTATGTGCCACAGGGGATAGACTTTTAGAGGTGATGCTCCTTAAGCCGTGGGTCGTGCGTCGTCGATGTATGTAGTAGGTAGCCACTTCTCGTTTAGCTGTTGAAATGTTCGCTAGATGGTGGTACTTGTATGTAATCAATATATGATGAAAAGATGAGAGATGGTGGTACTTGGGGGGAGTGTTAACTAGATGGACGGACATACACAAAGACAGACGGACAGATGCGCGGACGGACAGATCGACCCAAGGTTGGACGGACGGACGCTTCGCCCCACTCATCATCATTCAGTCCGTAGATATACTGTGATTGTTTTACTGTACCTGCACAACATGCATGTCACTGCCATAAACTGGACAGCTATGGAATTGGCGGAAGCTTAACGTCAATCAATGTGAACATGAAAAAAATAAATTGGGGTAATTATCATATAGAACCTGAGAGTGTCTTGAGTGGCAGGCAATGCTTTTAGTACTCTTGCATGATTCTTTCTGCGTTGCAGTGTTGCTGTTTTGTTTTACTAGTGAAAAAGCTACAAATATTGGGAATGCTTAGTATTACTGACTGTCTGTCTCGCCTTCTGTGGCTGGACACATGGCGAACTTGTGCAATAATTGAAAGTAGCTATCATTGTTTTAGTAACTCTTTGTGCATTTTCAGAAATAATTAAGCAGTGATAGAAGAGGAGAAACATTACAGCAAAGAGCATAGCAGACATGCACGAATGGGAATGCTGTGTCAGAAGTGATAAGGTATCTTATGCTTCTGAGACCTAGTATAAAGGAAAAGTTTGAAGCTGCATCAGAGAACTGGTTCCTGCATGCTATGCTATGTAGGCAACTTTCACCCCACAAAAAAGCGTTAGTCGGCAATTCGCTACTACGACTTGTGGTGCCGTGTAGCAGTTGTAACTCCTGTTTCTCACCTCACCAGTGGATCTTGAAGCATTGGCATTCAGCCTTAGTGTGTTCTGGAAGTCCGGTGAGAGATCAAAATGTGCAATATTTTTTTTTTTCATCCATAACAATATGTAAGAGCCTGTTCATTGCTAGTATTATTGCAAATGGGTTCCGGAAGTAGCATTTTTGTTGCTAAAAGACCTAGAGGCTTAGTGTTATGCTGTATATAGACATACAACATACATTTGTGATGTACATTATGTTTGAGTGTTGAATGCTATATTTTTTATTCCCCTTGGTAGTATGTACTTATTGATAAGATTGAAGTTGGTTACTCCTATTAGAAGACTTCTGAGCTTTATGCTAAAGCACCGGTACAAACTGTTTACAGGATTAGAGGGGCTATTTGTGTGACAGAACTGTGGGACGAATTAAATCAGCCATGTGCTTTACAGACACTGGCACAACCGCTGCGTCGAATGCTGCTGCGGGTCTCGTATCGCATTCGCATGTGGGGGGGCTGCTTTTTAGTTGGTTTTTTTTTTTACGATACTATCCCATCATCCCTTAGCATTCATTGTGGTCACTGATAGCCTGTTCAGGGGATGTTTGTGCATGAGCAGTCTTTGACAATTCCTTAAACTTGCATATTAGGGCACTGAAAAACACGTGTTAGGCGGCAATCGCGTGGTATTTTTTTTAACTTCATGCAGCTTGAAAAAAGGTAAGTAGCACAGTTATCTTGCTGCAAATTGAAAATTTTATTGTTTCTGGATAACAAGCTACAAGTTTTGTATAGAAAATTTTTCTCTATAGTCACTGTTTCAAAAGTTCATTAAGCAATTTTGGTTAACTGTAGAGCTTGGCAGAACGGAAAAAACAATCTGACATGCTCTATACGGGCTAAGAACAATACTGCCCTAATTGTAAACGTGTAGTGCTCATGTTTTATTTTTTAATACTTGCGGGTCTTTAACTGAAACACTCTGTATAGCAATGTTTATCATCTCCGTGAACATGCATCTTTAGACTTTTTCACAGTACTCAAATGTCTTGGGCATATGGCTTATGTTATTAGCATGGTTGTTATTTATATTAGCCTATATGAAAATTTTATCCCAGTTATAATTGAATCAGGCATGTCAAAGATTCAGGCGGTAATGAACAAAGGTGTTTCAAGTTGTTCATTAGTCACTTTTTTTATTGCTCAAAACAAAGCATTCCTTTAATGAAGTGGAACTGTGTTTCCTGATAGATGGGCAACAAAGAAATGGTACAGTGTAGCAAGCAACAATAGGGTCATTGAGGAATGGAAGCTTGTCATGCTACACATTAGAAAACTAAAGGAGCAACTTATTCATTGAAGAAAACGAGTCTGACAAATTAGTATGAAAAAGCGTATGTTTTAGCATGTTGGGGATTCAAACAGGACAGAAAGGCACCATGGATACAGTGCTGGGCATCCATGTTGTGCCTTTCTGTCCTGCATTCTTCGTTAGTGTGCTAAAAAAAGTTACCATCTATCAGCAGTCAGCTTTAGTTTTTTTTTTTTCCTAAAGGTGTGTTGCTGCCATTTTCATTGTTTCATGTGACTGTTCTGAAATGGCGGCAGCAGTTTCAGCACTTTTCCAAGATCTCACTCTGAGCTTTTGTTGCCTTGCTGCATGTGCATAGGGAAGAGACATCTTGGCTGATAACCCAAAAGGGCGATTCGTGATGGTGATCCCACCTCCAAATGTCACTGGCACCTTGCACCTTGGACATGCCCTTACCTCGGCTGTGGAAGATGCTGTAACCCGCTGGTGAGTGTGTGTTGCTGTTGCCTTTTTATTGTTACAACTTAGGCTTGAGAGACACCCCACCGTGTTCTAGTCTGATGGTGATGTTGGAGGAATAAAAGAGATGGTATTGTGTCTGACAAAGATGATGATAAATGAGAAGAGGGAGTGAACTGGGAAAGCCTTGACCCAACATTTCGATTGAGGTGACTTGTTTTTATTGATCTTACGAAAGCAGCCTGCCTTGTTGAAACTTTCACTCCATCTTGAGGTGTTCCTGATGTGCCTTATAGGGCACGCTTTGGCTCCTTCTTCCTTTAAAAGAATTGATAACTGCGCTAGTTGGTTATAATTCTTGAGCACCTTGGAAACATTGGCTTTTTGAAGATGTGAACATTTTGAAAACACGTAGTTGCGAGTTCAGCGCTGTGGTGTGTTTCCTTATTTCCTTTTGTTCACGTCATTTTGGTGCTGTTTTCAGGATGTTCGAGAATTGCCCCGCCGCGGTGGTCTAGTGGCTAAGGTACTCGGCTGCTGACCCGCAGGTCGCGGGTTCGAATCCCGGCTGCGGCGGCTGCATTTCCGATGGAGGCGGAAATGTTGTAGGCCCGTGTGCTCAGATTTGGGTGCACGTTAAAGAACCCCAGGTGGTCTAAATTTCCGGAGCCCTCCACTACGGCGTCTCTCGTAATCATATGGTGGTTTTGGGACGTTAAACCCCACAAATCAATCGATGTTCGAGAATTGCCTTCCTTTGTTGCTGTAGTGGCTTAGAAGTTAAAGCTGCTGGGCCGTTAAGTATGAGGGTGCTGATTCGATTCCCAGCCATGGTGGCTGCATTCTGATGGAGGCTAAATGCAAAAACCTTTGTGCTCTTAAATTTAGGTACACATTACAGTAGCTCTGGGGATAAAAAATAATCTGCAGTCCACACTACCGTGTGCTTCAATCGCATTGTGGGTTCGGCGTATGAAGCCTTAAAATAATTTTTGTTGTGTTTGAATTTTGTGTAATGAGTGTCACCTTGGGGTGTAGAAAGCATGACTGTTCAGTTGTCAGGTTTGTAATAGGGGTGAAGAGGATGTCGATTAGTTTGTTGCCGTTTGCAGTAACCAGTAACTAGTATATTCAGCCTGCGTCCAACATTTAAAGGGACTGTGTACTGTCCGAAAATATTTTCTGATTGTGGCACAAATGAGAAGATCGTTCATCACATCGGTGGCAGCGAGTCTGCTTCTTTACCATAAAAAAGGAATTACTATAATTTTGACGTAATGTTGAAAGTCGACAAAAATGTCTACCAGCGTCACCCAACAGCAATGTGGTTAATCTACTGGTAGGACATGTGGTTAATCTACTGGTAGGACAAGAAATCCCGGCATGTTGACTCTTTTTGCTTAAAAAAAAAAAACATCTATAACTTGAAACTGCATTTTATGCATTTGAGGCAGCTTTAGATTGTGCCAGAGACCAAATTGAGCTTTTTTTTTTCTCACGTGTTCTTAGAGGCACTGCCAGTGGTTTGTTCCTTTGCCTACATGCCTGCCTGCAAATGGCAAAATAACGTGAGCAGAGTGTCTGCTGCCGCAAATAAGAACAAAAAAAAGTGTGTGTGTGCCGTGAATGACCTCAAAGGTGTTTGTTTTATAAATAAACAAAATTTGAGAATAATTTCTACTTTCACAAGCAGTACAATTGTCATGGCCTCTACCAACCGGTGTTATGGGTGTTCATCCCACCGACAGAAAGAGACTGAATGGAGATGAAAAAAAATCTGTTTTGAAAATTTCTACACGTTTTCCAGATAAGCCGCTGCAAGGTTAGACACTTCAGATGGTACACTTTTTGTTGCCACACACACACACACACAAAAAAAAAGCAGTGGAGGATGGTTTACTCGACAAGCTTACAATTTCAAGAATACATTTTAGAGCTGCTTTGAACCAAATAGCAAAGGTGAAATTGTGCTAGAAAAGCTCTCCATGTCTGCTCAATCACATTTCACACAGACTGTTTGAGAAAACTTTAACATGTCCACTTAACTAGTGCTGTGTCTGCTTTCAAATCTGTGAAAAAAAGGTAGACAGGCTTGGGACTTGCAATACTTGATGAGTGAAGTGCTTCTGGCACTAGTTGTCAATTATTCCACAAAGAGTGCAACTGTTATGCCCATATTACGGCTTTGGCATGATGGTTATTCTTTGATGTGCTCATGCAATGAAAGGATATTACAGGATTTGCTTGAGCATGTTGGCTTTTGGAAAACAATTTATATAGACTCACAGCCATGTCCGAATAAAATGCAGATATGAAAAAGTGAACCAGAAGGCAAATTTCTCTTCACTTACACCATGGCACTTTATTCACCGAGGCATAGTTTTGGAGCCAGAGCATAGTGCCCATGTACGTGCCCAATCACTCATAGTATTATTCAGGCATAGGAGGTGTTTTATGGGACGAGAGAGAGTCTCAAGACCACTGATGCTGTGAACACTTTGCAGCCTAGGCTTGCACCCTTGTCCAGCCCTTGTGCACCTGTTCAACCAGTGCTGCCAGTGCGACAATGTCATGTGGCGCTGTTGTGCTGAAAGATCTGTTTATTTTTACAGATGAAGTGGTCTCTGTTTGCTCTGAAGGGTTCGCATTGTTTTCTGCTTTGGTACTCACAATTGTACTCTTTATTGCAGGAACCGAATGAAAGGGCGTACCACTTTGTGGAACCCAGGCTGTGACCATGCCGGCATTGCCACCCAAGTGGTTGTGGAGAAAAAGCTTTGGCGTGAGGAGGGCAAGACACGCCATGACATAGGTCGTGAGGCCTTCGTGCAGGAGGTCTGGAAATGGAAGGAAGAGTGCGTGTGTTTGCTTTTATTTGTTGCTTGTTGCAGCTGTTTCCTATTTTGACTAAAGCTATTGGTAGTCGGGCTGGTTGTAAATGCAGTCACATTCGATATGAACTTTTTGCCACAGCCAATAGGACCCTCGGGCACCTTGCCGTCTTGGTTCTTTTTTGGTCATGACCACCACGTCGCAGCCCAGATTGAAAGTAGCTGCATATGCAAGAGCTTCCAAAATAAAATTGTGGATTACCTGTCTTAAATAAAAGCCTTTCAACTGAAGCAGTGCAGTTTGTCCAAACTACTGTAAATGTGGTCAAGTCTCATTATAATGAAATTATATTTAACCTCTTCACTACTGAACTATGATTAGTAGGTAAGAGAAAGAGATGCAGTTTTCAAAGCCTTGGTTCATGTGATTATCGAAGAGAAAAGAAAAAAAAAAACATTTTAACGATACTTTCATTTTTAAAGAGAAAAAATGGGTGGCACACTTCAGTTGCAAATATAACATGAACTCCGCCAATAAATGCAAATTTTGGTTTCTGCAATCCAAATATTTTTTTAGCATAATTTCAAATACGAACAATATAACTTTGTTTACACTACTTTGTATGAACAAAATCTATCTGGCGGCTGAATAGCTCAAGGATATTAATCGTGGTTTTTGCAAGCAGCCCATGCACCATATGTGCGACTCTGTTGACCCCAGTGTTCAGGTCAGGGTATTCTTTCCTGTGACATTGTCTGTTCAGTGTTTGCCACCAACTCGCCTAAGTTTCCCTCCTGACTAACAGCAAATGCGTGCATATGTATGCGTGCATATATATGCGTGCTTTTAACAGCACTGACATTTTCTCTGCATTTACTGAACGTAACTAGTATTTCCTTGTGCTGTCTTTAGTAAGTGTAGCGCTGCGCTAAATCTGGTCTGCTGGCTGCAGCGAAAAAGAGGAGAGCCACGTGGCACGTGATGCGCGAGCCACGAAAAAGAACGGCCTAGCTCCTGACCTGGCTGGAGGCTGCAGCTGCGACTCTGCCTAGGCCTGCGTCCCAAAATAAAGCTGTGACCTCGGCACAGGCTCAAGCGCTGCCGTCTTGCCTCTCCTTCCTCTACAAATATTGACCCGGACGTCTGCAGAGATGGTCCGCAGCAAGTCGGGATCTGCAGGAGACTTTGGCTGTACCAAGTCATGGTACGCCACGTATGTAGCTACGTCACCACCTATGGCAGCCGCCTCAGGAGATCTTAGGATGGGGACGGCATGCTGGGCACATGCTTGCGGAGCCGGTGTGTCATAATCGGGTTTCTCCACCACGGGCATAACTGGAGCGTCATCCGCAGTCGTTGCCATGCTGGCGGTAGCTTTGCTGCTGGTGTGGGAGACGTCAGCTGGCTCGGTTATGGTGCCGCACGTGGTGTCAGCGAACAGGTGACAGGTAGCGCCGGTTTGGGTGTCGCACACTGTGTCTGTATGCGCTGAAGTCGTGTTCACCGACATGTCCACAGGCACCAGCCGGTTAACCAAAGGCCGATCTTCGGGTGGCGTGCGCTGCGATATGTCAGCAGAATCGGTTGTGGTAGGAAGGTCGCCTACCTCATTGTTGTGGCATAGCAATGGACGAGATGTGCTCGAGGGAAATCGCGAGGAAGGCTTCATCAGCGTGGCTGAACAAGCACCTTCCCTGTGATCGGTTCCTTGTCGGAGGCGGTGTTCAGCGCCGCAAAACCGTAAGACGGCATCCCGTAGTCCGTCATATGGGTGGGTGCTCCAAGAGAAATAGGTGAGGTGTTGCTTGAGGTCAGGTGGAAGAACATACTCCAAGACCTCGAACATGAATTTTTGGAAGATGCAGTTGAGCTCCAAGGCAGCCTCGAACTCGTGGAACCTTGAGTCGATGTCGGTGGTGCGAAACGGTGGTAGAAGCGGGTGAAAGTGCGGCTGCAATGCTTGAGCTAGCAGGAACATGGCCATGAAGCTCAGTCGCAGTGGTGCTGTGCCGGTCGCTTGTCTGTTGGTCCGTGGTCACTATATGTTGGGGTACGAGAGACGGGACGGTGGCGCTTGAGCCCGTGCCGAGGTCACAGCTTTCATTTGGGACGCAGGCATAGGCGGAGTCGCAGCGTCCAGCCAGGCCAGGAGCTAGGCCGTTCTTTCTCATGCTTGCGCATTACATGCCACGCGGCTCTCCTCTTTTTCGGTGCAGCCAGCTGACCAAATCTAGCATGGCCTTACATAAGGTTGGGCAAATATTAGAGTGTTTTGAATATTAGAATAAATGATGCAGTATTTGAATTTGTTTCCAATTGAATTTCAATTTTTGAAAATTTCTAAATATTCGAGATGAACAAATAGGTGCATATTAGTCCGCATGTAACATCTTATAAAGAGGGTCTCACTGCAGTGGAGGAGTACAAAGCAGTGAAAGCATCTATCCAGGTATATATTGGTTCACATGTAATTTCTTGTAAAAATGGCTTGACTGCTGTGAAGTTGTGCTGAACCATGAAAACACATAGTCAGAATTCTGCACTGCCGCGAAGCCTCAATTCAAGGTTATATGAAGATATTACTCCCACATCAATTCATTTTTTTTTTTCATTTTAAAAGCTTGTTCATTTCATTTATTGATTTGCAGAAAATTAGTAGTTACAATTGGGGATTATACAGATACAGAGGGAGGTCCCAAAGTTAACAGACTGTACAGGTGACGTCGCATAAGAATTAAGTAAGAAAAGTATCTACAATGCAGCTATATATGAACACAAACTAAACACTGTAACAAAAGAAGCATAATACTAACTTTATTTGTTTATAAAAAAGTTTAATAAAAATGGTGATGATGAGATGATTATGCTGAATACCAGTAAGAACGAAGGTTGAACTTGAATGTGTGGAAATGAGAGATAGTCTTAAGATGGCATGGTAATTAGTTCCACAGTTGTGTTGCTGAGAAGCTAGTTATAAACTAGCCATAATTAGTTCTGGGGTCTCAATAATAAATAGCTATTGCTGGAAACGAAATGGGTTGACAATGAGTGAGGATGCTGGGTTTTGGCGACTATGGGGAACGGAAGCTTTTTGTTGATAGATTTGTGCATCAGAATTGCAAGTGAGTATTTTTGAAACTTTCCCACCGACAAAATCCCGTTAGCGATTAGCAATGAAGATGCTTCTGATGGGTAGCTGCTATGCGTCATGATATGAATAGCTTGATTTTGAGTGTGCTGCAAGGGCGATAAATGGATGGGATAGGTGTTTCTCCATGATTGTATGCAATAATTAATACGCGTATGAATAAAAGCATAGTAAAGAGAGATTAGTGTTTTTATATTGAAGAAATTGCGCACTTTAATAATATTCTAATGCCATAAGCTGCCTTTTCTATTAACGTGAGAACATGCTCATAAAATTTTAGGTGTTGTTTATCTAATGTGACACCAAGAAAGACGACATAGGATAGAGTGTGCTGAAAGCAAATGTTAATGATGGAGATCCTAAAAAAATAATTTTGCCTAGAAAAAAAAAATGACAAACTTGGATTTCGTAGCATTAATGTGTAGTTTATTTTGATGACACCAGGTAACTATGTTATCCGCGTCGTGGTTAAGTGTACACAATAATGAATCAATGTTGTTATCTCAGCAGGAAACAGTGGTGCTGTCCGTTTAAAGAATACAGTCAGATGATTTTAGGCAAAAAAGGTCAATAATATATATTAAGAATAAGAGCGGACCTAATATTGATCCCTGCAGTACCCCAATGTTACTCGTTTTAGGGTGTGAGTAAGTGTTAGATATTGATATAACATATTCTCTGTTTCTCAAATAGTTTCGTAGTAATTTGAGTGCTGGGCCTGTTATATCGATGGAATCTAATTTAGCCAAAAGTATGTTGTGAACTAGTGAATCAAATGCTTTAGGTGAATCAATAAATAATGCCCCAACCTAGTTTTCTGAATCAATCACCTGCCGGATACTATCTGTCAAATATATTAATGCTAAATCAGTTGAGTAGCTCTCCCTAAATCTGAATTGATTTGTTGATAGGAAGTGAAATTCGGATAAATAGGAAGTCAAGCGTGTTACGAATAGTTTTTCGACAACTTTAGTAAAGAATGAAGGTATAGCCATAGGACAATAGTTATATATGCGATGCTTATCCCCCTTCTTGAAAAAAGGAATTATTTTGACCTTCTTTAGTGAAGTTGGAAAAATTCTCGTGGTAAAAATAAGGTTGACTATGTGACAAAATGTTTCTGATATTACGCCTGTATCGTTTTTATGACAGATGGGCAGAAATTATCAAGACCAGACCCCATATTTTTCAAGCTAGATATGAGAGTGGCTATTTCTTCAGGAGTAACAGGGTGAAGACGAAACCTACGAGGCATACGGGAGTAAAATGTCGACAGTGGATCATCGTGCCCTTGGTTGTCAGTACAAAAGAAGTTAATAAAACAGTTTCCAATATCTATGGGATTATCGAAAAGACAATTTCCCGACTTTATCATTGATATTTTGGCATTCTGATTGGATCTACCCAATACAGAGTTTAATACTTTCCTTTGTTTTTTGGCGTCATTTCCAGCACACTTGAATTTATTTTCGTAGTACTGTCTTTTAGCCTGTTTGAGCAGCTTTCCTAATAGGTTAGAATACTTTTTATATTTATCATGAAGTGCGATAATAAAGGGCTGGTTTTTGTTTTTTTATGAAGGTTATCTTTTTTCTGCAGACAACTTGGCGAACTGCTAGATAGCCATGGGTTACGAGAAGTTGAAAACATATTTTTGTAATTTTTTATCACGGTCGAATCTGCAGGGATGTTTGAAATTATCTTTGAAAATTTATTATAGGCAGTTTTAGGGTTTTTGCATGTGATGACTGAGTTCGAGTCTGTAGTGGATATTAATTCAATGAACACTGTTGAATTATTCTCTCAGGTAAAGCCTGTGATAGTAGCGTCAGGAGTATAATCTAAACGTACAAATATTGGATAGTGATCAGTAACAGAAGCCTGGACAACACTGCAATCGGGGTTTGTTAGAAGATTCGATAGTGCATGGTCACTAAGTGTACCTTGTTTACTTGCGGGACACCGAGTTTGAACTGTAACTAGGTTTTTCTATCAAAAACCATTTAGACAGTTAATGTAATCATTACACAGTGTATAGGATGAATGTAGGAGGTCAATATTATTATTGCCCATGATAATGACATTATTATGCTCAAATGATAATTTCTGCAGCAAATCAGCAAGGGCCAAGCAGTATGTACCGCCGCATGATGAAAGTGAACGATAAATGCAACCAACTATCAGTTTTTTTCTATCGTGTGAAAGGAATGAATTGTCAAATTCAACCCAAACAGATACGCAGTTTGCCATGTTGAGTGTCAAGGCAAGTCGCCCGTTAAAACGCGATTCCAACTTATATGCTAATACCAGCTTATATGCTCTAAATATAGCAAATTTTAGAAGTTAACATATTTTACAGGCTATCGTTTGCATTCTATGGAAAGAGAAATCCTGCTACTATTCACTGTTGTTTTCACTTTCTTTGATACAGAAAAAAATGGCATTTGCACAGGCCTTGTTTGAATTTTCAGAAAATATTGGGCAGGTTAGTTTGGCAATGACAAATATGCCCCTATTTCTTTATAATATGTGTGATATACAGTATTCGAATTTGATTCGAAATTATTCAACTAAAATCACAATTCACTTTGAATTCACTTCGAACCTAAAATTCACTATTCGCACAAGCCTAGTCTGTAGCCCTGTGCAAAACGCACAGCATGTCGTATGTAGTGTCTACTATACATTAGGAAGAAATATCATGAAAGTAATATTGTAAGAATTGAGAAAGAAACGGTACTACAGTAGCAGCTCAGGTGTTTTTGTTTGTTGATTTTGTTTCACTTTGATGGTTACATTGGGCGATTTCAGGAAAGGAGACCGCATCTACGAGCAGCTGCGCATGATGGGCTGCTCAGTTGACTTCGATCGTGCAACATTCACCATGGATCCTGTAAGTATTACATAGGTATAGTGAGCCCTCATAGTTATGAAGTGAATGGGATGGCAAGAAACATCACTGCGAGTACTAATGTGATAAAAGTGCCATCAATGCTGTGAATAATGCCCCAGTGGACCTTAACTCTGCAAAATGATGCCCAAACACTCCTACTTTAGTTACAGCTGTCCTTTTGTCTTTCTATGTCTGTTATATTTATCTTTTGTACTTTTTTTCTCTTTTGATGTTGCTTGTTTTGCATTTAAATATCTCTGGTGAACACTACTGACAATTACATGCTTGTATATAGCCCCAATTCTAGACTTTCCCTAGAGGCCATACAGTGTGTAATCTATTTGTATTTATTTCATGCCAATAAACTTCAATCAAACTTAAAAAAAAAAAAAAACCCTGCTGCAAGTGGCTGCTGACATACACTTCTAACTTATACCAGAGTTACAAGGTGATTTTCAGTCTGAAAGGGCTTCATCTCTTACACGTATTGTAAACGATGCACTGTGCAGTGTCCATCGTACCCTGAGCTCACAACCGAGCTCCACTCAGAACAATGAAGGCCAAGATCGTATTTCATCGTGCTAGCTAGAAAACTGTGCAACTGTCACAGATTTTTCTCCCAAGACCTTTTTCTTTTAGTTGACAAATATCAGTAAGCTCACATTTGAGAGTCGAAATGGATAAAGCTGTACGGGCCAAACATTTAAATATTGCACTCTCTGAATCTCAACAATTAGTGTGGCAGTGCGTGTTGCCAGAAGACTTAGAATAATCAAGTATAATATGCATGCGATTGCATTGGGACTGCATGACACTTCGATTAAGCCGTAGTTTAAGGGCACTGGGAAAGCCCTATACATTCCATGCATTTTTGGCCTTTTTGAGATACTGTTTTCTCAACAACTAACAAAAGATATCCCCATAATGCATATATAATTTTCTTCCGAATTTTCCGCTTTTTTAACTAAAGCAGATTTATTTTAATTTGGCAAATACTAAAATTTTCGTGAATATTTTACCACAGGAACCTAAATTTTGAGTTAATTTGCATCTTTGAAAGTATGTGACACAAAAACTGTAAAGTGCATAAATTTCGTTCTGCTTCAGTAGTTGTGCGCATATAAGTAGAATGCCAGAAAAAATAATCAGCTGGTTATTTTTGAATAGATAGGAAGTAATGGTACCTAAGTAATGAAAAAAATGTGGTTTTGGGATAATCAAGTTGAAAGTTAGAAAAGCGTTGAAAAGTGAACATACTTTGCCACAGACACTGTTCAACTATATTATTTAGTAACTAAGAGCTTGCAATCATTGGCAAAAAAAATTTTTCACTTTTGAGTCTGTCGTCTTGCTTCTTCTGTGAACTCTCTTGCAATGTATCCGCAATGTATCATCGGTTGCAGTCAACTTTTTCTGTCAAATTAAGATTTGCCTCGAAGGATGCTGAAAAGACCGAGAGCTTCAACGATGAAGAGCCTGCTAAATAAATGTTCTGCTTCTCAACACACTGCCAACATTTATTAGCATTTACAAGAGAACTGTATTGGTTGGCATGAAATTTACATTTGCTGAAGACTTTCTTTATCTTATTCATCTCAACTTACTGAGAGGTACAAAAGGGCAAGAGGTGCAAGGAAGCTAGGAGCTGAAGGAGTTTGAATACACGCTATCAAAAGAACAAGTGTGAATAAGAAGGTGAACAATGTCTTTGGACTGCCCCGCCGCGGTGGTCTAGTAGCTAAGTTACTCGGCTGCTGACCCGCAGGTCGCAGGATCGAATCCCGGCTGTGGCGGTTGCATTTCCAATGGAGGCAGAAATGTTGTAGGCCTAGGTGGTCGACATTTCCGGAGCCCTCCACTACAGCATCTCTCATAATCATATCGTGGTTTTGGGACGTAAAACCTCCGAAATCAATCGATCAATGTCTTTGGACTGCCTTAGAAGCTACCTGGCAATTTCTTATACATAGCTGACTACACTTAAACATTTCGACTTTCATACAGAAAATATATATATATTTTTTTCGGAAAATGGGGACAAGCACTGAGTGCAGCCCCGCAGTGGTGGTCTGGTGGCTAAGGTATTCAGGTGCTGACCCGCAGGTCGCGGGATCGAATCCCGGCTGCGGCAGATGCATTTCTGATGGAGGCGGAAATGTTGTAGGCCCGTGTGCTCTGATTAGGGTGCACGTTAAAGAACCACAGGTGGTCGAAATATCCGGAGCCCTCCACTACGGCATCTCCCATAATCATACGGTGGTTTTGGGATGTTAAACCCTTCATATCAATCATCATCAAGCACTGAGTGCATACGAAAGACTTGTCCTGAGATGTGTGTTCACTCACCACTTGCTTTGGGAAAAACTGGTTTTCAGCCACACAAAAAGACTTTTAAGAAAAGCATGAACGGGGAAAATATGCACAAAAGGACACACTTCCCGAATTGCAAGAAAAAAAATTCACATTTTGCTTTTCTCTATGCCCATAAATAGGTAACTTTGTTGTAATGATTATTTAGTGTAATTTCCTTGTAAGCCACTTTGGGATTGCTCGACTTCAAGCTTCTTTGATTGCCCATGCATTGTTCATATTCTGCTTCCTTGTGGCACCAATATTCTCTATTAGTTCTCAGCCATAGTATAGCTGTATTATGTCGAGGAAGGGTGAATGCAAGGGTCAAATGGGCTCAAGGATGTTGGGTATTGCAGAGGTGCAACAGCCGCGCCAATTGCGCCAATTTGATTCAAAACCCCATTTCTGCGCCGAGCTGTGCTAAAACCATGAAATTTGCTGAAATTATGCCATGCTGGGAACCAAAATGCCCGACCATCCTCAAAATTTTCTCAATTGTGCTAATATCAGTGAGAAATAGAGGCCACATTGGTCACCTGCAGTTTGCATCATCGATGAATCCAAGCACGCAGACCTTAACCCTAAACCACGGTGTCAAATATTTCCGTAGGTCAGGGCACTCACTAGACGCAATCGACCAGCTAAAGTAACAAAGCCACGCGCCCATCAGTCTGCTGACCGCAGCGGATAACTATCGGCGGAACGACACAACTTCTAGACAAAAATGCATTGCCGGAGCCACCAACGCTTCACGGGAAATATGAATTTCCTAGTCAGCAATCGTAGCTATGGCATGTAGCACCTGGAGATGGAAGCGCATACTGCGTGTTTTGCGGTCGAACAGAGTTGACGTGCTGCAAACGATGGCGATGCCGTCGACCACATTGGTCGCCATAGCAAAGGCACATGGAACATTTTTTTCCTGTCTTTAAGTTTTTAACCTTTTTTTTCCGTCTTTAACCGCTGCTATCGCCGGATCAAAAGGTGCGTGCCGTTACTTTATCTCGTAGAACACGTCTTGCAACTGAGCTGAGAAGTTGGTGCCTAAACTTAACCCCATCATGGAAAAAAAAAAAATAAGAAAGAAAAGGAGGGAGCGTAGTGGTGTTCGAAAATTTCTTGGCCTTGCTTTAACCCGTGCAGAACTCTGGTTAAGTCACCTTCGACGCTTTACACCAGTGTCTTGCGGGAAAGCGCATTATGATTTTGAAGGGGCTTTTAGCACTAGTCATGGGACACAGCTCATTTTGTTCAATTACTCATGCAAATACGCCATGTAACTTTGAGTACTAGTATGATTGCTGACTTCTAAAAATGTTATGTGCAATTATTTGGAGCAGTGTATCAAATTGCTGGCACCTTAAAAAAACTGCCCCAGTTTTTTTTTGCCACCCTATTCCTCGGTTTCACGAGTCCCCTGAATTTCAAGGTCGCCAGCTTGGCAGGTCCACATTTGAATTCGGAAAGTCTGTCAAAGTATTTGAAAGATGCAGCAATTGCTAATGTGGACTTTATTATTGTTTGCGCAGGACATGGTTCAACATATTACTTTTATTGAAATAGCATTGCACATGTTCGCTCCGCACGATTCATGTGATGGTGAATGGTATGTACGTTCTTTTTTTTCTAAATGTAAGTTTGCTCTTTTTGTACTGCTCCAAATTTGGTCTTTCGTGGTAAAAAATGGGTGGTCTTTTTTTCCCCAGAACCTGCTCCGAATTAGCACTTTAGTGGTCCAAAAGCTAAATTTTGCTGCTCCAAAAATTGTTCCAAATTTTATTTTGGCTGTTGCACCCCAGGCATTGCGTATTAACATGCAAATAGTATTTTAGTGAAAATTCACTTGTTGTGTAATGCTGTGAGAGCTGTGACTATTGACATTTGGCAGAAAGTTTCATGTCGATTCCTGCTTGAGCCATTCAGTTGTCGACTTTCACGAAAAGACTGTACAAGAATGTTCGAGTGAAAAATAGAGAATGATTGTTGGAATTTAACGTCCCAAAACAACTATATCATCATGAGGGATGCTTAGTGGAGAGCTCCGGAAATTTCGACTGCCTGGGATTCTTCAACATGCACCTAATGGCGTATTTCATTGGGAGAACTGGAGTAGGGGTCTCTTGCAGTGAGGAATGCAGGGGGGGGGGGGGGGTAGAGTAATGAGAGCAGGGCCACTCGATCTGCCACTGCAATGCGGGACGCTACCGTAGAGCAGGTGACGAGTGGGGAGGAATATACTATGTGACCAAAACATTGGATGCCCCGATAGTTTCTGTGGGGCAGCAGCAAAATATGTGAGAACTTGGTCAGTCTCATGTTGGCCATTATCCCAATTCGCAGTTACATGGTACATTCGTGCATGCAGTGACTCATTCATGGCACCAAACGTTGCTGCGTACACTTCATAGCTGTCATCGTCGCTACCGTCAAATCACACTTAGTTGCTACATTTGCCATGGTGCTTGCCGGCTAAAAAAAAGTTAAATGCGGAGAATGTGACTTTTAAAAGTGATGCGACTCGTCGTACTGCACCTACTTTGCTTTTCAGGTGAGAGCACTACAAACTGCTCCTGCCTGCCCTCGGAGCAGCAAAAGCATTCTTGCTCTACCACTGATTGACAGTGCTCCTACGATGAAACACACCAGCTCCGGAGAGAGCACTTTCAGCATGCTTTTTAGTGCACCTGTTGTGTCGCTGGAATTCACCATAAGCTAAGTACACGGGTGCAAGCGTTTCTGCCTCCATCGAAAATGCGGCCACCATGGCTGGGATTCGATCCCATGACCTTTGGGTCAACAGCCGTGCTCTTTAACAGCTAGACCATCGTGGCAGGTGAAAAACAGCGAAATAGATGCAAAGGTGGCTATTACTATAATCATTGTTTGACTGCATCAAATTAAACTGGTAGTCGGTGAGATGAGGGTGGTAGTGGGGTCTTAATTTTAGCTCTCTCTGTTGGTTCTGTGCACTGACAGTGGCACCTTGCTTATGCAGAAAATGTGCAAGGCAGTGATGGAAGCATTTGTGCGCCTGCATGATGAAGGACTTATCTACCGCTGCTGCCGACTGATCAACTGGTCCTGTACCCTTCGCTCGGCCATCTCTGACATTGAGGTTGGCACTGCATTTGTTTTCTCGCGATAAAGCTGCGTGGTGGCCCGTTTAAGTAATCAGTTCCCTGTCATATATATTTGGTGTGTGTGTGTTCATGTAGATACACCTGGTTTTCGAAAAACGTGTGAAAAATTCACCAAATTAAGGGATATGCAGGGTGACTTGTTGGGCGAGTTGGTTCAGTTGGTTGCGCATGTTTGTCTCATGTTTATTTCGCACCAAAAGCTACGTTAAGGGATATGTGAATAGTTTCTTGCTGCCTTCATAATTACCTTTCCTTAGGCTTGTGCAAATATTCAAAGGAATAATGCAGTATATGATTTCGCTTCGTATAGAATTTAAATTATTGAAAATTTTGAAAACTTGAAACAAATGAATAGGTGCATATTCGCATGGGACACCCTGTCAAAGTGGTTTCACTGCAGTGAAATGGTGCTAAGCCATGAAAAAAACGGTAGTTGAAAAAATCCGCCCTGCCGCAAATTCCCACTTCAAGGTTAAGTGAAGATATTACACTCACAACAATTTATTTTTTTTAAGTTTGAAAGCTTGTTATACTGACTTATATACCCCAAATATAGGAAATTTTAAAAAGTAACATATTTTACAGGCTGTCACTTGTATTTTACGAAAAGTGAAACCCTGCTACTATTCAAAGTTGTTTCCACTTTCTTTGAAGCAAAAAAATGGTGTTTGCACAGGCCTTGTTTCAATCTTGAAAAGAAATATTGTGCAGGTTAGATAGGTAATGACAAATATGCCCATCTTTTGTTATAATCTCCTGTATGTTTACTATTTGAATTTGTTTGAAATTATTGGACCAAAAGGACTATTCACTTCGAATTCACTTCGAACCTGAAGTTTACTATTTTCAAAAGCCTACTTTTTCTTTGGTGGCACACATCTTGAGATGACTGCCCGACAAAAGTGCTAAAGCACTTCTGTGAGTGTTGTTTTTGCTTTAGTGTGCTTTGCCATATTCTGTTGTGATTGACCAATTGAACCATGCCTGTGAAAAATATTTTGCCTCTGTATAAAGCTTCTCAATTTCGACAGCTCAGTTGAGGCTGTCCTCAATGTATTCATTTGCATGAAAAGGACAGCTGAATGTGGGTAAACGAAAATCACGCAGCCTAAACAGAACAACTGCGGCAATATCGTTGGTTTTGTGTTTCACTGATACACCCCTGTATGTATATCTTTCTCAGTAGATGAAACACCTGTTAAATGGAACATATTGTTATGGGAAGGATTTAACAAGTTAACGTCAGTCTGGTTAATGCTGCACAGAGAGCACAGGAATGCAGGACAACAGGGCAGCTCGAGCTCAGCCCCACAACAACAATGTTGTCGTCTTCATCTATTTGTTGTCATTTCAGCACCCATGCGTGATGTACCTTTGTATACTCGTGACAATATTTTTTGGGTCGCTTCTGGTTTCATTGAAGAAGGTTCTGCTTTAGTGCCCAAAATTTACTCAGGGTGGTCCATGCTTTCGGATGTTAGACAAAATATATTTATTCATTATTTATTTATTTACAGGTTCTGCGGGCCTATACTCAGGCCCTGCAGGAGGGGCAACAACAACAAAAAATAGAAAGCTGTACACTGTCACATCACAAAATCGGACGACTTATAGCACTCTTAGGCAGCAGTGTTACGGCAGATAAACAATGAACATACGCAGCAAGTCTACAAATAAGTCACTTGGCCACTGCGAACACGCCATAATCATACATTATTCAAAACGTAACTTGGCAAAAAAGATCTTCAGATTGAAAAGCACTTATTTGTAAGGAGTTCCAGTCCGCAGTTGTTCTGGGGAAAAAACTATTTTTGAAAGCAGTGGTACGAGGAAAAACAAGCATCAGTGAATATTTATGGTTATGTCTTGTTTTTGTAGAAGATGGAGATTTCACACAGTTGGGCAGACTTACTGTAACTTTACTGAAAAGAATTTTGTATAGAAACGCTAACCGATTAATTTTCCTGTGAGATTCCAATGTTTGGATGTCGTTAAGTTACATAATCATAGCCATCCACCAAGGGGTTGTTGTTGCTTCTGTGTGGTTTTCAGTTCAGTTTGGTGCCTCACTATAGAAATGGGCATTGTAATTGTACAAGGGTTATCCGCTATAGTATAATAACTCTGGTGGGATGTATGCTATTTCTTTGAGCATATCACCACTGCAGTAAGCTTCATAATTGTAAGCCCTGGTTTGGCACATTAACCCTTTACTGCCTAGTGTCAAGAATACGTGACATATTGAACGACCTTGAGCAAGCAAGTCACAAAATGCTTGGCCCCTTTAATGCTGGCTGTCAAGTATTAACGGGGAATGTAGCTTTCAGCATGAAAAATGTAGCAGCGTCTTGTTTAAAGTATTTTATGCTAGAACTAAATGTTTTGTAGCTGATGGTGGAGAGTGCGAAGCGCGTGCAACAGCTCCCACTTCTTTGTTTTTTTTTTTTGCCTGAGTGACGTAAGTTCTATTTTTAAAATTTTGTTTATTTGGTGTCTACGCAAGCAACAGGTGGCATGACATGTTACGTAGTTCTGAGGTACGTTTTTTGTTGCCAGGGCCTCGTTTCTGTTGCATATGGAGAATTTGTCACATATATAAAAGTATGCATCAAAGTTCCATTTTTGATAATTGCACTGCCGAATCTTTTAAAAGTTTCTATTTAAAGCTGGAACAAGAAAACAATTTTCATTTTGTTAGGCAGTATCACAACTCAGGCATTAAAGGGTTACACCTTGTGCACTTTTTTGAGCATGGTTAATGCGAGCAGCCTACCAAATTGTTATTCTGCATGCAGGGTATGCATTGCAGCTGTAAGCCCACTGAATAAAACTAAACACTACAATACTTTTTTATCTTTCGACCAGAATTCTCCAGCGAGGGCAAGTGATCAGGTCTGCACGTCCCTCTTGACATGGCGGTGCTTGCGCCGTCTCAACAGAATCAAGTGCACAAACATGTACGCACAGCTGATCTGTTGTTTTCCCAGCTTTGTTTTTTTTATTTAGCTGTATTGGTGCCGTAACCCTCGCACGTAGCTGCTATCCTGTGCCGTGTACTCTAATGCATGTGGTGTCTATCACAGAAGTTCTGACACCACTGCGTATATTGTTGTCATCAAAGTTGCATGGTATCTTTGCACGTATGTTTGTGCTTCCTGGTATCTTTATTTATGGATGTTTTAGAGTCACAGTTTGATCTTCAGTGTAGCTGCTTTGTTAGCAGTCCTTAATTTTTGCATCCCATACATTACCTATGCTCCTGTATATTTTTTTCTGTTTGCTTATTGCAACATGTCTTTTGTAATGAAGCCAAATTAAGTTCTCTGCTTTACTGCTGTTTTTTTAACTGTCTGCATCATTTGGCTTTGTAATAAGAAGGAGATGTTGAGGACAAATGTATAATTATCTGGGCATGTCTGAAGTTAAACAATGTTGAAAATTCTGCTTAGTACTGCCAAAATAGCAATGCTGAGTTTCTAGTACAGTAATGCAAATGATAAGGAAACGTCTTATAAATTTGAAAAATATATAATTATACCAAATACTCTGTTTCTTTTGTAAGCGTCGCCCCGAGCCATTTCCATAAGCACTGAATTTTCCATTGCCTGATTTTGATGCGTAAATAAGTGATACTTCATGTTTAATTGTCACAACTAATGCGGGTGCTGCCTGCTCGGTCACAGCCCGAAATTCAAGATTGTGGTGGGAGAGCTGTTAATGATAAAAAAATGACTAACTTTATTTATTTACTGTTTTATTCTGCCTTCTCACTGTCAAACTCGTCTAACGACTCTTCAGAGTTGGACGCAAAATTTAAGTCTGCACACTAGGCCTGCAGACACCTGAAGTCTTTTGGTGATTGGGGCGGGGGGGGGGGGGGGGCGGGGGGGTTCGATTGGTCATTTTTCACGTATTTCAGATTTCCCGAAAAAAAGGCAGGGGACACTTGCTCTGGTGCGAGTGCATGCTCGGCATTTTGACAGCAGATATATTTGCTTTCCTTTCTGAGGTCACCCAAAATTTTTTTATTGCTACAAATCACCATATAGTGAGAGCTATAAATGGCAATAGTTTGAACTGCGGTGGTGTCCAGCGATGCTTTGCGCAACTGTAAAATAGGTATGAGAGATTTTTGGCCAGCCCAAGCTCTCTTCTTGAAATGAAGTTGTTAAAGGTGTGCTAATATTTGAAATTTCGAATATTTTTCAAATAGTGTTTGCTGTTCGATTTGATTTACACTGGAATATTACTATTTGAAACTATTCGAACTCTCCGGAGACTAATGCGATCAGCGTCAGATTTGCAATAACCCCATCAATCTTTTTTTTTTTTTTTCAATGCTTCGCCCCATTAGACTCTCATATTGCGGCAAAGCTGCCTTTCAGTTTCTGCTACAGCACACATTTATTAAATAAAAAAAAACGCTAGTTTCAACATGGAAATGATAGATGTGGCAGAGGTAAGGGCTCGATTAACGCTGTTTTTGACGTGATACTTCAGTAGAAAGTCTGAAAAGTCAGATGCCGAAATTTTTAGCATCCAAAATTTTAGATGTTCTTACATATATTGATGTCTATAGGGCAGATATAAAACTCTGGACTTGAAGGGAGCACATCCTTGTCCATCACATCAGTTGGGCTTCCACAAAAGTTGAAAGGGGAGGAAAGGCTGACGAAATGGCATCTTTGCCATTCGTGTGTAAAGGTTTGTCCACAGCACTTCAGCTGCGCCAAATCATGTGCATAAGTACAATTCGGCTTCTGCATTGGCTAATTCTTGATAAGATAGCCGTAAAGCACCAACCTCCCAATACTTCAGTAACGTAGTCAAAAGAAACACTTTCATGTTGCTATCTCATAAGAATATGCCTAAAAACCGTCCAACTTCATTATTGCGAGAGCATTAAAAAGCTTATTTCGCAGAAATTGTGGAGTCGGCGTTGGTGTCATTAGCTGTGAGCAGAAAATCATCTTGTCCATGACTGAAAAAAAAAAAAAAGAGAATGATGCAAATAGAAATTTTGGGGTCTGTGTGAGGATTGAGCTTGTGCCATTTGCGTGGCAAGCAGGTGTTCTACCATGCAGCAACGCATCTGCTTCGAAATGCCGTGAAAATAATGTTCATGTTTCACAAACGCAAGCGTGTTCTGTACAAGCTTCTCAATATAAAATGGAACATCGCAGTAATATTGCATGGTAGAAGCATACATTGGCATCGTGCATCAGAACATGTGATTATCATAATCACTTCGGGGTGTAAAGTTGGCCACCCATTACAAAAGGCACATGCATTACTGTGTGTATTTGACCATATAGTGGGTGCATAGCAAGTTCGATAACATTGCACTCGCATAAGTGCTCGGGTTTTAAACCATGTTACCCATTACACATAGTACAGTCATATGCGAAAGCGTCACTGACACAAGCCATTTTCAACTTTATTATTACATTGTGGCTATCCACAACTTTAACTTTTTGAGGAACATCAAACAATGAAACATATGCTGTAAGTAGCTAAAGTATACACTAGGGACTGATTATTGTGGTCGTGTTCAGCTCTTAAATGGCGAACCTAAAGGTTTTTTTTTCTGCAATTTCACTTCAAAGTGTCAGAAAAATATTCTATTCGGCTCGCACTGACACTTCACTATTTGAAAGGTTTTGCAATGTGCACAGCTCTAAAAATTGTTCGAGGATTGCATGTTAGTTTATATGTCACTATCTAATGCCTAGCACCAACAGATAAGTTGAATGTGATGAGTAATTGCAGTTTTATGTTCTCTGAGTATCCATTTTAGAAAAGTATACTCGATGCTGTAGGGAAAAAAAAAAAAAAAACACTACCAGCATTTTTGCTGCTGTACACATCTCCGGTGGTCCGGTATTGCTTAAATGGTAAGGTTGGGCGAATAAATTTTATGTTTGAAGTGAATTCGAAGTGTTGGGCGAATAAATTTTATGTTTGAAGTGAATTTGAAGTGAATAGTGGTTTTGTTTAAATAATTTTAAATTGATCGAGAATACAGTCAAACTTGAATACAACGAATGCCGCTTCAACGAAATTTCTGCTACAATGAAAAATTCACGATTCCCCATCAGCAGTCCATAAGAGTCTATGCATATATATTGTCGCCACAACGAATACTTTTTTTTTCGACCATCCCGCTTCAACGAAATTTTGCGATGCAATGCAGGCTCAGATACTTATTGCTATGCAGTAAACCCAATTTTTAACATTTAGATGCATTTTCAGAGCCTGAAAATGTGTCAATGAAGTCTAAAAGACGCGTTGGCACCACTAAAAACATCCACTATACCACCGCTGTTCAGCAAGCATGGGCGCCGGCATTGCTCGATAGCGATGGCAATGAGACTGCCCTGCTTTTGTTTTGCCACTGGCTTGCTTTTCAGCTGCAGACGATCCGAAGCTGAAGCTCAGTCGCTCAGTTCATGGTTTCCTTCTCACAGCTGCTGGGTGCAACCGCGACACGATGCCTTTTCCGATGCTTATCATTATGTTTGCGCTTGGCCAGTGTGGTAACTAATCAGAGCGGCTGTTCGTCTGCATTATCAACAAAATCAGCTATCCACGAGTAATGAATGATAAGAATGGCGTAGAATAATGCAAAATTCGCCGCTCCACGATACCCAGCCTCCATCTCGGCGTTGTCGGATACTTTTGACGGCGGACAGCTGCTGGTGTTAATGTGTTAATGCAACTGTTTGGTTCGTTCACGAAAGCGATTTTAGGCGTTATTTCAACGTGCTTTTCACCATGGCCTCGCTATGCATGGGTGAGAATCACGTCGTGACGCTGCTGGGAAAGAATAGGAAGCAGCGAACATTTTTTTAATTTTGAGAATAAATGTTTCTTTGTTTTGCTACCTCAGCTTAGATATATTTTTTTTGATTTCACTATAACGAAATTTTCGTTTCAGATTTGAATACTTCCAAGCTTCCAATAATATAAATATGAATATAAGTGAATTTAAATACATCAATATTCATACGTGTATTCAAAGTGCTCAAATATTCGCACAAGTTAAGTAAAAGGTAACTTACGTCCATGGTTAAACTCCACAGCCATATTTGCATCCTATTATTTGGTCAAAAAATAGAAGAATGACCCCCTGTCAGTTACAAAAGAGACAACAAAAAACCGCTGACAGTACAGTGTATGAAGAAAGAGCTGTCATGTTAAGCAGCAAAAGAAACCTCAGTAAGTTGTTTCAGAATGAAGCCAGTAATATAATTTGAGCAAGAAAGGAAAAATTTTAGAGATACTAACAGACATTTCATTCAAGTTTTAATAAAGTTGGTTGCAGTTCAAATCTGTATCGCAAGTGCTTCTTGTCCTAGTGTCTTGTATTTTATCGCAATACAATTTTATAGTACGCTTGCTCGGCCCTGGTTCTGGGGCTAATTAATTAAACAGTGAATATCCACACGTCTCTTGAAGCAAGCTTTTCTTTTGTCCCTACAGGTTGATAAGAAAGAGCTGCCTGGACGCACTCTTCTTCCTGTGCCAGGTTATAAAGAGAAAGTGGAGTTTGGTGTGCTTGTCTCTTTTGCCTACCAGGTGATGGATTCAGGTTGGTGCATTCTCATTTGCTGACAGGACCGTGCCACATGTGTGCATTGTGTGTGCTTGCTAAACGCAAAATGTTTTTGTAAAATCAACTCGCTGTTATTGATGCACAGCTCTTACTAGGGGGAAGATATTCTGGTGCTCCCTGAATTAGTGCTTGGGTGATATACTGCTTAGCGCAGCTCACCGTTTAGGTTGTTATGTATATTTGAAATATATATGCATATAGTAATACAGTACTTACTCGCACATTGATCGCACTTTCTTTTCTAAAGAGATTGGTCTTGGCTTATGTTTGAATTAAATAAGTGGGGTGAAATTTTCAGAAGAGTACACTTGCAAGCCGGGAGGCGTACAATGGCTATTTTGACAATAACGAAAGAGTCATGCTGAAGAAGGCCTACCTTCGTATTAAAGGCATTTTGCATGAATGCTTCATGGAAAGCAAGACGCATGTGCGAGGGATTAGAGATGGTAGACTTTGGAAAAACAAAACGAAACAAAAAACAGTGTGACCGCCTTTTCTGGTTTCTCCAGTGTTTTTATATTAGCCTTCACATGCACAGCCTTTTATCTTCACTGTATCAAAATTATTTGACTGAAAATGCACTGTGCTTAAAACTAATTTAGTTGAAATTGAGAAAGTAGCTGAAAATTGTGCAGATCACCAAAGTTTACAGAAGTGTCGCATCTTTCTCATTGCCGAGTTCCACTATGTTGCATGGCTTAGAAGGTGAACCTTTTGCTTTTGATTTCAACTTTACTTGCAAGTCATTGCTGCATAGAAAAATGGGAAAAGGAACACTAATAATGATGAAGGCTGGTCTTAACAAAATTCTTATAGTATGAAGAGCCATGTGCAATCTTTATCCTATCATATGCAGGGATAGAAGATTCTTATTGCTAGGCTTATACATGCAGACAATTGCGCTGGAATGAAACGTAAAGTGTGTTCCGTAATCCTGTAGCAGTTCGGCAATTGAGAGATATTAAAGTAAGGTCATATTTTGTTGAATTACGTGGCGCTATGTATGGAGATGCAAGTGTTGTAAATGTGAGAGGGCTGATGACACTGCCATGTGTGCTGCTTTCTGTATCTTCATGTGATCAGGCTGTCCTGCACTTCACCATTGCTCAGCGCAGGACACACTGTAATAACTAGGAATCTTCTCTGTTGTTGAAGACTGTTTCTATATAATTTTACGAATGGCGCGAGTAATTGAGTTTATCATGGAACCAATGCGAACATCAATAATAATGCCCGAATCTTCACTCTTGAAAGTATAAAAGCTGATGCTGTGCATCACCTATCAGCTTATCGATGACCAGCGATTGTGCTCGCTGATATCATTGGGCTTTGGGTGTTACTACTTCCTTTGCTTGGCACAAGTTTGCCCAATGAACAGTCCACCTCTTGCTGGCTTTAATTCCGTTCTTCACTGTCACAACCATGTGACAGTACACTTGTGCTCCTACCCACACCTTTTCATGTGGGTTCTCACTAACTGTATTAAGGTGCGGGACAGTTTGAAGGTATGGTGCATCTGATGTTACTGCTAGAGAAACAACATGGAGCAGTGCTGTACTCGAGTGCATACTACATTACCTTTAACGGCAGACATATAACTTACTTGGACTGCCATTACTTGGATCGTAAGTTTTGGGTGCGATGACTGTTCGCTAAAAAAAAAAAAAAGTAAGATTGGTGACAGAATTCAGGAATGCGATCATCATACCAGTGCAATGATTATTTGAGCAAGTGCTGTACATGTCTAACTCGTACTCAGTAATCGTTGCATTGACTATGATGTCGACTGAGTTTTGGGACAATTGTAATAAGAGTAATTTGAACTCTAATGAGTCTGGTTTTCGCATGTTACAGCACTGATGATACACTGTAAAATATGTGGCCAACAGAACAGCCTGCACAAACTTGAGAACTCAGACAGTCGTTTATTAGCATACGAGAATGAGCCCATAATGTGAGCTCGTCTACTTCCTTAACGAGCTCACGCGTGCGCTGTCATGTAGGTGCAAAGCTCGTCGTTTTCTTCTCTCAAGCTGAATGTGGGAAATTCAACAACACTTAAACCTCATTACAACGAAGTATCACTTGCTGTGAACATATTTCGTTATATTTGAAATTTTATTATAAACATGTATTTCTCACGCTGTTATCGATGACAGAACTACAGTTGAACTAGTGTTATTGATGGCAGAACTACCGTTGCGGACGACTTCGGGATACCACAGAACACTCTGAGTACCTTGTTGAAAAACAAGGTAAATATCAAGGCAACGGCGGTGGAGCAGCGAATGTCGGGAGCCTGTCATGTGCGCGCTTCTGCCCACGGGAATGAGAAAAGGCACTCTATGCCAGGTTTTTAGAAGTGCACACGAAGAACATTCCGGTGGATGGCCCGGTGCTGATCGCCAAGGCCATATGGTTTGCATCTGCACTCGGTGAAACAACTTCGCCGACAAGAGCGAGTGGCTTCTCCAATTTAAGCAGCACTACAACATCTTTGGCAAAACCAATTTTGGCGAAAGGGAAGCTGTCAAGCCAGAATATCCAGCAGTGGATGACAAAGGAGGGGCCGGAAATCTCTGTAAAGTTTTCTCCCGCAGAGAATGCAGGAGAAAACGGCAGGCTTCGAGACGGTGGAACTTGCAGAAACCGGTAAAGACGACAACAACGAGCGCATAGACGACACGCTTCGCGAGTTGTCGTTCTGCTTCCCAGAAGCAGTTCCACACGAAGTGTCTGCAGACGACTTCATGGAAGCGGACTGCAATGTCCAGGCCGACAGCTCATGCGACGAGGAGGATCGTCCAGACGAAGCTCTGGCTAAACACGCATACTCCGCCGCTAAAGTGGCAGCAGCGTTCGGCATCATTCGCCGTTATATCGGCCACATGAAAGGAACCGGGCTGTTGTAACTGGACAGCCTCGATAAGATAGAGACTAGCGTCTAACATTTCAAAAATGAAGAAGCAGGCCAAAATTAGCGATTTTTTTTTTTTCACACAAATAAATCATTCTGTTAAGGCGTGTGTGCGGAATTAGTTATCATTCTTGAATGCGCCTATTGTAGGTGATCCGCTACAGGTAAGCTCTTGGAGCCTCTATATTTTTATATAGAATTTTTCATATATCGAACTAATTCGCGATCCTCTTCGAGTTAGATATATCCGTGTTCGACTGTATATCAAATTATTGGCTATATCGAACAGTTGGGAAATCCCCTTGAATTTCACATGCAAAAGTATGCACCTGTGTATCGAACTCCTGCACAGTGAGACATCTGCTATATTGAACGCTGCGCCCCGCCAAAGCCCAGAAAGTGCATTTTTCCTACCTAATATTGCTCAATTTTCAGCCGTGTTTTAACAAGTTCCGATCCCTTTTTGTGCGTAGATGACAAAAAGAGAGCGTTATTTAATCATGCTGGTCTGTTTCACTGCGCGACCAGCAGGTCTTAACCTGCGGGCATAGTGTTTTTCGAAAGCACCGATTGCCAAGGACACCAAAATGAGAATGCAACGTACATTACACTGTAATGCTATAGTAATGTGAAGTGACTCAGTGATCTCGTTGCAATGTTCGCATTCTCATCCTTGTTAGTTACCCCACAATGACATGCGAGCCTAAAAATCATGGTCTTTGAGATGTGCAACCTCGTGGCGTATTTTTAGTGTTTCCAGTTTTAAGACTCATGCCTCGGAGGCTACGCTTTGTCTAGCTTTTCGCATCAGAGCTGCTAAAAGCAGCAGCTGCCAGCTTCAAAGCCACAAGTGGTATCGATATTGCATGTAAACGATGGGAACTTTGCACTCGGCGTTGTGTTTTGTGCCTTATAGACTTGTACACTTCTAGCCTCGTTCCTGATAAATCCTCATTCGGGAGTTAAACAGAACGTTGGCTCACACGTAGCGATAAAATTTATGACTGGCGCTTAGAGCAACATCAAGTAAAGCACCGTCGTAAACATTTCTTGCGGGCCAGGTGACGACTTCAGGTGCATCACGATCGCTGACAATGGCGTACGGTGCCTCAGTGAATTCCGCGACTTATGATCTTGGACAGCGATTGATTCCATCGGTGCGGATGACGACCTAGCTGTTTCAGACTGCATCGATGCTGATATCACGGCTGCCGTTGCCGCGGAAGTGTACCCGTGTGGTTATGAATATGCGAAGGCCATCGCTTGTGGCACTAACCAACCTTTTGCGACACTTCAAAGCCTGCATTGGTGTTCTGTGCCAATCAACGCTGTTGAGGCCGAAGGAGCTGAATTCGCTTATCGTATTTACTGGCATGATGAACCCCCCCCACATTGGTCCTTGAAAAAAAAAAAATCTGCTTTTTTAATGTCTCTGTGCATTTTATTCCTGTGTGACATCCATTGCCGTTTACCATTGAAACAATGTTAAATCACACCATCATATTGTCACAAAGACACAGGGGCGCAGGCACAAAACAGGGCGTTTACTTTCGTAACCAAAGGCCAAAAGCACGAAAACCAGTGCACGCGCCCACAGAACTACTTCATTATCCTCTTCAGAGGCTGGCCACTATAGTTGCCAGCCTACCATTTGTCAATTCCCCCCTTTCAAGAGTGACCGTTCCGGTCGATTGACCAAGATGCTAGAGATGGCCATTGAAAAAGATGGTCATGTCAACGAAAAAAAAAAAAAAAAACATAACCCAGCGCTGTTGTGAATAATGAGAAAAAAAGTTGAAGTGTCCATAACTCGTGGGCGTGGTACCGTTTCATCCATACTACATCGACTACTTCTGGACGTGGATGTCTTTGGTTTAAACTTGTATTGGAGCTTTGGGGAACTATCTCATAATTCACGTCACTGAGGCAGCGAACAATTTTGTAAGGGCCAAAGTAGCGTCGCAATAGCATCTCCGAAAACCCACGATGTCGAACTGGTGTCCACACCAATACAAAGTCACCTGGTTGATAGTGGACGTTCCTTCAGCCTTGGTTGTAACGGCGAGCGTCGGTATCTTGCTGTGTGCGAATGCGGTTCCATGCAAGCTGGCGGGCTTCCTCAGCTTTCTCAACGAAGTCGTCAGCGCTGTCATTTCCGCTAGTGTCCTGGTCTACGGGGAGCATAGCGTCTAATAGTGTTGTGACCCGACGGCCATAAACAAGCTCGAATGGTGTCAGGTTCATGGTCTCTTGCACAGCGGTATTATAAGCAAACGTGACGTACGACAAAGTTTCATCCCACGTTTTGTGCTCTACATCAACATACATAGCATGTCGACTAGTGTATTGTTTAACCGCTTCGTCAAGCCGGTCGTTTGGTTATGATAAGCTGTTGTTTTCCAGTGGTTGGTGTGCGTCAGCTTGGCGACTTGTTGCAATAACTGTGCCATAAATGCTGCTCCGTGATCGGTTATAAAAACAGCAGGTGCACCATGACGCAAAACAATGTTGTGGACAAAGAATCTGGCGGCTTCAACTGCAGTTTCCCTAGGCACAGCTTTGGTTTCTGCATAGCGAGTCAGATGGTCGGTAGCGACGATTATCCACTTATTTTATGAGGATGACTTAGGGAATGGACCAAGAAGATCCATTCCCACTTGCTGAAACGATGTTTGAGGTGGATCTAAAGGTTGGAGGAAGCCGGCAGGCTTTGCGGGTGGAACTTTACGCCTCTGACAGTCACGGCAGGTGCGGACATAGCGCTGAATGGACGAATACAGGTGTAGCCAGTAGTACTTTTGTCGAATGCGCGCTAATATCCTAGCAAAGCCTAAGTGACTGGCAGAAGAATCGTCATGGCTCGCCTGCAAAACTTCCTCACGCAGTGCCGTTGGAACGGCGAGGAGAAAAGTTTCCTGGCTGCTCTCAAGATTTCTCTTGTAGAGAACATTGTTCCGCAGGCAATACGATGTTAATCCATGTGAGAGCCGGCGTGGGACGATAACGTCTTCTCGATGAAGATGCTGGATGACAGGAAGTAGCTCAGTGTCCTCACGTTGAAGCTCAGCCATCCGCACCACATCGACGATGCCAAGAAACGGTAAATCTTGTTCAGTGTCACATGACGTCAGGGAACTAGGAGTACGAGACAGGCAGTCAGCATCTGTATGCTTATGTCCTGATTGGTAGACAACCGTTATGTCGTACTCTTGAAGGTGGGAGGCTCCAGCGGGCGAGGCGGCCTGATGGATTCCGTAGATTGGCAAGCCAACAGAGCGAATGGTGGTCACTGACCGCTCGAAATGGTTGGCCGTATAGGTAGGGTCGAAACTTGCTAATGGCCCAAACGACTGCTAGGCACTCTTTTTTGGTGGTAGAGTAGTTAGCCTCTGCTTTTGTGAGACCGCGACTCGCGTAAGCGATCACACGCTTTGCGTCGTCCTGCCATTGAACTAGAATGGCACCGATTCCTACGTTGCTGGCGTTCATGTGAATCTCAGTGTCGGCAGCGTCGTCAAAATGTGCCAGCACTGGAGCTGTCTGCAGTCGATTGCGTAGCTGTACGAAGGCTTGTTGTTGTTTTTCCGTCCATACGAAGGGCACATCTGGATGTGTCAGTCTTGTAAGAGGCTCCGCAATTTTCCAAAATCCTTGGACAAAGCGGCAGTAGTAGGCACAGAGTCTGAGGAATTGCTGAACAGTCTTCTTGTCTCCAGGATGAAGGAAATCGGCAATGGCAGCCAACTTCAACTTCTTCGTATCTGGTCGAACACCCCCCAAGCTCACCACGTGGCCGAAAAACTTTAATTCTTGATAGCCAAAGTAGCACTTTTTGGGCTTGATAGTAACGTTTGCTCTCCTTATTGCAGTGAGGACACTTTTTAGCCTTGAAAGATGTTCGTGAAACGTGCTTGAAAACGCAACGACATCATCCAAGTATACAAGACACGTCTGCCACTTTAGTCCAGCAAGTACAGTGTCCATCATGCGTTCAAATGTTGCGGGAGCGGAACAGAAACTGAAAGGCAGCACTTTAAATTCGTGGGTGGAACTTTAGTCCACTTTAGTCCACTTTAGTCCAGCAAGTACAGTGTCCATCATGCGTTCAAATGTTGCGGGAGCGGAACAGAAACTGAAAGGCAGCACTTTAAATTCGTAGAGCCCGTCAGGAGTTGCGCTCGCTGTTTTTTCACGGTCGCTCTCGTGAACTTCAATTTGCCAGTACCCTGACTTGAGATCTAATGATGTAAAGAACTGGGCATAGCGTAGACGGTTTAAGGCATCATCAATCCGAGGCAGGGGGTAAACGTTGTGGTCTGTGAATTGTTAAGCCGTCGGTAGTCGACGCAGAAGCATAGTGTGTTGTCTTCTTTCTTTACTAGGACAACTGGTGATGCCCACGGACTCGTCGAGGGTTGAATGACGTCATCATTCAGCATTTCTTGTACTTGACGCTTAATCACCTCTATTTTCTTCGGGGACACATGGTATGGATGTTGGCGAAGAGGTCGTGCTGACTTCTCGGTAACAATGCGGTGTTTTGCAACGGTAGTACGTTGAACTTTCAATGCTGTGGAGAAGCAGTCCAAGAATTCCGTCACAAGGTTTAGCCGCCAATCTTTTAGTGAATCTAGCAAGTCTGGATTAACATGAATGCGGCTGCCCAGGCCATCACAAGCTTTTAAATGCGATGAAGTCATATCCATTGTGCCGACATCAGAAAAGTCTGTGATTTCACTGAGAAAAGTGACAATGGTGCCTCTAGGGACGTGCTGAAACTCATTGCTGAAGTTGGTCGGCAGAACTCGAGAGCGTTTATTCTCTAACCGAACAAGGCATCGGGCTATGCAAATGTTTCTGTTTCGTTTGAGCAGCAGTGGGATATTTGCCTCTGCAATACCTTCAAAATCGTTGAATTAATCAAAAACGTCGCAGGTTTCCAAGGTCAACACGCTACTCTTCGGCGGTAACCGAACAATTCTCAAAGCAACATTCGTTAACAATTCTCAAAGCATCGATGTAACTGTCGTGAGGGTTGCGCTCTAAAGCGTGTGCTGTAGAAAACGTCACCCGCGACTCTTGCAAATCAAGCACGGCTCCGTTATCATGCAGAAAGTCCAGTCCGAGAATTAGGTCCCTCGAGCGACTCGGCAGTATTACAAAATTTCCGAGATACGTAAATCCATGAATACTGACTCGTGCTGTGCACCGTCCTACAGGAGTGAGAAGATGGCCTCCTGCCGTACGTATCTGCGACCCAGCCCACTGGGTAGAAACCTTCTTCAGCCTGCAGGCAAGGCCCAGGCTCATAACGGAAGTGTCTGCTCTTGTGTCGATTAGCGCCATTGCTTCTTCATCGTCCACGGTTACTGCAATGTTTGATCTAACCACTCCGTACGACGTTTGACTGCGTCTGTACATCTTTTTGCTGCCGTCGCTGTCGTCGTAGTGGAGGAACTTCCGTAGTCAGCATCAGCAGCCTCACCTCTGAAGGTCGCTGAACTCAGTTTTCCCAACTTGCAGGACTGGGTGAATGACGTCTCGGAACACCGCGTCAATAGGCTGGGCTCGGTGACCTGTAGCGAGCAGGCGACGATGAACGAGGCTCGTGCGACTGATGTTCGATACTGCAACGATTCGAGATGAAACTCTCTATTTCTAGTGGTCGCTCGCCAGGTTGTGGACGAGGGGCATTAGGTGAAAATCCACGGAGACCCACACGACGGTATGGACATGTTCGCTAGACATGTCCGGCTTCCCCACAGTGGAAACAAAGGGGCCTGTGGTCGGGTGTACGCCAGATGTCACTCTTCCTCGGTTGTGCTTCGGCGATCAACGGCGGGCTGCCAGGATGGAAGCCTACCTCCATTTGCTGAGCGCGTCGCTCATTGGGGTAAAACACACTGGGTGAAATGCACGATGGAGGACCTCGCACTGCTTCCGCTTAGCTCATTTCGTCGCAGTGCCTCTGTTGTGCCGCCTCGGACTGTTGGGGAGCGTGAACGGCTTGTCGTAGCTCGGCGCGTACCATCTCGGCGACGGAGAGCTGCTCTACAGGGGAAGCAGTCACCTGCATCTTTGGTGGCTCTTTCTTAATGAGAGCTCTAATGAGCTCTCGCAACGTGCTGATGCCATTGCTGAGAGTGACAGAAGTGACCTCACTTGGATGCATACCACGGTTATGCTGCTTGGCATGCTGTTGAAGGGCCCTCTCCATGGCAGTGGCTTCCATATGGAACTACGCAAGTGTCGCAGGCGGGTTTCGAATCAGGCCGGCAATAATCTCTTCTTTAACACCACGCTAATATTAAGTGGCGAACTTTCTTGGATTCGGTCATAGAGGGCTCCGCACGCCTGAAAAGCCGATCCATGTCCTCTATGTAAGTCGTCACCCTTTCGTTAGGGCCTTGAACCCTTGCCTTTATAGCACACTCCGCTGTCTCTTTCCTGTCCTCTCGGGCAAAGGCCTCGAGGAACTGCCGGTGAAACTCATCCCATGACGTAAGCGTTGCTTCATGGTTCTCAAACCATGTTTTCGTGAAGTCCTCGAGAAAGCAGTACACATAGCGTAGCTTACGCTCTGGGTCCAATCGTTGATGACGGCGATCCGGTTGAAATGTTAGAGCCAGTCGTCAGCATCTTCAACAGCAGCTCTGTGAAATGTTTTTGGCATCATGGGCTGGTTGACAACCATGTGCACTGGTGCTGGCACGGTGACGTTAGGCGGTGTTCGGTTCATAATCTTCTGACGTTCAGGCAGCAAACCATGCTGTGGCTCGAGTCCCTGGAGACCACGGCTGAAACGTACGTGCACAGGGGTAAGCTCGGCTGAGCTACTCGATGGGCTTGCGTCAGCGGTGCCCTCTGGGGACTGTATCATCTACCGTTCCCAGCACCTGTGTACACAGGGACGCAGGCACAAAACAGGGCATTTACTTTCGTAACCAAAGACAAAAACATTAACACCTGTGCACGCGCCCACAGAACTACTTCAATATCCTCCTCAGAGGCTGGGTACTATAGTTGCCAGCCTACCTTGTGTCAATATCGTAAAGTAACGACAAAATAAAAGTCAAAACATAGTTTAACAACAATACTAAACAGTTGTGAGCAGAGCGAGTGCTGACGACGTGGATCAAAGTTTGAAAGTCGCGCCTTTTGAGGCATATCGCTATCGGTCGAACGCAGAAGAAATCTTGAACTTATAGCATCACGCAAGCACAGTGGTGCACAAACAAAGCAATAAACAAAGCGCAACTCCGCCCATTTCGCTGACGCCACAACCTGCACCTGGAACGTGCGTGCGCTGCCATGTGACACTGCGTTTTTGTTGACTATCGGCCAGTACACTTTCAACATGGCCAGTATTAAACTTAAAAGAGCACTGACATCAAATTTACTCATGTCAAGATTTTTGCGTCAACAAGTAGCTATTGACCACCTAGTAGGGATTCACAACCTAAAACGCTTCTGAGTGACGAATGAGTATCTGTAATATTGATTAATATATTCGCTATCAAACGCGGTTCAAAATAGGTGGAAAGCCCGCCAAATTGTAGTGCTGGCAGCGCTACCTCGCGGCCACGTCGAGGCCGCTGCGCAGCTGATGCCGCTTTCCCAAAAAGTGGCGACGTCACACTGCCGTTTAGTCTGCTAGGAGCGCACATACAGTCAGTCCAGCTGTGTCTCTGAAGGCGTAGACATGCCTCTGTCACCAACATCGTCGTCCTCGCCATCATCGCGGTCAACATCGGCTAGTGATGATGACAGCAACCTGGAATTGGGTATCGCCGCAGTTCGTGACAATCCTTGCGTGGCAAGCTCCGCGTTAAATGCAATCTATTTATCAGCCCCAGCCGTACTGTCGGAGCTCAGGAACACCAACTACGAACCTCATGTCGCGAACGTTTGGCGAGTGAATTGCTGCTTTCAGCTGCAGCAGGGCGCACGGTAGGAATAACCCCGGCCTCGAGAAGAGGCCTCGTTCTGCCAGTGAAACCCAACTGTTTCGCCAACACAGGATTTACCCTAGAGCAGCTTGCTGCAAAGTGAAGGGAGCAAATGCGGCTGCTCTTCACAGGCGTCCAGTCCCTCTGTCCAACGGCATGTACGAAGTCAACCCACTGGCTGCGTTTAGGTTCATGGCTTGGAAAGGCATTAAATGCCATGCACTTTCCGTTTTTTCCGTGCCTCGACGTGCAGGTTCTCTCTACGCGGTTACCCGACATTCTGGCATGTATTGTCGCTCTGAATGATCGTACTCACACGCAGTGAAGCACAACGCAAATCAGTCGATGAAACACGATGAATCGCACGCACGCTTCAACTCAGCAAGGAGAGCCACTAGTAAGAGCATAGCTAGGAGTCGGCTCTAAACACACTCAGAGATTGTCAACGTCATCGTTACGAGCGCATTGTCACTCAGGATGGTATTTGTGGAATGTATCACGCCGAACACATAGCACTAGTGTCGATGTTGCCGGGCAGTCTATTTTTGTTTTTTCTCCTTAGCTTTTCTACGCTGTTTAATGTCGAAATGAAATAACTTTGACGCGACGGACGATATTCAAATTTGGCCAAGAAGACCTATGCATACCAAGTGATCGAATGATGGGCACATATCGATCTTGTAATTTGATGTCAGTGTTCCTTTAAGATGGGTCGAGCATGGGCTTGAGCATGGGAACTGAGCGGCTGGACGACCCTTTCAGCGTCGATTCATGTGTGTTGGCCTGTACATGCGCTATCTGCACAGTTGCGTTGCACGTGGTGGGACGTGCCGGGAACCCGCCACATGTATAAAGTACATCAAGACAAGGCATGTAAAAGTACGCCAAAACAAGGACAGCTTGCCTTTGTGGAGAGCGAAATTCTCAAATAGAGGCTCCATAGATCGGCACTAAATTGAAAGCCAGCAGTGGTTTGACAAGCTTTTAATTACCCTCATGGGAAATTTTTATTGTTATAACTTGACTTTTTTCTTCTGTCTAATCAACCCTCCTCTCTCTTTGGCGTGAACTTTTCTGAAAAAAGCTGGGTTCATTACACGAGCAAATATGGTATTTGATAAGATTCAATGATATTGAGGATGACGTGAACTTGAGGGCATGCAAGAAGCAAGACAAGTTTGCATACTATTTTCATGTGAAATAAAGTGTGCTAACTTAATGTTCACACCTTGCTCTTCATTATACTGTGAGCGAATCATTATGTTAGTGCTGGTAACGATTTCCGACGCCTGAAATGTTTTAGTTTAGGCCAGAAATACGCATACATTGTACTGTATTTAGGATTATTGATATATTGAACTATTTTGCAATCCCCTTCGAGTTAGATATATCAGCGATTGACTGTGTTATGATTTTACTTCGTTTTAACTGACAATTCGTTATATGCGTGTTCGCTATATCGAGCTTTGAGTGTAAATATAGTGTAGAGACAAACGTTTTTGGTAGATGAATGAAAGGCTTTAATGCCGTAGAAGACTCATTCTTGACCTGCTGGTTAAAAATGCGGGTGTGAACAACTGCGGAAGTGAACATCGGAGACGTCGTACTTCAAGACAGCCTACAACCACGGCAACTGTGGAAGCTAGCCAGAGTGACTGAAGTCCACGCTAGTCGCGATCAAAACATAAGGTCATGTACCATCAGACTTGCAAATGGAACGCATCTACAAGGACATACCAAGATGCTCTACCCTTTGAAGTTCACCAGCTTTCATGAACTTTGTTTTTGCACGGTGCAGGTTGTTGCAACTTCCGATGAAGAAGAAGTTGCGGCATTCACGCGCAGCTCTGCTAGATACACGGTTCTGTTTTCTTTGCCTGGCTGATGGTCAGCCAGGCAAAGAAAACGGAACCATCAGCCAGGCAAAGAAAACAGAACCGTGTCTCGAGCACAGCCGCGCTTGAATGTTGCAACTTCTTCTTCGTCGGCAGTTGCAACATGCAGCATTGAAGTACTAAATGTTCTCTCCTTGAAACAAGGGATGAGTGTACAAGTGCCTCTTATAAGCATTACATGTAGACTCTGCCTGCTATGCACACTTTGTCTTGACCATTCTCTCCACTTATTATCAAACCAGATAAGGAAGTGGTGGTGGCGACGACCCGAATTGAGACCATGCTGGGCGACACTGCAGTGGCCGTACATCCAGATGACCCCCGGTACTTTGACATTCATGGAAAAAGTGTGGTGCATCCTTTCTGCAACAGAATTATCCCCATCGTGACCGATAAGTTTGTCGACATGCAGTTTGGCACAGGTGAGTGTGAAAAAGCTATTGTGGATGTCTGTGTATCTGTCATTTATTTCCTTTTGGTCTGCTTAGGAAAATGGCAGTAGCATTTTAGGTTGGGCTTGTTGGTGCATTCTAAAACACTTAGCAGGGCGTGCCAAAAGACGTGGACATAGAGGAGGCACTCAGGACGGCCACAAACTTCCAGCTTCATTTGGAAACGCCAAATCAGGTCTATAAGAAACATGTCGTCTCATCACATGCCAACATTACATTCCTACATGAGGTTCATATCAGTGACACACCCTCCCCCAGGAAAAAAGCTATTTTTCGTACCCACAGTACATTGAAATGACCATCCACAAATAGATGAAAAGAGATGAAAGAAAGGTAAACATGTAAAATAATAATACAGTCCAATGCATTTATAACGATCCTAGATATCGTGATAAGAAAATGACCATATTTCTGTCACTGATGATTTTTCTGTGCTGCTTATTAAAACTGCATTCACTTATAGTGAATATCTTCGAAGCCCCCTACTTTTACGATGAACACTTCCGACGCGGCTGCGGTAAAAATATGGCACATACAAAGCGAAAACAAATTTAAACAGGCTTTCCAAAGCATGCTATAGGCGTGCGCTTGCACATGCTTCGCTGCAGTTTACTTTCGTTGAAGATATCGTAAATTGCAGCAAGCATCACAGGAGCACCGCAGGCAGATTTTGGACGCTGCGAGTGAGGCCACTCACTTTTCAAGCATTTCTTCACCAGCAGAAACGAAAGTGAAGAAAAAAATAAATAAATGGGAGGCAGCATGAAGACTTGCAATCGCACGGCAAACTATTTAATGCCGTTTTTGGCATCTATGATCACGAACTATTAACCGAATGATGCCTTCGAATGCTAGAAGCCATAAATGCGAGAAGTGATAAGCTTTTGCTAAATAAAAGTTCACGACGACGCTCGACTCGCCCACACCCCAGTGTGCTGCAAAAGTTCTTTCATTTTCCGATAATGGCAGAGGCCGCTCGATGAATGGCCATGACTTTCGCGTAGTTGTGGCAGTGTATAAGCATCAGAAAGGTGTGGATGCGAGTTGTTGGGCGGTGACGAATGTGCCATTTATACTCATCATGGGCTACCGTATCACAGTCATCTGCAGTTCGGTTGCGTGTGTTTACACCGCGCAGAGGGAAGGCTGTAGAAGCGCGTCATGCTGCCGTTCGCAAGTTAGCTGCCGCCGCGTCGACTGAGGCCGCTAGCGTGTTGATTGCAAAATGCATGCCTTCATCATGTTAAAAGAACAGGCTACTCGTCGCACCTGAGCATGAGCCGGAGAAGCACGATATTGAGTGTGCTTTGAGTGTGCCTTGAGCACACTCAAGAGCACACTCAGGAGAGTGGTTGTATGCTTTTAAAGACCAGTCTTGACCAGCTTTCTTCAATGGTGTGTGTTCTACACAATCAAAATGAATTGAGTCAAAGTAAAATTTTGTGGTGGTTGTCCTTAAGCTGTCTCTACAGCTGTTTTAACTAGGCTTGTGCTATAGTAAATTTTAGGTTCAAAGTGAGTTCGAAGCAAATAGTGATTTGGTTTAAATAATTTTTGAACCCGATTCAAATAGTATATATATCACATAATATAAGGAAAGTTCAAAGCGTATTTTACATGACCCAACTAACTTCAACAGTATTTTTTTTTTAATGGAAACAAGGAATGTTCAAATGTCATTCTTTTTGGTTCAAAAGAAGTGGAAGCAACCTTGAATAGTAGCAGGACTTGACTTACATTTCAAGTGATAACCTGCAATGTATGTTACGTTTTAAAATTTACTATACGTAGAGCATATAAGCCGGAATAATTCGCTTAAAATAGAAAGAATAAGTGTTGGGATAGTATGTTCATTTAACTTTAATGTGGGGCTTCGCAGCATTGCGAATTTTTTTTAGAATACTTTGAGATTTTCTGTTACCTGAATTTGAATCGAAGAGAACTGTAGCGGCTGCGAAACGCTTGGGTGTCAGTTTTCACTATGGGCGGGAGGTATTGGGTTCGATCCCCAGTGCCGGCCGGCCACCCACCGGTTTTCAATGGGTACAGCCAGGCTTCAGGGTGGTGCTGCGGCGTCACAATGCAAACCTTACGACGCCTGCGGGGCTCCAAACCCGCTGCATGGTACCAGTGGTTGAACAGAAGAAAATTTGAATATGGTAATATTCATTCAAATATTTGCACAGGTATAGTTTAAATACCTCATTTTAATACCTTAGTTGTTTTAACATCTGATTAGTGTCACAGCAACGAGGTGTGTACTGGGTGACCTAGATTGGTAAAATCTTTTACAGCATGATTAAATTTTTCACAGAAATGTTCGTTCTGCTTTATTGATAGAGAGTGATGATTCTGCTCTGCTAAAGTGGTTGAATGGCTGTTACATTTTGCTGCTGAGTGTGTAGTCGTTAGTCTGCATAGTGGTCTGTGTTCTTTTGTTTTATCCTGCCTTATAGCACTGCTTCCTGGACACAATCCTGTTGCTAGTCACGGCAGCTGCATTTCGATTGCTGTGGATTGCAAAACCAAAGCGCTCATGTGTTTAAATTTAGCATCACAGTGAAGGGCCTTAGGTGGCTTGAATCACTCCAGTTGCTTAGGCTTGTTTGTCCTTTGACCTTTTATTGTAATCTGCTTTTAATGCATCTTGACATTCACATTATATAGTTGTGCAATGTAAAGTTCCATGTGTTTAAATTCAACAATTACTTATCTACTGCAGCTCTCGAAAAGTGGCAGTGCAGTAGTAGTGAGATTGTGGCTGTATTTTTACATTTAGTCTTGATAAGACTTCTCTTACAAACCTGCTTTTGTTTGTGTGCCACCTCTGCTCTGCAGGCGCTGTGAAGATCACCCCAGCACATGACCACAATGACTATGAGGTTGCCATGCGCCTTGAGCTTCCTTTCATCACAGTTATTGAGGACGATGGTACCATCTCGCCAGGCTGTGGAGAATTTTCAGTGAGTTGATCATCACGCAAGTTTTTAATACCATTTTATGAAAAAAAGAGATTGTTTTTATTTCTGAGAAAATAAAAGCCCATAATTGTTAAGTACCGTATTTATTCGAATATAGGTCAACCTTTTTTCTTTTGAAAATGTTGTGCATAGCCAGCTATCGACCTATATTCATGACCAAATAATCTGGACCTATATTCACGATCAAACTAACCAAAAGTGCCGACTTATGGCGTTCAACTGCCACGCCCGCTGTTCTTCAAGCGGTTCCTGCTGCATACGCATGTTATATACCATAAAATTTGAAATAAAGACCCTCCTTCTCCTTTCCAACTACCTAAGTAACTGAGAAAAAAGTTATTTATGCAGTAGTCACGTACCGCCCCCGCGAATTGCAGCCACTCCGCCGTGTTTGCGATGAAACTAGGTATTCTCTGTGAAGTCTCTAGCTCGCTAGCTGTTCTTTCGGTACTGACTTCCGCCGCGCAGCAGCACTGCCACTGGCCTTAAACCTCACCGTTGCCGCCTCACATCTTCGTTGTACGATCGGCGTGGCGGTTCACATTTGCTTTAGGCGCTGCGCCGTGCTCTCTACTGGGCTGCAGAAATTACCCGCCTTCTTCTTCTTTTAACAACCACCACCATTTGGTTGAGCACGGTTGCTACGATGTCACGTCGGGAGAGCTACGCAGGTGCCCTCAAGTGCTGACACTTTTTACCGAGGACTCGTGCAATCGTGCCGTGCAGCGCGAGTTCTTTGAAAATGAGACGTTGATAAGGGGTTGGCAAAACCAGCGGGCCGTCTGTTTGCGTGCAAATGTCGACGTCGTGCCTTTCCGGGCCCAGCAATCGGCAGCGGTGGCAGCAAGGACGTCGTCGTTTGGGAAGTCGCGGATACTTGTGAACAATCCGATGACGACATCATCTTGCACATCTCATAAGATGACAACCCCGGCAGCGATTAGGGCGCTGAGTTATGTAAATAATGGTATGGTACATTTTATAGAAGGGTGGCAGCTTGGGCTAGTTGGTATGGCATGACGATAGTTAAAGCGCAAGAACAAAACGACCACACATTTGAATTTCTCTTTTCCTAAACTAAACCAATACATCGGTCGACCTATATTCGATAACTTTTTTTTCCTCTCGTAGAACACGTAGGGGTCGACCTATATTCGTGCCCGACCTATTTTTGAGTAAATACGGTAGTGCTCAGCTGAAATTGTGATTTCTGCTTGCGATAATATATGAAGATGCCACAGACATAGGCATGAGCGTGATGCATGCACGCACACAGACCCTACATATTTCCACTCCTTTGCTGCCATGCTTGTGCCATCTGTTCTTCCTCTAGGCAACTGCAGTTAACCCCGCACTTGGCTTCTCAGAGCCATGTCTCACCAGCTCTTTCTTGGTCTGTTCATGCCTCACGCATCACCTCACAAGTTCGCAATGCTGAACTTATTCACTCTTGTGAATTGGTTCACAAGCTGTTATAGTTTTATAATTCTCTGAACAGGAGCTAAAGAGAACTCATTGAGCTCGAACTGAATCCACATATTTTTATTTTTTTTAGTTTGAAATCCCAATATTGAGGCTCTACATATACTGGTGTTGTTGTTGCAGCTTGTGGAGAAGTAACTATGCTTGGCTATTTGTAGGGAATGAAACGATTTGAAGCACGCAAGGCTGTCCTGGAGGCCCTGAAGCAGAAGGGGCTCTACCGGGGCACCAAGGACAACCCCATGGTTGTGCCCGTTTGCAGGTACTCTCGGTACTCTCCTGATTCTTGTAGTTACTCCTACTATACAGGGTTCCTGTTTCTCTCTGTGTTGCGAGGATGCCACTTTATGGCTTGTCGAGTGTTCACTTCACTCACTTGTGCACACTTCCTAATGGAAAACAAAACAGAAATATATGTCGGCAAGCCCCATCAGACTGCTTTTGCAAGCTTGCAAACACGAACCAATTAGGCATGCAAATTTAAGTACCATTGAGCTGTGAGGTTCATTTGAAGTGAGCGTATGACTAATTCGCGAAAAAAGAAAGTTTTTTTTATTCCTCACTGACACACTGCACGAGTCGTTTACAGCTTGATTTGTTAAGTTGCTCTATACATGTGTGCTGGGTGAAAGTTGTTTTGTTTTGATGTTGCTGCAAGTTCATAGTGGAGAGGTTTAACTGAGCATTTATGGTGCGCTTCACTCGGGCCAATGTATGTACAATAGCAGTTTGCGCACAGCCACTTGGTTAGAGTATTAGTGCACTTGCACAGTGTTCATGTTAGCAACGAAGCATTGAAGACTGCTTTTACTCCACTAGAAGTTAACAAGTGAACAAAGCATGAGCACTGGTTGTTTGGCTTTTTTTCAAAGCTGGCAGGGTATAGCTCACTTGTTGTGGAGACAAGCTCGGGCTCCTGTTGCTGTTAAATCTTGTCCACCTATTCACCACTGCCACTTGAGTAAAATTGCATATCTGGATAGCTCAAGCCTGTGTACTATATAAGGAAAGAAGACAGAAATTTAAATGTTTGCAGCTAAGGTACTGTGCTTTTTGGGAAGAAGAAATAAGAGGGATGTGGATGCTTTAGAGTGACGGTGGAATAACTACAAAAAGCAGTAATTTACACTTCCCTGAGTGTGGTAAAAGCTCTGCAAACTCTTAAAAAAAACAAAAAAAACCTGTCCTTGACTCATTTTGCTCACTACAGTCAAATCTCATTAATTCGAATACGCTTAATTCAAACTTCCGGTTAATTTGAACTCACGCTGAGGTCCCGTCAAAGCTGTGTGTATTCCAATGGGAGATAACGTCTGTAGTTTGCAAGCACTTGCGACGGTTAATTCAAACATACCGTGCTCCGCAAATGCTCTCAGCACCCCGCCCAATCCCGCGGCAGCACCTCCTATACATCAACGCTGCGCGCGAAGAAAAGGAAAGGAAAAGGAAAGAAAAGGCTGCGGTGGAATGTTTGCTCTGTCTCAAATGCCAATCTGCGATGCGCCTGTGCCACGCTTCTCCCTTTTCCCTCCCTGCCACGTAAAGACCCTTCTCCTTTCAACGACGCACGCGAAAAGAGCAAAAAACAAAAAAAGCTGCCGTGAAGTGTTGGTTCTCTCTCAAATGCCGTTCTGCTTCTCTCCGCATGGAGACGCTCCTCCTTTCTCATCATGTGCTGGTGATGGTGCGGCTGGGGCGCAAAGGGTAGTAGCGGAGACGCAGTCGCTGTTGTCGTCTTTAGAGAGTGTTGGCGCTGGACATTGTTGTGCGCAACTTCTCTTGCCAGGAGAATGCTGAAGCCAAAGTAGAAATGCTTTGCAAGCTGTGTGCGAAATTGATTGACTGGCTGCAAAGCAAAGGTATGCAGACGCGCATCACTGATTACTTCAATTAATGACGGATGTCCTGTGATTTGTGAATAAATGTAAGCCTTCTGAAACTTCCCCCTCGTGTTTAACACTTTCATGTCCACGCCTATCGCCATCGATAGTATGTTTTCGATGTTTACAACTTGTATATTTGCCCTGTTTCGAACGCTTTTGGATCCCTTGCACTATCTAACGCTTTAAAGAAAAAGTATTTTATCAGTTTTGCTTTTACGTTTCTCTTTTTTTCACCGTGTGGTGATCTTAAAGCGCCTTTCTATGTGCGCGAGTGAGCGTGCATATAGTTTGCATCATGGCGTCAATGTTACGTGTGGCCGCTTCATGGAAACGGTGAATTTCGGGCGATTCATCTGGGCTGAATATTCATATGACGACAACAGCACAGGCTTTGAAGACGACATTGACGCTTTTGATTTCAGCGTGGACGATGAGAGCTCGTCAAACCGTCCCGGAACATTAGCGGTCGTCCACCGCTGAGTTTAGCATTGTGCTCGGGCCGCGTTATGGCTGGCGCACGTCGGTGTAAGTTGACCCGATGTGTTCTGAAGGTTAGAGCTCTTATCTGCAGGGCGTCCACTTCCTTCAGGCGGAACTACTTGCCGGCGGCAGCACAGGGAGTGCAGTTTCGTGCCGGGAGTGAACCTTGGAGCCGTGTTACGTAGTGCTGCGCGGCGCCACGTAACGCGGCTCCAAGGTTCGTGAAGCTGTTTGGCATGGTGGCATCAAAAACACTACGTGTAATGTTATTTTATGTACACAAAAACTTTTGTATTTACAGTGCCTATATATATATTTACAGGATAAGTGTATGTGCTCCTTGCACTTAAAATGTATATTTCTATTTCTTTTTATGCTTAGCTTGTTCAGAGCAATAGTGATGGTTCTATGAAATTTCTGCGTTCATGTTTAGAATGTTTTTATTAGATAATTTTTCTCGTACTATTGCCAATAAATTTGTGGTTCAAAACTGACCATGTTTGATAGATAACTCCTAACTGTGCAATTTGACACCATAAACATTTGTATCGGTAACTGCGGGTGCCATAAAAAAAATAAGGTTTTCCGGACTACTCAAGAACGGTCAAATTTCTCGCGGTCACGAAAGTTTTAAGCTCAATGCACATGCGCCACTGCATGGTGAGCCCTCTGTTCATATAGCTTTCTTTTTTTTTTTTCAAACAAATTTTTGGGCCTCTTTGAGTTTGAATTATTGAGATTTGACTGTACAAAATTCCAATTAAGCGCTATCGTATTCACTGCTTTGCTCTTGTAGCAAAACTGCGCCATTTTTTTTTTCAAATAATATATTACCACTGCCAAAAAAGATCCTGAATGAACGTTTTCCTTTTTAAGCCTCAAAAACATCTTGAAAAAGAGGAAAGCATTTCAAGCATTTTATTACCAAAATAAGTGACATAGATGACATAAGGAAAGCAACAGACACTGAAACCAAGGAGAGCAAAGGAAACATTACTTGTAGTTTTTAGTTGTAGTGGTATAATTGACATACATAAATGAAAATAAATGCGGATGAGAAAACAACTTGCTGTTGATGGGCACAAACCAACAATCTTTAAATTATGCCTGTGATGCTTGCTCGTAGCACCAAGTTTAATGGCTACGAGTGGTGCTTGCTAACCCACCCAGAATTGCACACAAAGAAATACAGTTAAACCTGGATATGACAAGATTGAGAAATTTTCCAAAAAATTCATTATAAAGAGGATTTCGTTATATGCAGGTACGGTATGAAAATTTGGAAAATAAATGTGCAAATTAAACAAAAGAGCGACTGAAGACAGAGCCAACCCAAAACATTTATTTTACAGTAAAAAACTGCATTATTATTGTGATAGCATTTATATGAACCCTGTCGGCCGGTTTTGATGTCGCCGCCATATTTCGTAATAAGTCCAAATTGCTAACATGCCCCTCCCCCCCCCCCCCCACGCACCGTGACTTTCGCGAGCGGGTAAAAGTGTGCAAGCGCTGCTGAAGCAGAGATCAAATGAGTCGGCTCATCCCTATCGCCTGGAAAGTGCATAAGATAACATCTCCCGCATGTTAGAACTGCCATTGAATGATCAAACAGAAAGCACTTGTGCTAGTGTAAAATACCTCCTCCGTTACTTTATTGTCAGAACTTTTTGCCACCCATTCTCATTATACATTTCACGTCACTGTCATGATTTTATTATTTCTGTATTTTACCCGCCTTAGCGCGAGGAATTTTAATGCCCTTATACAGCCACTCAACGCATTCATTGTTCACATTTCTTATCCTATGGCCTGGTTCTCTTTGCCTAGCAAATGGCCCTTGCGCCGCAAAATACTACACATCACCATCATCTTTCATTGTCTAGACGACTCTGACTGACATGAGCACTAACATTATCGGCAAAACATGAAAAGTATGACACATTATGATAAATGCCGTTGTATTTTCAGCCGGTCAAAAGACATTGTGGAGCCTCTGCCCAAGGCCCAGTGGTTTCTGAATCTTTCCAAGATGGCTGCCGAGGCTGTCAAGGTACGCAACATCTCTCGTAGCATCACTTCTGCGTTTATACTTGCCGTCCTCTAGCTGTTGAGGCTCCAAAACACGGCTGCTTTCAGCGACAGTGTCAACAACCGACGGGCTCGTTTGTGAGTTAGGCCTACACCGGTGACTTCTTGACCACCGCGAGTTTGTTATCCTCGTTGTCCTATGTGCAGTATTTTATGTGCAAGGAATAGCTACTTTGTATGAATCAATCCCTCCATGTCCATCTTGTCAGCTGTAGAGGAAAGCGAACACACTGAGAACTAATTTTTCCCCATACCGAATGGGATTCTTAGACTATTTCAAACCAGAAATGTCCCATCGCAGCATATGATACAACATGTTAACTAAATCCTAATTCAAGCAATTTTGTTATGAAATATGGTCCAAACTGCCAGCTCATTTTAACTTGTACTAAACTTTTTTTGCAGCATTGAAAGGACACTGCAAAACATAGGCAAAAAAAAAAAACTACAGTAAAACCTCAGCATTTCGAACTCGTTTATATTGAAATCCCACTTAATTCGAAGTATTTCCACAGTCCCATATTTTGCAATGTAAATTTGAACAGAAAATTTGAAGTGGCCGTTAGCACTATTTCGGTTAATTCGAAAACTTTTGGTACAGTGTATTGATGCCCGACCCCGATTTTGCCATGAATCCACTAAAATGGCGGCCCTTAAGAGCCACTAGGCAATGCATTGTAGTGATACTAAAGACTGGCAGCTGAAGCACACCAGCCTCGCTACTTCCAGTGTGAAAAAAAGAAAATTGTAAATAAAAATTGTCTCGTGATCAGCTGAGATGTGTGCCTGTGGAAAACAAGACGTGCTCCACTGCAACACAGCAGTGATACGTGGGCAGCATGTTGCATGCTTCTTGCAACGTCAGCGCATCATGATTTACCCATTCTATTTGTGAATATAAAGAAATTAATAAAGGTCAGCCTGGCGGAATTTTTGATGTATGCAAATCTCCAAGTTCCAGTTGCTCCAGCAATTGGTGTACTTGCACTGCTGGTGGCGTTCTTGCCTGCAATACCTCAAAAACTCTGTTTGAAACTTTAAATCGTGATGTTTTGCAGCCAAAACACATCGCGAATTTCGTCACAATTTTCATTATTAAATTTTTCATTTTACCAGAAAGAAAATATTTTCTGCAACAGGACTCACTCGGACTCAGACTTGCAAAAGTATTACTCAGCCGGACTTGCTCAGATCTGAGTTGATAGATATATGGGGTTTAACGTCCCAAAACCACTATATGATTATGAGAGACGCCGTAGTGGAGGGCTCCGGAAATTTAGACCACCCGGGGTTCTTCAACGTGCACCCAAATCTGAGCACACGGGCCTACAACATTTCCACCTCCATCGGAAATGCAGCCGCCGCAGCCGGGATTCGAACCCGCGCCCTGCGGGTCAGCCAGATCTGAGTTTGAGTGAGTCCGAGTGAGTTGACTCATCAGTGAGTTCGCTGACCTATGGCTGCAAACCATTATAAAAGCTTGATCTTGTTCGCCTATTAAATGTGGCACATACCCATTGGGGGGATTGTGGGGATTACAGAAGCTTCTGGCATTATTCTTCATTGCGGTCAGCCACAGCATAAAAAAAAATTGCACAAAATTCTTTGCAAGTGTGCAGCAGATACTACCCTTCTCTGAAGAATGACGAAGAATGGCATAGTGAATGCCTGCTTACTACACAATGATTTGGAGCGTAATGGGTACCCTGCAAGTGTGCTTGCAGCAGCTACCCAAAAAGTGTTAAAAAAAAAAAAAGGTCTGGAAGGCGGCTCTTTTAGCTTTCCCTGTGACAGAGCCGCGCATTCAACGCAGCCTTGGCTTTTTTTTTTGCATATGTTTCGTGTAGGTGTGTGTGAATGTTAAGCAATTTTAAATACCAAAGTATATAGCACGCTATTTGATTGTGTAGTTGAACCGAATTGTGCTTGTTGGAAATACTGAAAATTTTCAAATGTTTTTATAGTAATAAGCACCAGTGAAAAACTGCAAAGGAAAGTAAGGTTGGAACAGAGAGGGGTGATGTTTCTTGTTTGAATCATTGAATTGCTGAGGTGCATACAGCCCAAGGTTTCGCAGGACTATTGGCACTATATTGATCACAAGATAAATGCATTTTTACTTAAGAGGAAACGTGGGTTTTAAAGATAACATGGATTATTTATTCACCAATATAGGTGAAACCGCACAGCCTTGTTCAATTTTTTCAGCTTATTTTAACTATCCAGGTATATTTTATGCAGATTAATTATTTTCTCAGATAATTAGAAATTACATTGTAATTCTTGCTTAAACAAGAACAATTTATGTACATAAAACTATATAGTCATTAACACATGTATGGATAATAGAAATCCGAAGGAGGGCAATACTGCAAGGTGATCCAAAATTGAGTTAGTACTTCCTGAATCACAACATTATAATGTTCACTGTCTGCATGTAACCAGAAATGAAGAAATTTTTAATAAAAATTTAAAAAAAATTGGAGCTGCACATTAAAAATCGAATGCCAGCGTTGCTTTCTGTGCACATTAAACTACATTGTGAAAAGATAATTATAGCTCTAGCTCTCCTAGATTCGCTTTTACTGAAGAAGCAAACAAAAAAAGTGGTCAAAAACTGTTCTGAGAAAGTGAGAAAAAACAGATAAAGTTCTATTCAACCTTAACAAGAGAAAAATATCATGGCACACTTATTTATAGTCAGTTAATATACATTGTGCATGTTATCGGACTGATCACATGAGCGTGTCGTTTCTTCAAGTCCTGCTGCAAAAAGTCGCAGCGTGCTTGCCTGCTGACAAGGCTGCTTGACGGTACTGACGCCGATGTGCCACGAATGTACGTGTGTCATCCGCGATCCATCGTATGACAAATCGATGTTCTGGCTTGTCTAGATTGGGTTACACATAGATGTTGCAGAGCGAACTCGCACACTTGCTCATCAACTTCGAGGCTGCAAGAGCAGCAAGGTGCGAGTTCTCTTTTCATGCAAGATTGCCACATTTTCAAATGGAGACTGCGGCGCAATATGTATATGTTCATTGTTGTGAACGTCTCCATTGTGCAGGCGGCGAGCACATTCACTGTGAACGGATCGAATTTCTGTTGCTTGTCGACACGTGGCAAACTCCACTCTGACGACCTGTCATGCAGTTCACACACAAACGTCGTTTCATCAGACGGTTGGCACAACCACAGCATCGAAACGTTTAGCGATAAGACTGCGCTTCCGTTCCTTTTGTCGCTGCAAAGATTGACATCTCTCGTAGCATCACTTCTGCGTTTATACTTGCCGTCCTCTAGCTGTTGAGGCTCCAAAACACGGCTGCTTTCAACGACAGTGTCAACAACCGACTTGCTCGTACGTGAGTTAGGCCTACACCGGTGACTTTTTGACCACCGCGAGTTCGTTATCCTCGTTGTCCTAAGCCATAGCGGGGCACTTTCTGAAGTTCGCGGTGGACGAATCATCGCCACACCTGCTTCATAAATTTGTGTGGGGCGTAACTTCTTCACTGCAATACGCAGTCTACAGTACCATGATAAAATGGCGCTTGCCCGTGTGCATCACTATAGTGAAGCAGACGCCAGAAACGCCACTTGGCCAATCGGATGCATAGATTTTGTCGCATGCCCCAAGCAGCCAATAGAATCGCATGCTGGTACTTCTTGATAACACGTATTTGCTGAAAAACCAGTTAACAAGGCGAGGCAGCGGTGCCGGGAAATTGAAGATGAGGAACCACCCTTCCAAGCGAGACCAAGATGGCCAGGATAGCTAGTATGTAACGGCTCTAGTTTGGCACGGAAAAAGCCCGATTTTATGCTCACATTCATCTCACAGGGATGTTATAAATTGATTTTGCACCAGAAATAATGACTCAAGGAGGTAGAAACTTTTCAAATAAGTGCAAAAATGGTTACAGATTCCGAGATTGTTAGCCTCAGAAAGTCTATTTTGTCACTATTTTCAGCCTTTTCAGACCCGTGTGCCCCTTTAAGCATCACCCAAGTAACATACCGTATTTACTCGATTCTACCGCGCCCTCTATTGTAACGCGCACCTGATTTCTACCGCGAAAAAAGAAAAAAAAAACGTACGAAATTGATTGCAACGCGCACCCATTTTTCTCGCTGGCCCGCACGATCACATCACTCGAAAAAACGACTCCTTTCAGCGTCTTCCATTTAAATAGAAGGTACGGGCGAAGCTTGTGCCCATCTGACGTGTAACAGAGCATTGCCGTCACTGTAGTTTTACCGTGGACCGATGTCAGCACGCAAACTTGCTTCGCCCCCTTCTTCTCGACGGTTGTGGTGCCAGGCATGTCGAAGTAAAGAGGCGTCTGATCGGCATTCCCGATTTGCCCAAGCAGGTAGCCGTTGTTGCGCCGCAAGTTTAGGACGAACCTCTGAAAACTGAAGCTTTTCATCGTACTCCTCCGCAAAACGTTTCACATATGCATGTTCCTCTTCGGAGGGAAAAGCCTTTCCTCTTCATAAAGTTAGTTAGCCAGCACCTGCTCGCTTTAAACTGGCTCCGCATTAGACCTTTTTCTAAGACTAATTGCATAGCTCGCATTTGGAGCAGTTCTGTCGTCACGGGCCGCTGTGCCGCTCGCTGCTCAAGCACATACTCGCCGAGCAGCTCTTTCATTTGCGGAAACCGACCCTGCTGTGGTCCACTGAAGCATTTGGGTGAAGCTTTGCTGTAGACAATCTTCTGCTTTTGTTTCCGCCGGTCCCGCACGCACATTTTGGGAACTCCGAACGACCGCGATGCGGCCCGATTTCCGTCCGTTTCTGCACACGCGATGACTTTTCTTTTAAAAGCGGCATCGTGGTGCACTCGAGTTTTTGGAGTCGGCCCTTCCACGCCGTCGATGCTAATGCACTACTAGATGACGAACTCCTCAGCACACGTACGAAGTGCCGCACATGGGAAACACATAGTCAGAAACGGTGGACGCGCCATGCCGACGCACGTAGGGGGCGGCCATTTTGGATTTGCCGATGGCAATAGATTGACCGTAATTTTTTTGTTCGTACTCGATTCTAACGCGCATGCGATTTATGAACTCGCTTAACCGGAAAAAAGGTGCGCGTTAGATTCGAGTAATTACGGTAGTTGTCAATGCACTATCTTCATTGGGATAATCATGCTGGTGTTAACTCATCAATATTGTTTAATATTTGTGCATCATTTTATTTTAAAAGCTGTTGACCGAGTGCCTCCTTCACTTTTGTAGTCACTGCTATACTTCTAGCTGTAGGTAAACGATATTCTAAGGTCTACTTGGTGTTGTATACAAGCTTGCTTAAGTTTACATAAGTGTGGTATCTTTTTTTGTCGATTAAAAGGTATATTAATGTTCCTTGGGTAAAGCTTGGGAATATTTGTTTCAAATAAAACGTTGGGGAGTTCTCGAGTTGTTTGAAAAAATGGTTGCATTACCATTCTGTAGCTGCCTTGAAAAGGGTTGTTTACTACTCAAATTCTATTTGAATAGCATTTGATTCGTATTTCTATTTGATTGGGTGTCATCGCTATTTCTTTCATATTCAATTCAGTTCTAAAATTCTCTATTCGTACAGCCGTAGTGTGTGTACAGGTAATCTTCACTTCACTTTATTTTCCTTAAAGACCCCGCACTGGAGGTATTACATAAGGGGTGGGGTTAACACACATTTTTTTACAAAATAGTGGCTACATACATTTATTGAAAAACAGCAGATTTTAGTTTTACCGAAAATGATGATGAGCAGGTGGTTTCGACGATATGGCGGGGCAGGCCGTTCCAGTCAACTGATGATCGACAAAAGAAAGATGCAGAAAATGTTGTAGTGCGGCTGCGTGGACGAGAAACTTGCAAGTGGTGCCCTGTGCGCAGCGATGTGCGCGGTGGCGGGGCCAAAATATATGGGGCATGATGAAGCGAGCTGTAGAAAAACTTGTGAAAAAGGATTAATGAATCAATGCGGCGCCGGTATGATAGCGTGTTTAAACCAGACTGTGTTTTTAGTAATGATATGCTGATGTTATAGGAATATGACGATTGAATAAACCTTACTGCGCGATTCTGAATGGCTTCTAGGGTATTGATAAGACATGCTTGATGAGGTGACCATATGGGAGAAGCGTATTCTAGTTTCGGGAGTACGAGTGACTTATATGCTAGAAGTTTTACGTGGCGTGGTGCATGACGCAGGTGGCGTTTTAGAAATCCCAGGGTTTGGTTGGCCGAGGCGGTAATGCATGCTATATGAGGCGACCAGTTTAAGTCATGTGAGAGTGTGACACCAAGGTACTTGAATGTATCCACTGTTTCTAATGAAGTGTTAGCAATAGTGTAAGGTGTGTATAATGGCTGGAGACGGCGAGTGAAACATACTACCTTGCATTTGTTGGGGTTGAGGGTCATCAGCCATTCGTTGCACCAATCCTGAATATTGTTGAGATCTTCTTGCAGAATAGCGTGGTCAGCATTGTTAGTGATTGTACGGTAGATGACACAATCATCTGCGAACATTCGGATTTGAGAGGAAACATGTAGAGGGAGGTCATTTATATAAATAAGAAACAGCAGAGGGCCTAAGACGCTGCCCTGTGGAACGCCAGATGTTACAGGGAGGGGGGCGGAAATGGAATTATTGATATGTACTGACTGTGATCGGCTAGCAAGAAATTCCTTAATCCAATGGAAAATATCGGGATGTAGATTCAACTGAGAGAGCTTTGATAATCACCAGTGTTCTGGTAGTTAATCAATTAATTAATTAGTTTATTTGTTTATTTAGACGGAAACTTACAGGCCCTGTTGGGCATTGATACAATAACAGGTGAAATACAATAGAAACAGCTCAAAAGTTGTTTGTATAACTTGGTAAAAATGACAAGCCCAGATCTAATGGAATCCAATGGGCTGGTTTCTTTTCCTGACAAAGAAATTCCCCTCTTAAGCCCAGATTTGCTTATATAAAGAAAACTAGGCAGTCTGCCATGTTTCAGTGGTTTATTGAAGACATTTCAGGAGCTTATTGAGTTTCGTAGCATTTGTTATATTGCTTTTTATTTTCTTTGCACATTGAAATTCTTTAGTGAAGCTTTTTGCGGGGCACTTACTTGATCTTTGTCACGTTCTTTTGTGCAGGATGTGAGGGAAGGCAACTTGAAACTGATCCCCGACCACCACATCAAAATCTGGAATTACTTCCTCGAGAATATTCGGTGAGCCTCAGCCTTTTGTGGCATCAAAAAGTTTGTGTGCTGCATTCGCAGTGTCGATGAGTGTTCAAGAAGGATAAGGGACATAAAAGTAATGCCCAGAAGCATAATACCTTGCGACTGTTATTTGCTGTGGAATCGATGGTGAATGGTTTAAATGTCTGACCTCAATGAGGCATAAACTACCTGTCCAAAAGCTTGTTATGCAACATGGCTACCTTGCACGTTGACCAGTTGCCTTCTTTTTTTTATTTGATGCATGTTATAGGAGGAAGCAGTGTTGTGTGTGGGTGTCATCAACTTCATCTTACCACCCATCTAATTAACAGAAGTTATAAATTATAAAATAGAAGAAATTAGGACAAAGTCTCAGGTGCATTGACGGAGGGTACGTCTTCTGACCCCCTTGTCATCCCTTTCCCTGCACAGCTTTCAGCATGCTCGCTGGTACGAAAGGAGAAAGCACTTGAAGCGTACAGCTATTCCCTGCAACTCCATTCTTACTTGATGGTTTCTAAAAATTTTTGAAGCAGTCAATTTGTGTGGCTATAAGCTCTTGGCCTGAAGGCATTAGTCCATTACTTGGAAAAGTGTTGCAGGGCCCCTGTAAGATAGAACATTCGGGTTTCTGTGTATGCATAAGGTCAAATGAACCGACCTTGTTGAGTTAGACTTCATGACATTTGAAATTTTCTCACTTGAGCCTCTAGCTGGAGTGAGAAACCTCTAGCACTTTTTTTTACCAGAAAGGAGCAGTTGCATGCTTCGATTTTTAAAATTGTTCAACTTTTCAAGGGACTGGTGTATTTCACGGCAGCTTTGGTGGGGACACCGCATTCCAGCCTACTTTATCAGTGTTGAAGGTGAAGGCATCGAACCTGGAGCTGTGAGTCTTTCTCTTTTGTCATTGCTTTCTTTTGTAATCATCAGGGCTTCTGTCAACTAACAAACTGGGAAATGTAGGAATTTTTCACTTCTGAAGAATTTCATGAACAGGTGGAAAATTCTTGCCTCAAGTTTCTCCTAATCCACTGCTGACATTTTTTACATGTTTTGAGTAAACAGAAGCTTCAGGTATTGATATTTCAATAGGCATTATTGGGAAAGCCAAAGACTTAGAAAACAATACTGTGCTCTTTTTGGGGCTTTCCATTGCAATTATCGCGTATACATTTTTTTTCTTCGTGCCCACAGCGTTCGGCTCGTGGGGCGCAATGTGATTGATCACATCCACTGTGCAGTTTACTTGTGTTTAAAGAAGCAGGGGTACAACAGCTGCGTCAATTTCATACAATTTCTCTTTGATGCACCAAAACCATGAAATTTGCTGAAATGACGCCACGCTGGCGCCAAAATGCCCGACCAGCCTCAAAATTATCTCAGGTGGGCTAATTTTAGCGAGAAATGGAGGCTACATTAGCCACCTGCACTTTGTGTTATCAATCAAACCAAGAGGCCGACCCTAATTCAAAAACACGGTTTAAGTTATACACTTAGGTGAGGACACTTGCAAAACGCGATCGACCAGATAAATTACAAGATGAAGTAACAACGCCGCACCCCATCGGGCCGCGGACCACAGCGAATACCTATCAGTGGGACGACATAACATCAATAAAAAAATAGCATTGCTTTAGCCACCAATGCATCGCGGAAAATGTGAATTTCCCAGTCAGCAAATGTGGTTATGGCATGTTAGGAATGTCTGCCGCATTTTCCGTGCACGAACTAGGTCGACGTGCTGCGAATGCTGTCGTTGCCTGTCGCCATGTTGGTTGCCATAGCAATGACATAAACAATTTTTCTGGCATGAAGTTTCGTCGTCCCGGCGATTACTATTCGATGCCATCGCCGGGCCAAGGGGCACGCTCCGTTGTTACTTTTTCTGGTCATACGCGCTTTGCAAGCGAGCCGAGAAGTTTCCCCCTAAACCTAACCCCACCGTCAAAAAAAAAAAACAAAAACAAAAACAGAGTGGTGGTGGGGTTGCGGCGAGGGGGGGTGTTGCAGTTAAAAAATTGCTTGGCCATGTTCTAACTCACGCAGAAGCTACCTTCGCCGCAGTACACCGGCGTCCTGCGAAAAAGTGTATTATGATTTGGAAGGGACTGTTAGCACTAGTCATGGGACACAACACATTTTGTTCATATGCGTGTATGCATTGCATAATTGTGAGTACTAGTGTGATTGCTGGTGTCTAAATAAGTTATCATTTGGAGCAGCGAATGACGCTTCTGATGCCTTAAAAAAAAAAAAAAAACTTGTACGCCAGTTTTTTTCGCCACCCCCATACCTCCGTTTTAATAATCTCCCGAATTTCAAGGTTGCAAGCTTGGCAGAACTACATTTGAATTCGCAGAGTCTGCAAAAGGATTCGACAGGCATGGCAAATGCTAATGTGGACTTCAGTGTTTTCTCAGTGGGGTAATTCAGTATATTTTTTTTTAATCGAAATAGCAGTGCTCATTTTTACTATGCATGATATAGGTGGGTTTAATGTTCTTTACTTATATTTTTTTAATGTAAGGCTTCTTTTGTATACTGCTCCAAATTTGGTCTTTCATGATAAAATTTTTTTTTTACCTTAACCTGCTCCAAATTTAGATTTTAGTACTCCAAAAGTAGCATTTTGCTGCTCCAAAAATTGCTTCAAGGTCTTTTTGGCTGTTGCACCCCTGAAGAGGTGAAAGGAAGGTAGGAGACAGGTGCCCGTGAGGTTGAGGTTGTGAAAAAGGCTGGAAAGCTGCCTTTGTTCCGTGGACACATGCACGAGAGCACATTACTGTGTTTCATTTTCAACGTTGCAGGTGTTCTTTCTTTTTCTTTCTGAGGAGTCCGAGAGTCAGATTTGAGGTATCAATTTTTTTTTAGGTTTAAGGAAAAAAAGCAGCATTTGACAGCTCTAATGGCCCTGCCACCTGTAAAGTAGCAAAATTACAGGCCTTTAAAAGAGGCAATACCAAAAGGCAAACATGTATGTAGACCATGACAGGAAACAATAAAAGAAATATTTAAAATACATATGAAAAAAATTTATAAAGTTATAAATAAATTAAAGATACTTATTAACCTTCACACAAATCATCTAACATTCATGATCAGCACCATTACATCTCATGTAATATCTCGGCTTTAGACAATAATATGCTAACCCTCAGTTGTTAATTTCCACTTTTCATTACACTGAAAAAAATGTTAATGTAATGTTTTTAGTCCACAATTAATCAAGAATTATAACCAATAATGCGTCTTGGGGACATTATAGTAATTCGATTTATATCTCCATAGAAGATGTGCAGATGTTCACGGTAAAGTGGCTGTCCTATGTGTCACACACTTATTACCCTGTTTGTAATTCTTCACGATATTCCTCTTCATTTTCATTTCAGCAGGATTACTCTTTATGACGATGTACAGCTTCTTCAGGTTCTAATTTTCTGGTCTTACCTGAACCTCGGTTTCATATTGGCCAAGTCAAAGGCAATGTTACTCTCCATTGGATAACAAACTGCTATCAAGAACCAGTGAACACCTATGTGGCACTTCTTTTAACGTCTTTTCTGGTTGCGTTCCGTTTTTGTCGGATTAGCACCCCAGTGCACTGTATTTTGTATTCTTATCACTGTTCTATTGTTCAGCACTTGGAGTTTAATTTTTTGCTTTTTCACTTCTTTTTAGGAGTCTGACAATGACCATTGGGTCAGTGGGCGCACTGTAGATGAGGCAGCAGAGAAAGCTGCCAAGAGATTTAAAGTGCCTAAGAGCAAGATCATCTTGAAACAAGGTTTGTATGAAACAAAGGAGAGCAACACAGGAAAGGAAAAAAAAACATGAACACAGTTGTGGTGTCTGTGCAATCAGACTGGCTCGGTAGTTGGCACAGCACACAAGCTGGGGGACGAGGCTCAGAAAAGACACCTTGATCCTTACAGAATTTGGAGATACCTTGTAATATGTGCACTCAGCTGCTAGTTAGGAGAAGAAAAAAAAATAATAAAGGAGGACAGACAAGGATGTTAGAAACTGCTAGCTATTGATTTTGCATTATGCTATGCGTGAGCAGTAGTGAACATAGGAAGGTAAAGATGACTTCTTGTTGATCTTGGCATGTCTGCACTTGAGTTTATGCTGGTACATTCAAACCTCGGTATAACGAACCCAGATATAAGGAATTATTGCTTGCAGTAAAGCTAGTGAAGAATAGCCTTGTAATAGAGACCGTGTTAAGAATATATGTTTATAAAAATTTTTTTAGATATAACAAAGTATTTTCGTGGTAGATGCGACTTTGTTTTAATGAGGTTTCAGTTATTACATTGGTTCTTGCATATATTCTTGCCGTTTGTTACAAATTCTGTGCTTGCTTTTCTTTTTGTAATATTGAGGAGGCATTTGCATTTTTTAGATTACACGAGAACATCTTTCCGTCAGCGATTTGTAGCGCCTGCTACAATGTGTGTCTGCAGCGAAACAATGAGTTTATATGTGTGTTTTTTATGCACTTTGTGCAGATGAAGATGTCTTGGATACGTGGTTCTCCTCTGGCTTGTTCCCCTTTTCCATCTTTGGGTGGCCTGATGAGGTCAGGAGTTTACATCAACACTGCCTTACGACAGTTATTTGCAGCTGTTTCTGTTATGTTGGAGTTGAAAACTTGAGTTGCCAATTTGAGCAAGAAGTTTGTTGTAGCACTGTGACTGAGATTGTGGTTAAAATATTTTATTGCACAAAATTTGATCCACTATTTGCAAAGTAGAAATTAGACTTTTTTTTACTTGTATTTGACTGTAGCGAATGTTTTGACATATTCATAAGGCTGCCTTCTTTGTCAGGGTACATAAGAGCAGCCCGTTGAGGTAGTATGTACATGGCAGTGTAGTGTAGGGGAAATGAGGTGAAAGGGAGGATACCTGAAAAATATACGAGGACAAAGGGACAGGAAAAGCACATTGTTAGCCGAGCACTCTTCCTGTTAGTTTGTGTATGGTTAATTCTGATTTCCTTTCAGTTTGCTTGCATTGACCTATGTAATCTGTAAAGGTATCTGAGAGGAACAGGGAAGTGGTTGCGTAACCAAGCAAGGACCTAGCAAGCAAATTCGTCTTGAAGAATGCTAGATAACCCCTTTGCATTTCATTACAAAACAGCATATGACACACGACAAGGTTAAACCACGTTTCCCAGTAGGTAGAACAAGTTTGTGAGAGCTTTGAGTGGTTTGCTTTGGCACGTGCTTACAGGTTCGGTGAAGGAAATTCATGCAGTTTTCCCTCTCTCTCTCTTTTTCCCCTCTACAGTGTTATTTGTAGTAGTCGGCACAGCTCTTGTTAATTGTTTATGTGACTTTTTGTGCAGACTGTTGACTTGAAGGCTTTCTACCCGGGAACATTGCTAGAGACGGGCCATGACATTCTGTTCTTTTGGGTGGCTAAGATGGTCATGCTGTGCACAAAGCTTATGGGCAAGCTCCCTTTCACAGAGGTTAGTTTTTGCATCTACAATTGTAACTGCTACCACTACTTGCATTCAAAATAGTCGAATAATTGAAAATTTTGTTGAAACACACTTTTTTGTTGAAGGGCAATTATGAACGTAATCCAACTGGCCCAACTTGCCATCTTGCTGAAATAGTCGAATGGACAAGTTTCACTTACTGTATAGGTATTTTGGCATCTGAGCAGACTTGCATGTAATAAGTTACATCTTTAGATATTTTTACTCAGTAGTGGTCAATGTTGTCATTTTTGCCTGTTTTTGTTATTTTATTTGTAACACAAACATGACGAGAGATGCTGGTTTTGGCATTTTTATTTGGTGTGAACAACAAAAGGAGCCCTGCAGCTATGACGCGCTATGAAACACCTTACAGATGCACATGTTTGAATTAGGGAAATATGAGCACTTGGTATTTTTATTCTGAAGAGATTCCCGACACCTCGATTTTATACTCGTGATGCTTGTGTTGTCTTATTTATGATTCTGTGTAGGTACCTTCATTCAAGTATTAGTGGTAGACGTAACGTTAAACATATTTTAACATGGTTTTAAAGTGCAAGTGCTTGTCTAAGGTTGCAGCACGTCATGACATTGTAATCAATATTCCATTTACTTCGTACGAACTTCATCGGTCTCTTTCCCACACACATAGTCTCGTGCCGGTCTCGTGGCGTAGCATGATGGTGTGAGGAGGCCGGCATTGCATGGCATGCTTTGCTTGCGACTAGTGTGGTAGCTTTTACAAACTCAGAGTACAGCACATGTCTTGTGTGAATGTTGAACAATTCGTGGCAGTATGACATTTTTAGTGGCTACTCTAGTTTTCTCGAATTTTTCGTCCATTCTGCGAGTATTGTTGATTTCGTAGGAGAGGAAGCTTGCAGCATACACGCAACACCATCAAAAACAGTGTATTTTGTGCGAGGGACTACATCCATGCTCTGTTATGGGCAGCTCTATAGGTGGCTCTGGCTATAAACAGCAGCATAGTGAGGAGATTTTTTTTTAAAGGGAGCACATTTTTGACCATGGTGTGTGTATTGCTGTGCGTATTTTTACGCTGTATCCTATGGTTGACTGAAATATTCTAAAAAGCACATGCCTGGACGAGCTTGGCTTGGCTGATGTCCCAGATGCCATACTGTTAATTCATTAATGCACATGGCGTTCTGGTTCAAAAAGTGAGCTTGCACATCGCTGAAGTTTGAGTGCATATGATCTTATGGTGCTGTAATGCAGTGGTGTGCCATTGGCTTAAAATTTTGGGCATAAGTTTTGAAGTTACACTAAAATTAAGCATAAGTAATGACTTTAGCAGGAATTATACCTCACTTTAGAGCATTTGTGTTTCGATTCGGGGATTATAAAATGGCAACTTATTAATCAAAGCATGAAAATTGCGTCGCAAACAAGAACTTGTTTATCAGTAGTCTTTTGAGGCCAGCTTGCGTGACCTGTATCGTCTACACAGCATCTATAGTTTGTTTCATTGCAAGCTTCCATCTTCTATTCTTGCCATTTCATGCATGTAAAAGTGCAGTGCTGTATTATGTACATATTGAAACCATGTGTCCCAAGTGCATTTGATACACAGTAAAACCTAGTTATAATGAAGCGGCATATAATGAACTAATGGATATAACAAAGCAATTGTAGTTCCCCTTGAAACCCCCATGTATTTAAAACCTCGTTTTAACGAAGCCAAATTTTCCCTACAGTGGATTTAACAAACCATTCCTCGTCCACAATGAGCATTTAATGATCATTTTGGTATATGTCAATTCTCAATATCTTATAGCGCGCAACGGTTTACGTCTGGTCACAACCGTGGTAGTTCAAAACTCGCGCCTTGCGCTTCCCGAGAGCCGCTTGCCAAAACATGTGTGGGAGCGAGTCTCCCCGCCTCCCTTCTCCTCTGGAACTATTGTACTCGCCCGCGCAGCAACTCACGCGAGCGTGCACGTCAGCCGGCCTCCCCTTTCTTGTAGAAATGTTGGAAGCCCTTGTATCTAGCATCAAGGAAAAAAAAAAGTGGCCGAAGATTTTGGCAATGTGTGGGTGCCACGGGTACAGTCACCGTACCGTGGGCGACCAGGCCCAGACGTTGTGGGACGCTCTCTTTGACGCCGGCGTTGTTCCTAACTGCAACACTTTCTGCATGTATGCCTGTGCGTATGCTGACGCGGTGACAACCGAAGAGTTGTCAGATGCGGAAACTGTGCCCGCGGTGACGGGCGTGCATGATGACAGTGACGAATGTGTTGACACCCCGGAGCCTAATGTTAGCGAACCCAACGTACCGATGCCCAAGCAAGGGCTGGATGCGACAGACCTGATGTGCCGCTTCTTAGGTGCTTATGATGACGGCGAGGACAGACTCGAAATAACTGCTGCATCTGAAAAAGCAGTCATCCGCGTGAAAAAGAGTCTGAAAAGTCTCTTAAGGACTATTTTTCTTCGAATTGATCTGTCAGCTGGTGTGCTGAAATAAAGTGCATTGTTCTTCATTATTTTGCTAGTTTTTTTGCCTTCCGATGGCTGTTTTTCTCTGCACGGAGGGCAGCTGTAATATTCGTTGGCGAGTACATTTTCTCTTGCTGGCTAATTGTCGGTAGAAATGGATATTGGCTATAACGAACTGATGTTTATAACGAAGTAATTATGACTCCCCCTTCAACTTCGTTATAACGAGGTTTGACTGTAGTACAGCCGAAGTCCGATTTCTGGGACGCACGAAATTCCGGACATGCCCGATTTCTCGGACTCATCTGCTGCACTGCCAAGTTCCCCATAGAGTAAAATGTATTAAAAAGTCCGAAATTCTGGACACTTATAGCCTTCGGCATCCGATTTCCTGGACTTTTTACTGTTAACCGCGGACCCAAAGTCATCACCAATGCAGCGATTTTTGTTGTTTTCATATCGTCGAACCAGCCATACTCGCATTGCAGGTATGGCCAGGAGCACCGCCATCAACTGCCACACTGTGCCGTGGCTGCCGTAACCTCGAAACCTCACTGTGTTTGTTCCCATGTTGTTTTGCCAGCTCTGTGGTCGTGTCTGCGGTTGATCGTTTGCTGCTGTTCGCTATCTTCAGTGATCACGTTTCCTGACCTTCAGCATCCACCAAGTTTCTAGCTGTTTCGCGCTGAGCTTTTCGTCGGATGGATTCACCGTTTACAGCGATGGCACCGACTGCTCCTTCATCTTCTTCCGCGCCTTCGAAGTGCACAAAGCTCCCTCGCAGGCTCACGATGGAAAAGAAAGTCGCCATCTTTGAACAGGTCTAATGCTGTCGGTCACGGGCAGAAGTGGGGAGGGAGTTTGGAATTTCGAAGAAAACAGTTTCGAACTTCATCAAAAACAAGGCGAAGATCTTGGAAGTGGCTGCCAAATCAACCGAGGCTGGAAAGAAGAATGTAAGCCAGGATGTTTACCCGAAGCTCGAAGAAGCGCTCGTTGTGTGGCTCAGTGCCATAATCGCTAAGAAAATCCTGGTGTGAGGCGACATCCTGAAGAAGAAGGCAGACGTTTTCGCGCATCAGATATGTGTGAAGGACTTCAAGTTCAGCTATGGATTGCTTTGCAATTTCAAGAGCCGCAATGATTTGAAGTTCAAGATGATGTGTGGGGAAAGCAGTGCCATCGACGATTCCGTTGTCATCGAATATCGGGATGGAAAGCTGCAGTCCTTGATTGAGTAGTTTCCACCTAATGATATTTTCAGATGCGATGAAACTGGACTGTTCTACAAGCTACTGCCAGAGAAAACGTTTGCATTTTCTGGTGACCCCTGCCACGACGGCAAGCACAGCAAGGAGCAGCTCACTGTCCTCGTTGGCAGCAACATGTCAGGCAACGAGAAGCTTCCGTTATAGTAATAGGCAAGTCGATGCATTCAAGGTGTTTCAAGGGGGCAGTGACCTGTTTTCTATGAAGCTAACAAGAAAGCGTGGGTAACACAGCAGTTATTCAAAGCGTATGTGCGCAAACTGGACAGAAGGTTCGAGCAGCAAAATGGAAGAGTTCTGCTATTTGTGGATAACTGCGCAGTGCATGGCCAAGCAAGGACCTAAAGGATATACAGATTGAATTTCTGTCGCCGAACACCACAGAAATCCTGCAGCCGATGGACCAAGGCATGATCCGGAACTTGAAGCATCATTACAAATCAAGCGTGCTCAGCTGCATGATGCTCTGCTCCGACAATGAGAAAAGCTACGCTGTTGACCTCAGATCTGCCGTCGGCATGCTAGCGAAATCGTGGAAGGCGTTTACGCAAGAGGCTCTGCAGAACTGTTTTCGCCACGCGGGCTTCACACTCGACGCCGAGATGGCCGTCTCGCCCCAAATGGACAGCGTGTGTGACGAACTGCCATCCGCAGATGTTGCCTTCGACGATCTGCGCGCTGCCGCATTGTCAATTCGAGCCGGGATAACCTTTGAGGGCTTCGCTGACGCTGACTAAGACCTCGAGCTATGTGTGGACTTGACCAATCGTCAAGTTACGGGGCATTCCGACGACTTTAACATTGAAAATGAAGAGCCATCTCCTACACAGCCAACGAGCTCGGAGTTGACGCGAGCACTGATGACACTGTCATCGGTGTACACTGACAATATGACGACTGAAATTGAGGCAGACATGATTATGGGCAAGCGGAACACCATGCAAAAGAAAATAGGCGACTTCTTTGCTCCCAAGTGCTGACCTATGAGATAGCGCCTGCCATGTTGGATTTTTTAAAATATAAACGGTTCTTTTCAGAGCCATCTAAACGATGCATTGTCTGAATTGCAATGGGAATTTTGTTCTTTCTGTCAGCAAAAAATACCTACAAAAAAAAGGTGCTTTTCACATGCATTCATTTTTCTGGACCGCCCGATTTTCCGAACATTTTTTCACGATCCCTTGAGGGTCCGGGAAATTGGACGTCGACTGTATATAGTTTTGAATGTTGCACCACGTTGCACACCCCAAGTGCACTTCCCCCAACTGACCTACGAGACTACGAGACTTGCATGATTGCGAAATAGTTATAAACATTGAAGAGGCACTGCTTTGATGAATGCTTTTAAACAAGGCGTTGAATCTCGATCATACTCATGATTAAAACAGCAGTTTCGATGCTTTCCTGACCTCCATAGAACCTAATGAATTTGCTGATCGCAATGATGATGTTTAGGGCTTCGTGTTACACACGGAGTTTTATTTTTTTGATGGGGGAACAGGTTGAACAGTTGCCGCTCGTTCAACAATCGTGGTCTTATGGCAGTCCATTAAATATGGTGACCTATTTCACTGCAGTTTTTCCTTCCCTGAATCTTTTTCATTTATTACACTGCAGGTGCTACTCCACTCTATAGTGCGTGATGCCCATGGTCACAAGATGAGCAAGTCACTAGGCAATGTTATTGACCCCATCGATGTAATCCGGGGCATTTCTCTCGAGGTAGGGAGGCTTTTCAAACGCTAGTCACGATTTTGCAGCTATGGTCATTGGCAACTTGCACCAGTCTTTTTCTGCTGCAGCTGTAGCTGGAGCACCAGAAATCAGCAGCATCGTAGTGATTAATTTCAAAACAATGTTGTCAGTTTCTGCTGTTTTTGCGCTGTGTTTAAAAGTAAATTCAACACACCTTTCATCAGTATGTACCTGATGGAAGGTGTGCTACTTGGAAAAAACGTGTGCTATTGCTGCCCTGTTTTCCATGTTAAGATTTTCACAGTTTTATAGTTCACAGGTGGGCATGTATGAAAAGGCCACAACCAGAAGCACTGAATTCAGTCTGGTACTTCTCTGTTTCAATGCTGCTGTATTGGTGTTTACAATTTTTTTTTTTTGCCATTATACGAGCAGCATGTTTTTAAAGTGCTGTTTTTGAAAATTTACAACTGGTGTTTGAATCACATAAGGTTATGTTTCTTGTGACAAGTATGTGTACGTTCCTATTCTATCCTTTACTGTGGTTCTTTACAAGCCGGTGTATGGGCACATCGTAGGACCTGAATCAGAAGCTTCACAACTCAAACCTGGATCCAGTTGAGATTGAGCGTGCCAAGCAAGGCCAGAAAGCTGACTACCCACGAGGCATCCCAGAGTGTGGCACTGATGCTATGCGCTTTGCCCTCTGTGCCTACATGTCCCAGGGTAGGTTTAGATCATTGTTAGGCTTTCTTTTCACTTTAAGACTATTTGCTGTGGCAAATGCGAAATTATGTGCATCTTGCAGCTTGCTTCTGCATGCAGGGGAAACGTTCTCGGCTTGACCACTAACTAACAATAAGCAACAATAATTCTGTAGCCACTTTTTTTGTCTTGGCCAAAATGAGTTCCAAAGCTGCACTTTCTATCATCTGGTCATAGATTAGCGTTTGCAGTGATGAGAACTTTGTGGCTTCCCGCACAGTGTGGCCACAGTGAAACCCTCTCCTTTGTCCTGGAATTTGTGCATCTCATCATCTGCACAAACCTTGATTTTTATTTCTTTTCTTTTTTTGTCACTGAGCTTGTCAACAACAAATATATAGCAAAGAAAATGTGCCAAAATGGCTAATACAAGTAGGTGTAAAACAACTAGAAGGAAAAAAATGAATAAGCAGAGATGTGAAAATTATTAGAATTAAGCACTACCCGTAATGCGGAGTTCTGCAGTGACTTTTCTCCCACATGAGCAGGAATGTCAGCTTTCCTGCACTCTCATTATTGCCAGGTGACAAAATCCTCAAGTTGTGAATCGGGAACAATTCGTGCACCTCCCTCTTGTCGTGAAACCTAAAATCAGATTCTCATACCACTGTCATTGCAGTTTGTCTAGTAAATATTTTAATATGAAAAGAATGTACCCCTTCAAACCAACTAGCCTTAAATTATGTACTTTTAGAATCTCCTTATGCACTAGCATGCTTTGATGGAGCCAGGTCAGGAAACGTAGTAGCGTGCATTTTGTTAATATTGAAAGATTATCTGAACAGTGCAGTGCAATATATTTTAGTGTATATTTAAAAAATAAATATTTTTGGAAGTTTTTTTGGCACAAGTACAAAGTATTAAAAGGTCACTTTTTTACTTGGCAAAAGATTATGTGAAGCCAAGCTATGTTCGAAGTTTAATTGTTCAGATATTTGCCTGTGAAAATTCTAGGTAAACGCTTCTCCACTGTAACTGCACAGAAAATTTGTTTTCAGACTTTTGCTCATTTTAGTATCTCAGTTCTTACATTAAATTTTTTCATGCAGCCACGCAATCATTGGGGAGGTTATCTCATAAGCTGTTGCCTGCTTTATTTTAGCTGATTAACTCATTTTTCTTGGTCTGTATGCTTTATAACTTTTTGCTACTTTACTCGTCAGCTTACTGTATTTGATTTTGTCTGACCCGCAGGGCGCGGGTTGGAATGCCGGCTGCGGCGACTGCATTTCCGATGGAGGTGGAAATGTTGTAGGCCCATGTGCTCAAATTTGGGTGCACGTTAAAGAACCCCAGGTGGTCTAAATTTCCGGAGCCCTCCACTACGGCATCTCTCATAATCATATAGTGGTTTTGGGACGTTAAACCCCACATATCAATCAATCAATTTGATTTTGTCGAAAGCTCTTTCTATATCTTCTGTGTTTCACCCCCCTCCTCTTAGTAAGATGGCCAACAAGGTGTTGTACTAGTTGGTATCTTTCACTTCGTAATGTTTTCATTCCAGAAACTACTATTCTGTAAACATTCATAGGCGATTTCTCGAGGGCCATGATATTGATCTACCTGCATATGTACAGCTCTGCATTGCTCTGCATGACCTGTAGATAAGCTGTGTATGACATTTGAAGCTCTGGGACTAAAGCTGTACACAAGCTACAGTGTTTAAACGATTTTTCTTCCATCTGACTCAATTAAAACCCAGGTCGGGACATTAATATGGACATCAACCGTGTGGAAGGCTACCGGCACTTCTGCAACAAGATCTGGAATGCCACACGGTTTGCACTCATGTCCATTGGTGACGCCTTCAGGCCAGAGGCCCTTGCTCCGGTTAGTATCTATATTAAATGAATTTGAGCACTGTTGCCTAGAAGCTCTGCAAAAGTTGTCATAGCTCAGTGTGCAAATATGTTGTGCAATAAGTAATGCGTTGCATTAATGCATCAAGTTAGTCTGTCATTTCCCGTGGACACATCAAGAAAGGTACTTAGTGTGTTTGATAAATAGCAGAAAATGTTTCATCATAAGTACATGCTGATTACCAAGTTATGAATATTGAGTGAGACGATCTGGAAACCTTATGGAAATGATCGAGTTTCCGAATGATTTTAATGAATTGTGCGCTGCATTTGCTGCCTGTGCCTTCTTTTTAGCACTGTCAAGCTGTACTATCATTATTCTTATTAGGGTCTATGGCATGGTGTTAGTGTTATGACCTACACGGGCATTGTCAATAGGAATTTGATTTTTTGTTTCTTTCTAGGGTGACCGTTGTATGCCGGGATAAAACTTTTGCATTCTTTGGCGATGCACCGCAAAAGTGTGAAGGTTGTATTCCGGTATATGACGCCGATTCAGTGATGCACGTGAGGGCAACAAGAGAAAGAGAAACAGTAGAAGCTCTTGAAATTCTCAAGGCAGATGACGCATCTGTCAGCACTCCATTCATCGCATTGTCGAAAAAAGAATCGGACTAGTATCTGTGCAAGTAAAAGCCACGCATGTGTGGGCAGCGAAGATAGGTGGCAGTGAAATTACTTTTGAAAATACTTTGTCTGCGACGTGGCAACTGCATGTATGCAGTGAAATGCTATACATTGTCTTGCATGTCGATAAAAAATCAGTTCAAGTCTAATGATCTTTCTGTTTCCGTCTTTGGTGTTCTTGTGTGCGTTCACTAGTAATATGGAAACACTCACTCAAACCTTTTCCTGCTTTCATTCTTGACTTCTAGACCCCCAAGGAAGATGCGCTTATGGACAGATGGATCCTGTCTCGATTGTCCGCCGCCACAGAGTTGTGCAACCGAGGCTTCGAGTTCTATGATTTCCCACAGATCACCACCGCCATCTACAACTTCTGGCTTTATGAGCTATGTGACGTTTACCTGGTGAGAGCCGTGACTACCAAAGTATTTTGCTTTTGTCTCGCCGTACCCTCTTATAACCATAACCTGTTAGTTGTACATTATAGCAGTGCTACATTATTTCTAGACAAGGACGTATGTGGAAGAAAAATTGCTCTTACTGCACGTCAAGGCTAACTGCAGTGAAGATTCATTCTCAGTCGCTTCATAGCTTCATTCTCAGTCGTTGATTATTGTGTAGGTTTCGTTAAGAACGAGTTTCTGAAATATGATACCGAGATTTTCAATATTTTTTTTAAATCGGGTCAGACGCAAATATACTAAATCAACCCTCATATATATGTTGAAATTGCTAAGAAATTTTGATTTATAGGTCAACCCGTATCTTCATTAAAAATGAAAAATTTGGGAAATGACATACCGTATTTTCTCGCGTAATGATCGCACTCGCATAATGATCGCACCCCTAAATTTTGTCGTCTGAATTCGACTTTTTTTTCCCCCCGCGTAATGATCGCACCCTGAACTTGCCGCATCAACATGTCATGTTCCAAGTCTAGCTGAATGCGCCTATCATTGTTTCTGTGATCTGAAAGCGGGCATCACTATGCTAATGCCGTAAATTTACTGATTTAAATGAAAGCATTCCTTATTTAGATGGAAGAAACTGTTTTGACGCGCGTAACGTACGCACAACCTTCATAACTGACGCAAAGAAGAAAAAAAATGCGGTGGCTTCGCTCCACGGAGAGCTTCGCTCCGTCAGCCGCCATGTTTGTTTTGACATACCGCACTGTTACAGCGGCGGCCGCCTGTTGGTCGACCTGTGTTCATCCCGCAGCAATGTTTTTTTTTTCCTGAGACTGTTTTTTTTTTGGTGTGCTTTGTGATCGTCTGTTGAAGCTCCGTTTCACCATGGGGCAGTATGCGAGCTTTACTGCCACCACGGACCCGAGCAAACGGGGGAGGACTCCCTCCCATGCCTAGCTGTGCGTGGCTTTGCCGTGTCCGGGGAAAAGGGGATCCTGGGGGCTGAGCCGACCCTGGGTGATTGGACCTTTAAGGCCCCCCGGCAGAGGCAACACACCCCTTTGGCCCCGGCTTCACGTAGACGGCACCCCTAGGCTGACCCACCAAGGGGAAATCGGCAGTCGCTTCTTCCTGTCTCTTTTTCTTTCTCCATCTTCATCTTTTCTACTCCTTTTGATCTTTCCTGTGCTCTCCTCACTTCTATTTACTTCCACAATTCTCGGCGGCAAGGGTTAATCTGGTGTAGATATCAAACCTTGGGTAGAAATATTAGGTTATAGCGGCCATGTACAGCTGGCGCTTGCGTCTCCTTTGCGTCTCACAGCGCCACCTTATTGGCCTCCGTGGTGGGTGGCTGGCATGGCCACCGAATAAGCTACCTAATTCATGGGAACTCCTAGCCCTCTCACAACCGATCGCCCCTCCAAAAGGTGGCGCACCGATGCAGTTTTTGAATTTCTACCGAACTAGGAAGATAACTTCCCGAAATACCTCATCATCCACTGTGAAAGTACGGAAAAGAAAGCTAGAAGCATTTCACCTTTCCTTGTGTCCAAATGCCTTATAGAAACGCTAGGCGCAGCCTACAAAGCCACAAAAACTGCCAGTGGTGACCTGCTACTCGAAATAAAAGACCACGCACAGTACCAGAGACTGCATAACCTTACATCATTTGGTGATCAGCCTATTACAATCACACCGCATCGAACCATGAACACCGTGAAGGGTGTTGTATCAGATGGAGACCTGATGGACCTCTCGGATGAGGAACTTTTAACAGGCTGAAAAGACGAAAATGTCATCCAAGTGCAGCGTATCAAAATAAGAAGAGAAAAGAAAGAAACTCCAGTGAAGCACATCATACTCACTTTCGCATCTAGCACTCTCCCCACTGAAATAGCAACAGGTAATCTTAAACTGCCAGTCAGACCACACATACCCAACCCGCGGCGCTGTTTTAAGTGTCAGAGGTTCGGGCACGGCTCCCAGAGCTGCCGAGGACAGCTGCCGAGGACAGCTTACCTGCGCGAAATGCGCCACCACAGGTCATACCGCTGATGATGACTGTAAGTTACAAGTCCACCGCGTAAACTATGAAGGTGACCATCCCGCATATTCCAGGTCATGCGTGGCCTGGAAAAGGGAAAAAGAAATAATAACCAGAAAGTTTAAATTGAACGTAAGCTTCCGCGAAGCGCGGCAGTGCGTTTCCCCGCATTTTGCTGGGAACACATTGTATGCCAAAATGGTGCGAGGGGGGTCAGCACCACTTCGGTTTTCGGCAATGCCTTGGACCACGCATAGCGTGCCGAGGCAAACGCCACAAGCCTCCACGGGGGGAGCAGCCTCGGCTGCGCCACCTTCCCTGAATACAGCCCCACCAAAGGCCCCTGTGAACCCTGGCAGCAGCCAGGGCACCACACAAACTAAAGAGGTCCCCCCGACCTCCAGTCCGGTGGGGTCGAAGGCTCCGTAATATCCCCCGCAATATGTTCTATTTATTGTACATATGTCTACAACGTTCAGCTTGGCTTCAAGTCATGCAACCTGGAAATATGTGAGCGGCAGGTTCACCTAGGTTTAAACAAGGTCTTCAAATGGGCAGAGGAAAACAGATTCCGACTGAACCCACAAAAAAGAACGCGTGTCTTGTTCTCCCGAAAGAGAGGCATGCACTCAGAACCTGACATTTGACTGAACGGCAACGTCTGCCTGTCAAATCCGAGCACAAATTTTTAGGCCTAATCTTGGACAACAAGTTGACCTTCATACCGCACATCAAGTATTTAAAAACAAAATGTGTAAAAGCCATGAATGTTCTTAAAGTGTTGTCACGTACTACGTGGGCTAGTGACAGGCAATGTCTCATGAATTTGTATAGAAGCCTCATTCGCACCCGCTTAGACTATAGGGCCGTTGTTTATCAGTCTGCGACTCAAAGTGCTTTGAAGATGCTGGACCCCGTGCGCCATTTGGGCATTTGCCTTTCTACGGGTGTTTTCCGCACCAGCCCTGTAGAAAGCCTGTATGTGGAATCAAATGAATGGTCACTTTACTTACAGAGATGTTACACATCTTTTGTACTACCTCAAGGTGAACGCAGACAAGGAACACCCCTCTCATTTCACAAGCAATGATCGGTCTTATTTTGCGCCCTGTTCCGCAGCCGTCCTTCGTTGAGGCAGCCCTACTCACTTCGTGTGAGAGGCCTCGCTGAGGAAACCGATGTGCCACTTCTAGAACACTGTTTGATGGCTCCTTCTGCATATCTGCCACCGTGGCAGTGGCAGCTTTTAGGCTGTGACATATCTTTTGCGGAAGTCACAAAGCATGCACCCGTTGCACACATCCACACCTACTTTCATGAACTCCAACACAAATACAGTTGTCCCGAATTCTACACCGATGCCTCAAAGACGAACACTTTTGTCTCGTACGCTGCGGTCGGCCCATTTTTTTCAGATACCGGTACTCTTCATCCTAACACAAGCATCTTTACTGCAGAAGCTCATGCAATACTTGCGGCCGTTGAACACAATAAACAAACAAAACTACTAAGTGCAGTAATATACACAGATTTCCTAAGCGTGGTAAAAGTACTCAAAACCCTGAAAAAACACAAAAATATCGTTCTTGTATCTTTTTACTCACTCCTATGCACAGTTTACTCGCTCAAACAGCATGTCGTTAGTGTGCTGGGTGCCATGACACTGCGAGATAGAAGGGAATGAATTGGCGGACTACCTGGCTGCATCTGCCAAGCCAACCAATGCCAATACAACAGTGGCGATCCCTGCACTCGACCTGAAACCTCTCCTCAAACAAAACTTGAGGGCTTTTTGGCAGCGCACATGGTATACGCACACACGAAACAAACTGCATGTTACTAAGCTGCAACTTGGTCAGTGGCCGGCAGTATCTAAGTTACTACGCCGTACACAAGTTACACTAACACGGCTCAGGATAGGACACACATACACGACACACTCACACCTTTTGTCTGGTGACGATCCACCATTGTGTGAGAGATATGGTGAAGCGTTAACGGTGCTTCACATTTCAATTGAATGTAAGGAATTAGACATCCTTAGAAAACAATTCATCCCATTACGCTATCAACCACAAATACCATTCCACCCTGCAATGTTTATTGGTAGAGAACCACTTTTCAAACTTGAGTCATTACTGTCATTTTTAAAACAGGTGCAAGATTTTCAAGTGTTTTACCCAGGAAACTTGTAGCACGACCTCTGAAGAGAGGTCGCTGCTGCGGTTATCACAAAAAACACAGCACATGGCTCCTGACCTTTGTATACAAGGGTGTTCAAGAGGATTTTGTGCTAATGCTAATTATCACCACAGTTTTATTGTTACGATTTTTATTATCAAAACCTTTTGTCCCCCATTCTTACTATACATATCATGCCACTGTCATGATTTTAATACTTACGTTTTTACCTGCGTTAGCACGAGGAATTTTAAGGCCCGTATACAGCCACGCACCATAACATTGTCCACATCTCTAGTCACTGAAATGGCACTCTTTGGCCATCAATTGGCCCTTGCGCCATAAAGCACCACACATCATCAATTTCGGATGCTGAAAGTCATGTTGTAATTTTTAAAAACTTTTTGGTCAAAATGGCATTACAGTTACACCTGCTTATAGCAAAGCTCCATATAATGAATTCTTTTATATAACGAAGTTTTTTTATTCCTTGCCGTTGCTCCGTACAAGCACATGTATTTCCGACCTCTATGTAACAAAGTAACAGCGGGAGACAACCTTGATATAACGAATTTTCCTCATGTACAATCTAGGAATTTCGCATCGCATTTTGGTACGAGCATGCATCTCGCAGCTGCCCCGCCGACGACAAAGCGCAAAGTGGCGGTGCACAGCGCACCAAGCGAAAAACGAGCGCTCATTATTGCGCGTGAGTGAGCGTGAGGCGGGCAGGCGGGCTTACACCCCACGAGCCGGTGTTGCCGCCATTCTCGCCGCCGCGGGCGCATGCGCGGGTGTGCCCCCTTCCCCCCCCCCCTCCCCCTCCAATAATAAAAAAAAACTACTTTTGCGCATTGGTTGGCAGTGCCATGCTTTTAGTTAGCGTCACATATGTGAGGCCGAGCTGCATGTCGAAGGCGCTTTACCGAATAGTTTTCCACGGTATCTGTGTCTGTGTTGTTGCTCTTCGTTTGCGACACCGTGCGTTCATGCCTAGTTTTACTGCACGCGCATGGTGTGGCCAACGACGACTATCAGCTTTGCTTTTTTTATCACGATATGAACAGTCTCGGCTGGTTTATTGCCGTCGCCGCCGTCATCACTCACCGTATATGTATACACGTCTATATATATGTATACACGTCTATATATATATATGACAACAACAAAAATATCACTGCGGCTACAAAGCACGACAGAGATGCTGCTGCCATTTCGCCACTGGGTGTTTGGCTTGTGCGGGTCGGATGTCCATACAGAAGATTTCTCTTTCTTTCTTCCCTCTTCTTGCTTTTGGGAGTTGGCGAGCTGTCTCTGCATGTGCGCTGTGGAAGGGGTGCAGTGCATGATTGTTGCTAGTTGGGCCGCTTACTGAACAATGCGCGAAGAGTCGACTTCACTGCCCTAGTCATTCTACATGTTCTTTTCTCGTAATAAAAGGAAGGAGCTCGTGACACAGAATGTTGTAAAAAGCAGCAGAAAATACCTCACTAAGACACAGTAGCTCCTGCTCACGCTCTGGCAAGCCAGGTGTCAGGCAACACGTTTGTTGCTGTGACAACAAGGTCAACATTCCTTTGAAAAAAAAAAAAAAAAAAAAGCTGGCAACAATGGGTTGCGAGCTCCCCTACTTAGGCACTTCCAGGTTATTGCTTTGGGGCAGCCTTGCGACGTCGTGGGCGAGTGAAATGTCGTCAAGTGACCCCGCGAGAATCGAGTTGAGGGTCAGCATTTTTCTTCGTGTATTTTGAATTTTCCAAGTTGAATAAGTTCAGACTGCGTGTCATTATCACTGCCGTTTTTGCTGCATTAGTCTGTACTTTAGTCTACACAATCCATCAATAAAACATGGTGGGTGCAATAGTGTTGGAGGGACCTTCCCAGTGTCAAGCGGTAAACGCTGTTAGTTTGCTCTCGTCCTATGTATGTTGTTTTTGTGCGTCATTTGTGGGTGAGCAGCGCACTGCACGTTTCGATCTGCGTGCTGTTTTCAGCTTTACATTCCAAGTGGTTGCTATCACATTCATTGCTTTACCCTTGCGGCAAAACTGTGGCTTTTCTTAATTTTGGACAACCGTGTCGTCACCACCGAGGGGATGTCAGATTAGGCGCTGATGGAAACTTTCTGAGACCACAGTGATGACGAATCTTCGCAGGTCGACTCGTTGCGCGCTTCTGTTTTTTTGCGACGCCGTGAGTTCGCTGGCTGGTAGCTTTCGCGATGAGCCAATTAGTTCTAGCAGCACGACGGCGCGTTGTATAAAATGCACTGAACGCAATAGCAAGAAATTGTTAGGTTATAAGAAATAAGGCAGTCAGCCAACTCTTTTGTTCCGATATCGTGGAACTCCTACAAAACCCCGGTTTGAGCAAATACAGCTGCTCCAGGGAGAAGTGCTTTTTTCACACAGTTGTTTCGCGCTGAAACCACACTGATACCTGCTGAGATAGCAAGGGCGCCAGCGGTTGCGACCGCCCTTAAAATTCAATTTCATTATTGCTACTCGAGCGACTCCCCCCCTCTCCACGTTGTTTCATGCTTGTTCAAGACAGGTGGTTTACTTTCTGTCTGAGCATTGGACGGCAGTTCTAACACACAGGAGACGTTATCTTATGCACTTTCCAGGTGATAGAGATGGGCCGATTCATTTGATCTCTGCTTCAGCAGCGCTCGCAGGCTTTTACCCGCTCATGAAAGTTACGATGTGTGGAGGTATGTTATCAATTTGCATTTGTTACGGAACATGGTGGCGTCGACAAAAACTTGTCAAGGGTGTCCATATAACTGCTGTCGCAATAATAATGCAGTTTTTTAATGTAAAATAAGTGTTTTAGGTTAGCTTTGCCTTTAGTCCCCTTTTTGTTTAATTTGCGCTTTTATTTTCTGAATTTCCGTACCCAACCTGCATGTAACGAAATCCTCCTTATAACGAATTTTTTGGGGGATTTATCAATTTTTTTATATCCAGGTTCAACAAAGCCTACAGCTTTGCTGTGTGGGTTCGAACTAGCGCTTTCGCGAGTCAGTCTGTTTAAGGCGGTAGTGGAGCTCTAAAGGCAGCTTTGCCACAGTATCACAGTGTGATGTGAAGCATGTGGAAAATTTGAAGGAGCTACTGCCAGTAGGGAACTTTGAATGCTTCAAACAATCCAAATTCCTGTGCGAATCAAATAGCAAACACTATTCGAAAAATATTCGAAAGTTAGAATATTGTCACACTTCAATTATTTAGGGTTGGGGTGGCTGTTGAAGTCTTACTTGCCGATGTCTCGACCTGCATCCGCCTGCTGCAACCATTTTTTGATGCGATTGTACCCCCCCCCCCCCCACACACACACATACACAAAAAAAGTGTGGGGAGGGATGCGTACAGGAGCATTCTCTAGTTAAGAAACATCGTCTAGATGCTTGATAAAAGTGTTTTCAGTAGACCCTCGTTTAACAGAACTGGAAGAAACCCGTGAAATGTATTTTGTTTAATAGGAGTTCTGTTTGCTGAGTGAACAGGGGTGCAAAATTCAAACATTAAACCAGTCATGCTAGAGGCAGTTGTTTCATTTAAGTATTTTTCTGTTGATTGAGAGTCTAGTGTAGGACACATAAGACCCCGAGGCTGTTGTAGTAAGTGTTGTTGTGCTTATCTATAGCTTTACATGTGCAGGAATCTCTGAAGCCAGTGTTTCAAGGGAATGATGCAGAGACCAAGCGTCTTTCATCCGAAGTTTTGGTGACCTGCCTGCATGCAGGCCTGCGGCTCTTGCACCCATTCATGCCTTTCTTGACAGAAGAGCTGTACCAGCGACTTCCACGCAGACCTCGTACTGACCTTGCACCCAGCATCTGTGTTGACGCCTACCCTGAAGTGGACGAGGCAAGTGCATGATGCATTACACAGTATGGAGCGATCAAGAATATGTCTGTTTAAACCCATAGGACCACCTTGCTGTGTGTTTTTTCGTGAACATTCACATTTTTGACAGCAGGGCAAGTTTATAAAGCTCTGATATAAAGACTTGAGTGACAGTTCATAGCTCCTGTGTCCAGAAACATCTTGCGTTATGCTGGTTATTCTTTTTCTGTTGTGTTTGTCAATTAATCCAAGCTTTTCACGTGCCTACCTGGACTGGTAGAGTATAATGCATACCAGTACAAATTTCTATGCTGCCTTTTGCCTCACTGCAAGTTAGGTTCCTTCGGCAAAGCAATCGCCATGGTATTGCAGTATAGATACAACTCTTCCCGACAGTTCCTGACAGCCTTCAGAAGTTGTTTTCCATTGAAGAAACTGCTATGTTCTCTGAAAGCCCAATTATGCAGCCAGAAAACAAAGGCTGCAGTTGGTTGTTGGTCCTGTGCATTGTGCCATCTCATTCCCTAGCTACTCAGAGAATAAATTTGTAGAAATTTATAATTTTTACTGTTAATGGTTTTCATTTTGAAGCTTGTTTGAGATTTTTCTGAAACTTCCATGAGCCAAGGGTTAATTTGATGCATACAGTCAAACTCCACTACAAGAATGCCACTTTAATGAAATTTTCGCTACAATGAAAAATTCACACTTCCCTGTGAGCAGTTCATAGGAATCAATGCATAAGTATTGTCGCCACAACGAACACTTTTTCTTCGATCATCTCACTTCAACGAAATTTTACGATGCAATTTTAGGCTGAGATACTTATTGCTATGCACTAAACCCAATCCTTAACATTTCGGTGCATTTTCACAGCCTGAAAATGCGTCAACGAAGTCTAAAACACGCATTGGCACCACCAGAAACCGCCACTGTTCAGCAAGCATGGGCGCCGCCATTGCTTGATAGCGATGGCAATGAGACTGCCCTGCTTTTGCCACTGGCTTATTTTTGAGACGATCTGAAGGTGAAGGTCAGTCGCTGGGTGCAACCGCGGAACGATGTCTTTTCCGATTACGATGCTTATCATTATGTTCGCGCTTGGCCAGTGTGGTAACTAATCAGAGCGACTGTTCGTCTGCATTATCTACAGAGTCAGCTTGCTGCGAGTGATAGATGATAAGAATGGCATAGAATAATGCAAAAGTCGCCACTCCACGATACCCTGCCTTCATCTCAGCGTTGTCGGATACTTTTGACAGCGGACAGCTGCTGATATTAACGTGTTAATGCAACTGTTTGGTTCGTTCACGAAAGCGGTTTTAGGTGTTGTTTCTACGTGCTTTTTACCGTGGCCTCTCTATGCATGGGTGAGAATGACGTCGGGACGCTGCTGGGAAAGAATAGCAAGCAGCAGACATTTTTTGAATTTTGAGAATAAACGTTCATTTGTTTTGCTAGCTCAGATTAACTATATTTTTTTCGATTTCACTGCAATGAAATTTTCGCTTCAACGAAATTTTTTCCGCGCCCCATCAGTTTCGTTGTAGCGGGGTTCGACTGTAGTTGCATACCTGCCAAGGTCTCCCGGATTGGCTGGGAGACTCCCGGATTTCGACCGTTTCTTCCGTTTGTACGGTTGCAATGAAAATCTCACGGAAATCAAAATTTCTGTGCGGGGTCTGGCCGCATTAACAAAAAAGCAGCTCATTCCGCTCCAGGCTTTTCGAACTTACCCCATTTCGTTATAAGTTAATTTAAGAGGCGTTCATCTAAACGTACAGTAAAATCTCGGTAATGCAAAACAGTGGCAGATACTAATTCGTGAAAATTTCCAGTCGAATTTCACAATGTTCATTGGGCCTAAATTTGAATGTTCCGAACACATTTTCGAATTGCAGTGGCTGACACGAACTTTAGTACGAAGACCCTCGAATGAAGGCCGAGAGCAATGTTCTCAGCTTCAGAAGTACGCGTACAACGGGTGAACACACTGTCTTCTACAGCGCATGTGATTGTCGTTGCCACAACCACTGTGGACGAAACCGTGGTCATTCTTGACACGATTATGTATGGCGACGACGTAACTGACAGAACCCCGAAAGTGTGCATGCGTGCAACACTCAACCAGTCAAAGCAACGCTGCTTTCCGCAAACCCTGCTGACAAAACCGCAACAGATGCGATCGTAGATGGCATTAAACAACTTAGTTTTGAAGGCACGTGCGCAGTCAAGCGCACGGGGATTAAAAAAGGAACTACCATTTGCTGCAATCACCGCGCACAACATCCGGGTCGCGGCGGCGCGATAGCGATCTGCGAGTTCCGAAGGTTTAAAGGAAGTAAATACCGTATTTACTCGCATAATCCTCGCACTTTTTTTGCCGGAAAACTGATGCAAAGTTGGGGAGTGTGAGAATTACGCGGGTAAAACTTTCCACGAAAACGTACAGAGCGAAAAAAAAAACGAAGTGGCCGCAAATTGGGATTCTCACGCCAGAAACTTAAGCAAGCTTTAAGAAGTACTAATTAGAACTTACCTCAACAATAAAAGCAGAGGTTCAACACAAGGCAAGATTTATTTGAGACACAAAAAGTAGAAGCAAATATTCGAGAATTAGAATACCATATGCAAAGCTTGTGGGCGTTGCGGGCATAGCAATAACGTTTGTCGCTCAACAGGAGCCCTCAAAAGGTAAGCGTAGTACGTCAGTATCGGGCTGATGGCTATTTAACAGAATCGTCGCAGTTTCCTTCTGAAGAAATAAAGTTTTCCATCAATCGCAGTTTTAGACACACGGCAGGCCCAACGCGTCTTGGTGGCTTTCAGCTGCCGTCACCAGTAGCGAACACAAAAGTCGTAGACTCCAAAGGGCCTACCGGCGGCCCTGTTGCCGTCGTTTAGTGCATAATCTATCACATGAAGCAGCCGTGTAGCTTCAGTATCACCCGATAATGTGCCAAGATTACCGACATAGCATACAAAACACGCGGCAATGCGCACTGGCCACTTCTACTTGGCTTGAATTGGATTGAATCTGCATGCAATAGTACGCTTGATGCTTAAGAGATGGTGCCAGATAGCGCACGCTATCATCATGAGTGGCTGGAACGAGCAGACGACATTATGGCGGCGATTTTTGGGGGTGCGATAATTACTCGAGGATAAAAAGAAATTGGATTTTTTTTTGGGCGATGTGGGGGGTGGGAGAATTATGCGAGTGCGAGGATTACGCGAGTAAATACGGTACGTAAAGAAAAAAAAGGCCAGGTGCGTTGTGGCGTTCCTGTCAAAAGAATATAGTAGTGAGCAAAGCTCTGACCCGTGCTTTTTGCATCAGCCAGTTGTGCCGTTCCATCTGTTCACGTGTGTCCCAGGAAGACTCTCACCTTAGTGGAAAACCCTACTCTCGTGTGTTCGGCTGCTCCAAGCTAATATAAGACTGGAACTCTGTTGTTGGTGCTTTTTTTTTGGTGCAAAAAAGTTCTTGAACTTGAATTCTTGAACCTTGAACTTGGCAGATACGTAGTGTGTTGACCAAATACCATTTTACATTTTCACAAACTGCAGCTGCAAACTGCATTTTTTCTATTTTCAGTCTGTGTTGTTGCATTTACCTGGACCATGTTCTCAGAGCACTACATGCTTGTCATAGGCATAAAAATTTATATTTGTGCTTTTTTTGCAATTTAGTCTCAGTGATAGAGTCGCAGTTGACTTGATCGAATTTCAGGGTATTAGCATTTTTAAAAAAGTCCTTGAATACCATATATTAATTAAGCGACGAGTCAAATGTTGTTCAAGGTGTTGAAGGCATTGTGAATGTTACATCAGCAATGTGCATGTGTCATGATTCTGGCGGAAACCAGTGTAATAAAAGAACAGTGCTCGCTGGAGCATGTAAGTGCTCACTCTGGAAATGTGGGTGATAGAACAAGTACCCACTTATACACATTTCATTCCGACCTGCTCCATAGCATTCAGCCTACAGTGGCTCAGAAAGTACTGAAGGGATGTTTTGAACTAGAAGGAATCGTCATAAATATATATTTCTCGAACTGCGGCTGTGGCTACAATTAGTGATTGTTGATACAATTTTTGCATTATGCAAAAAATTTAACATGCCCAGAGAAATGTGTATTATTGACATTATACTGTATTCATACTTAACTGAAGAGTGAGGAACATAACAGATAGGAAAAAAATGCAATGGTTTGTGAGTGGGAAATATCCATTTTATTTCGATAGATTCATGCGCACTCACTATGTATGGACATGAGGGGGAAAAAGAGAAAGTTGACTGCTGTAGAGTGTCATTATTGCTTGCTGGAAGGAGAAGCAGCTAAACACCTTGAATTCCTTGAGGAGTAGATAAAGAAAAAGCCATAGGCATGTCGTCTAACAAGCAGTGGCATGTTTGAAAAGCTGGTTGACAAGCCCTAAACTATAGTCGAATCCCTTTATAAGAGACGTTCATTGGGGAGCACTGCTTGTCTCTTGTATGAGGTGTTTCTTATAAGCATTGTGCTGTGTTCTCATTTTTTGAGCAATCTCTATTGAAGCGCAGGCACACCATTGTCTCTTAATAATTGGGGTTGAACGTCCCAAAACCACCATATGATTAAGAGAGACGCCGTAGTGGAAGGCTCCGGAAATTTCGACCACCTGGGGTTCTTTAGCGTGCACCTAAGTCTAAGCACACTGGCCTCAAGCATTTTCGCCTCCATCGAAAATGCGGCTGCTGCGGTCGGGATTCGATCCCGCAACCTGCGAGTCAGCAGCCGAGTGCTTTAGCTACTAGACCACTGTGGTGGGCTCACACCGGTGTCTCTTATATTTATTGGTATTTGACATCAGTGTCTCTCATAAAGGGTTTCAACTGTATTGACATTTTGTAGCGTTGCATGAAACAGTAACATTTTATAGACTGAAGCACCTTCCTTTCCTTTCATTGATATTTTCAGTAATTTCATATCTTGAAGAGATTTTTTCATTCATACATGCTATCTTTTCTTTCTTGAGCAGTTTCCAGCGAGGTATGAGTGCTTGGAGAAGGAGGTGAACTTCATGCAGGACCTTGTGCACAAAGTGCGGTCCCTACGTGCTGACTACAACCTCACCAAGACTAAGGTTCATTGTAAGTGCCTGAAACTTGCCTTTTTCGTTTTCATTTATTTGTATGTATTAGTGCCTTTATTTCTTGATAAAGGAGCATGTGTGTAGCTAAACCTTGTGTGGAGGACCTTGTTTATATTCTGTTGTGTTGTTTGCTGATAGTTATGACTAGAGACCTGAACTTAAGGCACGAAAAAAGAATGTTTTAGGCGCCTTTAGTAGGCTCTAAAAACTGCTATTTAGGCATAAGTAGGCATTAAAACTATCATTCAGGCATATATTGACACAATTCATAATTACTTCAGTAGCATGTTCAGGACAAATACCGTAATTACTCGAATCTAACGCGCACCTTTTTTCCGGTTAAGCGAGTTCATAAATCGCATGCGCATTAGAATCGAGTACGAACAAAAAATTAGGGTCAATCTATTGCCATCGCAAATCCAAAATGGCCGCCCCCTACGTGCGTCGGCATGGTGCGTCGGCTATTTCTGCCTATGTGTTTACCATGTGCGGCACTTCGTACGTGTGCTGAGGAGTTCCTCATTTAGTAGTGCATTAGCATCGACGACGTGGAAGGGCCGACTCCAAAAACTCCAGTGCACCACGATGCCGCTTTTAAAAGGAAAGTCATCGCGTGTGCAGAAACGGACGGAAATCGGGCCGCATCGCGGTCGTTCCCGAAACGTGCGTGCAGGACCGGCGGAAACAAAAGCAGAAGATTGTCAACAGCAAAGCTTCACGCAAAGGCTTCAGTGAACCACAGCAGGGTCGGTTTCCGCAAATTGAAGAGCTGTTCCGCGAGTATGTGCTTGAGGAGCGAGCGGCACAGCGGCCCGTGACGACAGAACTGCTCCAAGTGCGGGCTATGCAATTAGTCTTAGAAAAAAGTCTAATGCGGAGCCAGTTTAAAGCGAGAAGGTGCTGGCTAATTAACTATATGAAGAGGAAAGGCTCTTCTCTCCGAAGGGGAACATGCATATGCGAAAACTTTTGCGGAGAAGTACGATGAAAAGCTTTACAGTTTTCAGAGGTTCGTCCTAAACTTGCGGCGCAACAACGGCTACCTGCTTGGGCAAATCTGGAATGCCGATCAGATGCCTCTTTACTTCGACATGCCTGGCACCACAACTGTCGAGAAGAAGGGGGCGAAGCAAGTTCGCGTGCTGACATCAGTCCACGGTAAAACTACAGTGGCGGCAATGCTCTGTTACACGTCAGATGGGCACAAGCTTCGCCCGTACCTCATATTTAAATGAAAGACAATCCCGAAAGGAATCGTTTTTTCGAGTGGTGTGATCGTGCGGGCCAGCAAAAAAAAAATGGGTGCGCGTTACAATCGAGGGCGCAGTAGAATCGAGTAAATACGGTATTCAAATTCTAACAAACATAGCAGGCAAATTCTATGCTTTGGGAAAGCTAATTTTTTTTTTTTGCACGAAAAGAATTAACAAGAAGCATAAACATTTGAACAGATTTAGGTGAAAGCTGCGGTAATTTGACATTGTGGGAAGTTCTATGAAAACAGTGACAAACCAGCCTCATCTCAAGGTTTTTGGGCTTGAATTGTGCTTGTTTCAGTCAGTATTTGCTTTTATTCGAAAACGAACGCTCAACATTCACTGAAGTTGGTGAAGCGTACTTGTGTCCTAGCACTTTCAATGCTTTAATTGCATCCAGAATACAGTTAAACCTGCTTGTAACGAACCTCTCATATAAGGAATTCCTCTATATAACGAAGTTTTTCTGTTTTCCGCCATTGCTCCATAGAAGCACATGTAATTGCGACCTCTATGTAACAAAGTAACAGCAGGAGACAACCTTGATACAACGAATTTTCCCTACGGACAATCTAGGAATTTTGCTCCGCATTTTGTCATTTTGGTACAAGCATGCATATTCTGCGGCTGCCCCGCCACCGACGAACGGCGCGCACGGCGCACTAGGTGAGAGCGAGCGCTCGTTATTGCGTGCTGCTGAGCGCGATGCAGGTATGCGGGCCTGCACACCACGAGCCCGCGTTGCCGCCACCCGCCACTCTCATCGCCGCGGGCGCACGTACGCGCAAGTATGCCTCCCTCCCCCCTACGCTTTAAACCGAAATAAAAAAAAGTAAAATTAAATGAACAGTTTTTCGTGGTGTCTGTGTACGTGTCGTTTGCTCTTCATTTTCTATGCCATGTGCGTGTGCATAGTTTCACTACACGCACGTGGTGTGGCGCCCCGACGACGTTCAGCCTTGCTTTTTTTTTAATTGCGACATAGCAAATATATGGACAGTCTCGGCTGGTTTTTTACTGGCACGCAGCCGTCATTCACTGTATAAGTATCTATATATATGAAAACTAAAAAAAAAAGCTGCCCGCGCTGGGCGCTCAGCTTGTCACGATGCGCCGGCGCGCGCTTGTCACCCACGCGTACTTTGCCCCGCGGAGGCGGGGGAGAGTGGGGTGATGCTTGTGGGGAGAATCGCGCGCCTTCGACCTTGGCCATAACGATTGGGTTTAGTTGCAAGGCGCACAAAGCTTACTTTGCTCGATAGACAGGCGCCGTTTGCAAAAAGAGTGCTCTTTTCAAACACAGCGAAGTAACAACTGGGATATTTGTTAGTTCGCACTTATATCTATACCTGTGATTACATTTCGTGCGTCATTTTTGTTTTCGTTTAAACAGCGCATTAAGTGTCGAGCGATAAACGTTCTTCGCTCTCATCCTGTGTGTGTTGTTTTCGCACGTCATTTGTGCTTGAGTAGCGCGCTGCATGCTTCAATCTGCTTGCCGTTCTCAACGTTACATTCCAAGTCATCATTGCTTCGCCCTTGCCGCGAAATTGTGACTTTACTTTATTTTGAAAAACCGTGTCGTTACCACCTAAGGGTCGTCAGATTAGGGGCTGATGGAAACTGGCCGAGACCACGGTGACGACATATCTTTGGAGGTCTACTTGTCATGCGCTTCCGTCTTTCGCCGCGCCGCGAGTTTATGGGCTGGTACCTTTTGGAATTAGTCGATTAGTTCTGGCGACACGATGGCCGTTGAATGCAATGCAATGCAATGAACGCAATAGCAAAAAAAAGAAATTATGATGTTATAAGAAGTAAAGCAGGCAGCCAACTCCTTTGGATCTGATATCGCAGAACTCCTACAAAACGCTGTTGTGAACAAGTACAGCCGCTCCAGGGTGAAGTGCTCTTTTCACACCATCCCTTTGCGTAGAAACCGCACTGATACTCGCCGAGATAGCAAACGCGCCAGTGATTGCGACCACCCTTAAAATCGAAGTTTATTATTACTACTCAAGTGATCCCCCCGTCCCCCCTCCTCCCCACGTTGTTTCACGCTTGTTCAAGACGGTTGGTTTACTTTGAACATTCGACTGCAGTTTTAACACACGGGAGATGTTATTTTATGCACTTTCCAGGCGATGGATGGGCCGACTCATTTGTTCTCTGCGAGCGCTCTTGCGCTTTTAACCGCTCGTGAAAGTTACTATGCGCGGGGCCATGTTACCAATGTGGACTTGTTAAGGAACATGGCGGCGATGGCAAAAACCCGCTGAGAGTGTCCATATAGTTACTATCACCATAATAACGCAGTTTGTTTTTACTCTAAAGTAAGTGTTTTGGATTAGCTCTGCCCTCAGTCCCCCTTTTGTTTTGTTTCTGCGTTTATTTTCCGAATTTCTGTACTAAATCTGCATATAATGAAATCCTCTTTATAACGAATTTTTCTGGGATTTTATCAATTTCATTATATCCAGGTTTAACTGTATTTTAAGCTTTTAGGCAACCATGTCAGCAGCTGGTCTATTGGGGACGGTGTGAACCTTTCCTGCACGTCCGCAAAAAAGTTTTGCCTTTTACTCTTTCATTATAGCGCAAACATGGTTGTTTTTTATATGTCTTGGGAAGATCGTTTTTGCCAGTTTGTAAAGTACCCCAGCGAGCATCGCAGCATACCAAACTTTGCACAATGAAATGCTCTTACCAAAAATTATATGTTGTAGAGCAACAAAAATATCATAAAATTGTAGTTGGGAATTCGCAAGGCACTGACTAGTGGGACCATCTCTCTCTGAGTGCGAAGCGCGAGTATGTGCACGAGCTGTAGACGCTGGACAGCTCAAGCATTTCCGTCTGTACCGGCTGCCTGCGTACTACTTGGCGTCGCTATTAAACTCCATTGCAAAGTCGTGGAGGTGCTGGGTACGCAAACCTGGAACTTCGAAGCTGGAAGCTGCCCACTGCATCAGCAATGCCTGATCAGACAACCGAGCAAGGCACCACCCTGCAAAGCTCGGCCCAATCTCAACTGGTCATCGTACCTACCACCCTGCGCCAACGGGATCTCCCCTTCTTCAGCGGCACTGAGGACCAAGATGTGGAAGACTGGTTGCAGCTGTTTGAAAAGGTGAGCGCCGCCAACAAGTGGGACGACCCCTCGAAATCGGAGTACGTCCCATTTTATCTCAAAGGCGTCGCTAGCCTGTGGTTCACAAACCACCGTATGGAATTTACCACTCGGGCTGCTTTCAAGACCACCCTTGCAGCTGTGTTGGATCGCCCCGCAGTGCGCAAGCTGCATGCTGAACAGCGCCTACGCGGACGAGCACAAAGGCAGGGGGAAAACTTCACTAGCTATATTGAAGATATTATCGATTTATGCCGACGCTTTAACCCTGAGATGACCGAACAAGACAAGATCAGGCATATCTTGAAAGGAATAGACGATGATGCTTTTCAAATGTTGCTGGCAAAGGGCCCAAGTACTGTATCCGAACTTGTGACCTTGTGCCAGAGCTTGGAAGAGATTCTCAAGAAACGTGCATCAGTTCGGAGGTCGACGACAGCAGACAACTCTCTCGCTGCCCTGGCCGTCGGTGGTGACAGCACCCTGCTGGAGCAGACAAAAGAATATGTACGCGAAGAGGTCACACGACAGCTTTCGTGTCTCTCGTATCTGCCGACCACGGAAGCACCAACGAACTGCCTTACGCCGACAATCAGACAGGCTATTCAGGAGCAGGTCTCCGAGGCGTTGCCATTACCTACGTCTGCCTCTCCACCAACACATGTTGCCGCGCCACTGACTAATGCGGCCGTCGCGGCAATGCCTCCGCCTCGTTTGCCATTGTATACGCCACAACCTGTGCGACCTTCCACCACGCTGTTTCCAGCTACACAGCAGCACGCTGGAAATCCTTGGCGCACTGCTGACAACCGGCCGATATGTTACTTTTGCGGGATTCCAGGTCTCGTTGCACGTCTATGTCGTCGGCGCTTCGCAGTTAATACACCAAGATACCCTGACTACTCGTTTTGGCCTCCATACCACGCGCCTCACGTGCCACCTGTAGTTCACGAACGCGATGCGCAAGCTGCTTCCGGCACCCGAACCTCCGCTTCTCGACGTTCTACTTCCCACTCGCCTTCCCCTTCAACCAGTCGTCGTTCTGTGTCACCTATGCGTCGACGACCCACTTCCATTGAGACGGAAAACTAACTGCCATAGCTCCGGAGGCACGAGCTGCGTCATCGTCTAATCGTTTAAGTCCTCGCCTATCTCCCGCCAATCTTATCGATGTAATCGTCGAAGGTGTACGAACACTTGCACTCATCGATACCGGTGCCGCGATACCTGTGATGAGTCAAAGACTTTGCCGCTCTCTTCTTAGAGTGACGATGCTTTCTCCCGTAGTTTCTCTTAGCACTGCGAGCGCCCAACCGAGCCCATCGCGGTATGTACGGCAAAAGTGGTTATTCGAGATGTGTTGTACATCATTGAATTTCACGTGTTGGGTTCATGTTCCCATGATGTTATCCTAGGATGGGATTTCTTATCACGTCATCACACCGTCGTGGGCTGCGCTCGGGCCGAAGTGGAGCTATTACCGTTTCGTGGTGCGCCTTCTGTCAATGCAGCCGTATCTAGTGTGGCTAACCTTGTCGTCGCGACGGACATAGACCTTCCCCCTTTCAGCGCCCAGTTTGTCCCTGCCTGCTGCACTTCACTTTCTGACGCTACCGTCCTATTCACGCCATCTGACATCTTAGGTAGCCGCCACCACACATTTCTGCCATTTGCCGTTCCTGCGCTTTGTCAAGACACTACCGGAATATTTATTTCCAATCCGAACTCGTGCCTCCTCAGTTTGCACCGCAACGAAACGCTCGGCCACATTCAGCTTATCGAGGGAGGTACTATCGTGCCCGCCGATTTCTTCGACACCAAGCCGAATATGGAGCTGAACGCGTTGGTTCCTCACTTTGCCTCGAACAGCGTGTTGTCCTATGCATTTCACTGTTCTATTGACAGCCATCTAGCCCCGGCTCAACGAGAGCAGCTTGTTACCCTGTTGCACGAATTCAGGCGTTCGTTTGACTTTCCCCAAGCGGTGCTAGGAAGAACGAACACCGTCGTGCACACACTCGCGCTTCGCACTCAGAGAGAGATGGTCCCACTAGTCAGTGCCTTGCGAGTTCCCCACTCACCAAACTCACCAAACTCCTTGCTGGCCCTGCAAATCTTTCGAATTGGACAGCAGCTTGTGACGAATCCTTCGCAACACTGCGCCAACTCCTTACCTCATCACCCGTACTGCGTCACTTACGCCGACCGAAGTACACACGGATGCAAGTGGCGTCGGCCTTGGTGCAGTACTCGCGCAACGCAAACCAAGTTTTACGAAGTATGTGGTCGCCTATGCCAGCCGTGCCCTCACTGAGGCAGAAGCCAACTATTCTGCTATGGAAAAAGAGTGCCTGGCAATTATGTAGGCGTTAAACAAGTTTCGCCCCTATTTGTACGGCCAAACTTTTGATGTGGTAACTGACCATCCCATACTCTGTTGGTTGGCTTCACTGAAAGATCCTTCTGGTCGCCTCGGGCGTTGGGCACTACGCCTCCAGGAATTTGATATACGCGTTGTCTACCGATCGGGGCAAAAGCACTCACGCAGATGCGCTTTCACGATTACCCGTGAAATCTGATACGAAAATATCAGCCCTTGACCTTCCCCTTTCTGCCATCAGCGTCACAGACATGTCATCCAAACTGCGGAAAGACCCTTGGATTGTCTCGCGAATATGCTTTCTGACGCATCAACTTCCGGTTACCCACGTGCTCTTCGCTGCCAAGCAACGCATTTCGCCATACGGGATGGCCTCTTATATCGTCGCAGCTATCGGTGGGTCGTAAATGGCTGCTAGTCATACCCAGCCATATGCGGTCTGATATCTGCGAATATTTTCATGCTGAGCCACAACACGCACATGCCAGTGCGCTAAAGACGTATGAGCGGATTCGCCAACGTTACTACTGGTAGGGTATGTACACGTTTGTACGCAAACACGTTCGCTCATGTTCCCTGTGTCAGCAGTGCAAGACATTTCCTCATTCACCCGGTCAACTGCAGCCTTTGCCATGTCCTGCACACCCATTTGACTGTGTTGGGATTGACCTATACGGCCCGCTACCGTGCTCTGTTGGTGGCAATCGGTGGGTGATTGTGGCTGCCGACCATCTGACAAGGTACGCCGAAACGGCAGCGCTACCTTCGGCTGGTGCTCGTGACGTTGCAACCTTCATCTTGCATCGGTTTGTTCTTCGTCATGGTGCACCTTGGGAGCTCCTGAGTGACAGGGGCCGCGTATTTTTGTTCGAAGTTCTGCAGCAGCTCCTACATTTATGCCGTACGGCACACCGCACATCAACAGCCTACCACCCTCAGACGAAGGGCCTAACGGAACGTTTCAATAGAACCCTCGGAGACATGCTCGCTATGTGTATTGATTCCGACCACTCCAATTGGGACAGTGTCCTTCCGTTCGTGACATATGCCCACAATACGACGATTCAATCAACAACGGGCTTTTCTCTATTTTTTATATTATATGGTCGTGACCCATGCAGCACACTCGACACAATCCTGGCATACAATCCTGATGCCTCCGAGTTCAGCCCAGTTTCTGAAATGGCCGAACATGCCGAAGAGTGTCGTCAGCTTGCTCGGTCCTTCACAGCCGATAATCAAGCCCCCCAAAAAAGATCGCCACGACTGTGATCTTGTTCAGGACACTTTTCCCGTCGGTTCTCTCGTGTGGCCCCGACTGCCTTTCCACTCTCCTGGACTGACTACCACGTTTGCACCGAAGTATACTGGCCCTTACCGCGTCATACAGCACCCTTCTTCTGTCACCTATGTGTTTGAACCGCTCAAGCCGTCCACGGACAAACGCCGCCTTGGTCGTGAGACGGTCCACGTCAGTCGCCTCAAGCCCTGCTACGACCCTCCTGTTCTCTCGTCACCTTGAGTCGCCAGGATGGCTGTCTTTGTTGCCTGGGTATTGTAGTGGGTAATTCGCAAGGCACTGACTAGTAGGACCATCTCTCTCTGAGTAGACGCTGGACTGCTCGAGCATTTCTGTCCGTACCGGCTGCCTGCCTACTACCTGGCGTCGCTATAAAACTCCATTGCAAAATGAATAAAAATGTAAGAAGTGTGTAATTTTTGGTTGTTAGCTGGTAAACAGTGCAATGAAACACTATGCAAAAGTATTCAAAACAAAGAAAATTCAGAGTATATATATTTTAGGTGAGTGACTTAGGAACAGTATAAAAACGAATGAATGTTGTACAATATGTTTCTTTTCACATAGACAAAAAAAATCAAAACCGAGGTGCTGCTTCATTGCTCGTGCCATGCGGTGAAGCATTGCATGGTTTTTCGTGAGGCACAAGTGAACTCGTACACTTTTCTCAGTACATTTTTGTTGTGTTTCGGTAAGAGTCTTCAGGCCTTTTGCTATAAATGGATGCCCGTGAAGGGACTAATCCTTTTATAAACGATATGTTTAATGAACTTCATCATTTCATCTAGGGTTACCTCGTTTCTTGAGCCATTCCACTTCGTATAGGTTGGCATTCCAATATATGCATCCAAGCATATTTGTTTGAATTTTAGTGCATATTGTATATAAAAAAAAAAACAATATCGCACGCAGTTCTAAAACGTTTCGCACTGCTCCGTAGTCAGGGCCATGATGTGCTCAGGGGGCCTTCTTGTCATTAGGAGAAGGTCTGCAGCCGGCGCCAGCACACCACGCCCCGGCGACGTGTGGTCCTCGCATGTAACCAGAGTAGCTTTAAGATTGTGCACAAAGATCAGAAGCTATACGCACTTGCACTGGAGGAGACAACTTCAGGATGTAAGCAAAACAACCGCATCTTTCTCTTCGCACGCCAGAAAACGTGTTCGCAAGTGCACAATTGAGGATGGGTTCGCACTTTCGGAGGCCGTTGAAAGAGAGGATGTGGAAGCACCTGTCGATGAACGCGAGACACCAGGCACACTTGCAACGTCAAATTTTTGCTCTGGTGGAGCAGGAGTCCCGTGCGTAGGCGCGTCGATGCAACCACACTCTTGCGTAGATAAAGAAGCTGCTCCACGTGTACTGTCCGGGCGATCACCGTCGGCACACGTGCGAGCGGAGAGCCTCGCCACGCGGACAACCTTCATAGATCGCTTCCTTGCACCGAACACTTGTTGCGTCTTTCTTTGCATTGGACGCATCGTGAGCGAATGCAACAAAAGTCTCATAAAGACAGTTGAAAATCGTGTCATGAAGACGTTTTAAAATCGTTTCGTAAAAACGGTTGGAACATGGAGAGTATGCGAATGGCTGCAACGATAGACGATAGCAAGCGGAACCCTAAGAAAACGCTGAGGACAGAGGAGCAGCAGACGACGGAGAGCCGCATTATGTGCAAGAATACTACGTCATCGCGCGCAGCAGCCAATCGTATTTGCAGGGTCCTTCTCTTCCTTGAGGAGCGCGCGCATCGCCCAATCCCGGCGACGCGTCTCTGCCTCGGGAAACTTCAAAGCTCTCGCGAGCCCTCCAGTCATGAGCAGCTTGCTCCTTTCCAGCGCTGCCGCCGTTGCCGCGGGTGGCCGGCAAAAAAAGTGGGAGAATTCACAAACAAAACAACACCAAAATGGCGGAGCTCCGTCAAGCGGTCGAGAAACTGTGATCGCGCCAAGTTGGGCTATTTTGAGCGCTCCCGTGTCGCTCGAGGGCTGCAACGACTTGTAAACTTTATTTTAAACAGTTTAGCGATGAGTTATACATTGATATTTACAGAAAAAATAGTTTATGACAAGTACTGCCCGAACATGTGGTTTCCCAAAAATCTACTGTTTCGCGATTTTTCCGTTTTCATAGGCCGTGTGCCCCCTTAAGTGCTGAACGCGATAGCGATATCCTGTCCCTGGTGCTTACTTCAACCGCTTAGTGCTGAATTTTTATTGCATGATGTTACTCGAGAAGTTTTAACTGTGGATTACTATACAGTGTATAACCGATAAAGTTGAAAGTGGCTTGTGTCAGTGAAGCTTTCGCATATGGCTGCATTCTGTGTAATGGGTGCATGCGAGTTCTATGCATGCGAGTTCACAAATGCAGATATAAAAATAACAAAATGTATTTGTGTGCTTGTAGAAAAACCACCAAATACATGTTATTTGCACAGATTCAGGGGTTATTTAAACAAATTGGCAGTTGGTGTAAGCAATGTTGGGAACTATATGCCTGTAAGTGCTTCAGAGTGGATGTCAAACTCAAAATATTGTTGAACTTTCCGATGTCTTCTCCCCTGCTTTTCACATGGACCGTTTCTCAATCGATGAAGTAGCGCTGTGATCCATTGGTTCATTGCCTGACAAGGACACTTTACGGCTTTTTTTTAATTTGGCATTTCTCGGCAGACTTTCGATAGCTGCTATTACGAAGAACATAATTGCCAACGAAACTTACATGCAGGCTGTAGGCGGCAATGCTAGCCTAGCTTAGTTTCGACTGATTAGAGTAGGTCCTAGCCACACTGTACTCTAGCCTCCCAAACCCAACTGTCGAGCTGCAATACTCTCGAACCTAGCGACGGGCATCTTCAAGGGGCTGGGGTACACTATAGCGTTAGCCTCGCCGCGCTTCGCTTCAGTACACTCCAGCCACGCTCACGCAACCGCTATGCTGCACTACTCTCGAACCAAGCAACAGAAACCTTTTTGGGGGGGCTGCTAACTCTATAGATACTAGCCTCGCTTTGCCTTGCTCGGGTACAAGCCCTGCTCACGTAAAGGTGCGTTTATAGTGGGACGTTATCGGAGCGTTGGAAAACATCACATGCGTCAGAGCGCATCGGCTGAGTCTAGTCATACATTGGCTGCAGCAGTGCCTCGACTTATGATCTGTTTTCGTCAACATGACACAGCGTATGCGCGCGTCAACCTTACGTCGAACCATAGTCGCACCTTTCTAGGTGCTAAAAACATGAATGAAAAAAAAAAAAAAAGCTAGTGTGCTATGCACGTGTTGTTGTTAATCATCATCATCATCAGCCTGACTATGTCCACTGCAGGACAAAGGCCTCTCCCATGTTCCGCCAGTTAACCCGGTCCTGTGCTTGCTGCTGCCAATTTATACCCGCAAACTTCTTAATCTCATCTGCCCACCTAACCTTCTGTCTCCCCCTAACCCGCTTCCCTACTCTGGGAATCCAGTTAGTTACCCTTAATGACCAGCGGTTATCCTGTCTACGTGCTACATGCCCGGCCCATGTCCATTTCCTCTTCTTTATTTCAACTATGATATCCTTAACCCCCCTTTGTCCCCTAATTCACTCTGCTCTCTTCTTGTCTCTTAAGGTTACACCTACCATTTTTCTTTCCATTGCTCGCTGCGTCGTCCTCAATTTAAGCTGAACCCTCTTTGTAAATCTCCAGGTTTCTGCTCCGTAGCCAAGTACCGGCAAGATACAGCTGTTATATACCTTCCTCTTGAGGGATAGTGGCAATCTACCTGTCATAATTTGAGAGTGCTTGCCAAATGTGCTCCACCCCATTCTTATTCTTCTAGTTACTTCAATCTTGTGGTTTGGCTCTGCGGTTATTACCTGTCCTAAGTAGACACAGTCTTTTACAACTTCAAGTGCACTATTACCTATCTCGAAACTCCTTCGCTATTTTAACTATCCTATCCATATTGGTAGTTATTTTGCCTTCATTGTCCCTTAGTGCATACATCCGACTTTTGCCTACGCCAAGTTTCCTCTTCACTGCTTTGACGCTTCCTCCGTTTTTCAGAGCGTGTTCAATTCTCTCCATGTTATACCGTCTTACATTGCATACCTTACATCTATTAATCAAATTCGAAAGCTCTGCCAGTTCTATTTTGTCTGTTTTACTTGACACTTTCATAATTTGACGCTTCTTAATTAGGTTCTTCATTTCCTGGGAAAGCTTGCCAGTGTCCTGTCTAACTACCCTGCCTCCAACTTCCACTGCACACTCCGTAATGACACTAGTCATATTATCATTCATTGTATCTACGCTAAGGTTGGTTTCCTCACTAAGAGCCGAGTACCTGTTCTGCAGTGACACTCTGAATTCCTGAACTTTCCCTCTCAGTGCTAGCTCATTGATTGGCTTCTTGCGTATCAGTTTCTGTCGTTCCTTTTTCAAGTCTACGCGAATTCGAGACCGTACCATTCTATGGTCACTGCATCGTACCTTGCCAACCACTTCCACATCCTGCACGATTCCTGGGTGTGCACTCATTATAAAGTCTATTTCGTTCTTATTTTCGCCATTAGGGCTCCTCCATGTCCACTTGCGGTTTTGTCGTTTTGGGTAGAAGGTATACAAAATCCGTTAAATTATTGCGTTCTGCGAATTCTACTAGTAGCTCTCCTCTGGCGTTTCTAGTACCGATGCCATAATCTCCTACTGCCTGGTCTTCAGCCTGCTTCTTCCCTACTTTTGCATGAAAGTCGCCCATCACTAGAGTATACTGTGTTTTTACCTTACTCATTGCCGATTCCACGTCTTCATAGAAGCTTTCAACTGAAGCATCATCATGGCTGGATGTAGGCACGTAAGCCTGTACTACCTTCATCTTGTATCTTTTATTCAGTTTAATTACGATACCTACCACCCTTTCATTAATGCTATAGTATTCCTCTATGTTGCTAGCTATGTTTCTGTGAATTAGGAACCCCACTCCCAGTTCTCTTCTGTCTGCCAAGCCCCGATAGCAAAGGACGTGCCCATTCTGTAGCACCGTATAGGCCTCATCTGTCCTCCTAACCTCACTGAGCCCTATTATATCCCATTTAATACCCTCTAGCTCCTCGAATAGTACAGCTAGACTTCCCTCACTAGATAAGGTTCTAGCGTTAAACGTTGCCAAGTTCAGGTTTCAATGGCGGCCTGTCCGGATCCAGAGATTCTTAGCACCCTCTGCTGCGTTGCAGATCTGACCGCCGCCGTGGTCAGTTGCTTCACAGCTGCTGGGGACTAAGGGCCGTGAGTTATTTGACGTATGCATGTGGGAGGTAGTGGCCGGATACTGCACCAGGGTGGCCAATCCTTCTCTGGTGAGGGAGTGCGTTCCCGGCGGTGGTTACCGGTGAGGCCGCACCCCAGGCCTCTCAATGCAGTTTCATCAACATGTGGATTTTTTTTTGTTAATCCGGTTGGGAACTGCGCGGCACCGGGATTTGAACCACGGACCTCTTCCATGCGAGGAGGATGCTCTAATCACTACGCCATCGCCCCACCCGAAATGCATGAATGAACCATGCAGCCGAAATGAACCATGCAGCCGAAATGAACCATGAATCAAAACAAAATGTTGGCAAATTGATACATGACTGATTACATCTATGGGGCTCCCACACAAAACTTCTATGGTTTGCGTATTTACACACAAGGTAAATATGAATCATTATCAACTATTTCTAGGTTTCAGCAAATATTAAAACACATTTAAATTTTGAAGAAATATTACAGCATTCAAATTCGGTTTGAAAAGAATTTAAAATATAATAAATTTGGTAGTATTGAAGGTGAAGAGAGAGAGATAGACTTTATTAATTACCGGCAGATTGCTGGGATGGGCTCCCACCTAGGGGCCAACGGAGAGACCGTGTCTCCCGGCAGCTTCCTTGGCCTGCTGGATCGCCCAAAGTTGTTTGTCCAGGCCCGAACTGAGCAGCGCAGTCCGCCAACGCGCCCGAAGGTCTTCATTGGAGGCCGCGATCCCAGAATTTCTGACTAATGCTGGACATTCCCATAGTATATGGTCGAGAGTGGCTCTGGTGGTACAGTACTGGCATAGATTAGAACTAGAGACGTCAGGATATATGTGGTGCATGATGACAGGGTTCGTGTATGTGCGTGTTTGTAGCTGTCGCCACTGAACGGACTGGGCCCGATTTAGCTTGGAGTGAGGCGGAGGGTACTCCCGCCTTTGCAGTCGATAGTGTTGAATTATGTCATTAAATTTAGTGAGCCGATCGTCCCATTCCCACACCGGCGCAGAAAGGTCCGTTTGGGTGGCCGCTTCGTCTGACGTGACTCGGAACGTAAGACCTCGAGCCACGTTGTGCGCCACTTCATTCGGATTGGCCTCCGCGTTACCTAGTGGTGTGTGGGCAGGGAACCACAAGATGTGTACGTATTTGTTCGCCTCGTGAATTTTGCCTGTATTAAGAATCCGCAATGCCTCGGGGGAGATTCTGCCGCTGGCGTAGTTTCTAACGGCTGTCTGCGAGTCGCTGATTACGCATGAGGCGTTAGTGTGGGCTATGGCCATCGCGATAGCCACTTCCTCTGCCGTTTCTACGTTCCGTGTCATAATTGACGCGCTGCTTTTGCATTGTTGTGTGTGGTCTACGACAGCAGCCACGAAGTGGTGACGCTCCTGGTAGCGTGCTGCGTCGACAAAGACTGCCTCATGGTTGCGCCCAAACATCTTTGACATGGTCCTGGCTCTACTGACACGTCTGCCCTTGTTGTGTTCAGGGTGCATGTTTCTTGGTATGGGTGGTACTGTTAGCTTAGCACGGATAGTGCGTGGTATGTCGTGTTTGTCTCCGTGTTGAGTGTGGTAAGTAATACCGAGATTACATAGAATCTGGCGGCCTGGCTTAGTCTTGGCTAAACGCTCGAATTGGGAGATTTGTTGCGCCTCAATAAGTTCCTCAAGGGTATTGTGTAAACCAAGTTGAAAGAGTAGTTCGGTGCTGGTGTTTTGAGGCAAACCTAGCGCTTGTTTGTAAATTTTCCTAATTAGGCAATTGAGTTTTGACTTTTCCGCGGTGAACCATCGGTGGTACGCCGCTGTATAGGTGATGTGAGTTAGAACAAACGCTTGGATCAAACGGATGATGCTGGCCTCTTTCATGCCTTTGTGTTTATTGGTAATGCGCCTAATGAGGCGCATCGTGTTAGACACTCTGGCTTCAATGTTGCGAACTGTCTCTCCGTTGGTACCCTTACTTTCTATGATCAAACCTAGCACTCTGATTTTGTCCACGGTTGGTATGGCGTGACCATCGCTTGTAGTGAGTTTTATATCAGCGTGTGCCTGCGCTTGGGGATGTTGTTTGGGTGGCCGACCTCTAAGTGTAGGGCGATATAGCAGTAGCTGAGATTTCTCCGCCGAGCAGGATAGTCCAGTTCCTTGTAAATACCGTTCGACTGTGTCAATCCCCTCCTGTAATCTCTGTTCAATGGAACCGTCACTGCCGTCGCACACCCAGAGGGTGATGTCGTCGGCGTAAATGGTGTGATGAAGTCCTTGGATGGTTTGAAGTTTTGAAGGAAGACCAATGAGGGTGAGGTTAAACAACATGGGAGATATCACGGAACCCTGCGGGGTGCCCGCACTTCCTATGGTTATTTCGGACGACCTGAGTGCTCCCACAGTGATCGTGGCCGTTCTGCCCGTAAGAAATGCCCTAATATAGTTGTACGTGCGAAGCCCCAAGTTTAGGGTATTGACCTGATTTAGAATGGTGCTATGCGTGACAGAGTCAAAAGCCTTCTTCAGATCAAGACCAAGTATGCCCTTAGTGGAGCGTCCCGTACTGTCTATGATGTGATGCTTAAGCTGCAACATGGCATCCTGCGTTGAAAGATGCCTGCGGAAGCCAATCATGGTGTGTGGGAAAAAATCATTGTCTTCGAGGTAATTTGTCAGTCTAGCCAGGAAAGCGTGTTCCATCAATTTGCCTATACAAGATGTTAAGGAGATGGGCCTAAGATTGTCAGTATTCAGTGGTTTGCCTGGTTTCGGAATCAGAATCACCTTGGCCGTTTTCCAATGCGGGGGCAAGATTCCGGTCTTCCAGCAGTTATTAATATAGTCTGTGATATGCGTGATCGACTCATCGTCCAAATTGCGTATCATCTTATTCGTGATGTTATCCGGACCTGGTGCAGATTTGGTGTTAAGTTTTTGTAGGGCGGCACGGATATCCGCTTCGGTGAATTCTTCGTCTAGAGTAGTGTTGATCTGGCCCGTATAATCTGGATGCTGCTGAGTAGGAGCCTGAGAGATATATTTGAGCTCTACCTCCCTAAGAAACTCCTCCTCGGTGCCCTTGTAAGCATGTATTAGTTTGTTGATGGTTTGTTGTTGGGCGGTTTTGCTGTCTTCTGGGTCGAGCAGGAACCGTAGAAAATGCCAAGTTTTACTAAGACTTAGTTGCCTGTCCATCGCATCGCAGGTTTCATCCCAGTGTTGCCGGCTTAGCTGTGTTGCATACATCTCTATCTCTGTGTTGAGGAGTGCTATGCATTTCCTGAGGTTTCTGTTGTGTTTCTGTGTCTTCCACCTCTTTTGGAGCGATTGCTTTGCCTCCCACATGTGGAGGAGCCGGCTATCGATCTCTTCGAGGTGTGCCTCAGGAGGTACGATTCGGGTGGCATTATTAATATCCTGTTTAAGCGTGTGTATCCAGTCCTCTATGTCGCTGATGGGTTGGACCTGGTTCTCACGTGATTTGCGGAACTGGGTCCAGTCTACCAACTTTAGCTCTTTTCCCGTGAATTTACGTGCGCCACCTTGAACATGTACCTCGATGATGTAGTGGTCGCTACCCAGGTCCTCTAGGGTATTTTTCCAGGTGGCTGCTGATGTGTTTCTCGTGAACGTCAGATCAGGCGTTGTGTCTTTACTGGAGCTAGTGCCCGCACATGTGGGTGTGCTAGGGTTGGTGATGAGAGTTAATCCCTCTTGCTGCGAGTCAAACCAGAGGGCCCTACCTTTAGGAAACACATAAGAGTATCCCCAGGCAGTGTGTGGTGCGTTGAAGTCCCCCGCTATTAAGATGGGATTTTGGCCAGCGATGTTGAGGGCGCGTTTAAAGAGTGTGAGAAATCTGTGCTTTTTTGTTTAGGGTTGCTGTATATGTTTAGTATAAAAAGACTTTCCTGTGTCTTGCGTTGCGGAACGAGTTCAATAAATATATTGTCTATATTGGTAATTTCCGTGTCGTGTTGCGTGAACGTAAGGTTTCGTCTAACTAGGGTGGTAAGGACAGTCGTCTCCCCGTTGACATGTCCGATCGAGCGGTAGCCTGCCAATTTAGCGAGACAATGTGTCTCCTGCAATAAAATAATATCGGGCTTAACTTTCCCCTTAAGGTATTGGTTAAGATTTGCTTGCTTATTCGCGTAGCTTCTACAATTCCATTGCCAAATTGTGTAGGCGTGATTTCTAGCTATGATGAGATGCAGGGGGTAGGAATGTCGCCGGCTGTATCACACTGAATGCCGACGAGGAAGGTTGCTTTACATTCGCTGTGGGGTCCAGTCCGCTAGGTGGCAGAGGGGTGATTCTAGCCTCCACAGCGATGAGTCGCTGTTGTAGGTGTTCGTTTTGTTGCTGGGTAATTTTAGCTATAGTCTCTACGCGGTCAGTAAGGGCTGAGATCAGTCGGGATGCGTTGCTCATCCACTCATTTAATTCTTTGACTGATTGCTGAACTTCCTTCAGGACTTTATTCTCGGGCGTTACGCGTGCGGGTTTGTATTCATTGGCCTGGGTTTCGGCTCTGCGCTTGGGAGGTGGTGGTGTTGTACCTTCCTCCAATTTTTTACTGGGTGTAACAGCTGAGAGCGGTGGTACTACTGGTGGAGCATGTTTTGTTGTTTTATAGTGGTGTAACTCCTCCTTGAGGGTCCTGTTTTCCTCTCCTAAAGCTGTCATTTTCTGCTTACATTGTGCTAACATCTGCTTTAGCTGTGCTATTTCAGCCTATAATTTATCAAGTTTGCCTTGAGAAGCGGCCTCCTCAGACCCCGAGCGCGCCCCCTTGACTACGTCTACCTAGCCCACCTTGAAGGTTGCGCCAGGTCCAGGTGTACGGCTCCGAGATGTTGACTGCGACCGGGAGCGGCGCCGGGAGCGGGGCCGGGAGCGGGGCCGGGGGCGAGACCGCGACCGAGACCGCGACCGAGATCTCGACCAGGCTTTCTTTCCGGGCTTCCGGGTAGGGGTAGTGTCCCGCTGCTCGAGGCTGTTGTCGACAGGCGTTGGCTTCGTCGGGTAGTCTTCATATCGTTGTTGTTGTCGCTCCCATCGCCGGCGTTTCACCAGGTACGGCGTCTTGTAACGTGCCCTGCACGCCTTCTCGGCCGTCTGGTGGTCGCCGCCGCATAGTTGACAAGTGGGCTGGCATTGGTGATCTTGCGGGGGGTTGGTCGTACCACAGCCACGGCACACGTGGTCTTTCGGGTTTGGGCATACATCTGCGCGGTGCCCCAGGCGACCGCATTGGTAACACGTCTCTATCTGTTTGCGGTAAATGGAGCACTTCAACATTGCCCCACCGTATCGAACGTATGTTGGCACGCGAAGACCAGCGAACAGTACGATCACCGTCGTTGTGTTGCTGAGGCGTTTTGCAGCGATGGCTGTAGGGTTCTTTGTTGTAATCACATTAGCTGTAATATCTCGGGCAGTATCTTCCAACGGGATATCACGTATCATGCCTTTCGACGTACCGTCTGGTGCTGCTTCATATGCGCTGGTATCGTACGTCTTGTTGCCGACCACAATGCGAGAGATTTTCTGATATCTATCAGCATGCGTCTCGATGGGTGTGCTCACAACGATGATATTTTGCTGGAAATTTGGGCATATTGTGTCCTCATCTTGGGCGTCTCTCGGAATTTCAGCGGCGTGGTAAATGCAAGTCGCCAGTCGGGCGGCTCCATAATCGGTGAGTCGAAGGCCGCCTTTAGGTCGGATGATGATCTTGTAGTCACCTCGGGGCAGTGGAGGCATCCGGCTTAATCTTGTTATTTGACTCAGGCATTGCTCACGCCGTTTCCTGCTGTTATTCCCTCGTTGAGAATCCGCACTGGGTTCTAGTGATTGCCCGCGGGTCGACTTCTTTGATCCTACGGTGCTCCATCCTGTACTTTCTTCGAATTCTTCACGAGAAATGGGTTCTCCCTCCACAGTGACCTCCATTTCTTCTCAAAAACTTGAAGGTGAACAAATAAAAATATTTAAACTGCATGTAACCCCCTATAAAGGTGGTTTTACTGCAGTAGAGGAGTGCCATACCGTGAAGACACCTTTTCAAGGAACATTAAAACAGCGGCAAAGTTTTACTTCAAGTTTAATACCGGTGTCACACTGGCACTTTTAATCACGATCAGGGCGATCCGGATGAGTTCTCTTGATCGCGATCAATTTCATGACCGCTGCTACACGGCCCAAGCTAATCCGGTTTGAGGTTGGGTCAGATGAAATGCCCCAGGTGGCATTTGCGTGCCGTAAAACATGCCACTGACAAGACTCGACGTATGGTATATGTATAGATTCCTCTATCAGCAATGTTATTCGTGCAAGAACGACTTGAACGTCGAAAACTTTGCAGGCTGCTGCAATAGTAATTTCATAAATCCATCACTCGATGAAATTTTCCTAGCACTTACCGGTGTTGCTGCGAGAGATTCTTAACCTATGCTTTTTTTTTTTCTGATGGCCCAGGCTCGTAGCCGTGTAGTCGAAGTGAAGTGTCAATCTCATTGTATGCACCAGTGGTTGCACTTGTGGCACCTCAAGTCAGTTCCAGGTTCTCCTGCCAGCAGTTAATTACTGTAAAGATATCTTAATTCGACCACGAAGTGCGCATACGTTGCGACGTGATTGAAAGGCTTGCGAAACTCATAATCAGCTTGCTTCTAGGTGTTCCGACAGCTCCAACGGAGCGAAAGTTTAACTAAGCGCTGAAGGCAACGGCCGACCACTTGTCGTCTGCTCTCCTGTAACTACATGTGGTCGATGCGAATCCTGAAATATGCAATACCTTAGATATTGTTGCAAATTAAACAGTTTAGAATTTGCATTTTTATATACATCTAGCTGTTTTAAAGCGTTTTTATCTAACTATGCTCGATTTTCTTGTTTATTGTGCTTTCAACAAGCTCAGCTAGGTGGTGCAGACGACAGCAAAATCGCGATCTCTCAGGAAGTTCGCGATTACGCCTTATCGTGATTAAAAGTAACTGTGTAGAAGCACCCAATCTGTATCGTGGTTAATACGGATCGACACTGACCACGATTAAAAGTGCTCGTGTGACACAGAAATAAATGAGCGTTTTGCCTTCAAACCATTCATCGTTACATTTATTATCTTGCTAACCGGCTTATATAAGTTAAGTATAGTAAATCTTAACATGTAACATTCTTTATAGCATATCAGTGGCATACTACCAAAAGCCAAATCCTACTACTATTCAAAGTTGCTTCCACTTCTCTTTTGAATAAAAGATAACCGACAGTTGTGCACAGCTTTTTTTCAATTAAAAAAATTGCACAGTACCACCGGGTCATGGCAAAAATGCCCATTTTTTTCATATACTATGGGATATATGCTGTCAAATTTTATTCAAAATTATTCAACCAAATCACTATTCGCTCCGCACCTAAAATTTGCTATTGGCAGAAGGTTCGTCATTTTAAATTATTCATATTATTTGAGCTTCTTTGTTACTTTCAATGAGGAGCAGAATAAGGATAAAAGAAAAGTAGGGAGCCTAACCAAGGCTGTTTGTTTTCTGTGTTCTTTCCGGCTTTACAATATTTACCATACCTCCAACCTTATTGCCTTCAATTACCCCACCAAGATACACAAACACCTGTTCCAAAATTTTGACAACTCATTGCCAGGCAACTGATTGTTGCTCAAATCTTTTCCTTAAAAACACATAGCCAGCTAAAATCCATCGTAGCATTTTCTCATGAGCCACAGCTCATCTTCAGGCTCCCTGAACAGGATATCTGCTAATCACAGTTGTGCTTCGCCGGACTCTCCAGTGTGCCTTGAATAGACTCGATGACCGGCCATTTAATGAAGCAAAGATCTTAGGAGCCTGGTCGCGCAGCACATCAGCACAGAAAGCCACACGAGCCCTCCTGAGATACTTGACAGCAACTTCATTGAGGGACCGCCTGTGAAACTCGGCTTTGTGTGTGCGATGTGACATGTGTCTATCCTCTCTTTTACTCCCCTCTCCCCCTCCCCAAGTGTAGGGTATCAAACTGGATGCATAGTCTAGTTAACCTCCCTACCTTTCCTACATTCCTTCTCTCTCTCTCTCTCTCTCACACAGTTGTGCTTCCTCATACTCCTTTCAAGTACAAACTTTACAGAAGCACGAACTAAATATAGCCATGATAATGTACAACTCGGTGAGATAACAAAATTGAAAAATAAAGAAAGGGCCACTATGAGGGCACCTAACAAGTTATGAATTTAATGTGTCATAACAGCACAAGTGGTATGGATAAGTAGACCTCCCTGAAGGGCAATGACAAGGACTTCGCATCAAATAAAAGAAAACCTAAACTTTCACGCAAATGTGGAAAAGTCGACAAACTCTGATACAAGACAAACAGTTAAAAAAGGCCATTTATAAGTGCCTGTAGCAGGCGAAGTGGGTGCGGCCCACAACTGCAACTCTTTAGTTCCTTAGGACCTGTAGAGGTCGCCACCCTTCAGTCATTTAGTTCGGCTGCCACTAGCATGTGGCGCCCCTGAGATTGTATATATTTTGCCCCGAATAAAGTGGGAGGGCCCTTTTCGTTAGCTGAGCAGCTGTCGTGCGTATCGTCTCTCTCCGCGGGCACGGACCGCTCGTGCTCCGGCACGCTCGCGCGGCACCAGTCACAAGACATGGTGTCAGAAGTGGCTGCGTAACGCCCCCTCATCCCGAACTCGCCCGTACCGCACGACGATGGCCCTTGACGGAGTGGCGCCGAAAAAGCTCTGCCTCAACCTTCAGCCGCCCGCACCGTTCGACTTCGTGAACCCGGGAACCTGGCCAGCATGGCTCAGCCGCTACGAGGACTACGCCGTCGTTTCCGGCCTGACTCAAGCATCCGGCGACATGCAGGTACGCTCGTTGTTGTACTGCATGGGGCCGGAGGCCCACCCACTTCTTGAGACGTTCTCGCTCGACACCGCATCACTCGCCTCATTTCAAGCGGTTGCCGCCAGCTTCACCGACCACTTCGTGCATCCGGCGAATGAACTGTACGAGTCGTCGCGTTTTCACCGGCGTGTTCAGTTACCCGACGAGAGCGTTGACGCCTACTACGCCGAACTGTGTAGAATGGTGAAGCGGTGCAACTATCCGTCAGTTGAGGTGGAGCAAAGGCTTGTACGCGATGGATTCGTCGTCGGCCTCCGCGACTCGCGCCTTTCGGACCAGCTTTGCCGGAACGCGAAGTTGACGCTCAAAGAAGCATGGATGCAGGCCCGTCAATCAGAAGACGCCGACAAAGAAAAAACGTTGCCTCAAAACTGCGCAGAGCACTCCCGCGAGCTACACCTCGACGCCGTATGAGATGAGAAGTTCGCCTCTCGCCGCCGCAACTACGATAAGCGGCCTTCATCCCCGCGGAAAGCAGAGCGCTCCTGCCAGCCGTCAACATGTGAATTCTGCGGCCGCGTGCCACATCTACGTTCTAACTGCCCTGCTCGAAACTCCGTCTGCAACTTCTGCAAAAAGAAAGGACACTTTGCGGAAGTGTGCCGCGCACGGCTGGCAAAACAGAAGCTCGGCTCCATTCAGCTACACGCTGTCGGGACGCTCGCCGCGGCAAAGTTCGCCGACATCACCGTTGACAACTACACAGCGCAGTTCAAGGTCGATTCCGGAGCCGAGGTGTCCGCCGTTCCGAGCGACTTCCCTGCATTGCCGGCCAAGCTCGACCCCGTCAACAGCCTGCTCACCGGACCTGGCGGTCAGCCGCTGCGCGTGCTGGGTTCGTACATGGCGAGACTTCGGTGGCACGGGAAAATGAGCTCTCAGCGCTTGTACGTGATCCAGTCTCTCACCGTACCTCTTCTTGGACTGCCGGCACTTCAAGCTCTGGAAGTTGTAAAGTTTCTCGACGAACTTCAGACTCCGAAAGCAACATTGCGTGCTGAGCTCTTCCAGGGATTGGGCACCCTCAAGGACGAGTACACTATCCTTCTGAGACCTGGCGCCGTACCCTTCTCCCTAAGTGTGCCTCGCAGGATTCCCATCCCGCTACGCGGGGTCGTCCGTCACGAGCTTGACAAACTGGAGGAAGAAGGCGTGATCCGCAGGGTCGATAACCCAACCCCGTGGTGCTCTGGTCTCGTTGTAGTACGGAAAGCCGATGGTTCCTACCGGCTGTGCGTTGACTTGACTCAGCTGAACAAGGTGGTCCTTCGGGAACGCCACATCCTACCAACTGTAGAGCAAGTCCTTGGCCTCCTTGGCGACGCAACAGTTTTCTCCAAGCTGGATGCAACAGCCAGTTTTCATCAGATTAAACTATCTGCAGACTCCCAAGAGCTCACAACGTTCATCACCCCATTTGGCCGATACTGCTTCTGCCGGCTCCCCTTTGGCATCACCTCCGCGCCGGAGTACTTCCAAAAACAGATGGCCAGGATCCTGGAGGGCCAGGAAGGAGTCGCCAATATGATAGACGACATTCTGGTCTTTGGGCGCACCCGCGAGGAGCACGATGCCAGACGGAACCAGGTGCTGTCTCGCCTTGCAAAAGCAGGCATCACGTTGAACCAAGACAAGTGTCGTTTTGGTGTCTCCGAAGTCCCCTTCCTAGGAGTCATCGTTTCAGCACAAGGCATCAGGCCAAGTCCAGACAAGGTCGAAGCAATCAAAGCCATGGAGGCTCCAACCGACATCGCAGGTGTCGGGCGACTGCTCGGAATGGTGAACCATCTTGCCCGGTTTTTGCCTTGCATCTCAGAGGTCACAGCTCCCATCAGAGCACTTCTAAACAAGTCTGCGACTTGGGTGTGGCAGCATGAACAAAATGCTGCATTCGAGAAAATCAAGGAACTCCTGACATCAGACCGTTGCAAGGCCAAGTACCATCCATCATACGCCACCACAGTTTCGGCTGACGCAAGCTCATTCGGACTGGGCGCAGTCTTGCTGCAGACACAGCCCTCTGGAGAGCGCCGCCCAGTTGCGTTTGCTTCGAGATCAATGACCGAGACAGAGCAGCGTTACAGCCAGACAGAAAAGGAAGCGTTGGCAACAACATGGGCTATCCAACGGTTTGACGAATTCGTCCGCGGCATCACCTTTGATGTTGAGACAGATCACCTATCACTCATTTCTCTCTTCGGCAAGATGGAGCTGGACATGCTGCCGCTTCGCATACAGAGGCTCAGGTTAAAGACCATGCGATACCAGTTCCGAATGCTCCACGTTCCAGGAAAGCTGTTAGCTACAGCAGATACCTTGTCACGCATCACCCAAAAGGCGTCCCTCCCCCTGGACACCGTGGAATTGTTTGCAGTTCAAGTGGTCAGCGGCATGTCAGAAGCCTTGCCACTAAGCCCAGAGGACGTGCGACAAGCACAAGAGTCCGATGGCGAATGCAGAGTCCTCGCCTCCTTCTGCCAGAATGGTTGGCCACAGAAGTCCAAACTGCCACTGCACCTCTCCCAGTATGCCTCAGCAGCAGATGAGCTCTCTGTCTGCGACGGTGTTCTTCTGAAAGGCGCCAGGATGGTCATCCCGCATTCTCTTCGGCCGGCTGTTTTGACGCTGTTGCACGAAGGACACCAAGGCATCAACAGGACGAAAGCTCTCGCTCGAGAGTCCATTTGGTGGCCTGGCATTTCGGCAGACATTACTTCTCTGGTAACTAACTGCGAGCAATGTGCTTCCACTCGGGTGAACCTTGCAGAGCCCCTGGTCTCCACGGTCCTACCTGGACGTCCCTGGGAACTTGTCGGCATGGACCTGTTCCACCTCCGCAGCCATACATTCATCTTGGTGGTGGACTACCACTCCAGGTACCCTGAAGTTGTAACCTTGCGGAGCACAACGGCTCAGGCAGTCATCGACGTTCTCAAAAGCATCTTTGCCCGGCATGGGATTCCGCGAGAAGTCAGATCAGACAACGGTCCACCGTTCTCTTCACGCGAGTTTGCAGCATTGGCGGCATCTTACGGCTTTGACCACGTCACCAGCAGCCCGCACTATGTGCAATCGAACGGAGAGGTGGAGAGAATGGTCAGGACCATCAAGGAGTTGTTTAGCAAAGCAGCAGACCCTCATCTGGCCTTGCTCAGCTACCGGGACACCCCCGGAGTCGATGGCTTCAGCCCGGCCCAGCTCTTGATGGGACGACAACTCCGAACCAAAGTGCCGAAACAGGACTCCCAGTTATGTCCTCACTGGCCGTCGAGGAAAGACGTGAGGAGAAAAGATGCAGCCTACAAGCAGAAACAGGCCGCTGACTTTAACAGGCATCACAGAGCTCAATATCTGTCATCGCTCCGAACAGGCCAGGTTGTCTGGGTATGACCTGATCAGGTCAAAGCTACAGTGCTTAGCCCAGCACGCCGACCACGAAGTTATGTCGTGGAAACGGAGCAGGGTGGCGTCCTACAGCGCAACCGGCGTCACCTAGTGCCTTTTGCACCTCCTGCGCCAAGGGTGGAACCACCGCCGTCTGAGGAGCAGGAGCCACAGCGAACACTGCCCCCTCTGGAACCCCAGCGAACTACTACAGTGCAACCAACCGATTCCCTTGGACTGCCCCCTGCAGACAGTGACCGCAGTGATGGTGTGACACGAACATGTAGTGGCCGCCGTGTTGTGCCTCCGAACCGCCTGAACTTGTGATGTGCAGTGTCTGGCGTCCTCCGTCTTCCGTCTGGTCTTCAAGGGGGGAGATGTAGAGGTCGCCACCCTTCAGTCATTTAGTTCGGCTGCCACTAGCATGTGGCGCCCCTGAGATTGTATATATTCTGCCCCGAATAAAGTGGGAGGGCCCTTTTCGTTAGCTGAGCAGCTGTCGTGCGTATCGTCTCTCTCCGCGGGCACGGACCGCTCGTGCTTCGGCACGCTCGCGCGGCACCAGTCACAAGACAGGACCCAAATAAAATGAAATTTGTTGACTGACTGTAGCAATCGTAAGTGCACCCAATCTAGTATCACTTAGTCACTCTACAAATCCAGGTTTCAGCGATCCAGTCTCATTCGTTCATTGTAGCATTTTTCAACTGTTTCACCGTGCCATCCTTACAGAGTACTAACATTCTGAAGGTTTGTCCTCTCAATGACCTTGACCTTTCCAAAATGTGTCGTTTGTGTCTTAACTGGTTGGCCGCAGTTCATAAATGTCTCTGAGCTTATGCTGTACTAATCATTACAACAGAAATGCTTGCACTACGACCTTTGACTTATTGGTACCACCTTATTTTTTCACTCAAAGGCATCCATGCATAAAAATGTCTTTTTTGGGGCCCAATAATTTTAATATACAAAAGTAAGTTTTTTTCTTTTATTTTTTATGAATTGCCAGCCTTCAAGAAAACAAGCATGCTTCACCACACAGCACCTGTGCTGGTGTGGAAGCTGAGCCTACAGGAGGAAGAACAAGTCTGATGGCTTGTACAAGCACAATCATGAGGAGAAGAAAACTGATGCAGACAATCACTAATGAGCCTTGCCAGTCTCGTCACGAAATTGTACAAAATGCGACTTCCAGCCGTTTTGTTTCTTTCAAATGCAATGGTTAAGCGAAGCTAAACAGCCACGGGACACACTAATGCTTCAAGCGGAAACTCTGAAGCCAAAGATACAGTACAAGTAGCATGCATGAACCGTGACTGTCGAGCATTTGTAAAAGACAAATTAGAAAAATCAAGACAGCCGTCTTACCCCGTCTGATGCACCCTTCAGCAGCTGGATGAACTTCTTTGTGAGCAGACCGAGGGATGTGTCATACCGATTGCGTTCCCCATTTTTGCGAACTTGACCTCCAGCTGAGCTGGCCAGACGTCCCTTCTTCGTCGCTGGTGCCTTGAAATCAAATGACTCAGGGGACTCCATGTCTAGCCGGCGCTTGACCTGGTTTCTCTCGGCAGGAGGCTTGGCCGGATTGCGGGCCAGGTAGAAGTGGTCAGGAGTGTGTCCGTACTCGTCTATCACAATGGCAGCCACCGGCAGCTGGCCCGGCTTGACGAGCGAGTGCCGCGATCCTCCCGCTTCCTTGGCCGTAGGTGTCTTGAAGCTTCCACTGGCCATCTCCGTGTGAACCAAGTCCACCTGATGCGTGAAGATCATCATCCCTCGACGTGATGCGGCCCGCACCGCCAGCAGCCGGCGCCCAGCACTAAGTAGGCTTTCGCTACGCGGACATAGTGGACCTCGAAAAATCCCCCTCGAAACGTATATTACGCAAACCTTCAATCAAAACTGTACCATGATTGCACAACTAGATGAATTAAAGAGTCTATCCAACGTAATCCGGGACTAATATGATCGATTAAATGGACCGGATGACTTCGATTTAAATGTCTACCACAGAGGGTATAACGCGCAAAAACTGTTTCGCGCAAAAAAAGCGCCGCGTTGTTGTTAATATGGCCGCACAAAATGCTTGTTGTTTTTCTCCATGTAAACAGCTCATTTAAGGGGAAAGGCTACACTTGATAGGCAACTTTTTATTTATGTATAGATCTGAATGAAATTTTCACAGTTTGTGTATTTAGATGTGCCGATTCTAAAAAATAGATTTGGGTGCATGTTAAAGAATCCCGGGTCGTCGAAATTTCTGGAGCCCTCCACTACGGCGTTTCTCATATTCATATGGTGATTTTGGGACGTTATACCCCACATATCAATCAAGATTCTAAAAATGCAATTACTTTTTTGATAGGTCAAGTAGTTTCCAATATACTCTACAATCAATTTATAACCTGGGTCTTTTGTTTGGAGCCTAATTAGCATCTAAGAAAGAAGTACCAACACATTAACGACAGTATAGAAACAATGTAGCATGTTTAAGGAGTGCAATATGCTATAAATCAATTTGCTGGGCCAACAAGCTAGGAACTGAGTAGGTATTGAAAACATGTATTATGCAGCTTACATGCTAAGAAATAGAAAAATAAAGAACAGTTCTCACACACACAAAAAAAGCTTTAAAAATGGGACTTGAATGAATATGCAGGACTGGGCGCTGTCTTCTCTTTCCTTCCTGTTTCTTACATTTTTTTTTGCTTTTGTCGTATAGATGTACGAACAACCTCATGTGGAGACCTTTTTGTTTTAGCATGCTCGAGTCCATGCCTTTCTTCCTCATGTTCACTTTCTCTTCAAGCTTTGCCGTCTTAATTGTGTCATCTTCAAGGCATGGGAATGGGAAATCTGTTTGCATTGTTTGCTGAGCTTGGTAGGCACACAGCCTCAGCGGTCACCCTTTGTTTTCGTTTAGTGTATGTGCAGTGCAGTTGTCCCAGCAACAGGCAGACTGTGCGCTCGCTAGCAGTGGTGATCGCTGCGCTCACCTCTTCGTCAGAAGTGGAGCTCCTCGCCGAGGGTGCTGCCGTTCCTGTCGGGTGTGCCGTGACTACAATCTCGGACACCTGTCAGGCGTGCCTCATGCTCAAGGTGAGGCGTGCCATGTGGTAATGTAGCACCTGAAAAGCCATGCTCTAGGAGGAAATAATTCTCTAATGCTTGTTTGGCTTTTCTTGTGGTCTTTTTCACCTGGAAAAAAAAAAGTTCAATGAAGGAGAAGCTGGTATTGTGATGCACCGAGTTTTGAGAGCCAGGCATATATGTCATTGATAGAAGGTTTTGTCTCATCATAATCATTTATTGCCATGTTAACTTGCAACATGCATGCAGGGTGTCGTGGACCCTGCAAAAGAGATGGAGCGCCTGTCACAGAAGCAGGAGAAGCTGGAGACCCAACTGTCCAAGTTGAAGACCGCGATGTCTGCTGCAGACTACTCTACAAAGGTGCCAGCTGAGGTTCAGACCACAAACCTAGAAAAGGTGAGCCTTGGCTCAATACGCTTGCAATACGCTAAACTCTCAATAAACAGAAATCTGTTAAATAGAACTGCTGCTTAAGTGGAACTCTCTCTAATGTGATTGGTTTTTTACCTGAATCCTGTACCTATGCTTGCCTCTCGGTAAACGTAACTCCTGTTAAAGCACATTTTCGTGGTCCTTTGAGGTTTCTGTTTAATGTGAATCTGCTGTTTGTTTATTCTGCTTACTTTCTTACTACCCGCTTGTTCATACAGATAATGAGATCTATGGTATCGGTATTAATTTGACCCTGATGGGACCAACAAAATAGTCTAATTATGTGCAGCCATAATTAAGCAAAAGGTGTACATTCAGCTTATTTATTTTGGAGTATTTTTCTCCATTAAAAAGTGACTTTGGATATTACACACACCTACTGTTTTTGGGTGTGAAGTAAAATGTTGTTGTAGAAGGGACATTGCTGCCTTGAACAAAATGCAAATTGAGCACGTATCCAATTTTTCTGGAAGAAAAATGTTGCATGCTTGAAATCTGGCTATAAGAGAAAGTCAACCAACTTTAATATCACATAATGAATAGTTGGTGGTTTAATATCTGTCATGAACTTTTCAAGTCATGAACTTTTCAAATGGTGCTATCACTGTCTAGGTAAACTTATGGCAAATCTTACGGGGATATGGTAGAGTAGATAGACCAAAAAACTGATTTTTTTTTAATTTCATTAGTAAAAATTAATACATATTGTGAGGAGCAAAGCCATGCTATTGCGATCATGTATGGGTGCTTTAAAAACGGTGCCTCTCCACAGATGTGCGGACTCTTTTCCGTCATTGTTCCTGTGTGTATACATTTTGTATAATAACTGTGGCTAGATCAGTTGAATATATTCACTTCCTATCATTTTCATTAATTTTGATTGCAAATTTCTCCACCAAAATGGTTTTTTGGCGTAATTATGGCATGTTGTGGACTCGTTCTGTGCGTGTTTTTAAACATAAAATCGTGTTCTTCTAATGATCAGCTTTTGAAAATTTTCCTAACTTGACGTACCTTTTCTGGAAAACTGCCGAACCGTATGTGCTCGCATTTTTTTATATTACCGCATTTACTCGCATAATCCTCGCACTTGCTTGATTCTCGCATCTCCTGCATTGCCCAGTAAGAATGCAATTTTTTTTTCTGGGAGTGATTATTACACCCCCTAAATTGTAGCAAAAACGTTGCCTGCTCTTTCAAACCACTGATGATGATAGCACACAAAAGCCTGGCACCATCTCTTAAGCATTATGTGTACTATTAACATCAACACACGAGCCCCAATCTCATCCAAGCTAAGTCAAAGTGGAAAGTGCTTCATTTTGTGGTCATGCTATGCGGCGATATAAAATTTACACAGATACTTTCAAGTTTCAACAACGGCAACAGAGCCGCCGTTAGGTACTTTGGAATCGACGAGTTTTGTGTTGGCTACTGGCGACAGCAGCACGAGCAGCTGAAAGCCATCAAGGCGCGTTGGGTCTTTCATGTGCTTAAAACTGGGATGGATGGTGAAACTTTATTTCGTCAGAAGGCAACTGTGAACAATTCCATGTTAGATGGCCATCAGCTCAAGGTTGACGTTGCACGCTAACATTTCCCAGGCTCCCGTTGAATGACGAACGCTAATACTGCACCCGCAAGCTTTGCGTACAATATTTCTGTAATACTTGCTTGCGGCTTTTTTGTCTCAGATAAATCTTGCCTTGTGTTGAACATGTGGCTTTATTGTGAGGTAAGTCTTTATTAGTACTTCTCAAAGCTTGTAGTTAGTTGCTGGCATGAGAATCCTGATTTGTGACCACTTCGTTTTCTTTTTTGCTTTTTACGTTTTCACGGAAAATTTTCCCCACATAGTATTCGTACCCCAACATTTCATTAGTTTTCTGCGAAAAAGAAGTGTGAGGATTATGCGAGTGAAACGGTACTAGACCCGAGTCTCTTCTAAATAGTCTGAACATAAAACTTTGTAAAACTGTGCAAGTTTTAATTAAGAAAAAAAAAGAAAGAATAAATTGGAATGCCTCTTTGATCGGCATTTGACAAGTGAGGAATATATTTTTTTTTTGTGTAATAAATGGAAGAGCCCATTTTTTATAGGCTTAGATTAAGGCCACAGGGTAGGCCCTATATCTCCAACGTATTCTAAAGCTTCTTTATGGCCCTTTTTCTCAGGAACTACTTCATGTAAAGAGTTTGAGTTTGTTTCAGATTATTTTTTGCCATTCCTTCAAGCAATTGAACACAAATTACGATTGTATTTTAAGTCGACATTTTTGCGAATTTTAAGTAAAGCAAGTAGATTTCGTCATTAGTTTTTCAGTGGTCTCACTCCTGCACCAAGTGTGCCAAAGTCTACCAACTCAAATTTACTGTGCCATCCTGATAATAGCAATGGATATTGCGCCAAACTGCACCTAAGTCGGATTTGGAAGCGTCTATCACGGGCGATATCCACGCCGGCGCGTCATAACATGTGCACCTTTTTCTCGGGGCCGATCAAGTCACAATCACGTACCTAGAGTTATTCTGCTGAATAAACAGCGGTTGTGCGTGCGTCATAAATAATCCACGATGCTATGTTTGGTGTCGACGCAACTTTTGTTCTGCAAATCTGCTTAACAGCAAAAAGAGTTCTCTGCAGGGGCTTGTGATGTCTAGTTCATGGTAGCGTGAAAGAAACTGTGGTGGCGCTTCATCGGCGGCCATCGTCTATTCCTGGAACGCTGCTGATAGCTCGTTTTGAAGAGTTGCGCAGCGCGTAATTGAAGGGATTTTAACTAATAACTTCATGCGTGCTGCCAGAATACCTGTCGTGTCTACTTCTGGACATCGCAATGTAATTTTCTGTGCTTCGCGTCCACAAAACATGTGAACGATGGGACACTTTTTCTCTAATATACTTTATTCCTAGATTCAGAAGAGCTTTTTCGTGATGCCTTTCTGAAGCACATCCGCGTTTGTAATTTCTGTTGCGGTAAAAGCCAAAAAGATCCTGCCCTTTCGAACTCGATATTGGTAGGGTCCAAATACAAAATCGCCGTGTGCTTTATTTAGATGTTATCTCATTTATGAAAGCATGTGTCCTGGTCGGTACAGCTGCAATTTGGTTTTAATACACCCAGCTTTCAGTAGTGGGGCCATAGCTGGCGGCTCCAATGTTAGAAGGCCCACTAGGAATTGGCTACGTCATGTTATACGTACGTCTCTCATTTTCCAGGGTAAGTAGCGTATGGTTAAAAACAAACAAAAAATTGAACATCACGATATCGCATTCATTGCTTTTTTTTTTTTTTTTAGGAGTGGGAGTGGGGAAGGCTGCATTGCTCAAAGGGTGCAGTCGCTGACGCGCGCCATGTCTTGAGGCATAATGAGGCTGCTCATTAACTTTCTGTGCTACTAACCTCTGCTTTGCGTTTCGGATAACTGACAGCACAAAAACCGCTTCGGCAACTGGAGTGATCATTGTCCCTTTAGCCAGCGTTGTTTTTACTTACGCAATATCGGGTCCACAAGATAGAATTTGTTACTATCGCATAAGCTTTTAGTGATGAATGCAATAGCAACAAATTGTATTTTTATACCAAATAATAAGGTTTGATGTCATCCGCGAGATGCTCTAGCGGTGGGGTCGCCATTTCAGAAGCCCGCGCACTTGCTACGCTCAAAAAACTTCTTGCATGCGCGGTGTTCAATATCTGTACAGCGACTTGAACGGCTAGAAACCCCCGGAACACCTCTTTCACGCCGAAGCATGTACAGATAGAATAAGACTTGTCTAGAGCACCCAGCCGGCTGCTCCAGCTGCCGTACTTTTTTTTTGTCAGAAATGTGTAAAGACAGACACCGTAATAATACCAAACATGGTCATACTGCGTGTCAAGTTTTTGCGTTATAGTGTAAGCATCGACGGAAGCTAGTGGCTAACGTGAGATAGAAGCCATGGCCAATGTCGATAGAAGCCAACAACAATGTCGACAGGCACGCGCTCCGCTGCTCTAGATAAGTGTGATTTAATGCCCCTATAAGGCCGCTTTTCCCTTAGTCACTTCGCGTTTAGGGTACTAGGTAGAAGGGTATATTAGCTGTCTTTAATATCTGCTGAAATAGTGAGCGTGCCAGCGATTAAAGTCAAACTTCATATAACAAGCCCCCCCCCCCCCTCCCTTGTGATCCTAGTTCCTTCCTGCTTCTTGAAAACGGGTGGCACGTTCCTCCGACGGCAGGCTTGACATGCGGGGTGGTGTTATCGCACCCGTCCTCTGTGCAAAAGAGATGCGTCGGCTCTTTTATCTCCTGCTTTAGCCGCTTTTGTCGCCCACGCTCGTGCGCTTTTACATGCTTGCAAAACAGGATGCACAGGAGAATCTTATTAATTTTTAATTTAGACAGTACTAAAAACATGACGGTGACGTCCAGTGGTGTAGCCAGAGGGGGACATTGGGAACACCCCCCCCTGTAATTTTGTTTCACCATGGCACATATCACGCAAAATGACCATTTGCCTGCCTGCCCCCCTTTGAATCAAGGTTCTCTCCCCCCTCCCCCCAAAAAATGAAAAAAATATTTCTTCTATGAAGTCTGGCTTTGAAAGACCTTTACTAGTCTCGAGGAACCGGTAGCCGACAGCTACGATGACTGAACAAAGATGATGATTCTATGCAACAACAATGAGGATGCATGAGCAACACATGATAATGATGATAATATATAGATGAAGAGGATGGTTATACTAAATGCCCACACTAATTCACTCCCCCCTCCTGTCGAGGGGACAAAGAACATCGCATGAAGGGCTTCATACGGGAGACATGGACGACCTCAGTAGTTTGATAACGGTGATATGCTGGGGCTACAAGTGGCGTCACGCGATAATTCACTGGTGAAGTCTCTTCGAGAACTGTGTACGGCCCGATAAATCCTGGCTGAAATTTGACGCACAAACCAGGTGTGCGAATAGGCATCAAGATGAGCACTTACGGCTGAATGGCCGTATTGTAGGCGAAAGCGACGACTGGTAGAACTACGTCCCAGTTCTAGTGGTGTGATTGAATTTAGGCGGCGATCATGTCAGCAAGAGCGCAGTGGAATCGCTCAGTGAGTCCGTTAGTCTGGGGAGATCTCTGACGTCATGATGTCTGCAATAAATCAAAATATTTTTAGCTCTTCACAAGAGCCCCAAAATAATTATTTATGTCCTTGAATGTAAATGCTACTTGCTTCTCCTTCACGATGTAAAGTTAGCTGCTCAGGATTGCTTCAAAATGGAAATTTTGCTGCTCCAAAGTGCTCCAAAATAAATTTCTCTGCTCCACAGTGCTCTGAAACGCACATTTTGCTGCTTCAAAACTTGCTCCAAATCAGCAGACCTCGGTAGCATCGCTGTTTTTTTTTATAAAGCTGCTGAAGAAATGAAAACTGTCCAACAAATGTACACCATTCTATTGTACACTAGCGATAATTCAAACTCTGATAATTCATACTTTTAGTTAATTCAAACAAAACTCAATTTTTTGGTTGGCCCTCTATTCTGTCAATGTATTTAAAAGCCTGTTAGTTCAAACTCCATCACTCAGTTAATTCATACTTTTTGCAGTTTCATACCAGAAAATATCTGCTGCTTTTCCTCTGCTGTTTAAAAACTTAGGCGTTATAATTGTAACAGTCTAAAAACAAAAACTAAGCACCTCAGGCCTTCAAGGAAAAAGGCTTTGCTAGTAAACAAATGTTTCAGACAAAGCGCATGTATGGTAAACCGTGATGCTTCTTTAATGCTCTAGAGAGCGTAGTGCTGAAGGCACATACCTATAGCAATGAAGCAGTTGGCAATTCACGATTTCTTTAAAAGGTCTCATCAGCAGTAAATGGCTAATAAACTTATGGACCTTACACCTCTGCTTTCTGTTCATTGCGTGCAGTTAGGGTTTAAAAACACTTAAAAAATTTTTAAATGTGATAAAGTCAATGCTTAATCATAATGTGTGGTGTCACTTCACCCAGAGTCATCTATCTGAGAACTTCTGATAATTCAAACAAAATGCAGAGGTCCCTTTGAGTTTGCATTAACAAGAGTCAACTGTATTTCAGTACTTCGTATTGATGTTTGTTTTATTGTGGTTAACAATGGGCCTTCTGCATTTTTAAGTTGTTTTGATAATGAAGCAAATGAAAAAGAAAAGTTTATTTAAAGATTTCGAGGGTTAAAGAGGAAAAACAAGTTTCTTTCATGTTTTGTTCAAAATGAAGATGTACTGAATAATCTAATTAATAGCAACCTGCCACACAATCATCGCACTAGTCAGCTTTTTTGTTTCTTGTTTTCCTGCTTTCCTGGCTTGTTTTGCCATATTTTCTGTGCTTCTTATGATCCAATACTGTTGATGGCTGTCTATCTCACTCAACCATGTCGCAATGTTAAACCTAGATGGCCAAACAATATTGAGAAAGTTTAGTCGAGCGAAGAATGGCTTTTTGAAAGTTAGAATGGTTTCAGAAGTGGCACTTCTGAGGGTTTCCATTCCAAAGAACACAATCCATTGTGTTCTCGACGAATGTTACTGCTTCTCCACATTCTATGCAGACACACTTACTCAGTCACGGTTTGTAGAAGATCCATATAAATCAAAGCATAGCCATTATCACTACACGTAACATTTTGTCCTCGCAGCAATGCAGAATGGGGACAAAGTTGACTTGCTGAAGTGCTCACACCAGTACTCTCAGTCTTGTTTCTGTTAGTAGCTGAAGCGTGTTGACTTCCAATTATACTAAACTAGTGCACTTTCTAAAACAGTGTCGTTGGTTTGTCAGCTTGAGATCTTTTGCTGCCACAACAAAATCAACAAATATGCAACTAGGTAAACTAAAAATAAATGCACAGAACCCCGTCTTCATGCGGGTCTCACACATGCAAAGCAAGTCGACTTAGTAAAAAAAAAAAAAAGCCATACGTGATAAAAAAAGGAGCTGCACCGTGTGCCTTTAAGTAGTCAGTGCACGTCTTTATAAACCTTCTAAGGTCAGGGAAACTATCAGTACCGATTTTTCAAAAGTTTTACTTAAGGCAGAAAGCTCAGGCTGTGACGATTTGAGAAAAAGGGGCTTGGCTGCTTGTTAGTTGGTCTTGAAAACCTCATCTCTTTGGCTCAAAAGGGGTGCAATAGCTGCACCGATCGCACCAATTCGATACAATTCCCTATTTTTGCTCCGAGCTGCGCCAAAATGATGAAATTCACTGAAACTGCGCCACGCTGCATGGAAATGCTCGACCAGCTTCAAAATTTTCTTAGTTGGGCTAACTTTGTGAGGACTGGAAGCCACATTGGCCACCTGCAGTTGGACATAATAAACCAAACCCAGTGCGCAGGCCCTAACCCTAAACCACGATGTAAGATATATGCCGTAATTACTCGAATCTAACGCGCACCTTTTTTCCGGTTAGGCGAGTTCATAAATCGCATGCGCGTTAGAATCGAGTACGAAAAAAAAAAAAATTATTACGGTCATTCTATTGCCATCGGCATTCCAAAATGGCCGCCCCCTACGTGCGTCGGCCATTTCTGCCTATGTGTTTCCCATGTGCGGCACTTCGTACGTGTGCTGAGGAGTGCGTCATCTTGGTGTGCATTAGCATCGACGGCATGGAAGGGCCGACTCCAAAAACTCGACGAGTGCACCACTCTGCCGCTTTTAAAAGAAAAGTCATCGCGTGTGCTGAAACGGACGTAAATCGGGCTGCATCGCGGTCTTTCGAAGTTCCCGAAACGTGCGTGCGGGACTGGCGGAAACAAAAGCAGAATATTGTTTGACAGCAAAGATTCACGCAAAGGCTTCAGCGGACCACAGCAGGGTCGGTTTCCGCAAATTGAAGAGCTGCTCGGCGAGTATGTGATTGAGCAGTGAGCGGCACAGCGGCCCGTGATGACAGAACTGCTCCAAGTGCAAGCTGTGCAGTTAGCCTTAAAAAAAGGGCTAATGCGGAGCCAGTTTAAAGCGAGCAGGTGCTGGCTAACTAACTTTATGAAGAGGAAATGCTTTTCCCTCTGAAGGCGAACGGGCGGACCCGAGCTAACGAGGGAGTTACGGCTCCCTCCCACGCCTAGCCGTGCGTGGCTTTGCCGTGTCCGGGGAAAAGGGGATCCTGGGGGTTGAGCCAATGCTGGGTGATTGGACCTTTAAGGCCCCCCGGCAGAGGCAACACACCCCTTTGGCCCTGGCTTCATGTAGACGGCACCCCTGGGCTGACCCACCCAGGGGAAATCGGCAGTCGCCTTTTCCTATCTCTCTCTTCCTACATCTTAGTCTTTTCTCGTCTTTAAATCTATCCTGTCTTCTTCTCTCTTCCATTTACTTCCGATTTTTCCTGGCGGCAAGGGTTAACCTTGTGTAATTACTCAACCTTGAGTAGTTATATTTGGTTATAGTGGCAATGTACGGCTGGCGTCTGCAGCCTTATGTTATTAAGTGCTTCAGCGTCCCCTGGTTGGACTCCATGGTGGGTGGTCGCCATTGCTGCCGAAAAAAAAGTACACTACTATGGGAACACCTGCATTTCCCCGTCTACTAGATCGTCCTCCACCTAAGAGGGGACGCACCGATGACATCTCAATTTTCAATCAACCCAGACAATGTTTTCCCAAATTCCATGTTGTGCACAGCGAAAAGCCAACAAAACAAGCCAGAGCCATATCTCCATTTCTTGTTGCTAAATCTCTGACTGAGGTCTTTGGCCCAGGATACAAGGTTACAAAAATGGCTAGCGGAGACCTTCTCCTTGAGCTGCCTGAAAAACACCACTATGAAAAAATTGGCAGTCTCATAGCATTTGGTAATATCCCAGTATCTGTTTCACCTCATAGATCAATGAACACCTCACGCGGAGTTGTTTCAGAAGCAGACCTTCTTGAAATGTCTGAACAGGAACTGCTTGAAGGCTGGAAAGAGCGAAATGTCACAGATGTGAAACGAATCGTCATCAGACGAGAAAACAAAGAAATACCTACCAAACATTTAATACTCACCTTCGCATCTAGCACACTGCCTTCATCTGTAGACACAGGCTACATCAAACTATCTGTCCGTCCCTACATTCCCAATCCAAGACGGTGTTTCAAATGTCAACGATTTGGTCATGGCTCGCAGAACTGCCGGGGTAAGGAAACTTGTGCAAGATGTGGTAGCCGCGGCCACCCTTCTGATAACTGTGTTACTACGCCTCACTGCGTGAATTTTGACGGGGAACACGCCGCGTATTCGCGTCGTGTCCTAACTGGAAGAAAGAAAAAGAAATAATCACTCTTAAAGTCAAAGAAAACATCACATTCAAAGAAGCAAGACGAAGAGTGTCGCCATTTTACGGCGCAACATATGCTGATGCGGCGCGTCGGGGGGCACCACCGCACCAGCCCTCGCCACTCCTTCGCCCCGCGCATACCGAGCCGGTGGTTGTGGCACCTGCCCCCAAGGCGGCTGTAGCCCAGGCTACACCGCCTACTTCCAAACAGAGACCGGAGACTCCAGAGTCCTCGGATCTCAGGGCCTCCCCTCACCAGGCGAGGCCCGTAATCCGAACTAACAGCCCGCACGTGCGGGCATCCAGTGCCTCCAAGCAGGCAATGGATACGTCGGCACCCTTGGTGCCGAAAGAGCGGTGTGGCTCCTTGGAGCGCGCCAAGAAAACAAAAACGCAAATAACAGGGCCTGGTGGTGGCCCTGGTAAGTGAACTCAAACTCCCCCGTCTAAACAGCCACTCGCTTTTCGTACACACAGCATTATTTTACATTCACCATGAACACTCAAATTATACAATGGAACGTCAGGGGCCTTCTCAGAAACCTTGACGACATCCAAGAACTCTTACACGAACACTCACCAAAAGTGCTGTGTGTACAAGAAACACACCTTAATTCAAAACACACAAATTTTCTTCGTAAACACGTTATTTTTCGAAAGGACCGTGATGATGCCATGACATCATCCGGAGGTGTTGCCATCATAGTGAAACAAGGAACTGTATGCACACACTTACAAATACAAACATCCCTTGAGGCAGTGGCTGTTCGAGCGCTTCTTTTTGATAAACTGATCGCAATCTGCACTATTTACATTCCTCCTAGCTATCAGCTTCAAAAACGTGATTTACACTCCTTAATTGATCAACTTCCGGAACCTTATGTTCTCTTTGGAGACTTTAATGCGCATAGCAGGCTATGGGGTGACTCTCGGTATGACGCGCGAGGTCGACTGATCGAACAGTTTCTTCTCTCGTCGAGCGCGTGTCTCCTAAATCGAAAAGAACCAACCTATTATAATCTCGCCAATAACACCTATTCCTCCATAGACCTAAGCATAGTATCTCCATCTCTTGTGTCTCTACTCCAGTGGAAAGTCGTCAGTAATCTGTACGGAAGTGACCACTTCCCCGTAGTTTTGAGCACAAATACAGTAACTGAGTCTCCACCACGTGTTCCCAAGTGGCTCATAAACAGAGCCGACTGGGAACAGTTTTATACCATCGCTCGTCTAGGTTGGAATGACATATGTACTTTGAACATTGATGTTGCTGTCAACTTTTTCACAGCGTTTTTAATTGATGCTGCAACAAAATGCATCCCACAAACAAATGGACACCCTGGAAAACGGCCTGTGCCATGGTGGAACTCTGAATGCCGAAACGCGCGCAAACAGCAAAACAGAGCTTGGAGGCTGCTTCGGAACTCACCGACAGCCGAAAGTCTTGACACCTTCAAGAAAATAAAGTCTCAAGCTAGGAGAACGCGTCGGCAGGCCAGAAGAGAAAGCTGGCAGAAGTTTTTTTCAGGGATCAATTCTTACACACAAGAGGCCAAAGTCTGGAACATGGTCGGTAGGATAGCAGGGAAACAAGTACACACACTTTTACTCGTAAACACTCAAGGTGATACCTTGGAAGATCAGGCAAACTTCCTCGGGGCACATTTTGAACGGGTATCCAGCTCGTCCCACTATACTGACACTTTCCAAAAATACAGAACAAGATTAGAAAAGCAGAAACTCGAACACAAATCCACTAGATACGAGACATATAACCAAGCTTTCAGTCTAGCGGAGCTCCGAACATCTCTAAACTCCTGCAGTACTTCTGCCCCAGGTTCTGACCGTGTGATGTATGAAATGTTAAAAAACCTACCAAATGAAACCCGAAAAACCTTACTTTGTTTGTACAATGCTATTTGGTCTTCTGGCACTATTCCTACCTCCTGGAAAGAGGCTATTGTTATTCCCATTTTGAAAGAGGGCAAGGACCCTTCTTTACCCTCGAGTTATAGGCCCATAGCACTTACAAGCTGCTTGTGCAAAGTCTTCGAAAAAATGATAAACTGCCGACTTGTACATTTTCTTGAAACAAATAATTTGCTCGACCCATTTCAGTGCGGGTTTCGAGAAAGTAGATCCACCACAGACCACCTTGTTCGTATCGAGGCACAGATCAGAGACGCGTTCGTCCATAAACAATATTTTCTCTCTGTGTTCCTCGATATCGAAAAGGCTTATGATACTACATGGCGTTACGGAATTCTAAGAGACCTGTCCCACCTTGCTGTGCGCAGAAGAATGTTTCATATAATCGAAAGTTACCTGTCAAACCGGACATTCCGTGTCCGTCTGAGCAGTGTGCTCTCCCAAACATTTGTCCAGGAAACAGGCGTGCCACAAGGTGGTGTGCTTAGTTGCACACTTTTTATTATTAAAATGAATTCTTTGCACTTGTCCATTCCCCGCAATATGTTCTATTGTACATATGTCGACGACGTTCAGCTTGGCTTCAAGTCATGCAACTTGGCCATGTGTGAGCGGCAGGTTCAGCTGGGTTTAAATAAGATCTCCAAATGGGCATATGAAAACGGATTTCGACTTAACCCACAAAAAAGCACGTGTGTCTTGTTCTCTCGAAAGAGAGGCATGCACTCAGAACCCGACATTCAACTGAACGGGCAACAACTGTCCGTCAAAGCCGAGCATAAATTCTTAGGCTTAATCTTGGACAACAAGTTGACCTTCGAACCCCACATAAAGTATTTAAAAACAAAATGTTTAAAAGCCATGAATGTTATAAAAGTGTTGTCACGTACTACGTGGGGTAGTGACAGGAAATGCCTCATGAACCTGTATAGAAGCCTTATTCGCACCCGCTTAGAATATGGGGCCACTATTTATCAGTCAGCGACTCAAAGTGCTTTGAAGATGCTGGATCCCGTGCACCATTCGGGCATCCGCCTTTCTACGGGTGCTTTTCGCACCAGCCCCGTAGAAAGCCTTTACGTTGAGTCAAATGAGTGGTCGCTTCATCTGCAAAAAACCTACATGTCCTTTGTATATTTCCTTAAGGTGAAAGCAGACAAGAGGCACCCCTCATACTCTACTATTAATGACTTGTCGAGCTCCATTCTTTTTCAAAACAGGCCTTCAATGAGGCAGCCCTTCTCAGTTCGCCTGAAGGGTTTAGCTGAGGACACTGGAGTGTCACTCGAACACAGTTTAATGGCTCCTGTAGCATACCCACCACCGTGGCAGTGGCAGACTATAGATTGCGATGTGTCTTTTTTAGAAGTTACTAAACATGCGCCTATTGCCCATATTCGAACATTTTTCTTGGAACTTCAACACAAATACACACGTCTTGAGTTTTTTACAGATGCCTCTAAGTCTAACTCCTCTGTGTCCTACGCTGCTGTTGGCCCTTCCTTTTCGGATGCTGGCCCTCTACATCCAGGCACAAGTATCTTCACAGCGGAAGCTTACGCGATACTTGTGGCAGCTAAACACATCAAACAATCACAAATACAAAAAGCAGTAATTTATACAGACTCCCTCAGTGTGGTAAGGGCTCTGCACAGTCTTAAAAAACAAAAAAACCCTGTCCTCGTTTCACTTTACTCCATTTTATGCACCCTCTACACACTCAACAGACATGTTGTTGTGTGCTGGGTGCCAGGGCACCGTGAGATTCAAGGCAACGTGATTGCGGATCAGCCTGCTGCATCCGCCCACGAAAGCACCGCCATTACACCGACATCAATCCCGGCCCTTGATCTTAAGCCGTCTCTCAAACGAAAACTCAGGGACTACTGACAGAGCAAGTGGGATACACACACACAAAACTAACTACACGTTATCAAGCCACACCTTGGCCATTGGCCACCAGTATCAAAATCACGTCTAACAGAGGTAACACTAACAAGACTCAGGATAGGACACATATACACGACACACACACATCTTTTGTCCGGTGGTGATCCACCATTGTGTGATAAATGTGGTGAGGCATTAACAGTTCTTCACGTTTTAATTCAATGTAAACATTTAGACACTCTAAGAAGACAACAGTTCCCACTATCCTAGCGACAACACATACCTTTACACCCTGCAATGTTCGTCGGTAGGGAACCGCTTTTTAGTCACAAATCATTATTAGCGTTTTTAAAGGAAATTCATAATTTTCATATCATATACCCGGGCATACCGTAGCACGACCTCTCTAGAGAGGTTTTTGCTGCGGTGGCTACACAGGAAAGCACTTGCCTCACGGCCCTTGCACGCAAGGGTACTAACGTGTGAGGTACTTGTGCTAATGCCATACATGTCCTCCATCGTTTTTCATTATCACCAACTTTTGTCACCTATTCACACCACACACACCTTTCACGGCATGGTCATGATTTTATTACTTGTATGTTTTTACCCGCTTTACTGCGAGGAATTTTATGGCCCTTATACAGCCGCTAATCACAACCATTGTCCACATTCCTGTCTCATGAACTGGCGCTTTTTGGCCATCAAATGGCCCTTGCGCCAAAAACACCATATATCATCGAAGGCGAACGGGCATATGCCAAAAGTTGCCGGAGGATACAAAGAAAAGCTTCAGTTTTCAGAGGCTCGTCCTAAACTTGCGGCACAACAACGACTCCCTGCTTGGGCAAATCGGGAATGCCGATCAGACGCCTCTTTACTTCGACATGCCTGGCACCACAACCGTCGAGAAAAAGGGGGCGAAGCAAGTTCGCGTGCTGACATCGGGCCACGGTAAAACTAGAGTGACGGCAATGCTCCGTTGCACGTCAGATAAGCACAAGCTTCCCCCGTACCTCATATTTAAAGGGAAGACGCTCCCGAAAGGAGTCTTTTTCCCGAGTGGTGTGATCGTGTGGGCGAACGAGAAAAATGGGTGCATGTGCAATCGATGTCTGACTTTTTTTTTTTTCGTCATTGAAACCGGGTGCGTGTTACAATCGAGGGCGCGGTAGAATCGAGTAAATACGGTATTCCTTAGGTCAGAACAATCGTGAGACTGCTGATATCTCAACTGAATCAAATGCTTCCACGTAATCATAGCCTTCATAAATTACAAGAAGGCATTTTATTCAGTAGAGATATCAGCAGTCATGCAGACACTGAAGAATTAGGACGTCGATGGACCATATAAACACCCTGGAAGAAATCTACAGGGGATCAAATATAAAGAAAGCAGCAAAACACCAATTAAGAAGGGTGTAAGGGAGGGGGATACAATCTCCCCAATGCTATTTACCGCGTGCTTACAGGAGCTTTTCAGAGGCTTAGAATGGGAAGAGTTAGGTATAAGAGTTAATGAAGAGTACTTTAGTAATCTGAGCTTCGCCGATGACATTGCATTGCTGAGTAACTCAGGGGACGAATTGCAATTCATCATTACTGAATTAGACTAGGAAAGCAAAAAACTAGGTCTTAAAATTAATCTGCAGAAAACGAAAGTAATGTACAGTCAAATATTGCTACAATGAAATTGATGAGACGCATGAAAAAATTTGTTGTTGTGGAATTTCGCTGTAGTGAAATTTCACCTATAGACCACAAAATTTGGCAAGATCCGATGATTATGACTACTCCTTTGTTCTCAGCAAGCGTAAGCATTGAACTCCCGCCAACTCAGACATGCCTGGCCGAACACTAAGTGAACGTATTTTCCTACTGTGGCCATAAATGAACGGCAGGAAAGCCGTAACAGTTCGTGTCGTTTTATGGCTTTATTGCCTTTCATCTCTGGCTGTGTTAGCTGCAGACCTTTGGATCGTATTCGCTATCGATGAACAAGACAATAGCGACTGCCGTTTTCTGCGCAGCGGTTGTAGCAAACTAGTTTCGCTTTCAATTTGTGCGCGCTACGCTGGCCATGCGCATGATTAAGAACTGCATCGTTGCTATCTCTGTTCGCATTGTCACGGAAAGGAATATTGGGTTGAGTCGCCCATGATTGCGTTTGACACGACCGCATTTATATTCGCAGTGGTTGCGGCAGAATGCATTTACGCTTAAACTAGATGCGCACTGCTCGTGTGTGCGCCTTCAGGATGCATGGTTGTCATTCACTATCACAGGGCTAGTGACGAAGAGCAGTTGTTTTGTTTTGAACGCGATGTCGAGTACATATGGCGGGGGCGGGGGGCTTCTTGCAGATCGCGATTCTGCCGCGGCCCTCATGTACTACGTCAAATGACCATCATGGTGGATGGGCAAGCTGTCGCCGAGCATCACAATGGCGATAAACTTAGCGGGATGTGCGTGTAGTGGCAGAGAGCTTTTATCCGATGAAAACACGATTGTTGCGGTACTGCCGTGCACTCTAGCTGGATGTCACGAGCCATCAAGAAATGACCGAGTTGGTATCGCCATTTCGCGGCAATCGGATAGGATAGTACGTTAAAGCTGGAATATTTAAGAATAGTTTTTGTTATGATGAGACATTTTTCACATTGTTTTCTATGAATGGCTGACAGGGACTCGAAAATCATTTGTTGTGGTGGAAATTTTGTTGTAGCAGCATTCATTATAGCGGGATTCTGCTGTAGAACAACCTCGGAAAAGAACAGCGCTTCGAGATAGGTAGCACTGCGCTTTAGTTGTAAAAGGGTATGCCTACTTAGGACAGGCAGTAACCGTGGAGTCGTACCACGAGATTGAAGTAACTAGAAGAATAAGAATGGGGTGGAGCACATTCAGCAAACATTCTCAAATCATGACTGGTAGATTGCCACTATCCCCCAAGATAAAGGTATATAGACCGTTTTTCACAGCTAGTTTGTCTATGCTAAACTAGGTGGCATCACCGCACCGAAGCGCCACAGCCTTCTTTCTCCTCAGCGACGCGGCCTTAATGTGGCGTGTGGTGGATGTTGCCCTGCAGCCTACGGTGAGAAACGGTAGTGGTAGTGACTCTTGAAGAAGGAAAAGGGCACCTAATTTGTGACAATCATAAGGCGACACGGCGCTGTGCCTAGGAGAAAAAAAAAAGAAAAGAGAAACGGGCGGCGAGGACTATGCACTGCACACACTTTCCTGGCCTTCAAACAGGCAGCGGTGGGGGCTAATTGGCGAGCCATCAGCGATGGTGAAGAAGTGGAAAAGAGAAGGCCATTAGTTCACGTATTCAAACGTGGCAGTGCCCGTTCGCCACTGCGGTAAACCGTCTATAACAACTGCATCTTGCCGGTACTTAACTACGGAGCAGAAATCTGGAGGTTTACAAAGAGGGTTAAGCTCAAATTGAGAAGGACACAGGGAGCGATGAAAAGGAAAATGATAGGTGTAACTTTAAAAGATCTAAGGAGAGAGCAGAGTGGATCTTTGTCAAGCCGCTGTACTGCGGCTTTTTTTCCGCTACCCCCATATTTCTCAAGGAGAAATAAAAGCGGATTGATTGATTGATTGACCAGGGAACGAACTGGGGTAAGAATATCATGGTTGAAAATAAGAAGAAGTGGACATGGGCCAGACACATAGTGGGTAGGCAAGATAACCGCTGGTCATTAAGGATAACTAACTGAATTCCCAGGGAAGGCAAGCGGGTTAGGTGGAGGCAGAAAGTTAGGTGGGTAGATGAGATTAGAAAGTTTTCGGGTATAAAGGGGCAGCAGCAAGCACAGGACTAGGTTGACTGGCAGAACATGGGAGAGGTCTTTGTCCTACAGTGCACGTAGTCAGGCTGATGATCATGATGATGAATCGTGAGACGCGATCGGCCAGGTAAAGTAACAGTGCCGCTCACCCATCAGTCTGCTGACTGCAGCGGACACCTATAGGCGAGACCTAGCAACTTCAAGATAAAAATGTGTTGTCGTAGCCACAAACGCTTCGTGGGAAATAGAAATTTTCTAATCAGGAAACGCGGCTATGGCATATTGGGAACTAAAGCTGGAAGCGTATGCTGCACTTTCCACTCACGATCAAACTCGACATGCTTTGGGAGATTATATAGGCTCCAACCAAAAGTTTTTAAGAGACCCGACGTTTCAAAACCGACTTGGTTCTTTCGTCAGGGGTGACTGTGTAGGCTACGTAGTAGCAGCGTCTTCAAAGCACTCGAGGGGTGGCTAATGACCTCTCTCTCTGTCTCTCTCTCGTTTTGCCGTGGAGCGCAGTCCATGTGTGTACACTGGGGGAAGGGTTCCGAGAGAGCGGTTGATATTGTGGGCTGTTCCCTGAATGTGCCACGACTCGAGTAACAACCTTCTCCTCCAGTTCGGCTCGCTTTCGAGGATGGCCGTCGCTTTGAAATTTATCTTATGGTCCAATGTCTCTGCATGTTCGGCGAACAATGCGGAGACATTGGACCACAAGAGGAAGACGCTGCTGCTACGTAGCCTACGCAGTCACCCCCCCTGAAGAAGGAACCAAGTCGGTTCCGAAACGTCGAGTCTCTTGAAAACTTTTGGTTGAAGCCTATATCATCTCCCAGTTTCATACCCAACCAGACAGACTTCTGTCAAATGTTTACATTGGACATGCTTTGTATGCCAGCGTTTCCGGTGACCACGTTGGTGGCCATAGTAGCGGCACAGAAAACATTTCTTGTCTTGAAGCGGCGGCCTCCTGGTGATGCATATTCGGTGGCGTTGCTGGGCCACCAGGCGTGTGCCATTATTACTCTATTTGGCCCGTTGTGCCTTGTGAGAGAGCCGAGAAGTTGGGCCCTAAGCCTAACCCTATCGTAAACAAAAATTAAAGTGGGTGGGGGGGGGGGGGCTGTAGCGGTTCGAAAATTTCTTGGCCTTGTTCTAACCTGTTCAAAACACTGCCCAGCCACCCTTGCCTGAATATACCAATGCATTGCGAAAAATCGTATAAGGATTTGGAAGGAGCTTTTAGCACTAGTCATAGGACACAGCACATTTTGTTCAATTACTCATGCGTGTGTATGCCACATAATTACAAGTACTAGTATGATCACTGACGTCTAAAAAGTTTCTGGCAATGATTTGGAGCATTTTAGGACATTCCTGCAACCCTAAAACACAACTATGTGCCAGGATTTTTTTCCCCACCCCTGTTCCTTAGTTTTACAAATCTCCCGAATTTCAAGGTTGCCAGCTTGTAGATCCACATTTGAATTCGCAGAGCCTGTTAAATCGATTTGACAGGCACGAATATGCTAATGTGGACTTTATCATTGTTTGCTCAGTGGGGTGGTTCAAAGTACAATTTTTATATAAATAGCAGTGCTCATGCTCACTCTGCACGACTTAGGTGATGTTGAACGTTTTGAACATATATAATTTTTGGAAGCCTTCTTTTTAAAGAAGCCTTCTTTTTAATACTGTTCGAATTTAGTCTTTCGTGATAAAAAATATATGTTTTTTTCTCATAACCTGCTCCATATTTAGATTTTAGTGCTCCAAAAGTAACATTTTGCTGTTCCTAAAATTGCTGCAAATTTTATTTCAGCCCTTGCACCCCTGGGCTCAGTGAAAATGTGCAAAAATTTGTGGGGCAGAGGATATTGTTAATGAAGGCCTTATCATTCCAAACAAGCAAAACAAATTTCGATTTTTGAAACAATGTTATCATGCCCTGTGTTCTTAATGCCAATTTAATGTTGAATAAGTGGGCAAATAAACAATGCCAATTTAATGTTGAATAAGTGGGCAAATAAACTGTTATACCGTCATACTTTTTTTTGGTTTTTGAAAAAGGGTACATTTAATTTTGTGCCCCGGGTATGAAATTTTGTACCCAACCAGAAGCAAGTAATAAAAGCTAAAGGGTCAAAATTGCACACACAGAAGGCCACAAGCTCTCTTGTTGAGCACAAAAATTTCTCAACAAAATATTGTACAGTACCTGAGATATGAAGTTGAAACCAGGACGACCTGTTTACCATACTATACCCTTTAAGGTCAACTCGCATTGTTAAAATTCTACTCTAGAAACCTCACGGCACCGATTTTGTGCTAAGAAGAAATAAAAGCTACACTTAATTTAAGAGAAAATTGTGTTCCGAGTCTGTGTATTGTGGAATCAAAGTCGCATGCCCCTCGAGCAAGAGGTATGATGTTGTGTGTGCCATAACTGCCCTTAACTTCTTGATAAGCATCACTCCAGTTCTTTGCCTAAAATGTGCTTAGATGGCGAAAGTTTAGTGTGCTAGAATAGGGAAGTGGGCACAAGAGACTCTGCACTGCGGCCTTTTTTTTCTGAATATCCAGGTGGTGCCGCCGTCGCCTTCATCAGAAGTTTATTATTACTACCGTTCATATTGCCATGGTCATGGTCGCGTGCGGTGGTTGGCGGCGGCTGCTTCGCTGTTGCCTATTCGTCGTGTCTCAAGCATATCTTCGCACCGTTGCAGTGGCGTTTGCGCAAAGCCGTGAACGGCGTTGCATCACATCTCGCAGATAATTAAACTAGCAGGAAGCACTACGTTAATTTCACTAAACACCATGGTCGTGGCTAATAGCAGCAGGGCTAGCAAACAAATGGCAAAAACAACGCATGAGCGGCGGTGTGTCGAGTGGACATTGTTGCGCCGAGCAGACAGCAGCTCGGCACTCTCGCTGTCACCACGGGCATTGCCAGCCATTGCTCTACCAGCCCAACAGCCCAAATGAGCCGGAGCTTTAGGTGAAAGCGACTGTAGCGCCACCGCAAATATTCTGCACTTCTTGCTTCACCCGCACTGCTTGCCGCCCGCTCCTGTGGGCCCACTCTCCCATTCTAGTACACTAGGAAAAGTGAGGCCAGAAAGCAAGCCAGTGGCCTATTCATGTGAAATTTTCTGTTGCAGTTAGAGACGGTCATATGGATGCGACATTTTATATTGCAGTTAAAGTGGGTTTTACGATTGAACAAAGCCAGTGAAGCTCTACACAATAATGAAATTAGTGAGATGAGAGTGAGCGAGCTGCAAAACTTTCCAGCCACCTACATCATGCTCGTTATTTCTATCGCAAAAGATAACAGACTATGTGTTAGACATTTTAGACGGCATATCTAATCATAACTTGTTGTGTTTGGACATCAAAAGTAGTATAAGCAGTTTAGAGAGACCGTTCATTCCAGTGAAGGTGAAAGACTTTAAAAAGGCAGATGACACTTCCATCATTGATTTCCTAGAGCTGCAGCTGATTTCAAGTGAGCATTGCACTTTGAATCTGTATTTGTGGAGAAATGTTGGCAGAAATTTAAAGGCAACGTCGTCACTTGCATTAGTCGGTTTGCTCCTACTTGTATTAAGAAAATGCACCAATGAAATTCCTGGATAACATGCAACATTATCTCCATGAAATGCAAAGCTTAAAAATTTAAAGATCAAGATTTAAAGATGAGCTTTAAAGATCAAGTTGAACGAAGCCTTAGTGAATTAAAAAAAAAACAATTTGGCCATACGCTTGTCAATTTCCTTAGAAGCTCACCATGCAAATTTTCACGTTACTTTAGTGAAAGAAAAGAATTTAGCAGACTGAGCGTGAGGGGAGTATCCTGACAAAAGTTGAAGACTTAGCCGATACTTTTAATCGTTTCTTTCAGTCTGTTTTCACAAAAGACCAAGGCAATAAGATAGGGGCATTCATTGGCAGCTATGTAACAACCGCTATGGACCCCGCCATTATTAACCGGGAAGGTGTTTTCCAGTTAATGCTTGAGCTAGATGCAAAGAAAGGAAGCGGTCCAGATAATCTACCAGCTGAGTTTCCAAGTAATATGCCTAATGGGTCTCGTTTCATTTAGAAATAATATGTAAAACCAATGGAAATGTGGTCACTTTCAGAAGATTGGCACAATACGATTGTAATACCGATTTTTAAAAATGGTAAATGTACGTTAGTACACAATCACCAGCTGGTATCTTTGACGTCAGTTTGCTTCAAAGGTCTTCACCATTTTTTAGCAAAACATATTCTAATCAGTTACTTTGCACAGAACAACACAGATCTAGGCATAGTCTTTCTATGGTCACATAATTCACTGAAACGCTCTGCAATATCTTTTATAATATCGATGCCCTCTTATGAACCGATGTAATTTGCGTCGATTTTAGGAAGGGTTTTGATAAAAGTTTCCATCATTAACTACTTTTCAAGCTCGAACGTTTCGGAATAAGCAAAGAAGTATTGCAATGGATAGAGGCCTATTTATCTACGCGACAATAGGCTGTAAGAATTTATAGCTTAACTTCAGGACTGCTACACGTGTTTTCAGATGTTCTCTAAGGGTCGGTTTTAGGATCAATTCTTTTTTGGTATTTGTTAATGATATCACATCAGTAGTTAAGGCTTGTACTAAATTCAAACTTTTTGCAGATGACCGTTTGATTTATTCCCGAGTAACTTGTAAAAGTGATAAAATTAATTTGAACAACCATCTGCAAGCCTTAGATAAGTAGTGTAAAAATTGGGACATGGAAATAAACTATAGTAAAGCAGCATTCACTCAAGTCGGCAGGAACTGTCATTTACGTATCGCATTGGAAATCACCTTTTAAACAATGCCGTTTGTTTCAAATACTTAGGAGTTAGTATTATGCACACATTGCTATGGTGCGCACATATAGATAGTGTCTGCTCAAAGGCAAACAATAAACCGTATTTCCTTAAGAAAAAAACTTGAAGGTACCACACCAGATGTAAAGCTAATGGCTTACAAAACATACAACCAGTCTAGAGTATGCTAGTATTGTGTGGTCATCTCACCAGAAAGTCTTGAGTGCCAGAATTGAAAGAATTCAGAATTAGCGGTACATTTCATATGCGGTAAATACCGATACACACATTCTGTCGCGGCTTTGTTAAAATCCTGTTAGCTTGAGTCTTTGTAGTTCCCGCAGGTGCCAACATCGCCTGAAGTTTATTTTTAAGAATATAAATGGGCATACAAAAATAAAGAAGGACTTCTACCTTGAGCTTCCTGGAAGGGACTAGGTCTGTCTGGCTTCATTTCATATGCATGAATGTTTTCTGACACTCCTTTTTTGCTTACACAATAGAAATATGGAATAGTTTACGAAGTGTTGTCGTACAACATGCAACATGAGCCGATTTCGAAGGTGCATTAGACCGTTTTTCTCCTGTAGTGATGCAAGCCAGTTCCCAGCACGAGCATTTATTTGTCCATTTTTGTCTGCATAATGACTGTAGTTTGTTTTTTAAGAAAATAGGTGGTTATTCATGTTACTCCCATGTGCTATGGAATGCTTTCTTTTTCCCTTTTTTATGCAAAGATATAGATCATGTGACCCCCTTTCTGTAATGACCCCAAGCACGGGGTTAACAGTATAAAACAAATGAATAAATAAATAATTATTATCGAGGGATAGATTGTGTCAGAAATAAAAAAAAATGTCTTTCAAGCATAGTTTTTGAGGACACCTTCAAAATCATGATGCGATATGTCATTGTCCATTAGGTTCATACGGTGCTTTATATTCTACACTTTATAAGTGACTCAAGAGTCACAGCATTGTTCATGCACCTAGACTAACCACTTTTTTGATCATGCTATGGCACATTCGATGCTTTATAGCTCCAGGGATATGTGATGACAGTTGTAGATGCTAATACAATGTTCGAAATGCAATCGATTGCATTGCTGCATTTTTGTAATTAGACAGAAAGTTGCTTGTTATCATAATATGCAAGACCTTTTTTGTGGTTGGCTGTCTCAATACAAGGTTGCTACAGCAAGCCTGGTTAAATGAAGCACATTTTTTTTCTCCTTCTTATGAGAGAAAAATTTTTTAAAATTCTAAAATACATTGATTTTGGGACAGCTTTTGTGTTTAGTTATGTCTGCACTATCATAATTGTATTTTGCAAGGGCCGAAAATCGAGCATAGTGAACTATTGTACATTTTCTGCTTATTTGCGAGGAGATATTAGAATTTGCGATGCATTGTCTCGGAGATTTATAATATGTCAAAGTTGAGACATAATCGATGCTACTTCTATGTTGTATGTGATCGTGGTTTCATGTATCCTGTTTTTCAGGTTCGTCAAAGTGAAGGGGAGCTGGAGAGGATCGCTGAGACGATACGTACATTGAAACTCATGGACTAAGCATTGTCATCAGCCGTTTACTAATTTAAGATGGATGACTTATTTTATGAAAAGTCGTTCTGGTTACATTTTGTATTTCCACCAGGGATGACTAGCTTCAACAGTGCTTATTTAAATAAAACTAAACGATCCTGTTTTGCAAGTTTTCGCTGGCAGCCTTCTTGATTTTTCTTTTTTTGTATTAACTCTCTCTCCTGATAAGCGGTATGTAATATTTTGCTGTGCCTGTGACTTTTCGTGTATTTACAGACCAGTGTTTGATCTATGGTATCTTTAAAAAACATGCATTCCTTCGGCCATCTATTCCATAGTGTATTTTTTTTTTTCAATGCCGATGTTTTTATAGAACTGCTGTGACGGTCTGGCCCCTGTCATTTTTGCACATGAACTCTATGTCAAGGCGGAAATACTTTGTTGCACCTTTGAAGTTACCAATCAATGAAAGCTCATTAATTTGTAATTATTAACTTTAGGGCAGTTGTTCATTTTGAAAAACTGTAGGGTGTAATATTTTAAGGAATGCTGGCAGTAAAACAGCACCAATGAAAGCAAGGGACGAGACCGCGAGGTGCTGCAAGTAGGAACTGACTAGCTCAAGTGTACCGTTGGCCAAATCTTTCACTGTTGTGCACGAATGGCAGTTGTTTCTGTTTGTCTTTGCCATATGACTGAATTAAGTTTCAAAAGGGTGAGGACCATTGCATGCCCACAAAGCACATGCCCAAACAACAATTTCTTGCAACTTCATTCCATCATGTGGCACTGACAGACAAGAAAGTGACTGCTGTACACAATAGTTGATGTTTCGGCCAGGTGTACATCTTACTATTTATGGCATGCCCATTTCTTTCATATACCAAAAAGCATATGTCATTTGAAATATTAAAAATTCAAATTCTAAGGTCCCGATCCAGGCGATCTCGAAAATGAGCGCAGTGGGCACGCAGGAATTGTTACCGTGTAACACGAGACAAGAAGTTCATATTAAAAACTCTGAAAAAAGGCGTGTTGTTTTACAACATCATCAGGGAAATTGGCAAGTCGTATCAAATATGCAAATGGGCCATTTATTCACTGCTTGTGTTGTTTTGTGCTTATTGAGTTCTTTCACGCTATACCTGGAATGTGGTTGGTGGGGGTGGGGGTGCATCCTTGACCTTAAGGGAATGGGGAGCAGGCAAGCAAGGAAGAACACCGCCTTGCCTTAAAGGCCAACTCTGGTGATTTTTCGAGGTCAATGAATCTCAATGAAATTCGCTGGGTATATTCCTTTGCACATTTTAGTCCTTTATGCCAAATCACAGGTTTGAGTGATGCACTGATCGTTTGCAAATGAATTTGAAAGATTGCCTCGAAAAGCTCACCTCACTTGCTAGAATTTTCGGCAACACTGTCTGTGTGACGTCATGTTTGGCATGTCAACGGAAGTGACGCAACCGATGGCATCGCTATTTCGGCCACTACAGCCTTTATTGTAGGCGGCGGTGGCGGTGTTTGGCATGGGTATAGCACGGTAATGTTTTCATCCTTCCTCTGTGGTATTTGGCCAGTGCTTCGCTGGACTGGCTTTCACAGTTTTCATACTCCGCGAAGGCAGAACCAGTATACGGCCTCCGGCTCTACCAAATAGTATGTCATTCGCAGACAGGGCGCCGGAGTTGGCCTTTAAGCGTAGAGTGAGAAACTAAGCATGGTAAGTTGTGCTGGGACTACCGGAATTTATCCCTCGTGCAGTCTGGCTCTCTGGTATACATCTGCTTTGTTAGTATTGTTTGGTGGCGCAGATTTTCGGACCTCGTGCATCTGGTGCACAGATGCCGTCTCAGATACTGTGCAGGGTTCCCAACTGGTTCTTTGAAGTGGCATACAGATGGTTCCCAGGGAAGTGTATTGCATGACTTATATAGTTCATTATTCGGCACCTTCGTCAAGAAGCCAACTTTCAAACAGAAAAAAAAAACAACTATGGACCATCTCTTCCAAGGGAACTCTGATGGCATGCAAAGCAGCAGCGGTGCGAACGGCGTTGACCCAGTTGAAATGAACACCATCGCGGGTGCTGAATAAACGGCTTGAAGCGAAACTCGGTGTAGCGTTTACTCAAGTCAACATTTCTTTGAAACCATAGAGTTTCCCACAACTACCTAGAGGGAAGTTTGGTGCCATCGTCTATGCGAATTTCTTAAGGGGAGATGTTGGAGCGCTGGGATTGACTGTATATGTGTCTGCGAGGCTTGTGTTGGCTGGTGATGAGCGAGGCTTCGGCTCAAAAGCGAATACAACTGCATAAATAATGCTCAAAACGTTTATAAGCGGATCTCATTCATGCTTATTATATTCTAAAATCAAAGTCCACTCCCTTTGACGGCACAACGAAACGGCGAAGGAAAGTAACACACGACACAAACGAGGTGAAAAGAACGCTCGCTTTGTTTGTCGTCTGCCTGCCAAGTTTAGCGGCCTTCTTACGTTTTGTAAAATTGTACATCTTCGTAGAAGGTTCTAGTGTTAAAAATGACACATTTCTGTGCAATGACAAAAAGAAATAGCTTATTACGTGCTTTTTTAGTGAGAAATCAATCGTTTTAACACGAAACCAGATGCGCCTTCGAGGTATACAAATCCGAGTCAAGTTCGAAGCTCACGTATCCCGTCATTGCCTTGCATCCAGCAGCTCAGTAGCACCAGATTTCTCTCTAGGTATGATTGTGAGAAACTGAATATTTGAAATGCAAAGACACGGGAGGTGGGACACATTGAAGACGCTTGCGGTTGGATTTTTTGGCTTGCGCCTCGTCGGTGTTACCCGCGCGCCGTCTATTGCAGTGTTCATAGGCTGTCGCGTTGCCTAGCGGAATTCAGGAGTGTCCTCTCAAGGATGATCAGAAGGCAGACGCTCCCTTGTTTGACAGTGTTATGCGGTAGCAAGAAACGAACACAAACCACCTTGTATGTTGCGTGCATCAGTAAATATACTGAACCGTCCATGACACGATTAATCTAATTCGTTTTTGCGAGAGGCAAAGTTTTCGGGAAAATACGTGACAACTCGCGCTTTCGACTATGATCTTTAGAGTACACATATCAGCTTCGCGAGATTTTTTTCAGCCACGTTGGATAGTTGAATATTATTGTCTAACCTTTGCAGTTGAAACTCACCTTGTTTTAAGTGCATATAGAATTCTTCAGTGCTTTTGTTGTGTATGAATCCCTAGCACTCATTGCATGCAGAAAGTAGTGCAGGCTCACGATTTGTGCTTCCAAACCTTGGTCTATGCTGCGCCGCATGTTTTTTCTTTATGTTCTTTGATAGATGGCAGCAAACTGCAAGCAATTCTTTTCTTGCCTCGTATCGGAGTGAATTGTCCTCCGCACCCCCCAGATAAACGTGTCGAGTTATGCCGTGTTGGGGTTGTGTGATGTTGGGGTTGTGCGATGTTGGGGTTGGGCAATGGTGCTATCGAAGTAGTTCGGCGGAGAGAATTCCTCAGATTACTTTCAGCAGTGGTGTTCTAAGAAACCATCTTGACGTTGAGCATTTTTCACTGGACGTAGATGTTTGTCAACGCTTTGAGAGTGACAGCGATGAGCTCGGTGAGCTCACGAGCTGCTGAGAGGTTAACCCGCTGTTCGTGAGCGAGGGAGCTGCTAGCTCACGAGCAGCGGATTTCACTTCCCATGCCGTCATGCGTTAATGTTTTTTTTTTCACGCTCGTAAGTCACTTTGATTGTATTTATTGTATATTATCCTTCAGCGAGCTCAAAATAAAAGAAACAGTTTTTCTTTTGCATTGTATGTAGACCAATTACAGTGAATATTACAAAATGCCGCATGTCGCCAATACGCTCGACCAGCGTAGCGAAATAGTTCGAGCAATGAAATATGCACTTACGACTACAGTCCACGCTAACTTCTGCTCTTCACTGATGCCGTCCGAGCGATGTTTTTGTTCATCAAATTTTCACAATTTGGACGTTGCGAATAGCGTACGCGTGTATTCGTTTCAATATCCTTGTGATCGCATTGATGGAACCTGCCATATCCGAGTGCAGCCAATTGCACACTGTTAGAGTACGATCAAAGCTTTGACACAAGCACTACTTAATGGGAATTTAAATGCTTGTGTTCTGTTGAAGAAGCAGCTGCATGATGCTTACAGCGCAAGTAATGACGATGGCGTAATATGTTTGCAAACCATCGCCACGGCAAACATTCGGTCCTGTGCAGCCGCGACGGCGCCCTAGTCGCTAGTGGCTTACTACTGCGGCAAATTCGCCATGCAGGCTCGTGTGTGTGTGTGTGAGAGATTACTATACATATATAAAAGTTAAATTTCTCAAAAGAAAATGCACCGCTGCCTGCCTACACAATTGACACTTAATAAGAACTACACTTACAATACTAAACATCGTCATAAATTTTCTGGCTTGCAATGGCGTTACGCCAATAGAATATCTGCAAAGAAGCACAATTTAAGCTATCGACACAAAAGGAGAACTGGGTTCAGCGAATTTATGCAAATTAACAAACGGGCTATATATATACAGCTGGCAATTTTAATACATATTTAAGATAACCCCTTTCGCAAAGAGTTCTTGACTAGGAGGTACAGGCGTTCCTTAAGCTCGACTTCCTGGCTCGGCCTCCTGAAGCTTGCATAAAAGAAGCGAAGTGAGCGCGAGAATATGTGGTTAAAACAAGAAAGCCTTTCAGTAAGCATTAATTATCATCCGCAAATCTGGCTTGATATAACTTAGTCGTCACCGATATAAATGTTGTGCCAACGTTTTGTGACAACGGTTTCTCATGAAACAATCGAGCACATGTTGACTTATATGGGGAACAGTACTCTTGATATGAGAAAACGAGCGCTTGATTTAATCGTGGTTTTGATACTTATCTCTTTGTATTTCGCGAGTAGCCACTTATGATGAAGTGCGACTCAACGCGCTGGTTGGGTGAGAAGCTATAGGCGGATCCGTGCAAAATCCGATTGTACATTTTTTTTTTTGTCTGCAAGCTCTTGAAAGAGTGTATGTCTCGCCACAATTATGACGTGCCTGAATATTCAATCGTGCACCATTGGTGCTTAGCACGTGTGCATACTCTGACAAAGTCTCAGAAACTCATTAAACGCGCTAAAAACGAGCAAATACAAGCTTTCGCAGGCTACGGCGTGCGCCCTCCCAATGCAGACGCTCCTGAGATCTTCAGTACCATGAGACTACAGCGCCGCCGCTACTGTCACCCACCGGAGAATCGGCCAAGATACGGCGCGGCTGCCTCGTTCTCTCCACTGCCCCCTTCTAGTACACCACGGAGGAAGGAAAGGATCCCTCCGACCAGCCACCATCGCTTGCAGGGCCCCACCCGCAATAAGCACAAATGACCAAAGTTCCAAATAATTAATGCTTATGCGGGGTCCCATTTACAGGTACGCGCGAGTCACGCTTAATTCGCTCCAACTGCGTCGATAAAGCAGCCTTCCAGGCGTATATAGCTGTAGCATATCCGGCATACCCCGATTAGCCAGCCTTAATTGGGACGTTTATTCGTCACATGTACACAAGTCCGAACGATATGTCTTGTGTTGACACTGCTAGGGGAAGCGTAGCATCCCCGTTGTGGCTCGCGATCGATGCGGCACGATCAGCTGTGAAAAAAAAAAAAAAAAAGAAGGGGTGGGGGAGCAGCGCACCGCCTACTGCGACTCTATTCAGTTTTCCCCGTCGTCCCTAATACTGAGCCGCGATCTCTTAATTGCACAGCTACGCACATAGCAAAAGAACGGGCCCCGAATTTTGTAACGCGCGGTTCATTGCGTTAATTACGTCGAACACACTCGCGAAAAAGTTCATCGCACTCGCGAAATGCACGGTGGACGACGCGTCGTTGATTCCCTAACTCTGAGACACGATCTCTTATAGGAAAGCAGCGCACACAGCAAGAGAACGCACCCCGACTTCTGGAACACTCGTTTTAGGTTCATTTTGTTGATTAAAACGGCCAACGTAGCTCACACACTCGCAAAATGCACCGCGGACGACACCAAACCCTCATGGAGAAGCCACAACTACAGGGGCAAATTTATCTACTAAATTTGGTGGCAATTTGACAACAAGCACTCCAAAGTCTGGCAACTGACTTATGCAACGCCAAACAGAACCTTGCCGCAAACATTCAGCGGTATAGCTGGGAAGCCAGTTGCCAGACTTCGGGGTGCTTGTTGCCAAAATATTACCAAATTTAGCACAAAAATTTGCCCCTGTAGTTGTGGCTTCTTCGTGAGGATTTGTTGTCGTCCGCAGTGCGTTTCGCGAGTGCTTGAGCTACGTTGGCCGTTTTAATTAACAAAATGAACGTAAAACGAGCGTTCCAGAAGTCGGGGCGCGTTCTCTTGCTGTGTGCGCTGCTGTGTAATTAAGAGATCGTTTCGCAGAGTTAGAGAATCAACGACGTGTCATCTATCGTGAATTTCACGAGTGCGATGAACTTGTTCGCCAGTGTGTGTGTGACGTAATTAACGCAATGAACCACGCGTTACAGAAGTCGGGGTGCATTCTCTTGCTGTGCGCGCAGCTGTGCAATTACGAGATCGCATCTCAGTAGGCGGTGCGCTCCCCCCCCCCCCCCCCTTTTTCACAGCTGATCGTGCCGCGTCGACCGCGCGCCACTATGGGGACGCAACGCTTTCCTAGCTGTGTCAGCACAAGACATATCGTTCGGACTCGTGCACATGTGACGAACAAACGTCCCATGGCTGGCTAATCGGGGTACGTCGGATATGCTACAGCTATATACGCCTGAAAGGCTGCTTTATCGACACAGTTGAAGCGAATTAAGCGCTACTCGCGCGTGCCTGTAAATAGGACCCTGCATAAGCATTCATTAGAATTTCGGTCGTTTGTGCCTATTGCGGGTGGGGCCCTGCAAGCGACGGTGGCTGGTCGGCGGGGTCATATATTTACAGGTACGCGCGAGTCCCGCTTAATTCGCTCCAATTGCGTCGATAAAGCATGCAGTCTTCCACGCGTATATAGCTGTAGCATATCCGACGCACCCCGATTAGCCAGCCTTGGGACGTTTATTCGTCACATGTACACAAGCCCGAACGATATGTCTTTTGTTGACACAACTACCCAGACAACACACAGCATCTAAAGGACTCCCCCCCCCCCCCCCAAAAAAAAAAAAATCCCAGCGTAGCACATCCCAACAGGGGCTTTTTTAGATGTCCTTTGGACATGTGCTTATGGGCCATCCGAACAGGGTGATCATTAAGATGTCTTTTGGAGATGTGCATAGGGATAATTCTTAAAACATCATTTGTGGGCTCTGTTTGGGAGTTCAAGTTGGCGGTGAATTCACCGTGTTGAAAATTGGCCATCTATCGGAAACGTTGGTGCGCGTGCACAATTGTCATGCACAAAAAAATAGTAATATTTGTATCATGCTTCTATAGGAAGATTCACCTTTTTTGCTATAGCTGTTGCACTATAATTTTCCTGAAAATCAAGAAACTCGTAGCAGGGCAGCCATAGAGTTGATAAATAACTCTATGGCTGCCCTGCTACGAGTTTCTTGATTTTCAGGAAAATGACAGTGCTACAGCTATAGCAAAAAAGGTAAATCTTCTTATAGAAGCATTATACAAATATCACTATTTTTTGTGCATGACAATTGTGCATAGAGTTAATATACATGAGGGCAGCAGTAACTTTGGTGATTTTAGCTCGCGGCCGTCTGTACGAGCGGAGGTTAAACACATGTGATTACCACTAACACATAAAGTTTAGAAGGAATAAATGAAATGTATTGTTAATTTATTGTTTCCTTTCTTTGGCATGCAGGTATATATATTTTTTAATTGCGTCTATTGCGAGTCAACACAGTGCAACCATTGCCATCGCCATGATCGAGACGAGCGGTGAGATTATGGTGGTAGTGCCGTATGTACTGTAACGTTTCTTTCGAACAATGCTAACACACTTCTGTTTTAAGTGTGAGAGTGTGCATTAGGTTTTTTTATTGTTTTCTTTTTTTTTGTTCAGGCTACGCTACGCAAGGAGCGCAGGTGATTCGATCAAAAGGGTATACTCGTATCACCATCGCCAACGAGTTGCAACAATGGCGGCAATGTGCACCCATAGAGTTTGTGTGCACCCCGGCTACAGTGAACTAGAAGGTTTGTAGTGGCAAGAGCGAAGCGGGCGTCTATAGGAGGCGCTGTGACGAAAAAAGTTGTCCGCCGCGCGTAGCGCTGCAGTCAGATTCGCGAGGCCAGCCAGGCAGGCTCGACCGGCGAGTTGACTGCTGTCAGGGCGCTTTGCTGCTGTGGCTTTCGATTCTTCTTGTATCTTTTTTCTGTGCTGTAAGAAAACGTTCTCGGTACCACCATGAACAAGAAAAAGAAGGCGGATACGCACTGTTTCGCCGCGGGTTGCCGGTCAGGCTACCCCGGCCATCGCGTTGAAAACGGGCGAAAGATTTCGCTCTTTTCGGCACCAAAGGACGAAGACCGACGAAAGGTTTGGGAGCGGAACCTCAAGAGGAAAGACAAACCTCTAACGGACACATCCGCGGTTTGTGAAAAACACTTTGCAGACCATTTTGTCGTTCGTGATTATGTCCACATCATCGGCGGCAAGGAGGTACGAATCGCTCGAGGAAAGCCTGGTCTTACTGCAAATGCAGTGCCAACGTTTTTACCTGACCTGCCCGCATACCTTTCCACATCTGTGAAAAAAACCAAGGCCCGAGCGAAAGCGCTGCTTAGTTTCTACGTCTGGATCGGCGAAGAAAGTTCGTCTCTCTCGTCGCGATGAGCACGAAGCGAGCTTGCTCGGCGAAGAGAATTCCGACCCGAACACGAGCCCTGCCGAAAACATGCAAGCGAACCCGCTCAAATCAGGTGACTTAAGGGACCTTGCCGCCTGCTTAAGTGTTCCAAGGCTGTGGACGAAACTGACCACTCCAGACCTTGATCTCCTTGTGTATGCCACTACACGGACAACAAAACAGCCTTTCAGTGTCTCCCACGAGAAAGTGATCTGTTTCAGCTTAGATAGCAACAGTGATGTTGTGGCAAGCTGTTATCTCGGTGCGAGAGAAAAGAAGTACGGCAAAATCACCTCCCTTCTTGAAGCAACGAACATATTTCAAGAAGTTGACACTGCATTGCTTTGTTCAAGCGCTATGAGCAAAGACGCTTATAACGGCCTTGCTCAGAACCTGACCGAGAAGATGAAGCGCACCCTCGCGAGTGACGGCGTGTTCAGCAAGAACTGTCTTGGAATGGTGACAGTCAAAGGTGTGTGTTAATATTTTTAATAAGAAACAATGTACTTTCTGTTCTAGCTAACATAGCTTGCTACTTTTTTTTCATAACCTAAGCATATCCTTTGTATCTAAAGCAACCTGCATTAAAGTGAAATAACACTGGTCAGGACCTGTTAGCTATTACCCACTTTGTAATAGCTCTGGAGTTTATTTTTTCTCCAGTTATCTGTTAGCCCTTGTTTCCATGTCTTGCAAATAGTTCGAAGTAAGGAAGTGGCTTATTTTATGTTTTACGTTTTCAGGAACCATCTGTGTTCATTGTCGCTATTTGCGAAAGTCGCTGCTGGCACGGAAGTCCAAGTTGAAGAAAAAACGTGTCACGCATAACTTGTCTTACAAGCTGCGAATGGCCAATCAGAAGACAAAGCGAATTGCTTCACGCTTGTGTACCCTGGCAGGCCAAGTACGAGCCATGAAAGAAGAAAACTCCAGGCTAAGTGATGACACTTTCCTTGGCCGAATTAAAGAACTCCCCCCAAAGCAGCAAGAGGCAGCTCTACACATGTTCAAGGCTGCGAAGAGGAAGAGTGTTAGAGGGATGAGGTACTCGAAGGAGTGGATTTTGGAATGCCTCATCATGCGTATGAAAGGGCCAAAGCTTTACGAGGATATGCGGAGGCAGAAAGTTCTTGTTTTGCCGAGCAAGGTTACTCTTCAGAAGTATCTCGGGTCGTACAGGACGGGATTTGGCTTTAATGCCAAAGTGATGAGCATGCTCAAGCAGAAAGCGTCTTCCATGGATGCCTTCAAAAGGCACGGAGGGCTCATCGTTGACGAAATGAAACTGTCCGAGAATCTCTCAGTCTCATCGTCAGGGCACATACAAGGCTTTGTGGACATGGGCCAGTTCACCCCCAGCAGTGACAAGCATAAAGTGGCTGACCATGGGATGGTCTTAATGTTTGTGCCGTTCACTGGCGAGTGGACCCAAATACTTGCTTCTTTTGCCACGCAGGGCAACATGAAAGGAAATTTGCTCTCGAAAGTGATGCTGGAGGCAGTGATTCTAGCGGAAAAGGCTATTTGTTGATTTCATAACATCCGACGGTGCGACCTGGAATCGAAACATGTGGTCCACGATGGGCATTTACGCGACTACATCTAGCACAAAATGCAAAGTGTAACATCCAGTGGACAACAAGCGGTCACTTCATTTCATTTCTGACTTCCCACATCTTGTCAAATGCATCAGGAATGGGCTACTCCAAGCAGACTTCACCACTCCAACAGGACCAGTAAGTACAAAAATTTATGCCTTTATCAATATGAGAATGTTTTTATCCCCAGGAAACATAAAAACACAGCACTGCAGTGTCTTATGAAGCATTTTGTTTTTCCATGCAGGTATCGCTTCGTCCTGTAAAAGAGGCTTTGACACTTGATGGCTCGAACGTGACTCTTCAAGCCATGCCCGGTATCGCAACCCGCCACACTCAGCCCAACAACTTTGAGAAAATGAGGGTTACCTACGTCTTCCAACTCTTCAGTGACACGGTTCTAAATGGCCTTCGTCTCTACAAAAATGATGTTGAGGCCAAATGCGGGAGCATCCAGCCTGTCTTGACCTTTTTCGGGTAAGTTTATTGCCTCAAGTACTGCTCCACATGTATACAAGCTGTTAGGAGCATACTTATATTTCACTTTTTTGTTTTTATTTACCTTTCGCTGCAAATGAACCTTCCAACCTCTTGGCTAACTGTTTTAAAATCTTATTGTGTGCTCTATGTATTTCAGCATGATGAGAGACCTTATCGAGATAATGTCATCTCGATTCCCCGCCAAGGCTCTTCGTCCGGACTCAGCTGCCGTGGATAAGCTGCTGTCATTTCTAGCCTACCTTGTTGAATGGGAGGTTTATGTAGCAGAAAACTTGCGTCAAGCGAAAAACGAAGGCCGAGCCGAAAAGCGGGGCCGCTTTTTGTCCGAGTCTACCGCAGTTGGATTGAGGGTCACCATTGCAAGTGTCCTGTCGCTGCTGGACTACCTGAGCCAACAACTCGCGTACAAGTTCATCATGACATCAAGGCTGAGCCAGGACCCAGCTGAGAACTTTTTTGGCATTGCACGGCAGTCGTCAGGCTGTAATACTCACCCCACACCCCAGCAGTTTTTGATTACAGTTTCTTGCTTGAGTTTTTACAGCCTTGCCAAATCTGTGTCACACGGAAATGCAGACCCAGGCATTTTGACTGCACTGCTTGGGGCTGATGCTGCCGGTGGGGATGACCGTACCAAGCAGTTTCTGCTGGACCAGCTGATTGCTGATGGGGATCTTTGCAGTGCTGAACTGGCATTGAACAGCATTGAGAAAGCTGCACCAGATCATGTTGCTTGTGTGTCTGCCAAAAGTGATGAGCGGCTTATTTTTTACGTTGCTGGATATGTAGCACGGAAGTTCTTGGCCAAAACCAGCTGTGATGCTTGTAAAAACGTTCTGCTTGCAGACAAAAACGACATCAAAAACCTTCAAGCTGCTCAGCTAACACAGCTGAAGGATAATGGCGGCCTGCTGTACCCGTCGGGTTTCCTATTTGGGTTCCTAAAAAACCGGGAGAACCTTTTCACGGGTTGCTTCAGTGCACAAGAGCTTCATCACGAAAGCATCATGGATGTAATTTGGCTAATCAAATCCCGACCACAGCACCGTGTTGGATGTACTGACCACGCTGAAATGCTTACTGCTAAGATGGTGGCATTTTTCATTACCACTCGGCTGCACTTTTTCGTAAAATCACTCAACCGAGCCAGGATGCAGAAACGGGAAACGGCAAAATACCTGAAACTTAGCCGCTGTACATAGACTGCTCTTGCCCCCATTTCAGCATTCATATGTCTGCAGGGGAACCGTGTTTGTTTATCCATTTTCTCTGTGCCATTCTTGTATTTTTATGCGTACTGTTGTCATAACTTACTGTGCATTAATTCTGTGCTTCTGCAGAATTCATTTGGAGTCTGTCTGTTACAAACGCCTAGTTCTTTGCAATTTAACAGTTTTATTTGTCATCAAAACCCTCTTAATGTATTTCTGGTATTTTTTTTTCACTACGTGTAAGGTAGAGTGCTTGTTTGATGTATTGAACTTCTGGCAATTGTTTTTTTTGTTATCTAGTGAGCTATTTCTGTTCGACATTTTATTTTTTCATAGTCACATCGTTGTTTGTCATTGTATAAATTTTTAATGTATAGCTTTATGTTAAAATGTTTTCAATGTGAAAGCCTTAGATCTCTGTTTCATGGAATACATGAGGTACTCAACATCATTGTAAGGTCCACAAAATTGTACAGAACATTGGAGTGCTAGCCGGGAAGGGAGCACTGCAGCAGAAGGGTTGGAGGAGGGCTAGAAAGTTAAATAGCAGTGCAAGAGGGGAGGTCGCTGCCATGTGCAATATGAGCTGCCTTTAGAGCTGAAGGTTTTGACGGGTGTGAACAGAAGGCTTCTGGTGTTAATGAGCCAGGATAACAAGCTTTGGAGGATGCTGTCTATTGTGCTATTCAAGTGGTGATGGGAACTTTCGCAAAGTTGAACAGAAAGTTCAAGAACACATTAACAGAACTTTCAACTAAACTTTCACCGTCACATTTTTGGAAAGTTCTATATGCGCCCCCGTAATTGTTAAAACGTTCCTAGTATGTTTACTGTACTGTGATAAGTGAAAAGTAGACTGCCCGTTTCATTTATTGCAGTCGTAATGGCAATTCGTGCAACCTGGCAAGCCGTTTTAATTTTGCACCTGATTTGTTCATAGCCGCACCATTGTCTTTGAGATTTCCTTTGAAATATTTTAAGTATATGTGTATATTCCTGTCTTTTTTTATTGTGTGAAAAGTAGACTGCCTGTGTCTTGCATTGTACTGTGCTTGTGATCAGTTTTTGCTTTCTAGCTGGTTATTTTTGTTTGACATCTCACTTGATTAGTTCATTTGGCATGTAGTTACAACCTAAATAAATGTTGTATCAAGTGTTGCCGAAATATTTCTTTCATTTGCCATTTTGTCACACAGCCTCTTCTTTATAGTAACTATTCTCCTGGCTAAAATACTGTGGGACTCCAAGTGCTGAAAGCGGTGCTGACAGGGCTATCTGTTTGGTCTACAAACTAGTGTAGTCGTGCAAAAGTTGTCCGCATGTGAACCAACAGCAAGAAGTCCTGCTCTACTGAAAAACGAGTACCGCTTACGGCACACATTCGAAATGGAATGCAGTCCATAATACACCAGAAGGCCGATAGTCGAGACAAACATTGCGGTTCGAGCTGCTAAATTGCTACTCTGGTCAAGGGCGTCACCAGTCGTGGCTCGTGGCACGTTAATGACAAAAAATTCATATCAGATATCCGTGATTTGAAGCTGAGGTGCTCTGAAAAAACACGAGGCTTATTACAAAAAAAAAAAGCCCGTCCGACGCAACGCTGCGAAGTCGACGGGAGCTGCATATGATGCTGCTCTTCACAGTGAAGCACAGGCTCGCAAAGCGTTCAGTACATAAACTCAGCACGCAAAACCGTTCGCCAGGTTAGTCGATTGTAGCTGCCCATTTTTTTAAAGTGCGATGCAACGGAGAAAGAAAGGGAAGAAGCTTGCGCAGCTGTTCGAAAGATGCCCAAATTCCCGCAGCAGCACCTCGCGATTACTACACCAGCGACGCCCGCGGCCGGCAGCTTCCTGAGACTCACGAGCAGGGGGGCGCTTTCGCCACTACAAACCTTCTAGTTCACTGTACCCCGGCTCAGTGTACCAGAAGGGGGCAGTGAAGTGAACGAGGTGGCCGCGCCATATCTCGGCTGATTCTCCGGCGGGTGACAGTAGCGGCGGCGCTGTAAACGCATGGTACTGAAGATCTCAGGAGCGTCTGCATTGGGAGCGCACGCGCCCGAGCCTGCGAAAGCGTGTAATTGCTTGTTTTTAGCGCGTTTAATGCTTTTCTGAGCCTTTATCAGTGGACGCACCAGCTACTTGCTATGGTGCACAAGTGAATATGCAGGCATACCGAAATTGCGTCGAGACATTGACTGTTTCAAGAGCCTGCCGATCCAGAAAAAAAAAAAAAAATGTCTATCGGTATTTGCACGGATCCGCCTAGCTTCGAACTCAATCAGCACTTTGAGCTGCGTTACATCACAAGTGTCTACTGGCGAACTACAAAGAGAGGAGAAGCATCAAAACCGTGAATAAATCATACGCTATTTTTGTCAGCAGTCTCTACGATATCCAGAGCACAGTGTTCCTCATATGAGCTTATATGCAATCGATTGTTTCACGAGAAACACCAGTATGAGTAACGTTGTCATGACATCAATCAGTGACGACTGTTTTATCATGCCAGTTTTGTGGAAGATAATAATTATTGCTTTCCGAAAGGCCTAATACATATTAAACCTATTAAAACAACAAACAAACATTTAAAAGTTCCAATTGTATATATAGCTTGTCTGATAATCTGCGTAAATTCATTGTAACCAGGTCTCATTTTGTATCGACAGCTTAAATTGTGCTGCTTTCGAAATATTCCATTGGCGTAATGCCCTTGCAAGCGAGCAAATTTATGACTATGTTTTGTATTATAAACGTAGTTTTATTATTATTATCAAATGTGCAGGCAGACAGTCGTGCATCTTGTTTTGAGAAATTTGCCTTCTTTTTATATGTACACAGTCAACGCAAACACACACACACACACACACACACACACACACACACACACACACACACACACACACACACACACACACACACACAAACACACACACACACACACACACACACACACACACACACATATATATATATATATATATATATATATATATATATATATATATATATTGGGAGTAATAATTAATTCAATGGGCCAGTTAGTTTTCGTGAAGGAGTGGGATATGGCACAACGGGATCTCTGTCAACAAGGATAAATATATTTATTTCCCAACAGTTTCGGGAGGGGTCCTCCCTTCATCAGGGGATGAGTTATACTAACATGAACTTCCAAACTTCGTTGCTGCCGCGTCCCTCTCGCCTTGAAAGATGTTTTCGAGAGAGAACTAAAAAAAAGAAATGTGCCATATATATATATATATATATATATATATATATATATATATATATATATATATATATATATATATATATATATATATATATATATATATATATATATATAAATATCCATGCGATGACCCTTACATAGCTACTATTTATAGGCAGTGCATTTCTTGTCCGACAACGTTAGGCTTGAACAAGTTTTAAGAGCTCATACTGTCGAAAAGGTGAAATCTACAGTGCATTTGTAGAGACACGCTATATTCAGCTTCTTCCAAGCTGCCATGGCTACCCATGGCAGATTTCTTTTTTTAGAGGGTGGGGTGTGCAGCAGAATGCCTAACTTTGGCACTTCGTGGCCGCTGTGAATGCATGTAAATATTTTTAGTACACCCCGAAAAGTTAAATTGCGAAAACATTTCGTGGTGTAGGGAGTTCAGATTCCCTTCCTCTCCTCTCTTTACTTATGGCTTTCTGGTTCTGCGTGCATGTGACACAGTATTTGTTTTTTTAATCTCACAGCTTTCTGACCACAGCTAACTTCCAATAAATCGGCTCCGTTATTTTGAATATTGTAGACGCCTAACCAACGAATAAAGAGTTAAGAAAGAAAAAACTTAGTATAAGAGACACCCTTTTTGAATTATTTTTGATCTCTCACAAGGGCTTTTATGGAGCTCAAATTCAGTAGATTGGCGGGCCATACTTCAAGAGCTACGGCTTCATGTGCTAGACATGAATAATGGGCAGGTACGAAGAAATCTGCATCAAGAAAGCGCGATGGAGGAGCCGAAGCGCTAAGCAGTTCCCGCACGTGGCGTGCAGCTCTTTCAGTACTATTCGACTGCAGCGTCGCCGCTGCGGGAAACGTGGAAGGGATCAGGCAGCGAGGTGCGGTCACACCACTCAACACTTGTAGTACACTCTACCCCGGCATTATTATAGGCACCCGACAGTGAACCAGAGGGTGCGGCGAAGCTCTTTGGGCCGCCTCAGCATTGTTGGTACCGACCGCCAGGGCTACTAAGAAAATGGGACGCTCGCTGAACAAAGTAACACGCGGATGTGTCAGTGCCATTTTTGGCACGTTTTTAAGGAACGCTTCCTGGGCGCTTACATAATCAGCCGTGAACGCCTTGCTCACAACTAAAAAAGAAAATGATATGCACATGCAGGTCCGATTTTGCTGTGCCTACTCACTAAGCTGTGTGTTCTGGCGCTACCATCATGTAATTGTACATGAAGAATGTCAATACAAAATGGAGGAAGCGAACCCGGAAATTGACTGGTAAATAGAAAACAGCAGGTGGCCAAACGAAAAAGAACTATCGGTTAAGAAGAAAGTGAAGTAAAGGAGACTGACATGTGGAGAATCGGCATGATTAAGAAGACCGCACTAGAGATCTATCGAACTTTTAAGCAGGAAATTGCCAAGGAAAGGATCTATGATAATACTCGGGGTAGTTCTCTACTGTTTGAGGCCAGGACGGGAGTATTGCGAACCAAGATATATCGGGCCAAATACGAAGGGGTAGACACAGTATGCAGTGCGTGTGGAGAGGAAAAAGAAACTGCCGAACACTTGATAATGTTCTGTAAAGGACTTCACCCTATAGTTCAGGATAATCGCGCAGAATTTTTCACAGCACTGGGGTTTAGGGACAGGGAGGGCAAAATAGACTTTAAGCGGGTAGACTTAACTAGAAGGAGGTTATCTGATTGGTGGCTAAAGTCAAGGCACGAGTGAAAATTGAACCCTTCACTGCAAAGTACGAATCCTCAACCTCACTATTTAAAGAAAAAAAAGATAAATCTAATGATTAGTTCACTAAGTATTACGGCTAGGTGGCGTTAGCCGCCACCCGATCTAAAGGGTACAGCCACATCCATCCATCCATCCATCCATCCATCCATCCATCCATCCATCCATCCATCCATCCATCCATCCATCCATCCATCCATCCATCCGTCCGTCCGTCCGTCCGTCCGTCCATCCCTCCATCCATCCATCCATCCATCCATCCATCCATCCATCCATCCATCCATCCATCCATCCATCCATCCATCCATCCATCCATCCATCCATCCATCCATCCATCCATCCATCAGATCTCGTAAACTGCATTGCCGGGTGCCTATAATGGCGTGTTATATCGGTCGTCTTGTCAGGGTCAAAGGAGCTCCAAGCTATTACTGTGTATAAAATATCATCATCAAACGCCGGAAGAAGAAGAAAGAAGACTGCTGCCTGGAGCGAGCGCGCGCTACTTCCCTTCTTCCAATAAACCATATTCGTTCGAAGCAGTCCCTGGTCTCGATCGTCTTAATAATGGTGCCGTGACCAGGAGACTACCTCCTCGCCGGCAAGAAAGGTCAACCTGCCACGGAGCAGCAGAGAAGAAAACGGCGGAGGAGCAGAGGATCGACCTGGATCGAGCGACGAGACCACGGTGGACAGTACGAGCATCGGAACGAACGATTGACAAGTAAGGAGTCATTGTTAACCGCCTCAATATGAGCAAAGAAGTGATAACGAAGAAAAGGAAAGCGCTTCGCTCCCAGATCACGCGACTGATTAACGCAGCCGAGCAGCAAATTAATGATGGAGCCAACCGGGAGCAGCTGCTTACAGCACAGGCGCAGATTAAAGCAATAAGCGACAGTCTCAAGAGCACGAACGAGCAAATGGAAAGGTTTCTAACAGAAGACAACGCCGAAGCATAATTCGAAAGCGTCATAGACTACGACATGAAATTAACGATGATCTTATTTGCAATAGAAGTCAGACTTCGACCGCCTGAACAATCGGATTCAACCGATAGGACAAGGCAGGTGACGCCCTCAAGTACGGGACAAGAAGCAACGGAACTAGTTAAGCTACCAAAGCTTGAAATGGTAAAGTTTGGGGGGAAAACTTTAGAGTGGAACCGCTTTTGGTCTCAGTACGAGTCGGCAGTTCACCTGAGACCGAACATGAGCAAGGGACAGAAGTTCAATTACTTGTTAGCATCACTAACCGGAAAAGCTGCGGCTGCTATTGAAGGACTTCAGTACTCGGCAGAGAAAAATTATGATAACGCAATCAAAATACTGCAAAAAACGTTCGGCAATCGAGAACATTCCATTGAAATGCACATGAATGAGCTATTGAGTTTGGAGAAAGTGAGGTCTGTTCAAGATACCGATGACTTAAATAGGCTAGTACAGAGAGTGCAAGTTAACATATTGGCACTCAAGTCACTAAAAGTAGAAGCCGAGAGCTATGCGCCGATGTTGTTACCGGTATTGAAAAGAGCAATTCCACCAGAATTATCAGTGCAGTTCAAGTCAAAAGAGGCTATGAGAAACAGCTCAGCTTCAGAAAACGGCGAGCAAAACAACGCAACGGGAAAAGCGTGCGAGGAAAAGCTGGACAGGCTTATGTTATTCTTAAGAGAGCAAGCGGCTTTTCGTGAAGAAACACGACGTGAACAAGAGAGGATAACTGCAAAACCAAGAGAGAACCGCGGACAGATGCGCACAACTTCAAGCTTCTATAGCTCAGTGGACAGAATATGCTTATTCTGCAAGCAGAAAACCCACGCAACCGAAAACTGTCGTAGAAGCATTGGATGAAAAGAAAGCTATGCTTACCGAAAATAGAGCATGCTTCAGATGCACGCGACCAAACCACACTGCACGCATTTGCAAGGCCCAAGTAAAATGCAAGCAATGCAAGGGACGACATGCCACGTCAGTGTGTAGAACGGTGATGCAGAAAACAAGGGCAGAGCTGGTCTCAACAGCGCAAGCCGAAGCGACGACGTCTACGCTACACGCAACCGAAAATATCAAGCATAAGATTGTGCTTTTGCAGACGGCTGTAGCGTGCGTAGAAGGAGAAACATGTGGCCGACATTGCCGTTTGTTATTAGACAGCGGAAGTCAACGTTCATTTATTGAAGCGGGATTAGCGAAAAAAATAGGTGCGAAGGTGTTGCGACAGGAAAGGCTGACGATTGGTTCATTTGGAGGAGACGAAAAGGTCAAACTAATGAACGTGGTGCAAGTGATTGTAGGATCACGAGAAACAAGCACGTTAACAGTGATTGAAGCGTTACAAGTCGACGTCATCTCGCACAGTTGTATACCCACTCCAACTAAGAAACTCAGCGAGAAAATGAAACTGCTAAATATGCAAGTGGCTGATCACTGGACCAAGACGACTGCAACAAATTCTGTAGAACTACTGATCGGCTCAGACTATTATTGGGAATTTTTTACTGGTAGAACTCAAAGACTCGAGGACAGACTGATGGCTGTAGAAACTATACTGGGATGGGTACTGCAAGGGCCGTCAGAGCAAAGCAAGACAAAACTAACACATAATCAAGCAGTCATGGTTCTGAAGGTCGAAGCTGCGGAGACAGAACTCCAGCAAGAGCTACAGAAGTTCTGGATCCTGGAGTCAATGGGGATCACAAGAAATAGTTTGGATAACACCGGAAATGAAGTGGTCGAAGAATTCGAGCGCAAGATTGTACAACAAAACGGTCGCTATCAAGTCAGCTTGCCATGGAAACAGGACGTAAACTTGGAAAGCAACAAGGAAAATGCGATAAAAAGACTACAGCAACTGACTAAAAGGCTGCAAAAAAATGAAGGCATGCTGTATCGCTACGACAAAGCTATATCAGAGTACATGGCATTAGGAGTCGCAGAGGAGGTCCAAGAGCCATCAAAACAGCCAAATGCACTTTGCTACTACATGCCACATCATGCAATCATTAGAGAAGACCGAGCCACAACAAAGGTTCGAGTAGTGTTTGACGCCTCATCACATTATAGAAAAGGCATGTCTCTAAACGAGAACCTAGAGGCAGGACCCAATTTGAATGATGACATGCTATCGCTGCTCATTAATTTCCGAAAAGAAAAGGTGGCGTTAGTTGGAGATGTTGAAAGGGCATTTCTACAAGTCTCTATACATGAAGAGGATAGAGATGCAATGAGATTTCTGTGGTGGAAGCATGACGCTGAAGGAAGGTTAATGAATGAAATGCAAACATGGCGCATGATAAGAGTAACGTTCGGAACAACACCAAGCACGTTTATACTGGCAGCTACAATTGAACACCATTTGAAACAAGTGGAAGACCAGTTTCCTGATACGACAAGGACACTGCAGAAAGCGATCTACGTGGATGATGTCATTTTGGGAGCAGCAACGCTTGATGAAGCAGTTAAGTTGTACAAAGAGGCAAAGCAAGTGTTCAGAGAGGCAGCGATGAATTTGAGAAAACGGACATCCAATGAAGAGCGATTAAACAAAATAATTGATGAAAACGAAAGAGACGATTCTCACATAGATATTCGATCTAGAGGATTTACAACGCTTCTGGGCTTGATATGGAAACACTCAAAGGACATGATTTGCTTCCCTATTGAAAAGTGGAATTTATTAACAGATACAACGCACTTGACAAAAAGGGCTGTGTTACAAACCACAGCGAAGATATTTGACCCACTCGGTTTGTTGTCGCCATTCACAGTACGCGCGAAAATAGGACTGCAGAGACTGTGGAAAATGAACGTCACGTGGGACGACCAGCTCCCTAAAGATGAATGCGACAAATGGAAGAACCTTATGTCTGAAGCGGAGGACTTTCGAGTTCTAGAAATCCCACGATGCTACGCAAGCAAGAATCAACCAGTACAAGCATACAAGCTGCATGTATTTGCCGACGCGAGCCCATTAGCATACGGAGCGGCAGCATACTTGATAGCAGTAAACCACGATGGCAGCAAAGAATCAAGGCTAGTAACAGCAAAAGGCCGCGTAGCTCCAATTAAACAGCTGACATTGGCGCGACTTGAACTGATGGCAGCGGTGGTAGCATCAAGATTATGCGACTACATCAAAGGTCACTTCAACGAAAGCTTTCAGGAAATACACTGCTGGACGGACTCGATGATTGTGCTGCACTGGATCAAGGGAACAAGCAAAAGAGATCCGTTTGTTGCCAACAGAATCGCAGAAATTAGAGAAAAAACACTTCAAGCAAGCTGGTCATTCGTTCAAAATGACGACAACCCTGCTGACCTACTTACACGAGGAATAAGCGCAAAGGCATTGATAACGTCAAAGTTATGGTGGAACGGTCCCGAATGGATAACATCACTGGAAAAGAACTTAGTAAGCATAATTGGCACAAATGCAGACGTGGAAGACCAGCATAAAACACAATGTCACCAATGCATGGGAAGATCCGAAATTGCGCCAATCTTGGAAATCGAAAGGTATTAATCGTACGGACGGCTTATAAGAGTGACAGCATGGGTGTTCAGATTCATAAACAACATAAGAAAGGAAAATCACAAAGGGCCGTTGACAGGAAAAGAGGTAACAAATGCAGAGAAATACTGGATAAGACAGACCCAAATATCACAGAGACAAACAAAGGGTGAGGCCTATTCAAACAATCGACCATTGACTTACATATATGGAGAACCTGACGAGCCAATGCCACTAACGCTGGCAGACATCATAGGTGGACGGCGACAGCTTCAAGACGGACAAACAAGACTGTACAACGGTGACATTGAAGACGCATGGCGACTCAGATGCAAACTCGTGCGCGCTTGGTGGAAAAGATGGCATCAAGAATATATGAAGGAATTAGGAGCTACGGTCAAAGCCAAGACACGGCAAGCACAGGGTGACATCGTGTTGGTTGAGGACAAGGCTCCGAGAACATTTTGGAAAATGTGCCGGATTGAAAAGCTCTACCCTGGGCGAGACGGAATAACAAGAGCTTGTCTCCTTCGCACAGGCAAAAAAGAGCTTCAAAGAAGATCGGTGAACCACATATACCCAATGGAAGGTTGTTTCAAATAGCCCGCGACAGCTTATCGCATTTCAACTTGGGCGGGTGGGAGCCTATAAAATATCATCATCAAACGCCGGAAGAAGAAGAAAGAAGACTGCTGCCAGGAGCGAGCGCGCGCTACTTCACTTCTTCCAATAAACCATATTCGTTCGAAGCAGTCCCTGGTCTCGATCGTCTTAATACTTTGCGCATAAGTGTTACTGTCAAAGCCTCATTGGCATCGTCTTTAGGTTTCTCCTTCGAAAAATTCCGAACGCGTATGCTGTGTCTGCAACAAGATCTTCCCGATTTCATTGTTCCTTCACATCTTTGGTAAGCACTTTACATGCCTGCAATTTGCAAGCTCTTAGCACTGTATCTTTGTCTCCCCACCGCGTAGTGTTGGCGTATACGCTGAACTGCACCACCGCTGCAAGCGAGGCAGGTGAGAGTAAGTTTCATTTGTAATGCAATTTATGTTATCTTCCGCATAAACTGTTAAGATCATAATTTTATTTATGCGATGACAGTACGCTGTAGGTAACTATTCAGTGATTTATTAGTGTGCTGCTTTTGTCAGCCTCGTGTGTTGACTGACACCGCGATCGTACAGAACATGGCTGATGTGCCTCGAATGACGGCATAACGGCGCGTGCGCTGTGCCATGCGATCCAAATGAGATACTGTTGGCTGGAGTAACAAACTCGCTCTTAATGAATGCTCCAGTTCTCACTGTGCTATTGGTAGCACAGTACCTCCGTAACTCCGTAAGCCTCATTGTCCAAACCTGTTGCTAGGCTTGGTTGTCGCACCCTTTCGACGCTTGAATTTCCACAGGCAGGTGTGAGCACTAACGATGTTCATTAACAGCCTTTCAAGTGATCGCGGGCCTTGCACTTACAATACTGATTAGAAGCCTAGCTCGCCACGAGGGAGTAAATTTACTCAAAGAGAGCAAGCAAATGCACTCGCGTTCAAAGAAAAATTGCAGGTTAAGTGCATAGAGAGAGACTGTCACAGATTTATTGCAGATCTTGCGCTCACACACTTGCTTTTCTAGCTTCCCGAAAACTGCTGTAGGGCAGCTCTGTCAGCGCAAAGTTCAGCAGAAAATGTTAGACCATTAGGTTCAGGCCAATATTGTCATTTTAGTTTGAGAGAAAGTCTTCAGGATGCTTTAAAAAATGTTTTGTCTGTGCCCGACCCAGTCATTCTTCATATCAATGTGGATGAATTTCCCTTGACCAAAAGCACCTGAGACAAGTTTCGCCCCATTATCTGTAGAGCAGCAAAATGTGAAGGGAGTACACAATTTCCAATTGGTAGTTATTATGGGCAGTTCAAGGCTTCAGAGCTAAATGTTTTCCTGCGTCAGTTTGTGTTGGATATAGAAGCAGCCCTACATGAAGGTGTTGCTGTGAAAGACAGGGTTATCCGTGTGGAACTTGTGGAAATAATCTGTGATGCTCCAGCTAAGGCTTATAATCTTGGTATTAAGGGCCACAGTGGTTACTTCAGTTGTCCCAAGTGCACAACAAAAGGAGACTAAAACATTGCCTGGTTTGGTGCGAAGGGAAAAACAGTTTAACGTGTTGAACATCTGCCAACTTCTTTATGGTATGTCTGCGCGCCACTTCCATTTCCTCCATTACTTTGGTAATATTTCGTCAACCCCTTAAAATATTTTTGTTTCACAGCGTGCTTGACTGCTTATGCAAATAACCAGGCAGAGGCAACAGTGAAGAATGTCGAGAAGGCAGCAATGACTTGGTTCCGCCATGCTGCTGAGAAAGCAGCAGCGGGCCACCGAAGACTACCTACTAACGTTGACGAAGCTGGCTTTTGATCGTGAAAACAATAAATCAGTTTTGCTAGTAACTTGATGTTCAATTCCTTGGTTTCAAAATAATTGGCTAGATTCATGGGAGAAAAAAAGTGCGTTGATTACATGAATATTCTTTCCTGCAGGGAAAGAAGGGGAGAGGGTAGTGCACGAGGAAGGAAGTTAACATGTTGGGTAGTGTATGGTCCACCCGTTCGGAAAGTCTCTATAGTATGAAAAGAGGCCAGATGTGCCGAAAGTAGCATAGCCAAAAATTTTTTCTGTGGGAGGGGAGGTTCATTCATACTTTTTGCATGTTAGTGCTTGTCTTTGGTTGTGAAGGTTGTAGGTGTATATATACACAAACAAAACAAGAAATACAGGGGGGGGGGGTTAACCCCCGGACCACCCCTGGGTACGGGGGTTAAACCTTCCGATACATCCGATAACATCCCAAACACTTCCTATTTGAACACCCAAAATGCTTCTAATGTGGGACATCTCATATGGGTCTTTTTTGTATCACTTGGGATGTTTTTCTATCTTGTGTGAGAAGTCTTTTGGATGTCTCGAATTCCCAAAAAAAGAAGTCGCTTGGACGTCCTTGTGTTGTGTGGGTAGGGGAAGCGTAGCGCCTCCGTCGTGGCGTGCGGTCGACGCGGCATGATCAGCTGTGAAAAAAAAAATTGGCCCCATATCTGCATGCAATCTGGAAATGTCGTCGAAAGACGATAGTCTTGCGTGTGGAGAGAGTGAACAAAACATTTATTTGATGTTCTGCGGTAGAAAATTGGTGAATTGTATTCTGGAGGTGCTGCGTTAGAGGGCCTCGAGCGTGCAGTGGAGGCGAACGGGCGCATCAAGTCACGTCACACGTGAGACATGAGCGCCATCTGGCAGTATTCTTGGAAAACAAAGCGCGTGGCTCTGAGACGGATGTGTGCGCTGTTGTGACTGGCACCCGAGCTGACGAGGGAGCGGCGCTCTTTGGATCTTCAAACAAGTAGCCGACCGGCCGGCTGCCTATGACCGCCAGGCATTGTCCCTCCTAGCCAGTGCATGAGACGTCGTGTCGCCACGAAGCCGTTCGAGAGAGGACAACTACAGCATTTTCCTAGGAAGCGACCGCCGCGGCCACCGCAAATCGGCCCGCTAATTAGGCGAGCGGTTCGGCGGACCCTTTGATGTATGCTATCAGGAGTTTGGGACACCTCGCTCGACCAGCGGCCCACACACGTTGAGGAAGAACCCCGCTGGCGCCACCTTGGATTGCAGTGATCACGGCTCAATATTGGACGTTCATGTGGTCCGTGCATGCCCCTCTCCCTCGCCGGCTGTGTGTGATCTGCGATTGGACAGTAACCTCTGCACATGTTCCCTGATCTAGAGATCTGGGGAGAACATACCCTTTATAATGAGCCACCCGGCTCATTCAAAGGAGCGTCATGTAGAGGAATGCCAGATTCGAAAGCTCGCCATGTAAGAAAGAGCTCGTCATGTACGAGAGCTCACCTTGTATATAATGTAAATAAACCCTCTTAGAGTCTCTCTTCCTGCTGCCTCGACAACTTCATCCCGCACCTCCGGTGCCTGCAAACCCCGGTCGCAACAACTGGTGGCAGCGGTGGGACATGACTCGGCGACGGAGAACGACATGAACCGGAGGTCAGCCAAAAGCCCTGGAATTCGGCGAGATCGAAGCAGCGTACCGTGACCACACGTAATGAGGTGAGTGCCTGGCTTTGTACTTGAAATGTATCGAGTCTTTTAGCCTAGATTCGTTAAAAGATAGATATAACCAACAACTGCCCAGTTACTGTTGTTGTTATCTCAGCACGGAGCAGCACTTCATGTTTATCTGAGCAAGTAGGTTAAGAAAAAAAAGCTTAGATAATTTTGATAGGATCAAAAGTTTTGCGGTAGTTTTAAGGGTACGTTGCGGGAAAATTTGGGGTGTTGAAAAATCAGTAGAGTGAGAAAGAAACGAGAAACAGGTTAGATAGGGAGGTTGGACACGTGGTGCTACTTGTGTGCTTGAGCTTGTGGTCTCCGCTGTTGGATTTGCCAGGCTTTAATTTATCCAGACCCAGAATTGAAACGCTGGTTGGTTGGTGTGTTGTGACAGCTGAGCCAAAGCAAAGCAGTAGTGATGAACCTCATGAGATTAACGAGAGATAACCTGCTAAACCTGTGTTGGGATCTCGACCTAGATTTTGACGACGGTATGCCAGCATCTAAACTAAGTAAAGTAATTCTTGAAAGCAAAAGTCACAGGGCGGAAATTGAGTACTTCGTGAATTTGTATTTATTGGATCAGGAAGAGGACGAGAAGCGAAATCAGGACAAAGAGAAAATCGAGCACAGAAAGGAAAAACAAAGGAAGAAGATGCAGGAATTGCATGAGGAGATAAAAAGGATACATGGTAAAGTGGAGGCATTGCACCAGAGGCCAGACATCCATAGATGTAGTGCATGAACGGTGCAATGTAGCGGCGGTGTCGTTTAAAGCCGTAAAGAAGGCTACCGGCCGGACATTTGCTGATGTAGAGCACAAATGGTGCGATGTAGCGGCGGTGCCGTTTAAGGCCAAAGAAGAAGCTACAGGCTGGACATTTGCAGATGTAGCGCATGAACAGTGTGGTGTAGCGGCAGTGGCATTTAAGGCCAAAGAGAAGGCTACAGACCGGACATTTGCAGATGTAACGCACAAACGGTGCGATGTAATGGCGGTGCCATTTGAGGCCGAAGAGAAGGTTAGTGCCGATAACGACATGGTCAAAATTCGAACCCGTTCGAAGAAAAAGAGCTCGCGGTCGAAGCAGGGTGTGAGGGTTCCGTGGTTGTGGAAACGAAGTCAAGATTAGCAGAGCATTCCACGAGAATTGAACAGTGCAGCCCTATAGACGATGTTGATGAGCGTCAGAGGCGGATGAAAGGCTCCAAAGTTGGCACCCCGGAGTGTTTCAAACGGAAAAAGCGTCCGAAAAACAGAAGCGCGGCAAGGCTCGTGATCAGCGCGGTGCGTTTGACTAGGACTTTCAAACGGCATGGCGGATTCGCGAGAGGCCCGTTGTCTTTTCTGACTGGCTTGAATCGCATGCGTATGAGCGGCCGGAGAGCAAAGAAAGGAAAAGCGCGATCTACGTGGCCGCGGTCTAACGATGAACTGATAGGCGATCTTCAGGACTGTGCGCGCGTGACCGGGGAGGAGCATATCAATGATGAAGAATGTCGGAGTGGGACGAAAGGCTCCCAAGTCAGTGCAAAGAAGCGTGCACATGCGAGAAAGCGTCCGAGGGCAGCGGTAAGGCGAAGCTCGTGATTAGCACAAGGCGTTTGAGTAAGGGCTTCAAAAGGTGGAGTGAGATCGCGAGAAAGGTGCTGTTGTCATCTCTGACGGGTCTGTATGTATGCGTCCGAGCCGCCGGAAAAGAAAAGCGCATCGTATGCGGCAGTGTTTGAATGATAAATTGCTAGGAAATCCCCAGGACAGTGCGCGAGAAAGAGCTAACAAACATGTAGGTGCTGATGAGCATCAGAGGTGGGCGAAAGGCTCCATAGACGGCACCAAGAAGCGTGCAAAACGGAGAAAGCGTCTCGAAAACAAGCAGGCCAAAATCGCGACGCGTTTGAGGAATTTCTTCAAATGGCGGAGCGAAATTCTAAGAAAGTTGCCGTACTGCAAGCGTCCGAACCGCCGGAGAGCAAAGAAAAGAGAAACGCATTGTGCGTGTAAGCGGTCAAAGGGCAGGGGACCATTCCCAGACAACACAAACACAACCTCAGGACGTCCTCAGTATGCTTTCGTGAGGACAATATGACGCCCTCAGAATGTCCTCTTATGGTACTAGAAAAGCACTAATCCCGTCCCCTTGTCCGTACACCTAACAACCTCAGCACATCCTCAATACAACACTTCAGGACTTTTTCAGTATCTTTTCAGAAGAACGATTGTGTGGCCGGTTCGGTACTGTGGGCAGTCATACTACTTAGGATTTAGTTCTTTTCATGATATTTCCATACATCAAAAGAAAAACAACTGCGAGGTCTCGTGTATATATACTGTATTAATCAACAGACAGGTGACAAAACAAACAAAGCTTGTTGACTGAAATTTATTTAACAGTAATTAATCACAAATGACAGTTTTGTCGGGCCTTCGAGTCCGCGTATAGTCTGAAAAAAGAAAAGCAGTATCAAGGCAGTCAACACAGGTCAATCAACTACGTTTGTAATCTTCGAAAGTTTGACACAGTGCCTTAATCACCACGTGTATCGCGCCCAATGCACTCATTAGTGTTAGAGACTCCGCTCTGACAGCCCATCAGTACACTCGACATGGGCGTTAACTTGACTTGCCCGAGGTCAGGCCATCTGTCAGATGCAGAAGTAGGTCCTTTCACGTTGGGAACATGCTGCTTCGAAGCACAATTGATATCTGGTGTTCCAGGCTGCTTCGAACCACACTTCGCCGCGGTCGGCTGGTGACAATGCATCCATGATCTGTCTGAACGTTGTGCAGCCAAGTGCACCCATCAACACGGCAATTTACCAGGCGTCATCACCTACTACTCACAAATATCTCACTTTTAACCATGCACACAAACAACAAAGGCCACGAACTTCCGCTAGTACACTCCAACTTCCCTCACAGGGCCGCCACTGCCATTTTGACCATCAGTTGGTTTAGAATGCCTTGGCTGCTTGACTATCTAAAATGGTGCCGCATAGTCAAATGTTGCCAGCTGCTAGTTTGTTATTACGCGCTACAGTGGCGTATAATGACTAATTTAAGGCGGTGACATTTGGGAACACACTGTTTCAAATTGACACTTCGCAATACCAGGTTCGATACCTAAGCCAATTATTTACGCGTGTCTCATTAAGCGAAACGCGTAATTTGAATTTTTTCTGCAAAAAAAAAAAACAACAATCCAGGCGAAAATATACAATAACTTTATGACTGTATGAAACGAACGTGTGAAGAAAGTTTTCACATATTAAATGCATCTATTTGGTGAGCAAAGGTCTTGAGAAATTATATCTAAGTGCTCAGTGCAATGTTCTGTCATCCCCAAAAGGTCCTTGACAGGACCTTGTGTAGACCAATCGTTGTCCTCAGAAAGCACTCGAAAAAACGTTTGAACCGGCGCTCGTGCGTTGCTTTTGTCCTCTCCAAAACGTCCTTAAAAGTACTTTTTCAGGATAAATTGTTGTTCTCAGAAAGCACTCGAAAAGACGTTTCTGGGTCAAACCAGCTTGTGTCGTCCTGAGTAAGTACTAAGGTCAATAAGAACTGTGCGAGGACGATAGTACCATATGAGGACGACCTCAGGACATCGAGTGTTGTCTGGGTTCCGTTGTTCTCGTGGCGCTTTGGACGGGGTACAGAACACAGAGGTCGGTGGTTTTCGCGAAGTGGCGGGAAGGAACGAAAGCAAATCTGCTTCGAGGAATGTCGCGGGGTTAGGTAGCAAGGCGATTCACTTCCCAGACAACACCCGACAACCTGAGGTCGTCCTCAAATGGTACGATCGTCCTCGCAGATTTCTCGACGACCCTCGTACGCACTGAGGATGACACGACCCGGAAACGTCGTTTCGAGTGCCTTCTGAGGATAACTATTTGTCCTGAAAAGGTTCTTATATGGACCTTTCAAGGATGACAAAAAATGCACTTGGCGTATATTTCTCGCACTATTTTACTCGAAATAGGTGCATATTATTAACTTATTTGCACGTTCGTTCTACCTAGTTAATTATGGCATAATTTTGCCTTGTTTATTCTCTCTAAATATGTTAAAACTTTACAAATTACGCTTTTTTGTAAAATACTTGTAAATGATTCTATGAGGCATTGAAACAGCTAATTATGGCACAATGTTAATATAAAATTGTCCGTCAATTCCTAAAATAAGGAGCCTTATCACGTATCGCGTAATACCAAACTTGATCCATGCTGGCAACCATTGACCTTGCGGTGCCGTTTTGGATAGTCAAGTAGCCAAGCCACTCCGAGTCAAGCAATAGATTGTCACGATGAGATCACACAGCCAAGGTTAGTCCACGAAGCGTATTTCCTTTGTTAGTTGTGTCTATATGTATATTTGTATATAGTTAAACAAAGTTAGACATGTCTGAGACTGTAAGTCGTAAGCGTAGAAGGGAAGTCAGTCGCCGGGTTGATGGTTCTATGAGAGTGCTCGACGTTCTGAGCGACCCTCCTCTGAAGGGATCTCCGCCAGTCGAACGCATGGCAGTGAACTATACTGCTTCGGAGCAGCCTGGTCCCGACATGATTAACAAAGAATCGACATCTTTGTCTGACGCATGGCCAGACGCGGGGGAAGTTGACTCGGTGCCCATGTGGAATCCACGGAACGGAGCTTCTAACACTGATGACTGCATCGTGTACGACACACGTAGCAAAGAGGAGACTGTTTCGGACTTTCGCGAAAGATTGCAAGCATGGGCGATTGAATCGCAGTCGTCTCATGCTGCAGTGACGTCACTTCTAAACGTGCTGCGTTCGCATAAATGTTTTTCTTCACTTCCTTTATCAGCGCGAGCCCTCCTGCAGACACCAAGGAAAGTGATGAACATTTTGGATATTGCGGGTGGCAAATACCATCATTTCGGCCTTGAGAAAGGACTACGGCAAACTCTGCGGGACTATAAACAGATTACCAGTGAACTTAGGCTCAGTTTTAATATTGATGGACTACCGCTGACAAAGAGCTCAAAAGGGCAGTTTTGGACTATCCTAGGCCGTGTTATCAACCTGCAGGACGAAGCTTCATTTGTCGTTGGCTGTTTTTACTGCGACACCAAGCCGAAGAATGCAAATGAGTTTATGCGGAGCTTTGTTGACGAGTTGAAACATCTGATGACATCGGGCCTCGCAATGGGCACATTAAGGATCCCCATAACCATGCATGCCCTAATATGTGATGCGCCTGCCAAAGCCTTCGCTCTTTCAATCGCAGGTCACACAGGCTATTATAGCTGCACCAGATGTGAAGTGCGCGGGCAGTATTGCCAAGGCAGAGTGTGTTTTCCGGATTTAACTGCGAGCCGAAGAAGTGATGCTACTTTTCGTTCTCAGGCGCAACAACGACACCACACAGGACATAGCATATTGGAGGAACTGCCGATAGACATTGTGAAAGATGCGCCTCTTGACTACATGCACCTTGTCTGTTTGGGTGTGGTGCACAAGCTCCTGGTGTTGTGGTTCTGGGGCCACAAAGAAATAAAACTTGGCAGCAAAGTGCGAAGTGAGGTATCCGAACGAAACTTGAAGATTGCCAAGTATGTACCATGCGACTTCAATAGAAGGCCACGAAGCTTGTCAGAGCTGGACCGATGGAAGGCGACCAAGTTTCATTTTTTCTTGTTGTACGGAGGTCCAGTAGTGCTTTCTTCACTGATACCTCAGCACATGTATCAGAATTTTCTCGCACTGCATGTCGCAGTCACAGTGCTTGCAACACCCACTGCTAATGTGAGTGAAATTGAGTATGCTGGCAAGCTTCTTGAATCATTTGTTCATTCGTTCATAAGAGCATATGGGAAGGAGTATGTGTCCCAAAACGTGCATGGCCTTTGTCACCTTGCATGTGACGTCAAACATCTTGGACCTCTGGATACATGGAGTGCATTTCCTTTTGAAAATTTCATGTCGAAATTGAAAAAGCTGGTGAAAAAACCAGGAAACCCTCTTCAGCAGCTTTGTAACAGGCTCTCCGAGCAGGAACACAATGTAGAGGTCCAAGATAGTTTTGAAAGCAACCACTTCTTCAAGGCAGAGCATGATACTGGACCACTCATATCCACGTGCAGAGGCCCGCAGTACAAGAGAGTCGTACTGCCTAAACGCATTGTCCTTGCTTCAGATCACAGAAACACCTGCTGCAAACTCTGTGACGGCTCTATTGTTATTGTAGAGAACTTTACCCATTATACATCTGGTGAACCATGTATCATTGGGAGGAAGTAACTGAACCTGAATGAGCTGTATTCAGTGCCATGTTCATCAGCAATGCAGGGAATTTTTGTTGCATCACAGCTATCTACTAGCCTACAGTCGTGGCCACTTCAAAGTGTAACCCACAAAAGAATAAGAACTGTCTTGAAGAAACGGACTGTTGTTTTTCCTCTATTACATGCATTAGTACAGACTTAGATTACGAGGCTTTTTTGTATTTTTTGGCATTTGTAAATATCATCATCATCAGCCTGACTACGTCCACTGCAGGACAAATGCCTCTCCCATGTTCCGCCAGTTAACCCGGTCCTGTGCTTGCTACTGCAAATTTATACCCGCAAGCTTCTTAATCTCATCTGCCCACCTAACCTTCTGTCTCCCCCTAGCCCGCTTCCCTTCTCTGGGAATCCAGTTTGTTACCCTTAATGACCAGCCGTTATCCTGTCTACGCGCTACATGCCCGGCCCATGTCCATTTCCTCTTCTTTATTTAAACTATGATATCCTTAACTCCCGTTTGTCCCCTAATTCACCCTGTTCTCTTCTTGTCGCTTAAGGTTACAACTACCATTTTTCTTTCCATTGCTCGCTGCATCGTCCTCAATTTAAGCTGAACCCTCTTTGTAAGTCTCCAGGTTTCTGCTCCGTAGCTAAGTACCGGCAAGATACAGCTGTTATATACCTTCCTCTTGAGGGATAGTGGCAATCTTCCTGCCATAATTTGAGAGTGCTTGCCGAATGGGCTCCACCCATTCTTATTCTTCTAGTTACTTCAATCTCGTGGTTCGGCTCTGCGGTTATTACCTGCCCTAAGTATAGATAGTCTTTTACAACTTTAAGTGCACTATTACCTATCTCGAAGCGCTGCTCTTTTCCGAGGTTGTTGTACATTACTTTTGTTTTCTGTAGATCAATTTTAAGACCTACCTTTCTGCTCTCCTTGTCTATCTCCGTTATAATCAGTGTGAATTCGTCCCCTGAGTTACTCAGCAATGCAATGTCATCGGCGAAGCGCTGGTTACTAAGGTACTCTCTATTAACTCTTATTCCTAACTGTTCCTATTCTAGGCTTCTGAAAACCTCCTGTAAGCACGCAGTAATTAGCATTGGAAAGATTGTGTCCCCCTTCCTTACACCCTTCTTGATTGGTATTCTGTTACTTTCTTTATGAAGCACTATGGTAGCAGTTGATCCCCTGTAGATTTCTTCCAGAATGTTTATATATACTTCATCTACGCCCTGATTCTGCAGTGTCTGCATGACGGCTGATATTTCTACTGAATCGAACGCTGTAAAAAGTTGTAAATATATGTGACGTATGAAGCGATGAAGCGATGAAGCGATGGTTGGTAGAGGCTGAGAAGGAAGAAGTGAGAATAGAATAAACATGGCGTATGAGCCAGGCCACGTCTCCCAATTCATCGTAGAATAAACATGGCGTATGAGCCAGGCCACGTCTCCCATTCATCGTAGCGTCACACGAGTCGACAGGATGAAGACCTGCCTGCCCCTTCATCAGTCGCTTATCATCGACGCAGTTCCCCACAAGACGCCTTGACCATACATCCACTACCAATTCATCTTCAACCAGGACACAACGACCAGCACCATGACAGATTCATCGGCCGACCTTGACATCCCAAAGTACACCGGAACAGCGGACGATGGACCCGTGCAGGACTGGTTCTACCTGTACGAGCTCCACGCTACCGCTGCATCATGGTCGGAACGGGAGATGATCATCAACTTCACTGACTACATATATGGTGAGGCATTTAAGTTTTACCTCACCCACATCTTTGAAAATGACGAATCATGGCAAAAAATCTAACAGGAGATGATTACCCGTTTTAACGACTATGACAAAGACCTGCTAAATGCCAACCATCTAGAGACAACGGCACACTATCGTCCATTCCTTAAGCACTCCTCAACCATTCGAAAGCCCAGCGGGAATCGACAACTGCCTCAAGACGAAGTGCTGAATCGAAGTGTCGATTCTGCAAGATGTTAGAACCTCGTTCGTTCTTCACAAGAATGACAGCTGTGATTACCCCTATCTCTACGTGCCAAGCATTTTTGTGTTATTTAGGACACAACCACCAGCCTCACCCACCAGAACTCCTGCGTTAACCGGACTGGTGCACTCTCCCCTGAAGTACTTGAAAGTTTACGGAACTCCCTTGAAGCATAGAGCCAATGGTGAATTTTGACATTTGTGACTTCTCAACTTCTCCTTGTTTACTTTTTCTTGTTCGTAATTCATGCCTTCTTTCGGGGGGAGGGGGAATCGTGTGACGTATGAAGCGATGGTTGGTAGAGGCCGAGAAGGAAGAAGTGAGAATAGAATAAACATGGCGTATAAGCCAGGCCACGTCTCCCATTCATCGTAGCGTCACATATATGTGCTAATAAATTACTTCCTTTCCACTATAAGGTGGCGCATACATCATTGTTGAATTCCCTAATGAAGACGGAGCTACGGACATCATTCATAAGAACTGGCTGTTTGGCGACAGCCAGTGCATGTGGCCACCCGAAATGAGGCATTTATGCAGCTTGCTTAGAGCTCAAGCAAGTCCAGGTCCTGACTGGTACCGGGGGCCCTGTGTTGTGCTGCATAAATATGGTAACAGTGTCCTTTCTTTTGTGATTTTCTTTCACATAGTCTGTGTAGTGCAGTAAATTTGCTTTACCTAAATTTATTAATTGATGTCATCATTCTGTGGACCTCATGTGATTGAGTAAAATGTTGGTCATATTGAAGACTTGTTCAGATTGGTTCGTCATTATTGTTTACAAATGTTTTAGGAGAATGGATCGTGCTGTAAAAGGGTTAGCCACACACACAGGAAAGATCATGGTACTTGAACGGGTCGTGAAAAGAAAAGGAAGCTGCCCATTTGTAGTCTTCATTGCTTCACTAAGCATTGGGCATGCCGATTCTTAAATATTTCAGTGCCATGTTTTGTCTATATTTAGTTAGGCTGGTTGAAAATTCTAGCCTCTTTGTGCTCATAGAATGGCAATGTGGCACCACTGGTAAGTGTTAAAACCATGCAACATCATCTAACAATTAAAATCCTAAGTATATCGTTAATCTTCATTTGCTTTGAACTACAGATTAGAATAAAGCTAGGAAGTGATACAGCAATGCAGCAATTTTTAGCTTACAGTAGTGCTGAAAGCCGACTGCGTTCCAGAGATGTCGCAATGGCGCCCACCCCAGCTCTCTGCAGTTTCTGACAAATGGTGTGCTCATCTTTGCTCCATCTGGATCCAGGGCCATATGAGGGATAGAACACAGAATGCTCGTTTTGCGATTTTGTATAGCAATAATATTACCTTTGCAAGTATTAGTGCATCATATACCTGGTTTTTCGTCATCTTTCAGAGTTGTAAACAAGAAGTAATTCTTCTGACACGACTTTAACTGGTGTTGCAGCGTAAGAAAAAAAATCTCTTTTTACTCGACATATTCAAGAAACTATTCATGCCGCAATAAGCCACGCAAAAACTACATATATCCACCAACACAAAACACAGATGTACTCACTACTGCACGCAACATGCCTGCACAGTGGCCATCTAAATAGTTGCGGTAACTTTATAGCCTTACATACAGTGCCACTGCCTGAAACTTTATCAAAACACGCACAGGTGGTCAATATGTTTTCAGCTTAACGAAGCACCGCTACTGAGAGACGTTTCATATTCCTCCAATGTAGTTTTAACCTACAACACTAAATTTTGGAAAGTCCGTCAGCACCGCACTCCAATTAGCATAGTATGATCTTTCGAGCTTTGGCCAATTATGGCCCAGCAGGCCTCGCTGTGTCCCAATGTTTTGTCAGCAGGCTTTTGATTGGGCCAATGGCTGACTAAGATGACGTGGGCTGTAGAGCTGAGGTGAATGCTTGATAGGAAATTGATTTCTGTGCTTTTATAGCTATTGAAACAACCTGTATGGTCAAAAGAGCGAGAGTATATTATTGAACGGACAGCCAGAAAACGTTGCACGACCTCTTTAACTAATCTACTGCTTTGATTCACTGCCCTGATTCACTTAACAAGACACTGCCTTAATTCGCTTAACAAAATGAGTCGGGCAGTTTCTTTGTGTGAAGTTTTGAGTTATGTAAACGAGAACAGCTGCATGCATACACATATCTATAAATTGCAGATTGTCCATGTTCTGCAAAAAGGCACATACCATTCAGTGAGCTTTTCTATAGCAGGTACCTATAGCTCATTTTGTGTCAGGCTTGACTAATTCCCAAGTTCACAGTATAGAACCAATCATTCTTGCGATACTCAAGTGTCACTTCTCTGTCCTACGTAATCTTGGTGAAAAAAAAGGCTCTGCAAGTATACACAGAAAACATTGTGCTCTGGGCTATATAAATTCGGCAGAAAGAAAGGTTGATAAATATAAAATAGAAGTAAATGTTACTCCTTCTTAGTGCTCTTCCTCTTTAGTAAATTGTTCTGTATATTTTGTCCATGTAAGTTACCTCTTTCAGACACCTACGCTGAAGCACGACTGAACCTGTCCAAGGCATCAGGGTCATCTAGCTTCAGTGCTCATGAGAAAAGTTACGGAAAGGGGAAACGCAAAAAAAAAATCTAGGACGATGGACTTCCCACAAGAGCAGCTTCCATCACCACCTGCTTCCATGCTTAAAAGTACTGTAAAATAATTCTGCATAATTATGACCAGTGCACCTTAACATGAATGTCAAAGTGCAAGACTAATATTAGATAAGAGCATCTGAGAATTCAGTATATAAAATATTTTTCTTATTTAAATATTAGTATTTTTTTACATAATATCTTTCTTATTTCAATATTAATATTGTTTACCATGTTCTTAGTAACTAGAAAACAGCTTACACAGATGTTTAAAAGAAATCTTCAAGGAGCACATCAAAATATTTAATAATTGAGTGGAACAAAGTGTAGGTATTGGGACTTTGCATATATTTATACAAGCTGAGCAAGTTTTTAGAAATTTTAGTTTTCTTGTTATGGCTGTGAGTGTAGCTTGCATCTAGTAAGAGTTATCTACGATAAGCTGTCTATGTTGCTGAAGATGAGATTAGCATTGGAGAAATTTAAGCCATTTTTAACCTTAACTTCTGTCTCCACAATGCTTTTCTAATTTTGGCCAGGAGCAAGATATATTAGCCCGGACTGCAGGTCTACGAGAGACCCACTCTGTCCATTGTTGCCAGCAAACTCGGTGCACTGTTGTAAGTTTACCGCTACTATATATCCATGCATTCTGTTGGGAGACCACGAGCTTATCAGTAGTTAATGACACAAGTTTTGAGGGAAATAAATGCAGATTTTCAAGGCCAAAAAGTTTGTAGCATAGCTGCGAACCCAAACCACTGAGCATACTGTGCAAGATATGTGGTGCTATGACTGAGTTCCTGGACCATTGAGGCAGGGTCATGGTTTGGGAGCTGGTAAAATTATGTTAAGGAATAAATTAGCATTGGAGAAATTCAGATCTTATCCTTCAAGTGTTATGTCTGTCTCAACTGCACTTTTCCGCTTTTGACCAGAACTAAGATGTGTTAGTCCAGCACAAAGACCGGCCACCGAGCCACCGTCTACTTGGCAGTTGGCAAGCTCGGCACTGAGTGGTAAGGCTTTTTTCAATATATATCTAAGCAGCCTTTTCTCGGGCCATAAGTGTTTTGGTAATTAGTTAAAAAAGCTTCGAGCGAATAAGCTTCCCTGGGCCAAAATGTTATCATAACTGTAACCCTGAATCGTGGCACGTACTGCTCATCAACTGTGGGACGTGTGAGGCGGTTATCCACTGTAAGCTGGTGGAATTTCAATCGGAATTTAATTAGCATTGTAGAAATTTTGATCCTAGCCTTTCTTTAAGCATAACTTCTGTCTCAACTGCACTTTTCCGTTTTTGACCACAAGCAAGATGTGTTAGTCCAGCACAAAGGCCTGCAACCGAGCCACCATCCGCTATGCAGTCAGCAAGCTCAGCACAGAGTGGTAAGAATTTCTACAATATATATCGAGGGAGTCTTTTGTCGGACCATAAACGTTTCAGTAATTAGTGAAAGAAGCTTCGAGTGAAGAAGCTTTTCTAGGCCAAATGTTTGTGTCATAGATGTTACCCGAAACCGTGTATATCAAGTGTGGTGCCCTAAGGTAAGGGTTTTGTGTTGTGCTATAAATTGAAGCAATGAGATATCGAAAAGAATTAAACTACCGTAGCATTGGAGAAATTCAGATGTTATCCTTTTTTACCTTATAAGTTGTGTCTGACCTCTGCTGCTCTGTTTTCGGCCAGGGACAAGATATATTAGTCCAATACAAAGGCCTACCAGTGACCCACCATGTGCTTGGCCATCAGTGAGATCTGCACATAGTGGTGAGGCATGCCCTACTATATGTCTATGCAGTATGTTGTGTGACCATAAGATTTTCAGTGATTAATGAAAAAAGCAAGTGAATTGCATCAACTTCTCAAGACCAAGAAGTTTGTGGTTAGATATAATATCAAGCCACTACATATACTACAGGATATGTGTGTTGCTACAAATGGATTTCCTAGACTTAGGTGCTGGAGTTGGGATGTTGCTTGAATTTTCATTTAAACTACAGTTTTAGATTACTACTTTCCTAATTTGACTTATTATGTCCTCTAAGTGTTGACTGACTGAGACTGTGGACAGACATATTCATGCATGTTGCATGTTTTAGAGGTGATAGCATCCGAGAATGTGTTGCTTCTCTTGATTGCAAAAGTGAAGCAGTATAGATACTGTGTTATATTACTCATTTCTGTACCTACACTTTTTTTAGTACAGGTGTGACCACTCTTGACAAATGCTTATGTATGCACTATTCTATGGGAGACCAGCACTAGATAGGTGGCGCGCTGAAGAAAAGCACCTGGCGAAGAGTTGCGACACAACTCAGCTGCTCGCGGCCGGACGACTGGCCGCAGTATACCACTCTGAGAGCACGCGCTTGTGCCACTGCCGTGCTTCATTTTTGAACAAACAGCTTGAAAAGCCATTGCGCCAGTTATACTGCACTGTGGTTTAGAAAAATAACTTTGTCCGAAAGCCACTCTCACATAAAAAGCACTAAAGAACGGTAAGAAACCCTGCAAAGCGAACTGCATCTATGCATATACAGTTGATCCCAGATATATCGAACTCGAAGGGGATTGCGAAATAGTTCAATATATCGAAAATTCGAAATACAAAATATGCATATATCAGACCTAATTTGAAGAATTTCAGGCCTATAAAATCGTTACAACAGCTGAAATAACGATTCACTCGAAAACAAGGTGCGAACTGCAGGTTACCGCACTTTTTTTGTCCGTAAACTTGTCTTGCTTCTTGCGCGCTGTCAAGTTCCAGTCATCCTTTATATTATTGAATCTTTCCAAATAAGCGAACTTAGCTCCTTCGACCACAACGTTGGTTGACGCAGAACGCCGATGCAAGCTTGGTTAGCGGCGGCAGCGATGGCGTTTGCATGTTCATCATACACGCACGAGTACACTTCGGCGACACCGGTAGCCAAAATCTCAGCATCGATGCAGTCAGAAACAGCAACATTGTCATCTGTACCGATGAAGTCGCTTCTGGTCGAAATGGTGTCCGGAAATGCTGATAAGTCGCAGAATTCACTGAGGCACCATACACCGTTGTTAGTGGTCATGATGCACCCGAAGTCATCACCTGGCCCGCAAGGAATGTTTACAACACAGCGTTTTACTTGACGTCACTCCAAGCGCCAGTCATAATTTTATAGCTACGTGCAGGTCAACGTTCAGTTAAACTCCCGAATGAGGATTTATCAAGAAGAAGGCGAGAAGTGCACAAAACCACAGGGCGCAAAAGACGCAACGCCAAGTTCTCACCATGGACATGTTGGCGATATCGATGTCACTATGGCTTTGTAGCTGGCAGCCGCTGCTTTAGCGGCTATGATGCGAAAAGATTTTTTAAAAAGCGTAGCTTCCGAGACGTGTGGTTTAAAACCAAAAACACTAAAAATACGTAACAAGGTAGCACATCTCGAAGGCCAGGCTTTTCAAGCTTGCATGCCATTGTGCGCTAACAACAAGAGAGGGAATGCGAACCACATGTGAACATTGCACTGAGATCGTTGAGTCACTTCCCATTTTCATTTCGGTGCCCTCAGCAATCGGTCTTTTGGAAAACATTATGTCCGCGCGCTAAGACCTGCAGATTGCGCATCAAACACACAGATGTAGCAAGTGCCGCGCAACGAACCAGATCAGCGCAATAGAATGACACCTGTTTTTTTTTCGTCTCCTGCGCGCAAAAACGATTGGGAACTTCTTAGAACACAGCCTAAAATTAATCAATACTTGCTAGGAAAAATGCACTTTCTGGGCTTTGGTGTGGCGCAGCGTTCGGTATAGCGGATCTCCCACTGAGCAGGAGTTCGATATACGGGTGCACCGGGCCCATACTTTTGCATGGAAAGTTCAAGGGGATTTTTCACTTGTTTGATAAAGCCCATAATTCGGTATATCCGAGTTTGATATTATCCGGGATCGACTGTATTATCGGAAGGAACAGTGCTGTGCCGTAATGGCAGCTTTTTCGTCCTCATTTTCTTGTTGGGTGCTGGGTTTTGAGCTTATGCTAGTTCTGGCTGACATGGCCCCATTGATATGTCTGTGCTGCGACAATACAACACTTCCAACATCTGCAGTAAACTGAAACAAAAACAAAGGCAGAGTAAGTGGTAGCTGCGTTAATTTTTTTTCAGGCATCGTTTGTATGATCTGTCCATGGTATGTATGTACAGGAACGTTGATCAAGCAAACCACCGTGGCAGCATGGCACGTGTGGTGTCGTGCTTCTATTCTTGAGGGTGCGGGATAGATTAGCGACCACGGCGGCCACGTTTCGGTGGGGGTGAAATATAAAAAGAACACCCGTGAACCAAGATATTTGTGCGCATTGGAAGAACCCCAAGTGGTCACAATCTTGATATGCACAGTACAGTGTACCTCAAAATTATATCTTGTTTGGCACATGAAAGCCTAGCAATTATCGATGAACGGACACCTTAATTTCAGGCTGACACAGGCAAATGGAAAAAATTAGAACTGTGTGTTAGGTGAACTAAACGAGTAAAAATCAAAGACACTTTAGGTTCGCTAGCAAGGCATAAATTCCGATGTTACGTTTAGCCATGGCAGCCAGTGAGAAAAATGCTCACCGCATCGGCTTGCTCTAGAAAGGTAAGCTTCGAGTAGTCAGCTGCTTTGTTCGTAACAAAAACCCTGTATTTTGCACAAATTAAGTTAAACAGAGGCATCTCGACATCGAGTGTTCACCGCTAGAGTATATTTTATAACAGCTTAGAGGCGTAGGTGACCGTGGCCCCGCACTAGTCTTGTGGACAAGGCAGCTTTCCTTTACACGCAACCGTTTACAAAAAAAAGACTACCTGCCTATTGTATCATTCACTTCATGTGGTGGCATTAGATGGAGTTTGGTGGTGGTGTCAGGATCAGATGGATGGACGCATGGAGACTTCTTAGTCCTGAAGTGCACAACAAAATGCTCAGCAGGCCAGATAGAAAAATTACATATGCCGTATGTTGCATAATATGCTTTTTTATTTCCGGCAAAACACCATTTCAACTCTGCTGTCTGGTCCTGGTTTCTACTCGCACCTGTCTTCACTATCGAATAAATATAGCAGACACGCACCATTCAGTTTAGAAACGAGCCCTACAGCCCTAGATCGAAGAGTGAGAGCAGAATTTTGCTCGCCTGACCGCTTGGATGCAACGCCTCCTCCTCTTTCTATGTCCTCTCTTTCCTCTATACTTTCTCCCTCTTTTTGTATAATATTGCACTTGAATACACAGCAGTACCACCAGCGCCCTTTGGTTTTATTACGGCAATGCGCGCACGCACCGCCTCTACCAGCCGCCGCCCTCGTCTGCAGGAGCAGCTGAGAATTACGCACTTTCACCACCAGAGTGGTCGTGGAAACTCCAGCGCTGGTTCCCTGTACACATAAGGTGTTATGAGGCAGGTTACAAATTTTATGACTGTTTTTCGTGTTATGAACAATGCTAAGGCATATTTTTAGGCGCAGAAAAATTTGCCCCCTTCAACATAGAACTAATAAGTTTGTAATGTGTTATAAGTGAATTTGCAAATGTAGGGCCATTAGAAGAGCTACAGCACTTTTTGGATGTGTCACAGGCAATGACTGTGCAAGGGAAAGTGCTGTGAGCCAGTATGATCATCGCTGTAAGTAGTAGTACCAGAAACTTCTTTCAAAAGCTGTGAGAACTTCAGGCAATAAAGATATTGCCTTTTCTGTTTTTCATTCTACAGATGAAAGAGGACTACACCTTAAAAATTCTTCGCAATATCTACAGAGTACCCGTGAGTTTTGATGCAGCCATTGCATGTAAAGATCATTGCATGAATATCTTACTTACATTTCATGGTATATTTTACAGCTAGTCCCACTGGCTGACCACAACACCATCGTGAAGCTGAGAATGCCTGGAAGACTCAAAGTAAGATTTAACAGGCAGGAATTAACAGGTAGATTTAACAGGCAGATTTAACAGGCAGGGAATCGAACAGCAAACATTATTAAGAAATATTTAAAATTTTGAATGTTCACACATCTCTACTTTATATGAACATCCAGACCTGTAGGCTTACTTTAAAGGAAAATAGTTGCTAAAGCTTGTCATATATATCCTTAGTAAATGCTAGTCCTCAACTGAAGTGTAAGCTAAAGGGTGACTAAGTGACACTATTGCTTGTAATTCTTTGTTTTGATCGCAGTTTCAGAATATTTGCACCAGATGAACCGGATGCTCCAGACAGTTCTAATCGGAAACGAGGAGCAAGGTAGGCAGCTGGACGCAATTCAAAGACACATCTGCCACGAAACACCTGAAGTAAGCAGCAAGGATGTTGTGGAGAACCAATTTCTTGACGTCGAGGAATTTGAAAACTTTGATAGTGAACTTGCCGTCAATGCAACCATGAAGGCACAGTTGGTATGGTTCCTTTCTTTTGAATATGTATTAATTAGCTGAAGTAGAGTAGCTGCGTGTTACTAATAACATATTTTGCTTTTATAGCTATACCAGTTATCCGGCATTAGAGGTTCACCAGTTGGCACAGCCACAAGACGAATTCTAGGATTGCTGCTCAGCCTTGAAGTGGCTGTGCAGTACAGCTGGGCAGGACAAAAGGGAAAGAAAAAATTCATGGCCCTCAATACACCAGAGGTTATCTTTAGTAAGTCTGCCATAATTTTATCTGATGTAGTAAAGCCTCAGCTGCTTGATATGGTGCAGCTCAGTGTAGCACAATTTCTGTATGGCGTGTATTTGTGTAAACTCATCGTTGAACATACCTAGGAATACAGTACTATTCAGTAATCAGGTGAAACATCCAAGAAGAATGTTTTAAATCTAAAATATCATATCTGCTAATTTTTGCATTCCAGGAGTGGTAAAGCAGGCCTTCAAAGACGCTAAGAGAAGCGATGTCGAAAACATCATAAAAGTGTGGCTTCGTCATGCTGGTGGAAAGCTCCGCAAGAAGAGGTCAGAGGTTCTCGGCAACTCTGCAAGCATACAGCCTGAGCGTAGGTGTTGATAGTGGCCTTCATGTTTAATTATTTACACATTTGACCTGTGAGACTCATGGAATCGTTGTTCGACACGAGACAGTATCAGGTTCATTTTGCATGTGTTAATCGTGTCATTAAAATTGTAACTGCCTTAATTCTGACATTTTTTTTCGGAGGAGTGGCCGAGAACAGCATCTTTGCAAATTTGTGTTCTCCGTCTGAATATTGCTTTCTTTTTCCAAATGTTGCCTCGGACTACTCTGACTCAGATGCCTGAAAACCTCTTCTGACCACCAATCGTAATTAAGGCTATAATAAATTATTTTCTGTCAAAAACTTTGTTTCTTTCATTGTCACAACCAAGCACCTCTTTGTTGCTTGATGCAGTATACGTACACACCTCTAGAGGTATTTTTCTTTTGACTCATGTAAATACGTTGAAAAGAAATAAATCATAGGTAGTAATAGAACATAATATTAGAGCCTACAGTACTGAACTGGCTGCACAAAGGTCGTCCTAAAAAGATACTGAAAAAGTCTTGAAGTGTTGTTCTGAGGGTGCCCTGGGGTTGTTATGTGTACAGACAACAGTACTAGATTAGAGCCACTCTCGTACCTTAAGAGGACATTCTGAGGACATCATAACATACTCATGGAGGCGTACTGAGAATGTACTGAGGTTGTTATTGCGTTGTCTGGGTTATGCGTGTGTTGTACACCCCGATTCTCGAGAAAATTTTTCCGGTCGCGACCACCACGAGTTCGACTCAAAGTTGTTGAGGGAAGCTGTTAGCTTCTCAAAAACATTGACTCAGGACTGTTATAAGGAATGTGTTGTTTACTTTAGTGATATTGAACAGGACAAGTTTGAACTTTGTTTTCGTTAGTGCTGTATCGTTTTGGCAGCCTATATGCATGGTATATATATCTATCGGAAGGGTATATAAACGCATTATAGCGAGTTGCCGTGCTTAAGAGATGAGCTCCTTCAAAATAAGGTGACGGCAGCTGACAGAAAAGAGTGTATGGCATTTCCGTTGCGTGTCATGCGTAGGGAAATATCATGTTAGTGTACAACTATAGTGGAATAGTGACTACGTTGCAGTTGAGATCGAAGCAGTAGAGAAGTGTCTAGCACCTATGAGGGTAACGGCAGGTTCCAGAATGAACTCAGTTCGACAACTGCGAATGTTGCTACGCTAATAGAAGAGGCCGACGAAGGCCCCACTAAGTACAACGTGGTGCTGTGCCAGGGTAAATCTAGCGAAACCACTAAGGTATTTTTAGAACAACTGGCACAGACACAGTGAGGCTGTCCCGATGGTGAATCTTGCATGCAGGGTCCAGGCGGAATTCGACCCGCTAGGCAAGAACACTAGCTTCGGACGAGCAGAGTGTACAGAAGACGCGAGTGAGAGGCTCGGAAATGCCCCTTAAGAAGCGTAGACGGAAGCGGCGTCGTAAAGCAAAGAGTACGACAAAGAGCGCAGTCCGCTTGAAGAAAGTCAGTAAACGTTCGGTGGCAGTTTACAGAATTAGGCGTTTGTCGTCGGCGCTGGAGTTGGTTTGTATGCGTCCGAGCCGCCGGACGAAACGAAAAAGAAAAAGCACGTTGGGTAAAAAGGCAAACGGAAGGAAGGGGAAGTAAAATTGTAGTAGTTCATCCACGCAGGAGCACTGTGACGTGCATTGAATGATGCGCATGTTCCTGATGCAGGTGCAGCATGACAGTTGTCTCTTCTTCAGCTCTGAGGAAACTGACGACTGGCTTTGAGGGCACAAACTTTTGGGAACTAAAAGATAGCGTGAAGAAAAAGGCTCAATTTTGTGAGTATGAGGCCTGGTAGGCTACAGCGGATTGCTCACGCTAGCACACAGGTATGACACGGGGAACACATAACTTGACAGTTAATTTTCGTGAAAGCAGTCTATTGCGAAGATAATTCTCGAATTACGATTAGACTTTTGGCGAAAGTTCAGACAAACCTTCCGATTGCTGCTTTGTGTTGTGATACTACTTAAGGAAGGTTGTTTTGGAGAATTTATTCGACTCGATGTGTCTCAGTGCGGGCACTCTCCCGTGCCTGTGGTGGTGTGTGTATGAATGCTTTTCCCAGAATATAGCCACAAGGAACGAGCGGGAAAGAGTATTTGGCTGGGCGTCATTGGCAGTGGCCTGGAAGACGGCACCACAATACGACACTTCAGGCAACCTGTGCAGCTGGTCACCCTAAGGTCGAATCTCCCACCGGTGGACGAGCTGTTGTGACTGGAACCCGAACTGACGAGGGAGCGGTGCTCTTTGGATCTTCAAACAAGTAGCCGACCGGCCGGCTGCCTATGACTGCCATGCATTGTCCCTCCTAGCCGGTGGGTGAGACGTCGTGTCGCCACGAAGCCGTTCGAAAGAGGACAACTACAGCATCTTCCTTGGAAGCGACCGCGGCGGCCGCCGTAAATCGGCCTGCTAATTAGGCGAGCGGTTCGGCGGACCCTTTGATGTATGCTGTCAGGAGTTTGGGACACCTTGACCAGCGGCACACACACGTTGAGGAAGAACCCCACTGGCGCCACCTTGGATTGCAGTGATCACGACTCAATATTGGACGTTCACGTGGGCCGTGCATGCCCCTCACCCTCGCCGGCTGTGTGTGATCTGCGATTGGACAGTAACCGCTGCACATCTTCCCTGATCTAGAGACCTGGGGAGAAAATACCCTTTATAATGAGCCACCCGGTTCATTCAAAGGAGCGCCATGTAGAGAAACGCCAGATTCGAAAGCTCGCCATGTAAGAAAGAGCTCGTCATGTACGAGAGCTCACCTTGTATATAATGTAAATAATCCCTCTTCAAGTCTCTCTTCCTCCTGCCTCGACAACTTCATCCCGGACCTCCGGTGCCTGCAAACCCCGGTCGCAACAGCGCCCATCTCAGAGGTGATAAGGTGTAGAACGCAAGGTGACGGGTAAGTGGCACCACCGTCTCGTTTCAGCAAAGCGGTGGAAACACTCGCTTCTTCGTGCAAGCGTTGCATGGTCAGCGCAGCATGGTAAGCGCTACGGTCCTTAAAATTACTTATGTATGCTGTTCTAGTAAAAGACGCACACACAGAATATATACGTGGTGTTATGGTGCCCCAGATATGTGCAATAAGTGCTTTTTGATTGACAATTACACAAGTATGAACGCTAAATCTTGAGCAACATTGGTGGGCACTGCGGATGGGGTCGGCCGTTTCAAGTACCCGGTGCCGATAAAAGTCAAAAAACAGACAAATGTACAGACAGACCAAAATTTTTGCGTTGAAGGTCCCCGAGAAAGACTATCGTCTTTAAACAAAAGAATGGGGGGGGGGGCAGCGCACCGCCTGCTGCGACTCTATTCAGTTCTCCCCGTCGTCCCTGTGACGCGATCTTTTATTTGCACAGCTGCACACACAGCAAGAGAACGTGCCCCGACTTCTGTAACGCATGGTTCATTGCGTTAATTACGCCGTACGCTCTTTCACGAACAAGTTCATCGCACTCGCTAAATGCACGGCGGACGACGCTTCGTTGATTCCTTAACTCTGAGACATGATCTCTTAATTGCACAGCAGCGAACACAGCAAAAGAACACGCCCCAACATCTGCAAGGCATAGTTCATTCGGTTAATTAAAACGGCCTCTTAATCGCACAACAGCACACAGCAAGAGAACGCGTCACGGTCTCTGAATTGCGCAGCAGCACACAGCAAGAGAACGCGTCCCAACGTCTGCAAGGCGTTGTTCATTCCGTTAATTAAAACAGCCAGCGTCGCTCATGTACTCTCGAAATGCACCGCGGACGACACCAAACCCTCACGGAGAAGCCACAGCTACAGAAGCAATTTTCTCTGCCAAATCTGGCGGCAGTCTGGCAACACTGACCCTCCAAGTTTGGCAATAATTTATGCAACATCATGGAGGAAGGAAAACTGAGGAGAGGCGTGGCAGCTTGGGCCAGTTGGTATGGCATGACGATAGTTATAGCGCGAGAACAAAACGACGACACAAAGTCAAGGACACCAAGGAGAAGATCGCTAACTTCACACTGAGTTTATTGAGTATAGCACGAAAATATATAGAGGAGACAGTAACCATGTGACAAAAACTGTATGGCACAAAGAGCGACTCAAACTGTATGGCACAAAGAGCAAAATATGAGTAAGAGAAAAAACAAAAGCACACAAAAAAGGCAAAGAAAAGTCTATAAAGAAACGAAACAGAACAGTATAGGTAATATAACTACTTGCGCGCACCAAAACCTTCGAGGAACCTTAGTTCCTTTTCCGACAGAGACACGGAGGGCTTGCTAATGCATGACACCTGTTCGCGTGCCATCTGTGCAGCCTCGACGATGACTTGGGTGCGCTCATCCTTGTGCTAGTACAGCATCGCTGTGTCCTTGAAAAGGGGCACAGAGTGCATTGCTGAGCAAGAAACCCATTTTTCCGGTTTCTAACATTGTAAGTGTGTTCTCTCAGTCGATCGTTCAGACACCTTCCGGTCGTTCCGACATAACAAGCACCGCATGAAAGGGGGTTCCTATAGACAACTTCCCGAGAGCAAGCCTCATACCTGTTTCTATGCTGAACTCTGCATTCCGTTGATGACTGCGTTTTCATGGGGTTTGTAGATTCGGCGAGGCTGATTAATTTGAAAGGTGCAGAGAACAGGACACGAACTCCAACTCATTTTCCGATTTTCTTGAGCCTGTGTGATATCTGGTGTTTGTATGGAACCACGGCTATCCTTTCACGCTCTGTATCCGTGTTGCTCGAATTGTGTCGCTGCCTCTGCTTTGCCTAATTAGTCCACAGGATAGTCTCAGCAATGGAAGCGATAAACGCCTCAGGGAAACCCGAAGCCTTAAGCCGGGAATCTTGAGCTCTGAGAGATGTTGTGGACGCACGACCTATTTAAGGCATTCTCAAGACAGGTTCGTGCTATGCCTCGCCTAAATAACTTGCTGTGGGTGGAAGAAAAAGGAAGTAAAGGTTTCTGCGCACGTGGTTCATAACACCAACAGATGTGCTGTGAGATAAAAAACTCCTAAATCCAAAAAGCGTGACTTGTCATTCTCGGGCATTTCATGTGTCAACACAAGAGGCTTTAAACAATCTTCAAACACACCTATCGTTTAAGCCGCAATCGAGTGGAACATAGAAGGGTTACAATTTAGAAGAACCAAGAAATCATCCACGTATCTGAATAGTTTGACGACATGTGAGCCCACTAACTTTTTCTGCAGTTCATTGCCCATTTTTGCTGATAGGATATCACTGAGTAGAGGTGCTATGCATAAGCCGATTGAAGCACCCTTTTTCTGCAGATAAATGCAATCATTTTATTGAACGAAAATAGAGGTAAGCTAGAGGAAAACCAGGCTAAGAAAATCTCGCGCACTGATGCCAGTTTTTATTTGGAAGTTCAGTTCCCCGAAGACTTTTATGTTATCCCTTATACATTCTAATGCCTTATCGTGAGGCAGTGAGTAGTATAGGTAATTTATGTCAATTGAAAAACGGTAAACATTAGATTGATTTGACTGTTTGAAAAATTCTATCAATGCCTGCTAGTTTTTGATCAGAAATGGGTCATCAATCTTTAGATACTTTAAATGGGTCTGCATAAACAAGCCGAGTTGCTTTTGCCACGTTCCACTTTCTGTCAAAATGACACGGAAGGGCATGTTGACTTTATGTGTTTTGGCAGAAAAAATCATGCTGAGCCCATTTTTGTCACTAAAGCTAATATGCTTTGCTAACAGTTTTAACTCTAGTTTACGACACATTTCCTTGGCTTGCGTTTTTACTCTATCTAGAAGAATGTCGGTACAAAATTTGAAGAAAAGAGCCAATAGCTGTGACCGCCTTTTTTAGGTACAAGCAATTAGGAAGAACTGCGAAACCACCCTCCTTATCTGACGGCACGACACAAAGTTCAATGTCTCTCAGAAACTTGGTTGTCTTCCGCAACGGAAGACTGGTGCTGGTGGGCTTACCCCACAGGAGCACGTCGACGCCTTCTGAGATGCATCTGTCCGAATCCTCTGGTGAGGGGCGGCCAGCAACAGAGCGCACCATTGAAAGAAGCTCGGGTGCGGACCTCTCTTGGTCGACGGCGAACTTCGGACCTAGGGCGAGGGTGTTGTGGACGTAGTCTGGGAGGAAGACATCACTGCAGTTACCACGTGACGAAAACCATATGATTTTCGTCACATGGTACCTGTGTCCTCTATATATTTGTGTGCTCTGCGCAATAAACTCATTGTGAAGTTAGCGATCGTGTCCTTCATGCCCTTCTTGTCTCTGTGTCGTTGTGTTGTTCTTGCGCTGTAACTAGCATCATTTGGAGATGCCCTCGCTATCCAAGCGGCAGAGAAGAAAGTGTGGGGGAATTCATGTGCTCTTTCGCAATGGTTGCTATGACAATGTGGTTACGCCGTCGATGCCCCGTCATGGCCCCGTCGTCTCGCGTCGTCGGAAATCACACCTTTGATTGGCTTATTGTTTGTGAATCTGCATTTATATGAAATCGTTGTGTTCGCGGATGACCTAAGGTTATAGAAGTTCATCCTACAGTGAATGTACCTCGTCACAGTTGCGTGCTCAGCATTCAGCGTGCCGTCGCGAGGGGTTTTCCCAAGCCCACGACAGCTTCTCCGAGATGGCTTCGCACTGCAACTTCGCTGTGTTTCTTCGACACTGTGCTGCTGCCCTCCTCCACGATGAAAGGATACATTTCCGAGAACAGAACGACACCTCCGGCGGCTCTGAATGTTAGAGACAGTGGTGACCCCTTTCCGTGCGTGACGGTGACGATTGGAAAGCATTGGCCCGGTGCTCTGACTGAAGGCTGCATCGTCGAGAGTAGAAAAGACGTGCCTAACCCTATCGTGTTTAACACAAGAAGGCGATTTCCGAAGCTGCTTGACGTGTTCAGATTCCATTGCGTTTTCTGCGAGGTAGTTTAATATGGGCCGAAGTTTTCTTCAAAGTGGTCGTACCCGAACGACCGCCACGCTCCACTGCAGCTTGACTGAAATGCCGCCACGTTGGTGCGATTGTATGAAACTCTATGGTGTCATTGTTGTGACGCACATATGCAAGGGGTAATCTGAAGGTGCAACATGCTTCTATGGAGGAAGGCCAATGCAGATTGCATTGTTAAATAATGTAGTGTACCCTTAACTTACCGGTTCACCCAAAAAAAAAAGTCCACGGCAATTACCCTGCCGAGTTGCACAGTTTCTTTCTTGCATTCCGCTCAATAGGCTTGAAGCACGTAACTGGAACTTTATTTGAAAAGCTCAATAGCAACGCTTGCACTCAATAAAACTTTGTTCCATTTCCTGCACACTTGCCTGGGCAATATACCGACGTATAGGCATGCAGTCAATTTACATGTCTCTCGAATAAAGGTTGGGCATTTAAATCTGCAGCGCATGCGTCGCTGCGGTTTCTCATGGCAGTAACGGTATCCTCGCGAAGGCGAACTGCCAACTGGTGCCGCCTGATTGAAGTGCCTATGTGGGAAGTGTTTTGAGCACACAAAAGACCATTTCGTTGGTTCCCACTCGCGTTGGCTGGGTCTGATAGCCTCGATTAGTAGCCTCCTTCGACGGGGATCTTTAGGAAACCTGCATGAAAGCAATTATAAATGTATGCGAATTCGCTGACTTTATTGACACATGGAGAAATAGTCATGAGTAAATTCAAACACAGTGATATCACGACGCGCACAAAGCGAACGAAAGAAGAAACTCCGGCGCTAGCTGTGCCGTGTCGTCAGCTTCGTGGTTGATTGCGCTGCGTTTTATTGCGCTCAAAAACTAGTCACCAAGAGCCGTAGATAAAACTCAGGAACACTGCACTGACGCATGCTGTATCGTGCATTATGTTCTGCGAGGATACGCTCGATCATATCGTACGTCGGTCATAAAAAAAATTCAATACACTCTCCTGTGGAATCTGACGTCTGGTTCCCGTTTTATCGAGGGCATCGCCGCTCCTCGCTTTCTGGCTCGGTCAGCTGGTGATGCCCCTGGGCTTTGGCCAGCGCGACGCGATATCGTCTCCTAGCAACCAAATGAGCGTGCCTACAAGTGCGAGGAGGAATGCTCCTACTCTTCCATACTTCCGGCTTCACAAAATGTCACGTCACGGCCTCTCATCGATTTTTTCCTTTCTTCATGTGCAACGCCAAACCGAATCTTGCCTTGGAAAATATAGACAGTTTTGGTGTCAATAAACAAACTGGCTCGCGCCAAACGGCCTACCCTATCAAACTTCCGCTACACCTCTTTCGACAATGTTTTTTCAATGGTTATGGCGGTGTTTTCGTGATGTGTTTGAGTTTGCAGCTCTATTATTTCTGGCGCATTCTTTAGGATGTGTTTGAAGCAACGTCTAGCAGCTACTTGAAGGGGCTCGACATAGCGCATGGCAGGCACAGGCGAGGCCACTGCTGCAGGTAACACGGCTCGCGTGGCCGACGAGCGCCGCGGAAAATATTCGTCGTGGCGTTCCAATGAACGTAGCCCCCTGCTCCGTGTTACCTACGATAGTGGTCACACCTATACGAACAGAAAATGCATAAATTCCAGGAAAAGTTTGTCACCGAACTTAATTGGGCCACTTGATTCTGCATGTCGATGATGTGGATGCGCATTGAAGACGCCGACCTGAAAATAACAGCGCACACCTGCCTTTCTCTGTCCGAGTTTTCAAAGCGCACCCACATCGTCGACAGGCAGGAGAAGAGTTTCTCGATTCATAGTCATCATCATCATCATCATTATCAGCCTGACTACGTCCACTGCAGGACAAAGGCCTCTCCCATGTTCCGCCAGTTAACCCGGTCCTGTGCTTGCTGCTGCCAATTTACACCCGCAAACTTCTTAATCTCATCTGCCCACCTAACCTTTTGTCTTCCCCTAACCTGCTTGCCTTCTCTTGGAATCCAGTTAGTTACCTTTAACGACCAGTGGTTATCCTGTCTACGCGCTACGTGCCCAGCCCATTTCCATTTCTTCTTCTTGATTTCAGCTATGATATCTTTAACCCCCGTTTGTTTCCTGATCCACTCTGCTCTCGTCTTGTCTCTCAAGGTTACACCTTCATTTTTCTTGCCATTGCTCGCTGCGTCGTCCTGAATTTAAGCTGAACCCTCTTTGTAAGTCTCCAGGTTTCCGCTCCGTAGCTAAGTACCGGCAAGATACAGCTGTTATACACCTTCCTCTTGAGGGATAGTGGCAATCTACCTGTCATATTTTGAGAGTTCTGGCCAAAGGTGCTCAACCACATTCTTATTCTTCTAGTTACTTCAATCTCGTGGTTCGGCTTTACGGTTATTACCAGCCCTAAGTAGACATAGTCTTTTACAACTTGAAGTGCACTATTACCTATCTCGAAGCACTGCCCTTTTCCGAGGTTGTTGTACATTACTTTCGTTTTCTGCAGATTCATTTTAAGACCCACCTTTCTGCTCTCCTTGTCTAACTCCGTAATCATGAGTTGCAATTCGTCCCCTGAATTATTCAGCAATGCAATGTCATCGGCGAAGCGCAGGTTAACTCTCCATTAGGTCTTATCCCGAACTGTTCTCATTCTAGGCTTCTCAAAACATCCTGTAAGCACGCGGTAAATAGCATTGGGGAGATTGTGTTCCCCTGCCTTACACCCTTCTTGATTGGTATTCTGTTGCTTTCTTTATGAAGCAGTATGGTAGCAGTTGATCCCATGTAGATTTCTTTCAGAATGTTTATATATACTTCATCTACGCCCTGATTCCGCATTGTCTGCATGACGGCTGATATTTCTACTGAATCAAACGCCTTTTCGTAATCTATGAATGCTATGTATAGTGGTTGGTCATATTCTGAGCATTTCTCTATATCCTGATTGATAGTATGAATGTGGTCGATTGTTGAGTAGCCTGTTCCAAATCCTGCTTGTTCCTTTGGTTGATTGAATTCTAATGTTTTCTTTATTCTGTTAGCAATTACCTTGGTAAATAGCTTGTACACTACCGAGAGCAAGCTGATCGGCCTGTAGTTTTTTAAGTCCTTGTCATCTCCTTTCTTATGTATTCAGATGATATTAGCATTCTTTCAAGACTCTGGTACTATTCCCGTCTGGAGACACCTCGTAAACAGGGTGGCTAGTTTTTCTAACAGAATTTGTCCTCTATCTTTCAGCAGACCTGATGTTACCTGATCCTCACCAGCAGCTTTGCCTCTTTGCGTGCTCTCCAAAGCTTTTCTGACTTCTCCTATCATTACTGGTGGGGTGTCATCTGGGTTACTGCTAGTTCTTATAGTATTAAAGTCGTGGTTGTCACAGCTACTGTACAGATCTCTGTAAAACTCCTCCGCTAATTTAACTATCCTATCCATATTCGTAGTCATTTTGCCTTCTTTGTCCCTTAGTGCATACACCCGATTTTTCCCTATCCCAAGTTACCTCTTCCCTGCTTTGACGCTTCCTCCGTTTTTCAGAGCGTGTTCGATTCTCTCCATGTTATACCTTCTTACATCGGATACTTTACGCCTATTATTCAGCTTCGAAAGCTCTGCCAGTTCTACTTTGTCTGTTGTACTTGCGACTTTCATGATTTGACACTTCTTAATGAGATTCTTCGTTCCCTGAGAAAGCTTGCCAGTGTCCTGTCTAACTACCCTGCCTCAAACTTCCCCGGTACACTCCATAATGATACTCGTCAGATTATCATTCATTGTATCTATGCTAAGGTTGGTTTCCTCACTAAGAGCCGAGTGCCTGTTCTGAAGCGAGACTCTGAATTACTGTACTTTCCCCCTCAGTGCTAGCTCTATGATTGGCTTCTTGGGTATCCGTTTCTGTCGTTCCTTCCTTAAATCTAGGCGAATATCAGACCGTACCATTCTATACTCACTGCGTCGTACCTTGCCAACCACTTCCACATCCTGCACGATGCCTGGGTGTGCACTCATTATAAAGTCTTTTTCTTTCTTATTTTCGCCATTAGGGCTCCTCCATGTCCACTTGCGGTTTCCTCGTTTTTGGTAGAAGGTATTCAAAATCCGTAAATTATTGCGTTCTGCGAATTCTACTAGTAGCTCTCCTATGGCGTTTCTAGTATCGATGCCATAATCTCCTACTGCCTGGTTTCCCGCCTGCTTCTTCCCTACCTTTGCATTAAAGTCTCCCATCAGTATTGTATACTGTGTTTTTACCCTACTCATTGCCGATTCCACGTCTTCATAGAAGCTTTCAACTGAACCGTCATCATGACTGGATGTAGGCGCGTAAACCTGTACCACCTTCATCTTGAATCTTTTATTCAGTTTAATTACGATACCTACCACACTTTCATTAATGCTATAGTATTACTCTATGTTGCCAGATACGTTTCTGTGAATTAGGAACCCCACTCCCAGTTCTCTTCTGTCAGCCAAGCCCCGATAGCAAAGGACATGCCAATTCTGTAGCACCGTATAGACCTCATCTGTCCTCCTAACCTCACTGAGCCCTATTATATCCCATTTAACACCCTCTAGCTCTTCAAACAGTACATCTCGACTTCCCTCACTGGATAAGGTTTTTGCGTAAAACGTTCCCAAGTTGAGGTTCCAATGGCGGCCTTTCCGGATCCAGAGATTTTTAGCACCCTCTGCTGCGTTGCAGATCTGACCCACGCCGTGGTCAGTTGCTTCGCAGCTGCTGGGGACTGAGGGCCGTGAGTTATTTGACGTATGCATGTGAGAGTTAGTGGCCTGATACTGCACCAGGGTGGCCAATCCTTCTCTGGTGAGGAACGATTCATAGTAAAGTTGTTCAATTCAGCTTTTCGTCTAGAACTGAAAACCTTCCTCCTGCCCCGCCGCGGTGGTCTAGTGGCTGTGGTACTCGGCTGCTGACCCGCAGGGCGCGGGTTCGAATCCCGGCTGCGGCGGCTGCATTTCCGATGGAGGCGGAAATGTTGTAGGCCCGTGTGCTCAGATTTGGGTGCACGTTAAAGAACCCCAGGTGGTCTAAATTTCCGGAGCCCTCCACTACGGCGTCTCTCATAATCATATAGTGGTTTTGGGACGTTAAACCCCACATATCAATCAAATCAAAACCTTCCTCCTGTCTGACCACGAACATATTTGTGTTTTCGTCTCAGCACACAACCTCAAGATAAAACACTTATTTCTGCGCCCGTGTCACACCGGGCGCACTCTTTGAGAGATCAGCAGCGATCAGAATCGCTCGCGATTTGAAGTGTTCGTGTGACTGAGGAATTATAAAATGTACTGATGTAATGACGTCAACTGCGGCTGCCGGGTCACGCGAACTATTATTGATTGATTTGTGGGTTTAACGTCCCAAAACCACCATATGTTTATGAGAGACGCCGTAGTTGAGGGATCCGGAAATTTAGACCACCTGGGGTTCTTTAACGTGCACCCAAATCCGAGCACATGGGCCTACAACATTTCCGCCTCCATCGCGAATGCAGCTGCCGCAGCCGGGATTCAATCCTGCCACCTGCGGGTCAGCAGCCGAGTACCTTAGCCACTAGACCACTGTGGCGGGGCACGCGAACTATAATAGTTTACTCGCGAGTAAGCTATTCACGAATAAAACTTTCAAGTTGAACTAACCTAAACCTACAGTCCATGTTCACACCTAAAAGATAAATTAGGTAGACTGTGGTGATGTTCATTAGCAGCTGAAAGAAAGGCGATGAGTCATTTGCTCGCACAGATGAAAGACCACTCGCCGGCGTTGCTTTAAAAAAAATCAAAGGCGACGACTACGAAACATGGCCACCATGACGTACACTGTGTGGCGATTATTTTAAGCGCGACTACTTTGTGTCCCGTGTTGTTTCGAACAGTACATATCATTGATATCGCTGAAATTATAAAATAAACATTTTTGTGATGGATTTTCAGTCTTAGCTTTCACATTTTGTTACCCATTTTAGGCGTCAGTTCACTTATATGCTACGGGTGGAATACGACAGTGACTGATGTGTTCCCGGTAACCGGGGGCCTTCGACTAGTCTAGCTTCTGAGTATTGCTTCTGTGCCATTAATCTGCGCTGAGCTTTACATTGCCTTTGATTCAGTGGGCAGAACAAACCTACGCGTTTTTAGTGGGAACCCAGTTTTCTCGCGGGATCGCTGCAAAGCCGGGGCTATTTCTATTGTCATCGGTTGAAACGGAACGTTTTGACAAGTATATAAAATTAATTCAGGCATGTAGACTGCGTCCTTGCTTGACACAGCTGTGCTCGAGTAGCCAGCGCTTCATCGGTATAATTTTATCTGCATAAAACATCGGGACATAAGAAACCGCGGCCAGCAAAAACGATAAAACCACGCAAAAACAAGCTAAACTGGAAGTTTCAAGGGGTGGTTTTCAGGTGAACGCACAATGTTACCAGAGACCGGCAGGCTCTTGCGAAACCGTCTATATCTTGGTCCAATATGCATTCATTTGACGATCAAGAGTTAATTCGGTGAAAGCGGCACAGGTAGTACGTCCGTGCGTCCTATCTTTTCCTATGCCAGTTCACGGGTTGATCATACCTCCATAGAGTTTTCTAAAATCAACTAGAGGGAAATCTGTCACTGCGATCGTCCAGCGACCATGGTAATGATGGGTAGTACACACATTTGCCTAGTATTCGTACTTGCGAGTGGTGAATCGTACTTGCGGCTTTGTTTATTGCCGTGTTTCGGTTTTGTTTTGAAAAAAAGATTCAACCCTTTTGAATTTCGTCACCCGATTTTGAAAGGTGAGCCTAAAAAAATAGGCTGGTAAAGTGCAACCGCTGAATATTTACTGCTTTTTGTTTCGTGAAAAAACAGCTCCAAGCCACACAAACACACACAGAGCCAAAAGCAGGTCAGATATACGAAGATTAGAAAAATGTGTGAAGAATGTTGGAAGCTTGCTTGTGCGTTCACGTCACACCACCAGACGTGCCAAAAACATCGCCACGACGCTTCAGCCATGCCTATGAGCTTTGCTCCGAACTCACTGGTGTGGCTATGGATTCCTTCTACTCTTACAGGACTCTCCCATAAGCTTTCGTCCAGGTACCATGGTCACTATCGAGTTGTACACCAAACATCCCCTGTCAACTACCTTGTCAAGCCGCTGGACGCATCTCCGGACAAGTGCCGTTGGTAACAAGAAATCGTACACATCTCTCGACTCAAGCCATACCATGATCGACCCTTTTGTGTACACCTGTTCTTATAGGTCGCCAGGATTGCTCCCTCATCACCCGGGGGTGATTGTAACGAGGGCAGTGGACATATAGAGCGCGAGTAGAGAAAGAAGAAGAAGACGTGCTGTTCTCGCAGGCTTGCATTCAGTTAGCCCATGCGCTAAATAGAGCTCTCGTTCGCCGAGTCGACCACTGCTTGTTCAACAACCCGTTTCACAACATACAATAAGTTGCCCACATCTAAAATATTAACATGCTGATGGGAAGAAAAAACCTTAAGTGAGAGTGCACTGAAACAAACTGTAAAAAAACTAAGGCAAAATAGCACATGACGATGAAGGCAGGCAAGCCAGTTCTTTAGCAGATAGGAACATCGAAGGTTTATAGTCACCAGCTTCCTTTAGCTATTCATGCAGCCTCTATGATAATCCTGGTGCTATCATAAAGGTGAGCTGCAATAGCTTTTGTTTTCTCGAACAAAGGCTGGAAACCACATTCTCAACAATCAGAAGTCAAAGAACCATCTCTATCTATAGTTTTTACCTTTTGACAATGTTCTTGCAAACGTATATTTAAGCACCTGTCTTTTTGATCAACATAACTGTGTCCACAGAACCAAGATCTGCTGTAATCGATGCCTCCTGCACAGTCAACAAAGTTTTGCCGTCCATAGATTGGCTATGGTCTAAAGCTCTTTTAACATCACAAGTTCCATTACATAACTGAGATTGCTTATTCAGTGCATTGGTTAAACGGGAAAGTATCTAAACATGGTTACAGGGAAATTTGCAAGAAGTAAAATACATGGGTAGAGACGTTTCTTTGGGTTCTCATAATTGCCAGTGCCTGTTTGAGAAAACAGGAGTTCTTATAACTCATCCTCATGACAGCACCCAGAACCTTCAATACTTTTGACTGCAAAGAACTGGCTTACCTGGTTTTATTGGCATGTTCTATGTCATCACTTTTTTTGTGCTCACTGTGATTTTATGTTTAACTTCGTTTTTTTGTTTTCAGCATAAGCATGTTGTTTTTATTTCGGATGTAGGCAACACATTTGGGAGTTGAGATATATTTCAATGGGATGTCGGCGCTAATTCTCGTCTCACCTATGCTGCTGTATTTAGCGCTGAGCAGTTTGAAGTACGGAATACCAACTAGTCCGCAGCCACATATGTTGCTCCATGCGCCGAAAACCTGGAGTTCTAGCCGCATGCTGAAAGTCGAATGTTTTTTCATTGCTCGTTAGGCCATGGAAGCGCATAGTGAGGCTTCATTGCGCATGCGGGTGACACATAAGCACTTCCTATCGGAAGTGAATTTATGGATCATGATTGACTCATCTCCGCATTTAACGCAATCAAGAAACTTGGACTGCATAGCCATCGAAATTATATCGTGTGATGCCTGTACTTAGAAATCAGAAATGGTTGCCAGCTTTTCTGAATGATGTAGTGGTTAAAGTACCATGCATTTAACAGCTCAGCTAATACGAGTTCGATGCTACTACGCATGTGAAATGAAGTATTCGACGAACAAGCGCAAGAATCTGAGCAGGTTGCCGAACGGTCGCGCAAACCACAAAACTACAAGCGCGCCGAGCAAAACTCGCAACACGTACGGACTACCACACCGTAACCACCACACACAGAACAGAAATAAATATCACGGATGTCAAAGAGCACTGAAACAGGTTGACGAGTCCTACACCTCGTGGCCTTCGCGCAAGCTCAGGCGAACCACAAAATTCAGCGGTTCCAAACGCGAGCACAATCTAACTATTCACGTTCACAAAGCACATTGCAACGACAAACACAATCACAGTGTGTGCCGACGACGTGAACACCGAGCCGACCACAAACACGAAAAAAATACGCCCTATGTGTCTTCATCAAAAGAAAAGCTTCCATAGGTTGCCTGAACCAGCGTTGTAAACTTTGACGAAAAACCGCAATGTTCCACAAATCCGCCTAGATCCAAGCCAAGTTGGGTGAAAATAGCGTTTCTGTTTTTTTTTACCGGGTGAATATAGAAACTGGCTATGCTCACCAGGTCGCAGCAGCAGCGGCCATTGTCCAAGAGTCGCCGCCTCACTTCAATACGTAGGGCGCTCCAAGCCACCATAGCGCTCCGGCCGCTCATCCCCCCATAGAGTTTCCTGCAATACTTACTAGAGGGAACTTTGGCGTTAGTGTCTATGGGAGCTGCAACGCACGGCGCTTCAGCGAACATGGGAATGATGGGTGTAGTACACACATTTGTCTAATATTCATACTTCTGGCCTGCTTTTGGCTCCGTGTGTGTTCGTGTGGCTTGGAGCTGTTCTCTTACGAAACAAGTATTAGCAAATGTTCAGCGGTTGCGCTTCACCATTTTATTTTTTAGACCTACTTTCCAAACTGACTGACACAGTTCAAAAGGGTTCAATCTTTCTTTCAAAACAAAACCGAAACACAGCAATAATTGAAGCCGCAAGTACGATCCGCCACCCACAAGTACGAAGACTAGACAAATGTGTGTACTACCCGTCATTCCCATGGTCACTGAACGATCGCAGCGCCAGAGGGCCCTCTGGTTAATTTTGAGAAACTCTATGGATCCCCCTACCCTCTTATAGAACACTATAGTGCTACGCCGAGCTCCCACGATGCCAGCGCCCTCACATGCCAGGGTTACAGTGTACTAGAAGGGGGCAGTGGAGTAAAGGAGGCGGCCGCGCCACATCTCGGCTGAGTCTCCGGCGGGGGACAGTAGCTGCGGTGCTGTAGTCGCATGGTACTGAAGATCTCAGAAGCGTCAGCATTGAGAGCGCACGCGCCCGAGCCTGCAAAAGCGTGTAATTGCTCGTTTTTGGCACGTTTCATGCGTTCCTGAGTCTATCAGTGGACGCACCTGCTACGTGCCATGGTGCACGAGTAAATATGCAGGCACGCCGAAATTGCGTCGAGACATTCACTGTTTCAAGAGCCTGCCGACCCAGAAAAAAATGTCAATCTGAATTTGCATGGATCCGCCTAGCTTCTTAATCAATCAGCGCTTTGAGCTGCGTTACATCACATGTGTCTACTAGCGAACTACAAAGAGAGGGGAATCATCAAAACCGTGAATAAATCATACGCTTGTTTTGTCAGCAGTCTCTATGATATACAGAGCACAGTGTTCCTCATATGAGACTACTTGTGCTCTATCATTTCACGAGAAACCCAAGAATAAGAAATGTTGTCAGAACATTATTCGTCGATGGCTGTTTTATCATGCCAGTTTTGCGGAAGATAATAATTATTGCTTCCCGAAAGGCCTAATACATAATAAACTTATTAAAACAACACACAAACTCATTGATTGATTGATTGATTGATTTGTGGGGTTTCACGTCCCAAAACCACCATATGATTATGAGAAACGTCGTAGTAGAAAGTCCAGAAATTTCGACCACCTGGGATTCTTTGACGTGCACCCAAAGATGAGCACACGGGCGTACAACATTTCCGCCTCCATCGGAAATGCAGCCGCCACCGCCGGGATTTGATCCCGCGACCCGTGGGTCAGCAGTCGAGTACCTTAGCCACTAGACCACCGCGGCGGGGCACACACACACATATATTAAAAAGTGCCAATTGTATATAAAGCTTGTCTGTTAATCTGTGTAAATTTATTGTAAGCAGTTCTCATTTTGTATCGGCAGCTTCAATTGTGCTGCTTTCCAAATATTCTATTAGCGTAACGCCATTGCATGCGAGCAAATATATGACGATGATTTGTATTATAAGCGTAGTTTTATTATTGTTATAAATGGTGTAGGCAGGCAGTGGTGCATATTGTTTTGAGAAACTTACCTTCCTTTTATATGGACACAGTTAACACACACACACACACACACACACACACACACACACACACACACACACACACACACACACACACACACACACACACACACACACACACACACACACACACACACACACATATATATATATACATATATATATATATATATATATATTGCGTTTATTAGCAGGCACACAGCGAGTATACACAATGGCGACAGTAACGGCCAAGCACGGACTCTCAGCGCGAGCGGCGTCCTTTTTGGGTAGACCCACTAGAGAACACTTGAGAGTTTGACCCACTTCAGTGTTCGGCGGCTTCTCTACAATTACCCCGGGGTCGAAGAGGGAGCCGCCTGGCGACCTAACAGCTTGTCACTACGAGCGGGTCATAGTAAGCCTTCAGGCGCTCCACGTTGATTATGTCGCACCCGCGACGGCGCATGTCCGAAGCTTGTTCAATTGGCTCGACAAGATAGTTCACTGGAGATGTGCGCTCGATCACACGGTAGAGACCTTCATATTTCGGGAGTAGTTTGGAAGAAAGGCCAGCTACAGAGGTCGGGATTGAGAGCCATACAAGGGAACCAGGAAGGAACGTGGGTTTTGAAGTGGTGGAGCCATCACGAAAACTCTTCTGCCGCTCTTGCTCATGCGTCGTAAATGTCTTGGCCAGCTCGCGACTCTCTTCAGCAAGCCTGGCTGCCTCGGAAATAGGTGCACACTCAGATGGATCCGTCGTGTACGGGAGTATCGTGTCGATGGTGTGTAACGGGTGCCTTCCGTACAGCAAGAAGAAAGGTGAAAAACCGGTCGTGCTCTAAGGGGCGGTGTTGAAGACATAGGTGCGAAGGGCAGTATAGTATCCCAATTCGTGTGGTTGGCGGTGACATACATCGAAAGCATGTCGCCGAGGGTGTGGTTAAAGCGTTTGGTCAGACCATTCGTCTGCGGGTGGTAAGCAGTTGTTTTGCGGTGGACAGAATGGCACTCAGTGAGAATAGCGTCGACGACTTCTGACAAGAAGACACGGCCTCGATCACTGAGAAGCTCCTGGGGTAGACCGTGACGCAGTATGAATCGATGCAGTAGGAAGGACGCAACATCACGCGCAGTAGCCGCAGGGAGAGTGGCGGTTTTGGTGTATCGCGTTAAATGATCTACGGCGACGATGGCCCAGTGGTTGCCAGTGGACGTCAGAGGGAGTGGTCCATAAAAATCGATACCTATGCGCCCAAACGGACGGTCAGGGCAAGGTAACGGTTGCAGACCGGCTGGTGACATGTGTGCGGACGGTTTGCGGCGTTGGCAAGCGAGGCAAGAGCGAACAAACTGCTGGACGTAGCGGTACATCCCGCGCCAGAAGTAGCGTTGTCGAATGCGATGGTAGGTTTTGAATACCGCAGAGTGAGCGCATTGCGGATCAGAATGGAAGGATTCACATATCTCCGACCGCATACTGCGAGGTATCACGAGTAGCCACTGCCGGCCATCGGCGTCGTAATTGCGTCGGTGTAGGAGGCCATCACGAATGGCGAAATGGTGAGCTCGACGACGCAAGGCACGCGTGGATGGCGTTGCAGATGGATCAGAGAGCAGGTCGATCAGTGGGGCGATCCAATTATCCTTTCGCTGTTTGGTAGCGATGATGTCAACATCAATGGCAGAAGCAGCAACCGAGGATAGTGAGCAGAGCACGTCAGCTTCAGGCAGAGCGGAGCGCGAGAGGGCGTCGGCGTCAGCATGCTGGCATCCGTTGCGGTAGAGCACGCGGATGTCGTAGTCTTGTAAGCGAAGAGCCCAACGGGCGAGACGACCTGAGGGATCCTTCAATGATGACAGCCAGCATAGTGCATGATGGTCGGTGACGACATCGAATGGGCGACCATACAAATCAGGTTAAAATTTTTTAAGGGCCCAGACGATCGCCAGGCACTCTTTTTTGGTGACGGTGTAATTTGTATCGGCTCTCGTGAGCGTACGGCTTGCATATGCCACGACATAATCAGGGAATCCGGGTTTGCACTGCGCCTAGACAGCGCCGAGGCCTACACCGCTGGCGTCCGTGTGCACCTCCATTGGGGACGTAGGGTCATAGTGGCGTTGAATGGGAGGAGACGTCAACAAATGGCGGAGCTTTGCGAACGCGTTGTCGCACTCGGATGACCACGAATCAAGGGGCCCGTTACCTCCAAGGAGCTTCGTGAAGGGTGATATGATCGTGGCAAAGTTTCATATGAAGCGTCGGAAGTACGAGCACAGGCCCACGAAACTACGCGGTTCTTTGACGGACGCAAGCTTGGGGAATTCGGCCACGGCCCGAAGCTTGGCTGGGTCAGGAAGAATGCCATCTTTCGACACGACATACCCTAGGATGGTGAGTTGGCGTGCTGCAAAGCGGCACTTCTTCAGATTTAGTTGCAAGCTGGCATTGCTCACACGTGCGAAAACGTCTTTTAGACGTTGGAGATGCGTTGAGAAATCTGGAGCGAAGACAACAACATCATCGAGGTAACACAAGCACGTGTGCCATTTCAAGTAGCGCAGAATGGTGTCCATCATGCGCTCAAGCGTCGCAGGTGCATTACACAGACCAAACGGCATGACGTTGAATTCGTACAAGCCGTCGGGTGTGATGAAGGCAGTCTTTGGTCGAGCGTCATCAGCCATCGGTACTTGCCAGTACCCCGAGCGCAGATCGAGAAAAGAAAAAAATCGGGCTCCATGAAGGCTATCAATTGCGTCATCGATGCGCGGCAGGGGGTAGACATCCTTGCGAGTGATCTTATTGGGCCGTCTGTAGTCCACATAAAACCGCACAGAACCATCTTTCTTCGCAACAAGAACAACAGGAGACGCCCATGGACTGTCCGAGGGCCGAATGACGTCGCGTCGGAGCATATCGTCAACCTGCTCGTTAATTTTCCGGTGTTCAGCAGGCGACACGCGGTATGGACGTTGCCGTAATGGTGGATCGGCACCAGTGTCGATACGATGTGTAACAGTGGACGCGCGACCGAGAGAACTCCGCCCGACATCGAAAGAAGAACGGTATTCTTGCAGCAGGTCCAGAAGCTGGGAACGCTGTACTGACGTAAGGTTGTCATCAATGTATGGGCCAAATACATCAGGATATGATGGATCAGAAGTAGAAACAGCACTGATGGTACGCGAATCGGGACAACGCGAGTCTTCGGGTACGTTCAGGACTTGTGCGTCGTCGACTGGTTCCACTCTGCCAAGACATTCCCCTCGAGCCAAGGTAACAGTGTACCGGGATTCCCCTCGAGCCAAGGTAACAGTGTACCGGGATGGGTTGGTCACAAAAGTAGCGGCGTTGCCCTGGGTGATTTGCACGGTCGCGAAAGGCACTAGCAACCCTTTCCTTCTGGAAACATGGTCGGATGGCGAAACGAGTGCAATTGTGTCGGAGAGACCAGTGCAGTAGACCGATAGACCAATCGTCGAGCTTGGAGGCACTATAGTATCGTCTTTCACGAGAATCTTGCTCAATGTCGAGGGAACGTCTTCTGGCATCAAATGCGAGAAGGGGGAGAGTTCAATTTCGGCGGCGGCACAATGAACGACGGCTTCGTTGCGGGAGAGAAAATCCCATCCCAGGATGACGTCATGAGAGCATGCAGGAATGATGATGAATTGGGCGACATAAAGAACGTCCTGAACGACAACGCGAGCTGTGCAGCCTGCTGTAGGATGAATACGATGTGAACTAGTGGTACGAAGGGACAACCCAGAAATTGGCGTCGTCACTTTTCGAAGCAAGCGGCAAAGGTTTTCGTTCATAACTAATACGGTAGCTCCAGTGTCGATAAGAGCAGATGCATGAACACCGTCCACAAGCACGTCAATGACATTAGGTGGGCGGCTCTGAAGGCTTTCACAATGCGATAGCGTCGCAGTCCTTGCCTCTGGGACTGCGACGACTAGTTTTCCTGCTCATGAGCAGCCGAACTTGGCCGCATGGGGGACAGGGACCGACGTCGTGGGGACGGCGACCTTCGAGGAGACGGACCTGGGCGAGACACTGGCACAGACGGCAGTTTGTAGTTATACGGATGGCGAAGGTGGCCAGCAACAGGAGAAAAAATGGGAGCCGGCTGTACTCGAGAGCAATAACGGGCTACGTGGCCGGCGTAACCGCAAGCAAAGCAGATGGGCCGGTTGTCGGGTGTGCGCCATCGGTTCGACGGGGTGGGTCTAGCCCAGAACGGTGGCTCGAAAGGCTGCATGGTCGGCTGAAAATGAGGCTGAGGGGTTGCGCCAACATACGCAGCCGGCATACGCGCTGCAAACGACGGAGGTCGTGCGGCAGCTTCGGCGTAAGTCAGTGGTGCAGGCGCTTGAACGACTGGAGGCGGCCTGGCGACCACTTGGGCGTAACTTGAAGGCGAAGGGGCCGGAAGTTGTTGTGGTTAGTATGCAGGCATGACCTTCGCTATTTCCTGCTCAATCGTTCGTCAGATGGGTGGAAGAATAGTAGTTGCCGATTGTTGAACAGCCGGTGGGTGGGCAAAGGGAAGGAGAGAGAACTGGCGCGCGATTTCCTCATGTATGAAGGACTTGAGGCCTGCCAGCAGCGCTACCTGATCACATCTCGCCTCCAAGCTAGCAAGTCCTGCATCTCGTGGTGTGGAGCGACGGGTAATCGAACGCTGCCGGCGGAGCTCCTCGTAGCTCTGGCCCAGCGTGATGACCTCAGCTACTGTGCCTGGGTTTTTGGCAAGCAGCATTGTGGAGGCATCATCGTCAATGCCCTTCATGACGTTCCGGATCTTGTCTGATTCGGACATGTTGTCGTTGGATTTCTTGCACAGGCCCAGGACATCTATGTAACTGGTGAATGATTCACCGGCCATCTGAGCGCGTTCGCGTAAGCACTGCTCGGCTTGCAGCTTACGAACGGCAGGGCGGCTAAAGACGTAGGTGATAGCGGTCTTGAAATCGGACCAGGTTGCGAAATCGGACGCGTGGTTGTTGTACCACAGACTTGCAATGCCCGCAAGGTAGAACACCAAGTTTGTCAACTTGCCGTCCTCGTCCCATTTGTTGGGGACGCTCACGCGCTCGTAAATGGCGAGCCAGTCCTCCACGTCAGTGCCAACGGCGCCCGTGAAGATGGGTGGATCTCAAATCCTGGGGACACCGGGACAAGGGGGTGGCATGGGAGGAAGCGTTTGCTGAGAGGCGTCGTGGGACATGGTAGATTGCAGGGTACGTGAGCGCAGTTCCAAGGGCATCGAAGGGGATCGTAGCACTCTCCACCAATTTCTTATGGCGTTTATTAGCAGGCACACAGCGAGTATACACAATGGCGACAGTAACGGCCAAGCACGGACTCTCAGCGCGAGCGGCGTCCTTTTTGAGTAGACCCACAAGAGAACACTTGAAAGTTTGACCCACTTCAGTGTTCGGCGGCTTCTCTACAATATATATATATATATATATATATATATATATATATATATATATATATATATATATATATATACCGTAGTGGAGGGCTCTGAAAATTTCGACCACCTAGGGTTCATTAACGTGCCCCCAAATCTGAGCACATGGGCCTACAACATTTCCGCCTCCATCGGAAATGCAGCCGCCACAGCCGGGATTCGATCCCGTGACCTGCGGGTCAGCAGCCGAGTACCTTAGCCGCTAGACCACCGCGGCGGGGCCAGCTACTATTTTTAGGCAGTGCATTTCTTGTCCGACAACGTTAGACTTGAACAACTTTTGAGTGCTCATACTGTTGAAAAGGTGAAATCTAGAGTGTGCATTTGTAGAGACACGCTATATTCAGCTTCTTCCAAGCTGCCATGGCTACCCATGGCAGATTTCTTTTTTTAGAGAGTGGGGTGTGCAGCAGAATGCCTAACTTTGGCACTTCGTGGCCGCTCTGAATGCATGTATATATTTTTAGTATACCCCGAAAAGTTAAATTACGAAAACATTTCGTGGTGTAGGGGGTTCAGATTCCCTTCCTCTCTCCTCTTTACTTATGGCTTTCTGGTTCTGCGTGCACGTGACACAGTATTTGTTTTTTTACTCTCACAGCTTTCTGACCACAGCTAACTTCCAATAAATCGGCTCCGTTATTCTGAATATTGTAGACGCCTAACCAGCGAAGAAAGAGTTAAGAAAGAAAAAAATTAGTATAAGAGACACCCTTTTTGAATTATTTTTGATCTCTCACAAGGGCTTTTATGGAGCTCAAATTGAGTAGATTGGCGTGTCATACTTCAAGGGCTATGGCATCATGTGCTAGACATGAATGATGGGCAGGTACGAAAAAATCTGCATCAAGAAAGCGCGACGGAAGAGCCAAAGCGCATAGCAGTTCCTGCACGCGGCGCCCGGCTCTTTCAGTACTACTCGACTGCAGCGCCGCCGCTGTGGGCAACACGGAGGGGATCAGGCGGCGAGGCACGGTCTCGCCACTCAACACTTCTAGTACACTCTACCAGGGTGCGCTGCCCTCCTCCACTCGCTATTAGTGATATGCACGATACCGGAGGTACCGGTGCGTGATAGCAACCTGCAAAGAGCGGTTGTCAAGCAAACCAAGAGATATGGCGGATGAGTCGACAGAAAGGCTTTGAGGTGGCGGAAATAAACAGAGAGGTGCATAGGTGGGTTGGTTTTCAACGAGACAGAATTCACTTCAATGTGTGGCTAGGTCATGAGGTGGGTTGGCGACTTGCAGGACGCGCAGTAGCTTTTTTAGGGGGCAAGTGGGCCCTTTGGGGTGCAGGATAGCTAGTAACGAGGAAAACAACCAGGGAGACTCTTTGACAGGTGGTATGGACAGATACGATTCCAAAGTGCCACCAGTATTTAAGATAGGTAGAGTCAGGGACAGAAATAGACGTAGCCACGAGCACCGAGCCAATCCAGACATAGGATATATTAACATGCAGGGTGGTAGGAACAGGCTGAAGTGGGAAGAGATAGAAGAACAGCTAAGGGAGGAGAGGCCGATGGTATAAGGTTTTGTAGAAACACAACTCAGGGACATGAAACCACCTCCTAACAATGCGGACTACGTGTGGGAATATTGTAATAGAACAGAAGGCAGTGGAAAGGGGGGTGGTATTGGGGCATTCATTCATAAAACCACAGACTAGCAAAGGGTGAAGCAGGAGGGCAAGGAACATCTATGGCTAAAAGAAAAAGTGGCAGGGCAAATGACACTCCTTGGTTTCGTGTACTTGTTGATGGGAGCAAAGGCCAGAGAGGAAAACGAGGCAATGGTAGAGTGTATATCAAATGACATTCATGAGTTAAGAGGACAGTGCGAGATAATTATACTAGGAGATATGAATACGCACATAAAAGATATAGATGGGGTATACCGACCCGACAGGCAAAATGATCATGGATAAGTGTGAAAGGCTTGACTTGATCATTTGCAACAGGACCGAGAAGTGTGAAGGGCAAATAACAAGGGAGGTATGAAGGCTGCAGTCGACGATAGATTACGCACTGATGTCAAATAGGATGTATGAAAAGCTCAGGGGAATGCACATAGATGAAGGTGGCTCCAGAAGTCTGGGTAGTGATCACAAACGTATCAAGCTAAGTTTAGGAAGAGCAGTGAAAGTGGGAAGGAGACAAGATGAGCAACTACAGGAAATTTTTATTCAGAAAGGCAAATTGAAATAGCCACTAAACAAATTGAGAAAGTAATCACTGAGGATAATAAAACAGTGTGGACATACACGAATCTAATTAGACTGTTTGAGCTAGACATTGCTAAGGCACGTGACAAGTCACCCAGGAAAAGAAGACACAAACTCAAAAGTTGGTGGGATGAGGAAGTTGAAAGAGCCATAGCAAAACGTCAGGAAGCCTCTAGGGAACACAGACATGCTAAGCAGCGGGGGAATCGACAGATGATGTTGAAAGAAAATGAGAAATCTTTCGAAGCTGTAGAAGGGATGCATTCTTTCTGATCAATAAAAAGATTAGAAGAAAGGGAGCTCAGTGGCTCGCAGAAGTACATAAAAAGACAGAAAGGCAGCTGCAAAACTTTGGAACCGTCTAAACTCCCTACAAAATGAGACGAGCCTGGAGCAGAGGTCTATAACTACAGCTTCAGGTGCTAGGCTAGAAGGGGACGAAGCTATTGAATATATAAAAACAAGGGTGACAAAAAAATTTCAACAAAGATGTGCCTTATGCACCGCAATAGACAAGGATGGATCAAGTGGTGCAAGGGCTCCATTTTGACAACGAGAGTGGGAAAGTGCTGAGAAGGGGGTTCCTAGTAGTACATCAACAGGCCCAAATGGCTTTCTATTTATGCTGATAAAGACATTAGGTCCGAAGTGTAAACAGACTTTGAGACAGGCAGTGAGCAAAACAATAACTAATGGTGAAGTCCCCGATGGATGGAAACTTAGCAGGATGAGCTTGATCTATAAAGGAAAGGGGGACAAAGCTGACATAAACAACTACCATCCTATAACAGTGACATGAGTGGTCTACAGGCTGGCGATGCAGATTATAAAAAAAAAGACTGCAGGCATGAATAGAGGATGAGGGGGTGCTGGGGGAACTACAGAATGGGTTTCGGAAACACAGGAGGTTGGAAAAGAATCTGTTCACACTGATGCAGTGCATCGAAATAGCAGAAAAAGGAACACAGGCCCTTGAGGCTAGCATTTTTGGAAATCAAGGGAGCGTACGACCGCGCGGTTCAAGAGGAATTGTGGGGAATACTGGACACACTAGGCGTATAAGATGTGGTCACTATTCTTTTAAAGAATATCTACAAAGGTAACAAGGTAGTTATAAAGTGGGAAAACAGGTATCCAAGCATGCAGAGGTAAAACGGGGGCTAGGCAGGAATGTCCCCTGTCACCCTTATTATTCATGATGTACCTACAAGGATTGGAAGCCAAATTAGAGGGAAGTGTACTACGCTTCAACCTCTCTTTCGTCAAACAAGAAAAACTCATTGAACAGGTACTACCAGCATTGATGTACGCAGATGATATAGTGCTAATGGCCGACAACAAGGAAGAATTGCAGAGATTGGTGGACATCTGCGGTAATGAGGGAGATAGGTTAGATTTCAGCTTCAGTAGGGAAAATTCAGCAGTCATGATTTTTAATGACAATAAAGGTAGTGAGCTTAGTATACAGGAGGTCACGCTAGAGATAACAGATAAATACAAATATCTGGGCGTACGGATAAGCAATGGGGCCGAGTACCTAAGGGAACACGAAATATACGTGTCGACTAAAGGTAACAGGAATGCAGTGGTAATAAAAAACAAAACAATGTAGAATTACAATAGGTATGATGTTGTGAGAGGAATATGGAAAGGGTTCATGGTTCCTGGGCTGACGTTCGGCAATGCGGTCTTGTGCATGAGGTCAGAAGTTCAAGCAAGATTAGAAATTAAGCAACGTGGAATAGGTAGGCTTGCTTTAGGAGCTCACGGGAATACACCAAATCAGGGAGTACAAGGCGATATGGGATGGACATCATTTGAGGGCAGGGAAGCTAGCAGCAAGATAAAATTTGAGAAGCGATTGAGAGAAATGGGGGAGGAGCGTTGGGCTAGGAAGGTATTCAGCTACTTGTACATGAAGAATGTCGATACAAAATGGAGGAAGCGAATCAGAAAATTGACTGGTAAAGACTTCGAAAACAGCAGGGGGTCAAACCAAAAAGAATTATCGGTTAAGAAGAAGGTGAAGGAAGCTGAGACTAATATGTGGAGAATTGGCATGAATAAGAAGGCCACACTAGAGACCTATTGAACTTTTACGCAGGAAATTGCCAAGGAGGGGATCTATGATAATACTCGGGGTAGTGCTTTACTGTTTGAGGCCAGGACGGGAGTATTGCGAACCAAGACGTATCGGGCCAAATACGAAGGGGTAGACACGGTATGCAGTGCGTGTGGAGAGGAAAAATAAACTGCCGAGCACTTGATAATGTTCTGTAAAGGGCTTCACCCTATAGTTGAGGACAATGGCGCAGAGTTTTTCAAAGCACTGGGGTTTAGGGACAGGGAGGACAAAATAGACTTTAAGCGGGTAGAACTAACTAGAAGGAGGTGTTCTGATTGCTGGCTAAAGTCAAGGCACGAGTTAAAATTGAACCCTTCACTGCAAAGTGCGTGTCCTCAACCTCACTATTTAGGGGGGAAAATAAATCTAGTTTTTGGTTCATTAAGTATTCTGGCTTGGTGGTGCTAGCCACCGCTCGATCTAAAGGGTACAGCCACATCCATCCATCCATCCTACATCCATCGATCCATCCACCCATCCATCCATCCATCCATCCATCCATCCATCCATCCATCCATCCATCCATCCATCCATCCATCCATCCATCCATCCATCCATCCATCCATCCATCCATCCATCCATCCATTCATCCACTCTCCGCTACTCCACCTAACCAGCGCCTCCTCTATTTTTTCTTTGCCTGGGCCAACGCTGTCTTCAAGCCATCGAGCGCGTGCTCCACCTCTGCTCGCCACTGCCGCATAGTGGCGCCGCAAGGAGAGACTTCGGGATGGTGGCACTGAACGGCCACACGCCCTAGAATGCTCGAAATTTCGTGTTTTCATGCGAGTTAATTTGCAGTCGTGATTCGTGACGGCTTTCACGGATGCAGGTAGGTGAAAAGTAACACGAACATAGCGGCACGCTGTTTTCTCCGGGCTCTGTCGGGCTGTGCTACCGGTTTGATATATGCGTTCGAGCTTTATAGTGTTCGCATTTTATTTTCTCTTTCAAGCTATTGAAGCCTCATTATTTTCATGCATCAATTTATAATACTGCTGTGTACCACTCTGCATATCTGACGGGAAAAAATCAGATTGTCTTTTCTCATCATCATTAGTTACAAAAAAAAACTTGCTGGTCCCCTCATGAATTCGCCGGAGACAATTAAAAGACAGAAACTAATCTCGTTTTCGTCCAATTCAATGCACCGAATGTTTCTTACTTCCCTCGAGGATATTTCTGCGCCTGACATTGTTTTCTTACTGCCTCAAGTATTAGAGACAAAGCTAGCTTTTTGCTCCTAAGCTGGTTATGCACTCCCATCATGATCACTTATTTTGAACCAAGTGAAGATGTTATATTGCTACGGGGTGCCCCAAATGAACATCATAGGAAAGAGGACGATGTTCAGGGCGATCTCGTGCAGACTGGGCTCCATATTGTAAGCCCGCCTGTTTACCTAAAGTAAATGTATTTTTCAGACGCCTTCTCCCCGTAATATTTTTGTGGAGATGCGGGTTCTCCCACAGTCAACATCCTCGACGATTCTATGCAGCGGACGTTCCTTGGCTGCCTTTGCGATGCCTGATCAAGACGAGAACGAGAATTCTTCAGAGACTACCCCAACCGTGCTTCGTCCAACTACGCAGCAACCAACAGCACCGCATCCAGCCGCTACTAACCGCACCGTCGTCCTGACCCAACCGCGTGACCCAGGCACATTTTCGGGCAGTGACTGTACTGACGTAGAGGAATGGCTTCAGCTCTACGAACGGGTGAGCGCTCTGTACAACTGGAATCCGACGCTCATGTTGGCCAACATTATTTTATACCTTGATGGCACAGCTAAAGTTTGGTTTTCCAACCACGAGAAATATATCACGAGTTGGTACATCTGTAAACAGAAACTCATCGATCTCTTCGGCAAGCCCATTGGGCGTTGTTGTGCTGCGCAGAAAGAACAAGCGTGCCGACTCCAGTCTTGCACCGAGTCATACGTTACATACTGTAATGAAGAGAAAATAGACAACACCCGATCCTGGGCCAGCTGTTCTTATTCTGCCTCTTCTTCCTCGCTCACCTAGCATGCGCGTCTGTGCCAGAGTGCCAGTTTCGGTCTTCGTCATCACACTCGGCCATGACTGCAAGCATTGTCGATGGGCCACACGACAATGTTCATGTGGGTGAGGCTAGCTGCAGCAGTTGACATTGCTTCAGGTAGGTGAGGTCGGCTGCATTGTCGTGGTCGGCCCCGACCACGCTGGAAGTTTGTCGAAATTGATTCCGGCGGCTGACACTGGCTATGTCGCCTGGGTCGTTCGCCATGTCGTGGTGGGGACTGGGTCCTGGTTGGTCCCTTTGTTGATGATGACCCCGCGGGACGACATTGACTGTCACCAGGCAGTCTACAGCCTTGGCAACGCTGCGACTTATCAGAGAAAGCAGTTCGACTTCGATTTTCCTTTGGTGCACCGAACAAGCCTTCTCGTGGTAAAAGTTTCCTGCGGTGGCGTGGTTTTCTTGGAGATGGTTTTGGCGGGTGGCCCCGACTGGATCGACATGGTCGCAGGTTGATCACGGAACGCTTTCCTTTGTCCCACCACATTTTAGAAAAGAGGGCAAGAAATGGTGGATCCGGCAACGAAACAAGTAGCATCATACGCAGCCGTCTGCGCAATTTTCGGCGGATAGAGGGATGTTTTCGGTGCGATTAGACATCTGCGCAAACTTGGGGTGAAGTCCTCGTGCTGACCTGTGGCGTGGCTCTTGCGCCGTGACTTGCGCAGCGTTGTCGCTATGGGGCTCCCGGACACTATAAAGTCAGCAATTTTTGAAGCCACGCTGCGTAGTGGCGGAAGATCCTCGACGGAAGCCGTTCCGAAAATCGGAGGCTCTACCGATTCAGGCAGTGCATGCGTCGCACGCATATCCTCTTCCGCCTGGTCAGATGGGATGTTATTAGACTCAACGGAAAGACCTGTCTCATTAGGTGGTAGACTGTTCAGAAGGATGGGAGCCGGTGCCTCTAAGTCGACCGGATGACCTGCGTTGGGGCCTCTTGCGGAGCATTGCGCAAAGCTTGCCATCAGAGACCCGCCCGACACAGCTGCACCGTCAGGTCGGTGCTCTTCAGAAGCTCTAAATACGACAGTAGAAATGCCTGTGCAAGGCAGAGTTACATGATCGTGATTGTTCCCTACATCTTGGTCACCGAGAGATGACAGGATGGTAGGGGCTCGAATTGCATCCTCTAGGTCGGGCTTTTCCTGAGTTCCGTCCTGAGAGAAGGTCGCGTTGAATGGGCAGGTGGCAAAGGGAATAGGACCGAAAGCAGCTATGAGCTTGAAGCTCCACTCCGCCCATGACTGCGGCTTCCAACCTTCATACCGGTGCCACGCCGCAGCACCTTCCCGAAGACGGTCTATGGCCACATATCATTTCTGATTCTCTGTCCAGGCCGCACGCATTGCTAGCGCGTTGACGGTTGCCACCCAGCTGTCGGCGTCGTTCCGGAACCCGTCGGATTCCGGCAGTTTGTAGGTGGACGGCGATGGTGGGGCGGCAAGTGAGAATGCAGATATCACTGAGGCAAAACCGTCGAGCTGGTCTGAGAGCTGCAGGAGGGTGCCCCAAAGCTGCCTGCGTTGCTCTAATGGGTTTGCCTCGAGGTCGTGCGAGGCAGCTACATCCAACATGGCGTTAGTGGCACGCAATTCTGGCAACATTGTAGGAGCTCGCTCGGAGATTGACGCTGTGAGTTCGTTAGTCTTGACGCGGAGTAGTGCGATGGTACGCCGCAGGTTCGCGGCGCTGTCGTGTGTGAAGCCCGAAGAGTCGGTGATCGCAGTCTTCGAATAAGTAGCGGTTGCAGCACTCATGCCAGTGAGGTTGACGAGCAGAGAAGCCTGGGCGGCGTTCCATGGCAGCTCGTATGTTGAAAAAGTGCGGAAACGGGAATGTAGGCCATGGGAAGCGTGAGTGGCATTCCCACAGGACAGGAGCCGGTGCGGATCCCAGCCGTGAAACGGTGGCAGGGTGTCAATAAGGTCGTGCCCTACAACCCCAGGGGAGGCCTGGACGCCGTCCACTGGTGGTCTGAAGGGTAGCTGAAGCGGCGGGTGGGACCCCATTGCCAAGGAAGCGTGAACGGCGTTCTTCGATGGAGAAGCCCGCGATGCCGACGAACCACGAATGCACGTACCGGTGGCTTCCCGCAGATGATTCATTTGTCAAACTGCGCCATTGTAATGAAAAGAAAAGAGACAATACCCGATCCTGGGCCAGCTGTTCTTATTCTGCCTCTTCTTCCTCGCTCACCTAGCATGCGCGTCTGTGCCAGAGTGCCAGTTGCGGTCTTCGTCATCACAATACATACAACATGTGCTCGCCCTCTGCCGGAAGGTTGAGAACAAGATGCCGGAATCTGAAAAGGTCGCGCACATACTCAAAATAATCGCCGATGACGCCTTCAATCTCCTCGTGTTTTGAAACTCATCGACCGTAGACGACGGTATTAATGAATGCCGACGCTTCGAAGACGCGAAAAGTCGCCGTATCACTCCACACTTTTCGCGTCTTCCCAACACGGCTACAACATCTACCTGCGAGGACGCCCATTGCCACCAGCACCTGCAGCTTCCGACAATATCGTGCCATTGTGCGCCATGAAATCGAGGCACATCTCCCCTGTCTGACCAAGTCAGGGCCCTCGACGACTCTCACGCCACGATTTCTTTGATCAAGAGTGTCGTGCGCCAGGAACAGGACAACGCCGGACTTCAGACGCTATGCCCCGTTAACCGACCTGACTACGGACTGCCCAGTATACCTAATATGTCCCGCGGACCGATCAACCACCCACGTTACCAGAACTCGGATGAATGGCGAACTTCCGATGACAGGCCGATCCGCTTCAACTGTGGACGAGCCGGCTATATTTCACGTCATTGCCGCACTTCCTGGGATTGGCAGCCATGGTCGCATTATGCCAACACCCGACGCCCACCTGCTGGTCCTCGGATGCTGATCTACGCGGAACAAGACGATGCTTCGCCATCCAGGTCCGTCCAACCGAACCGCTCCCCGTCGCCCTCTGGATGCATATCCCACTCAACTAACCGATGTCGCTCCCCCTCACGCTCCTACCACCAGTCCTCAAAAAACTGACGGGCGCAGCTCCTAGAGGTGAGCCTGCCTCGACTACCCGACCTGAAATTCCTCTACACACCATACCCGGACACAACAACTTGATTAAAGTAAATGTTGACGGTACTTCTGTGGCAGCACTCATTGACACCGGCGCTAACATATCAGTCATGAACTCCAGCCTTTGTGCTCGACTCAAAAAAAGTGCTCACTCCTGCTCCGATCACTGTTGTCCGAGTAGCCGATGGTGCAATACCAGCGGTCACTGGGATGTGTGCCGCCAGCGTCACTGTTCCTGGACGTCATACCACTGTTCTGTGTTACGTACTGGACCACTGTCCACATGGCATGATTTTGGGACTCGATTGTCTGTCGGAGTATCCGCCCTAATAGACTGTTCTGCTGGTGTTGTTGAGCTCGTCCTACCACACGCCGTTGACCCTCCTGATCCTGCGCCGCCAAAGCTATACTCCAGCGACTTTGTTCGCCTATCGCGTCGAGCTGTGACGTATGTTGACGTCTCTTCTGATCCACCCGTGGCTGACGGCGATTACGTAATTTCACCTAATCCTACAGAGACTACATAAACTCACAGCATTTGGGGATCAGCCTATCACAATCACACCACATCGAAGCTTGAACACAGTGAAGGGTGTTGTATCAGATGGAGACCTGATGGACCTCTCTGATGATGAACTTCTAACAGGCTGGAAAGAGGAAAACGTTATTCAGGTGCAGCGTATCAAAATAAGAAGAGAAAATAAGGAAATCCCAACGAAGCACATCATACTAACTTTCGCATCTAGCACCCTCCCAACTGAAATAGCAACAGGATATCTTAAACTGCCATTTAGACCATACATACCCAAGCCGAGGCGCTGCTTTAAGTGTCAGAGGTTCGGGCACGGCTCCCAGAGCTGCCGAGGACAGATTACCTGCGCAAAATGCGGCACCAAAGGTCATACTGCTGACGATGACTGTCAGCTACAAGTCCACTGCGCCAACTGTGAGGGTGACCATCCTGCACATTCCAGGTCATGCGTGGCCTGGAAAATGGAAAAAGAAATTATTAATACAAAGTTTAAATTGAACATAAGCTTCCGTGAAGCGCGGCAGCGCGTTTACCCGCATTTTGCTGGGAACACATCGTATGCCGAAGTGGTGCAAGGGGGGTCAGCACCACTTCGGTTTTCGGCAATGCCTTGGACCACGCCCAGTGTGCCAAGGCAAACGCCACAAGCCCCCATGGGGGGAGCAGCCTCGGCTGCCCCACCCTCCTTGAATACAGCCCCACCGAAGGCCCCTGTGAACTTGGCAGCAGCCAGGGCACCACACAAACTAAAGAGGTTCCCTCGACCTCTAGCCCGGTGGGGTTTAAGGCTCCGTCTGTCACGACGAAGCCTACAACGTAAACATCATTATCTGTCGTCTCTCCTGAGGCAATGGACACATCAACTGCACCGGCGCAGACTGCGCCAAAGGAGCGGCGGGGTTCCCTCGACCGCTCTAAAAAGACAAAACGGTAATTACAGGGCCTTCTAAAGGCTCTGTAAGATAAGTCACTTCTCTCTTTAGACACCAGCCACACTCATTTCGTACACACAGCACTTCTTTACTCCCATAATGAAGATACAAAAATATAGAATGGAACGTCAGAGGACTACTTCGAAACCTCGACGATGTCCAAGAACTTCTACACAAACATTCTCCAAAAGTGCTTTGTGTACAGGAAACCCACTTAAAATCCAAGAATACAAATTTTTTTGCGTCATTATGTTGTCTTCCGAAAGGACAGAGATGATGCTATGGCGTCATCTGGTGGTGTAGCCATTATTGTTAATCGAGGAGTAGCATGTAGTCATCTATCACTACTAACATCCCTAGAGGCAGTGGCTGTTCGAGCAGTTCTATTGAATAAGCTTGTCACCATCTGCTCTCTATACATACCACCGCAACACCGCCTGAAAAAACATGATTTCCAGTCTTTAAAAGATGAGTTACCAGAACCTTATCTGGTTCTAGGGGATCTGAATGCGCACAGCGGTTTATGGGGTGACTGTCGATGTGATGCACGAGGTCGTCTCATCGAACAGTTCCTCTTTTCATCAGGTGCTTGTCTGTTGAATAGGAAAGAGGCAACGTATTATAACCTTGCAAACAATACTTACTCATCCATAGACCTCAGTATCGCATCTCCTTCACTTGTACCATTACTTCAGTGGAAAGTCATAAAAAATCCATATGGAAGTGACCAGTTTCCTTTAGTTTTGAGTACACCAATAATATATGAATGTCTGCCACATGTTCCCAAATGGCTGGTAAACAAAGCTGACTGGGAACAATTTCAAAAGATTACACACTTAAGTTGGACTGACATATGCGGATTAGGCATAGATGAAACTGTGCAGTACTTCACGGCTTTTCTTACTGACGCAGCAGCCAAGTGCATTCCACAAACATCTGGACTGCCCGCAAACGACATGTCCCGTGGTGGAACACTGAGTGTCAGAATGCGCGAAAAGAACAGAACAGGGCATGGAGGTTGCTGCGCAACTCGCCGACAGCGGAAAACCTTGAGAGCTTCAAGAAAATAAAATCTCGAGGTAGGAGAAGGCGTCGGCAGGCCAGAAGAGAAAGCTGGAACAAGTTTTTATCAGGGATAAATTCATATACACAAGAAGCTAAAGTCTGGGACATGGTTCGTAGGGTAGCAGGAAGACAAGTACACTCACTCCCACTCGTAAACACACAGGATGACAGCCTGGAAGATCGGGCGAACTTCCTCGGTGTACACTACGAGCAAGTGTCTAGCTCGTCACACTATACTAAAGCTTTCCAAAGATATAAAACAAGGATAGAAAAGCAGACACTAGAATATAAGTGCACAAAACACGAGGCATACAACCAACCTTTCAACTTAGCTGAGATACAAACATCACTAAACTCTAGCAGTAATTCTGCACCAGGCTACGACCGTGTCACGTATGAAATGTTGAAAAACCTGCCGCCTAAAACACGAAAAACTTTACTCTCTCTATACAATGCTATCTGGCTTTCTGGCACAATCCCTGCTTTCTGGAAAGAGGCTATTGTTATCCCTATTTTGAAACAGGGCAAGAACCCTTCCTCAATTTCAAGTTATAGGCCCATTGCACTAACCAGCTGCCTTTGTTAACTTTTTGAAAAAATAATAAACCGCCGACTTTTACATTTTCTTAAAGCACACAATCTGCTGGACCAGTTCCAGTGTGGGTTTCAAGAGGGTAGATCCACCAATGACCATCTGGTGCGTATCGAGGCACAGATCCGAGACGCTTTTGTCCACAAACAATACTTCCTCTCAGTGTTTCTTGATATCGAGAAGGCTTACGACACAACATGGCGTTTTGGCATATTAAGAGACTTGTCTCACATTGGTGTGTGCGGTAGAATGCTTTCCATAATCGAGAGTTACTTGTCCAATCAGAAATTCCGTGTCCGTGTGGGCAGTATTCTCTCCCAAACATTTGTGCAAGAAACGGGAGTACCGCAAGGTGGTGTACTAAGTTGTACACTTTTTATTATTAAAATGAATTCCTTGCACCTGTCCATCCCCCGCAACATGTTCTATTCCACATATGTCGATGACGTCCAGCTTGGCTTTAAGTCACGCAACCTAGCAATGTGTGAGCGGCAGGTTCAGTTAGGTTTAAACAAGCTCTCCAAGTGGGCAGAGGAAAACGGATTCCGGCTGAACCCAGAAAAAAGCACATGTGTGTTCTCCCGAAAGAGAGGCGTGCACTCAGAACCTGACATTGAACTGAACGGTCAACGTCTGTCTGTCAATGCGGAGCATAAATTCTTAGGCTTAATTTTGGACAACAAGTTGACATTCGTACCACACATCAAGTATTTTAAAACAAAATGTTTAAAAGCCATGAGTGTTATAAAAGTGTTGTCACTTTCTTCGTGGGGTAGTGATAGGCGATGCCTCATGAACTTGTATAGAAGCCTCATTCGCACCCGCTTAGATTATGGGGCCGTTCTCTATCAGTCTGCTACTCAAAGTGCCTTGAAAATGCTGGACCCCGTGCACCGTTTGGGCATCCGCCTTTCTACGGGTGCTTTTCACACCAGCCCCGTAGAAAGCCTCTACGTTGCGTCAAATGAGTGGTCGCTTCATCTGCAGAGAACTTATATGTCCTTTGTTTATTTTCTTAAGGTGAAAGCAGACAAGAAGCACCCCTCATACTCGACTATTATTGATTTGTCGAGCTCCATTCTGTTTCAAAACAGGCCTTCGATGAGGCAGTCCTTCTCAGTTCGCCTGAAGGGTCTAGCTGAGGACACCGGAGTGTCACTTGAACACAGTTTATTGGCTCCTGTAGCATACCCGCCACCGTGGCAGTGGCAGACCATAGACTGCGATGTGTCTTTCCTAGAAGTTACAAAACATGCGCCTATTGCCCATATCCGAACATACTTTCTGGAACTTCAACACAAATACACACGTCCGGAGGTCTTTACAGATGCCTCTAAGTCCAACTCCTCTGTGTCCTACGCTGCTGTTGGCCCTTCCTTTTCGGATGCTGGCCCTCTACATCCAGGCACAAGTATCTTCACAGCGGAAGCTTATGCGATACTTGTGGCAGCTAAACACGTCAAACAATTACAAATACAAAAAGCAGTAATTTATACAGACTCCCTCAGTGTGGTAACGGCTCTGCAAAGTCTTAAAAAACAAAAAAAAACCCTGTCCTCGTCTCACTATACTCCATTTTATGCACACTCTACACACTCAACCAACATGTTGTAGTGTGCTGGGTGCCAGGGCACCGTGAGATTCAAGGCAACGTGATGGCGGATCAGCTTGCTGCATCCGTCCATGAAATCATTGCCACTACACCCATATCAATCCCGGTCCTTGATCTTAAGCCGTCTCTCAAACGAAAGCTCAGGGACTACTGGCAGAGCAAGTGGGATAGACACACACAAAACAAGCTACACGTTATCAAGCCACACCTTGGCCATTGGCCACCAGTATCAAAATCACGTCTAACAGAGGTAACACTAACAAGACTCAGGATAGGACACACATACGTGACACACACACATCTTTTGTCCGGTGGCGATCCACCATTGTGTGACAAATGTGGTGAGGCATTAACAGTTCTTCACGCTTTATTCCAATGTAAACAATTAGACACTCTAAGAAGACAACACTTTCCATTACCCTACCGACAACATATACCATTACATCCCGCAATGTTTGTCGGTAGGGAACCACTTTTCACCCATTAATCATTGCTAGCTTTCTTAAAAGATGTCGGTTTTTTCCATGTAGTATACCCAGGCATTGCGTTGCGTGACCTCTCAAGAGAGGTTGCTGCTACAGTCACTACATTTAAAAGCACTTGCCTCGCAGCCCTTGGACACAAGGGTGCTGATGAGGCACTTGTGCTAGTGCGAAATATTTTTACATGTTTTATTATCAAACCTTTGTCACCCTTTTTACTACGCATACCACGCCACTGTTATAATCTTAATACTTATGTTTTTACCCGCATTATCGCGAGGAATTTTAAGGCCCCTCTACAGCCACGCAACATATCAATGTCCGCATCTCTACTCATCGAAATGGCGCTCTTTGGCCATCAATTGGCCCTTGCGCCACAAAGCACCACACATCATCATCATCTCGCCGTTTTTTCTCCTGTATGGACGAGAACCTACGTTGCTTTTTGACATGCTCCTTTCTGTCGTTAGCCACACGTCAGAACATGCCCGCGATGTGATCTTTAGAGCTCTAGAGTCACGTGAGATAGCTCGCCTGCGTCTGAGCGATTCGCAGGAACGACAACTACTTGTATACAACGCGTTCCATCGTGATGTTCACTTCAGTCAAGGTGACACAGTCCTTCTCTGGACGCCGTCACGGTGAGTTGGTCTGTGCGAAAAGCTGACTTTGCCGTACTCTGGTCCGTATCGTGTGGTGCGCCAAGTCACCGACGTGACATATGAAATTGAACCTCTTAACGCCAGCAGCGGGCGATCGTGTTCTGACATTGTTCGCGTCACTCGGCTGAAGCAATATTACTCGGACCAACCATGCCCCGAGACGGTGCCTTCGCCGCCGGGGGTGATGCTACGGGGAGCCACAAATTAACAATATAGGAAAGAGGACGATGTTTAGGCGAGCTCGTGCAGACTGGGCTCCATATGGTATGCCTGCCTGTTTACCTAAAGTAAAGGTATTTTTCAGATACCTTCTCCCCGTAACAATATGATGCCATCAAGTTATTTGCCATTCCGATACGTCACAAACATTTATGATATGTGACATCATATCATGACGTTTTCACGTAATGATGAGATCATGCATCATACGTGTTCACGCCGCCGACGTGAGAAGACGCCAGGCGCCCACAGCGATCAATTTTCGCTTTTGTTGAGGCATTTAGAGCTATCGCTTTAATGCACTGCCCGGCTGTAGCTCCATGAAATTTCAGCTTCCGCTGGTGTTCGGGAAAGCGTGGTAGCAGTAATCAGGCAGAACAATTGATTTCCTAATACATCTTCGTACTACACTCTAATATGTAGCTGTCATATACAACCCGAGTATTTTATAGAATATAAGTACTGGTGGCGGAAGACGACCCGTCACTTTATGCAACATGGCAATTGGCATCACTAAGCAGGAGTGTGCTGCAACCGAACAGTCAACAAATGAGTATCATTATATAACAGCACTGTATCGCGATCAATGCCGTGTGCAACGCTAACATTACTCCCTGAAGCTGAATGGGAGCCCATAACAACACACACTCATTCGGCCTCTACTCCGCCCGCTACCAAATTAGGACACCAGACAGAAAAGAAAGAAACAAAGCTGAGCAGTCCACGAGTACGCAGACGAGCTCAAGCAACTGACCAAAGGCCACATTTTTCATTCCTGTCCCCTTGGCTCAAGTGGAAAGTCGGCATTAAACTTCAGACTTTACCAACGCTTGTTCAAAACATAGGCAATGATCAGGAAAATCAAGCCGCGTATGGAGCTGTTCCGGTTTATTTCACGATTATTTTACTGTTTAGCTCTCAAATGGTGAAATCACCTGCTGTAGTTCCTCCTTTTCTGACACTTGCTTTTTCTCGGTGGCAGCACATGTAATGCTTTACGAAGAGAACGGATGCATGATGACCTGTATCCCAGGAAGCACTCTAGTGGCATTGCGTGCTATTTAGTGCATGAACTCCAGGCTTGCGCATATACTACGCATAGTACACTCTAAGTCAAAATTACCCGAAAAAGGAGTAACGGAGCCCAATACGCGCGTGATGAACGGATAGACCGTTGAGGAGCAACCACAGAGGGAAGCGTGTGGCGCGAAACCACTTAGTCTCCAATGGCATGAACCGCCCGGGCATTGCAGGCAGCCCGAAAAGCGTTGCCAAAGTGACCACCTCTCCTTCTCCACAGAACACATGTCCTTCTCCTCCTCTGCTAGCTCAGTCTTTCCCAGTATTTTGCCGGCGACGGTTCGCGGTGCGTCGCGCTCGGAGTGCTGAACCACGGCCGCCTGGATGCAACGATCTAATAATTACGACATGGTGCTTGTGTGTACGCTTGGATGAGCGTGGGCTGCTGCTTTTGCGTTTCGCTGAAACCATGAAGTCTGGAGCAAGCCTCGACACGTCACCACGCTGCGCTGTATATCTCTGGCTTCAAGATAGTCACGACCAACACACGACAGCAATAGTTGGGGAGGCCAATATGGCGGCCTAGAAGTCAACTGGCCTATCGGATATATACTTCAGTCCGACTCAGGGCAGAAAACAGCGCTGGACTCTAAGGCAACTGACATAATTTGGCCACAAGTACCAACTAGGCTAACAATCAGTATTCTAAGTCAAGTAGGTTATCATTCTTTATTCTACTGTGCTTGTCGCGTGTGTGATACGGATCGCACTTGCCAGCAGCGGGCTCGGTCGTGTTGTATATTGCACGCACGAAATGCATCGCGAAGGTCAGGTTCGGTGTCTGCAGTTCGCCTGTGCTTTGCGACCGCCTCGAAATTGGCCGCCATTGCCGTCGGCCTCCCGTACGCTCGCTCATCGAGTGCTCGCCTGTATTCGTCGCCGCGATGAGCTCCGGGCTGACGATATTGGGCTGAGACCTCATCGCTGTGTTGGCAGTCGTCGAAAACACGTTGCGGGTTCTCGTAAAGAGCTTGGTTGTAGTATGTCGCACTCTGTAAGTGCACTAGCACGGGCTGGTGGGGCTTTCGCTAGCATCGGAACTCACTGAAAATCAGTCACCACTACAGTTGGTCGCAAACAACTCGGCGCCGTCCGCTGGCCGCGGCGGCGTACTCGTATTTGCGCGCTGCACGCGCTCGAGTTTGTGGAAAAGGGCCGCATTACCGTCGATTTCTTCAGCGCTAGCTCCAAACCAGCTCGGCGCTGTTCGTCATGGCGGCGAAGCGTCCGCTCGCTTTCCTGTTCGAAGTTCGCTGGCGGCAGACACTCCGCGTCCAACGCCATGTTTGGTCTCGCGTTCACTTGCTCGAGCTGAACGACGTCGCTCGCTTAGGACTCACCGACTTGTTAGTGGCACGAAGGTTCGCGAAGTTGTGGCTGCAGCCGCCGCTCCTAAGCTGTTGCGCTACGGGGATCAAAATGAGTCTTTGACTATGTGTGACATCATGGTGAAATTATTAGCTTGTCATATCTCACGTATGTTTTCATTTGAGCTTGCACGTATTTCTCATAAACATTTGTATTCATCCTCTGTCACGTGTGACTCACTATTTTACATACTTATTGTGCAGCCATGGGCACACAGCGTGCTGAAGACTGTGCGCTGGCGCCTGCGATGCCTGTCATCTATCTCTTTCGTCAGAGCAGCTTCAGAAGGACTGTGCGATATGTGAAGGTAAAGTTATTTGTGTGTCATAATTTAACGCTTGTTTTTATATTAACGTGCACGTACTTGTCATGCGTGCATCCTCATCTTCTGTCACGTGTGTCTAACTATTTTTTCTATATTATTGTACATGCAACCGTGGGAACACAACAGGCAGAAGGCTGCGTGCGCTGGCGTCTGTAACGGCTGTCATCTATCACTTCCGTCGGAGGAGCTCCCCAAGGAGTGAACAAGATTTGACAATGAGACTGGACTTGTACACTTCACCATGAATTCACATAAAAGAATGCAGAAACTTCCTGTGTATGTAGAAAAATAAAAGATTTCAATGTCTCACTTTTGTCGTTCGTTGTTGCCGTGACTGCGAAAGCAGTTACACATAGGTGCCTAACTACTTTTTTGCTTGTTCTTTTCTGCGCAGTTTGTTGCTAACTGCGCAGAAAAACAGGCGAAAAAAGTATTAGGCCAGGTGAAAAATAAACAAAAAACAATGTTTGAACTAGGGACAAAAAGTTCATCCGATTGGAGTATTTGAGTGGATCAACCGTATGTCCGGCAAGTTGCAACTGTGAGGACTAACGGTTGCCCGGTAAGGTGTAAATGTGGAGATTAACAGTTGCTCTATAAGGTGCAAATGTGAGGACTACGTGTTAGTCCTTTGGGGTGAACTGTGGAACTAACGGTTACTCACTGAGATGTAAGTGTGTGGACTAAATGTTAGTCCCTTGAAGGGACTAACTGTAACACCCGGTGCCGTTAGTCCTTAAAGGGATTGATGGTTGTGGCAACCCCATTAGTCCCCAAAAGGAGGAACCACACATCCTTTTAATACCCTTTTGCCTTAGAGTGTAGCAAGCATCGGGGAATATTAGGCACCCAAGCTTTTAATATTAGCTTCTGGCAAAGGCTTCCCTAAAAGCCGACTTTCAGTTAGTAAAAAAAGCAACTCTCAGTCAAACAAACGCCGCGGTGACAAAATGATCTTCCGCGGGTTACTGGCATGACCTATCTGGTATTGGTTTAGCAGGCGACGCGCGAGCGCCTCGATCAAGTAGTCACGAATGGCAAATGCCTTTGAAATAAGCTGGGTGTCCAGAACAACAAGTGCTTCACGATTCTCGTTTCCAAGTTTCCATTACACCTTAAACAATGCGAATACAGCCGAAAACCAAGCCGTGTAGCAGCTTCAAATGCAGCCGCGGCATTCGTTTGCGCGAGAGACGATGCGGTGGCATCTCTACTCCAGTCGGCACCTGGCGGTAAAACGACGTACTAGCACCGACGGTCGCTTCTAATTGAAATCCGCTTATTCGCCCGGGCACTGAAAAAATAGAGAAAGCGCTGACTTAACACATCGCAAAGTACCGACGTAAGTGCTTATTCACGCGCCTCCTTTTTTCCCCTTCTTCCGACCTCTCTCAGGCCGGCACCGCGTCCGTATTGGCCAGATGCCGTCACGTGGTCCCGCTAAAGGTGTTCGTTTGTTTACAATCTCTCGTGACTGCCATCTTCGCTCTCGAGACACGAACTTCTCGGGGCACAGCACATCTGTTTTGACGGGTACGAACTTGTCCTTCCGTGCGCGCTGTGCTGTGACAACGCCTCCTCTATTTTATCAATGCCAGGCAGAAGTGCCTGATCCAGCTGTTCACGAGCCTTTCCTGTAGCCCTTTCCAGCTCTCGCGCATCACCTAGCCTTCGCATGTGCTTTGCTGTCATCGGGGAGGGAGCCCCCTTATGCAGTATACCTCACGACGGAAAACACGCGAAGTAATTTTCGTTTAGTTCTGTACAGATGCGTGGAGAGGCGTCTTGCAATCTTCGTGTTCACAATGTTGGTGGTCACGCTGGCTTTGCAAAAAAAAAGGCGTTTTGAGGTAGCGCGTCACCGTTCGTGGCGCTATGCGGGCAACCAATGGGGAAGGGTCACTGCAACGCTTCTAAATGCGATGTTCCGTGATGCGGTGGCGGCGTTGCTTCGAGCCACAAAAAAGGAGCTCGAAGAACGAATATGACAGACGTACGATATTGTAGTGAAAAACACGTCTATCGCACCTCCAGGGGAAAGCACTCGGAAGCACGTGTGGTGCAAGCAGCGTGACCCCTGATGCAGCGTCGCATCACGACCATTTCCTGAACTATAAGGTTGACCAACGACTCCCGTTGATAAGCACGCGTTTGCACTGGCATAGAAATATAGGATGCATTATTGGCTGTGAAATACCTTTTACTAAATAAGGACGTCACTGTTCGTTGCTATGAGTGGTTGCTGTGCCTTCTGATGCCAGAACAAGTTTAGTGATGGCCGAAAGCTCTTTATGACGCCACCCGTTAAGCGCAACGCGTTGCGACAAAGCACACAGTTGCATAGAAGTGAGAATTTAAAGTGGACATTTTCGAATTCACTTATCGAAGTGCAATACGAGTCTCTCATTATGAGTATGGTTCAATGTTTTCTCAATTTAATGCCTGCTCTGACGCCGTAGACAAGTCCCAGTTAATTGCCGTGCGACCCGATCTCTCACTCAGATTTCAATAATTCTGCGGGGGCTGTTTTTTTTTTGTTTTGGTCAGCAATACATGCTTACGTGTTCTGCTTATCTGTATGCGCCGACTGGTTTGAGTTCGCTGCACTGGTTTGTGCACTTAGTATGTATGCGCAAAGGCGCTCGAAATTCTGATTGCGAATCATCACAGTTTTCGCGCTGCTGTTTTGAATAAACAAATTTGTAGTGCAGCAACTCACATTAACATTAGTACTCTTTGTTGGTTTTTGCTGTGTGCTAATACATTTCAGTGCAAATTGCTCTCTGTAGCTTTCTTATGGTGGGTTTTCTTCGTCGAGCGGGAGCAGGTTTTTTTGCTCCACAGTTGAGAATCTGGATTCTGCTAGTAGATTCAGAGCAACTTCGTGTTTTGCACAAGCAGATTCGGAGCAACCCACTCTGTGACGGAGAGTTTCGCGTTCTCCGTCTTGCCCCGCCGTGGTGGTCTAGTGGCTAAGGTACTCAGCTGCTGACGATTGAATCCCGGCTTCGGCTGCTGTATTTCTGATGGAGGCGAAAATGCTGTAGGCCCGTCTGCTCAGATTTGGGTGCACGGTAAAGAACCCCAGGTGGTCGAAAGTTCCAGAGCCCTTCACTATGGCCTCTCTCATTATCGTATGGTGGTTGTAGGACGCCAACCTCCACATATCAATCAATCAATCAATCAATCAATCAATCAATCAATCAATCAATCAAGCATTCTCCCCATCTTGCAGATACAAATTTCGGCGGAACTCCGAGAGTGTGTTGCCGTCAATTGCGGTACAATGAGGCAGCTAGGTTGTTTTCAGCGTTTTTTGAGGGGGTGTTTGTGCAGTCACCCTGTGCACTTGTTTACATTTCTAAAATGGCGTCATTTCACTCTGCTGGATGTGCTGCTGTTGGTTTGCTTCTCGCTTTGAGCGACAGCGAGAGCACTATCTCTACTAGCAGTATCACCAGCGACGACGACGAGCCGTATGTGCCGTACAAATTAAAGTATAAGAAAATGTTTGCTGGCCCTCCGTGTGCACGGCCGAAGGTAATCGGCTATATCGAGGAAGTTTCCCGCACATCTCTAGTGACGTATGCGTAAACACCTCTCAGAGCAACCTCAAGCGGGGCATTCACGTGTTCCACTCACAGATCTCGCTTGGCGCAATTTGAGTACTCATTCCAGGATTTCAGCGGCTGCTCCAGATCTACCAGCGGAGTGCGCCATTATGGTCATCGATCAGACGGGGGACGCGCGGTGCGAGGGAAGCTATACAAATCGTGCATGTCTTCGATGTATTGGGTGCGTGTGTCGTTTATCAACCTCAGACATACGTGCCCCTTCACATGATTATTTATCTGCTATTTCGGATAAAGGTTTACATCCGCGAGTGGAGCTCTCGCGAAGTAATCGCGTATGGTGGCATGCTGGTTCATTCATACACACTAAACCAATTCTGACTTATAAAGGTGTCAAAAAGGGTGCCGACACCCTAAGCACACCCTTTGAGCACCCTATTCGTGTCTCAGCTCTGATTTGTGGGGTTTAACGTCCCAAAACCACCATATGATTATGAGAGACGCCGTAGTGGAGGGCTCCGGAAATTTTGACCACCTGGGGTTCTTTAACGTGCACCCAAATCTGAGCACACGGGCCTCGACATTTCCGCCTCCATCGGAAATGCAGCCGCCGCAGCCGGGATACGAACCCGCGACCTGCGGGTCAGCAGCCGAGTACCTTAGCCACTAGACCACCGCGGCGGGGCCGTGTCTCAGCTCTCTACAAGCGGAACCTAAAATGTGAACACATCAAAAGGGTGGAAACTAGGGTGCAAAAAGGGTGCAACAACTAATGGGTGCTGATGAGCACCCATTAGTTGTTGCTGATGAGCACTAATTAGGGTGCACAGTCGCCGACAAAACTTTATGAGTAACGTGGTCATAGAGCATAACCAACCGCTTTCAGATGTCTCCTGGTTAGACACCATGGTCTCATTAATAGCCCCACCACAGTAACAGATATCTGAATAGCGGTAGTTCCCGGATGAACGTAAGCTCTGCACTGGTTGTTGCATTCTTGCTGCCTTTTTCTCGTCACCTCACGGCCGGCGCTGACCAAGCTATGCGCTACAAGCTCACTAGCCAATGGTGGAGTACGCAGCTTGTAGAGCTACAACAGGATTGTGACTTACGCATATAGAGCTCTCGGCGTCGTTTGCGCCTAACATTGCAAACGAAGCTTTGCCCATGACACTATATACAAATCATACATTTGTTAATGCAAAAAAATACAAACCAACAAGACTGTGGTAGATAAAATAGTGTTTGTGTTGTACAAATATTTGTTAACCTTACATTGTATCAGTTGACACGTGTTACCAATATTTATGGCAGGCTATGGACTTTGACGTTCAGTTATTGTAACATTAAAGAAACGTTTTCTTGATTTTGTTCATAGAAATATTCTCCAAAGCAAGTTAAAATGAGCCTTGACTAAAACCTTTTCCTAAAGAAAATTCACTAAAGACAGCTAAAATAAAGTTTGCCAACCAGTACTCTTAATTTGTTGTGACAAATTTTGCTTGCTGCCTGTAATTTGTACTAATATACAACCGTTTTAACACCGTTTTTAACAGCCCGCTTAACCACTCAACCAATGTACAGATGTTAACAAGGTATCGGTATAAGAAATACACAAGCAAGCAAAAGTTTCAAATTTCGCGCGAATACGCGTTATGCATTTTTTTCTTTTTCAAAGTTAAGGAATATTGTGTGCAATACATACTAGCGTATCTTCTATTTTCACTAATTTTTACTATAAATTTAAGCAGAAAAATCCATTTACTTATCACATAAAAGATTATGTGCGCAAATGCGGATCGGTGGCGTCAGAAGGACAGAAATGGCAGAATCTTCCTGGAGGCCACAACGGCCGTGTGCCGAGCGTTTAAAGTCGATTTTGTATGTTGTTCAAAGTGTGCTTGCGCTGTCTTTTGTGTTCTGTCGGTGCTGCTTGTTACGAAGATGCACTATACTCAAGAGAGGACCGGCTGCTTCGCACCGTCGAGCGCTCGCCAAACTAAAAAGGTAGGTGAATGTTTCTGCTGTCGACGCTTTGTTTTTTTTTGCTTCTCCAGCCAAGGCCGCGGTGCGCCTGATCTAGGCTGCTGTGCTTCCGCTCGCGTGGTCGGCTCCTCTCGCGGTTAACACCGGGAGCGCTATAGTATAATAACGTTGTGAACTAAGGTTTTCCTAGCTAGTAGACGATAAGTGAGTTTTTATTAACGTAGCGAGCCTGTTGGCGTGTCTGATTTCATTAGGCTCAACTCTAAGCTCAGGGACGTTACGTGCGGACGAATTTTTTCTGTGGGGAGGGGGGCTAAAGCAAAGTGCGCTGTGCGGCTGTGATTCGGTGGGCGATGCTCTGCACGCTATGAATCACTATATTATTGCAATGCTGTCTGACGCCGTTCGGGAACTGCGCCTGGAAGCCGTAAGCGTCGTCTGTGTGTCGTGTGCATTGGAGATTCTACGAACTTTTTGTCGAACCAAGACTGCTTTTTTGGTGCCAACAGTGGTCTCTCTTGAACTTCAGCAAGTTGCCGACGCTGCTGGTGAGTGCCTCAAACCTCTTTGTTCTTGAGGAGCTTTGCAAACATCAACTCTTGCTGAGCGCGGCAACGCCGCCTCGTTAGCCCTAACGCCACCGGCACCGGCGTCGGGCTCGCGCTTCGACGCGCGTGCACAAGTTCATTCGGCGACGCAATGGCATACATGGTGAGTGGCACGGATTTACCTGCCACAGAATTCAACCCAGAAGAATGAAGTGTAGTCCTGAATGCCCGACAGCGCTCACCTCGACAACAGTCAAAAGAAACTGAAGGAACGCAGTCAAGTAAAGCGGCGTCAGCTGCCGAAACGCCAGCACGCAAAACGGAATCACCGCCCAGCGTTTCCTCAAAGCTCGACAATACAGCTGTGGCGCGTCCTCGCTTAAAACGACTGCCACGGTTGCCAGTCGATGACTTCAAGATTGTCTTTCGTCCGAGTGCGGGCGTAGATCTGGCCCAATACAACGACGTAGAGTTACGAGCGGCTGTAGTCGCCAAAAGCGGACTGCACTCTGTGGTTGCCGACGAAGATCTTGTGTGCACCAATCTGGCCAAAAATATTTTCACCGTGTCCACATCTTGCGCCGACCGAGTTGCCAACTATGCAAAAATACGAGAACTCACGCTACGAGGTACAAAACTGGGATTTCACGCGTACATAGCTCCCCCGGACGGAGCACGGGCAGGGATCACCTACCGCGCTTGGAATGGTGAATCACCTCAGGACTTGCTTCAAGAATTACGTCGGGCGAATCCCCTTCTACCAATAGTCCAAGCAAGGGACATGGGGCGTACCTCACGCTCAGTGCTCATTCACTTCATGGCTGAGGAGCTTCCTCCGTCAGTCAAAATGTTTGGCATCCTCTACGCCGTTTTCAACTTTCGACCGAAGGTGGAAGCGTGCCTAAACTGCAGACAAGTCGGCCACCGACGAGATGTATGTCCTTTGCCAAATCGCCTCACTTGCTCAAGCTGCGGACAGAAACACCCGGAGGACTATCCCTGCACCCCGCAGTGCGTCATCTGTGGGGACGCTCACAAGACGGGTGACAGGGCATGCAAGCAACGCTTTCAGCGTGGCTTCAGCCGTCTCTCTCGGCCACGACAAAGGCCGCAACAGGAGCACCAGCAGGAGCAGCCCGGGTTCCAGCTCGAGAAGGAGTTTTTTCCAAGCATCGACGACAGAAATCGTAGCAGCAGAAGCAAGAGTCCTGGACGAAACCGTAGCAGCAGAAGCAGGAGTCCTGGACGAAACCGTGGCAGCAAAGGCAAAAGCCCTGGACGAAGTGCATCACAAAGCCGCGACTTCAGCACCAAACCCGAAAAGGTGAGCTGGGCAAAGCAAGCCTCCTGCTCCTGTTGTATGCTCTCTGACGCTAAAAAAATTCTAAAACTCAGGAGACTATCGAACGTCTAATGCGAGAGAATCAAGAGTTAAAGCAACAGTTGGCTCTGGTGCTGGAACGTTTAAGTACACTTACAGCTGCCCCACCCGCGTCTTCTCCACCCTTATTCATCTCCCCCTCTGTCATAGAGCCTGATGTGGCAGCCGAGTCAGGGACCGATATTATAGATTCCTCTCCACAGCCAGCAAAAAAGAAAAGGACAGAGCAACCCGAGTCATCGGAGGACGATTTTAAAAGCACCAGTCAAAAAATTCGGAAAGAACACCGGGAACTCAAACAAAAGGTTGATTTAGGCTTTACGCAAATTGCTGAACGCTTCAATAAGATAGAGTATTCTATTCGTGTTAGTTGCTCGGCTCGACTCTCTCCCACAATCTCGACCCTCTCCAGCGCCTTCGCAGCCATAACCCCCTCCTGCACCCTTGTCTCATCTTCACCCTCTTCACTCTGCATATGGCAATGGAATTGCCGTGGATTAAGAAACAAGAGAGGCAACCTCTCACTTTATATACAGCGGTCTACACGGGCCCCTGATGTCATCTCCGTACAGGAGCCTTTAAAAGCTTGCAAACTTCTCGGCTATCAGGCTGTACATTCGCATCCTAGCTCCCCATGGGCGACCACATATATACAGAGGAGTATCTCGTTTATAGCGCATGATATTTCCGATCTTTACAGTGACTGCCTCCTTCTTGAACTTCTCCCACGTCATACAAAACAAAGCACATATTTTATTTTGAATATTTATTCTCATCCTAGAGATGGCCTCACTGCTGTTTTTGAAGCAATCGATAGGGCCATCCAAATAGCAAACTCTGCTCCCATAGTTGTAACGGGTGACTTTAATGCCCCGCACGTAGATTGGGGTTACAGGAGAAACACTCGGAACGGCACCAGCCTTCTTCAATACATTCAGCGAAACAGGTGCACTCTAGTTACTGACTGCATGCTACCAACACGAATTGGCAACAGTGTGAGCAGAGATACCACCCCTGACCTTACTTTCACCAAAAATGTGCGACAAGCTAACTGGACACACAGTGGGGTCAACCTAGGCAGTGATCATTACATCCTAACAATTACGCTGCCCCATGCCAATTTTCGTCCACAGTTTCATTTAAAACATATTGTTGACTGGGATAAATTTCGCGAAATCCGAGACCGAAACCCAAAAAAAGAAATTCAAGACTACAAAGACTGGGCGTCTCAGCTTAAACAGGATGTTGCTCTTAGCGAAAAAGTAGCCCCAGCAGCACATATCCGTGATCCAGTAGACAGCAGGCTACTCCACCTACGGGAGGCTTATCAGAGTTTGGAGAAACGATGGCTCAAGCAAAAATATAATCGTAAGCTAAAACGCAAAATGTCACAAACACTCCAGCTTGTAACTGAACACGCGGCCGAACTTTCATCGCAGCAATGGAACCAGATATGTAACCGGCTCGACGGTACTCTACATATGAAGAACTCTTGGTCCCTGCTTCGCCATATGTTAGATCCATGCTCCTCGCGATGTGAAAGTAATAAGCGAATTACAAAACTCTTGTTTGAAGTAGAAAAACAAGGGCAAGACGTTGAAACTGTTCTTAAAACTACGTATTTCCCTGGCCCAAGGCGAGAATCGTTACCTACCTACAATGGAGCTCCAAATGCAGAATTGGATGCACCAATTGCAGAGGCGGAAGTTTGGGCTGCCCTAAGCAAATTTCGCACCACATCGGCTCCAGGACTAGATGGAATTACTAACAAAACACTCCGAAATTTGGACTCCAAGTCAGTGGCAGCTCTTACCGATTACATGAATCAACAATGGGAGCAGGGCACGCTGCCCCAGGAATGGAAGTCAGCTAAGGTGACTTGCATACCCATACATAATAAGCCGTTAGACCTTAATAATTTGAGACCGATCTCTCTTACCTCATGTACAGGAAAACTGATGGAGCATGTAATTCTCAATCGTCTTAATCGCTACATGGAACAAGAAAAACTGTTTCCCTCCACCATGTACGGCTTCCGAGCGGGACTCTCCACTCAGGATGTCATGCTGCAGCTTAAGGAGGACGTGCTAAATCCTACATTTCCACACATCACCAGAGCCATCCTTGCATTGGACCTGACTAAGGCTTTTGATAATGTTTCTCACTCCTCGATTTTACAATCTCTTAGTGAACTAAACGTAGGCTCTCGCACGCACAGGTATGTCTCTGCCTTTCTCAGCAATAGGTCCGTCTGCCTACAGTTGGGCACTTTCAAAACCGGTCCCTTCATGCTAGGTAGCAAGGGAACGCCCCAGGGATCGGTTTTGTCCCCGTTCCTTTTTAACGTTACTCTCATACCGCTAGCGCGGGAACTTGCCAAACTTTCTTCCATCAATCACTCTGGTACGCGGATGACATCACCATCTGGGTCAATACTGGCAACCATGGCGAAATCGAAATGAAGCTTCAGCTGGCCGCTGACATTGTTGTTAAACACGCCAACAATATTGGGCTCACCTGCTCGGCGGCTAAATCGGAACTTCTCGTAATTGACTTTAAAAAGCAAGATACATGTCACATTCAAGTCAAGCTTGATGACACCCCTATTCGCAGGGTCAATAAAATCAATATTTTAGGCCTTAATATTTCCGACAATGGCTCGAATGCTGACACCATAAAGTTAATCCGCACCTCAGTTCAAAATACAGCTTCCCTCATTAAGCGCATATCCAATCGTCATCGCGGCATGAGGGAAGCAGACACACGCCGCCTCATACAGGCCTTTTGCCTATGCAGAATTACCTATTCTATCCCCTACCTCTATCTCTCACTTACGGAGATCGAGCAACTTAACAGACTCATTCGTAATGCCTATAAAACTGCGCTCTATCTCCCTAAATCAACAGCCACGGATAAACTACTTCCACTTGGAGTGCACAACACTCTGGGAGAGCTTGTAGAGGCGCATCTTTTCAGCCAATATCAAAGACTATCACTCACAGAAACAGGACAGGTACTCCTGCGCCGACTTGGAATCAACGTTCCTGGTCACACCACGGCCACGCACGCAGTTCCGTCACTGTTAGCAGCAACCTATTAATCCCGCCACTCCCCAAAAATACTCACCCAGAACATAATCGGGCGCGACGGGAAGCTCGAGCCAAGTCCCTTCAGAAGCGCTTCCCTCCCAATTCTCCCGCAGTCTATGTAGACGCGGCCGAATATGTAGATCATCGAGCTTTCGCGGTAGCCGTCGTAGATGGATTTCAAAAACTGGTCGCTAGTGCGTCCCTTCCAAATTCGACAGAATCCCTGGAAGCAGAGGAGGCGGCAATTGCTTTAGCCATTGTTCACTCCTCTGCTGAGTATATTTTTTCCGATTCAAAAACTGCCATTCGTAATTTCGCCACTTTTCAAATTCATTCTCCGGCTGCTAAAATTCTTGAATCACCTCTTCCGCCTGATCGCCTCATCACCCTCCTCTGGGTCCCTGCGCACTGTGGACACCCAGGCAACACGGCCGCTCACAGCCAAGCCCGAGCACTCGCCAACCGGGCTCACAGCGACCTGCCTTCGCTTCGAAGTGCCAGGGATCGGCTCCTCAGCTATCACGATATCACGCTATTTTACCGAAATTCCCGCCTAACGTATCCCCCGCCACATAAATCTCTCTCCAGAAGTGACCAGGCTTTGTGGCGCAGACTTCAAACGGCCACAGTAACGACTCCTTTTCTTCTCTCCCTTTTTACACAAGGTGAAACCTCGCCTCATTGCAACTTATGTCCTAGCACCAGAGCCGACTTCCAGCACATATTTCTGAATTGTTCAAACAAACCCAAGCCTCCGTGGCAAGGGTCAGAACACCAGGAGCGATAGGAGGCTGCTCTGCGCAGCTCGCAACCGGGTTTACAGCTCTGGACAGTGAGCTGGGCCAGAAGGGTCGCCGAAACACAGCAGTGTCCGGCCACCTAGAGCGGCCCGAGGGCTCGTCGTCATCCTGATTCCACTTCCCCAACCACACACCCCCCCTCAAATGATTCCTTCGTGAATCAATAAAGTTGATTACCTACCTACCTGTGCATTAGAGTATTCCGGTGATTCGCGCTAAATTACATCTTTGCGTATTTAACTTAGAAAAATGGAGAAGAATGAAGTGGTGTCCACGTTGGTATTTACGCGGTCTTGTTCGTTTTCTGTGCCAAAAAAGTATCTGAAGAAAGTTTTATATTTTACGCGTCCTCTTTTCAACAGCTACATGATCATTAAATGTGTGTGACTACGGTAGATGTGTTTTCCTGTCTGACCAAATGAGTTTGCATCCACCGGGCACGTATATTATTAAATTACCATTATATTCAGCTTAATTGTGTGTAAACTTGACACAGTGTGCTGTAGCTGCGGTTCTCAAAGCGTGCAATTACACCTGGGTCAATACATTTTGTCTATGAGTGGTGGAATAGCCGTAACGTAGCTGTGAAAGTGCTAGGTTGAGCAGTAGTTCACTCGTTCGAGCTCAATTTTGGTGGTATTGCTTGTTCCGCCCTGTTCACATATCATTGCATTGTTCTGGTTTTTAAGAATTGTGGGCGCCGCAGCCCGCTTTGGAGTTAAAACTTTGCCGAATACCTCTACGCCTACAAACATTCTAAAACGAAGTTATACCTCAACTTCCAATGACACTTTCGAATACAAGTGCAACGCTTTATCTGATATCATAAATTCTTTATGTTCTCGCTGCAGATTTACAAGTGACCTGTCGTATGTGCAGTGTATGAATACCTAATTTATTGCTCAAAACACAATAAGGTTATACATCACAGTATGCATGCCTAAGGCGTGCGTATGTTGCTGGTGACATGCAAACTTAGACATTTTAATTATCTAAAATGAACAAATCTAAACTGCCGCTTTTTAAAGATGTACGCATCAGACCAATTGAATAATATCAAAAATAATGTTCACCAAGTGATTGTTGATGGCTTGCACCGACGTCACAAAAACCGCCTTGTTGGTACTTAGACCACAAGGTCAGATGCAAGATTCATGACGTCGTATTGAATGTTATTGTCACATAATTTGCAAGGTAAATTGTTATTAGCATACAGAGGCCAATAACGTTGTGGTCTCATCGTTATCGTAATGAAGCAGGTTAGGCACAATGTGATTCTGCTGCCTTTACGTCATGTTGGGAAACCATCACGTTATGTAGCTATCTGTAGTGTTTGAGATCCTTGTTGCCGGTCATTATTGCAGAAGCTTGCCTGCTTTATGTGATGGTATGTCATTCAAGGTTGATGTTTTGTCTAAGCGTTTCCACTCCCCCCCCCCCCTATGGTCATTAGACAGCTTGTGTTGTTTGATGAGAAGTGAGGAGTAGGGCCTTTTTAGCCAACCAGAACAATTTAGATCAATGATCACTATGAAGCAGCACAGAATATTCATTCCGTGAACTCAATTTCAGGCAAATTATAAACGTCCGAATGTTAGCCGTTTGGAGGAAGCGCCATTTGTTGAACTCATGAGAAGAAATGGTAGAGAAGGAAAGGCAGGGAGGTTAGCCAGACCAGCAAAGTCGATCTGCCACCCTACACGGGGGAACAGGGAGATTGAAGTACTGTCGCAGTGGTATAGTCGCTAAGGTACTCGGTTTCTGACCCGAAGGTCGCAGGGAGATATTCCGGCTTTGGTGGCTGCTTTTTCGGTGGAGGTGAACATGCTGTAGGCCTGTGTTCTCAGATTTGGGTGCACGTTAAAGAACCCCAGGTGGTCGAATTTCTTGGAGCCCTCCACTACCTTGGTAAAAAATTCATGTGTCAGTATTCCTTAAATTTTATGCTTTATCTGCAGTGGATGCATAGCTGCATACTGACATGTATATGCAGTGGTATTGCAATTTTGCGTAACGAAATATTCATATGGTGCATATTGCATGGCATTTACCTAAGAAACACATCACATGGGTATCATAACTGCAGAAATGCAAATGTTCCTCTATGAATGCACTCGTGCATATATTTGGTCAGCTTCAAGAGCAGAATTTATTGATCGCAGGCAACAGCATTAATCACGCATGCCTATCTATTAATTACACGCATTCGATACAGCTAAAAGGGGGTGTCTTCGTCTAAGAGTTCAAACTTCATCTTCGTGCATGAGCGAGCTATAAATGTGAATGAAAATTCACATGTATGACATCGACATCGAAAGCTCTGCAACAGCATGTTTTCCGTTGTACTTATACTGCAGCATGCCCTTTTTGTATTTCTCACTTGCGTGCCACTAAATATATGTTCGCCATGCGTTTCCAGCCATTCACTACAATTTGGCAAGCAGCGCATGCAGTCTAGACAAACCTCACCAAAATAATTTTTTTGCACCGGTGCAGAAATTCTTCGGCACGGTCTGTCATTTCATGTGAGTGAGGCTCCTCAAGGAAAGTTCCTGACAATGTCAAGGAGCCCAAGCACTAGCAAACTCTGAACCATTGTTCCAAGCATCAGCTCTGTTCACCCTGCTCATGCGCTGTGCCTCACTAAGCTACTGGACGCTGCCTACTTATATGAAGTGCTCTCCATATTCCCCTTAGTTTGGCAGCAGTGTGTGTGGTCTTCATAGTGCTTGCCAAAATCATTTTTGCAAAGGTGAGACACTGATTTCTTGCTTTAATTGTGTTAGTATTACTGCATGCACTTCTGCCAAGCAAGAGTACTAATTTTTTCTGTGAATTGTTTGTCATGGTAAGCAGAGAATTTCAAGCACAAAATTGATGCTGAACTTTGGTCGTCCTTAAGTAGTGTGGAACGAAGGTGGTGACAGTGTCAACGCGCTCTCTTTAGAAATAAAGGTCTTCCATGAAGAGCCTGTCGCACCTTGAAACAGGCACAAAATCTTCCAGGTTAAAATAAGCAACTTCCGATGAAAATTGAAGAATTTACACTACATTCAAGGCTGAACTATCTGACATCAAAGGCGTCACAGATGAGGGTTTTCTTTTGACGCTGTCTGAAATTTTTGTGCGATGTTGGAAAAACCATTACTCGTGATGATATTGACACTACAGACAGAGTAGGAACAAACAAGCCTAGTTTGAAAAAATATAGTAGTGCATTATGCCTGATGTCACAAATGAAATGTTCTCGATAAGACAAAAAACCGTCTGTCTACAATGGCCTTTCGTTTTAGATTAAGTAGTCCTATTTGTGTCAACGAACACTTGACAAGACAAGGTAAGCCGTCAGTGAGAGCACGAATGCAAAAAAAGTAGGATGGCTGTTCATTTGGATGCAAGGCACGAAGTTTATAGCAAAAAAATTGGAAACATTAGCAATTTTAGGGACTGCCTTCTTAGAAGATCTGGCAAAACGCTGTGTTGATGCCTTCAGAGCCACACTTTTCTTGAGCTTGCAATGTCGGTAAACTATGACTGACATGACAGAATTTTGATACATATATAGTGAAAAATTGATACCTAGATAGTGAAAAAGGCCGCCAGATAAATTCAAAGCATTTACCTTAAATGCTCTTAGCATTATTAATAAGACTAGTAGCCTGTGTCTCTATTTCGATGACATGTTGGTAAAATTTGGTGCCATTCTTTCGACATAATCCTTGTATTTTTGTGCGATATAGCCCACCAAAAATACCAGGGTACAATTATCATGGCATTGTTTAGTTCATGAAATGGGGAAGAGAAATAGCGCTGTACATCAAAAGATAATTTTTGGCCGATGTCAATGGACTTTCATGTGTTAAGCCCTGTGTTGAGTGTCTAGTAGTACGACTTGGGGGTTTTGTTTTGCAGCAATTAGCACGCCTCCATTAGGTCAAAAGTAGGAATTCTTTGAGTTTCTTGAAACTAGGTAACTTGATTTTTCGGTCACAGATGCACAGTTGATTTTTCGCTCACAACCAATGGGGCAGACGCCGGCGGCGGGTTTTCTGCGACATGAGCTCTTCAACGCTATCATGTTAAAAAGATGACATAGGCAGCATTGACCAAATGAATGCAAAGAATAAAGTCAAGTGTCCCAACAGGAACTGAAACCTAGTATTCTGCTTGGCAATTAAGTGTTCTACCACAGAGCCATGCCCGGCCTCGGTTATACTATCCAAATAGTCTCCAATGTTTGTGTAACATCAACTGTCGTTGCAGTACTGGCTATCAAATTTTATAACTATTACATATGCACTCCTATGATGTAGCCGTGAGGTCGAATCAAAGTCAATTATAGTGAGGCACCATCCTGTGAAGTATTTGTGTGGCAGTGTTGAGGCTACCATCCTCGCGAGTGCCAGCGCAAACACCAATTCTTCATACCAGCCTACCACTTCTAGTGTGGCTAATATCCATGTTTCTGTTGGCATCGTTACGAAACAGCAAATAACTGCTAATGTTTCATGGGTGTAACATCTCCCCACAACAATTGAAACATATGTGGCTGTTTAACGTATGTGTGTGCGAGAATTTGTACATATACTGAGCTCCACTTCATAAGATCACTTAATAAAAAAAATTAAATACATTCACCTTGCATCTGCGTGTTTCGCAAAACATCGATTCCCAAAGTATGTGGGATCTGCCAAATTCAGGCATCAAATTTGTAACCTAAATGTTACCATGAACAATTATTTATTGAAGATGAACAGCTGGACTGCGACATACTAAGTTTTAGGTATTAATAAATCTGAATATAATCATGACTGCAGCATACCTAACAGGCAAATACTAGTACTACATACATGACACACTATTGTAGAGCTAGACTAGACTATTGCTTATTGGTACTTTACAATTTTTAAAAACCCTAATTAACTTCAGTGCCTTATTCGGTTTGTTCAAATCGGATGTGCGCAATTACTTGATGAATAGCTTTTTTACTCAAACCTAACTTATGTTTCACGTGTGCTTCATGCTGAATCATTGCTAAGATGTTTCTTCTATATATATATATTTCCTTTCTACTATGCTGTTTGTTTTTGTATGTGAAATCTGTTGTACGTGCTACCCTCTGTAGGCCCCCAGGTACTGTCAAGTTGTTTACACAGCGTTTGGCCTGGGGGACCTCCAACAAGCATATTTTCCGTTGAAAACAAAGCGGATTTTGATGCTGACTTCTACTCACACAGAACTAAGAACACTCCAGCATGACAAACCATATTGTATCTTCGACAATCTGTCTTGTGAAACTCTTGGTGATTATTTGTGTCTTTATTTTAGGCTTCCGGGGGCGGATGTGCTGTAGAGAAGGAGCGCCCTGACCACACTTCGGTAAAAGGAACCAAAGTAGCCTGGGCAGCTGAAGATGGATTGTGCAAGTGTTTGAATGATCACATTGTATTAATCCAACACCACTTGCATTACCTTGTCAATATTTGTGATTTTGTAATGCACAAGTTTAGAAACACACACACACACATATAAAGGGAGAGCTGTAAATAAGCCTTGAGCAAGTTTGTAGTCAAGGCTTTTAGCATGATGACCAAAGCACGTTATATAAGCCCACATATTTTACCACACACCTAATTTCCTATTCATTTTCTTTTTCAATTGTATGGGCACTGGCAACACCCTCAATAAGCGCCTTTGGACTGCTGGTGCTTTTAACCTATATTTTGTTGTTCTAAATAATTTATTTGTTACCTACTATGCAAGGAGGGAAGTCAGAATGTTAAAAGTTAACAAAGAAGTCTCGTCACAAAAAAGATGTCTTCTCATAAGAAAAAGATTTGAAAAACAGAAGATTGATCCTCACTCACACAGATCTTACCATTACAATCAATGCAGTAGGTCATAGCTCATGTTTACTACTGTCAATCTTTTTGGGTTGTATGCTATGTACAATAAAATAGTGACTATTTGCATCATGTTCATTTATTTGTCATAAATGTTTGTTGGGGCCTAATATCTTGCATTCTCACATGCATAGAAGCTCACGTCTGCTACACATAATTTAAAAGAGCGCAATGCAGTAAGGTTCTGTATTTATTGCATATTATCTGTGTGTCTTTTAAAATGAGTATATGGCTTTTGAAATAATCACCAGTATTCGAAATTTATGAATTTTAATTTGCAGGCATGCATGTCCGTATGGTGACCAAGCACCCATAAATTGTGCATGCATGTGTGCAGGAAGGGGCTTTGAATCGATTACAATCATTCTGGACCAAAAATGGGTAGCACAGGCCATATACGCACTCTGGGATCAATTTAATCAATATTGAAACACGCATATTTATTCAATATAGCTTGCTTTGAGGTATATATTTACATATTGTCTACTTCCACCTTGAACATTGTACCATGCACCCGGCACTCTGCTGAGCGCTTCTCGAGCGCACTTTGGTAACTAGTACGCAAACGTACAGACAGCTGTAAGTAGGGCCTCCACTTTGTTGACTGCTGGAGAATGGCGGCTTCACCAAATCACACTTCCTTTGTGGTGAAGCTAACTTTGCTCTTGCAACAGTACAAGCTGATCTAAAATTCAACACTGTTCTTAAGAAGTGCAGTAAGTGCAGCTTGTTCTATCCAGAGCAGCAAAAAACAAAAACCCGAGGAGCAGCACCTGGACAGGGTAAGGCACAATTGCAACACTTCTCGATAACAGTGCCGGATTCTCTATTTGCCTACACATAGAGAAAGCAAAACACTGCAGCCAACTTACCAGTGGGTGATTCCACGAGAAATCGACATGGGTCCAAAACTTGATATTTTAGATTTCATTGAGTATTTTATAATTCGTGCACCTCTCACCAGGTAGCCTGAAAGTGAACTTCGTTTTATAATTAACGGTATAACTTACGAGAAAAAAATATCAAACTTCACCAACACGGAGGCACCAATTTCGTCACCTGTCATTTTCGAAAATTGCAGATGCCATAAAAAGACAAACATTTTTGTTTCAAGGAATATATTTTTTACCTGAAATGCACGTCTAATGAAGAATGAATTCATAAGGTTTCAAGTTTGTAGACCTTAAGAAAATTGCTTTTAAATATGTCTTATTTTGCGACAGTTTAAAGTAAGTTACGTATTCCCCACTTTTTTCTCTGAAAGTAATGCAAGCAGCGTTTTCAAACTTAACACGTTTTAATGATATAGTGTGTTCATTAGGTACATAAATTATTGCTGCCGTAGGGTAAATGTAATTTGCCCACTACAATTTTTACATATTGCCTCCAAAGTTCTCATATTGGCAAAAGTGTACTCCACTGAAATTTGAATAATAAAAAAACCCATCTTCGATTTTTCTTAAAATCTCGTAAATAGACAACCGAAGGCCATCATACAGTAATGTAGAAAAACATGTTGCATTATTTTGTTTTTAGCGACAATATTCATGGTACAACTCAGAGCTTTTTGAGAATGCGCTGATAAGTTGAGAAATCTAGAAATTGGAACGCAAAAGCGGCAATAAGCTTCAAACGCGAGTAAACGTGACCGCATTTGGTGAAGAAAGGCTGTTTTAGCAGATAGGAGTAACTATTTTGAACACGGTACTCTACTGTATCTTAATTCACTCTTATAGGTAGAGCACTGAGACTTCTAATATGTGGTGCCTCTCCATTACTGACACACAGATGGAGCTGCTGTGACGTCCATGTTTTTGCTACACGTTGGGTAAGAGAATTAAATGTTGAATGAGTTCATAAACAATTCATAACAAATTTTTATCATTTGGGGCACGAAGACTGCCACAGTAGACTGAAGAACATGCTTTAGGGCAAGTTGCCATCTGTCGTCTGCTCTACAGATGAATTGCTGTGCGCCGCATCTCGGAGGCAATGCTTTAGATCTTATAGTTCAAAGATCTTATGGTTCATAAGATCTTATGAATCTTATGGTATTGTGAAATTTATTTCAACGTACTATACTTCAGTTTTGCATTCGCACTGTGGATACTTGTGCGCAAGTATCCACAGAAAGCGCTAATATTGGACGTTGGCAACACCGCCGTCTCACGGCGACCATGCGTCAACGCGAGATGTTGCTTCCACAGCATGACAGTCACTGTGAATGCTCTCTGCACATATTGTATACCTTATATACGGGGAAACTTACACTACCCATGCGCTGAGTAACGAGACAGTCGCATTTTTTCTTCAGGTGCTATCGCGCCAGCGAATAGAAAGTTAAGCCCTAGCAGCAGCCCACAAATGTTTGCGCAATATATTTTGCAGCGCAAAACTCTCCACTTCTATATACCTTCGTATACTGGGTTTTCGGATAGGAGGGTCTGCAGGGAAATGAAGCCGCCTACGCCACTGTCGGCGAGCACGTTTGCCGGGCTGTCCTTGGCCTAAAAGATACCCTATCCATGGCTGCAGAGATGAATGTATATAGTAGAAAACACCTTCTCGTCGCTATTTCAACACCACAAACTGGAGCGACGGTGTACCCTTCACTCCATCCAAAACTAACCAAATAAGAAAGCGTAATCTTCAGCACCTACAAAGGAACACTTACATACATGGTATATTAATGCACCGCCTCTACCCAACGACACATGGATGCATGTGCACGCTCTGCAGCGTACCGGGCACCCTGGCATACTTGCTCCTGGAATGCCGGTGCTATGCAAACCACGACATGCAACTAGAGTGGGACCAAGCAAAAGAATGAATGACGTCAACCTGATCGAAATGTGGGAGGCCAAACTCGTCCTCGAGCACTTGGGAGACCAGCGACAACTCGTCACCAGGGCCAAGAGGGCAGTCAAGGCCAGAGGATTCCTGGACTAGGGAATTTATTGATTGATTTGTGGGTTTAACGTACCAAAACCACCATATGATTATGAGAGACGCCGTAGTGAAGGGCTCCGTAAATTTTGACCACCTGGGGTTCTTTAACGTGCACTCAAATCTGAGCACACGGCCCTACAAAATTTCCGCCTCCATCGGAATGCAGGACTAGGGAACCCTGCCACTTTAGGGTGATACCCGGCGTCACTCGGAACACTGTTTCAAAATAAACGTCAAGTTCTCTCCCTCTCCCACTAACAATCACCGTTTTACGTTGAAGAACACACATACTAAGATGTGGTGCAAACAAAGATAACATTCGGTCACTGCGACGCTGAGTCGCCCAATCAAGGCTTAATTCCACGTACACGTTCCACGTGGCAGTAAACAGAGCAGTCATTGACTAATATTACACTTGTTAACAAAATTTTAGGATGAGTTAAAAGGCTGGCGCAAATGCTCTCAGCGTGCTGCCTGCCGAGCAAGCGCTCGCGTCGGGAAAGGGCATCTGCTACGCAGGAACAATGCAGGTAGCGCCAAGTTCGAAATGCGAGTGCGAAAGGAAGGAGACTAAGCAGAAACGAGAGGGAAGGACCAGAGTGTGCAACTTTGGGAAGTTTTAGAGGCTTTAGCACCACCTGCTCATGTTGCTAGGGGCTAAGATGAGCGCCCGCGCCCGGAGCTCTTGCTATGGCAGAGGCAGTGAGAGCGCAGAGATTTCGACTGGCGGCGCGCGGAAACCACCGGACGCCTGATATAGCCCGACTAAGAAATGCAGTCGCATTTAGAAGTCACTAACCTTATCCTGTTTTGCGTTGCTTTGACGGATCCTGACAGCTGGACCCCGGAACTTGAAACAGCTTTGTCATCTTCCAGCTCTATGAAACTGTGGTTACTATGCTCGCTCTTTCGCTCCCAGCCTGAATGGTCGCAATTCGATGAAGGTGACTGCTAGAGGCACGTGTACTGTTCGATGTTATTGACGTTAAAGAACGCCAGATGATCAAAATTTCCGGAGCTCTCCACTACGGCGTCTCTCATAGTCGTATATTCAATTCGGGGCGTACAAACCTTGATAATACTATTACTTTCAATGTCGTCTTGGGCCCACAAGAAACGCCGTGTGATACCAAAAGCATCCATTATTTCGCATGAACTCACTTGCCACATTCATTTTGTTGATCTCCTCACTATCACTGTCATCTCCATTTTCTTTGCGCACGCTTGCAATGATAGCGTCGTCGCTCAGTTTTCTTGCGTGCTCAGGACTTTAATCCTCGTGTGCGAACGTAGCTGTAAACAGAGGCTCTGCCAAAATTATTCTCGGTGAAACAAATTTTGTAGCTATCATCTTCGCACGACTCAATTTTTACTGCAGTGGTTGCATCGAGGCTCAAGAACGTCTGCGCCCGACTTGTGTAATTATTAAAGCAGCGATTTTAAGTCTTCTCGGTTTACAACTCGGTCCAGGACTGAAAAGAAAAGACACACACCACTGCCTGAAAACTTCTTCAAGAGTCCTGTTTAAAATGTCTCCGCTGTTGAGAGGAGGCATTAAACTCTAGGGACGTTCATCGATGGTGCCTTTTTTTTTCGTTGGTGCGAAATTACCATTCTTGAAGGATTTAGTTATTCAAGGCTTCATTCAACTGTACTTTGTAGGCGTTTCGAGGCTGCTCTGCCTAGAACGCCGAAGAGAAGACGATGAACCAGACCAGAAACCTTGTTTATTTCTCTACGCTTTGGCTGCGAGCGGCTGCCGCATGCCCCGAGCACACCTGCGATCGCCATTGTCTTCATCATTCTGCAATCGGCATGGCTCGCGGCTGCCGCTACCATAGCTTATAATACATGCGATGCCTAGGACAGTGACCTCTATGGCCTGGAACAAGTGGTAATCAGGAGCAGCTAAATCAATCACCTATCATTGGCTTTATATTGTTTATTATTATGGGCACTTATCAGTGGTGCTTGTTCAATACACATCGACTTCTCAACCATCCATGAGACTGGTTCTCACATGGCATGCTTTAGAAAAGTAGGATAACAGAAGTGGGCAAGCGGCACAGCCCAAGGCATTTTTTTCTTTCATATGTCGCGGGAATCCTTTCCAATGCCGTAAACAAAGATCTTGGTGAAAATTGATTGATTGATTGATAAGTGGGGTTTAACGTCCCAAAACCACCACATGATTATGAAAGACGCCGTAGTGGAGGGCTCCGGAAATTTCGACCACCTGGGGTTCTTTAACGTGCACCCAAACCTGAGCACACGGGCCTACAACATTTTCGCCTCCATCGAAAATGCAGCCGCCGCAGCCAGGATTCGAACCCACGACCTGGTCTTGGTGAAAAGTTTAGTACAGTATAAATATCCAGGCCGCGCTTTGTCCAGGTACTATACAGTCAGTCAGAAAACGATGTTCTCGGTCTTTAGCATATAACTGAAAAGTTGGGTAAATAAGCTTTATAATGAGACAACTGGTCAATAAAGAAGAATAACTGTAGGCTAGTGCGAAAATCTTCCGTTGGGTTCAGTAGGCTTCAGAGCAGCCTTTAATGTTCATTTATTTATTTATTTATTTATTTATTTATTTATTTATTTATTTATTTATTTATTTATTATTTCACATTATTGTCTTCTCGGTTTCAAGACAGACAAATTGGGTACATGCTTTAGTACAAAGAAAGAACAGCAAGAAAGAAATTCTAAGATTATATAAACAAGAAGAAGAATTGACATGCTTACGTACCTTTACAACAAAATTCCTCATCAGGAACGAGTATAGAAATATATATGAGTGCAGAAAAAGAACAGCAGCTAAGGCAAAGCAAAAACGGTTTAAAACTAAGTGAAATAATGTAGTTTCTCAACAAACTCTTCACGAGTGAAAGCGGAAACAAAGCATCCATATTGTTTCAGATTCCTATAGTGAGTGTAAAAAATTAAAATTAAAAAACAGTCTTTATAAGTCCTCAAATGATGAATGTTTAGTCTATAGGTGTGCCTAGAGACACGTGTAGTAGCGGGTACAAAAGAAAATAGTACCCTACCTACCGGACGGCGTGTGGAAATCTTGGACATAAAAATTGCGCCTTCGTGTTTCCTCCTCTTTCCCAAAGGCAGCAATGATAAGATATACGCTAATGATGAAGGTGAAAATTTGCGATCAAGGTGATCGAAGATGAATCTGATAGCTTTTTTTCTGAATAGATTATAGCTGCATTATTTCCCACGTCCCGCGAGGATACCATACAGATGAAGCGTATTCTAGAAAACAAACAAATGATTTGTAGGCAGTCAGCTTACATTCAAACGTTGCATTTTTTAAAGTTCGCTTCATGTAACCAAGTTTTCGAAGTGCTTTTACAGAGATATACTTAATATGGGCATGCCATTTTGGGTTATGTGAAAAAATTGCAGCCAGATATTTGAAGTCACTAACTTGGAAAAAGTAACTATCATTGGTATTGCAATAGTAATTCAGCGCATTTTTCATGTTACCAAAAGTCATAGCGAGAATCCTGGTAAAATTGATTTTCATTTGCTACATATTACTCCATTCGCAGAACATTGAAAAACCTTGTATATTACTTGTTGATCACTAGCGTCAGAAACAATGTTGAAAAAGACACACTCATCTGCATATAGGCGCATTTGAACCCTTGTTTTAATAATAACACTTACGACATCATTAATCAAAATGTCAAATAACAGAGGTCCCAGCACGTAGCCTTGAGGCACTTCAGATGTGACTGTTACCGATGAAGAAAGCATGCGATTAAAAGGAATGAACTCATGTCTAAGTGTAAATGGTCAGTGATACAGTCTATTAATTTCTATCCCGGTAAGAAAACGACAAAGCGCCGCTGTTGTCCCGATAGAAATAGGTATTGGTTTGAAAACAAATGTCCCCTGCCCAATAAAGGTGGTGTTTCTGCGACTGTAGTTACGGCCATCGGTACGATAAAGGTCTATTTGCCGACCCCGATAGAGGGTTCGACCGCAATAAACGAACGTCTCGGTGCTTCCTTGCTGATACTCGAGACCGACAATGTTGCCTTTGGTACGATAAGATTCTCATTTCCACGTGACCGACACCGATGACTCAGCTGTTCACACCAAAGTTTTTCACTGCGTAGCTCTCCGATACCGACAACTTGGCGGAGAGTGACCGAGCGGGCGTTGCAAATGGCACCCGCTATGAGACGGGCCCATGTGGTTAACTCGTATGCGTGCTTTCATCGAAGTTCGTCACCTAAAACAGAAAGTATTCCATACATCAATTGCTCATACAGGATCGCTGCAAGCTTATGTGGGCAGTGCTCCCGTTCAGAGTGGCGAAGGTTCGTCGCTGATAGAACAGACTTGCTCCCCGCCCCCTCGTGCGCATGCCTATGATAGTAAGCAATTGATAGACTTTCCCATGGCACATGTGTGACCCATCTCTGCTTTCACGCTCGAGTGTTTTCCTGCTTCAACGCATCTAGAAGAGTGACACTACGCGGCCACTGCGCACATGCGCACCAAATTAAACTGGCGTGCCGTGGTGGGTCATACAAGTTGTGCAACGGCATCCATGACCCAATTTGTGGCGATATGAAACGAAAATTATGAAGGGAACGCGCGGCAACTTGTAACTTTTTGTAAACAGTGCTATTTACTCACACAAGTGTATAAATACTTGTGTAGAACCGAAATCAAGGGGTCATGTGAATAGAATAGCAGGCATGTTCTCGCGCAGCCAGATATTTCTGTGTACTGTGCAGCTGAAGCACTTTTCCTTTCGCGCACTACCCTTCCTGTCGTTTTTGCACAGTCCCCGGCCGAGTTAAGCCCTGCCTGCAGCTCGCCCCCCTCCCCCGCAATACTCTCCAGCTTTCTTCTACACACATTATGAGCTGTTAGCCATAACATAAACAATTTTTTAATGACCTCTCTACAAATGATACAGTTTGTCAGAACGGAGTGGAAAGGTCAATTCTTCAATACGGTAGCACTGTGAAGCCATGAATTGTGCTCTACCGAAGAATCGTGCACTTATCTCAGATCTAGTAGTCTCGGTGTAGTCCTCAATAGTATAGTTTTTTTATACGTTACGCACCCATGTACTATTACCTCAAAAATTTTTAGCAGCTGCTTGACAGCCTCCTACAAAATTTAAGGTCAAAAGGCGATTTCTGACCACTAGTCCAGACCAACCATGAATTAACCACCCAATCTCCCTAACTGGCATCACATATAATATGTTCACGTACATTACCATCTCAGCCACTGAAGTTTCTGGACTGTATTTCGTTTTCACAGACCAGTATGGCTTTAACAATAACATTGGTTTATAAAATTGCTTTAATAAATCGTTCTTTCTTCACTACATCTTCATCATAAATGAGTACGCAGCACGAAAATTGTGTTAATCCCACGACTGACTACTACTCCACTAAAATGAAGAACGTAAGTTAGCCCAACCAACGAGCATGTGCCACAGAAACTTTTGCAGCCTTTCAGAAAACAATCCATGTCATAAACAGGTATGGGCATTCATGAAAAGGATATCTGAGAGCATCGTGCCACCTACTTGGAACTACAAACCAATGGCATATTCGTGTTATTCATTGTCACACTACAGTAACGTGATACTTAGCAGTTATAAAAGCTAGTGTACAGCTCACACCTGAAAATGGGCAGCCTTGGGGCACCCAAAGAAAATTCACATTCTCTAGGAAGGAGCCGCCTTGTGAGAAACAATGCTTGCTGCTGCATGATATTGCTATTTACAGCATCGATTGAATACGCCAAGTTGAAACCAAGTTCCGGCAATATTTCAACAACGCTACACCCAAAGTCAAGCGAACTTCAAGAAAAAGTTCAATTTTGCCACAGACAAGTTCAAGCAACAGTTTATCATCGTTACAGCTAGCCAACTCAAGACAAGTTCAAGTGCTACTATGCTGGCTAGATAATGCTACAGCTAAGTTCAAACCTAGTCAAGCATAAGGTCACTCTAGATACAGCCATAAATGTGAGTAAGGTCTCTCAAAGGAAGGAGGCAAAGATTTGTCGCAGTGCTGCCCGTCTTTATTAAGTAAGTGTATGAGGCAGACATTGCACCCCCCTCTTCGAGGTGACTAGGGAGTGCACCCCCTCCCACGCCCACTACCCCATGCTCACTCCTGTGAATACAGCAATAAACAAACATCAGACCAATCAGTTTGTCTTTGTATCCTTTATTCCCAGCTCAGTGGAAAATTCAATTTTTTGTGATTCATTTTTTTGAAACTCAATTTCTTTCCTTCACCCAGAAAGTTTATTTATATGTTGACTTTTCGATGACTATTTTTTATTAGCAGAAACAGTTTGATGATGTTCGCCACAAACTGCTTCTCTTTAAACTAAGCAAATTAGTATAGATCCTCGTCTTCTGCCCTGGCTTACTCAGTCTTTTGCATCTAATGGCAGGAAATCTAGCAAGCTTGTTTTTTCCGCAGTGCCAAATAGACAAGTATTAGGACAATAAATTTTCCTAATATACAATAATGACTTTACAAAATACCCTCTAGTGTTCAGGTCATTGCTGATTATTGGTATTTTGTAAAATAACCCACCATAAAAACATTACGACCTTTAAATAATCTAGATTTCTTCACTGCTAGAACATGGGGCTCATAAATCTAAATCGTGCAAAGCACTCCGATTAACTGAAACTGCCACTAGCCCTACTTGTGATCTTTTAAATTGTACGTCATTTCAACCTGTCTTTTTATTGCACTATTTTGGAAATCACGCTTACCGATATTGTTAGCAATGCTGATAAAATGCTAGCTGATCATCACCATAACATCCCTCTTTTGCCTTTTTTTCTCTAAAGTTCAATATTTTACAAAGCGTGTGAGTAGACAATTTGAATAAGTGGCCACTATGTGAGCATCCATATATGTATTCGCAAACTACTTAACTTATTGAAACACTTTCTGAATATCAATGCCAAACTTATGACTAACAACTATAATAATGCAGGAAGTGTCATGCCCATCACAATTGTTCTCAAATTACCATCACATGGCCATAATCACCACACACCACCATAAGCCTCTCCTGGTCATTGATCTTTTGCAGCCCAAAGAATCGGAACCACCTTTTTGTATCACTTGTGTCTACGTAAGGCATTGTTAGTTTTTGTGAATCATCATGTAGCTAACATTGCGTAGCTAAAAATCCGAACCATTGCTTTTTGTTTCACTTTATTACACTCCTATTCATGTCATACTTTCTACACTAAAGTTCAAAACAATAAATATAATACCTATGCTTTTCATTGATTGCCTGTTGGTTTTATGTGGTTGTGTCTAAAAAACAATCTCCCTTTTTCATCAGGACCTTCACTTCTTTTTCAAGCACTACCCTGTGTAATACCTTACGGCTTTGAGGGTATGAATAAATGCATAAATAAATAAATGTAATTGAGGCACAGTGAATGGTGCTGCCTTGAAGATTGTATTTTGTGAAAGTGCAGCTAACTAATTGATATGAAAGTAGCCATTCTGCTACGAATGTCCTTGTTACAACATAAAAAAATTAATTATTTTCTAAAATGCTTTACGTTTTAACTAGATATTGCTCACAGCTGTACATACGCAGAAATATCCAGCTGAGATGGCAGTCCAAGAACTCAAATGAATTTACACAGTCAGGACTTAACTCGGCAAGAAAACCCTTTAGAGAAATTGGACGAAAGTGATCTAGTTATGTAAGGCCTAGTTGCTATAGGTAAAATAATGTTGCTGAGAGTAAGTGCTATATTTGTACTGCTATCTTCTTTACATAAAATGCAAACACCGATTCTATTGAGTTGATTGTAGAGCCAAGGGCAGGTGCTCAAAACTCACAGCTTAACATAACGCTGCATTTACACTCTACACATATTACTCAGTAGCTTTCACTTCCAAAAATGGGAAAGAAAGTCTCATTGAGTTACATAGAACTAAAATATTGCTACGTAGCTGACATATCAAGGGTCAGAAGACGACAACGAGGAAGTGGTCTGTCGGTTGTGCGTGCTGTCTTCCATCTTAGTCGACGCCATACGCATCAGTTTGAATATAGATTTTAAATTGACAAGCCTCGTGCCATTTTTACGTAACATCTTTGTGGTGGAGGTGCGGGGTACTTCCCCGTCTTCATCACGAAGCTCCGCAATGGCCGCGTCATCATAGGTCCAACCATGTCACAGGTTGAACAACCATCGTCTTCACCACCTGCCCTTCGTGGCTTCTACATACGTCGTTCTACCTCCTGCTCGTGATCCCGGTGTATTTTCCGGTCAGGATGGCGTTGACGTCGACAAATGGATCAACCGGTACGAACGGGTCAGCGCAAGCTATAGGTGGGACCCGACTCTTATGCTTGCCAATGTGCTTTTTTACCTCGATGGCCCACCGCGAGTGTGATTCGAGACGCACAAAGCGGAGATTACAAGCTGGGACTCCTTTAAAGAGAAGATCCACGACCATTTTGGCGACACCGTTGGGCGGCAGATCGCAGCGCGGAATCAACTGGCGGCTCGTGCACAGACGTCGACGGAGTCGTACGTCGCGTACATTCACAACGACATCGCCCTATGTCGCCAGATTGACGAGCACATGAGTGAGTCTGAGAAAGCGGCCCATGTGCTGAAAGGCATAGCAGACGACGCTTTTAATCTTCTAGTTTACAACAACGTTGCCGCCGTCGACGCCATCATTAAAGAGTACCGGCGGTTCGAAGTAGCCAAGAGCCACTGTATTACTCAGCAATTCACCCGGCTGCCCAATACGGCCGCAACCTCATCGTGTGAAGCCACCCGCCAGTCTCCCACGTATGACAACTTCACACGCATTGTTCATCGGAAAATCGAAGCCGCCCTCCGGCTCCTCTTCAGCCACCCGTTTTCGCAACGCTCGCCTGTGACCAACAACAGCCGTCAGTGGCTTTAATACAAGCTGTGGTGAGGCAGGAGTTTGCGAACCTCGGCCTTCCATCAGCATGTCCCTTGACTCACCCTGAAGTCCCGTCTTACTCCCCAGGACATGCTCGCCGTTCACCTCCAACAATGCCCTTCCATAACCCTTCGCAATGGCGAACACCCGACGACCGGGCTATTTGTTTTTCCTGCCACCAGCCTGGGCACGTTTCTCGCTATTGCCGCCGCCATTAGTAAAACCAACCACGTCAGACTTTCTCTACCTCAGCGCTCATGCATCCAACGACCCCTCGACGTTCAGTCGCCGCACCCTTCAATTTCTATCCGTCGTCATCTTACGAGCCTTCCACTGACGCCCCTTTGCCGGGTCGCCTCTACACTGACGCCCCTTCGTCCGGTCGCCACCGCTCTCGCTCCCTGTCGCCGCTACGTCGCCAATCCCGCTCTCCGCCACCTCGGCGCTTTTCCTCGCCGAGGTTCTCTGGACGACCGCAGCAGGAAAACTAGATATTGCAGCTTATAGAGGTGAAGCTGCAATACCAATGACGGCCAAAAATTCTCTACTGACGCTTCCCATGCACCACAGCCTCCTTGAAGTACAAGTCAACTATGTTCCTGTGACCGCCCTCATTGACACAGGTGCGCACCTGTCTATTATGAGCGCTTCTCTACGCCACCGCTTACAAAAGATTATGACGCCGTCTACGACGCAGGCAATACGTGTTGCCGATGGCGGTACTGTACAAGTAATCGGAATGTGCACTGCTCGTGTATGCATTGCCGGTCGTCATACTCTGGTCCTTTTTGCCGTGCTAGCCTGCTGCCCTCTTGACCCCATACTTGGCCTTGATTTCCTTTCGGCACACTCGGCCTTAATTGATTGTTCGTCTGGTACCCTCAGCCTTGATCTTCCCATCTTTGCCGACTACTCTGCAAAGCCCACCAGCCGCTTGAGCCCAACCACTTTCATTCGCCTGCCACCTAGAGCCGTCACGTACGTGTCTTTGTCATCGGCCCCTCCCGTTCCTGACGTTGATTATATCGTTACGCTGATTACTGACGTTCGACTGACGCGCAGTGTTACTGGACCCCATATTATGGCGACCGTAGCGGATAACTGTGAGTTCCTTCCACTCCTTAACTTTGGTTTCACCCCTCATCTGTTGCCCTGCCAGATGTCTTTAGCCCAGCTAACTGCCATAACAGAGGACGATGTCAGTGTTGTCGCTGTATCTGCTCCTGATCATAGGGCAGTTTCACGGTAACCCTCTCAGATGATGGTATTTTTCGAAACACGATTGAATCGGAGCTGTCGCCTCACCAGGCCGACGCTCTCTGCCAGGTTTTGGCCTCATACAGTGACATTTTCGACACCGATGATCGTCCCTTGGGCCAGACTAAAATCATCACTCACCGAATCAACACTGGTGACTCTGCGCTCATTCACCGTCGGTCATACCGCGTGTCAGTGTCCGAGCGAGAAGTGATTCAGAAAGAAGTGGCCAAAGTGCTTACGCAAAACGTAATCGAACCATCGACGAGCCCTTGGGCATCTCCCGTGGTATTAGTGAAAAAAAAAGACGGCTCATGGCGTTGCTGCGTTGATTATCGCCACCTCAACAAAACTACTAAAAAAGACGTGTAACTTCTTGACGCATTGACGATGCCTTTGATTGCCTCCACGGCGCCACCTTATTTTCATCTCTCCACCTCCGATCTGGCTACTGGCAAATTGCTGTAGATGACATGGACCGAGAAAAGACCGCCTTCGTTACCCCTGACGCTCTTTACCAATTGAAGGTTATGTCATTCAGTCTCTGCAACGCTCCAGCGACCTTCGAGAGAATGATGGACACGCCCCTACAAGGATTTAAATGGTCGACATGTTTGTGTTACCTGGATGACGTGATCATTTTATCACCTACCTTTGCAACCAACTTTGAACGCCTTTCGACCATTCTATCCATATTTCGACGGGCTGGCCTGCAGCTCAATGCCTCCGAGTGCCACTTCGGTCTTCGTCAGATTACCGTGTTGGGTCACCTTGTTGACGCTGCTGGCGTACGACCAGACCCGGCGAAATTACGCGCTGTAACAAACTTCCCTGCCCCACGCTCTGTCCATGATGTTCGCAGTTTCGTGGGCCTCTGCTCCTACTTTCGCCGGTTTGTTAAAAACTTTGTGGCACTCGCACGGCCACTCATTGACCTTCTCAAACAAGACGTCCTATTTTGTTGGGGCCCTCCTCAAGCTGACGCCTTTTCTCAGCTAATCACCGCTCTAACGACACCTCCTATTATTGCACATTTCGACCCCGATGCTCCTACAGAAGTGCGAACAGACGCGAGTGGTCGCGGAATTGGTGCAGTTTTGGCGCAAATTCAGCGGGGCAACGACCGTGTAATCGCGTATGCAAGCCATCTGCTTTCCAAGTCTGAACGCAATTATTCTATAACATAACGGGAATGTCTCGCCCTTGTCGGCGCGGCTTCAAAATTCCGTCCTTACTTGTATGACCGCCCTTTCGGTGTCATCACAGATCATCACGCGCTGTGTTGGCTTTTTTTTCTGAAGGACCCCACTGGACGACTTCGCCGTTGGGCATTACGCCTACAGGAGTATTCCTACTCGGTTGCTTATGAGACTGGATGTCTCCATCTGGACGCCGATTGCTTATGCCGCTACCCTGTTGATCAGCCTGACGAACCAGGCATCGAGCCTAGCCTCAGCGTCATGTCAATGTCCCAGTTTCTTCAGATTGCTGATGAACAACGTCGTGATGCTTCTCTGCGACAACTTATTGACCGTCTTGAATCTGCTCCGAACGATACGTCGCTTCGCATGTACGTCCTCCTGAATGGTACGCTGTACCGTCATAGCTTCCAGCCAGATGGCCCTGAGCTCCTTCTTGTCATGACGAAAGATTTGCGTTCAACCATGCTGCACGAGCTTCACGATGAACCAACTGCTGGTCATCTGGGTGTATCTCGGACGTACGACCGCGTGCGTCGCCGCTTCTTTTGGCGTGGTCTCGCCCGGTCCGTTCGCCGTTACGTGTCCTCCAGCGATAAATGCCAACGTAGGAAGCGAGCTACTGCGCTCCCGACTGGACTTCTTCAAGCTATTTCCATCCCAACCGAACCTTTCTTCAGTGTTGGTATAGATCTCGGTCCTTTTCCAGAGTCGAAATCGGGCAACAAGTGGGTCGCCGTTGCTATAGACCACGTGACTAGGTATACCATCACTCGAGTGCTCCGCACCAGCACCGCTACTGACGTTGCAAACTTTTTGCTCCACGATGTCATCCTACACCATGGCGCTCCTCGCCAATTACTCACGGATCGCGGCCGCGCATTTTTGTCACCTGTAATCGACAATCTTCAGCGCTCTTCCTCGACGCAGCGTAAGCTGACCACTTCTTACCTTCCCCAAACAAATGACCTTACCGAACGGCTAAATCGTACCCTCACGGACATGCTCGCGATGTATGTGTCCTCCGACCACCGTGACTGGGACCTGGCGCTACCTCACGTGACCTTCGCATACAATTCTTCACGCCACGACAACACTGGTTATTCACCCTTTTATTTGCTTTAGGGCCGTGATCCAACGTAACCACTGTGGGGTCTCGGCGAGGCGAACGAGCACATCGCCACGCCACGCTCTTGGAGTCAACGGACACAGCAGACGCGGTCGGTACCAAGCACTCACAATATATGCATTTATTAACTAATTTAGACGACGTTATCGTCCGTCGAATGTTACATCAATTTTCAACTAACACGCTACCATACAAAAAACATAACGCAGTGACACACTAAACACACAATAACATGATAAACACACACTAACACGCCCAACACACTAACACATACCCAAGGCGGCGTCGCCAACGCATGACTTTCCACGTGGGACCCCGGCGCGAAGCCCGCGGTGCCGAGCACCGGGGGCCCACGCTGCAGACAACCGTTCGCGGCAGCCGCCACGCGCAGAACTGGCTCGCTCAACTGTCGCCCACCACCAAGGCCTGGCTTCCGCCAGGGGCCACCGCCGGCGCTACCACTCTACCAACAGTGGTACTCAAAGCGAACACAACGCCATCTATCGCCCGGCGGTGGTCACCACCGAAATAAAGCCTTGGGGCGAGACACGTGCGCCACGCGGCGCAGACAACTTTACACGGGGGGAGTGTCAGCACCCCCACACCACTCGACACCCTACTTCCAACCACTACAACGCCGTCAACCGAATATGCACGCGGCGCTATTGCTCGTGCTGACCACGCACCAGATCGCCCGCTCTAGACTTTCGGCTTCGCAAGCCTCCCAGAAAGCCATCTACGACAGCCGGCATGTTGACGTTCACTTCTCACCCAGTTTTCTTATTCTCCTGTGGGGCCCAGTTCGTCGAGTTGGCTTATCAGAGAAGTTGTCTCGCTACATAGGTCCTTACCATATCATCCACCAGGTAACTGACGTCCCCTATGAGATCATTCCTGCATCTGAGACCACAAGCCTGGCTGCAACCACACCCAGCGATGTGCACGTCAGCGGGCTAGAACCTTACCACCTGCCTACTGAAGACCGTAGTTATGTGCAGCGAGACGGCGCTTTTACTTCCGGGGGGGGGGGGGGTAATGCTGCGTAGCTGACTTATCAGGGGTCAGAAGACGGCAACGAGGAAGTGGTCTGTCAATTGTGCGTGCTGACCTCCATCTTAGTCGACGCCATACGCATCAGTTTCAATATAGATTTTAAATAGACACGCCTCATGTCATTTTTACGTAACATCTTATACAATCTTATTTATATCTTATAACATCTTACGATCTTATATGAAGCACCCTTTATTTATGTACAATAATTAGACATTCGAGGAAAGATGATGGTTGCTGGCCTGGTATTGAATAATGAGGAGGAAACAATTTTGGCACTTCAAAGCAGCAAACTAGGCTAAATCCACACACTTCTGAAAGTGAATGGTAAACAAATACTGCAAGTGCTGACCAGAACCAACACCTCCTAAAAAATTATGCCTGGAACGTAAGTCACGAACGTGCTGCCCTACCCTCTGATCTTACCCTCCGCCTCCGGTACGGAGGCAAGCGTCTCCGACGGCCACCCTCTGCGAACACAGCAATGCTTTCACCGTTGCCTCTGAGCAGCCGTGATGTCACGTGACAGAGCTGTACGCTTATGTCCCATGAAGGAGCGGTACGGAGGTGAGCAGTCTCACGTGGCGGCCGGTTGCAACACAAGGTAGTAGGCATGGCCTCCGAGGCAGGAGGCTCCCAATTGAAAAGAGAGCGACGTTCCAGGCATAGTTTTTCTAGGGGGCGTTGTCAGAACATTTGTTGATACCATGCGAGCTATACATGCTAACACACACCAAATATACAACTGAGTACCGTGGTCTTCGACTGACAGTGCTTACTCATGGCGAAAAATAAAAGCACTGCAGCCTGCAGTTAGGTGCCAAACCCCTCTAGATGTGCACGTTTAGTACTTAACATAGAGACGAGCTCCCATTTAAAAATGGCCTCGTGTTCAAGAGATTATGCCCAATAGCTCTAATGTCACTGAAGGGTCAATTTAATTGAACCAGCACTCATTGCATTTTCAAATTGAGGGCTATCAATAGCTGCCACATCAGAATGATGGTACAGCACCAGTGCTGCTAACTCCCAAAACAGTCAATGTGAGGGGAAAAAATGAAAGCTCCAAACACTATGTTTCACCTTCATCAATAAGTAAATGATGTGAAGAGCCGAAGAGAAGAGCACGACATGCTGAGTCCAATCATCAAAACTAAGCGTATGGTTCAAATGCACCATAAGAGAATTGATGAGATATTTATGAAGCTTACACTGGAAAAGGCCTCCTGTCTGAACACTGAAGTAAAAGCACAACAAGTCATCCAAACCAGACTGATGCTCCTTTCAGATTTGTAAAAACGATAAATTCCAACGATGCTTAATAATTTCACCGTCAATTCAAGGTTTATTTAAAATTAAATTTTGCAAGGTGAAACTAACATTTTCATGGTTTTTTAATCATCTGCCTTCTCTGTCTCGTGCCCAACACATTTGTTTCTTTGTGAAACTAGTTCAATAAATTAGGATAGGTCATGTCTAGCTTTCACAGGTTTAACGGGCTCCCCCACTTCTGAACACTCTACATTCCTACCTCCATATGGCCGACTTTTCTTGTACATAACTAGTTAGATAAACTCAGCTGGCCGGTTAATGAGATTTAAGAGTTCTAGAACTGACTAAATACAACAACAAAGTACGTAGCAAGTTTTTAGAATCAGCAGTCTTATTCAACTAAGGCAAATTAGCAAATTATTCCTATAAGTTTTGCTGTGGGTGCACATTAACAGTCAACAGCGGCTCGAAATGATTCCAGTGCCCCCAACTGCATCTTACCCATTGTGAAGATTCAGGATGCTACCTCCTCCCACTTGATTTTACTTAGATCTTCTCTGTATCATGTTGTTACATATGGTCAAGTCTGCTATTTTTTTCTTGTCAGACGTGTGCAGATGTTGTTTCATCCAGATAACCAAGGTCAGAATGTGTATGCCTGTTCTTGGCTGTGTGTGAAACAAGTCTCACAACGGGGGGCAGTGAAGGAGAAATTCTCAACTGTTTGCTTTTTAAAATTCTGCGGAAACTTGCTCAGCTACCACTTTTTCTTCAGTTTAAAAATCTGTAGGGGGTGTGCAGATAAACAAAGAGTTCTTGTTATTCTAACCAATGACTCGATGTTATCTGTGCTCTTTCTGTATAATTCAAAGTTTTTTTTTGGGGGGGGGGGGGGGATAGAGCTTGTTTGGATGTTAGTTCCTGCTCTCCCATGTCATACTTTGCCCCTGTTGTTACTATTGCTTAGTACATCTCATGAATCTGCTTGACTTACTAGCACTAACAGCCACCATGTCTAAGCATGAATTAAGTAACAAAGCTGCTTGTGAGCGTAACACAACATATGTGTACACACCTGCGGCTTAGAAAATTGTCACATAGCTATTTGAAGCCTGCACATAAAAAACCTGAAAAATTATACAGACCAATTCACTTAGAATGATGGTTGCATCACGCCCCGCCGCGGTGGTCTAGTGGCTAAGGTACTCGGCTGCGGACCCGCAGGTCGCGGGTTCGAATCCCGGCTGCGGCGGCTGCATTTCCGATGGAGGCGGAAATGTTGTAGGCCCGTGTGCTCAGATTTGGGTGCACGTTAAAGAACTCCAGGTGGTCGAAATTTCCGGAGCCCTCCACTACGGCGTCTCTCATAATCATATGGTGGTTTCGGGACGTTAAACCCCACATATCAATCAATCAATCATGGTTGCATCACTACATCAGTTTGATTTTGAAATTATATGTCCCAAAGCAGGGTGCAACTTAAAAAAACACAGTGACTAATCAACACCACTTAATCTAAGCTGTGAGAGCGAGAATTCATTAGAAGGCAGGGAAGCTGGCCTGAGCTAGTTCGCTCTAGCCTGCTACTCTACACCGGGGATAAAGGAAGGAGGAAGGAAAGAGGGATGAAGCATGATGATGGAGACAAGAAGAGGTGGTGCGTATGTACAGTTGCCACTTAGCATAGCACTCTACAGTCTAGTACCTTGTCCATTGCTTTTGATAAAATCTAAAACAGCCTTTGTAGCAGTTTTTGACACTGTTTGGTCGTTCATTGCTGACATGTGGCTTTCACTCAGTGGCGTTTATCCGATGCTTCGCAACGTTCAAGTTAGCTTTTGTCTTTGCGCCACGTATAATGGGCAGTGACAAAATATTGTCACGTGGTCGTGACTTGCCTGAAGACAGGAGACTTTATGTTGAGATTCATCTGTTTATTTGGGCAAACCTGTGCCCGGTAAACAGAAAATCTGATTACAGTAGCAGTCCCGCACATATAGCAACAAAGAGATGTTTATTGACTTCCAACCAAGGATAAAGTACATGACAAAAACATCGAGCTTCACGACTACAAAGGGTGCATGTACAATCAGGAAAACACCACTACCGAGGTACAATGTATGTGGGGGAATGTACCCCTCTATTTACTGTGCAGCGCGTGGTGCTCCAGCAGGCTTAATCATGCGCGGCGGTAGGTCTTCTCAACACGCAGTTGGAACAAGTAGCGACTTAGCGCTGTACAACTCTAGGTATTATTTCTTTTTTGTCGCCTGAAACAATGCTGCTTTCGTACACAGTAAGTGCATGCCCGGAAGTATAAAAGAGGCCTTGAGGGTGGGGGGCGCAGGGGGGGGGTACAAGGGAGTGGGGGGGGCTCTTGTCTCCCCCCAAATAAGGCATCAGCAACAATCTGTGCGTAAAAAACTGACTGAAGGCGCCAATCAAATTAACTCAAATGTCGAACAGCACACTTTGCCCGAATCGATTACAAATAACAACGCCAATGGGGTGATGAAATGAAAAAAGTGATGCATACACACACACACACACACACACACACACACACACACACACACACATATATATATATATATATATATATATATATATATATATATATATATATATATATATATATATATATATATATATATATATATATATATATATATATATATACAAGTCCCCTTCTGCATGTGCTAGACAGCGGGAGGGGGGTCACCAGGTAGTGATTGGGGCGGCTAGCTTGCCATTCCTCAGAAAAAAGAATTTGGTATGTCAGCGACGAAGGAAGTTTTCCTCGCTGCTGGCCTCGAGTTCGCCGGATAGGTGGGCCCATAGCAACCGCCGGATTCGCGAGACTACCGGAAACGCGCTCCGCACAGGCTTTCTACGCGCCTCCACTAGCGATCTCCTTTGCCAAATAGCTAGCATCGTGAAGATCAGCACAAGTTGGCAGAAGGCACCTTTGTTGCGCTTGTGGTGGGGAAGTGGGCGGATACCAAAGGAGTGGGCTACCATCCGCCACACGGGTTTCACCGCCACGCATTGGAACAACGCGTGATCCTGCGATTCAACTGCGTGACAGTTCGGGCAACGTGCATCCCGAACTATTCCAAATTTATGCAGGCGTTGTCTGGTGGGGAAGACGGCCCAGACCTTTTTCAGGAGGAAATCCTGTGCATCACGGGGGGTGCCACAACGGAGCGAGAGTAATTCGCGCCTCGCGCGCTCAGCTCGTTTTTGTTCAGTGTCGCTCAGCTGCTTCCGCGTGATGGCTTCAACGATGCGCGCTGGCGGGTCCTCATCCACATCGCCTTCGGGCACTTCTTGCCTCAACATGCGCCAGGTAGCCGACGCCGTTTTATAGAAGGGCGCGGGTGCCTCAGCAAAGGGCCCGGTGTGGCGGCCTGCATCCAGCCGGTCGTGCTTCACTCCACTCCAGTAGAGGAGTATGTTGCGCCCTGGGTAAACGCTCGCGCGCACGAGCATGCGGGCGGTTTTCAGGGCCAGGACTCTGCTCGTGGTCAACACATGTGGTAGGCCGAGAACCCCTTCTGACACTGCCAGTTGTAGCAAGTTTTGCTTCAATGGTGGCGGTTTCCCATCCCAGAGGTATGCGTTAATGAGTTTGGTCAACTGGCTTGCTGTTCTTGTGGGCATCACCGCTACTCGGCTCGCATGCGAGGTTAGGGCGCAAATGCTTGTTTTGACGGCTACTGCTTTCTCGCATAGCGTCAGGCCTTGTAGGCTAGCGCTCTCTGACAGTTGTGCAGCCCTGTCCACGACTCGGGACCACGTTGAGGCCGTAACTTCCTCGCGGGAAAAGTATATACCGAGGACCTTAACAGCGGTGACTACCTCGAAGTTGCCGATCACGTGCGCCGGGAAATGGCCGAATAGGAGGGCTTTACACTTCCTCTCATTTAGCTGTGCACCTGATGCTAGGGCGTATAACGCGAATACCTGGTGAAGGCGCTCGAGACTGCTTGGATCTCGCACAAAAAGGGAGATATCGTCAGCATATGCGAGGACTTTCAGGTCCGCAGTTCCTGTGAGAGGGAGGCCCCGGATGTGCGCGTCGCTTGCCAGGGATGTAAGTAGCGGCTCTATCGCGAGTACAAAGAGGGCCAAGTGGGCACCCCTGCCTGATCCCTCTCGTGTACTGAAAGGTGTCCGTCGTGGAGCCATTTACTACTACGTGGCACCTGAGGTCTGAGTACAGGAGCCTTATCACTTGTACAAAGCTTGCCGGTAGGCCAAACTCTCGCAGGGTTTCGAACAGGTAGGCGTGCCTGACCCTATCGAAAGCCTTGGCCTGATCAAGTGAAAAAAAAGGCTCCAGTGACTTTTCTCCGAAGCGTACTGGAACACGTCCCTTGTCGTGGTCAGGTTGGTGAACATTGATCTGCCCGGGACTGCGCAAGCCTGGTGTGGAGCAATAATATCCGGCAGAAAGATCTTTAGTCGGCTGTTCAAGATTGACGCCACGATCTTGAAGTCTACATTTAACAACGTGATCGGGCGCCAAGAAGCAGGGTCGTTCGGCGGTGCACCTTCTTTAAGAATGAGGACTACGCGCCCTATGCCGAAGGAGGCAGGTTTCGCGTGTCCCTCGAGGACCGTGTTGACTATGGCTAGGAGCGGTTCACATAGGCTCTCGAAAAAGGTAGCGTAGAAGCCCGCTGTGAGGCCGTCCGCACCAAGAGCCGAGTTTGGTGGCATTGACTGGATAGCGGCCCTAAATTCCGGTAACGTCGCTGCGCCGCACATTGTAAGGCATTCATCCTCTTCCAGACGCTTAAGGAATTTACACAGCTCCGACTGAGACGCTGGCTCCGAGGCGATTATCGTCGCGTCCGGCTCGTGAAAGGCTGTCTCGAAGTGGTGCAAGAAGGTCGCCTCGATCTCGACCGGGTCTGTCGCGAGGGTACCATCTGGGCGCTTTACTTCTGCAATACGCACAGAGCCGTTTCCCCTTAATTCGCGCGAGACTACCTCTGGCCGCTCATTCGAGGTGGCCCAAGTCGCGCGCTTTTCGCCAGTAGCTGCCCGAAGAAGCCGTTCGTACTGCACCTTGAGCGAGGCTAGGTAATCTCGTGTACAGGAGGTGAGGGTGTCAGCACTCTGAATGATACGCATTCTGCGCAGTAACTAGTTCATCTGCGATGTCAAGCGCTTTTTCTTTTTACGGCCTTCGTCTTAGAGGAGCACCTTCCAGGCCTCCTTGAGGTCGTCCCAGGTAGTTGATGTTACGTGGGGGGGATGCTCTAATCGAGGCCTCTATGAGCGTCTTGATCTGTGGTGCAGACACCGGATCCTTTAGTAGTGCAGAATCCAAGCGCCACAATGCGTCGGCTGCTTTGGGGCCAGGCTTTGCGCAGAGGGTTGTTAGCAGTGGCGCGTGATCAGACGGAGCGGCCAGAGGAGGTGGCAACAGGACCACCTCGCACGCTGTTAGGGATGGAAGTAGGAGCTCCGGTCTAGCCGGCTAGTGGTCTAGCCGGCTAGCGGGGCCCTCGACACGCGGGTGGGGCCGAAGTCGTCGTCGTGGAGGCGGACCCATGCGTCTGAAAGTCGGAGGCGTTCGAGAACTTTGATCAGTTCTTTTGCACGGTAGGCTGAGCCTCCGGAACTTGGTCCCCGGATATCCCTCGCAGTGTCGACCACACAGTTAAAGTCTCCAAGGACTACGTGCGGGAGGGGGGCCAGCAGGTACTCGCCAAGCTCCCTGAAAAAGGGGTTCGTCTCCGATCTAGTTACTGGCGCGTACACGTTCACAAACTGAACTTTCTGCCCATCGATGAAGATTTCAAGCATTAATGTGCGGCCGTCAGCGCCAAACATGCAATGGGCTTTTTGCCTAAACCTCCCGGTGACAAACACAACCTCAACCCCGCATGACCTGGTCCTCGTCAATGAGAAGAAGGCTTCGACGTGACAGAGGCTGCGGAAGCGAGCGACGTCGAGGGAGGATCAGAAATTCGTCTCCTGGACGAACAACAAGTCGATGCTGCGAACTTTCGCAAAGGAAACGACCGCAGTTTGTTTCGTCGTGTCGCGAAAACCGCGAACATTCCAAGTGGCGAAACGGATTCGGTCAGCCATCAGTCGCACTATGGTGGAGTGGAAACGAGGGGGGTACGTGAGTGTGTGGAAGAGAGGGGTGGGGGCAAGGGGAGGCAGCACACGGGGGAGTGAAACAGGAAGGGGTACATGGCCGCGCCAGCGCGCACGGGCACTGCCTTCTGTAACGAAGCGAAGGTGTTATCAGATCGGCTCTTGGCTTTAGGGGGCCGTTCCCCTTTGCCTGCGGCGCTTTGGCCGAGCTTCTGCGTCTTCGCCTTTCGTTGGGCATCGCTGTCGCTCGCCGTCTATTCTGACCCGATTCGGCGTTGTCGCGCCTCTCTGCTTGTGGCTCTTTCTCTCGTTTCTTTCTTGTTCTCTTCTCCCTGGCGTCGGCGCGAGCGCGAACGAGCTCTCTGCTCACGGCCTAGCACCCGCTGGGACGCGAGTGGGTCAAGTCTGCGGTCTGTGTAGGGCGACGCTTTACCGAAGGGGGGCTCAAAGGAGAGGGGCTGGTTGATTTGAGCATGGTCTTGGTCGTCAGGGAGCGCGTAATACCCGCGGCTCACGATGGGCAATTCGTCCTTGGCGGGGTCATTGGTAGCGTCGTCCAAGTCCTGGGCGCACACTCGGGCCAACATGTTAACGAGTGTTTGGGAGGCGGTTGGGTGGGGGGGCTCACTTCGCTTGAAAGTTTCGGCAAGCACCGCGAAGTTGTGGCCTTCATCTTGGACTGACGGGGGGACGAATGGCATAGACGGGGACGATTGGGCCGAGACGGTTTCGAGGTCACTCGATTCCGTTTCCGATGACATGGGGGCGGCATCGCCAGTCTTCTCGGGCTTGTCTTCCTCGTTGGCGGATGAATCCGCCGCAGTGCTTCCTGTGAGCAAGCTGGCATCCGTTTCGCTGCCTTGGGGTGAGGGAGGCCTTGGGGGGGGGGGCGCGGGCTGCGGTCCTGGGTACGAGCACTTGTAAGCGAGAGGGGGGTTCGCCTGGCTTCTGCGACGGGGAGCCACTCGGCTGGACCGAGTTCGACGCGAGGTCCGATACCGCGGGGAACCCACGAGTGGCTGACGCATAAGAGCGCCTCCTAAAATATTCTTTCGTTCCGTGGTGACCCCCGCAATGCTTACATTCGGCTGAACAGCCCTCCGTTTCATGTCCGAAAGTTCCGCATCGTTTGCAGTATGGTGCGGAGCATGCGTTTGCCATGTGGCCCACCTCACTACATTGCGCGCACACCCGCCTCATGCCTCTATATTCGAACATGACCCGGTGCCCCGCAATGGTCGCAAAGTTGGGCACCGGCTTACTCATTTCGATTTTTACGACTCTGACGCCGTTCAACTTATTTTGGCGGGTGGCCACAGTAGCAAACGAGATGCCCCACACCTTACCGTACTGTGCTAGGGCGTTGCCAAGTATCTCGTCAGACAGGTAGGCGGGGTATTGGTAGACGTTGACGTACGTGACCGGCGGCCCGACGGCCTCAACCGGTACGCTTACTCAATTAACCTTGAAACCTTCCGCCACCATTAACTTTGTTGCCTGACTGGCGTTACGTGTACAGACGAGAAACTTGGCCCCGCCCATATGCTGCATCACAAGAACACTATAATCACCAGCTTCTAATTCAATAGCGTCTATAAGATCATCAAGGGATACGTCGCCGTCCGGCGCTGTGAAGAGGAAGCAGTTCTCCCGCACTGGTAGGTCGGTAGTGGCCGCCATTCTGGAGGGGCTGTCGCCAGCAGAAGGGGGCGTGACTTGTAGAAAACTAGTAGCGTGCAGTCGAGCTGCACTCTGGTAAATCTGCGGATAAGCCTGGGGAGACGCCGCTCGGGATCAGGTGGAGTCGGGTGGGCTGCAGGCGGGCTCCGGGAAGGTAGCGTGGACCGGCAACCGTGCTCCTCCTGACATTGGGGTGGGGGGCTCCGGGCTGGAAGGCCCGAGACCCAGAGGTGGCAGTCGCTCGCACGAGGCGGCGAAGCCGGCAGGACCTGGTCTGACCGTGAAATCCAAAAGCCGAGAAGCGATTGCCCCGGCACCAGATAGCAGTGACCGGAGCGTCGGCCGTCGATCAACTACTGACAAGCGGCGAATTGCGTCGGCATTTATACTCTTGCCATCGAAATTTCGAGCGTTATCGCTGGTGGTGACGTAGGTTCCTGAATAATCTGTACAGTTCGCGGAGTGGGAGTGATCTCATCGAAATGATCTACTACAGTCCTGAAGCTTCTCGAAAACTGCAGGCGCGGTTTGCGCTGTGAATTGTGTAGTCTATTGGGGCTTTAACAAAACTTGAGGAATGGAACGTGGCATTGCCCCCATCTGAAAAAGCCATCGTCCCGATGCTTTAACTAAAGATTAAGGTACAACAATAATGCAAGAAAGTACAATGAATAAATTACGATACAGCAATAATACAAAAAACACTGTTTCAGTTTGTGAACGCGCATGAAACGGCTTGAGGCGCGCGACATGGACGATTTCAGGTCACGATCGGCGTCGATGAGAGTTCGTGATGCCGTCGGGGACAACCTCGTAATCAAGTGGGCCGAGACGTTGAACCACCCTGCACGGTCCGAAGTACCATCGCAGAAGTTTTTCACTGAATCCGCGTCAGCGTATCGGCGTCCACGCCGAAACACGTTCACCGGGCTGGTACTCCACGAAGCGTCGTCGAAGATTGTAACGGTGGCTCTCGGTCGTCTGTTGATTCTTGATATTGTCACGGGGTCGTGACGTGGTCGAAGACAGGAGACTACGTGTTGGGATTTAACTGTTTATTTGGGCGAACCTGTGCCCGGTAAACGGAAAGTCCAATTACAACAGTAGTCTTGCACAGATAGCAGTCTCGGACTGATAGCGGCGAACGAAGTGTCGACCTTCGATCAACAACTGACAAGCGGCGAAGCGCATCGGCATTTATACTCTTGCTGTCGAATGTTCTAGCGTTATCGCTGGCGGTGGCGTAGGTTCGAGAACAATCTGTACTGTTCGCACAGTGGGCGTGATCTTATCGAAATGATCTACTACAGTCCGGAACCTTCTCGAAAACTGCAGGCGCGGTTCGCGCTGAGAATCGTGTGGTGTTTTGGGACGATAACAAAAACTTGGGAAATGGAACGTGGCATTGCCCCCCTCTGAAAAAAAGGCATCGTCCCGATGCTTAAACTAAAGATAAAGGTACAATAATAATGCAAAAAAGTACAATGAATAAATTACGATAACACTATAATACAAAAAAAACACTGTTTCAGTTTGTTAACGCGCATGAAACGGCTTGAGGCGCGCGACATGTACGACTTCAGGTCGCGATCGGCGTCGTTGAGAGTTCGTGATGCCGTCAGGGACAACCTCGTAATCAAGTGGGCCGAGACGTCGAACCACCCTGTACGGTCCGAAGTACCGTCGCAGAAGCTTTTCACTTAGTCCACGTTGGCGTATCGGCGTCCACACCCAAACACGTTCACCGGGCTGGTATTCCACGAAGCGTCGTCGAAGGTTGTAACGGTGGCTGTCGGTCGTCTGTTGATTCTTGATACGGAGACGCGCAAGTTGTCGGGCATCTTCGGCGCGTTGAAGGTACTCGCTCACATCGAGGTTTTCTTCGTCGGTGACGTTGGGTAACATGGCATCGAGCGTCGTTGCCGGGCTCTATCCGTAGACCAATTTGTATGGAGATATCAGCGTCGTCTCCTGCACCGTTGTGTTGTATGCGAAGGTCACATACGGAGGAATGGCGTCCCACGTCTTGTTTTCGTCATCAACGTGCATTGACAGCATGTCGGCGATCGTCTTGTTAAGCCGCTCGGTGAGGCCGTTGGTCTGTGGGTGGTACGCTGTCTTACGGCGGTGGTTTGTTTGGCTGTATGCCAAAATCGCTTCAGTTAAGTCGGCAGTGAATGCCGTTCCACTGTCGGTGATAAGGACCTCCGGGGCGCCGTGACGTAGGACGATATTTTCGACGAAGAACTTAGCTACCTCGGATGCACTGCCTTTTGGCAGGGCTTTTGTCTCGGCGTAGCGGGTAAGGTAGTCGGTAGCTACCACGATCCACTTGTTTCCGAAAGCTGACGTCGGAAACGGCACCAGTGGGTCCATACCAATCTGCTTTAATGGTTGGCGAGGTGGTTCAATTGGCTGCACAAGTTCCGCTGGCCTTTGTCGGCGGTGTCTTGCGTAGCTGGTAGTCCCGGCATGTCCTCACGTAACGAGTGACGTCGGTGGTAAGACGTGGCCAGTAGTATCTTTCTTTTATCCTCGCGAGCGTGCGGGAACCACCGAGGTGCCCTGCCATCGGATCGTCGTGCAGGGCCTGCAGGAGTACTGGCCGCAGAGCTGAAGGCACCACAAGGAGGTACTTGGCTCGGAGCGGTGAAAAGTTTCTCTTTTGGATGAGTCAGTTTCGCAGAAAGAACGACGCAAGTGCGCGCTTGAACACCTTAGGGACATCGGCTGTCCTGCCTTCGAGGTATTCTATTAGGGCCTTAAGTTCCGGGTCGGCCCGCTGTCATTCAGCGAAGGCGTCTGCAGTTATCGTTGTCAAGAAGTAGTCATCATCCGGGTCGTCGGGCGGTGGTTGGTCGACAGGCACACGAGAGATAGTCGGCGTCGGAGTGTTTCTTGCCGGACTTGTAAACGACGGCAATGTCATATTCTTGAAGTCTCAGGCTCCCTCGTGCGAGGCGATCTGAAGGGTCCTTCAAGGTAGCTAACCAACACAAGGCGTGGTGATTGCTCACAACTTTGAAGGGCCTGCCGTAAAGGTAGGGGCGGGATTTTGACGTAGCCCAGATGATGGCGAGGCACTCCTTTTCTGTTGTGGAATAATTGGCTTCGGCTTTGGATAGCGATCAGCTGGCGTAACTAAGATAAGCGGCGTTACTTTCAAGTCCGTCAGCTCTCTGATAGAGAATGGTACCGAGACCTATGCTGCTTGCGTCAGTGTGTATTTCTGTCTTTGCGAATTCGTCAAAATGGGCAAGTAACGGAGGTGTCTGGAGGCGATGTTTAAGCTCCTGGAAAGCGTGTTCCTGCGGCGTTTCCCACTTGAACTTTACGTCGGCCTTGGTAAGGTTAGTGAGTGGATCAGCGATGCGGGTGAAGTTTTTCACGAACCGCCTAAGTAGGCGCACAGGCCCAGAAATCGGCGCACCACCTTCTTGTCAATGGGCGGCGGGAAGTCGGCGATGGCGGCTTCCCGCCACCCACTGACCGTGGATCGGGACGAACTCTAGACTTGCTGATCACGTGCCCCAGGAGCAAAAGCTCCTCGCGCGCAAATCTGAACTTTTCTGGCTTCAGTGTGCGTCTGGACGTCTTGATTGCTTGAAGTACAGCTTCAAGACACCGAAGATGCTCGTTGAAACTCGAGGAAAACACGTCAACGTCGTCCAAGTACACAAGGCAAATCTGCCGATTCAATCCTGCCAGTACTGTATCTATAACGCGTTGAAAGTTTGCAGGTGCTGAGCAAAGACCGAAGGGCATCACCTTAAACTCCAAGAGGCCGTCCGGTGTTATAAACGCCGTCTTCTCTCGGTCTCTTTCGTCGACTTCAATTTGCCAATAGCCAGTGTTGAGGTCCATTGACAAAAAATTCTTGGCGTTATGGAGCCGATCAAGTGCGTCGTCTATTCGTGGGAGAGGATACACGTCCTTTCTTGCAACTTTGTTCAGGCGACGATAATCGACGCAGACACATAGGGTGCCATCCTTTTTCTTCACTAACACCACGCGGGACGCCCATGAACTCTTAGACGGCTGGATGATGTCATCCCGCAGCATTTCATCAACTTGTATCTTCATGGCCTCGCGTTGTCGCGTCGAAACCGTATACGGACTCTGACGGAGTGGTCTGGCATTTATTTTCTTCGGTTATGATGCGATGTTTCGTGATTAGGGTCTGCCGAATTTTTGATGACGATGAAAAGCAATCTTCGTATTGCAGGAGCAGGGCCTTGAGCTGTTCTTGCTTATGGTTCGGAAGTCTGGGATTGACGTCAAAAGCTGTGGGTGGGGCTTGGTTCCTCTGAGCAGGTTCCGCAGAATCGGCGAGGGCGAAAGCACTGGTAGCTTCCACAATTTCTTCGATGTGTGCGACCGTCGTTCTTTTGTTCACATGTTTGTACTCATTGCTGAAATTCGTGAGCATAACCGTTGCTTTGTCTTCCCGCAGCTATGCAATTCCTCTTGCGACCAAATATTTCGAGTGACCAACAGATGCTGACTGCCTTCAACGACGCCTTCCAAGTCAGGTGATTTAGGAGCGCCAACTGAAATAATGACGCTGGAGTGAGGCGGAATGGTGACTCGTTCTTCGAGCACATTCAAGGCGTGGTTTCCTGATGGCATGCGCGGCCGTAGTGCTTCTTCTGTAAATAACGTTACCCACTTTGTTCTTAGGTTGATGACAGCACCATGGAGGCATAAGAAGTCCATGCCAAGAATGACATCTTTCGAGCACCGCTGTAGGACTACGAATTCTGCAAGATAAATATGGTCGTTAATTGTTGCTCTCGCTGTGCAGATTCCTGCTGGCGTTACGACATGACCTCCGGCTGTGCGGATTTCGGAGCCTTCCCAAGCTGTTTTAAACTTTTTTCGATTTCGCGGCGAACGACTCCCTAATGACAGAATGGTCGGCTCCAGTATCGACGAGAGCGGTCACCCTGTGGCCGTTGATAAGAACGTTGAGTTCGCTAGTTTGCCGTCTCGCGTTGCAGTTAGGCTGTGGCGTCGGGTCACGGCTTCGTCGGCTTGTTCGGCTGCTTCTATGTTGCTTCGTCAGGTCACCTTCGGTGAGTGAGGTTTCGTCGTCAAGACTGTGCCTGGTTGGCGTGGTGTTCGGAAAGCTCCGTCGCGGCGTCGTCATCGTCGGAGAATCTTCAGCAGTTCGTCGCACAGCAACCGCACCTCCATCGGTTGCTGCCCTTAATTTCCCAGATACGGCCTAGGAGACCGGCCCCGTGTTGGGCCAGAGTACTACCGGTGGGGCAGTGACATGCGGCGGCTGGATGACGGCGAACGGGAAGGACTTCATGACGTCCACTGAGTTCCTGTCAGGTAGTCGGCAATGTCACGTGGCCGTTCCCCTGGCTGCGTACCTGGTGCATTGACGGCGATGCCACGAAGTCCCATCTGTTGGTACTGGAAATGGCGGTATGTGTGCCCGGCCTCACCGCAGTGGTAGCAGAGCGGGCGGTTGTCAGGTGCACGCCAAACGTCGGTTTTCCTCGGCGCACTGTGCTGGCCCGCTGGCGAACGGTAGGACGTCGCTGGAGGTGGTGGCGGTGGTGGCGTCGGGTGACGGAAGTGCGATGGGATGGCGTGGACGGGGATGAGCGTTGTGGCACACTGCAGTGGCGTAGCTCATAGCTTCTGACTCGGGCAGCGGTGCTTGGGGAATTCGAAGGGATTGCAGAACTTCTTCTCGCACAATGTCGGCGATCGAATCAACTTGAGGCCGCGCCGAAGGCAACAGCTTGCGCAGCTCTTCCCGCACAATCTCTCGGATTGTTTCACGCAGGGCTTCGGAGTCAATGGCTTGAGCAGCAGCGCAATCTGATGTCAGGCGACGATTATACTACCTGGTGCGCATGTCCAGGGTCTTTTCGATAGTGGTCGCTTCAGCTACAAATTCTTGGACGGTGTTCAGTGGATTTCCCATCAGTCCTGCGAAGAGCTCCTGTTTTACCCCTCACATGAGGAAACGAACTTTCTTCGCCTCGGGCATGTCCGGGTCAGCGTGACGGAATAGGCGGGACATTTCTTCTGTGAAAATGGCAACATTTTCATTTGGTAGCTCAACCCGGGTCTCTAGTAAAGCAGCGGCCCTCTCTTTGGGAGCGACGCTCGCGAACGTTTGCAGGAATGCGCCGCCGAAAACCTCCCACGTTTTAAGCACAGACTCCCGATTTTTGAGCCAGGTCCTTGCGGTGTCTTCCAGGTAGAAGTACACACGACGGAGCTTTTATTCAATGTCCCAGTGGTTAAGGGCGGCCACACTGTCGTATGTTTTTAGTCAGGTCTCCGGGTCTTCGAACGATGACCCATGGAAAGTTGGTGGTTCCCTGGGTTGATGCATGACGATCATGGGCTGGGATGCTACGGTTGTGATTGTCGCTGCAGTCGAGGTTGCGCCTTGGACTTCCGTGCATTGTCTTGTAGGGGCCAGTACTCCGGTGGTAGACCTTGCTGTCGGCGGCTTGTTCTCTGCTCCTGGTTGGCGTCGGTGTCTTCTCCGCGACGTGGGCTGGGTTCGCGGCTTGACGGGGGCGTCCGGTATATGAACGAAGCAGCATTTCCACCATATGTCACGGGGTCGTGACGTGGCCGAAGACTGGAGACTATGTTGGGATTCAACTGTTTATTTGGGCGAACCTGTGCCCGGTAAACGGAAAGTCTCATTTCAGTAGCAGTCTCGCACAGATAGCGTTTAAGAAAATTTTATTTCCGGATATATCTTACACAGCCTATGTGCACACATACCAATGGACAATGGTGAACAATGCGAATGTACAAAGCAAGCTGTTATACACAGCGAAAGAACTTATAGCATATGTAGTGACGTACAATGCAAAAATTGTACAACAAAGACAGGACATTCATGACATCGAGATGATTAAACTTAAATAAACAGTAAGGCTATATGAACAAACAAGGGGGGGGGGGGGTCATTCACAGCGTAGCGTGATATTTTGCATTCACCTGTGACGACAATTTGCTCTCGCGCTCAAGTACAATAATACACAAAAGGACATGTTTCTAAAGAAGAAAAGAAAAATACACACTGTAATATCACAGTGGTACAAGCTCTAGCCCACCTCTTCAATAGGGGAGGAAAGGCATGAACACTGTTGTTTTTTACGATAATAAATCGCGTAGACCACCGTCGGAGGAAAGCCTCCTCTCCCAGCGTGACTAGTTCTGCGTTAATATGCATAAGCATTATGTTTCTTGGCCGATGTAGTAGGGGAAACATGGCTCTCTGGGGGCGTCCCCTCAGGCAGGCCAGACCCCTTCGTTTCCATAAAACGAAGGCTCTGATAGCCATTAAGAGTACGACAAAGTCATCCCTGTGGCTAGACTTCCACTGCATACTTGTTTGGAACATCCTGGTAACCATGCGCCAAAAGGTGCGTGCTACTATACATTCATGGAAGACATGGTTCAGTGTTTCGACGCGACCGCATATCGGGCATGTGGCGGAGGGCGCCACGCCCCACGCCGCAAGGCGGTCGGCCGTTGGTAAAGCCCCCCATTCCGTGAGCCAGTTTAGGTCATGGACCTCGAAAGGAAGAGACGTGTTTGTAAGAGTCCAGCGTCTTTTCGCCCGGAATTTCCGGCGTTGTTCTTCAGATAGGCTTTAATGCTATTAATTCGCTCATGTCAGTGGAGGCATTTCCATAAGTTCTTGAACTGAAAAATCGTTTCGCCACTGTTGCAAAGATTTCATAACATGTGTGTAATACGCTGGTGGCTGCTCAGCAGCTGGTCCCGTGTCGTTTGCTAAACCAAAAAGTCCTCTAGAGGTTCCTAGCAGATACACTACAAGTTGCCTGCCTCAATACGATGAGTTCTCTAAGAGTGCCCAGGTGTTTTTGAGAGCCAACATGCGGCACATTACATCAAGGTTGGGTACACTGAGCCCTCCCCATTTAACTGGTAGGTGGACCAAGGCTCTGGCAACATCTTCGCCGTAGCCGTCTCCCCCCCCCCAAAAAAAAGAGCCGCACGCAGTAGCCACTCTCAGCAAAACCCGTCGAGGTGGTCGGGCAATACTGGCTACATAAAGCAGTGGCGCTGTTATGCTGGATTTCATTAGATGAGCTCTTTCAGTAAGAGGTAGTTGAAACATTCTGGCGAATTCAATGCGTCGGTCCACTTTGTGTTGGATTTCTTCCCACGTGGTGCGGGCTACCTCACCAGTCAAAGTAAAGTTACACCAAAGACTTTAACGCCTTGGACGATTTGGACGCCATCAGGGAACTCTTCAATGTGCATCCCAAAGCACAATGCTTTGCTTTTTCCGGGATTAAGACGTGCTCCCGACAGGTAACTATACGTGTGAAATATTCGCAGAAAGGCTCTGTAGCTATCTATGTTCCGAATAAACAACGCGATGTCATCGGCGTATGCCGCTACTTTCACTTCGCCCAAGCCTGGAAGAAAAAAACCGCGTATCGAAGTGCATTGCTGGATTTGTTTAAATAATGGATCTATGCATAATACGAAGAGAATTGTGGAGAGGGGACAGCCTTGGCGAATGCCCCTACTTACTGCAATAGATTCAGATGTATAGCCATTCAATACTAATGTCGTTTCTAAGTCTGTGTAGAGTAAGCGGAGGGTGTCGGTTAAATGTGCTGGGAAGCCATAACACTCGAGCACAGCGAAGAGATAGTTCCATTCTACGTGATCAAAAGCTTTTTCCTGATCCAAAGAAACAAAAATGCCAGATATTTGTGTTCTTGTAGCGTACGTGAATAAATCGCGAGTCAGCGCAAGCGAGGAATAGATCGTATGACCTGGGACACAGCATGTTTGTATGTCGCTTACTATTTCCGGTAGAATGGTTGTTATGCAGTTTGCGAAGATGGCTGTCAATATCTTATAATCCGAGTTAAATAGGGAAATGGGCCTCCATGCCCTTGGATCGGACGGCTCTCCCTCGCTTTTACGCAAGAGTATAACTCTGCTCTCACGAAACGTATTCGGTCTCATTCCGTCAGCAAGAAGCCCATTTAGCATTGTCAAAAGGTGGTCTTGTATTATTTCAAGGAAGGTTTTGTGGAAACTCAAAGGTATCCCATCAGGGCCGGCGGCGGCGGCTGTGTTCATGCGCTGAAGCACGATGCGTAATTCATCCAGCGTCACTGGGCTGCACAGAGCATCGCGGAGCTCCTCCGGTACGCGGGAAATTCCCTCGCAAAACTCATTAACTATGGTGGTATAGTTCACGTCGTTTGCGTTCTCCGCCCTGAAAAGATTTAAAAAAATGTGTTTCAAAGACGTCTTCTGCTCCTGTAGACTGTTCGCCGTTCGGCAACTGAATGAAAGGGACATGCATTTGTTCACCCAAGGAGCCGTTGCGAACACTTCGAAGAACAGCTGGATCTGAAACCGGTCGTCCGTTGATAAAAGACTGCGCAGCCGGGCGCGAACTAAGACGAAGCAAAAGTTCGTACCGCGCCTTTAGCTGATCGAGATAGTCATGCATTGCGAACGTCAGCGTCTCGCCTCTGCGTCCAATGCGCGCTTTCGTACCGTGTCGTTTATCTGTGTCGTCAGGCGCGCTTTCCTTTCGCGCCCCGCTTTGATAAGCTCGGCGCGCCAACCGTGTTTCACTGCGTCCCAGTTACGCGGTTCAGGCGGCCTTTTGCATGCTTGCTCTAGTGCATTGCGCAGTAATGTTACGCTTTCCGGGTTGTGCACGAGTGTGGTGTCAATTTCCAATGGTTTCTAAATGTAGTGGATTCTTCAAAGAAAAGTTTTACAGACACTAGAAAGTGGTCTCTAATGCATGGAACGTCCGGTGGGAAATGTAGGACCTCGCAACTAAAGACATGTGTGGCTAGGACTTCTGGAAAATAGAAGCGGTCTAGCCGGGTAATGTTGGGACGCCGTTGCCATGTTGCAACGAAGTCATTTCCGTGAGTGTCGACCCACGCATCCCTGAGCTTGAAATTGCGGATGAGTTGTCGCAATGCGCCAACTCCGCTATATTGTCTGCTTTCTCTGCGTCCGCGCGCATCCCTGTCGGTGTCCTCAACACAGTTAAAATTCCCTACTAAGAAAGTAGGGTAGCTGTCAAACATAAATGAGTCGAGTGAATTGAAAAAATCGACCATGCCCCCACGTTGAGCTGGGGCATATATTACGAGCGCCCTTACTCGTCTGCCGTGGAGGTCAAAGTCTACTGCTAGTGTGTGGCCGTCAAAACCATAAACACAGTGTGCTCTTCGACGTAACGCTGGTGTCAAGAAAAGAACTCCGCACATCTTTGAATAAGTCAGCGAAAAAAAGGCTTCGACTCCAAAATGTGAACAAAAGGATGGCACATCGAAAGGTGTTCTAAAATTACATTCCTGTAAGAAGAGGATGTCGACATGACGTGATTTTGCAAAGTGCACGACTCCTATCTGCTTATCTTGGCGTCTGAAACCCCAGACGTTTAAGGAGAGAAAATGCACCGTAGCCATTTTGAAGATAGGAGAGTGCGCGCAAACTTCAGAAAAACCCCTTGGAGAGGGTGGGGCGAGTGCTCAACGAGTGAACATGACCAAAGAAAGAAATGCTCCGACTTCGTCAGAGCATTAGCGAATTTTTGGGGCTTACTACTGTCCGCAGAGCCCTCAGAGTCCGTGGCCGGTAGGTGGGCTCATTTGGTGGCTAGACGGTCTATTTCCATGGCGCTGGCACTGACAATCGCACCGGCGGCCGCACCTGTAATCTGGTAAGTGGGGTTTGACAGGCTCAGCTTGCGGGTCTGAGCCGAGTACTTGCTGGCGCGGGCGCTCATCGTTGTCGGTGTCATATATAATCACCGTTGCGGTCTTGTCTGGGCTGATGACCGGAGCGTCTACACGTCCCGTTGTTCGGGTGCCGCGTCCCATCGAAGCTCTCGGCGCGTCAGAGCTACTGGTGGTGCCAACTGTGTCAGAGCTGTAGCTCTCGTGGTCTCTGCTAAGTACGGGCACTCGGGCTTCGGCTTTGTATGAGCTGTATTCTTCATAGGCGTCCGGCGAGAAGTTGCTGGTCTCGGACGGGGCGTGAAGGGTTGACGAGGTTTTCTCAGACAGGGGAGGCAGGTCTCCTGCGTCTTGTGGTTCAGCATGGGCGTCAGTGTCGCTTGTGTCAGTGTCGCTCCCAGGCTCGTGCGCCGGAAAATCATCTTGCGATGCGGGCGTGAGGTCGATGCACGCTTGTTCTTCGGTTGCCGCTGCTGCAGCCGCTGCGAAGGACTTCGTACGTACGCAGTCAGCTGTTGCATGGCTGCCCGAGCACTTGCGGCACGGTTCTGCGCATCCCTCTGTGGCATGTCCAAACACGTTAAAGCGCGTGCAACGGGGCGTGGCACAATCTTTGGCGATGTGGCCAGCATTCCTGCACTTAGAACACACTTTCTTGACACCCCGGTAGTCACACATGACATTGTAGCCTTGAGCTGTCAGAAAGTTTGGTATTTGGCTTTTTATTTCCACTCGCGCCACACGGACACCTGTGCCAACCCCAGGGCGGCCCTTAAACACTGGCTCGTGGATATGCTGCACGTTGCCGTAGGCGGAGAGAGCAGTCGCTAGGGCTGCGTCGCCTACCCACAGCGGTACTCGGAAGACTGTGACGTGGACTATTTCAGTACCTACGCTGACTAGTGGAACTGATTCGCCGTTCAAGAGAATGGCGCCCCAGCTCTTCAGCTTTGTGGATGCATGGACGTTTGTGGCTGCGGCGCCGAACTTTGCACCTCCCATATGCTGGAGGGACTTGATACCGGCTAGGCCGGTTACTGCTTCGAGGGCATCTATGATGTCGTCGACGATGCTCCCCTCTGGAGCGCTGAAGTTAAAGCAATGAGCTTTCGGCGGCGGCGCTGCGAAAGCCATCATACTTCCGTCCTGGCCCTGGCTCCCATGGCTTGCGCTGTGGTGCCTGAGCGTTGGCTCATGATGAAGACCTGGACAGAGCTGGGGGGTTGTTCAGAAGTTCGCTTGATGCTTGATGAGATGGAGTCGACGACTGGCAGCGTCCCTGGTCGCGGGAATCCCGGCGCCAGGTAAGCGGTGAACGGGGCGTCGGCCGTCGATCAACTACTGACAAGCAGCGAAGTGCGTCGGCATTTATACTCTTGCCATCGAATGTTCTAGCGTTATCGCTGGTGGTGACGTAGTTTCCAGAATAATCTGTACAGTTTGCGGGGTGGGCGTGATCTTATCGAAATGATCTACTACAGCCCTGAAGCTTCTCGGAAACTGCAGGCGCGGTTTGCTCTGAGAATTGTGTAGTTTATTGGGGCGATAAGAAAATTTGAGGAATGAAACGTGGCAATATTTAAGCTAAAGTTTCGCACACTTGGCTGCGCTCACAATTCAGGGTGTCTACATGGCCGATTAGGTGGGTGTAGTGATGAGTGCCCGATTGAAGAAATAATGTAACCTTAATTAAAGGATAAAAAGCATGGCAAAAATGTGAGATTCAAATTTGGATTCAACTACAATGATATTTTTTTTCCAAATAACAGTGCAGGAAAGAAAAAATTAGTCTCAGAAATTGTGAAAGAAAGGCAATGCGCAGGAAATAATGGTTTTTTTCCTATATAGGGCAAAATCGTGTCGTTTCATTAGTACTAAGCATTCACCTCGGCATCTCAAACTTTTCTGTAAGTAGCATATTGTGTGTGAAAGCAACAGGAACATCTACAGAGCCCATATTGAGGTTTATTTAAATCAGCTGTTTTCTTTGATGATGGACCAACAAAATTCCACTGGCATTGTTCAGGCTACAAGCACAAAAAGCATATGCTTAGGAATTTTTTTCGGTGATTACAGATGCCGGTGCCCATTAAGCAGTATGTAGGTGTACTGAAAGGCAGTACAAGCGCTGAGATCTCGACGACCTTCATTAAGCAGAACCGCCCGATCAATAAATCGAACGAAGAAGACGTTCACCATGATGATGCTCATATACAGATGAACAAGATAAAGGTCAAATGCTGTAAATATTGCGCTTACACTGATTCCACCTCGCGTGGAAGCGGCCAACTTAGCCGCTCTTTATGGTGATGGTGTACCTCGCATGAATGGTTTCTAGCGATACACGTAAACAACCTGTGTGCCACGAAAACGGCCATCGAAAGGCATGGCAGTAGGAGTTACTCGATTGTTCACAGCAGAAACGTGCTCAATGAAACGTGACTGAAACTTCGCAGAGGCCAAAAACTGATGTTGGGGTCTACAACAATACTTCGTCTCTAGTGCTGAAGTGAACTACGTAGTGAGCATATAGGCGTATCAGCTGGGGGAGGGGGGGGGGGGGGGGCATGGGGCGCGCGAGCCACCGCACTTTCGACAGAGGTCACTCTCGTCGACACGCTGGGGAAACTAACAAGGCGTAGTTTCCATCACAACAGTAATCCTCAACTATGTTCTTACGGTAGAATGAAGAACATTGCCATGGTGATCAGTTTTCTTGAGGCTTCATTGATATATATATATATATATATATATATATATATATATATATATATATATATATATATATATATATAATGGTCAATTATAAAAAAGGAGATGCCGAGTGGAAATGTTACTTGACTGCCATAAATGAGAAAGAATTGGGAATAGCCTGAGGTGCGCTGAGTAGCGGTTTTGTACGCAAAAGTTACGAATGACAGGATGGTGTCCCAGTTGGTGTTGTCGGCGTTGATACACATAGAAATAATATCGAACAGGATTTGATAGAAGCACTCTGTGAGGCCGTTATTCTGCAGCGAGCAAATTCTATTATTACATTCTTTCATAATCACTAGTTCCGCAAAAAAAAGTCATCTATAGCTCCACTACACAAGTCACCAATTCAGAAAAAGCCCTGAATCTTTCAGGCTTCTTGGAAACAGTATTATATTTTTCTGTATTATACTACTAAAAAGCCGGCAGATAATTTGTATATTTACACGTGTTTCAACGTTATAGTTTTAAGCACACGTCACCAATGACGTTTGCTGTCATGACATTGTTTCGCAGGCCATGACATAAACGATCAGCTTACTCACCCGTACTTGAAGCGAAGTTTCCATTTAATTGGGCTAGTTCCTTCGACATGTTCCCGAGGCATTGACGATTTTTTCTCAAGGGACCTGGTGCACGTCCTTGACGTGAGGGTCCAGGAAGCAGATGTGGTGGACCGTCATTTTATGCTCTATGCCATATAGAAAAACAAAAATTTCCATGGTGGGGAAGGGGTTGCCACTCTCTACCCACACCACTCAGCATTGTCATAGGCATGCACATGGGGGCCGGGGGGATGACAGGGGGGTGCTAAGCGAGCCCCACACACGTTGACACATTGATACGAATAAAGGGGGTGGGGCACTGCGACCCCCCCCCCCTTGAAAGGAAGCCCACTTTGTGTAATTTGCGCGAACCACAAATGACACACGAGGATGACTGTGGTGCGCAAACTTTCAGGCATTTATTTTCGCGGTATTCTCGTCAAAGATATGCACGACAATACTGACGATGACACAGACTATAGCTGTCACAAAACGTGCGCGTTTAAGAAAGCAAGTCAATGCAGGCGATCGTGTTCCGCGTGTATGTTAGCTGATCTAGAGTTTGTAAATAAAGTTAAGGCTGCCTCTTTGAGGGCAATGATGCAGGGCTCAGTTGGTTGTACGATTTAAACATGTGCTATATGCGCCCTTAAGTTGTCCTGTTAGATAAGAGCAGTAACATATGCGCCATATCTGCTGTGTTTGATTACAAACATGGGATCACATCTGCATCTTGTGGAATGTATCGCTTATAAGTGATCTTGTGAACTTTGTGGCGTGCCTATATATGTTCTCCTAACGGTGCATTAATGCAATATCGGTGGTAAAACGTTTCAGCAGCACCTGTCACAACTTGTCGAGCCACCCATGACCGCGAAGGCTGTGACTGAAGTAAACGTTTTTTGACCTCCTTGTGTTTATTGGCATTTAATAAGTCAGACAAAATGAAATATGACAAGAAAGAGCGCGGTGCTGAGTGTGTTTATTTAGTGTGCTACCTTCCATGCCGTACAACACTTTATAATTAGAGTATCAATTTTTTTCTTCTTTATTTTCCTTATGTTGAGTTCTTTTAACGTGCTTGAAGCGCGAAACAGACAAATTAAACAAGCCTAGCACTCTTGGGTTTTTATGTGGTCAATTATTTTCTTTTATTGTGCATTAATCTCGAAAGCTATAGTTTTCGGTGCTAGCTACGCAAGTGACCGCTCCAACTCTTTGAAGTCGTATTCGAATCCGTAGTCGTAGCCTTTGTGTTGCCGGCACAAGAAGAGCACGCCATTGCTGTTGTATTCGCAATGCCTGTTTTCATAGAATATGAGTTTAATTTGACCTCTGCGGTAGTCGATCGCAGTGTGCAACATTTCGATCCGGTAAACCCGACCGTCCTGTATGAGATGTGGTAAAACTGCGATGACGACGCTTGGGATCTGCGACGCAAACAGGGCCACCGCTGCTGCGACCTAGTGAGAATAGCCGGTATGCTATATTCACCCGGTCTAAATAACGAAAACGCTATTTTCACCCAACTTGGCTTGGATCTAGGCGGATTTGTTGAACATTGCGGCTTTTCGTCAAAGTTTACACCGTCGGCTCAGGCAACCTATGGAAGCTTTTCTTTTGATGAAGGCACATCGGGCATATTTTTTTCGTGTTTATGGTCGACTCAGTGTTCCCGTCGTGGGCGCACACTGTGATTGTGTTTATCGTTTCAATGTGCTTTGTGAACGTGAATAGTTAGATTGTGTTTGCGTTTGGAACCACTTAATTTTGTGGTTCGCCTGAGTTTGCGTGAAAGCCACGATGTGTAGGACTCGGCAACCTGTTTCATTGCTCTTTGACATCCGTGATATTTATTTCTGTTCTGTGTGTGATGGTGATTGTGTGGTAGTCCGTACGTGTTGCCAGTTTTGCTAGGTGCGCTTGTAATTTTGTGGTTTGCGCAGCCGTTCGGCAACCTGCTCAGATTATTGCGCTTGTTCGTCGAATACTTCTTTTTACATCCGTAGTAGCATCAAACTCTTATTAGCTGAGCTGTTAAATGCGTGGTACTTTAAGCACTACATCATTCAGAAAAGCTGCCGACCATTCTCAAGTTTAAAGTACAGGCATCACACAATATAATTTCGATGGCTATAGTCCAAGTTTCTTGATTGCGTTAGATACGGAGATGAGTCAATCATGGTCCATTATTTCACTTTCGATAGGAAGTGCTCATGTGACACCCGCATGCTCAATCAAGCCTCGCTATTCGCTTCCATGGCTGCACGAGCGATGAAAAAAACATTCGACTTTGAGCGTGTGGCTAGCACCCCAGGGTTCCGCGCATGGAGCAACATATGTGGCTGCGGACTAGTTGGTATTCCATACTTCAAGCTGCTCAGCGGTAAACACAGCAGCACAAGTGAGACGAGAGTTAGTGCCGACATCCAATTGAAATTTATCTCAACTCCAAAATGTGTTGCCTACATCCGAGATAAAAACAACATGCTTATGCTGAAAAAAAAATCGAAGTGAAGCGTGAAATCATGAATCACAAAGAAGAAAAGAACGAAAAAAAGGTGGCATACAACATGCCAATGACTCCATGTAAGCCAGTTGTTTGCAGTCAAGTATTGAAGGTTCTGGGTGCCATCATGAGGATGAGTTATAAGAACTTGTGTTTTCACAAACAGGCACTGGCAATCGTATTTCCAATTATGAGAACCTATAGAAACGTCTCTACTCATGTATTTTACTTTTTGCAAATTTCCCTGTAACCACACGTTTAGATACTTTCCCGTTTAACCAATGCACTGAATAAGCAATCTCAGTTATGTAATGGAACTTGTGATGTTAAAAGAGCTTTGAACCACAGCCGATGTATGCATGGCAAAACTTTGTTGACTGGGCAGGAGGCATCGATTACAGCATACCTTGGTCCTGTAGACACAGTTGTGTGGGTCGAAGAGACGAGTGACAAGTATACGGTTGCAGGAACATTGTCAAAAAGTAAAAATTATAGCTAGGGATGGTGCTTTGGCTTTTGATTGTTGAGAATGTGGTTCCCAGCCTCTGTTCGAGAAAACAAAAGCTATTGCAGCTCACTTTTATGATAGCACCAGGATTATCATTGAGGCTGCATGAACAGCTAAAGGACCTGGTGACATTAAACCTTCGATGATCCTATCTGATAAAGAACTGGCTTACCTGTATTCACCGTCATGTGCTATCTTGCCTTAGTTTTTTTTCAGTTTGTTTCCGTGCACCTTCGCTTAAGTTATTTTTTCTTACCATGAGCATGTTAATACTTTGTATGTGGGCAATATATTGTGTGTTGTATAAAATTTCAGTTGGAAGCCTGTGCTTGTCCTCGTGTCACTAGTGTTGCTTTATTTGAAGCTGTACTGACTATTTTCAAATATGCATGTTGAAATTGACAAGGCGAAAAAAAAAACGAGGACGCAGGAAGAACAAATATACACCACTGCGCCATCTCGCAACTAACCTTATGAGAAAGTACACCATCAGAAGTAAATCGAAAGTATCTAACTCCTCGAGTTAGATACTTTCGAGTTAGATCAGATCTCGAGTTAGATCAGATCTGATCAATCAGATCAGATCTGATCTGATTGACCACAATCACAAAGTTTAGTTGTGAAAAGGCTAGCATGGTGCAGAATTTAGCACCGATCAAAAGAAGAAATGTTTGTATTCTTCTGCAGAGACGATCCTCATGGTCGATCGCAGGGCCTCGTCAGTAGGGTAAGAATATCGGCTTCAGAGTGTTTTGTGCAGGCTTGGTCACTCAAGAAAGGTCGGCGGGACGAGTTTTTCAGGCTTTTGATTTAATCTGCAACCAGTGCCGAGTGTTGTTCGCACGTGATAACAATGGCACAAAAAATTGAGGCAGATTGGCAATAGTGGTGCCAAGCCTCAAAGAAATGATACTGAACAAACTTCCTTGTTTTTGTGTTATTAGTTTTTTTTCTTCCTCTTTTTTTATCTGTAATTTTTGTCTTCTTTCCTACAATAATTTTTGTCTCTATTTTAGATTTCATTCTATTTCTCTTTTTTAACGTTTCTCCCTCCCTTTTTCATTCTGTTCTTTCCTCATTCTTTCTATGCGACACCTTGTCTCTCCCCCCCCCCCCTTTTTCGCTGTTCCACACTCTCGCTTATCTTTCCAACCCCCTTGCACACTGTACTATAAAAAGCTATGATAAATTTTGCTAGCGTGCCTGGATAGCCGATTGGTTGTTTTCAGATTGTCAGTACATAGATCCGAATACCGTCTTGCTGAGAATTTTTTGCCGCTCTTTTGTTCTCTTTGCACTCATTCTCTAGTCCATCAGTCTTAATGAATCCCATGCCAGGCGTGTCGGCGCATGTATTCTGGGAGCGAAGCAGAGAAGGACAAAGATGAACAACAGACCAAAGCGAGCATGGGCTTGTTCATGATGATAGTTATTTCGGTTCTTCCATCGCAAACCAATGCTCTGCTTAAATAGCTCCACTCTTAAAGTATTAGGAAGGTTGTCACACGCACAATCTTTCACTATGTTCCAAATGATCTTCCAATTTAGACTTGATAAGTGTGTGTGCACCATCCGAGTATCAAAGCATTTTTTAGCGAAATAAAGGTATTTTGACCGTTTCTTTCTATCCATATATCGAGCTGCCTACGTCTGGGTGCTTGCCTGATCACCTCCTCTACTATTACGTTAAAACTGGCACATAAGAGTATGACTATATGACAAACATGACTGACACGTCATGACTTGAATGACATGAAATACCTTTCACGTAAATAATGAAACCCTTTCCAATACACATCTAGTGCATTCCCATGACCCATGAAATGTGGGCGTATCCCACAGGTTATAAGCCCACAGTAAGGCTTTGCCTTCTCAAGTATGGCTAAATCTGGCATTGCAAATTTTACCATGATAGCTTTAAAGAGTTTGCGTCAAAAAATGCACTGCCTGTTTTAGTGACAATGCCGGTGAGTAAAATATTTTTAGACCATAAGAAATTAAAAAAAAACAAAAATCACAATTAAAGCCAAAAGTGAACTCAGACATTCAGTGAAACCGCCAATTTTTATACTCGAGAGCCACACGAATAGTTAAAGTTGAGTCCACCACTGTGGTTCAGGGGCTAAGATGCTCGCCTGCTGACTTGAAGTTCGGCAGCTTTATCCTGGCGATGGCAGTCACATCTATACAACTTGTTGCAAAAAAAAAAAAAACAAGCGAGTACGCCTACGAACAGTTGTTATTATTTTTACACGAAGTATTTTTATTATTTTTTTAATTACAAATACTGCTGGCCAGAGGCCAAAGCAGGAAGGACAAGATAATACAGTTGTCATACACACTTGACTGATTGATATGTGGGGTTTAACGTCCCAAAACCACTATATGATTATGAGAGATGCCGTAGTGGAGGGCTCCGGAAATTTCGAGCACCTGGGGTTCCTTAACGTGCACCCAAATCTGAGCACACGGGCCTACAACATTTCCGCCTCCATCGGAAATGCAGCCGCCGCAGCCGGGATTTGAACCCGCGACCTGCGGGTCAGCAGCCGAGTACCTTAGCCACTAGACCACCGCGGCGGGGCGTCATACACACTTCACAACAACATCAACAATAACGAGAGTAAAAAGTGGAAAGCGTGACATATTTATACAAAAGCAACAAAAGGAAAGAGTGGGGAGGGAAAAGAGGAAATAGTTGGAATAGTTAGAAAAACAACTGCAAATTTCAGCGTAAATAAGATCGGGAGAGTGTAAACTGCTAGCAGGCAAATCGTTCCACTCTTCAATGGTACGAGGAAAGAAGGAAAATTTGAACAAGTTAGTACGAGCAAAATATGGTGTTAAAGAAAGCTGTAATTTAACCATAAGTTTATCATGGGGGATGCAGTCGAAAGCTTTGCAGAAATCTAGGAATATGACGTCCACTTGCCCGCCCTTATCAATCATAGATGCAAGAGAATGAATGACTGTACATAACTGAGTTGTTGTCGACAAGCCCTTTCGAAAACCATGCTGATACGGAGATAAAAAGTTATGCTCATCTAGGTGCTTTGATATAAATGTTGTGACAATGTGTTCTAACATTTTGCTACAAGACGATATAATCGAAATTGGCCGATAATTGAAGACAGGAAGAGGGTCTTCCTTTTTGGGAATTGGCTTGACACGAGCCATTTTCAATTCTTTAGGTAACGTTGCAGTACTGACTGAAGCTTAAAAAATTGTAACAAGGTATTTGGACAAGGGCTCGGCATACCGTCGACAAAATTCGTTCGGTATTCCTTCTGGCCCACCGGAGGATATTACTTTTATTCGAAGAACCATGTTTAAAACTCCTTCATATGAAATTAAATTTCCTGGTGAAGTATCGGCGGAGTCATGCACAAAAGCCACAGGCTGAGAAGACTGACAGAAAACACTATGAAAAAAAAAGAGTTAAAATGATCAGCAATCGCTTTCGCATCCGATACCAGAGAACCGTTCACAGAAATTTGTTCTACGTTCTTTTTGCGATCGCTAAAGTAGGCCCAAAACTTCTGCGGGTCATCTTTAATAAAATTAGCCAGTGTGGTATTGAAATAAAAGCTTTTCTCGCGTTGAATCACTTCGTGTAAAGCAGACCGGACTTCACCTAGGCGCTGGGAAGCTGCCCTCTTTTTCCTGAGACGTTCAGCCTTTCGTTTTAGAGGCAGTATAGGTCTCGTGACCCACGGAGTGAACTTAGTGCGTTTTTCAGCTTATTAGGAATAAATACAAAACATACAGATGTTCTTGAATTTCTCCCAAAGGTGTTCCACATTGTCACTACAAAACTCAGCCACGTGATCATCCAAAAACTCAAAAATACGCGAATCTTGAGCTTGCGCAAAGTTTTTAACAGCTTTTGTGGTATTCACATCCCCAGAATGGTTTATATTCAAGGGGAACGAAACACTAATCAAACTGTGGTCCGATATGCCAGGGATTAGGGACACGTCACACTGCGCAATTGATCAGTGTAAAAATACCAAATCAAGCAATGAAGATGTAGACTCTGTAACACGCGTGGGTTCAACCACAACTTGCACAAGATTGTGGTCAATCATAATATCAAACATACAAGAAATATTGACAGAGCCAGAGCCTGCTTCTAATCTTTCCCAGTCAATACCTGGAAGATTGAAGTCTCCTGCCAATATTACTTTCCTCTCGATGAATTGTAGCATGTGCGCATGCAGCTTTGTCAGATAATCGCTTGTTGTATCAGGAGCCCGGTAGGCCGCGTACAACACGAAATTCTGGCAGCCAAGTGTCACATTTAAACACAAGCACTCGAGATCGGGCACATCAGATAGCAACGTAGCTTTTATGCAGTCTTTCTGAATAACTGCCACCCCCCCCCCTAGCTAGCTTCCCTGTCCTTCCGGAAAATTTTAAAACCCGGCGGCACCACATCATCATCACTGACGAAAGTATGAAGTCACGTCTCGGTAAGGACAACTAGGTGAGGATCATGTGCCAGAAGTATAGCTTCAAGATGCTCAGTTTTGTTTGTAATACTACGAGCGTTTATATTTAGTAGTCCTACACGTTGGTTGTTCACGTGTCATGCGCTTCCATTATCACTACCTTCATGAGCATTGCTCAGAAAACCTTCTGCGTTCACTGCATGCGAATGCCGTTTCTTTTGAGTGATTTTTCTACGTTCGTTCGCCGTTTCGTTCCAAACAAAAACTTCTTTGTCAACATGCAGTTTATCGTGAACTAGATAAACGTTTTTTCCTTTGGATTTTCCAATCTTTTGCACTGTCCAAAAGCAGTTTTCTTTTTTTTTAAGGTTTGCTTGGAATAGTCGTTTTGAACGAATATTTTAGATCCCTGGGGTTTTTTTGCATTCTTTAGTACACCAGATTTTTCGTTGAAATCTTGGAAGAACAAGACGACGCGTCTTTTCGTACCGGGTTTTCCAATTCTATGAATACGCCCTACCGATTTGCACGTGACACCAAGCTTATCTTTAAACGTCGCGTCAAGTACTTTCTGCTTTAACTCCACTTCAGTCTCTTTGGGGCTTTCAGAGATACTAAAAACCACTAAATTCGAGCGCCTACTTCTATCCTCAAGGTCCGTAAGTTTATGCGTCTGAAAGCTAACTGATTTTTGGTATGTTGAAACAAGATTGTCGAGAACGTCTAGTTTGGATGATTTGGTCTTAAGTTCAGTGATATGTTTTTCAATACCATCGAACCGCTGCTTGATATCCTCAAACATGCCCTTAAGGCCACAGATTTCATTGCGCAATTCGTTTTGACCTTCTAAAACCTTAAGAAGTAATTCTTCGACAGTAGGTCCGGGATTAGATTCAATGTCACCACACAATAACAACCGCATGGCACAAAAGCATTCGTAAGCAATCACAGAGCACTGGTTGGGCACGGCAGGACTATAAGAAAGTGCGAATCGTTTTTAAAGAAACCAAAACAAAGACCAACCTGCACAAGGCAGAAGAACGGCTTGGTTAGCGACATGCCGCTGCCATGCTCGCCGTGCCCAATTACGCCTACGAACGCCTACGAACACGCCTACGAAAAGTTGTTATTATTTTTACTCGAAGTGTTGCCACAACAACCTGGTTCAAGGAGAAACTCGGCAAGCACGAGCCACACGAACATGTTTTACTTTCACGCTGGCACATAGCTGGCGCCGTGTTGCTCGGGTAAGTACTATTTGCTTTGCAAGAGGGTGCCTAATATATGAAATCAGTGCCTTACCACGTCTCAATTCTCACAGCTTGATTACCACGGGTATTCAACTTTAAAGGAAAGAAGTGTCTTATTTTTATCGTGCTTCACATTGCTTCAGGGAGCAGGAGAAGGTGCACTGTCATTTATACTATGGTATACACTGTATTCTATCGCAGATGCACCAAAAAAACACTCCAATGCATTCAAAAAACATTGGTATATTTAAAGCCTCACGCGTTGGGTGCCTTGTTTAGAACTGCATTCTTGCTATGGCAAAGGTGCTAAGAAAGCATATGTTCCTGGAAAACGTCCATAAAGTGGCTTGTAACGAGCCTGTAATCAGTGTAACTTATTTCATATGACTACCATGTGGCAAAAATCACTGGCTTTTGCTTTCTTGCTGAACGAGTTTGCCGCCACGAATAATTTTGTAATTTGTTCACAGTATGTGTGGAAAAAGTTGGACTCATCGATCTCTTACCTGTCAGCATCAAAGTAGAATGTGACATTTTTGTGTGCCTTAAAATAAACTGATGTTCCTAATTCTGTCTCCTGTGTGGTTTTGTCAATGCCACGCATGCATGCACAGTCCATTTACAGCTGTAGCCATGTTTTATGCAATGCAGCAAATAAAAACAAACTTTCTGCTGTACGGTAATTGTTCGATGAAGCAATCACTATGCGAATTACAACACATGTGACAAATTGCTAGTTGTGCTTTTTCCGCGTTATATAAGATTATGTGGTTACATGAACAAAGAAACCAATGCCCCGCCACGGTGGTCTAGTGGCTAAGGTACTCGGCTGCTGACCCGCAGGTCGCGGGATCAAATCCCGGCTGTGGTGGCTGCATTTCTGATGGAAGCGAAAATGTTGTAGGCCCGTGTACTCAGATTAGGGTGTACTTTAAAGAACCCCAGGTGGTCGAAATTTCTGGAGTCCTCCACTACGGCTTCTCTTATTATCATATGGTGGTTTTGGAACGTTAAACCCCACAAATCAATCAATCAACAAAGAAACAAATGAAAACTGTTTCCAAGGTAACGCACAATACTTCCTTAATGCCCTGCCGAGTATAATTATTTTCTATTGGTATAACTAATTTATCCAGTCATTTTTTATTATGTGTCTATGCTGAGCATCTTCTGATACACACTGGGACAAAAACATCTTGCGTCTTCAGCTTAAACCAAGCTCTTTTTTTACAGTGCCACCTTGCTCTACAAAAACTATGTGCTGTAGCCTGTATCAAGATGGGACTGTGCTTCATTTGCCAAGCCTGAATTATTCCATGCAGTTTCTTTGTGAGAAAGAAATCAAACAGCACCATAAATAAAATATAAGGTTAAAATGGCAGAGCCTTGTTGTGCCTGTTGCCTTCTTTCTAATTTATCCACAGTGCTGCACGATTATCCCCTAAAATAAATGTATTCAGTAGTACACCATCAGTGTGCCACTAAGCACATTGTGAAAAAAGTGATCGACACAATAAATGAGGGAGTTATTTATTTCAGAGTCTCGCATAGGAGCAGGAGGTCCACTTCAGTACGCATAGGTTTTATAAAAAAGCAAAAAAATGAGTATACCACTCTTGCAGGAAGTTAAAAACATGCCGAAAATTCTAAAGCTGAAGAAGAAAGGACAAATGATTCCGAAGATATAGCACTCATGTGTAATAGGATACCACAATCTTGTGCATTTAAAATAAACTAATATTCATACCCTGGTTCGCTCTATAGCTTTGTTGATGCCAGGGGTGTATGCATTGCCCCTGTACTTCTGTAGCCATGTGTAAAACACTGTAAATAAATACTTTCTTCTCTACAGCATAAGTACATCCCAAGAACGAGTATGGATTCAGCGACTAGTTGCTAATCTGGTTAATTGGACAATGAACAGAGTATACATATGGCGTTTTTTCAACAGAGAAAGAGATAAAACCAGAGACCAAAGTTACAAGCAATGTTGCACCTATGCTGTACTCAATGTAGCTATTTCTTTTTGTTATGATTGATATACCAGTCATTCTTTCGCGTCATAATAGAACCAAAATGTGCTACGTCAAGTTAGGGCAACGTTTGCTGGGCCACATTAATCAAGTGTCTCAATTGCTCGGCTGCATTTGCATAGGCTAACTTAGGCATGAATTTATGATGAGCACTATATAAAGAAAAGACGTGGTGAAAATTACAGACACAGCATGTGTGTCCCATTGCCCTCTCTCTATTTCATCAACAGCGCTGTTATGCCCTCCTAAAAAAGAAGTATTCAATAATACACCTGCATGCACTGTGCATGTGCCACCAAGCACATTCCAAACAAGTGCTTCACAAAAACTCTGGAAGTCATTCCTTTCAAAGCCAATTACATCTGGTATGTAATGGGCATGCTACTTTTGCCAAACTGTTAAGACAGCATATGCCAGCAATTCTCTCTCTGTCTCTTTATATATATATATATATATATATATATATATATATATATATATATATATATATATATATATATATATATATAGAGAGAGAGAGAGAGAGAGAGAGAGAGAGAGAGAGCTGGACAGAAAGAAAATGTCTTTCAAATGCTAGGTATATATTTGGTAAAAAACTTTCAATATACATTTCAGAAAGAATCGGATTTGCAGAGAACTGCAGTGGTACTGTTTAGTTAATACTGCAGATGACTTCAAGTATGGTCGCATATCTCTTAACCTGTACTGTGCACATACACGGGCATCGTCACTGCACAACAAAGTTATTGCAGTTGATGAATCAGGGAACCAAGTTTCTTGTATTCTTTGCAGCTACATAAACTACATGCTTAGTGCATATTGGGTTCTCTCGAGAGAACCCAAGACGCACTTTGCACCCGGACATATTGTTGGAAAACGAACTTGTACTGCAAATGAAACAAGTTGTGCAAGGAATAAGTACAGGTGATAATTAACAGCATGATGTTGTAAAATCAATGTGACAATCACAACTGTATTAGTTATAACAGCCAAGTTTATTGTTTGATTTAATTTTTACGGTTCATTTTCCCGGTGGGTACGTGTGGAAAAGTTGTGAGTGAGTCATTGAAAGAGATTTGGTTGTATACAGTAGCGGTAATATTCCACGCTCGTTCATTTCCTCTTTATATGATCGATATACCCATGATAAATTGATCGGTGCAAGCAACGCCAGAATGTTTGCGAAACTTGTAGAATGTTTTAGACTATTTGCGTGTATGACACGTACTAGGAGTCAGGTTACTAACACAGTTTTTATAACTGTGATCTTAACGTGGGCCTCCACGATCACGCTCGCTTCTTCTTTAAACAACTGACATGGCCACCTTTCTCATAATACGGCATACCATCTTAAACACACATGACAATCGATACTGCATGAACTAGATCATCAGATGAAAGGCAGTTGTGAATGTCTGAGGAATGATGTACATGTACATCGAGCTATATATAAAGCATGCGAGATAGCTGAAGTGCGTTGGCGGGCTAGTTAGCTTATCATACTTGTATGTGCGATAGCTTGAGATAATCACGTCATGTGATCACGAATCTGGTCTCTTGAGATAATGTTGACTTTGATCTACTCGTTTGAGTCAAAATTGTGCCGTTGGGACCAGAGTTGAAAACGGCGGAAACGAAAATATGTGCGTTACTTGGCCCTAAATTGTCGTTACAATCCATGCATTTGTGTGTGCATTCACACCTGTAAAAGCGCATGGAGAAATCAATTTTATGCGCAAGAGATGTTAACTCTTATTATTCTGCTTGCCATGAGCAACCCAAGAGGTCCAATACCTTTCGTTACATACACAGCTAGATTTTTGACAGGCACACCTTCGATTAATGATCGTGCAGGAAGAATGTTTATTCTGTGTGGGTGCATGTTCTTGTTTTCTTCTGTCTGCATTCAATCGCGCTGTTCAAACTTAGTGGAAGCTTGCGCAAGAAGCTCCTACAACTTGTATACATCCGGAGCGCCGCTATCGGTATGCTCACAGCAAATATGCTTTACCGCGAAGCAAATGAGCTTCACCGACTGACGTTTTTGTTGTGCAGTAAAACCAAACAAATGCTACGTTGTTTTTGAATGCGTACATGATCGGCCCTTCCCTATGTGTGCATATGTATGTGTGTAATGACCACGGTGGTGTTCTATCATTCTAGCAATGTCTGCAGCTCCAGCTCCGTTTTCTATCCCGATAAGGGAAGTTTCTTTTGAATTTGAATTAAGAGATATTTTGCGTTGCATGCACCTTTCAGCGCCTAAATAACAACTTCGGTTTTATTGATTTATATGTACACCTGAACACGAGCATGGCTGGACAGCGAGTAGATAACCTTATAAAAAGTCAATTGACTAAGAAGAAAAAGTTGACTTCAATGGTCTGTCTTTCTATCTATTTAGCCTCCTACGTCTGGTTGCTCTTGTAATCACTCTCTTAGCTTTGGGCAAACCAAATTAGTATAGGAGAGTAAGAAGGTTTGACGAATATGATTGCCCGCCAGGTCATGAACAATGTCGCAATCCCATCGCGTATGTCGTCAAAACCTTTCTTCTAGAAGTGTAGTACACATAGTGCAGGTATGCGATTATGTGCCACAGGTGATTGACAGTTCGTCTACCCAAGAATGGCAAGAAATAATATTGATAATTTCAACATGACAACGTCGAGACAAATGTCAGTGTTGATCCTTACATAGAGCATTAATCAGAGCATCAAAGGTAACATGTGCAGGATATGAAAAGGCGCGGGAGTATAAGGAAAAAAAACTTTATAATTGCTATGTGGAAATAGAAGAGTACTCTGGTAAATCGAACTGAGACACACATATATGTTAACATAATATATAGATCATATATATACCCTATATCTAAAATAATAAGTGCACCAAACCACTGTGCTAGTATAGAAAAATTATATATATATATTAATATATATATATATATATATATATATATATATATATATATATATATATATATATATATATATATATATATATATATGTGTGTGTGTATATATTGACGCGCGTTTACATGTGGACGATAACGATGATGGGGCATTTAGGGGGCACGAGGTAGTGGGCCTCTAGCTTCTCTCGAGGCTGAAAAATACGATCTTGTGACTGAGCTGTTGAGGACACTCTGCTTTCGTCGTCCCAAGGTGTATCTGTGTTTTATTCGCGTTGTACCGCGACACTGGTGGAGGTGCTGGGCCGCAACCCTGTCTGATGCTCCACACGCCCGCTGGGAGCCGCTCATCGAGTCCAAACGCATTGTCACCTGTAGAAACACCGGTGCATCGCTCCAGTCGACGGTTGCGAGGCCTCGCGCCAGAGCTGACTCACTCGCCGGAACCTGCTAGGCACCGCACACCTCAACCAATGGCCAACGCAAGCTCGCAACAGGTGCCCCAAGGCAGCTTTCCGACGCACCCATCTCAGGTGACCCTCTTTCAACCCCTTGTTCCTGATCGCTTTAGTGGCGGTTCCCACGAAGACGTTCACGACTAGCTTGACCACTATGAGCGTGTTGCCAAGGCAAATCAGTGGTCGGAACAGGAAAAGCTTTCACGCGCCTATTTCTACCTTGACGACGGTGCTCGTACTTGGTATGAGAATAGAGAAGGCAATCTGTCAGCTTGGCCCGACTTTCGACAGAAGTTCGTCGATACCTTCGCCAATATCGATAGAAGGGACCGTGCGCAGCAGTTATTGGAGCTACGGGTTCAAAAACCCAACGAAACCGTTGCAATGTTTGCCGAGGACATGACTCGTCTCTTTCAACGAGCTAACCCGCACATGACGGAAGATAAAAAGTTGAGTTACCTCATGCGCGTTGTCAAGGAACAGCTTTTTGCTGGGCTACTGCGCAACCCTCCGAGTACCGTGGTTGACTTCATTACGGAGGCTACGGCTATCCAGCGGGCCCTTCATCAACGCTGCAAACAATATGACCGCATGTCCTGCAATGTCCCAATCAATGCTATCGCCATGATGTCTGAGAGTCAGAGCTGCTTGCGAGACTTGATTAGGGAGATAGTTCGCGAGGAACTGCAGAAGTTGTGAAATCCGGTTGCTGAAAATCCCATCGCGTCGATCGCTGAAGTCGTACGCGACGAAATCCACCAAGCATTGTCTACGGCTAGTCTTGATGCTCAGCAGCGTCCTATGAGCTACGCTGCCGCTCTCCGACGTCCACCACCCGCTATGCCGACGCTGTACCACCAGGTGCCGATGGCCCCTTCGTATCCGCCGCAAGATCAGACACTGCATCAACCACCTACAGCCATACAGCCATCAACCACCTACAGCCATACAACAAGCCGTCCACAGCCACCCCATGGGCATCGACGCGTCCACCGACCCGGAAAACAGATGCATGGCGCACAGTGGTCAGACGTCCACTATGCTTTCACTGCGGAGGTGCAGGACATATTGCTCGTCATTGCTGGCATCGAGGTGATTCATTCCGTCCTCATCGACCTTGGTTTGGCGGTCGACGTGCCAACGACGAATACACTCCGCGCCGTGACGACACCTCTTTCTATGGAGCCCTTTCCCACTTTGAGGACGGCTCTACCACTGCAGAGAATGCAATGCCTGCTCACCCTCCTGGTCCGAGACGTCAGTCCCGATCTCCGTCCCCCGCGCGTTCGCCTTTGTCGCACCGCCGCACCTATGCGGACCTTAATACAAGAAGGTCACCTAGCCCGCGCCGGGGAAACTGAGAGCGGCGACCTCCGGGGCAAGGTTGCAGGCCATAAAGATGACGACAAGAAGCCCCCACAGCACGACGCCATACAGCCGATAAGCCGTGAAAACGATGAAATTGTGACTGCTGACCTTAGTGTTCTTCTCGACGGCCAGAAAGTAACAGCTTTAGTCGACACTGGTGCCGACTTCTCCATTATCAGTCAGGACCTCGCCGACAGCCTCAGAAAAGTGAAGACGCCGTGGACGGGCCCTCATATAAGAACAGCAGGAGGCCAGTTATTGATGCCCTCGGGAAGATGTACCGCAAGAATTGACATCGGAGGTTCTCCTTTCACTGCGTCGTTCGTCGTTATCACCGCATGCTGCAGAGACGTAATTCTTGGCATGGACTTTTTACGGGAATATGGTGCCGTCATCAACATACCAGGAAGCTTGATTACGTTTTGCAACAGTTCGGGCTTACCCAATTCTCCAGAGGCGCGACGAAACCAACTGCGTCTTACTGATGACGATGTGGTTCTCCCTCTGAGGTCATGCACGCTTGTTTCTGTGGCCGCCGCTGCTCAGTTTGACGCCGAAGGAGTTGCAGACCGAATAAGCTCGCTGCTCTTCACCCACGGTATTTCTGTCGCACGAGGTATCGTCAGAGTTGCTGCTGGACGCACGGACTTGCTGCTGACCAATTTTAGTGCTGAGCGCCGGCACCTTCCTAAAGGCACGGCTGTCGCTTACTTCGACGATGTCGTAGATGCCGAAGGCTGCTTGGCGGTAGTCGACGAGTCGCTAAATCTTGATTCAGTGCCTGTTCTGGACGTTAGCATTACTTTGCCAAAAGACGACCGACGCAGACTTCTTGAGCTACTGGCCAAATTTCAAGACTGCTTTTCGACAACATCAAGACTTGGCCGCACGCTTCTAACCAGGCATCGAATAATTACCGAGGAAACGGCGAGACCTCTTCACCAGAACCCTTATCGCGTGGCTCCAAAAGAACGTGAAGCAATACAACAGCAGGTAGACAGAATGCTTGAAGATGACGTCATTCAGCCTTCACAGAGCCCCTGGGCGTCGCCTGTAGTTCTCGTTAAGAAAAAGGACGGCAGCCGGCGCTTCTGTGTGGATTACCGGAAGCTAAATCAGGTGACCAAGAAAGACGTATATCCACTACCGCGTATAGACGACTCTCTCGACAGACTTCAACATGCTCGATACTTCTCTTCAATGGACTTGCGGAGTGGATACTGGCAAATCGAGGTGGACCCGAGAGACCACGAGAAGACCGCTTTTGTGACACCAGATGGGTTATATGAATTTAAAGTCTTGCCATTCGGTTTGTGCTCAGCCCCTGCTACCTTTCAAAGACTCATGGATACCGTGCTTTCTGGGTTGAAGTGGAAAACATGCCTAGTATATCTGGACGACGTCATAGTGTTTTCCGCGACGTTTGACGAGCACCTTGAAAGACTTGAGGTGGTCTTACGAGCCATACAGTCCGCGGGCCTGACGTTGAAGCCTGAAAAGTGCCACTTTTGCTACGAAGAGCTGCGATTTCTTGGTCATGTCGTCAGTCATGCTGGCATTCGTCCCGATCCTGAAAAAATCGCAGCCGTAGAACAGTTCCCTATGCCGACCGATAAAAGGGCTGTCAGACGCTTTCTCGGCCTCTGCGCATATTATCGACGATTTATCGCGGACTTCGCACGCATAGCATCACCGCTAACTCGCCTCACAAGAGAAGACGTCACCTTTGAGTGGAATAACGAAGAGGAAGCTGCTTTTAACGATCTTCGCCAGCGACTACAAACACCCCCAGTCTTTGCCCACTTCGACGAGAGAGCCCCTACGATGCTTCACACCGATGCTAGCAATGTTGGTCTGGGAGCTGTGCTTGTGCAGCAGCAAGAGGGCGCAGAAAGGGTAATCGCTTACGCAAGCAGAACGTTAACACGTGCTGAGGCTAATTACTCCACGACTGAGAAGGAATGTCTCGCCGTGGTATGGGCGGTTACGAAATTTCGTCCGTATTTATATGGCCGTCCCTTCAAAGTAATTAGCGACCACCACTCACTGTGTTGGTTAAATAATCTTAAAGACCCTACCGGCCGATTAGCGCGTTGGAGTCTCAGGCTGCAGGAATTCGATATGGCAGTCGTACATAAGTCAGGGAAGCGACATATGGGCGCCGACTGTTTGTCTCGTTCACCCATTGAGTCGGCAACTCTACCCGAGGAGGAGGAAACATCATTTCTCGGTGTCCTCGACACGACCCCCATTGCGCAGCAACAACGAGACGACGCTGAGTTGCTTGGCTTAATTACCTACTTGGATGGCAGATCTCGGAAGGCGCCAAGAGTTTTCGCAAGAGCGTTGCCATCATTTTGTTTACATGGCGGAGTACTTTATAAAAGAAATTTTTCGTCGACGGGATCTGCCTATCTGCTCGTCATCCCAGCAGCCCTTCGAACCTAAGTACTGAAAGCATGCCACAACGAGGTTACCTCTGGCCACTTGGGTTACACAAGAACGTTGGCCAGGGTACAGCAAAGGTATTACTGGCCAAGACTAACCACAGCCGTGAAGCACCACGTTCGTACCTGTCTCGACTGCCAGCGACGCAAGTCACCGCCAACTAAACCAGCTGGCCTCCTGCAACCCGTACAGGTCCCAATGACTCCATTCCACCAGATCCGGCATGGACATTTTGGGCCCACTCCCTACTTCTACTGCAGGCAACCGATGGGTTATCGTCGCGACGGATTATTTGACCCGTTATGCCGAGACAAAGGCTATCCTCACCGGTACAGCAGCGGAGGTGGCAAGATTTTTTATCGAGAATATTGTACTGAGGCATGGTGCACCAACCGTCGTAATCACAGACAGAGAAACCCCATTACAGCAGCTGTTTTGGACGATGTTTTGATGCTGAGTGGAACAACGCATCGTAAGACCACCGCATACCACCCACCAACGAACGGGCTGACAGAGCGTCTAAACAAAATCATTGAAGACATGCTTTCGATGTACGTTGACCTCGAACACAAAAATTGGGATACAATCTTGCCTTACATAACGTTTGCATACAACACGGCCAAGCAAGAAACGACCCGCATGACACCTTTCAGCCTCGTTCATGGACGGGAAGTACGTACCATGTTAGATGCAATGTTACCGCACGAAGGCGACGACATCGTCCCGGACGCCGACACGTTTACGGAACGCGCAGAAGAAGCTAGGCAACTTGCACGTTTACGGATCAGCCAGCAGCAAGACTACGATGCAGGCCGCTACAATGCTCACCGCAGAACAGTCGTCTACCAACCTAACGACAAAGTATGGGTTTGGACGCCCATACGAAAACGAGGACTTTCCGAAAAACTCTTAAGAAAATACTTTGGACCGTACCTAGTTGTGCGACGACTGAGCGATGTGACTTACGAAGTTGTTCCCGACTGTTCGTATAGTACAAGGCGTCGCCAGCACCATCCTGAACTCGTTCACGTAGTCCACATGAAACCCTACGTCAGCGAGTGATTGCATGATACTTTACTTTAGAAAAAAAACTGCATTACAGACTGCGCATCGGGGCGATGCTCTTTGAGAGAGAGGCAAATGACGCGCGTTTACATGTGGACGATAACGATGATGGGGCATTTAGGGGGCACGAGGTAGTGGGCCTCTAGCTTCTCTCGAGGCCGAAGAAGACGATCTTGTGGCTCAGCTGCTGAGGACACGCTGCTTTCGTCGTCCCAAGGTGTATCTGTGTTTTATTCACGTTGTACCGTGACAATATATATATATATATATATATATATATATATATATATATATATATATATATATATTATTGTCTCTGACAAAGGCCGTGTCACGGCTGAAACATTAGTAAATACAATTTCCTTTTCAAATGTGCTATCTGCAAGTTCATTAATTATATGTAGAACGGTTGAGCGACGCACACTAATTTTGGTACGTGAGTGATCAACTCGGTGAGTGGACCACGTCAATACCAAATTTGGGCCATTTCACCCAATTTTGGGAGTCTTAGAGCGATTTCATGTGCGAAGCGGGCGAGGCCCCGCTATGCCTAACGACGACTACTTTCGCTCCGACCATGTGCTCGGTCGGCGCGGCACTTGAGGCGGCCTTGGAGGCCTCCCCAGAGCTCGCCAGGCTTCGGAACGACGAGAACGACCAACACTACGAAGAATTCCAAGCTATGTACACCTCGGCCGCGGATATAAGTGCGGATTCTGCTCGCAAGAGGCGGAATGGCCAGCTAGGCCTAACCGCCGCAAAGGAGAAAGCCGCCGAACAACCGACCGGATCGCGACTCGACGCCAGCGGGGACTGCTCGACGACGATCGGCGACGGTTTTCCGACCGCCACCGGCATCGGACAGTGTGTTACCGCGGTGAACAGTGACTGTGACCCGCCGAACTCGTGTGCGGGTTGGACCGTAGTGGCCTCTCGACGCGAGAAGAAACGGCAAAAAACGGGCAGCCCATCGCAGCGGGATACCCAAACCGCAGGTGAGCCGAGCAAGTTTCTATCGGCTTCGAACGCTAAGTTGAAGGAGGAGCGTAGGCGCGAACAGACAGCGCAGTACGTTGCGAAAGTGAACGCTAATATGGCAAAGTCAGCCCGCATGCCTACTTTCGCCAAGAAAGACGAACACCGCGTGGTTGTTAGGCCTCGGGGGGGACTCGTAGTGAGTGCCACCAAAATGACCACGCTGCGCACAGCCATCATAACAGCGGCTAACATTAAGATCGAAGAAGCGGAGGACGATTCGTTTGCGCCGAACGCCGCCCAGAACATTATAGTGCTGAGCACTCCTAGCGAAGCGAGATCTTTTCGCTACGGATCGATCCGTAATATCACGGTGGAGGAACGCACGTATGAAATGTTTGCGTATAAGAGCACCCCAGACAACACCTCACGGGGTGTAATAAGTGGAGTGGGCAGAGAGGAACCCGAGGAACAGATCACTCGGTTCCTAGTGAACAAGCATAACCCCACCGTTATGGCCGCACACCGGCTCGGAAATTCTGAGTCGGTGGTAATTCTATTTGAAGGAAACAAAGTACCGCGCTACGTAAAGTATGGCGGCTTTGTCTCGAAGTGTACGCTGTACAGGCAGCACCGTGAGGTCTGCACTACATGCGGCAAAATAGGGCACAGGAAAGATGTGTGTCCAACACCGAATGCTAGGGTGTGCTTCGCTTGCGGTAGAAACAACCAAGGAGGAGACCATGCAGAATACTGCAAACCAAGATGCAAGTTCTGCGGCGGCTCCCACGTCACGGGCGCGGGCAAATACAAGAACAAATTCAAAACGCCGCTACAAATCAAGCAGCGGCAGAGGATAAAACAGATCACCGAAACTATAACCGAGATGGCGCCCGCGAAAGCGCCCGGGGAGGCTGCGCTTTCTAGAAGATTCGACTTCCCGGAGCCGGGAGCCAGCGGGACACGTCACGAACAAAACGGCGTGGCAAGCCGTGATAGGAGCAGAGCGGAACCGGAGGACGTGAAGTGGGCTGACGTCACCTCCGGAAGACCGAAAGAAACGCGTCCGCCAAGACCGGCGCCGCAGGTGCAAGCGCACCTGAGCGTGACAAACAAGTCTGACGTCAATGGCGCGGCGATGACGCAAACGCGCGGGGCCCTGAGCAGACCAGCAGCTGCAACGCTGAAGGAGCCTGTCAAGATGCCAAGCGGCGGCGGCTGCAGCGAACAATGCAAGAAAGAGACGCGGGAGTTGAAAGCTACCGTTAAGAAAATGGAGAAGGCGATGGAGGAACTCCAGACGGCGATGGCGGCGACGCAGCTCACCATCAAACAACAGCGAGGCGTCATCGACGAACAACGAGACGCCATTAGAAGGCTTCAAGAGGGGGGATCAAGGAACGAAGCCAACAACAAGATGGCGACAGACGCCGATGAGGATGACAACGGAACCCCAACGAACATCACGGGCAACCGCTTTGTCAACACTACAACCCCTAAGACCTACCAATTCACCGCCAAAGCGAAGACCCCAACAAGGGCATCCATGATTGCGGTGGCAAGAGGGTTGGAAGCACAACACGAAGAGGAACTAGAAAGCGAAAGCAACGAGGAAGAAGATGATAGTGCCTCGGTCATCTCGGTGGCAACTACAAACAACGGAGACAGGACCAAACCCCTCGGCTACGGGAGCTTCAGTAAGAAGATCAGTCGGAACGCGAGAGCTATAAAAAAATGGGGCAAGAGCTTTGAGGGCATCGAGCAGAGAATCCTCACGAAATGCACCCAAGTCATCCAACAGCAACTTGCGCAAATGATTCAGCTTCAAATCGAGCAAGCGCTAGAGAGGGCCCTGAGCCCCGAGAAGCTGCAGCCGCTAATTGGTGAAGCGGCGCATCAATATTGCCAAACACAAAAGGCTCTCCCTCATAATGGACAGCAACAATAAGATCAAGATCTGGCACTGGAAAGCCAACGGGTTCCGGTGCCGAAAAGCAATCCTACAACAGTACTTGAGATCGCTGGCACCGACGGCTCGCCCGGACGTGATAGCGGTCCAAGAAACCCACACTGAAGACACGCCGACGCTGCCAGGGTATCGGACACACGCCTGCCCCCCGTCCGCTCGCACATGCGGGAAGGGTGCGGCGCAGGGCGTGTGCACATTCATCCGGAAAGGCATCGCCCACGTGAAACACCAACAGTTCCTGGGCAGCAGGGACACCGCCATCGAGCTGTGCGTCACCGAGCTAGCGATTAGCGGCAAAGGACGAGGAACCCGGGGTGCAAGAAAGAAGAAGACATCAACCACCGTCTTCATCGCTAACATCTATAGCAATCCAAGACATGGAAAGCAGAAATTCAAAACTCTTTTCCATAAGATCAAAAGCACCACATCACAAGCACAGAAAGACCTGGCCAAAAGAGGAGACGCTGCCGCGGTAATATGCGGCGATTTCAACGCGCAACATCGAGAGCTCGGCTACACGACCACCACGTCCAAGGGAAGGAACCTTCTTGAAGATGCCGGCGAAGCCGAGTTCACGTTACTGATCAATCCAGCCCATCCATCAAGGATCGGAACATCGGTTGCCCGGGATACAAATCCAGACCTCACCTTTGCGATGCTGCCCGAAGGTGGCACCGCGAAGTGGAGGAATACGGGAATCAACCTGGGCAGCGATCACTTCATCATCGAAATTGAATTACCGCTGGCTCATCTCAACGGAAACCCGAACCGCGACAAAACAATAAAGCACAAACTCGTCGACTGGAGCAAGTTCCGTAACACAAAACTCGGCGAAGTCGACAATATCGACGAGTGGTCAGCGAAGCTGCTGGCGGCAACAGAAGGGGCCACAGAAGAGATCGATGCACCCGAGGAAATCGAAACCATGGACCCGAGACTAGCCCACCTCCTCGAAGCCAGGCGCTCGCTCCAAAAGCGTTGGCGGCGGCAACGTCACAACAGAAAGCTACGAAATAAGATCGCAGAACTCGGCCGAGAGATCGAGCGACACTGCAGGCAGCTCTGCTCACAGCGGTGGTTTGCACTCTGCAGCCAGGCTGATGGACAGCTTCACCGTGGCGGCACTTGGAAACTCCTCAGGCAACTGATGGATGAGACCAAGAGCTGCGAATACCAACGTACACGCATGGCCCAAATCCTACACACCACCGCTCGTCAACTAAGCGAAGAGGAGATGTTCAAGCGACTCAACTAGCGCTACCTCCCCATCACCAGTCACGAAGACCACCCAGACTACGCCGGCCAGCCGAACCTCCACCTCGACCGAGATCTAGAGGAATGGGAAGTGAGGCAGGCGGCCCAGGACCTGAACTGTCGTTCGGCCACCGGACCCGACAGAGTTAGTAACAAAGCTCTACGCAACCTGAGTGACTCAGCCATCACATCACTGACACGCTACTACAACAAATGCTGGCGTAACGGCAAGCTGCCCAAGGCCTGGAAGACAGCAAAGACGATCCTGCTGCCAAAACCAAACAAGCCACCGGGTATAGAGGGCCTGCGTCCCATCTCGCTCACGTCCTGCGTGGGAAAGGTACTGGAGCACGTTCTTAACACCCGGTGGAACCGTTACATGGAAGCGCACCATGTCTACCCGGACTCAATGCTTGGCTTCCGGGCCAAATTGGGAACGCAAGACGCCATGCTCCTGATCCAACGAGAAGTCCTTGACCCACCGGGCGGGACTCCAAAGAATGACAACCGAGCGATCTTGGGCCTGGACCTGCAGAGCGCCTTCGACAACGTTAGACACTCGTCGGTCCTGGCTCAGGTGTCCCGCCTGGGGCTGGGCGCAAGATCGTACAACTACATCAGAGCCTTCCTTTCTCGCCGCACGGCCAGGCTGGAGGTGGGAGGAACGAAGCTCGAAGAACGAGAGCTGGGCAGTGTCGGGACCCCACAAGGCTCGGTCATCTCCCCGTTCCTGTTTAACATTGTCATGATCGAGGTGGCCAGGCGTCTGGAGGCGCTGGGCCCGGGGATACGACACTGCCTCTACGCCGACGACGTAACCATCTGGGCCACGGGTGGAAGCGACGGAGACATCGAGGCGGGTCTGCAGGCGGCGGTGGACGCCGTGGAGTCCGCACTCTTGGGCACGGGCTTGCGGTGTTCGCCACAAAAATCACAGCTACTCATCCTGCCACCACCTGGGAGGCACAGAAAGAAGGCAAGTCGAGAGGCGGCCGAGAACATCATCGTGCGCACCAGTGACGGTATGCAGATCCCGCACGTCCCGGGGCTTCGAGTCCTGGGGATGTTCGTGGACGGCACCCAAACCAACGCCACGGCGGTCAAGAACATCACAACCAAGATGGGCATCGCAGCGCGCCTTGTCAAGCGAATGTCGTCCCGCTACCGGGGCATGAAAGAGAGGGGGCTCCTGCATCTGCTGGAGGCTTTCGTTATAAGCCACGCGGCATATGCGGGGGCCTTTCACCGCTGGATCGACGCTGCCATCCGGAAGGCTTACGCGGGGGCTCTTGGGCTCCTACCAGGCACAAAGACAACGGCCTTGCTGTCTCTGGCAACACACAACACGCTCTCGGAGATCAGCGAGGCCCAGAGAGCTTCGCAGCTGAGCCGCCTGAGCGACACAGCCGCGGGCAGAGGATTACTCGATCGGGTAGGATTATTACCTCCTGGAGAACGCCCGGGCGCAGGACCGGACGGGGAGCTAGAAAAGCAAGTCCCCCTGAGCGATGAGGCAGCGAGGAAAATCATTGTCTACCCGCTGCCAAAGAACATGGACCCAGAAAGGGACACGGGCAGGCGAGCGGCGAGAGCAGTGGCGCTGGCCCGTCAACATCAGAGAGACGAGGGCGCAGTCTACGTGGACGCCGCAAGATATTCGGGAAGACGCAACGCCTTCGCAGCAGTGGTGGTCAGCGCCACTACCGGTAAACTACTAACAGCAAGCACCGTGCACGCCCGAACAGCCGGCCAGGCAGAGGAGGCGGTGATAGCCCTGGCCACAGGTAGGCCGGGCACGCGTACGGTGCTAAGCGACTCAAAGCAGGCAATTAGGAATTTTGCCCGAGGCATGGTCTGGCGGGGCACGGAGCGGCTAGTGACGTCCATCGCGGCCTCGCTGGCTGCTCGCGGCGCCGCTGCAGGACCAACCATCACCCTCAAATGGTTCCCAGCCCACATGGGACGACACCTGGCTCCCGACATCGAGAACCGCAACGAGGAGGCGGACGCTGTGGCCCGTGATCTCATCACGTGCCGGACCACGGCAGCCCATCTCCCTGAAACCAGCGGTGAAGAACGAGAAGACCTCGATCCCCTCACCGACTACGGAGGGATCCTGGCGGCCTACAGAGAGGCCAGGAGAGCCTTTCTGCCCCCGCATCGTGAACTGTCACGTGCGGAAGCAGTGAAGCTCCGGCAACTGCAAACGGAATGCGTGCTAACGCCAGCATTGGCCCGGCACGTATGCCCCGACATGTTTGTGGACGCTAAGTGTAGCGCGTGCGAACGTGAACTAGCCACCCTCCGCCACATCATGTGGGGCGGGTGTAACAGTAATGTGAACAATGGGAATGGGCAGTGCCAGGACGCCACGTATCCCGATGAGGTGGGAGCATGGATACGCTCCCAAGACTTAAACACACAACGAAGGGCTATCCAGCGGCTTGAGGAGGCCCTGGCAAAGCAGACGAGAAAGGGAACCGACGCCCCGGACAACGGGAGAGGAGGAGCCCGAGTATCCAATGCCTAGCCAGAGCACAACGTCCTCAAGATCTAGAGCCTGGGACTATAGGACTATTAGCTATAGTTTTTAGATAGGGAATACCCGCCCCCTGCGCGGACTTCCCGCACGCCGGATGCACAAAAATGTTGTTTCTCTCTCTCTCTGAAACCTTTCTACTACAGAAGATACTTAGACGATATTTTTATGATATGGAACCACGATGAGGGAAGTCTTCTCCGCTGTATAGAGGATTTTAACAAGTGCCACCTGTCAATTAAATTCACGCACGAAATTTCCAAAACTAGCATTAACTTCTTGGACGTCACTGTCACGGTCAAAAATGACCGCTTGTCAACAAACCTTTACAAAAAGCCTACAGACCGTCAAATGTACCTACATTTCAACAGCAGCCACCGAAAACATTGCAAAACGGGTATTCCATATTCTCAGGCCTACCGGTACCGAAGAATATGCACCGATATGCGGGAATTTGACAGACACGCAGAACACCTAAAGCATTCCTTATTGAAGCAAAATTATCTGGAAGACATTATTGACGATGCCATACTACGTGCTCGAAACGTGAACAGGAATGATATAATTAAGGGATCAAACAAATTATCTAAAACGACTTCCTAAACGAAACTTGTACTAACTTACTTCTCATCAGCGCCACGAATAAACAACATACTTTCCGCCATTTCAACAAAATCAGGCAAAGCAAACGACTAACTTCTATTTTCGCGAAGCCACCTCACGTGGTGTGCCACAGGGATAAAAATCTGAAGGACATTCTTGTCAGAGCAAAAACAAACACTCCCAAAATTCAATCAGGGTGCCATCCCTGCGGAAAAGCTCGATGCAAGGTATGCCCACAGATGGTCACAACACGTGAATCCAAAGCGAACTTCTCGGATTTCAAATTCTGCATAACTGAAAGCCTTAATTGTGACTCCAGGAACGTAATATACGTGCTACATTGCAACATCTGCGGACAAGAATATATCTGCCAAACAGACACGCCATTTCGGCTGTGGTTCAATAATCAACGGTACCACGCCACTTCACAGCCAAAGCTAACTCTATCTAGACATCTGCGCCTGCCAAACCACAGTTTTGAAAGTATCAGCGTAACTGTTTTGCAGTCCAGTTTCTCAAACAGACGCGAGCGCGAACAGCATGAGGCATGTTTTATTTTCCAATTTCGAACATTAGTAGCCGGCATCAACGAGGACCTCGGAAGACTCTCCTGCCTCCACGAAATAAGCCAGGAGGAAATTCGGGACAAAGATTGATAGCTGGAGACCATGCTTATTTTTTCTGACTGACTCGTACGTGTACACTGTCTTTTCTTGTTTATTTCTCTTCTTTTTTCTCTTTTTTTCTTTTTTCACATGCACATACAAAGTGGTTCTGTTCGCTTACCACTTGATGACCATTGAAGGGAAACGGACGAAGATGAAAGAGAGCCGACCGACCCATTAAGAGGAAACCCTTTCCTTACGCACGCCGTCACGTACCCCTCCCGCCACCGCAGCGACAATCTTGGGTGGCCCGACACACGTCGAGAACTGACCAGCACGGGATTGGAACCGGATGTGGACATACACGGACATGTGGTTTTGTTCTCAGTGTTGACAGTGGTTTTTCTTCTTTTTTTACTTTCTTTTTTGTTTTTTTCTTTCTTTTACTTTTATTCTCTTGGTCTTTTTTCTTCGCTTTCTTATTTTTTAGTTCTCTCTCACTCTCGCAAACATCTTCCAAGGCGAGAGGGACGCGGCAGCAACGAAGTTTGGAAGTTCATGTTAGTATAACTCATCCCCTGATGAAGGGAGGACCCCTCCCGAAACTGTTGGGAAATAAATATATTTATCCTTGTTGACAACGCTCCCGTTGCGCCATATCCCATATATATATATATATATATATATATATATATATATATATATATATATATATATATATATATATATATATATATATATATATATATATATATATATATATATATATATATGTATATATATATACTGCTCACGGCAGGTTACTTCTTCACCCACTTTTCTTTCATCTTGTGTACATTACATTGGTTTCAATAACTCTCCCTATAGATTCCTTGGCATTATGTCTGTTAGATCTCATTATTATTGTGTCAAAACACGGAAAAGCTGAGGAAAGTGAATTCAAATAAATGAATGAGTACATGGTAGAACTGGATCAGTTTAAAACAACTTAGGCAAATATCTTTAATTCCGATCTTGTAAATTAAGCATATTGTGGAAGAGAACCTAAATAATCGCGGCTGTGGCTGATGCAAAATTCTAAACAAACTGCATGCATGAGCACTGATTGAAGGTGCGCTTATCAAAAGTTAAATATATATGGTAAAATTGGTGTGTTACCTTTTGGATGGTGCTTTTGACAAGCATGCTAATAAGAATTAACACCTCGTGCTTATCAAAGTGATATTTTCATGTGCTTTTTCAAGTGTGAATCCACATAAATATAGTTGCATGTAGTACAGCACTCTGTCGAATTGAAACAGGATAATTCAGGGCTAAGTAACGCACATACTTTTGTTTCCACCGCTTTCACCTCGGGTCAAATCAGCGCAATTTCGAGTCCAGCCCCTGGATCAGAGTCACCGTTATCTTTAGAGACCAACTTTGTGGTGATGTGACGTGGTTACCTTGAGCTATTGCGCATAGAAGTATGATAAACAAACTAGCCCGCCAACGCGTCCAGTCACTGTACGATGTTTAATACTATCCCCTGTGACTCGTGCCTTGGGCGCAAATAGTCTAACAATTTAGTAGAAGTTTTTCAAAGATTATGGTGTGGCCATGGCGGTCGAAGGCCTACAAATGAGTGTGCCGGATCTTGCAGCAAAAAACAATAATAAAAATTATGCAATGAACTTGGTTGTTATAAACTACAGTTGTGGCTCTCACGTGAGCCGGCTCTGGGATTCATATTATATTATGCAGTGAATTATCGCCTGTATGCCTTGGAAGTTGTTCAGACTTCGTTGACGCGTTCACGTAAACGCCTTTAATGACTTTGCATAACTTGTTTCACTTGCACTGGAAATCTACATCTTACGGAACATATTTCTAGGCTCGAAAAGACAACTCATGGCAAGCCGTGTTTCTGTAGCTGCAACAAATATAAAAAAAACTTTATTGGCTCAATTCATTGCAATAACTTTTGCTGTGAAGTGCAGAGTTGCATGCACAATATGTAGACCGGCCGAGATATATGTGACGTACCATACTTTGAGATCATCTGTACTACAATTTAAAAAGTGCCTATAATCCTACAGTTCCCGAGAATCCGTTTCTCTCAGTAAAGTGTGTTTATTGTTTCTCGCCAATACTGGAAACCTTTATCCTTTCTCTCCAACTTTAGAATTGCTGACATTATTTGAACTTTCTCGCAAGTGTAGTATACTCATTTTCTTTTTCAATGACGTAACCCATACATCCCAGATGTGGTGCCTCAACTCCCGTAATTCTCCGCCGCGGTGGTCTACTAGCTAAGGTACTCGGCTGATGACCCGCAGGTAGCGGTATCAAATTCTGGCTGCGGCAGCTGCATTTCTGATCGAAGCGGAAATGTTGTAGGCCCGCGTACTCAGATTTGAGTGCACGTTAAAGAACCTCAGGTGGTCGAAATTTCCGGAGTCCTCCACTACGGCGTCTCTCATAATCATATGGCGGTTTCGGGACGTTAAACCCCACATATCAATCAATCTACTCTCGTACCCTGAAATGAACGACTCTCCCAAATTTTGCGGAGCACTCGTTCTTTGTGGAGAACTTGTTCACACTGCGCATGGCAGCCCACACTGCAGGTGTACTACTTAATATGGATTTTTTTGGAAGGTATCAAACATCTCAGTAGATGAAATAGAAGGCAAAAGACACATATGCTGTGTTTGTCATTTTCACTCACCTTTTCTTTATGGCACTCTAAAATTTCTTCGCCATCAAGTAATGCAGAACTTAATCCAGTACAATGCTAATGCAGCCTACACACTAGCTAAATGTGTCCCGGAAAACACAGCCCTTACTTTACACAGAATATTTTGTCAATATTTTGTATCATAAGATTGCCCGGCATAGCCACATGCTGAAGAGTGACTGGAGAAATCAGTCACAAAAAGAAATAATTATTAGAATGAAAATTTTTTAGAATGGTAAAGATGCAATATTGCTTTTCACCTTGGTCTCTGCTACTTTTATATGCTTCCATGCTAACACAAACGCATAACTCTGCTCATTCTCGAGTTAGCAAAAAGTTAATTGTAGTTCAAAAGTAGCAGAGGCTGGATGGGAACAGAGGCCCCGCCAGCTCAGCGAAGTAGCCCCACCCTAAAAGCCCCTAAGCAATTTGTCACTTAATCTCTACTCCCTCCTACACGTACCTCTACCTTGAAGAAGAGAGTTTGTGTGTGTGTGTGTGTGTGTGTGTGTGTGTGTGTGTGTGTGTGTGTGTGTGTGTGTGTGTGTGTGTGTGTGTGTTCGTACTACATGGCTAGAGCTGCACAAAGACTATGCATGCATCCCTGGCATCAACGGAGCCAAGGAGAAACCAGGGGATGAATATCACTGTATTTTAGGGCACACAATACTGTCACATCCTAATATGAAGCTGACAGGTATGAAATAGAGTTCATTTCCAAGAATTCAAGAGTGAAGGTGAACTTGTAATTGAGAAGCATAGCAAATAAGCAGTATATTAAGACACATCGAAGGTAGGCCAGGCTTATTAGAACCAACTTTGTAGGTGGCTTCCAAGCACACACGTGCAATTCCAGATAATGCACCCAGGGTCTAAGGCGTTAAAGTGTGAATGCAGAAAATGAGAAATAGACTAGTGAGTTCATTAATAAAAAATGGCAAATCTCACGTACAGTGGGAATCGATGATATGTGAAGCATGAATGAGGAAGGTTGATATGTTGCTTAAAATCAGAATGTTACGAAACGGACGTAAATTATAATGAGCATGACTTCCATGTCATGATTATTAAGTTTGGACATGTCATTTACCTTCATTGTCTATTCGCGCCATGTGATACCAAATTTGGTATATGTGGAGCTAGCGAAACGGCCGCGAGCCCGCTATGAGCATAGCATGTAGTGATGTTTTACATGACATGCATATCATGATTTTCATGTTTGGATGTGTCATTTACCTTCATCGTCCATTCACGTCACATAATTATCAAGTTCGTTATATGTGTAGCTAGCCAAACGGCTGCGATTGCATCATGAGCGTTGTGTGATGTCATGCTCTCACATGACACGCATGTCATGTTTGTAATGTTTGCACCAGTCATATACCTTCGTCATATGTTGATACCACGTAACACCAAATTCGGTGTATGTGAAGCCAGGGGCGAATCAAGCTACTTATATTAGTGGCAGGGGGGGGGGGTCATCTAGAGTAACACCGTAGAGGGGGGCGTGGTTATGACTTTTTGTTTTTACTGGCAGTAAAACCACTTCATAGCTCAAATACTGTTAGTGTGTGCTCACAGTGGTTTAATTGACTCATGAAATAAAAATCAAACATTCTGCATGGCAATCAAGTATTCTACCACAGAGCCACACCAGGTCTCGACACTGCTGTGGAAATAGACACCACTCAAGTACAATGTTGCTTGAAAGGTCAATTGCAGTTGCAATCCTAATTTTTTAATTTCTAAAATTTCTAAAATTTTCTTAAAATTACACATGCGCTTTTATGATGCAGCCACCATGTCCAGTTCACGTCGATTGTAGTTAGTGCCATACAATTTGGTAGATTTGTGTAGCAGTGTTCGGGGCTATCACCCTTGAGAGCGCAAGCCCTACATATCAGCTTACCGCAACTGATGTTGATAGCACTCGTGTTGCTTCCAGCATCATTATTCAAAAGTAAACAACTGGTTATATAAAACATGCAACTGTTGAACATACATCTTTGTGTACAACATTTGTTCATATGTTAAATGTCATATAGTATGTTTTGCTAAATACACCACAGTCACCTTCCTTCAATGGTATACGTAAGTCTCAAATTGTAAATTTTGTCATCGTACAACATTTTTATACATTAAAAGAAGTCAACATTTTTTCAGTCCTTTTTTTCTGTGACCCTACGTGGACAAAGTTTTTTCCCTTAGAAATTCGCTTAATTTTTAATTACAGAAAAAATAAAACAAGTGCCTATCTGTTGTTTCATCTCTGAAAATAATTGATACTAGTTTGTTCATTGCTAACAAGGGCACCCTTTCGCGCCGGAAAATGAGGCACGTGTAGGCAGGAAAACCTTCGGGGTGCAAACCGCACGTACTACATACCTAGCCGCCGAACACTTGTTTATGTACAACTATCGATCATATGATCGTATGCAGCTGTATGAGGAATGAGTAGTGCCATACAGGCTCTTTGAATATGATTCGTGTTTCTCAAGCAGGAACGATTCACTTTTGCATTTTGCAATCACGATCACGATCTCAATGGAAATTACGTCGTGTAACACTTGCATGGCTTAACCGAGACACAAAATCGGCCTCGTTGACCAATAAAATGGCGGCAACGCCACTCGTTGATTATTTGATACATTCGATAAGCACGCGGCAAAACAGTCAAAAGCAAGTTGCCAAAGCATATGATCAAGCACAGTGAAAACCACACTTTGATTCTCAGTAAAATTTGTACAACGAACGCTGCCACCTCACACACACACACAAAAATCAAATTTAAGCAATCACAAAAATAACGCTGAAGCACGTAGTGACAGTGCAAATATGGTCTCTAGTGCAAAGGACACTAGTGCAAGTTCAAGCGCTGCAAACACCGTCCACAAGATTGTGGTTCTAAAAGGGAAAGAAGAGAAAAATGAGCCCCGTAACTGTCTGCATCTGGTGCAACACTTCAACAGTAGCTTACAAGCTACAAGGGATGGCAGTAAGGAGGGTTTAAAAGGATAGGATTAAAGATAATCATAATCATTATCATCATAATCATCATAATTATCATAATAATCATCATCATCAGCCTGACTACGTCCACTGCAGGACAAAGGCCTCTCCCATGTTCCGCCAGTTAACCAGGTTCTATGCTTGCTGCTGCCAATTTATACCCGCAAACTTCTTAATCTCATCTGCCCACCTAACCTTCTGTCTCCCCCTAACTCATTTGCCTTCTCTGGGAATCCAGTTAGTTACCCTTAATGACCAGCGGTTATCCTGTCTACGCGCTACATGCCCGGCCAGTGTCCATTTCCTCTTATTGATTTCAACTATGATATCCTTAACCACTGTTTGTTTTCTAATCCACTCTCCTCTCTTCTTGTCTCTTAATGTTACACTTACCATTTTTCTTTCCATTGCTCGCTGTGTCATCCTCAATTTAAGCTGAACCCTTTTTGTAAATCTCCATGTTTCTGCTCCGTATCTAAGTACTGGCAAGATACAGCCGTTATACACCTTCCTCTTGAGGGATAGTGGCAATCTACCTGACATAATTTGGGAGTGTTTGCCAAATATGCTCCACCCCATTCTTATTCTTCTAGTTACTTCAATATCGTGGTTCGGCTCCGCGGTTATTACCTGCTCTAAGTAAACATAGCCTTTTACAACTTGCACTATTACTTATCTCGAAGCACTGCTCTCTTCCGAGGTTGTTGTACATTACTTCCGTTTTCTGCAGATTAATTTTAAGAACCACCTTTCTGCTCTCCTTGTCTAACTCCGTAATCATGAGTTGCAATTCGTCCGCTTAGTTACTCAGCAATGCAATGTCATCGGGGAAGCGCAGGTTACTAAGGTACTCTCCATTAACTCTTATCCCTAACTGTTCCTATTCTAGGCCTCTGAAAACCTCCTGTAAGCACGCGGTAAATAGCATTGGCGAGATTGTATCCTCCTGCCTAACACCTTTCTCGATTGGTACTCTCTTACTTTCTTTATGAAGCACTACGGTAGCAGTTGATCCTCTGTAAATTTCTTTCAGAATGTTTATATATACTTCACCGACGCCCTGATTACGCAGTGTCTGCATGACGGCTGATATTTCTTCTGAATCAAACACATTCTTCTTATCTATGAAGGCTATGTGTAGTGGTTGGTTATATTCTGTGCATTTCTCTATTACCTCAGTGATAGTATGAATGTGGTCGATGGTTGAGTAGTCTGTTCGAAATCCTGCTTGTTCCTTTGGTTGATTGAATTCTAATGCTTTCTTTATTCTGTTAGCAATTACCTTTGTATATAGCTTCTATACTACAGAGAGCAAGCTGATCAGCCTGTAATTCTTCAAGTCCTTGTCATCTCCTTTCTTATGTATTAAGATGATTTGCGCATTCTTCCAAGACTCTGGTACTCTTCCCGTCAGGAGACACCTCGTAAACAGGGGGGCTAGTTTTTCTAACACAATCTGTCCTCAATCCTTCAGCAGATCACATGTTGCCTGATCCTCACCAGCAGCCTTGCCTCTGCATGCTCTCCAAAGCTTTTCTGACTTCTATTACTATTGGTGGGGTGTCATCTGGGTTACTGCAAGTTCTTATATTATTAAGGTCGTGGTTGTCCCAGCTACTCTACAGATCTCTGTAAAACTCCTCCGCTATTTTAACTATCCTATCCATCATGGTAGTTATTTTGCCTTCTTTGTCCCTTAGTGCATACATCCGATTTTTGCCTACCCCAAGTTTCCAAGTTTCCTCTTCAATGCTTCGACGCTTCCTCCGTTTTTCAGAGCGTGTTCATTTCTCTCCATGTTATACCTTCTTACATCGCATACCTTACGCCTATTAATCAACTTCGAAAGCTCTGCCAGTTCTATTTTGTCTGTTGTACTTAAGACTTTCATGATTTGACGCTTATTAATGAGATTCTTCGTTTCCTGGGAAAGCTTGGCAGTGTCCGGTCTAACTACCCTGCCTCCAACTTCCACTGCACTCTCCGTAATGATACTCGTCAGATTATCATTCATTGCATATACGCTAAGGTTGGTTTCCTCTTTAAGAGCCGTGTACCTGTTCTGAAGCGAGACTCGTAATTCCTGTACTTTCCTTTTCAGTGTTAGCTCATTGATTGGCTTCTTGCGTATCAGTTTTTATCGTTCCTTCTTAGAGTCTAGGCGAATTCGAGACCGTACCATTCTATGGTCACTGCATCGTACCTTGCCAACCACTTCCAAATCCTGTACGATGCCTGGGTGTGCTCTCATTATAAAGCCTATTTCGTTCTTATTTTCGCAATTAGGGATCCTTCATGTCCACTTGCGGTTTCCTCATTTTCGGTGGAAGGTTTCAAACCCCGTAAATTATTGCGTTCTGTGAATTCTACTAGTAGCTCTCCTCTGGCGTTTCTAGTACCGATGCCACAATCACCCACTGCGTGGTCTCCAGCTTGCTTCTTGACTACTTTTGCATTAAAGCTCACATCAGTATAGTATACTCTATTTTTACCTTACTAATTGCCAATTCCACGTCTTCATAGAAGCTTTCAACTGAAGCGTCATCACGGCTGGATGTAGGCGCGTAAGCCTGTACCACCTTTATCTTGTATCTCTTATTCAGTTTAATTACAATACCTACCCCCCTTTCATTAATGCTATAGTATTCCTCTTTGTTGCCAGCTATGTTTCTCTGAATTAGGAACCCCACTCCCAGTTCTCTTTTGTCAGTCAAGCCCGATAGCAAAGGACGTGCCCATTCTGTAGCACCGTGCAGGCCCTATCTGTCCTCCTAACCTCACTGAGCCCTATTCTATCCCATTTAACACCCTCTAGCTCCTCGAATAGTACAGCTAGACTTCCCTCACTTGACAAGGTTCTAGCGTTAAACGTTGCCAAGTTCATGCTCCAATGGCGGCCTGTCCGGATCCAGAGATTCTTAGCACCCTCTGCTGCATTGCATATCTGACAGCCGCCATGGTCAGTTGCTTCGCAGCTGCTGGTGACTGAGCGCCGAGAGTTAATTGACCAGAGAAGGATTGTCCACCCTGATGCAATATCTGGTCACTACCTCTCACGTGCATCTCACATACCTCTCACTTCCTCTCACATGCAGAGTGGCCAATATTTCTCTGGTGAGGGAAGAAATAAAGGTATATATATATATATATATATATATATATATATATATATATATATATATATATATATATATATATATATATATATATATATATATATATATATATATATATATATATATATATATATATATATATATATATATATATATCTGAAGAGAGAGAGAGAGGGAGAGAGATGCGCAAGGACAGGGAGCGACGACATAAGAGATGGGAAAGATAAAACACGGTCACAGGAGTCCGAGGACGGGGCACCACTTGCCCCGTTCGTCAAGCATATGGGCAACAATAAGCTATATCGCAGTGCCCACTACAAGGACACCACAATCAGCGCACGTCCGGCCCAACACAAATGTGTACAGCTCGCGATCGCGTGCAGATCATCCCATACACGCACGCATGCACACACGCCGAGAAACATTAAACTTTTTTTATTTTCTAACATACCATCATTTGGGATGCTGAGGGCCAGGGTCAGGAAGCTTCTTCACGGGCTTGACTAGCACCACGACCCCGTACAATGTGGCAGGAATAGGCGACTGTACATTATAGTATAAATTAAATCAGACAACAACTATGTCGCTCAATTAGATATGTAAAGGAATGCATAATATTACTGTAAAGGAATGTATAAATATTTACATATGAGATGGAGACGGAAATGTTATAGGCCCGTGTGCTCAGATTTGGGTGCACGTTAAAGAACCCCAGGTGGTCGGAATTTCCGGAGCCCTCCACTACGGAGTCTCTCATAATCATATGGTGGTTTTGGGACGTTAAACCCCACATATCAATTAAATATTTCCATATGAACATATATGGACAGAAAATGCAAGTGAAACAGATCGAAAAATAAACCTTTAAAACAATGTACCAACTTCAATTTTGATAATCACATAACAGATCAATGAGAGTGTACAAATGAAAAAAGAACTACAGTGGCATTACACAGGTAGGACAAAAACGCATCTTTAGCAATATTTTTACAGTGTTAGCTGATTCAGATGGAACGGCAATAGAAAGCGCAGCATCTCCTTGCCGTAGTTCGTGCGCGTGTGTGGAAGAAACCACGTATGAACATGATGAGTGTTATAAAAAAGAATCCGCCGGTTTATACGAGCAAGTGTGGCCAAAAAGTTGTCACTTTTCAGTCCTGCGTAATATCGTTTCATAAGACTTGTTTGATAGTAATCTGGTAGGGTTAATAAGTTAATTTCTTCAAAAAGCGGTGACGTGTGACTTCCATACAGAACATCTGCAATGGCGCGAACTGCTCTTTTCTGTATGACATGTAATTTGCGAATGTTCATTAATGTTGTCGTGCCCCAAACCAGATGACAATAATTTATGTGTGATAAACACAACGATTTGTAGATGAGAAGTTTAACTTTTTTAGGAAGCAGGAAACGCACCCTAGACAAGATTCCAGCTATTCTGGAAAAACTTGAAGACAGCTTTTCAATGTGGGAATTCCATGACACGTTTTCATCAAAGACTACACCTAGACATTTAACAGTTGGTACTAGCTGAAGTTCCGAGATGCCGAGCATTAACGGGGCATGCAAAGGTGGTGGTTTATTTCTAGGCCTGAAGTGAACAGCTCTCGTTTTTGAAGAGTTTAATTTTAAAGAATTATTGCATGTCCAGGACGCTAGCTTTAATAATACCTGGTTTGCGTCATTGATTAAATCTTTATAGTGTCGAGCAGTGAGAAGTAAGGTTGTGTCATCTGCGTATATAACATACTTTACAGATGCGTCAATGTTTGCGTTATCATTAATATATACGCAGAATAAAAGGGGTCCCAGGATACTGCCTTGGTGGACACCAGCTGAAACTGCTTGTAAATTGGAGATGTGATCGTTGATGACCACCATCAGCTGACGATACTTTGAGTAAGATTCAATTAATTTCAGAAAGACACCTCGGAAGCCGTAGTGATTGCATTTCTGTAAAAGTGTGACATGATTTATAGTATCGAACGCCTTTGAGTAATCTATAAAGATACCTAGTGTGTGTTGTTGACGTTCAAAAGCATCAAATATGAATTCCTTCTGTGGTAGGAGAGCATGCTCAGTTGTGCGGCCTTTCATGAATCCAAATTGTGATGAAGTGATGCTATGGTGTTTATCTAAAGAGGAAATCATACGTTCGTGAATCAGTTTTTCTAAACCTTTTGATACTACTGGCAGTATAGATATAGGCCGGTAGTTGTTAAGCGAGTTCTTATCTCCTGCCTTGTACAACACGACTACTTTTGCCACTTGCAGTTTCTGTGGAAAGATTCCAGTTGAAAGTACCATGTTAAAGATATGTTCTGATAATTCAGCAATGAGATCCAGCACGTGTTTAATGGGTCTAATATGAATATCATATACGTCACAATATGTGCTGTTCTTTACAGACGAGAAAACGTGGGCAATTTCGCTGGCTACTGTCAGCGCCAAAAACGTGCTCTCATGAGTACTGTCTCATAAATATGTAGTACAATCTGGCTTGTGTGCTTTTTCTGCTAAGGACACAAAATAGTCATTGAACACGTTAGCTAAATCAGCATTGCGAATACTGCCACCGTTCACCACAACCTCAGCGGGCCGAAAGCTGTTACATTAAGGCCAAGGAACTCATTCAGTCTTGACCAAGCTAGCTCCGATTTGTTCATTACTTCATTGCTGAAGGTGCTGTTTAGGTAACACTGTCGAAATTTGGGCTTGTTGGTGCATTGTGACGACTGAAAATAGCGCTAAGAAACGGGGACACAAGAAGAGGACACACGGCACAGGCGCTAACTTCCAGCATAATGTTTATTACCACGGCACGCTCACCTATATCACCAAAAGAGGCATCACCAGTCATTGCTTTCGTCATGCTTTAAGCAAATCTTGTGAGCACGACATCGCCAATAGTTTTCATAATCAGTCAGACCGTTTGTTGAAAGCAGGTTAGCCTATGCACGTCCAAACTTCAGTTGCAGAAGTCGTACGCTTCGCAGCCCAGGATGTACAGCGAGTCGTGATGCTGAGAAACCGAAGCACCTAGTCGTCATACCATACTATCACAAGATATCGCACAACCTAAAGAAATTAGCCATGCACTCTGAAGTTAGGGTTGTCTTTCCGGCTCCCAAGAAGTTGGTCAGCCTTTGTGGCCTTCATGACCGTGACGGAAAACTCAAAGGTTGCAGTAAGAAGCATCGTACTGTTTATGTTCCCTGCATCATATGCGTTGTTTATCGTATCCCGCTTTCTTGTGGTAAAGAGTATATTAGACAGACGGGCCGTTGCCTTAATGATCGATTAAGAGAACATTGTAATAATGTGAAAAACGGCCAGGGGAGTTGGTTGGCCATACATTGTAAATCCTGCGGCTGCGCGCCGATATTCAATGCATGCACAGTTATCAAGAGAATGTTTGACAAGCTTACTAGAGAGATTATTGAGGCTGAGGCTATCGCTTCACTGGGGTCTAAGTGCGTCAGCACTCCCTCTCTTACGCTCAGTGATAAAAAATTGTAGTTTCTAAGAAATTAATTTTTGTGCGCATTATTCATGTCATGTGATGTTATTTTTTGGTCATATAGGCGAGCGTGCGGTGGTAATAAACATTATGTTGGAAGTTAGCGCCTGTGCCGTGTGTCCTCTTCTTGTGTCCCCGTTTCTTAGCCCTATTTTCAGTCGTCGCTGTTTAGGTACTTTCGCTTTTCGTGGCTCAGCATCCTGTTAACTTTGTTTCTTTGGTCTTTGAAACGTTCTAGCGTCTCTTCATTCTTACTTTTCAAAAAGTGTTTGAATAGTTTATTTTTACGTTTTATTTCCTTGATGCAATCTTTTGTAACCCATGGTTTCTTAGCTCTGCGCACAGGCCTCTTTTCTTTGTACGTAAAGCATTGCTTATAAATTTTTGTTTGTTTTTCATAGAAACAGTTGTAGGCACGATCAGGTTCCTGTTCACAAATAACGTCTGACCAATCAGTCAACGATATCTGTCTGCGAAATGCAGATAATGTGTGCTCAATAATATTTTGAAGAACTATTGATTGTTTTTGTTGTGACTGAGAATTACACGCTGTTTCGTTTGTAACCATAAATATGGGACGATGGTCACTAATGGGTGCACTCATTATGCCAGATAAAGAATTTGTAGCTTCTATGTTAGTAATGAACACGTCGAGTAATGTAGCGTTATTTTGTTGAATACGAGTTGGAGTGGTGATAACGTTAGCAAAGTCATTGGATTCAATACGTGACACAGCTCAAACTGCGACTGTGATGATTTAGCAAGGTCGATATTTATATCACCTGCAAGGACCAGCTTACAACCAGTGCCACCAGCCCAACCTAAATATGAATCTAAGCATTCAAGGAAATTTGTGTTATTGCCACTGGGAGGGCGATATAAAACACCAATAATGGAATGGTCACTTTGTACAGTCAGAATTTCATAATCATCAGTGATGCGGGAAATTCTTTAACCAAATAACATTTTATGGATATCTTAGCTATCAACAACACCCCACCACCCATTTTTCTGGCACGGTTAAAAAAATAAGTTAAATAGCCAGGTATCATCAAAGCTCCCGTTTCATATCGGTACCATGTCTCAGTTATCATAAGGTATTCAGGTTCAGAACAGAGAGTTGTCAAGAAAGCGCTTATTTTATCTACCTTATTACGTGCCAATTGTGCATTAAAACGAATGATCTTTGCGGTATTTTTACACATCGAGAATAATGCGCTTAATTTATCTAGTGACGCATAATCGTTCAATGCCATGTTAGTTTGATAACTGCCGTTCGGTTGATAACTAGTGACTATTCCGTAATAACAGACAGGTGCTGAATGTTGGCAATAATGGGGACTCTGCTATCCTGAGTTTTTCGTGCCTTGATACGACCATTGTCAACCCATAGAAATTTCCTGTGTTTTTCCCTTTTCAGGGAGAGTGCTTGTGCGAACACTCTCTTGTTCTCAGGTGTCAGATGGTCATATATGTATACGTTTGCACTTTCTCACTGAGGAAACCCGAGTGTTTGGGTTGTTAGGCGAGCCTTGCGTGCTTTAATCGTAAATTCGTTTTTCATGTTCCGGGAACAGAATCTAGCTATTATGTTTGTGTCCTTTTTTGCAGGCACACGGTGAATTGCATCAATATCAGCGGGACATACAGGACATCCGATGACATCGCCCATTTTATGAAGAATGGTGGTGCAGTCCTCACCTTTCTTAAAGGGCACACCCTTTATCTCGATGCTGTTTATTCGTGAACGCAGTTCTATGTCGGTTATTTTAGTAGTTATCTGATCATTATTTTCTGTAGGGACTTGTTTTCAGTAATGACAGACTCCTGTTTATTTTTCATTTCCTCGTAAAAAGCATTCATGACTGACACACTTTCACGAAGCTGTGAGATCTCAGTGCGAAGATGTTGCACTTCACGCGCCAATTCTGCATTAGAGGGCATCATGCAAAACAGTTGAACTATTGGCAGCAGCGACCGCGGCAACAAAAAAGCAAACTGATAATATAAAGCAGTGCTCAACCAACCTGCGTAAACGAAGAATGTTGTTTAGTGGAATGGACTTCCAGCCGCGGTGACCGCCACTGCCAAAAACCTGAGGTTGCCTGACCCACAGTTAACGAAAAGCCACAGCATGCCGCACGTGAAAAAAATATGCCCAGAGAACCAGATTTAACTCTGCCAGCACCTCCTCGCTGACTCTGCAGAGGACCTCAGGTTGCCTGACCCACCAATCTCCGAAAGCCATAGTTTTGAACGGATTCAAGCCCAGCTGGGTGAAAATAGCGTTTGCTATATTTTCACCGGGTCGTAGCAGTCACTGTCCGCAAATACAATCTTGCCTGAATACAAAAGCAACACGATTACTTCGTTTAGCTGGTAAGTGTTGTTCATTTCTCTTAATTTAAATGCCACCGAAAATTGTGTTTTCATTGCGCTAATTATCGCCTGGGTTGGCGCCGGCATTATGCGACAAGCCTAGGTTCAGCATAGTGGCAAAGAGAGGTGGTTCATTTCGCGTGTCACATGACGAAACTTAGACCGGAACCAAGCTTCCTGATCGGCATTAACACAAATATGTTATGAGGGCGTTGGGAAACCAATCCAACTCGACAAACATGGACGCCAGTTTGAGTTTGATCGCGATCGATAGTTCTCGTGTGACACTCGGGCTACGTGGTCTGTTCTGAAGTGAATAAAGTGGATGAAAATTTAGTATGTCTTACAAATGTAATATCTACCTACAGTTTTTTTTTCTTCCCAACACGTCTTGATCACCGTAATCTTGCTTAATCATGCTTTTTATAATTTATGTTTTATCGTTTGCTTTTGAACATATTCTAGTGATTTATTCTTTCAATAGTGGGTGCTACCATTATGTTATGTGCTGATCTTGTTGCTGTTAATAATCGAGGTTGTTCCTTACTGCGAACAAGTGCGTATAAATTATAGCTTCTGTATACGCGAAAAACATTCAAGACAAACCAAGTGTACAGGACAAGCGCTACTTTAAACCGATATTTTATTGGTAAGTAACAACAAATACTTAGGTGTAACCACCAGAAAGGAAAAGCAGGAACACTAGACAATATAAAAAACAATAAAACAAAATGATATACTACCACTGTGCAGCGTCCATTCGTGTTAACACATGTCAAGAGCGTATGCACAAGCAAGGGTCTACATTCATAACGAATGTCATTACAATCTTGCGTTTCAGGTCTACATGGCCATGCGAAATGTCATTTACAATTGGTGTAATGTTTATCGGCAGGCTACTACGACACTAAAAAGATATAAATTGCGTATTTAGTTTTCGTAACATTGCCCGGTTGGCTCAAAATATACACGTCACAGGATAAAACAGCATCAGTCGAAAAATATTTCTGTTCACATCCAAAGCAAGACTAGCTTAAAGCCGCTCACAACTTGTAGTCGGCCATATATGGAACCGTGACATTGTTCATGATTTTGTGATCACGATGAATTATGATCAATGCAAACAAATGTTAATTGCTCTCTAGTTGCTACCATGAAGCATCAGAACTCACTGAAGCGCCTCAAGCTTGTCATTAAAATTATCACAGACGACGAGGGACTTGGAGCTGCGCCTACACGCTGATTCGTTTAGTAGTAGTAGTAGTAATAGACTTTTATTCAGCCAAGTTTACAGGCCGAGCATTTCAACCACCTGTGCAATCAGTCGACGCTGTTCTTCTTCCCCTTCGGCACCGATCCAGTTGAGCCAGGAGGTGATGGAAAGGGATGGGGGAGGGTAATATCTGGATTGCTGAGCAGTTGGGCAGTAAAACAGGCAAAGTGACAGGTCAGCGTATGGGGAGAGACAATTAGGACAGCAGGGGTTAGACCTATATTTATAAAGGAAAAAGCGAGAGGGGGTTATTAGGCAGTTCATTTGGATGTGCCGTAGAGTTCGAGCCTCGAGCGCAGTGAGTGATGGATGAGGGGGAGGGTAAAGACGCTTGTCGAGCTGGAGCTGGAGATATACCTCCTTGATAGGGTGAAGCAAGGAGATCTGCCCATCGTTATTCGCGGAGCTCTCACTGTCTTCCGAAGGTGTGGGCCAGAAAATGAACGGTTCCCGGTACAATATATCGCGGGCAAGCTGATGAGCTAGCTCATTGCCGTTAATACCCGAATGCGCAGCACCCAGCGGAAGAAGACAGTGGAGGGTTGAAGAGCAGAGGCCGCTCGCTCGACCTCCTGTTGAAGAGCAGGGGGCAACGTGTTGTTCTGTATGTGACGGATGGCGGTGTGAGAGTCGGAGTAAATTGTGTACTCGGGGAGAAAAGGGAGGGAGGAAAATGACTGCATGGCGTGGACCATGGAAAGGGCCTCGAGCGAAAGTACATTTGGCGGGTGTAAGTATGGGCCGCTGGTGTGCGTTTCAGGTGCCCAAAGGTGTGGATGGTAGATAACGTAGCCACACGAGCCCCGAGGAGCCATGTATGAGGCATCCGTGTAGGCAACTCCCTGTGTAGAGAGAGGAGGAGAATGATGCTGTGCTGCCGCATGACGCCGGCCGGCGTGAAGAACGGGATACATATTGGATGGGAGGGGAAGGATGCGAAGGTTAGAAGCAGCGGTGCTAGCGGCAAAAGGCAAGGTGGGAACGGAAACGGGAATGTGAGGGATACTGGCTTGGGCTAATAGCCATTGGCCTTGAGGAGTGAGAGAAAGACGGGCAATCTGAGAGTCGTGGTGCAGAGAAATAAGAGAACGTAATGGATGGAAGAGGCCTGTGGCAAAGAGCTTAGTGGTAGAGGTAGTGACAGGGAGGTTTAGAGCTGCCTTGTAGAGGCCTAATAGAGCTCTTTCGAGTGTGTTGAGTTGCGTTTGGGTGAAATTAACATATGGTACAAAGTACAAGAACTTGCTAAGGGCAAGCGCATGTGCAACCCGGCACGCATGAGCCTCGTGGAGCCCCGACTGCCGAGTGACAACGCGTCGCAGGAGGTGGGTCACCGAGTGGCAAGTCTTCACAGCGTGATGTAAGCTCCGCGCGTTCTTTGTCGCGTGCAAAGGGAAGCCAGCTGAACAGTGGAGATGAGAGAGCTAGAAAGATGTAGGGAGATGAGGGTATTGTGGGAGCGCTGGTACGCAGACCAGTTTAGCAAAAGTAGTTCACATTTCTCCGGTGCAAGGGACAGGCCAGCAGTAGCGAGAAAAGAAGCGATAAGGTCCAGGCCACGTTGCAAAGTATCTTGCACGTGGCCGGGACATTCAGACGTACACCAGAGAGTGATGTCGTCTGCATAAAAAATATAGTGGAGGTCAGGTATTTGGGACAGTTGGGAGGTAAGGGGGGCCATAGCCATGTTAAATAGAGTAGGAGATAGTACGGCAACTTGAGGAGTGCCGCCGGTGAGGGAGTGTGGGTTAGACAAATGAGTATCGACTCTAAAGCGAACAACTCGGTTGGAAAGAAATGATCGGATGTAAGAATACATGCGGGAGCCACATGACAGGGAGGAGAGCTGAGCGAATATGTGGTCATGACTCATGCCTTCCGTACATCGACGGTTACAAGCGCATGGATCTGACTACGAGAAGGTGAAAGAAAAGTATGCTGAAGAACAAGGAACATGTCCTGCGCACAAACGTGGCGTCGGAAGCCAATAAGAGAAGGAGGAGAAGCTCTTTCGCCTCAACAAAATCAGAAAGTCGAGTCAAGGCCATTCACTCGAGTCTTACCGATGCATGACGTCAAAGAAATAGGGCGAAGGTTTGAGAGAGATAGAGGTTTGGCCGGCTTCGTAATCATGCAAATTAGAGATGATGTCCAAGAGCTTGGAAGTGTTCCATGCTTCGTTGAATGTGTGTAAGAGAAATTCCTTCGCGCTGTCGGGGAGATTACGTAATGTAGTATATGTTATCTCATCCTCACCGGGTGCCGAGCGGGTAGATTGAGTGGCTAAGGCAGCTTCCAGCTCCCTGAGCGTGAATGGGCGGTCCAGGTCTGGGTTGGCTTCGCCACAGTAATGTGGGTAGAAAGGTGTGAGGGTGGGAGATACAGAGATTTTAAATTTTCAAACACATCAGATGGAATCCCTTGAGCGAGAGCTTTAGCTAGGGTGGGAGCAACGGCAGGCTTGGTACCTAAGAGAGACCTAAACAGAGACCATGTAGAGCGCGAGTGCAGCGTGGAGTCAAGGCCGTCACACAGCGTGTTCCAACGAGAGTGCTCGAGAGAAGTGCCGTAAGCGATAATTTCAGCCCGCAGAGCATCAATTCGGAAGCAAAGTTGGACGTTATGTGGCTGGGAGTGGAAAGCGCGTTTCAAACGTTGATGACGTCGCCATAAGTGGAGGAAGTGAGGATCAGGTTTAGGAATGGGGAGTTGAAAACGAACGCGGCGACTACAGGATGTCATTGCTGCGGAGATCCGCGACGTTCAGTCGTCGTAAGTTTTAAATGAGTCAGACAAAAGGTTATTACGGAATGCTTCCCAGTCAGTGTGAGCGACTCGTTGTTTCCGCCTATTGTGGGAAAGAGGGGTGGTGATGTGCATGAGAAAGTGATCACTGAAAAGATTTTCAGCGGACACCTGCCAGTGAAAAGGAAGGGAACTCCGAGAGAACGTGGGATCGGGTGTAGTGGAACGCTGTGAAACAGTTCCCGCTCGAGTAGGGGTGTCAGGAGTATTAAGAAGGGTGAGATGGCGTTCCTGGGCGAGGCAGTGTAGAAGGCAACCTGGTGTGAGTGTTTGGGGGTAACCCCAGAGCCTATGAGGAGCATTAAAGTCAGCCCTAAGGAGGATATGGGTGGTCGATTGAAGGGAGTGCAGGAATTTTCCAAGAGCACTAAACAAAGAGGACATGACAGGGGGGTTGTAAAAGGACATCAGAGCGAGAGAAATACGGGTAGATGGTTGGTAATAGACCACACCAACTAAATGTTTCAGGAGGGGGGAGGGTACGTCTAGCGGTTCAACGAGAACGTAATTGTGTACATAAATGGACGCAAGTGGCTTTCCCGTCGTAGCATGATATGCACGATAGCCCGGGACGGCAAGGGCCGCCCGAGTGTCCTGAGTGTCCTGTATAAGGAGAAAATGGGGTAATGTTTGGCGGGTGAGAAGATATTGGTGGAGAGGGGTTCTATTATGACGAAAGTTGCAGCAGTTCCACTGCAAAATATCGAGGTCCTTTTCACGCGCCATCTAGGTCTTTGAAGTAGAGGAAGCGCCTACGCGTGCGCGTTCCTTCTTTTTTGCCGGGGGAAGCGACTCTTGCAGGGAGTTAAGCATATAGGTGAAGGATTCCAGTTGCTTAGATTGGGTTTCGAGGGTCGTAAAAATCCGGACAATTGAATTTTCCAGCTGGACCAAACGAGTGTGATGCGCAGTGGTGGTGGTTTCGACCATGTCGGCCAATTTGGTTACATGGGAGCTGGAGGTCGGGGCGGTGAGTGTGGTGAGTTGCTTATTTAGCTCCGTGAGTTGAGAGGTAAGAGATGATGTGGTAGTTGCGAGTGTCTGCGTCAGTGCGAGTATTTTCTGTTGTAGTTCATCTGAAACGCGTTGTTGCTCGCGCTGGTTGCGCTCCAACATAGCCAGTCGCAGATCGAAGGAGCGGCTCTCGTTACTTAAAGATGGTGAAGGTGTGTTTGATGAAGAAGTGCACATGGGAGGTGTTCCCTTAACCTTAGCGGCATATGAGCCCGGGGGGGATGTTGCGGGAGGTGATAGGAACTCAGGCTAGCTGGTGTGAATTATCACAGCCGATGTACATAAAGCCATTTGCGCAACAATGCATCGGCATCCTGTCCTTGTCTATATTTTATAATGAGTATGTTTTTGTCTGATGGATTGTGATGATAGTCGTTTGTTCTTTTCGTGTGATTGTACGCCTGCGTGAGGGTTTCAGAAAATCAGCTGTGGTTTATTGAGGGTCAGTTGCGAGTGTGCACTTTTGCATGTCTCTTCTTTGGTGTTCGTTCAAGTTTGCGCGAACTATGTTTTACAGAACATTTATAAACATGTGAACATCGTCTACACTTGTTTGAAGTGTTGATATTGTGATCTCTTGTCAAGCGCCTGTTGACGAAATTACACATGTCACGCTTCCATGAGTTCGGTGAACATATACAATGGGTGAATGTCATTAGGTGTGAATGTCAATCACTATGCCCTTGTAACGGCGACAAAAAGGACATTAACACCTAATGTCATTCGCAGAGAATGTGAATACAGGAGACAAGGGTATATCCCACTAATATCCCACTAATAGCTTCAACTACAGAAGTGCCAAAGTGCACACTAGATGACTGCACCAAGTGCACATTCCAAAAATTGAAGCTTGCTTGTCAAGGTAATCATAGAAGTGTTAACTAAAGCACTGTACGGGCCTGGATTTTCACTCCGAGCCCGGTCTGGGCCCGAGAGCGAGGTGACTCAGAGCTAGCCCTGGCCCGGCCCTTACCCAGGGAAAAAATATGCCTGCATGGTCCGACCACCATAGGCCCAAGCCAGTTGTCTTGGTCGTGTTGCCGAACATAGAATGGAAAACAATGCATACTCTGTGGATTATATCGATGCTTTGGTGGAACATGCTTGACTAACACTTCCCTTCAAGCTAGCGTTAGTTCTTGTAAAAAGGGCTCATGGTAGCAACAGCGCAGCTGATATACTGGATGCAATGAATGCTTGACAGTGGTGCATTGTGCCTACTTTTTGTGAAAATACTATAGAGATTCAATCAATACTTCGACAGGCACTAGTCTGGGTGGAAAGAATTCTTGAATAAAAAGACAACGACGCCCACCAAAAGAGAATAAAAATCTTTTGACGTTGTGGGGAACCAAAATAGGAGCCTTGTGCACGATGATATTGGACAAGGCTAGGGTTTTGCGTGCTGAAGCATCAATCATGGGGATGATCAAAAGCATTTTGCAGAAGATATAGCAAGGAATGTGATTTGCAGTGTGAGTTGAGTTTCTGTACAGAGTTCAAGAAAAACTGGACACGAGGAGCAGGACACATCACCTTGAAAGCATGTTGCATAAATAACCGTGGAACTAAGTTTGAACTGTGGCTCGGTATCTGCATAGATAGCTCGTTTTAGTTTGACAGGATTGAATCACTTACGCGCATCAAAATTTATTACACAAGCCATGAGAATCACATTGATATTCATGGGGTGCAATGTCGCTGCTGTGCAAAAAAAGGGGCCTTTTTTGCCACAGTTGTACGTTGTCGGGAAACAGTAAATAGCTTATCATCTCTCTAAAAAAGGGAGAGGGGGAACACATCATGAGATGGGTTTGTCAGTCCGTCTGTGCATTTGTTTACGACGTTGATTGTTGAACCCTGTCGAAAATTAAACTTGCGGCATGCTAGCACATCCCAAACTTGCTTGGAAATACTAAATTCACAACTGTAAAATGAGTGCTATAATAATTCTGCCAAACCTACCACTATACCAAATGTGTCATAATACTTTCATCTCGCATCGTTACTGCATTTAAGCTGTCAGTTTTTTGATGCTTTGTTATATGCCATGCAGAAAATATAGAAGCTATGATGTTGTATATGTCATAAAGGCCCAGAAAGCCTTCGGTGTCCTTGGACAAAAGTCGAAAGAAAACAAACATGAATGAAAATGTATGGTAACTCCCATTTTATCTGTTTTTATTTAAACATGTTGCTACTGGGAAAGGCTCAAACTCGCACCTCAGTTAAGTTATGATGCATCACTTTTTGAGGTTCTTCAATCCGACTCAAAGAAAATGGGTGAATTTTCATTTCAGTAAATTGAAAAGAGCATGTAGTGATGGAACGTCTCATCTATGTTATTGCACTTAGCATTGGGCTGGCATAACCACTAAGCTAGCTTAGCATGTTTCATTTTGTTGTTGTCACAAATCTGCATCATGTGGCTACAGTCATAAAATTTAATCTCTCGAGAACCAGGATAATGAGAAATGGTGGAGAAGGGGAAGGGGTAGGGTTGATCTTCAACATTGTCACCTGAAGTTGCCATCTTATGCTCATTTCACTTTTGTTGTTAGTTGCCATTATTATTGTCTAACAATAAATCAGTCTTCATAGTTGCACCTAATTTTGTCAGTTTTATATTTACACGAATTCAGTCAAGCGGGTTTTACTTGGCTTTCGTTTGACTTTACGCTTTGCTTGACTTGAGAAGAGGCGATGGAAGCAACCAGTAGTGGGGCACAACCGAACAGTGTCACACCACTCATTGAAAGCAACGCATATCCTTCATTCATTAGGTATGAATAATAAAGACAAAATAACAATTAAGCATTCCCAAACCTCAAATAGTTACGCAACATTCTCACAATACCCCCACCAATCTATGACGCATTTAGTCGAGTCCCCCCCCCCTTCCCTGCCATGTGAAGATGCCGGTCTTTTTCTTGGTCCTGAACACACAAGGTTTACAAATCTATTTGGTGGTCTCTAGATTCCGCGTGTGGGCAGTCGAGGCCACGCGTCATTTTGTGACGTCACATTTTAGCTGTTTAATTTTTTACTTGAAATCACCAGTTTCAATGGTGTCAAATCGTGGCATCATAAACAAGGTTAAGAAAACTTCTGCTCGGTAACTTCTCTTTCACATCGACTAAAGCATTCCTTAGCTTCTATGTTAGTACATCTACTATTTGGGGCCAGTTGCTTCTACATATCACATGGCATATCTGACTTTTGAATCTCTTTACCCACGTTTGTAAATTTATGCATGTTTGTCTACGCCACGGTTTCGGCTTGGCGTGAAGGCCGTCTGCTTTGTCTTAGCTAGAACTGCCATCAGCAGAAGCTTGCCGGGCTACTCATGTCTCATAATAATAACAATAATAATAATAATAATAATAATAATAATAATAATAATAATAATAATAATAATAATAATAATAATAATTATTATTATTATTATTATTATTATATTAGAGGGTGAGGAGAAATCTGAGGGTGAAGAGGGAAGAAGGTAAAAGCATAGCAAAACATAGCTGTGTGTTGTGCCCAGCTAACCGTCAACCTTCCGAAAATGCCCGATGAAGCTTAGAGTGGGCATATTCTCCCAGAAAAAACTCTACAGCGCCACAAAAACGTCCCGAAAATGCTTTAAAACCTGGAATTTGCAACAAAGTTGTCCTCCCAGAGACGTCGCTCTAACGCTTTCTCGTTAATTTATCGGCTCGTGTAAAGATTGACGAAGCTGTTTTTTGTGTGTGTGTGTGTAGCATCTAAACATCTAAGTGCACATGCCAGCCGAATTTCATGCGCTTAAATGCCATCTGTAGCCAGGGGCAGGAGTAGTACAGCAGTGGATGCAATTCAGCAAAGCGCGACTGGTGGCTCTGGCTACACAGCATATATTTATTTGCATGAAATTTAGTTTGCAGGGGCGTTTACGCATCCAGACATTACGCACACAAATGTGGTTCTTTGTACTTATACATGTTTGTGAAATTTTTGCAACCTAACTGAGCTTTGCTTTGTACTCATTTCACAAGAGAATCGAATTATTTTTCTACCATTGCGACCTATACGGCAGACTATATATAATGCACTTGTCACTTATATTTTCAATCTCCCCTGCTTCTGTGATCCCGTATGTAAGCTGATTCCTATTCCTTCCACAATTATTTACGCATTGAGCGCGGGAAGAAAACCGCAGTTCTATTTCTAAAAAGCCACCTGCCAATTTTGTAAGATTTTAATGATGTTCACGCAGTAGGTCATTCAGGCAGCGACCGGTCTGGTACCACTAGGCTGCTATAGGTTAGCAGCCGACAATTCATCACACCCTCGCCGCTCAAATGGCAGAATTTTTCCTTGCGTGTTTTCTAGTCTAATTTGTAGCCCTGTATTTGGTAATGCTCAAATTGAATCGCAAATGCTCTAACGTAGCGTAGAATTATTGCTGGCTATCGTAATTGTGACCGATCGAACGTCAGTTAAACAGAGCCGCCTAAAATTGTAGGAAACTTTCGTGTTGCACAGTGGGGGATTGCCTTCGACCACGTGCACCCAAGCTAGAATAAAATGAATCAGCGCTGACGTTGTCGCGAATTTGCAAGCAGATTTGCTAGCGACAATGAAGACGCAATCAAAGATCAGTAAGAAATAAAACTTGAGAAAGTGAGAAACACAGAGAAGTCGGCCTGAATGTCTGCCGGTAACAAGCTTTTGCGGTTTATTGAAGTGCGTGATGAGACCTCAGCCTGGTGCATTGGAGCAGCGGATGACAACGTCATCAACTTCGGAGATGGCATGATGCGACGTGCCGCGCTGCGGGTTTCTAGGTGCACCCCATTTCGGTCATCCCAGGCACCTTGTTGGGAACTGAAGAGGAGCTGTCTTTGTACCCGGCGAAATTAATGTCACTTCTGATACCCTCTTGCGAGCACGCCGGGTTTGGTGGACTGGGCTTGTCGTTCAAGGAGAGTTACTCGGGTGCAGTACCGGAATGCCCTGGCTCTGCTTGTGGCGTCACCTGAGAAGGGTCTCCCTTAGTCGGCACCGTGGTAGTTTCACCGAAACTAAGCATGGACAGTTGCGACTGGACTTTCTTCAAGCGTTTACGGTGGCGCCTTTGGCGTCGGCGGCGCTTCTTAGGCCCAGCTGATATTCGGTGCCCTTTGTTGTACTCGTTTATCTTCGCCTTTTTGGCAGCCGAGGACGGGTCTTCTTCATCAGGATCTCGCTGCGGTTCCCTGTTTTCTATGTCCATGGTGTACTTTGTCGTTCGAGCTAACGGGACTAATCAGTGTCGGGAGCCTCGGTGGACCGTTCTCGTTCGCTCGAAAAGGAAGGCCACGTCTTCCTTGGCTCTCTCAGCGTGGTACAGGTCCACTACAAGGGCCACGTACCAGAACTTGACAGACAAACATTCATCAACACTGAACTGGTACACAGTGAATTGTTGAACAAACGCACCTATTCAAATCTGCTAGTTCCTTCTACCCCAAAAAGAGCAACCATGATTGCATCTGCAAGGTCTGCAGTACCTGATATACTCAAACATATACCCTGAAAGTGTGGGGAAAATGCAAAAAGATTTAATCCCGATGATTTCTCGGTGATATGGGCAGAACCCTGTACAATTCAAAGCTCGCCGACGAAACCTAGACTGTCAAGCAGTCCCGCGAAGCAGCGACTAGGTGAGGGCCGGATGAACCGGCGTGGTAGATCTGAGTCCGGGTCATGAAACTGCAAGACTCAATAAACTTTTTACCCACCAAATTCTTGAAATAGAAGCGCTTCGTACCCTTTTGAGTCAGCCCTGCGTGTCCAGCTATCACGTCCTACGCAATGCAAGATCAACCACGCACATGTACATCGTTTTACGTTAATGAAACGTTATTGGCCAAACTTATCCTGGAGTCCCTCTGTGCCTCTTGTTCATATCGCTGTTTTACCTGACAAAGCCTTGATATGAAAGGGAACATAGCAGTTAATGCAATGACACGTGGAAGTGGTATGATTATCAATATATATCTATGATGATCTATGATATGTCTATGATGATCTATGGTAGCCTATAGCAACACTATACCAGTGGGCTCTCGGTTCGTCACACGGCTTCTTTTCACGTTTCGCTGGCTTTTTTTACAACGTGGAAAAAATAACAGCGCGAGACGTATCGTACAGGAAACAATTCAGTCGGTGGTTTATGAAAGTGCTCTACATTTCAGTTCTCATATTTTAGGTTTCCAGCCCATAATTAAAAAACAGGTAATTAAACAATAATAAATATAAGTATGGGTAGAAATAAAAAACAGCCTCAGTACCTACAGGCTAGTGCGAGTAGTTTGCGTTTGGTTCAATTTGCCTCCTAAGTGCCTTTCACTTTCAAATCCTTGGCTCAAGTTATGTGGGACACCCTTTATATATATATATATATATATATATATATATATGTGTGTGTGTGTGTGTGTGTGTGTGTGTGTGTGTGTGTGTGTGTGTGTGTGTGTGTGTGTGTGTGTGTGTGTGTGTGTGTGTGTGTGTGTGTGTGTGTGTGTGTGTGTGTGTCTGGGATGGAATGGTGGTATTCAAAGAATATGGAGGAAGCAGGCAAGCATGTGCCATATTAGCAACGAGAAGTGTGTTTGGTGAACAAAAACGCCCATTGCTTTAAAAGATACGTGAACATATATGGACAGCTGGAGGAAGCCGCAGCTTGAAAAGTTCACATACCACTAAACGTAAGTTTTATTGGAATACGAGAGCGTTCACCTAACAATACCCGTGGAAGGCACGCATTTTTCAGAAGCTTTTTTTTTAAAGTGAATGGAGGCTTTAAATGCCCACAGAAATTGATACGAGCAAGACACGTTGAGAATATCACTGAAAAAAAAAAGGAAAAAAAGATCAGAATTATTTATATAACCGGTGGCGTTACAGACTTATGAAACTGTTTAAGAAAAAAATTAAAGCTTGAATCAAGAAAAATACACAATCCCGACGCGTGCGACGCCGGCGAAAGTCGAACTCAGTTGTCGGTGTGTTCACCTTTTTCGGCGACGGTGGCGGCTGCGGCGCAGGATAAAAATACTGTGGCGCCATCTCGTGAGGCACTCCGCTTGTCATCTTCTCAAGGCACATACCCAATGCAGGAGATCGACTGAGTGTTAGGGGAATTTCTTTTCAGTGCTTTTTCGCAATACTTCTTGTAAAAAGCTAGGACTAGTTAATACAAAAAGCTTACTTACTGTACTGAAATGTTTAAAGGGATGAATAATTCAGCTCAATATTTTTTTAGTATGACTTATGAATCCGTCTATGACGTAGTAAACATCCCTGTGACTGTAGCTCAGAGTAAAGGCGCCAAAAAAAGAGAACAACTCATTCGTACATTCACAGACACAGATTTCGAAGAGTTGGTGCTTTGAACCTTCTGCTCAATCCCCTGTACAGATGACAAGATAGAAAGTGATGACTAATTGTTTCCTCCTACTTCCAGAAGAGAGACATAGGGCACATCGTTCGACTTGCTTTATGCAGGTTAAAGTTGAGGGAGGTAACCCGGCAGCGAAGTTTGGTTATAGCCACTACCATTATTCTTGACCGTGACAACTCATAGTTCCAGGGAAATAATAGGCGCTTATATTCCAGAGAAGCTGTCAGGACAGGGTCTGATAAGCATTTCTTGAATGTTAGCATGCGGAATCTTGCCATTCTAATGTATGCTGTCAGTGACAAAACCCGAATGAATGGCACCAGAAGCGCCGTTTTTGCTAAAGAGTAGGCCCTTTTGTTTAAAACCCTCGTGTACTCGTACCCAAATTAATTGCAGAAGGGTTTCTTGAAGGGCCACTTGGTACATGATACTGAGGGGAATAATGAAAAAAAAACGGGACGGACAAACATTGAACACACGGCACAAGCGCTGACGAACAACTGTGTGGAAATTTATTGCACTTGTAAATATATAGCTTGTACTTTTCAACCCGTGGCAAATTCTTTTTTGCCTTTGACTCTTATGTGCACGCGATGGTTTTTGTTCTTGTTTTCAGCTATACATTTTTAGGTGTAATAAAGTTACACACAGTTGTTCGTCGGCACTTGTGTCGTATGTTCAAACTTTCTCCGTCCCGTATTTTGCACTGTTCCCCTTAGACCTAAATTAAGTGAAGACATTGAAGGTGCGCGGGAACTGGTATTGTGAAAATCTTTAGTAGAGGTGTTTCACCAGATGTGGAGAGAGAAGAACACATAGATAATGAGTCAGTGATAATTGATACTACTGTAATTAAACTGGTTAATTTTTAGAGAGCTGATATTCTGGCTATAAATTCAGCTATTGAAACTGGGATAAAATTACGCACTCGGAAAGAAAAAAAAAACACTCAAGTTCAGGGCATAACATTCCTATGCCAGTTTTTTTCTCGGTTTGCGATGCATCTGTTACAGTAACCACATTCGTTGGCAGATTGTTTAGATGTTCTTGTAACAGTTCATTTCAAATGCCTTAAGGTAATAATGTCGCATGGTTCGGAAAAATATCCTGGTAGACAACGTCTATGAATTTAGGTTGCATCGTCAAAGAACGCACATCACGAATTTGTACATTTAGAGAGTCGAGTAATATTTGTATAAACACAGCCGCTGAATGAAAAAGCACACAGTACGGCCTGCCGTGTCAGCCGTAGTTGCAGTTGCGGCCGCTGCAGTCCGCCGGGGTGGGGACGGGAGGAACGGGGTAGAGTTTTATTTATTTATTTATTTATTTACATTTCACCTACATCGCCGGGAGGCATTACGTAGGGGAGGTACACATAATATTTTAACTACATAGTTTTCAATCAAAACAATCGATTCAACAAACAAAACAGCACTCAAAATATTTTAAGAGAAAAAAAACACTCGAATATTGGTGAGTGAAAACAACGTCACAGTCATGCATTTGAAAACACGCACACGCTTCGAGACAGCAAACCATTCTTAGTGGCAGTGATATTGTAGGAGTTGTTACAATGAAGAAAAAAAGGATTCATTATCAGTTTCATTGACGAGATCATCCGGTAGATGGTTCCATTCCTGTATTGTTTTTACGAAAAAAGAACTACCGAAAGAGTGGGTTTTGTAGCGGTATTCTAATATTTTTCGTGAATGGTCTTGATGATTAGAGACGTACGTTGGTGTGAACAGATAATCAAGAGGGTTAATGGCATTCCCATTATAATAAATACAATGAAGAAGTTTAAGCCTGAGTTTCTGCCTCCTTATCATCAGTGTCTCCCATTTCAATGCTCGTTTCATTTCTGTGATGCTTGGAAAGGAATTACAGTTGTTGCTAACAAATCTGGCTGCTTGGTTTTGCACTTTTTTCAATGCGTCAATCAAGTATTGCTGATGGGGATCCCAGATTACGCAAGCATACTCTAAAATAGGTCTTACATACATGAGATAAAGGGTTTGTTTCATGGTCTGTAAAGCTTGCCTAAAATTTCTGCGTATGAAGTATAGCATCCGGCCTGCCTTGGTCACAGTTATGTCAATGTGTTTATTCCACTTGAAATGGTCGGAAAAATAGACGCCCAGGTACTTACAATAGGATTCATTGCTAAATATTGAATTATTTATTTCGTATGTTGTGTCCAGTTTACTAATCCGGTTGGTGAATGATACACAGCAACATTTATGGTGCATTCAGACGACGGACCGAATCCGGATTTGTCGTAGACGCGGACGGCTAATCCGCGGATGATCCGCCTGCAGACGCATCCACACGACGGACGGTTTCCTAGGAGAAAACAGCCGGATTACCCTCGACAGCAGGTTCGCCGCTCACCTGCGCCTGCTGAAAGCAGACCGGTTTGAGAGTATTCAACATGGATGCCCGCATGAAGCGACGCTTGACTGCGATGTCGGTCACGTTGTGACAAATGAATGAGGAGTGTTATTCTGTCAGGAGAAAAGGGAGTTGCTGGCAGAATGTTCGTTCAACTACACTGTTCCCCACTTGTAGAACTTCTGAACGCGTCTCCCATCCTTTTTTAGAAGCGGCGCGTCGCCGGTTGCAGAAGTTAGAAAATTTCACCATCATGACGGCTAAGAATCTCGCGTGTCAAACGACGGCGGCGACATTTCCCGAACCACCAAAAGTGAATTCTGCGTATTTAATCACCTGAGAACAAAGCCCCCGGAAACTAAGTAAACCATGCTCAAGCGTAGATGATGCCGACCAGTCATGTAGCTATTCGCGAGTCATGGAGGACATGCCGCGAGCAGACGAAAAGTGTACTGGTTGCCAGAAACTCTGAGCTAATCCGCTGAAGTATCGGCTTTCCCCCGCCAGAATCCCTATGTGAGAAACAGGTCTGGTTCATCCGTCCGCGAGCCGCGCGGACGAGTCGCGGACGAGGGAAATCGCTGATGTGAGGTCACGTGACGCGCCGTCCGTCCCGCCACATCCCGATTCGGTCCGTCGTCTGAATGCACCATTACGGACGTTTAAACTCATTTTCCATTTTTGGCACCACGTTGATATTCGCTACAGATCATGCTGCAGAATTTCAGCATCCTTGTGCGATTTAATCACTCTAAACACTACACAATCCTCTGCGAATAACTTAATGTGAGAGGTAATACCATCGAATATGCTATTAATATAAATCAGGAAAAGCAAAGGTCCTAATACACTTCCCTGTGGTACACCGGACGTAACGGTTACCGCAGATGATTTTGATCCGTTAAGCACTACGTTCCGCTGTCGATCATTTAGATAGTTCTTTACCCAATTGATAACTTTAAGATTTATATGTTTGCAGAGAACATTGCAAATTCTAACAGATTGTGTGGGACGGTGTCGAAGGCTTTCCGGAAGTCAAGGAACACTGCATCTACTTGAGCACCACTGTCTATAGATTGTGCGATGTAATGCTGGAATTCGACTAGTTGAGTTACGCATGAGCATCTATTTCTGAAACTATGCTGAGATGGAGTGAGTAAGTTGATTGACTCTAGGTTTTTAACTGTTTCACTGTATATGATGTGCTCAAATAAGTTGCAGCAAATTGCTGTTAGCGAGATGGGTCTGTAGTTTTCGACAAGCTTTTTATCACCTGATTTATGAACCGCGATAACGTTTGCAACTTTCCAGTCTTGTGAGACAACTCCAGTGTTTAGTGTAATTTCATATATAACGCATAAATGCTTTGCAAAAACGCCGTGACAGTTTTTAAGAACAAATTGTGATAAACCATCTGGTCCAACTGCTTTACTTGTATCTATCTGCCATAACAAGCAATCAACACCAGTAATGTCAACCTCCACGTCTTTCATGGAAGTCCACGTGACTGGAAGCGCCCCCACATCACCAGGTGTGCTTTGAGTAAAAACTGATTGGAAATAGTTGTTAAAAGCTTCAGCTTTTTCTTCATCGGTGCACAAAGTATCACCCTCCACGGTCAAAGCAGGAATGCTTATATCGTCTTTTCTAGTTTGTTTACCATACTTCCAGAACTCTTTCGGGTTTTGCTTTAACCTATCGCTTAATTGGGCAAAAAAAGTATCCTTCCTTGTTTTTATTCCCGATTTCAGTGTCAGGTTTGCATGCCTAAGCTCTTGTTTATTAGACGTGGTACTCCTATCGCGAAATTTTCTGTACGAACTTCGTGCTTTCCTAATTAGCCTGAGAATGTCTTTATTAAACCAAGGCTTTTGTTTTGTTCTCTTCTTTAGAATTCTGTTTGGTACATGAGCTTCAATTGCGTGAAGTAGCTTATCACGAAAATAAGACCACAGAGCTAAAGAGCAACGACTTTCTGCCAAAAGCAAGAATGTTGGGTAATATGACTCTAATTCTTCAGAAACAGAATCGTACTCACCTTTTTCATACAGGAAACTTTGTCGGGGTATTGCCTGTGCTACTTGGCAGTATTCTATCTTTGAATCTGCCACAATGGCCTTATGGTGACTTATACCAGGAATCACCGACACAGTGGAGACAATATTTGGGTCACTACATAATATTAAATCCAGAATCAGAATGGCATCTTGTCTCGTTGGAACATTCACATATTGACAAAAACCAAACACTCTCAAGAATTCGCCGAACAAAGTATACACTGACGACCTGTTTTGTGTACCACTGGTTATCCAGTCAAAATCTGGTGGATTGAAATCTCCACTCAGAAGTACACTGTCTGGAAACAACTGTATCATTTCAGAAAGCAGTGTCATAGAAGTATCACCACTGTTTGGTGGTCGATAAAAACTACCAAACACGACAGTATTTCCCTTCGGTAAAAAAAACACGGCACCAAACTGCCTCGGCAGAATTGTGGAAAGAAACTTCCTCGCTAGTCCACTCGTTCGCTACAAGAATAAATACGCCCCCACCATGGCGCTTCTATCTTTCCTATAAGCAGTGAAGCCATGTGGGAAGACCTCAGTATCAGGTATCGCACTGTACATCCAAGATTCTGTACCCATAATAATTTTTGCTTGAGTAGTTGCCACAAGTGTAGCATATGCAGAGTTACTGCATATGCTACATACAGCCACTCTAGAATGGAGAAACGAGTAGCGGTGGCTCCCTCGAGGCATCAGCTGCAGGAAATTAGCTGGAGGAGGTTGTCACAACAGTGACCCACTCTATTGTTCTAATCAGTGTTTTTTTAAATCTCATATATTGCGGTGATGACATATAGCGTATTTAGTAGAGTACGTAGGATCTATCTAATTAAAAAGCCAGTTGAATTTTCGTGTACGACCCGAGCACAGATGTCTTTTTCCCCCAGAACCACGTTCTTGCTTTGAGGCTGAAAGAAAAATCCACAATGCATGTAGCAGATTTATATGGTGCTGAATGTGTGACAAAGTGATTGTTCTATTCATGAAGATGCTATTCATCCTTTCTTAGGTTAACGTGTTTCGAGTTCAATTTTCGTGACCGATATATATATATATATATGTATATCGGTCACGAAAATTGAACTCGGAACACGTTAACCTAAGAAGATATATATATCGTGGAGTGCCTTGTATTTTGACCAATGGCGCTGACAATAATAGGCTTCAACTGTGGAAAGAAAATCATGAAATTGCAGGGTTTAACTCAAGCTATATTTATTTGTACATGGCATTCAATTCCTCAGTTGTTGTTTTTATATATAGCCGGGTCAAGTGACAACCGCGTTTTTATGTTTACACATCGCAGAATCACGGCTGCCGTAGGGCAATCGAGTACACGTGCCTTCGTTGGAGCGAGCACAGGTGCCAAATTGTCGATGCGCGAGCTTTTTTTTGAGGAAAACGAAAATCAGTACCACATGGCATTGCGGGAGAATGCACAACACCACAACGTGACAGCATTATGAAATAACCAGAACTAATGACAAAGGTGCCAAGAACTTAAAGGCGCGCATTATAAGAAAACTACAGATAAGCCGGGAAATAGAAATAAAAACTAGAGATAAGAGAAAACGGGAAGGTGGCGTCATGACTTCTGAATGCAACAACGTTTGCAGCCAGTGGCTGTGGTGGTGGGAACATAAACATTTGCTGGTCATGCTGATCGGGTGTGGAACGGAGCACCTTTTGTGTGTGTGCTTCGTGTTATCACACATTTTGTTCCAGTTATGCGCTTACTGCTGAATGTAAGGTTGAATTCGTTCAAGAATTCTATAAGCGAGTTGAGCTCCCGATCATCTTGTTGTTGCCGAGAAATGATAGCTGCATCAACAACTCCTAAAAAACCTGGGAAATCATCATTCTCTATAGCCGGTGATTCAATCGGTGACCTTGACAAACAGTCGGCGTCTAAGTGTTGCCTTCCGGACTTGTAAACTACGGCCATGTCGTACTCTTGGAGCCGAAAGCTTCATCGTGCTAAACGTCCAGATGGGTCTTTCATGTTGGTCAACCAACAAAGAGAGTGATGGTCACTTACGACTTGGAAGGCGTGGCCATATAAGTACGGGCGGAACTTCGCAACTGCCCAAACGACGGCCAGACACTCCTTCTCCGTTGTTGAGTAGTTGGACTCGGCGCGTGTCAACGTTCTGCTAGCGTAGGCGACCACTCTCGCCACACCATCTTGGCATTGGACAAGAACAGCACCTAGGCCCACATTGCTGGCGTCTGTATGGATGGCTGTTGGTGCATTCTCGTCGAAGTGAGCGAGGACAGGTGGAGTTTGTAGACGCTGTCGCAGCTCGTTGAACGAAGTTTCTTTCTCTTCACCCCATAGAAATGCAATGTCTTCCCTTGTAAGGCGGGTGAGTGGAGAGGCGATGTGTGCAAAGCCTGCTATAAATCGCCGGTAGTTGGCGCAGGGACCCAGAAAACGCCTGACCGCTTTCTTATCAACAGGCCTTGCGAACTTTGCGACGGCTGCCGTTTTATTTGGGCCAGGCTTCACACCTTCGCGACTGATCATGTGTCCCAGGAACTGGAGTTCTTTGAAGCCGAAGTGGCAATTTTCCGGTTTGAGTGTGAGTCCAGCGGACCGTATGGCTTGAAGGACTGACAGTAGCCGCTTTAGATGCTCTTCAAACGTGACCGAAAAACGATCACGTCGTCGAGGTACACAAGGTATGTTTTCCATTCCAGGCCGGACAGAATGGTATCCATTAGTCTCTGAAACGTGGCTGGGGCTGAGCATAGACCGAAAGGGAGGACTTTGAATTCATAAAGCCCGTCTGGCGTCACGAAGGCGGTCTTTTCTCGGTCACGCTCATCTACTTCTACTTGCCAGTATCCACTTTTAAGGTCCATTGACGAGAAGTAGCGCGCATGCCGTAGCCTGTCCAAAGAGTCAACAATCCATGGTAATGTATAAACGTCTTTTTTTGTAACATGGTTCAGCTTACGATAATCGATGCAGAAACGCAAGCTGCCATCTTTCTTTTTTACGAGTACCACTGGCGATGCCCAAGGACTCTTTGATGGTTGGATTACATCATCCTCTAGCATCTTCTTGACTTGCTGCTGGATTACCTCACGTTCTTTCGGAGCGACGCGATATGGGTTCTGTCGGATCGGTCTTGTTGTGTCTTGCGTAATGATGCGATGCTTAGTCAGAGGCGTTCGACCCACTCGTGATGTCGATGAGAAGCAGTCCTTGAACTGGTGAAGCAGCTCCATAAGACGGCATCTTTCAGTCGATGTTAGACTCGGACCGATATCAACTGGTGGTGTATGTGGAGGTGATTGAGCTGTGGCTTCTCCTTGCATAAGAAGACAGTCGTGAGAGTAGTCGAGCTCTTTGAGGTACGCCACAGCCATGCCTTTACCGATGTGCCGGCGCTCATTCGTGAAGTTGGTCAGAAGCACCTCTGGCGCCCATCCACTAAGCTGACAATGCCGCGAGCGATGGCGATGCCTTGGCAAAAAAGAAGGGCAGTGATGCCTTCTGCTATGGCGTCTTCATTATAGTGCACGTCACAACACACGGAAACAAGACTACATGACAGTGGTGGCACGCAGACGTCGTCGTCAACCACACGTAACACCCTGGGTTCTTGGTCTGGATCTTGGGTGACAGACTTGTCAGCGGCGAATGTGATCACACCATCGCGTATGTTGACCACAGCACCGTACTCTCTTAAGAAGTCCATTCCCAGTATCATAGGTTTGAAGCACTCCGGTAGGATCAGAAATGTGGCTACAAAAGCCACATTCTCAATCGTGAGTCTTGCTGTACATTTTCCGGTGGGAGTCATTATCTGGCCTCCAGCATTTCGGATATAAGGGCCCGTCCATTCCGTCCTGACATGCTATCCACATTCCATTCCATTCCATCCACATGATATGCTTGGTTGAGATCCAGGAGTGAAAGAAGACAACGACTATCTGTCTGAGCTGCTGCTTGGCTAGTCGAAGAAGAAGAAGACGACGAATCCTGGAACGACGTCTCGGACTTTCCTTTGGCACGCGGGCATTAGCATTATCAGCATCTGAGTCTGAGACTTGGAACGCCACGTCGCATTTCGACTGTGAGGCTCGACTGTGAAGAAGCTGCCCGGGCTCAGGATCGGGCGGCAGTATCCTTATTGTTCTTTGAGAGTTCTTTATTTTCCGGTAACTGTATTGGTCTTTCTCAGCTGAAGCGAGTCATTCCATTTTGATGTCATTTTCTTCCCCCGGCCAAGGGCACTCCCCTTGGTTAGGTTCCACTCCCGCCAAGGATTGGCCGATAGACTATTTGTTACGCAGTGGAGCGAGAAGTGTCCCCGTGGCGCTGGTACCTACAGATGGGGGCAGTATTCCGATGAAGAACCCAAAGGCGATTCAAGTGGAGCTTCGAAAAGCCACTTCGCATCCCCAGGAGATCACTGAGGTCCGCCAGTTTGGTCGCGGAGGCATCCTGTGCTGTTCCGCAGATCAGGAATGCATTCGTGAGCTCCTGCAATGTTCCGAATTCGCAGCGCATCCGGTAAGCCCATTTATTCCGGCACACCTCGCATGCTCGAAAGGATTAGTCCGCGGTGTAGACACAAGCCTGACACCTGCAGATGTGCTCGATTTGTTTTCGGTGGCGGGTGTAATTTCAGTGTACAGGTGCACCCGTACAATTGACAACATAAAATCACCAACGGAATCGGTGATAGTGACCTTTTTAGGAACAGTCCGACCTTCCGAAATTAAGGCATGGCCACTGATCTATAAGGTAGAGCCACTTTCCCCCAAACCCCTGCAGTGTTTGAAATGTTGGCGATATGGACATAGCGTCAGAGGGTGCCGATCAGTTCTTAGATGCCGTCTGTGTGGTGAAAATTATGACAGCCGCGAGTGCAGCTCTGAGAAAGAGAGGTGCTGCTTATGTAATGGAGCGCACCCTGCAGACTCCGCAGACTGTGCAGCAAAAGAAAGGGAGCTTGCCATATTGGACATTGTAGAATGCAAGAGGTGCTCTCGGAGAGAAGCCGTTGCAGAAATGCAGGAGAGATCCAAAGGATATGCCAGTGTTGCAGCACGTAATACCACCGCCATGGATGCATCTCTCGCAACATCTATCGCAGAGGCCGTAGAGAAGGCTATGGAAAAGGCAATGGAACGCCTCGCAAACAACCTTTTTGAAAGCTTGGCACAATTGGTTTCCAATCAACTATCTCAAATTCTAGGTGTAGCATCTACGAACGATTGGGCTCCTCAGACATCATTGGCATCGCAGCGTACAGAAATAGAAAGTGCGACAACACGTCAGCGAGCGGTTTCTCCTGAGGCAGGGACTTCCAAAACAACGGAAGACGGTGATCTTACGGATGATTCGAAAGCATGTGCAGATATGGATATGGACTCTCATAAGGCTCTGAAGCGAACCCGATCTCCCCAATCAAAAAACTCTTCGCATAATTCGAAATCTAAAAAGTATCTATCCAAAAAAGAATTCTTTGAGAACATGTCTAAGAAAGACTTTTTGCGAAAGGACATTTTGGACCAAGCAGTTTCTGCGACGGTTCTGTCGTCAAAATTTATAGGTTCACTAACCATATTACAGAGGAATTGCAGATCTATATTTTCCGCAGCCACAGACCTATCATACCTTTCTTCACAACTTTCCCCGGATATTATATCACTTCAAGAAACCTGGCTTTCAACCAGCCAGAAGTTTCACCTAAAAAGTTATCGGCTATTTCGATTGGACCGACCTAGCAGAGGTGGTGGGCTTGCTGTCTTGATAGCAACTAAGTTTAGTCACAAAGCTACGATCTCTTATCGTTGTGTGACTCCAGATTGTGAAATTTTGATAGTAGACATAATATTACCAGACGCTTCTCTCTTGTCGTTTGTAAATGCGTATTTCCCAGCCGGGGTGCAAGACACACGAAGTCTAGACGATATGTTCTCTGCCTGCAGAAAAGATATATTAATCACTGGAGACTTCAATTCACATCATGTGGCCTGGGGTTTTAAAACAGATTTAGGCGGAAAACGATTGTGGGAATGGACTATTGACAAGAATTTATCTTGTTTAAATTCGCAATCTGCTACTTTTGTCCGAGGTCTCTCTAAATCTGTAATTGACTTGACATTTTCAAGCTCATCTCTAAATATATGTTCGTGGCAAACTTTAGACTGTGCTACTAACAGTGACCACTTGCCTATTAGTTTTGTACTGAACTTTCCAAGAATACAAGTCGCCGAAAAGGCCCGCTCATTCCTCAACAATAGAAAATTAGAAAAAGACTTGAGGGCTACTTTTGATCACCGCAAGGACATACAAGGTGACATTAGGGCTATGAGTCTGTGTGCAGTGTTAAAAAGATCAGTGAAAGACGCAACGTTTAAATTAGACTCGGCCACAAGAGGTTCTTTTAGTCCATGGTGGACTGAAGAGTGCACGAGGAGCTATATAAAACGGAAAGCTGCATGGAAACAACTGCTGGTCAACCAATGTTAAAAAAATTGGTGTGATTATAAATTCGCAGCAGCAGACTTCAAACGCACAGTAAATACAGCAAAAGATGGTTATAATATCAAACGACATGAGTATCTTTCTAGAGCTAAAAACAAAAAAGCGCTCTTCAGATTTTTAAGATCTCAAAAGATGTTACCACCCGCTGAAAATATTGACTCTTCTGTTCTTTCCCCCCGTGAGCTCTCTGATTTAGTAGAAAATATTGCGAAAGGGCTCCAAGATAAATTTTTGTCAACTCTACCACTGCACATTGTGAACCCAATGGCAGGCGAGGATTTCGAAGAGGTTACTTTAGATGAGCTGGCAGAGATAATAAGGCACTTATCTCCTTCGGCACCTGGACCAGACGGGGTAACACATTCAATGATAAAAGTAATATTCGAGATTTGTCCAACTGAAGTACTTAATCTGGTGAATTTTTCTTTGACAAAAGCTTGGATACCTGCGGAATGGAAGCTGTCTAAAGTGATTCCACTTCTTAAAAAGCAGGAAAAAGGATTTGCCTTGGAAAATGTAAGGCCGATATCAATCACGTCAAATCTGGTTAAGCTAATTGAAAGAGTTTTGAATGCCCGGGTAATGAAATATATTAATAATAACGCAATATTAAACCCCAGTCAAATTGGTTTTAGATCCGGTTGCTCAATATGGTGTGCGCATGTTGATTTAGAGAGCCGAATACAACTGGCTCGGCGTCGGCGCCAATACTGTGCTTTAGTTACTTTAGATTTGGCTAAAGCGTACGATAGGGTTGAGCATTCAATTTTATTAAAACAGATGGCATATCACCACTTTCCCAACTACATCACTGCGTGGGTGTCGGAGTGTTTAAGAGGGAGAGAATATTACTGCTTTAAAGATGGGTACTCATCAAATAGATATAAGCAGACAAGTGGCGTACCACAGGGGGCTGTCCTGTCGCCAGTTTTATTTAACATTTCCTTAAGCTCCATTCCATCAACTAAGGATATTCAGTTATATGTGTACGCGGACGATATTGCTTTCTTCGCAAGTAATACCGACCTTCAATCATTATACGAGAGTCTACAAAATTATCTCAATATGATAGAAAGATGGCTTAAAAATATTCATATGACCCTGAACGTAAAGAAAAGTGTGCTCCTTGCATTCTCTTTTCTGCAGCCTATCAACATCTCGTTAAGGTACAGTAATGAGCTCATTCCGCAGGCGAATTCCCCTAAATATTTGGGCATCATATATAATGACACATTAAATTGGAGAAGTCACATTGATGATGTGTACTCCAAGGCAACACGGGCCATGGGGTGGCTACGGAAGCTTGCAAACCGTAAAGCGAGTTTAAGAAGAGATGTGCTAATAATGATATATAAACTTTATGTGCGGCCCATCATGGAATTCGGATGTGTATTATTTTCTGGCAGCGCAGCCTATAAAATGAGACCCCTAATACTGCTGGAAAGAGAAGCGTTGCGTTTGTGTCTGGGTCTACCAAAGTTTGTTGCAAATAACGTGTTGTATATGGAAGCTCGCCTACCTTCTCTGCTAAATAGGTTTAAAATTCTTACTGTGCAAGCATTCTTAAAGATATACAGCTCACACCAAACACTCTCATTTTACGTTTTCATTCAAGAACCGACTTTATTTTTCGAAACCCATTGGTCGCGACTACACACCCCGCAAATAGTATTTGCACAAGCGCTACTAAAGCAACTGAATGTAAAAATTAGACATATTGGTCCAATACACAAACTAAAGTCAATGCTTAGCATACAATTCGATGATATATTTCCTCATAACGCGAAACAATTGGCATATAGGTATTTAAATGACCAGTTAGCAGATTATCTAGCCCACCTAGAGATAAGCAATATCATAGCGACTGATGCATCTGTGTCAAAAGAAAAGGCTGGGGTTGGCATCTTCTCTCCTTCTTTGGACTGGTCTTTTTCGATTCGACTCCCAGATTATACCCCGGTATTCATGGCAGAATTATTGGCCATTGTTCTTGCCCTACGCAAATTACCCTCAAGCGAATCATTAGCAGTTATCATTACAGATTCGTTATCAGTTTGTAATGCACTTTCTACGGCAGTAAATTCAGAGCTGATGAATACGTTTCGGCATTTAGTACCGAATAACGTTAAAAAACTGCATTTGCTATGGGTACCAGGCCACCGCGGATTATACTTGAACGAAATGGCGGACTCTTTAGCAGCAGTATCCCTGGGTGGGCCCACCATCCCAGTCCAGTTTTGCCAGATACGGCTTACGTAACCGCGCTAAGGTTCCGAAATGCTTGCCTGCAATGGGGAAAAGGTAATTTGGATTAATTTAAAGATTTCGAGCATTTGAGCTATTGCTGGAATAAACAGTGGTGTGTATCTCGCCAGTTAGAGGTCACTTATACCAGATTGCGCTGTGCAGTTCCACAACTAAATTATTACCTTAATAAAGCTCAGCTCAAGGCGTCACCGCTATGCATTTGGTGCAACGAAATTGAAACAATTGAACATTTCTTTTTATTCTGTCATCGTTATTCTTATCAGAGAAAAAGATTTTTAGTAGCCCCATTACAAAAGCTAGGAATACAAGTAAATTTACCAGTAATTTTATCACTTGGCGGAACTTCATTTGGTTACTGCCACAGGGATGTATGCTCCGCTGTGTTTGATTACATCAACGCAACTAAAAGATTACCATGCTAGTGAACCACTACCTTTTCAGATCTTTAGTTTATAATTCGTAGTTAAGTCTTTCAAAAACAAAAGATGGTTTGACCGCTTGCTCAGCACACATTTTTGTTTTTTGGTAGTATTATTTTAAGCTACTTTTTCAGATTGGCTTCATTTTCAGTTTAGTTTCATTTAAGTATCCTGCCGCCCGGTTCTTGGCCCATCCCCCTTTGTGGGTAAGCGCCATCCATCAAAGGTCATCAGCATCAGCATCAGCATCAGCTAGTCGACTCAACGAACCCCTTAAACCAAGTTTGTCTTAAGAAACGTGGCAAGACTGGTGGAGTTGCTGGGTACAACATCTCACGATCCACCCGATGCCCAAGACCCCACCCAGCAGCCGGAACACAAGCCCTGCACCCGTGGACACTCCTGTTCACAGAGTAAGCCGCCGCCAACGAGGCCTACCACCTGAGACACCAACCACTGATGCTGCGACTATGACTTCGACACAAGATTCCATGCAAGCTCCGACACCTTCCACGCCGATCTACTGCACCGTCCAGAACCCGCTCATGCCTAGCCCCTTTCATGAAGTGCAGCATGAAGATGTTGACGACTGGCTGAGTGAGTTCGAACGTGTCGCAGCGATAAATTACTGGGATGATGCCGCGAAGCTCCGGAACGTGTACACTTGCTTAAAGGACGGTGCCAAGACGTGGTTTTTGAACAGGAATGATGTTCTGACATCTTGGCGCAAGTTCCAGCGTCACCTTCTGGAGACCTACAGGAGTCCCGACCGCCGCGAACGGGTGGAGCGTGCACTACAATCACGCATCCAGATGCCAAACGAGACCGTCTCGATGTACGTTGAGGACATGACACGGCTTTTCAAGCGAGCGGATCCTGCTATGGCCGAAGAAAAAAAGTTGCGCCACTTCATGCGTGGTGTGATGGAACAACTTTTTGCAGGTTTGGTGCGTAGTCCCCCCCAAGAGTGTTGCTGAGTTCCTTACTGAAGCGGCAACAATGGAGCAAGTACTGCACCAACGGTCTGCCCTGTTTGACCATTAAATGAATGCTGCCTCAACTCCCGAAATTTTCGCCACCCCTGGGAGCAAGAGCCCCGAATGGATTCGCGAGATCATCCGATCTGTCGTCCGGGAAGAAATGGAAAAGATGATGTACGGGACAAGGCGAATCGATGTAGGTTCTATCACCAGTGTCATCCGTGACGAGGTCCAACAGGTGTTGCACGCCCATCGTTTTCCGCCGATGTCAGTTGATCCGGAAACAGCTCCTGTGTCTACTGACAGTCACCGTCGTACGTACGCGGAAGCCTTGCGATCTGCCACGCCTCGTTCTGGTCAAGAAGTCCCGACGCAGCCAGTGCTGCACGTCCCGATCCAGACAATACCACACGTCCCGATCCAGACAGTGCCGCACGTTCCGCTTCAGACAGTGCCATACATCCCGATCCAGACAATGATGCCGTCAGTCGCGATTCAGTCGGCGCACGCTGGTTTGGACATCGATGGTCGCCGTGCACCGACGCGCAAGTCTGATCTTTGGCGTACACCGGACAGACGACCCCTCTGCTATCATTGCGGTGAGGCTGGTCACATTTACCGCGAACTTCCCATACCGGCAACTTGGTTTGCGTGGATTTTCCGTCAATTCACCTCGTCCCCAAATTGGTCAAAGGCCGAGGGATATCGAAGAGTATCTCGCGCAACAGCGTGCACCCTTTACACGACGGCAATCGCGGTTACCATCTCCGAGGAGACCCGCAGCCACTGGGTGACGTTTCGAGGTGACGGCACGGGAACGCTCTCCAAGCCCTCGTCAGGAAAACTGAAGGCAGCGGCCTTCGGGGGCAAGGTCGCTGGGACTCAAAGTGCGGAAGACCTCCCATCGACGCTTGCACGCAACACGGAAGACATTCAATCAGAGAATAATCGCAGTACCGAGGAAACGCCGTAATCCACATCTGAACCCAGTGACCACGTGTCACTTGACATACCTGTGCTGATTGACGGTTTTCAGGTCAATGCATTGATAGACACTGGTGCAGACTATTCTATTATCAGCGGGAGGCTAGCAAAAGATCTCAGGAAAGTGATTACACCGTGGAATGAAACGTGAATTTGAACTGCTGGAGGACACGTTGTAACATCACTGGGTCGCTGTACGGCAAGAGTGAAAATTCGTGCGTCAACGTTTGTGCTCAGCTGCCTCGTTCTGCGCGACTGTTCACGTCAGCTGATTATCGGCATGGACTTCCTTCGGGAATACGGTGCCATCATAAATCTTCGTGAGCGCATTGTGACCTTCTCGACTCAAGGCGCAACAGATCAAAACGCTGATAACTGCTCTAGACCTGCGCTGCGTGTTGCTGACGACAGTGTGACGCTGCCGCCTCGAGTGAAGAACTCCGGGACGGTGACGTGGTGGCTGAAAGCAACCTATCACTTCTGCTACTCCAAGGTGTATGTGCCGCCCGAAGTGTTGTGCGTGTCCGTAACGGACAGTCGCAAGTGCTAGTTACGAACTTCAACTACGAGCACCGGCATCTTTTCCGCGGAACCACCGTAGCCTATGGAGACCCTGTTGCCGACGTCACGGAGTGCTTCGCGTCCGAGGAAACGCATGAGGATGAAGAATTTCTAGACCACATCGACATTATTTCGACGCTGTCAGACAAAAGAAAGGCTGCACTTCATGACCTTATAAAGGAGTTTCGGTCTTGCTTCGCCTCTTCTTCCAAAGTCCGTCAAACACACCTCGCCAAGCATTGAATTATTACCGACGATGACTTCCGCCCCATCCGGCAGCAGCCTTATCGCGTTTCTTCCAAAGAACGTGCGGCTATTCAGAAACAAGTAAAAGATATGCTCGATGACGGGATTATTCAACCATCCAACTGCCCTTGGTCCTCGCCAGTCGTTCTAGTGAAGAAAAAAGACGGAACGCTGCGATTTTGTATTGACTACAGGAAGCCTAATAGCGTCACGAAAAAAGACGTTTACTCGCTTCCACGGGTCGACGACTTTCTCGACAGATTACGACGCGCGAAGTATTTTTCGTCCATCGATCTAAAGAGAGGCTATTGGCAAATTGAAGTGGATGAACGAGACCGAGAAAAAACCGCGTTTGTGACTCCAGACGGACCTTACGAATTCCGTGTTCTTTCCTTCGGCCTCTGTTCTGCCCCAGCTACTTTTCAGAGGATGATGGACACAGTTCTCGCTGGCTTGAAGTGGCAAAGCTGCCTTGTCTACCTCGACGATGTGGTCATCTTTTCCGAGAGCTTCAAAGAACATCTGAAGCGTCTGAGAAAGGTTCTGGACGCAATTCGCACAGCTAAACTCACGCTGAAACCCCAAAAATGCCATTTCGGCTACGAAGAGCTGAAAATTTTGGGACATGTCATTAGTGCGGATGGAGTGCGACCTGATCCAGACAAAACTGCTGCTGTCGCCGCCTTCCCTGTTCCATCAAATAAAAGAGGAGTACGCCGTTTCCTCGGCTTGTGCGCGTATTATCGCCAATTTATCGCCAACTTCTCGAAGATAGCTGAACCTCTTACGCGACTCACCCGAAATGACGTGCTTTTTACTTGGAGCGCACAACAAGATGCAGCGTTCACAGAGCTACGGCAGAGAATGCGAACAGCCCCTGTTCTTGCCCATTTTGATGAAGACGCTGCTACAGAAATTCATACAGATGCCAGCAACGTCGGACTTGGCGCTGTCCTTGTACAACGACACGGTGGCTTACGCCAGTCGTACTCTTTCTCGAGCCGAGACCAACCATTCTACATCGGGAAAAGAATGCCTCGCAGTCGTGGGGGCGACAACCAAGTTTTGGCCTTACCTCTACGGTCGTCTCTTCAAAGTGGTGACTGACCACCACTCGCTCTGCGGGCTGGTAAATCTCAGAGATCTATCCGGCCGTCTCGCTCGGTGGAGTTTGCGTTTGCAGGAGTTCGATATTACGATTGTGTACAGGTCAGGGTGCAAACATGAAGATGCCGACGCGCATTCTCGAGCGCCTGTGGGGCACGCTGTCAGGGGCTCCGAGGATGAAGATGCCTTTCTCGCAGCAGTCAGCGATTCCGAATTTATGTCCAAACAGCGGGCAGACGACGAATTACGCCCAGCTATTGATTCCCTGGAAGGCCGCAACTCTCAGGTCCTTCGACACATTGCTCGCGAACTGTCCTCTTTTTGTCTAAGAAGAGGCATTCTTTACAGAAAAAAACGCCCGTGGTAGCGAAAAAGCCTTCCTACTCGTTCCTACCGAAATGCGGGACGAGATCCTCCTTGCGTGCCACGACGAGCCCACGTCAGGACATTTGGGCTATTCGCGAACTCTCGCCAGAGTACGCCAACAGTATTACTGGCCGCGACTATCAACTAGTGTACATCGATACGTGAAAGGCTGCCGTGAGTGCCAGCGTCGCAAGACTCCGCCTGTGAGACCCGCGGGCCTGCTCCAGCCGATCGCACCACCACAGACACCGTTTGACCTCGTGGGAATGGACCTTCTTGGACCCTTCCCTTTGTCGTCCTCTGGGAACAAACGGATTATAGTTGCGACAGATTGTCTTACTCGTTATGCTGAAACAAAAGCGTTACCCCGTGGCACATCCTCTGAAGTCGCGCAGTTCTTCGTGCACCAAATCGTCCCACGGCATGGTGCCCTGTAATGCGTGATTACGAACAGAGGGACGTCATTTACAGCACGAATGATGGAGGACATTTTTAAATTGAGCCGCACAAGTCATCGAAAAACGACGGTTTATCACCCGCAATCGAATGGACTGACAGAGAAGCTTAACAAGACCATAGCGGACATGCTGTCAATGTACGTTGACGTACAACACAAAACCTGAGACGAACTTCTTCCATACATCACGTTTGCATACAATCCGGCAACGCAAGAAACAACGCGATTTCCGCCTTTCCGACTCGTTTACGGACGCAACGTGCGAACCATGCTCGATGCTATGCTTCCGTGTGACCAAAGCAATTAAATCGCTCCAGACGCTGAGTAATACACTCAATAGGCCGAAGAAGCTCGTCAGCTAGCTCGCCTAAACACCAGTCACCAACAAGATGAAGACGCACGACGTTACAACCTCCGCCATCGAAACGTCACTTACCACCCTGGGAACCGAGTGTGGGTGTGGACCCCTGTCCGGCGACAAGGCTTATGTGAAAAACTCCTAAGCCGTTATTTTGAACCGTACAAGGTTCTTAGACGTACGTATCACAGATCTTACCTACGAGGTATTTCCAGACGGCGCAGCGTCTTCTCGTCGACAGCTTCGGCCCGAAACCGTGCATGTCGTTAGGCTGAAGCCCTACTTCACACAGTAGCCCTTGGTGGTTCACGTGTTGCGACAAGCCGTGACATTGTACTGCTGCTGCTGTTCGTGTTCTCCTGTGTTTTTATGCCTTTTCTTTTTGCGCTTGGTGCAAGCGTTGGCGAAATTTCCTCATTTGCGCTGCGAGTACTGGCACTCTCCCTCTTTTAGTTCTCGGTATCTGCGTGTGTATGCCTGCATTTTTTTCTTTACGAGCATTGAGTCGATGCTTTCAAAGGGGGGACTATTGCCACATGATATGCTTGGTTGAGATCCAGGAGTGAAAGAAGACAACGACGATCTGTCTGAGCTGCTGCTTAGCTAGTCGACTCAACGAACCCATTAAACCAAGTTTAATGCCGCGTGCATAGCTGCATTTAGCGGCGAGATAGCAACGACAACGAAGAACGCGGATTTGCTCGAGAGGCGCAACGCAGCAGGCGAGTGAAGAAGACGACAATCTTCGCGGCCTTCTCTGAGAGCGTCTCTACAAGTTCCACTGTCCGTGTTTTTAAATAAACCCCCTGTAATTTATAACCCGCGACACTGGTGGAGGAGCTGGGTACTACCACCTCATGGTCAGCACCCCTGTAAGAAGCCCCGAATCCAGCCCTACGAGACAGCCACGCGTGGAGACGCCTGTGAACCGCTCAAGCCGTCGCCTTCAAGGTCTTGAACCGGAATTCGGCCTTTTAAAGGGAGCGAAACTTTCGACAGCCACCCCTACTCATGAAATGGCAAGGAGTCCTGCACAGGTGGCGGCCCAGAATATGCGCATTCCTGAACCATTTTATGGCCGGCCGAACGAAGATGCGCAAGACTGGCTTGAGCAGTTTGAACGGGTAGCTAAATCGAACTACTGGAGCCTCGAGGGAAAGCTCTTCCACGTATACTTCGCCCTTGAAGACGGCGCGAAGACGTGGTTTATAAACCGGGAGGCAACATTGACGACATGGGAGGAGTTTTGTCGTCGGTTTCTTGTCACCTTCGGTAACGCGGACCGACGCGAAAACGCACAACGCCTTCTTGAAGGACGCACCCAACAGCTGCATGAAAGCGTCGCCATTTTTGTTGAGGATATGGTGCGTCTGCAACGTTACTAGAATAGAATAGTAACGTTGGTGCGTCTGTGCCACCGCGCGGACCCCAACATACCCGAGGCTCGAAAGCTAAGCCATCTCATGAAAGGCGTCAAAGAGCAAATCCGCGTTCTTCGTTGTCGTTGCTATCTCGCCGCTAAATGCAGCTATGCACGCGGCAATATGCGCGATACCGGAGGTACCCGTGCGTGATAGCAACCTGCAAAGAGCGGTTGTCAACGCAAACCAAGAGATATGGCAGATGAGTCGAAAGAAAGGCTTTGAGGTGGTGGAAATAAACAGAGAGGTGCATAGGTGGGGTGGTTTTCAACGAGACAGAATTCACTTCGATGGGCGGCTAGGTCATGAGGTGGGTTGGCGACTTGCAGGACGCGCAGTAGCTCTTTTGGGGGGCAAGCGAGCCCTTCGGGGTGCAGGATAGCTAGTAACGAGGAAAACAACCAGGGAAACTCTTCGACAGGTGGTATGGACAGATACGATTCCAAAGTGGCACCAATATCTAAGATAGGTAGAGTCCGGGGCATAAATAGACGTAGCCACGAGCGCCGAGCCCATTCAGACATAAGGTATATTAACATGCAGGGTGGTAGGAACAGACTGAAGTGGGAAGAGATAGAAGAACAGCTAAGGGAAGAGAGGCCGATGGTATACGGTTTTGTAGAAACACATCTCAGGGACATGGAACAACCTCCGAACAATCCGGACTGCGCGTGGGAATATTGTAATAGAACAGAAGGCAGCAGAAAGGGGGGTGGTATTGGGGCATTCATTCATAAAAGTACAGACTGCAAAGAGTCAAGCAGGAGTGCAAGGAACATTTATGGCTAAAAGAGAAAGTGGCAGGTCAAATGACACTCCTTGGTTTCGTGTAGTTGTGGACGGGAGCAAAGGCCAGAGAGGAAAACCAGGCCATGGTAGAGTGTATATCAAAGGACATTCAGCAGTTAGGAAGAGAGTGCGAGATAATTATACTAGGAGACATGAATGCGCACATAGAAGATATAGACGGGTATACTGACCCGACAGGCAAAATGATCATGGATATGTATGAAAGGCTTGATTTGGTCATTTGCAACAGTACCGAGAAGTGTGAAGGGCAAATAACATGGGAGGTAGGAAGGCTGCAGTCAACAATAGATTATGCACTGATGTCACATAGGATGTATGATAATCTCAGGGGAATGCACATAGATGACGGTGGCTCCAGAAGTCTGGGTAGTGATCACAAACGTATCAAGCTAAGTTTTGGAAGAGCAGTGAAAGTGGGAAGGAAACAAGATGAGCAACTACAGAAAACTTTTTATCCAGAAAGGCAAATTGAAATAGCCACTAAACAAATTGAGAAAGTAATCACGGAGGATAATAAGACAGTGTGGACATACACGAATCTAATAAGACTCTTTGAGATAGAGCTTGCTAAGACGCGTGACAAGTCACTCCGGAAAAGAAGACAAAAACCCAAAAGTTGGTGGGAGGAGGAAGTTAAGAGAGCCATAGCAAAACGTCAGGAAGCCTCTAGGGAACACAGACATGCTAAGCAGCGGGGTGAACCGACAGATGATGTTGAAAGAAAATGGGAAATCTTTCTAAGCTGTAGAAGGGATGCATCCCTTCTGATCAATATAAAAATTCGAAGAAAGGGAGCTCAGTGGCTGCAGACGTACATCAAAAAGATAGAAAGACAGCTGTGAAATTTTGGAACCATCTAAACTCCCTAAGAAAATAGACGAACCTAGAGCAGAGGTTTATAACTACAGCTCAAGGTGCTAGGCTGGAAGGGGAAAGAGCTATTGGATATGCAAGAACATGGGTGACAAAAAATTTAAACTAAGAAGTGCTTTATGCACCAAAACAGACAGGGATGGATCAAGTGGCACAATGGCTCCATTTTCACAACGAGAGTGGGAAAGGGCTGAGAAGAAGGTTCCAAGTAGTACATCAACAAGCCCAGATGGCATTACAATTATGCTGATAAAGACATTGGGTCCGAAGTTAAAACAGACTTTGAGAGAGGCAGTGAGCAGAACAATAATCGATGGTGAAGTTCCCGATTGATTGAAACTTAGAAGGATGAGCATGATCTTTAAAGGAAAGGGGGACAAAGCTGATTTAAACAACTACCGTCCTAGTGACATCAGTGGTCTACAGGCTGGCGATGCAGATTATAAAGGAAAGACTGCAGGCATGAATAGAGGATGAGGGGGTGCTGGGGGAACTGCAGAATAGGTTTCGGAAACACGGGAGGTTGGAAGACAATCTGTTCTCACTGACGCAGTGCATCGAAATAGCAGAAAAGGAACACAGGCCCCTGTGGCTAGCATTTTTGGATATCAAGGGAGCGTACGATAGCGTGGTTCAAGAGGAATTGTGGAGAATACTGGACACCCTAGGCGTGGAACATGTAGTCACTAATCTTTTAAAGGATATCTATAAAGGTAACAAGGTAGTTATAAAGTGGGAAAAACAGGTATCCAAGCCTGTAGAGGTAAAACGGGGGCTTAGGCAGGGGTGTCCCCTGTCACCCTTATTATTGATGATGTACCTACAAGGATTAGAGGCCAAATTAGAGGGAAGTGGACTGGGCTTCAACCTCTCTTTAGTCAAACAAGGAAAACTCATTTATCAGGCACTACCAGCATTAATGTACGCCGATGATATAGTGCTAATGGCCAACAACAAGGACGATTTGCAGAGATTGATGGACATCTGCAGTAATGAAGGAGATAGGTTAGATTTTAGATTCAGTAAGGAAAAATTAGCAGTCATGATTTTCAATGACAACGGAGGTAGTGAGGTTAGAATACAGGAGGTAACGCTAGAGATAACAGATAAATACAAATATCTGGGCGTATGGATAAGCAATGGGACCGAGTACCTGAGGGAACACGAAATATACGTGACGACTAAAGGTAACAGGAATGCAGCAGTGATGAAAAATGGGGCACTGTGGAATTACAATAGGTATGATGTTGTGAGAGGAATATGGAAAGGGGTCATGGCTCCTGGGCTGACGTTCGGCAATGCGGTCTTGTGCATGAGATCAAAAGTTCAAGCAAGATTAGGAATTAAGCAACGTGGAATAGGTAGGCTTGCTTTAGGAGCTCAAGGGAATACACCAAATCAGGGAGTACAAGGTGATATGGGATGGACATCATTTGAGGGCAGGGAAGCTAGCAGCAAGATAAAATTTGAGAAGCGATTGAGAAAAATGGGGGAGGAGCGTTGGGCTAGGAAGGTTTTCAGCTACTTGTACATGAAGAATGTCGATACAAAATGGAGGAAGCGAACCAGGAAATTGACTGGTAAATACTTAGAAAACAGCAGGTGGCCAAACCAAAAAGAACTATCGGTTAAGAATAAAGTGAAGGAAACGGAGACTGACATGTGGAGAATGAGCATGATTAAGAAGTCCGCACTAGAGATCTATCGAACTTTTAAGCAGGAAATTGCCAAGGAAAGGATCTATGATAATACTCGGGGTAGTTCTCTACTGTTTGAGGCCAGGATGGGAGTACTGCGAACCAAGACATATCGGGCCAAATACGAAGGGGTAGACACAGTATGCAGTGCGTGTGGAGAGGAAGAAGAAACTGCCGAACACTTGATAGTGTTCTGTAAAGGGCTTCACTCTATAGTTCAGGATGATGGCGCAGAGTTTTTCAAAGCACTGGGGTTTAGGGACCGGGAGGGCAAAATAGACTTTAAGCGGGTAGACTTAACTAGAAGGAGGTTATCTGATTGGTGGCTAAAGTCAAGGCACGAATGAAATATAACCCCTTCACTGCAAAGTACGAATCCTCAAACTCAGTTTTTAAAGAAAAAAAATAAATCTAGTTTTTGGTTCATTAAGTATTACGGCTTGGTGGCGCTAGCCACCGCCCGATCTACAGTTTCACCAATCTACAGTTTCACCAAACTTGAATGAAACGTGGAGTTCCTCCTTGCTTGTCAAAAGAAACTAGTTCCCTGAACGTCGTATTGTGCAACACTGTTTGCTCTGCCATATGTCCCGCACCACCTTTCATCTCACCCAACGTAGAGCTGCATGCCGTGAAGAGAACCGAAGCAGTGTGCTCAACTTTACCGCATTGCGCTGCACGTTCAGGGAGCAGTGGCGCCATAACTGGGCGCTTCCATAACCAATAGTGGAGGATTACAAAGAGAGTTCAACTTAGCTGACAACAATGCAGCGAGCAATGGAAAGGAAAATGATAGACGTAACCTTAAGCGACAAGAAGAGAGCAGAGTGTATCAGGGTACAAATGAGTGTTAAGGACATCGTAGACGAAATCAAGAAGGAATGGTCATGGTAAGGGCCCGTAGCGCGAAGGCGAGATGACCGCTGGTAAGAATCGCAAACTGGATGTCAAGAGAAGACAAGCAAGTGAGGGGTAGACAAAGTTCGGTGCGCAGATGAGATTAGGAAGTTTACCGCTATAAAGTGGTAGCAGCAAGCACAGGACTGAGTCAACACCACCTACATACTCAAGGCGTCACTACGCTGCCGCGACGTCATGGAGGCGAGATCGGCCTGGCAGTCGGCTTCACCGCGCGGTAACGGTATAGAGATCGCTACTTCTCTTTTCGCATGCAAACAGTCTGTGAATTTAAAGTTACCCTCAGCATTGGTTCTTTCTTACGCAATAAGTTTTGAATATAACATATTTCAATAATGTTGTCTACTTTCTGATGTGCAAAATGAGCTTCTGCAGACCAGTGGTTGTCCGCATGCAAGCCCACCATTCAATTTTTTTTCAGGCATTTATCTAAACAACCCCAGCTTTTTTTTGTCTTTCCTGACAACCGTTACCGGTGAGGAATTTAGTAAACACACGTATGCTGACTGATACTTCGAGATTAGATGCAGAAAGTATTTCGAACTTGACTAATGCAGCAATATCTAGTAAAACATTTATAAATACAAACAAAAGTCAACTTTTTCATTCATTAGGTTCTTTATTACATCCTTCAACGCCTCAAAATGAACATGGCAAACCACTATCTACAAACAAATCATTTCACATGCAACCCAACAGTACAAATACAAAACAATATATGCTGGTCTGCATGAGCAGCTTCTCACAAAACATCCTGGTCTGCATTTGCAGCTAAAGAAGGTCAAGGTTGCAGTGTTTTTAGCTTTCGGTTTTTTTCTTGTTTACTTGCCATAAGCTTGTCATTGTTCTGTTTGCACAGATTGCTTAACAAAACATTCGCAGCAGCACTAAGAATATACTTCATGTCGTGCTGTGGTGAATGCCCCCGGTCACAAGAGTCAAGGTCTTCATCACTGTCAGTAAACAATGATGTCAAGGCAACAAGAAGCTCTTTTTGCTTCGGAGAACCATAAAACTCTGTCGCATTTTTCTTGCTTACGAGTTGCTCAAGCACTATTTCCATTGTCAAAACTGCCTGCACAACTACAGGTTGAGGAAACTTGAGGCCAACTCCCGGGGCAGTGGCAACAAGTGAAAAATCATCGTTCTCACAACTCTCATCGACTAAAATAAGATTGTCCTTGCAGGAGGTACATGCAAGCTTTTTTACAGTTGCATGTGGGCAGTAGCCTGCTACATAAGTAATGGCACGAAGCATCGGTTGCTTTTTTGTGATGTCGTACTCCCTTACGGCAACACCAAACCGTTTCATATACTGTGGGTCATGAAGAGAGCCACATGAGGTGAGAACATCTAGATGAGAGAGTTCGGGGAGCTCGCGCACTTTTTGCAATCTGAGCTTGTGCTCCGACTCGTATATTTACGGTATAGACACGTGTTACTGCGCTCTTGACAATTGCCAATATTTCCCAAATCTGCTCTCTAGGCAGTTGATCTGAAACTTCCTCAGCAACACGTACGAGAAGCCGAGCTCTTCAATGCAGTAGCGGGTTACTTCTACAAGGGCATAGCAAGTGCAGCGCAATCGACTGTGCTTTAAGAGTAAGGTGGCCTGCATCATGCGTTAGACTTCCCCAAAAGTCTAGCCAGTCAATTAAGTTGTTGAGGAAATCTACCTGAGGGGAAGACAGACTTCTCACTAGCTCTTGAAAGCTGTCGTGCAGGCACTGTCCCTTAAGAGGAGTTATAACATTTACAACGTTCTACCACATCATGATGATGTGGATATGTCCAGCTGTGCCTTTGGCATGTTGAAGTTGAGCTAACTTTGAACTAGTGAGTGCAGTAATATTTGAAAGGTTGAAGATCTTCAAGACGAGCTTGATGTCTTGGCGCTCCAAGTTGGACGGATTTAGTGCTTTTACAGACAAGGTGGGGGCCAACTGCAAGAGCTGATTGCTTTCCTCTTCGTGCGCCTTCCTCAAAGAGCCAAATGATGCTGTGAACATTTGTCCATCACTGGAAAGTTCAGTTATGTCGGGAAAAAACATGCAAGTCCTTGGATTGCGTTGATTAAGCCAGTTGTTACAGATACACTTGAGAATGTGAACACTGTCTAAGACAAAAAACAAAGGTTCGGAAAGATCATACGAGTGTGCATACGCAATATTAAATTTGGGGGTATCAGAAAGAAAAGACATTCCTTTGCGGTTAATAGAATTATTGTCAGAAATGACTGCGATCACCCCAAGTCCAGCACATTCTAGCTCTATAACGAGGTATAATATGCACAACATCTTTGTTGGATGACAACAGGCTCTGCATCATGAGCAAGTACGCTGTCTTTGCAGCTACCTTGCTGTTTGTGTCTGCACCTGTGACGAAACCATTTTTATATTTGAAGTAGGACTGTAAATGAATCCCATCTATCATGAGCGTTTCAGTGTGTTCATGGTCCCTCAGTGCTAATGCCATTTTTTTGCATATGACCAGTACAAATCATCTTATTGCTCCAATGAAGGACTAATGCTGTATGTGGCACAAACACGCCTAATAGTGTTTAGACGTAGAAGCCTCAACTGTAGTGTACTTCGTATGAACTTGTAAGCGTGTCTTGATATTGTGAACATAATACTGGCGAACACAAGTAATTCAGCTGGATATCTCGCTCAGATAGAAACTGCAATGATGACAGTTCTTCTAAGTGTGCCAATATACGGCGCAAAAGAAGCTCAATACTTGCCTCATCATTTTGGGAGCATTTTACAATTTCTTCTACACGATTAAGTGTAACACCCAGTTGTCTAATGTCCGAAATTGAAACGGAGAACCCAATGGTGCCTACCTTTTTAATCCGTGTTTCTACAAAGTATACCTTGAGGCAGAGATCGGCACATACAACTACAGCACAATGCAACACCGGCGCATGTTGGGGCACAAAGTTCAAGAACCACACACTGCCTTTCACAATCACCTTGCTCCAGAAGTCTCCCATCAAAAGCTTGTTCGTGTGACACAGATCCTCAAAAGAGGAGATGGCGTTGCTCTTCTCTGCCTCTTGATGTGTGATGAGTGACTCTTGTTATGCATCTTGAAGTGCTTCGGCCTCCATACGAGCCCATTTATCTTCCGGGCCTTCGCGAGCCGCACTTTTGTGCCTGGAAAGATACGTGGGGCAGCCAGGAAAAATGCTTGGAACAGTTCCAGGCCTCAGACGCCTGAGTTTAAGTGGAGCTTCAATCACTTTGCCAGTGACCGTATCCGTGTAGCTCGTCGAGGTGACAAAGAAACTTGGGTGAAAGTGCTTTTCACAGAGCTGCAAACAGACAGAACACTATAGTTAACACCAGAAATACTGAGCAGGCTCATAATTATGCGATAGCAAATACAACTATGAAAACAAACTGAATGGAAAGAAAAGGTAGATTTCCTTACCACTGTGACATTTGATGGCGCAAAGTCCTTACGCGGAACGGCGCGCGTCCACACTACTCTTTCAGCGGCGTTGACCTAGAACCTGTAGACGCAAACGGTGGGTCCTCTGCCGTAATTATAATTGCAATTTGGCACACAACAACAGCCAGGCATAGTCCTTGGGGTGTTATTACATGCCGTGACTGAGTTGCGTGACAGAGACAGCTCATTTGCTTGCGACTGCCATCTAACGACCCAAACAACTTGGTTTTAGCACAATGTTGCCAGAGCACAATACACCTTCCACGACAAATAGAACTTCAAAGTTTCACAAGCTAAAATGAGGCACCTGTCATGCACAACGGTAGTGCCGAAGCCATGTAGCAAGAAAAAAAAACCTGTTTAGCGAAGAAAGAGACTACGGGAACAAGTTTTTGTCAACTCGTCTAAAAAAAAAATGCCGCAGCATGCGATTGCCTACACATTAGTTCGCAGACATAAGCGGTGACAAGCCATGTAGCTCTTTTGTCGTTTTAGTTGGCTCTCTCAACCTCTCCTATCCTCCCCTCAATGTGCCCGATCTCACTGTGGTGACGTCAGCCTATTGAGGGGAGGGCACGGGAAGGCCTTCTGTAGTCTAGGTGGTGTTGATCGAGTTGACTGGCAGAACATGAAAGAGGCCTTTGTTACAGTGAACTAGAAGGTTTTGTAGTGGCAAGAGCGAAGCGGGCGTCTATAGGAGGCACTCTGACGAAAAAAGCTGTCCGCCGCACGTAGCGCTGCAGTCAGATTCGCGAGGCCAGCCAGGCAGGCTCGACCGGCGAGTTGACTGCTGTCAGGGCGCTTTGCTGCTGTGGCTTTCGATTCTTCTTGTATCTTTTTTTCTGTGCTGGAAGAAAACGTTCTCGGTACCACCATGAACAAGAAAAAGAAGACGGATACGCACTGTTTCGCCTGGGTTGCCGGTCAGGCTACCCCGGCCATCACGTTGAAAACGGGCGGAAGATTTCGCTCTTTTCGGCACCAAAGGACGAAGACCGACGAAAGGTTTGGGAGCGGAACCTCAAGAGGAAAGACAAACCTCTAACGGACACATCCGCGGTTTGTGAAAAACACTTTGCAGACCATTTTGTCGTTCGTGATTATGTCCACATCATCGGCGGCAAGGAGGTATGAATCGCTCGAGGAAAGCCTGGTCTTACTGCAAATGCAGTGCCAACGTTTTAACCTGACCGGCCCGCATACCTTTCCATATCTGTGAAAAAACCAAGGCCCGAGCGAAAGCGCTGCTTAGTTTCTACGTCTGGATCGGCGAAGAAAGTTCGTCTCTCTCGTCGCGATGAGCACGAAGCGAGCTTGCTCGGCGAAGAGAATTCCGACCCGAACACGAGCCCTGCCGAAAACATGCAAGCGAACCCGCTCAAATCAGGTGACTTAAGGGACCTTTCCACCTGCTTAAGTGTTCCAAGGCTGTGGACGAAACTGACCACTCCAGACCTTGATCTCCTTGTGTATGCCACTACACGCACCACAAAACAGCCTTTCAGTGTCTCCCACGAGAAAGTGATCTGTTTCAGCTTAGATAGCAACAGTGATGTTGTGGCAAGCTGTTATCTCGGTGCGAGAGAAAAGAAGTACGGCAAAATCACCTCCCTTCTTGAAGCAACGAACATATTTCAAGAAGTTGACACTGCATTGCTTTGTTCAAGCGCTATGAGCAAAGACGCTTATGACGGCCTTGCTCAGAACCTGACCGAGAAGATGAAGCGCACCCTCACCCCCGCGAGTGACGGCGTGTTCAGCAAGAACTGTCTTGGAATGGTGACAGTCAAAGGTGTGTGTTAATATTTTCAATAAGAAACAATGTACTTTCTGTTCTAGCTAACATAGCCTGCTACTTTTTTTTCATAACCTAAGCATATCCTTTGTATCTAAAGCAACCTGCATTAAAGGGAAATAACACTAGTCAGGACCTGTTAGCTATTACCCACTTTGTAATAGCTCTGGAGTTTATTTTTCCTCCAATTATCTGTTAGCCCTTGTTTCCATGTCTTGCAAATAGTTCGAAGTAAGGAAGTGGCTTATTTTATGTTTTACGTTTTTCAGGAACCATCTGTGTTCATTGTCGCTATTTGCGAAAGTCGCTGCTGGCACGGAAGTCCAAGTTGAAGAAAAAACGTGTCACGCATAACTTGTCTCACAAGCTGCGAATGACCAATCAGAAGACAAAGCGAATTGCTTCACGCTTGTGTACCCTGGCAGGCCAAGTACGAGCCATGAAAGAAGAAAACTCCAGGCTAAGTGATGAGACTTTCCTTGGCCGAATTAAAGAACTCCTCCAAAGCAGTAAGAGGCAGCTCTACACATGTTCATTGTATTGCATTGTGCTGTGCATTGTACTGTGCATTGTTCATTGTATTGCATTGTACTTGCATTGTACTGTGCTTGTGATCAGTTTTTGCTTTCTAGCTGGTTATTTTTGTTTGACATCTCACTTGATTAGTTCATTTGGCATGTAGTTACAACCTAAATAAATGTTGTATCAAGTGTTGCCGAAATATTTCTTTCATTTGCCATTTTGTCACACAGCCTCTTCTTTATAATAACTATTCTCCTGGCTAAAATACTCTGGGACTCCAAGTGCTGAAAGCGGTGCTGACAGGGCTATCTGTTTGGTCTACAAACTAGTGTAGTCGTGCAAAAGTTGTCCGCATGTGAACCAACAGCAAGAAGTCCTGCTCTACTGAAAAACGAGTACCGCTTACGGCACACATTCGAAATGGAATGCAGTCCATAATACACCAGAAGGCCGATAATCGAGACAAACATTGCGGTTCGAGCCGCTAAATTGCTACTCTGGTCAAGGGCGTCACCAGTCGTGGCTCGTGGCACGTTAATGACAAAGAATTCATATCAGATATCCGTGATTTGAAGCTGAGGTGCTCTGAAAAAACACAAGGCTTATTACAAAAAAAAAAAAAGCTCGTCCGACGCTACGCTGCGAAGTCGACGGGAGCTGCACATGATGCTGCTCTTCACATTGAAGCACAGGCTCGCAAAGCGTTCAGTACATAATCTCAGCACGCAAAACCGTTCGCCAGGTTAGTCGATTGTAGCTGCCCATTTTTTTAAAGTGCGATGCAACGGAGAAAGAAAGGGAAGAAGCTTGCGCAGCTGTTCGACAGATGCCCAAATCCCCGCAGCAGCACCTCGCGATTACTACGCCAGCGCCGCCCGCGGCCGGCAGCTTCCTGAGACTCACGAGCAGGGGGGCGCTTTTGCCACTACAAACCTTCTAGTTCACTGTACCTTTGTCCTGCAGTACGTTGATGATGATGATGCACTAGGCTGATGATGATGATAGCTGATGCATTAGCATCACTTAATACGAAGTTCTATTTCAATTTTGCTCACTTTTTGGGAGTTGTACACCAGGTCTGGTGTGTGTCATTGATAGGAAATTATCATTAGGAACTGGCACCCGCTTATGAAGTCACCGCCCAAGCATTCTGCACAGATGGTTAACAATTTAGAGCAGCTGAAACGGGAGGACCGTAATTAGTGCTTGCTGCCTGTGTGTGCTCCGGTGTGGCAAGTTGTGTATAGCAGGGTTTTACGCGAGTCGTAGATATAAAATAATCATTATCAACCAATATGAGCGCGCTCACTCGCCGCCCTAGCACTCTATACAGCTAAAAGAAACCTAAGCGGGTGGCCCATAACCCAGGAGCGGGGAATAAGACTGGTGAAAAGGTAGATGCCATGTCAGAACCAGCTAGGTGCCCACTAACTCTGTTGTGACCCAGCCTTGCACGATGTAGCGCAAGCTGTGTAAATTTACTGCTCAAAAAAAAAAAAAAAAGAACGCTCTCTCTAAACCCAAACTTCGAGTTTTTGGTCTCTTTAGCATGCTACACCACGAACAGAAGCTGTGCTTTACTATCCCTATCACAGGAACTTCAAGTTATGGTTCTTTTGCTTTAGGCTTTTATTTTGTGAAAAATTAAATTGCATATCTTCATTTTTCCCTCATTGCAGATTGTCTGCATCAGCATAAAAATCATGTGCAGATTCGACAAGGCCTTGCTGTTCGATTTTTACACTTCAATTTAAAGAAGACACGTGCAGTTGCCTTCGATAATAGCCCACACACCACATTTTGTAGTTTCTCTGCATATGAGATGCGGTGACAGCAAGTTTCCTGCGGCAAGCCATAATAACTCTAGAGAAATACCCAGGCACTGTATAGGCTTCATAGCCTTCAGGACTTTAGTGCAAAGGAGGGAAGGAGAGAAGGTTCGTTTCAATCCACTACTTCGCACAAAATGTCAAGTGAAAACTAGCACACAAAATTATACTACCCTGTTGCTTGCAGAGGTCAAACTTGCAGAAAGAAAACGTTGCAAGTTGATTTTTCAAGAATGAACCAACCAGTGAGCAAAGGAGTATTCAGTGAAACATTCAATTTGAAATGAATGTTTCTCTATAAATAAATCGTGCATGAAAAAACATTCCATTAGGCTGGTTACCCCCCCTCTCTGCCAAAGCAGCTAGTAGAAGGAAGTCAGGCTAAGATAAAATATTGCACACAGCTATGGTCATGAGAGTGCTCCGAATAGTGTGTGACTGGTGATCACTCGGGTCATACGCGAAGTTGTTCCTTCACTGTGGCATGAGCTTTACGAAGATAAGGGTATAAATAGTATTAGAAAGCATGGAGCTGGCTCACATGTGTGCCTAGCTGAGACACCATCAAAGTTGTAAACTTGAACCTAAAGCTTTAAATGTATAGCGATTCAGGGGCCTGGCTAGTCGTTTATTGTGGAGTGTTCACAACCAAGTGGCAAATACAGGCCTAAAAGAAGGCTAGCAATGCTCAAACCTAGATTAAAAAAATAACCAAAGTCTAAAATAATATACTCATTGAAATCTCCTAAAATTCTTCGTAAATATGCGGCTGACATCAAGTTGCACAAGAGAGGGCGCCACCACCTTGCCACGTGCGCGATTGCTTCTCCCATCGGCACTCCTCTGAAGTTTTAGTTGCTACGTCTGTAGGGGGACATACCTGAAGAAACTCGTACTCGGCTACAAATATCTTAACTGTTGTAACAAGTAGGAGGTCAGTTACAGCGCAGAAAAATGTAACACACATGCCGCACATCAAGTTTGAGAATCTACTTAATAAGATTCGACTTGTGCCAGGAAAACCCTACAAGATTACCTTAAATATTGACGTCATCAATCTATGAACTCAATGAAAGAGAACCGCCGAGTGCCCAGACAACACCCTTCCTCAGGTTTCACAGTAGTGAAGCTGGATGTTTCTCCTTTTTGAGATACCCATTGTGGTTCTTGCTCCTACAATAGCTACATTTGTAACACACATACATGCGTTCATGTTAGTAAATCATTCTTTAACAAATGGTTTATGATCATAGCCTTACCGCAGGAGCAACACTACACACCTTTCAATAGAACGGATGAGAACAACCCAGATATGTTCACTGCCACTAAAAAAAGTATATGAAGAGAGAAAAAAAGTGCCAGGCAAACAATGTGACAACTGCAAGATATACAGTTTGAGACTACTCCATGGGGTAAACTGTCCTTAAAATAGGCACTGCAGCAGGTCCTTAACAGGATGTGTACTTTGGATAGACCTGGTTGCTGCCTAAGCACGCGACCAGACACCAAAGACATACACAATGAATATATCAGGCATCCTTTAGAGGAGTGCACCACACGATTGACCACATAGGCCAACACCACCTAGGATATAGTATAGTCTAGATGGTTTTCGACTGACCGTCTCTTGTTTGGAGGAAAAGATATGGCAGCGCAGCTGCATAAGAATTCTCAACCAATCAATCAAATTAGGCCTGTGTTCAAACCATGAAATGATTTGAAATGAATTTGTGACACGCTGTAGAGGGACACTCGGGACTAATTTTGAGCATCTGGGATTTGTTAGTGTGCACCTATATCTAAGTACTAGGGGGAGGGATTTCGCCTCAATCGAAATGTGGTTGCCGTGGCCAGGTATTGAGGCTCATCCTCGAGTTCAGAAGTAGAACACTTTGGCCGCTATTGCGGCGGGTTGTCGGTCGATGTGGTTGGTATATCTCAGAGGTAAAGTGTTGGGCCGCTAGCGAGAAGGAAAGAGCTGAAGGTGAAGTGTTTCCCTAGACAAGATTTTTAGTAGCCTCTGTGACGCGTGACGTTAACGGTAGTATTGAAAAAAAATTTTTCGGTGCACATATTAAGAGGCGTCCACTATGCAAACGCAAACAGCAGCCGTAACATGCTTGGTGTGTTTATTTACCAATAGGCGACACACTGACAACGCAGCTGCACTGAAAATGCATCGAAGATGCATTCAAATGATTTCCACTTCGAACACACACTGACTGGCCAGTTTTGCTATGATACGATACGGCAAGTGTACACAGACCATGCACCTTCATCTAACACCACAGGGTCCCTTTAATGACACACATATTTGATCCATGGTATCTCAGTGTCACAATATGCGCACTGTTACCAATGCAGAAAACAACAGACCACACGCAAGCACACTGCTGTATGCAAAGAGAATAAAAACGATTTGTGCGTGCATAAAACAATGGCGCACATGCTTCCTGAGCGACAACCACATGTTGACATTTGCACCGACTGTAGCAAAATAATAATAATTAAATAAAAAGAATTGGTGCAACAGTTACTACCAAAACTGCCGAGTAAATGACCTGCCCCCACACCGACTTTGCAATTCAAAATACAGTTTTTCAAATGGTGATCTGATGCGCTTGTTACAAACACGTTACAATTTAAATTTAGAAAAAAACAGAAGAAAACATTGTGCAAAGCAGACAATATGTGCATTGAGCATATGCCTTAAGTTTCTCGCACAATCAATTTTATTGGTTCATCCAGTCGGAAAGTGCGTGATAGCACTCTGTCAAACCAAAGAGTGAGCAGGGCTTTTGTGGGCTTAGCAAACACCTGTTGATGCACAACATATTGTGTATGCACGGCACAGTGTACTAGAGATAATGAGAGAGAGAGAGCTGTCATCACTCACGCTCCCCAATTACCTCTGGCTCAGTCGGAAATGCAAAAGCTAATGCAGTTGTTTCGGAATATCATGACCCACACATCAGCATCACAAAGAAGCCACATTGCCACTTGGTGATAGAAGCACGATTCACCCAATTCTTATGCTCACTCCTTTGCTGCTGGAGATCAACAATACTATGAGAATAATAAGCAGTGGCAATATTAGAGGACATATCCTAAAAAAGGAGGCTGGCCCTGGTGGAGGGTGGGGGGAGTTCCTCGGTATTTTGTGGCATACAATATGACAAGTGGATACCACATAAGCACTAAGATGGAGAACACAAAGTTGGTTCAGACAAGTAAAGTCAAAGGCACATTCTAATGAACAAAGTGACCTCTCAGGCCTACTTTCATGAACAGTCATGAACACTTTTTTGCAGTGTGGACGAATGAACATCATTGTACATTGTGCCATAACTTTTTCGAACACTTTTTTTTTACAATGTACCTTTAACAAGGCTTCATGACATCCCTCTAACCTCAGCAGAGATTATCCAGCGCGGATAATAAATTCTAAGAAAAATGATGTGCACATGAGAAAACAACCTTACAGAGACTTTAAAAGCAATGCAAACATTAGTACAGTCCTACCAAAATAACGAAGTGGTCACGCGAAATATTTCCTTGTGAGAATGTGGCATAAAATTCGTGGCTACGATCTGAACTTGGCTGGTACAAAAGCTTTAACACAATACGCACCATGACCAGGGTATGTTAAGCGAGAGTAACCACTCCTTTGCAAAGTGCAATTTCCAAAGGTAGATATAGATGGATAAAATTAAAACCTTGGGCACCACCACCATATGCCATTGAACAGATGACCCAAGTATTTCAACAACATGCAGAAAAAAACATCAAAAGCCGAATTTCCAGTAGGATGGCCACTCAGCATGATACACATTTTAGGAAGTGGCCGTACTGATAGAAGACTCTAGTCCCCAGATTGTGCCACTTTTCCTTGCTTTAAGCTTTAAGTAAACTAAGAAGTAAAATACAATTATAGGTACAAGGATGGCTGTTAATATAATTGAAGCTGTACAAAGCTATGAACGTGTGTAGCAATAGCAGAAGAATGAAGAATATTTTTATCCCATTCATGTTTTTGTCAAAAGTTCTGAAGAGCATGACGTGAAAAGCGCAGTGGCACTGTTGAATGAGCAAATCAGCAGTGAAATGGAAAAGTGTTGATATAGAATAACAAATAAAAAAAAATGACAATATCGTTGGAGGTCTCAACATTCCCTTCTTGAAGCAACAATATGCCCCTTAGAGGCAGTGACTGAATGTACCAACTTGACTTACTACACATTAGCAACAAGTAAACAATAAAGGTCAAACAATGTAACGTCTTGTGGTATACTCTTGTTCAATCATACGTGGCAAGGCAACGCTGTCTCACACAACAGTAGTAAACCAGCAATGGTAAGCTGGATGCCTATACATGTATTTGTTTAAAAATCTGTTAAGCAAGACAACCACTGCACAATGAACAGGTCTCAATAAAGTTGCCGTGCCAAGATAACAAAAGCTGCACATAACTGCCTACATTAACAAGTGCCCTTTGATACGGTTGGTTTTTGCTCAATCAAATGAAAAAATTTCACTTCAACCTACAGTCAGTAAAAATTGATTTTGCTGTTTCGGAAGCCCCACAGTTACAGCAAATGCATCAATTGTAGTCACAAAGGCAGTCAGTAGAGAGGGTGCCAAGATAATGAAAAAAGCTTTGCTGGTATGTGACTCTGTGCATGTTACTGTAGCAAGACCATTAGAACAATGTCATGACAGATGATGACACACCACAGAATTGCAAAATATGAAATCTCACGCTAATGGAAGTGCCAGGTGTGCCCAACATCTTCAGTAAAGCTGTTTGCTTATTCGCACTCAAATTTTGTATATGTACAGTTTGTCAGGGGCACATAGTTTTAATACCACATTCAGGAGCATTATGCGTGTACTTTGCCAAACAATAAATCAGAACACTGTTTTCTGTGTTGATAAGAAAGAAATACATCAAACAAATTTAGCTCAATAGGTTATCCATCTGACACTTTATTAAAATTTTTATGCACCTATGTACGACTATGTTGCATAGAAAATTGACACTCAACATCCTGCTGGTGCTTCATAGTATAACTTGTGCCAAAATGAATGAGGTGGTATAATCTCCATGTAGCTCCCCCTGAAAAAAATGTCTACTAAGTAATTATTTACCATAGCTAAACAGAAACTGTGGCCAGTTTGAATGGATTGAACTAGCAAAAAGAACCAACAAAACAAAAACAAGGTATTCAACTGTACTTGAGCCAAAGTTTTAATATGTATGAGTCCCGTGTACAAGGACAAGATGACAGAAATGTTTACTGTTGCATGCAGGATGCCAGACTATATATGCACTTAGGTTAACTACATGCTTTGTTAATGATATTTCTTCAGTTTCTCGAACAAAATTAAAGAAAAAGCACTGATGAGAACATTTGAAGACCAGATCTAGCTTTGTTCTCCTCTTTGCATGCTACAAAACATTTTTACCAAACTTGAGAGAAAGCGTGCAATACATGAATTTTTTTGTGTAAAACTAGTTTCCAGCCCATTTACAATGTATCGCTGGCTCTTGCAAGACAAAGCTAGTTTTTTTTTAGAAATGCCTGCGATTTTCTGACTGATGCTGCAATTCTTAATGTAATATTCAAGAAGTTGGTTGGTCAACATTAGCTAAATATATAGTTAAGCGAAACAAAAGATATGCTTGCTCCAACAGACTAAACAATATTACCTTTGTTTGACCTAACTAAATTGCCTCAAGCATTTAAATACTTTGGCACAAGCTACATGGAATATGCCACACATAAAAAAAAGAGTAAAACTGTAATTCACCATGATACGATGTAAGATATTTCCATGAAAACTGCAAGATGCAAATGAAACTCCAGTATTGTCACTTTCAAGACAAGCAAAGTAACAACACCGAGGTCAGTTATTTTTGAAACAGCCGCAATGAAAGCTTCCACTCACCATCGCCATCTGCAGAAAGGCAACTGCCTTGAATTATTGCCACTGTACAAAGTCAAGAAGAGCTGTAAATTTAAGATAAAAACCAACCGTATCAAAAACGCAAATGGCAGCAGGCCAATCGACAGTTGTAAAGCTATAAATAATCGTGTCGTTCATGTAATGCAAGGAGTCAAAAACATGTTTGAAAACTAGCATGCATTCTCGGACCTTTACAGGCACCCACAAGGCCAGAAGTGATTTTGAAGGGAAGAAGATAAAAAAAAGCTCGACTTTGAAGACCCTTTCAGTGCTTGCAGCAGACTTCCAGCTTTGCTTTGTAAAATGATTCTATGAATTCAAGAGATAGTGAGCTTGATTGCATGCTGCTGAAATTCGTCAATGCAGTACATTTTACTCCTTTGAACTACAAGGCTGCTGTAACTACCAAATCAGTGGTGAGTGAAATCAATCAATTTCGGTTTGCTCAGAATTACATATGAATTGAAGAATTTCTACAACCTTCTACAAATTTTGCCAAGTGAACTGAACAGAATGACATAACTCATCAGAACAGTCTATTACACTACACCAGTGCACGCGTTAGCAATGTCCTGAACAACAATGCTGCGACAACCTATTGTGCTCCTGATATATTATGCTCATGCCAGATTTCAAGGCACCTGTTGTAGAATCACACTAGAGTTGCCAATGACACAATGACAAGGTAGCATACTGGGCTGAGCAGCTACTGTTTTCGTGCAACGATCAGCAATACCCTTAAATGTGCAAGTTTATCTCTTTCATTGAAAGTACAGCTACGCCATGGGGAAACATTCTGCATGTGACTTTAGATAAATGCCAACTTCACCTTTTCATACAATTAACAGAGACAGAAAGCACTTATCTCATCTCTTAGATTCGATAGTGTCGAAAAACATATCGCCTGTATCGCCATATGACCAAGCTCACTTTCCCCCACAATGCTGATCATCAAGTACATCTTACTAAAAGCTCTGTTGGACTGCTATAATTCAGAGTTAGTGCCATGCAGGTAAAATGTCTACACAAAAATTGTGTAGGATTGGTATTTGAGACACAATACAGGAAGTAGCCAAACTGCTAGTGCTAGCTGACCTAGTTGGAACGAATTCATCTTTTAGCCACTTTGCGCGAGATGAGGACGAAGCAAGGAGTACACACAGGCGAGTGCTAGTCTGTGTGTACTCCATGCTTTGTTCTTGTTTGTCTCACGCAAAGTGGCTAGAAAATAAAACAGGAAATGTGCTTGTATAGGCCTATACAGGTGAACAATGCAGTGCATTTTCTTGCATTTTTTCACATGCCGTGAAAACAAAAACTGCTTCAGCAAGTCAAGCAGCCAAGATGTAGCTCTAATGGTCATCATTATGAGATCCATATAAACATCAACTGTTGGCCAGCCTGCCAGTTTTCATGAACACTGCAGCTTACAATGGCAGCACAACAAAGTGAGCGAACAACGAATGTGGCACAAAGCCATTGTGAGGCAAGAGAAAGATATTTTACTGAATTTTCTAGACACCCGTGCCTCTACAAAGCACACGTGCCGTGTTTGTTTTCCCAGCAGCTGGAATACAATGACACTCTGTAGCCGCAGCAATAAATGGCAGCAACTCTACGAGGCCATGATTTCACAGAAATCAAACGCGGTCATCAAACGAGGAGTGCGTCGCTTCGTGCCTTCAAGACACAGTTGCGAATTTGGCCATGTATAGCCACAGCACTTGGGGAACGAGGGGCATATACATTATGGCAGTCCCGAACGGGCTGCATGAAAAGAGTACTATGATAGCATGTGCCTAGAAATACATCGCCTCCCTTTTCTCCATACAACGTCATGTTGCCACGAGTGATTTCCAATAATCCTTGCGCATGTAAGCTATTGTAGTCCACATTAAAAAGCTAGTGTGCTAAAGCATGCAACAACTGAACCCTCCGTCCTAATCCCTCTCCAGGGAGATGTACCGACTATCCCTCTCCAAGGAGATGTACCGACTATCTACATGTTTGCTCCTGGCATGTTTTGTTTAGGTAGATAGTAGAGCAAACATTATAATGAGGAGTGTGGCCTGTACTTTGAAGGTTTAACATCTGGTCAACCTCCAGTATTTCACACCACAAGTCTACATGTATATGTACAAGATAAAAACATTTATGTTTGGCCAAATACAAAAACAAAGTATCGGTAGACAGTCACTGCTGTGCAACAAATGGCCAGACAAAGTACATTCTGTCAATAAACCTAGGCAGCTCTAGGCTAGCAACAAAAGGACAGTCAATATACAAACTTTTTACGAAGGTCTAATGTCTTGCGGGACACATACATCTCTTCAAGACCATATCACCAGTCAATTCTAACTTCACTCGATTTCATGTTAGCTTGCCGGCAATGTGTGACACCATGCCCATGATGCCACTAGAAGTGGTCAGTTGGCATAGCATGCAATAAAAAAAAAACTAAACACCAGGCAAACAGATTGTCGCATCGTACTGCTGTGGTGTCTAAACCTAGAGACATCCATTTGTCCTTTCTAATCAGGTGGTTAATGCCTGTGAGAGACGTTAATTATCCCTCCTCCTCTCGAATTTTGGGGAGAGGAAGAGGAGACAGCTCTCGCGACTGAGCTAGCATCAAAAGAATACGTCAAGCCATAAGTACTCTACAACCACGGCCGCTGGATGAAGGAGCGCACGGGTACGGCCCGCCGTGTGCTCCAAAACTGGTGCGCCAGGTCTAGTTCCTCGAACCACTGCTGCGGCACCACCGGGGGGTGGGGCACAGTTTTCGCAAGTGCCCATGGAATCGCATGCGCGGCGCGCTTGCAGTAGTTAAGATTGAGCGCGTGCATCCTTGTGTGACTCGCGAAGTCTTCTTTTAATATCCATCTGGTGTGTGTCCACCGGGTAATTACCGACCTTGTTTTAGATACCTGCAGCCCTTGCAAATTTTTACTATCTTACCCGAGATGGAACCTTGTACACCAATCAGTTTTCGCGGAAGTAAGAATTTTGAGCACATTTTACTCGGATCCAACAAGATCAAAACTAACAGACCTGGAAGAGCTATACCATTATAATGCATCCAAATTGATTAAAGTAACTGTGAGTATGTCACTTTAGAAAATGTTGCTTGAGATTTAATCCTTTCATTTAGAATAAGTAACCTCAGCAATTGCAGTTGCCACTGTTCCTTTAACACAAAATAAGATAGACTTTTCACTTCCTCCAAACACGTATATAGTATTCATACAATACAGTATCGGATGCAGCATCCCCAAAATATACTTAGCATCTGTGCAATCTCATAACAGTGGACTCGAGCCTCTTTGAAATTTCAGTGACTGTAACATCAATGCTGTCAATTGAGTGAGCAGTTATGAAGTGAATAATATTAAAACTGTGAGACAAAAAGAGCAATTAAATGCTGCAAAATGTGAACACAACTGCTTGCATTCCTGCGCTTTTGAATGTTTTCGTCTCTTTCCATCCCGACGTCCTTATGATAATGCAACTAATTTAATAGTTAACACATAATAGAAAGAAGATGCGTGAAAATATTTTATTTATTCCCAATTTAGGGCTGATTCTGGCATTTTAAAATTTTTTTACTTCTTTACATCTTTGCATAGTAAAACAACTTGACAATTGCTCCAGCTTGTGAGCCCAACTTTTGGCTTCTGTGTCTATCGTCAATAAGACCACCCGTTCGGTCTTTTCATGTAAGCCTCTCCATGGGCACTGCCGAATCCCTATAGCACACCAACGCGCTTCTCTTCTTGCAGTCTCCGTCATGCAGTTCTGTCATCCATTACTGTTTGTTTGTTCTACTATGCATCATAAACAAATTGGCACCTGTGCTCGCTCAAACGAAGACACGTCACGTGTACTCGACTGCCCCACAGCTGCCGTGGTTTTGCAATGTGTAAACATAATTATAATGTGGTTGTCACTTGACCTGGCCCCGTATATAACTGATATATAAATGTATATATAACTGGAGAAGCGTATCCTATGCATAAATAATTATAGCTTGAGTTTATCCCTGCAGTCATGATTTTATTTCAAGAGAAGAGTTGAGGCCTATTATAGTCAGCATCATGGCTCTACATATAAGCCACTCCACGCCAGTGTATGTATGTATGTGTGTGTGTATATACTATATATATATCAAGCGAGTGTCTTCTGTTGATCCAGTGATAAAAAGAAATTGGCTTGAGTGGACAAACGTACGAAAACATTTATTAATCCTACGTTTCGGTGGGGTCCGGCCTTACCTGACGAAGGCCGGACCCCGGCCGAAATGTAGGATTAATAAAAGTTGTCATACGTTTGTCCGCTCAAGGCAATATATATATATATATATATATATATATATATATATATATATATATATATTTAAATGCCACTTCTAATACTTTCATAGCCTCTTCAATAAAGTCACAAGGAGCGCATGACTATGTTTATAGAAACCACTTTTATCGAGCATTTGAAGCTGTATTACTTTTCGGCCCACTACTGTGTACTGGATAACATGAAAAATATTCAAATTATGTTTCTTTCATATGCTTTGAGCATATGAAAACTATGAACGTCTATTGTCAAGTGTCCAAAAAATTAATTGTCAAGCATTTTGGCTGAGAAAATGCGAAAGTGCTCAATAAACGTCACAAAAATCAAAATACATTAGCTTAAGACATCTTCATAAATATAACAACTTTGTCACGTATTCAGTGCCATATCATTCAGCTACATGCAGTGTGGATTTTTCTTTCAGCCTCAAAGCCAGAAGCGGGTTCTGAAAAAAAAAAAAGGTCTGGTGTTTGGCACACATAAGAAAAATCTATTGACTTTTCTACAAGATAGCGCCTCGTAGTCTACTAAATTCGCGAAATGTCATCGCTGCAATAAATAAGATTTAAAAAATACACTGATTAAAACAACTGAGTGGGTCACTGTTGTGACAAACACCAGCTAATTTGCTGCGGCTGCTGCCCCAAGGGAGCCGGCACTACTCGTTTTCCTGTCCCTCCTGTCCCCGCCCCGTCGCGCAGCAGCGGACACAACTGATTCTACAGCTGACACGCGCTCTCCCATAAAAAGCCGCTCGACGCGGCAGGCCATACCATGCGCTTTTTCATCCAGTGGCCGTGGTACAACATACCTAGCCATAAGGCACTGACATTTTCAATTTTTGCAAGACAGCCTTGTCCACGTGCATAAGCTGATGCCAAGCCCACAACTGCTTCTCTCCATATTCTTGAAGAGAGAATTCCGTTTAATGCTATGAAAATGCCTAGATTTCTAAAATCAGACATACAAAGACAACATAAACTTTTAAGAAAGAATGGGAAATACAAGCAGCAACCCACGGGGGCATTAAAAATTAGGAGTGATAGGTTAACTTGCACATCGCATTTGAACTGAAAGACTTGTGAATGTGAAACTACTGAATCATTTGATTATTTCACTTTTGACGAATGAAATACCACTCACAAGTGATGAGTCTCTGAGCCTTATGTAAAAGTAAATTTTTCATACACAATTTATATAAAGGAGCTCATAAAAGGAAAGCAATACTAATGGTCCCTTTATTTTGTGGAGAGGTCACATACCTTAGGTTTGCTTTCCCACAAGAAAGTTTCAACATTACACCTCACAATAATGGCATGATGCTCAATCCCATGAATGAAGAGGATTTTTTTTTACTGGTGTTGGCTTTGCATTTATAAATACATCTTCAAAATTATGTAGTACAAAGGCAATATTGATTTCCAGTCCATGGGTATCACCATTGTAGACAGCAATGTAGGCATCAAGACATTGTGCTTGTAACTACTTTGATGAATTCAAGTCATTAAATGGTGGGCTAGATAGTCTTCAGTTTCAGAAGAGATGAGTTAGTGCAAATGAAAGAAAAACTGCTGCACTTTTTTAAGCCCCCTTTCCTGCAACGCCTCGCTTATCACTTCTGTAATACTTTGATGCTAACAAATCAAGCACAGTATGTCATTTCTAGTAATTGGATTACGGGTGAATTCCTTTTATGCCTGAATGAGATTTACCTTCCTGGATGCAATGAAGTCACCCATCACATTACAACTGTGGTTGCATTACAATTGAGTTAATACAGTACGTAAGTGTAAAAAATGGCCTTTTCAAACATTTTTTTAACAATCTACCATGGCATGCAAATGAACGAAATATGTTCGTCTTTATAAGCCACACAGGTCATTGTAATGCCAAATGTTCCAATGATGAAATGCTATTCGAGTGACAGAATATTATTTCATTAGTTCAGTTTTGGTTCGAATAGGAAACAAAGTCTTGATGCCGATGGGGATAGTAAAATTGCACTAAGTGTGTCTATATAATTGCAATAGAACGTCTAAAAAAGCGGAGGTAGACATATTGTTAACATGAAGGTTTCTGGACAGGTTGTAACACAGAGTGGCACCTGAATATTTTTAGTAACGTACCTAAATAACGAGAATATATTCAGAGTCATGCAATGGGAATTGGTATCCAGGATGTCATTCAGGTCATCCATTAAAAAAAATGTGCAGTCATGTGCAAATAGCCTTGTCACAACAATTGGCTCACAGTAAGGACATAACACATTTAAGTTCATCCTTGACTTCAATCTTCCCATTTGTCCACATAATACCTTCACTGCATGGCACTTAGGCACTTGCGCTTCAGACAGCCTATCCACAATATTTCTGATGGATGTCATCCCTAGTAATGCAGTCCCTGACATAATCCGTGTCACCCACATGAAGCAGCAGTGGTACCTATAAAAAGTTCAAGTGCTGCTAAACATTGAAAGAAAACTGCCACACTATGTACAAAGCACATCAAATACCTATCAATGATTTGTCACCATCACCAAGTCTATCTTAAGAGGTATGAATCCCCAATCACTTGTAATTGGTGCTTCAAACAATTCTCTGAACAGATCAAGAAGCACCATGGAACAATAATGGCCCTACTGGCATCCACCGACCTACATCCATTGTCCTTGTGCCAGGTGAAAAGCTTTGCCACTATGCTGTAGGCAAAGCTGTATTCAACGGGATGTTTGGCAATGGCGTCCCTTACATCAAGAGAATGCAAATATTGCATTGTTACGAGTGAACAAGTTGGATGAGAGGAGACAGATGGAGGGTTACCGGAATTAGCTGCACCCTGTGACTGCTCCGAGGAAAGACCAAGGCAGAAGCAACAGAAAACAAAATACATAGTGCGTCTTAGATTGAATTAAATAACCATGTGTGTACCGACATGAAAATCTGAGCATGAGTCGCAACGATGGCACTACCCAACTGTGTGCTGTAGATGTGGAAAAAGCCTTTGTATTACGAGATTATGTTGTTTTAGTCGAAGAAATTGAAGAAGTTCAGTACAATGAGAAGGAAAAAAAGCCATAAATTGAAACTGGCACCACATTCCTGGTAACGAAAAAAAGAGCTTCCTCTGGGTCATCGAAAGACAAGCACACCAAGTACAGAAATAAGGATCAGGTGTTGGAGCACTCAACTAGATATAAAAAAGTTGGTGCACCAAAGAAAAAGTGAGAACTTCCATAAAACGCCCCGCCGCGGTGGCTAAGGTACTCGGCTGCTGACCCGCAGGTCGCGGGATCGAATTCCAACTGCAGCGGCTGCATTTCCGATAGAGGCGGAAATGTTGTAGGCCCGTGTGCTCAGATTTGGGTGCACGTTAAAGAACCCCAGGTGGTCGAAATTTCCGGAGCCCTCCAGTACGGCGTCTCATAATCATATGGTGGTTTTGAGACGTCGAACGCCACAAATCAATCAATCAGAACTTCCATAATACATCTTTATGATGATTCTATCTCATATTGCCTTCCAAAAAAATAGAACGCACTCCAAGGATGTCCTAAAGATTCCATACTTAATTATTAACATCACGGAAATGCACCTGAAAATAGATAAAGCTCTTAGGCATAAAATGTGGTCTTTTCCATATTTGAAGCAAAATATCCCAAATCAGTAGATCGATGCAAATGTACAAAGAACTATTAAAACCCATCAGTAAAATCAACATTGAAAACTACATTTCGAAAATGCAGTAAATGTTTGCGTACAGGCCATGCTTGAGACATTACTGCATACTACTCCTGTATGCTTCTAAGCAGGCAGACCATATCCAAGCTCAACAGAGGCTGCACACTTGCAACTATTATTCCAATTCTGCAAACATTTCTTGGAACGTGGACGAATCTTAGTAAGGCACACCATTCCGTTTGACAAAAAACAAGCAAAGAGTTTATACACAGATGTGATCATGGACTTTGCTGAAAACTATTCATTCATTGTACAAGACGTACCTGCGTCATACTGCTGGAACAACAAACAGGTCACTCACTATCCATCCAATTATCGTCTACTACTGGTCGTGAGACCACAGTCACGGTGGAATTGGTGCACAACGTCGTGTCTCTCACTTGCTGGAATACAACACTGCTGCTGTATCTGCCTACTAAATGGAGCTGATATATGCAATAAAAAATAAGCTGCTCGTGATAAAAAAAAAAAAATCACCTAAATCTTGAATGGAGCCTCTTCTCAATATAATAACAAATATATGCGACCAATTCATCGATCACATCATGACACTCATAGATATTTGTTTTTATAGGCATAAGATAACATCAAGGGAATACTAAATGTGGTGTGGCTTTAGTTGAGTCCTTCAGATCGAGGGCAAATGAAGAGGCCTAAGAAAATGAAGGGGATAAGAGGTTTTTGTAGGCATAAGATAACATCAAGGGAGCGCTAAATGTGGTGTGGCTTCAGTTGAGCTCTTCACATCAAGGGAAAATGAAGGGGCATTATTTTGAGCCTTTCTCCACCGCCACTGCCTTCACAATATTCCCATCCATATTGTGCATAGAAGCAGAAAAAAGTGTCGGAATAGCCACAATTAGCAACTATAGTTACTCTACAGGAGCAGTTCCTTCAAAGAGCATCCACACTGTGACTGCCCTTTAGGTTAAGGACAAGCAAGCACTTCGTATGCTGACCAGGCAAACATGCCCCCTTCATCATATAGTGTGTTCCATGCACTTCTGCAACATCTTCTGTGGAATAATTTGATTATGAAAACGATAGATAGAAATGTGAGGTTTAACGTCCCAAAACCAACATACGATTATGAGAGGCGCCATAGTGGAGGGCTCCGAAAATTTCGACCACCTGGGGTTCTTTAACGTGCACCCAAATCTAAGCACATGGGCCTATTCATCATGAAAACGAATTCTTCCTATAGAAACAATTCACAAAACCTCCATTAAACTATTGTGACTTGACCTCATCTGTTCATGCTATGCGAAAGCTGAGTGATAGCTGCGAAAGGAAGCTCTCATCATTCATTCCATTGAGGCAACAGGATAAGTGTTTACCAGCTATGCAAGTGACGACTGCCATCGGACAAATGGGAAGTGCGCAGTCAAGGATGGACTCGAGCTATTTCCTTGCTTAAAAGCAAAAAAAAAAAAGCATAATGATAAAACTTGCTCAAATAAAAAGAACAAGTTATATGCTTTTGATTGTGATATACAGTTAAAAGAGTATAACGAACCTTCATAAAACAAATTCCACGACTTAACGAAGTTTTTTATTCCCGTCGTTACTCCATAGAAGCACATGTATTTGCGACCTCAATGTAATGAAGTAATAGCGAGATACAACCTAGACACAACGAATTTTCGTAATGCACAATCTAGGAATTTTGCCCAGATTTTGTCAACTTGACACGAGCATGCATCTTCCACAGTCGCCCCGCTGCCGCAGCGGCAGCGGCGCGCTCGTGGCCCCGGCAAATCTTAAGGAGTCTGAAAACGAAAGGCCGTTCTACGCGCTACCTGCACAGCCGCAACACACATGCGGGGGCACCTGCCGCACCCAAGCAGAGGGTGAAAGAACGTTGCTAATTTGCTCATTCCCCCCATCCTGCCCCTATATTATGCGGTAGTTGTATGGGCACGTACATTGTGGCTGGGCGACTAGCGCATGAAAAGGCCTGAACGGGCATAACTGCTGTTCTTGCCACTACGGGCACATGCGCGGATGTGCTCTGCCCCTCCATAAAACCGAAGAAAAAAGAAAAACAAAACTACTTTGGCATTCGCAGTGCCACACGTTTACTTAGTGTCAAATATGTGGGGCCTCGCTGGATATGAAGGGCACTTTACCGAACAGTAGCTCTTCATTTTCAACGCCTTGCGCAAGTGTATGGTTTCACTGCACGTGCATAGTGAGCCGCCCCCCCCCCCCCCCCTGACGACATTCAGCTTAGTTTTTTTCTTGAAAGCGGACAAGCATGTCACTAACGAGAAGATGTCCTATTAGGCTCTGATGGAAACTCTCCGAGACCACAGCGACAACAGCGGATCTTTGTAGGTCGACTCACGCTTCCATCTTGCGCCACGCCGCGCCTTCCCGGGACCGTAGCCTTCTCGATTAGTCGATTAGCTCTGGTAACATGACAGCATGTTGAATGCAATGTATGAATGTGATAGCAAAAAATTGTTATGTTATACAAAGTAAGGATGGCAGCCAACTCTTTGGAACCCGATATCGCGGAACTCCTATGAAATACTGGTGTGAGAAGATACAGCCTCTCCAAGGGGAAGTCCTCTTTCCACAAAGTCTCTTCGTGTGCAAAGTGCACTGCTGCTTGCCGAGATAGCATGCGTGCCAGCAATCGCGAATGCGCCCTTAAATTCAAAGTTCACCATTGCTACTCGAGCAACCAGGGGCCCCCCTCTTTCTCCTCTCCATGTTTTTTTATGCTCGTGCAAGTTGGGTGGTTTACTTTCTGTTTGAGCATTTGACGGCTGTTCTAACATGCGAGGGATGTTATCTTATGCGCCTTTAATGCGATAGAAATAGTCCGACTAATTTGATCTCTGCTTCAGCAGCGTTCGAACGCTTTTTCCCACTTGTGAAAGTTCCGATGCCTGGGGGCGTGCTATGAATTTAGACTTGTTCCAGAAGATGGCGACGATGGCGTAAACCCATTGAGAGTGTCCATATAATCACTATCACAACAATAACACAGTTTTTTACCGCATAATAAGCGTTTTGGGTAACCTCGGCTTTTAGCCTCGCTTTTGTTTAATTTGTGCATTTGTTTTTTTTGTTTAATTTGTGCATTTGTTTTCCGAATTTTCATACAGAACCTACATACAACGAAATACTTTTTATGACAAATTCTTTCGGGAATTTATCAATATCATTATATCCAGGTTTAACTGTATTTGTTCACCTTATACTTTATCTTTACCTTATATTTTATCTGGCCGATCGCATCTTGCGAGTGTCCTCCTCTAACGAGTATATAGCTTACATCGTGGTTCAAGGTTAGGGTCTGCATGCTTGGTTTGATTTCTCGCTGAAATGAGTGCACCTGAGATCATATTGAGGCTGGTCGGGCATTTTGACGCAATTTCAACAAATATAGTCCTATAGTCATGGTTTTGGTGCAGCTCGGCGTAACAATGGGGAATTTTATCAATTCGGCACAATTGGTGCAGCTGTTGCACTCCAGCAGAAAGCACAAAACTGAGTTGATTGGCGGATCATGGGAGAGGCCTTTGCCCTGCAGTGAGCATAGTCAGGCTGATGATGATGAACTGTACAGCCAATTTTTAACTGGGGAACCACATGGTGTAAATTGCATCTCTGTGTGGACTGAAACACAACACTTTCAAATATGCTACTTTTTTTATACCATAAGGTTTATAAGGTCCAGCTGTTGAAAAATATGTTTATCATAAAATGTATCTGTACAGTAACTGCTAATTAGAGAGACATCTACACATGGCATGAGATTATGGAAGAAGGGGGCTGTGCATGTTAAACATCTTTGTAAGCAAGCTTGATAAGGGTTTGAGAAACAATGGCGTCAAATGTTCTGACGGCTACTGCTTATGTGACATTTAGTAAAATCCAGAAAGCGGGACATAACCCTAAAATATGTTGTGTCTAACATTGTTTATATTCACTGCTCCAATGGTGTAAAGAAGCACAGAAGGAAGGAAGTTGATATTAAGAGCTCATTTTGTTTTGTTAAACCAAATCTGAAACTTTTAAATAATGCATCTTATGCTCTAACAACTGAGCTACAGCTGCAGTCATTACCTTGCACTCTTTAGAGGGTATAAATGTGCATTTAAACGTTGAAGTGTCAGAGTGCCTCGTTTAGCCATTACCACAAGTCGAACACTCGCTGAAAAACAATCATTTTTCAATTGCACTTTCGATGGCAATCGAAATGGCTGGGACATTTGGCATGGAATGACCCATATGCACAGAACACACAGACACACGAAGGCTCAGGTAGGACACACACAAGCTTAAACTAACAACAGTTTATTCGATGAAAACATGACAAATATGTATAGGTTGAATGGGAAAAAAAAAGAAAGGTTTACACTTTCTTTCTTTCTTATCCCTTTCAATCTATACATATTTGTCATGTTTCATCAAATAAACCGTTGTTAGTTTGCGCTAATGTGTGTCCTACCTGTGCCTTCGTGTGCCTTTTTCGTGTGCAAATTCAGCGCGTCGTGAGTGTCAACCGTTCAATAACCAACTAGCCTCTACGCCGGCCCTTCTAATGGTTATTGCGCAGCTGCTGGCAGTTACAAAAACCAGCTGCCTTAAGGTAGGTCGCTGCTTTTAAAATTTTTCAAAATCAACATTTTTGCAACCCTTGACTATTCAAGAATATTTAGAAAGAAGAATGATGAAATTGGTTTCAATGTTATGACCATTTTTCCAGCCCCCCCCCCCCCCTGGATGCACTCAAAACCGAAACTGAACGTTTTCAATTGCACAATGCCTACAATATTGCCACTAATGTTTTTTGTTAGGCATATTACGTCATGCTAAATTGCCTAGGTAAATTCTAAAGCTCATGGGATTTATTTTAAAATGTCTACTACATTTATATGGCTATTTTTGTTGTTTAAGTTGCGCTAGTTCTTGCTTGGCTATGTGCGCTTTTTGGTACACTACCTCCACCTCTTGGACTTAGTTGTGGCCTTTAAGAAAGAAAGTTATAGTACTCCACGAAATATGGCAAAGTACAGGACAAAAATCAAGCAACAACGCAAGTAATAAAATTAATACAACAAGCCTGGACCTGCTCTGACGTACGTGAATGAGTGTCAGCTAGAGTTGCAACATGAGCTATAAAGAAAGTATATGCTTCAGCTCACTCAAAAAGATATTGTGACTCTTCAAAGTATGTCCGAAGCAATGATCCTGATGAATTTTGAAGATATTGACTGTTTTTCTAAATGTGAATATTCGATTCAAATCTTTAAAGCTGTTTTTCTCAAAACCAGAGTTTTTGCATCCTACCCTTACAAGAACAGTGATAACTCTCTAAAGAATATTTTCTCATGAAACTTTTCTTACTATTTCTTTATGTGTAGGACTGTGCATTCAAGCAGTATTGAAAATGAGCCGCAACATTTTGTACACTGGCCGATTGCGTAAAAAATGACATGCCAATTGTCAACTTTTTCAGACTTTTAGCAATAATGTAACATAGCTTAGAGATGTGGTGATTGGTGAGGCTAGATGCACGGAGTAGTGACCTCATTATATACAAGCCAAGTCACGTTTGAATTGCACCAATCGTTTTGCAGTTATGACTGTTGATGTAACATGTATTTTGGCATATTTTATATTTTTATAAATCCTAATTTTTTCAAATTTTACCAGTTTCATTATTGTAAACCTTAAGTTTATGTATGCCCTACAAGCCAAAACCATAATTATATCTCTTCGACGGAAACTGTAAAACTTTTTTTGAAGGTGGTGACCTACCTTAACAGGTTCAATGCACATGTTCTTCGTTACTCGATGCACATGTGCCTGATCAGATGTAAGCATTTCACATAATAAAGGCAGTCTAGAAAAAACTGTTGCTTCAAGGACTCGATCTGTTAGAGAATCTGAACTATATGGACCAACAGCCTGGCTGTGCTGAGTGAATTTAATGCAGACTGTTGGGCTACTTGATTGGTACATAGAAATTTGTACTACACTGTCAAATGAAGGCAAGACCGAAGCAAACTCCACACTTAACAAGTCTTCACACTTGTCCAGCCTTCATCGAGGTGGTGTCAGCACAGTATAAAGCCAGTGCAGGCTGAGTGTGCATATTACCTGCACCCCAATAAATATGCTTCTGAATTTAAAAGCATGTTTAGCAAGCCTATATGAGTTAGGTATGGCAAACTTAAAACACTTGCCATTTATAACTTCCATTATACTACTCCAGTACTACTACTCTTTGAATTTCCTTTAAAATTATCTGATATGAACTGTTACTGAGAAGCAGCCATGAAGGTAAGAAGGAGTACACAAGGACATGTGCTCTATTCAGCTTGTGCATGAAGAGGGCATTGTTACCGATTTGCCACATGCTCGGCTCTTACAGAGATAATGATGATTACACCTAGTGCAACCATGGGCAGATGCTGCCAGCTGGTAGGCTAGTGGCTAATAGTCATCTATTATCATGGCTGCCTTTTTGTTCCCCTAGGTTTTGCTTATGCAACTAAAATGTAGTAATAGCCGAAAATCCAGCCTCAATCATTTATGCAGACAGCCCGAGATGGTGGCACTCAAATGAAGGAAAAATGTGTTTTACTCTGCTCCATTGCATATGGATATATTTGCAACAGAGTCTGATGAACAGCAAGGCAAGAATGACCTCCAGATCAAGTTCATCCTCCTAAGAAAATGGAGGAGGAGCAGGCCGATTCGCCTCTACCATAACAAAAATAAGAAAGCTATATTAATGCAACCGGCTGCGTATGGGTGATATTTCCTACAAAGCATGCAGCTTCACACCAAAAGCATTCACATCACCACGGAAGACTGACATCTCACTTCATGTGCTGCTCCACCATACAGTTAAACCTTTTTGTAGGAGAGATGAAGCAGCAATTCTGGTCTTGTATACGAGGCGTCTCTCACATTAGAATACTATGTTTGCAGTGTCTCGTGTAAAAGGGTTTGACTGTAGTATGAAATCACAAGCCCAGAAGCATGCAATAGAAAAAAAAATGCACCTTACTTAATTTACATATCTTTCTTAGTCGTGCTGTGTACATTGTGTTTGTGCTTTGCAACCAAAACTGTGTGCCAGCACAATGCATAATAGAAGTATAGAAAACGATATACTTTGCAGAACACATAAAACTGTGTAATGACTTAAATTTGTGCACTATTAGTTACACTGGGGCGACACTGTGCTACACAGTAGAATTCACCCCCTTATCATAGTTCATAGCATAGAACACACCCACAGTTTTCATTCCACAAGGCATTCTTCGTGATTCTAGCTATATGAAACCAAATCTATGGCTTAAACTTTCACATAATCAGCTGCAATGACAACTGTCATGTAACATTACTACAACCTATGTTATAACAAAACAGGTGGCCCTAAGGCTATAACACACATTTAAACTAAATTTCCAAAATTTCTATACTTACAAACACGTGAAAGACATTAAATATGCAGCTTTAGCAAGAAGCATGCTTGCTTCACCCAGATTTATACTTCAAATATGCCTGCATAAATTGTTTTGTCTTTTTCATGAGAATTCAATTATATTATCAAACACAGCATGAAAATATGCGAAAGCCTATCTAGAAGCATGTTTTTGCTTTTCTTACACACAACCAAGAACGACTGGGACAGTAGGTGAAAAGATTCTGGTGCTAATGACTGACCAGACATTTCAAACAATGTGCTATGCTCCATTTCACCTATCCCATTGTCTGTGCCATTTTACCATAACTGAAAGCCAACTAGCCCAACTTGAAACTCGTGTGCAGATGAAAAGAGCTCCCAAACATGCAACATCCTCCAAATGTAGTGCGCTTGTCGTTGTGCTTTTTCTCTACTGGGCCAACAGTTTCTCTCAATGGGTAGCCATTACCGAAACACACCTATACTAAGATTTCAGCGTATGCAGCTGCAACCAAAAAGCAGGTGCGGGGCTAAAATTGTGCGAAAATTTCAGGAAAACTTTGTATGCTTTTTCTCATTTGACCGTTTCTCACAAACATTCGTGAAGGCACACAATGTGCACTATATACAGTGTAGACCACTTATAACGTAACCACTTATAGCGCAGAACCGGTTACAATGCGGTCTCTTTAGACTCCCTTTACTCTCCCATAAAACCCCATGTATACCCAATACCGCGAATTGTGCAGTCCCCCAAGCTGAAATACCGGTTATAATGCAGTTGCCAGAAAATGACAAAAAGGGTAGCTAGTGCACATCTGAAAGGAGGCGCCCTGGGTGCGCCGTTGGGGCGAGAGAGACAAGGTTGTTACAAAGGAGGGGCGATGCGGAGTGAACAAAGGAAGGCTGGAGAAAACAAAGAGAAAAGAAAAAAATTGGCCCGAATCTACATGCTACACTGTAAATGCCATTGAAAGACGATAGTCTTGCGTCTGGAGAGAGTGAACAAAACGTTTATTTGATGTTCTGCGCAAGAAAATCGGTGAATGGTATTCTGCGGGTGATGCAATAGAGTGCCTTGAGCATGTGGCGGAGGCGAACGAGCGCATCTAGGCACGTTAGACACAAGTGCCATCTGGCAGTTATCTTCGAAAACGAAGGCCTGCAGCCCGCGGAGAAAGATGCGCGCCAGTCTCGGAGTTGATAAGGTGTAGAATGCAAAGCGACGAGCAGGTGCCACCACCGTGACGTCGTAGCAAAGTGTTGGAAACACCCTTTTGAGCATCACATTGCACTGTCAGCGCAGCGCGATTAAACGCTACATTCCTTAGAGTAACTTGTGTGTGCCTCTTCTAGTATAAAGGCAGACATAGAAAACATAGAAGCGTTGTTGTGGCACTTCAGATATGCGCAATAATTGCTTTTTAATTAAAAATCGCACAACTATGAACGCTAAACCTTGAGCAATATTGGTGGGCGCTGCGGATGGGGTTGGCCGTTTGGTGCCGTTTGAGGTATCGTTAGGACAGACAAACAGACAAATGTACTGACAGAGAGACAGACAGACCAAAATTTTTCCGTCGAAGGTCCCCAAGAAAGACTATCGTATTTAAAAAAAGAAGGTGGCTGCCTTGGCGATGGACAAGCCTTTGCCCCGGCACAGAGGTCACTGTCTACTTGCATCTCTAGTGTGGCTCTGGCCGCGTGCTGCTAGACATGGCACGTGACGTGCGATTTCGTCCTTATCAGCTGCGCTTAACAGTCTCCTGTCTGGTAAAGGGTCGTTATCGAGCTTGCTGCAAAGAACGCATTTGCTACCTCGTCTGCTAGTTTAAAACCTTTTACGGCTTTATGACACAAGCTTTCACTTTTGCTACCAGTGTGCTGCCTACGTTATAAGCTTTGCTGGTTTTCGTCGTTGATCTCCCGGCTGTGAAGGCGAACTTCGTATTGCGCACGCTGTTCTTGGTTCAGTGCTTGAGTGTGATCTTTTCAACGCTGGATCTTCATGTCTTGGACAAACTTCCTGCGGCAACATACCGAATGGCACGCTAGGCCTAATCTGCATTCTTGCGTTTCGGTAGCAGTCCCGTGCTATATAACTAGCAGTTTGGTACGGAATCAACTAAACTCTTTGCGGTGGCTTTACTTGACGGGAAGGGATACATAACTATAACGAAAACGAGGGTGGAACGTGTAGCACTCGAATAGTGGCTTGCGATTCGATTGCGATGTCTCAAAATGGTGTGTGCGCCTGTAAAAAAATGATCGGAGTCTTTCAGCGCGTGAAATTTTGGTTGTGACTCGATATAGCTAGTTTCTGTGTAATGGGCATAATCGAGGCAGTCTTAGAAGTACTTGAATTTTCGCAGTGGTGCTTTCACTTGTTAGACCCCCCCCCCTCTTTCTTGTTCATTTCTTACCTTGGTAACGCATGTCTTGGGATGTTATTTTTTCTTAACATTCGGAAACTTAAACGGTTGTAAGCACCACCCATCACATGCTGCGATTCTCGGACACACGAAACTGGATGCTCAACAGGTTTTGCACAAACGCACCTCTTGAAAAAGACTCTTGATTATAGTGCAGTATCGCTAATAGTGCGTATATTCGAGATGTTTTGGTTATAGTGCGGTACCGCTAATAGGGCGGATATTCGAGACTCCCGCGACTTACGTTATAAGTGGTCTATACCATAGCGTACACTATGCACAAATATAATACACATCACTGGGGACCGGTGTTATGCAAAGTGTTGCAAGAAAGGGAGGTGCTATGCAAGCAATTTGTGATGCGACAGCGTGTGCAGGCAATGGCTCAAAAGGATCATAATGACCATGACCAGTGTATGACCATGAAAAGGCATTATTTTGCACTTTAGACAACAAACATTGGAATCTGCTTCATTACAATTTATAAATATTCCAAATGCAGTATAATGTTGAGCAACACAGTAGCGTTAATTGCTAAAAGGAAATGGCTGAGGAATGTGAAGCAACACAACAGCAGTCTCGAAGCACTAGCTGGCACTTGCTGCTACTTCATGTGAAGCATATGTAGTGCTAAGCCTGCGACCAAATAGAAATTGGCGCACGTGTACACACTCTTCGCCATGCTATGTTAGAAAACAAAAGTGCCAATGGCCTTAAAGAGAATGCAACTGTAGCCTACTGCTTACGGAATAAGATTATGTAACATTTTTGCTTAATTTGAGAGCTTTAAAATAAAGCAAGGTGGGAAACTACCTAATATAAAGCGCCTGGTGCATAGGGTTCTAAACAATGGCCTGGATTGAAAGTGACTTCATGAAGCTCCATTACAACAACAGCTATCAGAGTTATCTTGCCATCAGTGTACGATGCAGAATAGCTGAAGTTGAACAGAGTACTCTAAAGCAGCTCTACATAGCAATAGAATTGCAGCAGACTCTTTAATTCAAACTCAAGAGGACCCAGAATTATTTGATGAAAGTGTATGTATAACACAATTCAACATATCAGGAAAAACAAGAACACAGACTGCTAATATTTTTGGTACAGAGAAGCAAAAAGTATCAAACGACAGAATTAAGTTAATACGATCGAATCTCGACAATTCGAACTCGAAGGGGCCCGAAAATTTGTTTGAATTAAAAAGAAGTTCGAATTAATGAAAGCTAAAAGAATAGAGGGCTCACCACGCAGTGGCGCATGTGCGTTGAGCTAACACACGAGAGGGAAGCTTCAGAAGACTTACATTTATTCACAAATCACAGGACATCCGTCATTAACTGAAGTAATCGGTGATCCACGTCTGCACACGTTTGTCTTGCAGTGAATTTTGCACGCAGTTTGTGAAGCATTTTAACTTCGGCTTCAGCGTTCTCCTGGCAGGAGAAGTAACGCGCAGCTAAGTACAGTGCTAACACTCTCTAAAGACGACGACAGCGATGGCAGCTGGAGCGTAGCCAGCACATGAAGAGAAAGAAGGAGCGTCTCAACGCGGGGCGATGAGCAGATCGGCATTGGAGAGAGAATTAATACTCTGTAGCGGGGTTTTTTTTTTTTTGCCCTGTTCGCGAGCAGCGCTGAAAGGACAAGGGTCTCTACGTTACGTGGCAGGGACAGGAAAGGGGAAGCGTGGCACCAGCGCGCCGCAGATCAGCATTAGAGAGAGAGCCAACACTCCGCGACAGCTTTCTTCTTTTTTTCCCTCTCTCTCTTCATGCGCGGCATTGAAAGAAGGTCTCTACGTGGCAAGGACAGAAAAAAGAGAATAGCAACATAGGCACGCCGCAGATAGGCATTTGAGAGAGAGCAAATATTCCGCTGCAGCCTTTTCTTTCCCTTCCTCGCGCGCAGCATTGAGGTGTCGGAGGTGCTGTCGTGGGATTTGGCGTGGTATTGAGAGCATTTTCGAAGAGCGGTATGTTCGAATTAACCGTCGCAAGTGCTTGCGCGTTCGAATTACAGGGCGTTTTCACCAATTGGAATACACATAGCTTTCACAGGACCACAGCGTAAGTTCAAATTAACCGGAAGTTCGAATTAAGCGTGTTTGAATTAATGAGATTCGAGTGTAGTGCAGTTTTAATGTCTTGAAAATAAAGCAGAGCCACAAAAATTAGAAATATGTTTGACTTAACAGACGATTTCATAAAGGAGTTAGAATTACCATGAGTCAACTGCAGTTCTGTAATAACTGTCCAGCAACTATTCTATATCACACTAAACTTAACAATATGAGGATGTACATAAGAAACGGGCCTGAAGTGGAGAGTGACAAGCGGTAGTTTTGTCGTGGAAGACTACAGTCCACCCCTCAGAAGTCAATAACAATGTTTCCTCATAGTCTAGTGACTTTCATACCGTGATACATTCATACCTGGGTCGAACATTACAATGAACTAGATTTCGAGGGGCGTGTGACAGCAACAATTTAAAAAAAGAAAATAAATGACCAGGAAACAGCCACCTACACTTTGGCTATAGTGAATTGGACATACAACACACAGAGAAAAGGGTCACTATATAACTACATTTGTGCTCAGCAAAGATGTGCTTTTTTTTTTCCTTCTTACAAGTGCACTCCTTGCTGATCAATTTAATTTTAACAACATCCCAAATAGTCCCAAGGCCTCAAGAGTCGCACTGCGACCGTCACCTGGATAGCTCTGCTTATAAAAGCACACGCGCAGTGTCTGGCAAGGAAGTGACAGATGTGGTGCATTACAACACACACCAATAATCCACCACTTCCCACAGACCTCCCTCTCGTTCATTAGGATTACCATTCTAATTTGCAGTGAAGCCTACACGCCACTGTGCTTTTAAAACACTGCACAGTGAGCGCGCTTTGGCCAGCCAGGCATGTGCTACAGCACACACAACGAAAGAAATTGAGGCTTTGTTTTTTTTTCAGAAATTTCCGAGTCGATGAGCGGTGAAAAGTCTTGGACATTGACGCGCTGGACAAAACTTAGCATGCTGCACGCCAACAGCCCCTGTCCTTCTCATCAACTTTGACAGCAAGTAGAGGGGCCGGATATCGCCCTTTCCACACAAATGTAAGGCGCCGTCTGACCTCAGAGGTGAATAGCAGCATGGGGCCGCCCTTTTTCTCCTCCCATATCATGACAATTTGGCTGGCTTCCTCTTGATGCCAGGTGAGCAGGCTGGGTTGATGCTGCTCTGATGCCAGGACTTGTCCACTAACACTTGTGTGACTTGCCCCGGAGGGGAATCCAGTGTATCTTTCCTAATGTCCTTGGTGGGTCCAGCAGTTGTCGGAGCAGAACTGTGCCGACTCTTCCAGCTGGTTTAGGAGCCAGGGACCCACAGACGTTGGCACCTGGGGCTGCCCCGCCCAGGACTCACTTCCCTGCACCCGAAAATAAATGTGGATCGAAGCTTGCATTTATCTGCAAAATTACAACTATACCAGTCATTTTCACTGCTGCATCCTGAATAATACGTTGCACTACAGTGCTTAGAATGATATCCTCAATTGCTGAACTTCAAGGTTGCAGTCGGAATTATGACTTCAGGGTGCTGACCCTGACATTTGGAGTTGGCACAAATTGAATATACCCAAGTACAAACAACTGTGATTGAACAAGCTCATACACACAGCTGATAATTTCATTTCATCAGAAATTTTGTTAGGTCGAATGCCCATGTTTCAACAGTAAAAATAACTAGTGCTATATAACTGAACAAATATTACAGAGCAGCATAGGCCACTACACCATGAATCTGCCACTGGTATTTTTTGCACCATTGGTACTGCACTTGAATGCTGCTTTTATAATAAAAATGGACATCACATGTGGCCAGTAAAGATGACCAGTACCTGGCTTTTTCATGCTCTTCTTTGCTTATTGCATGTAGTATCTAGTCACAAATATCTTTTTTTACAAAGTCTACTTAACAATCTTACTTTGTAGTATTTTGTATCATTGGTTTTTTACAATTTTATGTGCAGTTTAGACTTGCGTACATGTTTGTGGCACTCAGGACTAGGAAGTACAGCTTTCCGGATACAATGACAACAAAAATCCAGGATCGAGTGGGACTTGAACTCGGGCACTCTGGTGGCAGTTCCACCACAAAGCCCCACCAGTGCTTGGAACTTCTTCGCAAAAAGACCCTATACAGGCACAATGTCAAGCTGCACATAAAATCACACTGACAGATGTAATGTAGTGTGGAAGATAATCACAATAACCAGCAGTCACACAATGCGAATCGTGCATAATAAGTAGGTGTTTTCAAGCTTACCACAAAGGGCTAAGCAATAATTTATCATTCCTATCAGCCACACAGCCAACGTTAATATGATGCTTAATAGATCTGTAGTGGATACCTCTCTTTGCAGAATGATGAATAATCACTTTATAAGTAATTTCCCTACATTGAAAAAATATAATGATTCAAATAATAATGGACACTTTGCAACTGTACTTGCAGCAGTTGCTCCACGAGTGTTCACAGTTCTTTTAGACAGACTGCTGCTCCAGTTTTTGCTGGGACCCTACGGAGTGTTTTGCACAGGCCTGGCACTGTTCAAAAGTAGAGTTATATAAGCTAAGTATGGAAAATTTTAAAACTTGCTATACTTTCCTGCTATAATTTACTGCTACCGACTTGTTTCTTATACGATACAGACCCTGCTAATGTTTGTATTATTCCAAAATCATTTGATACTACAGTAAAGGTTCATTAATTCTACAAGTATTATTTGAAAAATCTGATAATATAGACATGTTCTTTGGTCTCAGCAAGTATATGTATTGACACCTTGTATCCCAGATGCCATGTTTGTGGCAGTTTTGTTCAAAATTTCACTAAGCAACAAACATGGAAGTCCAAACTATCATTTACGCTTTATTAGAGGCACCATTGGTACTGCACTTGAGTGCTGCTCTCATTATAAAAATGGACATCACATGTAGCCAGTAAATATTACCAGTACCTGGATTTTTCATGCTCTTTTTTGCTTATTGCTTGTATGATCTAGTCATAAATATCTTTTTTTGCAAAGCCTACTTAACAATCCTAGTTCGTAGTACTTTGGTATCATTGGTTCTTTACAATTTTATGTGCAGTTTAGACTTGCACACTTTATGGCACTCAGGACTAGTACAGCTTTCCAGGTACAGTGGAACCCTGATTACACGACTTTTAGGGGACCAGACGAAACCATCGTATAATCAGGGCGTCATATAATAATAAAAAATAAATTTGTCGGCAATGACACTCAGCCTTGCCAAAAAAAAGATCAGTACAGACCGCCTGAGTAAGCCCACGTACCGACCTTGTGCCTTGGCAAGGAAGGTGGAATTTTTCTTGGCAGTGGCAGCCAATGGCAGCATTACTTAGTTGTAGGAGGTGTGAGCGAATCTTTATTCTCAGCTTTTAAATAATCAATTGAACATGCATATTTCTACCCATAAACAGTCGGAAAGTTTCCTGCTTGTGAAAATGAAAACGAAACCGCGTTGCCAACAGCCTCCCGTCAGAAGACTCGGACACAGTGTCACCGCTATTACATAATGGCGACGAACCACGAATGCCTTCGTGCATGACTGAGCTGTGCCATGTTGTAATTTGTAAGCTTGTGAAGAGCAAGCAATGATTTCCTGCTGTAATCATAAAGATTGACATCAAGTGAAAGTAATTTTGCACGGTGAAAGCAGCTGCCATTGTGTGTGCGCAAGCCTGTGACTGCGAGTGCCACAGAGGCAGGATATCAGCTGTATGTTGCCCAGAAAAAGATTCCATAAATCGAAAACATGAAAATATCAGCTTTTTGGTGGGCTGAAGCCACTCTGCGTGAATAGAGCTTGACTAGGTAACGAGTTTGGATACATATGCACTCGATCGGTGTGTATGTAGAAGTGCATCAACTTCCAGGAGAGTAAATTTTCCACTCTAAGAAGACTTACTTTTCTAATGGTCAACCTAAGGGAATGCACTCGTGAATACTTGGATAACGTTTGATTCGAATAAAACTGTTTTTTTTTCCTTTCAAACGGAACATAGAAGTCATCATAATATGTTGGGTCAGTCTCAAACTAATTCGTCATAAAATGCAGGTCGACGCAAAACCGGGGGACGTATAACTGAAGTTCCACAGAATTCTAAAAAGTGTGCTGTGGTTAGCAGTGTGACGTAGTTCGACTCCTTTTTAAAATAAATTTATCACAAAATAACTTTTAATTATGAGGGCAAGACTTCAAAAACTAGCTAATCCAAAACACTCTCTTTCAAAATGAATATCCAAGTCGAAGCAAAGATGAAAATTTGGAAGACTCAGAGACGGCCATGCATGAATAGTGAATTACATCTAGTCTGATGAACAAAGAAAAACAATGACACTAGGTGAAGAAGGATCCCAACAAAATAAAAACATGAGAGGAAAGTAAGAAATACAATACAAAAGAAATCAACTGTTTTCAAAATTTTCATGCTTCATGAAATTTTTAAAGAGTTCAGAGCATGGTTGCAAAATTGTCAACTACACATTCCTGGTTGCAACCAATGTGGCAGTAATGAAATTCTCATAAAATATACAAGTATTGGCCTAAGCTTTTTCCTAAGCATTACTTTGAACAAAACTGCCTGGAAATATATTTTCCGAATGCATTCACTGTGTATACTGTATGTGGGAAAAAAAAAAAAAAGAGTCAACTTGGATGCTCAGAGGCATCCAAATTGCCCTTTTGCATGCACAAAGCGCTGATAATGTGCAATGCAAAAGGGCAAAGAGTTCGTGAGAATGGCCACGGACCTTCACTTCCGTTTTCACTTCGTTCAATGGGCGTGCAATGACACAAAACGCATGCATGTTTGAAGCTTCTGAAGATGAAGAGCTTCATGCTGGCATACAACTCACTTCTTACGTTGTGATAGACAAGTGATCAGTTGCCGGTAATTTTTTGCAATGAAAAAAAATATCACGTGGCTTGGTGATGCCATTGCTGGCGGTAGGTAATAAGGCATTGTTCAGAGCAGATTTCTGCTTAGACATGAGAGCCTTGAGTCACCGACACATTGAGAATGATATCAATATCACACATTGAATGTGATATTGAGCCGCGCTTACATTATGAACAAGTCACCAATGACAAAACTTGTGGCTGAGACACATTTCTAATTCGAAATGAGTCGCAAAGGACAAAAATTGCGGGCTTTACACAGCTATAATGCAAAATGAGTACAAGATTTTGTCCCCTAGAATATATGAGGATTGTGAGCCGCACTCGCATTATGAACAAGTCACCAATGACGAAGCTTGTGGCCGTGACACAACTTTAATGCAAATTGAGTTATTTATGTATTGTCTAAGAATACATGAGGGCCGTTAGCCGCGCTTGCATTGTGAAAGAGTTGCTAAGGACAAAATGAGTACAAGATTTTTTTGCATTATGAAGTGACCAATGACAAGACTTGTGGCCGTGACACATTTCTAATGCAAAATGAGTACAAGATTTACGTATTCCCCGAACTATACATTCATATAATACACACTTGTTTACCGTTTTCTTGATACTTTCAATAATGTGGCATTCAGTTTTGTTTTGGTCCCATGAAGTCGAAGCTTTTATGAGGGCAAGTCAAAAACAGACCTCCATAGTGAAGCGAATTGAACATCAAATTGATAGTAGCAAACATTCCTCATTTGGATTGAACGACCTTACTGCAGCAAATACTTATGGGGAAACAAAAAATTGCTGTGCACACAAAGAGCATTTGCAGCAAGAACTGGGCTGCTTGGCTCCTCATTCTACCACAATGGGCAGTGCCACTCTACAAGAGACAGTGCTACGATTTCTGGAAAAGTTGATGCCATTGTCCCAACTGCTGCCTACCTTTGTAGGAGGCGTGACGAGTGCCGGTGGAGTGGCCGGCAGGGCTCCCGCAGGGGGGGTGAAAGGGCGTGTCCCGTTGAAAGGGTACAGCAGTGGAGGAGGAGGATCGGCCAAAGCTCCATAGGCCAGGTCACTAGGGAGGAGGGCAAAACCTGTCGTGGGAGAAATGACAACACGCACAGTCCGGCCAATTGCATTTGTAATAAATAACAATGATGGCTAGTCCCATTTTTGAGCATGTGCATCATCCATGTCTCATTTAGGAGTGCTATAAAAAGCAGGGTGATTCGACATAAGATCGGACAAAGCATGGCTGGTCAACCTCTTAAATTTCTTTCAAAATCTTACATACTGTCACCTGATGAGTGGAAAGAAGAGATCCACAATTGGTTTTGCCCAAAATTTTTTTTTCAAAGCACAGTAAATCAATAATGACGAAAAGGTGATTGCCACACTTATCTGCTCTGCTTTTTTCTTGAATTTGGTGATGAATTACACAAAATATAATAAATCTACGTACCTCAAACTTATTTACATAAATATAGACGTAATTGCACTTACGTTCAATTGTATTTTAGTGTAGATTTTTCTATAAAAATTGTCAAACTTGACATAAAAAACATTTTTTTGCCTAGTTTGCAGGCCTTTCTTTAAAAAAATGCCTATGAAAGATTGGTAAAAGTTCCGGATTACTTTTTCAGCATACTTATTTAAAAACTGTCAAAGCTTATATTATATTATATTTATCGAAAAGTGGTATATTATACCACTTTTCAATAAAAAGATATATTTGCACCAACTTTAAGAAAAGAGCATGCAGGAAAAATTTCTCACGACGATTTAAAAAAACAATTTTTGATATATTTTAATACTTTCCCCGCTTATTCTCCTGCACATCAGCTTTCACAATCAATAAAAACGTGTTGCATTATATGGTTTCACTTGCAGTTATGGCACATCAAAAAATGCCCTTGAGCATGGGATACGCAGCAGCAGTAGATCGGACTACCTGCTCACCAAGTATAAAATGCAGGCCTATACTTCAGTTTCATGAAAGGCAAGCAGCACAGAAATAGTTGTCTACTGCACCGAGGACACTAATTTCGAAATGATTTGGTCACAGGAGTGGTCATGAGTGTGGGATTACCGAGCAAGCAAGCGTGCACAGTCCATGTTGCGGTGTGAAGAGGGCCCGTCAAATAAGGCCTTTGTGCAAGACTTAGCCCAACATGTGGGTCTGAAGATTGTATTAACTTTGTGGTCGCAAACGGCTTTTCAATTTGGCATGATATTGTATTGAGTAATTATGTCTTGCCACTGCAAATTAGCAGTGATACACATGGTGGTGAATGATTAAAAATTAGTGTTGTACGCGTGTGGTTCATTGAGGCACTGGAACATCAAGCTGTGATGTATAAGTTGGTAACTGTGCGAAAATTTCATGTTTTTGAAATGAGCTTCTTGTGCTTCGGATGGTGAACGCTGTCAAACTTCAACTTCCACGTCGATGCCTCAAACTGTTTCTTGTGCGAGCACCGAATGAGGTTGGAGAACTTGAGCTACAGACTGCCAACCTGTGATCTTGGCCAAGCACATGTGTTGTAATCCTGCCGTGTCCAAGTTGGATCAGTCAGCTCGGGACGCTTTTGTTTAAATATAGAGTCGACTCCTCTTAAACAGAACTAGAAGGGGATCCAGAAAACTGTTCAATTATCAGAAGTTTCATTTAGGCAAAGTGCACTTATTTCATGAACCAAAACTTTTATTCAAAATGCACAAACCTCACCTTACTCATGTGGAGAAAAAAAGGAATGAAGGGTGATTTGTTTGGCAAGCTTGAGTTGTTTCTTCACAAGCTACGCACTCATGCCTGACAAACTAGAGAGAAATTCTGGACAAGACTCATGCTCAAATAGCGCTGCAAAAGTTAAACAGCCTCTTTAGCTGATCTGTCTGGTGGCACGACTGCACTCGCAATATTGTCATCATATTCATCGCTGGAAGGTTGATCCTCATCTTGCACTTCGGCAATCATTTCCTCATTTGATTGCCATCATTTTCATCAATTTATTCATACTCCTGCAGTGTGAAAGGGGCAGAAGGCATGTCCTGACTGAAATTTTCATGTCTCATGCCTCAATGTCGGCATCAGCAGGGCTTTTTTCTGCATCAGGTACTGTTTCTGGCACTTGAAAGCCAGCATAATGAAAGCATCTGTGTATTGTTGTAGCCTTCACTTGCTCCCAGGCACGAGCCAAAATGTGGATGGCTGCCAATAAATCTATGCTGTAGCATTTCCTGCTGTCTGCACAAAGCAGTATTCGATGGAGCATCTGTCTGCAGTAATGAACCTTGATGTTCTGAATAACCCCTTAATCCATCAGCTGGATCACTGCCGTTGAATTGGCTGGCAAGAACTCCAGAGTGATGGCTTGGAGTCCTTCAACTTGACCATGAGGGATGAAAACAACCTTTCTGCCTTGCCACATAAATCTTGCGTCTTCCTCCAGTAGCCAGTTTTCGAAAATGACCATGGTCATCCATGCTCTTCCGTTCGCATGGTACACAACAGGAAGGTGTCGAATTCAATTTCTTCATTTGCACTAGGTTAGGTTAGGTTAGGTCCACCAGCACAGCGATACGATCTTTGCTGCGTTTTTCTCCACTACAGACTTCGCCTTTGAAGGCCAGAGTCTTTGATGAAAACACCTTGTAAAAAAGACCCATCTCGTCTCATGGCTCAAAACTCATCAAAATTTACTTAAGCCATCCCTGTTGCCAGTTGGTGCAAATGTCCCTGTTGCAGGGGTGCAACAGCCAAAATAGAATTCAAAGCAACTTTTGGAGCAGCAAAATCTTACTTTTGAAGCACGAAAATCTAAATTTGGAGCATGCTACAGAGAAAAAAAACATTCACTTTTTATCATGAAAGACAAAATTTGGAGCAGACTTGGTTTCTTCCTCAGGGGAAACAGACTACGTAGCAGCAGCGTCTTCAAAGCACTCGCGGGGCGGTTAATGAACCCCTCCTCCCCCGTCTCTCACTCTCTCGTTTCGCCATGGAGCGCAGACCGTGTGCATACACTGGGGGGAAGGGTTCCGAGAGAGCAGTTGATGTTTTGGGCCGTTCGCTGTATATGCCACGACTCGAGTAGTAACCTTCTTCTCCAGTTTGTCACGCTTTCAAGAATGGTCCTTGAAAGTAAGGACCATCCTTGAAAGTGAGGACCATCCTTGAAAGACGAACTGGAGGAGAAGGTTACTAATCAAGCCATGGCATATACAACGAACGGCCCAAAACAGTCTCAGTTTCCCCGGAGGAACCAAATCGGTTCCAAAATGTCGGGTTTCTTCACAAACTTCTTGGTTTGAGCTTGAATCATTTCCCACTTTTCATACGCAACCAGACAGACATCTGTCGAATGTTTACACTCACAGTGGTACTATGGATGTGCGCACGACGTCGAAAATGAAGAGCGATCGACACGGAGTGATCGACATTGGCTTGACTTGAGGTGTTCCCATGGTTGTAAGATTATCTTTGGCATGAGCGTGTCTATGCTGTTTGTGCCGTTTAACCGTAGGTGACCAATAAGCAGTTTTTACCTATGCATTTACTGCGCTATACATAGAAATCCACCAATATGAGCCCGTTTAGTTCCGTTAATGAGGCATTTTCGTTTAAGCGAGTTTCGTTTATTGGGAGTCCACTGTACAAGTACGCATTGTAGACATGCTTTTGTTCGCATTTACTTTGGACACACAAAAAGGGCAAACAATGTCTACTGCATCTGCAATGTTAACAAGGTGCCTGCATGCGAGCAAAGGATAGATAAAATAGTTATGCTCCAATTAATATGCAAAGAAGCTATCCCCAGCCATATCGCAACCTATCTGTCTAAGGACATGAAAACGAGCCCTCTTTGCCCCAGAACACGCCGGACTGTGCGCGCTTGCTTCCTTGTTGATCTCGCACTCATGGCAGCTGCCGTTACCAAACCATTTCAAAATTGATGTCCTCAGTGCAGTCAACAGCTGTTTCAGTGCTGCTTGCCTTTTTCAGCTATTTCAGTGCTGCACAGACACACAAAGGAAGTCAGGACACCACAAACATCCAACAACTGAAGAAGCGCATGCCCATGCAATATGCGAACCTATCAATCTGGCACGCATAGTTGCCTACGTAAAAGATTACTGTTGAGGCATTTGATTTCATCTTTATGCAAGTTAATCGACAGTTGGCTCATGCATGCGCAACTGCTATTATAAATATACCATGCCTCAATCATCAAACACGTTTCTTTATTCTCACGCTGGCTCAATGCCTTCTAATCTTTCTTTACATTGTCGACAGTGTAAGTGCGCACCTAAATTTAATGAATACGCAGTTTTGTATTGCTAAATGAGTGAAAATGGCGTTCTTGAACAATCGAAACGAGGCAGCGCAGTCCGCTGCTGTCATCGTCAGCGTAAATCCTACTGCAAGGATGGTAACGACGTTTCAGATTAACATAAAAAACAGCGCCAATAACGAGAGACAAGAAAAAGAAGGAGACAGACAGCGGCACTGAACTTACAACAAGATTTATTTGCCAGAACCGCACAATATATACTTGGGCAGTATCTAACAAAAAAAGAAAATACAAAACAAACAAAACAGAATCCACCTAACAACCACATAGTCATCTTCACAACGCACCATGAGCAGCACGTGTGCTAACGTGCCGAAGGAAATCTATTTCTTTTAATGATAGCGCAATCGAAGGCCTGCTGACACATGCACTGCCCAGCCTGTGAATCATGTCGTACCAACTCGCCCAAGCAACCACGTTAGCTAGTTTCAGATTAGCTAGGTCAGGGAGGTCTTGTGTCACGTTCACATTGTGAAAAAAGCCGCGAGTGGTGAAAATTGTGGCTTACAGTGCTTTTGCGCAAAGTACAACATTTACATATTCATCAAGAAAATAAAAGCGAATTAACATAATAGGCATTTGTTTATGGTTTTTTTTTGACACTATCGATAGATAGTATAAATTTGGTTCATTTGGACATTTTTCTGGTCACATGAAATCCGAATTAACAAGTTTTTAATGTATTCAGATTTCACTATCTTGTTTGAAATCGCTAATATGAAATATCCAGCATGAACATAAATGTCAACCTCAAGTGCAGCCAAAGTTCTAGCATAAGAATCCTGTACAGTATTACACGGCAAAGAAAGCAATAAAGCAAAGAGGCCTTTTTCTCACTTATTCCATCTATGACAGAATAGGATCTGTCCATCATGCAGAATAAAGACTCCTCTAGACTGTAACAACACAAGCCCAGACACACTGAAACCACCGACCCTGTGCGTAGAGCGAAGGGGCAGCTGCAGCCGATGGCAAGGGCAAACGCAAGGCAGCAGTGGGGCTTGTCAGTTCCTGAGGTTGCCGGGACGTCACCTGGATGCAGTAATAAGGCATGCCTTCAGCAACCAAGAACAGAGGAGTAACTAAACAAGTACCAACAAAAACATTTCACTTTTTTTATGTTGCAATAAATAGCTAATGACACCCTCATCATGGCTGCTAACCTTGTTTATTTGGGCACATGACGAAGATTTTTTATAGCACAGAGTTGCAATTTTGGCTTCATAGAGTGAAAACACAGCCATTACACAGTGGGCACTTCTTTTTTTAAACAGAGTTGGTCCCGTGAGCTTAAAAAGAATGGAGACAGACTATGTACACACTGTGCATGGAATTCCGTGCACGTGAGCACCATTCTGACAACTGAGGGGGAGAATAAGAAATTCGACAGATCCCACATACTTTGGGAATCGATGTTGTGTGAACCATGTGGAGGGAAGGTGACTGTGTTTTAATTTCTTTATTGAGCGAAACATTGCAAAATTACACTAAAATATGAATAAATGTTGTATGGACAGACATGTTGAACAGTTGCATATATTTTATATACAGAGGGAACTTCGATTATACAATCGAGCCCGCTTATAATTTGAGCATGACGCGGCATTCGTTCGCTGTATCCCAAGTTCGTAGTAAATGAAACACAGCTTTTAAAAAAAGTTGCGAGTGAAAACACAAACTTTTCTTGCCCCAAAAAGTCCATGATGCATGTGTTTCGAAGAGCAAGAAGCGATAAGGGCGGTATCGAGTTCATTTAAAACGGCAGGGTGCTCGTTCGCCGAGGCCCGTGGCATAAGCTGCATAAGGCACTGGCTCCAAAGTTTCGTCGTTCTCGCAATCCCATTCCTTCAAATCACTCTCGCCATGTATGACATTCACAATGCCCCAATCCATGCACGGTTCAGTGTCGGCATCATTATCGGCAGTAATTAAACCATCGCAACAGATGTCCCACCCGCTCTCCCAGGTCGGGGTCAACGAAGCGCTGCCACAAATCACCGCCGCAGTTCGGAAGCTTCAGGCTCGGCATCGGGCCTGACGCTGACGAAGTCGGCCTCATGAAAACAGTATCCTGCGCATGTAGTCGTCACCACTGCCCACGAAATATTCACCATCTCCACAGCTGAATAACGGGACGCCCGAAGCGGCAAGTTGGCTGTCAGGTGGTCAACAGATACGAGCAAGCGCTCCGCAACGTGGCACCTAACGCGCAGATTACGCTCAAGCCAACAATCACACTTTCGACGTTTTGTTGAGCGGCAGGAAAAAGCGTGCAAGTCCTCCCGTCAGCCAAGAGGGAGCAAGACGCGAAACGCGACACACAGGCCAGAAGGCGTGGAACAGCTTTGGGCCCGTTTCCAGTCAGGAAACGAAACTAATTCGAGCCAGCGTGGCGGGCATCGCGGAGCGGTGGAGACGGGCGAAGGAGTTGTGATGAAGAGAGGAGAGGGGATTCGCGAGAGAAGGGCAAGGAGTTGCGATAAGGAGAGGGGAGGATGCGGCAGGAGGGAGACCTTGAAAACTAAAACACACAGGAAGGAGGCAGGTTGGGTAGCTTGCTTGAAAGGTCCGCAAAACTCTCCCGTGAAAAAAAACTTGGAAAGAGTGCCTACACGCGCAGAAGTCAAAGCACGCACGGCCGCCTGGATCAATGCGCGCGGCGGTGCTCGAAGATTTGGCGGCAGTGGTAAAAAAATCGTTTTGTTGCGCTGGCGGGTTTGCATAACCTCACGAACTTCGATACTTCGCGATTAGTTCCGTGCAAATTAAAAGCCCTTTTCGCGCTTCCACACTCTGCGGAAGGCTGCTGAGCCAAGTGCAAAGTGAGCGAGAACAAGTCCTAAACACGAAACGAATCGCGAATTATCCGAGTCGGTGGGGTAGCGTGCGTGCGTGCACTAGACGCAGACTATCGGATACAGTCAGTGACCGACTATGTTGGCAAATGGTCTGGTCACTCCAGGCTGGCGATTCCAACGACTGAACCAGCGATCAAAAACAGGGTAGATGGCTGGCCGGTCTTCGAAAGATCGGTGGCACCGTGAAAACACGGGCCTCGTCTGGCGATGCGGTGTGCTCAGAGTAGCCGGGGGGACAAAGGACGGAGGGGTGCGCAACAAAAAGCAGTCGGGGCATGAAGGAAGGAAACAGCTTTCCTTCCTCCATGGGTTGGGGAGAGTGGCAACTAGAGGGTCGCGGAGGCAGGGTCGGCGTTTAACAATAAGAATGTATGGGCATCTTGCTGATGCTTGATTGGTGGTCGAAAGTGGTTTCCCGGGAAGGCGGCAGACCGCTGACTCCGTTCGCTTTAACCGATTAGCAGCGCTCGGACATGTTCGTTGTAAGTGCGATTTCTTGCCATTGACCCAATGTATATTTTCACGGTCACGCGTATATTGTTCGTTTTAAGCGAAAGTTCGTGTTAAGTGAGGCCGTTATATGTGAGCTCGACTGTACATCCCACGGTTTTGCGACTACCCACATTTTACGACAAATTGGTTTGGTCCTAGCAAATTCCCCATAGAATTGATGTATTAAAATCCTTTGTTATACAATGTAAATTTTATGACGACTTTGCGATTCCGCCCGAGAGGAAAAAAAAAAGCGCCTTTACTCGAATTGAACGTCAACCAAATATTCACACCCAGATTATACGACAATCTTGCGTGATCCCCTGAAAGTTGTATAATCAGGGTTGAACTGTAACTGGTTTGGCCTGAGGGGGGCAAGTACCTTTTGCACCCCCCCTACAGATAACTATGTTTAGTATCCAAGTGATAACTTGTAAAATATGTTTTAGAATTTGCTATATTTAGATCATATAAATTGGTATAACAAGCTTTTAACGGGGGACGTGCCTTTGACAATGAACTTTCTTGTTTCTGGTCGGATGATGATAAAAATTGGCACAGACACTAAGAATGGCCTCACATCCATAAAAATTTCGATGCAATAGCACAAATACTTAATGAGAAACAAATTATTTTTTAATTGAACCTCGTGGAGGGGCTGGAAGATTTATGAAATGACAAAAATAGTTGGCAATTACTGTATGCACAGCCAAATGAATGTTGAAGGGGGCTGCGTTCTCAAAATAATTTTTTGCAACACTAAAACTTGTAGTTAACGTTTACTCCAGTGACACTGCAATGAGCACAAACTCACTACAAACAAGAAACCCTATGAAAATTTTTTAAAGAATAAAATGAAAAACTAAGATCGCAGCCCCCTGAAGCACAGTTCAAGGATCATTACAAAATAAACGGAATCAAAATCTGTGCAGTGGTTGCCCAGATATCTGCCTCAAGAGCTGAGCATAATGCCAAAGAAACAGTATTGAGAAAACTACGTTTAAAGTTTCAACTTCTCTTTACGTCTCTAAAACACCTAAAAATTGTGATCTCAGGTTTGTCTCATGATATTTGGACTTCTCATATTTGATCTCTGACCAGTGTGCCCTGGTTGCCTTTTGTTTTTCCCCATAACCTCCCTTTCATGATTTACAAAGAACAAGTATGGATTTCAAACCAAGTTCTTTGTATGAAGGAGTGGTGTGATAGGCATGACAGAAAAGATAGTAATTGAATAAGACCATATACTAAAATTATTAAATGTATATCTTGTGCTTAAGTTGCAATTAGTGTAATTAAGTACTTGATTACAAATATTCACTGAATATTTCTTTATTTGGAGAGAGGTTCATTTCATCAGAAAAATGGATCACACCATGACGGCCTATGCCTTGTTTCCAAATAACAATGTTATGGGAAGAAAACTGGTGGCACAGGAATTTTTAGCAGTATATTTAATGACACCAAACGGGCATATAAAAATTTGTGCCCCTGATTCATACATGCTTTTTTGCCACTCTAGCCGTGAAATGCATCATCAAACGGCCAGTCGCAGAAACGCTAATCTACGAGGCTTTCATTGCCTCAGAACATTCATAGACGTTCGTGGCGATACCAAGCACGGCTCCAAGCACGTTTAATCGCATCTCAAAAGCTTATTAACAGCACTCCATATGACCGTGGTGTGCGCGGCCGCGTGGACAGTGCAGCCGGCGCGTTATGTACTTGCTGGCAGTGTTCGGTGACAATGCGCGAAATGTGTAATTATGATGACAAAAAAAAAAAAAAAACGACGCGCACTGCGCTTGGCATCGCATTTTCGAGTGACTGCGCGCAAAGCTCCTAGCCGCTATTTTGAGCAATCCTTGGCAGTAGGGGGGGGGGGGGGGGGGGAGGGGTGCAAGCTTGACTGTGTGGTCCGCTGCCGATGCGTAAAATGCCCGTACGTGATTCAGAGGAGCTAACGAGTGATGTGCTTCATTTCTTGCGAAAAAGCACGTCGCCAAGAGTGCTCTTGCGCGTCGTTCCTGCCCACAGTCTCGCTGTCGGCGGAGTTAGGGCTAAAGACGACTCCGATGACGCGCCGCACTCGTAGACTGTGCGCCCGCTCGTAGAAACCTGATCGGGCACCCGCTAACGGCTCCTAAATTAAGCGTAATTATATCCTAAGTGATCATCGAACCGTGAACACGTAACGAAGTAGCGCTTTTCAAGAGCCATGTCGTCACGACGGACAAGCAGCAGATGACGATCTCCCGGAGCGAGCACCGGACCAATGGCGAGGCGAGCTGAGGCAACATGGCGGCCACAGCCAATCAAAGGCCTCGAACCGACCTTCAAACATTTGCTTTTTGTGCACTTATTTTTAAAAGAAGAAGTCAGCTGAGGCAGGAAAGTTAAACACGGAGAAATGCTCTTTCCGATGAGCCCAAGAAGCCGGCTCCCGGCCCTGCCATCGCGAAGCTATAATTTTACGAAAATTGCTGTTTTCTCACGATTTCCAAAAAAAGTTTCGCTACCTAGGTAGGTGAAATGAATTTTCCGGGGCACTTCTGCGTGGTTTTCAGTGTCGATATTTTGGAATCGGCTAGAAAAAGGGTTCTAGAAAATGAAAACTTGATTTTCAAAAAATCTATTCTTTTGCCATTTTGCGTGATCCCAAAGCCGCGTCCCCCTTAAACATAAAAAAAAATAAATCTATGCAAGGGCAATATCTGGGGCTTCGCAGCAGCGTGAACTTATACCGAGTACAAGTTTTCACGGCTTAGCACTGCTCCCTGCGGTGAAACAATCTTTACAAAATTTTTAATGCGAACTAATATACATTTAAAAATGCTTTCATGACGTAGCACTCCTTCACTGAAGTGAAATCACCTTTAGAGAAGCTACATGAGGATTAATTGACACCTACTGGTTCATTTCGAATGCTTAGAAATTTTCAATAATTTAAATTCAAGTTGAACCAAATTTGCATACTGTAATACTCATTCGAATATTTGTACAAGCCTAGAAAACTGCGCTTGCAGTGCTGCCTATAGCCCACAGTCAGTGAAAGTCGTTACTATTGTCATCACAATATAACGAGTGTGAAGAACCTTGTTGGCCTGATTTAAGAACTTGCTCGAATAAACATGCTCAAAGCAGGTGACAGTGTCTTTTCATGAAACATGCTAAGAGATTCTTTAGGTAGTGCAGTGCATGCAGCCAAGTTATCAGTGAGTAAGGAAACATGGCCTTACCTGGATAGGAGCAGGCCCTCTGACGAGGGTTCGTGCACAGCGGGAGATGGGGCCATATTTGGAGACCAGGGGAGGGTCAAAGGGTACCAAGGGGTCCTCCTCGGATGGGCAACTGCATCACCATAACAAGAGTCACGTGACTGAGTAAACGATGGCACCAACCTTAACTCAAAAATAGGAGTGCACGATAATGAAACTTTTTCTGAATAATGAATATTTTGTGAATAGCATTTCCTATTCCGTTCTATTCGCACCAGAACTTTACTACTCGATGTATACGAACTCACCAAAAATCATTACCATGACAATAAACTGGTATGCAGTCAGCTTGGTCTTGCGTTCAAGGGCGCCGACGGACGAAACTGCTAGCCACTTCTACCGGTGCTTTCAGTGGTCGCTGCATGACAAGCTGTGTAACAAGGTTGGCTGAAGGGTCCCCTTCGGAATTCTTAAAATACCCATCCACTGTTTTGAAGAACGAGTGGGAGACACCATTCATTGCTTGCAATGAAGCACACTGCAGCTTCCTCACTTTTGCATATCTGTTATCGCAATGGTTTTGCCCACAAAGCTCAGATTCACCTCGTACATCATGGCACTGTGAGTGGAGTTTGGCCTAGCCACTACTCTAGGAAGTAAGCTTGACCCGGTGTGCAAGGCTGCTGTACTCCGCATAAGAGTTTCTTGAAATTAACTAAAGGAGACTCTGGCCCTGCGATCATTCAGCAACAATGGGAATGGTGGATAGTACATAGATTTGCCTAGCCTTCATGCTTGCAGGTTTCAAATGCACCTGTGGCTTTTTTATTGCAGCGTGTTCCGTTTCGAACAAAATAACAAACCATATTGAACTTCGTGACCAGATTTGAATTGATCAGCCTAAAAGGTCAAGTTTAACCTTTACTGATTGTCATCTCGTGACAAAGCAGCTTCAAGCCATGTGAAGCCTAAAGGACCTGAGAGTGCGAAGATTATACAAATCTATCTAGTACCCATCATTCCTGTGCACACTGAAGCGCCATGTGTTGCAGCTTCCATAGGCACTAGTGCTCCGCTTCGCTTTAGTGTACTTATAGGAAGCTCTATGGTGCCCGGTGTTTCAAAGTATGTCATGCCCTATTGCGAGTACAAAGAGTCCCTGTGAGATTGTCTTCGTCATGAGGTCCAAAGTGGTTATAAGCAGAACTTCAAACTACACTGGTCTGAGATATGTATCTGCTACGCTCGCATTGTACTATCGTTATCTGAGGATTGAGCTTCTGCTTCCAGTTGGAAAACTAAAGTGTAATTATTGTCAATGATCATTGACTAATGAACACAGAACAAGTGGGGGTGTGCTCATAATTAGTGCAACTTTTGACAGCTGTGGCCTTGCGACACGGCAGCAGCAGACAACGCTCTCCCATGGCAAAGAATCAGGCCAATTGTGAGGCATGCTGTTGCAACATGGCGGACGCAGTCATTCGGAGCCTTGAAACAAACTTCAAACATTTGCTTTTTGTACGCTTCCTCCTGAATGGAGAACCTCACTGGAGTGGTTAATTTGAAAACTGAGAAATGCTCTTTCCAACGAGTCAAAACTGAAGAGCTCGCCACTTCAGCAGGTCACACTTCCATGTAAATTTCAATGAATATATTTTGGAATCAAAAAACAGGATACAGAAACTGAAAATATAATTTAAAAAAAATCTTACTTTTCATGATACAGAGGCTGCATGCCCTCTAAAAAATAAATCAGTTTTTTGACAGTGTTAGCGATTTGTAACTCTCATTGGTAATAACGTACCTATTCATTCATAAAGGTCTGTAATAACAGTACCTGACCTTACATAGACCTGTTATAATGGAAAAAAATCCTCTTCACTATAAAGGCCCATTGTAATGAGGCAATACTGTATGCATTCTACTCTCATTTGGTGATGGTGATGTCTGAACACCTGCCATTGACAGTACACTGCTACTACTGCCGCAAATGTAGTTTCGATTTCATACTTCGACTCGTCTTTTCAAAATGTGCTTTCTGAATAATGTCTTCGCGCTGGAAAATCAGTGCTATATAAAATATAAAAATTATTACGATCACACGAAAAACGGCAAACTACCAAGTTATTCAGGCTCGTAGCAATACTGCATGCTACCTCACCCGCATCAATATGTGACAACTACCAGCTTATTTTTCATTTTACGCAGCAGACAGTTCGCTAAAAAAAATTTCGTTTTGGCCACATTTTGCACTATATATTAACGCAAAGTGCTCCTTGGTCAGATTAGCAAAAGAGCACATTCGTCCAGTGTTTGCAAAAGCCGTGTGCGAAAAACACGCGACTTCATCCACTGGCATCGACACTGGTGCCAATGTATAAAGTGTTGACACCACTTTTGTTGCACCAAACAATATAAATAAACACAATTCAGCCTCCACATTTTCTCAATCTCTACAACACATCCAGAAGACGTGACCTACCGTAATTACTCGAATCTAACGCGCACCTTTTTTCCGGTTAAGAGAGTTTATAAACCGCATGCGCGTTAGAATCGAGTCCGGAAAAAAAAAATGAATACGGTCATTCTATTGCCATCGGCATTTCCAAAATGGCCGCCCCCTACGTGCGTCAGCATCGCGCGTCGGCCATTTCTGCCTATGTGTTTCCCATGTGCAGCACTTCGTACGTGTGCTGAGGAGTTCGTCATCTTGTAGTGCATTAGCATCGACGGCATGAAAGGGCCGACTCCAAAAACTCGAGTGCACCACGATGCCGCTTTTAAAAGAAAAGTCATCGCGTGTGCAGAAACGGACGGAAATCGGGCCGCATCACGGTCGTTCGGAGTTTCTGAAACGTGCGTGCGGGACTGGCGGAAACAAAAGCAGAAGATTGTCGTCAGCAAAGCTTCACGCAAAAGCTTCAGTGGGCCACAGCAGGGTCGGTTTCCGCAAATTGAAGAACTGCTCGGCGAGTATGTGCTTGAGCAGCAAGTGGCACAGCGGCCTGTGACGACAGAACTGCTCCAAGTGCGGGCTATGCAATTAGCCTTAAAAAAAGGTCTAACGCGGAGCCAGTTTAAAACGAGCAGGTGCTGGCTAACCAACTTTATGAAGAGGAAAGGCTTTTCCCTCCAAAGGTGAACGGGCATATGTGAAAAGTTTTGCGGAGGAGTACGATGAAAAGCTTCACAGTTTTCAGAGGTTCGTCCTAAACTTGCGGCACAACAACGGCTACCTGCTTGGGCAAATCGGGAATGCCGATCAGACAGCTCTTCGACGTGCCTGGCACCACAACCGTCGAGAAAAAGGGGGCGAAGGAAGTTCGCGTGCTGACATCGGTCCAAGGTAAAACTACAGTGACGGCAATGCTCTGTTACACGTCAGATGGGCACAAGCTTCCCCCGTACCTTATATTTAAATGGAAAACGCTCCTGAAAGGAGTTGTTTTTTCGAGTGGTGTGGATCATGCGGGCCAGCCAGAAAAATGGTTGCGTGTTACAATCGAGGGCGCGCTAGAATCGAGTAAATACGGTAACAGCACCCCTCCAGTGCTTCATCAACGTAGCCAAATGAAATGCTTTCATATTCCTACCTCATAAGGATATGCTTGCCGATACTCAGCAACTTTTTTTTTTCACAATTTTCTTTCGAAGTACAGGAAACCCATTCAACAAATATTCGAAAATTATTAGATCGATTTGCACTACATTACCCAATTTTTCTTGACACTCAGAATGTTGCTATTCGCACAACTCCACTGAGAAAGCTACCGAGACTTCGTGCAAAAGATGCGCTCAACTACAGTCGAACATGGATATATTTAACCCACATATATAGAATTTTCCGGTATATTAAACTCGTAAGTTACCCTTTGAAATTTTTTTGTAAAAGTATCGAAATTCGAATATTTATATTGAATGGTATTTTTACCCGCCTTCAGATATATTCAACGCCGCTCGCGCTGGAAGGTGCAGTTTGGCACTCGCTGCACCCTGCGATCTCCACGACCGCGCGGCTCCGCACTCAAGTTGGAAGGTGCATTTTGGCACTCGCAGCACCAAACGACCACCGCGTGGCACTACGCCTTTGCCAAAACCTGAAATGCTCGAAAAAAGGTAAGGGTGAGACGGCTTGGTCTTCACAATCTCTAACTTGCCGAACAGCTTTTTTTTTCGTTTTTCTTTCTTTCTCTCATCCTTTATCTGCGTACCCGTCGACTCGGAGAGCAGGAACCAAGGAGCCGACGTCCTCCTTCTTTCGCCTTTTATTTTTCGTTGCTGTCTTGCGAGTTTTGATCAGCCAACCACAGCTCGCACCTTTTGCTGCTGCCCTCGCATGTTGCCATCGCCTTGCAAGTGCTTTGTTGCTTTCATTGTCATGTCCCCTATGTACCACTGCATGTGCAGCATTTCTCTTTTGCGTATGTGGTGTGCAAAGCCGCTGCAGACTCCTTGAATTGTTGACATCTCGTGTTACTATGGCCAGCATCAAGAAGAGCAAGACTCTTGACTTTGCGACGAAGTTGAAGGCTATTCAGCATGGTGAGGCAGGTGAGAAATGTTCGACCATCGTGGACGACTTTGAGATACCACGGAGCACTCCGAGTACCTTGAAGAACAAAGCAGATAACAAGGCAAAGGCGGCGGTGCAGCGAACATAGGGAACCTGTCATATGTGCACGCTCCTGCCCACTAGAATGTAGAAAAGGCACTCTATGCCTGCTTTTTAGAAGTGTGCGCGAAGAACATTCCGGTGGATGGCTCGATGCTGATGGCCAAGGCCAAATGATTTGCCGCTGCACTCGGTGAAACAACTTCGCTGACAAAAGCGGGTGGCTTCACCGATTTAAGCAGCGCTACAACATCGTTGGCAAAACCATTTCTGGCGAAAGTGATGCTGTCAGCAGCCAGGACATCCATCAGTGGATGACGAAGGAGTGGCCAGAAATCTCTGCAAAGTTTTCTTCCGCAAAGATTTTTAACACCTTGTGAGACGTGAAGACGAACACAGCGGTCAACTGCTTACTCAAGGCAGGCTTCGGGATGGGTGAACTTGCAGAAACAGGTGAAGACAGCGACGATGAGCGCATACACGACGCATATCGTGAGTTGTCGCCCCTCTTCCCGGCAGTAGTTCCACGTGAAGTGTCTGCGGTCGATTTGGTGGAAGTAGACTGCAATGTCCAGGTCATTGCGAGCCCTCGCTGATGAGGACATAGTAGCTGCGGTCGCAGGGACTGAGAATGCCCAGGCCGAAAGCTCATGTGACGAGGAGGATTGTCTGGACGAAGTGCTCGCTACACACGTGTACTCTGCCACTGAAGTGGCGGCAGCGTTCAGCGTTGTATCGAGGAGATGAAGGAAACCGGACTGTCGCACCAGGACAGCCTTGATAAGGTTGAGACTAGAGTTTTCAACTTCATTTCAAAAACGAAGAAGCTAGCCAAGATAAAAGATTTTTTTTTACGCAAATAAATCATTCTGTTGCGGCGTGTCTGCAGAATTGGTTGTCATTCTTGAATGCGCCTATTGTAGGCGATGGTCTGCTACAGGTAAGCCTTATGGGCCTGTACTTTTTTATATAGGATTTTACATATATCGAACTAATTCACGGTTCCCTTCGAGTTCGATATATCCGTGTTCAACTGTAATAAATAGTTCTATATTTTCAACATCCAGAAAAGCTTTTTGTTTTTAGGCTGAGTAATAAATGAAGATGTTCAGCATCTGACTGGTAAATTAACCCCATCATACACTGGATCGCTTGGAGTTTTGTTGTTTTTGCTTTTTAGTATTTCAGTTTCAAGTCATCGTGACACTTCATGCAGAGGTATGTTTGAGCATATGTAAAGAAGAAAACAAACCACAAAATGTGTGGAGTTATGAATTTTTGTGACCGAATTTTTCTTCACACAGCTTTCAAGGTGTCACACCAGATGTGTAAAACGGAGTGAAGACATCCGCACTATAAATGACACTCATTCAGTACTACAGTAAAAGCTCATTAGTTTGAATGTCAACAGATGGAACGATAAGCCAGTGCCTACTGCATTAACATTTATTTGCTTTTCAAATCCACAAATCCTGTTTTTATTATGCATAAAAAGAGTGTGCAAGCTGCGATTCTAGCCATCTTGCAAAAACATCCTATTCACCCACACCCCCACATATACCAAGCACCACATGATAATTATTTTGTGCCACTAAGCTTGCTGGCAACACGCCAGCTGCAGTAAAATCACTTAAAATAACGGAGAGCTGAGGCATTCATGTTAATGGGAGATACTACTTGAAAAAAAAAAAAATTTGTTTTTCTTTTATCTGTAGCCGAGGGCAATGAACTTTTTGCTGTTTACACAAGTTTTCATAGTGATATTATATATGAAATAGAATTAGTTGCATATTTTTTGTTTTGTACCATGACAATGTATAACATATAAGTTCTTTTTGGACACACATTTTCTGCCCCTAAAGTTTTATGGTTATGAGTTATTATTGGCTCACATTGCTCCACTATAACTATAGAATGCAAGACATAAGACATTTGAATAAACAAGAAAAACTGTAATGTGAGAATTCTTAAAATGCTCAGCCCACACTAGTGGCTTACTTTAGGTTCCTAATAATTATATAAATGATATCCAGTTTCAAAGGAGGTAACTGCACTCTTCACATGCTAAAGAACATGTGGGCACAATTTCATCTTGATCTGGCCATCAGAAGTACCAAAAGCATGATGTTCAAACTAAGAAGTCGCCCGAGAATGCATCTTAAGAAAAATGTATTCTGAACATATAAATAAAAGCGCATCTATGTGGCAAAGATCTGCATTTTAAAATGATTTCTTCCATTTTGAGAACTCGGGAATCATGACTATTTTGAGCATGTGGCTTTGGTTAGCTCCTCATTCGAAATGCAATGGCAAACAGCTCTTCTTAATTTTTAAAAGCCACCTTGTTCTCGATAAAAGCGACGTTAAACTACTTTGAGCCCACAACAACCTTAATTTCTTTTTTCACAAACGTAAAGAAGCTAAACTTGTAAGAGCAAGTGGAAATGAGAAATGTGTAATTTCTAAAAAAGAAGAAAAACTTGCATTTTTCGTGTAGCATCTTCCCTTCAATAGACTATGCGTGTATAAGGGACACAAAAGAGAAATCAAGAAACCACTATGGTCACCCCTTATTTTGTGGTGTCCTGTCTCTAAAATAAAGTTACTCCATCCTTAACAGCTTTTATTATGTCAAGCTTTATGGCACAGAGCAGATCTTTCTGAACTTAAAAAAAGTTTCAAAAATAGTGATATTTCTGCCTGCTCGGGATGAATGACTGAGGGTGTTGTGAATGCTGTAACTAAAAATATATTAACATAGACTGGATCTCATTCTTGATTTGAAATTACCAGAAGGAACTAGAAATTGGGCTAAATCAAATGAATACAGCAATACCCCGTTAACTCGAACTCACATACCCCGTTATCTCGAACTCACATATCTCGAAAAATCAGCTAAGTCGAAATTTCCCGCAGTACCGAACATTTTCATATACATACCACGTATATTTTTCCCTTTATCTCGAAGTATTTTTTGCTCAAAATGTGGATAACTCGAAATCTCGACTGTGAGTGGAGCGAAAATTCCGCCACCGGACCGTTTCACAAGATTTGCATAATGCTGCCACGCCTGAATTCCGTAGATTTCTTTTTTCTTATTTAGCCGCACCTGCCACTACGTCGATGCTTTCCGCGAACGCGAAGTGAGCGAAGTCTCAGCCCAGCGACATAACTTTGTCAAGCAACACTGTGGCACGTCATGTGATAAACGCGGTGAGCAGAGAGGCCCTCTGCCCACGTTTGGCATAGTTTGTAGCGTTCGCTTTGTGCAGTGCACCGATTTCCCCTGAAGTATGATTTCCATTCATGTGCGCAAACTGAGCAGTACGGATTTTTCACTGACTGTGAGGAGCGGCAACTTTGCACGAGTGCAGCAAGCATGACGTCAAAGCAGTGCAAGTCACGCTAGAAAAAAAGGTTGCCCTAATTAAGGGGGACATGGGTCTTTAACATTTTTTTTCTGTTTTTGGCTCAATCTTGACCAAACCTCACCATCTTTGACAGTTTTTCATGCTGATTTCAAATATGTAATTGTTTCTGAAATAGCTTCAGTGGATAAAAAGATATTAACATCTGTAAATTAATTAATTATGCACTTCATTGGGGGCTTTTTAGCAACTTAATCAAGAAAGATCCAAAAAATAAATGCATAGCCCCAATGCTGAGGCCTTTCTGTATGGGGTGATGCTATTTTTATTAATGTTTAGGCATTATATAGATAAGAAAACAGACCAGCACTTACAATGGATATTCTGTTCAATTTTTGCTCATTACTATCCATAATTGTAATTAACAGTATGCTTTTAGAGTAATCAAAATAGCATCACCCCATAGGTAATGTTATTACAAATAAAATGATACCAAGTTTGTCATTCTCAATCAACAGTAACATATAAGAAAAACCCCTAAGGTTTAGTGTGGTGCGCAAAAACATCGAACTGAGAAAAACGCATTTAAAGTTTCTAATAATTGTAACTTTTGCTAAAGTGAAGCTAGAGCAATAAAAATGGCACCGTTGTATAGCTCTACATTATGTGAGTATGGCTGTACCAAATGTGTCAATTCACCTTCCCAAAATATTTGCCACAGCTCATTTAAAAACTGTGTACTGGCCGTTGAATCAGTATAAGGAACCCAGTCTACAACTTTGTGGCTGTTCTAGTGCACTGAAAACCAAAGGAAGACACATGTTATATATAAAAACCTCACCCTTTTATACATAAAACACTATTTCAAGTAAAACGCACATTTTTGTCCCAGACATCCTTACAATTCTACAGCATGCCAGGGCTGTATGCAGTGTCTCTTGCAGGCTTATGTCGCTTTGCAAGTGTTGCCTTTGTTGAACTGCTCTGCAGGTGCTCCCTCCGCGATTTGTGAAGCCTGGTTTTATCCTTTTCAAGGCTACGACGCATGAAGAGATTTCCTGCACTGTAGCCTAGCTTCTCAGCAATTGCTTCATTGCTCTTCGTGGCCCCCTGATTAAAGCGGCTGATGGCTTCAGCCACTGCTCTTTCTACGCTGCGCAGTGAGGCATGGGTGGTCTTGGGGACTTGTTGCCAAATTGTAGCGTGTAAGCTCTCACTAGGATTCTGGCAATAACAGGCACTTGCGCCAGCGAGTCGTCGTCTGAATGTGCTGCCTCCGCAATAACAGGCATTTCCGACAGCCCGTTGTCGTCAGAATGCGCTGCCTCGGCCATCTCCGGCTTTCTCGGCGGCGCGCAGGCTGCTCCCTTCAGCCGCGCATTCCACGCTCGCTTTCGTTTCCTGCCGAAAGCTTGACGAGTGTTCTTCTTCAGGCGAGCTTCCCAAGCCATGCCGGCGAAATGCAGAAAGACGTATACGTCGGCGACGTTGGTACACGAGCGGGTAGCAGACGAGATAACACGCACGAGAGCAGGCGCCGACGGAGCAAAACCAAACAAAAAAAAAGAGCGAGCAACCGTGGCCGCGCTGCCGCGCCAGCCAATGGTAAGCGCGAGACGGGGGGGCTCGCTGGCGCGCCGGCGCTCTAGCCAATCAGCGGTCCGGCAGACGGCTTCGCAAAACGGGGGAGGGCAGTCGTTGTGTTGGAGCTACGCCATTTTGAGAGCCCGCAAAACGCGCACAAAGGAACCAGCTTCAAAACAAGCCCAAGATGGCGCCGATCCGCCGGCTGCTTCGCTGGCGGCGCGCGCGGGAAGTTCGAACAAATTTTCTGTTTTGCGGGTTGTTTTGCGACTCCCGTGATGGTTTGAAAATACATTTTAACCTATCTTTTTATCGAATTTAGCGTTAATAATTTGAGGAGAGGTGCTTATAGGTTCAAAGATTCAAAAAATGTGCTTTTCTCAAAATCGATTTTTTGGCCATTTTTTACTTTTCTAAGACCCGCGTCCCCCCTTAAGGAAGTGGGGAAAGGAGGCCAAACGAAATCGATCATCGCAGAGGAATTGGGCATCCCTTTGTCTACGATTCTGATGGTGCTGAAAAACAAGCACAAGGTGCTGGATAGATTTCAGCAGAGCTTCTCCGACCAGCGGAAGCGGGTTCGAAGGTCGAAGTTCCCAGACGTTGAAGCGGCGTTGACGATATGGCTGCGAAATGCCAGAGCGGCCAACCTTCCCATCACCACAGCAATACAGTAATGATGGAGAAGGCAGACGCTCTAGCCTTGCGAAAATGGGGCACACGGACTTCACTTGCAGCAGCGGCTGGTTTGACCGCTTCAGAAAAAAAAAAGGAACAGTGTAACGTCCAAGTCGGTGCTCAGCGAGAGTGGCACTGTCAATGCAGCCACTTCAGACAACTGGCGCAGCAGTCGGCTCATCAAGTTGCGGGAGAGTTACGCCTACAGCAACATTTTCAACCTCGACGAGGCAGCACTTTTTTTATAGAATGCTGCCGAGCCGCATCTTCACATCGAAGGGTGGAGCGTGCTCGGGAGTGAAACAAGAGGACAGAGTCGCTGCCTTTTTTTTTTGGGCAAATGCCACAGGTGAAAAGAAGCAGCCATTACTCATAATTGGCAAACCTCTTAATAAGCTTAGGTGCTTTAGAAATGCATGACTTCCGAATAACGTTATCTATCAGGCGAATAGGGCAGCGTTGATAACTGCTACTCTTTTTGCTTTTTAACTGCTACAGATAACAAGATGGCCAAGAAAAACAAAAAATCCTGTTTATTGTCGACGATTGCCCAAGCAACGGCAAAATAGAGAATTTGGAGGCAGTGACAGTCGAGTTTCTGCCTGCAAATATGATATCTGTGCTGCAGCCGATGAACGAAGGTGTCATCGAAGTGGCCCAAAAAATTTACCAAAAGAGCCTTCTCCACAAAATTTTCTTGGCTTATGAAAACGGCACAGGCTATGAAATTGACCTCCTGAGAGCAGTACACCTTCACAGCAGTGCTTGGCACCATGTTCGCGCAGCGGCTATTGCCAATTGCATTGCACATGCTGGGTTTTCACGTGCCACTAGTTTGCTAGAAGAAAAAACGGCAGAAACAGATGACTTCACAGACTATGAGGAACTTTGTCAAGATGTCATCAAGCTTACTGGTAACGGTGCCATTGAAAATGACGTGACTTTTCTGGAGTACGCGCTGTGTGAGCAGGATATGGCAGTGAACGGAGAAATGACAAATGCCGCAATTGTTCTAATAACCACTAACGTAGGGGACGAGGAACATGACAGCGATGACAAACCCCCTCGAGAGGTGCAGACATCTTCTGAGACGAGAAATTTGCTGTGCTTGCTTCAAAATAGGGTTCCGTGCAGCGGCACAGAAGATTGACTGATGTGATGGGTCAACCAGCTGGAGGACGTCTTCCTAGGCCCGATTACGACTGCAGGCAGTTTTTTTTTCTCTGCTAAATAAGATGGCAGTGTAGCAAAACCCAGCCGGTTACAGTCTGTCGCATGTCATTTTTTTTCTTTTAAACCTGCACAAGAGGATTAGAAACTGCCACTTCGAGTTAACGAGGTATTACTGTAAATAGACAATATAGTTTCACCCCAAGGGAAACTTTCACAAAGTTATCACTAGTGTTCTTTCATAGTTGCCAGCACGTGATTATAAGACGAGGACATTATTGGAAACAAATGCTTAAATTACCCAGAAAGCAAGCACCGGAATCAATAGGCAACACAGCTAAGTGATTCGAACATGGGAAAATGAGTAACAAATAGCGTGCTTTGAGGATTAACCAACAAAGACAAGCCGAAACCAAGCATGATGTTTGGGGTGCTGGGGACGCCCACGAAAGAACACGGACGACTTTCCTAGCAATATCAGTCAAGATGAAGCATTCAGCATCGACTACGTGATTTAGTAGGTGAACGTATGGTAAATAATTGCTGGTAATGTGTACTGAGCAGGTTTGCTGCTGCATAAAATGTGCAAGTAGGTGTATTTATTCATTCACACTACAGTGTAATGCCTCCTCTGTTCCTTGAGCGCGGGATGCCCACAAGCATTTGGTTGTTACTTCTACAGGGTCCCAGTGACCAACACCACAAGGCTGAAAATAAAACTGGCAGCAGGTTGCTTGAACACACAAGATATGGCAGAGAAGACACGTTTTGTGCTAGTTGCTTCTATCAGAGTCAAAGTTAACGAGTCAACTTTTATCCCGGTATGAATATTTTTTTGGCTCAGCAAGATAAATGGATAGGAGTCTATTTATATTTGTGGTTGAACCATTTTCAAGTACATATATCATGCACTCACGGTCTAGTGGGATGATGGCTCGAGGTAGAGCTCTCACAGGACCCATGGCTGGAGCCCCAGTCATCGTCATCATCCTGGGACAAAAAGGAGAAAGATAGTAAGCTAACACCAAAACCAATAAGCAACATAGCTCTAAGTGCTTCGATTTTAATTTAGGAAGATTGAAACACGCTCTTTTGCTTATTTCATTTAACATGGACTATTAAGACCTACCAAAGAATGGACAGTCAAGTCTTCCAACTTGGGCTACACCAAGTAGATTATAAACAGGGCGACTGCATTTTGGTTTGGACAACAATGCACTGACACTGACTTTCTATGGCAATACTTCTAAACATACAAGGTACTCTGGCCTCTTGTTCAACTAAACTTTGAGGTTGTGCAACGTGACACTGCAGGATCACAACAATGCTACGCACAACGCAAAACTGTCCATATAATGCACCCTAATAATCTATCCTATGTGCGCTAACATGACCTTCCTTAAGAGGCTAGTCCCTGCTTGCTTTATTATTTTTCTTTTTCTGACATACACTTTTTTGCTTTTATGGTTTGTCTACAGCACCACGCTTCTTTTTCAGAACGGAGCACTGACATGTGCCTTTGTTCTTTTTCCTTGAGTACATGTTTCACGGGCAAAAACATATATATTATCACTAAGTCTAGGCTATGCCTAATGCAGTGACAGATTCTCACGCACTTCAAAATATTCTGACCAAAATCTGCACTTGATGCATGTGGTTGAGTTCATTCTAAAACTCGTGCACCGGCATTAACACCAGCGTAAAAGTCGACACATTTTACCAAATATCGGCTTACTGACGATGATTCTGTTTGGAAATATTGTCGTGTTGCCAGTGTTGAGCAAAATTTGAGTGTTTCTTTTGCTGGGACCACATTTGATCAATAAATAATTATTTTTTGCTTGTTTCCCTGTCTGGGTCTTCACTGCTCCAACCACATGGCAATATCCTTGTTATCGTCATATCTTGCTTGTCATCATATCCAGGACTAAGAACAGACAAGCTTTATATCTTCAAGCAACAATAATTTATGTACGAATTATCACAATGACTTAACAATTATGATTGCGGCAACATACTTACAGGCACAGGATGACTCTGAAAAGATAAATAGATTTTAGTTGTGAGTGAATATTTGAGTTTAGGATTTGAAATAGAGTAATACATAATCAAATTATTCATTCGAATTGTGGATTCATGGTACTTATACTAGAACAGTCACACCCCGCTACAACAAAACTGACGGGGCGTGGAAAAAATTTCGTTGAAGCGAAAATTTCGTTGTAGTGAAATAAAAAAAATACAGTCGCCGACTGATTTTTCGGACTCCAAAAATTTTGACTTGTTGGATATTTCGGACTTCGAAAATGCACCGTCAGGGTTCACATAAGGTTAACGCATTTTTTGGACGAATTCGCCCCTGAAAGTTTAATTTTTTTTAACTAAATCGCTTGTCTTGAGCTGCGCCACAAACCTGTATGGACACCGCCACGTTGGATTTTCCGCCGGCTTGAATAAGCTTAGTGGCTTAATTATAAAATGGCTTTCCCGCCCCCAAGTTTGGAATGCAAACGTCGTATTTCAAGTTTCGGAAGCCGTGTCTGCTTTAGAAAACGTGGCACGGAATCATTTTTTCATCTTCGGTCAGCCATAGTGGTCAGCACTGTTGTCATCGCACCGTACAGGGAGGAGGCGGAGCTACACAGTGGTGAAGTGAATGTGCCTGCCACAATAATGACGTCGCTCGTGGGGACGATGACAATTTCGTGCGCAGAGCCCACAGACAAAGAAATTCTTCGCCAGGCTGTGCCGCAGCCGGAGCATGGTTCAGACGACGACGACGATCACCCGCAGATATCGGCAGCGAAGATTGCACCACGGTGACGCTTTTGTCGAGCATTTATGGTGACGATGTCACCTTCGCGCAAATATGGGCGAACCAAATTGATTCCAAGCGTAGTATGAGGCAAGGCAGAATCATGGACTTTTTAAAGCCTGTCTGATGCAATAAAGTTCATATTTCTGACAAAAATGAATTTTTTGGACTGTTCGATTTTTTGGAGATTTTTTGGTCCCCGCCAGGTCCGAAAAATCGATCGGTGACTGTATAGCTGATCTGAGCTAGCAAAACAAAAGAACGTTCATTCTCAAAATTTAAAAAAAATGTCCTCTGCTTCCTATTCATTCCCAGAAGTGTCACGACATGATTCTAACTCATGCATAGCGAGGCCATGATGAAAAGCACGCTGAAACAATGCCTAAAATTGCCTTCGTGAATGAACCAAACAGTTGCATTAACACGTTTACAACAGCAGCTGTCCGCCGTCAAAAGTATCCAACAATGCCGAGATAGAGGCAGGGTATTGTGGAGCGGCGACTTTTATATTATTCTATGCCGTTCTTATCATCCATCAGTAGCGGCTAGCTGATTTTGTTGATAATGTGGACGCACAATGGCGGCGCCTATGCTTGCTGAATAGCGATGGTTTCTGGGGGTGCCAACGCATGTTTTAGACTTTGTTGATGCATTTTCAGGCTCTGAAAATGCATCGAAATGTTAAAGACTGGGTTTACTGCATAGAAATAAGTAGCTGAGCCTGAAATTGCATCGTAAAATTTCATTGAAGCAGGGCGATCGAAGAAAAAGTTTTCGCTGTGGACACAATATTTATGCATTGACTCCTATGGACTGCTGACAGGGAATCGTGAATTTTTCCTTGTAGCCCCTACTACCAAGAGATAGCGCATCAGCCTAGCAGGCAAAAGGTCCGTGGTTCAAATGCCGGGGCCGGTGCAAGACCAGGAAACCATTTAAAAAAAAAGAAAAGAAAAAAGAAAGGCCTGGGGTGCGACCTCACGTCATCCTCAATTTAAGCTGAGTCCTCTTTGTAAGCCTCCAGGTTTCTGCAGCATAGGTAAGTACCAGCAAGATGTGGCTGTTACATACTTTCTTCTTGAGAGTTAGTGATAGATTACCATTCATGGTTTGAGAATGCTTGCCAAATGTGATCAACCCCATATTTATTACTTATTCTTCTAGTTATTTCACTCTCATGGTTTGGCTCTGTGGTTACTACCTGTCCTAAGAATATTCCTTTACAACTTCCGGTGTCCCTGCACCTATTGAAAAATGTTGTTTTCTGCCAAGACTTTTGCACATTACTTTACTTTTGTGCATATTAATTTTCAGGAAATTGAGCGCAACAGAAGGAGAGTCTTGATTGATATGTGGGGTTTAACGTCCTAAAACCACAATACGATTATGAGAGACGCCGTAGTGGAGGGCTCCGGAAATTTTGACCACCCGGGGTTTTTTTAACATGCACCCAAATCTGAGCACATGGGCTTACAGCCTTTCCACGTCCATCGAAAATGCAGCCGCCACAGCCAGGATTCGATCCTGCGACCTGCAAGTCAGCAGCCAAGTACCTTAGCCACTAGACCACCGCGGCGGGGCATTGAGAAGGAGAGTCATCCAGAGCACTAGGCCAGGCTAAGCTCGAAAGGTGAGATCAAATCTACCTTCATCCCCTTTTCAAAATTTTTTTCGAATCTTTAGAAAGATGGAGTTTGGAACAATTAATAGAAAAACAAGACAAGCTACCAGTAATGTGAAGTTGAGGACTGATAAGCAGTTATGTAGTTCTAAAAAGTGCTAAGAAAGTGAAACGAAACCCCTACTACCAAGAGATAGCATCTTAGCCTAGCAGGCGAAAGATCCGTGGTTCAAATGCCGGTGCCGGTGCAAGATCAGGAAACCATTTAATAAAACAGAAAGAAAAGTTCTGGGGTGCGGCCTCACTGGCGATCACCCTGCAGTATTTGGCAACCACCTCCCATGAAATTACCAGTTAGCCCTCGGCCCTCAGTCCTCAGTGGCTCATAAGCAACTGTCCAAGGCGGCGGTCAGACCTGCTATGCAGCGGAGGCTGCTAAGAATCTCTGGGTCTGGACAGGCCGCCTATTGGAATCAGAACTTGGCTACTTCAGCAGTGGAAGTGGGCTTCAGTGTTTGGGAGCAGCTCAGGGAGCAAGAATAATGCTGTTTTGGGGCAGCTTTGACACAGTAAAAAAGGAGTTTTGGCACATGTTCGGAGCACCAAAAGGCGTGTTTTGGAGCAACACGAGTTAGCTTTGGAGCAGCTGTCTAGAGTCAAACATCGTCATCATTCAAAACTATTGCTGGTAAAAAAAATTCCAATGGTTTTCACTAAACATTCAGTACCTATGAGTTTACTAGAATTACCACCTGCACGCTTGCGCACGTGCGTGTGTGTGCACATGTGTGCGTGCATTTGTATGTATTAGAAAACATGCCCATTTTACACTCTGCCTGAAACGAAAAATGATTCTGGGTGTTAAAAGCATGGAACTATTTCCTTACACCAACGTATCTACTACAGAATCTCACTACCCATCATAGTGTTGCACTGTTGATTTGTGAAACGGAGTATAGATAATCGCGGCGCACTTTGCTTGGCGAAAGTTCTTTATCGCAAAGCTAATAAAACACTACTCTGCTCATCTGGGCTCGGTGTGGAGCAAAGTGGGGACGAGCAATTCACTCACAAAATAAGCGCGCACGATACAGCGAGCCCCCCGGCAGCGACGGTGTAAGCAGCATAGGCGCCGTGCTGCACGGAACTAGTCAGAAGATGATCAGTGTCCATGCAACCGCTTCGTGTCTAAATAAAACTGTCAGTTGTCGCTTAGTATCATATCGCGGTATAGAAGCGCACATATTTATCGCGAAAAACTGACGGTATCCGTCCTGCCACTATTTCAGTCGCTGCGTATCCTGGACCAATAGTTTCAAAATGCTTCTTGGCATCACTACTGCGCTGGATAAAAAAAAAATTGCAAGAGAGCCAGCCAAGCATGATCTTTCACGTACTCTGGCAAAAAAGAAGAAAAAACTTTCTGGCAGGTACTTAGAGCGAGATCTGCCATGGTACTGTATTCGTTTATTGGTGGCGATAGGGCACGTCAGAAAATGCACATTTGCACTTGTTCGTTTATTGGTGGCGATGGGGCACGTCAGAAAATGCACATTTGCACTTGTATACGTGCACTGTCATTAAGTGCATGATCATGCCATGTTCCCGGCTGGTACAAATCATCGAAATTTCCCTTCATTGCTAAACAACTAACAGTTACTCATGTTGGTGCCACGACGTTCGTAGGGAAACCATGGCGATAACAGCAATTAGAGCTCCACGAACGAACCAATTTACAACGTGATCAAGCTCCACTAGATGTGGATCCAGCCGCGTCCTTGGTGTAGCCAATGCTCAGTGTTGCTCAGTCGACGATAATAATAGGCTAGATAGGGCGGTTTACACTTCCGATCGACAAATATACGGAAATTGCCATCTATGCGCATCCTGGCGCAGCAGGTCATATTGGCGCAGTATGGCATCATTGATGCAGCACTTCCACCCCTGCTACCTTTAACGCTAGAACGCTATCTAGTGAGGCCAGCCTAGCTGTCCTATTTGAGGAATTAGAGGGTGTTCAATGAGATGTAATAGGGCTCAGCGAAGTTAGAAAGACACGTGAGGCTTATACAGTGCTGAAAAGCGGACACGTCCTATGCTACCGTGGGTTAATTGACAGAAAATAACTAGAAGTGGGGTTCTTTATCCTCAAGAATATCGCTGGCGACATAGAAGAATACAATAGCATCAGTGAGAGGGTGGCAAGTATCGTAATTAGGTACAGGATAAAGGTGGTACAGGCCTACATAGAGTCATAATGATCATTTGGTTGAATGCTTCGACGAAGATGTGGAGTCAGAAATTAATATAGTACAGACACAATATACTATATTGAGGGGTGACTTTAAGGCTAAAGTAGACAAGAAACAGGCCGGCGACCATGCAGTGGGTGAATACGGCATTGGCTCTAGGAATGCCAGAGGGGAGTTATTAGTTGAGTTTGCAGAATGAGATTGATTGATTGATTGATTAAAACTTTATTTTTGTCCTGAGAAGACGCAGGGGAGATCCCGCGCCACCCGGCTAATCCCACGTTGGGACCGTCAAGCCGAGCTTGGCGGCCCGTTCGCGGGCACTCTGGACGGCCAGGGTTTGATCCTTAAGTTCGGGGCTGCGTAAAAGCGCAGCCCACCTGTCCTTGCTGAGGGCGGGGCCGATGGCTTCACATTCCCACAACACATGATTGAATGTGGCTAACAGTCCACAAACGGGGCAATCCGCACTTGGATACCGTTCAGGGTAGATGGCATGAAGAACCACAGGGTTAGGATACGCACTGGCTTGTTATAGTCTTAGGGTGACTGCCTGCGCCCTGCACAAGGCCGGGTGTGGGAGAGGGAATACCCTTCTTGACAGATAGAAGTGCTTTGTTATTTCGTTGAACGTAAGTAAGGGTTCCCAGCGAGGCAGAGAGACTGTGGAGGCAGCGCGGTCAGTGAGTCCTCGCGCGGCCTCGTATGCGCCCTCGTTCTGGTTAGAGGTAGGGCCCTCAATCGACCCCAGGTGAGCGGGAAACCAAGTGAGAGAATGGGGCGTGATACTCTTGACGCTTTGGAGAATGTGGAGGGCCTGAGGGGCTACCATCCCGGTTTCGTAGGCTTTGATAGCCGTCTTGGAGTCGCTGTATATTGACTCTCTGCGACTATCTAGCATAGCCAGCGCAATTGCAACCTGTTCGGCTATCACGGGCTTCGATGTGCGTACTGTGGCGGAGCAAGTGAGCCTGGAATTTGAGTCGACGATGGAAACAGCGAATGCCTCTTGTTGGACATATGGCGCAGCATCCACAAAGCTTGCATCAGTGGGGTTGCTACGGACGTGCTCGAGCAGAGCTCTACCCCTGGCCCTACGCCGACCGACGTTGTGCGCAGGGTGCATATTGCGGGGAATGGGTGCGATGCGCAGCTGAGACCTGATGTTTCTGGGAATCTGCATGGAATCGGGGCACTGGTCAATAAAGTTGAGGCCCAAATCATCGAGTATCTTGCGGCCCGATTCGGTTCCGGAAAGCCTGAGCAGCTGTGAGCGCTCTTGCGCCTCGATTATCTCTTCGAGTGTATTGTGAACACCGAGCTTGAAAAGGTTTTCAGTGCCAGTGCTTACAGGCAAGCCGAGCGCGAGCTTGAAAACCTTTCTTATAAGGGAATTGAGCTTACTTCTTTCTGCAACATGCCAATTATACATGGCCGCCGAGTACGAAAGGTGGCAGAGCACAAACGCATGTATGATGCGGATGAGATTGTCTTCCTTGATTCCGCGGTGTCTGTTGGTGATCCTCCGGATGAGGCCGAGAGCACTTTCCGTCTTGGTAGTGATCTGTCTCAGTGCAGCTCCGTTAGCGCCGTTGGACTCGATATACATTCCCAATATTCGGAGCGAATCCACTCTTGGCACTGGGGACCCGTCACTAGTGAAAAGCCGTATTTCACTTTGAGACGCAGGTTTCCAGTCACGGTGGCCGCCGCCTCGGGTCTTTTCTTGTAGAGCAGAAGTTCAGATTTCGATGGGGAGCACTTGAGACCGGTGGGACGGAAGAAACGTTCGGTCACGTCGATTGCGTGCTGCATGGCTTCCTCAACTTGACCGTCGCTCCCGCCGCTGCACCAGATGGTTATATCATCTGCGTAGATGGTATGATTGATTCCTTGAATCTTCGCGAGTTCCTTGGAGAGCCCGATCATCACGATGTTAAATAGTGTTGGTGAAATAACTGAGCCCTGAGGCGTGCCGCGTGAACCGAGGTTGATCTCTCGTGAGAAGTACCCTTCGATCTTGAGCTTGGTAGTTCTCTGGTAAAGAAAGGATCTCACGAAGTCGTAGACCCTCTTCCCTAGCCCTAGGCTGGCAATAGACTGGAGAATGAATTCGTGAGAAACGTTGTCGAAAGCCTTCTCCAGGTCTAATCCAAGGATGGCTCTGGTATCTCCTGTGCTCCGGTCGATGATCTGATGCTTTATCAGCTTCATGGCATCCTGTGTCGAGAGACCAGCTCTGAAACCAATCATATTGTGGGTGTACATGTCATTAGTCTCGAGGTGCACCTTGAGTCGGTTCAGAAGGGCGTGCTCTGCGACCTTACCGACGCAGGAAGTTAAGGAAATCGGTCTTAGATTATCTATTCCTGGTGCTTTACCAGGTTTCGGGATTAGAACTGTGTAGGCCGTCTTCCATTGTGCGGGAACCTCCCCACTGCGCCACACCTCATTAATCTTTTCCGTAAGGAATTCGATGGAGTTATCATCAAGGTTCTTGAGCATCTTATTGGTTATGCTATCAGGGCCAGGGATTTAGCATTTAGGGAAAAGAGAGCCTGCCGCATCTCGGCCACAGTATAGTCATGGTCCAACTCCGGCACGTCGCACCCCGCGTAGTCCGGTAACTGTGTGGGTGCAGAGCTATCCGCGACTTGCAGATACCTGTCTATAAGCTTGTTGACAACCAATTCGTCCGGGGTAGAGTCAGTAGCAAGATGGATGGCTCGCACGAGGGATCGCCTCTGACTGGACCTGGTGCTGCCCTGATCGAGAAGGTGTTTGAGAAGACCCTAGCTCTTCCCAGATCTGAGCTGACCCTCGATGCTCTCACAGAGCTCATGCCATTGTTGTTTACACAAGGTTTTGCAGTGCTCCTCGATCGCCCTGTTAACCTCGGAAACCTTCTTGCGGAGCCTCCTGTTATGCTTCTGTCCCTTCCACCTCGTGAGTAAAGCTTGCTTGGCTTCTAGTAGGTGTGCCAACCTGCTATCCATGTTTTCAACATCGAGGTCAGTGACGACCTCCTTGGTCGCTGCCGTGGGGTCATCTCTGATTCCTTTGTACCATCCTTCAAAGTCTGTCCCAGCCGTCGGTGCTCTCTCAGCTCTGACTTCGCGAAAAGCGTCCCAGTCGACCACCTTGAATTTTTTCGTCCTAAAGCGGGCAATCGCGAAGGATACCTCGATGATATAGTCCCTTCCGAGGTCTAGAGCCGTGTTGACCCATTTGACCCCATCTATATTCTTCACAAAAGTCAGGTCCGGGGTGGTATCCCTACATATGGAGTTACCTCTCCTAGTGGGGAAATCCTTGTCAGTTATAAGCGTTAAGTCGGCTTCTGTCGCAGTCTGCCATAGCTCGCGTCCTTTTGGGGTATCATACATGTATCCCCACACGCTGTGTGGGGCGTTGAAATCCCCTACAACTACAAGGGGGTAACTACTGGCCATGCTCACAGCCCTTTTGAGGAGAGAGTTTGCTCTCGCCCTGCGATAACTGGGACTGCAGTATACGTTGAGAATAAAAAGGCTATTTCTTCGAAGACCATTCTTGGGTGAGTTCATTATAATTTCAGTCATTTCGTACTCAATGCCATCGGCAACTGCACCGAGGTCACGCGATAGGTAATTGTACCTTTTGCTGATAAGTGTGGCAACTCCTCTACCTCCTGAATGTGATGATGCTACTAAGTAACCCGGGATTTTGATGGGGGTGCCAGACGCAACTTCCTGAACAGCGATAATGTGGGGCTTAACCCTTTCACTACGAACCCATAGGCCATCGGACACGGAGTTCCGATGATTTGAAATCTCCCGCAAAAATTGAAAACTCGCGTTTCACGGACATGTAGCGCCATCTAGCCTAAGCCTGGGCAACTCACTTTTCATTTTCACCTTTCTTGGTTTACATTTCGCCCGCTGAGCCGCGCCCTCGTGTGCAGTTTGAATGGAATCCAGTTCCGTTTTACGTGAGAATGGCCGCCACTCCCCGTCGCTCGCTGCGACAGCCGATTGCTGTTGCAAACACTTCGGCCGCTTCTACCGACGATTTTTTCGAGCCGAGTAGTGCAGACGACTCGAGTGACGATTTTGAAGTTTCAGAGTTGAGTTCCGACGATGACACTCCAGACCAGACGCCTCAGACTTCCACAAGTACTACCAAGTAAGTATCGTTTTTGACTTCGCACTGCTTATGAAGGAAAAACGCACTTGATATTTGACGATAATGGTATCCTTTCCTTGCTTAGGGTCTCAACAACGTACGGCAAGGATGTTTTGCCAAATCCAGCACGCCGTGTGAAGTTTTCACCCGTAAGACAGCCTGGTGCCCATCTTGCAGCAGCGCTACGGAGTGACGTGCGTCGCTTCACAAGGGCGCTTGATTTTTCCTTTTGTTTTTCACAACGGAAGTGCTCCAGACGTTATGTGACAACACTAACAAGTACGCCTGGATGCGTATTTTGGACCGGCAAACCTACGCTCGCCGGGACGGCTCCTGGGAAGAGGTAATGCCACTGGAGATGCTGAGGTTTATCAGACTTATCATCTACATGGGGGTTGTTGATGTACCACGGCTCCACATGTACTGGCGGATGACGGGGATATTTTCAAGCCTTCTCCCACCAAATATTATGAGACGGGACCGATTCTTTGCACTTTTAGCTTTTCTGAGCGTAGGGGACCCGGAAGATCTTGCGGCTGCAGCATCTGATGGGAAAACTTGGAGGGTGTCATGGCTCATGCGACACATAAATCTGCAGTCACAAAATTTGTTTTAACCACAGCGCAACCTTGCCGTGGATGAACGCATGGTAAAATCAAAAGCGAGGTCAGGAATCAGGCAGTACATTCGGGACAAAGTGACGAAATTTGGATATAAGCTGTGGGTGCTGGCGGATTCGAATACCGGCTATACAATAAATTTTTTTGTGTACACTGGAAAACGCGAGGTACCTGGACCCCATGGATTAGCGTTTGACGTTGTGACTCGGCTTTGCACAGAGTATCTTCATCAGGGATATAAAATTTTTATGGATAACTTTTATACGTCGGCAAAATTATTCGAATACCTCCTTGAGCACAAGACGCTTGCCTGTGGGACCACTCGCAAAGATCGTCGGGGCTTCCCAAAAGAATTGAAGGATGCTACGTGGGAAAGAAGGGCGCAGCGTGGGGACGTTCGCTGGATTCGGGAAGGCAACATCCTTTTCATGGAATGGAAGGATCGACGTTCTGTGTGTCTGATGAGCACGATGCACACAGCAAATAAACATGTTACTGCTAAAAGGAGAGAGAAAAGGGTGGGCCAGTGGGTTGTGAATACCATAAAGAAGCCCCTCCTTGTTCATGAGTATAACACCAGAATGCTCGGCGTGGACAAGTCTGACCAAATAATTGCCACGTACAACGTACTCAGAAAGTGTGTACGTTGGTGGAAAACATTGTTTGTTTTTTCATGCTGTGGACATTGCGGGCGTAAATAGTTTTATTTTATTTCAGGAGCACCAAAAAGAGAATCCAAATGTTGAAGAAATATTCAGAAACAGGAACTTTGACCAATTGGCGTTCAGAGAAGAATTAATTCAACAGACATTTCAATACGATGAAGTTTCTCAAGGACACGCCCCTTTCTCACCCCCCTTCTCCCCTCTAGATCCTGTTCGGCACCAGCCGAAAAGAATGGAAAAGAGAAAAAACTGCAAGCTTTACTACGAAAAAACGAAAACACAAAACAGAACGAACATATTCTGCTCGACCTGTAATATTTACCTTTGCTTCCTGCCTACACGAGACTGTTTTGCCGAGTGGCACAGTTGTCGGGGCCAGTAGGTTGATGGGCCGAAAAAAATTGTTGATATGCTGCACTGAATTTGTGTTTATCTAAAATGATAGCTAAGAGAACTAGTAATAATTTGTATATTTCAGATTTCTCAAAATAATTTTTTGCTCTCTACATTCACTAACTTGTGAAGTGCTTGTATAACTTTTTGTATGTTTTTTTGTTATTTAACAATTAAATTTTCCAAATCTATAGGTTTCATACCAAAGTGTTTTATATGTATAAAAGGCCGAATCAATAAGCTACCATTTCATATATTACAATGCTACATGTTCCTTTTTTGTCAAGAGTAATAAATTTTTTTGTGAAAGCACAAAATAAGTGCCGTTTTTCCGCCGTAGCGAAAGAATTAACATCGACAGTTCTGAAATATTGCTGTAGAATGGGCTTTTTGTGAGTAAATCCGCCACAGTTCTATTGCCAGATTCTGAAGTTTTCGTCCACACTATCCATGTTTAGGCTGAGGGGATGGTTGAGCAGCTATAGCAGCCCGGAGGATCGCGCCTTCAGTCGGTGGCGCTAGTACATTGCGTTGTGCTGGGACCTGCAAAGGAGTCGGACCGGGGTCTCTCCTCGCATCGACCTCTTCTAACTTGCTTATGCGTTCACTCAGTGCTCCTAATCCCATCTTTGGATGCGCCACGGCTTCTTGAATTTTCGCTAAGGTAGCCTGCATGTTCGCAAAGAAAACCTTGAGTTCCGACAGTAAGTTTACCGCCTCTTCTTCTTGTGTGTTCTCAACCGCTCGGCGCTTGGTTCCGCTAGGCCTATGAAGTGCCTCAGACGTATCCATGGCGACCGGGGTTGGGGCGGGCTGCGCCGAAGGGGGCGAGGACGCGAGCTTTCTAATCTCCGCCATCTCCGCTGCTAGCCTGCTCATTTCTTGCTTAAGCTGCGCGTTTTCTTTCCTCAGCTGCTCGTTAGCTCGTCGCATCTCGTCGAGCTCACTCGCGTGGGGAGAACCGCGATTCGATTCGTCCCCTCTAGGAGACTCGCGTCTTCCTCGGGCTTTGTCGGCCCAGGAAAGCGTCGGCTTCTTGCTGTTAGAGGTGGTGGGCGTGCGGGAGCGGGACCTGGTCTGCCCGGACGAAACGTGCCCCAACTTTGAGTTGGAGCGAGGCTGAGAAGTGGAACTTCCCCGGGAACGTTCTGTCGACCTAGAGCGCGAGCCGGAACATCCCTTGGAGGCACCACGGCGCCTGGATCCGGAACGGCCTCCCGAGCGTCCCCTGGAACGGGGGCGTCCTCTGCGCTGAGCATCCGTGATGGGTGACGAAGACTGGAACTCGTCTGCAGTGTCGAGGTGACGTTGCGGGGACGGTGACGCAGCACCAGCCATTCTGGCACGCTCACTGCGACGACGGCGCACAATGTATGGGATCTTGAACCTTTGAGCACAGTCTTTGCTAGCCGTGAGATGCTGGCCACCACAGAGTTTGCACTTGGGAGTACACACATGTTGCTTGTCAGGGCTTGCAGCACCACAGCCTCGGCAAATCGTGTCACCGGGAGTGGGGCACACGTCAGTGCGATGACCAAGACAGCCGCACGCATAATACACGTCGATTTGCTTGCGGTAGAGTGAGCACTGCATCAGCACTGGTCCATACCTGACAAAGTTTGGTACACGATACCCGTCGAAAGCGATGATGACCGTGCCAGTTTGGGCTATTCTCTTGGCTGCTAAGGTGAGTGGATTATTTGTGTTGACAATCTTCGCATCGATGACGTCAGGGCCGTCTTGAAGTGGGACGTTGCGAATCACCCCTTTGCAAGTGGAGTGTGGGGCAGTATCATAGGCACTTAGCTCGTGCACCTTGCCTGAAATGAGTATTTGCTTCATCCGAACGTATCGGTCTGCGTTTTCGCGCTTGGGAATACTGGCAACCATAATATTTTGCTGCAGATTCAGGCATAGAGTATCCTGGCACAAATCTTCCTGGCTTATGCCAGCGGCAACTAGTATTGCGTCAGCCACCGTAGCTGCGCCAATTTTCGAGATATTGAGTCCACCTCTCGGCCGGATCACAATCTTGATGTCATCTTGAGGAAGGGAGGGCATCTTTCCCGCACGTATTACTTTGGACTTCAGCGCAGCGCCTCTCGATTTGCCGCGGCGTGCGCCCGGCTGCGACGATGCCGCGTTAGAGTCAGCAGTGCGTGTTTTGGCGCCAGCTCTTCTGGCCCCAGCGGACTGCCAACCTTTATCTTGAGTAAACTCTTCTTCTGAAATATCCTCTCCGTGCACTTCATACTCCATCGTGAGCAAATAATTCCGCGCACCGGGCCTCCGAAGGGCCGGCCGCAGGCGAGAACAAGCCCAGCAAAAGCGCGGTCTCTCGAGGCACTCGTTAGGGTTAAAAAGGGCACTGCTCCACAGGAAAAGAAATTGTTCCTAACTTGACAAAAACTCACTCACTGTGGTCAAATGTAGTATCGGTAGGATCCTGATGACTTCTCGGAACCGATGCGAGCAACAGTTCATGAACACTTGAAGAAAAAACTCTAGACAGATTTCGTTGCGCGTCCACAGGAGCCGTACGAACGCAGCCTCCCATTCAGCGTCTCCCACCGCAGAATGAGATAATGTACAGGATCTTAAATACCTTCTACATAAAACAGGCAAACCATAAGTGGACGTGGTGCATCCCAAATGGCAAAACTAAATATCAAGTAGACTTCATTCTGTGTGCACACCCAGACATTGTACAGGATGTAGAAGTAGTTGACTGTAGAAGTAGTGACCATAGAATGGCAAGAGCTTGAATTCAACTAGACCTAAAAAAGCAAAGGCATAAACTGATACGCAAACAGCCAATTAATGAGCTAGCGTTGAAAGGGAAAGTACAGAAACTTGGAGTTTTGCTTCAGAATAGATTTACAGCTCTAAACGAAGTAACTCAGATTAGCGTTGACGAAATGAATGATAATCTAACTGCTGTATTTATTCGAATATAAGTCAACCCTTTTTTTCCCCGAAAATGTTGATCATAACCAGCTATCGACCTGTATTCATGATCAAAGAATCTTGACATATATTCACGATCAAACCAACCAAATGCCCCGAGCTTATGACATTACACTGCTGCACCTGCTGTTCTTCAAGAGGTTTCTGATGCATATGCATGCTATATACCATAAAGTCTGAAATAAAGACCCCCTCCTCCTTTTCGACTACCTAAGTAATAAACAAAAAAAGTTATTTGTGCAATCACCGCGTACCGCCCCTGCAAAATGCGGCCGCTCTGCCGTGTTTGCGATGAAACCCACAATTTCCCTAGGCATTGGCCTTGAAGTCCCTAGCCCGCTAGCTGTGCTTCCAGTACTGCCTTCCGGAACGCAGCCGCGTTGTCGCCGCCTCGCGCTTTGTTCATTGTACGATCAGCATGACGGGGTGACAGTTCGCATTTGCTTTAGGCGCTGCGCCGTGCTCCCTATCGGGATACAAAGATTAGGCACTGCCTTCTTTTAACCACCACCACGACTTGGGTGTGCGAGGTTGCGACGATGTCACGTCGGCAGAGCTACACAGGTGACTTCCAAGTGCCAAGTAATACTTTTCACCGAGGACTTGAGCAATTGTGCAGTGCAGCGCGAGTTCTTTGTAAATAAGACGTTAATTAGGGGTTGGCAAAAGCAGCGGGACCGTCTGTTTGCGTGCAAATGTCGGCGTCGTGCCTTTCGCGGCCCAGCAGTCAGCAGCAGTGGCAGCAAGGACGACATCGTTCGGGAAGTCGCTGATGCTTGCGAAGAATCTGATGATGACATTATCTTGCACAACTGACAAGATGGCGGCCCCGGCATTGATTAGGGCGCTGAGTTATGTAAATAAAAGTGCGCTCCGTTTCAATTTCTGTTTCTAAACTAAAAAAAAAAGAAAACATTAATAAACCTATATACGAATATTTTTTTTTTTTCATAGAACACTATAAGTAAGGGCCGACCTATATTCGTGTCCAACCTATTTTAGAATAGAAGTCTGAGGTACAGTCACTAGACAGACCACTGGGAAACTATTCCAGGAGACGAAAAATCTCATAAGAAACGAGAAACCATGAAAACTATGAAGTTGATCAATAAGCGTTAGGTAGCCGACATAAAAAGGTACATCACGGAGAGAATCTAACATGCGGTAAAAAGCGTAAAAAGCTTGAAAGCTGCGAAGGCAAGCTTGTGCATAGGCAAAAATCGGATATATGCATTGTGCATATGTATGCATATGAATAGTATACAGATGTATGCATAGAATAGGATAGGTGAGGTGGCGGAGGAATTCTACAGAGAGCTGTTCAGAAGCCAAACAATCCAAAACAGGGGAATTAATGGAAGCTCTAGAAGGAATGCTAAGAGGCAAAGCCACTGGTGAGGATAATGTTCCAACGGACCTGCTGAAAGATGGCGGAGGAATTGTGTTAGAAAAACTGGCCACTTGCTATACGAAGCGTCTTTTGATGAAAAGGGGAATCTTGTAAAAACACAAACATCACCTTATATGCTTCAAGTATAGCGAATTTTAAAACATCATATTTGACAAGTTATCACTTGCATTATACTGAAAGTGAAATCCCCCTACCATTCAAAGTTGCTTCCATTTAATTTGAACCAAAAGGAATTACATTTGTACATGCCTTTTTTCATTTAGAAAAGAAAATGTGCAGGTTAGTTGGGCCATGACAAATGTACTCATTTGTCGTTATGATATGTGATATATGGTATTCGAATTCAATTCAAAATTATTAGACCAAGCTCACTATTCACTTAAAACACAAAATTAAATATTTGCAAAAGCCTACTACACAGGCTAGGTGAAACGATAAAAAGAGCTATATGAAGAATTAAAAATTCTAGGCTATGTTCCCTATGCTTTGAAGAGGTTTGCACTCCATCTAAGCCAAGAATACAAGATCCAACGCTGCATTGACTGCAGGTGGATGAAGGTCGTACTTACTAATAATTGTGAAAGTGCCATGCTGTGATGCAGCATCACCTAAGGGTGGAAGCAAACACTATAATGCCAATCACATGTGGACCCAGCCAACAAATAGCAAAAGCATTAATTTTTGTTAACATTTACAGAACAGTAGGAGAAGATACAAACATTAGCATCGAGTTGACTTTATGCACAAGTCAGCTTCGAGCCCAAGGCTTACACTGATTCTTCACTGTTCATCAAGATTATTTTAGTTTGTGTAATTGCGAACTCCCGTAGAAACCTTGTACTAACTGCATTCACATACCCTCATTCAAATGGCCAGGGTCCTCCTGCTAGTAAAAGTGAGCACCATCCATGAATCTTTCTTAACACAACTCTATCCTTCGTAGAGCGTGGGTACGCCGCAACTTCTTTGGTGTGTTATAAAGCAATTATTAATGTAGCTAGGATAGTCAATCTCCCACATAGATCACTTGGTACGTGCTGTCGTTCAATACCGTTGAACAGCTAAAACAAAATTTACATCACAATAAAAATTTTCGAATTTCCCACCAACTGCTCATTAGGCACAATGCAAAAAATGCCTGTTCATAACTAATAATTTCCCGGTACTTCTACTTCAAGATAATTGTCAAAAGTGTACCGCGTAAGGACAAGGCGCTTGCCTTGCATTGCTGTGAAGTTGTGGTGGCAACTCAATCATTTCTCATTGGCTTACGACTTCCACAGCAGTGCAGCCGCGTTGCAAGACCCACGTCTTTACCCGAGACGCTCTTTCCACTACCACATGCACATTCCGGTAAGTTTTTGGCAATAATTGGGACACTCAGAATCCATCCACCACCATCGACCACTATTATTTCAAGAACTCCCGCCAAGTTAACATTTAGCACAAAATGAAACTACGGCTTGCCGCTGCTATTCTTGCAATCGTATGCAGTCGAACTCTGCTACAACGAACACCCCTTCAACGAAATTTCCACAGAAACGAAAAATTTACGATTCCTCATCAGCAGTCCATAGGAGTCGATGCATATACATTGTCGCCACAATAAACACTTTTTCTTCGATCGTCCCGCTTCAACGAAATTTTTAGATGCAATTCCAGGCTCAGATACTATGCATGCTATGCAGTAAACCCAATAACATTTCGATGCATTTTCAGAGCCTAAAATTGCGTCAATAAAGTCTAAAACACGTGTTGGCACCACCAGAAACTGCTGCTATACCGCCGCTGTTGAGCAAGCATGGGCACTGCCATTGCTCGACAGTGATGGCAGTGAGACTGCCCTGCTTTTGCCGCTGGCTTGCTTTTGAGCCGCAGACGATCAGAAACTGAAGCTCAGTCACTCAGTTCATGGTTTCCTTCTCGCAGCTGCTGGGTGCAACCTCAACACGATGTCTTTTCTGATTCTGATGCTTATCATTATGATCGCGCTTGGCCAGTGTAGTAACTAATCAGAGCAGCTGTTCCTCTGCATTATCAACAAAATCAGATAGCCACGAGTGATGGATGATAAGAATGGCATAGAATAACTGTCAAAAGGCCGAAAGTGTGTCATCTTCGAGCATGTTGCCGCTGATAATGCGCTGCCGCTCATCATTGTGGACCACATAAGCGGAAGAGCCGGGCCTTACTCTTCAAATAACGACGGTTTCCCGCGCTTCTGCAGCGCAAGAAATAATAAAGAGAAGCATGCTTTTGCCGCGTTCTGCTAGCGCCGCGACTGGTTTTTAAATCACGTGGTACGGATTGTGGGCCGCCACTGGCCGCTGTACGCCTGTGAATGCTGTGAAGTTTACTTGTAGGATCCAAGTCGCGTCGAGCAGCGCAGCTGAGCAACGCTTTTGTAGAGTGCTTATTCTCCATGGAAGAAGAAAGCCATAGCAAGTGCAGTCACCGGCCTGTGAAGTTTCGGTCAGCGCACAAATTTCGAGGATGTCGGCACTATTCAAAGTCAAACACTCAAACCACGAAAAAACCGTCTGCTGACGCAAAGCATAGTGGCAGTGACGTTGATGCATCTGACGAGTTTCCTGCGGCATTCGAATACGTAAGTGCCTCCAGGAAAAATATCGCACTCTTCGAAGACGAAGAAAAATCACAGGACGACGACTCTTCTTTGATTGCCGATACGACAGCACTGAACATGCGTGTGCGTGGTGCAATGTGTCCGACGTGTTACCATTTGGGATTACGTGTCCGGGAACCGGCCGACAAGCAGAAAGAACTTGCGTCGTTCATGAAACTGCACTGACCAAACAGTGAGTGCCCCGAAACTATTCTTTCGGCGACATACACTTCGCGGCGAGTAACTTCAAACGTGGAGGCCAGCGTGAGCACAGCGGGTGACGGACTGACCGCGAGAAGACCATACGGCAGCGGGAGCTCACGCGATAGCTACGCTGTCAACGTGAAAGCTGTTGTGGCGGCGAGCTCTGTAGGCATGGGCTATGAACAGCTGGTCCGATTTGCGGCGATTCTTGGCCTGCCAATGCCAATGCACCATAAATAATTTACTGCAATCAGCCGAAAAGTCCATGATGCAGCAATAGATGCCATCAGCATGATTTTTGCGAGGTCGAGAGAGCTGACAGGGAAAGAAGTTGGTGGGGACGACACTGCCATTATGTACAATGGTACGTGGCAGAAACGCGGCCACAAGAGTCACAATGGCATTGGGACTGTTGTGTCCCTCGACACTGGACTATTTTTAGATTTTGAAGTCTTGTCAAACTTCTGCCTAGCTTGCAGTAGGCACACAACTCTGCCAGATGAAGAGAAAGAAGTTTGGCAAGCATTTCATGGCCCTGTGTGCGAGCGAAATGTTTACTGCTCAGCCCATGCGATGGAAGCAGAAGCTGCAACGGAGCAAAACTTATGACACACCATTGCGATTCACTAAGTTTCTCAGTGACGGCGACTCAAAAGCATACACGGCAGTAGTTGAAGCGAAGGTATACGGTGATGCTGTTATTATTAAAAAAGAGGAATGCACAAATCACGCAGCTAAGCGCCTCGGGACTGCTCTTCGTAAACTCAAGGAGCCACTGCCAAGAGGAGAGAAGCTAAAGGATACTGTTATACAGAAGCTGCAAATATACTATAAAGTGACCATCACAAGCAATAGGGGCAGCATTAAAGCCATGCGCCGGGCAATTTGGGCTTCCTATTTTCATTGTCGCTCAACAGATAATGCAAACACCCACGAATTCTGCCCAGAGGGACCAGAATCCTGGTGCAAACACAGGCGTGCTAAAGCCGTGGACAAGCCTGCACCGGCTCACACACCCCTGCTCACCAAGGCCCAGGGAAAGGCAATTTTCCCCATTTACAAGAAGCTAACCGACAAGAAGCTACTGACCCGCTGTATTCAGGGCAAAACTCAGAATGCAGCAAAGTCACTAAACAGCAAAATTTGGCTCCTCTGTCTAAAGACACGATTTGCCTCAAGACATGTTGTGGAGATGGCCACTGCTATGGCTGTTCTCTGGTTTAATCGTGGGGACTCCAGTTTTGAACATGTTCTGCAAGAGCTTGGTGTGATCCCACCTCATGATCTGGTTGCTCTTGGCACATCACGGGACAGCATGCACCAGCAAAAAATGTCGCAAAAACTTACAGGAGAAGCAAGGGCTCGTCGACGTGCGCTGAAGGAGTCAGCTAGAAAGAGCCGCGAGGGCCAAACCTATGGTGCTGGCGCATTTTAATGGCAGTGACCCCTAGAAGGAGGATTGTTCTTTCTTGTGTACAAACTTCATCGCATTTATTGAAAACTTTGATAAATAAACATGCACTTTTCTCTTTAAAACTCGTTTTTCTCAGCACACAAATTTTGCCATTTTTTTCAATGTGCCCCTCTTTTTTTGGGTACTTGTGCTGCTCAGATAAGCATGAAATTTCGCCCAATGTTTTCTCGATGTAGGAGAAATGCAATTATCTTGTTTAAGTTTCAATACTATTCTTAAATAATAAAAAAATATGTAAAGATTTACTAGAATAGGAGAAATATGAACTTCCCACGTAAAAATTTTTCACGTCTAGTACATATTTTGTACGGACTTCTTATAATTAGTTATTTGCATTCTACACTTTATTTGTATCATTATGAATTATCAATGGTAAAAAATTATTTAAGTTTACTTATGAAAAGAGGGGGGGCAAAAGGCTTGAGTTTTTCACTTTGTCATGTCCCAAAACTGAAACTATGCAACTTGCCAGAAAACTAATTATATATTTGAAGTCAGTATAATAGGTTCTATGAACAGCTTAAGTTTCATTGCTCTAGAGTCAATATTAAAAAAAAAGTGTCTTCGAGTACCATCTCCCCTTAACGTGTTAAAGCAAATGTTTCGTTCATTCACGAAAGCGATTTTAGGCGTTGTTACAGCATGCTTTTCACCATGGCCTCGCTTATGCATGGGTGAGAAACACGTCGTGATGCTGTTGGGAAAGAATGGGAAGCAGCAGACATTTTTTGAATTTTGAGAATAAAGGTTCCTTTATTTTGCTAGCTCAGATCAGTGTTTTTTCGATTTCACTACAACGAAATTTTCACTTCAACAAAATTTTTTCCATGCCCCGTCATTTTCGTTGTAGCAGGGTTCGACTGTATAATGACCACGGAATTCTGAAGCCACACACACGGACAGTGCACACCTGGTCCAAGCGAAGTTACATTTCGTTGTTACATTTCGTTGTTACATTTTCTTACACAACTACTGAGATGCGATCATAGATATCAAACGATAGTCTTCTGAAGGCACGCATGAGGCCTGCGTGAACAAGTTAGAAACAAAACTACAGCTGCGTATGTAATTGCCGTGTAACTGTTACCATTGTCACGATCTGTGAGAGCAACTACAGTAGAATCTCGATGATACGATTACGGTTTATGCGAGTTTGCGATGATACGAATTTTAAGGTTGCTTCAGCCGGACTACATTTTATAAACTATGCCGTGATTCCGTGTTATACGAACAGTTTCCCCAACAACCGCAGAAGATACGAATGCGCGATTGACCACGGCACGCGAGCGACGCAACGCGACTAGTCTGTGGGAGAAAAGTCCGTCCACACTTGGCCTCGAAGGGAGCGATTGCGGCAAATCTCACTGGAATTTCCCTCACTTCGCTACTGAAAAAGTGGCCGAAAAACCACGCTGCAAGGCTGACGCAAAAAAAATCAGTCTGAGACAAATTTTGCCGCCACACGATAGCGGATCTTTTCTGCTACGACTTTGGCTACATTGGCTGCACAGATCTCAAACTACGTGATGTGAAAAACCAGACATACATTCAACATAGCTGCAAAGGCGTCGGCAGTGGCTTGCGTCGGCGCTATCGCGAACTACTCACGCAACACGACAAAGCTCACAGCCTTGAAAAAGACGCATTAATCGAGAGCTTGATTTCAATATTGCTGCAAACCTCGGAAGTAGAAGAAGGTGCAGCAGCAGCAAGTCTGCATGCCCTAAGGCGTCTATGCCTCGCTTTTGCACTATCGATTGAATCCACCACCGTCGCTGCCGGTGCGTTTCAGTGCTTTGCATGCATAACTAGAAAACTCAGTATGAATTTTAATGCTCAGGCATGAATTCTCAAACGGAGAAGGTGGCGGCGGTGGCATGTATATGAGGGGCACAACGAATGGGAACATTTTCGAATGGCACGGACGTCGTATTGCGGACACTCTGGCGTTTTCATTTTAATTATTCAAGACTGACTTTTTCGTGTCGACTTGGCAGCGCGTTTTTCCACCCGCTTGAGCGGTGAGGTGAAGCAAGTGAATTTTCATTAAGCTTCGCCAACTTCACTCCCTTTGATGACAAATGTCAACCTGCCTTATAGCACCAGAAGCATGAATGAAGAAACCACGGCACTTTACTGAGAGGCAGTGGAAGCCGGAAAGTTGAAAAGAGCATCATGGACTTTTTTTCAGCAAGTAGTTGTCCCTAATAAAGTTCTTATTCATCTTCATGATTAGCTTAACTTGTCTTTGGTTTATACAAATTCGGGATGACACGAATATTTTGCGTGTTCCCTTCAAATTCGTATCACTGAGATTCTACCGTACACAGCTACGAAGGTACATGGTTAACACAGTGAAAGATGCTGTGTTACACAGATTCTTCTATACAGTTTGGCTTTCTTGTCATTTGCTTATCGCAAGTGGTGCTGACTTCAGCACTTGGTTTTCGGTTGGCTCTGGAGAAGCTTTGTCACATGCATTAGCAGTGCTCCAAGCTTAGCATGCCAATGCCACAAGGGTAGCATGAATACAACATTTTTTTTGCACATAGCCTACCGCTGCAACAAACTGCAGACAGGGGGATTAACACAAAGGTGCCTTACTTGCATTACATAGTTAAATCCATAACAATCCCCAATATAAAGATCTATCGGTTAGAGTGACCATATTTCGGTGCATATGATTTTTTTATTTTACCGTTTGAAACTGAGTCCACATAAAGCGAATCTTTTTCAAAGCTTCGTACTTTTACAACGAACACTTCTGTCATGATTGCGGTAAAAATATGGCGCATACAAAGCAAAAAACATCTCAGAACAGGCATTTTAAGGCAGGTTGTGGCGCGCGCTTGCGCGTATTTTGCAAGTTTCCTTGCGACAAAGATATCATACGTAGACCGCGGTGAGAATTTCGAACGCTGCGGGCGAGGTCGCTCACTTTCTAGGCATTTCTGCTCCAGCGGAACAGATGTAATGAAAAAAAGAAATAGGAGGTAGCATGATGACTTGCAGCCAGCTTTCGCATGGCAAATTTCTCTGACGACAATTTAGGCCTCTACGACCGCCGACAATTAACCATCAATGCCTTCGAATGCAAGAAGCCATAAATGCTGAGAAGCGATAACTTTTTGTCGCATAAAAGTTCACTGCAAGGCTCAGCATTCTGGCACCACAATGTGCCGCAAAACCTTTTCGTCTTTCGGTAATGGCCGAGACTGGTCAATTAGTGATAACGACTTCCGCGTGGTTGCGGCAGTGCCTCAAAAGGGTAATGACACAAAATTTTTCACTTATCGTATTTTTGTGTGTTAAATAATGGGCCAATCACCCGAGAGTGTAAAAAATGTACCGGTAAGCATGAGTGTGCCCTGAAAAATTCATTACACCAAGCTTTTAAAAGCTAGTTTCTCTTCCTACAGTCGTCACGACATGGTATGAACAATGCCACCAGGCAGTAGCATGTGTGGGCGCAAGTTTTCGTGACGTATCCTCGTCAACACGTTGTTTTCTCAATCACATGCTTCATCTGCTGCACACCGCACATGTGGCAACTATCGCAGCAGGAGGGCACAACGTTGGGATGGCATCACTTTAGCGCTAGACACATGGCGTGAATTGGGGGGAGCCACTGGTGGGCACTTGTCGCATGTTTGTTCCTTGCCGCTCCGATAGACCCAATTGTCGTGGTATTTGTGAATATCACTGTTGCCGGTGACATGAAAAATATTGGATAAAACTGTTTCTGATGTTAAATAACTTATGATTGAATAAAGTGATGCTTGAAGTGAGCTATTTCTGCAGGGCAATGTCCGTTTCTAAATCACTAACAAGATATCGAGCCGTAATGAAAGGGGATGGTTGGCAGAGCCACTCTTTTAGTTGGCCTCACATATGTGTAACCGCGAATAGTTTTCAGCGATATTCGTGTCTGTGTCCTTCGCTCTTCATTTTCTACGCCGTGCGCATGTGCATGGTTTTACTGCGCCCGCATGTGGCGGCCCCCATCAATGTTCAGCGTTGCTTTTTTTTATTTTAACCTTTTTTGAATTTTGAATGCGGACAACCGTGCCATCACCATTGAGTCGATGTATGATCAGGCACTGATGGAAGCTCTGCAAGACCACGCTGACAACAAATCCTTGGAGGTCGACTTGTCATGCGCTTCCGTCTTGCGCTGCACCAAGAGTTCGCAGGCTCGCAGCTTTCGTGATTAGCCAATTAGTTCTGGCCTGGCAAAAACACGATGACGCGTTGAATGCAATGCAATGAACGCGACAGTAAAAATTTGTAATGTTATACGAAGTAAGGTTGACAGCCAACTCTTTTGGATACAATATCGCGGAACTCCTACAAAACGCTTGTGTGAGCAAAGACGGCCGCTCCAGGGAGGAGTGCTCTTTTCACACAGTCCCTTCGCATTGAAAGTGCACTGATAATTGCCGAGATAACAAGCTTGCCATTGATCACGATCACCCTTAATATCAAAGTTTATTATTACTGAGCGAGCCCCCCTCTCTGTTTTCTCATACTCGATCAAGATGGGTGGTTTCCTTTCTGTTTGAGCATTTGACGGCAGTTCGAACACGCGGGAGATGTTATCTTATGCGCCTTCCAGACGATAGAGATGGGCCGGCTCATTTGATCTGCTTCAGCAGCGCTTGCGCGCTTTTACCCGCTCATGAAAGTTGCAATGCGTCAGTGCAAGTTATCAATTTGAGCTTGTTACGGAACATGGAGGCGACAGCGAAAAACTACCGAGTGTGTCCATATAAATTCTATTGCAATAGTAACGCAGTTTTTCACTGCTAAATAAGAGTTTTGGGTTAGCTCTGCATTTGGTCTCCCTTTTGTTTAATTTGTGCATTTATTTCCCAAATTTTTGTACCAAACCTGCAGATAAAATCCTCTTTATAACGAATTTTTCCAGAAATTTATCAATTTCGTTATATCCAAGTTCAACTGTATAAGCTGGTTTAATTGTAAGTGTAAAAGTTTTTATAGTGCTGGCAAAAAAAAAGCACTCAACAATGAGCTCACGTTGGAAAAGCGAGCGGCACTACTGAGAACATCGGCCTTGCTAGACCCATGTTCAGAGTCTATAATGAATGTGGGCTGTGGCGATGTTTGTCGTTCGCGGAGGCGTAGCTTTGTTTACAATGTTATTAGACAACAAAGCATGGCTGAGTGAGATTGTTTATTTTGTGCTTAATAAGGAAGACACAGTAAGACCTTATTAGTTCGAACTCAGTCATTTCGAAATCCCGCTTACTTCGAAGTGCCTCTATGGTCCCGTATTTCGTCATGTAAGCGGATAATTTCAAGCGGCAGTCAGCACCAATAGTCCGATTAATTCGAAAACTTTGGATGCTACGTGCTGATTCCCAATCCCAATTTCACCGCAAATTCACAAAAAGAACAACCTGCAATACTAATGAGTGGCAGCTGAAGGATCCTAGCCTCGCTACTTCCAGCACAAAAAAAAAGGGGGGGTCTTGTGATCAACCCGCGGAAAAGATGTGCTTCACTGTGACATAGTGATGATGCGTGGGCAGCATATCACGCGTTTCTTGCAATGTCAGCGTGTCACGATTTACTCATTCTTTCAGAGATTGCAAAGACATTATTAAAGGGCAATATGGCAGAACTAGCAATGTATGCGAAATTCCGATCGCCGGTTGTTCTAGCTATTTGTGCATTTGCACTACTCGCGGAGTTCTTGCATGCAACGCCAACTTCAAAAACTAAGGGTGAAAGCTTCAATGATCATGTTTTCCAACCAAGAGACATTGTGAATTTTTTCACTAATCATTATATAAAGTTCATTATTTTACCATAATGAATAAGTGAACGGTCGCATCATGACTTGCCGACTCTACGAAGAGCAAACGTGCTGCCCATGTACCACTGCTGTGTTGCAGTGAAGCACGTTTTTTTTTTTTTTTTCTGCAGGGGCACATTTTAGTTGGTCACGGCAACTTTTTTTTCGGTGGCAGCAGCGATGCCCTTATTTCCTCGTGTTTGCAGAAAAATTAGGACCAGGTATTGCTGGAAAACATAACCCATAGAGCTGCAAACTAGCTGGCACAGCAAACGACCAGCCCTGATTACTTATTAAAATAATTCCAGGTTCCTCCTATCCCACTTTTTACATGTTCTGATAATTTAAAAACCTGCTTAATTTGAAGATTTTTTGTGGCCCCAGTGACTTCGAATTAACGAGATTTTACTGTACGATGTCTTCCGAGTGCGTGCAAGCTGAGGTGCCGTATGTGGGCAGAGACTGAGCGCTGATGTCTCCTCGTGTGTCAGAATCGTCGTACGCCACATGCAGTGTTGCAAGCCAAATCGAATGTAGAATCGCACCATGTGTCCAGCGCTTTTTTGGGTGCAGGTTCTTCATCGACAATCCAAAGTCGGTCAGAAACCGCATGTGCGTGTACGTGTATGTAGTGAAGTGCCGGGAAAGAGGCAGCTTAGTTGGCGTCCAGTATCCACCTAAGCCGCGGTGCATGAAGTTGACCCTCACTTGCCTCAGTGCCAGATCAGACTGGAATTGGTGCAAGTTGCGTCCCCCATTGCACTGGCACTAGCCAATTCACCGGGCAAAATATTGGCACCATGACGACAAATTCAAAATTAAACGATTCCTTTGCCCTTTGATAAGCGTATATATATTGTATTCGCGTGCACGCACACTATTACAGACTCCACTAGCTCGCTTCACAGGTACACTGGATGATGGTGACTGCATGGCGCGAGCAGACGATCGAGAGGGTGACGCGCAAGTGCCATTTTTGTGTTCTGGTGCTTGACGTCATCACAACTTGCCAGATTACAGCTGCAGTCACCAAGATTAGTACTGTAGCCTAACATCAAGTTAGTGTCGATGCCGGTAGGTGCGCTGTGAGAAATTCGACTTTAATTTACAAATAAAACATCTTAGCATTTGCTGAGTGTCAAACTTGTTCAGAGCCATTTCTGTATACAGGAGATTTGTATCGTAAACACGCCTCCGAAAAGATGTGTCGGAACCCCTTTAACAGATAGGCATCGGAAAAGAGCGATGGCCAGGTGGCCGGTGGCAATGAATGTGCCATTTTGACTCATCGCTGGCAGCCTTATTGCAGTCATCTGCACATATCTGCTCAGCGGAGAAATGGCGGCACAAGAGTGTCATCCTGCCGTTAGCAAGTTCGCCGCTGCCGCCGCACCGTGAAGGCCGCTTGCGCGCGTTGCTTGCAAAACTAGTTTCTTGTGGTAGATGTACAGGGCCGACACGTGCGGTACTGCGCTTTAGTGGAATGTCGTGAGTTCATTGCAAACGTGGTTTATTTCACTCATTAGGAAACGGCCGTCGCTTACTATGCAAAAAGGCCCAACTTGTCAGCAAAGGGGGTTATAAGCATGTTTAAATAAAAATACACAAAGAAAAATGGCTTGGCCACTAATTGGGCGTTTTTATGGGCGAGTCCATATACAACAAACTACTGATATGACGACCAGTTATCGCGGCACTTTCGAGTTCATTATAAATGGGTTCGACACTATAGTTAAACCGGGCAAGTGAGGTTAACTCAACTTGAAGTCCGAATTATTATGACGACCAGTTATCGTGGCACTTTTGAGTTCATCATAAATGGGTTCGACACTATAGTTAAACCGGGCAAGTGAGGTTAACTCAACTTGAAGTCCGAATTATTTGTATATCTTGAGAAGGTTATATGCAAAATGATATGGCAACTCCAGGTGTGGCCAAATATGCACGAGCTTGCAAAAGCTTGATTAAAAAAAAAATGCATACGCTTGGTGGAACCAAAGGATGAGTCATAATCAAATCTGCCTTACTTTCATGGTTTACACATAAATTTCTATACAACCAAATTCTGCCACAACAAATTTTTTCCCGCACATCATCATTTTCGTTGTAGTGCAATTCACCTACAATTGAAAAAAAAAAAAAATCTCTAAAGCTCTTGTGAGACAGCCAGAGAACATGACGCGCGAAGATACGGCAGTGAACCAAACCTGCATTCAATGCAGACAAAATGCGACTCGGTGCCACATCAACTTCTGTATCCTAACTTTTGAGTACTATAATTAAAGCGTCATAAAGCATAGCCTCCCAACACAATAACAAATAGTTTGCTGTTGGGGCCTAGCCACAATAGGATGCCTTACCTGGCATGGTGGAGAAGGGCTGAGCCAGGGCTCGTCCGGGTGGAAGGCCGGGCTTTCGGGATTGAGGCCGATTGGGACAACAGGTGGAGGCCCAGGATCCAAACATAGGGAAAGAGGAGGGGCTAGCATGGGTGGCGGCGGCGACTCGCACAGGCTGATCGGTACTGGCGGACAAGCTGCCAGCATGTGGTCGGTGCTTCGGCCTGCTTCATAGATCCTGGGTCAACACAATTTATGAAATGCCGGAGGCACAATAGAATCTAACTAAACTCGGTAAAGTGATTATAAACTGCAATTCCTTTATGTTGAACCGACTCATACTATAGAACCAACACAAATGTACAGGCATTTCTGATTTAGCCAATCAATTTTTATTTTCTTGTGAAATAATTAGACAAGCCCATCTTTAAATAAAGCCAGATATGCCAAAAAAATCTATTTTCTAAAGAAAGGTTATAGCAATATTAAAAGCCGAAATTCTGGCATATCTTGTCATAATGATACAGCATGCAGTTAAAGGTACACTTTATGGTCATGTAGAAAGACATTTGTATTATAAAAACATTTAACATAATTCATGTTTCAAATGAGAAAGTTAAAAACATTTTGAATTTTACTTTTGCTAAGTGCTTTAAGTTGCAGAGGATATTAGTTTCAGAAAATGTCGGTTTTGTGGCCTTGCCACATACCTCCGAGTGCCAGTGTATAAGGGCATCTCAAATTTGAAATGCTAAAACCCTTTCCATCAATTTTTTTTTTGGTATCACCAAAATCGCAGGTATGAAACCATCTTATAAAGCCAACCAACATTTGCATACAGATCCACCGACAGCCATAGACCCTGCAATTGAACTCTTGGCACCGGGCTTCCAGTGGTTTTCATGTAAAAGATTCACTGCTGCCAATAACACTGGCTATGTCTTCTTGCATCATTCTCACTGATGGCTTTAAAATATGAACTACGGCAAGGGCCTGCATAATGCCTTTTCTCTAAAGTCAACTTTAGTACTAGGCAGCAGCATACCAAACACTGGAAAGGAACCACTGACACGAGGCGCAGCATGTGTGTTCTTATATGATAGTGCATATCACACTAGCCCTTTACTGCATCTAATACTAATGGTGCTGACAGGCTCTCAAGAGTTATTTCAGACATGGCAGCAATAGTTCGAGCCCTTGAGGAAAGAAGAATGCATGTTTTAGAACATTTCACTGCCCCAAGAAAGCTGGCAAAATCAGGTGATTACTCTGCATAAGACAAAGCATGCTCTAAAGGGCGTGAAGATAAAAAATATATACATGTTTTGTATACGAAATATAAACACATACTCATTTACCTTTTTACTCCAACTAAAGCCCATATTCTGAAAGCCTCCTTACCATGGGACAATTCCTTATCTTACATGAGGAGTCCTTCATGTCTTCTTATCTCAAGAATCTTGTTGAAGGAGCCAGCACATTCTAAATGCTTCCTTTAGTCTTCCTTTGCAAAAGGACGTCTAAGGTAAGGCAGATGTTACAGATTTGGGTTTGAGATTACCTGTGAAACAATAACTAAATATTCACTGTCAAGCAAGAATAAAGAATATTTTTTGTACATGCCGATAATTAATAATGTGTGCACTGTTTTTTGTAATATAGATGCTCAGCATTTTCCATTTATTGAACTTTCCCCTGTTACAGCAGGAAATTAAAGAATGGTCTGAAACACTAGATCGCAACACCCGTTTCTTCATCGGAGACACGTTTTCCGCCACCACATGAGCATCCCAGTGAATTTTTCGCCATTGAGATGCTCGGCGACAGGTCGCCCATCCACCATGATGCTCACGGTGGGCTTGATGCATGTGCATGTCGCAGCAGAACAATTCTTCAAGAACTCCCGCCATGCTTTTGATGTTGCGCTCAAAACAAGACTACCGCTCATCATCACTAGCCCTGCGATAGTGAATCCCATCCACATCATTATGACTGCACGTGCGAGGACAGCATGTACCTAGTGAAAGTGTCAGTACAATCTGCCGCAACCACTGCGAACACAAATGTGGTCGTGGCGATCATGGGCGACCATGAAGCTACGCGTGTCGACTCAAGCCAATACAGCAACGCTTTAGATGAAACCGCATCGATTTGAACAAAAAATGGCAGCGATGCAGTTCTGAAGGCACGTGAACTGCCAGCGCAGCGCCCAGAGATTGAAAAGAACTACTGTTTGCAGCAACCGCTGCACAGGAAACCGCGGTCGCTATTGTTGCACTCATCGATAAGGAATGCGCTGCGAAAGTGCGCAGCTAACACAGCCGCAGATTCAAGGTAATAAAGACTTGAAACGACACGATGCATTACGGCTTTCCTGTCATTCACTTACCGATATGGTGGTGCGGAGCTTCGGCAATTTCAGTTGCCGTTTTCAGTTTGCCTCTAACGAAGCTTTGGCACGCTCCAAGAGTCACCTGAATATCATATCTTCTCGTGTATTAGCCCCTGCATATAACTGGCTCCCCCAACAGCAAATCGTGGGAGGAAAAAAAAAAGTAACCGCACATTGACGTAAGGTCGCCTTCCTTGCATTACTGTGAAGCCAACTTGCGGACCGAAATTCTCGTATAACCCACATGCCAACTTCAGCTACAAATTTTCTGTATAATTTGATCTTGTTATATGCGAGACAATACGTTCACTCGGTGTGTGGCCAAGTACATCCGAGTTGGAGAGAGTTTAATGCATGCATTTGTTGGGACCAAAGGACAAGTCATAATCATGAGATCTTGGCAAATTTTGTGGTCTATAGACAAAATTTCGCTGCAATAAAAATTCCACAACAAATTTTTTACCTTGTGCTGTAAATTTCATTGTAGCGAGATTAGACTATATTTGCTTATGTCTGGTTTCAATTAAAAATTTATATATAGTGCAGACTATTTGGGTATTGACAAACATGCTTATTATCTTTATAATATGTGACATATACTACTTATATTTGATTCGAAATGATTCGTACCAAACCAATTTTTATTTCGTATCAACTTTGGACCGAAAATTTACTACTATTTGCACAAGCTAAAAATCATTATATCTAGATTCAGAACAAGGATGCGTCTATTGGGACATGCACCACACCTACAGGGATCGACTTGTCTGCAGCAAAATGAGACAGTCTTGGTCTTACAGCAGCAGTTACTAGCAAACCAAGTCCCGAGATTCTCCAGATAGGTGTACGATTTCTTAGTAGTCTTACAGGGAAATGCCTCAGGATAGCATTCTGAGATGTCAAATGAACGGGGTATTCGAAGAATGTCTATGCCCTCCTAGTCATAACAAACAAAAGCCGTACAAATGTCGCAATTTTCATCATCCTGCAACTTCATTCTCAATGCGACCAAAGCGCCAGACTCCCTACTTGTCACTGCCTCACGATTCAAATTTTAAAAGCCTGCTAGGAAAAGAAATGGGCCTAAACATTATCCTGTGGAATACAATAGAACTTCGATAATACGTCCTTCAGTTACAGGACGACCCACTTTTTCCAAGGATCGGTTTGCTCTCACAAAACCCCCATAGAGCTAATGTATTTAAAACCTTAGTTATACAAGGCAGTTTTATGCCAACCCCCGTATCTTACAACGACTTTCTGATTCCATCCAAAATAAAACCACCTTTACTCGCCTCGCATCAACCGTTAACCAAACATTCAAGCTTCCCTCAGTTGATGATTAGAAAAGTCAAGATTAAAACAGGATGTCTTCTTAGACTGACAACTTTATTTTCCTGGCTGTTCATGCACTTATGCATACGCCTCGATCGCGTGCATACACAGGGTCATTACCTAGAGAAGCTCCGTCCAGAGTAGCTTCAGCGGACCAAAAGCTTGAGCACACAAAAAGGCGCGATGCAGGTATTTTTACTAAGCAAAATAACTTTCATTTGACGTCAATGTTCATTAAAACAGCGGGAAATTACTGCTTGCACCTCATAATGCAACAAATTACAATAGCTCAGTCAAGCACAAGAGCATTTTACGTAAGCTCGTGAACTCGTGGTCCATCGTCATTTAGTGATAATGACACTGTCCAACTCTTCAGACAGGAGGCTTTCGACAACCCAGTTCCAATTTCATTTTCTCATGTAGGCGGTTATCGGACTCAATTCATCAGCAAAAAAATGCGCGTTGGATACGATTTTTTCAAGTTGAGAATAAAGATTCGCTAGCACCTGCCTCAACTAAGTAATGCTGCCATTGGCAAGAACCAATCTACCTTCCTTGCAGAACCCCAAAGTCATGTCATGGGCTTATTCAGGCTGTCTGTGCTAGTTTTTTGTGCAAGGCTGAATGCCACTGACTGTACTCTTAGTTTTTCTATTATAAAATGCCCGGATTATACGACAGTATTGCACGTTCCCCTGAAGGTTGTATAATCGGGATTCCACTGCAGCTGCAAAACAGGATGGCTAACAGTCTATTGGTGGTGAATGAGAGCCTAAGCCAAGCTCTTCAAAAAATATACCGGGGCAGCACCAGGTGGGGGGCTTGTGGGAGTGCTGACACCCCCTGTAAAGTTGTTTGTGCCGTGTGGCACATGTGCCTCGCCCAAAAGCCGCATTTAGAATTACAACTACTGGGTGGTAGGTGGCGTTGATTACCACTGTCAACATCATCATGGTTGCGGCAGTGGTAGCGCCGGTAGTGACCCCTGGCGGAAAGCAAGCCTTGGCGGCGGGCGAGAGTTCAGCCAGTCTCTTCTGCGCGTGGCGGCTGCCGCAAACTGTTGTCTCTAGCGTGGGCCCTCGGCGTGTGGCACCGCAGGCCTGCGCGCCGGGGTGGGCCTATGTGGTAAGTCAAGCGTTGGGGCCGCCGCCTTGGATGTGTTATTGTGTGTTTGTCATGTTTTGAAGTGTATGGAAATTGTGTGTGAGGATGTCTTAGTGGTTGATCACGATTGATGTATTATTCGGCGGACGATATCGTCGTTCTAAATTAGTTAAATAAATGTATGTTGTTGGTTTTTGCCGACCGCGTCTGCTGTGTCCGTTCACTCCAAGAGAATGGCGAGGCCCTCGCCTCGTCGAAACCCCACACTGGCTGCCCAACGTGGCGCTTTTGGAGTATAGGACGACAGTTTCTGCGGTTCGGTACAAGCTTTTGTTAGAGCCGGGGTAGAGTAGGCCTAGGGGGACTTTTTTGCTAGCGTCGGTGGTGTGCTTTGTTGAGAGCGAGGAGATCCGTATTTGTGACGTGTTTGAATTTGTCGGCAGCTTGACTTTTTATTTTTTGTTTGCTCGCAAGTGTTATTCTTTTTTGTTGGTGTTAGTTTTCGAAACCATTGTTGAATTGGGACGAGAGCCATGCGATCTGCATCCTGGGGTGAGCAAGGCCTAGAGCACGTGGTTTGTAGGCCAGGCCCGAAGCGAGTGGGTACGGAAGCCTCGTGGATGGTCTGATTTTCTGTAAATAGCTTCTTCTATCTTTTTGGGCTCAGGGAGCCGGACGTCGTTGCTGACTTGTATTGCGGCTAGACGCCGAGGCGTCGTGACACTGCCCGGGGCGGTGGACGCCGATCGCTCGGTAAGCTGCTGTGTGCTGCGAGCGATAAGGCCACCTCACAGAGTTGATGTCTCCTCGTGGCTGCCTCTTCTGCGCCTAGACTGGGTGCTGGGTGAATGCCGGTTGTTGTCGAGCGACTCATCAGGCCTAAGGCTCTGCGCAGCCGCCTGTCGCACGTGGCACAACTAGGTGGATCGTGGCGTTGAGGTGTTGCGCTCTGCTTCCCTCACTTTTTTTTTATGTTGTGATGCACGAGTTAGAAAAATGATTTTTGGTTTATTTCGATAAGCGTCGCGGCCGCCACCGATGTATTAGATAGCCGTACTGACCATCGTACCACGTGGCCCAAAAGCCCAAAGCTCCCTTCTCTAGGCCCTGCTCCATTGTTTCTTTCGAGTTTTTTTTTTATGTATTCAGCGGGACGGATGTAATCCACGGCCGGCTGTCATCTGCACATCGTCAGCGTCGCTGGCCAGGAATGCGGTCGTGAGGTCGGGCGATGGAGATGCCTGGGACCTGCGCAACTGCCTGCAGTCCGGCGCCCTCGTGAGTGCTGGTCGCAACTGGAAGACGTGTCGATGCTAGCGACGGTTCGTCGCGCCGACGGCAACGTTGCTGTTGCGGGACCAATACTGAGGTGAAGTCGAGCCGGACAGTGCAGCAGTGTCGACCAGCGGCGGTGTCGTGGTGCAAGAACATTATGAACATGCGATGTCATTTTTTTTTTTGTTAAAGCTTGTATAGCTGATCTTTGTTTTCGGGATATGGTTTGATTTAAGATTGGGGAGATACGGGGGTGCTGACACCCCCTGTAAAGTTGTTTGTGCCGTGTGGCGCACATGGCTCGCTTAAAAGCCGCATTTCAGGTTACAACTACAGAGTGGTAGGTGGCGTTGATTACCACTGTCATCATCATCATCATGGTCGTGACAGTGGTAGCGCCGGTAGTGACCCCTGACGGAAAGCAAGCCTTGGTGGCAGCGACAGCGAGTCTCTTCTACGCGTAGCGGCTGCCGCAAGCGGTTGTCTCTAGCGTGGGTCCTCGGCGCGTGGCACCGCGGGCCTGCGCGCCGTGGGGGGCCCACGTGGTCACCACGGGCCTGCGCGCCGGGGGGACCCACGTGGTAAGTCAAACTTCGTTCACGCCGCCTTGGCTGTGTTAATGTGTGTTTGGCATGTTTTGAAGTATATGAAAATTGTGTGTAAGGATGTCTTAGTGGGTTGAATACGATTGATGTATCATTCGGCGGACGATATCGTCGTTGTAAATTAGTTAAATAAATGTATGTTGTTGGTTTATACCGACTGTGTCTGCTGTGTCCGTTCACTGTAAGAGAATGGCAAGGCGCTCGCCTCGTCGAAACCCCACAGGCTCTGCCCTATGATGCAGCCCGAAGGAGGCCCGAGCCCCCTTAACCACCCCGGTAACTCTCTGCCTATGCACACAAACAATCCTAATGTTCTCGCCTGTATACAGCAAACTTGTCAAAAGGATTATTGTTCAGGCTTTCTTCTCTAAAGCAGTGGTTCTCAACTGGGGGTCCGCGGACCCCCTGGGGTCTGCGAAGCTATTTCTATGATCTGTGAAACCCTCACTTTTATTTACGCGTGACTGTGCCACGTACTGATGAACTTTCCAAAATGAAGTGATGTGGCACGTTTATTGATGTTTTTGGTAGCAATAAAAGGCCTGTGTTTCACGCTCCAGTAGTGTTATTTACCTACTTACCCCTTTCCCTCCCCTCCGCTGCAAAGGGCACCCCCATCACTTTCACCAGTTCACAAGGGGTCCTTGACACATCCATGGCTGAGAACCACTGCTCTAAAGTATTAAAATAGTCCCACTGCCACAAAGAAGGCACCAGCTTTCAGGCATGGGTCACTCGCCTGTATCACAACATGATACAAATCTCAGTGGCTGAGATTAATCAGCAGAAAAAGACAGTACGGTTTCCTGGGCATAAATTGTAGTGTGTACAGCTTCACCCCTAGATTTTATAAGACCAAAGTGATTTTCTCCTACCTGGATGACCACACCTGCATCATTGTAGAGGCAGCTCAAATGGCATGCAAAGAATGCTTTTGCACAACGAGTCATCAAACATGAGCTGTCATTCATGAAAGATGCTCACCCAAATGATGGGCGATGAGGGGGCCATTCTCTAAGTACCGTTTCACTTTCACACTCCTTGTGTCTATTCTTTTTCCTATCTTCCTATGAAATGCCTGTTGGAACAATGAAGCTAGAGTTCGCAGTAGGAGTTTCATTGTCTGCACACCTTGAACTCTTCTCACTGCGTGATCTTGATGAAAAATTTTGACAGTCATTCAGCCACACGTTTGAGAACGTGTCTCGCAAGCAATGTTACAGCAATGACGAGAGGGATATAATTACTGAGCTTGTGCAAATGTAACAGGTGTCAATCGAAAATAGGAAATCAGACAGTGTCACTGACAATACTGTAAAAAAACACCCTTTCAGTGCAAGAAGTGAGGTAAAAAGACATGACGGATGCCCTAACACTATCTTAACTTAGAAGGCCACAGTGAGGGAACCTTAGTAAGGAGCATTCTAGAATACATTACCAGGCATCCTCAAGCAGATAAAGCTCAATAAGGAGCATTTCAGAATATCGGCTTAGTTCATGAAAGGAATTCTTGATACATTGTCTGTTCAGAGCATTACATGATAAATAATGTTCCTTTCCTTGCCATTTTTTTGTGTGTGTAATTTTGTATTATACCTGGACAGCTCCATAAAACAATGCATAGATAAGGATTGCGTGCAATGTTACTAAGCATTGTGACGTGGAAACAAATCAATCAACCATGCATACGTTCAAATTTTATGGTATTTTTCATCACTAATGAAATCGACAGACAATCAAGCCAGATAATTAAATGTCTGTTGGTTTCATAATATTCAATACAGAAAATGAGCCCCTCAGATAATTCCCCTAGTTGGCCATTTTTATGTTAGAATAACCTAGGCAGCAACGCAACAATTTGTCTCAATTATTACTTTTTCTGATCTATCCTCATGACACAATGTTTTTACATTATGTCCCGGTGCAACTACTACTACGTATTGTAGAATTAGCCCCCCCGCCCTGGCCATTCTATGCTTTCTTGGAGGTTATGATGCACTTCCCATAGGGCATTTGCATGCTTTGTAGCGGTTTGCAGGCCTTCTCAAGCTGAAAGTTCATCTATTACTTTACTGGAATGCTTCAAGTGATTGCCCACTAATGTCTAAAATAAAGTAAATCAAATAAATGTTCTAAAAAAAATTAGCTCTTTGGAAACGGTTCACGGAAAGTTAGTCACATAAGTGTGCAGCAGTAGTGTACTTGACATGCATCATATGCCATGCGATATTAAAGGTACTCTAAAAAACTCTAATTTCAACGCTTATTGCTGAAATAGCAGTACAGAAAGCTCACTGTACAGTCGAGTCCGCTTATAACGAACCTTAGCGTGACGCGACATCCGTTCGCTGTATCCCGAAGTTCATAGTAAATAAAACACAGCTTTAAAAAAAAGTTGCGAGTGTTTTTTGCCCCAAAAAGTCCGTGATGCACGTATTTTGAAGAACAGAAGCGATAAAGGTGGTCTCGAGTTTATTTAAAACGGCAGGGTGCTCGTTCGCCGAGGCCCATGGCATAAGCTGCATGAGGCACTGGCTCCAAAGTTCCGTCGTTCTCGCAATCCGATTTCTCCACATCGCTCTCACTACGTACTTCATTCACGATGCCCTAATCTGTGCACGGTTCCGCAGTGTCGGCATCATCATCGGCCGTAATTAAACCATTGCAACAGATATCCCACCCGCTCTCATAGGTCGGAGTCGACGACGCGCCGCCACAAATCGCCGCCGCAGTGGTCCTGTTCGGAAGCTTCAGCCTCGGCATCGAGCCCGACGTCGACAAAGTCGGCCTCGCGAAAACAGTTTCTCGTGCATGTAGCCGTCACCGCCGCCCACGAAATATTCACCATTTCCGCAGCTGAATACCCGGACGCCCGAAGCGGCAAGTTGGCTGCCAGGTGGTCAACAGCTAAGAGCAAGCGCTCCGCAACGCGGCACCTAACGCGCGGATTACGCTCAAGCCAAGCGGTAACACTTTCGACGTTTTGTTGAGCGGCACAAAAAAGCGTGCTAGTCCTCCCGTCGACCATCATGACCACACATGCACACCAAAAGCGAGCAAGATGTGCACACGCGACACACATGCCAAAACGCGTGGAACAGCTCTGGGCCCGTTTCCAGTCAGAAAACGAAACTAATTCGAGCCAGCGTGGCGGGCGTCGCGGAGCGGTGGAGACGGGCGAAGGGGTTGTGATCAAGAGAGGAGAGAAGACTTGCGAGCGAAGGGCAAGGAGTTGCGATAAAGAGAGGGGAGGATGCGGCGGGAGGGCGACCTTGAAAACCAAAACACACGGGAAGGAGGCAGGTTGGGTACCTTGCTTGAAAGGTCCGCGAAACTCGCACGTAAAAAAACTTGGAAAGAGTGCATGGCCGCCTGAATCGGTGCGCCGGCGTGTTTGCGTGGCCTCACGAACTTCGATATTTCGCGATTCGTTCCGCGCAAGAAGTTAACAGCCGTTTTTGCCCTTCCGCACGAGTGCGGAAGGCATGCTGAGCCGAGTGCAAAGTGAGCGAGGACAAGTCCTAACAACGAAACGAATCGCAGACTATCAGAGTCCGTGGGGTAGCGTAAGTGCGTGCACTAGACGCAGACTATCGGATACAGTTGTTGGCCGACGATGTTGGCAAATGGTCTGGTTACTCCAGGCCGGCGACGCCAACGACAGTACCAGCGATCAAAAACAGGGTATATGGCCGACCAGTCTTCAAAAGATCGGTGGCAGTGTGAAAACATGGGACAAAGGGCGGTGGGGTGCGTAACAAAAAGCGGTCGGAGAGAGCGGCAACTAAAGGAATGCGGAGGCAGGGTCAACGTTTAACAACAAGAATGTATGGGCACCTCGCCGATGCCTGATCGGTGGTCGAAATTGTTTTCCCAGGAAGTCGGAAGACCGCTGACTCCGTTCGCTGTAACCGGTCAGCGACGCTCGGAGACGTTCGTTGTAAGTGCGATTTTGTGCCATTTAAGCAATGTATATTTTCACGGTCACGCGGATATTGTTGGTTTTAGGTGAAAGTTCATTTTAAGTGGGACCGTTATATGTGGGCTCGACTGTATTACCTCTGTGCCAAGGAAGTGCTTATTTTGAAAAAAAAAAATCATGTTTTAGTGCTCCGCATCGGGTTAGCACATTTCTAATTACCCGCCTCAAGCAAAATGTTTCACGTCACTGTTGCTATGCACAACGTTGCCCAACTTTATTGCGCAGCTGCCAACACTAGTTGCAGCAGAATGAAATCAGTGGGAGCCACAGCAGCAACAATGGCCATTGAACAATTTCCTTTTACTAGCTCGGAGATGGCAAAGGTGCTTGGGTCAACGAACAACCATAAGGTTCTTTATTTAGTGCAGCTAGTTTGATTACTAATGAGTTACAGTAGGCTGCAACAACGATGTCATAGGGATAATTCTGCGAATGTCCTACTGCGGCGCATGTGTTCACGTGCATTTGCCTTAATTTCTTGGTAAGTAGGGCAAAGCTGTTGATAATACTGTCATTTTAGACATAGTCATACATTGAGCTTTCACTGTCACGTAAATTGGTGCTCGACTTTAGTGTCCATTTAATGTGATACTATTTCATGAGAAGAAAACTAGATGTCATGAAGAAACAGATTGCTCCACAGCTAGAAGAAAATAATGAGTGCGTGGCTCCTGCCTAGCACAGCACTGTGCATATGAAGTGCTGAAACCGAAGTGCACATGCGAAATGGCACGTTGGTGGAACGTGCTGCATGTTGCACATGGCCCTGCTGTACTTTTACAAGTCAGCAGCCGTGACAAAATTTTGAATGACACATTGATACCTCCCACGTGACTTGAAGAAAGGGGACAAGAATATTTATTTTAGCCTTTTAGGTATAAAATATGTAATTAAAACAAAGGCATTAACACTAACTACATTTTAGCAAAATGAATCTCCACTGATTTGATTGAGAGTCGTTATTCTATAGAGTAAAGATTCATAAATAATAATTCCCTAAAAATTTTCACACTTCAAGAGCCGTGCGATTGTATGAAGAGCTGTGTCAGCGCGGCAATGCACGAGCAAAGTGAAGGGATGGTTCAGTAGCACACGACATGAAACATGAGCCACCACTGCATCGTTGCGCGCAAGCGGTTTGTTTTTGCCGCTTCCTGTGCACGATGCTGTGCAAGTGTGAGAAACGCATTCCATCTAACAGTGAACTGACCAGCAACTTATTGCACATTTTGCAAAATTTATATTTTTTTCAAATAAATATAGTTGTATTAACAGTTGCCATGAATGTCATTTTATAAACCACAGTTTCGAGGATTGGTTAGCAACAAAATACAAGCTCAGATGCAAAGTGATGAATAGAAGGTGCAGTACAACTCTGCCCAATTCATGATCACATTTTAAACAGAATATAAAGGATTTAAACCTACCGGTGCAATAAACAGCAGCAACCACTGAAAATGATTAAAATATAGAGCTGTTAAGTACACAGCAATATAACATTAGTGTTAACTAGGCAACAAAGTTGTGGACTTTTGTTCACATAGGCAAACCAAATGCCACTAAAGTGATAGCACAAGCTTTTTTTCAAGTTCATGTAGCCAGCCTCAAGTCCTTCTTACCACAACATGCGTTATGTAAACGCTATGCTTTGTCCTAGTCAATCTTTCTCTTCCTGTCCCTTTCTTCCCTGAAGGTGTAATGATACCTCTAAAGATGTACTGGTATGTATACTGCACATCATTACCTTAAGGGTAATGACAAAATTTCACAGCTTAGATAGCCTAAGGGATCGATTATCGAAAAGCATACATCATCTAATAATTTCAACAGCAAATTTAGCCTGGAAAGATATGGATTTCGAAATTCACATGTATAATTCAGTGCTATACACCAGAAATCATCTAAGGTGACTTGAAGGAAACTCCAAACTTACATGACCTCACTATTGTGGACAAGCTCCGAGTTACTGCGGCTAAATAAGGACTTCATAGTTGCCACTGTGCTTTTTCCGCACCAGCGCCAGCAGGCTACTATTCGAGGGCTGCTCGCGAGTTGGTACCCGCAGTGAACATGTGGAAGCCTTAACAAAGTCGTTGACACCAGGCACAGGTTAACAAAGAATGTAGAGCTCACTCAGACTTGCTCATGAAACATACCTCGCCTTTACAAGTCAGTCGGACTCACACTCACCAATGCTTCCCTCAACAGGACTCTCTTAAACTCATAATAACTAAAATTTAACACAATTGAATGCATTAAAATTCATGGCTCTATCTGAGGCTGAATGAGTCTGAGAGGGTCGACTCATGAGTCCGTTAGCGTACTATCAGCCGTTTCGTGAAACGTTTTCTGTCGGAGTCACACTCACTAAATTTTTTCTCAATCAAACTCAAACTGCCCAAAATAGTATTCCCCCACACTCACTCAGACTGACAAATCCATCTGAGTCTGAGTGAGTTTTAGTTAGTCTACTCATGATTGAGTTTGCCTACCTATGCCACCAGGTGACGATGGTGGCAGTGACATCACACAACACATGCACTTGGTGAAAGAATGTGAGCAGACAATGCACGCAGCATGAAAGGGCGACACAGTTTTGTGTGCCGTTTCACCCTCTAGATGACGTTAGTTGCACCCGGCCAAGTGTTCTCAGAGCTCCCCCAAATTGAAGCCGAGACTGAGACTGGTCGGTAATAAACAGCACACCGTATTTACTTGCATAATTAGTGCACCCCAAATATTATGCTAGCTTTTCTAGAAAAAAAAACTGGTTATGTGCTCCTCCACCTGCCCAAGCCAGCTTGGCGGCGCGTGCAACAAGAGACTTTGGATTTTTGAATTTTTCGTACGAGCGAAAAAGGGCATGGCCCTTGCCAAGCAGGCTAACGCGGCGTCCTTTCTGCCAAGGACTTCCCTTGAACTAAACTCCCTGGAATACTATACTCGAACACTCAAACCTGTTGACGGATTGTCGGAACTTCTCGAACATTTGCTTCTCTCAATCTATTGACTTTTACAACCGTGAGAATACTGCAGGCCCGCACCACAGTACAGACAACTTTCTGCCTCGGAGGTATGTGAGGGCCTCTTGCCCTGTCACACCAAATGTTCTCCTCGTTCTCTGCGTCCACCCTGCAATTCATGCTCAGTTGATTTCAGAAGTTTAGATTTCGCCATCTGACCATCCCATTTTTACCGTTGCTTTGCGAAGAGCTACAGTAATTAATTATACGGCGAAATTCAACCTCACTGTTATAAAGATTGCCAAATAAAACGCGAACTGTGCAGCCAACAAGCACTAAAGCATGAAGTTCTTCAACGTGTGATGATCGACATGATTGGTACAGGAGAAAGCGGCAGTGAGTGCACCTGCTAATTAATACAGCTTTCCTACCATTGAAAAAGACCCTTTCAATTATGTGTGAATGCTTAAGTTTCGTGTTATCACCAGGTCGTGGGACCTAGTAGTTTCTCTCAACGTTGCTGAGAAGAATTTCAAGGAAATAGGGCATTCGAACACACTCGACAGAATCGAGGATGATGCGCCTTGGGCAGTGGAGGGGACGATTATTCAGCGATTTTGACTAGACCACCCGTAACCAGATCTGACTGGTTAAAAGTAGGTGCTTCAAATAAACAAGTAAATTTTGTTTGCACTCTAATTAATTTGTAATTTTTGCATACTGCACACGTCAGGGCTATTGCCCATTATTTCGTATGCCTTCGCGAAATCTCCCGCGTAATTTGTGCACCCCCTTCGGGAAACCCTAAAATCGTGAGAAAAAAAGAGCAAATTATGCAAGTAAATACGGTATTACTTGTCACACATTATAGCAAGCGATGTGTCATGTTACGAGTAATAGAACTCCGGCAACAGTTCATGAAGTTTCCTTGTAGCACATGTAAAGAACAGGAAAAAATGAAGGCACATATAGACAGACAGAGCGTTAACTTCGAAAGAAGAGTGAGCAAATGCAAATTACAAATTACTTTTAATTTGATTGCATTAACTCACATGTAAATAAGAATGTTTTCAAACATAAATAGTATCATATATTTTCACATTAAGGCTCACTGCTCACATGAATGCATGTTGCTGCTTGTTTCCTTCATAAAACTAACTGATGAACGAATTCTGTTTGCTTTTAAAGCTTCATGAACTTAATTTACAAAATCACTTGTCGCAAGCATATTGTAGTGCCTAATTTGCTTTAAAGGGCCACTCACCAGGTTTGAGAATTTTGAGCTGACAAGTGCAATGCGTAGATGACACGTTCATGATCACGTCTACCAAAATTTGCAACGCTACGCACTGCGGAAACGGGTCGAATTTCAAGATGAACGCTGCTCCTCCTTCCTTTTTCAGGTAAACGCTCAGAGAATGAGGGCATGACGGGCGCGTATGAATGGCCCTACGCACACTGCAATGCAGTGACATTGGTCCTCTACGTAGATGACTATGCTCTGACATTGCCAACAGTGGCACGTGACATGGCGAAAATTATTTAACATAACACGCGTAGTTTATGTATTTGTTGCTTGAAGAGATTAATAAATCTCTAATTATATAATGAGATGCAATAAGGGAATGTGAGCATTCTTTTTTCTTCATTTTTTTCCCCGTGAATTGCAACGAGATGTGGGGCTCAGTGCCGGCGTTTCGCATTCGTTCGTGTCCCCGCGGTAGCAATCAGCGCATCGAGCAGATGACAGCCGTGGAACGCTCCTACACATTCGTGTACTCATAAGCTAGCGTTTCCAAACCATCCCGCAGAAACAGGCAGTAGACCTCAAAATAACGCTGGTCAACAAAAAAAAAAAAGGAAAAAGAAAACGCCGCACGCGTGCGCGGGGGTTGGGCTTGTTAGGGCACGTCATACGCACGTTACCTCTTGGTTGGATGCCGGAGAGGGTAGGGAAGAGATTTAGCTTGCGAAGGCTACGTGGAGAAGCGGCAAGGGTTCCGAGCTCGCCTACTTTCATCCTCATTTCGTGCCGCTTCTAAAAAACAGTTTTTCTCAGCTCGTAATAAACCGATTAAAAGAATTTTTGTGGTAAAATGTTCCTCATCGGACACCCAACAACTTCCATGGTCTATCACTCTCTCTCCCATAGCAACAGCTGAGGGCACGCATGCTTATTTTCGCCCCCTAGCAACTGATGATTGATTGATATGTGGGGTTTAACGACCCAAAACCACTATATGATTATGAGAGACGCCGTAGTGGAGGGCTCCGGAAATTTCGACCACCTGGGGTTTTTTAACGTGCACCCAAATCTGAGCACACGGGCCTACAACATTTCCGCCTCCATCAGAAATGCAGCCGCCGCAGCCGGGATTTGAACCCGCGACCTGCGGGTCAGCCCCCAAACAACTGGAGCAGGTGGTGTGGGCAGAGTAGCGGAGAGTGAGTGGAGAGGAGCGCGCTCTGGCATGTGAGGGCGCTTTCATCGCGGGAGCTCGGTGGAGCTCCCGCGTGGGTGGAGATAGTGTAGGAGAGGGTAGGTGCAGTGCTTCACTGCTCCCTCTCTCGCCGTTCGTTTCCTCCCTGCACCCCACTCTCCAGTCCACTCACTCTCGACCGTTTGCTGGCTGATGAATGTGTAAATAAATGGTTACGGTACAAATCCTCATCTCGTCCTTAATTTACGCCATTAAAATTACTACGCCGTGTACTCTCGGCACAAGAAGAATGCATTTTTTCACGATTCCCTTCGGGAAGGTAGGGGCAATTTTTTTTGTCCCATTCTTCAAGTGCACTACAAGCAAACTTACTGTAGACGAGCTACCAACAAACCCGCATCGCATCTTTCCAGCAACACATCGCAGCAAGAAAATTCCACACCATAACTTGTCGAGTTAGTACTGTACAGCATAGACTGCTTATAGTTGCCGGAGTCACAAATATCTGCACTTTTAAGCGGCACCAGACTACAACCAAAACATTTTTCAAAGGCTGCACACATGCAAACCATGTAGAGCAAGCAGCCGTGTGTATCTAAAAATAAGTGCATGTAGCCAAGATGTTTGCATTTCTTCAAATTTACTAATGCTGAAAAGTTAATGTGTAAGGACCTGTAGTACCAATAAAATGAATGCAGTAAAAAGTGTTGTGGCGAAAATTGCTAATTTTATGGACCTGCTGGATGATGCTGACTTCATCAAAAAACATTACACAACAACTATTGAACAGTGTCTGAAATTCAGCCCACTGTAACATGCTAAAACTCTTTTTTTGCACTTTTTACTGGTGGTGCTTAGGTACCTATTTTTTTTTCTCGTAACACTCTACGATACCTAGGTCGATGTCTTGTGTGTGTGCGTGTGCGTGTGCACAATGTAGAAAACGTGTCTATCGTGAACTGCCATTTGAGTGTTGGGCATGCCACTTACAGCCTCACTTTTTCAGAAAGAAGATTCACTCCCCTTCCTACATACAGACCCTGCACAGCATGTTGTTGAGTTGGCACCAATCTACAGCCTTAACTGCCTGCGGCCACTTCCAATGAGGCAGCTCGCACCTCTTAGGCCGAGCCTGTGGGTCCCCATGCCATCTCTGGAAGCCTGCCCTAGACAACAAAAGGCAGTGCGCAAGAAGCAAACCACGGTTTTGCGGCAGACAGATCAGGCATGGCAACTATCAGGAAAACGCCCTCCAAGCTTGTAGGTCCACACACTAGTAGCAAAAGGCGAGAGCTCTGGATCAGAAGGCCCTACAGCTTTTAAACTTTCAGAAAAGCGTCTATACTGACAGTGCAATACAGGTTGCACAGTATGTGCGACCTGTAACACTAATTAAACTATTTATTTTCTAGACAAAAAAAAAAACTGCGAAGTCAAACAGCAGTAATGCAGAATTTATGTAGATGTAAACAAACATTTCAGTGCAGAGCGTGTGTGGCCTACGAGCGACTGGAGTAAAGGTTTCCGTATCGCCTATGCGAATGCCCCCTCTTTTACTTTGCATTCCTGCTATGCGCTGCCCACCCTTTCCTTACCCCTATGCTACTTGCTCGTTTGTTACGCATATTTTTTTTTGCATCGTGTTCACCACTCCCGCCTTGGCCAGTGCAACTCTATTGAGAAGTGCGCTTGTCTGTAGCAGTCACATTACAACCGATCTCTCATCTCTCCAAAGGGCTGCACATACATGTACGCATGAATTTCCAAGAAAGGCTGATTGATTGATTGATTTGTGGGGTTTAACGTCCCAAAACCACCATTTGATTATGAGAGACGCCGTAGTGGAGGGCTCCGGAAATTTTGACCACCTGGGGTTCTTTAACGTGCACCCAAATCTGAGTACACGGGCCTACAACATTTCCGCCTCCATCGGAAATGCAGCCGCCGCAGCCGGGAATCGAACCCGCGACCTGTGGGTCAGCAGCCGAGTACCTTAGCCACTAGACCACGACGGCGGGGCTCCAAGAAAGGCTAAAAGGGTCGGAAAAGATCAGGTTGCAGCCAGTCCTGCACTGACTGCACTGTAAAAGGTCTGATCTGTGCTAAGTAAATTTCAGGAGAAAAAAATGAAAGCCCATTCCACTTCTACGTTTTCCATAAAATTGTACAGTCACCCAAGACAACACTTGAACTTGTGATCGGAAATCATTACAGAAGATTCAAAGCTACTGGAGAAGAGTACAGCGATTCTGCCAGCACTGAAAATGGCACTCACCTGGTGCTGGCAGCCTGGGATTCATTACTGACACCGGGCTTGGACATATCTACAGACGTCCTTGGAGGCCGCCTTGCACGGTACCTGCAGAGTTTTGTTAGGTGCGCGCTGTTATTACAAGCAAGAAAATAATTTTCAACTGGCACATAATAGTTTTTAACATTGGCTCTTCGAAGCTTTTACGAACTTCAATGACAGTGCTATTAGCTCTTTTGCAATTTCAGAAAAAGGGTGCAATTAGCACACGCACTCCTGCTAGGAATATGTCCCCCTCCGCCACAGAAGAACTCGCACAACCGAAAAAAATAATAATGTATAATTAAAAATGCCTGGAGCAAAGGCACAGAGTAGACATATAGCATGCATATAGGCAAAAACAGGCATACAGCATGCTATGTGTGTGGCTTGAACCACGTATAAAAAATTTGGGATGGTTTCCATGGGTAAACCATGGACACGATTACGAGGTACGCCGTCAAAATTATTTCTCACAACCTATGACGCAAAAGTCGCTCTTCAAAAATAAGCAATTATCTGCAGTTATCCATTGTCTCACACCTCATCAGTTAAGCAACAAGTAGAATATATTTACCAACACTCAGACCACATATATACGACTATGTAAAGCAAGTTCTTTGCAGTTGTGGACAGCGGCAACAATACTTGCCCCAAACAACTTACTTTTTGAATCGGTTGTCAGAAAGAGGAAAAGGAGGAGGAGATGGCATTCTGAATCGGTTGTCAAAAGGAGGAGGAGATGGCTTTCTGAATCGGTTGTCAAAAGGAGGAGGAGATGGCTTTCTGAACCGGTCGTCAGAAGGAGGAGGAGGAGGCTTTCTGTTAACGGCAAGAAAATTTCACGAGTGCTTGCTCAAAAAACAAATTTGCTATGCGCGCCCTCAAAAAGAATTATATCCCTCCACATTAATTCTACTATTTTTCAATACTATTTATTCATCCACACTATTTCCATTTTTTTCTATTCCATTTCTACTGTTTTCATTTTTGTCTACACAAGAATGCAGCCAAGCCAATCGATACATTTGTCTAAAAGTCTTTGATACAACTTACAACACGAGGTGGACACACCATACCTATTGTTGACAAGATAAAGGTACTGGGGTTATTAATAGAAAGTAAAAGCACCAACGGCAAAATGTTACGCAATATCGGAGCGAAGGTTTATCAAACGATGTGCCTAATCAAAAGAATTACGAATAAGCATAGCGGCATGAAAGAGGCAAATGTCATAAGGCTAATCCACACGCTTGTCATCAGCCACATTACGTATGTTTCTGCATACCATAGATGGTTTGCAGCAGAAGAAATGAAATTAAACAGCCTCATAAGAAAAATCTACAAACAAGCACTGGGGCTCATGCAAAGCACAGGTACAGAGAGGCTGCTACAGCAAGGTTTACATATTACGCTCGAGGAACTGATAGAGGCACAACATATTGCACGTTATGAGCACCTCTCTAATAAAACTGAGACTGGTAGATACATCCTGGAAAAATTAGGCATCACCTACCACACACAATATGGCATCAAATGCAACATTCCCCGTAACATATGGGATAAGTTCACAGTCCTTCCATTACCTTAAAAACATGCACCCCATGCACCACGTAGGTAGAAAGCTGAGCAGAGAGCCATGAAAATGATAAAGGGCTTTGGAAACAACAAAGAATTGGTTTTCATAGATTCCACTCATTAAAAACACAAAATCTGCTTCGTCACTGCAATAGTTACCCACAAGAAACAATGCAGCACCAGTCTGAGAATACGCACAAGAACCAGTCAGACAAAACGCAAGACGCGTTGAAAAGACAACTATAGCTTTCGCAATGTCACAACCTGACGCGTATTATGTAATCAAAGATTCACAAGCTGTTGTACGGAATTTTGAAAATGGCAGAATCTCCCCTGAAGCTATGCGTATTCTTAGAACTGGCAAAACAAACCAAGACGATAGATGCGTCTGCATTCGATGATTCCCAGCTCATATACCCAACCCCATGGGAGAGATCAAACCCTAACGAGGTGGCACAAAATGTAGCTCAAGGACTCGCTCTCCGGGCTATAACAAATGTTGATCCCTCGTCAGAATTTCTAAATGTGTGAGAGTGAGAGGCCAGAATGACAACATTCAATGAAATTACTAAACATTATAAATTAGAGGCGTGTTTACCACCCTCCTCACCATGAACTCAACAGGGCAAACCCTTTCTAATGGCGACAATTACAAACCAGATCGTATAAGAATACAGTGCTACTACATCCTCTGTATTTTAACATCTACACAACTGCTCAATGTAAAGATTGTCAGGCACGAGCTTCCTTACAACATACACTATGGGAATGCCAAGGATTAAAACACAGTATTGAAAACGCAGCCTCCACCAACACCCTCCATGCACGTTGGTGGGCCGTGCTGTTCAGTTCAGCCCTGGATGATCAGCTATGGGAAATTCAGCGGGCTGAGGAAGCCGCTAGGAGGCAAGACCTTCTAGCCGACACCTATGCCGAGGCCCAACCCACTAACACACTGCATACAAAATAAAGTTTTTTTTCCATTCATCCATAATAACAATACAAATAAATTAAAAATGACTAGAGAGAGAATACAGGAACAGGAAAGGCATACAGCATGCATATAGGCAAAAACACGCATACAGCATGGACATGGGTGCGCCTTAAAGCACATATAAAAAATTTGGGGCGCCCTTTATGTGTAAATTACGACACGATTACGAAGTGCGCCATCGAAATAATTTCTCACGAACCATGACGTAAAAGTCACTCTTCAAAAATAAGCAATTATCTGCAGTTACCCATTGTCTCAAACATCATCAGTTAAGCAACAAGTAGAATTAGTTACCAACACTCAGTCCACATATATACAACTATGTAGAGCAAGTTCTTTGCAGGCGTGGACACCGGCAACAATACTTGTCCCAAACAACTTACTTTTTGAATCGCTTGTCAGAAGGAGGAAAAGGAGGAGGAAGTGGTTTTCTGAATCGGTTGTCAAAAGGAGGAGGAGATGGCTTTTTTAATCGGTTGTCAGAAGAAGGAGGAGGAGGAGGCTTTCTGTTAACGGAAAGAAAATTTCATGAGTGCTTGCTCAAAAAACAAATTTGCTATGCGCGCCCTCAAAAAGAATTATATCCCTCCACACTAATTCTACTATTTTTCAATACTATTTATTCATCCACACTATTTCCATTTTTTTTCTATTCCATTTCTACTGTTTTCATTTTTGTCTACACAAGAATGTAGCCAAGCCAATCGATAGATTTGTCTAAAAGTCTTTGATACAACTTACAACACGAGGTGGACACACCATACCTATTGTCGACAAGATAAAGGTACTGGGGTTATTAATAGAAAGTAAAGGCACCAACGGCAAAACGTTACGCAATATTGAAGCGAAGGTTTATCAAACGATGCGCCTAATCAAAAGAATTACGAATACCGTATTTACTCGCGTAATCCTCGCACTCGCATAATTCTCGCACCCCCCACATCGCCCAAGAATAATACGATTTCTTTTTTCCTCGAGTAATTATCGCACCCCAGAAAACTGCCGCAATAAAGTCGTCTGCTCGTTCCAGCCACCTGTGATGATAGCGCACGCCATTTGGCGCCATCTCTTATGCATCAAGCATACTATTGCACGCAAATTCAATCCAATCCAAGCCAAGCCGAAGTGGCCAGTGCGCGTTGCGGCGTGTTTTGTATGCTGTGTCAGTAATCTTGGCACGTTATGGTGTGATACTGAAGCTACACGGCTCCTTCAAGTTGCAAGTGATAGATGACAATGGCACTAAACGACAACAGGGCCGCCGGTAGGCCCTTCGGAGTCTACGAGTTTTGTGATCGCTACTGGTGACGGCAGCTGAAAGCCACCAAGACGCGTTGGGCCTGCCGTGGGCCTAAAACTGGGATTGATGGTAAACTTTATTTTGTCAGAAGGAAACTGCGGACGATTCTGTTAAATAGCCATAAGCCCAATACTGACGTCCTACGCTTACCTTTTGAGGGCTCCTGGTGAGCGACGAACGCTACCATTACGCCCGCAACGCCCACAAGCTTTGCGTATGGTATTCTAATTCTCGACTATTTGCTTGCACTTTTTGCGTCTCAAATAAATCTTGCCTTGTGTTGAACCTCTCCTTCTATTGTTGAGGTAACGCTTAATTAGTACTTCTCAAAGCTTGCTGTTAGTTGCTGGTGTGAGAATCCCGATTTGCGGCCACTTTTTTTTTTTTTTTGCTTGGTACGTTCTCGTGAAAAGTTCTCCCCGCGTAATTCTCGCACCCCCACACTTAGCATCGCTTTTTCGGCAAAAAAAGTGCGAAGATTATGCGAGTAAATACGGTAAGCATAGCGGCATGAAAGAGGCAAATGTCAGAAGGCTAATCCACGCACTTGTCATCAGCCACATTACGTATGTTTCTGCATACCATAGATGGTTTGCAGCAGAAAAAATGAAATTAAACAGCTTCATAAGACAAATCTACAAACAAGCACTGAAGCTCATGCAAAGCACAGGTACAGAGAGGCTGCTACAGCAAGGTTTACATATTACGCTCGAGGAACTGATAGAGGCACAACATATTGCACGTTATGAGCACCTCTCTAATAAAACTGAGACTGGTAGATACATCCTAGAAAAATTAGGCATCACCTACCACACACAATATGGCATCAAATGCAACATTTCCCGTGACATATGGGATAAGTTCACAGTCCTTCCATTACCTTAAAAACATGCACCCCATGCACCACGTAGGTAGAAAGCTGAGCAGAGAGCCATGAAAATGATAAAGGGCTTTGGAAACAACAAAGAATTGGTTTTCATAGATGCCACTCATTAAAAACACAAAATCTGCTTCGTCACTGCAATAGTTACCCACAAGAAACAATGCAGCACCAGTCTGAGAATACGCACAAGAACCAGTCAGACAAAACGCAAGACGCGTTGAAAAGACAACTATAGCTTTCGCAATGTCACAACCTGACGCGTGTTATGTAATCAAAGATTCACAAGCTGTTGTACGGAATTTTGAAAATGGCAGAATCTCCCCTGAAGCTATGCGTATTCTTAGAACTGGCAAAACAAACCAATACGATAGATGCGTCAGCATTCGATGATTCCCAGCTCATATACCCAACCCCATGGGAGAGATCAAACCCTAATGAGGTGGCACAAAATGTAGCTCAAGGACTCGCTCTCCGGGCTAAAACAAATGTTGATCCCTCATCAGAATTTCTAAATGTGTGAGAGTGAGAGGCCAGAATGACAACGTTCAATGAAATTACTAAACATTATAAATTAGAGGCGTGTTTACCACCCTCCTCACCATGAACTCAACAGGGCAAACCCTTTCTAATGGCGACAATTACAAACCAGATCGTATAAGAATACAGTGCTACTACATCCTCTGTATTTTAACATCTACACAACTGCTCAATGTAAAGATTGTCAGGCATGAGCTTCTTTACAACATACCCTATGGGAATGCCAAGGATTAAAACACAGTATTGAGAACGCAGCCGCCACCAACACCCTCCATGCACGTTGGCGGGCCGTGCTGTTCAGTTCAGCCCTGGATGATCAGCTATGGGGAATTCAGCGGGCCGAGGAAGCCACTAGGAGGCAAGACCTTCTAGCCGACACCTAGGCCGAGGCCCAACGCACTAACACACTGGATACAAAATAAAGTTTTTTTTTCCATTCATCCATAATATTAATACAGATAAATTAAAAAATGCCTAGAGAGAACACAGCGAAGGCATACAGCACGCATACAGGCAAAAACGGGCATACAGCATGGACATGGGTGCGCCTTAAAGCACATATAAAAAATTTGGGGCGGTCCCCATGTGTAAACCACAACACAATTACGAGGTACGCCGTCAAAATCATTTTTCACAACCCATGACGCAAAAGTCACTCTTCAAAAATAAGCAATTATCTGCAGTTACCCATTGTCTCAAACATCATCAGTTAAGCAACAAGTAGAATTAGTTACCAACACTCAGTCCACATATATACGACTATGTAGAGCAAGTTCTTTGCAGGCGTGGACACTGGCAACAATACTTGTCCCAAACAACTTACTTTTTGAATCGCTTGTCAGAAGGAGGAAAAGGAGGAGGAAGTGGCTTTCTGAATCGGTTGTCAAAAGGAGGAGGAGATGGCTTTCTGAATCGGTTGTCAGAAGGAGGAGGAGGAGGCTTTCTGTTAACGGCAAGAAAACATGAGTGCTTGCTAAAAAAAAACAAATTTGCTATGCGCACCCTTAAAAACAATTAAATTCCTACACATTAATTCTACTGGTTTTGAAAACTATTTATTCATCCACGTTATTTACATTTTTTTCTGTTCCATTTCTACTGTTTTCGTTTTTGGCTACACAAGAATGCAGCCGAACTAACAGATACATCTCTATAAAAGTCCTTGATGCACGTGCGTAAGTGAGTCATCCTCTCAACATGCACAGTAGGTAGCATGCGCACTGTTCTACAATAATACTGTGAAATAATTACACTTCAATGGTATCAGCAAAGACCCTTTTTTGTGATCTTCAGTAAGGCTACCTCTTTAAATTTCCTGGCCTTCATCATAGCGCAATTCTCCACCTTAGTACAGCTGGTAATTTGATAAGCCACTGGATGAAGGCAATCACTTATCACTCCTGTTAGCAAAGTCGACTCTAGAGGTGTGACCTTCTAATTGCCTTATTATTTTCCATGAAAAACGTCTTTTCATTAGATATCGCAAATTCACACATTATTTTTTATTTGCTCTACACATTGCCTGGCTGGCCTCAGCTACAAAACATTTAATAAAGTGAAGCAAACTAGACAGGACAGGAAAGTGACAGACAAGACAAGCAATATAGAAATGCGCTCGTCCCGTCTGTCTCACTCTCTTGTCCTGTCTATAGTGTTTCACTTTATCGAAGATGCATCACCAAGTCACTTGAAATACTATTTAGCTAATGACATCAGCTGCGCTTATCAGCTCAATGAATCCACAATGCAGTCTTCTTTTTTGTTAACATTATGCTTACATTATAGTCACTTGAATTCTTTCCAAACTTAATGGGACCAAATAGCCCGCACAAGTCATTTTTACTGATTCCAAAACTTCCACCCTATGATCTCACGTTATTGATTGGCCCAAATAAACGTACTCTTGCATGGCTATAAGAGGTAAATTTTTTTTTTGCCCCACGCATTTTCCTCGCACAGAGAATGCAGTAAACGGCCAAGGACGACGGCGAGGGCAATTCTGTCATCTAGCATAAGTACGTTACACTAATTTCTTATGTTTTAGGGCTGGTCACGGCACAAACGAGAAGGCCGTGATCACTGCTCACAACCCTGGCAGTGCTCATGCTTCTTTTAGCATCTTTTTTTTTCTCTGTCATCCTTCCAGATATGACCCGGGTCAGCACTGATAACTTGTACAGCTTCAAGGAAAGAGGCAAAAATTTTTATGCTGCCTCAATTAAGAAGAGTAGAAGTATTAACACCAGCCAATTGGGTAACCTTGCTCAGTCCTCTTAGAATCCTGTCATCATGACTTATAGTCCACTTTGTTTACAAGAGGAATGGGAACTGAATGCTCTGTTGTGTATTTTTTCTAAGTGTCCCATGGAGTCATTGCATTGTACAAACTGAATTACCAGTTTCAACCAGCGCAGTCTTCAATTTTGCAGCATACCACATTGGTAATACACATTGTGGTATACTGCAAACATTGTGGTATACTGCTACATTGTGCTATACTTGTGGTATCCTAACGAGTTGTGCAATACTGGGCTGAAATAACTAACTTGTAGGCATCTGGAAAACAATTCACATTTCTCATAGCCGTTTCACCTTACAAACTACAACAGAATGCAGGCTCGCTTTTGATAACTGGTGGGTAGTATTGAGCAATCTTCATTTTCAATACTGGTTTTCCCCATTAAAAAAAATTAAATAAGCTGCCTAATGTTCCGAAGTAACACATGTGGTGTGAGACCCTATAGTGGAGGGGCTCCAGACTGACCTTAGAACCCCTGAGTCTCCCACAATGTGCACCTGAGTCGCGAACACCTTTAACATTGGCAAAACACCTTTAAGAGCCCCTCAGCCTCCTCCCATAATTTTTTAACATTTCAAAAGAACGCACGCATTGAGTTCACAATGACATCACAATGAACAATGTGAAACACGGCAGTGCTATAAGCTGCAGGCGCCCCGCAAACTCCAAGCAAAAAAAAAACTCCTCTCCTCGGCGTGCCTTTCGACAGTTCTTGTCCCCTAGGCATTTGCGAAGACATCAACATGTCACCTTGTTGCGTCCCGCTGCCAGTGACGTCTTCGAGGCGAGCGCGATGTCGCCGCCACTCAGTTCCGCGAACGCAGCGACTGTTGAGGCTGACCATTGTGTCGCGGGACGGTGCGCTGGCGCCACGGCTGGGCCCTGCGGAATGCGGCGGCGGTTTCGGGGAACGAAAGATTCGTCGCTGCTTCTTGGAGGGATGGGTCCACCCGGAACAACTGAGCATAGAGCTGAGGGGAAGTCGGGTTCCGGGTGGACGATTCACCCCCTTGATCCCCCCCTCTTACTGCGGGCCGCCCCTGCCTTTCGTGAAGTGGACTGATGGACCGAGATAGAGGGAGAGGGGCGGCAACGAGAGGGATAAAAAGGACGGAGGAGACGGCGGGCGCAGAAGGGGGAACAACGATGACCAGTTAACTTTTCTTTGAATGGAAATAAATTCCTTTTTTCAAGTTTCCCAAATGGACGTCCTGCTTTCATGACCTGCCTGATCTTGGTCATCCCACCCAATCTACCCCGACGACGCTACAAACTGGATGGCAGCGGTGGAATCAAGAAAAGGCATGCAGAAAACTGCGGACGGAAGATCGACTTCTGTGGATCCGGGATCAGCAGAACGAGACCTCGTGGCTCCGGGAGGCACAACCGTCGCAGTAACGGCATGAAGTTTTGGACGACTCCAGGAAACTAAGGACGAGCAGCAGAAGGCAGACCAGACGATCTGGGATCGGCGGTCCTGTGAACGTGGCTCTGGGAGACACGTCCTTCGCCAGCTCGAGGTTGGAAGTAGCTGCGGACGGAAGATCGACTTCTGCGGATCCGGGATCGGCAGAGCGAGACTTCGTGGCTCCGGGAGGCACAACCGTCGCAGTAACGACTACCGGAAACTAAGGACGAGCAGCAGAAGGCAGACCCGACGATCTGGGATCGGCGGACCTGGGAACGTGGCTCCGGGAGACACGGCCTTCGGCAGCTCGAGGTTAGGTGAGTGCTTGAGCGATCACGTTTTGCCGGACGATAAGAACAGGGTTCCATCGGGCAATTGGCTCTGAAGGGCCGCCACAAGTGTGCGGTGAATATTGCAGAAGTATTGGTTGGCTCTTGTGAAGATATGGATATCGGAGTGTTAAAGAAAGAAGAGCTGTTGCTGTTAGCAGTAGAGCTCAGCTTGGATATCAATAGCAGGTTAAGGAAGCCCGAAATTCGCAGTGCGATAATCGAAGGGGGTTTCGAGGAGGACGAGCTCAGCGAGGCCTGGGAAAAGATATGTGAGGAGAAGAAACAAAGGGAGGAAGAAAAGAGGGAAAGAGCGGAAGAGAAGGAAAGGCAGGAAAGGAGAGAACAAAGACAGGCCGAAATTGAGCTCGAGAGAATAAAGCTAGAGCAGGCGAGATTAGCACGCAGTGCAGATGCGGCGCCGCCGCATACTGAGAACCTGAAGATGACGAGTTTGCTTCAGCCGTACAAAACAGGCGAGGACATTGGTCTCTACCTGATTAATTTTGAACGGATCTGTGAGAAACATTCATTTCACCAGGACACCTGGCCAGAGCGGTTGCTTGCGTTGTTACCGGGTGAGGCCTCGCAGGTCGTGGCCAGACTGAGCGCAGCCGAGGCAGGCGTATACAGTTCAGTGAAGTCGACATTACTCGCAAAATACAGGCTCTCCACAGAGGAATTTCGGAGGAGATTTAGACGGGAAAGAAAGAAGCCTGGTGAAAGCTTTGTTGAGTTTGCGTGTAGCCTGAGTGATAATTTTTCAGAGTGGGTGAAAGGAGCAGGTGCGGATAACTTAAGTAAACTGAGGGATCTAATTTGTTTGGAGCAGTTTTATGACACCCTGCCGGATAACGTGCGCCTGTGGGTCAAGGATAGGCAGGAAGGTGTGTCTGTTAGGAGTGCAGCACAGCTTGCCGACGAGTACGTGGCCAGTCGAGGCTTCAGGACCCCGATCAACAGCGCACATCACTATCAAAGGCCTGCACCACGGCCCCAAGCTTACACTCGAGGACCGCAAAGCGCAACAAAAGAGCGAGAGGAAACTAATCAAAATTCGGCGCGTGCTGAAGGCAAGCTGAAAGAGCAGGAAAAGAACAGAAAGGAGGTCAGAAATCATTTAGAAGAGTTAGAGTCGCGAGCTAAGGCGCTATGTTTCAAGTGCAACGAAACAGGTCACTTTGCCCGAAACTGCTCAAAAGGTAGGCCAGTGTTTGCTTGCGTAAGCGATCACCCGAGTAACCTAGATCTTTTGAAACCTTACACGACAGATTTAATGGTTAATGACAAAAGGTGTAGGGTACTCAGAGACTCCGCGGCCACTATGGACGTAGTCCATCCGAACTACGTAAAAAGTGAAGACTACTTATCCGAATGCGCGTGGATAAGACAGGCCGTCAGCGAAGATTCAGTGTGTTTACCTATGGCAAAGGTACACATTCGGGGTCCTTTTGGAGCGATCGAGACAGTAGCAGCAGTCTCCCGTGGGCTACCAGAGGGCTACCCGTACCTTTTCTCGAACAGCTCGGAGTCACTACTCAACGACAGGGGGTGCACTTTTGCTGATGCCCAGGTCATGGCTTTGACGAGATCGAAAGCACGCGTATTGGCTCAGCAGCTGCGTTACGGGGAAGGGGAAGGTGCCAAAGCGAAAGAGTTAACAACTGAATCCGAAGAAGTTAAGCCCGACGAGGCACTTATCCCTATTCCTCCGACCGAAAATCCGGAAAATGGTCAGATTAAGAAGCCGATAATTGAGAAAAGAAAGAAACCTTCGAAAGGAAAAGATCATAGTTTGCAGGGGTCCGTGTTGGCCCCAATCTCGCACAGCTACGAGCGCATGCTAGGGGTTGACAGGGAAGCGTTACGGCTGTCTCAGAAAACTGACCCTAGTATAGCGGTTATGAACAACGGAAACAGTGAAGGTGTTTCGTCAAGAAACATCTCTTTCGAAGTGAGGAACGGTATCCTATATCGTAAATACCGAGATAGGCGAGGGCAGTGCTACGATCAATTGGTGGTGCCATCACCATACCGCAAGGACCTACTCAGTCTTTGTCACGATCACTCATGGGCAGGACACCTGGGCATAAATAAAACCAAGAAAAGATTGCTACAGGAATTTTATTGGCCGGGGTGTTTCAGGGACGTGCAGAATTTCGTGAAGACTTGTGACGCTTGCCAGAGAGCCGGTAGGTCTAACGACAAATGGAAGGCCCCGATGGTAAAAGTGCCCATTATTTCTGAGCCCTTCCGCAGAGTTGTTGTAGATTTGGTGGGGCCGTTGCCGAAAACAAGTGCGGGGAACAGATACATTCTCACACTATTGTGTCCTGCAACGAAGTTCCCCGAGGCGGTGCCCTTACAGGAGGCAACTTCGGTCGAGGTAGTCGATGCGTTGCTTTCTATATTTTCGCGCCTCGGTTTCCCTGCCGAAATGCAATCGGATCAGGGAACCGTTTTCACGAGTGCTCTCACGACCATGTTTCTCGAGAAATGTGGCGTTAAAATTTTGCATAGCTCGGTTTACCACCCACAAAGCAACAGTGTGGAGAGATGGCATGCTACCCTAAAAAAAGTATTGAGAGCTGTTTGCCATGAAAGGAAGTGTGATTGGGATGGTTGTTTACCGGGCACGCTATTTGCGTTGCGCACAGTGCCACACGAGGGAACCGGGTTCGCACCGGCAGAGCTGGTGTATGGCCGGAATCTTCGAGGTCCGCTGAGGCTAGTCCGCGAACTGTGGGAGGATGATCGGGGGCCTAAATGTGTGATCGAGTATGTGTTGAACCTAATGCAAAGGTTACATAAGTGTCGTGAGATCGTGAAGGGCAACCTAGAGGCGAGGCGAGACGCTTCAAAGCGCTACTATGATAGAAATGCCAGGACGCGATCATTCAACCCGGGCGACAAAGTGATGATATTGAGGCCTAATCGCCAGAATAAACTGGAAGTCCACTGGGATGGACCTGCCGAGGTTATCAGTCGCCTTTCGGAAGTAAACTACACCGTGAGATTACCTGGAAGAAAACGCGAGGACAGGGTCTACCACGTAAACCTAATGAAGCCATTTTTAGAGCGAGCAGCAATTGTTAGCATCGCCATGAATGTTTCAGAAGAGGTTTCTCTAGAGGTACCTTGTTTTCCTGGGAACACGGGCCCTAGTGTAGAAGAGATAATCGCGTGTGCAGTTAACAAAGACGAGTTGGGTACAGCTAAAGTCGAGGATCTGAAGAGCCTTATTCAGGAATATCTGGAATGTTTTGGGGAAAGGCTCGGAAGGACTCATTTGGTACAACATGATATCGAGCTGACTACAGAGGTCCCTTTTAGCTCGAAGGCGTACCGCGTGTCTCCGCGACAGCTGGACTTAATGAAGGCGGAAGTTAAAAGGATGCTTCGCCTTGGCGTGATCAAAGAAGCATATAGTGACTATTGCTCCCCTTTGATGTTGGTCGAGGTGCCGGGGAAAGAACCACGGCCATGCGTCGATTATCGCAGGTTGAATGCGATCACAAAAGACCAGGTGTACCCGTTGCCTAACATAGAGGAAAGGGTGGAGCTGGTAAGCCGGGCTACCTTCATTTCAACCCTAGATTTAGTGAGAGGATATTGGCAGGTGCCCTTAACTGAACGAGCAAGTCGGTATGCAGCATTTGTAACACCCTTTGGCGTTTATCAGCCCGTCACCATGGCCTTTGGTTTGAAAAACGCACCCTTCTGTTTTTCAAGGTTAATGGATCGGGTGCTAGAAGGACTAGAAGAATTTGCGGTGCCATATCTAGACGACGTGGCCGTATTTTCTAATGATTGGGAGTCTCATTTGCAGCACACACGAACGGTGCTTGAAAGAATCAAAGGGGCGGGCCTGACTATTAAAGCCGAGAAGTGTCAGTTCGGCCAAGCCCGTGTCACGTATTTGGGACACGACATAGGGCAGGGAAAACGGGAACCAATGAAAGCCAAAGTAGCTGCGATAGTCAACTTCCCAAGACCCGTAAACAAAAGGGAGGTGCGAACATTTCTAGGAATGACAGGCTATTACCAGCACTACATTCCAAATTATTCGGAGCTCGCCAGCACGCTAACCGACAGCCTGCGAAAACCGGAACCGGAAGTGGTAACTTGGAGCACCGAGAGGGAGGAGGCCTTCCAAAACTTGAAGAAAGCTTTGTCTTCTCGGCCCGTGCTTGTCGCGCCAGACTTTAGCCGAGAATTCATTCTCCAATGCGACGCCAGCAACCGAGGTCTAGGTGTCGTCTTGGCCCAACTTAACGAGGGAGGTGAAGAGCATCCGGTGCTCTATCTCAGTCGGAAGCTGACTCCCCGAGAAGAGGCTTTCAGTGCCTCGGAGAAAGAATGTTTGTCCATTGTGTGGGCCATTCAAAAACTAGGATGCTATATTCAAGGCACAAAATTCACGGTCGAGACTGACCACTGCCCGCTTTCATGGCTGAAGCAAATGTCCAATAAAAACGGGAGGCTGTTGAGATGGAGCCTCATACTACAGGAGTATAACTTCGAGGTCAAATATAGAAAGGGGAACCAGAATAAGAACGCCGATGGACTGAGCCGTGGATTTTAGAGTCGAACACTGATTTTCTTGTTGCTGTTTCTTTTTTTACTGATGTGTTTCTATCGCGGCTGAGGTCACGGCATTTAGATTTTTTTCCAAGGGCTGACCACCACAAAAAAAAAAAAAAAGAAAGAAAGAGAGGGCAATCATGGGGTAAAATTATGGCAGTCTTGGCGTCCGGTGGGCGTGTCGCTCGGGCACGCCGACCAGAGTGTGTGTGCTTGTGTTGTGTATCCCTGGAACAGGGTTATTGGTGATGCGAGTGCTGAGGCCCAGAGAGGCCGAGTGTTTGCACATGTCGTCTCGACGCTTCAGGTGACCCGACAGTTGGCCACCCTCGAGTCGAGTCTTTCGGCGGCGGAGGAGTCTGTTGCGTCCCGCTGCCAGTGACGTCTTCGAGGCGAGCGCGATGTCGCCGCCACTCAGTTCCGCGAACGCAGCGACTGTTGAGGCTGACCATTGTGTCGCGGGACGGTGCGCTGGCGCCACGGCTGGGCCCTGCGGAATGCGGCGGCGGTTTCGGGGAACGAAAGATTCGTCGCTGCTTCTTGGAGGGATGGGTCCACCCGGAACAACTGAGCATAGAGCTGAGGGGAAGTCGGGTTCCGGGTGGACGATTCACCCCCTTGATCCCCCCCTCTTACTGCGGGCCGCCCCTGCCTTTCGTGAAGTGGACTGATGGACCGAGATAGAGGGAGAGGGGCGGCAACGAGAGGGATAAAAAGGACGGAGGAGACGGCGGGCGCAGAAGGGGGAACAACGATGACCAGTTAACTTTTCTTTGAATGGAAATAAATTCCTTTTTTCAAGTTTCCCAAATGGACGTCCTGCTTTCATGACCTGCCTGATCTTGGTCATCCCACCCAATCTACCCCGACGACGCTACAACCTGCTTGTCATTCACAATACCCATTCGTCCATTTGCAGGTATGTGTGCTCGCTGCTCTTTCTCCTCTCCTAGTGAGGAGGCACACTCAGCGAGGAGGAGAGAAGCCAACAAACAAAGCATAGCGAACGAAGAACGAAAACTCTGTGCACTCTAGATTGCCCCCCCCCCCCTACCCCACTACCTCTGCCACCAATGAAGAGCAACTGAAATATGCGGAGTTCTTACACAGTTTGGCATCTAATTATACACCTACTTTCATGCTGCAACAGCGATTGCAATGCTGTATAAGCTACACAAGAAGTCCTGTAATCAAAATGTTGAATCCCATATGTTCCATGCTCAGCTATTGCCGTTTCGAATGCAAGCTCAGCCAGACGCTAAGTGATGGACCAAAAAGAGGGAGGGGACCCATGAAGATAAACATAAAATGTAAAATAATATACATTGTGATAACTGCTGATTGATTTATTGATACGTGGGGTTGTGGAGGTGCTGACACCCCCAGTAAAGTTGTTTGCGCGGTGTGGCGCACGTGTCTCGCCCCAAAGCCGCAATTCGGGTGACGACCGCCGTGCGATAGGTGGCGTATTCTCGTTGAGTACCACTATTGGTAGAGTGGTAGTGCCGGCGGTGACCCCTGGCGGAAGGCAGGCCTTGGTGGCGGGCTTGAGTTGAGCGAGCGTCTTCTGCGCGTGGCAGTTGCCGTGAACGGTTGTCTCTAGAGTGGGTCCTCGGCGCGTGGTACCGCGGGCCTGCGCGCCGGGGGCCCACGTGGTAAGTCAAGCGTTGGCAACACCACCTTGGGTATGTTATTGTGTGTTTGTTATGTTTTGGAGTGTATGGTAATTTTGTGTAATGATGACTTAGCGTGTTGATAACGATTTATGTATCATACGGCGGACAATATCGTCGTTATAAATTAGTTAAATAAATGTATGTTGTTTGGTTTGTACCGACCGCGTCTGCTGTGTCAGTTCACTCCAAGAGCATGGTGAGGCGCTCGCCTCGTCAAAACCCCACAGGGTTTAACGTCGCAAAACCACCATATGATTATGAGAGACGCCATACTGAAGACTCCGGAAATTTCTACCAACTGGGGTTTTTTAACGTGCACCAGCAAGTGTAAACCATGACACCATTACGAGATACGCCGTCAAAATCATTTCTCACAACCCATGACGCAAAAAAGAACACAGGCCTACAGCATTCTCGCCTCCATCAAAAATGCAGCCGCCGCAGCTGGAATTCGATCCCAGGACCTGTGGGTACATTGCAATAACTGCCATGTAATACCGTATTTGCATGAATATAACTTGAGTTTTTTTCCAAAAATTAGCCAGTGAAAAAGGCACCTCGCATAATATTCGTGTTTGTGACAAAAAATGGCCCAAATATAGCGCGAAACATTTTTGAGCCTTCTTTTTTCTTTTAAATATTCGTCCTGGTAACTTGCGCCGCACATTCCAGAAACTTTGTGGTTTTGTCGCCCCATGTAGCACATTTTATTCCAGCTAGCGCCTCGAGTGACCGCACGTGGAAAGGCGCTAGCTGGAAGCACTGCCGCTCAGTGCCCCGACGACGCGTGCGCCACTTCGGTATGCTGCGTCAATCGCATTCTGCGCCAGCGCTGCTAGCGTCATTGCAGCTCCAGTGGCGACACATAGATAACAATCATTCCGGAAAAACGTCTCCTTCCTACACCTCGCGGTCTGTCGTCGCTGTGTTCTTTCTTTCGCATTGCCCGTCATCATGAACAAACGCAGCCAATACACTGCCGCGTTCAAAAAAAAGGCGATCTTTCTGGCCAAAGATGGGGGAAATTCAAGTGCGGCACGGCATCTCGGAGTGACGGAGTCTACTAATTGAGGTTGGAGGAAGTTCCAAGATCGCATTTTCTAAGGTGCACCAACACGTAAGACGTTCCGTGGGCCCAAGACTGGCCTAACCAGGAAATTGAAGCAGACCTGGCAAAACTCGTGGGCCAACGTCATGGCCAGTTTCTGCCTGTGAACTCGTAAAGATTAAAGCAAGGAAGCTTGCACGTGAGGCCAGCATGCCCTGTGACACCTTTAAAGCCAGTTGCTCATGGGTACAGAAGTTCATGCATCGCACGGGCTTCTCGCTTCGCCGAAGGATTTCAATTCGCGAGAAGCTTCCGGCCGAGTATGAGGAGAAACTCGTTGAGTTTCAGCGGTACATCATCAAGATGAGGAGGAAGAAGAACTGCCCCGTAGGCCAGATGGGTAACGCGAATGAGACCCCGATATTTTTTAACATACCGGCTGGCTATGTAATCAATGAGCACGGCACGAAGGAGGTGCATGTTTGCACAAGGAGTAACGAAAAGACCCGGGTGACGGTGATGCTGGTGTGCATGCCGGATGGGCGCAAGCTGCCGCCATTTCTCATATTTAAGAGGAAGACTCTGCCCAAGAATGAGATATTCCCACACTGGATGCACGTCAGGTGGAATGATAAGGGCTGGATGGACAGCACCATGATGTCTGAGTGGATCCGTGTTGTCGGGGGAAGACATCCGGGCGCAATTCTCTCTCCAGCTTTGATTGTGCTGGACGCATTTAGTTAGAGGCCACTTGACCGATGAGGTGAAAGAAGCTCTTGGCAAGGCCAACACTGACCTTGCTGTCATTCCTGGAGGAATGACGTCGCAGCTCCAACCACTGAATTTCTGCATTAATAAGCCTTTTAAGGGCCTCGTACACCGGGAGTACGAGCCTGACTCCATCGGGTCGCATGAAGCGAGCTTCAGTCAGTGAGGTCGCTTGATGGATACACAATGCTTGGGAGGCCTTGCCGTCGGCAATAGTGTCACGGCAATTCTTGAAGTGCAGCCTCTCGAACAGTCTGGACGGCACGAACGACGACGCGGTTTTTGTCGACAGTAACAAAGACTCTAGCACCGATGATGAATGATCAGGCAAGCCGGTGATTATAGCATTTTTTACTGCTGCAAATATAACGAAAGCCGTGTGGGCGTACACTCTTCGATTGCTGTTTACAGTTGCATCACCTCCCGGTATAATCGTAATAAACTTTTTTTTTTTCCGTTGAGACCTATAGTACTCCCCTCGCGTTATATTCGTGGTCGCGTTATTTACGTGCAAATACAGTACTTTGTATATATTAAAGTACAATACTTTTTTCGTTTACTGCTTAGGCTAAACACTGTAACATATGTACGATATACTGAGCTATTTCTTGGCGCTAAAGCTTCGACTGCAAGGCAAACCACACGTACATAAGAAATTTCCAGTTCAACACTTCAAATTGTCTTTAAAAGGCCAGTCAACAAGCTCCAACTTTTTTTGGACACCCCCCCAAACAAGCTCGGTAATTCGTAGAGCAGACCGCAGCGATCACGTTTTCTGAATGTTACAGAGCTGTGCGCCGCGCACAGCCTCTATTTTGAAAAACAATTTCCGCGCTCCTTTCCTACGCCCGACTAATCATCTTGCACGTGCAGTGACGACAACTCGGCGATCAGCGACGTGACGCAGCACGCAGCTCGTAGATTGGTCTAAACCAGGTCTTAAAAACAGTAGTGAAGTCAACGACAGTTCCTGTTCTCACCCATAGCTATGACAGAGCTATATAATTATCCGTGCATCCGAATCGGGACACTTCACTGACCCAGTCTTTGAGAGTGAGTAGATTGTCGCGCCACCTGTTGATAGGCACACCCACTATTAAGCGCATTATTAGCGATTTGTGTTTTGTGTTGCTGCTCCCAGATGGCACGGCAGTCTGCTCCCAAAAATTAAACTCCAGGAAAATCGGGCCAAGTTTATGTGCAGGTTTTGGAACGCAGTTTTGCTGCAAATCGTTGTTGGCTAAAAATCGAGCGACTGGGCTGCAGAGAAGTATCGGCACCGGGTAAACGAAAAACAACCAAGCATCGCAGCAAGCGGAAGTGTTGCGACAGATCGAGTTCGCCGATGACGTCAATCGCTGACATCTTGTCACATTGCCAAAGTGGGTGGAGTCACGACGACGGGCCACGCCTTTTCTTCCTCTGAAGCAGAAGGGTGGCCAGACCGCGCAAAAATTTGAAACCAGCTGAACGTGATGTTCTAGCCCCTGTAACTTTCTCAATATAGCACATATTCGCAAAACTGTTGCAGCAGCATGTTCACGAAGTAAAAGTGCACATATTTCTATTTACAACAATTGTTGGACCTTGGGGTTGTTTACTAGCCTTTTAAGACCTCTTATAATGCGGTCGAACCTACTTATGTTACCTTTTTTAACAACACACTGTAAATCATAATTATCAATAATAGCACTGAGTTTTTGTTCCTTTTTTTATAATAAGATATACCACTTAATAAAATGTTCCTATGCCGTGTTATCAATTAAAACAAATTAAACAGTTCCTGAATGTCTGCGCATACATTAGGCGACCGTAAAGTTTGTTTGAGTGCCTTGAATGATGCTCTTTCCTAGCATTTGGTGTGGGGACAACAGCGATGAAGACACTAAACGAGTGCCTTCCTCGCAGAGGAGACAAATGCACCAGCAAGCAAGCACTATGTGAAGTGTCCGCTTCCGCAATGCCGGCATACGGTGGAGAAAAGGGGAGGTGACGTGCACAGAAGCCCTACGCTTAGGTACCGTGTACCCACCATATGTTGATTTTTTATGTTCAACTTAGGGCAAACCAATGTATTTGTTTGTGCAGTTTCAATGAGCATTTATTACTATTCAACTGATTTCAATGATTATCTTGAGTGTTAAAAGGCCTTTCAGTGCACTACTTGTTATACACACATGCACTTTCTTTTTCTTCTGCTTTGCTCCCCAAACAGAAATAGATATAACCGTACAAAGAAAAAAAAAGTAAAGAAAGATAACATTATAATATGCAGGTTTCACATCCGAAAACTACAATACGATTAAGAGACGGCGTAGAGGAGAACTCTGGAAATTTCGACAATTTAGTGCTCTTCAATGTGCACTCACATCGCACAGTACATGGGCTTCTACCATTTCACCTCCACTATAATGTGACTGTCATGAGGGAAGAAGGAAAAAGCGTAAGCGCGAAACGTAGAGAGAGAGACAAAGAAAGGGGAATTTGACGTAAAATCGTGTAACAATAGTAATGTCACATGTCCCTGCCAAAAGCTCGTAACACTAGCTAGCCATGCGACATGTTCCCACCATACCCATTTGGGGGGGACAGCTTCTTCTTTGAGAGTACAAACACTAGCACCGCTGTTGATCCCAGCCTTGAACATTTAGTACAATCTGCACATATTTTTTCTTTAATTTTGTTTCAAAGTTTTAGAAACTTAGGGACCATTTCACTCAATGGTGAGTATAAGGTGCTTTGCAAGAAACTAGATGTCATAAGGTGCTAGTGCAGTGAAAAAACAGAAGTTTTTGCTCCCATGTCCATGCTACATGTGCTACACATCCTTATCATAGAGCCAATTTTGCAGCCTTTCAAAGGAAATATTTCAATACTAATCTTCAATATTTATTACATTTTTACACTATTACTATTACAAGTGAGTTTGATTGCATGCTATGACTATAGTTGAGCAAACTGCATGCTGCACTAATGGGCCAGATGAGGGATAGCGCTAACTACTGAAAAAAACATCACTGCGCACCTTTCAGATGGCGGCGAATTCTGCACAGGCGCACTGTGCTTTTTCGCGGTGAAGACTCTGTGCAAAAGCAAGCAAACATAAGACAGGAAGTGAACATCTAGAAGCTCTTCAGGATGTATGTCTAGCGAAAGAATTGACTGTATCAACACTGTATCATACGTCATACCCAAAACACCTTAAACAATGTGGCAGCAACTGTGCAGACAATGTTCTTACACACGCTAAAATAAAACCAAAACAACCATCGAGCTGCAGTAGCTCAACAGGTTACACAACTTACTTTCGGTACCGGTTTCGTCGGACATAAGGTGGTTTTCTGTTTAATGGCAACAGAAAAAGAAAAAAAGGCAAAGGTAAGTAGCTGAGATTTTGTCGGCCATAGTCATTAGCCACATAGAACTCTGATTCAATGATGCATCCCTTCTACAGATGAGAGACAAATAGCTTATAATTAGGCCTGAATGCATATTCATGTGCTTCGAAGATTCAAACGTCTATTAAGGAATTCAAACTAAATTTGACAAAAATTTAAAATTTTTCAACTTTTGACGTACAATGAATAGCGATGTTTTTAACCCTGTAACTCTGCTTGAAAAAAATGGTTTCACTGCATCATGAGGCTGCAATGCCATGAAACCACTTATACAAGAGAATCTGCACTGTCGAGAAGCCACACTTGCTGCTTATAGCTTGCACTCTACTATTATTGATATCCCGTTGTTAGTATTCAAGTTTGCATCAAATTTATTCCGTAATAATTACTATCTTTGGCATAAAACAAGAATTGATAATCGCACAAGCCCAGCAATTATTGTCACTTCTTTAATCAGAACTGATATGTCTGATTAAAAACTAATGACTTAAATAACTGTGAGCATAAAATTAACAAGCGCTGATCATTCCCATACAAGTGAACTAAGGGTGTCCCCCTAAGCTTGGCACTGTAAATGCGACAATGTCTCATTGCACCGCTCGGTAGTAACATTTGCAATGCCCTCCCTAGTGTACTTGTACTATCAGTGATGCTCTTGATGTTTTAACACCATGGCATTAAAAAGCTCTTTTCTCAGAAATTCCGGCATCAGCGTCGTTCGTTGTGAGCAAAAAATCACCTTGTGCGTGACAGAAAAGTAGAGAAAGGTGCAAATAAAATAAATAAAATAAAACACTCTGAGTCCGAATGAGAATAGATCCCAGGTTGTTTGCGTGGCAAGCAGGTGATCTACCACACAGCCACGCGTTTGTTCGAGAATACAGTCGAACACTTATATCGAACCCACATATATAGAATTTTCGAGTGTATCAAACTCGTAAGTTATCCCCTTGAAATTCTTTTGTAAAAGTATGCAAATTTGCACATTTATATCAAACAGAATTTTTACCCGCCTTCGGATATACCGAATGCCGCACTAGCTGGAAGGTGCACTTCGGCTCTCGCAGCGCCCTGCGCTCTCCGAGGCAGCACGGCTTCGCACGCGAGTTGGAAGGCGCATTTTGGCACCACGCCTCCGTCAAAACTTGAAACGCTCGAAAAAAGGTAAGGGCGTGAGGGTTCGGACTGCACAATTTCTAACTTGCAGAACGACATTTTTTTTTCGTTTTTCTTTCTCTCTCTCTCTCTCTCATTCTTTCTCTGCCTACCTGTCGGCTCGGAGAGCAGGAACAAAGGAGCAGACGTCCTCCTCCTTTCGCCTTTTATTTTTTTGTTACTGTTTTGCGAGGTTTGATCAGCCAACCACTATTCGATTCGAACCTGAAATTCACTATTTGCACAAGCCTAATACATAGCCATTGGGCATCAAAACATTGATTATAACAACTTCAGGGTTTAAAGCCAACCACCCATTACTACAGGCGCACATGTTAGTGTGCGTATTGCATAGTGGGTACGTTGCTAAGCACCCACTATGTGGGTGCGTAGCAAGCTTGAAAAGATGTACACACAATTCAGAGCTGGAAGTAGACTTTAGCATTTTGGAGCAGCTCAGGCAACAGGAATAATGCTGTTTTGGAGCAGCTTTGGCACAGTAAAAGGGGAGTTCTGGAACAAGTTTGGAGCACCAAAAGGTGTGGTTTTGAGCAATTCAAGTTAGTTTTCGTTCCCTAAACAATCCATACTAATGAGCTAGGCTTACTACCCACAGAATTGTGTATGTTCCCATCATTAAACATAGCAGTTGACATAGAATTAGGAGAAAACAAGAAACAAGCGATCCTTGTCTTTTGTTTTCATGACCTCTTAATAATCGTAGTGCACTCAGTTTGGTACAAGTTTGTTATCCCAAACACTAATTAAACACACTACTCTGCTCATCTGTGTTCGGTCTAGAGCGGAGTGGGGGGCAATCAATTCACACAGCAAATCAGCATGCACAGAATACAGCAAGCCGCCTAGCAGCGACGGCATGGGCAGCATAGGCGCCATGCTGCACGAAACTAACCAGGAAATGATATCCACGTATAGGTGGCTCACTTATGAAATATATTTTGAGCTTTGGACTCACTCGAACTCGGACTCAGCAAAATTTCTCCGGGCCGAACTCACTCGGACGCACACTCATGAAAGTATTGCTCACCCAGACTCGCTCTGACTCAGGCTCACGGCTCGATCAGAGTCTGAGTGAGTGAGGCTCTACAGGATCATCACAGACCGAAATGCCAGCTCCTCTGCATGTCTGAGGTTTGCAGCCTTACTGGTGGCATATATTGTAGCAAAAAGCAGGAATTCGAGAATACAGTCAAATCTCTTTAGAAGAGACACTGACGTAGAAGACAAATGGGTATAAGAGAAATCAGTAAAATACGGGTTGATAATAAAATGCATACGTGGAATCCTGCTTACAAGAGACATCTCATGTAAAAATAAGACAAGAATTGCTGCCTGGAGCATGCCCCTTATAAAAGGGTAAACTAAGCGTATTCAACATTTCATATATTTTTCTAATATTGTTTGCTATTTGATTTGATTAGCACTAGAATTTTTACTATTTGAACTTACCAATGACAGATATAGTCAGCGTCTCATTAAAGGGGCCCTGCAACACTTTTTGAGCATGGTCAGAAAACACTGCCGATTAGTGGTAGAGGCTCCCGACAGCACGTGAGCCAAATATTATAGTACAGCTTGCGGCCTGGAATTCACAATAGGTTATCAAAGTCGGCTAAAAATAGCTTTCTCTTCTCTCGACAAATCACGGATTAAGCCCAGTAAGCCCATCTACCTGCCATTGGCTGATTTGAACATGGCGCGCTCGGTTGTTACAGAGGTCGCCGCAAGAGGCCGTCACTTGTCCACGCATGCGCGTGCGATTGCACAGAAAAAGCTGCGTATTCGAAAAAAAAAAAAATGTTCAGGGTCACGATGCGCCAGTGACTGTTTTGTTTGCCCCTCCCATCCCTCCCTGCGCAGCTTCCAGAGCTTTTGTCGGGACGAGAGAAGAGAAAATGTGGTTCCAGCTTGTGAGAAATCTTTGTAACTCCGCTCGTACTGGACGGATTCTTAAAATTTTTGCGGGGTTAAATTTGTGAGGTAATACGCTTCTATAGTGAATTAATTTCATGGTTACTCAAAAAAGTGTTTCAGAGTCCCTTTAGGATTGACCCCTTCAGACCTGTAATATGCTTCAATTGCCTTTCAGGCACCGCTACAGTCGCAAATATATTGATTTAAAAAAAAAAAGCTGGTTCCAACATGGAGATCATAGATGTGGCACAGGTGAAGGCTCAATCAATGGCAATTTTGTGCCTGAAATTTGGGCAATAAGTTCAAAAAATCAGACACGAAAGATTTGTAGCATCCTAAATTTCTTGTATGTTGACGTCTACAAGGCAAATTTGGAACTTCTAACTAGTAGGCCACATCAGTTGGGCTTCCACAGAAGTTGAAAAAGGAGGAGAGGTTCAAGAAATTGCATCTTTGCCTTTCAGGAGTAAAGTGTTGTAAGCAATGCTTTGGTTGCACCAAATCATGTACTAATACAATTTGGCTTTTGCATTGCCTCATTCTTGTTAAGCGGGAATGCGGGTTTTAGAACGGTCTAAAATGGTCAAAAAATCAATTTTTCGCAAATCTTACTTTCAGGGCATTTCTACTTCTGTGCCCATACTCTCAACATGCTAGCGCTGAATTTGGTCAAGAAACGCGATAAAACCGGCCTTTAGTGCATCCTGGTCGCACTAAAATGCCCCCAAAATGAACGAAATTTGTTCGAAATTCCCGCGCGTGCCATGTGCGTTGCAGCGGACCGAGCACCGCCATCTTGTGCTTGATTTGAAGCTGTTTTCTTTGTGCCCATTTTGCGCAATCTCAAAATGGTGTCACTCAAGCGGAATGGCTGCCGTTACGGGTTTTCTGAAGGTCGTTTCCAGATTGCCGATTGGCTCTCACAGGGTGCCCTTTCAAGTGTGCCTTTCCGAGTCTTCCATTGGCTGGCGTGACCATGGCTGTCCAATTGTGAGCATCTGCAACACCATGGCTGTCTGTTTGTGAGCATCTGCTTTTACTATTATGCGTGTTTCTTGATGCACCGCATTTGCGCTTTGCACCAGTACTTTTTTAGCGCGATCGAGATGCCTGGAGACTCTCGTCTGAAACCATAAACCTGACGAGCTTTTGGAAGCCATAAAAAACGATCTTAGAACAAGAAGGCGCCGGCTACAAGTGCGCCTTTAGCAGACAAGTTGGAGTCGTGGCCGCACCCGTTGGATCTGCCAGAAACTAACGAGGCTGTCTACTGACGACGCCATCGGACCAAGTTCGGCATGCGATACACTTCGAACTGATGCTGCGTACTACTCAACAAGGGAGCAGCCGCAGCGAGTTGAGAAATCAGTGCAAACGAGTACCGTTTAGTTGGGGAAGTCTGCTACCAAATGAAAGTCTGACCTCCTTGGAGTCGGCGCTTATAGCCTTCAGCAACTGATTTTCGACAGCACCTACACAGCTAACGAGCTCAGAGTTGATGCGAGCACTGATGACACTGTCATCGGTGAACAGCGACAGCATGACGTGTAGCTGAAATTGAGGCAGACATCGCCGCGGGCAAGTGGAATGCCGTGCAAAAAAAAAAAATAGGAGACTTTTTGGGCTAATGTGTTGACAACTGAGGTAGCACCAGCCACATCGTTTTTTTTTTTTTTTTAATAAACGGCTCTTTTCAGAGCCACCTAAACAATGCATTTGCAAGATTGTAGCGAGAATTTTGTACTCCTGCCGTGACCCTCTCCGTCAGCAAAAAATACCTGTAAAAAAGGTGCATTTTTACATGCATTCGATATTCCAGAATGTTCCGTGGTCCTTGAGGGCCCGGGAAATCAGAACGTTGACTGCATATTCTACTGGCTCAGCAACTTATTACCCAGGGCAGCATGCTGCCTAACAGCTAGTTGCTTGAGCCTCATTCCCCATGGCTTTTCTAGAACCCTCAACAGCTTGGTCATGGTGAGGTTCTGATAATGCTTTCCACATTGGAAAAATGTTTTATAAATGATTCCTAGGATGAAATAAGGGGCATTTTTTTTTTGTTTTGCAGAGGAATAGATGGAGAACATGTGTATAAATTTCGCGGTTAAAGTTCCTTATAGAAAAGTTTCCAGTGCTTGTCAAAACTTCAAATGCGATTTTCTCAGCTTCACATTTTTTGCCAGCCTGACCAGCCTCATGAAACTCTTCATCATGTTTTTGTGAAGTAATTTTTTAAAACTTTATACCATTAAACTCGTAAGAAACAGGACTGTGGAGCTATGCTATTTTATTGGGGCTAAGAGAAACATATGAAATGTTATGAAGAAGAATATGTACTAATCAAATTTTAATATTGTGGAGCATCAATGCAAATGAGAATTTTTTATATAATGATGTATCTCAGTAACAATATAAAGAGCATAGCTCCAAATGGCAGGTTTTTGGCTACTCCTGCATCCTAAACAGAACCTAAAAATATTGAGGGAAAGTGCCCTTAATGATCCATAACAAATTAAGTAATTAGACTTCATTTATATTCTAAATTTGATAACAGGTAGGCATACATTAAAAAATGATTACATTTTTGAAAAGAGGAGGAAGAAATACATATCAACACCTAATTTCATTACAATATCTCACATAATGAAAATTTTCATCTTAAGATCAGCATCTCCCTTTAAGAAAACTATGAAGTACCATCCTGCCAGTGCTTCATCAACCTAGTGGAAAGAAATATTTATGTTTCTATATCTCATGAGAGTATGCTTGGGAATTCTCATTTTTCCCCCGCACTTTCCCAAAAAATATTCAAGAAATATTCAAAAAGTAGTCTATTCAATTCACACTCACACTTCTATATACAACTAAATTTTAACATTCGGATAGCTCTTGTAAAAAGCAATACTAATACGTATAGCAAAGTAAAGAATGTAATAAAGTAACTGTGGCTCACTTCTACCACACTGAAGCAAGGTTGAGTGCATCTCTGAAAATGATTGGAGAAGATGGCCTCTGCTTCCTTCCATCTTCATCACTCTGATGCATGCATCGGCCCACTGAGCTGCATCTCATCAACAAGTAAAATAGCGGCAGTGGGAAACATAATTGCTGCATGCGATTCTGTTGGCATGAAGAGCTGGAGGCGTGAAAGAACCAAGAACATGCAGCACATTTGCACGGCCAGCACGATGGCTCGCAAGACAATGCAAGAAGATGATGGATGGGAGGCATAAGCACATGTCAATGTTACCTCTCTATGAATAGCAATGACCAACATTTTGCTGACTGCATCTACCAAAACCAGTTTAGGGGCTAAAATACATTATTGGATAGCAAATACAGATCTTGAAGCCTATGTTTTTGCTAGCAGGAATCCATAATTGTGTCATTGACACCACTACACTGCAAGCCAAGCTGTGAAAATGGCTGCTGTGCTTGGCTAGTCACCTGGGCAAGCTCAGAGCACCCGTTCACAATGCATGATGTGTAAATGGTACTGCAGTTGAGATGTAAGATTCCCAATGAATTGGATCTTACGGGAGCTATGCAGGGAGTGTCCAAAAACACTGTATCAGCCATGGATAGCACGGTTCTACTGTTGTAGACTAGATGAGTAGAGCGACATTTCTACCTAATGCAGCATGTGATAAACTTATAGCTATAAAATGCATTTGTGATAAATTAACTAGTTATCCGAAGGAAACTACATCTTGAAAGCTCACCTGTCCATCTCCTCCTGGGAATGAGCAAAGGTGCAGTGGGCCCCACGAGGGCATGAGCCACGCTGGACCACATCCCGGCACAGGCTCGTTTTGTAGCGGGACCCACCCGAGTTGTGGCTCGGACTGCCACCCCCCGTCTCGGCCCTGCCCCTCCCGGGTGGAGACGACGGCGGCGGGGCTCCTCCACCCCCTCCGTTCATTCGCCGACCCCCAAATGCCCCCATGAATGCCACCAGCCCTTGAAGGCAGGCACGGGCTGCCAGAACACACCTCCTCAGTTCCTCCCACGTCGGTGCACCACCGTCTGCAGCCCACCCCCCCCAAGAGAAGCGCCCCGAGGTCATACAAAGCACCGAAGGACATACAACCTTACCACAGCAAATCCATTCTTAAATCAAGTAATACCCATTTCATACAGGCACGAGAACAAAAAGCTAACACAAAAGCAAAGTGTTCTTTAAACTTATTTCTGTCTTTCATGTCCTGTGCACTTTCTTCTGAACCACTTCTGCTCTCTTATGAGTCATTGATGGACGCTAGAGTATGGCTAATCATCGACAAGCCCATCACTATAGTTATTTTCAGCTATTTAATAAGCTCTGCAGCACATGTGGCATATTGCTGCTGTGAGCATACAGTATAATTTTAATAAATGATAACCAAAGCGTGCTGCTGTCACCATGCTGCATGCATCTTTATGTAGGACTGCTTTTAATGGGGGATGTGGCTTAGGAATTGCGAAAAATGGCAAAAAATCAATTTTCTGAAAATCAAGTTTTCAGTTTCTGGAACCCTTTTTCTATCTGATTCGAAAATATCTAAACTGAAAACCGTGCAGAAGTGATTCGGAAAATTCATTTCACCCACCTAGGTAGCGAAACTTTTTCTGGAAATCGCGAGAAAACGGTCATTTTCAAAAAATTATGGCTTCGCGATGGCGGGGCCGGGAGCCGGCTTCTTGGGCTCATCAAAAAGAGCATTTTTCCGTGTTAAACTTTCCCGCCTCAGCTGGCTCCTCCCTTTAAAAACAAGCGCACAAAAAGCAAATGTTTAAAGATCGTTTTGAGGCCCTTGATTGGCTGTAACTGCCATGTTGCCTCAGCTCGCCTTGCCATTGGCCCGATGCTCGCTCCGGGAGATCGTCGTCTGCTGCTTGTGCATTGCGAGGACATGGCTCTCGAAAATTGCTACTTCGTGACGTGTTCACGGCTCGGTGATCACTTATGATATAATTACACTTTAGTTAGGAGCAGTAGACGGATGCGCGATCAGGTTACTACGAGCGGGCGCGCTGTCTACGAACGTGGCGCGTCATCGGAGTCGGCTGTAGCCCCAACTCCGCCGACAGCGAGACTGCGGGCAAGTACGACGTGCTAGCGCACTTGTGGGGACGTGCTTGTTCGCAAGAAATGAAGCACATCGCTCGCTAGCTCCTCTGAACCACGTACGGGCATTTTACGCATTAACAGCGGACCACACAGTCAAGCTCGTTACCCCCCTCCCCCTCACTGCCAAAGATTACTCGGAACAGCGGCTAGCAGTTTCGCGCGTCATCACTCAAAAATGCAATGCCAACCGCTGTGCGCGCAGACTTTTTGTCATCATAGTTACACATTTCAAGCATCGTCACTGAACGCCGCCGGCAAGTGCATTACGTGCCGGCTGCACTGTCCACGGTCATATGAAGTGCTGTCAATAAGCTTTTGTGATGCAATTTAGACGTGCTTGGAGCCGTGCTTGATATCGCAACGAACGTCTATGAATGTTACGAGGCAATGAAAGCCTCGTAGATTAAAGTTTCCGCGACCGGCTGTATGATGATGTGTTTCACGGCTAGAGTGGCAAAAGAGCCTGTATGAATCAGTGGTACAAATTTTTATATGCCCGTTTCGCGTCATTAATTATATTGCTGAAAATTCCTGTGCCACCAGTCTTCTGCCCATAATTTTGTTATTTGGAAAGAAGGAATAGGCCGTCATGGTGTGATGCATTTTTCTGATTCAATAAACCTCTCTCCGAATAAAGAAGTGTTCAGTGATTATTTGTAATCAAGTACTTAATTATGCTAATTACAACTTCAGCACAAAAAATATGTGTAATCATTTCAGTATATGGTCTTATTCAATTACAATCTTTTCTGTCAAGCCTATTACACCACTCCTTCATACAAAGAACTTGGTTTGAAATCCATACTTGTTCTTTGTAAATCATGAAAAGGAGGTTATGGGAAAAAAAAGGCAACAAAGGCGCACTGGTCAGAGACCAGATGCCTGACAAGTCGAATATCACAAGACAAACCTGAGATCACCATCTTTAGGTGTCTTAGAGACGTAAAGAAAAGTTGAAACTTTAAACGCAGTTTTCTCAATACTTTTTTTCTTTTTTTGACATTATGCTCAGCCCCTCTACGAGGTTCAATGAAGAAATAATTTGTCTCTTGTAAAGTATTTGTGGTATCGCCTCAAAGTTTTTATGGAAGCACTGTGAGGTCATTCTTAGTGTATATGCCAATTTTCATCAATATCCAACGAGAAACAAGAAAGTTCATCAAAAAAAGCCTGTCGAAAACTTCGACAGGCTTTTTCTCACAAGTGTGCTTTGGACATTGCGCATTGCTCGAGGAAAGTGTAGCACTGGAATGACCGGACAAATTTTGATGCAGCTTTTTTTTTTCTGAATCCCAAAACATTTCTTGAGGGTATGGCAATCTTAGAATTCTTGTTTATGGCTCAATTTTTTTTTCTAGAAGATGACTTGTACATGACACTATTTCTGACAATGTGTGTAGACAGCCATGATGATCTCTATAAAAAAAGTGATAAAAAAATGTTGAGATTGTCATACCCAATAGTCTTCTTTTGAGTAAAGATCAACACCATTTGCAGCTTCCTGGAATGTTTTGTTACAGCGCTAGGCTTTCCACGAGCAGACCATATAAGTTGAACCACGTAGCATGATGCAACTTGAGAACTACTCAAGGTATCATGATGAAACTGCATATTTTCCTATTCAAGACACTTATGAGAATGCATGCCAAATTTCATTGCTCTAGGTCAACAAACAAAAAAGTTTTTTTGCAACGCCACCTCCCCCCTTAAGTGCACCTCACTCTGCAGAAGCTGAAGTAGCTTGCTGTTGCAGAGTTGACTCAACAAAGTACTTGTTGTGTTCATGCATGATTGAGTTCAATGCATGTGCGGAGAAGCCTCACCGACAAGACCCTTCAACAAAAAATGGGTGCAGCACTGTCGTAAACCTGCGACAGGATTTTATTAGGCAGCAACCCGAAAATTCTGCACTGGTTATTGTTGTTTTGTTCAAGTAGGCCTCTAGTGCGTCACAGGAACATCGAAGAACATTCCCACTTGCAGTAAATGTGTGCGCACAGTAAAGCAAGCACATCATCTGAGAAAATGATGCACTGCATGCAAGTAGCCAGAGACAAACGACTTCCTGCGGTAGCGAGGAAGTAGCCAATACTTGAAACAATGCAAGTTTTTGCTGACTAGCAGATTGCTACGCAGATGTGCAAAAGTACAGCGGAGAGCCAATGCATGTATCCATCCGCCCTGTTAGCCGTAGTGTGATCCGGACCCGGTCAGTTCGAAATGCTCCCTCGCACTACCACTGTGCGCTTATCAGACATCATGCTATAGAGCTCGATTTTTTTTTCAATGCTTTCGTAAGATAAAAGAAAAAGGTGTGAAATGAGTACATTAGGTAGCGCTTGCTGTGATACTGCACTGTGATACTGAGATTCTTTGTTGGTAGCTATGACGCATGTCAGAAGATTCAAATGTACTCTTGCTGTTCATGCAAACAGCAGTGAAACCTCACTAATGCCTGCATAGCTACACACTAGTAAGCTTTAACTATTAGGTACAAAATTGCCTTTTTTGACATGCTCTGTTGCCGTCAGCAAAGAAATACAGTGCCACAGCAAATATTGCCCAAGTATCTTCCACCACAAAAGCCTTTTGCCTCTTTAAGCCTAAGTGCAGACAAGCTTCTGGCACACTCACAAAACTGTTCCTTGTGCGCGATGACGCCAAGGAGCATTTCGAAACTGTTCCAGGGTTCGCGATAAGAGACTGACATAGCAGCAGTGTGCACAGTAGTGGCTTTCCGTGATAGCAGCTGGTTTAGTTAATTTAAATCAGTCTTTGAGCTTCTTTGTTGGTAGCTATGACGCATGTCAGAAGATTCAAATGTACTCTTGCTGTTCATGCAAACAGCAGTGAAACCTCACTAATGCCTGCATAGCTACACACTAGTAAGCTTTAACCATTAGGTACAAAATTGCCTTTTTTGACATGCTCTGTTGCCGTCAGCAAAGAAATACAGTGCCACAGCAAATATTGCCCAAGTATCTTCCACCACAAAAGCCTTTTGCCTCTTTAAGCCTAAGTGCAGACAAGCTTCTGGCACACTCACAAAACTGTTCCTTGTGCGCGATGACGCCAAGGAGCATTTCGAAACTGTTCCAGGGTTCGCGATAAGAGACTGACATAGCAGCAGTGTGCACAGTAGTGGCTTTCCGTGATAGCAGCTGGTTTAGTTAATTTAAATCAGTCTGTCACAATAACTTGGAAACATAACTATATGCAGTATAACAAAAAATTGGATGTTTTAAGCCCATATGAACAGTAATTATACATTTTTGAACATTCATGAATGCCAAGCTGGAAAAGCAATCCCAAATATTTGACACACCGTAACTGTTGTTCAAATGGGTTTAGAAAATTTAATTTTGCTGTGATGAATGAAGTTATGACTCCAGATTATTGTGACATGCTGATTTACTATGCAACTCTCTCAGTTTAAAAAAAAAAAAAGAAACTTTGCCCCCCAAAAGGCAATCTAAAAACTTCATACAGTAGAATCCCGATAATTCGAATTCGAAGGGGCCCAAAAATTTGTTCGAATTAAAAGGAGTTCGAGTTAATGAAAGCTAAGTAAACGGAGGGCTCCCCATGCAGTGGCACATGTGCATTGAGCTAACGCACGAGGGGGAAATTTCAGAAGACTTACATTTATTCACAAATCACAGGACATTCATCATTAATTGAAGTAATCAGTGATGTGCGTCTGCACACATCTGCCTTGCAGCAAGTCAATCAATTTCACAGGCAACTTGCAAAGCATATCTGCTTCGGCTTCAGCATCCTCCTGGCAAGAGAAGTTGCGCGCGGCAATGTCCAGCGCGGACACTCTCTAAAGACAATGACGACAATGAGTGCATATCCGCTACTACGCTCTGCGCCAAAGCCGCAGCATGGCCAGCACGTGACGAGCAAGGAGGAGCGTCTCTACACGAAGAGAAGCATATCGGCATTTTTCTTTCTTTTTTTTTCTCTCGTCACGCGCGTATTGAAACGAGAAGGATTACGTGGCAGAGACAGGAAAGTGGGAAGCGTGGCATCGCTACGTGAGAGAGAGCCCAACTCCGCGACAGCTTCATTTTTTTATTTTTTTTTTCTCTGTCTCTTTTCGTGCGGTGTTGGAAGGAGAAGGGTCTTTACGTGGCAGGGGCGGAAAAGGGAGAAGTGTGGCACAGGCACATCGCAGATCGGCATTTGAGAGAGCGCAAACATTCCACCGCAGCCTTTTCTTTCCTTTTCCTTTCCTTGGCACGCAGAGTTGAGGTGTCGAAGGTGCCGCCGTGAGATCGGGGGGGGGGGGGGGGGGTGCTGAGAGCATTCTCAGGGCACAATATGTTCGAATTAACCGTCGCAAGTGCCTGTGCGTTCGAATTACCGGGCGTTTTTGCCCATTGGAATACACATAGCTTTGACGGGACCTCATCGCGAGTTTGAATTAACCGGAAGTTCGAATTAAGAGTGTTCGAATTAATGAGATTCGACTGTATTTTAATAACTACATAGTATACAGTATAGACTGCTTATAACGTAAGTCGCGAATATCCACACGATAAGCGGTACCGCACTATAACCAAAACAACCTTTTTCAAGGGCTGCACTTGCGCGAAATGTGTTGAGCATGCAGCTTCGCATGTCCGAGAATCGAAACATGCGTTGCGTGCTTGCTAACATTTAAATTTCTGAATGTTAAAAGAATTTAACGTTCAAAGACACACGTTGCCAATGAAATGAACGCGAAAGGAGGGGGGGGGGGGGGGGGGCATGACTAACAAATGAAAGCACCATCGCGGAAATTCGCAGACTACAAGACCGCCTCGATTATGCGCATTACACAAAACTGTCGAATCACATCCAGAATTTGATGTGTTGAAAGACGCCAACAATTCGATTTCATGGGCGCGCATCCTATTTAAGAAATCGCAATCGACTCGCGAACCACTGTATGAGCGCTACACGTGCCGCCCTAGTTTTTATTTAACGATATGTACCTCTTCCCGTCAAGTGCGGCCACCGCTAAGAGTTTCGTTGATTCGGTACCAAACTGCAACTTAGATACACGCGACTGCTACCAATTGAAGCGCAACCAACGCCGATAAGGCCTAGCTTGCCGTTTGGTACGTTGTTGCGGAAAGCTTTTCCAAAACATGCGGATTCAGCCTCAAAAAGATCGCACTAGCAGTGAACCAAGAACCACGTGCATGATACGAAGTTCGCGTTCGCAGCCGGGGAGATCCGCAACAAGGGCCGATAATTCGCCACGCTTACGTACGATAGCACACTGGCAGAAAAAATGAACGCTCGCGTCATAAAATCATACAAGGTTTTCAATATATGGACGAGGAAGCAAACGACACCTTTCCCGACAGAAAATTGTTAAGCGCATGTAGTTGATAACGACGGGATCGCACGTGCCACGTTGAGCGGTGCGCGGCCGAAGCCACACTAGTCGGCTTTGGCGCCGGGGCAAAGGCTAATCGCTCACCGAGGCAACCGTCCTCCTCCCTCACCGAAGGCAGCGCGGTAAAGCAGCCAAGCATAGAGTTACTGTATATGCTACCTTTAGCATATACAGTAACTCTAGCCAAGCGGGATTTTCGAAGCGGCGAGTGCATGAGCTTGTTCAGACTGCAGGCCTCCTATGAATCACTGCGCGGCAGAATAGTGTCCTTGTGACATGTCCCTGTGACGTGTCAGCGCTTCTCCCAAACGTACACTCTCGCCTCTGTTGCGTGGCGTTCTGATTGGCTGTGGCAAAGCAGCGAGCCTCGGCAGGTGGCTAAAATTGCTCAGAGAGTGATAACTCTTGCCGCCTGGTTTTTCTCCCACTTTCGTTGCCTGGAGAGGAGGTTTTTTATGCTTTCCACGCAGCTGCCTCACCGCTTTGGCCACCCCGCCTTCGGTGTGAATGAGCTCTTCGGCGAGCCTGCGTAGTGCCCGCGATCTTTTTATTTATTTTTTACTTTTTTTCTTCCCTCCGCCCTTAGTTCGTTCACTCCATGTCCCCTCCTCCTCTGTAACGACCTTGCTGTTCGCTCCCCAGCGGTGCAACGAGCGCTACTCGCTACCGCGTTTGTCACAAACAATTTCTAGCAACCGCATTATAACCAGCCTTTTATCTTGGGGGACTGCACAATAAGCGGCATGTGTGTACACGAGATACTATGAGAGGGTAAACGGGAGTGGAAAAGGCTGCATTGTAAGTGGTTCTGCACTATAGGCGGTTATGGTATAAGTGGTCTACACTGTACTAGAAAAGTGATTGCATATTTGAAATAAATACCCGGACATACATGAATTAAACAGCAGATAAAAATTGATCGCAGAATAAGACGACATTTTTAAAGTACCACGTCCCCTTTTATCATGGAGAACTAGCGCCACCTGTTAAAGACTAGAAGCAACGCATGCAAGTGGGGAAGGAGCAAGCAAAAGCACCACAGATGTGTGCAGATAAGCCTGCCGTCATGGTCAGCAAGAGCTAATAGGGGTAGCACATGCCAACACCACCAGCCAACCAGCAGCCCAGCCTTACCTGGCGGCGGTTCCCAACGGGCAAGGAAATCAAAGTGTGGCCGCAGCGCAGCCAGTCCCGCAGGGTCGCCCGTCCTCTGCAGCGCAAGCGACAGCTCGTGAACGCTCTGGGCAAAGGACTGCGGGCTCTGCAGTTTGTCCACCAGCGACTGCATATGCGACCGGTGAGCCGCATCGCCATAGAGAAGCGATGACCACTGCTCAGGTGCGATCCGCAGGCCTGCCTCGCTGGCAATCTGGACAATCTGCGCGTCATGCTCTCTCCGCAGAGCCTCATACGTGCAGAACTCTTCCTTGAGCTGCATCAGCGATGAGTCGCCTTCTCGCTTGGACACCTGTGCCAGCAATGGACAGAGCGTAAGCTGCAGTAGTGTATAACAAGCACAAAATATTCCGCCAGCACAAACAGGAATGGACAACCCAAGCATAAAAAATATACTGCAGCAGGTGTCACTAGAACAAATTTTTGAGCTGAGCTGCATCAGTTACCTTTCTCGAAAGAAAACTTGTTAAAGCCAAGTTATGACCAATTTAACTGGGTATGTGTGGCATGCATGGTATGGTACGAATAATTTTATTGAGGTCCTGATGATTCAATCTGGGACGGACACGAGACCACTCCCACGTTAGGACAGAGAAGCCAAAGCCCTCTGCCTCACACGGGCCCTCCGGACAGCCCGGAGTTAGTTTGGAAGCACATATTACACTATCGAAATATACGGATGATTCGGGGCTGATGCGAAGGTACAAGTTACGCGCGAGTTCAAATGCACAAGTTGGTTTCACAGCATTGCTTCACGGTAATGTAAGAAAGCCAATAGCATAGCAACGTGCAAGTGTTCATTTTCATTTTCTGACAATTGCAGTTGACAGTGCTGGTTTTATGCAGAAAAGGTCCCACACAAAGTACAGCGTGTGTCCAGATACGAACAAATGCATGGCCTTGGTTGCCTGTCCCCATTTTTGTAAAATTTATTTCATGTGCGGGTTTTAGACCTAGAACAATGATTTCAATGTTAGTTATTCAAAAAGAAAAAATCGTTTGCCCAAATAGGTATAATAATTTTGGCCACAGAAAAACAGTAAAACTTCTTTTGGGCCTAGTTAGTTCATAATCCTAGAAGTACATTTACGGCACAAATGCAAATACACACCAAAAAAAGTTATGACACAAAAAAAGACTACAAATACAAGCGCTGTGTGTGTCGTCTCTTTTTTTATGATGTGTCTTTACATTTGCGCTATAAAAGTGCTCCTAGCACAGAAAAACAATTTTCTGTCAAGTGTGCAACTTTTCAACTTGCAATCCCCAAGCAATTTTGAGGGAAAAAAAAAAATCACTATGTGGCAAACTGCACCAAATACTTGTACTTAAATAATATATTGCTGCAGACTGGTTCGACTGAGGACACCAAAACTCTGAACATATTTGCATTGATATCTAAGCTTTCTTTTGAAAAAGTTGGTGGTGTTTGCTCTCTCCGTAATACTTCAAATTTGTGCTGAAACAAATGTAGTTTACCAAAAACACTGAGGTTCAAAAATAGTTCCCTCAAAAAGCCAATATTAAATTTTTCAAAAAAAAAAAATGTCAAATTGAAGTCAAGGACATAGAGTACAATTCCGCACACAGAAAAGCTGCATTATTCATGTTGCTAAGAAGTTATGGGCTACATGAGATCAACTCAGCCTAGTGATCATGCCATTGTGTGCTGCAAATCCCATAAAAGTTAAAAAACATTATATGATACATATTGCAGCAGCTGTTCCAAAAAAATGTTGCATCGCACGGCAAGCCTTGTTTTATGCAGAGGAGTCTTGAAGGGCGAGTTGGTACATGATACTGAGGGGGAAGCAGCGCAAAAACGGGACAAAAAAAGAATGACCACACAACACAAGCCCCAATGAACAACTGTGTGTATGTTTATTGCACTGGAAAACATATAGCTAAAAAAAGAAACAAGACAACAACCATCACGTGTGCATAAAGATGAAATGCAAGATGAGTGTGCCACGAGTCAAAATGTTCCAAGTTAACAGCTCAAAAACATCATCTTTTTTTTTTTTGAGAAAGGCGAGTGAAGGCTCACGGACGCACATGTTCCCTTTCTTCTAGATATGGAAGGCTTTGTTGATTTCGTGCTGGATCGAGCGCCGCAACTCTTACAGCAAATATTAAGTGACAGAAATTATGAGGCAAGTGTCTTCACAGATTATTTTTCAACAATTGTCATGATACCCTGCATACATTCTAGGCTTTCTATGCAAAAATATATATAACAGTAAACATGTGCACTTATACCAAAAGGTACACCTCATTCAACCCAATTCTTGGTTATGGTCCCAGTGTGGCCACTGTAAGAATTCCAACATGAAACTTTCAGTACTGGAAGTTATTTTCCCGAATATACTTTCTATATAACTGCTGCAGCCCTAAACCAGCGACAGTTCTTGGAAAAAGAAAGTGCAATCACGAGACTAACTATGGGATGTCTCTAGCATTTTTCTTTATGTTTGCACTCATTAATATATATAATTTCACTAACAAAAAACTGCCATCAGATAGTTGGCAAGAATTAGAACCCATTGTGGCTGTCAAGAGCACAATGACAAAAACCTCGTGCATTCAACACACACTCAAGGTTGAAATCTAAAAATCTAAGTGTTAACGACTTTCAATTTATTTATTTATTTATTTATTTACTTAGCAATACTGCCAATCTCACAAGGAGACCATTGCAGGGAGGCATACATAATACAAGTGCATACACAATACAAGGGTATACATAATACAGAAAGACAGGGGAAAAAAACAATTATTATGTCCACAGAAACTGCGTAGCACGTACATTTGATTCTATCATCTCTAAGAACATGAGTAAAGATGAGGCGTTAATAACAGTAGGACTGTTACTAACGCCTGAACATCATGCGGATCGTTTAGAATATCAAAGAGCCTGAACTACAGTGAAGTGTGGCAGGTGCAAAAAGTAGAACAAGCGCACCTTGAAGCAAGATGCCCTGTAGAGCAGCTGCACCACATGGCCAATGCTGGTCTTTGATGCCTGGGGGAAATGCGGCGCCAGGCGCTGAACCACGAACAGCACCAATACCTGCACGTGGCGAACATTCAAGTAAATCTTTACTCTCTTTGATTCTTGCAAAACACACAGCAAAGCGACATTAGGGGAACCACAGGCAAAATGTTTTCCACAAAATGCATTTGTGCACGCCCTAGCTTGCACTTTCCCAAACCAGACCACTTCCCCATAAACAAATTCACTATGACACGCTTTCTAGAAGTCTCGAATTACGTGTAAAGTGACCCACCAGTGAGCCATTTGGCACATTTTCTAGGTGAGCAGCGACCCATTTTATGCACTTGTGCATACTCACTCCAAAGAAATGGCGCTACTACCTTCACCGTTGGCATTTAGTATGACTGTTTGAAGGATACAGAGCTACTCCTTGCCTCTTTTGCATAAGCTTATGCTAAAATCTAAAGCAGGTGGCACCAAGAAACACAAACACGTTTGTTTTCTCCACAATGTGCTTTCTTTTACATCCCTAAAAGGCACGATCAATTAGTCACACTAAAGTCTTTGAAAGCAGGAGGAACAACAGCTGCACATATTTGAGTGAAGTGTATTTTAAAGAAAATGTGGCGAAATGAAGGCAGGCTATAACACAACAGAGAAATACACTGCCACACTCCCCCTATAAATTTTTTTTTCAAACAGAGCCATTTCATATCTAATGCAATAAAAAAATATATATACTGGTTGCATTTCCAAACTTTTGACGACCGCCCGCGACGGAGAGTTCTTGCGCATGGGTGGGTCACACCCTATGCGGCATAGCGACGTTTTCATCGAGTGCATTGTGAACCACTGTTGGGTTACGCCATCTAACACCAGAAAAGTATACTTCCGGCTATTCATAACCTCTTGCAACAAGAATCGTACTTCTGTGTTCAAGTGTGACAAAGTTCTTGCATCTGCAAGCAGAGGCATACTCATAACATTGCAGCAGCATAGAAGGAGTACAGGCTGTCACTCATGACATAGTAAACATGTTTAATTGCTGAGCAAAACGCGGCCAAATACAAGATAATTCCTTTTGCACAGTAACCTATAGACCTGGCGTCAGAGCGCTGTGCACCACATAAAAATTAAACTTTGCTGCTAGCTGCCACATAGTGATGCGGGTGATACTTAAGCAGTACTCTCACAAACCTAGATAACTTGATATTTTGTTGTTTTAGGGTCATATTGATGAATTCTATCTCACATGCCAGTTTCGTGGCACCAATGCATTATTCTGAAAGCACATTTCATGAAACGAATCAATTGAGCATGAAACTGAAACCATGTTTAGCGCAATCAGCAACAGCCAACCACAGTGGAAAATTTAGCAGCATTGCCAACACAAAATGGTGACATAATGCATTTTAAAGCTAGCCCGCAGACGCACTTATCACAGTTGACTGCAGTCTGTCCACGTCAAATTATTTCCCGGAGAAGTGAAAATAGTGCTGGCCCCTTTCACTGTGAAAGCTCATTTGAAAGTTATTTCGCCCACTAAGGAAAGCTATGTTCAGTCTTTTACATGCCCTAAACCTATGTCCACGAGTGGTGCAAACAAACGAAGGTCTTCAGCAGCACGTCCACCTGGAAAAGCTTCTTTTTGGAATGAAATTTAGTTGCGAGTCAGTGCTGTAGTTTGTGTTCTCTATTCTCGTCGCCGTTTTTGTAGCGCTAATATTTGTTTAAGATGGAAGTTTCTACAGGTGAAAAATGAGAGTATATGCAGACCTCGATTACAAGCGTGCAGGCATTCAAACAGCTCCGTGCAGACCTTAGCTCCTTAAAATAAGTGGTTGAGGTGAATCCAGGAGTGACATTAAAGCCAGCCAAATCGGTCACTGACGCAAATCTCACTTTCTGCGAGCATTAGGCTTGTGCAAACAGTGAATTTTAGGTTCAAAGTGAATTCGAAGCAAATAGCGGTTTTGGTTAAATAATTTTGAATCGAATTCGAATAGTATATATGAAATACAAAGAAAAATGGGCATAATTATCATGAAATAACTAACCTGCACGATACTTTTTAAAAATTGAAATAGAGCCTATGCAAATGCCTTTACTTTTTCCCCTGAAAGGAAGTCGAAAAAACTTCCAGGATTGCAGGATTTGACTTTCGGCAGGATGCGAGTCATAACCGTAAAATACATATAACTTATTATACTTAGAAAACAAAAACCACCATAATAAGTTTTAAGTTTAATAAGATGAATTCAGTTTAGGATAATATTTTAATTTAATGTGGGCCTGCTACACTTCTTCAAGTAGCCCTGGAATGGATCCTCTAAAAAAGCTTATTGCCCCATGAATTCACAGCCACAAAAATTTTTAGAATCCGTCCAGTACGAGCGAAGTTGCGAAGATTTGTGACACGTTGCAAGTGCATTCTTCTCGTCCCGACGAAAACGTTGGAAACTAAGCAGAGAGGAATGGCACGGGGAAAGCAAATACGCCACGCGTGCTTCTTGAGCTTGTGGAGTCAATTGCTGAGAGAAGAGAGCAATTTTTAGCTCACTTTGAGAATTTATTGTGAATTGCAGGCCGCATGCTGTGCTATAATATTTGGCTCGCATGTCCTCGGTAGCCTCGACTACCGATCGGCAGCGTTTTCTAACAATGCTCAAAAAAGCGTTGCAGGGCCCCTTTAAATTTGAAAGAGGGCTTCAGGCAAAACTAATTTTTCCTGAATAAATGCTTTCACGGTTCAATACCTCTACACTGCAGCGAAGCAATCTTTACAGGTGGAACAATCAGATCAATACAGTTACACCTGCTTATAAAGAACCCCTATATAACGAATTCTTCAACATAACGAAGTTTCTCTATTCCCCGCCGTTGCTCCATAGAAACCCATGTATTTGCGACCTCTACGCAACAAACAACCTTGATATAGTGAATTTTCCCCACGAACAATCTAGAAATTTTACTCCGCATTTTGGTACGAGTATGCATCTCCCGCGACTGCCTCGCCGCTGACGAAGAGAGAGAGGTTCAGGAAAAGGAAAGACGAACTTCTGCAGCCCTAATTGTGAGCACGGCTCAGCGCAAAATGGCGGTGGCGTGCATGGCGCACCAAGCGAGAGCGATCGCTCGTTATGGGGCGCGGGTGGGTGAGCGCAAGGCGGGCCTGCACCCCACGAGCCGGCATGCGCAGGTGTCCCCCCCCCCCCCCCCCCATACTCAAAACCAAAAGAAAACCACTTTTGCGCGTTGGCAGTGCCACGCTTTTAGTCAGTGTCACATATGCGGGGCCATGCTGCACATGGAGGGCGCTTTACCGAATAGTTTTCCGCAGTGTCCATGTCGTTCGCTCTTCGGTTTTGACGCCATGCGCGCATGCATAGTTTCACTGTGCGTGCATGGTGTGGCCCCCGAAGATGTTCAGCTTTGCTTTCTTTTTTTTTTATTGCAATACCGACTATATGGACAGTATCGGCTGGTCTTTTGCCATTGCCAGCACCATTCACACATATCTAAAACAAAACAAAAAATGCCCGCGCAGGGCGTCGAGTTTGTCAAGATGCGCCGACGCGCACTTATCTCCCACGTGTACTTTGCCCCATGATTGGGTAGCGGAGTAGATGCTTGTGAGTGCGTTTATCTTTCAGTGAAGGGAATCGCGCGCCTTCAACTTTGACCAGAACGATTACATTTAGTTGCCAGGCACACAAAGATCCCATCGCTCGCAACACAGGCGCCGTTTGCGAAAACATTGCACTTTTGAAACACAGCGAAGTAGTAACTGGGGCACATTGTTGATTCGAACTCATATCTGTACCTGTGATTACGTTTGCCTCGTTTCTGTTTCAAGAGCGCGTTAAGTGTCGAGCGGTAAAAGTTGTTTGTGCGCTCTCGTCCTGTGCATGTTGTTTTTGTGTGTCATTTGTGGGTGCGCAGCGCGCTGTCTGTTTCGATTTGCTTGCCGTTCTCAGCGTTAATTCCAAGTTGTTGCTATCACATTGCTTCGCCCTTGCGGCGAAATTGTGACTATTGTTAATTTTGGACAACCATGTCGTCCCCCCGAGGCGATGTCAGATTAGGCGCTAATGGAAATTCTCTTATACCACGGTAACGACGGATATTCGGAGGTCGGTTCCGTCTTGCGCCCCGAGTTCGCAGACTGGTAGCTTTCGCGATTAGCCGATTAGTTCTGGCAACAACACGACAGCGCACTGAATGGAATGCAATTAACGCAATAGCAAAAAATTGTAATGTTATAAGAAGTAAGGCTGGCAGCCAACTCTTTTGGATCTGATATCGCAGAGCTCGTACAAAATGCTGGTGTGAGCAAATACAGCCGCTCCAGGGAGAAGTGCTCTTTTCACACAGTCCCTTCGCGTTGACTGCACTGATACGCACGGAAATATCAAGCGCATCAGCGATCACGACCGCCCTTAAAATCCAAGTTCATTATTACTACTCGAGCGATTCCCCTCCCCCCTTCCCCGCGTTGTTTCATGCTCGTTCAAAATGGGTGGTTTACTTTCTGTTTGAGCATTCGACGGCAGTTCTAACACGCGGGAGATATTTTATGCACTTTCCAGGCGATAAGAATGAGCCGACTCATTTGATCTCTGCTTCAGCAGCGCTCGTGCACTTTTACCCGCTCGTGAAATTTATGATGCGCATGGGCATGTTATCAATTTGGACTTGTTACGGAACATGGCGGCGACAGCGAAAACCTGCCGAGAGCGTCCATATAATTGCTATCACAATAATAACACAGTTTTTTACAATAAAATGGGTGTTTTGGGTTAGCTCTGCCTTCAGTCCTCCTTTTGTTTAATTTGCCCGTTTACTTTCCGAATTTTCGTACCGAACTTGCATATAATTGATTGATTTGTGAAGTTTAGCATCCCAAAACCACCATATGATTATGAGAGAAACCATAGCGGAGGGTTTCAGAAATTTCGATCACCTGGGGTTCTTTAACGTGCACCCAAATTTGAGCACACGGGCCTACAACATTTCCGCCTCCATCGAAAACGCAGCTGCCGCAGCCGGGATTCGATCCCGCGACCTGCGGGTCGGCAGCCGAGTACCTTAGCCACTAGACCACCGTGGCGGAGCCCGAACTTGCATATAGAGAAATCCTCTTTAAAACAAATTTTTCCGGAAATTTATCAATTTCGTTATACCCACGTTTAACTGTATGCATTTATTTGTTCCTTGCTAATACTTCAAAATTTTCAATAATTTAAATTCGTATCGAAGCGAATTCAAATACCCTACTATTCGCTCGAATATTCGAAGCATTTGAATATTCGCACAAGTCCAGCGAGCATGCATTGTGCTTGTATTTTTTGTTTTCTGATTGCCAAAATAGGGGAATGTATGTTTTAAAAGATCTCTTAATACTGCAAACAGATACATTATTTTGAACTCTAAGAAATTGCATGCGTGTGACTTTTGACAAATACACTACTGTAAGCAAATGCTGTGCTTTTCACTTAGATGCACTTTTTCTAGTCTGTGTGCACTGATCAAGCCAGCTCGTCTAAAAATAGCTTCAAGTAGTGGTGATAGCCATTAACATTTCCAACAGATCAAAGTTTGCAAGGAGAATTGGATTTGCGCACATCATTTAGAAGCGCTGTGATTTGACTAAGAACATGAGGCTATTATATTTATTTTCTCGCACACCCCTACCTAACTTATTTTAGCTCCACGTGGATTGAAGTAATTCGATTTTCTGGTGAATCTCACATTTTCCCCCTCCCCCCCAACCTCCCAATTCCCAATTTCAGACATTTCCCGTCGTTAGCACTATTGGCATGATTGACTTTGCATACTAACAACCAGCCCTCTAAGATGCCCTTGAGGCGTTAACTGCTGGTAGGACACAGTCCTTGGAAAGGTCCCGAAATAAGAATTGAAAACCTGCATCATCTTCCTAGTGCCGTAATATTTCCACAGAATGTACTAAGTCTCTTGCAAGATTGATTGACTGACCACATGGACAACAGTACAAATGAGTGAGGGCCCAACATTATTGACATACAGACCTTGCGCGACAGGGGTGACCCATCTTCGAGGGCAAGGAGGACCAGCCTCAACACTTCCTCCTGCATGTGGGGCCCCAGAAACTGGCAGCCACGGGCACGTACGGCTGCCCACAGGGCAGCGCTCAGCTGTTGGCCCCCTCCGCCTGCTCCGCCGCCAGCCTGGCTGTGCTGGTGGTGCTGGAGGAGAAGCTCAAGGGCACAGCGCTCGCCCAGCGAGCGTGCTGCACGGGCCGCCCGGGCCCGCCCCTCTGGCTCGGACAACGAGCAGTGCACCAGGGCAACCAGCTTGCGTTGCAAGGGCCGGCTCAGCCAACACCCACCTGTCGAAGAAAAACACAGGACTGTGAAACAAAAACACCAGATCAGCACACGCATATGAAAACGTAACCGCACCCAAGAACCTCACAGAGCAACTGATAAAGGTATTCTATATCCCAAAACAATGAATGGTTATAAGAGATGCCACAGTGCACGGATTAACATTGATTACCTTTAACATGCTCATATGAATGTACAACAATGCACAAAAGTATACAAACCACGGGAGCGTGTGCATAGTTGCAATGATATACTATTTCCTGGTGTGGTGACTGTTCTCAAGATGCCAACAAGAGCAGCGATGAGGATGCGGGTCTCATCATATCCACTTGCTGATATGTAGCTTTGCCTGACGTGGTTGATGCTCATCTACTGAAAATTAACTGCGCATCACTTTCTCCACTTCGCCGTGCATCTGCATCGTTCTTTTAAACAGTGACTGGCTCACACATCTCTTTTATTCTTTTTCATTTATTGTGCTTTGACATATGGCGCCAAACATGGGGACCATTTGTGATAATGAAACAGTGCATAAAGAAACAAAACCCATTTTACAGGAGTAATCTAAAGGCACTAAAGAAAGTGTGTCATGTGACAAATAAAAAAAAAGAAAATGATGCGTGATGTACGAGTGAGCCAGCACAGCAGCAATGTATAACTATTGCTGATGCAAATGAGCAGAGAAAGCAACACCCAGCTTATGCCGACTCGATGAGCACCCTAACCATGCCAGGCAAAGCTTGTAAGGTCTCGACGTGGAAGAGCGCCACCACACTCAGTGAACAAACACAGCAGACACAAAGCGAACCAAACCAAACACATTTGACTACTTTTAGAACGACGATATCGTCAGCCGAATTAATATACATATTGTGATCAACACGCTAAACAACCTTACACAATAATACAAAACACTCAAAACATAACAAACTCTAGGCAGTGTTGTCAACGCTTGACTTACCACAACGGCCCACAGTAGACAACCGCGGCGCCGTCAACTGCAGACCTCCACAAGAGCCAACCGCTCGTTCCAATCACCACACGCCAGAGATACCCGCTCATCTCTCCCGTGCCGCCACCCAGACTTGCCGCCAGGAGTCATTGCCGGTGCTACTACTTTAACCATGATGATGATGGTGGTGATTAATTTTTGCGGGCACTACGCCACCTACCGCTCGATAGTTGTGACCCTTAAATGCGGCTTATGTGCGAGACACGTGTGCCACGCAGAGCAAGCAGCTTTACAAGGAATGTTAGCCCCCCTACAAGGTACTGGGATACTTGATAGTATGTGCATGCACACCACTGCTTTAGTGCCCCTGTTTACACCTGACCCTGCAATAGCAGATGTTGTGTCAATGCAATTTCGGCCTGTGTTCCCATAGTCCATATACTTTTGCTCCCAGTTGTATACTCGCGCCACGTGGGCTGGCTCAACCAACGCACACCTTTTAAAAAACATAAGCAAGGCGATGTAACGATTGAAACAAATATGTTAGAGCAGCACATGCACATGACAGTGTGATTTCATTCAATCGAGAAGTTCTTCATCCCAAAATAATGTCTACGAGATACCACAATGTAGTGATTATACTTGATTTCCCTCATCATAGACGCTCGATAATTTAAAGTCGAAGTAATCTCACCACTGTTCGAATAATCAAGTTTGAATATTAAAATTCTCATAAATATAGCTTGGAGCAGCATACAAACTTCTGTTGTAATATTTATTGTTTCTCGCTGCCGCCGCAGCATCATAGAACGCTCTGCATAATTGCCAGTAAAGTTTTTATATGTAAGCAATAATACTAGTACTCATCATATATAATGTAAGGCATGTGTAATTAAAAAGACCTCCTATACACAATGACCAGACCATCCCACCTTTTTTTAACAGCGAAGCTGTTCTTGGTTGAGCCTTTAATGTCCAAGAACTGTCGTAAGTTGTAGTAGAATTATGCTCTCGCAACAAATATCTGCCCCTCCTCCTACCATGCCTACTATGCACTACTCACATAACTCGCCCCTGCGCTCCCGTCACTCCTCGCACTTCATTCTATTTCAATCTCATTTCATTCCCACTGCATCTCAGTTCACTGAAACCCCTTCATGTAGCCCCAATGCATCCTACAACATCACCGTTTCATCAGTGTCTGCAAAGCAGAGCTGGCTGAATTTTGTTTTTTTTTTTCATCAGTCGGTAAGCAATTGCTGGTGCATGTGGTCTGGCAAGTTTGGACATTTTGTAGGCAGACAATTGGCTTCATTTGAGACTGTTAGTGACAGAAAAACACTAACATTTAGCTAGAAACAACAACAGCAGCTGATATTTCCAGATACAGAGAAGCAAAAAGTATAGCTAAATGTATGCGATGAAGCATCTTGATTAGCGTCACGAATTGGGCTGGTCTGGTTGGTACAGAGACGAGAAGACCCAAACACGGCGTACAAAGACGATAAGACAAAAACACGGAGCCGTGTTTGTGTCTTCTCATCTCTGTCCCACTCTAGGGCTTTTTTTTCTTTCAAAGCGTCTTAAACTGAGTGGCTCTAAAATACAGTTGAACCACTTTATAAGAGACACTGATATAAAAGACAGTGAGTATAAGACACTAGTCTGCCTACAGTAAAATACGCATTGATAAGAAAATAGATGCGAGGTACCCTGTTTATAAGAGCCATCTCATATAAAAGACAAGAGCTGCTGCCCGGAGCATGGCTCGTATAAAGGGGTTTAAGGGGAGATGCGGGTCGAAAAATCGCGTTTTTTGCGAAAATTTCCACTTTTGAGATATTGCTTCTAAAATCACTTTTGATCATTCAACTATCATTTCCCCAAAGGTCATAGCTGAATTCAAACGAGAAAGTGGTAAAAAGTCGATCTGCGCTAGTGAAGGTAGCTGCCGAAGTCGCGAATTCACGCATCCGACGGCTATTTTTGAAAATCCGCCACTCGGCAACACGATGACGTCCGCCATCGGGGTTTGTTCGGTGGTGTAGATCAAGGCTCCTTCTAGTGTACAGGCGTCCCCCTAGTTTCGTATTTTAGTGAGGAATTTCACAAAACAGTCGTTTCCAAGTCGGTTTGCAGCCAAGCTGCAGCCGCTTCGCGCATCTCTACCGGTCACATGGTACGCTACCGAGGCCGCCATTGGCTACATCTGATCGGCCTCGCTCGCTGAGCGCTTGCGACGATCGGCACTTGCCGTGCGTTTCTACGTTTTTCCGAGTTCACCATGGATAACTCGAAGAAGCGAGACTTCCGAGCACGAAAGTTTGCAAGCAAGAACAAGTACCAAGGGCGTCGACGTAAACCGAAGCGCAAAGCAGCGGTAGAAGAATGCGAGCCGCGGGCCACTAGGCCTAATCAAGGCAGCGGGGATACGGCGGCTTGCGGGAACTTTGACGAAATCGACGCCGCGATCAAGTTCATCAGCGCATCAGAAAAAAAGATTGAACAGTTCGAAAGCGAAAGAACGAAGAGTGTTTGTGGCTCTGTGAGCGGAGTATTTTGTGACATCGGCGCACTGACATCGATGGTAAGCCGTGCTGTTTGTCCAACATGCCACACCGCTGGACTCGTCGTTCGCGACACCGCAAGTAAACGTAAGGGCCTCTCTTCGTTCCTCGAGCTGCACTGTGATAACAGTGAGTGTCCTGAGTCAGTGGTTTCTGCCGCGCATAGTTCGCGGCGTGTTCTGCCGGAAAGACAGCCCACCGATGCCGGTGATGACTGGAGCTACCGAAGCGGCAGCTCGCGTGACAGCTTCGCTGTCAATGTGAAGGTAGTTGTGGCTGCGCGTGCAATAGGCATTGGGCATGAACAGCTGTCGCGTTTTTGCGCTATTCTTGGACTGCCAATACCTATGCATCATAAGACTTTTATTGCAATTGGCAAAAAAGTTCATGCTGCAGCTACCAAAGCTGTGCAAGAAAACCTGGCGAAAGCGCGGATGATAACTAAAGAGAAAGTGGATGGGGCTGATGTTGCTGTCATGTATGATGGCACGTGGCAAAAAAGAGGGCACAAGAGCCACAATGGCATCGGCACTGCTGTGTCTGTGGACACTGGTTTGTGCCTAGATTTTGAAGTGCTATCGAATTACTGCCTTGCCTGTAGCCGGCACCAGGACTTGGGTGATGAGGAAGAAATATGGCAAGCATTCCACACACCTGTCTGCGAAAAAAAATACAGAGTGCTCCTCTCATGCCATGGAGACTGAGGCAGCTTTGCGCATATGGGGCAGGACATCCTCATACACAACACCATTGCGCTTCACCAAGTTCCTCAGTGATGGGGACAGCAAAGCTTATACCGCTGTCGCTGAGGCCAAGGTATATGGTGAAGCTGTTGTGGACAAGGAGGAGTGCACAAACCATGTGGCCAAGCGTCTAGGCACTGCACTTCGGAAACTGCCAACAAGACTTCCACGAGGGGAAAAGCTGACAGATGGCACAATTCAGAAGCTGCAGAACTATTACCGTATTGCAATCACAAACAACAGAGGTGATATTCTGAAAATGCATCGTGCCATCTGGGCCTCATATTTCCATTCATCATCGAGCAACACAGCAGGCAGCCACCGATACTGTCCAGAAGGGGCGACTTCCTGGTGCAAGCATAGGCGAGCTGAAGCGCTTGGGGAGGCCCCACCCGACCACACACCAATCTTGACCAAGGCTCAAGGATTGGCTGTGCTTCCCATTTACAAGCGGCTCACAGATGAAAAGTTGCTGGTGCGTTGTATCCAAGGGAAGACCCAAAACGCTGCAGAATCTTTGAACAGCAAAATCTGGTTGTTGTGTCCGAAGACTAAGTTTGCCTCCCGGACAACAGTGGAAACTGCAGCTGCTATGGCCGTGTTGTGGTTCAATAAAGGACATTCAAGCTTTGAACACGTGCTAGAGGAGCTTGGTGTAGTCCCACCAGATCAACTGATCACCCTGGGCCAATCCCGCGACCAGAGGAGAATCGAAAGAATGTCTGCGTGTGAAACAGCCGAGGCAAGGGCCCATCGGCGGAACGTGGCAAAGAAAGCGCGCCTTGATGACTCCCTTCTCAAGCGGCGAGAAGGATCCACATATGGAGCAGGACAATTTTAGGTGCTCTAGCTGTGTCCCTTCTATGATATCACCAAGTTTTGTGCAAATCGCACTGTGTAATCATGAGTAAACATATTTACAACTTTCAAATGCATTTTTCTCGATTTCCATTTTGAGGTAATTCTCTCATCTTGTGCACAATCTTTTTTAGGCATAAAATAGTCCTATCTTGATGAAATTTTGCACAGAGCTTAATCAGCCACTCTAGAATACAAGTATCTACTTTAGGTTGCATTATACATCACAGATTTTTTGTTACACAACTTGATACACTGATAGAGAGATGTAAAATATGCATTTAGTACTTTTAATTTTTTTTTTTAATGTAGCAAATAAATTTTCTGTTTGAGGTACTTTTCTGTATTGTACTGCTCAAGTGCAGCAGAATGAGCCATTTTGCAATTCTGTGTGAAAATTTTTAGTAAGCTTTATTATGTGCACAAAAAACACTATATTTTGATATCAAAGTTGTAGTAACTCCGGAACTACTATAGCTATCAAACAAATAATTGCAGTTATGAAATCAGCACTGCAAGCTTTACTAACACCTAAGATTTCAAGGAGCTGGGTTATGAAATAAAAAAAAACCTTTTTCTAGTAGCATCTCCCCTTAACTGTATAACGAAAGCATAGCGGGCCAACAAAAAATTTTAATTTTGTGTGAATCAACCAAAGCATTGATTTATCAAACCTTGAATTATTGAGTCTGCTACAGTAAAACCTCGTGCATTTGAAGTCACTGGGGCGGTGAGAAATCTTCGAATTAAGCGGGTTTTCAAATGAACAGAACAGAAAAAATGGGAGGCAGGAAACTTGCAATGAAGTAACCAGGGCTGATCATTTGCTGTGTCGGCTAGTTTGCGGCTTCGAGGATTGTGTTTTTCCGCAACACCTGGTCTTAATTTTTGCCGCAAACACGGAGGAATGGTGGGCCTTGCTGCTGTCACAAAAAGAAAAAAGAGAGAGAGAAAATGATAACGCTGTCATGATCAACTCAAATGTGTGCCTGCAGAAAACAAAATGTGCTTCGCTGCAACGCAGTACTGACAAGCGGGCAGCATATCACCTGCTCAATGGGTCAGAACGTCATGATGTGACCATTTGCGCATTTTTCCTGGTAAAATAATGAATTTAATAATAGCCAGTGTGACGAAATTCGTGATATGTTTTGGCTGAAGAACATGATCACTGATGCTTTAGAACTTAGTTTGAGAAGTAGGCGTTGCAGGCAAGAACTTCGCCAGCAGTGCAAGTGGGCAAATTGCTGGAGCCACTAGTAATCAGAGGTTCGCATACATCGCGAATTCCACCAAACTGTCCTTTATTAAATTTTTTTACAATCCCAATAAGAATGGGTAAATTATGACGCGCTGACGTAGCGACAGACATGTAATATGCTGCCCGCGCGTCTCACCAATGTATTTCAATGAAGCATGTCTTGTTTTCTGCAGGCGCATGTATCGGTTGACCATGAGACCGTTTTTTCCCCCCTTTTTTTTTGTGCTATAAGTCGCAACGCTGGGGTGTTTAAGCTAACACTTATTAATATTGCTACGTTGCATTGCCTTATGGCTCTTAAAGGCATTCTTTTCCGCGGATTTGCGCTGAAATTGGGATTGGGAATTGGTACATATAGCACCCAAAATTTTTTTAATTAACCAGCCTGGTGCAGACTACCGCTTCAAATTATCTGCTCAGATTTACATTGCAAAATACGGGACCACAAAAATGTTTCGAATTAAGCGGGATTTCGAAAAAACCGAGTTAGAATTAATGAGGTTTCGCTGTATATGCCTGTACACAAACACTTTTGCATTTTAACCTCATCAAATGTGGCTTCCGCAGCATGGAACTGCACCCATGACCTTGGTATCAGAAGTAGAATGCCACGACCACAAAGCCACCACGACAAAGTCAAGACAACAACGGGCATTAGACGGATGTAAAATATTGTAGCGAACAAAAAAATGTGTGCTGAACATACCTATGATACGATTAAGTATAGAATTCTTAAAAACCACTTTTTTTTAATTGTGCGACTGACAGCTTACCCTTTGCAGTGTTTATTGCTGCAGTTATTTTAGAGAAGCAGTATTTTTCTATATGAAAGGCTCTAAACACAGATGTATCTCTCCTCCAGCAATGCTGAGAATTGATAACGATGCTGCCCAACCTTCTCGCACTTTGTGAAAGCCGCCGTCATTCTGCTTTCACAGATGTTCTTGTTAACTGAGCTTAACAACCGTCATTTAGAGCTTTTAAAGTACTTTAAAATGAGCTGTTACAATGAGAGGATGTGAGATTATACACCTTCCCTGTATTTTCACGAAGAAAAAGAAAGGGTTGCTTTGAGTCAATTACAGATCATCTTTCCATTAGTACAGTCATCTTATTTCCTGTTCTGGACAGTTGTCAGTCCCTTTAAATTGGCACTGTACCGTTGAAATTAGGAATTTGCACATGTTTCATTGGCTACATACGAAATTCTCCATTACATTTCTAATGCTTGCAGAGATGTTCTACAGTACACGACCATGGCAGTGACAATAAACCTCATACACATCATTTTACCTGTTCATTAAAAAATGTATGTATGTATACCATTATTATAAACAGTTAAGTAAGAAATAGGTAAAAATAAAAACATCTTGGAGTACTTAATAGCCAGCTACAGCTGAGCCCCTTCATAAGAGACACTAATGATAAGACAAATGGATATAAGAGACACCAGTGTGCCAGCATGAAAAAAAGGTATTCAGAAGAAAACGCAGACGTCGTACCCTGCTTATCATAAGAAAGGAATGGATCTCCGGTGCAAGTCTCTTATAATGTTGTTTAACTGTATTTCAGCAAAGCAAAGCTCGAAATTTCATACTGTCCCCATTTAGATAGTAGAATACAAAGAGCACATACATGCAGCCTTGGGGCACTAAAGAGGTACCACCATCTGTGTAGCCAAGTGCAAAGAATAAATTCTGCTTTAAAATCCTCACACAGAGTAGCCACCAGAAAGAACTAACATTACTGTCACTCCCAATTTGACCGGCCATTACACACATTCCTGCACGAGCTGAAAGATGGCACACGAAGGCTTCTACTTGCCACGAAAGAAAGTGTAGGCATGACTGAAACAGACTCTACTTGCCCTTGTTGCAACAAACTCTTTCTTTTCTGATTATCCTCAAATGACATAAAAACACTTGGTTGAAGAAAAAACGGAAGGTGCATGCACTCACTCCATGAACAACCTTGGAGCCCATGCAGCCAATCAATCTCGTTCTTCAAGTAAGATTAAGTCCAACGATAGTACACTTAAACTTAGATATAACGAACCTAGATATAACAAGGTATTGGTTATAGCAAAGTAAATGAAAAATAGTTTTACAATAGATATAGTGTTAAAAATAAACCTTTATAACAAATTTTAAGACATAACAAACCTAATTTCGTCTAAGATGCAACTTTGTTATAACGAGGTTTGAGTGTAATAACTGTAAGGGTTTTACATACTGCAAGTACAATACGATTATGAGGGACACCATAGTGAAGGCTCTGGAATTTTCAACCATCCGGTGTTCATTAACACGCGCCTAAGTTCAATTACACGGGCCTCCAGCATTCTGCCTTTAAAAATGCAGCCACTACAGCCAGGATTCAATACCTGGATTTAATAACATTTGAAGAAAGTAGTAGCAAGCTGACCCCCACTCAGGTTGTGTGCCAAATGAATGAGAGAATAAGAAGACAGAAGGTATAACCAGTGGCAGTGCGTCATGCTCCCATCACTATGGCACACTTTTGATGCCAGACACAAGCCACAATGGCCAAACGGGAATGGTAGTGCAACATATACAACAGAAAAAGAGAATTTTTAGAAGTGGCAAACACAGGGCCAGACAATACCTACATTTCACAAGAACATGTAGCCTCGAATTCATAAACAGCAGGGCAACAAATTAAGACTCTGACAAGTACATGTTTTGACGAACGAACTGGTATTCCCCGGGGACGTGATTGAGGAGAACCCTGCTGTCAAACATGGGCTCCAAATGTAGGCCACAAAGACAGCTAGGAATAGGGTCACTGTGGCAATTAATAGTGGAAAAACAGCACAACTTTTATACATATGAAGAACCAAACAGGTGCCATTAGCTGTACCATTTTACCCCGTGAATTTCAGCCCATTAGGGCAACTTTTTGCAGTGGGACAATGGTAATGATGACTTGCCCTGAGCAGCAGGCCTGAGAAGGAGTGCCATCTCGTGGACACACCGTGTAACTGCTTGCTCGGCACTCTCTTCCGGAGCTCCAGTGGCACCAGCAGGTGCAACTGCTGGAACCACAGGGGTACCAGCTGCCACTGCTGCCGCCACGGGTGGAGGAGGGGGCGCAGAGACTAGGTGAAGGCGCGGGGGAAGTCCATTCTCAGGTAGATGGCACCTCTGCCGCGGTTGCTGCTGCTGCTTCCGCTGCTGCTGATGATGATGGTGCTGCTGCGGCTGCTGCTGCTGCGGCTGCTGCTGCTGCTGCTGCTGCTGCGGCTGCGGCTGCGGCTGCTGCTGCTGTCGTTGGGAGTGATGGGCATGGCACTGGGGTGCGTGACATCCTCCTTCAGGAGGTGCAGCACGGCCACGGCAGCAACAGCAGGCATTGCGGGCTGCGGCTGCAGCCATGCTGCCCCACGAATGAGGGGGCGGAGCCTGCACAGGCATGCTGGCTGCTGCCCCCCCGGTGGGTAAACCTCGCCGGCCCACGGCGCCCTGTGCCGGACCGAAAAGGAGTCACTGCTTTGGAAGGGAGAGCGAACAGTGAATTTTAGAACCAATTGAACGGTTGAAACACCAAATTAAATATGAATACAATAAGACTGAAATGATATTTTAATGGTATGGCAATAATTTTCAAAACAGCCCTGGAATGCTGCAACACTTTATTGGAAAAAAATACAGTCGAACCTTCTTATAAGAGACACCGGTGTGCCTACAGTAAAATATGGTTTGATAAGAAAATGCCTACGAGATACCCTGCTTAGAGACAACTCACATAAAAAACAAAAATTGCAGCCTGGAGCATGCCTCTTATAAAGGGGTTAAACTGAATTCAGAATTTTTAACAATGTAACATTATAATTACTCTTTGCCAAAAGATACACCCAGATTATGTAAACTGAGATATATATAGCAGCAACACGAGCCCGAGATATTTTGTAGGTGTAGGTTGTAATACAGCAGTGACTACACTTATTCTACATGACATTTAATTGTCTCCTTTTCAGTAAGACTTAGCCATAAAGATAAAACTATGTTCCATGAATAAGCTCCATAGCAGATCTCGGAAGAATACAGACACTCGCTTTGGCGAGAGTAGGGACTTCATCCAGAGATCAAAACAGAGTCAACAGTCCTGTAAAACTTGGGCTGCATGCGTCTCGGTAAGTCAAAATTTAAAACAATTGAAACAATCCCTCACTATTCAAACATTTCTTTTTTTCTTTGATGTTTACCCATCAGAGCAGATTATTTAAATAAATATTTGAGTAAATATTTCAAACTTTGATTATGAACCACCATTCAATTTAGTAGCAAACATTAGAGTGCTATTCAATCCATTCTTCGAAGCTTTCTAATGTTAGCACATGTCTAATGCTTTGTACAAGTGAAGAAAATGGAGGCACAGCTGCAGCAAAATGGCCCGCAATTTTTCTGCAGTCATCCATCACGATGACCATAATAGAAAAGAAGCCCCTTTATCGCCTAGAATCTGAACCCACACTATGTTCAAGAAACTGGGCCAGTTGATAAGGCTGGCAACAGTGCAAAAGCCAACAGCCAAGAATCATGTCAGCCACACTCTGTTCCTTGCACTGCTTCTGTGCGTGAAGGCCCAATAATGTGCTATGCACGTCTCAGACTTCGCTCGCTGCAAGACCGTAAGAAGAGAAAAGAGAATTGACAATTTGCCTTTATATATAAAGCTGCAAATGGCAAGACCCTAGAACACATGCAAATTAATGTTTTCACACTTGCCCAAAGCCCTTAGTGACAGAGAAAGAACTGGGCCATGCATAAATTTCTCCAACGAGCACATTTAACTGTTGCATGCAAACAAAACAAAGAAGGCATTAAAAATATGCCCAATTTATTATTAAAATTCGATCCTAACAGAACATATTTTCAATATTTCAGCAAGAAATAAGGTGTTAAATTATAATCATGAAATTCGTAATTGTATAGTTGCAAAGGCATTGTCACAGTTTTTTTTTTCAAGTACTGCAGAAACTCTTTCTTTGTCAAATGCGCTATTCTCGGAGAGAGACCATCAGACAAGAATGCAGGTCGAAGGGGAGAAGCTGCATCCGGGCGGTCATTGTGTGGCGCCCAAACGAGCGAGCCACCGCTGGGGCATTCAAGATGACCAGGCACCGAAACTTAAGCTCTTGTTTACACGTCGAGGTTGCTTTCAAGAATGTGCTCTTTTCAGAAAACTATTACAGTTCTGTTACGAGGCAGGATTCACGCGACCACGTAGAGTTGAGTTTGAATTGGTTATCTACGGCTTGCCTGATTGGTCCGTATAAGCCGTTTTCCCATTGGTAGAAAACAGTGGTCTTCCACGCAGTCCACGTAACCGTGGATGCTGAAAAATCTTATTTAAACAGCGACGTAGGCTCTCTCTGTGAGAGCATACTAGAGGTCAACAGCGCATCTCACTACCCCTGACAACAGCACCAGTCTGCAAGCCAAAGGGCATGCCATCATTTTCTCTGCGTTGTATTTGTGATTCAATGCATTTTAAATTCCAGTTGTGATAGATAAATAAACACCCAATGAGTGCTCCTCGAAATTATAGTATCGACTTATAGCTTGCCTGTGCAGAAGTGCTCCCACACTTCCCACACGTCTCGCTGCTCTTCATATGTGTCTAGCTTAGACACCCCAAAAACTCTCTACAGTAAGATAGCAACCAAAGAGAAAGCATTTGACCAGAGAAAGTGTTTTAGAAAACTACTTACAACAACCATAACTTCACTAAGATGAATATGTGAAGATTACTATTATTTTTTTTCTTACTTTGCTACGTGAAAGTTTATTAATGAAAGTAAGGAATGAATCAACGGCATCATTTCTTTGCTCGAAAAAGCTTAATGAAACGAAAGAAAGCATAGGAGCACTACTTGTTGTTCTTCTCAAAGGGACCAGCAGCGCTTTTTCAGCATGGTCAGAAAACGCTGCTGATCGGTAGTTAGGACTCGAGAAAACACGCAAGCCAATTATTATTGCACAGCACGCAACCTGAAATGCACAATAAATTCTCCAAAGTCAGTAAAACATTGCTTTGTTTTCTCTCGCGAAATGACACTACAGTCTCAAAAATCACTGCGCCACATCCCAAGTATCAGACATTGGCTGATTTGAGCATGGCACACTCAATTGTTACAAGGGCCACCACTGGAGGCCGCAACTTGGTCTTTGCGTGTACAGTCTGTTTCTCACTTAGGGGAAATCTTGAAATACATGAATCAAGCTGCAGTCAAGCGCCGGCAGCAGCTCGCGCATGCACAGACACTTGAAGGGCTGTAGTATTGAATCATGTCATCTATTATAGTGGCACGCGAGTACAACGCTGGCAGCACCGTGTGTTATGCGATCCGAGATTTCCTTCAAGTGTGAAAGAGACTGTACGTGCGATCGCTCTGAAAAGCCGCGCATTTGAAGCACAAAAAAAAGAGAGAGGGAGAAAAAAAAGCCTCAAGGTCACGAGGCATGCATGACATATTTTCTTTTCTCGTGCCACCCCTTCCTGCTTAGCTTTCAGCGCTTTCTTCAGGATCAGAGAGGAAAGAATGCAATTGTAGCATGCGACAGCTGCGCTCTTACTGGATGGGTTCTAAAAATTTTTGCAGTGGCAAAATTCATGAGACAATATGCTCCTATAATGAATCCATTCCATGGATATTTAGAAAAGTGTTGCAGGGCCCATTTAAATGAAGTTTGGCAATTGTGACGAAATGTGGTGAATCGAAGTGGACGAAAATACTCAGCGGATGCTTCAGCTTCTCCTTCAGTTCATATTTACTAGCCATGCTTTCACTTCTGAGTGGGCATCTCAACCATGCCGTGAGGCATGAAACATTTGTTCAGGCCACATTGGCCACGGCAAATTTTCCTACATCTACTGCTGCAAATACAGCTGCAAAATACCCACTGTGCATCTGTGAAGTAATACCCAATGCCTGCACACTTTGCTGATGCTGTGGTTGATGACGAAATATGAGTTGGCCCATTGTAATGGGTGGGCAGCCTTGATCACCCACTTGTTATGCGACTCCCATGGTACGACGCATGGTGAGAGTCCACTAGTATGCAGCTTTACATTTGTTAGCGTGACTCTTTCCCCGACATCATGCCCCAACAAGGCCTTTTTTCGCAGTAGTTTCTAGCACTGCTGTGGCTCTACAGCAGAATACTCGACAGCTACACAGAATTCCTACGATAGATTCCACCTAAAACCATGATTTTTATTCTCTGAATTCATAGGAATTTTTGGCACATAAACAACGCTACTGGTGCCAAGATCATATTTTCTGCTACACAGGTTTTTTTAAAGCCATCACATTAAAAACAACTTCCCACCCATGGGGAATGAACCAATGATTGAGCAACAGAAGCCATTATTGCCCCGCCTGCTTTACTAGATTATTTCTGCACATTTAAAGGACACTGCAGTGAAACAGTAAGTTTTTATTCAATTGGTACCTTATATCCTGAAAACTCTATTGCTATTCATTCCACTACCGAAAGTTCATTAATTCACGGCTTCAACTTTCGACGTGCTCGCCACCTAGAAACCGCACCAGGAAACAGTGCTAACAGGGTCAACCTTGAAAGGAAACATGTGACCACGTTGCGCGTGTTGAGACGTGGCCGCATAGTTCCTGTCTTTTCGACATACTGCACGCGCAAGCCTGAAAAAAAAAAAAAGAAAGCGATGTCCAGAGACCACTGCAGTGTGTTGCAATGCATGGCATCGTGGTGGAATGATGGCAAAATATCGTTTTATTATTTCCTGACGGATGCAGACGACCAGCGGAGAACGTTGCAAATCAGATACTTATGCATTGGAAAGAAGGAGACGGACACTATGGTAGTTTGTTCTAATCCATTCACTGGCGACGACTTAATTATCCTCAGTGAGTACACCATTATTTAACTTGCGTGCATTCTTACCAATATTTGCCCTTCTCTAGCATAGAGTCCCGTTTTGTTTATATAAGCAAGCGCTTAAGAAAAATTTTTGCATTACATGTATGACTGCATTTCTCACATATGCTTGTTTTCTATGGAAGTCCTAGTGTTACACAATCTCAAATTAAGCTACTGTAATCCTTCCTCCTGAACATTTTTTATTTCACATGTGTGTATATTTTTGATTTCACATGTGTGTACGCGCACACAATAGGCATGCACACCTTCTGTGTGCACGCAGTGAGGTGAGTGACCTTTGGAGACCTCCGCCACATACATACCGGCAAAGCATCACGGCTGCTACTTGTTTGCTTTGTACGTGCTTGTGTAAACCATGTGTACATGTGTGCAGGTGCTTTTACATATGTGTATATGTTTGTGCCTATATATACCATGTTCGTGCATTTGTAGCGTGCGTAGTCTACTTTGAATATCATCTACTTCCAACACGAACAAGCGAGTGTTTGGAACCACACCACCTTATTCATTAGAAACCTAATAACATGGATCGAAGAACAGAAAGGAAGGAGAACTCCTATTACAATCGAAACTACAAATCGCCTTATCTCAAGATACACAGGCCCAGGCATAGCTCCATAATGTAATCAAAAGAACGGCATGCATATTAAGCTTTTGATGGCACAACAGAGCTCAATGGGATACATGCAATCGGCAGCACAAGTAGCAGCCTAGTTACTTCAAAAACTGATAAGGCCTTGCATTTAGCAGTGTAGCAACTGACAGCGCAAAACTGCTAGCACCTTTTAGAGAGACCCGTACACATGAACAGTTGCCATCTTCAGGAGTGCAACAGCCAAAATAAAATTTCGAGCAATTTTCGGAGCAGCAAAATGCTAATTTTGGAGCACTAAAATCCAGCAGGTTACGAGGAAAAAAATTATCATTATTACGAATGACCGAATTTGGAGCAGTATGAAAAAGAAGCATGTACAAAGAAAAAAATATCTACAACCCATTCAACATCCCTTCAATCATACAAAGTGAATATGCACTGCTATTTCAGTAAAAGTAATAATTTCAACCACCCCATTGTGCAAGTAGTGATAAAGTGCACATTAGTTTTTGCCATGTTTGTCAAATCCTTTAACGTGCTCTGAGGATCGAAATATGGATTTGCCAAGCTGGCGACCTTGAGATTCGGGAGATTTGTAGAATCGAAGAATACAGGTGACGGGAAATATCATACAGTGCTCCGAATGATTGCTACTAACCTTTTTAGATGTCAGCAATCACATAAGTACTCACAATTAAACAGCGTATACATGCATGATGAATTGAACAAACTGTGCGGTGTCCTGTGACTAATGCTAGGAGCCCCTTCCAAGTCTTAAAATGCTTTTTTACAGGCCACCAGTGTATTGTGGCAAAGGCAATTTAAGTGGCGTTCTTTATGGGTTGAAACAAGGCCATAAAATTTTAGAACTGCTACACTCCACCCCCCCCTTTTTTTTTTCGCGATGGGGCCAGGTTTATGACACAATTTCTCAGCTTGCTTGCAAGACGCGTGTGACTAGATGAAGTAACGATGGCACGCACCCGTTGTCTCGGCGATAGGCCAACAGACGTGTGCTGTTGCTATGACATGCTACACGGTCACCGCACATCAAGTTGGTTCCCGCGCAGCAACAGCGGCATATACTTCCAGCTTTAGTTTCTATCATGCCATAGACGCGTTTGCTGTCTAGGAAATTCATATTTCCCGCGACGTGTTGCTGGCTAAGGCATTTTTGTCTTGAAGTTGCTTCGTCCCGCCGATAAATAGCCGTTGTGATCAGCAGATCGATGGGTGCGCAGCATTGTTTACTTGATCTTGTCAATTGCGTTTCCCGACTGTCCTGGCCTAATGAGTATGTATCTTACACCGTATTTTAGGGTTGGAGTGTGCTCACCTAGATTGATTAATGATGCAAACTACAAGTGGCCAACGAGGTGTCTATTTCTCGCTGAAATTGGTGCAACTGAGAAAATGCTAAGGCTGGTCACGCATTTTGGCGCAACGCAGCGCAATTTCCGCAAATTTCATGGTTTTGGCGGAGCTCGGCACAAGAATTCGGAATTGCATCAATTTACACAATTGGTGTAACTGTTGCACCCCTGCATCTTCAACCTCGGGCTTGGTAGACAGGTTCTTCAACTTGAAGTAAACATGATGCCATTCGCCAAAGAGGTTCAATGTTTGGGTGCACAGCGTAACTATTTCCGCTGTTTCACCAGTGAAATGATTTATGCCGATAAAAATGATTCGGTCTGTGGCCAACACCCTTTCGCCTTTGACGAAGCAGTGCGATCCAACGGCACAATCAAGAAACTTCAGCACAGGACCAAGCGAAACCATAGCGAAAGCGCCACATTGATCCTGTTAGGCGCAGCCATCTTTGATTTTTCGACCAGTGTTACCAGCACACAGAGGTGTTTTCTGATGTTGCGAATAAGATAAAAAAATCAAGGTCAATCATTTCTTTTTTAGGTTTACTGCTGAAATCTTAGTGAATGTCACAGATTTCGAAGCATGCTTTTTTTTTTTTTTTAAGATACATTGGCTCCTAAAACTTCGTAAGCCAACTCTCCAGCTCCCCAGAAAACTATGTAGAGTGAAACTTCACTTGAATAAACTTTGAGGGACCCCAGAAATTCAATAAAAAGTTCACTGAACTGAAATGATGTTGCAGCTTGTTATCAGAAACTAAAGAAAACACGAATAGTTGAAATCAAAATTTAACGTTTATGGGCAATTCTGCTTACTTAAATGTGAACTATTTATTCAGCATGCTTCGAAAAAGTGCACTAATCTTTTGCCGCATTTGTCTATTGGTGACTGTAGTATTGATGAACTGCCACATACATTGCCACATACCTTGACAAAACTCACAGAAATTTTTTCAGTTCTGCTGGGCAGTGAAGGACCACTTTTTCCAAACACATCAGTAATTTTTTAGTTCACACATTAGTAATTCTTTAGTTCTTGATGCTTCCCCAACAAAGGTTATGTTTTCCTCCTCTTTCTTTTTTTTTTCCTAAGGTGGGGTGCTCGCTAGAGTCTATTCTATAGCCAGAGTGGCACATGTCTCCATGCAAAAGCCATAGGTGAGATAGTTCTCAAGTCGCAGAACACTGCTTGTATTTAGTTTTTCAGACAATTTTTTAATCAAAATAACGTGAGAGGGACTGGATGGTGCCACAAAATATTGTCACGGTTATTAGCCGTAAGCATAAAAGGAGGAAGAAGCCAGCATCACGTGTGGTGGTCTCTGGCGTTTTCGAGGAAGACGACGTTGCACGTCTGCTCTTGCGCTTTGTTTTTGTGTGCCAATAGAGCCTTGCTGTTAACGTTGAAAGAAAGCCTTGTGTCCTGTTCTTGCACGTTGCGACACTGGTGGAGGTGCTGGGCTTCTATGACTGATGCTCGGGACTCCTCCGCGGTCCGGCACTTCAAGTCCGACACCGGAATCCGTTCCTTCAGTGGATACCCCTGTCCACCGCTACAGTCGCCGACTGCGAGGCCTTAGTCCTGAGGCGATTCCCCTGGAACTTTCCCAGCATAGCACTCCGCTTGGAGAAATGGCAACTGCAGGTGCTTCCCAGCTGACTTTTGAGCAGCCTCAGATTCCGGAAACATTCCATAGTGAGGCGTATGAAGACGTTGAGGTCTGGTTAGCCCAGTATGAGCGAGTCGCTAAGGCAAACCGCTGGACCACCGTGCTAAAGCTTTCACCCCCTTACTTTGCTTTAGCAGACAGCGCTCGTACGTGGTATGAGAACCACGAAGCAACGCTGTCTTCATGGGATGAATTTCACCACCAGATTCTCAGCACCTTCGCAAACAACGACCGCCGTGACTTTGCTCAGCAACTCATCGAGTCTCGGGTCCAGAAACCGAATGAAAGTGTCGCCATGTTTGCGGAGGACATGACGCCCCTATTTGGACGGGCTGACCCTGATATGCCTGAAGCCAAGAAACTCTGCCATTTGATGCGAGGCGTCAAAAAACAGCTGTTTGCCGGCCTTCTCCGCAATCCACCGACGACCGTTGCGGAATTCATCAAAGAGGCTACAGCTATCGAGCGCGCACTGCAGCAACGGTGTCGCTATTACGACCGACCAAACGGTGCCTCAATCAGCGTCTCTACTCTGACGGCCGGCAGTGACGGTTCTCTTCGTGAGCTTATTCGCGAGGTTGTTCGTGAGGAGATCCGCAACTTCCTTGCAACTCCGCAAGAATGGGCGATGGCTTCAGTTGGAGAAGTTGTGCAGCAGGAAATGAGGCAAGCATTTTCCCAGCCCGAATCACTACCAGCCCAGCGATCTATTAACTATGCGGCAGCCACCCGTCGTCCGTCGCCAGTGCCACACAACTCGTCTGCACTGGTTCATTCTTATAGCACGCCGGCGCCACCAGTCTACAACCCACCGCCGCCGCCGCCGCCACCACCACCAACAACGACTCCGCAATATAACGCACCTACTGAAACTCCGTTCTACCCTCCGCCGACACCTACAACTTGGTCGCTGAGGGTGCCTACCAGTCGACTATTAGTTCGGAAGATGGATCTGTGGCGCACCGTCGACCGCCGTCCACTGTGTTTCAATTGTGAAGAAGCTGGACATGTCTACCGCATCTGCCCATATCGTGAAGAAAGATACCCAACTTATGCGCCGACTTTTTCACGACCTCGTTTCGACACCCGACGTGACAGCGCGCACCCGCAAGGACAGCCATCCGCTCTGTATCATCGACCCCGCTCTCTGTCACCTTCGCCGAGCTCTTCGCCCAACCATCGTAGTTACGCCCACGCTGTCCGGGGCAGGTCCCCAAGCCCTCATCGGGGAAACTAATAGCTGCGACCTTTGGAGGAAAGGTTGCCACTTGTCGAGACGCTGCAATACCTCCAGTACCAGTACGATACGACGAACCATGCAACGCCGCCGACCCCACAGGAAATCGTAAGCGCCGACATAGCTGTTTACATAGACGGACGCCCTGTGACAGCGCTAGTAGACACTGGCGCAGATTTCTCTATCATGAGCAGAAAACTTGCTGATTGGCTTAAAAAAGTTAAAACGTAATGGACGGGGCCTAACATAGGAACCGCGGGGGGCCAACTGATGATGCCAACTGGAAAGTGCACTGCCAGAATTAGTATTGATGATTCAGTTTTCGTTGCCACGTTCGTGATTTTGTCCGAGTGCTGCAAAGACCTGATCTTGGGGATGGACTTCCTTTGTGAATACGGCGCCGTCATAGACATTCCAGACAGGTCAGTTACATTTTTGATGGCCCCAGATCAAGTTCCAGATATGAGATGCAACGACCAGCGGCGTAAACATCTGCGCGCCTTCGAAGATCACGTGACCCTTCCACCCCGTTCAAGTGCTCTCGTAGCTGTAACATGCGACCACCCAGGCAACTTCGAGCACATCGCTGAACAAATTCTAGCATTGCTATTCATCCATGGCTTATCTGTTGCAAGAGCCTCGTAAGCCTCAATTGCGGACACACGCACGTTCTGGTTACGAACTACAGTACTGAGCGACGACATGTTGCAAAAGGTATGGCAGTCGCGTACGTTGAAGAACTCATTGAGGTTGCAAGCTGCTTGACTGTGGAGAAAGCCGATGTCACCGGGTCAGCCCCTCTATCCGTCGACGTTGGCCCAAGTTTACTGCCTCCGCAGAATCAAAGCCTTCTAAAGCTTATTAATGAATTTCAGGACTGTTTTTCTTCAACGTACAGAGTTCACCAAACGCCGTTGACAAAACATCGCATAATTACGAATGAAACGGCCATACCCATATGGCAGAACCCATATCGAGTAGCTCCGCGGGAACGTGAGGCCATAGAAAGTAAGGTGCAAAAGATGCTTCAGGATGACGTTATTCAGCCGTCAAAAAGTCCTTGGGCATCCCCGGTAGTATTGGTGAAGAAAAAAGATGGCACCTTACGTTTCTGCGTTGATTACGGCAAGCTCAATCAGGTTACGAAAAAGGACGTTTACCCGCTGCCCCGTATGACGACTCTCTCGATCCACTACGCCATGCACGGTATTTTTCGTCGATAGATTTACGGAGCGAATATTGGCTAATAGAAGTTGATGAAAGAGATCGAGAAAAAACAGCATTTGTGACACCCGATGGTCTTTATGAGTTTAAAGTTCTCCCGTTCGGCTTGTGCCCAGCACCGGCAACGTTTCAGCGGCTCATGGACACAGTCCTGTGAGGCCTAAAGTGGCTAACGTGCCTAGTATATTTGGACGATGTAATTGTATTTTCAGCGACATTTGACGAGCACTTGAAGCGACTACACACGGTATTTCAAGCGATACGATCGGCCGGACTAACACTCAAGCCAGAAAAATGTCACTTTGGCTTCGAAGAGCTTCTTTTCTTGGGACACCTTGCCTGCAGTGAAGGGGTACGGCCTGACCCAGACAAAATAGCCGCTGTTGCAAGTTTTCCTAAGCCACCAGACAAGAAGGCAGTGCGGCGATTTTTAGGCCTGTGCGCCTATTACCGACGCTTCATTGAGAATTTTTCCCGTATCGCATCACCTTTAACACAACTCACCCGAGAATACGTCACGTTTGTGTGGGGTGAAGAGCAGCAGGAAGCGTTCAACGAGCTGCGACAACGTCTTCAAAGCCCGCCAGTTCTCGGAAACTTCGACGATGATGCTCCGACAGCGGTTCACACCGACGCCAGCAATGTCGGCTTAGGAGCTGTGCTCGTTCAGTGGAAAGATGGCGCCGAACGAGTAATTGCTTATGCAAGCCGGACTCTCTTCCGTACAGAGAAGAATTACTCTACCACTGAAAAAGAGTGTCTTGCGGTGGTGTGGGTGGACATGAAGTTTCGTCCATATTTATACGGCTGCCAGTTCAAAGTCATCAGTGATCACCACTCGCTTTGCTGGTTGACGAACATGAAGAACCCGTCAGGACGATTGGCACGCTGGAGCCTCAAGCTTCAAGAATTCGATATGGCTATAGTTTATAAATCCGGAAAGCGACATACAGACGCCGGTTGTCTTTCTCGCGCCCCATTAGAAGATGTAAATGCTGAAGATGATGACTATGCGGCGTTTGTCGGTATAGTCAACAAGTCTATAATCACACAGCGGCAACGCGACGATCCCGAGTTGCAACCCCTTATTGATTTCTTAGAAGGACGCACATCTGCTATGCCAAAGCTCTTCGCAAGAGGGGTAGAATCGTTTTGTTTGCACAACGAGGTCCTTTATAAGGTGAACTTTTCTCCGAGCGGCAACACTTACTTACTTGTCGTCCCAACACCACTCAGGAAAAAATTACTAAAGGCGTGCCATGACGAACCGACATCCGGTCATTTAGGCCACACACGTACGCTATGCCGAGTGAGACAGAAGTATTACTGGCCGAAACTGACGGCAACCTATCAACAGCACGTTCGGACTTGTCTTGAGTGCCAACGTAGGAAAGTGCCAGTCGTCAAACCAGCAGGGCTCCTCCATCCAATTGATGTGCCAGAAACTCCATTCGCTCATCGGAATGGATCTTCTAGGACCATTTCCAACTTCAGCTACCGGTCGCAAATGGATAATTGTAGCCACAGACTACCTTACTCGCTACGCCGAAACCAAAGCTTTGGAGCGGGGCACAGCAAGTGAAGCAGCACAGTTTTTCATTGAGAATATAGCCATGAGGCATGGCGCTCCATCTGTAGTAATAACTGACAGAGGAAAAGCGTTCACAGCCGAGCTATTACGCACAGTTTTAAGACTAAGTGGAACATCTCACCGGCGCACAACGGCATACCATCCACAAACAAATGGTCTGACGGAACGGCTGAACAAAACACTTGCGGATATGCTTTGCATGTACGTCGATGTGGAACATAAAAACTGGGATGAGACACTGCCTTACGTCACTTTCGCTTACAATACGGCACAGCAAGAGACAACACGCATGACACCATTCCGCCTTCTCTATGGCCGTGACGTCACAACCATGCTCGACGCTATGTTGCCGCATGAAAGTGATGGCGTTGACACAAGTGCAGACTACATAACTCAGCTTGCTGAAGAAGCCCGCCAACTTGCCCGCGTACGTATTCGTCGCCACCAGGACTATGATACAAGGCGCTATAATCTTCGTCACCGACCTGTCTCCTATGAACCAGGACAGAAAGTTTGGATCTGGACCCCAGTTCGCCATCGTGGCCTCTCGGAGAAGCTCTTGAGACGGTACTTTGGGCCGTATAAAGTCCTCGGCGATCTCAGTGATGTTAGCTATGAGGTGATTCCCGACAGTCCACATTGTTCAAGACGTCAAAGACATGCGCTAGAAGTTGTGCACGTGGTTCGGATGAAACCTTATTTGTCCGAATGAACCCGTGGGCTGCCAGTGACTACAAAACCTTCCACCATGATGACGAAGCATCGGGACGATGCCTTCTGGAGAGGGAGGCTAATGTCACTGTTATTAGCCGTAAGCACAAAAGGAGGAAGAAGCCAGCATCACGTGTGGCGGTCTCTGGCGTTTTCGAGGAAGACGACGTTGCCCGTCTGCTCTTGCGCTTTGTTTTTGTGTGCCAATAGAGCCTTGCTGTTAACTTCGAAAGGAAGCCTTGTGTCCTGTTCTTTGCACGTTGCGACAATATGGTTGTAGAACAGGAATGCGCTGTGCACTAATTTTGTTCAGCTGAAATGCGTTAGCACTGGGTACAACGGCATCTCACTGAGGAGTTTTAAAGAACATTCGTGCAACTGAATAGTTTGTTTAATTAATATTTGCTCAAGCACGAATTTTCTGTACTTTGTTTTTAGCTATTAAAAATAACATAGGCCCTAGTAGACACCACAAAAGTCTATGATGATAAGGAAATAGGTGCGGAAACTTCAAGGCGGCGTCGTGACCAATGTTTTCTTTTAAACAAGGACTGATGCAAAAATTTGTTTTTGTAGCAATAGGTAGCTTATTACCCACTCATCACGGCTGGAAACCTCGTTTTCACGAGTGCACGACAGTTATTATTTAGAGACCTTTTCAGAGCGCCCAGTCACAGTTTCGGTTTCAAAGAGCACCGACCTAAACATGAGCAGTTTCGGTGGAGAGGTAAACACAGCTGCCCACGTGACCGCACAAAACTGCGACATGGCGGCGCCCACGAGAGCATGCTTTTGCATGCGCCACCACAGGCAAGCGAGGAAGAAATTGCAGGTAGTGCAAGGAGCGTGCCAAGCAAACAGCCAACACAAAGTCGTGATGTGGATTTGTTTACATTCCCGCTACAAGGGGCTCCACATTCCTCTCAGTCACATGGCGTAACTTTAAAATTGAATTTAAATATATTCAAGGCTATATTTGCTCTTGATGTTTCATAGATGTTGTGCAAGACTCTCGATAAATCTATCTCCCTCATTATCTCGTCATCGAAATTTCGTGCCAGTGCTCCTTTAAGTGCCTTTTGCCCTACCAAGCATCTTCTTGCAGAAAGTGTAGCATCTTTTGTATTGTAAAAAAGTAATTTGCTAATACAAAAAAAATTGCTTTTCTCTTCAGCCACCTTTTAATCCTAGAAATATGTGAAAGGACAACCTTTAAGTCAACAAAACAACAAGCTGCCATCACTTTGTTGTGACAGCACCACGAAGGTCACTGCCAGCAACAAAATATGGCTGGGAATCAAAGGAAGGATTAGGTTTGCCAGGTGCCGCTTCGCCACGCACAGAGTGTGCTTTATCTAAAACGCCCCGACACATTCTGCAACTGTACAAACTGGAGTGAATTTTGAAAAAGGTGGACTAGGGTCTGCACATCACAAACTTCATCTGAGCAGGGTTACGGAGCGTCAGTGAATGTAGCACCACACTGCCAATGTTACGGTTGTACGCATGCGTGAGCAATCACAACAGTGTTCATGTGGTTCAAATGTCGATGGGCGACCCCCTCACCATTCATGTTATGAAGGGTATATAATCGTTTATTTTGAGTGCATAAGTGGTAAAACAAACACCTTTAACTCTCATGTGCACTTCTATCTATTCAGCCTAAAAGTACCAGGAGGGGATGCCACAGATGTTAGCAAAGAGAGTTGTCTGAACAAGCTTGCACACATTTGGATACTGTAGCAAGAATAGAGAGAGAATTTATTTAGAAGGGGTGTTGCAGCCTAGTTTGAGGCTGCAGCCTAGCTTAGCTTTAGGAAGGAGGAGACGAAGTATTAAAGTGAACGTCTTTGGACTGTCACCAACACCTGCAGTTCCCCAGTCAAAGGGACCAGGGAAGAGAGAAAGCATCCAAACATGAGTTAGAGCCCCGCAACATAGTGCAGCCTCGAAGCTGAATCCAGGGTGTTTTGCAGCGAAGTTTTCAGGCTTTTCATTATGTCATGCAGAGCCGATGAAAATCATCATCCTCATAAAACAGCCCATGATCTCTTCTGCTTCACTTCCAAAACACGTGTGCCGATTTGTTGAGCATGGAATGCAGTAACTCACATGGTCGAAAGAATAAGTACAGAGAGAGAGAAATAAAGAAAAAGAAGGAAGAAACAGACAAGGAAATACACAGAAGAAATAGGCAGAAAAAAAGAGAAGACAGAAAGATTGATCCAAATAACGAGCCACCCAGTTCCATGCTTGCTTCAGGCTAAGCTCTACCAGCGTGAAGCAGTCTCAATTTTTTTTAGGCAACACAGATATTCTACAGAAATTTTTTTTACAGTAAAGCTCCTGTTGTTTTTGCACACTACCTCTACACTGAGGGAGAAATACTTCACTACATCTGAAATGACACTGTTTTGATTAAGTAACAAAATCTTCTTAATTAACTTCTTAATTTTTTAATTGAGGACAGTTACTTGTACTAGAAATTTGCAGTGCATGACAATTTACGGAATACCCATTTTTCGCAAGTCACAAAAGTTATGCGTTAATCTGAGATATTCATCATTAAATTTTAAGACAATATAAACACTGATTCCACCCAGTGTGCACGAAACCTGACCACACTGTTACATTAGACCAGAACTGCCTGTGACAAACATCCAATCAGGAAAATAGGCAAGCATTACTAAGTACACAAGTACATAACTTATTTTTGGGGTGTGATGTGTAGTGCTTAAGTGCATCTTATGTTACAAGCAGGCAAAAAAACTATATTGCTGTCTACAAAAAGAAGCACCACAGTGGTTGCTCGTGAGTTTCATGCATTAGAGAAAGAAAAGATTGATATTAGTTTTCTAGAGCACAGCTCAAAGGAAAGAGATAAATACCAAACAGCACACAGAAGGGTAAGCTGATTGTTGGTGCAAGTTAGACGACTGCTTTTCACAATAACGTACAGCCACAATGTGCCTTCATTCAAATTTCGTCACTTGTCACAGCTAGCTCCAGTCTAACCTAACAGAGTGGTCATATATTATGCACACTGACTGCAAACAGTTTCACTATCCCCCAACATTTGATGACAAATATTTCCAATTGTGGGCAACAAGAAAAAAATGGGTATAAATTGTCACGCACAAATTCCCAACATATACAACTGCCCTCAAGTCAATAATTAAAAGTTAACTGAGCTTTTGTTTATTAGTTGCAATAGTGTGTTTTCAGCTGTGGCAAAATATTTTTATATCGACGTAGAGATCGTGTGTGAAAATGGCAAGCTTTAGTGTCACAGATTTTTTGTAAAAAAATCTTTATTGTCTGAAAAAAAAAAAATTATGACTCCAACGTTACCATACTTCAGTGTCATCTGAATAGCCTAACATCCTCCAAACTTCAAAAGAATAAAATAGTTCACGTCAACTTTATAAACCATTTAGGGAGAGGAAGGTTCAAGCACGCTTATAAACAAGCTAAGAAAAGTACTCATCCAGCAGCTAAATCATCATAATCAAATTAGCACTCATTCATTCAATCACACACATACACACTAACATATCACTGAGACCCCCTCAAACACACACAGAACTTCCATGTGTCAGGGGATGATCTTGGGAGTTTACAAGTGGGTGTACATAAATGACAGAACGTCAATTTGTGTTTAACTCTTCAGGTGTGAATTATAATGAACTGTCTGTAAATGTCAAAAATTTATACAACATTCTAAGATGTTCAATATTACATTGCACAAAATAAAATTAAGAAATTGGGTATTTTGGCGAGCTTTACTCATTATATATTTAAATATTTAATCATACTACAGTCAGTCATGTTCGATTTTTACACATAAAAATGGAAATCTTAGGCCCAAACTGCATACACAGTTTGTTTTTGGCCGAGTTCATTTCAAGCGAAGAAAAATGGTGCTTATAAAGTTGGTTATGAAACGCGGCATGTCGAGCAACCCATCGAACACCACAGTGATTTCACTAAAATAATCAGCTTCAGATTTACGCAGCACATTGGGGTTAAGTCAAGACACATTGACTATGTAGAAGGTTCAATTGATCTTATAATCAATGTATCTTGCCCTTCCTTTCTCAATGGTCTGAAGAAAATGGCCAAAGCAAGTTGCATCCATATATGCGAATGCTGTGTCTGAAGGGATTAATTATTTCTCTATCCCGAGTTACCAAATAGCCAAACCACATTTCACCAGAAGATAAGTGACGGCAAGCACTTTCTTAAAAGGGTACTAACACCCTTTTGAGATTACAAGATTACTCTGCCATACAAATCCCCTGTATACAGAGACAGCTCTGAGCAAATATGAAGCTCATAAAATGCTGGTAAGATTTTTTTTTTTTCATCAATTTTACCATGGTACTGACGTTAACAATAACCTGAGGTCAAGCTTCAGTACTAATCCTGGCGACTTTCACGCAGCAGTCTCATAATGACATCACGCACAGAAACTTCTAAAATAGCCGCATGTGCATCACCAACTGAGCCGCAGTGTGGAGCATGTCTTGCATGAGTATGCGACAAGAGGCTCATACCGTGTTGTGACATCAGGGTGCAATAGGAAGTGAAACTAGCTTTCAAACCCACAGTGCAGTTAATTTTCCAGGGTGCACTCATGCTTAGCAATGCATTTTCTAGCCTTTTGAGGGCTTGGCCTTTCATTTGACACAAAAAAACTGAAAATTTTCGTGTCAGTACCCTTCCTTTCATGCCTTATGAAACAGTTTTTGACAAGTTCTAGCACTGAAAATGTATATGCATCTAAACGTTCGTGACCATGCAGCGGTGGGCAAGTTACATTTAGCACATTCGCACTATAGCAACAACAGTGCTGAATGAACCAAAAGTAGCGGCACAGGGGATCCGGTTTTGTTGGACACAGCTATATACAAATAATGAAGTCGAGAAAACCATGGGGGGCAATAACTGGCACTCGTTTGAGTGTACCAATTACAAGATAAGACGAGAAAATGGAAAAAGAGCAACTTGCTGGCAGTATGGGCTCAACCCCCCTGAATTATGCGTGAAGCACACATACTGTGCAGCGTGATCATGCAAGAAAAATGGTCAACATTTGCCATCACATCTAAGTAGCACTGGCTCATACCTCCCGAGCGCAACAACGCATGAAAGAGGGCGACCGAATGGCCACCACCACAGGACAACTGGTAGTGTACCCACGTGCAAAACATTGAGGTTTTTGGTTTGTAGCCTAGCACAGTGACATGCTTTTTCATTCACTGAGTATTTTTTTTTTTTCATTAACGGTAGTGTAAAGATTATGCACAAACTTGTAACTTGAGCATCAGCAGTTATACATGTATTTCCTCACACACTTTTGTTTTCCCTTATACCATAAATGCCCCATCTCAAGTAGATTTCATATACCCTCCTTGTTTCCTTGCTCGGTATAGTTCTAAAATCACTAAAGAAATATCAGATTGTTTCTTTACTGTCATACAATAATGCATCTAATTAAGCTGCTCCAATCCATGTCAGTGGGGAGGTGCACGTGTAGATGTACAGAGCAGCCAGGTGCTTAGATATGTTGAACCTTCTTTATTGCAAAATAACTTATAAATTTCAACACTCTTTCACCAAAGATAATTGAAATGGCACACCTCAGTCAACGTCTCAATGAAATTCCTTCCCTTCCTTCACACGAGGCTACATCTATACACTTTGCTTCCAATGCTATAACAATATATACAATTTTATAAATTTAAATAGACTGCCTTCATATCGAATCCAATTTCACAACTCATATGGCAAGCTTTAAATGACAATAATAAAATGAATACCTTAATGAAACATGACGTACCTAAATGCAAAGCCGCTTCTAGCAGTGCATTGAGAAAAAAACAAAAAAAAAACTTTGACTCACTTGCAAGGCGATGCTATTTGTTATGTTTGTGTAGTGATATACAGTCTCACACATGGAATACTTGAGACCATAGGTCGGCGACCTCACTTGGATAGAGTCGCGAGTCTAAGCGAGTCCAGGTGAAAATTTTCTTGAGTGCGAGCGAGTCCGGCTAAGGAAAATTATGGTGAGTCGGTCCAAGTGAGTTCCACAAATTTCACCGACCTATGCTTGAGACCAATTAACATGATGACATTTAATCATTTCTTTATGAAGGCACAAACTGGCTTAATGTACATCTTACATTTGTAGTATAAGATAAGCAGCCATTATCTCGTTTAGATAGCTGAGCAAATACTGCATGTATGAAAGAAGCTGGTTAGCCTGGCTGCTCGCTGACCAGGTAGCTAAGGAATAAACACACTGCCAACTACTACTGTTGACTGCCACTAACTTTAGGAGAAAAGTTCAAGCCCGCGTGGCTATGTACCCGGGCTTTTTACCGAAAAGCTCTCAGGTCGGGCCAAAGCAAACAAACGAGTGGCGAGGCGATAAGCAAGGCCATTTACCTATGTAGAGGGGAAAAATAAAGGCCGAAAGATTACCTCGCTCTTACTACTCACGTGACTTCACGCCGAATACAAAACAAACGAAACGCCAACAGCATGGTCGGAGTACGGTTGTTAGCGCCCTATCTCCGCGTTCAAAACGACTGCCACAGTGGCCGTCGAAAACGCGGCGGCTTTAACCTAGCTCGACGGAAGACATCTGGATAAGATTTTTCTGTCATGCTCCACAGCTGATTAACTTTCGCTAGTCGTTGAGAGGGAGGTAGCAGCGACTTCACGAAAGATCGTGGTCAAATGAACGTCTAAAGTTTCGACTAAAAAAGCTCGGCATTCTCACTTAGGGAGAGCCGCAAATTACAGAACGGAGCACGTAAGCAGGCGCGAGATATGAGCTCCGGCAAGTGCTTCTTCAGCGCGAGCACGCGCAAGCTAAAGTAGCAGAATGTGCCCTTTGGTTTCTATCCTATTGCGATGAGAACTTAGGCCGAGCTGGGAATGAGCGTTCTTACCGTGCTGGGAAGACTGCGATTTCACGTTCGGTCAGCCGGCTGTTGCTGGCTAGAACACTGCAATGGTTTCAGCTGCCCGAAACTGGCCTGTAGTGCAGCGCTCAACCGGCATAGCAGTCCGCGGACACCGTGTGCGGGCTACGCGGGCAGCCAGAAGAGAGACTTGAGCCGCACTAGCAGGTGGAAGCGTTTCCCTTTCATCGCACGAGTAGCCCACACATCTTCGAGCCCCTTCCGCTGGAACCTGCAACTCCGATTGACGAAAATCCCGGCTGGCCCTCTTGTTTACGGCGCTAGCTCACCTCCAAACGGGCTGCGTTTGGGGGGCTGCTAGACCGCCGCCGCTGCCCGTCACGGCTGGTGGAAGGATCCCGGGCGCCTGGCGCGGGGTCCGCGAGGCAGAGTGCGAGGCTCGCGTGGAGCTCGAGCCCTGCGACGATTCGACGGCCACCAAAGCCAGCTCACAACGAAGAAGACGATGCGGACACGGATGCCCAAACAAGCGACAATCCAGATACGCAACCAACACAACCGCAACACAACTGGAATACCCGCAGGGTGTCACGACCCATAAAGTTAGTGCGTATGCCGCTTCAGAAAGTAAACGTCGCTCTTTGTAACTTAGTTCTCGCAGTACACGCAATTTCACGCAGCGCGGCACTCGCACAATCTATGAAACAGCCATTGAAGTAGTGAGCAATGGTTGCTACGGCAGCGCTTTTTTTGCTGCGGCTTATTTTGGAAGTACACATTTCAAGCAAGGTATCGTAGGGATGCATTGTGTTGAAGGGTCAAACCTCTAGCTGCCGCGCGGTGCAGAGTGGGAAGGCCTAGGCGCTAGGCGTAGGGCCATCGTTGTGCGTGGTACCTGTTCTGCGATTTCGAGCGACGGAGTTGAGCCGTGCGACAATGATTAAGCTTTTCTCCCTCAAGCAGCAGCAGAAAGATGGCGAGGCGACGGGCAATAAGCCGACGAGCCAGAAACGTGCCTCAGCGGCCCAGCTACGCATTACGAAGGACATCAACGAGTTGAACTTGCCCAAGACCTGTCAAATGGAGTTCCCAGATCCGGACGATCTGCTGAATTTCAAATTGGTCATTTGCCCCGACGAGGGCTTCTACCGAAACGGACGCTTCGTGTTCAGCTTTCGCGTAAGTCCAAACTACCCGCACGAACCGCCCAAGGTCAAGTGCGACACAATGGTCTATCACCCAAACATAGACCTGGATGGTAACGTCTGTCTCAACATTCTGCGCGAAGACTGGAAGCCTGTGCTCACGGTCAACTCTATTGTCTACGGCCTGCAGTACCTCTTCCTTGAGCCAAACCCCGAGGACCCGCTCAACAAGGACGCCGCGGAAGTTCTGCAGAGCAACCGGAGACTGTTTGAACAAAACGTCAAGAAGGCCATGCTTGGAGGCTACATCGGCGCGACGTACTTTGAACGGTGCCTGAAGTAGCCCACTATGCTGTCTTCTCGTATCTTTTTGGGGAATAAGGGTAAATGAAATAGTGTGTAATGATGCTGCCGCTGCTACTGGTGCTGACACCGCAATCATTCTGCTTGGTGCTTTTGCAATGCGGCGCTTGTGCCAGGCGGGAATGAAAGCACGCGTCACGGGATCGTTACAGTTCTCGTAGTGTGCTTATAATTGACTGTATTTGTTGCGCATATTAAGAAGGTTCCTCGAGGGACTCTTGTTTTATAAAATTTTGGGCTATACGGTCACTCGCAAGTATGTTTTCGAGTTAAGTCGATTTTCACGAATGTATTTACGATCAGCTCTACCTGTACTACTTTAGATTCTTTTTGATGACGGCATAAGACGGGTGCACGTTTCTGTGACGCCTTTATTGAAGCGGTTACTATTCTTTAGTTACTCGGCATGTTGTAGTCAGGGTCTGTCGTGCGTCGATGTGCACTTGCTTTCACCGGATCGGTGGACGTGTGTGTGTGTGTGTGTGCGTCTACAACATTGTTCCTCTGACTTTGTCTGGCTTTATAAAGCCAGGCTATGCTGACAGACAATGTGCGACTGCCGAGAAATTCATTGTACTGCACGTGTTGATTCCCTTTTGTTACGTAACTATGGTTGATTTGTTCGTTTTTAATTTGGCCTATCTAATTGCTCCATGATGACATTGACTTTGTTGCTCGCTACATAATGCAACCCTGCGACCTTGTACAATTTTGACTGATTTAGTACTCTAAACAATATGAATTTTTATGCTTCGTGAAATCTATGTGTAAAGAGTTACATTTTTCTCAGCAAGTTTGCCAGGAACTTCACAGCTACTCTTCACATGTCAGTTTTTTTTTTTTTTCAGTTGGCATGATGGAGAGCCACATTGAACCAGCCGTTTCATGCTGGCAAGAATGTATGTTTGGTTATTTCTGCTCTGGGTGCTCTGTTTAAGACTTGATGGTCACATTGCTACAACTGCTCTGCAGGCTTTCACTATTTTCGCCGTTAAATTGTGCTCTGTTCGTCGGTCCAAATGTCTCAGACTTATTGCCACCAGCACATACACTTCTTGTTTTGTTTTTGCTGCCATTTCCTGCACTTCATTCTGCTATTATTCCTTTTTCTTCACCATCTTGCACTGTGCTGTCCATGAGTGCTGTCATGCAGAAATGAAAACTAGTTGCAGGCACCACTTTACAGTCTTGTGGCCTAGTCACAAAAATTATTTGGGGAATTCTGCTGTCACATGATGAATAAGTAATAGCTTCTATAATTCCTCACTGTAATTGTACCATGATCAGTTTCTCAATACAATCGTGATGTATGGCCTATGAACTCTCAGTGGTGTTGTGTGTGCCTTTAAAGAAATCCCCAAGGCGATTTCCAGTCAATAAGGCTACTTTGCTTAGCTTAATGGGTAAAAAACAATGGGTTGCTAGCTGGCCAGTTGTCGCTGGTGAAGCGACACTTGCATGTAAATCCAGTAGCAAAATTTGCTAGGAGCCAAGGGACAAAATAGTAGCTTGATAGATTCGAAGCACTCGGCTCGATAGCGATGCCATTCAGCAGGCACTGCTAAAGATTACAATCAGCCAAACCATATTGTAACATAGACTGGCAACCTTGTGGGCTGATATATATCATTGAGCTTCTGTGTCCCACCCACAGGCAGTGCCAGATGCAGTTGGTGTGTATTGGCTGCTGGCAGGACATCATGCTCTTTCCTAAATTTCTTTTTCTTTCTCCGAAGAAATAACGTAAAGCTATTTTTTTACATTTTATAACAATTTCTTGGCATTTGATTTACACAACTGTCAAATTGGCCCGGAACACACGGTCTATCCTGAACGGTCCACTTCAATGGTCTTCTCAATTGTGGAAAGCATCACGTCTGCTCTGACAAGCTGTTCATGTCTTGCCTGCCGACAATAGCCAAGGGCAGAGAAGTGTTTGGGTTGAGCTATTGCAGAACAAACTGTGTGGCTAGTTGGCTATTTATATTCACTAAAAGAGTATAGCACAAACACCATCTTTTTGCTGCGTTTGTAGTTTTTGAACTATACTTTTGCTCTTCATGGGTTGGGCCAGCAGAATGAAAATGTATCACCTGGGACAGAAGATTGTGCCAATGTCTTCGAATGGACCTCGCCTTAAAGAGCTCAACTGTGCATTTATAGCAGATACTCTGCCAAGAATTGGCAGAGTGATGTCGTCTACTTGTTGAAAGTGCTCAACAGTATTGCACTGCAACAGTGTTGAGCACTTTCTGCCGGCTGCTTTTAACTGTAGACAAAAAGCCAGTAGTTAAGGGTCTTTGGTAAGCGAGATTTAGCAATTATCTTCTGTTCCATTTTGAATGTTGCTTTGCTCGCTTAAAAATATTTTTTTCACGTATACGTAGTATGTGCTGGTTTACTACATGCATGTCACTCGGACATGAATTGTAGCAGTTTAGTGATGTCACATGACTAGCAATGCTGGCGCCTGCCTAGATAAACTTTTGACCAGTTGCTTAGGGCAAATGGAAAAGAAAGGCATAGAACTAAAAATTGATTGTTTTCGTAGTTTAATCGTGCATGAGCAGTGGGTTGATGTCATTTTAAGAAGGATAACTTTCACACTTTCTTGTAACATGGCAGACAGACCTAAGCAGCCAGAGAAATTTCAACAAATCCAGGAGTGATAGTGGTGAAAATCTAAATACAAACAGATTGGTATAATTGCGACCCTGTTTCTCGAAATGGGGTTGGGGAAACTCTTCTAGTCTCTCATCTTTCCAATCAAGCGATAGAATGGTTCTCCCACCATCGCAGGTGCCAAAGCTACCAGGCTTTGCCCCGAGTGCAGCACCCGTAACAGCAGCAGTAGGCAGGGGCTTTTTTTTTTTTCTTTTTCAGTACATGTATTGGTTGCCACTGGATCCAGTTACTCCTCCAAGATGTATGTGTGCGCACTGTCTCGAGCCTCTTGAAATGTGCGATGCCATGGATTACAAAGATGTGGAAGCAGCAGTGTTGCGATCAGTGTGTGTGCCACGGGGCCTATGAGGTTGCTTTTTCACTCGGGTCTTGCCTTAGTGACGAGCCATCATTTCATTGTCAAAGTCTCGCTTGGCAAGAGGACATCGTAAGCCATCCCGCGCGTTTATTACAGGGAGTTGTGCTCCCTGGTTGCAGCATATGTTACGGTGTATGTGTGCATGTATGCGTGCCTGACAAGCATTGTTTGGTTTGTATCTTGATTGATTGGCGACTCGGCATGCTGACGTAAGGAATGTAAAGACATTTCGTTTAGGTTGTTGTGTCCGAAGAAGCCCAATGTTTTTTCTTTTAATTCTGTTCCCAAATTTTTGTTTTTAACTCTGGGTTGAGTGAATAAATAAAAAAAAAATGCCAGTTGCGACTTCAGGTGTGCTATTGCGTTTTGTTATGGTGTGATATTACTGTTGGCTGAATGCTGTTCATGGCCACAACACAAAGTAATTTTTCGGTCTGTCAGCCTTGTGCAAGTTGCCTTCAAGAGTTCTACAGTGTGTACTCCAGACAGTTATGGGTTCCTGAGCAGCGAGTGAGCATATTATAACTAATACCAGTGAAGCTTTTTATTTCTGTTGATCGAAAGCTTTTTTTGTACCGCTGTTGCTTTTGAATCCCTCTGGCAGATGATTCTGGGTTGGGTTTCGATGCCTGGTAGAATTTCTTATGTCGTGACTAGACGTAAGCTATTCATGAGCAAAGAGTTTTTTGATTCATAAAAATAAATGGCCAAACTTTGTTTTCAAATGCTATCTGATGTTAAAGCTTTTTTTTATTTTGAAACTTTGCCACATTAAAGAAAGGTGATATTTCATTAAACCTACAATATTGCCGAGTGCCCCGGGCTTAAAAGTTTGACCTTGCAAGTAGCACGTTTAATATGTGAGTGTTACTTACAAGCAGCATACGTATATTACAGATTACATAGGTCTGCAACACACTGACACCACCTCAAAACAAATTGGCTTCAATCTAGGCAACACCCACATGTGTGCTTTGATTGCACAAGTTGATTAAAGCAGCAATTATTTCTATCGCATCCGCTCGCTCTATAGTACATTGATCGGGGAACTGACACTTGTTGACATGTCTTGCAGACAACAAAGGCGCATTTCAAGGCTGCACACTAAGTCGCATGCTTCATTTTTGACCATGATAGCAGTATTCTGATGGCAAGAAGCATAATATGGGCACACAAGAATCGCACTTGTAATGGTTATTAAACTGGGTTTCGTCAATGCAGCACCCCTGATGGTCCGCTATTAGCTCCAATATGCATGAGCAGTAATGACTAAAAGTGCCACAATGATGAGTGGACATGGACGCCTTGTTTCTTAATGGCCATCTTAAATTAGGTTGTAACCTTCAACAAAATGAACAAAATTAAAGTGGTTATGCATTATGTTGTGCATTTTACTTCTCAACATAATAGAACTATAAATGTCTGCTCGGTTGATTATAGCCACATATATTCAGTTGTGCGGGGCTCAAGGTGCATGTTCCGTTAACAAAAATGGTCAAATACAATCGCAGCAGAATTTTACTGCAGTGTGCAGAGCCACATGCAGCCTGTTGTGACATACCCATAACTGTAGTGCACGTGCTGTGGTCGTGGCCAAGCCCAGAGCTAGCACGCATTCGCCACGTCTGGGCAACTGATCACTTTCGCCCATCGTATTCGCACAGGTTGTTACAAGGACAATTTTACCCATCTTTATTAGACGTCACGCTCTAATTCAACTTGCTTCTTTTTATGTGATGCGTCTCTTGTGATGTCATGTAAATGTTTTATGTCTAAGGATGGTTTGCTGATTGAAAAAAGAAAGAAAAAAAAGCTGCCATTACTGAAATGATTTCAGCCTTCTCGTGGTGTGGCTCTTGAGTGTTGATATGATGCATTTAGACCATGCTGCGAAACAAAATTGACTTCGCATCAACTCTACACCAAACAAGATGAAACAACAACTGTCAGCAGCATCGGGTTAAACCAGCATATAAACAGTATGGCTATGACACACACAAAAAAAGACAGCATATTCACGGGGTGAATGAAGAGTGGGGAGAGCCGCACGCCGCTTCAGCCTCCCATTGTCGTACTGCAGGGTCCTCGCGGCGCTGCCGCACAGCTTCGTGGCACGCTTCTGCCTTACCCGCCCATGTGTTGATGTCCCTTTTTTCAGCGCGAGCCACCGCCGCCCTGCGCGCACGCCACTCAGCCACCTTGTTCATTCTCTGTCGCCGAGCCTCTGAATGTTGGTTCGCGCCAAAGCGGCGCTTTTATTGTGCATTGAGTGCCCCCTAGCATACGTCGCGGCCGAAGAACATGCAATCGTATTTCTCTCCTTCCGTACGCGAGACGTCAATCCTTCTTTTCTACAAGTAATGCCCTCTAGTGTCGTACAATTTGCATTTTTCAGCGTATAGTACAAGTATTGCTCTCTATGGCGGGTTCAAGAATTAAAGAGGGCTGGTTACCCACAACAGAGATGCACAAACCACGCCACACGAAAAGCCAGAGTCGTCACGAAATTGAACACGCATACTACTCGGACTGACAGTCAGAGTAGTATGTCCGAGTAGTGCATTTGCCACAGGGACTGACAGTTCGAGTAGTGCATTTGCCACAGGGAGCTTCGCCCCTAAAAAATCGGGAAAAGCCAGAGTTGTCATGAAATGGAACACACATACTACTCAGACTGACAGTCCAAGTAGTGCATTTGCTGTGCATGTGACCTCTTCAGTGTCCCCCCTAAAAATGATTTTGCAACAGCAACTGGTGCACAGAATTTGAAATCCACGAAAGAGAGAGTAATAATGTCAAAGTGATTCATTAAGCCCTGCAGCTTAATTGGCGATAGCGTGCATCTGTAATTTACTCCTCCTTTGCAACATAATGTGAAAAGCTATTAACGAATTACCAAAGCATAGAGGAGACTTTGCTTGCCCATCTGAAGCATCACACTGGCATTTTCTGGCGACATGATGGCAACATTTTTTTCCCATCTGCATGCTTACGACAGTATAAGACATGTCTTTGTATTCAGTGTGTCTTTCGCATACTGAGAATATATAATTAAATACACACAAGTAAAAACATTTTAGTAAGTAGATGTGGAGTGGTTTACAAATTTTTTTCCAAATGTGCTTTCAGCTAGCCATACCAATTATTGATAGCACACAGATATAGCAGAGGCCCTTGTTTATTATCATGCCTAGTAATGAATATGATGTAGTGATGTGAAACACCAGAATTTAAGCACAAGTTTTAAAACTGATTGCTTGCAAGATTCACAGTACCTTACTTAATAGAACTTGTGAAATTCTCAGCATATTTGCTAGAAAACTGGGAAGCACCAGTTTAGAGAGAAGAGAAGAAAACTTTATTTGCGCATAACGCGGAGCATTCCAAATGGTCGGGCCCCTATTCCAGGGCTCCGCTGGCCCTAGCCATCATCTCTACCCGTTGGACCAGCCAGCGCTCATCAACAATGGCCGAGCTGGACAGCAGCGCCTCCCATTGTTCCTCTGTGTTGTTCATGTTGTGGTGTTCTTCATTATGATGCGTACACTCCCACGTGATGTGAAACAGAGTTGGTGTGGCCCCACACCACGGACATATATCTTTGTATGCTGTGGGGTAGAATACATGCAGCCTGTGTAAGTTCGTGTATGTGTTTGTTTGGATTCTGTGTAATGCCACCGATTCCATTGCTGTGAGTTTCTTATGCGGTGCTGGATACACTTTTCTATTGTCCCTGTAATACTGAAGAATTGCACCAAAGTTAGGGTCTAGGGGCGTTGGATCCTCTATTGCAGTGTGCAAGGAAGCTCGGTAATCTGTGAAGCCTCGAGCCGCCTCATCCCCAAACTGGTTCCCGGTGACGCCCTCGTGCCCTGGCGCCCAGATAATGGTTTGGGTGTATTCAATTGGGAAGTCCTTGTGAGCTTTGGTTAGAATTTGGAAGGCCTTCATACATATTCTACCTTTTTCGTAATTTCTACATGCAGCCTTCGAGTCTGTGGTTATTGTCATTGGGGCTTTTCGCTCCCTGCCCTCCTTGATTGCCAGCGCGATCGCTATCTCCTCCGCTTCTATGATAGAGGCTTGGGCTATGGAGGCACAACTTGTGACGTTTCCTTTTCGGTCTGTGACCACGGCCACATTGTTCTTTGCATTTGCCTTATATGGTGCAGCGTCAGTAAATCTCGCCGTATTCAGATATTTTGTCTGTGTATCTATGTAAACGACTCTTGCTTTACGTCTTCCAGCATGTAAAACTGGGTCCATGTTCTTCAATAGGGGGCATATTTTGTACCAGGCTCTGACTGAGAATGACAATTCCTTGGCTCTTCCATGTGCCTGTACTTGTTCGCCGAGGCCGATCCTCTGAAGAAGTTTTCTGCCGGTTGTCGTCTGTAGCAGGCGGTTAATCTGGGTGGTTACTTGTGCCTCAGCCAACTCATCAAATGTATTGTGAAGTCCGAGCGCTAATAGCTTCGCAGTTGAAGTGCTTTGTGGTAGTCGCAGAGCCGCTTTATACGCCATCCTTATTATTTTGTCTGCTTTTTTTTTCTCCTCTCTATTCATGTTGTGGTAGGGTAGCGAGTATGTTAGTCTGCTGATGACTAAGCTCTTTACCAAACGAAGCACGTCTTGTTCTTTCAGTCCAGCACGATTGTTCGTTATTCGAACTATCATACGAACAATTTGTTGAGCTGTTCGTTTAATCACTGTGTGGAGACATCGCTGATTGGACTGTAACCACATCCCTAAAATCCGAACAGTTGTTTTCTCTGGTATAATATTGCCGTCTAGCTTGACCTCAAGGCGGAGGCTCGGGTCTGTCCTTTGTTTTTTACTCTTGGAGAACCGAATGAGTTCCGATTTGTCTGCTGAGCACTGAAGCCCCCTTTCTTTAGTGTAATATTCTGTGGTTTTAGCTGCCAGTTGAAGCCGCTCTTCTTTTTCCGCCAAGCTACCCTTGGTTGTCCATACAGTGATGTCATCCGCATAGAAGGAGTGTCGGATGTCGGGAATACCTTCCAGTTTTTTGGCTAGACCAATCATGGCTATGTTGAAAAGCGTAGGCGAGATCACAGCACCTTGTGCCTTTGCTCGGTGGGTGGAAGACATTGGATTCGTGTTCTCCTAATCTGATAACAGCGGTTCTTTTAGTAAGGAAGTTCTGTACATATTTGTACGTCCTTTGACCGCAGTTTGTCGCTGCTAGCCCATCTAATATGGCCTCATGGCTTACATTGTCAAAAGCGCCTTTTATGTCGATGGCCATGACAATGTTTTCTCCTGCTTTTGAACATTTGTTAGTACTTCCTCCTTTAAAAGCAGAAGGATGTCCTGTGTCGAAAGGTTCGAGCAGAAACCAAACATGGTGTTTGGCAACAAGTTATTTTGTTCAGGGTGCCGTTGAAGTCTGGCATTTATTAATCTCTCAAACACTTTGCCTAAGCACGAGGTAAGAGAGATTGGCCTGAGGTTTTCTATTGCCAATTTCTTTCCTGGTTTGGGTATCATAATTATTACAGCATGCTTCCATTGCTGTGGTATAGTGCCATTCACCCAGTGTTTGTTAATGAAGTTTAGAAGCACTGTTATGGCTTCGTCATTCATGTTGCGAATCATGGCATTGGTGATTTGGTCCACCCCAGGCGCTGTGTTGCGTTTCATGCTGACGATTGCCGCTCTGACCTCGGCATGCGTGAAAGGTGCATCCAGTTCTGAGTTTGGGAGCCCAGTGTATTTGGCCTGGTAAGGGGCTGTGATGGCTCGGGCGCCGAAACACTTAATATAGATGTCTTGAAGCAGGTCATCTCTTGTGCCTGGATATGTGTGCAATAATCTTTCTAGAGATTTTTGTCCTTCGCGTTTAGTTTTCAGAGGGTCAATCATGGCTCTTAGGATATTCCATGTCTTTGCTGTTCCTAGGGTTCCATTTAGTGAATCGCAAAATTGTTCCCAGTTGGCTGTAGCGAGTTGATTAGCGCACTGTTCGGCTTGATGCGGTATTTCTTCAATTTTCGCTTTGAGTTTCTTATTTCGCTTTTGCCTTTTCTATCTTTTAGTGAGGTTTCTTCTTGCTTCCCACAGGTGGAGAAGGTAAGCGTCTACTTCAGGGGTATCATCTGTTCTGGCGACAGTTTTGGTGTACATTTGCTTTTCATTTCGAATTACTTTGCACCACTAGTCCAAGTCGTCTATGGCGATCACGTGCGTTTTTAGCGCTTTTCTATATGCGTGCCAGTCTGTAATTTTGGCTGTGCCGATGTGTTTGCAGATTCGGCCGGTGCGGATTGTGGTGCTTAGTATGTAATGATCACTGCCCAGGTTTTCAAGGGTGTTGTACCAGTCCACGCTGTGGCAGTTTTGTACTATCGTCAAGTCCGGACTTGTGTCCATGGATACGCTGTTGCCTATCCTCGTTGGTATTGCAGGGTCAGTTAACAGAGTCATTTCCAGTTTCTCTATTTGTCTTGCGATATTCTTGCCTTTGGTGTCTTGCATCTTATACCCACAGCTTGCATGCCTGGCATTAAAGTCCCCAACTATGATTAATGGATTCCCTTTCGCCAGTTTTGCTGTCTCTTGAAAGAACTTGTCGAATGTTGCTCTCTTTTGTCTTGGGGGACTATAGATATTAAGTATGAAGGCGCTCTTTCCATGGCTTCCTTTGTAGGTTATTTCTGTTATGATATGCGGGATATCCGCCTCTTCAATGGGCGGATGACATATTGCTGTAATTGAGTTATCGACTAATGTAGCAACTTTACATTCTGCGTCCCCGGTACTATAAGTTTCGTAGCCTCGTAATTTTGGTTGTGTTCCGGCTTCCTGGACTGCTATGACAGCTGGTGACTTTTGTTGCGACGCCACCAGCTGCAACAGTTGCCCTCTTTTCCGCCGGAAACCACGGCAGTTCCACTGCCATATTTCGCACTTTTCTGACCGCTGCGTTTGATGATTAGCCATTATGCATCTCCTGGTTCATGGCCGACAATCCGGGCCTGTTGTAAATTTTCTCAGCTTTTTCTCTGATGTTGATGCCTGTGGCATGCTTTCGCAAGGCTTTCGTGAATTCGACGTGTTGTGCCTGCATTTTCTTGTCCAGAATCTCGAGCTTTCTATCTACATTTATCATTACTTGCTCTATAACTGTCGGTATAACTTCCTTTAATGTTTCTTTCAGCATCGACGACGTAATCATTGAGTCACCTCCTGCATTCGGTTGCGTCTGCGATTTCTGGCCACTCTGGGTGGGTATAGAATTTTGTTGCGGGTGCTGCGTTTGTTGCTTTTTTAGTTCCCTATTTTCGCGTTCTAGGTCACCTATTCTCACCCGCATTATCTCTAACTCACGTTCTAAGCGCGTGAGTTGTGGTGTTTGGTGTGAGTGTTGGGAGGATTTTGCTGCCCAGCTCACCTGGTTCTTCGCTTCCTTTTTCTGCGCCTTCTTGCCCTTGTGCTGTTGTTGCTTTACTTGGGCCTGCTTGTGGTCACCATTCCTGGAGTTGGAGCAGTCTCGAGAGCCGGACCTGGATCGGGATGTAGATCGAGATCTGGATCAGCAACTGGAACGGGCTCTGCCTGGCGGTGCAGAGTCCTCGCGGTCCGTGCTGAACCAGCGCCTCTTGAGTATGCCAGTGGTTTTTGGTGTGCTGTGTTGGTGCGACAGCAGCGACCGGCCCTTTTGAGGGACGTGTTTGAGTTTCTTGGTGCACTCCGATGCCGCCGTGGGATGGCGTCCGCCGCACAGGGCACATTCCGGATCGCAAGTGTGGTCCTCAGGTGGGTCTCTTGGGCGACAGTTACTGAACGCCTTTGTCATTGGTGTGGGACAAACATCCGTCCTATGTCCCTGGCTCTTGCAGAGTTTATAGTACTGCCGTGTGGGTTGATAAGGCACGCACGGCATTTCGCCACCGTAATAATACACGAAGCGCGGCAGTATTGGTCCATCGAATGTGATCACTGCAGTTTGTGACTGTCCGAGCATGCGGGCTTGAGCAATTGTCACTCCTTGAGTGCGCACTCGGAGATGGCTCAGGAGTTCAGCTTCTGGCGTTTCGCGTTCTAATCCGTGTACCACTCCTTTCAGGTATTCAAAACGAGTGGATATGTAGGTGTTCACGAGATAGTTGGTGCCATTGAGCTCCAGTGTCTTTATCTTCAAGATCCTTTCTGCTACATCTTCGTACGGAGTGCTTGCAATAATTATGTTTGATCCGTTGCGAAGGCGAAGCAGAAATTTGTGGCTGTTACAGGCCTCCGGGTCACCGCTCGCATGTTCTATCGCTAGCGCAACCTGGTATGCTTTCAGTTCCTTCACAACTAACCCTGGTCTGGGCCGCATGATAATCTTCATATCGTTTTTGGGCAGCGGCGCTGCGCGCGTTCGTCGTCGGCCCCTTTCAGATGCTCTTCCGCGTTGCTCTTCTGCAAGCGTTCTAGCGCCGGAGCTGTTGCTCTCAGTTTCGCCTCGAGCAACGCTGTCATCACTCGCGGCGCGTTCTTGTTTCCTGATGCGTTTTCGCTGTCGCAATGACATAGCTACCTGCCACTGACCATTCTTGGCTTCGTCGTCGCGTTCCTCCGCAGAGTCTTTTTCCTTGTTCTCAACGTCGCTAGCAGATTCCCCTTGTAGAACCTTGCCAGGTGAAAGGAAATCTTCGTTGGCGTCCACCGCAGAGCTTCTTAAAAAGAAAAAAAAAATCTATGGCTGTGCATGCATTTGCTCAATGGCCAGTCACTTTATGAAACATTGACAATGTTGCATAGGACAGAAAAATCAAGGTCTCTCTGAGCACCACAGGAAGGAAAAAGTGATATACTATATAAGATACTATAAGCTCACTGTTGCATGCAATACACTAACAGTTGTCCTGCACAAGTTCAAAGATTAGGAGCATTTTTTATTCGGAAATGGCTTCTTATATAGGCAATTAAATGCTTGCTAGCATTGTTTTAATGCAACAGCGTTAGAGAGCTTGTTTCGCAAAAGTTCTGCCATCAGTGTCATTGGTTGTGAGCGAAAAATCATCATAATATGTGTACGCACCTTTCTTGCACAAAATGGAACTCAAAAAATGGCGCCAGGCAACGACCACTAAGAAATGAGACAAGCCTAGAGCAGAGCTTTATGACTGCAGTTCAAGGTGCTAAGCTAGAAGGGGACGAATCTATTGAATATATAGGAACAAGGATGACAGAAAAATTTCAACAAAGAAGTGCCTTATGCACCACAATAGACAAGAATGGATCAAGTGGCGCAATGGCTCCATTTTCACAACGAGAGTAGGAAAGGGCTGAGAAGAGGGTTCCTAGTAGTACATCAACAGGCCCAGATGGCATTCCAATTATGCTGATAAAGACATTGGGTCCGCAGTCTAAGCGGACTTCGAGAGAGGCAGTGAGCAAAACAATATTTGATGGTGAAGTCACCAATAGATCGAAACTTAGCAGGATGAGCATGATCTATAAAAGAAAGGAGGACAAAGCTGATATACACAACTACCGTCCTATAACAGTGACATCAGTGGTCTACAGGCTGGTGATGCAGATTATAAAGAAGAGACTGCAGGCATGGATAGAGGATGAGGGGGTGCTGGGGAAACTGCAGAATGGGTTTCGGAAACACAGGAGGTTGGAAGACAATCTGTTCTTAGTGACACAGTGCGTTGAAATAGCAGAAAAGGAACACAGGCCCCCGTGACTAGCATTTTTGTATATCAAGGGAGCGTACGATAGCATGGTTCAAGAGGAATTGTGGGGAATACTGGACACACTAAGCGTGGAAAATGTAGTCACTAATATTTTAAAGGATATCTATAAAGATAATAAGGTAGTTATAAATTGGGAAAAACAGGTATCCAAGCGCACAGGCATAAAACGAGGGCTTAGGCAGGGGTGTCCTGTGTTACCCTTGTTATTCATGATGTACCTACAAGGATTAGAGGCCAAATTAGAGGGAAGTAGACTTGGCTTCAACCTCTCTTTTGTCAAATAAGGAAAACTCATTCAACAGGCACTACCAGCATTGTTGTACGCAGATGATATAGTGCTGATGGCCGACAACAAGGAAGATTTCCAGAGATTGATGGACATCTGCAGTAATGAGGGAGATAGGTTAGATTTCAGATTCAGTAAGAAAAAACCAGCAGTCATTATTTAAAATGATAACGAAGGTAGAGAATTTAGGACACAGGAGGTCACGCTAGAGATAACAGATAAATACAAATATCTGGGCGTATAGATAAGCAATGGGGCCGAGTACCTAAGGGACAACGAAATATACGTAACGACAAAAGGTAACAGGAATGCAGCAGTGATGAAAAATAGAGCACTGTAGAATTACAATAGGTATAGTGTTGTGAGAGGAATATGGAAAGGGGTCATGGTTTCTAGTATGACGTTCGGCAATGCGGTCTTGTGCATGAGATCAGAAGTTCAAGCAAGATGAGAAATTAAGCAATGTGGAATAGATAGGCTTGCTTTAGGAGCTCACGGGAATACACCAAATCATGGAGTACAAGGTGATATGGGATGGACATCATTTGAGGGAAGGGAAGCTAGCAGCAAGATAAAAATTGAGAAGCGATTGAGAGAAATGGGGAAGGAGCGTTGGGCTAGGAAGGTTTTCAGCTACTTATACATGAATATCGATACAAAATGGAGAAAGTGAACTAGAAAATTGACAGGTAAATACATAGAAAACAGCAGGGGGCCAAACCAAAAAGAACTATCGGTTCAGAAGAAGGTGAAGGAAACAAAGACCGAAATGTGGAGAATGAGCATGATTAAGAAGTCCTTAATCATGCCTTAATTAAGTATTGCGCATCTTCAGTCGCAACAGACAACAGCCATGCTTATAATCGGCGCTGTGGAGACATCGCGCCTGGTCCCTTTTTTCGATCCATCTTTGTCGAACTCGCCAACCATCGACACATGGATTTGACGTGTGGAGGACCTAACAGAAGTCTACCATTGGACAAATAGAGTAACATCTTGCCACGCACTCACAAAGTTGCATGGACCGGTGAAGATGTGGTACGACTCCCTCCTGTCCATTAACAGAACCTGGCCCGAGTGGAAGGTGGAGCTCAAACGTGCTTTCCCCATGACAGCAGGAATGCAGAGGCTTCACCGGGAAATGGAGCACCGAATTTACAAGCGAGGTGAGCCTATCAAGTGCTACTATGACAAGTTCGCAAAAGCACGTCGTTGTAACCTCAACGAGGAAGCTTGCATCGAATATTTGATCACCGGCCTAAACAATCAGAATACCATCCGAGCCGTCAGCACCCTGACGTACGACTCTATGGAGGAGCTTCTGAGTTGCCTCAAGCGTCTCGAAGAGCGAGTCGGAACTATTGGCTCCCGGGACTCAAAATATTCCAAAGGTGAGTGAATCTGAAAACCTTGCGGGCCACGGCGACAAAGAAAACAGAGCCGCGGAAATGGCCTTGAACGAAAGTAAACAAAACCAACTAAACTCCGAACTGAGGAGGGAGACCGAACTCTCCGAACCAAAGACCGAAACCCCCTCTCCTGAGAAAGGAGGGCCACAGTGTTTTAACTGTAACGTACTATCACCTCTCTCTCTACTGCCCGAGTCGGTAAGGTTCTGTTTGGTGTTGCACATAGAGTTTCCTAAAAGTAACATATATTAGGAAACTCTATGGCGTTGCATAGGCTGTTGCCAGACTTGGAGGGTCAGTGTTGCCAGGCTGCCACCAAATGTGGCAGAGAAATTTGCCCCCGTGATTATGGCTTCTCCGTGAGGGTTTGGTGTCATCCACGGTCCATTTCGCGAGTGCATGAGCGACGCTGGCCGTTTTAATTAACGGAATGAACCGCGCCTTGCAGACGTCGGGACGCGTTCTCTTGCTGTGTGCGCTGCTGTGGAATTAAGAGACCATGTCCCCAATTAGCCAACCTTGGAACGTTTATTCGTCACATGTGCACGAGTCCGAACGATATGTCCTGTGCTGACACAGCTACGGGAAGCGTAGCGTCCCCGTCGTGGCACGCGGTTGACGCGACCCGATCAGCCTTGAAAAAAAAAGGGGGGGGGGGGGGCTGCACCGCCTGCTGCGACTCCATTCAGCTTTCCCCGTCGTCCCTAATACTGAGACGTGATCTCTTAATTGCATAGCTGCTCACACAGCAAGAGAACGCGCCCCGACTTCTGCAATGCGTGGTTCATTGCGTTAATTACGTCGTACACACACTCGCGAACAAGTTCATTGCACCCGCGAAATGCATGGCAAACGACGCGTCCTTGATTCCCTAACTCTGAAACACAATTTCTTAATTGCACAGCAGCACAGACAGCGAGAGAACGCGCCCCGACTTCTGGAATGCTCGTTTTACGTTCATTTTGTTAACTAAAATGGCCAACGTAGCTCACGCACTCGCGAAATGCACCGCGGACAACACCAAATCTTCACGAAGAAGCCACAACTACAAGGGCAAAGTTTTCCACTAAATTTGGCAGCAGTCTGACAACAACCACCCCAAAGTCTGGCAACTGACTTGATTGATAGATTGATATGTGGGGTTTAACATTCCAAAACCACCATATGATTATGAGAGACGCCGTAGTGAAGGGCTCAGGAAATTTTGACCACCTGGGGTTCTTTAACGTGCACCCAAATCTGAGCACACGGGCCTACAACATTTCCGTCTCCATCGGAAACGCAGCCGCCGTAGCCGGGATTTGAACCCGTGACCTGCGGGTCAGCAGTCAAGTAGCTTAGCCACTAGACTACCGCGCCGGGGATTTGGCAACTGACTTATGCAACGCCAAACAGAACCTTGCCGCCCGAGTCTGCAGCAGAGGGCGAGGTGCAACGTTTGCAACGAAGTGGACACGAAGCCCAGAACTGCAGGGAAAGGGAGAGCGGGCCGCACCTCTTTCAAAGCGTTGTAGATCTGAACATCCGTGCAGTGGGTGCGGTGAAAAAAAAGTATAAAGTATTTCATGCTGGCTAATGTTAACGGGAACGAAGCAAGAGCGTACGTCGACCTTGGCAGTCAGTGTGTCATTATTCGGCGTGAGGATGCTGATCGGGTCAAGATCAAACATACGGTGATGGAGAAGCCGCTGAACATCGGGGGTTATGGGTCAGGACGTGTGACGCCGTGTGGTGAGGCAAAAGTTAACCTCACAGTCGACCAAGCAACGACTGATGTCCACGTGCTGATCGTGCCAAATGAGTCGCAGGCTATTCCTGTCATTGTGGGGCAGCCCTTCACCGAGCAACGTCACGTTATGTTCGTAAGGCGTCGGTACACCGTGCGTATCTTTGAAGAGAAGAAGAATCTGGACGAAAGTGACGAGACACTCCAGTTTATCAATATTCCAGATCTTCTGAGGCGCCCGACCTCCCTTTGGCAAAAGAGTTGACAGTTGTTCCAGCAAACTACGTTGGATTTGTCATGCCCTACGTTACGGGCAGCGAACCCAACGCCGATGTTTTCGTGGACGACCAACCCCGATGCCAAGAGGGGCGCGACCATTGCTTACTGTGTGGCGTCATGAACACAGATGCAGAAAACGAGACCTGCATTCCTGCACTGAACGTTTCGGACCAGGAACTGAATATCGAAACCATCAAGTGGGCTTCACGATCGGAAGTCTGGAGGTTGATGCAGGAAGTGAAATCAAGCTGCAGTGCTACGCAACCATGTTTAACGGTGACCGCGAACGTCAAAACAGGCCCAAGCGTACGTCACCAAAATTAAAGTACTATGAGAAACTCGACGGACTCATCGAAGTGTATCGCGACTGTTTTGCTGACGTCTTAGAGATTAGCAGCACCAATGCAGCGGAGAAGAAGATCAAAATAACGATCGGAGAACCCGTAAAGTTTCGCCCACGTCGGGTTTCCTTTGCGGATAGCGAGCATTCGTCAAGAGCGAATGAAACAACAGACCAGGTAAAATAAGAAACGTTCCACGACTTACGAACCGGAGGATGTCGTATTGGTCGGACGAGAGACTACAGATTGTGGCGAATCAGAGAGAAATATCGAGGACCACCGTATAGCATCAGGGCAGAACTAATAGATGGCCGATATCACATCGAGAGGCTGCTCAGTATATGACGTGAGAGGAATGCATGCAGCAGCATCGCTCCCCTGGGCAGTCTTAAGCTGTGGGGCCAGGACGAGATAGTCTTGAATAGGTCAAACAGTGATTCCGACCGGGACGGTCGGTAATTGCAGGACGGCTGAATGTGTGCGCCTTTCTTGCTCGAAATGGAACTCGAAAGATTGCACCAGGCAACGACCACTGTGCAAGCAGAGCTGGCCTGAGGCCGGAGCTGTAATGTGATACCAAAGTGAACACAAGGGGTGTACGACTGGACATTGGTGCCAAGAGCAGGCAGAAGAGGGCCGGCTGTGCAACTGAAGAGACGCCGTATTCTCGTCTCTCCAGTAGTTTTTTAGACTTTACCCTGAATAAACGTCGTTTTGTTAGAGTAAACATTGTTTTTTTGCCAGTCTTTTCCTTCCCATCTCCCGAATCATCATCGTCATCTTTGCATCTAACATATGCGTGACCAAAAACTCGCGCATGATTCAAATAAAATCAATAAATGATAAAAAATCTTGTAACAGAGAGTGGACCGAACCATGGTTGTTTAGGTCTAAGTGGGGATCAAACCCGGGTCATTTGCGTGGAAAGCAGACATTCCATCACACAGCCATGCCTCTGCTTGAGGAAACAGTGAAAATAATTTTCTCTACTTGAAAATGCAGTAAAAGAAGCTTTCATGCAACACTAACACATGCATCCTGTATACATGCTTCGCAATGCAACATGAAATATTGCAGTAATAATGCATGGTACAAGCGTAGATTGCCATAGGGCATGAAAACATGCGATTATCATAACGGCTCCGTGATTGGAAGCCGGCAGCCCACTACAAAAGGTGCACACATTACTCCGCCTATTTCTTTAAGGCCACGTGGTGGGTGCATAGCAAATTCGAAAAGGTTTCATGCACTAAGTGTTTGAAGTACGCTCTAGAAATGTAATGTCACTGTCGCATTCAACTCCTGAAGGCAAAGCTTCAGGGTCCCTTAATTTTTAAAAGGACTTTCAAATAAGTAGCAAATGCAACATATAAAAGTGAAATCTTCACGTAGAATAAATGTGCTAGTAGTAATTTAGCCACGAATCAAACAAACACAGAAGCGAGATAATCAGGGTGAACGTTGGAAGTGCCTCAGACAGGCTGGCCGACATTCTGATGGAAAAACCTATCTTTGTCAAAAGCCCCTTGTCATCCTTGTCGTGTTGGTTCTAAGGGTGTTAGTAGTGACGTCATCTCCTGGTAGTGGCACCTGTCCCTGTTGGTAATCGCCGTCTAAAAAGAAAAAAAACTATAAAGCAGAGGAGTGCAGTCTTCCCTTCATTTGAAGCTGAGTGTTAGTGATTCAAAATGTTCTTAAGGGTGGGAAAAAAAAGGAAAGGGAAAACAACAAAAAAAACTTGTGAAGTACGAGCGGTGTTCTGCAAAACAGCAACACTACAGACACGAATCCTTTTTTGATTTTGGAAACGCAGAAGCGAGAAACACACAGACGGTACGAGTGGCGGCTACTCGTCCCGTCTTCGCGTTCCTTTCTTTTGTGTGTGCTTTAATTCGTGGCTAAATTGTGTCTTTAAGTAAGTGCCCAGTAGGCCAGTTAACAGTCTTGTTAAAACACTTAGTGAAACAACTTCATTTTCCCAAGAAAGTTGTGAAACAATGTCTGAATATGGCCCACTGCACAATTACAGAGTGCCTTGAACAAATGGATAGACTTAACGATGAAGGTTGACAATAACTCCACTGTTTTATTAACTGATGTCAGATTGACCTGTCATTTAATGTACAGTACGGTCCACCGTTAGGGGTAACACGCGAGCGTGTGGCCGGCGCTCCACGGGCACTAACTGGTGGCGAGATTTGGAAACGCGGAGCATGTGCACAGATTTGCAAGGGTGGTACTTGCCCGCACCGTCTGCTACTTCCCCGCCCTACGCTCGGCGCGCGCTAGCAACACGCTTGGTATGTTCGCTGCATCGACCGTCAATTTCTATGTCTGTTATCAAAAGTGATTGGAGGGTTGAAACGGCATTTGGAAAGCTTACGATTATATTTTTGGTGAGCACTCACACCAAGCTACACGAGTCATAGGCTTCGTTATCGCTTTCACATGATTCCACAGCTGGGGCATATTTCTTCTCAGATTGCATTTTCAGCAGAGCTAGCTCTTAGAAGCAGCATAGCTAGAATGCCTCAGGATGAAAGGCTTCGAATAATCGAGCTGTACAGCACCAAAGAATGCAGCCAGCGTGCTGTTGCTGCCATCATTAAAGAAACACTTAAGACTATAAATAGAATTATTCAGGCCTTCAGAGAAGAAGACAGGATCAAGGACGCCCCTAGAAAACCAAGGCCTTGAGTGACAACTGAAGAAGACGACATGAATAACGTGGCATACGTCGCTTGCAACCCTCGAGCTTCAGTTAGTTAAATACGCCAGTGCTTTCAACTGACCGCTTCAAAAGCAACTTTGAAGCGGCGGCTGGCTGAAGCGGGATTGAGGAGCAGGATGGCAGTGCAAAAGCTGCTGCTGACGACCATCAACAATTCAAAGCGCCTGTAATTTGCCCAGCAGCATGAAGCCTGGTCCGCTGACGATTGGATGCGAGTGGTCTTCAGCGATGAGTGCAGCTAGTGCACATTCACGACCAAATGGGATCAGCGGGCTTGTGTCTGGCGTCCAGATAGAACTCGGTATGTTCAAGATTTTGGTAAGTTTTCTCCAGTTTCCTAACCCCGCAACAATTGCCATAGTAAAGCAATGTGTTAATTTGAGTTTAAACGCGTTGAAGTTGAAAACAATACACAAGTCTCACAGAAGTGCCGCGATTTAAACTCCTTTAGAAATTATACCTTACTTGTCATACACCCATTGTGCCACATGTGTTGGTTGGAATACATGCCTACAACAGATATAATAATCTGAAAATGAGACCCTTGATTTTGAAGTAATCTTCATAATGCCTGGTGGTTAAGGTCGCAAATCCATGATATGATTATAAGGGATGCCAATGCGCAGGGCCCCGAAAGTTTGGACCACGTGATCTGGGTTTTTTACAGTGCAGTTATAGATAGGTGAACGAACCACAGCATTTTCGTCTTAATAGTAATCTTAGGTTTGCTGTTTTGTCTCGTAGTTGCATCTGTTTTAACATAATTGGCATTACGAGACCCGAGTGCTATGCAATACAGCCTTCTACATACAGCCTTCTACAAGTTTTTTTTTTTTTTTTCATTGTGTTTGTCCCTACTATAGATTCAGGCCTGAGTATGTGCAGCGAGTAGCAGCAAGCGGCCGGACTGTAGTGAGCGTTTGGGGATGCATCACGCGTGATGGCCTCGGACCCCTCGTGCGCATACAAGGGGCCCTCACAGCAGACAAATACATCCATGTACTGGACACCGTCGCCCTCCCACACATTACCAGTCACCTCACACTATAGCAAGACTGCATTTTTCAGCATGATCGCTCGCCAGTGCACACCGCCAAAAAGCTCCATCACCTGCTAGCGCAGCGCGCAGTGTCTGTCCTCATGTGGCCCCAACAGTCTCCTGATTTGAATATTATAGAAAATGTGTGGGGAAGGATGAAGGCATCACTGTCTCGCCTACATCTTCGGAAAATCTGTGGATGGCCTCTGGGCTGTGGCCAACAAGGAGTGGGAGCGCCTTAAGTGTGACTCATATTTCACAGAAGCCCTTTACAGGCCTCTGCCTGACAGGATGAAAGCCGCAGTCGACGCTCAAGGTGACATCACTTGGTACTAAATGAAGTCAAGGACCCGCGATTCCATCACGAAGCATCTGAGAATTATATGAGAACGGAAAACTTCGAATTCACCACATATTTCACTGCACCCCCAAACAATTAAACCAAAAGCCCGGGTATAGACAGTTGACGTTCTTTTTTCCTTGCCAGCATAGTCATCAGCATTACGAATGTAGTTTTTTTCAGTGCCTATATAGTTCTGTCACGCGTGGTCTATAGCTTGATTGCACAGACCAGCATTTTATTTTGTGTTTCACAGGGAAAAGATGTGTTTCTTTACCTATGCATTATAGAAATGCCTCCAGGCTACAGACCTGGCCTCACTCAACCTGTCTGCCACAAATAGTTAACAAATAGATGTTTCTTTATTTATTTCGCATCGTTCTACGTACACCAATTTTCAGCGCACATATTAGTGAAATGTAATACTAGTTTTTGGAAAAGTGAACGCTATCGCATATTGAAAATATGGAGCGTCTGGCGTTTTCGCTTCAACGAAGAAAAAGAAACGTAGTGCGAGCTAGAACTAACATTGCTTGATTATTGCAATCTACAATATTTATATAATGTGGTGTCATGCCGCAGTGGGATACTTTGAAGTATTTTCAAATATGATTTCTTAACATGTTTCTAAAAAATACTATAAGCACATAGCTTTTTTTTTACATTGCCCGTAATCTGAATTCTGCTGGTGTGGACATGAATGCAATTGCAGCAAAGCTGCTGACAGAGCCCAACAACAAACGAACCGCGCTTTTTTTCTGCGCGCCGAGTACCCGGGGAGGTGCAGGGAGAGTGACGGGAACATGAATCGCATCGCGAAAAGCCGAACGCGGTATCTAGTGCACGGCAAGCACCGGAGCAGAAAGTTGCAGACGAACCGCAACAAGCTTCATCCATGCGCATCTATGCACATTTGCTGCATTTACAAATCTCACCGCCAGTTTGTGCCATGAAGGCCGCCGGCCACGCGTTGGTGTATTTCCTCCTAGAGTGGACCGTACTGTACATGTATAAAACTGCTACTGCATATGTGTGCAAGCAATAAGCAAGAGAAAAAAAAATATAGTTAGCAGTTTTGTCTGAAATGCAAAGCATACACTGGAAGAGCAATGTATCATGCTACTACATCCAAAAAAGTTTGTCGAAATGGCCACATATGCTACAGAAGCAGTCACTTTCTCAATAACGAATGCACACAAGCAAACATGAACCCTTCTAAGAAGATGAGTATTAACTAGACTTGTGCACATATTACTGTATTCGAATTTAAATTGATGAAAAGTTCAATGTGTTTGGAATAAACAAATAGGTGCATATTAGTCAGCATGTAACCACTCTTAAAGGTGGTTGAAACAAACCGTGAAAACACTTATGTAAATGTATATTAACTTGCATGCAACTTTTTGTAAAGGTGGTTTCACTGCAGTGAAGGAATGCTAAGCCATGCAGACACTAGAAAATTTTCACACTGCCACAAAGCCTGCTTGATGGTTAACTAACATATTGCTTTCACATTGATTCATCATTTTTAAAGTTTAGAAGCTTGTTATACCAACTTGTGAGCTCTAACTGTAATAAATTTTAAAACCTAACATATTGTTACCACATGTGTAATTTAGGTATGTGCACCTGTGTAGCGGGGAACATGGTGGTGGCAGAAGAAGAGGACGTTCGGTTAGCTCGCTGCTGCGCCTTCACTGCTGTATACGGAGAGGTGTTACAACCTGTTGGTGTCTGCACTGTGACTGTTAGTTTGGTGTGCCAGAACTTTGTTGCAGAGTTTGCTGTTCTCCCTCATATCACGCATGATGTCATTCTGGGACTCGATTTCTTGAAGCTATGTGGTGCTACTGTCGATTGCCGCACAGGACAAATTACAGTAGATTCCAATATCCCAGTTGCGTTTATAGAAAACTCGCCCTCTCAAGAAAGTGCTCTTTGCGTGTCTGTGTACACAACTGTGCCGCCATTGTCTGCAAAATGTGTCCTTGTTGTCTGTTCACCTGCAAGCAAGAAAACATTTGACGCAACTGTGGAGCCCGTGCATCTCAGTTGCCTAAAGAAGACAGTTTTAATACCCTACTGCACGCTATCGGTTGTGCAAGGGCATACTGGTTTATGGGTGATTAACTGCTCTAATGAACCTACAGTGCTGCCAGAGGGTCTGAAACTTGCAGAGATTCGTGAACACCAAGTATTCTCGCTTGCCACCCTTGCAGAAAGCAATGATTCCCCGGATAAGACCCGTTGCGATAATCCGCACGCCAGGGACACCACCATTATGGCTATGATTGATAAGTCACTCAGCACCAAGGAACGTAATGAACTGGCGAGTATTCTGCGCAAACATGCCGGTATTTTTGATTTCGCTCAGCACGATTCACCGTCATTCTCTGCTTCTCGTATAAAGCACCGAATCGACACGACATCTCACAGACCTCTCCGTCAGAAACCATATTGAGTATCGCCTTCGGAATGCACAGTGATTAATGAACAGGTTTGCGAGATGCTCAAGCAAAATGTGTCAAGAATCATGTAGTCCGTGGGCCGCTCCAGTAATTCTAGTGAAGAAGAAGGATGGGACATGGCAATTTTGTGTTGACTACTGCCGTCTCAACGCCATCACTAAAAAAGACGTATACCCACTCCCGCGAATTGATGATGTTATTGACTGCCTATCATCGGCCTCTTATTTTTCATCTGTGGATCTGAGATCAGGCTACTGGCAGATTCTAATGCACGAGGAAGACAAGGAGAAAACGGCATATGTTACAACAGATAAACTATTTGAATTCAATGTGATTCCGTTCAGACTCTGCAACGTGCCCGCAACTTTTGAGCGATTTATGGACAACATTCTGCGTGGATTGAAGTGGGAAGTGTGTATGTCTTACTTGGACGACGTTGTAATTTTTGGGCGCACCTTTTGTGAGCACAACACACGCCTTGGCCTTGTACTGGACTGCCTAAGCCAAGCACGCTTGGTGCTCAACTCAAAGAAATGTCATTTTGAAGAGCGCCAAACACTCGTCCTTGGACACTTAGTAAACAAAGAAGGCATACGACCAGATCTCGCCAAGACGGCCGCAGTGGAGGCATTTAAGCAACCAAACTCGGTGAAAGAACTGCGCAGCTTTTTGGGGCTTTGTTCATAGTTTTGCCGATTCATTCCTGGCTTTGCCAATATCGCATACCCGCTCACGCGTCTGCTTCAGAAAGGTGCACAGTTTGACTGGACCCCGTAATGCGAGTCTGCTTTTTCGAAGTTGAAGTTTCTTTTGACGTCTCATCCGATTCTTCGACACTTCAATCCTCTGGCTCCCTCTGAGATTGCCCGCATATTGGTGTAAGTGCTGCCCGGGTTCAACGCTTGGATAATCAAGAAAACGTTGTAGCGTATGCAAGTCGCTCGGACTTGCTGAGCGAGCGACTTGCATACGCTACAACGTTTTCTTGATTATCCAAGCGTTGAACCCGGGCAGCACTTACACTGTCACAGAGCAAGAATGCCTTGCAGTAGTCTTCGCAGTGCAGCGTTTCCGGTCCTACCTGTACGGATGCCCCTTTACCGTCGTGACAGACCATCATTCTCTCTGCTGGTTGGTCGATCTGCATGACCCATCTGGTCGGCTGGCGCGCTGGGCAGTCCGTCTACAAGAATATGACTTCACGGTTTCCTATAAAAGCGGCCGACGTCACGCTGACGCAGATTATCTTTCGCGACTACCGCTTCTAATGACGGAATGTGACGCGGACATCTTCGATACCTACATTGCATCACTCGACCAACCATTTCCCGATAACAAGACCTTTAAGAATGAGCAACAAAGGGACAGCACCATACAACAGCTTCTTGCTACCAAACCACAATCATCACCTACACGCTTCTGCATCCGAGACGGGCTAGTTTACAAAAAGAACTACACCAACACTGGCTCACGATATCTTCTGGTGGTTCCGAAGAGTCTTCGCATTTTTGTCTTGCAGGCTATGCATGATGACCCAACATCCGGTCATCTAGGCACAGCGAAAACTCTTTGCCATCTTCAAGAAAGATTCTACTGGCCCAAAATGCGCCAGACGACGGAACAATACGTGTCTAGCTGTAACGAGTGCCAACGTCATAAGCGCCCAAAAAGTGCTCCTTTAGGGCGATTACATCCGGTGCCGCCCCCTAGAACTCCATTGGAGCAAGTCGGGATTGACCTCCTTGGACCCTTTCCTCGGTCTTCTGATGGAAATCGCTGGATAGTCGTTTGCACCGACCATTTAATTAACATGGTACTGCGAGACAGCTGCCATACCATCGGCAACTGCAGCCGATGTGTCTTCCTTCATGCTACGTTTTGGAATTCTTCGACATGGACCTCCCAAAATTGTAATCAGTGACCGTGGCCAACAATTCACAGCAGACGTGCTGGAAGAGATGCTCCGTGTCTGTGCTTCAAGGTTTCGGCACTCTACGCCATATCATCCCCAAACGAACGGTCTAACTGAACGAACGAACAGAACTCTCTCGAACATGCTGTCTATGTATGTTGCATCAGATCACAAGGACTGGGACAGTATTCTACCCTTTATCATATATGCATTCAACACCGCTCAGCATGAAACTACCGGCTACAGTCCTTTCTTTCTTCTATATGCTCGACCACCTCGTCATACCCTGAATACCATCTTCCCGTGTTTGGACCGCCATGATCCCTGCATATCCGAGATCATCTGTCGGGCAGAAGAAGCTAGACGCCTTGCTTATTTGCGCACTCTTGCTTCACAAGACCGCTCGAAGGCACATTTTGACCACCGACGCCGACACGTGACGTACAATCGCGACGACCTAGTGTTGCTGTGGACACCAACTAGAAAACGCTGTTTGAGAGAGAAACTGCTAGCGCATTATGCGGGACCTTATCTTGTTGTAGACCGTATCAATGATTTAGTTTACCGCATAGCGCGTCTCCATTCAAATGGCCGACGGTCTGCAAAAACTGAACTTGTCCATGTTGCACGTTTGAAGCGCTTTATTCCTCGAGAGACTATTTGACTCGCCCAGTGGGCTTCGTCTGCCCGGAGGGAAATGTTACCACATGTGTAATTTAGGTATGTGCACCTGTGTAGCGGGGAACATGGTGGTGGCAGAAGAAGAGTATGTTCGGTTGGTGGCAAGAGCTCGCTGCTGCGCGTTCACTGCTGTATACCGTCGAGTAGACCGTTACGTCGGCTCAGAATAAACCCCTCTCGTAGACATAACAATATTTTACAGGTTCTCACTTGCATTTTACCAAAAGTCAAATACTGCTACTATTAAAAGTTATTTCCACTTTCATTAACCCTTTGAGCGACAGTGCGACACATACATCCCACTTTTCCATCTGCAGGAAAAACTTTCTCCCACATCACTCATTGCAAATAAGTGCGACGCTGTCACACATATCTTACCTAAGTTTTAGTAATCTCTATAAAAATTCTTTTACCATGCTTTCGAAGGGTGGTTGTAGTGTTACAATGGCGTTGAATTTCGGTCAATATTTTGATCATATCCTCTGAATTTTTCCCTTTTTCAGATTGATAGAACTTGCCAATCGAAGTGCTTGAAAACTTCCTTTTTTGCTGGTTTTTCAGAGAGCTGACTTTATCTTACAGACATCATGTGTTTTTTTTTTTGCAAATTTGTGCAATAACTTTATCGATAAATGCATCGGAACGATCCCCTGCCAAATTGCCCCACTCATTCCCCAGTGCAATTGTAAATATTTTTTTATATCGTATACCGCTTGAAAAGTTCACACACATGCAGGGACAACATTATGGCAGTAAATTAATTATGACAGTAAAAACAAGGGCAGCAAAATGAACAAAAAAAAATGGTTGGTGCATGAGGTCAAGTAACCTTTACAGGAACAGACCACAGTGGTGTAAAAGTTCACAAGAGGTGCAACTGCAGGGGGTGTTCTTCAGAAATGAGGTCCACACAGCTGTGCCCTTCACAACTAGAGAGGCGAAACTTCGCAGTGAGACTCACCTCAGCCGTTTCATTCCAAATACCTGTTGATTTATTTGCAAGGTGGTGCCTTCATGAGACACTGTTTTCCCAATTGAAAACACTCTCACAAGTTTCTTTTCATTAAACTACTGGTTTGCTCTTGATTAAATGTGTTTCAAACTATTTCTTTGTAGTATCTATGACTTTACAACCAGCCAGTTTTTATATCAACGGTTCAAAAACATAGGCGAACCTTCAAAGAGTAAACTCTTTCGTTACCGTGCGAAAATGGTTGTTTTCCATAAATCTTGGGAAACCGATTTCGCCAGTTAGAAGAGTACTCCAGCACGCATTGCAGCGTTCCAAACTTTTCACAACGAAATGCTCTTTCCAAAAAATGTATGCTGTAGAGCAACAAAAATATTTTAGAAGGAAGAAGGAATAAATAAGTTATAAGTGTAGAATTTTTGGTCACAAGCTGGTAAACAGTGCAGTAAAAAACACTATATATGCAAAATTATACAAAACAAAAAAATTCAGAATATACATTTTGTAAATAAATGACCCAGGAATAGTATAAAAAATAATGAATGTTGTACAAAAATATTTCTATTCACACAAAGAAAATCAGAACCGAGGTGCTGCTTTGTTGCTCGTGCCATGCTGTGAAGCATTGCATGTTTTTTTTTTTTTTGTGAGACACAAGTGTACTTGTACACTTTTTTTTCAGTAAATTTTTGTTGTGTTGTGATAACAGTCTCCTGGCGTTCCAATAGAGGTAGATGGATACCCGTGAAGTTAATAATCCCTCTATAGATGAGATGTCCAATGAACTTAGCTATTTCATATAGCGTCACCTTTTTCCATGAGCCACCTTACACTGCGTAGATTGGCGTTCCAATATATGCATCCAAGCATATTTTTTTTTTATTTTCGCGCATATCGTATTAAAAAAAGAACATTATTGCATACAGTTTTTAAACCTTCCGCACTGCTCCGTAGTCAGGGCCAAGATGTGCTCAGGGGGCCTTGTTGTTAGAAGCTCAGCAGCCAGCACACTGCGCCCCAGCGAAGTTTAGACCACACACGTAACCAGAGTACCTATAAGATGATGCACAAAGGTCAGAAGCTATATGCACTTGCGGCAGAGGAAACAACTTGAGGATGTAAACAAAACAAACCCATGAACGACTGTGGATGTATCAGGCTAACGCATAACATTGTAGCCATAAAACTTGAAGCTGAGGTGCTGTCATCCTCGAATGCTAAGCGTGTCGTCACTCAATTCAGGTGGGGTCGCAAGACAGTTTCGAGCAGCGCATGTGTTTTTCAGTGCTGATGCGTACCTATGCGCGCGTGATGACGACATCATAGGAGCGACTAGTGACACTAGATGCGACCCTGTGTCTGATATAACCATGCAAGCAAAACCAAAGCTGCTGGAAACTGTCATAAAAAGGCTACCTCAACACTTTAAACATGTGGCAAACCTTCACAAACATTTTTTACAGAACAAATTTTTCCTGACTCCTAAGAACAGCTCTCTATTGAATATATGGCATAAATTTCTGGCTATCATTACTGCTCAACATAGTCAAATTGTGAAGCTGACACTTTAATTTGATATTTGGCTTGTGAAGTTTCTTTTCATTACAGAACTTCTATGTTACTGTACCATAATCATGAGGGGCACACACTTCGCTCCATTTCGCCAGTCTAGTGCACTTTTACAACAATAGACGCACATTGGTTCGCGCAAAGGTCTGTCAAAAATCACTATGTTACCAAAATGGGCAAATTCAACTTGATTCTGAAAGTTGCGTGGCTGGACTAACTACTAGAAAGTGCTGGGTGCACAAGAAACAAATTTAACATGCCAAAATAGATGATCCAAAATCGTCGATCACTGGTGATTGATTTGGATAGGTGTGCTAACGAAAGAGTTAAACCAAGAAGAATAGCATTTGCACAAGCCTTGTTTCAATTAAAAAAACATATTATGCAGGTAATTTGGGTCATGACAAATGTGCTTATTTTTCTGTATAATACTTTATGTGATATATACTATTCAATTTGAAATCATTCGACTAAAATCACCATTCACACAAGCCTAGCATCAACGCTTGACATCACATTGCTGAGGTGGTGAGCAGAGCATACAGTGGCATGAAAATGCAACGAACTTCTCATTGCTTAATGTGTCTAGAACATTGAGAAAACATGTGACTTCCAACATTTGACGTGTTACGGTGTAGGCATAAAAAGGCACATGCAAAGTCACTAGCAGTCTCGGCTTACTATGCCTTTGCACTTGCAATAGATTGCCACAACAAGAGGGTACATAAGGCCACCCTTGGGCTCTGCCACCAGATGTGCAATCACCCACAAGCATGCTCAAGGGTGCGGGTCTGATTCTGGGTAACGACAGTTGCATTTGATGGGGACAAATTACAATAAAGCACATCTGCTCAGGTTTAGGTACACATTAAAAATAACTTCAGGTTGTCAAAATTAATCCTAAGTCCACTCTTTGGCGTATCTCATATTTGTGGTTCCAGTACATAAAACCCCCAAATTTTATTTATATTACTTTGGTGTACTGAGGGCAAATGTACTCTAATGGGTTGTAATTAGGCATCTTTGCAATTACCACTATCAATGGCCATCTTAAAGGGGTCCTGCAATACTTCTTCAGCTTGGTCAAAAAACATCACCGATCGGTAGTTCAGGCTCCGAGGAACACATGAGCCAACAATTGTAGCGCAGCATGCTGCCTGGAACTAATGATTAATTCTCAAATTCAACTAGGAATCGCTCCCTCTTCTCTCTATAAATGATCCCGTATACCCAAATTACTGTGTCATATACTCAAAATCATGGCTGTTGGCTGATTCCAGCATTACAAGCTGTGTAGTAACCTTGGCCGCCATTGGATGCCACCATTTGCCCGTGCTGGTGCTCACGATCACGCTGAAGGTAAGCCAAGCATTTGAAGAAAAGAAAAAGAGCTCTAGTTCATGACCTGTGGGTGAGATAACTTTTCCTCCCATGCCATCCCTTACTGCTTAGCTTGCTGTGCACTCTTTGGGACGAGAAAAAGAAATTGCAGAGTGAAATAAAGCTCGGTAACTTCGCTCCTACTTGACGGATTCAAAAAATTTTAGTGAAAGTTGATTAAAGAGGCTATTTACTTTTTAATGAAGCCATTGAGTGGTTACTTAGAAAAGTACTGCAGGGTGATTTCAAGATTGAACAACTCCTTGTTTAATACCAAGCAGATATTCCAAGTTCATTTCCTCTTTGCAAGTCCCCAATTTTTTTCCGCTGGTTACACAGGTTGAGTCCTGGCACCTTTTAAAGAAATACTTGAACAAAAATTTTTAAGTCTTGTTTTTTCCATCACAAAAAATAGCCGATGACCCACTTATGATGGCTAGAACCTTTGTTTGCTCAACTGCATGACAGTTAATTGTTTAGTAGAGACATTTTTTGCAGTGGCCAGTCACAGTCTTCAGAAAGCCAAGACAGGTGGGATCTCATGTGGTTTTTTAGTAAACACAGCCTGCCCCATTCTGCATTGTGTGCATGTGGTCATCATGTTGACAACTGTGGGAGAGAGGGTGCATGCAAGGACCACAGAAACCAACACAAACTCGTAACAAAGCTGATTTTTTACGCTCAAACCAAATTGACATTGATGCCATGGGGTGTGCCATTTTAGATGCAGTTGGATAGCACATGCTTCAATCATTTAAAATATTTTCTAAGCTATATTGGCCATCGAAATTTTGTAGCATGTCTAAACACACACACCTACTAGATGTAAGGTGTGTGCCCATACAAATTTATCTAGTAACTTATCTCGCCTTAAAAAGTTCGTCAGTACTACCTTTAAGGGACTCTAAAGCCAAATAACATTTTTTTGTCAGACTAAAAGGACAATGCCCCAAAACATCTAAAACATCAATATTACACACATCAGCACTTTTGCAATTGTGAAATTACGGTAAATCTAGGACACTATTTGCACCGCCAGTGGTACATTCTGAAACACAAGTTCAACGAGACAGTAGGGTCTCAGCATAGGATAGCAAACTCACTCATGAGTCCACTCACTCAGACTCGGATCAAGCACAGAGTCTAAGCAAGTCCGCATGAGTAATATGCAAGTTTGAGTCAGAGTGAGTCCAGTTGAGAAAAATTTCGGCAAGTCCGAGTGAACCCTCTCAAGTGAGCTCTAAGTGTAATATATATTTTAAGAGCGAGTCTGTGAGCTCCACACTTTATTGTCAACCTGTGGGCCTCAGCACAATCAACCACGAGTGATCAAGCCACATATAAAAAAAAGAGAACATTTCATTGTGCTACAAGATGAAATAAAACAAAACTTTCGCATTTCAGTCCAATTAACTAGAGTGCAGGCATGCAGCCCTACCTGTTCATCTGGCACATTTGGGGGTCTACCCAACAGACAACCAGCACGGCATTCCATTTATTCTTTATGCAAGCTAATCAACGACTAGCTCACCACTGCTATCAATATGCTAGACCATCGGATATGTGTATTCATTCTTGTACCTGTGCAACATTACACATTACTCCAATTTCGGAGAGCATTTACAGTCTTAACAATGTAAAAAAAAAATTTTGCCAGTTCCATGCCATGAAAACAGTTGCACTGAACAGTGAAGGTGTAAGCATGCATGTGGATGAGATTGCCTATCGGGATAATGTGCATCATCAGCAGCAGTCAGCATCATCATCAAATCGTTTTACACGTATCTTCGTGTCTTTACTCACTCCCACTCTTTATCACACAAGGCCTACTATAACTACATCCCTGCTGAGCTGATTGAAGTCCTGTGTGACTGCAAGGCTGCCCTGCATATATTGGCCAATCACCAACATACTGGGCTGATGGCAAACCTTTTGTACTCACCGGGGCTGGAGTGCCCCTTTCCTTTCTCTGGCTGCCCTCTCATGTGGGCATAGCTGGCAACGAGCTGGCAACTTTTCAAGGCACTTCAACAACCTGGCACCCCCTCCCCTCTCGGACCGTGGCGGCCGAGGACTACTCGCAGGCTCGCCTTTAGAAGCTTCTCATTACAGTTCACCTGGATCTCGGGGTAGCCAATTGGTGAAGACCAAGTCCTCTTTCAGCGACGGGCCTCACCAGGAGGGAACAGGTCACCCTGCTTCAACTGCAGACCGACCACCTGTGGACTGTGGCACATGCCACGGTCCACACGCGGTCGGTCTGCAGAGTCGCAGCGCCTTTCTGGCTTGCAGCCATTGCGGATACCCTGAGACCCTCGAGCATCGTTTCTGTGCTTGTCCTGGATTGGCACAGGAACATTCTAGGGTAATGACGGCCTACAGGAGAGAGGGCCTACTTGCCTTCATATTGGAACACTTTCTTTTCTTGTCTCGTTCCCATCTGCCAGCACTCCCTGCCTTGGGGAGTTTCGAGACAAGACAGGAATTGCGGTCTACAGCTGAGACCTGGACCTTACCACCCCTACCCTTTCTGCCAACTTGCTGACCCTGCTGCAATGTCTGAGCCATGACAACATCTCCAACTCTTCTATCCACTTTCTTCCCACTTCCCAAGACGCTGCACTGTGCTCCCTATTCGGCTACAGAAAATAGGCATCTTCATTCTTCTTCTAATCACCATTACTACCACCACCACCACCACCACTACTGCTACTACGCCCCTACGATGACAGCTCATGGTAAACAAAGACATCCCTGTAAGAACTTGTCATTACCGTTGAAAACTATGCAAGTTCCCTTTTCGTAAGGCTATGCATCGCGAAAGCCCCAAAATGTGATTGTCTTTCAAACTAGATGTTTCCTTGGTATTAAACAAGCACGAAGAGGTTTCTGAAATGATGTTCGAGCAATTCATGTCGACATAATATTTGCCTTTAGTGTCCCTTTAAAGGGCCAGTGAACAAACGTGCAGTCCAAAATGTGCAATGAAGTGATAACTGAACACTTCTACAATGTGAACTTGTTGCTTCAAGAATTTTGCAAATAAGTACAGTAAGAAGTAAGTTACAAGGTTTAGAACAACTTGTTTTGGCTGGTTTCAGTTTCTCGTTCGGCTTTCTGAGCAGCAAAGAGGGCTAGGTATAGCCAGTCATCAGGACTAAGCTTACTGTGGCAATGTAACACAATGTCAATGATTACATTGCCCCCCTCCCCCAACAGCAGCGCTAGGTTCACCCTAGTGGTGCGGAACATGTGTGGTCAAAACTGCATCACCACAAAGCCAAGGCGCTGTTTCGTAGTGCAGAGAACCAATCAAAGAAATCAATGACGAGTAAAGTGGCCCATGGGCAAGATCATGTCATTGTGTGTACAATAAGTATAGGACAGGCGCTAGAGAGAGACGCGGGCATTGTTTTTTGAAATGAAGCATTTGTGCAGTGCTGCAAAATTCACTGCCACGGCTTTCTGAACAAATTTGTGAGCTTGTTTAGGAGATGTAAAGAAAACCAAGTCTGAGCTTGTTCACTGGCCCTTAAAACATCGTCCCAACTGCTCCCCCCAAACCCACTCTTTCACTTAAAGGCAGTAAGTTGGGCCAGTTGATTGGGGTTCACCCCGAACTTGTTTACAGCGTAACACCAAAAACACAGACAAGGAAGGAGCAAAAGAGAAAAAAAAAATGGCGCTGTGTTGTCTGTGTTTCTGGTGTTGCTCTTTAAACAATTTCACCTAAAAGGTGTGAGGGTGCTATCACCTCCAGTAAAGTTGTTTGCACCTCGTGGAGCCCACGTATCTCGCAGGTAGGTCGCATTTAGATTTAACAGCCATCGAGTGGCATGTGGCTCAGTGTTCACGTAGAGCGGTGGCACCAGCAGTGCTGCCATGAGGCTGGGCCGGCGTACAGAAAAAAGACGAGCGCTGCAGAAGATGACCCGCGGTATTATCGGCTGGGGACCCGAGCAGGAGACATCCGTTCCCGTCAGCCACCAAAGAGAGAAGCTCTTTATTTTTGTGCATCAGCCATCGTTTGTAAAAGTACTTGAATAGATGTACATGATGTTGGTTTGCAAGACCGCGTCTGCTGCATTTGTTCGTTTCGAGAGCGGGAGTCTCCTCTTAAGACCCCACAAGAGGTGACACATGCCACTGTATTTGTGGCTTGCGCCTTCTTTGCTGCAGGTGTTTCTTATGGCTCCAAGAAGCACGATAGGCGCACCAAGATTCATTCTCGCTGAATAATTTATTATCACCTTACTTATGCAAACAACTTTTGGTTTGTGGGCACTGAGTTGGACAGTGATGTAGCAGTATAGGTGGCTTGGTCACATCACCGCACAAAGCTGCGATGCAGTGTTGTGTATCGTCTAGTCCTGCTCACACATGCCGCTAAATCATCAGCAAAACAAACATGCCAACAGCTGCCACGGCTAGCTACAGCAGCCATGAATGATTAGCAACTGATGTTTTGCTGGCACGTATGTTGCGGAGCTGGCAGAGGCATGAAGGTAACTCGCATCACTACAGATTTTGTGTGATGCCACTACAACCTTTGCTGCCCTTCCTATAGAGCTACGCAAGTGTTGGACGCTGTAGTGATGGGTCTCGATCGGGAGAATAAACATTCAAGGTACACTTTGGAAGTGAATTAAAATATATTATAAAAATTTGCTGTGTACGGCCATTCGTGTGGAGGTTTCCTGCATACAGAAACTTGTTATAGCCTCGAAGCTTTGATGGCACCACCCATTTAACTACTGTCAATTCTCCTATCAGGTCTTTGAACTTTGATGTGAAAGTTGCAACTATGTGAGAAACCTTTAATATTCTTAACGTACTTACTTTGCCAATGTCAGCCCCGCTATATGCACATTGCAAGCAACCCCTCTACTCACCTTGTCATTTGGTTGTTTGTAGCCCTGCTTGCTGTGTACTATCACCTTTCCTGCATATGTACTTTAAACCTCTGTAATACATTTCCCATGGGACCACACACACACACAAAAAATAAATGGCACTGTAGCCGGGAAATGCATAAAATGAAGAGGCAGTTAAAATCTGAGAATAGAGCAAGTGGAATAGTCTACGTCAGAAAAATTTATTCATAACTTTATGGCTTCAAGAAGTGCTTGGTGAAAATCTGCCATTTCTGTTGAGCCTCTGCCTGAACCAGGCCCTTTTCGAGTACTTGGGTAGCCTAGTCGCGGTCCACAATCAATGCCAAGCTTAATGTACTGCTGGCTGCAAAAGCGTGCGGGATCTGCAGCGTGTGGCAGAGTGCCAGAAAACTGCATTGCTGTGCCACCAACGGTCCTGCAATGTGGTGTGGAGGCTGTCCGTCGTGGCCTCTGCTTGTGGTTTAGGCAATGGTGCATTGGTAAAACTAAGCTCTCCAGAAGATCACTCAGGTGTTTCTGCCCAATACCATTGGTTCTGGCAGTCAAAGCAAGTAAAACATGCAGACATATTATTGAACATTTATCTGTACACAGTGTTGTCATTCTCCTTGCTTGAATAAGCAAATGTTTTAGGCACTTTCACATTCTAAAAAGCTAAATAAGGAGGATCAGCATTAGCCTTGGATCACTCTTCTAACAGAATATATGTTAAAAAAAAAAGACAAATAAGGTGCAATTGATGTCGCATAAGTGCTGAGCGAGAGTAAGAAGATGGTTCATCACTGTGCTACAAATACCAGATAACCTGTGCACACTTACAAAAAAAAATTGCAAATCAACTAGGACAGTCAGGTGTGTGACGACACATTAGTGGGTTCAGTGGTGGGCAGCCCATAATGCTCCTGCTTGTCCTTTATGGTGACTCCTTCAAGGACAGCTGCAGCGCAAAAGAAAAAAAAGAACGCTGAACTCTGAGCTCTTTTTCACAAGTGCGAGTCAAATATCCCATTTGTCACTTGAGAATGGCACTACATGAAAATCGGCAGGAGAACACTTGCATGAACACTTGTATGTGTAGTGCTGTTTAAAAATGGTGTCTGTACCAACTATCTTGCACACATACCCTTTTAAGTAAAACAGCCCAACAAATCAGAAGCCACAACTTTGCTTTCCCCCTAATCCCAGACCAGCTCCCACTTTCTTTTTTCGAGTAATTTTCAATTTGCGCCAATAACAGAGCAAGCGCCCCTCCACTCTCCCCTTCCGCCATTTTCACTGTATCATTCACTATTTTGGAAACAGCGAATACATGCATACTTAATAAAGCATTTCATTAAAGCCACAAGTGTGCATTTTTTATTCCTAGTGGCTCTTCCTCCACCATCTTACATTTTGCTCCATGACTGAGCAAGCCTCCCCCTCCCCTCGTACAAACATTCTCGTATTATCTTTCACCATTATCTTTCCCATTATCTGATCTGGATTTCACGCACGGACATAGCTAGATGTAACACAAGATTGTCTGTATTTCTTTTTGTCAGCAATGTGATTTTTATTGAATACTACACTGCTGTTTCAACTGCCGATGGATTTAGTAAGGAAGGGATGTACACTAGTTATGCAATGAATTACAATACCCCTTAAGGAGAGATGCGAGTAAAAAAATGCACGTTTTTTTTTCTAAAATTACACATTCTTTCATTTTTATTGCTTCCAAATGTTTGGTTTATCTACATTAAAAAAAACTGATTGATTGATTGATATGTGGGGTTTAACGTCCTGAAACCACCATACAATTATGAGATGCCGTAGTGGTGGGCTTCAGAAATTATGAGCACCTGGAATTTTTTTATAGTGCATTAAAATCTGAGCACACGGGCCTTCAGCAATATGAAAAAAAAGTGAAGATTGTAATTAAACTGGAAGTACCTTTCAACCGCTTTGAAAGAGCACGAGGTGCCTACTAAAAACTAAATAGAGGCCATGTCAATAGGGGTTGCAGCGCAAGCACAAAAGTGCTGGAAGAAAAGCGTACAGAAGGCGAGAAACGAAAGGGAAAGAGGGACAACACGAGCACTCAATTAACATAGAATTTAACAAACTAGCCCAAATAGCCGTTCTTCTGAAATAGAAGCTATTGTCTAAAATAAGCTGGAAATTTTCACCTGCCTGCTTTCCATAGCATATTGCATGAGGAGTTAACTGAAGCCACATGCTAAAATTAACCATGATTGCCAAGCTTTCATGATAAAATAAATCTTAAAAACGTATATTTTCCACACAGGTCACCTTTCACTTACACCTTTAAAATGCATTTTTCTTAAGATACATTTTTGGACAACTTCTTCAGTTTAGACATGATGTTCATAGAACTTCTAGTAGCCCGATCGGAACAAAATTTAGCCCACACAATCCTAAATGTGTGAAGGGTGCAAGTATTTTTTTTTTTAACTTAATATCACCTGTATAGTTATTATGAATCTACAGTGAGCAATTAGTATGCACTGAGTATTCTAAGAATTCTCACATTACAGTTTTTCTTGACCATCAAAATGTTTTATACGCATTTTCCTTATAGTTATTTGCATTCTACAGTTAATGAGCAATATGAGCCATTGATGGCTCAGAACAATAAAAGCTTAATAGCATAAAAATTTTGTTGTAAGGGAACTACATTTTATACATTGTCATGGCACAAAACGAAAACTCTGCAATGCTGCAAAACTAGTTACATATTTGAAAAATCAGGACAAAAGTCTATCTAAACAGCAAAAGAGTTTATTGCGCTAGCCGACAGATTTGTGATACTTTTTTTGATTGTATCTCCCCTTAATATTGATAATGGGTATTATCAACTGCTTTATATTTCACCTTTCAGTGCATGCTACGATTGCTAAATTGATGTCAAATCTTCTCGGCAAAAATTTGAAGGCTTGTAGAGACAATGACTTAATTAAAAATGAGCCCGTGACAGTTCAAAATGTCACAGCTAAAATGCGCATGCAACAAGAAAAAAACAAAGTTGCACACAGCATTTTTTAAACATCCTCGTTCATAATCGCTGATATTAGTTATCATAGCAGCGGTACACTAAGGGGGTGAAGAGGGAGCACTGTGTCAATTATATTTGTGTACTATGTTATGTACTCTGTTGGATGACATTTTCATAATAACATGCTTGTCTTCATTGAACCTAAATGTTTAAAAGGTGCAATGTTTGAATGTTTTTTGGAAGCTCAAGCCTTTTATCGAACCACACCTAAGAACTTGTTAAACAGTTTCGTGGCTGCTGATCACGCAACTCTTTTTTAGTGGCAAGAGATCAGTTCTGTTGAGTATGTTGCTATATAGTTTTAGGTGTACACCACTTTTCAAAAGACGCCAAGAAATATGAAAAAATTAATGCTCTTGTTATCTGGTCGATCACGTCTCGCGAGTGCCCTGACCTGATAGGATTAAGGTTACCAAGGTTAGGTTACTGTGGTTTAACGCAAGAGTCTGCGCGCTTGAATTGATTGATGACTCAAACTGCAGATGGGCAATGTGGCCTCCATTTCTCGTTGAAATCAGTGCAACCGAAAAAAAATTTGAGGCTGGTAGGGCATTTTAGAGCAGCGTGGTGCGATTTCGGCGAATTTCATGGTTTTGGTGCAGCTCGGTGCGAAAATGAGGAATTGTATCAAATTAGCACAATTGGTGCAGCTGTTGCACCCCAGCTCCCCAAAAACCCTCCTGACGGAAAGAGAAAATATCATGCTAGTAAGGGTTTATCTAGGGAAAGGAAGGTGAAAAAGCATTTGCCTTGATGTGTTTTTGGAAGAACTCAAAGACTCCAGCAATTTTTTTATATCTCATGACTACTCTCACTACAAGGCTATCAAGAAAGTTTACCACCCCTCTTTTTTTTTTCTTCAATACACATGATCCTTTTGTGTTGAAGTTTGGAACACTATCTTGAACATATAATCTTGTGTGTCTAACTTCAAATGACGAATTGAGACGTTTAGCGGCAAGAAAAGCATGGAAAGCCTAGCAGCTGCTGAGACGATATGCTCTGGGGAGAGTTTCTCTCTAGTTCCTCTGATTTACTAAGTGCTCAGGCAGGTAAAGACGTTGCCAACAGATAAATCAGTCAAATACTATGCCATTAGAAACCAGAATGAAATGTCAGTTTCAACATGTTATCACTCTTCAATTGCCTTTTCTTGTATCGGCACAGCTCTAGTGGGCAACTAGAACAACAGCTATTTTTTCCTAGTATATGAATTGAGGAGATCGCTATCTTGCCAGGGTGTTTGAAACATACACAGATAGAGTTGCTCCACGGACAACAGCGCTTGTTGTTCACCGACCTGAGAAAAGTCACGAACTCAAGTGTGGCGAGTACAAGGCCAATTCTTCAACTCCCTGTGCTCTCAGAGCTGCTGCCCCACTCTCCTGCCGGCTGTTACTCTCTGTTTTTTTGTATTCACGTGAAGGGTTCAGGAGCAACAGAACAAAGGGCACGTCCCTCGGGCAGCGGACTTTCGCTCGTCTAGCCTGCATCCAGTGCATTCGTTTTTTGCACCTAGGGAGGCTAAACAATACCCTTTTAACAAGTGTAATTGGAGGAAGAATCAACATTACTTGATAAGAGTCGCAACTGACCTTGGCCTCAGGGTAGCTCCACATACAAGGGCAGCCATCCTTTTGGCCCAGGCAGCAATAATTATCTGGTTTTCTCAACGGAGAGTTTTAATAAGCTGCTTCGACATTGACTGTAAGGAGCCAGCATGAGTGCTTTGGAGAAAGGAAAGCCTTCAGAGTCTCATAATATGGGATTTCCTGTGGCCAGTTCTTGTGCACCGCAATTTTGGTAGCTTGCGTGAACCGATCCGCATGTGGATCGGTTAACACAATCACATGCTGATTAATCCCGGCAAGCCCTCTTGTCAAAACTTTGGCTCCAGACACATTACCCGTTTTACGATTTTCCATCACTTCAATCCCCCTTCTTTATCTTAACTTCTCTCTCTTTTTTGGATCCCCGTCCAATCTTGGAGGTCCCAGCATCAACAGAAGCATATTGCACTAATGTATCCTTATTCCCTTCTCGAATTCTTTAAAACAGGACGGAGTCAACCAGACATGACAGAGGAGTAATGATAAGATATGCACGCATTGGAAATAAAATTTGAATAGCACATAAGAAACCAGCGGCACAGATCAAGGAGCAAAACTGAAAAACAATATACAGGTTCAGCTCTATTTCACTTTTCTTCAGTTGGAGCTCAGAGAAATAAAAAATCTACAACAGTTTGTGAATCGGTTCGGCACACTAACTTGGATCTTTGACATGTTACATAAAGCTACTGATTTAAAGAAGTGGTGCCAACATATTTGTGACTAGCGCATTCTTCACAGCAGGCGTTTCTTATAACTCCAAGAAACACGATACACGCACAAAGATTCATGTATTCTAGCTAAATAATTTAATATCACCTCATATACGTGAACAACTTTCAGTTTCGGTTTCCGGGTGCCGAGTTGAGCAGTGACGTAGCAGTGTAGGTGGCTTGGTCACATGATCACACAAAGCAGTGAAACTTTTCCAAAGAGCATGGCACACACATAAGTGAGTTTCGTAAGAACGTCATAGGAATCAGCACACTAGAAGAGTGAAAACAGCAGTAATAATAATTGTCGAGTTTTAACGTCTCAAAACCACTATACAATTATGAGACACACCGTAGCAGAGGGCTCTGGAAATCTGAATGGCAGGGGGTTCTTTAACGTGCATCAAAATCTAAGCACATGGAGCTCAAGCATCTTTGCTTCCATCGAAAATGCAGCCGCCGTGACTGGGATTAGATTCCGCGACATGCGGGTCAGTAGTCTAGTGCCTTAGCCACTAAACCACAGTGGTGGGTAGGAAACAGCACTAGATATGCTTGCATAGATATCAGTGATTTTATATGAAAAACTGTTACAGCAGGCATACTTGTGCACGTGGTCATCTTATGCGTTACATGCCAAGGGTGTATGGCCCTTTAGCATACCCATCTCAGAGCTTTGTTTCCCAAATTTATATTTATTGATGAACATTCTCAGAAGGGGTAAAATAAAAGAAATTTACACGCATATTCATAGAGCAAAACTCTCTGACCAGGCTAAACAGAAAAATGTAAAAAAAGGAAACTACTGCCAACTATTGATCAACAAGCCAACTATTGATCAACAAAAAAAAAAAGTTTCGCAGAGTTTGTCCGACAAGTAATTTACACAATTTGATTCATGCACAATATAACTAAAAAGCCAGAACAGCAGCTCCTTCCTGATTTAAGGAAGGCAGATTCAGTCATGAGTCAATCTAGACCAGCCATAATTTGACTAGACAAACTTCTCATCAGTTTGAATCCAAGTGAATTCAGTTGAGTCGGATGTTCATGAAGCTGAGCACCAGTGTGCCCAGCACAATAGAATATTAGAGGGGTCGTGAAAAGGTCGCTTTATAACGACAATGTGGCACCATCGGCAGCTACACACGCTAACTATATTGATACGTGTATCTTCCCCGTAACAATATTATTAGTCTGAGTGGACCTGCATAGACGCTTTGCCTATCGAGGAACGCGAAACTCTATGGCATCTGCTAGCGCACACAATAGGCACCCATCGGCATCTGCCATACGCAACCGCATCCCACAGGAAAACTGCTTAATATGACATCAGCTGCAGAGTTTAAGTTAGCGCCGATTGCGTAAGGCAAAGATGCTGATGGTTGTTCCAATTGCACGCACTTGCAAGTGCCCAGGAGTTCCGCGTTCCTCGATAGGCAAAACATTACTTAGGCTGATGTCACCTAGTTAGTGCGTGTGAACGGCGATGCTTTCACATTGTCGTTTTAGAGCGAGCATTTCATGCCCCTTTAATGCTTTAATGGAGGAGAGGTAGCATTCCACAGCTCAACAGCTTGAGGGCATAAAAAAAAATTTCATTACAAACACCCTACCTTTGTTCACATCAAGTTTCAAACATGAACGAAAGCTCACAACACTAATGCAGCTGCCAACAGTTTGCTCTTGTGCTGGCTAGATAATAATCTTCAGCTCTTCCACTTTCCTTCCTGCAGTCTTCCACAGCTGCTCGACTTCACTGATAAGGCATCCACATTTGACACTTGTGCTTTTCCCGAGTTTTTGAAGCAGTCAAATCAGCAATTACTGCTTCAAGCTCTTTCATTTTTTTCTTCTCGTCTAGCAAGTTTTGTCCCTCAATGGAAGCTTCTTTTACTGCCTACAGTCCTGAAGCTTCTACCGTTCTCGAGTTTCTATACAGAATGAACCTAATGTGGATTCAGCCCTGCACATGTGACCACTAGTGTGACTGTATCATTAGATAAGTGTGGCTGGACCAATGCTTATGCAAGACAAAAACAGGTCACATAGCTGACTTTTAGAATTCCCCGCTAAACAACTTCAAGGGTTTAAATAAAACTATTCGCAACTCAAATGAGCATGAGATGGCGCTGCAGAGTTGCAGCATGGCGGATTCATGGAGGTCACTGCGTCTGCTATCGCTAACACAAATATTGAGTTTTCTGCAGTGTGATTGCAGTTCACGCTGCTTTGTAGAAGGGGAGCAGGTTGTTGATGCGGAGCATCTTATTGTAGTCGGCACCAAAGGTCCCGCACGCGCGAGCGGTGTTCTTGAAGTGGTCGCATTGTCTGTGTAATGCATGCACATGGAGCACCGCGTCTCTGCGAAATTTGTTCACATACTTTGGGCGCCGCAGCGACATGTAGTCACAGGATACTCTGGTCATTTAATAGGTTAGAGTTAATGAGTTAACACTGGTGCCTCACCTGGAAAAAAGAAATCTGCTTGGCCGTTAGTTGTTTTCTTCATGGGCGACACCATCTTACTGTGCTCCTTCGGTATACGACTAGCGCTTTGACTGTTTGGACCTCAGTACGCAGCCTCTCTATATTGCCCCTAGGTGCGCATGAATTGTGGAGTCGCAAATTCCAGGACATTACGGTCTGCGCACTCTTTTGACACCACTTCCAAAGAGGTTCGTGCTTTGTGAGCACACCTGCCGTATTTAACAGTTGAATTAGACCATTTATAGCTATGTAAAAGCATCAGTCGTTGTCTCCAATCTGTGAAAAAACAGATTTCTTTCTTCTTTTTCCTCCCAAAACTTGTGCTTGTGTCAAGTGTACAAATTGAAGGCATGGTGAAATGTGTCACCATAGGGAACATAAGGTTTACTGCACCAAACTGGTACCGTGTTACGCACCAGCTTCGAAATAGATTAATATATGTTGTTTATATCTCTGAACCAGGATAAGATTGAACCAGTATTTTTTTTTCCAGTTCAGCTACTTAGTCTAAACCACCATGTTCAGCCTGTATAGCATGTTTCAACATCGAACTCTCGATGGGGAAGCAATCTTGACAGCCATATCGGGCGATGTGATTGCACAACCCACTTTGACCATTGTCTCGTTCATAAAAAATAAAGATACGTGTGAAGAACACCTTGAAGGTTATTAAATATACCATAATCCCTTTCACTCAAGTCATCGCGGTTTTTCTGGCCGACACCTGCTTTCACAAGGGGGAGACAGCTTGCCTGGGACACCTAGCAATGTGTCTGTGAATGGGATTATGACCAGGCTTATACGACCCCTCTGCTGTACAAGACGGCACTGCTAAAAAATAACCAGAGCAGGAGAGAGTGGCCGGCCCTTTGGTCTGGGCGGCCGAGCAGAGACACTCGAACGAAAGATGAAGGATCCGCGCTTTTCTCCCTAATACAATTGAAAATATGTAAAATAAACAACTTGTAGCACTTCATAAATCTCAGCCTCATGGAGTTACTAACAAACAACCTTTTTTTTAACAGAATTATATTCCATCTATCAGAAAGATGCCACGCACGCCATGGATTAATCTATTCAACAAATGAGAGAATGAACCTTTTTTTTAACATAAATATATGCCATCTATCAGAAAGATGCCACGCACGCCATGGATTAATCTGTTCAACAAAAGAGGTAAATTATCCTAAGCTACCTTTAGTAGAACACGTGCTGAGTGTCTCAGTTTGGAAGTTGCTTTAATTAGGACCTGCCAAAGTGATGTTTTCCTGCATCTGCACACCCAATATTTATGTGTTTCAGTTTTTTTTTTCCTATCTAAATACAGCTGAACCCACTTATAACAATACTCAAAGGCCACGAAAATTTTGTTATAACCGCGAATTGCTACAAACGAGTTTATACACGAAATGCACGAAAAAATGCACAATAGAATATGACAGGCGGTTGTGACAAAACTATACTACTATTGGGATATTCCAAAAGACACCAGCGATAAGAATGATGAAGCTGTTGATTTTTCAGACATGACTGAAGATTCGAATGCTTTCACGGGACTGCAGCAAGCCCTATAGAGCCAAAGTATGATGTGTGAAGTTTGGGACGCCGAAACTCTTCCAAGTGTCAACCTTGAGATGTAAAAACAGCGCAAAAATAGAGACAAGGACTGAAGCAGAGACGACAAGGCGCTGAACTCGCAACTAAAATTTATTGGAAGGAGGACACACATATATCAAGCATAAGACCTAGTCACGTGGCACACCATGACGTCTGCGCAGCAACGCAATGGTGTGCCACTTGACTAGGTGCTATGCTTGATATATGTACGTCCTTCTTTCAATAAATTTTAGTAGCGAGTTTAGCACCTTGTCGTCTCTGCTTCAGTCTTTGCCTATATTTTTTGCGCTGTTTTTACATCCCAAGCATGAACCACCAACTAGCCCAACTTTCACTTCTAGTGAAGCATCAAACTTTTTCAGAAGTTGCATGTCCAAAAGTGTATGAAGAAGGCACTACCGCTCCTACATCGTTTGGTTTGGAAAAACTTCAAAGCCCAAAGGCGCCTTGTAGGCCGCTCTTACGATGGGACAGTAAGGCAGAGACCTACCGCCTGAATCTTCAAAGCGGAGCCCCACTTGCTGGACTATGCTTGTATCAGTGCCACGTACCAAAGGGCACTTCCAGAGCATGTGCTGTAAGGTGGCTAAACCACCACATTTCATACACAAGTTAGTTAAATAAACATCAGGATAAAGCTTGTGGAAAAAGGCACAGTTGAGGTACATTTTTGTTTGAAGCAATCTCAAGGTCAGCAACTGCGCTGTATTTAACTTCCTATGTGGAGGTGGAAAAACTGTATTATCATGCGAAATGCTGGGTAACTTCATTGTAAGCAGTTGACGGATTCCCGGCTACCAAGTTTCCAGGTTGACCCAGAGGTCCTCCATGGCCGCGGACAGCTAACCCTCGCGTCCTGGAGTGAGACAACTCATTGAGATTGGTAATCCCTTCTCCCATGATTCTCATATGAGCCGGAAACCATGTAAAGGTATAGGTTGTAAGTGAGTTCTCGCCAAGTATGTCTTTGGCCACTTTGCACACAGCACCATCACCGGATATTAAAAGTGAGCTCTGCCGTAAGACAGAACGCTACACGGTGAAGCATACTGCAAATCCGAAGGGGTTCTGAGGGCTGCTAAGAATGTGAGCAGGGGGTTAAGCAGCTTGTATTTCATATGGCAAGTGCGGCGATGGCGTAGTGGTTAGAGCATCCGCCTCGCATGCAAGAGGTCCGTGGTTCAAATCCCGTTGCCGCGCAGTTTCCAACCGGATTAAAAAAAAATAATAAAAAATCCGCGTGTTGATGGAACTGCATTAAGAAGGCCTTGGGTGCGGCCTCACCGGTAACAACCGCCGGGAATGCACTCCCTCACCAGAGAAGGATTGGCCACCCTGGTGCAGTATCTGGCCACTACCTTCCACATGCATACGTCAAATAACTCACGGCCCTCAGTCCCCAGCAGCTGTGAAGTAACTGACCACGGCGGCGGTCAGATCTGCAACGCAGCAGAGGGTGCTAAGAATCTCTGGATCCGGACAGGCCGCCATTGGAACCTGAGCTTGGCAACGATTAACGCTAGAACCTTATCTAGTGAGGGAAATCTAGCTTTACTATTCGAGGAGCTAGAGGGTGTTAAATGGGATATAATAGGGCTCAGTGAGGTTAGGAGGACAGATGAGGCCTATAAAGTGCTACAGAATGGGCACGTCCTTTTCTATTGGTGCTTGGCTGACAGAAGAGAACTGGGAGTGGGGCTCCTAAATCACAGAAAGATAGCTGGCAACATAGAGTAATACTATAACATTAATGAAAGGGGAGTAGGTATCGTAATTAAACTGAATAAGAGATACAAGATGAAGGTGGTACAGGCTTACGCACCTACATCCAGCCATGATGACCCTTCAGTAGAAAGCTTCTATGAAGACGTGGAATCGGCAATGAGTAAGGTAAAAACACAGTATACAATACTGATGGGAGACTTTAATGCAAAGGTAGGGAAGAAGCAGGCGGGAAACCAGGCAGTAGGAGATTATGGCATCGGCACTAGAAACGCCAGAGGAGAGCTACTAGTAGAATTCGCAGAACGCAATAATTTACAGATTTTGAATACCTTCTACCAAAAACGAGAAAACCGCAAGTGGACATGGAGGAGCCCTAATGGCGAAAATAAGAACGAAATAGACTTTATAATGAGTGCACACCCAGGCATCGTGCAGGATGTGGAAGTGGTTGGCAAGGTACGATGCAGTGACCATAGAATGGTACGGTCTCGAATTCGCCTAGACTTGAAGAAGGAACGACAGAAACTGATACGCAAGAAGCCAATCAATGAGCTAGCACTGAGAGGGAAAGTACAGGAATTCAAAGTGTCGCTGCAGAACAGGTACTCGGCTCTTAGTGAAGAAACCAACCTTAGCGTAGATATAATGAATGATAATCTGACGAGTATCATTACGGAGTGTGCAGTGGAAGTTGGAGGCAGGGTAGCTAGACAGGACACTGGCAAGCTTTCCCAGGAAACGAAGAACCTAATTAAGAAGCGTCAAATCATGAAAGTGACAAGTACAACAGACAAAATAGAACTGGCAGAGCTTTCGAAGTTGATTAATAGACGTAAGGTATGCGATGCAAGAAGGCATAACATGGAGAGAATTGAACACGCTCTGAAAAACGGAGGAAGCGTCAAAGCAGTGAAGAGGAAACTTGGGCTAGGCAAAAGTCAAATGTATGCACTAAGGGACAAAGAAGGCAAAATAACTACCAATATGGATAGGATAGTTAAAATAGCGGAGGAGTTTTGCAGAGATCTGTACAGTAGCCGAGACAACCACGACCTTAATACTACAAGAACTAGCAGTAACCCAGATGACACCCCACCAGTAATGATAGAAGAAGTCAGAAAAGCTTTGGAGAGCATGCAAAGAGGCAAAGTTGCTGGTGAGGATCAGGTAACATCAGATCTGCTGAAAGATGGAGGGCAGATTGTGTTAGAAAAACTAGCCACCCTGTTTACGAGGTGTCTCCTGACGGGAAGAGTACCAGAGTCTTGGAAAAACGCTAACATCATCTTAATACATAGGAAAGGACATGACAAGGACTTGAAGAATTACAGGCCGATCAGCTTGCTCTCTGTAGTATACAAGCTATTTACAAAGGTAATTGCTAACAGAGAAAAGAAAACATCAGAATTCAATCAACCAAAGGAACACGCAGGATTTCGAACAGTCTACTCAACAATTGACCACATTCACACTATAAATCAGGTAATAGAGAAATGCTCAGAGTATAACCAACCACTATACATAGCCTTCATAGATTACGAGAAGGCGTTTGATTCAGTAGAAATATCAACCGTCATGCAGACACTGCGGAATCAGGGCGTAGATGAAGTATATATAAACATTCTGGAAGAAATCTACAGGGGATCAACTGCTACCATAGTGCTTCATAAAGAAAGCAACAGAATACCAATCAAGAAGGGTATAAGGCAGGGGGACACAATCTCCCCAATGCTATTTACCGCGTGCTTACAGGAGGTTTTCAGAAGCCTAGAATGGGAACAGTTAGGGATAAGAGTTAATGGAGAATACCTTAGTAACCTGCGCTTCGCCGATGACATTGCATTGCTGAGTAACTCAGGGGACGAATTGCAACTCATAATTACGGAGTTAGACAAGGAGAGCAGAAAGGTGGGTCTTAAAATTAATCTGCAGAAAACGATAGTAATGTACAACAACCTCGGAAAGGAGCAGCGCTTCGAGATAGGTAATAGTGCACTTGAAGTTGTAAAAGACTATGTCTACTTAGGGCAGGTAATAACCGCAGAGCCGAACCACGAGATTGAAGTAACTAAAAGAATAAGAATGGGGTGGAGCACATTCGGCAAGCACTCTCAAATTATGACAGGTAGATTGCCACTATCCCTCAAGAGGAAGGTATATAACAGCTGTATCTTGCCGGTACTTGGACTACCTTTATCTTGGACTACCTTTTACTTGGACTACCTTTTACTTTTGGACTACCTTTTACTTGGACTACCTGTATCTTGCCGGCGCTTGGACTACCTTTAGTTGATTCTTTCAGAGTGTTAGCCTCTAACTCAGAGCACTCCTGATTGCTCTGACTTCGAAGTGAGAGTGTGGCGCGATCTGACCTGGAGGACGGTTCACGTGACACAAGCAAGCCAATACTGTGGCTGCTGGCAGGAGAACGAGGTGAGGGGTGTGAGAGTTCATTTCGAAAGGGGGTATCGCCGAACGCGTAATACTTTGTGCATGTGCGTTTTTAATGACGTTTTTTGTGTGTGTGGGATGAATTCACATCTACGAAGCCATAAATGCACCATGTCAATAACGAGGTGGCTAGCGAACGCAGAGGAAATGTCAAAGCTGTCGCTAAAGCAACTTGCAGACAGCCTCGTGATTTGTCTTGAAGATAGCATTTCGGACGAGGACGATCACCAGATTTATGTGTTGAGTTCAGGAGGCTTTCGCTACACCCAGACATGTCAGAGAGAGAGGATATAACAAGGGTCAGACATGTCAGAGACGTCCACTGAACTGATTGGCACCATTTGTCGACGCGGCACAGCAATATTTAACCAGCAGCTTCCAGCGCTAGCTGCGTGGTGGCGCTACAGGCGCAGTGCACTAAGTGCTTTGACATTGCCGATGTAGTCGGTTGGTACGCTGCCTCTCGCGCTCTGACTGCTAGCTGCCTCTCATCTGGCAACTCTGAGCCAGAGGACCAGAGCGGCCAACCGAATACGCCAAAACATTGTAGGCCATTGCACCAAGAGTTGGTGCAATGGGGCTCTGAAATTTTGGGGATGCCAGTTAAGCTAAATATGAAGCCAATTCTTTCACACAGTTGAGCTTCACATTAATAAAAAACAGTACTATTCAACATTGGTTGCATTTTGATATCCAAGCTCTGTGCCCAAGCTCAAGAAATTAGTCTGCTTCTTCTCATATTATTCTCTTATTGCATAAACTTTTTATTCCAAATGAATACACTGTGGAAGAAAGCAGCATTTTAGCATGGAAATGAACCCCAGAAGTGCGTTTTCTTGGGCTAGTCGGTTACACATTGTATGAAAGGTAAAAGATGCGCAGAAATGACAAGACAAACGAAGAAACACACAGGATGAGCGCTGACTAAACACAGCAGTCATGCTTCTGTGAGCAGGCGAGTAGACTGTGTAACGTGGTTTAACCTGAGGATTTACTGCTTGGCCCGGCACATAAGTTGCTCTCATAGGTACAAGGAGTGAACGGCAGCAACAAACGATTAAAAGCCGTTCATGGCATCTCACACAAAATTTAAAAAATCACCCCGAAATTGGACGTGGAAGTACTTTTTGGTGCCCCCGATAATCTAGGAAGACTTTGCAGACACGTCAACCAAGAAGGACCCACGAAGCTTCCGTGTACAACAAAACACAAAAGACCGTTTGTTGAAAGCACGGCGAACGTTGTCTATAAGGTCCCACTCTCCTGCAAGAAAACAGACACTGGACAAACAGGCGATTGTCTTAATTAGCCACTCGGCAAACATCTTAACAATCATCGTCTAAAACACGGCAGCAACATGGCGCTCCATTGTAGCACGTGAAGGTGCATGCCGAAGTTCAGAGACTGCAGTCATAGAAAAATACCCAAGCGTGCACAGTTGTCTGATAGCCGAGGCTTTCGCAATACTAAAGGGCGACACATGTGTTAGTGAACCATCCATAACACTGAGCAAAGAAGAGATTAACTATCTCACATGTGGCTAGGTGCACTCTTAAAATTGCAGTCTTGTCGACTTACAGCTTCCACACATTGTATCGTGACGAATGGCTTGGAATTGCACATGACTTGTTACCCCACACCTTTTTCCTTTATACTGCATTGAAGCAGTAAAACAGTCAGTCGTTAGTCAGCGCTCTTCCTGCATGTTTCTTCATTCGTCTCGTCTATTTTGTGCTGCTTTTACCTTTTACAATAGCGTGGAAAGCTTTTGCATGTTTCAAAAAGCTCACTGCATTAAAAATGTTTCCCAAAAACACGCGCTATACATAGCCACCATCATGCATGCAGGGTGAAAGTGGGTTGGTGCCCCAATTATTCTTCGTGAAAAGCCTGTGTGTTCACAAGATTGTCTGCAGCAGAAGCAATAGTGCTTAGCTACTGACCCGAAGGTCGCGGGTTCAGCCACGAGTGCAGCACTCGCATTTCGATGGAGAAGAGATGCTAGAGACCTGTCTGCCATGCGACGTTAGTACAGATTAAAAAACACTAGATGATCAAAATTTTTGGAGCTATCCACTATGGTGTCCCTCATAATCATATCATGGTTTTGGGACATAAAACTATAGATTCATTATGTTCACAAGTTAATTCATCTTTCATACCTGTGGCAAACGAAGAACATAAGATGCAAAATACCCAATAATAAACTACTCTAGACACAATTTTTGCCTGGCATTTCTTCACACAAAAGCACACCAATTGGAAGGATGTACTTGGCAGCTTTTAGCAATACAATCATTGTATTTAAGTACAACAGCAGAGTGTGTGGGGTGCTCTTGAGTTCTTTCTGACAACACGTGACTGACCCCACGTGACTGACAACTCTGATTTCAAACGACGATAAAAGCCTCTGTTTTCACAATCAAAACTGCGCTGCACTTGATGCGCATGCCGAACTGGTTCTGTGCAAGATGCGGCAATTAACTACTTGTGGTACACCGGAAGGACAAAAACTTCGTAAGCTAACTATGAATTCAAAAGCTACCAAGAAAAGCAAAAAAAAGTAGTTTCGTCACCACTGGCTGAATTAGGCATACACACACTTCATGGTTTTGACATCAGCTTTCAGATTGATTTAGGTCAGGTTAGGCGAGTTATTTCAAAAGGTGCTGTATGGCCTACAAAACACACAGGAATAAAGTAGCTTCTGAGCTTGCCTGAAATTAAACAAAATAGAATTACGATGGACAAAAAAGGCCGATTTTGCCGTTAGAAAAAATGCGATAGATAGGTAGATATGTGGAGTTTAACGTCCCAAAACCACCATATGATTATGAGAGACGCCGTAGTGGAGGGCTCCGGAAATTTAGACCACCGGGGGTTCTTTAACGTGCACCCAAATCTGAGCCCACGGGCCTACAACATTTCCGCCTCCATCGGAAATGCAGCCGCCGCAGCTGGGATTCGAACCCGCGACCTGCGGGTCAGCAGCCAAGTGCCTTAGCCACTCGACCACTGCGGCGGGGCGTTAGAAAAAAAAAAAAAGTGAAGCAGTCAAAGCACCTTCGCAGAAAACTTTACATCAACGAGATGAAGAAGCAATAATATGCGTCTGATAATCCCCAACAAGTAACTACATAAAATGTTAAACTTACCCAAACTGCCAATCACTTGATGAGCAATGTCCTTGATCTGGTTGTAAGTATGCAGCTGCTCCATGTGCCAAGGAAGCTCCTCGATGGTGCAGCCCCTGAAGACACAGAAATGATGGTCACATCAAATCAAAATTGAGTTGTGCGGTTTTACATGCCTAAACCATGGCCCAATTATGAGGCATGCTGTAGCGAGAAGCTGTGTAATAATTGCCACCAAGGGCAAGCAAAGGCAATCTGAATAATATTCAAGGTATGACGATCCTTGATGCCGCAAAAAAATGGCAAGTGAGGGGGCACCTTCATAAAAGGGGGATAAAGCAAAAAATTTGGCAGGTCAACATGCTCGACGGCACACTTCGGTCTTATGATTTTGGCCATAATGACTCCCTGATGTTCTTTTTTTTCCTGTAGACATTTACAGGGAGTAACCCAATGCTCTCCCAAGTGCCCATTTCCCTGCTCTCAGGACTTGACGTGCTGCATAGCTCTAAAACACGAAAAAAGTAGATGCATCAAGCAAGCGAACCACTCTGAACGTACTAGTGTGGTTGCAAGGATGTACCAAAAGCCACTTGTATTGAATGCAGCGCAGCACCAGGCACTTTGGCACTATAAGTTCCAAGGGCATGCGAGCTGAAATCAAATTGCACCGTCTAGCAATGAGCACCCACTGTCCTTACATCACATGGCACAAGCGCACCCAACATAAACCTCTGCTGTTCTTGACAATCATGCGCGCATGATATCCTGCTCATATTAACCACTGTTCAATACTCAGACTGAAGACGGCCAGCCTATGAAAATATTCATTTCCTTCTGATAGGAGCTACACAACATATTAATGAAATGTCCAGCACAGCTTTTACGATGTCTCTAAAATGCCTCTTGTCATCTCGGACCACAATGGTGGTGCTATGTCTCAGGCCTAATTAATGCAAAGGGGCTTATTCTTCTCCGTCAGTTGTTACTATAATGTAGAAAAAAAACACAGAAAAATGTTTCCTATACTTTCCTTGGCATTACTGGGTACAGTGAAACTTGTTTATAACGAACTCCAAAGTGCCGCGATAAATTCTTGTTATATATGTAGTTTGTTGTATATGGACCCACCCATGAAAATCAAAGTGGCCAAAGTGTTTTTTTTTTCTTGGGCATTTTTATTCAAAAGTGCGAAAAACAAGTGCTGACAAGTTGGGGCTTTTCACGTGTTAAACAATGGCCATTTTCGCAGCAGACTCGGGCCGTTTCATTGAAGCGCAGTACTGCCCCGTCGAACCAATCATACCTGACTAGCTGCGTGCAGCATGTCGCTTAGTCAGCTCTCGCCGTCGCATGCTAGTTCATTTCCAGTTTGATGTATGCGCACGTCTGAGCTTTCTTCGCGCATGCTTCACTCAGGATAGTGCTCGGCTGCGGCCAGTAGCCTGTTTGTTTACCACAACGAAGAATTTTGTGAGCAATGCGCGCAAACGGCCTCGCACGACGCAACGGCGGTGAACTTGCGAATGGCAGCATAGCGCGCTTGTACTTCCGTTACTACGCTGAGCAGCGCTCTGCAGATGACCGAGATAAGGTTGCCGGCGATGAGTCAAAATTGCACGTTAATCCCGACCGACTACCGCACCATCGCTCTTTTCTGATGCTTATCTGTTGAGGCATTGCCCCGCGGAAACCTTTTGTGGCACATTGTGATGTGGGAGAGTCGTTATCGCTTCTCGCATTTATGGCTTCTTGCGTTCGAAGACATTGTTGATTAGTTGTCGGCGGTCAATGCCGAGAACGGTGTCAAAAAAGTTTGCTGTGTGAAAGCTGACCGCAAAACTTCATGCTGCCTCCTATTTCTTCTTGTTTTTTTACCCTCTCACTTCCGTTAAGCCGGTTAAAAAACGTCTGAAGTCTGCGTGCGAAGTTCACCGCGGTGTATCTTTGTCGCAAGTAAACAGCAGCAGGGCACACGCGAGCAAGCGCCTATCTCCTGCTTTAGAATGCCTGTTTTAACACTTTTTTCGCGTCCTACCCGCCATATTTTTACCGCGACTGTGTCGGAAGTGTTCGAAAAATGTTGGCTGTATGTAGACTCAGTTTCAAAGGGTAGCATAAGAAAACCATAAGTGCACCAAAATATGGTCGTTATAACCGATAGGGATTGTTATAAGTGGGTTGGACTTAATAGTTTCCATTAAAAATGTGTTGATATATGTAGGCTTTGTTTTATTTCGGTCTTTTTTCTTTCTGCATTTTTTTTCTTCTGAAGGCTTATCCGAACACTTTTCCTGAAACCTGAAAAACAAGGCACAGGGTCTCTCGCAAACGATTATGTTCCTCATAACGGCCACCTTCACTTCTTTCACTATTAAACATCCCCCTAAACATTATAAATTTAGAGATAACTGGTAAAATAGGTAATTGCCAATAAACATACTGGCCATTAGAACAAACTTTGATGTGGGCATCTGCCATGAATAATGGTCAATAAAAATAACCACTTTCTTCTTTCTTCCACATCATTTTTTACAATAACAGCTGTTGTAAGCTCACTCCCCTAATTATTATGATATATATTGTCACCGGATCGTGATGTCGACAAAAGCAGAGACGACTTGTCCAAAATGAAACTGTTTATTTGGGCAAACTTGTGGCCGGTAAATGAAAAGTTAGGTTGCAGTGATACACACTGACACTAATAGCAGCGAACAGAGAGTCGGACGTCGATCAACTGACATGCGGTGGAGCGCGTCTCCATTTATACATGTGCCGTCAAATATTCCAGCCTTATCACTGGTCTTCATGAAAGCTCTGAAATAATCTCGAGTGTTCACGTCTTGCGGGCAATCTTAACAGAACGATGTACTATAATTGCGAATCTTCTCAAACAATGAGGCACAGTTTGCACTGAGCATTCCTGACAAGTTTTGTAGGCGAAACTGAATGAAATAAAAAGAAAAATAGAAAATGTGCGTGGCAAAATACTGGTTGCATGAATTCCAAGGTGTTTCGCAAGATGATTACAAAAGAATCTGTGGGACTTTGTTACACTTGAAACTTTATCGCTAAAAGAACAGCAACTGAAGATTCAACTATTCAGTCACTCCACTGGTGCTAAAATCCATGGCCTACAAAAATACCTCAACTGAAGAACAAGATCCCCCCACCCACTGCAATGATTGACCGATGTCTCCTTCGCTTTTATAAGGTGGCATTGGTGCCGCCTTGGGGTTTGAGTGTTTTCTGAGTTGTGTTTGCAGAATACTGCTAACGTGCAGTTATAAACGTTAGCTCCTACCAATACTACAAGAAGCAGTGCAAGGTTTAAGGCCCATAATAAATGCACAAGCCTCGTTTTGTGCTACAGCTTATGTGATGGAAGAACACCAGAGTTCTTCAGTTACACCTGTTGCTAAACTTCGTTCCAAAATATGGACATGCCCATGGACAAATTTGTGATGGAAAGTAAACCAATGTTATACCTGGGAGTGACAGCCGAACACACCACTTGGCACCAATTGCGACAATTAATTGCGACAATTACACCAATTGGCACAAGCACTTTCAAGAAAGGTCGAAGAGCTCTGTGGACACAATATCATCTGAACAATGTAGCCCACCAATGTAAACACACTGCTTGTTTCATCAATGCCACACTACTCATGGGCTAGCATATCAACATATTTGTGCAGCACAAGACAACGCTGTGCAAATATGTTGACACCAGATGTTGTTGTGAGTGAAGTGCGTGAGTGAAGAGATTTTCAAATTTGGCACGGCAAGATGGGCTACTGACACGGTGTGCAAGATGGGCTATTGCGCGAGTGTAGCGAATGCTGGCAATTGAAAAAGAAGAAAAAGTAAAAAAATTGCACACAAAGATCCAGAGTCAGGACAAGAAAAAGGAAGAGAAAGAATCGTGCAGGTGGTTGGAAAAACGTGGCTAGCGTGCGAGCTTGTCGGGTGCGAGTACCTGGGCGTCAAAGCGTCCACCTAGCCGGCGACTGCTTTTATGGGGTCCTGGTGACCATTCAACCACCGCGGCTATTGGCAATTCCCCGGCACGGCCTGGTTCTAGTGTTCAAGCAGAAGACAGCGCCGCAGATGACATCGTCTACCGGTAGGGGGAGTGAGTCGTCGGGCTACAGGCCCGAGCTTGTGCACTCCCACCACGGCGGCTTCCGCACTGGACTATTGAAGGGCATGAACCGCCGGTGAACCGCATCTGTCTCCATACGCATCCAGACTCCAGCACAAGAACTTCAACACGAAGGACCATTTAAACTAGTAGAGATTTCCCCTCGTTAACGAGAACTGACAGTGCTTGTTAGTTTACCTTTTCTTGATCGTAGCATTCCCGTTTTTGCATTTTTTTTGTGTTCGTGCAAATGTATATTTTTTTGCCATGCAAATCAAACGCTCACCTCCTTCTCTTCCTAAGAACAACATTTCACAGCATGATTTTGGTTGACGTGGCATCTAGATTTTCATACATAAGGCCTATCGAGAGTTTTGACACTCATACAACTGAAGAACTCTGTATGAACATGTCTCTCACTGAGCTATCAGAGATTCTCATTGCTGAAACATTTGGTGTGGTCACTGTATTTTGCCAGTGCTGGCCTACAGGTCAAAATACGAAGACTAATACAGAAAGCTAGAAAGAAAAACTAAGGAATGTCAAAAAAAAATTGAGGAGGAGGATAACAGCCGTAAGTTTTGCAGATGGCATTACAGATTCATGCAGGTATCCCTTGTGCTCTGGTCATGACATAGAGCATGAAACTAGTGTTTTTTTACAGTAACAGATGGGGTCACAAGAAAAGTGAGTCCAGCTGAGAGCGTCAGAAATGAAATCGGGAAATATGTGAACCAAGAGTGTGTTTAAGCAGAATGAAACGAGACTTCTAGGCAAAGTGGTCGATCACTCACTCTGCCTTGAGCTGTTCGATTTCCTCATCCAAGAGGCGACTCCTGTTGCGGAGGCCTGCCAGCTTCTTCTGCAAGTCCTCAACACTTTCGCTGCTCACAGGTGTAGCCTTCATCTGGAATGAAAACCCACATGCTTAATACACCCGGTCAATTATTTTGGTAAACGAGGTACTCGTAATGCCCGATTGGTGAAACAAGGTGTAAAATGAGCTAACGTTGGGTCCAAAGGGGACACTCAGTGCCAACTTCGCAACATGCCCACACTTCTCTGTGGTTCGAAGTGAATTGTGATTTCGTCAAATAACTTGTGATCGAATACCTACAAAACTAATATAATATATTTCTGGAGTTGAACGCCCCAAAATCAGGATATAGTTATGAAACACACCATAGTAGAGGGATCCAGAAATGTCAATCTGGTGTTTTTTAACGTGCACTGACATTGTACAGTACACGGGTCTCTATCATTCGACCTCTATCAAAATGTGACTGCCACGGCCGAGATCGAACCCATGACCTATGGATCCAGCAGCCGAACACCTCAGCCACTGATCCACAGTGGCGGACATGGATTGGAAATGTACATTTCACATATTATAAAAAAAATTTAGCATATTTGTCAAAACCCAACTAACCTATGCAAGACTTTTTAAAACTGGAACAAAGAATGTGTGAATGCCATTTGTTCGGTTCAAAGTGAAGAAAAAAAATTCCGAGTGATTGCAGGATTTGAATTTCAGTAGGATGCTATTGAGAACAGGTAAAATGAATCACATTTTAAAATGCACTAACTTAGACCATATAAGCCCCTATAAGAAGCTTGAAGACTTAAAAAATAATTAATCAATGCGAGGGTAATAAGTTCCTTAAACCTTGAAGCGGGGCTTCGTGGCAGTGCAAACTTTTTCTCAAAAGGTGTTTTCTCGGCATAGCACTCCTAAACTCTAGCAAAACTCTCTTTACAGGGCATTATTTGATCCCACCCCCCCCCTAGCTTCGTCAAAAATTAGCATGCCCATAGCCACCGAGCACTTGAAGTTTTCTCTTCCACTATCACGGTGATAAGTTTTACCTACGAGTTAGGTAAGCTGATGACTGTTGTGCAACTGCAGTGCTCGATATATGGTGCAAAGAGCCAGATGCAGTTTGGTTAGTATAGATGCAATATAGTATGAAAATATTTGAAAGAGCAGTGTACACGTTAAGCACTCCTCTCTCCTCCAGTTCATTTCTGTACTTATCCCCTCAACACTACGGGCCCTGATTGTCAGGTGATTGACTATGAAAGATGTCCAGATAAGCCTAGTGGCATAATAAGTCTTCAATGAAAAAAATATGTGCATCAGACATTTACAATAGGAAAATGGAAGGTGCAAAATACTGGCATTCCTAGACCTTATACAAAGAAATGACACCCCGTATCACAATATTTAGTTTGAACTTCCATTCTTTTCACCTCTATAATAAGCTTGCTTGATGCTGGGTCATAGATCATGCCAGTGTCAATAACTTGCTTTAATGAATAGTAATAATAATAATAATAATAATAATAATAATAATAATAATAATAATAATAATAATAATAATAATTGTAAGAGTTTAACATCACAATACCACAATAGGATTATGAGGGATGGCATATTGTAGGGCTTCAGAAATTTCAAACCCCTGGGGTTCTTTGGCATGCATCTAAATCTGAGTACACAGGCCTCCCGCATCTTTGCCTGCATCAAAATGGAGCTGCTGCAACCGATATTCGATCCCGTGACCATCGACTCAGCAGTTGAGCACCATAACCAAGGCCGTCACCGACTTTCGAGTGAAATGCGCCAAAGGACGAGCAAAATGTCACCATTTTTCTTCAAATTTCGCTAAAAAAGTCGCCACTCTAGGTATGTATGGCATGTCTAGTAATAAAAATTCCTAATTACGTACAGTCTCATGGACTATGGTACCATCCATAAAACCCCAATTATATTGACGTTTTTCAAAGACTGTAATGTTACTTGTGTCAACATTGTGGCCCTGAAAAAGGGCATGCATGCACTAGCGGCGTCCCTCAATGCTAGCGCCTCATAACAAAAGCTTGTGATGGCTTCCGTTGCAGCAAATACTGGAAGAAGCAATCGCTACAACAAAAGATAGATGGCATGCGTAGCCTTCATGCAGATTTATAGACTTTCATTACTCTGAAATCAAGTATCTGATAATTGAATAACCTAATTACAAAACAACGGAAACCAATTTGGAAGTATTGCATAACTGTCGCAATGCCCGCGCAATGCTTTATGGGTGGTCATGCTTACGCTGTACATTCACTTCACTGCAATTTCTGAAGGCTGCTCAAATAAGCCTGACTTGTTGGCCCACAGGAAAAGTATCTTAAAAACAAATTTAAGCTCAATATACGAAATTAGGGGGTTCTACAGCAGGCAAGAAGTCGACAAGCTATTCAAGACAGTTAAAGCTGTGGTTGGAACACACAGCCTTAGCGTCTCCTAGCCACTTGAGAAGCGAAACTTCGAAGAAGCTTAAAGCTCTAAAAGCACCTAAAAAACGTAGCATGACACCTCCCCGTTGCGGCACGTGAAGCATCCCACTGACCTAAATTTTTCTGGGAAATTTCTGGCGAAGACACCAGTGCACCAGTACCTCCCTAAGTGAATTAGATGATACACACAAGAAAAAAGACAGGCATAGTAAATTGTGCGTTAAGTGTGCCTTGTACCAGGGCCAAGTCTAAAACTATAAAAAAATAGAAACAGTTTTGTCGCCCATTTGTTTTAAGGACACTGAGTATTGAATGCATAACTCAGTCGACACCTAAGGCACAAATCGCCAAAAACTTGCCATGTTGCCATTCATAATTTTAGGTGGCCACGGGCCTCTTAAATTTGCCAATTTGGCCAAAAGTAGCCACCAGTGGCAACCGAGACCATAACCATTGGACCATAGTGGCGGGTGTAAGTGATAAGAGCTGAAGCACAACGAACATCCTCAATAAGATATAGCCCTTTAATTCAGAATGCCTAAAATGCAAGACAGGCAGCTAAATACGTGTAGCACTCCAGTTCCTTAAGTACTTGAGTAAAAGTGCATATCAAATCTCTATTCTGGTGAGGCTGTGTGGCTTGCAATTGTGACACGCACTTCATTGATTGAATCCAGATATGCGTGCAACATGACTAGAGTTCAGGTTACATTAAGCGTATGAAAATCGCCTGTTGAGCTTCCAAATTTCTCCCAGTAACTGTACACTCCGTAGCTGTGGGCAGTACTCGCACAGTAAAAAAGTGCTTCACAAGTTTCTCCTTGTCTTAAACAATAATGCACAGTTGCGCGCCACTTACCGGTGAGCTGAATGGCCGATTGGCGCTAGAAAGACTGGGACGAGACCGCCTGCAACAAGCAGTGTATTCTCTCAGCAACAACAACAAAAAAGTAGCACAAAGAAAAAAAAAACAGATGTGATGCATACTCCGTCATTTAAAGTTGTGTCATCACTAACACATAAAAGGGCAAAATTTCGCCTTGCAAAGTGCAGATTTTTATATGAGGGCCTTAACAACTGGCAGAACTGATGCAGGGAGGGAAGCTACCCCTTTGAAATTTTAACCTGCCCCCATCAAGAAGCTATCTTATCGTAGATAAGATGATTCTCCTGCCCCATTGTACGGGAATAATCTCTATGCCCTTTTCAAACCCATACTCAACCTTAACCCTTTAACAACCGTTGATAATTATAGCCGTGATAAAATTTCGTGCCAACACGACCAATGACGACTATAGTGTCATAATGCCTACGTGTGTGATTCCTGACACTTTATAGACAAATGAGTTCACGCTTTACCATCTGTGTCTTGCCTTTCATTATATTTCTGCCTCTGAGTGCATATGTGTGCTCACGAAAAAGGAATGAAAGCACCCCATAAAAGAACTTATCTTGAAGACTCCTCATCAGACTACAGCTCCGTAGTTCTATACGTAAACGAAAGGCGACGTCATCTCATCTGAGAAATATGATAACAATCGCGTCATGCAGTAAAGTCTTCATCAGGCTAATCTTTTCCTTTACACAATTCAGGAACTAAAGGAACCTAGCTGATTTGAAATAATGGTGCCATTTGATTCAAAGAAAAAGCTCTACAAGCTGACCAAAAATTTTAAAAAAGACACAAGCCAAAAAATTTTGTACAATTTTCTTTTTTTCATGGCTGTGAAAGGGTTAAAGAGGCCACTTAGCCCAGTCACTACTGAGTCAATGAAATGCAACTTCACCACTGAAGCATCTATACCAGGTGTTTCAATAAATGTCTGAAAATCTGAGAAAATAAGGATAGTAGAAACCTTGCTCCCTGCCATCACAATTTACTTTTCAGCAGTAATAAAATTAATTTAACTTTTTAATTAGTGGAGACGGGCAGTCGGGTCAAATGTTAGAATTCACCTCATTTTTCTGTGCTGCCTTCAGCCGTTTCAGCAGCACTTTGCTAAAAGCAAAATCTGCGCAATGATGAAACATTACACGACATCTTCACTAGGCAAAGGTCGCATGCCCTGAAGCTTCATGAAAGATAGGGATTGAAGGCCTCGCCATACAAAGCCCATTACTGCCTTGAGATTTCCAAAAGGCACTGTTGGCAGTTGGTAATTTCAATAGAGTGATGAAATTTGATATTTTTGCCGGCAAAACAAAAGCCAGAACGTGAAACAGCACAAGTGCCACACTCTTACGAGACATCCTGAATGAGTAACAATTGTTATATCAGCCATCGATCAACTTTGCTTTCTGAGTGCGCGGGTTGCAATTGTTATTACAGCCCGTACAGTGCACATATGTCAATGAGCGAATGATTACCACCACTGCAATGGTTGTCATAAACACTGGCATCATTTCGGTCGTCTGCTATTTGCACTCATCAGCATTTCTGCTTTCGTTTTACGAGTAATCTCTGTCCACAATGATTACCAAAGGCCTCTTTTTCGAATTTTCAAAGAGGCAATGGGTTCTTGATATGAAAGAGTTCAATCCTCCTATTGAACTCGATTGTGTGTCTCCACCAACTAGAAAAGTTACTTCAATGTTCTCAATCACTGCCTTAATTTATGTCTTCTTAAAGGTGCCTTGCAACAGTTATAATAGAATAGTTTCACCATTAGTGCATGATGCTTCACGAGACACATGCTGTAAAAATCTTTAAAATTTGTCAAGAACGAGTGGACTTACAGGAACTTGTGGCATGCAGCGAGTGCGCTGAGAGCTACACAGGGAGGATGATGACAATTGAGCAAGAAGTATATATTAATATCTGAGGTTGAAACCACAATATGATTATGAGAGACGCCGTAGAGAAGAGCTCCGGAAATTTCGACCGCCTGGGTTCTTTAACGTGCACCTAAATCTAAGCACACTGGCGTCAAACAATTTCGTCTCCATCAGAGGGACAAGAAGGTGCATCCCTTCTTCAGTGCGCATCATCAACTTGAGTAGTTTTTTTGCCATTTTTTTCTGCAAACACATGGCAGACGTAGCTTCCTTTCAAGTGTGATCATGAGTGCACGCGCGAACACATGGTGGCATCTTGCACTGGTCCCGGTAGCTCGCATGTTCTCGGGAGCCTTGACTAGTACTAATCGGCAGCGTTTTCTGACCATACTGAAAAAGTGTTGCAAGGCTCCTTTAAAGGAACACTAAAGTGGAACAATGAATCTACTTACATAAATTAATTGTATTCTGAAAACACTGACGTCACAAATTTCACCGTCATAGGCTTTTCACTAGCGAACAAAATCAAGGGCGTTTCATTTTCAAATTTCACGCCAAAATCTCTGCGCATGAGGTAACAGATAGCAAAGAGTATTTTTTGGATTCTGGCGACATTCGCTCATATTCAATGAAACTTGGAATGTTAAATCTCTGGTCCTCTAAGAAGGCAATGTATTCAACTTTCATTCAATGGCTAAGGAGTAGCCGGCACCATGCTTGTGTGCTATCATCTCCTTAAATATTATATCAATAAAAAGCCAATGTTCAACTTTACTGATAAGGAACTAAGCAGGCTTCAGTAGCTGCCATCAAAATCCATGACATCACAGAAATTGGTACAGAAATTTCAAGATGGTGTGGCCAGCTACATTTTCTTCTGCCCCCTGTTCACTTACCAAGCATCTTCTCATGATAAGAGTGGAGATTTTGGTATTGTGAAAGAAAGATTTGCTGATTGGTGAAAAATTTCCCCCTCATGCTGGTTACATAATGCAAAAATTTCCTCATAGCTTCCATATCTACTTTTTCGCTACAGAAAAAGTACGTACGGAAACTGTGGGGGAATATTTAATTTCTCTTAGTTTTGGGCACTTTTTGGACACATTTCTTGAGACACCCTGTACAACTACAGATTGTTATTGAATCTCAAATTACAGAGATTATGGTTTATCACTGAGATTACTGGTTATTTATGGTGTTATTTATTACACATTTCTTAATAATGAAAAAAATGGCAGTCACTAAACACGTAAACTGTTGAGCAGAATCATTAAAAAAAAAACATGCGTGAAAGCTGTCATGTACAGAGTTAAAAATTAAGCCTGCCAAGCTTTCACACAGTTCAGATTATTTTTCTCTAAAATCTGTTGAAGCAACAGCACTGTTGTAATAACCTGTTGTGTTCTGAATTTACTGCTACATATATGTCCCTTAGTAACAATTCGGTAATGAAGTCAGCATTAGCAAAAACAAGACAGCACTGCAACTTTTGCGAACAGGTGCGGCAAATTGTGAGTAGCTTCTACTAAAATTGTCAGTGCCACAATATACTGAACTTCATTATTGCACACATGTAACATCAATACCATTACACTGTTGAACAGCAGCACAGTCAAAATTTTTTTTCTGTGTGTTGTAGGGGGGTTCAACTACACTTTATTTGTTTGTACATGAGTTTCTACATACGAGTGTATATATACACATGCAAAATTTAAAAATTTCGGGAGGGGGGGCTTCCTTGGCTATGCCAGTGGTGTTGGAATATGCTAATAATCAAGTACCTAGCAGTGCTCACGTCGATCATGACCTGCATGCACTGTTTAACAAAAGAAGGACATGAAAGACAGGCGGGAAATTTTTAGAAATAGGGCCTCACAGCCTTGTTTACGCAATCACTTGCGTTTGTTGCCACGGAGCATGAGTCACACGCAAACCCTTTGGGCACACACCTAATTTAAAATAACTCCATATTTAAATATTTTTTAATGATAATGCTCAGGCGCCAAGAGTATCATACTAACTAACAGACGACTCGCGAAGTACTTGATGAAGATCACCGCCAGTAAAACATGTAGCAGCGCGAACTGAATCGCATACCTCGCCTGCATCTTGAGTCTGTTACGGGTCGGTGTCTCTGAAGCAGCCATGCTTTAGGGTGCAGCTTTCTTCGAAACTATCGCGGCTATTTTAAACCTCGGGCCTATTTGGTGGGACAAGAACTGCGCAATGAGGATGTCCAACAAGACACAGATTTAGAAGACCGTCGGGGTCGCCTTTGGAAGCTCTCGTCGGCTGATGGAGCAAGGTGGTGTCACGGCTGTTATACTACTCACACGAAAAGTTTCCTCCACGCACGGAACTACATGGCACACTTGGCACGGGCTCTTAAACACCACACTTAGCTTACGAACGTACCGCGTTTTATGTCTGCGACCAAAAACCTAAAAAAAAAAAAAAACCTGGTGCGCAGTGATGCCAACTTGAGACAAAGTTTTACGCCTAAATTGACCACCAAATACTTTTAATTTACGAAAAAAACTTAAAATTGTCATTGATTGTCATTTTAGTTAATATTAAACCGAACAAACTGTTAGTTAGGTATAAACATAGTAAAAACACTGTGACTCAATTTGTCTGAATCTTGGGTAAACACTTCTCTTTCTCCATAAAAATTTTCTTCCATACATAATTTAACAACCACTACAAAAAAAAGCAAGCAGTGAGCACAAGCTTGGCACGTACTTAATATTAAAGCGTTGGTCGCGCCACACGTTTTCCTGTCGGCAGTTTTCCCATGCCGCGTCGGCAAGTGTCAGCGGGGAGGCGTTCATCAGTCAGCTGCTCGTTATGTTCAGCATGCATTGTTCACAACCAAGCTTAGGCTAGCTCCTTTCTTAGGGTATCAATTAGTGCGAATCCACCAATTTGTTGCGCCGCTGGTGTTTCGCCCTTTCTCTAGTCGCAGGTCGTCTTGTCAGCTGAGTCCGCGTGCCATGTTATAGCCGCTGTTATCTATCGCAGAAACTGCAACGAAAAGAAAAAAAAAACTTTTCATCGTCGGGTTGGGTGAGGTTACCTCCCCAGCCACCATGATCCACAGCGTTTTCGTCATTAATGGCTCTGGGTGAGATGTGCTTGACAAGTTTGTGATTTTGCTTTTGCTCCATATCGTACATACAGCTCGCCTGTCCATGTCACTTTAGCGATCGGGTGACTCACTTGTTATGCACCTCGAAAATTGTGCGTTTTCTTAATGATCTCGCTCGTTTACAACTCTTTTCAAAGTTGGTTACTTTAGCTTAAGCCATCGTGATTTTAATATTATGCATGCCCTAGTCGGCAGTTCGGTCGCTCTGTAAAATCGGCTCACACCACTGATACCGTGTAGTATCGACACTGTCACTGACTGAACGCTAATGTCTAAACGTACTCGGTGAATCACGTTTACACCTTATTCACACTAAACAGTCGATTTAACGGTGTACTCTGCCTCGCAGTTCGTGCCGCGCTTTCGAGGAAACACCTGTAGTTATTAACGTCGACCACGTTGTTTAGCATTGAATGAGGTGTAATGCCCTCGGACGACCGAAGTATACATGCATCAATTGTTCACATCTGTGTTTTACAAGCTGATCGCGCGATCACTGCAAATGTTCATGACGCCCGTAGTATTATAACTACGGGCGTCATGAAGGCGTGCATGCCAAGCTTGTTCTAGTCATAGTCTGTAGTGAATTGCCTCAGTATAATGAATGAATGAAACCAGCATAACTGTTGTTGCTTTCGTCCATTCAACTTCAGATGAAATGCGCTAAAGTGTAAGTGCCGGATAAAAAGGATGTGGGCATCGACTTGCTACCCGGTTGTAGGCACAAATCATTATGAAGTGGCTTGAGATGCAAGTGACATTTTTTTACATTTTTGAAGTGCACAACATTCTAGTGTGGTGGAGGAAAGGGAAGCTGGTTGTCAAGCCCTGTGTTGTAGCGAATAGAGACACTTGAGAGATACAAGATTACAAGTGCCAAACAATTTATTAAATCAATTATATTAATTAAAGTACATTATTAAAGCAGCAAAAAACACATGCTGGAAAAGCATGTGTAAGGGCAAAACTGCTACATAAGGATGCTGATGTTTCGATGAAAATACAAAACTGAAACTAGAAAAATTCAACAAACAAGAAATCGTGTGTAAATTTTGTAGGCATTTTTGTGTTTTGTAGAATTTGTTAAGGTTGCACTAACTTGTCAGCAGTTATGCAGCACACAAGTGCTGATTGGCTGTGCTTTGCATTGAATGTATTCTTTTGTACAGTACTGGGATACTCAAATGCGACATACAGTTTTTTAGTACAATGACTGGTACTTGTGATTGCTCCATGCCATGTTGCGACGAATCTCCTCCCTAAAGTTGGCTCTGATATAAGCGTTAGAGTCGAAATTACACCAATACTACCCAAACTGAAAATGCTAGAAGTGAAAGTGTGTGCGCTACTTAGCCCTAAATTGTCCTGTTGCAATACATGCGTACTATACATTGCACGCCTTAGCTTTTTAATTGTCATGGGGAATCTTGCATGCTGCAGATCGCAGGTCATTATTCTCGTCGCTAACATTGACACCATTTCTGTTGCCAAACATGCTTTGGCCATACGGTTCTGTGTTGGTGCTCGCCAGGCTGTGCCAGTTGCCACAAACGACAAAGCTTCAACAATTTTCTTTCAGATGCAAGGTTTTTAGGGATGTTTGTTTTAACAAAGGAAAGAATGGGAATTTTAAGGGCTCGTTTCTCTTTGTTAGACACAATTATGAGAGCTAATAGACAATAATGCTAAAGAAAGTATAGGGGATGTTATTTGTAGTAATTGTGATAAAAATGTGAAGAAAGTGGACAAAGAGATCACATGCCACCAACAGGGGTTGAACTTGCAACCTTCGAATTACATGTATAACGCTCTATCAATGAGCTATGGCAGTGGTAATCCCCCTGTCCACTTCATTGGGTATATCTTTGCACTTGAAACTGGTAATGTTAGAGCCAATTGCAGCCATGGGGGGGTGTGCGTAGAACACTCTTTTTCTGCTTACTCACGTCGCGTAGCACGTGACGCGCTATGTCCTTGTGTGCCTTGATCCGCGAGGCTCACAGGTGGCTGCCGCGACATTTTGTTCCACACTCAGGCTTTTCGCTCAAGGTCATGTTCACACACACACGCGCATGCAAAGGGTTGCAAGAGAATCGAGAGTTTTTATAAAACCTTCATTTCTGGGCAAGCTATAGTTCAGCAGTTGTCGGCAACATTATGGGCCAAGCCACGTTTAAAGCAAAGCTGAATTGTTTTGCGTTTAGCATAACAGTATACTGCAATGCTGTTGAAGAAACTTTCACACACAGGGATGCTTTATTTAAATCCACGATGTTTTACATAAACTTCATAGTTTCTATGCTGTGGTTAGTGAGAGGAAAAAAATGTAACTTGAAGAAGTGTCAATTTTCTATTTGTTCTGAAAGCCTGATTGGTTGCAGACTGTCCATGATTACTGATATTATGATTATGTATGGGTGTCGATAAACGAGGTAGTAGGCAACTGCTTGGCTGACAATTTGCTCCCGATACAGTGCCTGCATGCCCAGGCAGTCATTTTACTTTATGCTAGTGCGAGGGGGACAGCTGTAGTCGTACATGTATCACTGTGCCCTAGGGTGCGTAGACTCCACTGCAGTACAGAACTGAAGGAAAGCTTCAATATAACCATTGTGCTGCACCACAGGCAGTCCAATTTGCAAATTCTAATAGCTTTTGTAGTGCTTCCCCTCCCTCAACTTTCCGAAGGAAGTCTGGGGAAGAAAAAGATTGTTTGTGATCCATGCTTGCATTGCTGAAATATTGAATGTTTTTGAAAGCCATTTGCTTTATGGGTTTATTGGAGTGGTAGTGAAGGAGGAAACAAATTTGGAACGTACTTTCAGTTTCACCTTGAATTAAGTGGCAATATTCTTTTTGCCCAAAGGTGCTCACTGCATTGCCTGTTCTTCCTTTACTTACTGATAGGATGATGTACATGAAAACTGTTTGCCCATGTGTTGCACACGAAGCAGCAGAGGAAGTAGCTTCAATGTACTGGGATTTAAAAAAGTAACCTTGTGAAAAAATGAACAGATTGAATTAAGTGCTTATTTATGGAGGCATCTTGTGAAAAAATGAACAGATTGAATTAAGTGCTTATTTATGGAGGCATCAGTGCTTTCTTGCCACATTTTTTTATGCAACAGCATACTTTGAAATAGTGCTTAAAGAGAGAAGTGATGACAAGGGACAACAGCTATATTATACATTAAAACTTCATGATAACAAAGTCGCATTTGCCACAAAAATAATTCAGCCCCGCCGCGGTGCTCTAATGGCTAAGGTACTCGGCTGCTGACCCGCAGGTCGTGGGATCGAATCCCGACTGCCGCGGCTGCATTTCCGATAGAGGCGGAAATGCCGTAGGCTCGTGTGCTCAGATTCGGGTGCACGGTAAAGTACCCCAGGCCGTCAAAATTACTAGAGCCCTCCACTACCGCATCTTTCATAATGATATGGTGGTTTTTGGACGTTAAACCCCACATATCAATCAATCACAAAATACTTCGTTATAGTTGTTATAAACAATTATTTGTACCACTGTATTTATGGTAAAGCTATTGGTCTCTTGTTTCGTTATATACGAATTGGTTATACAGAGATTTGCGTGTAGCTGAAGTTTGGTGCCTTTTAACGCAATAGCGTTAAAGAGCTCGTTTTGCAGAAATTGCGCGGCATTGGTGTCAGTATGAGCATCGTTAATTGTAAGTAAAAGAAAATCGTCCTGTGCCTTACTGGAAAATCTAGAAAGATGCAAATAAAATAAATCATAAATAATTTTGGGTCTGAGGAAGGATCGAACCTGGGTCGTCTGCGTGGCAAGCAGGTGTTCTATTGCAGAGCCACGCGTCTGCCTGAAAATGCAGTGAAAGTAACTTGCGTGCTTTACAAATACGTGTCCTGTATACATGCTTCCCTATGCAACATGTAATATTGCGGTAATAATGCTTGGTACAAGCGTACATTGCAGTACAAGCTGGGCAGACAAAAATAGTTTCAAGTTTAACTGTGATAAGACTGTTTGCCTACTCTATTCAAAACTACGTGGCATAAGGCCATCCCCCAACATTTTAATGAATGGACAAACCATAGCTACTAAAAGAGATCACAAATTTCTAGGTGTTGTGGTTGACGAAAAGCTCAGCTTTGTTACACATATCAAGCAGCTATGACTTAAATGCTTGAAAGCCTTAAACCTGCTCAAGAATCTCCCGGATTAGTCATGGGGCACAGACCGTGACTGTCTACTGATCCTTCTCAGAAATGTAGTGCTATCACATATCGATTATGGCTCGGTGGTTTAAGAGTCAGCGTCAAGATCTGCATTGAGGATGCTTGACCCAGTGCACCACCTTGGGCTTCAGCTGGGCAGCGGTGCTTTCCAAACCAGCCCAACAGCCAGCCTGTATGTTGAGACAGACCAATGGTCACGAGAACGAAGACGTCAGTTCACAAGTGTCACGTATGCCGCCAAGGTGCTTTCCCATGTAGACCACCCAGCTCGTGCGCTATTGAGGATACATCAAACGCCCACCTATTCTTGAGGCGACCATCAGCTACGCCGTCGTATTGCCTCAGCGTGGCCTCACACTTTGAAAATCTGCACATACCGGTCTCCAATCTTCAGCTAAGCTCTCGCAAGGACACTGTGGTGTCGTGGGAAATGCGGGCTATCAATTGTAACTTGTCATTACTAGAGGTAGGAAAGCATGTCCTCCCAGTCGCAATCGATCAACACTTCATGTACTTGCAGGCCAAATACAGGTGTGCTGAGTATTGTACTGATGTCTCCAAGTTGTCCGCACACGCATGTGCGGCACATGGTCCCATGTTCTCTGAATCTAGAACCATGAACAGACATATCAGCATATTTACTCCAGAATGCTATGGCATACTTTAAGCTGTAAGGCACATTTTAAAGGAGAAAGAACCAGCCTTCATCATATACACAGATTCTCTCAGTGCAGTGACTGTGCTGTCCTCCACTAAGATACTCAAAAACCCAGTTACTTAAGTTATTAATGCTTTTCTAAAATGCATCATGCCAGCCTACAAATCTAAGCTCAAAATCACGCTATGCTGGATTCCGGGACACTGTAACATAGCTGGCAAAATAGCAGACAGACTTGCGAAGTCAGCTGCACTCCGCCCATCAGTTGACGTAGACACCATCCCGTATGAGGACCTGAGACCACTTATCAGAACCCGAATGCGTAGACAATGGCAAGAGGAATGGAACACAGCAAATGCAAACAAACTGCACTTAGTAAAGCCAAGAATAGGAAGATATGTGACTGAAAAACAACAGGCACCAAGAGGTTGCACTATACAGACTCAGGATCGTTCATACTCGTGCAATACACTCGCACCTTTTAAACAACTCTCCAGCACCGCATTGTGCAAAATGTGATGATGCGCTGTCTGTCATTCATGCTCTAATTATCTGTCTGTACCTTGAACCAGAAAGACTGCGTCACTTCACAAAGCTCTACAAATGCCACATTCCGTCTCACCCACAATTTTTTTCTTGGTGACGATCCCATGTTTCCCCAAAAAGTGGTTTTAAAGTTCTTAGCTAGTGTAGGCTTCCTACATAACAAATTCTCACTAATCTCAACCTCCTCTCAATCCTGAGGGAACCGCTGAGACCTTTTTATCAAATGTCATGCAGCACGCACTACTTGTCCTAACAAGGACTGTTGCCGACACTGCATGACTTTGTAAAACCTATAGGCTTAGCCCGTTTTAACTCATCACACATAGTCACTACACATAAGTTTAAGCCCTATGCACTCTTCTTTTATTTTTGCTACCTCGAGTAGGCTTTTTATAATCAAATCGACCAAAAACCGTGTGTTTGGCGCTCTTTGGCCTGAGTTGCCCATGCGCCACTAAAATCGACCATCATCATCATCACATTGCAATCGTCACAACACACCATCATTATGAATTCGTGGTTTAAAGTGGGCCACCCACTACAAAAGACGCACACGTTACTGCACGTATTCCTTTAATACCACGTTGTGGGTGCATAGCAAGTTCGAAAGAATTTCACGTGCATAATGGCTCGTGGTTTAAAACCTGCTATCCATTGCACATAATGCAGCCATATATGAAAGCTTCACTGGCACAAGTCACTTGAAACTTTATCGATTACATTGTAGTAATCCACAATTTAAACTTCTTGAGTAACATCACCCAATAAAAAATTAGGGTATCCTTAAGCTTCGCCTTTAAGAGTTGAATGCAATAGCAATATCCTGTCCCTAGTGCATACCGAGTTCAAAATAGCTTGTGGGAGCAAAGCTTTCACGTATGGCTGCATTATGTGTAATGGATAGCACGCTTTAAACCTAGAGTAATTGTGCTCGTAAAATCTTTTCAGACTTGCTATGCACCCACTACGTAGCCTAAAAGAAGAACGTGCAGGTAACTTGCGTGCTTTTTTGTAGTGGGTGGCCCACTTTAAATCGTGAATTCATAATAATTGTGTATTGTGACAGCCGATCGCAATGTACACTTGTACTAAGCATTATTATTGCTATATTGATTTGATTGATATGTAGTGTTTAACGTCCCAAAACCACCATATGATTATGAGAGACGCCGTAGTGGAGGGCTCCGGAAATTTTGACCACCTGGGGTTCTTTAACGTGCACCCAAATCTGAGCACACGGGCCTACAACATTGCCGCCTCCATCGGAAATGCAGCCGCCGCAGCCGGGATTTGATCCTGCGACCTGCGGGTCAGCAGCCGAGTACCTTAGCCACTAGACCACCGCGGCGGGGCTATTATTGCTATATTACATGTTGCATTGGGAAGCAAGTATACAGGACACGTGTTTGTAAAGCACGCAAGTTACTTTCACTGCATTTTCAGGCAGACGCGTTGCTCTGCGATAGAGCACTTGCTTGCCACTCGGACGACCCAGGTTTGATCCTTCCTCAGACCCAGAATGTTTTATGATTTTTTTTATTTACATATTTCTCAATTTTTCCGTCATGCACAAGATGATTTTTTGCTCACAACGAGTGACACCGACACCGAAATTTCTGCAAAATGAGCTTTTTAGTGCTATAGCGTTAAAAGTATGCACCGAGTGGTTGATGTATGCACTAGGGACAAAATATCGCTATCGCGTTCTACTCTTAAAGGCAAAGCTTAAGGGTCCTTCGATTTTTGCCGTTAGTCATCAAGTCCAGGTAACATTGTACTTGCCAAGGTGAAGGATAGATGTGACAGAACTGGTTGAGGCTCTGCTTGATGAGTAGGGTCTCCACTGCGTAGGAATTATTGTTTATATAAATATACTGACAATCCCAAGGGTTAAGCAGTTGGACATGTATGTTAGGAGATACAATTACAGATACGAATTGAAACACAATTGCATATACAACTGTAAACAATTATAATGAATGAGCATACAGGAGCCTTTAACTTGTCCCGCCGCGATGGTATTTGATCCCGCGACCCGCAGGTCGCGGGATCAAATCCCGGCTGCGGCGGCTGCATTTCCGATGGAGGCGGAAATGTTGTAGGCCCGTGTGCTCAGATTTGGGCGCACGTTAAAGAACCCCAGGTGGTTGAAATATTCGAAGCCCTCCACTATGGTGTCTCTCATAATCATATGGTAGTTTTGGAACGTTAAACCCCACATATCAATTAATTAGGAGCCTTTAAATTTGTCGAAGCTAGCATGGAGCAAAGTTTACATTTAATTAAACAAGAATTCACAGGCAATGGATAGCGATTTTTAATGTATTTATACTAGAAGAACATTTTGTTGGTTAGTAGAGATTTGTGATGAAAATGCAAGTGTGAAAAACAAAAACGAGTGTTTTTACATGCCTTATGTCGATGTTTTGACCACTGACTTGTGTTATTTAGTCCAGTGAAGACCTGTCTACGTGTCAAAACAGTAGAATTTGTTTTTCAATTAGGTTACACCACTTAAGACTCCATCTTATCTTAAACTTTATCTTGTTTGCTTCATGCATTGGTAAAAACCCTGTGACCCTTGTTGGTTCAGTGGTTGACTTTGAATCCAGTTCGCTGCATAGCACAGCAGCCTGGGGCTCTTCAGATCACCCAATGACGTGATTTGACCGAAAACTGGTTACATGGACACTAAAAAGTCCATGAAGTACCCCAAGATAGCTAATATTTATATAGAGCCTGGAGTCACATCTGTACAGTGATCATAATTGTTACACTATATAACTGCAGTTCACCATTGTAAATAAAACAAATTATTTGCAGAATAAGCAGTGGTTTTCTTCCATGCTTAGAGTGGGAGTAGGTGGCACTGTGATTCTTAAGGGGATTTCTAGCCAAGTTCTTGTTTTGGCACTCTTTGCCTCCACCTCTGCCTTGTGTTGTCTTCGTTCATGCTTTTAATTTGCTACCCTCCTCTTTTTATCACAGTTTTACTTTGTGTGCTGTTTGTTTACAATTGCAATAGCATTCTCTTGGTGGGCTCTATGTGAGTTAAATATTGTAGTGAGACTCTCACAATTTAGTGCACCATTTTTCCCGGTGACCGCAGGGATGTCTTTATGGAGAAGCACTGGAAGAGTGTCATCCATCGGTCGGTGTGTGACTACTTCTTCGATGTGCAAAAGAAGGCTGCCAGTCCAGAAGATATCCCACCAGTCATTTCTGCCCCACATCACTACCTCATCAACATCTACCGCAACAAGATGTTCTTTGTAGCTGTCACAATGTCCGAGGGTGAGAGTGCAGGAATAGTGACATTGTTTGGGGGAAAAAACTTACTTGAAGGCAATTTTTAAAAGAATATTCCAGGGACAGTCGTTGTGCAATCTTCAGATATTCCCGCAGTTATTTTTGCATTGCAATAATTGTTGTTACACAGCGAAAATGGGCTTCTTGTATTTTGTGTACCAGGTACAGCAGCTTTTTCTCCTCCCCTACTAATCTGGAAGGCTTGTGAAAGGGTCTTGGATGTTGCATTCTAATTGGGATAAAGTTTCTATTGACCAAAGACAAAATATTTTAAATTCTTTTGTTGGGTTTTCTTAAAAGGGTGCTGTGACACAAATAAAGCATGTGGTTCTTATCGCTTCTTGAACTGTGCAATGCACCAATGTTGTTGCACAAAGGGCAACGCAAACAATAAAGGTGTTATAATTTTATTTCAGTGAAGAAACCATACAGTTTTCGGAGTGTAGTGACGTACAGTGGCTTTTTTTGTGATCGGAAGTGATGCTTCATCACATGGGAGGGATGACATAGGCCGTGCATTTTAATTAATTCAACACAAGTGGCTGTGATATTCATACAGTCCTGATAGGCCACAATACTGTGCACTAAAAACTATAAATGCACTCTTTTTACTTTCTCACATAGGAAAGAATTTCTGTTTTAAAAATGTGAAAACAATTGCAAAACGACTTAGGAGCGCTGCCCAACAACCACCACAAGGCGAGTTATCCGGTACGTCTCTGTAAGAGGAGTGCGGTGATTGGAACCGACCTTTCACGTCAGTGGGAGAGATAAATGTGAAAGAGAACGTTTCTTTTCCTCGTCTGCTGGGGTTTTGAGGTTTGAAGGTTACTAATTTAGAGTGTACCGATTTTGATAATTCTTTTTGCATTCACCTCAGTATTCGGCACTACACGAACTCCAGCGCTGCAGAATATGGACGAAAAAGTGTCACAGGGCCCCATTAAAGGAGTGGTGACAAGAAATTTGTAAACCTGCTTTTTCTCCTCCAAATCAGTGGCTACTGACTCATTATCATGGCAACAAAACTCATTGGACTCTGTGTGAAATGAATCTTTAATTATATGCTTGTATGTTACAACCGGAGGCAGTTCCGATTTCAAAGAGTATTTGTTTGTGAACAGATACTCTCAGGTGACTGCAAATACCAGTGACGTCACTGGTTGCCCTCTGCCATGTTGTCAGTGCTGCTGTTTTATCTGTTGTGTTAAGCTGCTGTGAGTGCTTGTTTGCTTAATCGCCAAAACTACAATGCTTATCTAGTGCTGTGGTTGACGAAGAAGCTGGGAAGAGTCGAAAAATCAGTTAGGATAGCTCAATTCACTTCACAAGGGTGAAAGTACTGCGCCAATTGGGCTATTCTACGCCAGTCTGACCTGCTGCGCCAGGCTGTGCATTAATGGCAATTTCCGCAAAATTGTCGATTGGAAGTGTAAACCGTCCAATCTAGCCGAATATTGTTGCCGACCGAGCAACACTGAGTATTGGCTACGGTACGCAAAGCGTGCAGTTTCCTAAAATTAACGGAAGGGACTCTGGTGCTGCGATCGTTCAGAAACCATGGGAATTATGGGTATGACATGGATTTACGTAGTCTTCGTGCTTGCGAGCGGCGAACGCACTTCTGGCTTCCTTTTTTTTTTGCTGTGTTTTAATTTTGTTTCCAATGAAAAAATAAACCATTTCAAACTTCGTGAGCTGATTTCAAATACTGATTTTAAAAGGTGAAGATGATGAAGCGTAACTGTCGAACATTTGCCGATTGTTGTTTCGTTACAAACCAGCTTCAAGACACGCGAAGTCAGAAGGAACGTAAAGTATGAAGACTAGACAAATGCATCTACTACCCATAATTTCCATGCTCTCTGAAGCGCCATGCGTTGCAGCTCTCATAGACAATAGCACCTGAGTTTCCTCTTGTATATATTTAAGACACTATAGAAGGGGAGGACACGAAGGACGCAAACACATCCATATACAGTGTAGTTCTATCATGTATTTCGGTTAATTCATCGTGCTCACTAGTGCTTGTCTCATTGCTCTTATCACCATGGTTTTCCCGCAATGGCACCAACATGAGTAACTGAGTTATTTGGTAATATTGTGAAACCTCGATAATTTTTACGTGCCAGGAATTCGGCATGATCATGCACTAAACGGTAGTGCGCGTGGAAGTACAAATATGCATCTCTTTATATTTACCATCACCACCAATAAACAAATACAGTACCACAGCAGGTGCTGCCCAAAGTACCTACCATAAAGTCCTTTCTTCTTTTTCTTGGGGGGGGGGGGGGCAGGGAAAAATAAGGAATAAGGAGCGTCATGCAGAGACAACTGCGAGTGTTTACAAGGGTGAAAACCGGCTACGATACACGCGGAGTGGTACATTTGCAGCATTGCACCTGATGTGTGAAATGGAGTACGGCGGTCATGAAAGCGAGATAAACATAGCTTATCTCTTGTTTTCTTGGCAATTTCATTGTCAACTGTGGTTAATGATCGCAACCCACACACATCTTTGTGCATGATAAGTCTGGTAAACTAATTTGTTCTGAATGTTTAGTGAAAGCCATTAAAATTTTCATCACGAGGAATAATTTTCATTGATGGTGATGTTTGGCCCCTGACAGCTGCTCTTAAAACTAACTCACGTGTCTTCAAAACAGACCTTTTGGTGCTCCGAACCTGCTTCAAAACTACCCTTTTACTGCACCAAAGCTGCTCCAAAACAGCATTATTCCTGTTCCCTGAGCTACTCCAAAACACTGGAGTCCACCTCCACCCCTGACTTCACGAATCTTGCTGGTGCCTGCAATTTCGTTGTGGTAGTCCAACTGAGGTGACTTTTTTCGTGAGGCTGCAGCATTAGGCATACCAGAACGCTTTTGCTGTGATCATTTTGCAAGTTGAGAAGGGAAGAAGGAAGCTGTGAAATCACCACACTTGTGCCCTGTAGTAGTGCATATATGTAACATGTAAGTGGTGCAATGTACGCTTCACTGTCTCGTATTAAGATTGGTCAGCACCAAATTCTAAAGGCATATCAATCCAGTGTTTTGTACGTCGAAGCACCAAAGCAGGTATATATCTGTCGGCTATTCAGTATTATGTCGGTAGTAGAGAGCTGTAGTTTGTAGATACATTTGCAGGTACTCATTTACCGGAGCCATTGACAGCCCCAGCAGCAGCAGAGCTAGTAGCGACATCTAGTGGCATTTTGTCCAACTACAGTTTGTTTAATCCTTTTTTAATCTTGGTCATATTGCTGTTCTTGCTGAAAAAAAAAAAAAATAGAGAGCGTTCTATCAGTTCATAATTATCTCACTTCCAACGCATTACACAGTCAGTACCTGGGTAAATCATCTCATTGTTACGTTTGTGGATCATTAGTTATGTTCTGCACCATCAGATGTTGCTACCAGCATTGTCTATTTTGTGCATGTCTCTGGTAATCTGGTCAAGAGTCGTGATATATGTTAATTACAAGGGGTTGCCGCATGATGACCTCATTTCTTCTTGCTCTGATTTCTTATTTGTCTCTTTTGCAAACTTCAAAACTCAAAATACTTTTCAGGCTGTATTTGTTGCTTATACTGAACAGATGGCACCTCTATGTTCTTTTCAGTGTGATGCAACAGTCAATTTGTGTTTGAAATTTTGTGTCAGACTACTTCAACAGAGAAAGCACCTGAGGAGTGGAGCCACCTTACAGTTCTCTTTATGTTTTTTTTTTCATTGTTCTTTGGGTGTGAACATTCATCTGTGAGAATAGTAGAGACTCTTTGCAAAACTCGTTAAAAGAAACTTGAATAGAATCTCGACGTTATTCTGATCCCTGTTTTCTCTCATCTCCTTGCAGTGCCACCGCTGTTTGTGATTGAGTTCTTGCATCGTGTGGTGGACACATTCGTGGACTATTTCAGCGATTGCACGGAGTTCCTTATTAAGGAGCATTATGTTGTTGTTTACGAGGTACACCTGATTGTCTTTCATTTTTATTTGTCTACTCATGTTTTGGTCAGGGAGGACAGCAGCACTGCATGTCATCTTTTGGCTTCACAGTCTGTAACCAATTATCATTGCCTCATGGTTGGTTTACACCAAAAATTCTAAGGCTTGGTTTCACAGAAGGCTTTTCAGTGTTTGAAAACTGTTAAAATGAATGCGACCCGGTCCCATCTATCTCCGTTTTACTCACAGAATTTATTGATTGAGAAAAGAGGCTATCATTCCATTTTAGATTGAACATTTCATCTATGCTATGGTAGTCTCCGAGCTGTGATGGACCCTTGAGGGGACTGTGCCTAAAGAAGCTCTGACATCAAATTTAATCATGTTAAAATTATTGCATCCACGAGGACCTATCCACCCCCTAGTAGCAATTCGCAACCCAAAACGAAACTGAGAGATGAATACTATCAGTTTTATTCATTTATATCACTGGTATCTAGCACAATTCAAAACTGCCAGTGAGCAGGCCATTTTTATTGCTGGGAGCACTTTCTCGCGGTGACCTCCAAATTGCGCCACAGCTTGCCACTTCTCCACAGAAAAGAGTGACGTGAGGCTCGGCTGCTCTGCTAACATTTCATCTGCTAGGTGCACACATTCAGTCACGCCTTGTCACCTACATTGTCGTCTTCACTGCAAAAAGTGTCGAATAGGGTTGAATACGGCTGCCTGGAGCTTGGAATCGCCGTGATTTGCATCATCGCGAACCATTTTTGCTTCAATTGACCCTTTGCAGAACAACCATTCCAAAATGGACACTGTTCCAAGCAGCAGCTCGTGTGTCTCACTTACAGTCGAACTCTGCTACAACGAACGCCCCTTCAACTAAATTTCCGCTACAACGAAAAATTCACGATTCTCCGTCAGCAGTCCATAGAAGTCAATGCATAAATATTGTCGCCAGAACAAACACTTTTTCATCGATCGTCCTGCTTCAACGAAATTTTACGATGCAATTCTAGGCTCAGATACATATTTTTATGCAGTAAAACCAATTTTTAACATTTCAATGGATTTTCAGAGCCTGAAAATGCGTCAACGAAGTCTAAAATATGCGTTAACACCACCAGAAACTGTCCCTATTGGCCGCGAGATCGAGCAGAGTTTCCGCCTGGCGGCAACTGGCCGAAACCGTGAAGTGTGGATTGCTCTTTGTGTCGTCTGCTAACCACGTCATGTTTCTATGTGCGCGTACGTCATGCACGTTCTCAAAGTGTGGTTTGTCCGGTCATGTCAGCGCTAGTGCAACTGTTGCTACGCATGCCTTAAACGACGTACGAAACCATTTGGTTTTGCTTGGCTGCGAATGCATTGTAAGAAGATCGCCAAGTGCAACTTTCCAGAGTGCTGGTTATTGTCGTCGTAACCTCCATTCACCAGATTAATTTCAGAGTGGGTGCCGCTTTCTGTTTCAAGCACATCGCAAAATGTTCTTGGCATACTCCCGAAACATGGATTGCTAAATGCTGTTTGAATGCAGCGTTTTATGGAGGCTCAATTGTTAAAAAAAACAAAAATACGGCTCTACGCGACGCACTTGCGCATTGTTGGTAGGTGTACAACTACGGCACTGTAGTTTATCGATCATGTGAGGAGCCTTAGTTGTCTTTATCTGGCCGTGGTACCACTACATAGAAATACTACTACAGTTGAATCTCATTAATTACAACACGCTTAATTCAAACTTCTGGTTAATTTGAACTCACGAAGAGGTCCCGTCAAATCTATGTGTATTCCAATAGGCGAAAACTCCCGGTAATTCGATCGCGCAAGTACTTCCGGCGGTTAATTCGAACATACCGCGCTCTGACAATGCTCTCAGCACCCCGCTCGATCTCGCAACGGCACCTGCGACACCTCAACGCTGTTCGTGAATGAAATGAAAAGAAAAGAAAAGGCCGCAGTGGAGTGTTCGCTCTCTCTCAAATGCCGATCTGCGACGCGCCCATGTCACGCTTCTCCCTTTTCTGTCTCTGCCACGTAAAGACCCTTCTTTCAACGCCGCACGCGAACAGAGAGAGGGAAAAAAAAGAAATCTGTCACTGCGTTGAATGAATGTGTAGTTGAAAGAAAGGGAAAAGGCACTATCTTCTGCAGCCCTTGCCTCTTGCGGGAGCACGGCTCTGCGCCTTAAAGAGGGGGGGTCTCTCACGCGCTGGTTCCACGCTTCCCCCTTTCCCGTCCCTGCCATGTAACCCTTCTCCTTTCAACAACGCGCTCTAAGAGAGCAAGAAAAAAAAAAGCTGCCGTGGAGTGTTGGTTTTCTCTCAAATGCCGATTTGCTTCTCTCCGCGTGGAGATGCTACTCCTTTCTTCTACCATTCTGGATGCTGCGGCTCTCCGCTACACAGTCATTGTTGTCGTTGTCTTTAGAAAGTGTTGCCGGGGGGGGGGGGGGGAGGAAGTGCCGGGACAGACGTATGGATGATGATGGGTTGATGAGTTACTTGAGACTTTGGGACAAAGCACTTCACGCCGTGTCTCCTTCCTATCTGACAATGGCACATTTTTGCGTGCAACTTCTCTTGCCAGGAGAATGCTGAAGCCGAAGTAGAAATGCTTTGAGAGCTGCGTGCGAAATTGATTGACTCGCTGCAAGGTAAATTTGTGTAGACGCACATCACCGATTACTTCAATTAATAACAGATCTCCTGTGATTTGTGAATAAATGTAAGTCTCCTGAAACTTCCCCCTCCTGTGTTAGCTCAATGCACATGCGCCACTGCATGGAGAGCCCTCCGTGTATTTAGCTTTCATTAATTTGAACTTCTTTTAATTCGAACAAATTTTCAGGCCCCTCCGAGTTCGAATTATTGCAATTCGACTGTATAATTCTATGTAAATATTACTATCACATAAACTTTGAGACTTTGGTACTTATACTGTATTTAAAACAGAGTTACCGTGCGCAACTGTGTGCTTAGATTTAAGAACATTTTAAACAGCCCAGACGTTGCAATTAATTCAGACGGCATGCCTTATATATTGTTACGTGGAAAATAACAGTTGTCGGTCCGCAGCCACAACGCAGCTCACTGACAACGTCCACTTCTTTTCTCTCAGTCTGAGGCACCTTACTTGGGTATGCCCCACTATGCCCTCTTTCAGTCAAACGAAATCACGTAACACGACCCCCGGCGGCAAAAGCGCCGACCCGGCGAGTTTATGGGGCCACAGCAGGAGCAGTGTGGTAACGCTTGAGCCTTGATACGTGGACGATGTCCCTTGACAGCAGAGTGGAAGAGGTTGATGGATTATCAGGGACAATTTCATATGTAGTTTCGGTCACTCGTCTAAGCACGCGGTATGGGCCCATGAAACGAGAGAGAAGTTTTTCTGACAGGCTTGCATGTCGCGTAGGGGACAAAAGAAGAATGAGGGAGCCTGTTGGAAAGTGTTCGTTGCGATGCCGCTCGTTGTAACGATGCTTCTGCGAGTCTTGGGATGCTATTAACCTGCTGCGGGCAAGCTGACGAGCATGGTCGGCTCGGGTAATAGCGTCGCGTGCATATTCAGAAGTATACTGCGCAGCGGCTGGCAGGAAGGTATCCAACGGCAATGTTGGTTCGCGTCCAAACAGAAGGTAAAATGGCGAGTACCCGGCAGTGTCATGCCGGGAGGAATTGTATGCGAACGTCACGTAGGGTAGTGCAAGGTCCCAATCACGATGGTCGGCCGAGACGTATTTTGATAGCATGTCTGTCAAGGTGCGGTTTAAACGTTCTGTAGGCCCATTTGTCTGGGGGTGGTACGATGTCGTGAGCTGATGTTGGGTAGAGCAGGAACGCAGGATATCGTCAACCACCTTCGAAAGAAACGTACGGCCTCGGTCTGTCAGCAGTTGACGAGGGGCTCCATACACTAAAATGAGATCGCGTAGAAGAAAATCAGCAACGTCTGTAGCGCAGCTTGTTGGCATGGCTCGCGTAACTGCATAACGGGTCGCGTAATCCGTAGCCACCGCGACCCACTTGTTTCCGGAGGCGGATGTTGGGAAGGGACCGAGAAGGTCCAAATCAACACGGAAGAATGGCTCCGATGGGATGTCGATGGGCTGAAGATATCCGGAAGGTAGTCTCGACGGCTTTTTGCGACGCTGGCAAATTTCACAAGTGTTGACATAGCGACGTACAGAACGTGAAAGGCCAGGCCAGTAGAAGTGGCGGCGCACACGGTCATATGTGCGAGAGACACCAAGGTGACCCGCGGTTGGCGCGTCATGGAGCTCGCGTAGGACTGTAGAACGCAGGTGCTTTGGTATGACCAGAAGTAGGTCGTGACCATGGGGCGATAAATTATGCCGATATAAGGTGTGGTCCTTTAAGGTAAACATGCGAACGGAAGCGTCTTGCGGTGAAGATTCGAGCTGTTGTATTAGGTGGCTGATATCCGGATCGCGACGCTGCTCGTCCCCGAGATGAAGCAGCTGGGAGATGGAAAGGACGCAGCCCACAGAATCAGTGCTCGTAGGATCGCAGTCGGCCACAGGGTAGCGTGACAGACAATCCACATCTTTGTGCAGTTTTCCTGATTTGTACACTACGGTGTAAGAATACTCCTGGAGGCGGAGTGCCCAGCGGGCGAGACGACCTGTGGGATCTTTGAGGGAGGCGAGCCAGAGAGAGCGTGGTGGTCGGTAAGAACTATAAATGGTCGGCTGTATAAGTAAGGGCGAAATTTCGCGACTGCCCCCACCAGCGCTAGGCATTCGCGCTCTGTGATGGAATAATTACGCTCCGAGGTGGACAGCAGCCTGCTGGCATAAGCTATCACGCGATGCTGCCCACGTTCTCGCTGAGCCAACACAGCGCCTATTCCGTAACCGCTGGCATCGGTGCGCACTTCCGTCGGTGCCGTAGGGTCGAAGTGAGCCAGCACAGGAGAAGAAGTGAGCCAAGTGGTCAGGTCGGAAAATGCTGCTGCTTGCGAGGGACCCCAGGTAAACGTCTCATCCGGTTTGAGTAAATCTGTTAGGGGCCGAGCGATTTCCGCGAAGTTCTTGATGAACCGCCGAAAATAGGAGCAGAGCCCCACAAAGCTGCGGACATCTTTGGCAGTTTTCGGCACAGGAAAGTCCTTCACAGCTCGAACTTTTTCTGGGTCAGGCTGTACACCGTAAGCGTCAACAATATGTCCAAGTATTGTAATGCGACGGCGACCAAACCGGCACTTAGATGAGTTCAGCTGAAGGCCGGCGAGACGGAATACATCAAGAATTTTTGACAGTCTCTCAAGGTGCGCTTCAAAAGTGGGAGCAAACACAATCACGTCATCCAGATAACAAAGACACGTAGACCACTTGAATCCATGGAGCAGGGAGTCCATCATTCGTTCAAAGGTGGCGGGGGCATTACATAAGCCGAAAGGCATGACTTTGAATTGGTAGAGGCCATCGGGTGTTACAAAAGCCGTCTTCTCTCGGTCCATGGGGTCCACGGCAATCTGCCAATAACCAGAACGAAGATCTGTGGAAGAAAAGTAGGCGGCACCATGAAGGCAATCAAGGGCGTCATCAATGCGGGGCAGAGGGTATGCGTCTTTCTTGGTGATGTTGTTAAGGTGGCGATAGTCCACACAATATCGCCACGATCCGTCCTTCTTTTTAACTAATACCACCGGGGATGCCCAGGGACTGGAGGATGGTTCAATAATGTCCTTCGCTAGCATCTTGTTCACCTCCTTTTGAATTATGCTCCGCTCAAAAGCAGACACTCTGTAGGGATGGCGGTGAACAGGGTTGGCATCACCTGTGTGTATGCGATGCTGGACAAAGGACGTCTGCCCAAGAGGTCGGTCACCAAAATCGAAAATATCCTGGTAGGCCTCGAGAAGATGCTGTAGGGCTTCAACTTGCGGAGATGGAAGATCAGTGGCGATCATGTCTACAATTTGACGGCTGCCCGAATGTGTTGCGAGTGATGTGCACTGCGGTGAAGCAAGTGTGTCTAAGGCAAGCACTTCAATTTGTGAATCGAGCAACGGACACAGGTGGGCCACAGAAATGCCTTGTGGAAGCACATGATTCATATAGCCGAAATTGACAAGAGGTAGACAAGTTTTGTTATCTGTGATGCTGAGCACCGTATAGGGCACTGCAACATTGTGCGCAAGGAGTACCTCGGTGAGAGGCGTAGCGTAATGGTCATCGTCGGGCACAGCTGGTGAGCACAGAAAATCGACGTACGTCACAGTTTTCGAGGGCAGGCGAACAAAATTGCTGCATTGTAATCGGCATGTAGGTTGGTACGGGGCGGCACTGATTTGTGGTAGTTCAAGGCGGAGCACACCAGCGGAGCAATCAATCAGAGCAGAATTGGCGGCAAGAAAATCGAGGCCTAGTATGAGGTCGTGGGGACATGTTTCAAGCACGGTAAAAAGGACGACCACTTGATGACCGGCTACGGTAAGTTGAGCTGTGCACATACCGACGACAGGGACTTTTGCACCATCTGCAACTTGGACGACACTGGTCAAGGGGGGCGTGAAGACCTTCTTCATGCGACGACGAAAACGCGAACTCATAATACAGACGTGAGCGCCCGTATCTATCAAAGCTTCAACAGGTGTACCATCAACATATACTTCTAGGGTGTTCCGGTTCAAACGTAAGGGCAACAGAGGATTTTTGGGTAAGGTCGACAGGGCAGCTTCACCTCCAGAAGCTGCGCAGCCTAGTTTTCCGGGGACGCGCGGCGGTTGAACGATGGCGAGGGAGAGCGGCGACGCGTGTTTGAACGAGAAGGGCGGCTTTGAGGCGGTGGCGACGACGGGGCAGGGTGGCCGTAGTCCTCAGGGGCAGTAAATGCTGTAGACTGAGTGCGGGTCGGATAACGGTGGTTTGGTGGACGGAATTAGCTACTGTAAGCGGGGTACGAGCCAGAAGACATAGATGGCCATTGACTGCGGCAGTAACGAGCGATGTGTCCTGCGCGACCACAGCGGAAGCAGATTGGCTTATCATCAGCTGTTGGCCATTCAGACGGGTTCCTGGTTTGAATAGAGTACGAACGGCGACGTCTCATATCCACAGAAGCTATCGAGGGACCAGTATTATCCAGTGTGGATGCAGTGGACAGGATACCAAGGTTTGCGAATTCCTGGCGGACAACAGCCTGGATCAAGGCGACAGCTGGCGTTGAGGCGTCGGGCAACGTCGGTAGTTTGTTGGCAGCCGGATAAGCGGCCTCGAGTTCACGTCGGACGATGCGCGTCACGTCTTCGGTTGTAGACGGATGACAAGGAGTGGCTTCGCAAGACGACGTTGCCGTGGTGTTGGGTAGGCGCTGAAACTGCTGCAAAATGCGTCGACTCTTCGCCTGCTCGAGACGGCGGCACTCTTTGATCACGGCGTCGATGGTCGTTACGTTGGTGAATACAAGCAGACTGAACGCATCGTCGGCGATTCCTTTTAACACTTGCGAAATCTTGTCGGCCTCAGTCATGTTGGGATCGGCCCTTTGACACAACGCTAAGACGTCTTGAATATAAGTCAAGTAGGGCTCAGTGGACGTCTGTGTACGGACAGCCAATTGCTTTCGGGCATCAAGTTGTTGACCAAACGGGTTGCCAAAAAGGTCGCAGAGCTGTTGCTTAAACATTTCCCAGCTTGTGATTTCGTGCTCGTGGGTCTCAAACCAGGTGCGAGGGGTCTTGTCAAGATAGAAAATGACATTCGCAAGCATAACGGTTGGGTCCCAGCCATATTGCTTGCTGATGCGCTCGTACATGCTAAGCCACTTGTCCACATTCACGTTGTCCTCTCCAGTAAAGGTACCGGGATCACGGGGTTGCGTTAGGGCGACGTACCGGGTTGCTGTCGTTGCCGAGGTAGGTGGCGAAGCCGTATCCTCACCCGGAGCCATGGTAGCAGACTTAAGGAGGCGTCCACTGCGTAGCTCCGTTGTCAGAAGAGCACCCAGCACCTCCACCAAAATGTTACGTGGAAAATAACAGTTGTCGGTCCGCAGCCACAACGCAGCTCACTGACAACGTCCACTTCTTTTCTCTCAGTCTGAGGCACCTTACTTGGGTATGCCCCACTATGCCCTCTTTCAGTCAGACGAAATCACGTAACAATATTATGTCGCACATTTTCACTGAAAATTTAATCTTTTTTACATTGTTTTCAGCGTTTGTGTGGCATTTTAGTGACCGACGAAAGGCAGTGGCAATTTTTCTAAAAAAAAAAAAAAAACATGCTTGTCCCATTAACCAACCCTTGGTTGTAGCACCGTAATGCACATAATCTATTGATGAAAGCTTTGTGCTGAACTCTTGCATAAGATTTTTGATGGGGCAAGAACATGTGCGTACACGTGGTAAACGCAGTGTAGCGCAAAGCGCCATCAGCCACTAAGCTCTCCTGACTAGACTTATCGACTGTCTCACATTTCATGGGGAACAGAATGGGAGAGGAAAAAAAATCATACGAGAGAAAAAAAAATCATACGCGTATAAGGTGCGAACGAATCGCACAGATATGCGGGCTTTCTGAGATCTTTCTCTCTCTCTCATTTTTGTAGTATGCAGATGACAAAGATGTAAAGAAGTAGTTCAGTCGCACTACAGCAGTGGGTAGGAGGTGGAACACAAGCAAACTGTGTACAAAGAACACAGCAAAAGCGTGATTTAGTGCGAAAGCATGAAGTCGCCCAGGGCGAGCATCCCTATGAAAGAGAGAATGTGCTTTACTCGTGGGTAATGTTAACGTTGCATAGGCATTGTGCACCGATTCAGTAGTAAAGAGCGTAGATAATAACACTAAACTGTAGTCAACACATTTTATCTGCCGACAATCGGCTCAGACTGCACGCAATGAAGCGCCGCTGCGCGTATTTGTAGACACGCCGCTGACCGCCTATCCACTCTTTCGCGGGATGGTGCTGCCACCTATAGCCTGATCTCGCCGTGAATACCGCCGCTGTTCAGCAAGCATGGGCGCCGCCATTGCTCGATAGCGATGGCAATGAGACTGCCCCAACTGCCCTGCTTTTGCCACTGGCTTGCTTTTGAGTCGCAGACGATCCGAAGCTGAAGTTCAGTTGCTCAGTTCATGGTTTCCTTCATGTAGCTGCTGAGCACAACCATGGAACGATGCCTCTTCCGATTCCGATGCTTATCATTATGTTCGTGCTAGGCCAGTGCGGTAACTAATCACAGTGGCTGTTCATCCACATTATCAACAAAGTCAGCTAGCCACGAGTGATGGATGATAAGAATGGCATAGAATAATGCAAAAGTCGCCGCTCCACGATACCCTGCCTCCATTTCGGCGTTGTCAGATACTTTTGACGGCGAACAGCTGCTTGTGTTAACGTGTTAATGCAATTGTTTGGTTAGTTTACGAAGGCAGTTTTAGGCGTTGTTTCAGCGTACTTTTCACCATGGCCTCGCTATGCTTGGGTGAGCATCACGTCGTGACACTGCTGGGAAAGAATACGAAGCAGCGGATATTTTTTGAATTTTGAGAATAAACGTTCTTTTGTTTTACTAGCTGAGATCAGCTATATTTTTTCGATTTCACTGCAACGAAATTTTTTCGCACCTCGTCAGTTTCGTTGTAGCGGGGTTCGACTGTAGTGGGAGTTTTGGCGTGCACAACATTCAAATATCACAAAAGGGTCAATGGAATATCGGTATGGGGAATGCACACCAGCGAAAAAGCAGAATACATTCTATGCTTTCCAGGTTCTTCCTTGCGCCCCCAGATGGCTCTACCTATCTGGCCTATCTGACGGTTACGGTGGCAGTAACACCCAGTATTGCACGTATGCAAAGAAGTCTATGGACGAAATTAAATTCTCTATTAATGATATTTGTGTGTTAGCGAAGATACTGTATAATTTCATTACCTCGAAGTCACTGGGGCTGCTAGAAATCTTTGAATTAAGCGTGTTTTCAAATTAACAGGAGATACAAAAAGTGGGATGGAAGGAACTTTGAATTATTCGAAGTAATCAGGGCTGGTCATTTGCTGTGCCGGTTAGTTTGCGGCTTCAAGAATTATGCTATCCAGCAGCACCTGGTCCTAATTTTGCCGCAAACATGGCGGAATAGCAGGTCCCCCTGCTGCCATTAAAGAAAACAACTGTCGTAATCAATTAAAATGCGCCCCTGCAGAAAACAAGACATGCTTTACTGCAACACAGTAGTGACACACAGGCAGTATGTTGCTTGCTCCTCTCGGAGTCTGCAAGTCACAATGCGACCATTTGCTCTTTTTTTCTGGTAAAACAAAGAATTTAGTAATGATCAGTGGGACCAGATTCGCAATAGTTTTAGCTGGAAAACAGGATCATTCAAGCTTTAGAACTTAGTCTTCGAACTTGTGTTGCAGGCAAGGGCTCCACCAGCATAACAAGTACGCAAATGGTGAAGCAACCGGCGATTGGAGGTTCGAATACATCCTAAATTCTGCCAAACTGGCCTTTATTAGTTTCTTTGAAATCCCAGAAAGAATCCGTAAATCATGACGCGCTGATGTTGTGAGACATATGCTACACGCTGACCACGCGTCGTTGTGTCGCAGTGAAGCACATTTTGCTTTCCACATGTGCGCTTTTTGGTTGACAACGAAACCCCCCCCCCCCCTTCGCTAAAATTAGCGAGGGTGGGACGCTTCAACTGCCACTCATTTGTATCGCTACGTTGCATTGCCTTGTGGCTTCTAAGGGCCGTTGTTTCTGTGGATTTGTGGCTAAATCAGGATTGGGAATTGGCTCATTGCTCCCAACGTTTTCGAATGAACCGGACACGTGCTGACCGCCGCTCCAAATTATCCGCTCAGATTAAAATCACAAAATACAGGACCGGGAAATATTTAAAATTAAGTGAGATTTCGAAATAACAGAGTCGGAATTAATAGGGTTGTATTTTATTTATTTATATGCGACTCCACTTTGATAGCTTGCGGCCGTGTTGGCTTGTAACATACATGTAATGAAAAGACACACTCATTGCACTAATTCTGCACTTTCAACCAGATGACAGCAGCTCACAACGGTTCCCAAACATGCTGACTGACGAGCACCCATTGAATCGTGCTCTTTTCTTTCACCCTTTCTCTTATAGGTAGTTTGCGTTTTGTACATTCGTGAAATCATTCAAAGCAGTGCCATGAAGATCAGACATGAAGAGAGAGCATTTCCAGGCGATAGCGTCACGATAAGAAAGCTCAGATCGTAGACATCATCGCTATGTGTGGAATGTTATTACACCGAACATGTAGCACTAGTGTTGATGTCTCAGAGCACTCAATTTTCTATTGTGATTTTGTACGCTGCCGTTGAAAAATGATGACTTCCACACAACAGATGCCATTCAAATTTTGCCAAGAGGGCCTATGCATACCGAGCGATCGAATGCAGGACATATTTCGATTTTAAACGTTAGTGTCAGGGCCCCTTTAAAGGCGTCCCGCATCCCAAATTTAATGCATTCTTCGTTTCTGTGTTTGCTTTCTTTATGGCCTTCTGATGCTGCTTACACTAAGGAGTGCTGAGGTAGGTTTGCTAGAGAAGCTTGGCCTAGGAAGTGACCGGAAAGGAGTGGGACATTCTCCACTGCCGTCGTGCACAGAGATGCTACAGCTGGGGTCGTCGACTATATGACGGCGGTGCGAAAATGACACTCGAGGCAGTTCGTCAACAAGCGAGGGTTTATTAGCCCCAGATACAGTATAGTGCCACAATTACGAGCTAGCTTGTGGACCAAGAGGGAAACTCCCACAAGAGCGGCTGAGTGTATGCTTGCCTGCAAGCGCTATGGCTATCACACAAAAGGCACAGATGAGAAGCCACTTGCTAGAGCAGCATGTCTACCTATGGTGCAGACCTGCGAGCACCTATTCCAGCGAGCGACTGCCAGGTGGAAGCAAGTTGGGTTGGAGATTGTCGCTTGCGGTCATTAAAGATAGGTCAAGCTCAGTGACGTGCACTAGCGTGACGCGAAGGCAGGCATTTTCTGGGCATATGCAGAGAAGACCATGCATGATTTCCATCAGACAGAAAGGCTTGGCTCGAAGCTATGGTGGCCATGTCATTGATTAACGGTGGTTGCCAGTGCTCAAGCAGCATTGGGGAAGGGGGAAGGGATGAGCTGCCAAAGGGGAGGGCGCGCTCGATTCTCACTGGAGAGAGCTTAAATCAGTGTCATGTTACTTTAATTTGCTCCTGAAATGATTTTATCTTGTTGACTGCAGTGTTATAGTACAGTAATGCTTCTTAGGTACAGGATGTGCTGAAAAAGCATGTGATTTATGCTGTTCCCTTTGGTGGGTAGGCACTACAGTCATGTTGTATGATTGGTAATTCATCATATATAGCCACTGCATTTAACATAAAGTACTATAAGCTTTAATTTTAATAGTAGAGCTGTGCGAACAGCAAAATTTTGAATGCCAAGTGAATTCAAATATTGCTCGACTATTTGTTTTTTATTTTTCAAATACTTTGAAGTGAAACTACAGAAAAAAAGTTTACTAATGATCCTTAAGATATTCCTTTGAGATAGGAATATGGAAGATATCCTTTTGGCTAGGTTGATTGAGTGCTAGAAGGATGGTGTGTCTTAGTTGTTTTACCAAGGATGCGGCAATGCAGTACCCGAATTGTATTTATTTACATAATTTGGTGCAATCAATGTGGTGCTGACGACACTTTACACATGAAAAAAAAAAAAAAGACGCTATTTCCTCCACCTCTACCCTCTTCAGCATCTGTGGAAGGCTAACTGTGGAAGCCCATCTGTGGAAGCCTATCTGTGGAAGCCCAACACAACTTAGCAGACAAGGGTTTGCTCTCTTCGAATTCGAAGTTGCTAATCTGCCCTGTAGACATCAATGTGTAAAAGGATCTGAAATTTTGGATGTTGAAAGCCTTCGTCCGATTTTTTCACACATTCTAGTTTGAAATGGCATCAATTAAAGCCCCCACCTCTGCTACGTAGGGTCAAACCACTGCTTTCATGAGTTACATAGTTGTAGCAGAGCCCTAAAGTCAGCTTTGCTGCTATATTAAGATTGATGCGGTGAAACATATAAAAACTATGAAGGGGCCATTGTAATGGTGCAGTGCATCTATATGTTGAACCAGTCTGGAAAATGCCTGTTTATACCTGTTCTACCAAAATAGCGAAGAATGTCTGGTGCCCTGGAAGCAGATTTCTCGTGTGCTTATGAACATAACGATTTTGCAACCATGGTTAAGTGCAAGAGAGGTTGTTGAAATTGGTACAAACATGTGTAGTTCAGTATATGTACCTGTTATGTTATGCTTCTCTGTTTATGTTTAAGGCTGGATTATCAACATGAGATTGGTATGTCAGACTGCAGCAATGCAGTATTCTTTAGTGCACTTATGAGTAATTTTTGCTGATGGTGCATATGTGCGGGTCAACAGATGAGGTTAAAATTGCAGCTTCTGGATGAGATGTTGGACAATGGCTTCCCACTTGCGACAGAGTCCAACATCTTGAAGGAACTGATCAAGCCGCCAAACATCTTGAGAACCCTCGCCAACACTGTCACGGGTCGGACAAAGTAAGTTGGGCGACAATCGATTTCAGTGTGGTAGTGGCAGAGTTGCCATATTTATAATACGCTAGTTCTTGTGGTAAAATGCCTCTCAAACTGTGAATGTGTGCAAGTCTGAATTTTTTCCGGCACTTTTTGCCTTTATCATGTGTTATGATGACATAGCAGGCAGTGAAGTATAAGTTAGGAATGGTTGAATAATAAATTTGAGGATCAAAGTGAATAGTGACTTGGTTAAATATCTTTTAATCGAATAGTATAGCCACTTGGCTAAATGTTTTTTAATCAAATAGCAAATGTCACATAGTTACAATGAAAAGTGATCATTTTGGTCATGAGCCAACGAATTGGCACGATATTTTAAAGAATTGGAACCAGGCGTGGTGTGAATGTCATTTTTTGGTTCAAAGGGAAGTGGAAGTCATTTTGCAGTAGGATGCAAGTTAGCAGTAGGATGCAAGTTATTAGCAATGAAATGTGTTAGGTTTCTGTTAGGTTTCAAAGTTTACAATACTTAGCACATGCAAGCCTGCATAAGGAAATTTTAAACTACAAAAACAATTAATTGAGGGGAAAGTAATATGTACTATTCTCACGGATTCAAAACGAGGCATCAATTTTTTTATTACTTACAACTGGTATGCTCAGTTTCTCAAGATAATCATGCCATGTCACTACAAATATGGTCTGCAAATATAATGCTTGCTCTGATATACGGCTCCACCTAAACTTATGCTCATATAGGTAGAATACTGAGAAAACAAAATAATGTGTGTTATTAGCCCTAAATTATTCTGTTTCAATCTGTAAGTACTGTACATTCATTAAGCTTGGTGTGTAGCTTCACAGCAATGTTGGTTTCCTTTGGAGAGGTGGTTTTGTGGCAGGGTGCCCCAATGCTACAGTGAAAACGCCTATACAGAGGAGTGACATGCTGTCAGAGGTACATCTGTTGCTTTCTTTTTCATAACGAATATTTGTGTTGAAGCAAAGTTGAATACCGCATAATGTTCATTTGAATATTTGAACTGTTTGAGCATTCTCTTTGCCTAATATGGAAATTAAGTAACAACTAGGTGGGAGCATAAAGGGCTTAATTTTGAACCTTTTCATTACACAGAAAAATGTCTGTTACTCACTGTAAAACTGACTACATACCTAAGCAACTATAGCTAATCAGAGTTCTATTACTCTAGAGTTGAAATTTAACCATTGTCTTCGAGTAGCATGTCCCCTAAAACAGGTGCACAAAACGCTTTTACCTGTTTTCAAGAAGCACTGCATTGGCTGATTCCGAGTTTTATGCCTCACAGAGAAAGAAAAGGTGGATATTGCAGTTTTCTTGTACACAACTAGAAAGAAACAGACACGCAAATACCACGCACAGATGTGAGACGATTGGCTGGCACAGATGAGATGATTTGCCATTTCCATGAAAAGGTACTGCTGTGATGTGCCTTCATTCATGTTTCATCGCTTTATTTTTACAAGGAACTTTCAGTCTGATGCAACAGAGTGGTCACATTTCCCGTGTGTTGGGCAGTCAGTTGGAATTTAACATGGATACCTCAAATTACATGCAATGCAACATTTGTGATTTCCATAAAGTTTTGAGAACTGCAACTTTCCCATATGAACAGCTTCCCTCAAGTTAATAAAAAAAAAGGTAATCAATGAGTTTTGGTTGATTAGCAACTTTAATGCTGTTTTAGCTGTGGCAAAGTATTTCTGCTTCAACATAGCGTTTGTAGGAGCCTGGCTATTGTTTTTTTTTTTTTTCTTAATCTAGATTGTACATCTCACCTCCCAAAAAAGGATAAACAGCCTATAAAACACTGGCCCTCTTGTTTAAGTATGTTGAAAAAACCAGATTTGTTCATTGGCAAGTTATCAGTCATCTTCTGGGGGTAATCCACGGGATTATTGTTTGGCTAAAGTCTGTGTTCTTACTTTGTTCAGCCTAAGCAGCACCCTGCCCACTGGTCAGCTCTCAAACATCCCGTGGCGTCGCACGGGGGTTAAGTACGCCAACAACGAGGCTTATTTCGATGTCGTCGAAGAGGTGGATGCCATTATTGACAAGAGTGGTTCTGTCATCTCTGCCGAGATCCAGGGATATGTAAGTCAGAAGCATCAGCATGCTTCCCCTTTTAACCCTTTAAGGGTCTGATTTTTTTCGAAATGGCAGTCCAGAAATGTATATTTTTCTTATTGCTGAATAAATTCTTCAGATGATTCTATTTATGAAAAAATTCTCTAGAATTCTATTTGTGACCATAATGTGACAAACAAATAATTTTGGTTGTTGCATACCCGTGGTTTATTCGTAGTAACATCAAGCAATTCCCTTAAAAAAAGCTTTTGTGATTTTTCATAAATAATACTATGCATTATAATAAACATAATAAAAAAACTAAGTGTACCAGAGCACCTTTCCTTTGAAAGTTGTTTTTGCTCCAACACTAAATACTAGAGCATAGCGCTTTTAGTCGCAGTGGGTACAAATGGAGACACACACTTTAATGGCACGTCACATACCACTTGTTTGATCAAATGATTTGAAACTTAATGTGCACATTTGAGCAGGCCTCCTGAGGGGACTACTGGCGCATTTAACATCATTGTGACATTGTGCTGGTGTATTGCTGCAGAGGATGATGTTGCTGGATTTACTACCATGTTCGATGATTGTTCGATGTGACGCATTCCAAGACCAACGTGAAAAGTATTTTTTGCTTCTCTCAAAACAAATGCAGCCAAAAAACAAGCTGTATTTATTTCGAGCTTAATAGTAGTAGATTCTTTTTATGCAAGTACCGAAGCTGACTGGTGGTAGAATAATTACATAATTAGTTAAACACTCAATAAATTTAAATACTAAAACTCACGCGACACAACGCTGTTCTTCATTTTGTTACTTGGAATGTTATACAGAGCACCTAAGAATTGTGCCACGCGAATTGGACATGTTTCTGACAGCACATCACAATTCCTGACTGAAGGGGATAGTCACCTTTGATCCGATCCAGGTTCTTGTGCCGCGCACGCCTTTGAAATGTAGCTCCTTCATCATTATCCGAGTCTGAACTCGTAATTAAATTTTTGCTGACAAACTCAAATCCAATGAATTAGATTCTGATTTAATACGAGGACAATAATCCACATAGAAAAAATTCGCCCCTCGACTCCCAAGCACCAGAGCAACTGGCGTGCACTTCTGCAGCGTAAGCGAACTGCGTGAGTGAGGGCACAGAAGAAAACTTTGCTTTTGTGTGCCCATCCAAAAAAGGAAAATGAGTAATACTGGTGTCACACGAGCATTTTTAATCGTGATCAGTGCCGATCCGGATTAACCACGATCTGGATTAGGTGCTGTTACAAGGTCACTTTGAGTCGGGATCAGGTTCGATCGGGATCAAGACTATCGCGATTCGTGCGTCGTGGTCTGGCTGAGAGATCGCAATTTTGGGTCATCTGCACCCTCTGGCCGAGCTTGTTGAAAGCGAAAGAAACAAAAAAATCAAGCATAGTTTTGTAAAAACAGATTTTGAAAGCTAAATATTTATTTATAGAAGAAATTCTAAACTGTTTCAATTAGCAAAATATCTGTATATATGCACATTTTAGCATTCGTATTGACTGCATGCAGTTATGGGAGAAGCAGACGATAAGCAGCCGACAAGTTCAACTCTCGCATCGTCAGAGCAGTTTGAGCACCTCAAAGCAAATTGATTATGAGTGTCGCCAGCTTTTCGACTACGTCGCAGCGTACGCGGACTTTGTAGTCGGAAGAAGAGACCTTTACAGTAATTAACTGCTGGCAAGAGCAACTGGGCGACTTGAGGCGCCAGAAGTGAAACTGTGGCGTGTACAACAAGATTGCCGTTTCGCTGCGACTGGACGGCTACGAGCAGGTGCCATCAGAAATAAAAGGGAAGATTAAGATTCTCGCACAGAAATACAGGTAAGCACAAAAAAAGTTCTACCGAATAATGGACTTATGAAATTACTTTTGTAGTGGATCACAAAGTTTTTGACGTTAGAGCGGTTCTTGTACGAATAACATATTGCTGACAAATGGCTCTGTTGAAATATCGTAAGCTGAGTTTTGTCAGTGACACGTTTTACAGCACACAAGTGCCACCTAATGCATTTCATCTGATCTAAGCTCGAACCGGATTAGCTTGGGCAGTGTAGCAGCGGCTATAAACTTCATCGCGATCAAGAAAAACCGATCTGGATCATCCTTATCATGATTAAAAGTGCCCATGTGACACCGGTATAAGAAAGCTATAATAATCCTTCGTCTTATCGCCGATGAGTTAGTTTTCCCGAGTCTTCGAAACAAAAAACACAACCACGGCTACAGCATTTGTGTAATCTAGCGCCGCATGTAAACCTATGTAACTGCGCCTCGGGGATCAATAAAGGAGAGTCGCAAGCATACAATTTGAGAGATAAGAATGGGACAGCCATCACCTTTGCGGACGCGAAAAGCGTTGACCACCCGAATGACGAAACTGGAACCATCTGCACCACGTGCACATCTTTGGATGCAATAGCAAAAGCTACTGCACCGCTTCGGAGTGCAAGAAAAGAAAAAGAGAGGAGAGACATCGGTGCGTGAAAAAATTTCACGTACATTTTCCCGAAGTCTGACACCACATACCAAGTTAGAGAAATGATAGAAAAAGGTGTGCATTTTAAACAGGCAGGCAACCTGTATGGCGTCAACTTTTTAGTCCATGTTAGGTGGTGACGTACATGTACGGCAGAAACCCTCAGAGGGTTAAACCTTTCACTAATGGGTGTTTTTAGCCAATATGTACTTCCTGTGTCGGCTTGGTTTCAACAATATTATGGAAGTTTTAAATGCCGAGAAACGACACATGGTAGGTAACAAGACATGTTGATGAGGGTCAAAAGTACAGATACTAATGGAAAGGGTATACAACAGCTTTGTTGCCAATAGTAGCAAGCGAATACATGAAAAAAAGAAACTGCAACCTTGCAGCAGATGTAAAACAACTCCCCCCCCCCCCCCCCTCCTTCACCTAAGAGTGGACGTGGTTGCTTCGTATGCTTCAGTATACGTGCTATAACAGGGAAAGGCGAGTAGTGTGAAAATGCGGGCTTCTAAATATGGATCTACAGATGGCAGTACTGGCAAATTTACGTTAAATCACGCCAACTTTGCGCCACTGCAAAACTTTTTGAATGCACTAGGGAGAATGTAGGAGCACATCAGTTAACAGTGAAATACAGTTGAATCTCGAAAATTCGAACTCGAAGGGGCCTGAAAATTTGTTTGAATTAAAAGAAGTTTGAATTAATGAAAGCTAAATACATGGAGGGCTCTCCATGCAGTGGCGCATGTGCATTGAGCTAACACATGAGGGGGGAAGTTTCAGAAGACTTCCATTTATTCACAAATCACAGGAGATCTGTTATTAATTGAAGTAATCAGTGATGCGCGTCTGCACACGTTTCCCTTGCCGTGAGTCAATCTATTTCGCACGCAGCTTGCAAAGCATTTCTACTTCGGCTTCAGCATTCTCCTGGCAAGAGAAGTTGCACGCGGAAATGTGCCATTGTCAGATAGGAAGGAGACGCGGTGCGAAGTGCTTTGTCCCAGAGTTTCAAGTAAGTCATCAATCCATCATCATCTGTATGTCTATCCTGGCACTTCCCCTCTCCCCCCCCCCCCCCCCCCGCGCCGACACTTTCTAAAGACAACAACGACTGTGTAGCAGAGAGCCGCAGCATGGCCAGCACAGTACGAGAAAGGAGGAGCGTCTCCACGCGGCGAGAAGCAGATCGGCATTTGAGAGAAAACCAACACTCCACAGCAGCTTTTTTTTTCTTGCTCTCTTCGGGCGCGTTGTTGAAAGGAGAAGGGTTACATAGCAGGGATGGGAAAGGGGGAAGCGTGAAACCGGCGCGTGAGAGACTCCCCTTCCTTAAGGCGCAGAGCCGTGCTCCCGTAAGAGGCAAGGGCTGCAGAAGATAGTGCCTTTTTCTTTTTCTTCAACCACACATTCATTCAACCCAGCGGCAGCGTTCTTTTTTTTTCCTCTCTCTCTTCACGCATGGCCCTGCAAGGAGAAGGGTCTTTAGGGGGCAGGGACGGGAAAAGGAGAGGCGTGACACGGATGCGTCGCAGATCAACATTTGAGAGAGACCAAACCTTCCACCGCAGCCTTTTCTTTCGTTTTCATTTCCTTCACGCGCTGTGTTGAGGTGTCGTGGAATAGGGCGGGAAGCTGAGAGCATTTTCGGAGCGCGATATGTTCGAATTAACCATCGGAAGTGCTTGCGCATTCGAATTACCGGGCGTTTTAGCCCATTGAAATACACATAGCTTTGACGGGACATTATCGGGAATTCAAATTACCAAAAGTTCGAATTAAGCGTGTTTGAATTAATTAGATTCGACTGTAGTTTATGAGCTGTGCTGTGTGCACTTACTCATGGGCAACCTTATCCTATGGTAAATAAATGATGCAAACCTCACTAGCTTACATTGGAGCGTGAATCTCTACTTTGAATTTTTTGGGAACGTTCAGTGAGCTTCAATTCGACAAAAGCGAAAAATAGGACTCTATACAGGATGAAGAAACAAGTGAGAGAGTTTCTGAAGTCCTCACTTCTTATTTGCAATAGAAATTCTGTATTATTATGGGCATTTTTTTCCCCCAACACCGATAACACTGGTAAGTTGTCAGTCACAATCTGGAAATGCTTGCCCCATGCGCTCCAGCCCTTCCTCATTCATTGGGGAATTTATTTTACATGAGGGGGTTCCCAGGTTAACCATGACATCATGCTCTTTTCAGATTCTAGAGGCTAGTTGCTGGTCATGAATTTTTCCTTTCTTGGCAAACTATTGAGCATTAGCTCTGTCTCTTGCACATTCTTTAGTAAACCGTGGGGTTTGGGATATTCTGTGTTAATCTTTATTATTTCTTCCCAATCCAATTGTTTGAATACTTCTGAGCATGCTGCAAACAGCTTTGGAGAAATTCTGTTTTCTTGCTTGACCACTTGCCCAAACAGCACTTTTCTTGCTTTTCATGTGGTAGCTGTGGAGTCTTTGTAGATGCTGGTTAAGCTGTTCTCATGGATTTCAAGCACCTTTGCAATGTAGTGCTTTCTGAAACTGCTTGTATTTCTACCAAATTCCGGACCATTCCGGACCAAAATCGAATATTGCGCTTAAAATTTCTTTTCCAGTTAATAAAAGGTCACTGTGCAGTTGACACATCACATATCGTTCACTTTTCATCGGGTTACGGAACAAGACAGAGACACAATCTTACTATCTCTCCATTGATGCAACGAGCAAATTGTTTCAAATATTCTTTTTTTTTCGAGGACTATCGTGGATTGGAACAATTTACATAACGATGTTGTTACCCTAAATACATTGTCTGCATTTGAAGAGTCACTGCAGAAATGATTGTTATCTATGTTTGTACCTTGCTTTTTGTAGATTCTCTTGTCTCGAAGAATCCCTGTAGCTATCAGTTACATAAGTTTGTATTACATTTGTTTTTTGATTGTTTGTTTGCCTGTTTCCACTGATGTTTATGTTTATGTTTTGTACCACCCCTGCTATGACCTTGTAAAAGATCGCAGTACCAATAAATAAATAAATAAAAAATTCAGTGGCTCACTTAGTAAATTCGTTGTAGGCTCTTACTCAACTGTTGCTATGAGTGGTTTAGGGGCCCATGACACGAATGTTTTTATTGAATTTAGTTTTTTTGAGAACACGACTGCTTTGTGAGAGCATATTGCAAAATTGACTGAACTAAAACTATTTTAGTTGGTGCTCTTTCGTTCATTATTATTGGTCACAGTTGAAGTATTTAGTATTTTATTTGCTTTGATGCCATGTAATTTCAAAAGCTTAACAGACTTTCTCTTCAATTTGAGATATTGCAGGCATAGGGGGCTCTTGTAGGAGTAACTTGATTGTAAGGATGGAAATTTGCCTGAGAGCAGTCTCTTTTCAGGGCATGATAATGGTGCATGTGATATTGTATGACAGGTAATCTGATATATACAGTAGACTCTCAGTAAATGGAACCTGAAGGGACCAGGAAAATATGTTCCATTTAACAGGAGTTCCGTTTACTGAGAGGTGAACATAGATGCAGAATACAAGCACGAAACCATGCATTACAGAGGCGATGGTTCCGTTTAACAGATTTCTGTTTTCTGAGAGTCTACTGTAATTAGGCAGGTATGACAATCCAGCTAGCCTTACACGCTGTCTAATCATCGGTGAAATAATTTCTGGGTAAGACATCGTATGGTGCTTCCTGCATCTGTGTGACTTGTAGTTTGTGAAAGACCTGCTAGGTGGCCACATGTTTTTTATCAAGTATGTCTGCATGCTGTGTATAAATAGTACAGGACGAATTAACATACCTTTATGCAGAAGAGAGTTGTTCAGTAGTTGCCTTCCTCTTTGTTCAAGAGTTTTGTCGGTGTTGTTGTGTTGAGGGTGTTTATTCTGGCCACTTTCTTCAAGTTTTCATGGCAAAATGTTTTACCTTTTAGATACATAATAACTGCAGTAGACTTTCACTAAATAGAAGTCTCTTAAATGGAATTGCTATGGCCTCTGATATGATTGATTGCGTACTCGAATTCTGCACCCCTGTTTGTCTCTCAGTAAATGAAGCTCCTGGTAAAGGAAACACATTTTTCTGGTCCTTTCGGGTTTTATTTCTTGAGTGCCTATTGTACTTTACTTGGTGCCTTTGTTGGCCATGCAGGTGGACTGTTGCATCAAGCTGAGCGGAATGCCCGACCTCAGTTTGACCTTTGTCAACCCACGCCTTTTTGATGATGTCAGCTTTCACCCTTGCGTTCGTTTTCGACGTTGGGAGGTGAGTGGAGTTGTAAGCTTGATTGCTTACACTTTTGTGGTTTCAGCTGCGGTCACGGCTGCTTTAGTAATTATACTCCGTTTCATTCATCAGGTGCAACACTATGGAAGGTGGGGAGACTTCTTGCGGTACATCCGCTCGCACCAAGAAATAGTTCAATTATTTTACTACCTATAAATGTTTTTTTTATTTTTAGTTTTTTCACCAAGTAATAAATTTAATTCTTTGTGTCTGAGAAATACAGAAACACTATTATGGTATACAGTCATCAATACGCTGTTCAGGATCATATTCTGGCCTCGGCAATTGATTCCGTCAACACGCAGCTGGAGCCCATCGAGGAGGCCATGTTTACGACTCAATTGAAGCGCGAGACGTGCGTAGTTCTACATCTTACTGACCGAACTTCATGCATAGCTTCCACAGCATTGCAACTGATGTACGAAACGGATGATAGTAAGGCATGAAGTGGCCTTACCTATCATGCAAGCTGTCGTACTGAAACCAGCCATCATGTCTTAGTGAATATGCATTTCAGTGCTGATTGGTATGATGTGGTGGTTTTGATTGACAACAACAGTGAATACATTCCATTGAAGGGATTATGTGAAAATTCTCTTGCTCCGATATTTTTGTGTACATTAAATGATTCACGAAGTTAGCATCAATTAGGACCATTTTTCAAGTATGACTTATTACATATACCATTTCTTGTAGGCTTATGAAGATGTCACAATTTTGATTGAAAGCTAAGTTGAACCAAGTGGTTGACAGTATCGAATAATTTTGAAGTGAATCCAGATAATAACAGAATTTCAATTTTAGTATACAAATTATAAGTGGTTGAATACTTTATGTGTTCTAATTCGCCATGCTAAGACCATGTAAGCCCTTAAGCTTGCTTTTAAACTTAATATATATAAGGGAAAGAAGTGTATACCTAAGGGCTCGTTTTTCCGTGTTTTGACACATTATTAATCAGATCTAACAGACAATAATGACAAGGAATATATAGGGAAAGTTATTAGAACCAATGTAATGTGAATAAAAAGACAGAAAAGTGAGTGAAGTATATATATATAAAAGTTGGGTGCAAGTAATGTGTGCACTTAACCTTGTAAGTAATTTTTCAATAGTGCAGATTTTCTCTGTATGGGTGGTTTCATGGCATAGCGGCCTCATGGCGCAGTGAAACCACCTTTTGAGGTGGATAACATGCAGTAAAATATGTCTATTCAGTTGTTTTGCATGCTTCGTAAGTGCAGGAATTTAAAGCTTGTGTTGGAGCAAACTCAATTACCATAATATTCGTTCAAATATTTGAAGCATTCCAGTATTTATGCAGACTCAATTTGTTGATTTTGGATGTCAAGTCGTATAATTTAAATAGGAATATCACAACTTTCGAATACGAGTATGTAGCTTCGAATGCCAATCAAATAATAAAAAGAGATGCAATTTTTTTCACCAGTAATATTTTAATCAATTATATACTTATATACAAAATAGTAAACTTGTTAGCTGTTCTAGTCTGTTATTATACAAACGAAAAAATCGCCATCAGCATATGATTGTGATAGTTGAGTTTGGGACTGTGATGTCTTGCATGTTCAGCAAACTTATTCACATGTTGAATAAACTTTTCTATGTGCTTTATACTTATAAAAACTTTATATAAAAAAATTGGCAGATCCCACGTACAGTTGGAATCCATGATATGCAAACCACGAGTGAGGAGGGTTGAACTGTCGCAATAAAATCAGCCCAATGTTACAAGACAGATGTAAATTATACCATACATGACGTCCATGTCATGATTATCCTGTTTCCACCTGTCATTTCTGTACGTCGTCTGTTCGCGTCACGTAATACCAAATTTGGTATATGTGAAGGTAGCAAAATGGCTGCAAGCACAATATGAGCGTAGCATATAGTCATGTTTTACATGGCACGCATGTTATGATTATTATGTTTAGATGAGTCATGTACCTTCGTCGTCCGTTCGCGTCACGTAATACGAAATTTGGTATGTGTAAGCTATAGAAATGGCCGTGAGCACGTAATGAGCATGGCATGTAGTCATGTTTTACATGACACGCATGTCATGATTATCCTGTTTAAACATGTCATTTACTTTCGTCGCCTGTTCACCTCACGTAATACCAAATTTGGTATATCTGAAGCTAGTGTAACTGCCATGAGCGCACAATGAGCATGGCATGTAGTCATGTTTTACATAGCACGCATGTTATGATGATCATGTTTGAACGAATCATTTAACTTTGTCGTCTATTCGCCTCGCGTAATACAGTAGAACACTGTTATATCGAACCCACATATATCGAATTTTGGGGTATATAGAAATCGCTAGATATCCCATTTAAATTACTTTGTAAAAGTATAGAAATTCACACGTTTATATCGAACGGTGTTTTTACCCACCTTCGAATATATCGAATGCTACGCGAGCTGGAAGGTGCGCTTCGGTGGCACCCCCCCCCCCCCCCCCCCCACAGCGATTTCTGCAGGAGCGCTGCTCGCGCATGAGTTGGAAAGTGCGTTTTGGCGCACGCAGTGCCTGGCGACCTCCACGCGCCACCATGCCTCCGCCAAAACCCGAAACGCTCGATAAAAAGATGAGGGCGAGAGGGCTCGGACTGCAAAATCTCTAACTTGCGGAATGCTTTTTTTTTTTTTTTTTCGTTTCTCTTTCTCTCATGCTTTCTCAGCGTACCCGTCCACTCGTAGAGCAGGAACGAAGGAGCAAACATCCTCCTCCTTTCGCCTTTTATTTTTTGTTGCTGTTTTGCAAGTTTTGACCACCCAACCACGGCTCGCGCCTCTTGCTGTTGCCCTCGCAGATGGCCATCGCTTCACGAGCGCCGTTTTGCTACCGGTGTCACGTGGCCTACGTACATTTAGGAATGCCTATGTACCACCGCATGTGCAGCATTTCTTTTTTACGTGCGTGGTGTGCAAAGCCGCTGCGGACTCCTTGAATCGTCGACTTCTCGTGTAGCTATGGCCAGCGTCAAGAAGCGCAAGACCCTTGACTTTGCGGCGAAGTTGAAGGTTATTCAGCTGTTGAGGCGGGCGAGAAATGTTCAACCATCGCGGACGTCTTCGGGATACCACGCAGCACACTGAGTACCGTATTTACTCGATTCTACCGCGCCCTCGATTGTAACGCGCACCCGGTTTTCATGACGAAAAAAAAAATTAAGACATTGATTGCAACGCGCACCCATTTTTCTCGTTGGCCCGCACGATCACACCACTCAGGAAAATGACTCCTTTCGGGAGCGTTTTCCATTTAAATATGAGGTACGGGGGAAGCTTGTGCCCATCTGACGTGTAACAGAGTATTGCTGTCACTGTAGTTTTACCGTGGACCGATGTCAGCACGCGAACTTGCTTCGCCCCCTTTTTCTCGACGTTTGTGGTGCCAGGCATGTCGAAGTAAAGAGGCGTCTGATCGGCATTCCCGATTTGCCCAAGCAGGTAGCCTTTGTTGTGCCGCAAGTTTAGGACAAACATCTGAAAACTGTTAAGCTTTTCTTCGTACTCCTCCGGCAAGTTTTGGCCCATGCCCGTTCGCTTTCAGAGGGGGAGCCTGTCATGTGCGCGCGTCAGCCGACGGCAATGTAGAAAAGGCACTCTACGCTTGGTTTTTAGAAGAGCATATGAAGAACATTCTGGTGGATGGCTCAATGCTGATCGCCAAGGCCACATAATTTGCCGCTGCACTCCATGAAACAACTTCGCTGCCAATAGCGGGTGTCTTCACCGATTTAGGCAGCGCTACAACATTGTTGGCAAAACCAGTTCTGGCGAAAGTGAAGCTGTCAGCCGCCAGGACATTCAGCTGTGAATGAAAAAGTAGTGGCCGGAAATCTCCATAAAGTTTTTTCTGGCGAGAGCTTCAATGTCTGGCGAGACGTGAAGATGGACACAGCCATTGATTGATTGATATGTGGGGCTTAACGTCCCAAAACTACCATATGATTAGAAGAAACACTGTAGTGGAAGGCTCCGGAAATTTCAACCACCTGGGGTTTTTTAACGTGCACCCAAATCTGAGTACACGGGCCTACAACATTTTCGTCTCGATCGGAAATGCAGCTGCCGCAGCTGGGATTCGATCCCGCGACCTGCGGGTCAGCAGCCGAGTACCTTAGCCGCTAGACCACCGCGGCGGGGCGACAGACATGGTGGTAAACTGCTTCCGCAAGGCAGGCTTCGAGATAGCGGAACTTATGGAAACCGGTGAAGGCAACGCCGGGCGCAGGTGACACGTTTCGCAAGTTGTCTCGCTTCCTGGCAGCAGTTCCACATGAAGTGTGTACAAATGACTTCGTGGAAGCGGACTGCAATGCCAGGACGACAGCTGATGGGACGAGGAGGATTGTCCAGACGAAATGCTGGCTACACGTGCGTACTCCACCGCTGAAGTGGCGGCCGCGCTCGGCATCATTCACTGTTGTATTGGCCACATGGAGGGAACCGGGCTGTCGCACCTGGACAGCCTTGATGAGATGGAGACTAGGGTCTTCAACATTTCGAAAACGAAGAAACAGGCCAAGATTAGCGTTTTCTTTTTCTTTTTTTCACGCAAATAAATTATTGCGGCGTGTGTGCGGGCTTAGTTGTCATTCTTGAATTCGTCCATTGTAGGTGATGATCCGCTACAGGTAAGCTCTCCGGGCTTTTATTCTTTGATATCGAATTTTTCATATATCGAACTGATTCGCGATCCCCTTCGACTTTCATATATCCATGTTCGACTGTATGACGTTGCCATCAACATTTTCTTTTTGTAAGTTTTCTTGATTATCGATAGTCTTGTCACAATGCGCATGGTGATTTTGGAATTGAGGAGGAGCAATTTTCTTATAATAAAAAAAATGTATGCGACTGTAGTGCCCCTCTAATATTGTTACACTGGCATCGCGCATGCGTGGCTGGGTGGGTGGGTAGACGGGCGGGCAAGCGGGTGGGTGGGTGGGTGGATGGGTAGGTAGGTAGGTAGGTTCAAGCTCGCCGAAGTTCGCTAACAAATGCTTCGCATTTAAAAGAATCTTTTGTACCTGCCATGATGACTAGTGAACATGAGGCCACTGGCTGGATTCCTGTAATTGCAGCTGTTTTCTGATGAGGTGAAATGTAGCTAGCAGTTCACAGCTGTGTACCTAAGTCTAAGCGATTACCGTATTTTCGCGCGTATAACCCGCACCAAAAACCCAAAAGTTTCAGTGGCAAAGTGTAGGTGCGGATAATATGCGGGGTTTTTCGTATAGTGCTGCTTCACAGCAATGCGTGTTGTGCTGTGAAGCCCCTTAACAGTGTAGCAAAGGCTACGGAGGCGGTTTCCGCAAATTCGTGTTGCTCCGTAAGTAGCATGGCAGCTTGCGGCCGATTTTGGTTTCGCTTGCTTGCATCATTGAAGCGTTTACAAAAAACATTTGGGGAGAGACAATACGATTGTTCAGTGTAAAATCTCACTGTCACACCAAAAGTATATTTTTTGGACGTTCGCGGCCGCTCAGTGACCCTCCACATGTTCCTACGTCATGGACGCCATGTTTACTTTTGGAAAGGTGGTGCTGTCTAAGAAAGTTCTATAATAAATACTGTAATTTTCATAATAAATAAAGCAGTATTTATTTCAGCAAGGCAAATGAGATATTATAGTACCTATAGAAATATTATCAGTAAATTAATGTACTACTTTTTGACGCGGTAGCAGGCATGCATTTCGGTTCTGTTGTTTTTAGGGTGCGGTTACAGTGTACTAGAAGGGGTAGTGCTGTCAAGTTGTCGCCGAGTGTGAGCACTCTTTACCTCGCTGATGCCGCTAGTTCTCCACATCTCGACCCGTTCGCCAAGCCTAAGTCGATCTGTTCTGTCACCATGAGTAGCGTACGGCGGCAGGCCTTCGCAGCACAGCAAAAGCTTAAGATCATCGCCGTCGCCGAGGAATTCGGAAATCGAGAAGCGGGAAGACTGCACGATGTGGACGAGTCCTGCGTGCGACTGTGGAGAAAGAAGAAAGAGAGCCTACAAGCCGCGCACCGCAACCGTAGGTCATTTCGTGGCCCCAAGACCAATGCCTACCCTGAGCTGGAGGCGGAGCTAGTAAAGTTCATCGAAGATTTGAGAAGCAGGGGTCACGCCGTATCGACCGAGATGGCCCAAGTGGAAGCGCGGCGGCTTTCGAGGGAGCTAGGCCTACCTCACGAGTTAGGCCTACCTCACGAGCCGCGGATGGCTGCACTACTTTATGAAGCGGCAAGGGCTCTCAATCACACGGCGGACTACAATATGTCAACGCTTGCTGGCTTCTTATGAGGAGAAGCTGCTCAAGTACCAGAGATATGTAATTGGCCTGCGAAAGCAGCACAATTACATTTTCTTGCAAATCGGCAATGTGGATGAAACTCCTGTTTATTTTGAAATGCCATTAGACACAACGATTGAGAAGACGGGCAGCAGTTCGGTGTGCATGCAGACCGGCGGGAACACGAAACTGCGCATCACAGTCTTGCTTTGGGCCCTCGCCAACGGCACGCAACTGCGACCGTACGTCATCTTGAAAAGGAAAACTCTACCAAAGGTTCATTTGCCTGCCGGTGTGGTGGTGCAGGCACACGAGAATGCGTGGATGAACAGTGACTTGTTCGTAGACTGGATCAAGACGGTATGGGAGAAGAGGCCCGGTGCGATGCTCGCAAAGAGGTCCATGCTCGTTCTTGACTCGTTCCACGGCCACACAACTGAGGAAGTGAAGGACCGCCTTTCACGCAACGGCACCGACTTAGTTGTTATACCCGGTGGAATGACGTCAATGTTGCAGCCTCTAGATGTGTCGCCTAACAAGCCCTTCAAAGCGCATGTCAAGCGCTATTATGCCGAGTGGATGGCCGAAGGCTGCTACGACTTGACGTCGACAGGACGAGTCCGAAGGCCTGAAATTGCCCTATTCTGCAAGTAGATTGTCGAGGCATGGAAGGCCATTCCAGGTGAGATGGTGCGAAAAAGTTTCAAAAAATGCTGCATCACAAACAACATGGATGGAACCGAAGATGACCTTGTGCATAATAGTGAGGACTGCGGCTCAAGTGATAGCTCTAGCGAGAGCAGTGACAGTGAGTGAATTGTGACTGGCCTTGCAGACAGCATATTCTGCTTACTAAATAAAGCTTTTTCTGTCTACATATGTGCTATGTTGCTTGAGCAGTAGCTTTTGTACAGTTTTACGGTATTAAAAATACGGTATTAAAGCAGCCCAGGTGGTGACAATTCGTTCAGGTGCCCACATTAGCAGTTTTGGCTCGTAATACCCCAGATTTTATCCTCTTTTTTTAAATTGGGGTGGTCTTGGGACAGGTATTCAGCACATACTGCAGGGCGGTCACGAGGAGACTGATGTGCGCATCTCTCTTGTCCTGTGCAGGCGTGACAGGGTGAGAAACAGGCAACTCCACCTTGGTGGAAGGGGCTGCTGACTGGTTTAGCTTTCACAGCACTGATGGAGTTTGCAGTTGGCCAGGTGCTTTGCTGCTGGGAGGCCAGGGCGGTAGTGTACGATCAAACCTCACGGTGTTCCTCGCGGATCGTCGTCCTTACTGCATATCTTAATATAAGCGTCGGTGTTGTAGCCATGAGTGCGGCCACCCTCCACCGCCCTCACTGCATGCCTCGATATCAGTGTCGGTGTTGTAGGTATGAGTGCGGCCACTCTCCATTCCTCTTGCCACCTTGGGCAGGTGGAGTTGGTTGGAAGGTGTGCCCCACCGTAGTTGACACAGTAGGGTTTGCAGATGTCGGTCTCTGAATGTCGAGGGCCGCAATGGACGCAGTCGCCGGCGCGCTGGCGTGCCTCGGTAACGTGGCCGAAATGACTGCACTGCCGACACTGTTGTGGACGGAGTCCCAAGGGTGCTGTCGGGAACACAGTGAAACTACGTATTAACTGCCTCGTATTTCTGTTCCTCGTCTTACGTGCACTGCCGTTATCAACAGAGAACTATATGTGATGACACCATTGTAACGTTACCGAAAAATGCATGGCCTTTTCTTTGTTTGTCATTGCGACAAGCTCATTCTCATGACCGTATGCGTTGATGAAATAATTTCGGAACTATGAAGGGAATACTTGCTGAAGTAGCGGCACAGCTGATGGACGACTCGTCAGGCTTCGACGCGTGCACGTGCGTTTGTAGGGTGATCCATTGGCAAAACTGGCGTGGCTACACATGAAATCCGTTACCATCGTATGTCAAGCTGAGTGCCCCCTTTGCTATATTTGTGGGTAGTGCGTCGCCTACTAAGCTCACTCCGGTAGCGCTTCTCCCTGTAACGTACGTGTGCTTTTGCCCTTGCGCACAGACAACTCGCCGCAGCGGTGGTGGTGAGTTGCCTTCATTTCCATGAGCGATACGCACTTTACTCAGGCAGTCCCTTACTCAAGGGCATGGCAAAAGATGGCGTGGTAGGTACGCGTACACGAACAGTAACAGCGCTAAACAGCTTAGCCACACGTACTGCCGAAGCAGGCAGTACATGACTTAGATTGTTTGAAATGTTTATCGTTGGTAAGTCTGTCGAGATGACGTGCCACCTCATTCGTTGGTAGCCGTCAATACGCTACCGTGAATTTGCGTGCAGGCGTTAACACACTTGCGCTGAAGTCGTAGTAGTCACTGCGTGATCCACTGGTGATGCTCTTATCGCTAATGCACAAAATCGGAAGTTCTTCACAGTGACATATGCAATCGAATATTCGGGAAAATTGAATACCATATTTACTCAGCGACAAACGTGCATGCTATCATCATGACATGACATCGTTGATGGGAAAGTGTCGAGCACACAGTTTTCTAATAGGGTGCATAATGTTTTTCAAGTGCATGGTGCTTGCAGATTGAAATGTGGTGTAAAAATTTCTATTGTAACAAGTGGTATGTGACATTGCTCTAGATCAGGAGTCGACAACCTTTTGAGGCAGAGGGCCAAGGATTCATGAAGCATGGGGAGGGCCAGAAGGCTATTCCGAAGGAGGAGGAGGGGGAGGGGGGCTCCTGTACAGTACAAATAAGAACAATGCATTCGAGCTAGAAAGCTACAAGGGAAGTGGAAAGGGTGGTGTAACAGTGTCTTGTTGACCCCTGCTCTAAATAACCACGAAATGTCACTGCACATCTTTGTGCTAACAATGACACTGGTTCTTATGTTAGTGTAAAAGCTAAATGTTACGCAGTTGGGGCAAGAACTGAGGTCTGTGGATACTAAAGTACATGCTTTACTTGGACCTAAATTGACATTGTTTCAGTCCATGAGTTTTGTACATTGTGAAATGGTGCATGACCTCAACTTGCCTAGTCCAACGCCTTGACCTGAAGAAGTTTGGCAGCGAAATTGGCATTGCAGTATTCTGGTCCACAGGCTGTCAAGGTTCTGTGCTGAAAGGTCCTCGCTTCTGAGGTATACGAGTGCATTAAGCACTTCGTAATAAGTACATCAACTGAGGCATCATGCACGCATCTCTACTATTTTTCAGATGCGTTTACATCACTTAGTCTGAATACAGTGTGTAGGGGCACTTAGCACTGCTGGCTCTATGTTTACGACTTCATGATCTTGTAGACATTATATAATTATTGTAACCCTATGCGATATTGTTCCTAACTGTAGAAGCAGTGAGAATGTTGTTATAAAGTGCACCCTTGCTAAATAAGGAGGAGATATATCGGGAGTGCACGCATGAGCAATGCTAGATAATGCCTTACACTTTGACACTTTGCTATTACTTTCTTGGTTGTGCTCTGGTTCTTTTCCTTATTTCTATGCATATGAGTGACTGATAGTTTGACATTACTTTTAGCATAATGTTAGTTTTTTGTATCGCATATATCGATTTTGTTCTGCCCATGGCCAGGGTGGAAGGCAGCAGCCATCATGAAGTACATGCGTTTTTTATGCTGCATGCATGTTCGGAGCTGGGTGTAAGGATAGTTCAGGCGAGAGAAGACCACTGATCTTTGCTTTACAACAATGGTCTGCTTTTCAAGCGTCCTAACAGAAAGCGCTACCAACAAAATCTCAGTAGAGGTCTAAGGCTTGTTAAACATGAAAGCAATTAGGCCTTGCTCAACCAACGGAAGCGGCTGTTACAAAGTAAATTGTTCAGTGAAGTATGCACTTTTACGTATACTTTGATACAGGTGTTTCATTCATTAAGCATGTAGCATTTAGGTTTGTGTAGCAAAGCTGAAACAGGGCTTGTGGGGTGATGTTCTCCTAGTCTCGCTCATATGCATGCTTGTCTGGTAGTTTCTCTGATACCAGCTATCGGGCAGAACACAAAATGTGTGCATTGTTTTCACTTGCTTTCGTCTTCCGTTGTAGGCGGTCAAGGGTAAGCACAGTTGTGTCACAGAGCTTATTTTTCACTGCTCATGAGTGACATAATTATGGCTAATATGCGAAGTCTTAATGACAAGCACAAAAGAAAATTAAAGAATTCGAGAATCCACATGAAACAGTCACAACATCTTAACAAGCAAAGTGGCTTTACAGTTCCTTCATTGTCCTGCTATGTGTAACACGCTCTTTGCATTATTTACCATTGCCATTGTATGAAAACATCAAATCATTTCAACTGTTACACTGTCTGTTAACACGATTGTTGAAAAAGATTGCTAAATAAACTGAAACGTCTTTGACACAATTTCAATGTTCTCTCATGTATGTTTGGTATTCTAACCTGCATAAACTTTATGTCGAGAAAACATTCTTTTGCGTGAATGACAATTATGTGCTGACCTCCTTAATATCACCGAAAATTGTCACTGCCTCAAATGTGGTGTTTTAGACCGTGTTTTTGTCATGTGTGCTGGTAAAGCATGATCTTTAAGATCAGTTTTGGAAATCGAACCACATAGGCTTCGATCTGGTTAAAGCCTCCAAGAAATAGCAGCCCTTATTGCAGTGGTTCTTGGTTATGCATGTTACAGGGACTGCGGGTTTAACTGATGGGGTAGCCCCTTTCAGTGAGAGAAAGAGTTCTAATCCTTTAAAGACTGATTTTTTTTTGTGATATTCTCTCTGAAAACGAGTATTTTTTATTGCTGAGTTAAGTTCTTTACATGATAGTACAGTAAAACCTCCTTAATTCGAAGTCGCTGAGGCTGGGTGAAATCTTTGGATTAAGTGCGTTTTCGAATTAACAGAACATACAAAAAGTGGGATGCAAGGAACTTAATACTATTCAAAGTTATCAGGGCTTGTCATTTGCTGTGCCGGCTAGCTTGCGGCTCCAAGGGTTACGTTTTCTAGCAACACCTAGCCTTAATTTTGCCGCAAACACGGGGCAACGGTCAACCTCGCTGCTGCCACAAAAAAAAAAAAAAAAAAAACACTGTCATGATAAACGGAAGTGTGTACCTGCTGAAAACAAGACATCTTCACTGCAACACAGTAATCACACGCGGGCAGTATGTCGCCTGCTCGTCGCTGTGTCAGCATGTCATGATGCGACTATTCGCACACTTTTTCTAGTATAATTAGAAATTCAATAATGGCCAGTATGACGAAACTCGCAACGTGTTTTGGCTGAAAAAAAAATTATCTTTGAAACCCACTTAGAAAGGGCAGTGCAAAAACACTGGGAAAAGAAGGACAGTAGAGACAGTAGAGAAACTTTTGAACTTAGTTTTCGAGGTAGGTGTTGCTGGCAAGAAGTCCGCCAGCAGTGGAAAGGTGTGAATTGCTGGAGCAACCAGCAATCGGAGGTTCGCAGACATCGCGACTTCCGCCAAACTATCCTTTGTTAATTTTTTTACAATCCCAGAAAGAATGAGTAAAAACCATGACCTACTGACGTTGCGAGAAACATGATATGCTACCCGGGTCGTTTTTCGCTGGCGCACGTTTTGGTTTATCACGAGACATTTTTTTTATCACGAGACACTTTTTCTCAATTTTTTTCGCGCTGGAAGTAGCGAGGCTGGGGTGCTTCAGCTGCTACTCATTAGCATCGCTATGTTGCCTTGCCTTGTGGCTATTAACGACCATCGTTTCTGCGGATTTGCTGTGAAATCGGATCTGGAACTGGCACATGGCACCCAAAGTTTTCGAATTAACTGGACTGGTGGCGGCCGCCGCTTCGAATTATCTACTCATACTTGCATAGCAAAATACGGGACCACGGAAGTACTTCGAATTAAGTGGGATTTCGAAATAACTATAACCGAGTTCGAAATAATGAGGTTTTACTGCATTTAAGAAAGGAATTGTCAGAAACGTTTTTGCGTGGCCGTAACGTTACAAAAAATAATTTTTGTTACATATATATGATTTATTCGTGAGTAACATCAAGCAAAATAGTAAAATAAAACACTCCTATGAGTTTTTTTTATAAATAAAGATAATGCTTTGCATTAAACGTAGGTCACATACGAAAATAAGCACACCAGAGTATTTTTTCGATCAAAAATGTTTCTACTATGTATAACTCTAAAACTTAGGGTGTAGTGACCCTTGATTCAGTCCACATATTCTCGCTTCACACACTTTCAAGATGTCGCTCCGTCATCATCATCTGAGTCTGAACTTGAAAATAAATCCTCGTCTGATGAACTGACATTCAATGAATTGGATTCTGATTTGGTACTTTGGGAATAGGTTTGCAGGCACCAGAAGTGATAACCACATGAAAAACAAAACCAAAACCAGCTGCACCCCGTATGCACATGCTCGAATCTGCAAACGAAATCCGGCACGCTACTTTAGAAAAAAAAAAGAATAACAAAGAGACATCAGCACATGAAAAAAACTTCACGTATTTCCAAAGTGTGGCAGCACATGTCAAGCAAGAAAATTGATCAAGAAAGGCACACATTTTCAACATGCATGCAATGACGTACAGTCTGCTTCACACGTGGGAAAAATCTCGTAGTTCATGGCTTCGCGATGTGGCCATGATGTGGCCAGCGTGGCAGTCATGCGCTGGCAGCTGCTCGCGCGTGTGCAGATGCTTGAGAGGGGTAGTGCTGAACGGTTCAACCGGGTCGTCCGCTGCAGCGGTGTGCGCTGGTTGCATTGTAGGGCAGCGGGCAAATTTCATCGTTACCTAGGGAACTGGGCCGATATCACTCATCCCGTCACTGTACAACTCACTATCATCCAAAGTGAGTGCCGTCAACGCTACTGCTGGGGAAATGACAAGGTATTAAGTGAAGTTGGAAGCTTCATGCCTGCATTTCACCAACGGCAACTAAGTACTGCCTCATGTAATGAAGGCCATCGAGAAGAAGCATTTTCAGGTCGTTGTCTTAACCTACAGCATTACTGAACTCGTTATTCACTGTTTCGTTGTGGTAAACGTGCAAAGATGCACGTCATTCACTGTACAGTGTTTCGTTTTTCTTTAACGTGAAATAACTCTCATGCATGTGTGTGCTCATTATGGTAGTCTCAGTCGCTGTGCACTACAGTGCACACACAAACAATAAATATACACCAATGCTCTCAGTACCACGGCGTTTTGAAAGAGCAAACGATGTACTTATTCAAATGATGTTTTTAGAACCCGATAATTGCTAATGGAGGCTGGCAGGTTGGCATTGCCCAACGTTTAGTACAGAATATCGGCCTAGTTCTTGCTGCAACAGTGCAATCAGCAGTCTTCCCGATAATGTGGCCAGCGCACACTGCTGTTGCAGATGATGCGGTTCAACACCACGACCCTCAAGCACCTGCGCATGCATGAGCTGCTGCCGGCACGCGACTGCAGCACTGGCTGTATCGCAATGCCATGTGCTCCGAGATTTCCCCTAAGTGTGAAACAGATTGCACATGTACGATATAAGCCCTTTGGTGCCAGTTAGGTGATGCCATACATGTATGGCATAAACCCTCAAAGGGTTGAATTAATCCGAAATGCAGCATAAAATGACTATCTTTAATTTCTACCTTGCAATGAGTGGTCTAATAAAAGTGCCACGTCAATTCAATCTCACCATTTTGTAAATAAGTTGTGCTTTCTGCAGCGACATTCTTCCCATTTCTATCCATGTTTGCTTTTTAAATATGCTAGCTTGGAACAGACATTTTTGCAAGGATATCTCGTAGAAAACAGCAACAAAAACTTCACAGCCATCTCACGAAGATGGAGAGTCATAAGTCAGCTCCGCCGCAACGCGAGCTTGTTATGCACTGAAGCGTACAAAAAAATGGGAAGAGGCCGCTCTCATGGGACATAATGTGCCTTCAAAAAAACTTTTTTTTCGACCATATAAGTTTTACAGACGCCCATTTGAAAACCACTGCTTTACTGCATAACTTGGACACCACACAGAGGTATGTATGTTAGCTAGCAAGTGGACTGGCCATCGCAGTTATGCCGCCAAATTTAGATTTAAAATTTGAGACCAAGGTTCTGAGGTTCTACTTTACAAATTACTGAGCTTACACTTATCTGATTATTGAGTCTGTCAAGCATGGCTACAAGCAGTGGCATTATCATGGCATTTCATTTGCTTGGCACCTTGGTATGTACCCTGAGCTGTCAAATGCATATTGTCCATGAAATGAGAAAGCATGCAAAAAGTGCAACAATACTTCATTGTATTGTACTCATTGCACACCCCAGTACAACAGATCTGCAGCTTGATAAGCTGTATTTATTTCTTTGCTTATATGTATGTGCTAATGGCAAACTGCTTTGATGGACTCGTTTATGACAGTCTGGTACGATGGAGGAAATTCGAAGCAGGGGGGGGGGGGGGAATTATGTAGATATGCCACAGAAAACCTATTGATGCTAACTTGGCTATGATTCTTTTCATACGGGCAATGTACAAAGTTTCCGGTTAATTTTTATGTAGTCACCTGGCTGTGTAATTCTGGTCTTTGCAGTCTGAACGGGTGCTCTCCTTCGTGCCTCCAGATGGCAATTTCAGGCTCATGTCCTACCACATAGGATCCCAGAGGTAGGAGGGTGTTTTAGGAGTTCTCATTATACCACAGTTGAGCCCCTTTATTGGAGACATGCAGCAAATGTCTTTTATACGATGTGTCTCCCATAAGCAGGACACTATATACACACTCTCTATAAACTGCTAAGTCAATGTAGGCAGGCACACTGGTGTCTTTTATACCTAGTTGTCTGTTGCGTCATTCTCTCTTATAAAGGGGTTTGACTGTATTCTGTTACTAGTGTAAAGGTCTGAGAACTAACTTTGTGCTTGTACATGCTGTTACTAGTCTAACATAATGTAATTTACTGTAGTGAGATACAAGTTTTAACTTTGCAACTATGCAAGGAAGGCCTCAAGAATGAATTTTAATTAAGGATTATCCTGCTCTGCACATGACTCCAGACTGGGGCCATCCTTTGCTGTTCGCTCTGTTCATTTTATCATGACATCTGTATTAGTTGTGTTAGATTGTCTCTTTCACTGGTCATTATTATTAAATTGTCTAATTTACACCAAACATGCCTGCTGTATGGGAAAGCTCATAAATTATGACATCTGTTCACTTGCAAAGCTGTCCTGTTGCGGTCAGATTGTACACATGCACAGTAAAAGCTGCACCAGTTGTATAATCAATGTGAACTCTACCGTACACCAGGGTTGCCAGTCATGGAGTAATTCTACTTGTTTGGTATTTGTGGAACGTTTCAGCCAGGGTGGTGTAGGGTGTTAGTGTAATAATGTTGGGTAATCTCACCATTTCGCTCATAATTGAGCAAAGGAAAACGTGGAAGATCCGCACGACATATTCATAGATTCCATTCCTGGAGAGATCCAAATTAGAGCTGTCTTAATTTCAATGTCATCACCACAATAGACGAAAGGTAATACGTCAAACATCCGTCTGCTAAGTTTTTTTCTTGGGATGTTTTTTTTTCTCTCTATGCCATCTCACATGTAATCATTAAGTGGAGATGCTTTGGAATTTCGCGTAGGTGGTTGGCTTCAGTTATTAAGGCGGAAGCTTTACGTGCTCCATCTTACAAAAATGTGATAATCGGTCTTAACGCAACTGTTGCAAAAAATTATCATGACACGTGTAGATATGCAGAAGAGAACGACAATGGAGATGTTTCGCAGACTCTGGGTAGCGGGACAGGAGGTTGGAAAAAGGAAGAGGAAGAAGGCCTTTGCTGTACAGTTGATTCTGAAACACGCTGTTTCATTGTCGCAAGTTTCTGTGTTTTGTTCTCGCTACACTGCGACACTGGTGGAGGTGCTGGCCCGTGACCCCGCCTGATGCTCCACACTCTCACGGAGAGCCATTCATTGAGCTCGGACGCACTTGTGGACACTCCCGGGCATCGCTTCAGTAGTCGCTTGAGAGACCTCCCTCAAGAGTTCACCCCTTCGCAGGAACACTCTACAAGGCACCGCTCACATCTACCAATGGCCACCGCCAGTTCACAACAGTTACTACAAGACAGTAGTTCGCCAACCCCATCTCAGGTAACCCTTTTTTCTCCGCTGATGCCTGATTGCTTTGGTGGTGGAGCACATGAAGACGTCGAAAACTGGCTTGATCACTATGAACGTGTCGCCAACATCAACCAGTGGTTTCTTGAACAAAGGCTCTCCCGCGCCTATTTCTATCTCGATGACGGTGCTCGTACGAGAACAGAGAAAGCAGTTTGTCAACATGGAGTGACTTTAAAAGGGGGATGATTGACACATTTGCCAATGTTGACCGGCGCGATTGTGCGCAGCATTTACTCGAGCTACGGGTTCAGAAACCCAATGAAACAGTCGCAATGTTCGCTAAGGACATGGCCCGTCTCTTCCGTAGAGTTGACCCACACATGACCGACGAAAAAAAGTTACGCTGCCTCATGTGCGGCGTTAAAGAGCAGTTGTTCACTGGACTTTTGCGGAACTCGCCAAGCACCGTGACGGACTTCATCAAAGAAGCTACGGCTATCGAGCGGGCGCTTCACCTATGATGCCGACAGTACAATCGTTTGTCCACCAGCGCCCACATTCAAGTCGCCGCTACGACATCTGACAGTCAAAGCTCGTTGCGCGATTCAATACGAGAGATTGTTCGCGAAGAGCTGCTGAAGCTGCAGACTCTGGTAATGGACCCACTCACGGCGTCTGTTGCTGAAGTCGTCCGCGAAGAAATATGCCATGCGTTTTCATCCGCTGATCCTACTCACGATCGGCGACCCATGAGCTACGCAGCCGCGCTTCGCCGTCCGCCGCCCATTGCGTCGTCATACCGCCGCCCATTAGCAGCCGTTCCTTGGACGCCACCGCAAAAACAGACACCGCTGCGCCCTGCCGTTGTGCCGCCATATGAAATGCCGCCGTACGAAGAGCCGTCTCCCAACGAGACATGGAATTTGTCATATTACGAGCCGTTGCGGCGTCCACAGCTTCGTGAAACAGACGCCTGGTGCACTTTAGATAGGTGTTCGCTTTGTTTTACCTGCGGAGGTGTGGGCCACATTTTCCGTCACTGCTGGCACCGCGTGGGTACGTTTCGACCTCTTCGGCAATGGTCTGACGATCGACGCGCCAACGACGACTACGAACCACGCCGGGACGCTGATTCTCAAGGACCCCCTTTGTCTCGGTCACATTTTGACAACCGCCGTGCCAACAATGACGACAGTGTGCCTGATTACCAGCCAGGTTTGGGACGTCGACCACGCTCTCTGTCTCCGGCATATTCGCCTTCGTCGCGCCACTGCTCTACAGCCGACGTCAGTGGAAGGAGGTCACCAAGTCCACGCCGGGGAAACTGAAGGCAGCGACGTCCAGGGGTGAGGACACGGCGAGACCCATTCACCAGAATGCTTATCGTGTAGCTCTAAAGGAACGCGAAGCCATACAACAAGTCGTGAAATTGCTTCAAGATGACGTCATTCACAACAACAAGTCGTGAAATTGCTTGAAGATGACGTCATTCAACCGTCACAGAGCCTCTGGGCATCACCTGTAGTGCTAGTAAAGAAAAAGGATGGCGCCCTGCGTTTTTGCGTGGACTACAGGAAGCTGAATCGGGTGACCAAAAAAGATGTGTATCCGCTCCCACGTATTGATGACTCCCTTGACAGACTTCGGCACGCTCGCTACTTTTTTTCCATGGACTTGAGGAGTGGATACTGGCAGATCAAGGTAGACCCAAGAGACCGGGAGGAAACAGCTTTTGTGACGCCAGATAGTTTATACAAATTTAAAGTCTTGCCTTTCGATTTGTGCTCCGCGCCAGCAACTTTTCAAAGGCTTATGAACACGGTACTTTCGGGATTGAAGTGGAAGACGTGCCTAGTCTACCTGGATGAGGGTATAGTGTTTTCGAGCGCTTTTGATGAGCATCTCAAAAGACTGGAAGTTGTTTTACGTGCCGTACGGTCCGCAAGCCTAACATTGAAATCAGAAAAGTGTCAATTCTGTTTTCACGAACTTCAGTTTCTCGGTCACGTCGTCAGCAACGCAGGCGTCCAGCCCGATCCTGGAAAAATTGCCGCCGTCGCACACTTCCCAGTACCCTCCAATAAGAAGGCTGTCAGACGCTTCCTGGGCCTTTGTGCCTATTATGCTGTGCTATCCAACGAAGCGCAGCAGCGGAGGTAGCCAAATGTTTCATAGAAAATGTTGTACTGCGACATGGTGCACCATCCGTCATGATAACAGATTGCGGGCCTACATTCACGGTGGCTCTTCTTGAGCACGTCTTGATGTTAAGTGGAATGAGTCATCGAAAGACCACTGCCTACCACCCACCGACGAATGGACTGACAGAGCGCCTGAACAAGGCAATTGATGATATGCTGTCGATGTACGTGGACGTTCGACATAAAAATTGGGACGAGATCTTGCCCTATATTATGTTCACATACAATACAGCCAAGCAAGAAACAACTCGAATGACTCCATTCAGCCTTGTTCACGGACGGGAAGTATGGACAATGCTAGATACCATGTTACCACATGAATGGAACGACAATGACACGGGCGCCGACATGTATACCAAACGCGCGGAAGAAGCCAGGCAGCTCGCATACTTGGGCATTCGCCAGCAACAACATTACGATGCAGGTCGCTACAATGCCCACCGGAGAGCAGTAATCTACGAAGCCGGTGAGCGAGTGTGGGTTTGGACACCCATACGAAGATGTGGACTGGCTGAGAAACTCTTAAGGCGATACTTCAGACCATATAGAGTATTGCGAAAGTTAAGTAACGTCACCTACGAGGTCGTGCCCAACAGTCCCTCTTGCCCCAGGCGTCAACCGCAACGGTGTGAGCTTGTACATGTGGTACCCATGAAGCCATATGTCAGTGATTGACTGCGTTTTCCCACAACGGTCGCTCGAATGTAGCATCGGGGCGATGCTCCTATAAGGAGGGGCAAGTGACACGTGTAGATACGTAGAAGAGAACGACGATGGAGGTGTTTCGCAGACTCTGGGTAGTGGGAAAGGAGGTTGGAAAAAGGAAGACGAAGAAGGCCTCCGTTTGTTGGTTGTCCCAACAATTTGCACACTTGCACTGCTGGCAAAGTTCTTGCCAGCAGCACCTACTTCGAAAACTAAGTTCGAAAGCTTCAACGTGATCATGTTTACCAACCAAAACACAATGCCAATTTCGTCACACTGCCCATTAATTAATTATTTATTTTAACAGAAAGAATGGGCAAATGATCGCTTCATGACATGCTGACGCAGCGATAAAGCAGGCGACATGATGCCCCCGTGTCAATACTGTGTTGCAGTGAAGATGTCTTGTTTTCCGCAGGTGCTCATTTTAGTTGGCTACATTATTTTTTCTTTTTGTTTATTTTCGTGGCAGCAGCAAGGGCCGCCATTTCCCCGTGTTTGCAGCAGAATTGGGACCAGGTATTGCTGACAGACATAACTGTTTGTAGCGAAGTTTGGACCAGGTATTGCTGACAAACATGACTGTTAGAGCCGCAAACTAGCCAGCACAGGAAATGACCAGTCCTGATTATTTTGAATAATTCCAAGTTTCTTGCATCCCACTTCTTTTTATGATCTGTTAATTTGAAAACCTGCCTAATCAGAAAATTTTTTATGGCCCCAGTGATTCCAAATTACTGTAATAATGGTTAAAACTAGGTTGGTGTGAGGTGTGAATTTTAGGTTCGAAATGAATTCAAAGCAAATAGTGATTTTGATCAAATAATTTCGAATCGTATTCGAATGATATGTATGACACATAAACAACAAAAAGGGAATATTTATCATGACCTCACGAACCTGCACAACATTTAATTTGAATTGAAACAGGGGCTCTATGCAAACGCCTTTTTTTTTTTTCGTTCAAAGGAAATCGAAACAATGTTGAGTAGTAGTTTCGGTAGGATGCAATTGATAACCTGTAAGATACTTAACGTTTTAAAATTTATTATACTTTGAGCATATAAGCCGTCAGAATCGGCTTAATAAAATGAATTGATTTGAGGGCAACGTGTTCCTTTAAAGGGGCCCCGCTACACTTTTTCAAGAAGCCATGGAGCCAGTAAACATGCTTGTTGCCTCACAAATTTACTGCCTCAAAGTTTCTAGAATCAGTCCAGTATGAGTGGAGTTTCAAAAATTTGTTGCACGCTGGAATTGCATTCTCTCTTCTTCTCCCGACGAAATAGCTGGAAGCTAAGCGGGGAGGAATGGCACGACGAAAGAAAATATGTCACACACACCTCGTGACCTTGAGCATGTCTTTTTTTTTTTTTTTTCGAGTGTGCAGCTTTTTATTGCAATCGCGCACATACTCGTGGACAAGCAGCGGCCTCCCGCGGCGGCCCGGTAAGATGAGCGCGCCATGCTCAAATCAGCCGATGGCTGTGACCAGAGCCGTATACCTTATTTACCTGCATAATTTGCACACCCCTACTAATTTGCCAGGTTTACTGAAAAAAAAAATCACTCGCATATTTCGCGCTCCCCAACATGCCCGAGCCAGTTTGCCGGAGCGCGCACCTTTGGACCTTTAGATGCTTCAGCCAGGTCAGCGCAGTCCTACAAGCTGCGAGTGTGAAATCCCTTCTTCAGAGGATTTCCCACAAACTAGGTTTCTTAAAATACCATGCCCGAACGAAACCTGTTGACTGGTCGCCGAAACTGCTCGTGCGTTTGCCTCCCCCCTATTTCCCAATCTCGATAATAGAGGCTTTGAGCAGACGACTTTCTGCGCCACAGGTGTGCGAGGGCCTGTTGTGCCAATTGTTCCCCTCGTTTTTTGCATCCGCGCTGCAACGCATGCTTGGTTGATTTCGGAAATTGCAGTTTCGCCATCCGGCTGATGCGTTTTCAAGGTTCTCTTGTGGTGCGCTACAGTAATTATATATACAGTGAAATTGAAGCTCGCTGTTGTAAATTTCGCTGAAGAAAACAGGAAGCATGCTGCCACAAGGAATTTCAAGAGGACGTATGTACTTCAATGCGACGACCGCGCGATCGGTTTGCGAGAAAGCAGAAGAGTGCGCGCTTGCTAATGCAAGTTTCCTGCCACTGAAAGAGGCCTTTTCAATTTATGTGCAGATGCTTAGTTTTTCTGGTATCGCCTTGTCGTGGGACCTAGTTTCTCCCAGTATTGTCGAAAGAGCTTCAAGAAGATGGGGTGTTCAAACACGCTTGATGGAACCGAGGACGAAGCGCTATGGGAGGGCGGTGGCAGCAGCTGCGACGATTCCCAATCGGGCTTCACGATCAGTGATTCCCGCCAGACCGTGCGTGACCGGATCTGACTAGTTAAAGTACGCGCTAATTCTTTCAAAGTACACTCAGTTTGTGCTGTAATTTATTCCTTCTTTTTTTTTCCTGAATGTATATACTGGGTGCGTAAGGACTGTGACCCAATATTTCCTGTGCGCTCGCGAAATCCCCGCGTAATTTGCACACCCCCTTCTCGGGGCCCCAAAATCGCAAAATAAAGTGCGCAAATTATGCGAGTAAATATGGTATTCCTTCTTGAGCTGTGACAAGTGATTTTTGAGCTTATTGTTACCGTCGCTACCATACAGTTTGCGCTCATAATGATGCAGACTCTGCTGCCTTAGTATCGTTGCCCGCAAATGCTGTTTTCGTTCCTCTTTTGCTTTGCACATTTGCAGCGCATCACTCTTGGCGGGCTTCAAGAATCATCCGAATTAACCGGGTTGCGGCCAACTGTGGGCAAATCAATGAGAGTTTGATGCCATAAACATTACATGTGATGACTAGGACCAGAGAATGCATTCGAATTATTCGTTTTTTTTTTCTAATTAATAGGCACCACATTAAAAACCTTTTAATCTATTGTGGTGCTACAATTCTTCACGATTGCCTTTGATGTTTTTTTTATTTATTTATTATAAATAACAAGTAATGTTTTTATTACAGCTATTCGACTCTCAACTGTTGCTAAGCTGCATTGTGCCCCAATGGCTGTTAGCTATACAGCAAAACTTTGACATTTGCAAAATCTGTAAAATCGACATTTTACTTCTCTACATGGAAAGTTCACTACATTGAAATCCTACCTTTTATGCAAAGCATTCGGGGAAGTTCCAGCTAACTTTGACATAGCGTTGAAAAAAAACCAGAGATTTAGAGAAACCATTCGAACTGCACACTCGCAGTACTCCTGTGTGCCTACAATTAGTAAATTTATCATCACTAAGTATTAAGTAAACATATGTTTCTATTTGTACAATGTTTTGATTATTATTTTAATTTTTAAATTGTCAGTTATGAAGTTGTCGGCCACCTCAAGTCATCTCTGGATAAACCATTTATTGCTTGCTGAAATTCGCCTGGTTGCCTTTTTGAAGGAAAACCGAAAAAGTTCACGCAGTACTGAAAAATGAAATAGAGTAGTGCTCACGTGCCACTAATCAAGCCCTTCGATGTAAACTTTGATGAATACATGGCCGAATTTGTTTACAAATTACACAGGAAAATTCACTGCTCGTGCATTGATAAGGGTGGTGCAGTCAGCTGCATTGATTGGGGGGATAAAGTTGCAATTTATAAATGGAAAGCAATTAACGTGCACTTAGGAGTATCAATTTTATTCTCGGCTCTCGTTATGTAGCACGAGGCTGTTGAACGTTAACGTTAGACTTGTGTAAACAGTAAGCTTTAGGTTCAAAGTGAATAGCGATTTGGTCAAATAATTTATGATCGAGTTCGAATAGTATATACACTCAAACCTTGATATAATGAGCCCGAATATTAGGAAATATCAGTTATAACAAAGTAAATGAAGAGTACTTTTGCAGTAAGACCTAGTGCTAGGAATATATCTTTATAATGAATTTTTGGATATATCGAACCTATTTACTGCAAGATGCAACTTTGTTATAATGAGGTTTGAGTCTATCACGCATTTTAAAGAAAAATGGGCATCTTTGTCATGAGGTAAATAACCTGTGCAATATTTCTAAAAAATTGAAACAAGGACTGTGCATATGCCATTTTTTTTAAAGGAAGTTCAACGACATTGAATAGTAGTAGTATTTGAGTTTTGGTAGAATGCAAGTTATAACCTGCAAAATATGTTAGGTTTCAATATTTGCTCTATGTAGAGCATATAAACCAGTTTAATAAGCCTTTAAACTTAATAAAGGGTGATTTGACGTGAGGGTACTATGTTCATTTAATATTGAAGTGGGGCTTCATGGCAAGGCGGGTTTGGCTTTTCCCCACTGCACTGAAAACACCTTTACTAGGGATTACATGTGAATTATATAATATTGTAATACTTGTTCAAATATTTGCACAAGCCTAGTTAATTGTATGCCTAATGCCACACAAGACAACACAGTTGCATGACTATATGCCAGTATATATCTCACTGCCACTTATGGGGAGACGCGGGTCGAAAAGTCGCGTTTTTTTTCCAAATTTCACCTTTTCTGTTTTTTGTTGCTTTATCATCTTTATACATTATATTTTGACATCTGAAAATATCACAGCGAAATAAGCATCAGAAGTCAGTGAAAAACGCGTCTGAGTGAGCGGCAGTGACGCGCGGCATCACGAAATTTACACAAAACGGGCTGCTGTTCGCGTGCTCGCGGGGCCGCGAAGAGAGCTGTCCGCCATATTGCGGCCGCTGGCTCGTGTAGAGTTGTCCTTACTCTCCACGATCCCGGTTCTTGAAGTCTCGTACGTTCACGAAAAATCTAAAAAAAAAGCAACAAAAACAGTCTTTTCCCGCCGTTTCAAACCGCGCGCCACTAACGCAGGGCCGCCATTGGCTGACAGCACCCGTGTTTTCTTGCCGTAGTTCGCTTCACTGTTTTCCGGAGTTATTTTTCGCTGTTTTCGTGCGATGGCAAGCCCGAAAAAGGCCGTTGCCGACCATCGGAAATACAGAAGTAAGAACAAGTTCAGAGGGAAGCGGCGGAGGACGTACAAGAAAGCCACCGCCAACGAAAATGTCCGCGACGGGCCAGCGGCCGGTAGGCCTAACATCGACCACGGCAACGTCGACCATGGCAACTGCGACGACGAGATCAACGCTGCAGTGAATTTTGTGAGTGCATCGCAGAAAAAGATCGCGTTATTCGAAAACGACGTCAGGCCGAATGCCGATCGTGCCGAAACCGTAGTGCTGTGCGAGTTGGGTGCATTGACGGCCGTCGTCGCAGGCGCGGCATGCCCCGTTTGTCACGAGAGTAAACTCGCAGTTCGGGCACCGAATAAAAAGCGGAAAGGCCTTTCGGCGTTTCTGGAGCTACACTGCGAGAATGCGGAGTGCTCGGAGAGCATCCTTTCGTCCGCGTACTCGTCGAAGCGGGTCGCGTCAGATGGCGGCCGCGGTGCAAGCAGAAGCTACGACAGCGGGAGTTCGCGTGACGCCTTTGCCGTGAACCTGAAAGTGGTGCTTGCAGCGCGTGCCGTCGGTATCGGGCATGAGCAACTTTCACGATTTTGTGCAGTAGTTGGATTGCCAAACCCTATGCACCATAAGACCTTCCATGCTATCGGCAAAAAGATTCACAGTGCGGCAGTGAAGGCTGTCTGTGAAAACATGCAAAGGGCACGCAGCGTCACCAAAGAGGTGGCTGGTAACAGTGACGTGCCAGTCATGTTTGACGGCACATGGCAAAAAAGAGGCCACAAAAGCCACAATGGTGTGGGAACTGTAGTGTCCTTGGACACTGGTTTGTGCCTGGACTATGAAGTGCTTTCCAACTTCTGCCTGGCGTGCAGTTTGCATAACGACATGGGAGGCGATGAAGAAACATGGCAGGCGTTTCATCATCCCGTTTGTGAGAAGAATTGCGACTGTTCTTCGCATGCCATGGAGGCCGAAGCTGCAGTGCGCATTTGGCAGAGGACTGTGGACTATGAGACACCCCTGCGGTTCACCATCTTCCTAAGCGATGGAGACAGCAAGGCCTACAACGGGGTCTGTGATGCCAACGTGTACCCTGACACTCCAATTGAAAAAGAGGAGTGCACCAACCACGTGGCGAAACGTCTGGGCACCGGCCTGCGGAAGCTGCCAACGCCACTTCCACGAGGGGAGAAGCTGAAGGAGACCACCATCCAGAAGCTTCAAACTTACTTTCAGGTGGCCATTGTGAACAATCGGGGAAATGTCCACAAGATGTACACTGCCATATGGGCCTCATGTTTGCACTCGTGCTCAACAGACGGTGCTGGAAGTCACAAGTTCTGTCCTGCAGGCCCAGACTCGTGGTGCAAGCACCGACGTGCTGAGGCGCAGGGCCAGCCTGCACCGTGCCACACCCCCCTCCTGACCAAGGCCCAGGGTTTGGCAGTCCTCCCAATCTACAAGCGTCTCACAGATGCGAAGCTGCTTGCCCGGTGCCTCCACGGCAAGACACAGAACGCGGCCGAGTCCCTGAACAGCAAAATATGGCTGCTGTGTCCAAAGACCCGGTTTGCTTCCCGGACTGCTGTGGAAACAGCCACAGCCATTGCAGTCCTGTGGTTCAACCGGGGCCACGCGAGCTTTGAAAAGGTGCTGGAAGAGCTTGGGGTGCTTCCTTCGGAGGCCCTGGTTACCCTCAGCGACCGCCGAGACAGCATGCGCATGCACAAGATGAATGTGCGTCAGACCGCTGAGGCGAGGGCACACCGTCGCAGTGCAGCCAAGAGGGCCCGGGTGGAAGAGTCCTGCCGCACCAGCCGGGAAGGGAAAACCTACGGTGCTGGAGAGTTTTAGACAACTGATATTCCCTCTGGACATGTGTGTATGTGTTCAGCACAAGTTTCGTGCTACTGCGTTTTTCATTTTTGTAAATACAGACTTTCAAACTTTCAAACGCGTTTTTCTCATTTCGCAATTTTGGCCAATTTGCATTTTTTGCGGGAAGTGTTTCGGGCACTTAGAATGGTCATACGACGACGAAATTTGGCACACACATTGAGGAGAGTGCGTAGGGTGCCGATATCTACTTGAATCAGCACAACCTATCAGCTGTAAATATCTATTAATAAATTTAATGGTGGTCGAGTGGAAAAAAAAGGGTAGTTTGCTACACAGATGTTTTTTTCATAGTTTCAAAGTTGGAGCACAATTTCTAGCTAGATATCGGCACTCTATGGCTAATAGGGAGCAAAAGGAGCCATTGAACAACTCTCTGCATGAACATTTAGTATGCGCGAAAGTTCCCGGAAAACTTATCAAGTTTCACCATTACTTGAAACACAACTCCCAAACTATTGCACTTATGTAAAAACTGATTACAGATTTGGAATCAGGAGGAAAAACTGCATCAGTGGTCCAATTTCTGAAGCTCTAAGTTGAATAACAAAAAAAAAGTGCTTTCGAGGAGCGTCTCCCCTTAAGTTGCAAAGCCTATTTAATCATTATACGTGGCAGATTCCTGTATAATGTGGCAATAAACAAATGAAGATGTGTATTCTTCAGCATTTTCTTAGACGCACGTGTATTTCATATTTTGCAAGCTGACACCGGTAATGTGTCCTGTATACCCAGCGCGACTAATAAATCTTGTGTCCACCTCTGTGCATTTGCTACGCAGTGTGGTGGCTGTTCCTGTCTATGTCCGGCACCAGATAAGCTTCCGGGAGGCAGGCGGTGGCCGACTAGACATTAGCATTGGACCCAAGCAGACAATGGGAAAAACAGTATGTTTGCTTTTTAAGCTATCTCTGTTTTTTTCTGTGCTCATGGGAGCAGATACCGTTGCATGGTACTGTGGAAACAGGCAGACAGGCATCGATACTGTCAGACCACAATTTATATATTTCGTCTGCAGCCATTTAATCGGATGTAAAAAAAAGGCTCTATCATCCTTCTCTAACGACATGGTCGTACATGGCCAACTGCGAAGTGAACCTATGACGACGGAACACTGACTCTACGGCGATGAACAAAAGTCTAATAACCAGCATGCAGGGAGCGGGAGAGCGGAAACCTTAGGCTCATGGGGTTGTGTCGAAAATGACGGTACCTGGTGAGAGGTCATGTCTGTCTTGGCTTTGGGAAGGACTGCGAAAACTGTGGTGCTCAAGCTCCTGGCAGCTGTAGGCCGAGCGAAGTGGCTGAGGGAAGTGCAAACCAGGAAGCGACAGCGATCAGGTGAAGTCAGCGTCACCAATTCGGGGAAACAGGCAGACAGACATTGAACCCATGAGACCACAAGTTATATATTTCATCTGAAGCCATTTAGTCAGATGCAAACAAGAACAGGCGCGAGGATCTCATGCTTGGTGTGTCGTCGTCTTCTGATTCGTACTAGGACGCTACAATACCTTCACCTAAAACTCGGTCACATTCAATTTAGTTGTTTGGAGAGTCTCTGACTAAACCTAGTGTTAAATTATAGTTGGGACATCAATGACCATGGGGACATCAATGACCTTGGAAAAAGGGCACTAGACTTGTGTGACTAACTTTTCTCCCATGCTTCATAAGAGGGCCTCAAACACATGAGTTGTGAATTGAAATGCTCATTTGGTTTGCACTGATAGTTTTTTTCATTTGAACCTGGTTTATTTGAAGGCTTAGAGGACAGAAGGTTTGTTTGAATTAATTGGAGTTCAGACTGGTGGAGGTCCCTCTATTTAATTGTACAGTGCACAATATGGTTGAACTTTGCTACGTAGCACCTGTTATATTTCTGGGGGCTGTGTTTTCCCAGCTGCTAACTCACTTTCAGCCAGTGATAGCATAGTTCCCTAATGATTGAATACATTAACAGCCCCACTGCAATGTTGCAACTTTAAGACCCCTCCCCTATGAGACATTGTGAACAGTCCATAGAGTATGTGTGTACTTTTCGCACAGCTTGGCCTGGCATGGAGACCTCACCTATGATGTGGGAATTCCCGCCAGCAAAATCATGCCTCCCCCCCCCCAGATCTGTGTCTGTGATGCCATTAGTTTTGCTTATGCTGTTAGCAAAAGCGAGGGCTCTGAGATAGGTCTGGTTTCTCCGTTTCGGGGGTGTTGACTCGTCGTTGCCTATGCTTCCCGCGGTCTTTGATCGGTCTTTTGATTTTTGTTTTGGCTGTGTTTTAAGACCTAGCACAGCCTACAATCGATCGGGCTCATATGCAACGAGCCAAGTAATTGTGACAATGTATACAAGCTAAGCTTGTTCTTATACTTAAGGTATGACTGGCCAACTACAGGAGGACAACAATTATGTAATGCCTTTAAAAGGGTGCCACACAAGAAATTAAAATCAACAAAATGACCGCAATGCCGCTGTCACAGAACGAGCGCTAAAAATGGGCGCGCCGCCAAATTCTTGCGATAACGCGCGGGAGAGACGCCGGGAGGTCAAAAGAAAAAAAAAGAAAACAAACATCCAAGGCTCCCCGGGCGCGCGCTCTCCCCTCGGAAGCGTGGCTTCGCCGACGAACCTCCTCACCCCACATCCGCGGTCGAGCAAGGCCGCGAAAAAGAACGAAAGAGGCGTGGTCACGCCGGGTTGAGTCATCCATCGCGGAGGGCATTCCAACCGTCTCGCCCTCTCCCCAGCCTTTGCTGCGTATCGCGCCAACGAAATGACGAGAACCTTCTGGAATCTCGCGCCGAAGGTATTTAATCGAGCAGCCGAGACGAGAGGGCAGGAGAAGACGGAAGTTAGCGCCAGAGTGCGTAGGGTATCCCGCCGTGTAGTCGGCGAAGGTTTTGTCCGTAGGGACAAAGCAGGAGAAGAAGAGGATTTCCACCTGAGGGGTGAAGGCTCGAGCTACAGGCAAGAGCGTGTGTTTACCGCTATCGAGCGAAGACGCGTGGCAACAGCTGCGTGTGTGAAGCCAACGTGGTTCCGGCGAAGAAGTTTGAAGCTTGGAGAGTGGCCATTTGAAGACGCGAGGTTTCCTGGAAGAGAAACTTCGGCGAGGTTTCCTGGAAGACAAAACTTCAGGGGCAGCGGAACGACAACAACGCTGGACTTTGAGTGAGTAATTCTCGGAAGAGTATCATCCAGACTTTTGTTCCAAGAACTTTGGACTGAATAGGTTTTCTATCTCTTTAGTCTTTAAGTGTCTTGGTTGTTCAATGCATGCGACTGCATTGTAGTGCGTATTGTTGTCTGTGTCCGTTGTTTCGAGAGTGGCCGATTGTACTGTGTAGTACGTTGTTTGATTGGTTTGATTGGTGACATATTGTATGCAACTATTGTGGAGTGTGCATTTTTGTGTATTGTTTTCGATCTGCCATTATTGAGAATATAATTTTGTTTGTTTATCAACTCTCGGCTCTGACTTGTTCTTTGGGCCACAGCCGGCGTCCGCTGGCACGCCAAAAAGGACCACTTCTAAATTGTCCACGCTTTCGTGGTGCGGTTCGGGGGGCCGATACTTCCGCCCTTGGAATTAGCCCGGCGATCGCCTCCCTAATTAACGGGACCTGTGTGCGACAATTAATCTGGCGTCCGCGACAGGACCTTTTGGTGCACAGTGTGTCCAAAGTAGTGAGAAAGAGCCTCGAGTTGTTGATAGTGCTATCGGAACGATTTGGTGTGTTGTTCAGTGTTCTCGTTAACGAGTGCAGGGAGATTGTTCCGATAGACTGATTTAGGCTGATACTTTTTGCACGCGGCAAGGTTTTATTTGCGAGACACCATGGATCTCGAAAAGTTAGTAGCTCTTGGTGAGAAGATGGGTCTTTCTGGCGCCGAACTATGGAAGTGGGTCACCCAGAAGGAAAAAGAAGAAAAAGAGAGGGCCAAAGAAGAAAAGGCAGCTGAGCTGGAAAAAGAAAGGTTGGCGGTCGAAAGAGCCAAAGCCGAAAAGCAGCTGAGTTGGAGAGAGAGAGGTTGGCAGCTGAGAGGGCCAAGGAAGAAAAAGCAGCTGAGTTGGAGAGAGAGAGGTTGGCAGCTGCGAGAGAGAAGGAAGAAAGAGAGGCAAAGGAGCGACAGCTGAAGGAAGAAAGAGAGCAACAATTGAAGTTGGAATTGGAGAGAGAGAAGTTGGCAGCTGAAAGGGCGAGAGAAGAAAGAGAGGCAAAGGAGCGACAGCTGAAAGAAAAAAGAGAGCTGCAATTGAAGTTGGAGCTGGAGAAAGAAAGACTGGCAGCTGAGAGGGCGAAAGAAGAAAGAGAGGAAAGGGAACGGCAGCGACAGCACGAGATGGAACTCGAGCGGCTCCGTTTGCAACAGCGAAGTGAAACTCCCGTCCAAGCTAGAGTTGAAAGCAGCGAACGGGAGGACCACGGCTTCCGCTTGAACCCAAGCAAGCTGCTCGTAGCGTTTGATGAAAGGAAGGACGACCTTGACGCGTACCTTCACCGATTTGAGACGATTGCGAGGAGCCAGAATTGGCCGGAACATCAATGGGCAACTGCTTTGAGTACTTGCTTGAGTGGTGAAGCGCTCAGTGTGTACGGTAGGCTGACGCCGACCGATGCAGCCAACTATGCAAAGGTGAAAGCTGCTTTGCTGAAGCGATTTAGATTTACCGTGGAAGGATTCCGGGACAGATTTCGGACAGGAAAGCCAGCTGATGGTGAGACGGCTACGCAGTACGCTGCCCGACTTGGCCATTATTTCGACAGATGGATTGAACTTTCAGGGACAGCGCAGGAGTACGATGAGCTTAGAGAGCTCCTAATTAGAGAACAATTTCTTACTAGTTGCCACCCAAGCCTGTCGCTGTACTTGAAAGAGAGGAAAGCTAAGTCACTTGAAGAAATGCTTGAATTGGCTGATCAATTCTTGGAAGCGCAAGGTGGAACTAATTTGGCCAAGGTCAAGAAGGAGTGTCCCGAAGACTCGAAAAATTTGGCACCCGAACCAAAGAAGCGTGCACCGGAGAGTGTTCCGAGATGTTTCCTGTGTAACCGAGTGGGTCATCGCGCGAGCCATTGTCGTACTAACTTTACGAGCCCTACGGTATTAAAATGTTTCAAGTGTGGTCAGACTGGGCACAAAGCAGACGCATGCCGAAACGGGGCGAGTCAAACTCACCAGGTATCCTGTGTGCAAGCGGCACCGAAATCCGGTAATAATGCCATCACAGATGGATTCGTAGAGTTGAAAAATGGGGAGAAAATTCCTATTGTGGGTGCTGTAATGGCAAAACAGCCGACCGGTGTTACGAAGGGAATGCCAATGCTGCCTGGAAAAGTTGCGGACAAAAAGATTACGGTGTTAAGAGATACCGGCAGGTCCACTGTTATCGTGCGGAGAAATTTGGTACGGGAAAGTGAGTTGACAGGCAGAACGAAACCGGTTTGCCTAATTGACCGTACAGTTCGGATGCTTCCCGAAGCAGAGATTGAGGTTGAAACCTCGTACTTCAGCGGGAAGGTTACTGCTTTCTGCATGACGACCCCCCTTTACGACCTTGTCATCGGAAACATCGACGGGGCGCGAGGACCGAATGATCCGGAATGTTTGGGAGAAGACCCTAAGATAGAGTCCTCGCCAACCCAGCGACCGCGAGATACAAGGGAGGAGCCGCCCGTGACGGATCTCACTAGAGCCCAAGGTGAAGCCGCGGTACAAGAGACCATGAATGAGAAGATGATCGTGTTGAATGAGTTCACGGGCCGAGCAACTGGACTTACGTCGGCACGACCTCAACCGACCCACAGTGTAAAGGAGACGGAGTTGGCCAGCCGGGCAAAATGTAGAGACATGATCAAGCTGGTAAATAAACAGACAGGACCCGTTGAATGTTATGACCCGTTAACGGTGTCGGAAGTGACAACGATGGCCGACACGCTGCCTCAGACCCCGTCGTTGGAAAAGGCTCGCCGAAAAAGAACAAGGAAAAACAAGAAGAGATCGAGCGAGCACCGCAAGAAAGGACGCAAGCGCAGCTCGAAACACACAGGATAAGTGCTTAAGTCGAATCGGAATGTGTTTGGCAGGGCTGAGTGCCATATGTTGTGTTAATGTTCTTGTTGTCCTGTGTCACAACTGTATGTTGAGTGAGTCAAAATGTTTGTTTCGGTGATGTGATGTATAGTAATGATGTGAGTATAGTAATTGTTGTAATGAGAGAACTTTATACATTTGTATTGTTTGGAATATGTGATGATGTGTTGTAGTGATGTACCTGTGGCTATGCTTCATGTGTCGTGGAATTGAATTACAATGTACAGTTGTATTGAGGATCTATTCCGAATGTGAAGTGTCATGAGCGACGGTTTGTGTTAGTCTTTCAGAGTGTGTGGTGACTGTTCGCGCTCGTTTGTGTGGGTTTGAATATTATGAGATAATATTCTGAAAGTGGGGGGCAGTGTCACAGAACGAGCGCTAAAAATGTGCGCGCCGCCAAATTCTTGCGATAACGCGCGGGAGAGACGCCGGGAGGTCAAAAGAAAAAAAAAGAAAACAAACATCCAAGGCTCCCCGGGCGCGCGCTCTCCCCTCGCAAGTGTGGCTTCGCCGACGAACCTCCTCACCCCACATCGGCGGCCGAGCAAGGCCGTGAAAAAGAACGAAAGAGGCGTGGTCACGCCGGGTTGAGTCATCCATCGCGGAGGGCATTCCAACCGTCTCGCCGTCTCCCCAGCCTTTGCTGCGTATCGCGCCAACGAAATGACGAGAACCTTCTGAAATCTCGCGCGGAAGGTATTTAATCGAGCAGCCGAGACGAGAGGGCAGGAGAAGACGGAAGTTAGCGCCAGAGTGCGTAGGGTATCCCGCCGTGTAATCGGCGAAGGTTTTGTCCGTAGGGACAAAGCAGGAGAAGACGGAAGTTAGCGCCAGAGTGCGTAGGGTATCCCGCCGTGTAGTCGGCGAAGGTTTTGTTCGTAGGGACAAAGCAGGAGAAGAAGAGGATTTCCACCTGAGGGGTGAAGGCTCGAGCTACAGGCAAGAGCGTGTGTTTACCGCTATCAACAGCTGCGTGTGTGAAGCCAACATAGTTCCGGCGAAGAAGTTTGAAGCTTGGAGAGTGGCCATTTGAAGATGCGAGGTTTCCTGGAAGACAAAACTTCAGGGGCAGCGGAACGACAACAACGCTGGACTTTGAGTGAGTGATTCTCGGAAGAGTATCATCCAGACTTTTGTTCCAAGAACTTTGGACTGAATAGGTTTTCTATCTCTTTAGTCTTTAAGTGTCTTGGTTGTTCAATGCATGCGACTGCATTGTAGTGCGTATTGTTGTCTGTGTCCGTTGTTTCGAGAGTGGCCGATTGTACTGTGTAGTACGTTGTTTGATTGGTTTGATTGGTGACATATTGTATGCAACTATTGTGGAGTGTGCATTTTTGTGTATTGTTTTCGATCTGCCATTATTGAGAATATAATTTTGTTTGTTTATCAACTCTCGGCTCTGACTTGTTCTTTGGGCCACAGCCGGCGTCCGCTGGCACGCCAAAAAGGACCACTTCTAAATTGTCCACGCTTTCGTGGTGCGGTTCGGGTGGCCGATACTTCGGCCCTTGGAATTAGCCCGGCGATCGCCTCCCTAATTAACGGGACCTGTGTGCGACAGCCGCACTGTCAACGTGATAGCCAAATCACCTTGTGTTCTTTTTTAAAGGCGGTTGGTAGCGCTTGCTGGGGATTTCATGCGGGATTTGCTACGTAGTAGCTGTGCATGCACTGTTATGCAAATTTTTTAGCAAGAAGCATGACTTGAAGACAAAAGGCAGGGCCATTTGGTCCAAAGGGGAGCTCGGTAAAAACCCACCGATACTGTCAGATGACTTGTGAGTCTGCCGTCAGGGCTTTTGCAAAAATGGTATGCTTTCTCTACATGAGCGTCTATGTGTGCAGAGAAGACATACATTGCAACAATCCTTTAACTATATGAAGCATGCTACTCGTATAAATGAAGAGTAAGAAGTGCTAAATAAAATGATCAAAATCAGTAGATAACAATCCTTAATGAGCCTAGACGCTCATCGGCCTGCTTCAGTACATAATGCGACACCTCTTAAATGCACAATTTATATATAATATATATGTTTCTCAGCAAACATTTAGTCATCCAGTGTACTTGAAGTGAAAACCGATCTGTGGCTATACGTGACGTGAGCTGATACAATGCTTTATTATGGTATCAGGAAGAATTGTGGCTGCTGGTCGTGCCGTAGTGTTTGTCAGCATTAGTGCCTAGTCCTAGTGTCCATGGATGAAAAACAAAAATTAATACAGTGATATAAAAAAAAAAAAGGAAAAAGCTAGGTCCAGCTTCTTTACGCAGCGTGCACCCAATGCCGCACATTTTGTTTCTCGCAGTGGCCACTTCGGTGGCACCACAGTGCAATCAAAAAGGTGAATTGTGTACAATGATTACATTTATGTGGATGATGCCATCGTGGCCTCTGCAGTTCTAATCAATGATCAGTTCATGGCTAAGTGTGTTGACGTCTGCACCGATGACGAGGTTTAGAAGAGCAGGACGTAATTGGGCCTACGGCAAAAGGAAAAGGACCATGCAAACCACGCCGTGCCCCTGCAAGCATGTGAGATGACGTCACATGTTGGCACGAGAAGCGCTGCCGCATAGTTTCCACCATCTGCTTTAAACATGACTCCGTCCAGTGTACACAGAGTGAACATATTGTTAAGGATTGATCATGTTGCAGTGGCTCATCACATACCTAACTTCAGCATTTAGAATGTGATTGATTGCAGAGTGATCTGTGTTGTTGGACAGTCTTGGTTGAATTAATCATGGTGTGTATTTAAGGTTCAAATTAAGCATTTTTACCTTAATTCTTCACCTTACTTCACCTAAAACTTCATCTAAAACTTACCTAAAACTTCACCTAAATCAGCCTTCAAAAAAAGCCAAAAAATGTTTTGTTTTTTTTGACACACTTAAAGGGACTGTCGACCGCTCGGAAAAACTTTTCTGATTGTGGCGCAAATGAAAAGATTGTTCACCACATCGGTGGCAACGAGCATGCTTTCGCGCCAGAAACAAGGAGTTATAATTTTTACTTGATGTTGAAAGTCGATAAAAAGTGACCGCTAGCGTCACCAACAGCGTATGTGGTCAATCTTGACAGTCTATTGGTAAGACAAAAAACCCTCGCAGGTAAACTTATTTTGCTTATTAACAAACATGTTTAACTTGAAATTGTATTTTATGCACTTGAGGCAGCTTTAGGTTGCACCAAAAACCAATTTTTGCTTTTTTTTTTCTCACGTGCTCAAATAGGTGCCTGGTGGCGCTGCCAGCAGTGTGTTCGCTTGCCTGCATGCCTGCCTGCAAACGGCAGAGAAACACGACCACGGTGTCCACCGCCACTTATGAGAACAAGAAAGTGTGTGTGCCTAAAACGATCACTAAGATATTTGTTTTAATAATAACCAAACTTGATGAAGCCTGCAAAAACTACACACGGTTTCAGTTTTCGACTTTACGGCACCGACCAGTGTTGTGGGCATTCATCCCACCAATGAAAAGAGACACAACGCGGACAGAAAAATTCTGTTTTAAAAATTTTTATGCCTTTTCCAGAGAAACAGCTGCAAGGTTCGACACTTCACATGGTATGCTTTTTATTGCAACACAAAACAGAAGAGCAACGACGGACAGTAGACAGTCCCTTTAACAAAACTTTTTTATTAAGTGTGTCCACAACATAGTGTACAAGATTCTCCTGTCATGCAACAAAGTCTACATCGGCCAGGCGGGGGCTGCCTCAATGACAGACTCAGGGAACACAAAAGAAATCTGAATCATACGAAGAGAAGTCACCTTGTTGACTACTGCATAGTATGCTCGCATTGTGAACTGTGATTCTGATTTGCAAGAATCTTAGGTAGAAGTAGACAAAAATAACTCGCGAAAAGTTGAAAGCTATTTTATTGGGAAAGCTGGTGAAGAGCAAGTAGTTGTGCAGTACAGTACTGAAATTCAGTTTCTTTTGCGCGTTGTTTGGTTTCTTTAAATTTATATCGGTTGTTGTGATGGTACACGTGCACTGCTTGTTGGTGTATAAAGGTGTAAATCTACCTTCAATAAAATCAGTTGTTAGTGGGCACCTTTGCTTGTCTGTTTCTTCCTGTGTGTCCTGTTTAGCTGCGCTACTCACAATGGCTTCTATGTCAAAATACCGACTCGACCAGCAGTCAACCCTTTTAAAGCAAGATGGAGCCTGCGACTTCAGGAATTTGATGTTACCATCGTATACAAGTCGGGTAGAAAGTGTGAAGACAGCAACACGCTACCACGAGCACTTCTCGAATTTGACATTACAGCTGCAGAAGATGACAGCGCCTTCCTGGGGACATTCAGTGGGGTAGATCTGATAACTAAAAACGAATAAACCCTGTGTTAAAGCACATCATCGATCATTCAGAAGCCAGTACCGCGTCAAATCCTCATCCAACTTCACGTACGTTACTCTCATTTTGCTTACGAGAGGGCATATTATACAAGAAAAACACCAGTGTCGGCTGTAAATATCATCTAGTGATTCTACAAGGTCTTAGCAATGATATCCTATTAGCCTGTCAAAACAAGCTGACATTTGGCCATCTGGGCTGCTCACAGACAATCTATTTATATTTCTGGCCTTAACAGGCAGCTTGCGTTAAGTGCTACGTGAAACGATGCTGCTATTGTCATGGTCACAAGATACTGCAGGCCTTCTACAATCCACCTACCCACTACGCACATTGTTGATTGAGGTTGGGATGGACCTCCTTGGATTGTTTCCTTTGTCTTACTTCGGAAACAAATGAATTATCAATGCAACTGATTATTTAATGTATTATGCTGAGACAAAGTCATTGCCACGCAGAACAGCATCCAAATGTGCACAGTTTTTTATGCACCACATTGTTCCTTGTCACGGCACCCTGTCATTCATCATCTCTGATTGAGGGACAGCATTGATGGCAAAGCTTTTGGACGACATCTTCAAGTTCAGTTACACAAACCACCGTAAGACCACCGTATACCACGCCAAGACTAACCAGTTGACAGAAAGGTTCAACAAAACGCTGGTGGGCATGATTCCTTTGTATGTGGATGTACAGCATCAAACGTGGGACGAAATCCTGTCGTACGTAACAATTTTGTCCAACACTGTAACGCCGAAAAGGACAAGATTCTGCCTTGTTTATGCTCGAGAAGGTCAAACCATGCTAGAAGCTGTGATTCTTTATGGCATTGACTAGCACGAGAACTTAGCTCCTGACGTCGATGATTACATTCAGCGTGTAGAGGAAGTGCATCAACTAGCCCACATGCACAAAAGAATGCAGCAGTGTGCAGATGCACGAAGGTGCAGTTTCCATCATCGACAAGTTACCTATAAACCTGGTGACCAAGTTTAGGTTTGGACTCCGATTAGACAGCGAGATCTCAGCGTGAAACTGCTCCACAAGTACAGTCGAATACGGTTCTATCGAACCCACATATATTGAATTTTCGGGCATATCGAACTCGCAAGTTATCTCCTTGAAATTCCTTTTTAAATTTGCACGTTTGTATTGAACGAAATTTTTACCCGCCTTTAAATATGTCGAACGCCGCGCGAGCTAGAAGGTGCGCTTCGCACTTGCCCCTTCCCCTCTCTCCCCGCGATCTCCACAACAGCGCGGCTCCACGCGCGAGTTTGAAGGAGTGTTTTTAGCACTCACAGCAGCGCCCATTGACCTTCGTGCAGCACCGCGCCTCCGCCAGAACCCGAAATGCTTGAAAAAAAGTAAGGGCGAGAGGGGCGCTATCTCCAACTTGCGAAACGGTTTTTTTTTTCTTTCTCTTTCTCTCTCTCATGCTTTCTCTGCGTACGCGTCGGCTCGGAGAGCAGGGATAAAGGAGCAACGTCCTCTTCTTTATGCCTTTTCTTTCATTTTTCGTTGCTGTTTTGCGAGGTATAATCAGCCAACCACAGCTTGCACCTTTTGCTGTTGCTCTCGCAGGTAGCCATCGCCTCACGAGCACTTTGTTGCTCTAGAGCTGTCGGGTCGTCTACATACCATGTGCAGCATTTCTCTCTTGCATGCGTGGTGTGCAAAGCCGCTGCGGATTTCTTGAATTGTCGACTTTTCGTGTACCTATGGCCAGGGTCAAGAAGCGCAAGACCCTTTACTTCGCTACGAAATTGAAGGCGTGTTGAGGCAGACGAGAAGTGTTTGATCGTTGCGGACGACTTCGGGATACCACGGAGCACTCTGAGTACCTTGTTGAAAAACAAGGCAGATATCAAGGCAAAGGCGGCGGAACAGCAAACCCGAAGAGCCTGTCATGGGCACGCTTCTGCCCATGGGAACGTAGAAAAGGCACTGCCTGGTTTCTAGAAGTGGGCGCGAAGAACATTCCGGTAGATGGCCCGATGCTGATCGGCAAGGCCAAATGGTTTGCCGCTGTACTCAGTGAAACAAATTTGCCAACAACAGCGGGCAGCTTCACCGATTTAAGCAACACTACAACATCATTGGCAAGACCATTTCTGGCGAAAGCGAAACTGCCAGAAGCAAGGATGTCCAGCAGTGGATGACGAAGGAGTGGCCGGAATTCTCCACGAAGTTTTCTCCCGCGGGAGATCTTCAATGCCTGACGAGACGTGAAGATGGACACAGTGGTAAACTGTTTCTGCAAGGCAGGCTTTAATACGTCATTGCGGAAACCGGTGAAGACGACGATGAGTGCATAGACAACACATTTCACGAGTTGTGATAAGATCGAGACTAGCGTCTTGAACATTTCCAAAACGAAGCAGGCCAAGGTTAGCGATTTTTTTGTTCATGCAAATAAATCGTTCTGTTACGGTGTGTGTGCGGAATAAGTTGTTATTCTTCAATGCACCTATTGTAGGTGATGATCCGCTACAGTCAAGTTCTCAGGGCCTCTATTTTCTTTTATTGAATTTTAAATATATCGAACTCATTCGCTATCCCCTTCGAGTTTGATATATCCATGTTCGACTTTACTTTGAACCCTACAAAGTACTACGGTACTTGAACAAGGTTAACTATGAAGTTATTCCTGATGGGGGCTCAGCGATCTCCCAGTGTCGCTCACCACGCACAGAGATTATGCATGTCGGCCGCCTAAAATATGTGATACTCCTCTTATTGTGCCCGTGCAGCAAACTTTTTGATGTTTTCTTTGGGGCTGTCAGTTAGTTCACCAAAGAACAGCGCCATTTTTTTCTCACCGCTGACCACGCAGCACATTGTCTTTCACGTGCATATTCACTATGTGTGAGCATCGAATGGATGTTCGATTGAGAGGGGGATAATGCCACCTGGTGTTCTGAGCCAGCAAGCCGTGGCCAACCAAAAAGGGTGAGGAGAACAAAGACTAGGAGTGTTAGAACCCTTTGATCACAACTCACATTCATGTCTTGCTCTCCCACTGTTCTTGCCCCCTACAGACCGTAGCCTGTGAATGACTGGAATGACTACACCAGATGCGCTTACAACTATGCATGCTTGCAGCACAACCTAGCATAAACAGCCTGTGCCAATTTATTACATGATTCACCTTATATTCTCCGCCATGATTGAAATTTCTATGGTGAATACTGGTACTGTGACATAGCAGTACTAAGGATAGTCTATCCCATTCGAGTGTTTTGTGATTTTCTTCTAATATTTGAAGGTTTTTTGAATATTTGCTGCCGGTACCGAACATCTAAAAACATGAAAATTACATTTTTCGTATTCAATATGCTTTAAAAATTTCCATAGCCCTCTACTACGGCGTCTCTCATAATCATATAGAGGTTTTTGGATGTAAAACCGCTGATATTGTTATTATTATCCCATATATGCTTTGAAAGAAGGAAGTATCCTATATGAATTCAAAATTTCAAACATTAGCACATCCCTAATTTGTGCTCCCTAATTAGAGTACATTTCTCATTTTAATGTGAGAGTGTTTAAGAGCTGGTGTTGCAGTAAGTTCAGTGTTGACAGTGTTGTCTGTGAGTGAAAGGTCCGGATGAATGTGAAGAATAAAAATGTGGATATGAGTAGGAATTTTGACTCTAGGCACTGCGTTGCAGTCCCACACAGCCACACCAGTGTTCGAAATTGTTTTGGAGAAAGACCCTGCACAGTCATCTTGTTGATCAGGTTACAGTAATAGTGTCTCATTGCGCCTCAATTTAAGCTGAAACCTCGGTCGGCTTAAAAACTGTCTCTAGAGGAACTAAAGCACTCCGATACCCTTTCATGGAAGAGAGGGGTATAGAGCGTTGGTGTTCTCAGTTCTTAACATTTGTCTGCTCTATATTAATGAAGCAAATTGAGTGAACTGAGTGGGGCATTGTGATGAAGCAGTAGCATTTTGTTTTGTTCTTTTTATCAGATCGGTTGTGGGACAATGATTGCAGGTTGATGAAGTGATCTTGGAGGTGCCTCTGTGCAAAACGGTGCTCAATGTGACGCTGACGGCGAGCCAGGGTAAGCACAGCTTCGACCCAGTCTCCAAGAACCTCATCTGGGAAGTGGGGCGCATCGAGCCAGGGAGGCTGCCCAACCTTCGTGGATCGGTGAGTGCCCTTGGTTCACTTAGAAAATGTTTTGGTTGCCTAGGGCAGTTGTGCTGTAGACCACCTTTTTTTCAGTGCTCTTCTACTGTAGGGTTCATCAATCATACGATTTTCAAAACTCTCCGTAGGCCCCATGTGTAAGAGTTTGAACACGGCATCGGTTAAAACCGTGAAGGTCTGCGGATTGTCTCGCTACTTATTGTTGGAGAAAGAAATAGAGCTGTGCGAATAGCAAAATTTTGGGTGAGAAGCAAATTGGAGTATTAAAGTTTGAGTGCGAATCGTATCCAATATTTTTCAGATAGTTGTGGAATATTTGTTTAATGTTTTTTTAGTACTTCGAAGTCAAATTGCAATAGACTCTGAGTAAATGGAAATCTGTTCAACGAAATAGCTGTTTAAATGTAACAACTGTCTCCGATATGATTGGTTTAGTGCTTGTATTTTGCACGCCTGTTGATCTTTCAGTCAACAAAACTTCTGTTAAATAGAATATATTTTCCTGCTCCTTTCAGGTTTGATTTGGTGATAGTGTATATTACAGAAAAAAATGTTGCAGAGGATCTCTAAGCACATTCTTATGAGATAGAAACATGAAAGTGTTTCCTTCGGGTGGGTTCATGAAATGCTCGAGGGATGGTGTTTTCTAGTTATTTTATCAAGGATGAGGCAAGGCAGACACTGAGGTGTACTTATTTAATTGCATCATTTGGTGCAACCAATCGGGTGTCGACAAGGCTTTACATGTGAAAGGAAAAGTTATTTCCTCCACCACCCTCTTCAACTTCTATGAAGGCCCAACTGATTTGTTAAGCTGCATGCTGCCTTCAATTTTGGAGTTGGTAATCTGCCCTATAGACGTCAATGTATTAAAAGATTTGAGATTTCGGATGCTGAAAGATATTTTCCGATTTTTTTTCAGATTTTCTGGTCTGAAAGGACATTTAATTAAAGCCCCCTCGTCGTCTGCTGCGTAGGTTCGAAGCAGCTTTTTGCGAGTCGATCCATTTACGACTGTAGCAGAGCCATAAATGCAGCTTTGCTTGAATACCAGTGTGTGAAGCGGTAAATGAGAGACAAAATTGGCCCTGTATCTGCATGTTAATCTGCAAATGTCATTGAAAGACTTGCGTGTGGAGAGAGTGAACAAAACATTTATTTGATGTTCTGTGCAAGAAAATCTATGAATGGTATTTTCGAGGTGCTGCGTTAGAGTGACTCAAGTGTCCAGCAGAAGCAAACGAGCGCATAAAATCACGTCACACGTGAAACATGAGCGCCATCTGGCAGTTTTCTTGGAAAACAAAGTGCGTGGCTCTGAGATGGGTGTGCGCGCCCATCTCAGAGGTGATAAAGTGTAGAACGCAAGGCCACGGGTAGGTGCCACCACCATCTCATCTTAGCAAAGCGTTGCAAACACTTGCCTTTTTGTGTAAGCGTTGCATGGTCAGTACAGCATGATAAGCGCTATGGTCCTTAAATTTACTTATGTATGCCTTTTCTAATAAAACACATGCAGACTATATACGTGTTGTTATGGTGCCCCAGACATGCGCAATAATTGCTTTTTAATTCACAATTTCACAAGTATGAACGCTAAACCTTGAGCAACATTGGTGGGTGCTGCGGATGGGGTCAGCGGTTTCAAGTACTCGGTGATGTTAAGAGTAGACAAACAGACAAATGTACAGGCAGACAGACTAAAATTTTTGTCTCGAAGGTCCCCAAGAAAGACTATTATCTTTAAAAAAAAAAAAGATATGAAGCGGCTACTGTAGTGGTGCAGTGCATCTGCATGTTGGAAACAGCGGTTTCTTGAATCGCCACATTTGCAACCATATTGAAGTTTGAAAGGCAGCTTTGCCACAATGTAAGAATGTGGTGGGGTGAAACATATAAACAAAAATTTCGAAGGGTCATTGTCAATCGGATGTTGACTGTACTTGTTTTCGGGAAGTTCAAACACATCGATTTTAAAATTCCAGTGTAAATTGAATTGAGTAGCAAACTGTAGTCAACAAATACCCGTAAGTTTGAATACTGATCGCACACCCCTAGAAATCAACTAATTCATGGCATTTTCTTGCACTGCACAAGCTGCATGTGCAGCCACATTGATGGAGCAGACAATGTTTACATTTGTGCTTTACTTTTTAAAGATATTACTGCTACAGAACTGTTTGACCATTCTTGAAAGTTTTTATGATTTTTGCATCAGTAACTCTCGTAATGACAGCCTCACCCATGGCCAGTTTAACATCATTCTCACTTAAAAGGGGTTGAACACCCAGTTTCCCCAAATTTTGTTTTCTTTCCGGCACAACTCAAAGCATCCACTCGCACCAAATGTGCCATCCTGAAATAGATGGTTAGTAAAAAACAAAACAAAACAAACAGTCTGCTCTCTCAGTCTTACTCTTCAGTAGCTTCTTGCATTATCTGATATTATATAGTACCAACAATCACAAAATATGTGCACATTGTCTAGAAGAAATGTGAACCATCACTGAAGCTCCTGTGGTTATCAGGCCTATGTGAAAAACGGTGTTTGACAAGCAGGCCTTGTCGTTTTTTCGTAAAAGGTTGACCAGTCAGCCAAAACAACTTTGTGTTGCAAGTTTTCCTGTGTGGTGTAATCATCTTGGTGTTTACTGCCAAGTGTGAGAACGGTTGTTGTCAATGCACGGATACATCTGTAGTAGCTTGTTCTTCCTCTTCGTGTCTATGTACAGATGTTACATTCTTATCTGCTTTTCTGCACATCCAGATGGCCCTGCAGGCTGGTGCTCCACCTCCTGATGCTAACCCGACAATTACGGTGAGAGCAAGCAGCTTTAAACCTGTTCAGCAGAACCTGTGATGTAAATTTGACTTTGATCTGTATGCTTATACTGTTATTGGCTCTCTACAAAATTCGCTTTGGCTCTACAGAAAAAAAATCTGTACCTGCCAAACTGTAGGTCACAGCTGGAATTCTATTATTTACTTGCGATTTAGGTCCGTTAATTTAGTGCTGCATGTCTAATCTGCCATTTCGGTCTAGTGGTGCTTGACTGATGACCCAAAGGTTGTGGTACTATTGGGTTGATTTCGATGGAGGTGAAATGCTAGAGACCCATGTATTTAATAGATATAAGTGCACATTAAAAGAACCCCAGGTGGTTGAAATTTTGAGAGCCCTTCACTACGACGATCATAATAATTATGTTGCGGTTTTGGGACGTTAAAGGCCAACTCCAGCAATTTTTCGAGGTCAGTGAATCTCAATAAAATTCACTGGGTACGTTCATTTGCAAGTTTATGCCATTCATGCTGAATTGCAGGCATGAGAGTCAAATGAATTTTATAGCTTGCCTCGAAACGCTCGCCTCGCTTGCTAAAATTCATGGTGTGACGTTGAGTTTTGCCTGGCGGAAGTGACGAAATTGATGTGCCACTGCAGCGTCTGCTTGTCTGCTAAGGATTGTGTAGGTTTGGTCGGCGCTTCTTTGGTTAAGCGTGTGATTTCCGTGTTGGTGGGTGTGCGATAGGTGGCAAGTTGTGTTGCGTTGTGAGCCACACACCTTTTGCCATATATTCATCATAACAGCGTGAGCGTTTTAGCTGATCGCTGCAGACGGGTTGGACAAGTAGTGCCATCTGGCGGGCATTATGCGCGATCAAGTGCAGCTTCGGGCAAAGGATTACGTCACTCGTAGAAGCACACGTAGGTGGGTTTCGGTTTCGATAGGGCTGTTTTTCGCCAATTAAAAATAATTTTTGAATTTGTTGAGCATTTCAGCTATTGAGCGCGTGACAAGAGTGGCTCAGGAACATTGAAACATTATTCTGACATCGTCAAAGAATCACAGGAGTTGGCCTTTAAAACCCAACAATTATTAGCCTTGCATGTCTGAGCAATGTGTAGCAAAGCATTGTTTTTTTTTATTCATAGCAGCATTAGCCTGGTCAAAAGTGTTAAAAACGTAGCTTCACAACATCTAAAACATCTTTCTTGACCAAAACAATGGAACACTGGAATAAATTGAGCCTGGAAATATTTGATGGTGTAATTTTGGTCTATAGTTTCGACGAAAAACTTAAGTCACTGGGTGTATAATATTTAAATTTTCATTATGTGTAATTGCACTGCTGTTGTTTTGTATATAATCTTACGCACTGTGTATACCTGTTTTTCTTTTTTCTTTTTTTAGTTTGCATTGTGCTGTTTGTGCTATGCTGTTTGTATATTCTTATGCTATTTGCATTTACTTTTTTGTATTGTAAACTGTCCCACCCTGTAACAGCCTGATAAGGTGCATATTGAAAACAAGTAAAATAAAAATAAATAAAATGTCAGAATTTGTCATTTCCTAATTTTTATGTCACTACATCTGAGCTCAGGGTATCGTATTTAGATGTATTTGACTGCGGTATGCAGGCCAGGGGCTCATGATATAAGCCCGTATCTTGGGCAGGATTAAGTTTTTCTGATTGTGAGCACTTCAATCCTTTCTTTAAAGTATGTGGCCCAAGAAAAAGTTTGAAGGGTTCTCTTTTTCATTTTATCTTGTTGCAGGTGCACTTCACTATCAACCCCCTGGCAGTGTCTGGCTTGAAGGTCAATCGGCTAGACATGTATGGAGAGGTGAGGTCACTTGCCCGAATGTCTAATTCTTTATTAACATCCTAGTGATTATTGATGTAGAGCACACACTTGCATAGTGTTCTCCTGCAGGGGGTGCGAAGGTCTATTACTTTTTTAGGATTAGAATGTTGTAGGTAGCCGGCTGTTCGAAGGTCCATTACAGCGCCCCCATCTCCTTTCAAGTCAATGTATGGGGCAGATTTTCCACCCATCCTCTTCTTGGGTGACCAGAGGGAAGGGAGGGGGACTTCTGCTCTTCCCTCCTTTTCTCCGTGCACACGCTTATGATGTAGAGAGATACTTGAAGAGATACAAATTCCTTGAACTTGCTAGTGGCAATGTTTAAAGAAGTTGTCTTTATCTCCTTCAAGCCAGCAAGACCTAACCTTAGTGTGTGTATGCATATATTTCATACACTCTTTCCAAAGCAAGAAAGAAAGGAGGGCAAGTGTGAAAAGAGGGGGCGGGGGCTAATACAAATTACAGAAGGGATATTGAGACAAGCTGACTTGCTGAATTGAGTCAATAAAGGGTCAGCACGCCAATAAAAAGAGAGAGAGAAAAATCAAGGGTTTAGGGTCAGAGGAGGGGCTTATGCTCCTCCACTGCTCTTCACTCCTTGGGGTTTCTGTCAGCGTGAAAAGGATAAAAGGTTGGGGTGCATTCTGCTGAAACACAAATGTCATAAGCACCAGCTAAAAATAAGTTTCATGGTAGTAATTGGAATGGTTTGAAGTCTGAAATTCTTTCGTGAGAAACTAAATAAGTCTCACTGGTTTTCATTTGGTATCTACCATATCAAATAGATTCAAGGGCCCCATTCGGAATCTTTATGCCTATTGTCCAGACTCAATTACATGTAGGAATAAGAAATGGGTCTTCATATTTCCAGCCTTTCGCAGACCAGGAGTTTTAATGAAATATGCAAGATTTGAGGTCGTTGATGTTGTTGCCTGCCACATTACAGTGCTGTATCGCTGCTTTCGTGAATTTCTTCTCCATGTCTGCACTATGACTGTTTAATATTAGCACGTGGTCCTGTTTTGCCAGTGTACTTTCTGGGAGAATGAACATTCGAACTTGTTAATAACGTTTGAGCTAGTGCCGTCTAAACTAGATTTTATATGAGAGCGGTAAGTTGGACCTTTCATATCCTCTTGAAGGCACTTACAAGTCTTACATCCCGGATGAACAAGCAGCTATGTGGGCAGTAGACTGAGGATTTACTTTTACATGCACTAATATGTCCCTAAAGTTTCTGCAATGTCAATGATAGCCCTTAGTACTTAAGACTTTTCTGAGGCACTTGTTGCTTGCTAATATTGGATAATACTTACGAAGAGTAGTATTTCTCTTTGCAAGTGTAATTGAGTAGTGTTTCATCATTTAATGCTAGTGGCTGGTTGGGCTGTGCTTTAGGCTTTTATTTTTTTTTGCTAGTGCTTTTTTTCTCTTCGATTTGTACACTTCATTGTATGCTTTCTTTAGTAAATCTGGTGGGTAGTTTGTTTCAACTAAAGTTTTTTCTAAAGCTTCTCTAGTCGTAAACATAGTCATTGTCATCGTTGCAGATCCTTGTTATACGCCTCGCCTGTCAAACAGGTGCGGCCTATATCAAGGATCTGTAATCTAGAAGGTTTAAGATAGGCGAGACCTTCACAAAAAGTGTGTGCACCCCCCCCCCCCCCCCCTATTATTTGCTTTGCTTTTAAATAGGAATAATTTCTTTGCCTACTGCAGGCATTTTTAGCGTGTCTATCTACGTACAGTTGAATCTCTATACTTCGAACTCAAAGGGGCCCAAAAGTTTGTTTGATTTAAAAGAAGTTCAAATTAATGAATGCTAATGGAACAGAGGCTCACCATGCAGTGGCGCATGTGCATTGAGCTAACACACGAGGGGGAAGTTTCAGAAGACATATTTATTCACAAATCATAAGAAATCCGTCATTAATTCAAGTATTTGGTGATCCGTGTCTGCACATGTTTGCCTTGCAGCGAGTCAATCAATTTCGCACACAGCTTGCAAAGCATTTCTACTTCGGCTTCAGCATTCTCCTGGCAAGAGAAGTTGCGCGCGGCATTGTCCAGCGCCGACACTCTCTAAAGACGACGACAACAACTGCTTCTCTGTTGCTACTATCAGCTGTAGCCTGACTAGCACGTGACGAGAAAAGAGGAATGTCCCACGCGGAGAGAAGCAGTTCGGCATTTGAGAGAGAACCAACACTCCACAGCAGATTTTTTTTTGCTCTCTTCGTGTGCGTCGTTGAATGGAGAAGGGTCTACGAGGCAGAGACGGGAAAGGAGGAAGTGTGGCACTGGCACGTGAGAGAGCCAACACTCTGCAACAGCTTTCTTTTTTTTTCCTCTTTCTCCTCGCGCACGGCATTGAAAGGAGAAGGGTCTCTACGTGGCAGGGTCAAAAAAGGCACGGAAAAGGCACAGCTGCATCGCAGATCAGCATCTGAGAGAGTGCAAAAATTCCACCACTGCTTTTTCTTTTTTTCCTTTTCTTTTCCTTCGTGCGCATCGTTAGGTGTCGGAGGTGTCGCCACTGGATTGGGCTTGATGCTGAGAGCATTTTTGAAGCGCGGTATGTTCGAATTAACCGTTGCAAGTGCTTGTGCATTGGAATTACAGGGCGTTTTCGCCCTTTGGAATAGACATAGCTTTGACCGGACCTCAACGGGAGTTTGAATTACCTGGAAGTTTGAATTAAGCGTGTTCGAATTAATGAGATTCGACTGTACTATCTCGCCGCCTACATCTGGGTGCTCTCATGATCACCCCCGTTAGCTTGTGGTAAAGCAAATTTGGTATGGTTTGGGAATGGTTTGATAAATCTGACTCGCTGGTCATGACATGAATAATGTGACAATCCCATCGGGTACAGTATCGAACCTCTTCCACCAGACACGTGCGGCATATACCTGTATACCACGGACAGGTATGTGCCACAAGTTTGCGAGTATGTGCCACAGGTTATTGACAGCGTTTATCTACCCTGGAAAAGCAAGAACAGGCATTAGTCATTTCAACACAAAAGCATTTAGAAAAAAGTGACATCGGCAGCGTTGGCACAACGAATGCAAACAAGTATCGGGGTCCCAGCAGGAACTATTTTACCACAGGCCTGGCCAGGTCTTGGATCTGGTTAGGAAAAAGACCCCATGCAGGCGTAATGTTGGTGAAACTTCACCTGTGGTTACAATGCTGCACTATCTAATTCTATAAAGATTATCTCAGAGTTCGTGTAGGTCCTTGAAAACTCTTGAATTTGAAAAATGCACATTCAAGGCCCTTGAAAATCTTGGAATTTTTCGCCATCCTTGAAAATCCTTGAATTAACTGAGCAGTGCACTCTCATGTCGACATTGCGACCTCCTAAATGTGGTACATCGGTGTGCGAACCTGTCAAACTCCCCATTTCTGAAGCAGTAATGTGGCGTGGGTGCACATGATCCCATTTTGCAAAAGTGCATGTGAACAAAAAAGTTAGCTTGTGGCGAGGGTGAAGCAGTGAATGTGATTGCAAGAAATCAGAATGTCCCGCAAAGAAGGCAAAGCAACCCCATACATGCAACACGTCGCTCAAGCACGGAGGACACATGAAAAGAAAGCGCACAGGACAAGTGCTGATGAACGACTGTCATAGCTTGACCCTGGAAGCGTGCTGCTAAAACAAACCAAGAATGGTTCTAAAGAAAAAAAACATGTATCCACAGGATGAGTATTAATTAACCACTGTCACAGTTGTTACTTGGTTGTTGAGCAACGTGCTGCGAGTGTCAACTGTGCACAAGCCGGCACTCTTGATGGGGTGGTGCCATTAAATTTCAAGGCTATAGCAAGCACCTTGTGGGTTTAAGCATATATTTTAAATCACTTCCCAAGTGTACCTAAATGCTAATTCTCCTTATGGAGGCCCATCGCAAGCGCGTCCAACACTGACGTAACTCTATAGGAAAAGGCAACAAAAGTTCTAGTGATGTCACACTAGATCTGTAGTCAGCTGAGTGACTTACAGAGTTCTCCCCCATACATACCGGCAAAGCATCGCGGCTGCTGCAGGTAGCAGCAAGTTTGTTTTGCAGGTGCTTGTGTGGCACATGTGTGCGAGAGCTGACAATACTCAGCATGACGCGTGCAAAGCTTTGTGATCACGTGACTAAATCAGCTAGCTACATTGTTATGTACCTGTACAACTCGGTCCCCACAAACAGGAACTTAAAATTGTTCATATCAAAAAGGCGACATAATATATAGGGAAAATAAATTAATCTTGGTGTGTGTATCATACTTATTGGAGCTATAATTAAAGCTTGCAGCGAAGAGCACGCAAGCCACAAATATTGTGGCATGACCCCTTTAAAGCCCGACGACATGCTCGTGGAAGCCCATCAGCGCGTAACTTTCCGACATGACATCGTGCCCTCCTTATGGAGAGGGTGCGAGAAGTTAAGACTATGCTTTTTTTTATAATTGCGATACCCATATATTATAAGTGCAATGAAAGCGGTCATTTTTGAAAATTTTAGATTGAAGAATTCCAACTTAGCATGCCGCTTTGAGTCCTTGGAGAACTTGCAATAGGTCCAGTAAAGTCCTTGAATATCCTTGAATTTTTTTCTTTAGAAACCTGTACGAACTCTGTATCTATGTATTGATATCATAGAGGCATCATGTTGGACTAACGTCAATGGTAGTTAAGTGCCGTGCACTGAACTTGGTTTACACAGCAAAAACTGGGCTGCTGTCCTCGCGAACGTAAGCACTACATGTCAGCTTACCACTTTTGCTTGTTATATAAAACAAGTGCCCCTGTTCAACATATGTCTGTGCGTACATTTCCAAACATCTTCAGCGTCATTTTGTAACATTTTGCTCTATAAGAAAATTACCACACAGTCACTTTTCCTTTGCATGTTTCCCATAACATCGATTCCGGAGGTACGTGGGAGCTGTTTAATTTTATTTTCCTTTTTTTTTTCTGAAATGTGGAGCATTTTTTTGCGTACTGTAAACATTTTAAGTGTTTCTATCTACGTATCTACACTCATACCTCGATATATTGAATGCGGATATAACAAATAATTTGTTATAACGAAGTAAATGAAGAATAGCTCTGCCATGGATACAGTGCTACAAATATGTTTATACAGTCGAACATGGATATATCGAACTCGTAGGGGATAGTGAATTAGTTCGGTATATTGAAAATTCAATATAAAGAAATACAGGCCCCGAAAGCTTACCTGTAGCAGATTATCATTTACAATAGGTGCATTCAAGAATGATAACTAATTCCGCACACACCCCGCAACAGAATGTTTTATTTGCGTGAAAAAAAAATCGCTTATCTTGGCCTGCTTCTTCATTTTCTAAATGAAGTTGAAAACGCTCGTCTGGTTCTTATCAAGGCTGTCCAGTTGCAATAGCCCAGTTTCCTCCATGTCGCTGATACAACGGCGAATGGACGCCGAACGCTGCCATCACTCCCACGGTGGAGTACACTCGTGTAGCCAGCACCTCGTCCAGACGATCCTCTTCGTCACTTGAGCTCCCAGCCTAGGCATCCTGGGTCCTTGTGACCGTAGCTACTATGTCCTCATACAGAACATTGCAGTCCACTTCCATGAACTTGCCTGCAGACACTTAGTGTGGAACAGCTGTCGGGAAGAGGGATGACAACTCGCGAAACGCGTCTAAGCGCTCGTTATCGCCGTCTTCACCGGTTTCCGCAAGTTCCGCCGTCATATGACAGGCTCCCGACGTATGCTTCTCCGCCTCCTTTGCCTTGTTATCTGCCTTGTTTTTCAACAATGTACTCGGGAGTACTCCGTGGTATCCTGAACTCGTCCGCGGTGGTCGAACATTTCTCGCTCACCTCAACACGCTGATTAGCCTTCAACATTGTCTCAAAGTCAAGGTTCTTGCGCTTCTTGGCACTGGTAATAGCTATACGAAAAGTCGACAATTCAAGGAGTCGGCAGTGGCTTTGCACACCACGCACGCAAAAGAAGAATGCTGCACATGCGGTGGTATGTAGATGATGCGACAATGGAAGCGGATTCCGCCAACAGAGCGCTTGCGAGGCGATGTTTACCAGCGAGGGCAACAGCAAAAGGTGCTAGTTGTGGTTGGCTAATCAAAACTAGCAAAACAGCAACAAAAAAATGTTTAAAAAGACGAAAGGAGGAGGTCGTCGGCTCCTTTGTTCCTGCTTTTCGAGTCGACGGGTACGTAAAGAAAGCACGAGGAAAAAAGAAACACAGAAAAAAAAAAGTCGCGCCGCAAGTTGTAGACCGGGCAGTTCAAGCCCTCTCGCCCTTATCTTTTTTCCGAGCGTTTCGGGTTTGGATGGAGGCGCGGGGCCATGCAGAGATCGCGGGGTGCGGCGAGTGCCGAAGCGCACCTTCCAGCTCGCGTGGTGTTCGATATATCTGAAGGCGGGTAAAAGTACCGTTCGATATAAACGTGCAAATTTCTAAATTTTTTACAAAAGAATTTCAAGGGCAGAACTTGCGATTTGGGTATATTCGAAAGTTCGATATAGGTGGGTTCAATATCTCAGTGTTCAACTGTAATGAATTTTGGAATATGACGAAGTATTTTAGTGGCAGTTGTGATTTAGTTACAATGAGGTTTGAGTCTGTATATCTATCTCTATCTATTTATCTGTCTGTCTGTCTGTCTGTTTATCTACCTACCTACCTATCTACCTACCTACCTACCTACCTAGCTAGCTAGCTAGCGGGTATTTTAGGCTTGTATTAACCGGGTCTAATCGCAGAAGGTCGGTTTCTCATCTGTTTGTGAAAACCATAAAGGGCCCCTCACCAGGTTTAAGCATTCTAAGCAGGCAAAAAAAAAAATGCATGCACTGAGTACTCACGATCTTGTCAGCCAAGATTTGCAATGCTGAGTGCCCCAGAAAAAGGTGGAATGACAGGCTGAATGCTGCTTGCCCTTTATCTCACATGCGCATGCCTCAACACAGAGGAGGGGAAGTACAACAATGGAATGGAACGGAAAAATGTTTATTGCAGAGAAAAAAATGAAACAAAGGTTAAAAGCAGATAAGTGGGGCCCCGAGTCTATGGCTTCACTAGCCTCAGCAGCCCGCTGGGCCTGGTCCAGGAGCGCCAATTTGACCTCCTTTTCCTTGCTGGCGAGCAAAGTAATGCATAATATTGTGAGAATTATGTGAGGCGAAGTGTAATTTGTGCAATTTGTTGCTTGAATGGAGGAATGAAAGTTGATAGAAAAAAATAAATAATGCCCACAGATTCCACTTGTATGTTTTAATATAACCGCGTATCGAAGCGAGATGCGAGGCTAAGCTGCCTTCATTTTGTCTGCGTTGGTGTTCTTGCAGTTTTCGAATCGTGCCAATGCCAGCCCTGACAATGCTTGGCGTATTTTTATTGCATTGTCTCTTGAAGCAGTTACAGCGGTTCGACGATGTGTATCATGGTAAGGATACGTGATCCATGCCAGTCTTCCCAAATGTGCGTGCATAGAGGGATCCATACCACAGAAACAAGAAGTATATACAATAAAGAGAACGCCGAAACGACTTGGGCAGGAAAGGAATTTGGCTTGCAAAGTCTACACTGTACGAGTGGCAAAGGTTTCAGTCTCGCCTTTTGGCATCATGCTTTCCCGGCTCGTATTGAACCAATTAAAGAATGCTTGTAATACAAAGCAGTGGCATGCAATAACTTCTAGTGTCTGAGATTTGTCAAGTGACTTGGTGAAGCGCCCTTTAAAAAGTGAATGACAAACAAAACAAAAGCCACGAGGACATCTTATTTTTTTTTACCTAGGCATTACTTTCCCCCCCTGATAACACTCCATGATTTCGCATTTGTTCTCCATCGTCCTGCAGCTGCACCATAACACCTTCTGTACGGTGCGCGTGCAAACAGATGCTGGGGAGATGACGAAGCAACAGGGGTCAATTCATATGTAGAGGCTAATGGGCCTTCCTATTGGCTAAGGAGCCTTGTAGTTTTGACAATGCTGAAAGGAACTTCTGGGATGAAATACAGGCTGTACCCCATAGAGCCCTGAAAGCTCAGTTTATCCCGGTAACATGAATACCGGTCTCCGACTGTACTTGAGAGCAAAATCTGAGGTTAGATAGTGTGCATATAGGCAGCCATTTTGAAAATAGGCATTTATTAACACTAGTAAACATTTAGGCACAAACGTCAAAAATAGGCATTTATAGGCACTATAAAAACACTATACAAGCGATTCTTGACCTCTAATTCATGCTCGTATACCAGAGTGGCACGATAGTAATGCATGAAAGTAAATAGGCATTTGCTTATAAAGAGGTCTCTAGTTATGAGTATAGGGTCATGATATGACATGGTGGCAGTATGCGGATATGCACCACAGGTGTTTGACAGTTTTGTTCTATCTAGGCACGGTGAGTACAAACATTGGTAGAAATTTAAATGCGAAGGCGTTAAGAAGAAGCTGAAATTGGCAGCGTTGACCTGACGAATGCAAAAAATAAAAGTCTGTGTTCGAGCAGGAGTTTGCAGGCAAACTCCTGCTAAGACACAGACATTTCTGCTAGTACCGTCTGTTTGCGTGCAAATCGTGCCTTTCGTGACACAGCAATCGGCAATGGTGGCAGCAAAGACCATGTTGTTTGGGTTGTCGCAGATGCTTGCGAAGCCCCGCCGCGGTGGTCTAGTGGCTAAGGTACTCGGCTGCTGACCCGCAGGTCGCGGGTTCGAATCCCGGCTGCGGCGGCTGCATTTCCGATGGAGGCGGAAATGTTGTAGGCCCTTGTGCTCAGATTTCGGTGCACGTAAAAGAACCCCAGGTGGTCAAAATCTTCGGAGCCCTCCACTACGGCGTCTCTCATAATCATATGGTGGTTTTGGGACGTTAAACCCCACATATCAATCAATCAGATGCTTGCGAAGAATCCGATGACATCATCTTGTACATCTGACAAGATCACGACCCCGGTAGCGGTTAGAGTGCTGAGTTATGTAAATAAAGGTTTGTTTGCTACTTTTCAATTTCTCTGTTTTTAAACTAATAAAAAAACACATTGGTCGACCTATATTCGATTTAATTTTTCTCTCTGTCGTAGAACACTATAAGTAGGGGTCATCATTATAACTCATCATTCAACTCATCATTATAACTTACTCCTGACAACCCTGTCACAATAAACACCCTCGACTATCTGTTTAGCAGTGTGTGCAGCACAGTCCTGTTTCCACTGCTGTGAACATACTGCACACTTTTAATTAGCAGCAACTGAAATCGGTGCTAATGCACCATGTTACTGTATGCTGCCTGATACAGTCAGTCAATGGCCAATTTTTGAGACATGCTTGAATATTTGGATGTTTTCATCGCACCGCCACAAGCCCCATAAAGCCAGTGTATAAAAATGTCTGAAATGTCGAATGCTGAAACTAATGGGTGTCCGATGTTTCAGACTTTCTAGTCAAATTGTCGGTTTGAAGTAGTCATCTCACCGGCTCGAACCAACGCTTTCACATGTCCGTCTGTTTGCAGCCATAGTAGAGTCTGAAAGTTAGTTTTTTCACTATACCTAGGAATTGCAAGGTGGAGCATCTTGGCAATTTCAATGGGCCATTATCATTGCGCTAGTGTAGTGATGTCTTTGCAAATAAGCACCAGACGTGCACAGAGGCGTGATTGTGACAGGCAACAATTGTGCCAGTGCTATTTTGTTGTTGAAAATTTTATTGTGATGAGCATCTTCAGTTAACTCCTCAGTAGGACATGTGGTCTAACACACTTGTTAGCATACTGCAAGCTTTTAATAGATGATAGGCACCAAAATTCCTGCCTTGAGAACTATCTCAGATGTGGCTCGAGTGATTTGATTGTTGAAGTGAAATAAAAATACGTGATCTCATTTTTGATTTTCATTGTTTTGTCATTCTTAGTAAGTCCAAAAAAAAATATAGACATTGGCTTTAATACCATTCGTGCATTCATGCAAGAATTTTTCTGTGTTTTAATTTGTAGTTATGCCTTATTACTGGCACTCACTATAGATGAATTTTACTGTTATAATTGGCAGATTTTTTTCGTAAAGTAAATTTAAAAGTGGCATATTACGTATTACAATTAAATGAAATTCTTGCAGAATTTGTTCACCCACTTCTCAAAGTTTGAAAATAATGAGAAAAAAAGTGCACTAATGACGTGAGTAAATGGGGGAATGTAGCATTCAGCTTATGGTAAGAGACCATTATTGAGTGGAATAAGCTTCAAACACATCTAACGGGCTGCAGGACTGTTTCATTTTATTTCGCTTTGTGTGAACCATAGTGATGGCACGAATGCCACCATCAAGGACCTACAAATAAAGAAATAGGTGTGATTTATTGTATGACTTATTGCATGCATCTTTGAAGTTGGTGCTGCAGTCAAACCTGGGTATATCAAATCGGCAGGAGATCTTAAAAGAGTTCTGTATACAGGCACTGTATTTATTCTATTTTAATTGTAATGTGACCACTGTTTTAACGTGAGGGGTGAGCTTTCATTGCGCCCAGAAAGAAAATACAGTTATTTCATATTTCATCGTTGCACAAGGGTTGCCTTTAGGTAGCAAACATTTGGAAAAAACTGGCGTTACAACCGAGTAAATACAGTAATTGGAATGTAACATATTTCAGTGACATTTTACAACTGTTTAATATGCAGAATGACATGAATAATTTTTTATATTTGGGTTCAGCTATTTGTTTTGACAATGCGGACGAAGGGAGTGTGGAAAGCAAATGTGTCACACTGACGGGTGTGTGCATAATCTTACTTTTTGCAGAAGTACAAGCCCTTCAAAGGTGTCAAGTATGTTACGAAGGCCGGCAGGTTCCAAGTGAGAACGTGAAAAGAAGTCGAACTGCAACCTTGATAGGAGTGAGACGTAGCAGAAGTGTATTCTTCTAAGACGGGGTACCGTTCGTGTTCCACTTAACTTACGGTACAGCCTACGAAAAAGAAGCAAAGCTGCGCAGTTTGTGATTTCATCACTTGTGTGCGATGCTTGGCTTGCTCGAAGAAAATGAAAGGGTAGGATTTGCCGAACTGATAAAATTCTTCTCTTGAAGGTATTCCTGATGGACACGCGAAGAGTAGGGAAAAGTATGGCACTTTACATCCCGCTGGAAGACTGCAAATTTTTTTACGAAAGCTTCTGTAGTGGGAAAGCTGGAACTTTAACTTCTTTGATCTTTAACAAGTTGCTATCTGGCTTTTCAAGAGAATGCCAGCTTTTTGCCTTCCAGTGCTGTATAAGCTCTGTAACATTTGTCATTATTTTATTAGGAGTTCTTTTTGGGATATCTATTGGACTTGCAGAGGCAGGCAACAATTTTAATTCATGGCAAAAACATTTGAAGATAGAAAAATGTGTGAATGCCGTCCCAAATGTGTGGCAGTCATGACAGCTTTTGTAATGTGGTCCATCTAGTGGAAGTGCAAACTTTTATTCAGGAACAAATAGTTTAGTGTAAAGAAATGGCCTTTGCGGATATACTTGTTTTCTCTTTACATGTGTTGATATTTTAATACCATAGAGACTGGCTGTGTAGAGCCCGTTCGGCATTCTCCCTGGGTAGGGCTTTTAAATGCAGTGGCCATTAGGATGCTTCAGTGGTTGTACGCGCATCTATCAATGCTTTTGTCTGTGAAATCAAGCATTCTGATAACTACAAAGTGTTGACGCTTCGATTAAAAGCTTGAAATTTTTTTTTCTCATTATGAAATAACTTTTTACTCTTTTTGTGAAGTTATAGATTAGTGTACTTTTTATGTACAGGCAAAGTGAAATGTTTACAGAGTGCATCTTCCAGCAAATCAGGCCAATTTCATTTTATAGCGGTCCTGGGTACATAGGACTAGCATGAATAGCTATAATGGTTTGATAGGTTAACCGCAGAAGGTTTTAGAAGTTACGCAGGAGATATGAAACGTGCAGTATAAAGACTCAGTGCACACCTTTTGTCACACTCGTTATTTATATATCTCGAACTAAACTGCGCAAGACAAAGCCCACGACACTTGGCTTTTACTATAGAATTCAGCCTGGATTCCCATATGAGGAGAACAAAAAGTGTGTGCCTGCGCATTGAATTGAAGTGCGCATTGAAGTGTGTGCCTGCGCAGTGAATCGGCGACATTCTAGAACAGGCGTAGTGGCTGTGATGATCCACTGGGGGACTACTGGTTAGTAAAGAGGCCGTGTAGCTGCTGTTAGCATTGTTGAAGACTTGCACAAACGCTTCAGAGCAGTAGACTTGTGAACATCAGAAGGAGAAGAAGAAGGTATTTAATGAGAAGAAGGAGGAGAAGTTGGCCTTGAAAGCGGGTTTCTGGCCTCCTACTCCTCACAGGTGTAAGGGGAAAAGGCAGAGAAAGAGGAGGCTATGATGAGGGGTGATTGAGGCATTGGCAGGAGTCGTAGTTCTTTGTCCAAATGGCTTCTTCTACCATCACTCCCTTCACCATGACGCTGCTTCTTTTTCTAGCCCATGATAACAGTATGTAGCTCTTCTGTCTTGCTTTTTCTCTTCTCCTTCTGTGCGGTTGCATATGCATGAATTTTTTTCAGCACTGTTGATCATCGTCAAGGGAAGTTGAAGGCGTTGCAATATACTAGTGTGTGAGCACTGTTATAGTTTTACTTCGTATTTTGCCGGTTTTTTTTTTAAGGGGAACTCCGGTGATTTTTTTATATTCACCAATTTTCATAAAACTTTCAGCATATGTTATCTTTGGCATCCTGATATTATGTGCCAAATTATAAAGCCATAAGTGAATTAGTTTTTTTAGAAACCAAATTTTAAAGTTGGTAGCCTATTCCAGAATCACAATTGTTAACGTGGGCCATCCTGTGTATGTGACAAGCTATATATCCAGTCTTTCTACCCCGCCTCACCCAGCAGACACATGCCACACATGCTGCCATCTACGAGGCAATGACAAGGCGAGAACACTTCAATTTTGTCTGCTACATTGCATGTTAATCGTTGACATTGGGTCTCACAGTAATATTGAGCAATTAGGAGATTGATGCAGGGCTAGCGAAATCAAAAGGTAACACTTCCGCGTTCACATAGTAGCTGCAATCATTGCTGAACTCGTCACGGGTAAGTTCAGATAGGCTGGCACAGCTTGACTCAGCATTGGATTACATCGTCAGCTTGCTTTTCGCACGTTAGAAAGAACATGTGGGCTATGTTTACATTTTGGCCAGCCGTGTAGTCGTGGTTTCTTGATGTCATTGGATACCCACACGCAGCAGCCCCCCTGTTTCAGTTTTGACTCATTGTTTATTGCTTATTTAAAATTTTTGACGAGTCTCTCAGCAAAATGAACCATCCTGGCTATTAAAGGGCTGTTATTATTATTATTTGAAAATGCCATTATCGCCATATAGTGAAAAATGCACTGGAGTTTCCCTTTAAGCAGCTCGAAAACCGCCATGCAGCATGCATGTTTCCCCAAAAAATTAAGGTTGTAGATTTCCGGATCCCTTTTACAATGTTACAAAATGCACTTTGCCTTAACTTGAATATTAAAAATTTTCTATGCTTGATTTTAGTTTGCAAATTAAGTGGAATATATAAAAAAATATTCTAAGGAGCACCACAAAGCTGCAAACCTTATGTCATCGGTTTCACTCAGCAGTGATTAAAACTTTTTTTTGAATGCTTGGTACAAGTTACTTGAGACACTGTATATTATAACACTGAGCATCACTGTTAGCAACCTTCAGTGCACAATTGTAGACACGACACCATGCTTCAATAAAAATGAAACCAGCTGTTAACTCAAGTAAACCTCTTGCTTTATTCGCCTATTTTGTGATAGGCACCCATAGCAACCTAGAGGGGGTGGCACTGTCTAATGCAGGCCTCTGTGCGTGCCTGTAGGACAGGGTGACAGTCCTTTGAAGTTTTTCTATTAGATGAGCTGCACAGGAGTGTTGGGTGATAGAACTAGCACAGAAAAAGCTAGCAGGCATCACTTCAAAAGAATGGTGCAAAAAATATTCAGCATTTTTTTTTTTTTCAGATTGCCATCTTTTCTGAAATTTTGACCCTGCCTGTATATGGTTTTGTGAAGGGCTTCTGTAACCCTAATTCTTAATTTTGTTAGCAATTAACTCAAATTGTATTTGCTTTTGACAATTCAAGTAGTAAAAGTCATGGAGAATGACTAATTTTTGTGGTACTTTGTACAAGTTTCAGATATGATAATCTAATGTCGCGTTGGTGAGGACGATGTCTTGTAAGCATCCTATTGTTTTGTAACACAGCGTAATAATGGTTTGAAGCAAAAGGCATTGAATAGCCTACCAGCTTCCAATCTCCCTGGACTGTCATAAGACTTCCATTCTAAGCAGCTGTTAATTGATTGTGGTTTGTTTAGTAAAATTTATGCTGCATTGGATTGAAAATGTATTAAATGTGTTGAAGTTATGTGCTTGAGTTAGTGGGCATATTGGAACCTTGTGCCTTGGTATGTTCAGCATGTTTAGTCATTGAGTTACGTGGTATATAAATTGTATTTCCTTTCAACTCAAGTTGGTGTCCTGTAATCTTTTTGACAAAATTGATGCTCTGGCAAATCTTTCACTGTGCTCTCATTGTGCGACCACCATGCATGGCACACATAGTAGTAATACACAGTTTCAATAGTCAGTTTTTGTTGGTATTTTGATTGATTTCGATAATTATTTGTTTGTGAAATGTATCCCATCGAGCACATAGGCTGTCTAAGTAGCTCCCAATCATTCTACTGCAATTTCTTGAGAAGTCTGCCAAGTACATGACATTTTGGATGGCAGACTTAGGAAAGTGTGCTTGGTTCTTGATAGGTTTTAACTTCTATGTGATACAGACTTTCTCATGTGCATTGTGAACTGTTGAATGCTGCTAGGAGCTTCAGAAAGGGGGCCAGTTGGAGCTAGAAGTCGAAGGTTGGTGGCAGTTGTGTTTAGAAACTGTGAGAAAGGGCTCAAAGTGGTGCAAGTTTCATACAGAAAAATTGCGCATTCTTCTCAAGGAAGTTGCGCTTTGAGCAAGAGAACCTGAAAACACGATTGCATGGAAGATCACTGAGCATGGTAGATGACTGGTTTATCAGCCAGCATGGAGCTTGCAGTGTCACATCAGAAATTTACTCGGAGGCAGCCTTATGTGGCTGTCTTTAAGCTGTAAAAAAACTAGAATTAAGCCTAGTCGCATAATTGGCTAGCGTCTGTATAAGTCTGCTCTCTGTACGGGAGCACAACCGTACCAAAAAGGCACTGCACACTGGAGGTCGGCGGCAGAAGAGGATACCTTTTCGTGCTTAGCCAAATTACGTGACACTACTTCCTAGCATTTCTTACCTTCATGTGAATTTGAATTTGTTCACGTGACCAATGAGGCCAACCTCAGAACGACCTCCCCCCATTCAAACCACTGTCTCGATAATGGTGATGTTCATCACTGCGGTGGCGATGATATGGACACACTAGGAACATTTTAGCTGTTGCCGTGAGGTTTCATATCAAGTCTGAATTGATAACATAATCCTACGTGCAGCATGTGCCATGTGCGAGTTCAAGTGTGTGTTAGTGGCCCACGATCACAGCGGAGAGGAAATGCGCCGGCTACCGATTGTCGTGCAAAAGACTTATGGGGAGTCCCGGAGGAGGAGCTGCGCTGTTCCATACTTGGACAATCCAGGCGTGATCGCGTGCGTGTTATCTTGACAAGGATCTGCAGACGTCATATACCTTTCTACGTCAAGATGTACTTATGGGCTAGTTTGCTCATACCTACTTGCAGTATAACACCAGCAAAAACAAGGGACCAGGTGTGGGGGAACATCATACATGTACACAAGGCGCACTAACAAATGAAAGTTTATTCAGTAATTGTGCAGTATAAACACTGGCTCTTCATGAATAAACTGAAGAAAACTACAAGAGATATGACAATGCTTGGGCACTCCTCATGCATGCGCAAAACGGTTTTCATTAGAAATCTGACATCTTTCTAAGACAGCATAACAGTAGTAAGACGGTAAGTTGGGCCAGTTGGTTACAATTCATCGTGAACTTACAACGCAACACCAGAAAAAATACAGGACAGGGAAGGTCTTTTGCTCCTTCTCTGTCCTGTATTTTTTCTGGTGTTGCGCTGTAAGTAAGTTCACGATGGCAGCATAACAGATGGCATGCTGACACAAGGTTTTTGGAGCTTAATAATATCTAAGGCTTCAACAACCTTCCTTGTTATTCTGTGAGTTGATTTGGACATCATGCTGTTTTTATTCAAATGGAGGTGCACAATCGCAATTCCCACAGTGAACAGCTAGTTCCAAAATGTGCAACTTACAGGCACAAACTTTTGTCATCAAAATGAGAGCATGTCAGGCTGTCAGAAGACTACAGAAGAAGCACTGGTGTGATTCAAACTCGCGATTTGCTCATTACATAACAGGCACTTTAACCAACTAAGCCATGGCAGCACATGGTCGCTCAAGAAAATCTGACCGACACGCTCACAAAAACGAATAATTGATCTGCAACAACGAGTTGTCATAGGTAATTTGTTAACAAATTAAAACAATATGGCCTAATAATTTGCATACATTGTTTATTCATGTTCTATGGCACGTATTATGGTCTTAAAATACTGGCTTTTTTTATTGCAAAAACTCATGTACAGTTCCACGGTACAATATACGGTTAGTGAGCAAAATAATAAAAGAAAGCATGCCAGGTTGTTAAAAGACCACTGTTACGTTTGGCCTGGCAGTTCATCTTAACCGACATCATTGTGCGTGAGCCGGTCTGTAAGGATGCTTTCACTTCTATATTGGCGCCAAGTCGGAAGCACCCCGCACGACGCTGTCCTGCAGGTAGGCCAAGCAATTTGCTGTGGTCGGGTCACAATGAACTCGACAGAAGCTTCCCGAACAACCCTTTTGTTGAACGGGGTCGACCAGCGTGAGACGGCGCCACTGTTGCAGTTTTCATGCGGTCAACCTCTCCACACAGCCATTGTCGCCTACGCGAGGTCGTCGCAGAGCACTGACAGTTCGGAAGCGTGGGAAGGCGTCGCAGTAGCCGTTTTCAGAAATCGAGCACCTGGACTATCATGTTCGAGATGGTTCTGGAACTCTGCAGCTCAACGCAGCCATGGACCGCTACTGACGTTCGTGTCAGCAGCCATCTTCTCCCCCGAGGAGCACAACTTTCTCCTCCACGGGGCTCTACCTCCTCACCCTACGATATCTTCAAGATGTGGGCCGGGTGCGTCATTGTGTGGTGCTCTCGTGCTAACCAGTGGACATTTTCACCCATGTTCTTCTTCTCACAAGTAGCCCAATTTCTGCACCCTTTCTGGTGGGTGGACCACTGAGACTTCACGTCAGCTGATTTGTGGCAGCAGTGATCACCGCCTTCTTCAGACCTCCGTGTAAGAGGACGACGGGCTGTAAAAGCCGAAGACATTTTGTGCATATGAGCTGAATCTCGGTTCAGTTCCATCATATTTCTTCCATCATGTAAATAAACCTTCGTTCTTTCTCTAAGAACGCATCTTCTCACTGGCAAAGATCAGCTATGCGAACGACGGCAGGGAGCCAGCTACCGTAAAGATACCTGCCTTACCTGCCATCAACCTTGAGCCCTTTACACCACATAAAGAAAAAGCACCGGTGTGATTCGAACTCACGATCTCCTGTTTGCGAGACAGGCGCTTTAACCAACCAAGTCAAGGCAATTCTTTCAATTTATTGCCTGCTTTGACAATACAATAATAAATCACAGCATATATCCACAGAGTGAATAATGAATGGGGCGAAACGTCCGTCTGTCTTTCTGTGGATATGCTGTGCTGGCTACGCCGGAGGGATGAACTGCCCCAGACCATTAGGAGCATCGCCCTAATATAAACACATTGACATTGTAGTTGCACTAAAATCATATGAGCACCTTGAAATTGTTTGAAGTTTGCAAAATCATCTAGAAGAGCCACCCAATCATGGGGCTCGGCTTGTGCCCGGTATTTTTCTCTACCATGTGCAGTACTCACAATAAAATTTTCCCATACCGTGGAAACTTTGGCATCAACATGGCGTACTGCCATTCTTCTTTTCCACAAACTGTGGAGGCTCGGAAGCATGAACATGTGGTAGCGTATTCCATCACATGTATTAGTGGGCAGAAACCATATACCTATGGGTGTAACTGCTGGATATTTTTTAAAAGTTTGTTTTAGTGTCCCAGTGGAAGGCTGCATCTAAGCAGTTCATGAAAGCATGATTGATTGTCTCTGGTTTTTTTTTTTTTTTTTTACACAGCAAGCAGTCACCTGTACATGGTACATCAATACCTTTCTTCTCTGACTTGGTTTTTACCGATGACATATTGGTATGCAATTGATAGAAAAATGATTTAACTGTAGATCGAACCGGCATCCTTTCAGCACGCTTCAACACATCATTCCCTGGATTTTCTGTAATAACAACTCTGTATATTTGTACTGGTAACATTACATAAACTAAGTCTTTATGCAACGTTTTCCAGGTAACTTTAGACAAGTAGTCCCAAAGAGTAATACACGAAATGACCTAACCACTTCACACATGTGCTTATGTTTTTCCCTTCGTACTCGCAATGTGTAATGACAACACATCAATAAAACATATACACATATTAACACATTGTAGTCACACTAAAAGAACATGGTCAGCTCAAAATTGTTTGAAGTCTACAAGATCATCAATGACAGCCAGCTAATCTGGGGGCTCGGCTTGTACTCGATATATTTCTCTAACATGTGCAATACTACTAATGAAATTTTCCTGTACTGTGACAACTTTGACATCGAGATGGTGTACTGCCATTCTTGTTTTCCACAGGCTGTGAAGGCTCAAGAGCATGAACATGTCGTATGGTGTTCCATCATATGTATCAGTGGGTAGAAACTGTATACCTATGGGTGTAATTGGCAGATTTTTTTGAAGAGTTCGTTGTAAAATATCCCAGTGGAAGACTGCATCCCAGCAATCAATGAAAGCATGATCAATTGTCTCCGATTTTTTACACAACAAGCAGTCAATAGTCCACGGTACGTCAATATCTTTTTACTCGAACCATGTTTTTACTGGTAGGGTGTTCTTGTGCAGTTTAAAGAAATACGATTAGCTGTTGATGCAACAAACATCCTTTCAACACACTTCAACACATCATTCGCTGGACTTCCTGTAATAACAATTCTGTATATTGGTACGGGTAACATTACATCAACTAAGTCTTTATGCAACTTTTTCCTGCTAACTGTAGACAAATATTCCAAAGAGTAATACACAAAACGACATAACCACTTTACGCATGTGCCCACACTTTTCCCACCATACTCTCAGTGCATAATGACTTAATTCTGGCAGAGCATTTGCCAGCTGTACCTGCCTGACTGTAAGAAATCATTCTTTTTATCTCGTAAAAAAAGAAAACTTGACACAAGTTGCTTGATATACAAGAGAGCAAGCCCCCAGTCCACCCCTAGGAATTGACCGAAACAAATTAGTACGACTCACATGTTCCAAAATTGATAATCATATTAAGTACTGCAAAAACCCAGTGTATCTTTTGCAAACACACCCTTGTCATGAATTACAAGCACTCGCGCCGCCAAACATTGACAGGCCTCGGGAAATACAGCTACTTGTTTTTTTCCTTCATTTTTGTAGTTTCTTCTAGCCAATAATCTGTGCTATCTTTATAGTGCTGCAGTGGCACTTGCAGGTACTTCAAAGGTATCATCCACCGTGCTGAATAAAAGTGTTCAAGCCTTACGTCCCGTCCCAGTTTCTATGCCATAAACCGATGCTTTTATCCCAGGTTAGCTCGGATCCTGATTTCCTTCGGTATGCTTTTGCGACTCGAACAGCTTTCTGGACGCTTTCTTAATAGTTACATTATACGGCTGTGTCATTGGCTCGGGCTAGTACCTTCACTTCGGTTTAATATTTTCGTTATTGATAAAAGCCAAGCAAAAGGGCTCATGGTATAATGTGAAAAGTAAAAGGCTTAGTGGACGCCCTTGCTGGGCACTTGATAGAACAGGAATTTTTTTGCTATGGGTTTTATTTTAATTATAACCTGTATCATACAGTCCTGATATTCAATTTCAACACCTTGCCTAATAACATCACCGACGTTAACGAAAGTATTAAAAACAGCATTTTGTGTGACACTTTATCGAAGGCCTTTGCCAAATCTACTTGCAAAGCATCACAACATTCAAAGGCACTGCTTACTACATGGATGTTTGTGCAGATGGTTCACCCCTTATTGCCACATGTTTGATGTGGCTCAACCAAGCCTTCGATCACAGTGTGTAATATCTTCCAAAGAATCTTCATTATACTTTGTGATTTTTAATTATAACCATGTGGGCAGTTCGAAAAGATCGTGGTAGTTTCTTTTTGTTGTATGCTTCCTCGAATATATGATATAATATATACGACACTCTCAGGTGCGAAAGCCTTATCGAATTCCACTCCCAAGCCGTTCGGCCCTGATGCCTTTTCCTATCGTCATATCTTCTATCGCGCGTGTTCAGTTCTTCTCGTCTGCTTATCTTCTGTTCTAGTCTCCATTTTCCTTTTTCTCTAGCCGACGAGGCATGCAAAAAATTTGTTTAGAAACCCATTACCACGGGTCTCTTGTCACCAAATATTTTGCGGTAATATTCTTGAAATGCGTGCCCTATTACTATATTGCACTCTGAAGTTATTTGTCCACCGTATCTTATTTGTTGAATTTCATTCTTTGGAGCGTATCGCTTTTCGTCAGCTAAAGCACTTTTACTTTGCGTCTCATCGAGTCAAACTTTTCAGCTTAGGCATGAACCACAGCTGTCTTACATTTTTTATTGTCGGTAGCTTCCACTTCCTTCTTTATTTTGCTAATATCTCCAATAAACATCCTTGGTTTGGTACTCTCCACTTCTAGCAGCATTTCAAATTGTAGTTGCAGTTCCTTTTTCTTCATAATTGGATGGTTGGCTAGTTATCAAGCATTTTTTTATTTCATCTTGTACTCTCTTAACGAACAACTCATCTTCAAAATCGTGCTATTGATTTTTCCAGAGGTACCAAGTGAGTTTGCGCTTTTTTGGTCAAGAGCCAATTTCACTGAAGGAGACTGGCTGCACACCGTAGTTATTGCATTTCGATACTAGATTGAGCGAGACACTCTGTTTAGTCTCGTGTGACTGTCTCGTTGATATTGCGTGTATTCAGGTTTTGATACGCTCATCAAAAGACGGCCAACATCCCAGACAACAGTCGACATCTTATGCTCGTCCTCGAAAGGTGCAAACATCCTTGTCGGCTTGGCAGCATCCTGAGAATGTTCTCTGAACATCATTTGCAGGATTATCTTTAAAATGTTCTCATGCGGACGTGTTCAGTACAGCAATCAGCTTGGCTGTTCATCAAGGGAAATTACAGGATTTGTTCAATGAATGCCATGTGGCTACAGATTTATAATTGAAAACATTGCTGAGGCACATGCTTTGCCTTATTTCGAATGAATACATATGTTAATTGTCGCCGTAACTATGGTACGCAATGCTAAGGGTTAATAAATGATGATTATAATCATCTTTGAGGTGCTTATACTATGTGGGGTGTGCAGCCACAAAGGTGTTTGTTAGTCAGCATTGATGAGTGTAATCTGGTGTGGACTCCTGAAGAGTTCTAGCTTGCATCAGCTTACACCAAAAGCCACGCTTCGTGGACAGAATCGGCGACTTCTTTTCATGTTGATAATTAAAGTTGCATGGCTGCATCGGCGGCGATTGCTATTTGATAACGATTTCGTGCACCTTGTATTGCATCATCTTTCAACTTGCCTCCCCGTGCGGGTGGTAATGGCAGTTTACGAAGTGCGCGCCTTTGTGTTCGGCCTCTTTATCTCTTTACATCAAATTCACCATACACTGTAGCCTCAACAACTGCTGTAGCTGAGGCCAGAGTGGCATGGGCTAAAAAAATCAGTCTATCACCGATTTCTAGTCTGAATTCAAAATGACGGTTAATGACCAAACGTAATTTACAAAGCTGAATGTTAAAACGATAACTTTTGCAAAAACAAAATGACATTTTTCGAGTAGCATCTCCCCTTAGTGATATAGCATATGTTTTAACTGTAGCACGTGCAATAATGACATAAAGTACAGGAATGAAGTTTGATCAAAAATCGACTCGCTACTGGTAAGGGTCAAAGCTAGAATCATGGAATAATGCATTCAATGCTGTGCCAACTGAGCTATATATGAATCTTTTACATATATCCAAGTGAAAAAAGCAAGTTAAAAGGAGGTGCAATTAAAAAAAAAAAAAAGTTGCCTTAATCTGTAGCCTACAGTAATGAAATTTTTAATGTTATATATATGCTTTTATGCTGATTTCAAATATATAATCAGTTTTATAGTAAGTTGCACAGTTTTCGTTTTATGCCATGATGAAATTTTGTAAAGTATAACTTTTTTTGGGCAGACTCTTTCTGTCTCTAAGCTTTTATAGTTCTTAGCCATTAATGACTCATATTGCTCTACATTAACTATATAATACAAATAACTCTGAAAAAGTGGGTATAAGACATTTTTAATAGACAAAAAAATTTTTATGCAAATATTTTTTGAATCCTCAGCCCATTCTGATAGCTTACTTGAGGTTTGTAACATTGTGCAGGCAATATAGTTTTAAAGAAAACTTGCACCCGTCATATATTAAGGAATGTGTGGGCAAAATTTAATCCCTGTCGGCTATCAGAAGCACCGAAAACATAATTTTCAGACTCAAGAAGTTGCCCGTAAGAGGATCGTGAGAAAAACATTTTGAAAATATAAGCGAAAGGTCATCTATGCAGAAAATATATGTTTTTAAGATGATTCCTTCTATCGTGAGAACTTGGCTATCGTGGTTATTTTGAGCTTATGGCTTCAGTGAACTCATACGAAATGCAGTGGCAAGCAGCCAGGCGACTATTTCCACAGGACTCTAATAAATGAGCTTTTTTTCGTTTTTAGTATCCAGCTTGTGTGTTTTTTTTTTAATTTTAACCTTCTTTGAGTTTGATTGCAATTTTCAGTTTTTTGTCATGAAAGTAGAGACGCTTAACTTGTGAAAGCAAATAAAAACTAAAATGCGTACTTTTGAGAGAAACTTCCGTTTTTGGACTTCACCTAACTGTACCTATGCAGAATTAGCTCTGGAACACTGAGAGGTACTTTATAGAGCACAGCGCTAAACAGGAAAAAACGGTGCGCTAGTATAGCAAAAAAAAAAAAAAAAGGTCTGGTGACAGCCTGGGAGCGTGTTTTTCGTAAATGCAGATGAAAAACAAAAAAAAAGGAGAAAAATGTGATTGTTTTATATCGAAATAGTAACAACGATTCAGTTTCTAAGCCAAAAGTGCAGCTGCCTTCTGTACAAGCATTTCAAGTCTATACCGGAAGAGATGCGTGCAGTTGAGAGCCAGCAAAGTGCGTTCACAGAATGCACTCCAATCGCAACATTCTCTTCTGAAAGCGGCAATCAGCTTGCATCATTTATGTTTGGTAAACAGCACTTTAACTGATGAGTGCTTCCCATAGGTACACCTAACTTGCTCACTGGACTCTGGCTTTGCACTTGTTACATATTACAAAGAACTTGTCATGTCGTGACACCATGCATCATTCAATGAGACAATATCAAGACAAAACAGATTTTTTTAAGTATTTGAAAACAGTTTCAGAACACCGCAAAACACTACTCTTACCGTGAGAGGACACTTGGAAAGCAAGAAAATGCACAAAGAAAAATGCTTGTAGTGATGCCACCTTAAAATTGCCACACCAAATGCCGTGACTTCATAGATTCCGACGACGTATACTGATTCATGCATTGATCCTAAAGGTAAGAATGAAGTACATTGTCCTGTGCATAGGCTGTAGAGTTACTGTGCCAAGTTTCATGAAATTTCATTGAGCCAATGTTGGCGAAGTGCGAGAAATATACAAAAAAATCTGCAATGTTATGCGTGGAAATTTTGGTAGAAAATTTAAAAATGAAACCTTTACATTAATTTTTCCTTGTCTTGATAAACACATGCTTGTAAAATTAATGACTTGGGAATTCTCAGGGTACATTCAATCAATCTAGGCCAACTATTGATTTGTGGGGTTTAACGTCCCAAATTCGCCATATGATTATGAGAGACGCCGTAGTGGAGGGCTCCGAAAATTTTGACCACTTGGGGTTCTTTAACGTGCACCCAAATCTGAGCACACGGGCCTACAACATTCCAGCCTCCATCAGAAATGCAGCCGCCACAGCCAGGATTTGATCCCACGACCTGCGGGTCAGCAGCCGAGTACCTTAGCCACTAGACCACCGCGGCGGGGCAATCTAGGCCAACTAATACCTTTACTTGGGTGTCCTTTTGGCCAACAGATTCCGAATTCCTCTCCAAATGTGTTCATCATCTCAAATGCAATAGAAAAATTTGTGCTAACCTAATGCGTTACATACAGTTTACTGCTAAATATGTTCACGAGAAAACAAAAATTCTTGGTCACGTGGAAGTTTTCTACAGAAAATCATCCAAGTGTTGTTTGTCAGAAATTTTATTGAGAGTATTGTTTCTTGTTGCAACACAAAAATTGGTTTAAATATAAAGCAAAGGCATTTGCAAAAGCTCTTCAAACCTCAATGACTTTATTGGAATTTTACTGCCTTGTACATCTTGAAGAATTCCGCTGGAACATTCTATGTTAGCATTCTTCTTTGCAGTATTGTACTATGTATAAGGGAGTAATACAGTGGCGTACCAACTCTTTCGTGAGTGGGGGGGCTAACCTACCGCACTCGTCAACCCTATGTGAGTGTGTATATATATATATATATATATATATATATATGAGATCTAACAGACAGTAATGCCAAGGAATGTACAGGGGAAGTTATTAGAACCAATGGAATGTAAATAAGAAGGAAGAAAAGTGGATGAAAAAATAACCAACCACGGCTGGTTATTTTTTCATCCACTTTTCTTTCATCTTAAACACGGAAAAACGAGCCCTTAGGTATACACGGAAAAAGTTAAAACATGGAAAAATGAGCCCTTAGGTATACACTTCTTTCCCTTATATATATATATATGTATATATTACAGAGAGACAACTTCTTCGACACGCTCGCACACTTTCATGTGATTTTTCATACCCATAGCACTTTTATATATTTGTCATGCATGATGCATGTAAAAATTACACGTGACACTTTTTATGCATGACCTTGCAATTTTCTGCATGAATACAATTATGTGTATGGCAGCCTCCTCATTAGTAAATAATTTATCATTGAATGACATTTTTAATAATTTCAAACAGCTCACAAAGAATTCAGTTTTTAAATGTGAAGCACTCCTTGAGGAGCCAAAAGGTATTTTGAGCATTTTTATCTACTTATTTCAGCTTCCCACTAAGCTCGAGTCCACTGCTTTATTCGTCGTCGCCTTCCAGGCTGCTCCCATCGCTCCAAGTTGGCATAAGTAAGGCTGATCAGATTTATCGGAGATTAAATCGGGAAACCTTTCTTGGCACTCCCAGTACGGTAAATATTTAGAAAGATTAGTCGCAATCATGTGTTCTCAGCAGCTTCGACAGAGCAGCAGTGATAATAATCCTTTTCGATGGAAGAAAATGATTTTCCTGAAGCAGCAAATGCTTTGACCGGTTCATAAAAAGTTTGTCCCATCATTACCATCTATAACTGCCTCGGCCAGTCGCAGCAGAATAAAAACATGAACAAGTGATGTAATATATAGGGCCCCTGTTCAGCAGCGCTAGCCTGCTTTACATTGCTACTGCACAGGGCGGAAAGGCTCGTAGAGAGCCTTCATGGAAAATCTTCACTTATCACTACATTGTACCTCTTCCTCATAATAAATTCTTTTCCTCGTAACAATATAATTGAGGGATTACAGTGATGTGAGAAAATTGGCCTTGGTTGTTGTTTTCCCCAGCGTGCAGTCGACAGTGGTCACTGTCGAATTTTATATTTTACAAGAAAAATCTGTTTAAAGAAAGCATTTTGATCCTGATTGAGGCTCATTTTGCACAATGTGGTGCTCCAATTAAAAATCAGTGTTAACTTCGATGCAATTGGATAAACAGTTTTTATAATGTAAGTGTTTAAGAGATAAAATTGTGACGTGCAAAACCAGTTCTTCCAATTAATAAACGAGCATTTGAGTAATATGCTTTGAATGCTACACTTCGAATATTCTTTACATTAATGTCTTCTATAATTATTCAGATTTATTAGGAAGTCTGTAAATACCCTGCTGTAATTTTTCAAGAGCGCAGTGCTCGCAAATAAAGGTGACATCACCCCGCGAGGTCTTCATACTTGAACGGACAAAGTAGATGAACTGCAATAGTCGCACATGAGATTTTCTATCATAACATATTGTATAGTAGAAATGTTCCAACTAAAGAAAAGGCATATCAAGATGTCCAGAATAAAGATATCATATAGAAAAAAGCCCCTGCATATAAAACGTCCTTTATTGAAGTTTCTTTAGGCCTTGTTGAAGCTTTGCTACTGGTAAGTACGGCCAAGTGCCATAAGCCTTGGCGCAAAGACTTCCACATCTATGCTTCGTGGTGTTGCCGGGACACTCTGGTCTTAGATTGTTGAGGTCTGGACAGTACAAGGGCAGTTGGCCAAGGCTCGCGCAGCCCCCAGATTACCGGTCGGGTTGGTGACCTCAGCGCCAAAAGAATGGCCGACCCGAGCCTTGTCCAGGTGCCATAACACTCGCCAGTCACGACCTACCAGTCAGAGTGAGGATCAATATTGCATGCTAGGTCCAACACAGCTCACTTTACCTCATTGTTAGCTGAAAAGAAAACAGCGAAAAAAGTACGAGGACACAGAAACATAGTACACATACTAACGCTGAATGTGTACAGCTTCTCCGTCTTCTCATGCTTTTTGGGACATTTTTTCCCAGCTAAAAATGTACCGATTCGCTTGAATCAAAGTCCCACTTACCTCAGCTTCGACAGTCAGAAGGGTTCTTCGGATAATCAATCACAGGCTGGGTGGCCTGCGAAGCAGATGGTTTGCCAGCTTTGGTGCTCCTTGGACGGTCGTTATGGTTCAGGGGAACCTGGCATACATAGCGCTTGCTGGCCTGGTTGGACTGCTCATGAGTGGCCAGAGCCTGGGCAAGAGAGGGTGGACTGGCTTTGGTAGCCTGTGGGGCTACCAAGTCTCTTGTTAGTCGGCCTCCTAGACGCTGCAGGGATGCATGGCTCTGGGCTTGAGGGGCCTGTTGGCTGTAAGGCTGCTCGATCTGATATAGGACGGAAGCCTGGTTGCTGTTCTGCCTTCTGTTCGAGTTCGCGAGCGTGATCCCAGCGACGTTCCTCGTCACCACAGCCCGCCTTTCCAATGACACGCATGCTGCAGGCACGTGCGGTTGACGGCTGCGGGTACATGGCAGGCAGGTACCACCGGGTGGCCGTTCGCACTCGGTGACTGGTGATATGCACGCTCTAGCTGGCTCCGCGACCCACTGCTCATCGGGCTCATGATGGAAAGGCTGTGCACCTCCTGGAGCTGGCACCTCGTAAGGAGGGTCGTCGCTAGTTTGCGTGCACAGCAACATTGTTGTTTTATCTGGGCAGGTAGCCAGGTGCTGAAGATATCCATCCGGTTCAGCGGGCGCGTCGTGGTCAGGGTTGAAGGGGCATGGCTTTCGTTGTAGCCGGCGACCGTCCCGTCGACACTTCGACACGTGTATACTTAGCCGCCCTCTCTTGACCTTGTGGTGACAGATGTACGGACAGATCACCAGGTCGCCTTGCAAGATGTTGAATGTAGCCATTAATTGTTGAGCGTGTGGTTTAGATCGAGGTCTTTGCGTCTCAGCTAGCCGCGATCTAGACTGTCGGCACAATGGCGGCTGTGGCTACTTCCGCTGACTTAACTGAGCCCAGCGCTTTGCCTAATGAGGTCACAAACCCCAATCGTCCAATCAAAGAGAAGCTTCGTGCGTCCAATGAAATGCAGCCGCGACAGAGCAACACAGCGCGTGCATGCCTGGCATGCTCAACAACGCTGATCTGCTCACTCACGGTCCGATGTGACTTAAATAAAATTAAAAAAAAACTCCGCATCTCCACGAAGTGAATGAGGACAGTTGTCCACTTGTCTACATTATGGAAGTCGCCGGCTTACATAAATGGTTTACGCTTGTACGTTATAGTGCTTCCTTCATCTGTTGTAAGCAATTTTTTTGCATTTTATTCATATATAGCACCTGTTTTACCTATAGCGTTAAAGAACCCCTATGGGAAAAAAACGAATGTAGGGCATGGTGTAAACCACCACCCACCATTACACCATTATAGTGGATTAATGTAGTGGGTGAATAGTGGGAAACGCCCACAATAGCGCATAGCGGGATATGGTGGGTGCTGCAGTGCCGGCAACGCTTGAGCGCGAAATGGTGTCAGAATCACCGTGACGAGCTGCCACAAAAAATAAAAAAGAATTTATAAAAACGGTATGAAAAACACCCGTTCCGTAAAAAAAAAGGTGCCACGGAGTATCGAATGTGCAACCTGCAGATTCCCATTCGAAGACACTAACCACTGCGCCATGCCATTTTTTTTTCTTTAATGAATGACATTATCACCAGTAAAGTACACAGAACATACTTCATCAGAAGTCAGACAAACACACACAAGCGTCAAGAACGGGAAGCCACTCCGGAACGGGGTCAAAAGTCTCGACAACACTGCGCACTTGAGCAGCTGCTTCTCGGAAGACAGATCTCGTCGACCGTTGTGGCTCGGCGTGTCTATCGATCATGCGACTTTTCCATAATAAATAAAGTCCCAACAACATAAACAAGTCGAAAGGAGTACTATCAGTCAGACTCTTTTTGAACGGAAGGAACCTAATACCATGGGCTGTGATTGGAAGTTCTTTTCTTAACGTTCTTTTTAGAATGTCCCAAAAATAAAAAGCATCACGACAATGAATAAAACAATGCTCTATAGTCTCAGGTTGGTTGCAGAGTCTACAATTCACTGTCCAGGGTACGTATATTGATTTTTCATTCAGCCACGTTTTCACTGGCAGCGTGGAAGTGTGCAGTTTAAAGAAAAATGTTTTCGCTGAAGGAGATATACACATTCTACGTACACGAAATAATACATCGTGACCAGACAGAAGCGAATATGGCTTTCGATAAACAGGTTCGGGGAAAAGATTATTCACAAGTGCAGTGGTTAAATTTGTTCTGTCAATAGTATACAAATACTCTAAGGTAAACCTGGCTTTCAAAAAACTGACAGTATCAACAATTTCTTTTAGGAATACCCGCAACGGCAATTCCTTAGCAACGCTTGTTGTGACATGAATAAAAAGAAGGTGGTAACATAGACGGTTACGAAGAACCGCTAATAGAAATGGGTGGCACACATCCTTGAGGTAGAAAAATCGCAACACCAACTGTCGCACGAACAAATGCACAAGGCCGAGGCCGCCCTTTTCGAGTGGAAGAAAAAGATTGTCTCTTCTCATGGGTTCCCAGGAAGAGCTCCAAATAAAGCAGGCAAATATCCTATGAAAGGCCTGAATGTGTACCCGAGAGCAATGCAACACCTGCAGAATATAAATAAGCTTCGATACAAGGAATATATTGCACGCTTTCGCTCTGGCAAAAATGGAAAGCTCCCGTCCGTGCCATGTTGCCACCTTTCGGTGGATCATAGTTATCGCAGCGGTCCAGTGTGGGCCGCTGTTACGATAGTTATCGAGAGGCACACCAAGGTATTTCATAGGAGCCGCATTCCAATGAATATTTGCGAAGACCGAAGGAGTTGTAGCCCACATGCCTAGCCAGAATCCACTACTTTTAACAAAATTTATGCTGGCGCCAGCGACTTCACAGAAACGTAAAGTAGTGTTGACTGCTTCTTGAACGCTGGGTTTATCAGCGCAAAAGAAGGCAATGTCATCTGCATAAGCTAGAACTTTAACTTCCTCAGCATCATATCGGTAGCCTTTTACGCTGGACTTTAGAAGCACACTTAAACATAATGGTTCCAGAAAAATTGCAAAAAAGCAAAGGTGACAGCGGACATCCCTGACGTACAGATGAATTTAACTCTATTATATTGGAAAGTGTGCGATTTACAATTAGCCTAGTTGTGCACTTCTTATAACAGAGTGAGATACCATTGTATAGTACATCACCCAACTACAGGTGTCTTAGGAGCCGGAACAAAAAAAGCATGCTGTACCTTATCAAATGCTTTTGCAAGGTCTATTTGAAGGAGGGCTACTTGGTCCATGCTACCATCTATACACTCAAGAACTAAACGTGCAATATGAATGTTTGTCTGTATAGAGCGACCACGAATTCCACATGTTTGGTGGTCACCTACACATTTAGTAACCACTGTCTGTAGCCGATTTGTCAACAATTTAGCAAATATTTTGTAGTCAACGTTACATAACGATATAGGCCTGTATTCGTTAACTCCCTTTAATGCGTTAGGATCAGCACTTTTTGGGATTAATGTTGTATGGCTCTGATAGAAAGAAGGAGGAAGTTCACCACGGTCATAAGCCTTTTTAAAAAGTTGATCAAGGAAAGGTATCAGAAGTTCCTGAAAAGCTATGTAAAATTCGCCACTAAGGCCATCTGGGCCAGGAGTTTTGTTTTTCTGCAAAGTTGTTATTGCAAATCTAATTTCCTCTCTGGTTACTGGCCCCTCTACAGAGAGTCTATCATCATCTTGTAACTGAGGCACAAGGGCAATGAAGTGGTTAGCTTCTTCCTAAAAATTCTCCTGAAGCTCAGCCGCGGTGAACAAACATTTGTAATAATCTTCAAATGCGGCTCTTATTTCACATGTCTCTGTTCAAAGGGAACCCCGCTCCTCAATTTGCAGTATCTGTTTAGAAAGTGCATATCTCTTTTCATCCCCGAGGGATTTTTAGTGGGTTCCTCTTCAGTGAAATGGGTAACAAGGGAACGAATCTTAGCTCCTCTGTATAAATCTGTATCATGTTTTTGTATCTGTGCTCCAATCACATTTATCTCGTCCCCGTACAATCCCGGCTGTTGACTTTGAAAAGTATGGAGCTTATGAAGTAATTCATAAAGATAGTGCTTTTCAGCTTTTTTTCTTTGCGCTATTTCGCATGAAATACTAATTGCCTGATACTTGACTCTTTCTTTGAACCTTTCCCATTGAGCGAAAATTGGTAGCTGTCGACACTGTGTTACCTCTTGTACCGATTCTTTTACTATTTTAACAAAACAATATTCGCGCAACAACTGTACGTTAAGCTTCCATAGGTCCCAGTTTAGAGGGGTTTTACGAAAATTTTTAGGACCCCAAGAAACACTGACCAAGCAATGGTCTGTAAAAAATATGGGCTTTACAGCATAATTATGAATGTGAGACCATAAGCTTAGAGATACATATACACGGTCAAGCCGAGCATGAGAGATGCCTTGAAAGTGCGTGAATCTCACCGAGGAAAGTGCATGCGCTCCCACATCTATTAAATTGTGGTCATTCAATAGTTTCTGCAATAAGGCTGCACTTGCATCATAACGATTTGTTATATATGAATGATCTCTAGCGTCACAAACACAATTAAAGTCTCCAAAAACTACCAAAGTTCTGTCTGTGTCTAGTAGCGAAGTTAAAGAAAGGAAAAAAGAATTCCTTTCATTCACTTTGGAGGGAGCATAGACACAGATAAACCTCCACTTATGGGAATAAAAAGATAAGTCGCAACAAATGAAGCGTCCTTCTCCATCAACATGTAGTGACGTCAAAATATGATTCAAGTGCTTTCTAATTAATAAAAAGCATCCAGCGGATGCACCACGTGCTGGGCTGATGTACAAATTGTAATCACGGAAAACTTCCAGTGCAAGATCGGCGTCACGAGCAGCGGAAATCTTAGTCTCTTGCACTGCAAGTACATCAATGTTGTACTGCTCAAGCACGTGGCGCAACTGCCACTGACGCCTTACATTCCTCAAGCCACGTACGTTGAGTGTCGCTACACACATGGGAAACGTTAGCGCGGTAGCCATTTTGATATCTTACTACTTTTGTAGGTCACCTTTAGCCACAGGCCAACCTGTGGCTTTACCTCCTTTGCACTTTTTAGGAGCACCTTCCTCAGGACGCTGGCATAGGCGGCGCGTCTCTCGGTCCTCAAAGAAGGTGACACGTGGACCACACGAAGACACTTGCTCTGTCGTTTCTGGCGCACTCGTTGTGGCTTCACCGGTGACCGGTGCCTGACGCTTCCTTGTCTGACTGCAATCCATTCCTTCTTGTTCCTCATTGTCAGGAGGCTTGTCCTTAAGGCCTTCCAAGTGGTGTTCGTCAGCAGCATTGCATTCATTTATGCTTTCACTGGCGTCGTTAGTGGTGTTATTTTGCATGCCAAGGGTATCCATGGACAAGTGTTCCGCTTCCTTTAAGGCACCTTCTGCTCCTCCCGCTGCTTCTCCTGTCGCATCAACTACCTCAGTGACATCCATAAGATGATCGAGACGTTGGTCTTCTGTGCCTTGGCCAGAACGGAGTTTGTTGGCATAAGTTGACACGCAGGCATCCGACGAGTGACCAAAACGCTGGCGTTGCAAGCACCTCGGTGTTTTGCACTGTCGTCGTACATGCCCCACTCGCTTGCACCGAAGACACAGTGGAGGCCTACCGGGAATAAGTACGAGACATTGGTGGCCATAGATTGACATGAGGTGTGTTATTGAGCTCACAGGGATGGTGTCCTTGAGCTCCAAGGCAACGTCTCTATTTGTTGTCATTCATTGTTTCATTCCTGCACATCCCCATGCCTCTCTTTCAACGTACTTCACAACGCCATAAGCTTGGAACGCCTCTTCAACACGTCGCGATTCAAGATGAGGCGGAAGCCAAAGTAGTTTCAGCCTAATATTCTTGGTCTCCGGATCTAGCACCATGCACTTCAGCCCTTTTACACGGAGCTCACCACAAGTGACGAGTTTCTGTTTCGCCATGCTGTTTGCACACGTAACCATCCATACATGGCTCATTTGATACTGGCCAACTCCAATAATGTCCGCTGTGCTCACCACTTTAAGCAGCGCGTCACGGAAGTCTGGGGCACGGTACGGCCTACCACTCAAGTCGGCATGAAGGAAAACGGAATTCAAAACATCGTTACCGGTTGGAAGACGTGGCAGGACGACTTTATAGCTTGAGTCTTCATCATGAAACGGAGTCGATGATCCTCGGCCGTTGGCCGATACGCTGTTACCAGCAGAGAGCATTTTGGAACGCAGCCGATCGGTGCGGCTTCTTATGCCAATTTGTTTTTTCTTTATTACACTGCGCCATGCCAACAAGACGTTGATGATGTGTTAAATAGTTTGTTGCCATACAAACTTACGGTTCAACTTCAGTTATGTTTGTTGTGTACACGACATAGGCGAGATTTGCACCTGCTACTAAAAATTGCACATTTATTAAACACAAGCAACTGCTGCCTGTAACGATTGCCACTGTGTTAGTGGCACCAGTGCTATTTTTTTTACAATTCACAACTGCAAGAAAAAAAAAACCAAGTGGACTGGGGAGCAGCAACAGTTTACCGGCGGGATCTGCCAAGTTTAATATCCGTTTCGCGCTCGTTCTACAGGGCAATATCTGCTCACGCTTCATGACGCTTCTTGGCTCATTCCATAGATACGCCCGCCTAATTTATTTGATTGAGTATTGGGATGCTTTTCGCGCAATGTAGAGGGCGGTCGTGCCAGCGCAATGCTGTAGCTCTTTCGCTAAAGCAACAACTACATAACGGCTTGGCCAAAACGAATGCAGTGTGCCGGAAACATTACGCTATCATATTGGTTCCCCAAGCATACGAATTGCCACGTCTGAGTTCTCGCACAAAAGCTAGAGAATTGCCGGCGAGTGGGACCGGCGGCTGTCGGTGAGAAGAGACGTGCGTTCTCTGGGAGTGCTTGAATCGCGTCGCATTGATGTTTGTTGCTTCTTGAGCGGTCACCATGCACAATGAAAAATGCTTCATTTAGGCTAATTGATACCATGGCTGCGTTGTATTGTCATTCTTAATCGTCGAAATCGTGTATTCTAAAACCCGGTAGCACGGATAACACAATCGTACGGGCTCGGTCAGTAGGCTTAACCTTTGGTGGAAATCATGGTGCTAACACATGTAGTGTGCAGATCCCAGCTTGGTACACTATATAAATTGCCCGCCATTATAAGCCTACCCATCATCTGCTTACTGCTTCCCAGCATTATCGCAATGGTGGGCAGAGCTTCTCAGCTTGGTACACCATGCGGCCCACCATAAGAAGCAGCACCCATCATCTGCTTAGTGCTTCTCAGCATTATCGCAATGGTGGGAAGAGTTTCTCAGCTTGGTACACCATGTGGCCCACCATAATAAGCACCACCCACCATATGCTTAGGGCTTCCCAGCATCATCGCAATGGTGGGCAAAGTGTCCACTATCTAGCCTCTGCTATCTTGCCCACTATCTAGCCTCTGCTTTCCACCATCATTTCCACTTTACCCATCATCTGTACACCATACCACCCATATGTCCTGGCATATCCACCATATTTTCCACTACATCCCACCATATCCATCATAATTTCCAACATGCCCACTATTATTTCCACTATGCCCACCATGTTTTCCAGTATCCATCATGGCAATTTTTCCGATAGGGACTCGTTCGCAGAAATTCTGGAGTCGGCGATGTTGGTTGTGAGCGATTGAGAAATCGTTATCTTTGCATGACCATGCGAATAATCGAGAAAGATGAAAATAAAATTAGTAAATAAGTTAGATTGACGGCGGAAACGGCGCTAAGCTTTGGTGCCTCAGTTTTGGGACATTGCCACAGGGATGCTTTCAATGCCCTTTGCGATTATATTCAGGCAACCAAGCGTATACCTTTGTGATCTTCAATCAAACAAATTAATATTTATTACTCCCCAGGGCAGAGTGAGGTAAACGCAGCTGAGTGGTAATCATAACACCTCAAATCTCAAAATTGCTCAACTTGATTCTTTCTCGTTTGCTCTTTTTATGTAGTTTTTTACATTAGTCTTATTATAATACCAATTCATTACACATAGTTAAATGATCACAGAAAAACTGCACTACACTTTCTTGGCCAATCCCCCTGAGTGGGTATGAGCCATCATCCCAGGGAAAGAAGAAGAAGAAGTTGGAGCCAGTCAGTTGGCGCAGTTAAAAAGACAGGTGTAGGTATATACTCCCATTCGCTTGACTGGTCTTTTTCATTAAGATTACCGAATTTCACCCCAGTTTTTGAAGCTGAACTGTTGGCAATAGTTCTAGCGCTGCGAAAGCTACCTTTGAATGCTGCTAACGCGATCATAATCACGGATTCTCTGTCAGTATGTACGTCGATTACGGCGTCAACAAAATCGATGCCCTTAAAGACGCTCCTTATGCTAGTTCCTCCTCAGCTGCAGCTACTGAAATTAGTATGGGTACCCGGTCATTGCGGCTTAGAAGTAAATGAAATCGCCGACTCTCTAGCACGAGCAGCTTTGGAAAAGCCAGTACTATCAGTCCTTCCCGAAGTGGCCACTATAACTGCGACAAGATACAGAAAACTTGCGCTTAGTGCAGACGCTATGGAAGCAATATTGTCAACACCAGAATTTACTCATTTAAGATTTCCATGGAAAATTCATTGGTGTCCCACAAAACATTTGGAAACCATAATAACTAGATCTCTATATCGTGTCCCCCCGTTAAATTTTTATTCACATAGGGCTGGTCTGGCGATATCACCACTATGCAACTTTTGTTCAGAATTGGAAACAATAGAGCACTATTTTTTGTCATGTCGCCGATACAAATTGCTCAGGGAAAAACTCTTAGTCCTCCCATTCGCTAGCCTGGGGCTGAATTTTACTATAGAAAACATACTTTCCTTCGGTGCTTACGATCTGGGCTTCAGCCACGAGACCGTTTTCTATGCAGTTTGCAAGTACCTAAACGAAAGTAAAAGAATTAAGCATTTAATTGCGTGATTATTATTTGTGCAAAAAAAAATTCTAACACACACAAGAGCCTTGTTTAACCATGCTGATTCCTATTTAATGTAATGAATAATTGTCTTATCTAAACGAGTGACAAACAACTATTGCACTCCTTTCATTCTGCCTAGGGTGTCTTTTCTTTTTTCTTTCTTTTTTATGGTGGGTGGTTTCGATATTGAAAAAAAAATCTCACTAAATTAAGTTATCGAATCTTGGCCGATCCCCCTGAGTGGGTACGAGCCACGGCTGTGGAATCATCATCATCATCATCAGTTGGCGCCAGTCAGTCAGTTGGAGCCAGTCAGAGGTCTTGTTGGCGCGGTCCGCTCGCCTCTTCGAACGGTGCTTCCTCCGGTGCTTCCTGAGGCCTCAGCGTCCGGTTTCAATTCAGGATCTACCCCCGCAGCTACTTCAAGGGCACCTTCGTGCTTCCTCCTGTGGGGGAGCGGCCGGATTGGGCGGTGCTGTTAAGCCTATTAACCTGATGTCTCTTTCCTCTCCCGGCCAGGCATATTCTGCCTGGTCGGCTTCCATTCCTAACAGTGATTTGCCAATCGATCTATTTTTGCGCAGTGGTCTGAAGAGCGTTCCTGTGGCCCTGGTTCCAACCAACGGCGAGTCTATTCGGATGAAAAACCCGAAAATAATTCAGGAAGAACTCCGGAAGATTTCCGATTATTACCAAATGATTACTGAGGTGCGTCAATTTGGGCGTGGACGCATCCTGTGCTGCTCGCCGGACCAGGCCTGCATCACAGATTTTCTGAAATGCACAACGTTTGCCTCAAATCCGGTGAGCTGTTTCGTACCTGTCCATTTGGCCTGTGTGAAGGGACTGGTTTGAGGAGTGGACTTGAGCCTTACACCACCCGAAATACTTGAAATGTTTGCGGCCGCAGGAGCAGTCTCTGTATTTCGATGCTCGCGAAACGTTGAGAACACTAAGGTCCCCACAGAATCAGTGATTGTGACTTTTGCCGGCACGGCTCGACCGACTGAAATTAAGGCATGGCCACTAATTTATCGTGTAGATTCACTATCCCCTCGTCCACTGCAGTGCAAAAAATGCTGGAGGTATGGGCATACCATTAAGGGATGTAGATCGGATGTGAGGTGTCGCACATGTACTGACCAACATAAACCCGACAAATGTTCAACCCAAGAGGTGAGATGCTGTCTATGCAGAGGAAATCACGCGGCTGACGATGAAAGTTGCCCCATGAGGACATGTGAGTTGCAACTTCTAGAGATCATCGAACAACAACGATGCTCCCGGCGTGAGGCCCGATCTATTCTTTCTAAGCGCTCATGTGGCTATGCCTCCGTTGCCAACCAGACAAACCAGATGCTTGAATCGTCGTTGCCTGATTTAATAACATCAACGGTGGAAAAGGCCATGACGAAACTTATGGAATCTCTATTCGTGAGCCTAACGGAGTCATTGGCACAAATAGTGAGCACTCAGCTGAATCAAATATTGCAGGGGGGTAACCAACCTACCGTTCCCCCTTCTCTACCTTCACCAGTTAAGGTTACTGATATTCCATCGGAATGAGGCCCTTCGAAGTCAAAGCCAGACATGCCGAACACTGGCCATAGAATAATTATGCCTCTTGTACAGGACCTATATTGGAGCTCGGACTACGATTCTCATGTCTCACAACCAGAACAAATGGACTCTGACTCAAGAAATATGAAACGACGTGCTTCTCCTGAAGTACAACGGTCCTCAATTAGTCCTAAATCAAGAAATAAAAGATATCAGAAGGAAAACCCATCAAAAAAGAATTTTTTAAAGGATAGCATCTTAGAGAAAGCGGTGAGAAGGAATTTAAAAGTACTACAGTGGAATTGCCGCTCCATTTTTTCAGCAGCTACAGACTTACTTCAACTTTGCGATAATTATTCCCCTGATATTGTTGCTTTACAAGAAACTTGGCTTGCAGAAAATAAATATTTTAGGATTAAAAATTACCGCACATTTCGTCTAGACCGCCCAACTCAGGGTGGAGGTTTGGCAATATTTATCTAATCTAAAATCGCCCATAGAGCTAAAATTATTTATCAGTCATTGGCTTCAGAAAGCGAGATTTTAGCAATAAGCATTACTATTCCTGGGTCCCTCCCATTCTCATTTATCAATGCTTATTTTCCTGCGGGTGTTCTAAATTCTTCCGTCCTAGATACTGCAGTTCACTATTGCCACAAAGATATTGTATTAGTAGGTGACTTCAATTCTCATCATATTTCTTGGGGTTTTAAAACTGATCTGAATGGCAAACGTTTATGGGATTGGGTGAACAATAATAACTTTATATGCATAAACACAAAAACTCCTACTTTTATGTGTAATCAGTCCTCCTCGGTACTCGATCTAACTTTTTCTAACGCTAACCTCTCCATCTTATCATGGTCTGCGATTAACTCGGGAACAAGTAGTGACCATATGCCAATATTGTTCGAGGTGGTATGTCCAACAACCTCCAAGAATAGATCTTCCGTAACACATGTAAACTTTAATACTTTCGAGAAATCCTTACGAGGCGCTTTATCTAACCAAACGAATGATGCAGAACTAGACGCCATCAAAATTAGCGACATTTTAAAAGAGTCGTTAAATAAATGAAAATTCACCATTGAAAGCTCCAAACCGTCTACCAACCCTTGGTGGAATGCGGACTGTTCGCGGGCTTATAGACTAAGAAAGGCTGCATGGAGAAAATTAATCTTCAACCAGTGTCCCAGGAACTGGAGGGATTATAAGTATGCGGCCGCTATTTTGAAGAGAACCATCGCTAAAGCGAAGGACAAATTTAACAACGACCGATGTGAGTTCCTGCCAAAGCCGGTCAATAGAAAAGCACTTTTTCGCTTTCTGAGAAATAAGAAACTTCTTCCGGTACAAAAAAAATATAGAATCTGTAGTATCATCACCAGTTGAAGTGAAGGCCCTTCTAGAAGATATAGCTCAGGGCCTAGAAAGTCGCTTTACGACACTTCTCTCATACCAAGCCCAGTCCCCCCAAAGGGCTGAGGATTTTGAAGAGGTTACGCATGCAGAATCAGCAAACGTAGTCAGAACACTACCCCATTCGGCTCCTGGTCCTGATGGCATGACGACATCGGTGATAAAATCAGTACATAAAATATACCCACTTGGCCTACTCGAAATTATTAATCACTCACTTAGAAGCTCTTGGATGCCACCTGATTGGAGAATGACTAAAGTGATTCCATTATTAAAAAAAGCAAGGCGCTGGGTTTACCTTAGATAATATCAGGCCCATCTCACTTACATCGAACCTAGTAAAACTTGTTGAAAGAATTTTATATAGACGTATAGATCGATGGATGTAAGAAAAACTGACACTGAGCCCATGCCAGATTGGATTCAGGCGTGGTTGTTCCATTAATGTGCACACGTGGATCTCGAAAGCAGAATTCAACTTGCTCGATATCAGAAACAATACTCCGCTTTGATAACCTTAGATATCACGAAAGCCTATGATAGCGTGGAGCATGTTAAACTCCTAGATTCACTTCAGAATTTAGGACTGCCTCAATACTTTGTGGCCTGGATCCAGGTTTTCTTAGGTGATAGAGAATTTTACTGCTCGCAATCTGGTGTCAACTCTTCAATATACAGGCAAACGAGAGGTATACCGCAAGGGTCAGTACTATTGCCATTATTATTTAATGCACTACTATGTACCATTCCCATACAGCAAGATGTACAGGTCTATGTGTATGCCGATGATATTGCATTTTTTGCTGCGTCGGCGGACATTCACACACTGTACCTGATTTTGCAGACATACATGAATAGCCTGGAAACATGGCTGGAGGATATCAACCTATGCCTCAATACAAACAAAAGTACAATCATAGTTTTCGCACAAAATGCCCCAGTGCGAATTTCACTAATGTACCGACAGGACGCCATACCTCAGGTCGAGTCAGTTAGGTACTTGGGGTAACCTACACCGAAACACTTAAATGGAGTCCCCACATAGAAAACATGGCTGCTAAAGGAGCACGTGCCGTAGGAATGCTGCTCAGGCTCAGTAATTATCGTGCCGGTTTGCGTAGAGACGTGCTCGTTATGATATATTGCATGTACATTCGACCGATATTAGAATTCAGCTGTGTTTTATTTTCTGGCGCTACGGCCTACAAAGTTCGACCACTGATTCTGCTAGAACGCGAATCTTTACGCTTATGCCTAGGGCTACCCAAATATGTTGCCAACAATATCCTATACGAAGAATCCCGCCTGCCTTCTCTTATCAAAAGATTTCATATTCTAACAGTACGTACATTCCTTAAAATCTATGCATCACCTCAGCGGAGGGTACAGTATGTGTTCATTAACCAGCAGAGCTCATTCTTCAACCATCAATGGCTTAAATTAAAGTGCCCTCAAGTAATACTTACTCAGAAACTTTTGGAGCCCTTAAGAGTTAACCTTTGGGAAACACTTGTGCTCAACACTGTAGATGCAATTAGGATAGAATTTGACAATATATATCCCAAGAATGCAAAAAATTTACCATATCAGTATATAAATGGCATTTTGGAAGATCATTTGGCCTCTCTAGATTGGGCTTTCTCAATTCGATTACCCGAATTTACACCTATTTACCAAGCTGAACTACTGGCAATAGTCCTTGCATTGCGTAAAGCGCCGCAAGATCTATCAGCGGTGATAGTTCTAACAGACTGTCTCTCAGTCTGTACTGCTTTAAGCTCACCAACTTTTTCGCGTACCTTAGAAACTTTCTACTCGCTCATTCCTACACATGTGCGACTCGTCCGACTAGTTTGGGTACCAGGCCATAGAGGTTTAGCTCTGAATGAGCATGCAGATTCACTAGCTGTATCTTCCCTTGATTGTCCTGTTTTTCTTATTTTGCCTACTTCGGAATATATCACAGCAGCACGCTTTGAAAAACGCGCAACCGCCAGTAACTTTGAAAAATCCCCTTTGTTTGTATCAGACTTCCCACAGCCAAAGTTCCCTTGGAAGAACAAGTGGTGTTCATCAAGAAAGGAAGAAATAGTGATTACCTGGCTGCGTTGTCGAGTCCCCTCATTGAACTTTTACCTTCACAGGTCGGGTCTGGCACAGCCGCCTTTGTGCCTTTATTGTAATGAGAGGGAATCTTTGGAGCACTTCTTTTTGTCATCCCGGAAATTCAAAACTCAAAGGGAAAATCTACTAGAAGAACCCCTACGAAAGTTGGGCTTAAACTTGACACTTCTGGTGATTCTTTCATTTGGCGCAGTCGCATTTGGATTCAGCCACAGAAGCGTTTTTACCGCTGTTACAAATTTCTTACGAGAATCTAAAAGATTGGAATGTTAAAAATAAGTAACTTCAGTTGTTTTATGTATAACTTTTTTCTTTTTTGTATGTTGATATGTTTTCTTTTCAAGGTTTTTTTAGAAATTTAACACCTTTTTATTATTACCTATATTACCTAATTAATCCAACCCTCTCTTTCAAGAAGTGAATTAATTTAAAAAGCAAGGCACCGTCCCATTCAGGGCCTGTCCCCCTAGGTGGGTTGCGCCAAGATGTTGAGGAACCAACCAACCAACCAACCAGTCAGTTGGATGCGGGCCGCGGTGCTATTCTGTCAGCGCTACATAAATTCATTCAGGCAACCGGAAGGATACGGTGCTAGTGGTATTGCCAGATATATCCAATTCTTTGTCCCCCTTCTTCATTTTTGCTAATTTGTTTTATATATTCTGGTTTATCAAATTCTTCTGCACTTTTTCACGTTTTTTTCAAAGGAACATTATTATTGTTCTTATCTAATTTCTCTTTTTTTAGCAAGCGTTGTGTATAAAAAAATTTCATGTTAAGGCACAATGTGGCCGATCCCTCTTGTGGGTATGAGCCAAGATCTAGGCGACAAGACAAGTCCGGGTCTCCTCATCTCATTGGGTAAGAGCCATGAGATGAGGAGAAGAAGTCCGGGTCTAAGTGCGGATTGAACATGGATCGTTTGCGTAGCAAACGAACGTTAGTTCTACCCCACAGCCACGCCTCTGCTTGTGAATGTAGGAAAATAACTTCCTCTAATTGGAATTGAAGTGAAAGTAACTTTCTTGCTCTACAAACACACGCGTTCTGCGTAAATGCTTCACAATATAACGATGTTTTTCAAAGTGCAGGGCTTATTTCTGTGCGCTTAATTACCACTGGTCAACCAACTGACCGATGAAAACCTACATAAGTGAACAGCTTTTGTTATTGGCGCCGGTGTGTTCTACGGCACCAGTTAAATAAAAAGAAAAAGTTCTGTTTCCTGTATAGAGGTCAGGAGTGGTCGATGAAGTGAACCGTGCGTCTACGCGTCAAGTCAGGTGGTCGGCCGGGTTAGTGGTGAAGGCCGCGTAGGTGGCGAGTGCGAGCCTGGTGAAGGCCCCGACAGGTTCCCATTAGGTGATAGAGCGTTGCCTCTGTGGCTGGGGTAACGCTGAATGGGCATGTCGTTGGGGGAGGCTGTGCACCGGATGTCCTTGTAGCCCAGATTGCAGGAGTCAAGGCGGCGCCCACACTAATCCTTCTGAGCGCAACCTCCTCTCGGCTAGTTAAGCCACCGGGAAGGTCTGATCCACGCGGAGGAATGAGTGCACGCGTGGAGCGCCGCAGAGTTTCTTTGTGCAAAATCAATTGCTGTCCTTTGGGGACAAACGAAGTAGAGGCAGCGGGTGTTGAACAGCCGCTGGATGTCAAGCGGCATCTGCTTCCGGTGCAAACCGGCGGGTCCACAACACGCGAACAGGACAGGCGCACGAGTGAATCAGTCGGTGTTTATCAGAGGCTATATCCAGAGAGCTGGTCACTCTTCGCAATTCTCAAACTGCCTGTGTGGAGTCCGTATATACAAGCAATTTATCGTGTGAGAAGGAATCCATTTTGGATATCATTACTGTTAACCCGTCCCGTATTGCAGTGAGCTCCGCTAATACTGATGCGAACGGTGCCTCTGTTACGTACGAACATGCATGTTGAGAGCTTCAGGTAGCGCGGGGCAGTTTATGAGGCCTGAACATCTTGGCAAAACACACCGTGTAAGTAGAGGCGGATACGGCGCCTAGCGCTGCGTCGTCTGCTCAACTGCACGCGCGGCTGCACCAAGCCGGCACCGTCAACGAAGGTGCAGGTCAATCGTGAACCAGTGCTGCATCTCTTCTGCACCTTTAGAAACGAACGACAGGGTTCAGAGGTTGTCAATGCTGCACCACTGAAACAAACGGCAAAGTGCAGCAGCTCGCGAACTTGTTCATGAGGTGCAGGTTAATCGAACTGGCCTCATGTGTTTGAAGCACGCAGTAAGAACAGAATATCGCTAAGTGCGAAGCTTTAAGGATCCCTCAATTTTTTCTTTACATCATGATAGCGGACAGTGGGTCACTGTGAGTCTGAATTAAGTCATAAATTCTTGGCCGATCTTACTGAGTGGGTACGAGCCATGGCTGTGGAATCATCATCATCGTCATCATAATGTGTACGTTGAAGGGATCGGCAACTGCCCGGCCAGAACACCAAATGAGATGACTGCACGGATGGACATCTTGTCTCTCATAGTGACCCAAACCAACCCTATTTTTTACGTGAGAAGTGGAGCTATTACACAGGGTGTCCCACATAACTTAAGCCAAGAATTTGAAAATGAAGGACACTTCAGTGGTGAATTGAACCAAACGTCTACTACTCGCACTTGCTTGTAGTAGACCATTCAAGTACACTATACCTGTAGGTACTCAAGCTATTTTTTGTTTCTCCCTATACAAATAATTATCAATTCTTAATTACCTTGTTTTTAATTATAGGCTGGAAACCTGAAATATGAAGAATCAGATGTAGTTCACTTTCAGAAACCACCTACTAAATTGTTTCCTGTACGACACGTCTAGCGCTGTTATTTTTTTCCGCATTGTAAAGAAAGCCTGCGAAATTGAAAAAAAAAAAGCCGTGTGACAGACCGCGAGCGCACTGCTATAGTGCTGCTATAGTGCTGCTGTAGGCTTCCTTTGCAACGCGGAAAAAATAACAGCGCTAGAGGTATCGTACAGGAAACAATTCAGTCGGTGGTTTCTGAAAGTGCTCTACATCTAAGTGTTCATATTTTGGGTTTCCAGTCCATAATTGAAAATAGGTAATCAATGAATAATATTAATTAGTACGGGGTGAAATGAAACATAGCCTGAGTACCTGCAGGCTATTGCGAGTAGTATGCGTTTGGTTCAATTCGCCTCCTAAGTGCCTTTCACTTTCAAATTCTTGGCAGAATTTATGTGGGGCACCCTGTATATCTTTTTTCTTCATAGAAAATTGCTAGATGGATGGATGTACCTGGTTGTGTCCTTTAAGATCGGGTGGCGGCTCACGCTACCTAGCGAAGTTAAGTACTATCACTATGTGTCGAAGGATTGAATTTCACTCGCGCCTTGATTGTAGCCCCCAATCAGTTAGTCTCCTCCTGGTTAGTTCTACCCGTTGAAAGTCTATTTTGCCTTCACTGTCCCTAAAGCCCAGTGCTTTGAAAAATTGCATGCCATTATCTTGGACTATAGGGTGGAGCCCTTTACAGAACATTATCAAATGTTCAGCCGTTTCCTCCTCCTCTCCGCACCCTCTACATAACGTCCCAAACAACCTTGGCCGACTGCCGACCATTGGCGGATGGCTGGCATATAGTCGGCAGCCGACTTCACTGGTCCCCAGACATTCGAAAAGGGTCGGCCTGAAGTGCGCTGCCGGTTACATCGGCACTTGGTCGGCGAAGTGGTTCGGGCCACCGTCGGTGGTCGAGTGAACGCCGAGCGTGCCAAACACTCGTCGGGGTCAGCAGTCGGCAACACATCGGGCCGCCCCGCCGCGGTGGTCTAGTGGCTAAGGTACTCGGCTGCTGACCCGCAGGGCACGGGTTTGGATCCCGGCTGCGGCGGCTGCATTTCCAATGGAGGCGGAAATGTTGTAGGCCCGTGTGCTCAGATTTGGGTGCACGTTAAAGAACCCCAGGTGGTCGAAATTTTCGGAGCCCTCCACTACGGCGTCTCTCATAATCATATAGTGGTTTTGGGACGTTAAACCCCACATATCAATCAATCAAACACATCGGGCCGGCCTTGGTTGCCAAATGAGCATAGTGAAATAACGTGGAGATATTTAGATTGGCGAAAAATATATTGTTGCGTGATTCGGCTAATATTCGGATGTATACGTATCAATATAAAGTCTAGTGTGGTTTCTGTAACATTCAGAAACAATAGCTGCGAGACAATGAGAGACAATATATCTGTGGTCTTAAGCTCGATTACCTTAATTGGCAGAGAGTACTTGTGCGACAATCCCATTACATTATTGACAAAATATAAAAAATATTAGTAATTTAATGCGTGCATGGTTTTGCCAGGTGAGCGTATCCACGTTGAGAAATCTTACGGCACCTTCATTTGCCAAGAAGGCAGCAATATATATATATGTATATATATATATATAAAGAAATTTTAAGGACCATAGCGCTTTTCACGCTGCGCTGACCGTGCGACGCTTGCACAAAAAGGCGAGTGTTTCGAAAGCTTTGCTAAGACGAGACGGTGGTGGCACCTACCCGTCGCTTTGCGTTCTACACCTTACCACCTCTGAGACGGGCGCGCACACCCGTCTCAGAGCCACGTGCTTCGTTTTCCGAAAAAACTGCCAGATGGCGCTCATGCCTCACGTGTAACGTGCTTGATGCGTTCGTTCGACTCCACTGCATGCTTGAATCACTCTAACGCAGCGCCTCCAGAATGCTATTCACCAATTTTCTTGCGCAGAACATAATAAATGTTTTGTTCACACTCTCCACACGCAAGACTATTGTCTTTCGACGACATCTGCTGATTCACATGCAGATACAGGGCCAATTTTTTTTCGATGGTGATAATAAAATTATGAACACTGAAGCAACCTTTTATTAGCTTCTACCAAAGGTCGTATAAGTGGGGCATGCTAAATAAATAAAAGCTTTTATGGGGAGTTTTACGATGCGGATGTTTTTCTGCCACATGATAACATGTTGTACGTTTGCATTTAATGTAGTTCCGCTTGTGGCATGTCCGCTTGTGGCGTGTCACGTCATTTAAGCGCTGAATTTCCCATTAGGTTTATTTGCAAAACTACGCATATTAGTAGTCTCACAAACGTGAATCTGCGCAGGCCAAATAGGAAAACACATGCACTGCGCGGGAAAAAGTGATCACTAACGCAAGACGTCATGTAGCAGTCAAGGCTGTAATTCATATCGTCATCACGCTTTTTATCGCGATAAGACCCGTTTTGGATCAGGCTCCATTCGGATGAGGGGCTGCTACGCGGTCGCTTATAATCGCGATCACACCCGATTTGGATCAAGATCGTCATAACATGCGCGTCGATGGCGACCAAACAATCCTATCCAGACTGACTGATCCTGGTCAGAAGTACCCATGCGACACTGGTATGAAAGATTAAATAGTTTCTTTTTGGTGAATGGAAGAAATGCTAATGCAGACGTGACCAAAGCAATTGCGGCCACAGTCTCCTAGAAAATGGCTCACTTACAGCATCACTGCGCTATAGCTTTTTTTTTGCGTCGCGCCTCTGTATTTCTTTTTTTTTTGATGGACCGCATCTATGTGATCATTTTTGTGCGTTAATCCCCCCTCAAAAAAAAATACGAAACAAAATAAATGCCCTTATGGGAATGAGTGCCATTTAGAGTCATTTCTGTTTATACATTCATTTGTTTTCTCCAGCAAACGTTCTAGTAAAGAAATCCTAACATTCACACAAAGCGTGATTGAGAAGCTGTGTCATTGAACGTTATTATTTGCAGCAAAAGCATACTACATTTGTGCATTTTTGACGATTGCCGAGGTGCGAGCGAGGTGATGAAGTATGAGCTGGATATTTTTATATATTTTCATTTATTTATTTAGTAAACCCCACATGTCCATCGAATATTTATTTAAACCCACTGCGGATTAACATTTTGGTCCAGGCAGGGGGGGGGGAGCATAAGAAACATCAAGTGACTAGTACCAGCAAAAAAAACATAACTATACGCTAACAGAGGTCACAGGTCTGTGAAACAGGAACAAAATTTACAATACATTTGAACACTCTAATCACCAAGTAGATACGTTTCCAGCGATATAGCAAAATTGTCAGCCAAAAAAAATCTCATGAGGCAGTGAATCCCAGTCATCAACTGTTCTGGAAAACTAACTGCATTTGTAAGCATTATTTCGTGCATATATAGGTGCAGAGGATCGATCATGTTTTCGGTGGGTATTCTTAAATAGCGGCTGGCTGTACGCAACAAGGTACATTTAAGGCAAGTTTCCCGGCAATAACTTTGTATAAAAATGTTAAATGAACAAACTTTCTTCATGTTTCTAACAAAAGAACTTAGCATATTGATGAGAAATCCAGCTTGAAGCATCGCACAAATAGCCAATAAAAAAATCACAACATATCCCGGAGGCGAATGAGGACAAGTGCGGCAAAGTGTGCGGACAAGCGGACGCACGAACGGATGCACACACGGATGGATGGACGGACGCATGGAAGCACGGACGGACTGATGGACGCTTCGTCCCTCTCATCATTCACTCCGTAGATATGCTGTGACACCGTTTTTATTAACATCCAATGCAATGGAACTGGCTACTGCGACGACTACGTCGACACGGGACATGCGACCTACGGCGTAAGGAGCTTCGCCTCTAAAGGGCGCTTATGTTGATGAGCAGGCTGAAACAATATTTCAAATGCAGCATTCGGTGATGCTTTGATACGAGCAATAAGAAAGGTGCCTTACCTCGCAAACAATGCTGTTCTTTGTTGGAACGAAGTTTTTTCGGCCGATGTTATGGAACCACTGCTGCATGCGCAAGCTATCGCGTTTACCTTGGAATATCAGGGAGTTTAGAATACCGTTTACAAGCGCTGCGGGCGTTGCGGGCGTAGCGGGCGCCATATGAGTTTTAGAATAGCATTTGCCCTACTGCGATCCGCAACGCACGATCGCAGCGACACCGTAGCCTCGAAACCAGCGCTTGCGGGCCACATGCGGGCCGCCATCACCGCACGCAATTTCGGATTTTTCACGTGTGGTCTTCGAACGCGAACGCCGACTCGCGTTACGACGCATGCGCAGTGGCAGCGACCGCACCGCAAGGGCTCGCGGTGTGCTATTCTAAACTCCCTATTATAAAAAGTGCGTTACCTTTTCCACTGTGGTTGTTGCAGTCATATAGGCGCAACAGCATGACATTGTGCCCGCACAAAGCAAAGATGAAAAAGCGCACGCTGTGGTTGTTCGCGGAGCGTCTGTAAAAAATGGCGCGAGCCAAAAAAAAAAAACACACACACAAGCAATGCGCAAGATCCACGCGTCTCTAAAGGTAACCGCGAAGGAGACTAATCATCGTGCAGAAGAAGTGTCGGAGACCGGGAGGACGCAAAGGGGGGCGAGGAGGGACAGAGGAGGTCGAGCGCGTGGCGGCAATTACAGTGGATGTCGGTACTTTCTCAAGATCAAGGAGCTTTATGTGAAACAGGCTTGAGGCGCCATCTGTAGCCCTTAAAGAGCTGTGCGCAAAAGAGCGTGGAGCTACGGTGAACGAATGAACGGGAGCGCAAAAAACGCACGTCCTGCTTGCTTGAAATCTCACGCGGCTCTGCCGAGTGGTACCGTTCCAAGCGAGCGGATCATATTTCCCGGTGTGTTGTGAATAATTCAAAACTCGGCTAACAGCCATCTTCCCGGATTCCATCGTCAAAGTGAATTTTTCTGTTGTGCTTCTCACATTTAACCCTTGAAAGGCGTGCCGTCCCTTCTCAGAGACTGAAAATGGCCTTGAGCGGGCTGAGAGGGAGCAACAATAGCGCACCGGCCATGTCGCCTCTGCAGCCTCATACTGACGCTGTGGCCAAGCGTGTAATCATCGCAGAACTGCGAACAACGCGGGCTCAACAAGCCCCCTAACCCCTAACAGATAGTTAAAGTTGTCATCGGTATTTAAGCTTTAGTGTACTGCGCGGCCGACGGGACATTAACTTTTGAAATGGTGTGTTCTAATTGTTACGACATTGTCAATGTCCTAGAACTGGCATAATCTTGGTGACCTCGCGGCGGGAGAGAAAAGGCGTTGAGCCCCACCCTGCTTGTCAATACCGGTGCACCAGAAAGCGCTAGCTTGTTCACTGAAGCCTGAATAATTCAAGCACAGCATTCTTACACCAATTAGCCCTGATGAACGCCTCGGCGCGACAAGAACCCGCATTCGCACCAACCATGCAACTTGCCCTCCTGTTACGCTCTCAGATGAGAGCAGCAGCATTGAAGATATGTGGTGGGGTTTAACGTCCCAAAACCACCATATGATTATGAGAGACGCGGTAGTGGAGGACTCCGGAAATTTCGACACCTGAGGTTCTTTAACGTGCGCCCTGGGAGAGCAGCAGTATTGGGAATAACTAAAACTTCATTAAGAACAAAGGCTTAGCGCAGCTAAATTTGCCTGTCTGAAGTGTGATAGCCAATAGTTTGTTTTAATCCTTCTAATGGATTTTGTTATGGTGATATTTCAAAACAAATGAGTGGCAGTATTGTGAACGCAAACTAGCAGAATTCTGTGATGGGGTTCTTGTCATAACGTGAAATGCTGTAAAAATAGAGTCAGAAAGACCTCCCCCTCTCCTCATTGGTGATACTCTTCATCGGTGGTAACCATGTCAAAGGGCAATTGAAAAATCGCCAACATGCCCCTGAAGTGTTCAACACGATACAGCCATGCACTCACATCGGCACGTAAAAACAAAGTGTTCGAAACAACCCGCCTTATAGGTATCTGTGGCAGAAGCCGCCCCGTTAATAACGCAGCACATGTCACCCACGTCAGCTCACTTAGGTGGTCAGGTGTGGAATTCTAAGCCACGGCGCCAAATCACTGGCCATGGAAAGCTATCCCAGTCACAACACTAAAAATAAATTATTGATCTTCAACAACCCTAATAGTCATAAGTAGTTGACAAATAAAACAAACGTGTGAAAATCGTTTCGCGCATATTGTTTATCCACGTTTTAGGGCAAGAGTATTGTGGGCTTCAAATAGCGGCTTTTTTATTGAAGAAATTTGTGACATATTCGTGGACGTTGACATACTCGTGGAAGAAATGCGTGGACGTTGACATACTCGTGGAAGAAATTCGTGGACGTTGAAATATACAGTTAGCGCGCAAAATATATTTAAAAAAAAATACTGTCAGAAGGCCACATAAAGAAAGGCACCAGTGGGTGAGATTCGCACTCACAACCTCCTGTTTATAAAACAGGCGCTTTAACCAACTAAGCCACGGCGCCACTTTTCATTCTTTATTGCAGCATGTGACATTCATACAACAGCAAACACACTCGGACTGAGCTTCTAGCTCAATTCAATGGCTTCAAGGCAGATGAGCCATTTGCCACACATACGTAAAATAGTTTCAAATGACATAATTCACCCATAAAATTTAGCAGTTCATCATTGTAGCAAAGTTTTGCAAAAACTTCTCGCAACTTGCACGTATGTTCAATAAAATACGTACGTACTGGCCGCGCGTCTAAATCACAAATGTCTGACTGCCATGTGGCTTAGCCATATGCTGTGTAAACCAAGGAGAAAGAACATATCAAATTTTAGTAGGCCAGGTTCTATTGCTAAAAATCGAATTCCTATGTGAAGTGAGAGGCAAATCTTTCTTAAGTGTTCTCCGTAGAACATCCCAGAATAAAGATGCGTCCCAGCAATCTATAAAATCATGCTCTACCGACTCAGGCTTTCGGCACAATAAGCAGTTGGATCCCCACGGTAAAAAATTCCCTCTTTGTTCTAGCCACGTTTTAACCGGCAGCGTATTCGTGTGCAGCTTATAAAAGAACGTTTTAACTCCAGCTGGTACGATCATCTTCTCAACTCTTTTCAAAACGTCTTCTGCTTGGCTTCCACTACACATAGAACGATAGAAAAGGACAGGAAAAACAATTTCAGTCAAGTCTCTCGACAAACGCTTCCAAGTGACGTTAGAAAAGTACTGTAAACTAAATCTATCACTAAGAAATCGAAAGGCCACAACAACTTCTCGAAGAAAGGTACTGACACCATTGCGGAATTCATCATTCGAGGTAACAATAAAGTTGGGCAATGTCGATGCTAGCCTGATTTGAAGAGATGTACGTAAAAAGGGATCTTGTTGATCTCGTAGAAAGAAAAACCTTGATACAACCTGCCTCAAAAATAAGTGTGGCAAGGCTAAATCATCTCTTTTTAGTCTTAAGAAGAACTTGTTGCGGTTTGGCCGTTCATACTGAGGTTGCCACACGAAAACAGCAAGAAGCCTATGAATCCTCTGGATATTGATCGTGGAACACGACAGTACTTGCAGCAAGTAAAGCATCTGTAATACCAGGAAGACGTTGCACATTGTCGTGCGAGCGAAGATGGACAGATCACGGCCTCCCTATTTCTGTGTCAGAAATGATAGCCCTTTGGTTTTTTCGGCCCACAGATCATCGTTGTTCTTATACTGGTCAAGCGGAACACCGAGGTATGTGTTATGCTTGCTTGACCATTTGATCCGTTCATTAACCGCTGGGAATGCTTCCCAATTTCCATGCCACAGCCCAACACACTTGTCTATATTTACAATGCTACTAGTAGCATCACAAAACCTTCGTGCAATGCTCATGGAGGTGGGTATGCTCTCTTAAGTGGTACAAAATATTGCAACATCATCAGCATATGCCAATATCTTTACCTCACACGCTCCTAAATGAAAACCTTGTATATTTGAATTTTTTGTAATGGCCGCGCACAGAGGTTCCAGGTACAAAGCAAATAATAAAGGTGAAAGTGGGCATCCTTGCCTTACTGATGCACATACTATAATTCTTCTAGTTGACTCGCGGTTCACAATCAACTTGGTTGAACAATTGTCATAAGCCATCGGAACACCCTTCAGTATCATAGACCCTACGCCAACATGTTCTAACGATTTAAACAAAATGCTATGACAAACTAGATCAAAGGCCTTCGCTAGATCGATTTGCAACATTGCAACTCTTCTGAAGTCAGCGTCACAGCACTCCAATATGCTTCGTGTTACATGTATGTTCGTAAAAATTGATCTTCCTCTTATTCCACAGGTTTGATGTGGGCCAACCAGTGTACATATGACTGTTTGCAACCGCATCGCCAGAACTTTCATTAGTATATTGCAGTCAACATTCGTCAATGTTATAGGCCTATAACCAGATACATATTTCTGTTTTACAGGGTCTTTACTTTTCGGGATCAGAACAGTGTGTGCTTTCTTGAATGAAGGTGGTAGGCTACCCTTGTTAAAAGATTCAGCGAAAACCTTTTGTAAAACAGGGGCTAACTCTGCCTCACTGTCAGTGGTCCTTCTGTGCCCAAGGAAGAGACAAGCACCTTTCCCCAGAAAACGTGCCGGTTGTGAACGGTGAGCATATTTGTTTTGTTGTTTTGTTGAAAGCTGTGCATCTTTTTGTTTATCTATAGCCTTCTATTGGGGCAAATGCAAAAAAGATGTTACAGCGGCTACACATGGGCTCCAGCGCGTACTAAGCGAGAAGATTCATGATGTGAAGAAGAAGCTGAACCAGGGGAAAGCATAAGATCAAAGACATATAATAAAGTATATTTCTGGAGCCTGGCCTCTTTTTTGCACCAGGAAAGGCACTTTTTCCATGAGAACATCATGCTTCTTACGATATGAAAATGCTTCCAATTTCTTGCCAAAAACAGCTCCCATTTCCTGCTGGTATGTCTTTTGTTTCTGGTTGGAATAACTTGTTTCCAGCTAGAACGACTTTCATTACTGGCTAGAATTACTTCAATTTACGGCTAGAATGATTTCTATTTCCGGCTAGAATCATTTCCATTTCCAGATAAAATGACGTTCATTTCCGGCTAGAATTATTTCCAGTTCTAGCTAGGATGGTTTCCGTTTCTTGCTGGAATGAGTTTCATTTCCAGCCAGAAGGGCTTACATTCCGACCAGGTAAATACTGGCTGGAATCGATTTCTTGTCTCATAATCCAACCGGGACTAGAAATTTTTCCAGCTGTGGGACATGTCGCCTGATGGTGACGCGTCCTTGCAAGTGGAGCACACCATGGAATCACTGTATTTTCTGTTGCTGTTAATCCTCCTGACATATAGATGTAGCATGCCACGCGAGAGCTCGTGCGTTTATTGCACGTCTGCAGAATCTAGCTCCCTGACGCTATCACATGATTGCTGAGAGACTGTAAGGGGGAGAGGCAACCGCCTTTTCCATAGCCAACTGCGCGCTGTGGAATGTGCTAGCGCGTTCTGAAAGTGCTAGGGCTAGCGGTTGCGCATACACAGCATGTTCACATGCACTGCAAAAGATATGCTGCAATTACGGACAAAGAAGTGGTGGTATCCTCATTCAAATTATTAGGACCCCGTCCGTGCTACAAAGCAAGGGCGTATCACGCGTGCACCAATGAAAATTAGGCTCCTTGCTGAACATACCCATGCTTCCTTCGTCAATGAAAAATACGTAAGCAAGCATATTATTACAACAACAATGATCCCTCCGTATATAGATAAAGCGTGGCTCCATAGATCGACATATTGGCGCTCCCTCCACCATGGCGAAAATAGAAGCAAACAGATTATTGCAATACACATGAGCACTCCGTATATAGATAAAACTTGGCTACATTTTTCGATATATTGTCACGTCGCTCCAGGGGGTGTCGGCAAGGTTTATTGACGTCTGAGCAACAGGGCTCTAACCAAGCGCGTTGGTTGGGCTTGTTTGCCAGAGCAGGGGGGGGCCCACGCGCACTTCTTTCTTCTCTGTGGTGTGAGCCTTCACCTTGGCATACGGCCCACTACTAAAATAAGTGGCAATATGAACGCTCCCTCCACAATGGCGAAAATAGAAGGAAATAGATTATTTCAGTACAAATGAGCCCTCCGTACACAGAAGAAGGTTCGTGCAATTTTCTCTGCATGCGGTCGCGCCATGCATGCATGGAGCTTGTCATTTGATATCAATCGCTATGTTGCAAATGCTAATGCTGTACAAATCCGAATCTCGCGCTGAACAGCAATTTAGAGCTTTTCATTCTTCATGTAAACTGGAGAGGGCGCTCCACAATCACCAATCGCCACATGTGGAACCCTGCTCTCCTGAAAGTATAAAGGAGGAGCGTGGCATTGCAGTCGAGGGCCCCAACGTCCCTTCACTGCTTTAGTCACCTTGGCTAGTCTAGCGCCGCATGAAGTGACCCACAGGGACCATTGTGGGGGCTGTGGCATATGTGGCGGACACTTCAGCAGTGACCAATACCATGAGATCCACAAGCACGTGCACTCCCTGATGAAACTGCCCGGGTGTGGCATGTTGCGACCGGTGCTTCCAAATCTAGTCAGAGCATGAAGTGCCACTGGAACCTGCAATTTGGGGGGGGGGGGGGGCTGTACACTTGCGCCGTCGCGCCGACTGTGTCCTGTCTTTCAACTAGAAATCGCATCTCTGAAGCCACAGCGGCAAGCGTCCGTTCCAGTGAATCCGGTGCATTTAGCACTTCACCGATCTCAGCCGTGTCAAAATGCACTGGTGTGTGGTACCTGCGGGCAAGTACCTGCACTGCTGCTCGCACCGCAAAGGTCAGTAGTGCGGTTAGCAGTGCTGGTACTCGCCTTTTTTATTTTTTATTTTTATTTTACAAATCCGAATCTCGCGCTGAACAGCAATTTAGAGCTTTTCATTCTTCATGTAAACTGGAGAGGGCGTTCCACAATCACCAATCGCCACGCCGTCGACTGTCGATTGGTATATAATCGCACATCATCGCGTCGACGATGTGTTCTGTGAAGCTGCACGATTGGACACCAGCCTGCTTTCTTCACACCGGCTTGGCGTGGGTCAGCGTATCTTAGGTGAGTGACCGACTATCTTCAACTTGTTGCCTGTATAGTGATAGCTTCTGCCGCTAAAATGAATGTGTTGTCGCACACGCACGCTTAGAATAAGAGATAAAGGCTAACGTTGCGCCGAGAACAGGTGGTAAACTAGCACAGTGGGATCTGCCCAGTCTTTTTTTTGTTACGCTTTGGTCTCCGCACCTATAAAAGTTAATCAGGGGTGAGACAGCTGAGCATATTGCGCATTTTGATACATTTCCGTTTTCTTGTGCCGAACTGCTTCAAAGCAGCCTCGAAAGCTAGAGTTTCGATGCCAACCTCAGCTTCAGTGAGCCCCGCCGCGGTGGTCTAGTGGCTAAGGTATTCGGCTACTGACCCGCAGGGCGCGGGTTCGGATCTCGGCTGCGACGGCTGCATTTCCGATGGAGGCGGAAATGTTGTAGGCCCGTGTGCTCAGATTTGGGTGCACGTTAAAGAACCCCAGATGGTCTAACTTTCCGAAGCCCTCCACTACGGCGTCTCTCATAATCATATAGTGGTTTTGGGACGTTAAACCCCACATATCAATCAATCAGCTTCAGTGATAAAAATTGGCAGTGGCTAGCTCAGTATGCCAGGATATTTGTAGCGTTAGCAAAGGTTCAGCTGATTATTCTTAGCTTTCCGGAGTGTCTAGGATTAGCTTGATTATCATGCTTACTGCTGCTGCAGTGACACACAAACAGCATACGTATTATGTGGCACATGTATATTTTGTGCTCAACGTCCAAGTAGCTTCTCTATTGACCCAAAGACGGCTCGGCGGTCAGTGAAGTAACACGCTGCCGTCTCTGTGGCCTCAACACGGTATTTAGAATGTCTGTCTTTCTGAGATAGCATAGCAGCACCCACGCTGGCACCAATATGTCTGTCAAGGCCATGACGTCACCCTTCTGGAAAGCTTTCCTGATTGTCTAGAATTAGCTTGATTATCATGCTTACAGCTGTTCCAACGACACACATACGGGATACGTATTATATGGCACATGTATATTTATTTTTCCGGGCAACTACTTCGGGATCCGATGAGTTAAGATTCTGCGCTCTACTGCACCATTGAGCAGCATTTGCACTCTCCATCTCCATGGCTTTACCACAGTGGCAATTGCCAGTCAGAGGTGCTATCAAGCGGCTCCAGCGCAGTGTAAGATGGCGACTGCACAGGGAAGGCGCGCGCGTCGGCGTCCATATGTCTACCAAGGCTATGAAAGCACTCCTCTGGAAATCGCACCCCGGCGGCCGCGAGTCGCGCGCGGCCGCGGCCTATTGCGAGGGAGGTGCCGGCTCCGGTGCGTGACACCACTGATCGTCCGCGCAGTGCATCGAATTGCGCGCACACCGACGGTGAGGCGCGCGTGGCAGCGGCGGAGTATCATTGCGCATGCGCAGAACAGTGCCACGCAAAATGGCTCTGCGAGGCCAGTGTATCTAACGCTACCAAAGGCCGAGATGACTAGTAATACGCGCCAAGCGTGGCTTTTTTTCTGCACTTCGCACTTTTCTGGTGACGAAGGCTTCTCCCATGGTGCCTCCATATTCTCCCCTAAGCTGATTATTATCATCATCATCAGCCTGACTACGTCCACTGCAGGACAAAGGCCTCTCCCATTTTCCGCCAGTTAAACCGGTTCTGTGCTTGCTGTTGCCAATTTATACCCGCAAACTTCTTAATCTCATCTGCCCACCTAACCTTCTGTCTCCCCCTAACCCGCTTCCCTTCTCTGGGAATCCAGTTAGTTACCCTTAATGACCAGCGGTTATCCTGTCTACGCGCTACATGCCCGGCCCATGTCCATTTCCTCTTCTTTATTTCAACTATGATATCCTTAACCCCCGTTTGTCCCCTAATCCACTCTGCTCTCTTCTTGTCTCTTAAGGTTACACCTACCATTTTTCTTTCCATTGCTCGCTGCGTCGTCCTCAATTTAAGCTGAACCCTCTTTGTAAGTCTCCAGGTTTCTGCTCCGTAGCTAAGTACCGGCAAGATACAGCTGTTATATACCTTACTCTTGAGGGATAGTGGCAATCTACCTGTCATAATTTGAGAGTGCTTGCCGAATGTGCTCCACCCCATTCTTATTCTTCTAGTTACTTCAATCTCGTGGTTAGGCTCTGCGGTTATTACCTGCCCTAAGTAGACATAGTCTTTTACAACTTCAAGTGCACTATTACCTATCTCGAAGCGCTGCTCCTTTCCGAGGTTGTTGTACATTACTTTCGTTTTCTGCAGATTAATTTTAAGACCCACCTTTCTGCTCTCCTTGTCTAACTCCGTAATCTTGAGTTGCAATTCATCCCCTGAGTTACTCAGCAATGCAATGTCATCGGCGAAGCGCAGGTTACTAAGGTATTCTCCATTAACTCTTATTCATAACTGTTCCCATTCTAGGCTTCTGAAAACCTCCTGTAAGCACGCGGTAAATAGCATTGGGGAGATTGTGTTCCCCTGCCTTATTATACTTAACCCCAAAAAATTGTGCTGCCGTGCATCAAGTGTGCCGCTTCTACTGGCTAGCCTGTGTGTTCTGGTGCCACTGTCGCCTTGTGAAAACCACTTAGTCGAGTCAGGGGAGTGAAACTTCCTATACCCTCCATGGAACGCGATATTCGCTCGCAGCGCCGGACGAACGCCTGGTGTTTGGGGGCGGTATGAAAACATGGCGGCGCATTGCATACATGCACTGGGGGACGCCATCTTGATGAGGACTGAGGATCCGAGTGGCGAGGCGGGGGGGGGGGGGGATTTAGCGCCAAATTCAATTGGGATGCACCAGCAAGCCAAATTAAGTGAGTGGAAGGTATTCAGATGGCGAGCACGCGACCTTCTTCCTGTTGCGCAACCCGCCACATGATGAAAACGGCCATCATTGCGTTCTGATTGATGGTCTGCTCATCCACCTATTTGTGCACTACTTATTCTAAGTAAGACGTTGTTTTTGTTTACGTGTACACATAAATTAGACAAGAATAAAGAGCAGAGTTTGAATGTTTTATTGCCTAAACGTACGGCTTATGCAGTACAAATACAACTTGAATGTTTTACGTTTTGGTCGCATACAAAAGTGGACCGCACATGCCAGCATGCTAATAACCTAGTATCAATCCAGTGCACATTGCCGCACATACGTATATACAAAGACAAAAGAAAAACAGTAATAACTATACACAAGTTCACAGCACGTATCCCGATATAAAATCATCCCATGAGTGGGACAAGATAATACGGCACACCGCACACTCAGGATGCAAGAGGAAATGATACAAAAACCATAAGGTACCGGAGTTAGACATTGCTACATTTTCTATTCAGCATCAGGTTTCTTTATAAAAGCTTAAGCAAAAATTTACAAAATACTGAAGCCACTATAGAGTGTTCTCATAAAATAACACGAAGGGTTTATGCTTTCTTCAGCGTAACATACCTATATTGCTTAATGAAAAAAAACAAAAACAAAATACAAGCAGATAAATAGTACAGACACATGTCCGCTTCAGAGGCAGAAAATGGTGACCTCAGCTATATAAGTAGCGATGACTCAAAAATATGGAAGTAGCGCCTACTTTTGCGCATATGTGTGTCTTTTTGTCGTACGTGTTTTCTGAGCGCTCAATTTTTCAAGACCTCAAATATGCAAACAGAATCCTAAAAGCTACAAAAACTTCCGCATTTTTCATGCTGCAGCAGATTTTCTGGTGCGTTGTTTAGCCAAGGAGATGTTCACGAAGCGAATATGCCACAACAGGCGAATCCTTGCAAAGAGGTGCACTAAGGCTTTCTTGCATTCTTCAGAGCAGAATTTTTGCCTTCCCATACAACTGCGCAAATTCCTGCCAAAACTCCACTCACATTAGGCAGGTGCGCAACAAAACCGATGTATTCCAAAAAGCAAGCTTCCATGGCCTTAATATCCTGAAAGCAATCGTCAGAAGGCATTGTTACATTGCCAAATAAATCTGAGGAGATGTTGCTTGCCTTAAACATAGCAAAATACTGGTGTGATGCACAAAGCTGGCGGTCGGCATTCTTCAAAAGGGTGTTGCACACACAGTGTGGAGGCCTGTGCAACAAAAATTGTCGTACGAGATATCCCCCAACATAGTAGAGAACGTTATCCTCTACTATATCATGGCTAACGGGCTGTTCCTCATCAGGAAGCATATCGACTGTTGGTGCTGCATCACAAGTAGTAGGAAGCGAATGAGGTGGCTCTGACATTTGTGCCAACACAGTGCTGCGATCCTGTTCACCGTTTCCTTCTGAAAAAAGGGCAACCAGTTTGCCAACAGAAATGTGTTCCAGACCTGATGTGAACTGAAGCACATTTGGGTTGTCATTGCAGCCATGCCTTAACCTAAGAAGCCCGAAAAGGTTCTCCAGGGGGTCCTGCTGTAGCCAGCGAGTCAAGAGAACACGAAAATTAAAATCTTGGAAGAGGTTGTCCCAGAGGAGAAGGATAGCCTTTAAGGTGACCTTCCATGCCTCAACTGTGTGTGGTTGCCGAGGCCCGTCAAATTTTCACCTTTCAACCCACGACAGGCACTCCCGCAAAAAGGCTAGGTGTTCAGACCCTTCCGAAATTGCATAACGTAACTTGTCACTGGCTTTTTTTATGGAAGAGCTATTCAGACAGTCGAATAACTTGTCTATCTTCTCGAGAAAATCAGCTGTTGGTTTGGTGGATGCCGGCAACACGCCAAGAGCAATGAATACATCAATGGCCACTGAGGCCGATTCGCTCATCACCTGGCTGGCATATTTAACTTTCATGTTATTGGAAGGCTTCCGGTAAATGTGGTTGTCGGTTAGTTTCTTCGCCAATTTGAGTTTGAGAGGATGCGAGCTTTCGTATAGTTGCGTAATGAAAGACCAATCCACAATTTCTTGCCCGATATGGAGCCTGTGAGGTGCGCGGAGATTATTCCTTGTGCATTTAAGTAAGTGTGGTGTGTCATATAAGAAATAAATCTTGCGGCCTTCAAGCACGAAAAACGGCTCTTCAGGCGTCACACCTAGCTTACTTGCCAAAGTGATGTTGCTTCCCCCCTGGTCGCAGATGAGCGCCTTCACAAACAACCGGGTTCCCTGCAGCTGCTTGATTAATGTTATGATCAGATGATGAAGAGTATCTGCGGGCGTTTTGGTCCTTGATACTGTGTAAGCAACAGGCTGAATCCACGTTTTTGAAATGCCTGCCACAAGTATCAGGAGCGCTGAATTTGCCACGGCTGGTGTTCTTACCGTCATCGGAGAATCCCATCACAATGTCATGCTTTGCATCATACTGCAGATGTTCCTTCAAGGATATTTCGTCAAATATTAATGTGCACGCACGATCTGTTAAATGCCAATTTCGGGTAGCTTCTTCGAAAGCTTCAATAGCGGTTGGAATAACTCCGGGAGTCATCAGAATATTTGATAACCACTGCTTTAGCGCAGTTGGCATGTCAAGCAGTCTTGACAGATGTCTGTACGCTTTCGGACCATGAAAGTATAAGTTTAAAGCGAACTGGCGGTGCTCGGGTGACCACCTCCGTCCTCTACGTTTCACGCCATTAATTTTAACTTGAGTCTCAAGCAATTTAAAGAATGTCTTGCGGACGTAGGGCCTGATAGCATTCAACGCCTCGGACTGGGAAAGCTTTTTAACCTTTCTCTTGCCAATTCTTGACAGTGCCTTCCGAAGCCTTGAATTTATCTTCTCCAGGTTCTTCATTTTTCTGGCTGTCCGGGGCGAGCACCTAGAAGGATTGTGCTGTCGACCTGCTGGATTGGAACCTGAAAGATTTAGAAAAAAAGCTCATTTATACTGTGTCTTTGTGAAAGCTGACCATGATCTTTAAACCTAGTAAAAGTTCTAGCGGCTTTTAGAATTGAAGTGATTACTTCCATGAGTAATCAGTTGGTCATATTTAGTTCTCGATCCTTCACTTATTCAAACTTGGGGCATTGGGAACAGGCCTCTGATAAGCACACTGCTGGGCATTGAGCCTACTAATGGCATGTATAAGCATCGTGGGCAATATGAAGCGCCAACTAATTTTTCCTAATCATTAGCATACTCCTTGTTAACAAACATTATTGGTTATACGTTTAAAATGGTATGTTTAGGAAAAAACAACGAATTCATAGTCTTCTTTAAAAAACACTAATCCCTCTTATAATAATAATAATATCTGGGGTTTAACGTTCCAAAACCACGATATGATTATAAGGGACGCCGTAGTGAAGAGCTCCGGAAATTTCGACCACCTGGGGTTCTTTAACGTGCACCTAAATCTAAGCACACGGGCCTGAAACATTATCGCCTCCATCGAAAATGCAGCCGCTGCGGCCGGGATTCGATCCCGCGACCTGCGGGTCAGCAGTCAAGCGCCATAACTACTAGACCACCGCGGCGGGGCACTAATCCCTCTTAGGAGGCAACAAACAAGCAAGAAAGGGATCGGACAAGCACTCGTCTCGTCCTGCCTTTCGGTATACATCGCTCTGGTTCACGTCCCCTAGCAATGAACTAGCTCGCCCAGCTGACACCCTAGTGCACTTTAGTATCTGTTAAATGGTACGTGACATTAAAACAATAGCTGCAGGGCATTAATTTATCTGGAATAGTTTTAAAGAGCTTAGAGAGCAATACAATTTGCGTACATGAGGGCTCAGTCTGTTGAACTTCTTCATCGGCGCTGTGAGCGGGCATTGCAGTGGTATTCGCGGGCCGAGGAGAGCCTGTGAAGAGAAATTGGCGGAGCACAGATTTCAGCGGGACATACATACAGCTGGTATTAGGCGTCACATTAAATATTTGCAATTACAATCACTCAGGGCGTTTTCTCACTATTAATTGGTCTCCTCGCGTATTATGTCTTAGTACGAGTAATAAAAAAGTGTAAACACACAAAAAGAGAACGCTACGTGTCACTCACTAAATATATGGGTGTCCCAACTATCCTAAACCAATATTTTATTAATGCGATGTGCCTAGAACAGGTTAACATCGTGGTGCCCGTGATGACCTAGCGCGTAACCGAATTCTTGCCAATTACACTTATTTGGCCCATTAAAAATAAAAGTAATTTTGTAATAATAAAGCTAATAAAAATAAAGTACCTTTTGGATTCTTAATTTTAAAAGCGACTTTGAACTAGGGTGTCGTAGAATATATATATATTTCTAAAAGACCAGTTCTGTTGCTCCCACTGTCAGAGCTATCGCGCAATTGTTTTAACAGCGACACCAAGTTGGCCGCTACTCACTCGCCATGTGCGAAATAGCTGATAACGCGCCACATGGAGTACTCTCTCAAGTTATGAGGTCATTTTCGCCTTTTCCTGTAAAACGCTACGCCACGGGTAAAATAGCAGAGACAACTGAATCAGAATCGAGGAGGTTACATGTAGAGCGTTCTGAGTGAGACGTTTGCTCTAAATTTAACGATTGTGAAGCCGGCAAATTTTTTACTTAGCTAGTTATATCTACCAGCAAAATCATGCCGGCGAATCCATGGATGCTGTGTACACCATGCGTTGGTATTGTTGGTGTAATCTGCGCGAGAATCTTAAAAGTACTGAGTCATGATAACTCGGACAGGTACACATATTGAGTATTAAGACATTTCTGTAAATAGATGTAGAGGCATGAAAGTTTGTGCTGTTGTATGATCACTTTACAGTATTCCCACCTGGACTTTCGACGTGTGTCTGCCCATCGCCAAAGATGGAAACTGTTGGCACAGCACATCTTAGCAGCCTTGTCTGTCCAGGGTCTGCGTAGTCTCTGCTGGTAAAATGGGCAGAGCACAGGCGGTAGCTGCTGTAGATCTGACAAGGTGGTAAATGAGCCAGGTCCTGCCGTCTCGCATACTGAAGCCAAGTGCGAGATCTGGAAAATCAATGTGTGCGTGTGTAGTATTTGGGTTAGAATGGATTTATTTCTGTTTTCAGGCGTAGATGGATAGCTTTGAGTGAAAACTGGCATCTTTATTCGAAGTAAGCGTTATTTGATACATTTCTCATCTTCCTTTCTTAATTGAATTTTTGTAACCAAGACGACTTGTGATAGCAATCCTGAAAGCAAACTTTAAAATAACATCTGTCTTTATTATTAAGAGACGCGGATATATGCTTCTACTTGCGCGATAGTAATGTTTGGTGGCAACGACCCCAGCTTTCCTCCTAATTCAAAATATATTTTTGCAGACAATAGCAATCATCCCACACCAAAATCTCTAAACAACTATTCGTACATATATACCCTCGCGCACTGCGTATTCCTCGGGTATTTCTCGCGCCCTGCTGCAAATTTTTCATAAAAACCTTATTAAAACCGGTAATAAATTAGTAGAACACGTAAGTTTACATTGTCTAATTATTTATGGGCTTTTAGCTGCAATTGCATTCTTGTGAATATATCGTAATTGTACTTAAGGCTGAAACTGAAAACATGAAATTGAAGTATACATTATAAATTATTACTTTATAAATTTATTGCTAAATTCCTCTGCAATATGCCGTGGATTTACGTGAAGCCAAAATGAAAACACACAATTGAAACGCAATAATGTAATAACATCCGTCTAAACTCACAAGTGTAATAACTTATGTACTCAGTACTTAATTAACATAGTACTAACAACACATGCTATGAACGTATATGGACCCTCCCTTATAGCCAAAAGATTATGGGAATCGCCTTCCTCCAGCTATGGACATAAATAGGCTGATAATATTCAAGAATAATAATAACGCATGCAACGAGAACAGACTGAACGCAGGCAATCAAAAGGTAATAAAAAGAGTGCGGATAAGCTTACACTGCTCTATTAGTTACTGTATATGCCGCTACAAATACATTTGTGACATGCCTTGCATTGCCTTGAGCCAAAGTGCAACATCGAAATGCAATGCACGATCGAAACGCATTAAATTGAAAACGCAAGTATAAACAATCGTGCGTAGCAAATGTATTCGCTGGAATAATTTCCAGATGCTCTGCCGTGCATGCCATGTATAATTGAAGCCGAAAAGCAGACAATCAGAATGTAATGAATAAATCATGTATGTGTAGCTCAATTAAATTACACAGCTACTGCAGCAACCGCATCCTGATATGCCGTGCAAGCGTAGAAAGACAAAACGAGCGGCATGCAGATCGTACCTTTCGTCCGCCGGGATCCGAAAGAATTTTATGCCGGTGTGTCGTGAAGAATTCCGACACCACTCAGCGCAGCACGATTTGTGATGACGGCGAGAATCCATGGATACATCTGTTTGGCTGAATCTTGCATGAGTTTCGCTAAAACAAACTTTACAGCGGTAAAAGCGGCCTTTGGGACACCGCAGGCTGTAGCATACATGGTCGCGCGAAAAGAAACGCCCCTTTTTCGCCGTGAGAGATAGGACGACTGCGCAGTTCCCGTTTTCCACTTCGGGTGGCGCTCTTATTTTCGCAATCTTGAACTGCAACCTTTAGGTTCACTTGTGTAGTAAAAACTCCGGAGTTAATGAGTAACCTAGTAATAACTATAAAATAGAACAAGAACGTTCATTTAGGTAGTACAGCCCCCAAACGTTAGGATCGCTGCGTTCACGGGACAGATAGGGTGCCTTGATGCCCGCGCGCTCCGCTGAGGGTGAGGACAGCCGCGTCGTCTGCTACGACGGCCGCCATTACGGCTCCTGCCGTAGTGGGGCAGCATGCGAAGCGCATTACCGCTTGCGGTGCTCGCGTATGGTAGGAAAGAAGTACTCGTTGGCGAGCTTTTTTTTTTTTGGTGCAACTTGGACACCTCTTAGTGCTGTTGTTGCCTAATTGTTAAATGGAACAACGCACGTCATACAAACTGGTGGCCTGTGCTTGTACAATGCGCCAGGGGCTGACATAGACTGAATGAAATGAGCCACGAACTCCCACACCAGAAAGATTCGCGTTAAACCGTTGTCGTCGTTAAGACGGAGGGGCGCATGAACTTTTATTACTACGCTTGCTGAAAGGAATGCAATATTTGGGTCTTTGTGAATCAGCCGAATAGCAAAGGCAGGAATCGCTGTACTTTATATACTTGCGTGTGTGTATATATATAACGCACACACACGCACACGCACACACACACACATTATCTGACATTCGGTACCACCTTCCCCTGCCTCACCATTTCATGCACTGTGCAGGCAGCATACCCGAGAGTAACATGCTTTACCAGTGTACCTTTATGAAACGACACCCACGATTTCAGTGAACAGGCCATTTATTTGTGCGCCTTAATGCTGCGTTGTCCCACTAGTGAAAATCAAAGTCAGATACAAGACAAACCAAATGCAGTACGAAATGAAATGTTTAAAAATAAAAAATGCAAGAGTCAAAAGCGTGCCCACGTGAGCCGAAACCTTTTAAGCATACAGCTTATCTTGGCGTGTCCATTTCTCATGAGAGGTTGACGCCGGCACATGTTTTGCTTGCATGTCCATTGCAACTCCCGACTGGAACCTGCCGAAGGTGAATGCGCAGCCTTATTCTTGCGTACCTCTCTGTGAGCAGTCGGTATATACTGTCCTCGTGCTCCGCGCATACACACAAGCTGCGGCGGTGCACCTTGTTTAGGTATGCGGTGAGTGAACGAAGCGGCGACTTCATCGTGACTACTTTGTCCGTGCACCAAGAGTTTATGGCAGCAAAATGCTCCTCATAGTCTATCAAGGCTTTCATAACTCCCTTGCTGGGGTAGATGAGGTTGCCTCCATCTGAAACGTACTCTTTCAGTGCTGTCAGCGAAGCATGCTCGTCGTTGGCAGTTCCAAGGAGAGCATCTTTGCATTTTGCGCACTTCACAGATGTCAAAATTCCCTTCAAAATAAATCCTCCTAGGTAAAAGAGAATACTGCATTCTGTGGACGACAATCCTTCGATGAACAAAATCTCAGAATCATCGATTTCTTGAGCTTCCTTCTCGACGCAGGCTTCCTTCCCCTGGGATAGCAGGTCCACCAGGTACTCCCTGTCATCAAGCTCGTAGCTGGTCGTCCTCGGTGTATGCAAAAATTGGCTTACGCTCACCAGTCTCAGAGCGCACTTGAGATCGTAGGCATTGGGAACCGGCTTCATAAGCCGCACCACAGAAAAGAGGTTCTCTAAGCAGTCCTGCAGGAGCCTGCTCGTAAGAAAAAACTCATAGCCTTCGTCTCCTAAAAGAACGTCTTGGAGGCGAAGTACAACTGTAGTTGATATGAGTACACCTGCTTGCGACGGTTTCCAATGGGATGTGGCACCCATTTTCATAGTTCTGATGGTTTCTATTGCTGTGTGTAATGTATCTAGGGCTTCGGAGTACTTAGCCCTACTTCTCCGACTCAGGGCCATTGTTGGATGCCGCGAAGACATCAGTGCATACCATTTTGAAATAAATCAGCTCCATGAACCAAGCTGTTGTTTCTGCTTCCTGGTTAAGAACTCCTTTCTTTATAAGGAATCTGATAGCTGGGGGAGCTTCCCGAAAAAGTTGTACAGCGACACCAACCTTCATTTTGGTGAAGTGGCCTGCGCTGGTGTGCATTTCGGATAAGTTTGGGGCTACCTTCAGTTCTCTTTTAGAATCTTCTTCGAGCACAGCCTGAACATATTCCAAGTTGACTTGTGAAGAAGGCAGGCCATGTTTGGCAACTGTGGCCTCACTCAACGTGAAAACTTCTGAGCTCAAGAGCTGGCCTCTGAGGTTCTTCAAGACGTGAGCCGGATCAGCAATGAAAAAAAGTTCCTTCCCGTCCATGCACGGATGAGGTATGGAGCACACCGTGGAAGAATCTCTGTGACTGGAAAAGGCGAATTCCCTCCACATTGCGCGGTTTGCCGAGCCCATGTCACATGTGATTGCGTGAACTCTCAGATATATTTGACTACACAGCTGTACTAGTTCCAACACATAGTTTTTCAGCAAGCCGCCATCGATGTTTCTTCCGGTAAATTCATATGCAATCACCTGCTTCCATCGCTGGTTAAGTCCGCCCAACATAAATACCAGAGCATGAACCGCAGGCTCTTCAGGCTTCGGAGGAAGAGTTATTCCTCCGAGAAGTGCGTCTTCAGCCCGATCTAGCTCAAACCCCGGCACTATCTCCATTTCATCCAAAAAAAGGACGCAGTCCTTTTCTACATCCTCCATGGTCTCGGCTTTGCATTTCATAACGTCTATCACTTCGTGAAGAACGCCTGGGAGAAACTTCAAATTTTTAATCCTCCGTGCGAGCGTTCTTTTGGATGGGAGAGGATATCCCATTTTTCTCAAAGTTTCATATCTGGTTGTTCCACAAGCAAACTTAATTTGAAGGCCTTGCTTGACAGTGTGCGGAGACCAAGAGTTCCCCAAGCTGCTGCTCCTTGAGAGAGCGCGTACTTGATCGTCGTTGAGAAATTTCATATTTTGCGAAATATTTGTTGCCTCAGTCTCGAGTTTTTGCACTTTTTTCTTGAGACCACTAATGGTGTTCTTGGCTGTGTCATGATGTTGCTGAAGTTCAGAGTACTTTCTTGTAAGGTCAGCAAGCTTCTTCTTCAGTTCTGCTGATTCTGCAGTAGAATTTGATGTCTCACCAGCCGCTGCATTAACTTCTCTTGAATCTGCATCGCTAGTGTTCGCTGACAGTTCAACAACGGCGTCGTCAACTTCCATGGTGTCGTGCCCATAACACGATGTTCCTTGCCGTGTAGATTCAGGAACGGCGTGGTTTTGTGGGGTCTCTAGGGTAGTTTTAACTGCAGCTGGATATTGACGCAGACCAGGAGGAGATTTGTTGGTCTCGTTGCTGGAGGGTGCAGGCACAGTTCTTTCTTTTGGTGGCTTTCGTTCCTTAGGCAGTGCTGCAAGCAGAAATGTATGTATTCATGAACATATTCAAGCAATGCCAGTTCATGTCTAGCTTGTTAATTTTACAAATGTAACACACGCAGCAGATACCGGCTTAGTTATTGACGTGAGGAAGACACTTGTCCTTCCCCCGCCCTTTCCACAAGGGATAGGGGAAGGTCTTAAAATACCATAATTAAATTGTGCTCAAAATTTCTCCCCACAATAAATGGCTCTAATTCAAATTGGAGCTTCATATGCCAGAGCTACACGTGTGCGCCGTTGTGGAGGGCTCAACTGACCTTCGCTCCCTATGCAGTTTATTGATTATTTGATTGTAGGGCTTAACACGCAATACTTTTTTGCAGACTAGTTGGTTCATACTTGAAAAATTGAATTGCTGCACAAACTTGAAGAAAAAAAACAAGAGAGACAGGAAAGAGTGCAGTTTTTTTTTTCAAGCTTAACACGCCAACGCAACACAGGTAATGAGGCGCACTGTAGTGGGGGCTCGTGCATCGTGGATCTCGTATACATAATGCTTTCCGTTTTCCCCCTTTGTAAATAACATAGCCACTGCACCTGACATCCTAGCAGTACACGACCGTGTGCTAAGTAGCGGAAAACTGTTGTGCAGTGGGTCATGCCTGTAAACACTGAAATCCAGACGTATATACAGTCATGACCAAAAAATGCAAACAAGAAATATAAACCACAACACTCAAGTATCGCAATTTTTTTTTACATGCAAGTCAAAGTGATGCAACGTAATCACAAAAACAAAGTTGGGAAATGTAGCTTTCCAAACGCACTAATAGCGTGCCATTATTTGACCGTCTAATATTAGCAGTATTTTTCGATTTTGCGTGGTCTGGTTCACATTTTTGTGTTCGCATTTCCTAGCTTTGTCCGTGACTGCATTTCCAGAATTTATGCACTAATGTGGACGCAGCATATGAGGACCTATTTGGTGTTAGCTTCGTAGAAATCCCAGGTACATAGAGTACTTGCAACTGGTGCTGCTTTATGTAATGCAAGAAAAAAGTTCAATCTTACGTTTGAATGTGAACAAAGTTGGGACGGCATTTGGTTTCAACTTCTTCCAGCCATCCGCACGATGTTGCTCATAGTTGTTCTCTTCAAAGTGAGCCTGCAAATAAAACCAGAATTAAAAATTAACACACTGGCAGAAGAAAAACGAATGTCTGTCACTGTCAATAAACAAGATTTCATGTATGCATTCAGTATGATTCGCAGCAGGAACTAGCAGCAACTTTGAAGCACAAAAAGAAGGAAACTAATTGAGCTCACGCGCGCTTTCACGTAAGCCACTTCAGTGAGCGCGATCATAGACCCAGCCTGCTGTTATAATAACCCTTTCAATTTTCGCACTGAAGATCTGTAAGGATTCCTGAATTCATGTGAATAAAATATTAGTCTATTGTGCCGACAAAGGACCAGGTCTGATTTTATAGCGAGCGTTACAGATTTCGTTCTATCGAAAGCTTTGTACCCAAGCCTCCAAGTTCCCAATGCAATCGAATTTATTTGTCAGGTAAAAATGACAACACTCCGTAACAGCGCTTGTTTTGTTCGTCACTGAAGTGTTCCCGATTCCCAAGTATACATACGACGATACACACAAGACGGGCAGAAGTCCGGCCTCGTAATATTACGAGTTTTTCGCAGGAACAGCATGTTTATGTTCAAACGGCTTGATTTCACAAGAGGCGTTCAAATTTCGACCGATCAGTGCCAACGCGTGCACGAATAAACATGGGCAGGCCTCGTAAGCGTTGTGAAATCCCCCTACCACGCACCCGAGCCTATGTTAATTCCCTGCGAGGCCATATGCGCGCATTTCACGTCCAATTTCCTCTTATGTGAATTACGTGAACTCTACGTGCCGTACTCTTGAAGTTCGGCAGCAGTCAGGCGCCGTCAGATTTCCGTACTCGCTCGCCGGCACGCGGCCTGAACTCACTCCCCGTTTTCTGCCCTTGCATATAATTTTCTCCCTCCTCCACTTTCTAAATTCTCATCTGTTTAACTACACCTTCTGCGTCCCCATCTCTTGCCTACTTTTCGTTCAGCTCAACTCCGCCAGCACCCGGTCGACGCGTACGCTGTCGGGGCGAGTTGGCGAGCGAGTACGGCAATTTCACGAAGTCTGTCTTCGGGCTGCGAGGCGGACGGTCACGACAGCGGCAGCCGGTCTCGCGAGCAAAATAGCTGCGAAGCGCAGTGCACGAAATTAACAGCCTCGGGTAGGGGGTGGGAAGGATTTCACAACGCTGCTGCCAAGGCAACACTTTCCCGTGCAAGGGCACTGAAACTAGTCGCAATTCCTATGAATGTAGTAGCACACTCGAGGCCCTTGAACCAGCATGAAATGTTATCGACACGGGGGCTTCCGAAGCCCCCGTACTTGACGCATTTTCTTAAAGCGTGATCTTTTAACACGAGCACGCCGCACAGTACCCTGCACGACGTTTGGCTGTCCTGCGTTTACATTGCGCACCTAAATAAAAAACAACGGCGCCCTAAATAATGCTGACCAGTCAGAATACGACGCACTAAAAAAAAAATGTTTACTTACGCTGCATACGTGCGACGTATCAGTCGGTTGCCACTTGTCTCGTTTGATTTTAACGGTCCAAAGAAGCCTTCTTTTTGGGTCTCTTGGAAACCGGTACAACTTCCATCCGTTTCTCGAGTGATTCGAGCACTGCGGCACGCAGCAGCCGGGCATGGTGATGCGGAGATGGGTGCATAAAACTGTAAGGGAATGAACACTGCCCAACAACACCTCACACGCCAAGCACGAACTACCGGCCGGAGGCGCCAAAATGGCGGTCGCGCTGGCGCCGAAGCCGAGGCGGCGGCATCTGCCCTTGCAAAAGCTCACACCACTCTAAGCGGGGGCGCGCGCATCGAGGCACTCTAGCCCATGACCTACTACACTCCTGACCTGTTCAGATAGCGGGGTTCCTATGGGAGCGCGTGTCCCCGCTCTCGTTCAATCGCTCGCCGTAGGTGGCGCTACCTATAACCTGTTCGTCTGCTACTGTGCGGCCGGCAGGAGGGCGACGGACTGATACCATGCGTCTGCTTCTGTGACAAACTGCCTATACGTGTGATTGTTTTTTGCTGAAAAGGCTAACGTGTGCTATGTGTTACATTTTAGTAGTTAGGCTATACTGGTTGATTGACTTCTAAAGCTGTATATTTGCGTAGAAATGTCTTGCTGCATGGTTGTTTTTGCCATTCCAGCCTAAAAAAACTTCAATTTAGTATTCATAAAGCTTTTGACTAATAATGTACTCATTGGTAATAGAATATCAAACTGATTTTAGGTTGTTTAGGACGCGTCAGGTGAAACGCAGTGCCCCTGTTGAGCACTTACCTTGGACACTCGCCCTGGACAGGTGTTACACTTGTAGTCAATTGATAGAAGAGAATAATGCACATACGCCCACGGACGCATATCAAGGAGAGACACAGGAATTGAAGCTTTAACTCTTACTGTGACCTACACAACAAAAATTGTGCGTCAAATTTCGCTACGGGAGTTTGTCTGCTGGAACGGGGAGCGCTGGCCGATGCGCGTTTCTATGATTTTATATGTCCGTGCGATGAGACGATATGGTAAAGGCAGTGATGTGCCTATCGAGGGCAACACATTGCGACCCCAATAAAGTTTTTATCGTCATCATTATCATCATCTTGTCGAGCATAGTTAATAATAATAATAATAATAATAATAATAATAATAATAATAATAATAATAATAATAATAATAATAATAATGTTTTATTTTTCATCAATAGTTTGATGAAGGACAGCGGCAGGTAAAAGCTGCTCTTCGAAAGAGGCAGCTTGACATAGGCCCACAGACGCCTTTAGCACGACAGCACTGGCAAACAGTTAGCAATGTTATCTAAGCAACAATTACAAAAATATCAAGTTCAAATTCTAAAAATAAAAATAGCAACCATGATAACAATGTAGCAACTGCAAAGAAATCTTGAAAACTATACATGTGTATATCGTGCAATTGAGTTCGGGTACAGAGTAAGAAATCTATGCCAGCTTTCACATATTTATCAATTAACGTAGAAACTGTGTAGAACAACCTATCTGTGGAGTAGTTTGTTCTCGAAGTTTTTATTTTCCATGTTTCTTTATGTCATGTTTCGAACAAATTATTTGGCTGCAGTTTCGAGAGGTCGTACAAATAATGTCGACTTTCTTGAAATTGACGCCTGACCACCAATGCTAACTTAAAATCGTAGAGACGATGTAGGGGTGGTATTCCAGCCTGTTGAAACAATTCACTTCTGCGAGCATCATACGACCAGTAAAAAATTATTCTAATATACGTCTTTTGCATCAGGTACAGTTTTTGTAAGCGCGTGTTAGTCGTAGTCCTTCATACCAAGAAACAATAAGCAAGATGCCAACAGAACAGTCATTTATAAAGTAAGAATTTTACCTTGTATAGTAGAACAGTTTTGCCACTGTACACCGTGCCCTCTACGCGAGATAACTGACCCAGCACACTGTAAATGCGATCGTTTCAAAGCATATTGCTCGAAAATGTAACTCCAAGAATTTTTATACAATTTACTAACTCAATAATAGTATCGCCATACTTGAAATGTATGTTTTCATTAACAGACTTATTTTTAGGGCGGAATAGTACCGCCTTTGTTGTACTAGTGGTTATGTTTGATTGATAGCGCCCAAGGGCGACACCCGCAGTTGGGGCGCGTACACATGCTGAAAATGTGCCATTATACTCGTTTGTCAATGAAAAGCAGATCCCTCAAAGTGATATCAAGGTTTCTGCTAAAAGAATTTGGCGAGTGTATGCGTGTGATTCGAGCAATGTTACAGCACTTCAAAATGAAACAAAACACATTTGTCGCTTTACTTATGCGTGCCACAATATGCCAGTTAAAGCTGATGTTTCAAACAAAGTTTCTGCACTTTCGAAGAATATCCTACTTGCTGGCACACAGTGACGGCTTGTGTCTGCAATAAAGAAAAACATATGTACGCGTACAGAGCTGCGTGCATTTGGGTCATAGTTCAATAAAATGTGCTAGCAAGGTTCTGGGCGCGTACATGATACAATGGAGGCATGCAACTAAACTTTTAAAATCTTGCGAGATTTTGGCTTTTCGGCTATTCTCTTTCTCTTTCCTTCTTTGGCTGTTTTGTCCCGCACGTAGTTTGAGAAGAAAGGACGGCTAAATTTTTGCAACACTAGCCGCGCCATGGCTTCTCGGTGCTCGCTAGTAGCGCCTTTATGGCTGAAAAGAGGGTTCAAGGCCACTGCAGGTAGCACAGTTTGCACAAAAAGTGCCATCGGCCTCTTTTTGGAAATGGCCAATGGCGCAAATGCTTCCGCGGCCCTTTCTAGAGTGCTCACAAAGGAAAGAAATGAGATCGTTGGGTATGAAAGCCCTCCCCTGTCTAAATTAAATATCACAGCAGTAGCTGGTCCAGATGAGCTGGGAGCCTTGATTTTGCCGATGCAGTCGTCGCAAGTAATGCAATCCTCAGCTGCTTTCACCAGGAAGCCCGCTATAAGGCCAAGCGTGCTGGCCCTTATGCCTGGCTGTGGGGCACCTGTGGGAAGGTAGAAATGAAAAGTGTGCAAGAATTTTATCAGTATATAGATAAGCATGCATGATTAAACCGACACGTGTCCGTATACAAAATATGAGAAATATATATATATATATATATATATATATGTATATATATATATATATATATATATATATATATATATATGGATGTTAATGCGCTTTCAGATAACAACTGTTGCCCCACCGCGGTGGTCTAGTGGCTAAGGTACTCGGCTGCTGACCCGCAGGTCGCGGGACCGAATCCCGGCTTCGGCGGCTGCACTTTCGATGGAGGTGAAAATGCCGTAGGCCCGCGTTCTCAGATTTGGGCGCACGTTAAAGAACCCCAGGTGGTCGAAATTTCTGGAGCCCTTCACTACGGTGTCTCTCATAATAATATGGTGGTTTTGGAACGTTAAACCCCACATATCATCAAGATAACTGTTCATTCAGCCGACGTTTGCGTCGGGAGAGCCCCGTCTTTTTCAAGGTATAATAATATTTACACATTTTCCGCGTCGATTTATAGCTTGTCACGACAGGAGGGAAGAAGTCCGGAGAATAGTATAAACAACAACATAAAAAAAACTGAGGGAGAAACGTTTAAAAATAAAAAAAAATCTAGGAGAAGAAGCAAGAGAAAGACGACGGGATTAGGAAGGGACAGCATCTCAAGAGAGTAAGGCGAACGCAAACGAGCCATGCCATCATCTGTGTGCCAGTTATGACAGCGATTCAAAACCGCCGAAAATTTCTTCCCCGATTGCGGGAAAGGGACGTCGGTTAGTCGAGTTGTGTGGGCGCCTGGTGAAAGCATGTTATATTTTTAAATGTAAGCCATAGTACCTGCTTGTACCATGGACTTATCGTTACATACATACACAGTATAACTGATTGAGAAGCATGTTTTCATCTACATCGTGCACTGACGCAAACGCTGCCTCACGCGGCTTGCATGTAACACAGTAAGCAGCGCAGAGTTTATAATATATGCATAATATCGTATAATGGGGAATTGTTGGACGGTGTGTAATAATTTTTAAATAATGTAAATCATTTCATTACACGGAATCAACGAGATATGAAAAGCGCACCACGGCAAGTCTGCAGGGCTTCTAGATGTGGCCGCATCGTCTGGGTTATAGTAGCAGATGTCGATGCCGCGCACTCGCCTGACGACCCTTGATTCTGGTTTACTAGCGAGTGCATTTCCAGAGGTTGTCCGGCTTGCTTTACTGCTGTGGAGCACGACGCCTGCCTTGCACTGGGCGATCCAAGAGGAGACGTTGTTTGCTCTGTACTGCCGCTTGGTGATGAGTGCATCATTCCCATCACGAGGACTTTCTGCAGTGATGAAAGCGCAGCACGGGCGTCTGTCTGATCGTTGCTTCCTTGAAGCTGTCTGATGGTGGAAAAAAGTGCTTCGACAGGGTCACTGGAGAATTTGGCAGTCAACACGTATAGGAAACCTGAACGGATGAGAAATTGTGTGCACTGTACTGTGGACATTGTGGTCAGTTGGAGAGCTTCGTATGTTTCAAGAGATATGAATGCCCTCTTATGTGGTGCCGCGGCTTTCCATGCTGCGAAAAAGGGCAGAAATTCCTGCTCCAGCCATATCAACCTGAAAATAAAGCAGTTTATTGTAGAAAATATGAAACCTAGCGGGATAAATGGAATGTACCTGTCATCATCTGGGGAACTGAACGGCATCCTGTTTTGGTCCCGGCTTACTACGTGGAAGGTTGTATTTCTTATGTTGTGTATGGTGAACCATTTAAATATCATTTCCATCAGCTCGATGGTTGGCAGGCAGTCTTCAAACCCGAAAATGCCAAATCTGCGGCCGTATTGTAAGAGGTATCGTAAGGCCGATGTCACCTAGAAACCAAGGAGACGCGACATATTAAAAATGATCGGAATTATTTAGAGAGAGGTTTCTAAGCTTGGACGTTCGTATACAGCAAGTGAGACGAGTTACAAGTGGCACTGCAGTCATCAATAACGTGCACTTTTAAGTGAGTTTGTGTTAGTGAACATATATTTATAGAAGCTCTAATGATACGTAATTATTGTGTGGTAAGCAATACGCGCAGGTACATTCGTTAAGAAAGGGAAATTGTATGTTCAGATAACCATGCGCTGTTAGCAGCAGCAGTAGCAGCAGCTCATGTGCATGTTTTTATGTGACCATACTGATAAATATGTTAGCAGTTATATACGTATTGAATTACATTTTCACCATTTGCTTCCGTTTGGGTTCTACAAACAAATAAACCAGAAACTAACATGAATATTCACGTATCGTTTGCGGTGAATTACTATTAAAAGGCAGTTTTTGTACTGCTTCATTTGAACGAAAAGCTGCAAAATTTTTTCTGCTTCTGCATGAACATTCACTTGACGTAATATGATGTAAAATGAGTTGTGGCGTAATATTAGCGCATAAAAGTTTGCCCGAGCGCGCCAAAGAATTTGAGAAGTATAAACGTCACTACTGATAGAAAACTGCGAGCATGATTCTAGCTCAATTAGATGTATTTTTTTGTGTAATACAGGTTGCAGGAAGCATACATAATTTACAGCTAACGAAAAGGCATTTCCTGCATGACCTGTGTGCGTCACGCATTGTGATGTCTACAAGGAATACAGAGAATCTGGGAGTGTGTGACACTAACGCTAAATGGGTTTACACCTTTTCTTATACATGCCTGTGGAGAGAACACTTCAACGGCCCTCTTCACGCTTAATTTCTCGAAGTTCGTCGGGTAAACGTGCTTCTGCGTAAGGTTCCGAACAAGCTTGAACGACGACTGTTTTTCTGTTATGTCCAGCAACTTTCTCAAATACGTGGGGCTGTAGTAATGCCCATTGTTGAACAGAACGCGTTTGGTGGACAACATCTGGTTGCGGAGATTTTTCAGGATGTGGCAGTGGTCAAAAGAAAGGAAGAGCCTCCGATTCATATCCATTGGATGTCTGCAACAACAACAAAAAAAAAATGAATAAATAAATTGGAGAAAGGCGGCGTTTGCGGTGTGAATAATTAGTTGCATATACGGTTTTCTGTTTTTTACCAAAGTAATGTAAATGTTAGCCATTCGAAGGACGTGTGCGTTGTTAATTATTACCTTATTATAAAATTTCTCCACTCATGCCATGATCCTGCAGGTCTGTGTGTGTGTTTTATTGAGATTACCTACACCTTAAATCTTCCGAAACTTTAAGTATACTCACCCATTCATACAGTCGCATGCAGGTGCGCATACATTACGCAAACGCGTAACGTCAATTGATTTGTAAAGACGGGCTATTTACAGCGATTGTACTGTTGATAGCAATCTTGTTATGGACACGGCTTTCTTATATGGCAGCGCTGATTAAAAAAAAAGAAGGGGGGGGGGGGGCTCTGATGCTGATACAGGCTTTTTTTTTTGTGCGACCAAGTCTTTTGTTTTTTTTTTCACTCAAACACGGCATGCATGCGCGTGCATACATTGATTGATAGATATGTGGGGTTTAACGTCCCAAAACCACCATATGATTTTGAGAGACGCCGTAGTGGAGGGCTCCGGAAATTTCGACCACCTGGGGTTCTTTAACGTGCACCCAAATCTGAGAACGCGGGCCTACAACATTTCCGCCTCCATCGGAAAAGCAGCAGCCGCAGCTGGGATTCGATCCATGCATACATTGAGGGCACACTGCGAATACATATAAAAAAATATTTACACTAGGCATTGCGCACAGCTTAATGCGAGCTGAGAGCAAAAATATATACTTAGCAACTTACGGCACAACTGGCATCATACGACCATTCCCTAACATGGTGAACATCTTTTTGTTCGAAGCGTGGTTGTCAGCTACAAGTCGGACCACTTGGAATCCTGCTTCTTCGATGGACTTAATTACTTCAAGTGTTAGTTGATGCAGGTGGTCTCCTTTTACTGACTGCGTGAAATAATATCCCACGGGTAGCCTGAAAAAGATAAAAATTAGCAGTATTCTGTAGCGTCGGTGTCAGCTGGGCTTAAAATCTCACTCCGTTGGAGAGAGGAGGAGAGCCAATTGCTCATCTCGAGTGCTTGTCAAATAAGTGCACAATGCTAAAGTTGACTTGCCGGGGGAAAGGGGGGGGGGAGCCCTCCTTAAAAAATAGAAGACGACTCCCCCTGCCCCTCCCCAGACTTTCAGCCCTGGTCGCGGAATAGCACATCATTGGTTAATTAAAGACAACGTTTTCTTTTTATATCTATAGGTGGGGTTAGTCTTTCAGTCACAGCGAAACGTATAGTGATAGACAAAGTGATGATTCACTTACGTGTAGTGCGTTGATAAGCCTACAAATACAAAGGCGAGAAGGTGTGTGGCCAGCTCGTTCTGAATGCCCACTTCTTTTTCTAGGCCTCCCATTTCGACTAGGCCATGGACTTTGTCTCCTTTTTTTTCGTACGTCAGTGCTTGCTTTAAAGACATTTCATCCACAATCAAAGAGCCCATTTTTTCCTAACAAAAAAAATGGGGGGGGGGGGGAATTCACTGTTAACAGACATGCGTTATATATCGGCGGAGACAGTTAATTATATAAATAACCTTCTTTGTTGTTCCGTACATGACCCATAATTTAACAGAAATGATTAGGGTTTAGAGCAAACATAGCGCACTGCCGTATACTCTTAAACAATACATCTTACGTTCGAGTAATCCTTGCCACAGGTCTGGTCCCTGTTTATTCACTTTAAATCACTTTTCATTCGGCTATACTAGCATGTATTTTGATCAGTCAAACACTGCCGCGTGCGCTGCTTCCTTCGTTATTCGCGTGCATATTGTAAATAATTCTGATCGAAGTAACGTACCCGTTCGGACAAGTGTGTGCTTTCCGTGTGCAGCCTTTGCTTCATTAGCGACGAAACAACTGCTCCAGTACAGTAGCCAATGTAACGCTTCAGTGTCATGCGACTTGGAAGGGTGAGGCACCCAGACCTCCGCAACATTTCGTACCCGCAGGGTGATTTAGCTTGCCACATTATGGCCTGCCTGATGGTCACCTCTTTCCAACGGTGATTTTTCTCACGCAGGCATTGCAATTGCTCCTTCAAAAATTCAGCCTTCTTGTCGTTCTCGTCCAGCATTTCCTGATGATGAAAGGGCAGTTGAAATGCGTAAATCACGCGCAAGATAACATACTGGAAGAAAGCGGAAGTGCAGGGGAGAATGGAAGCTTGACCCGCTGAAACATCGTAGAGCAGGGAATGCCGGCGCATCCAACAATTCGACATTTACGTACTGGACTTGCCCTTGTCAAGACAAGTTTAGATGTTGTGGGAGAGTGAGCAAACGTTCACACACACGCTACTAAAGGAGGCTGTTGCTGTCCTGACAAAGAATAGTGCACCTGATTGTCGAAACCTTGCATTTGGCATCATTCCTTATTCAACAATTCATAATCGCGAGAAAAGATATGCGTTTACTCTTAAGACAATAATAGATGTTTCATGTCACCACGTGGACATTCAATTGCAGCTATGCTACATTAATGAATTGCGCAACTTCAGACTTGCGTCATGTTCAGTAACCGGCCACCGACTCACACATACGGACTAGCGGAAACTGTTCACTTACACTTTCCAAACCATTCCTTCCTTTTTGAATGCAATGCTGCTCGCTCAAGTTTATAAGGCAGACATCACATGTGCGTCAAGCGTGGCTTCCTGTACGAGCATAAACCGATCGGCCCATAGCACCAACACAACACAGCTTGCAAATTACTGTCTTTCCAGTTGTCAGTCCAATGTCCCTAATTGTTTGCGACGACAGAAATTTGAACTCGTTGTTCGCAGGATAAAGGAATAAACTCGGGGTGCGCCAATCACGCAAGGGGGTACACACCGACCTTCGTATCTTAAACACTTGCTCATGTGCGCGCTTACCCACCAACCTTCTTTTATTCCGTGTCCTTATGTCAGGCCTACACCTTCGTATGACCAGAAAGATTGCCAGCATCGGCGTACACTAAAATGTCACGTAAATTTATATGAAGAAGAAAATCTATAAACAGAGTTTCTCTCGAGCAGACATCATGACAGCGGACTTGTCATCCTTAAGGCTATAATTGTATTTCAGTCTTTCAGAAAACAAGCCTGCTTGTCGAAACGCCGCCTCGAAACAACTTTGCTAAAACTACTGATTAAGCGAGTTGGTTCATGATTATTTTCAGTGTTTGTGTGTGTGTAAACAGCGATTAAAGAATGGGAACAACCCCTGTTCACAGGTTTTTTACTGCAAGCTTCCATCCTCCCCTTTCTGACGTTTCTTACAAAAAAGTATAGGGACACTAAGTTAATAGACTGATAAATGAGTACCTGATAATTCTCTATCGTTCCTGTTCCGATCATACGACTATTAGAACAGAAAAAATTAAGACTAGGTTTAATGTTCTGAGTTTGGCGAACAATCTTCGACACGTGCACGTCGCTTTATGTTGCGTCGCTCCTTGTGTACTTGGCCGCATTGGCTGAGAACATTTCTTTGAAACTTGCTACTTCAGACCTTGCATCTACTAACACAGCAGTCTTAGACATTACCTGAGGCCGTCAAAGTATGACGTCACTGCTAGCCGATGCGCGAGAACTTAAGGGTAGCATCGCCACCTTTACAATCTCTTATAGTTTCGAGAATTCCTTCGCTCACCGGACGTCCTCTCGTAGTACGGGTGATGTTGATAGAATTGACTTACTCCTAAATTGTTATTATGTTCAGAGTCATTTAAAATTAAGTGCGAATATAAAAGGATTAATATAACATTCGTCCACTGACGTAACTGCGTACCTGCAGCGTTAGAGCGCCATTCGCCTCGGCGAGGGCTTTCATCTCGAAAAAATCTTTCTTTAGCTTCTCTAGCTGTGAATGCAAATTACTGTTCATTTCTTTCAGCCTGCTGCACTTCCGCCGCAACGTCTTAGTTGCCGCGACCAGGGAGCGCATCTTCTTCAAACCGATCGACGTTTGCGACGTCATGGAGCGCCGCACTGGCCTCTTCTGGTGTTCCCCTTGTATAACTGAACTACAGTCCTCCATGTTGTCCTGACTTGATGGAAAATGCAACCACTCGGCCTCTTGTGCAGTTTCAATTGGGTTTTCAGAACTATATACTTCCCCAGGCTCCGCTGATGCTCGCTCTTCTTGAGAAGAATCTGCGTTGGACGTTCCCCTGTTAAGCCGAAAAAATAGCGAAGCATGACAGATATATTGTCCCGCTAAACGCATAAGGGAATACTGCTAACATTATTCTTATCCGTTGTTGTGTTAGACTTCAAGTTTTACTTACAGTATTTTTACTTGTATGGGTGCCAGCGTTGTTTCCCCCTGCGTTCGTTTTAGCCGCTTTTTCCGCGGCATTGGATCTTGCCCACGTGGATCAGGAGAAGCGGGAAATAAGGAAGGCACGGCTGTGGGCTTCAACATCTTCCTTTTCGTCACTGTTCTGTAATCTTCAGCGGTAAAATGCAGGCTGCATACCTTCGACCGGTCGCTGGGCTCCCAGCGATGCTTTCCTGAACCTTCATCAAAGGTAAAGGCGTATACGCATGGCTAGCAAGATTGCAAAATAACAGTCCATAACACCTTTTTTGTAATTAATTTTTCCAAAATGTAACAAGCCAAATGGGGAGGTTAAGAAAAAGCATAGCCACGATTTTATTCTGGGGAAGTACCTGTATACCCATTTAGTGCATTTTCATATTTTCTCGCAGCCTTTGTAAATGTCTTTTTAGATGACTACATTCGTCGATTGATGTTTAGTGATGGTACGTGGTCGAGTCCAGTGGCATACTTGAAGCCCTTTATTCGAAGAGCTCATTGGCTATACAAGGTTTCATAACAAAGCTGAATTTCCTAATGGCTGCTCAGTAACGAAGCGCGACCCAATACGACAGAGCCGAAACCGAGGCGCACTTGAGCGCCTTGGTCTTGGTTTAGAGCGCAAACCTCTAACCTGTACAATGACTCCGCCGTTGACGACGATGACTTCAGTGGTTTTTGTTCTTTTGCATTCTCCAAAACGAATCTTTGTCATGCATGATGTAATCTCAGATGCAGCACGCACATAAATAGAGTATCTGTCGCTGATTATTCCAGGTTCCTCATTTCGGTTTCACCGGCTGGGTCTCTTAACCCTCACAGAGCCGATGGGCTCATTGCACGAAGGACTTCAATTATGTCATTATACCCGACCGCCTGCCAGCCCTATATAGAGTGAACAGTTAATCGCCACATTTCGTTACCGGCGTAACGTTTCTAATTACCTTAAGTAAGCTTATACAGAAACGAACAAAGCTGTATGGGAAGATAGAGGTTTGAGATGAGAAATACATTTGACCAAATTCGGTCGCTAACTTCAGTGACACCCAGTGTTCAAGAGTTGTCCATCGCTAAACACACACACACACACACACACACACACACACACACACACACACACACACACACACACACACACACACACACACAGAGAGACAAACTGTGGAGGCAGCACGTAAATATTTCATATCATTAATTTTTTTATGGATTTCGGCGGCATTTGTTGAGGCAGCCTTCGGGAAGGGTGCTCGAACCCCTCGCAACCCACCGCTACGCATTTTTACATAATTTACAGATTTCGTATATTTACTTTTTTCTTGTGTGCTATATTTAAATTTCTTGGCACTATTTGTGGAGCCTGCCATATTAGCCGCGGTACTTTAAAAAAGCTTTCATGTTTTTTAGCTCAGTGAATTAGCATAACACACGGAAATAAAGTTTACTAAAGCACCCTGGTGCTTCTTGCTAGCTTGCAACTCGTTCTGAATTGAAACGACTCTCAAAAACACAAGACTCACCTTTTCTTCCAATTGCCTCGATCCATTCTTCCCGTATGTCTGTGGCAGGAAACTCGTGAAAACTTACTTTACTTTGTTTGCCTTGTTCCGATTTGCAATATGGCACGCAGCAATACACCATACTTACATTTGAGGTGTCAGCTCATCTAAAAAAAAAAAACTGCACGCGGCCACTATTAGAGCTGACTACTGCAGCTATCTGCCGTCTGCAAGTTTCTGCACACGACCTACTGTGTTTCTGCGTATCTTCTGCAATTTGTGTATGCGTATCGTCTGGAACCATCGTGATTCAGTGTGAACAATGAATGCCTAACAATAGTTTTTTTATCTCGTTGGACTACGTTTTCATTCAAGAAATATTTTCATAATAAATTTTCCTTCATTTGTAGAAAAGTTCCCGTCTGCTTGCCACTGTGACCCTTTGTGTGCTTTTTTTACGGTTCTATTTCTGCTTCAAACGTCCACACGAATGCAGCCAACTCTGACGAGGAATCATATCGCTTTATTTGCCATATTTTACACATTCATACACAATTCATGCACAATAAGAACGATTTGCACTGCCACAGCGATGGCTGAAGCAGACGACAGCGAACAGGTGCTGCCTAGCGCCACGCCGCTCGTAGGTGACGGCCCTAGCGGCAGAAGGTATGAACTAGAACGTGGGCGCTGGAAGAGGTGCTCTCTGGGCAGGTCAGGAGTGTAGTAGGTCATGCTCTAGCCACCCAGCCCTCGTAGCTCCATCTAGCGTTGAGATGGTTTACTATATGGTGCCACGTAAAAATTGAAATAGGGTGCGCGTGAAAAAAGAGGATTCCTGTGGAAGGTACTTATGACCCCGCGAAACGATAATTATGGTTCGTTGAGGTAAATATCTGTAGTATAGCACATCAATAGGGTATTGTTAAAAAGGACGAAATGCGGGTTGCTGAACATCCAGTGCATGTACGACATAGACCCCTCAATTTACAGCACATTCTCGAGTTTGACAGGTTGCATAGTAGATTTAGCTATCTACAAATTAGTTAATGAGTGCTAATTAACGAATGTATCTTAGGTTTGGCTTCGAAAGCGCGAGTAATATTCACCGGGCGCGGTATTACGGATGGTGGTATCAACTCGCCGTCTGCTCCGCTTAAATCCGGCAGACCTCAGGGATCCGTCCTCGGGCCTCTTTTCGGTTTATATCAATAATGCCACCCGTGATATTGCAGCAAATCGAAAAGTTTTTTTGCAAATGCCTGCGCGCTTTAAAGTGGTTAATGCATCCAGCGACCAGGTTGTTTTAAATAACTCTTTTAGGATTCAAGATTGGTGCACAAAATGACAGATGACCTTTAACGCGAGAAAAACTCTGGCGATAACCATGACCTGCAAAAAAGATCCACTAAAATTCCAATACAACCTAGAATCAATTCTTGTCCTTTGTCTCACAGTATACGCACCTTGGTCTTGTTATCACATCTAAATCAAGATGAAACCAACATGTTTGTTATACTGAGAAAATGGCTTTGAATATACAAGGCTACTTAAGACGGGCACTCGCTATGGCATTCGGCAAACCTAAATGACTGCATGTGAAACGTACGTAATACCAGTACTAGAATATTCATCGGCTGTCTGGGACCCGCACACGCAAGCTAACACAGATAAACTTGAATCAATACAGCGAAAAGCTGTAAAATTCATATTCAATAACTAAAAGTAACACATCTCCGTTAGTTCTTCTGGAAGGCACTAAACTAGAAACCTTGGAATGAAGACGTTATCGCGAAATAACGAAGCTGTTCTATCGCATATATATTAATAAGCTGGCAATACAAAAAAACAAACAAATTATATCGAACCAGTTTTGCGCCACGAAACGCGTGCCTCCAATCTCGAAAGAGAGACTGAGCCCCTATGTACGGGTACCTTTTTTTTTTTTCCCCAACAAGCAGAAAGCGGAGCAATACGCCATCAGAGATTCTTGAAATTGTTGATCTCAACTAGTTTCTTCGTGCGTTAGCTGTTTCATATGGCTCATAACTACACCTTTATATATTTACAGTGCGCTTCATTTTAATACCCATCTTGATCAGACTGATTGCTTGAGGTTCAATGCCTCGCTTCGGCACGATTCTTAAATGCTTCGATTCTGCAATGTCTCACTTCTTAATATTGCCGACTTTATTTTTGCTACAGTTGATATTTGAGTTCTTTTTACTTTTCGCCCAAACAACATAGCCTAGTGGACACTGTTTTTATAGTTTTTGTTATTGTTTAGGGTATTTTGGCCATTCTTGGGATTGTGGACCGTATTTCATGTCCCTTCTCTTTTTTTTTCATTTTGAATTTTCGCGCTTTCATTCAACACTATCTATCCTGCTGTACCTCCTACACAATGTTGCGTCCACTGCGCCACACACCCCTGTCCAAAGTCCGCCATTAGACTGGCAGTTTTCTCTAAAAATTAACAAATCTCTAAATAAATAGAACCACTTCCTCTTTTTTAATATGCAACTCTCCAATTTAACGACATAAAAAATATTAAGGGAAGTAAGTTAAAAGAGAGGTGTAATGCTGAAAGGTGGGGAGGTTAAATTTCTTAGGAACAAATAACCTTATTTGCACTGTGTTATGTCCATGGTAGCCGGAATAACAAGCGTACCTAAAAGGGAACTGAGTTTATTACTTTCAAGAATGGCATTTGCGCGCAGCACGGTCCAAATTGTCCGAGCGCTGGCTTTCGAGTCCGCTGTGGGCCATAAAAGGGGCGAGGAGCACAAAGGAGAGGCAACCAGTGCGCGGGCACACTGATTGCCCCGACAGTCAGTCAGTCTCCGGGCGCGCGGCGTCAAGTATCGTGGGGGGGGGGGGGGGGTTAAGGTGGAGGGCAGGGTGCATCCCTGCATCCCTGGAAGCGGCAATGCCCGGTCTAAAGCCTCTCTATGCGTTTTCCGGTAGAAGACGCGATGGAGGGGCTTTAACTTCAACAAACCAAAACTCCGGCTGAAACTTTTTTTTTTTTACGACGGCTGCCGTTCATTCGAAATTCTGTGAAACTGGCGGGCGACCACTGGTTGTCCTTTGTGGAGCTACCAGCACCGCGAGGCGTCTCCCTAATCTAGTGTAACCTTCCAAGGCGGTTCTGGCAGAATGGCTGAGATATGTGTTCGCAGCTCGCAAGGAAACATGAGATTCGCCGATACCTGGCCCGTCTGGCCCATTGTGAGTTGCTTGACAAAAAAAAAAAGTGTAATGCGCCGCTGTAATGACCCCGCAGAGTATCTTGCAAGAGCACGTTTTAGCTCTAGCACGTAGCGTTTGGCCTGTCCGTTCGTGGCTGGGTGGTTCGGTGCAGATTTCACCACTGTGATGCAGCTGTCACTCGTAGCATTTCTGTATTTTGGCTGACAGGAATGCGATTCCGTTATTTGAAACCACTTTGTGGGGTAATCCAAAAGTTTCGAACAACAAGCGCAGGAAATCAATGGCAGCTGTCGATGTTGTTCTGTTCACATGGCGACTTTCAACCCATTTACTGTAGGCACAAGAATAGGACAGCAGCGCAAAACTTGCGAACGAACCAGTGACTAGGAATGCTGCTATCTCCTGGGATAATCACTTGACCAGTGACTACACGTGGGCGATGGTAGCTGAGTGTCTTCTTTTGAAAAAAAAAAATATTCCGGTTTCCTGACGAATGTACGTGGTATCCAATTGTTTTCTCAAGTTCTTGAAAGCTTTTATAATAAATTTCTGTAACATAGCCTAGGCTTCTGTAAACACAATGTTCATGAAACTTTCATCATATTGTAGCTGCCTTAAGCATTTAGCTCAAAATGGTTCATATTTATTTATTGGTTTCTTTTTTATTTGTTCGCTGTGCCAGCAGTGTAGCCAGAAACTTCTTTCGAGTGGAGGCTTTGCCGTTCCTTATGCATGCTGGTGCATCTCTTTGCATGTGTATGTGTACACAAGCACCCCCCCCCCCCTCACCCCAGCACTGCCTACGCCAGGGTCTGTGCGATTTTTGCAGCTTAAGTGAGTTCTGACACAAATAAGACGCCCAAATTGAGCATTCTTATGGTTTTAGGCTTGAAAGAACTGGAAGAAGTTACTGCAGTGCAATGTTTGGTCGGTGATAGGCTCTATCTCATAAAGAGAAAATTGTTGCTGAGGCTCGATAAGGACAAGAAATGAAAGTACTTGTGAATACTTTATTTTTTATCCTTTGTTTGAATGTATACAAAGTGCATTTATTACTGATTACTGTGCTGGAGCATATGTTCCTTACTTCTGTTATGATTTGGAATTGGCATCTGTTTATAGGTATAATTTGTAAATTTGTGCACGCCATATTTCGTTTATGTTTGTATCTAGATATGTATATAGATTGCGCACATTTTTTGGCGGCTTTCGTGTTTGATTTTTCGCGCATTTATTTCAAATGTGTGCACAATGAATGTCTAACAATCTTTTTTTTTGTTAGGCACATTGTGGAAATAGATCATAATAGAGTTTTACAAAATAACTTTTTTATAAAACAAGCTGCGTTGTATTTTGCATGTGCATTTTCTACTACAGAAGACAGCTAGCTCTATTGAGACTATCACTTCACACAGGCACTTTACCTTATCAGTGGAAGGTAGTTCCTCTTCTCAAATCAGGTAAAAAAAGCTTAACGACCAAATATCGGCCCATTTCTTTTACCAGCACGTGCTTCTAACTATTGTATAATACTTCGTAATCAAAAGCACCCTCAATTTTTTTTTTAAAATAACATCTTCTTTTCGCCTTCACAACATGGTTTTAGGAAATCATAATCATGTGAGACTGAATTTGTACCTTTCACTGATCTAATTCTTGATCGTTCATCATCCGCTGGCTGCATTTGTTTTAGATCTTGCAAAAGCATTTGATAAAGTGTGTCATAAACTTCTCATCCACAAGCTACTGAACTTAAATCTTCACGTTAACCGATTAAAATAGGTCGGATGCTGTCTTGCTAATCACTTACAGTACGTTACTGCTTACGGCTACAGTTCATAAATGTGCCATGTTATCTCAGGAGTGCCCGAAAAGTTCGCAATTGGTCTTTTGTTGTTTCCAATATATATTATTGACCTACCCTCTAAAGTAGCTTCTAATATCCACCCTTTTGCTGATGAAAGCGATACTTTTACAGCAGTTACTTCAAACGACTATTGTAATCGCCTACACTCCAATTTAAATAAAATATCTAACTGGTGCGGTTTGTGGCTAATCGAACTAAATATTAACTTATGTAAAGTTAAGCATATATTTAGGTCACCTAACTATTCTCGGGTATACTACTTAAATAATTTCCCTTGAGATCAAGTAACCTCATACAATACTTAGGGATTCGTATCACATCCACTCTTACTATACGCATGGGCTTGTAATAGTGCAATGGTGACTACCCGGTGCCCTACACAAGCCAGGGTGTAGGAGGAGAATACCCATTTGACAGACAGACGTTTTTTGTTATCTCGTTGAACGCGAGCAAAGGTTGGTCTCAAGGTAGGCTGACTGGCTAGGCAGCATGGTCCTCTGGCGTCGTCGTCCGCAGAATGAAAATTCGCCGAACGCCTTCCTCAAACCACATTCCCACAAACACAAACGATGCGCTGGGGGAAGGGGGGTAGGATGGACGCCAACAATGGTCAGAGGTCCAGCTTAGCTCCCAACGAAAGAGAATGAACATTTTTCTTTTTGCAAATTCTACCCCACCCCCCCTTTTTTTTCTCTCAGTAGTCGGCTTGATGGAGGGATAATCATTACGGCGGGAGCAGGTTTTTCTTGCCGAAGTGCCGGTGTGTGGACAAGTGTGGAGGAGTCATAATCGTGTCCGAGTCGGATACATGGCAGGATTCCGACACTGCTTTCGGAAGAGATAACCACAGCATGCAGCCAGTGACCCAGTGCTTCCATTTTGGACTCGCTCGCTTCATATAAGGCCTTACGCTGGCTGCTCTCCGTCTCATCATATTTCGGTTCAGGTTTTACTGCGCATTTGCTATTGAACATTCTTTTTTTTTTGTATTCTCTTTCTATGGTGTGCCTGGATGTTTATTCACTCGTGTGCTTACCGATGGAACGGGCACACGGGAGAGGTTTTCCTATATGATTCATTTCATTACAATAAAAATTGGCAGATCCCACGTACAGTGGGAATCGATGATATGCGAAACATGCCCAAATAAGAAATGTTGATATCTCCCTTTAAAATCAGCGCAACGTTACGAGGTGGAAGTAATTGATGCCGTACATGACTTCCGCGTCATAATTATCATGTTTGGATGTGTCGTTTACCTTCCTCATCTGTTCACGTCGCGTGATACAAAATTTAGTATATGTGGAGCTAGCAAACCGGCCGTGAGCACACTATGAGCATGGTATGTTGACATGTTCCTACACGACACGCGTGTCAAAATTATCATGTTTCCACCAGTCATATACTTTCGTCATCCATTGACGTCACGTAACACAGAATTTGGAGTACGTGGAGCTAGCGAAACGGTGGCGAGCGCATCATGAAGGGCCCAATATACTCCCATGTAGCGTTGACGCTCGAGCACACTGGGCACAGCGACGTTACGTTAGCAAAACGCGAGCACTGTATAGTCTGACGCCAGGCGCGACCATCGTGCGTCGGCGCCACCCGATGACAACTGGCGTGAAATGCGACATGTTGCATTTAGTGCCGATGCGTTACCAAGACAACACTGCGTATCCCTCTTTTCATTATGGAGGGACGCCGGACGCGCTGAAACGCGCATGCGTCAAAGCAACGCAGCGCGTCTGTCAGTAGGCGCCTGGCGTGGCAACCAACGCCAGCGTGACGCGACAAAATGAACGCCGGCGAGCACGCGCACCGCGTCACGTCGAAATGTATTGACGCCTTTACTGGGGCAAGTAGTCATGTTCTCCACGTTAAAGAACCCCAGGTGGTCGAAATTTCCGGAGCCCTCCACTACGGCGTCTCTCATAATCATATGGTGGTTTTGGGACGTTAAACCCCACATATCAATCAATGTAGTCATGTTCTCACATGACACGCATGTCATGATTATCATATTTGAACCAGTCACATACCTTCGTCATCCATTTGCTTCACGTAATACCAAACTTGGCATATGTGAAGCTAGCGAAACGGCCGCGAGCCCATCATCAGTATGACATGTGGTCATGCTGTTACATGACACGCATGTCGTGATTATCACGTTTGGATGTGTCATTTACCTATGTTGTCCGTTTGCGTCACGTAATACCGAGTTTGGTACATGTGAAGCTAGCGAAACGGCCGCGAGCACATCATGAGTGTAGCATGTAGTCATGTTGTTACATGACATGCATGTCATGTTGATCATTCTTGCACCAGTATCATACCTTCTTCATTCATTCCCGTCTCGTAATACCAAATTTGGTATATTTGACGCTTCCGAAACGGCCGCGTGCACATCATGAGCGTGGCATGTAGTCATGTTGTTACATGACACGCGTGTCATGATTTTCATGTCAAGTGTGTCGCTTGTGTTCGCCATGCAATCATACTATACGATACCAGTTTTGCAACATGCCATGTGAACGAAACCACCGCAAGGGCTACAAGACCATGAAATGTAAATGATGACATTCATGACATACATGTCATGATTTTCATGTTATTACCAGTCAAATATGTTCTTCATACAGTCATGTTATGCCATACCAATTTTGGTATTGATACCATTATGGAAACGGCCAGGAGAGCTAAAAATCGTAGGCGGCTAGATAGATAGATACGCTGAAAGTCGCCGAAGTTCGCTAAGAAATGAAGGATGGAAAATAGGAGGAAAAGAACGGCAGGGAGGTTAACCAGCCTATAGGCAGCCGGTTTGCTACCCTGCGCATGGGAGGGGGGGGGAGATGAAATATAGAGAGCAGAGAGGGAAGAGAGATAAGCACATTACATTCGGCAGCACATGCGCGCGCACTCAGTCATAGTCGTCTTGTCTTTCGCGGTGTGTGACATTGCTGTTACAGCCGCTTGTTCAAGTCCGTGTCGCGTAGGAATTTCAACCGAGCTTTCATCGCCTTCTGTTGCAATGTCTTCTCTCGGGCACTTGACAAAATAGTGTCCACAGACATTTGGCTGTTGTCGATGTGCGCAAAAACGGACGCCAGTGACTGTCTGGGGATCATACAACGGACAGTCGCACAGGATGTGGTGCAGCGTGTCTTGGCAACGACAGGCATCGCAGAGAGCTTTGTCGGCCATTCCTATGACAAAGGAATAAGATTTTGTAAATGCCACTCCAGCCACAAGCGATGAAGAAGGGTGGCTTCTCTTCGGTCGAGCCCAGTGTGCATGCGGAGAGCCATCAAAGAGGACAGGTGTTGTTGACGATTCGTCTCGTTGCTTGGTGGGCACCATAGTGAAAACGTGATTTCACGCGCAAGTAGTCGAAGATTACTGGCAGCATCGGTCCGCGAAAGTGGTATGGCTTCTTCTCGTGTTCCTTCAAGAGCTGCCCGCGCGGCAGTATCGGCATGTTCGTTCCCTATGGCGCCGCAGTGACTTGACAGCTACTGAAACGTCACATGATGCCCTTTCTCTTGTGAAGTGTGGAGGAGGCATCGAATTTTGAAAACAAGCTGTTTGTACGGACCGCGACGCAGCGCTCAGAGCACAGATTGTACGGCAGCCCTTGAGTCGCTGAAAATCGACCATTGTTGCGGTGGTTCCTGACTTACCACACAAAGTGCAGCACGCAAAGCAGCTTGTTCCGCTGTTGTAGATGCCGTGGAGTGGTCAGTGCTAAAGCTGATGGTACCACATCTTGCTGGGACAACTACTGCAATGCTTCGCATTTAATATTGTGAGATGAACAATGCGTGCGTGTGGGCGTGTCCACCCTCTCTATATGTAAAGTTTATTAGAATTTGTAGTACCACTCAAGCTTCGTGATGCTTTTCAGGCCACGTGCAGTAGTTTATTCGTGTTTTAGGCCCGTAATTTATTACTGAAATATTTTGAATTTCTGCTTGAAGCTTTTCGGCAATGTGATTGCCGTGCATGTGCTGCAAATGACTAACGTTAATTGCGAATTAACCTAACCGTATTTTTTGGTGAATTAGAAAAACATAGTGGGAGGGGTGGCTTTACTATTAGTCCCGTAATTCCGCATTTTCGCCGGACCGCCTAACATTATTTTTGTTTTCTTCGGGGCCCTCTTTAGTCAGACTTTAACGTGTATTTCTCCTACATCTCCAAATTATTTTTTTCGTGAAGCATCGCCAGCATTACTGAAAAGTGCGATATTGTACGCAGAACTGAAATAACAAAGATTATAAATTATACGTTAAGCCTTATTATTTTCTTTTCGTTCTACTTTTTTGATGTTATGAAAGTGTCGCGAATCCAATTAAAAAGATTCTAACTCTTACTGAGCGCATTACCGATCATGATTTTCTTGCTTTTCTTGAGGTATACTGTGGTTATGGGGTCGTTTAAAGCACGTAATAAACTGTTACGTAGCATAGGCTACTACGAATATGAGTATTGCTGATGACACTTTCTTTTATCATATTCGTACTTACGTCATTGCCGTAAGCGTCTGCTTATATGTAAATATTCGTGTTTCTTTATATGTTGATTTTTTCAATTTGTCTGGGGCAGCACAATGTACGGAACTTTTCTTTTAGAGCGGGAGGGGGAGCAGGTGTTTAACCATACTTCATTATGTTCATGCGTGTAGTTTGTATGTGTGCGAGGCACTGCGCCGTGCTCCCGACCGGGTTGCAGAAATTAGGTGCCTTTTCTCATCTTCTAACCACTACCACCACATAAACACATGCATCCACGCACTCCTGCCTTGGCCAGGCGTCCGTACAATTTTCGCAGCTGTAGTTAGTTTTGATAGTAATGAGGTGTTCATAGCACTACCATGGGTCTATGCTTGAGAGAACTGAAAGATGTATCTTTATTAATTTATGGCCCCGAAACGGTGATGGGATCTTTTTCACACCAATAAAAGTGTTGAGGCTTGATAAGGCAAAAAACAAAAGTACTTTCAATGTAATTATTTCATTTTTTCGTTTTTTGTTTTGAATATCTCCACAGTGAATATAACAATATATTGTGCATGCATATACGTGCCTTGTATTGTTATGATCTTGACATCCGCATTCGTTTGCAGGTAAAGTTCGCAGATGTGCACAGCATAATTTTGTACATTTTAATCGGGACATGCATATACATTTCACACAATATATTGAGGTGTTTGTGTTATTCAAGAAAACTTATTTTTTATTGATTCATTAAGGGCACACAATAAGTATCCAAAGATGTTTATATTTTTACACACATTACAAAATATATTTGCAGCGCATGTTTGATTACAAATAAACTGCGTCGTATTTTGCAGGTATGTTTCTTGCTATAGGCCACCACTCTATCAATGACAGAAATATTTCACTTTTCTCGGAATATTTTACAGGCTCAATATTTTCGGAGTATTTTACATGACTCAATTCTACAAATTGACTAAAAATTGAGTACCAATTGGAGACTACAAATTGACTACAAGTTTGGTTACTGTGATTCGGTTCGAGGTGGCATCTATAAAACTCCGACGACAGAAAGACTCATGAAAACATACGATTGACGACATCACTGCCGTCTATTCCTATATATGCTCGAGTACAACTGTTTGCTCAGTATTGATTGATATGTGGGGTTTAACGTCCCAAAACCACATATGATTATGAGAGACGCCGTAGTGGAGGGCTCCGGAAATTTTGACCACCTGGGGTTCTTTAACGTGCACCCAAATCCGAGCACACGGGCCTACAACATTTCCGCCTCCATCGGAAATGCAGCCGCCGCAGCCGGGAATCGAACCCGCGACCTGCGGGTCAGCAGCCGAGTACCTTAGCCACTAGACCACCGCGGCGGGGAGTTTGCTCAGTATTATACACTGCACCATGATTCAGAAGCATAGCCTCAGAGGGACGGGACTTGGACAATGTCGGTAAAAGAAGGATACATAGTTCCCACGCTGAGTGATAACACCTTCACATTTAGGATATTTTGTGTGCGCCAAGAGTTTTACTAAGCACACAGTGCTCTAGTAGATTCCTCAAGGCCTTCAACGTGCACTTTGGTGACGTTCAGGATGGTAACTATATGTGGATGAGGGGTTTCTGACCTCCACCAGATTTTTTGGTAATGCTTTAGCTCTTCGGGTGATACAAAAGTATCTCCACGCCTTCATATCGACCAACGTTGCCAAAGTTAGCCGATTTACAAAAACCCAGGCGGGTGTGTTTGAATTCGTTCAATTATTTCTTTGTAGTATCACCTTCCAAGACAAGCACGCTCCATGAATGACGATGGCACGAACGCAGACCAAAGCAGTAATTGATTACACAAAGTATATATCTGCTACTTCAGGTGCTTATTAGCAAAGCAAATCACATGCATATATATATATATATATATATATATATATATATATATATATATATATATATATATATATATATATATATATATATATATATATATATATATATATATATATATATATATATATATATATATATATATATATATATATATATATATACCATCGGGCACATGTGCGATCTCTGCCAGGCCTTCCACTTTCAAAACACTGCACATTAAAAGACCACAGCTTTGATGACATCAGGGTTACACTACTAGAAAACAACTTTCGAACAATCAGAGAACGGGAACAACGGGAATCTTATTTTATCTACAAATTTAACACGATAAAATACGAAATAAATGAACACCCAGGCACTCTGTCAGCGTTACGACCGCTAAAAGACGCAAACGCTTCTCTCTAATCAGTCCGGTTCCATTACGACAATAATATTACCCGCTAACAAAGCTTTTAGCCTATGCATCTGACAACATAGAAATGATTTGCCTCACCAAGCACACCGGAAGGCACAGATAAGTGGTCCCGGAAGTCGTACGGTCCCCCCCCCCTTTCTTTTCTTTTTATCTTCTTCTTTAGGTTTTAACGCACATTCTGTTCCTTCACTGACAAGGAGCTGACAGCTAGGTGGTTTCGTTGGCCTTTTCATACATGCGCGCATGTCTTCCCAGTGAGCCGCAACTGTGTGGTCACTGTCCCGGATGTCTTACAGTCTCCCCCCCCCCTCCCCTGTTCTTTTTTTTTCTTCTTTAATTCTTTAGGCACATTCTGTTTCTTCACCGACAAGGAGCCATTGCACATAATGAATATCGATGGCGGCGCCTCAATCACCGGCTTTTTCATTCCTCCCGACGCCATGAGCAAGCACTCGAAGCGCTTAAGCTCTCCCCATTAACTTGTCCTACACTTCAAAGAAAAACGAGCCGCCAGTGGACTACACGGAAAGATGAAATACAAGAACGGCGGCTCACTGCCCACTTGGGGAAGAGTGGGTGCGGGGGAGGTATTGTTGACAATGATGACATTGCTCATCTACATCTGCCCTCTGTTGAGATGCTGCCCCTTTCTAATTACGCCATGTCAGTCTTGCTTCTTCTCCTAGATTTTCTATATTTTATTTAATGTCTCTCCTCCTGTTTCGCTGTTTCTTCTTCTTTTTTTCTCTTTCTCTTTTCTTTTTTTTTCTTTTACTTTTTTTTAACCCCTTCCCTCCTGCCTCGACAGGCTATAAGAAGACACGGAACATGTGTAAATATAATTATGCCTTGAAAAAGACGGGGTTCCCGTCGAAACGACGGCACAATAAACAGTTGTTATGTGAAAGCGCATCTACTTTCACGCACACACACACACACACACACACACATATTATATATATATATATATATATATATATGATATGGCACAACGGGAGCGTTGTCAACAAGGATAAATATATTTATTTCCCAACAGTTTCGGGAGGGGTCCTCCCTTCATCAGGGGATGAGTATATCCCCTGATGAAGGGAGGACCCCTCCCGAAACTGTTGGGAAATAAATATATTTATCCTTGTTGACAACGCTCCCGTTGTGCCATATCCCATACCTTCGCGAAGACTAACTGGCCCATTGAATTATTACTCCCACTATATATATATATATATATATATATATATATATATATATATATATATATATATATATATATATATACGACGTATAGCTAAATATTCGAAATTCAACATTTATAAAAATCGATTGTGAAAGTCGTGGACACCAAGCTCCATGACCTGCACAGTACAAGCAACATTTTTATTTTAGCAGCCAGCACTACACTCAACATTTTTGTTTATTTTTGCTTTTTTGGGGGTCGTTAACTTGTGAAGTGTGAATTCTATAAGCTTAAATGTAAGCATTTTGACAGAAATCTGTTGAGCTCGGTAGAAGATTTAAGAAGTTGGGAAGTATGTAGAGGGCCTGGGGTGTGAGGAACGACTTGGTAACTTTCTCGGGATCTGTCTGTGTTTGTCATAAAAGCATCTCCATGTCTTGTTTTGCCAAGGGGGCGGCTTCCCGTTTCCGACACGTTTCAAAAGCCGTGAACGTATACTGAGGAGATTGTTCCTAGAAAGCGGTTCAAGTTTGTTAGCATGTTGTAAATGTGCCAGGATTCGCGCGAGGACCTCCTTCAGAAATTCCCACCTGTTTCTAGAACAGAAAAGCTGTAGAAACCAATCATATTGTCGGGCTTCTCAAGGGCTCTGCAAAAGCGCCACGTTGCACTTCTGCCTTCCTGGCGCCGTTCTTGAGTTGGCGTAATCTTAACGAGTGGGTGCGAAAGTTTATTGCTGCCCGGCAAGGTGCACATTAGCGCTCAGCGGCTGACTCCCACGTCAGGAATGCCAGTCCAAGCCTGTCGGCCGCTCCACGGGCTTTCTGAAGGGAAATATTCGCTTTTGCCCACGTAGCTGGCTGGACACTCTGAACACGGCAACTTGCAGACTACTCGCTGGTGTTGCTTCTTCCTTCGGCCGTGGTAGCAAGCGGGTGAGCATCGAAGCAGGCTTGCGAACCACCTCGACCCCTGATTTTCCGAGAATCGTGGAGAGTTCTTCACTGGCGCCTGGCACATATGGGATGACAATGCGCTTGGCTGGCTTCAACTATGTTTTGTCAGTGGGGTGACCACCGAGGGAAGGTTGCGTGTAGTGTGTCTTTCACGGGTGCTTCTACACGGTACAGTGATCGTTTTCTACACATGGTAACGCCTGTTTATAATAATAAAAACGCAGGCAAAAACAGAAAGAAAACAAAAGTCATTAAATGCACAACGCTGGGTAATATTTTTGTCAGTTTGTATCTCTCAAGGGGGCTTCACAAAAGTGTAAAGAGGGAACGTTTTCGTTGATAAATGTAAAACCAGGTTGCTGAGATGTATTAATAGTGGCAAGCTAACTGAAAAAAAATGTTAGGAGTGATTTATGCTGTCGTACACCATAATTGAAAAAATGCCGTAGGTAACTATTGTGTTACTGTGTTGCTTTCCGGCACTAAAACTCAGCTGTTGCTCCTGTAGTTCGTCACGTACGCCTCAGCACCAAGAATGTAACCCTACCACCTGTGATCAATAATTTAATATGAGCATTTAGTGGGGCAAAAGCCGCTTAAAATTTCTATTTCTTTCCTCAAAAGCTCTGGTATTTTGCAACTACACTAGTCTTCTTATTAGGGCAGGCAAATTAGAGGGAGCTCTGGTGACTCAGACTCAAAACCTGACAACGACCGATTTCATGAAACAGACCTACCTATACGGTGATCAACAGAATGCTATTCTAGTTCCATGATGCATTTTATTGTCACTTCCCTTAGTAACATTTACAAACTAGACCACTTCGGGCACTTTAGCACTGTGCGAGGAAATGCGATTGTATAGCTTTAATATATAAACGAAAGTTATTGCTTAGCTGAAGAAACAAAAATGCAGATTTTACTGGCGCACACGAGAAGACTCTGGAAGCAACGATGCTGGTGGACCTTCGCATTCAGCAAAGGACCCGCCAGATCCCTCAGCCAGTGGTCACCGCTACAAGCTTCGCAGCCATACCCAAACCGTGCGACAGGGGCCTGCTGATTGACTACAGACTTTGTCACCCTGTAAAAACACTTCTTGCCTCTGTTCAAAAGAATTTTTAAGGTTACGGAAAGTTGTAGAAAAACGTGTTCGCAACGACCTACATGTAGATACTTTGAACACCTACTTAACCGCGTCTGTTGCACCTAAGTGTCTACGTATCATTGTGAAACCAGCCATATCTAACATGTCTCAGCAAAATATAGATAGGTGGGATGACATATTAAGAAATGCTTCACTACAACTCACCCGGGTTACCCTTGATCATTATCGTTCTTCAAGCAAAAAAATCTTGCACCAACAAAATCAAATGTCAGCAAATTCAAGCCTCTCGTCTAATGAATCCGCCGCACTAGAGGCATTCGCATATAAAAAGCATCGTGAAATTTACGCATTGAATGTCAAGAAAATGTCGCGTGACGGTGTTTGGTGCTCTAGCCAGAACAATGGATGCAATTACGTCCCTTTGCCAATGAATTCGGTACAAGCTTACCCCGATACTTCTTTGTCACCTTCCATTGACAAACATATTGTCAAGCAGCAGAACAATATAGTAAATATTTCGGACATTGTACTAACTGCTGAGGAGCGCAGTGTTCTGTGCCGCGGTCTTAATTTCTGTCCTGCCACCGGCGGACACAGTGAATTTCAATTACTGAAAGACATGAATAATTTGCCCGCAACTTACGCTTGCGCGAGTTTTTTCATTGCCGGCAAAATACAAATGGTTCCACCAGCGCATTACCTTCTGGAAAACGTTGGGTACCTCCCTCACTACGAGACAGATGCTTAGATATGTATATCAAAGCTGTACAACGAGACGTACTACAGTCGTATCGAAAGCAAACGCCGTTTCGCCGTAACCTAACCACCAGTGAAATGAAAGCATTAAATGCCTTGTCCTGTCGCAATGAAATCGTCATCAAGCCTGCGGACAAAGGTGGGGCTGTTGTTGTAAGACAGCTCGCAGACACGAGTTTTTACAAGCGTCTGGATCACGACCCCACTGAACAATTTAAATCTCTTGTCCAGAGCACTTTGCCAGAGCTTCGGGAAAACAAAAAGGTACCTGACAATGCGATTCATTCTCCTATTCCCCTAAGTCCTGTTTCTGGTCGTTTTTACCTTTTGCCTAAAATACACAAGATAAACAAACCCGGCCGTCCCATTATTTCATAGGTACTGTCACAGAAAAATTGTCCAGCTATGTCGATTCTCTGATCAGTAGTATCCCAGCATCGCTTCCATCTTACGTAAGGGACACTACCGACTTTGTTTCTGGTATAATTGATCTGATTGTTCCTCAAGGTTCCTTTTTGGTCACGCTAGACGTAGCTTCTTTATACACCAACATTACGCATGTCGACGGAATAGCGGCAGTCGCGAGGTCCTATGAAGCAGCATCACCGGGTAAATTTATCGACAGCAACACATTAGCAGTATTGCTCAGGCTCATTTTAGAGCTAAATAACTTTCAATTTGAAGGGCAACACTATGTCCAAGTTAGCGGCACGTCAATGGGTACGCGTATTGGACCCAACTACGCCAATATATTCATGGGCCAGCTTGAAAGTGAATTTTTGCAAACCCGCCCGCTGAAACCTTTTTATTATAAACGTTACATTGACGACATTTTCCTTAATTGGCCACATGGTGAACAGGAGTTGCTTTCCTTTATATCTGACTTTAATGATGCCCACCCATCAATATCATTTTCTCATACCTATTCCACATCAACTCTTAGTTTTCTTGATGTAAGCATTTCGATTGTAAATGATAAGCTATCCACTGCTCTATACAGGAAGCCTACAGACCGGCAACAGTATATATTTGCATTTTGACAGTAGCCACGTCAAACATTGCAAAACTAGCATCCCTTACAGTCAGGCCTTACACTTTAAAAGAATCTGCTCAGAGCAATAAGAGTTTCAAAAAAATTGCAGAACAGTAAAGGATGCTCTAGTCAATTAAAAATATCCGCCGCAATTAATTGATGACGCAATAAAACGCTCCGCAAGCATAATCGTAGAACGCTGTTGTGCGCTGCTAAAAACTTGACTCCCTCACCGCAGACAAACTTAGTCCTTACCCATTCTGCGTCAGTTCCGCGTGTTTCGAAAGTGCTGAGAAGGCACCACAATATTCTAGTGCAAAGTGAACGCTTAAGAAACATTTTCACCGAACCACCTAAAGCAGTGTATCGCAAAGCTAAAACTATTCGAGACATACTCTCATCGCCATCATCATCGAAATCAGACAGTCCTGACACGATCGGGTGCGATCCTTGCCAAAAACCGCGATGCAAAGTATGCCCTTACATGAGCACATGCCAACAGGTCACCAGTACTGGTTCCAACTTTTCCTTAAAAATTAAAGGCAATCTTGACTGCGATTCTAAGAACTTCATATACATGATAGAATGTGCGCTATGTGAAATACAGTACATTGGTCAAACAGAAAGGCCTTTTAGACTGCGTTTTAACAACCATAAATCTCATGCTAACACCTTGCCCCACTTGCCCATTTCAAGACACGTGCACCTCCCTGGCCACTCTTTTGAAAACCTACAGGTCACATTACTAGAATCTGGTTTCCGCACAAATTATGATAGAGAAGCCCGTGAATCATTCCTCATCTATAAGTTCAACGCCGTCGCATCTGGTCTGAATGAAAACGTAGGAAAACTTAGTTGCCTATCTGCGTAACCTGTATCACCCTGTCCATCTTTTTTCAGCCTTGCTCAGCAAGTCGCACTACATTGTCTGTATCCGATGATTACGTAGCAGCTTTGTAACGTCTTTGTCATTTTTATTAGTATTTTCTAGTTTTTTCTTTTTTTCTCTTGCTTTTACCGGTCGGACTACTCTTCATGTTATGTGCTTTATCTTTTATGCGTTTCATTTTTTATTTGTAAACAACGTGCTCGCGCATGGAAGCAATCTCTTTTTACTCGTAGATTAGCTGCCCTTCATATTGTGTGCCTTGCATATATATATATATATATATATATATATATATATATATATATATATATATATATATATATATATATATATATATATATATATATATATGCCCATATATCGCCTTTCATGCCGGTTTTCACATTTGTATCTTACTGATATGCACATGTATATAAACAGCACTCGTGCCATAAACAGTATTCTGATGAAGGGCAGACCCACGGCAGAAACGTCAATAAAATAACGTCGTACATGCGTCTTCTTTTCTATACGAATATATATATATATATATATATATATATATATATATATATATATATATATATATATATATATGGCAATTTCTTGTTTCCGCTGGGCTTGACACATGTGTTCCGAGTTCAGAGAGGCCGTCGGCCAGGCTGGAAATGAAGCTTAAACACTCTGCTGTTGAAAATAAAATGCTACATGTATCAAGCGTGTAATTCACCTAGATTTTCATCCTACGCTCTAGTCTGAACTGTCAGAGGGTTGAAGATGTAACACTGTATACGATGGCACCAAACGTGAACATCAGTTTTCTTTTTTCCCGGAAGGAAAAATAAAAGCATATTGCTGCCAGTAATGACCTCACGTTAGCAACTACTGGAATATTCTCAATAGATACCTGTTTTATAGACTCATACAAAATATTCTGCATCACTTTTTTTCTTGGCTACAGCATGATTAGTGTTCCTGCCGTTGCCATGTTTACACATACATCAGCGAGACCATTGAGTAGAAAGGTGGATTATCATCAATATTTTTCAATTTATTATAGGCAATAATATGGTGCATTCACTCTTCTTTCGCAAAATGAAGCTCTGAATTCTGACAACATCCGGGCGCGAGAGGAAGCACTACGTACTTGAGATGTACACGTAAATAAACAGTGTGGGTTTAAAATTGCTTTTAAGTTAAGCATGTTATCCCTTACATCGTACGCCAAGGTCCCCATTCGATAGCTGCTGTATTGCTGCGCAGGCCTTCAACACATATATCAACAACGCGGAGACCGTTGCACATTCGACTATTTGTTGCATAAAGCATTTGTAATGTGCACAATAACACTATGAAATTTACTTTCACATGTCACAATGAAATCTCGCTAGATGAAGTGTTACATAAATAATTTATCTTTTACTATTTGTAATATATCAAGGCGATTGAAATGAGCCAAAAACATAAAGACACAATAGTTCTAGGTGTAGCAAATCTTTTGTTAAACACATGATGCTGCATAATGTGGAGTTGCGAAGCTCGTTAATTAAATGTTGTCAAGTAGTAGTGCAAAAATAATTAGGGGCACGCTGTCCGTTGAAGCAGGCAATGTTTGAAGTACAGTTTACGGAACTATGCTGAGTACCTTATAAAATAAGACACCTGCAATGAGATGCCAGGAAATTAGATGCTAACACTAAATTACAAAAAGGTCTACAAAAGCCGCTCCTCCAGCTTACACTGTAACTGTGCTGTCCGTCCCGAGCATCTGGTGCTCTTTTCTCTATGGAACTATGCTTAGCTCGTTATGCACATGACGCAAAGAATAAAAGAACGCGAAAGAGATTCCGCGAGGGATAACTGAACAGTACAATCTCGGAGTGTTTACTATGTAGTTAACAAGCACATTCCTTTCCTGCTCCATGACTAATGTACTGAACACATTATTTATTATTACTATTTATTTACAGTTACTGCAATCACCATTTGGTGATTTCAGCAGGGTGGTACATATACCTAGTCGCTGACAAAAACATGGCGGTAAAAGTGATGCATAAAAGTAAGCAGAGCTACAGTCGGAACTGAAACCACTTTGATAGCTTCTGTAAGAGTCGAGTAATATGTTTTTATGTGTAGTTCACCCTTCAGCCCCACCTAATTATCGGGCACCATAAGTAATTGCGTAATCTACGTGAAAATGCGTGCGCATGATGTGGTCAAGTATACAAAAGTATTTCAGGACTAATCTTTGTACCATTGATATCATTTAAATTGTACGAACTCTGTCATGTCTTTTCGGTACATTGTTGCAGAAAATGTAGCTTTTGTAATAAAAACTTTGCTGGCAATGCGAGAATTACCTTTGTTTTTTGTTTTTCAGAATTGCTGACGGTGGTTACGGAGGGCGTATGCCTATCTGACGGACACCGCTTTGATAGTGACCACGGCTCTACTGCATTTTGAAGTGGGCGAAAAATCCTAGAGTACTTAGACATAGATGCGTATAATCAGGTGGAAATTAACGTGAAATAACTCCAAATGGTTACATTTTCGGCACCCTCCTTTGCCGTGACGGAGAATGAGAGACGCCCGCTACGCACTAAGCACATGCTGAATCACAGTTTCCCAGTCCAGACTTCGTGTATATGGCACGCCTCATGAACATATCGCAGTTGTGGCACGTAAAGCTCCTGCAAATATTATTACTCCTGTGTGACTGCTGTAGATTCATTTGCTTGTATTTTCTTAAAGCGTTACACCCAGAATCTTTGCTTCAGTGCCAGTTTCATTTCTTGAAATGGAGCAAGTAAACTTCTCATGGGTGATTCCACGTAAGATCGAACAGAGCATATGGCTGGTCGACCTTTTAAACTTCATTCAAAATTTCATGTAATTTTGCTATGAGTAAAAACAAGAGATCCGCAATTGATTTTCATGGAAAGAAAATTTTCGGAGCACAGTAGATCAATAATAACGAAGAGGTGCAGGGGGATGCTTACCTGCTCTACTGTTCTTTTTTTAAACTTTGGCGATGGCATTCACAAAATCTATTATAGCTACATACTTCAAATTTATTTAGCTCAATAGATGCGTATTTGTGCTTATTTTTGGGAATTTCGCGCTTCTTTGAGTAGTGCAGATATTTTTATTGAAAATTCTCAAAATCAAACCAAAAAAACTTTTTTTTTCCTATTCTGCAGGCCTCTATTTCAAAAAAGGGTTTACGACAGAGTGGTGAAAATTCTGCACTACTTTCTCAGCATGCTTGTTTATAATACTGACAAATATTATACTAATAATGCTATTGAATAAAAAGATACAATCGTGCTAATTTCAAGAAAACAGCATTGAAGGAAAATTTCTGACGACGATGAAAAAAGAGCAATTATTTGTGATATTTTTTAAACATTCCCCACGTATGCCTTAGCACCTCAGCTTTCACAACCAATAAAAACATATTGCATATTGTCACGCACTTCGGGTGAGGCCCCGTCAATCCAACGTCGACGTGCGGCAGACTCGCAGGCTTCCACTTTACGCTTCGGCCTGCGACGCCTGAAAGGCCTCGAAGTGGCACATCTCAAATTTATTTGCAGGTCGGTCGACCCGTGCGGGGTCGCACGTGTGGTGATGTGTGGGCCTGACCAACGCACTCATAGAGCAGACACGGAGATTTGATTACACACAAACATTTAGTTAAAACAAGGGCAATAGGCGGGAGCACACCATGGGCGGGAGATTACATATATTAACAGCGAGGAATAATACTGATACCCGATGAAAAAGAACAACAAAGCAAAATATGCTCTAAAAGAACACTACGACAGGTACAAACAAACACAAATATGCGGAACGTTATAAAATAACAACATGATGGAAAGAAAAGAGGGATACAAAGAAAAAAAATAAAAAAGGATCAAGGTCGCACTTCGGAATTTATAGCTGCGACACAGTGCACACAACTACAATTATTAAAAAGCTGGTTATAATAACATAACAGTTAAAAAAAGACAATAAAAAGTTCCATACGGACCAGGCCAGCTCTTGGTGCACGTAGGGGAGTTGACGGGTGCCTCTGAAGATCTCGCCGGCTTAGTAGACGACGAGGGTGCCCGGAATTGCAGCCGTCTCGATACGTTGCGCGCGCGTCACTCCATGCTCGCCGCCTACGCGAGACTCGCGACACCGACGACCACGCGTCTTGCTGGTTGCCCGTCAACTGCCGAATTCGAAGCAGTCGAAAAACTTTCGGGACGCCCCGTCCCCCTCCAAGGTCACTTCTTTTTCCTCGAACACATGTTTCTCCTTTCGGTACAGGTGGAGGGAAGACGCGGTGGCCCCGCCGCTGCGTCGCCAGTCGCCGGATGTCATCTTCCCAACACAAAAGCGCCCTTCCCTAGACGACGGGGCGTGCGCATGAAACGAGGATTGCAGACGTTTGTGACACAGCCCCCTCCTCAAGATTATTGCTGCGCAATATTCAAGGAAATCACAAACGCGCACTGTTCGAAAGTTTACGGTATTCCGATCGTCAACCAACGCGTTTTTTTTTTTCACGCACCATTGTTTCACGCAGCATTGTCTCTGCGACGACATCGCAGATAGCGCACACTACACTTCACAGTCACTATACGATGAAAGTCGTGACTCACGCACTAGGCCATGGCCACAGATATACGAAAAGAAAATGGCAAAAATAGTGCACAGTTCAAAGCTAAGTCACGTAAGCATCCTTTGATGCCACATATTCAAACATACACGCTGTAAACGGTATAGAAAAGTCACTTATTGGGGCGTTAGAAACCAAAGAAAGGAAAACGAATAAAAAAAAAATCTGCGTGCTCGTTCGAGCGCAGTTTCATTTTCAGCCCGTTCCGTGCTAATGCGCCCATTGGGAAACAAACGAAGTTTTCAAGATCACCCCGTCATATTTAGCACGTACGTGTGCCATGATAGGCCTCGAACAGAGGCAACTTGATAAAAGTTATCAAAGAAGCCTACCATAAATCGATTAATGTTTCTCAAACAAAGCTTCTTGAACTACAAGCGTGACAGTAAGTTTAAAAAACAGTGGTTCATCTCACACAAAAACAAATGCAAACAAAACGCTCGAAAACGCTGTATATAAGGTAGACCACTAAACTTATGACCAACTTTAAAAAAGGCAAATCAATTTGAGCGCTGCTTCTCAAAAACTTTTCATTTGCTGGCGCTCACTTGACGAGCGTAACACCCAACTTTGATCCGCGCTCGACCCCGCCGCGGTGGTCTAGTGGCTAAGGTACTCGGCGGCTGACCCGCAGGTCGCGGGTTCAAATCCCGGCTGCGGCGGCTACATTTCCTATGGAGGCGGAAATGTTGTAGGCCCGTGTGCTCAGATTTGGGTGCACGTTAAATAACCCCAAGTGGTCGAAATTTCCCGAGCCCTCCACTACGGCGTCTTTCATAATCATATGGTGGTTTTGGGACGTTAAACGCCACATATCAATCAATCATGATCCGCACTCGAGGTGGCCTCCAGCAAACCAACGGAAACAAAACAGTGCACGGCCGCTACCCGGGCGCCTGCTTCCCGCTAGTTTGCCCCGTGGTAGCAAGCCATCGTTCTACGGAAATGGGTCTCGCGACCACGTCGCGTCGCCCAGCCATAATGCCCTCCTTCCCCGTGCATTCCGCTCCTCGAACAGAAGAATGGAGTGGTGGGGGTTGACTCCTCCGAGCTGCAGAAACAATTGTCTCACTTCTCTACCCTTCGGGTGGTTTGGAGCATGGGGATGCGCTCGCCCCGCGAATTACACGACACGCAAACGAAGTTTTCGTGGCGTTGTTGGACGTTTGGCGATACTTGTTTTTCCGAGTGGCTTTGCATCCTTCGTTTCCTTCCTGCCTTTGCGGCGTCTTTTTCTCTTTGGACGCTTTGTCCTGCCCCCTTTGGCAATATCTGCTAGCATCACTGTCTGAGCAGAACTAGGATCAACTGGCTCAACGGCCGTATTGTCTGCACAGTCGCTATGAGTTGTGCTAAAATTACTGATACCTCGACGGGCGGAAATCCCGGCTGCGGCGGCTGCATTTCCGATGAAGGCGGAAATGTTGTAGGCCCGTGTGCTCAGATTTGGGTGCACGTTAAAGAACCCCAGGTGGTCGAAATTTCCGGGGTCCTCCACTACGGCGTCTCTCATAATCATATAGTGGTTTTGGGACGTTAAACCCCACATATCAATCAATCGACGGGCGGACAGCTTAACCGACGGCTGAACAATGTAAGTGTCCGTGTCAGGGCAGCGCCACTCATCCTTGAGAAAACTACTTGCAACTACATTGCCCAGTTCACACTGGGTGTCAGCACACGATTCTGCCCCCCCCCCCCCCCCCTCCTCGCTGTACAAGGGTTATCGTCTGCCGGGCCGGGCGTACTGCGAGCTTCACAGTTAGCAGAACAAAGCACTAGCACTATCGCAGTGTGATGAACGCGCCGGCTAGCGCGTAACGCCTTGGGAGGAAACCGCCAGATGGCGCTGGCACACGTTTGCACGTCAACCAAGCTGGCGATGCGCTGCGCATGTATGAGACGGGAATCAACCACGCGCGCGGGCAACGCGAAACATATAAAATATATTTTGCTGCTCGTGCATGGATTCAAATTGCGACCGAGAAAATATGCTACTAAGCTTCTGGAATGACTGGATGCCTATGCGGGTGCGCGACTGAACTGAAATATCGACAGGGTGCCGAAAGTGAGTGCGTTACGGCACTGAAACATTTTATTGATGTGAAATGCTGGTAGAAGAGTGGAACGATGGACTAGGTAGTGAGCCACTGTTTGCAACACCCTCTACGGCGAACCATCATTTCAGGGACGAGAATCCCGAGTGGTATCTTAATGAAAACCTTTTATTTTCTACCCTCTGGTCATACAAGGCATTTTCGAGTAGTGACTCACTGTCTGTTTACAACAATGCATACCTAATAATAGGTCGCGCGTCTTTTTTTATCCCCAAGAAAAAAAGTTTTATATTTCATAAGCACCCCACAGAACATGGTTTTCTTTGGACTGAGAGAAAATAACGCGCCTGGGCTTCAGGTACTTCTTTTCACGGGAACATGCTCACTCCTTGTGGAGTGCCTTTGTGTAAAGACGCAAATGGGTGAGCAGAAAAAAACGTGTTCACTTGATTGGTGAGGCTCGAACCATGTTGTGCGCAGCGCAGTGTGACATCTTTGTTTTGTTTTTGTTTTTTAATCAGAAAAAAGGCTCTTTCAAGCTGTCACTGTGAAGCTCGTTGTAGCAAAACCACTTTAAAAAAGGGATTTCAAGGGCGTCTACAAATACGAAAAGCTTCACCGAAAAGCCTACCAATAGGCGTCCGCACAAGGTGGGCAAAGGGGGTGAGTGCCCCCCCCCCCTAGTCACCTGTGAGGGGGACGCTAAATCTGCTCTATACATTGACTAGGCAGCGGGGCACACTTTAATCATCCAAAGGGGGGGGGCGCAAAAATCTGCCTCATACACTGAATTAATAGGGAGGGGGCGCACTGCAACAAACCTTCGCCCCCCTCCCCCCACTGAACGACAAGACAGTGAGCTCGAAGAGCCGGGAGACGTACATACCTAGTGCAGCTTGCACACAGCCAAGTTTTCTTGAAGCGGCTTGTCAGCGCGCGGGATCGCTCTCTGCCACTGCGCAGAGCTTTGTTCTTACTAACGCCGAACAACCTGATTTGTAGCCTGTAGTGCACCCCGGGACGAAGCAATGACTTTATTTTCGCGCCATGAGAGTGCATACAGAAGCATTGGTGTGAGAGTGCCACGGAATAAAAAAAAAAAAAAAAACGAGGACGAACGCGCCCGACCAACCTGTCGGGAACGTGCAAACAACGTATAAACGACTGCGCGGCCCCACGCGGCTCCTCCTCAGAGGCTTCAGTGCGCTCCGTAGGCGCTGCTTGCCGCTCATCACGGCTTGGCTATTCTAGCCACTGTACCACTGTAGCCACAGAGCCAGTCGGTGCTTGCCTTCGATGCCGCCATTTTGCAAAACGAAGTCTCGCGCTGTCGCGAACTTGTTCGAGAGCGACGCGATCACCTCATACGTACGCACGCACGCATCTCATGCGTGCGTACGTAGCGGCTGCTTACGTAACGCGATACGTGTGCGTTGCGGTCTGCGCATGCGCACCACGCAGAACGTGGCGTCCTTACGTACGCAACGCCGCCACGTACGCAGCATACGCAATACTAAAACTCTCTAATATCATGCGGGGCGCTCTGAGCTTTCCTGTAATAATACACTTCTCTCTCTGTTAATCGCAAGCAGCAGATAAAAATTTTGCGAGATTGGAGGCGACGTAAGAATGCAGCGGAGTTTGCTGGATGCACCGCCACCTTCGGTGACCGCGCTCAAACGTTGCGGCCGCTGCGGAGGTCAGTCAAAGGCGCTATGATTGTCGGGAAGTTGCGAATGAAACGTCTAAAATAGAATCAAAGGCACAGAACGCTGCGAACGCATTTCATTGTCAGTTTATGAAACACAGCATCAGTACGAAGCGTTGTGGGATCCGGAAGTTTTCCATCTCATGAAGACAGGGCTGCCGCTTTCGAGTGCCAAAGCAACACTGCATGCTTTCGATTTATTTGAATGCCATTGGAGCTGAGGCTTGTGACGACAGCTTCTACCATTTGTAAATAGGTTGCAAAGTTGTCTGAAAGGATCACAGTACCAGCCAGGAAACATAAATTCGTCTGCCACTTGAAGCTGCGAAAATGATATCGATCATGCGTCCAAATTTTGCAAGCGCGTTGCGTAGCCCAAATCACGTCACAATGAATTCCTACAAGTCAGTGGGTTTAATGAAGGCTGTTGTGCAGTGGTCAAGTTCAGATCGGAGCTGCTTTAGTAGTCGGAGCGCAGGTCCAACGAATACCAAAAAAAAAAATGATCCTGGCTGATGGTCACGGCGTCGCCTATGCAAGGCTACAGATGTCTCTGCGCGTGACTATGTTCAGCAAGCCGTAGTCCACGCAAAAACTAAATATTTGAGCCGTTACTTTTCTTTTTAACAATTTCGACAGGTGAGGCTCATCGGCTGCTCGGGGTCTGTATGACGCCGTGTTGGACCGTGCCGTCACTTCATTTTGGCCTTCGATACATGAAAGGACGTTTTGTGAAAAAAAAATTCGAATGACAATGCCTTTTTCTGTGATGTTCTAAACTTAATATCTAGAAACTGGTCATGGCATCATAGTAATTCGTTCCAAGTGGATACGTCTTGCGAAGTCCTCGGCTATACTTTGCAAATTAAAATGCTTGAGGTAATTGAATTTGTTCGTAACAAAATTGTTTACCTTATGTTACTTCACTATGACTTTCATTTTATTGTGTTACCAGAAATTTACACCTCTTCACGTACACCAGTTCACGAGCTAGAATTGTGCAATATACCGCGGCCAGCCTTTAAATATTACTGAAAGTGTTCGCTGAAACATTAGTATTCTTGTTCTTGTTGCACACATGTACCGGATTCCCCTCAAGAATGCCTAGGCGCTTGAATTTATGTGAGACTCGAAGTATGCATCAGATTGTGAACAAAGTAATTATGTTGTGCATGAAACAAAGCGTGAAAATCTTGCTTTTCATAACACTTTCACGTTCAACCCTATTCAAGAACATGCAATCAGTGCTGCAAAAATCGTAGCACTGATTGGAAAGACATATACACATACCAAAACATTAAACAGCTCGGGTGCAAAAAAAGCTGCAGCGCAGCATACATGTGCTCAAAAAGAGCAAAATGGCTGCGAGTGCGCACTGCGTCTGTTTCGGTACCCAGCTTTCATTCGCAATGAATGTATAAATGATAAACAAGCAACAGGGAACATCATATAGTCGCAATCATGCTGACAAGGAAACAAAAAAATAGAAAAAGACCTGTTAAAAAAAAGATAATTGAGCAAAATGAATTTCCACGACCTACATTTCGCGGCGTATACATGACACAGATATATAAGCAAAATAAACACATGAGAAACATACGCAAAATCTGAGAACTCAATATTATACAGCGTTTGCACCATCTGTGGCCTTGGCACTCTTATGTTTCAACTTTTTTAGTTTTTCACGCAGCTGTACCACAGATTTGGTGGTTGTATTCACACCCAGCGCCCGAAGTTCAGTGCGCAACTCTGCTCCATTCATGTTTTCTACACTAAGAGGCACTTCTGTTTCACTGTCTTCATCGGCACAGCGGTGTATTTTGGCCCGAATTTCTTGAATGAGGCCCTCAGACCAGTACTTAGCGTCAAGTTTTCGATACGCTCGACTGATGCGCACGTATTCGGCTATACCTCTAGCCTCTTGGCTAGTTTCAAAGCATCTTGAGCTGCATTCTACTTGATCGTTTTCGAGTGGTGCAAGTGTTTCAATACATCATTTTTTTTCTCAATTCCCTGACTAGAAAACCATCCCAAGCATTTAAACGTCTCATGCTTGCTTGCGGCATGGTGCACAAGTATGTGCATGTAAGGAGTAACACGCTCGGGGCCGTACCCTTTGCAATCTTTTCCCAATTCTAGGAAAGTTTCAAAGAACTGAGAAGCTTTGTTTTGTATACTGAGTCCGTCTACATTGTGTTCGAAGTGATCTAGCACTTCCTCGAAGAGTTTCCAAAGGCGGACAGTCTTTGATTCTGTTTGAGCGGGGAGACTGCCTGGAAGCTTGTCCGGTAAGAACTTCAGAAGGCTCTTCATTTCGCCACGTGTCAAACTGGTAAACGTCATTCCTTTGCGTTCATCGTGCCAAACGTCAAACTTGACGCTGCAGTTGCTGATCTCGTGGATTATTTTCTTCAGAGTGCTGCTTGAGGCTTTCGGATTAAGCACCTTTGCTCTATTGTCGTGGTCTTCCGCATCCACCAACAAACCGTCGATTAAGCAGTTCATAATACGGATTCCCATGTGCATGACATCAGGTATGATTAAACTCGGTTCTACGTTGAATAAAGGAACGTTTTTCATGCCATTGGCTTCACTTAAACAATCTCCCCTCATGTTTTTTGCCGTACCAAGAAGTGGAGGAGTATTGAACTCCGTGATGCTAGCACCACTTTCAACACGTTTTTTTGGATTGGCTCTACAAAATGGACATGGAAACTTCGACGACGCTGACATAAGCCCTTGAACAACAAGCAGAAATTTCATATCTGATCCGATGCAGATGCATACGGAAATCTCATGTTCACCTACACGAATGCTACCCATTTCGGCTACCACGTTTATATCCCTTATTAGCCTAACAAAGGACTTTCTAATGCTAAAATAACTTTCTTGTATTTCCGATATAGCCAGGAGACGATGCAGTCTATGGCTCTGCAAGTTCCTGTCCCTCTGAATAATCACAAACGACAGCGTTGTCCACGTCTTGCGCCTGTTCACTACGCAACCATCACCCTCCACCTTGACTAACAGAGGTTCTTTGCCAATGTCTTCTAAAGTAAGCCCTTTAGAGGCAGCACATTCCTGTACTGCTACCTTCAACTCTTCTTCAAAATACACCTGAGCACCAGCGGACTGCCCAGGCGTCCTGCGAATTCTAACGAGCCCGTCGAGTTTCCTCCTGTAGGAGTTTATAATCCCGAGTGTTGGCAAGTTTGGAAGTTCGGCTGAAAGCTGCTCCCAGAAAACATTGCTAACGTAATGGTTATCTAAGAGCGCCGCAACGCTGCATACACCCCGTTGGTCAGAAGAAGTGAGGGTATCATACTTCGTCACGCAGCCACCAGAAAAGCCACGTTTAACGTTTTGTTTCACGTGGATCTGTCCATTATCACCAACTGTGATGTTGTGAACGAGGCCTCTGAGATCAGCGATGACAAGTTGACAAAAGTTAAGACCATAGGTCTCAAGCACGCTCTCTAGAGCTTCCGTTATAGAACTTCCTGCAGCGCAGATTTTTCTTAGATTGGTCTTCCAACACCCTTCAGTCACCAGTTTTCCTTTGTTGAGAGGCATGGGTAACGGACTATAGTTTGCAGTTTTCTCTAACTGTGCACACTTCTCTTCAAAACATGCGATTTTTTGTCTGAGTGCCTCTATAGTTTGCGCTGACGCAGCCTCGACACGACTTAAGTCTTCTTCCAAAGCACTGATGATAACGTCCTTTACACTGCGCCCTGCTGATGCGCAGCTTATATTGATCCGCACTGTTCTCTGAATTTTTAAAAAGCTCTGCTTTGCGCGACCTGCGAGACCCTTGTAACGCCTCTCAGCACATCGGCACAAAACTTCAAAGCGACTCTCTAAATGGTTGTTGTCAACCGGAATGATAGATCCGACTGGTAAATAGCGCTTAACAAGATCCGAGTATGGCCTCAACAGAAGCTCATTTTGGGGGCGAAGTTTGATGGCTATTTCATTAGTTAATGTTAAGGTGACGCCTGAACTTTCAATGCTAGCAGCAATAAGTGCTCCAACACTTTCGGAAGCCATGCCAAAGGCTAGTAAAAAAGATACAAAGCAGAAAAATATACTATCAAACGACTCTGCTGTTAAACCAGATATTATACAACAAGAGGTTAAGTTACACAAACAAGTTTTTTGCGAGGTTGAAAATCAATTTTGGTCAAGAACTATTTGAAGCAAGTGTCAAGTGGAACGCATTGTAAAAATTATTGGCGCAATAGAAAATTCAAGGAGCAAATATGGAGTACAAAGAAACAAAAAAAAACACGATGTAATTCAGGACAACAAGGCTGGAAACATTTACGAAGTTTAAATTTAGGATGCTGCCACTTTAGTTACGAAAAACATTTGCAAGCTTTCCACGGGGAAGCCGCAGGGAAAACGCTTTCACGCTTTTTGCCGCGTTACTGATGCTTTTACCCGCACTGGGAAGTCAACAGTGACAGCACTTCCCAGTTTTGTTTCGCGAGTATGCCAGTTAAAGGGGAGATTCAATTTAGAAAAGTCCGACTCATAACATGGAATCCAACCTTTTTCGAGGCGTTTTCCTTTGCCGTGGAATATCCAGCGAAATATGTCGAGGTCTACGTTCACTTTGACAAGTCCACTGGAGCGACGGCAGTTGGAAAGTTTCTTCTGCACTGCGTAAAGGACCTCCTCAGAAGCAGCTTCCAGTCGCCGTGGCAATGGCTTGCTTGGGTGCTTGATTTTCCGCACGCAGGCTTCATTCAGGTGCCTTTTAGGTTCCAAGGTGCAGTGCCATTTGGAGTAGCCTTTCCATTTGATGAGGTACCTCTTGCTCTGAAATAAAAATTGGAAAACCATGATGACGGTGCCACAAGCAACAAAACACATACGTGCAAAAGTGAGCGAATAAGCTTCATACATACGCGCCCAAAAAAAGCCAAAAGCACTTTTGAAAAAGCTACCTGTGCGCACAGTCGTGGCCGAATCGTTAAGGCGATGGACTAGAAAAAGCTACCTGCGAAATGTCCGACCACAAACTATGAATAATAACTGATGCCATCGAAACTGTAACAAAAAGGGCTTGGCTGTGACGTTATGTCGCATATGTTTGCTCACTGCTCAGTAGTACCTAAAGATATATGCCAAGAAGAAAATCATTTTGTGCAGCGGGGCGCTAGCGTGAAAATCACTTGCTCGAAAATTGCGATCTTTCAATAAACGTGATTTCCTCCACAACAAAGGACATATTTTTGTTATTCTGTCATGCCTTTTGTGCAGAAAACGGTGCTAAAACATGTGCCTTTTTTTTCGCTCATTCAACAAAATTTTATGGATGACAGCACACTCTGAGAAGATTCTATAACAAAAAAAGGTAGGCATACCTTTGTTTGTCAAATGGTGAATGTAAATGATATTATTTTGTGCTTGTTTCAGCATTAAGGTTGTCGCCTTTAGTTCTTGTGTGCAACCAATCTGCTATATGGTGAGGATAGGTTTGCTTAGTTTTTATTCACTAACCTTTGCGACAACATTTTATTGTAAACGCCACAGGGGTAGTCTAATTAGGTATACCATTTTCTGTTGTTTTCCTACAAGTGTAAATGATGCAGAAGTTCACGCGAGAAGAATTAGGGAAATATCTGTATTAAACAATTATGAACGCCATAGCCAAGCACGTATATTCAGTTTGAAAACTTGAGTTAATATAGATATAGTTGTATGTTTAATACTTAAGAAATACTTTAGATATAAAGTACTTTAGATATAAACTTTTTAGAAATAATGAGAATGTGATTCTCTGTTAACGCTCCACTAGTCAAAAATTTTCAGACTACGTGCATCGTTTGTTAAAGACTAAAAAAAGTTAAAGTGCCCTGCGCAACTTTGAATCAGCCCCTACGGCTGCAACACTTTGTTTATTTAGTGTTCATGTTCAGATTTTGTTATTGACATGCTAAAATTAGGCTGCAAAGTTCCAGCCACCACTGGTATCATCTAATCTTAGACTACAATCAAACTTTAGTGGTTCCCAAAGCCAAACTGGAACGGGACACAATATTATTCTCTCGCAATGATACGAAAAAGAGATTCGTTTTCTTTTTAAAGTTAACAAATTTTACGCTTACAATAGCACATCGAATGTTTAAGAGAGCAAAAATAACACTGTAGAGTATATACGTGCCATAATCAGAGCATGCACACAAAGCTCCCGGTACCTCAAAGGAAAAGACGTATATGTATTGTAGCTTACCACGACGATAGTTATAGCGCGAGAACAAAACGACGACACAGAGACAAGAAGGACACGAAAGACACTTACCGTTTTGGCGATGACTCTCTCAACACGATGGAACATCAGAACGCTTGCAGAAACAGCACAGCGGACTTGGAGAAGTTGCCAGCCAGATGTAGTGGATGAGGCTGCAGCAGTGGTCAATGGTGCCAGGACGCACGATATTTAAAATGTTCAGGAGGTGCTGAGGGCAAGGGGGATTCGTATGCAGTACCACAGTCCCTTAATACCGTTCTGGTCACGAAACTTCTCCGTCACTCTATGGGAGAGCTTGATGTGGTGCCAAGAGCGGCCGCTACGCGGCGCAAGCCGTCCTAGGGGGGCCATCGCCCCGCTGCACCCGGTGGAACGCACTGGCCGCGGCGGCATCCCGAAGGCATTGTGTGGTGGCAGCTCGTGGTTTCTGCATCAGCGAAACGCGAACTTCCTGTGGATGGCATGAAAATTCGAACGAACAATGCCTAAGACGTGCTGTGTGACGGGTTGCAGCTCCGGATACCGAAGCAACAAAGAAAAGGCGTCGCTCTTCTGTTTCGCAAGTAGCGCCGAACTCCGAGAGAAATGGAAGCGAGCTATACCGCGAATGGAAGCTGGCGGTTTCAGCTTCGAAAGTAAGAACGTTCGGGTGTGCGAAAAGCATTTTGATGCTAGCGACGTTGTGAGAACCGACGAGCACATCGTGAACGGGGTGGCCGTGTCGCTTCAGCGAGAGAGACCGAGGCTTCGCACGAACGCGGTTCCAAGAATTTTTGACGGGCTCCCGGCGTACCTGACAAAGCCGAAACCGCGTTCACGGCCTGCGACTCAGAGGCAACCAGCGAAGAGGCGGCGCGAATTGTCACCGGAATGCGCAGCAGTGGAATGCCAAAATGTCAACACCGATTCGGCAGGAGAAGCCAGTGACGGTAAGCTCTTGAGCCGGTTTAGTCGCGGCGTTACTTTGTTTCCTCAGTCGCATGACTCTGTGTTAGCGGCTGGTGGCATTGAGGTGCTTCTAAACAGTGTTATTGAATTGTATTACAGATGCAGCAGCCAGCGATAGCGGACACGCAGATCAAGCCTGCCAAACGCAACAGGCAGTGTGTTCGTTTCTTGAAGTGCAGGCGCTAAAGGCGCAGCTTTCGAGTACGCGGCAACGACTCGAACGGTGTCAGAAGCAGCTTGCGAAGATGAGGGTCCTGGCCAACAAAAATGCAAGACTCTTGCAAAACCTGGACAAGCTATCTACCCGCGAGAAGCTTATTTACGATCAGTGCATAATGAAGGCAAACGCGAAATCTCCGAAAGCTGCCAGGTAATCTTCAGTCGCACTTAACTGCCACGAAGCTATGAATATAATCGCACCTCTTTTTCGTGCCACTGTCTTGTGCATATTTTTTAAGAGCAGTGCACGCTAGCATTGCATGTCAGAGTAATCCTAAATTGCCCGCTTTGCATGATCGCACAATGCAAGCTGTCTGTTGCTCTTGTACTGGAGTAGGGGTGCATGTTAATATTGAAAGTGACAAGGCATTTTTAAACGTGGTGGTTGTGTAATGCGTTATGAGGAAAGATGGTGTGATGCATGTCGTGCATCTTCTTTTTTCTGCTTGCTGTGGTTATGCACTTGCACTGTTCACTCACCAGCCTCGGTTTACCTGAATGCACAACGAGCCTGCACTCTCTTTAGGTACAAAAAAGCATGGATTTATGACTGCCTGCTACTGAAGGTTAAGTCGACAGCGGTCTATACATTCCTTCACGAGAATGAGTACCTTCCCTTGACCAACCCTCGCACCCTCTACACGTACCTGAGGAGCCTCAAGACTGACTTTAGTTTTGACAGCAGTCTATTCACCGTTCCTAAAGACAAGCTACAAGTACTTCCTGAGCGAGAGGAGGTTTGGAACAATGCACAAACTTACTACTGCATTCTATGACTTCATATCTCATATGCGGTGCATGTCTAATAAGTTGTATTTTTTTACAAGTGTCCTGATGTTCGATGAAATGAGCGTAAGAAAGAGTGTGCACATTAGGGAGTCAGACATGGCTCTGCTCGGAAAAGTTAACTTCGCTGAGCACACAAGATCATCGGACTGTGAGAAAGATGGCGATCACGTCCTGGTCTTTCTCTTCCGACCATTTCCCGGAGGATGGTCGCAGACTGTTGGGACCTTTTGTTCCTCCGGTGCAGCCCCTGGTTCGATAGTAGCGAAGTTGTTGCTCCAGTGCATTGTGCACCTTTCGAACGCTGGCGCTATTGTCGATGCTGTTACATGCGACAATTCAACACCAAATCGTTCAGCTTTAAGGAGCTTGGGTTAGTATCTGGGGACATGAGTTAAATTTGTCAAATTAAGAATTGAACACTACTAACTGCATTGATGTATTCTTTTCAGGGATAAACAGTGACCAGAAAGAGCTCCAAACTTCATTCCAGCATCCATGTGACCCTTCACGGACAGTGCAGGCACTAATTGATCCACCGCATGTCTTCAAGTGCATAAGGAACAATCTTCAGAAGGTTGGAAAGTTTCTGGTAAGCAGTAATTCGTATCCACGTCAGGTTACTCCCTTTGCGAGGGATGGTTTCACCTTTTTATCGCAGCTACCGGAAGGACATGAGGTCCATCACTTCCACTACTCTGCCCTGCTGGAGTACGAGGAGCAACAGGCTGGTCTCCGGGCTGTCCCGAAGCTCACAAGGGCTCACATCTTCCCGAACGCCTTCCAGAAGATGAGTGTCCGGCTTGCTGTTCAGGCGAGTAACCACTCCTAGTAATCAGTAAGGCTACTTACAGGCGAACTAATGACACAAAACTTTGCTGATGATTTGTCAAAAAAGACAAATTTCAATGCAAGCTCTTTCGTTCAACAACAGTGTGCCATCATTTTCAGCTTTTCAGCGGAAGCACGGCGTCTGCAATGGAGTTTTATAGCAAGCAAGAAGGCTGCCAAAAGCTACATAACTCCGCAGGTACATACGACTTCACGAAGCAGATGAACAATATATTTGACTGCCTCAACTCAAGAAGACCACAGGACGTGCAATACAACGAAGCCGAGCACATCGCGGTGAGCGAGTAAATCACACCCAAATATGTTTTTCTTTTATAGTGTACTCAAGGTTAATATTTCTTGCATTGCAGACATTGAAGGCGAACATAAAGTGGCTGGAGGATTGCTGCACATACATATATAGAGAGCCTGGCGAAGTAGAGGCAGGTGTGCTTCATAGCAAACCAACTTGTGGTGCACTGAGGATAACGCTGCACAGAACGGTGGCCCTGTTTGATCGACTCTTGAAGTCTGGCTTCCGTTATGTTCTAGTTGGAAACCTCGGCCAAGACTTTTTAGAGGTAATTCAGGTACTTTTTGGCACGGAGTGTTGGTACAGATACCTTTCTTTTTCCCTGTCCAGCGCTTCTTTGGGATAGCCAGGCATGTCGCAGGAGACGGGGGCCAACCAACTGTTCAGCAGTTTTTGTTTATATACCGGATGCGGTCGGTGAACAACCTCATACGGCCACCTAAGCGAGTTGACGGAAGCGGGCCACAACTGCTTCTCACTCTGCAAGGTCTTTTTGACAAGGAAAAGCCCTCTACGACTCAGGTATTTAGCAATTTGTGTCCTGTATGTGTCCTGAAGTTTCCTTTTTATCACCTTGAAAATACAGGAAGTTGCGCACATTTCAGGTGGACACACTAGCTGTTCTGCTGGACGATGTCCTGCTGGAGCCAACAACAGACTGCGTGGAGGACATTGGCCCCCTTTCGACCAAAGACTCCATTTTGGATTACCTCGGCGGATATGTGGCCAAGAAGTTTTCTACTTTGGATTGCTTAGGCTGCATCGAAACGATGTTGAGCACAACACGTCAGCCATCTGCCTTGATCCAAACAAAATCGAGAAGCTATTTGAAAGTACCTAGCAGCCGTCTTCTTGCTCTCCTGAAAATTGTTGAAGAACTTGTAGAGACGTACACGGTGCAAAACATTGCATGCGGTGACGTGTACGCGAGGATTGTTGAGGGCATTTTGCTCGACAGCTGCACAGCGTCAGCAAGTCTATAGGTTGTCTGTTGCACTTTTTAGGGACAACAGCTGAGGTTGTACACTTTTTTTGAGATGTAGATTACATTTCTTCACTCGAGAAAAAAACAAAGCCTCGCGGGCAACTGTGCGCAGTTCATGCCCTGCAAGTGGTGGGCGGAAGCCACAGTGTTAAGCGTTATGGCTGTGTATGTGAGCACGCCTTCTCATTTGTATATAGTGTTGTATATCTTGTATACATTACACTGTAATACTTTCGTACTATTCATAATTATCTGGATATAGTGCAAATAGTGTATATTCAAATACAGTTTATTATAGGCAGTGAGCTAAGGCAGAGTGCAGCTGTTAATGAAACGAAATACACATTGTACAGTAGAGTCACAGATTGTGTAACATTGCTCAGAACAGCTGCAATAGTTTCAAGTGCTTTTCTTCTCCAAAGTGTTGTTCACAGTGTATTTTGTGTAAATAACTGTTTTCCAACTTTCTCCCCATTACATGCACCATATGTGAATCTTCCATTCATAAGTACACATCTGACTACTAGGCGGCGTATCATTAGCACCAAATTTGAGATTTATTGCATGCCTTAAATCATAACCGCCCTTCCCCGCCTTCAACCCAAAAAATAAAAACAAATGTGTGATGAGGTACCTCGGTAGTGGCAGAGGCGGATAAGCGGCTAGCACTGGCATCAAAAGGAACTTCCAGATTAGGCTGCTGTACTTCCGTTCCCGGAGAAATTATGGGTTGTCGGCTGGTAAATAATAATGCCCTAAACAGTAAACACAAGGAAACGTCAAGCGGCGGGTGTCCCGTGTAAACTGCGTGGAAAGAAGTGATCAATCAAATGTTGGGCACGTTTAGAGCGGTCGCGAAAGCCCTCGGCATCGAAAGTCCCCGCGTCAAAAAAGCGATCGGCGCTCTCAAACGTGTGTCCAAAACAACTGCGCATTTGGGTATAAACTCAATTGAAAGGTCTGGAATAAAACTTCTGGCTCAACCATTCAGTTCATTTGAATAGTTGGGTAGTAGCGCGCGAGAGGCGAGCCGGATATAAACCAATGTGATTGCTCCTGTACTACCCAGTCGTGTTTCATTTCGTTCACCTTCCTCCCCCTATTGGCGGTCCTACCAGAATATAAAGCTCACCTACCGGATAAACATAATCGCCCTTTGGCCGGGCGCAAATACAAACATGTTGTCGAGCAGATCAAGCAGTAGCTGCTCGCATCAAGAGCATGGAGCATAAGCATCGCCTTTCAACACTTGCGAGCTATAGCTCGCAAGTACCGCTTTGAGGCATTGTAAGTATGCATGTAATTGGGCTATGAGACAATTATTGACACAATGCGTTATCGCGCGGTGTGAGAACACTTTTAATGCGCTGCTGTTTAATAGGAGGGCCCGCACTTCCAAGTAAACTACGCGTGCGTTCCAAAGTAAACAGCTCTCATTCGTCGTCAACACTGGATCCCGTTTCAACTTATTTATCTGGTGGCAATGATGCGTTCAGAGACGTAAAAAAAGGTAACAGGAAGAACAGCACGCACATAATCGCGTCGAAACGCCGGCCGCAGTGCGCATACAAGCCCAGCAGTGGCGGCGGCTTGTGGCCCCCATACGACGGGTGGCGCCTCTAGCGAAAGATTTTGTCCCTATATCAACCTTCGGGCGGAGTTTCGTGACCAGAAAAGCATTGAAGGACTCTGGCAGTACCTTGTGAAGAATATTTGTAGCAAGACACTCTCCTATGCGCTGCGGCGTGCTTCCTACCGGGCAGTAGAAATTAGGTGCCTTCTTCCTTTTCTAACCACTACTACTCTCAAAGTTTTAGAAGACTGAAAACTTGTTTTACACATTCCATATGTATACGGGCACCAGGCGCCCAGGAAAGTCAGTTTGTATCTTTTTGATAACTTTCACATTTTTGAAAAGGTTATTCAGCTTGTCTGAGCAATTGTCTGTTTAAAGCCTCATGTTTTTCAATGACCTACAACACTTCAGCAAGGCTCATTCGTTTCAATCATCCTTCTCGCTGGGTTGTTGCAAACAGACCTTTTCCCTTCCACCTCCGCAACTGTAGAGTACAAGCATGTTGTCAAAATGCGCTGCAGCAACTAAGTGGCAATTATTTCCAGGAGCATTCCTTTACTGATTTCTAATTTTTCATTCCTAGAACGCTCTGAATTTGGCAGTTCGTGAAATATATACAGTTGTGTTTGGGGCACGCGGAGAATAGCCAGTCGGTAGACGGCGCCCGACGAAAAGGGAAGTTAATGAAAAGAGGCTGCCCAGACGCGGACTAAGCCGTTCTTCTCGGAACGCGTCTTTGTCGTCAAACCCCGTGAGCCTTTGTTCACCGCACTTTGTGCTGGGAAGACATCCGGATGTCCGTAGCGCTCTCACGGTGAGCCAGGCTGAAAAATAAGTGGTCGCTGTCGCGACGCCGCTCCCGACAAGATAACGTGGCGCCATGCTGTAACAATACGGGTGGATATACGGCAGAATCGTGTCTACTAACGCGAGACAGCCGACCGGCCGTCTACGCAGGCTTGTTGTCGCACGAAGGTATTTTTTAAGCTGTACGTCAACGAAATGACGGAGTTCTTCATAGCCGATGTTGTTGTTGTTAGTGGTTCATGAGGAAAAGGAAGAAGGCACCTAATTTCTGTCTGCCTACAGGCGACACGGCGCAGTGCCTTTGGGGTGGGGTAGAGGGGGATGAAAGAGGATAGGAGAAATAGTGTGTGGTGTGTAGGAGGGATGTCCGGTCCGCTTCAGCGCAGGCAGCAGGCCGTCGGCAAAGGCAAGGGCAGCAGGGCTCCTGGGGTCAGCGGTAGGCAGCAATTCCTGACTCCTCCACAAACTCCGCCAGGCTGCGGAGTGCTGCCGGATGTGGATGAGACGGGAAGAGGATAGCAAAGTGTGGGAACGCAGAGGCGGAGACCCGTCTCGGAGGAAAGGAGAGTTGTTTGCTGCAACGGTGAAGCATCGAGCTTCACCAATGCAGCAAACAACTCACGAGGCTGTCTCAGATGAGACGAGAGGTATTTAATGAAGAGAAATGGAGAGAAGGGGAGCTTGGTTCTCGAGAACGAGATTGGGAAGCGGGGACAGAGGACGTGCTTAGCGCAGACTCTCATCCAAGGTTGATACTACATCGAGAAGTTGGTGTCGACGTGCGGAGTATACGAAGGGCTCGGCAATTAACGCAGACGTTAATATTGCTACAGGCCAGCGCTTACTGTGCAGTTGGTTTAGTAGCCACTCCGGTCTTTTCTTTTTTGTAAATAAGTGTCAGTGTGTAAATAAACCGAAGTTTGCCAGGAGTTGAGCGAGCAGTCCAGTCCTTCCACGTGTCGTCGTGATCATCTGAACCATCGGAACTACAGCCATTATCTCAATCTTAATTACAGACTACGTAAACTTGAGCAGTTGTGTTTACCACACAAAAAATGTTGATCCCAGACTAGAAGACATGCTATTCTTTTCATTCAACACTAATTCCGTAGTTTGCTTTCTAACGCATGTCCCTCCTTCATTTTGCTGCCATCTGTGTGCCAGGACGCCTGTGCACAATGAGAGGTGACATTTCAGCAGTAACTTTTAAAAAGCGTTTGTGAGGGTCACCAACATTGTCCTAATCGGGAGGGATGAACGGAGGAGAAAGCATGTTCAAGAAAAAGTCTTGATAGCAAAATATCTCAAGGATAGAAATCTTACAGATGTTTGTAATGATTGATATGTGGGGTTTAACCTCCCAAAACCACCATATGAATATGAGAGACGCCGTAGTGGAGGGCTCCGGAAATTTAGACCCCCTGGGGTTCTTTAACGTGCACCCAAATCTGAGCACACGGGCTTCCTTCATTTCCGCCTCCGTCGGAAATGCAGCCGCCGCAGCCGAGATACGAACCCGCGACCAGCGGGTCAGCATCTGAGTACCTTAGCCACTAGACCACCGCGGCGGGGCACAGATGTTTGTAAGATGCGCTTACTATTTTTCAAAAGATTAATTGTCGCTATAATCACGTTTTGATCAGTTAGGCTGGCCCCTTGTTATGTCTTGTGGGAGGCATCCAGACTTCAAAGCGGTGCAATTAGTCTGCTTATTTAAAATTAGTTCTGCTTATTTTTTATTCATCTCCGTAAAAGAATCAGTAAAGCAAGCTTGTTTATTAGTAAACACCAGTACGTAGACGCTTAGGGCGTGTGCACGCACCTTTACCACAGCTACATTCCACGTGCCGGGACACCTATCGCACGAAAGTGGAGGGCGAAAAAGTGATGCCGATACTCTGTTTCACTTTTCTCTTGCGTGTGGCAGGTGTGGCACAAGGTATACATACAGTGCGGCTGTGCAGATAACGCATGTACAAGCCCGTAATTAAGTTCCCAGATTTCTCCTTTTTACCTATGCACCAACCACCACCTCCTCTCTCGACCATCTGACACACGAAAACGGCATCTGCCAGCATGCTCTTCATTACATGGAATTATTAGCGCTACAAAAGACGTACACATGTGAGAGACAGAGAACAGACAGGTACTACTTACAACTGATTTATTGCAAATGTAGCAATAAGTATAAGTACAATGGTGCACAGACGCAGTGAGCACATATCATGGTGGCCCCACTTATCAGGCTACATGCGTGTACGTGATATATAAAAACCGAGTTTCATTTTTGTTTGTCCCGTTTTTAGGTGCTTGGCTTTGGCCAGCTGGCCAGATCAGCTGCCAAACAAGTCTAACGCAATGACATCAATGTACTCGGTTCACAGAAATTGTGATGTCGATGTAGTCAGTTGCGAGTGATGCAGCATCTCGCCCCTGGTCGAAAAATTGAGAAAAAAATAGCATAGACAACAACAAACTTCCGTTACAGCCAACGCACAAACAACCGAACCCAGGCTTTCTGCGTGGCAAACAGATATACTACCACAGAGCCACCCTATTTTTTCAAACTACTTTCGAAAAAATAAAACAGTACATAAATGTGTAGCGTGCTAGTGTGGACTACAAGAATTCGACCAGGAGAAGACAATGACGCACCAAGCACAATAGAGTTGCACCTGCTCTTGTTAATTTTTCCTCTTTATATACACCACCGGGTTAATGGCTAATCCATCTTGTGATGAGTATGAGCCAATTGTAAAGGGTCAAGCAAGTAAGCAAGAAAGTCCCGTCTCCACAAATTGCTTCCAACTAAATATATAGTTTGAGGTCTCAGAGCACCGACATTTCAGCCTATTTCCAGGTGGAGTGGAGGGAGCCTCCTTAACGCCTGCAATATCGCCTGGCAGAAGCATAGACTCCGCACCAGGTGTCAAATTTAAATTGTGCAACGAGTGGGTGCTTTGAAGGGCCGTGCATTATAAAGTTCTTAGACCTGCTTAATTATCATTTGCTGTTAATGCATCAGCAAAGATGATGCCAATGCATCATCTGCATAGGTTCGTGTGTTGCCTTCCAAACGTGTAGTGACTTCGTCACTATTTCGCCAAATGAAGAATAATGGTCTGCACTTAACTGTACTTGCAGCGTACATTCTAGGAAAATTTGATACGCCAATGTTGCAAACAAGGTTGTTCGTTTTCTCACGGCATGGTTGAGACATGCACTTAGCAGTTGAGAAGGTGATGTGCATAGAGCATGATTACGCTACCGCGTCCTACCCTCGAAAGCGGAGCTCAATTAGCGTCCTCGAAGATTTAGCTTTTCCTTTCTAGGAGCACACCACACCGTGTTTTCGGCCATTTTTCTCCGAACAAACAAATTTTTTAGTCAATGAAAGAACTTTCCCGTGGTCTGCAGCGTTGTGTCTTTCCGGCATTTCTATTTTTCAGCATGAAGATTTTAGGCATTAAAATTTACGATGTTCCCACAATCGGCCTTTCCTTAATTCGGCCTCTCAATATTTGGCGTTTTATACCACACCGTGTTTTCGTTCATTTTCCTGCGAACAAATACAACTTTGAGTCAATGAAAGAACTTTCACGTAGTCTCCAGCGTTATGTTTTCTCGCCATTTCTATTTTTCAGCATGAAGATTTTAGGCATTATAATTTAGGGTGTTCCCACAATCGGCCTTTTTTTTTTAATTTGGCCTCTCAATTTTCGTCTTTTTATAGCCATTCAAAACAGGGAAATTGAAAATGACGAATTATCGGAAGGCTAAAACTTAAAACACGAAAAAATATAAAAAGTCTAATTGAGAAAAAAACTGAAATTTAAAAGGCTGAAAAAGCAAATTACGAGACATTTAAATGCCGAAACGACAAAAAGGCCCCCAAAAAGTAGCTATAGTCGAACATAAAGTATTTTGCTAGAATAAAGGTCCCGTCGGCTTTGTGCAATGTTTGTACGTTTTGCACCTTTTTTTCCAACAGCCATTTTCCCTTTGAAAGTGTTTCAAGCCCTCAAAAAAGGAAAAAAAATGCATAGCTGCATATGTCATGGAAAAGATGAGCGATTCCTTGCATAGACGTACGTCACTTAAAGTGCAATGTTGGGCACCACATGACAGACACAATGTTTGTGACGTCACTGGTTAATGCTATCATTGTGTCTCTAAATTTCTCTTATTGACGTAACCAATTAAAAAGGAGTGTTTGGGCGAGCAGGCATTTCCTCATCCACAAATTTATACAGCGGGAGAGTAAACACGAAGGACAGCGCTTGCGTATGTCAGGACTTTTTTCGTACATTCACGTTTATTTCATTGCTGCCAAAGTTTTCTTGTTATTGACAGACAGAGGCCAACAAAATTCTCGCAGCGTCGTTATCATATTGACGCAGGTTGAACGCGCTGTGATTATGCTACTTTTACGTCAAAGGTGCCATGTTGGTGAACGAGTATGTTAGGAAGCAATGACTATGACGTCGCGTGCATGCAATCTATATTGCATTTCATAGAAACATGTTTTAAAATTTGAAACGCCAATATTGTACTGGTTGCCCATAGGGAAGCTGTGAAATAATTTTCACGTTACTCTTGGCTTAATAAAACTTTTTGTTTGGCTAGTTGATGCATGGTTACTGTGATGCAAATAAAAAAGATGTGTATCATAAAAGAAAAACAAATAAGGACAGAACAGCGATGGCGTAACTCACAACAACCTTAATTCTCAGAAGATCAGGGGCACATATAACCATAGCAACAATGCCTGCGCTCATCACCTCACCTGCTTCTCAAGAAACGTGATCAGATTAAAAAAAAACAAATAATGAAAAAGCCGCTAAACAAAAAAAAATCCTAAAAATGAATTCCCCACGTTGCAGAGCACCAGATATCACTAACACGCATATCTTTCTTTTCTTTATATAGTGTGCTTTCGTGATTTGACCCACCAAGGCATCATTACTCTTTTCAAGAACGGGTGAATGGAAAACCCTCGCTCACACTTGAAAGAACCACAGTGCGCATGCAAATGTGCCGAAAAAGTAATATTCAACAGAAAGTTCATGCTCCCTAATTCGGTCATTTATGCACTGGCCTCTTTGGCCAACAAAAACTGTACCGCAACTAAGCGAAATTATGTACACCAAGCCAACCATGCAGGTGGCATACCGCCTCGCGTACGTCTTCCGAAACAAGGGGGGGGGGGGGCTATAGCAAAACATTGGTTCTTGCTCTGTGAGTGGTGTTCATTGTCTCTAATCACTTCCTTGACGTTGTCTTTGAGTCCAGCTTGTTCACTCCTCAAGGAGATGATGAGCCAGAAAAGCATGAATCACATTATTGGAGATAATGGCATTACCTTCTACAGGAAGGTCAGTAACCACTTTGGTGCTGCCTTTTACTCACGTCTCACACCTCCAATAGCATTCAGAATCTACTTATAATAATAATAATAATAATAATAATAATAATAATAATAATAATAATAATAATAATAATATAATCCTGGGGTTCCTTGACGTGAACCTAAATTGAACTAGACGAACCTCCAATACAGTTGCCTCCATCGAAAATACAGCCGCCATAGCGAGGGTAGGGTCTCGCAACCTTCAGGTTAGCAATTGAGCGCCATAATTTTTAGACCACCACGGCACGGCGTGGCAGAACCTACTTTCTTGTCAAACATAAAAGCATAACAGCCCCTGCAAATGAGTTTAGCTTTTCCCTCTGGAAGCACACTACACTGTGTCTTCGTCCATTGTTCTCCGAATCGATCGAATTTCACGTGGTTCCCAAGATGGTCCAAGTATAGTTCCCGGTGTTTCATCTTCTGGGTACAATTATCTTCTGGCGTTTAAATTTTTCTGCGTTTGGATGTTAACGCTTTTGCGTAATTTGGCTTCCTAATTTTCCGCCTTAAATACATGCATATAAACATTATAGAAAAACTTTATGCCTGCCTGTCGGGCAGCGTCATGTCTCACTGAATCTAACAGCTTTCTGGGCGTAAACTGTTTGGTCTTCTGGTCACGCGTGGGCATGTGTAAAATCTTTATAATTTTTTAAGACAAGACATTAGATCTTAGGTGCCCTATTGGAAAAATTGCCATGGTGGATACTGGAAAACATGGTGGGCGTAGTGGAAATAATAGTGGGCATGGTGGAAATAATAGTGGGCATGGTGGAAATTATGATGGCTATGGTGGGACGTAGTGGAAAATATGGTGGTTATGCCGGGACATACTGGGTGGTATGGTGTACAGATGATGGGTAAAGTGGAAATGATGGTGGAAAGCAGAGGCTAGATAGTGGGCAATAATGGGACACTCTGCCCACCATTGCGATAATGCTGGGAAGCCCTAAGCATATGGTGGGTGGTGCTTGTTATGGTGGGCTACATGGTGTACCAAGCTGAGAAACTCTTCCCACCATTGCGATAATGCTGGGAAGCACTAAGCAGATGATGGGTGCTGCTTGTTATGGTGGGCCACATGGTGTACCAAGCTGAGAAGCTCTGCCCACCATCGCGATAATGCTGGGAAGCAGTAAGCAGATGATGGGTGGGCTTATAATGGCGGGCAAATTATATAGTGTACCAAGCTGGGATCTGTACACTACATGTTCTACCATCATGATTTCCACCAAAGGTTAGGCCTACTGACCGAGCCCGTACAATTGTGTTATCCGTGCTTCCGGGTTTCAGAATACATGATTACGACGATTAAGTATGACAATACAGCGCAGCCATATGGCATCAATTAACCTAAATGAAGCATTTTTCATTGTGTATGCTGTTCGCTCAAGAAGCAACAAACATCGATGCGACGCGATTAAAGCACTCCCAGAGAACGTAATTTAGTGTCTTCTCACCGACAGCCGCCGGTCGCACTCGCCGGCACTTCTCTAGCTTTTGTACGAGAACTCAGACGTGGCAATTCGTGTTCTTGGTGAACCATTATGATAGCGTAATGTTTCCGGTACACTGCATTCGTTTTGGCCAAGCCGTTATGTAGTTGTTGCTTTAGCGAAAGAGCAACAGCATTGCGCTGGCGCGACCGCCCTCTACATTGCGCGAAAAGCATCCCAATACTCACTCAAATAAATTAGGCGGGCGTATCTATGAAATGAGCCTAGAAGCGTCATAAAGCGTGAGCAGATGTCGCCCTTTAGAACGAGCGCGAAATGGATATTAAACTTGGCAGACCCCGCCGGTAAACTGTTGCTGCTCCCCAGTCCACTTGGTTTTTTTTTCCTTTAAGTTGTGAATTGTAAAAAAAAAATAGCACTAGTGCCAATAACATAGTGGCAATCGTTACAGGGCGCAGTTGCTTGTGTTTAATAAATGTGCAATTTTTAGTAGCAGGTGTAGATCTTGTCTAAGTTGTGTACACGACAAACATAACTTAAGTTGAACCTTAAGTTTGTACGCCAACTAAGTATTTAACACGTAACCCCCGTCATGTTGGTGTGGCGCAGTGGTTAGCGTCTTCGAATGAGAATCCGCAGGTTGCACGCTCGATCCTCCATGGCGTCTTGTTTTTTTTTTTTTACGGGACGGGTGTTTTTTATACCGTTTTTATAGAATTCTTTTTTATTTTTTGTGGCAGCTCGTCACGGTGATTTTGACGTCATTTTGCGCTCAAGTGTTGCCGGCACTGCAGCACCCACCATACCCACCATGCGCCATGGTGGGTGTTTCCCACCATTCACCCACTACATTAATCCACTATAATGGTGGGTGGTGGTTTCCACCATGCCCACCATTCGTTTTTTTTTTCCGATAGGGTGGCCAACAACCGTTGGCTAATTTTTGCTCACAAATTGCAAGATTATAGGTGCCGACCCACCACAAGCTATTTTTATTACACATTTTCCGTTCGAGCAACAAAGACTCGCATTCAAAGCAAGTGCTTCGACGCTCCGCATATACACCGGGCGCGCCTTGCGAGTACATAAGCTGCACGTGACGTCACTGACAGGTTCGCTGTGCTAGGTACCTGAGGGTCGCGGCCACCATGACCGTTTATCGCACTTGAGAGTGCCAGTGCAAGGGACTAAAGCCCCTCCAGTGCGTCTACAGCTTTTTTTTTAGGTAGCGTAAACCATTGTTTCACCACCATCGCCTTGTTCCGGAGCCTCCGAAAGGAAGTTATTAAGCCAGTTTTTTTCCTTTTTTTCTCTTCCCCTTTGTTTCTAAACAGATGAGAAAGTAAATATTATTTTCTTTGTTCCACAAGTGTTGCCTGGAAGTGTGGCAGCTTGGGCTAGTTGGTATGACATGATGATAGTTATAGCGCGAGAACAGAACGATGACACAGAGATAAGAAGGACACGAAGCACACAAGTGTGGCGGCTTGGGCTAGTTGGTATGACTTGACGATAGTTATAGCGAGAGAACAGGACCTTCGTGTCCTTCTTGTCTCTGTGTCGTCGTTCTGTTCTCGCGCTATAACTATCGTCATGATGTCTGGAATTTCCTCCTAAGCTCGCAAGGAGTGCCACCTCGAGGTGGCGCACGAGGCTGCATGACGGGGTCAACGGCCGAGTGGTGGGAAAGCATGAATGAGGTGGAGTGGGCGCGTGAAGGGTTGTGAGCTTTCCAGAGGGCTAGTCGAGAGGTGGGCCATGAATCGGGAAAGCAGCAGGAACATCATGGCGGCACCTCCACTTCCTCTGGTAGGAGGACAGGTGTAAAGGAAGTGGGGAAGAACGAGTTGGCGCTACTTAAACTAGCCAGCGGAAAACGCATGGAGGGGCTGATAGTGAGACAAGGGACAATAGTGAATCGCTCACGAAGTAGTCTCTGAAGGAAAAGAGGAAGAGAAAAGCACGTCATCGTTACTGTCTCTCTCTGAAAAAGGTCACCTCAAGAATGACGCGCAAGGGATTGGTAGTGGAGAGAGAAGGAGCAGGAATGTGGGAAGAAAGGAAGGAGAAAGCAGTACCAGAGAAGGGTCAATGCTATCTGCTCTGGATGCACATGCACCACGCGCCATTTCAGAGCCGGGACCTCTCGCATTCTTTTGTGCTTTCTCCACTTCCTTGCGCGCCAACTGCACCAATAGGGAACACAAAGAACTGGTGGGGATGGTAGTAGTAGTGATGAGAAGAAGAAAGCGCCTAATTTTTGCAGCCTGAGGAAGCCGTCGAAAGCGTGAGGCCGGGCGCCAGGGAAGAAATTAGGCTGAAATCAATTGGAATCCTTTCAAAATTAAAGTTACAAAGGAAAAAGAATCTGACCACGGATGAGAACCAGGCACTTCGGGAACTTCGACGGGACCGAAGCATTGTCATCTTGCCCGCCGACAAGGGCGATTCAACGGTGGTGTTGGACAGCGGGGACTACGATCGGAAGGTTTCAGTTCTCTTAAAAGGGGACGCATACACGCAGCGAGTAAAGGACCCAACGAAGCAACCCCAGAAACAGCTAAACAAGCTACTCACGGAAATTTTCAAGCATTACCCGGATCTCAAAACACTTTACCTGCGACGAATCTGCCGTAACGGATCCGCACCGAGTTTTTATGGACTACGAAAATTCACAACCCTGACGTCCCCCTCCGACCGATTGTAGACTTCACTTCCTCCCCATGCCGAGCCCTTTCAAATTTTCTACACCAAATCTTCGCCCCATTACCCCGCAAGACACCAACTCATGTCCGTGACGCCAGCTACTTCGTGTAGCTAGCGTCAGATGTGAGCATCGGCGTTGACGAGAGCATGGTCTCATTTGACGTCGTTTCATTGTTAACCAACGTGCCAGTTCCCTTAGCTGTCTCCGCTGCCCGTTCTGCGCTTGAGGAGGACGCAAGCCTGAGTGAAAGGACTCCTTTGGCGGTTGGCGAGCTCTGTCGTCTACTGGAGTTCTGCCTCTCCAGTACGTACTTCATTCTAGCCACCACCCGCCGCGCAGAGCAACAGAGGAGACGGAAACCCCAATCAACCGTAATTGGCAGCCCCTCGAAACGCGTACCGGTTCCATACGTTCACGGAACCAGCGAGATGTTGGCGCGGATCTTCAAGAAGGAAGGAGTTCGCATCGCGCACGTGCCTTCGTGTACGCTGGGCCGCCTTTTCCTCCACCCGAAAGAGCAGCCAACAATGGACGGGAGCCCCGGTGTCGTTTACTGAATTCCGTGTGCCGAGTGCCCCGCGTCGTATATCAATGAGACGAAAAACCTACCGGAACGACTGAAGCAACACGCCAACAATGTGTGAAAGTTCGACAAAGAGCGCAGCGCAGTCGCCGAGCATGCGGAGACACTGGGCCATCGGATAAATTTTGAAGCGACGGCCATCCTCGAAAGCAAGCCGAACTGGAGGAGAAGGTTGTTACTCGAGTCGTGGCACGTACAGGGAACAGCCCATAACATCAAGCGCTCCCTTGGAACCCTTCCCTCAGTGTACACACATGGACTGCGCTCCACGGCAGGACTCGCTTGCTGGATTTCGGGCCGACCGGTCGTGCGCTCGCGCGCTCCGCGCGCTTGCGATCTCCCGCGTCATCGTGGCTCTGGCCGACTGGGCTCGCCCTACGTCATCTCCTGCCGCCGACGACCTTCCACCTCCGACGACAGTGCAGCTCTGACTTACTGGACTTGTTCTACGCCATCCACCGACGCCGAAAGGAGCTCTCGCAGGTGCGCCCCGTCCTCGGACTCCAGTGACCGTGCTCTATCTTTCCTATCTCTTCTATCCCCTCGGTTTGTCCTCGCTCGCTGTGGCTTACCACCACACGTCTCTTCTTCTCTTCTCCTTCTTCGGCTTTCCCACATCTTTACTCCTATCCTTTTTATCCCTCCTCACCCCCATCCCTTGTGAGCTACTGTGGCGGTGTCGCTCACTGAAGCAGACAATAACGGGGCTCACTTTTCTCTTCTTTTCCCTTTTCAAGAGCCACTTCGCTCCACGGCAAAACGACAGAGAGAGAGAGAAGAAAGGTCATTAGCCACCCCTCGAGTGCTTTGAAGACGCTGCTGCTACGTAGCCTACGCAGTCACCGGCACTGCGCCGTGTCGACTGTAGGCAGACAGAAATTAGATGCCTTCTTCCTTTTCCTTACGAACCACCAACCAGTCACCCATGAAGAAGGAACCAAGTCGGCTCCGAAACGTCGGGTTTATTAAAAACTTTTGGTTGAAGTCTATATCATCTCCCTGTTTCATACCGAACCAGACAGACTTCTGTCAAATGTTTTCATCCAAGTCGGCATAGAAGCAGGGCGCAGCGCCTCGGCACTAATTTGATGCCACATTTTCTTGCTCCGTGCGGTCGAGCAAAAGTTCATGCAGCATCTCAACTAGCTGGTATCTAAAGATGATGATAATAGTGACGTCAATGCAAGTTATTTTGATTAAAATACTGACTCTTTACTCTAACTTACGGCTTGTAGTCAATTTCGAGAACAGGGACCCCAGAGTGACAAATATTGAAGCGCCAGCGATGAACCTGACTGGGTTACGCTCGTTTTGCATATTAACAGCCACTTATGCAAAGATCGTGGTAGACACCACAAACGTCAAATTGATGTGGTGCGTTCCGTACAGGATTTGATTTAAAATATGTTCTAGAATATCATAACCCCTGATGTTTATTACATTACGCATAAAAACGTTGTGAAACTCAAATATTAGTGCTACAAATAAGACATATTGCGCATGAAGTGTATGCACAACTAAGAACAAATAACATTCTTTAAAACTTGTAAAGCACAGAAAATTATTTTTAAGAAATGTCTAAATATGCAATATTTCATGATAGTTAATACGTTGAAGTTTATACAAATTTGATAAGTCTTATCAGCTTTGTTTCCAGAACAAGTGTCTTTTTTGTCTTTCCGATGGCATTTATAGGTTGTTGGTTATAAGACCCCTGAGCACAGGCTGAAGCTTGAACACCTTCACATGAACGCTCGTACCCTTTCGTGGTGACTAGACAGGTCGAAATAAAAAAAAATACGCAGATATTTTTTGTACGTATGTCATAAAAGCGTTTCTTTACTTCCACAAAATTTGTGCATATATTTTGGTAGTACAAGCACCCCGCCAGTAAATAAAGGAAGGCGCCAATTCGGGCCTTCGTACTGTACAGGTGCCTGTACTGGCATCTGGTGCACAATATCAGAGCGATGTCCAGTAGATGTGCTGTTATGAACAGGAAAAAAAACACACTAGATTTCTTGAGTTTTATGATGGTTTCTTTCGGATAGCTGATGAAGAATGCTAAGTTTCGGTACATTTGTACAAGTAATTTTCATTAAATGAGCATTTCGCGTATATTCCGCGTTTAGTTTAGAAGTTTTTTGTGAGACATATATTTGAGATTTCAAAATTTGTTATTTGAGACCCTGCAGCAAAGACACATTTTAAAACTTACAACCGCGGAATAACGGCCGAGGTAACAGTCCATTACTTTTTTTTTTGGTAACTGTAACGGTAGTGCGCTACCTTTTTTTTGCAAGTAACGCAGGGTGGTAACGCTTTCCATTTCTGTTTGAGTAACGAGTATAACGTATTTTGCTTTTTTTTCCCCTAACGCATACTCAGCTGGTCTAATGTGAAGCAGCCTGGAAGCAGTAAGCTATGTATATGTAACATGCATGTCATAATTACATGTGTAGACTTGTAATTTCGTTTGTCTTAGCGTCATATTACGCAATAACAATTTCGTTGTACAAGCTAGCAACATGGTCGTTTGCGCACCGTGAGAAGGGCACGTAAATCATGTTGTACATGCCAAGGATTTTATGATTGTCATCTTCGCTCCTAAATTATTGATTGCACAATCACGTGACCAAATTACAAACTGAGAACATGTAAAGCTAGCCAAACGGCCACACACGCACCATGCGTATGGTATAATGTCATGCTACATGACATGCATGTCACGATTTTTGCATTACTATCTGTCATTTATGCTAGTCATACACAATTGTCTCATAGTATCGATTTTGGTATATATCAAGTTAATAAAACGGCCACTATTGCACTATGACCATGGCATATAAACAATGTTGTTCATGAGAAACAAGACATGATTTTAATATGACCTGTCATTTATGATCGTCCTACAGTCGTGTTATGCCCCACCAGTTTTGATATAAACCTCATGAACGATATGGTCCGGAGAGCCCGGCATATAAAAAATGTTGTTCATGAGAAACAAGACATAATTTTATTATGACCTGTCATTTATGATCGTTATACAGTCGTGTTATGCCCCATCAGTTTTGATATAAACCTCATGAACGATATGGTCCAGAGAGCACGGCATATAAACAATGTTGTTCATGAGAAACAAGACGTGATTCTATAATGGCCTGTCATTTATGATTGCCATACAGTCGTGTTAAGCCCCACCAGTTTTGATATAAACCCCATGAACGATATGGTCCGGAGAGCACAAAGTAGTAAGCGGCTAGATAGAAAGACAGATACGCCCAAAGTTACCTAAGTTCATTAATGAATGTTTCACATTTCAGGTACTCTTGCACGATATGGTTATTCCGAATGATATTACTCACAACGCGTTCTATTTTCGCTGCAGCAATCTATAGTCCTCTATCTGGTGCACGAATCGCAGTTCGAACCTCGTGATTTTTTTATACGAGTGATGCGTGAAAAATTAAATGCAAGACGAAGTACATGCATTGAAAAATATTGTGAGCGCCCCGAGCAGTTCTGAAACACACCGATGCAAATGCGGGCCTTGAAAACAACAAATAAGCACATTTTATACTCCGCAAGTTCGCTTCCCTGCACTGCATATTCGTCCAACTAACGGCAGTACCTGCCATTCATCAAGAGGAAATCAGGCCCTAGTTGCTCATGGACGCATTTTCCTCGTCAAACTGTAACCAGACAGCGCAACACGCTATATACTAATTGTTAACTGGGTTCTCCGTTATACCAAGGTTTATTGCAAGAAAGCCAGCTTTAAATTTATGAAAAGGGTTTATAAGGTTTACAAAAAACGATCCAGGAAGCTACATGGCTTAAGCTACGAAATAACGCATTATATTAATCGAAGGATCGTTTATCGGCCAATCTAAAACCGGGAGTCGTTTTTGAAATCTATTTTCTAAGCTTTGCAATCGATGTTTAAAGAGACCAAAGTGTGTCAAAATTGGGTCCGCTCCCTTAGGCTGTGTGGAAAAATATTCAGATTGTCTGGGAAGGAAGGCTCTTAGTCGCACGGCATTGAAATTGTTATGATGGTTGCGTAGTATTATAAACCGGGAGTCGTTTTTGATATCGTGTCGGGTTCATCATCATCATCATCATCATCATCATCATCATCATCATCATCATCATCATCATCATCATCATCATCATCATCAGCCTGACTACGTCCACTGCAGGACAAAGGCCTCTCCCATGTTCCGCCGGTTAACCCGGTCCTGTGCTTGCTGCTGCCAATTTATACCCGCAAACTTCTTAATCTCATCTGCCCACCTAACCTTCTGTCTCCCCCTAACCCGCTTCCCTTCTCTGGGAATCCAGTTAGTTACCCTTAATGACCAGCGGTTATCCTGTCTACGCGCTACATGCCCGGCCCATTTCCATTTGCTCTTCTTTATTTCAGCTATGATATCCTTAACCCCCGTTTGTTCCCTAATCCACTCTGCTCTCTTCTTGTCTCTTAAGGTTACACCTACCATTTTTCTTTCCATTGCTCGCTGCGTCGTCCTGAATTCAAGCTGAACCCTCTTTGTAAGTCTCCAGGTTTCTGCTCCGTAGCTAAGTACCGGCAAGATACAGCTGTTATATACCTTCCTCTTGAGTGATAGTGGCAATCTACCTGTCATAATTTGAGAGTGCTTGCCGAATGTGCTCCACCCCATTCTTATTCTTCTAGTTACTTCAATCTCGTGGTTCGGCTCTGCGGTTATTACGTGCCCTAAGTAGACAGTCTTTTACAACTTCAAGTGCACCATTAGCTATCTCTAAGCGCTGCTTCTTTCCGAGGTTGTTTACATTACTTTCGTTTTCTGCAGATTAATTTTAAGACCCACCTTTCTGGTCTCCTTGTCTAACTCCGTAATCATGAGCAATTCGTCTCCTGAGTTACTCAGCAAAGCAATGTCATCGGCGAAGCGCAGGTTACTAAGGCATTCTCCATTAACTCTTATCCCTGACTGTTCCCATTCTAGGCTTCTGAAAACCTCCTGTAAGCACGCGGTAAATAGCACTGGGGAGATTGTGTCCCCCTGCCTTACACCCTGCTTGATTGGTATTCTGTTGCTTTCTTTATGAAGCACTATGGTAGCAGTTGATCCCCTGTAGCTTTGAGGTTGTACACGAGGGACTATTGGTCAGCTGTCCACTCGTAACAAGTTCACGTGTTGCGTGACGCCAAACAGGCTCAAAAGAGTGTGCCACACTTGTCACCATGGCTACTGGTGGCGCTGACTGACACTCCCATGCTTAATTCACATATAAACCCTATAAAGTGGCTGGGGGATAGCTGTCGTAGTACTTACATGATAGAGCATCGAACGCGTCATTGGTAGGTTGCAGGTTCGGATCCTGCCCACGTGTCTGGTTCGTGAGATATGAATTTTTTTCATGCGCTTCCCATTCAGTTACGCTGAGGTGATCCGGCTGCCGCCGAGAGATGGCGCGACATGTTATGTCTAAAATTCCTGGGGATGTGAAAGTCTTGTAGAATACTGCCATTGTCCCGTCTGGGCCAGGAGATTTCCCGTTATGCAATTGGTCTATAACTATTTCTATCTCTCCCGCAGTTATATCAACCGATATACCTTCTGTATCTTAGTGATCTAGTGTTGGCAAAAAGCTTAGAAAACCTTTTTCAAAAGTGGCTTCTTTAGGTATACGATTGGAAAATAATTCACAGTAATATTCTGTAAATGCATTCTTTATATCTTCGGGTTTAGTCGTTAACTGACCCTTATATTCAATTTCTGTGATGTCTTTAGCACGCGCATAATCAGCGATTTCTCACTACGGAAGCCACGGCGCCACATCGTCGGTAAAGCAGCAGTCACACACATTAAAAAGGAATTATTGGTATGCAACATCCCCAGTATACTCATAAGTAGTTGATATATAAAACAAATTCGTCAAAGCGTTTCACGCATATTGTTATATTGTTTATCCACGTTTTATGGCAGGTATTGTGGGCTTTAAATAGTGGCTCTTTTATTAAAAAAACTCATGATATATAGCTTTACGTTGAAATATACAATATATAGGCAGTAGTGGGATTGGGGCAAAAAGCGGTAGAGGGTCACTGCCTGAAAAAAAAAAAAAACACTACGAAGTGGATAGAGACTGGTCCCAGCCCGCCAGTGTGCCAGCCATTGTCATCGCGTGTAAATATCGTAAATATCCGTAAATATACGTTTTCTTGTAAGATTATGGATGGAGGTGCTCGGAATGCCTACCTGGTTTTCCCGGGAAACCAACATGGAACTTCCGAGTGGTCATACTCTAAAAAAAAAGGGGGGGGGGAGCAGAAATCGTTCGGTGCAGCGACTTTCTCCCTTTCAGGCGTTTTACCCGTCATGCCCTCTGGCGGCAAGGACCAAAAAAGCTACGTTTCTTTTTCAGCGTTAAAGTTTCTCCTCAATCGCGGGGGTCTTGCCCGCGTGCATGCGGACGCCGAGCCTAGCCGGCCGCGGCCAGTCGCGAGCGATTACTTTTACCTAAGATTGATGCAAGCAATGCAGGAGTGACGTTTTTTTTTTGTTTTATTGGGGTAGAGTAAAAGCCTCTCTATCTTTATCGCCAGGCACTCGCACGATGCTCCGCACACTTCCGTGTGTGTCTCGTGTTGCTTCATATTACCAATTCGTCACGAATACAAAGCGCTCTGCTTCCCAACCAGTCTTGCCTTATCGATTACCTGAGACTGTGCACAAATGATGATTTTTTTCGGTGTCGACATACTTGGTAAGCATATGCATTTTTAGTTTCGCACGGCACCAATAGAACTCATGAATTCATCGAGGTGCATAAAAAAGCATCACACTTCGATTTGTCAGCATTCTAGGAAACCTCATGCCACTGTGCAGTCCATGCTTGAAAGTAGGATCATATACAATTGATGGAGTTATACGTGCCGCTACCGCTATATGGGTGTTCTTTGCATACCCCCCCCCCCTCCATTTGATTATGGGCGTCGTGGCCGGAAGTTGAACCTGCGTCCCCCAGCATAGTCACACGACACCTAATGAGGCTATGCTAACCCGGCAGGTGAAAGCACAAAGGGAAACAGGCTGCGAAGTTTCACCGAGCGTTTATTTACCAGACTGGGTCACAACCATCAGAATTGTTTTAAACATCATCATAACTACGCTTTTGTGAAATGTAAACCAAGAACTTTTGTCAGTTAACCCAAATTCTCAATCCCACGCGTTTTGAATTGCCCATGCTAGCACTGAGAGGTAGGATGGAATTATGCACGCGCGCAGTATGCCTTTCTCGTCCATGATTCTTTTTTGTCGTGAGAAACTCAACACAAATGCACTTCTAGTAACAGCTGTGCACAGTAGGTAAGTACTATCACTCACTCACCTTTGTGAAAAAAGTATTCCTAATCTAGAGTAACAGTAACCCCCACAGCCACAGCGCTAACACAACTATTATGGCACAACACTAGAGAGTTTTAGAATACCATTTGCAAGCGCTGCGGGCGTTGCGGACGAAGCGGGTGCCATAAGAATTTAAAAATAGCGTTCGCCCTGCTGCAAACCGCAACGCACGATCGCAGCGACACCGTAGCTTCGAAACCAGTGCTTGCGGGCCACATGCGGGCCCCCATCACCGCCCCTATAGCCTCAAAACCCAGTTCTTGCGGGCCACATGCACGCAGTTTCGGATTTTCTGCGTGCGGTCCGCGAACGCGAACGCCGACTCGCGTTTTGACGCATTCGCAGTGGCAGCAACCGCACTGCAAGGGCTCGCGGTGCGCCATTCTAAAGCTCCCTAATGACTGCAAGCTGACACGCGAGGCGAATCGCGAGAGGCATCTGAAGCAGAAAAGTATGCAGGCACAGCATGCTATAGCGTTATAGTAAATTTGCACACTGCAGCGCTAGTTTCTTTACTCAAGTAATCGAGCTGCCCCGACGCCAACAGCCACTGTCATCGCTCACGAAAGAGTACCGTCGGGTGCGAGGTCATCTCTTAGTTCTCTCGCAAGACCCGCGTTGTAACCTACTGCTAAGACGGTCGCTACCGCCTCAAAAATATTGTCATTGAAGGGCTAGCGGTGCACTGTATCCTTGACTAATGGGCACACTTATGGTAAGAACGTAAGAAAAGAATATAAGCAAACAGTAACACGAAACAACTGAACGAGGTCGACGCGGCTACAGAACACCTACCACGACGGAGACAAAGTCTGGCCTCAGAACACCTAACCTATACACTACCATTTAGAGAAGGGAAACTGTACCTTTGGCAATGCAACAAAAATAAGGGTAGCGGTGGCGTTGTGAACTAACTTATCCGACCTAGAGACGGCTCTAGTAGGCCTAGCAATATCATCCTTGGGGTAGGGCAATATGTTGGTTGCTTTGTTAGCGGGGGCTTGGATCGCGGTGCGAGCCCGCACGTTTATGGGCGTTTATATGCTGCTATCGCGGGGTGGTAGTCGCGCGCACGGCATCCTAACATTACTAGAAATATTTTCGCTATGCCACCAGGTGACTGAGAGGCCTCAACTGGCAAAAAACACGCCAAGCAAGTCAGCTTACATTGTTTATCTACAATCGGGAAGGCAGCAGTATACATGAAAGCAAGGAACACTGTCTCTCACAGAGTTGAACAATACATGAAAAAAAAAAAAACAGTGATAGCCACTTGTTTATTATTATTACTCGCTGAAATTGTGCAACTTTGTTTCTTGGCTTGTTCAGTCAGACAACGATATTTACACTGGAAACCCCTTGCACAGTACTTGGTACTGTGCTGCTCATCGTGTTTCTCACCACACACGCTCTCAAAAAGTGCAGTGTCAGTACGATTAGCCTGAGGCGCAATATGATATTTGACAACTCATTGGCGAGAAGCACATCGCGTTGAATAAAAAGAAATGACCCCACGCTGTTGTGCTAGGTATCCTTGCATGTAACATTGTTCTCGATATTGTGTTTAAAATCTGTGTTCTTACCTACGCGTCCGATCTTTTTTACGACTAACTAGATCAACTTCCAGTTGTGGTAAGCAAGTGCATCCTTGAAAAACACCATTTACAGGATCACGTTGAAAAGGAAACTTGGTTTACGTTACAAAATAGGTAAAAGGGTTGCAGTGACAGGTACCCTTTCCCTTGCTCGCCTATACTGTTGATCAGATGACACACGATATAGAGGAAGCCTGTTGGTGCTCCCAAAAGCACCCATTCGTAAAAAAGAAATCATGCGCAAGTGAATAGCATTCGCAATACACTGCACATAACAGATACGCATGCAATAGGGACATATGAAATACTAGTAACACTATAGACACCTGAGAAGTGCTGGAAGTCTTGGTAGCGATGTTAGAAAAATGGGCAGTGAATAATCATTGCAGTCAAATCTGCATAATGAAATTTTCTATGATGTTTACTCACAAAGTAAGGGCCATTTCCTAATATTCAAGTATTTGCACGGCAAACTGAAGAGTTGTGTGCACAGCACAATCTGCTACTTCTTTGCGAAAGTACTGAAGTGATTGTTCTGGCTCAGTAGTTATCTGCTTAACGGGGGACGCAGACAACAATGTTGCCGAATAATATTGCTCCCGTCTGTTGTAGGGTGCCCACTGTATTCACATTTGTGCGTTCAAAAGAATCACTTGATTTTCCCATTTACGAGGAGTTGTGCACAGTTCATGGACCAACTGTGAGGAGTGATACAAGTGTCGGAACATGGTGTTGAAACTTCCGAAATGGCTGTACGAATGTGTATGACAAAGAGTGGAGCACCTCGCCAAGCATCCAGACCAACCAAACTGTTCAAGTGGACAGAATGTTGCAATAGATTGAGGACTGATAGTTACTGTTTTGTAAGACAAAGTTCCTCTTGTTGATCTCGCTGCAATTTTCACAATTGTAGCCGATATGCCGAGATATTACAAATCTAGGTTCCAAAAATGCTCACTGACCAACTCAAACACTAAAGGACGTCAAGTGAATGAGCATTTTTGGACTGCTATTGATAAAACAGGGATGATTTGTTTTCACACACTGTTGCACAGGTGACAACGCTTCATAGTGTACGCAATTGCAGAAGCAACAGAGTGGTGCCACCACTCCTTTTCACAAAAACTTAAAAAAATTCAATCAATTAGCTTACTCCAGTTAGAAAATGATGACTACCAATTTCCAAGTCAAAAAGGGAATTTTTCGTGTTTAATTTGATAAAATGTGGGCCATACTTACAGCTGACATATACTGTGAAACACTCACCACAGTAATTAAGTGCGACAAACATTGATGACACCGCAAATTCTCATCCGAAATCGGCCTCCCGGTACATGACAACATGTATCCTTGCACCACAATTAGAACCAATGAGAAGATCAAATATTTTGGTAAGGGACACTAATTGCTCACCCTACTGTCCTGTACCAGCACCGTGCGATTATTTCCTTTTCTTTGACTCGAAACAGTGGCTCGGGGTACGATTTGAAGGCAGTGAGAAATTCAAGATCCCCGTTCGCAACAGGTTCAATTACTAAGCGGTGATTTTTTATTTAGATTGACTAAAGAAACTACTGCGACAGTTCCAGAAGCACTAAGAAGCTAGCAGTGATTCAGTACAAAAGTGAAGTAGGTTTTTGCGGAACTAAGCCCACAAATAAAAACTTTTGCTAATGAATATTTACTTGCTTGGAACCAAATGGCCCTTACTTTTTGAATGACACAAAGTTTTTTATGCTTCGCAGTGGTAGTTGAATAAAGGAGTTTCTTTTTTGTGCCAATGGTGCATAGTGATGAAAGACACTGCTCAAACGATGGACAACGGAGAATCTGAATTCTTATTTTTATTCTTCATTACTTCCTAACTGTCTGCCTCACTCTTAACACGGTTATCATACAAAACTAGTCCTTTTGGCTACATATTTCACGGCGATATCAGGGAAATAGCCGTTAGTAGACATTCCCCTTATCCACATGCACAAACACTGACCAACTTTGAATGTTCCTACTGAATGCACTCATTGTTCTGTTAAAAAGTAACATACATTTAAAATGCCTTATCATGCGTCAGGTATTTTACATAGAACAAATAATATTACAGTAAAAGGCCGTTATTTGAACTCCGTTAAGTAAAAGTGCACAGCCCTGTGTATTTCTATTGGGGGAAATCTCTCGACAATTTTAACACATTGCTATCCACAACAGCTAATTCGTGCTTGGAGCCCCTTGTTTTCGTTGCTACTTGCACAAGTATGTCCAGAGTGATCACAACATTTTGCAAAAACAAACCGAACTAAATTAACTTGAGAAGGAAAACAACCGACAAGCAGCATTTCACAGCAGATGAGATTTCGGACGCTGAACGGGAGCCCTCGGACAAGCTAGGAATGATGGTCATGAAGTTAGAGTGAAATAAATGCAAGCAAATGCAAATGACTAATTACTTCTCCTTTTGATTGCGTTAATTCTGTTATGTAAACAAACATGTTTTGAAGCACAAATATTGACTTACGTTTGAACACTAAGGCTCACAGTTTGCGTGCATGTCGGTGCTTGTTTTTGGCGTATCATCAGCCTGATTACACCCACTGGAGGACAAAGGCCTCTCCCATGATCGGCCAATATACTTGGTCCTGTGCTTTCTGCTGCCACGTTATACGTACAAACTTTTAAATATCATCGGCCCACCTAACCTGCTGTCTTCATTTCATGCATTTTCCTTCTCTGTGAATCTAGTCAATTACCCTTAATGACCAGTGGTTATTCTGCCTGTGTACTACGTGCGCAGCCAATGTCCATTTCTTCTTCTTGATTTCACCTACGATATTCTTAACGCCGATTTCTTCCCTGACCCTCTCTGCTCTCTTCTTGTGTCTCAAGGTTACACCTACCATTTTTCTTTTCATTGCTCGCTGCGTCGTCCTCAATATAAGCTGAACCCTCTTTGTAATCCTTCAGGTTTCTGCTCCGTAGGAAAGTATACACGGGCAAGACGCCACTGTTGTATACCTTCTTCTTGAGGATTAGTGACAGATTATCTTTCGTTATTTGAGAATGCTTGCCGAATGTGATCCATCCATTCGTATTCTTTCTTATTCTTTTAGTTATTTTACTCTTACGGTTCGGCTCCGCGATTGCAACCTCTGCAAGACATGTCTTACTTAATGAAGGCATGAGTTCTTGCACAGTTTTTTTAGAACTTTGATAGTGTTACTCCCAACATGCATGTGGTATCTGTAACTGTTTCAACACTACTATAGCTGTACCTACGACTGCCTTGCGACAGCATTTACAATCACAGCAGTCTATACACAAGGCGAAAAAGAAGTGTTGCTAAATATGCACTACTACAAGCCCATTTGTTACCTAGCTATATGTGATACTCTATGCAAAGTTTGACACGTAGAGTGAAGTACAGTATGTGCACCCAATGACATGCACTCTCCAAGAATTTTGAAGCCTGCACATTTCCTGTAAACTGAGTAATTCATAAAGCAACAAACAACAATCTGTGCACGCAACTTCGTACAGCTTGAACGTACCATGCGCTATCACTTATTTTCAGTATAAAGTTTCCATTTGTCCGCCTGGCATATTGGTGGCACATGGGGTTGTCACTATGGCAACTGTAAAGGTTCATACGACTGGATGTGGGTAGCCTGGAAATCAACGGTTTCTTTTTAGTTCAGTTTTCTGCGAAGAGAAAAAAAAACAGAGCCATAAGCAGGGTAAGCCAGAAATGGTTGAACAAATTATGTTCAATAAATAAAGTGTCTTGCGAGGATTTTGGCCCATGAGCTTGCTTTCAGTGATGACACATTCTCCGCTTACTTGAGGTAGGTTCAGAGCGATAAGGCATCCAAGCGTACACTGATATGAGGAGTACCTTGGAGGCTGTGATTGGGTTGTAAGGAAAAAAAACAGTCCTGGTTACTCTGGTAGAAGCGTGAACGGATTGGTGATGCATGACTGAGAAGAATGTATATGGGAACACTGCATATAAGAAATGTAGTGTGGACTTAACATTGCTGTGTTTGTGAATTCGCCTTGTAGGTGGTATTATAATGAATAAGTTTTAGTGACGTTCTTCAGAGAAAAAAGGTATGTTATTCCCCAACTGGATGGACTATATGGTTCATGCAAATGTGATATGCTTTATAGCAAACTTACGAAAAATGTACAAATGCCTATATGTACTGAAGGTTCACTTGGCTCTACTATGTATTGAATTTATGAGCATATATTGCAGAAGACTCATTTTGAGGAGAAGCAGGTAGAACTCATGCTGTGATGTGTGCTACAAATATCAGCAGTAAAGATATTTTCAGCGAATGTGACAACGAAGTGTACAATCTCAAACATTCTCAAGGTGTGCACCTCATTAGCTGTACAAGTCGAAAAGCCTTACGGAATGACAAAAACTGTAGCGCATGCAAAAGAAAAGGGCCATGTTCAAATGCAAAGCAGCCCATTTTCACTCACCGGCGAACACGCCCACATTGTGCAAGATTTTTCCGTCTTCGTAGGCAGTCTCCGAGCGATTTGCCGGCGTTGAACTTTCACGCTGTAGGCCGCGCAGGCGGACGTCGGTGAAGCACAGCAGCTGACATGGTTCACAGCGTCTAGATGCGTTCGCTTCGTCGTAGCGGCCCGTAAAGTCTGACACACAAGCTCGCATTGATATATAAAAGCTGAATTAAAACGAAGCTTCGCAATGCCGATCCACAATAGGTACCGCGGCTAACCGCGGTACAATTTGAACAAATTAACCGACAGAAACACAATCGATGCCAATGGGCTGCCGCTTTTCGAGCATCAGAATATTCTCAATACTTGAAATGAACAATCACTGCCTTTTACTATAGGTAAAGTAATAAAAATATTTTATTCAAAGTTTTATGAAAAACGACCAAGTAACTACTCTTTTACCGATTTTTTTATACATCCCGAAATAACAATTTCAGTCGCGTTGAGCGCCCCTGACAGGGAAAATGCACACTAACTTATCCAACCGCTAACAGAGGGGTTAGTAATTCCACAATATGCCCAAATCGCGAAACTCATGGATGGATGGATGTGGCTCTACCCTTTAGATCGGGCGGCGGCTAACGCCACCTAGCCGTAATACTTAGTTAGCTAACCACTAGATTTATCTTTCTTCATCTTGAAATAGTGAAGTTGAGGACTGCTACTTTGAAGTGAAGGATTTATTTTCTCTCGTGCATTGACTTTAGCCACCAATCAGATAACCTTCTTCTAGTTAATTCTAACCGCTTAAAGTCTATTTTGCCCTCCCTGTCCCTAAACCCCAGTGCTTTGAAAAACTCTGCGCCATCACCCTGAACTATAGTGTAAAGCTTTTTACAGAACATTATCAAGTGTTCAGCAGTTTCCTCCTTCTCTCCACATACACTGCATACAGTGTCCACCCCTTCGTATTTGGCCAGATATGTCTTGGTTCGCAATGCTCCCGCCCTGGCCTTAAACAGTAAAGAACTACCCCGAGTATTATCATAGATCCTTTCCTTGGCAATTTCCTGCTTGAAAGTTCGATAGATCTCTAGTGCGGACTTCTTAATACTGCCAATTCTCCACATATCGGTCTCAGCTTCCATCACCTTCTTCTTGACCGATAATTCTTTTTGGTTTGGCCCCTGCTGTTTTCTAAGTATTTACCAGTCAATTTTCTGGTTCGCTTCCTCCATTTCGTATCGACATTCTTCATGTACAAGTAGCTGAAAACCTTTCTAGCCTAACGCTCCTCCCCCATTTCTCTCAATCGCTTCTCAAATTTTATCTTGATGCTAGCTTCCCTGCCCTCAAATGATGTCCATCCCATATCAACTTGTACTCCCTGATTTGGTGTACTCCCGTGAGCTCCTAAAGCAAGCCTACCTATTCCACGCTGCTTAATTTCTAATCTTGCTTGACCTTCTGATCTCATGCACAAGACCGCATTGCCGAACGTTAGACCATGAACCATCACCCCTGTCCATATTCCTCTCACAACATCATACCTATTGTAATCCTACAGTGCCTATTTTTCATCACTGCTGCATTACATGCATTATGCATGTAATAAGTACACGCGACAATTTGTATGCATTACCTCGCAACTTTCCGCATGAATGCAATTATGTTGATGGCGGCCTCCTCATTAGTAAATAATTTATCATTGAATGACCTTTTTAATGATTTCAAACAGCTCACAAAGAATTAAATTTTTAAATGTGAAGCACTCCTTTAATAACCAAAGGTATTTTCAGCATTTTTATCTACTTATCTTAGCTTCCCACTGAGCTCGAGTCCACTGCTTTATTCTTCGTCACCTTCCAAGCTGCCCCCATCGCTCCAAGTTGGCATTTGTAAGGCTGATTAGATTTATCGGAGATTAAAACGGAAACCTTTCTTGGCGCTCCCAGTACGGTAAAACTAAAATATTGAGAAAGATTAGTCGCAATCATGTGCTCACAGCAGCTTCGGCAGAGCAGTGGTAATGGTAATCCTTTTTGATGGAAGAAAATGATTTTCCTGACGCAGCAAATGCTTTGACCAGTTCATAAAAAGTTTGTCCCATCATTCCCATCTATAACTGCATCGGCCAGTCGCAGCAGAATAAAAACATGAACAAGTGATGTATTATATAGGGCCCCTGTTCAGCAGCGCTAGCCTGCTTTACATTGCTACTGCACGGGGTGGAAAGGGTCGTAGAGAGCTTTCATGGAAAATCTTCACTGATCACTACAATGTTCCTTTTCCTCGTAATAAATTCTTTTCCTCGTAGCAATATAATTGAGGGATTATAGTTATGTGGGGAAATTTAGCCTCAGTTGTTTTCCCCTGCATGCAGTCGACAGTGGTAACTGTCGACTTGTATATTTGACAAGAAAAATTTGTGTGAAAAAGCATTTCGATCCTGATTGAGACTCATTTGGCACAATGCGGTGCTCCAATACAAAATCAGTGTTAACTTCGATGAAATCGGATAAACAGTTTTTATAATGCAAGTGTTTAAGAGATAAAATTGCGGAGTTCTAGGCAATTTCAATGAGGAAGCCAGCAAATGGGAAAATGACAGTTAGTGACGTGCAAAACCAGTTCTTCCAATTAATGAACAAGCATTTGAGTAATACGCTTTGAATGCTGTACTTCAAATATTCTTTACAATATTGTACTTTATAAGTATTCAGATTTATTAGGAAGTCTGTAAATACACAGCTGTATTTTTTAACGAGCACAGTGCTCGTAAAAAAAGGTGACATCACCCCGCGAGATCTTCGTACTTAAACGGACGAAGCAGATGAACTGCAATAGTCGCACATGAGATTTTCTATCACACTATATTGTATAGTAGAAAGGTTCCAACTAAAGAAAAGGCCTATCAAGATGTTCAGAACAAAAATATCATATAGAAACAAGCCCCTGCATGTAAAAAGTCCTTTATTGAGGTTTCTTTAGGCCTTATTGAAGCTTTGCTGCTTGTAAGTATGGCCAAGTGCCATAAGCCTTCGCGCAAAGACTTCCACATCTATGCTTCGTGGTGTTGCCGGGGCACTCTGGTTTTAGATTGTTGAGGTCTGGACAGTCCAAGGGTGGTTGGCCTAGGCTCGCGCATTCCCCAGATTACCGGTCGGGTGGGTGACCTCAGCGCCAAAGAGATGGCCGACACGAGCCTTGTCTTAGGTGAAATGATGCTCGCCAGTCACGACCTACCAGTACGAGTGAGGATCAATATTGAATGCTAGGTTCAACACAGCTAACTTTACCTCATTGTTAGCTGAAAAAAAACAGCGAAAAAAGTACGAGGACACAGAAACATAGTACACATACTAACGCTGAATGTGTACAGCTTCTCTGTGCTCTCATGCTTTTTGGGACATTTTTTTCCCAGCCAACGATGTGCGAATTCACTCGAATCAAAGTCCCACTTACCTCAGCTTGAACAGTCAGCAGAGGGTTCTTCGGATAATCAATCACAGGCTGGGTGGCCTGCGAAGCAGATGGTTTGCCAGCTTTGGTGCTCCTTGGACGGTCGTTATGGTCCAGGGGAACCTGGACATAGCGCTTGCTGGCCTGGTTGGACTGCTCATGAGTGGCCAGAGCTTGGGCAACAGAGGGTGGACTGGCTTTGGTAGCCTGTGGGGCAACCAACAGTCTCTTGTGAGCCGGGCTCCTGGACTCTGCAGGGATGCATGGCTCTGGACTTGAGAGGCCTGTTGGCTGTAGGGCTGCTCGATCTGATATATGACGGAAGCCTGGTTGCTGTTCTGCCTTAGGTTCGAGTTCGCGAGCCTGATCCCAGCGATGTTCCACGTCACCACAGCCCGCCTTTCCAATGACATGCATGCTGCAGGTGGCAGGCACGTGCGGTTGACGGCTGCGGGTACTTGGCAGGCACGTACCACCGGGTGGCCGTTCGCACTCGGTGACTGGTGATATGCACGCTCTAGCTGGCTCCACGACCCACTGTTTATCGGGCTCATGATGGAAAGGCTGTGCACCTCCTGGCGCTGGCACCTCGTAAGGAGGGTCGTAGCTGGTCTGCGTGCACAGCAACATTGTTGTTTTGTCTGGGCAGGTAGCCAGGTGCTGAAGATATCCATCCGGTTCAGCGGGCGCGTCGTGGTCAGGGTTGAAGGGGCATGGCTTTCGTTAGAGCCGGCGACCGTCCCGTCGACACTTCGACACGTGTATACTTAGCCGCTCCCTCTCGACCTTGTGGTGCAAGCTGTATGGACAGATTACCAGGTCGTCTTGCAAAATGTTGAAAGTTGCCATTAATTGTTGAACGTGCGGTTTAGATCGATGTCTTTGCGTCTCAGCTAGCCACGATCTAGAGTGTCGGTAATGGCGGCTGTGGCTACTTCCGCTGACTTAACCGAGCCTAGCGCTTTGCCTAATAAGGTCACAAACCCCAATCGTCCAATCAAAGAGAAGCTTCGTGCGTCCAATGAAATGCAGCCGCGACAGAGCAACACAGCGCGTGCATGCCTGGCATGCTCAACAACGCTGATCTGCTTACTGACGGTCCGATGTGGCTTAAATAAAAAAAAAACTCCGCGTCTCCACGAAGTAAATGAGGACTAGTTAGGTTGTCGACTTGTCTACATTATGGAAGTCGCCAGCTAACATAATTGGTTTGTGCTTGTACGTTATAGTTCTTCATTCTTCTGTGTTAAGCATTTTTTAAATTTTATTCCTATATAGCACCTGTTTTAACTATAGCGTTAAAGAACTCGTTCGCAGAAATTCTGGTGTCGGCGATGTTGGTTGTGAGCAGTTAGAAAACATAATCTTTGCATGACCATGCGAATAATCGAGAAAGATGAAAATAAAATAAATAAAAGAGATGGAGCCAGTCAGTATAGTGCGGGCCGCAGTGCTATTCTGTCAGCGCTATATAAATTCATTCAGGCAACCGGAAGGATACGCTGCTAGTGGTACTGCCAGATATATCCAATTTGTTTGTTTGTTTGTTTGTATCCCCTAATCCATGGCTCATACCCACTCTGGGAGATTGGCCAAGAGAACATACAGTCTCATATGGACGATAACTGCTTTATTGCTTACAAAAAAAGGGGAGGGGGGAGTTGTATAGTAAAGACAGTATGTTAAAAAAAGAAAGAAACCAAAGATTTAGATAGTGAGAAAAAAGAATCAACAACAAAGTAGACACTAATAGCTACAACTTGATTTTGGGAGCCGACCAGACAGCTGGTTTTGCCAAACCCGATTAATTTGTTATGTCATGGATTTAGAAAAATTACTTTTCGACCCGATTTTTTGTTTATCTGTTAACGTGGGCTTTATGTTGACAAACGTTTAGAGTCTTGAATAAAATTACACACCGCATCGAATGCATCTCTGTGGCGATTTCCCAAAACAGAGGCACCAAAACTTAGAACATTTTCTGTGGTTAAATTTAAACTTAGCTTCGCAAATGGAATATCTAAAAGTCGTTTCCTAATTAATGCATAGTTACGACATGAGCCAAAATAATGTTCAATAGTTTCTGATTCTTCGCAGAACGGACAAAGGGGGGAAAGTGTCAGACCAGCTCTGTGTAAATAAAAATTTAATGGGGGGACACGGCACCGGAATCTGGAGATTATAACTTCAAGTTTTTTTGACGGACTCCACTGCGCTTTCCATGGAATTTTGAGGTGCTGATAATCTGTCCATTGTGTGATATTTTCTGAACTATCTGTAAAAATAGCGAATTTCCAATATATAACCCCTGATAAGTATTCTAACTCGGCAAGTACTGAAATTACTGGTCCATCGAGTGATGCTCGTGCCAAAGCATCTGCCAATTCATTTAATTGTAATCCGAAGTGCCCTGGGACCCACACTAATTTGAGGAGTTTTAAATGTGGCGGTGCTAATGTGTGGAACGCTGCTAGGGCACGAGATTGTTCAGAGGTTGTCACACAGTAAAAACTTTTACACCCAAAATGGTGTAAAAAGGGTGCTTTTACGAGAAAGCACCTTTTGCAACACCCTTTAACACCCATTAATGGCCGATTGAAAAAAAAGCACCCATTTGTTTGGGTGCTTGCCTCGATAACACCCTAAAATAGGCTCTAAGGGTGCTTTTGTGCCTGAGAAGGGTGTAGGTGACGATTCATCAGATGGAATATGCAGCATAAGAACACATTATTATAATATTGGGATTTTACGTCTCGAAAACCTCGATATGATTATGAGGGTCATCGTAGTGGAAAGCTCTAGAGATTTTGACCATTTGGTGTTCTTTAATGGGCGCTGATATCGCACAGTGCACAGACTTCTAACTTTTCACCTCCATCTGAATTCGACTGCCACGGCCGGCATCAAACCCGCGACCTTCGGATTGGCGGCCGAGCAGCGTAGCTACTGCACGAATATGTGGACCTTGCGTTAAATGACGGCCTAGACTTAGAATGTGTGAAGGTGCTCTCCGAATAAAGCAGAATACCAGCAGAAGCAAATCGGGTTTCATCTATAATGGCAATTAACTGCAATCCACGTTACGAAAGCTCACCTTAGCGTTGGTTATAAGCTACATGTTTGCTGTGGATTATATACAGGAACATAATGTTCGCCCGAGTATGGGTGTGTGTGCGTGAGCCTGCGCATGTGTTCGCGTGTAAGCGCAATTGTGTGTACACCCGTGCATGTGTGCGTGCGCGTGTATGTGCGAGTCCGTGCTTGTGTTAAGCGTGCCTGTGCACATGTGTATGCCCATGCATGCGTGCGTTTACGGTCGCGTGTGTGTGTTGCCGTATGTGTGTATACGTGTATGTGTGTGCGCCTGTGAATAAGTATGCGTGTGTACCAGCCCGTGCGCCCTCAAATTTCTTGTGTGTGTGCGGGGGGGGGCACTGCTTCTTAGTGTTTAAGGTCCCACACCTGTTCAGACTGGGAGTCTATATGGGAGGTGGCTTAAGAAATGACGGTGGTCAACGCACTGTACACGGACTATTCAGTACACGGAAAACAGCTGCACATTTTCGTACCTCATCATTGCTTACGAACTTGCTGTGGTAGCTGATTAGGTCCGCTGAGGCGCTTCTACGCTCGAAAACGTGGGTTATGACCAATTCACACGGAAAGCCGTCACTGCACTTATGCACAACCATCGTTAATATTAACAACGTTTAACAAGAACGTGCCCTGCCTTTGCTACAGGTGCTTAGCTAGCTGATTGGGCAACCATAAGGAATTATGTGCTGATCATGTGGTCAGCAAAAAGTTTGTTATAACAACCTCGGCACGTTTCGTGGTGCGTGACATGCCTTCTAAACATCCGCGACTGTGGATTAATTTGTTCCAGCTTCGACTACGCATTCAGTGTTTGCGGCACCATACGCGGAATTGCCAGACACAGACAATGCGAAAAGAAATTCCTCTGGAAAAAGGTGTAGCGATTCTCTCCCGCTAATGCCACCGAGGACGAAATAATTATTGTTTCTGGCCATTCCATGGTGCACTTTGTTTTCCACAAGTTTTGCTTCACTATTTTTTGCCCGCTGCAATCGCATTCCGTCAAAATACTCAAAGAACCCGAGGCTGGTAAATAACCTGCGTCGCTGTGCGACTGGCTGGAAGGAGAGTTGCCATTTACAAGGAGTCGATCCGCGTCGAACGGCCGTCCGCCGTATACGCCTCAGCGTTTGCCTTTCGGCGCCGTCCTGGCGAGTTTCCCGCTCTTCCCCCCCCCCCCCCCCCGCTATCCCCGGCCAGCGTTGCTCCCACAATGGCGGCGTAGATAAGCGAACGTCGACAGCTGCGGCGCCGCCGCCAGACTGCCTCCTCCTTCTCTCTCTCAACGTTTCATTCTCTGTCTCATCGTCTTTCAAATGCGTTGCGTTGGTCTGGGGTCTTGGTCGCTGTGTGTGTTCTAGCGAACAGGCGCATATTCAATGGTGGTCGCGCATGACACCGTGTTCGAAGTGACGCTCGGATTAAGGAATATTCATGGAGTGGCGGACACGGACAACGTGGGCCTGTTAACGGTGAGTGTACTGTTTTTGTAGGTAGTAATCATACAGCGCTAGCTGGGCGCCTGCAGCAGTTCTGCCGAAGTAGGCTGCCAGCCATTTACAACAGCATGCGTTCGCGGGCCTGTTGCAGATGCCCGATTAAACGTGTGACTTAACGAGTTCACACTGCTATGCGCGATGTTGTGTCAGTGCCTGCATCACTCATACAGTGAGTGATGTGATCACTTAACAAGGGCGGGATTAGTTGCTGATCGCACATTGTCTCTACACTGCACAAAGTGATTGATATTGTTTTAAGATGTGCTTTGGGCTACATCGTAATAACATTTCTATTAATACACAAATGTGCAACGTGCTTCTGTAGGTGTAAGCGTAAAAAAAGAAAGAAAAAGAAAAAATTATGTACAGAGGCGCACTGTACGAAATGGCTTTTTTTTTGCTTAAAGACAGTAAAGTTGGAAGTGCTGATATGCCGCGATGCTCCCAGCACGTGCGCCTCGGTCTTCTAAGCTATTTAGGACAAGTGTCACCAGCAACAGGGAAAGATCTAGCAGACTTCCAAAGGCGCGTTGTTGTGGCCATCGCCGTGCGTTGTTTTCCCTCGTTTCTGTTTGGTGTTTTCGTGCTTTGCCTTCATCTGCGATAACGTTCGGCGTTATAACAGAATCGAGAGAGTATACGTGACTGTAGGAGCTATGTGCGGTAGCTCTAGCATAAGCCATGGCTGCTGCAGCGTAGACGGCGTCCGCGCGCGTTGGTGTCGTTCGAGCGCTTCTACTGGCTTGATTGTGTTTAACTGGGTATTTAGGCACGGGTTACGTTTGTAAATCCCGTGGTCAATAATCGCTAATAGCGTGCCCCTGATTGCCATCAGAGGATGGGCTTGGTTGTCGAAATATGCCAGACGCTTTTTCTGAAAGCAAGGTTTGAAAATTTTTTTTTAAAGAAATACTTTCATACGTGCTAGGCAGTGCCTATTGCAGGCCCGCAACTCTTTAAAAACTGGACGAGCTATCACACCTTTTATCAAATTACAATGAATTAAGATGATTGAATTATAGATGACGAATTTCTGTGCTAGATTAGGTGCACAAAACACATGTTTACAGCCCTACGTCTAGAAAGCAGGCAAATAGGAAGCACAGCGTCAAATTTGGATTAGATTCCATTGACGGAGCGTCTTGTGAGGGTAGAAAGAACGAGAAAATTGTTCATTTTTGATGCCCTTAAGGAGGCAGTTAGAATCGCACTGATTGGTGATTTGTAACAATTCCTCAGATTGTTAGAGGCGTGATTAAAGTCAGTAAATCTTTTACTTTTTTTTGCAGACCTCTTCGCTAGTGCCATGCCCATGATCATTTGTTCTCATGTAAAAGAGAAAGCAGAGATGTCTTCACTGTTTGTACATAAAGAGGTAAGTTTCTTGTGCGTTTTGTTTATAGCTACATGTTCTGAACCTTGTACTTTAGGAATTGTTTTTCACACTGGCTCACTACCCTAGAAGGAATTTGATTCTTAAGCGAGTTCAGGCTTTCGTAAGTGCCATTTTTGAGCTGTAGTCTTACACTTCACCTCATTTCGGGAATTTGCTTTATGCTGGAAAACTCTTATCGTTATCATACGAAATTATCGGAATGTATGGGTTGTATGCTTCGAGTTCAGTGTAATGTCAATTACACGCCATTTCGAAGGATAAACACTACGCATTTTTTATATTTGGTGCTGCCAGAACAGCACGAACATCCTTTTATGAGAAGTCATATTTGCTCTTATTACAGGATGAGAGGGTGCCGCTGACGTCCTGTGTAGTCTACCCTGGCCCCAGCCTAGAGCAAGCCTACTTCCTGAACCTCCACATGGATAACCGAAAAATCTTCCGTGTCAGTAATGACGAAGAAGGAGTGACAGCACTGATGAGTTGATTTTTTTTATTTTGAACATCGTCTACGGCCGCAAGGCCTTTAACAACCACCGTGATTGAGGGGCTTTTTCTCGGCGTGAGTTTGAAGTTTATCAAAGAAGTTGTTCAGGCAGTACGACGCTGAAAATTTTAGTGTCACAATGCCTGAACAACATTTTCTAGTGTGGCCATGGTAGATGAAAAAATATTGTTATTTGTGTAAGTTATTTTGCTTAAATATAGCTGGACCATTCCATGCCAAATGTCCCAGCCACTTTGGCGACCATCTGAATTGTATTTGAAAAAAAATGTGCTGACTAACTGCGTTGAAAACAGTGAACTGCTAGAATATTTCAGCGAGAAAAAAAAGTTTTGTTCATGTGGCTGGCTTATAACTTCCTGTCATAATGCCGTCTGTGCGCTGTTTGTGGAAAATTTCGTTTTAAAACTACCGCTTATTTTTTCTAAAGCAAATTCGGTCTACCTGTTAAGTAAATGTGCTTCTGTAAGGTATTTGAAGCTCAATAATATTAGTGCATTTTTTTTGCCACATTCGCTTCCAAGAATAAAGCCAAAATGTGTTATGTTTGCATTTTTTATTGCAATATTGCACTTTGTATGAATATCTGAGCAGAATGTGTATTTTCAGTGAAAAATATCTTTATGACTCTCAAGCTGCTGAAATATACGAGAAAATATCACGAATTTCACAAAATCGTGATTTTTGTCTGTATTAAGATGCAATTTGCTCCATGTTGTGGTACAATGAAAACTCATCATTATACCTAAACTGTAAGAAAATGAAATTCTTTCTGCAATGAAAATCTTATCGCAAAAAGGACAGGAAAGAGCGCTGTCAACTGAATTTTATTGAAGGTGCTACGAGCGTTTTTATACTGAGCATAAGACCAGGGCTCATCTGCAACAACACATGTGTGACCATGACAAAATAATTTTAACCAAGAAAAGAATACTCTTTTTCGGAAAAGATATGTGAAGGTGTACTGATGCATTGATCCTTGGCCTTCCTGATAAAGAGTTCTAAAATCTCTCATTTTTCTGCTTGCTTTTTTTTTCAAAAACCGTGTTTTATGAAACCTAGAACTACACTTACATTCTTTACGGTGTCCGGCCATGAGACTACTATAGCCCTTCTTAACATTTAAAGCATGCTGTCTTGCTTGATCATTGAAGCATTGCCCAGTTTGTCCTATGTTTACTTTTCCACGTGTTAGCGGTATCTCATTTACATTAGATTGGCATTCAGTAAACCTATTCTAGTGACGAATGACGCAAGATTGACTATTCCTGTTGCTGTAAGTACATGCACTTTTGAAAGCTTGCAAGGGGTGGAAAACAACAATGTCATATCTGCTGGTTCGTTTCCTAAAATTGTGAGACACCTTATGTACGTAGTACCCTGTGACATGAAAAGGTGATTGGTCATTCTCTTTTTCTTTTGGTCCTGTTTCTTTTAACTTTACTTTCTGCAGGAGGGTTTCGCAAACAAGTGTGATGATGCTGTTGGGGGATTGGCTGGTGCTATCAGCCCAGGAGTGCTAAGAATGTTCTGCCTTTTGATAGTGGGCATTCAAAATTAGTAGAAAGAGGAATTAATACCACATGTATTCGGCCACCCTTCAGAAGTCATGTTAGCACAAGGGTAAGGTCAGGCTTAAAAACCAGATTAAAAGACTAAAAGATGCTGGGTATCCCAACAGAATCATCACACCCGTTTGCGAAACCCTCCTGCTGAAAGTAAAGTTAAAGAAGACAGGACCAACAAAAAACAATGACCAAAGTCTTTGCATGTTATACCACATCACGTGTCTCACAATTAAAAAAATAGCCAGCAGATATGATATTAGCGTGTTGTTTTCCACCCCTTGCAAGCTTTCAAAAGTGTGTGTACTAAACAGCAACAGGAATAGTCAATCTTGCCCCATTCGACACGAGAATAGGTTTACTTATTGCCAATTTAACGTTTGTAGAAGTATTTTTTATCAGGTAAACCAATGATCAGTGCATCACTACACGTCACTTATCCTTTCCGAGAGGGAGTATTCTTTTCACAGTTAAGATTATTTTTGTAGTGCTCACACGTGTCGTCCTGCATGAACACGGTTCTTGTACTCCGTATAAAAGCGCTCGTAGCACATTAATTAAATTCAGTTGACAGTCGGTGCTCTTCCTAAAGTTGTCCCGCTGTGACTAGCACACAACCACGATGAACCAACTCTCCCAAATTAAGCTCTTGTTACGTAACACGTAGACCGAGTTTCGTATGGAAAGAAGGAGCGGTGCTTTTAGAATAAAATTTTTCACATGCAACACCTAGACGGCATTCCAGGAAGTTCAGAAGGCAGCATATATTTTTCCTCCCCTAAATATTCCAGAAGTTCACTATTTTCAATGCAGCACGAGTTTTTCGAATACATTTGAGATGGTTGCCAAAATGGCTGGGACATTTGGCATAATTGATGATTGATTTGTGGGGTTTAATGTCCCAAAACCACCATATGATTATGAGAGACGCCATAGTGGAGGGCTCCGGAAATTTCGACCGCCTGGGGTTCTTTAACATGCGCCCAAATCTGAGCACACGGGCCTACAACATTTCCGCCTCCATCGGAAATGCAGCCGCCGCAGCCGGAAGTCGAACCCGCGACCTGCGGGTCAGCAGCCGAGTACCTTAGCCACTAGACCACCGCGGCGGGGCAGATATTTGGCATAAAGTGACCCAGTTGTGTCATTAGCCATAATTATGCATTACCTCTTTTGTTTTTTGTGTGTCCTGACTCAGTTTTGTGTTCGTTTTTAGCTTATTGTGTTTCTGATCATTGTATTGGTTTCTTAGGTATTCGCTAAAGTTATATGTGCGAAAACCCGTATATGTTTGCATGTACATCATTTCTCATAACCAATTGTTATACATCCAGGAATACAAAGCTTAAACCACTGTGATTGTATACATTTGAAAACACTACCCATATATATTTTTGTGTGCATCACTTCTTGGGAACGATTGTGTACATGAAGGCGTATATAGTGAAATCATGGTGATTGTATATATTTGAAAGAATCATAAGTATATATTTGCCTGTATTTCATTCCTATTAACCGATTGTGTTGAAGTAGTATTAAACTGCAAACCACTGGGATTGTAGATACTTGAAAGAATTATAGGGATATATTAGCGTGTATTTCATTTGTAGTCTCTATGTACTTGAAGCAGTATACTAAACTGAAACAAGTGTAATTGTATGTTGCAAAGAATTGTCAATAAAGTGAAACTGAAAAAATATAATAAACATTTGAGGTGTTGCATGTATAGTGTACGTATACGTCAACGTATATCTGGTGAAAAAGTTGTGTGGCAGAAGAAAAGTTTATGTTTTATTTGCCTATTAAATAAACACTATATGCAAGGACAGCAAGGCTTCATTTTCTGTAACGCGCATTATGCATATACTGTGAAGTATATATAGATCCAGCACAAGTTCATACACGATTGTACGCGTTTATATTTTTGCCCCCACGCAATGAATGGAGCTCGACAGGTGGCGCACCATCGATAATCAGGACCACTTTCTTCAAGTATTGTGTAATCAGTGCATGCTGATATCTATTAGTGCAGTCTAAAAGAATACTGCCACCCCTGCCATGGGCACTCAACACCCTTGTGCACCCTTCTCGCACCCTCCTCAGAGGGTGCTAAAAAAGTGATGGACATCGAAGGCACCCTTTCTTAAGGGTGTTTTTATAACACCCTACAGTTTTTTCACATGTACACCCTATTCTAAGGGTGCATGGTAAAACACCCTTTTTGGAAGGTGCTGAAATAACACCCTCAGGGTGTCGTCCACGGGACAAGCTCATTTACACCCTTCTGGGTGTAAAAATTTTTACTGTGCAGAGCTGCACACATCGAAAGTGAGTCTGTTAGGATGATTGCACTGGTCTCGGTCGTAGGAATTTTACGAAAAGCTAAAATAATAGCTATTAGTTCGGCTTCAAATATAGGAGTGAAATCTGGAAGCCTTATTGAAAAAGACCAGCCAAGGAAATCAGACGCAATTCCTACGCCTGTCTTTTCATTGTTGACAGAAGCATCTGTAGCTATTACATTTTTTGTTTCTGCATGTACCAAGTAATCGTTTAATGTAGTGGTCAAAAATCTCAGAGATTGCAACTTGGCTTGTGAGGGGAAGATTTCATCGTACTCTATTCTGATGTTGATGGTTGAGGAATTAGTTTCAATTACTGTGCTAATGTCTACATTTATGCAATCCAGTTTCTTTTTAACGAAAATTATGTGAGGGGTATGAAATCGAGGCCAATGTGCAAGAAAGAAAGAGTCAGGGTCGCTGATAAATGCGTACTCTGATCTTCGCGCTGGTAAACTGTAGAACTTTAAGAAGGTTTGAACCGTTAGAATGCGCAATCGACAGAGAAGTGTTGGCAATCGCGCTTCTTGATACAATACATTATTCGCCACGAACCTGGGACGTCCCAGGCATATTTGCAGGGCTTCTCGCTCTAACATTACTAGCGGTTTAATTTTATAACCAGCGGCCCCCGAGAATAATACACACCCAAATTCCAATATTGGTCGCACATACATTTTATATATCATTAACATCGTGTGCCTGCGCAGCCCGTATTTTCTGTTGCTTAACCTGCGTAATAAACCTAACGCCCGTTGTGCCTTTGCTGTTATATATTCAATGTGTGGGCTCCAATTTAGCTTTTCATTATAAATCATTCCTAAGTACTTGACTGAATCAACTTGTGGAATAGGTTCCCGATTATACAATACAGAAATTGAAACTGTATCTGCTGTAGGAAACACCAAGAGCGCACTTTTACTGATGTTCAATGACAATGAAATGGATTGCAACCAAATTTCTAGTGTATTAATATATCTTTGCAGTTTTTGATGTAGTGAGTAAATGTCGCTCTCTGCAGCAAAGAACGCGATATCATCTGCGTAAATGTAGACACTGACATCCTGAACAATTGGAATAGAGCTCATCAGTATATTCAATAATGCTGGAGATAGGACGGACCCTTGGGGAACACCACGTTTCTGTTTGAATTTATGCGAACAGCAGCGATCCTTCACGCAATACATTTCCCTTGTTTTAAGGAATTCTGCTATCCACTCAGTAATATACTGAGGAATCTTTAGACTCTGCAAGGTGGTCAGTAGAATAGAGTGCTCGACACTGTCGTACGCATTAGCTATGTCGAGAGTTACTAATGCGGCGTACTGTTTCCTTTTACGAGCAAGCTGTATTCGACTCTCTAAATCCGCACGGGTGCACCAAATTGAGCATTCACAACAAAAACCAATTTGATTTGGCTTCAATATGACCTTATTCGTCATCCAGGAGTTTATTCAGCCCTTTAGAACCCTCTCTATGAATTTCACCATGTTCGAAGTTAGCGAGGTGAGTCTGATATTTTCTATGGTAAAACCTAATCCTTGCTTCTTTATTAATGGGATTACTTTAGCTATTTTCCAGTCATACGGAATCCAGGCATTCTTTAAAGAGTAGTTTATAAGATTGAGGACGTCGCCGGGGGATAGCTTGAATAAAATTTTAATCATAGGAACTGTGATTCCATGTGGACCAGGAGCTGACGATGGTAGATCTCGAATGACTTTTGATGCTTCAGCCAGCGTTAGGTTTTCGAAGTCAGTGCTTATGCTAGACTTTTGCCAGTTGAAAGCCATAATCGAAGAAAATCTAATTTCTAGACCTCTGCCAATTGACTCTAAAGAGTTCTTCGTTTCTTCCAATGATAGTTTTTCATAATCAGTATTTAATGTAGACGGCAGGATTTTGCGAGATCGCATATATTGAAATAAAGCTTTCTTATTTTTGGATTTCGAGAGAAAATCGAAATGTCTTTTATCATATTCTTCTTTAGCTTGGGCCACCGTGTGTTTAAACACAGCGGCAAGAAATTTATAATCTGACCAGTTCTTTGGGGACTGATTATGTATTAGCTTCTTCCAAGCTGCCTGTCTTCGTCTGTGATCTCGTGAACAGTTGGAATTCCACCAGGGGCTATAGGGTACTCTCTTCGCCGATTTAACAGCAAATTCAGCGTTTTTGTATGCCCTTTTAATTACTGCACTTATTTTCATAGCTTTAGTGTCATCTTCATCCTAAGAAGGAGCGTCTAAAGCAGTTTTTAGGTCGTGTTGAAATTTTGCATAATTTATATAGGTTCGGGTATGGAAGCACGATGGTTTGACGGGGCAAGCGATCTCGAACATTATTGGAAAGTGGTCACTGTTGGAGGTGCAATCAAGGGCTGTCCACGAAGTACTAGCAATGGCCGAGCTTACAAAGCTTAAATCTAAGGCGTAGCGTGAATGACCTCGAATAAATGTGGGAGTTCTAGGGTTAAGGCACAATAAGTTGTTGTCTACCGACCAGTCCCACAACCGTTGTCCACACTGATCTGTTCTGAAACCCCAGCAGGTATGGTGAGAGTTGAAGTCGCCAACTATAATGTTTTCTTTACAGCCAGAATTAGCAGCCATATCTAACAATCTCGTGTCTTGAACGCCTACAGGAAAATAGACGTTTATTAGCGAGAAAGTCAAATATCCTGGCAAGGTAATATCTAACGCGAAAATTTCGCATTCAAAAGACATACATTTGTATGAGTTTTTGACTTTTAGACTAATTTTATTGTTCATAAATAAAGCTAAACCTCCACCTTTGAATGGATGGTCTAGGCGAAAGTTTTGGAAGTTCGGTAGGTGAAATACATGATGTGTGGATAGCCAAGTTTCTTGTAATGCAATAATAGCCGGATCGAATTCAGAAGACAGGTATAACAGATCTGTTATGGCTGAGTGAAGAGATCAGCAATTCCAATGTATAATTTTAAAAGACCCTATGATTTCGTTAAAATGGTTTCGGCAATTACCTTATCTAAAATACTTTGTTTTAGAAATTCGGTTTTTGAAAGGTTGTCTTTCTGGTATTTCTTGCTTTTTACGAAAGGTTGTCTTTCTGGTATTTCTTGCTTTTTTATGTGAGTGTCATCAGAAGTCTTCTGACAAGCATCGGTACGCCAACTGCTAGGAGCGGTCTACAGGTGCTGGACGCGTTGAGTCCGGTCCTTGCAAGCCTCCAGTAAAGCCATGGCCGACAATCACAAGTCGTTCCATCAGGAGGTCAGAGAAGCGTCGATTTTTCAGTGGAACACAAGAGGTCTGAGATCCCGCATATCTGATTTTCGCCAGTTTGTTCATCTGTACCGATTTCCTATCATGATTATATGTGAACCGAAATTATCGCACCCAATCAGACTATCCGGCTACGAGTCATTTTTCTCTTCAAGTGACATCGAAAGTAGCAAGGTTGTTGTATTTATTCGCCGGGAGCTTACTTACGTCGTCCAGCCAGTGCAACCTCACGACGGCAATCAGTATGTGTGCTTGTCTGTTAAAAAAGGAAAGGTGACATTCGCACTTCTAGGCGTGTATATATCCCCATCAAGTCATTTCGACGCCAACAAACTAGACGGCATCATAAGGGCACATCCGGGTCCGTGGGTTATCACCGGGGATTAAAATGCGCATCATCCCATTTGGGGAAGCTCAAGGCTGAATTCAACGGGACGACGTCTAGCATCATTGGTTTCCAGCCATGGTCTCGTCCTTCTGAATGACGCCAGTCCTACGTTTTTACGAGGCACTACATATAGCAGCTGCCTTGATTTGTCCTTTGTTTCACGCCAATTTGCTACACGGGTAAAGTGGTTTTTGACATTGAAACACACGGAAGCGACCACATCCCCACTTACCTGAAGATTAAAGGTATTTCGAACACATACTCCTCTACCACAACACAAAGAATAGATTGGAGTGTGTTCAAAACTCAACTTGAGGATGCTTGTGAAGAAGGCCTGTCCAATGGTCTTCAGCAAGCTATTAAGCAAACTGCACATGCGGCTATGCGTACAATAATGTGCTCCTCGAAGTACTCTGAATGTGACCTCGAGCTGGAGTGACTTCGTGCAATCCGCCGTCATGCCGAAAGACGATACCGACGCACCAATTCTACAGACGATCTACGGACAGCCCGGCGCATCCAAAAGAAGATACAACGGCGCCTTGACAGATTAGACACCCAACGATGGAGGAAATTTTGTGCGTCGCTAGATCCTCGTAAACCACTGTCTCGGATATGGAGAATCGTGCGAGGCCTACGTTCTGTTCCAGAACAGCGTTTTCCCTTCAAAGCCCTTGCACTTTTTCACCGCCGGCATAAAATTGAGGAAGCAGAAGATTTCTGCGCTATGACTGTGGGCCAGACAGCGTACACAAGCCTACATACAGTGAGTCATATCCCTCACTCACTGGACCCACGCATGGATCTACCGTTTACATCACAGGAGCTCGATGCGGCGCTCGTCTTATGTAATAAGTCGTCGTCAACTGGCCCGGATGACATCTCATACAGGATGCTGTGCAACCTTGGTAAACGGGCACGAGAAGCACTCCTTAACATCTTCAACAATTCCTGGCAAGCTGGCGTCGTTCCGCAAGATTGGAAGATTAGCCGCTTGGTACCGATCCTTAAGCCTGGCAAATCTCCCCTGGACATTGCCTCTTACCGACCGATCGCACTCTCAAGTTGCGTAGGAAAGGTAATGGAGAGAATGATCTTGGCCAGGCTTGAATGGTACCTGGAATACTATGAGATATATCCGAACGCCATGGCTGGTTTTCGCCGTCACCGATGTTCCATCGACAATGTTATAGATCTCGTCACACATGTCCAGCAACAAAAGGCAGGTAAACGACTATCTGCAGCCATGTTTCTTGACGTAAAAGGAGCATACGACAACGTTCTACATGACGCCATCCTCGAAGCCATTGAGTCAGTGGGCCAAGGTGGGCAACTGTATTGTTGGACACGCAGTTATTTACAAGGGCGGATCTTGTTTGTGAACACTGCAGATGGTCCAACCTCCCAACACCGAACGCATCGTGGAGTCCCGCATGGTGGTGCCTTGAGTCCAACCCTCTTCAACCTCGTTCTCATTGGTCTTGTAGAACGACTACCAAGTGTGGTCAAGTTATCCATGTACGCTGACGACATCTGCGTCTGGACATCTGGCGTGACAAGACCTCAGGTACGCGCAAGACTTCAGAAAGCTGTGACGTCGGTATCAGTGTACCTCAAGGACCAGGGTCTGAAAATCTCGCCAGCGAATTGCGCATTGATTGGTTTTAGTCGAAAGCCAATGAGACCATACGCTATATCAATCGATGGCCAAGTCATACCATATGTCGGGACGCACAGATTTCTAGGCGTATTCATTGATAGAGACCTCTGCTGGGGCCCACATGTGGCCCACTTGAAGAAGAGGCTGACAGAAATTGCCAACTTATTCAAGTATCTCGGAGGAAAAACCTGGGGGACTTCAGTACATGCAATGATGCAATTGTACAAGACGATTTTTCTTGGCTATTTGCGCTACAGTTTGCCTGTGTTGACCAACACCTGTAGAACCAACATTCGGACTCTCGAAAGCATCCAGGCTATGGCTCTGCGAGTTTGTCTGGGGCTACCGCGATGTTCATCAACAGCTGAGACAATCGAGATCGCTAATGACTACCCGCTAAAGACGCATATCATAATGGAAGTGCTCAGAGCACACGTGAGGCATCTTACTCGTGCCCCTGCCTATCATCTAGCTTCACTACCAGAAGCCCGACCTTGTGCCTCATTTTGCCAGACAGTCTTGTCATATCGCACACGCATTCCTACGGGATATACAACTCCATCGAGGATTTCAACTCCCCCATGGAGTATGACCTGTGCACATGTTGAACTCACGGTTCCAGGCATAGGGTCAAAAGCCCGGCTCTCGTCTCCAGCGCTAAAGCAGCTTTCTCTTCTCTTGTTATATGAGAAATAAAGTGACGATACTCATCTATATACTGACGCTTCAACTAAAGTGGTTGGGTCTGCAGGGTCGGTGATCTTTCCTGCAACAGCGACAACGGTGAAGTTTCGTTTATACCACCAGACATCATCGACAGCTGCGGAACTTGCTGCTCTACGTAGCGCAATTCAAGTCATTAAACACCAAGAAGCCAAGAAATGGAGCGTGTTCACGGACTCTAAGGCAGCACTAGAGTGTTTGGCATTCGCCTTACGCCGGGGACCTCATGAACAACTAGTGCTGGAAATTAGAGAGCTGCTTCACCACCTCTTCGACGAAGGACACAGAATCACGTTTCAGTGGCTTCCAAGTCACTGCGGCATATTTGGCAACGAACACGCCGATGCAGCTGCCCGATCAGCACACGAAGATGGTGAAGAAAAATCTATACCATTTTCAAGGACTGATTCTGCAATGACCATCCGAAAAATCGCTAATTCAGAATTAAAATCCCTGTGAAACACCGAGTGCTCACGGCACACGCGACTGCGTAGACTGGACACGTCTCGTCGACTCCGGCCTCCATCTGGAATCTCTCGACTTGAGACAACGGTGCTTTGCCGACTATGGCTTGGTGTCGCCTTCACCAAAGCTTCCACCTTCCGAATCGGCACGGAAGACAGTGCTGCTTGCGGTCATTGCGGCATCGATGAAACAATAGAGCACATTCTCTGTCACTGCCCTTGTTACAGCGTGCAAAGACGGCAACTAGCTGCTGCGTTAGCTCGCCTTGACGACAGACCTTTGTCTGAACAATCAGTGCTGGAAAGACGACATGATTTGTGTGCTCACAGAAAATCAGTGAAGGCCTTGCTGAACTTTTTGCGTGGCAGCGGCCTATTGTATAGACTGTAGCTCCCCAGCTCCCCCCCCCCTTTTTTTCTTTTTTTTCGCGCACGTCTATTCTCCTCTTCGCTTTCTTTCCAATCTTTCTTCCCCATTCCCCCTTCCCCTAGTGCAGGGTAGCAAACCGGATGCTCCATTTTTTGGTTAACCTCCCTGCCTTTCCCTCATTTTATTCTTTCTCTCTTGCTTTTTACATGTTTCGGCGAGCCAGGTTTTTTCGATACAGGGGATCTAGAACGCTTTAGGCATTTGAGACCTATGTTCATATCTTGTGTGTCCTGAGAAGCTTCCTGTGCACCCTTGCTTTGCCTCTGAACGCCTTCTCCAGAGGGATCTGCAGACTGTGCATCCGGTGGAGTTATTTCAGATTCTGCCTCACTTGTCGGGTGTGCAGACTCAGCATTTTTTACAGCCGGACTTATATCTATCTGTGCTCCAGACTTGTGCGATTTGGTTATTCACAATGTGCGACAGCGACTCACATAGGGTGGTAGCAAGGCGTTGCATAGCCTTATCCACAACATTCTCGATCATGTCCGCTATCGATAGGGAAAAGGATGCTTCCATTGCTATGTTATGGCGGGCAGCTGCTCCTGCATACCCTTGAGTTCGGGCTTGGATTTCAGCAATGGCATCTTTTCGGGAGCATCGCCTTCTGTCTACAATTTCAAGGATTTGGATTTCACGTGCCTTGGCTGAGCTGTTTGGGTTATCAGCGCAGTGTGCTTCACGGCAAAGACAGCACTTTTCTTCATTACTTTTACAGTTGTTTGAGTTGTGCGTCTCACCACAAATTCTGAATCTAGGTACTGACCTGCACCCTTTCACTGCGTGCCCATAATGCCAACACTTAATACACTGTAGGGGACGAGGTGATAGTGGCTCCACTCGGTATAATAAAGGCCACGCTTTGAATTCGGTTGGGCGATTCGACCCGGCAAATGTAGTGATCACGGACTCCGTTGGCACCTTGTTCTTGTCCACAACTCGACTACATCTATGGATAGCTATCACACCTGCTTCTGAAAACATACCTAATATCTCAGTTGGGGTCAAGTTGACATCAACACCCCGAACGAGGCCTTTGACGCAAGCTAAGTGAGGTGGAATGAATGTGCTCACCGGGTTGGTAGCGAATACCGAGCATTTTAGTAGGTCTCGAACACAAAGCTGGTCAGACGAGAAGCAAAGAATGCCACCCTTGCCGAACTGCCTGACCTCTGTGACGCTTTGGTAGTGAGTTGTAGCGGCTCTCAACTCCGTCTGAATTGTTTTTGGATTCTTCATCCGTATAATACCATCGTTGCTTGGGACCAATGCCACAGGAACGGATGAGATGCCATTGCGTAAAAACAAGTCCACTGGCAATTCCTGTGAAGGAAGAGAAGCAGACCAGAGGAAAGCCCCTGGTTCAGGTGAGGAAAACGGCATCTGCCTGGTCGTACTAGCTGAAAATACACTCGCTAATCAATTAGGACACTATAGAAACGCTTACGAAAAAAAAGAATAAACAAAATTAATCACAACTACTGAATTCTTGGCCAAACCCTCAGAGCAGGCAAACGTCAGTCGCTGATCGAAAGCTCGATCCTAGCCGCCAATTCTTTGTGCCCCTTCTTCTTTTTTTGCTAATTTGTATCAAATTCTTTGTGCCCCTTCTTATTTTTTTGCTAATTTGTTTTATATATTCTGGTTTATTGAATTCTGCACTTTTTCACGTTTTTTCAAAGGAAGAATGTTATTGTACTTATCTTATTTCTCTTTTTTTAGCAAGCGTCGTGTATAAAAAAATTCTATGATAATGCGCAGTGCGGCCGATCCCCCTTGTGGTATGAGCCAAGATCTAGGTGACAAGACAAGACAAGTCCGGGTCTCCTCATCTCATTGGGTAAGAGCCATGAGATGAGGAGAAGAAGAAGTCTGGGTCTAAGTGCGGATTGAACATGGATCGTTTGCGTAGCAAACGAGCGTTAGTTCTACCCCACAGCCACGCCTCTGCTTGTGAATGTAGGAAAATAACTTCCTCTAATTGGAATTGAAGTGAAAGTAACTTTCTTGCTCTACAAACACACGCGTTCTGCGTAAATGCTTCACAATATAACGATGTTTTTCAAAGTGCAGGGCTTATTTCTGTGCGCTTAATTACCACTGGTCAACCAACCGACCGATGAAAACCTACATAAGTGAACAGCTTTTGTTATTGGCACCGGTGTGTTCTACGGCACCAGTTAAATAAAAAGAAAAAGTTCGGTTTCCTGTATAGAGGTCAGGAGTGGTCGATGAAGTGAACCGTGCGTCCCGCGCGTCAAGTCAGGTGGTCGGCCGGGGTAGTGGTGAAGGCCGCGTAGGTGGCGAGTGCGAGCCTGGTGAAGGCCCCGACAGGTTCCCATTAGGTGATAGAGCGTTGCCTCTGTGGCTGGGGTAACGCTGAATGGGCATGTCGTTGGGGGAGGCTGTGCACCGGATGTCCTTGTAGCCCAGATTGCAGGAGTCAAGGCGGCGCTCACACTAATCCTTCTGAGCACAACCTCCTCTCGGCTAGTTAAGCCACCGGGAAGGTCTGATCCACGCGGAGGAATGAGTGCACGGGTGGAGCGCCGCAGAGTTTCTTTGTGCACAATCAATTGCTGTCCTTTGAGGACTAACGAAGTAGAGGCAGCGGGTGTTGAACAGCCGCTGGATGTCAAGCGGCATCTGCTTTCGGTGGAGACCAGCGGGTCCACAATACGCAGACGAGTGAATCAGTCGGTGTTTATCAGAGGCTATCTCCAGGGAGCTGGTCACTTTTCGCAACTCTCGAACTGCCTATTTGCAGTCCGTATATACAAGCAATTTATCGTGTGAGAAGGAATCCATTTTGTATCAAATTAGTGTTAACCCATCCCGTATTGCAGTAAGCTCCACTAATACTGATGCGAACGATGCCCCTGTTACGTAACAAGATGTATGTTAAGAGCTTCAGGTAGCGCGGGGCAGTTTATGAGGCGTGAACATCTTGGCGAAACACAACGTTTAAGTAGAGGTGGGAGCACCGCCTACGCCTAAGTGCTGCGTCATCTGCTCAACTGCACACGCAACTGCGCACGTACTGATGTCGCATAGGATGTATGATAAGCTCAGGGGAATGCACATAGATGGAGGTGGCTCCAGAAGTCTGGGTAGTGATCACAAACGTATCAAGCCAAATTTTGGAAGAACAGTGAAAGTGGGAAGGAGAGAAGATGAGCAACTACAGGAAAATTTTTATTCAGAAAGACAAATAGAAATAGCTGCTAAAGAAATTGAGAAAGTAAATACTAAAAATAAATAAAGTAGTGTGGATATACACCAATTTAGCTAGACTGTTTGAGCTAGAGCTTGCTAAAGCACGTGACAAGTCAACCCGGAAAAGAAGACACAAACCCAAGAGTTGGCGGGACGAGGAAGTTAAGAGAGCCATAGCAAAACGTCAGGAAGCCTCTAGGGAACACAGACATGATAAGCAGCGGGGTGAACCGACAGATGATGTTGAAAGAAAATGGGAAATCTTTCTATGCTGTAGAAGGGATGCATCCCTTCTGATCAATGAAAAGATTTGAAGAAAGGGAGCTCAGCGGCTGCAGACGTACATAAAAAAGAAAGAAAGACAGCTGCGAAATTTCGCAACCATCTAAACTCACTAAAAAATTGGACGAACCTAGAGCAGAGGTTTATAACTACAGCTCAAGGTGCGAGGCCAGAAGGGGACACAGCTATTGAATATGCAAGAACATGGGTGACAGAAAATTTTCTACCAAGAAGTGCTTTATGCACCAAAATAGACAGGGATGGATCAAGTGGTACAATGGCTCCATTTTCACAACGACAGCGGGAAAGGGCTGAGAAGAGGGTTCCAAGTAGTACATCAACAGGCCCAGATGGCATTCCAATTGTGCTGATAAAGACACTGGGTCCCAAGTCTAAACAGACTTTGAGAGAGGCAGTGACCAGAACAATAATCGATGGTGAAGTTCCCGATTGATTGAAACTTAGCAGGATGAGCATGATCTATAAAGGAAAGGCGGACAAAGCTGACATAAACAACTACCCTCCTATAACAGTGACATCAGTGGTCTACAGGCTGGTGATGCAGATTATAAACAAAAGAATGCAGGCATAGATAGAGGATGAGGGGGTGCTGGGAGAAGTGCAGAATGGGTTTCGAAAACACAGGAGGTTAGAAGACAATCTGTTCTCACTGACGCAGGACATCGAAATAGCAGAAAAGGAACACGGGCCCCTGTGGCTAGCATTTTTGATATCAAGAGAGCGTACGATAGCGTGGTTTAGAGGACTTGTGGGGAATACTAGACACTTTAGGTGTGAAAGATAGTCACTAATCTTTTAAAGGATATCTATATAGTAACAAGACCATTATAAAGTGGAAAAAACAGGTATCCAAGCCTGCAGAGGTAAAATGGGGGCTTAGGCAGAGGTGTCTTCTGTCACCCTTGTTATTCATGATGTACCTTCAAGGATTAGAGGCCAAACTAGAGGGAAGTGAACTGGACTTGAACCTCTCTTTCGTCAAACAAGAAACTTGAACTGATTGAACATGCACTACCAGCATTGATGTACGTAGATGATTTAGTACTAATGGCCGACAACAAGGAAGATTTGCAGAGATTCATGGGAATCTGCGGTAATGAGGGAGATAGGTTAGATTTCTGATTCAGTAAGGAAAAATCAGCAGTCAAGATTTTTAATGATAATGAAGGTAGTGAGCTTAGAATACAGGAGGTCACGCTAGAGATAACAGATAAATACAAATATCTGGGTGTATGGATAAGCAATGGGGCCGTGTACCTAAGGTTACACGAAATATACGTGACGACTAAAGGAAACAGGAATGCAGCGGTGATGTAGAACAGGGCACTGTGAAATTATAATAGGTATGATGTGTTGAGAGGAATATAAAAAGGGGTCATGGTTCCTGGTCTGACGTTCGGCAATGTGGTCTTGTGCATAGGATCCAAAGTTCAAGCAAGATTAGAAATTAAGCAACGTGCAATAGGCAGGCTTGCCTTAGGAGCTCACAGGAATACACCAAATCATAGAGTACAAGGTGATATGGGATGGACATCATTTGAGGGCAGGGAAGCTACCAGAAAGATAAAATTTGAGAAGCGATTGAGGGAAATGGGGGAGGAGCGTTGGGCGAGGAAGGTATTCAGCTACTTGTACATAAAGAATGTCGATACAAAATGGAAGAAGCTAACCAGAAAATTGACTGGTAAATACTTGGAAAACAGCAGGGGGCCAAACCGAAAAGAATTATCGGATAAGAAGAAGGTTAAGGAAGTTGAGACCGATATGTGGAGAATCGGCAGGATTAAGAAGTCCGCAGTAGTGATCTATCGAACTTTTAAGCAGAAAATTGCCAAGGAAAGAATCTATAATAATACTCGGGGTAGTTCTTTACTGTTTGAGGCCAGGACTGGATTATTGCGAACCAAGACATATCGGGCCAAATACGAAGGGGTAGACATGGTATGCCTTTCGTGTGAAGAGGAAAAGGAAACTGCCGAACACTTGATAATGTTCTGTAAAGGGCTTCACCCTATAGTTCACGATGATGGCGCAGAGCTTTTCAAAGCACTGGAGTTTAGGGACAGGGAGAGTAAAATATACTTTAAGCGGGTAGAATTAACTAGAAGGAGGTTATCGGATTGGTTGCTTAAGTGAAGGCACGAGTGAAAATTAAACCTTTCAATGCAAAGTACAAGTCCTCAACCTCACCATTTAAAGAAAAAAAATTAATCTAGCTTTTGGTTCACTAAGTATTACGGCTTGGTGGCGCTAGCCACCGCCCGATCTAAAGGGCGCAGCCATATAGATCCATCCTTTCGCTGCTCTGTACACCGCGCGAACACATGAGTTCGGGCGCGCTTCTCTACTCACCATGCGTTGAAAAAGCAAGTTGTTTAATCATTGAATATGCACAAATGGTTTATTGCATTGCTCACACCTGCTGATGCTGGGCTTGAACATATACACCTCTGATGAGTTTACTTTCCTGGCAGTGTTACAATTGCCCCGAAGTGCGCGCATGATAATAGCCTCTTTGTGACAGAAAGCGGCAGAGCACACACCCCTTAGAAAATTGTCTGGGTACGCTGAATGCTTTCTTCTGTCACATTCTATTTGATGAAAAAAAAAAAACACGGCCTTTTCTCTCCTTTCTGTGCATCTGCTGCGACTTTTTTAACGCATGCGTGGGGCTTGCTTTCGTGATAATATTTGGACGCATTATTTTTCTTTTGCCCCGCCACGGTGGTCTAGTGGCTAAGGTACTCGGTTGCTGACCCGCAGGGCGCGGGTTCGGATCCCGGCTTCGGCGGTTGCATTTCCGATGGAGGCGGAAATGTTGTAGGCCCGTTTGCTCAGATTTGGGTGCACGTTAAAGAACCCCAGGTGGTTTAAATTTCCAGAGCCCTCCACTACGGCGTATCTCATAATGATATAGTGGTTTTGGAACGTTAAACCCCACATATCAATCAAATCATCATTATTTTTCTTTTTTTTCTGCAATTGCTGCACTTTCTCGCATATTGAAGGATGGTACGACACTTGGGAGTGCAATTGTCCTATCATAATCTGGTGTCGACCCGCCCGATGAGCGTTGCTCCTTATTGTTTGCGTGCAAGCTCTTGCTGCTTCTTGTTCAGTGAAAGCGCCTTATTATTGTTATATGTGGGGTTTAACGTCCCAAAACCACGAAATGATTATGAGAGACGCCGTAGTGGAGGGCTTCGGAAATTTCGACCACCTGGGGTTCTTTAACGTGCACCCAAATCTGAGCACACGGGCCTACAACATTTCCGCCTCCATCGGAAATGCAGCCGCCACAGCCGGGATAGTGAAAGCGCCTTGTGAAGTTGCAACATCCAGATCTGTTTCGTTGGCCTCCACTTTTCGCTTCCTTGATGTTTGACGTAGGGGCCAAACTCGTGAAGCAGGATCTTTGCGAGGCTTTTATGCACTTGAAATTATGCAGGAAAGATAGTTCTCAAAAGAGTAGGAGCGCGCGCAGTTAGGAATAAGTTTTCTGATGTGGAATGGAGGCACATAGTCATCATTGCGCAAGTATCTGCTGCATACGACTGTCGACCCAGAGTTGTCGTTGATGATGAGGTTCTCTTTCGCAATACTCTTTTGACACTTGGCGCACAGCTTAGTATTGTTTGGAAATTGGTCAGAATAAACATCGCGTGTTTTCTCCGAACGGGACTCGCAATACTAAACCACGGCGATCAAGCGGCCGTGACGGAACACCGCAATACGACTTCATACAGCTAATGCATATCTATGTGAGGACTGCGCGTTCTGAAGGTTGTGCAACTGCCTTGTCGACTCGAGAATTCACTGTAGACTGAACACTGACAAAGCACCGAATGAAATGCAGCCGTGGTGGGTAAATTCCAGAATAAAGTGAGCCACACTAGAAATAAAAGGTAATTGACAACAACATGCTTGTAGCATCAGGTCACAACAGAAATTATACAGACTTTTTAGGGGAAAAAAAGCAGCTTACTTGCCAAAAATGTGTAATGTTGTCAATTTCAATTTCTAAACATGTTGTTCTATGAACTCGAAGGATAGCGCAGAATTGTTTTGCACTAGATTTTTAGTTCCGGGGCAAGCGGCTTGCGAGCGTAAGCAGCTGCGTTATTCGTATTGTTCATGGGCGTGGCCTGTAGTGCAAAGGAATGCAAAATGCCTTGGTGTCTCCATAATCATTATTTCCAGGTGGTGTTCACACCTTGACAATGCACACCACCACATTCTGTGCGTGCCGTCAGAAGGCGTTATTCGGCAGCAAAGGTCCTTCCTTTTTTTTACTTTCTTTCTCCTTATACGCAGTTTTTTAGCCGTTCGATATACAACACACGTACGTGATAAAAAGAGTTGTCAGGCTGCAGACAGCAGCTATTATCCCGAAAAACCACTTCAGAGGTATTTGGAAAAATAAAGAAAAACAGAAACCAGCTAGCAAAGGGAACGTGCGCTCGCAATTATGTGAGCGATCTCTCTTAATTGTGACGTCTTTGTCCGACGAGACCAAGGCCAAAAGTGTTTATGCCCTATGCTTGCAGAACAGATTCAGTATTGTTTATCTTTCTCTCTAACCATTGCCAGTGCCTAATGCCTCATTATTGCCTCTCATTAGCCGATTTTCCCACATTTTCACTGAGTTTCAGCTTGTATTGTCCTCAAGCACATACATACCTACATTAAGCGGCAAGCCGCCCGGTAATATTAACATTTTTTTTAAAGTAGAAGGTCCTCTCTCTATTCTTGATTTCTATATTACCCCCCTTTCCTCTCCTCGGCTCCCCTTCCATTGCTTCACATCAAGAAACTTCCTTGTGCCATGTGCGCGGCACAGAAGATGCAAGGTCAGGGTCACTGCACCCCTATCGCCTACGGGTGGCGGAAAATACTCAGAAACTCTCCCATTGTATTCGCGATAGTTCAGAAGGCAGTAAGGAAAAAAAATGGCCCCGTATCTTCATGTTAATCTGCAAATGTCGTCGAAAGACGATAGTCTTGAATGTGGACAGGGTGAACAAAACTATAATTTGATGTTCTGCGCCATAAGATCGGGGAATGGTATTCTGGAGACGCTGTGTTAGAGAGCCTCGAGCATGCAGCGGAGGTGAACGAGCGCATCAAGTCACGTCACACGTGAGACATGAGTGCCAACTGGCAGTTTTTTTGGAAAACGTTGCGCGTTCGAGACGGACGTGCGCGCCCGTCTCAGAGGTGATAAGGTGTAAAACGCAAGGCGACGGGTAGGTGCCACCACTGTGTCGTCTTAGCAAAGCGTTGGAAAAACTTCCCTTTTCGTGCAACCGTTGCATGGTCAGCGCAGCGTGATAAACGCTACGGTCCTTAGAATTACTTATGTATGCCTTTTGTAGTAAAAGATGCACATGCAGATCATATACGTGTTGTTATGGCGCCTCAGGTATGCGCAATAATTGCTTTTTATTCAACAATCGCACAAGTAGGAACGCTGAATTTTGTGCAACATCGGTGGGCGCTGCAGATGGGGTCAGCCGTTTGGGGTATCGGCTAGTGCCGTTTAGAGAGCCTGGTACCATTAAGGGTGGACAAACAGACAAATATACAGACAGGCAGACCCAAATTTTTGCGTCGAATGTCCCCAAGAGAGACTACCGTCTTTAAAAGCGCACGCAGGTGCAGTCTAACCCGGTCGTGTTGGTATACGCATGGCCGCTGGATGAACAAGCGCAAGGGTACGGCCCGTGCGCTTGTTTGCGCACGGCCGTGCATCTGTGTGTGACCCACGAAATCTTTTAATATTCGTCTAGCGTGTGCCCACCAGGTAATTCCAATCCACCGATCTTGCTTCCAATTCCACCAATCTTGCTTCGAATTCCTTCAATCTTGGTTTTACATGCCCGCAGCTTATGCAAATTTTTGATATTGTCTTGCCCGAGATGGAGCCCTGCACAGTGATCAGTTTTCGCGGAAATAAGATTTGTGAGCACACTTGGCTCCTACAAGATGACAACTAACCTATAGGGAAGAGCTATACACTTTTCCTAATGCATCGAAATATATTATTGTAAATGGGATTATGTCGCTTCAGAAAACGTTGCTTCAGATTAGTCATTTCCTTTAGAATAAGCAACCTCACCAATCGCAGCTGCCACTGTTCATTTAACACAAAATAGATACACTTTTTATCCAGGATTGAGTCTTGACACCACCTTCCCGTTTTCTCTTATCTCTAGTTTTTTTTCTCATTCCCGGCCTATTTCTACTTTTCTTCTAATGCCTGCCCTCAAGCTCATGTCACCTTTGTCATTACTTGCGGTTATTTCTGAAGGTTTACGCGTCTTGGTATCGTGCATTATCCTGTAATGTAATGTGATACTGAATTTCGCTTTCGTAAAAAAAACAAAAAAAAACTCGCGCATCTTTTTCTCATTGAGAAAGCTCGGCTGTCTGTCGTTATTTGCGGAACAGCACATAGACTCAAACTTACATCAGAAAAACATGCGGAAGCAAAAAAATGTTCCAAAAAGCAGCTGGTGGGTGACAAGAGACTATAATCCAAACAGTTATATACATGGCAGCCGACACTAACATTGAGACCCTCTCACCAGGAGATTGTGAGGAGGGTTGTTTTGTAAAGGGTTGCGGTAGAAAAAAAAATGCATAAATGCTCTGCTATACTCGTGTCTATTTACTTTTAACCTTATTTCTTATTATTGTTTTGTTCTGCTTCCGTCCTTTGCGCCCAACATTTAGCCTATGTGTCTATTGACAATAAAACCATCCCTTCGGTATTTTCATGTTAGCCTCTCCACGGGCACTGGCGAATCCCGATACTACTCCAACGCGCTTGTCTTCTGCCAGTCTCCGTTATGCGGTTCTGTCATCCATTACTGTTTATTTGTTTATTTGTTCTACTAAGTCGATTACCCTATATGCAGCAGCTGTGGTTTTGCTACGTGTAAACCTAAAATCGTGTTTATCACTTAATCCGGCGTGTATATATATATATATATATATATATATATATATATATATATATATAATGAGATCTAACAGACAGTATAGCCAAGGAATGTACAGGGAAAGTTATTAGAACAAATGGAATGTCAATAAGAAGAAAGAAAAGTGGGCGAAAAAGTAACCATGGATAAGCAGGAATCGAACCTACGATCTTCGAATGACGCGTTCGATGCTCTAACCACTGAGATATCACAGCGGCCTTCCCCCACCCCACTTTTTTGGGTTTATATGTAAATTTAGAAGTAGGAGTGTCGGTCTGCGCCATTCTTTTATGCGCATGTGTGCCGTGACGTAGCACGTGACGTGCTACGTGACGCCACACACACACACACAAACAAACACACACACGCACACACACACACACACACACACACACACACACACACACACACACACACACACACACACACACATATATATATATATATATATATATATATATGTATGTATGTACAATTTTTGAATGTCATTTTAAAGATGTATCCTTTCGCAGCCTCTTTAATAAATTGTCAATAAGTTTACGAGGAGAGCGGCACCATGTTTGTGAAACCCACTTTTATCCAGCGTTTCAAGTTGAATTACTTTTCGGCACACTACCATGTACCAGATAACGTGAGAAATGTTCAAATTATGTTTCTTTCACAAGCTTTCAGCGTATAAAAGGGATGAACGTCTATAGCCAAGTGTCTAAAAAATTTGTTGTCAAGCATTCTGGCTGAGAAAACGCGAAAGTGTTGAATAAACGTCAAAAAAGCAAAATACTTTATTTAAAGACATCTTCACAAATAGAACAAATTTGTTAGCAATCAGAGCCGTAAAATTCAGCTACATGCATTGCAGATTTTTCTTTCAGCCTCAAAGCAAGAAGCTGGTTCTGGGAAGAAAAAAAACTCAGGTTTTCGGCATGCACGCGAAAATTTATTTGTCTTTTTAAATAGATAGCGCCCACTTACTCTACCAAAAATAAGATATATGCAATAAATGCGATTAACTGAGATTTAAAAAGCACTGTTTAGAACAACTTAGTGGGTCACTGTTGTGACAACAACCAGCTAATTTGCTGCGGGTGCGGCCTTGAAGGAGCCGCCGCCACTCGTTCACCTGTCCCTCCTGGATGGATGGATAGATGGATGGATGGATATGGCTGTGCCCTTCAGATCGGGCGGTGGCTAGCGCCACCAAGCAGTAATACTTAATGAGCCAAAAACTAGATTTACTTTTTTCCCTTTAAATAGTGAGGTTGAGGATTCGTACTTTGCAGTGAAGGGTTTAATTTCCACTCGTGCCTTGACTTTAGCCACCAATCAGATAACCTCCTTCGAGTTAATTCTCCTTCGAGTTAATTCTACTCGCTTAAAGTCTATTTTGCCCTCCCTGTCCCCAAACCCCAGTGCTTCGAAAAACTCTGTGCCATCATCCTGAACTATAGGGTGAAGTTCCATGGTAATAAGGGTTGCAGCGCAAGCACAAAGGTGCTAGAAGAAACGAGAAACGAAAGGCAAGGAAAGCAAAGAGGACCACACGAGTGCTTGCGCCGCAACACTTTTTACCATGGAATTTAACCAACTAGCCCAAATAGGGTGAAACCCTCTACAGAACATTATCAAGTGTTCGGCAATTTCTTCTTCCTCTCCACACGCACTGCATACCGTGTCTACCCCTTCGTATTTGGCCCGATATGTCTTGGTTCGCAATACTCCCGTCCTGGCCTTAAACAGTAGAGAACTACCCCGAGTATTATCATAGATTCTTTCCTTGGCAATTTCCTGCTTAAAAGTTCGATAGATCTCTAGTGCGGACTTCTTATTCATGCCAATTCTCCACATATCGGTCTCAGCTTCCTTCACTTTCTTCTTAACCAATAATTCTTTTTGGCTTGGCCCCCTGCTGTTTTCTAAGTATTTACCAGTTAATTTTTTGTTCGCTTTCTCCATTTTGTATCGACATTCTTCATGTACAAGTAGCTGAATACCTTCCTGGCCCTACGCTCCTCCCCCATTTCTCTGAATCGCTTCTTAAATTTTATCTTGCTGCTAGCTTCCCTCCCCTCAAATGATGTCCATCCCATATCCCCTTGTACTCCCTAATTTAGTGTATTCCCGTGAGCTCCTAAAGCAAGCCTACCTATTCCACGTTGCTTAATTTCTAATCTTGTTTGAGCTTCTAATCTCATAAACAAGACCGCATTGCCGAACGACAGACCAGAAACCATGACCCCTTTCCATATTCCTCTCACAACATCATACTGATTGTAATTCCACAGTGTCCTGTTTTTCATCCTGCTGCATTCCTGTTACCTTTAGTCGTCACGTATATTTCGTGTTCCCTTAGGTACACGGCCCCATTGCTTATCCATACGCCCAGATATTTGTATTTATCTGTTATCTCTGGCGTGACCTCCTGTATTCTAAGCTCACTACCTTCATTATCATTAAAAATCATGACTGCTGATTTTTGTTTACTGACTCTGAAATATAACCTATCTCCCTCATTACCGCAGATGCCCATCAATCTCTGCAAATCTTCCTTGTTGTCGGCCATTAGTACTATATCATCTGCGTACATCAATGCTGGTAGTGCCTGTTCAATAAGTTCAAGTCCCTTGTTTGACGAAAGAGAAGTTTAAGCCCAGTCCACTTCCCTCTAATTAGGCCGCTGATCTTTGTAGGTACACCATGAATAACAAGGGGGACAGAGGACGCCCCTGCTTAAGTCCCCGTTTTACCTCTGCAGGCTTGGATACCTGTTTTTCCCACTTTATAACGGCCTTGTTGCCTTTATAGATATCCTTTAAAAGATTATTGACTCTTTCTTTCACACCTAAAGTGTCCAGTATTCTCCACAGGTCCTCCTGAACCACGCTATCGTACGCTCCCTTGATATCAAAAAATGCTAGCCACAGGGGCCTATGTTCCTTTTCTGCTATTTCGATGCACTGCGTCAGTGAAACCAAATTGTCTTCATACCTCCTGTTTCCGAAACCCACTCTGCAGTTCCCCCAGCAAGCCCTCATCCTCTATCCATGCCTGCATTTTTTTGTTTTTAATCTGCATCACCAGCCCGTAGACCACCGATGTCACTGTTATAGGAGGGTAGTTGTTTATGTCAGCTTTGTCCGCCTTTCCTTTATAGATCATGCTCATCTTGCTAAGTTTCCATCCGTCGGGAACTTCACCATCGATTATTATTTTGCTCACTGCCTCTCTCAAAGCCTGCTTAGGCTTCGGACCTAATGTCTTTATCAGCATAATCGGAATGCCATCTGGGCCTGTTGATGTACTACTAGGAACCCTTTTCTCAGCCTTTTCCCACTCTCGTTGTGAAAATGGAGCCATTGCGCCACTTGTTTCATCCTTGTCATTTGTGGTGCCTAAAGCACTTCTTTGGTGAAATTTTTCTGTCACCCTTGTTCTTATATATTCAATAGCTTCGTCCCCTTCTAGCCTAGCACATTGAGCTGTAGTTATAAACCTCTGCTTTAGGTTTGTCAAATTTCTTAGGGAGTTTAGATGCTTCCCAAATTTCGCAGCTGTCTTTCTATCTTTTTTATGTACGTCTGCAGCCGCTGAGCTCCCTTTCTTCAAATCTTTTCATTGATCAGAAGGGATGCATCCGTTCTACAGCTTAGAAATATTTACCATTTTCTTTCAACATCATCTGTTGGTTCACCCCGCTGCTTAGCATGTCTGTGTTCCATAGAGGCTTCTTGACGTTTTGCTATGGCTCTCTTAACTTCCTCATCCCACCAACTTTTGGGTTTTCCTTTCCGGGGTGACTTGTCACGTGCCTTAGCAAGCTCTAGCTCAAACAGTCTGATTAGATTCGTGTATGTCCACACTTTTATTAACCTCAGTTATTACTTTCTCAATTTCTCTAGCGGCTATTTCTATTTGACTTTTTGAACAAAAAATTTTTCTGCAGTTGCTAATCTTGTCTCCTTCTCACTTTCACTGCTCTTCCAAAACTTAGCTTGATACGTTTGTGATCACTACCCAGACTTCTGGAGCCACCTTCATCTATGTGCATTCCGCTGAGCTTATCATACATCCTATGTGACATAAGTGCGTAATCTATCGCCGACTGCAGCCTTCCTACCTCCCATGTTATTTGCCCTTCATACTTCTCGGTACTGTTGCAAATGATCAAATGATGCCTTTCACACATATCCATGATCTTTTTGCCTGTTGGGTCGGTATACCCATCTATATATTCTATGTGCGCATTCATATCCCCTAGTATAATTATCGCGTACTCTCCTCGTAACTCATCAATGTCCTTTGATATACACTCGACGTTTGCCTGGTTTTCTTTGGCCTTTGCTCCCGTCCACAAGTACACCAAAATAGTTTCATTTGCCCTGCCGCTTTTCCTTTTCGCCATAAATGTTCCTTGCACTCCTGCTTGAGGCTTGCCAATCTGTACATTTATGAATGAATGCCCCAATACCACTCCTCTTTCTGCTGCCTTCTGTTCTATTACAATATTCCCACGCGTAGTCCGGATTGTCAGGAGGTTGATCCATGTCCCTCAGATGTGTTTCTAAAAAACCTTATACCATCGGCCTCTCCCCCCTTAGCTGTTCTTCTACATCTTTCCACTTCAGCCTGTTCCTACCACCCTGCATGTTAATATACCCTATGTCTGAACTGGCTCGGCGCTCGTGGCTACGTCTATTTCTGCCCCGAACTCTACCTATCTTAGATACTGGTGCCACTTTGGAATCGTATCTGTCCATACCACCTGTCAAAGAGTCTCCCTGGTTGTTTTCCTCGTTACTAGATATCCTGCACCCCGAAGTGCCCGCTTGCCCCCCCCTCTCCCCCCAAAAAAGCTACTGCGCGTCCTGCAAGTCGCCAACGCACCTGATAACCTAGCCTCCCATCGAAGTGAATTCTGTCTCGTTGAAAACCACCCCACCTATGCACCTCTCTGTTTATTTCAACCACCTTAAAGCCTTTCTCTCGACTCATCCGCCATATCTCTTGGTTCGCGTTGACAACCACTTTTTGCAGGTTGACATCACGCACCGGTACCTCTCGTATCGTGCATATCACTACCTGTACCTGAGGAGAAGTGGCGTGCATGTCATCGACGCCTTTCGCCATTGTGGTTGCTAGTCCTGCTGTATCTTTATTTAAGGCATCGTTTAAACCGCCTGAAATTATCACGAGGTTTCGTCTATCAGCTGTAGTTTTGAGTTTTGTGCTCGCTTGCCTCATGACTGCTTCCAGCTTGCGTCCTGGGAACGGCACTACTGCTCTTACCCTCTCTTTGATGGCTTCTGTGCATCGATTTAAAATCGAGTCCCCGGTGATTATCACATGCTGTGACTTTTCAGCTGGCGCGTCCTGCCCCTGGGGGTTACTTGCACCTGTGACGCCGGCCTGTTCCCGCCCTGTCCCCGCCCCATCGCGCCGCAGTGGCCGCAACTGCAACTACGCTGACACCCACTCTCCTATTGAAAACCATTCGACGCGGCGGGCCGTACCGTGCACTTTTTCATCCAGCAACCGTGCACGGTATACGCTGCACGTGAGGGCGAATATGTGGCTGTGAAAATCAAAGGACGTGCATGTGCACTCGCCTCGTCAGAGGGCTCGGCGATGCAGCTTTGTCGGATTGCGGCCGTCGCTCGCACGTCCCAGCTAATTTGCAGACGGGTGTATGTGTGTCCGTACTACGTATTTCTAAGTAGTTTCAATGACACCATCTCAAACGTGTACCGTTCTAATATGTTTTCTTGAAATTTATGTGCGTGTAGACGCTTATGGTAAAGCGCTTTGTTAAATGGTTTTCAAGTCTGTAAGCTCTACTTCAAGCAAGAATATTTAAGTGCCACTTCACTTTATACACGTTATAGCCTTTTAGGGAGTTTTTCGCGCGTGTTCCAGCGTGCACCCCAAAGGTAATAAGTGAAACACCCTTTAGGCTAAGGTTTTCGGTAACATACTTGTTTGCGGTGTTTTTGTAGGGTCTCTGGGGAGTTTTGTTTTCCTAGTTTAGACATCATGCAGCCTTGCGAGGTACCTTCCGGTGTTTTTGTAGAGTTTCTGTGGAGTTTTTTTTCCTGGTTTGAACACCATAAAGGTTCTACGCTAAACCCCCTACGAAACAGGTTTTATGAGTGTACGAAGAACAAGATGGCGGTGCCTATTAAAGTAAAAGCCGTCCACTTCGAATCTTTCTAGCGACCAGCCTGCTTTGTTAAACTCATTCATTCACAAATATTGCTCGTATTTGATTTATAATTTAGTAATGAAGCTTCGCTAACTGTGTATTGCCGGTAAAATTGCTTAATTTTTGAGATACATGACCGGTTTTGTTCGCAGAAGGCGTTAAAAATGGTTTGTTTACTAAGTAAATGCAGTAGAAAAAGGAAATTTAGGAGGTAACGTTAGTGTTTTTATTTAACCCAATTCGGGGGCTTGAATGGAGTGCAGTGGAAGTATTCTGCTTTATTTGAAAGCCTTAAAAAACCCTTTACGCGCGTTCGCAAAGAAAAGAATATTTCAGGCCCGAAACTAGTGTTTCGGAGATACTTATTGCTATTACACATCGCAAGAACATATTAGAAAATGTACATCCCCGCATTTTCACGCAAACATAACATTTGCTTACAAGTACGCAGGACACAGGAGTCGAACTAGGGACCACACGCACTGAAAGCAAACACAATAATCATTACACCACAGCGCCAACACTACCTTGCATTGCTTAGCTGGGTGATTATATGTACAGAGCGGCTACTAACACGTCGGCGACACGTCAAGATTTTGTTCTCGTAGCAGCGGCATGTATCAGCGCTTGTGCACGATCAGTGCACAAACTGAAGTGTGGCATGCAGGACATCTTCAGCTTCGAACTATTCGGCTCGTCGTGTCGTGCCGCTAGAAAAATGGTAAACGTGTGCCCACTTGAGTTCTTCTCCATACATCGACAGTGCTTCACTCGCCCGAAATTCGTGAATACCAGCGAGACAAAACGTATCTTCAGAAGGCCGAACATCTGTGCATTCCATGGGCGTATGCTGCGGAGCGATTTTCGGTATTTCTGCCTCGACCTGCACACGTCCCGTGGCAGTGGCATGTTTTGAGCTGTTCGAGACTACCTGTGTTTCCATAATAGATAGATGTCTGGGACTGCCGCCGCACGGAATCCTCAGAGATGGGGACGAAACACTGCTAAACACATCTTTATCATTCCAAGACTCTGCCGCGACTGACTATAAGTGGCCGCTGAGCGCGGACGTGCCATCGTCCGTTGTTCTCATGTGCCATCAGTGCGTTCTTCACCGCCGCCGTTTCCCATAGCAAATAAAAAATTAAAAGAAACGTTACACGTGGACATGTCCATAAGCGTGCACCGGATTCCTATTCCGTGGGAGAGGGGAGGGGCGAAGTTTTGTTGCGGTGCCCACCCTCCCTATTAAGTCAATGTACGGAGCAAACTTCGCACCACCTCCCTCTGGGCGATACAATGACACTAACACGCCTACTTTAAATGCCTTTACTGCACGCGTACTGTCACGAGCCAAAAGCAGGGGCAGTAGCGCCTGCCTTCTGAGCAGCTGCGCTATAACCTGTATCCGCGCGCGATTAGCACTTATTCGCAACTTGGATTTTAGCGTGGCACACAGTGGTTCTCTAACCCAAACTCCATATTTAGTTGATTTAGCACTCGTTGACTCCACACAATCTTACTAATCAACCTTTATTGTTAAATATTACACAAATGCAGTAAACGAAATGCCTAAGGCATGCCAATGTCAAGCACAACCAGCACAAATTATTAGTTGACAAATCTCCCACTAAATAATGAAGTTAATTCACAAGCACTTTGGCCTCACGAACGACCGCGTGTAGTTGGCGCTCCTGTTGCAGAGATTATGTAGCAAGAGTTAAAACAAGTGCATTGTTATGGTCTTCCACTACGAAAGTGTTCTTCATTAAAAAATGTTTTTGATTGCTAGTATACACCACGCACAGAAGAAGACATGTTGGCTTCCTTGCAATTCTGAGTTTTGTATACATAACACAGAAACTCCGAAGAGTTCAGCAAATAGACAAAAAACTAGAAAATACTACTCATTGTAACATTGTGTCGTCACCTGTATATTATGTTAAACTTTATGCAACACGCCACTCCAATTATGCTACCATTGATTCATCATCATTATCATCATCATCATCATCAGCCTGACTAGGTCCACTGCAGGACAAAGGCCTCTCCCATGTTCCGCCAGTTAACCCAGTCCTGTGCCTGCCGCCAATTTATACCCGCAAACTTTTAAATCTCATCTGCCCTCCTAACCTTCTGTCTCCCCCTAACTCTCTTGCCTTCTCTGTAAATCCAGTTAGTTACCCTTAATGACCAGTGGTTGTCCTGTCTATGCGCTACATGCCCGGCCCATGTCCATTGGCTCTTCTTGATTTCAACTATTATATCCTTAGCCCTCGTTTGTTCCCTAATCCACTCTGCTCTCTTTTTGTCTCTTAAGGTGACACCTACCATTTTTCTTTTCATTGCTCATTGCGTCGTCCTCAATTTAAGCTGAACTCTCTTTGTAAGTCTCCAGGTTTCTGCTCCGTAGCTAAGTACGGGCGAGATACAGCTGTTATATACCTTCCTCTTGAGGGATAGTGGCAATCTACCTGTCATAATTTGAGTGTGCTTGCCAAATGTGCTCCACCCTATTCTTATTCTTCTAGTTACTTCAATCTCGTGATTCGGCTCCGCGTTTATTACCTACCCTAAGTAGACATAGGTTTTTTACAACTTGAAGTGGACTATTACCTATCTCAAAGCGCTGCTCTCTTCCGAGGTTGTTGTACATTACCTTCGTTTTCTGCAGATTAATTTAAAGACCCACCTTTCTGCTCTCCTTGTCTAACTCCGTAATCTTGAGTTGCAATTCGTCCCCTGAGTTACTCAGCAATGCAATGTCATCGGTGAAGCGCAGGTTACTAAGGTACTCTTCATTAACTCTTATCTCTAACTGCTCCCATTCTAGGCCTCTGAAAGCCTCCTGTAAGCACGCAGTAAATAGCATTGGTGAGATTGTATCCCTCTGCCTTACACCATTCTTGATTGGAATTCTGTTGCTTTCTTTATGAAGCACTATGGCAGCAGTTGATCCCCTGCATATTTCTTCCGGGATGTTTATATATGCTTCATCGTCGCCCTGATTCCGCAGTGTCTGCATGACTGCTGATATTTATACTAAATCAAACGCCTTCTCGTAATCTATGAAGGCTATGTATAGTGGTTGGTTATATTCTGAGCATTTCTCTATTGCCTGATTGATAATATGAATGTGGTGGATTGTTGAGTAGCCTGTTCGAAATCCTGCTTGTTCCTTTGGTTGATTAAATTCTAATGTTTTCTTAACTCTGTGCTGACATACCATTGATTAAGCACCCACTAATGTATGCATGAATATAGCGAAAACTTTCTGCCTGTTTTCCTGTCACCTATTTATCTTCCACAATAACTCTGAAGAGTAAAACATCTGCTATACTTTCTTGGTAATAAAAGCACAAGCCATAAAATGAAGCCACCAGCATTTCAACAGTTGTTATTGCATACCTCAAATGAATAAAGATACTGTGTTCGAAATATTATATTGTAACCGTAACAGCATCAGTTCTCATGTCAGTTTAAGCATACGTATATTTACATATTTTCGTACAGTACGTATGCCTAATACAAAACACTAGGAACATACACAGCACGTCCCAAGCACCATATATTATTCTCCGTAGTATAGCAAGACGAAACCAGAGCAAAAACCTCAACATAACACATACTAACATGTGTACTTCACAGTGCACCATCCAAAGAATATAAGCACAATCTAAAGAAATGGAATGTACAAGAAACTTGGTGTCAGTCTGCACGTAAAAGTTAGCGAATTAGTACAATAAAGATAAGTTTACTTTCATGTAAGATGCAACCATCAAGGTAGGTATTTTGGAGTTTTTTTCTTGCATTAGTTTGACCTATGCCATGAAAACTTGTGTGGTATGATCATAAGTTCAGTTTTTTGCATAAAAATTCAAATGCGAGCTGAAGAGCTGGTTGTTCATCTGCTTACCAAAATTTATAATAGTGTTCAGTCATGCCAACAAAATAACAACATTGCAGTCATATACGGCTTCACATGTTTGCTCACACACATTTAAAAAAGATTGTAATTTTCTGGAATTAGCTATACCTGGAAACTTGTCAGCATTATCACACAGCTGTAATACATCAATGCTTTATTTGTACGTAATTACCACAGACATGTTTACAATGTTTCCATGCTTGCCACTGTCATCTGAAACCTAATAAGTTCTTCATCTTTAATTCCTAACTTCATGGCTTATGAATAATTACCACATTAAATTGATCCAAGTACCTGGGCTGCACAGTCAACTTGAAATTAGGCAATCACAGACCGGAAATTTAAATATTCCTATGTATAGCAGGTGGTGGTAAGCATATTATGTCCTAGAGCTTGGTATGCCATTAGGTTTAAACTAATTTGACCACAAATGAATACAGAGTCTAAAGCAGTTAGGACTTCAGTCCATAGTTAAAAAAGGTCGATAACAAACCACCATAGAAATAGAAATGAAGAGAACAGGGCAATGCAGTACTATAAGCTGAAGCTTACCACGTGTACGGTTATTTTAGTCACGTTCGTACTCATTCTACGACTGCATAATACTTGAATCTTGTAACTTGTTCGTACTGTATGTGTGTATCTTTTTGTGGTTGGCATCACACTTCCCTTTCTAGTAGCACATTGTTCTGTGCATTTCATCCTCATTTCACTATGACATGGGCCTCTATTCCACTCTTTTTTCAACTCTTATCACTCATCAACTCACCCAACTGTTCATCTTAGGAATAAGTTTGCTGTATAAAGCCAGTCCTACCTAGAGTGTCGTTTCTAACAATGCGAAATTCTCAAACGGACACGGCATTGGACAGGTTCCATGCAGTAGGCTGCATAACACTCTGCGTGTCTAACAAAACACAGTGAGAGTATTATCCCAAATGTTGCAAGATGTAATATATGTTCGAGTTTGTGTACAGCGAGGCACAGAGGAGTGTTCCCGTAATATACTGTCTTCTACAAAAACAGGTGGGTGAGCAACTCCTGCTGCTTTCTCATAAATGCTGTCCTAAAAAGGATACAGAAAAGTCCATTAGGTTTTTCGTATGCATAAAAATCAACGTTTTACCACTGACTCACACTTGACAGTATCAGTGAAAACCTTCTAGCAAAACATTAAACAAGTGCAAAATTGAGATGCTCTTAAGCAGTCCCTTGTAAACTTTTCCCTTAAAGTACAGAGGGTGAAGAATATATGATAGTGAAGAAATTCAAAACATTAGAAGTGAACTCTTGTCCTGTTCGCTATCACTCTGACAGGTTATGATCTTAGTGAAGTTAGTATTGTAGTGCAGAGAAATGCAATTGTTAGTAAGATTCACTTTGTAATTAAATTAACACATTATCAATAACAAAAAAATGCTTGAGTCCTAGGTCCTTAGATTTATGTGGACATTATTGAACTTCAGGTGGTCAGAATTTTTGCACCTTCCCCCTACAGTGTCTCTGATGATCATATGATTGTTTCCGGCCGTTAAAAACCAACATTTATACCCCTTTGTAATGAAACACGTGTAATGCTAGCTTATTGAACAACCCCAGCTGCTCTGTTTAGGGCTCTGATTGAGTGGTTTATTATTGATTCAGGGCAAAACGATGACAAAAAAAGAGCCAGACACAATACCAGCAGTTTCTGAAAATAACTTCTTCTGCTTGGAAGTGCTGTGAAAACAACCTTCATGCTTTGCAAACACACGCGTTATGTATACATGCTTCACAATATTACATGAAATATTGCCGTAATAATGCTTGGTACAAGCGTACATTGCCATCGGGTGTCAGATCATGGGAAAATCATAATGACTTCATAGTTTACAGCCAGTCACTTACTACGAAAGGCTCACACGCTAGTGCATTTTTAAAGCCACGCACTGGCTGCATAGCAAGCTCGAAAAGATTTTATACCCTGTTTGAAGTACACACTAGCAACAAAGTTCGCTATCACGTTCAACTGAGGAGAAGTTTAAGGGTCCCCAGTTTTTCAAAACATCTGCGCTTCTTTATACAGAATACTTTGACCTATGAATCGTTATGGCAGAGTTACGGCCAGTATGCATCTCAGTATACAATTGCTTGAGTTTGACTGAGACACTTTAATGAAAGACATGGGCTCAAGAATTCAAAAAGCGGATACAACCTCACGTAGGAAACCTTTTATACTAGTCCCTCTAGATGCCCACAACAGAATTATATGTTGTGGGCATCTATCTAAAGAATTATATAATTACTTTAATGGTCACGTTGTTATTCCCTATTTAGCGTTACTAAGAAATCATTTCTTTGAGGTCATTAGATGATTACTTGAAAAAGCTGTTCATAACCCTTTTGATGAGTTTTTACATATTCTTTCTTGACGATTAGTTTGTTGAAGGACGCGCATTGAAGGCGCACTCATCAAAATGCGACTTTACTCCGTGGAAGGATGTCTATCGGGACACGGCGGACGTGGGGCTACGCCTGGCCGACCGGAATCAGTCAGGCGATGAGAGGCGGACGTGGCGCAAGGCGAACGCAGATTGGGGCCATCGCATTTGAGTACCAGTTGAAAGCACACGTTGTTTTTCTTATCAAAGAATGCTCCGCCTGTAGAAGACATTCTCCCCGGCCGCGGAGCTTGTGAAAAGTGACAACTCGCCTCAGCTGTTCGCGGAAACTGGGCTCCAAATGCTTTCTATACCCTCTTCACAAGTGTTCGTGAAACCAGTGGTAAAACTTACGTGCGCATTCAGTAACACAAAGAACGAGAACTACATTTTACATAATGGACACTGGTTTAAAGCACACCACCATAACTTCCGCGGTTCAGCCATCCAATAATTTAGATGCTCGTGTGATTCTGTGTTTCCGGTCGATGCGACAGCGTGGAAGCTTGTGCGTTCCTTTGCACCCATTGCCTCCGAGGTGGTGCGCTGGCAGATTTCGAAGGCCACGAGCAACCAAAAATGTTTCGGGGTGGCACCGTTGAAGCATTTCTGATGCGCATGCGCAGATGGCGTCCGTAAAGAAGATGCATTGCGCCCAATTTGCCTTCACCTGTAGTATTGCCAGAAGTTTTTTCGAAGTGACTGTAGGGCAAAACTGCACTTTACGCATGTTCACGCGTGGGTTTTGTATGTGTATGCATACCCGTACAAAAAGTTCTTAGATGGGGTAAACCCCCTGCCAGTCACCTGGCTACGCAGGTGACCTTTGCAACGAAAGCTCTGCGTACAAAATTTTGCCTTGACAGTTTATTGTGCCTCTAGCTTGTTCCTCAGTGGCGTTCATTTCGGCTGCTTAAGCAGATATTTGTGGCGCATCGCGGCTCCGCTCCGGGTAGCCCATTGTGGCTACTTGACTGTTTGGCTACACTACGACTCCGTCTGGCGACGAAAATTTCAGGCTTGAGCCATTGCTACTTTCTGGCTACTTTAAACTTCTATTATTGCACATTCAGAGCCGATTTTTGTAATATTTTCACATAAAATACCGAACAAGCCTAACGAGTGCCCTCCATTGCTAAGGGTTTTCGACGCGTTAGTCAGTGCATGCGGATGTTTTGACCCCGCCAGCTGTCTGGTGATCATTGAGACACCCTTTTGAGCACCAGACAATCTGAAGATGTTGCGCGCATGTTGGCAGACGCGGGATAGCACGCTTTTTATGCTGCCCGTAACCGATGTTGACACTAAGAACCAGTTTCTAATGCACATTCATGGCGCGGCTTCTCGCGTGAACGGGACAAAAAAGACCCGTAACAAAGTGAAGCTGGAGTGGTCCTCTTGAGTCATATATCACTACTTGACGCTGGATGTTAATGGGAACTAACAATGATGCCATGGAAAGTATAGTGGATGTTTTTAAAAGCAGGGCTGGGCAAATATACTTTGAAATTGCCTCGCGATACGATACAAGATATTCACTAGCACAATAAAAATTTTTACACCCAAAAGGGTGTAAAAAGGGTGCTTTTACGAGAAAGCACTTTTTGCAACACCCTTTAAAACCCATAAATGGTCGATTGAAAAAAAAGCACCCATTTGTTTGGGTGCTTGCCTCGATAGCACCCTCAAATAGGCTCTAAGGGTGCTTTTGTGCCTGAGAAGGGTGTAGGTGACGATTCATCAGATGGAATATGCAGCATAAGAAGAACACATAATTAAAATACTTGAGATTTCACGTCTCAAAAACCTCGATATGATTATGAGGGTCGTCGTAGTGGAAAGCTCTAGAGATTTTGACCATTTGGTGTTCTTTAATGGGCGCTGATATCGCACAGTGCACAGGCTTCTACCTTTTCGCCTCCATCTGAATTCGACTGCCACGGCGGGTATCGAACCCGCGACCTTCGGATTGGCGGCCGAGCAACGTAGCTACTGCACGAGTATGTGGACCTTGCGTTAAATGACGGCCTAGACTTAGAATGTGTGATGGTGCTCTCCGAATACAGCAGAATGCCAGCAGAAGCAAATCGCGTTTCATCTATAATGGCAATTAACTGCAATCCACGTTACGAAAGCTCACTTTAGCGTTGGTTATAAGCTACATGTTGGCTGTGGATTATATACAGGAACATAATGTTCGCCCGAGTATGGGTGTGTGTGCGTGAGCCTGCGCATGTGTTCGCGTGTAAGCGCGATTGTGTCTACACCCGTGCATGTGTGCGTGCGCGTGTATGTGCGAGTCCGTGCTTGTGTTAAGCGTGCCTGTGCACATGTGTACGCCCATGCATGCGTGCGTTTACGGTCGCGTGTGTGTGTTGCCGTATGTGTGTATACGTGTATGTGTGTGCGTTTGTGAATAAGTATGCGTGTGTATCAGCCCGTGCGCCCTCAAATTTCGTGTGTGTGTGCGTGGGGGGGGCACTGCTTCTTAGTGTTTAAGGTCCCACACCTGTTCAGACTGGGAGTCTATATGGGAGGTGGCTTAAGAAATGACGGTGGTCAACGCACTGTACACGGACTATTCAGTACATGTAAAACTGCTGCACATTTTCGTACCTCATCATTGCTTACGAACTTGCTGTGGTAGCTGATTAGGTCCGCTGAGGCGCTTCTACGCGCGAAAACGTGGGTTATGACCAATTCACACGGAAAGCTGTCACTGCACTTAAGCACAATCATCGTTTATATTAACAACGTTTAACAAGAACGTGCCCTGCCTTTGCTACAGGTGCTTAGCTAGCTCATTGGGCAACCATATGGAATTATGTGCTGATCATGTGGTCAGCAAAAAGTTTGTTATAACAACCTCGACACGGTTCGTGGTGCGTGACAAGCCTTCTAAACATCCGCGACTGTGGATTAATTTGTTCCAGCTTCGACTACGCATTCAGTGTTTGCGGCACCGTACGCGGAATAGCCAGACACAGACAATGCGAAATGAAATTCCTCTGGAAAAAGGTGTAGCGATGCTCTCCCGCTAATGCCACCGAGGACGAAATAATTATTGTTTCTGGCCATTCCATGGTGCACTTTGTTTTCCGCAAGTTTTGCTTCACTATTTTTCGCCCACTGCAATCGCATTCCGTCAAGATACTCAAAGAAACCGAGGCTGGTAAATAACCTGCGTCGCTGCGCGACTGGCTGGAAGGAGAGTTGCCATTTACAAGGAGTCATTCCGCGTCGAACGGCCGTCCGCCGTATGCGCCATAGCGTTTGCCTTTCGGCGCCGTCTTGGCGGGTTTCCTGCTCCACCCCCCCCCCCGCCCACCCCGGCCAGCGTTGCTCCCACAACGGTGGCGTAGATAAGCGAATAGTTGCGTCACCGAACACCTGCGTCAACAGCTGCGGCGCCACCGCCAGTGCCTCCTCCTTCTGTTTCTCAACGTTGCTCTCTCTCTGTCTGATCCGTCTTTCAAATGCGTTGCGTTGGTCTGGGGTCTTGGTCGCTGTGTGTGTTCTAGCGAACAGGCGCATACTCAATGGTGGTCACGCATGACACCGTGTTCGAAGTGACGCTCGGATTAAGGAATATTCATGGAGTGGTGGACACGGACAACGTGGGCCTGTGAACGGTGAGTGTGCTATTTTCGTAGGTAGTAATCATACAGCGCTAGCTGGGCGCCTGCAGCAGCTCTGCCGAAGTAGGCTGCCAGCCATTTGCAACAGCATGCGTTCGCGGGCCTGTTGCAGATGCCCGAATAAACGTGTGACTTAACGAGTTCACACTGCTATGCGCGATGCTGTGTAAGTGCCTGCATCACTCATACAGTGAGTGATGTGATCACTTAACAAGGGCGCGATTAGTTGCTGATCGCACATTGTCTCTACACTGCACAAAGTGATTGATATTGTTTTAAGATGTGCTTTGGGCTACATCGTAATAACATTTCTATTAATACTCAAATGTGCAACGTGCTTCTGTAGGTGTAAGCGTAAAAAAGAAAGAAAAAGAAAAAAATTATGTACAGAGGCGCACTGTGCGAAATGGCTTTTTTTTGCTTAAAGACGGTATAGTTGGAGGTGCTGATATGCCGCGATGCTCCCAGCACGTGCGCCTCGGTCTTTTAAGCTATTTAGGACAAGTGTCACCAGCAACAGGAAAAGATCTAGCAGACTTCCAAAGGCGCGTTGTCGTGGCCATCGCCGTGCGTTGTTTTCCCTCGTTTCTGTTTGCTGTTTTCGTGCTTTGCCTTTCGTCTGCGATAACGTTCGGCGTTATAACAGAATCGAGAGAGTATACGTGACTGTGGGAGCTATGTGCGGTACCTCAAGCATAAGCCATGGCTGCTGCAACGTAGACGGCGTCAGCGCGCGTTGGTGTCGTTCGAGCGCTCCTACTTGCTTGATTGTGTTTAACTGAATATTTAGGCATGGGTTAGTTTGTAAATCCCGTGGTCAATAATCGCTAATAGCGTGCCCCTGATTGCCATCAGAGGATGGATGGGCTTGGTTGTCGAAATATGCCAGACGCTTTTTCTGAAAGCAAGCTTTGAAAAATTTTTTTAAAGGAATACTTTCATACGTGCTAGGCAGTGCCTATTGCAGGCCCGCAACTCTTTAAAAACTGGACGAGCTATCACACCTTTTATCAAATTACAATGAATTAAGATGATTGAATTATAGATGACGAATTTCTGTGCTAGATTAGGTGCACAAAACACATGTTCGCAGCCCTACGTCTAGAAAGCAGGCAAATAGGAAGCACAGCGTCAAATTTGGATTAGATTCCATTGACGCAGCGGCTTGTGAGGGTAGAAAGAACGAGAAAATTGTTCATTTTTGATGCCCTTATAGAGGCAATCAGAATTGCACTGATTGGTGACTTGTAACAATTCCTCAGATTGTTAGAGGCGTGATTGAAGTCTGTCAATCTTTTACTTTTTTTTTGCAGACCTCTTCGCTAGTGCCACGCCCAAGATCATTTGTTCTCATGTAAAAGAGAAAGCAGAGATGTTTTCACTGTTTGTACATGAAGAGGTAAGTTTCTTGTGCATTTTGATTAATGCTACATGTTCTGAACGTTGTACTTTAAGAATTGTTTTTCACACTGGCTCACTACCCTAGAAGGAATTTGATTCTTAGGTGAGTTAAGGCTTTCGTAAGTGCCATTTTTGAGCTGTAGTCTTACACTTCACCTCATTTCGGGAATTTGCTGTATGCTGGAAAACTCTTATCTTTATCATACGAAATTATTGGAATGTATGGGTTGTATGCTTCGAGTTCAGTGTAATGTCAATTACACGCCATTTCGAAGGATACACACTACACATTCTTTATATATGGTGCTGCCAGAACAGCACGAACATCCTTTTATGGGAAGTCATATTTGCTCTTATTACAGGATGAGAGGGTGCCGCTGACGTCCTGCGTAGTCTACCCCGGCCCCAGCCTAGAACAAGCCTACTTCCTTAACCTCCACATCGATAACCGAAATATCTTCCGTGTCAGTAATGACGAAGAAGGAGTGACAGCACTGATGAGTTGATTTTTTTTATTTTCAACATTGTCTACGGCCGCAAGGCCTTTAACAACCACCGTGATTGAGCGGCTTTTTTTCGGCGTTAGTTTGGAGTTTATCAAAGAAGTTGTTCAGGCAGTACGACACTGAAAATTTTAGTGTCAGAATGCCTGAACAACTTTTTCTAGTGTGGTCATGGTAGATGAACAAATATTGTTATTTGTGTAAGTTATTTTGCCTAAATATAGCTGGGCCATTCCGTGCCAAACGTCCCAGCCACTTTGACGACCATCTGAATTATATCTGAAAAAAAATGTGCTGACTTACTGCATTGAAAACAGTGAACTGATAGAATTTTCAGCGAGAAAAAAAGTTTTGTTCATGTGGCTGGCTTATAACTTCCTGGCATAATGCCGTCTGTGTGCTGTTTGTGGAAAATTTTGTTTTAAAACTACCGCTTATTTTTTCTAAAGCAAATTCGGTCTACCTGTTAAGTAAATGTGCTTCCGTAAGGTATTTGAAGCTCAATAATAATAGTGCAATTTTTAGCCACATTCGCTTCCTAGAATAAAGCCAAAATGTGTTATGTTTGCATTTTTTATTGCAATATTGCACTTTGTATGAATATCTGAGCAGTGAATACTTACTCCACAGAAGGTATATTTTGAGGAAAAAATATCTTTATACCTCTCAAGCTGCTGAAATATACGAGAAAATATCACGAATTTCACAAAATCGTGATTTTTGTCCGTATCGAGATGCAATTTGCTCCATGTTGTGATACAATGAAAACTCATCATTATACCTAAACTGTAAGAAAATGAAATTCTTTCTGTAATAAAAATCTTATCGCAAAAAAGACAGGAAAGAGCGCTGTCAACTGAATTTTATTGAAGGTGCTACGAGCGTTTTTATACTGAGCACAAAACCAGGGCTCATCTGCAACAACACATGTGTGACCATGACAAAATAATTTTAACCGAGAAAAGAATACTCTTTTTCGGAAAAGATAAGTGAAGTTGTACTGATGCATTGATCCTTGGCCTTCCTGATAAAGAGTTCTAAAATCTCTCATTTTTCTGCTTGCTTTTTTTTCAAAAACCGTGTTTTATGAAACCTAGGACTATACTTACATTCTTTACGGTGTCCGGCCATGAGACTACTATAGCCCTTCTTAACATTTAAAGCATGCTGTCTTGCTTGATCATTGAAGCATTGCCCAGTTTGTCTTATGTTTACTTTTCCACGTGCTAGCGGTATCTCATACACATTAGATTGGCATTCAGTAAACCTATTCTAGTGACGAATGGTGCAAGATTGACTATTCCTGTTGCTGTAAGTACATGCACTTTGGAAAGCTTGCAAGGGGTGGAAAACAACAATGTCATATCTGCTGGCTCTTTTCCTAAAATTGTGAGACACCTTATGTACGTAGTACCGTGTGACATGCAAAGGTGATTGGTCATTCTCTTTTTCTTTTGGTCCTGTTTCCTTTAACTTTACTTTCTGCAGGAGGGTTTCACAAACAAGTGTGATGATACTGTTGGGGTATTGGCTGGTGCTATCAGCGCAGGAGTGCTAAGAATGTTCTGCCTTTTGATAGTGGGCGTTCAAAATTAGTAGAAAGAGAAATTGATACCACATGGATTCAGACCACCCTTCAGAAGTCATGTTAGCACAAGGGTGAGGTCAGGCTTAAAAACCAGATTAAAAGACTAAAAGATGCTGGGTATCCCAACAGAATCATCACACCCGTTTTCAAAACCCTCCTGCAGAAAGTAAAGTTAAAGAAGACAGGACCAACAAAAAACAATGACCAAAACCTTTGCATGTTATACCACATCGCGTGTCTCACAATTAAAAAAATAGCCAGAAGATATGATATCGGCGTGTTGTTTTCCACCCCTTGCAAGCTTTCAAAAGTGTGTGTACTAAACAGCAACAGGAATAGTCAATCTTGCTCATTCGTCACGAGAATAGGTTTACTTAATGCCAATTTAACGTTTGTAGAAGTATTTTTATCAGGTAAACCAATGATCAGTGCATCACTACACGTTCACTTATCCTTTCGGAGAGGGAGTATTCTTTTCACAGTTAAGATTATTTTGTAGTGCTCGCACGTGTCGTCGCGCATGAACACGGTTCTTGTACTCCGTATAAAAGTGCTCGTAGCACGTTCATCAAATTCAGTTGACAGTCTGTGCTCTTTTCTGTCCTTTCTGTCTCTTCCTAAAGTTGTCGCGCTGTGACTAGCACACAACGAGGAAGAACCAACACTCCCAAATTAAGCTCTTGTTACGTAACACGTAGACCGAGTTTCGTATGGAAAGAAGGAGCGGTGCTTTTAAAATAAAATTTTTCACACACAACACCTACACGGCATTCCAGGAAGTTCAGAAGGCAGCCACATGACCAAATATTTTTCTTCTCCTAAATATTCCAGAAGTTCACTATTTTCAATGCAGCACAAGTTTTTCGAATACGTTTGAGATGGTTGCCAAAATGGCTGGGACATTTGGCATAAAGTGACCCAGCTGTGTCATTAGCCATAATTATGCATTACCTCTTTTGTTTTTTGTGTGTCCTGACTCAGTTTTGTGTTCGTTTTTAGCTTATTGTGTTTCCGATCATTGTATTGGTTCCCTAAGTATTCGCTAAAGTTATATGTGCGAAAACCCGTATATGTTTGCATGTACATCATTTCTCATAACGAAATGTTATACATCTAGGAATACAAAGCTTAAACCACTGTGATTGTATACATTTGAAAACACTATCCATATATATTTTTGTGTGCATCACTTCTTGGGAACAATTGTGTACATGAAGGCGTATATAGTGAAATCATGGTGATTGTATATATTTGGAATAATCATAAGTATATATTTGCCTGTATTTCATTCCTATTAACCGATTGTGTACATGAAAGAGTATTAAACTGGAAACCACTGGGATTGCAGATACTTGAAAGAATTATAGGGATATATTAGCGTGTATTTCACTTGTAGTCTCTATGTACTTGAAGCAGTATACTAAACTAAAACCAGTGTAATTGTATGTTGCAAAGAATTGTCAATAAAGTGAAACTGAAAAAATATAATAGACATTTGAGGTGTTGCATGTGTATTGTACGTATACGTGAACGTATGTCTGGTGAAAAAGTTGTGTGGCAGAAGAAAAGTTTGTTTTATTTGCCTATTAAATAAACGCAATATGCAAGGGCAGCAAAGCTTCATTTTCTGTAACGCGCATTATGCATATACTGTGAAGTATACGTAGATACAGCACAAGTTCATACACGATTGTACGCGTTTATATTTTTGCCCACACGCAATGAATGGAGCTCGACAGGTGGCGCACCATCGATAATCAGGACCACTTTCTTCAAGTAGTGTGTAATCAGTGCATGCTGATATCTATTAGTGCTGTCTAAAAGAATACTGCAACCCCTGCCATGGGCACTCAACACCCTTGTGCACCCTTCTCGCACCCTCCTCAGAGGGTGCTAAAAAGTGATGGACATCGAAGGCACCCTTCCTTAAGGGTGTTTTTTTAACACCCTACAGTTTTTTACATGTACATACTATTTTAAGGGTGCATGGTAAAGCACCCTTTTTGGAAGGTGCTGAATTAACACCCTTAGGGTGTCGTCCACGGGACAAGCTGATTTACACCCTTCTGGGTGTAAAAATTTTTACTGTGATAGTATGATATGCAAGGTATATGCCACTAATCCCCGATCCTTAGTGACAAATACCTTGCATATCATGACCGGTTGCTGATGAGCATGCTTGACCAAAATATTGTGACCAAAATATTCGTTACGTAGACGACTTTTTAATTTTCATCGAGTGCAGCGACGCTGCCTGCCAGCACCTAACCGACGGTATTGTAATGACTTTTAATGAATGTTTTAAACCGCTTTTATTGACTCATGAGATGCCAGTTGACAACAGCTTACGCTTTTTAGATTTGAATTTAATTCTTTCACCGGACCATGTGTGCTGGCTATTTGAACCTAGAAATGGAAAACCTCTTTTACCTTATGACTCTTCCCATTCCAAGTTAGTTAAACGAAGCATCACAAATCTTGGTCTCATCAATCCTCTTAGGAAAATCGTGTGATCATGTCATGCAGCGCAGCTTTGCAGCTCAAGCTTAACGGCTTTTGAGTGCTGGGTACCCAGCTATCCGACTGGCATCTATAGCTGAAAAGCTATTAAAACAGATAAAGAAAGGCTGCAACTTCGAGGTTCAGCCGGAATCTAACGACCGAAAAAGACCCGTAGTTTTACCCTACGTGCCCCGCCGCGGTGGTCTAGTGGCTAAGGTACTCGGCTGCTGATCCGCAGGGCGCGGGTTCAAATCCCGGCTGCGGCGGCTGCATTTCCGATGGAGGCGGAAATGTTGTAGGCCCGTGTGCTCAGATTTGGGTGCACGTTAAAGAACCCCAGGTGGTCAAAATTTCCGGAGCCCTCCACTACGGCGTCTCTCATAATCATATAGTGGTTTTGGGACGTTAAACCCCACATATCAATCAGTTTTACCCTACGTACATGACATTTCCCACCGGCTAAAAAAGATAGGGGAGAAATGCAGCATCAAAGTTGTGTTTTCAGCAACGGATAAGTTACAGCGGCTTTGCAAAGCAGTCAATCCTCTCAAACAACGTACCACTGGTTGCTCAACCAAGCACAAAACTCGGTTTGTGCCGTGTGTAGCGGGGGTTGTTAACGCGATTCCACTCTCATGTGGTAAGTGGTATTTCGGCCAAACGGGGCGCTGCCTTAATGAAAGGCTAAAAGAGCACCCTTATAATGTTCACAAAGCAATCCAGGGCCACATTGATATTCGTTGCCGCGATTGTGGAGGTTCCCCCATGTTTGATCAATGTGAAGTGGTAAAAAAAGCACCCGTCACAATTAACTCGGGAAATGATAGAAGCGCATTGTATAGCAAGAGCTGGCATCACGTGTATTAGCGCCCCTTCCTTGGTTTTATCTGAACATGAAGTGGCCTTCCTTAATCAGGATAACCGCCTATGAATCTGTGATATGTGACGGTGTGATGTTGTGTGTAATCTTTTCAGTGCGTTAGGGTGGTTTTGTATGCTTGCGCCGGTCTACATATTTGATGCAGTTTGACAATAAAGCTCAGTTGTAAGTTAGCGCTCTGTTCTTTTGTGTCGGTCTGCTCGGCCGTTTCTTCTTCCCCGTAATGCGCTATACCAGTTCAAGTACGTGTTGCGCATACTCTGACTAGTAATTGTTGAGTTTTAACGTCCTACAACTACGATATGTATATGAAGATCGCAGATGTTCAGGGCTCCAGAAATCTCAAGCATGCGGTGTTCTTGGTGCCATTCCTGGCACCAAGAACATTAAGAACTTGGACAATCAATTTAACCATGTAGTTCCTTGGTGCCATTCCTGGCACCAAGGAACTACATTGTTAAATTGATTATCCAGGTTAACCTGATCCCCAACAGATGATACCTTCGTGTATTACACACAATCATCAACATAAACTTGAACTGGTATAGCGCAATATGGGGAAGAAGAAACGGCTGAAACGGTAGCGCTCTGTCCTCTTGTGTCGGTCTGCTCAGCCGTTTCTTCCCCATAATGCGCTATACCAGTTCAAGTACGACGAACCAACTCGCCCAATCTTCAACACTCGTGGACATCAACATAAAGCTTTAAATTTACGGAAAGATCAGTGATTGTGTCATTTATGAATGAAATATGTCAAAAAGGTCCGAGGACCAAGCCTTGACGCATGCCGGAATGCACAGGAAGTTTACTAAAATTGCTGTCATTAAGTGCAACACACTGCTGTATGTTTTGAAAATATGCTTATATCCACGTTCAAGTACGACGAACCAACTCGCCCAATCTTCAACACTCGTGGACATCAACATAAAGCTTTAAATTTACGGAAAGATCAGTGATTATGTCATTTATGAATGAAATATGTCAAAAAAGTCCGAGGACCAAGCCTTGACGTATGCCGGAATGCACAGAAAGTTTACTAAAATTGCTGTCATTAAGTGCAACACACTGCTGTATGTTTTGAAAATATGCTTATATCCACGATGTCAGTTTCGAATTTCCCAAAATACATTGTAGTTTAAAAGGTAATTTTATATGCGATACCTTATAGAGGGACTTTTGAAAATTCATAAAAATTACATCCAGCTGCTCACCTTCATTTAGTGCTGTAGACAAATTCTGGATGGTTTTAACCAGCTGTGTAGTGGTTGAATATCCACGTCAAAAACTGTGATCTGCTTTTGTAAGAACTTTGTGTTGTTCAAGAATTGTAATAATGTGTTTATAGACTATGAGCTGTAAAATTTTACAAGCTGTAGAAGTTAGCGAAACTGGTCGATAGTTATTTGAGTTTTATCACTTGCTTTATGTAAATGCTTAATACGGGCAATTTTCCAGTCTTCAGAGAGCACACCTTCATTCAGAGACCTAGTGTAAAATACACATAAATATATTGTACACCACTCAGTGTTTCGTTTCAACAAATCATTTGGTATCTCATCTGATTGAACAAATTTTTTTACATCCATAATCAACAACAATATAAAGATACCCTCTTCAGAAATGGTCACATCCAATATTAGAGGTAGATTTGCATCTAGAGAAAGGAGATGATTATTATCTCTTTTATAGACACTGTTAAAGTAGTTATTAAAGGCCGCACAGGCAGCTTTGTCGTCACTTTTTTAATTTTTCATCTAAAAGAAATTTGTCGAAAGAACACGTTCCTGGACTGACCTCTTTCTGAAATTTTCTTGGGCACGTCCTAATAAATGCCGGTAACTTTTCATTAAAGTACTATTCTTTGTCACAAATAGTTTATCTTTAATTTCTTCACGTATATTGTAAATCAATGTTATTACATTAGAACTGTTTGCCTTATTCGACATTTGTTCAACCATTTCAACTTTCACTTCAGCTGTAGTGTCTGTCTTGTTATCCAGGGATGGGAATTTTCTGCTTTCTTTGAATTTAAGGAATGAAACGCTGCCCGCAGTCTTTAATTATTCTCTTAAGACAAACCCACAGTTCTTCAACGCTACAATTACCTGCGTTGAAATGATCATATTGAAAGGTTAGAACGTCGATTTTTGATTCATCATCTGCTTTTGAGAAATTAGAGATTTTTTTCACCATTCTCTGCTGATTAAGTGCAACTCTCTTTTTGTGTCAGTACCACAACCTTGTGATTCGATGTGCCAGTGGTGACGCTGCACGACATACTTCCTTTAATATTGCCACTCACAAGACTAGAGATGAATATTGCCACTCACCTAGGTTAGATTTCGTCCCCTGTTCTGCTCTGGTTGAATCGGTAACTATAGTTGCATGAGATCATATTTAAACACTATATCACATATTTCAACATCTACAGCTTGACATGGGTTTGATGAAAATGTTTCCCAATTCATATTGGTCATATTTGAGTCTCCCGCTATAACTTGTTTATCTTAGGATTTTACATTAATGCAGGTAATCTTCAAGCTTAGCAATAACATCAAGGGAAGCATTTGGTGGCCTGTAAACAGCACCAAGAATATATCTAACGTCGCCATTAAACAGTTTGCAAAAATGGCTTCTAGCCCCGCTGCGGTGGTCTAGTGGCTAAGGTACTCGGCTGCTGACCCGCAGGTCGCGGGATCAAATCCCGGCTGCGGCGGCTGCATTTTTGAAGAAGCGAAAATGTTGTAGGCCCGTGTGCTCAGATTTGGCTGCAGGTTAAAGAACCGCAGGTGGTCGAAATTTCTGGAGGCCTCTTTTATGGCGTCTCTCACAATATTATGGTGGTTTTGGGACGTTAAACACCACACATCAATCAATACCTATCAATAAATTATTCAAAAATGGCTTCTATGTCGGCGACGTATGGCATTTTTACAGCACGTGTTTTATTCCTAAAACAATAGCAACGCCCCCTCCCCTCTCGTGTCGGTCTTTACGGGGCACTCTGTAATATATATGTACAAACTCAGTAGCAAAAACATCATCTGGTAGCCATGTCTCAGTTAGTAACACAACATCTGGGTCATGTGCTAAAACCACGCCTTCCAATTTTTCACCCTTATTAACAATACTACGACAATTTACATTTACCACCACAAAACACCTTTTATCTAGGTTTCATGAACTTTAGTTTGGTTAGACAACTCTTATAATTTATTTTTATCGTCATCCCAACCAAAAGTCTTCCCCCTAATGCTTATTTTGTAAAAAAAGAACTTACCTTTAGATCAGTTTGTGTGTTCACGCGATAAACTTTGCCACAATTTTTTTTCTGATATCATGAACACGAGCGAAATGGTCTTCGTAGACCCAATCACACCAAAGTGACAAAAGATAATAATAGTAATGAGAGTGCATGAGAGCATAGTTGCAGAAATCGTCGCGATACTACGCGGCTAGTCACGCTACTGCCACGTATAGCTACGATTACCTGGTAATGAGTAATAGTGAAAATATAGGGAGGGCAAAATGAAACTAATTATAAATAAACTAGAAAAGCCATGGTTTGAAGCATTCGTGGCGAATAAGTTGAGAAGGACGATGCAGGTGGCATACCTATATATATATATATATATATATATATATATATATATATATATATATATATATATTTATATATATATATATATATATATATATATATATATATATATATATATATATATATATATATATATATAGTAATGTCAAAGAAGCATGAAGTATCGTCCGCTTAGCTGTCAAGCTAAGACTGCAGCGAATGAAAATCAGTGCTTATGAAAAATGGCCGGAGATGGCTTGGTGGCGACGTTCATAACGAAAATGAGCATTTGGCATCACAATGTTTTTAGATGCGGAGCATCTAATACTCGAGGCTTGTAGTGCGGCGCCGTCCGCAAGCTTCCTCCTCCTTCTTCCACCATCTGTGCATCCCTTCCTCCTCTACACACCGCGCGCGCTTCACTCCTCCACCATCTGTGCACCCTTCCTCCTCTACACACCGCGTGCGCTTCTCCTCTTCACGAACATTCGCTAGCTGTATAATGTAGCGTGAATGCGCCGTCACGCTTCGAGAACATCGGCAGCTGACGCGCGCGCATGCGCCGTCGCGCTTCGAGAACATCGGCAGCTGACGCGCGCGCATGCGCCGTTGCGCTTCTCCCCCTTCTCGAACATTCGACAGCTGACAGTGCATGCGCCGTCGCGCTGTATATATACTCAAGGTCGGTGCTCGCTGGCTCAGTTGCCGCTCGTCGGTTGGTTTGTACGGCGCGTCGACGTCCAAGGTCGCGGTGAAATGAATTCCAACGAATCGACAAACACAATGATCGACGTCCCTTCGACCAGCGCCGCCCTTTCGCATACGTGTGTACGTGTTCACTCATTTAACACCCCCTCCTACAACCACGTTAACCAATTTAGCCATCGACCCAAGTAAGTCGCAATTTAACACGCCATTTCACAACCACGTTAACCAATTTAGCCATCGACCCAAGTAAGTCGCACTTTAACACCCCGTTAACCAATTATATGCTCCGCATCCTCCTCAGTGTTCCCCCGAGGGAAGCTGCGGGCAATTTTTTTTTAATCCCCTTTCTAAGATCTTGAACATGAATCCTAATTATTCCAAATATTGTGACGCAAACTCAACATGGTCATTTTACTAAGCAGTAAGCAGAATGTTAGGTGCGTTATACTCAGCGCAGGCCTACATAATGGCACATTTTGGTGTCCCAAGTCAACCTAAGAGAAGAGTAAACTCAAGTGACTGTAAATATGTATGTAATAGCGAAAATAAAGCCGACAGTTAAAGGTAAGGATAAAACAAAACTTTTATTTTGGCTGTGCTTTTAAAAAAGGCATATTACATTCATGGTATGGTATTGCATGATAAATTTTATTGAGATTCTGAAGATCAACGCTTAGGTTTGCACAGGGGGTTCCCAATTGGAAAATTAAGGTTAAACCTTGCTGCCGTATTGTGGGCCTTCTGGACGGCCTGTATTTTCATGAGACAAAAAAAAACAGCTCGGAGCCCTAGGTGATGTATGGGATGCAGTTGAAGAGAACTAAGAAAGCACTTTTGCTAACAAGCACATTACAATTTCAAAAGTTCTTTTAACAGAAACACCAGGACGAAAGCGGCATGGTACACGGAGATATCGTCTGATAAGTATAATTTTTGTTCTATTAGACACAGCATCAGCACCGGCTGTGCTATAGTTCCACGCTGGAGAGCGGCATCAGAATTTGTGCGGTAATCGCCACACGCATTTTGGTACGCGGCGCTTGTAAGTCGCTAAGGGTCATGGCTCTGACACAACTAAGGAAGGGAAGAAATCTCGAAAACGAAAAAAAAAACACGTGGGTAAGCATTCGAACGTAGTTTCTGTAGAGACTGCGCGAGCTCAGTCGTGTTGCTCTGATTTACCGAATGGGACGCGCATACATCATCAAGTTATCACCTGCCCTTACTAGTATAGTCAGATGAAAAGATAAAGCAATCTCACTGCCCTTAGTCTTATTAGGGTAGTTAATGGCGCCAGTATCAGCCTGAGCAGTGGATTTCAGTCAACGACTAACGTTTCGTATGGTATATAGCGTTGGGACTACAGTAACTTGTAGCCCCGCCGCGGTGGTCTAGTGGCTAAGGTACTCGGCTGCTGACCCGCAGGGCGCGGGTTCAAATCCCGGCTGCGGCGGCTGCATTTCCGATGGAGGCGGAAATGTTGTAGGCCCGTGTGCTCAGATTTGGGTGCACGTTAAAGAACCCCAGGTGGTCTAAATTTCCGGAGCCCTCCACTACGGCGTCCCTCATAATCATATAGTGGTTTTGGGACGTTAAACCCCACATATCAATCAACAGTAATTTGTATATTAAAATAAACCATGCATTATCGCGGAAATACAGACACATATACTCGTCTTGCGAGACGTATCGCGATACAGTTAGAAGATATTCAAGAAGTATCTATGATAGCATCTCAGATACATGCATCTTCGATACTGTCCAGCCCTGACTAGAAGTAATTGTGAAGGTGCTTCTGATAACTTCCCCGATACTTTACTTGGTGCCTACTTTCCTTATTATTGTGCCTAAAAAGAAAACTAGGTCTCACATCTACGCTTCTTTTCTACCTAAAGCTGGACTAGCACTATGGCAACTACTAACCATACTCGGTCTTTCACTTGGAGCATGACCTACCTCTACCATGAATGGTCCTTCATTGAATGATACTACAAGGAAAAATAAGTTACAGCAACGTCACGGCATCCCCTTGGGTTATCAATTTGATCCCTTCTGAAAAGTCAAAATGAAATTTATGTTTTCTGAAAAATCGAAAACACTGTTGCGAAGTGCGTTGCGATTGGCTTCCGTAATGAAGACGCCACTGTACACGCCGTATATTTGTCCCGTGGTTGTCGATCGGCGCCTTTGTTACACGCTGTGTGCCGTGGCTCGCCGTGGGCGCGACGACGGCGGGTGCCACGGTGGCGGCGGCACTACTCTTTCAGTATCCTTTGTGTCATGGAGTGGGTTGAGTGTCTTGGTAGTTTTATCGTCGTGAATAGACGCCAGACAGCCCATGCGGCGCTGTATTTAGCACTATCGCCATTCTGCTTCGCAACAGCTGTGGAAATCGGTGAACCTGATTTGATCGATATCCACCATATGAATATGAGAGACGCCGTAGTGGAAGGCTCCGGAAAATTCGACCACCTGGGGTTCTTTAACGTCTACTTAAAACTAAGCACACGGGCCTGTGTACGGCATTTCCGCCTCCATCGAAAATGCAGCCACCACAGCCAGTAAATCGGTAAAACGAAAGTCATTTACGTCCGTGGAAATTCATAACGCAACAGTAGCGTCGACTGGGGTCTTTCTTCGTCAAGCGCGGACCTGTTGTGACTGCTCTTGCTTTCGCTGTAGTTCTGGCGAGCAAACCAGCAGACACTTCATGGTGGTTCGTTCAGGCTCCGGAGACTCAGCGCTATAGTCATGGTTACAAAGAACATGCACACTCGTAGTGGTTGCCGGGCATCTGGTTGAAAGGAGTGAGGTTGATGTGAATGTTCGCTTTTATTGGCATTCCCAAGTTTTTACAAATAGCCCCGCCGTGGTGGTCTAGTGTAAGGTACTCCACATATCAATATCACATATTGAACCCGCAGGGCGCGGGTTCAAATCCCGGCTGCGGCGGCTGCATTTCCGATGCAGGCGGAAATGTTGTAGGCCCATGTGCTCAGATTTGGATGCACGTTAAAGAACCCCAGGTGGTCTAAATTTCCGGAGCCCTCCACTACGGCGTCCCTCATAATCATATAGTGGTTTTGGGACGTTAAATCCTACATATCAATCAAGTTTTTACAAATAAAAAAATGAATACCTCTGTAAAGAACTCTTTTCTTTATATGTCTTTTGTTATTGCTTATTTCGTGATTATAAAATCAGGCGAAGCGCAGGAAGGGATTCACTTGCATTTGTAGCGCTTTACTCTACTCCTTTTCGCCCCTTGCTCAGCGATATGTGAAGTTGAATGGCGCCAACTTATCTCGCTCGGTTGGCATGTCAACTACGGGAAAGATAAAGTCAGCAAGTTGTAGCGAGCAGAGAATGGAACCCGCCGTGAGCTACGCCGAGCAAATCAACCATGCATTCGTCGAAGATATCCTAATGAGGCAACACGTGTTTTCCACGGCTCTGCGGTGTGTTTACCCGGAAATTTCTAGTTCGGTGAAGGTCTTCCAGCGTTTTCTAAGTTGATTGGTATGTGAATTTAACGTCCCAAAAACACCATATCATAATGAGAGACGCCGTAGTGGAGGGCTCCGGTTATTTCGACCACCTGGGGTTCTTTAACGTACACCCAAATCTGAGCACACGGGCCTACAACATTTCCACCTCCATCGGAAATGCAGCCACCGCAGCCGGGATTTGATCCCGCGACCTGCGGGTCAGCAGCCGGGTACCTTACCCACTAGACCAAGGCGGCGGGGCAGCGTTTTCTAAAGGCAACAGGTGAGCACAAGAATGGGGATTTGTAATTTAGGCAGATATTAATTTTTCCTGATTACATATGAGAAAAACCAGTTCACTGCAACCCTGACTGGACCAAGGAGGATACATAAAACTTGCTGGAGTGGAAGCCGCCTATGCGCCGCTACGGGGAGAGTGAAGCCGCGCCGAGCATGCGGCGGCCATGTTGCCAGTGGCAGAAAAGAGCCGAGCGCTGCAAATTTAATGCTTCACCGCGCTGCAGGTGAATTGACTCGTGTGTTTATAAAGCAACGAAAACAAGTAACTCTGGTTGTAAATGTTTATTGCGACTTGTACGCAGCCAAGTGGCATGTAGAGAACTCAAAGTGCATATACATCAAATCGTGATGCCTAAAGCAAACACATGATCGAAAACATAGGTGCCCTACTGGTGGTTGAAAATTATTGCCCTTGTCAAAAGTGGTCCCACCTTACTTTTGACCGATTCTCGTTTTTTTTCCCTTCGTCATGTGTTGTATCCTCACTTTTACGAATTGTTCAGCGATTTGCCTGCACAAACTGTAAACCTGATTATCAAGCGCATCAAAGTCTAGGACGTGCTGCTCTAGTTTATGGAACCAGTTTTTCTCGGAGGAAGCTCATAGATTTTTCAGGATGAGGTGTCTTGCTCTTGACTTCACCGTTGCGATGGAATCACATTCAGCCTGTAGCCACCTCAGTCCTCGACTTTTTTACAGGGGCTAATGACATCTCGCAACGGTAAAACAAGACCACCTCGCCTCTACATTTAATTAAAGGTGTCAGCTCATCTGAGTGCATGGCTGCTATGCACTCTTCACAGGTAGGTGCAGTTCGACCTTTCGAACAATGAAGCCTGCTATGTATGGCACCACGGAATTGACAAAAGCAGAAAAGCTTTCGGGCTAGTAAATGCGAGGCGTATTGTCGTGGTCATCGAGCTGCAGGACTGGGGCCTAGCGCATGTCAGTGAGATTGCTTCTTGGATCTACCATGGCTGCAGGAGTCGTTGCATTCAATACGGAAAGAACATCTTGGGAGCAGTGTCCAGAACTTGAAGACGTGACTTCCGTCTGAACCAATAGACGTTTGTATGCAGCTATAGACTGCGAGGCTGTTGGGTTGTTGTTATGGCCGCCTCATCCACGCATTGATTCAAAGAAGTTTTCGGCATAGTCTTGACTGAGTTTGTGTGTCAGTAAGTATATTTCAGCTGACCCTGGCTGACAAGTCTGTCAAACATTATTTCGGTGCTTGCCATGCATATCCAAAAACCAATGAATCCATTTTTTTCAGTCCTTCTGTCACTGCCGGATCTTTCAGCCCGTTTATGTACGTTCGAGTCTCCACAAAAAAAAGCGACTTCCAGAATGCTTCGTTCCCCTACCGAAGGGGCGCTTTGTACGACCTTGCCAGCGGGTTCCTGGAGTTTAAGATGTTAAAAATGCCATCAAAAGTTCTAATAAACGTAGATCTTGTGCTGGCACCCTTGAATTGCGGCAGCTTTAGCTTTTGTTCGCAGAAGTCCAAAGCGTCGGCAACTGAGGCACTCGTTCAGTTGTACAGCATATCACACCTTCATTTTCTTGCTTTTCCCATTGGACGTGGACTTTCGTAAGTTTGTTTCCGAGCCACAACCCTTCTTCACGTTGAAGTGCCTTCAATGCCACTTCATAACCCCATTTCACATGCTTCCCTTCAATGTCAAAGAGGTGATCAAAGTACTCTGGCGCGAAGTGCACAGAGCGAAGTGGTCTCAGTCTTTCGCATGCTACTTCTCACGGCGAACGGCCCACTCCCAGAGGCTCTGCGTTACGGGATTTTTAGTAAACCTGTAAAACAAATCCGGACTGTTATGTTTTGCACGCTTAGATCGCGTCAGCTATAGCTCCCTTTAGTAACGAGCGCGGAATGGCTATGTCGAAGACGTTTTCGTGTACGTACAGGTGGAATGTGAGGCCACAACCTTTTTTCAACCTGTTGGCACATCCGTAAAGTACGCAAGAGGCAACCATTGTAAACCATTTGTCTTTACAAGTCGACAAGGTGAAACAAGAACGGACGAAATCAGCAGCTCGCGAGGGCGCTGAGCACGCTTTTTGCCAATGGCAAGATGGCGGCGGCTGGCTTCACTCGCACAGCGTCCCTTCCACTCCAGGAAGTTTTATGTATCCTCCTTGGACTGGACTGACAGAAGTGCTGTGCCGCTTGACTAATTGGTGAAGACCGCAGCCAAGCCCCTGCTGGAAAAATGCGTTTATTGAAAGGCTTTATTTCGAAACACAGTTTTAGTTTCTTTTACTTTCGTCGTGTAGTTCAATTGGTGTCATGTAAATGCAAGTTGCTTCCTGCTCATGAAATTTTTGTAGCCACGGTTTAAAGTTTGTGAGTCATTACTTCTAATAGTGTCACTCAAATACACGTGACGGACTAAATGCTTCTAAAAATTATTACTGATAATGTTGATAGAGCCAAAGTTTTGACAAATGAACTTTTATTTGTCAAAACAGTGCTGTTGCCCTGACGAAGATAAGGCATCCCTTCTAACATATTCAGCTTTCAGAAATGAATGGATGGATGTATGGATTTATATGGCTGTACCCGGGTGGTGGCTAACGCCACCAAGCCGTAATACTTAGTGAACCAAAAACTAGATTTATTTTTTTCCTTTAACTAGTGTGGTTGAGGACTGGTACTTTGCAGTGAATAGTTTAATTTTCACTTGTGCGTTCACTTGAGCCACCAATCACATAACCGCATTCGAGTTAATTCTACCGACTTAAAGTCTATTTTGCCCTCCCGGTCCCTAAACCCCAGTGCTTTGAAAAACTCTGCACCATCATCCTGAACTATAGGGTGAAGCCCTTCACAGAACATTATCAAGTGATCGGCAGTTTCCTCCTCCTCTCCACACGCACTGCATACCGTGTCTACCCCTTCGTATTTGGCCTGATATGTCTTGGTTCGCAATACTCCCGTCCTCGCCTCAAACAGTAGAAAACTACCCCGAGTATTATCATAGATCTTTTCCTTGGAAATTTCCTGCTTAAATGTTCGTTAGATCGTTAGTGCAGACTTCTTAATCATGCCAGTTCTCTACATATCGGTCTCAGCTTTCTTCACCTTCTTCTTAACCAATAATTTTTTTTTTGGTTTGGCCCCCTGCTGTATTCTATGTACTTACCCGTCAATTTTGTGGTTCACTTCCGCCAATTTGTATCGACATTCTTCATGTACAAGTAGCTGAAAACATTTCTAGCTCAACGATCCTCCCCGATTTCTCTCAATCGCTTTTCAAATTTTACCTTTCTGCTAGCTTCCCTGTCCTCAAATGATGTCCATCCCATATCACCTCCTCTGCCGCAACAAAGCATGAGAGACGGCCGCTACGCGATAAGCACGTGCTGTAGCCGGCAGGGAATAGTTTTTCCTGTCCAGTTCACCTCTACGGTGCGCGTCATTAAACCTTTCGCAGTTTTGGCGCGTAATGCTCCAGCAAATATTTTCACTTGTGCGTCATTGCTGAAGATTTATTTGCTTGTTCTTTTTTTGCTAAACCTTTGCACCCAGAATCTTCACTGCAGTGCAAGTTTTTTTTGTGGAAACTGAGCAAGTAAGTTTATGTTTTTATTATTTGTTTTTTACTATGCTACCCATTATTTAAACAACAAAAGAAGGGGATGAGGTGTTTATTTAGTTAACAGCAGAATCAGTAAAGGAACATATCTTGACCTGAAGGAAAGCATGAGGGAAGGTTTTTTTTAAAAATATGATTCTGCGTTTTAAATACGCACTATACCATTAGAGACCGAGAAGCAATGGTAGAACCAGTGCAACGCTTGCGTTGCTGAATCGTTTTTTTTTTTCACATCAGCGGCGTTCTCTGTTTCGGCAAGCAGTGGTGCTTTTCTCTTCCGAAACACAGCCATCCTGGAGAATTACGGGTAGAACACCACAACACCGTGCGTGATAGCAAGGCTTTAGCAGATCCATGTGTGCAATCTCGTGTCTAGGCACTGTTAATTAATACATTAGAAGAAAGCTCACCTGGCTTGACGACCGTTGCTAGCTGAAGGAGTCCCAAGCCTTATCACTCAGTCAAGGGCATACGACGCTAAAAGGCTTCAAGACATCTCGAGGGTGTATTTGTCGCTGCTTGCCAGTAGTGACATGAGATCGGGCTCTCTGGCGACCTTCTTCAACGCTTAGCAGCTTGGGAAACTGGCGTCAACACATTCACATAAGCGTGGAAATAATAATAATAATAATAATAATAATAATAATAATAATAATAATAATAATAATAATAATAATAATAATAATAATAATAATAATAATAATGATATGCTGGTATTAACATCCCCAAAACACCATATGATTATGAGAGACGCCATACAGGAAGACTCCGGAAATTTTGATAACTTGGGCTTCTTTAACGTGCACCTAAATCTGAGCCCACAGGCCTACAGCATTTTCACCTCCATCGAAAATGCAACCGCCGCTGCCGGGATTCGATCCCGTGAACTGCGGGTCAGTAGCCGAGTACCTTAGGCACTAGACCACCGCAGTGGGGCAAACTAGGCAGGTGGCGCTACTGTCTGTAAGCCTGTATAGTCTGGCTCATATTGCTGTCATTGAAGTGCCAAGAACCACACCCGCAGTGTACGTCAATGGGTAATGTCTTACTGTACGTCATCTTTAGTCTAATCCAATCAACAATATTAGGCAACCGAAATAATAACCACGCAGCAGCGCAATTTATGAAATGGGCCATTGATTTTACGCACAGTTTCCAATAGTACTGTTGCTTTGAAGAAGCTAGCTTTGCTGAAAACTGTCTGGTCATCGGTGTCACTTTCATGGTGAGTATCGCGGTGACAGGCTCACTTTTGCTGATAGTATCACTCGCACGATTCTTTCCCGAGGATCGCATATGCGGAGAACCAAAAGAATTTCACACGCACCACTGTCGTTGTACCTCCCGGCTCGATTATTAGCAATTAGCTAACAAAACGCGCCCTCAAGCTCACTCCCAAGCTTCTATGTGAACTTGCTGCAACAGAATGATGTCATCGTCGTTTACAGGGGCACGGAAAAGCTGAAATCACACCTTAAAGCGAAAAAAAAAAGTTGCAGCAGAGAGCAAAGATCCTGCACGGCATAACGTTTACTGATATCAATGCAAGCAGTTTCGGGCATACTACCTAATATTTTCTTCTCGTGTTTTCTTTTATGCTACGTAGTATATAAAGGTTAGCATTCACATGCTCAAGCGCAGTAAAAAAGGTGCGTGCTTTTGCTTCATAGCCCTGGTTGTGCTGCCACGGAAAGTTCTCCTAAGGTACAGTGCGCTTGTAGTAACGCAGGCGAAATGACGAAGAAAAGTAAAAAAAAAACGAAGCAAGTGCAAAACAGGAAGAGAAATAAAAAATGGGAGAAGAAATCAACAGAAATATTTTAATTAATAAATAAAGGCACGAAAATAAGTGGTTGACCCCTCTGTCATAGCAAAAGCGAAACGTGTCTTCAAAGAACTTGTTAGATGTGTATGGCACATAGATGTATAGTGTCTATTCTTAGGCGTGCACACGCGGGGGGGGGGGGGGGGTACGAGGCGCCGCTTTCCAAGTCACCAAAGAGGAGGAGGGGGGGGGGGGCAAGGACTGTCTTATCCATTGACTCTATGGGAGAAAAGGGTGCTGCGACAAACTTACCAGAAAAACAAGAATGTAATGCGCAATCACTTCAGGGTGATCCGCAAGTTTCCACAAGCTTGCGCATCTGTCATGCGTAATCCACGGACTTTCCAGAGAACAAGCGACGCTGCTTTGCCGGATATAAACTGTCTCCGCATAAACACCGGCTTGGTCATTCAAGACTGGGCGAGGTGCTTCCCCGATTTGGGCCGTTTGTGGTGACATCGGTGACATCGAACATTTCATTTGGCTGTGCCCGCAGTTTGACAGAGAAAGAACAGAGATATGTTACGCAGCTTGCAGAAAGGTTGTCACAGGCACCGGACATTAGAAGATGTCACTTTTTTTTGGACCCACGGCGATGAGGAGGAGAGTGCAACGGATCCTGATGGCTTTCCTGCGAGACACTGGGCTGAGTGACATTTGGTGACTGACTCCCTATAATTTAGAAGATGACCAGGAGTTTAGGCCAGGCTAACCGCGGCTTTGCAACATCACAACCAGCCCCACCACGCGACAAACCTCCGCCCCTTCCCCCCCTGAAGGCAATCCCTGCGTACCCTATGTTTCTGTTAATGTTCAGTGGCTACAGCACCTTTACCTTAGACATTCACGCATCCAAGTTGATGCCTGGTGACACTTTTCAATCACGGCAAACAAGGATTTGTAACATGAATACCTTTTTTAGAGGCACTACATCGCATGCACCGGAGCGTCACGCAAATCAGGCATGGACCACAGGCGTTCTCAAACTGTGCTAATGAAACCAAGCGGGTTTTCACTAAATCGTTTTCCGAACTGACGGCCCGCTATAGCGAAGGATGCATGATTTACGGATAGGTGACCACTCTGTTATTGCACTTGGCATGCCACTTTGTGTTGGCTGATGGCATGATGATTTTGGTTCTACTGCGGGGTGTGCATGGCAGCCAGTCGTGGCGGGTTGTGCTGACCTTCGGAAAAGAGAAGCACAGTTCTCAGCTTGAGTCGTGAACGTGCGAAGTCCTTTCGCTCTCTCTCTGACGTGTCCCTTGCTGCACTAAACTCACTTGCATGGCATTCACTTGTCGACGCCGTTATCTTTGGTGGCGCTTAATGCAAGAGCTCTAATAGTCACTTCTCTAGCACTCGTGCCAGCAGACGGCAGAGAAACACCGTTGGTGCATACTGAAGCTCCACACGCAAGCACAACGCAAAACACCAATCACGTAATTAGATCGTCACCGAGTCAAATCGCTCGTGGCCTCCGAAGTTAGCTCAAGAAACGCCATCGGAGCTAATAGCGGAGGTGTTCGACGCTGCGCTGTGCTGAGTAGGGCAAACAGCCCCCAAGCAGGCGTTTCTGGAGGCGATCATGCATGATGTGGAGACTACGAAAGCGTGGTCTATCGATGCTCGTTATTGCCATAATGCAGTATTTCTCTTCTCCGCTCGAAGGCGGTGGCACCACTCGACAAATAAGGGCGCAGGTAATAGGACGGACTGACGCACTGACTGAAAAGAAAAACATTCATTGATAGATGAGTGTGAGATACAAAAGGCGCACCCGAGGTACTCTTGCTACGTTCGCAAATGGCGCAGTTGGTTATCCGTCCGGTATCTTTTACCGCTGACCGACACGTCGTGGGTTCTACTCCCGGGTCTTCTGAATTCGCGAAACTTTTTCTTCACGTTTATTTCTTTCTACTGTGTTCGCGTGAATTTCTACAACGTCCCATCTGTGACGGAAGTACGTAAGTAAAGTCTTGGTGGGTACCAGCTTAAAATACGTTCTGTTGAAAAATTGTAAAAAGAAAAAAAGAAAGAGAGAAGGGAGGAAAAAAAAGAAAATCCAAGAGAAACAAAGAAAACTGCGCAGCTTCGCACATCCTACAGGCTAAGTACAACCTGGGTGAATCTGCCTTTATTATACTTTTTTTACTGAGCCTGTGGCCTCAGAAGACCAATGCTTTTGCAATGTTGGATTTGTAGCACAATCGAAACACGTATCAGCCATTCTCATTGTCTGTGAGTGCAGCTGCGCGGTCACAGGTCATGCGAATCAGCAGCGTAAGCAAGCTTTCCGACAGTGTTTTGTAGGTAGGCGGGCTAACGCAGTTGGCACTTGTCAGCGGGCGTTGTTTATTAAATGCTGATTGCCTGGAACACCACGACGACACGTCAGTATTTTGCAATGAATTAGTCGGCCGATCTCTTCGTTGTGGTCTAGCATATGTTCAAGCCTAACAGATGAGGCGGTAAAGGTACACTGGTCGAACGAAACAACACGCTTTCTTATCGCATACTCGGCGTAGCTATATATTAGAAGCGTCAGAGCGAGACTAAGTGTGCTAACTAGAGAAAAATGATGGCAGGAAACTGCGTAGATCCTTATTACGAAGAGTAATGCGTGAAGCAAGCCTTATTGATTGGCCTTTGTGTGTATAGGTGTATCGGTTTATATGCATACGGGAGCGGAATCGTGGTACCCTCCAATTCATCTATTTACCTGCTGCTACTGCAGCGTATCATAGCTTCCAGAACCCAGTGACGAAATATCGGTGAGGATACACCACGTACGCGTACCTACAGGTCAAGAAAGTCGAGCACGCAGCATCTGAAGAACAAAGCATAAATCTGCTATATGTCGTGATATCGCAACAATTTCCTTTTTTGACGTCGTCTCCGTACGTGCGCGTATACAAATATTAATAACTCCTGGGGCTTTACGTCCCGAAACAACGGTATGATTATAAGAGACGCCGCAGTGGAGGGCTCCGGAAATTTTGTCAACCTGAAGATCTCAGCTCAAGCGTACTTCATGTTTTTTAGAAACCGTAATACAGGCTTTGAAAAATCAGCAGAAAAAAACAAAAATAAAAGTCGCTTGAGCTGCGCTTGTATACTACGGAAGACAACCCTGCTGGGCTCACCGCGATGTTTTCGCAAATCAATCGCTCTCGGGCAGTCACCTCAATTGCCACACGGAAGGCTACTGCAACAATTAATAGGCAACAATGTGCGCAAAACACCACGCCCGGTTTCTTTGTTGTACTCACTGATTTACATCCAATGAATAAGCAAGGGCGTATCAACGGCATTTTCGGAAGCACAGAGTGGAAAACAAATGCGAGAAAGTGAAGGCCATCTCGACTATTTACTCTGGTCAGTTCGGGATCACAAGTTCCGATAACGTACGCTGTGACCCACTCCGGGAATGTAGCAAGCGGACCTCCACCATTAATGTTCCGCTTGGTGAGATGGCATTGTTTTCGACGGAGGAAACGAAAGAGCACGAAAAAATGGAACAAAGCATTTAACGAAAAAGAGAACGAAGCTGAAAGTAAAAGGTGGTGGGGCTGAGAGTCTTTGAAAAGGGAAGGGTGCATTGCTCATAAGCGCCCCTTTTTTGCCGTATAGGAGAGCGGACTGGCAAGTGACCGCCATAAAAAAGGCCGTTACGATTGGAGTGCGAGCAAGTCTTTGGAAAAGCTTCGTAAGAAACGCGAGCGGTGACGTTAGGGTTGGTTGCTGTGGTGCCCTGACAAAATGAATGTCGTGCGCCGTCAAATCGCCCTGGCTGTTCTCATCGCCGCATCAGCACCGAGAACGTGGTCCCAGACACCCGCCCAGGTGCCCAATCTAGCAGCTACACCCGCAGGTTACTGGCTGCAGTTCCTGCGCCCGCAAACGGATCTGTCCCGCGTGGCTCTCGACGGATACCAGAGGTCGATGCGAGACTTGGAAGCCTTCATAAACCAGCAGAGGACCATGATGGTTGTATACGATGAATATTCAATACTCATACTTGATCCATACGCCGTGCATTGAGAGCTTGTGTCGTGTATGCATGACGCGTGGAAGACGTCTAATGGACATCTTTCATGCGCGAGAAATGGCATCACAATTGTTGTTCTTTTCTGTCAGGGTAAATGATGTCCTCAGCGGACGCATTTCGGCACCGCGTTGAAGGCTCGTGTGGAACAGCCCGAAGTATCGGTGGTAACAAGAGGAAAAATTGTCCAATTTTTACGTATGCTACGTACTAATGTCAACGTTTAGCCTCAAGATAACTCATGCTTCACCGAGTCACGCCATTACATGACGGTATACTTTTCCCTGTTAAATATAATTATATGCTGATGTTTTGCGTACCAGAACCAGAATATGACTATACGGTATAGTCTGTAGTCGGAGGCGCCCAATTGCTAAAGGGCCACTCACTAGGCCCCATCCCAAATTATAATTAGACGCTGGCAGCTGTTGTGTGTTGGAAGAAGAGCATTATGTCTGCAGAATTTTTTAATCGGTTCATTATGAGTGGACGAAACCAATACTTTGAAGTGGCACATGACCGTTGCGCCGCGAAATGGTCACGTGCGCATGATGTCCTCGAGCAAGCCCAACCTCTGAGGACGCAAGTGTCGTTGTTTCGTTGACCAGCATTGTTTTGTGCTCTGCTGCCTCTTCCTGCACGATGGATTCCTCGGTTCGTGCTCGTCTGGAATTAAACGTGGCAGATTAGATGAGCACATAAAGTGCTCGAACGCACCGGACCATAAGTTTGTTTTCAGGGCTAGGGTCTCATGGATGTGCTAACCAAGGAGACACGAACGCATGCAAAACGCCGGCACAATAACCGCATCTTGTTGCAATTCATGGAGAAAAATGAAAAAAGACGAGCACATTCTGTTTTTGTGTCTCGTTATTTATTTCAAGTTTTATTAATCTATTCAAGCAACAAACTACACAAGCTATACACATGTCGTGTGAAATAATTTTCACCCTGTCACGTCCCACTGCAGGAGACATCAAAGCACAGGAGGAGGAGGAAAGGTTAAGCGGAAGGAGAGAGAGGTTAGCCAGATCTGAGACCGGCTTGCTACCCTGTGCAGGGGAAAGGGGTGAAGGGAAGAAAAGATGATAGAAAAACTTGTTGCAAAAAGAGAGCAAACACAACAAATAGTGATAGATGAAACGCAACATCAAAGAGAATAATAGCGGCACGTCTGTATCTGAGGCCAGTTGTCCGCAAAAAGCGTAGGAAAGCCTTCCAAGCCTTCTGGGCTGAGGATGGGCTTGGCCAATGACCCAGAATTCTTTGTTCCGACAAAGGCCCATCATGTAGTCTACCTAGAGCTGCAGTAAGTCATTGTCTTGGCCCGTTGAAATGGGTACATTCTCTTAGAAGGTGCGGGATGGTTTTATCGCAGCTGCAGGGAGTGCACATAGAAGAGCTGGCCATTCCAATAAGATAAGAGTATGCGTTCGTGAAGGCCACTCCAAGTCACAAGCGGTATAGAATAGTGTCCTCAGCTTGAGATATTCCTGAGGGAAGACGAAGCTGGAGATCGGGATCCAAGTTATGCAGGCGCGCGTTTGAGGATTCTGTCGAATTCTACTGTACCAGTGTGAGATCACGTGCAACCGAATGAAGTCTTGTAGCTGCGTCGGTTGTTGAGGACGGGATGGCTGTGTATTGAGTACCATCGTGAGCAGATCTAGTGGCCTCATCAGCGTGGTCATTGCCATATAGGCAGCAATGACCTGGTATCCACTGATACACAATGCTGGGTTGTTTCTCAATTGTTTGGTGATGACGAAGCCTTAGTTCAGCTACTAACTGTTCATTAGTTTCATGGCGAAAGGGTGACATGAGACATTGAAGTGCTGCCTTCGAGTCCGAGAAGATAGACCAAGTTTCCGAAGGTTCTTCAACTATAAACTCCAGAGCTGCACGTATCGTGGCGAGTTTTGCAGCTGTCGACGACGTCAAATGCGATGTCATGAATTTAGTTGTGATGCGCCTCGCGAGAATAACCACCGAGAATAACTTTGCCCAGTCGATGTGAGTCGAAGTGTCGTAGTTTTGTGATTTTCCTAGGACTTAGATCTTTAAATAAGTTTTTATGTGGTTGCTTCCATGAGTTTCATAATCTGCGAACCACTGAACCTTTTCACTTAGGCATCATGACAGAAATGTCAAGTCAAGGCAGCTGCTGTATGTCGTTCTCCGTAGAAACGTTGGGCTTCTGTCGTTTGCACAAAGCAGCTGCTGCTCTAAGGTAAAAGAAAATACTTGCCTCACTCAACGGTCTATCTTCTGAATTCCCTATAGTGGCTGTTGAGCGTTGAAAACTCCGGTGATAATCCATGGTCCAGCTGTGGTTGTTAATAGTGCACGTAGTTTTTCAAATTCAAAACGGCTTGAAGGTGATATATATGTGCCTACTAGCGTGAAGTTGAGGTCTCTAGGTTTTACTTTCAAGCAGACATACTGGTTGTCATCGTGAGGTGCTACAGAGTGCTCTATATAGGTAAAGTCGCACCTGATATATACAACGACTTCACTCTGTGCGTTGCAGGTAGCGGACTTAAAAGCTTTGTACCTGGATAGTCGTATTGCATTGTGTAGCTGTGGCTCACAGATAACGATGATTAGGAACTGGTTTTTGAACACAAATGGTCGGATATCAGAAACACGGGGCTTGAGGCCTTGGGCATTCCATTGAAAAATCGAAGCTTCTTTGACTTCTTTACGAAACGCTTGCAGAGGAAGAGCCATGGTGCTTTACCAGACTTGATAGCACCGGCTTTAGCGCATCCACTAACTGAAGTGCACTATTAGCAGCCGGACTGTCACTGCTAGTGAGGAGCATACGAATGGTATTCATGAGGGCCTTTACCATGGCTACGATTTTCTTATTTCGACTATCACCGCATTCTCGTTCCGAAGTGATTGTAGACGAGTGATGCCGCGACTCATACAGCGGGTCTAGCGTTGGCAGCGTTGGCCATGCGTCAAGTGAGCCGGCGGTGCTCCTGTCTTGCTTGGTTGATTTGTCGTCGGCATGCCTGAATGCTGGAGGTGGTATGCTAACGATCATTTGGTGAGGTGCAGTCCTTGCTTCGGCACTGGGCCTCCTCAGGGCCCTCCGGCGACGAGATCACCGGCGTCGTACTTTTGCAACTGCCTCCCTGTGAGTTGAGTCATCCTACCATTTGCCACAACACTTGCATTTGTTTTTTTCATGCTTGGGCAATCTTTCAACGATGCATCGTGAGGGCCATGACAGTTTCGACATTTACGAAGTTCTGCCTGGCAAGCGTCCGTGCTATGTGATTCTGAGCATTCTGAGTCGGATTATGAGTCAAAGCACAGCCGCATAAGTAGAGGACTGAAGTCACAGGCTCCAAGCACTACCATCTACGTGCGCCATTCTTAAGCCTACGTTTGATCCCCTCGTTCTCTGGGCGTGCACCCGCGACGACAGAGGCACTCCGCGTTCATATAGAAATTTGACTGATTTTCGCGGTGCGTATAGCATTGCAAATTTTGGCAGGTCTACGTGATCGCATACGCCTCATAGGGAAATCAGGCTCAAGTTCGCGCAGCACCAATGACCGCCCTAGCGGACAGAAGGCAAAGTACCGGTCGCTCGGATGGGCCGCGCTTCCTGGGTTTTCCCAATGCGAGCTCGGAAAGCCTGTTTCTTGGGGCGCTTATCTCGCATTTTGCACGCTATGAGCGCCGCTCCATCGTCATCCTGAATAGCCGGCACACACTACTGCTGTAGTGTTAGCTGCTACAAAAGTTTAAACATAACCTGAAAGCTGCCCATCAAATTCTATCGTTTCCTATGCAAACAGTGCGAGGAGCAAAAGTGAATTATGGCAGTTCACCGATACTCCACGGACTCAATACTTTGAAATATTTTAGTCGCACACAGTACTACAAACTATTGACTGAAAAACGCGCGATGGCCGGACTCATACTAAAAGAAAGCGCATTTGTAAAAAAAAAAAACTACAGCGAATAGGCAACCACTGTACATTACGCGATTGGGCTCTGGCTTTCCGAGACAACCATTAGTAGTGCGAAAGCGGCAGAGCTTGCTAGCTTGATATATCACTAGTAAAATACCAGACTGTGTGCCCTGCAAGTGTTTTATTCAGCTAATTGCTGCAGACGCCTCCTTTCCGCTAAGTGTAAACAGATTTATGCGGTTGGTTCGCGCTGAGCGTTTATTGTGCAGATCTTGCAAGCAACACTCATCGATAAATTAGCACGCTGAGGTGCTCCGATGCTATAGGATCGAAGTCATGAGTTAGATTTTCGCATACGCCAGCTGCATTTGCAAGGGGGCGAAACGCAGTAACAATGGGCTCAGATTTTGGTGCAAGAATGGAATATAGGGCGTGTTGGTGTTGCATATTTCACCTGTAGGGTGGTATGACGGCCAACGTAAACGACGCTCGGTGTGTGTGCGCCCTCTGTCCGTTAGAGTCACGCGTTACACTTCAAACAGATTTATATGCCCGTTAAAAAAATTTCATGTGACCGGACTCAATCTGGAGCCTCACACCACAGCGTGTCCCCTAATGATATGATGGTTTTGGCACCTAAAATATCATATCCTTGCACGCGCTCGAGCCGCGGGCGATATACAGCTGCCGCTGTGAAAACTATGTGAAAAAAAAAACAAGGCAGATATATTTTTTTGGTGGTTTCCCGAAATTTGGCGTGGTTATCAGGGGAAAATGTCGGCGTAACTAAAACCACGCTCGATCCTAGTGGGTATTATGTTATATGACCAAGACCAGGCGAGCTGTCAAAACAACCAAATCGACATTTGAACCAGTGAACACCCTGCGTGATCAGGCGTGGATATTATCCGAAATGAAGCATGTGCTGCAAGAAACATGCATAGTGGAAGTAAACATAAATACTTTTTTGTGTGCATCTTTACACTTTCAAAGGAGCTGCAAAAAATCCAAGGTGTCGTTGAACTTACGATGCCACCTTGTCAACATCCAATGAAAACCTCGGCAAAAGTGAAACTCTTGTAAGATTGAACACTCCGCATTGAAATGGTGCCAGATACCTAACAGAGCAGACATAAGTTCAGTCTCAGCACACTCACCTCCTCATAAATTTAAAGCCACGTGAGAAACCTGGCATTCAAGCAATCGAATTTTGAACGCTATATACAAAAGCACGCGAAAGCGAGGTGGTGGTTTACCGGCAGCTCCGAGAAGACACAATTGCACGAGCAACTACGCGTTTTACTGGTATAAAATTCCCGTGCTGATCTCCCTCTTATTTTTGTATAAAGACGGCTGTTAACCATCCACATGCTCATAGCACTCGCTCAAAGATATCGTGTTTGACTTGCTTGGTCCCGCAAAGGTTGTCAATGAATCGTTCTCGGTTCTGATAAGATTCGCACAGTGAGAACCTTTTTACAATTTTTTCAGACCTTCGGAGCAAGTTACAAGGGATGCTGCACGTGCAGGGCGACCAAATAACAGCGCAGAAAAAGCGCGCGAACGTGCTGAGACAGCGCAAGCAGAAGGCGAGAGTGAGTACCGAGCGACCGGTTTTTGCTAGAAAAGCGGCCAAACGCGCTCGGCGCCGTGCCACCTGGCCGAGCTCGAGAGGCCTATGCATGCATAGCGTCCATCATCTCAAAATTGTCAAAACTAGTGAGTGGCCTTTTAACGAGGTTCAGTTGGATTAAAATCTCGCGATGGAATTACGCCCTGCAGCGCATCATTTCACGGGACGCGAAATTGTCAAAAAGGTTATATTCCGCTTGCCTGAGAACATAGCTTCCAATGAAACATTCCAGCATTTAGCAGTTCCTGAGGTCAATACTGTTAATAATAATAATAATAATAATAATAATAATAATAATAATAATAATAATAATAATAATAATAATAATAATAATAATAATAATAATAATAATAATAATAATAATATGAAGTCTTGGTAGTCTTGGCTGCGACAGCGTTCATTGGAGGAAAGACCTCGCAAAACGAACGGGCAGAGCCAGCACACAGACGATGACGATGATGATGACCCAGAGTGGCAATGAGGGCAAAGAGACAAGCGGATTTGCGGACAATCTCTGTGCTGCGGTAGCGGTGGTCTGTTGGGGCGACGAGTGGTGTCACACGATAATTAACCGGCGAAGTCTGTTCTAAAACAATGTATCGCCCGATGAAGCGTGGTTGGAATTTGTCACAGAGACCAGGAGTGCGAATAGGTGTCAAAAGCAGCACCTCGTCACCAGGTTGGAAAGACACAACGCGGTGGGATTCGTCATAGATAATCTTCCGCTCGTGCTGTCTCGCTTCAGTATTGATGCGAGCCTGATGGCAAGACTGGGCCTGGCGGGAAATGTATTCTTCGCTAGAAGACTGACATGAATTCCCATGGCTGCTAAAGAAAAAGACGTCGAGAAAGGTAGTCGGGGTGCGTCCGTACACGAGGTAAAACGGTGAGTAGCAAGTTGTTCGCTGAACGGCGGTGTTGTAAGCGAATGTCAGGAATGGTAAAAGAGTATCCCAGTTTTTGTGGTCGGGTTGGACGTAAACGGCTATCATGTCTGCAAGGGTTCGGTGAAATCTTTCTGTGAGACCATTTGTCTGAGGGTGGTAGCTTGAAGCTGTCTTGTGTTCCAGAAGCGCGCAGTACTTCATTTACAACTTGTGACAGGAACACTTTGCCGCGGTCACTAAGCAGTACACGAGGAGCCCCATGACGCAGTATTATTGCGTGAAGAATAAAGTCTGCAACTTCCACAGCTGAGCCTGTAATAACAGAGGAAGTCTCAGCGTAGCGTGTCAGGTGGTCCACGGCAGTCACTATCCATCGTTTGCCAGCAGATGTGACAGGGAGAGGCCCGTAAAGGTCAACACCTACAACCTCGAACGGCATTGAAGGGCACGGAAGTGGCTGTTGAGGTCCAGCAGGTGCCGACGTGGGGAGTTTACGACGTTGGCATGGGTAGCAGGAACCGACGTACCGAGCTACAATAATAATAATAATAACATAGTATTCCAGTATTACTGCGCGCTTCAGGATACTGCGTCCGAAAACCACTATGTGATTACGAGGCACGCGGTAAAGGAGGGTTCCAGAAATTTATACCTCCCGGGATTCCTTAAATCTCAGGTAAATCTAAATACGGGGAATTCCAGCATTTTTGTATTCAATGAAAATGCCTCAGCCATATGGCCGATATTTAACCCGAGACCTCCGGGTCATCAGCCCAGCACAGTAACCACTGAATACCACCGAGGCGACCAGGTCGACACAGTTACCTACCGCTTGATTAATCCACCAAGAGATAAGAAATTCGCATTTACAGTGATGCTCATGTTCCGCAAGCCTTCACCGCGACGTGTAGAAGAGCTTAGCAGAGTGATTCGATCATGACGCGAGTACAGTCCATCAGCACTGCCAGGTTCACCTACTTAGTGACAATTTGGCTTCATTTTCAGGCAGATAGCGGAGGAAAAAAAACGACGTGGCTACTTTTAGGCTACTTTCTCGTTCCTACAATTTGAACGATGTTATCAATGTCAGGGGACATCGCAGCCACTCAGTTCGAGTAGGCAGTGCCAAAGCATAGGCGTATTTCCTGGCCCGACAATGGACATTGGGCAACTTGCATTAGTCCTAGGCAAGGACTTCCTGATATGGGGCTGAAACTCGGGGAAAGCATGACGCATCCTTTTGAAGACCACTCATTGCTGAACATAATTTTAAGAAGTAATTAGGGGTTAAGAAGACCGCAAACGCTCCACATTCATGACCCCGTGAACCTGTAAATATAGACAACGAGGATCCTACAAAGTGTTTAATATTAATGTGAACAGACAATGATTTTCGTATTGTCCTCATTTCTCTCTTCACATTTACAATACAATTACTTCAACTATATGAACTCCCCTGTACTTTTCTTGGCATCATCGTCTGTTAGTGCTAAATAATGTTCTGCCTAACAAAGAAGACGAGCCTACAAGCTTGTATATTTTTCCTACGAAGTGCTTGAGTCATTTTGGGTATGGATTACGACTAGGTTATATCAGCTGCTTCGACTTCATCATCCCACAAAGAAATGATTCCGAAAGGGGTGACATATGCTACAATCTCAGCAACAGTGATTTGCTCACTCTCGTGCCGATCGCATTTTTGTTGTCACCGCAAGGCTCTTACTTCTGAACTTTTCTTTTAAAAAAGCCTCGAAAGACGCGTGAAAAGAGTGCGTCACCATTTGCGATGGCGCAACAAACTGTCATCTAGCACAAAATGATCACGGAAGTCCACAATCTGTGCTTGAAGCTCAGAATTCTCGAATTGGAATATTTTTTTATTCCTCACTTATTTGCAATATCATGCAAAGCAGTTTTCCGTCTAGTCATTTAAATTAAAACTTCGCAGTGGTTCACTGTTAGGTGTAGCTAATTTTGACCTTTTTTACTGCACTTGCCTCAAGTTGACTAAATTTTGGGCAGTTTTCCCAATATTTGGGCTACTTTTTGTCTTTTCGACCTGTCAATTCCGAGCTACTAGACATTAGTTAAGCCACCAAGGCGGGTAGAGTTTCATATTGTGGTGCTTGTGAATGTATATGCGCGACTGTAATGCATCAGAAGTGCAACATAGTGCAAGACCGGAATAGCCCTGTGGTTCAGAGTTGATCTATTTCTGCTAATTACGGAACACGAAAGTGAAACTTAACTGACGCACATTGTCTGCTCAGAAAATAACGCCACTGAGTCCACTCTTGTACCGTGGCTCTCGCTCTGGCAATGTGGAGAGCGTACTGCTTCTTACCACGTGGAGGGGTCACGGGCGCGACAACTTACGCAGTATACTTTCCGCCAGTGTGCTTGTACATTTACCCACGATGATAAACATTATTTCCCGTTTCTCATGGTATTTATTAAAGTGCGTACTAGTAAGATCCAGATGAAACAGCGAAGCAGATGCCTCTCCTTCAACAGGCTGTCGTACAGTGTAAATTTTTATGGAAGAAAACACAGCGACGCGTGACCTGCGTGCCCCGGTGGCTGCTGGCAGTGCGTTCAAGCGGGAGTGAGAGCAACCACAGTATCTTTTCGCATCATCTCGCGGTGAAAACAACCATTCATTGCTGATATGGAACCAGCGGCAAGATTTCAACCCCCTCCCCCTTCAATGCGAGCGCAAGAACCGGTAAACGCTTTGAAGAGGAAGGGGTTGCAATGTTGCCGTTCTATATTATCAACAAATGGTTGTTTTGCTCACCGCGAGATGACGCGAAAAGATACCGTGATTGCTCTCGCTCACACTTGAACGCGCTGCCAGCAGCCGCCGGAGCGCGCAGGCCACGCGTGTTCCCTTCCATAAAAACTGACACTGTGCATCTATTTTGCAATCTGCCGCATAGTCTACCCTTCCTTAGCACTCAGGGCTCTCATGTGCAAGCATCGCGGTTGGCTCGGCGACGACCTGCCTGTTCTCGCATCTGCTCTCGCTGACGCTCACGTCAAGCGGCTTTTACCTTGGGAGCAGTCTTGGCCATTATGAAAATACAAAGTCACGAAGAACCAATGAACGAACAAGTACCACAAAAGCGCTCAACGCATAGTATAGAAACGGCTGTTCCAGTGAGATACAATCTTCGAGATATCTCCCATAGAAATTATAAGGCTGTGCGCTTCATCAAAAGCAAACGCTTGCAGAAGCATATTATGTCTGCACCATTTGTACAGGCGAGTGGCGTAGCCTGAAATTTTTTTCGCGGTTGGGGGAGGGGAGGAAGTTGGTTCAACTAGATTAGTGCGCGCATATGTACTCCCGCAAAACTGAAACACTTTGAGTTGTTTCAAGATCTTCTCCCGCTTTGGATACGTTAGTGGTACAGAAGATGGGGGTGTACGAACGTTGCGGCAGCGTTGCAGTGGAATAGGAATGCATGGAAGGGCTGTTCGGGTGCGAGATTACGACTACGATAGTATGGCGAGAAGTACAGGAACAGGGGAGTCGGCTTCACCGTTCCTTGACTTGCTCGCATGCATGTATACATTGAATCACTTCACCAACGGAGTGAAGACAGTACCGACAGAAAAGAAGAACACCTGCATCAAGGAAGACGAAAATAAGCGATTGGCAATATGCTTGCGCACACCTAAATACCTCTGGTAAGTTCCTGCCGTTTTTGATTTTGTCACAGAAGAGCGGCGCATATTCCTTGATACAAATAATGTAATCCCCGTTGTCAAGTGCTTGAAAATATTGCCGCGCGCTTGATCTGCCAGCGCAAAAGAGGCAGACGAAGTGGCAGTTCCCCTCGTGCCATTGTTCTGTTTTTGGCTGCGCTGAGCCGACCGCTCTTCGGACTTTTGTGAGGACGCCTTAAAAACGTCTCCTGTCTCTTTAACGTGACATTCTAATGGTGGAGGTGCTGGGTAACCTCACCTATGCAACAGACTCCTTCTAGCAGCCGGAACGTGACCCAAAACCCAGAGCTTACGCCGGTACACCGTTTCAGTCGGAGGATTCGAGGACTGTCCCCCGAGTTTGTGCCTCACAGTACAAGTACGTCGACTGGTATGGAGAATACTGTTGCTGTCACCGCTTCCCCTACCGCTGGAGCCGCCGCTGCTCCAACCGCTGCACCCGCAGCTGCACCCACTCATTATACGCTACAAAAACCACGTGTTCCGAGTCCCTTTCGTGGTGGCCTCTATGAAGATGTGGAAGATTGGCTGGCTGAGTACGAGTACGTAGCGGATTTCAACGGGTGGGACGAAGTAGCGAAGCTCAAGAATGTGTACTTTAGTCTTCTGGATGGTGCTCGCACATGGTTCCAGAACCGCAAGGGCCTCCTAACGTCGTGGCATGAGTTCTGTCACAGGCTCCGCGAAACGTACTCGAGTCTCGATCGTCGAGAGCGCGCCGAAAGGGCCCTCCAGTCACGCATGCAGATGCCTAATGAAGGTGTGGCTACATACGTGGAGGATATGGTTCATCTGTTCACTCGCGCCGATCCAACCATGCCGGAAGACAAGAAGCTGCGACACTTGATGCGAGGTGTGAAAGAGCAGCTCTTCGCTGGACTCATTCGTAGTCCGCCTAGAACGGTCGCGGAGTTCCTCACTGAAGCCGTCGCCATGGAAAAGGCGCTGCAGCAGCGGAACCAGTACGATCGGCAAGTGAATGCTACCTATACCACCGGGCTAGGCTCGTTCCCGACCGACGTGGGAGCGCTTCGCGAGCTGATACGTTCGGTTGTTCGCGACGAGCTACAACAGCTGCAACAGCTGAACCAGGCGCAGCAGCAGCCTTCCACGAATTGCATCGCCACCATCATACGTGACGAAGTTCAGCATGCGCTCGGCACACCTCGCCGCGAGACACCAACGCAGGTTGCTGCACCACTTCAGGCGTTCGCAACTTCAAGTGAACCTCTAGGGGTGACCTACGCAGACGTATTGAGACGCACCGTTCCGTCGTCCACGACACCATCCCCAGTGAGTGGTTTCCAGCGCACCACTTATACCGACACGTTCGAACACAACGCACCTGCACCAGTCCCACTACCAGCCGCAACCCCGTACGCCACACTGCAGTCCGCACAGGTGGTCCCTTATTTTGCAGACACTCGACCCGTCATGCGTAAATCCGACATATGGCGCATGCCCGACCGACGACCGCTTTGCTACCACTGCGGTGAAGCGGGTCACCTCTACCGAGACTGCCAGTACCGCCGACTTGGGCTGCAGGGTTTTCCTGCCAATTCACCCCGCCCCCGGTTTGGACAGAGACCACCAGAAATTGAAGATTTTATCGCTCGGCAGAACGTCCCACTCAGGCGTCAGTCGCGCTCACCGTCACCGCGGTCGTCATCTTATTCAGGCAACGGAAATCGAAGGCCGCAAGGACGGTCTCCGAGCCCTCGCCTGGAAAACTAACGCCAGCGACCTTTCGAGGCGAGGCCGCTGATTCTCGACGTGATGAAGACCTCGCCCTCCAATCGACGCGACATCGGACCAACGGAAATTCGACTACGCCGGCGCCTGTATCCCAGCTGAGCGACTTTTCAATGGACATACCTGTGCTGCTCGACGGTCGCAATTTAACTGCCTTAATAGACACTGGTGCTGACTACTCGATTATTAGCGGACAATTGGCACGTACCTTGAAGAAAGTGATAATGCCTTGGACAGGATCGCATGTACGTACAGCTGGCGGACATGTTGTAACGCCGGTTGGTTTGTGCACGTCCAGGCTACAAAGACGAGGCTGCACGTTTTTGGTCAGCTCCATCGTGCTACGTGACTGCTCCCGCGAATTAATTCTCGGCCTCGATTTTCTTCGGGAATATGGCGCCGTAATCGACCTACGGCGACGCTGCATTTCCTTTTCGACAGTCAACGCTACGTCAAGGGACTCCAACCGCCGTACAACCGCCCTCCGTGTTTCCGACGACAGTGTCACAATACCACCTCGTGCAAGTATCCTAATTCAGGTGACTTCCGAAGGAACCAGTGACGGTGAAACAGTGGCAGAGTGCAACGTCTCCCTGCTGCTGGCGCTTGGAATTTCTGTGGCACGAGGCATCATTGACATTCGGAACGGTACAGCCGAGGTCATGATTACAAATTTCACCAATGAGCATCGTCACCTTTTCCGGGGCACTGCGGTCGCCTACGCTGAAGCCTTGGAGGACGTCATTGAGTGTTTTGCCTGTGAAGACAGTAGCCGCAATGGACAAACCGTAATAGATGTTGACATGAACAGTGCACTGCCAGAAGAGAACCAGAGGGCCTTGCGAGAGCTATTGTTTGAATTCAGGGCGTGCTTTGCTCAGTCGTCTAAAGTGAGTCAGACGCCAATTACACAGCACAGGATAATCACTTACGACGACGCAAGACCTATTCACCAACAGCCATACCGCGTCTCGCCGACAGAACGCGCAGCTATCAAGCAGCAAGTGAAAGAAATGATCGACGACGGCGTTATCCAGCCTTCGAACAGTCCCTGGTCCTCACCGGTCGTTCTGGTTAAGAAGAAGGACGGTACGCTTCGCTTCTGTGTAGATTACAGAAAGCTCAACAACGTCACAAAAAAAGATGTTTATCCGCTGCCGCGTATTGATGACTCGCTTGACCGACTACGACGAGCGAAGTATTTTTCTTCCCTGGATTTAAAGAGTGGCTACTGGCAAATTGAGGTTGATGAGCGCGACCGCGAAAAAACCGCCTTTGTCACGCCGGATGGCCTCTACGAATTTCGGGTGCTACCGTTCGGACTCTGCTCTGCGCCAGCTACCTTCCAACGCATGATGGACACTGTGTTGACTGACTTAAAATGGCAAAGCTGCCTTGTGTACTTGGATGATGTGGTCGTGTTTTCAACCAGCTTCTCCGAACATCTGAAGCGACTACGACAAGTACTTGAGGCGATTCGGACGGCTAACCTTACGTTAAAGCCGCAAAAATGCCATTTCGGTTACGAAGAACTAAAGTTCCTTGGACATGTCGTAAGCGCAGAAGGCGTCCGTCCTGACCCTGAGAAAACCGCCGCTGTCGCAGCCTTCCCGACTCCTGCCGATAAGAAAAGTGTGCGGCGGTTTCTTGGTCTATGCGCGTACTACCGGCGCTTTATAGGCAATTTTTCGAAAATTGCCGAACCATTAACTAGACTCACTAGAGACGATACGCCGTTCGTTTGGAGTGCTGAACAAGAATCAGCATTCACAGAGCTTCGGCTTCGCCTGGCATCACCACCTGTTCTTGGACATTTCGACGAGGAAGCCGAAACAGAAATTCATACCGACGCCAGTAACGTCGGTCTGGGCGCGGTACTCGTCCAACGGCAGGAGGGAATTGAAAAGGTTATCGCCTACGCAAGCCGAACCCTAACACGCCCGGAGTCAAACTACAGTACCACGGAGAAGGAGTGCCTTGCTGTCGTGTGGGCAATTGCTAAGTTTCGACCTTACCTTTACGGCCGTCCATTCAGAGTAGTGACGGATCATCACTCGCTGTGCTGGCTTGCGAACCTCAGAGACCCCTCCGGACGACTGGCAAGGTGGAGCCTACGTCTGCAGGAGTACGACGTCACTATCGTGTACAAGTCCGGTCGTGCACACGAAGATGCGGACACGTTGTCACGCGCGCCAGTTGAGCCTGCCGCTCAGAGCTTCGAAGAGGACTGCCCTTTCCTTGGCTCCGTAAGCGTAACAGACTTGGCTTTACGGCAGCGAGCAGATGCTCAATTGCGACCTATCATTGAACATCTAGAGGGCCGCAACGTATCACTGCCCCAGCATATAACTCGCGGATTGTCATCCTTCTGCTTACGACAGGGCGTGTTGTACAAGAAGAACGCAGCCGCCAGCAACAAAACTTACCTGTTGGTCGTCCCCGCAGAGCTGCGTGAGGAAATTCTATTTGCCTGCCACAACGAGCCTCCATCGGGCCATCTGGGCATCACCCGAACCATCGCTAGGGTACGAAAGTCTTACTACTGGCCGAAACTTGCCGCTTGCGTTAAACAGTACGTTCAAGCCTGCCGCGAATGCCAGCGCCGAAAATCCCCATCTGTTAAGCCTGCGGGATTACTTCACCCTATCGAGCCACCCAGAACACCCTTCGATCAAGTCGGCATGGACCTCCTGGGTCCGTTTCCCTTGTCATCTTCCGGCAACAAGTGGATAATCGTCGCTACAGATTATCTAACCCGCTATGCTGAAACTAAGGCGCTTCCTAAAAGCACGGCTTGTGAAGTTGCTCAGTTTTTCATCGAGAGAATTGTATTACGCCACGGTGCTCCATCCTGTGTCATCACAGACCGAGGAACAGCGTTTACAGCAAGGCTCCTTGAACAAGTTTTTCAGTTAAGTTACTCCACGCATCGCAAGACAACAGCGTATCACCCTCAGACAAATGGACTGACCGAGCGGCTTAACAAAACGATGACTGATATGCTGTCTATGTACATAGACGTACAGCACAAGACGTGAAATGAAATACTGCCTTACGTAACATTCGCGTATAATACCGCTACGCAAGAGACCACACGATTCACTCCGTTTCGTCTTCTATACGGTCGGGACGTTCAGACGATGTTGGACGCAATGCTCCCATGCGACATTGACAACATCGAGAATCTCGACGAAGATGCTGAGTGTTTCGTGCAACGAGCCGAGGAAGCACGTCAACTAGCCCGCGTAAACATCAAGAAACAACAAGGCGTCGATGCACAGCGCTACAACCGCTGCCACAGACAAGTCGATTATAAACCAGGTGACCAGGTGTTGGTTTGGACCCCTGTGCGCTGCAAAGGTCTCTCTGAGAAGCTTCTCAGTCGGTATTTTGGCCCGTACAAAGTGCTACGACAAGTGAGCGACGTCAATTACGAAGTCCTTCCGGACGGAAGCCAACCACCCCGACGCCGACAGCTACGACCCGAGATTGTGCACGTGGTGCGGTTAAAACCGTACCACACACTGTGACAATGTTTTTTTTTACGATACACGCTTCGTTTAGCATCGAGGCGATGCTCTTCAGGGAGGAGGGGCAGTGCCGCGCGCTTGATCTGCCAGCGCAAAAGAGGCAGACGAAGTGGCAGTTCCCCTCGTGCCATTGTTCTGTTTTTGGCTGCGCTGAGCCGACCGCTCTTCGGACTTTTGTGAGGACGCCTTAAAAACGTCTCCTGTCTCTTTAACGTGACAATATGGTCTGTTCAGAGCACTAGTTCCTTAGAGCATGCATTTCGAAGTAATGCACGTTGGTTGAGGAACGGTTCGAAACAGACGGGGAGATAGCATCCAAATGTATGACCCATTGATGATTGATTTGTGAGGTTTAACTTCCGATAACCACCATAGGATTATGAGAGACGCCGTAGTGGAGGACTCCGGAAAATCCGACCTCCTAGCGTTCTCTAACGCGCGCCGAAATCTGAGTACACGGGCCTACAGCATTTCCGCTTCCATCGAAAATGCAGCCGTTGCAGCCAGGATTCGATCCCGTGACCTGCGAGTCTGCAGCCGAGTACCTTATCCACCAGACCACCAAGACGGGACATGTTCTGCACCTTTGCATGCTATGTCCGAGATAGATAGATAGATAGATAGATAGATAGAAATGAATTTTCGCACAGTACTAATCCGAACAAGGTCAATTTCAACAGCGATATAATAGCAACATCAGCAACTAATGGTGTTTTCGCGTCAAACGTTGAGCAGAATTCCAGAATGAGAAAGTTACATATTGACGTCACGCTGAAAGATTATCGCTTGTGCCAAGCTGGCATAAGCGTTTCCACTCGGCAAAGACGTCATTGTTGGCAAACCTGTTTTTTTTTTCAATGCTATGTGCCTGCTTACCCTTCTCGTTAAATATGCGTACGCAACTAGGCAACAAGAGCAACAGCAAAGAGAACCATCACTTGAAAAATAACACAAACTGGCCTTTGCACCTTTACCGACACATGTCATCGGCTGAAGCAACCCTCAAAACGTTTGCATGACGGCGTTTTTTTTATTTTTTTTCATTGCTTTCCATTTATTACGTGCTTCCTATATATCTTTCAAACTTTTACACGTGGTTTTGCCGAAGTAACGCCATGGGATGGCAGCATATGACAGTATACGACACCCCCGACCCCTAAAGTGCTCTGCACCTAATATCATCATCATCAAGGCACTCGATGAACAAGATGAAGTAGACTTTTTTTTTGTGCGAGCATGCGATCAATATACGTGCATAATTGTGATTTTCTCATTCTGGAATTCCGCTCAACGTTTGACGTAAAAACACGACTAGTTGATTATATGGATATCGATTGCTCTATTCGTGATTTTCTGATTTCAGATTTTTTATTGGTACGAATACAAGAATGTGACATGTGTTTAGTATACAAAAAGAGGTCCCAAAGTCAAAGACTGTATCGGGACCTCCTGTTAAGGGCAAATCGAGGTAAAACACTGTTAGAGGCAACATAAGCAATAATCAAAATTATAAACTAAGCATATTTGCAACAATACATTGAAATATATATATATATATATATATATATATATATATATATATATATATATATGCATATTGCAAGGGAGTTTAATAGCGACGCCAGGTAGTAAGTAGGCAGGCAGCCGGTACGAACAGAAATGCTCGAGCAGTGCAGCGTCTACAGCTCGTGCACCCACTCGCGCTTCGCACTCAGAGAAAGATAGTCCCACTAGTCAGTGCCTTGCGAATTCCCCACTAAAATATATATACACATGTATACACGCATACTTACACATACACTATATACATACCAAAGGAAAACAAACGTGAAATAAAACCAAATGAATCAATGAATAATGTGCAGAGTATAACTGAAAAAGAATACAAAAAGTTGTAATACATAACATGTCGACATTCAAACAAGGTAGCGCTATGGTAAGAAACAGTAAAAATAGGCATGCATAATGTGTTATTTTAGTTTTTTCTTGTAGTGATGCAAGTTTCTAGCATTTTTAATAACAGATGGTATTGTGTTCCAAAATGCTATAGATGAAAATTCAGCAGCTAGTTTGCCATAAATAGGACGTACCTTAGGGAAAAGGACGTTATTGTTTCATGCAAATCTAGTATTACTATGAGCAACAAGGTCGGAAGATGAGAAGCAGATAGGAGGTAGTGTCTTGGTTATGTGTTTATAGAATATGATACCTAAGATGTAATTGAGGAGCTCTGAAATGGTCAAAATGCTGTTATCATGAAGTAGGCATTTACCGTTAGAAAAACGTGAACTGTTTGTAATGATTCTTATGAATTGGTTCTGTAGTACTTAAAGGGAAGCCAAATGAGTGTTATAGGTTTTATCCCAGCACATTATGCCATAATTAATATGAGAATGAACGAATGAATAGTTGAGGGACAGTAAAGTGGAACGCGTGAAGTATGGAAGAGTTTTAATCAGAGCGCGGATGCCGTATGCTATTTTCTTTTTGATGTCAGAAATAAGATCTATGTATTTCAAGCTACAGTCGAGAGAAATTCCAAGAAAAGAAGCGCAGGCACTGGGAAAAATGGAGTTTGAGCCAGAAGTCAACGAAGGAAAGGATGCTGAATATTTTTGATGCGTTGAAAATGCTACAAATTCAGTCTTGGTTGCGTTAATAGTTAACAAGTTGGCACTGCACCAACTTGAAACATTTTTCAAGTCAATGCTTAGCTTGTCGACGAGAAGTGAAATGCTTTTGTCAGAAGTAAATATGGTAGTGTCATCAGCATACAAAATGGAATTAGTGAAGGACAGACAGTTAGGAAGATCATTTATATAAATTAAAAACAGGAGTGGTCCTAAAATGGATCCTTGAGGGACACCAATATTAGTAGATAATTCCTTAGAATGTACATTAGAAATGGACACAAGTTGAACGCGGTTATGCAGGTAGCTTTTTAGTAACGCTAAAGCAGGACCACATACAGCGATCGCGTCAAGCTTATTAAAGAGAATGATGTGATTTAAACTGTCGAATGCTTTTGTTAGTTCGATGAATTCTGATCCTGAAAATAAACATATGAATTTTTTTAGTTGATCGGTTAGATGAATGAGTGCTAAATCAGTAGAGAAATGATTGCGAAAGCAGAACTGTCAAGGGGACTGAATATCGAATTTATCAAGGTAATTGGTTAGGCGTTCTCCAATCAACTTCTCAATAACTTTACCAAAAAAGGGCAGAACACAAATGGGTCAGTAATTATTATTCAATGTCCTGTCACTTTTTTTATGAACTGGGATAACTTTACCATGTTTAAGTCCTTGAGGAAATACGCCTGTCTTGAATATCAAATTCGTAATGAAACACAATATATCAGAAATTGGAGCGAAATGAGTTTTATATGAGCAGGCAGGACTTCATCAATTCCTGCACCGGTAGATTTGAGGTGTTTTATGACATTATGTATTTCTTCAGGAGCAGTGGGAAAGAGAAAAAAAAACGAATGAGGGAGGCATCTAAGTGGTGTGATTTGTGTGGGACAGGGTGCGTCAGCGCTAAAAAAGTAGGAACAGAAAGCGTTAGCTACGTCGATAGGCGAGTTAAATTCAATGTTGTCGATTACAATTCTGGATACTTGGTGGCGAGAATTCCTGTTTAGAAAGCAGTTTACAATGTCCCATTTTTGTTTAGCATTATTACCTGCTTGCAATATTTTTCTTCTAGAAAAGAACGTTTCGCAGCTTTTAAGTGCTTGTTTACAGCGTTACGTAATTTTTTGTAGCGGGCAATTAACTTAGTATTAAACGGCTGGCTTTTAGTTTTTTCTAGAGGTTGTCGCGTCTACGTAAAGCAACTAATAGCTTTTGAGACATTCACGGATTATGATAAAATGCTAATATTTTTTTACATTACTTTTTGGAAGTGAATTTTCGGATATGCGAAATAATTAAGGAAAAAATTTGGAAAACGCTTTTTGGGGATTATTACAAGATTTAACCTCGGTCCAATCTAAGTCCTCCATGGCAGTTATGAAACTCTCTTTATCCAGAACATATTTGCAATGAGAAAGAGTGCAAGGACGTAGTTGCCGATTGAAGCGTAGGAGCAAAGGACAATGACCAGTAATGTCACTGTCGAGAACTTTCACCTGCGGAAATATTAGCGAGTTAGAGAAAGCATGATATATCAGGGTCCAAGCACCGCTGAGAACTTGCCGTGTAGGAACATCATTGAAGGACTCAAATCCATAGCTTTGCAGTAGACTAGTGTTACTAATAACGACAGGTGAAGTGAAATCGAGTAAGTTAATGTTGATGTCACCCATTAAAATGGCAGTTATATTCTCAAGAGAAATGATATGTAGGACATTTTCAAGCTTAAAAAAAAATGTTCGACTTAGGATGAGGGAGATCGGTAAACGCAGCCAAATATGAAATCTCTCTGATCGCAAGATGGTGAACAATTAGTGATTTCAATCCAAACTGATTAGCAATTAGTTACAGGCAAGTGCAAATCATGCCTTCTCCTATAAGAAAGATCAGGGGATATAAAAATGGCCGTACCACCATGACTGCTAGTTATTCTGTTACAGTATTCTGAGCTATAATTTGGGAAGCAATAGAGATTTCTGTCAGCGACTGATAACCATGTTTCTGTTATGGCAATAAGTGAAAAAGAGTTACTATTTGAAGAAAGTAGATCATGGATTTCATCGAAGTGTTTACGTAGGCTCCTAGCATTGAAATGAATGAAAGAGTTATATCCACTTATGAATGAGTTAACATGGTCTGGTTATGTAAGAGCATCCATGTTGATGCGAGACAAAAATGATGCAATGATCACATTGTGCAAGGCTTAGTCTATTTTTGTGAAATCGAAGTCATCGCGAAGGCGCAGGACTCTGCTATTAGTAGTCTTTCTAGCTTTAATTTGACAGTTGTCTGTCCAGAGAAACATCCAGTTCTTTTCCTTTTTTAGTGTTAAGGCTTTAGAAAAGAGGAACTTGTTGCTTGGAGTCAAATGATCATTGATAAAGACAGGGGCGTTAGTACCACCAGTGATACCAAGATCACTAGCACAGAGCTTTGCCTTACGTGCTTTACTGATGTAGTCAAATTTCTTAGTCCGAGAGCAGAAGCGCGCAATAGTGTTTATGTTATCTTTAGACCGTGTTGGCACGCGATGCACAATGTCGAGATCACCAGGCAATAAGGGACAGCCAGCCTTGTCCCCTATCATTTTCACGATTGCACTGTAGTCTTCCCTCTGAGAGCAGGGAACGCCCTTGATCTCCACATTGCTCATGCGCGAGTATTGCTCCAGTTCCTAACCTTGCGGCTGAGGGAGTCATTCTGGGTTTTTAGCTGTTTATTTTCATTTACCAATGTGACATTTTGGTTACGTAGGTCCTCGACAAGTTCGTTCAAGTGCTCTGCACTCAATTGTAGGGATACAACTTCTTTTTTTTTTTAGTTCAGCAACATCTATGCCCGATTCTTGCAGCTTGAGTAAGAACCTGCCGAAGACCTTTTCAGATGTGTCCTTAGCCAAGCTGTTAATTTTAGCCTCAAGGTCTTCAATTTTTTTGAGAGTTCACATTAGTTGGCATGGTAAATACTCTTGATAAAAAAAACAATTGTAGACACAAAAAAATAAAATACAAATCAGAACGCAATTTTTGGCAGCAGCGGCAGTTGAAAAAAAAAGTAGAAACTATACAAAAAAGAGCTTGAAAAAATACCTGCAAGAAGAGGGAACTCTGCTTAATTTGCAGCTCGTGCAATGCCACTGCTGCCAGTGAAGAGCTGGTGCTGGTACTGGCAAGTATATAGGGCTTGCTCTCAGGGCAGCGACCTCCAGCGGCGAAATCGTCCAATGCTAGCAGCAGGCCACAAAGTGATCGCGCAGTCACAGCTTCACCACGTGTGGATGATCCAGCACCTTCCAAGGGCAATGCGACGATGAAGCACCACGAATATAACCGCCGATGAAGCAGCCGGGACGGGCAAAGAAACGGGTGGTCAGGATAACTTCAAGAACAGGGAACTCTGCTTAATTTGTAGCTTGTGCAATGCCACTACTGCCAGTGGCATTGCATGAGCTTACCTGCGTTACGCCAAGATTTTGCCTGCGTTACGCCAAGATTCGACAGCATACAACAGCATAGGACAAGCCGGGTCCCTAAAGAGCTCCGCGCTTAAAAGAACTCTCTCGCGGTGCACTTTATGGCAAACTCTGAAACGGAACACTGTCCTAGTAGCGGACGAACGACCAAATGTTTGCTTATTGGGTTCCTACATAGATATGCATTGCTCATGTCACCGAACCTTTTAAGTGCTTTAGGAGCTCACTTGCCGTTTAGCAGGGTGGTTTGTGTTCGCGAGCTATATATACACAAAAAATTGGCAGTTCCCACGTACAGTAGGAATCGATGATATGCGAAGCATGAATTAGGAAGGCTGATATGTCCCTTAAAAAATGAGCACATGGATACGAGGCGGACGGACGTAAATTATGCCGCTAATTACTTCTACATCATTATTATCATGTTTCGACGTGTCATTTACTTTGATCGTCTATCACGTCACGTTATACCAAATTTTGTATATGTGGAGCTAGCAAAGCGGCAGCGAGCACCTCATGAATATGGTATGTTCATCGATATGTGGGGTTTAACGTCCGAAAACTACCACGTGATTATGAGAGATGCTGTAGTGAAGGGCTCCGGAAATGTCGACCACCTGGGGTTCTTTAACGTGAACCCAAATCTGAGCACACGGGCCTATAACAATGAATATGATATGTTGTCAAGTTGTTGCATGACACGCACCTCATGATTATCATGTTTGCACCAGTCAAATACCTTTGTAATTCATTCACATCCTATAATACGAAATGTTGTTGTGTGTGAAGCTAGCGAAACGGCGGCGAGCGCATCATCAGCGTGACATGTAGTCATGTTGTTATTATAGATCTGTGCGCCGGTCCTAATGTTGCCGGCAGCGACTGGCGTGAAGTTCATCTGGTCGGCGGCGGTGCGGCACGGCGTGGGGGGGGGGGGGGGTATAGATACAGAAGCTGGTCGGGAGAGACATTTGTCCCTTGAATTAAAAAAACATGTAGTTGTTCATTAGAGGGAGGCATGTTGGAATGTTATAACGAACCAAGGATACGAGTTTGAAAATCTTAATAATGCGATCTTGCGTAACTCTGCAAAACTCTGTATTGTGTACGGCAATAGGATCGCCCGTGGGAAAGAAGCAGTTTTCGTGCAGGTTATCTTATCAGTGGTCACAACAGCATCGGCAAGATCATATAGTGCGTAGAAAAAGCTCATACGAGCCGCTTGCTGATGCCCGCCGAAAGCATGTCCTTCTAAGCAAAGCTCGCGGTTGTGGCCTGGGCCACACACACCTCCTACCTCGGCATCCCTTCATACTTATCCGTCCACTGATAGGCCAAATCCAGTGTTTCCGCCTGCCCTCACAGCGTATATTCGTCATAGCAAAGTCCAGTGAAAGTCTAACAGGGCGTTTCCTTTCTGCAGGACTGAGGAGCAATCATCGGCAGGCATCGTACGCCGGGTGAGGTTACCGCATGTGCCTCCGTGCCACGCGAATGGGCAGCTTGCTCCAACTAAGCTTCACTGTATACCTCGATAGCGTTCGCGAGCTTTTACTGGCCAGTACAGCATTCATACAGCCCGCGCGCAGAAGTTCTTGATTTATAATTTATACGGAAAAGAGCGACGATACAGGTTTTCTCTGTACTCTGTACAGAGAATACTCTGTACAGGTTTTCAAACCTGTACAGAGTATTCACATAAGCGTTATTGCAATTAAAAATACATATAAACGATGAACACAGGCTGCCCCCTTTTTTTAAGCAGAACTACATCGCCTTTGCTGCAAAACGTTCGTCCATAGGAAGAGTCAGTTAATGCGTTGCCTCACCAATTGATAAATTTCTCGCCTTCACTATGCAATACTTAGTGGCGATATTGCATCAATACTTGTTTCGTCATAGAGCACGTCTACAATGCAAGCACCAAGCTTTGAATCAGAAATTCGGCCTTGCTCGCTACACTTTGTTGTTTCCCCTTGCGCAATGTGGAGCAAAACCAGTTCATTTCGCGCGGTAATCATGTAGGGTGAGGAAGAACGGATGGGCGAATGCATGAGAAAGCAGGGTAGGAGAGAATTCAATATCCATAGAATATGAACCAATCGAGAGTACGTGTTCTAATCATTTCGCGTGAATCAGTGAATGACTGTTCTCGCGTCACGAACAGCGCCGCCCTCAAAAATATACTAAAAATAAAACAAGAAACGCCAACAAAGAATAACGCACTCGACTTTGTATCTTTAGAGCCTGTTTTCGAGCCCTCAAAAACACAGCTAGGGCGTGCAAACACGGACACAGGAGTGTATTCACGGCACACCAAATGCTGCTAACTGAAGTTATACAGTAGTGGAAAATCAGGTCTCGGTTTTCTCTTTCTTTCCTCCTCTCTTTTCTTGCTTTGCTGTTTTTGTTTTTTTTTCCTTTTGCTCTATTTACTTCTATTGATGTCTTTTTTCCTGGTTATCTGTCTCTTTGTCTTTATTGTTATTTCTATTTTCCTTCCCATTTTTCCATTTCTTTCTTTGTACTTTATGCTTGCTTCCAATTTTTTTTTCTATTTTTATAAAAGGCTTTGCCTCTGTTATGCCAAGCAACTACTGCGTGTGGGCCCCTAAACTGTTCAACACTCGATAAAATCACCGAGACAAACAAAGAACAAGAGGAAGAAGAGTTCTCCAAGAGGAAGAGCGCACTCACTATGCTACACATGGCTGCATGCTGTATGTGGTTTCGGCTACTTTACGCCAAGCTGCGACAGCATACGCTAAAAGCATGCGATAACCCGGGCTTTTTAAGCGTTTCGCATATGAAGAAACTTATCTGCACATTTCCTGTCAGTTGGGCGTGGGGGCCTACGTGAGAGATAGCTCATAATTTTTTTGACTTCACTCTTCTTCCTGTGATTTCACGTCATGTTATTCAAAAATTAATACATACCAATTAGCCCAGCTACCGTTTATTTGAACCTTTTTTATTGCCTTAATCCCTCAATGTATTCATCTATTTGCTCGAGTAAAATGAAGAAAAAGAGTGCAGTAACCCATCCATAATAATACTTTTCTATTTTATTAATGTATGCTCGATGCCGTAGGTCGAAGACTCTGTGAACATGCTATCGCGCGAGTTTGGTCCTCGCCAAACAACGCCGGGAAGCGCCGCAGCGTTGAGTGCTGGCAATACTATTCACACTTCTCGAGGAAGATACTTGAGAACTTCCTGGGAGCTATTCTAGATGTGCGCATCTAAAGGAAATGTCCACAGTCCATTTCGGCATGACATTTGCAGTTACTGAAAGAAGTGGTGAGCCGTGATGTTTGCTCGACCACGTCGATCAAGGGAAAACTCGCCATCGTAAGTGGACGGAATTTGTAACAGCACCAACTTGTCAAGTTTGAACGTGTTTTTGAATGCGTTCGAATTGTTTGAGAATGATGCAGGGAATGAGCACCGACCTTCAGAGTTGCGTTAGACGGGTGGTTACATTAAACCTAATTTGACGGCTTACGCGGTCACAATTTATGCTGGCCTTCGATATGTATAGGACTAAACGAGGATGTCTAAGCACTGTGTTCGTTGCGTTGAACCGCGGTCTATCACTCTCCTTTTAGGGTGGACTGTTATGAAATCTTCGTGACATATAAATGACGTTGTGAAAGAAAAGGGGACTGGGGGCACGCTTGTCGCCGAACTCCAGCCATTCAGCTGCACCGCAATAGACAGCCCTCTTGGAGGACGCATTCAGAATAAGCGCCCACGCATAAAAATTGAAACAGGAGCCTGCTGGATACTGTGACCACAGCATGGAGTATGAGAGGGGAGTGGTATCGCAAGAAGTTGGTGTGTGGGCCACTGGGCGATATTGGCACGCGCGCGCTCCTGATTTTTTCTGTTTGTTCCCGTGAGCTCTCCAAAAAAAAAAAAAGGAAAGCAAGAGCATGTGGGAATCGCGAAAAAAGCCTGATGGGGTAAGGTCTTGAGAAATGGTTGGCTTATCAATGCTAGGCGCACTGTCTTCTATATTTTTCCTCTTTGGTTGAAGCGCCTTCGATTCCTCTAGTTTGAGTAAAGAGTGACAAAATCTTCATGACGTCGAAATGACGAAGAGGAACCGGAAACAGAGGGTGCGCTGCTTGCAGAGCTTCCTCAAATGAGCAGTGGCTGAAAGAGACTGTCTATTTTAGTGGGACACATTGAGAAAAGCTCTTCTGGCGAAGCATTTTATGTCGAGATTCTCTGTCAGGATTGAAATAAAACTAACGGCGGCGCGCTGCAATTAGTTCCCGGTGGCGGCGCACAGGTCTCTTTGTTACATGAAACGCATCTCATGGTTATCTTGTTTGAACGTGTCATTTGCCTTCTTCATCTATTCACGCCACGTGATACCGAATTTGGTATATGTGAAGATAGTGAAACGGCCGCGGGTGTATCGTGAGCGTGGCATGTAGTCATGTTGTTACGTTACACGCATCTTTTGATTATCATCTTTGAACCAGTCATATACTTTCGTCATCCATTCACGCCCCGTAATACCAAATTTGGTATATGTGATGTTAGTAAAATGACCACGAGCGCACTATGAGCGAGGCGTCAGTCATGAGTCGTGCCTTACATAACATGCATGTCATGATTTCCACGTTAGGGCCTGTCACTTGAGTTCGCCATGCAGTCATGTCATACTATATCAGTTTTTTGAACATATCATGTGAACGAAACCACCGCAAGAGCAGCAAGACGATGAAATGTGATGTTTTTCATGTTATAACTAGTGAGTTATGCTCGTGATACAGTCAAGGTACGCCATAAAATTTTGGTATTGATTCCACCATCGAAATGGCCAGGAGAGCTAAATGTTGTAGGCGGCTAGATAGATAGATAGATAGATAGATAGATAGATAGATAGATAGATAGATAGATAGATAGATAGATAGATGCGCAAAGTCGCCGAATTTTGCTGAGAAATGCTTCGTATTTAAAACATGTACTGGTCCTACTATGTATAGCGTAGTCCACAGTACTTGGTGAGGTGAGCGAACCCTCTGTGGCAATAGCTTCTTCTCATCCACCATATGACAGCCTAGCGACCAGGCGTTATGCGTTGATGAGCTGAGAATTCGGACAGATGCCACGTACTGTGTGAATCGATATACATATAATGTGAAACAGTCGGCATAAAAAATGCTCAGTTATTGCGCCAAACGCTAAAACTGAGCGTCGGAGTCAGCGTTCCGCCTCGGCTGCGTCAACGTCCAGCGGTATGAGGTGCAACATGAGTGATTAAAAAAAGCATCTTGGCGTCTTTAATTACGTACTCATGCCATGATATAGCGAAAGTCGTTGTGAAGTCATTATGACGTGACTATGACGTCATGCGACCTAACAAAACATGGTGACACCATCATGTGGCATCCTAGCTGGGTCAAAGACGGGAAGATCGCGGAGGCCGTGTAAAGCTGCGTGAGGGTTCTCTAAAGTCTCGGAAGGTGGTGGGGTTGGATCAATCAGAGTAAAATCTGAGAAGAAAGAGAATGCGTTTCTCGCCTATACTCGGTGTCCTAGGCTAATCCATAAAGAATCCTATGAGTTCTTGTACTTGGAGCCAGGCGTTACAAGTAGGAACAACGTCTTTATGCACATGAAGTACACGGGGGAATATTGAGCGCTCACCAAACACGTTGACTACATTGGCGCATAAAAGGTAGTCTGTGGTCGCACGTAAAGTCGGCATTCATGTTACAGAACAAGCGCCAGTTTTATTGCACGCTAAAGTGCGATGATCTGCATATCATAAGTTGCGGTAATTGGCGCATTTCTGGGTCATGGTGGTGTACAGGGTCAGACAAAACTTTACTATGACTTGCTGAGTCATACACTAATGTATGTTATGTTGATTACATTTATATGACGTCAGAGTCAAACCACAATTGACATTGCAAAACCATATTTGACTCGAACCTCAATTGACGTGGATCCGACTTGTTTTTTCGAAGCAGTTCCGAGCACACGCGTGACTCCGTGTTAGAATACTTGACAGCCACGCTCAGTGCCTGTGTTCAAGTTTAGCTCCAACCGTGCTTTCATCCTATGCGCCTATCATGATTCTTGCGGTCCCCGGCAACGCCGGCGCAAAATTTTCTGTGACATGGTTACCCCAAAGCTATCGCGTTAATTTTTTTGCAAAGTATATTTTCGTTCTTCCTGGGTTGATATAGACTGTGAATCACCTGTTACGTTGACCCACAGTCCATGGCCCGTGGTATAAGGGTATGTGCCATGTGACTAAGAAGAAAGTCTCATGGCATACGCGAGAAGCATGTCACGTTATTCATGTGATGGCCCGCTAATCATGTTCGTAATAGACTAGTGTCTTGACGTGCTAATTTTGGTATATATAAAAGTCAAGGGAGACGACCACGAGAGCATGAAGCCGTAGGCGGCTAGATAGAGGAATAGATGGATAGAAACGTGGAGAATGCCAAAGTAGTACGCAAAGAAATGCCTCACATTTGATACCCTCTGTAAGTAGATTCATATATGCGCACTCCTCGATAGTGATGGGTGTATTAATCATATCGTAGCTTTAACAAACCATCTTATTGTGTAGTACGAGTTAAGAAATGACATAATATTGAAGTTCTGGGAAAGATGTAGTCTTGAAAATATTGAAAATACTTGAAGACGGGGTGTATATAGAGACAACGTTTTGTTGTCTCCAGACAAGATGAAAAACAAGATGAAGGTAGTTGCAGCCTTCACGAAGTCTCTCTTGTGGAAACGCAATAGTTAGCGACTTTCTTGTTAAAGAATGGTTTCCTTTTTTACATTTTGGTATCAGGGCAAATACTTGACCCTGTGAGTCTGTCAAATTGAATTCTCGTGTACTCATTACAGCTGGCGCTCGGGCCACCTGCAGCATTTGGATGGAGAAATGGCGTGCCGTTCTCTTCGTTTTTCGCTGGCGCAGATGCAGTCAACCAAGAGGCTCTGTTCCAGCAGCGCGCACTGAACAGTAGTCTTAGTCTCCAGGAACTCCTCCGCCGTCTATTTCCAACGCCGCAGCCACCAGTGGTGGCACCTCAGCAGCGGTTGGCCCCCATCGTAGCACGGCGCCGGCTGCTGTGATCAAATTGGCCGATGAGCCTACTCGGGGGATGCACAAAAGCCACATGTATTTGGTGCATCAATAAATCTAATATGTTCGCAGATATACTGGATTGACGAAAACTTTAAGAACATATAGGAATAAAAAACGCGATAAATAATCAAAAGCACGGCTGTTTCGAAATATATCTGTTCTGTTGATATTTTTATTGATGGGATCTTTTTGCGTTCGTTTGTTTATGCAAGTGAAGTAGGAGAGCAAATCTCCCTCTGTTTTGCGAACGTTAACAACTCTTTCTTACTTGCACTATGAAGAGCCCATTTGTAAATTATTATTAGACGTCTTCGACCAATTAACGACACATGATCACGCATGCTGGCCCCAGTACATGCAACAACAGGTAGCTATTACCACTGGATTTTTTCTTTATTACTTTCTTTTGCACATCATACAGTAACTATACACTGCGTAAACAGTGCAAACAGAACTGACAAGCAGTATGGTTCACATAGTCATAATAATTTCTTTACACGCATAATATTAGTGATAACTGAGAGACAGTTCTTCCAAAAAAGTATAGGGGATACTATTAGTAGTAATTGTAATGTAAATGTGAACAAGCAAAAGTGAATGAAAAGATAACCTGCCGCGGGTAGGAAGCAAATCTGCGACTTTCGAATAACGCGTTCGATGCTCTACCAACTGAGTGACGCTACCAGTTATCATCGTTAGGTAGATGAAAACGAGTACCACAAAACGACGTTTCAACTCATGCGCAATAAATGTCTGATACCAAAATTATGTATACTATGTTGAAGGCGAGTTCACTAGTCGAATCGTTGACCACAATGACATTCTCTCTTCAAAAATTTTTCATCTCTGAAATTGTCACTCTTCCCCTAAATTTCTTTCTTGCATGTATTCAAAGCACACTCAGACATAATGGGCAAAAGCATCATGCATTCTGAAGGTACTTTTAGGTGTGAAGCACTTTAGGTGCCTGTGTGGTCGTCGCTTGGCGTACAATTAGAAAATAGGTAGCAAGCGAGTATTAGAAAGAGATGGAAAAAGAAGAAAAGTAGAAAGGGCAAGGAAAATAGATAATTAGAGGAGCAATAAAGACAGAAAAAAACTAAAAAGAAAGAGAAGAGGCAAGAGATAGCTCAAGAGAAACAAGGCAGACTTCCCCGCAGTCGACGCAATACCGCAGTCGACGAAATAACTTGCTTATTTTTGGCGTGACAGAAAAGAATGATGCTGATCAGCCTCTTGGTGAACAAGTGGCAAAGGGCATCTTGGAAGACATAATTCAGGTGCCAAATGTCGCCATCGAGCGCATTCATAGGATTGGCAAGCCAGTGGCAAACAAGTGCCGGCCAGTCATTCTTAAGCTAGTTGACGGAAGAGACAAGACTAGGATTCTAAAGAACTGCGGTAATCTAAAAGGCACAGGGTACAGCATTTCGGAGGATTTTTCGCCTCGAGTGCAACAAATACGAAAAAAGCTATGGGCGAGCGCACGAGAAGAACGGAGTAGTGGAGCAAAAGTTGCTTTGATCTTTGACAAGATCAAAGTCAACGGTAAGCTTTATCGGTGGGATGACTCACTGAACTCAAGGGTTCCGGTAGTTGTGCAGTGACACAGCAGCAATCTGGAGCCTCAACGAGCGCTAACGGCTCCACTTTCTCACGCGGTCCCGTCAACATTTTCTGTAATAAACATAAACGCTCGAAGTGTCGTCAACAAATCGGTCGATCTAGAAAGCGTCCTCATTGCTTATGATCCCGACGTCACAATCCTTACTGAAACATGGCTTCAAAATGACATTCCCGACTCGGCAGTAATTCCTAGCTCTCATGAAATCGTTCGTCACGACCGAGGTTCAAAGGGGGGCGGTGTAGCGATAGTACTGAAAAAGGGCATGGATTTTAAAGTTTTGTCGCACGGTACGTGCGTCGAAATGACTTGGATAGTTCTTCGGCATAAAAATTTGAGCATGCTCATTGGCGCTGTCTACAGGCCGCCCAATTCCGATATAGCGGTACTCGAAGCTTTGCAAGATTTTTTGCTCGAACAAAGCAAACGTTATACCCACATTCTTGTAGGAGGTGATTTAAATCTGCCAAAAATAAACTGGGATAACTTTTGCGTTACAACACCCTGCCAGCACTCCGAATTGCTACTTGATATAGCGTTTTCCTGTAGCATGACGCAACTTGTAAAGACTCCTACGCGTGTCACTGCAGGCACAAGTTCGATTCTGGACCTTATTTTTGTTTCCGAGTCTATTTGCAAGTTTAACAACACAATTGAAGTTGTACCAGGCATATCGGACCACGAACTAGTATTATTTAAAACCAACATGTTGTGTACTCTCTCGGTCACCCAAGTATCTAGATTCCTTAATTTTAATACTGCCTCGGACGAAAGTATTTTGGACCTCCTAGAGGAGGAGTACGACAAAATTACTAACAAACATTTTCATAATCGCTGTGACGTTAACCAGCTATGGTCGCACTTTAAGACAACCGTTCACAAATGTATAAGTTCGTTCGTTCCGGAGAAAGTGAAAAAAATACATGGCCGTAGTCCTTGGATTACGCGCGACATACTCCATCTAAAACGCAAGATAAAACGCCTGTCATGCTCAAAAACACAACCACGTAGTGCTGCTCTGACGAGCCTCCGCGCCGAACTGCGCAACAAGATTAAAAGCTCCAAATTTCATTTCTTCAACGTAAAAATGCACAACTTTCTCACAACCAATCCAAGAAAATTTTGGATGCACCTCTCCGACAAAAAAGTGAAAGTGACAAAAATTAAAATCAAGGACGCGGACGTGACTGATGCCAGCTGCATAGCAACAGCATTTAACGACTACTTCTCTTCTGTTTTTTTGCGAACGGGTGACACCCCTCCTGATTTCCACGCAAACAATCTCGAACTGCCAGACTTGATTATAACAGATGAAGGCATCTTGTCAGCTCTACTTCACCTAGACACAAAAAAATCAGCTGGGCCAGATGAAATACCTAATGCTTTTCTTTATCGGTACGCCGAGTGGTGTTCCAAATACTTAGGCTTAATATTTAGGGAAAGCCTGTTACAAGGCGAAGTTCCAGTAGATTGGAAGAAGGGTAAATTGGTACCCATTCATAAATCAGGTGATAAATATGACGTGAAAAACTACCGCCCTATTTCATTGTTATGTACAGCCGGCAAGGTTATGGAACACTTCCTTTTCAAACACTTAAGTTCATTTCTGGAGAGTAACCATTTTTTTTCCCCAAATCAACACGGTTTCCGGCAAGGCTTTTCAACCACCACACAGTTAATTCACACTACTGATGACTTTCTAAAAACACTTGACAAAGGCGGACAAATAGATGCGATTTTTTTAGACTTTGAAAAAGCTTTCGACCGAGTTTCCCATTCCCATTTGATGTTTAAAATTCGCCGAATCCTAACCAACGAAAAAATTCTTCGATGGCTTGATTGTTATCTATCCCACCGACACCAATACGTTCGGATAGCAGATAAAAATTCTTCTTCCGCTCCCGTGCATTCTGGGGTACCACAGGGCTCTGTCCTAGGACCACTTTTATTTTTAGTTTATCTAAATGACATGTCATCCGAATCTACTGTGCAGTGTCGTTTTTTCGCGGACGACTGCGTTGCGTACCTGCCCATTCAATCAAGAACAGATCACGCCACCCTAAATGAATACTTATCGGTTGTTACAGCATGGTGTAACTCCTGGAAAATGAGCCTCAACATAGCAAAGTGCGTCAAGATGACCATAACACGTAAAAAAATCTCTCGGAATTCACTTACATGTTAAACAACACTGCTATAACAACCGTTAACCAGTACAAATACCTTGGTCTGACAATCACTTCTAATTTGAGCTGGAAAACTCATATTGAAGGTATAACATCAGCAGCACTGCGGCGATTGTGGTTCTTAAAGCATCGCATGAGGCACTGCACCAGCAAAACAAAACTAGTTGCTTACACTACATTGGTACGCCCATTGTTGGAATATGCTGACGTTGTATGGGATCCACACACACAAACTGAAATATACTTACTAGAACGAGTCCAAAATAAATCCCTTCGGTTTATTTACCACGCGTATAGTAGACACTGTTCAGTCACTGAACTCCGTAATAGATCCGCCCTTCCCACATTGGAGTCGCGTAGAAAGCTACATCGCTTAAAATTCCTTTATAACATAGTCAACGGACACTCAGGACTCGCCTTTAACACTTACATGCAGTACAATACATCGCGGAAAACTCGGAACAAGCATGATAACACCATAGTGGTGCCACTTACAAAAACAAATTCTCGGCGATATTCATTCTTTCCACGAACAATTTCCGACTGGAATGAACTACCTCATGACGTCACCAGCATCGCAGCGCCCGACGCATTCTTATCAGCTGCCACTGCCTGTCTGTAGTAAAAGCTGTCTGGTCGTATGTGCAGATTTCAATTCTTTTTATGATGTTTTTTTCACTTCGTGTTAGGAACAAAATTTGGATTGTATTTTTGATACCGCTCTTGTGTTGCTCCTGTAACCCGAGTATTCATGTTCCACGCAAACCTGTTATGTGGTGATTTTATTTCCGCGCCGTGAAGAATAGTGTTATAAGTGACTGCAAGTATGAAAGTTTGTATCACTCCTGCCTTGGCCACCAAGAGGTGGCTGGCAGTATGCAATAAATAAAAATAAATAAACAGAAAAGTATGTTTCTGGATATGCGCCGTGGTATTGTTTGTGTAGCGTTCGTAGCTGGAAGTTGACGTGTTGTTGTACGCAGGCAGTGTTGCCGACTATGCCTTCAGTGTTGCCGACTATGCCTTCAGTGTTTCGTGGTGAACAATGAAGGCATAGTCCAAATATACCCGTGTTTCCAAATATACCTGTGTGTCGCGGTATTGCAGGTGTAGCGTTAGTGGCTGCTGTAGTTGGCGTACTTCGCGGGCTGGGATGTGAATGAAATCATACTTTGAGTGCTTCATGTGTTAGTCACAAAGATGTGGGTGCAGTGCACGTGTCAAGCTCTTAATCACGAGTCTTTTTTGCTTGTTACATTGTAGTGTCGTACTGGTGTTATAATGTCACAATTTATTTCTCACAGTCATGTTCGGAAAAAGGCCCGTTGTGAGGTTGACAGTCTGTTTGAAGTTTTAGCAGTGTGACTTTCTAGCGTCACATGCATGGGTTCATTGCAGCCCAGACACAGTTGCGTATCTATACCAACCAATAGCAAAGTTTATATATATATATATATATATATATATATATATATATATATATATATATATATATATATATATATATATATATATATATATATATATATATATATATATATATATATACATATATATATATATATATATATATATATATATATATATATATATATATATATATATATATATATATATATATATATATATATATATATTGAACATGAAAATAACAACATGGGGAATATAATCACAGTGCACACAATATTACTAAATAGGTCACTTGCACTTACAGATTTATTATGCAAAGCTTTAAGTATCAGACTTCTATATAGCTGCCCCCTCCCCCTGGACACAATCTTGTACCCGCCTTTGACAATTGTCATCTGAGAGGAAATCAGGCTGTTGGCCAAATCAGGCTATTAGCTTGATTGAATTTTGAAATTGGTGTCACTTTTTGTCTCTCAATCAATTATTGCTTTGACTTTCTCAAAGGTGCTGTGCAAAAGGTTCACCATGCAAATGAATTCACCATAGAGGCAGCTGTTCAAGAATGGTTGCGTCATGCCCCAGCAAGGCACAGAAATGCAGCAAGAGGTAATAGAGCTGCTATGCATTTTGCAGTAAGCTTAAAGTGCCACTCACTAGGCCCCATACCGAATTTTAGTTAGACAGTCGAAGTTGTTGGGTGTCCGATGAGGAACATTTTGCCACAAAATTTTTTCAAATTGGTTCATCACGAGCGGAGAAAACAGGTTTTTTGAAGCGGCGGGGAAAAAGGATGAGAGGAGGCGAGCTCGAAACCCTTGCCGCTCCTCGGCGTAGCCTTTGTAAGCCAAATTTCTCCCTACCATCTGCAGCATCTGACCATGAGGTGACGTGAGCATGATGTGCCCAAACAAGTCCAACCCCCAAGCAGGCGAGCAGCGTCGCTTTGTTGACCAGGGTCATTTTGTGGTCTTCTGCCTGTTTATGTGGGATGGTTTGGAAACGCTGGCTTAGACGCGGTATAGTAGATGAGCACAGTGAGTGAGCAAACGCGTAGGAGCGTTCCACGGTGGTCGGCTGCTCAATGTGCTGACCGTGAGGACATGAACGCATGCGAAACGCTGGCACATTAGCCCCGCATCTCATAACATTTCACGGGGGAAAAATGAAAGAATAATGCGCACAATTTTTATTGCGTCTAATTAATTATTTCAAGTATTATTAGTCCGTTAAAGCAACAAATACATAAACTACGCATGTTGTGTTAAATAATTTTGCCATGTCACGTGGTATACTGTTGACAGCGTCAGAGCAATGTCGTCTACGTAGAGGACCAACGTCATTGCATTGCCGTCTATGTAGGGCCATTCCTATGCCCACGTCATGCTCTTATTCTCTAGGCGTGCGCCGGCAGAGGGGAGGGGGAGCAGCATTCATCTTGAAAGTTTACCCATGTCCGCGGCGCGTAGCGTTGCAAATTTTGGCAGAAGTGATCATGAACGCCCCATCTACGCATTGCGCTTGTCAGCTCAAAATTGTCAAACCTGGTGAGTGGCCCTTCAAAGGAACTGACAGCTAATTTCTAAAGTACCCAGTTTTTTTCGTTTGCAATCAAAGCTCGTTGGTCTCAGTATCCTGTCAGTGTGATGTTATTGAAAAGCACTGTAAAAAACTTTGTATCTGTTATGCGTGTTCATGCTTGGAAAACGAGCTAGCAACAGTGACGTGTGAGCATGATAACGGTCATATGCTAGCACTTGTGTAAGTTAATAGGCTATATCAGTAGTTCTGTTCATCCAGTGCAGGCACCTATTTATGGTAAAACTAGTATACATCTTTTCGAATCTCACATAAAGACTACAGTATATGTAATCCCTCTTGAGTTTGCCTACAAAAGCACTCTACTGCATCTCCATGCAATCTCGGACACCACAGTTTACAGCAGGTGTGCTGCTCTACTGTTGCCATGACGGCAGCTTTTCTTCCTAGAATATTTTATCTCACTATGCTATCAAATAAATAAACTGTACATGGCTGTGTGGCATAAAGACCACAGTTTTAAAAAACAAGTGTAATGCATTAAATGACAAAAAATGCATATATATCTCAATTTTGTGTCACATAGTACCAAGCCATCCTCGCATAAGCGGTACATGCATTTTTTTAAATTTTATGTCGCACTTTATACTTCCTACTTAAATCACAAGCGGCATGATCAAAATAGTCACGAAAGATAGTTTTCATTTGCACTAGAATCTTGTGACATGTTCTGATGTATTGTTGATCCCTTTATTGGTTATGTTTTTCATCATACTTGGACGTTAAGTCACCTCTGAGAAATTCTGAGCAAGATGAATGTTATCCGATAGCTTTATGACACAATGTGGCAGACAATTACGCATACGCTAGATACTCAAGTTTGTGTCCAGTGTAGCTTTTATCTGCTGCACTGTTGTACGAGAACATCACTTTCTTTTGTAGTCAGGATGTTTCGAAACTGACATTTACAATGAAGCACAAATTAGTGAAATGTCTTTGTATGTATTGATACTCGTAAGACCCGAGGGCATTCCAAAGAGCTTTTTAGGTTCTAGAACTAGCTATACTTACATATGCTGAAATGAGTAACATCGTTATTACTAATGTATGCATTAGTCATCCGCATTTGCTGTGTTTCTGAAGTAAGCATCATCTTTCTCAATTCTTCTTTAAGTTCAGGAGTGGAGCATTACAATTTAAGCCAAGCATTTTTTTTCATGATAATATAGAGTATCAGTACTGCTGGTGTGCTTTTGCTTGGAATGTCTTATAGTATTTCTTTTTACTGTTTCTGGATAGCTTATACTGATCCTCTTTCTTCTTGTATTCTTAGGATCAACTGGTTGTGATGAGTAGCCATGGCGCCTTATGAAGCTTTCAAGGGGACCTTCTTTTTCAAAAGGAACTTCGTTGAAGATTTTCGTGCAGCAATTTTTCATTCACATCACTTGAAGCATTCAAAGCGACTTTCATTGAACTTTTGTACATTCTCATAAGTTTGAAACTTTCAAGGGGAACTTCGTCGAGGATTTTTTGTCAGCAATTTTTTATTCACATCGCTTCGAAGCTTTCAAGGCGAACTTCATTGTAGACTGTTGTACAGTAATTTTTCATTCCCATAACTATAGGCTTTCAAAAGGAACATCGTTGAACAATTTTCATTCACATCACTTCAAAGCGTTCAAAGTAAACTTTATTAAACTTTTGTACATTCTCATAACTTTAAAACTTTCAAGGGGGACTTCATTGAAGATTTTCGGTGAGCTATTTTTTAGTTACATCACATTGAAGCGTTCAAGGCGAACTTCATTGTAGACTTTTGTACAGTAATTTTTCATTCACATAACTTAAGGCTTTTAAGGGGAACTTCGTTAAGCATTTTTTCATTCCCATCACTTCAAAGCGAACTTCATTGGACTTCTGTACATTCTCAAAACTTTGAAACTTTCAAGGGGAACTTCGTTGAAGATTTTTGGTCAGCAATTTTTATTCACATCTCTTCGAAGCGTTCAAGGCGAACTTTATTGAAGACTTTTCTATAGTAATTTTTCATTCACATAACTTTAAGCCTTCGAGGGGAGCTTCATTACATCACTTCAAAGCATTCAAAGTGAATTTCGTTCAACTTTTGTACATTCTCATAATTTTGAAACTTTCAAGGGGAACTTCGTCAAAGATTTTTGGTCGGCAATTTTTTATTCACATCACTTCGAAGCGTTCAAGGCGAACTTCATTTTGTACTATAATTTTTCATTCACATAACTTGACTTACATTCAAAGACCGATTTAATTTTATGTTCAATAAATGTGTTTGAAAACAATGTGCTGTCTGCTGCAATAAATCTCTAAGCTTTTAAGGACCCAGCAAACATGCACGTTAGACGGCAGCTTGTGCTTGATGATAATGTCAGGCTGTTTGGGATTTCTTTACCAAGTATTGCTAAAATTTTGTAAATGAGAACTTTTTTTCTATGCACATCCTCAGGCTTCCTGCGTGTATAGTTCTGTGTGCCAGACGCCTGCTCTCCCACTGCAGTCTGGCTCTTAGCTGGTGTGGTATACCTATAGAAAGCATCAATGCCGTGAAACTGGCCTTATTAAGTTTGATGTCTGACAGCGATTCGGCCAGCTTTACGTCTTTGATGCTTTACCGCATGTAGTTGGTGTGTTAGAGCTGCAGTCCCATGGCAGTCTTGCTCATTGCTGCTCGGCTGTACTTTATAGTGTTCGATACCCGCTGTAAAGTACAGCCGAGCAGCTATGAGCAAGACTGCCAAGGGACTGCAGGTCTAACACACCTACTACATGCGGTAAGTGTGAACAGTGCATGAAAAAAGCTTTTATTTATTAAATAGCAATGTCTGTGTATATCTATTAAATGTCCATTCAGTGTCCATGTGCAACGTACCTGCAACCTTACTCGGACGAGCATTTTATAGTTGCGGGTGCATATAATCTTCGTAATTTGGATTTATATGGATATCTAAGAGACGTTTACAATGTCCATGAGAAACATACTATAGATGTCGATACAATATTTGTGGTTCACGGGGTAAACGTTCTGTTGAAAGCGGTGCGCTCGCAGCCTCGTGCTTTAAAGGGAGACCCCGGCTCCCCTCAGTCAAGCGTTCCGAGTAGCTTAAGGGTACCTCTGCCTGAGTACAGCGGTTATTCGGACCGCATCAGTGCCACAGAGTACCTCGAAGCGCTGCACCACTATCAGCAGGCTGCGGGGCTGAGCGACAGCGTTCTGCTAGTCTCTGTTTTGTCCGTGTCGCTGACAGCCCAAGCGGCGAGGTGGTACCGGCTCGTCGGCCACCAAGCTCGCTCGATGGAGGAGTTTAGGGCGTTCTTCCGTAGCGAATTCCTTCCTCCTGAATACGACCGCCGCATGCGTCGTGAGTTAGAGCTTCGCACACAGCATCCCGACGAATCTCTTCTTGAGTACGTTCGGCCTTTGCAGGAGCTCTACCTCCTTGCCGATCCTACGGCATCAGACGCCGAGAAGGTGGAGCGAGCCATACGTCAGGCTCATCCAATCTTCGCCACTTACCTTCGGAGCACCCGTTATAGTGACCTAAACGAGCTGGCATCCGATGCGAAGCGTATTCAGGGCGACATTCTGGCGGCGCGAGCCTATCTCCCGCCGCCACCGCCGTCCGCGTCTCTCGAGCCTCGTTGCGCCTGGGCTGGTCGTGACTCGTCACACTGGGGTTCCCCGAACCATGAGGCGGCCTCTGCCGTGAGAGACCGAGACGCGCTCGACGTGTCGGACCGCGCTCTGGACCCGTACTCGTACGCACGGGCGGCCACCGTTGCCCGGCAGCTTGAACAAGAACGGAAACCCCGTGCTCCAGTGCACGAGGAGATATGCGATCGCGGAGCCCCCCTTGCGGCTAGCGAACGGACACCTCGTAGCTCTAAAGGATCGCCGAAATCCCCCCCCCCCCTGCTGGAGGAAAAGGCGTTGTCTGCTTTCGTTGCCGTGAGCGTGGTCACACCGCGCGTGAGTGCAACGCGCCCCAACCGACACAAGGGCCCGCTCGCCGGTCGGGAAACGGAGTGAGCCGTCGGTGAGCTCCCCTTTGCCGGTGGCTGCAGCAGTAAGAGAGCACGGGAGTGTAACACAACCTCTGGCACCGATAGCATGGTGCGCTGGACATGAAATTCCAGCCACGCCGGGGCGCCGTTCATCGCCCTTACGATCACTGGTGGAGAGTTTGCGGCGTTGCTGAATAGCGGGCCTTCTATCTCACTGTTCGGCGAAGAGGTTAGGGCTCATTTGCGCGACCGCTCTATCCGCATTCGAGCTAGCGACTCTCCCTTCCACCTCGCCAGCGGTACCACCACCTCGTGCGGCGCTGCGCGGTGTGTTGTGCGCTGGGGGAATTGCGCACACCGACAGCGCTTTGTGCATCTCCCTAGTCTTTCCGTGACTGTGATTCTCGGTCGCGACTTTTTCGTGCGCACGGGTATCGTGATTGACATCGCAAGCGGACGCTACAGGGACGGCCCTTCCGGCACCCTAATGCTTTTCGTTGCACCTCCCGTGGTCTCGGCTGCCAGCAAGTCGCCCGACGGCACGCGGAAGAAGGAGGAAAGGAGACCAAGCGTTGCCCCCGCGGCCCGCGTCTCCCCCTCCGACGCCAAGACTGGTCCTTTGGCCGGTGCGGCGGAAAACGGTCCGCGCGTACAGCTTTCCCTCGAGCATAATGCTGCCGCGGTGAACGAGGTCTCGACTATGCCGGTGACCCAGCCGCTAAGCAGCAACTCGACTGGCTCGCTGCCGCCTTTGCCGGACAGCTTGTCGAAACGCGAGAAAGCACGCCTGTCGTCGCTGTTGACACGTTTCAGAGGTACGTTGACGGAACGCCCGGGTTGAACCTCTCTGGTGAGGCACCGGATTGACACAGGTGACACACAACCGTGGAAATGCAATCCTCGTCCCGTTAGTGCGGCAAAGAGGAAAGCAATTGACCAGACACTCGATGAGTTGATTGCGACCGTAGTTGTCAAACGCTCAAACAGTCCTTAGGGTTCACCGGTGGTAATGCTCCCCAAAAGAGACAGCTCTCACCGGCTCTGTGTGGACTACCGCCGGCTGAACGAGGTCGCGAGGAAGGATGCTTATCCTATGCCTAACATTGACTCGATCGTGGCTGTTCTAGGTGGTGCTTGCTACTTCAGCACCTTGGATGCTAACCGCGGTTACCTACACAGTAAAAATTTTTACACCCAGAAGGGTGTAAATGAGCTTGTTCCGTGGACGACACCCTAAGGGTGTTAATTCAGCACCTTCCAAAAAGGGTGCTTTACCATGCACCCTTAGAATAGGGTGTACATGTAAAAAAACTGTAGGGTGTTAAAAAACACCCTTAAGAAAGGGTGCCTTCGATGTCCATCACTTTTCTAGCACCCTCTGAGGAGGGTGCGAGAAGGGTGCACAAGGGTGTTGAGTGCCCATGGCAGGGGTGGCGAATACTGCCACCAACAGATATCAGCATGCACTGATTAAACACTACTTGAAGAAAGTGGTCCTGATTATCGATGGCGCACCACCTGTGGAGCTCCATTCATTGCGTGTGGGCAAAAATATAAACGCGTACAATCGTGTATGAACTTGTGCTGGATCTATATATACTTCAGTGTATATGCATAATGTGCGTTACAGAAAATGAAGCCTTGCTGCCCTTGCAATTGAGTTTATTTAGTAGGCAAATAAAACATAAACTTTTCTTCTGCCACACAACTTTTTCACCAGATATACGTTCATGTATACGTACACTACACATGCAACACCTCAAATGTTTATTATATCATTTCAGTTTCACTTTATTGACAATTCTTTGCAACATACAATTACACTGGTTTCAGTTTAGTATACTGCTTCAAGTACATAGAGACTACAAATGAAATACACGCTAATATATCCCTATAATTCTTTCAAGTATCTACAATCCCAGTGGTTTCCAGTTTAATACTTCTTCGTGTACACAATCGGTTAATAGGAATGAAATACAGGCAAATATATACTTATGATTCTTTCAAATATATACAATCACCATGATTTCACTATATACGCCTTCATGTACGCAATCGTTCCCAAGAAGTGATGCACACAAAAATATATATGGATAGTGTTTTCAAATGTATACAATCACAGTGGTTTAAGCTTTGTATTCCTGGATGTATAACAATTGGTTATGAGAAATGATGTACATGCAATCATATACGGGTTTTCGCACATATAACTTTAGCGAATACTTAAGAAACCAATTCAATGATCAGAAACACAATATACTAAAAACGAACACAATACTGAGTCAGGACACACAAAAAACAAAAGAGGTAATGCATAATTATGGCTAATGACACAGCTGGGTCACTTTATGCCAAATGTCCCAGCCATTTTGGCAACCATCTCAAATGTATTCGAAAAACTCGTGCTGCATTGAAAATAGTGAACTTCTGGAATATTTAGGAGAGGAAAAATATTTGGTCACGTGGCTGCCTTCTGAACTTTCTGGAATGCCGTCTAGGTGTTGTATGTGAAAAATTTTATTTTAAAAGCACCGCTCCTTTTTTCCATACGAAACTCCGTCTACGTGTTACGTAACAAGAGCTTAATTTGGGAGAGTTGGTTCATCGTGGTTGTGTGCTAGTCACAGCGCGACAACTTTAGGAGGAGACAAAAAGGACAGGAAAGAGCACAGACTGTCAACTGAATTTAATGAATGTGCTACGAGCGCTTTTATAAGGAGTACAAGAACCGTGTTCATGCGCGACGACACGTGTGAGCACTACAAAATAATTTTAACTGTGAAAAGAATACTCCCTCTCGGAAAGGATAAGTGAACGTGCAGTGATGCACTGATCATTGGTTTACCTGATAAAAAATATTTCTACAAACGTTAAATTGGCATTAAGTAAACCTATTCTCGTGACAAATGGGGCAAGATTGACTATTCCTGTTGCTGTTTAGTACACACACTTTTGAAAGCTTGCAAGGGGTGGAAAACAACACGCTAATATCATATCTGCTGGCTAATTTTCTAGTTGTGAGACACGTGATGTGGTATAACATGCAAAGGTTTTGGTCATTGTTTTTTGTTGGTCCTGTCTTCTTTAACTTTACTTTCTGCAGGAGGGTTTTGCAAACGGGTGTGAAGATTCTGTTGGGATACCCAGCATCTTTTAGTCTTTTAATCTGGTTTTTAAACCTGACCTCACCCTTGTGCTAACATGACTTCTGAAGGGTGGCCTGAATACATGCGGTATCAATTCCTCTTTCTATTAATTTTGAATGCCCACTATCAAAAGGCAGAACATTCTTAGCACTCCTGGGCTGATAGCACCAGCCAATACCCCAACAGCATCATCACACTTGTTTGCGAAACCCTCCTGCAGAAAGTAAAGTTAAAGGAAACAGGACCAAAAGAAAAAGAGAATGACCAATCACATTTGCATGTCAGATGGTACTACGTACATGAGGTGTCTCACAATTTTAGGAAAAGAGCCAGCAGATATGACATTGTTGTTTTCCACCTCTTGCAAGCTTTCAAAACTGCATGTACTTACAGCAACAGGAATAGTCAATCTTGCACCATTCGTCACTAGAATAGGTTTACTGAATGCCAATCTAATGTGTATGAGATACCGCTAACACGTGGAAAAGTAAACATAGGACAAACTGGGCAATGCTTCAATTATCAAGCAAGACAGCATGCTTCAAATGTTAAGAAGGGCTATAGTAATCTCATGACCGGACACCGTAAAGAATGTAAGTGTAGTCCTAGGTTTTATAAAACACGGTTTTTGAAAAAAAAAAGCAAGCAGAAAAATCAGAGATTTTAGAACTCTTTATCAGGAAGGCCAAGGATCAATGCATCAGTACATATTCACTTATCTTTTCCGAAAAACAGTATTCTTTTCTCGGTTAAAAATATTTTGTCATGGTCACACATGTGTTGTTGCAGATGAGCCCTGGTCTTGTGCTCAGTATAAAAACGCTCGTAGCACCTTCAATAAAATTCAGTTGACAGCGCTCTTTCCTGTCCTTTTTGCGATAAGATTTTTATTACAGAAAAGAATTTCATTTTCTTACAGTTTAGGTATAATGATGAGTTTTCATAGTATCACAACATGGAGCAAATTGCATCTCAATACGGACAAAAATCACGATTTTGTGAAATTCGTGATATTTTCTCGTATATTTCAGCAGCTTGAGAGGTATAAAGATATTTTTTCCTCAGAATATACCTTCTTTGGAGTAAGTATTCACTGCTCAGATATTCATACCATGTGCAATATTACAATAAAAAATGCAAACATAACACATTTTGGCTTTATTCTTGGAAGCGAATGTGGCAAAAAAATTGCACTATTATTATTGAGATTCAAATACCTTACAGAAGCACATTTACTTAACAGGTAGACCGAATCTGCTTTAGAAAAAATAAGCGGTAGTTTTAAAACAAAATTTTCCACAAACAGCACACAGACGGCATTATGCCAGGAAGTTATAAGCCAGCCACATGAACAAAACTTTTTTTCTCGCTGAAGTATTCTAGCAGTTCACTGTTTTCAACGCAGTAAGTCAGCACATTTTTTTTCAAATACAATTCAGATGGTCGCCAAAGTGGCTGGGACGTTTGGCATGGAATGGTCCAGCTATATTTAAGCAAAATAACTTACACAAATAACAATATTTGTTCATCTACCATGAACACACTAGAAAAAGTTGTTCAGGCATTGTGACACTAAAATTTTCAGCGTCGTACTGCCTGAACAACTTCTTTGATAATCTCCAAACTCACGCCGAGAAAAAGCCGCTCAATCACGGTGGTTGTTAAAGGCCTTGCGGCCGTAGACAATGTTGAAAATTAAAAAAAATCAACTCATCAGTGCTGTCACTCCTTCCTTCTTCGTCATTACTGACACGGAAGATTTTTCGGTTATCCATGTGGAGGTTCACGAAGTAGGCTTGCTCTAGGCTGGGTCCAGGGTAGACTACGCTGGACGTCAGCGGCACCCTCTCATCCTGTAATAAGAGCAAATATGACTTCTCATAAAAAATTTTCGTGCTGTTCTGGCAGCACCATATATAAAGAATGTGTAGTGTGTATCCTTAGAAATGGCGTGTAATTGACATTACACTGAACTCGAAGCATACAACCCATACATTCCAATAATTTCGTATAATAAAGATAAGAGTTTTCCAGCATACAGCGAATTCCCGAAATGAGGTGAAGTGTAAGACTACAGCTCAAAAATGGCACTTACGAAAGCCTGAACTCACTTAAGAATCAAATTCCTTCTAGGGTAGTGAGCCAGTGTGAAAAACAATTCTTAAAGTACAACGTTTAGAACATGTAGCATTAATCAAAACGCACAAGAAACTTACCTCTTCATGTACAAACAGTGAAGACATCTCTGCTTTCTCTTTTACATCAGAACAAATGATCTTGGGCGTGGCACTAGCGAAGAGGTCTGCAAAAAAAAAAGTAAAAGATTTACTTACCTAAATCACGCCTCTAACAATCTGAGGAATTGTTACAAGTCACCAATCAGTGCAATTCTGACTGCCTCTATAAGGGCATCAAAAATGAACAATTTTCTCGTTCTTTCTACTCTCACAAGACGCTCCGTCAATGGAATCTAATCCAAATTTGACGCTGTGCTTCCTATTTGCCTGCTTTCTAGACGTAGGTCTGCGAACATGTGTATTGTTCACCTAATCTAGCACAGAAATTCGTCATCTATAATTCAGTCATCTTAATTCATTGTAATTTGATAAAAAGATGTGATAGCTCGTCCAGTTTTTAAAGAGTTGCGGGCCTGCAATAGGCACTGCCTTGCACGTATGAAAGTACTTCTTTTAAAAAAAAATTCAAAGCTTGCTTTCAGAAAAAGCGTCTGGCATATTTCGACAACCAAGCCCATCCTCTGATGGCAATCAGGGGCACGCTATTAGCGATTATTGACTACGAAATTTACAAACGTAACCCGTGCCTAAATACTCAGTTAAACACAATAACGCAAGTAAGAGCGCTCGAACGACACCAACGCGCGCGGACGCCGACTACGTTGCAGCAGCCATGACTTATGCTAGAGAAACCGCACATAGCTCCAACAGTCACGTATACTCTCTCGATTATGTTATAACGCCGAACATTATCGCAGATGAAAGCGAAGCACGAAAACAGCAAACAGAAACGAGGGAAAACAACGCACGGCGATGGCCACAACAACGCGCCTTTGGAAGTCTGCTAGATCTTTCCCTGTTGCTGGTGGCACTTGTCCTAAATAGCTTAAAAGACCGAGGCGCACGTGCTGGGAGCATCGCGGCATATCAGCACCTCCAACTATACCGTCTTTAAGCAAAAAAAAAGCCATTTCTTACAGTGCGCCTCTGTACATAATTTTTGCTTTTTCTTTCTTTTTTTGCGCTTAAACCTACAGAAGCACGTTGCACATTTGAGTATTAATAGAAATGTTATTACGATGTAGCCCAAAGCACATCTTAAAACAATATCAATCACTTTGTGCAGTGTAGATACAATGTGCGATCAGCAACTGATCCCGCCCTTGTTAAGTGATCACATCACTCACTGTATGAGTGATGCAGGCACTTACACAACATCGCGCATAGCAGTGTGAACTCGTTAAGTCCCACGTTTAATCGGGCATCTGCAACAGGCCCGCGAACGCATGCTGTTGTAAATGGCTGGCAGCCTACTTCGGCAGAGCTGCTGCAGGCGCCCAGCTAGCGCTGTATGATTACTACCTAGGAAAACAGTACACTCACCGTTAACAGGCCCACGTTGTCCGTGTCCGCCACTCCATGAATATTCCTTAATCCGAGCGTCACTTCGAACACGGTGCCATGCGTGACCACCATTGAATATGCGCCTGTTCGCTAGAACCCACACAGCGACCAAGACCCCCGACCAACGCAGCGCATTTGAAAGACTGATGAGACAGAGAGGGCAACACTGAGAGAGAGAAGGAGGAGGCACTGGCGGCGGCGTGGCGGCGCCGCAGCTGTCGACGCAGGTGTTCGGTGACGCAACTCTTCGCTTATCTACGCCGCCGTTGTGGGAGCAACGCTGGCCGGGTTGAGCGGGGGGGGGGGGGGAGCGGCAAACCCGCCAAGACGGCGTCGAAAGGCAAACGCTATGGCGCATACGGCGGACGGCCGTTCAACGCGGAATGACTCCTTGTAAACGGCCACTCTCCTTCCAGCCAGTCGCACAGCGACGCAGGTTATTTACCAGCCTCGGGTTCTTTGAGTATTTTGACGGAATGCGATTGCAGTGGGCGAAAAATAGTGAAGCAAAACTTGCGCAAAACAAAGTGCACCATGGAATGGCCAGAAACAATAATTATTTCGTCCTCGGTGGCATTAGCGGGAGAGCATCGCTACACCTTTTTTCAGAGAAATTTCTTTTTGCATTGTCTGTGTCAGGCGATTCCGCGTATGGTGCCGCAAACACTGAATGCGTAGTCGAAGCTGGAACAAATTAATCCACAGTAGCGGATGTTTAGAAGGCTTGTCATGCACCACGAAACGTGCCGAGGTTGTTATAACAAACTTTTTGCTGACCACATGATCAGCACATAATTCCATATGGTTGCCCAATGAGCTAGCTAAGCACCTGTAGCAAAAGCAGTGCACGTTCTTGTTAAACGTTGGTTATATAAACGATGGTTGTGCATAAGTGCAGTGACAGCTTTCCGTGTTAATTGGTCATAACTCACGTTTTCGAGCGTAGAAGCGCCTCAACGGAGCTATTCAGTTACCACAGCAAGTTCGTAAGCAATGATGAGGTACGAAAATGTGCAGCTGTTTTCCATGTACTGAATAGTTAGTGTACAGTGCCTTGACCACCGCCATTTCTTAAGCCACCTCCCATATAGACTCCCAGTCTGAACAGGTGTGGGACCTTAAAGACTAAGAAGCAGTGCCCCCCCCCCCGCACACACACACGAAATTTGAGGGCGCACGGGCTGATGCACACGCATACTTATTCACAGGCGCACACACATACACGTATACACACATACGGCAACACACACACGCGACCGTAAACGCACGCATGCATGGGCGTACACATGTGCACAGGCACGCTTAACACAAGCACGGACTCGCACATACACGCGCACGCACACATGCACGGGTGTACACACAATCGCGCTTACACGCGAACACATGCGCAGGCTCACGCACACACACCCATACTCGGGCGAACATTATGTTCCTTTATATAATCCACACAAACATGTAGCTTATAACCAACGCTAAGGTGAGCTTTCGTAACGTGGATTGCAGTTAATTGCCATTATAGATGAAACGCGATTTGCTTCTCCTGGCATTCTGCTGTATTCGGAGAGCACCTTCACACATTCTAAGTCAATTAGGCCGTCATTTAACGCAAGGTCCACATACTCGTGCAGTAGCTACGCTGCTCGGCCGCCAATCCGAAGGTCGCGGGTTCGATGCCAGCCGTGGCAGTCGAATTCTCATGGAGGCGAAAAGGTAGACACTGCGCGATATCAGCGCCCTATAAAGAACACCAAATGGTCAAAATCTCTAGAGCTTTCCACAACGACGACCCTCATAATCATATCGAGGTTTTTGAGACGTAAAATACCAAATATTATAATTATGTGTTCTTCTTATGCTGCATATTCCATCTGATGAATAGTCACCTACACCCTTCTCAGGCACAAAAGCACCCTTAGAGCCTATTTTAGGGTGCTATCGAGGCAAGCACCCAAACAAATGGGTGCTTTTTTTTCAATAGACCATTTATGGGTGTTGAAGGGTGTTGCAAAGGGTGCTTTCTTGTAAAAGCACCCTTTTTACACCCTTTTGGGTGTAAAAATTTTTACTGTGTACAGGTTCAGATGGAGCAGGCTGACGCGGAGAAAACTGCGTTCACCTCTCACAGAGGTTTTTACGAGTTTACCCGCATGCCGTTTGGCTGTTCTAGAGCTGCAGCTACGTTCCAGAGATAAATAGACCACGTTCTAGGGGACGCTAAAAGGCAACACGCCATGGCGTACCTCGACGACATCGTCATCTTCTCTCGAACGTTCGAGGAACGCCTTCACCACTTGGAGGATGTCCTTGGGAGGTTGCGTGCCGCCGGGTTGACTTTGAACCCGAAGAACGCTCAAATAGCTGAGACTCGCATCTCACTATTAGGCTTTACCATTCAGAGCGGTCGTGTTCTGCCGTGTGAGGGGATGGTACGTGCCATTGTGGAGTGCCCGACGCCGCCAAGCATTCAGGGCCTGAGGTGTTTTTCGGGCATGGTCAACTACTATCGACAGTTCATCCCAAACTGTGTGGCCCTCCGAGCACCCTTGACTGCACTCTTGAAAAAGTCGGCACGATGGAGCTGGAAGCCAGAACAAGAGCGAGCCTTCAAGGCACTTTCCGAAGCTCTAGTGGCCACAGCCGAGTTAAAGCTGCCCAACCTGAACAGGGAGTTCGTTGTCCAAGCGGACGCGAGTGACCTGGGTCTCGGTGCGGTACCCCTTCAGGAGCGTGATGGCGTCCTCCGGCCAGTCGCCTTTGCGAGCCGGTAACTTAACGCCGCCGAGTGTAACTACAGCGTCACAGAAAGGAAATGTCTCGCTATAGTTTTTGCTCTCCGGAAGTTTGACTGTAATGTCGATGGCGTGCCATTCGCGGTGGAAACGGACCACAAGGCACTCACCTGGCTTAAGCGCTTGCGCGAGCCCTCGGGTCGCCTCGCGCGCTGGGCGTTGACCTTGCAGCTGTACAACTTTGTTGTGCGCTACCGGAAAGGAAGTTTGAACGTCGTGGCTGAAGCTTTGTCGCGTGCCCCCGTTTTGGCGTCCGGCACTTGTGTCCGCCACTCCCGAGAGCAGTCGCATCAAGTAGACCCCGGGACCTCTGGCTCCAAAGGGTCGAAAGGCGCGAACCCTGATGACGAAGTGACTTTCGAGTCGACAGCCTCGGGTGAGGACGCATACCTGGTTGACCCTGTGATGTCCGCCGGTATCGTCTTTAGCAGATCGTACTGCTGTGCTCAAGGCACAGCAGTACGATCCGTTTTGTCAACACATCTTTGACGAGCCCAAAGAGCTGAGCTCCCAAGCGGAGCGTGGTGGTCAAGCCACCGGGCGTGAAGAGACAGCTGGTAGTGCTGTCGGCGCCGAGTGTCGTACGCAGGCTGGAATTGCTGCGGGCACGTTGGACTCGTACCTGCTTGACGCCTACGGCGTTCTCCTGCGCTACGTCCCATCTGAAGAAGCTCCCTAGGAGTCTTTCAAGGTGGCGATACCCCGCAGTCTAAGGAAAGCCACCCTAGGTTATTTCCACGACTCGCGGTTAGCGGGACACGCGAGTCGCCTTAGGACTTTTCAAAAGTGTTGCCGCTCCGCTACCTGGCCTGGCATGAAGCGTGATGCCCTTCACTTTGCCCGCTCATGCCGCGTGTGCCAATGCGTGAAGCCTCGTGGGGCAAGCCTCCTGGTCTCATACAGCCGACGGACAGCCAACAACCTTGGCAGGTCGCGGCCTTTGACATTACGGGACCTTTCCCAAGAAGCCGGAGAGGCTATGTTTTCTCCTGGCTGTCACAGATCACTTCACGAAGTGTGTCGAACTGTTTCCCCTTCGGACGTTAACGGCACGCGTAATCTGGGACAAGTTGACCGAGATCTTTACCCGCTTTGGCTTTCCGGCGGAGTTGATCACGGACAATGCGTCCTATTTCACGGCCAAGGTGTTTGTTGATACGTGTGCTGCCTTTGGCATTAAGCACCATAAAACAACCACGTATCACCCACAGGCCAACCCGACCGAGTGGATCAACTGGAACCTCAAGCCTTTGCTGACAGCCTTTGCGCAGCAACACAGAGATTGGGATGCCTGTTTCAACGAGATACTCCTTGCGGTCTACGGTCAATCGCTCGACAGGGTACACGCCTGCCTTTCTCAACTTTGGAAGAGAGCTGCCTAACCACATGGACCGCGTCCTACGAGGCGACGGTGGGGCAAGCGCCGCGAAAATCAGCCCGTCTGGCTACGCGGTGGAACTGCGTTCACGGATGGACGTGGCCCTCGACCTGGCGCGTTCCAACCTGGCAAAAGCGCGAGCTGGTCAGAAGGCTCAATACGACCGGTAGCATCGGGATGTCCGTTACGATGTCGGCGATCTCGTCCTCAGGCGCAATCACGTCTTGAGTGACGCCGCCAAAGGCATCTCAGCCTCCCTTTCGGCCAAGTGGTTGGGCCCATACCGAGTGCGCACCAAAGTGTCGCCCCTGGTATACAAGCTGGCTGACTCCCAAGGGAGACCAGTTGGCGGTCCAGTTAACGTCTTCGACCTAAAACCCGCAGCAACGACTTCGAGGAGGGGGAGGCAGTCACCGAACCGCAGGGAAACCGGGATAAGGCAGCTCCCAAACCACGCCCCCCGTACAACCTGCGAAAACGCACTTAGGCTGATTTTCGCCTCCGGCATGTAGCGGGACGTCATCCTCTCCATGTAAGAAAGCGGAGATTTATAGCTGCTGTGCGAGAGCCCATCCAACAGCAACAGTAACGGCTACTTGGCGAGCTTTCTCCCTAGGAACACCATTACACGCGCTGCGCGCGGAATATTCACCCAGTTCCCAGCGCTCCCGGCTGCTCGAGAGACAAAAGCCCTTTCCCCGGTGGCTCACTCTCTCACTGGGTATCTTCCGCGTAGTCGGCGGGAGAAGGGAAGCGTGCGTCCTATTGGCTCACGCAACCTTCAATACGACGTAGTAGGCTCTCTATATTGGGCCAGCCTGTCGCGCTTCCGGGGCTGCACCTTCAGCTGCGTTTCGGCTTTTCACTGACACCCCAGCTTTCGTTATGTCCTCCTCGATGGCCCATTCCTCCAAGAAAAAGCCCGGGAGACCAGCCGCGCGCTCGGTCGTTCCGCAGGCAACGGCCACGTCCATGCCGCCTCCGTCGAATGCTCCCCCGGCCCCGGCTAACAAGACACCGCCTCGTCGTGAAGTCGCTACGTGGACGTTCCAACAAGGCACTGAGACCCCGGTCGCCTTCGTGTCGACTCGTCGCTGGTCCAAGCAACGCAAAGTCTGGGTGAGGTTAGACCCCGAGTCCGTCCCGCGTCCTTTCCGCGGGCGCACCCTTCGGACCTGTTCGACGCTTCTGGAGGTGCCTCGATGCCGCCTGTTCCCGAGGCCTCCTACTGCGACGCTTGCGGTGTCCCACTGGTGCACGAGGCTACCCACCTCCGTTCGCGGTTTCACCGAACGAAGTCCGGCAGTGACCCTGCGGTCCTGTCCACTCCGGCGGTGCCGCCTGGCCCGGGCCTTCAACCTGCCCTGTCGACCGACTCCGTTCAGGCGGTCGTGGCGGCGCTCATCATTCAAGTCGGCCATCGCTGCTGTGGTGTCTGCCGCCCTTCCGCGGCCCCTGGTTCCTGCTGAGACACCGCCGAACGAAGACACCGGGGCTCCGTCGATCTCGTGGACGGCACTGAGCTCTACCACAGTTGTTTCGAATAAAGGTGTCGGTGGATGCTCTTAATACGGCGTCTTTAGGGCGGCCTTGGTCTTAGGAGGGGGATGTGGGAATCGAGAGCGCCCTCCTACCTGGCGCCTCGTTCCGCAGCTGCCGCCCGCGCGCCGATGACGTGGCCCGGGCGCGCGTAAGCACCAGCATCCGCCAAGATGGCTGCCAGGGCGCCTCTTGGTCTGGGCCAGTCAACCGTCGGCTTCTTCCCGCGCTGGCATGTCCGGACACGCTACACTGGCGCGCTGCGCGGGCCTACATCACAGCGCAGCGCCATTGCCCTTTGGGCCGCGCGTGACATTCTCCTCTCCTACGAGCTATGTTGCGCCCGACGATTCGTTCGTCACGGCAGATGCTCTCAGGCCTTCACGAGGGGTTGACGCGCTGCTGAGTAGGCGGCTTTTTGTTCGTGCATTTGACTTCTACCCTTGTGCGGGAGTCGTCGCGCCCTAGGCAAGCGTTCTTTCTAGGTCTTGCGGAGTTTCCTATACGGCCTGGAAGCCCGTGAGTGTCGCACTGGGCTGCATTTTGGGTTAAAAACCCGTTGTTCGTGTTTTCCTGCCTCGTGCGTGGTTTCTGCGCCGTGTCGGAGAAAACGACAAACCCGGCCGCAGCACGCAGCGGCAGTGGAGGACATCGCATCCCTACACGGTTGCGCTTAGTAGGTAAGCCTAGTGCAAACCTATTTCCACAAGGTATGCAATATATATTGTATGAGGTTTTAGAGTTGTGGTGACATCATTAACCCAGGTCACATTATTTTTGTAGAATTCGCTTTTTAGTCACGTTTACTACGCTTTTAATGTTAATATTTCACCTCATCAGTCATTTAGTGATGGTTGTTTCAATTCCACATCCTTAAATGAGAGTTATGAATAGCTGGTATCCAAGCATTTCTAAAGACATATGACTGGCTTTTATCAAAGGACCAACCCTAGAGCGAGTTCCGGGGAGGGGGGAGGTATGAACAGTTTTATAATTTGCAAATTAGAATTTACGGCTTTACAAGCCGGAACGTCAATACGACAACAGGGCACGCCATCGTGGGAGGTTTGAAATATTCGGAACCGTAGGTAGGCAAAATAAATGGAGCCCAGATAAACTAGCTCAGTAAATGTGCTTTTATCTTAGGACTTGATATAGGGCCCAGCTTTCGATCACATATAGGTGACCGAAAATATTTTTCTCGGCAAAACATTTTCGCAATAGACTGCTTTCAATGGAGTAAATCGGCCCGAAATTTTTCGAATACACCAAAGATAGTCGCCAAAACGCCTCGGACATTTGGCGTGGAATGACCGATCAAACTTTAGGTCGATACCAATCACTTTTCGTCTCCACTGTCTCTTTCCAAGTTCGTGTTCTTCATTTCTTGACATTCAACTTCACATTAATTTAACAAATCCGCGTCATATTGGTTCTATAGTAGAAAATAGCTTGTCTTATACGCATCTCAAATAAAAGTTGGGCGTGCACCAACGCCTCATCTCACTGTTTTGTATGAATCATTTCAGCGTTCTCATTTCACTTGCGTTATTGCCACGTGGTTGCGACGTGAATGAAGATGGTGCGTGGGTTGCTCAAGACGACACTTTTTATTGAGTGAACATGTGCCTAGAAAAGTGCGAAATACTAGAAATTTGTCCTGTACGCAGTTAGCGGTAATCAGACCACAGGTCGTCGGTAATATGATATGCGCGACGGTACGTCGCTATTTATACACGTGGCATCGAACATAATCCATATCATAAGGGTCTCAAGCTTATCAGAAGATTCTAAAACAATCTAGAGTTTTCGCAGACAGCGAAGTGGGCTTTCCGCAAAGCAATTGATTATTATGTGGTGTTTAACGTTTCAAAACTGCCACATGATTATGAGAGATGCAGTAGTGGAGGACTCCAGAAATTTTCACAACCTGGGGTTCTTTAACAAGCACCCAAATATGAGCACACGGGCCTACAGCATTTTCGCCTCTATCGAAAATTAAGCCGCCGCAGGCGGGATTTCATCCTGCGACCTGCGGGTCAGCAGCCGAGTACCTTAGCTACTGAACCACTACGGCGGTGTCTTTGCGCAAGACAGTGAAATAAAAATACGAGCGAGCGTGGCAGTATAATAATGTTGCGATAAAGTTTCAGCAGATGCAACATGTTTCACTGAGGATGCCATTTTCATACAGACCCGTCAGCGGGTAGCCACGCGTTGCAAGGTAGATCGACGTCTTTGGGTATTTTGAGTAGGCTAAATTTCTGCCTAAAGCATACGGCGTGAAGACAACACTCACGTTGACTGTAGATTTTAGCGAAACGAACGCACGCTTTGGTGAGATGATATGCATATCATTAAGAAGCTGTTGTGTATTCCTCAAAGGTCGAAGTCATGGTCGAGCAACCCTTCACTATCACGTGTTGGATGAAATGAATATATCCATGTAATGTTTACAACCAGCCTACAGACCGCAGCAACAACTGACGGTGTGGGCCGGCATCACTCCTGTAATTCTATTTAGTGTTGTGTCCGTTGCAGTGAAAAGTAACTAAATACCTCCCTCGTTACTCTAATAAAAAAGGGAACGTTTCACGGCTCCGCGTTGTATACATACAGAAAAAAGTAACGCATTACCATTACCGTAACTGAAAAAACAAAACTAATGTTACCTCTGCCGTAAATCCGGAATCATCCGTTTTCATCAATATGTCTTTGCTGCAGAAACCCACAATGAGAATTTTTAAATCTCAAATTTATGTTTAACACATACTAACACAAGCAAGGATTATACTCAAAATGTTCAATTAACGAGAATAATTTTTACAAATGTGCTGAACCTTAGCAATATAATATAGAAGCTTAATGATAGCTGCACAAGTGATTGCTTCCGACTCTGCAGTGACACAGGATGAAATCATTTTTTTTTCATTGGAGCATTATATACTAAGTGTCGTTCAATATTCCACGGTATTCCCAAAGAAACTATCACTGAACTCTCAAAAATTTACAACAATCGGCCTTTTCTTGATCCTTCAGCATCTTCAAAAAAGCCTGTCGAAATCGGCACTGTTATTCCCTAGCCACCGAAATGGCCCGCCGCGCGCCAGTAGGCAATCACGGAGGCCTACATTGGTGTCTTTTTATTAGGGAGGGGGAATCGGGAGATGTCGTGGGGAAAAAGGGGAATCTTGCAAGTTTGTGACACCAGATGGACCGTGCAGAGGCAAAAGTCTAGAAAAATTACATCTTGCAACACACATCTTGCAATAGCAGCCTTTTTAAAATATGTTGGAGGTTTTACCTTTGTTTATATAGGAATTGATATCACGCCTAGAAATCAAATATACAAACGAACATAGGTTCCCAGCACTCGGTATTGCATTCTTCTATTGAGTCTTTTCAAGAACCAGTCGAGAGAGGCAGTTGCTATTTAAATTGTCTCACACAGCTGATGGGTATTGAGCACGTGTAGACGCTACAAAAAAAGTATTGAAAAGTTGAATGTTTTATACATACTTATCAAGCATTCATATTTGTGACGTTTTTAAGGAGAAATTTTAATGGGGCCCGCTTGCAAGGGGTGTCCCCCTTCCATTACCAAACACAAAGTGGTAGGGGAGTCAAGGTTTTTTGCAGGCGTGGCCAACGGGTGTCCAGCTCGTGACCAGTATGGCCTGTGTATCTGAGCAAATATTGCATTTGCACTCATCTGTCCATATGACCATCGACAAGTTTTTGTCTTGGGAGGATGCAAACCCTTCCTTCAACTGGCTTTATGGCTGAGGAAGTGGGTCGTGTTGGTGTCGCTAGAGTGGGTAGCAAGTGCTGGTGCAGCTTGATGGGGTCAAGTGTCTTTTTTGCACCACCCGCCTCAACCACGCCTATGTCTACACTTTGTTCATTGAACACCGCGCTGAGGACTAGTTGAATAAATGCGCAGATTAGTGTTCTTCCGCATCCTATACCGCTGCATAAAAGATTCTCACATTGTGAAAACTAGGTATTTTAATTCGTTTGAAGGAAAGTTACATTCAAGGCATGACAGATACTCAAAAAAGCGGTTTCATGCATTCGCAATAAAAAAAACTTGAAGCAGAGGTGCTTCGTTTTTTGTACAGCGTACAATGTAAAAGTTAGATCCGATTCCGAAAAAGCGAACTGAGTGACATGCGTCACTGCTTGCTCATCGTTCAATGAAAGGTTTCATGAAGTATGACGTAGCTAACAACAGCAACAAACTGCTGCTTCTTAATTTTCAAAAATAAACAAGCAAAGTGCTGCACATTCACGGTACAACATATGCAAATATGCGTCTCAGTCTGTCATGCATGACCAACCAGCCCAGCAACTCATTTTTTTAGAGACACAGAGTCTCTTACAACACATTATATTTTCAGCATGCAAGACAACCCTTAATTGAGCAGACTTAACCTTTATGGAAATCGCCTTGATCCATTTTTTCCAGACCTCGGTCACTGAAAACGCATGAAAAGTCACATCAGGAGTCTTCCCTTGCCTTGATTCGCAGAAAGGCGCGCAACACACCACCATTGTGATGGTTGACTTGCACCAAGAAACCTCGTTTCGCTGGTGCACAAACTGCACCTACCTGCACGCTTTGTCGCAGCTCGGCACGAGCAGACAGTAGCAAAATATCGTCATTATACTTTTAGGTTTTTTTCAGAAAGAGGCTTTTATTCATTTTAATTGTCCAGAGAGTATGCACGCGTAAACATTGCTGCTTTTCTTCAAGCGTTGCGCGAGCAGACGACAAAAAAAAAGCGCGGCGGCCGATGATTTGGGCGCCAGCAACCGGTGCGGATGAGGTAAGTTGCAGCGCCACAAGGTGCATAGCGGCAGGCGCCAATACCAGAAAGGGCGTGCTAGCGCTTCGCTCGCTGGGCAGGTCAGTAAAATACAGCAGGTAGTGGTAAAATACAGTAGGTCGTGCCATAGATTTCCTCAAAATTAACTAGAGGGCACTCTGGAACTGCGATCATCGAGTGACCATGAGATTGATGGTTAGTACACACATTTCCCTAGTCTTCGTACTTGCGGGCGGCGAATCGTACTTGCGGTTTCGTTTATTGCTGGTTACGGTTTTGTTTTGAAAGAAAAAACGAACCCTTTTGAACTTAGTGACCTGATTCAAAATGGTAAGCTTAAAAGATGAGGTTGTGAAGATTAACCGCTGAACATTTGCTAATACTTGTTTCGTAAGAAAACAGCTTTGGGCCACAAGAACACACACGGAGCCAAAAGCAGGCCAGAAGTACATATATTAGACAAATGTGTGTACTACCCACCCATCATTCACATGCTCGCTGAAGCGCCGTGCGTCGCAGCTCCCATAGACACTAGCGCCAAAGTTCTCTCTAGTGTAAATTAAGAAACTTTAAGGCCTCTAGTAGGGTTACAGTAGCGAGAATAGGGGAAGTGTGAAGACCGCGCCGCCTGCGCTGACGCTCTCCACCGATGCCTCGACCGGCGCTGTCTAGGTGACGCTGGTTGTAGCTTACACGTCGCTCGCTCGGCGGCTCGCTGCAGCGAAGCTGCCATGTCAGGGCTGATTTGTGGCTGATATGGTTTTATTTGTACCGTAAATTTTATGTGCCTCTATTATATTGCAGGGCGTAAGTGCATCATATTGCTACGGGGTACCACAAATGAACATTCTAGAAAAGAGGACGATGTTTAGCGCGAGCTCGTGCAGACCGGGCTCCATACTGTATGCATGCCTGTTTACCAAAAGTAAAGGCATTTTCCAGACGCCTTCTTCCCGTAACAATTTGGTGGAGAGTGCGGGTCTTCCCACAGTCAACACCACGACGATTCTACGCAGCGGACGTTCCTTGGCTGCCTGTGCAATGCCTGATCAAGACGAACACGAGGATTCTTCGGAGACTACCCCAACCGTGCTTCGTCCAACTACGCAGCAACCAACAGCACCGCATTCAGCTGCTACTAAGTGCACCGTAGTCCTGACTCAGCCGCGTGACCCAGGCACATTTTCGGGCAGTGACAGTACTGACGTAGAGGAATGGCTTCAGCTGTACGAAAGGGTGAGCGCTCTTTACAACTGGGATCCGACGCTCATGTTGGCCAATATTTTTTTTCTACCTTGATGGTACAGCTGAAATTTGGTTTTCCAACCACGAGGAAGATATCACGAGTTGGGACATCTGTAAGCAAAACTCACCGATCTCTTCGGCAAGCCCATCGGGCGTCGTCGTGCTGGGCAGAAAGAACTAGCGTCCCGGCTCCAGTCCGGCACCGAGTCGTACGTAACATACATACAACATGTGCTCGCCCTTTGCCGGAAGGTTGATGACAAGATGCCGGAATCTGAAAAGGTCATGCACATCCTGAAAGGAATCACCGATGACGCCTTCAATCTCCTCGTATTTCGAAACTCATTGACCGTAGACGACGCTATTAATGAATGCCGACGCTTCGAAGACGCGAAAAGTCGCCGTATCACTCCACACTTTTCGCGTCTTCCCAACATGGCTGCAACATCAACCTGCGAGGACGCCCGTTTGGCACCAGCTTCTGCTGCTTCCGACAATATCGTGCGCATCGTGCGCCACGAAATCGAGGCAGCATCTCCCCTGTCTGACCAAGTCCAGGCCGCTGACGACTCTCGCGCCACGATTTCTTTGCTCAAGAGTGTCGTACGCCAGAAACTGGCCAACGCCAGACTTCAGACGCTATGCCCCATAAACCGACCTGACTACCGACTGCCCAGTACACCTAATATGTCCCGCGGACCGAACAACCGCCCACGTTACCGGAACCCGGCAGAATGGGGAACTTCCGATGACAGGCCGATCTGCTTCAACTGTGGATGAGTCGGCCATATTTCACGTCATTGCCGCACTTCCTGGGGTTGGCAGCTATGGTCGCATTATGCCAACACCCGATGCCCACCTGCTGGCTCTCGGATGCCGATCTACACGGCACAAGATGATGCTTCGCCATCCAGGCCCGCCCAACCAAGCCGCTCCCCGTCGCCCTCTGGACGCACGTCCCACTCAACTAACCGACGTCGCTCCCCCTCACCCTCCTACCACCAGTCCTCGGAAAACTGACGGGTGCAGCTCCTAGAGGTGAGCCTGCTTCGACGACCCGACCCAAAATTCCTCTACACACGATACCCGGACACAGCAACTTGATTAAAGTAAATGTTGACGGTACTTCTGTGGCAGCACTCATTGACACCGGCGCTCACATATCAGTCATGAACTCCAGCCTTTGTGCTCGACTCAAGAAAGTGCTCACTCCTGCTCCGATCACTCTTCTCCGAGTAGCTGATGGTGCAACACCAGCGGTCACCGGGATGTGTGCCGCCCGTGTCGCTGTTGCTGGACGTCATACCACTGTTTCGTTTTACGTACTGGATCACTGCCCACATGACATCATTTTGGGACTCGATTTTCTGTCGGAGCATTCCGCCCTAATTGACTGTTCTGCTGGTGTTGTTCAGCTCGTCCTACCACACGCCGTTGAGCCTCCTGATTCTGCGTCGCCAAAGCTATGCTCCGCCGACTTTGTTCGCCTATCTTGTCGAGCTGCGACGTATATCGACGTTTCTTCTGATCCACTTGTGGCTGACGGCGATTATGTCATTTCACCTAATCCGATAGTACTCTGTTCGCTCAATGTTGCGCTCCCCACACCATCATCATAATGAAAAACAACGTGGCATGTCTCCCTATTGCGAACTTTGGACTTTGCTCTGAAGTGCTGCCACGAGGAATATCCCTTGCAATCCTTGCTCCGGCCGGCGACTACCACATATCGGCCTTAACAGAGGATACACCGTCATCTGCAAGTATTCAGTCACGAAGTACACTGGACTGCATAACTGGAATGATTGCCTCTGATCTTCCAGCCGAGCATGAGTCGGCGCTTCGTGGCCTTCTTGCGTCGTATCAAGACGTCTTTGATCTCTGCGACCGACCCCTAGGTCAAACGTCCATCGTAAAGCATCGGATCAACACCGGTGATGCAAATCCAGTACACCGACGACCCTATCGGGTTTCCTCCACCGAGCGCCACGTGATCGAGCAAGAAGTCGACAAGATGCTTGCCCGAGACATCATTGCACTTTCTTCAAGTCCTTGGGCTTCGCCCGTTGTGCTTGTGAGAAAGAAGGATAAGAGATGGCACTTCTTTGTCGACTACATAAATCTTAACAATGTTACAAAAAAGACGTGTATCCTCTGCCGCGGATAGACGACGCTCTTGACTGCCTTAGTGGAGCAAATTATTTCTCTTCCATCGACCTCCATTCCGGGTACTGGCAGATATCAGTTGATGATCTGGACCGTGAAAAGACAGCATTTATAACTCCCGACGGGCTCTATCAGTTCAAAGTAATGCCGTTCGGGTTATGCAATGCCCCGGCTACATTCGAACGAATGATGGACGCTCTTCTTCACGGTTTCAAGTGGTCAATTTGCTTATGCTACCTTCATGACGTCATTGTTTTTTCGCCAACTTTCGAAACTCACCTCGAGCGTTACTCAACAATTCTTTCGGTCTTCCGCAAAGCAGGGCTCCATCTAAACTCGTCGAAATGTCACTTTCGCCGCCGCCAGCTCACTGTCCTTGGATCCCTTGTCGATTCCTCTGGTGTTCGTCCCGATCCTGAGAAAATCCGCGCCGTCAAAAATTTCCCTGTGCCGACCTCTGCAAACGATGTTCGAAGCTTTGTGGGCTTTTGTTCTTACTTTCGTAGATTTGTGCAGAATTTTGCTGACGTCGCACGCCCACTCACGGAACTACTAAAAAAAATGTGACTTTTGTGTGGGGACCTGAACAAACCAGCGCATTCGTTGAACTGACGAGTAGACTTACGACGCCACCGATTCTAGGCCCCTTTGATATATGTGCTCCAACGGAAGTGCGTACCGACGCCAGCAGCCACGGAATCGGAGCCGATTTGGCACAACGACAGCATGGCTGCGAGCGCGTTATTGCATACGCTAGCCCTCTTTTATCACCAGCAGAGCGAAATTACTCCATCACAGAACGCGAATGCCTCGCATTCGTCTGGGCAGTGGCTAAATTTCGGCCGTATTTGTATGGACGCCCGTTCAAGGTTGTCACTGATCACCACGCCTTATGCTGGTTGTCGTCCTTAAAAGATCCTAGTGGATGTCTCAGCCGGTGGGCTCTACGGCTACTGAAATATTCCTACACGGTCGTCTACAAATCAGGTCGCCACCATGAGGATGCTGATTGCTTGTAGCGTCATCCAGTAGACCCAGCAGACCTTTCTGAGAGCGGTGAGTCCACTTGCGTTTTGGCACTTTCTGCGTTTAGCAACATTGGAGATCAGCAACGCCGTGATCCTCACCTCAGAGATATAATCCTTCGGCTTAGTGGTCCCACAACTCCTCCGTCTCTCCGTATGTTCCTGCTCCAAGATGGCGTCTTATATTGCTACAGCATGCATCCTGACGGACCTGAGCTGCTGTTGATCATACCACAACATATGCGTCAGACTGTCCTTGCACAGTTGCATGATATTCCGACAGCTGGTCACCTGGGAGTTTCAAGAACTTATGACCACGTTCGACGTCACTTCTTTTGACCCGGTATTTACCGATCCGTCTGCCGTTACGTCACTTCATGCAAATCCTGTCAACACCGCAAAAAACCAACAACCCTTCCAGCGGGACGCCTTCAGCCCATTCAGATCCCATCCGAACCATTTTATAGGGTAGGTGTTGACTTACTAGGACCGTTCCCTTTATCGGCCAGCGGAAACAAGTGGATAGCAGTCGCCACGGATTACACCACTCGGTATGCCATCACACGGGCCCTTCTTACCAGTTGTGCGACCGACGTCGCTGACTTTCTTCTAGAAGACGTCATATTACACCACGGCGCTCCTCTGCAACTGCTTACCGATCGGGGTCGCTACTTTTTATCACAAGTTATCCAAGACATATTACACTCTTGCGCCACAAAGCACAAGTTCACAACGGCGTATCATCCTCCAACCAACGGGCTCACGGAGCGGCTAAATAGAACCATCACGGACATGCTCGCCATGTACGTTTCTTCCGATCATCATGACTGAGACTCCGCCCTTCCATTTGTCACAGTTACCTATAATACGTCTCGGAATGACATTGCAGGTTTCTCGCCATTTTTCCTTTTTTACGGACGAGAACCTACGTTGCCTTTCGACACGCTCCTTCCTGCCGTTAGCCACACGTCAGAATATGCCCGCGATGTGATTTCTAAAGCTCTAGAGGCACGTGAGATTGCTCGCCGGCGTCTGAGTGATTCGCAGAAACGACAACGACAGGTCTACAACGCGTGCCATCGTGATGTCCACTTCAGTCAAGGTGACACAGTCCTCTGGACGCTGTCGCGGCGAGTTCGCCTGTGCGAAAAGCTGACTTTGCCATACTCTGGTCCGCACCGCGTGGTGCGCCAAGTCACCGACGTGACATATGAAATAGAACCTCTTAACGCCACCAGCGCGTGATCGTGTTCTGACGTTGTTCACGTCACTCGGCTGAAACGATTTTACTCAGACCAACCAAGCACCGAGACAGTGCCTTCGCCGCCGGGGGTGATGCTACGGGGTGCCACAAATGAACATTTTAGAAAAGAGAATGATGTTTAGCGCGAGCTTATGCAGTCCGGGCTCCATATTGTATGCCTGCCTGTTAACCAAAGTAAAGGCATTTTCCAGACGCCTTCTCCCCGTAACAATATATAAATGAACTTCGCGGCAGATATTATCAAACATTATCACCGTATGGTGTGACCATACCCATAGCATCATAAGTGAAGCTTTACATCAATCGCAAACATCGCGGCCAGCTAAGCTTGTTACTACTAGCGATCGTTCCTTGGTGCTAAGAAATGTAACCGATTAACATTTTGGGGGTATTGCCATTTCTTAGGTTATAAGCAAGCTCAAGAAGCGCAAAATGCTACTGTGATATTGATATCAATTTCTTTAGAGTTGTTATACTTAACATTTTGCATGAGATAGTTTTTAAGGACTTAATTATTCTTGCGTATTCACAGTGGAAATATTTTTGATTAACAACTGCACAGAAAATCGGACAGCGTTTTACTTTTCTTACAAATTTTATTTGAAGTTGGGGGCATCATAGTAGGGAACAAAGCTAGCACACTACAGTGTGATGCACATCACATCGTTCTTCGAAGCTTGAGGTGCTTTGATCTTTCTCTTGCAAAACTTCTCTGTTTGTTTAGAGATTTCGTGAAGAAGTGAAGCCTTGTGAGAACATAAAACTTGATTACGTTGCTCGTCAGATGTTGCTTGTGTGAGTCACGCCCTACGGATGGTACGGTCTGCATTGAATTAGGAAGTTCAACTATAGTGTTCCTTTGGAGCTTAATATAACTGAACTACAATGTAAATGTGTCCTCCAGTGCCTCCACAAATAGCTCAGGTGACTGGTACATGAGCCCTCCAACATCACAAAATGCTGTGAATGACACAAGGTCCTTATCTGCGTTATCGAGGGATGTGAGAAGCTGCTCAAAACAGTCCCGGCATTTCGTTGCCATAACTTTCGTCCACGCCACATAGCCAGCCAAATAGTACACCAGTCTTGCGTCACTGACTTGCACAGGATACACATGTTCAGAAAGGACAGTCGATGCCTGTAGTACACTTGAAGCTTCGTCCAGGTTTCCAGTGTCCAGTAAATTGTCGACATGGTTGGCCACTTCATCTGTTCCAACTAATGACGTTAGTGTGCCACCTGCACAGTTGCCCGTGTCTGGTGCTTTTACCAAATTGTAAAAGCTAAGAAAATTCACGGCAGTAAGGAACTGGGTCGATGTGCGATGATCGTTGCATCCGGATAACTGACGAATTATCCCAAATAGCTTTTCGATTGGATCTTGGCTGAGGCGTGAACTCAACAAATATTTGTACTGCACTTCCTCTGACAGGTATGTTAAGAGTTCCAAAGTGCCTTGCAGAGTTACTCCTAGACCTTCTGCAGTGCTAGCAGACAAAAAGCCTGCCTTCGTAGGTCCGGTACAGGCTTCCCAACGGTCTAAGTATGCTAGAACACCCTGCAGTACTCTTTCCTGTTCAGAATGTTTTCTCAGTGCCATTGAAGGCACTCTGGATGTCATCACAACAATTAGCTTTTCCATGAAGCGAACAAATTGTTCCGTCGCTTCTCTATGTGAACATGACTTTGAGCTTGCGAACATGACTTTGAGAAAAGCCCGCGTGTAACCTCAAGGCTGAAGAGATGAAATGCATAATTAACTTTTATTATTTCGAAGTTGTTGGGGTTCAAGTGCACTTCTGTAATCTTCGGCATAGCTTTCAACGTTGTAGCACACTTGTCCAAGTCGTGAGCTATCCTGATTGGCCTAACATCAACGTGCCTATCTGGTATTCTATAGCCATTTTTGATGAAACTGTTGCTGATGCACTTTACTAAATGCGGAAAGTGAGACAGAAAGAAAAGCTGCTTCTTGACGTCAGTTGGATGAGGTGCTGAAGGCTTGATAGCTGATGCCGAACCAGATATGCCAAATCGATGCCACATTGAACGGTTACAAGATGCTCCATCCGATGTCGCATAGTCTACCCTGAGGCCAGCATTCTCTGCCAGGATAACTGCTTCTAAATTGATTTTGGAAAGCAGTGGGGCTTTCACATTTCCTCTAGATGCAAACACTCCCAAGATTTGGTGCCATGAACCTGACAAAGGTTAAAACATTATCACAAGACCATGATCATATGGAACACTTTTGTCAGCCTCGGGAGTGAAAGAACCAAGGTCTACAAATCCATCAACTTTTCCACTTCCCCGCTGAACACCAAAGTTTTCTGCAAGTTTCATTTCGTCAACGATCAGTCCATCATGACGTTCAAAGTCTCCCATATTAGCAGTCTTCTTAGAAATGCCCGAGAAGACCCATTTATTAAAACCAAAGCACGAGTCGTACTTCTTCATGAATGCTGTGAGGCAGGTACGACTGGGTAGTACAAGAATTTCCTCCCTACGCACATGCTCATAAAGTCGTGGGCTCTTCATGTGCATGATGACACACTGCAACATCCACTCCGGGTTGTAGCGCATGCCATTTCCGGACTTGTGCCTTGCAGCTTCAAAACACTGCATTATAGCGTTTTGCTGTTTGAATGGGAGCTTGTCTATTTTGCTCAAGAGTGCGCTTTCTTTAATTTCTTCATTCTCTAGTTTTAGCTGCGCAATGATCTGGTCGAGAGTCTTCACCTTGTTTCTAAAGCAGCGTACTGTTTGAGCTTTAGCTTTAAGCTTTGTTGCATGGGTCAGTTTGCCTGCTGTTTTCTTTTTCCGGTATCTCTGATTGACAAGGAGCTTTCTCAAGTACTTGCAACTCATGCAGCGTCTTTCATCTTGACTTGAGGTACCTTTACACTTGTGGTGGTAGAGCTTCCCATTCCAGACCTTCAAGTTCTTACCAGATGATGCAAAAGAAAACTCGCACAACAAGCTCGCCCCTGAACACACTGGCCATATGAACCAGAAGAGATGCTGGTTCATATGCCCCATTCATCGAAATCTTCACACAACGCAGAAATACTTCATGTGTTATGGCACTTCCACTAGCACGAAATTCAACAAGTTTCTCTGCGTGTAGAAGGCTCATGTCCGAGCTAGGCGTGCACAAGCTGTAGGTGACATTTAGCGGTTCCTCACTGAATACGTGCCTTCCCCACCAATTTGAAGGAAGTGGAACGTGCTTGCAGTCGTAAACGGACGCAGCTAGAAGGTCGGGTGGCTCCGGTGGTGATCTCTCCTTGGGGTTTCTTTTTTTGCGCCACACGTTTCGAGAGGTAGAAAGAAGCATTTGGAAAGATCGTTGGGACGGCATGCGGCAATAGTACAGGCCTAGCTCTGTCCAAACGCACTACCTCATCGTTAATAACGTTCTCGAAGGGCGCGAGATGAACTGCTGATCGAAGTGGAACTCGCAAACGGCAGCGTTCTTTTCCAAAGGCTTGTCTACTCTTGGTATATTACGCTGCCACTGCTGAAACAAATGGTTGTCTTTCGGGACTCCAAACAATGAAAGCTTCTGCTAGCACGATTTGTACCAAGTTGAGCATCTGGGCACAAAACAGTGGCTCTGACATCTGCTCATGGCACCAAAAGACATAACGTAGACACGAGAAGGCTGTCCGAACAGCAAATTCAGCACGAAAGAACAGCTTAAACAGGCAAAAGAATCGCGTTTGACCGGCGAGTTGCAGCGTTGAACAACGTGCGTAGCCTGAGAGCCTGACGCACGGAGGAAGGAAAGGTAAGGAGAGGGCATGCCCAGCCGGCGCAGGGCGTAAAAAATGTGGCGAAAATTACGTCAAGCGCGGCTGTATTCACTAGGCACAATGGCGGCGTTTTGTTATTGTTGATGTAGTGAGGTGCGGCACCGTTGAGGTGGTCCAGCGGTGGTGTGCGCGTTTTCATGGGCCTCGCACCTAACCGTGGCATACTGCAGGTGTTCGACAGCATCCATTCTTGGTGCCGCATTGTTAGCTACGCGATTTTCCTCCGGCGGTGGTTATAACCAGCTGTCTGAACTAGAAACCACGGAACGAGCGCGCGTATATACGTACTCCGAATTTGCAGCGTCCGTCAAAATTATGCTGAAAAGCCATCATAGAAAATAACGACTGTGCTCAAGAATTCGTTCAATGAATGCCTTGCAGGTTAGTGACAGTTATGCGGTGTTGCTTCTTATGACAACGGACGATGCATTTGCGGTCCACAGGCCCTTATTAAGACTGTAATCTAATCTTGCTTTTCATGTTCCTGTACAGTTACCGGTTGGCGGTTGACGCTGAGTTTTGTTCCAGATAAGGAAGACAGAAACAAGCGCCTTCTCTTTATTTTCCTCTAATGACTAGCCACTTATCCCGGAGACATCTTCCCTCGCATTTGGCTGGCTTTCCCTGCCGTCCTTGGCGGCTGTGTCGACGCGTGAAGCTTCCCGCAGACCTTTTCTCACGCATTTCTCCGGCTAACTTTCCCACCTTTCGCCCTAACGCGATCCTGGTCTCCGTTCTCCGTAGCTACTAATGCGCATGAATCACACTAGAGACGTGTTCCCACGCACTTTCGGATATGTTCATGATGATATGTTCATGATTTTACAAGCTGTAAACACGTGTACCGAAAAAATGGAGAGGGACCAGACAGATCTAATCAAATCTGTTGATGAGCTTAAAGAAACACAGGCGAGTTTTCAAGAAATTCTTACTGTTTTAGACAAACGATTAACTGAAGTAGAGCGCAAAACGGTCGCGATTGAGGAAGTCCAGGAAGAGATACAGTGTTTTCGCCAATCGATTAGCCATATTAGCAGCGAAAACGATCAACTGCGCGCTCGGCAAGGTGAGCTTGAGGATATGCAGTGGGAAGACAACCTCTTATTCTATGGGCTGCCTGATGCCCAGTCAGAGTCCTGGGCCTAGACAGAAGAAAAACTGATGAATGTGTTTTCATCCAGATTAGAAATAGCACCCCCTGAAATACTAATCGAACGAGCACACAGGCTTGGTGGTTATCATCCCAATAAGTGCCGGCCAATCATTGCCAAATTTTCTTCCTTCAAGCTCAAGCAGGAAATACTTCTGAGTAGTTCGAAGCTGAAGGAAGTAAATGTTGCTGTTAGTGAAGACTATTCAGCTACTCGCCTTGCCAGAAAGAAACTGGCTGAATTTGGCAAAACTCAACCCTCAAGATTTAAGCTTCGCTTTAACAAACTGTATGTAAATAGAAAGTGCTACATCTACAACCCCTCTGATGATTGCGTGCGTGAAATCTCCGAATCTTTTAAGTCATCAGTCAAAACTTCACATCTCTCGCATGAGTCGCCGCATGCATCTGTGCACAACACCGAATAGCGCTACGCGAGCGGAAGTGGATCAAAGCTACCAGCCGCAAATCAACTTTCGTTTCTTTTCACAAATATTCGAAGCCTAATTCGAAAACGTGACGATCTCTGCTCTGTTATCAATGCTTCTAACGCCGACATAATCTGCCTTACTGAAACCTGGTTGTCTGCGCAGGTTGATAACAGTGAATTATTTGATTGCAAAAAACACTACAACATTTACCGTTGTGACAGAGGTGTTCGGTGTGGAGGCGGTGTGCTTATCGTGGTTTTAGATACGATTTCGTCTTTTCCAATTCATTTTAGTAGTGCTTTGGAACTTGTTTTGGTTGAAATACAAACGTGTTCCAAGAAGTTGATATTGGGCGCTTGTTATCAACCACCATCCTGTTCATCCACTTTTGTTGACGAGCTTCATGATGTCATTTCCACGCTAACAGTACGGTATCCGAATAGTCCGCTCATTTTACGAGGCGACTTCAATTTCTCGAATATAGTTTGGTCAAACGTGCATTCCACTTTTCATCCTTTCTCCGGAGCGGGAGACGCGTTTTTGAATTTGTGCAACGATTTTAACTTGTCCCAACTAATAACACAGGCAACAAGAATTACGTCTACCACATCTAACATCTTGGATTTAGTGCTCACCACTGCGCCTGATCTTTTCCATTCCATATCCTACTTGCAGAGGCTAAGCAACCACTTGCTGCTTCATTTTTCTTTCACCTGCACAGTACCTCACAGTAGGAACCACAAAAAATATATCCGGGACTATAAGCGTGCAGATTTTGATGCTATTAATCATGATCTTTCCGCTTTTTAAGTGATTACATGCACAACTTTTATGATCGCTTCGTTAATACTAACTGGACTTTATTCAAAGAAAAGGTTCTATCACTCATAGAAAAATATGTGCCAGCATAGTCATCACATCTAACCTGCATTCACTATGATTCAGTCAATCGCTTAAACGACTACACAATAAGAAAAAAATGCATTTTCAGCTCTGCAAAGGTAACTGGCACTCAAGAACGTTGCAGTGATTATCAGGCCGTAGCTACGGAATACAAACAAGCCCTAAAAGATGCTAAGGATTCTTTTTCAATACTACATTACCATCTCTTTTAATTACCAACCCTAAGCAATTTCGGAATCTAGTGAACAAAAGAGACAATTCCCGAATCACCCTTAAAGATGCAAACAATCGCATAATCAAGCTTGATGAATCCGCAAATGTTCTAAACTCTGTATTTGTTTCTGTTTTTTCACAAAATGCGTGTTTCATAACTCTCACATATGCTAGTTTGAATTTCTTAACAATGGACCCCATTGTCTTTGATGCTGCCGGTATAGAAAAAAACATTAAAAAGCTAAAAGTTTCATCATCATGTGGTGTTGATGGCATCGATTCAAACTTTTTAATTAGTACTAAAGTGTACAGTGCCATCAATCTCACTAATATATTTCAGCAATCGCTTCATACCGGTTGCATTCTGGAAGACTGGAAGGTAGGGAAGGAGATTCCTTTGCACAAGTCTGCGGATAGGCATTCTCCATATAATTAGCGACCAATCTCACTCACATGTATTTCATGTAAAGTTATAGAACATGTTATTTGCTCTCATCTCGCATCTTTACTACAGTCAAACTCCTTTTTTACAGATCACCAGCATGGATTTCGCAAGTCATTTTCATGTGAAACACAACTTTTGACATTCACACATGACCTAAATTCCATTCTTGACAGGGGTTTCATTGTCGACTGCATATTCCTAGACTTCTCAAAAGCGTTCAACAAGGTTTCTCATCAACTGCTTCTTTTAAAACTCAGCAAACACAACATTGATCCAAACGTTCTTCAATGGCTTCACTCTTTTCTCACTGATTGTTCCCAATTTGTCACTGTGAATAACACCTTATCCATCACTTCTGCAGTTGAATCGGGCGTGCCTCAAGGCTCTGTGCTGGGACCTTTGCTTTTCCTCATACACATAAACGACTTACCTGATAATCTGTGTTCATCAATAAACCTGTTCGCTGACAACTGTGTTATATACCGTGTTATTAACAGCGACTCTGACGTCTATCTTCTTCAATCAGATATAAACCGTGTTCGTGACTGGACTAACGCGTAGAACATGGAGTTAAACACTAACAATTGCAAGCACATGCACGTTTCACGTCGCGATACAACATTGCCCTGTTATCATCTTAATAATACTAACCTAGAACCTGTGTCATGTTACAAATATCTAGGCGTACTCATCACTTGTGATCTTTCCTGGAAGATGCATGTAACACATGTAACCAATAATGCTAATCGCACGCTGGGCTTTATACGCCGTAATTTTCATTTTTCTTCCTTTCCAGTAAAATTACTTCGGTATAAATCATTACTACGTTCCAAAATGGAATATGCTGCATCTGTGTGGGACCCCAGCCAAGCAACACTCATTCATCAGCTTGAATCCATCCAGAGTCGGGCTGCTCGTTTCATTCTTTCCAACTATCATCGCACCTCCAGCGTCACTTCCATGAAAACAACTTTATCATTACCTCTGCTCTCACAACGTAGAGAAATATCTCGCCTCTGCTTGTTTCACAAAATATATTACCACAATTCAGTCCTTAAGAATAAATTGATAACCCCTTCTTCTTACGTATCCGCTTGCATCGACCATCGTCATAAGGTTGGCATTCCCACATGCCAGACCAACCATTTTTACAATTCATTAATTCCCCGTACGTCAGCAAGTTGGAAACACCTTCCCCGATCTGTAGTCGAGATGTCTAATACCTGTATGTTTAAGGCTGCTATAACTAACCTGTCGCCATAATTTTTAGGAATATAGTATTTCCATTTTTCAGTAGACCTGTTAAGCTTTGTAGTTCTTTAATACCTTTTTTTGGTTTTATAATGTGCATTATTTCTTGTTAGTTTCCTTCACTGACCCATGTAACCACCAATTTTCCGCTTTTTCATTATGTTGTGTAACCCACTCCCCTCTGTAATGCCCTCGGCCTCTGAGGGTATAAAAATAAATAAATAAATAAATAAATAAATAAATGTGTGCGAACCCCGGATTGGCGGCTCCAACAATTTTCGCACTTACACTGCTTGCGTAGTTCTTGCCTGCAATGCCTACTTCAATGAGTCAGTCTGAGAACTTAAAAAAATTATGTTTTCCAGGCACAAAAAGTTGTGAATACCGTTATTAAATATTTATTTTACGATAAAGAATGGCTGAATGGTAACTGACGTCGGAAGGAGCAGGCGATGTGCTGCCCGCCTGTCACCACTGTACTGCAGTGAAGCAGAATTTCGTTTCTGCAGGCACACGTTTTAGTTGACCAAAAGGCCACTTTTTATTTAAGGAGCTTGCTCCTTCTGCTTGCTGATTATCCTCTGTCGGCAGCGTGTACACCAGTGTTGCCTGTGTACACTTTTGAGGTCGTGCTCAAGATCACCTCTTCGATGATTCCAACAATGTTTACTAAATGGCGTGCCACCCCCCAAAATAGTAAAGTCCCTAAAAAAACTAAAGATACGCCAACCTCGCCCCTCGCCTCATCTTTTTCTCTCAGCAGCTTCAGCAGCGCCCCTACAGCGTACAGTAAAAGATACAGACACAGGAATACTTTTCCGGGAGCACAGGGAGGTAAGCTAGTGCAGCGCCGCCTCCTCGCCAATCTCATCGTGGAAGCAAAAAAAAAAAAACATGCAACCAAAGACAGACTAGATGGTGCTGGCACTACCAAGGCTACCAGACAAGGGGGAGAAGAGAAGCCTGTACGCAGACCGACTTAAGTTATTTCTAGCGACAATAAAGGGTGTCAGTTTTCGATGGCCCATGCGCTCCCCTACTTGAAGTGGATTTGAAAGAAAGGGAAGTGAAGCGAAAAGTGTGTCGTGGTAACTGTTCTCTGAGAAGGTCAGCTCAACAACGCTACATGGATGGGTAGTGGGGGATAGAAATGTAAGGGAGAAAAAAAGGAAGGTGTCAGTGGTGTTTGGCTTAGTCGTACGCGAACATGTGCCACCTTCCAAAGCATAGGTTTTTCAGTGAATATAACAATGCTCACTAGATGGCGCGTCGTCGCTCATGGCGGCGCACACCGCTTTGGCACGTCCGCATTCTGTCTCTTTGTCAGGAGCTCACGCAGTGAGCACACTTTGTGATCGCTCGGTCGCCTGTACAACCCACATGCCAAGGCAGGAGCGCAGTGGGCTCCCGACGCCGCTGCAGCTCGGGCTCGTCGCTAAGGCCCTGTGGTGACATCGTGAGAGGCCATTATAAAGAGGGCTCGCTCGCTTAGAAACCCAGAGCTGCGGGTTGTGTATATAAAATGTAGTTTGTCAAAATGTATATAGTTTATTCAATTATAAATAAATAAACATTGTGTAAGCAATAGACATATATTGACAATGTCAATCTATATATGATAGCAGATGTGTACGGAGGACTCGCGGGATATCTGATCATACCCGAGCAAGCTCTTCTAGCATCATTCACTTCAGGGATGTGGCTGTGATTATTTATTCACGTTTTTACTCGAATATTGCGCGCACCTTTTTTTTTATTAAAGTGGGCCCATAAACGACATGCACGTAAAAATCGAGTACAAAAGAAAGAAAAACGGTTATTTTACTGCCATTGGCATTTGGAAAATGTCCACCTTTTTATGTTCTTTGGCAGTTTTGGCCATTGTGTCTTCCATGTGCGGCACTTCGTATCTGCGCTGAGGGCTTGTGTGTTCACATCGACAGCATGGAAGTACAGACTCCGAAGACTCGATGAGTGTACCACGATGCAGATTAAAAGAGAAATCATCATATGTGCAGAAGTAGATAGAAATCGGGCTGCATCGTGGCCATTCGGAGTTCCTGAAACATGCGTGAGACTGGCGGAAACAAGCAGCATGTTGTTGACAGCAAATTTTCACGAAAAGGCTTTAGTGGAACACAGCAGGGCCGGTTTCCGAAAATTGAAAAGCTGCTCACTGAGTATGTGCTTGAGTAGTGAGCGACACAGTGAGGCCTGTGAAGGCAGATCTGCTCCAGGTGTGGGCTGTGCAGTTAGCTTTAGAAAAAAGGGCTAACGTGAGTGGGTTCAAAGCGAGCAGGTGCTGGCTGACAAACTACAAACTGTATGAAGAGGAAAGGCTTTGCCCTACGAAGGCGCACCGGCATATGCCAGAAGTTGCCGGATGAGTATGCAGAAAAGCTTCTCAGTTTTTAGAGCTTCGTCGTAAACTTGCGCCACAGCAAGAGCAACCAGCTTGGGCAAATCAGGAATGCCGATCAGACACCTTTTTACTTCGACATGCCTGGCACCACAACCGTCAAGAAGAAGGCAAGCAATTGCGCGTGCTGACATCCGACCATGAGAAAACAAGAGTGACGGCAATGCTCTGTTACACGTCAGATGGACTCAAGCTTCTTCCGCACCTGATATTCAAGCGGAAGATGCTCCCAGAAAGAGTCGTCTTCCCGAGTGGTGTGATCGTGTGAGCCAACGAAAATGGTTGAATCACAATGCACCTGGTCGCAGATTGGATCAATTACATGTGACGAAGGCAGCCCAGCGCCGGTTTGGCCTGCGAGTGATCCTCGTCCTCAACGCGTTCAGGTGCCATCTGGACCAACGGATCAAGGACAAGCTCGCCGTGTGACATACAAATCTTGTCATCATACCTGGCGGCATGACATCACAACATCAACTGCTCAATGTCTGCCTGAACAAGCCAGTGAAGGACTAGATTGGGGCACTCTACACCAACTGGCTGATCATTGCACGACATGATTTCACGCCAAGCAACAGGATGAAGCGCGCCTCTCTGCAATACTTCTCTGCGTGACTGAAGGACGCGTGGTGTGTGGTACTATGAGCCATAGTCATCAAGGCAAGCAGGAAATGCGATGGTACCAAGGATGAGATACTTTATGGTGTTGACAGCGAGGAGGACTGAACCATTACGCGACTTGTATTGCTGCCGTAGTTGTTACAGTTTTAGCGGCAGACCCGCTGCTTGATTTTGAGTTTTATTCTTAGCAACCTTAGTGCTTTTTAAAACCCAAACTCTTGTTCATCTGAATGTGCGAAGGCTGACTCATAAGGACGTCTTTTTAACGCGATAGCGATAGAGCTGATGTCGCAGAAATTCCGTCAGCGCCATGTGCACCGTTGGTTGTGAGCGAAAAATTGTCCATGTGCGAAAAATGGAGAAAGAAGCAAATATAATAAAGAATACAATTTTCGGTTTCACCAAGGATTGAACCCGGGCCGTTCGCGTGGCAAGCAGGTGTCTTACCACAAAATTTCTTGAAGCTACTTTGGGAAAAAAACACTACATAAATGCCATGAAGTGGAAGGAGTCTCAACGCATTTTTTTCGACAGGTGTCATGATGAAAACAAGCCCATTCGGTGATTTGTTGGTGCATTTGGGAAGCCATTAAACTTCGTCGAAAAAGGCCGGGATAGTGCAGCCATCACTGCTAAAAACACACAGGATTTTTCAAACTCTAAAAATGGACAACTATGTCCATCTAGCGGAAAACATATCATGCCTTTTCGGAGGCGTTGATCAAGCAAACAGCAAACGTTAGATGATGTGCTGCCATCTGTAAAGCATTGCAAAACTCCTTATCGCTTCCGAAATGGCGAGCGCGCATTGTGAATCTTGGAGGCCATGCGACTCTTGCTTTAGATCAAAAACCTGTCTGTGCCATTTGTGCACGTGCCTGTGTGTTTCTATGTGTTATCTGTGAGACATTGTGAAGAACTTAGCGGATGAAGGGCACAATAGGGGCCGGATTTCACTATCGTGTTCAACTCTTGAAGGCGAATCTTAAGGTTCCCCCAATTTTTTATTTTCTCTTCCTTCGTAAAAAAAACTGGTGTGCGTTACAGTCGAGAGCAAGGTAGAATCGAGTAAAAACGGTATTTACTTTTACGCTGACAGCGGCGAGGTCTACTATTCCCCCCTTTTTTTGCGGCACTATTAAGACCACATGTTGCTGGAAAACATAGCTCTTGAACTGCGAACTAGGTGGCACAGCAGACGACCACCCCTGATTACTTTCAATAATTCAATCTCAGTGCATCCGACTTTTTGTATCTTTGATTGATTCTAATTCACTTTATATTTGAAGATTCTTCACAGTCCCTGTTACTCTGAATTGAAAAGACCGGAAACGGTTTTGGGGAGTTTGTACAAGCACATGTGGCCAGTAGATCAAATCCCAAGGGTTATTTAGAGACCGATTTGAGCTCTCTGTGTAAACTGTGTGATTTATTACAACTCTTTAAGCTGCGAATTACCGCAGATTGGTGCAAGAGATGCGACTCAGCCAAATGCGTTTTCAATTGTCCATTCACACAGGGCATGCTCTGGCCACTTGACAGCGACAAGCTATAGCCAAAACATATCCGTAGCCTTGTCACCGTGGTTGCTTATCTGATTGGCTGTCATGGGCTGTAGAATGTGCGGAAGTAAGATCAGTCAGTTGGCAGGGTGGCGGCACTTGTTGAGAAAGAAATGAACCTCTCCGTGATTTTCGTTTGTTACCAGACGGTGTGCATGTTGCTGGGCGCACTATTTGATGGCATCCGAGACTGTGCGCAATCTCGGAGGTCTAGACTGGTAAACGCTCAAATCGTCAAACGCGCTCATGAGAGCTCGGTGATTGCCAGCGATGCCAGCGTGCACCTCATGAGTGCAGGAGGCTAGGCAAAGGTGAGAAGGAGGGTGTGATATAATTGTCTGTAGTGGCTGTGGTACACGGCGTGCCACTGTGTTTGTGGTGCGAATGGTTTGATGATTTATTTATTTATTTGCAGGTTCTGCAGGCCTATACTTAGGCCCTACGAGGGCAACAACAACAACAAAAAGGAAAGTTGTACACTGTCACAGCACATTCAAACGATTCATAGAGCTCTTAGCCAGCAGTGTTACGGCAGATAAACAATGAACATACGTTGGAAAAGTGTACAAATAATTCACTCGGCGGCTGCCAACACACCATGTTCATACATCATTCAAAAACTAAACTAGACAAAGAAAGCTTCAAGTTGTTTTTCAATATCTTCAGCACTTATTGGTCAGGAGCTCCAGTCGGCAATACTCCTGGAGAAATACTATTTTGTAAAGTAGTAGTACGAGCAAAAACAGGTGCTAGTGAATATTTATGGCTATGTCTTGTTTTTCTAGAAGATAGACGTTTCACACAGTTGGGCAAACTCGTTGTGATTTTACCAGAAAGAATTTTGTGTAGAAACGTTAACCAGTTAATTTTCTTCCTAGATTCCAATCAGGGTTCGTACAGGTCCTTGAAATCCTTAAAAACCCTTGATTTGAAGAATGCACTTTCAAGGCACTTGAAAGTCCAGGAATTTTTTGCCATCCTTGAAAATACTTGAACTACCTGATGAGTGCACTCTCATATCGGCATTGAGACCTCTTAATGTGGTACGTCGGTGTGTGAACTTATCAAACTCCCCATTTCTGAAGCAGTAATGCGGCGTGGGTGCACATGATCCCATTTTGCAAAAGTGCATGCGAAAGAAAAAGGTAGTTTGTGGCGAGGGTGAAGCATTGAATGGGATAGCGAAAATTAGAATGTCAAGCGAACAAGGCCAAGCACCCCATACATGCAACGCGTCGCTCAAGCACGAAGGACGCACGAAAAGAAAGCGCACCGGACAAGTGCTGATTAACAACTTTCATAGCTCGACACTGGAAGCGTGCTGCTAAAACAAACCAAGAATAATGCTAGAAAAGAACACACATGTATCCACAGGATGAGTGTAAATTAAGCACTGTCAAAATTGTTACTTGGTTGTTAAGCAACGTGCTGCAAGTGTCAACTGTGCACCAGCCGGCACTCTTGATGGGGTGGCACAATTGAATTTCAAGGCTATAGCAAGCACCTAGTTGGTTTAAGAGTATATTTTAAGTCACTTCCCAAGTGTACCTAAATGCTCATTCTCCTAATTGAGGCCCATCGCAAGCGCGTCCAACTCTGACGTTACTTACTCTATAGGAAAAGGCAACAAAAGTTCTAGTGACGTCACGCCAGATCTGTAGTCAGCTGAGTGACTTACGGACTTCTGCCCCGTACGTACCGGCAAAGCATTGCGGCGAGTTTGTTTTGCAGGTGCTTGTGCGGCGCATGTGTGCGAGAGCTGAAAATACTCGGCATGATGTGTGCAAAGCTTTGTGATGACGTGACTAAATCAGCTACACCCCTTTGTACCTGCACAACTCAATTCCCGCAATCAGGAACTTAAAATTGTCCATATCAAAAAGGTGACAAACTATATAGCAAAAATAAATGAATCTTCGTGCATATATCGTATTTATTGGAGCTATAATTAAAGTTTGCAGCAAAGAACACACAAGCCACAAATATTGTGACACAACCCATTTAAAGCCTGACTACACATGCGCGTGGAAGCACATCTGCGCGTAACTTTCCAACATGACATCGTGCCCTCCCTATGGAGATGGTGTGAGAAGTTATTAAGACTACACTTTTTTATAATTACGATATCCGCTGTACGAACGCTGTACGAACGGTACCGCTGTACGAACGGTAAGTGCAATCGCAGGCGTCAGAACTTTTTGGAGGCGGCGGCGGAGGTCTGAGCTCATCACAGATATTTGTGCACCGGTATCAATAAGATCAGTTACAGGTAAACCATCAACGAGAATTGTAAGAAGGTTGCACCGCTGGTCGGGAGTAATCAGAGGATTTGCAGTCCGAGTCGTGTATGCAGCGTCACCTCCGGGGGCTGCACCGGCTAGTTTTCCGAGCGACGGTCGTAGGGAGACCGTGAACGGCGGGGTTGGGGCAAGCGGCACTGACGACGCACGAGCGATGGCGAGCGGCTGGTCCGACGTTCTGGATTATGCTCTGCACCTGTCTCAGCACGGTAGGACGGGGCATAAGGTGCACGTTTGGAGCGAGGCCCGCAATCATAGAAGCTCGGTCGAGGTGATGAGGTCCAACGGCTGCGGCAATGGCGAGCGATGTGTCCTATCCGATGGCACTTGAAACATATGGGCCGATCATTATGAGTGCGCCATTCAGCTGGGTTTTGTCGTGGCGCTAACGTGCGGTTCGGAGTGGCAGCCGCAACGACTGGAGCCGAGCTGGAAGTAGCAGGGGCATTTTGATGATGTGGCGAAATGCCCATATTCGCGATCTCTTGGCGAACCACAGCCTGTATCATTGAAACAGTATTGAGGTTGGGTCCTGGCCCGCTGACGCTAGACATAGCGGGTGCCATAGCCTCGAATTCCCGACGGACTATTCTGGTGACGTTTTCCGGCGCTGGTGGTTGATGTAGTGTCGGCAAATCTTCGCAAGAGGACGTAGCTGCCGTGTTGGGAAGACGGTCAAATCGGTGAACTATGCGCCTACTTTTTGCCTGTTCGAAGCAACGACATGCTTCGATGACCGACTACACCGTCGAGCAGTCCTTGCACAGGAGAAAATTGAAGGCGTCATCGGCAATTCCTTTCAGGATGTGTCCGACTTTGTCCTCGTCGAGCATGTCCTTGTCGACCTTGCGGCACAAAGCCAACACGTCCTGGATGTACGCGATGCACGGCTCTGTGGTTGTCTGGGCACGAGTCGCAAGCTCTTTCTTTGCGGCCACTTGACGTCCGATGGGTTTCCCAAATAGATAGCGCAATTTCTGCTTACAAACGTCCCAGCTAGTCAACTCTTCTTGATGTGTCTCGTACCAGAGTCTTGCCGTGCCATGCAAGTAGAAGATGATGTTCGCCAACATAAGCGTCGGATCCCAATGGTTGCTGGTGCTGGCGCGCTCATATAGAACCAGCCAGTCATCGACGTCTATGCCACTTGTGCCGTTGAATGGGCCTGGGTCACGAGGTTGCTCCACAACGATCGGTCGCGGGGCTGACGGATCTTGTTGACATAGAGTAGCCTGGTCAGTCATCGTGGTACTTGCAATGCGCCGTCCGCTGCGAAGATCCAGCTCGTTGGGCTGTATAGCGAGTGGTACCCAGCACCTCCACCAATGATGTTACGGGGAATAAAGTATACACTGGCGAGCAAATGCGTACTGGCGAATATACTGGCAAGCAAATGGGTACAACGCTGCTGCAGTCCGAGCGCGTTCACATTCAGCACTTCGTCGTCGTCATCCTCAGGCATCTACTTAGCCCGTGACAGTATATTTTAAGTGCTATGAAAGTGGTCTTTTTTATTTTAGAGTGAGGAATGCCAACTTAACATGCCGCTTTGAGTCCTTTAGAACTTGTAATAGGTCCTGGAAAATCCTTGAATACGCTTGAATTTTTTTTGGAAACCTGTACGAACACGGCCAATGTTTGGATGTCATTGAGTTGCATAATTTTTGTTGGTGAATCATGTCTCTTTTATTTGCTAAAAATGAATCTGACCGCCTTTCGTTGAACTTCTTCAAGCAAGACATCTTGTTATATTGAGGGTCCCAAACAACGAGGCGTATTCAAGCTTTGATCTAATAATGCAAACAGATTTCCACAAGACATTGCAAATGCCTTTCAGCTCATATCTAAATTTGCATATATAGCTTGATCTTTCACTCACGACGAATGCTGCTTTTTCGCTTCGTACCAAAGATGCCACCATCAACATTGAAATCCGAAATTTTTCTGGGGTGCACGTTAAAGAACCCCAGGTGGTCTAAATTTCCGGAGCCCTCCACTACGGCGTCTCTCATAATCATATAGTGGTTTTGGGACGTTAAACCCCACATATCAATCAATCAATCAATCAAATTTTTCTGAATGAATCAAGCTTTCTCACACTATCGGATCAATTTCCAGTGAATGAATTTGTCTCGATCTACACTGAAACCCTGTTAAAGGAACCCTGATATGGTTTCTTAAAGTTTTGTCAGCGTTTAGGCTAGAGCATCATCAAACCATCCGCACCAAAAATTTAGTGACGTGCCGTGTACGAAGGCCACTACGGACAATTATATCATACCCTCCTTCTTACCTCTGCCTCGCCTCCTCAACTTATGAGGCACGAAGGCATCGTTTTTTATCGCAGAGCTACCGTGAGTGCGCTCGATGATTTGAGCTTATACCTGTCTATAGACCTCTCAGATTGCACTCCCACTGGTTTCGCGCAGTCTAGGAGGCCATCACACAGTGCGCCGTGCAGCACAGCTTGCATGCCGTCTGGCAACATAAACGAAGATCCCATAATGGTTCATATCTGCGTTGGCAAGTGCCACCACCTGATCCTAATTGCGGAGCAGCAGTCGTGCGTCCAGGCAGCCAGAAGCACCCCAACTTTTTCAGCATCACGAGCCACTGGAACTCGCCCTTTTCTCTGGCCGGCTGGCCGCCAGTAGTGCTGAGCTACAAAATATTAAAACTCAAGGTCAAATTCAATCTGTCATTCAATAAGGAGTGTGAACAGTTTTTCTGTTTATATCGAGTTCGATCCCTCCTTCACGGACGTGGCATGCCGGGGCGCCATGCCACGTTTTTCAGCACCAGCAACATTCACACACAGTGCGAGTGTAGTCGCGTCAGCAGTGCCCCTCGCTGGAGCAGTTTATACTGCTTCACCCCTTGCTAAACAGGGCCAGCAGTCTCCCAAGTCGGCCTGACCCCGGACCAATACAAGCACAGTTGGGTCTAGAACCACTGCGAAAGTCGTGCCTGCCAAGCAGGCATTATCTGCCATCTCATAAGAGGTGATGGATACATGTTGCACTCTTCCGGCGCCTCAGATGCCAAAATCTAGGGCAGCTCTTTAGAGCGCACCCAAAAAAAATGCATTACATGGTCTTCAAAATGCCCTGTTGCGTAAGACAACACTTTTTTCTTTTTGTACACACAGCACCACCACACTACATTAGAATGGAGATGCAGATACTTCAGTGTAACGTCGCAGGACTGCTGAAAAACCTTCGCTATGCCTGAAAACTCGTACATGAACACTCGCTAAAAGTACTGTGTGCCCAAGAAACACACTTAAAATTGAAGCACACCAACATTCTATGCTGTTAAATTATTTTTGAAACAATAGGGATGATGCTGTTGCATCGTCTGGCGGTGTTGCCGTTATATTCAATCAAAGGATTGCATGTACACACTACCACTACAAAAATTCCTTGAGGTGGTGGCTGTTCGAGCAGTTATTTTGAATAAGCTCATCACTATCTGCTCTCTCTACATACCTCCATACACTGTCTTGAAAATCGTGAATTCCAGTCTTTAATAAGTGAACCTCCAGAACCCTATCTTGTCTCTTGGACTTCATTGCTCATAGTTGCCTCTGGGGTGACTCGCTCCGATGCACGAGGTCGTCTTATCGAACAATTCCTTTTCTCTTCTGGTGCATGTCTCTTGAACTAAAATAGGCCAACCTAATAACAACACTGCTAATAACATATACTCGTCCATAGATGTCAGCATTACATCTCCATTTCTTCTTCCCCTACTCAAATGGAAAGTCACTAATTCATATGGAAGCGACCGTTTTCCTATAGTTATCAGCACATGAATGTCTTCCACGGGTTCCCAAGTGGTGCATCGACGAAGCCGATTGGGAACAGTTTTAATGTTGCTCTCTTAACATGAACTGACATGGGGGCGTAAAGCACAGAGACTGCTGTGAAATTTTTTACAGATTTTTAATTGATGCTGCAACCAATTGTACTCCACAATCATGTATGTTGCAGGTAGACGAAATGTCCCCTGGTAGATTAATGGGTGTCGTAATACGTGCAATGAGCAAAATAAGGTATGGAAGTTGCTTCAAGATTCACCGACAGCTGATAGTCTATAAACTTCAAGAACACGGTCTCAAGGCAGGAGGACACACGAAAAAGTGAGAAGGGAAAGTTGGCATGAATTTTTATCAGACATGACTCCATATACACAAGAGGTTATAGTCCGGAACAAGGGTAAAAAGGGTAGAAGGGAAACAAGCACATTCACTGCCTCTCGTAAAACACAAGGCGACAGCTTAGAAGACCAGGCAAACTGCTGAGGAGCACACTTTGAGCAAGTGTCCAGCTCGTGGCACTACTCTCAAGAGTTGCAACGGTACCAGATAAGATAAACGAACTAGGTACGAGATGTACAAAATATGAGGCGTACAACCAACCATTCTGCTTAGCTGAGCTGCAGGCATCTAAACTGCTGCAGCAGTTCAGCCCCAGGATCTGACCGAGTAGTATAAAAAATGTTCAAAAACCTACCTCTCGAAACGTACGAAGTTTACTTTCTCTTTACAATGCCAGCTGGTTTTCTAGTGACATTCCATCCTCTTGGAAAGAGGCTATTGTTATACCTATCTTTAAAGAAGGCAGGGATTCGTCCTCCATTACGAATTACAGGTCTATCACTCTGAGCTGTCTATGTAATCAATTCGAAAATATGATAAATTGCCGCCTTATAGACTTCTTTGAAATGAACTGTCTACTTGACGCGTACCAGTGCGATTTTAAATAAGGTAGGTCCACTATTGACCAGCTGGTGCGTATCGAGGCACAGATTCAAGGCGCTTTCATCTACAAACAATTCTTCGCCTCAGTGTTCCTCGATACGGAAAAGGCGTATGACACCGCATGGCGCTTTGGCATACTGCGAGGCCCCTCAGATTTAGGTATACTGTGTAGAATGCTTACCACTATTAAAAAATGCCTGTGCAATTGGACATTCCATGTTCGAGTAGGTGTTGTACGCTTCATAACATTCGTCTAGTAGACGGGTACTGCAGGGTGGTGTACTGAGTTGTACTCTTTCTATTATCAAAATGGATTTGCTATGCCTGACCATACCTTCAAATAAGCTTTATTTCACCTCAGGGGATTAGGTTTAGGTTGGCTTTAAGTCCTGTAACCTGGCAATGTGTGAGCAGCTGGTTTAGTTGGGTTTGAACATGATTTCCAAATGAGTAGGCAAAAACGGGTTCCAACTGAATCAACAAAAAAGCACCTGTGTCTTATTCTCCAGAAAAAAAGGCATTCATTCTGAACCTGGCATTGAACTGCATGGTCACCATCTATCTGGAAACACTGAACATACATTTCTAGGCCTAGTCTTGGACACCAGGCTATTCTATATTTTACAGATCAAGTATTTGAAAAACAGGTGCTTAAAAACAATGCATATTCTCAGTCTTATTGGGCTTTACCTGGGGTGCTGGCAGGAAGTGTTTGATAAACTTGTATAGGAACCTCATACAGACGTGCCTTGATTACAGGTCGATAGCTTATCTGTCTGCGACACCATTCACTTTGAAAATGCTTGACCATGCCCACCACCAGGGTATTCGTCTTTCTATGGGTGTTTTTCGCATTAGCTCTGTAGAAAGCCTGTATGTTGACTCAAATGTGTAGTTGCTGCACCTCCAGAGATCCCACCAATCTTTTGTATACTTCCTCAAGAGAAAAAACGAACAACGACGATCTTGTATGCTCCACTATTAATGATTTGTCTAATTCTGTTTTGTTTAAGACCACCCTGCCAAGTGCCAGTCCTACGGCGTTCGTGTGAGTCGTCTAGCCGAAGAAATGGGTGTGCCACTTCTTGAACACCATTTGGATGCTCCCACTGAATATGTCCCACCTTGGCAGTGGCAATTCATAGACTGTGATATATCTGTTGTAGAAGTTACCAAGGAAGTGCCTATTGCACATATCTGTACACACTTCCTAGAAGTGCAGCAAAAATACTCGTGCTCAAAATTAAACACTGATGCCTCCAAAACTTATGCCTTCAATACTCACGCTTCGGTCTTGTACGCAGCGATAGGTCCATCTTTTTCAGATGCCGGTGCTCTGCATCCGAACACCTGCATTTTCACAGCAGAAGCTTATGCTATGCTTTCAGCCATTCAACACATTACCAACTAAAATGGCAAAGTGCAGTAACATACACATATTCCCTGAGCATGAGGAAAGCCCTCAAAACACAAAGAAACCCTATTCTTGTCTCACTGTACTCACTCTTGTGCACAGTCTCTGTACTCCAAAAACATGCTGCGTGTTCAAGTGCCGGGGCACCATGAGATACAAGGAAATGTTTTGGTGGAGCAGCTAGCTGCATTCATCTATGAAACCTATGCCAATACATCAATAGCTATCCCTGTGCTCAACCTAAAAGCTCTCTTTAAAAGCTCAGGGCTCATTGGCTGAGTGTGTGGGATATGCACACACAAAATAAACTGCACACTAAGAAACGGCAACTAAGTCTTTCTTCGCTGGTATCAAAACCTCGTTGAACAGAAGTTACACTGACTAGGCTAAGAATTGGACATAGTACACACTCATATGTTTGTCTGGTGGCAATCCTCCTTTGTGTGACAGGTGTGGAAAAGTGCTAACCGTGCAGCACATTGCCATGAATTGGAAGCACTACGAAGTCAACACTTTTTATTGCCCTGCTGACAACAGATGCCCTTGAAACCATCAATGTTTGTCAATAGGGAACCACTTTTTATCCAAAAATAGTTGCGCGCATTTTTAGCAGATGTGGATACTTTTTGTGTCATATACCCAGGTGCTCCGTAGCACAACCTTTGAAGAAAGGTCGCTGCTGTGGTGCCAAAATCCCCACCATGGTTTCATTACCGCAACCTTTTGCCATTTTCTCTCGCTACACATATTTCACGAGTCATGATTTTAATACTTCTTTATTTTTACCCGCGTGAGCGTGAACAATTTAAAGGCCCTTATATTGTCACCTACCGTAATCGTTCTTCGTTTTACTTGTTTCATGACCGAGTGCTCTTTGGCCTTCAAACAGCCCTTGTGCCATAAAGCACCACATATCATCTTCATCCTGTCACTCAAATCTGTCCCAGTATGTTTGCTCACCGTTCGTGTGTTTCTGGATGCATGAGGGGCTTTTAGCTGCCACGAAACACGAGAAATTGTCACCTGCAATTACACACCTGTATGGGTGGAGAGTAAGCAAGAGTACAGAATTACCGCTAATGTTTAAATAAAATTAGTAACTATTGACAAAGGCCTGAAGTGTTACTCCAGCCTTGAGGAGTGATAAATAAAAACATGCACCAATTCTATTTTCTTGCAGCTTCTTAAGCAGACCAGTTCGAATACTTAGCCTTACAAATTACTGCTTAGTGGACCAGATGTACTGCTTTCACACATCTTCCAAATATACAAATATCTGCGCATACAAATATATTTCGGGACCCCACAAAATTCACATCATCTAGAATTTACTATCCATATGTGATGGGATAAAAGTAAGAAAACAAGTACTGAGTGCATTGACTTGGCTCCGTCGAAACACGTATCCTATAGACCAGAGCACGCCAATCTCACAACTAGATGTCTAGGCTCTTGGCGGGATACTCTCGCCCCTACAATCTATTTTGTTCGGAACTGTCAAGGCGTGTATCTATTTATACTTGGCAAGGGGCAGCATGAAATTGCAAAAGTGCACATGTTGATGCCGGTTCTGCTTACAAGAAGTTGTCTGGGAACCACACTGTACTCGTTCGATGTGAAAAAAACCAATGCAAAAGGAAGAGATCACTCAGCCCTGTCTGTGTAGACCACAACAAAACATTCCAAACTTGGTGGCTCAGTGTTTTCAGCTCGCAAACATTTTTATTTGCAACGAAAAACGCCAACCTTCACGGCCAGTGTCCGATAGCAATGAACAGGAAAAATTACGACTCCATGAAAGTCCACGAGTAAGTACACATTACTGGCCACGCCGTGGTGGTCCCCAGGTCATGGGATTGAATTTCGGCTGCGGCGGCTGCTTTTCCGATGGAAGCGAAAATGATGTAGGCCTGTGTGCTTAGATTTGGGCACACGTTAAAGAACCGCAAGTGATCAAAATTTCCGGAGTCCTCCACTATGGTATCTCTCATAATCATATGGTGGTTTTGGGATGTTAAACCCCATATATCAATCAATCAAGTACACATTACTGCGTATGTTCAAGGGAGGCGTCAAAAATTTGTTTTTACAGCAGTAGTATTTTGCGTGGCACGCAGATATGCAGCGAACACTTCCTGGACAACAACTTTCTGAACTAAACTTCGTGCCTATGCCGCAAAATGTATACCAATCATTACGTGATACACATTCTTGTGCAGAGTTCTCACAGGACTGCATGCGCAACCTGTAGTATGTGACACTATTTAATAATGCGTATACTTATGTTTTGAAATACCGGCCTGTACTGATAGAAAGTTTTGAAGATAAGCTGATGCATTGCACGATAGTAGCACTTTCATTTGAAATTGGAAGATGAAAAAAATGGTGTGTAAGTGATTGTGTACATGGCAGAAGCGTTATCTGGTGAACTAGTGCTATCGCATTACCTGGTATCATTACGCTATTCTTGCATCATTGCAAAGATATTTTTGGGAAATCTGTAAAGGTAGACAGTAATATGACGAGACTGTTGCTTGTGTGACATGCGTTGATGTTTTTGTAGCTCTGAACTCCAAAAACCATGAAACCACTGTAACTTTCATGTTTTTTTCTTTATTCATACTTTTTAAGACAGATTGCTGTAAATTTTATAATTTATTTCACATTCTTCATTAATAGATAATGGAATATTCATTTTGTTGTGCACTGCTTTGTGAATACAGTAGACTCCCTTTAAGACAGACTCTAAGGAACCACGATAGTTTTTTTGTCTTATCAATGCGCCCCCAAAAACCAAATGTGAAAGGGCCAAGTACACCCAAATATGTAGCTTGAAAACACTGAATGAAGTACATTTATTATGGGGAGGAAAGGAACAAGAAAAAGTAGTTATTTGGCTCAGCTTATTAAAAACTATGCTTTCGAGTAGACTATGTAGACTAATCTAACTAGTAATTGATTTCGCGAGTTCATAATATGCTCCTGAACAAATTTCTACCTCATTTCACCAATAAAACTGTAGGATGACCTTATTTTGACAATTAGAAAAGAAAGGTAAAAAGGGAGAGACAAGCACAGTTTTCTTTGAAAGAGAGGAAAGTTTATTCTGGCTGTTCACTTTCTGAGAACCATCACTCCGCCATCACTTTTTCCATGCGCCTCCATTGCATACTGCTGCCTTGACAAAGCCAATGTACGCCAAGTTGCTTATGGAAGTCTGCACGCTTTTCTTTGAGGTTCGGTTATTTGCTTTTTTCAGCCCGCAGTAACTTTTCCTGAACGACATGCACATGAAGATCTACATTTACGCTACTCACAGTCGCAAGCCTGGAGCACACACAAAAAACATGACGCAACTATGTTTAGTATGCGCAGTGACCTTCCTTTCTTGAGCACTTTTACAATGAAAATGCCGCATCGCAAGTTGCCGTATTTAAGTGGAAACGGATACGACGTGCACAGGCCCTATGCAAAGCGACGCAAACTGGCCACAACATGCACCCAAACTCCGTTCTGTGACGGCGGTAGCAATGCACCTGACTCCTCTGATGCGAGGGCTAGTGCGCATATGTGGTTTTCGTTTCATGTAATTACAATGTACAGACAATCGTTGTTCCTAATTTCACTTTCATTTGACTTTTTCTTTTTTTACCCTGCTTCCGTTGTATTTTCCTCTCTAGCCAAGTTCTTGTAATCTTCTGTTCTCTAGTGGACCTCTGCTGGGGAACTCTGGTATGCGAGGAGAATACAAAAGGACAAACACCTTTTGTTGGTTTTTTTGCGGATAAAGCCAGCCCTTTCTCAACCTACAGGCTTGAGGTGAAGGAGATACTGACTTTATGCAATGACCTTTTTTTTCACCTCGCTTTCTCTTACCACGTCGCAAATTTCTTTCTATGTGCCTTTCTGTCTTAGCGGCAGAAAGTTTTTTCTTCTTTTTTCCGTTTTGTTTTCTCTCTCGTACACACTAGAGGCTACCATTGGTCTTGCGACCAAGTCGCTAAGAGGCTGTTAGTAACTGGTCGCAAGTTAGCAAATTGGTTTTAATGCAACTGCTCTGGTTCGGTCGCTTGCTACTGCTACTGTAGTACTACTGTAGTGCAAAGTCCAATGCCCCCATCAAGACTATAATGTTCATTGCGCAGAGTCCAATGCCCCCATCAAGACTATAATGTTCATTGCGCAGAAACCTCGTCGTTGTTGGTCACTGCAAGAGTTCATTTTAACAGAAGAGCCCTGTTGCCCGATTCCTCTTAAGCAGATTTTTTTTCCATTGAGTGTGTTGAAGAAAGGACGAGCCGCCGTGCCCATAGCGAAGCCCACCCGATGACCTCTTCTTTATTCCGAATGTCGATCTAATCCTGATGATGATATTGCCCTCTTCCTTGTATACATAAAATATTTACCATTCTCCGCGCCCCCATAATGACGCATGACGACGAAGAACACTAAATACACACCACATTTTTAGTACACAATACTAGTCAGTAGTTATATGAGTTCCAAGTAAGTTCACATGGGACAATCTAAGTTTTCTCCTGTGCTGGCTCTTCCAGCGGTCTTTCCAATGCTTGTTCCAAATGTGCACTTTCAAATGTGTTACCCATGGGTGATTTTCGATAACGATAATGCAGTCTCTTCCACGATGTTTTTCTGTAGCTTGCTTTAGACAGTTTTCTTGATTTTCTTGTCTTGCTTTCGTTTACCTCAAAAGCATCAGCGGTTTCTCTATGTCTTGGTAACGCAAGAGCTGTGACGCTCTTGCGGCATTCTTCGCTGAAGTAAGATGGGTCATCCGTATTGCCCTCAGCCTTGACGTTTGTAGCTTCCTAGAAGAGGAGAACCTAAATCCAATACAAGGGAGTTGCATCTGTGTCCTCGGGGTATTCCTTCTGTTTCCACTCGCTTTAAGAAGTGCTCTTGTCTTGCTTCCGCCAAGAACTTCTAAGCATATCAGCGGTGACAATATTTTGTCTAGAGTTGTCTTCTTCGGCGTGCATCCACCTTTATGTCCTGGCGGTTTATCCTTGCGATCTTCAAAAGCTTCCCAGTTTCCTATCGAAGAAATGTCTTCCATCATGATCAGCTGAGTTGTTCCAGATATTCTGTCATTATCTTCATAGTACAGTCGGTTGACGTGAATTCTATAGTAGAAGGGTGTCTTCAGACTTTGAGGTTGTTTTTCGGTGTTGGGTTCTTGGTTTGCCTTTTCTGTCGTGGGAACCCTGGTTTTTATGCTGCTGTTATGTTTCTCTTTTTGTCCTGAGGCCGACTCATCTAGTTTCTGTGCGACAAGATTGCTATTCAACACGTATAGGCTAGATGATGGTGATGTAGATGGAGAGAGTATTTTCCTTTCTGCTTCTGCTTTCATCTGTTGTTTTATCGATTCCACATGACTTCGCCGAGTTTTTTGTGCATCTTCAATCATATACTCCGCTCTCACCCTCACTAGAATAATCTAGTGTTCATAAACTTCGGCTTCTTCCATTTCCGCTTTCAAGTGATCGATGTCAACTGTGGTTTCAATCTCCTTATCGATTCCTCTGAGAAGCTCGTACTGTTCATTCGAAATTCGGTGAAACTTCTTCAACTCATATATTGATGGGTGCTCCATCTGCCAAAGGTGTTCGATATCAGCGATGACCGGCGTGACGGCCTTGCGTGCTTGACTCCGCCTTTCGTAGAGGGCCTCCATGATGGGGTCCAGTGTCGGAAACATAAGAAGTCACTGGCTGGCTGTATCATGAGGCGAAGTCAGAGTCAAAGAGCGGCCGTCACAGCAGGTTCGCACAACGAATATCCGTAAGTTGTCGGGCCGCCGTGCTTCATAATCTTGCGAATATCTAGCCGTTGTCATGAAGGGTGAGTCAGAATGGAGCTGAAATAGACGTGAGGGCACCCGTCTCGCGAGCCTCCAGACGATGGCTGCACTCACGTTGATGCACCTTCAAGATGTACGTAGTCGACTTCCATGGACTGTCTTGCCTTGCGATTATCGGGCCATCATCGTGAAGGGCGAGCCAGGACGGAGCCGAAGTAAGCGTGAGGGCTCCCGTCTCGCGAGCCTCCAGACGATTCCTGTACTTACGCCAATCTATGAGTGCTCCTGGTGGTCTCAGTTGCAACTGGAGTCGCGCTTCCGGGTATAGGCGGTGGTTAGGCCTCGCACATCAGCTTTATGCACGGCGGCTTCACGAAATTCCTCAATGCTACGACGGCGATCGAAATTCGTGAGGTCCACTTCGTCTCACCTCCGAAGGTCCTTTCTCCTGGGTTTCACGGCATCTAAATGTTGAAGAAAGGATGAGCTGCCGTGCCCATAGCGAAGCCCACCCGATGACCTCTTCTTTATTCTGAATGCCGGTCTAGTCCTGATGATGATACTGCCTTCTTCCTTGTATACATGAAATATTTAACATCATATGTGCCCCTATAATGACGCATGACAAAATATTTAACAGAGTCCATGGGAAACCAAACACTTCCATGTTGCTCGTCTTAACAGATTTCGTCTTAAAGAGAGTTCACTATATTATGATAAAAAAAGTTCAGTAAATAGCTTTTTAGTACTTTTTTGTGCCAATTTAAAAACATTTGGCTCTTCAGGTATACCACCAGAATAACATCTGAATCAGGTTCTTATTTCTTGGCAACGTGGTGCTTGCATGTATAAAGCTTAGCACTCATGTGCAGCAATATGGGAATTATGTGAAATTTGCTCTGTTGGTACACTACAGTGACAGCAAGTATTGGTTTTAGCGTGACATAGTGATAGTCTCCTTTAATTACATGTGGACCAACCGTTCCTTTCTCTGGTAGTCGAGTTCCACGTAGCTTATGACACAATTTTCATTGCTTTTGTTTTCTTTCGGCGGTTTTGCAGGTTCCTTGTCCTTTGCTTCTCTGGACCAGTCTTCTTCATTGATGCCAGTACAACGTCGACTGCATTCCTGCCGCGAGTGCACCTATGTGACACATAATAAGTCGCATATGACAAGACATCTTCAGATACACATAAGCAAACGCCCCTTTCAGTGTCAAATGTGCACTGCTTCATTTTCTCAGGACTTCAAGCTGGTGGTTCACATGCGCACTCACACTGAAAAACGTCCCCTTTCGTGTGTTCAGTGCAATGCACCGTTTTCACGGACGGGTGCCCTCGATGCCCACATGCGCGTTCACACAGGAGGGCGCCCGTTTTCCTGTGTCAACTGCAACGCGTCGTTTTCGCGGAAAGGCACCCTCAAAGATCACATGCGCGTTCACACAAGAGGGCGCCCGTTTTCCTGTGTCAAATGCAACGCGTCGTTTTCGCGGAAAGACACCCTCAAAGATCACATGCGCACTCATACAGGAGGTTGTCCCATTTCCTGTGTTCATTGCAATGCATCTTTTTCGCGGCAAAGCTCTTTCAATCGCCACATGCTCATTCATTCAGGAGAGCGTCCCTTTTCCTGTGTGCACTGCAATGCATCGTTCGTGCGGAAATCCAACCTCGTGAGACACATACGCACACACACAGGAGAGCGCCCCTTTTCCTGTGTGCACTGCGATGAATCCTTCACACAGAAAAAGAGCCTTGAGAGACACATTTTCTCACGTCACAAAGGAGAGCGTCCTTTTTCATGTGTCAAATGCAATGCATCTTTTGTGATGAAAGCCGACCTTTCGGCACACACGCGCGTTCACACAGAGGAACGTCAATTCTCCTGTGTTCACTGCAAAGCGACCTTCAAGCAGAAAAAGAACCTTTCTAGGCACAGCCGCATCCACACAAAAGAGTCTCGCTTTTCTTGCGTAGAATGCGGTGCATCGTTTGTCACTAAATACAGCCTTGTTCAGCACACGCGCTCCAACACAGGCGGGCGTCCCTTCTCCTGCATCCACTGCAAGGCATCCTTTGCACGTAAAGGGAGTTCAGCGATGCACATGCGCTCTCATGCAGGTGAGCATCCTTTCACCTGTGTCCACTGCAATGCATCCTTTGTGCAGAAAAAGTACCTTGTCAAACACATCCGCATTCAAATGCCAGAGGTTAGGTTTTCCTGTGGGCCATGTAATGCATCTTTTGTGGCAAAATACTATCTCATTGAGCACATGCGCTCTCACACAGGCGAGCGTCCCTTCTCCTGCATTCACTGCAACGGGTCCTTTGCACGTAAAGGGAGCCTTGTGGTGCACATCCGCACCCACACAGTAGAGTGTCCCTTCTCCTGTGTCCACTGCAATGCAACAGTTTCACGGAAGCGCAGCCTTATTGACCATATTTTCTACCATCATAAAAACGAGAAGCTCTAATTATTAAGGACCTATGGGCATTTCTCAAAGAGGAAAGGTGGCAAAGAGAGCACAGTTTCGTGAATGCAAAACAACGTGAGAGTTGGGTATAAAGATAGTCTAAGGCAGACAGCAATTTAAATCGGAGCGAAAGGTCAATTTAGAAAATGCCTTAAACATCAGTGTTACCAGCAAAAGTACTCTACTAATCGAGATATTTAGCTAAATGTAGCACATACTATGCGTCATCAAAGTGACATGTTGGAATGAGCCATGTAACATCAAGAGTCTCGAGTAGGATTATCATTTGGGTTAAAATTACTAATAAAGTAAATAATAATTCGTGTGTGACAAATTGGGCTAAAACATTGCTTGTGCATTTCTGCTTGACCCTTGTAAAAAAAATCTTTTTAGCGTTAGCTTGTACAACGGAGTGGATGATTCATATGTTGAGTTTTGGCCGCCCTGTGCTCCACCCATGTTCTGGCGTCTGAGTGGTAGTTCGCGCTAGCGCAGTGGTATGCAAAGGGGAGCCTAATTATCGAATATTGTGGGGCTCGTTCTGCTTCCTCGAGACTACATCGTTTTTAGAATACTCCACGTCCATGTGATATCTTGGGTTGCCCGAATCGTGTTACCAGGAGCCCCTGTAGCCAGGAGCCCCTGTAGCATTACATTACTGTGGCATTACATTACAGACATTACTAGGAGCCCCTGTAGCAACGAAATTAACTACATTCTAATGGGTGTCTTGGGGAGAACAACCTAGGCTCGAAGTTAGTAAGGACCGCACATTTTTAATAAATGGACGAACAGCAAGAAAAGAATGTTGGTATCCCTCCTGAATTATCGCGTGGGAGGATTACTAAGCCAACCGTAATTTGAATCATTGTTGGAACCCGTCCTTTAAAGCATAGCCCTTCCTTGACGCTGCTTTTTTGGTTTCATTAAGATTGGCGCCTGTGTAAGGAAAAAAGAATAATACATCAATGGGGTTTCAAAAAAGTAAACGTATAATAATAGCAAAGGCTAGATATAATTCTCGCGGGTGTTACCGTAAACTGTATTCGCAACTTAAACCCAAATGACTCATCAGGCATTTTGTGCGCAACTCCTCAAGGAGGGTGAACATTGTTGTGATGTGGGTTGCACTAGTGAAAGCTGGTCCCACAGATTTAACAGGATACATGTGTTGAACTTGTCTCACTTTGGCAGCCCCACCGCGGTGGTCTAGTGGCTAAGGTACTTGACTGCTGACCCGCAAGGCGCGGGATCGAATCCCGGCTGCGACGGCTGCATTTCCGACGGTGGCGGAAACGTTGTAGGCCCGTGTGCTCAGATTTGGGTGCACGTTAAAGAACCCCAGGTGGTCAAAATTTCCGGAGCCCTCCACTACAGCGTCTCTTATAATCATATGGTGGTTTTGGGACGTTAAGCCCCACATATCAATCAATGTCTCATTTTGGCGGCACAGCACAACAGCGGCATAAACAGAGGGACACCGAATGGCACTATACACAGCCGTCTTCGGTATTGGAGATCTCATTATAATTAATAAATTCATTGAAAACTTCGTATTACAATGCAAGCTGTCACAGTCGTCAAATTACACGAAAACGGGCATACAGAATCTTTGTGTCCCCCCCCCCGCCCCCTTCCCTGTGGATCTCAGTCTTGCTAGATTGCGAAGATTGCTCGCGTTGCGCTGGTTAATGTTGGCATCGAGGACTGTGTGCCTCAGCAATCCTGAATAGGTGGGTGCTTTGGATAAGGAGTCCGGACCACTGAAGCGCCATTTCATTTCAAACTAACCGTGTCCTCAGCATAAAAGAAACACTATAAGGGTATTTCCAAATCCATATGCCAACCTGTAATCTGCCTTCAGATTCTTATTGAGGCTAGGAAAGACTTGTTCAACCACTCACAAGGGGGAATGTCACGAACTGGTCGAAGAAAACTGGAGTAGTTGAAGAGACGAAATGAAGAGGCGAGCTTCTTCGATTTTGGGTTCTATCTGTGTTCTATTTCGAGTAACGCAGTTTTTCTAATGCCCAGACAAGGTTCCCATTAGCTCAGTGTAGTGAGTATGCACTTTTCTAGAGAGGGTTAATATTTGTTTTCTAACATCTCTCACTGTGATTGCCTCTTTTGCCAACGACGCTGAGCTGTGCTCCCTTGTGAGCAGCAGAAATAGGCGTCTTTCGTTTCCAAAGCCACTACTACTCGAACATTTACACTGACGAGCACATGATGACCCTCCGTCGTAAACACTGGTGAGCTGCTACAGGCCCTGAAAAAGCTCTCTGCAACTCTTGATTTGGAAATAGGCCATGCGAATGTTTGACATTGCTGTGATTATTGAGGTGAATGCAGTGGAGCTAGGTGAGCAGCTTCTGCAGGTGCAGGTTCCTCCACTGTTCTGTGCTGGCTGTCAGAATAGTGTTTCATTAATGGTGCAAAACGTGGATGTGCCTTCGATGCCTCGTAAAGGAAAACAGTTCGCACTGAGGCTAATGCAGAACGAAATAATTGGACAGTGAGTGGTATTGAACCAGCTTTGGAATAAGTTTGTTCATGTGTCACCTCCGCGTCACAAGTGGCATAGATCGCATTTATTCGTGACGATTGCCTTGTGCCTGTAGATGATGTGTGCCTTCGCGGCAATGTAAAACACTGCGGGCCAAGTGCAAAAAATTAGTGGTAGGATTGGAGTGGTATTTAGGATGACGTAACACTTTTTCGGACACTATTTTGCTGTGACGCGTAATGTTATATATGTTTCAGTTTATCCCATCAACTCATATCAGCGCATATTACGTGAGCGCCGCGTATACTGCGTGCCTGGTGGGCTCATTTTCGATATCGCTGAAATTGCGGCCCTCAATTTCGATGATTATTACTCAAAGCTTATATGTTTTTGCGATTTAAAAAAAAAGTTGGTATGTGATGAAATGTCTTATCCTACAACTGTCTTATATGAAGAACTGCCCAAAAAATGGATATCAAATGTTACGGAAAGTTTGTGAACTGCTGCTTTCAGGTTAAGTATATATGTGGCAGTGCATTGCTGCCATGGCGTGCTGTGTTGTTTTCGAAGTCGACGGTCAGTTGACAGTCATCATTTATATCAAGCAATGTTTACTGTCTGAAAAAAAAAACACCCTGTATAGTGATGTAGTGGAAGTTTTGTATATTCGTGGAAGTGAATAAAAGATCATTACGTGCAAAACTTTTCTTGAGCATTTCATATGTCGATATCTTTTCATGAAAGCAGCTGTTCTACTGTTGTACCAAAGTGGCCAAATCAGGTATACTGTGCTATCCTTATACTATGAACTGAAGCTGCACCTAAGTCTCAGGTTGAGAGTTGTCTATCACCTGCAATAGCCACACCGGCACAACAAGACATAATCTTGTTCTCAGAGCCGTCAATGTAGCAAGCACGTATAAAGAATTATTCCGATATATACACAAAAGACGCGCATGCCTTCTAAGTAATCCACGATGCTATAGTTTGGTGCCGATACAGTCTTTGTTGTGCAAGTCGAATCAACGGCAAAACAAACACTCTACAGAAGCAATCGTGACATCTAGGCGAATCGGTAGCATGTGAGCTTTGCGGTGATCAATCGGTGGACGTTATCGTTCCAGAAATCCTGCTAATGAATCGTTTCAAAACGTTGCACTGCTCGTAACTAAAACAATTTTCACTAAAACTGCACGCGTGTTGCCAGGATGTCAGTGGCTTTACTTCTGGATATCGTGAAATGAAATTTGGGAACGCCATTCAATAGATATAAAAAATACCAAATTTTCTTTGCTTTGCATCCATAAAAAAGCACGTCAATGGTGGGAAAACGTTTACACTTTCCCTCAGTTATACCTTATCCATGGATCTCTATTCAAAAGAGCTTTTTTGTAATTCCTTTCACCAGCACATCAGTGTACGTAATCGCCCTTGTTGTATATGCCCCTGAAAGGACCTGCCGTTTCGAGGTCATGCTGAAAACGGACGTTCGAATCTTTTGCTTACTTTTTTAAAGTATGTCATTCCGTTATTAAAGAGCCACTCACCAGGCCACATACCAAACTTTAGTTAGACAGTGGAAGTTGTTGGGTGTCCGATGAGGAACATTTGCCACAAGAATTGTTTTAATCGATTCATCACGAACGGAGAAAACAAGTTTTTTGAAGCGGCGCGAAGCGAGGATGAGAGGAGGCGAACTCGAAACCCTTGCCGCTCCTCCGCTTAGCCTTCGCAAGCCAAATCTCTTCTCCACCCTGTCCGGCATCCGACCAAGAGGTCACGTGCGCATAACAAACAAGTCCATTTCCTGAGCACGCAAGCGGCGTTGCCTTGTTGACCAGCGTTATTTTGTGGTCTTCTGACTGTTTCTGCAGGATTGTTTAGAAAGGCTGGCTTAGACGCGGTAGTTGATGAGCACAATGAGTGCGCGTACGCGTAGGAGCATTGCACGGTGACCGTCTGCTCCATGCGCTGACCACGGCGACACGAACGCATGCGAAACGCTGACACATTAGCCCCACATCTCGCTGAAATTCGCAGGAGAAAAAATGGAAAAAATACGCTCACATTTCCTTACTGCGCCTCATTATTTATCTGGAGGTTTATTGATCTTTTCAAGCAACAAATTACATAAACTACGCATGCCGTGTTAAATAATTTTCGGAATATGACGTGCCACTGTCTGCAACGTCAGAGCAGAGTCGTCTACGTAGAGGACCAACGTCACTGCATTGCTGTGTACGCACAAAACATGCCCTCATTCTCTAGCGTGCCCCGGCAAAGGGGAGGGGGAACCGCATTCATCTTGATGTTTGACCCATTTCCGCGACGTGTAGGGTTGCAAATTTCGGCAGACGTGATCATGCACGCCTCAACTACGTATTGCGCTTGACAGCTCAAAATTTTCAAACCTGGTGAGTGGCCCTTTAAAAGCAGGCCTCCAATTCGGAGCGGCCATCATCTGTTTTAAAGCGGTAATGCCATCAAACTTATGGGCTATAACAAGACTATTGCTGCTTTCTTCTGTGTGAAAAGAGATTCCACATGAATGGTTGGACATAGTAAACGTTTAGAATACATTTTAAATCTGTTCCAAAGTTCACTGAAAGGCTCATGCTCCTTATCGAAGCCCGTTGCTAGTTTGTTGCACTAGTGCACCCAGCGCTGACGTAGCATTAAGAATTGCAACGAAAGGTACAGTGACGTCTTACAAGATATGTAGTGAACATATACGTGTGCAGGGTCCCACTTCATGGGGAATGAAAGTTCATGGCAGCGCCCCCTTCCCTATTATGTCAATGTATAAGGCTGACTTGGTCCCCCTCCCCATCTTTTGTGATGGTTAAACAAATAGCTGACGGTTAAATAAAATCTAGCTGACGGTTAAACAAAATCACGGTGGTATCGCATTCATTACTTCGTTCTAAAGGGTGGAAGGCGACATCGCTGGAGAGGCGCAGTTGCTGGCACATGTTATCTCGAGGCACGCACCAGACTTCTGCACTTACTGTGCTCTCAACCTTTACTTCGCATTTAGAGAAGTGACAACGTGAAAACCACTTTGGCACCTGGAGGGGCCACATTTCTTTTAAATAACGTTTTGTTGAGATATGCGAGATCTGGTCTAAAAGGGCTGTTTCCTTACTTCTTAGAACAACACAATTTGTTAATTTCGTAGAAGCTCTTCACAATAAATTTGGTGATAAGAAAATATGTTATGCCAGAAATTCTGAGATTGCGCGTTGGCGTGTTTTGCCCCAGTGGTCCTAATCACCGCACTCTTCAGCAAAAAAGTTTGTGCACATCACGCGCCCTGCTGCTGCGAGAAAGTTGGCTGAGTGAGGATTCCGGTGGCAGTGACGACCACAGGAGAAAGCAGAGCTCATGGCATACTGTCGTGCAGATTTTTTCGTTTGAGGGGACCGAAATAAACGTTTTACAATAGAATAATAGTAGTAATTATTGCGACAGAACAATATAGAACATTTACAATCGCAAATCTTTTATATTAGTTGGTGACTTCAGCGTAGACCTTAGGACTTAGGTTTGTTGTTGAGTCTGTCACATTACAACACTCAATTTACATTATATAGGCTAACGCTGGGGTAACGTACGGTATGGTCGAAGCATGTGACCGAAAAAAGTTTAATGATAGACTAACATCTAATTATAATTGCGACAGAGCTGTATAAAAGACCTGCCAGCACAAGCCCTTTATACTAGCCGGCGACCTTGTCATATATGTGTATACAAGCTTATATGCTGATTCCAGACCACACATTCTCTTTCTGCCATAGATCGAAAGGAACGCGAACGCGCTCTCGCCTGCGATAGGCAATGCCAATGCAGACAACAAGATACCCCGGGGATAAAAGCGTGTTAAGGAGTGGCTCAACGGGAATGGCGACAACAACCTACTCCGGAGGTGAGAGCTCATGAAGCAGTGACAAAACGGCTAAAATGCCTTTAGGACACGGAGTTGAGAGTTTAGGAAGCAGCGGCAAAAATGTTGCCTTGAAGATGAGAGCATAGGAAGCTTTCATGAAGCAGACCCATAGGTGCTTTGCCCGCTTGTCATGGTCCACTTCATGGAGATGCATGAACTCTTTTTGAAATTGGGAGGGTGTTTTTCGGAGTTAATTTGTGTAAAAGGGACACTAAAGGCAATTATTGAGTCGATGTCGATTATTGTATTAGCAACCCAGAGACATCTTTGCTCTGCTTTTGTGCCAAAAATGCGCTTACTGTGAAATAAAATCACGTTTTAGCGGTTCATGTCGCGTTAGCGCAAATCGCCAGCCTAAAAGCGGCTTATCTCACGTCACTGTTGCCACGCCCAACGTTGCGCACCTTTACTGCGTAGGCGCCAACAGTAGTAGCAGCAGAGCGAAAGTAGCGGGAGTCAAGAGCAACAACAACAGTCACTAAACAACTTTCTGCTTGTTTGGTTCAACTGAGCCCCTCTAAATGACATCACCTCTTAAGTCTAATTAGTCGAACATAGAACTTTTGAACCACTTATACTTTCCCCATAGTAATGCCCAGTGGTTTTATTTTGTTATATATCAAACAAAACGGACAAGCTACATTTCATTACATCTCATGATGCAACAAAGGTTATGTTTTTATTGCAGCCAGTTTGATTACTTGTAGTTGGACGATCTCACGTCATCAGGATCATTTCGCAAGTGTCCCACCCATGGCCCACGTCGTGTGATACATTTGCTCAAAGGACTCCTGACAGCACTTTTGGAAACTCGAGAGACTCTTGTATTGTTTGAGAGTCCCACATACGAGGGCACTCCTGACGATTATTAGTGACTAGCCTTGTATACAAAGTATTTTATTCACTTTTAAAAAAGGGGGCGTGCTTGTCTTAAGTATTGAGGCGTTATGAATACTTTCTATGGTTGTACATAAAAAAGGGGGCCTCCAGGGATGTTGTAGAGGTCAAACAAGTATTTTCAACATTGCAGAACATGTGCGAGGAACGCACAATACTTTTCTGGCACCCTTCTCGTTCTTTTGTCGGGCTGCTCCCAAGGTGGTTCTGGCTGTGTACGCAGTGATGAAAGTGCTGCTCAAATTTCTCCCAACTTCTCTGAAAAAGAAATGCTGCTCCAAAGTGCAATGTTCGCTAGTAACTTCTCCAAACCTGCTCCTAAATGGTGTTGGCAAGCTAAAAACAAGTAAACCATGTGACTATCCAGTGAGCCTAAAGGATACCAAAAGCAAGCTGTATACACGCTCATCTGAGTATGCTACTCAATGGTGTAAATCCAGAAAAAACCACAAGGGGTGACACCAACCAGGCCATGGTGGAAATTTTGTTATTTTAATATCAGTTGTATCTTCATTTTCATAAGAAATGAAGGGATCATTAAATGGTTGTTTTTAAAATGACAATGCGGAACCAGGCGTCATCAGCATAAGTAGACTATGCCAGCATGAACGCTTTGCCTATCAAAGAATTCGGAACTTCATGGTACGTGCCAGTGCACGCAATTGGAACACCCATGGCACTGTACGCACTGGACGCTAGCTTCAACTCTGCATCTCGCATTATATTTCTTGTGTGATGTGGATCTTGCATAGCAAAGACGTTGAAAGGTGTCCCTTGCGTGTACTAGAAGCTGCCGTGCAGTTGCCCGTTCCTCGAGAGTCAAAGCACTTATGCTGGTCTACTCGGGCTGATGTCACCTAGTTTGTGCCTATGGCGACGGATAGTGCTGCATTGTCGTGGAAAAGCGACCTTTCCACGGCCACTTGAAAAATCATGCTTTGAAATCAACTTTGTGACTTGGTGACTGCATCTACGCTTTGCTGCAGTCACAAAGAACTTGAGATACATTAATGAAAAGTTGCTCCTTGCTTTCACATGCAAATTCAGTGGTCATTTTAAAGTCAATTTTGGCAACACAGGCATCTAGCGCAGAATATTTATTTTAGGTTGCATGCAGGTGTGCCGAGTGGGATTTTACAAGCTGTCACAATAACAATGCGTGGGTATATCTTTTTTTCATTCCTACGCAGTTACAAAAGCATTGCGGCAGCTAGATTACAGCATAGCTATTTTTGGCTGAAGCACCTTAGGTGCTAACTAGTACGCGTCTGTGCTAGGAGACACAGCTTTGTCTTTCGCACTTCAAGGCCAGTTTTTACAGCTGAGCTGTTATGGTGTATAGGCTAGCTCTTCTGATCTTTTAGTGGGCATAACACAAAAGAAGCATTTTGTTTCTTTGCTTGTTTTTCTTTCTTTCTGGTCAGCGAGAGATTCGTGTACATATATTTACGTGCACGTGGAAAAAAGTCCCTGATCTCCCACCCCTCGCTCTTTCTTTTCGTTTCTATTTTTTGTTTTTTCCGGCTGCAGTTACATGGAAGCGACAGCTGAAGGCTTGTGTAGAAATGTTCTGGTGCATTTCGAAGAACCCTAGGTGTTATTACTTCGTGTGTCACCGCAACTTGATGGAGGCCACATGCTTCCTTTGTTTTTTTTTGTGTGGTAAATGATTATGCTGAATATCAATGCTATAGTTCTTGTCTTTATAAATAAGGTGTCTTGTATCCTCAAGCACATTTGTCTGCCCCCTTTCCTCCATCCTGGCTGTGACTTTGGTGCATCAGACTCCTTTCTTGATTACTGCACGTTTCTCCCAATTCCATACATGTCAGAACCTTATACGTTACTGGTTGTCTAGCATAGCTGTACGTAGAACACTGTGCCTCCTATCTTCCTTCGACATATATGTTGAAGTGGCAAAGTAAATGCCAGATACCAATGAAAGACAAGTAAGCTCGTAGAACTATTTGATCTTTACATAACAAAATCGTAATTTCATATTAAAGCTTGCATACATTAAATGCAGTATGAATATAGGTCCCTGCACAAAGCAAACCTAAATTGCCTTCCTTTATTTTGAACAATGTACGACTACACAGATAAACACAATTATGATTGTAGCAAATCAGGCATCAGGGACAGTTTGTAGAGCAAAAAACGCGGACAGAATTCACGACTCCAAGTGAGCGCTCCCCCCCTAGGGGCCGCCCTTGGAAATGCCGCTAACAGGGTCAACCTTAAAAGGAGATATGTTACCATTTTGCGCGTTAGGAAGTGGTCTCATAGTTTCTTTATTTTTGTCATGCTGCGCGTGCGAGCCCAGAAAAGATTAAAGCAATGTCCAAACACCATTGCAGTGGGCCGCAATGTGTGGCATCGCAGTGGAAAGATGGCAATAATGTATCCTTCAATCACTTTTCGAAGGATGCAGATGATGCGTAACAGAGAGCGGCGCAAATCAGAAACATGCGCATTGGAAAGAAGGTGATGGACACGACGGTAGTTTGTTCCAATCAATTCACTCCCGATGACTTAATTGTCCTTGGGGAGTACACCATTACTTAGCGTGTGTGCATTCTTATCAATATTCGGGCTTCCCTAAGCACGGAGTATAGTTTCGTTTATATAAGCAAGTACTTTAGGCTATTTGATGTGTTAATTATGTCACCGTATTTTTGGCACAATCATGTCTGATTCTGTGCAAGTCGTAGTGCTTTTAATTCTCAAATTAAGCTGCTATAATACTTCCTTTCGGACATTCTTGATTTCGGATGTTTGTATATACATACACAAACAAGTGGGTGAAAAGGTCATGCGTGTGTGCATGTATGTTTATATATATATCACATACGGGCATTCGTAGCATGTGTAGTGTGCATGCATACATCAGCTTTGCATATCCTCTTCATGCGCCAATTACGATGAACTCTCCATAAATTCCTCAACTGTGCAAAACAGTATTCTAAGATGCCTGATATTACATTAAAAAAAGAAAAATAAGAAATAGGCTGTTTTTGGTGAGCTTTGATAGTTACCCTTAATTTGCCTATGTTTAAGCCTATATTTAAGTGTTTTCTAGTTCTGCATTGAGTCATGGTCAATTTTTACATATAACAATTGATATCTCAGGCCCAAAATGCACTAGCAGTTCGTTTTTGGCTGAGTTCATTTTGAGCAAAGAAAAACAATACTTATAAAATTGATGCAGCACGTCAAGCAACTTGTTGAACATCGCTGTGCTTTCACTACATTAATTAGCTGTAGATTTACACAGCACGTTGTGGTTAAATCAGGACACGTTGGCTATGTAGATGGTTCAATTGACCTTATGTGCAATGCATTTTGCCCTTCCCTTCTCACTGGTTCAAGAAACTGGCAAAAGCAAGTCGCGTCAACATATGTAGATGCTGTTGCTGAAGGAGATATCAAATAGTGCTAGTACGAACAAGCGAGTGTTCGGAAGCACATGACCTAAATTATTAGAAAACTGATAACATTGGTCGGCGAACGAAAAGAAAAAAGCACTTTTATTGTAAGAAACTACAATTCGCCCTATTTCAAAACAAGGACACTGGCCGAGACATAGCTCCATTCTGTACTCAAGTGAACGGCAGGCGTATTCAGCTTTTTATGCGACAGTAGAACTCAATAGGATATATGCAATCGGCAGCATAGGTCGCAGCGTAGTTACCTCGAAAACTGTTAAGGCCTTGCTTGTAGCAGTCTAACAACGCAATGCAAAAGTGCTAGCACCTTTAGTAGAGAACCAAAACACAAGAGCAGTTGCCTTTTTCAACCTCGGGCTCGCTTTGAAAGTGAATCTTAGCCAGCCCCACTCTCGAAGACTAGCGTCAACTGGTGGAGAGGGTGGTCGATGTGGCCAAAGGCTATGGTTTCCTAAAAGAGGGAGACCACCCCAAAAACGACACTTAAGAATAAGAAAATAAACATGTTAATTCTCTCTCTCTCTCTCTCTCTCTCTCTCTCTCTCGCTAGACAGGTTCTTCAACTTGAAGTAAATATGATGCGGCTCGTCGACGAGGCTCGATGTTTGCGCGCATGGCACAACTGTTTCCGCAGTTTCGCAAGCTAAATTCTTTTGCCGAAAAGAATGAAACAGTCTGCGGCCAGCACCTTTTCGCCTTCGACGAAGGAAGGCAATCCGCTGCCACACTCGAGAAACTTCAGCACAGCGCCAAGCGAAAGTGTCGCGTTGACCCAAGGAGGATACATAAAACTTGCTGGAGAGGTAGGGGCGCTGTGTGAGTGAAGCCAGCCGCCGCCATCTTGCCAGTGGCAAAAAGCGTGCTCAGCGCCATCGCGAGCTGCTGATTTCGTCCATTCTTGTTTCACCTTGTCGGTATGTAAAGACAAATTGTTTACAATGGTTGCCTCTTGCGTCGTTTACGGATGTGCCAACAGGTTCAAAAAAGGTTGTGGCCTCACATTCCACCTGTACGTACACGAAGACGTCTTCGACATAGCCATTCCGCGCTCGTTACTAAAGGGAGCTATAGCTGACGCGATCTAAGCGTGCAAAACATAACAGTCCGGATTTGTTTTACAGGTTTCCTAAAGATCCCGTAACCCAGATCCTCTGGGAGTGGGCCGTTCACCGTGAGAAGTAGAATGCGAAAGGCTGAGATCACTTCGCTCTGTGCACTTCGCGCCAGAGTACTTTGACCACCTCTTTGACATTGAAGGGAAGCATGTGAAATGGGGTTATGAAGTGGCATTGAAGGCACTTCAACGTGAAGAAGGGTTGTGGCTCGGAAACAAACTTACGAAAGTCCACGTCCAATGGGAAAAGCAAGAAAATGAAGGTGTGATATGCTGTACAACTGAACGAGTACCTCAGTTGCCGACGCTATGGACTTCAGCGAACAAAAGCTAAAGCTGCCGCAATTCAAGGGTGCCAGCACAAGATCTACGTTTATTAGAACTTTTGATGGCTTTTTTGACATCTTAAACTCCAGGAACCCGCTGGCAAGGTCGTACAAAGCGCCCCTTCGGTAGGGGAACGAAGCATTCTGGAAGTCGCTTTTTTTTTGTGGAGACTCGAACGTACATAAACGGACTGAGAGATCCGGCAGTGACAGAAGGACTGAAAAAAATGGATTCATTGGTTTTTGGATATGCATGGCAAGCACCGAAAGAATGTTTGACAGACTTGTCAGCCAGGGTCAGCTGAAATACTTACTGACACACAAACTCAGTCAAGACTATGCCGAAAACTTCTTTGAATCAATGCGTGGATGAGGCGGCCATAACAACAACCCAACAGCTTCGCAGTTTATAGCTGCATACAAACGTCTATTGGTTCAGACGGAAGTCACGTCTTCAAGTTCTGGACACTGCTCCCAAGATGTTCTCTCCGTATTGAATGCAACGACTCCTGCAGCCATGGTAGATCCAAGAAGCAATCTCACTGACATGCGCAAGGCCCCCGTCCTGCAGTCCGATGACCACGACAATACGCATCGCATTGACTAGCCCGAAAGCTTTTCTGTTTTTGTCGGTTCCGTGGTGCCATACATAGCAGGCTTCATTGTTCGACAGGTCGAACTGCAACTACCTGTGAAGAGTGCATAACAGCCAGGCACTCAGATGAGCTGACACTTTTAATTAAATGTAAGAGGCGAGGTGGTCTTGTTTCACCATCGCGAGATGTCATTAGCCTCAGTAAAGAAGTCGAGGACTGAGGTGGCTACAGGCTGAATGTGACTCCACCACAACGGTGAAGTCAAGAGCAAAACACATCATCCTGAAAAACTGGTTCCATAAACTAGAGAAGCACGTCCTAGGCTTTGATACGCTTGATAATAAGGTTTACAGTTTGTGCAGGCAAATCGCCGAACAGTACGTAAAAGTGAGGATACAACACATGACGAAGAAAAAAAACCGAGAATCGGTCCAAAGTAAGGTGGGACCACTTTTGACAAGGCCAATAATTTTCAACCACCAGTAGGGCACCTATGTTTTTGATGATGTGTTTGCTTTAGGCATCGCTATTAGGTGCATATGCACTTTAATTGAGTTCTCTACATGCCACTTGGCTGCGTACAAGTCGCAATAAACATTTACAACCAGAATTACTTGTTTTCGTTGCTTTATAAACACACGAGTGACTTCACCCGCAGCGCGATGAAGCATAAGTTTGCAGCGCTCGGCTCTTTTCTGCCATTGGCAACATGGCCGCCGCACGCTCGGCGTGGCTTCACTCTCTCCTGTAGTGGCGCATTGGCGGCTTCCACTCCAGAAAGTTTTATGTATCCTCCTTGCGTTGACCTCGTTAAGTGTAGCCATTTTTGTTTTTTTCAACCAGTGTTGCCAGCACATGGAGCATTTTTTTGGAGTTGCAAATAGACACGAGTTCTTGACGATTTGTAGCAAAAAGAGAAAAAAAGAAACAGCTACAATGCGTCACGGGAGGTGTCCTATCAGTATTCATGTCTATTTTGTGTGTGTTTTTTTGTTACAAACCGTCTCTCAGAGAGAATTACCAGCGCATCGCAAAACGTAACGTATGGCATCAGCGAACAGGGTTGTGGGGATGTGCCTCTACCCACGGTTGCGTCTAAATAATATGCGTCTAAATCTAAGAGGCAATAGCCCAATTGCACCAGTAAGCGACATTTTGTCTTTATTCGGTGATTGGGCACATGCATGCTGCAATTTTTTTATATTACGCGTCGCACAAAGGCTGTGATTGCTAAGCTTTCACCCTCCACGCATGTACCAACATTTATATATACTTCTTCAGTTTTCAAACTCTCCGCTTCGCTTTTGAAAATCAGGCGGCCGGCTGCAGTTCCCACCAACGTGGTGCTTCAGTCCAATTTCGATCAAGCAAACGAGGGTCGTCTGCTACAGCTAGGTGCGGGGTAGTCACTGAGCAGCATTTACTCAACACTGCAACTTCTTGATTTAGGCACGAGGAGTATACAGTCGGGACAAGATGCGTACGTGTGGGGCATCTTTCGCGGTCTTTGGTAAAAATAATAGCTCACATAAGTGTGATGCTAGGCGATCATTTGTTGATTAAAAGGCCGTTTTGTCACCCTGTAACTGCTTGTTCTTCCAGGCAGTATAAACAAAATCTAGAGCTCCATTGTATTAGCCACATCTCAAAAAAACGTCGGTAAAACCTGTGGCTCATCTGGTTTCAGCTTAGTTGTTTAGAAGCTATCTTTGGGAGTCTCAGCATAGGGATCTTCGATGCTGTGCACATTAACTATACAGCGATAATCATCTTGGCAGGCCGTACCCTAAAGGAAGTTGAAACCGAGCCATTGTTGTAAGGTACCAGCCACGTTTAAAATCCCTCTGAAACGACACTGTTTCTCTGTTCAACTGGTATAAACCAGTGCACTTTCTTCTGAAGCGTTCACATTTGTAGATGGAATTGGTCTATATCGTCCAGGCTACTTGACAACATTAAAGAAAATGCAAGTTTTGTGAAAATAGAAAAACATCAGTGCGTTGACACAAAAACATCTGTCACAGTCACACACTAGTCACAAGCATTTGGATTTCAAACAAGCACATAGCTGAGTTCCTGAAACTGTTCGGGCTTGTGAGCTGTAAACAAAGCATGGGCCAATCTGTTGTGTACCCATACCCATTCGGTGATTTTCCTTGTTGCCTGATGGATGTGCAATGAGTAGACACTTTCTGCACTTCAGGTAAGTCTTCAACTAAATCACTCAGAGTCGCTAAAGATGCAGTCTTCAATATATATATATATATATATATATATATATATATATATATATATATATATATTTTTTCACTCAGCAGGGGTGTCTGAAGTTTTGTCCGTTCTCGAGCAATGGTGGCACAGATCAAGCGCCTCCTTAATTGGCTGATTGCAATCTGCACCTTGTTCTTGATAGTTTTTGCCTTTCTCTTTTTTTTCAGTGTTCTCGCTAGAATTACACGACACGCATGCCTCTGTTAGCACCAATCATGCCCACACAGTTCTTGTAATGAATATTGCTCATCAATGCACTTTCTCCTTTCGCTGTGCCAGTAGATGTAATATTTGAATCATGCATTATAGAAAATTATTACCGGGGGTTTTTCTGCCTCCTCTGGGACTGCGAAACTCTAGTTGCAAGGAAGTTGAAGCACACTTTTTTACAATTGCTCAGAAAAACTGGACTCCTCCAAAGGAGCGGGTACCGGTTGCCGGGATTTCTCGCTGATCGCAAGGCAGCAGCAGTTGGTTGTTGTACAGGTATCCTTTTGCGACTTCATGACAAGTACACTCGGAGGTTCGGAGATAAACTAGTGACTGCATCACTACTCAATTTCTATGCACCATGGTCGATTTTGGCTTCTCCATTTATGATGTGCTTATGTCTTCAAGATGTCGCTTTCTTGAAAGTGAACACTGTCTAACTTGTGTGTCTTTCCAAACTTTCTCATGGACCTTCCCCACTTATAAAATAACAGCGCGTCGGACGGCAGAAAGAAGTGGCATTTCTCGGGGCTCCTTTTGTATCCGCTGGTGTGCCCGGGCATTAAAAGACATCGTTATGATGTCCGGAAGGTCTGAGCTATGCTGCACGGGATAGCAGCGGCAGTATAATTAACCTCGGGAGATGAACACACGTGATTAGTGCGTCCACGCCTAGTCGAGGCATAGATAGTGTCCGCGATGTCAGCAATCAGAGAGCGTCCTACGTCGTAGATGTCTGAGTGTCTTCATGACTGTAGGGGTTGAATTGTCTTCAGAAGACGGTAGAAGCATGCCACGTTTATGGAAAGTGACGAGACATACTCACAGAAAAAAAAAGTGCCACCGAACACAGACACTGAATGTACGAAACTGCAGTGGCAGTGAAACCAGAAGAGAGTATACAGCCAGTCACTTGGCTCAAAGTTAGAAAGCAGTGCCCCCACTCTCCCTAGGAGTAAATTGCACCCACCTCAAAAGAAGGAGTGTGGGATCTGAAAAAGTATCTATAAACGTTGCACGTGTCCGTGTCGGGAAAAGCGAGCCATGCGGGGCGCACACCGTGGTGTGGCAGCAGGAGTGGTTATCCCACTTTCTTCGATTACGCTCTCTGTGTGCGAATGGGACGACCGGAGGAATGGTGTGCCGCCGGTTCATCTTGGAGTCCACGCTTTAGCGTACGTAGTCCTACGCGTTGCCCCGCTGCGGGACACTAGTTTCTTGTGGTATTTAGGTGAGCGTTTCAAATTGACGTAAAATTGTTTTGAATTAACAATGTAAGCAATTAATAACATGTGTTAGAATATTTACGAATAAATTTTGGTGTTACCATACAAACAGCTACAAATTACAGTAAAAAAGTCGCAAGCAGAAGTTTCACTGTCAGGGGTTCTTTAATTCCTCGGTAAGTTGGGTACTGCTGTTGATAATATTGCCGTGTTAGACGTCATACATTGAGCTCTGTCACAAGTTGTTATTTGCCTTTAGTGTCTATTTCAGGAAATCAGATGATTATTAGAGTTTATTTCTCAGGAATATTCATCTGTCCAGTATTGGGTGTTTAATTTTGCATTATAAGTTGTTGCAACATTGTCTTTGCTTTTATTTTCTATCCTAATGCCTTGCACTAGTGCTGGTAATTCTCTCTTTCTGTCTTTTAATTTCTTCTTCCCTGCGTATAAAGCTAATGATGTACACAGATTTGAGCTCGCCAAGGTGTACTTTGGAGGGGGGGGCAGGAGATAGTCAAGTTACTTTCAGTACTTTTTAGCTGTTTCCTAGCTTTCAGCATCTTCTTGACGAAAAGGAAAGGATGTATTATTGATAATGATATTATTATAATCATCAATACTCTGAACCTTCAGATGAAATCAACGTTGCCGTTTAAAAGATTGGTAAAGGCGGTCTTAGGAAAAGTTTTGTTTAACCATGAATAATGTCATCTTGAATCGGCAACAAAATACAAATGACAGTACTATAGTTCTTTTTTTTCTCGTTCTTGTCCTAAAGTTGTAAGCAAGTTGCAGAAAAAAGTTATATATTACGTACACTTGCATAGAGTGTATGAGAAATGTGTGGAGTAACTTGCCGAGCTTAAGTAAAACTGGAAGATTGCAGCCAAGGAATCAGCAACAACATTAAGAATAGAATGAGGTCGTGCATTAAATTGTGGATCAGAAACTGTTAGTACACTTTTAAGGAAGGAAAGTATACTTGACTATTTTTACAGAGTTCTTACTTACCACGTGCACTATGAAAAAATTGAGTATATGTGGACTGTTTCTGCCACACAACAGTAATCGTCATCTACTTTGAATACTTTCCTCGCGTTATCACCACAATACCAGCACTTTGCAGTCACAAACGGTGCCATGTTATCAGTGTGGCGTGGCATTCGCGACAGGAAAGTGGCCTGCATAGGTCAAATGCATAAGTCGGTAAAACTTGGGGAGCTCATTCAGTCACTTATGAAATATATGTCGACCTTTGGAGTCATTGACTCAGGCTCGCGAAAATTTTCTTTAACCACACTCACCTAGACTCGCGGCTCGATTTGAGTCTGAGTGCTTGCAAGCCAGTAAGATATTTTTCTTGAAAGAAGTGACGGTTCAACATTTATTCATCAATAACTTTCCCTGAAGAGTTGATGGGAACCACTTCCATAATTCACACCTTTTATTATTAAATATTGCATTGGTGTATCAATGACAGCATATTAGAATACATCTGAGAAAGACGTGAGTATAAACATGAATCTAGGTAAGGCTGATAGTGTTGCTGAAGATGACTTGACAGGACCTTAGGTCGGCAAAATAAACTGTAACTTACTCAGGTTCACTGACGAAAGGCATGTTGCCTTCGGTATTACTTGGACTCGGACTCGCCAAAATCTTCCCGAGACCAACTCACTTGGACTCGCACTCAGCAAAGCTTTCCTCAACTGGGCTCACTCGGACTCAGACTTACGAAAACGTTACTCACCCGGACTCACTCAAACTAGCAGCTTTATCTCTGAGTCTGAGCGAGTTCGAGTGAGTGGACTCAAGAGTGAGTTCGCTGGCCTACGGACGACACCGAACGAGCGTCAAGCGACTCTACGGCTATTTAAAGCTACTCAATTGACAAAATTTGGGATGAATAACAAATAATGATTGCTGAATTAGACAAGGAGAGTAGAAAGGTAGGTAAAATGAAAGTAATGTACTACAACCTTGGAAGAGAACTGCACTTCAAGATAGGTAGCAGCTCAAATGAAGCTATAATATATTATGTCTACTTATACTCTGTTTCATCGCTGTGGTTCAGCATTACCAAAGCTACAGGCACTAAGAAAGCCACATGCTTGCGCAGCAAGACCACAATTGGCAAGGTTGGCGAAAATTGGCGTTTGTTTAGTGTATCTTAGGCAATATCGATATGTAATATGTTTATTTTTCTCATTTACTTCATGCGCATTTAATTATCTGAGTCGCTTAGGGCCGGTAACTGTGGTTACAAATCAACGTAGCAGCGTCCATGCAGAAGCAACCGCCCGCTTCGATCTGAACCTGCTCTTGCTACACGCCCACTGCGCTGACAGCAATAAATGAATGGTAAAATCAGCCATCAATTTGCTTTGCTTTACTCTGAGGATAAAGCATCAGGCACGTTTTATCGTTATTAGCGAGATATGCTTAGCTGCGCCTGCAGTTCTCAAGCTGCGTCACCAGACCAAGAAAGCTGCTTCTCCAAATATCAGACATGCAGGAAATCAGCAATGGCAAAGACACAGGCATCAGAATCGTGCCCTGACAGGTCATGGGGATCGACAGAATGGGGAGATAGACAGTCGACATCCTGGTGCCTTCGCCCAGACCTGTAGGTTACATCAAAGCTATATTCCTATAGCCTTAAGGCCAAGTGACCCAGGCGCCCAGAAGTATCTTTGAGCGAGGACAACCAGCACAGGACGTGGTGATCCGTGATGACTAAAAAGTGGCGGCAGAACAAGTATGATCGGAATATTCCAATTGCCCATATAAGAGCGAGGCCCTCGCGCTCAGTGATGGAAAACTTGCACTCAAATGGGGAGAAGAGGCGACTTGCATAGGCGATTACACGGTTTTGATCCTGTTGCCAATTGGCGAGGACAGCGCCAATACCATGTCCACTGGTGTCGGTACGAGCTTCAGTGGGCACTAGAGAATCGAAATAACCCAAGATGTGCGGGGAATTGAGCAACGCAGCAAGTCGGGGAAAGGAATTGGCTTGCTTGGGACCCCAAAAAAACGGCGTGTCCTTCTTCAGTAGCTATGTCAAGGGATGGGCAATGTTGGTGAAGTTGTGGACTAAACGCCGGAAATAAGAACAGAGGCCGACAAAACTCCGTACATCTGTGGGATAACATAACTTTAATGTTCCCGCACTGAAGGTTCTACTACAACTGCCCCTCAATCGGTGCACACACACAGTTTTCTTGCTTCTTTTGGGCGAGAGTGTTCTTATCGTCGGCGCCCGTGTTTGGAGGCATAGCCGCGACACGCAGGCATAGAAGCGGCGCCTGAACCGTTTCGCCGCTGCACCCCCCCCCTCCCACGCAGATAGGAACCGTCAGGGTTGAAGAGGTTTGGGGGCCCGCACCTGGCGTCCAAGGCGGGTAGTGTAGGGTGCGAGCCTAGGCGTTGCGGGCTTTTGTCGGTGAATTACGGAAGGCGTGCGGGGGTTGGTAGGCTCCTGGGAAAGGATGTATGATGGCTTTAGGCGGTCAATGGAAACGCGTACATCCTTTCCACTGATTTGTAGGGTGAATGTTTTGTCGTTGCGACAGATGACTTTGTAAGGTGCGGAGTAAGGCGGCTGGAAAGGTGCGCGTACGGTGTCGCCACGGAGGAAGGCATGCGAGCATGTTGCCAGGTCCTTAAACACGAATAAGGTCAGCTTGGTGTGGCGAGCCGCTGGTGAGGAATGCAGCGCACCCATTGTGCGACGGACTCGAGTGTTGAAGTCTGCAGGATCCAAGCTGGTTACATCAGAGGTCGGAGCGAAGAGGAGTTCTCCAGGTAGGCGAAGCGACTCCCCGTAGACGAATTTCGCAGGCGTGGCTTGAATGTCTGGCTTCAAAGTTGCACGCAGACCAAAAGCGACAGCGGGGAGAGCTTCGAGCCAGGTTGAGTGAGGGTGGCACATGATAGCTGCCTTGAACTGCCGGTGAAACCATTTAATCATCCCGTTGGCGCAAGGGTGGTAGCTAGTTGTCCGTGAACGCTCGAACCCGGTGGAGTCCGAGAAGCCTGAAAAGGTGAGATTCGAATGGCCTTCCTTGATCGGTTGTGACTCGACGAGGAGTGCCGAAGCGTGAAACCCAGCCGGAGAAGAAGGCTGATGCGACGTCTTCTGCGGTGATCTTTTCGAACGGGCACACCTCGGGCCGACGAGTGTAACGATCGATAGCAGTGAGGCAATAGCGGTAAAGGCCGGCTGGTGGGAGGGAGCCAATGATAATCAATGTGGACGTGCTGGAACAGTTCCTTCGGGAGGGGGAATTATACGAGTAGCGACGTGACATGCCGGGTGGTTTTGGCGCGCTGGCATTGAATGCATGTGCGTACCCAGGTGCGGCAGTCTAGTTGCGTTGAGGGCCACGCGTACCGGTCAGACACGAGGCGTGTAGAAGCTTGGATACCGGGATGACTGAGGTTGTGTAACTGGTTGAAGAGGCTTTGACGATGCAAAGAAGGGACGTATGGTCTCATTCATCCTGTTGATATGTCACAGTAGAGAGCGTTCGTTGACCCAGTGATGGTAACTTTTTGCAGGTGAAGGTAAGAGCCCTTCTCGAGGAGCTGCTGGAGTTCGGTGTCTGTTTTCTGAGCTTTGGTGAGGGCCTCAGTTGTCACAGTTGGTAGCTCGACAGCCGAGACGCGACAGAGTACGTCGGCGACCATGTTTTCCTTTCTGCTGATGTGGTGGATATCTGTGGTGAATTGAGTGATGAAGGACAGCTGGTTTTTCTGGACCGGTGGCAGTTTTTTACGGCGTTGGGAGAAGGCGTAAGTGATAGGTTTATGGTCGGTGTATATGGTGCAGTGATGTGCCGCGAGCATATGGCGAAAGCGTTGGAATGCTTCGTAGATGGCAAGGAGCTTTTTGTAGTAGGCTGGCCAGGTCGTCCCTGCAGGGGGCGAGGTTGCATCGCTGATGCTGATGGAAGGCGGGGGCGGCTTCGGGGAACAGAGTTTCTTCGAGAAGAACGCCAAGGGGCGCCAGTTGTTGCCCACACGCTGCATGAGAGAGGCTCCGACGGCTTTGCTAGAGGCATCTGTGAAAAGACCCAGGGGCGCCTCTGGCTTGGGAACGGAGAGCAGTGTAGCGTTGCGCAGGGCAGGTTTGCAGTGTTCAAACGCTTGCGTTAAGGCTGGGGTCCAAGTGACAGGATGGTTGCCGCGTTGGCCGGCCAACGCATCATAGAGAGGGGCCTGATATGTGGCCGCTTTAGGCACGAAGCGCCTGTAAAAGTTGAACCCAACCAACGTCTCTTGCCCAGGAAACGGCGGAGGCTTTTCGCTGTGGCAGGCAGCCCGTAATTTTGAAGGGCCAGGACGCGGTCAGGCAAGGGTCTAGTTCCTTCTGAAAAGATTTCATGGCCAAGAAACGTGACGACAGGGGCGCCGAGCGTGCTCTTCTGAACGTTTATGAGTAAGCCGTGTTCATTGAGACGCTTGAACAGTTGACGAAGGTGTTGGCGATGTTCTGTTCCGTTGCGGGAGAAGATCAAGATGTCGTCTAGGTAGACGAAACAGAAGTCCAGGCTGCAGACGTCGTCGTCGATAAAGCATTAAAAGGTTTGCCCTGCGTTGTGAAGACCAAAACTCATGGAAGGTAATTCGAATAGGCCGAAAAACGTGATAATTGCGGTATTTGGGACGTAATGCAGGATTACAGGAATTTGTGTGTAGGCCTTTACAAAGTCCACCACTGAGAAGATAGTGCTGCCATCTAAGCGGTGAGCAAAGTCCTGTATATGATGGACGGGGTACTTATCGGGGACGGTGCGGGCGTTGAGGGCACAATAATCTCCACAGGGGCGCCAGCCATTGGTCTTCTTTGGTACCAAATGAAGCGGTGAGGCGTAAGATCCCTCCGAGCGGCGGGCAGTACCTTCGCGGAGCTTGGCTTATTTTCGGCCTGTGCGATTCGTAGGCGGTCCGGGGCTAGCCGACGGACGTGGCATGAGACTGAGTGGCCGGCGGTCCGGGGCTAGCCGACGGGCGTGGCATGAGACCGAGTGGCCGGCAGTAGTACGAATGTAGTGCATGGTTAAGTGGCGCACCTCTCGCACACGCCCGCTAGGTCGAGTCAGGTTGGCCCGGAGTGGAGAGGCCTGTTTTAGCGTCGATAAGTCAGTCATATCAGCAGTCAGGTAGAAGATTGTAGTACGCCAAAAAGTCGGACCCGATGATCGGCTCTGCGACGTTGGCGATGACGAAATTCAATGAAAAATGTCGACACATGTTTTTGAAGTTGATGTTAAGGCGGGGCGAGCCGTAGGTCTTGATGGTCGAATGGTTCGCCGCGCTGAGCTCAAAGAACGTGCAAGGACGCTTGTCACGCAGGAAGGTTCGGGGAAAGCAACAGATGTCGGAGCCACAGTCGACGACCAACCGCCACTTTGTGACTTGGTCGGTGACAAATATGCAAGGACCTCTAAGTTGGCAGCTCGCGGTCATCTCTATGGGCTGCCGTTGAAGTTTCCCGGACGTCCTGGTGAGCAAGGTGGTTGACATTTCCGGGCTTTGTCCCCGAAGCGGCAATGGTAGTAGCAGGGGCCGTTATCATTTCCGTGCGATGAAACCGCGTTGTTGTCTTGGCTTTTGGAGCAATTTTGTGGACGCAGCATTGATATTTGATCCAGGCACCTTTGAATTGAGTCCAGCTGACGGGTGATTTCGTCTACACGGCGCGTGAGCTCGCCGCTGGACTGTCAAGTGTCAACGACGTTGACGGTGAGAGGCGATGCTGGCAACGGAATCTCGACAACTTGATCGGCGATGTGAGAGAGCTGGTTCAGCGGCAGATTCGGCTGCACCTGAAGGATGGCCTGCGCATGTGAGGGTATATGCTGAAGCCAGATGTTATAGAGGAGGGAGTCGTCGACCGGGGTGTGCAGAGACCTGTTTTAGCGTCGATAAGTCGGTCATATCGGCAGTCAGGTAGAAGATGATAGTACGCCAGAAGATTGGTCACGCATGTAACGCAGGAGCTGCGATGGCTTGTGGTCACCAAGTTCTTCGTGCTGGAGTAGCTGACGCACCTTTTCGTCTTGTGAAGGTGAAAGCCGGTGGGTCAGTTCTTTCTTCAGGTGTAGGTAACGGTCATCAGCCGGGGGATTTGTAAGTATATCGCGAACCTCAGTTGCATAGCGAGAGTCTAAATGGGGGACGACGTAGTCTTAGCGCGTCCGGTTCTGGGTGATGTGTACCGTGGAAAACTGCGCCTCGACTTGAGCGAACTGCACGTCAGGCGCCTCTGTCCGAAACGGTGGAAGTTTGACGGCGACGCGACAGACATCTTTGTCGGTGGTGGCCGCAGCAATGGAGGCGCCCGAGATGGCAGGGACTGCTGGAGCGAAGTTTTGGGGGCATGGCCCAGGTAGGGCGGCGCACTGTCGTCGGACGAGAGCGCTTCATTTTCATTGCGCTGCTGCTGTTTCCGGAGCTGCTGCTCTTGGTTCAGGATCACTTGCTGCTGGGCCTGCAGTTGTTGTTGCAGTTTTTGTACTTGTTGTTGAAGGGCAGCAAAGGTTTCTTCGTGGGCCATGGCGGTGCGGTACGTTCGTTTTCCGGGTCACCAGATGTGGGATAAGATAACTTTAATGTTTCCGCACTAAAGGTTCTACTACAACTGCCCCGCAATCGGGGCACACACACAGTCTTCTTGCTTCTTTCTGGCGAGAGTGTTCTTATCGCCGGTGCCCGTGATTGAAGTCTTTGCCGCGACGCGCAGGCGTAGAAGCGGTGCCTGAACCGTTTCGCCACACATCTTTCGTGGAACGTGGTGTGGGGAAATCTTTGACGACGCACATTCTGTCGGGATCGGGTTGCACGCCTTTAGCACTGACAAGATGGTCTGGCACAGTGATTGTTTGGCGGCCGAAACGGCATTTGGAAGAGTTGAGCTATAGGCCTGCCCTTCTGAAAACTTCCAGAACAGCTGACAGATGGCTAAGGTGACTTTTCAATGACGGCGAGAATACAATGACGTCATCGAGATAACAGAAGCACGTTGACCATTTGTAACCCCGTAGCAGGAAGTCCATCATTCTCAAATGTAGCGGGAGCATTGCATAAGTCAAAGGGCATTACCTTAAACTGAAAAAGTCCATCCGGCGTAACAAATGCAGTCTTTTCACGGTCTCATTTGTCGACGGAAATCTGCCAGTATCCTGAACGCCGGTCAATAGAGGAGAAGTAGGTAGACCTGAGCAGGCAGTCGAGGGCATCGTCAATCCGTGGCAGTGGGTAGACGTCCTTGCGTGTGACCTTGTATACGTGACGGTAGCCAACGCAGAAGCGCCAGCTGCCATCCTTCTTTTTTTACTAGAACAACTGGTGAGGCCCATGGACTACAAGATAGTTCAATGACGTCTTTTGTGAGCATTTCAACAAATTCACGTTGGATGACTTGTCACTCTGCATGTGACACGCTATAAGGATGTCGTCGGATTGGGCTGGCATCTCCAGTGTTGATCCTGTGAGTAACAACCGACGTCTGACCAAAAGGGCTGTCGCCGAAGTCGAAGATGTCCCTGAAGGATGCCAAGATATGCCGGAGATCGGCTGCCTGTGCTGGAACAAGGTCTGGCGCGATCATATTGTCAAAATCGGCATCAGTGGAGCTCTGTGAAGAGGATGCAGTAGCGGGCAAAGGAGCGTCTGCAATGAATGCAGAAACAGAATGTTCACTGATGGAAGAGACGTTGGCTAGGGTCACGCCATCTGGAACAACTTGAGTGCACCAGCTGAAGTTCAGTATTGGTAGCGACGCCACATTATTCGTAATCGTCAACAGAGTATAAGGAAAAGCAACATTTCTGTCTAATAACACCCCCAAAATTGGTGCCAGCACATAATCGCCGTCGGGTACTGGAGGAAAAGACCTCATGGTTACTTAAGTAATGGCTTGAGGCGCTAGGCGAACTTACTCGACAGAACACAAACGTGGTTGAGGTGTAGTTGGAGTGTCATAGCAATAAGGTAGGTCAAGCTGAAGCAAGCCTATTCTACAGTCAATCGAGGCAGAGTGCGTGGCAAGAAAGTCCATGCCCAGGATGAGTTCATGAGAGCACTTTTAGAGCACGGCAAAAATCACAGTTGTGGAGCAGTCAGCAACACTAACACGTGCGGAGCAGTCAGCAACACTAACACGTGCGGAGCACATTCCAAGCACAGGAAAAGTTCTACCGTCAGGGACTTGGATGAGTGGCACTGTGGGCGGTATTAAAACCTTTTTATGGTGGCGGCCAAGCTACGAAATCATCACCGAAATGTGGGACCCTGTGTCTACAAGGGCAACAACAAGTGCATCGTCTACTTTAACGTCTATGAGGTTGCGTCGTGTCGGCATAGTCAGAGGATTTGGCTGGCGAATCATCAATGCAGCATCACCTCTAGGAGCTACGTCGTCTAGTTTTCCCGAGCCACATGTGCAGTCGGCAAAGGAGGACAACGAAATTGGGGTGAGCGCGACGATGGGCGACGAGACAGCGCTGAGCAGGACTGGTGGACGAGAGGGGGTGATCGACAATGCACCGTCGAGGAACCGTCACCACGGGCTGGCCAAGGCGACTTCTGGCGAGTTTCAAAGTGGCCATCATCTGCCTCTGCGCGATGGTTGTAGCCATAAAAAGGCTGACACCAACAGAACCTGCTATTGCCATAGCGCGCCACGTGACCAATACGACGCCAGTTAAAGCAAATGGGCCGGTCATCAGCAGTCCTCCACTCAGCGGGATCGCGAGAGCGCGCTGGGAGCCTCTGGCCTTGGGTGTAGAAAACTGGTGGACGACGGTCAGTCGGTCGGGAGAGGGCGGTGGTGCACACAGATTCCAAATCAACGTTCGAAAGCTCTTGGCGAACGATGGCACGCACTATACGCACCATTTGGGAGATGGACTCACAGGCACGAGAGAAAGTTGAAGCGGGAGACATAGCTTCAAGTTCTCGACGGATGATCTTCGTGACGTGCTCTGCAGTCAGCGGTTCCTGGGGTACAGGCATGTCTTCGCACGATCATGTTGCTGCGGTGTTGGGAAGTCAAGCGAACTGATGGAAAATACGTCGGCTCTTGGCGACCTTGAAACGCTGGCACTCTCGGATAATGGCATCTACTGTGTCACAGTCCTTGCAAATCAGCAAATCGAACACGTCATCGGCAATGCCTTTTAATATGTGTCATACCTTCTCGGACTCCTCCATGCAGTCATCTGCTTTGCGGCAAAGGGCGAGCACGTCCTGTATGTAAGACAGGTACGACTCCGATGACGTTTGAGCGCGAGATGCCAGCTCCTTCTTGACCGCTGTCTTCCTGCCAGTCAATTTGCCGAACAATGCACGCATCCCAGCTGCCAATTTCCGCTTCGTGGTTCTCAAACCACACTTTGGCGTTCCCCTTCAGGTAAAATAGGATGTTCGCCAGCTTGAGCGTTTCGTCCCAGTGATAATTCCTGCTTGATCGTTCGTACAGCTGCAACCATTCTTCATTGTCAACATTGTAGGTCCCGCAAAACGTGCCAGGGTCTTTCATCTGAGGCAGAACAACTGTCATCGTTGCGGTGGCCACTGCGGGAGCTGGAGCTGGACCCTCTTGTGCCATCTTGTAAAAAACAAAGCGTCGACCGCTGCATAGGTTCGTCTTGTTACCCCGCACCACCACCAAAATGTAACAGGGTGAGAGTAGGCACAGGGTAGAAATGTATTTACAGATTGTACACGGAGTACTCAGTGTCCTTGAACCAAGATGGCGGAGTGGCAACCACAACACAAGCTTTTGTCATCTTCGCCGCCTTTATGTTGCATTCCTTGATGTTATTGATGGCTTGTATCATATAATGTCATGGGGTGAGAAAAACTAACAATTCAACGTGCTCCCAGTCGACATTCTTGTGTCGCATTTGCGGGCTGCTTTTGTGGATACACATGAGGTTGCCTGTATAGATTGGCCTATATGCGTTGCCCACTGCAAGTTGGTTGAGAAGTGATAGCCTGCTTATATTTGGGCTGTATGCACGGCTAACATCAGGGTACAGGAGGTTCTACTTGAATGAGCATTTAGAGCGTAATTTTTATGAAGACCGTTACCATTTTAACCAGTGCTGTCTTGCCTGGACAAAAACAGCGCAAAACGTCTGTAGAAGCCTGAAACAAGTTGACAATACAAAAATGCTCCAGAAAAACAGTGTTCATGTTTTCTCCTAGTTACAAAAAAAAGAAGTTTTTGAAAAAAACAGTACCCATTTCAACTACCTTTTAGTGTGTGCCTTGATCATGCCCTCAAATTATATTGTTGGATGAAGGACTGCCTCTTCACCTATACTTATATTTCTTTCTGATATTTATGCACTGCATATTGTTTGAGCGAGGTAGCGGTAAAGAGCTCCTTTTGCAGATATTGCTATGCCGGCATCTCTGGTTGTGAGCAAGAAAACATTATCTTGTCCGTGACAAAAAAAATATAAAGCCTGCCAATAAAATAAATAAAAAAGAACTTCAATACGAGTACGAATCAAACTGAGGCTCTCTGCGTGGCAATCAAGTGTTCAACCACAGAGGCGAGCCAATGGTCGAATCTGATTCGAACAAAACAACAACAAAAATATGAATGCTATGTAGTACAAGTTTTCATTGATATTGTGTCTAACCGAAAAAAGGGAGGCATCATATTTACAATTCTTTCATTCATGTAGTAGAAGGAATCTCTTCAGCGCACGAGTAATAAGCGGCAGAAGCGCAGAATTGCGCGAGGCAAAAATATGTTAAATGCACAAAGCTTAAAGGCCCCACTATTACAGAGCAGTCAAACATGTTTGTGTGGGGACTTACGCACTCGTAAAATGCCCTTAAGAATTGGCGTATTTGATACTAACAGTTGTACTTTCGATAGACATTCTACAATAGTTTTAAAAGCCCTATGTCACACACACAGTCTTTTGTTATCTCACGGCATGTTTGAGGCATACACCGACACCGACGCTAAGCTCTCGGTTACGCTATCACGGTCTACTCTTGAAGGCGAAGCTCAAGGTTGGGATTGCTGTGCCAATAACTGTTGTGTAATTGTTTCACACAATATATACATAATACCCAACGGTCTCACCTCTGTTATATCCGCCAACTGCTGCTGCATGTAATAATAATAAATAATAATAATGATGATGATCATGTATTGGAAGGATCAGTTTCATTTGTATGACAATATACGAACTCTCGGGTAATGCACAAGGCTAGACAGGAAATGTTCTTACGATCGTATGTCTGCTAGTCCATCACTGCAGGGGGGAAGAGACCGGTGGCTACATGCATGAGGTTGTTAAGCTGCTTATAGCAGCTTTTATATTGGCCCCTGCCACTGTGCAACTGTGTTTACAACGAAATAAAAATGAATGAATAAACAAACAAAACAAACAAGTTGCGGGAAGCATAGTTTATTTAGTTGTCGCTGTTGGATTCTGGCCTAAGGCAAGTCTCACTGTAGATAACTGTAGATAAATCACTGTAGATAACTGCTCACTGTAGATAAATCGGCTCCTACTAGGTACACTTCATACATTACAAAGGCATTTTCATACAAGAAACTAGAACAGCCTGAGGAGTGAAATGTGAACATACAAGAACTAGAACAGCCGTGTCTAGAACAGCCTGAGGAGTGACGTGTGAATAGAGCGCGCCATTAGCGGAAACTGCTTGCCATCGCTGCCACCTATCACAACAGACGTGTACCCGGCTGAACAGTTTCAAACAATCTGAACAATTTCAAACAATTAAAGTCCCAAGGGGGGAGGACATGCCAACAGGCTAGGAGGGAAAGCTGGCAGGAGTTTTCATCAGGCATTAATTCCTATACAGGTGAAGCTAGTGTCTGGAACAGAGTAAACAAGATAAGAGGCTGACCGACACATTCACTCCCTCTAGTAGACACAGACAGAAACAGCCTTGAGGACCAAGCAAACTCTCTGGGCACATACTTCGAACACGTGTCTGGCCTATAGCATTATTCAGATACATTGAAACAGTTCAAAAAGAGAGTAGAAAGACAAAAGTTTGAACGAAAATGTGGAAAAAAACGAGCCATACAACACACCATTTTACTTAAGTAAACTGCTGCAGCAAATCTGCCCCAGGCTCTGACCATGTTATATATGACATGCTGAAACACTTACCTTATGAAACACATAAAACTCTCCTCTGTTTTCGCAACTCCGTATGGTCTTCTGGCGAGATTTCCTCTTCGTGGAAAGAGGCCATTGCAATACCTATTCTTAAACAGGGCAAGGATTCATCTTCTGTATCGAGTTACAGACCTATTGCTCTGACTAGCTGCCTCTGCAAATCATTTGAAGAAATGATAAACTGCCGATTATTATATTTCCTGGAATCGAACTCCTCGACACTTCTCAGTGCGGATTCCGAGAGGGTTGGTCCACCTCGGACCATCTCATCCGCCTAAAGGCGCAAATTCGCAAGGCTTTCATTCATAAGCAGTTTTTTTCTATCTCTCCTCCTTGACATAGACGAGGCATACGATACAAGGCGGCGTTTAGGAATCTTGAAAGACCTCTCGCACTTAGGTATATGAAGTAATATGCTAAGTGTAATCGAAAATTATCTGTCCAGTTCAGCGTTTGAGTGGGCAATGCATTGTCATGACTGTTCGTGCAAAAAACTGAAGTGCCGCAGGGGGTGTTCTGAGTTGTACTCTTTTTATTGTCAAAATTAACTCCCTGGGATGGTGCATCCTGCGTAACATCTTTTATTCAACATACGTTGATGTTTCACAGATAAGTTTTAAATACTGTAATTTTTCGGCATGCGAGTGACAGATTCAGCTTTGTATTAACAAGGTCTGTAAATGGGCAGACGAGAACGGTTTCAGTCTGAATCCACAAAAAAGCTCCTGTGTTTTGTTCTCTAGAAAGAAAGGCCTCTATCCCGATCCCCATATAGTGTTGTGGGGTGAGCACGTAGCTGTCATAAGTGAACAGAAATTTTTAGGCACAATTCTAGACATGAAGCTCACATTTGTACCACACATTAGGTACATTAAGGAAAAATGAATGACGACAATGAACCTTTTAATGTTCTGTCCCGCTTAAGTTGGGGTAGCGACAGAAAATGTTAGATGAGCCTCTACAAAAGCCTTATATGCAAGCGTTTAGACTATGGGACAATAGTTTACCAGTCCACAACACCAACTACATTGAAAAGGCTGGACCCTGTCCACCATCTAGGCATTCGCCGTTCTACAGGTGCTTTTCGTACAAGTTCCGTGAAAAGCCTTTACGCGGACTAAGACAAATGGTCGCTACGTGAACAAGGAGTGTACCTGTTTTTTACATATATCTTAAGAATAACCGCAACCACCGACCACCCCACATATCCTGCTGTAAAAGACGTATCCAGCTCTCACCTCTTTCAAAACCGACTCGCATTGAAACAGCCCTTCTTGCTGCGTGTGGGAGAACTAGCTGAGGACACGGGCATCCCGCTGCTCGAACACGATGTAATGGCTCCTACTTCATGCGCCGCGCGATGGCAATGGCAGGTTATAAATTGTGACACATCTTTCACGAATGTGGCAAGACATGCCCAACCCCTACACATTTAGATTTACTTCTGTGCAAATATAGCTGCCCTGAATTTTTCACTGACGCATCGAAGACCTACGCAGGTGTGTCCTATGCAGTGGTGGGCCATCTTTTCCGGATGTCGGTATTCTACACCCTCAAACAAGCATTTTCACAGATGAGGCTTATGCAATACTGGCAGCAGCGAAACACATTAAAGTATCAGAAATAAGTAATGCAGTTATATACACGGATTCATTAAGCATAGTTGAAACTTTCAAAACCATCATAAAGTACAAAAATCTTGCTGTTGTTTCGCTATACTTTCTTCTTTGTGCCATTTACACAATGAAACAGCATGTAGTAGTATGCTGGGTCCCAGGACACCGTGAAATTGAGGGAAACGTACTAGCAGATAAGCTCGGCAACATCAGTCTATGCAAATACTCCGCAGTCATCTGTAGCTGTCCCCGCAATGGACTTGAAACCCTTTCTGAGAAAAAACTGAGGGATTACTGGCAGCGTACAAGATGAACTCCTTATTGTCCTTCATTTTTTGATACAACGAATTGAATTAGATTCTATAGGAAAAAAGCATTTTGCAACAGCTTACCGAGAACAAGTGCCTCTTTACCCAGTGATGTTCGTCGGTAGCAATCCACTTTTCAGGCATCATTCATTATTTCCATTTTCAAAAGATGTTCATAACGTTCACGTGATCTACCCTGGTAATCTGTAGCACGACCTATCAAAACAAGTAGTTGCTGCAGTATGCACATTTAAAGCACATGTTTCGCGGCCTTTGGAGACAAGTATGCTGAAGAGACAATCGTGCTCTATAATCTCTTCTTAACTTTATCATCAGAACCATTTACCACTACTTGTCGCTGTACAGATTTTATGTTGCTCTCATACTTTTATTACCTATATGTTTTACCCGCCTTTACAGCAAGCAATGTTTGTCTCGTGTACTGGCGCTCTTTAGCTATCACGTGGCCCTTGCGCCAAGAAACGTCATATATCATTATCGTCGTCGCAGCACTCGGCAATGGCTTGTAGACCAGAAATCGCAGAGGTTGCGTCTTCTTTCAATAGAGTCTTTACATAGTAAAAATTTTCTCTTTTTGTCAGGATTTCATTTTATCAGCAGAGGCCCTAAGTTGCTTCCATAACAAAAACCTATGGCAGAGCTTTCCGTCAAATGTATGCACCTGTAGTGTGGAAAGTTTGATTGCCTAACGCAGTGCATGATCCTCGGGCGTCTGGAATGGCCTTGCAGCTAGAAGCTGGGTTGTCTTAGAACAATGGTTTTGACCGAATTGCCACTCCCGAGCCTTCAGCTGTCCTAGCGTTTCTAGCGCAGCATCTTGATACGTCAACACAGCTTCAAACTCTGTGGTGTATTCGTCTTCTGGAGTAAGCTCTTTCAGCTCAGAGTTCACCTTATCTAAATCTGCATTGTTTCCTTGTAGCCATTCAACCAAAGGTGAAATCTTTGCACGGTCAGCACTTTCAAACACTGCAGTGGCTTCATTTATGAGATGCACATTCATCTGTCGTTGCTCCGCTCGCTTCTCTTTCAGTGCTTTGACGCGATTCATCTTGTGCTTCAACAATGCGTGACGCCACTCACCTCAGTGCACTGGTCAGGTATGCTGTCATGGCGAAAAGCAGCGGCCTATGTCCATTCAGAATGTCCTGCCTGGCTTTCTTCTAAGGTTACCGCTGGCCTCACCATGTGCTGTCTTTCAATGGAAAGTTTTTCATTAGCACTGGAAGCATGTATTGTCCCAGTGAGTACTCTCCAGGCATTTCGGCACCACTTTGTGAAATAATTGGTCACGGCATACAAAGAGACGAACCTATATTTACAATATTTACACATAACGGTCTGAACATAGTTCATGGCAGACACTTTCTCCCTTCTCTTCTTTCCTGAGAGCTCACGCTTTCTTTTCGGCGGCTTCTTTTTCATCTTCTCAAAGAAAGGTAAATTATCAATATAGCTGATTAGGCATATTGGCAGCACATATATTTGGCATACCAATTTATGAATTTCCACTAACACGAATGTCGTTCCTGACTTTACAAGTTTCGTATCAAGATTCTACTGTAGTTTACTTTTATATGATGTGATAGAATGAAAAAAAATGAATGGTACAAAAAACAAGAGGAGAGACACGCACGTAAAAAAGGTATCTCAGTTTTTCTGCCTATTACTAAGGGTTTTGCCATGCCTGCATGCAGGATCGGAGCCATTGAAACCTTTCTACACCTCACCTTGTTTTGTGTTGCCTCCGGAATCGGCCCACCTTTGACCAAGCAGTGATGCTCTGTGATGACGTCATTGAGTGACGTCGCTATGATGTCAATATGTCATGATAATCTTTTTGTCATCATTTGTGTTGATGTCATGGACACTCCCGTCGACGACATCACTTCAAGTTTAATTCGAAGAAGTAAGACACGTCAGTCAATTTTTGCGTTCACTCGGGCATTTAAGGCTTTCACCTTTAATGCTTTATGATAATAAAGTCGGCCGTCTAAATTCTTTACTTGATACAATCACATCATGATTTGTGCTGATTTATTTGTGGACTCGAATGAATGGTTTTAGTGATGTAGTGTTGAGGAGGAACTTGAAAAACCGAAATAACGATAAGTGCACCAGAGGAAAAAGCGAGGGATAAGCAAAACATGAACAGATTGGGTTTCAGCTCCAAGCGGCAAAAAATGCAGCGTGTTCTGAAAAGATTCCTTTGATAATGGAGCACCAGTGTGGCCAACCCTGAGACCGTGTGCGCAGACAGGGGTGTTTTTGTTCTACTAACGGAAAAGTAGGAAAAGTGCGTTTGAAAGCAGCCTATCACATGGTGCTCCATCTCCCTACATCACGGTTTCGGTTTTCTATGGCATGTAGGGAATGGTGTTTCAGCTCCAGGAATGCCGTCAGCTATTTGTTGGGCTAACTTTTGTTGCCTTTGTCATTGTTTTGAGACTGGTGGTGATTAGTAGTGCATAGCCAATGGATAGACCCGAACTACATGACATGCATATAGACAACATTTAGACTTCGACAAGACGAGCCCCTAAGGTGCTTTGCCCCAAGACTGAGAGATCGCTTTGGTTCTCTGGACATTCGTATCCAATATGCTGGTGCATCACACTACTGCAACTGTTCAATTCCATAGTTCCTGCCAAATGGACCTGTTCATGTTTTTGTATTGTGTTTATGGCATAGCGTGATTGACATGAAAAAAATGAGTCTTGTTTCTTAAACTTAGTAAATAAATTATAGTTGCTTAATTACTGTACTATATATTGCAAAAATCAATCTTAAAGACCGTGAACTGACCCAAGGTTTCGGGACCGATTCAGTCCCCCCTTCAGGCGTGACTGCTCAACCAGCTCTGAAGCTCGCAATTTTTCTTGCCAATGTCACCCTCTCCATCCTTTTTCTTTCCACCAGTGTTGTTGCTGCAGTGTTTTTTCAAGTGGTTCTGTAGATCGCACTCGTATACACTGTGTAAGACTCCAGTTGAGCGGTGGACGTTTCCAGATCCTGTTTGGATGTGCCAGAACATTATGAACTGTCTTTTTGTGTGGCTACTCTCTGTGTTGATTACCCAGGCGTCATTCAAATTCATGCAGTAATCCATCTTTTCGCGCTATTCAGGGAGAGTGTTTCGTGCCGCGTTGAGATTGCGCACATAATTTTGATGTTGTCGTATCTTTTCGGAAAAAAGTTTAGCCGCTTCACTAACGTCACTGGAAAAGTGCATCGAAAATGCTTTTCTTGACCTCATATGGAGAAACGGTTTGGCGCCGGCATCCTATGGCCTTCCTAAGATCCACAAACCGGGAATACCGCTATGACCGATAGTTGACTTCTGAACATCACCACTTCACATGCTGTCTGAACATCTACACTGGACCCTGTCATCACTAGTGGGGAAGACAGCCACACATGTAAGAAACGCCACCCATTTCGTTCAGCGTATGTGGGAAATGACAATCGGCAATGTCAAGAGGCTCATGTCTTTTGATGTGGTTGCTCTGTTCACGAGTGTGCCCGCACCCTTCGCGGTTTCAGCTGCCCGGACCACCCTGGAAACGGATAAGAACCTCAGCAAAAAGACGAGCATCAGCACAGACAAACTGTGCCGCTTGATAGAATTCTTCCTCAACACGACATATTTCATTGTCTGTGATAATTTTTGCCAACAAACAAATGAAACCACCATTTCAGCTACAGTGACAAACTTGACAATGGGGCACATCGACACACGAGCTTCAGACACGTTCCCCGAGCCACCAAAAATATTTTTGAGATATGTGGATGACGTCTTTTGTGTGATCAAGGATTCTAACAGCACATTTAAAGTCGATTGAGCCGGCGATTCAATTCACCATGGAATGCGAAAAGAACAACATTCTTACTTTCCTGGTTGTGCTAGTGAAAAGGCAAAAAGCGGAGTGTAGTGGTGGAGAATTGAGCTTCTCTTTGTATTGAAAAGCCACGCATACCCGATGGTATACGCAGTCAACTTCTAACTATCTGACCGTACCACAAAACATCGGTGGTCAAGACACTTCTGAATCGCACAAGGACCATCTGCAGCTCCAAAAAAATGTGAAAAAAGAAGCAATCACTGCCGATGTTGGACAATGGATACCCGAAATGAATCATTCGTCGAGTACACCGGCGACCCCGCGACCGGGAAACTGCCCCCTGCCTCCCTTCTGCAAAAGATGACCCTAACAAGGAGGCCTATCCAAAACATTCCTACCACATCACTGTCCCATACATACCGGGAATCAGCAAGCAACTGTCCAGGGTGCTGGGGAAAGAAGGCATTCAGGTTGCACAAAAACCCGTCTCAACAATCGAACGATTCTTACCATGACCAAAAGACCAACTGCCGAAAGAAAGGTTCCCCGGACTAGCCTACGAAATCCCATGCACAGACTGGCTCCCGCCACCTACATCGGTGAGACAAAAGCTTCCTTAAAAAGATACGGCAACATAAACTATTGTGCGTAACCTCAATGCCGCACAAAATTCCCTCCCTGAACACCACAAAAAGATTGACCACCGCATTAATTTTGACGGTGCCCGGGTCATCGACACTGAGAGTAGCCACACAAAAAGACAGTTCTTAGAGTCCTGGCACATTGAATTAATACCTAGAAGTGTTAACCACTCAACTGGAACCTTACCCAGTGTACATCTGCATGGTCTGCAGAACCAGCTGAGAAAACCCCTCAGCAACAACAACGGTGAAAAGGACAATCGAGAGGGCGACACCGTCAAGAAAAATTGCGAAATTCAGAGCTGACGGAGCAGTCACCCCTGAAGAAGGCACCGAACTGGTCCAGAAACGTCGGGTCAGTTCGCAGTTTTTAAGTATTATTTTTGGACTATAACTTGGCTGGAGAGTTTATATTATTATTATGAAAGTTCACGCAACCAGACAGATATCTGTCGAAGACGTTCACCGTACCAAATATTGTAATTGATTGAATATTTAACCAAGGGTATAAGAAGGGTTGAGAGTGCTTTGTTGTTTGTGCTGGCTTTAAAATGCCGTTTGTGTTGTTGCGAATGTGTTCTTCTTGCCTCCTAATTAGTTATAAAAAATTGCATGTTTTGAATATTGTCAGGAGAGCATTGCAACATGCCATTCAAAAAAAAATTGCAATAACTTACCCCTGTGTTACAACCTTATCCTTTGGGAACTTACGACGGTGATGTGGCAATGTAGAGGCCTCTACATTGAATTTCTTATAATGAAACATGAAATTAAACAAGCTCTTCTTGCACTTTTAGTCTTTTGTATTTTGTAAGAACTAAATCTGTCGTTGTCGAATGATGATTTTAATCAACAATTTCCACAAATTCGGCATTGCTTACAAAGCACAAGTTCAGACTATGTATTTAATAATGCATTGTCCTGTTTCTACTTATATATTCTTGCCGAGAAAAGAGTTCAGATAAATTGCCGCAGTGCTCATTAGTAGAACTTCAACATTGTATTTAGCAATATATAAATAACTATTCATAAATGACCATGCTAGTGGATTTAACATCTGTTGCATGTGTGTCATTGTATTCCCTTTCATCATGATGATCTTCATTAAAGCAGTATGGAAACAAATGGAAATTCTGTAAAATTTGCAGTAATATAAATAAACTGTTGGTATTTTGATAAACATTAACTTACTTGTAGTTCTAACAATGAAAAACATGATGCTATTGTAAGCGCTATCATTTTCTTCACTTTTTATATTACCAATTTCAATTCTTATGAAATTTACTGACTATTTATTTTTTCATAATGAGGTGCTTAGATGTGCATGGTGTGCCTATGGACACTTTTATGCAAAATGAATCTCAATAAGTAATTTCATGTGTAAGTGTTCATTTGTACACCATCAAAAGCACACTTTTTATACGGCGTTCAAATGTCTTCTAAAGCAGATTTAATTTTTTGTGCACCTAGTATAGTATTCATCGGCACCAAAGTTACAATTTTCCTGAAATGTGCTGGATTGGGGTGCTGTGGTTGTAAAAGGAGCTTTGATTCTAGTGAGGCAATGTGATGATCTGCTTCACACCAGTTTTATGTAGCGTTTGACACACAATTTGAATCGCTTTTGTTTTATTTTGATTTTTTACAGCAATCTTGTCATGTGCACCTCTGAAGCAGTCATCTCCATTTGCATTTGTACGAGGTCGACTGCATTCCTGCCAACAGTGCACCTATGTGACCCTGGACAAGTCAGCTATGAACATACACGTTCAGAACCATAATAGCAAGCCCTTCTTGCAGTGTCACCTGTGTCCAGGTGCATTCACTCACAATACCGAGTTTGAATTGCATGTGCTCGCACACAAACAATGGCGCCCCTCTTTCTCTGGCCACGGTAATGCAGACTTTTCCCAGGAAAGTACTCCCAGTGACCACGTGCTTACTCACACAGGAAAGCGTCCGTTTTATTGACCACTGCAATGCATCATTCATGAAGAAAGCGAACCTCATTGCGCATATTCGCTCTCACACAGGAGAGCGACCTTTCTGTTGTGACCACTGCAATGCATCTTTTATGCAGAAAGCCCACCTCGTAAAACGCCGCCGCAGTCACACAGGAGAGCGTCCATATTCCTGTGTACACTGCAGTGCATCGTTTGCAGCTAAAAGCTACCTCCCTGTGCACACGCGTTCTCACACAGGAGAGCGTCCGTTTCGCTGTGTCCACTGCAATTCATCTTTTACGCGCAAATATTCCCTCGTGGAGAACATTTGCAATCACACAGGAGAGCGTCCCTTTTCCTGTCTCCACTGCAATGAATCGTTTATGTATAAACGCATACTCAATGAGCACATACTCATTCACACAGGAGAGCGTCCCTTCTGCTGTGTCCACTGCAATGCATTCTTTAGGCACACATCCTACCTTGTGGAACACATCCGCATTCACACTGGAGAGCGCCCCATTTCTTGTGTCCACTGCAATGCATCTTTTGTGAGGAAATATCCCCTCAAGAAGCACCTCCGAACTCACGCAAAATAGCGTTTCACTGCAATGCATGGTTAGCAAATAACACTACCTCGCTCAACACATGCGTCCTCATCCACAGAGCGTCCCTTCTCTTATGTTCACTACAGTGCATTTTTTTGCGGCAAGAGAACTTCATTATGAACATCCGCAACCACACAAAAGAGCACCCGTTTTGCTGTGTGCACTGCAATGCATCTTTTTTGTATAGAACAAGCCTTGTGAAACACATTCGCGCTCACACAGGGGAGCGTCCCTACTCTTGTGTCTGTTGCAATGCATCTCATTCACAAAAACACCACCTCACATACCACATGTCCCGACCACGATCATAGAAACTGTAATTATGGGAGACCCAAAAGGCAGTTGCAGCAGAATGCAGAGTGACAGTTAAAGGGTACAGTTAACAGTTAATAATAATATCTGTGGCTCCTCGTCCCAAAACTCCCATATGTTCATGGCAGACGTCCTAGCGGAGGGCTATGAAAATTTTGGTCACCTGGGGTTCTTTAACATGCACCGAAATCTGAGCACACAGGCCTCCAACATTTCACTTCCATTGAAGATGGAGCCGCTCCAGCCGTGACCTTCAGTGTAGCAGTTGAATGCCATAACTACTAGAGCACGATGGTGGAGCGAAGGTGTCAGTAAAGTTTTGAGTTAAGGGGTGACTGTGGGACTGCGATAAGATGTGGTTGCGTAGCAGTTTTAGTTTTATTTATTTTGTGCGGTAAGCTGGGAGAGGCACGTCAGCCGTTGCGCTGCATTTGCTACGGCACACAGCCTTGCTTTGACGGCACTCAGTCAAAGTGTACAACCAGATCAGCCCTGACCGCACAGACACTGCAGTGCCCGCACATTACCCTGCGAAGTGCCTGCTGCACCCCGGCGTACGTTGCGAAATGGTGGGATCGCCTGTGACCTTTCGTCACTGTCAGGCTCGCTTCTGGTAGCTCTCGAAAGCAAGTGGGCGTGCGACACGCGAAAACGTGGTTTACGTCGCGGTAAACGGGTGTCCAGACTGCATCTTCAATGAAATCTGTCGCATTGACATGCCTTCCACTATTTCCGCTCTAATCCTTTAAAATGAGCTCGTACGTAGAACCGCGCGCGTAGAGCAACCGGTTCCACTGACAGAGCACAGGAGACAGGCGGATTTCTGTCTCATCGGCAATAAGTTGTGTTAGCAGGGATGTCTTTATTATGGCGGCAAATCCCATTACGCATAGCTGTAAGTTTAGATAGTTATACGCTCACTAAGTTTGCCTTTGCCTCTATGACTTTTGTTTAGTTTTGTTTAATTTGTATTTTGTTGTTAATAGGGGCAATGGCATGAGCCCTCACATGTGCACGAAAGTGGCATCCCTGTGGTGAGTTTTTTTTATTTTCCAAGTGTAGTTTCCTATCACACGTCAAACAGGAGATGATTCACCAAGAGTTGTGTAAGGGCGGAGCATCGAGGGAATAAGAAGCGGCCCCGGTGTTCTGCCATACGTTCTGAACCGGGCTTAAGATTTTAGGCACCATCTGCTCTGCCGTATCCCATAGGGTCACCCTACAGACAGGTCATTTCCAAAGTGCTTTCCTTTTTTTCATAACTTTTATGTCTGTAACTATGTACTATACCCTGTACAGTGTGTAAATATAAGTTTTTTTCAGCCTTACAAAAACTTCTTCAGCGTTTTTACTTCTTCTTCAAGCGACCAGCGAGTCAATCGCTGCTATTTGCATAGCGGCAGTACGTCACTTCCTCCCACTTTGCTATACCACCTCGGGTGATGCGTCTCGGGTGCCGAAAGGGAGAGTTAGGTTTACAACATTGAAAGAATTTGAATTTTACTTTGACAGTTAAGCTTTAATAGAAGGTTAGAAAAATTGCTTAATTCGCGAACTCTCAAAAGGAGAATGGCACAATGCAGAGCTGGCGAAGTGAGTGGAAGAAAAAATAGAATGGAAGAGCCAGTTTCTTAGAGGTTTTTAGTTATGTTGCCACTACTGCTGTTTGTATAATGAGCAGAAAAGGCATAGCAGTCCGGTGGCCAGTGTTCTAGGCATTCGTTTACTACAGAGATGGATTCCTATTTTTCCTAACTTCTTTCACTGCCATTAACCTTTTGGTCAACAACACTAAACGTGTTTTATGGGTCGCTGCAATATGTGTATTTTTGATTCGAAACCATTAATGCATGAATATTCGTACCAATGAGTGCCACCTAGTGTTAACTCTGTCTTAAAAATGAATGAGCGGCCCCAGGTACTCAGAATCATAACTGTGCATACAGAATTCGAAGCAGGTCTTTTGATACTTGAAATAGACATCGACCACCGACGCTCACATAAAACAAGACGTTTCGGTCCCCCGCTGTAGCCTTGTTCCCAATGAAAAATTACTGTACATATGGTCCTGTTATATATCTTTTAAGATATGAAATAGGCAATGTGGACACTTGTAAAGTAAGTTGCCGTTTTATTAAGAGTGCATGTCATTGTCTGGATCGTCGTAGTTGAAGATAAGGCGAAGTGGAGTTTGGCAATTTTCTGTTATCTTTGCCCTGTGACACTGCATTTAGTGGGGTAGCCTCTGTGTGTTCGGTCAGTGCGTTCGATAAAACATTTTTCTTTCTTACATCATTCATGTGCTGCTCGATTCTTTGCTGAAAGTTGCCTGTCTCTTGCTGATGCAACTTGCACTACAGTCTGCACACAGAATGCTGTAGACCAGAAATCGGCAACCTGCAGCCCGCGTGGCAGTGTTATGGGGCCCCGGGCACGGCATCAAACTCCATTCCACCCTTTTCCTTGGCACTATACCTGAAGGTGTACATGGCAGTTTCAACCTAAAATAATATTTGGCTTGTAACGCATGTTTGATTGCAACTTTGTGACATGGGTGATGGAAAATAACATATTTTTTAATGCTCCCGCATTGCACATGTGCGCCCTCTCCCTCTCCTACACTCTTTCTCTGGCCTCACAATGTCAACACACGTTAGGCTTGAGTTTACCAGTGTTTTTTTTTCACATGGCGCAATTTGTGTCTCGCATGATCACGGTCATGGAAGTGCGTAATGAGTGATTAAATGCACGTCACAATGTGTTATTCACATTGGTTGGTCTTGATCAGAAGGCGGTCACAGACTAGTGAATAGATTGAGGGAACGTCGCTCAAATTTAAGTCTTGTGCGGAGCTGTGAAGAATGAATCTGAACACGTTGAGGCTGATAAATCTTCATATAATAACGAAAGGAACTGATCTCTGGTGACAATACACAGAATTACACAGAGATCCGTACATGTACGCTATACGCAGTCTCTAGACACAACAGTGATTCGCTCCCATTGGCGTAATCATCCATCGCACAGCCGGCCAGCAGTAGAACCACTCGGTGGACGACGGGGAAGGGGCGGCGTGGCTTGATGTGCACCTTAGTGCATTGGCACGACGTGGCACATCATGAAGAGCAGCTGGGTGAAGCCAACAAGTCCGAAAAGACGACAAGAAGTGGACAGCAGTTGGATGCCAGATACGCAAGCATCCACAAGAATGCGACCCATCAAGAGGCTGCCCAGCAGTTCTTCCGGGTAGGCCGCACCAACCTGGATGGCCTCTCGTACGCCGTGTTCTTGCGTGACTGCAACTGTTTGCTTGCTTGCTCGTTGCTATATGCTGTGGCTCGTACCCACTACAGGGACTGTTCTTCCGAGCCTGGCTGCTTCTTGTTCCTTTTCCTTCAGCGCTACCCCTACGCGCTTTCCCTTTTTTCACTATGTGCCACATTTTTTCGCTGCTGTTTACTTCGTCTTGCCTTTTTCACCGCACAGACTTCGCAGCCGAAACCTAAGTGCCACTCGAGAAACTCCCGTCGAAAGCAAGCGTTTACCCCGTTTAACGCACTCCCGCAATCATCATACGTTTAAAAACGTACATACTAAGGGTTTATGCACACAAAGTTAACATCTGGTCACTGCGACAGCGAGTGAGTCGATCAAGGCGGAATAAGACTACGCATTGCGCGTGCGTGTGATCTTTCATGAGCCAACGTTACACTCGTAAGTAAATTTTAGGGTGAGTTAGACGGCTTGCGCGAACCCTCTCAGTGCGTTGTCTGTCGAGTGAGCGCTCTGGTCGCAAAAGGGCGTCTGCTACGCAAGAGCAATGCAGGTGCGACTTGATCAAGGCGGGGTAAGACGTACGCATTGCGCGTGCGTGTTGTAGAGGACGCCACCTTTTGCTTCTAGTAACTGGGAGGTGGCGCCCCCACTCTGTATAAAAGGCATCGGTGGGCATTCAACGAGGCTTTTTGCTGTTTGTGAACTACGCGTTGTCGGGTCATTCTTCGCGAGCTTCACGCCCACTTTTGGCTCGGCTAGCGGCGTCCGCGCTACCCGGGGCACGTCACTACATGGTGTCAGAAGTGGGGTCCTGCGACAACCGTGCAACACGCAGGATAACCGAGCCGCCGCCTCCGCCGTGACCGCCAGCTTCACATTGCGAACTCCGCCGCAGTTAACTTTTGACAACCCAGCCCAATGGACGGCGTGACTTCAACAATTCGAGGATTACTCCTTTGCCTCAGGACTGTCCTCCGCCCTCGAAGAAATCAAGGCACGCACGCTCCTCTACTATATGGGTCCCCAAGGTCGCGAGGTGCTTTCGTCTCTCATGTCAGACGCCGAGGCCTATCGCTTGTACTCCGGCGTGACAACAAGTCTTTCGGAATATTTTGTACACCCCGTCAACGAGGTATACGAGTCGAGCAGGTACCAGAAGCGCACGTAAGTGGTAGGCGAGTCGGTCGACGTGTTTTTCACGGTGCTCCGAAATCTCGTGAAGAAGTGCAACTGTGCCTCTCGGGAAATCCACGACCGGCTGGTTCGGGACAGATTTATCGTAGGTTTGCTTGACTCTCGCTTGACCGACCAGCTCTGCCGCAATCCAAAGCTTACACTGGACGAGGCGCTCATCCAAGCGCGTCAGTACGAAGACGCTGAAAATGAGAAATTGCGGCGTCAGGGGACAGGCCTTGCACCAGACGCACTGAACGTCGACGCTGTTGCGAACAACCAGTACCGAATGGCCGACGCCCCAGCATGCGAAGCTGCCCGGAGTAAAAGTAACGTCTGTCGGCCTCCCGAGTACCGCGTCAGCTCGAAGACGGCATGCGATTTTTTGCGGCCACGCCCCTCATCCGCGATCTGAGTGCCCAGCACGGTGGGCCCCATGCAACCAATGTCGCAAGAAGGGACACTTTGCGGTGGTTTGCTGCTCGAATAATACTAGGCGTTTAAGCCAAATCCAGCTCTGCGCCGTGGATGCCTCGCAAACAGAACGCCGGCACTTTGTATTCATGTCAACAGACGCCCCCTTCAATTCAAAGTGGATACTGGGGCGGACGTTTCGGTCGTACCTCCGAGCTTCGCCGGGTGCCCAATAGACCTGGACAAACCCGCTAATGAACGGTTGATGGGGCCGGGCCGCTGCCGCCTAAGGTTGCTTGGGACGTTTCCTGCTACCCTGTCGTGGCGAGGCCGGTCGGTATGCAAAACGTTGTACGTTGTAGCAGACATTGACTCTCCTCTGCTGGGGTACTCGGCGGTAGTGGACCTGGGAGTCGTCCAGTTTGTTGACACCGTGGAAGATGCGGAAGTTCCAAATAGGCCCCCAACGTCAGACAAGACCGCAGCTTCGCTGTTCCCAGGCCTCGGCGAGATACCTGAAGAATACCACATTCGTATCAAGCCGGGAGCGATTCCATTTTCTCTCAGCGTTCCTAGGTGCATCCCTATTCTTCTCGAAGGCGTAGTCAAGAAGGACTTAGATGCCATGGAAAGGGACGGGGTCATCCGGCGAGTCACAGTGCACACCCCGTGGTGTGCTAGTATTGTGCTGGTACCCAAAGCCGATGGCGAATACAGACTTTGTGTTGACCTCACGAAGTTGAACCAAGTAGTTCTTCGGGAGAGACATCTTATGCTCACAGTGGACCAGGTACTTGGCCGTCTTGGCAATGCCGCGGTCTTCTCGAAACTTGATACAAAATCGGGGTTTCATCGAGTAAGGCTATTGGAAAGCTGTCATGAGCTGACTACCTTCATAACACCGTTTGGACGCTACTGCTACCACCGCCTGCCCTTCGGCATCATCTCCGCTCCCGAAGTATTTCAGCGCCAAATGTGTAGGATTCTAGAGGGCCTGAAAGGGTGTGTGAACATGGTAGATGACATTCTAGTATTCGGCAGGAGCCGTTCCGAGCACGACAGCAGACTCCAAGCAGTCCTTCGTAAGTTAGAACAAGCTGGCATTACGTTGAATGCCTCGAAATGCTCCTTCGGGGTATCTTCCGTCAAGTTCCTTGGTGTAGTGGTGAGCGCCAGTGGCATCTCGGCTGACCCTGACAAGGTATCTGCTATTGTGAACATGAAGCCGCCGACAGATCCGCATGGCGTCCGTCGCTTCCTGGGCATGCTGAACCACATTGGAAGATTTTTACCGAACCTGTGTGCCGTCACTACACGGATACGGCTCCTGTTGAACAAGAACGCGGTCTGGACCTGGGACCATGCGCAAGCGACCTCTTTCGAGACATTGAAGGGAATGGTGGCATCTAATGCTTGTATGGCCCGCTACAATCCAGAGCTACCCACCCTTGTGTCGGCAGATGCCAGTTCGTTTGGGCTAGGCGCGGTTCTCTTGCAGGAGCAACAGACGGGAGAGTGACGGGCTGTCGCGTTCGCGTCAAGAGCACTGACTACCGCTGAGCAGCGGTACAGTCAGATTGAGAAAGAAGCACTTGGTGTCTCTTGGGCTATCGAGAGGTTTGAGGAATTACTGCGTGGACTCAGCTTTGTCGTTGAAACCAACCATCAGCCCCTCGTCAGGTTGCTTGGTTCCGCCGATCTGGACCTCATGCCCCCTCGCATCCAAAGATTTCGCATAAGGCTCATGCGATATCAGTTCACAGTCAAGTATGTTCCAGGAAAGTACCTGGCCACGGCAGACACCCTCTCTAGTGATCCCGAAAGCTCTTCCACGTCCGAAGAGGACAGCACAGAAATTTTTGTGTCTCTGGTCGTGGCAGCCCTTCCTTCAACCCTGGCTGTACGTCTTGAAGACTTCAGATCTCACCAAACTTCAGACGGCGAGTTCTCAATGCTGAAAGCATATTGCATGAAAGGGTGACCTCGACGAGACCGTCTGCCACTCAACATGAAGCGTTATTGGGACCACCGGGGAGACTTCACTGTATGCGAGAACATGCTGTTCATGGGCGGACGCCTAGTTGTGCCCGCAGCACTACGCAGAGACATTGTGAACCTGAAGCACGATGGTCACCAATGCGTCAATCGGTGCTTGGCGGTGGCCCGAGGCTCTGTGTGGTGGCCCAGTCTCAACAGCCAGGTTAAAGCAGCCGTAGAGAACTGCCCAACATGTGCTTCTATACGCGTTCAACGCTGTGAGCCTATGATTGCGACCGAGACACCATCAGCTCCGTGGGAAAGGGTGGTCATTGACTTGTTTCATTTTGCTAATTAAGAGTTCCTGGTGGTTGTCGACTACCGTTCTCGGTACCCTGAGGTCCTCACACTCCGGTCCACTTCTGCGGGAACCGTTATTTCTGCGATCAAGAGCACATTTGCCCGACACGGCATCCCGGTGACTGTTGTCAGCGACAATGGGCCACAGTTTTTCTGCAAAGCTTTTGAGGACTTTGCGAAGACATACGGTTTCAAGCATGTCACGAGCAGTCCACGCTACCCGCAGTCGAACGGTGAAGCAGAGCGCATGGTTCGCACGATCAAGGAGTTGTTTCTGAAGGCCACGGACCCGTTTCTGGCTCTGCTAGCATACCGTAACACTCCCGGTGTGTCTGGCTACAGCCCGGCCCAACTGCTCATGGGACGCTCTCTGCGAACTCGTGTGCCAGCCACGGCTCAAAGCCTTCTTCCAGATTGGCCCCAGGTGAAGGAATTCAATGACGGAGATGCCGCCCAGAGACGAAGACAACAGAGAGACTACAATAACCGACACGCAGCGCATGCCCTTCGTGCTCTCGACGATGGGGAGGAAGTTTGGGTGCGTGACACGTGGGCGAGGGCGACGGTCCTAAGCCCGGCTCAGAGACCCCGCTCGTACATCATCCAGACGCCCAGTGGCATACTAGTGAGAAACCGCAGACACCTTGTCCCCTGCAGCAGTCCTCAGTCGGCCCCCTCAGATGAGACATGAATCCCCAACCCTGCGGCCCAGACATCGGCGCCGTCTCCCGGACCACAGCGGGCAGCAACCGGTAACGCATCGGACACTCTAGCTCCTGCACCTGCTGCAGGATTGCCAGGTCACCGTTACACACGATACGGCCGGCGCGTGGTGCCACGTCGGAGACTGAATTTGTGAGACTGCTGCAAGGACTGTTTCTTGATGGTGCTCTTTTGGAACACTTGTGTTTGAGAGCTCCGGAAAGAGGGATGTAGAGGACGCCACCTGTTGCTTCTAGTAACTGGGAGGTGGCGCCCCCACTCTGTAAAAAAGGCATCGGTGGGCATTCAACGGGGCTTTTTGCTGTTTGTGAACTACGCGTTGTCGGGTCATTCTTCGCGGGCTTCACGCCCACTTTTGGCTCGGCTAGCGGCGTCCGCGCTACCCGGGCACGTCACTACACGTGTTATCTGTCATGGGCCAACGTTACACTCGTAAGTAAACTTTAGGGTGAGTTAGACGGCTTGCGCGAACTCTCTCAGTGCGCTGTCTGTCGAGTGAGCGCTTTGGTTGCGAAAGGGCGTCTGCTACGCAAGAGCAATGCAGGTGCGACTCGATCAAGGCGGGATAAGAAGTACGCATTGCGCGTGCGTGTGATCTGTCATGGGCCATCGTTACACTCATAAGTAAATTTTAGGGTGAGTTAGACGGCTTGCGCAAACGCTCTCAGCGCGCTGTCAGTCGAGTGAGCGCTCCAATTGCGAAAGGGCGTCTGCTACGAAAGAACAATGCAGGTGCGACTGGATCAAGGCGGCATAAGACGTACGCATTGCGCGTGCGTGTGATCTGTCATGGGCCAACGTTACACTCATAAGTAAATTTTAGGGTGAGTTAGACGGCTTGCGCGAACGCTCTCAGCACGCTGTCGGTTGAGTGAGCGCTCTAATTGCGAAAGAGCGTCTGCTACGCAAGAGCAATGCAGGTGCGACTCGATCAAGGCGGGATAAAACCTACGCATTGCGCGTGCGTGTGATCTGTCATGGGCATACGTTACGCTCATAAGTAAATTTTAGGGTGAGTGAGACGGCTTGTGCAAACGCTCTCAGCACGCTGTCGGTCGAGTGAGCGCTCTAATTGCGAAAGGGCATCTGCTACGCAAGAGCGATGCAGGTGCGAGTCGGTCAAGGCGGGATAATACGTACGCATTGCGCGTGCGTGTGATCTGTTATGGGCCAATGTTACACTCATAAGTTAATGTTAGGGTGAGTTGGACGGCTTGCGCGAACGCTCTCAGCGTGCTGTCGCTCGAGTGAGCGCTCTAATTGCGAAAGGGCGTCTGCTACGCAAGAGAGATGCAGGTGCGACTCGATCAAGGCGGGATAAGACGTACGCATTGCGCGTGCGTGTGATCTGTTATGGGCCAACGTTACACTCATAAGTTAATGTTAGGGTGAGTTAGACGGCTTGCGTGAACGCTCTCAGCGCGCTGTTGGTCGAGTGAGCGCTCTAATTGCGAAAGGGCGTCTGCTACGCAAGAGCAATGCAGGTGCGACTCGATCAAGGCGGGATAAGACGTACGCATTGCGCGTGCGTGTGATCGGTTATGGGCCAACATTACACTCATAAGTAAATTTTAGGGTGAGTTAGACGGCTTTCGCAAACGCTCTCAGCGCGCTGTCGGTCGAGTGAGCGCTCTAGTTGCGAAAGGGCGTCTGCTACGCAAGAGCAATGCAGGTGCGACTCGATCAAGGCGGGATAAGACGTACGCATTGCGCGTGCGTGTGATCTGTTATGGGCCAACGTTACACTCATAAGTAAATTTGAGGGTGAGTTAGACGCCTTGCGCGAACGCTCTCAGCGCGCTGTCGCTCGAGTGAGCGCTCTAATTGCGAAAGGGTGTCTGCTACGCAAGAGAGATGCAGGTGCGACTCGATCAAGGCGTGATAAGACGTACGCATTGCGCGTGCGTGTGATCTGTTATGGGCCAACGTTACACTCATAAGTTAATGTTAGGGTGAGTTGGACGGCTTGCGCGAACGCTCTCAGCGCGCTGTCGCTCGAGTGAGCGCTCTAATTGCGAAAGGGCGTCTGCTACGCAAGAGAGATGCAGGTGCGAGTCGATCAAGGCGGGATAAGACGTACGCATTGCGCGTGCGTGTGATCTGTTATGGGCCAACGTTACACTCATAAGTAATTTTAGGGTGAGTTGGACGGCTTGCGCGAACGCTCTCAGCGCGCTGTTGGTCGAGTGAGCGCTCTAATTGCGAAAGGGCGTTTGCTACGCAAGATAGATGCAGGTGCGACTCGATCAAGGCGGGATAAGACGTACGCATTGCGCGTGCGTGTGATCTGTTATGGGCCAACATTACACTCATAAGTAAATTTTATGGTGAGTTAGACGGCTTTCGCAAACGCTCTCAGCTCGCTGTCGGTCGAGTGAGCGCTCTAATTGCGAAAGGGCGTCTGCTACGCAAGAGCAATGCAGGTGCGACTCGATCAAGGCGGGATAAGACGTACGCATTGCGCGTGCGTGTGATCTGTTATGGGCCAACGTTACACTCATAAGTAAATTTGAGGGTGAGTTAGACGGCTTGCGCGAACGCTCTCAGCGCGCTGTTGGTCGAGTGAGCGCTCTAATTGCGAAAGGGCGTCTGCTACGCAAGAGCAATGCAGGTGTGACTCGATCAAGGCGGGATAAGACGTACGCATTGCGCGTGCGTGTGATCTGTCATGGGCCAACGTTAGGCTCGTAAGTTAATTTTAGGGTGAGTTAGACGGCTTGCGCAAACGCTCTCAGCGCGCTGTTGGTTGAGTGAGCGCTCTAGTCGCGAAAGGGCGTCTGATACGCAAGAGCAATGCGGGCGCGGCCACGTTCAGAAAGAGAGTGCAAAGGAGAGGAGACAGAGGAGAAACGAGAGTGGAAGAGGAGAGTGTCGCTACCTTACAAAGTTCAAGAGGCTTTAGTGGCAGCACCTGGCGTTATGTCTGGTCCCTACTGTGTAGTATTTTCGGCTGCAGCCACCATGTCAAGGCTTTTCTGAGAAGATCATTCACTCTAGCATGTATTAAATCCCCAACGCCTCCTAGAAAAATTATGCCTGGAACGTGAGCCGCTGATACCGCACCGTCCTACCCTCGGATTTTACCCTACCCCTCTGGTACGGAGGTGAACGCCTGTGGTGGTTGCTCCCTCCGAACACAGCATTGCTCTCACAGTTGCCTCAGAGCAGCTGTGATGTCATGTGACAAAACGGTATGGTAATGTCACGTGACAAAGTGGTGCGGAGGCGAGTGGTCCCACGCGGCCGACGGTCGCCACACGTGGTAGGAGGCATGGCCTCCAAGATTTTATGCTGGCAGCAAGCTTTTAATTTAAGAAAGAGCCACGTTCCAGGCATAGTTTTTCTAGGAGGCATTGATATCCCAGACTGCGAGTTGAGAAACGCGTATGCGGCGTAATGTTGAAAGAAAAAGTTTGCAACGCTGGGCACATCGTAGCTGCTGATGTGTGAAGAAATGCACGTACAGCTTTGTGAACACTGCTTGTGCCACGGCCAGAAAAGATCGAGCGGACGTGCTCATGCAATGCAGGAAACCTCACCTTTGACTGCACAGCGGCATCTAACAAATTTCGTGATTCTTGTAGCTGAGCAAGCAAACAATAAAAAGTAAATCATCGCTACTACGACTCGCTGTACCTGTCCGACTTTGGTAGTTCACGACCGAATTCAAAATGACAGTAGTAAAAATTGCCAGTGACACAATATAAAGCACCAGCGAACTGCCAAAGTGAGGCCGACATAACGATGGCATGGGTTGGCTACGTGGGCTTCCCCCAAACGAGAGTTACGACGGATGCCCCATGCAGGTGCCACCATCTGTGATAGTTGCAAGACGTCGTGATTCTCACCCCGTGTTAATAAACAACTCAACTGGCGTTCCTTGATAGTAGACGGAGAAAGTGCTTAACAGCGCAAACGACAGGAGGGGATAGAAGAGACGAGAACAGGGCGCTCTGTTCTCGTCTCTTCTATCCCCTGCTTTCGTTTACCAGCCCAAAAGCGCCCTTTGTTAAAGTTTATTCACAGATAGTACTTAGGCATGGGTAGCAAGCGGGCGAAAGCTTCCCCAGATCCAAGTTACCCGGATGATTATGTGACAACACTGAGAAGTGAGAATTTGGAACGCTCAATTTGTTGTTGCTGCTGTCGCTCCCGCTGCGTTCGTTCTGCTTACAGTGAGAGAAAGAGAGCTCTTTATTGAAAAGGAGAGAATTTAGCTGGCGTGTGTATATCACTGACTTGTTATTCTGCGTGGGGAGAAGGATTGAGGACTGAAAGACAAGTCAATATAAAGACTTTTTTTTCTCTTGTGCGGAGATGTCTGTTGACAGAATGACTTATGACGAGTTTTCTAGGTGCCACTAAGGTTTACCTAGCTGACCGATATTGTCTAAATACGTGAATAAAATTTCATAGCATACTTCTGTTGCGTGAAGCTGGGGAAAGGGCCCGAGACACAATCAAACGATAAAGCTCTTTGGGTTAACAGACGCATGCACTGTTCATAGATCGCACGCTCATCGGCATACGCTCGGCACTCAAACAAAATATGTTCTACAGTTTCTATGGAGCCACAGTTATTGGAGTATAAACTTTCTACTTGACCGAAGCGGTACAGTAAGTTGTTTCTATAAGCACTGTTCAGGCGGATGCGATGGTAGAGAGTTTCCAGGTGTCGAGAGATTCGAGGTGGGAGTCTAGTTCTTAGATGCGGGTCGATAGAGAGCAGGAAAGCATAATCATATGTCGGAAAGTTTCAGAGCCTCTTATTTTCTTCGGAAGCAGGCCTTTTAGCCAGCTGAGCTGCATCTCATTTAGTGAAGTAAGTTCGCCTGAAATTTTTCTCTTGAAGTCATTTGCATGCCACTTCATCTGCTTTTTCATTGGCCAGTATACCGCAATTAGCCAGTATCCATTGAAACATGATAACGGTACCTGCGGTAATAGGGAAGGGGGCAAATACGCTGTATGGAATGAAATCACGTGATAATTTGTTTTATTTATGAGGTTGAACAGTATTTGTAGTGCTCCCTTGGAGTCAGTGAAGATAACCCATCAGTTCGTAGTTTGACGCAGGATGTAGCTAGGGGACTGCTTTAATTCCATGAAGTTCTCTTGTCGTTCATGATGTCCTGCGTTCCGCTACAATTGTAGCTGATAAGGTAAACTTTGTCCTGTAGAGGGGACATGGCGGCCATATGACGAAATATCCTGAGTAGTTGAGGGGTTGTATAAATATGAGAATGCTGAGTGTAACGCTGGGCTAACTAGAAGAGAGTAGTCTGTGACAGTGCGGTTCGTGCAATACGTCTCTTCGCTTCATTGATGCCTGGTACATACGGTTTAATATCAAGAGGTGAAAGCGCCCAGGGAGGATATCTTGGAGGTATTAACTTCCTCGGCTGTCTAATAGCACTAGGTTTCTGCTTTTGCACAGCTTGGCCGAATGCTGAATTGCTGTAGGTGAGATGTACGTGGTACAGAAACTGCTTCTTCCCATGTAAGACATGGTGGAAACAAGTGCGCAATATTCCTTCAGTGCAGATGACATCCAGTGGGAGACATCCTGCTTGCGCTACAGTACCCGAGGCTGATGAGCTTTTCAGAAGGCCTAGACAGATTCATAGGCTATTGTTTCGTGTGGCTTCTAAAGTTATTTTGTTCGCTGAATTTGAACATTTGTGATGCTGCAGCTATTATCGCTCGAAGAATCTTCACCTGGGGAGACCAGGAAAGACTTCTGTCGATGACTATTTCAATAAATCGCTGAGACCCAATATAGGTCAGTGGCCGGTCACCCAAAAGGACCGGATACTTGGTCGTTGTTTTTTCTCCTGAAAGCAATGGCTGTGTTCATTTCTGGAGTAAAGTGCATACCCTGGGGAGCCAAATACGCGGAGGCCCTTCGTAAAACCTTTTGAAGGAGTTGTTTGGTAACGAAACGCAAACTTGAAGCACTTCAGATACAGATATCATCAGCGTAAATTGTGATGTGCACTCCTCGCGGCAATATTCTTGTTATATGTATCAGGGTTATGTTAAAAAGAAGTGGACTCCGCACTGCGCCCTGGGGTACACCCTTCTCTACTGTGCAGAACTGTGTGGGACCATTTGGAGTGCACATATATACTTTCCGTTTTTTAGGTTGCTATCAATTAATTTACACAGTCTTCCTCTAAGGCCAAGACTGCCCATGGCTGCAAGAATAGCATGGTGAAAACAGAGTCAAAAGCTGCTTTTATGTTGAGAAAGGTAGCTATTGGGGTGCGTCCAGCAAAGAGGTCCTCTGCGAGCGAAGAGACGAAGGTGATGGCATTATCAATAGCTGATCTGCCTTGGTTCAGATCAGATCTGCCTTGGTTCAGATCTGCCTTGGTTCAGAAGACATTGGTTCCGAAGTCTAACCAGACTTTGAGAGAGGCAGTGAGCAGAACAATAATCGATGGTGAAGTTCCCGATTGATTGAAACTTAGAAGGATGAGCATGATCTTTAAAGGAAAGGGGGACAAAGCTGATTTAAACAACTACCGTCCTAGTGACATCAGTGGTCTACAGGCTGGTGATGCAGATTATAAAGGAAAGAATGCAGGCATGGATAGAGGATGAGGGGGTGCTGGCGGAAGTGCAGAATGGGTTTCGAAAACACAGGAGGTTGGAAGACAATCTTTTCTCACTGAAGCAGTGCATCGAAATAGCAGAAAACGAACACGGGCCCCTGTGGCTAGCATTTTTTATATCAAGAGAGCGTACGATAGCTTGGTTCAAAAGGACTTGTGGGGAATACTGGGCACTTTAGGTGTGAAAGATAGAGTCACTTATCTTTTAAAGGATATCTCTATAGTAACAAGGCCGTTATAAAGTGGGAAAAACAAGTATCCAAGCCTGCAGAGGTAAAACGGGGGCTTAGGCAGGGGTGTCTTCTGTCACCCTTTTTATTCATGGTGTACCTACAAGGATTATAGGCCAAATTAGAGGGAAGTGGACTGGACTTCAACCTCTTCTTCGTTAAACAAGGAACTTGAACTGATTGAACAGGCACTACCAGCATTGATGTACGCAGATGATTTAGTACTAATGGCTGACAACAAGGAATATTTGCAGAAATTCATGGGAATCTGCGGTAATGAGGAAGATAGGTTAGATTTCAGATTCAGTAGAAAAAAATCAGCAGTCATGATTTTCAATGACAATAAAGGTAGTGAGCTTAGAATACAGGAGGTCACGCTAGAGATAACAGATAAATACAAATATCTGGGCGTATGGATGAGTAATAGGGCCGAGTAACTAAGGGAACACGAAATATACGTGAGGACTAAAAGCAACAGGAATGCAGCGGTGATGAAGACAGGGCACTGTGGAATTGCAATAGGTATGAGGTTATGAGAGGAATATGGAAAGGGGTCATGGTTCCTGGTCTGACGTTCGGCAATGCGGTCTTGTGCATGAGATCAGAAGTTCAAGCAAGGTTAGAAATTAAGCAACGTGGAATAGGTAGGCTTGCCATAGGAGCTCACGGGAATACACCAAGTCAGGGAGTGCAAAGTTATATGGGATGGACATCATTTGAGGGCAGGGAAGCTAGCAGCAAGATGAAGTGTGAGAAGCTATTGAGAAAAATGGGGGGGGGGGGAGCGTTGGGCTAGGAAGGAATTCAGCTACTAGTACATGAAGAATGTCGATACGAAATGGAGAAAGCGAACCAGGAAGTTGACTGGTAAATACTTAGAAAACAGCAGGTGGCCAAACCAAAAAGAACTATTGGTTAAGAAGAAAGTGAAGGAAACGGAGACTGACATGTGGAGAATGGGCATGATTAAGAAGTCCGCACTAGAGATCTATCGAACTTTTAAGCAGGAGATTGCCAAGGAAAGGATCTATGATAATACTCGGGGTAGTTCTCTACTGTTTGAGGCCAGGACAGGAGTACTGCGAAGCAAGACATATCTGGCCAAATACGAATGGGTAGACTAGGTATGCAGTGCGTGTGAAGAGGGAGAAGAAACTGCCGAACACTTGATAACATTTTGTAGAGGGCTTCACTCTATTGTTCAGGATGATGGCGCAGAGTCTTTCAAAGCACTGGGGTGAAGGGACAGGGGGGGGGGGGGCAAAATAGAAATTAAACGGGTAGAATTAACTAGAAGGAGGTTATCTGATTGGTGGCTAAAGTCAAAGCGCGAGTGAAAATTAAACCCTTCACTGCAAAGTACGAGTCCTCAACCTCACAATTTCAAGGGAAAAAATAAATCTCGGTTTTGGTTCACTAAGTATTACGGCTTGGTGGCGTTAGCCACCGCCCGATCTAAAGGGCACAGCCATATCAATCCATCCACGTCAGCCAAGCCGGCGATGTGCTGCGAAGAGACGCGAATCAGCCACGTGTGCGGGCAATGTGAAACATTTAAAATATATTTCGTTGCACGTGCATCGTTTCAAATGGCGACCGAGAAAATATGTCAATTAGCTTCTGGAATTACACGATGCCTACGCGGATGCGCAACTGGAAATATCGACAGGGTGTCGAAAGTGAGTGCGTAACGGCACTGAAACATTTTATCAATTTGAAGTGGTAGAAGAGTGGAACGATGAACGAAGTTGTGAGTCATTGCTTGCAGAACCTTCAATGGCGAACCATCATTTCCTCAAGCACTAATCTGCAAATAAAGCGCCATCATTAGCAACATCAGTGTCAGACCAGAGAATTACGAGCGTTATCTGGATGAAACCTGTAATTTTCTGCCCACTGGTCATACAACGCATGTCCGAGTAGTGACTCACTATCTGTTAAAAACAATGCGTTCTCAATAAGTGGTCTCGCGTCTTTTATCATCCCCCCCCCCAAAAAAAAGTTTTAAAGTCCACAAGCGCCCCGCAGAACCTTGGGCTGAGAGCCTAGGTGACGTGCCTGAGCTTGAGGTACTTCGAGAAGATGCTCGCTCCTTGTTGAGTGCCTTTGTGTAAAGACGCAAATGGGTGAGCAGAAAAAACTTGTTCACTTGATTGGTGCGGCTCGGACCATGTTGTGCGCAGCCCATTGTGACATCTTTTTTTTTTCGGTCAGAAAACAAGTTCTTTAAAACTGTCACTGTGAAGCTCATTGTAGCTAAACCACTTTGAAAAGGGGATTTGAAGGGCGTCTACAAATGCGAAGAGCTTCTCTGAAAGGCCTACCCATAGGCGTCCGCACGAGGGGGGCAAAGGGGCGCCACCCCTAATCACCTGGGAGAGGGGCACTAAATCTGGTACATAATTGACTAGGCGGCAGGGCACTCTATTAGTCATCTAAAAAGGGGGACGCAAAATCTGCCTCATAACCTGAAATTATAGGGAGGGAGTGCCCTGCAAAGAGTCTTCGCCCCGCCCTTCTCTCTGAATGGCAAGCACGCCTATGGGCCTACCCCTTTCAGTGCGGACGATTTTGCCGTTCACAGTGAGCTCGAAGTGCCGAAAGATGTACCTCTCGTCGAAGTGCAGCTCGCACACAGTCAAGTTTTCTTGAGGCAACTTTTCAGCGCGCGGGATCGTTCTCCGCCACTGCGCAGAGCTTCGTAATATGGAACGCCGACTAGAACTGGTAAGTTGCAAAACTGAGCGACGTTGTGCGGTACCACTGCTTCCACCGACAAACGTGGCACTGCTGTCGCATCCGGATTCTTTCACTGCATGCTCGCTCGGGTCACTTCCGTAACCTCCGTCGGCTGTGCATGCGGCAGTGCGTCGCTGGCCGTGGAGGCTTCTTTCTGCGTGATAAGTTTCGTGCTTCTGCGTGCCCTGTTCTGCATTGTATGTGTTGCGTGTTTTCATGATGCCCACATGTTGCGTTCCCGGCTGTACGAGTGGCTACAGGATATGAGAGACACCAAGGCATTTCTTTTGTGTCCCGCGTGTACCTGAGCAGCGAGAGGCATGGGACCACGCTCTGCCTCGTGCGGATAAGAAAATGCCTAGCACATCACGTGCGTGTGATACGCACTTTCATGAGGAGGACATCCTGAAGACTTTCACTCACGGCATCAATAGTAATTACTATTGATGACGTGAGGTACAAATCGCTAGAGGAAAGGGGGACCTCGTAAAAGGATGCATGTATTCCACGGATATTCCCGAATTTGCCCGCTAACCTTTCAAAACTGGCGACAAAGAAGCGAGAGCGGGCCGATAGGAGTGGGGTACTTTCGAGAATATCATCAGCGAAATGAATAGACTATCTCCTAGCACTGAGCTCGAATATGGTGAAATAAGTACCGACGTCCCGTGAACGAGTGGCGTCATAATTTTGCTTCGAGACATAGAAAACGTTTGTTTGCATGCTGGGGGAAGTTCTTGAGAATAGCGAGACACGACGTCTTGTGGCGTTTGTAGTGCTCAAAGAAGAAAAAAGAGTGCTATTTGTTGAGAAATGCTTAGTCGTCGCAGAAGACATGACAGTCACCATTAGCAGCCGTCACCATCGCTTAGTCAAGTCGCCCGGAAATGCAGAAACCGTCACCCGGTTGGCCGAATTTCTGGGGGACATAGAAAAGATGAAAGTGCATTTGTGTTGTCCCGATGCGTTAGCAGGCAGCCTCGTGAATATTGACTACGTAGTGCTCACCGACACCCCAAAGTGCGGTCCCCTGCTCGAAGCTTTGGCTTCAGTTGTGTTAACAGGTTTCATTAGAGGAACTCAAGAAGAAACAGAGGGAAGACATGCTGAAGAAAAGTGCCGCACGCGCTGCTTTTTGATGGTCTGAGTTGCTAAAGAATGTGACTGGCATGAAAAGAAAAAAAAAGCTGACTACAGAACCAGACAAAAGCCACGGGATTGCACCACATAGTTGTAATTTATTTTAAGACACAGAAAACACGGTCACAAGATAGGATACAAGACTTTGTTGTGGGGTTTTTCACGCCGAAAAATTTATTGTGAACGTACATCAACCAGCAACTAACGGACAAACTCGTATGTTATGCTATCAAGCATCGTTTATCGCGGGAAGTTCAGAAAGCCATAATTATACTGTATTTGCCTTACACCACTTAATATTACGCAGTATTACAATTATGCGGCAGCACAACATGAAATCCCGATAATATTGTTACAGGTAACTTATTTAATAAATTAAATACGATGCGACGTGCTCGGCGAACAAGATGGCGACAGTCCATCAACAAGCAGCCACCAACGTCGTCTTTCTCTTTCTTGCAGCAAGGCTGTGCTGGCTGTTGTGTATCATAACCCCCGGCGGTAGAAGCACCGTCTCGGTGCTTGAGCAACTCGGATGCGGTAGAAGGGTGATAAGGCTTGAGTCGATCTATGTGCACGATGTCACTCGATGGTGACGATGATGACGTTGATTCAGAAAGCCCTACACGCCGAGTGGGGGACCAAAGGAGGACAAAGGAACCTAGTGAAAAGTGCACGTTTCGATGATGGGAATCGTAGAGCTGTCTTTGGTGCTCCTGTGAGGCCTGCAGGTGGATGCGGGCAAGTTGGCGTGCGTGGTCGGCTCGCGCGGTGGCTTCGCAGGCATACTCAGTGACCGAGGGCAGCAAGGTGTCAAATGGTAGGGCGGGTTCTCGGCCGTATAGAAGATAGAATGGTGAATAGCCGGCAGTGTCGTGGCGTGACGAATTATATGCGAACGTCACAAATGGCAAATGAACGTCCCAGTCCTGGTGGTTGGCCGCTACGTATTTAGAAAGCATGTCGGTTATGGTGCGGTTGAGGCGCTCCATAAGACCATTCGTTTGCGGATGGTACGAAAAGGCAAACTTGTGCTTGGCAGAGCCAGAGCGCAGGATTTCATCAACGACAGCTGATAGGAAGGTCCGGCCCCGGTCAGTGAGAAGTTGGTGTGGAGCTCCGTGTACTAAAATAATATCATATACCAGAAAGTCCGCCAGATCGGTTGCGAAACTCGTCGGAAGTGCTCGTGTGATAGCATACCGTGTCGCATAGTCAGTGGCTACAGCGATCCATTTGTTGCCTGAGCTGGAGATTGGGAATGGGCCAAGCAGGTCGAGGCCAACTTGAAGAAAAGGTTCAATGGGAATGTCGATCGGCTGAAGGAATCCAGCTGGTTGGGAAGATGGCTTTTCGCGGCGCTGGCGGGGCTCACAAGCGGGGACGTAGCGTCGAACAGAGCGGGCAAGAGTAGGTCAAAAGAAACGATGACGTACACGATCGCATGTGCGAGAGACGCCCAAGTGACCCGCCAAAGGAGCGTCATGAAGTTGATTGAGAACAGTCGCACGAAAATGTGCTGGTGTGACAGGGAGCAAGTCATGGCCATATGGATCGAGGTTACGGCGATACAGGATCCCGTCTTTTACCAGGAACATTTGTAGAGATGCGTCGCGAGGCATTGACTCAAGCTTGTCAATGATGGTTCGCAGGGAAGCATCCCGGCGTTGTTCGTGACCAAGGTTGAGTAGCTGCGTCACAGACAGAAGGTCTGGAAAGGTGTCAGTATGGGCAGCCTCTTCCACAGGGTAGCGTGATAAACAATCCGCATCTTGATGTGACCGCCCTGTTTTGTACGATACGGTGAACGTGCATTCTTGTAATCCTAGGGACCAACGAGCGAGGCGTCCTGCGGGATCCTTGAGTGAGGCCCGCCAGCAGAGCGCATGGTGGTCGGTGACTACCCGGAATGGACGCCCGTATAAGTATGGGCAAAACTTGGCGACTGCCCACACCAGAGCTAGACACTCACGCTCCGTGATTGAATAGTTGCGCTCGGCAGTAGATAGCAGTCGGGTTGCATATGCTCTAACACGGTCATGTCCGCGTTGGTGTTGCAATAGCATTGCCCCGATGCCGTGCCCACTAGCGTCAGTGCGAACCTCGGTTGGAGCTGATGGGTCGAAATGAGCTAAAATCGGCGGTATTGTAAGAAGCTTCGTGAGCTGGGAAAAAGATGAGCCTTGATCAGCGCTCCAGAAAAACGGGGTGGGGTGTCCTTCCTCAGGAGGTTAGTGAGTGGGCGTGCAATGATGGCGACGTCCTTAACAAACCGTCAAAAGTATGAGCACAAGCACACAAAACTGTGAACGTCCTTTGTTGACTTCGGAGCAGGAAAGTCCGTGGCGACGCGAATTTTCTCGGGATCCGGGCGGATTCCTGCGGCATCGACTATGTGGCCAAGTACGGGTATTTGATGACGAGCAAAGTGGCATTTCGACGAGTTCAGTTGAAGTCCGGCTCGACGAAAAACTCCAGGGATCGCCGATAAATGCTTGAGATGGGAGTCGAATGTGGGTGAGAAAACGGTCGTCTAAATAACATAAGCAGGTTGACCATTTAAACCCTTGGAGCAACGAGTCCATCAATCATTCGAATGTGGCCGGCGCATTACAGAGACCAAAGGGCATAACTTTGAAGTGATAAAGACCATCAGGAGTGACGAATGTGGTCTTCTCACGGTTCATCTCGTCCACAGCGATTTGCCAATAGCCAGATCGAAGGTCGATAGTGGGAAAATACGCAGCACCGTAAAGGCAGTCTAAGGCATTGTCGATTCTAGGCAACAGGTAAACATCTTTCTTCGTAATTTTGTTGAGATGCCGATAATCTACACAAAAGCGCCATGTTCCATCCTTCTTTCTGATCAGGATGACACGAGAAGCCCAGGGGCTACAAGAGGGCTCGATTATGTCTTTTGCAAGCATCTTTTCGACTTCCTGTTGTATGACTGTACGCTCGTACGCGGAAACACGGTATGGTCGTCGGTGAATGGGACTCGCGTCACCAGTATTGATGCGATGAGTAACAACACTCGTTCGGCTTAAAGCCGTGCTGGCGAAGTCGAAAATGTCACTATAGGATTCCAGGACGTGACGAAGGGCTTCTGCTTGATCAGGAGCGAGATCTGATGGTACCATGTGATCAACGTCAACGCCCGATGAACGTGATAGAGTTGGTTCATGGTCTGAGGTGCAGTAATTATCCACTCTGAAGGTTTCAACTGTATGGTCTTGTAGAACAGTAACTTCGGCCAGGGAGATACCTTGTGGAAGAATTTGGGCAGTGAGAGCAAAATTGACAATAGGAAGGCATGCGCGGTTTTCAGCGTTTGTCAAAATAGTGTGCGGAACAGCGACGCCATGCGTAAGCATCACGGCATGAATTGGTGCCACCATGTAATCGCCGTCAGGTACAGGTGGTGTAGAGAAGAGGTCGATATGTGTGACACAGTTAGGCGGAAGGCGTGCGAAATCAATGCAGCAAACTTGACTTTGCGGTGTGTCAGTCAGATCAGAAAGTAGAGGCATTTCCAGGTCAAGACAGCCGGCTGAACAATCTATAAGGGCCGAGTGAGTGGTTAGAAACTCCATGCCTAGAATTACTTCATGAGGGCAATTTTCTATAACGGTGAAAAGAACAGCAGTGCTTCTATCGGCGATAGTCACACGGGCAGAGCACATGCTAATAATGGCGGCAGTTCTCCCGTCGGCGACCCGAACGGCTCGGTTCGAGGCGGGTGTGATAACTTTTTTTAGGCGGTGACGAAGAGCAGCACTCATTATGGACACATGCGCGCCGGTATCGATTAATGCACGCACAGGTACATTCTCTAAAGTAACGTTCAACAGATTCCGGGTGGTTGGTAATGTTACACGAGGATTTCTTGCAGAGGTCGTCGTCAATGCAGCTTCACCTCCAGAAGCTACACTGCCTAGTTTTCCGGTCGAGGCGCTGCGAATAGATCGGAGAGGCACGACGGCATTGTGGGGGCCAACGAGATTGACGCCGAGCAGGGGATGGTGAGCGGGCGTAGCGAGGTCTCGTCAGAGGTGCGGCAGAATCAGAGGATGTGGTCAGCATAGGGGAATCAAAATCAAATGTTGAGGACGACTGGTGGACAGAAGTGGCCTGGGTAGGAGGCCCATAGTGTGCCGGTGGAGCCCAGTGATTGCGGCAGTGGCGAGCAATATGACCGACACGTCGGCAGATGAAGCATATAGGCTTGTCGTCCAGTGTACGCCATTCGGACAAATTGCACTGTCGAGATTAGTTAGAACCAAAGCGAGGAGCTGAGTGACGACGATAAAAAGGCTCGGCAGAGTAGACTGGTTGAATGGGGTGTAGGCCGACGTTCGATTATTCTTGACGAACGACGGCTTGTATCAGTGAGATAGTGGTCGGTGAAGGACCAGGCGTTGGAAATGGAGTAGCTACTGGTTGGGCTGCCTTGACCTCGTGACGAATGATGTGGGTGAAGTTGTCACATCGGGGAACTGGGCGGACGGCGTCATCACAAGAGGAAGTAGCAGCTGTGTTCAGCAGGCGCGTGATGCCGTGGGTGACGGGGCGGGCTTTAGCCTGTTCTTGACGGTGGCATTCTGTCAGGATCGTGTCGATGCTCGTGACATTATTAAAAACCAGCAGGTTGAAGGCATCATTAGTAATCCCTTTGAGGACATGATGAACTTTTTCTTCTTCTGACGTGCGCTGGTCGACCTTGCTACAAAGCGCCAAGACGTCAAGAATGTATCAGACGTACAATTCAGTAGACGTCTGGGCGCGAGTGGCGAGAGTCTTCTTGGCAGCGAGCTGACGACCAGATGTATCGCCGAAAAGATCACGGATCTTCGATTTGAAAAGATCCCAACTTGTGATTTGAGCTTCGTTGGTTTTGAACCATGTCTGTGGCATGCCGTCGAGGTAGAACACAACATTGGCGAGCAGGAGCGTGGGATCCCAGCGGTGGGTAGCACTGACTCGCTCGTACCGGTGCAGGCAGGAGTCAACGTCGATGGTGCCGTCAGCGGAGAAAGTTCCAGGATCCCGCAGGGGTGGCAGGGTGACGTAAGTTGTCGACTCGGATCGAGAGACCGGTGGTGATGAGGCACTGGCGGTTGAAGTAGCCGAAAAGTCCCCGGTGTTGCGACCGCTGGGCGTCTCCATCGAGGTACGGGAGTCGTCCACCTCCACCATTATTGTTACGGGTAACTTATCTAATAAATTAAATACGATGCACCGTGCTCGGCGAACAAGATGGCAGCAGTTGATGATGATGATGATCATGATGATGATGATGACCTTTATGGATGGCACTCGCCCACAGAGGGGGATGGGTCAAGAACCAGGTGGCAGAATACTTAAATGAAACTAAAATGAAAAAGTTGCCAATCTGAAAAAAGTAGTTTAGAAATATTACTACCAAAAAAAACAAAATGCTTGCTGAGCAAGTGGCCAAACCATCTCTTTTTTTGACAGACATAACTACGAATTATAAATTAAAGATCTGAAAAGGTTGGGGTTCACTAGCACGGTAATCTTTTAGTTGCGTTGATGTAATCAAACACAATGAAACATACATCTCTGTGGCAGTGACCAAATGAAGTTCCGCCAAGTGATAAAATTACTGGTAGATTTACTTGTATTCCTAGCTTTTGTAATGGGGCTACTAAAAATATTTTTCTCTGATAAGAATAACGATGACAGAATAAAAAGAAATGTTCAATTGTTTCAATTTCATTGCACCAAATGCATAGCGGTGACGCCTTGAGTCGAGCTTTGTTAAGGTAATAATTTAGTTGTGGAACTGCACAGCGCAATCTGGTATAAGCGACCTCTAACTGGTGAGATACACACCACTGTTTTTTCCAGCAATAGCTCAAATGCTCGAAATCTTTGAATTTATCCAAATTACCTTTTTCTCATTGCAGGCAAGCATTTCGGAACCTTAGCGCTGTCACGTAAGCCGTATCTGGCAAAACTGGGGTGGTGGGCCCACCCAGGGATACTGCTGCTAAAGAGTCCGCCATTTCGTTCAAATATAATCTGCGGTGGCCCGGTACCCATAGCAAATGCAGTTTTTTTTACGTTTTTCGGTACTAAATGCCGAAACGTATTTATCAGCTCTGCATTTATTGCCGCACAAAGTGCATTACAAACTGATAACGAATCTGTAATGATAACTGCTAATGATTCGCTTGAGGGCAATTTGCGTAGGGCGAGAACAATGGCCAATAACTCTGCAATGAATACAGGGGTATAATCTGGGAGTCGAATCGAAAAGGACCAGTCCAAAGAAGGAGAGAAGATGCCAACCCCAGCCTTTTCTTTTGACACAGATCCATCAGTCGCAATGATATTGCTTATCTCTAGGCGAGCTAGATAATCTGCTAACTGGTCATTTAAATACCTATGTGCCGATTGTTTCGCGTTATGAGAAAATATATCATCAAATTGTATGCTAAGCATTGACTTTAGTTTGTGTATTGGACCAATATGTTTAATTTTTACATTCAGTTGCTGTAGTAGCGCTTGTGCAAATACTATTTGCGGGGTGTGTAGTCGCGACCTATGGGTTTCGAAAAATAAAGCCAGTTCTTCAATGAAAGCGTAAATATGAGAGTTTTTGGTGTGCACTGTATATCTTTAAGAATCCTTGCAGAGTAATAATTTTAAACCTATTTAGCAGAGAAGGTAGGCGAGCTTCCATATACAACACGTTATTTGCAACAAATTTTGGTAGACCCAGACACAAACGCAACGCTTCTCTTTCCAGCAGTACTAGGGGTCTCATTTTATAAGCTGCGCTGCCAGAAAATAATACACATCCGAATTCCATGATAGGCCGCACATAAAGTTTATATATCATTATTAGCACATCTCTTCTTAAACCCGCTTCCGTAGCCACGCCATGGCCCGTGTTGCCTTGGAGTACACATCATCAATGTGACTTCTCCAATTTAATGTGTCTGTATATAGGATGCTCAAATATTTAACCGAATTCGCCTGCGGAATGAGCTCATTACTGTACATTAACGAGATGTTGATAGGCTGCAGAAAAGAGAATGCAATAAGCACACTTTTTTTTACGTTCAGTGTCATATGAATATTTTTAAGCCATCTTTCTATCATATTGAGATAATTTTGTAGACTATGGTATAGGGATTGAAGGTCGGTATTACTTGCAAAGAAAGCAATATCGTCCGCGTACACATATAACTGATTATCCTGAGTGATGGAATGGAGCTTAAGAAGATGTTAAATAAAACTGGCGACAGGACAGCCCCCTGTGGTACGCCACTTGTCTGCTTATATCTACTCGACGAGTACCCATCTTTAAAGCAGTAATATTCTCTCTATTCTCTCCCTCTTAAAAACTCCGACACCCACGCAGTGATGTAGTTGAGAAAGTGGTGATATTTCATCGGTTTTAAAAAAATTGAGTGCTCAACCCTATCGTACGCTCTAGTCGAATCTAGAGTAACTAATGCACAGTACTGGCGCCGATGCCAAGCCAGTTGTATTCGGCTTTACAAGTCAAAATGAGCACACCATATTGAGCAACCTGATCTAAAACCAATTTGACTGGGGTTTCATATTGCGTTATTATTAATATATTTCATTACCCGGGCATTCAAAACTCTTTCAATTAGCTTAACCAGATTTGACGTGAGTGATATCGGCAATACATTGTCCAAGGCGAATCCTTTTTCCTGCTTTTTAAGAAGTGGAATCACTTTAGACAGCTTCCATTCCGCAGGTATCCAAGCTTTTGTCAAAGAAAAATTCACCAGATTAAGTACTTCAGTTGGACAAATCTCGAATATTACTTTTATCATTGCATGTGTTAACCCGTCTGGTCCAGGTGCTGAAGGAGATAAGTGCCTTATTATCGCTGCCAGCTCATCTAAAGTAACCTCCTCAAAATCCTTGCCTGCCATTGGGTTCACAATGTGCAGTGGTATAGTTGACATAAATCTATCTTGGAGCCCTTTCGCAATATTTTCTATTAAATCAGAGAGCTCACGGGGGGGAAGAACAGAAGAGTGAATATTTTCAGCGGGTGGTAACATCTTTTGAGATCTTAAAAATCTGAAGAGCGCTTTTTTGTTTTTAGCCCTAGAAAGATAATCATGTCGTTTCATATTATAACCATCTTTTGCTGTACTTACTGTGCGTTTGAAGTCTGCTGCTGCGAATTTATAATCACACCAATTTTCTGGACATTGGTTGACCAGCAGTTGTTTCCATGCAGCTTTCCGTTTGCTATAGCTCTTCATGCACTCTTCAGTCCACCATGGACTAAAAGAACCTCTTGTGGCCGAGTATAATTTTAAGTTTCTTCTTTTACTGATATTTTTCACACTGTACACAGACTCATAGCCCTAATGTCACCTTGTATGTCCTTGCGGTGATCAAAGGTAGCCCTCAAGTCTTTTTCCAAGTTTTTTATAGTTGAGGAATGAGCGGGCCTTTTCGGCGACATGTAGTCTTGGAAAGTTCAGTAGAAAACTAATAGGCAAGTGGTCACTGTTAGTAGCACAGTCTAAAGTTTGCCACGAACGTATATTTAGAGATGGACTTGAAAATGCCAAGTCAATTACAGATTTAGAGAGACCTCAGACAAAAGTAGCAGATTGTGAATTTAAACAAGATAAATTCTTGTCAATAGCCCATTACCACAAGCGTTTTCCTCTTAAATCTGTTTTAAAACCTTAAGCTACATAATGTGAATTGAAGTCTCCAGTGATTATTATATCCTTTCTGCAGGCAGAGAACATATCGTCTAGACTTCGTGAGTCTTGCACCCCGGCTGGGAAATACGGGATTACAAACGACAAGGGAGAACCGTCGGGTAATATTATGTCTACTATCAAAATTTCACAATCTGGAGTCACACAACGATAAGAGATCGTAGCTTTGAGACTAAACTTAGTTGCTATCAAGACAGCAAGCCCACCACCTCTGCTAGGTCGGTCCAATCAAAATAGCTGATAATTTTTAGGTAAAACTTCTGGCTGGTTGAAAGCCCGGTTTCTTGCAGTGATATAATATCCGGGGAAAGTTGTGAAGAAAGGTATCATAGGTCTGTGGCTGCGGAAAATATAGATCTGCAATTCCACTGTAATATGGTTAGGGAACCTATTTTGACGACAGAACCGTCGCAGAAGCAGCTTGGTCCAAATTGTTCTTTCGCAAAAAGTCTTTCTTAGACATGGCCTCAAAGAATTCTTTTTTGAGATAGATACTTTTTAGATTTCGAATTATGCGAAGAATTTTTTGATTGGGGAGATCGGGTTCGCTTCAGAGCCTTATGAGAGTCCATATCCATATCTGCACATGCTTCCGAATTATCCGTAAGATCACTGTCTTCCGTTGTTTTGAAGTCCCTGCCTCAGGAGAAACCGCTCGCTGACGTGTTGTCGCACTTTCTATTTCCGTACGCTGCGATACCAATGATGCCTGAGGATCCCAATCGTTCGTAGACGCTACACCTAGAATTTGAGATAGTTGATTGGAAACCAATTGTGCCAAGCTTTCAAAAAGGTTGTTTGCGAGGCGCTCCATTGCCTATTCCGTAGCCTTATCTATGGCCTCTGGGATAGATTTTGCGAGAGATGCATCCATGGCGGTGGTATTACATGCTGCAACACCTGCATATCCTTTGGATCTCTCCTGCATTTCTGCAACAGCTTCTCTCCGAGAGCACCGCTTGCGTTCTACAATATCCAATATGGCAAGCTCCCTTTCTTTTGCTGAACAGTCTGCAGAGTCTGCAGGGTGCGCCCCATTACATAAGCAGCACCTCTCTTTCTTAGAGCTGCACTTGCGGCTGTCATGATTTTCATCACACTGACGGCATCTAAGAACTGATCGGCACCCTCTGACGCTATGTCCATATCGCCAACATTTCAAACACTGCGGGGGTTTGCGGGAAAGTAGCTCTACCTTATAGATCAGTGGCCATGCCTTAATTTCGGAAGGTCGGACTGTTCCTAAAAAGGTCACTATCGCACACAGTTCATCAACAACCAGCCACCAACGTCGTCTTTCTCTTTCTTGCAGCAAGGCTGTGCCGGCTGTTGTGTATCAGTATACTGTTGGCAACGCTCTTTCAGAACGGCCGTCATGGCGTCTTGCCACGATGACTGCGCGTTTTCGTCTGCTAGCGAAAGCTTGTTGCGCCGCCAGTGCCATTAAACCGGAAGTTGTCGTGGCGTTGTGTGACAGGTTGTTTGACGCGGGGGTTTTGCAACTTACCTAGTTCTAGAAACGTTGCCCTAACTTTCGTTCGGACCGCATAGTTACAGTGTACTAGAGGGGGGCAGTGGAGGGAATGAGGCGGTCGCGCCGTATCTCAGCTATGGTGCCTAGAATTGGAAGGTGACGCCAACGGGAGCTCGGAGCCGCTCCTCCGTTTTGAGCAGCGCGGCGGTGGCGCTGTCGGCGGAATGGTGATGCTAGTTGTGCGCTGCGCCTTGAGCGCGCGGACTTTTTAAAGATGCACTGTTCAGATAAATTGGCGATTCAGATAACTCACTGTCACGATGGCTGATAGAACGCCATTTCAAGCAATAAAAGAAATTGGCTGCCACTGCGAGACTTCTATGACGTTGAATCTGCGTAACTAAAAGCTTTCGTTCGCATATCCCTGCAGTGTTTTGGAGTGCAAGGCGACGGCTTTCTTAAAAAAATATATTACCCAAGTTCTGGAAGAGGAAAATGAAACAAATATTTATTGCACATTCTATTACTAGTATTATCTATTGCGCATCATAGAATACAGGGTTAAATAATTAAAAAATATGCACATATACATACGCTCGGGAGTAGTTAAAAACATTGAAACATTGCACACAGACAGCGCATCCAATCACACAGAGGCATACAATCACTTTCCACTCGGCAAAAAAAACAATAGAGCTTTAGATTACAATATCAAACTCAGAGCACACGTCCAAGCTTCAGCAAATTCATTCTTTCCTGCTTAGCGTTTCGCTTGCTGTTCTGAGCTTTGACATGAAAGTGGAGCCTAGTAAGAACATAGAACTTGATAATTTTGTTTGTGAGGGACATGCTGTGGTCAGGGCAGCCAACAAGTGTAAGCTTTCTTAGCTGCAAGAAGGAAACCAAGTCCATGATGCTGTCAAGTTTGACTTCCATCCATAGCTCGGCATACTCACTCATGAGTACACTACCTCACACTCATTCATACTCATTTGAACATGGTGAGTGTGAGTATGAGTGAGTACTGATGAGTATAAGTAGGAGTGAGTAGAACGTGAGTGAGTACTCATGAGTATAAGTAAGAGTGAGTATGGACGTGAATGAGTACTTTCAGTGTGAGTAGAAGTGAGTATCAACGTGAGTGGGTGCTCATGAGTGTGAATAGGAGTGAGTATGAACGTGAATGAGTATTCTGCGTGTGAATAGGAGTGAGTATGAACGTGAGTGACTACACTGAGTGTCAGTATAAGTGAGTATGAATGTGAGTGAGTACTCTGAGCGTGAGTAGAATGGAGTATGAACGTGAGTGAGTATAGTGAGTGTGAGTATGAACGTGAGTGAGTACTTTGAGTGTGAGTATGAGTGAGTATGAACGTGAGTGAGTACTCATCAGTGTGAGTATATGTGAATTTGAACGTCAGTCAGTACTCATCAGTGTGAGTATCCGTAAGTATGAACGTGAGTGAGTATTCATCAGTGTGAGTAGGAATGAGTGAGAGCTTGTGAGTGTGAGTAGGAGTGAGCATGAATGTGAGTGAGTACTATGAGTGTGAGAAGGAGAGAGTATGAACGTGAGTGAGTACTCATGAGTGAGAGTAGGAGTTTGAACATGAGTGAGTACTGATGCGTGTGAGTATTCGTTAGTATGAACGTGAGTGAGTATTCAAGAGTGCGATTAGGAGTGAGTGAGAGCTCATGAATGTGAGTAGAAGTAAGTACGAACGTGGGTGAGTACTCATGGGTGTGAGTAGACTTGACTGCGAAGGTGAGTGAGTTGCTGTGAGTGTGAGTAGCAACGAGTAGGAACATGAGTGAGTTACTTTGAGTGTGATAAATATTTGTAACTATCGCAACCGCGTCCTCAATACGTTGGAAATAACGGGCACTATTGCATGCAAGCTTCCTGTACGTAAAAGCCTTCAGTTAGTTTGGAAACAGGGGGAGCCATCCTCACATCAGATGGGGGGGGGCGAGATGACCGCGCAAAACTCGAGTTGAGAGTAGCCGTTCATTTTATTGTAGATTGAATTTTCTAGGCTGAATAACTTTGAGCTGCCTGCCTCTATAGCTACCGTTCTTGCTGCACTTACCTCTTGCGCCTTCAGTCTACGCAACGCGCTGATAATATATGTAAAACAACAAGGTCTTGAGAAGCCCTTTAACGAAAATCGCTGCGCGAGCCGATTCACAAATAAGAAATGCACTGCGCAAGCAACAACAAAAAAACACGCTGAAATGACCCACAAGAGAAAGCACATTGTGTGTGCTACGCACATTGTACGCAGCGATTTTGCAGTTTCTACCTCTGCGTTGTCCCTCAATGAAGGTTGTCTTGAACGAAAACCTTGAGCGATCTCATGACCTCTCAAGCGCGAAGCTGTGTGCAAACTTTGCCTTCTCAGTGCCCCATTAAGAAAAAAAAAGCTTGGAGGACGGTTGAGCTTCGCCGTCAATAGTATAGTATGCAATAGCGTAATCGGACCCTATTCGTATCGCCGTTTCAATCTCTACCCTCGCTTCACTTTTTGGCGGCTTATTATGCCTTCAACAGTGCAGACACAATGTGCAATAAGCGCCCAATTACCCTTAATAATTTATTCTATCATTCACATAACGCGGGCTTGTACAAAAACACACATAACGCAACTCGTTAATTACCTTTTCATTCGGCTGTCCGCGATAACCCTGCGTACGCACACTGCCAATGAACCTTAACCGCGTCCGCAGATCCATAAATAAGGCCCCCTGCAATCGTCAGTGCGGGCACGGAGCCAACAAAGTCTCCGCGTCAGTGCGACCCACAGAGGAAGAAAAACATCTCCGAAGATGCGCACAATTTCTCGAATGCAAAACTGCCGTACGCAACGCATTTCATCTGAAGGCGAGGCAGAGAAGGGAGGCGCCGTCTCGACGGTCGCGCTGGGCCACAGAACACCTACCAGTGGCCGGCCGGGGTGGCCGCGGCACCGACGTGGGGGCGAGGCCCCGGCGCCTGCTTGTCCCGCTAGTGCAGTCAGAAGGGGCTAGGGGCAGTGGAACGAACGAAGCGGCCAAGCCGGATAGCATGGCAACGTCTTGGGTTCTGGCGGGTAATCATAGCGGCGGCTGTGTAGTATACTGAAGCTGTCGAGAGCATCTCTGTTTCGCGCGCGTGCGTCGTAGCCTACGAAAGCGCGTTTTGAGTGCTTGTAACACATTACTGAGATTCTAATTGATGTCTCAGCGTCTCCTACGCTTCATGGCACACAAATAAATGTGCAGGTGCGTCGTAATTGCACTGAGTAAAGGCCGGTTTGTGGAGCCTACCGACCCTAAAAGAAAGCGACAATTTTTCAGCTCGATTGTTTCTTGAGTAAGCTGAGTACACGTAACGCAACCTCAATGTTAATATTGATCATCGGCCTGACAACGTCAAATGCAGGACAAAGGCCTCTCCCATGATCCGCCACTCAACTCGGTCCTGTGCTTGCTGCTGCGAACTCGCGAACTTCCTAATCTCATCTGCCCGCCTAACTTACTCTCTCCCCCTAACCCGTTTGCTTTCTCTGAAAATCCAGTCAGTTATCTTTAATGACCAGCTGTTATCCTGCCTACGCGCTACATGCCCGGCCCATGTCCATTTCTTCTTCTTGATTTCTACTATATCCTTAACCCCGGTTTGTTCCCTGATTCACTCTGCTCTCTTCTTGACTCTTAATGTTACAACTACTATTTTCCTTTCCATCGCTCTCTACGTCGTCCTCAATTTAAGCTCAACACTTTTTGTAAGCCTCCAGGTTTCATCTCAGTAGGTAAGTACCGGCAAGATGCAGCTGTTATTTACCTTCGTATTGAGGAGATAGTGTTATGCCTGCGAGTCCGCAGCGAACGTCCGTGCCTCGGAAAAAGGAAATCGGTGTCAAGGCCAGCACGCGAGCCCGCCTGACGCGATAAACAACTTAACGGCGTCATCACGGCGCCTTTCTGTCGCCCACGTGCAGTGAGTCACCTCAACAAGCGAGACGTCGAGCAAGCAATCAGCGTCTTCCTGTCTGGTGGCTGACGCAATGCCTAGCGACGTCACTCGTCCTTAGGTGCAGCCACCTGCAGCGCAGCCTCTCCATATTCGATGAGAAAGAATGACGCGGCCCTGCGGCGAGCCCCATTGGAGGAGTCTGACCTCATGACCAGCGGCGCTTCTGGTTGGACATTTGGGTTGGACCCGGTGCATATAAAAGAAGCCCTGCGGCGCGTCGCGAGCAGCAGTCCTATGTGAGAGCAGACATGTGTGTCGCAGCAGTCCTATGTGTTAGCAGCAGACATGTGTGTCAGAGAAGAGAGCTATGTGATAGAGAGTTGAGCTATGTGTGAGCAGTTGAGCTATGTGTGAGCAGCAGACCCATTTGAGAGCAGACCTATGTGTTAGAGAGGAGAGCTCGGCTCTTCGAGTCTCTGTCGGCCCCAGTGCCGAATTTGTAACGCCTCTGTATATATGCTGTGCATAAACCTTGTTTAACTCACCGTCGTCTCGTCCGCTCGTCTATCAGCTCTGCGCAGAAGCAGTCGCGAGCTGAGAAACCTGCGCTACCAAACGGCTGCTGACCTTCCCTGCAGAGTTCGAAGCAGTGGCGCCTTCGGGACCGTGTTGGCGTTGCCGTCTTTCGAGACAGTGGTTGCAGCGGAGAGATTCGTAGCGCCCTTCGTAACGTCGTCGGAGGTGCGCGTCGCAACAATAGTGACAATCTACCAGCCATGAGCGGAGAATGCTTGCCGAATCTTCTCCACCCCACTATTATTCTTCTAGTTACTTCAGTCTCGTGGCTCGTTTCCGCAAGTACTACCTGTCCTAAGTAGACGTATATACCTTTTCCAACTTCAAGTGCACTGCCACCTATCTCGAAGTGCTGTTTTCTATCGAGGTTGTTGTTAATTACTTTCGTTTTCTGCAGGTTAATTTGTAGATTACAAGAGAAGGAAAGCAGGAAAAGGGGAGACAAAGTTCGGTAGGCAGATGAGATTAGGAAGTTTGCGGGTATAAAGTGGCAACAGCAAGCAAAGGACCGAGTTCACTGGCGGAACAGGGGAGAGGCCTTGGTCCTGCTGTGATGATGATGAGTATGTGAATGTAAAAGTACGTGGGTGAGTGCGCCTGAGTATGGGTAGGCGTAAGTATGAAGGTGACTTCTTATGTGAGTGCGGAGGTGAGTGAGGGCTTATGATCTTGAGCAGGTGTGAGTATGAAGGTGAGTGAGTAACTATTAGTCTTAATTGAGGTGCACGAAAAATTGAAGTACAAAATGGAGACACCTGGACATGGCGCGCTGTCTCGAGGTGTCTTCCTTTTGTACTTCAATTTTTCGCGTACCTCAGCTAATATGAATTACCAACTCTCCCAGCTGTCCGTGTTTCTCTAAGAGTGTGAGTAGTCGTGAGTATGAACGTGAGCCATGAACAATGAGTTTGAGTAGGCGGGAATATGAACGTGAGTGACTGTGAGTAGGCATGAGTATGAACATGAGTGAGTACTCATCAGTGTGAGTAGTCGTGAGTATGAACGTGAGTGAGGGCCTATGAGTGCTAGCTGGCGTGAGTGTGAACGTGAGTGAGTACTCACAAGTGTGAGTAGTCGTGAGTATGAAATGAGTGAGTACTCATCAGTGTGAGTAGTCGTGAGTATGAACGTGAGTGAGGGCCTAGAGTGTGAGTTGGCGTAAGTTTGAATGTGAGTGAGTACTCATGAGTATGAGTAAGAGTATGAACATGAATGAGTACTTTCATTGTGAGTAGAACTGAGTTTGAACGTGAGTGAGTACTCATGAATGTGAGCAGGAGTGAGTATGAACGTGAGTGAGTACTCTGAGTGTGACAAGGAGTGGGTATGAACATGAGTACTTTGAGTGTGAGAAGGAGTGAGTATGAACATGAGTGAGTATGAACGTGAGGGAGTATTTCGAGTGTGAGAAGGAGTGAGTATGAACGTGAGTGAGTACTCTGAGTGTGGCAAGGAGAGAGTATGAACGTTAGTGAGTACTCATGAGTGCGAGTAGGCGTGAGTATGAACGTGAGTGAGGGTCTATGAGTGGGAGTAAACGTGATACTGAACGTGAGTGAGGGTGAAGGCTGAAAAAATTGTGGTGAGTGAGTATGAGTGAGTAGTCTCTCAAAGTGTCGACCTATGCTTCTATCACACTGAAGCAGTGGGTAAAAGTGTTCTCCAGAGTGGTCACGAGTTCATTGGCGGCTTGGCTCCTCGGTCAACAGCAGCCGTGAGGGATGCTGCATCTGGAGATAGATCGTTCTTGTAGGAGCTGCTGGCTGCACTCTGCACATTTGGTGCTTGCAGCACTTTTTCTTGCCCAATATCTAGCCATGTAGAATATCAGTCTGGCATCATTGCTTTGCCCGACCATGTCTGTATGCTCGGTGCCGTGGCCATATTCATTGAGCACTTCATGTGCTTCAGCAAGGTTTTCTACGTCAAGAAGCTCGTCTAACTTCCTCCGAGAAGTGAGGTCCTTTGCGTTGTCAGCTCCCAGCAGTCTTCTCAGTAGTTCAGAGGACACATTGCTTCCTTTCGGTGGTTTTGCCAAATTCTGGAAGCTCAAAGTGTTGACTGAGATTAAGAACTGGGAGGCAGTCGGATGATCATTGCATCCAGATATTTGTCGGACGATTCCAAACAGCCTCTCCAAGGGGTACTGACTCAAGCAGCATGTCATCATATATCTGAAGTTCAACTCCATCGTCAGGTAGTGGAGAAAGTGTAGCGTGCTTGATAAAGTAACACGAAGCCCCTCGGCTGTACTGCGGCTTAGAAAACCTCCGAATCCAGCAGCTGTTTCCCAATCGTCCAGGTAAGTCAGGAAGTTTTAAATGCACTTCTCGTGCGTCCCTCCAGGCTTAAGTGCACCTGAGCTGCACCTTGAAGTCATGGCCTCAATGAGCCTTCTCATTCTTTCCACAAAGCTGACTGTCACCGCTGTGCTCCCATGCTTTTCTTCGATGGTTGCATTGTACAAGAAAAGGCCTCTGAGCACTGTAAAGCTGCACTGCATAATTTACCTTCATTTTCTCAAAGTCATTGGAATGCACGACCAATTTGCTAATATGAGGCACGGCTTTGAGAGTCGTGTCATCCTGTTCATCAAGCTTCCGGGCACAGTCAATAGCGTCAACACTGCCATGGCCTTCTGGCAGTTTCACGCCCGTTCGAACAAAAGTGTTCCTCACACATTTAAAAAGGTGTAGGAAGTCCGAGATGAATTGCAGAAAACATTCTGGGTCTGTAGGGTGCTGCCTTCTACAGACTGTGTTTCCTTTCCTGCCGTGTATGCCGAATGAGTGCCACATGCTTCTGTTCCACGCAGCTCCATCAGTGGTGATAAAGTCTACGTGCAGACCGGCGTTTTCGCACATGACTACTGCTTCGAGGATTATTTTGCTTAACGTCTCGGACTTCACAATGCTGCGTGATGCGAACACCCCAATAATCTGGTGCCACGTGCCTGTAGAAAGCATGAACAATACTAAAAGGCCATGGTCACATGCTACGGAGCGCTCACTCTCTGGTGTGAACTTCCCAAGGTCCACAAAACTTTCGATAGTGCCATCAGGTCCCAAGCTCAAGTGTTCGGATAGCTTAATCTCATCAATTAACAGCCCACCATGGCACTGGAACAAGTCCATAGATTTTGTTTTTTCCGCCACAGCAGCAAACACATTTTCGCTCAGGCCGAACCCACTCCTGTAACCCACTCCTGTAACGTAGTGATGTTCGAGAAGGGAACGCCGTGATGTTGTTTTTGCGTATGTGTTCATGGAGGCGTGGGCTTTTCATGGACATAATTAGGCACTCTAGAGCCCATTCACTTTCATACTTCATTCCTTTTGTGGATTTTTTTAGCCGCTGCAAAGCACGCCTTGACTTGTTGCTGTTGCTTAACGGGTAGGGCCTTCACCACTTCTTCAAATTCTGCAGAGCCATTCTGTGCAATATTTTCTTTCATTTGTTTGATGAGTGATTTAGCCTGCAGGACACTCAGGCGACTCCTTTTCGCCTGCGCTGTTCGCAGCTTACGCCCGTATAAAAGCTTTTGGGACCGGGCCACATTTTTGCCTTTTCTTCGCCTGTAGGACTCTCGATTCAGGAGCAGATTTCGGAGGTGCTTGCATTGTGAGCAGGCTTTTTCTGGCGTTGGAGAAACCCCACGGTAAGACTGGCTGAAAGTTCTGTCACCAAAAGTCTTCTCCTTGTACTTTAAATTTACTCCAAATTAACCAGTTTTACCGAACCCTCTGCATGGTATCATGGAGTCGACGTCGCGAAGCAACTCTTCTGCCATTTCGATGTCGGTAATGTCAAGGGTCTTTATTTTTTGTGGATTGCACAAAAGCTGTCGCTTGAAGTTTGTTTTCATTTGATGTAATTAGCACATACTTGTCAAAAGTCAACTTGTCACCATCTAGTGCGCACACTGTAAACACCGTGGCGTTGTCGGCTCCAGCAATTAGATGTCGAGCCCAGTAAGCGCTGGAAAGACCACACTTGCGGACGTCAGGAATTGCAGGCACATTTGTAACAGGTACTTGGTGACTGTCGCTTTCTGTGCTGTACGAGCCAGCTGTCTCCTCGCAAGCAGACGTGCTTGGTTCCTGACGTCGAATTTTCGATGGCAGGCCGCAAGTGGATGTTCTTGCCGTCCTTTTCTTCGGCACTTTCTTTGAAAGATACGCAGGAACATTCGGGAATATGGTTGGCACCGCGTCAGATTTCAGCACCGGTTTCCCTCGGGGAATCTGAACAGTTTCGCTGTTTATCACGTGCGTGTAAAAACGCTCAATAAACTGCTCGTCGAAATGAAGCTCACAGAGCGCCGACTTCGCGTCCAACGACTTGTCGGCACGGGGTACGGCTCGTCACCAGTCTTCAAAGAGGGCAGGGTCTTTGGGAACAGAGAAGAGAGATGCACGCTGACCTTGCTCCCTCGATGACACATAGCCGCTCGTGCAGCCAGGAGGGAAGCAGTGGCGTTGCCTCGCTGTCGTAGTGCTGAAGTTCATCCTAAGCTCGGCACCCACACTGTCGTGTCAAAAACTAAATACATTTTGCCAAAAGTGATACAACAACGCGAGAAACTGCACACGCCCAGACACACTTTCAGAGGCGAACCGGGTTCGGATCCCGGCTTCGGCGGCTGCATTTTAGATGGAGGCGGAAATGTTGTAGGCCCGTGTGCTCAGAGATTTGGGTGCACGTTAAAGAACCCCAGGTGGTCTAAATTTCCGGAGCCCTCCACTACGGCGTCTCTCATAATCATATACTGGTTTTGGGACGTTAAACGCCACATATCAATCAATCAATCAGAGGCGAACCGGCGAGCTGAGAGGCGAGCCGAGGAGAGAACGCGGAGCGCGCGCGTCGCCTGCATCATGATGATGATGGTGATGATGATGTCTGTGGTCTTCCCCTTTATACCGGGGGGAGGGGGGCACCTTTTAGTGTCCTGACCGGAACGAGAAAAAAAAGGAAAGAAAAATCACACCAGGTCCATGAACATCACAATTGTTTACTGTCTCCTTGACCACCACTGTAGAAGCCTTGCTTTGGTTATTGCTGTCGCTGCCAGGGGGTGCACATTGGTATCGCGGCTGTCGCCTCTCGGTGCGCCGCAGTCTTTCACAAAGCCGAGTGCCTCCGGTAGTGTGGCGCCATCTGTCTGACGGGGACACAGGCATTCGCAGTGAAGCACCAGGGGTTCAATGTTCTCCTCGTCTTTCCCGCATGTCCTGCACTGCACAGTGCCGTCGGCAAACGACGGGTCGAAGTGACGGCGATACACCCGAGTACGGAGCGCTCCAGCACGGGCCTCAAAACAGAAGCGCACTGCCGACATTATTGTCGTATAATCACTATGCCGACAGCAGCGCCGCAGTGGCCGTCGCGGCGGCGCTTGAAAAGGAGGATCGCGCGCGCTCGGCGAATATGCGGGCGCTGGCGTCACCATATTTCAGCTAATTCTCCAGTGGGTGACAGTAGTGGCGGCGCTAAAGTCGCATGGTACCGGAATCGCATGATAGTCGCATGATACTGGAATCGCATGGTACCACATGGAATTTAAATCGATGCACAGAAGCCATCAAAGAGAGGGTAAGAGGTGACAAGAGGGTTGCAGCAGGGGCGTTCCCCGGACGCAAGCTGGAAGCAGTCATGAGGCAAGCGAGCGCAAAGCTCAAAACGACAGCTGATAGACGAAACCTAGTGATAATTTCAGGCGGTTTAAACGATGTCCTAAATAGAGATGCAGCAGGACTAGCAGCCACACTGGCGAAAGGCGTCGATGACATGCGCGCCACTTCTCCTAAGGTACAGGTAGTGATATGAACGATACCGGAGGTACCGGTGCGTGATAGCAACCTGCAAAGAGCGGTGGTCAACGCAAACCAAGAGATATGGCGGATGAGTCGAGAGAAAGGCTTTGAGGTGGTGGAAATAAACAGAGAGGTGCATAGGTGGGGGGGTTTTCAACGAGACAGAATTCACTTCGATGGGTGGCTAGGTCATGAGGTGGGTTGGCGACTTGCAGGACGCGCAGTAGCTTTTTGGGGGGGGCAAGCGAGCCCTTCGGGGTGCAGGATAGCTAGTAACGAGGAAAACAACCAGGGAAACTCTTCGACAGGTGGTATGGACAGAGACGATTCCAAAGTGGCACCAATATCTAAGATAGGTAGAGTCCGGGGCATAAATAGACGTAGCCACGAGCGCCGAGCCAATTCAGACATAGGGTATATTAACATGCAGGGTGGTAGGAACAGGCTGAAGTGGGAAGAGATAGAAGAACAGCTAAGGGAAGAGAGGCCGATGGTATACGGTTTTGTAGAAACACATCTCAGGGACATGGAACAACCTCCGAACAATCCGGACTACGCGTGGGAATATTGTAATAGAACAGAAGGCAGCAAAAATGGGGATGGTATTGGGGCATTCATTCATAAAAGTAAAGACTGGCAAAGGGTCAAGCAGATGTGAAAGGAACATTTATGGCTAAAAGGGAAAGTGGCAGGTCAAATGACACTCCTTGGTTTCGTGTACTAGTGGACGGGAGCAAAGGCCAGAGAGGAAAACCAGACAATGGTAGAGTGTATATCAAAGGACATTCAAGAGTTAGGAAGAGAGTGCGAGATAATTATACTAGGAGACATGAATGCGCACATAGAAGATATAGATGGGTATACCGACCCGACAGGCAAAATGATCATGGATATGTGTGAAAGGCTCGATTTGATCATTTGCAACAGTACCGAGAAGTGTGAAGGGCAAATAACATGGGAGGTAGGAAGGCTTCAGTCGACGATAGATTATGCACTGATGTCACATAGGATGTATGATAAGCTCAGGGGAATGCACATAGATGAAGGTGGCTCCAGAAGTCTGGGTAGCGATCACAAACGTATCAAGCTAAGTTTTGGAAGAGCAGTGAAAGTGGGAAGGAGACAAGATGAGCAACTACAGGAAAATTTTTATCCGGAAAGGCAAATTGAAATAGCCACTAAACAAATTGAGAAAGTAATCACGGAGGATAATAAGACAGTATGGACATACACGAATCTAATTAGACTCTTTGAGCTAGAGCTTGCTAAGATGCGTGACAAGTCACCCCGGAAAAGAAGACACAAACCCAAAAGTTGGTGGGATGAGGAAGTTAAGAAAGCCATAGCAAAACGTCAGGAAGCCTCTAGGGAACACAGACATGCTAAGCAGTGGGGTGAACCGACAGATGATGTTAAAAGAAAATGGGCAATTTTTCTAAGCTGTAGAAGAGATGCATCCCTTCTGATCAATGAAAAGATTAGAAGGAAGGGAGCTCAGTGGCTGGCAGAAGTACATAAAAAAGATAAAAAGGCAGCTGCGAAATTTTGGAACCATCTAAACTCCCTAAGAAATGAGACGAGCCTAGAACAGAGATTTATAACTACAGCCCAAGGTGCTAGGCTTGAAGGGGACGAAGCTATTGAATATATAAGAACAAAAGTGACAGAAAAATTTCGACAAAGAAGTACTCTACGCACCACAATAGACAAGGATGAATCAAGTGGTGCAATGGCTCCATTTTCACAACAAGAGTGGGTAAGGGCTGAGAAAAGGGTTCCTAGTAGTACATCAACAGGCCCAGATGGCATTTCAATTAGGCTGATAAAGACATTAGGTCTGAAGTCTAAGCAGGCTTTGAGAGAGGCAGTGAGCACAATAATAATCGATGGTGAAGTTCCCGATGGATGGAAACTTAGCAGGATGAGCATGATCTATAAAGGAAAGGGGGACAAAGCTGACATAAACAACTACCGTCCTATAACAGTGACATCAGTGGTCTACAGGCTGGCGATGCAGATTATAAAGGAAAGACTGCAGGCGTGGATAGAGGATGAGGGGGTGCTGGGGGAACTGCAGAATGGATTTCGGAAACACAGGAGGTTGGAAGACAATCTGTTCTCACTGACGCAGTGCATCGAAATAGCAGAAAAGGAACACAGGCCCCTGTGGCTGGCATTTTTGGATATCAAGGGAGCGTACGATAGCGTGGTTCAAGAGGAATTGTGGGGAAGACTGGACACACTAGGCGTGGAACATGTAGTCACTAATCTTTTAAAGGGTATCTATAATTTTAACAAGGTAGTTATAAAGTGGGAAAAACAGGTATCCAAGCCTGCAGAGGTAAAACGGGGGCTTAGGCAGGGGTGCCCCCTGTCACCCTTATTATTCATGATGTACCTACAAGGATTAGAGGCAAAATTAGAGGGAAAGGGACTGGGCTTCAACCTCTCTTTAGTCAAACAAGGAAAACTTATTGATCAGGCACTACCAGCATTAATGTACGCAGATGATATAGTGCTAATGGCCAACAACAAGGAAGATTTGCAGAGATTGATGGACATCTGCGGTAATGAGGGAGATAGGTTAGATTTTAAATTCAGTAAGGAAAAATCAGCAGTCATGATTTTCAATGACAACGAAGGTAGTGAGCTTAGAATACAGGAGGTCACGCTAGAGATAACAGATAAATACAAATATCTGGGCGTATGGATAAGCAATGGGACCGAGTATCTGAGGGAACACGAAATATACGTGACGACTAAAGGTAACAGGAATGCAGCAGTCATGAAAAATAGGGCACTGTGGAATTACATTAGGTATGATGTTGTGAGAGGAATATGGAAAGGGGTCATGGTTCCTGGGCTGACGTTCGGCAATGCGGTCTTGTGCATGAGATCAGAAGTTCAAGCAAGATTAGAAATTAAGCAACGTGGAATAGGTAGGCTTGCTTTAGGAGCTCACGGGAATACACCAAATCAGGGAGTACAAGGTGATATGGGATGGACATCATTTGAGGGCAGGGAAGCTAGCAGCAAGATAAAATTTGAGAAGCGATTGAGAGAAATTGGGGAAGAGCGTTGGGCTAGGAAGGTTTTCAGCTACTTGTACAGGAAGAATGTCCTTACAAAATGGAGGAAGCGAACCAGGAAGTTGACTGGTAAATACTTAGAAAACAGCAGGTGGCCAAACCAAAAAGAACTATCGGTTAAGAAGAAAGTGAAGGAAACGGAGACTGACATGTGGAGAATGGGCATGATTAAGAAGTCCGCACTAGAGGTCTATCGAACGTTTAAGCAGGAAATTGCCAAGGAAAGGATCTATGATAATACTCGGGGTAGTTCTCTACTGTTTGAGGCCAGAACGGGAGTACTGCGAACCAAGACATATCGGGCCAAATACGAAGGGGTAGACACAGTACGCAGTGCGTGTGGAGAGGAAGAAGAAACTGCCGAACACTTGATAATGTTCTGTAAAGGGCTTCACCCTATAGTTCAGGATGATGGCGCAGAGTTTTTCAAAGCACTGGGGTTTAGGGACTGGGAGGGCAAAATAAACTTTAAGCGGGTAGACTTCACTAGAAGGAGGTCGTCTGATTGGTGGCTAAAGTGAAGGCGCGAGTGAAAATTAAACCCATCACTGCGAAGTACGAATCCTCAACTTCATTATTTAAAGAAAAAAAAGATAAATGTAATGTTAGTTCACTAAGTATTACGGCTAGGTGGCGTTAGCCACCGCCCGATCTAAAGTGTACAGCCACATCCATCCATCCATCCAACCGAAGATCTCAGAAGCGTCTGCATTGGGAGCGCGCGTGAGTAGCCCGTGAAAGCGTGCATTTGCTTGTTTTTTAGCGCCTTTGTTGTGCTTGAGAACCTTTATCAGTGTATGCACACCTGCTAAGCGCATTAGTGCACGAGTAAATATGCAGACGCGCAGAAATTGCGCCTGGGCATTTATTGTTTCAAAAGCCTGCCGACACACACACACACACACACACAAAATATGTCGTACCATCAGCATTTGCACGGATCCGCCTAGCTTTCCACTCAAGCAGCGCTTTCAGTGGCGCTACATCATAAGTGGCTACTGGTGATCTACAAAGAGGGAAGTATCAAAACCGTGAATAAATCATAGGCTCGTTCTGTCGGCAGTTTCCATTTCCAGAGCACTCTTCCTCATATAAGCACACACGCGCTCGATTGTTTCATAAAAACCCCAATTATAAGTAATGTTGTCACCACATTTATATCTTAGTTTTAACATCCCATTTTTGCGGAAGATAATAATTAATGCTTTCTGAAAGGCTTTCTTGTTTTAACCGCGTGCTTCCGCACTCACTTTGCTTCTTTTATGCAAGCTCCAGGAGGCCGAGCTGAAAGAACGCCTGTACCTTCTAGTCATGAACTCTATGCGAAAGGGGTTATCTTAAGCATATTAAAGAGACCCAGTTATATAATATACACAGCCTGTCTGTTACTAGGCGTCAATTCACTGTAACCAGCTCTCACTTCGTATCGACAGCTTAAATTGTACTGCTTTCCTAATATGATATTCGCGTGACGCCGTTGCAAGCGAGAAAATTTATGACGATGTTTAGTATCATAGACGGAGTTCTTTTATTAAGTGTCAGAAGTGCAGGCAGTCGTTGGTGATTTTTGTTTTGAGAAATGTAACTTGTATGTGCACCCCCTTAACAATATCCATGCAATGCCCCACAGAAGAGCAGCTATTTTTACGCCGTGCATTTTTTGTCCAACTACGTTAAACTTGAAGTAGTTTTGAGACCTCATACTGTCCTAACTGTACTAATTACGAAAGTCTTTCGTAGTGTAGGGGGTTCAGATTCTCTTCCTCACCCCTTTACTTACGGCCTCCTGGTTCTGCGTGTGTTTGACACGGTATTTTTGTTTTCATCTCACAACTTTCTGAGCGCAGCTAACTTCCAATAAATCGACTCAGTTATTCAAAATATTGTACACTCCTGTTTAACGAAGAAAGTGTTGAGAGAAGAAATCAGAATAAGGCACGCCCTTTCTAAACAATTTTTGATCTCTCACAAGAACTTTTATGGAGCTCAAATTCAGTAGATTGGTGTGTCATACTTCAAGGGTTATCACATCATGTGCTAGGCATGAATGATGGGTAGGTACGGAGAAATCTGCATCAAAAGGCGCACCGGAGAAGCCGGAGTGAATAGCAGTTCCTGCGCGCGGCACGCGGCTACATCAGTACTATTCGACTGCATCGCTGCCGCTACGGGCAACGCGGAAAGCATCAGGCGGCGAGGTGCGGTCACGCAACTCAACACTTCTAGTACACTCTAACAATGTTCTCTGCTGCTGCTTGGTTGGCCGCCTTCCTGAAGTGACCCGGCGGTGGCAGGATCAGGAGTTGTGATGTTTGCACGCCTGGTGGTGATTATTGTCTTTGCGCGTCTTTGCACTTTCATGCGCGCCTTTGCGTCTTTTTGTGCGCTGTTTCATAAGAAATCATGGCTCAGCATAAGCCCATCAGTACATTTTAAGTAAGTTTATTCGCCTCTGAGATTAGCAAGTGCCATGGTTGCCAATTTTAAAAGCTAAGTACAAAGACTCTTACCCTACGTAGGTGGCGCCGCTAAAAATGATAGGCGTTTCATGCTCATTTGACAGGCAAAAAAAAATTTGGAGGCAATTTTTTAGGAGCCACCATAGCTATGGTACAAAACGTGTGCAGCTGTGCCGCCCGCGCGTGCAGACGATGCAGCACTGGGCGCCGTACCCGCCTCTAGTAACGCGGTGTGTTTTGTCAACATGTTTGCGCTTCAGGTCTGCCAACCACTTTAACTTGCTATATTGTTACTGCAGTAACATGTATAGCATTCACGTGGCTTTATAATTTTTAGTTTTATTTGCTTTTTCATTCTTTACAAGACCCGAAAACGCAAAAACAAACTTCGCTTGAGCCGTGGCTAGAGCCGACCAGCCCTACGCGAGTAGCGCCACTGCCATTATTCTGATTGTTTCTGACCGCGAAAAAGTTAGTTTTCTGCTTGGTTGGTTTCGATCGAGGTGGTTTGTTTTGCTGTGCCTCCGCCGAGCCCTCATGAACGTGGTCGCGAAGATGGCACGTCCCGGGTGTTCGTATCGTCACCGTGTTCTGGTTTTCCGCGTTGGTCGCCTGGCTTACTCTGAATAATCAACGTCCCAAGGCTACATGTACGGTTTACTCTTCAAAGAACGGTTGCTTCATCGAGAACTTCATCCCGCAGTATCACCATGCCTGCCTCCTGCTCTGCGTACGGCTGTGCCAGCACCGGCGGCCGACTCTGTGTAAGTAGTGTTTCACGCACCGTAAAAAAAAAGAAAAAAAATCGTAAAAACAAGCTGCCCAGTAGATGGCTGCTGTGAAATGAAGTAACTTCAACCCTTCGAAAAGGGCAGTACATTGCTAACCGCAGTTCTCTGCTCGAAAGATTTCCTTGACAGCGACTACTATCGGAATTTGTTGTCAATGCATGTTATTGCAATTCTGGGGAAGTTTCTCAAACGTGGTGGCGTCGATGCTTGTTCACGAATGAAATTAATCGCAGGCGCTGTGAGCAGCATTATAGAATAGACAAAACTACGAGATAAGATGTCGAGTGTTGCAGCTTGTTATGCTCCTTGTAGAGATTGTTATGAGTTTCACCGCCAGGGCGAATTAAGTACTGAATGTGATGACATTAAAATGCAGTGCTACAAGAAAAAAAAATAGCAGCTAACTCGTTTGGATTCGATACCGCGTAGCTCTATAAAGCGCTGGTGCAAGAGAATACAGCCGCTCCAAGGAGAAAAGTGGTTTTCGCGCAGTCTCTTCGCGATCGACCGTGCTCTTCTTATCGAAGTTCATAGTTGCTGCTGTAGTCACCCCCACACCCCGGTGTGGCCTCATGCTCATTCAAGATGGGTGCGTCATTTCTTCGCCGCCTCTCAAGCAATCGATAGCAGCCCTTGTTGGCGGGTGGATCTGAATGCATGCGCCCTCCATGCCACGGGTATAGACGTCAAACACGAGATTTTTGCAGACACCTAGCGCCACTTGTCAACGCAGTTTTGAGTAGTGCAAAGCCTGACTCCATTGCACAGTTTGCTGCGCAATCAGGTGCAACTACAGAATACAAAGCAACAATTGAGCTAAATAATAGGTATCTTTGTGTATTGAAAACTTACAAAAAGAGCTACGAAATTCTCTCTGCTAGTCGGACGTGTCACTGAACTGCCGTCAAGTGCTTGCTGGTTCACTCGCAAGAACGTGCGTGCGCGTCGTGAAGCTGTAGACAACTAGGTGACGCGGGCAATAAACATCGCACACACCTCGACCACCGATAACCTGAAGTTGCGCAGCAGTGCGCCTTAGGGCTTTGAAGGCTCTAAGTTTCGGCATGCGAAAATGTACAGGTAAATCGAAAAATGATCGTGACCACAATCAGTTGTTTTCTTGCCGTTGGCCTCCACAATTGCTGAAGCTATCTTGGAGCTATATAGACCTCGGTTTTGCCTTTCATTGTACACCGAGAAAGTGGACACGCATGTATTCCCATTTGCACTAGATCCAAAGCAAATACAACCGTCAACATAACATTCGAGCAACAGTTCAACGCATAGAAAGCGAGAGATCGATGGATAACGCAACTGCAATGGCGAAATTCTCCAGTGTGATTCGTGGCAGACATAGAGTTAATATTGCCACCCACACGTAGTGGGTCGACTGCAAGAGCGGCTCTCAATCTGAAGGGAAACAAAAGATTGTTTCTTCTAGACTCGAGAGCCAGCCACGACTGACACATCGTCCCAGAGCTAGCTACTCGGTGGTTTAATAAATCCTCAGTACTTGTGATTCATCGTGACAAACTGGTTGAGGTGCTGGGTACTCTCACGGATGCTGCAGACCCCCCCAGAAAGCCGTAGTACGAGTCCAGTGCCAGTCAATACTCCCATGCATCGACCAGCCGCTGAATCAGGGGATTGCTTCCGGAAGTCGAGGATGCTGCTCCCACCCTGTCGGCAGACATGACCAGCGCTTCGGTGCAAACCTCGCCAACCGGCACAAGAAGCACGACGTCGAACCGCTATACGTTGGAAAGCCCACAGCACCGGCGACGTTCCATGGTACGAAGCGCGAGGACGTTGAGGGCTGGTTTGTGGACTTTGAGTGCGTAGCCACCGTGAATCAGTGGGACGATGCGGCGAAACTGGGTCGTGTCTACTATCTCGAAGACGGGGCACGTTCGTGGTATCAAAATCGAGAGGAGCAGCTGACGACGTGGCCCGAATTCTCTCGTAGACTTCTACAGACATATGCCAGTGCTGATTGCCAAGAAAGAGCTGAACGAGCTATTCTGGCCCGTGTCCAGTCGCAAAACGAAACTGTGACCACGTACATCGAAGACATGACGAGGCTCTTCCGACGGGCCGATTCAAGAATGACGGAGGACAAAAAGTTGCCTCACATGATGCGCAGTGTCAAGGACCAGCTTTTTGCAAGCCCTCCGAAAACGGTCGCGGAGTTCTTGTCCGAAGCTGTGACAATGGAAAAAATGCTGCAGCAGCGATCCAATCAATACGACAGGCAAGTCAGTAACATGTCCACTGCCGACATTTTCACCGCCACTGGAACTAGCAATGACTTTCTACGTGAATTCATCCGTAATATAGTATGTGAAGAGTTGCAAAAGGCTTGTGTAACACCTCATCCTAAGGTTAGCTCTATTGCAACTGTGATCAAGGATGAGCTGCACCAGGCCCCTTGCCTCCTGATACAGCTGCGCCAGCTCCTTAAAACGCCCTGCTGCATCGCCGCCATTGTTCGTTCATGCTGTCCCTGCTGTTTCACTCGAGTCAGCACAGCACATACCATACTACGAAGGCACGTACACGCCACCGCCCCTGCCCTTTGTCCGTGGCGCTTCTGTCGCCCATCGTTCGGTGCAACCGGTCCAGTACATCGACGATCGGCACACGTCTCCTCGGAAGTCTGATGTTTGGCGCACACCCGATCACCGGCCTCTATGCTTCCACTGCGGAGAAGCTAATCACTTGTGCCGCCAGTGCCCATATCTTCGTCTTGGGCTTCGCGGCTTCTTTGCGTACTCGCGGCCACCACGTTACGGGCAGAGACCTTGCGACATCGAAAACTACCTCTCCCAGCAGCATGCACTACCGTCTGCCAGGCGCCAGTCGCGCTCGCCATCATCGAGGGGATTTTCATCAACGACCTAGCGGTATTCTACCGCACGATCTCCCAGCCCCCGCCGGGAAAACTAGCCAAAGTGACCTCTGGAGGCGGGGTCACTGAACGTCGAAGCGCAGAAGACCTCCTATTGACCCAGAACCGTACAGAAATCGGTCCGACGTCACCTGCTGCTGCAAAGGATAGCCGACTGTCATTCGACATAGCAGTGACAATTGATGGTTGTGTAGTTAATGCATTAGAGGAAACTGGTGCAGACTATTCTATACTGAGCAGGAAACTGACAAGGCAGCTGAATAAAGTAATCACGCCGTGGCATAACTCGCAGATTTAGACAGCTCGCGGCCATGTCGTTACTTGACTAGGCGCCTGCACAACAGAGTACAGATTCAACGGTATACATTCTTAGCAAGCTGCCTTGTTCTACATGAATGCTCCCGTGACGTCGTTCTGGGAGTTGACTTTCTACAGGAAAATGAAGCTATCATTGATCTGTAAGAGCACCGCGTCACATTCTCAGCCTAGCGAGCAATCAACGTGCAGGATGACGGAAGGCTTGTCGACGTACTCCGCATTTCTGAACAGAGCGTGACTCTTCCTCCATGAGCAAGTGTTCTAGACTACGTAACATGCTGTGGTTTGAGCAATGGCAATGTGGAGGCCGAGACAAATTTAGAACACCTCCTGCAGCAAGGCATCTGTGTAGCCAGAAGTGTAATACACGTTCGTGATGGCCGATCTGAATTCCTCGTACCTTTAGCAACGAGCATCGACTCCTTTTCTGTGGCACTTCGATAGCGTTTGCCCACGAAGTGGCAAACGTAACCAACTGTCTCACGTCAAAATTAGTGGATACCACAGACATCTGTCCACCGATAACCAGACTGCGCTGCGAGCACTCTTGTTCAAGTTCAGGTCTTGCTTCGCAAATTGTTCAAAGATTTGCCAGACGTCCATCACTCAACACAGGATCATCACGTACGAGAACACACACCCTGTGATGCAGGTTTACTGTTTAATAAATTGTTGCTCGGAGGGAAAGCCTCGGAGCTAAGAAATGACGAAGCCGTTTAAGGTGTGAAAAGAAAAGTAGAAACTTTAAGCCTAATAGATTCCGCTAGGTGGCGTAGGGCGGTGATGACGTGCTGACATCGCTCTCCGCTTTATGAAACACTTTCAGGCAGAAATTTGATTCAAGTCCACTTGAAGTGTGCGTCATCTTTTTCGTGAAGTTGCGAGGATTCGAAGGACGCCAAAATCTGGGACCTGGACCAGCTTCACGAGAAACAATCAACATTCGAAGACACGACCTGCACGAATGCAGCTCACTGTATCACCGGCTTCGGTCGGGGGCGCTGGGACGCTAAACCGTGCGGGATGCGGGGACGGGTGTGTGTGCGTCGATCGGCTCAACACCATCCGACCGAATTTCTCCGAAATTTTCTGACCGATTTAGAAGTCGATGGTAAGTGCCATTTAACCTCCTTTTCGGACTATACGCCTTGCGCAGGGGAAAACGGAGGTCAGCCCATGCCCCTGTATTTACTGAGCATGCATGCATAAGGACGCCTAGAAGTTCTTCGTCTAGATGGACGTCGACGAAGACCCTCCCGGCGCATCTCTGGTGTCGGAGAATCAACCAAATGACGCGAGTAGCATCTCATCAAATGAGGAACCAAGTAACGACGCGCCAGCGCCCAGCGCCGCGTCTCACGACGCGGGTGTGGCTCTTACTTGGACGGGGGAAGGCTGGCACACCGTCCTTTCCCGCAGAAGAAAAAAGAACCATAAACAAAGCCAGAAAGAACCCGAGAAGGGACTAGAGAAGAAAAACGAAAAGTCAGCAGCCCATCCGCCTGTCAACGCAGCACTGGACAGCCAAGTCAAGCGGGAGTTCCAGCGCAGAAAACGCCGAGGTCCAACGCCCCTTCCAAAGAAAGACATAAAAGTTATCCTGAGACCGCACAAGGGCCTCACAGTGAAAAATCTATTTGGATCATAGCTCTCTATGGAGTGATAGAGGCCTGCCGGAACAGCTTTGGAAGAGACAGTTTTTTGCTGCGGGTCCACCCCGGATCGAGCATCATAATATTGTCCACGCCACACGAACAAGTGGCGGGCAGGTTGAGAGAGATCAACCAATTGAAAATTAGAGGACGGATTCACCCCTTCAATACGTACGTGGCTGACCCAGAAGACGTGCTGTGAGGCATCGTTCACGGACTACCGCCTGGAACCACTCAGGCCAACCTGATGGCAAACCTACGAATATGGACACAAGGGCTGAAGATAGAGAGAGCCAGGATGCTGGGCTCTTCGAAGTCAGTAATAGTAACTTTTACGGGTGACGTGCTCCCCAGGTGTATATATTTTATTGAGTGCAGAGGTGATCTGTTATCCATACAAGCCTACCGTACAGGTTTGCAAGATTTGTCGATCAACTGGACACCGAACCGATGTGTGCCCGACTCCGAACGCCAACGTGTGCTTCAAGTGTGGGACGTGTGATCCTACTCAAGGACACGAATGTGCCCTGAACTGCGCCATATGCGGTGAAAAGCATGCTACAGGAGACAAATCGTGCAGAAAGAAACTGAAAAATGTAGCTCCTTGAAAATCCCAAGTGGAGATGCCTCGAAGACAGAGTATACGTACACCGAGAAGGATTTCTCGCAACTTGAACAACACCAGCAGAAACCTCCTCGTTGGTTCAGCTCAGGCCGAGAAGCGACGCTTCAGAAGCGGCAGACATCTAGATCCAGCTCCAGATCATGATCGAGATCGAGATCAACATCAAAGACCCCGCAACAGCGAAACATCAACAAGCCTGCGGAGGCCCCTGGCAAGCCAAGCTTAAAGAAAACACTGAGCAGCAGCTGGGAAACAAGCTCCGCCCATGCCAGGAAAGAAGAAGCAGCAGCAGCAACCAGTGGCCTTAGTACGGAGGACGTACAAAACAACCAACCAAACAAGGTGAGCTGGGCGAGTCCAGTGCCTCCCAATGTTCCGGTAAATGATACCCCCAGTATAGGAAAATTATAGAGGAGAACAAAAGATTAACACAAGAAATCAAACAGCTTAGAAATCAAATGGCTGCGGAGCGGAAAGAGTATAAACTGGCCATCTCTTCAATAGAAGGCAAATTAGAAAATGCTATTAAGAAAATACAAAACCCAGGGTCGGTAGGCAACCCCACCGAGGGCAATAAAGAAGCGCGAGAGCGTCTAGCCCACATGAAGGACAACGCAGAAACGAACGAGGAAACGATAGATGAAAACTCGTTCGCTACTCAATCAGAAAGCAGTGAACTAGTAAAGCAAGTGCAGACGTAGGTTCAAGCAAACAGGAAAAGCATAGCTACTTCACATAAACTTCTAGCTGATTTCATGGCGGAAATGAAAACGTTTGTTGTAGAAGAACTGAAAATTCAGAGGCAGTATGTTAACGATGCTGTGGGAGGCTTGCAGAGGGCACTAAACAAACGCTGTCTGTCCGCCCCAGTTATTGACAAACCATCCAATGCGGGCCGTGACAGCTTGGATACGACCATGCAGCATGGCCAAAAATAATACAAAAAGTGTAGAACATTTAGAGATTTGGCAGTGGAACTGTCGCACTTTTCACAAGCGCGCCGCAGCACTCCAAAATTACATGAACTCGGTACCAATTCAGCCAGACGTAATATGCCTGCAGGAGGTTGGGCCCAAGATAGTAAAACTGCAGGGATATAATTGTTTACAAGATCCAAATTATCCCCGCGTAGCCTCGCTGGTCAGCAAAAGTATTGCAGCAAAGGTTGAGCACATAGAAAGTTTGCGGATAAATCATCAGATAATCACCCTCCTTCCTCCGAAGAGAGGCAAAGTGAAAACGGTAATATTAAATATATACAGCCCTCCTAAAGATAAACACGAGGACTTTGGTGCACTGCTTAAAGATGTCATCGGCATTGCAGGGGCGAGAGATCGACTTGTGGTATAGGGTGAATGGACCCAGCACCACCTGGGGTTATTCGAGAGATTCTCCTAAGGGAACGCGTCTCGAACACGCCGTAATCTAAACTAGAATTGAGCACAATTACTCTACGCACAACACCTACGAGGCTGGGTAACAGCGTAAGTCGAGACGCGTTCCCAGATCTGACATTCACACGTAATATTAACGACCCTAACTGGACTAACATGGAAGAGAATCTCGGCAGCGATCACTACATAATCAGCATTTCCCTGTCAACTCCAAAACTACGTAAGGTCATAGGAGACGTGGTGATCATTGATTGGGAAAGGTACAGACGATGCAATCCCCCACCCGACTCTGTACGGGAGTCGATTGGAGATTGGTCAGAGTACATAATCTCAGTTCACAAGCAAACATCTAAACGTATCGCAAGAACAGCAGGCGGCGTATGCTGAAAAGGTGGAAAAACCAGCGACTCAACCAAAACCTTCTCCGCAGAATCGCTGCTTTAGGAGAGGAGACAAATCAATACGCTAACAAAATTGCAACTGAGGGATGGATCCAGTTCTGCAGTTCACTACAGGACACTCTGAGCACTGCAAAAACTTGGGCCATCCTAAGGAACATGCTTGACCCAGAAAAATCAAAATCGGCCACGAACAGAACACTACAACGAATAATGCATGATTTTCCGGGCACAGAGGAGGATTTAGTACAAGCACTTAAGAACAGATACATAGGAGAGAATACCAATAGTTGCAGTATTGAAATGCAGTACACTGGTGCGAAAAACGAGAGACTCGACGCCCCATTCACCAAGGAAGAGGTTTTTGCGGCTGCCCAAGCAGCCAAGAGACATTCTGCCCCTGGTTCAGGTCAAATCACAAATGCAATGATAAGGAAACTCAGCGATAAAGTTATAGAGGCACTAACAAACAATTTAAATGACAACTATTAGCTCAAAGAGAAGATACTCGAGGAATGGAAAGTAGCGAAAATTATTACGATACCGAAACCCGGGAAGAAGCCATCCGTGCAGGCACTCAGGCCCATATCTTTGACGTCATGCATGGGAAAGCTTTTTGAAAGGGTTATTCATAATCGGCTCCAAAACTTTATAGAGGACAATGGCCTTTTTCCAGCCACTCTGCTGGGTTTCCGCAATGGCCTCTCCAAACAAGACGCATTTCTCCCATTACAAGAGGAAGTTTTGAGCTATATACCTACAGGAGGAGAACATCTAATACTAGCCCTTGATTTAAAAGGAGTTTTCGACAATATCTTGCATAAAGCCATCCTAACAAAATTAAACAACATCGGATATGGGACAAACACCTACAATTACATCAAGGCATTCCTCACAGAAAGGCAGGCTTCGATAAGCGTAACACAAGTCACGTCAGACGCTTTTGAGATACCAAACAAAGGTACCCCTCAAGGAGCCATCCTCTCTCCCCTGCTCTTTAATATCGCCATGTTAGGACTCACGCGAGCTCTGGATGAAGTTCCTCAGTTAGGATACACTCTCTATGCGGATGATATCACCCTATGGGCAATGCGCGGACCTCTGGATAACAAAGAGCAGACACTTCAAGAGGCTGCAACAGCAGTTGAAAACTTTGCGAAGGCAAGCGGGCTCAGCTGTGCCCCAGAAAAATCTGAAATTATCAGGGTACATGGAAAAAGATACCAAAATAATGGAAGCATCGACATACACATTGAAGGTGTGAAAGTACGTGAGGTGACCGTCGCACGTATACTGGGTTCAAAGTAATGGACGAGCGAACCATACAATAAACATATTAAAATCAGCCACGAAACAAGTTGAACGAATGATCCATAGAATAACATACCACAAACAGGGAATGAAGGAAGGAGACACAATTAGATTAGTACAGGCACTTGTTCTGTGTAAGGTTACGTATAGTCTATCTTTCCACGTGTTAACCAAATCAGAAGAAGAAACCATCGAGTCTATAATTAGGGGCGCCTACAAAGTGGCCATAGGGCTACCGGTAAGCACACCAACCCAAAAGCTTTTGGACCTCGGTATATATAATACATAACCTGAGCTAAAGACAGCGGTACTGACTGCGCAGAGAAACCGTCTAAGTCAAACGAAAGTGGGGAGAGAGATACTTGCTAGGGTGGGCTTCCCGCCATACCCCCAGAACCTGGACGAGGTTCTTGTAGAAATCCCGGATTCCGTCCGCAGCAATGTCTCGATCTCACCGCTGCCCAAGAACATGGACGTAAAAACAAACAGAAAGCGGCGATAGGAAAGAATGTGATGGCTCCGAAAAACATTAAAAAACAAATCAAATGTTTTGTATGTGAACGCTTCGAGGTACAATTTTAAACGGTCAGTTGCATCAGTACTTAGCAACGACAACGGCATGGGGACATGTGCATCGCTGTACACGTCCTCAATCGCCAAGGCAGAATGCTTAGCCATTACCCTTGCAATCAAAGCACAGGAACAGAGAGATGAGCCGCTGACAACTATCATTTCCGACTTGCAGGAAGCGTGCCGTTTTTTTAAGAGGCCGCCTTCCGATAAAAATAGGCGAATTCTTAGACAGGAGATTGAAGAACAAATACAGGCTGATCTGGTGTGTACGAAGGATACGCAGGCCTGGAGGGGAACGAAAGTGCCGACGCTTGTGCTCGAGGGCTCACGAACCGAGCAGAGCTTCGACAGCACATTCGACCCTTTGAAACACTCCAGCAGGAAGCTATTGAGGAGGATAATGGCCCATCCAGAATGGCCCCTCGTGAAATTCTTGCTAACCAGCGAGGCATGCGACAAAAATACAGCACCCCCCACAAATCATTAGAAGGGGAGGACGCAATTGACCTCCGCCAAATTCAAATAGGAGTCTTTCCCAATCTTCAAAGATTACACAAAATTTTTCCAATGCTGTATGCGCATGCGTGACCGTGGTGTGGCGGCTCGCCATCGCTCTACCACATTTCGTGGGGATGCCTAAAACAACCACCAAATTTGGATATTTTTTTAGGTCAGTAAAAGCTTCGTAATACTTTCGAGCAATGGGAGGCACAGCTCGCCAGCTCTGACCCAGAGGTGCAGCTTGCACTTCTGCGTCACGTCAGGCAGGCGGCGGCAGCCAGTGGAGCCCTGGACTTAGGGCCCCACCCATCAAGCTCATGACCCCTGTCCCACACCATTGCAAATAAAGTTTTTTCTTCCTTCCTTCCTAAGCCTAGCTAACCAAAAAAAAGAGATGAAATTGCAATGTACAGACACCCAGTCTAAGCTGGCAAATAAAAACATGTCCTGTAAGCTGTCCAGCTATAATGTTTACAAAAATCAACAGTCACCGGTGCCGTTGATGGTGGCGGTGGCTTGTTAAGTTGAGGCGGCGGACGCTGGCGATGTCTCAGCAGCTGGAGTCACGCGCTGACCAGTACGGCGATGCTTGGCAGAAGACGAGGTAGCCCTTGCCTTAGCAAGAACTGCGGCCGTTTGCCTGCTGGCTCGTTTCGAGTAGCTGATCACCACGCGGAAAGTTCCACCCTCCACGGGTAGTTCGGGATTGGAGACGAAGCCCGGGCACCTGGAACGTGACCTTGAACAGTCACGGCGGGAACGAACACCTGGGACGTGACCTTGGACAGTCACGGCCGGAACTCTGGAAGGCCGCGTACCTCCGAGTACACCGTGGGTAGCTGGAGCGTCCTGGCCTTGCCTGACTTCACGCGGTCGGGTCCGCAACCCGACACCGCAGTCGCGCGACACCCGGAATCTGCACTCCAGCCAGCTCGATCTCGTTCTGCCCCCGACTCATCTTCCTCTTCTTCCCTCTCGTGCATTGGCAGTGCAACCTTTCGCGCAAACTTCCTCTTTCTTTCGGCGGGCCGCAGTTTCATGCGTGACGTTTCGCGCCAACGTCATCATCTTTCCGCCGCTCAATTGAGAAGCACCGGTGCCGTCGCCTTCGAGCCTGTTGTACATAATACCACGGTGTCACCACACTTCACTGTCACCACCACTTCACTATACTACACTAAAATAGGCCCCTTTTTGGAAAAGTTTTTCTGCACAAAAAATTGCTGCTCAGTTCTTAGATGAAGTCACCTAAAACACACATGTGTCTCACACAGTTCTCTACATCGTCCAAAGGTTCACATTCACTAACCACTATATATACACGAAGCAAAAAAAATTATGAACTTTTCTAGCATATAATGAAAATCCCCAAGTTAGCCTGATAACTACACCACCTTTTTTCATATATATCCTATTAGGTAAAAAAAGAACTGCATGTCAAGTCAATGTATTATTGCATGTAACTTCTTCAACTGCTCACATGAAACACCCTTTCGTGGTCCTCAATCAAGATCCAAGAGAAACCACCAGAAAATCGAACTTGACGCTTAAATTATAGCGTCCCAAACATGACAATCAATCGCCCTAACCAATCGACAAGAGTGAGGACTTCGATGCCAGAAGAATAATTGCCGACCATAAGCTCGTCTGAACCTAAAGCTGTGTATCACCAGACGACCAATCTCTAAATCACAAGCATACACGCTGGAATGGCTGTATGCCAGTCAGCAGCGTTTCCTCCAGGCGCGCCAGTACAACCACGTCTGAATTACTTGATCCTTCCCAGGAACGCCTTGCTTGAGCTCGTAAGCTGACAATTGTTCATACACCTTTAGAGAACCGATTTCTTCAACCAAAGATGCCAGAGAGCATCAGTTGGCATCCTTCCTCGTACAATGACCTGCTGGACCATTACTCCCTTCGTGTTCACCTTCCATCACTTCAGCTTTTTGCCTTGCTCTTTCATCAAAACTTTCAACCCCTCTGCCTGGGTCATCGTGCCTACCCTCATTACCACTTAGAGCTGACCTACATTGGAACTCTACTCTTTGTTCTTCAATAAGTTTTTTTGCATTTTGCTCCAGTTTACTCATGGCAGCATCATCTACAATCTCTCGAGAACTCAAGCCCTCTCTCTGTATGGGCGAGTTATATTCAACGTGAAAAGCTGTGTGCATAGCGCCTGTTGCTACATTCGGTGGCCCAAAACAATAGGCAGAAACTAGATCGGAGCTTTCATTACGGCATTCATCGGCGTTAGCTAGGAGACCTTTTACTGCTCCTTCAATGGAGCTCTTCAGAGACAATCCTACTTCTACATGAAGTTTGCTTGACTTCTCGCAGGTTTTAACACACCCTTTACTTTGAATGGAAGCATTCCCGTGCTTCAATAAGTGCCCCGTGTCTCCTAGTTTCTTGGCTACCCACTTCTCTGTCATACTCTTCCCTAGTTTCATTCTCTAGCGAAAGGTCATGACGAGGTACAGTATCAGCCTCACACAAATTCAAATCGTTCGTGATGTTTGCTGTCAGAGCACACCTCAGCCACTGGTTCACTCCTCTGTATTCCCAGCTGCCCCCTTTTTGCCATCGCTAGTGTCTCTAATTCGAGTTTTTCTTTCACCGCCTTTCGCCCTGCAGCCCGTTGCTCACGCTCTCTCTCCATTTGCTCTTCATACCACAGCCTGAACTCCGTTCCCTTCAGACCCATGAGTTCAGCCAATTCTAGTATCTTCCACGTGCTGGTCATGGTTCGCACCACCTCCGACAATCCTGATAAAAAACAAACGACTTTATCCTGCCGTGGACGTCAATTTGTGATGCAGGTTTACTGTTTAATAAATTGTTGCTCGGAGGGAAAGCCTCGGAGCTAAGAAATGACGAAGCCGCTTAAGGTGTGAAAAAAAAGTAGAAACTTTAAGTCTAATTAACAAAAAAAAGAGATGAAGTTGCGATGTACAGACACCCAGTCTACGCTGGCAAATAAAAACATGTCCTGTAAGTTGTCCAGCTATAATGTTTATAAAAATCAACAGTTACTGGTGGCGTTGATGGTGGCGGTGGCTTGGTGAGTTGAGGCGGCAGACGCGGGCGATGTCTCAGCAGCTGGAGTCACGCGCTGACCAGCACGGCGACGCTTGGCAGAAGACGAGGTAGCCCCTGCCTTAGCAAGAACTGTGGCCGCTTGCCGATGCTGGCTCGTTTCGAGTAGCTGATCACCACCCGGAAGGTTCTACCATCCACGGGTGGTTCGGGATTGGATTCGAAGCCTGGACAGCTGGGACGTGACCTTGAACATTCACGGCGGGAACGAACACCTGAAACGTGACCTTGAACAGTCACGGCCGGAACTCTGGAAGGCCGCGTACCTCCGAGTACACCATGGGTAGCTGGAGCGTCCTGGCCTTGTCTGACTTCACCCAGTCGGGTCCGGAACCTGACACCGCAGTCGCGCGACGCCTAGGATCTGCACTCCAGCCAGCTCGATCTCGTTCTGCCCCCGACTCGTCTTCCTCTTCTTCCCTCTCGTGCATTGGCAGTGCAACCTTTCGCGCAAACTTCCTCTTCCTTTCGGCGGGCCGCAGTTTCATGCGTGACGTTTCGCGCCAACGTCATCATCATCTTTCCGCCGCTCAATTAAGAAGCACCGCTGCCGTCGCCTCCGAGCACGTTGTACATAACACCACGGTGCCACCACACTTCACCGACACCACCACTTCACTATACTACACTACACGCCCAATACACCAGTACCCCTACCGCGTGTCGGCTAAAGAATGTGAAGCGATACGTATGCAAGTCCGTGAAATTCTTGACGATGGCATTATCGAACCATCCAACAGCCCGTGCTCATCTCCAGTCGTGCTTGTCAAAAAGAAGGACGGGTCGCTACGCTTCTGCGACGACTATCGAAAGCTTAACAACGTGACCAAAAAGAATGTGTACCTACTGCCACGCATCGACCATTCGCTAAATAGACTTCGTCATGCCCATTACTTCACTTCTCTCGATCTCAAAAGTGGGTACTGGCAAATCGAGGTAGATCAGAGAGACCGCGAAAAGACAGCCTTCATGACTCCAGACAGCTTATACCAATTTTGAGTACTCCCTTTCAGCTTGTGTTCAGCGTCGGCAACTTTCCAGTGAATGATGGACACTGTCCTCACAGGGCTCAAGTGGCAGACTTGTCTTGTCTATCTTGATGATGTGGTGGTCTTCTCTGCCACGTTCGAGCAGCACCTTCACTGCCTGCGCAGTATGCTGAAGGCTATCTGATCGGCGGACCTCACACTAAAGCCACAGAAGTGCCACTTCGCCTATGAAGAAGTAAAGTTTCTTGGACATGTAGTTAGCGTCGAAGGAGTCCGGACCGATCCAGACAAGCTTGCCGCTATTGCCGAATTACCAGCTCCTGTCGATAAGAAAGCCGTCCGGCGCTTCCTTGGTTTGTGCGCCTACTATCGCCGTCTCATTCACGGCTTTTCACAGATAGCAGAACCTCTGACTCGTCTCACAAGGGACGACATGCCGTTTGTCTGGGAAAACGAGCAACAAGCAGCTTTTGATGAACTGCGACAGCGCATGCAATCAGCGCCCGTTCTCGCTCATTTCGACGATGATGCTGACACGGAGGTCCATACTGACGTTAGTAACATTGGGCTCGGTGCAGTGCTCGTTCATCGTCAAGAGGACATCGAAGGAGTGATAGCCTACACCAGCCGCTCTCTATCCTGTGCTCAGGCGAATTATTCTACTACGGAGAAAGAGTGCCTCGCAGTCGTGTGAGCAATCACGAAGTTTCACTCGTACCTTTATGGTCGTCCTTTCGAGATAGTGATGGACCACCACGCCCTCTGTGGATTGGCAAGCTTGCACGACGCTTCAGGACGGCTAGCACGGTGGAGCTTGCGGCTGTAGGAATTTGACGTCATCATCGTCCACAAGTCCGGCCGTAAGCATGAAGACGCTGACACACTGTCATGCGCACTTCTTCATGTCGTCAGTCAGGAAGCAGAGGAAGATGAAGGCTTCCTGGGTGCCATTAGCTCATCGGACTTGAGCTTGGTAGTGAAATTACGCAGAGATTAGTCCTATCATCGATCATTTAGAGGGCCAGGGCATAATCATACCACGTAATTTCTTCTGCTCATTGACATTGTTCTGCCTTCGAGACAGTGTGCTGTACAAGAAGAACGCTCGTTCGAACAACCGTGCCTACTCCTGGTGGTTCCTTGAGACATGCGAGACGACGTCCTCTTCGCTTGACATGATGAACCCACATTCGGTTATCTGGGCTACTCACGGACACTTGCCAGAGTGAGCGAGAGGTACTATTGGCCAGGACTTTCGGCGAGCGTCAAGAAGTAAGTCAAGAGCTGTCGGGAATTTCAGCGTCGAAAGCAACCATCTGTTAAGCCAGTTGGTTTGCTTCAGCCCATTGAAGCACCTTGCACGCCGTTCGACCAAGTCGCATGGACATTGTCGGGCCATTTCTCCTGTGTGCGGACAGCAACAAATGGGTGACCGTCGCGACCGACTATTTCACACGCTACGCTGAGACGCAGGCAATCCCACGAGCCACGGCTTCTGAGGTAGCACAATTTTTCATGCGCCACATCGTGTTACGACACGGTGCTCCTTCCAGTATAATAACGGACAGAGAGACGGCATTCACGGCGCAGCTTATGGACGAAGCTTTGTAACTGAGCAACACGAGACACCAAAAGACAACTGCGTACCACCCGCAAATCAACGAACTTACTGAGTGACTGAATAAGACCATCGCAGACATGATCTCAATGTACATCGACCTACAGCACAAAGCATGGGACCGAATCTTACCTTACGTGACCTTCGCCTGTAATACAGCCGTGCGAGGGACCACGCAATTCACGCCATTTCTGTTTCTTTACGGCCGCAAAGTGCAGACCATGCTGGACTCTATGCTATCGTGTCAAGACGAACACGAGTTGGCAACTGACGCTGAAGAATTCGCAGAGCGCGCTGAGGAAGCCCGGCAGCTCGTTCGACTACACATCAGCCAGCAACAGCAGGCATACGCACGGCCCTGTAACTCCCGCCACAGAGAAGTGTTTTACAACCCCGGAGACCAAGTTTGGGTCTGGATGCCCGTCCGCCGCAAGTTACGGAGCCGGTATTTTGGCCCTTTTCAAGTCTTACGTCGCGTCAGTGACGTGAACTACGAAGTGGTTCCGGACTCAACATTGCAGGCACGAAGCAGGACACGGCCGAGGCCGGACGTCGTTCATGTATTGCGCGTAAAACCACTTATTGCGTGTGGTTCGTAACTTTTTTTTTGGCCATACATTGCTCTTTGTGTTATTTATTTATTTTTGTGATCCTGCTTCTTTGTTAATTGATTTTTTTATATGGGCATGCTCTTTAGTTTCTACTTTTACTTTATCCAAATTTCCGATTTCTTTTTTTTTCACGTTCCTATGTGATAACATCAGGGTGGTGCTATGTACTTTTCTTTCCCTCTTTTGGGACTTTTTTTTTCTAAAAGGGGGATAATGCCACCCACACGTAGTGGGTCGACTGCAAGAGCAGCTCTCAATCTGGAGGGAAAAAGAAAATCGCGTGTTTCTTCTAGACTCGAGAGCCAGGCACGACTGATGCATCGTCCCAGAGCTAGCTACTCGAAAGTTTAATAAACCCCCATAGTTTAATAAACCCCCAGTACTTGTGATTCATCGTGACAATGTACAGACCCTTTATATTAACTCTATCGTGCCAGAGAAAGCGAGCTTCGTATCATTGATCGTAAGATAGATTGCTCTTGTATGCACTTCATCACTTTGACATCGTGTGTATGCCTAATTTAACGCTTTTGGGCATGATAGAATGAGGGTCGTACTGCTTTGCTCAAACTCGATGCCCTGCGATGCTCGCTTGCTCTTAAAGTGCCAGTTGCCGTATATACAGCGAAATAACTTGAACATCTCTCGCATTGTACCCGAAGGTTGTTTTGATGAACTTTCTACTTTTCTGAAGTGGGGTTCAATTTAAGGAAGAAGCTTGCAAGGTCCTTGATTTTAAGAAAACCGCACCTCAAGACCAACAAAAGAGGAGGGCCTATGCACGTTCGCTTGCGGACGGCTCCCTTTGCACTACCTAACTATGGCCGGCGCATTGATGGGGGCGATGGTGGCAGCGTTTTTTGCAGCGCCTCCTGGGCAGAGTCTGATGTCTATCGGCCGGCTTGTTTCATCTCTGCTTAAGTTGCGTTCGTCGCCTCCGCTCATGCACTCTTACGCTCGGGTAGAAATACTCTTAGCAGAGCTATGTTATTGGTTTCGAGGAGGAGAAAGGCTTTGTTTATGCGAAAAGGGAAGGGTGCGGTTGTGGAGGGAGAATAGGAGTCTACTGTGTATAGCGCTCCCCTATGCCCTTGCCCAATCTAGAATTTATTTCTGCATCTCGTTAAACTATTGTACGGAACATTACGGTCACGGCAAAAACCCATCGGAAGTGTCCACAATTGCTATACAGTAAAAACTTATTGAGCCAATTCACCATGTGACAGCGGATCACCACTGAAGTTGTGTAACACAAGGGTGCAGAGGTACTAGAAGTCTCTTTTGAATTTACCATATGCTCTAGTAATGTTTTGCGTTAAAAAATATACCTGGTGTCAATAATGTTAAAAAGGCCATTTCACAGAAATTCTGCTGTCGACCTCATTGGTTGTGAACAACAAAAGAAAACCATTGTTTATGACCACAAAATTGAGAAAGATGCAAAGAAAATAAAGATCATCATTATCAGTGACAATTGAACACAGACCTTTTGCGTGACAAGCAGGTGTTTTACCCCAGAGCCACGCGATTGCTGGAAGCTACCTAAGAGAAAAAAAAGAAACTATGTGTGCCATGTAGTAGAAGGCATTCCTTCATGTTATATTGTAGGCATTTTATATTTTGTGAAAGAAGCATGGAATCTTGCCAGGCATCGAAGCTCATGAATTATGCGTTGAGTGGGTGTTTCAAAGGGTCACCCATTACAAAGTGCTTAGCCATAGCTAATCATCATCATTAACTAAGTGAGCAGCTGCGCAAGCTCTTCGGTTGCCTTACAGATGAGTTGGGGTGCCTCACTGATTCACAATAAGAGTGATTCTAAGGTAGGGGACACTGTGCTGCTGTACTTGCAGGAGGCATTCCAGGTTAGCTTTAAATTACCGATGTAAATTGCACAAACATTTATTTGATTCGGCATGGTTGAGGCATTCACCAAGAAACGAAGCTAGGCTAACAATTGATAAGACAATGGACGCAGGGCACGATTGGGCTGTCACCTTCTAGCATTGAATACGAAGCACAACTATTCTCTAAGCTTTTGGCCACGGCATGCATTGTCTTTCTCGCTTGGTGCGTGAACTTGGGGTCTAATGCATGGTTTTCAAGAATCATTTGTGCAGGACGCGTCTTTTTGTCGTGTTCTCCATTTTGCAACAATTTAGCAGATATTCAAGTTTCCAATGTAAAACCACTCACAGAAATGTGCATCTGTATAGGAATGTCAATAGCTTGAAGCACTGAAGAAGTGCTTGACGTCAGATAAAGAAGTAAGAGCCGTAGAATCTTTATGTAAATTTGCCCTTGGAGGAGCAGCAATGGTTGAAAGTGTAGCTGGCACTGTTTCTTAGGCTTTTACTGACTGAAGTTTCTATACATTGGCCTGTAAAATGTGCTTTGAGTAAGAGCTTTGTACTACTAGCATAGTACATGACAACTAATTACGCTCTCACTCAGCTTTGTGGAAGCAGTAGTAAAATTACACTGCAATAAAAATGAAAGTATGATGACGACACATTTGTTACTACAGAGTGGTTGTGAAACGACATGCGAGGCCAATTGTCAACTCTAGCTCGCTTGTAGAATTACCGCATGTTAGAATATTCTAGTGTATCATCGCCATTTCAGTGCGCGTCGTGCACATGTGGATTCACACAAGCATTTTCAGTATCTGATAACATTCTAATAATCATTCCGAATCCACGTACATTAAATAGACTATGTCTGTTAGAAAAGTATCAGAGCTTTGATGAAAGAAAAAGAACTGACATAATTACAGAATTGGAAACTTAATCCCCCTCAAAGTAGTCCCCTTGGGACTCCACACACTTCTTGCAGCTGTGCTGCCATTGTTGGAAGCATTCTGAGAAGGCCTCTGTCTGAATAGAGTTTAGCGCTGTTGTTGTTGCAGCCATAATGCCCTTTGTCTGAAAGGGCTCTATTTCAATGTCCTCATGAGTTTGAGAAACAGACAGAAGTCGCAAGTGGCCATATCAGGAGAATATAGAGCCTGTTTAACTACAGGAGTCTGGCTTTTTTTCTACAAAGTCTGAACCAAGTGGGAGGAATGTGCAGGAGCATTGTCGTGGTAGATTCACCAGTTTCCTGTTAACCACAACTCAGGTTTCTTGTGCCTCGCAGCATAACATGGACGAGCGAGGACATCCCTGTAGTGCTCTTAGATGATTGTTTGACTTTTTGGTGCGTACTCGTGGTGTACCACACTGCGGGAGTAAAAAAAACCACTCGGCACCACTTTCACGTTACTGTGCACTTGGTGGACCTTCTTTGGTCTTAAGGCGCTTACGTGAAATGCTTTCACCGGGACGACTGGGATTTGAATTCTGGGTTGTACCTGTACACCCAAAACTAGTCATCATTGATAATGGTGTTCATGAAGTTAGGGTCACTGCTTGTGAAATACAGCATGTCCTGTGAGACTTCAACAGGCAGTTGCTTTTGTTCCTCCGTGAGCAGTTACGGTACGAATTTTTCTGCTACTCTCATCATGGGCAAATCTTCACGGTCACAATGGAATGTGCAGAGAAGGCACTCATGCCCATTTCTTTCCCATTTTCCTAGACATTCACACGACGGTCCCACATCACCACAGTGTCTACTTCGGCAATGACCAGGTCGCCTCGGCATATTAGTGGCCGACCGGAGAGTGGCTTATTCTCCACCGATGTGCGGCCAGCTTTAAACTGGTTGGAGCATTTCTTAATCTGGCTACGGCTCATAGCGTTGTCACTGAAAGCCGTCTTGATTTTTCGATTGGTTTTTACTTGGCTGTCGCCCAGTTTTTGGCAAATTTTGATGCAGTAGTGCTGCTCCAGTCACTCCGTCATTTTGCTTGCAATGAAAAACCGACGAGACCTCTGCGCACTTCTTCACTAAAACGTTGTGTCCCAGCGACTTATGCTATTGGCAGGTGGGAAAAAATTCACGCTTGCGCACAAAGGCTTAAAGTTGGATGACACAAGCGCGATGTTTTCAAATTCATCAGGTGCTCAAAAAAATAAAGCGCGAGTAATGTGTAAGTATGAGCAGCATTGATGGCAATTGCGAAAGGCAAAGTTTCTGAAAAACCTAAACCATGCAATTTCAGTCGTATAAGTGGTATCACTAAATTGTTTAAACATTTCTGGAGAATATCCATTTTAGTTCTTATCATATCGTTCTGTTTTAGTTATTACCATGACTTCCTCATTTATGGATTGGTAATTTATATTTTTATAAACTGTCGCAGCTTCTTAGACAGTTGCTATCTAGAGACACAACCATTAGGCACACATCAGGATCAAGCCATTGTTGCAAAACAGATAGTGTAGGACTGCTTTCATTGTATTACAAGGCAATAACCGTCGGCATGATCACTCGTAACATTACTGGCCAATTTATTTTAGGATGACATTGCTACAGAGCCAGTACGTGATGAAGCATGGGGCCTGGCTCCTGAGTCGGGAAAACCCGTAGCAACATCAACAGAGCCAGCATGTGAGCTTGGCCGTGTCACCAATAAATCCGTTCAAGTGCGGCTACCCACTCGCCATGAAGAAGCATCACAAGCAGATGAAAAAAAGCTTCTGTCAACAAGTGCTACACAAACAGAGCCACAAGGTGCTTCTCCAGGTATGTCTCTGCATTTTCCATTTCATAAATTAAAAAGAGTCAGTTTCACTGTATGGGTAAAGCAGTGAATGCTACAGGTACAATTTGAAATGGTATGCCAAGTTAACCTAGCATTGTTACGTGATTGAGCACTGCTTGAAAGACGAACGCTTCAGAAGAAGGATTGGACGAAGGTGAGCGCATTGCACTTGTGTCTGTCTAGTCCTTCATCTGAAGTGTTCCTCTTTCAAGCAGTGCGCAGGAACGTAACAATGAATAGCTACCAAATCAACCTAGCAAGTGCCCTTATTAGCCTAGCAGCTCACTTTTTTAGTATAGGATTTGGCATCACTCTACAAAATGTTTGCACAAGGGGAAGTTGTTGGCCTGTCTTTAGTCATGTCTTTGCTCTCGGGGGACTGCTGTAAATTATCAACAGAGTGATGGGAGAGAGAAAACGAGCGGAGAGTGCACAGTAAAATTGAGAGGCAGGATAACGTTTGACAATTTTTCGCTCTGGCCATCGCACCCAATATGAAGCCTCATGCAAGGGGCTGAAGCTTTGGTAGTCGTTCGGCCATTTCTGTAGTGATTGTTATAGCTTAGCAGTGGCCATAGCAATGGTGTACTAGGCAGTAACCAGTCCTGGAAAGCAGACGTCGTCATTGAAGGGGATTGAGGCAATGGCTAAACCCTTTGCTGTCCAAAACTTTTACCCACTTTCCGGCTCTACCGATCTAAAAGTATTTCGCCAGTGTCTGGCGCCGCGAAGAAAAACGCACTCTGAAATAAAAACTCTCAGGATAGTTACCGTATAAACGCGTGTAAGGGCCGCACTTTTTTTTTTCAGGAAGTGAGGGCTAATTTTCAGGTTGCGGCCCATACACGGAACTTTTTTTTGGTGAACTAAAAACAACGTACCAGTTAGTGAACGAAGAGCGTTTATTGCAGTATGCCGCGTGTGCACTTAATTGTCGTCACTCGACGAGTCCTCTAACTCGGAGTCCGAGATAGTGTGTTGCGGAGCACCATCATTCCACAACAGTCATCTTCGGTGCCATCCAGGCTGTTGGATATCCCAGTGACCTTAAAACTTCGGGACACAATGTCTGTCGACACCGAGCTCCACGCCGACAATACCCAACCGAGAACAGTAGCAAGCGGTGCCCTCTTCAGCCGTCCGGTCGGCGTCTGCTCATCGTTGCCGGTTGCCATCCATTCCGTGTAGAGTCTTCGGAATTCAACTTTGAATGGTCGATACACGCTCACATCCAATGGTTGCAACATTCCTGTGAGGCCACCTGGAATCACGGCCATGTCTGTGCCGACACGGCGCAGCTGCTCCTTCACCTTATCGGTAAGGTGGCCGCGGAAACTATCCAATACTAAAAGTGAATGTTCGGCCAACAAAGCTCCCGGTCTGTTCTGCCAAACACTTTTCACCCAGTCTAGCACCAAATCATCATTCATCCAGCCCTTCTCTTGGGTTCTAACTATGATGCCCTCGGGGAAAACTTCGTTGGGAATTCCTTTTCTTTGCAAAACAACGTACGGGGGTAGCTTTCGCCCGTCTGCGGTCACACAAAGCATCACGGTGCAGCGTTGGCGCTCAGCGCCGGTGGTCCGCACGGCGACACTCTTCTTGCCTTTTACTTTGACTGTGTAGTTCTCAGGAGAGTCAAACCACACAGGAGTTTGATCAGCGTTCGCTACTTGCGACAACAAATAACTGTGCTGATGGCACAGGCCGATGACATGCTTGTGAAAACTAAGCACCTTGTCGGTATAGTCTTCTGGCAGCCGCTGGCACAGCGTGGTCCTTCGCCGAAGAGAGTGTCCCTTTCTTTTCAGAAACCTTCGCACCCAGCCAGCACTAGCCTTGAAATCCCCGGCCGGTATAATTTTCGCACGTGCCAAGGCTAGTGCCTTCATGCGCAGCATGTCTGTAGTGAGCGCGAAACCATCGTTCCGCACCTCAGTCACATAGCAGAGCAACTCCTCTTCCAAATAAGGATACTTGCACTGTTTTCCTCGGAAAGCGCGCTTTTTGATATTGGTGTTCTGCAAGGCTTTCTTCTGGGCGCACCAACGTCGAACACACTTCTCGTCAACGTCGAATTTTCTGCCGGTGGCCCGTTTCCCGTGCTCGAGGGCAAACTCGATCACCTTCAACTTATAGCCAGCTGTATAGCTATTCAGCTGCTTGCCCATCGTGCCAAAACGTAAACGTCCCGCAGAAAACTAGCTAGAGTTCCAGAGTCATTCAACGGTGCGCAAAACTCGAGCACATGGCAGGCTGAACAACACAATGACCGAACAACGCACAAATACCAAAGTTGGTGATGCTAATGCCGATATGGATAGCGCGTTTGTATAGAAGTGTCAGAAGTTAAAGATAAAATCCCGCTTTAACCTTTAGTTGGCGGGTGTATGAACACTACTGAAAAAACTTAAAATTTTTAGCCAACTTCATGAACATATTAGCATGAAGAAAACCAACAAATTATTCTAATGATGTACTATATAGTGATGATGAGAATTGCGTTCTCTAGCGCCATCTACTGATAATGCCTAGTAGCTCACACACGTGCGCGCATTTTGAATACGCATGGGTCAAGGAAAGTGCGGATGCGGCCCTTACACACAACTTTTTTTTAATATGTGCTTCTTAAAAATGGGATGCGGCCCTTACACGGGTGTGGCCCTTACACGTTTGTATACGGTATATTTGCTCCTGAATTCTACAGGCAACTCCTTTAGCGATATTTGGGTGGCGTATGATACCCTAAAAGCATTCTCCTGGGTGCAGGCTAGGGTTGTTGCTGTAGATTTCGCATAAAAACACAGTTTCTCTCCTACCTCTTTTTGTTTGCCTATCGCTACAAATGGCACAGTCCTTGCGGCTTTGACCTTGGAGCTTGTAGATGTAATGGCTCCTTCCATCTAGTCTTTGTTTGCACCGTTTCCTTGCAGACAAATCTTGCTTTCAGGCTCCAGCCCTCAGGTACTGCAGGTGTTGCTGTTCATTCTGCCCATGATTCCGCAGCTGTATGCACCTGAAAATGACACTGTTCACTATAAAAACCTCCTGAAGCCAGAGAAAAAGCTTTCACCACATTTTCGTCTTGCGGCAATGCATAGCTCACTCAGTAATGATGCGCATGGCTAACCCATGTTTTCTGTGTAGACTCCCCGCCGTCATCGTAGCCTACGGCACTCGCTCCTTTTGAATCACTGTTATGACTCTCTGGTGGAGACGTGTAATACTCTTCCTGGCTAAAGCTTTTGCTAAAAGCACCACGTTAAAATGTATGCGGTGAAAACGTGGCCAGGCTTTTCAGCGAACCGGGTGCGAGGAAGTACGTTCTGGGCTCTGTGCTGAACATAGTTCTGCACCCTAGCGCAAAAAAAGTAAACCTCAACAAAGCTCACTTATTTCTCAAGATATGGTGCTTCATGTGTTTGAGAAAATGAGCACGAATTGCAATGAGGAAACCGCGAAAATAAAACCACGAACACTCCTGTCGAGTGGTGCGTAACAGCAGACCGCTACAACTGTCTTAGTTTGTCCGGCGCTACCCGACAACGGGCCCGCAAAGGGTTAATGTCTGTGGTCCGAGTCAAGCGGGCAGTGTCGATGATGTGGCTTAGCTGTGCCCGAGTGTTGTAGGGGCTGCAAATTCTGCTGAGAGATTTCTTGGCCACAGGGCTCTTAGGTTCAGCAGCGAGGGTGCATGTGAAAGGAATTGAGAAACGTTCAGGTCTGTAAAGCTCTCGCAGCTGTGCATGCTGCTGACGAGTATAGACATTTGAAGAAGGGTTAGATAAATCGAATGTGTTGGAGATTGCGAAGACATGGCAGCAATGGACAAAAACAACAAAGGGAAACTGAAGAACTTCAAGAACTGTTTAAGAATTATGAAAAACCTACCATTGAGGTGCTTTCTATGGGGTCATTAGGACTCAACCGGTGCCACCTATGGAAAGCTCTAAAATAATTTTTCAGCTCACCACTGAATGGACTTGTTATGCATAGCTGCATATTTTACAAACTTTCGGGGGTTTCAATGCTTGGCATGCTCATGTTGAGCTGCAGCATTTATATCCAATATGCAAACAACTCGTTTAAATGTACACATAGTTTTTTTACTGTGAACAGTTTTAAAGCGTATATGTTTAATATTGAATAAGTTTATCCGCACAACTACTGCTACTATATGCAAAGTGCTTGAGGAACTTTTGCAGCGTACGTGTGGAAACTGCGTTCCAAATGTGCGATGATTTGAAGTGGCGCAAACAAAAAACAGCTTGTTAATGGTTCATCCGTTTCGTAGCCTACGTGTGCCAAATGGACACTATTTGTTTTCTGTGCATTCTGAGAAGATTTTGTGATATTTTTGCTCATTCCCCTGCTTGGTTGTGCTTGGATTATTGCATCCACAGCGTCACAGCTGTCACTTTATATTCAGTTTCTTCTAGTGAGTTGCACAATGTGTATTCAGGTGGTTTCAGCTGGACCGATAGCATGGCATGCACTCGTCAGTGATCCTATAAAATCTCAAAATATCGTAATAAGAATAAACTGGCTACAAGGACAATACCTCTGAAGAGCTTCGAGATGCACGTCCAAACACCTGAGTTTTTTTCCAATGAAAGAACCCAAGGTCCACGTGCCATGCATCGTGCCTCTTTTTTTCCCTTTTTAAATGTGCATTACGCGTTTGCGGCTATTAACAGCGCGCGCTCATTTCCTGGTATAGCCATATGTCCTGGGAACCATTAAATTTGGACATTACGCCCTTGTTCTTGCAGGCGAAGCATGCAAAAATCTTTTTCAACAGCACACGTAGTTGTGCAAGTGTGTTTGCACATGCGGGAGGCATCTTGGGAGTCTTTAAGTACAGTTAAACCTGTTATAAAAGACTAATATAAGAGACAAAGGCTAAAAGAGACACCAGTGTGCCTACAGTAACATATGAATTGATAAAAGAATTCCTACATTGTGCCCTACCTATAAAAGACTTCTGATATAGGAGGCGAGAATGGCTGCCCAGAGCATGCCTCTTACAAAGGGGTTTAACTGTAGTCTGTGTAGATGTTCAGCATCTCTTGGCAAGTGAGTGGCAGACTCGACATGTTTGAAAAAAAAAGCTTAGATAGCGTCCTAATGGTACAAAAGTGCTCATCACTACGCTGGCCCAAGGTCACTGGCCAACGTGGCCGAGGTTGGGCATAGGTTGGCTGCCGAGTTTTGCCCACATATGGGGATGACACTGGCCTCGCGTTGGCCGATGTTATGGCCACCGACGTAAGAACGACCTCATTAGCTGACCTGACTGAGTGCCAGCCTCTGTAGGGCCACATTCGGCTCGGTGAGATATACGAATTTACTCGATTCTATCCTGCTTTTGATTGTAACGCGCACCCGGTTTCCAGGACAAAAAGAGAAGTAAAACATCAATTGTAATGCGCACCCATTTTTCGCGACAGAAGAGAAAAGAATAAAGTCAGTAGGATTCAGCCTTTGCACATTCAGAAAAACAAGTATTTTGGGTTTTAATGCACTGGTTTCGAAGGATAAAACACAAAGTCAGACAGCTGGCCCTGCAGCTAAAACTACGACCACCATGGTGATGTTACGAGTCCCGTAATGGGTCAGTCCTCGTTACTGTCAGACAACTCCTCATCGCTGTCAATGGCCCAAAGCATCTCATCCACGGTATCTTTTATAGCATTTGAGATGCCACATTTCTTGAATGCCCCAATGACCATGCCTGATGGCATTGCACACCACACATCCTTTATCCATGCAGCAAAGTCTTGCAGAGTGGCACGCTTAATCCTGTTGCTTGGCATGAAATCGTGTCATTCATTGATCAGCCAGTCGGTGTACAGTGCCCAAATATTGTTCTCCACTGGCTTATTCAGGCGGACATCAAGCAGTTGAAGTTGTGACATCATGCTGCCAGGTATGATTACAAAGTCCGTATTGCACGAGATGAGCTTTTATTCTTGATCCGCTGGTCGAGATCGCACCTGAACGCGTCGAACACGAGCATCGCTCACAGGCCCGAACTGGCGCTGGGCTGCTTTCACCAGACATGATCAATCCAATCCGGCACCAGGTCCGTTGTCATCCAACCTTTCTCGTTGGCTCGCACGATCACATCATTAGAGCAAACGACTCCTTTTGGGAGCGCCTTTCATTTAAATATCAGGTGTGGGAGAAGCTTGTGCTCATCTGACGTGCAACAGAGCTTTGCCAGATGTGATCGCCGAATGTCAGCACGCGCACTTGCTTTGCCCCCTTCTTCTCGACAGTTGTGGTCCCAGGCATGTCGAATCATAGAGGCGCCCGATTGTCATCCCCTATTTGCCCAAGGAAGTAGTTATTGTGTGACAAGTTTAGGACGAACCTCTGAAAACTGTGAAGCTTTTCGTCATACTCTTCCGGCAACTTCTGGCATATTCCCGTTCGCCTTCGGAGAGAAAAGCCTTTCCTCTTTGTAAAATTTGTTAGCCTGCACTTGTTCGCTTTGAACTCGCTCTGCGTGAGCCCTTTTTCTAAAGCTAACAGCATAGCCTGCACCTGAAGCAGATCTGTCTTCACGGGCCACTGTGCCGCTCGCTGCTCAAGCACATACTCGGTAAGCAACTAGTCGATTTGCAGAAACCGGCCCTGCTGTGGTCCACTGAAGCCTTTATGGGAAGCTTTGCTGTCGACAATTTTCTGCTTTTGTTTTTGCCAATCTCGCTTGCACGTTTCGGGAACTCTGAAGGACCGTGAAGCAGCCTGATTGCCGTCCGCTTCTGCACACGCGATGACTGTTCTTCTAGAAGCGGCATCGTGGTGCACTCGTTCAGTCTTTGGAGTCGACCCTTCCATACCGTTGATGTGAAAGCATAACAAGGTGACGAACTCCTCAGCACGCATGCGAAGTGCCGCACAGGGGAAACACAATGGCAGAAATGGCTGACGCGCGTAGGAGGTGCACATTATATTCAAGGAAATACAGTAGTACGTGGCCGGCTGGCAGCTACCAGGGCATAGCCTAGGGGTAAGGTGGGTTGTAACCCCTCCTGAATTTTTTTATAATTTGCCTGTGTATTGAAGCGTATAGGCCTACATATTGCCACGTTCCATTTCCCAAGTTTTTGTTATCGTTCCGAAACACCACACAATTCTCGGTGCAAACCGCGCCTGCAGGTTTCGAGAAGGCTCTGGACTGTAGTAGATCATTTCGATAAGATCACGGCCACTGTGTGAACGGTACAGATTGTTCTGGAACCTACGCCACCGCCAGCGATAACGCTAGAACATTCGACGGCAAGGGTATAAATGCCGACGCGCTTCGCCGCTTGTCAGTTGTTGATCGAAGGCCGACGCTGCGTTCGCCGCTATCAGTCCGAGACTGCTATCTGTGCAAGACTGCTGCTGTAATTAGACTTTCCCTTTACCGGGCACAGGTTCGCCCAAATAAACAGTTAAATCCCAACACGAAGTTTTCTGTCTTCGGCCACGTCACGACCCCGTGACATCTGGTGGAGGTGCTGTTTCGTTATTGTACCGGACGCCCCCGTCAAGCCATGAACCCAGCCCCCGTCGCGGAGAAGACACCGACGCCAACCAAGAGCAGCGAACGAGCCGCCGACAGCAAGGTCTCCCACCGAAGTACGGCCTTTTACAAGACAAGGCGCGGAAGACCAAGACCATGACCTCTACTGCAGCGACAATGACAACCGGAGCGTCCCAGCCCGCGATCGTCATTCATCAACCCAGGGAACCACCAACGTTCCATGGCTCATCGTTTGAAGACCCGGAAACCTGGCTAGAAACATACGACCGTGTGGCCGCCCTCAACCACTGGGACAACGAAGAAAAGCTCCGTCGTGTGTACTTCTACCTGAAAGACACCGCAAGGACCTGGCTAGAGAATCGGGAGTTCACGCTCCGAACGTGGGATGTCTTCTGCGGCGCATTTCTGCAAACGTTCGCGAGCATCGCTCACCAAGAGAGGGCCGCTGCTCTACTCGAGACCCGGGTTCAGCTACCAAACGAAAAGGTTGGAATTTTCACAGAGGAGATGACCCGCCTATTCCGTCACACTGACCCAGACATGCCTGAGGAAAAGAAAGTTCGTTTCCTCATGCGAGGGGTCAAACAGGAGCTCTTCGCGGGACTAATGAGGAATCCACCGAACACCGTTCAAGAATTTGTATCCGAGGCGACCACCATCGAAAAAACGCAGGACATGCGCACCAGACAGTATAATCGTCGCCTGACTCCAGAATGCGCTGCTGCTCAAGCCAGTGACTCCGACGACCTGCGTGAAACGATCCGAGCGATTGTGCGGGAAGAGCTGCGCAAACTGTTGCCTTCGGCGCAGCCTCAAGTGGATTCGATCGCCGACATTGTGCAAGAAGAAGTCCGGCAATCGCTTCTAATTCCCGAAACACCGCCGCCCGAGCCAGAAACTATGAGCTACGCCGCTGCAGTGCGCCACAACGCTCCTCCTCGTCCACGCCAAAACGCCACCCCGTCGCACTTCCGTCGCCAAACGCCACCGCCGCCACCACCCTCAACGACGTCCTACCGTTCCCCAGCGGGCCAGCGCAGTGCACCGAGAAAAACGAACGTTTGGCGTGCACCTGACAACCGCCCGCTCTGCTACCACTGCGGCGAGGCCGGGCACACATACCGCGGTTGTCAGTACCGACAGATGGGACTGCGTGGCTTCGCCGTCAATGCACCGCGTCCGCAGCCAGGAGATTGGCCACGTGACATCGCCGACTACCTGGAAGGAACTCAATGGACACCACGATGTCCTTCCCGTTCGCCGTCGCCCAGCCGCCGCATGTCACCGCACCTCCGGCAGTACTCTGGCCCAACGCGGGGCCGGTCTCCTAGCCCGTATCCGGGAAACTAAGGACAACAACTGATGGAGGTGCGGTTGCTGTGCGACGAACTACCGAAGATCCTCCGACGACGACGCCACCGTGACGGAGCTTTTTGAACACAACACTAACCAGGCCCAGACTTCCGAACGATAAGCAAGAACAGCTCAAGGCCCTGCTCCTGCAATACGAAGATTGCTTTTCGTCGTCATCGAAAATTCGGCAGACCCCAATCACGAAACATCGAATCATAACCGAAGAAAATGCCAGACCACTCCGTCGGAGTCCGTACAGGGTTTCGACGCGAGAACGTGAGGCCATGAAGAGACAAGTTGATGAAATGCTGCGAGATGACATTATCCAGCCGTCCAAGAGTCCGTGGGCATCCCCCGTGGTGTTAGTGAAGAAAAAGGATGGGACCCTACGTTTCTGCGTGGATTATCGCCGCCTGAACAAAATCACAAGAAAGGACGTGTATCCTCTCCCACGAATAGACGACGCACTCGATCGGCTCCATAACGCCAAGTACTTCTCGTCAATGGACCTCAAGACTGGCTATTGGCAAATCGAAGTCGACGAAAGAGACCGAGAGAAGGCTGCGTTTATAACACCGGACGGCCTCTTTGAATTTAAGGTGATGCCCTTCGGCCTTTGCTCAGCGCCTGCAACTTTTCAACGCCTTATGGATAGAGTACTGGCAGGATTGAAGTGGCAGACTTGCCTTGTGTACTTGGACGACGTCGTCGTGTTTTCCTCGAGTTTCGATGAGCATCTTCGGCACCTTGAAGCTGTACTTCAAGCCATCAAGACGTCCGGACTCACACTGAAGCCAGAAAAGTGCAGATTTGCGTATGAGGAGCTCTTGTTTCTGGGGCACGTTATCAGCAAGTCTGGAGTTCGTCCCGATCCACGGAAAACAGCCGCCATCGCCGACTTCCTGCCGCCCACTGACAAGAAGGCCGTGCGCCGATTCCTGGGCCTGTGCGCCTATTATCGGCGGTTCGTGAAAAACTTCGCCCGCATCGCCGATCCTCTCACTAACCTTACCAAGGCCGACGCGGAGTTCAAGTGGGAAACGCCACAGGAACACGCTTTCCAGGAGCTTAAACATCGCCTCCAGACGCCTCCGTTACTTGCCCATTTCGACCAATTCGCTGAGACAGAAATACATACTGACGCAAGCAGCGTAGGTCTTGGCGCCGTTCTTGTGCAGAGGGCTGACGGACTTGAAAGGGTTATTAGTTACGCCAGCCGATCGCTATCCAAAGCAGAAGCAAATTATTCCACAACAGAAAAGGAGTGCCTCGCCATCATCTGGGCTACGTCGAAATTTCGCCCCTACCTCTACGGCAGGCCGTTCAAAGTTGTGAGCGACCACCACGCCTTGTGTTGGCTAGCCACCTTGACGGACCCTTCAGGTCGCCTCGCACGATGGAGCCTGAGACTTCAAGAATATGACATTACTGTCATTTACAAGTCCGGCAAAAAACACTCCGACGCTGACTGTCTCTCTCGTGCGCCAGTGGACCAACCGCTACCCGACGACCCGGATGACGACTACTTCTTGGGAACGATAACTACCGACGACTTCGCTGAACGACAGCGGGCCGACGCGGAACTTAAGGCCCTAATAGAATACCTCGAAGGCAGGACCGCTGAAGTCCCGAAGGTATTCAAGCGCGCACTTGCGTCGTTCTTTCTACAAAACGGTCTTCTACAAAAGAAAAACTTTTCACCGCTTCGAGCTAAGTACCTCCTTGTGGTGCCTTCAGCTCTGCGACCAGAACTGCTGCAGGCCCTGCACGATGATCCGACGGCAGGGCACCTCGGTGTTTCCCGCACGCTCGCGAGTATACAAGAAATGTACTACTGGCCACGTCTTACCACCGACGTCACTCGTTATGTGAGGACATGCCGGGACTGTCAGCGACGCAAGACACCGCCGACAAGGCCAGCGGGACTTCTGCAGCCAATTGATCCACCTTGCCGACCTTTCCAGCAGATTGGTATGGACCTACTGGGGCCATTCCCGACGTCGGCTTTCGGAAACAAGTGGATCGTGGTAGCTACCGACTACCTCACCCGCTACGCCGAGACAAAAGCCCTGCCAAAAGGCAGTGCATCTGAGGTAGCTAAGTTCTTCGTCGAAAATATCGTCCTACGTCACGGCGCCCCAGAGGTCCTTATCACCGACAGAGGAACGGCCTTCACTGCCGACTTAACTCAAGCGATCTTGGCATACAGCCAAACAAACCACCGCCGGACGACAGCGTACCACCCACAGACCAACGGCCTCACCGAGCGGCTTAACAAGAGGATCGCCGACATGCTGTCAATGTACATCGATGTCGAACACAAGACGTGGGACGCCATTCTTCCGTATGTGACCTTCGCATACAACACGGCGGTGCAGGAGACGACGCAGATATCTCCATACAAATTGGTTTATGGAAGGAGCCTGGCAACGATGCTCGATGCCATGTTATCCAACGTCACCGACGAAGAAAACCTCGATGTGAGCGAGTACCTTCAACGCGCCGAAGAAGCCCGACAACTTGCGGGTCTCTTTATCAAGAATCAACAGACGACCGACAGCCACCGTTACAACCTTCGACGACGCTTCGTGGAATACCAGCCCGGTGAACGTGTTTGGGTGTGGACGCCGATACGCCGACGTGGATTAAGTGAAAAGCTTCTGCGACGGTACTTCGGACCGTACAAGGTGGTTCGACGTCTCGGCCCACTTGATTACGAGGTTGTCCCCGACGGCATCACGAACTCTCAACGACGCCGATCGCGACCTGAAGTCTTCCATGTCGCGCGCCTCAAGCCGTTTCATGCACGTTAACAAACTGAAACAGTGTTTTTTGTATTATTGTTGTATTGTAATTTACTCATACAACAATTCATATAATATGCAGGCACACCTACAAACACGCACGAAAATGCATTAAGTATGATTGTGCCCCCTCCCCCTACCATCAAATGAAATTGCAGGTCTCGCCAGCAGCCGCTGCGGCAGTTCGTACATATCATGAACTATAGGAGCATCAATGAAGCTCACCTCACAGCTACATGGACCTAAAATTTTCGTATTTACATAAATTCTTTGCGCAAAGGCTCATGGTGACTTGTGGATACTATTTCCATGACACCTGTGCCATCGGCCGCCTTCCTGATCCTGGTCTTTGACCAGCCATTTTTTACATCGCAGATGCCCTGCATTCACGCACTTACACGGTTTATCATGAGACAGCCTGGAAATACGAGGAAGTTAATAAATACAAAAAAGTCACCATGAGATTAGCAAACAAGGCTTTCAAGCATGACTCTGAGATTTTAGAAAAAAGTTGACATGCTTCCAAGCTAATAAGTACGACAAGCGATAAATAGTAGTTTGAGAGGCTCGTTTCCTTGCTGTTACCAATTAAACCAACAGACAGTTCAGCCAAGCAAAAGATAGATCAAACTATTTAGTTTTTTTACAGTAGTTTAAACAGTATGACCTACTCTGGAAAAAGCTAAATTTGCCGCAAAATGGGGCTTTCCGTCAGTGGAACTACAGCCCACCGGCCTTGCAAATGCATGTCTGATGCTAACAGCAGATGTTGCAGATTCACTGACAGCAGATGCAGCAATATTTTGAGCCTAAAAATGGTAGAAGTTTTATATAGCATGCAAAAAGGCCACGTGGTCACTCATTCAAAGGTAGTGTTCAAATTTAGCTCTGCGTGCAGTGGTACAAGTTTTGCAAACCATGTCATGCTATCACTATAGCTCGAATAGTGGAACAGTGCACTCGGATACTGCGCCACAAATACGGGGCTTCTCTTTAGAACACCCCACGGTGTCAGTAATCAAAATGTGGTTTCGTATTGTCAGTACGTTATACGACCAAGCTTGCACCTCTCATTAGCAGCAAGAGGAACAAGAGCTTGCCTGGAATATTCTACCGTCTTGTTAAGAAAGAATTTCGCTACATGCCATTCTTTAAGCCTTACACCTCTAAGCCTCACACGATCGCTGCACAGGAGTGCGTATAAAAGCAGGCAGGATTGCCTCAGCCATGCTTCTTTGGTGGTCACAGATGGCTAACACCATTCACAGAACACAACATTGTACTTTCTGTGTCGTGTTAACGTTCCTTTTACGAAGAATCGGGGCATATATGCTCACTGAACTTGAAACCATGCTGTTCAGGCGCTAGCTGCTGTCTCCTGCCAAATCAGCCGTCTAAGTGGTTGCAGCCGCCGCTACTATTCCACAGATGCGTATCTCCATTTAGATCACAGTTGTGTATTTAAAAAGGCAGGAAAAAAATTAAATTTTTGGTTGTGAAACAATTACACTAGTCAAGCCCCGCTGCAATGAACGCCGCTCCAATGAAATTTCCACGGTACCCCATCAGCAGTCCATAGGAGTCAATGCATAAATATTGTCACCTTAACGAACACCTTGTTTTCCGGATCCTGCTTCAACAAAACTTCACGATGCAGTTCCAGGCTCAGATATTTATTGCTATACAGTAAACACAATCTTTGACATTTTGATGCATTTTGAAAACCTGAAAATACGTCGATAAAGTCTAAAACACGTGTTGGCGCCACCAAAAACTGCCGCTGTTCAGCAAGCACGGGCGCTGCCATTGCTCGATAGTGATGGCAATGAGACTGCCCTGCTTTTGCCACTGGCTTGCTTTTGAGCCACAGACGATTCGAAGCTGAAGCTCAGTCGCTCAGTTCATGGTTTCCTTCACGCAGCTACTGGGTGCAACTGCGGAACGATGCCTTTTCGGATGCCAATGCTTATAATTTTGTTCGAGCTTGACCAGATAGCCGCAAAACGCTTTTGTGGCGTGTGTGGGCAGCCGGGCGACAGCTTGCAGAAAATAGCGCCATCAATCACCGAAAATGAGTAAAGTGCAACAAAGAAGCTGTTTCTAAACAATGTATGCATATGTTGAATGGGAAAGGCTAAGCTAACTAACGGTTTTTTTTGCATTACCACACTTTTTGCTCTTCCCGAAAAAGTTTTTATAAAATTTACCCCGCATAATACATTCACCCCCCAACTTTGTTCCGATTTTTTAAGAAAAAAAGTACATTCATTACGCGAGTAAGTGCGGTAGTCTGAGTAGATAAGAAACATAGCTAGGAGCAGAATAGAAACAATACTTTCCACCAAGAATACTTTCCACCATTAACCGTATTGCACACGCAATAATCACTGAGAATTGACCGAGCCATAATTTGCCAGATGAATGGTCATTGAACACCAAATAAGTCCTATTTTCATACTTTGCGAAAAAGCCACCATTAAAAACTTCAAAAATCAAATAGGCTAGTTGTTCTAACACTTAAAATGCTGTTCTTGTGACGTAAAGAAGGTCAAAGCTGATGAATGTGCTGATTGTAATCAGTCACATATCAAGGTCATCACAACAGCAGCTAGTATGACCAAAAAGTCTCGCATGCATTTCACCAGAATAGTCTGCTTGTAAGGTAAAAATATACAACTATATCAGATATATATAAAAAGTGATAGTATGTGAAGCATTGTCAATAATATAGTATAGAGCTACTCTACAAGTCGTATACTAGTAGACAGTGTGCAGATTGTTTTCGTTTATATTTAGGCTTGCTGGGTGGTCACATGATGTAGTTCAGTGCTTTTTAATTTCCCCAACGCCACTTCACAGCAAGTTCGAAGCAGTTACTATCAAATATGGCACTTCAAAGCAGTATGGAGCAGTATTTCTCTTTTGGAACAATTGGAGCAACATTTTCATCACTGTTCTTTTTGAGTTCACTTGGTTGTTCATGTCCATTCGTTTTGGGCCTTCAGTACATCTTTGGTATACAGTATTTTTTTTTCTTTTGTTTTAACTAGCCGTGATTTTCAGTCCTTACTTGTGATACGCAAAGACATTAAGATGCTGTATACATCAATTTTTCACATGCAATCTCACACTGCTTGCTGTCAATTAAAAAAAGTCAGTTTTTCACATGCAATCTCCCCCTGCTTGCTCTGACTTCTCTGTTCATATCTTTTTACCTTGTTTATAATCAATTAGCTGCATAATTGTGTTCTTTTGCTTTTTTATTTACTAGCTATTTAATTCAACAATTACTTTGCCATGTGCAGTGCCGAGTGCTGTCGCATGCAGCACTAAGGTTCCGTGTACAGTGATTTCTCACATGTATTCATGTGTTGTTTCATTTAATTTTACATCATTTTAATTTCACTCCATACCAAGCCTCGCAGAGGCGTCTGTACAAACAGGCGTTTGGTGTGTAGCGACACCACGGACCCGAGCCAACGGGGGTTTTCAATCTCCTCCAACGCCTAACCATGTGTGGCCGAGTCGTGTTTGTGGAAAAGGGGATTTTGGTAGTTGAGCCAACGCCGGTTGATTGAATCTTTAAGGCCGCCTGGCAGAGGCAAAACACCCCTTTGGCCCTGGCTCCACGTAGATGGCACCCCTAGGCTCATCCACCCAGGGCAAACCGGCAGTTGCCTTTTCCTATCTTTCTCTCTACCTACACTTTCGTCTTTCCCTCTCACTTTACATCTTTCCTGTCTTCTCCGCTCTTCTAGTTACTTTCAATTTTCCTGGCAGCAAGGGTTAACCTGTGTGTGGTCATCTAACATTGGTATACCACATTTGGTTATAGCGGTGGCGGACGACTGGTGTCGTGCAGACTTTCTTACGAAGCTTTGCCACGTCCCCCTGTAATGCTCCGTGGTAAGCGGTTGGCGCTGTTGCCGAACTTTCAAACTATCTAATGGCGGAAGCGTTCTCGCAACTCCCTGATCGACCTCTGAAAAAAGCTTGCACTGAAGTTCCATTTCAACTAAACCTCCAAATCGACCTCAACAACTTCCCCCGTTTCCATATTTTGCATAGTGAAGGAAGTTCAAATCTGCGCAAACTGTCCCCCTTTTTGCTGGCGAAATCTCTAGCCGAAGCAATGGGAAAAGAATACAAAGCATCAAAAATGAACACCACGGACCTTGCGGTAGAACTAAAGAAGAAGAACAAGTAACAAAGCTCTATGATATAGTCAGTATCGGAAACATCGATATCAAAGTCACTGCTCACCTATCTCTAAACACATGTAGGGGCGTTATTTCGGAAGAATATTTCCTGAACCTGAGCGATGAGGAGCTCTTCGAGGATTTCCAAGATCAATGTTTAGTAAAAGTCTAATTATTAACAATCAGATGAAACAACGAACAACTCCCAACAAAACACATCACCTTAACCTTTAGCACAAGCTCACTTCCTATCTCCATCAAAGCAGGATACCCAAAAATATATGTCAGACCATACATACTGAGCTCGAGGTGCTGCTTCAAGTGCCAGAAGTTCGGCCATGCTTCACAATCTTGTAGAGGTAAAGAAACCTGTGCCAACTGCAGCGCAGATGACCACATGTTAGAGAAATGTCGGGAATCTCCCAGCTGCGTGAACTGCAAAGGCGACCACCTGGCCTATTCCAGATTGTGTCCTTGCTGGAAAAAAGAAAAAGGAATAGTCGCTTTAACAGTCAAAGAAAATCTAACCTTCTTTGAAGCGAGAAAGAGGCTCGGACTCTCACCACAGAAAAGCTATGCTAATGCGGTGTGGCAGGGGGAAACACTGCAACGGCTTCAGGAGCCTACGGGGATTGCGGCCAGTGGTCCCGTAGCAGCTCCACCTGCCCCCTTAGTGGTAGCAGCCAGTGCTGCTCCACCATCAACAACCAAGGCAGCCCTACCTGCTTCAGTTGCGCAGGACCCACGACTCAGTCGCACACCAAAGCCTGAAACGCATGTCTCAGGGTGTGGCTACCGATCCTCCAGCGCCTCTGACAAGGGAATGGAGGTCGACCCTAAAATCTTGGTATCATCGACACCGAAAGACCAGCGCTCTCTCGAGCGCGCCAAGCGGGACAAGACCCCAATGCTGCAACCCAAGTGATAACCTGAGTGGTTATCACTCTTTATGAACCCAGTTTTTACCATATGTCACCTACTCTAAATTTAACAATCAATCTACATTATTAGTAAATTTGCTTCCTTTTAATTCCATCATGTCTTTCATTATTCATTGGAACGCCAGAGGCCTACTTCAAAACTTAGGTGACATTAAAGACATCTTTAAAAGTTTTTCCCGATAGCATTTTGCCTCCAGGAAACAAATCTGGGAGTAAAGCAGACTCGTATACTGAAAGGGTATACAGTTATCCGTAAGGACCGGCAACAGTAGCTCTTTATCGGGAGGTGTTGCAATTTTAATAAAAAGCGGCATTCTCACCTGAGCAATCACATTAAACACCCCTCTCGAGGCTGTGGCAATCCCCATTATAGCACACAAAACTATAATCATTTGCACCATTTACATTCTCCCAATGAATAATTGACACCACAAGAACTTGAAGACTTGACTGCCCAACTTCCAGAACCGTTTGTTCTTTTAGGAGATTTTCATGCCCATGGTACACGATTGGGCAGTGACGAAACAGACCAGAGAGGCAAACTCATCGAAGATTGTATTTTATCGAATGACATTTGTCTTTTAAGCTTCGGCACACCAACATGCTTTTCACCAAGTTCAGGCAAGTTTAGTTGCCTCGATCTAGTATCACCATCTGTTTTGAATGATTTCAAGTGGGAAGTCCTCCACTCGTACAGCAGTGATTACCTACCTGCAATCATCTAACTGCCATCCTCACTATTCACCATCACCTCTAAACCACGCTGCTGGCTAATTCATCTTGCGGACTGGCCACTCTTTTTGGAGAATGCGAAACTCGAGGACACCATCTCGCCAAATCAGACCGTCGATGACATAAATGACAAAATCACAGATGACATAACTGCAGCCACACAAGAAAGGATATCACAGTCATCAAAACATGTCCGAAATAAAAGGAATGCACCGAAGCAAAGAAACTGCAAAATAAAGCTTGGGGTGTCTTGAGGAGGTACCCCAGATATAGTAACCTCGTGAACTTCAAGCAGGCTTAAGTGAAGGCGCGATATATCCGTAGACAACACAAAAAGACATCATGGTGCAATTATATATTTTCCATAAATATCACTGTCTCATCTAAACAATGGTGGGACCAGTTGAGGAAATTCAGAGTAGACTACTCAGCCAACACTATCCCCATACTTACAAACCCAGACATCCAGACTACAACACAAGAACAAGCAAACATATTAGGGAAACACTTTTTCAACATTTCCAGTTCAGCCTACCACTCGGTCGGTCGGTCGGTCGGTCGGTCAGTCGGTCGGTCGGTCGGTCAGTCGGTCGGTCGGTCGGTCGGTCGGTCGGAGAACTTTATTTGGTCCTGAGAAGACGAGAGTGCCCCCATCAGGGGGTACCGTCTGGGGGCCCCGCCCACGATGGCACCGGGAGGTTAAAGCTCTCAGCGACATCGCGGGCTCTCTGGACAGCCTTTAGCTGCTGGTCCTTTGCGATGCTGGTGATGAGCTAGAGCCAGTCTTTCTCATTGGAGGGAGACCCTGTGCAAGTCGTGACACTGCCACAGCATGTGCTGGAGGGTGCACCTCGGATGACCACAGCGCTGACAGCGCGGGTCTATTTCGTCTACGAATTTTGACCAAATAAACGGACATGGATACGTGTTTGTTTGTAACATTCACAGGGTGATTGCCTGTGGTCTGTTTAGATGTGGGTGTGGAAGCGGAAACTTCCTACGTCCTAGCTGATAGTGCTTACAAACCTCGTTGAAAGTGAGAAGAGGGTCCCTTCGCCACTACCCTCCCTCAGCATCCGAGTGCCCATTCCGGCGCGGTGGCCCCCCCGTGGTGGCCTAGTGGCTAAGGTACTCGGCTGCTGACCCGCAGGTCGCGGGTTCGATTCCCGGCTGCGGCGGCTGCATTTCCGATGGAGGCGGAAATGTTGTAGGCCCGTGTACTCAGATTTGGGTGCACGTTAAAGAACCCCAGGTGGTCAAAATTTCCGGAGCCCTCCACTACGGCGTCTCTCATAATCAAACGGTGGTTTTGGGACGTTAAACCCCACAAATCAATCATCAAATCCGGCGCGGTGTGTGAGACCTCGCGCCTGGGAGTGTGCAAGTTCGTTGGCGTTTGGGATGGTTTCGTGAGAATCTCTGCCCACATAACCAGGGAACCAAATTATATGCTTTTTGCCTGTCCAAGATGAAGCAGAGAGAACGCGCGCGGCTTCTGTGCACACCGATCCTTTCATAAATGCTCTAGTGACGGCTCGCGAGTCCATGTAAATAGTAGAACGGTTCGTTGTGGTCATGGCGATGGCCACTGCCACCTGTTCGGCTTTGTCGGCATCCGAATTTTCGAGCGTAAGTGATTTTAGCAGCTCTCCCTGTAACGACGTAGCTGCTTGAACAAAGTGATTGGAAGCTGCGTATTGCGCTGCGTCAACGAAAACGACATTGTCCTCAATCGTAGCCGCTGTTTGAAGAATGGCTCTGGCCCTTGCTTTGCGTTTGCCGCAACTGTATTGGGGGTGCATGTTTCTGGGTATCTGAGATACTGTATACATTTCCCTGATTTTGATAGGGAGCGCGCACTCCCTCTGTTTGGCAATGAGAGACCGTATACCAATATGCGCTAGTAACTGTCTGCCAGCCTTCGTGGAAGCCAGTCTTGCAACTTGGGCGACCTGTTGTGCCTCTACTATTTCGCTTAAGGTGTTGTGGACACCCAGCGCCAATAGATGTTCTGTACTGGTGCTCTGTGGGAGGCCCAGTACCTTTTTTATGTTCTTGCGAATTATTGATTCTAATCGAGCTTTATCCCTCCTGCTCCACTTGTGGGCCAGGACGATGTAGTTGATGTGGCTCATTAGGAAGGCGTGAAAGAGTCTACGAAGGTTCTCCTTGGATAACCCCCCTCGTTTGTTGGCCACCCTCGTGATTAATTTTGTCATGGATTGGCTTTGGCTGCGATGCGTTCTAACGTGTAGGCGTTACTGCCATCCTCCTCCAAAAACATACCGAGGATTCTAACTTTCTTTACGATCAAAATAATAGAGCCGTTCGTTGTGGTGATCAAGATATCAGGGAAACTTTCTTTCTTTGCACCGATTGTTGGCCGGTAAAGGAGCAGTTTCGATTTATTAGCCAACAAGCAGAGTCCTGCCTTGTGAAGAAAATCTTTGACAACCCTGATCACTGTTTGTAATCGCTCTTCAATTTGCCCATCACTACCTCCCTCGCACCAGACGGTGATGTCATCAGCATAGAAGGCTTGACTGAGACTGTCAATCTCGGCCAGACTGTGGGAAAGTGCTCTCAATGATAAGTTAAATAGAAGTGGGGATAGCAGTGCCCCTTGTGGAGTGCCTCTGGGTCCAAGATCAAATGTCTTCGAACCAAGAGATCCTAGGCGAATGGTAGCTTTTCTATTCTTAATAAATGAGCTGATGTAGTTGTAAAAATGTTCTCCTAGACCCGTTTCTTTAATGGAATGAAGTATGTGAGAGTGTTTGAGCTTGTCGGAGGCCTTTTCCAGGTCAAGTGCCAAAACAGCTCTAGTGTCTCTGGAGACCCTGTCAATGATCTTGTGTTTTAAAAGCAACATTACATCCTGCGTTGACATGGACGGCCTGAATCCAATTAGATTAAACGGAAAGAGATTTCTTTCCTCAGAAAATTTAGTGGCCCGCTTGAGGATAACATGCTCGGCGACCTTCCCTACACATGAAGTGAGAGATATCGGCCGGAGCGAGCCAAGCTCCAGGGGTTTCTCCAGCTTCGGAATGAGGATGACGGTCGCGTCGCGCCACTCTATTGGAACCTCGCTGGTCTCCCTGCCTCGTTGATTTTATTCGTTAAAAGCTCGATATTCTCGTCAGGTAAATTTTTTAAGAGTTTGTTACTGATCCCATCGGGACCCGGAGCTGATCTGCCGTTGAGCTCATATAGAATCTGTCGTACCTCTGCGCACGTGAAGGGGGAATCAAGGGGGTCTGTTTCGTTCTCTGGCAAAGCAGGAGGGTAGTCGTTGTGTGAGGCGGGTTCTGTGCAAAGATGTCTCGAGGCGAGCTCATCGATAATTTGTGTCTCTGTCAGACCAGAGTTCTTTAGGTTGTGAATAAGTCTGTCAATTGTAAGCTGCTGATTGGTTTTGAATTGTTTATCTCCCAGTAGATGTTTAACGAGGTTCCACTTCACACCACTCCTCATTTGCCCGTCGACGACATTGCATACTTCGTCCCATTGCTGTCGAGCTAGTGTTTCACTATGCTCATCTATCTGCCTATGAAGTTCAGCAATTTTTTTGCGTAGGCGTCGGTTTAGTTTCTCCGTTTTCCATTGAGCCTGCAGCGCGTTTTTAGCCTCCAGAAGGTGGGCTAATGGACTGTTCATGCGCTCTATCTCTCTTTCTGTCTTCACTTCCTTTGTGGAAGCAGCAACGTCTTCTTTGAGGCGAGTGATTAATTTGTTTAACAAGTTGTATTTATTCTCATCTTGCTCTCTGATAGCTCTAAAAAGGTCCCAATCTGTGACGTGAAATTTTCTGAGCGGTGGTGACGAGACTTTTATCGCGAGGCTGGTAATGTAGTGATCACTACTAAGATTCTCTTGTAAGTTAGTCCATATGGGTTTCTCTGCATTTCTAACCATGGTCAAATCTGGTGTGGTATCCCTGCTGACCGAATCGCCTATTCTGGTGGGGTATCGTGGATCGGTGACCAATGTGAGACCACAAGCTATGATCTGTGCTGCGAGGGCTTTGCCTTTTGCGGTATCCTTGATATAGCCCCAATCTTGATGATGTGCGTTGAAGTCCCCTGCTATGATGAGCGTTCGATCACCTGCAATTTTACACGCTTTGTGAAAAAGAGCATGAAACATCTCTTTTCTGTCGTCTGGTGAGCTGTAAACAATTAAAATAAAAACGGATTGCTTAAGTTTAGCGTTCGGGATGAGCTCGATCATGATGTGTTCAATTTTTAAGTCCGGCCTAACGTCATGACGTAAATAGGTGAGATGCTTTGAGACGAGTGTCGCTACACCCCTCTTGCCCTCTTTGAAATACGCTTCTGCACGGTAGTGACGAAGAGCGATGACATCGGCGAGCGTTTCCTGGGAGAGAATTGTTGATGGCCTTTCGGTAGCAAAGCTAAGAAAGTGTTGCAGTACTGCTTTCCTTTCGCGGAAGCTGACGCAATTTCATTGCCAGATTACTAGATTGCTTGCGTTAGCCATTTTACTGACTCAAAGGGGGTGTACCAAGCAGTGCGTGCTGCTTGTATGATTCTAAAATTTGAAGCCTCGCGGTGTGCTCGGTCAGTTGGAGCCTGATAGGAGTAATTTCAGCAATAACGTCATTTCTTAGCTTTTCAAGCAGTGTTTGGATGCTTGAGACGTTAAGCGCCTCCTCGTCCATGGGCTCAGGGCCTGCCCCGGGTTTCGCCCCTCTGTTGACAGACGCTGTGGCTGCGGTAGCTTGATCGCTAGACGCGCGCTCTCGCTGCTGCATTTCTTGCAAGATCGATTTAATATCAGCTAATTCCTGTCGAAGAGACGCATTCTCACGCTCTAGTGATTGTATTTTGTCTCGCGTTTGCTGTGACAGTTGCCCTGGTTGCGCGGGGACATGGGCCTTACCTGTTCCGGCTACCTTGTCCGCCCAGGTAGGTTGCGAGTTGAAGCCTCCCCGGGAACTCCGAGAGCGTTCCGTGGCGGCGTTCCTTGGAGCAGCCGCAGCTGGTGTCTTGGTAGGAGCGGCGATTTCCCAGTGTCCGGCGTTGCTCGTAGCATTCTTCGTCTTGTGATTGCCTTTCTTTCCCTTTCTACGTCGCCTTCTTACAACGAAGGGAACTTGGTATCTGTTTTTGCAGGTACGGTCACCGGTGAGATGAGCGTCTCCGCATAGCGCGCACTTCGGTTGCGCACATTCGTGTCCGTTTGCGATGATCGAAGTCCCGCGCTTGTCACACACTTTTCAGTCGGTCTAGGGCAGACATCGTAAGACATCGCACTTGCCGTAAGTGCGATGTCGGGCAGACATCGCACTTACGGCAAGTGTCGATTTGCCTTTTGTACAGTGTACAGCGTAGCACGTTGGGGCCGCAGTGAACATAGTTGGGCACTTTCATGCCGTTGAACAGTACAATCATGGTAGGAGTCTCCTTTATGCGCCTGACTCCGAGCATCATGGGGTTTCTGGGTGTGACAAAAAGGCTTTGCAGCGCAGCTTCGGCCAGATCGATGTCGATGCCTCTGACCACACCTCTACAGGTATTTCCCGGAAGTGTAATGTAAGCCGAGATAGAGTGCTTTTTATCTGCTAAGAATATTTCCTGCACTTTGCAGTATGCATTGGCATTCGATTCGGAGGGTGTGCTTATAACGAAGATATTCTGCATGGCGTTCGCACACACGATATTCTTTTCGGCTGTCGCTGTGAGCAGCCTGGCAGCCATTAAAATGGCTTTCGTGACCTTTAACTGACTGCATGTTCGCACGTCCAGCCCTCCCCCCGGGGGGACGACCACTCGAAAGTTTGATGTGGGCAGGCACGGTAGCCTGGAGGCTGCGGCAACCTTTCTCGGCTGGCTGTCTTTAGCGGGGCCAACGTGGGCTCCAGTTTGCCTAGCCGAGTGCGTCTCGTGCTTGAAGCGGGCTTTATCCACATTCTGCTTTCTGTGGGCAGTAATCCAGTCGTTGGATTTGGCTTCCTCTTTGGAGATTTGCTCTCCTTCTACCATAGCTTCATGAGGCATGGCCTCCTCGGGGGTCGGCCGAACAAGCGGCCGCGCGTAAGCGTTTCCGCGCTGCGGCGCCCGATGCCGTGTATAAGCACAAATAGGCCTAATCTTTGGTGCCGGAGAAAGGACCCACAAAAAAGGTTCCAGTGGACCTACTGTGATTAATGGGGTATCCAGGCGTTCGTTGAAACGAAACTTCCCGGAGTTGCTCGAGTAGCAATCTCGGAGGGAAAGCACATCGGACTTAGTTGAACAACGTCGGCTGGCGGAGCCGATGCAGACGCGTCCGTAAGCCACTGCACCATCTAGCGTCTCCTCTGCCACTCCGATACTTTCCTCAAACGCAAACAGACTGCAGGGAAACAAGGACTACCGCTCACAGGTGCTTCACACGAAGCTTACAATCAATCACTAACATTACAGAAACTTGACAACATGCTATCAAATGATGAAAAAACGGCAGTAGGCCCCGACAACTTACACTAGTCAATGCTGGCACATATTTCTGAAGGATCAACAAAAGTCCTGCTTACCTTTTTCATTACAATATAGTAACATGTAAAAGTGCGGAAACACTAGAAAACTGTAATGATAGTTCCATTTCTAAAATGTGGTACACCTCCAACATCATCGAGCAACTACAGACCAATCGCTCTCACCACTTGTTTGGAAAAAACATACGAAAGTGTTATCAATGGTACTCCTGACCCAGACGGGCAGTGCGTACGAGATTACTAAATGAAAGCAAAAACGAATGAGTGAATAAATAAACCAAATGTTCAGGCACAAGTCTGCGCTTACCAAGTGGTATCATAAGCCATGTGCTACCTCTAAGGCAAGAATAATTTTCAAGAAAAATTTCTAGGAGGAGTTTATGCTTGTTGAATAACATATCATGTGAAAAATCACTAAGAAAAAGATTAAAACTAACGAAGCTACTGATTAACTGTAAAGAAAGCTACATTGGGTGGACTGTGCATTTGTGTGCACTATTTCAGCAAAGGGCAGGAGCACATATCTTTTGGCGAATGGCCTTCTAGTGCAATTTTAAGGCATTTGTGCAAGATATTAGAACACACAATTTCTTACAAAATATAACACTGCTTCATATATTGTGGTGTTCTAATCCTGCTTCAAGTAAAAGATCATTCAAGTTTGGCTGCTACATGGTATGTTAGATTGAAAACAATAGTCATTTTAATATGATTATGACATTATGTCTCTTAGATAACATGCAGTGCGATGTACTCTTCTTTTACATAGTCATTTCTTTCAAAATATGTCGCAGTCTAGGAAAACCATTTGCGATTAATGGGTTTGTGGGCTAATTGGTATTGAAGCACAGTGAAGTGATAAATGGCATGAAAAGACACAGACAAATGGAGACAGACATGTGCAGTGGCTCACAAGTGATTTCATTTTCAAAAGTACACAAAATATAAAGCATTTATTTTTTTTATGAGTGAACATGTCTATCTTCTTTTGTCTGTCTTTTCATACTGCAAGCCTGTTATAAGCTAGTGGTATGGGCAGAGGCACCTTGTTTTATGTTCTTTTAACAAAGCCTCTCTATAACACATCTTTTCATTCTGTGTGTTATTTCACTACTCTTCTTGCTAGTTCTTTTTTCATGCAAAGCATATTTTTTGCAGTTCATTTGTCAATATAGGTATCAACACTTTCGTGTTATATATGTTCAGTGACAGTAATAAAAAAATGTGTACAGTATTTCCAGTAACTGTGTCTACAAATACCATGTGTGTCTGTATGTAAAATTATATTTTCTTATTCAGTAGCCATATTTTTTTACAATGCACTTTTTTTAATATTCAGGTTGCATAGCATAGTGGACTCTGCTACTTGCACAGCATGTCTTATTAAACATTACAGAGATATGCATTAAGATGGCATGTACCGTTTCCTGCTTCATATTTGAATTTTTCTTCAATACAGCTCAAAACATTTTTGGATGTTAGTTTACCCATCAGTCTGGGAGGGACAACTGCGCTATCTAGTTTTAGATGCGAAGCAGCTCTTTGACTAGCCTGTGTAAGGCTGTCCTTCCATCCTCACCACTCCCCTTGCCGAAGCTGTGAGAGCGGCGCCAAGTAGCACACGCCCTCCAGGTAGTGTTTGGTGACGTCTCTCTCTCTCGCCAGCTGCGCGCTCGCCACGTGTCAGCTCTCTCTCGCTTCATCCTCTTCACTTCGCAGTGCTCAAGCCCACTACTCATGTGGGCATCACCTCACCCGCTCCACCTCTCTCCATCTGTCAGCAAGAAGAAGCCTCGAGAATATCACGGCGCCAGCAATGTGGATAGCGCGCTGCTGCTTGCCACGGGATCGTGAGTGGAACGCTGTCGAGACATGCTGCCCACTAATGTGCGCGTACCTTTCCCGGCTTTCGCCGGCTTTCAGTTTTCAGTTTCAGTTTATTGAGCGTAATTTGCGAGGGTTAGCGAAGTCAATCGCGTTCGTGAATGGCGACGTCAACATTGACGAGGCGCGAGCCAGGGAAGCTGAATGCAAATGTCAACAGTGGAAGACCAGCGACACCGACGAGGTACAAGTCAAGAACACCGATCCCGTTCGAGAATACAGACGGCATGCGGGTAACACCGACAAGATACAAGCCAAGGAAGCCGAGCGCAAGCGTCTTGAACCCATCCTGCCTCCTGTGTCTATGCGTTTCAAACAAACGTCTACTCGAGTAAACGCTACACCGAGTTTTGCATGAAACCATTCTTCCAGCACCCGCGTTGACGCCCGTTTCAACCGGGTCAGTGCCGTGTGCACCGCTGCTGCTTTGCATTCCATCAGGTTTCCTTTCGGAGAGATGGTCCGTAGTTCTTTAATGTAGTGGTGTGTTAAGGCCCACGCTATGCGCTTTTTAGGGTCCTTGTTAAATGCGGAGTTTCATCTGGGGAATGCTGAGGCTCCAACTTCTCTGCTCTACTACATGAGTTTCATGAGCCTTGTGCACATTAGCAGCGTGCTTAGTGCTCATAAAACAGCGCACAGTGCTTCTCCTTCGTCTTCTCAACTAAAATTAAATATTCAATACCCTCCACCCACCACGAAGCTTTGCACTTTGAGTTCATTAAAGCGAAGACAGTTCCATCGGGTAGCCCCGCCGCGGTGGTCTAGTGGCTAAGGTACTCGGCTGCTGACCCGCAGGTCGCGGGTTCAAATCCCGGCTGCGGCGGCTGCATTTCCGATGGAGGCGGAAATGTCGAGGCCCGTGTGCTCAGATTTGGGTGCACGTTAAAGAACCCCAGGTGGTCAAAATTTCCGGAGCCCTCCACTACGGCGTCTCTCATAATCATATGGTGGTTTTGGGACGTTAAACCCCACAAATCAATCAATCAGTTCCATCGGGTATAGAAGCTGGACAGGTCGTCGTATTACAGAGCCTGACGGAAGTTTATCCGAACAGGTTCTTATATTTTGGTCACGTCCACGATGTATTTCTTGAATTCTTACCGGAGGCTGGTCTAGACGGTTCTCTTTCTCATTCTCATTCTTTAGTCCTTAAAGGAACATTGAAACACTTAAAACGAGATTATGGTGTCATGATATGTAATTTTATGTGGGGAACTCGAAAATCAAATCGAAAATTTGCATAAACTAATGCAAATAACTTTATTTTGCCGAAAACCCGCAGCAGGCGCTGCGGCTGCTATCGTGAGTCTCGCCGCCGCTGTGATTGGTCGAAGCATCATGACGTCACTGTCAGGAAGGTGAGGAAAGCTGACGGCGCTTGCCGGCAGTCAATGCCGTGTTTATCTGTTGAAGGGCTACGCCGTGCTTGCTACCGGGCTGCAGAAATTAGGCGCCTTTTCCTTTTCTAACCACTTATCTGTTGAAATCGGGCAGTTGCTGTAAGTATGGCAAACTGTGAATGTCAGACCGAGTTCGCTGTACATCCGTAGATGTTCGAGCTGGTCACCACTTTAAGGGTGACGACTGAAGCGGCAAAAGAAAACGAGTCCCAACCAGCCACATTCACCCGCGTCAGAAAAATAGAGTGGCACGTATAAGATGCATGCCAGTGCTTAATTTCACTGTTAAACTGTTATAAATTATGAGCTTATCAGTGGATATCAAATTCGATAAGAAAGAGCAGCATCCGCACTAGTAATTCATGCTCACTTTTAGCCCATTGGCATGGTCCCCGCTATGCGCGGGCAGCGGGCAGAAACATTAACTGTTCGTGGATTTTACAGCTCGGAGTGCAGTGTTCTTAATGCAGTCAGTATCATACTTCACAGCGGGCAAGGCCCACGCGATGAATCAGTATGCTACCCCGAAAAGAAAAAAGAGCCAGTTGACTGCCGTTCTTGCTGCAGTGGTGATATGTGCTCTGAACTGCGCTGAAAATTGTGCAATAGTTTGGCTCATATATTGCAATTCTGTTTTTTTATAATGCCGTCTCCTTTTCTAAATTCTGCCCGGTACTACATTGATGATGTGTTAAAAAGGCAAATGATGTATTAGCTGCGCTAGAAGCATGCGACTGTTCTATGGAATAGATGATTTCGAATATGCGTACTGATATCTTTGTACAGGTGTTTTCGCTATAGGTGCTCATGAACGCACTGCATGCAAATGGGGAAAGAGGAGGATCCGAGTGCTACTGCTGCCTCGAATATCGGCAGATGTGCGACTGCCACAGCACGCTTAATCTCGTAGGTTTGAAGTATTTTGTTTTAACTGCAGTGGCCCATTTTGCTGCCATCTTCTAATCCCGAGGAAACTTGTGAAAAGCGACCTCATCGCGACCGTAAGTGCTGCGACATTCATGTGCAGTACAGTAACTCTGCATCGAGAGTCCCCTCAACATTGCGAAAACACAACTAGTGAATGTCAAATGGCGAAAATCTCTAATCAGAAGAACAGAACAGTGCAATGGCCAGAAATCCCCCCGAACTGGCAGAACTGAAGCTTTGCCAGGCAGCAGATCACTGCAGCAGCAAGACACTACCACAAAGTAAATAAGCTAAGCTGACTGAGCGAAGCAGGCGGCCCGGTGCATAGTTGCCTGCCGGGCAGCGGCTCGACCTTGAACGTGGTGTCACCTTCCCACGTGTCTATCTGTCACACTCTTCGGGTGAGGCCCCGCCGATCCAACATCGACGTGCGGCAGACTCGCAAGCTTCCACTTTACGCTTCGGCCTGTGACGCCTGAAAGGCCTCGAAGTGGCACATTTCGAATTTATTTGCGGGTTGGCCGACCCGTGCGGGGTTGCACGTGTGGTGATGTGTGGGCCTGACCGACGCACTCATAGAGCAGACACGGAGTTTGATTACACATAAACAAGCATTTAATCGAAACAAGGGCAAATGCAAGAAAGTTCACGGAAATAACAGAGAGGAATAACACTGATGCGCGATGAGAAAGAAAGGCTATAAAACAAACTATGCTCTATAGGAATACTACAAGAGGTACAAGCACAAGCCAATACGCGGAATGTTAATAAAATAACGACAAAATGGAAATCAGAAAAGAGGGTTACAAGGAAATAATTACAGAATGATCATGGTGGCGCTTTAGAATTTAAACGTGCGACGCAGCGCACACTACAAATATTTAAAAAAAAGGCTGGTTAAAACAAGTTTACGGTTTAACAAAAAAGTCACAATAAAAAGTTCCATACGGACCAAACCAGCCCTTGGTGCACGTAGGGGAGTTGACGGGTGCCGCTGAAGGTCTCGCCGGCTTGGTAGACGACGAGGGTGCCCGGAATTGCAGCCGTCTCAATACGTTGCGCGGGTCACTCCGTGCTCGCCGCCTACGCGAGACTCGCGACACCGACGACCGCACTGGTTGCTGTCTGTACGTCAACTGCCTATGCCGATGCAGTCTAACAGGGGCGTACACGTGTTCCCGTCTCATCTGGGAGTAATTCTCCTTGCTGAGACCGCCGGTTCTCCTTCCGGTCAGGGGCAGGGAAGACGAGCCGGCGCCACGCTGGGTCGTTATAATCGCCGGATGTCGTCTCCCAACACAAAAACGCCCTTCCTTGGAAGATCGGGCCCGCGGATGCTCCGAAAATTGGAGTCGTTTGTGACACTATCTCTCCCGTGCTCCGCCCCTGCGCGTGCGCGTGCCGAGGAGGTGTTTTTTTGGTCGAAGTTTGCTCGCTCACAGCGCCATTGTTTAATCAAACCTCTAGAAAAAACTTTCGTAGCCATGTTGTAAAAGGTCGTGAATCGAAAACATCTTCAGTGTCCCTTTAAAGGCCCCAAAAAGGGGTATTACATAGGGGGGGAGAGGGGGAAGGGTTACAAAAATAGAAAGAGAGAAAAATAAAAAATTATGGTGGCAGAAATGCAGCCACTTCTTTGATGAACTCGGATGAGCAGGTGATTGTAGCGATGTCGTAGGGAAGGCCGTTCCAATCTACAACTACACGAGGGAAAAAAGAAGACGAAAAGGTGACAGTGCGCACTTTGTGGCGAGCAACATTCAAAAAATGACTGGCACGGTGTGATACTCGTGCTGGTAACGAGATGTACGGTGTGATAGCAAGGGAACTGTAAAAAATCTATGAAATAATGATAAGCGAGAAATGCGACGTCAATACGAAAGAGATGACCAATGGGAGGCTGTTTTTAATGATGATACGCTCATGTCGTATGAGTATATGGAGTGAATGAACCTAGCAGCACTATTTTGAAAGAGTTCAAGGACATTGGCAAGATAAGCTTCGGGTGGACACCAATTGAAGAAGCGTATTCAAGTTTAGGCATGATGAACGATGTGTATGCTAAAAGTTTTTTATGTGGGGGAGCTTCCATTAGATGACATTGAAAGCCCCACCTTCGCTCAGGGGGTTCAGTGAGCCAAAACTCACAGGGTCGAGCCAACAATGCTGAGAACAAGAACCGCCTTTAATGCGCGACTCAAAATAATCACGAACAGCCTTCCGGACCAGCTCAACACGGCACTAGCGCACACAAAAAGCCGGAGGGAACAATCCCCGCAGACTGGCGGTCTATCCAACATACACAGTGAAACAATGGCAGGAAATCCAGCACGAAGCATATAACAGCAAGAAATAAAACTCACACGTAACTCGCCGTAGAATACGAGCTATCGACTCGCCTTATAACCCACGCCCTAAAAACCCGCGAGGCCTCGCCCCTGTAGCACGCACGGAGAAAACACGCCTAGCGCGGCCGATGCCACATCTTTACGCTCGCCTGCCACCGAAAAAGCCCCTGGGCTTGTCTCGCACCCCTTCTTATCTCCCCGCCACTTTTCTGCCCCCTGTGGCTTTTTGGATCCTGACTATCGTCCAGCCCATGTGCAATGCGCCTTTGTTCTCCTCTCCCTGCTTCTGCCATGCGTGCTACAGATAAGGGCCCATCGGCCCGACACTCCGCCCCACACAAGAATTGACACTCCCCTGAATGTCATAGTCCACCAACTACTAAAAAAATAATAATGAATACTATAAAAAATACAATATAGTAAACTAAGAAACACTTCCTGATTAGTGTACACAGTTCGTTGGGCACCATAACACATCATTATTAGCCGCGTGTCTGTCGACGCGGTTTGTCGGGCACCACAACACATCACCACTCCTCGCATGTCTTTTTCATGCAGTTGCACTGAACAAAGCTTGCGCACACATGACATAACTCTTGGTGACCTGTCTTTGTCCCGCTGGTTGCACAGAATGGAAAGCGCACGTAGCTTGTGGCGGCGTTCACAGTGGACTGGGCTGGAGTTCCACGACTTGTCAGCCTTGTGCTTTGTCGCTGGCTAGGTAAGAAGCGCTAAAGACGTTGCGGGTGATCTGCGAAAGGCAACATTACTACAGCAGGGCAAGGACTACAACAAAAAAAAAGGGCACCACATCCTGATTGGCAAACAACTCGTATGTTGGCAGCAATGTCGACTATAGTGGGGGAATGAGTTTACACGTCTGGTGGGCGCTCAAGTAAGCGTTGAGGTCACGCACGTTTACAGGGCCTGTTACTCGACCACCGCGTTTGTTTTTGGAAAGGTATGCTAACCTAGAAATTCTCTTTGCAATCACCTAGGGACCGTACCATCGTGGTGGGAGGGAGGCAGCAAACCCCTTGGGTGCGTCACTGAGTGGATGCATGCAGCGGAGCACCTCATCACAAACCGCGAATTCGAGAGGTCGCCTGCCCTTGTTATATTGTTACGCACAAGGAGGACCAGGACGTATGCGGCTGAAGGGGGCCGTTTATTTTGGTCGTGAAGAGAAGCGCCGGAGCGGCCAACAGGTTGATGATCGCAGTGTCGTCTTCTTTCTTCCTCCAGCTTCGGGCAGCCAGCCTGTTCGCCCATCTTCGTTTTCTTCCCAGGCATGCGTAACATTCCTCCCCTCGCAGACGAAGCCCGCCGGGCGAGGTAACTGATTCACCTTGGTGTGTACAACTTCAGTCGAGCGACATGGACTGCTTGGGTTTTAGCGGCTCTTCTACCACTTCTCGTGAGGCGAGCTATTGTGTATGAGCTTCCGTGATTTTGTGGAGAACGACAAATGGTCCGTCGTAAGTGGCCAAGAACTTTTGGCATAGCCCGCGTCTTCGTACCGGAGTCCACAGCCACATTAAGTCGCCTGGATGATAAGTTACAGGCCGGTGGCGGACGTCATAGTGTGCCTTCGATTTTTCCTGTGATGCCAAAGTGCGTAGACGAGCAATACGACGCGCCTCTTCTGCAAGGCAGAGGATTTCGGTGACTGAGAGGTTCTTATGCGCCGAGAATGGCAAAACTGTGTCGAGTGTGTGCCGTGGCGGTCGTGCGTACATCAAGAAAAAGGGGCTATAGCCTGTTGTCTCGTGCTTAGCGGTGTTGAACGCGTACGTTATAAATGGTAGCACGTCATCCCAGTTCTTGTGGTCGGATGCCACATACATAGAGAGCATGTTTACAATTGTTCGGTTGGTGCGCTCCATGAGCCCATTTGTTTGCGGATGGTATGGCGACGAGTGACGAAGGCGGGACTCACTCAATCGAAGGAGCTCTTCTACTATATCTGCGGTAAATTGTCACCCACGATCACTGATGATCACGTGAGGTGGGCCATGTCGGAGGATAACGTGCTGCAGCAGGAACACAGAGACGTCACTGGCAGTTGCGGCTGGTATGGCCGCCGTCTCGCAGTAGCGCGTGAGGTAATCGACACATACAATTATCCAGCGATTGTCCTTAGCCGACTTTGGAAAAGGGCCCAAGAGGTCAATGCCCACCTGTTGGAAAGGTGTGCTTGGAGGTGGCAAGGGCTGTAGAAGACCAGCCGGAGCAGTAGATGGGCGTTTGTGGCATTGACACTGTGTGCAGCTGGCCACATACGTCTCGACTGACTGTCGCATTCCTGGCCAATAAAAGCGTTCCTTAGCACGGTAAAGCGTCCGCGCAGAACCTAAGTGTCCGTACGTAGGATCGTCGTGCATAGCACCTAAAATCGCCGTCCGAAGGCTTTCTGGCACTACCAGGAGGAAACGTGCGCCAGTGCTGGAAAAGTTCTTCTTATATAGGAGTCCGTTGCGTACACAGATATGGCATGCCGTAGGAGCTGTGCAAAGCGATGATAGCCTGGTGTCCTTTCGCTGTTCATCTTTGAAAGTACTGAGGTCCGGAAACTTTGGTGACACAGAAGCTACGAGGTGATCGAGGTCATCGGCGTCACACTCTGTAGTGCTCAGTGGCATGCGCGAAAGGCAATCTGCATCGGCGTGTCGTCGACCACTTTTGTACGAGACTATGAAGTTATACTCTTGGAGCTGAAGTGCCCAGCGCGCTAGACGGCCGCAAGGATCCCGAAGGTTGACGAGCCAACACAATGAGTGGTGGTCGGTGACGACTGTAAAAGGGCGTCCATATAGGTATGACCGAAACCGCTAAATCGCAAATACAACCGCGAGGCATTCTTGTTCTGTGATAGTGTAATTCTGCTCGGGCCTACTCAAGGAGCGACTTGCGTATGCAATCAGGTGCTCGCGGTTACCATAGCGTTGAACTAGGATGGCACGGATTCCTATGCCGCTGACATCTGTGTGCAGTTCGGTTGGAGCTGATGGGTTGAAGTGTTGAAGAATAGGCTGCGACGTCAGGAGGAACTTCAGTTGACGAAAAGAGGAGTCGCACTCCGGAGTCCACTCGAAGGGAGTATTCTTCCGTAGCAAACATGTCAGCGGATATGCGACATCGGCAAATTTAGGTATAAAGCGGCGAAAATAGGAGCAAAGCCCCAAAAAATTGCGGAGCTCCTTCACAGAGCGCGGCACATTGAACGTTTCAACGGCTGCTGTCTTCTGGGGATCTGGACGGATGCCCTCCTGATGGACTAGGTGTCCGAGAACAAGGGTTTGTCGGTCTCCGAAGTGGCATTTATTTGAGTTAAGAACAAGGCCAGCGTTTCTTATGCAAGTCAGTACAGTATCCAGACGTGAATTGTGTTCGCTGAAGGTGCGGCCAAAGATGACATCATCGAGATAGCACATGCAAATGCTCCACTTCAAGCCACGAAGAACAGTGTCCATAAATCGCTCGAACGTCGCCGGCGCATTGCACAGTCCAAATGGCATCACGTTCAATTCAAAGAGGCCGTCAGGTGTTACAAAGGCTGTCTTTTCTTTATCTTCAGGATGCATGGGGATTTGCCAGTAGCCCGATCTTAAGTCTACAGAGGAAAAGTAAGAGGCCGAATGCAGACAGTCTATGGCATCATCAATACGTGGAAGTGGGTACACGTCTTTTTTTGTTACAGCATTCAATCGGCGAGAATCGACGCAAAATCTCCAGGATCCGTCTTTCTTTTTAACGAGAATTACTGGAGCTGCCCATGGACTTACCGACTCTTGAATGATACCGTTTTCAATCATTTCGTTCATGCGTAACAATATTCATTGCAGTGTTCCAGGCGGGCCAGTTCTATGTTCTCCCTGGCTTCCCACAAAGCTTCCCTCAAGCGACTGGAAAGATTCTGTGTGAATACTGTGTAGTTGCAGCGGGGTGATTCGGAGTCATGGGTGAGTGCATGTTTGATGGGGAATTTGAGCTCGTGACCTAAGTGAATGGCTGCCGGAGTAAAGCCAGTTGACCGGTTCACGGTTGTTCGAGTGGCGAATGCCATTTTCTGTGCACGGGCATCCCAGTCCCTGTGCCGGTCAGTGAAAACCACCAACATTGTTTTGAGGTTTCTCTTGGCACGCTCACTATGTTGGCCTGAGAGTGGTAAAGTGTCGTTCTTTTGTGGTGTACACCAAGAACTTTGCAAGTGTCCACAAATATTCTACCTGTGAAATATGTGGCATTGTACCTGTGAAGTATATGTGACAGCAATGCCAGAAAGGAAGCAGGAATGATTTTAGTATTTTTGAGCAGTCTTGATGTGATTTTGTTGGCACCAGCGGATGATGACAATTTGAACCTAATAATAAGGCAACAAATACCATCTACGGAAAAAGAAATGTCGGACATTTCTGGCATGACTAAGGTAGAAAAATCTGGTAGAGGAGTGTTGGTCTCCAGAGTGAGGACTAATGAAAAAGTTGAGTTGATATAATATTAGCACACTCGATGCCCGGTAAAGGATCACCTGTTTCGTTTGGAATAGTGATTGTTTGGTGCGACTGAGGGTTTATGGTTTGCCAAAATTTTTTGGGGTTATCTGACATCATGCGTTGTAGATCATTATGATAGAAGGAGTGCTTAGTTGTGCGAATGGCGTTCAATTGTGCGCGTTCTCATTATGATAAAAGAAGCGCTTAGTTGTGCGAATGGCGTTCAAATGTGCGCGTTCTGTTTCATAGTATCTGTCCCATGCGCCCGGTTTTCTGTTCATTTTTGCGTATCGAAACAAACATTTCTTTTTATTATTGAGTTTATTAAGGAATTTATTATATCATGGCTGATGTCGGTTTGATGGAACGATGCATGTCGGTATGTACTTATCTGCGAGGCTGTTAAGTTTATCTTTGAAGAGAGACCAGTTATCATCTACTGACTGTAGATGAAATCGTGATTCGAAAGTTTCATAGAATTCATGCAGTTCACGGGTTATTGCGTCATAATCGCCTTGATCATATCGACGAATTGTCTTTTTACATGGACAGCGTACAATGGGAGCAATAGTGAACGCTACGTGAATTATTTTATTATCACTAATTTTACGAAGGTAGTCAATGCTAGTAAGGCTATCAGGATGAGTGGTTAGTATAAAATCTAAAATGTTCTCGGTAGCCTCGGTTACACGTGTTGGTTGCGTGACCAGTTGAGTTAGGTTAAAATTAAGACAAACGTAAAAAAAAACCTTAGAACCAGCTTGGTTAGAGCGTCGCAGTGCTGAAGACCGGTCGATCTTTGGGTAATTAAAATCACCAAAAAGTATAATATGGGCATTTGGATACTTTATAGTTAGCTGACTTAAAATGCCATAAATCTGGTAAAGAAAATCAACCGGACTGTTTGGAGGGCGGTAGCAAACGCCAAGGAATAGCGGCTGTGGACTCACGTTGGATTTTAACCATAAAACTACTTATTCGGAGGATATGATTCGTAGGGTGCAGGATGATCGTTTATTTACGGCGATAAGAACACCGCCTTTTCTCGATTCTTGTCAATATTTGCGAAACACTGCAAAGTTTGGAAAGTCTGTGACAATTTCCTCATTGGAAATGTCATCACTAAGCCACGTCTCCGTGAGCACAAAAAAGTTGCTTTCGAAAGATGACAAGATACCTGACATGATATTACGTTTCAGAAGAAAACTGCGCACATTAAAAAAGATAACTGATAAAAGAAGGGGTGGTTCACGATCATGTGTAGCAAGTTTATTTGGACGTAGCTTGTTACGTGGTAGCTATATTTTTTTGACTCGTTGGCTTGATTTGTCAAAAAAGTATTGCTTGGAACCGATACACAGCTTTTGTACTGTAGTAAAAAAGGTGCCGATTTCGTTTTCGCAAATGAAATAAAATGCTTTCGCACGGTCTGAGTGTGTTTTAAAAAGTCTTCACCAATGCTGCACGCAGTACCTTTCAGCTTTTGGCCATTGCGCAAAATTGCTTCGTTTGTTATAAAGGTGCCAGATTTCACAATGATAGGGCGGTTCTGGCCTGGATTATAGCGTCCAAGCCGATGGGCACGCTTGATGTCTTTCGTTTTTACATTGAAGTTTAAATGATCTGAGCAGTGCCTAATAATTATTTCCTCAGATCGTACGAATAATTCGTTTGAATAAATGTCTGGTATGCCATAGAACAATATGTTTTCACATCTAGAGCGGTTTTCCGCATCTTCCAATCTATCTTCTAGAGAAGATACTCGACGAGCGGTTAAGATATAGTCAGCTTGCACGCTCTGCAGCTGCTGTTTCATGGGTTTAATCTGCTGACCGTTGGTTTCTACTGTAGCTTGTCTTTGCTCAGTTCCGAAAGGGTGTTAGCCGTTTCTTTCAACTGTGTTTTCAAATCTTACACGTCTACAAGTAACTTTGACTGTCCTACTGTCAACTTTTTTAGTTCTGCCAAGGCGGCGGCCATGTCAGGACCAGGGTTAGTCTCGATATCACCAGCGAGCAGCAAGAGAGAGCGTACAACCAAAACACAATCACAAGCAATCAACAACAAACACTGCGGGCTTGGCAGCTGCACGAGAAAGTAGTTACTGTTTTTTAGCAAAAAGGCTGTATGATTCACTAACCTGCATGGCAAGGGGAAACTTATAAGACGTCTGCTTAGCGGCACAGCCACTAGGCCCACAGTGGAATACAGAAAGGTGAGGTGCTCCTATAGCCAGCGTTTCGAGTAGTGTCAATGTCAGTGGTGTTTGCCACGATGAATTGATGATGGTAAGCTCCGATTGCGGTGTCTCTTTCCACTCCCAAGCAGTGCTGGCGTTGTGCGTAGGGCACACCTGTCATTGCCACGGGCCAGCCTTGGGATGGCAGATTCGACTCGGGGGTTCGTTGATATCGAGGGAGCTTATAGTATGAGCATTTTTGTTCAAGGTACGGCGCTGTTGCAGGATAGAGGCACACACGCGCATTGCGCACTCTGCGAAAAGAAGAGGTCAGGAAGGATCATCAAAATGGTTGCTCGGATGAACACGTGCATGGCAAGTGGAAATTTGTGAGGCGCCTGCTTAGCCGCACAGCCACCAAGCCCACCCAGAAGCCGCACCACCACGCTCCCCTTTCTATGAACTTTCACTAAATTCTTCTTTGAGAGTAGTAGTGTTGTAGCTCTTCACCGAACGGTACTCTGGCCAAAGAGATTTTCATTGATGCTTGCTTGAAAGTCTATGCGTTTTCTGTATAGATTACATCAGGCAAGCCACGACGAGCTATAAATCCGTGAAACGTGAGTAGGGAACCTTCTATTGATAGGTCGGTGGCTAATTCAAGATGTACTGCTTTTGTGATGGCACAATTAAAGAGTACGGTGTAGTGTCTGGTGTAACTGCCTTTCGCATAAAGTGGTCCAGCAAAATATATTCCAACTGCTTAAAAGGGATCTGATCGGCGTACTCATTCTCTTGGTAAGGGTACTACAGGTGCCCTGCTTAGCTTTGAGCGGCTCTTGAGACAAGTGTTGCAAGCTCTGAAAATCTCCTTCACCGTTTGTCATCCGCACAGTACCCAAAATTTTTCTCGAAGTTCAGAAAGGGTATCTTGTAGGCCTTCACGGAGTGTTCACTTATGAATATCTCTTACTTAATATTTGTAAACTGATAAAGTGGAGGCAGCGAAATAGGGTGCTTGACTTCTGCTTTCTCTGAGAATTGCAGTCATTCCCTTACACACAACCGTCGTTTCCTGTCGAGAAAAGGATGAAGCATTGCTATATCAGACTTGTTATGCAACTGTTGTTCCTTTCCAATTTGACAGGTTTCTTCCGCATAAGCGTCCTCTTGAGCCACCTTTACCCAGTAATCTTCTATGCCGCAGATTTCTTCAGCTATGAAGTGCGCTTTGCCACTGATACGTGCATCCTTGCAACTATTTATGAAAAGAAATACCCAAGCAGTTATTCGTAATACTTTCTTCAAGCATAAGTGATGTTGAAGGTCCAAAATAGGCATGTATGTTCTCACACGTAGAGCTTGCACGACAACTTCAACTTCATTTAAGTCTACATGATCACAAGGTAAGTTTTGAAGGCTGTTCGGGGGCCATCTATCCTTCATTTTCATTAAACATGGTGGTAGTGTTCATCACAATGTGTTTTTCTTCAGAAGTTGCACTGGTACTTACGTGGGAGGTAATCTGCCGGATTATCCATACAGGGGGAGTCGCCATTGGCAACTCGGAGAACCTGCTTGAATATCAGTGTACTTGTCACAAAGCTTTCCATTTCTTTGAGGATCCAGTGTAGTGCGACCTTGGAATCTGTCCGAAAGAATGTTTCCAACCTGCAGATATTAAGAACATTTTTCAGAAAGTTCCTTAGCCTTGCTCCAGGCAACAGGCCAAGTAATTCCAGTCTTGGCAAAGTCACTTTCTGGAGAGGGGCCACTCGTGACTTTGCCATAATGAGGGGACTATGAGTGACATTCTCTTGATCAAGGAATTCGAAATATGCACGAGTTTCACATGCCTTCTGACTAGCATCATGAAATATATGAAGTTGCATGTTGTACTTGTTAGCCCAGTCTTCACCCAATGCACGATAGTCATAGAAGGAAGGCACTGCAGATTTGAGCACCATTTCTTCCACTGCACGGCAATGTCTTAAGGTGAATGTATGTCCCAATCTGCTTTTCGTTGCCACAGCTTCTGAAACAATTGCTTGACCTGAATGCTGAAAGGTGCGACCATTTCCAGTGAGTCGAATATTCTTGACACTGCTTGCAGCACAGATATCTCTTACAAGGCCTTTGCCCCTTCTCCAAGAAGCTTAACGCTGATTTTCCTGCTAATGTCATCTGGTCTGTCAGAGGATCCCACAGGAGCACCAATATCTTGACTACTCGTGCGCTTGCGTCATCTCCTTCAAATGTACCAATGATGTTGCTAAGCAGTTTGGAATTCGATGACCATTTTGTTAAATGCATTCCCGCTTGTTCCATAATAGCATTTGCATCTCTGTATGTTCTTTTTGCTAAATAGACATTTTCGGCACCATTGAGAAGGTCATCAACGTTGAATGATGCTGCAAGCCGCTTGGCCGTTTTTTTCGGTTAGACCTTTCACTGCCTTCAAGTGAGCTTGTAGTGTGGCGTTGAGCAGCAATGGATTTGACACGGTGCCATAGGAAACCCTTGTCATGGGCCGTTACTCTCAGAGTGTATTCTTTTTAAACCATAGTAATCTTGGTGCATCTTTGGCTTCCATTTCACGCTAATGTGAAGAAAGGCTTTTTCTATGTCAGCTGTCAGAGCAACACAGTTCAGGCAATAGCGTATGAGAAGAGTAACCTAGTCAGTTAGTAGCTTTGGTTCCTTCTCGAGATGCTCATTTAGAGACGAGGAATCAGGATCCTGAAGGATGCATCAAAAACTACTCTTACTCGAGCTGTCATGGCCTTGGTTCGCACAACTGCATGATACAGCATATAGGAAATCCGAGATGATTGCTCCATAACTTGATTAGTTATGCTCTCGGCATGCCCTATCTTCATATACTTCCTGGTGGTGGGATCATATTCCACGGCAAATTCTGGATTGCTGTTTATTTTCTTCCCCAATAGTTCAGTCGCTTCATTGCTTGCATTCAGTTATCATGTAGTTGTCCACAGCTTTCTTTCCACAGAAACGCGACTTGACAGGGACCATTGAAGAAGGTAACCTCTTGTTCATATATTCTTAGTACTGTATTCTTTTCTCTTTGGTTGGAGTGTTGTCGGCTGGCATAATTCCGATGCTCTCCAACTCCCAGAACTGCCATAGAATCTCGTCAGTAGAGTCAACAGACGTACTTAGTCACAAGACGTATACGTTCAGACCTGATTCCAAAGAGGTGCATAAAGAAAGTGCTCCTTGCAACATCCATCCAAAAAAAGAATCCATTGCCCCTAATCTTTTCTGTTCATGGTATCACTTCATCGCTCCCGACATGAATTGCCCAAGCTGATCAGCACCGATTAAAAGGCTGATTCCCGAAACTGCAGCCATGCTTGGTATCAACAACTTATCAGCAAAAAGATAGCTGTTGGTTTCGATGTCTCTGATATGGCCCACTAGTGCTTACACAATATCCTTGCAGATGAAGGATACTTCAATGACAGTTAACACGTACTACTCTTTGGTGTCATACTGACTGCGAAGTTTCAGTTCAACGACACGATGTTGTCTCGGAATGGAACTTGTGTGTCAAAATGTATTCAACTGTAAACTGATCCAAATTATTTTAATCCAAGTGACTTATAGACACATCTTCACGAATAAATGTATGATGGCTTCTGTTGTCTACCATGCCGTGAATATATGCCTTTTTCAGTGTCCCATGACCCATGCCTTAAATGTTTGCAATAAGACATTATAATCTACATACGAATGAGAGCTGGTATGCAGGCTGTTTGCAGTTACGGAGCCTTCTTGTTCTTTCTTCTTAGGTTTCCACTTGTGATCGTACAATGAAGAAATGTGTCTACCTCCACATGTCCCACACTTGACTTTTCTGTATCAGTCCTTAGCTAGATGTCCTTTTATGGTGCATCGATAACATTGCTTCTTGGTAGCCAATTTCTTCAACTTTTCTTCAAAGGTAATACTGCTGTCACAAACTAGAGTTGCGTGCTTTGCAGATAAAAAAAAAAACACAGTCTTTATCTTTAGATTTCGACGAAGACTGCAAGACCACTGCTTTTGGTAGAGTGGCGTGCAAGTTTCTTTTGTCTTCAGGTGGACAGGCGCCTTTATTTTCTTTAAAGTCATGAACTTGACTTCTTTCACGGCTTTCAACTTTCACACCAAGATACGTGAGGAGTTCATGCAACTGTTTCTCGGCTGTGGCTGTCGATGATGAGTCATGCTGTTGTTGTTCAGAGCCTGCAATGTCTGTCGTAGACTGTGGTAACCTTAAGTTGGCTTCTTTCTGGTAATAACCAACGACAATGTGTGTTGGCAATGCCTTCAACAAAATATCTGTTATCATAGTTGCATAACTGGCAGGACTCAGGTTTAATCCTTTCAGACCATTGATGTGACACAGCACATAATCCAACAGCTTTTGAAGGTTGTGGACGTCTTCCAACGAATCAACAGCTGGTAGTGCACACACTTGGCGCAGATGATCCTGTATGATATGCTGGTTATCTCCGAAACGACTCTTTATAACCTCGATGGCATTGTCGTAGCACTCGGCCGTCGCTTGCAGACCGGAAGTCACGGTGGCTGCATCTCCTTTCATAAAATTTTTTAGATATTTAATATTTCGTCCTTTTGTCAGGTTTTCATTTTCATAAGCAGAGGCCCTAAACTGCTCCCAAAAAGAAGGCCAGTGGCAGAGCTGTCCGTCAAATGTCTGCAGCTCGAGTGGGGAAAGCTTGATTGCCTTGTGCAGTGCGTGATCCTCGGGCATCTGGGATGGCTTTGGAGCTGGTGACTGGGTTGTCCTAGAAGAATTGTTTTGACGGAATTACCACTCCCGAGCCTTCAGCTGACCCAGCCTTCCTAGCACAGCATCTTGATATATTAACACAGCTTCAAACTCTGTTGCAAACTTCTCTTCTGGAGTAAGCTGTTCCATATCAGCATTAACCTTATTTAAATCGGCGTTGTTTCCTGGTAGCCATTACATAAAAGATGAAATCTTTGCACTGTCAGCACTTTCCATCATCTGTCAGATGAAATGCGTATTCATCTGTCGTGGCGTGGCTCACTTAATTTTCAGTGCTTTGACACGATTCATCTGGTGCTTCAACGATGCGTGACCGTGCCCACATCAGTCGACTAGTCAGTTATACTGTCACGGTGAAAAGCAGTGGCATATGTCGATTCAGGATGTCCTGTCTGGCTTTCTTCTAAGGTTGCCGCTGTCCTCACTACGTGCTGTCTTTCGTTTGAAAGTTCTCAATTAGCATTGGAAGCATGTTTTGTCCCGGTGAGTTCTCCCAAGGGGGTTTCGGCACCACTTTGTCAAATAATTAGTCACGGCATATGAAGAAACAAGACTATATTTTCATTATTTACAGAAAAAGTTCGAACATAGTTAATGGTGCACACTTCCTCCCTTCTCTTTTTTCTTAAGAGCTCCTGCGTTCTTCTCGACTCTTCATTTTCTCAACAAAAGGTTCAATATAGCTTGTTAGGCATATTAGCAGCACATCAATGTGGCGTACTAATTTATGAATTTCCACTAATATGGATGTCTTTCTTGACTTTACAAGTTTGTATCAAGACTCACTCTAGTTTGCCGTGATATGGTGTGATAAAATGAAAAAAAAGATGAATTGTACAAAAAGCGGGAGGAGGGACACCCACATAAAGAAAAGCGTCTCAGCTTTCTGCTCTTAACTATAGGTTTTGCCATGCCTGCATGCTGGATCAGAGGCATTGCAACCTTTCTACACCTTATCTTGTTTTGCGTTGCCTCTGGGGTCGACCCACCTTCGACCAAGCTGCCTCTGGGGTCAACCCACCTTCGACCAAGCAGTGATGTGCTGTGATGACGTCACCGTGTGATGTCGCTATGACCTCTTCGTGTGTTGACATTTTTTACCATTTGTCTTGATGTCACGGACGCTCCCATCGACATCGTGCGTTGCTGAGCCATGTCCAGGGAAAAGGGTATCCTGGGGGTTGAGCCGACGTCGGGTTATTGGACCTTTAAGGGCCCCCCGGCAGAGGCAACACACCTCTTTGGCCCTAACTTCAAGCAGACGGCACCCCTGGGCTGACTCTCCGAGGGGAAATCGGCGGTCGCCTTTTGCTATCCACCCTTTCCTACCCTTTTCTTTCCTATCTTCTTTCCTTACTGTCCTGTCTTCTAATCCTTTCAGTTACTTCCTAGTTTTCGTAGGCGGCCTGAGTTAACCTTAGGTTTCATATCTAGCCTTGGATATATTATATTGGGTTATAGCAGCTATGTATGCCTGGTCTCTACATGTGCTACCCAAGCATTGTAGCGTCCATTTGTTGGGCTCGATGGTGGGTGGCTAGCATAGCTGCTGAATCATAAAACATTTCATGGGTATTCCCTTCCCTCTACTTTCTGATCGCTCTCTCAAAAGAGTGCGCACCGAAGTGACATCGAGATTTTTTGCATCATACAAAGACAATTTCCCCGGTATCATGTAATCCACAGCGAGCGAACCAACAAGCCAGCGAGAGGTGTCTCACCTTTCCTTGTTGCCAAATGCCTCCAAGAAAAACTAGGACCCCCCGCAGGGGCGCCTGCCCAAGTAGGCGTTTGGTGTGTAGCGACACCACGGACCCGAGCTAATAAGGGAGTTTTGGCTCCCTTCCACACCTAGCCGTGCATGGCTTTGCCGTGTCCGGGGAAAAGGGGATCCTGGGGGTTGAGCCGACGCTGGGTGATTGGACCTTTAAGCCCTCCGGCAGAGGCAATACACCCCTTTGGCCCCCACTTCACGTAGACGGCACCCGTGGGCTGACCCAACCAGCCGAAATCAGCAGTTGCCTTTTCCTATTTCTCTCTCCCTAGATCTTCGCTTTTATTGCTCACTTCTTACCTGTCCTGTTGTCTTCTCTTTTCCGTTTACTTCCAAATTTCTTGGAGGCTAGGGTAAACCCTGGGGGACTGACCTCCCTTGGTCAGAACCACAGGGTTATAGTAGCAATGTATGGCTATCGTGTGTATACGTTCTCCTTGTTGGACTCCATGGTGGGTGGCCAGCATAGCTACCGAATAAACATGCTTTTCTATGGAAAAAAGTACCCCCCTTTCCACTATGATCGGTCCCATAAAAAGGGTCGCACCGAAGCAAATAGAAACCTTCTTACTAAAGAGAGCGATTCCACCAAATTCTTTGTTGTAACGTCATTGACTGAAACTAAGAATCAGGACATATCGCCATTCCCAATTGCAAAAGCAATCAAAGAATGCATTGGAAGCAATTACAGTGCAAAAAAATTAATTCAGGAGATCTGCTCATAGAAGTGAAAAACAAAGAACAAAGTGATAAAATTAGACAGCTTTGACAAATCGGACAACATGAAGTCCGTGTAACAGCTCACGGATCTCTCAATTACATGTGAGGTGTAATATCGGGCAATGAACTGCTCAAGTGCACTGACGCAGAAATTGAGGATGCTTTAGCGGATCAAGATGTACTTGCCGCATGAGCAATCATCATTCGTAGAGATAAGAAGAAAACCCGCACAAGGAATGTAGTACTAACATTCACAAGCACTACGCTTCCTGCTGCAGTTAAGGTAGCGTACCTTTACTTACGTGTGAGGCCCTACATACCCAATCCTCGCAGGTGCTTCCGGTGCCAGAGGTTTGGGCATGGGTCTCATTCATGTCGTGGTAGTCCAACCTGCATGAAATGAGGCCAGAATGAACATGATGATGGCGAGTGCACTAACCCTTTAAACTGTGTGAACTGCAAGGGGCCCCTTGCAGCGTACTCACGCTCCTGCCCAGAATGGCAAAAAGAAAAAGACATACTTACACTGAAAACCAAAGAAAACATATCATATCCAGAAACGTGCAAGCGAGTGGTTCTTGCCCAAAAGAGCACTTACGCTGAAGCGGTGCGAAGGGGGAAGGCACCGCCGACGGTCTCTGTGGGCACATAGGTCGAACTGCAGGACCTAGCGGCCACGGCGCGTCCCCCAGACAAGAGCGAAAAAAAGGCACCAAGTGCCTTTTTTCTGGGAGGCCCCAAAGCCTCGACCAGTGTTGGTGTCAGCCAACCTAATGTCGAGGCAAAAGAGGTCTCAACAATGGTGCCAAGTAGCCAGCCTCACTTGAGGAGGCCAGCATCCTTGCCAGGCACCAACACTGTTGAGCACCCTGGTCGTGCTGAGTCTATGGACGTAAGTCCATCGGACACTGAAAGCCTGACAGACGTTGCTCCAACCAGCAGGGTGATCAGGCAGCCCATCATTCCTCCCTGCCAAGGAGGGAAAGGGAGCCGAAACACAATTTAGGCCCCACAAAAAAAAGTGACGAAGCACACGTATAGTGTTGCTTTTTAGCTTATGCACAACTAACTCAAAATACTAAAGTTTATACACATCATTTCACGTAATGGCATACATCATCCATTGGAACTGCAGAGGCATGACACGAAACTTAAGCGACATTAAGGACATATTTACAAGCTTCTCTCCTGTAGCGTTATGCTTGCAGGAAACGAATCTGGGACCAAAAAACACCAAAATACTAAAAGGTTACACTGTTATACGTCGCGACCGCTCGCAAAGCAACCGGCTGTCTGGCGGCGTCGCCATTGTTGTCCAAAGTGGTATTGCGGTAAGAGAAGTTATAGTTAACAGTTTCATTGAAACGGCTGCAGTCACCATTTCACATAAAACTAGTCATCACATAAAACTACAATTATTTGTTCGATATACATTCCACCTCATACACATTTTACTGTAAAAGATCTGAATTGATTGCAGAACAGCTACCTAAACCTTCTTTAATGGCAGGAGATTTCAATGCGCACAACATACTATGGGGTAGTGTAAAGACAGACAGTAGAGGGCAGGTAATTGAAGATTTTATTCTTACTAACAATGTGTGTCTTTTAAACACTGGATCACCAACATACTGCTCTTCAAGCACAGGAGCCATGAGTTGCTTGGATTTGGCACTGTGCTCAAGCTCACTGTTTGCTGACTTTACATGGGAAACAATAAACAACCCTTACGGTAGTGACCATCTACCGTCGATTGTGAAACTAACATCACCACTTCCGACCATACGCTCTCGACCACAGCGTTGGAAGCTTCACAAAGCTAACTGGCCTTTGTTCTCACAGAGAGCTAATGTACAGGATGAGTTTTCTGAACACCTAACAATAGATGAAATAAATGACAAGATCACTGATTGCATACTGTCTGCGGCAGAGCAAGCTATTCCCCAGTCTTCAGGACTAGTGGGAACAAAGCTAAAGTCATAGTGGACCAGTGAGTGTGCAAAAGCCAAAAAACTACAAAATAAAGCATGGTGCAACTTCCGTAGGTACCCCACATGTGACAACCTCCTTGCATTCAAACAAGCTAAAGCAAAAGCACGATATATTCAAAGAAATGCAGAGAAATCGTCCTGGCAGAAGTACATATCTACAATAAATAGCACAACCACACCCAAGAAAATGTGCAACCAGGTTAGAAAATTCAGCAGCGACTATTCCTCATACGCGATACCCATACTTACAGACCCAGGCACACAGACATCTCTAGAGGAGCAGGCGAACATTTTAGGTGAACATTTTTACACTATATCCACTTCCGCTAATTACACGCCATCCTTCCTGGCATACAAACAGACAACCGAAAAACAAAAACTGCCCATAACCGGTGGCCTATATGAGCCGTACAACGCTCCCTTGACACTCCAACAGTTAAGCACAGTGCTTTCGGCGGGAAAAAAAAGAACAGTCGGTCCAGACAGAATTCATTACGCAATGCTCGCGCACCTTTCTCAAGTTGCCGTGCAAACATTATAAAGTTTTTTAACGTGATTCGGAAAACTGGCAAAATGCCCGCAAAATGGAAAATGGCAATCATAGTACCATTTCTAAAGACTGGAAAACCACCGACTTTACCGGGTAGCTATAGACCCATAGCACTTACAAGCTGTATGGCAAAATCATCTGAAAGTGTAATAAACAGAAGACTATCGTACACCCTTGAAGTAGACAACCTACTAGATGATCATCAGTGTTGGTATAAGAAAGGCCATTCAACCGATCGATCATCTTGTTCGTCTCGAACACACAGTGCGTGAGGCCTTCTTTCATAGGCAACACTGACTAGCAGTGTTTTTTGACCTGGAGAAGGCCTACGACACCACGTGGAGATGCGGTATACTGAGAGACCTCGCAAATCTCGGAATACGCGGAAGAATGCTTAATTGCCTCTCTGACTTTCTATCAAACTGAAACTTCCAGGTACGGTTGGGCTCCACACTATCGTGGGTTTTTGTCCAAGAAAGTGGTGTGCCGCAGGGTTGCGTGTTGAGCACTACACTGTTCGTAGTCAAAATGAATTCAGTTAACGAAGTAATCCCACCCTCCATCATGCACTCATTATGTGTTGACGATCTTCAGATAGCATGTCGGGCCTCAAGCATATCCACATGTGAAAGGCAGCTGCAGCTAACCATGAACAAACTGACTAAATGGGCAGATCAAAATAGCTTTCGCTTTTCTACCCAGAAAACCGTTACCCTACTTTTCTCACAAAAGCGCGGATCAACAGCAGTGTACTGCCACTCAAGTCAGAACACCAGTTCCTAGGCCTAGTCTTTGACAGGAAACTAAACTTTATTTCCCACATGAATTACACAAAAAAGAAAGCAAACAAAGCGCTCAACATTCTGAAAATACTATCGTGGAAACACTGGGGTGCCGATCGAGTCTGCCTTTTACGCATATACCGCTCGATTGTGCACAGCATACTTGACTACGGCAGCGTTATTTACGGTTCAGCCAGAAAGTTTAACCTCAAACGTCTTGACCCAATACATTATCATGGATCGCGCTTGGCGACTGGAGCGTATAGAACCTCACCTGTCCAGAGCTTATATGCTGAGAGCAACGAGCCGTGCCTAGAACAAAGAAGAGCGCTACTTACTGTATGCTATGTTCTAGGAACCAGATCTAAACCAAGCCACATATGTCACACTATTGTCTCTCACATCGGTACCAGAATACAATACAACATCTGACCGCACACTATAAGACCACTTCTCCTGTGCTTTGAAGAAATATGTCTAGACTACAAAGTACCGAATCAGGCACTAAGCGTTGTCTGAATGCCGGAAAGACCGGCTCCATGGTTGGACTTTTCGCACTACAACGACTTTGCCTTAACTCATCTAAGGAAGAAGGAAACTCCACGAGAACAAATTATCCAGGATTTCCTAGTCGTACAAGAAAAATATAATGCACACTCTGAATACTTCACTGATGGATCAAAAACACAAGAATATACAGGAAGTGCTGTCATATCAAAACACTCAGAAACATGTATAAGACTGCCATCATTCGTATCTATCTTGACAGCAGAAGTATATGCTCTTTTGATTGCTCTCAAAGAAATTTTATCAAGAAATCACAAAAAAGCTGTCACATACACTGACTCACTTAGCGCATTAAAAGCCCTACATTTAAAGTCAGAAAATTAACCGTTTCTTGGGGACATTTTACAGAAGCTAGAAAGAGCTGAGAAAAATGGCAAGACAATCCGGCTTGTATGGGTGCCGAGCCATGTTGGTATCCCGGGAAACAAAAAGGCAGACGATGTAGCAACAAGGGCAGGTCATCAAAACATAGCAGAAATAAGGGCATCATTCAGAGACTGTTTCAACAGTTGTCAGACTGCCTTTAGGGCAAAATGGCAAGAAGAGTGGCAGGCTCAAGTGCATAACAAGCTTCAAATTATCAAACCTATTTTACAAGAATGGAAGTCTTGCAATCACCAAAGGCGCTTCATTGAAGTAACACTATGCCGGCTGCGTATAGGTCATACTCACCTCATGAATAACTTTTTATTGTGCAGAGAAGATCAGCCAGAATGCGAACATTGCAAGGAACCTCTGACTATCAATATTTTAATAACATGCCCAGTCTTTGAAAAAAGTGGACACGTTTATTTTAAACAATTTTACAGAACACAAACACCTCCGCACCCAATGTTAATACTATCAGAAAATGCACCCTTCTCCATACAGGAAGTTTTTAGGTTTCTAGATGCTGCAGGTCTTCTAAACAAACTGTAAACAGAAATCTGTTTTTCACCTCACATTTTAACCCTAATATAATCACCTAGTGTCTGGCGCATCATAGTCATTGTTGCTTTTGCGCCATAAAACCCAACGTAACTAACTAAAAACTAGGACCAGGATATAAGGTCAGTAAAATGCCAAGCGGAGATCTTCTTCTTGAGATCTTTCGTAAGTCCGAACATGAAAAACTTGCCAGCCTTGAGAAATTAGGAGATATCTCCATAACTGTGACAGCACACAAATCAATAAATACGGTTTGTGGTGTAGTGAAAGACAATGACCTGATTACACTGAGGCATAATTATTACACGGATGGAAAGAGCCAAATGTGATTGATGTTAAGAGAATAATACGCAGGGATAACAAAGAAATACCAACCAAGCACCTAATCCTTACATTCGACTTGAGTGGGCTCCCAGAACATAATGAAACAGGGTATATGAAAGTTCGTGTCAGAGCATACATTCCTAATCCCAGACGATGTTTTTCGGTGCCAGAGGTATGGCCACGGATCTTTGAGTTGCCGTGGACGGCCAACGTGTGCAAAATGCAGGGAGCATGAACACTCCTCTGATGATTGTAACAACACACCCCACTGTGCGAACTGTGATGGTGAACACCCTTCTTACTCCCGATCATGCCCTGCATAGAAAAAGGAAAAAGACATTTTAATTTTCAAATTCAAAGAAAATGTATCATTCAAGGAAGCACGAAAGCGGTTCTCAGTAGTACAACACACTACATGTGCCGATGTGACATGCGAGGGGCAGTGTCGCAACAGCCAGTGGCTTCTGCTCAGACCTCGCGCAGGGATGCAGCGGCTAAGCCACCCACCCACCCCCCAGGCGGATGCAGCACCTGCTGCTGCCGTGCCCTCAACCAAAAACCAACAGCTTAGTGGCCTCTACGGCTTCTTCTCGTGAGTTAAGGCTGAAACAACAGTCTGCGCGCACTATGCGTTCATCCAGCGTATCCAGCGAGGCGATAGATACATCCCCAGTCACCTCGACACCAGTGGTGTCGAAGGAGTGGCACTGCTCCCTTGAGCGTGTTGCTATGAACAAACAACCTATAACAGCTCCTATAAAACAAATCCTCATGTGCAGAGTACTTTTCTCTTCTAGGTAGTAATGGCTGCAGAGATCCTGCAGTGGATTGTTAAAGGCCTTTTACATAACCTAGATAACGTGCAAGAACAAATTAGCATCTTTAATCCTGAAGTACTCTGTATACAGGAAACACACCTACAGTCAAAAAACACAAAATTCTTAAATCAATATGTCATTTTTCGTAAGGACCGTACCGACCGCCTTGCCTTGTCAGGTGGGGTAGCTATCATTTCAGTAATGTTCATCGCAAGCAAGCGGTTACAACTTCAAACTTTTTTGGAGGCAATAGCCATACGTGTCATTTTGCTTAATATAACCGTAATTATCTGCTCTCTATTTCCCCCCAGATCAAGTGCTTAGCAGGGCTGATTTTGAAGGCCTAGTTAAGCAGCTCCCAGAGCCATTTATTTGAACTGGCGATTTCAATGTACACAACTCACTCTGGGGAAGACTCTCGATGTGATGCATGGGGCCGCTTGATAGAGCTGTATCTCTTGAACTCTGGCACATATTCTCAACAAAACACAACCACCATATTACAGCACCACACACAACACTTATTCTGTGATAGACCTAACACTCTGCTCAGCCACTCTTTTACCCTGCTTTGATTGGGAGGTAGTTCAAAACCCCTGCGGCAGTGACCACTTCCCTATCTGTCTCAAGACCACAGAGGAGCATTCTATACCACGTAACCCTCAGTGGAAATTAGCATGCGCAGATTGGGAAAAGTTCTCCCGTATAACTTGTATACCTAGAAATGCTTTTAATGAATTTGACATAAACGATACTATTGCACATTTTACCGCTTTTATAGATGATGCTGCTCTAGAGTGCATTCCCATGACAAACGAGGTCAAAAGAAAAAAGCGTGTTCCATGGTGGAATGACCAGTGCAGAAAGGCGCGGAAAAAGCAAAATAAGGCATGGCGTCTGCTACGCCAGCATCCCACGGCAGAAAATGTTGAAAACTTCAAACAAGTAAAATCCGAGGGCAGGTGCACTCTTCGTAGTGCTAAAAGAGATAGCTGGGTGAACTATCTCTCGAGTATCAACTGATATTTACAAGCAGTAAAAGTGTGGAATAGGTTAAGAAAACTAGCCCCGCAGTGGTGGTCTAGTGGCTATGGTACTCGGCTGCTGACCTGCAGGGCACGGGTTCGAATCTCAGCTGCGGTGGCTGCATTTCCGATGGAGGCGGAAATGTTTTAGGCCCGTGTGCTCAGATTTGGGTGCACGTTAAAGAACCCCAGGTGGTCTAAATTTCCGGAGCCCTCTATACGGCGTCTCTCATAATCATATAGTGGTTTTGGGACGTTAAACCCCACATATCAATCAATCAATTAGGTTAAGAAAACTATCAGATAAGCAGTTCAAGGTTCTACTTTTTGTTGACAACCAGGGCAACAGCCTTGAAGACCAGGCAAATTCACTTGGTGAACATTTCGAGCGCTTGTCTAGCTCTTCAAACTACTCAGCAAGTTTCTGTAAATACAAAGAAATAGCAGAAAAGAAACCACTGCACTATAAGTCTAATAAAAATTAACAATACAATCGTCCCTTTAGCATGGCTGAGTTTATGGCTTCCTTGAACGCTTGTCACAACTCTTTTCTGGGAGCAGATAAAGTCATGTACACAATGTTAAAACATCTACATCCGAAAGCGCAAGTGGTGCTTTTGAGTCTCTACAACAAGATCTGGACCGCAGGGTGCATTCCTTTAGCATGGAAAGAGGCTCTTGTAATCCCGGTCCTGAAACAGGGCAAAGAACTACCTTGTGCAGCAAGTTACTGGCCAGTAGCCCTGACAAGCTGTCTTTGTAAGCTATTCGAAAAGATGATAAACCGCCGGCTTTTGTATTTTCTCGAAACTAATGGACTACTTCATACGTCTCAATGCGGTTTCAGGCAGGGCCGCTCCACAACCGACCATCTCATGCGTATTGAGGCCTACATTGGGGATTCCTTCGTCCACTATCAATTTTTTTTCTGTGTGTTTCTTGATATGGAGAAGGCATATGACACTACTTGGCGATTTGGAATCTTGCGAGACCTCTCAGAAATTGGCGTTCCAGGCAACATGTTAAGCGTAATAGAAAGCTACCTATGTGATCGCACCTTTCGCGTCAGAATAGGCAATGCTAACCATTTATCTAAGAGACTGGCGTACCGCAGGGCGGAGTACTAAGCTGTATCCTTTTCATAGTAAAAATGACCTCTCTATGGTCATTCATTCTAAGAAACATGTTTTACTCAGTCTACATCGATGATGTTTTGATAGTCTTAAGGTCCTGTAATATTGCAGTATGTGAGCAGCAGATACAGTTAGGTCTCAATAAGCTGTCAACTTGGGCCCATGAGAATGGGTTAAAATAAACCCTCAGAAAATCTCTTGCATTCTTTTCTCAAAAACAGACGCCTAATTCATCCTCCTGATGTTCATATACATTCCCTTGAACAAACCAAAATGTTTAGGTGTGATCTTAGACTCAAAGCTGACTTTTATATTCCACTTAAGATACCTGAAAAACAAATGTCTTAAAATAATGAATATTCATAAAATACTGTCACACACAGCATGGGGCAGTGATAGAGAATGCCTCATAAAACTTCACAAAAGCCTAATACACACAGGCTTAGGCTATCGCTCTGTGATTTATCATTCTGCCGCTTCAAGTACCTTGAAAATGCTCGATCCAGTTCATAATCTTGGTATCCGGATGGCTACCGAAGCATTCAGGACAAGTCTAGTAGAAAGCCTTTATGTGGAATGTGACGAATGGTCACTTCACTTGCAAAGGTAATATTTAAGCTTTATGTACTTTCTTAAAATACTATTCGATTCACAGCATCCCACTTACAACACTCTAAATGATGTCAGCTCAGCCACGCTGTCTGCACACCGACCTGCAGTGCCACAGCCGTTTTCATTACGGGTGAGAAACCTAAGTGAAGAAATGAATGTCCCCCTTCAGCATGTTTTACTGCCCCCTGCGAGGCTTTTGCCACCATGGCAGTGGCAGGTATAAGAGTGTGACACATCTTTTGTGTAGGTAACTAAACACGTCCCAGAAATACACATACTAAGCACGTCCCAGAAATACACATACAAATGCACTACCGAGTACTTAAGTCTTAGTACTCATGCTCTGAATTTTTCACGGACGCATCAAAATCCATTGCGGGCGTGTCCGATGCCGCTGTGGGTCCGTTGTTCTCAGAATGCGAGAGGTTGCACCCACAGACGAGTATTTTTACAGCTGAGGCATATGCACTCCTTTCTGCTGTTAGGTATATTTATAGTATGAAGCTCTAAAAGGCGGTTATCTATACAGAATTGCTTAGTGTTGTCAAAGCTTTGAAATCACTAAAAACAGACAAAAGTTCAATTCTTGTCCAACTCTTTTCAGCTCTGTGCAAAGCGTATCTAACAGAACAACATGTAGTAATATGCTGGGTTCCTTGCCATAGGGGCATTGAAGGCAGTGTGGTTGCTGACAGAATGGCTACTACCATAGGAACGGAACGTAGAAACCTTTCTATAGATGTTCTTGCCTTAGATTTTAAAACATTTGTGCGTAGAAAGGTGAGGGACTACTGGCAGCAATTGTGGGATGCTAGGGCTTCGAACAAACTTCGCCTAACCAAACCACAGATAGAGAAATGGCCTCCTTGTAGTAAACTGTGACACACTGAGGTCACGCTCTGCCGACTAAGAATAGGCCATACATACGATACGCACACCCACCTGCTCCTTGGCAATGATCCTCCTGTCTGTGGTGTGGCGAGACACTAACAGACCTTCACACATTATTGGAATGTCGGAGACCTGACATACTAAGAAGAAAATACTTTCCCCTGACGTATAAACAGAATATACCACTACACCCAGTGATATTTTTTGGCTACCCCTTATTCAGCACAGGCTCGATTTTAGGCTTTTTAAATGAAGCTCAAACATTTCATGTTATTGCCCAAACAGTTCCGTAGCTCCGCCTCTCAAGAGAGGCTGCTGCTGCAGTATATTTATAAAGCGCATGTCTCCAAGCTCTTGACGTCAAGCAAGGGCCCTGTTGAGGCATTAGTGCCATTTTCAAGAAACACCATTGCAATTTTTAATCTTTTGTCAACTACCTTTAATCTATTTTGGAAATGTAGCTCATCACCCCCAGTACACGCACTGAACTTCCATTTGTTACATATATTTCTTTTAGCTCTTTTTACAGCCATGATATCATTACCACATTGTTACTCATGATTCATCGACATTCCAACATAGATTGACATGGCGCTCTTTGGCCAGCCTTGGCCCTTGCACCACAAAACGTCATTACATCATCATCATCATCTTATCAAGATAACTTGAAGTTCAATTTGAAAAAGCAAGACACGGCAGTCAATTTTTGCGTTCGCTGAAGCATTTAAGGCTTTTATCTTTAATGCTTTATGAGAATAACGTCGGTCGTCTAAATTCCGCACTTCATGCAATCACTGTCATGATTTACGCTCATGCATTTGTGGACTCAAGTGAATGGTTTTAGTTATATGAACTTGAACTTTAGTGATGAAGAACTTGAAAAACCGAAACAATGAAAAAGCACCAGAGGAAAAAGCGAGAGATAAGCGAAACATGAACGGAATGGCGTTTCAGCTTCAAGCGGTGAAAGATGCAGCAGGTTCAAAAAGAGATTGCTTAGATGAGGTGCTAGTGGTGCCAAGCTTGAGACCGGGCATGCAGAAAAGGTGTTTCCTTTATACCAACTGAAAAGCAGGAAAAGTGCATTTGAAAGCAGTCTATCATAAAATGCTCCTTCTCCTTACATACCAAATTTCCTACGGCATGTAGGGAATGTTGTTTCATCTCCAGGAATGCCGTCGACTATTTGTTGGGCTAACTGTTGTTGCCTTCCTCATTGTTGGGAGGCTGGTGGTTAGTAGTACACAGCCAATGAATGGACCTGAACTACATGACATGCATAGGGACAACATTTAGACTCTGGCAAGACGACCCCCTCAGGCGCTTTGCCACAACACTGAGAGATTGCTTTGGCTCTCTGGACATCCAATGTCCTGCTGAATCACACTACTACCACAGCTGTTGAATTCTCGGGTTCCTGCCAAATGGAACTGTTTATGTTTTAGGGGCGAAGCTTCTTCTGCTGTGGGTCATGCGTCTGCAATGTTTGTAGTAAAAGTAGTAGTAGTAGTAGTAGTAGTAGTAGTAGTAGTAGTAGTAGTAGTAGTAGTAGTAGTAGTAGTAGTGGCAGTCATAGTATAGCAGTAAGTAGCCACCTTTCGTTTAGCCCTTGGAAGGTCCACTGGATGGCGGTACTTCTATATGATGAATACATGATGAAAAGATGTGAGATGGCGATAACTTGGAATATTCACTAGATGGACAGATGGACAGACGAATGCTGAGACGCACGTACTGACGGACATAGATGGACGGATGCACGGACGGTTGTACGGACAGACGGAAGTGCCGGCTGACTGACGGACGCTTCGCCCCACTCATCATCAGTCTGTGCATATGCTGTAATTTTTTGTATTGTCTTATTGGAACAGCGTACTTGACTTGAAAAAACAAATAACCTACTTGTCTAAGATTCGTTAATGAAATCACGGTCGCTTGATTACTGTACTAAAAGTTGTAATTCTTTGAGAAATATCGAACAGAAGGTATAAGTATCGTTGAGTGTGCTCTGTCGTTTGTGCTGGCTTTGAAATGCCCTTTGTATTGTGGCGAATGTGTCCTTCTTGTCTCCTAATTAATTATAAAATGTTTTGTGCTTCAAATATTGCCAGGAGAGCACTGCAACAAGCCATTGCAACTTACGACGATGGATTGGTCATGTAGAGACTGCTACATTGTAGTGAAACATGAAATTGAATAGGGTCTTTTTGCTTTTTTAGTCTTTTATAATTCAAAAAAAACTTAAAGAATCTCATTACCATCCTTATTTAAATTTTGTCATAAACTTTCACAAATTCGGTTTTCCTTACAAAGCGCTAGTTCAGAATGTGTATTTAGTTATGTGTCATTCTGTTTCTACATATATATTCCTGCTCAGAAAAAAAGTGATGCGTATAAATTCCCCAGTGCTCAGTAGTAGAACTTTGACATTGCAAATAGAAATATATATATATATATATATATTCATAAATGACTGTGCGAGTGGCTTTAACATGTGTTGTATGTGTGACATTGTATTCCCTGTCATAATGATGATTTTTATTAAAACAGTATGGAAATATAGTGGGAAATGTGTAGACATTGCAGGAGTATAAATAAGCAGAATTTTTTGATGAACATTGACTTCCAGGTAGTTCTAACTACCAAAAAAAAACGTCAAGTTCAACTAGGGTTGAACAAGGTATCTCAATGGGCAAACGAGAATGGTTTTATACTCAACGCGCAAAAGAGCACTTGTGTCTTGTTCAGCCGAAAGAGGGGCCTCCATCCTGACCCCGACATTGACCTGCATGGTCAACCTCTGTCAGTGAAGACCGAGCACAAGTTTCTTGGCCTCATATTAGACACTAAGCTAACCTTCATCCCACACATCAAGTATTTAAGGGACAGGTGTTTAAAAACAATGAACATTTTGAAAGTGTTGTCACACACTACATGGGGTAGTGACAGGAAATGTTGAACTTATATAAAAGCCTCCTACGCACACGCCTAGATTACGGTGCTATAATCTATCAGTCGGCAACACCATCGGCCTTGAAAATTCTCGACCCTGTCCACCATCTAGGCATTCGCCTCTCTACGGGTGCTTTCCGCACCAGCCCTGTGGAGAGCCTGTACGTGGATTCGAATGAATGGTCGCTCCACCTACGAAGATGTTCCCTGTCCTTTTTGTACTTTTTGAAGGTGAAGGCAGACAAGAAACATCCTCCCATTTCACAATTAATGATTTGTCTTGTTCTGGCTTGTTCGAGAACCGTCCTTCGTTTAAGCAGCCCTACGCGCTGCGTGTAAGGAGCTTGGCCGAAGGAACAGGTGTGCCTCTTCTTGAACCCAGTTTGATGGCTCCTGCAACATATCTGCCACCGTGGCAGTGGCAGCTTATAGACTGTGATGTTTCTTTTGTTGATGTCACAAAGCACGCACCACTTGCACACATACATACATACTTTTTAGAACTACAACATAAATACACATGCCCTGAGTTCTTTACTGATGCGTCAAAGTCAAACACTTCTGTGTCATATGCAGCAGTAGGCCAATCCTTTTCCGAGGCCGGCGTTCTTCATCCTAATGCAAGCATTTTCACAGGAGAAGCCTATGCAATACTGGCGGTCGTAGAACACATTAAACAGATAGAATTACAAAAGGCGGTAATATACACAGATTCCCTAAGCGGGGTCAAAGCCCTGAAAACTCCTAAAAAACACAAGAGCCCCGTGCTGGTGTCACTCTACTCACATCTGTGCACACTCTACACATCCAAACAGCATGTCGTTGTCTGCTGGGTTCCAGGGCACCGTGATATACAAGGGAGCGTTTTGGCCGACAATCTGGCTGCTTGCGCCAATGTTACTACTGCCAATGCATCAACACCAGTCCCTGCACTTGACTTAAAACCTTTTATAAAACGAAAGCTCAGGGGGTATTGGCAGAGCATGTGGGATAAACACACAGATAATAAACTCCATGCTATTAAGCCGGAACTAGGTTATTGGCCGCCACTATCAAAATCACGACACACAGAAGTAATACTAACAAGGCTTAGAACAGGACATACACATTCTACACATTCATTTCTCCTGTCTACCGGTGATTCACCATATTGTGAGAGATGTGGAGAGCCCCTTACGGTTCTCCACATTCTCATCCAGTGCAATGAGCTGGATGCTCTCAGGAAAAAGCACTTTTTACTGCCCTACCGACAGCAGCTCCCTCTACACCCTGGGATGCTCATCAGTAGGGATCCGCTTTTTAAACAGCAAACACTTTTTACGTTTTTAAAAGATGTGCAAAGCTTTCACCCGATATTTCTAGGTCATCCGTAGCACGACCCCTATAGAGTGGTCATGGCTGCGGTGACTACATCTTCATCATGGTTTTATTATCATGAAATTTTGCCATCCGCTATCACTACACATATCTCACGCTACTGTCATGATTTTATTACTTTCATGTTTTAACCCGCGTCAGAGCGAGGAATTTTAAGGCCCCTTTACAGCCACACACCATATCATTGTTCATATCTGTAGTTAATTGAAATGGCGCTCTTTGGCCATCAATTGGCCCTTGCACCACTAAAAACTACTCATCATCATCATAACTACCAAAAACTTTATGCTGTTGTAAGTGTTATTTTATTCACTTTTTATGTTATCGATTTCAATTCTTATGAAATTCTCTATTCTTTTTTCATATTTCTCAGGTGTTTAGATGTACAGTGTGCATCTATAAGCACTTCTATGCAAAATAAACCAAAATAAGTCATTTCATGTGTTAGTGTTTATTTGTGCATGATAAAAGGTACCCTTTTGATATAGCAGTGGAATGTCTTCTAAATTAGATTCAATTTTTTTTACACCTAGTGCAGTATTCATCGGCACCAAAGTTGCAATATTCGTGAAATCTGCTGAATTGGTGTACTGTGGTTGTAAGAGGAGCTTTAGTTCTGGTTGGGTAACGTGATCATCTGCTTCGCTCCAGTTTTACGTTGTGTACGACGCATAATTTTCATAGCCTTTGTTTCATCTTGATTTTTTACAGGAACCTTGTCATCTGCGCCTCTGAAGCAGTCTTTTTTATTGGCATTTGTACGAGGTGGACTACATTCCTGCCAACAGTGCACCTATGTGACCTTGGACACGTCTGCTATGAACAGACACCTTCAGAACCATGAGCGCGAGCCCCCCTTGCAGTGCCACTTGTGTCCAGCTACATTCAATGACAACTCCAAGCTTGTATTGCACGTGCGCATGCACACACGATGGCCCCCCTTTTCCTCTGGTCATTGTACTCCACACTTTTCTCGAAAAAGCACCTTCAGTAACCACATGCACACTCACACAAGAGAGCGTCCATTTTCTTGTATATACTGCAATTCAGCGTTTTTGTATAAACGCAACCTTGTTAGTCATATGCGCTCTCATACAAGAGAGCGTCGCTTCTCTTGTGTCCACTGTAATGCATCTTTTATGCAGAAAGCCCACCTCATTGAGCACGTACGCTCTCACACAGGAGAGCGACCCTTCTTTTGTGACCACTGCAATGCATCCTTTAAGCAGAAAGCCCACCTCGTGAAACACAGCCGTAGTCACACAGGAGAGCGTCCATATTCCTGTGTACACTGCAGTGCATCGTTTGCGGCTAAAACCTACCTCACTCAGCACATGCGCTGTCACACAGGAGAGCGTCCCTTCCCCTGTGTACACTGCAATGAATCATTTTTGCGTAAATATGACCTCTTAGAGCACATGCGCACTCACACAGGAGAGCGTCCATTTTCCTGTGCCCACTGCAATGCATCGTTTATGATCAAACGCCGCCTCAATGAGCACATACGCTCTCACACAGCTCCCAAAGGCGAGCGACCCTTTTGTTGTGACCACTGCAATGCATCCTTTAAGCAGAAAGCCCACCTCGTGAAACACAGCCGCAGTCATGCAGGAGAGTGTCCATTTTCCTGTGTACACTGCAGTGCATCGTTTTCAGCTAAAGCCTACCTCACTCAGCACATGCGCTCTCACAGGGAAGAGCGTGCTTTCCCTTGTGAACACTGCAATGCATCTTTTTCACGCAAACATTACCTCTTGGAGCACATTCGCACTCACACAGGAGAGCGTCCTTTTTCTTGTGTCCACTGCAATGCATCGTTTATGATCAAACGCCGCCTCACTCAGCACATGCGCTTTCACACAAAAGAGCATCCCTTCCCTTGAGTAACCTGCAATGCATCTTTTTGCGAAAAAATTACCTCTTGGAGCACACTCGCACAGGAGAGCATCCCTTTACCTGCGTCCACTGCAATAAATAGTTTATGACTAAAAGCCTCCTTATTGAGCATATACGCATTCACACAGGAGCGCGTCGCTTTTCTTGTGTCCACTGCAATGCATTGTTTGTGAGGACATCCCACCTCAAGAGAAACCTCCGAAGTGGTGCAAGATAGCATCTATTTTTCTGTCTGCACTGCAATGCATGGTTAGCGAATAAACACTATCTCACTCAACGCATGTGTCCTCACATAGGAGAGTGCCACTTCTTTTGTGTTTATTGCTATGCACTCTTTTGTTCTAAAGAGAACTTTGTCATGAACATCTGCAACCACACAAAAGAGTGTCCGTTCTACTGTGTACACTGCAATGCATCTCTTTTGTATAGAACCAGCCTTGTGAAACACACGTGCGCTCACACAGCGGAGCCACAGCGGAAATAGATCCATTGCCACTCACACTCTTGTGTGAGTGGCAATGGATCTATTTCGCAGAAGCACCGCCTCACATACCACATGTCCCGTCCACGTGCATAGAAGCCGTAAATATGTGAGGGGTACCTAAAGGGCAGTTGCGGCAGGATGCAAAGTGCCAGTTAAAAGTGAAAGTTAATAATAATATTTGGGGCTTAATGTCTTAAAACCACCATGTGTATATGAGAGATGCTGTAGTGGACTGCTCCGGAAATTTCGTCCACCTGGGGTTTTTTAACCTGCACCGAAACCTAACCACACTGGCCTCCAACATTTGCCCCAGCTGGAATTCGATTCCGTGACCTTTGGTGTAGCACTTGAATGCCATAAGCACTAGAGCCCATCGGCAGAGCAAAGGTGCTAAATAAAGCTTTGAGTTGAAGGTGAGGTGACTGTAGGACCGCGGCAAGAAGTGGTTGCGCAGCAGTTTTAGTTTTCTTTTATTTATTTTATGCAGCAAGCTGTGGGAGGCATGTCAGCCGTTGAGCTGCGTTTGCTCCACCACGCAGCATTACTTCATGGCACTCAGTCAAAGTGTACAACCGGATCAGCCCTGACCGCATAGACACTGCGGTGCCCACATATCACCCTGTGAAGTACTGCGGCGTCTTAAACTGCCGAGCTCTTCCGGTTCCTCTTTATTCAGAAGAAATGAACCAACCCTCACGTGGGCGACAAAGGGTTAGAGATGGTAACGCCATTAGGGAGGTCTAGAATAACGCACTACAAGCCTTTGCGGTGCGGTCGTTGCCACTGCGGGCAGAACCACTCGTGGTCCGCCCACAGAAAATGTGAAATAGCATGCAGCCCGCGAGGCCCACAAAGCGCTGGTGTCGAGGCTCAGTGTAGCTCTCCCACATTAGGGTTTGCAGGCGGGGCTAATTTCCCTAGATTTTTCTCTAGGAGAAGCAAGCAATTTTCTGAACAAAGTGGACGATTGGGCCAGTTGACGATGCATGATCTAAGTATACTACACAGTAGAAAACACAGATGGGAAAAAGAGGAGGATGAGCGCAGACTATCACTTGAAGGCTCATTTATTTTGCACTGTATTTATATATGACAATCAGGAAAAAAGAAGAAAGGAAAGTTAGCATCTGAAAAAACGACAAAGTTCATACACCTGAAGCACGTGGCAGAATATCAGATTCATTACACACATGCACTATTTTCCAGATAATGAAGCTCTCTATTTAGGGTCAGATCAATGGTTTGCTTACGCAGTTGGCAGGTTCCTGAGCCATTCTCTGTGCTTCAAATGCTTCAATATCTGCAGCAGGGAATAAACAAACCTTCAGTAATAGTGTGCGCTTGGCTTTGTCTTTTTTTCATCTGTGTTTTCTACTTCGTAGTATACTTAGCTTATTCTTAAACTCATACGACACCTGCAATGCTCGTCGCACCTGTGAATGTTATTGTAAACCTTCCTATTGTGACGACCTCCTGATTGCCTCACAGGACTTTCGGCCTGCACATGAATGGGCCTTTTCCGGGACCCCTCACATTGGGATGCCTCATATCTTTCGCGCACCTACAAGTTGCTGTTAAGACAAAGCGGCGTGCGTTGTGTGGGATCGCCGGCAACCTTTCGTCACTGTCCGGCTTACTTCTGGTAGCTCTCTGAAGCTAATAGGCATGCGACACACGAAAACACGGCTTACGTCATGATAAACGGGTGCCCGTTGGCATCATTGATGAAAGCTCTTGCACTGGCATGCATTCGGGCCTCGGCTATTTCCGAACTAATTTTTTCAAGTGAGCTCGTAAGTGGAACCACGTGCGGAGAGCGAGTGGTTCAACTTACAAGGCACAGGAGACAGCAGGATTACTGTACCATTGGCAATAAGTTGATGTGTTACCAGAGATGGCTTTCTTATGGCCGCAAAATCCACTGCGCATAGCTTTAAGATTAGATAGTTGTACGCCCACTGAGTTTACCCTTGCCTCTGACTTTTGTTTAGTTTTGTTTAGTTTGTATTGTTGTTATTTGGGGCGAGTGCATGAGCCCTCACATGTGCATGAAAGTGGCGCCTCTATAGCAAGTTTTTTCATTTGCCAAGTGTACTTTCATATCACAGGACAAACAGGTGACGATTCGCGGCGAGTTGTGTAAGTAAGTAGCATTGAGGGAATAAAAAGCGGCTCCAGTGTTCTGCTAAGCGTTCTGAACCGGGCTTAAAGTGTTAGGCACCATCTGCTCTGCCGAATCCCATGGGTCAGCCTACAGACGGTTCATTTCCAAAGTGCTTTCCTTTTCATAGGTTTTATGTCTGTAACTATGTATTATACTCTGTACATTCTGTAAATATATGTTTTTCTCAGCCTTACGAAAACTTCTTCAGTGTTTTTACTTCCTCTTTAAGCGACCAGCAAGTCAATCGCTGCTATTTGCATAGCGACAGTACGTCACTTCCTCCCACTTTGCCATACCACCTCGGGTGATACGCCTCGGGTACCGAGGGGGAGAGTTGGGTTTACAACATCGAAAGAATTTGAATTTTACTTTGACAGTTAAACTTCAGTGAAAGGTTAGAAAAATTGCTTAGTTCGCCAACTCTCAAAAAGAGAATGGCATAATGCAGAGGTAGCGAAGTGAGTGGAAGAAAAATAGAAAGTAGGGGCCAGTTTCTTAGAGGCTTTCAGTTATATTGCCACTGCTGCTGTTTGCGTAAGAGGCAGAGAAGGTATAGCAGTCGGGTGGTCAGTGCTCTGGGTATTCGGTTACTGCAGAGATGGATTCTTCTTTCACTGCCATTACCCCTTTGGTCAACAACACTCGACAATACTGAATGTTTTATGTGTCGCTACAATATGCGTATTTCTTATTCAAAACCTCTAATGCTTGAGTATTCGTACGAATGAGTGCCAGCTAGTGTTGACTGTGTCTCAAAAATGGATCAGCGGCCACAGGTACTCGGAATCATTATGGTGCATCTTGAATTCGAAGCAGGTCTTCTGATACTTGAAATAGACATCGACCACTGACGCTCACATAAAAATGAGACGTTTCGGTCCCACACTGGAGCCTTCTTCACAATGAGAAATTATTGTACATATGGTCCTCTTATATATGTTTTAAGATATAAAATAGGCAATGTGCACACTTGTAAAGTAAGTTGCTGTTTCAATAAATGTGTGTGCCGTTGTCTGGGTTGTCAGAGTTCAACATACGGCGAAGCCGAGGTCTGACATTTTTCTGTTATTTTTACCTTATGGCACTTCATTTAGTGGCCAGTTGCTTGTGTGTGTTTGACCGATGCATTCGATGAAACTTTTTTTACATCATACATGTGCTGCTTGAGTCTGCTGAAAATTGCCTGTCTCTTGCTGATGCAATTCGCACTGCAGTCTCCACACAGCATGCTGTAGAGCAGGAGTCGGCAACCTGCGGCCCGCGTGGCAATGTTACAGTGTGTTACTTCTAGTACACTATAGCAATGTTATGCGGCCCCGGGCATGGCATCGAACCCCATACTCCTTTTTCCCTTGGCATTATATCTATTTGAATGTGTACATGGCAGTTTTTACCTAAAAGAACATTTGGCTTGTAACCCACATTTGATTGCAACTTTGTGACATGGGTGCTGGAAATAACCATGATTTCTAATTCTCCCCCATTGTTCATGTGCGTTTCCTCCCCGTCCTTTCTTGCAGTCCCCGCTCTCTCATCTCGTAACGCCAATGCAAGCAGCGTCTGCTAGCGAGTTTCGTGGCTGAAAAAAAATCCACCCAAGCACACCGTAGAAATTGTTAACCAGCAAAACATGGAGCATTCAGCCCCGGTGTATAGCAGTGTTTAATTCGATGCTGAACTAAAGCCAATTATTAGTTAGATGTTCGTGCTTCTTAAGGAGGTAAGACACACGTTTGGATTGGGTTTACCACAGTGTTTATTTCCACATGCTGCCAATAGTGCCTCGCATGATCACGGTCGTGTAAGCGTGTAATGAGTGGTTAAATGCGCTTCACAATGGTTTAATCGTACTGGTTGGTCTCGAGCAATGGGCAGTCACAGACTTTAGTGAATAGATTCAGGGAACGTCACTGAAATTTAATTCTTGTGCGGTGCTGTGAAAAATGAATTCGAACATGTTAAGGCTGGTAAACAAACATATAATACCGAAAGGAACTAATCTGTTATGGTACTCAGACTGACCAAAAAATACTGTACATGTACGTTACACACAGTTCTTAGACACAACAGTGATTCGTTCACGTTGGCCTAATCACCCATCGCACAGCCAGCCAGGGGTAGAACCACTCGGTCGATAACCGGGAAGGGGCAGCTTGGTTTAATGAGCACCTTAGTAGTGCATTGGCACGACACCGGACATCATGACAAGCAGCGGGGTGAGGTGGACGCCAGCCAGACCAAGAACTGGACAGGAGTCGTAGTAGGGAAGCGTTCACAAAAGCACAACCCGTCTGGAGGCTGCCCAGTAGTTTTCCCGGGTAGTCTTCGCCAACCTGGACGGTCTCTTGAATGCTGTGTTTGAGTGATTGATTCAGTGATTCTAGAATAGAGAGAAGAAAGCACCTAATTTCTGTCTGCCTCTTGGGCAACACGGCACAGTGCCTTGTAGGGGAAGGAAAACAAAAGATAGGGGCGTTAAAAGTTTGCATGTGTAGAAAGTCGAGGTGTGTTCGTCATGGCTGTAGCGGCAAACATGCGGCAGCAGGAGCAAGGGCAGGAGGTCCCAGCTCAATGGCAGGCAGCAATTTCCGTCTCGTCCAGAAACTTGACCAGGCTCCGGAGTGCTGGCAGGGGAGGACGGGAAAAGCAGATGTTCTAGACTATATATAGTCATTGATCGAGGAAAGGAAAAAGACACTTATTTCGGTCTGCCCGTTGGGGACACGGCAAAGTGCCTCATTGGTGTGAGGAAGTGACGATTAAAGATGAAGAAAGAAGGTTCAGCAGCAGATCGTCATAGTTCCATGAGAGTAGACATGGGGGACAGGAGTACTGTTGTTATGCAGGGCTCGCAAGGTCTCAAGATCGACTTCATCCATAAACTTCAGGGAACCTCGCAGGGCCGGTGACTGGTAACCGGACGGGAAATGAAGGTCGTCAACTGTGGAGTGGGGTAGGCCCAGCATGTGGTAGGACCACCCCATTGTGTCGCGCGGGCCATCCTGAGCTGGGCTGGGCAGAAAAACAGAATGTGTTCCAGCATCTCTGGAGACTCGCATCAGCTGCAGCCCCGTGAGGCACAGCGGCCCTTGTAGTACTTGCGTGCACTTCCGCACTTCCGGTGCGGAAGTGCCGTGCACTTCCGGTTCAAAGCCATTCCTCAGTAGCCGCAGCTTTCTTCACTAGAAACCGGTCTCCTGCAGTGGCCTGGGGAGGTGTCCACTCGCTACCTGTTGGTCTGGGTGGGCCGCCTTGACCAGGTGCAGCAGCCGTTGACCGCACTGCCGCTGCTTCCGAAACTGCTCGGCCAAGGTGTACTCCCAGATGTTGAGGGCAATGGCCAAGAGAGAGCACTGCAGCCAGTGCTTTTGGTCCCACCAGTAGTGATCTGAGGAGCGGCCACGCCTTGGAGCCTCCTTCGTCTCTGCTGACAGTTTGGCAGATGCCCATCCATCCTTGTTACCACCGCTGATTATCATGCATAGTGTCCTTGGGACACTATCTGTGCCGCATAGTGACTTTGGGACACTTCCATCCTCAGGAGTGATGACAATCAGCAGGTGGTCAGATCCCCACGAGTCAGGTTCTTTGCCCCAACTGTAGCTTGCTCCAGAGGTGGCCAGGCTGACGTCAGTGGCCGACGAGGTAGGCCGGGCTGTCCGTCGGATGTGTGTGAAAAAGCCGTTGTTCAGCACCTGTAGCCTCAGCTGGAGGGCATTGTCCATCAGCTCCTTACTGCGGTGGCAGTTTCCGCAGCTTCCTTAGGCGGCATGGTGAGCGTTATCTCCACACAACAGGTAGTCCTGCTCCAGTCGTGAGGTCAGCCTGTTGAGGATTGTGGTATCCCAGGACAGCAGCGGTAGTATGTACGCGGATAACACTGTTGTATCCACTCCCCAGAGATGCACCGACACTACGCATCACTCTAGCGGGCCTCCTGTGGCATTCACCTCGCCAACGAATACATGTGGGAGATCACGTGGAACATACACAGCCACGCGGGGTTTGTTCTGTTGGCGAGTACCGTCCAAGCATGGTGTGTGTTGGCATGAGGCCAGGGTGCACGACGGGGCTCCGTTGTAACCAATGTAGCCGGGTAGTCGCAGGGTCAAGGTTGATCCCTTCACCTTCTGCAGTGCTAAGACATCGTAGGCGTGCTACTGGAGGTGCATAGATAGCTCCCGCAGTCGCGGCTGCAATGACAGTGTGTTGCATTGCAGAACGCTGGGGCAGCGACGGGTGCTTCTGGCAAGCTGATAAGCCATGCTGTGTTGACAAGTGCTTGAGAGCCTCTGCTTGCTGGCAGATGGCACGAAGAGGGTGGCCTTCCGGAAGGGTAGCACAGGTGAACCTCATGGAATTGGGACGATTTTGGCCAGGCTGTCGAGCGGGTTCTTCTTTTTAGCCTTTTAAGCCGGGGCTTCCGCTTGTACTGCCTTCAAGACGTCCGCCGCTGTCGGTGGGGTCATCTTGGTACTTTCCTGCTTGGCAGCACAGTCTTCAGCTCCCTCTCCTCATTCATGTCAGAAAAGTCGGACGCAGAAAGGTCCCGAGTACCGATCAGTGTGGATGTGGCCAGCGAGGCAGTGTTGCTGTCCACCGCTGTAGCTGCGCCACTTGGTTCAACCGGCGGGGCTTTAGCAGGTACGATGCTGCATATGCCACCTCTAGGTAGCAGAGTTGCGCATACTTTTTTCTTCCGCCGCTCGCGCCGATATTCGGTGGGCGCTGCCATGTGGTGCATCATCATCATCATCATCACCAGCCTGACTACGTCCATTGCAGGACAAAGGCCTCTCCCATGTTCCGCCAGTTAACCCGGTCCTGTGCTTGCTGCTGCCAATTTATACCCGCAAACTTCTTAATCTCATCTGCCCACCTAACCTTCTGTCTCCCCCTAACCCGCTTCCCTTCTCTGGGAATCCAGTTAGTTACCGTTGATGACCAGCGGTTATCCTGTCTACGCGCTACATGCCCGGCCCATGTCCATTTCCTCTTCTTTATTTCAACTATGATATCCTTAACCCCCGTTTGTCCCCTAATCCACTTTGCTCTCTTCTTGTCTCTTAACGTTACACCTACCATTTTTCTTTCTATTGCTCGCTGCGTCGTCCTCAATTTAAGCTGAACCCTCTTTGTAAGTCTCCAGGTTTCTGCTCTGTAGCTAAGTACCGGCAAGATACAGCTGTTATGTACCTTCCTCTTGAGGGATAGTGGCAATCTACCTGTCATAATTTGAGAATGCTTGCCGAATGTGCTCCACCCCATTCTTATTCTTCTAGTTACGTCAATCTCGTGGTTAGGCTCTGCGGTTATTACTTGCCCTAAGTAGATATAGTCTTTTACAAATTCAAGTGCACTATTACCTATCTCGAAGCGATGCTCCTTTCCGAGGTTGTTGTACATTACTTTCGTTTTCTGCAGATTAATTTTAAAACCCACCTTTCTGCTCTCTTTGTCTAATTCCGTAATCATGAGTTGCAATTCGTCACCTGAGTTACTCAGCAATGCAATGTCATCGGCGAGGCGCAGGCTACTAAGGTATTCTTTATTAACTCTTATCCCTAACTGTTCCCATTCTAGGCTTCTGAAAACTTTCTTTAAGCACGCGGTAAATAGCACTGGGGAGATTGTGTCCCTCTGCCTTACACCCTTCTTGATTGGTATTCTGTTGCTTTCTTTATGAAGCACTATGGTAGCAGTTGATCCCCTGTAGATTTCTTCCAGAATGTTTATATATACTTCATCTACGCCCTGATTCCGCAGTGTCTGCATGACGGTTGATATTTCTACTGAATCAAATGCCTTCTCGTAATCTATGAAGGCTATGTATAGTGGTTGGTTATACTCTGAGCATTTCTCTATTACCTGATTGATAGTATGAATGTGGTCAATTGTTGAGAAGCCTGTTCGAAATCCTGCTTGTTCCTTTGGTTGATTGAATTCTAATGTTTTCTTTACTCTGTTAGCAATTACCTTTGTAAATAGCTTGTATACTACAGAGAGCAAGCTGATCGGCCTGTAATTCTTCAAGTCCTTGTCATCTCCTTTCTTATGTATTAAGATGATGTTAGCGTTCTTCCAAGACTCTGGTACCCTTCTCGTCAGGAGACACCTCGTAAACAGGGTGGCTAGTTTTTCTAACACAATCTGTCCTCCTTCTTTCAGCAGATCTGATGTTACCTGATCCTCACCAGCAGTTTTTGCCTCTTTGCATGCTCTCCAAAGCTTTTCTGACTTTTTCTATCATTACTGGTGGGGTGTCATCTGGGTTACTGCTAGTTCATATAGTATTAAGGTCGTGGTTGTCTCGGCTACTGTACAGATTTCTGTAAAACTCCTCCGCTATTTTAACTATCCTCTCCATATTGGTAGTTATTTTGCCTTCTTTGTCCCTTAGTGCATACATCCGACTTTTGCCTATCCCAAGTTTCCTCTTCACTGCTTTTACGCTTCCTCCGTTTTTCAGAGCGTGTTCATTTCTCTCCAAGTTATACCTTCTTACATCGCATACTTTACGTCTATTAATCAACTTCGAAAGCTCTGCCAGTTCTATTTTGTCTATTGTACTTGACACTTTCATGATTTGACGCTTCTTAAGTAGGTTCTTCGTTTCCTGGGAAAGCTTACCAGTGCCCTGTCTAACTACCCTGCCTCCAACTTCCTCTGCACACTCCGTAATGATACTCGTCAGATTATCATTCATTGTATCTACGCTAAGGTTCGCTTCCTCACTAAGAGCCGAGTACCTGTTCTGCAGCGACACTCTGAATGCCTGTGCTTTCCCTCTCAGTGCTAGCTCATTGATTGGATTCTTGCGTATCAGTTTCTGTCGTTCCTTCTTCAAGTCTAGGCGAATTCGAGACCGTACCATTCTATGGTCACTGCATCGTACCTTGCCAACCACTTCCACATCCTGCACGATTCCTGGGTGTGCAGTCATTATAAAGTCTATTTCGTTCTTATTTTCGCCATTAGGGCTCCTCTATGTCCACTTGCGGTTTTCTTGTTTTCGGTAGAAGGTATTCAAAATCCGCAAATTATTGCGTTCTGCGAATTCTACTAGTAGCTCTCCTCTGGCGTTTCTAGTGCCGATGCCATAATCTCCTACTGCCTGGTCTCCAGCCTGCTTCTTCCCTACCTTTGCATTAAAGTCACCCATCACTATAGTATACTGTGTTTTTACCTTACTCATTGCCGATTCCACGTCTTCATAGAAGCTTTATACTGAAGCGTCATCATGGCTGGATGTAGGCGCGTAAGCCTGTACTACCTTCATCTTGTATCTTTTATTCAGTTTAATTACAATACCTACCACCCTTTCATTAATGCTATAGTATTCTTCTATGTTGCTAGCTATGTTTCTGTGAATTAGGAACCCCACTCCCAGTTTTCTTCTGTCTGCCAAGCCCCGATAGCAAAGGACGTGCCCATTCTGTAGCACAGTATAGGCCTCATCTGTCCTCCTAACCTCACTGAGCCCTATTATATCCCATTTAACACCCTCTAGCTCCTCGAATAGTACAGCTAGACTTCCCTCACGTGGTGCATAGTGAAGTCAATTGCTCCAATTAACGCGGCGAAGCAAACTTTACGTGCACAATGGTGCAGCACTCACGCGTTCTCTGCCCGCACAGACTTCAGCCTCATCGTACCATGTTACTGGATGGAATCAAACCATGCGCAGGTCTTTACAGAACGTAAACCTTCACGTAAAGTAAATTACCCTCAGGGTAGGCTTTTTACGGCGCTGCTTCGCATATCCACCTTTGTTCGTAGAAACTCCCGATATCCGCATTGCGGAGACTCCAGGCATTGTGTCAAAACAAGCCGTAGTGCTAGCGCCAATAGCGATTACATTATTTCAGCTGGATTACCAAAGCTAAAATGACTAGAACATGGAGCCGCAAACGTGCGAGCCCCTGACAGACTGGATAGGTGGAGCCATCTAGTGGTTTCAAAATGAAACGGGCGATCACAAAATTGTTTTTGCAGATACATTGTGCATTGTACGTCTGGTGTAAGAATCGTGCTGTGGCGTTATCACGAATGAGTTACGTTTTAATCATTTTCACCTCACTCAGTTAATTGTTGAGTTTTACTTCCCGAAACCACCATATTTTAATGCAAGACGCCGTAGTGGAGGGCTCCGGAAATTTCGACTGCCTGGGGTTCATTAACATTCACCTAAATCTGAGCACGCGGGCCTCAAGCATTTTCGCTACCTATAGCAACATACCGCCTCACTGCAGCCGTACAATCTTGTTCAGCGCGCGCGAATAAGTCTGCGGCACGCTGTCCGCACCAGACCATCGCGCCTCATCTTTCTCCTGCGTGCGTGACGAGCGGCATTACAGCACAGCCGTTGAACATAATGGCGGACCTATGCGCAACTCTGCTCCCGGAGGGAGCATATACAGTAACTCTACAGGTATTGTATGAGCAGCGCCCTCGTTGGCCTCGCTGGTCGTTGCAGTTGAGGCACAATGTGAGCTCCCGGCAGTGGGTGGGGAGGCCGTGGTGCCTCCACATTGCACTGAGAAGTCAATTCTCTTGGTCTTGCTCTTATCCATGTTCTCCAAACTCTACAGATGGGCTGGCATGGCAGCTTTCTTAGCGCCATCTTTACTTCATTGCTGCTTCAATCGTCGCGGTTCTGTTTGCGCGAGAGGGATAGATCCATGACCTCTTTCCCATCAGAAGCAGATGGAAGGGGAAAGTACTCCGGTTCTTTTGGGATGCCTTCTTGCGCCGTGGACACCAGGGCTGCTACCGCGATGTTCTCAGCTTGTGTTGGTTGGCCTGCCATGTTGACGACGACGAGTGGCGCAGAGAGCTGTTGTTGTGGCAATCCGGGAATCACAAGCCATATACTGCCTGGTGTGGTCATCTACACACTTTTGGTCAAGCTCGTGCGCCCAGATGGCCGCAGTAGTGACGCGGGATGGGTTGACTAAGTTGATCAGCGATGTGCTGGCACTGCGGCGATACCAGTCATGAGTAGAACGCTGAGCAGGGGCTGCGAGCGATGGTGGGAAGGAGTCTATTCTACCCGTCGTCGCCACAGTGATCTGAGCAGTGTGGGTCGCCCGTTGAATAGATGGTTGCGGTGGTGTACCGCCCGGTGTTAATGATCACTCATTCACAACACAGTGGAACACAAAACACCACCGAATCGAAGATCCATAAAGCACATGAAACCGTGGGATTTCAAGTGTTCACGGCACTGCTAATGCACGGTGCACGCGGTCACAGTATCGCACAAGTAGTTCCTGACAGCGGGGTAATGAAATAACGTTAAAAATACACAGATCTGTCAGAAAAACAAGCAGGCGCAGGCTCGTAACGTGCACTTAGGTGGCGTTCACGACTCTATAGTATCTACGAAGAATCGCGTCATTGCACCGGGACACACTCCGGTCAGGCGCATCAACAGGCGAGAGGTGACAGAATTAACTCACCGACCAGCAGTGTGAAGTATGAGAACTCGGGGAACAAAGCGTCAAAGTCCAGGCACAAGTTTGTCACAGACGCCGAAGCGCACGCATTGCCGCGGTGGGACGGCGGACGAGTACGGGACCATCAACGAACCTCGAATCTAGAGTGGAGGCAGGCAGGCCCTGTTTCCGGTAGGCCGTGGTGACCCTTGAGCATTCTTCTGCCAAGCCTGGGCAGGCACGGAGAAGGTGCTCGAGGGTCTCAGGGATCCCGCAATGACGGCAGGCAGAGAAGGCACAGCGACTCTTGGTGGGGCGGCGGGCAGCAGAGCGTGGTCGCAACTGTTTGCTTGCTTGTTCCCATTAAAGCTCCTCCATGTATTTTCTGCCCGCTAGGTTAAGTAGCTTCGTTCTTCTCTCTCCCTTTACACCTGTTCTCCGACCAGCGGAAGCGGAGGCCCCTCCTTCCCTTGTCGCGAGCCGTGACATGCTGACTTCTCCTTGTCCTATCCTTTTCTTTTTATATTGTTACGGGGTCGGTGACATCTGTACAAAAGGCTTTTACAGAGGAAAAGCCACAGGCAAGGGTCACAATGGCTGATTGACACCCTCGCGCGCCACTCAGCTGATTGTGTTCTTCCTCTTCCTTTACTTCATTTCGGTAACAGGACCCCCGGGCGCTGGAGCGCCGTCGGCGCGAGTCCACAGAAGTGCGAAAGAAGTAGGGTTTCATGCGTGAAACATGGACAATGTCAACAAGTGACGAACTTGGTGACGTATTGGAGTGCAATGGCGCTATCTCGTAGTTGACGTCGCTAACTTGACGTATGACTAAATAGGGTCCTGCGTATCGGGACAAAAGTTTTTCGGAGAGATCTACACGGTGACCAGAGGAGCACGTGGTCAACTGGGGCAAGCGTTATTATACGATGCCGGTGGTCGTAGCGGGCTTTTTGAATATCCTTTGACCTGGTGGGACGAGACTGGGCAACTTGACGAGCCATGTGAGCCCGATCAATGGCTTCGCGAGCGTACTCGGAAGCAGATGGCTTGAGGGGTAAGGTGGTTTCAAATGGCAATATGGGGTCGCGACCTTAGAAAAGATGAAAAGGTGAGAATCCCGTGGTGTCACGTCGAAAGTAATTATATGCGAAAGTCACATAGGCCAACGTGGTGTCCTAGTCACTATTTTTGGAGACGTACATCGAAAGCATCTCTGTGAGCGCGCGGTTGAGACGTTCAGTTAGACCATTAGTTTGTGTATGGTAGGCGGTAGATAGCTTATGCGCTGTAGCACACGATCGAAGGAGGTCGCTGACAACTTTGGACAAGAAAAAGCGGCCATGGAAAGTAAGCAGCTGTCGGGGTGCACCGTGGTGTAAGATGACGTCATGAAGAAAATCTGTGTCGTCAGTGGCGCAACTGGTTGGTATGGCCTTTGTTATTGGTTAACGGGTCGCATAATCTGTGGCGACGGCGATCCATTTATTTCCCAGTGTCGTCGTCGGAAAAGGGCCAAGAAGGTCCAGTCCTGCGCGATAAGATGGTTCAGGAAGGACTTAGATTGGGTGAAGATATCCAGCTGGCAGCAAATAAGAGCTTTTCCGGCGCTGGTAGAGGTCGCAAGTGGCGACATATCGACGCACGCTGCGGTACAATCCTGGCCAGAAAAAACGACGTTGCACGCGGTCGTAAGTGCGGGAAACACCAAGATGTCCCGCTGTTGGTGCGCCGTGACGTTGATCAAGTATGGTGGGCCGTATATGACGAGGAATGACAAGCAGAAGCTCAGGGCCTTCAGTGCTTACGTTGCGGCAGAAGATGATGCCGTCATGCAGCACAAACATATGGGATACAGCGTCATGGCTGTCAGAATGGATGGCGTCGATGATAGTGCGCACTGACTCCGCCCGTCGTTGTTCAATGCGCAAAGCGCCGATGCCAGTAAACGCCATTACACTGCTCTCCAATTCAGTCGCAACGTGATCAGGAGGATCCACCGGATGACGAGAAAGACAGTCTGCGTCTTTGCGCAAATGACCAGACTTGTAGCTGACGCTAAACGAAAATTCCTGGAGCTTCAGAGCCCAGCGACCCAGACGCCCAGTCGGGTCCTTCAAAGAAGTCAGCCAGAGAGAGCGTGGTAGTCCGTAACGACCTTGAGCAGAGGTTTCTAACTACAGCTCAAGGTGCTAGGCTAGAAGGGGACGAAGCTATTGAATATATAAGAACAAGGGTGACAGAAAAATTTCAACAAAGAAGTGCCTTATGCACCACAATAGACAGGGATGGATCAAGTGGCACAATGGCTCCATTTTCACAACGACGGTGGGAAAGGGCTGAGAAGAGGGTTCCAAGTAGTACACCAACAGGCCCAGATGACATTCGAATTATGCTGATAAAGACATTCGGTCAGAAGTCTATGAGAGAGCTAGTGAGCAGAGCAATAATCGATGGTGAAGTCCCTGATAAATGGAAACTTAGCAGGATGAGCATGATCTATAAAGCAAAGGGGGACAAAGATGACGTAACTACCGTTCTATAACAGTGAAATCAGTGGTCTACAGGCTGGTGATGCAGATTATAAAGGAAAGACTGCAGGCATGGATAGAGGGTGAGGGGGTGCTGAGGGAACTGCAGAATGGGTTTTGGAAACACAGGAGCTTGGAAGACAATCTGTTCTCACTGACGCAGTGCATCGAAATAGCAGAAAAAGAACTCAGGCCCCGGTGGCTAGCATTTTTGGATATTAAGGGAGCGTATGATAGCGTGGTTCAAGAGGACTTGTGGGGAATACTAGACACACTGGGTGTGGAAGATGGAGTAACTAATCTTTTAAAGGAAATCTATAAAAGTAACAATTAAGGTAGTTATACAGTGTGAAAAACAGGTATCCAAGCCCACAGAGGTGAAACGGGGACTTAGGCAGGGGTGTCCACTGTCACCCTTGTTATTCATGATGTACCTATAGAGATTAGAGGCCAAATTACAGGGGAAGTGGACTTGGCTTCAACCTCTTTTTAGTCAAACAAAGAAAACTCATTGATCAGGCATTACTAGCATTAATGTACCCAGATGATATAGTGCTAATGGCCGACAGCAAGGAAGATTTGAAGAGATTGGCGGACATCTGCAAATCGCAGATGTCCACCAATCTCAAATCACCAATTAAATATCAGCAGTCTTGATTTTTATTGACAATGAATATAGTGAACTTAGGATACAGGAGGTACCTAAGGGTACACCCTGTACCCTCCTAAGGGTACCGAGTACCTAAGGGAACACGAAATATACGTGACGACTAAAGGTAACAAGAATGCAGCGGTGATGAAAAATAGGGCACTGTGGAATCACAATAGGTATGATGTTGTGAGAGGAATATGGACAGGGGTCATTGTTCATGGTCTAACGTTCGGCAATGCAGTCTTGTGCATGAGATCAGAAGGTCCAGCAAGATTAGAAATTAAGCAACGTGGAATAGGTAGGCTTGCTTTGGGAGCTCACGGGGATACCCCAAATCAGGGAGTACAAGTTGATATCGGATGGACATTATTTGAGGGCAGGGAAGCTAGCATCAAGATAAAGTTTGAGAAGCGATTGAGAGAAATGGGAGACGAGCGTTGGGCTAGGAAGGTTTTCAGCTACTTGTACATGAAGAACGTCGATACAAAATGGAGAAAGAACCAGGAAATTCACTGGTAAACACTTAGAAAACAGCAGGTGGTCAAACCAAAAAGAACTATCGGTTAATAAGAGAGTGAAGGAAACGGAGACTGACATGTGGAGAATTGGCATAATTAAAAAGTCCGCACTAAAGATCTATCGAACTCTTAAGCAGGAAATTGCCAAGGAAAGGATCTATGATAATACTCGGGGTAGTTCTCTACTGTTTGAGGCCAGGACGTGAGTATTGCGAACCAAGACATATCGGGCCAAATACGAAGGGGTAGACACGGTATGCAATGAGTGTGGAGAGGAAGAAGAAACTGCCGAACACTTGATAATGTTCTGTAAAGGGCTTCGCCCTATAGTTCAGGATGATGGTGCAGAGTTTTTCAAAGCACTGTGGTTTAGGGACAGGGAGGGCAAAATAGACTTTAAGCGGGTAGACTTAACTAGAAGGAGGCAGTTAATTTCTTCCTCCTCGACTAGCTTCAACACTAGCTAAGAATTGAAGATGTTTGAGGTTCGGAATGGGTCCCCTCGATGACTCGAGTGCACGGTGGCTGCGCGAAGGAAGAGCCGTAGTCCGGTGAAGAGACGCTTTATTGCGGCCTCAGGCTACTGCCCGAGTCCAAGCCCGAACATCCGCTCCCATTTCAAACTGAAGCATCCTTTATTCAACTCTTGGTCGAACAAAGAGTCTTCACAAAAACCAATCATATGTTGGGACTCGCATCATCACAACCAATCACAGAAACACTTTCATAAGAGGCACTACATTTGTAAAAACCTCGTCACCAAATAAAACACGCAAAGGGATAGGTTCTCCGCATGTGACACTCTCTCCCATGCCAGGCCATGCTGCCCAACATTACTAGTGCTGCCTCCATCGGCCGACTTCCGTCGGCGGCCGTTCTCACGCTCGAGCCCCGTCAGTTCTCTCATTAATTGTTGCTTCCTAGAAGCCTCCTTAAGAGCAGTGGGTACACCGTTGGGCTCCGTGCGCTTACCAGGTGTGCATGCGACAGCGAGGCCCCCCGAGATCCTGACAACAGCGGGGGAGATTATGGTCATTTCCCTGCTGCCACTATGTCTCGGCCAGTCAAGTGGTCGCGTCCCCGTGTCATTCTCAATGACACGCGTGCCTGCCAACAATGGCTTAAACTCAGACGGTGGTGCATGACCTGCCTCATGCCAGACGCTTTTCCAAGTAAGCTTTCCCCTTCTAATCCCGAACGGGGGCGAACTTGACTGCTCCGCTTGTGAACCGTGAGAACGAAGAAGTCTCTTTTCTTTCCCGCGCTCGAGTCTTCCGCGTTCGCCTTCGCGGAACCGATCAGCTTCCTTAGTTGACGGGTCGGGAACTGGCTACGCGCTCTACATCAGCCGCATTAATTGCGCTGCACCCCACATGCTGTTCATTGGTGCGTCATACTAACTGAGGTTATCTGATTGGTGGCTAAACTCAAGGCACGAGCGAAAATAAACCATTCACTGCAAAGTAGGAATCCTCAACCTCACTATTTAAAAGAAAAAAAATTAATCCCTCAATTTTTTCTTTACATAATGATAGCGGACAGGGGGTCACTGGGAGTCTGAATTAAGTCATACATTCTTGGCCGATCCCACTGAGTGGGTACGAGCCATGGCTGCGGAATCATCATCATCGTCATCATAATGTGTACGTTGAAGGGACCGGCAACTGCCCGGCCAGAACACCTGATGAGATGGCTGCACGGATGGAAGAATTGTCTCTCGTAGTGACTCAAACAAACCCTATTTTTTACGTGAGAAGTGGAGCTATTACACAGGGTGTCCCACATAACTTAAGCCAAGAATTTGAAAATGAAGGACACTTCAGTGGTGAATTGAACCAAACGTCTACTACTCGCACTTGCCTGTAGTAGACCATTCAAGTACACTATACCTGTAGGTACTCAAGCTATTTTTTGTTTCTCCCTATACAAATAACTATCAATTCTTAATTACCTTGTTTTTATTTATAGGCTTGAAACCTGAAATATGAAGAATCAGATGTAGTTCACTTTCAGAAACCACCTACTAAATTGTTTCCTGTACGATACGTCTAGCGCTGTTATTTTTTCCGCATTGTAAAGAAAGCCCGCGAAATTGAAAAAAAAAAAGCCGTGTGACAGACCGCGAGCGCACAGCTATAGTGCTGCTATAGTGCGGCTATAGGCTTTCTTTGCAACGCGGAAAAAATAACAGCGCTAGACGTATCGTACAGGAAACAATTCAGTCGGTGGTTTCTGAAAGTGCTCTACATCTAAGTGTTCATATTTTGGGTTTCCTGTCCATAATTGAAAATAGGTAATTAATGAATAATATTAATTAGTACGGGGCGAAATGAAACATAGCCTGAGTACCTGCAGGCTATTGCGAGTAGTATGCGTTTGGTTCAATTCGCCTCCTCAGTGCCTTTCACTTTCAAATTCTTGGCTGAATTTATGTGGGGCACCGTGTATATCTTTTTTCTTCATGGAAAATTGCTAGATAGATGGATGGATGTACCCGGTTGTGTCCTTTAAGATCGGGTGGCGGCTCACGCTACCTAGCGAAAAAGTTAAGTACTATCAATATGTGTTGAAGGATTGAATTTCACTCGCGCATTGATTGTAGCCACCAATCAGTCTCCTCCTGGTTAGTTTTACCCGTTTAAAGTCTATTTTGCCTTCACTGTCCCTAAAGCCCAGTGCTTTGAAAAATTGCATGCCATTATCTTGGACTATAGGGTGGAGCCCTTTACAGAACATTATCAAATGTTCAGCCGTTTCCTCCTCCTCTCCGCACCCTCTACATAACGTCCCAAACAACCTTGGCCGACTGCCGACCATTGGCGGATGGCTGGCATATAGTCGGCAGCCGACTTCACTGGTCCCCAGACATTCGAAAAGGGTCGGCCTGAAGTGCGCTGCCGGTTACATCGGCACTTGGTCGGCGGCGTGGTTCGGGCCACCGTCAAGGAGGCGCTGGCCAAACACTCGTCGGGGTCAGCAGTCGGCAACACATCGGGCCGGCCTTGGTTGCCGAATGAGCATAGTGAAATAACGTGGATTTATTTAGGGTGGCGAAAAATATATTGTTGCGTGATTCGGCTAATAGTCGGATGTATAAGTATCAATATAAAGTCTAGTGTGGTTTCTGTAACATTCAGAAACAATACCTGCGAGACAATGAGAGACTATATATCTGTGGTCTTAAGCTCGATTACCTTAATTGGTAGAGAGTACTTGTGCGAAAATCTCATTACATTATTGACAAAATTTAAAAAAATATATATTAGTAAATTAATGCGTGCATGGTTTTGCCAGGTGAGCGTATCCACTTTGAGAAATCTTACGGCACCCCTTCATTTGCCAAGAAGGCAGCAATATATATATATATATATATATATATATATATATATATATATATATATATATATATATATATATATATATAAATTTTTAGGACCATAGCGCTTATCACGCTGCGCTGACCGTGCGACGCTTGCACAAAAAGGCGAGTGTTTCGAAAGCTTTGCTAAGACGAGATGGTGGTGGCACCTACCCGTCGTCTTGCGTTCTACACCTTATCACCTCTGAGACGGGCGCGCACAACCGTCTCAGAGCCACGTGCTTCGTTTTACGAAAAAACTGCCAGATGGCGCTCATGCCTCACGTGTAACGTGCTTGATGCGTTCGTTCGACTCCACTGCATGCTTGAATCACTCTAACGCAGTGCCTCCAGAATGCTATTCACCAATTTTCTTGCGCAGAACATATAATGAATGTTTTGTTCAGTCTCTCCACACGCAAGACTATTGTCTTTCGACGACATCTGCTGATTAACATGCAGATACGGGGCCAATTTTTTTCGATGGTGATAATAAAATTAAGAACACTGAAGCAACCGTTTATTAGCTTCTACCAAAGGTCGCATAAGTGGGGCATGCTAAATAAATAAAAGCTTTTATGGGAAGTTTTACCATGCGGATGTTTTTCTGCCGCATGATAACATGTTGTACGTTTGCATCTAATGTAGTTCCGCTTGTGGCATGTTCGCTTGGGGCGTGTCACGTCATTTAAGCGCTGAATTCCCCATTAGGTTTATTTGCAAAACTACGCATATTAGTAGTCTCACAAACGTGAATCTGCGCAAGCCAAATAGGAAAACACATGCACTGCGCGGGAAAAAGTGATCACTAACGCAAGACGTCATGTAGCAGACAAGGCTGTAATTCATATCGGCATCACGCTTTTTATCGCGATAAGACCCGTTTTGGATCAGGCTCCATTCGAATGAGGGGCTGCTACTCGGTCGCTTGTAATCGTGATCACATCCAATTTGGATCAAGATCATCATAACATGCACGTCGATGGCGACCAAAAAATCCTATCCAGACTGACTGATCCTGGTCAGAAGTACCCATGCGACACTGGTATGAAAGATTAAATAGTTTCTTTTTGGTGAATGGAAGACATGCTAATGCAGACGTGACCAAAGCGATTGCGGCCACGGTCTCCTAGAAAATGGCTCACTTAAGGCACGAACACACTAGCGGCGCGACGCTCTGCCGCGCGCCGCGCGCCGCTCGCGAGACGCCGCTTTTCTCTCTTTCTCCCGCCGAGCGCCGAGGAATTTCTGCCGCCGCCGCCCAAGCAAAGCGCCAATCAGCGACGTGCGTGGTAGTCGCCATAGCAACGCACGGAGCTTGTTTTCTTTTTTTTCCGGCTGTCATTTTTCTCACGCCATCGTTTTTTGAAGCACGCACCATGGACACCGAACGCTTTTTAGAGGAGATTAGACTCTACCCTTTCTTATACGACAAAACGATGCCTGATTACAAAGATAATGAAGCAAAAATGAACAGATGGGATCTTATAGGATCTATGTTTGATTGACAGGTAAGTGGCGATTGCGTGGCTCATTGCATGTTGAGCGCGAATGAATAGTATGTTTTATTCACTCACTCGTGCAGGAACACAGGCCATGCTGAAGTTTAAAAATATTAGAGACAGGTGGATGAAGCTCGTGTCGGGAGTCGAGGCGAACACTCTGAGTGGTGCGCCAGGCAATAATGGCAAAATTAAGTGGCCCCTCTTCTCAATTATTGACAGCATGCTGAGGCAGACACCTCACTATGCGGAAAAGTAAGTGATCAATGACGTGCCGTTTCATATTGCAGCGCACGCAGGATACCTGTTTCATGCCTTCAGTATCTCTGTACCTCCAAAGCGGATGGACCCAATATCTTCGCGGCGCATTTCGAGAGCGGCGACGCTGAAGCAACAGCAGACACGCCATCACGGTAACGTTGAGCGTTGCGCGGAGATTGTCGACGCCTGCCATTGTTCCCATGATTGCACCGTAAAGTCGGAGAGCTCAGAACCAACGCTTCCTAGTACAGGAGGCGTTGTCAGAACAGACGACGAAAAAGCGCGCAAAATCTCGCGAGCTGCGAGACCGCTCGAGACTGTTGTCACGTGACTCCCGCAGATGTGGCCAGCGTGCCGCTTTTCACCGCTCGGCGGCGAAGACGCGCGTCATGCCGCGGCGGCACGCTTCCCGCTAGTGTGCTCGTACCCTTACAGCATCACTGCGGTAAAGCTTTTTTTTTTGCGTCGTGCCTCTGTATTTCTTTCTTTTTTTTTTGATGGACCGCATCTATCTGATAATTTTTGTGTGTTAATTCCCCCTAAAAAACCGAAACAAATTAAATGCCCTTATGGGAATGAGTGCCAATTAGTGTCATCTCTATTTATACATTCATTTGTTTTCTCCAACAAACGTTCTCGTAAAGAAATTCTATCATTCACACAAAGCGCGATTGAAAAGCTGTGTCATTCAACGTTATTATTTGCAGTGAAAGCATACTACATTTGTGCATTTTTGACGATTGCCGAGGTGCGAGCGAGGTGATCAAGTATGAGCTGGATATTTCTATATATTTTCATTTATTTATTTAGTAAACCCCACATGCCCGTCGAATATTTATTTAAACCCACTGCGGATAAACATTTTGGTCCAGACGGGGGGGGGGGGCATAAGATACATCAAGTGACTGGTACCAGCGAAAAAAACATATATCGATACGCTAACAGAGGTCACATGCCTGTGAAACAGGAACAAAATTTACAATACATTTGAACACTCTAATCACCAAGTAGACACGTTTCCGGCGATATAGCAAAATTGTCAGCCGAAAAAATCTCATGAGGCAGTGAATTCCAGTCATCAACTGTTCTGGGACACTAACTGCATTTGTAAGCATTATTTCGTGCATATATGGGTGCAGAGGATCGATCATGTTTTCGGTGGGTATTCTTAATAGTGGCTGGCTGAACGCAACAAGGTACATTTAAGAGTGGACACGGCAACCAAGCCGCGACGATGTCACCTAACATACCCCTACTCGTGCAGGTTTTGACGGGATGCCTTTTTTCGTCGACCGGCTCATCGGCGTTTTGCACGGGCCAGCTTGATCTGCGTCACACCTTTGATGCACTGTTCAAGCTCGGCACGGGTATCGTTGCTGATCATATCTTTGATACGCCAGTGGCGCCGTGCCTGCAGCCCGAGCATCACCTTTACTGCGCACACCTACGTGGCATGATGACGTCACCAGTTCAGCCCGCCAGCGCCACGCCAGCGGCTATAAAAGGGACGCCAATTGCTTCAAGCGGCAGTGGACACGGAAACCAAGCCGCGACGATGTCACCTAACGTACCCCTACTCGTGCAGGTTTTGACGGGATGCGTTTTTCGTCGACCGGCTCATCGGCGTTTTGCACGGGCCAGCTTGATTTGCGTCACACCTTTGATGCACCATTCAAGCTCGGCACGGGTATCGTTGCTGGTGTTATCTTTGATACGATAGTGGGGCCGCGCCTGCAGCCCGAGCATCATCTTTACTGCGCACACCTACGTGGCATGATGACGTCACCAGTTCAGCCCGCCAGCGGCTATAAAAGGGACGCCAATTGCTTCAAGCGGCAGTGGACACGGAAACCAAGCCGCGACGATGTCACCTAACGTACCCCTACTCGTGCAGGTTTCGACGGGATGCCTTTTTTCGTCGACCGGCTCATCGGCGTTTTGCACGGGCCAGCTTGATCTGCGTCACACCTTTGATGCACTGTTCAAGCTCGGCACGGGTATCGTTGCTGATCATATCTTTGATACGCCAGTGGCGCCGTGCCTGCAGCCCGAGCATCACCTTTACTGCGCACACCTACGTGGCATGATGACGTCACCAGTTCAGCCCGCCAGCGCCACGCCAGCGGCTACAAAAGGGACGCCAATTGCTTCAAGCGGCAGTGGACACGGAAACCAAGCCACGACGATGTCACCTAACGTACCCCTACTCGTGCAGGTTTTGACGGGATGCCTTTTTTCGTCGACCGGTTCATCGGCATTTTGCACGGGCCAGCTTGATCTGCGTCACACCTTTGATGCACCGTTCAAGCTCGGCACGGGTATCGTTGCTGGTGATATCTTTGATACGCCAGTGGCGCCGCGCTTGCAGCCCGAGCATCATCTTTACTGCGCACACCTACGTGGCATGATGACGTCACCAGTTCAGCCCGCCAGCGCCACGCCAGCGGCTCTAAAAGGGACGCCAATTGCTTCAAGCGGCAGTGGACACGGAAACCAAGCCGCGACGATGTCACCTAACGTACCCCTACTTGTGCAGGTTTTGACGGGATGCCTTTTTTCGTCGACCGGCTCATCGGCGTTTTGCACGGGCCCACTTGATCTGCGTCACACCTTTGATGCACCGTTCAAGCTCGGCACGGGTATCGTTGCTGGTGATATCTTTGATACGCCAGTGGCGCCGCGCTTGCAGCCCAAGCATCATCTTTACTGCGCGCACCTACGTGGCATGATGACGTCACCAGTTCAGCCCGCCAGCGCCACGCCAGCGGCTCTAAAAGGGACGCCAATTGCTTCAAGCGGCAGTGGACACGAAAACCAAGCCGCGACTATGTCACCTAACGTACCCCTACTCGTGCAGGTTTTGACGGGATGCCTTTTTTCGTCGACCGGCTCATCGGCGTTTTGCACGGGCCCACTTGATCTGCGTCACACCTTTCATGCACTGTTCAAGCTCGGCACGGGTATCGTTGCTGATCATATCTTTGATACGCCAGTGGCGCCGTGCCTGCAGCCCGAGCATCACCTTTACTGCGCACACCTACGTGGCATGATGACGTCACCAGTTCAGCCCGCCAGCGCCACGCCAGCGGCTACAAAAGGGACGCCAATTGCTTCAAGCGGCAGTGGACACGGAAACCAAGCCACGACGATGTCACCTAACGTACCCCTACTCGTGCAGGTTTTGACGGGATGCCTTTTTTCGTCGACCGGTTCATCGGCGTTTTGCACGGGCCAGCTTGATCTGCGTCACACCTTTGATGCACCGTTCAAGCTCGGCACGGGTATCGTTGCTGGTGATATCTTTGATACGCCAGTGGCGCCGCGCTTGCAGCCCGAGCATCATCTTTACTGCGCGCACCTACGTGGCATGATGACGTCACCAGTTCAGCCCGCCAGCGCCACGCCAGCGGCTCTAAAAGGGACGCCAATTGCTTCAAGCGGCAGTGGACACGGAAACCAAGCCGCGACGATGTCACCTAACGTACCCCTGCTCGTGCAGGTTTTGACGGGATGCCTTTTTTCGTCGACCGGCTCATCGGCGTTTTGCACGGGCCCGCTTGATCTGCGTCACACCTTTGATGCAACGTTCAAGCTTGGCACGGGTATCGTTGCTGATGATATCTTTGATACGCCAGTGGCGCCGCGCCTGCAGCCCGAGCATCATCTTTACCGCGCACACCTACGTGGCATGATGACGTCACCAGTTCAGCCCGCCAGCGCCACGCCAGCGGCTCTAAAAGGGACGCCAATTGCTTCAAGCGGCAGTGGACACGGAAACCAAGCCGCGACGATGTCACCTAACGTACCCCTGCTCGTGCAGGTTTTGACGGCATGCCTTTTTTCGTCGACCGGCTCATCGGCGTTTTGCACGGGCCCGCTTGATCTGCGTCACACCTTTGATGCACCGTTCAAGCTTGGCACGGGTATCGTTGCTGATGATATCTTTGATACGCCAGTGGCGCCGCGCTTGCAGCCCGAGCATCATCTTTACTGCGCATACCTACGTGGCATGATGACGTCACCAGTTCAGCCCGCCAGCGCCACGCCAGCGGCTCTAAAAGGGACGCCAATTGCTTCAAGCGGCAGTGGACACGGAAACCAAGCCGCGACGATGTCACCTAACGTACCCCTGCTCGTGCAGGTTTTGACGGGATGCCTTTTTTCGTCGACCGGCTCATCGGCGTTTTGCACGGGCCCGCTTGATCTGCGTCACACCTTTGATGCACCGTTCAAGCTTGGCACAGGTATCGTTGCTGATGATATCTTTGATACGCCAGTGGCGCCGCGCCTGCAGCCCTAGCATCATCTTTACCGCGCACACCTACGTGGCATGATGACGTCACCAGTTCAGCCCGCCAGCGCCACGCCAGCGGCTATAAAAGGGACGCCAATTGCTTCAAGCGGCAGTGGACACGGCAACCAAGCCGCGACGATGTCACCTAACGTACCCCTACTCGTGCAGGTTTTGACGGGATGCCTTTTTTCGTCGACCGGCTCATCGGCGTTTTGCCCGGGCCAGCTTGATCTGCGTCACACCTTTGATGCACCGTTCAAGCTCGGCACGGGTATCGTTGCTGATGATATCTTTGATACGCCAGTGGCGCCGCGCCTGCAACCCGAGCATCATCTTTACTGCGCACACCTACGTGGCATGATGACGTCACCAGTTCAGCCCGCCAGCGCCACGCCAGCGGCTATAAAAGGGACGCCAATGGCTTCAAGTGGCAGTGGACACGGCAACCAAGCCGTGACGATGTCACCTAACGTACCACTACTCGTGCAGGTTGGTGACTGGAAATATGGTTTCCGCAATGACGATCCTTGCTTAATAGTGTTGCCGTGTCCACACACCATTCTAAATTGCATAAGTGACTGTTTTGCGCTAGCGGGTCTGTTGCTTTCACTGTCGGGAGATCTCGAGCGAAACCCTGGACCTATTACGAATGCAATGTTTAATGAACTGCTAGAAACGTAAAAAACTCTTGTCTGAAATTTCGCAAATGCAAGAGCAACAGGCCTCATCTGAGTCTGCTATGATTCAAGTTCAAAACAGATTATTAACAATTGAGAAAAATTAGAGTGCATAGATAAAGTGGATGGTAGGCTGCTAAAGCTTGAGAATGCAGTCGATAGGAGCCATACAGAATTGAGTGCTCTGTGCAGTAGGGTTGACGACCCAGAAAACCGCTCGAGACAAAACAACCTTATTATTAGAGGCGTGAAAGAAGAAGGCCCTGAGAATGATGATGACTTACTGAAAAAAATAAATGACGATACATTTGGCTCCATTCTCAACCAGAAACTGAATTCTATAGGAAGAATACATAGACTGGGAAAGAAATTTCTTGGCAAAGACCGCCCTGTAATCCTTAGAGTGGCAGACAACCGAGACAAAGTAAAGATACTGAAAAATTGTTTCAAGCTCAAAGGCACTCATATTAACATTAGTGAGGACTACTCAAAACGTGTAACTGAGATACGGAGAAACTTGTGGGTCTCAAGTCTAGAAGAAGGAAAGAAAGGAGCGAAAGTTAGACTGATTTATGACAAAGTTCTCATCAATAATGTTTTGTACACCTGGAGTGATGATGCCAAGGACAAGATCAAGTGCAAAGCATCTGCTACAATGACCTGAAAGACAAAAACAGGCCGACTTTAAGATCATCAACTTAAATTCTCGCAGCGTACTGAACAAAAGTCACTTAATAGAAAGTGTAACCTTGGAACATGATCCTGACATATTGGCAATCACCGAGACATGGTTGCACAGTGATGTACATGATGTGGAAGTTACACCGCCAGGTTACGTCTTAATAAGGAAGGACCGAGGCGGGAGAGGAGGCGGAGTAGCACTTATGATTAAAAGAGACATAAAGTATCAAACTTTGCCAGATGCTGGTGATATTGAAGCCGTATGGGTAAAGATTCGATTAAATGATCACCCTGTGTACATTGGAGTTATGTACAGACCCCCCTGTTCTCCTGCTACGACTCTGACCGGCTTAAGATGTTTTATGGATTCTAATATGCACGAGGGCGACAAAATAATTTTGATCGGTGATTTCAACTTACCAGGCATTCAATGTGATTCGCATGATATTATAGGAAACGAAGTAGCTCATTGTGAACATCTTTTGGACATTGCCTTTTGTTTTAACCTATGCCAAATTGTGTCTAGCTACACACGTGTTTTTAAGGCTGTATCCTCTATTCTCGATCTTGTATTTGTATCTTCACTCCTGGAGGAAATTGTTAAAACATGTGATGTAATCAAGGGCATATCAGATCATCAGATGGTTATGTTTTCCTTGGATATGGCGTCCGCTAGGTTGCATAAGGATTACAAAAATACAGTTCTAAACTTCGCAGCTGCTGATCACTTCTCTGTTTTAGAAAAACTTGAAAACTCTTTTGATACTTTTGTTCTCTTGCAAAATTCAAATGCATGTACAAATAGACTATGGGAGTATTTCTCGCAGGTTGTCACTGAATGCATTCAATTCTATATTCCAACACGACAAAAAAAGATAGCAAAGAAACATCCTTGAATAACGCGTGACGTGATCCATGCCAAAAGGCAACTGAAACGAAAACGGAAAGCTCACTCAAAGAATCCTTGCCCTGAAGGGAAGGAAACCATTCACACTATGAGCCAGAAATTGAGACGTCAAGTTAAAAATTGCAAAGATAATTTCTATAATGCTAAACTAAAAAAATTCCTGCACGAAGCACTCGAAAAGTTCTGGAGATACGTGAATCCAAACACAAAAACCCATCTTGATGCAGATAAAGAAAACTCACAAGCACGTGCTAAAAGTTTTAATGCCTTTTTTTCGTCAGTATTTACCCACAATGACAGACAAGTACCGACTTTTAATGAGGCTTCTGACACACCTGCCATAGAAGGAATAACGATTAGGGAACAAGGAGTATTGAACCTGCTCCTTAAAATCGACAAAAAGAAAAGTGCAGGACCTGACGGAATACCAAATGAATTTTTATCTAGGTACGCAGTATGGGTCTCGAAGTACTTGACAATTATTTTCCAGTCCTCCGTAAGTAGTGGTTGCTTTCCCACTGCTTGGAAGGTTGGTAAGGTCATACCGATACACAAAGGTGGTACTACTAACGACTGCAAAAATTTCCGTCCCATCTCGCTCACAAGCGCTTGTTCAAAGATTCTCGAGCATATTGTCTCCAAGCATCTTTTGGCTTATCTAGATATTCACAACCTATTATACTCACAGCAACATGGATTTCGAAAAGGCCTATCTACTATTACTCAGCTTGTTGAACTTGTTCAGGATCTCTCCTCTGAAATTAACTCGCAAGGTCAGGTTGACATGATACTCTTAGATTTTGCAAAAGCTTTTGATAAGATGGCCCATGCTAAACTGTTGTTAAAAATAAACACTATCTTTAAAAACCCAAACCTAACGCAGTGCTTTTCCTCCTATTTCTTCAATCGCAAGCAGTATGTTCAAGTCAGCATGAAAAAATCTGCCCTTGCCAATGTTATTTATGGAGTTCCCCAAGGCAGTGTCTTGGGCCCACTACTGTTTTTGATTTTTGTCAACGATTTACCTAAACACATTACGGTCCCGATAAGGTTTTTTGCAGATGATTGCGTAATGTATAAAACAGTCAGGTCTCCTACCGATCAATGAGAACTAAATCTAAACTTCCAAAAAAATACAAAACTGGTGCACCATTTGGCAGATGGATCTAAACGCCGCAAAAACAGTAACGATGACCGTAACTAGGAAAAATCGCATTCTAAATACGACGTACTCTATAATCGATCATGAGCTTGGCAGAGTAGAACACAAATATTTGGGTTTATTACTAACTTCCGATCTACGATGGAAATTTCACGTAGACTCAGTTTGTGCTAAGGCTAACAAAGCATTGTGGAGACTTCGGAGAAATCTGCACCATGCTAGCCCGGAAATCAAATGCTTGGCTTACAAGGCTCTCGTACGGCCAATTATGGAGTACGCAAAGGTGGTATGGAATCCGTACACGACAAGTAATCGCACTAAGCTGGATAGAATACAAAGATTGGCCTCACGTTTCATATTTAACAAATACCAGCGCTGCCACTCCCCAACTCAGCTTTGCAAGCTGCCCCACCTTGAACCACTAGAACAAAGGACAGAGTATGAAAGACTTAAATTACTCTTTTTAATCATTAAAGAACAAGTAAAAATAGGCAAATCGAAGTATATGTATATAAAAACTGGAGAAACGTCAAGGCACCGGCATAACATGTACATCCACCCTCCCAGATCACACAACGATTGTTTTAAGTTCAGTTTCTTTCCGCGGGCGATCAGTGAGTGGAACAGGCTGCCGAATTCCACTGTCTTATCGGAATGTGTGCCTTCTTTCTTGAAGGGCCTAAAGGATGTCGTGTATAAAGATGTATAGTTTATATTTTGCTTATTCTATGTCCTCAAGAGCAGAGTGCTTTGGCTGTTTCTTGTCATTCATTGTTATGTATGATAGAAGTTGTATAGGGAGTACCTATTTTTTTGTGTATATTGGTTTTTCCACCCCTGTTATAGCCCAAATGGGGCTGACAGTATAATAAAATGAAAAAAAGGCAACTTTCCCAGCAATAACTTTGTATAAAAATGTTAAATGAACAAACTTTCTTCATGTTTATAACAAAAGAATTCAGAATATTGATAAACAATCCAGCTTGAAGCATCCCACAAATAACCAATAAAAATATCACAGCATATCCCGGAGGCAAATGAGGACAAGTGCGGCAAAGTTTGCGCACAAACGGACGCACGGACGAATGCACACACGGATGGATGGACGGACGCATGGAAGCACGGACGGACTGATGGACGCTTCGTCCCACTCATCATTAACTCCGTAGATATGCTGTGACACCGTTTTTATTAACATCCAATGCAAGGAAACTGGCTACTGCGACGACTACGTCGACACGGGACATGCAACCTACGGCGTAAGGAGCTTCGCCTCTAAAGGGCGCTTATGTTGATGAGCAGGCTGAAACAATATTTCAAATGCAGCATTCGGTGATGCTTTGATACGAGCAATAAGAAAGGTGCCTTACCTCGCAAAGAATGCTGTTCTTTGTTGGAACGAAGTTTTTCGGCCGATGTTATGGAACCACTGCTGCATGCGCAAGCTATCGCGTTTACCTGGGAATATCAGGGAGTTTTAGAATACCGTTTGCGAGCTCTGCGGGCGTTGCGGGCGCCATATGAGTTTTAGAATAGCATTTGCCCTACTGCAATCCGCAACGCACGATCGCAGCGACACCGTAGCCTCGAAACCAGCGCTTGCGGGCCACATGCGTGCCGCCATCACCGCACGCAATTTCGGATTTTTCACGTGTGGTCTTCGAACGCGAACGCCGACTCGTGTTACGACGCATGCGCAGTGGTAGCGACCGCACCGCAAGGGCTCGCGGTGCGCTATTCTAAACTCCCTATTATAAAAAGTCCGTTACCTTTTCCACTGTGGTTGTTGCAGTCATATAGGCGCAACAGCATGATATTGTGCCCGCACAAAGCAAAGATGAAAAAGCGCACGCTGTGGTTGTTACGCGGAGCGTCTGTGAAAAATGGCGCGAGCCAAAAAAAAAACACACACAAGCAATACGCAAGATCCACGTGTCTCTAAAGGTAATCGCGAAGGAGACTAATCATCGTGCAGAAGTGTCGGAGACCGGGAGGACGCGAAGGGGGGCGAGGAGGGAGAGAGGAGGTCGAGCGCGTGGCGGCGATTACAGTGGATGTCGGTACTTTCTCAAGATCAAGGAGCTTTATGTGAAACAGACTTGAGGCGCCATCTGTAGCTCTTAAAGAGCTGTGCGCAAAAAAAGCGTGGAGCTACGGTGAATGAATGAACGGGAGCGCGAAAAACGCACGTCCTGCTTGCTTGAAATCTCACGCGGCTCTGCCGAGTGGTACCGTTCCAAGCGAGCGGATCATATTTCCCAGTGTGTTGTAAATAATTCAAAACTCGGCTAACAGCCCTCTTCCCGGATTCCATCGTCGAAGTGAATTTTTCTGTTGTGCTTCTCACATTTAACCCTTGAAAGGCGTGCCGTCCCTTCTCAGAGGCTGAAAACGGCCTGGAGTGGGCTGAGAGGGAGCAACAATAGCGCACCGGCCGTGTCGCCTCTGCGGCCTCATACTGGCGCTGTGGCCAAGCGTGTAATCATCGCAGAACTGCGAACAACGCGGGGTCAACAAGCCCCCTAACCCATAACAGATAGTTAGAGTTGTCATCGGTATTTAAGTTTAGTGTACTGCGCTGCCGACGGGATATTAACTTTTGAAATGAAGGTGTGTTCTAATTGTTACGACATTGTCAATGTCCTAGAACTGGCATAATCTTGGTGACCTCGCGGCGGGAGAGAAAAGGCGTTGAGCCCCACCCTGCTTGTCAATACCGGTGCACCAGAGAGCGCTAGCTTGTTCACTGAAGCCTGAATAATTCAAGCACAGCATTCTTACACCAATTAGCCCTGATGAACGCCTCGGCGCGACAAGAACCCGCATTCGCACCAACCATGCAACTTGTCCTCCTGTTACGCTCTCAGATGAGAGCAGCAGCATTGAAGATATGTGGTGGGGTTTAACGTCCCAAAACCACCATATGATTATGAGAGACGCGGTAGTGGAGGACTCCGGAAATTTCGACACCTGAAATTCTTTAACGTGCGCCCTGGGAGAGCAGCAGTATTGGGAATAACTAAAACTTCATTCAGAACAAAGGCTTAGCGCAGCTAAATTTGCTTGTCTGAAGTGTGATAGCCAATAGTTTGTTTTAATCCTTCTAATGGATTTTGTTATGGTGATATTTCAAAATAAATGAGTGGCAGTATTGTGAACGCAAACTAGCAAAATTCTGTGATGGGGTTCTTGTCATAATGTGAAATGCTGTAAAACTAGAGTCAGAAAGACCTCCCCCTCTCCTCATTAGTGATACTCTTCATCGGTGGTAACCATGTCAAAGGGCAATTGAAAAATCGCCAACATGCCCCTGAAGTGTTCTACACGATACAGCCATGCACTCACATCGGCACGTAAAAACAAAGTGTTCGAAACAACCCGCCTTATAGGTATCTGTGGCAGAAGCCGCCCCGTTAATAACGCAGCACATGTCACCCACGTCAGCTCACTTAGGTGGTCAGGTGTGGAATTCTAAGCCACGGCGCCAAATCATCAGCCATGGAAAGCTATTCCAGTCACACACACTAAAAATAAATTATTGATCTTCAACAAACCTAATAGTCATAAGTAGTTGACAAATAAAACAAACGTGTGAAAATAGTTTCGTGCATATTGTTTATCCACGTTTTATGACACGTATTGTGGGCTTTAAATAGTGGCTTTTATATTGAAGAAGCTCAAGGCATATAGCAGTAATTTGAAAGAAAGAGTTAGTGCGCAAAATACCTAGAAAAAAATACTGTCAGAAGGTAACCCAAAGCAAAGGCACCGGTGAAATTCCAACTCCAGATCTCCTGTTTGCAAGACAAGCGCTTTCACCAACTAAGCCACGGTGCCACCTCATCGGTCACGGAATGCTATCTCAGGGACATAAACTAAAATAAATTATTTATCTGCAACAACCTTCGTAGTCATAAGTAGTTGACAAATGAAACAAATATGTCAAAATCGTTTCGCGCATATTGTTTATCCACGTTTTAGGGCAAGAGTATTGTGTGCTTCAAATAGGGGCTTTTTTATTGAAGAAATTCGCGACAAATTCGTGGACGTTGACATACTCGTGGAAAAAATTCGTGGACGTTGAAATATACAGTTAGCACGCAAAATATCTTTAAAAAATACTGTCAGAAGGCCACATAAAGAAAGGCACCAGTGGGTGAGATTCGCACTCACAACCTCCTGTTTATAAAATAGGCACTTTAACCAACTAAGCCACGGCGCCACTTTTCATTCTTTATTGCAGCATGTGACATTCATACAACAGCAAACACACTCGGACTGAGCTTCTAGCTCAATTCAATGGCTTCAAGGCAGATGAGCCATTTCCCACACATATTTAAAATGGTTTCAAATGACATAATTCACCCATAAAATTTAGCAGTTCATCATTGTAGCAAAGTTTTGCAAAAACTTTTCGCAACTTGCACGTATGTTCAATAAAATACGTACGTACTTGCCGCGCGTCTAAATCACAATGTCTGACTGCCATGCGGCTTAGCCATATGCTGTGTAAGCCAAGGAGAAAGAACATATCATATTTTAGTAGGCCAGGTTCCATTGCTAAAAATCGAATCCCATGTGAAGTGAGAGGCAAATCTTTCTTAAGTGTTCTCCGTAGAACATCCCAGAACAAAAATGCGTCCCAGCAATCTATGAAAACATGCTCTACCGACTCAGGCTTTCGGCACAATAAGCAGTTGGATCCCCACGGTAAAAAACCCCCTCTTTGTTCTAGCCACGTTTTAACCGGCAGCGTATTCGTGGGCAGCTTATAAAATAACGTTTTAACTTCAGCTGGTACGATCATCTTCTCAACTCTTTTCAAAACGTCTTCTCCTTGGCTTCCACTTTACATAGAACGATACAAAGGGACAGGAAAAACAGTTTCAATCAAGTCTCTCGACAAACGCTTCCGAGTGATAGCAAAGTACTCTAAACTAAATCTAGCACTAAGAAATCGAAAAGCCACAACAACTTCTCGAAGAAATGTAGTGAGACCATAGCGGAATTCATCATTCGAGGTAACAATAAAGTTCGGCAATGCCGATGCTAGCCTGATTTGAAGAGATGTACGTAAAAAGGGATCTTGTTGATCTCGTAGAAAGAGAAACCTTGATACAACCTGCCTCAAAAATAAGTGTGGCAAGGCTAAACCATCCCTTTTTAGTCTTAAGAAGAAGTTGTTGCGGCTTGTCCGTTCATACTGAGATTGCCACACGAAAACAGCAAGAAGCCTATGAATCCTCTGGATATTGATCCTGGAACACGACAGTACTTGCAGCAAGTAAAGCAGCTGTGATACCAGGAAGACGTTGCACATTGTTGCGCGAGCGAAGATGGACAGATCGCGGCCTCCCTATTTCTGTGTCAGAACAGATAGCCCTTTGGTTTTTCGGCCCACAGATCATCGTTGTTCTTATACTGGTCAAGCGGAACGCTGTGTTATGCTTGCTTGACCATTTGATCCGTTCATAAGCCGCTGGGAACGCTTCCCAATTTCCATGCCACAGCCCAACACACTTGTCTATGTTTACAATGCTACTAGTAGCATCACAAAACCCTCGTGCAATGCTCATGGAGGTGGGTATGCTCTCTTAACTGGTACAAAATATTGCAACATCATCAGCATATGCCAATATCTTTACCTCACACGCTCCTAAATGAAAACCTCGTATATTTGAATTTTTTGTAATGACCGCGCACAGAGGTTCCAAGTACAAAGCAAATAATATAGGTGAAAGTGGGCATCCTTGCCTTACTGATGAGCATACATTAATTCTTCTAGTTGACTCGCTGTTCACAATCAACTTGATTGAACAATTGGTATAAGCCATCTGAACACCCTTCAGTATCATAGACCCAACGCCAACATGTTCTAACAATTTATACAAAATGCTATGACAAACTAGATCAAAGGCCTTCGCTAGATTGATTTGCAACATTGCAACTCTTCTGAAGTCAGCGTCACAGCACTCCAATATGCTTCGTGTCGCATGTATGTTCGTAAAAATTGATCTTCCTCTTATTCCACAGGTTTGATGTGGGCCAACCAGTGTACATATGACTGTTTGCAACCGCATCGCCAGAACTTTCATTAGTATATTGTAGTCAACATTCGTCAATGTTATAGGTTTATAACCAGATACATATTTCTGTTTTACAGGGTCTTTACTTTTCGGGATCAGAACAGTGTGTGCTTTCTTGAATGAAGGTGGTAGGCTACCCTTGTTAAAAGATTAAGCGAAAACGTTTTGTAAAACAGGGGCTAACTCTGCCTTGAAAGTCTTGTAGAATACTGCCGTTATCCCGTCTGGGCCAGGAGATTTCCCGTTATGCAATTGGTCTATAACTATTTCTACCTCTCCCGCAGTTATATCAACCGATATACTTTCTGTATATTAGTGATCTAGCGTTTGCAAAAAGCTTAGAAAAACTTTTTCAAAAGTGGCTTCTTTAGGTATACGGTTGGAAAATAATTCACAATAATATTCTGTAAATGCATTCTTTATATCTTCGGGTTTAGTCGTTAACTGACCATTATATTCAATTTCTGTGATGTCTTTAGCACGCGCATAATCAGCGATTTCTCACTGCGGAAGCCACGGCGCCACATCGTCGGGAAAGCAGCAGTCACACACATTAAAAAGGAATTATTGGTATGCAACATCCCCAGTATACTCATAAGTAGTTGATATATAAAACAAATTTGTCAAAGCGTTTCACGCATATTGTTTATCCACGTTTTATGGCAGGTATTGTGGGCTCTAAATAGTGGCTCTTTTATTAAAAAAACTCGTGATATATAGCTTTACGTTGAAATATACAGTATATAGGCAGTAGTGGGATTGGGGCAAAAAGCGGTAGAGGGTCACTGCCTGAAAAAAAAAAAACACTACGAAGTGGATAGAGACTGGTCCCAGCCCGCCAGTGTGTCAGCCATTGTCATCGCGTGTAAATATCGTAAATATCCGTAAATATACGTTTTCTTGTAAGATTATGGATGGAGGTGCTTGGAATGCCTACCTGGTTTTCCCGGCAAACCAACATGGAACTTCGGAGTGGTCATACTCTAAAAAAAAAGGGGGGGGGGGGAGCAGAAATCGTTCGGCGCAGCGACTTTCTCCCTTTCAGGCGTTTTACCCGTCATGCCCTCTGGCGGCAAGGACCAAAAAGCTACGCTTCTCTTTCAGCGTTAAAGTTTCTCCTCAATCGTGGGGGTCTTGCCCGCGTGCATGCGGACGCCGAGCCTAGCCGGCCGCGGCCAGTCGCGAACGATTACTTTTACCTAAGATTGATGCAAGCAATGCAGGAGTGACGTTTTTTTTTTTTTGTTTTTTTGGGGTAGAGTAAAAGCCTCTCTATCTTTATCGCCAGGCACTCGCACGATGCTCCGCACACTTCCGTGTGTGTCTCGTGTGTTGTTTCATATTACCAATTCGTCACAAATACAAAGAGCTCTGCTTCCCAACCAGTCTTGCTTTATCGATTACCTGAGACTGTGCACAAATGATGAATTTGTTCGGTGTCGACATACTTGGTAAGCATACGCATTTTTAGTTTCGCACGGCACCAATAGCACTCATGAATTCAACGAGGAACATAAAAAAGCATCACACTTCAATTTGTCAGCATTCTAGGAAACCTCATGCCACTGTCCAGTCCATGCGTGAAAGAACGATCATATACAATTGATGGAGTTATACGCGCCGCAACCGCTATATAGGTGTTCTTTGCACTCCCCCCCCTCCCCCGTTCAAATATGGGCGTCGTGGGCGGAAGTTGAACCTGCGTCCCCCAGCATAGTCACACGACACCCAATGAGGCTATGCTACCACGGCAGGTGAAAGCACAAAGGGAAACAGGCTGCGAAGTTTCACCGAGCGTTTATTTACCAGACTGGGTCACAACCATCAGAATTGTTTTAAACATCATCATAACTACACTTTTGTGAAATGTAAATCAAGAACTTTTGTCAGTTAACCCAAATTCTCAATCCCACGCGTTTTGAATTGCCCATGCCAGCACTGAGAGGTAGGATGGAATTATGCACGCGCGCAGTATGCCTTTCTCGTCCATGATTCTTTTTTGTCGTGAGAAACTCAACACAAATGCACTTCTAGTAACAGCTGTGCACAGTAGGTAAGTACTATCACTCACTCACCTTTGTGAAAAAAGTATTCCTAATCTAGAGCAACAGTAACCACCGCAGCCACAGCGCTAACACAACTATTGTGGCACAACAATAGAGAGTTTTAGAATACCATTTGCAAGCGCTGCGGGCGTTGCGGACGAAGCGGGTGCCATAAGAATTTAAAAATAGCGTTCGCCCTGCTGCGAACCACAACGCACGATCGCAGCGACACCGTAGCTTCAAAACCAGTGCTTGCGGGCCACATGCGGGCCCCCATCACCGCCCCTATAGCCTCGAAACCCAGTTCTTGCGGGCCACATGCACGCAGTTTCGGATTTTCTGCGTGCGGTCCGCGAACGCGAACGCCGACTCGCGTTTTGACGCATTCGCAGTGGCAGCAACCGCACTGCAAGGGCTCGCGGTGCGCCATTCTAAAGCTCCCTAATGACTGCAAGCTGACACGCGAGGCGAATCGCGAGAGGCATCTGAAGCAGAAAAGTATGTAGGCACAGCATGCTATAACGTTATAGTAAATTTGCACTCTGCAGCTCTGGTTCCTTTACTCAAGTAATCGAGCTGCCCCGACGCCAACAGCCACTGTCATCGCTCACAAAAGAGTACCGTCGGGTGCGAGGTCATCTCTTATTTCTCTCGCAAGACCCGCGTTGTAACGTACTGCTAAGACGGTCGCTACCGCCTCAAAAACATTGTCATTGAAGGGCTAGTGGTGTACTGTATCCTTGACTAACGGGCACACTTATGGTAAGAACGTAAAAAAAAGAATATAAGCAAACGGTAACACGAAAAATCTAAACGAAGTCGACGCGGCCACAGAACACCTACCACGACGGAGACAATGCCTGGCCTCGGAACACCTAAGCTATACACTAGAGGTGTGCGCCGGCTGGTCGGCGCGCCGCCGCCGAGAGTTTTCGCCACGCCGCCGCCGACGTTTTTCATCGGCGCAATCGGCGCGCCATTTATGCGCCAGTACTGACTTTTCCCAGATTTGTCTTCTTTTTCATCTTGATTCATAGCTTCGTTTCACATTTTATGTAGCCAGTAAAAATCAGGCTTCTTAGTCATCTTCATCCAGCTTCAGAGACCGAGAGTACCACTATAAACAGCGGCACATTTTCGGCGGCCGCTGCATGAAATGACATATTGGACAAATTGACAAAAAATAAATGTAACAGTTACAGTAAAGCATCAACACTGCCATCTTAGGTTTAAAAGCAATTTTTGCTGGTTTTCTATGTCGTAATTAGCAATGATTTTGGTCATACAACGTTGAATGTACTGGTTCAGCGTGTTGATGCATGCGAGTTCACCGTAGCACTATTCGAATATTCATATGGATGCAAAACGGCATCATAATCAGTCCAAGATGGCAGCCTATGATCGTGCCCGAAACAAGGCGTATATACAGAAGAAATGAAATGGTATAGCAGTGCAGCACGAATGCAGCGCGTTAGGTGTAGAACTACACAAAGCCCCGAAGGATGAAATTGAAAGGGAGAAGTTTGATGGAGATTAGTAGCGTCGAAGCATAATACATACTCGAACTTACTCAGGGTATATCATCACCTGTCCGTGGTGTTAAAGTTGATAATTTTCGATGATGACCACTTATATGCAGCGTCTCAACATGCTGCAGAAAATATTTGATGCCTTTTATTTCAGGCATCATATATCCGGAATGAAGATGCCAAGGCAGTAAGATGGCAAGAGAGAGAAAGGAAGGCTGGGGGATTACCCAGATATTGGCATCCGGTTTGCTTCCCAGCACTGGGGGTGGAGAAATAGGGGCAAGAAAGGGGGTGTAGAGAGACAGAAAAGAAAACGCATGTGCACTCAGGAGTAGGATGGCAAACTTAACAGAGGATTTATTACATTCTGTACAGACAGGGCGAGAGATCTCTTGCGAATGAGCTGGGTGGTTCATTATAAAGTGTGCGTTTTGACTAAATCAGGGAATGGGTCCAGAATGCGCTGTTGAATCACGGGGGACACACACCATTTCTGACGGTGCCGCTCACACTCGCTCACGTCAACGTCTTTGATTGGGGTGTGGCCACCACACTGCACCCGTGACACCAACAAACCATTGTGATCGTCTCGTCGAACGTAGTATGTTGTCGGAATGCTACCTCACTTCCCGGCTAAGATTGACGATACACGGCGGACAGCAGGCTGGCAGCCCTTCGGTGACTTGTTTGATGAACAAAGAACGCGGCCCTCTCCAACAAACACGGCGCGAACAAAGAACGCGGCCCAGGCGTCGCGCGTAACAACGGCTATCCAGTGGTGAGAAGCAGCGTAATAAGCTTGTCTGAGGCCACCAGTTTTAAAAATAACAAAACAAAATTAAAAAAACTTGCCAGTAGAGACTTTACAAAAGACGGCTGGATTCATCAAAAATGCAGAGACCAAAATTTGAGCGACATGTCATATATGACATAGTCCAGCAAACTGGTTTTCATCACGTAACTTGAACGGACCTACTGGCACTGGGAGAGGTGAAGAATGATTGTCGCTGACAGATGTACTTCTGTTGCGAAGGTAATGCTCAAAATCAACCAAATAAAACTTAACATTATATTCAAGTCTTGATAAAAAAGTAAGTCAAGTTAGAAAGCTAGCTCCTTAGGTGGCCAAGTAATAAATTACTTCACGATACTTTATGAAGAAGTAATTTGCAAAGAAATAATGCAACCGCTGTTTAATTGACATTCAATGACGTGACCGCAATCAACCGCAATATGTGGAAACGATTGGGGGAATGCGGCGGAGAACGAATATGTCACGTAATAAAAGCGATGTGATGTTGCACATTTTCATCTTAACAACTCCGTGCCCTTTTGCTTGCTCGTGATGTATTCGAAGGAGCTAGCCAAGTGTCAGGTAGAAGTCAAGCAGAGTAGCCGGTGCTGATAAGAGCAACGTTTATGTACACTATTTACACACTAAAGGTAGCGTAGTACTATATGTTGATGGTAGCATCATAGAAGCTTGATGAGAGCTTCTGAGAGCTGGTTCAGAGCGTCTCGGTGCTCGCGTTTTAAGCCGTGGTCTTCTTAAAATTCTCTGCAGGAGAAAACAATGGACAGTTTGCAATAATCTGCAAGGCAGCTTTTCTGTAAGGTCAGTTTTCCAACCAAAAACTCTCGTTCACAGACTGCTTTTCTCGCTCATTTTGGTTTTGCCATTCACCTTTTTGAGATCTTGTTGTGCTCGCGTGCCTTCGCTGGAATTTAGAGAGGTGACATTTTGTTGTACTCGCGTGCTCGCGTGCATTCGCTGGAATTCGAAAAGGTAAAGGCACAATGAGGGAGAAAAGAAATCTGTGAAGGAGAGTTTCTGGTTAGAAAATAAACCTTACAGGAAATCCACCTTGCATATCACTGTAAACGGACAGACTGCATGTCCATTCAATCCAGGGCAGTCCAAAGAAATTGCCGTCTTCATCTCCGTCCCCCACATGGTGGGGGTAGTGGTTAGAAGAAGGCGCCTAATTTCTGCAGCCCAGCAGGGAGCATGGCGCAGCGAATAAGGATAAAAAACGAGAGGGAGAAAGAGAGCGAAAGTCAAAGACTGCCTTCGTTTCTACCCAGGAAATAGAAAGGATGCACGTTCAGTTCGTCCCACGGCGAGAGAGAAACACAACGTAGGTCATAATGCACAACACAGCACAGTGCAATAACGTTGCATCGCACGTGCAGAATAGGGTCTGCAGCGCCAGGCAGGCTAGGACCTGGGGAAGTGGAAGATTTGAAAGCACCACAGAGTGTGGGAAACATACCTGACGACGGATCCCAAGCTCTCGGCTAATTGTTCAGCGCGTCTCGTGGCACGTCGAACAAATCAAGCAGCCTCGATTTCCAACATCTCTTCCTAGGCCGTCAGTCAGTCAGGCGTGTCCATAGAGTTTTTGACGAGGGGAGCCAACAGCCCTAAAGAATTCGAAGTATGACTTTCGTGTTGTCGCCTCTTTTGGCGCATGTCGAGAGTGTTGACCCGGAACAAATCAGGGTAAGCTTAGCTGCAATCGTCCTTCGCGTCCACGCGGCGCCGAGCCCAAGAGGCCGATCTTAACATCTTCTACAGACACACGCACACAGGCACGCACAGTTTCACTCCGAGAGGGAATTGGTAGTGGTCACAATGACGTACGTAACGTGCATCTGCTATAAAAAGGCGTGTAGTGTTTGCCATAGCTTCTTTTCTTACAAAGTCTTGGAATGCTAGTATATATTCATTATATAGCTGAAGTATGAGGCGGTTGTTAGTCGCATATATTTGGGTTAGAGTACTACAAATATTTATTCGCCGCGCATGATTTCTGGAAATGATACTCCTGAATAATGCACCAAGAAAAACGAAATCGCTCCAACATTTTTTTTTAAACTAAGCTCGCACGTGGGAGTACTTGTTCTTTGTCTGTGCTTTTCCATGGTTCATGAATGTTAAGCCCCGCTGCCGCTTCTATAGAATGGTGTACAATAAGCCGTATCAACGTTGGGACAGGATTTCCTACAGACTACCAAGCATTCGATCACCAGACATTTTCCTTCCGGCATATTTTGATTAAAAGAAGCGACATATTTTTGCTGAAAACCCGGTTTATGCACTGGGGCCCGGTGCACAGATGTTCCACACTACAACTCTTGACCATCGCGAACACGAAGATGGCAAGTAAAAACCTTTATGCTATTGTCTGTATGGCCGGTGTAACGAAACTTTCTAGCCTTGAGGTTGGTGGGTTAAACCATGCACTTTGCTCATTGCTATTTTTCATCATGGCGTTTGTCTATTCACTGAGTGGTGCTATGTAGAGCACGTGGCAGTAGTACCGATGTGCTTTTTGGTGCTGGTACAAAAAGAAAACTAGCTAGCTTGCATCTCTTCTTCAATGAGTCCTTCAATTAAACCTATTCTAGGGGGCTGCATAGAAGACTATACGCATGACGCAGTTGGAAAAGTAAAGCACGTTGTAAGAGACCACTTCTACTAATTGAAGGACTTGTAGACCCAGCATCTAGACTGTGGTGTTCTGCAGAAAGATGTTGAGCCAATGACGCGCCGCATTAGGTTCTAAATTTAACATTGATGGGTCCAGAGCGCATTTGCTAGCAGCCTGCCCTGTGTACCGACAGCTTTTTTTTCTTTTTAGTCAGCTAGATAATTTAAAATGGCGTTCTACTGATCTCAGTCCTCGCATGTGTTTATATTAAGGTGGTTGGTTGTGGTGGTTCCTAGCATTAAGTGCAATCCTAGCATTAAGTTCAAGCTGAGTGGACGCGAGAAACATCTAGACAGTATATACAGCTCTCTAAGTATTATTCAAATTATTTCCGCGCAAGTATTAGCTTTGGTCATCGAAGAATTCGAATACTTTTAGAGTGCACCACGTGGATCTCTTGTGACACTGTGAAGGAATACTGACGTGTAAAGCATCTGGTTAATTACATTCGAAGAATGATAAATTGATAGAGAACAACGAGCAAAGATTCCGCGAAAATAAAAAAAAGGTACATTTCGCGGCGAATGAGTTGCAATTATGAACCAACGCATGATTACTGGTTAATTAAGCATGGTCTCTTAAATACTATTCAGTTTGTTCATAACTATGACTTTGCTATGCAATATTTTTTTCATGGAATATTTGCTTTTGTCGCACAGGTTGGTATCACTTCCCGGTAAGCGAAGCGCTGCACGTGGTTTAAATGCACCTGGGTAGAGTTCGCATTTTTTGTTGACTAAAGCTATAATAATGTGGCACTCGAAACGCCGAAAATCGAAATGACGAACTATTGGAATGCCGAAAGTTAGTACACCGAAAAATCAAAAAGCCGATTAAACAAGATATCGAAAGTGTAAAATGTCAATGGCACTGTTCTTTTTTCTCTTCTGCTCTTCCTGCTTCACGATATGTTTTTTGCGCCTCAGTCTTCTGCACCAAGTCAAAAAATCAAAACACCTAACTACCGAAACGCCGAAATATCAAAATGTCTGCGCCACCTAGCTATACATGAAGATGAGGTACCTACCTAAATTAGAGGTTACGCCAGCACACTCTTTCACCCTCATTTCCAGTTGTCCCTTTACATTTATCTCAAGCGTTCATACAAATAGCAAACTATATATTTTCCACCTCCAATCGCACATCAGAGTGATTTCTTGCTAATCGCAAACAGCTTGTGTGCAATTCGTAGTCGAAAAATTGAAATGTCGTCATTGTCCGGGTTGCCCAGAGCAACATCAAGCAATTTTGCAAACAGAACGCAAACAGAGCATTTCGGCAAGATTTCTGTATGCTTGTATGACAGAAAGATAGCAGCAATATTGTTCAGCTTTTAACACCTGGAACAAACGATTTTGCTTAACATGAAACCCCAATTCGCCATTCAACGAGCAAGGTTATAGCAAATTTCGCAAGCAACACTCAGTCTACACCCTGTGGAATACGGAAAGATCCCACGTACGGCATAGGTTGGCAAAATAAATGAAACTCACTCAGACCAACTCAATAACCATATATAAAAATGTTTTGCTTTGGACTCACTCGGACGAAAAATGAGCGATATTCGACGTGGTCCGGCTCATACAATAAACGTCGAAGGAGCATCATTAAAAAACACATGTGAAAGAATTGCAATTGCCAAGCAATATATATATATATATATATATATATATATATATATATTATAGCGTTCAACATACAAAAACAAGTTATTTCGCGTGCCTCTACATACTCATATTAAAGAGAAACCTAAGAAAACATGCAATTTCCGCGACAGGCACATACGCGCTGATAGTACTGTATACAATGAGTACCACCTGAATTGGCTGCTGTAAATACCTGGGCTATTTTGAAATTTGGTGATACTATGCTGGTCAATACATTCGCCTACGCTTGTAATTTGGTCATTGTGCGGAATGGTGTAATATGAAACTTTTGCAGCATAAAATCTGAGAACCATGACTTGACAGGGTCGCGTTCTTTAAAAAGTTTGTTACCTGTCCCGAGTTTCGAATCAGGTAAGGTGCATTCATGGTTCATCATTCATCAAGTCTTCCTGCAAAACACTGCAAGAAAAACTTGTCTTCATTGTATGCTCTGGTGTTAGTGCACATGTACGTGTTATCCTACATAAGCTGAGTCTTTCGACAATACCTCATCAGTTGCAATACAGCGCCTGTGTTTGCGTCTTTTTAGGTGGGCATGATTGTGTTGTATTGTATGCTGCTTCCTCAAAAGGAAAATATTGACTAGGCCGTTAGCTACCTGCTGAAACAAATAAAAAAACAAGATGCAACATTTTTTTCTTTCAGTACTTCTCTTTCTGCCCCCCGCACACACACGCACACCAGAGCTATGAGCGTCCAAGAAGGAAGAGGGGCTGCTTACGGTTGCCCACCTTTCACTCGTTCTCTAAATGTTTCGGTGTGAGGGGGTTCGTCGGAGCAGCGAGAATATAATGTACGACTGGAATCAAAGGTGAACATTCTATATAAGTCTGCCTGTTTTGAATAGAAACTGATGGAATGAGAACTCAAACCAATATATATTTAAGGAGAAAAAACCGATGTTTCGAAGCTGGTCCGGCTTCTTCCTCAGGGGTGTTAGATTGGCTTAAAAACGTCGCTTCTTTTAAATATGTTTTGGTTGGAGTTTTCTGGTTACTTCAATGTACGACTAGAAGTGGGGATGGTCTTAAAGAAAAGGGTTGCCCCACTGGCTTTCGCAATATTCCATTAGGCAAAGTATCTTCTCCTTTCATCTTGCTGTGTAATCTCCTTGCGTTCTCATGACTCTCGGCTAAGCTTTGTTTTGTGCTCGGCAGCTCAGGGTGAGGTGACTTTCCACGAACCTTACCAACTTTCCAAACCATTTACTGCATGCAAGCTTCCCCTGAATGGATGAATGTGTGGTTGAAGAAAATGAAAAAAAAAAAGACACTATCTTTCCGTGCGAGAACATGGCTCAGTCGCTTGAAGGGAAAGGGGAGAGTGGAAAAAAGAGTTTAGAAGTAGGTAGGAGGAGAAGGTTTGGAAGAACGTGACGGCCATGGCTGCTAGAGCAGAAAGAGAATAGGGGCCGTCGGCAGGGCAGTCCGAGTCGTACGACTTGGAAATGTGGAGCTGCAACCACATACGCACATACCTATGGTCATTCCCACGAGAAAAAAAATGTTCTGAATCACCTTTCTTGGGCAAGAATACAGAAAACGAGAACGAACAAGAAAGCAAAAATAAATAAAGAAATAACCGATAATCTAACCACCAATTGTCACCACAGCTGCGGAAGGAAAGAAGGAAAAACGTAATCCATGACCTTGGCATCAGTGGCTAAACAGAGGCATTTATTCGCAGAACACTGTGTATAAGAAAAGACATGGGAAACACGACACCAATGGCGCCGCAACGACGCCGCGTGTCGACCAAACTTGAGCTCTGGGAAGAGCGAACGTAGTGCATTGGCAGAACACTGCGAGACCACTCGCAACATGTTTGCGCCATGCATACCAGTCCCGACGGCACGGTGTAGAGCCAAAGCCACCTAGAACAGCGCTGGTAGAGCTCGTTGCGTTGTTTTGTAGTCTTTCTGCATTCCTTGAAGTGCACAAAGAGCAAGAAAGGATGGGTACGAGGAACTTGAACATGGAAAACGACTTTGCCATCAAGCCTTTTTCAGTGTGTACTGGACGAACGCAACGACGGGTGACGAACGACAGGAGGTTCTTACGCGCTTCAAAAATGACTATGAATGGAATCGTTTTTGAATGGGAATTAAAAAAGAATCTTCAAAAACTTGGGCGTTGCTATGTCGGTACAACAAAACTGCAGGCCTGTTGGAAAAAGATGACAGCAATATCTCATAAAGAGACTCGAGAATTAAAAGCCTCTCTGATTGCCGAGAAGTAACAGAATTCTTCAACCATGTTACAGCTTGAATAAATTCATTTCCGCGAGTGATGAAGGATCACGTACGGCATGAACGGTGCGTTTCTGCCTCCTTCCTTTTTGAAATATGGCCGCGACAATTTTCATGGTACCCTAAATTACGCAGCCGCTGTTTAATTGGTAGCAAATGACATGACAAAAGCGCATGGTCTGTGCCATCGCCACATTTTAACAAAACTTGAAATCCAGCCAGATGGCGCATTGCTATCGGGAACTTTTGAGCGCAAACTAATGCTTCCACACGACGTTCACAAGCATCCGTCCTGTCTCTCTCGTACTTGTTAACGTCTCGTTTGGCGCTCACAACTTTCCCAATCGCCACAATTATTCAAGAAAAAACTGAAGTGGCATCTCAGGGCACAAGCAGTTCAACGCAATAGAAAAACAGAACGGGTGCTCGATTGCTCGCAAATCGTGCTGTTTTCTCGTCTTTGAAGCTACATTAATAATGAAACCGGAGCTTAGCACTCATTCTTCGTTGATTAGGTATAATCATAAATCAAGGTCAGTGTGGATTTCAATGTCACGTAATAAAGGTGACCTGAAGTGGCACATGCGTCACAACATGCTGCAGAACCCAATTCCGTGCCTTCGTACCGTCATGCTCGTTTAATACGAACGTTTGTAGATTGCACTACAGAAACAAGATTAAAAGACCGAGAAATATTTGATTCTTCCGTTCGTTAGTAACGCCCTTCGTTATGCATTTTTCTGTTTCCTGGGAGCAGGTCACGTGAGTTTTGTAGCATGAATTAACATAAATTGCTGTTTCTATTTTACCACAGTCACCGAACGGTGTACTCTATAAACGCATCACCTACATTAAACTTCGTGCCAGCACAATGTATACAATCCTCAATTACGTCGCAAAAAAATACGGGTTTCATGCAAAGAATTTCCTAATGCTTCGTTAGATATTAAACCGTTAAATTTAAAAATAGCACAACCGTGAACGGGATTAACTCTGTGACCGAATTTCACTGCAAAAGGCGCTCGAATAATAACTGCACCTTGCAGGCATGCAATATACATTGCATGAGGTTTTAGATGTGTGGTGACATAATTAGTTCAGGTTTCATTGTTTTTGTAGAATTAGCTTTTTAGTCACGTTTACTATGCTTTTTAATGTTAATATTTCACCTCATCAGTCATTTAGTGATGGCCATTTCATTTCCACATCTTCAATGAGAGTTATGAATAGTTGATATCCAAGCATTTTTTAAAGATATAAGACTGGTTTTTATCAAAGGACCAACCCTAGAACGAGTTCCGGGGAGGGGGGAGATATGAACAGTCTTATAATTTAAAAAATAAAATTTTTGGCTTTACAAGCCGGAACGTCAATACGACAACGAGGCACGCCATTGTGGGAGGTTTTAAATATTCGGAACCATAGGTCGGCAAAATAAATGGAGCCCACATAGATTCACTCAGTAAATGTTCTTTTATCTTATAGGACTCGATATAGATCCCAGCCTTTTGCCGGAATTTCGGTCACATATAGGTGACCAAAAACATTTTTCTCTGCAAAACATTTTCGCAATAGACTGCTTTCAATAGAGTAAATCAGCCCGACATTTTTCGAATACACCTGAGATAGTCGCCAAAACGCCTTGGACGTTTGGCGTGGAATGACCGATCAAACTTTACGTCAATACCTATCACTTTTCGTCTCCACTGTCTCTTTCCAAGTTCGTGTTCTTCCTTTCTTGACATTCAACTTAACAGTAATTTAACAAATCCGCATCATATAGAAGAAAATAGCTTGTGGTATACGCATCTCAAATCAAACTTGGGCGTGCACTTACGCTCCATCTAACTGTTTTGTATCGATCATTTCAGCGTTCTCATTTCACTTACGGTATTGCCACGTGGTTGCGACGTCAAAGAAGATGGTACGTGGGTTGCTCAATACGACACTTTTTATTGAGTGAACATGTGCATAGGAAAGTGCAAAGTAGTAGAAATTCGTGCTTTACACGGATAGCGGTAATCAGAGCATTGGTCGTTTGTAATATGATCTGCGCGAAGGTACGTCGCCATTTATACACGTAGCATCCATATCGTAGGTGTCTCAAGCTTATCAGAAGATTCTAAAATAATCTAGAGTTTTCGCAGACAGCCAAGAGTCCTTTGCGCAAGGCAATTGATTAATATGTGGCGTTTAACATTTCAAAACCACCCCATGATTATGAGAGACGCCGTATAGTGAAGGACTTCAGAAATTTTGACAACCTGGGATTCTTTAACATGCACCCAAATATCAGCACACGGGCCTACAGCATTTTCGCCTCTATCGAAAATTAAGCCGCCGCAGGCGGGATTTCATCCTGCGACCTGTGGGTCAGCAGCCGAGTACCTTAGCTACTGAACCACTACGGCGGTGCCTTTGCACAAGACAGTGAAATAAAAATACAAGCGAGCGTGGCAGTATAATAATGTTGCGATAAAGTTTCAGCAGATGCAACATGTTTCACTGTGGATGCCATTTTCATACAGACCCGTCAGCGGGTAGCCACGCGTTGCAAGGTAGATCGACGTCTTTGGGTATTTTGAGTAGGCTAAATTTCTGCCTAAAACATACGGCGTGACGACAACACTCACGTTGACTGTAGATTTTAGCGAAACGAACGCACGCTTCGGTGAGATGATATGCATATCATTAAGAAGCTGTTGTGTATTTCTCAAAGGTCGAGATCCTCAATGGTCAAGCAACCCTTCCCTATCACGTGCTGGGTGAAAGGAATATATCCATGTAATGTTTACAGCCAGCCTATAGACCGCAACAACAACTGATGGTGTGGGCCGACATCACTCCTGTAAGTATATTTAGTGATGTATCTGTTACAGTAAAAAGTAACTAAATACCTCACTCGTTACTCTAATAAGAAAAAGGGGAATGTTTCACGGCTCCACGTTATATAAAGACATAAAAAAGGAAACGCATTACCGTTACCGTAACCGAAAAAAACATAACGAATGTTGCCTCTGCCGTAGCTCCGAAGTCATCAGTTTTAACCAATGTGTCTTTGCTGCAGAAACCCACAAGGAGAATTTTGAAAACTCAAATTTATGTTTCACACATACTAACCCAAGCAAGGATTGTACTCAAAATGTTCAATTAACGAGAATTATTTGTACAAATGTACTGAATCTTTGCAATGTTATATAGAAGCTTAATGAGGCCTGCACATGTGATGGCTTCTGACTCTGCAGTGACACAGGATGAAACCATTTTTTTTTCATTGGAGGATTACACTCAAAGTGAGGTTCAATTATCGACGGTATTCACAAAGAAACTATCACTGAACTCTCGGAAATTTACAACAATCGGCCTTTTCTTGATCCTTCAGCACCTCCAATAAAGCAAGTCGAAATCGGCACTGTTGGTCCTAGCCACCGAAATGGCCCACCACGCACCAGTAAGCAATCACGGAGGCCTACGGAGGCCTTCATTGGTGCCTTTTTATTAGAGAGGGGGGGGGGGATCGGGAAATGTCGTGGGGAAAAGGGGGGACACTTGCAAGTTTGTGACACCAGGTGTGCCTTGCAGAGATGTAAGTCTAGAAAAATCACGTCTTGCAACACACATCTTGCAATAGCAGCCTTTTTTTAATATGTTGCACGTTTTATTTTTGTTTATATCAGAATTTAAATCATGCCTAGAAATCAAATATACAAACGAACATAGGTTCCCAGCACTCGTTATTGCATTCTTCTATTGAGTCTTTTCCGGAACAAGCAGAGAGTGGCAGTTGCTATTTCGATTGTCCCACACATCTGATGAGTATGCAGCACGTGTACACGCTACAAAAAAAAAAGCATTGAAAAGTTGAATGTTTTATACATACTTATCAAGCATTCTTATTTGTGACGCTTTTAAGAGAAATTTTATTGGGGCCCACTTGCAAGGGGTGTCCCCCTCCCCTGACCAAACACCAAGGGGTCGGGGAGTCAACGTTCTCTGCAGGCGTGGTCAACGGACGCCCAGCTCGTGACCAGTATGGGCTCTGTATCTGAGCAAATATTGCATTTGTTCTCATCTGCACATATGAAATCGACAGGTTTTTTGTCTTGGGGGGATACAAACCCTTCTTTCAACTTGCATCACGACTGAGGGAGCGGGTCGTGTTGGTGTCGCTAGAGTGGGTAGCAAGTGCTGGTGGAGCTTGAAGGGTTCAAATGCCCGTGTTGCACCACCCGCCTCGCCCACGCCCATGTATACACTTCATTCATTGAACACCGTGCTGAGAACTAGTTGAATAAATGCGCAGATTTGTTTCCTTCCGCATCCTATACCGCTGCATAAAATATTCTCACATTGTGAAAAGTAGGTATTTTGATTCGTTTGAAAGAAAGTTGCATTCAAAGCATGCCAGATACTCAAAAAAGTGGTTTCTTGCAATCGCAACAAGAAAACTTGAAGCAGAGGTGCTTCTTTTTTGTGCAGCGTACAGTGTAAAAGTAAGATTGCATTCGGAAAAAACGAAATGAGTGACGTGCGTCACCGCTTGCTCATTGTTCAATGAAAGAGGGTTTCATAAAGTATGACGTAGCCAACAACAGCAACAAACTGCTGCATCTTAAATTTAAAAAAAGCAAAGTGCTGCACATTTACGGTAGAACATGGACATAGATTGAAATACGGGTTATTTTTTTATGAATGCAAAATAAAAGCTATTTTACAAAACGCTTTGCATTCGTCGGGATGTCGACACATCTGTGAGTGTAAATTATGCTATTTGGATGAAAATCCCTGAATTTCAACGAATTCAGTAACCTGTGGCAGAAGAGCCTTTTGAATTTTCAGTTTCGGTTTCTGCGCCGCCGACGCCGCCGCCGACGACGAAAATTGGCCGCACGCCGCCGCCGATGAAAAAACAAAACCGGCGTGCGCCGACAACGCCGCCGCCGCCGACTTCGGACGACCCCCACGTCGCCGCCGTACGAAATCGCCTCGGCGCACACCTCTACACTGTACACTACCACTCAGAGAAGGGAAACTGTACCTTTGACAATGCAACAAAAATAAGGGTAGCGGTGGCGTTGTGAACTAACTTATCCGACCTAGAGACGGCGCTAGTAGGCCTATCATTATCATCATTGGGCTAGGGCAATATGTTGGTTGCTTTGTTAGCGGGTGCGAGGATCGCGGTGCGAGCCCGCACGTTTATGGGCGTTTATATGCTGCTATTGCGGGGTGGTTGTCGCGCGCACGGCATCCTAACATTACTACAAATATTTTCGCTATGCCGCCAGGTGACTGAGAGGCCTCAACTGGCAAAAAAAAACACGCCAAGCAAGTCAGCTTACATTGTTTATCTACAATCGGGAAGGCAGCAGTATACATGTAAGCAAGGAACACTGTCTCTTACAGAGTTGAACAATACATGAAAAAAAAACAGTGATAGCCACTTGCTTATTAATATTACCCGCTGAAATTGTGCAACTTTGTTTCTTGGCTTATTCAGTCAGACAACTATATTTACACTGGACACCCCTTGCACAGTACTTGGTACTGTACTGCCCATCGTATTTCTCACCACACATGCTCTCAAAAAGTGCAGTGTCAGTACGATTAGCCTGAGGCGCAATATGATATTTGACAACTCATTGGCGAGAAGCACATCGCGTTGAATAAAAAGAAATGACCCCACGCTGTTGTGCTAGGTATCCTTGCACGTAACATTGTTCTCAATATTGTGTTTAAAATCTGTGTTCTTACCTACGCGTCCGATCTTTTTTACGACTAACTACATCAACTTCCAATTGTGGTAAGCAAGTGCATCCTGCAAAAACACTATTTACAGGATCACGTTGAAAAGGAAACTTGGTTTACGTTACAAAAGAGGTAAAAGGGTTGCAGTGACAGGTACCCTTTCCCTTGCTCGCCTACTGTTGATCAGATGACACACGACATAGAGGATGCCTGTTGGTGCTCCCAAAAGCACTCATTCGTAAAAAAAGAAATCATGCACCAGTGAATAGCATTCGCAATACACTGCATATGACAGATACGCATACAATAGGGACATATGGGATACTATTAACACTAGACACCTGAGAAGTGCTGGAAGTCTTGGTAGCGATGTTAGAAAAATGGGCAGTGAATAATCATTGCAGACAAATCAGCATAATGAAATTTTCTACGATGTTTACTCACAAAGTAAGGGCCATTTTCTAATATTTAAGTATTTGCACGTCAGACTGAAGAGTTATGTGCACAGCACAATCTGCTACTTCTTTGCGAAAGTACTGAAGTGATTGTTCTGGCTCAGTAGTTATCTGCTTAACGGGGGACGCAGACAACAATGTTGGCGAATAATATTGCTCCCGTCTGTTGTGGGGTGCCCACTGTATTCAGATTTGTGCGTTCAAAAGAATCACTTGATTTTCCCTTTTACGAGGAGTTGTGCACAGTTCATGGACCAACTGTGAGGAGTGATACAAGTGTCGGAACACGGTGTTGAAACTTCCGAAATGGCTGCACGAATGTGTATGACAAAGAGTGGAGCACCTCGCCAAGCATCCAGACCAACCAAACTGTTCAAGTGGACAGAATGTTGCAATAGATTGAGGACTGATAGTTACTGTTTTGTAAGACAAAGTTCCTCTTGTTGATCTCGCTGCAATTTTCACAATTGTAGCCGATATGCCGAGATATTACAAATCTAGGTTCCAAAAATGCGCACTGACCAACTCAAACACTAAAGGACGTCAAGTGAATGAGCATTTTTGGACTGCTATTGATAAAACAGGGATGATTTGTTTTCACACACTGTTGCACAGGTGACAACGCTTCATAGTGTACGCAATTGCAGAAACAACAGAGTGGTGCCACCACTCCTTTTCACAAAAACTTAAAAATATTCAATCAATTAGCTTACTCCAGTTAGAAAATGATGACTACCAATTTCCAAGTCAAAAAGGGAATTTTTCGTGTTTAATTTGATGAAATGTGGGCCATACTTACAGCTGACATATACTGTGAAACACTCACCACAGTAATAAGTGCGACAAACATTGATGACGCCGCAAATTCTCAACCGAAATAGGCCTCCTACATGACAACGTGTATCCTTGCACCACAATTAGTACCAATGAGAAGATCAAATATTTTGGTAAGGAACACTAATTGCTCACCCTACTGTTCTGTACCAGCACCGTGCGATTATTTCCTCTTCTTTGACTCGAAACAGTGGCTCGGGGTACGATTTGAAGGCCGTTAGAAATTCAAGATCCCCGTTCGCAACAGGTTCAATGACTAAGCGGTGATCTTTTATTTAGATTGACTAAAGAAACTACTGCGACAGTGCCAGAAGCACTAAGAAGCTAGCAGTGATTCAGTACAAAAGTGAAGTAGGTTTTTGCTGAACTAAGCCCACAAATAAAAACTTTTGCTAATGAATATTTACTTGCTTGGAATCAAATGGCCCTTACTTTTTGAATGACCTTCAAAGTTTTCATGCTTTGCATTGGTAGATGAATAAACGAGTTTCTTTTTGGGCCCATGGTGCATAGTGATGAAAGACACTGCTCAAACGATGAACAACGGAGAAGCTGAATTCTTATTTTTATTCTTCATTACTTCCTAACTGTCTGCCTCACTCTTAACACGGTTATCATAGAAAACTAGTCCTTTTGGCTACATATTTCACGGCAATATCAGGGAAATAGCCGTTAGTAGACATTCCCATTATCCGCATGCACAAACACTGACCAACTTTGAATATACCTACTGAATGCACTCATTGTTCTGTTAAAAAGTAACATACATTTAAAATGCCTTATCATGCGTCAGGTATTTTACATAGAACAAATAATATTACAGTAAAAGGCCGTTATTTGAACTCCGTTAAGTAAAAGTGCACAGCTCTGTGTATTTCTATTGGGGGAAATCTCTCGACAATTTTAACACATTGCTATCAACAACAGCTAATTCGTACTTGGAGCCCCTTGTTTTCGTTGCTACTCGCACAAGTATGTCCAGAGTGATCACAACATTTTGCAAAAACAAACCGAACTAAATTAACTTGAGAAGGAAAACAACCGACAAGCAGCATTTCACAGCAGATGAGATTTCGGACGCTGAACTGGAGCCCTCGGACAAGCTAGGAATGATGGTCATGAAGTTAGAGTGGAATAAATGCAAGCAAATGCAAATGACTAATTACTTCTCCTTTTGATTGCGTTAATTCTGTTATGTAAACAAACATGTTTTGAAGCACAAATATTGACTTACGTTTGAACACTAAGGCTCACAGTTTGCGTGCATGTCGGTGCTTGTTTTTGGCGTATCATCAGCCTGATTACACCCACTGGAGGACAAAGGCCTCTCCCATGATCGGCCAATATACTTGGTCCTGTGCTTTCTGCTGCCACGTTATTCGTACAAACTTTTAAATATCATCGGCCCACCTAACCTCCTGTCTTCACTTCATGCGTTTTCCTTCTCTGTGAATCCAGTCAATTCCCCTAATGACCAGCGGTTATTTTGCCTGTGTACTACGTGCGCAGCCAATGTCCATTTCTTCTTCTTGATTTCACCTACGATATTCTTAACGCCGATTTCTTCCCTGACCCTCTCTGCTCTCTTCTTGTGTCTCAAGGTTACACCTACCATTTTTCTTTTCATTGCTCGCTGCGTCGTCCTCAATATAAGCTGAACCCTCTTTGTAATCGTTCAGGTTTCTGCTCCGTAGGAAAGTATACACGGGCAAGACGCCGCTGTTGTATACCTTCTTCTTGAGGATTAGTGACAGATTACCTTTCGTTATTTGAGAATGCTTGCCGAATGTGATCCAACTATTCGTATTCTTTCTTATTCTTTTAGTTATTTTACTCTTATGGTTCGGCTCCGCGCTTGCAACCTCTGCAAGAAATGTCTTACTTAATGAAGGCATGAGTTCTTGCACAGTTTTTTTAGAACTTTGATAGTGTCACTCCCAACATGCACGTGGTATCTGTAACTGTTTCAATACTACTATAGCTGTACCTACGACTGCCTTGCGACAGCATTTACATTCACATCAGTCTATACACAAGGCGAAAAAGAAGTGTTGCTAAATATGCACTATTACAAGCCCATTTTTTACCTAGCTATATGTGATACTCTATGCAAAGTTTGACACGTAGAGTGAAGTACAGTATGTGCACCCAATGACATGCACTCTCCAAGAATTTTGAAGCCTGCACATTTCCTGTAAACTGAGTAATTCATAAAGCAACAAACAACAATCTGTGCACCCAACTTCGTACAGCTTGAACGTATCATGCGCTATCACTGCTTTTCAGTATAAAGTTTCCATTTGTCCGCCTGGCATATTGGTGGCACATGGGGAATACAACCAATTGTGGTGGTTCTTGGGCCCTCAGACGCAGAAACCCAAGACAAGGACAACAGAAACATTTATTGACTTCACACACAAAACGGTCACAACACGGTGGCTATCTGTACAACACACTGGCTCCATAATTCAGTCATACAGTCCTTATGTCTACGCGCCCGCGAGTAACCCACGCGTCCTCACTACTCGGAAGTCTAATTCCGTCGGGTGCCACTCACGCTCCCGCTGAAGACGATGGCGTCGACGACGCAACCTCTTCACGGGAAGGTTGCCAAGTGCACGGGAGCTCACGAGCAGACCATCAGCTGCTCGTGCTGGACCAGGCAGCCCCACGCTGCGGCCGACGCAACACCGAGGTCACACCTTCAATTGGCGGTTGTGCCGTACCCCAGTCTGGACAGGATCAGCCGCTTGCCCTGGCCCGCACGCTCGTCCGCCACAGGAACAGCATGTCAGGCCCCGCCCGGAACCGCCACTCGCCTCAGGAACATGCCACGCTCTTCCCGGTTGGGTTGGTGACACCCGCTCGTTGGTTCGGTCCCCTGAGGCCCAACGCCTAGCGCTCTTGCTAGCTGGCCGCGTTCTTCCTCTGCCCGTCGCTGTTCCGAAGCTCACGCGCTCACGTTCGTCTGACCCCGTGCACACTTTCGTCTTCGTCGGTTATTTTCCGCTGTCGGTTTCACTTCCAGTTTCGATTTTGGTTGTGAGAAGCACTCTTACCACACTCCCCCCCAACTTCCAGTACGTTGTACACACGTAACACACAGTTCCCGAATATAACAAAGGTTCCGCACACTTTAAATGTCACAGTTTAGATGTCACTATGGCAACTGTAAAGGTTCATACGACTGGATGTGGGTAGCTTGGAAATCAACGGTTTCTCTTTAGTTCAGTTTTCTGCGAAGAAAAAAAAACAGAGTCATAAGCAGGGTAAGACAGAAATGGTTGAACAAATTATGTTCAATAAATAAAGTGTCTTGCGAGGATTTCGGCCCATGAGCTTGCTTTCAGTGATGACACATTCTCCGCTGACTTGAGGTAGGTTCGGAGCGATAAGGTATCCAAGCGTACACTGATATGAGGAGTACCTTGGAGGCTGTGATTGGGTTGTAAGGAAAAAAAACAGTCCTGGTTACTCTGGTAGAAGCGTGAACGGATTGGTGATGCATGACTGAGAAGAATGTATATGGGAACACTGCATATAAGAAATGTAGTGTGGACATAACATTGCTGTTTTTGTGAATTCGCCCTGTGGGTGGTATTATAATGAATAAGTTTTAGTGACGTTCTTCAGTGGAAAACGCTATGTTATTCCCCAACTGGATGGGCTATATGGGTCATGCCAATGTAATATGCTTTATAGCAAACTTACGAAAAAATGTACAAATCCCTATATGTACTAAAGGTTCACTTGGCTCTACTATGTATTGAATTTATGAGCATATATTTCAGAAGACTCATTTTGAGGAGAAACAGGTAGAACTCATGCTGTGATGTGTGCTACAAATTTCAGCAGTAAAGATATTTTCAGCGAATGTGACAACGAAGTGAACAATCTCAAACATTCTCAAGGTGTGCACCTCATTAGCTGTACAAGTCGAAAAGCCTTATGGAATGACAAAAACTGTAGCGCATGCAAAATAAAAGGGCCATGTTCAAATGCGAAGCAGCCCATTTTCACTCACCGGCGAACACGCCCACATTGTGCAAGATTTTTCCGTCTTCGTAGGCAGTCTCCGAGCGATTTGCCGGCGTCGAACTTTCACGCTGGAGGCCGCGCAGGCGGACGTCGGTGAAGCACAGCAGCTGACATGGTTCACAGCGTCTAGATGCGTTCGCTTCGTCGTAGCGGTCCGTAAAGTCTGACACACAAGCTCGCATTGATATATAAAAGCTGAATTAAAACGAAGCTTCGCAATGCCGATCGACAAAAGGTACCACGACTAACCACGGCACAATTTGAACAAATTAACCAACAGAAACGCAATCGATGCCAATGGGCTGCCGCTTTTCGAGCTTCAGAATAATCTCAATACTTGAAATGAACAATCACTGCCTTTTACTATAGGTAAAGTAATAAAAATATTTTATTCAATGTTTTATGAAAAATGACCAAGTAACTACTCTTTTAACGGTGTTTTATACATCCTGAAATAAAAATTTCAGCCGCGTTGAGCGCCCCTGACAGGGAAAACGCACACTAACTTATCCAACCGCTAAAAGAGGGGTTAGTAATTCCACTATATACGCAAATCACGAAACTCATGGATGGATGGATGATTGGACGGATGGATGTGGCTCTACCCTTTAGATAGGGTGACGGCTAAGGCCACCCAGCCGTATTACTTATTTAACTAACCACAACATTTATCTTTCTTCATCTTGAAATAGTGAAGTTGAGGACTGCTACTTTGAAGTGAAGGATTTATTTTCACTCGTGCATTAACTTTAGCCACCAATCAGATAACCATTTTCTATAGTTAATTCTACCCGCTTAAAGTCTATTTTGCCCTCCCTGTCCCTAAACCCCAGTGCTTTGAAAAACCCTGCACCATCATTCTGAACTATAGTGTAAAGCTTTTTACAGAACATTATCAAGTGTTGGGCAGTTTCCTCCTTCTCTCCAAATGCACTGCATACAGTGTCTACCCCTTCGTATTTGGCCCGATATGTCTTGGTTCGCTATGCTCCCGCCCTGGCCTCAAACAGTAAAGAACTACCCCGAGTATTATTATAGATTTTTTCCTTGGCAATTTCCTGCTTAAAAGATCGATAGAACTCTAGTGCTGACTTCTTAATCATGCATATTCTCCACATGTCAGTCTCCATTTCCTTCACTTTCTTCTTAACTAATAGCTCTTTTTGGTTTGGCCACCTGCTGTTTTCTAAGTATTTACCAGTCAATTTCCTAATTCGCTTCCTCCATTTTGTAACGACATTCTTCGTGTACAAGTAGCTGAAAACATTCCTAGCCCAACGCTCCTCCCCCATTTCTCTCAATCGCTTCTCAAATTTTATCTTGCTGCTAGCTTCCATGCCTTCAAATGATGTCCATCCGATATCAACTTGTACTCCCTGATTTGGGGTATCCCCTTGAGCTCCCAAAGCAAGCCTACCTATTCCACGTTGCTTAATTTCTAATCTTGCTGGACCTTCTGATCTCATGCACAAGACCGCATTGCCGAACGTTAGACTATGAACAATGACCCCTGTCCATATTCCTCTCACAACATCATACCTATTGTAATTCCATAGTTGCTATTTATCATCACTGCTGCATTACATGCATGAAGCATGTAATAAGTACATGTGACGATTTGTTTGCATTACCTCGCAACTTTCCGCATGAATGCAATTATGTTGATGGCGGCCTCCTCATTAGTAAATAATTTATCATTGAATGACCTTTTTAATGATTTCAAACAACTCACAAATAATTCAATTTTTAATGTGAAGGACTCCTTGAATAACCAAAGGTATTTTGAGCATTTTTATCTACTTATTTCAGCTTCCCACTGAGCTCGAGTCCACTGCTTTATTCTTCGTCGCCTTCCAAGCTGCCACCATCGCTCCAAGTTGGCTTATGTAAGGCTGATCAGATTTATTGGAGATTAAAGCGGAAACCTTTCTTGGCGCTCCCAGTACGGTAAAACTAAAATATTTAGAAAGATTAGTCGCAATCATGTGCTCACAGCAGCTTCGGCAGAGCAGTGGTACAGGTAATCCTTTTTGATGGAAGAAAATGACTTTCCTGAAGCAGCAAATGCTTTGACCGGTTCATAAAAAGTTTGTCCCATCATTCCCATCTATAACTGCATCGGCCAGTCGCAGCAGAATAAAAACATGAACAAGTGATGTAATATATAGGGCCCCTATTCAGCAGAGCTAGCCTGCTTTACATTGCTACTGCACGGGGTGGAAAGGGTCATAGAGAGCTTTCATGGAAAATCTTCACTGATCACTACAATGTTCCCTTTCCTGGTAATAAATTATTTTTCTCGGAACAATGTAATTGAGTGATTACAGTGATGTAGGAAAATTTTGCCCTATTGTTGTTTTCCCCAGCGTGCAGTCGACAGTGGTCACTGTCGACTTGTATATATTACAAGAAAAATTTGTGTGAAAAAGCATTTCGATCCTGATTGAGACTCATTTGGCACAATGCGGTGCTCCAATTAAAAATCAGTGTTAACTTCGATGAAATCGGATAAACAGTTTTTATAATGCGAGTGTTTAAGAGATAAAATTGCGGAGTTCTAGGCAATTTCAATGAGGAAGCCAGCAAATGGGAAAACGACAGTTAGTGACGTGCAAAACAAGTTCTTCCAATTAATGAACAAGCATTTGAGTAATATGCTTTGAATGCTGTACTTCAAATATTCTTTACATTAATGTTCCTTATATTTATTCAGATTTATTAGGAAGTCTGTAAATACCCTGCTGTATTTTTAAAGAGCACAGTGCTCGCAAAAAAAGGTGACATCACCCCGCGAGGTCTTCGTACTTAAACGGACGAAGTAGATGAACTGCAATAGTCACACATGATATGTTCTCTCACACTATATTGTATAGTAGAAAGGTTCCAACTAAAGAAAAGGCCTATCAAGATGTTCAGAATGAAAACTTCATATAGAAACAAGCCCCTGCATGTAAAAAGTCCTTTATTGAAGTTTTTTTAGGCCTTCTTGAAGCTTTGCTGCTGGTAAGTACGGCCAAGTGCCATAAGCCTTCGCGCAAAGACTTCCACATCTATGCTTCGTGGTGTTGCCTGGGCACTCTGGTTTTAGATTGTTGAGGTCTGGACAGTCCAAGGGTGGTTAGCCAAGGCTCGCGCAGTCCCCAGATTAACGGTCGGATGGGTGACCTCAGCGCCAAAGAGATGGCCGACCGGAGCCTTATCCCAGGTGCCATGATTCTTGCCAGTCATGACCTACCAGTCAGAGTGAGGATCAATATTGAATGCTAGGTTCAACACAGCTAACTTTACCTTATTGTTAGCTGAAAAAAAACAGCGAAAAAAGTACGATGACACAGAAACATAGCACACATACGAACGCTGAATGTGTACAGCTTCTCTGTGTTCGCATGCTTTTTGGGACATTTTATTCCAGCCAACGATGTGCCAATTCGCTCGAATCAAAGTACCACTTACCTCAGCTTGAACAGTCAGCAGAGGATTCTTCGGATAATCAATCACAGGCTGGGTGGCCTGCGAAGCAGATGGTTTTCCAGCTTTGGTGCTCCTTGGATGGTCGTTATGGTGCAGAGGAACCTGGCTTGCATAGATAACACTAGCTATAGCCTGGTTGGACTGCTCATGAGTGGCCAGAGCCTGGGCACCAGAGGGTGGACTGGCTTTGGCAGCCTGTGGGGCAACCAACAGTTTCTTGTGAGCCGGCCTCGTGAACGTTGCAGGGATGCATGGCTCTGGACTTGAGTGGCCTGTTGGCTGTAAGGCTACTCGATCTGATATATGACGGATGCCTGGTTGCTGTTCTGCCTTAGGTTCGAGTTCGCGAGCGTGATCCCAGCGACGTTCCTCGTCATTACTGCCCGCCTTTCCATTTACACGCATGCTGCAGGCACGTGCGGTTGACGGCTGCGGGTACATGGCAGGAACGTACCACCGGGTGGCCGTTCGCACTCGGTGACTGGTGATACCGCCACCACTCGGCAGGCTTGAGGCTAGTGACTGTACGGAATATGAGTGGTGCAGCCGGCTTTAATGGGTTCATGCACGCTATAGCTTGCTCCACGGCCCACTGCTCATCGGGCTCATGATGGAAAGGCTGTGCACCTCCTGGTGCTGGCACCTCGTAAGGAGGGTCGTCACTGGTCTGCGTGCACAGCAACATTGTTGTTTTGTCTGGGCAGGTAGCCATGTGTTCAAGATATCCATCCGGTTCAGCGGGCGCGTCGTGGTCAGGGTTGAAGGGGCATGGCTTTCGTTGTAGCCGGCGACCGTCCCGTAGACACTTCGACACGTGTATACTTAGCCGCCCTCTCTTGACCTTGTGGCGCTAGCTGTACGGACAGATCACCAGGTCATCTTGGAAAATGTTGAAAGTAGCCATTAATTGTTGAGCGTGCGGTTTAGATCATGGTCTTTGTGTCTCAGCTAGCCGCGATCTAGACTGTCGGCAATGGCGGCTGTGGCTGCTTCCGCTGACTTAACTGAGCGCAGGGCTTTGCCTAATAAGGTCACAAACCCCAATCGTTCAATCAAAGAGAAGCTTCGTGCGTCCAATGAAATACAGCCGCGATGGAGCAACACAGCGCGTGCATGCCTGGCATGCTCAACAACGCCTGGTCTGCTCACTCACGGTCCAATGTGGCTTAAATAAAATTAAAAAAAAAAGTCCGCGTCTCTAAGAAGTAAATGAGGGCACGTTAGGTTGTCGACTTGTCTACATAAAGGAAGTCGCCGGCTAACATAATTGGTTTGTGCTTGTATATTATAGTGCTTCCTTCTTCTGTGTTAAGCATTTTTAAATTTTATTCCTATAGCACATGTTTTAACTATAGCGTTAAAGAACTCGTTCGCAGAAATTCTGGTGTCGGCGATGTTGGTTGTGAGCAGTTGAGAAATCATAATCTTTGCATGACCATGCGAATAATCGAGAAACATGAAAATAAAATAAATAAAAGGGATGAAGCCAGTCAGTATAGTGCGGGCCGCAGTGCTATTCTGTCAGCGCTATATAGATTCATTCAGGCAACCGGAAGGACACGCTGCTGGTGGTACTGCAATATATATCCAATTCTTTGTGCCCCTTCTTCTTTTTTTGCTAATTTGTTTTATATATTCTGGTTTATCGAATTCTTCTGCACTTATTCACGTTTTTTCAAAGGAACATTGTTATTGTTCTTATCTTATTTCTCTCTTTTTTTAGCAAGCGTTGTGTGTAAAAAATTCTATAATAATGCACAGTGTGGCCGATCGCCCGTGTGGGTATGAGCCAAGATCTAGGCGACAAGACAAGACAAGTCCGGGTCTCCTCATCTCATTGGGTAAGAGGCTTGAGATGAGGAGAAGTCCAGGTCTAAGTGCGGATTGAACATGGATCGTTTGCGCAGCAAACGAGCGTTAGTTCTACCCCAAAGCCACGCCTCTGCTTGTGAATACAGGAAAATAACTTCCTCTAATTTAAATTGAAGTGAAAGTAACTTTCTTGCTCTACAAACACATGCGTCCTGCGTAAATGCTTCACAATATAACGATGTTTTTTTAAGGTGCAGGGCTTATTTCTGTTCGCTTAATTACCACCGGTAAACCAACTGACCGATGAAAACCTACATATGTGAAAAGTTTTTGTTATTGGCGCCGGTGTGTTCTACAGCACCAGTTAAATAAAAAGAAAAAGTTCTGTTTCCTGTATAGAGGTCAAGAGTGGTCGATGAAGTGAACCGTGCGTCCAGCGCGCCAAGTCAGGTGGTCGGCCGGGGTAGTGGTGAAGGCCGCGTAGGTGGCGAGTGCGAGCCTGGTGAAGGCCCCGACAGGTTCCCATTAGGTGATAGAGCGTTGCCTCTGTGGCCGGGGTAACGCTGAATGGGCATGTCGTTGGGGGAGGCTATGCACCGGATGTCCTTGTAGCCCAGATTGCAGGAGTCAAGGCGGCGCCCACACTAATTCTTCTGAGCGCAACTTCCTCTCGGCTAGTTAAGCCACCGGGAAGCTCTGATCCACGCGGAGGAATGAGTGCACGCGTGGAGCGCTGCAGAGTTTCTTTGTGCAAAATCAATTGCTGTCCTTTGGGGACAAACGAAGTAGAGGCAGCGGGTGTTGAACAGCCGCTGGATGTCAAGCGGCATCTGTTTCCGGTGGAGACCGGCGGGTACACAATACGCGGACGAGTGAATAAGTCGGTGTATAACAAAGGTTATCTCCAGGGAGCTGGTCACTTTTCGCAACTCTCGAACTGCCTGTGTAGAGTCCGTTTATACAAGCAATTTATCGTGTGAGAAGGAATCCATTTTGTATATCATTACTGTTAACCCGTCCCGTATTGCAGTCAGCTCCACAAATTCAGATGCGAATGGTGCCTCTGTTAGGTAACAACATGTATGTTGAGAGCTTCAGGTAGCGCGGGGCAGTTTATGAGGCGTGAACATCTTGCCGAAACACACCGTATAAGTAGAGGCGGGTGCGGCGCCTACGCCTAAGCGCTGCGTCGTCTGCTTAACTGCACACGCAACTGCACACGTACTGATGTCGCATACAATGTATGATAAGCTGAGGGGAATGCACATAGATGAAGGTGGCTCCAGAAGTCTAGGTGGTGATCACAAACGTATCAAGCCAAATTTTGGAAGAACAGTGAAAGTGGGAAGAAGAGAAAATGAGCAACTACAGGAAAATTTTTATCCAGAAAGACAAATAGAAATAGCTGCTAAAGAAATTGAGAAAGTAAATACTGAAAATAAATAAAACAGTGTGGATATACACGAATTTAGTTAGACTGTTTGAGCTAGAGCTTGCTAAGGCACGTGACAAGTCACCCCGGACAAGAAGACACAAACCCAAGAGTTGGTGAGAAGAGAAAGTTAAGAGAGCCATAGCAAAACGTCAGGAAGCCTCTAGGGAACACAGACATGCTAAGCTGCGGGGTGAATCGACAGATTATGTTGAAAGAAAATGGGAAATCTTTCTAAGCTATAGAAGTGATGCATCCCTTCTGATCAATAGAAAATTCGAAGAAAGGGAGCTCAGTGACTGCAGACGTACATCAAAAAGATAGATAGACAGCTGTGAAATTTTGGAACCATCTAAACTCCCTAAGAAATTAGACGAACCTAGAGCAGAGGTTTATAACTACAGCTCAAGGTGCTAGGCTAGAAGGGGACAGCGCTATTGAATATGCAAGAACATGGGTGACAAAAAAATTAAACTAAGAAGTGCTTTATGCACTAAAATAGACAGAGATGAATCAAGTGGCACAATGGCTCCATTTTCACAACGAAAGTGGGAAAGGGCTGAGAAGAGGGTTCCAAGTAGTACATCAAGAAGCCCAGATGGCATTACAATCATGCTGATAAAGACATTGGTTCCGAAGTCTAAACAGACTTTGAGAGAGGCAGTGAGCAGAACAATAATCGATGGTGAAGTTCCCGTTTGATTGAAACTTAGAAGGATGAGCATGATCTTTAAAGGAAAGGGGGACAAAGCTGATTTAAACAACTACCGTCCTAGTGACATCAGTGGTCTACAGGCTGGTGATGCAGATTATAAAGGAAAGAATGCAGGCATGGATAGAGGATGAGGGGGTGCTGGCGGAAGTGCAGAATGGGTTTCGAAAACACAGGGGGTTGGAAGACAATCTTTTCTCACTGAAGCAGTGCATCGAAATAGCAGAAAAGGAACATGGGCCCCTGTGGCTAGCATTTTTGATATCAAGAGAGCGTACGATAGCGTGGTTCAAGAGGACTTGTGGGGAATGCTGGGCACTTTAGGTGTGAAAGATAGAGTCACTAATCTTTTAAAGGATATCTCTATAGTAACAAGGCCGTTATAAAGTGGGAAAAACAAGTATTCAAGCCTGCATAGGTAAAACGGGGGCTTAGGCAGGGGTGTCTTCTGTCACCCTTGTTATTCATGGTGTACCTACAAGGAATATAGGCCAAATTAGAGGGAAGTGGACTGAATTTCAACCTCTTTTTCGTCAAACAAGGAACTTGAACTGATTGAACAGGCACTACCAGCATTGATGTACGCAGATGATTTAGTACTAATGGCTGACAACAAGGAATATTTGCAGAAATTCATGGGAATCTGCGGTAGTGAGGAAGATAGGTTAGATTTCAGATTCAGTAGGAAAAAATAAGCAGTCATGATTTTTAATGATAATGAAGGTAGTGAGCTTAGAATACAGGAGGTCACGCTAGAGATAACAGATAAGTACAAATATCTGGGTGTATGGATAAGCAATGGGGCTGTGTACCTAAGGGAACACGAAATATACGTGACGACTAAAGGAAACAGGAATGCAGTGGTGATGTAAAACAGGGCACTGTGAAATTATAATAGGTGTGATGTTGTGAGAGGAATATGGAAAGGGGTCATGGTTCCGGGTCTGACGTTCGGCAATGTGGTTTTGTGCATAAGATCACAAGTTCAAGCAAGATTAGAAATTAAGCAACGTGGAATAGGCAGGCTTGCCTTTGGAGCTCACGGGAATACACCAAATCAGAGAGAACAAGGTGATATGGGATGGAGATCATTTGAGGGCAGGGAAGCTAGCAGAAAGATAAAATTTGAGTAGTGATTGAGAGAAATAGGGGAGGTGCGTTGGGCTAGGAAGGTATTCAGCTACTTGTACATGAAGAATCTCGATATGAAATGGAGGAAGCGAACTAGGAAATTGACTGGTAAATACTTAGAAAACAGCAGGTGGCCAAACCAAAAAGAGCTATCCGTTAAGAAGAAAGTGAAGGAAACGGAGACTGACATGTGGAGAATATGCATGATTAAGAAGTGAGCACTAGAGTTCTATCGATCTTTTAAGCAGGAAATTGCCAAGGAAGGGATCTATGACAATACTCGGGGTAGTTCTTTACTGTTTGAGGTCAGGACGGGAGTATTGCGAACCAAAACATATCGGGCCAAATACGAAGGGGTAGACACGGTATGCATTGCGTGTGAAGAGGAAGAGGAAACTGCCGAACACTTGATAATGTTCTGTAAAGGGCTGCCCCCTTTAGTTCATGATGATGGCGCGGAGTTTTTCAAAGCACTGGGGTTTAGGAACTGGGAGAGTGAAATATACTTTAAGCGGGTAGAATTAAATAGAAGGAGGTTATCGGATTGGTGGCTAAAGTCAAGGCAGGAGCGAAAATTAAACCCTTCCATTCAAAGTACGAGTTCTCAACCTCACCATTTAAAGGGAAAAAAATTAATCCAGCTTTGGTTCACTAAGTATTACGGCTTGGTGGCACTAGCCACCGCCCGATCTAAAGGGCGCAGCCATATAGATCCATCCTTTCGCTGCTCCGTACAGCGCGCGAACACATGAGTTCGGGCGCGCTTCTCTACTCACCATGCGTTGAAAAAGCAAGTTGTTTAATTATTGAATATGCACAAATGGTTTATTGCATTGGTCATACCTGCTGATGCTGGGCTTGAACATATACACCTCTGATGAGTTTACTTTTCTGGCAGTGTTACAATTGCCCCAAAGTGCGCGCATGATCGTAGCCTCTTTGTGACAGAAAGCGGCAGAGCACACACCCCTTAGAAAATTGTCTGGGTACGCTGAATGCTCTCTTCTGTCACATTCTGTTTGATGCAAAAACAAAAAAAACAAACACGGCCTTTTCTCTTCTTTCTGTGCATCTGCTGCGGCTTTTTTAACGCATGCATGGGGCTTGCTTTCGTGATAATATTTGGACGCATTATTTTTATTTTGCCCCGCCGCGGTGGTCTAGTGGCTAAGGTACTCGGCTGCTGACCCGCAGGGCACGGGTTCGGATCCCGGCTGCGGCGGCTGCATTTCCGATGGAGGCGGAAATGTTGTAGGCCCGTGTGCTCAGATTTGAGTGCACGTCAAAGAACCCCAGGTGGTTTAAATTTCCAGAGCCCTCCACTACGGCGTATCTCATAATGATATAGTGGTTTTGGAACGTTAAACCCCACATATCAATCAAATCAGCATTATTTTTCTTCTTTTTTCTTTTTTTCTTCAATTGCTGCACTTTCTCGCATATTGAAGGATGGGACGACACTTGGGAGTGCAATTGTCCTATCATAATCTGGTGTCGACCCTCCCGATGAGCGTGGCTCCTTATTGTTGGCGCGCAAACTCTTGCTGCTTCTTGTTTAGTGAAAGCGCCTTGTGAAGTTGCAACATCCAGATCTGTTTCGTTGGCCTCCACTTTTCGCTTCCTTGATGTTTGACGTAGGGGCCAAACTCGTGAAGCAGGATCTTTGCGAGGCTTTTATGCACTTGAAATTATGCAGGAAAGATAGTTCTCAAAAGAGTATATAGGAGCGCGCGCAGTTAGGAATAAGTTTTCTGATGTGGAATGGAGGTACAAAGTTGTCATCGCGCAAGTATCTGCTGCATACGACTGTCGATGCAGACTTGTCGTTGATGATGAGGTTCTCTTTCGCCATACTCTTTTGACACTTGGCGCACAGCTCAGTATTGTTTGGAAATTGGTCAGAATAAACATCGCGCGTTTTCTCCGAACGGGACTTGCAATACTAAACCACGGCGATCAAGCGGCCGTGACGGAACACCGCAATACACCTTCACACAGCTAATGCATATCTATGTGAGGACTGCGCGTTCTGAAGGTTGTGCGACTGCCTTGTCGACTCGAGAATTCACTGTAGACTCAACACTGACAAAGCACCGAATGAAATGCAGCCGTGGTGGGTAAATCCCAGAATAAAGTGAGCCACACTAGAAATAAAAGGTAATTGACAACAACATGCTTGTATACCATCAGGTCACAACAGAATTTATACAGACTTTTTAGGGAAAAAAGCAGCTTACTTGCCAAAAAATTGTAATCTCAATTTCAATTTCTAAACATGTGGTTCTATGAATTCGAAGGATAGCGCAGAACTGTTTTGCACTAGATTTTTAGTTCCGGGGCAAGCGGCTTGCGAGCGTAGGCAGCTGCGTTATTCGTATTCTTCATGGGCGTGGCCTGTAGTGCAAAGGAATGCAAAATGCCTTGGTGTCTCCATAATCATTATTTCCAGGGGGTGTTAACACCTTGACAATGCACACCACCACATTCTGTGCGTGCCGTCAGAAGGCGTTATTCGGCAGCAAAGGTCCTTCCTTTTTTTTTACTTTCTTTCTCCTTATACGCAGTTTTTTAGCCGTTCGATATACAACACACGTACGTGATAAAAAGAGTTGTCAGGCTGCAGACACCAGCTATTATCCCGAAAAACCACTTCAAATGTATTTGGAAAAATAAAGAAAAACAGAAACCAGCTAAAAAAGGGAACGTGCGCTCGTAATTATGTGAGCGATCTCTCTTGATTGTGACGTCTTTGTCCGACGAGACCAAGGCCAAAAGTGTTGATGCCCTATGCTTGCAGAACAGATTCAGTATTGTTTATCTTTCTCTCTAACCATTGCCAGTGCCTAATGCCTCATTATTGCCTCTCATTAGCCGACTTTTCCACATTTTCACTGAGTTTCAGCTTGTATTGTCCTCAAGCACATACATACCTACATTAAGCGGCAAGCCGCCCGGTAATATTAACATTTTTTTAACGTAGAACGTCCTCTCTCTATTCTTGATTTCTATATTACCCCCCTTTCCTCTCCTCGGCTCCCCTTCCACTGCTTCACATCAAGAAACTTCCTTGTGCCGTGTGCGCGGCACAGAAGATGCAAGGTCAGGGTCACTGCGCCCCTATCGCCTACGGGTGGCGGAAAATACTCAGAAATTCTCCCATTGTATTCGCGATGGTTCAGAAGGCCATAAGGAAAAAAAATGGTCCCGTATCTGCATGTTAATCTGCAAATGTCGTCGAAAGACGATAGTCTTGAATGTGGGCAGGGTGAACAAAACTATAATTTGATGTTCTGTGCCAGAAAATCGGTGAATGGTATTCTGGAGACGCTGTGTTAGAGTGCCTCGAGCGTGCAGCGGAGATGAACGAGCGCATCAAGTCACGTCACACGTGAGACATGAGTGCCATCTGGCAGTTTTTTTGGAAAACGTTGCGCGTTCGAGACGGACGTGCGCGCCCGTCTCAGAGGTAATAAGGTGTAAACCGCAAGGCGACGGGTAGGTGCCACCACCGTGTCGTCTTAGCAAAGCGTTGGAAAAACTTGCCTTTTCGTGCAACCGTTGCATGGTCAGCGCAGCGTGATAAACGCTACGGTCCTTAGAATTACTTATGTATGCCTTTTGTAGTAAAAGATGCACATGCAGATCATATACGTGTTGTTATGGCGCTTCAGGTATGCGCAATAATTGCTTTTTAGTCAACAATCGCACAAGTAGGAACGCTGAATTTTGAGCAACATCGGTGGGCGCTGCAGATGGGGTCGGCCGTTTGGGGTATCGGCTAGTACCGTTTAGAGAGCCCGGTACAGTTAAGGGTGGACAAACAGACATATGTACAGACAGGCAGACCCAAATTTTTGCGTCGAAGGTCCCCAAGAGAGACTACCGTCTTTAAAAGCGCACGCAGGTGCAGTCTAACCCGGTCGGGTTGGTATACGCAAGGCCGCTGGATGAACAAGCGCAAGGGTACGGCCCGTGCGCTTGTTTGCGCACGGCCGTTCATCTGTGTGTGACCCACGAAATCTTTTAATATTCGTCTAGCGTGTGCCCGCCAGGTAATTCCAATCCACCGATCTTGCTTCCAATTCCACTAATCTTGCTTCGAATTCCTTCAATTTTGGTTTTACATACCTGCAGCTTTTGCAAATTTTTGATATTGTCTTGCCCGAGATGGAGCCCTGCACAGTGATCAGTTTTCGCGGAAATAAGATTTGTGAGCACACTTGGCTCCTACAAAATGACAACTAACCTATAGGGAAGAGCTACACTTTTCCTAATGCATCGAAATATATTATTGTAAATGGGATTATGTCGCTTCAGAAATTGTTGCTTCAGAATAGTCATTTCCTTTAGAATAAGCAACCTCACCAATCGCAGCTGCCACTGTTCATTTAACACAAAATAGATACACTTTTTATCCAGGATTGACACCACCTCCCCGTTTTCTCTTATCTCTAGTTTTTTCTCATTCCCGGCTTATTTCTACTTTTCTTCTAATGCCTGCCCTCAAGCTCATGTCACCTTTGTCATTACTTCCGGTTATTTCTGAAAGTTTACGCGTCTTGGTATCGTGCATTATCCTGTAATGTAATGTGATACTGAATTTCGCTTTCGTAAAAAAAAAACTCGCGCATCTTTTTTTCATTGAGAAAGCTCGGCTGTCTGTTGTTATTTGCGGAACAGCACATAGACTCAAACTTACATCAGAAAAACATGCGGAAGCAAAAAAGGTTCCAAAAAGCAGCTGGTGGGTGACAAGAGACTATAATCCAAACAGTTATATACATGGCAGCCGACACTAACGTTGTGAACCTCTCACCGGGAGATTGTGAGGAGGGTTGTTTTGTAAAGGGTTGCGGTAGAAAAAAAATTGCATAAATGCTCTGCTATACTCGTGTCTGTTTACTTTTAACCTTATTTCTTATTATTGTTTTGTTCTGCTTCCGTCCTTTGCGCCCAACATTCAGCTTATGTGTCTATGGACAATAAAACCATCCCTTCGGTATTTTCATGTTAGCCTTTCCACGGGCACTGGCGAATCCCGATACTACTCCAACGCGCTTGTCTTCTGGCAGTCTCCGTTATGCGGTTCTGTCATCCATTACTGTTTATTTGTTCTACTAAGTCAATTACCCCATATACAGCAGCTGTGGTATTGCTACGTGTAAACCTAAAATCGTGTTTATCACTTAGTCCGGCGTATATATATATATATATATATATATATATATATATATATATATATATATATATATATAATGATATTTAACAGACCGTAATACCAAGGAATGTACAGGGGAAGTTATTAGAACAAATGGAATGTCAATAAGAAGAAAGAAGAAAGAAAAGTGGGTGAAAAAGTAACCATCCGTGAGCAGGAATCGAACCTACGACCTTCGAATAACGCGTTAGATGCTCTAACCACTGAGATATCACAGCGGCCTTCCCCCACCCCACTTTTTTGGGTTTATATGTAAATTTAGAAGTAGGAGTGTCGGTCAGCGCCATCTATAAGCCTAGCAGCGAGTGTGAAACACTCTTTTATACGCATGTGTGCCGTGACGTAGCACGTGACGCCACACACACACACACACACACACACACACACTCACACACACACACACACACACACACACACGTCCCATATTCTTCTCACAACATCATAGCTATTGTAATTCCACAGTGCCCTGTTTTTCATCACTGCTGCATTGCTGTTACCTTTAGTCGTCACGTATATGTCGTGTTCCCTTAGGTACTCGGCCCCATTGCTTATCCATACGCCCAGATATTTGTATTTATCTGTTATCTCTGGCGTGACCTCCTGTATGCTAAGCTCACTACCTTAATTATCATTAAAAATCATGACTGCTGATTTTTCTTTACTGAATCTGAAATCTAACCTATCTCCCTCATTACCGCAGATGCCCATCAATCTCTGCAAATCTTCCTTGTTGTCGGCCTTTAGTACTAAATCATCTGCGTACATCAGTGCTGGTAGTGCCTGTTGTTGGGACTCCGGGTCCTGCCGGTCTCGTTTTCCGTAGCTGGCCCCGTAGCAGGATCCATCGTCCAACAATTCAGCGAGAAGAAGCGCCCGAACGAACGACAGAGATTTATTTACATGTGGAGAAGTGATCAACTGATCCAAAGAGAGAAGAGAAAGAGATACAAAACGTCTTCGGCATTTTATAGCGCCGCATTGCGACACTGTGCGCACTGTCCGCATCGTCAGCCAATACGGTGGCTCCGGCACCTCGGCCACGAGAGAGGGGGAAACACACCTCACAACACATGGAGTGGCACAACCTAACACGATGTCCATATATGGTCACGGCGCCCTAAAAAATGCCCAAACATGGTCACGAACGCACAGCAGATTCCGGAGTTCTCCCGGCGAGAGGAGGAGCCTGAATGGGGAGGTGGGGGTGGACGACACAGTCGATCAAGAACCGGTTCTCCCCCAAGCTCCTCTTGCTTGGTTCCCTATGGCCGGTCGTAACAGTCTCTCGCGCGGGGGGGGGGGGGGGGGGGGGTAAAGATCTCGATGGGCTGAGGTTTGCAGCCACTGTCCGGAGAGATCAGCGCCGGCAGTCGGTTTGGTGACGACCGTCTTTGATGAAGTAGAGGGCACCACCTGCTTCATTGTGGGCTCAACAGACATCACATACGCACATGAAAACACAACTACTCAACCGGTGAGCGCCGCACAATTCCGCCAAACTCCACCAGGCAATTTTCCCCTTTAACTGATATAAAAGGAAATACACAATTTATTCAAAATGTTACTCATACGTTAAGGTGACACAAAACAACAACACTGGAAGCACACTGAACCCGAAACCCTGGATAGCCGTGTCTTCAACGTTTTCAAACAAGTACACCTAAAAGAGTAAAAAAAAAACAATCACTAGCCCTTGTCTAGGTCAGGAAAAAAAATGCCAGAGTTCTCGAGACATCCTCTCGCGTCAGGGACATCGACTTAAGCCATCAGCGTTGTTATGGAGTACACCCTTTTTGTAGCGTATTTCAAACGTATATTGTTGCAAAACGAGGCTCCAACGGAGCAGGCGGCCGTTCTTAGAGGGCATGGTCTGTAGCCAGGTGAGAGGACAATGGTCCACTTCGACAATGAACTTGCTTCCGGCAATATAACAAGCCAGTTTCTGGACTGCCCAAACCAAGCACGCACATTCCTTTTCGCTAGCGCTGTAAACCTGCTCGCGAAGGGTGAGTTTCCGGCTAACATAGAGGACGGGATGCTCTTCATCGCCCTCATCCCTTTGACTAAGAACTGCCCCCATGCCTCTATCACTAGCGTCGCATTGGACTATGAAAGGCCTCGAGTAGTCCGGTGAACTAAGCAAAGGTTGGCTCGACGAGGCCGCTTTCAAAACGCGGAAAGCTTTTTCTTTCTCCTCATCCCAGTCGACCATTTGGGGCTCGGTCTTGCGCAACGCGTCGGTAAGAGTGCTGGCAATGTCGGAATATCTAGGGATGTACTTACGATAGTAACCAGCTATTCCAAGAAAAGCCCGAATATCGGTTTTCGTTCGGGGCTGGGGAAAGTCTCGGATAGCTGCCACTTTCATTTCAGAGGGACGGCGATGCCCTCGACCGCTAACATGCCCGAGATAGAGTACCTCTGCTTGTGCTAGCTGACACTTGGGCGCCTTTACCGTTAAACCTGCTTCGCGTAGGCGTGTCAGTACTGCTCTCAAATGCGCCAAGTATTCTGGCCAGGACGAGGAAAACACGGCGACGTCGTCCAAGTAAGGCAATTCGAAGTCCTCTTGACCCCGCAAAACCTCATTCATTAAGTTTGAAAAACAGTAAGGCGCGTTCTTTAGGCCGAAACTCAACACTTTAGGGCGGAATGTCCCCAATGGTGAAATAAATGCAGCATACCGGCTCGCCCTCTCGGTGAGCGGCACCTGCCAGTAACCTCTCACTAGGTCTAGCGTTGAGATAAATTCTGCGCTGCTTACCCTCTCGACGCGTTCCTCAATGTGTGGAATTGGGTATGTCTGATCCTTGGTGATGATGTTTAACTTACGATAGTCTACGCAAGGACGCGGATCTTTGCCGGGTACCTCCACAAGAATTAACGGGGAAGTGTAATCACTTTCACACGGCTCAACCACGTCCAATTCCAGCATCCTGTTAACCTCTGCTTTTATTAGCTCAAGCCGGCGAGGTGACACCCGATACGTCTTAGATCTTACCGGTTCCGACGAGGTAAGCTCTATGTCATGAGTGAGGACGGATGTCCGGCCTGGCTCGCTTACAAATCTGTCCTGAAACTCGGTCAAAAGACCACGCAATTCCTGCTTCTGCTTCATTGTCAGCTGTGACTTTGATACTAAATCCTCAATTATTTTCTCGATCGGGACTTCGTCTGATTCGGGAGCTAATTCAGGAATTTCTGCCAGAACCTCTTCCGGAACATTTAAAGTCATGTTCACGATGGCTTCCCTCTCTTTATAGGGCTTGAGTAAGTTGCTATGATACACCTGGTGTACCTTACGACTTCCTGGTAATTTTACCACATAGTTGGTGTCAGACAATTTTCGAGTAATCTTGGCCGGGCCGACCCATTCCACTTCAAGCTTATTCTTTCGAGAGGGCCTCAACAACATGACCCTGTCTCCTACAGCAAAGTGTCGCGCTTTAGCTGTTCGATCGTAGTAAAGCTTAGCCTTCTGCTGTGCTTTGGTCATCGCACTCTCGGTCAGTTCTTGGGTTTTTGTTAGACGATCCAATAAGGTGAGGACATATTCCACTACTACAGGATCATCACCCTGACCTTCCCACGACTCTCTCAGCATACGAAGAGGAGATCGCAGTCTGCGGCCGTAAACAAGTTCCGCTGGCGTAAACCCTGTTGTCTCATGTGGTGAAGTTCTTAGTGCAAACATCGTTGCAGCTAAGCACATTTCCCAGTCAGTTTTTTGTTCAAAACATAAGGCTCTTAACACTCGCTTCATCACAGAGTGAAGCTTCTCTATCGAGTTCGACTGCGGATGGTAGACTGAACTATGCAATAATTTCACGCCACACCGCTCTAGAAAGGTTGTCATTAAGGCACTCGTGAAAATGGTGCCCTGGTCGGATTGTATCTCGGCAGGAAAGCCTACCCGGGAAAACACGGACAGAAGTGCGTTCACTACTTCCACGGAACTTACCTCTTTTAGCGGGGCCGCCTCTGGAAGTTTAGTAGCTGGGCAGATTAAGGTCAGGATGTGACGGTAGCCTGAAGTTGTCTTGGGCAAAGGACCTACTGTGTCAATTACCAACCGACGAAAGGGCTCCGTGATTATGGGTACCAGCTTCATTGGAAATTTCACCTTATCTCCCGGCTTACCCACTCGCTCACACACATCGCAAGATTTTACAAACCTCTCTACATCTTTAAAGCATCCAGGCCAGTAGTATTCCTGTAAAAGACAATTTTTCGTCTTCTTTACGCCTAAGTGGCCTGACCATGATCCTCCATGCACCAAATTAAGCAAATCCTGACGATACGCCTGAGGTACGACTACCTGGTCAAACTCTACTCCTGGCCTATCTAGATATTTTCGATAGAGTATGCCACTCCTCTCTTGGAATCTCACATTTCGTTTGGCGATTCCCTCTTTCGAACTGTCCTGGAATTGCTTAAGCGTCGGGTCCCCCTTTTGTTCGGTTATTAATGAAGCGGGGCTCACCTGCAGCAGCCGACTGAAATTATCCGGAGTTGGCATGACACACAACTCTTTTGTAGTTCCTAGTACCTGGAATGTGTCACCCTCTGTGCTATCCTCTGTACTACCGCGGCTGGGGAGCGGCTGGGGAGCAACGGCATTTTCTTTTTGCTCGGTCAACGAGGCGTAATTGACCCTTTCCAATTCGGGAGGAGGTTCAACGTCGCCTTTAGGAATGGTTGCCTCCGCGACTATGGCTTCTGCAGCCTGTTCTCGCACAAGTCGATTTGTTACCGTGGTGTCCAACTCGCAACCAGGCCCGTTGTCGATTTGGGGCTTGTTTGCCTCAGTGAATGTTGCTCTCGCCAGCGCACGTGCCTTCGATCTAGTCAGTGCCTGCACTATGCCTTCTCCCAACGTTAGACCTTTCTCCTTCAGCATTTGATCTGACTTATTTGAAAATAAGTAAGGATACTGAGGGGGTAGATATGGCGATACCCTGGCTTCCGTTTCCAACGTACCAAATGCGCCTTTAAGGACAACTTTAGCTACGGGAAGGCACTGACTGTTTGCTTCTACAGCTTGTCTAATCCAGGCACAGTCTCCTGAATACTGTCCGGACTGAACAAAGGACGGATGAACTACGTCCATAGTGGCTGCGGAGTCTCTAAGAATCCGACACTGCTTGCCGTTCACGGTAAGGTCGTACATATAGGGCTCTAACAACTTCATGTTCTCGTCGGCTTCATTTATAGATAAAAAGGCCACCTTTTCTTTCGGGCAGTGTTTCGCTAAGTGCCCTGTTTCGTGGCAATTGAAACAAGCAGCCGGTTTTTTCGCCTCAAATATCCTTTTGCTTGCCTCTGCCGACGCCCCATGGTTAGATGAATTGTTTTCCTCACCCTTTTGTGCGAGACTTGTCGGTTGTTTTCTAAACGGCGCCTTATTTGGTAGTAGGAATTTTTTCCTTTTAGGCTCCCTGTTTGCCCCGAGGGCGCGGCACGTAACGAATTCTTCAGCGAGCTCTGCGGCTTTTGTTACGGTGTTCACGTCTGGTCTATCCTGCACCCAGAACCTCACCTCTTCTGGTAACCTTTGATAGAATTGTTCCAGACCGATGCACTCGAGCACCTTGTCATGATTCCCGTACGCCTTTGCCTCTTTGAGCCACTCCCCCATGTTGGCCATTAACTTGTAAGCAAACTCCGGGTATGAATTATTGTTCTCTTTTACGGCGTTGCGAAGTTTTTGTCTGAAACCTTCCGCGTACAACCTGTATTTCTTGAGAAGGCTCGACTTTACCTCACTGTACTTGTCAGCCTCCTCTTTCGTGAGGCGCGCGACTACTTCTGAGGCCTCCCCTGGAAGTAGGGACAACAAGCGTTGAGGCCATGTATCCTGGCTGAAACCTTGCCTTTCACAAGTTCTCTCAAAGTTGACGAGAAACAGCCCAATGTCCTCCCCTAGCTTGTACGATCTCATTAGGTCCGTCATTTTGAACCTGACCCGCTCTGCGGCACCGGATGCCTCGCTGCCTCCTGCTCTATTATTATGGCTAATCTCTAGCTCGAGGCGCTTCATTTCAAGCTCGTGCTTTCGCATCTTATCTGCCTCGGCTTCTGCCGCTTTCCTTTCGGCCTCCGCTGCCTTAACTTCGGCCTCGGCCGCCTTTCTTTCGGCCTCTGCCGCTTGCCTCTCCTGAATCTCCTCGACACATTCTGACAGCTCCTCATCCTCCGCCCCCAATGCGAGAATCGCCTCTATCAGCTCTGGCTTTCTTTGAGAGTCCGCCACCTCCAGATTCAACTCCCTTGCAAGTAGCAACAACATGGACTTTCGCAGGGATTTCAGATTCATGGCTGCCTCCAGTACCGCTGTCTCTGTTCCACAAAGATTCCTGTCCTGCAACTAATTAACCTTGACGGCAACGACAGCTCTAGGTTCCTGCCTTGCCTCAAGTTTTCCGTTAACTTAGTCTACAAATAAAGCTTCAAAAAGCTCTTATACGGAATCCTGCCCTGCCACTGTTAACCTTGACGCCACTGACAGAAGGAGCTGAACCAAGCTATCACACAATTTCTGCCTGACGCAAGTTACCTGTTAACCCAATGACCAAGACAGCCCCTCTCTACCAGCTTTTACTTAACACATAGAGTAAATGCCTGGTAAAATTTAACAGAGAAAGCCGGCACTCACCCAGTTCGCAGTCATGTCTCCGGCGTCGTGCCTCTCAGAAGTGCCGTTCGATTCCCTTTGGAAGTCGATGAGCTCGTGTCATCCTTCTCCTGTCGTCCCGTTGTTGAACTTCGGGCTCACTCCGTCCAGTGGTCGCTTTCGGGGTTATCGGCATCCCGCCGCTGCCATCCAGTTGTTGGGACTCCGGGTCCTGCCGGTATCGTTTTCGGTAGCTGGCCCCGTAGCAGGATCCATCGTCCAACAATTCAGCGAGAAGAAGCGCCCGAACGAACGACAGAGATTTATTTACATGTGGAGAATTGATCAACTGATCCAAAGAGAGAAGAGAGAGAGATACAAAACGTCTTCGGCATTTTATAGCGCCGCGTTGCCGACACTGGGCGCACTGTCCGCATCGTCAGCCAATACGGTGGCTCCGGCACCTCGGCCACGAGAGAGGGGGAAACACACCTCACAACACATGGAGTGGCACAACCTAACACGATGTCCATATATGGTCACGGCGCCCTAAAAAATGCCCAAACATGGTCACGAACGCACAGCAGATTCCGGAGTTCTCCCGGCGAGAGGAGGAGCCTGAATGGGGAGGTGGGGGTGGACGACACAGTCGGTCAAGAACCGGTTCTCCCCCAAACTACTCTTGCTTGGTTCCCTAGGGCCGGTCGTAACACTGTTCAATGAGTTCAAGTTCCTTGTTTGACGAAAGAGAAGTTTAAGCCCAGTCCACTTCCCTTTAATTAGGCCGCTAATCCTTGTAGGTACACCATGAATAACAAGGGTGACAGAGGACACCCCTGCCTAAGCCCCCGTTTTACCTCTGCAGGCTTGGATACCTGTTTTTCCCACTTTTTAACGGCTTTGTTACCTTTAGAGATATCCTTTAAAAGATTATTCACTCTATCTTTCACACCTAAAGTGTCCAGTATTCCCCACAAGTCCTCCTGAACCACGCTATTGTACGCTCCCTTGATATCAAAAATGCTAGCCACAGGGGCCTGTGTTCCTTTTCTGCTATTTCGATGCACTGCGTCAGTGAGAACAGATTGTCTTCCAACCTGCTGTTTCCGAAACCCATTCTGCAGTTCCCCCAGCAAGCCCTAATCCTCTATCCATGCCAGCAGTCTTTCCTTTATAATCTGCATTGCCAGCCTGTAGACCACTGATGTCACTGTTATAGGAGGGTGGATATTTATGTCAGCTTTGTCCACCTTTTCTTTATAGATCATGCTCATCCTTCTAAGTTTCCATCCATCGGGAACTTCACCATCGATTATTATTTTGCTCACTGCCTCTCTCAAAGCCTGCTTAGGCTTCGGACCTAATGTCTTTATCAGCATAATTGGAATGCCATCTGGGCTTGTTGTTGTACTACTAGGAACCCTTTTCTCAGCCCTTTCCCACTCTAGTTGTGAAAATGGAGCCAATGCGCCACTTGATTGATCCTTGTCTATTGTGGTGCCTAAAGCACTTCTTTGTTGAAATTTTTCTGTCACCCTTGTTTTTATATATTCAATAGCTTCGTCCCCGTCTACAGCACCTTGAGCTGTAGTTATAAACCTCTGCTCTAGGTTCGTTTAATTTCTTAGGGAGTTTAGATGGTTCCGAAATTTCGCAGCTGTCTTTCTATCTTTTTTATGTGCGTCTGCAGCCGCTGAGCTCCCTTTCTTCAAATATTTTCATTGATCAGAAGGGATGCATCCCTTCTACAGCTTAGAAAGATTTCCCATTTTCTTTCAACATCATCTGTCGCTTCACCCCGCTGCTTAGCATGTCTGTGTTCCCTAGAGGCTTCCTGACGTTTTGCTATGGCTCTCTTAACTTCCTCATCCCACCAACTTTTGGGTTTGTGTCTTCTTTAACGGGGTGACTTGTCACATGCCTTAGCAAGCTCTAGTTCAAACAGTCTGATTAGATTAGTGTATGTCCACACTTTTATTATCCTCAGTTATTACTTTCTCAATTTCTCTAGCGGCTATTTCTATTTGTCTTTCTGAACAAAAACATTTCCTATAGTTGCTCATCTTGTCTCCTTCGCACTTTCACTGCTCTTCCAAAACTTAGCTTGATACGTTTGTGATCACTACTCAGACTTCTGGAGCCACCTTCGTCTATGTGCATTCCACTGAGCTTATCCTACATCCTATGTGACATCAGTGCGTAATCTATCGCCGACTACAGCCTTCCTACCTCCCATGTTATTTGCCCTTCATACTTCTCGGCACTGTTGCAAATGATCAAATGATGCCTTTCACACATATCCATGATCATTTTGCCTGTCAGGTCAGTATACCCATCTATATCTTCTATGTGCGCATGCATATGTCCTAGTATAATTATCGCACACTCTCCTGCTAACTCATCAATGTCCTTTGATATACACTCTACGATTGCCTGTTTTCTTTGGCCTTTGCTCCCGTCCACAAGTACACCAAACCAAATAGTGTCATTTGCCCTGCCGCTTTTCCTTTTAGCCATAAATCTTCCTTGCACTCCTGCTTGAGCCTTGCCAATCTGTACTTTTATGAATAAATGCCCCAATACCACCCCCCTTTCTGCTGCCTTCTGTTCTATTACAATATTCCCACGCGTAGTTGGGATTGTTAGGAGGTTGATACATGTCCCTGAGATGTGTTTCTACAAAACCGTATATCATCGGCCTCTCCTCCCTTAGCTGTTCTTCTATCTTTTTCCACTTCAGCCTGTTCCTACCACCCTGCATGTTCTTATACCCTATGTCTGAATTGGCTCGGCGCTCGTGGCTACGTTTATTTCTGCCCCGAACTCTATCTATCTTAGATATTTGTGCCACTTTGGAATTGTATCTGTCCATACCACCTGTCGAAGAGTCTCCCTGGTTGTTTTCCTCGTTACTAGCTATCCTGCCCCCCGAAGGGCCCGCTTGCCCCCCCCCCCCCCAAAAAAAAGCTACTGCGAGTCCTGCAAGTCGCCAACGCACCTGATAACCTAGCCGCCAATCGAAGTTAATTCTGTCTCGTTGAAAACCACCCCACCTATGCACCTCTCTGTTTATTTACATCCCCTCAAAGCCTTTCTCTCGACTCATCCGTCTTATCATTTGGTTTGCGTTGACAACCGCTTTTTGCAGGTTGACATCACGCACCGGTACCTCTGGTATCGTGCATATCACTACCTGTACCTGAGGAGAAGTGGCGTGCATGTCATCGACGCCTTTCGCCATTGTGGTTGCTAGTCCTGCTGTATCTTTATTTAAGGCATCGTTTAAACCGCCTGAAAGTATCACGAGGTTTCGTCTATCAGCTGTAGTTTTGAGTTTTGTGCTCGCTTGCCTCATGACTGCTTCCAGCTTGCGTCCTGGGAACGCCCCTACTGCTCTTACCCTCTCTTTGATGGCTTCTGTGCATCGATTTAAAATCGAGTCCCCGGTGATTATCACATGCTGTGACTTTTCAGCTGGCGCGTCCTGCCCCTGGGGGTTACTTGCACCTGTGACGCCGGCCTGTTCCCGCCCTGTCCCCGCCCCATCACGCCGCAGCGGCCGCAACTGCAACTACGCTGACACCCACTCTCCTATTGAAAACCATTCGACGCGGCGGGCCGTACCGTGCACTTTTTCATCCAGCAGCCGTGCACGGTATATGCTGCACGTGAGGGCGAATATGTGGTTGTGAAAATCAAAAATTGCCCGCAGCTTCCCTCGGGGGAACACTGAGGAGGATGCGGACCATATAATTGGTTAACGGGGTGTTAAAGTGCGACTTACTTGGGTCGATGGCTAAATTGGTTAACGTGGTTGTGAAATGGGGTGTTAAATTGCGACTTACTTGGGTCGATGGCTAAATTGGTTAACGTGGTTGTAGGAGGGGGTGTTAAATGAGTGAACACGTACACACGTATGCGAAAGGGCGGCGCTGGTCGAAGGGACGTCGATCATTGTGTTTGTGGATTCGTTGGAATTCATTTCACCGCGACCTTGGACGTCGACGCGCCGTACGAACCAACCGACGAGCGGCAACTGAGCGAGCGAGCGCCGACCTTGAGTATATATACAGCACGACGGCGCATGCACTGTCAGCTGTTGAATGTTCTCGAAGCGCGACGCCACATGCGCGTCCACTGGAGAATCAGGAGAATTGTAGATGTCGAACGCGGTGTGTAGAGGAGGAAGGGTGCACAGATGGTGGAGGAGTGAAGCGCGCGCGGTGTGTAGAGGAGGAAGGGATGCACAGATGGTGGAAGAGTGGGCGACGGCGCGACGGCGCATGCGCGCGCGTCAGCTGTCGAATGTTCGAGAAGCGGTGCGGACGGCGCACTACAAGGCGCGAGTATAAGATGCTCCGCATCTAAAAGGACGTGCATGTGCACTCGCCTCGTCAGAGGGCTCGGCGATGCAGCTTTGTCGGATTGCGGCCGTCGCTCGCACGTCCCAGCTAATTTGCAGACGGGTGTATGTGTGTCCGTACTGCGTATGTCTAAGTAGTTTCAATGACACCATCTCAAACATGTACCGTTTTAATATGTTTTCTTGAAATTGATATCGTGTAGACGCTTACAGAAAAGCGCTTTGTTAAATGGTTTTCAAGTATGTAAGCTCTACTTCAAGCTAGAATATTTAGGTATCACTTCACTTTAAACATGTTTTAGCCTTTTAGGGAGTTTTTGGCGCGTGTTCCAGCGTGCATCCCAAAGGTAATAAGTGAAACACCCTTTAGAATAAGGTTTACAGTAACATACTTGTTTGCGGTGTTTTTGTAGGGTCTTTGGGGAGTTTTGTTTTCCTAGTTTAGACATCATGCAGCCCTGAGAGGTACCTTTTGGTGTTTTTGTAGAGTTTCTGTGGAGTTTTTTTTTTCTGGTTTGAACACCATAAAGGTTCTACGCTAAACCTCCTACAAAAGAGGTTTTATGAGTGTACGAAGAACAAGATGGCGGTGCCTATTAAAGTGAAAGCCGTCCACTTCGAATCTTTCTAGTGACCAGCCTGCTTTGTTAAACTCATTCATTCACAAATATTGCTCGTATTTGATTTATAATTTAGTAATGAAGCTTCGCTAACTGTGTATTGCCGGTAAAATTGCTTCCTTTTTGAGATACATGACCGATTTTGTTCGCAGAAGGCTTAAAAATGGTTTGTTTACTAAGTAAATGCAGTAAAAAAAGGAAATTTAGGAGGTACCGTTAGTGTTTTTATTTAACGCAATTCGGGGGCTTGAATGGAGTGCAGCGGAAGTATTCTGCTTTATTTGAAAGCATTAAAAAACCCTTTACACGTGTTCGCAAAGAAAAGAATATTTCAGGCCCGAAACAAGTGTTTCGGAGATACTTATTGCTATTACACATCGCAAGAACACATTAGAAAATGTACATCCACGCATTCTCACGCAAACATAACATTTGCTTACAAGTACGCAGGACACAGGAATCGAACTAGGGACCACCCGCACTGAAAGCAAACACGATAATCATTACACCACAGCGCCAACACTACCTTGCATTGCTTAGCTGGGTGATTATATGTACAGAGCGGCTACTAACACGTCGGCGACACGTCAAGATTTTGTTCTCGTAGCAGCGGCATGTATCAGCGCTTGTGCACGATCAGTGCACAAACTGAAGTGTGGCATGCAGGACATCTTCAGCTTTGAACTATTCGGCTCGTCGTGTCGTGCCGCTAGAAAAATGGTAAACGTGTGCCCACTTGAGCTCTTCTCCATACATCGACAGTGCTTCACTCGCCCAAAATTCGTGAATACCAGCGAGACAAAACGTATCTTCAGAAGGCCGAACATCTGTGCATTTCATGGGCGTATGCTGCAGAGCGATTTTCGGTATTTCTGCCTCGACCTGCACACGTCCCGTGGCAGTGGCATGTTCTGAGCTGTTCGAGACCACCTGTGTTTCCATAATAGATAGATGTCTGGGACTGCCGCCGCACGGAATCCTCAGAGATGGGGACGAAACACTGCTAAACACATCTTTATCATTCCAAGACTCTGCCGCGACTGACTATAAGTGGCCGCTGAGCGCAGACGTGCCATCGTCCGTTGTTCTCATGGGCCATCGGTGCGTTCTTCACCGCCGCCGTTTCCCATAGCAAATAAAAAATTAAAAGATAAGTTACACGTGGACATGTTCATAAGCTTGCACCGGATTCCTATTCAGTGGGAGAGGGGAGGGGCGAAGTTTTGTTGCGGTGCCCACCCTCCCTATTAAGTCAATGTACGGAGCAAACTTCGCACCACCTCCCTCTGGGCGATACAATGACACTAACACGCCTACTTTAAATGCCTTTACTGCACGCGTACTGTCACGAGCCAAAAGCAGGGGCAGTAGCGCCTGCCTTCTGAGCAGCTGCACTATAACCTGTATTCGCGATTAGCACTTATTCGCAACTTGGATTTTAGCATGGCACACAGTGGTTCTCTAACCCAAACTCAATATTTAGTTGATTTATCACTCGTTGACTCCACACAATCTTACTAATCAACCTTTATTGTTAAATATTACACAAATGCATTTAAGGAAATGCCTAAGGCATGCCAATGTCAAGCACAACCAGCACAAATTAGTAGTTGACAAATCTCCCACTAAATAATGAAGTTAATTCACAAGCACTTCGCCCTCATGAACGACCGCGTGTAGTTGGCACTCCTGTTGCAGAGATGATGTAGCATGAGTTAAAACAAGTGCATTGTTACGGTCTTCCACTACGAAAGTGTTCTTCATTAAAAAATGTTTTTAATTGCTAGTATACCACACGCGCAGAAGAAGACATGTTGGCTTCCTTGCAATTCTGAGTTTTGTATACATAACACAGAAACTCCGAAGAGTTCAGCAAATAGACAAAAAACTAGAAAATACTACTCATTGTAGCATTGTGTCATCACCTGTATATTATGTTAAACTTTATGCAACACGCCACTCCAATTATGCTACCATTGATTCATCATCCTCACCATTATTATCATCATCATCGTCAGCCTGACTAGGTCGACTGCAGGACAAAGGCCTCTCCTATCTTCCACCAGTTAACTCAGTCCTGTGCCTCCTGCCAATTTATACCCGCAAACTTTTCAATCTCATCTGCCCCCCTAACCTTCTGTCTCCCCCTAACTCTCTTGCCTTCTCTGGGAATCCAGTTAGTTACCCTTAATGAACAGCGGTTGCCCTGTCTATGCGCTACATGCCCGGCCCATGTCCATTTCCTCTTCTTGATTTCAACTATTATATCCTTAACCCTCGTTTGTTCCCTAATCCACTCTGCTCTCTTCTTGTCTCTTAAGGTTACACCTACCATTTTTTTTTTCGTTGCTCATTGCGTCGTTCTCAATTTAAGCTGAACTCTCTTTGTAAGTCTCCAGGTTTCTGCTCCCTAGCTAAGTACGAGCGAGATACAGCTGTTATATACCTTTCTCTTGAGGGATAGTGGCAATCTACCTGTCATAATTTGAGAGTGCTTGCCAAATGTGCTCCACCCCATTCTTATTCTTCTAGATACTTCAATCACGTGATTCGGCTCCACGGTTAATACCTACCCTAGGTAAACATGGTTTTGTACAACTTAAAGTGGACTATTACCTATCTCAAAGCGCTGCTCTTTTCCGAGGTTGCTGTACATTACCTTCGTTTTCTGCAGAATTATTTAAAGACCCGCCTTTCTGCTCTCCTTGTCTAACTCCGTAATCATGAGTTGCAATTCGTCCCCTGAGTTACTCAGAAATGCAATGTCATCGGCGAAGCGCAGGTTACTAAGGTACTCTTCATTAACACTTACCTCTAACTGCTCCCATTCTAGGCCTCTAAAAACCTCCTGTAAGCACGCGGTAAATAGCATTGGTGAGATTATATCTCCCTGCCTTACACCCTTCTTGATTGGTATTCTGTTGCTTTCTTTATGAAGTGCTATGGTAGCAGTTGATCCCCTGTATGTTTCTTCCAAGATGTTTATATATGCTTCATCGACGTCCTGATTCCGCAGTGTCTGCATGACTGCTGGTATTTATACTGAATCAAACGCCTTCTCGTAATCTATGAAGGCTATGTATAGTGGTTGGTTATATTCTGAGCATTTCTCTATTACCTGATTGATAATATGAATGTGGTCGATGGTTGAGTAGCCTGTTCGAAATCCTGCTTGTTCCTTTGGTTGATTGAATTCTAATTTTTTCTTAACTCTGTGCTGACATACCATTGAATAAGCACCCACTAGTGTATGCATGAATACAGCGAAAACTTTCTGCCTGTTTTCTTGTCGCCTATCTATCTTCCACAATAATTCTGAAGAGTAAAACATCTGCTATACTTTCTTGGTAATAAAAGCACAAGCCATAAAATGAAGCCACCAGCATTTCAACAGTTGTTATTGCATACCTCAAATGAATAAAGATACTGTGTTCGAAATATTATATTATAACCGTAACAGCATCAGTTCTCATGTCAGTTTAAGCATACGTATATTTACATATTTTCGTACAGTACGTATGCCTAATACAAAACACTAGGAACATACACAGCACGTCCCAAGCACCATATATTATTCACCGTAGTATAGCAAGATGAAACTGGAGCAAAAAATCACGTCATAACCCATACTAACTTGTGTACTTCACAGTGCACCATCCAAAGAATATAAGCACAATCTAAAGATATGGAATGTACAAAAAACTTGGTGTCAGTCTGCACGTAAAAGTTAGCTAATTAGTACAATAAGGATAGGATTACTTTCATGTAAGATGCAACCATCAAGGTAGGTATGTTGGAGTTTTTTTCTTGCATTAGTTTGACCTATGCTATGAAAACTTGTGTGGTATGATCATAAGTTCAGTTTTTTGCATAAAAGTTCAAATGCGAGCTGTAGAGCTGGTTGCACATCTGCTTACCAAAATTTATAAAAGTGTTCAGTCATGCCAACAAAATAACAACATTGCAGTCATATATGGCTTCACTTGTTTACTCACACACATCTGAAAGAGAATGTAATTTTCTGGAATTACCTATAGCTGGAAACTTGTTGGCATTATCGCACAGCTGTAATACAGCAATGCTTTATTTGTACATAATTAGCGCAGATATGTTTACAATGTTTCCCCTCTTGCCAATGTCATCTGAAACCTAAGAAGTTCTTCATCTTTAATTCCTAACTTCATGGCTTATGAATAATTACCACATTAAAATTGATCCAAGTACCTGAGCTGCACAGTCAACTTGAAATTAAGCAATCACAAACCGGAAATTACTAACCTCCTATGTATAGCAGGTGGTGGTAAGCATATTGTGTCCTAGAGCTTGGTATGCCATTAGGTTTAAACTAGTTGACCACAAATGAATACAGAGTCTAGAGCAGTTAGGACATCAGTCCAAAGTTGAAAAAGTGCGATAACAAACCACCATAGAAATAGAAATGAAGAGAACAGGGCAATGCAGTACTCTAAGCTGAAGCTTACCTCGTGTACGGTTATTTTAGTCACGTTCGTACTCATTCTGCGACTGCATAATACCTGAATTTTGTAACTTGTTTGTACTGTATGTGTGTATCTTTTTGTGGTTGGCATCACACTTCCCTTTCTAGTAGCACATTGTTCTGTGTGTTTCATCCTCATTTCACTATGACACGGGCCTATTCCACTCTTTTTTAAACTCTTATCACTCATCAACTCACGCCACTGTTCATCTTAGGAATAAGTTTGCTGTATAAAGCCAGTTCTACCTAGAGTGTCGTTTCTAACAATGCAAAATTCTCAAACGGACACGGTATTGGACAGGTTCTATGCAGTAGCCTGCATAACACTCTGCGTGTCTTACAAAACACAGTGAGTGTATTATCCCAAATGTTGCAAGATGTAATATATGTTCGAGTTTGTGTACAGCGAGGCACAGAGGAGTGTTCCCGTAATATACTGTCTTGTACAAAAACAGGTGGGTGAGCAACTCCTGCTGCTTTCTCATAAATGCTGTCCTGAAAAGGATACAGAAAAGTCCATTAGGTTTTTTGTATGCATAAAAATCAACGTTTTACCACTGACTCACACTTGACAGTATCATTGAAGACCTTCTAGCAAAACATTAAACAAGTGAAAAATTGAGATGCTCTTAAGCAGTTCCTTGTAAACTTTTTCTTTATAGTACAGAGGGTGAAGAATATATGATGGTGAAGAAATTCAAAGCATCAGAAGTGAACTCTTGTCCTGTTCGTCATCACTCAGACAGGTTATGATCTTAGTGAAGTTGGCATTGTAGTGCAGAGAGATGCAAATGTTAGTAAGATTCACTTTGTAATTAAATAAACACATTATCGATAACGAAAAAATGCTTGAGTTCTAGGTCCTCAGATTTATGTGGACATTATTGAACTTCAGGTGGTTAGAATTTTCGCACCTCCCCATTACAGTGTCTCTGATGATCATATGATTGTTTCAGGCCGTTAAAAACCAACAATAATACCCCTTTGTAATGAAACACGTGTAATGCTAGCTTATTGAACAACCCCGGCTGCTCTGTTTAGGGCTCTGATTGGGTGATTTGTTATTGATTCATGGCAAAACGATGACAAAAAAAAACAGCCAGACACAATACCAGCAGTTTCTGAAAATAACTTCCTCTGCTTGGAAGTGCTGTGAAAATAACCTTCATGCTTTGCAAACACACGCGAGTCTGTATACATGCTTCACGAAATTACATGAAATATTGCTGTAATAATGCTTGGTACAAGCGTACATTGCCATCGGGTGTCAGATCATGGGAATATCATAATGACTTCATAGTTTACAGCCAGTCACTCACTACGAAAGGCTCACATGTTATTGCATATTTAAAGCCACGCACTGGCTGCATAGCAAGCTCGAAAAGATTTCATACCCTGTTTGAAGTACACACTAGCAACAAAGTTCGCTATCACGTTCAACTGAGGAGAAGCTTAAGGGTCCCCAGTTTTTTAAAACATCTGCGCTCCTTTATACAGAATACTTTGACCTATGAATCGTTATGGCAGAGTTACGGCCAGTATGCATCTCTGTATACAATTGCTTGAGTTTGACTGAGACACTTTAATGAAAGACATGGGCTCAAGAATTCGAAAAGCGGATACAACCTCACGTAGGAAACATTTTATACTAAGCCCTCTAGATGCCCACAACAGGATTATATAATTACTTTAATGGTCACGTTGTTATTCCCTATTTAGCGTTACTAAGAAATGATTTCTTTGAGGTCATTAGATGATTACTTGAAAAAGCTGTTCATAACCCTTTTGATGAGTTTTTACATATTCATTCCTGACGATTAGTTTGTTGAAGGACGCGCATTGCAGGCGCACCCATCAAAATGCGACTTTCCTCCGTGGAAGGATGTCTATCGGGACACGGCGGACGTGGGGCTACGCCTGGCCGACCGGAATCAGTCAGGCGATGAGAGGCGGACGTGGCGCAAGGCGAACGCAGATTGGGGCCATCGCATTTGAGTACCAGTTGAAAGCACACGTTGTTTTTCTTATCAAAGAATGCTCCGCCTGTAGAAGACATTCTCCCCGGACGCGGAGCTTGTGAAAACTGACAACTCGCCTCAGCTGTTCGCGGAAACTGGGCTCCAACTGCTTTCTATACCCTCTTCACAAGTGTTCGTGAAACCAGTGGTAAAACTGACGTGCGCATTCAGTAACACAAAGAACGAGAACTACATTTTACATTATGGACACTGGTTTAAAGCACACCACCATAACTTCCGCGGTTCAGCCATCCAATAATTTAGATGCTCGTGTGATTCTGTGTTTCCGGCCAATGCGACAGCGTGGAAGCTTGTGCGTTCCTTTGCACCCATTGCCTCCGAGGTGGTGCGCTGGCAGGTTTCGAAGGCCACGAGCAACCAAAAATGTTTCGGGGTGGCACCGTTGAAGCATTTCTGATGCGCATGCGCAGATGGCGTCCGCAAAAAAGATGCATTGCGCCCAATTCGCCTTCACCTGTAGCGTCGCCAGAAGTTTTTTCGAAGTCACTGTGGGGCAAAATTGCACGTTACGCATGTTCACGCGTGCGTTTTGTATGTGTGTGCATACCCGTGCAAAATTGAAAAAGTTTTTGGATGAGGTAAACCCCTTGCCAGTCACCTGGCTACGCAGGTGACCTTTGCAACGAAAGATGTACGTACAAAATTTTGCCTTGACAGTTTATTGTGCCTCTAGTTTGTTCCTCAGTGGCGTTCATTTCGGCTGCTTAAGCAGATAATTGTGGCGCATTGCCATCGCGGCTCCGCTCCGGGTTGCCCATTGTGGCTACTTTGCGCCTTTACAAGTTGTAGCCAAGTAGCCAATTGTGGCTACTTGACTGCATTGGCTACACTACGACCCCGTCTGTCGACGAAAATTTCAGGCTTGAGCCATTGCTACTTATTGGCTACATCAAACTTCTATTATTGCGCATTCAGAGGCGATTTTCGTAATATTTTCACATAAAATACCGAACAAGCCTAACGAGTGCCCTCCATTGCTAAGGGTTTTCGACGCGTTAGTCAGTGCATGCGGATATTCTGACCCCGCCAGCTTTCTGGTGATCATTGAGACACCCTGTTGAGCACTAGACAAACTGAAGATGTTGCGCGCATGTTGGAAGACGCGGGATAGCACGCTTTTTATGCTGCCCGTAACCGATGTTGACACTAAGAACCAGTTTCTAATGCACATTCACGGTGCGACTTCTCGCGTGAACGGGACAAAAAAGACCCGTAACAACGTAAAGCTGGAGTGGTCCTCTTGAGTCATATATCTTTACTTGAAGCTGGATGTTGATGGGAACTAACAATGATGCCAAGGAAAGTATAGTGGATGTTCTTAAAAGCAGGGCTGGGCAAATATACTTTGAAATTGTCTCGCGATACGATACAAGATATCCTGACAAAAAAAGTATTGGAGATAAAGATACAAGACACTGCTGCAAAACTTGTATCTATTAATATACTTGTTCAATGGATCTTAAGATACTTCGATACATTCGCAAATGTGTTGTTATAGACCACCACGGTCTAGTAGAAAACACGTGTGCACAAAAACGATGGCTTTTGAATTTCTGAATTGTGTCGAATTTCATTTTAATGAAATATTTGTTGGTGTCTCAAAATGTTTGGCCTCAACGTAAATCAGTGTACGTCCATAGAACTCACTAGGGTTTCGTTTAGCTGCTTAACAGGACAGCTCGGTATACACTTCGCTCACAGTGGTTCTTGCTTGTCATTTCTGTAATTGCTGGCAGTCGCTGCTGAGCTTGGCGACCAGCTCGCGAATTGTCATTTAATCACACAAGCTTCAATAAGAGTCTTCGCATGATGGCCCTAATAGCGGTGCACAGTTTCAGCTTGTCCATAAAAGACCATTTTGTAGTAATCACCGGTGTACAGCAGCAACGACGGCGGTAGCGACATTTTTGTGGAACGTTCTGTGTATGAGGCTGGTCTACGTATACATAGAGCGCATAAATCTATTATTACTTCCCATTTTCTTTATCTGCCGGTGTAAACCATTTGTTATTTTTATATGAACTGACATATATATATCAACCCATTTTTTTGTGAGATGACTACAAAAAGCAGCACTCACTCTGGTAGCAAGTAAACTCACTAATTAGCTAACTTGTTTTCAGAAAGCTAAGTAGTTCAATGTAAAACCGAATCACGCTGTGCTCTGATATCGACAATAAGTTTTATCGGCCTTCGGTAATCTGATCATCGGCAGAACGCGTCTTGTATTTATACAGAAGTGATCGCACCTTGCAGCATTATCGCTGGTGCACGCGTAATCTCGAGAATCAACAAAAGTACGCGTGTTGCGCATACTCTGACTAGTAATTGTGGAGTTTTGACGTCCTACAACTACGATATGTATATGAAGATCGCAGAAGTGCAGGGCTCCAGAAATCTCTACCATGCGGTGTTCTTTAACGTGGAAAAATCGAAATAAATGCGGCTGTAGCACTTCGTATCTATCGACCTGCGGCCGCAGCAGTAGAATTAGAACTTAATTTTTGGCAGAGACAATATCGAAGTTTATGAGACATTGCGGGTGACTTACGCCAAGTGGTCATAAGTTCTTTTTAATTTTTATTCATTTATTTTTATTTATAAATACTGCGACCTTTCATTTTGAAGACCATTGCAGGGTGGGAAATGTATTCAGGAGTAGGGACATGCATTTAAAGAAACAACAGCAGTACCAATGTGAATATAAAAAAAACTAATGCATGAGAAATACACTGATTTCAATAAATTCACAAAGCAACACACTACAGAATAACGTAATGCATAAAAACAAAAAAAACCTAATACATGTTACAAACTAACACAATAACTACAATAAAGCAAATACAATACAGTCAGAACTAATGGTTTAAGTGAGGTGACTTTTAAATAATGAGAGTGTGTTGTGTAATACCACATAATCGGTAAGTTTATTCCAGTCATTAATAGTTCCAGCGAAGATTGAACACTTGTAACAGTTAATCCGTGAATTAAGAGCAGTGATCAGTTGGATGTGTCGCTAACGAGTGACGTAACCGGAAGAGTATTGTAGGATGCCTGTAGTATCATCATTGAAATGGCCATTTTATTTAAAAGAAAAACTTAAGACGGCAAACGCAGTTTCTGTCTGTAACAAATTGTGGGCCACTTTTTACCAGTAGCTGAGACACTGATGTTGTGTCGTAGGGGTTACAAATAAAACGTAAGCCTTTCTTTTGAACTTTCTCTAGTTTATTATTGTCGCATTTAGTTAATGGATTTCACATTACTACCGCTTATTACAACATAGGACGAATGAGTGTTATATATGCTAGCATGCTTACAGCTGGGATAGAATACTTTAAGGATCGTTTTAAAAAAGTTTACGTAGACAGTTACCTGTAGTAATATCAACATGTTTGTTCCAGCTTAGATCATTAGTTATCCATAATCTAATGTGATTATATTCAGATGCTTCTATTAAAGCGACGCTATTTGTGCCGTACTGATAACGTAAAAGATTTTTCTTTAGATTTATTTTCATATAGACTGTTTTCTTCTAATTAATCGCTTTTTGCCATTCCTGGCACCAAGGAACTACATTAATAAATTGATTATCCAGGTTAACCTGGTCCCCAACAGATGATACCTTCGTGTATTACACACAATCATCAACATAAAGCTTTACATTTACGGAAAGGTCAGGGATTATGTCATTTATGAATAAAGTATGTCAAAGAGGTCCCAGGACCAAGCCTTGACGTATGCCGGAATGCACAGGAAGTATACTAAAATTGCTGTCATTAAGTGCAACACACTGCTGTATGTTTTAAAAATATGCTTATATCCATGATGTCAGTTTCGAATTTTCCAAAATACATTGTAGTTAAAAGGTAGTTTGATATGCGATACCTTATAGACGCTATATATGCTGACGATGCGCACTGTCCGCATCGTCAGCCAATACGGTGGCTCCGGCACCTCGGCCACGAGAGAGGGGGAAACACACCTCACAACACATGGAGTGGCACAACCTAACATGATGTCCATATATGGTCACGGCGCCCGAAAAATTGCCCAAACATGGTCACGAACGCACAGCAGATTCCGGAGTTCTCCCGGCGAGAGGAGGAGCCTGAATGGGGAGGTGGGGGTGGACGACACAGTCGGTCAAGAACCGGTTCTCCCCCAAACTCCTCTTGCTTGGTTCCCTAGGGCCGGTCGTAACAGTCTCTCGCGCGGGGGGGTAAAGATCTCGATGGGCTGAGGTTTGCAGCCACTGTCCGGAGAGATCAGCGCCGGTTGTCGGTTTGGTGACGACCGTCTTTGATGAAGTAGAGGGCACCACCTGCTTCATTGTGGGCTCAACAGACATCACATACGCACATGAAAACACAACTACTCAACCGGTGAGCGCCGGACAATTCCGCCAAACTCCACCAGGCAATTTTCCCCTTTAACTGATATCAAAGGAAATACACAATTTATTCAAAATGTTACTCATACGTTAAGGTGACACAAAACAACAACACTGGAAGCACACCGAACCCGAAACCCTGGATAGCCGTGTCTTCAACGTTTTCAAACAAGTACACCTAAAAGAGTAAAAAAAACAATCACTAGCCCTTGTCTAGGTCAGGAAAAAAAATGCCAGAGTTCTCGAGACATCCTCTCGCGTCAGGGACATCGACTTAAGCCATCAGCTTTGTTATGGAGTGCACCCTTTTTGTAGCGTATTTCAAACGTATAATGTTGCAAACCGAGGCTCCAACGCAGCAGGTGGCCGTTCTTAGAGGACATGGTCTGTAGCCAGGTGAGAGGACAATGGTCCACTTCGACAATGAACTTGCTTCCGGCAATATAACAAGCCAGTTTCTGGACTGCCCAAACCAAGCACGCACATTCCTTTTCGCTAGCGCTGTAAACCTGCTCGCGAAGGGTGAGTTTCCGGCTAACATAGAGGACGGGATGCTCTTCATCGCCCTCATCCCTTTGACTAAGAACTGCCCCCATGCCTCTATCACTAGCGTCGCATTGGACTATGAAAGGCCTCGAGTAGTCCGGTGAACTAAGCAAAGGTTGGCTCGACGAGGCCGCTTTCAAAACGCGGAAAGCCTTTTCTTTCTCCTCATCCCAGTCGACCATTTGGGGCTCGGTCTTGCACAACGCATCAGTAAGAGTGCTGGCAATGTCGGAATATCTAGGGATGTACTTACGATAGTAACCAGCTATTCCAAGAAAAGCCCGAATATCGGTTTTCGTTCGGGGCTGGGGAAAGTCTCGGATAGCTGCCACTTTCATTTCAGAGGGACGGCGATGCCCTCGACCGATAACATGCCCGAGATAGAGTACCTCTGCTTGTGCTAGCTGACACTTGGGCGCCTTTACCGTTAAACCTGCTTCGCGTAGGCGTGTCAGTACTGCTCTCAAATGCGCCAAGTATTCTGGCCAGGACGAGGAAAACACGGCGACGTCGTCCAAGTAAGGCAATGCGAAGTCCTCTTGACCCCGCAAAACCTCATTCATTAAGTTTGAAAAACAGTAAGGCGCGTTCTTTAGGCCGAAACTCAACACTTTAGGGCAGAATGTCCCCAATGGTGAAATAAATGCAGCATACCGGCTCGCCCTCTCGGTGAGCGGCACCTGCCAGTAACCTCTCACTAGGTCTAGCGTTGAGATAAATTCTGCGCTGCTTACCCTCTCGACGCGTTCCTCAATGTGTGGAATTGGGTATGTCTGATTCTTGGTGATGAGGTTTAACTTACGATAGTCTACGCAAGGACGCGGATCTTTGCCGGGTACCTCCACAAGAATTAACGGGGAAGTATAATCACTTTCACACGGCTCAACCACGCCCAATTCCAGCATCCTGTTAACCTCTGCTTTTATTAGCTCAAGCCGGCGAGGTGACACCCGATACGTCTTAGATCTTACCGGTTCCGACGAGGTAAGCTCTATGTCATGAGTGAGGACGGATGTCCGGCCTGGCTCGCTTACAAATCTGTCCTGAAACTCGGTCAAAAGACCACGCAATTCTTGCTTCTGCTTCATTGTCAGCTGTGACTTTGATACTAAATCCTCAATTCTTTTCTCGATCGGGACTTCGTCTGATTCGGGAGCTAATTCAGGAATTTCTGCCAGAACCTCTTCCGGAACATTTAAAGTCATGTTCACGATGGCTTCCCTCTCTTTATAGGGCTTGAGTAAGTTGCTATGATACACCTGGTGTACCTTACGACTTCCTGGTAATTTTACCACATAGTTGGTGTCAGACAATTTTCGAGTAATCTCGGCTGGGCCGACCCATTGCACTTCAAGCTTATTCTTTTGGGAGGGCCTCAACAACATGACCCTGTCTCCTACAGCAAAGTGTCGCGCTTTAGCTGTTCAATCGTAGTAAAGCTTAGCCTTCTGCTGTGCTTTGGTCATCGCACTCTCGGTCAGTTCTTGGGCTTTTGTTAGACGATCCAATAAGGTGAGGACATATTCCACTACTACAGGATCATCACCCTGACCTTCCCACGACTCTCTCAGCATACGAAGAGGAGATCGCAGTCTGCGGCCGTAAACAAGTTCCGCTGGCGTAAACCCTGTTGTCTCATGTGGTGCAGTTCTTAGTGCAAACATCGTTGCAGGTAAGCACATTTCCCAGTCAGTTTTTCGTTCAAAACATAAGGCTCTTAACACTCGCTTCATCACAGAGTGAAGCTTCTCTATCGAGTTCGACTGCGGATGGTAGACTGAACTATGCAATAATTTCACGCCACACCGCTCTAGAAAGGTTGTCGTTAAGGCACTCGTGAAAATGGTGCCCTGGTCTGATTGTATCTCGGCAGGAAAGCCTACCCGGGCAAACGCGGACAGAAGTGCGTTCACTACTTCCACGAAACTTAGCTCTTTTAGCGGGGCCGCCTCTGGAAATTTAGTAGCTGGGCAGATTAAGGTCAGGATGTGACGGTAGCCTGAAGTTGTCTTGGGCAAGGGACCTACTGTGTCAATTACCAACCGACGAAAGGGCTCCGTGATTATGGGTACCAGCTTCATTGGAAATTTCGCCTTATCTCCCGGCTTACCCACTCGCTGACAGACATCGCAAGATTTTACAAACCTCTCTACATCTTTAAAGCATCCAGGCCAGTAGTATTCCTGTAAAAGACGATTTTTCGTCTTCTTTACGCCTAAGTGACCTGACCATGATCTTCCATGCACCAAAATAAGCAAATCCTGACGATACGCCTGAGGTACGACTACCTGGTCAAACTCTACTCCTCGCCTATCTAGATATTTTCGATAGAGTATGCCACTCCTCTCTTGGAATCTCACATTTCGTTTGGCGATTCCCTCTTTCGAACTGTCCTGGAATTTCTTAAGCGTCGGGTCCCCCTTTTGTTCGGTTATTAATGAATCGGGGCTCACCTGCAGCAGCCGACTGAAATTATCCGAAGTTGGCATGACACACAACTCTTTTGTATTTCCTAGTACCTGGAGTGTGTCACCCTCTGTGATATCCTCTGTACTACCAGGAATCGGCTTGGGAGCAACGGCATTTTCTGTTTGCTCGGTCAACGAGGCGTAATTGACCCCTTCCAATTCGGGAGGAGGTTCAACGTCGCCTTTAGGAATTGTTGCCTCCGCGACTACGGCTTCTGCAGCCTGTTCTCGCACAAGTCGATTTGTTACCGTGGTGTCCAACTCGCAACCAGGCCCGTTGTCGATTGAGGGCTTGTTTGCCTCAGTGAATGTTGCTCTCGCAGCCAGCGCACGTGCCTTCGATCTAGTCAGTGCCTGCACTATGCCTTCTCCCAACGTTAGACCTTTCTCCTTCAGCATTTCATCTGACTTATTTGAAAATAAGTAAGGATACTGAGGAAGTAGATATGGCGATACCGCGGCTTCCGTTTCGAACGTACCAAATGCGCCTTTAAGGACAACTTTAGCTACGGGAAGGCACTGACTGTTTGCTTCTACGGCTTGTCTAATCCAGGCACAGTCTCCTGAATACTGTCCGCACTGAACAAAGGACGGATGAACTACGTCCATAGTGGCTGCGGAGTCTCTAAGAATCCGACACTGCTTGCAGTTCACGGTAAGGTCGTACATATAGGGCTCTAACAACTTCATGTTCTCGTCGGCTTCATTTATAGATAAAAAGGCCACCTTTTCTTTCGGGCAGTGTTTCGCGAAGTGCCCTGTTTCGTGGCAACTGAAACAAGCAGCCGGTTTTTTCGCCTCAAATTTCCTTTTGCTTGCCTCTGCCGACGCCCCATGGTTAGATGAATTGTTTTCCTCACCCTTTTGTGCGAGACTTGTCGGTTGTTTTCTGAACGGCGCTTTATTCGGGAGTAGGAATTTTTCCCTTTTAGGCTCCCTGTTTGCCCCGAGGGCGCGGCGCGTAACGAATTCTTCAGCGAGCTCTGCGGCTTTTGTTACGGTGTTCACGTCTGGTCTATCCTGCACCCAGAACCTCATCTTTTCTGGTAACCTTTGATAGAATTGTTCCAGACCGATACACTCGAGCACCTTGTCATGATTCCCATACGCCTTTGCCTCTTTGAGCAACTCCCCCATGTTGGCCATTAACTTGTAAGCAAACTCCGGGTATCAATCATTGTTCTCTTTTACGGCGTTGCGAAATATTTGTCCGAAACCTTCCGCTGACAACCTGTATTTCTTGAGAAGGCTCGACTTTACCTCACTGTACTCGTCAGCCTCCTCCTTTGTGAGGCGCGCGATTGCTTCTGAGGCCTCCCCTGGAAGTAGGGACAACAAGCGTTGAGGCCATGTATCCTGGCTGAAACCTTGCCTTTCACAAGTTCTCTCAAAGTTGACGAGAAACAGCCCAATGTCCTCCCCTAGCTTGTACGATCTCATTAGGTCCGTCATTTTGAACCTGACCCGCTCTGCGGTACCGGATGCCTCGCTGCCTCCTGCTCTATTATTATGGCTAATCTCTAGCTCGAGGCGCTTCATTTCAAGCTCGTGCTTTCGCATCTTATCTGCCTCGGCTTCTGCCGCTTTCCTTTCGGCCTCCGCTGCCTTAACTTCGGCCTCGGCCGCCTTTCTTTCGGCCTCTGCCGCTTGCCTCTCCTGAATCTCCTCGACACATTCTGACAGCTCCTCATCCTCCGCCCCCAATGCGAGAATCGCCTCTATCAGCTCTGGCTTTCTTTGAGAGTCCGACACCTCCAGATTCCACTCCCTTGCAAGTCCTTGCAACTTTCGCAGGGATTTCAGATTCATGGCTGCCTCCAGTACCGCTGTCTCTGCTCCACAAAGATTCCTGTCCTGCAACTAATTAACCTTGACGGCAACGACAGCTCTAGGTTCCTGCCTTGCCTCAAGTTTTCTGTTAACTTAGTCTACAAATGAAGCTTCAAAAAGCTCTTATACGGAATCCTGCCCTGCCACTGTTAACCTTGACGCCACTGACAGAAGGAGCTTAACCAAGCTATCACACAATTTCTGCCTGACGCAAGTTACCTGTTAACCCAATGACCAAGACAGCCCCTCTCTACCAGCTTTTACTTAACACATAGAGTAAATTCCTGGTAAAATTTAACAGAGAAAGCCGGCACTCACCCAGTTCGCAGTCATGTCTCCGGCGTCGTGCCTCTCAGAAGTGCCGTTCGATGCCCTTTGGAAGTCGATGAGCTCGTGTCATCCTTCTCCTGTCGTCCCATTGTTGAACTTCGGGCTCACTCCGTCCAGTGGTCGCTTTCGGGGTTATCGGCATCCCGCTGCTGCCATCCATTTGTTGGGACTCCGGGTCCTGCCGGTCTCGTTTTCGGTAGCTGGCCCCGTAGCAGGATCCATCGTCCAACAATTCAGCGAGAAGAAGCGCCCGAACGAACGACAGAGATTTATTTACATGTGGAGAAGTGATCAACTGATCCAAAGAGAGAATAGAGAGAGATACAAAACGTCTTCGGCATTTTATAGCGCCGCGTTGCCGACACTGGGCGCACTGTCCGCATCGTCAGCCAATACGGTGGCTCCGGCACCTCGGCCACGAGAGAGGGGGAAACACACCTCACAACACATGGAGTGCCACAACCTAACACGATGTCCATATATGGTCACGGCGCCCTAAAAAATGCCCAAACATGGTCACGAACGCACAGCAGATTCCGGAGTTCTCCCGGCGAGAGGAGGAGCCTGAATGGGGAGGTGGGGGTGGACGACACAGTAGGTCAAGAACCGGTTCTCCCCCAAACTCCTCTTGCTTGGTTCCCTAGGGCCGGTCGTAACACTGTTCAATGAGTTCAAGTTCCTTGTTTGACGAAAGAGAAGTTTAAGCCCAGTCCACTTCCCTCTAATTAGGTCGCTAATCCTTGTAGGTACACCATGAATAACAAGGGTGACAGAAGACACCCCTGCCTAAGCCCCCGTTTTACCTCTGCAGGCTTGGATACCTGTTTTTCCCACTTTATAACGGCTTTGTTACCTTTATAGATATCCTTTAAAAGATTATTCACTCTATCTTTCACACCTAAGGTGTCCAGTATTTTTCACAAGTCCTCCTGAACCACGCTATCGTACGCTCCCTTGATATCAAAAATGCTAGCCTCAGGGGCCTGTGTTCCTTTTCTGCTATTTCGATGCACTGCGTCAGTGAGAACAGATTGTCTTCCAACCTGCTGTTTCCGAAACCCATTCTGCAGTTCCCCCAGCAAGCCCTCATCCTCTATCCATGCCTGCAGTCTTTCCTTTATAATCTGCATTGCCAGCCTGTAGACCACTGATGTCACTGTTAAGGAGGGTGGATGTTTATGTCAGCTTTGTCCGCCTTTTCTTTATAGATCATGCTCATCCTGCTAAGTTTCCATCCATCGGGAACTTCGCCATCGATTATTATTTTGCTCACTGCCTCTCTCAAAGCCTGCTTAGGCTTCGGACCTAATGTCTTTATCAGCATAATTGGAATGCCATCTGGGCTTGTTGTTGTACTACTAGGAACCCTTTTCTCAGCCCTTTCCCACTCTAGTTGTGAAAATGGAGCCAATGCGCCACTTGATTGATCCTTGTCTATTGTGGTGCCTAAAGCACTTCTTTGTTGAAAATTTTCTGTCACCCTTGTTTTTATATATTCAATAGCTTCGTCCCCGTCTACAGCACCTTGAGCTGTAGTTATAAACCTCTGCTCTAGGTTTGTCTAATTTCTTAGGGAGTTTAGATGGTTCCGAAATTTCGCAGCTGTCTTTCTATCTTTTTTATGTACGTCTGCAGCCGCTGAGCTCCCTTTCTTCAAATCTTTTCATTGATCAGAAGGGATGCATCCCTTCTACAGCTTAGAAAGATTTCCCATTTTCCTTCAATATCATGTGTCGCTTCACCCCGCTGCTTAGCATGTCTGTGTTCCCTAGAGGCTTCCTGACGTTTTGCTATGGCTCTCTTAACTTCCTCATCCCACCAACTTTTGTGTTTTCTTTTCCGGGGTGACTTGTCACATGCCTTAGCAAGCTCTAGCTCAAACAGTCTGATTAGATTAGTGTATGTCAACACTTTTATTATCCTCAGTTATTCCTTTCTCAATTTCTCTAGCGGCTATTTCTATTTGTCTTTCTGAACAAAAACATTTCCTATAGTTGCTCATCTTGTCTCCTTCCCACTTTCACTGCTCTTCCAAAACTTAGCTTGATACGTTTGTGATCACTACCCAGACTTCTGGAGCCACCTTCGTCTATGTGCATTCCACTGAGCTTATCATACATCCTATGTGACATCAGTGCGTAATCTATCGCTGACTGCAGCCTTCCTACCTCCCATGTTATTTGCCCTTCATACTTCTCGGTACTGCTGCAAATGATCAAATGATGCCTTTCACACATATCCATGATCATTTTACCTCTCAGGTCGGTATACCCATCTATATCTTCTATGTGCGCATGCATATGTCCTAGTATAATTATCGCACACTCTCCTCCTAACTCATCAATGTCCTTTGATATACACTCTACGATTGCCTGGTTTTCTTTGGCCTTTGCCCCCGTCCACAAGTACACCAAATCAAATAGTGTCATTTGCCCTGCCGCTTTTCCTTTTAGCCATAAATGTTCCTTGCACTCCTGCTTCAGCCTTGCCAATCTGTACTTTTATGAATAAATGCCCCAATACCACCCTCCTTTCTGCTGCCTTCTGTTCTATTACAATATTCCCACACGTAGTTGGGATTGTTAGGAGGTTGATCCATGTCCCTGAGATGTGTTTCTACAAAACCGTATATCATCGGCCTCTCCTCCCTTAGCTGTTCTTCTATCTTTTTCCGCTTCAGCCTGTTCCTACCACCCTGCATGTTCTTATACACTATGTCTGAATTGGCTCGGCGCTCGTGGCTACGTTTATTTCTGCCCCGAACTCTACCTATCTTAGATACTGGCGCCACTGTGGAATCGTATATGTCCATACCACCTGTCAAAGAGTCTCCCTGGTTGTTTTCCTCGTTACTAGCTATCCTGCACCCCGAAGGGCCGGCTTGCCCCCCCCCCCCCCCAAAAAAAAAGCTACTGCGCGTCCTGCAAGTCGCCAACGCACCTTATAACCTAGCCGCCAATCGAAGTTAATTCTGTCTCGTTGAAAACCACCCCACCTATGCACCTCTCTGTTTATTTACATCACCTCAAAGCCTTTCTCTCGACTCATCCGTCATATCATTTGGTTTGCGTTGACAACCGCTTTTTGCAGGTTGACATCACGCACCGGTACCTCTGGTATCGTGCATATCACTACCTGTACCTGAGGAGAAGTGGCGCGCATGTCATCGACGCCTTTCGCCATTGTGGTTGCTAGTCCTGCTGTATCTTTATTTAGGCATCGTTTAAACCGCCTGAAATTATCACGAGGTTTCGTCTATCAGCTGTAGTTTTGAGTTTTGTGCTCGCTTGCCTCATGACTGCTTCCAGCTTGCGACCTGGAAACGCCCCTACTGCTCTTACCCTCTCTTTGATGGCTTCTGTGCATCGATTTAAAATCGAGTCCCCGGTGATTATCACATGCTGTGACTTTTCAGCTGGAGCGTCCTGCCCCTGGGGGTTACTTGCACCTGTGACGCCGGCCTGTTCCCGCCCTGTCCCCGCCCCATCGCGCCGCAGCGGCCGCAACTGCAACTACGCTGACACCCACTCTCCTATTGAAAACCATTCGACGCGGCGGGCCGTACCGTGCACTTTTTCATCCAGCAGCCGTGCACGGTATACGCTGCACGTGAGGGCGAATATGTGGTTGTGAAAATCAAAGGACGTGCATGTGCACTCGCCTCGTCAGAGGGCTCGGCGATGCAGCTTTGTCGGATTGCGGCCATCGCTCGCACGTCCCAGCTAATTTGCAGACGGGTGTATGTGTGTCCGTACTACGTATTTCTAAGTAGTTTCAATGACACCATCTCAAACGTGTACCGTTTTAATATGTTTTCTTGAAATTGATATCGTGTAGACGCTTATGGGAAAGTGCTTTGTTAAATGGTTTTCAAGTGTGTAAGCTCTACTTAAGCTAGAATATTTAGGTACCACTTCACTTTAACCATGTTTAAGCCTTTTAGGGAGTTTTTGGCGCGTGTTCCAGCGTGCATCCCAAAGGTAATAAGTGAAACACCCTTTAGAATAAGGTTTTCAGTAACATACTTGTTTGCGGTGTTTTTGTAGGGTCTCTGGGGAGTTTTGTTTTCCTAGTTTAGACATCATGCAGCCCTGCGAGGTACCTTTTGGTGTTTTTGTAGAGTTTCTGTGGAGTTTTTTTTTCTGGTTTAAACACCATAAAGGTTCTACGCTGAACCCCCTACGAAAGAGGTTTTATGAGTGTACGAAGAACAAGATGGCGGTGCCTATTAAAGTGAAAGCCGTCCACTTCGAATCTTTCTAGTCACCAGCCTGCTTTGTTAAACTCATTCATTCACAAATATTGCTCGTATTTGATTTATAATTTAGTAATGACGCTTCGCTAACTCTGTATTGCCGGTAAAATTGCTTTGTTTTTGAGATACATGACCGATTTTGTTCGCAGAAGGCTTAAAAATGGTTTGTTTACTAAATAAATGCAGTAAAAAAAGAAAATTTAGGAGGTACCGTTAGTGTTTTTATTTAACGCAATTCGGGGGCTTGAATGGAGTGCAGCGGAAGTATTCTGCTTTATTTGAAAGCCTTAAAAAACCCTTTACACGCGTTCGCAAAGAAAAGAATATTTCAGGCCCGAAACAAGTGTTTCGGAGATACTTATTGCTATTACACATCGCAAGAACATATTAGAAAATGTACATCCACGCATTCTCACGCAAACATAACATTTGCTTACAAGTACGCAGGACACAGGAGTCGAACTAGGGACCACATGCACTGACAGCAAACACGATAATCATTACACCACAGCGCCAACACTACCTTGCATTGCTTAGCTGGGTGATTATATGTGCAGAGCGGCTACTAACACGTCGGCGACACGTCAAGATTTTGTTCTCGTAGCAACGGCATGTATCAGCGCTTTTGCACGATCAGTGCACAAACTGAAGTGTGGCATGCAGGACATCTTCAGCTTCGAACTATTCGGCTCGTCGTGTCGTGCCGCTAGAAAAATGGTAAACGTGTGCCCACTTGAGCTCTTCTCCATACATCGACAGTGCTTCACTCGCCCGAAATTCGTGAATACAAGCGAGACAAAACGTATCTTCAGAAGGCCGAACATCTGTGCATTCCATGGGCGTATGCTGCGGAGCGATTTTCGGTATTTCTGCCTCGACCTGCACACGTCCCGTGGCAGTGGCATGTTCTGAGCTGTTCGAGACCACCTGTGTTTCCATAATAGATAGATGTCTGGGACTGCCGCCGCACGGAATCCTCAGAGATGGGGACGAAACACTGCTAAACACATCTTTATCATTCCAAGACTTTGCCGCGACTGACTATAAGTGGCCGCTGAGCGCGGACGTGCCATCGTCCGTTGTTCTCATGTGCCATCGGTGCGTTCTTCACCGCCGCCGTTTTCCATAGCAAATAAAAAATTAAAAGATAAGTTACACGTGGACATGTTCATAAGCGTGCACCGGATTTCTATTCAGTGGGAGAGGGGAGGGGCGAAGTTTTGTTGCGGTGCCCACCCTCCCTATTAAGTCAATGTACGGAGCAAACTTCGCACCACCTCCCTCTGGGCGATACAATGACACTAACACGCCTACTTTAAATGCCTTTACTGCACGCGTACTGTCACGAGCCAAACGCAGGGGCAGTAGCGCCTGCCTTCTGAGCAGCTGCACTATAACCTGTATCCGCGATTAGCACTTATTCGCAACTTGGATTTTAGCGTGGCACACGGTGGTTCTCTAACCCAAACTCAATATTTAGTTGATTTAGCACTCGTTGACTCCACACAATCTTACTAATCAACCTTTATTGTTAAATATTACACAAATGCATTTAAGGAAATGCCTAAGGCATGCCAATGTCAAGCACAACCAGCACAAATTAGTAGTTGACAAATCTCCCACTAAATAATGAAGTTAATTAACAAGCACTTCGCCCTCATGAACGACCGCGTGTAGTTGGCACTCCTGTTGCAGAGATGATGTAGCATGAGTTAAAACAAGTGCATTGTTACGGTCTTCCACTACGAAAGTGTTCTTCATTAAAAAATGTTTTTAATTGCTAGTATACCACACGCACAGAAGAAGACATGTTGGCTTTCTTGCAATTCTGAGTTTTGTATACATAACACAGAAACTCCGAAGAGTTCAGCAAATAGACAAAAAACTAGAAAATACTATTCATTGTAGCATTGTGTCGTCACCTGTATATTATGTTAAACTTTATGCAACACGCCACTCCAATTATGCTACCATTGATTCATCATCCTCATCATTATCATCATCATCATCATCAGCCTGACTAGGTCGACTGCAGGACAAAGGCCTCTCCTATGTTCCGCCAGTTAACTCAGTCCTGCGCCTGCTGCCAATTTATACCCGCAAACTTTTCAATCTCATCTGCCCCCCTAACCTTCTGTCTCCCCCTAACTCTCTTGCCTTCTCTGGGAATCCAGTTAGTTACCCTTAATGAACAGCGGTTGCCCTGTCTATGCGCTACATGCCCGGCCCATGTCCATTTCCTCTTCTTGATTTCAGCTATTATATCCTTAACCCTCGTTTGTTCCCTAATCCACTCTGCTCTCTTCTTGTCTCTTAAGGTTACACCTACCATTTTTCTTTTCATTGCTCATTGCGTCGTCCTCAACTTAAGCTGAACTCTCTTTGCAAGTCTCCAGGTTTCTGCTCCCTAGCTAAGTACGAGCGAGATACAGCTGGTATATACCTTTCTCTTGAGGGATAGTGGCAATCTACCTGTCATAATTTGAGTGTGCTTGCCAAATGTGCTCCACCCCATTCTTATTCTTCTAGATACTTCAATCTCGTGATTCGGCTCCACGGTTAATACCTACCCTTAGTAAACATGGTTTTGTACAACTTAAAGTGGACTATTACCTATCTCAAAGCGCTGCTCTCTTCCGAGGTTGTTCTACATTACCTTCGTTTTCTGCAGAATTATTTAAAGACCCGCCTTTCTGCTCTCCTTGTCTAACTCCGTAATCATGAGTTGCAATTCGTCCCCTGAGTTACTCAGCAATGTAATGTCATCGGCGAAGCGCAGGTTACTAAGGTACTCTTCATTAACTCTTATCTCTAACTGCTCCCATTCTAGGCCTCTAAAAACCTCCTGTAAGCACGCGGTAAATAGCATTGGTGAGATTATATCTCCCTGCCTTACACCCTTCTTGATTGGTATTCTGTTGCTTTCTTTATGAAGTGCTATGGTAGCAGTTGATCCCCTGTATGTTTCTTCCAAGATGTTTATATATGATTCATCGACGTCCTGATTCCGCAGTGTCTGCATGACTGCTGATATTTATACTGAATCAAACGCCTTCTCGTAATCTATAAAGGCTATGTATAGTGGTTGGTTATATTCTGAGCATTTCTCTATTACCTGATTGATAATATGAATGTGGTCGATGGTTGAGTAGCCTGTTCAAAATCCTGCTTGTTCCTTTGGTTGATTGAATTCTAATGTTTTCTTAACTCTGTGCTGACATACCATTGAATAAGCACCCACTAATGTATGCATGAATACAGCGAAAACTTTCTGCCTGTTTTCCTGTCACCTATCTATCTTCCACAATAATTATGAAGAGTAAAACATCTGCTACACTTTCTTGGTAATTAAAGCACAAGCCATAAAATGAAGCCACCAGCATTTCAACAGTTGTTATTGCATACCTCAAATGAATAAAATTACTGTGTTTGAAATATTATATTGTAACCGTAACAGCATCAGTTCTCATGTCAGTTTAAGCATACGTATATTTACATATTTTCGTACAGTACGTATGCCTAATACAAAACACTAGGAACATACACAGCACGTCCCAAGCACCATATATTATTCACCGTAGTATAGCAAGATGAAACTGGAGCAAAAAATCACGTCATAACCCATACTAACTTGTGTACTTCACAGTGCACCATCCAAAGAATATAAGCACAATCTAAAGATATGGGATGTACAAGAAACGTGGTGTCAGTCTGCACGTAAAAGTTAGCTAATTAGTACAATAAGGATATGATTACTTTCATGTAAGATGCAACCATCAAGGTAGGTATGTTGGAGTTTTTTTCTTGCATTAGTTTGACCTATGCTATGAAAACTTGTGTGGTATGATCATAAGTTCAGTTTTTTGCATAAAAGTTCAAATGCAAGCTGTAGAGCTGGTTGCACATCTGCTTACCAAAATTTATAAAACTGTTCAGTCATGCCAACAAAATAACAACATTGCAGTCATATATGGCTTCACTTGTTTACTCACACACATCTGAAAGAGAATGTAATTTTCTGGAATTACCTATAGCTGGAAACTTGTCGGCGTTATCACACAGCTGTAATACAGCAATGCTTTATTTGTACATAATTAGCGCAGATATGTTTACAATGTTTCCATGTTTGCCAATGTCATCTGAAATTTAAGAAGTTCTTCATCTTTAATTCCTAACTTCATGGTTTATGAATAATTACCATATTAAAATTTATCCAATTACCTGAGCTGCACAGTCAACTTGAAATTAAGCAATCACAGACCGGAAATTTCTAACTTCCTATGTATAGCAGGTGGTGGTAAGCATATTGTGTCCTAGAGCTTGGTATGCCATTAGGTTTAAACTAATTGACCACAAATGAATACAGAGTCTAGAGCAGTTAGGACTTCAGTCCAAAGTTGAAAAAGTGCGATTACAAACCACCATAGAAATAGAAATGAAGAGAACAGGGCAATGCAGTACTATAAGCTGAAGCTTACCACGTGTACGGTTATTTTAGTCACGTTCGTACTCATTCTGCGACTGCATAATACCTGAATTTTGTAACTTGTTCGTACTGTATGTGTGTATCTTTTTGTGGTTGGCATCACACTTCCCTTTCTAGTAGCACATTGTTCTGTGCGTTTCATCCTCATTTCACGATGACATGGGCCTCTATTCCACTCTTTTTTTAACTCTTATCACTCATCAACTCACCCCACTGTTCATCTTAGGAATAAGTTTGCTGTATAAAGCAAGTTCTACCTAGAGTGTCGTTTCTAACAATGCAAAATTCTCAAACGGACACGGTATGGGACAGGTTCTATGCAGTAGCCTGCATAACACTCTGCGTGTCTAACAAAACACAGTGAGTGTATTATGCCAAATGTTGCAAGATGTAATATATGTTCGAGTTTGTGTACAGCGAGGCACAGAGGAGTGTTCCCGTAATATACTGTCTTGCACAAAAACAGGTGGGTGAGCAACTCCTGCTGCTTTCTCATAAATGCTGTCCTGAAAAGGATACAGAAAAGTCCATTAGGCTTTTTGTATGCATAAAAATCAACGTTTTACCACTGACTCACACTTGACAGTATCATTGAAGACCTTCAAGCAAAACATTAAACAAGTGCAAAATAGAGATGCTCTAAAGCAGTTCCTTGTAAACTTTTTCTTTATAGTACAGAGGGTGAAGAATATATGATGGTGAAGAAATTCAAAGCATCAGAAGTGAACTCTTGTCCTGTTCGTCATCACTCAGACAGGTTATGATCTTAGTGAAGTTAGCATTGTAGTGCAGAGAGATGCAAATGTTAGTAAGATTCACTTTGTAATTAAATAAACACATTATCGATAACGAAAAAATGCTTGAGTCCTACGTCCTCAGATTTATGTGGACATTATTGAACTTCAGGTGGTTAGAATTTTCGCACCTCCCCATTACAGTGTCTCTGATGATCATATGATTGTTTCTGGCCGTTAAAAACCAACATTAATACCCCTTTGTAATGAAACACGTGTAATGCTAGCTTATTGAACAACCCCGGCTGCTCTGTTTAGGGCTCTGATTGGGTGATTTGTTATTGATTCATGGCAAAACGATGACAAAAAAAAAACAGCCAGACACAATACCAGCAGTTTCTGAAAATAACTTCCTCTGCTTGGAAGTGCTGTGAAAATAACCTTCATGCTTTGCAAACACACGCGAGTCTGTATACATGCTTCACGAAATTACATGAAATATTGCTGTAATAATGCTTGGTACAAGCGTACATTGCCATCGGGTGTCAGATCATGGGAATATCATAATGACTTCATAGTTTACAGCCAGTCACTCACTACGAAAGGCTCACACGTTATTGCATTTTTAAAGCCACGCACTGGGTGCATAGCAAGCTCGAAAAGATTTCATACCCTGTTTGAAGTACACACTAGCAACAAAGTTCGCTATCACGTTCAACTGAGGAGAAGCTTAAGGGTCCCCAGTTTTTTAAAATATCTGCGCTCCTTTATACAGAATACTTTGACCTATGAATCGTTATGGCAGAGTTACGGCCAGTATGCATCTCTGTATACAATTGCTTGAGTTTGACTGAGACAGTTTAATGAAAGACATGGGCTCAAGAATTCGAAAAGCGGATACAACCTCACGTAGGAAACCTTTTATACTAATCCCTCTAGATGCCCACAACAGGATTATATAATTACTTTAATGGTCACGTTGTTATTCCCTATTTAGCGTTACTAAGAAATGATTTCTTTGAGGTCATTAGATGATTACTTGAAAAAGCTGTTCATAACCCTTTTGATGAGTTTTTACATATTCATTCCTTACGATTAGTTTATTGAAGGACGCGCATTGCAGGCGCACCTATCAAAATGCGACTTTCCTCCGAGGAAGGATGTCTATCGGGACACGGCGGGCGTGGGGCTACGCCTGGCCGACTGGAATCAGTCAGGCGATGAGAGGCGGACGTGGCGCAAGGCGAACGCAGATTGGGGCCATCGCATTTGAGTACCAGTTGAAAGCACACGTTGTTTTTCTTATCAAAGAATGCTCCGCCTGTAGAAGACATTCTCCCCGGACGCGGAGCTTGTGAAAAGTGACAACTCGCCTCAGCTGTTCGCGGAAACTGGGCTCCAACTGCTTTCTATACCCTCTTCACAAGTGTTCGTGAAACCAGTGGTAAAACTGACGTGCGCATTGAGTAACACAAAGAACGAGAACTACATTTTACATTATGGACACTGGTTTAAAGCACACCACCATAACTTCCGCGGTTCAGCCATCCAATAATTTAGATGCTCGTGTGATTCTGTGTTTCCGGTCGATGCGACAGCGTGGAAGCTTGTGCGTTCCTTTGCACCCATTGCCTCCGAGGTGGTGCGCTGGCAGGTTTCGAAGGCCACGAGCAACCAAAAATGTTTCGGGGTGGCACCGTTGAAGCATTTCTGATGCGCATGCGCAGATGGCGTCCGCAAAAAAGATGCATTGCGCCCAATTCGCCTTCACCTGTAGCGTCGCCAGAAGTTTCTTCGAAGTGACTGTGGGGCAAAATTGCACTTTACGCATGTTCACGCGTGCGTTTTGTATGTGTATGCATACCCGTGCAAAATTAAAAAAGTTTTTGGATGAGGTAAACCCTTTGCCAGTCACCTGGCTACGCAGGTGACCTTTGCAACGAAAGCTGTACGTACAAAATTTTGCCTTGACAGTTTATTGTGCCTCTAGTTTGTTCCTCAGTGGCGTTCATTTCGGCTGCTTAAGCAGATATTTGTGGCGCATTGCCATCGCGGCTCCGCTCCGGGTTGCCCATTGTGGCTACTTTGCGCCTTTACAAGTTGTAGCCAAGTAGCCAATTGTGGCTACTTGACTGCATTGGCTACACTACGACCCCGTCTGTCGACGAAAATTTCAGGCTTGAGCCATTGCTACTTATTGGCTACATTAAACTTCTATTATTGCGCATTCAGAGGCGATTTTCGTAATATTTACACATAAAATACCGAACAAGCCTAACGAGTGCCCTCCATTGCTAAGGGTTTTCGACGCGTTAGTCAGTGCATGCGGATGTTCTGACCCCTCCAGCTGTCTGGTGATCATTGAGACACCCTGTTGAGCACCAGACAAACTGAAGATGTTGCGCGCATGTTGGAAGACGCGGGATAGCACGCTTTTTATGCTGCCCGTAACCGATGTTGACACTAAGAACCAGTTTCTAATGCACATTCACGGTTTGACTTCTCGCGTGAACGGGACAAAAAAGACCCGTAACAAAGTAAAGCTGGAGTGGTCCTCTTGAGTCATATATCTTTACTTGAAGCTGGATGTTGATGGGAACTAACAATGATGCCAAGGAAAGTATAGTGGATGTTCTTAAAAGCAGGGCTGGGCAAATATACTTTGAAATTGTCTCGCGATACGATACAAGATATTCCGACAAAAAAAGTATTGGAGATAAAGATACAAGACACTGCTGCAAAACTTGTATCCATTATTATACTTGTTCAATGGATCTTAAGATACTTCGATACATTCGCAAATGTGTTGTTATAGACCACCACAGTCTAGTAGAGAACACGTGTGCACAAAAACGATGGCTTTTGAATTTCTGAAATGTGTCGAATTTCATTTTATTAACATATTTGTTGGTGTTTCAAAATGTTTGGCCTCAATGTAAATCAGTGTACGTCCATAGAACTCACTAGGGTTTCGTTTAGCTGCTTAACAGGACAGCTCCGTATACACTTCGCTCACAGTAGTTCTTGCTTGTCATTTCTGTAATTGCTGGCAGTCGCTGCTGAGCTTGGCGACCAGCTCACGAATTGCCATTTAATCACACAAGCTTCAATAAGAGCCTTCGCATGATGGCCCTAATAGCGGTGCACAGTTTCAGCTTGTTCATAAAAGACCATTTTGTAGTAATCACCGGTGTACAGCAGCAACGACGGCGGTAGCGACATTTTTGTGGAACGTTCTGTGTATGAGGCTGGTCTACGTATACATAGAGCGCATAAATCTATTATTACTTCCCATTTTCTTTATCTGCCGGTGTAAACCATTTGTTATTTTTATATGAACTGACATATATATATCAACCCATTTTTTTGTGAGATGACTACAAAAAGCAGCACTCACTCTGGTAGCAAGTAAACTCACTAATTAGCTAACTTGTTTTCAGAAAGCTAAGTAGTTCAATGTAAAACCGAATCACGCTGTGCTCTGATATCGACAATAAGTTTTATCGGCCTTCGGTAATCTGATCATCGGCAGAACGCGTCTTGTATTTATACAGAAGTGATCGCACCTTGCAGCATTATCGCTGGTGCACGCGTAATCTCGAGAATCAACAAAAGTACGCGTGTTGCGCATACTCTGACTAGTAATTGTGGAGTTTTGACGTCCTACAACTACGATATGTATATGAAGATCGCAGAAGTGCAGGGCTCCAGAAATCTCTACCATGCGGTGTTCTTTAACGTGGAAAAATCGAAATAAATGCGGCTGTAGCACTTCGTATCTATCGACCTGCGGCCGCAGCAGTAGAATTAGAACTTAATTTTTGGCAGAGACAATATCGAAGTTTATGAGACATTGCGGGTGACTTACGCCAAGTGGTCATAAGTTCTTTTTAATTTTTATTCATTTATTTTTATTTATAAATACTGCGACCTTTCATTTTGAAGACCATTGCAGGGTGGGAAATGTATTCAGGAGTAGGGACATGCATTTAAAGAAACAACAGCAGTACCAATGTGAATATAAAAAAAACTAATGCATGAGAAATACACTGATTTCAATAAATTCACAAAGCAACACACTACAGAATAACGTAATGCATAAAAACAAAAAAAACCTAATACATGTTACAAACTAACACAATAACTACAATAAAGCAAATACAATACAGTCAGAACTAATGGTTTAAGTGAGGTGACTTTTAAATAATGAGAGTGTGTTGTGTAATACCACATAATCGGTAAGTTTATTCCAGTCATTAATAGTTCCAGCGGAGATTGAACACTTGTAACAGTTAATCCGTGAATTAAGAGCAGTGATCAGTTGGATGTGTCGCTAACGAGTGACGTAACCGGAAGAGTATTGTAGGATGCCTGTAGTATCATCATTGAAATGGCCATTTTATTTAAAAGAAAAACTTAAGACGGCAAACGCAGTTTCTGTCTGTAACAAATTGTGGGCCACTTTTTACCAGTAGCTGAGACACTGATGTTGTGTCGTAGGGGTTACAAATAAAACGTAAGCCTTTCTTTTGAACTTTCTCTAGTTTATTATTGTCGCATTTAGTTAATGGATTTCACATTACTACCGCTTATTACAACATAGGACGAATGAGTGTTATATATGCTAGCATGCTTACAGCTGGGATAGAATACTTTAAGGATCGTTTTAAAAAAGTTTACGTAGACAGTTACCTGTAGTAATATCAACATGTTTGTTCCAGCTTAGATCATTAGTTATCCATAATCTAATGTGATTATATTCAGATGCTTCTATTAAAGCGACGCTATTTGTGCCGTACTGATAACGTAAAAGATTTTTCTTTAGATTTATTTTCATATAGACTGTTTTCTTCTAATTAATCGCTTTTTGCCATTCCTGGCACCAAGGAACTACATTAATAAATTGATTATCCAGGTTAACCTGGTCCCCAACAGATGATACCTTCGTGTATTACACACAATCATCAACATAAAGCTTTACATTTACGGAAAGGTCAGGGATTATGTCATTTATGAATAAAGTATGTCAAAGAGGTCCCAGGACCAAGCCTTGACGTATGCCGGAATGCACAGGAAGTATACTGAAATTGCTGTCATTAAGTGCAACACACTGCTGTATGTTTTAAAAATATGCTTATATCCATGATGTCAGTTTCGAATTTTCCAAAATACATTGTAGTTAAAAGGTAGTTTGATATGCGATACCTTATAGAGGGCCTTTTGAAAATTCATAAAAATTACATCCAGCTGCTCACCTTCGTTTAGTGCTGTAGACAAATTCTGGATGGTTTTAACCAGCTGTGTAGTGGTTGAATAGCCACGTCAAAAACTGATCTGCTTTTGTAAGTACTTTATGTTGCTTAAGAAATGTAATAATGTGTTTATAGGCTATGAGCTGCAAAACTTTAGAATCTGTTGAAGTTAGCGAAACTGGTCGATAGTTATTTGAGTTTTGTCACTTGCTTTATGTAAATGCTTAATACGGGCAATCTTCCAGTCCTCAGAGAGCACACCTTCATTCAGAGACGTAGTGTAAAATATACACAAATATAGTGCACACCACTCAGCGTTTCGTTTTAACAAATAATTTGGTATCTCATGTGGTCGAACCAATTTTTTACATCTATAATGAACAACAGTATAAAGATACCCTCTTCAGAAAAGCTCCCATCCGATAGTAGAGGTAGATTTGCATCTAGAGGAGGGAGATGATTATTATATCTTTTATAGACACTGTTAAAGTAGTTATTAAAGGCCGCACAGGCAGCTTTGTCGTCACTTTTTAAGTTTTCCATCTAAAAGAAATTTTTCGGAAGAACACGGTCCTGGACTAACCTCTTTCTAAACTTTTCTTGGGCACGTCCTAATAAATGCCGGCAACTTTTCATTAAAGTACTATTCTTTGTCACAAATAGTTTGTATTTAATTTCTTCACGTATATTGTAAATCAATATTATTACATTAGAACTGTTTGCTTTGTTCGACATTTTATTCAACCATTTCAACTTTCACTTCAGCTGTAGTGTGTCTCTTGTTTACAGGGATGGGATTTTCTGCTTTCTTTGTAATTTAAGGAATAAAACGCTGCCCGCAGTCTTTAATTATTCTCTTAAGACAGACGCACAGTTCTTCAACACTACAATTACCTGCGTTGAAATGATCATGTTGAATAGTTAGAACGTCAATTTTTGATTCATCATCTGCTTTTGAAAAATTAGAGACTTTTTTCACCATTTTCTGCTGATTAAGTGCAACTCTCTTTTTGTGTCAGTACCACATCCTTGTGATCAGATGTGCCAGTTGTGACGCTGAACGCCATACTTCCTTTAATATTGCCACTCACTAGATTAGATTAGATGAATTTTGCTACTCACCTAGGTTAGATTTCGTCCCCTGTTCTGCTCTGGTTGAATCGGTAACTATAGTTGCATGAGGTCATATTTAAACACTATATCACATATTTCAACATCTACCGCTTGACATGGGTTTGATGAAAATAATTCCCAACTTAGGACACTATATATATATATATATATATATATATATATATATATATATATATATATATATATATATATATATATATATATATATATGTTCATTACATAAACACCTAGTGTCATTCGAAGCGAATGACATTACGCGTGCTCTCTCACGCCGGGCAAATTGACGCGAAGGGAGAGCGCGCGCCGACCGATTCAAGGCGTTGCACGCGCTGGACGTAACTGTACCAGGTGCTAGTTCGGCGATGTTGTGTAAGGCGGAGGCCGTTCACAATGGCATAGCGAACCACGCGCGGAAACAACTTGCCTGCTAAAAAAAGGAAAGAATTAAAAGAAGTGAAAGGCAGACACAAACGTCGATCCATAGGATATGCATGAAGGGCTATTACAGTCCGACCACAATTTAGGTACTGTACATTATCATCCATACTTGGTCGAAGTAGCCGTCTTTTGAAAGCATCGAGAGTCGAGTATCATTGATCATCGACTGCACGATTCCTTGAGCGATGAATCATCATCTCTTCCCAAGGAATGTTGTTGGCACAATGAGACTTGCTCAGGGGAGGATCTAGGTAATCATTTGAGGGGCGGGGGGGGATGGGCTGAAGTAACACTGGAGAAAGGGGCGTATTCATGACTTTTTTACTAGCAAAAAAACACTTTCAAAAGATAAATACTGGTACCTGCTACTCCGTGCTCCCAGTCGTTGCACTGATTCGTCCTAATTGGTGATAGGAGGTGGGCTACAAGCACTGAAGTGAGGGAGGGGGGCGATCGGCCCTACTTCTCAACCTCTGGAATGGCGACTGGGAGCACTGCGTCATTCACATAGGTAATATCACTAGATAAATCGGTTTAAGAAATAATAAAGAATTCTGGGACCGAGGGAAAATGGAATCCAGGTCGTCTGCGTGGAAAGCAAGTGTTGTATACCACACAGCCACGTGTCGGCTCTCTCATGCTTTATAAACGCACTCGTCCTATATATATATACATATATATATATATATATATATATATATATATATATGTATATATATATATATATATATATATATATATATATATATATATATATATATATATATATATATATATATATATATATATATATATATAAATATATATATATATAGGAGTAATAATTCAATGGGCTCTTCGTGAAGGTATGGGATATGGAACAACGGGAGCGTTGTCAACAAGGATAAATATATTTATTTCCCAACAGTTTCGGGAGGCGTCCTCCCTTCATCAGGGGATGAGTTATACTGACATGAACATCCAAACTTCGTTGCTGCCGCGTCCCTCTCGCTTTGAAAGATGTTTGCGAGAGTGAGAGGGAACTAAAAAAAGGAAAAAAAACAAAAACAAAAACAAAAATGGGTAAAGAAAAAAGACGAAAAAAGAAAAAAGAAAGAAAAGAACGAAAGTAAAAAAAAATTACGGCATATTCACGGGGTGAATGATGATGAATGGGCGAAGCTCCGGAGGGATTCATCGGTAAACTGTGAATCTTCCGTGTAATTCGCCCAGTCGATCATCATGTAAAGACGTGAGAAACGCTGTGTGTGTATATACACAAATCAACTTTTATTTGTTCTTAGACGATGGATGGCTTGCGATGTCCCTTGCCTCGCGCGCTCGCACATCGGAATTCTGTCTGCGAGCGCGCGCTGCTACCGCCTTGCGCTCTCTCCGCTGTGCAGCCTTATCCATCCGGCGACTCCGAGCGTGCGCCAACAGCGAACGGATTTTATTACAACGCCCCCCTAGCGTACGTCGCCGCACTAAATCGAACGATTGCCTTCAACCAATGACACGCGCCATATGTGACATCATTCCTATTTTATAAGATCTCGCGTCTTTCATCAACTACAAGTACCGCTTTCTAGTTTATAACATCTTGCATCTTTTCATCATCAGCTACAAGTACCACCATCTAGTAAACACTACAAGAACTAAACGAGAGGTGGCTACATGGATGGATGGATGGATGCTATGAGCGTCCCCTTTATAACGGGGTGGTGACAAGTATGCCACCAGGCTCGACAAAAAAAAAACACCTTTTTTCTTTTTTTTTATGTTGGCCTAATGCCTCTACTTTGATAAATTCTATCTTAATGGAAAAAAAGGTAAATTTTCAGCTTAAGTTCTCTGCCATTTACGGCACACTGTCCATATTTTATTTTTCCCATATTTATTTTTGTCCTTTCTCTCTAATTTTCTGCCACCAATACTCTAACCGTCTCTTACTTATTTCAATCGCGGGTGTGTTCAGCTTTCCATTGTTGTCCCTAAAACCCAAGGCTTCCTGTAGGCTCGTGCCCAAACGTACACCTGGGTGGATATCTCCACATTCAATCAGAACATGCTCCGCCGTTTCCTTATCTTTCCCGCAGCATGTGCATTGTTCTTCTTCTTTACTGAATCTTGCTTTATAACTACGCGTTCTAAGGCAGCCCGATCTCGCTTCAAACAGTAAAGCGCTTCCCCTTGAATTATCGTAAAATGCCTCCCTCCTTATTTCATTTTTGCCCTTTCGGTAGTTACTCAAAGCCGGTTTTTTCTCCATAGCTGCCATCCAGTAAATCCTCTCCGCCTCGCTGACTTTTCCCTTAACGCTCTTTGTTGACATATGGCTCACAATACAAGCCGTATATTTACTAGTGAGTCTTCTAGTTCTTTTTCTCCACTGTGTGACCACGCTCTTCCTATACAAATAACGGAACACCTTCTCTGCCCATCTACTCTCCTTCATATTTCTTAGCCTTTCCTCGAACCTTATTTTGCTCTGCGCTTCCCTCGCCTCAAAACCTGCCCACCCTATATCGCCCTTTACAGCCTCGTTTGTCGTCTTCCCGTGAGCACCCAACGCGAGGCCTCCCACAGTCCTTTGATTTACATCCATTCCCGATGGCACCTCTGCCCTCATGCACACCACTGAGTTCCCAAAAGTAAGCCCTGGAACCATTACACCCTTCCACAGACCTCGAAGCACCTCATACCTATTGTATCCCCACAACGCTCTGTGCTTCATTATTGCCGCATTCCTCTTTCCTTTTGCTGCCGAGGCTTTTTCCTGTACCTCCATGTATCTATCACTCTCATTTACCCATACTCCAAGGTACTTGTATTCACTTACCCTCGGTATTTCTTGGCCTTGTATGGACACCGTCTGATCACAGGGATCATTGAATACCATCAATCCACACTTCTTTACACTGAATCCTAGTCCAAGAGCTTCACCTTCCCTTCCGCATATATTCGCCAGCTGCTGTATATCATCTCGACTGTCCGCAAATAAGACGATATCGTCCGCATAAAATAAACCTGGAAGCTTCTGCTCAATCATCATGCCGCCCTGTTTGTGTGACAGATTAAAACCAATGTTGCTACCTTCTAGCGCTTTTTCCATACTCACCATGTACAGCATGAATAACAGCGGGGACAAAGGACATCCCTGTCTCAGACCCCTGCTAACCTCAACGTTCTCTTTGCTACGCATTCCTTCCCACTCTATGCAAACTGCATTTTCTCGGTATATCTCCCTCAAAAGCTGTATACAGTCGTCGCCCATGCCCATTCCTTTCAATATATCCCACAAAATTTCCTGATTAACGTTGTCGTATGCCCCAGTGATGTCTAGAAAAGCCACGTACAAGGGCCTATTCTCTATTTTAGATATTTCTATACACTGAGTGAGAACAAACAGGTTATCGTCTAACCGCCTGTCGACTCGAAATCCGTTCTGAAGTTCTCCCAAAATATCGTTATGTTCGGCCCATGTTTCTATTTTCATTTTTACTGCTTGCATCGCCAACCTGTATAGTACCGATGTAATGGTTAGTGGTCTATACGAGCGAATCTTGTCCTTTTCTTCCTTGCCTTTATAGATTAAGTTCACTCTACTTTGTCGCCAACTGTCCGGTATTTGTCCGTCCTTTAAGCTTTTTTCTACTGCTTTTAACAATGCTTCTTTAGTGTTATGTCCTAGTTCGTTACATACAGGGGACGGTATTACATACAGGAGACGGTACCGCCATCTAGTGAACACTGCAAGAACTAAACTAGAGGTGGCTACATACAGGGGACGGTACCGCCATCTAGTGAACACTGCAAGAACTAAACTAGAGGTGGCTACATACAGGCTACAGGGGACGCACAGCCCACGCCCTAAGGAGCTTCGCCCCTAAAAAGGAAGAACCACTGTCAACACTGAGAACGAAACCAACTGTCCGTGTACGGCCACATACGGTTCTTATCACGTGCTGTTCAGTTCTCGACTTGTGTCGGGCCACCCAAGATTGTCGCCGCGGTGGCGGGAGGGTCCGTGACGGCGTGCGTAAAGAAAGGGTTTCCCCTTAATGGGTCGGTCGGGTCTTTACCTTTAATCTTCGTCCGTTTCCCTTCAATGGTCAAGTGGTAGGCGAACGTAAACACTTTGTTTGTGCATGTGGAAAAAAAGAGAAAAAAAAGGAGAGAAACAAAAAACAAGAAAGGACAGTGTACACGTACGAGTCAGTCAGAAAAAAGCATGGTCTTTTCCTTTTTTGAGTTCCCTCTCACTCTCGCAAACATCTTTCAAGGCGAGAGGGCCGCGGCAGCAACGAAGTTTGGAAGTTCATGTGTCAGTATAACTCATCCACTGATGAAGGGAGGACCCCTCCCGAAACTGTTGGGAAATAAATATACTATATATATATATATATATATATATATATATATATATATATATATATATATATATATATATATATATATATATATATATATATATATATATATATTTGAGGGCTCAGTTTTATCTCATATGTACAGAGTGCCCCGTCCGCCTTAGTAGACCAGTGCCTGAAGTCCTCGGCTGCTGACCCGAAGGTTGCGGGTTCGATCTCGACAGCGGCGGTCGCATTTTGATTGAGGTGAAGTTCTAAGTTTCCGTGTACTACGTGATGTCAGTGCACCTTAAAGAACACCAGGTGGTCAAAGTTTCAGGAGCACTCCCCTACGGCGTCCCTCATAGTCAAATGGTGGTTTCGGGACGTTGGTAAGCTGCACATATCAATCAATCAATCATGAAAATTCTGGGTGTGCCTGCTCTACGTTAGTTTCACGTGAAGTAAATAAAAGGTGGAATGACATTCCACAAGCCTACCAAGCCACCATTTCCCTGCTGTGCAAGTAAATTTTGTAAGATCTGCTACCTTTCAAAAAGTACTCAGAACAGCAAAAGAGGAGAAAAAAATGCGCGTGTGCGAAAGCACTTTATAGCGCATGACCCATGGTGAAACTGCGTGAATCCAGGGCCATATTATCTAAGTTCAAAGGCTTGAAATGAACCGGGCCCTCCGGTTTTAGGCCCTTGCCCTTTCCCAAGGACCAGAATAAATTGCGGACTTCTTTGTTTTGTTCGACAAAGTTTATCCTCTACGCTGAAAGCCCCTGATAGAAACAGATGACCTATTTCAGGAATCAATATAAATGCTTCTAAGAGGTTGTTTGTTGCATAACATTCGCAATGTTTAACTCAGCTCACAGTTTTGCAGTGTGTGGTAAAAACCTTTTACTCGCCCAAGACCATGCATCGAGAAGAGGGAAGGAGCTGATCCAGTAGATGGACACACAGAGCAGTCTGAGGAGGATTTTAGCAGCTACGGTCCAACGCGCAATACAAAGGCGCATAGAGAGTGGTTACTGCTTGAAATATCGCTTAATGCGCTTAATATTTATTGCGCCTAATAATTAATATTTAAATTTTAACAATATATATTATGTTTCGGGATCAGCAGTCACATAAATATGCATTATAGCACTATATCGAAATGCTGCCATAGAAGACCTCAAAGGGGTATGTTAGTGCAAATGGTATGTCAGTTTTAGTGAGTGTGTTGGGAACGGCTGCAAGCACTCCCATAAAGTTTTACGTGCGCCTATAAAATGCCACTGGGTATCAAGTGACACCCTTTCTTTTATGCCTGGGTTGCATTTCCCTCCTGTGGCGCTCTCGCAAATTTTAATGTTGGTTCCCTTATTCTATGTACCTTTTGTCTTCCACTACCGAATGCAATGTAATGATATTCAGCCATGTTATTCTAGAGACTCATAAGTTACATCTGAACTAAAGAAATATTACATTTTCTGTGAACTTTTTTGTAAAAAATAAAATTACTGCATGCACAAGGTCACAGAGGGTGCGTATTGTTGTGTAAGTTTTTTACACCTTCACTTTTTATGAGATCGCCATTTTGTAGCTGAGATTGTTTCTAACTTGTTGTAACTATCGCGCATAGAAAGTTTCATCGAAATCAATTCACCTTTTTGAGAAAAGGTACAATGAACTTGAACATCTTATGAAAAAAAACAGAATTTGAGAAAAAAATTGCCCGCAGCTTCCCTCGGGGGAACACTGAGGAGGATGCGGAGCATATAATTGGTTAACGGGGTGTTAAAGTGCGACTTACTTGGGTCGATGGCTAAATTCGTTAACGTGGTTGTGAAATGGGGTGTTAAATTGCGACTTACTTGGGTCGATGGCTAAATTGGTTAACGTGGTTGTAGGAGGGGGTGTTAAATGAGTGAACACGTACACACGTATGCGAAAGGGCGGCGCTGGTCGAAGGGACGTCGATCATTGTGTTTGTGGATTCGTTGGAATTCATTTCACCGCGACCTTGGATGTCGACACGCCGTACAAACCAACCGACGAGCGGCAACTGAGCGAGCGAGCGCCGACCTTGAGTATATATACAGCGCGACGGCGCATGCACTGTCAGCTGTCGAATGTTCGAGAAGGGGGAGAAGCGCAACGGCGCATGCGCGCGCGTCAGCTGCCGATATTCTCGAAGCGCGACGGCGCATGCGCGCGCGTCAGCTGCCGATGTTCTCGAAGCGTGACGGCGCATGCGCGCTACATTATACAGCTAGCGAATGTTCGTGAAGAGGAGAAGCGCACGCGGTGTGTAGAGGAGGAAGGGTGCACAGATGGTGGAGGAGTGAAGCGCGCACGGTGTGTAGAGGAGGAAGGGATGCACAGATGGTGGAAGAAGGAGGAGGAAGCTTGCGGACGGCGCCGCACTACAAGCCTCGAGTATTAGATGCTCCGCATCTAAAACGAAGTTTTGCGTGAACCCATATACTGCTTACGCTGGAGGGCGCGTGCCGCACTTCGGCGCGGCGTTTGAACCACTCGAAGCGGCCGCTTGACGGCGGGCTTCTACAAGTTTGTTTCTCAGGGTATAGTGGACCTTTTGGGGTCCAAATTGCAAATTTGATTTTTTTTTGGGGGGGGGGAGGAGTTACCCTACCATACCCCTTTAAATGTGTGTTGTATGAACTCAAAATTAGCCACACGATTGGTAGCGTATTTAGTGTAAGTACGGGCGAACAGTTTCTGAAAAAAGCCCACCTGTCAACTTCGGCGCAGTGCTCGCGCGCAGAAAACGAAGCGTGTGGTACCGAATCAGTGAAGCTTAGCAAATTCAGCAAGATATTTTCACAAAGGCGCTCAGTGGTTTTCGAGGGTTTCGCTCAGTGGTTTTCGATTGAAATAAGAGTAAATAACACTACAGGTCAGAACGAACAGAAGAAACACACGCGGTGCTTTGCCTGCACTTCTAAGTGTCGTACGCAATTTTTCTTTTCGTCTTAACTGCTCGCTCAGTTTAATCTTCTTTCAGTATGATCCTACGAACCTGACAAATTTTAATGCTAGCCATGTGTCTTCGGCTCCTGATATAATTATTACGATGACAAGCTCTCCAAGTGCTCCGCAAGAATAAAAATGCCCAGGTTATATTAAACACTTCGGAGAGGCTTTGAATGAATATGGTTTGTATACTTTGCAGCAAAGTCTAAAAAGCGCCAAGTCTCAAGCATGACTTGATGACAAAGCGGTAAAAAAAAGGAGGAGTAGTTCCCCCCCCCCCCCTTATTCTTTTGAACAGGGCCCTCCACACAGTTAATGCGGCCCTGGTGGTATACCTAGATAAAAGAGAGAGATGCGTGGTTGTTATACCTCGGTAAACTTGTAAACTTTTCCCTGAAGAAGGCTGACAGGGAAACGAAGAGGAAGAAGATATTTTTGCGACGACATTCGGTACCGAATTTCGTACATTGTCAAACGCACGCACTTGACCGGTTTCAGCTGATTTGTGCATTGCCTGCAAAAACAAACAAAAAAAGGGCTACCAGCCTTCTCAAAAGCATGGTTCCTAGCATTGCGCACGTTGATAGCGGACCAAAACTGAATAAATGTGTTTCGGTACTATGACCTGACCCCAAAAGCATAGGCGTGATTCATAATGGCAGCTCTTACCCATTGCGGGACACTTCAACGTAGCAAAATCATGACTCAAAATTGGCCCAGTATCTGCATGTTAATCTGCAAATGTGAAGACGATAGTCTTACGTGTGGAGAGAGTGAACAAAACATTTATTGGATGTTCTGCGCAAGAAAATCGGTGAACGGTATTCTGGAGGCGCTGCGTTAGAGTGCCTCGAGCGTGCAGCGGAGGCGAACGAACGCATCAAGTTACGTGACACGTGAGACATGAGCGCCATCTGGCAGTTTGATTGGAAAACGAAGCGCGTGGCTCTGAGGCGCTCGCCTCAGAAGTAATAAGGTGTAGAACGCAAGGCAACAGGTAGGTGCCACCACCGTGTCGTCTTAGCAAAGCATTAAAAACACTGGTATTTTAGTGCAAGCGTTTCATGGTCAGCGCAGCGTGATAAGCGCTACTGTCCTTAAAATTACTTATGTATGCCCTTTCTAGTAAAAGGCGCTCATGCAGAATATATACGTGTTGTTATGGTGCCCCAGATATGCGTAATTTTCGCTTTCCAATTGGCATTTGCACATGTATGAACGCTGAATCTTGAGCAACATTGGTGAGCGCTGCGGATGCGGTCGGCCGTTTCAAGTACCCGATGCCGTTAGGTGTGAGCAAACAGACAAATGTACAGACAGACAGACAAACTAAAATTTTTGCTTCGAATTTCCCCAAGAAAGACTATCGTCTTTAATATGTAACATGCATCTTTACTTAGAGCACACGCTTACACAGTCTGTGATTCATAAATTTTGCTTCTGTTGTCAGGTACGAATCGCGTTATAGTTTCTGCTACTTTGACCCTCCATCCACTTACACTTCGCCATCTTCAGGAAAGTGTGCACCTGCCACCGCAGTATACCCATCAACGGGACACTTACGTCGTTCAGATATAACCTATTTTACACTTGAATATACTGAAACAATGTGTCCTGTCGCCGCGACTGTTCCAATCTTAGTCGGTGCATATCTGGAGGTCACCGATTCGCGCGAATCGCCTCCGTCACTTTGGTGGCCAAGGGTCGACGATGCACTGGCCGTGCGAAAACTCGGCGCGTTTCGCGTTTTCCAATCGAAAGAAGCCAGAGCGGCCGCGTGTTAGGCGCGTGCTGTGTTCTTATCGCGCGCCGTTTGGAGGAGGCCACCGCCGCGTAGCGAATCGCGCTGCGTCTCGCGCTGTGGCGCAATGTATATTGACCTTCACGCCCCACCTTCGACGCCGCCGTGGTTGTTGGTGCACCGCTTCCTCGCGCCCCATGCAGGGCTTGCGTTTCTTGAACCCGCTTCCTATATTACATGCATGTGCACGAACGCTGTCGCGTGCCAGCGGGTACCTTCTGTGCGCTGCCACGAGAAAGTTAGCACGAATCCGGGGGAAAGAGTGAGAACGGAGAGAGAGAAGAATGCGAGTCACGAGTGACAGCAGGTCACTTTTTCCTCTTATGTTTCCATTTGCCTCGTATTAACGCATTAAGGTGCCCCAAAGATTGAAAAGAACGATATAATCACACTGGTGCACCAGTGTGATTCCAGAGTATCGCCCTGCATGGCTGATCGACCATGGTCGATCAGCCATGCAGGGCGATACTCTGGAAGCGGGGGCGGGGAGGCTACCGCCACTGACCCCCGCTGCAATTGTGGGGGTGGCGTACAAAAGGGAGAACATTCATGAGCTAGTCTTGGTTTCACGTCTTATAGGCCGGGTGAGGCTGTGAGACATGGCAAGGCGGAAACGTAAAAAAAAGGCTAACGCTGTTGAGATTCGGAAGTAATGGGATACATGGGCGTGAGATAATACATCTCATTAGAATTTCGAAATACCGCCCGCTATTTCGTAAGAAACCAAGGGTGAAACCAAGTACTGCAAAGAAGCCAGAAGATATGGCCGTAGGCATGAAGCCGTTTGGCTTGACTAATGAATCGCAAATCGTCTTAAAATTTAGCTCCGGAAACAATAAGGAAAAAATAATGAAGCGAATTTTTTCGCGGGTAATTCATCACAGGTTTTGTTGAATTCCAATTTTGATTCTATACATGATCATATTCTACCATGAATATCAACAGGGCAAAAAATTACCGTATAGTGTTGGACATATTAATTGAAGTGTAGTAGAAATATAGCAGTGCTCATTTATTAGTTTATAAGAGTGCTTTAAGAAGTGAGTCGTGTAAAAGTAGCCATCGTTAAAGCCTATATAGATGCTATACGCTGCAAGAACCGAATTGTTAAATGTGGTCCGCTGTGTTCTACACTAATCACCAGCGTTGTTACCACAAGAGAGAGAAATATTTAAAAGGAAGAGACAAGGAGGTTAACCTAGACCAACTGGTTCGCTACCCTGTACGGGGGTGGGGAAAAGGGTCGGAAAGGGGATAGATATAAAATAAATTAGGAAAAAAAAACCACATGCACACACATTCAGGGAGTGCCGATCACAGTCGTTTGGACAGGCCGGTTGAACGCAAGAAGCGCAGGAGCGCCTTCACAGCCTTCCTCTGCGACATAAAGTCCTGTCGGCAGCGCAGGAGTCTTTCTTCCGAAAGAGACTGATTGTCCAGTTCATCTAGTGCACTGCAGAGTGACTGTCTCTGCGAGCAGTATTGTGGGCATTCACACAGAATGTGCCAAGTTGTTTCATCACTGCCACAGTGGTCACATGCAGCAGTGTCAGCCATTCCTATGCGGAACGCGTACGCATTGGTAAATGCGACGCCCAACCATAATCTGCACAGCATAGTAGCGTCTCGTCGGCGCAATTCCGGAGGAATTCGAAGACTGAGGGTTGGGTCTAAAGTACCTAACCGTGCATGGATGAAATGTGATTCGTTCCATTGTGACGTGGTGCGCTTGCGAGCAAACATGCGGAGTTTCCGTGCAGCATCAGTTCTGGAAAGCGGAATTGATATTTCATCGCTTTCAGAATGGGCAGAACGGGCAGCTCTATCGGCCCGTTCATTGCCAATTATTCCACAGTGACTTGGAAGCCATTGAAAGGCTATTTCATGTCCTTCCTCAATAAATTTGTGAGTGTTTTCTGCAATATCAAATACCAGCTGTTCGTACGGGCCGTGGCGTAAAGGTGATAAAAGGGATTGCAGTGCCGCCTTTGAGTCACTGAAAATTGTCCATTTTTGTGGCTGTTGATCGCTAATGAATTCCAATGCGGCACGAACAGCTGTGAGCTCTGCTCCCGTTGATGTCGTGAGGTGGGAGGTCTTGAATTATCTTGTCGTGTCTTTTATCGGTATAACAAATGATCCCGTTGAACTCTTCTGTAAAACAGAGCCGTCGGTGTATATGTGTATACAGCCTTGATACGTCTCGTATAACAAGAGCAGAGCAAGTTGTCTAAGAGCAGGCGACGACATATCTGCCTTTTTCTTGATGGTGGTTGGTGAGAGCAAGTGGCGTGCGCTTCCTGTTTCGGTTTCACTGGCACAAATTTTGAATGACTTTGCGTAACCGACGTTTGGCTATGACGAAACTTCATGATTTTAGACCACTTTTCATCACCCAAATGGATAGTTTTTGTAGGTCGTTTTGATTTAGCGATTCTCTGTTTTGTTTTGTTCAGTGGTTCGTGCGAATTGGTCGTGGCGTAATTTTTATTTCGATTAAGTTATAATAAAAAGAGATGCAGGTAATAATAATTCACTACGGTTTTATTCATCGCACTTGTGTTTTTCTTTTTGAACAAGTGATCAATGTATATATCAGTCAAAGAGACAGAGTATCCGCAATGTTTTATTCAAAGGCAAGGTAGAGTCTGAGAATATAAAAAGCACAATATGACAGAGGTAGACAACAAATGCATCTCGCCTTACAAATAAATTGTTACAAATATTGTAACAAATACAGAGAGAACACAGGCAACGCACACATCACTAGAGTTGGCAGAAGCCGAGAAGCTGGTGAAGTATGACACACCGGGCCAGTGGGTAAGTAAAGATCTATGGCAAAAACACAGCACACAATGCTGAAGAAGAAGGAAGAAGTGACATATACACAGCAATGAAGTCGCGAATCACGCCTGGGGTTAACCGAAATAATGCATATAAAAAAAGAGCGCACTGAAACCACACGACACTATATAGCAGAAAGGCAAAGGTGCAGTGTGCTGGCCGTGCTTAAGAACAGCTAGCCCAAAATTAAAAAAAAGCAGACTTGATGCCTGCTTGTCCTCAGAAAGGTATGGCTTTGCAGCTTGCTCACTACGTGAAAGACAAACTTTATGCTACAACACTGGCAGGTCTTGTGGCTCTTCTTATGCATCGCCTTCACCAAAAACTTAAGATCCCAAGAGATTTGCGTCTGGGTGTTGCTGTGGCGCTTGCGAGCTAAAATAGATTGTAGTCATCACTTATACAGAATTGTGGACCTTAATTGGTGCTACGAGAGCGGTATTACAGGGCTAATAAATAGCAGAAGGAAACCAGTTTGGCTCATTATTTTTCACAAAGGCTCTACATCGTACGTTATCACTCACAAGCTATATAAAAATAAAATGGCAGCGTCCACAGCCCCATCAAACGCTACAAGTTTGGGTATTCTTTTGAAAATTTTGATGGGCGATAGGAGGAGGTTGATGAGAAGCTAAAATACGAAAAGCATGATAACGTTAACCATGCCCAATTCATACTGTGTTTCTTACCCGCTCGAAGACATTTCAACAAGCGGTTTTGTGATCGATATATTACTTGAGCTGGAGAGATAAAGCATACACAGTGACCAAGCGACCCACAGTAAAGTGTACACTTCACCCGCATTTGCTACAAAAATACAGACAGGATACGCAACATTCTTTTTAAGGTTATGCAAATCACTTCGAGCGAATACACAGTGTCTCTACTCCTCATAGCGGGTAACCAAAACAATGTATGCAACGAAGGAGTGCTTAGTCCAGTTGAACTGAATATAAGCATATAAGACCATAATGAAGTCTGCTGTAACGAAGTAATAACATAACAAAGCTATTGCAGGATTCGGCTCAACTCGAATACTTTAGTGTAAACCCGCCGCTAATTGCTAACCTTTCAACTTGTCAAGCTGTATGCCTGCGATTGAAGACTGGAACCTAACCCTATCTAAGTTTCGGTTCACAAAACGCACATGCCAACATAAACGAACCCGGCAAAACATTTTCAGAAACTTCGCGCGACACCCAGCAGAGCAGAAATGAAAATCGCCAACACTTGACAGATGGTGATACAAAACATCGCACACTTTCAGGTGATGTGCAGTGGCCTCAATTACGGCAAGAAAGTGAGATTCAAGTTGTTGTACATATGCAAAAGGTGCTTGTGATGACACAGTGAGATTCCCAAAAAGTTTGCTGGGGACGTGGTATGCTTTGAGCGTTGTGAAATACTGGTGGGTACCCTTAAGCGTCTCACTGTCGTCTTTCAGTAACTGTGGGCTGCAACCGTCACATGCATTCCGAAGGAAGTGTTTGATGAGAAAACCAGCTACATAATATGCAGCGGAGTCATCGATAATATGGGAGTGAATGTTGGTCGCAAGTTCAAAGAGATCGTCTAGAGCGGGAAAGTCGTCAGGCTGTGGCTGTGCACACTCCTCATTATCCACAAGAGACGCACTGGTGAGGGAGAATGGCGAGAGCTGCTCCTGGAGGAGGTCACATTCATCATCCTCGACATTTCCGTATTCTGACAGCTTGAAGAGTTTTCTTATGCAGATGTGCTTCAGGCCACAAATAAATTGTGCTACATTGGGGTTGGTGTTGCAACCCTGTTTTTGCCTAATGTGGCCAAATATGTTCTCCAGAGGATCCTGTTGAAGCCTGCGTGTTAACAGGTATTCAAAATTGTAATTTTTGGAGAGGTCGTCCCATAGTTGACAAAGTGCCTGAATTGTAATTTGCCAACCTACGATGGTTTGTGGTTGACGTCTGCCAACAAACTGCCATGATGCAATCCAGGGAAGCTGGCCTCAGAGGAAGTCAATCAGCTCTGAATCATTTGTTATGATTGCATGCCGCAGCTTTTGCGAAGTTCTTTTTTTACTCGAGCTGTTCAAGGCGTCGAAAATCCTGTCCATAGGATCACAAAATTGAGCTGTAGTGATGGCCGAGGCAGGCAGCACCTTCGCATACACCATTGCCGTGAGAGAAATCGAAACTGATGCACTGAGGACCTGAGTTGCTCTGCTGACCTTCATATTAGAATAAGGTTTCTGATGAACGTGCCGTTCAGTCAACATTGGAGCCAATCGCAACCGCAACTCATGTGAGGATTGGTAAAGGCTTACAATGTGCGACCAGTTAACGATGTCATCCCCAATGTATAACTTGGGTGCTTGGACATTATTGCACATTGTTTTAAATAAATGCGGAACATCAAAAATGTAATACACCCGCTCACCATTAACCTCAAAAAAAAAGGCTTTGCTACAGTCACTCTTAGTTGGTTAGCAAGACTTACATTTGAACTGCCCTGGTCACAAATGAGTGCTTTCACTGCAATATTATTGCTCCTAAGATCCAAAATGAGTGACACCAGCAAGTTATGCATAACAGATGATGGTGTTGATGTGTGCCCTATAGTAAAAGCAACCAGTTGAACCCACTTTCTCGAAACACCAACGAGAAGAAAAACCAGTGCTCGATCAGCGATGGTTGAAGTGCGATGAGTGCTATCATCTGTGAAACCCTGGACAACGTCTCTTGCAGCATCGTAGTACAAATTCTTTTTGAGTGCTATTTCGTCAAAAACTTTATAAAGCGCACACTCGATCCCGTTCATTCCAAGCTTGAGTGTTTGTTGCAATGGAAGAAAGAATTCCTGGAATTATGCTTGGACTCATCTTTATATTAGCTAGCCACCTCCTTATTGAACGCCGGGAGGGCAAAGAAAAATATGGAGCCAGAAATCGGTATGCTCACGGAACTCGGAAGTTTAAGTGAAGAGCGAATTTCTTGAACCACACGGGAAACCGCTTGCCCTTGCGTTTGGGCCTCGAGCGAACATGTGCAGAAAGAAGTTTAAAAACCTCCTCGGTGACGTGCGGTCGGATAACTTCAAGGGCCTTTGAAGTCGATGACGGTGCTTGGTGAGGCTGTCTCCACAGTCTTTTGATAGTTTTCCGCTGTGCTGCTACTTTGGCTTGCAGATGTTTAATGGTTTGCTTGTACTTCATTGATGGAGACATTGTCACTGGCACACAGGAACGCACTGCAATAAATAAAAAAATGGATGTAAAAGCGGAGCTCACCTAATCTCATACGAGCACTTCCCTCGCTCTTTCAGACCCAAGGTGCACAACTTTCTGCGGTGCAAAGTTTTCGATTCCACTACCTAAAAACAAACCATTCACAATGTTGACAATGCACAAAAAAAATGAAAATCACTGAGAGCCCACCCTTACATTTTGTAAGTGCACACGTAGTGTCCTTTTGAGGATAGTTTCCTCAGAATGTCCTAAACATAAAATAGCACATTAAAAACAGCCGCAATAAAAGCATAGTCACCATTTTCTCTAGGGCACTCAGGCGTGGAGCTGTTGGCGGAGACGTCTTCTGGAGGGTCTTGTGAAGCTTGTTCAGTGCCTCGGACAGTGCTGTCGGAACAATCTTGCAAGCGGCCTGCGGAAGTCTCTATATCAATCCACTCTGGTGTTGAAGTGAACATACAACTTACCGGTCACACAAGTTCTTTTTGTGACAGCTGATTGACTGGTTAAGGTTTTCTCTGGCAAGACGAAGTCAGCAGAAATTGTTTCACCAGCTACAAGGGAGCTGCCACCTGCAGAGGTTTGGTCAACCGTCAATTTGGGTAAAAAAAGAAGTCGCGACGCTGAACGCACCCTGCTCATCGGGGCACCTCAATGTGTAGGAGCCGCTTTTTGAAGCCTCTACCGCAAGTCCTGAAGAAATGAAATTACGACAATGTGTCAGTAAGAGGCTTAAAATAACACAAACTGAAGCTCATCCGCACCTTGCAGTGCCGCTTCTGCAGCCATGTCACAGTCACTACTTGAAGCGACGCTCAGAGAACTTGCATATATGTGCAGTTGGTACAAGTTACAAAGCTTGTAGCATGGGGAAACTTAAACAGCTCTTTCAAACGCATAAATTGGTCGAACGTGGAAGAAAAGAGAAGGCACCAACTAGGAAACAAGTAATTTGTGATTTTTGGAATTATCAACAGTGCCAGCTTTCACTGATGAAAGGTATACGTACATGTGCACTCAGGATTAAAGATAACGTGAAATAGCCCTTTAAAGTCTTTCAAAACAAGTTGCGCAGGTCAAGAGCATCAAAAAACGACAGAAATGTAAAGCTGCTGTTAGGAAGGTAATAGCCCACAATTCACAAAATTTAAGACTTTCCAAGTGTTACTTCTATAGTGAGGTTTCTCCGTCGGCTACAAAGATCTTCGCGGTTAACTGTCGCCACTGATTCAATACAAGTGGCTGCTATTGCACATATTTGAGTTTCAGTCAATCACTTACATGGTGCAGCTGGTTGCACACTGGGAACAGCCATTCTTGTAAGCCTTGTGTGCCCAGGGTCCATGAAACTTTGAGCAGTAAAATGGTCGCTACAAACCCTGTACGTTGCGTACAATAGGCTGGCTGGCTTACTAAGGAGGTCATCGCATCCAGCATACTGCATCCATGCTTTCATCCTGCATTGGCAATGAACTATCAGCTGAAAGGGGAAGTGCTTGAATAGTGATTTTTTATTGTTACTCTCACTTAGCAAGTATGAACAGTAAGCCTAAAGACATGCAAACCATACAAAAGCTTTAACACACCTGCTGTCACAGAACGAGCGCTCAAAAAGGGCGCGCCGCCAAATTCTCGCGACGAAACGCCGGAGTGACGCCGCGAGGTCAACGATAAAAGAAAAAAAAAAGAAAACAAGCTCCCCGGGCACGCTCCCTCTCCCCTCGGAAGTGTAGCTTCGCCGACGAACCTCCTCACTCCACATCGGCAGCCGAGCAAGCACTCGAAATTTCTCGATGGAAAGAGGCGTGGTGATGCCGGGTTGAGTCATCCGTCGCGGACGTCCCTCGTATCGTCTCGACCTTTCCCCCAGCCTTCGCTGCGCATCGCGCCGACAAAATGATGAGAACTTTCTGGAATCTCGCTCGGAAGGCATTTAATCGAGCAGCCGAGACGAGAGATCAGGAGAAGACGGAAGTTAGCGCCAGAGCGCGTAGGGATTCCGCCGTGGAGTCGGCGAAGGTTTTGTCCGTAGAGACAAAGCAGGAGAAGAAGATGATTTCCACCTGAAGGGTGGCGACTCGAGCTACAGGCAAGAGTGTGTGTTTACCGCTATTGAGCAAAGACGCGTGGCAACAGCTGCGTGTGTGAAGCCGACGTGTTTCCGGCAAAGAAGTTTGAAGCTTGGAGAGTGGCCAGTTGAAGACGCGAGGTTTCCTAGAAGAGAAACTTCGGCGAGGTTTCCTGGAAGAGAAACTTCGGGGGCAGTGGAACGACATCAACGCTGGACTTTGAGTGAGTGATTCTCGGAAGAGTATCATCCAGACTTTTGTTCCAAGAACTTTGGACTGGATAGGTTTTCTATCTCTTTAGTCTTTAAGTGTCTTGGTTGCTCGATGCATGCGACTGCATTGTAGTGCGTATTGTTGTCTGTGTCCGTTGTTTTGAGTGTGGCTAATTGCACTGTGTAGTACGTTGTTTGATTGGTGACATATTGTACTCAACTATTGTGGAGTGTGCATACTTGTGTATTGTTTTCGATGTGCCATTATTGAGAATATAATTTTGTTTGTTTATCAACTCTTGGCTCTGAGTTGTTCTTTGGGCCACAGCCGGCGTCCGCTGGCGCGCCAAAAAGGACCACTTCTAGATTGTCCACGCTTTCGTGGTGCGGTTCGGGGGCCGATACTTCGGCCCTTGGAATTAGCCCGGCGATCGCCTCCCTAATTATCGGGACCTGTGACACCTGCCGTCCCGTGGTATGCGGAAGAAACTCGTCCCAGGCTTCTTGTGGGTTCTGCCATTGTTGAAGCACCACAATACACAGCAGTAGCTGCCGTACCTTGGACCGCCGGACGGCATGGCATCAGCGCGGTCTGAAAATGTTAGTAAGTGGATGCTTCGCTGTCGAATTACGAACAAGATATGTGCACGTATAAGTGTACCAGCAAACCCCTTTGAATGATTAGCTAATCGATGCACCATTCAAAACCAGTGATACATCTCTGACCCATGAAACTCTGACTTACAAAGACAGACGTCAAGACCACGTACAAAGATCTTCAAAAGTTACCAGGCCGCTATTCCTTGTAATGCAATGGTATCGCGGCCTGGGAACTTTAGAACACCTTCGTGCGTACGCAGTATCAGCAGTAAATTGGGAAGAAAAATTGTATTTGAAATTTGTGTGGTAAAATTATATTGGAAACGTCAAAAAAATTTGTGGGCAGCTTGCACTAGTGGCACAAGGCTAGCGAAGAAACGAAGATGATGGCCACTTGGCTAGTCCAGATTTGCCTCCAGCACACCAAGAATTATTCGTGTTCCGAGCCTTCGGGAAACGCGTCGTGAAGCATGCGAGGTCCAGCGAACGCTTCTCAATATTTTGCACCGAGCCACCGAGCCTATGACCTAGCTGTCCAGCTATGCTCAGCACACAGACACTCGCGTCCGTGGCAGACGCAGCACGCGTCGCCTCGGCTTGACGCCGTGCCGCCTTTGCTATACTGCATACGCTGCACAATGTTCCCGTCTAGCCGCCGCATAGAGCCGCAAACTTTCTTTTTAGCGAACCTCCCCGTCCTTACAAGCTTCAGAAAAAGGTTACAACTGCGTGAATGAGACGCCACGTAAGAAACAAACTCGCACACACGAAGCGCAATGTGTGTGTGTGCATCTTTCTATGATTGTTGCATGGTGTCTTATTCGCGCAGGTGTAACCGTTTTCTCAAAAAATGACCCAACAAGCGCAACAACATGTCATTCAACAAGCTTCGTTTGAAAACGTGCCTCACCTGTTATCTCACGCACGAAAACGCCGACGCAGCCGACGTTGACGAAAGCGACGAAAGCTTCTCGCTGTCAGTCATGCATGGGCTTGTCGCTGGGTGGATGGTGTTTATGACAGTACGGCTGAAGAAAAATAATCGCGTAAGGTGTGTTGAATAAATTGTTTTTATGTATAAAGAACATACCAGATTCGGGTGTATAATTATTATTTTGTAAAAACAATTCTGTTGCATTGATTATAACTGTTTTTTTTTTGCGCTTGCGTCCTCTGACGTTTGGTGAGAGCACTAGTTCGTTACGTAGTCGTGACGCACTTCCTGAGGCCAGGTTTCGCGGAGTGTCCTCTCTTGTCTTTTCCTTTCTTTATGAATACGGCCTCATTGTCTGTGAGGCTCAGGGGACGGCACTCTGCTCTCCCATAGTAGAGTACGAAGTACTCTCAATCGTTAACCACTACTTCCGAATACATTCTGAAACAGGGGGGAGGGGAACAATGTTTGTTGACAACTTTACCGATACCCTGCCGGGACGACGTGAAATACCGTAGGCTATGGCAATTTCCGGCAGGCCCTACAGGGCTTCGTGAGAATTCTAAAATTAGAAGTAAATATTTGATTCACCACGTGTAGCGTACAGCTTCTTGCGTTCGTTACACTATTTGGCACCTTTTCGTTCATCGGGGTTGTATTCCACAAGAAAGTGGAATAGCTACAGCATTTCGATGTGCCTTAGTTTCTCACAGTGTTGCCAACTCCAGGTAAATTTCCATAGATCTAGGGCGCTTTTGTTGTACTGAGGGTAAACGGGAAATTTGTCAACATCAAGGGAAAGTTTTCGCTTAATTCCACGTGAAGCAAGTAGATCAATGGAGAGACCACCGGCCACAACCTCTTTTTTGCTCCTTCTTCAACCTTTTCTCTTTTACACTGCTTCTACACTCACTCAAAGGCGCTGTACCATGCCCAGTAGTGGTTACGAGGGGTGCAAGGGGGTGACAGGGCCGGTCTGTGCCCCCATCGCTGTATCAGCGCTCTCCTTTCCTCTAATCAATTGCGGTTCATTCTTTGCCGTCCGTGTTCGATGTCGATTGTTCGAACCAAAGAAAGAAGAAGTGCCATTTTTTCGCCTTTCGCCCGCGGCGTTATTTTTTAGTTTGTTGGTTTTTTTATCAGTTTCCCTTTTTTGCGAACGCTGTCACGATGCTATTGAGCTTCCTTGTGGAACTATGGGGCTCCGTTTACATGTTCTATAAATGTTGGCTCCGCCAAGGTCACCAAGGTTTTTGTGAAAAGCGCGGCCATAGCAGTAGGCTGCACGTATGTGGTTATTTGCATAGCTGAAAAAAAAAAGAAAAAAAATGGCACCAAGCAGTACCAAGCATGTTCTGCAAAATAGTTACAAAATAAAAGAACCGCAGAAATTGAAAAACAACAGAATTGTTGAATGTTGTAAGCTCCCCTGCCACAATATTTCATGCACTGCGCTTTATATGCTCGTTCTGTTATTTATTATTATTATTATTATTATTATTATTATTATTATTATTATTATTATTATTATTATTATTATTATTATTATTATTATTATTATTATTATTATATTAATATTATTTTATCACTTCCATGCTATTACAAGTGCACTCCATTGTAGAGTAATATTTTCGTGTTTTGCATTTCACAGCTAGCAGTGTTCGTAAAATATTTTTTATAATTAAATGTGCAAGGTTTTGTAATATATGTACTGTTTCTTGAAATGTTGTTTGGTTGTGTGTAGACGGAATCATTGCTCTTTCTCGGTGATTAGTCTAAAATACTGCGACACTGCATGGCCTCCCCCCCCCCCGCCCCCCCCCCAATGTGATGACCATTTTACCTTTGTGATTTCATAGATTAAATGTTGTTTAAAGCTTTGCCATTTGTACTGCGACATTTTTTCACCTTCAGCATGGTGACTTTAGTGAATATTTTCAAACAAATGCACCATGATATAATAAAAGTGAGCTTCTAAATTGTTTTCCACAGCAGAAATCCATTTATTTCTTCCAAAAACCGCTCTACACAAAACTTTAGGAAAATCTAGGGAATTTGTTACTCCGATTGATTTGTGGGGTTTAACGTCCCAAAACCACCATTTGATTATGAGAGACGCAGGGGGGAATTCTTTACTCCAGAGAAGGAAAAAGTGGCTCCGCAGGTTTGCAGCACTGGTTTCTTGGCTCCAAAGTTTGTTTGCCGATCTCGGAGGTCATGCGAGGTATATGTAATTTGGAACTGTGACCTCCATAAAACCCCTTGTATCTATAGTTGACGGGTCGTTACTACCGTCACGATCTATGTGTAGAAGGGACAACTAACAGCTAACAAAAAATGACAAAATCAAGTATGAAGTCATAACCGGAAGTGATAGCGAGGTCGTCTATTTTCCCTACGTGGCGCCAAATAGAATTAATTGCTCTCCTTTTACGTGCCGTAAGAAATGGGTGATTTTATTGTGCCTTTATAACTCCCCAATTTATACGCGAGAAATAAAGAAAGACCAACAAGAAAGTTTGAGAAAGCAAAGATTTTTTTTTGTTCGCCAAATGGTCTATTTGCAATGCACACCGAAAACTTCGCAGATGGAAATCTCTATAGCACAAATGTTCACGAGCACAAGACATAACATTTCGAAACCTCCCGTTGCCCAATCGTGGAAAGCCACTGCAGTGAGACACCAGCCTGAGAATATCGCTTTGGGAACCGTAGAGTACAGCGCCTCGTTGCTTGTCGTGTCACATTTATCGTCACCAAAGACGAGGGCACGCCTGCCGTGCGCCAGCGAAGGCAGTCGGCAGTCAAAAAAAGCGGCTATTTACGCATTCTGTGAGCTATTTCTCCTCTGAAATGTCACGCCAGTAAACTGCACATCAGCAAATAAATAAACTACGCAAGGTACACATTAAACAACCCCACAAATGTGAGCAGTCCCTCATCGACCCGGCAATGCGCCGAACTAAACACAAGCACTGATAGAAGTTTGTGTAGATACGACCCCCCCCCCGCGCATTTACCGCATTCTACATAAATATGAAGCAACCATTCATTTACCCAGGTGTAAGATAAACCGTAAAGTAACATTATAGTCAACTCTTACATATTTAAAATTACGACTATTTGGAAAAGAAATTATATTGAGTTTTTAGTTTTCGTTTCCCCCTCCTGGCGTAGACGCGTTTCAGTTGTCAACGGATGTTGATGCCTATGCATGGCGATGGCTTTTCAAAATTTTTCGTTCCAAGTTTCGCATCCCATCATAATACCTCCCTCGCAGTCATGTCTATCGACTTGTCAACGCTGAACAATAGCACCGTACACATTGATGTCACGTTTTCATATATAATCAAGCTGTGGCGTCTCCTAAGCAGCGTTGATGTTGTAGCCTGGTATTATGTGTGTAGCACATAATGCCAAACGTCCTGTCTCCGCGCAAGGTAACGTAGGATACTGGTCGCCTCCGTGAAGGATAGACGTGCGTTCGAGCACAGGACGTGCATTTCGAAACATTTCCTGGGTCATGCGCATTCTGCAACATATCCTGTCGAGATTGCCGTGGCATCTTTACGTAAACGATAGTGAATTCTTGACATAGGGTAGTCTCAGTTTCACGTACCTGCAGAATCATCATGAAAGAGGAAAGGGAAATGATGGTCATTAACCTGCGTCGAGGAAAGTGTCTATAGGAAGACGAAGTCTAAACAGGAAGTGAACCACCAGACTGGAAGGCGCCGATTGCTTCAACGGGCTCACGGGCTGAGGGAGCTTGCGGTGCGTTGTGTGACAGACCGGCGCCGCCGCTTGATGACGTCATTCATATGATCGCATCAGGCGGGCTCCATTGCTGGCCTTGACACAGATTGCCTTTTGCAGAGGCATTGACGTTCGGTGTGGACTCGCACCGCCGGAAAGACGAGCTGCTTACACGTGGCTCGGATGTCGGGCGCGCTTGTTCGCCAGGTCCCTACAGGTTTGCCTCCAGGGCCATGAAGAGAATGCAGCTCCAGACTCCGTTCCCTGAACACATCCCATTCTTGAGGTCGGATCCCAGCTCCACTGGCTGGTCGCCACAACTTGCCGGCCAGGTTCGCTCGTCTCTTCTGACGATTTTTGTTATCAGCACTCGTCGATGGTTCTGCAACTTGTCAAGAACTGTTCGACAGCAGACAACACACGACACAAGCGAGCGCCCTTGATCACCCGACAGAACACCAGACAAAGTATAGTACAACATATACCTAGCTATGCGTCTGTCAGAATTTCGTTCCCTTTACATCAAGAGGCTCATGTGGGACACAAGACTCTTAAAATAAGAACTCAAATTTTTACACGTACAACAACGTAACGAAGTAGAATACAACATAAAGTTGGTCCCTTGAGATCTCTCTGGACGAGAGCGCTCAGCTAGGGCCGTGATGAGGACAAAATTTTGCCCCGAATCACCAGCGAGAAACCGAAAGCTGGAGAAGGTACTAACTAAAACGCACGACTCAATGCGTCTGCATTAGCGTTTAGCTTTCCCTTTTATTGTTTTTTAGCGAACGTCAAAGTTGTGCTATTGGAGTATCATGCTCCACCTCAGTAACCGGCCACTTTAAGGCGACGATACCTATGCGGTACCAAGAGCTGATCATACTTGCGACGTTGCACATCTGTGTCTCTACAATATAGAAGTCCTGATTTCTCATAAAAAGAAACATTTCTTCTCTTTTTTCCCAAGTTTACGCTTTTCATAAGCGCTTTAATCGACAGATCTTCACACTGCTCTCGAATGAGGGTTTCTCGATCAACCCTCGACAGCTCACTCCAACTTTCCGCTACAGGCGAGAGTGTTGCATCCTTCTCGCTCTGACTCAATGGCGCCATGTCGTCTCCTCCGCCGACACAGACCGCGCCAGTCGCTTTGGCGACGGGCAGCTCCAGTGACTGCTCAAATGACTCACACGGAGGATTTCCTGTCTGAGGTTCCGTCGACTCGCCGCCAAGGTCACACAGACCAGCAGCTTCTGCACTTGGTGCTTCGCCAGATTGAACAAAATTAAGCTCCTGCGAAAGCTTCCGCGCTTGCGGTTGCGTGAGGGCCATGTACGCTAAGTTGGACAAGAACGAGTTACCCTGCTCTTTGAGAAGCTGCTCTGAGTTATTAGAAAATAGATAAGGAAAACGACCGGAAAGCGCTGCAGACACAGCCGCTTCGGTGCGAAGCTTAGCGAACGGGCCTTCAATGACAACCGTAGCGATTGGTAAGCAAGCACTCTGCTCCTCGGCGACTTGTCTGATCCACGCGCATTCTCCTGTAAAGTCATCTGGAGACACCAACGAAGGATGGACAGATGGACAACGTCCATGGTTGCCGCTGAGTCTCGAAGTGCTCAACACGTTTTCCTATTCACAATAATTTCTTGGAGATACGGTTACAACAACCGCATATTCTTTTCCGATTCTCGGATAGTTGCGAAAGCAAACTTTTCCTTACAGTTTATCGCGATGTGCCCTTCCTTTTTGCAGTTGTAGCAGATTAGCGGCTTCCGTGATTTAAACGACCGTGTGGTATCAGTGCGTTGTTTAGGAACCTCACTCGCTTTCTCTGCTTCCGTTTGCCCTTCACCTACAGTGTCCTTCGTAAGAGACGGGTCCTTCCTGAAATTACGGTGTGGAGCGGGTTTTCATTGATCAGGTTTCTTTAAAAAGCTCTCTTTCCTTTCATCCTTTTCAACGCGCACTGCCCTGCTATGCAACTTTCGGCGAGTATAATACTCCTCAGCTAACTCTACTGCCTTGTTTAGCTGTACTTCACCAAGTTTGTCCTGCAGCCAAAGCTTGACATCCTCCTCGATGCAGCGGTAGAATTGCTCCAATGCAATTCATTCTACCACTTTATCGCGATCGTCATAAACACCTTCGCCCTTGAGCCATTCAATTAAATCGGCTTTAAGATGAAACGCGAAGTCAACGAGTGACTCATTCCCCTTTTTAGCATACCGGAACCTTTGCCTGAAAGCCTCGGGTGACAACTTATAACGACACAAGAGCACTCACTTAACCACGTCATAGCTCTCAAATGCTTCCCTCGACAAGCAAGTTATCGCGTCGGACACTTCACCGGGAAGATCTAACAGGTTTTGCGCCCAAAGAGACCGCTCCAAAGCATTTCGCTCACAGACGTGTTCAAACTTGACGAGATACTTCACCATGTCCTCGCCTACGACGAACGGTGGCAGTTGGTTCCTATTTCAATAACCTCTGACCTGAACTGTCGCAGAAGCTATGTTAGGCGCCTGCGAACACTATAGAATTTCCAATTCTATTTGTTTCAACTTAAGGCACTCCTGTCTCTCGGCCTCCTCACGGCGTTCTCGCCTTTCAGCCTCCTCGCGCCGTGCATTGATATCCCCTCAGGCCTCATCGACTACCTCAGTCGTCACTCCTGCATCCCTCACGATCTCAAGTATCACTTGTTTTCGTTTCGCACGGCCCAAAGTGATGCCGAATTCCTCACAAATTTCGATTAGTTCCTTCACCTTAAGGTTCTCCATCATTCACACTAGCCTATTGCTATTTGCCCCAGTTAATAGTCTACTTGACATACTCACTATAAGTCTACTAGCGAGACGCGCAAGCAATTTTCAACACTGCCGTCTTTACACCCTCCGCATTAACTTTTGTTCAAAGCGCTTCGACTTTGCTTGAAACGATCAAGGCTCACTCTAATGCTTCACACAGCAGTTCTATAAACTACTATAACCTGTGCTAGAGTAGTCTGGTGAACTGAGGGGAAAACATCAGGCACTCACCGCATCGTTGTCGCTGACGCCGGCCAATCCCGCAGTTGCCAACCACTGTGAAGAAGCCGAGACGCCGACACAGTCCCGAAGGCGCCACTGCTCCGAACTCTTCCGACACTGTCACCAGCCGTTTGGTGGCGTGTGTTACTCAGCTCGCGACTGCTTCTGCGCAGATCTGATAGACGAGCGGACGAGATGACGGTGAGTTAAGGCAAGGTTTATGTACAGCAGAGAAATAGAGGCGTTACAAATTCGGAAGTGGGGCCGACAGCTTAGGGACTTGAAGAGCCGAGACGTCTTCTCTGACACATAGGTCTGCTGCTGGCGACGCGCCACAGGGCTTTTTTTATAGGCACCGGGTGGCCCCTTTGAGTAAGCAAATGTCCAACCAGAAGCGCCGCTGGCCGGTATGTCGGAATCCTCCTATGGGGCCCGCACCACAGACGAGGGATGTTGCCACGCATTGCGTAAGACTCGCCAGACTGGAAGGCGCCAATTGCTGCGCGTGGTTGCAGCCAAGGACGAGTGACGTTTCCACGCATTGCGCAAGACTCGCAAGACTGGAAGGCGCCGATTACTTAAACGGGCTCGCGGGCTGAGGGAGCTCGCGGTGCGTTGCATGACAGACTGGTGCCACCGCTTGATGACGTCGTTGAGTGGATCGCGTCAGGTGGGTTCGATTGCTGGCCTTGACACAGATTGCCTTTTCAGATGCATTGACGTTCAGCGTGGACTCGCAGGCGTAACAAGGCGCGCGCTGGCAGAAGAGAGGGGGAGCAGTGTTCATCTTGAGATTTGACCCGTTTCCGCGGTGCGTAGCGTTACAAATTTTGGCAGGCGGGATTATGAACGCCTCGTCTAGACATTGGGTTTGTCAGCTCGAAATTGTCAAACCTGGTGAGTGGCCCTTTAGCGCGTACTGAATTCTGAACACACGGGCCTACAGAATTTTTGCCTTCATCGGAAATGCAGCAGCCGCAGCTGAGATTCGAGCCCGCGACCTGCGGGTCAGCAGCCGAGTACCTTAGCCACTAGGCCATCGCGGCGGGCCCAGAATTTTTGTGTACGTGCTTGTATGTGTGCACATTTAGAGTCACCATGCGCACTTCCTCTCGACCGGGCTTCTCACGTGTTTTTTTTTATTTCACCGACGCATGTACTTAGCAGGTAAACAGTAATAATTAGCAGATAATAAATTTGAGGCTGTTCAATTAGACGGTACACAAACCAATCTACAAGTATTTCATTTGAATGTTTGTCCCGGCTTCGTTGCCCCGAAAGTTAGGTTTAATGTGGTATAATTAAGCTAATAATCATGAGAACGCACAAAAATAGTCTGATTCACTTCAGGCAGCAGTCGATCAGTAACTCGCGTTTGTTCGCGTCATCAGTGCGCGTGTCGGCATATTTTTAAACTCTAGCTAAAATTTCTAGGGCACCCTGTTTGTAAGAATAATAATAGGATTTAGGGTTTTACGTCTTAAAACCAATATAGGATTAAGAGAGACGCCGTAGTGGAGTGCTCCTGAAACTTTGACCACCTGGTGTTCTTTAAGGTGCACTGACATCGCACAGTACACGGGAATCTAGAACTTCACCTCCATCGAAATGCGACCGCCGCGGTCGAGAGAGAACCCGCAACCTTCGGGTGAGCAGCCGAGCACCTCAGGCACTGGTTTATTGAGGCGGACGGGGCACCCTGTACATATGGGATGAGGCTGAGCCCTCATATATATATATATATATATATAAATATATATATATATATATATATATATATATATATATATATATATATATATATAAATATATATATAATGAGATCTAACAGACAGCAATGCCAAGGAATGTACAGGGGAAGTTATTAGAACCACTGGAATGTAAATAAGAAAGAAAAGTGGATGAAAAAATAACCAGCCAGGAGCAGAATTACTGTCTGTTAGATCTCATTATTATTGTGTTAATACACGGAAAAACGAGCCCTTAGGTATACACTTCATTCCCTATATATATATATATATATATATATATATATATATATTCTTTACATCTAACAGAACGTAATGCCAAGTAATGTACAGGGGAAGTTATTAGAACCAATGGAATGTAAATAAGAAGAAAGAAAAGTGGATGAGAAAATAACCAGCCGTGAACAGGATCCACTTTTCCACTTTTCTTTTCACATCCACTTTTCTTTCTTCTTATTTACATTCCATTGGTTCTAATAACTTCCCCTGTACATTACTTGGCATTACTGTCTGTTAGGTCTCATTATTATTGTGTTAAAACAAGAAAAAACGAGCCCTTAGTATACACTTCTTTCCCTTTTATATATATATATATATATATATATATATATATATATATATATATATATATATATATATATATATATATAGGGCAAGTGCGTTTATAAAGCATGAAAGAGCGCACACGTGGCTGTGTAGTATAAAACACTTGCTTTCCACGCAGATACCTGGCTTCCATCCTCCCTCGGCTCCATATTTCTTTATTATTTTTTTATCTGCACTTTTCTCGATTTTTTGGGCACAAAAAAGTCAATTTTTTCGCTCACAACTAACGACACCGACACCGAAGTTTCTGTGCGCAACAAACTATTCAACGCTCTCGCGTCAATAGAGAAGGCGCTATGATGTATTTTGCTAGTATTTTTTTCCTGTTAAAATACAGTTGTGTAGAAGTTTCAAGAGGAGTTAATTCGGTCCTCCATAATGGTAGCACAGAGCATTATCCGGAAGGGGCCTTGCGTTTCTTCTGAAACTTGGGAGCCTTTTTGTGTGTTTGTGTGATAGAGACGCACCAAAAGGGCTGCACAGGTCATACGTGGTACCCTAAACAATGTTGAACTATCACCACAGTCTCTTCTAGATTTCGGTGAGTTCAGAAGAGCGGACACGTGGCTGTGTGGTATACAACACTTGCTTTCCACGCAGATACATGGATTCCATCCTCCCTCGGCTCCATAATTCTTTATTATTTTTTATCTGCACTTTTCTTGATTTTGTGGGCACAAAAAAGTCAATTTTTTCGCTCACAACTTGTGACACCGACACCGAAATTTGTCGCACTGCACTTTACTGCAGTGCGACACAACCGACCCTTAGTGCACTACACTGAACCAGGTTGTCGTGTAGCGCTGGAGATCTTCAGGAAATCACGGGTCTTTGACTCAGCTATATATAGAGAAGACTTAAGAACGATTTATCTAGTGATATGACCTATGTGAATGACGCAGCGCATCCAGTCGCGGATCCAGAGGTTGGAAGGTAAAACCGATCACCCCCCCTCCGCCCCTTAAATGATTAGCTAGATCCTCCCCTGAGCAAATCTCGTTGGGCCAACAACATTCCTCGGGAAGAGATGATGATTCATTACTCAAGGAATTGTGCAATCGATGTGCAATGATACGCGTCTCTAGATGCTTTCAAAGGACGGCTACTTCGACCAAGTATGAATGATAATGTGCAGTGCCTAAATTGTGGTCGGACTGTAATAGCCCTTCATGCATATCCCTAATGATCGACGTTTGTGTCTGTCTTTCTGTTTTTTGTATTCTTTCATTTTCTTTAGCAGGTGAGTTGTTTCCGCTCGAGGTTCGCTACGTCACCGTGAATGGCCTCCGCCTTACACAACGTCGCCGAACTAGCACCTGGTACAGTTACGTCCAGCGCGTGAAACGCCTTGACTCGGTCGGCGCTCTCTCCCTCCGCGTCAAATCGCCCGGCGTGAGATAGCACCTGTAATGTCATTCGCTTCGAATGACATTAGGTGTTTATGTTATGAACACACACACACACACACACACACACACACATATATATATATATATATATATATATATATATATATATATATATATATATATATATATATATATATATATATTGTCACGAGGTCGTGACGTGGCCGAAGACAGGAGACTTCGTGTTAGGATTTAAATGTTTATTTGGGCGAACCTGTGCCCGGTAAACTGAAAGTCCAATTACAGCAGCAGTCTCGCACAGATAGCAGTCTCGGACTGATAGCGGCGAACGGAGCGTCGGCCTTCGATCAACAACTGACAAGCGGTGAAGCACGTCGGCATTTATACTCTTGCCGTCGAATGTTCTAGCGTTATCGCTGGCGGTGGCGTAGCTTCCAGAACAATCTGTACCGTTCGCACAGTGGGCGTGATCTTATCGAAATGATCTACTACAGTCCGGAACCTTCTAGAAAACTACAGGCGCGGTTTGCGCTGAGAATCGTGCGGTGTTTTCGGACGACAACAAAAACTTGGGAAATGTAACGTGGCATTGCCCCCCTCTGAAAAAAGGCATCGTCCCGATGCTTTAACTAAAGATGAAAGTACAATAATAATGCAAGAAAGTACAATGAATAAATTACGATACAACAATAATACAAAAAAACACTAGTTCAGTTCGTTAACGCGCATGAAACGGCTTGAGGCGCGCGACATGGACGACTTCAGGTCGCGATCGGCGTCGTTGAGAGTTCGTGATGCCGTCGGGGACAACCTCGTAATCAAGTGGGCCGAGCCGTCGAACCACCCTGTACGGTCCGAAGTACCGTCGCAGAAGCTTTTCACTTAGTCCACGTCGGCGTATCGGCGTCCACACCCAAACACGTTCACCGGGCTGGTATTCCACGAAGCGTCGTCGAAGGTTGTAACGGTGGCTGTCGGTCGTCTGTTGGTTCTTGATACGGAGACGCGCAAGTTGTCGGGCTTCTTCGGCGCGTTGAAGGTACTCGCTCACATCGAGGTTTTCTTCGTCGGTGACGTTGGGTAACATGGCATCGAGCGTCGTTGCCGGGCTCCTTCCGTAGACCAATTTGTATGGCGATATCTGCGTCGTCTCCTGCACCGCCGTGTTGTATGCGAAGGTCACATACGGAAGAATGGCGTCCCACGTCTTGTGTTCGACATCGACGTACATTGACAGCATGTCGGCGATCGTCTTGTTAAGCCGCTCGGTGAGGCCGTTGGTCTGTGGGTGGTACGCTGTCGTCCGGCGGTGGTTTGTTTGGCTGTATGCCAAGATTGCTTGAGTTAAGTCGGCAGTGAATGCCGTTCCTCTGTCGGTGATAAGGACCTCTGGGGCGCCATGACGTAGGACGATATTTTCGACGAAGAATTTAGCTACTTCGGATGCACTGCCTTTTGGCAGGGCTTTTGTCTCGGCGTAGCGGGTGAGCTACCACGATCCACTTGTTTCCGAAAGCCGACGTCGGGAACGGCCCCAGTAGGTCCATACCGATCTGCTGGAAAGGTCGGAGAGGTGGATCAATTGGCTGCAGAAGTCCCGCTGGCCTTGTCGGCGGTGTCTTGCGTCGTTGACAGTCCCGGCATGTTCTCACATAACGAGTGACGTCGGTGGTAAGACGTGGCCAGTAGTACCTTTCTTGTATCCTTGCGAGCGTGCGGGAAACACCGAGGTGCCCTGCCGTCGGATCGTCGTGCAGGGCCTGCAGCAGTTCTGGTCGCAGAGCTGAAGGCACCACAAGGAGGTACTTAGCTCGAAGCGGTGAAAAGTTTTTCTTTTGTAGAAGACCGTTTCGTAGAAAGAACGACGCAAGTGCGCGCTTGAATACCTTCGGGACTTCGGCGGTCCTGCCTTCGAGGTATTCTATTAGGGCCTTAAGTTCCGGGTCGGCCCTCTGTCGTTCAGCGAAGTCGTCGGTAGTTATCGTTCCTAAGAAAAAGTCGTCATCCGGGTCGTCGGGTAGCGGTTGGTCGACAGGCGCACGAGAGAGACAGTCGGCGTCGGAGTGTTTTTTGCCGGACTTGTAAATGACAGTAATGTCATATTCTTGAAGTGTCAGGCTCCATCGTGCGAGGCGACCTGAGGGGTCCTTCAAGGTGGCTAGCCAACACAATGCGTGGTGGTCGCTCACAACTTTGAAGGGCCTGCCGTAGATGTAGGGGCGAAATTTCGACGTAGCCCAGATGATGGCGAGGCACTCCTTTTCTGTTGTGGAATAATTTGCTTCTGCTTTGGATAGCGATCGGCTGGCGTAACTAATAACCCTTTCAAGTCCGTCAGCCCTCTGCACAAGAACGGCGCCAAGACCTACGCTGCTTGCGTCAGTATGTATTTCTGTCTCGGCGAATTCGTCGAAATGGGCAAGTAACGGAGGCGTCCGGAGGCGATGTTTAAGCTCCTGGAAAGCGTGTTCCTGCGGCGTTTCCCACTTAAACTCCACGTCGGCCTTGGTAAGGTTAGTGAGAGGATCGGCGATGCGGGCGAAGTTTTTCACGAACCACCTATAATAGGCACACAGGCCCAGAAATCGGCGCACGGCTTTCTTGTCAGTGGGCGGCGGGAAGTCGGCGATGGCGGCTGTTTTCCGTGGATCGGGACGAACTCCAGACTTGCTGATAACGTGCCCCAGAAACAAGAGCTCCTCATACGCAAATCTGCACTTTTCTGGCTTCAGTGTGAGTCCGGAAGTCTTGATGGCTTGAAGTACAGCTTCAAGGCGCCGAAGATGCTCGTCGAAACTCGAGGAAAACACGACGACGTCGTCCAAGTACACAAGGCAAGTCTGCCACTTCAATCCTGCCAGTACTGTATCCATAACGCGTTGAAAAGTTGCAGGCGCTGAGCAAAGGCCGAAGGGCATCACCTTAAACTCGAAGAGGCCGTCCGGTGTTATAAACGCCGTCTTCTCTCGGTCTCTTTCGTCGACTTCGATTTGCCAATAGCCAGTCTTGAGGTCCATTGACGAAAAGTACTTGGCGTTATGGAGCCGATCAAGTGCGTCGTCTATTCGTGGGAGAGAATACACGTCCTTTCTTGTGATTTTGTTCAGGCGGCGATAATCGACGCAGAAACGTAGGGTTCCATCCTTTTTCTTCACTAACACCACGGGAGATGCCCATGGACTCTTGGACAGCTGGACAATGTCATCCCGCAGCATTTCATCAACTTGCCTCTTCATGGCCTCACGTTCTCGCGTCGAAACCCTGTACGGACTCTGACGGAGTGGTCTGGCATTTTCTTCGGTTATGATGCGATGTTTCGTGATTGGGGTCTGCCGAATTTTCGATGACGACGAAAAGCAATCTTCGTATTGCAGGAGCAGGGCCTTGAGCTGTTCTTGCTTATCGTTCGGAAGTCTGGGATTGACGTCAAAAGCTATGAGAGGGGCTTGGTTCTTCTGAGCAGGTTCCGCAGAATCGGCGAGGGCGAAAGCACTGGTGGCTTCGACAATTTCTTCGATGTATGCGACCGTTGTTCCTTTGTTCACATGTTTGTACTCATTGCTGAAATTCGTGAGCAAAACCGTTGCTATGCCTCCCCGCAGCTCTGCAATTCCTCTTGCGACGCAAATATTTCGGGTGACCAACAGATGCTGACTGCCTTCAACGACGCCTTCCAAGTCAGGTGATTTAGGAGCGCCGACTGAAATAATGACGCTTGAGCGAGGCGGAATGGTGACTTGTTCTTCCAGCACATTCAAGGCATGGTGTCCTGACGGCGTGCGCGGCGGTAGTGCTTCTTCTGTGGATAACGTTATCGACTTTGTTTTTAGGTTGATGACAGCACCATGGAGGCATAAGAAGTCCATGCCAAGGATGACATCTCTCGAGCAACGCTGTAGGACTACGAAGTCTGTAGGATAAATGCGGCCGTTAATGGTGACTCTCGCTGTGCAGATTCCTGCAGGCGTTACGAGATGACCTCCGGCTGTGCGGATTTCAGGGCCTTTCCAAGCTGTCCTAACTTTCTTTAACTTCGCGGCGAACGACCCACTGATGACAGAATAGTCGGCTCCAGTATCGACGAGAGCAGTCACACTGTGGCCGTCGATAAGAACGTCGAGGTCGCTAGTTCGCCGTCTCGCATTACAGTTAGGGCGTGGCATCGGGTCACGGCTGCGTCGGCTTGTTCCGCTGCTTCCATGCTGCGTCGTCAGGCCACCTTCGGTAAATGAGCTTTCGCCGTCAGGGCTTTGCCTGGCTGGCGTTGTGTTCGGAAAGCTCCGTCGCGGCGTCGTAGTCGTCGGAGGATCTTCGGTAGTTCGTCGCACAGCAACCGCACCTCCACCGGTTGCTGCCCTTAGTTTCCCGGATACGGGCTAGGAGACCGGCCCCGCGTTGGGCCAGAGTACTGCCGGTGGTGCGGTGACGTGCGGCGGCTGGGCGACAGCGAACGCGAAGGGCTTCGTGGTGTCCACCGAGTTCCTGTCAGGTAGTCGGCGATGTCACGTGGTCGTTCTCCTGGCTGTGGACGCGGTGCATTGACGGCGAAGCCACGCAGTCCCATCTGTCGGTACTGGCAACGGCGGTATGTGTGTCCGGCCTCGCCGCAGTGGTAGCAGAGCGGGCGATGGTCAGGGGTGCGCCAGACGTCAGTCTTCCTCGGTGCACTGCGCTGGGCCGCTGGCGAACGGTATGACGTCGGTGGGGGTGGTGGCGGCGGTGGCGTCTGTCGACGGAAGTGCGATGGGGCGGCGTTTTGACGTGGACGGGGAGGAGCGTTGTGGCGCAGTGCAGCGGCGTAGCTCATAGCTTCCGGCTCGGGCAGCGGTGCGTGGGGAATTTGAAGCGATTGCCGAACTTCTTCTCGCACAATGTCGGCAATTGAATCCACTTGAGGCTGGGCCGAAGGCAACAGCTTGCGCAGTTCTTCCCGCACGATCGCTCGGATCGTTTCACGCAGGTCTCCGGAGTTACTGGCTTGAGCAGCAGCGCAGTCTGCAGTCAGGTGGCGATTATACTGTCTGGTGCGCATGTCCAGGGTCTTTTCGATAGTGGTCGCTTCTGCTACAAATTCTTGGACGGTTATCGGTGGGTTTCTCATCAGTCCCGCGAAGAGCTCCTGTTTGACCCCTCGCATGAGGAAACGAACTTTTTTCTCCTCAGGCATGTCTGGATCAGCGTGACGGAATAGTCGGGTCATTTCTTCTGTGAAAATTGCGACATTTTCATTTGGTAGCTGAACCCGAGTCTCTAATAAAGCAGCGGCCCTCTCTTTGCGAGCGACGCTCGCGAACGTTTGAAGGAAAGCGCCGCAGAAAACATCCCACGTTCGGAGCGTGGACTCCCGATTTTCAAGCCAAGTCCTTGCGGTGTCTTCCAAATAGAAGAACACACGACGCAGCTTTTCGTCATGGTCCCAGTGGTTGAGGGCGGCCACACGGTCGTATGTCTCCAGCCAGGACTCCGGGTCTTCGAACGATGACCCATGGAAAATTGGTGGTTCCCTGGGTTGATGCATGACCATCGTGGGCTGGGACGCTGCGGTTGTCATTGTCGCTGCAGTCGCGGTCATGGCCTTCGTCTTCCGCGCCTTGTCTGGTAGAAGCCCGTACTCCGGTGGTAGCCCTTGCTGTCGGTGGCTTGTTCGCTGCTCCTGGTTGGTGTCGGTGTCTTCTCCGCGACGTGGGCTTTGTTCACGGCTTGACGGGGGCGTCCGGTACATGAACGAAGCAGCACCTCCACCAGATGTCACGAGGTCGTGACGTGGCCGAAGACAGGAGACTTCGTGTTAGGATTTAACTGTTTATTTGGGCGAACCTGTGCCCGGTAAACTGAAAGTCCAATTACAGCAGCAGTCTCGCACAGATAGCAGTCTCGGACTGATAGCGGCGAACGGAGCGTCGGCCTTCGATCAACAACTGACAAGCGGTGAAGCACGTCGGCATTTATACTCTTGCCGTCGAATGTTCTAGCGTTATCGCTGGCGGTGGCGTAGCTTCCAGAACAATCTGTACCGTTCGCACAGTGGGCGTGATCTTATCGAAATGATCACTACAGTCCGGAACCTTCTAGAAAACTACAGGCGCGGTTTGCGCTGAGAATCGTGCGGTGTTTTCGGACGACAACAAAAACTTGGGAAATGGAACGTGGCAAAATATATATATATATATATATATATATATATATATATATAGATATATATATATATATAGTGGGAGTAATAATTCAATGGGCCAGTTAGTCTTCGTGAAGGTATGGGATATGGCACAACGGGAGCATTCTCAACAAGGATAAAACATTTATTTGCCAACAGTTTCGGGAGGGGTCCTCCCTTCATCAGGGGATGAGTTATACTGACATGAACTTCCAAACTTCGTTGCTGCCGCGTCCCTCTCGCCTTGAAAGATGTTTGCGAGAGTGAGAGAGAACTAAAAAAGGAAAGAAAGAAAAAAAAGAAAAAAAAAGAAAAAAGGGGGAAGAAAAAAGACGAAAAGAAAAAAAGAAAAAAGAAAAAGAAGGAAAAGAAAGTAAAAAAGGGGAAAGAACCACTGTCAACACTGAGAACGAAACCAACTGTCCGTGTACGTCCACATCCGGTTCTTTTCACGTGCTGTTCAGTTCTCGACGTGTGTCGGGCCACCCAAGAGTGTCGACGCGGTGGCGGGAGGGGTCCGTGACGGCGTGCGTAAAGACGGCGTGCGCCTTAATTGTGACTCCAGTAACGTAATATACATGCTACATTGCAACATCTGCGGACAAGAATATATCGGCCAAACAGACACGCCATTTCGGCTGCGGTTCAATGATCACCGGTACCACGCCACTTCACTGCCGAAGCTACCTTTATCTAGACATCTGCGCCTGCCAAACCACAGTTTTGAAAATATCAGCGTAACTCTTCTGCAGTCCGGTTTCTCAAACAGGCGCGAGCGCGAACAGCGTGAAGCATATTTTATTTTCAAATTTCGAACATTAGTAGCCGGCATCAACGAGGACCCCGGAAAACTCTCCTGCCTCCGAGAAGTAAGCCAGGAGGAAATTGGCGACAAAGATTGATAGCTGGAGACCATGCTTGTTTTTTTTTCTGACTGACTCGTACGTGTACACTGTCCTTTCTTGTTTTTTTTTCTTCTTTTTTTCCCTTTTTTTCTTTTTTCACATGCACATACAACGTGTTTATGTTCACCTACCACTTGATGACCATTGAAGGGAAACGGACGAAGATGAAAGGTAAAGAGCCGACGGACCCATTAAGGGGAAACCCTTTCCTTACGCACGCCATTGCGGACTCCTCCCGCCACCGCGGCGACAATCTTGGGTGGCCCGACACACGTCGAGAACTGAACAGCACGTGAAAAGAACCGGATGTGGACGTACACGGACAGTTGGTTTCGTTCTCAGTGTTGACAGTGGTTCTTTCCCCTTTTTTACTTTCTTGCTTTTCTTTCTTTTTTTTTCTTTTCGTCTTTTCCCCCCTTTTTTCTTTTTTTTCTTTCCTTTTTTAGTTCCTTCTCACTCTCGCAAACATCTTTCAAGGCGAGAGGGACGCGGCAGCAACGAAGTTTGGAAGTTCATGTCAATATAACTCATCCCCTGATGAAGGGAGGACCCTCCCGAAACTTTTGAGAAATAAATATATTTATCCTTGTTGACAACACTCCCGCTGTGCCATATATATATATATATATATATATATATATATATATATATAAATATACACAGAGAGAGAGAGAGTGTGAAACAAAAAAATGGCAGTGGCAGATTCCACGTGCAGTGGAAATCGATTATATGCGAAGAACGAATGAGAAAAGTTGGTATGTCATTTTGAAATCAGAACAGCGTTACGAGGTCGAGGTAAATGATGCCGTGCAAGGCTTCCGTGTCATGATTATCATGTTCGGATGTGTCGTTTACCTTCGCCATCTATTCACGTCATGTGATACCAAATTTAGTATATGTGGAGCTAGCGAAACGCCCGCGAGCAAGCTATGAGTGTGGTATGTTGTCATGTTCTTACATGGCACACGTGTCAGGATTATCATGTTTGTACCTGTTATATGCTTCCATCCAGTCACATGCTTCTATTCATTTCTGCGTCTGTCCATCTGTCCGTCTGTCCGTCCGTCCATTCGTGTATTCGTCCATGCGTCCGGCCATCATGTATTGACGTCACGTATAACACCAAATTTGGTATATGTGAAGCTAGCAAAACACTGCGAGCGCAGCATGAATGGCCCACTACAGTCATATGTAGCTTAGAAGTGTGGCAGCTTGGGCTAGTTGGAATGACAGGACAATAGTTATAGCACCAGAATAGAACGACGACACATAGACAAAAAGTGTCCGGCGTGTCCTTCTTGTCTCTGTGTCGTCGTTCTGTTCTCGTGCTATAACTATCGTCCAATGTAGCGTTGACATGCGCACACGCTGGGCACAGTTAGGCTGTGTTAGCAAAACGCGAGAACTTGTTAGTCTGACGCCAGGCGCGACCGCCGCGACCAGTGTCCGTCAGCGCCGCCCAACGGCAACCGGCGCGAAATGCGACATGCTGCATTTCGTGCCGATGCGTTACCCAGACAATACTGTGTCTCCCTCTTTTCGTCACGGAGGGAAGCTGGGCGCGCTGAAACGCGCATGCGTCAAAGCAACGCAGCGTGGCACGCGCGTGCGAGTATATGGCAGGACCGGCGCCTAGCGTGGCAACGCCGGCGTGACGTGACGAAATGAACGCCGGTGAACACGCGCACCGCGTCACGTCGAAATGTATTGACGCCTTTACTGGGGCAAGTAGTCATGTTTTCACATGACACGCATCGCATGATTATCATGTTTGTACCAGTAACATACCGTCGTCATCCATTCTCGTCCTTTAATACGAAATTTGGTATAAGTGAAGCTAGCGAAATGGCCGCCAGCGCATCATGAGCGTAGCATGCAGTCATGTTGTTACGTGACACGCATCTCACGATTATCATGTTTGCACCAGTTCCCTACTTTCGTCATCTGTTCACGTACTGTACTACCTCATTTCCTATATGTCACGCTAGCGTAACGGCCGCGAGCGCATCATGAGCGGGGCATGTTGTCTTGTTGTTACATGACACGCATGTTATGATTTTTATGTTAGGGCATCTCACTTGTGTTCGCCATACAATCATGCCATACCATATCAGTTTTGCAAGATGCCATGTGAACGGAACCACCTGAAGAGCTGCAGGACCGTGAAATATAAATTATGACAATCATGTATTTTTCCTCCACCTCACAAAAGTCTAACCCGGCCCCAAGCACTTACATTAAGGCTTTTGCAAACGCGGATGTACCCTACTTTGAAAATGTTACACATCATGTACCCTGACCTATACCCAAGTAATCTTTGTCCACATTGTGGGGAAATAGCTTCATTAGAACACATGCTCTGGCAGTGCACCAAATTCGCTCATTTATCGCACATCACCTCTGCCAGATGGGAGGCGGCAATCCGCAGCTCGTCCTTGGCAGATCAGCTCTGGGCTGTCCACCAAGCCCGCGAGGCGGCTGAGGAGCTTGGCATCTCAGTCCCCACGTAAGAGCTGCCCGCAACACAGTGATCTGTGTTTTGGAGGACCAAATAAAAGTTTATCCAATCCAATCCAATCCAATCCAATCATGGCATACATGTCATGATTTTCATGTTATGACTAGTCGAATATGTCGTTCATATGGTCTTGTTATGCCATACCAAGATTGGTATTGATACTGTTTTTGAAACGGCCAGGAAAGCTAAAAGTCGTAGACGGCTAGATAGATGGATAGATATGCTCAATGTCGCTGAAGTTCACTAAGAAATGCTTCGCATTTAATAAAGACAGAAACGAGGAAGAAGCGCGAAAGTAAAAAAGAGAAAGGGAAAAATAGAAAGAACGTGAAAGTGATACAAGAAGCAATGCAAAGAAAGAGAGAAAAGAAGAGATACAAAAAAAAACAGCCGACAAAACCACCAACAATCATCTGTCTCTCGCTCATCGTTCGTTGCTAGAAACTTACGGCGCTACTAAGGCAATTTTTTCTTAAAATAAACATTACTGCCTAACTTTCTATATAAAGATAGTCGGGAAGTGAAAATGAAAAAGAGATATTTTCAAAAAACGTCACTTTCTTTCAGTTTGTGCAAAGTTATTTTGAAAAACATTTGTTGTCTTACCTGAGTCATAAGGCAGGCTATGTTTGAATGACAAATTGGTCGCAAGCGCTTATTTTTCAGCTTATTGCAGAAACTCTGCTCTTGCTCCACCTGTCCAAATGAAAGCGGGTGTATCTGTGGTACATATGTTACCGCACAGGTCGGGACGGCTTTGTGCTCTCCCATAGTGGAGTACCAAGTACTCTAAATCGTTACCCACTTTTTCTACTCCCCCCCCCCCCCCCAACTGCCGTGAACCTATTCATGGCGGTATTTTGGTCAATACGGCCTCATTGTTTGTGAGGCTTACGGGACGGCACTCTGCTCTCCCATAGTAGAGTACGAAGTACTCTCAATCGTTAACCGCTATTTCTGAATACAGTCTAAACTGGGAGGGGGGATCATTGTTTGTTGAACACTTTGCCGCTTCCCCGCCGGGACTATGTGAAATACCGTAAGCTATGGCATTTTTTGGCAGGCCCTACGGAGCTTCGTGAGAATTCAAAAAATTAGAAGTAAATATTTGATTCACCACGTGTAGCGTGCAGCTTGTTGCGTTCGTTACATTATTTGTCACCTTTTTGTTTATCGGGGCTCTATTCAACGAGAAAGTGGAATTGCTACGGCATTTTGATGTGCCTTAGTTTATTGCAGTGATGCTAACTCCAGATGAATTTTCATAGATCTAGAGCATTTTTGTTGTACTAAAGGTAAACGGTAAATTTGTCAATATCTAGGGAAATTTTTCGCTTAATTCCGCGTGAAGCAAGTAGATCAATGGAGAGACCTCCGGCCACAACCTCTTTTTTGTTCCTTCTACAACCTTTTCTCCTTTACACTGCTTCTACACTCACTCAAAGGCGCATGCCATGCCCAGTAGCGGTTTCGAGGGGTGAAATGGGGCGACAGGGCCAGTTTGTGCCCCTATCGCTGTATTTGCGCTCTCCTCTCCCCAAATTAACTGCGGTTCATTCTTTGCCGTCCGTGTTCGACGTCGACTGTTCGAACCAGAAAAAAAAAATAGTGTCATTTTTTTGCCTTTCGCCCACGGTGTTATTTCTTAGTTTTTTTATCAGTTCCCCTTCTTTGCGAACGCTGTCACGATGCTATCAAGCTTCCCCGTGAACTATGTGGCTCCGCCCATATGTTATATAAACGTTGGCTCCACCAAGGTCACCAAGTTTTCTGTGAAAAGCGCGGCCATAGCAGTAGGCTACATGTATGTGGTTATTTGCGCGGCTGAAAAAAAAAAGAAAAAAAAGCGGCTGGTGGAAAACTGCAAGGATATATTTCAAACTAATATACGTCAGTCAACATTTCTAACCAACATATCTTTTCGCAACCATTCAGCAGGTGTCGAGAATGCTCCGCCGCGATGGTCGAGTGGCTAAGGCACTCGTCTGTTGACCCGCTGGTCGCGGGATCGAATCCCGGCTGCGGCGGCTGCATTTCCGATGGAGGCGGAAATGTTGTAGGCCCGTGTGCTCAGATTTGGGTGCACGTGAAAGAACCCCAGGTGGTCAAAATATCCGGATCTCTTCACTACGGCGTCTGTCATAATCATATGGTGGCTTTGGGACGTTAAACCCCTCATATCAATCAGGTGTCGAGGGATGTGCACCCCAACTGGCATAATATGCTTTCATGGTTAAACTATTTTTCGTTACAATATCCTGCAGCAGATATCATGACAAAGCTTGAGAGTACGTTTTTCAAGACATTGTTTGTAAGTTATGTAAGCGTGCATCACTTCATGTTTTATATGAACAGTACCAAGTATGCTCTACAGGATAGTTACAAAATAGAAGAATCGCAAAAATAGAAAAATAACAGAATTGTTGAATGTTGTAAGCTTCCCTGTCGCAATATTTTATGTACTGCATGCGCTTTATATGCTCGTTCTGTTATTATTATTATATTATTATTATTATTTTTATGTCACTTTCATGCTACTACAAGTGCACTCTATCATCGAGTAAAATTTTAGTGTTTCGCATTGCACAGCCAGCAGTGTTCTTGAAATATTTTAATAATGTATTCCTTCTTCGCCAATATTCAAGGTTTTGTAATATATGTACTGTTTATTGAAATGTTGTTTGGTTGTGTGTAGACAGAATGATTGTTTTTTATTATTAAATGTATGTAAGGAGAGGTATTGTTCTTTCTCGGTGATCAGTCTAAAATACTGCGATACCACATGGCCTTCTTTCCCCCCCCCCCCCTATGTGATGACCGTTTTACCTTTGTGATTTCGTAGAATAAAATGTTTTTTAAAGCTTTGCCATTTGTACTGCGACATTTTTTCACCTCCAGCATGGTGACTTTAGTGAATATTTTCAAACGAATGCACCATGATCTAATAAAAGCGAACTTCAAAATTGTTTTCCACAGCAGAAACCCATTTAAGTCTTCAAAAAACCGCTCTACAGATAAATTCAGGAAAATCTAGGGAATATTTTACTCCAGAGAAGAAAAAAGTGGCTCCGCAGGTTTGCAGCACTGGTTTCTTGGCTCCAAAGTTTGTTTGCCGATCTCGAAGGTCATGCGAGGTATATGTAATTTGGAACTGTGACCTCCATAAAACCCCTTGCATCTATAGTTGACGGGTCGTTACTACCGTCACGGTCTATGTATAGAGGGGACAACTAACAGCTAACAAAAAATGAAAAAATAAAGTATGAAGTCACAACCGGAAGTGACAGCGAGGTCGTCTATTTGCCCTACATGGAGCCAAATAGAATGAATTGCTCACATTTTACGTGCCGTTAGAAATGGGCGATTTTATTGTGCCTTTATAACTCCCCAATTTCATACGCGAGAAATAAAGAAAGACCAACAAGAAAGTTTGAGCAAGCAAAGATTTTTTTTTTAGCCAAATGGTCTATTTGCAATGCACACCGAAAACTTTGCAGATGACAATCTATATAGCACAAATGTTCACGAGCACAAGGCATAACATTTCGAAAACTCACGTTGCCCGATCGTGGAAAGCCACTGCAGTGAGACACCGGCCTGAGAATATCACTTTGGGAACCGTCAAGTACAGCGCCTCGTTGCTTGTCGTGTCACATTTATTGTCACCAAAGACGAGGGCACGCCTGCCGTGCGCCAGCGAAGGCAGTCGGCAGTCACAAAAGCGGCTATTTACGCATTCTGTGAGCTAGTTTTTCTCTGAAATGTCACGCCAGTAAACTGCACATCAGCAAAAAAATAAACTACGGAAGGTACACATTAAACCACCACACAAAAGTGAGCGGTGCCTCATTGACCCGGCAATGCGCCAAACTAAACACAAGCGCTGATAAAAGTTTGTGTAGATACGACCCCCCTCCCCCTCCGCATTTACGGCATTCTACCTAAATATGAAGCAATCATTCATATACCCAGGTGTAAGATAAACCGTAAAGTAAATTTATAGTTAACTCTGACATATTTAAAATTACGGCAATTTGAAAAAGAAATCATATAAAGTATTTTTTTTAGTTTTCGTTTCCCCCTCCTGGCGTGGTCCCGCTTCAATCGTCAACGAATGTTGATGCCTATGGCAATGGCTTTTCGACATTTTTCGTTCCAAGTTTCGCATCCCATCATAATAACACCCTCGCAGTCATGTCCATCGACTTGTCAACGCCTAAATGTAGCACCGTACACATTGATGTCACGTTCTCATACATACTCAAGCTGTGTCGTCTGCTAAGCAGCGTTGATGTTGTAGCCTGGTATCATGTGTGTAGCACATAATGCCAAACGTCTTGTCTCCGCGCAAGGTAACGTAGGGTACTGGTCGCCTCCGTGAAGGATAGACGTGCGTTCGAGCACAGGACGTGCATTTCGAAACATTTCGTGGGTCATGCGCATTCTGCAACATATGCTATCGAGATTGTCGTGGCGTCTTTACGAAAACGATAGTGAATTCGTGACATAGGGTAGTTTCAGTTTCACGTACGTATAGAATCATCATGAAAGAGGAAAGGGAAATGGTGGTCGTTAACCTGCGTTGAGGAAAGTGTCCATAGGAAGACGAAGGCTAAACAGGAAGTGAACCGCGCTGCGATGTCTCGATCTAACGTACCAGTAAATCACTCAGCCATACATGGTCAGGTCGGCTTGGTTCAGCCTCCGCTCCTGGTCCACATATCTTAATCTTGGCTGAGAAAGCGTAATTGTTGCCGCACATGATTATAGGCAAGCGTCGATTGTAGGCAAGCTCTTATACGACGGTGTTGTTCGTATACCTCATAAGGACCAATTGATGAAGGAATTCAGGCATGCACAGCAGGGCATGCTCATCATGACGACTGTGTAAATGAACCCGCTCTCACATAAGCGACAAGCTTAAGGCTAAACAGTTTGTCATATAAGGTATACTTGGATATGCACGAACGGGTATTCACCAATTTCAGCATATGTCAAGTAGTCATCATATTGCTTGCAGCGAAGCAATGGAGCCAAATCGAAAGCAAGTCATGAAGCGTGGAAACTTCGCATAAAGACATAACTGAATATACAAGCAGAGCAACCTATAAGTATAGTTACAGCGCAACTTCGGAAGCAATAATCAAGGACAGAAAAGAGCGCTGGCTTTCAACAATGATTCCATAGCGGAGTGGTGTACATATATGGGTGAAAAAAGAGAATGGGCATGCGTAGATGGGTGCAGTTAACAATCACTGCGATACAATGTCAACAAAACTCTTGTCACTTGTTGATTGAGCTGGAAACCAGTACACGGCTTAAAAGTGATCGAGATACGCAATCTCGTTTTAGAGTGAAGACAGCGATGGCGTAGTGGTTAGAACATCAGCCTCGCATTAAGAGGTCCGTGGCTTGAATCCCGGTGGCGTGCAGTTCCCAACCGGATTAAAAAATGTCCGCGTGGTGATGGAAGTGCATCAAGAGGCCACTCCGGTGACCACCTCCGGTAATGCACTCCCTCACCAGAGAAGGATTGGCCACTCTGTTGCAGTATGTGGCCGCTACCTCCTACATGCATACATCAATTAACTCACGGCCCTCAGTCCGCAGCGGCTGTGAAGCAACTGACCACGGCGGTGGTCAGATCTGCAACGTAGCAGAAGGTGCTAAGAATCTCTGGATCCGGACAGGCCGCCATTGGGACCTGAGCTTGCCATATCACAGCGTTCAAAATAGCACTGATAATGTAATAATATCCGAGCTTTTACGCCCTAAAGCCATGCAAGACACCGTAGTGGAGGGGCTCCGGAAATTTTGATCATCTCGTGTCCTTTGACGTGTACATACATGCGCTGTCATCGCACAGCGCACGCACCTCTAGCGTTTCGCCTCCCCTGAAATGTAGCTACCCCAACTACAAAATCAGATTGAGTGGACGAAAAGGAAAAATATTTCCAATGATGTGAGACACAGCTTCATCGATTGTATGATGCGTCTGGCTATGCCAAGTGAACGCATGTAACTATAATGGCCTTTGAATTAATCAGATGCGTGTCCACCCATGAAGGGCGCGGATAGTTTCTATACATTCGAAAGATTACAGAGGCTCTGGTGCGTCGGTTAAAACCGCAAAAGATGATGTCCTTAATGCTACATATAGTCATAGAGTTTCCTGAATGCACACTAGAGTGAACTATGGCACTAGTGTATATAGGAACTGCAATGCATGGCGCGTCAGTGAGCATGGGGATTATGGGTAGTAGACGGATTTGTCTAATCTTCGTACTTTTTGCTTCGTGTGTGTCGTGTGGCTTGGAGCTGTTTTCTCATGAAACAAAAATACGCAAATGTTCAGCAGTTGCGCTTTACCGACTTATGCTTTTACGCTTACCATTTTAAATCGGGTCACCAAACCAGGTCTAAGGAAAGGACTTAAAGACGCCGAGGAACGTCAAACCAAAACTGAAGAAGACGAGCGGAGGGCAGGTGGCACGAAGGCGACAACAAGAAATGAAGAAGAAGAGGAAAAAAAGAAGGTGCAGGACAAGGCACGTGCGATTACGAGGCAACTGTGCGCCAATCAGCTGATGACCAGTGGTGGCCCATAGAGGTGGCGTGCCACAATTGGGCCACGTGCGACCATTACGTGGCGGTAGGCTTTGTGGCTGGGGACGAGCCGGAGCAGCGGCAGACGGAAGACAGCGGGCCGAAGCGTCGGACGCAGGCGATCCAGGTTCCGGCCAGGGAACGCGGTCGTCCACGCTGCTGCCGTCCAACCACCAGCTGGGGCGGCATTGCCGGCACGAGTACTGCATCTCGGGGCGCGGCCTGGCCTGCTGTTCTCTTCCTTGCCGAGGGCATCGCGGATCTCGGCGAGGCGTCTCCACGGTCAGCCGTTCGGCACAGCGATGAACGTGGCCTGGCTAATGGTCACGGTTGCGCCGAGCATCGCGTCTCGACGCAAGCTGTTCGCTGGACGGGCTGGCCGTTCCCCGCATGGAGCATCGCGTCTCCGATGCGGGTTGACTGCTCCGTAGCCGCACCCATGCCATCAAGCGCCGGCATCACCAGGGCGTCGCACATCGGCAATGGACACACAGCCATCGATGGAGCAGAAATGGAAGAACGTTGGAAAGGGAAGTGACGCTGGAAGAGCCGCTTCGGACGTTTACAAGATACGCGGTTGTGCCACCGAAAACGCGGTGCAGGAGCCTGGGCCGAGACGGGAGACAGCGGGCCGAAGCGTCGGACGCAGGCGATCCACATTCCGGCTAGGGAACGCGGCCGTCCACGCTGCTGCCGTCCAACCACCAGCTGGGGCGGCATTGCCGGCACGAGTACTGCATCGCGGGGCGCGGCCTGGCCTGCTGTTCTCTTCCTTGCCGAGGGCATCGCGGATCTCGGCGAGGCGTCTCCACGGTCAGCCGTTCGGCACAGCGATGAACGTGGCCTGGCTAATGGTCACGGTTGCGCCGAGCATCGCGTCTCGACGCAAGCCCTTCGCTGGACGGGCTGGACATTCCCCGCATGGAGCATCGCGTCTCCGATGCGGGTTGACTGCTCCGTAGCCGCACCCATGCCATCAAGCGCCAGTGTCACCAGAGCGTCGCACATCGGCAAGGGACGAGCAAGACGTTCTGCCGGGCGAGACGCGGGCGTGTGTTCGGAGGACCACGGAGCCGGGCGAGGTTCAGGGTGGCCGAGGATCCAGGTGCCAGGGGAGTTCTGGCTGAATCAAGGATCGCCGAGCGGTGCCGAGCCGTACCGAGCGACGCGCCAGACTCGGACGTGGGCCGCGAGCTCATGAGCTGCAGTGTGCACCCGAGGGTACCTGGCGGTGCCCTGGCCAAGAAGAAGGAACGTGGGAAAAGGAGCTCGAGGGTTGAGGCCACGAAGGCAGACGAAGGCGTGCGCCGCTCGAGAGGACGAGTTCTTGGCAGCGTTCCTGAGCCGGACGTGGGACCCGTACGTGTCGGCCAGGTTGAACCCCGGTGTGTCTGTTCGAGGTCGAGTCCGTTGGCCTGCACAAGTTCCAAGGACGGGGCCTGCAGAACGGCTCCTGCCTGGGTGCAGTGGCCGGGAGCAGGTTCGTGGGCGAGGCCTACCGGGTGTGGTCCTCGTGAGCCGTGGCCTGATCCTTGACCTCCGGAGTTGCGACCCTGACTGCTGGGTTGGCCGCGACGTCCGACTCAACGGTGCTGCACACGGTAGCGTATCCGTGCGCCGTCAGCCGTTCCACCCGTGCCATCAAATAAATTGTTCATATTAATCCTTTCTCGTCCGCAATAAGCAAACATAGCGACGAACGTCCGAGACCATCACACCAGGGTTTGTTCTTTCCTTTGAAACAAAATGGAAGGACAACAATAAACGAAGCCACAAGGGTGATTCGCCACCCGCAAGTATGAAGACTAGGCAAATCCGTGTACTGTTCATCATTCCCATGGTCGTTGAATGATCGTAACGCCAGAGTCGCCTCTATATCTATAAGTTAGTTTTAGAAACCTCTATGCATGTAGCGTCTTTAGCGAAAGGCTGCTACAGTTCCGGTCAAAATATTTGTTGCGGTAACGGAGGCAATGCTCAGATATTTCATAGATGTGCTAATTTAGTATGATTTAGTAGCTATTGAACTCCGAATTAGCTTCTACATATTTACTATTGCGCAAAATGGACAAGGACGACTCAACAGTCGCCCTTGTGGCTCGTATACCTTTTTATGATACTGAACGACCACCCAATTCTTATTTAAGGAGTTTTCCGATTTAATGAAACTTACACGCTCTCACATCCGGATGTGAAAAAGGTTTAGGTGGCCCTCTCATATTCTACTATGCGGTGCCTTATATGGCTGTCACGCGGGTTTCTGCAAATCTAATTTTGTCAATGAGCCGCTCCAAATGCACGCACGACACATGGTATGCGAGGCATGACAGCAGGCACGATTTACTGCCTATACATCAACATCGATTCCTGTACAACGCTTGTCCAACTGATTTCAGAGAGCTGCATTCGGAGCAAGCCCCATTGACCAAAACGACCTCTGCCCTGCGTATTATACTTTACGACCAAGGCGCGCACATTCTACAGCGTGTGCCGTGCACGAGACATCCTGGCATTCCGTAAGGTTGGCCTAGGCATCTTCTCCTGGTGTTCCGGCATTCTTTTCCTTTTTTTTCCAGAGCGCACAGCCACAGCCGCACTCGAGCCGACCGGCTCACACGCCATTCGCACAGGTGCAATCGAAAGGGTCGAATTAGCCTGACGCGAGGGCAGCGCGCGCGAGTGGCCGGTCAGTCCATGGACGTCCGATCGGCGCTGACCCGCGGGCTTCATTAGTGGCCCGGCAGTCGCACCCGCAACCGGTTCTGCCGGCGCGAGTCTACTACGCCCGCCTCAATAGGTCGACGATCGCACGCCGCCGCTCAGAGCACGCTCATTGAAAACGAACGCGCTCTCCGGCTCGTTCCGAAAAGGGCCGAGCACGCAAAACGCCCGTGAAACGCGTCCTAAGCACGACGCGCGGGCGCCAGAGGGCACTTATCAAAAGTGCGCATTTATTTGCGGGTGTGGAGCTGTCGTTGTAAGTGTACATCGTGACACCTTGCAGTGAGGCTTGGCAAGTTTATACGGAAAGTGTAGTTTTTATTTATAGCAGCACGCGTTGTGGTTCTCTTGCACCACCTCGCGCTTGTAACTCTAGTCAATTTATAAATACTGAAAGGGTAAGCGGAACATCTTCATTACTGCTTTTATTTTCTCGTTTACGTAAATAAACCAAGCTAGGAATGTCCACCTTCAAGTACGGCAACTAATGCGAACACCTTCCTGATTTTCCCCCCCTTTTCTTAGATTGGTCACTCTTACATTTCATATAAGAATTACGCCTCTTTAGGCTACCGAACACTTAATGGTGGGCAACATTTGCACTATCTAACAGTATGTCGTAAGTCAGTCTTCACTATGACATGCGTATACGCAATAAATTATTCAAGAACACCATCGCCGTAGTAGGATGGAAGTACCAGACAGGAACTTCGCGTCTTGTCCGTTTGTGCACTACCCAACGATGGACACTGTTACCAGAGTTTGTTTAAAAAAACGTTCTTTCTTTAGCTAAACAGCTCAGCTATACGATATGGTTAACGGTGGGCTCAAAACACCTTATTTGCTTTAACCGCCAAAAATCAATGACTGATTAGTTGCCTCAACTATATAATTACGCTGGAACGGGAAAAAACTTCTTCCTTATTAAGATTGATTGATTGATTGATTGATTGATTGATTGATTGATTGATTGATTGATATGTGGGGTTGAACGTCCCACAACCACCGTATGATCATGTGAGACGCCGTATGAAGGGCTCCGGAAATTTAGACCTCCTGGGCTTCTTTAACGTGCGCCCAAATCTGAGCACATGGGCTTACACTTCCTTATTTAGAGGCTGCCAATCTGGGCTCTCGAATGGTACCAATACCATCAACTGAGACTTATAAAGGTTTAATGTCTAATGTTTGGTGCAGCTAATTTGTGTTCTGATGCAGCCGAGTATGTATAATACGGGTGCATTTTGGCCGTTCTTAACATGACAAGACCAACGGTGGTCAGCCCTGCCTGAAGATAACATATATATAAGTTGCAGGACAGCGAATCGACTGAATCGAGCGCGTTGCTCAAGCAGCAAACAACAAAATAGATTGCGCGCGTCCTCGAACGCGCTATTTGTCCAAGCTGATTGCGTAAACACGTGCGTACTATTACAGTTTTTCTACTGAGACAAATCACCCAACCGTGTCCAGGCCATGCATGCCACTCGTATAAACACAGCCGGGACAGCGAGCGATTGCCGGCCGCTAGCTGGCGGCGCGGCGGCTGCATAATGCGCGCATGCGCGCCCCTGTGTTGACTCCCGTCGCATGGACATCCGTGTTTATCTTCGCAGTCCACTCGCGGTTCACTACGAAGTGTGGCCAGCATCGCTAGGTATGAGCTACCCGAGCGCGCCATGTCTTGCGAATTCCGTGCAGTACAGCCGTGCAGCGCTGAAGTCGCACCAACAGGCGCGGCCATGCCAAGCCTCGCTCCCGGAAGTTCTTACGCGATAAGCAGCTCATATGCCTCGCTGAGCAAGTGGCGTCGCATTCATTCTTTAACTGGCATTGCGTAAATCGCATTACCTTGACATTAGTACGCTGACTTGGCCACAAGGTTACCTGCCTTATTGCTATGAAGCTACAGCTAGAAGGCCTTAGCAACGAATGCTGTATTGCTTTACTTACGCGCTTAATGCCAAGCCGTACGGACGCAAGAGAGACTGTCCTTGTTTGTGTTTGCACACCTTGCTTCTTTAACATGGATACCTACACCAACTAGATCAGCTTCCTGTTATCCTATGTTACTGTCAGTTGCAAAATATATAAGGAACGAATGATTATACGTTGCCTTGCTTCTTTTGTACCTGCAAGACCATGAAAGAGAATTATACTTTGATTATATAACGCAAAACGGAGTTCATCATCATTATCGGCAGCAGCCTGACTGCACCCACTGCAGGGCAATGGCCTCTCCCATGTCCCACCAATCAACCAGGTCTTGCGTTATTGTAAACACACCAATTAACCCTCGGCCTTCGCTCGCCAGTGGCTGTGAAGCAACTGACGAAGGCGGCGGTCAGATCTGTGACGTAGCGGAGGGTGCTAAGAATCTCTTTGTCCGGACAGGCCACCGTTGGAATCTGAACTTGGCTAGCCCTACCGTCTTTAGTTGGAAAATGAAGCAATAAACAAGACATTGAGTATGTTGTGAATGAAGGTAGCGGTAATTTTTAGGGCTCGTTTTCTTGTTTGACACAATCAACCTTAACGAAAACCAGTAAATAATGAAGCCAAGGAAGGTATATAGGCGACGTTACCAGTACTGTTCTAAGAGAGAGAGTAAGGTTGAGTGAAAGACAGGGAGGTTAACCAGAAAAAAAATATTCCGTTTGCTACCCTGCACTGGAGAAAGGAAAATGGGATACAAAAGTAAGGCGGGAAAAAGTAAAAAGAGGAATGCTTAAAAGAAAGAAAACGTGCACGCAGTCAAGCACGGGAGTGTCAAAGTCGTTTTACGATTCCTGTTGACCGCGAAACTTCAGCAGTGCCTTCGTTTCTTTCTGGTTGAAAGGTCAAATCTTCCAGCGCTCCAAAATTGCAACTACTCCGAAAGCGGCCGGTCTTCGAGCCGCCCTAACATTGCCAAATGCTGTTGTGTTTGGGAGCTATGATGAGGACAGTAACAAAGGACGTGGCCAATGGTCTCTTCACTGCCACAGTTATCCCACGCTGCCCTGTCAACCATTCCGATTCGGTAAGCAAAACTGTTTGTGGATGACACTCCAAGCCACAAGCGGCAGAGGGTAGTTGTTTCGGATGGGATAGTCCAGATGTAATTTCAAGTTGAAGTGACGCATTTCCAGCAATCTGCGACCTCTACTAGTGCGGCAAAGCCGACCCTGAGGGGAAGCGCTGGGCATAACGCCATGCAGGGCATTCTCCAAAAAATTATTACCGTCTGATTTTTCACTAATCAGGCACTTAATGCTGACAACTTTATTATGCTGGAAAACGCGATTAGCTTTAATTGGCCAGCTGGAGTTTTTTCCCGAGACACTTTTGTGTATACATTGAAAATGTAAGGCGGGATTTTTAAAAGGCTAATTGTCGCGCAACGACAGGTTATTCGCTAATTGCACTCTAGTGGCACATACGGTAGGCTAACCAGTCTTTGTGTTTGCAATTTCGTGGGATCGCGCTGGGTGGAATTTACTGAGGAGCTTTCCCAAATCGATAGTGCAGAAAAGCAGCATTACAGGGGTAAAACAACTACCTGTCGGTGAATCAATGAGAAAGTGGACATTGATCATGGTAAAACATCAGCAAAAGTCTGTAGATTTGATGTACATTATGACGTACAGCATGAAGGTCTGTATGCCACTTGGTGTGAAAAAAGGTGAACTAAAAGTGATGTCCTGAAGTTCTGGGTATAGATACAAACGGCGTAGGCGGGTATAGCAAACTCAATCTTCCACATTGAGTCTGTTATACCACGTGGTAGCAAGCGAATCTTTGATGCTGCATCGGTTCTTCATAATGGAATGAATTCCCGTATGCCACTTTCAGGAGCTCTCCTGGCAGAATTATCGGCATTACCATCGACGCCACAGCGCTGTAAAATTAACTCATGCCCTTTATCTTCCGATTGCTGATAAATTTCTGTTACTCCAAATACTAGTTGGTCTTGCACATCATGGCGCAAAGATATCTGTCATCAGTACTGTTTTAAGTGTATTGTAGTAATTGTGATATAGGTGCGTAGAAAGTAAAGTGGATGAATATACAACTTGCCGCCGGCCGGGACCACACCTGCTAGCTTCGGATAATGTCCCTGATGCTTTACCAGTCAAGCTTGGACGGCGGTGGTCCTCTTGCCGAATTCGTTGGGTATTTTTGTGCATGCAAACCTGCGAATGTTGCTCCACCGCGGTGGTCTAGCCGGGATCGAATCCCGGCTGCGGCGGCTGCATTTTTGATGGAGGCGGAAATGTTGTAGGCCCGTGTGCTGAGATTTGGGTGCATGTTAAAAAACCCCAGGTAGTCGAAAGTTCCGGAGCCCTCCACTACGGCGTCTCTCGTAATTATATGGTCGTTTTGGGACGTTAAACCCGACATATCAATCAACAACCTTTCAGATGTGAGGAAGTGTTTGCGGTGCATATATTTCGTTCCTTGTCCTGCTTCTTTCTTTTCGCCCCGTAAGTTTCAATTTAACTTGTGGTTACAGTGCCAAGGAAAGTTGGTATGTGCAAATCGTGCAGACGCCGCGCACATGGTCTCGTGACTGTACGTTGCTTTACAAAATAGCGGTTATTTCTAGTGCACTCTTTTAAATACCAGAACTCCACAATTTACTCGTCAGCAGTGTCGGTGGCCATTTATTCTAAACGCATACGTGAATGATGGACTTCTCCGGAACCTCTTAGGCAACCAGACTGATCTCTTTTATTTTTGCCGAAAGCGGCGTTCAAGCATAATAATACAACTGATACCTCTGAACCGCTCGGCTGGTTCAATAGCGGCTAGGTGGAAATAGTAGAGAGGCCTTCACAGCTAAACACCGAAGGTAATGAGTGAATTACGCAGTAATGTATCGCACCTTGGCAAGCTCACTTGATCTGAGAGGCGCTGGCACGGCGGAAACAGAAAAGGCGTGAGGCCCACGCGCTTATCACGGCGGCGGCTGCGGCGTATCAACTTTTCCCATGAGCGCTTGCGTGCCCGTTGGTGGCGTTCGTGTGCTTGAAATATGTCTATCGAAGCTTTGCGCGCACCAAGGCGATGCACACGACGCTGCATATTGAGGCGCCGCATTTTTTCTCAGCGACCTGTTTCACTTTCTATTCTTTCCGCATCTCGCTACTGGCATCGGATGGTCCAGATGATGTCACATTTATTGTTGGTAATATAACTATGGACAATTCAATAGACCACTACAAAGGATTTGAATCTATACGTTTGTATAGGTGATACATTATACATGGTATCATTTTTTTTCGTTTTGCCATCCGGCACATGTGACCATTGCTCGATAAGAGGAGAGAGGTCAATATTTTATGCCAAGGTCACGTGTTAACGATGCCAGACGTTACGTAGCACACATGGTTCCGTGTTGCATGGTTCTCTGAACTGGCGTGACAACGTAGATTCTTGACACTCACCTATCTTCCGACAATGAAATTCCGGCAACAATGTTGAACTCTCCATCTTGTCAGCTCTTATGAACCCATCTGATACGTCCATCTTCGATTCGTTCGAACTTGCCCGTATCTATTCACGTGGCAATCCTGATGTAGCGTCCGGACCTACAAATGCCTTTCAGCTCATAAATTTAACAAGCGTGGCTAAGCTCAGAAGAGTCACCAGCCTTGTACGTCGTATTTATGGCGATAATCAAGCCACACTGAGTTGCTATAGCGTAGTACAGAATTTCGGACAGTGACTCAACAATAATGCCGTGGTTGCAGCACACGTATCATGCACGAAACTTCATCGTGCCTAAGAAGCGCTAAGCGCTGGCAATCTAGGGCGCGCACTTAATAACTGCGTAAAAGTACACGGCGCGATAATTCACGGTGCTCTGTATACGTGAACGCAGACCCGAAGGAAGCTTTGAAATGCTGCCGGCCGACACTAATATGGCCCCTCCCAAGCTTTTTCGCTGCGCAGACTGCAAGTTCCCTTTCCCGGGCCTCGGTTGTGTTATCACCAGTTGTGAAGGGGCCCCAATTTTCGGGGGCGCAGTGGACGTAACATCTTATGGTCAAGATGAGTAATACAACGCTGTTATTGTATGGGTATGCGTAGTGATTGATTGATATGTGGGGTTTAACGTCCCAAAACCACCGAATGATTATGAGAGACGCCGTAGTGGAGGGCTCCGGAAATTTCGACCACCTGGGGTTCTTTAACGTGCACCCAAATCTGAGCACACGGGCCTACAACATTTCCGCCTCCACCGGAAATGCAGCCGCCGCAGCCGGGATTCGAACCCGCGACCTGCGGGTCAGCAGCCGAGTACCTTAGCCACTAGACCACCGTGGCGGGGCATGCGTAGGGATGCTTTGAATTTAATTGACTCAATACATTATACGACGGAACAACAAGTAAAATATTAATCAGTCAGAAGACACGCAATGCGCCCCCTATTTCAAATAATAACTGCCTCAATAACACCGAGTGAAGAATCACGCGATCATTCTGATACATTACAGATAGAGCATCCGTACGCGGCTGCAATTCCTCAAGGAAATACTCGGTAAGGTCCACAAGGCCGCCCCTGTACAGGTGAACAAAGCCAAAGAGGTTTACTCGCATGGCAAAAGGTATCACCGTAACAAATACCGCATCAACTACAACCACATCAAAGTACAACCATGAAGAAAACTGCAGTATTTCATATGCAGCGTAACGCACAAATGCTTCGGTGGCAGTGTACATGCACTGTCTGTGGTGCGGGGCCACACCAGCCCTGTACCACAATACCTCGTAGTGCACGCTACATAACATAAACGCCACGAGGGAGCAACGGGTCGCATTTCTGTTCACCTCAGTCATTGATTAACAGGTCTAATAGAATTAAATTTGTTGAGGGAATCGCACGACCATGTGGTGCCCTGTGTTTATTATTGACGAGAGAATTAGCCTTCGGAAGCCACCTGCAAAAACTCTGATTGTTCTTTTTGAAAAAAAAAATCTCCGTTGCTTCTATTTACGCTGAGGCGTTTAAATCAAAACCATGCCATCGCCTATGTTATTGGTATCACTGAATCTTTTTCAACAGAAAAAAACGGAGCTTCTGTTGAAATGTGCCCATGTCTCTGTATTCAACATATGCTTGAATTCAGCACTCGTGCTTATCATTATTAAAGACATTGGGACCTAATGCTCTTGTGGTACATTTCAGTTATTTTTCTAATGTGACGCAACAAGAAAGCGAGAAAGAAGTGATAAGGGCAACGTCGAAAAGTAATTTTAAAATCTGGATAAATCCATGACATACCAAATTAATAAGGTTTGGCAAAACCAGCTGTCTGGTCGGCTCCCAATATCAAGGTATAGCTATTAGTGTCTACTTTCTTGTTGATATTTTTCTCACTATCTGAATTTTTGGTTTCTTTCTTTTTTATTATACTGTCTTCACTCTACAACTCCCCCCTCCCCCTTTTTTTGTTGTAAGCAATAGTGCAGTTATCGTCCAGATGAGACTATATGTTCTCTGGGCCAATCCACCAGAGTGGGTATGAGCCATGGATTCCAGGCTACAAACAAACAAACAAAAAACAAATGCAGAGAAGTTAACCAGGCTTATTTGGGAACTAAGAAGCGGAAAACGCGGTGAAAGATGAAGAGACGTTCACAGCGTACGCACACGCGTATTGTTCATTTCACCACAAGGATTCATAACAGACGGGTGGTGCATTTCAAAAAATGCAACGACGTTTTTATAACTTTACCAAGAGCAGTCGCACGAGGTCATATTTCCGAGATAATATATTCCCTCTCTAGAGGTCTTGAGGTCGAATCGACTCAAGCTGTACGACCAGCTTTAGGGCTCGTTTTTCTTCGTCAGACGTGATCTCAATGCAAACTAACAGACAATGATGCCAAGTAAAGCATAGGGGACCGACGCTCTTTCACCCGCTGTGAAGGATGAAAGATCGTCACCAATTGGCTTATTTGTTTCCCGCTTGCATGCGGTAGGGGGTTTCGGCACGTGCGTTACGGCTGTGTGGAAAGCGCGTGGAACGGCCCTTAGTGCCTGTAAATAGTGCAAATCAATTCAGTGTACTCTATCGAACTGTACCTTCCCTAATCGACGCCCACCGTAGTGGTCTAGTGGCTAAGGTACTCGGCTGCTGACCCACAGGTCGCGGGTTCAAATCCCGGCTGCGGTGGCTGCATTTCCTATGGAGGCGGAAAAGTGGTAGGCCCGTGTGCTCAGATTTGGGTGCACGTTAAAAAACCCCAGGTGGTCAAAATTTCCGGAGTCCTCCACTACAGCGTCTCTCATAATCATATGGTGGTTTTGGGACGTTAAACCCCACATATCAATCAATCAATCTTCCCTAATCGACATCTCATACAACGAATTCACCACAGCGACCTTCTTATTCCTGTTCGATGTTCTCGTGAGCGAATCAAGTGTTTACGTCACTTAGGTACAACGGTCAAATTCTTTTTTTTTTCTGACATGATAACCCTCATGTGCAATTGGAAGCAACGATAGCATGGTGAGCCAGTCATGCCAAGGATAGCTAATAGGTCGAGTTTCACCTTGAATCAGTGCGTTGAAGGCGTCCCCAGTGTTGCATTATGGGCGCTTTCACTGAATACTTTCCGTGAAGACAGGCATACGGGTTCGTGACTCTCGAGTGATGATTGAAAGCAGAATACGTAACTTTTTTCGTGAACATCGTGAGAATGGTATGCGCATTGTACAAGCGCGACACCCTTGCACCCTGATAGCACTCTCATCAAGTGTGCGGCTCCCCCCGCCTCATCGCAGACTCAGTCATCAAGGACGCGCCTGTCATCCTCCAGCCTCATCTCAGCGATGTTCATTGGACAAGATGGGGCAAAAACGAGTGTAGCCGAGTGCATCATCTTACATCAAAGTGCGCGGCACCCTTCCTTGTTGGTGCCAGTTTCCTATAAACCAAACCAGAAGAACAAGCAGGGAAGCGTGTGTTAGGATGATAAACTGCTATTGAGAGAGTGAGAGCTACTCAGAAAACCCAAATATTAACGCGCGTGTGTAAGAATATAAAGAAAAAAGACTATTGTCTTTTAAAAATGAGTGATCCAGGCACACGCTACGTAGTCGGCGTCGTCGACGTGCAGCATACCACAGTGTCCGACGGCAGCGCCTCGCGGCCTAACCATCCCGGCGACGGCTAGTTTAGTTGACCAACCCACTTTTACTGCGGTATTGCGGCTCACGCCTTGCTCACTGCAAGGCGCTGGTTCGCCTTCATTGATGAGTTCGGGCTGTCACGGTGGATGGACGTGTTTTTTGAGTGCTCCGGATCGACTGCACAGATAAGTGTTTCTGCATGTTTTGAGCTTCTCTTTATAATTATGAGGCAGCGGTTGAAATCTTCGTAGCACTTATTTTATGGTACGGCTTTTTTCGGAGGCCAGTCACCAGGTATTTATTAGTTAGTGCGGGTGTGTGTGTTTCAATTTTTTTGTTGTTGTTTTTTTTTGCCACCCCGCGGGGGAGGTGCGCGTACATTGGACACGCAAACTTTTGTAGTAGAGCTAAGACTTTCTTTTTTTTCGTAGCGCAGGGCTCGAGTTTACTAATTATCGAGTATAGGGACGATTGGTGTCAGAAAGACATAGTTAAAAAGACTGTAAAGTGTTCAGGATGTGGAGTGGGTTTGAAAGTGAACCCAAGCGTAGAAGCGGATGGAGAAGAGGCTCACGCGAAGTGTAGGCAATGTGAGGTCGAGGAAAAAATGGAGACAATGATGGTTGTCCAGAGTGAACTGCTGATGAGAATCGCCGAGCTTGAGACTGCGTTGGCGACAGAGCAAGAGAGAACGAGGGCAATGCGAGAAAGACTGAAGTCCGCCGAGGAAGCACTAGCGAAGCTGAACAAAGAAGCGGCCTACAGAGAGAACAGTAGGAAACCGGCAACCAGAACGGTGGACAAGGAAGAGCAAGCAAGTTTGGAAAAAACAGGTATAGCCGGTTCAACTGTCGCAAGGCCCAGCTTCAGCGAGGTAGTGGTGGGCTGGGAGGGAACAAAGCAGCCGGCGTCACAGGTGCAAGTAGCCCCCAGGTGCCGGACGCTCCAGCTGAAAAGTCACAGCATGTGATAATCGCCGGGGACTCGAATTTAAATCGATGCACAGAAGCCATCAAAGAGAGGGTAAGAGGTGACAAGAGGGTGGCCGTAGGGGCGTTCCCAGGACGCAAGCTTGAAGCAGTCATGAGGCAAGCGAGCGCCAAACTCAAAACAACAGCTGATAGACGAAACCTAGTGATAATTTCAGGCGGTTTAAACGATGTCTTAAATGAAGATACAGCAGGACTAGCAGCCACACTGGCGAAAGGCGTCGATGACATGCGCGCCACTTCTCCTAAGGTACAGGTAGTGATATGCACGATACCGGAGGTACCGGTCCGTGATAGCAACCTGCAAAGAGCGGTTGTAAACGCAAACCAAGAGATATGGCGGATGAGTCGAGAGAAAGGCTTTGAGGTGGTGGAAATAAACAGAGAGGTGCATAGGTGGGGTGGTTTTCAACGAGACAGAATTCACTTCGATGGGCGGCTAGGTCATGAGGTGGGTTGGAGACTTGCAGGATGCGCAGTAGCTTTGTGGGGGTGCAAGCGAGCCCTTCGGGGTGCAGGATAGCTAGTAACGAGGAAAACATCCAGGGAGACTCTTCGACAGGTGGTATGGACAGATACGACTTCAAAGTGTCACCAATATCTAAGATACGTAGAGTCCGCGGCATAAATAGACGTAGCCACGAGCGCCGAGCCAATTGAGACATAGGGTATATTAACATGCAGGGTAGTAGGAACAGGCTGAAGTGGGAAGAGATAGAAGAACAGCTAAGGGAAGAGAGGCCGATGGCATACGGTTTTGTAGAAACACATCTCAGGGACATGGAAGAACCTCCGAACAATCCGGACTATGCGTGGGAATATTGTAATAAAACAGAAGGCGGCAGAAAGGGGGGTGGTATTGGGGCATTCATTCATAAAAGTACAGACTGGCAAAGGGTCAAGCAGGAGTACAAGGAACATTTATGACAAAGGGAAAGTGGCAGGTCAAATGACACTCCTTGGTTTCGCGTACTTGTGGACGGGAGCAAAGGCCAGAGAGGAAAACCAGGCAATGGTAGAGTGTATATCAAAGGACATTCAGGAGTTAGGAAGAGAGTGCGAGATAATTATACTAGGAGATATGAATGCGCACATAGAATATATAGATGGGTATACCGATCCGACAGGCAAAATGATCATGGATATGTGTGAAAGGCTTGATTTGATCATTTGCAACAGTACCGAGAAGTGTGAAGGGCAAATAACAAGGGGGGTAGGAAGGCTGCAGTCGACGATAGATTATGCACTGATGTCACATAGGATGTATGTTAAGCTCAGGGGAATGCACATAGATGAAGGTGGCTCCAGAAGTCTGGGTAGTGATCCCAAACGTATCAAGCTAAGTTTTGGAAGAGCAGTGAAAGTGGGAAGGAGACAAGATGAGCAACTACACGAAAATTTTTATCCAGAAAGTCAATTTGAAATAGCCACTAAACAAATTGAAAAAGTAATCACGGAGGATAATAAGACAGTGTGGACATACACGAATCTAATTAGACTCTTTGAGCTAGAGCTTGCTAAGACGCGTGACAAGTCACCCCGGAAAAGAAAACACAAACCCAAATGTTGGTGGGATGAGGAAGTTAACAGAGCCATAGCAAAACGTCAGGAAGCCTCTAGGGAACACAGACATGCTAAGCAGCGGGGTGAACCGACAGATGATGTTGAAAGAAAATGGGAAGCCTTTCTAAGCTGTAGAAGGGATGCATCCCTTCTGATCAATGAAAAGATTAGAAGAAAGGGCGCTCAGTGGCTGGCAGAAGTACATAAAAAGATAGAAAGGCAGCTGCGAAATTTTGGAACCATCTAAACTCCCTAAGAAATGAGACGAGCCTAGAGCAGAGTTTCATAACTACAGCCCAAGGTGCTAGGCTAGAAGGGGACGAAGCTATTGAATATATAAGAACAAGGGTGACAGAAAAATTTCAACAAAGAAGTACTTTATGCACCACAATAGACAAGGACGAATCAAGTGGTGCAATGGCTTCATTTTCACAACGAGAGTGAGAGAGGGCTGAGAAAAGGGTTCCTAATAGTACATCAACAGGCTCAGATGGCATTCCAAATAGGCTGATAAAGACATTAGGCCCGAAGTCTAAGCAGGCTTTGAGAGAGGCAGTGAGCACAATAATAATCGATGGTGAAGTTCCCGATGGATGGAAACTTTGCAGGATGAGCATGATCTATAAAGGAAAGGGGGTCAAAGATGACATAAACAACTACCGTCCTATAACAGTGACATCAGTGGTCTACAGGCTGGCGATGCAGATTATAAAGGAAAGACTGCAGGCATGGATAGAGGATGAGGGGGTGCTGGGAGAACTGCAGAATGGGTTTCGTAAACACAGGAGGTTGGAAGACAATCTGTTCTCACTGACGCAGTGCATCGAAATAGCAGAAAAGGAACACAGGCCCCTGTGGCTAGCATTTTTGGATATCAAGGGAGCGTACGATAGCGTGGTTCAAGAGGAATTGTGGGGAATACTGGACACACTAGGCGTGGAACATGTAGTCACTAATCTTTTAAAGGGTATCCATAAAGGTAACAAGGTAGTTTTAAAGTGGGAAAAAACAGGTATCCAAGCCTGTAGAGGTAAAACGGGGGCTTAGGCAGGGGTGCCCCCTGTCACCCTTATTATTCATGATGTACCTACAAGGATTAGAGGCAAAATTAGAGGGAAGTGGACTGGGCTTCAACCTCTCTTTAGTCAAAGAAGGAAGACCCTTGTTTTACAAAAGTGATCAGGCACTACCAGTATTAATGTACGCAGATGATATAGTGCTAATGGCCAACAACAACAAAGATTTGCAGAGATTGATGGACATCTGCGGTAATGAGGGAGATAGGTTAGATTTTAGATTCAGTATGGAAAAATCAGCAGTCATGATTTTCAATGACAACGGAGGTAGTGAGCTTAAAATACAGGAGGTAACACTAGAGATAACAGATAAATACAAATATCTGGGCGTAAGGATAACCAATGGGACCAAGTATCCAAGGGAACATGAAATATACGTGACGACTAAAGGTAACAGGAATGCAGCAGTAATAAAAAACAAGACACTGTGGAATTACAATAGGTATGATGTTGTGAGAGGAATATGGAAAGGGGTCATGGTTCCTGGGCTGACGTTCGGCAATGCGGTCTTGTGCATGAGATCAGAAGTTCAAGCAAGATTAGAAATTAAGCAACGTGGAATACGTAGGCTTGCTTTAGGAGCTCACGGGAATACACCAAATCAGGCAGTACAAGGTGATATGGGATGGACATCATTTGAGGGCAGGGAAGCTAGCAGCAAGATAAAATTTGAGAAGCGGTTGAGAGAAATGGGGGAGGAGCGTTGGGCTAGGAAGGTTTTCAGCTACTTGTACATGAAGAATGTCGATACAAATTGGAGGAATAAAACCAGGAAATTGACTGGTAAGTACTTAGAAAACAGCAGGTGGCCAAACCAAAAAGAACTATCGGTTAAGAAGAAAGTGAAGGAAACGGAGACTGACATGTGGAGAATGGGCATGATTAAGAAGTCCGCAATAGAGACCTATCGAACTTTTAAGCAGGAAATTGCCAAGGAAAGGATCTATGATAGTACTCGGGGTAGTTCTCTACTGTTTGAGGCCTGGACGGGAGTACTGCGAACTAATACATATCGGGCCAAATACGAAGGGGTAGACACAGTATGCAATGCGTGTGGACAGGAAGAAGAAACTGCCGAACACTTGATAATGTTCTGTAAAGAGCTTCACCCTATAGTTCAGGATGATGGCGAAGAGTTTTTCAAAGCACTGGGATTTAGGGACAGCGAGGTCAAAATAGACTTTAAGCGGGTAGACTTAACTAGAAGGAGGTTATCTGATTGGTGGCTAAAGTCAAGGCACGAGTGAAAATTAAACCCTTCACTGCGAAGTACGAATCCTTAACTTCATTATTTAAAGGGAAAAAAAGGTAAATGTAATGGTTAGTTCACAAAGTATTACGCCTAGGTGGCGTTAGCTGCCGCCCGATCTAAAGGGTACAGCCACATCCATCCATCCATCCATCTATGCGCAGTCCGATCTCTTTCTTTCTTTCTCTCTGTCTCTCTCTTTCTTTCTTTCTTTATTTCTTTCTTTCTTTCTCTCTCCTTCTTTCTTTCTTTCCTTCTTTCTGTCTTGCATCATATCATTTGCCGGATCTGATTTACACGCTCGCTATCTATTCGTTCGGTTTCTTTGATTTTCTTTTCGGGTTGTTTCAGCTATAGTATTCTATGCGTGGTGGCGCCTGACTCTATCACTCTTTTCTTCGTCTGCCGTCAATTACCCATACACAGGGTGCTGGGACTAATCCTGACAAGAAAGGCGCGTGCGTGCGTGCACGATCAAGTAGTGGCGGTTTCCACCACTTTTACTCGTATCACAGCGGTAGCTGCTTGTTATTTTATTCTCACTGTCTGAATTGACCCTCCTGGCTTCGTATTCGCTCAGCACAAGATGGCCAGCAAAATCAGCGTATGTTTACGCGTACCAGTCTTTGCTGCCCCTTCCCCATTCGCTACATTTTGCTTGTTAATTTTCCTGACACGTCCTCCTTCATACTAACTACTTCCTAACACCACACCTAAAAATTTTTTATCAGCATCACTGAAATATTTCTTTCTCTTCCCCTGTGAAGGCTCGAGTCCCATATATGGGACGGGACGACGCAAGATTGTTTTGTTCCTACATCTCCTCAGTCACTGCCCGCGCATTCCCCGAGTCGCCCTTACAGATGACGCATAACTGCTCAATCACTGTCTCGCGCATTCATTGCTTCTGTCTTCTCTTTTTTCTTTTCGTTCTCTATATTCTCGTTTCACATGTCCCAGCTATTTTTCCACCACTCTTACCTTATTCAGGTGTCCGCTTTCGCCGTTTCTCATTTCACACACACACACACACACACACACACACACACGCACATATATATATATATATATATATATATATATATATATATATATATATAAATCCAGTAGATCCTCCGTGAGCGGTCACAACGTGGTTTATTTCGACGTTTCGGCCTAGAGTCTGGCCTTCATCAGGATATATATATATTATATATATATATATATATATATATATATATATATATATATATATATATATATATATATATATATCTTTGTGCACTTCTTTCCTGTCTTCACGTTCCTGACATCATTGTGCCCTATTTACAAATTTTCGCGGGTGGATACTGTCAAAAATTCAAACGTGCGTATCCGACCCTTTGAATTGAGAGGGAACAGCGAACAGTTTCTCATACCTTTGCCCTTACTGGGGGAGCAATATCTTTTGTTTTACCTGAGTTATCATTGTAATTTCCTTTTTTCCATTTATAGGACAAGTTGATGCGATGTGCTGTAAGTGAATTTTCTTATAATACTTGTACGAGAACATCATCTAAAATAGAGCTTCTGTTTCGAGCATTAAGGAGATTTTTTTCAATCTCGTTGAGCCGCCCACAACCTTGTTTGGAAACAGCCTAGAGCAATACATACATACATACATACATACATACATACATACATACATACATACATACATACATACATACATACATACATACATACATACATACATACATACATACATACATACATACATACATGCATACATACATTCATACAAACATGCATGCATCCATACATAAATTCATACATACATACATACATGCATACATACATACCTACGTACGTACATACATACATACATGCATACATACGTACATAGATACATACATACATGCATACATACATGCATACATTCATTCATACATACATACATACATACATACATACATACATACATACATACATACATACATACATACATACATACATACATACATACATACATACATTACGTACATTCATACATACGTACATACATACATACATACATACATACATACATGCATACAAGCATACATAGGTACATACATACATACTTACATACATAGACTCATACATACATACATACATACATACATACATACATACATACATACATACATACATACATACATACATGCATGCATGCATGCATGCATACATACATACATACATACATACATTCATACATACATACATACATACATACATACATACATACATACATACATACATACATACATACATACATACATACATACATACATACATACATACATACATACATACATACATACATACATACATACATACATACATACATACATACATGCACACGTACATACACACATACATACATACATACATACATACATACATACATACATACATACATACATACATACATACATACATACATACATACATACATACATACGTACAGGTTTTCAGGTTTCAGGTTTATTCAGAATTGAAATAAAAGTGATACAAGTGCATGTGTTATGTACAAATACAGAAGGAGGTCTCAAAGTCGCGAGACTGTGAGTGAGACCTCCTATAAAATCATACATGAGAGATACAACGCCATACTAAAGAGTGGTAAGGAAAGAAAATTTAAAGTATACAAAATGTACAGATAAGCACGAAATAGCGAACGTAAGTTATAAAAAGTGTACAGCAAAGCATGCAAAAACTAACACAAAAATGCAATAACATTCACTCTGTATAATATCAAGCATTATTAAGGTAAGGATAGAAAAATTAAGATATACAAAACGTACAGATAAACACGAAGTAGCGAACATAAGTTATACAAGGTGTACCGATGAGCACAAAAAACTAACAGAAAAATGCCCTAACATTTAATTCATATATCATGCATTAAGAATTTAATAAGTGCGAACGCAAGCCTTTTTTAAACATTTGGAGGGATCTATTTTTGATCTCCAAAGGTAAAGAATTTCACAGGAAAACATGAAAGTTTTGTGGTAAACCTGCCATAATTAGTCCTAGGTTTGGGTAAAAGGAAGTTATTAGCCTTTGCAAAACGAGTATATCACAGCTGAGGAAACTGACTTGAATGTAGTAAAGGAATCGGAAGTTTTCCATTCACATATTTGTAAATAAGAATGCCGTGAAAATATTTAGCCAGCTTCTGAACTGATAAAATTCCATGCGAACAGAGTAAGGATGATGCATTGGACATGAAGCCACTGAACGTTATTATTTTCAATGCTTGGTTTTGAAGATGTTGGATGGCTGATAAATGAGTGGCATACGTATTTCCCCATGATGAAATGCAATAGATTATGTTGCTGTGAAAGAAAGCGTAGTAAAGTGACAACAATATTTCAAAACGAAAGAACGGGCGAACTTTTAGAAATATTCGAATGGCATATGCGGCTTTCCGCGTAAGCTCTAAAACATGTGAATTAAACTTTAAATGTTCATCTAATTTGACCCCGAAAAACATTGTACTAGAGGTAGAATGAATTTGAGTATCGCTTACGAAGACAGAGGGGTTCCTTGGAATAATTCGATTAGGTGACGAAAATACAACGAAGTTTGACTTTTTAGCACTTATGTTTAATTTATTCTTATTGAACCATTTAACGATATTTATCAGGTCGGTATTTAGTTCAAACAACATAGAGTCAACGTCTTTATCTGTAGTTAGTATAGTGGTATCGTCCGCATAGAGTATACAGGACGAATGTGCTAGACATTGATGAAGATCGTTTATATATATTAAAAATAAAAGCGGACCCAAAATTGAACCCTGTGGAACATCGATGTTTATGGTTTTAGGGTTAGAAAAGGTAACGGACACATATACCACCTGTTCTCGATCACGCAGATAGTTACGAATCAGTTCTCGTGGGACGCCAGATACACCAATTGATTCTAGTTTCTGAAATAAAATGTCGTGCGAAATATAATCAAATGCTTTTGAAAGGTCAAGAAAAACGCCTCCAACAACACAACCGGTGTCAATAGCATATTTAATTTCCTCTGTTAGCGATATCATGGCGAGTTCAGTTGAGTAACCGGGCCTGAAACCAAACTGTTTGTTAGAAAGAATGTGAAACTTGTCTAGATAACACCGTAAAGCTCCCGCAAAAAGCTTTTCTATGACCTTACTTAAGAATGAAATAATTGCTATAGGCCAGTAATTGGAGATTAAACGCTTGTCGTCTTTTTTAAAAACGGGAATAATTTTTGTTTTTTTCAGAGATGTGGGGAAAAACCCAGTTCCAAATACAAGATTTATAATATGACATAATGCATCACAGAATAAATGAGCTATCAGTTTTATGTCGGCAGCAAGGAACTTATCGAGACCAGCGCTTGTATTCCTAATACTATTGATAACGGTAAACACTTCCTCGGGTGACGTCGGATAAAGGAAGAATGAATGTGGTAATCGTGAACAAGTGTGTTCGAGGGGTGCTGTCGACTGAGGAATATCAATGCCGAATGAGTCATTAAAAGAGTTCGCGATATCAGATGGGTTATCGATCACACGTTTTTCTGAGTGAATTAAGGTTATATCTGATTGTACCGTAGTCCTGCCAAGAAAATTGTTTACAGTTTTCCACCGCTGCTTAACGTCATTTCCGGCTCGCTTTATTTTATCTTCGAAAAAAATTAATTTAGCGGCTTTAAGTAACTTTCCTAATGTGTTTGAATATTCCTTATAGCGCTTTTGAAGGTGAACATTGAAAGGGCACTTTTTCATCTTTTTGTATAAGTTATCCTTTTTCCGCAGACATTTTAACAGGTTAGGTGTCAACCACGGATTAATTGGGACAAGGTACTTTTTCTGCTTACTACTAATGTTGAAGCGGCCGTGACTGCATTTAAAATGATAGAGGAAAATTGTTGGTAGGCTATTTCAGCATTATTGCATTTCTTAACTGCCGACCAATCACACTGCTCGATGATGGAAATGAATGATGCAGTATTTAAGATATTCTTGAAGCATCCACTTATTTTATTGTTATTGGAGATGCCTATGCTTGCATAAATAAGATAATGATCTGTGATAGGCACCTCGATGACAGCTGCTTCAGGAGGACTAATGAGGTTAGACAAAATTTGATCTATGATAGTGCCATGGCCTTGAAGTGGAACACGAGTTGGTGCAGTTATGAGGCACTCGTATCCATACCCACTGAAGCAGGAAATGTATTCAGAAACATTTGCCTTGGTGTCATCCAGAAGATTGATATTCATATCTCCTAAAATCATCACCCGTTTCCTTTCTAATGACAGAGTTTTCAACGCCTCTCCTAAAGCTAGGCAGAACTCCACCACAGATGACGACAGAGAGCGATATATGCAGGCAACAACTGAATTCTTACTGTCTTGCGAAACATTTGGTTCATGAAGTTCGATCCACACGGATTCGCAACCAGGAATACTCAGTGCCAAGTCCAGTCGCCTATGATAGTGAAGGCATGAAGATATAAAAATATCTGCTCCACCATGTGCATCGCCGATTCAGTGACAGTATTCAGAAGAATAGGAAGGAAACAGGTCCCCGTCATATTCACAAAGCCACGTTTCACTGATGCAGATGATAGAGAACTGGTGACCAATGGCCGACAGCAATGAGGTAATATTATCATAATTTTTTCTTATACTTCGAGCGTTAAAGTGAATGAACGCCCTACATGGTTGAGACATCCGTGATGAGAGTTCACACGGTGAAATATACGCCATCCTGCAATTGGATAGACGCTACAATTGCTAATGTATGATATAACTAGGAGATAATGGACAGGTCGATCTCCGATTTTATGCGAAATACTCTGGTGTCAGTAGATTTCCTTGCTTTTATCTGACAGTTATAAGTCCAAAGAAACGCCCACTGTTTCTCTTTTTTGAGAACAAGTGCTTTAGCAAAAAGCTTCTTGTTATCCGGCGAGATGTGATCATTAACAAAGACAGCAGGGGTGCCCTCTCCAGAAATACCAAGAGCACGTGTATTCAAGCGAACTTTACGTGCCTTCCTAACGAACTCATTCTTTTGCTCTCGTGAACAGAAACGGGCCCCGATATTCTGTTGTCCAGACTTAGCTGGCACACTGTGAACAACGTCAAGATCAGTGCCTGATACAGGACAGTCGATTTTGTTACCAATTGACTGCACTATGGCAACACAGTCCTCCCCTTGGGAAGAAGGAACGCCCTTGATCTCGACGTTGTTCATCCGAGTGTACTGCTCCAAGTCCGCCACCTTCTTCTTTAAAGTCTCGTTCTCATTTTTCAAAGCTTTGTTAGTAGAACAAAGCTCCTGTTGTTGAGTACGGACAGTCTCTACAATGTCATTAAGCATTTTCAGGCCAGCATCCATACCTTTAACCTCTGAATTTAGAGCACCGAGATCAAATCCCGTCTCTCGAAGCTTCGTCGTAACGTCACCCACAATTCTGTCCACGAGCTTTGTCATTCGGCTGTCAAATTTTGCCTCAACGTCCTCGATTCTCTTAGCTAATTCGGCATTTGTAGGCATCGTGATACCACAAGCAGGAAACTTATTGAAGAACACAAGCGAACACACGAGCGTGCGAATAATACAAAGATCAGCAGCAGCAGCAGCAGCAGCAGCAGCAGCAGCAGCAGCAGCAGCAGCAGCAGCAGTGATTGCGGTATAATACAGACCTCAATACCAAGGGTTGCGTAAAGCCAACTGACCTGTAGAAGGCAGGAACAGCAATTAGACAAGTGTTCGCATCCGCAACCACCACTGCTTTGACACGGGCGTGCCTCCTGTCACTGCTTTTGATGCCTAGACTGAAGATCCACGCAGGCGCAGGACGACGACAGGAATGCTGGGAACGGTATATATGATGCGGCCAGATTATCCAGAATACAACGTTCCACGTTGACACGAGGATGATGAAATGACAGGTGCTGCAGCAGTCACTATCAAGACCCTGGCCTGTCTAAGACGAACACCAGTAGAAGGCAGGAACAGCAATTAGACGAGTGTTCGCATCCGCAACCACCAATGCTTTGACGCGGGCGTGCCTCCTGTCACTGCTTTTGGAACAGCAATTATGTATGTACGTAGATACATACATACATACGTACATACATACATTACTTACATACACGCATACGTACATACATACATACATGCATGCATGCATACATACGTACATACATACATACATACATACATACATACATACATACATACATACATACATACATACATACATACATACATACATACATACACACACATGCATACATACATACATACATACATACATACATACATACATACATACATACATACATACATACATGCATGAATGCATGCATACATACATACATTCATACGTACATACATGCATGCATGCATGCATACATACATTCATAGATACATACATACATACATTACGTACATACCTACATACGTAAGTACATACATACAGTCATACGTACATACATACATACATGCATGCATGCATACATACATACGTACATGCATGCATGCATACATACATACATACATACATACATACGTACGTACGTACGTACATACATACATGCACACATACATAAATACATGCATGCAAGTATACGTACGTACATACATACATACATACATACATACATACATACATACATACATACAAACATACGTGCGTACGTAGATACATACATATGTACATGAGCTTGTATGTACGTAATGTACGAATATATGTATGTACGAATAAGTATGTACGAATATATGTACACACATATATTCATACATACATACATGCATGCATGCATACATACATACATACATACATACATACATGCATACATACATACATACATTCATACATACATACATACACCCATACATACATACATTCATACATGCATACATACATACATACACGCATACATTCATACATACAAACATGCATACATACATACATACATACATACATACATACATACATACATACATACACACACATACATACATACATACATACATATATTCATACATGCATACATACATATATACATACATACATACATACATACATACATACATACATACATACATACATACATACATACATACATACATACATAGGTACGTACGTACATACATACATACATGTATGCATACATACATACACATACATACATACATACATACATACATACATACATACATACATACATGCGTACGTACATACATACATACATACATGCATACATACATAAATTCATACATACATTCATACATGCATGCATACATACATTCATACATACATACATACACACATGCATACATACACACATACATACATGCATGCATACATATATACATATGTACATTACATACATACATACATACTTGCATGCATGTATGCATACATACATACATACATACATACATACATTCATCCATACATGCATGCATACATACATACATACATACATACATGCATGCATACATACATACATACATACATACATACATACATACATACATACATACATACATACATACATACATACATGCATACATACATACATACATACATACATACATACATACATACATACTTTCAATCAATCAATCAATCAAACTTTATTTCAGGAATGCATACATTTACATGAATAAAATTCTACAGTACACAGGAGGTCCCGAAGTTAGAAAACTGTCGGGGGGACCTCCGTTAGAGAGTCAAGTGCGATAACAATGCAGCAAGCAGTGAAAAACACTTTGTACGAATTAAACAAACGTACATACATACATGCATGCATGCATGCATACATACATACATACATACATACATACATACATACATACATACATACATACATACATACATACATACATACATACATACATACATACATACATACATGCAAGCATACATACATACATACATACACACACATACGTACGTACGTACATATATACATACACACATGCATGCATACATGCATGCATACATACATACGTACGTACATACATACATACATACATACATACATACACACACATACATACATACATACATACATACATACATACATACATACATACATACATACATACATACATACATACATACATACATACATACATACATACATACATACATACATACATACATACATACTGTTACAAGCTGCCACTCTAGCGTCGCCAGTGCGAAGTCGGCGACGGGAATGACAGCAGGTTAGTTCGTTCCGTACGCAAGACGAGACAGTGAAGAGATCAGAGACGTGATAAAACAAAACCAACTTTGCTCTAGTGATATTGCAGCACACGGGATCTAGTACAACGCTTCAATACAACTAACAAAATGCATCAACACTTGATAAAACAAAAAATACAGATAAAAACACAATAAATCAGCTTACGCGAGAGAACTATTACAAACTACACAAACTAACAACAATAGAACTACGGAGGAGAAAGTTCGAAGATATAAACAGGTGAAGGCATACGTGTGATGGCCGGCAGCGTTGCGTCCCCGACGATCGGATGCGAGAAGTCGAAGAGAGTTCTGGCACGACTGCGATGTCGGCGGTGTTGCAACGCTGCTGGCTCCGGGAGGCTAGTGCTTGCAGAGAACCTCGGGCAGGTTGAGCTAACTCGAGGCGAAGTCCCGATGTCTACGTTGCAGACGTTAATATCGCGTCACAACTAGACGAACGGCTAAGCTTAGGTGGCCAGCCGATACAGAGCCACACTAAAAACTTCTAGAAGAGATGCTTGTTGATCTGTTTCTAGACCATGTTGGTCAGCGACTAGTCTGCCTAGCAGGGCAAAATCATGCACTTAAATCCCTCTCGTGTCCCCTCGCTCTCTTCCTTGGGGACAAGAGATCTCTACATGGGACCAATCATGCGCGTTTCATTGTTGGAAACTCCGCCCCAAAAATATATTGACCACACCCCTTTTTATTTAGGAAAGGGCCCTCAACTAGCGAGAGTGACAACCTGTTGGGGTGCTGTCATAGGGCTTGGCCATCAGAAGTTTTCCCGTGGGAACAGTCAGACTGTTTGGCTCTCAGCTGGTGCGTCCCGTAGTCTAATCCTTGTTCGGGATACATCACGGCCTTCCACAACCCTGCAGACCCCGCCGCAGATACAAAGGAACAAACGTCGGCGGCGACGTTCGAAGAAGAGCACCCATTCTGCACTTCCCGGCTCTCTTTCATGCGCCCGCCGTTCCCGCCGGTCAGCGGGGTAGTACGGCGCCCGTTAATTGCCGTGACGCCGGGTCGCAAAAATGGCCGTCCGTGACACATACATACATACATACATACATACATACATACATACATACATACATACATACATACATACATACATACATGCATGCATGCATGCATGCATGCATACGTACGTACATACATACATACACACACACACATACATACATACATACATACATACATACATAAAAACGTACGTACATAAATACATACATGCATGCATACATACATACATATACATACATACATACATACATACATACATACATACATACATACATACATACATACATACATACAAACAAACATACATACATACATACATACATACACACATACATACAAGCATGCATGCATGCATACATGCATACATACAAACATACATACATACATACAGGCATACATACATACCTTCATAAATACATACATACATACATACACACATACATACATACACACATACATACATACATACATACATACATACATACATACATACATACATACATACATACATACATACATACATACATACATACATACATACATACATGCATGCATGCATACATACATACATACATACATACATACATACATGCAAGCATGTATGCATACATACATACGTACGTACATACATACATACATACATACATACATGCCTGCATGCATGCATACATACATTCATTCATTCCTTCATTCATACATACATACATACATACATACATACATACATACATACATACATACATACATACATACATACATACATACATACATACATACATACATACATACATACATACATACATACGTACATACATACTTACATACATACATGCATGCTGCATACATACATACATACATACATACATACATACATACATACATACATACAGGCATACATACATACATTCATAGATACACACATACACACATAGATACCTACATACATACTTGCATGCATGTATGCATACATACATACATACATACATACATACATACATACATACATACATACATACATACATACATACATACATACGTACATACATACATACATACATACAAAGAACCTTGTTTGAACAGCAGAGGGACTAGTGGAACGAGGTCCTGAAGCCCCCTCAACCAGACGGCACCTCCACCCAGGTCGGCACAGGCAGGTGAAAACCCTCCACGATGTCCGGGCCCTCCAGACAGCCAGTAGTTGTAGACCCAAGTCCGGGCTGCGTAAGCTCCACCGCCACGAGTCATCATCACGTAAATCAGCGCCCACATTCGCAGGGCACTACGAGAGCATGAAATAATTTATATTTTGCAAGACGACTAAGGTTGCACGGTGGGCTTGTTGGTTATTCATGTTGTTCGAGGTATAGCGCATCCAGGACGGGACAGAGAAGAAGACACAGAACACATATACGGCGTGTATGGGTTCTGTGTCTTCTTCTCTGTCCCGTCCTGGATGCGCTATACCTCGAAGAATTCGCAAGACGCTACGAACAACCTCGACGGGTTCTGTGGCTGGTGGTACAGTGTGGTACAGGATGCGGTTGAATAGCTAACTAAACCTTCAGCAAAGAAAAAGATCTTTATGACATTATGCAAAGTACTTATAATTAAAAGCCCCGCCGCGGTGGTCTAGTGGCTAAGGTACTCGGCTGCTGACCCGCAGGTCGCGGGTTCAAATCCCGGCTGCGGCGGCTGCATTTCCGATGGAGGCGGAAATGTCGAGGCCCGTGTGCTCAGATTTGGGTGCACGTTAAAGAACCCCAGGTGGTCAAAATTTCCGGAGCCCTCCACTACGGCGTCTCTCATAATCATATAGTGGTTTTGGGACGTTAAACCCCCACAAATCAATCAACTTATAATTAAAAAACCGAGCGCATATTTGAAATCGCCACGTAAATGTATATTGACCCACCAAGTTGAATTAAAATCAATCAAGAGTTTTAAACAGCCCTAACGTGGAACGGGCTTCCTTTTGAACAATCGAATGCCATGCGAGCGAATTCTTGAGTGGCTGATTCCACAATGTTATATTCCTCATAGAACAATGTTCTTGGCGAGTCTGAGGAAAGTCAGCGCAATGAGTGTTTGAGTATGGAGACGATTCTGCCATCAAGCGATTTTATTGGATGAAATAAATAAATTTTAGCACTGGAAATCTACAAACCCTTACGTAAGCTTTTACACCTGCAGTCGCAATGAGAAACGATGCCTCCTTTTCGACTGTTTTTAATCAATCACATTAGTGAACACGATGAATCAGCCAGAACTTTCTATGTTTGAGTGTACATACGAACAAATACTTGGGGGAAATTCATCTGCAATCTTACAAAAAGGCGTATTTGTGTATTTTATCAAATCTGGAGCAATTCGCATGCCACAACAATCAACTCAAAGTGTAAGAGGATGACGTGTTCGAGTGGTACACTATCTACGATTGTTATATTTCGCGGTACAAAACAATTTGATGGTTGCTTAAACTCCCTTTAGTATTTGAGCGAGATTATTTTATACACAATGACAGCTAGCTGTTATAAAATCACAAGAAGGTGCCATATTGTCCACCGCCGCCAGAGTCCGTAACAGTTATCACATGAAAAACGAAAAAACTAAATAAGAAAAATAATATCCATATTAGGACGAGGTTTGAACCGGTGTCCGCTCCATGCCAGCCCAGTATTCAGCCATCAAGCCAAATGTTTTTTTTTCTTTTAGTTTGTTTTTGAGTCACGCTGGTGCTGAAAATTTCTTTGCACAATACTCCTGTTGAAGCGTTATGTCGGAAAGGAACCACGTTAACATACGCGATATACCTTGGCAGAAGAATAAGATAACAACCAAGGTGCCACAGAAGGGGAATTGTGTAAGTAGGCGTTCCGCAATGTGAAATGCATGACGAGCTCATCGCTGCATGTTTCGAGCCCATCACAAAGGGTTAAGGCATAATTGTTCATCTTCACCAGCCGCCGAATCAATGAATGTAGCATAGTGCGTACCTTGCGAGAGTGCTTGTATTATATTAGCGCGAAGAGTTCAACAGGTTCTAGAGAGTGTGCTCTTCGAGCTTTCGCCTGTGATTGTGCTCCGCTTCGAGCGGAGGTCGGGCACACTTACAATAATTTTCAAGAATAGTAAAATTGAGAGAGAGACAAAGAAACGAGAAAAGATGAAGGCAGGGAGGTTAACCAGATGCTAGTATCCGGTATGCTACCCTGCACTGGGGTTGGGGAATAGGGGGTTGAAAGAGAAAGGGAGAGTTAAAAAAATAAATAAGAGAAAAACACCGACACACACGCACACACAAAATCAGTCCACTCAGAGGCGTTCCGACAGGCCAGTAGTTCGTAAGAAGCCCAGTAGTGCTTGCACGGCTTTCTTCTGTGACGATGAGTCATGACGATGGCGCCGTATCCTTTTTTCTGACAGCGGCTGGTCATCTAACCTCTTTAGTTTATTAGAAAGGTGTTGTCTTTCCAGGTTGTATTTCGGGCAGTCACACAGTATATGTCGAATTGTTTCTTCATCTCCGCAGTGTGCACAGTCGGCGGTGTCGGCCATACCTATGCGGAACGCGTACGCACGGGTAAACGCGACTCCCAACCATAGTCTGCACAGAGCAGTAGCGTCGCTTCGTCGAATTTTTGTTGGAAGCTGCATGCTTAACGTTGGATCAAGGGATCGTAATCTTGCATGCGTAAAGAGAGGCTCATTTCAAAGAGCCATGGAGCGTTGGCGAGCAAGCATGCGGAGCCTCCTAGCAGCGTCCGTTCTTGAGAGAGGTATTGACTGGTCGTTGTCTTCTGTATGGGCTGAACGGGCTGCTTGATCAGCTCGTTCGTTACCGATAATTCCTCAGTGGCTTGGCAACCACTGAAATATAACGTGGTGCCCTTTCTCTGTTATGTGGTGTAGCATTTCTGCTGTTTCAAATACCAACTGCTCGTGTGGACCACGGCGTAGATTTGACAGAAGTGACTGCAGTGCCGCCTTGCAGTCGCAAAAAATCGTCCACCGTTGCGTGCTTTGGTCGTTAATGAAACGCAGCGCAGCGCGAAGCGCTGCAAGCTCTGCTGCCGTTGTTGTGGTTGCATGAGCTGTCCTGAATTTGATGGTTGTGGCGTGCGTTGGAATAACGACCGCCGCAGTTGAGCTGTTTGGCAGGACGGAGCCGTCGGTGTAGACGTGGGTGCAGTCTTGGTACTTCTCGTAAAGCAGAAGTAATGCGAACTGCTTGAGGGCTGGTATTGAGAAATCACCTTTTTTCTGGATGCCTGGTATTGTCAGGTAGATGACTGGCTGTTTGAGGCACCATGGAGGAATTGAAGGTCTCGCCGCGGGCGTAAAACCAGTTGGTAGGGAGTCACCATGTGTAGTTATTGTTCGACAAAAGGAAGTATGAGGTCTATCCACTGGTAGAGAGGCTAGGTGGTGATGGGGATTCCAGCCCACATGCCTTATGTGTATCCTCAAAGCTTCAATTTCAATATGGGTCTGCACGAGGTGGTCTTCGGCTATAGCTATAGTCGCCATTGTTGAGGCACCCTGAGGCAGACCTAGACATATTCGAAGCGCCTGTGCCTGAACGCTTTGTATCATGCGTCGACTTGTTTTGCTGGCGTTTGATAATGCAGGCAGACTGTATCGAAAAAAGCCAAAAAAAGCACCCTGTACAGTCGTAACATAGCATTAGGCTGCATTCCCCAAGTCTTTCCAGCGAGAAACTTGAAAAGATGACATGTGCCTGTCAATCGCTTTTTCAAATACGACACATGAGGGCTCCATGATAAGTCTCTGTCGACTATGACACCCAGAAATTTGTGAGATCGACGATATGGTATATTTTGACCGTTAATTGATACTCTGTAATTTGACATGGGTTTGCGCGTAAATGCCAGAAGAATGCACTTTCCGGAGGAAATTTCCAGGCCTCGATTGCGTAGATACAAAGCAGTTGAAGTAGCAGCTCTCTGTATTCTCGCTCGTAACTGCAGGAGAGTTACCGCAGATGTCCATATGCAGATGTCATCAGCGTATGTTGATAGATAAATATTGTTTGGTAGGTGCGTATGGAGAGCGATTAGTGTTCTATTGAATAGCACGGGGCTCAGTACACCACCCTGAGGGACACCACGACAACTGAAATGTGTAGACGTGTTCCCAGTCTCTGTACTCACGAAATAGGATCGCATTTGGAGGTAACTGCGTATCCACTTAGACATTCGGCCACCCACTCCAATCTCTTCTAGTGCGGCAAGGACGGATTCATGTGTCACGTTATCATAGGCTCCTTTGACGTCAAGGAACAGAGAGGCGCAAAGACGCTTATGGCCTTTCTCGTGTTCAACGTACGTGACTAGGTCGATGACGCTATCGATTCATGATCGACCACGTCGAAAGCCAGCCATGGCATTTGGGTAGATCTGATGATACTCCAAGTACCACTCGAGTCGGCCGAGAATCATTCTCTCCATCACTTTACCCACGCAACTGGCCAATGCAATCGGGCGATAGGAGGAGAGTTCCAATGGTGATTTGCCAGGTTTCAGTAATGGTACTAGACGACTAGTTTTCCAACTTAACGGGACAGTGCCCTCTAGCCAACAATCATTATATAACTGAAGTAGAGCTATTCTCGCGCGCTCACCCAGATGACACAGGGCTCTGTAGGAGATTCCGTCAGGTCCTGGTGCAGAGGTACGTTTGCATGAAGCGAGTGCTGCTTTGAGCTCCTGAATGGTGAACAGGAAGTCCATAGAGGAATCACGTGGTGGCGGACAACTTCTCGAAAGTGGTGAGCTGCTGATGGCTGTAGTTTGCCCTGATAATCCGGCACAGAACTCTTCAGCAACGTCCACATCTGGTCGATTTTGGTGAAGGGCTAAGGCCTTGAATGGTGACTTCTGAATGGGCGATGACCGCAACCTCTAACCGTCGTCCATATGTGCAATAAAGGCTTACGAGGGTCGAGTGACTCGCAGAAAGTAATCCAGCGTTGGAATGCTAGCTTGTCCAACCGACGTTTGATCTTCTTATACATACGTCTAGCAGTCCGTAAATCTTCTATGTCCTTCGTGCGCCGGTACCTTCTTTCAGCTCGTCGTCGCAAGGCTCGAAGCCGCTCCAGCTCTATGTCGATGTCCATGAATCTTACAGGGCATGGGATCGTACACACAGTCTCTTTTACAGTGCTCTTGATGGCCTCTTGTAAATCGTATATATGTTCTTGGCATTGGTCTTCCATACGAGACTGAATTTTTTTCCAGTCCACTCTTTTAACCATGTCGCGCACTTTAGGAGGCGACAATCCTCTTATCTTGACATATGTTGGAATGTGATCACTCCCGTGCGTTTCTGTATCCGTGAACCATTCAGTATGTTTCACTAGGCTTCGCGAAACAAAGGCCAAGTCGAGACAGCTACTATATGTGGAGCCACGTAAAAATGTAGGACTGCCGTCGTTCAGTAACCAAAGTTGGTTGTCGGAGGCAAAAGAAACCAAGCTTCTGCCCTTCATGTTGGTATTCTGACTTCCCCATAATGTATGATGAGCGTTAAAATCCCCGATGATAACACACGGGTCAGGAGTTAACGCTATGATGTCTCGTAGTCTTTTTTGATCGAAACGGCTTGATGGTGATAGGTATGCGCCAACCACTGTGATGTTGAGCCTCCTCTTTTTCACTCTTAAGCATACGTATTGGTTTCCGTCATGAGGTGGTATAGGTTGAAAGATGTAAGTGAGGTCTCGGCGAATGTACACCAGAACCTTGCTGCTTTCAGTAACAGTAGACGACATAAAAGGTTCGTATCCCGAGAGTCGTATTGCACTCGATAAGTTCGGGTCACAGATAACGATTACGGGAAACATATTGACGTACACAAATTGACGAAAGTCACCAATGCGCGATCTCAGTCCCCTGGCGTTCCACTGCAGTATTGATGCTTTACGAACCTCATCCCTGAAAGACAAAGGTGGGTTAGCCATGGTCTACTCTAGGGCTGCTAGCACTGGAATAAGCGCGTCCAGCACTTGAAGGGCACTTTTGGCTGACGGTGTATTCATGTCGCTTAACAACATGCGAATGTTGTCCACTAATGATCTTAGCATCACCATCACGCGATGATCTGGCTTCCCGGCTGTTGCAGCATTTTGTGCTTGTTCTTGAGGCGGCTTCTGTTGAGGCTCAACAGGTCGTGTAGGCGGCTTCTGTTGAGGCTCAACAGATCGTCTAGGCTGAAGGGGTGGCCATTCCTTTGGAGAGAGAGATCTTCCGGCATCTTCTCTTTCAGCGCAGATGTTTGCCGTGCTAGGAGCCGCGCCTGTCGATTTCACCTGAGTTTCTGACTTTCTCGTCAGATTTTGCACTGTCCTTCGTGAGGACCTTCGACGATGGCGGCGCCCTCGCCTTACTTTTTGCGCAGCTTCTCTGTGAGTCGAGTTGTCTGGCACCATTTGCCTCAGAATATGAATCTCTTTCTTAATTTGAGGACAGTCCTTGGAGGAAGCACTGTGAGCTCCTTGGCAGTCGGGGCATTTCAACGTAGTTGCATTACAGTCGTCTTCTGAGTGGTGTTCAGCGCATCGGGGGCACACTGCGGAATTTCTGCAAACGCCCTTCACGTGGCCAATCTTCTGGCACTTGAAACACTGCATAGGCTTCGGAATAAATGGGCGAATCTGGTGACGGAAATGGCCAACCTTCACTTAAGAGGGAAGACAGTCACCCTTGAATGTTACTCGCACACAACGAGAGTTGCCTAGGCGACCAGCAAGCACAATGACGTTGTTTTCGCTCACTGGTTTTATCAGTACAGGAAGATCTTCATTGGTGATTTCAGTGTCTATGTCTTAGATAACTCCTGTTACGGTGTCACCATTCGTTGGTATGATGGATCGGACTTCGATGTTTCCCAGCTCCGACACATGCTGTAGCGTGTTCAGTGCACTCGGGTTCCTCACGTCGATTGCCAAAATATTCTTCCTCGTGTTTATCCTGATGTCCTTAATCTCGTTAGGCACAATGTTTTCAAGGTACAAGGACAGTGCTTGCCTGTTGAGGAAGCGTAGATTGGCAGTAGTAGTCTGCGGCACAAACAGAATGGAGTGAGGCCATCGCTGAGGCGCTGTCCGCACAGTGGCTGTACTTGATTCCGATGATGCGTTCATGATTCTCCATTTGGCCTTATGGTAGATCACAGGTTAGAAGCCGTCTTCCGAGGACTCGTAGTCTGATGCAGAGTACGGTTCGGTGTCCTCGCTCTCACTAGATGGATTACCACGCTTTCTTGAAGCAATGCCTGTGGATTAACTGGTACCGGGCGGGATCTCCGGGGATTGTACATCCATGACCGCGATGTAGGGGGCTGGAGACTCCGCTGTTGCGCTGTGGAACGCAGAAAATACAGCACAGACCGAAAGATGTGTTCCACAAGAGAATCACTTCGTCTTCCTTGTCTAGTAAAATTGAATGATTACGCGTCTTATGGGCTTGCTTTGTGACAGGTATTCACTTGTTTTCTCGGTATAGCATCTCCCAAATATTGAACTGGATTCCTCGTCCTCAGATAATCCGCCGTACCTAGCTGTTAAAACTTGAAATGTCTTACGAAACCACTTTTAACATTAGAAGTATCTTGTAGTAGCTTGATTAAAGGATAAATTTAATGACATATACTATTTTGAAAAATGTTCTTACTGCAAAGGTTACAAAAAAAGTGAATCTGACAAAATATCCAAAGTCTTTAACTTCACTATACCAAACACGGAGGCTTATGTGGATGACATAAGGACCGTGTAGCCCAAAAGATACGATCCTTCTAAACAGTATTCCACGCACTCTTCCACAAAGGTTAAACTGGTATTGTAAATACAGTTCACCTATTATTCGAGACGGCTCAGTGCTCTCCCATAGTTGAGTACCAAGTACTTAAAATCGTAAAACACGTTTTCTAAAGACAAAAAATAGAATTGTGAACTCTATATCCTGTGCTATTGTTAGGAATCAACACATTGCCTCCACGCGGAGGCAATGTATTGATTAGGAATCAATACATTGCCTCCCCTGAGCCCGTTGCACTCTTCGAGCTAATATAATACAAGCACTCTCGCAAGGTACGCACTATGCTACATTAATTGATTCGGCGGCTGGTGAAGATGAACAATTATGCCTTAACCCTTTGTGATGGGTTCGAAACATGCAGCGATGAACTCGTCATGCATTTCACATTGCGCAACGCCTACTTACACAATTCACCTTCTGTGACGCCTTGGTTGCTATCTTAATCTTCTGCCAAGTTATATTGCGTATGTTAACGCGGTTCCTTTCCGACATAACGCTTGTACAAGAGTTTTGTGCGAAAAAATTTTCAGCACCAGCGTGACTCAAAAACAAACTAAAAGAAAAAAAAACTTCTGGCTTGATGGTTGAATACTGGGCTGGCACGGAGCGGACACCAGTTCAAACATTGTCCCAATATGGATATTATTTTTTATTTAGTTTTTTTTTACTTTTTCATGTGATAACTGTTACGGACACTGGCGGCGGTGGACAAAATGACACTTTGTTGTGATTTTATAACAGCTAGCTGTCGTTGTATATAAAAATAATCTCGCTCAAATACTAAAGGGAGTTTAAGCAACAATCAAATTGTTTTGTACCGCGAAAATTTATGCAACTGTGAAAGAAAGCACGCAGTAGTTTTTAACACTGACCAGTCTCCATTCAGCGGGTAGAATTGCCAGCGCAGGATTAACGCGAGCATGGGGAACCTCACCCCTCTTCCCCCCTAATCAATTGAAGCGCTAAATATGCCCCCTATATTGACTTAGGATGACGGCGGGGGATGACGAGAGGCGCTGCGATCAACTGTCACCCCCACCTCCCCTCTTGATGGGGAACTCAGCGCAAGGATATATACACCAAACTGCCTAGTCCTCGGCAAACGCGCTGCAACAAATGCGCATCGGTGCAGGTGATGATGACTTGCTGTAAAAATGTAAATAAAACCGACAGAAGGACGAGAAAGCAACTTGCAAATTCTACAAGTGACTCGGTGAAAAAGGAAGCCCCAATCCACTTTTCATGGGTGGAACTGGCAACCCTGCACTTATCCCACGTATTGTGGAAATTGATGCAAGTAGCTGCCTACGCATTATTATTATTATTATTATTATTATTATTATTATTATTATTATTATTATCTTTGAACAGATTTGAGCAAGGTATAGGCGCAAGTCTTTGTGCAAATTAATTAGTCGTGCTCAGATTGTGGACTTACCAGGGATGACAATTAAATTGACGCCAATAGGCGTCAATTTTTTTTAACGCTGCGCCGGAGCTTACATGCTACGGCGCAGCGTTAGCAGTGACGTAAGAGCAGATACGTCACTTTTGTCGAAACGAAATGGAGGCGAAGCTAAGATGACATGCACATCACTACTAGCGATTGTTGGCTTATATTCCTACTGATTCGACAGACGAATTACTACCGCTTGCTGAGTCAGCGCATACGTGGTGCTCATTCTATTGTTAAAAACACCAACCATGCAACCGAAGTTGACTTTGCCCTTATATGGCGGCTGTGTTTTAGGGTGTTTTCTTCTTTTCTTATGTTTCATATACTGGCGTGACTGCGGTACAACACTTGACAAGAACGCAGAATCGCCTGTTGGGTTCCGACCTGAATCGTCATTCGTGTACTGTGTTCCATTGGGCCTTTTTGTTATCCCTAAAATGCCGCCGATGCCGTATTATTGTCATGAAAGTTTTCACAAGGAGCCTGTCATCACGAAAATATGGCGTCGGCGTCAATCCGTTTCCCTGCTTGGACTAACTACCAGCTGGAACGCATCTGCACCACAGAGTTTACACGCGATGACCGTGCGACTGGTTGCGCACGTCTGAGCGTCGCACGGAGCATGGCCTTCATCGACACTGTCTCCTTCTACTTGAAACTAAGGGTGTGCCATTAGAAGCTTGTGTTCCGCTTAATGTTGTGTACCGTATTTCATTGGTTTGCACACGCGTTAATAAGCCGAAATGCACCTCAGGAAATGAACGCGTGGAAAAACTAGGGGTTCACTACGCTATTCAGTGATAAGCCCTCCTTGCCTTCGGTATCAATATGCCCACTGCCCAGCATAAGGAAAAGGTTGAAATATTTTCTTAAAACAATTATCTCGTGCGGGCATTTTAGGGGCGACGCTCCTTACGCGGCACTCGTTTGTCCCTCGTGGTTGTGCGTAGCATGTCCTACGCTTTGACCTGCAAGATGGTGCCGGTGGGAGATTCCTCCTGTGCGTTGTTGAACAACGAAAAATTCGCAGCGTGTGCGTTCACTAAAAGCCGAATTCTGTTGTCTCTCATTCCCCGTTAGCAGCCATTGGCAAGTCGATTGAGCACTATCTGACAAGAAAAGGTTGTTACGTTATACTCGCTGGGCGTAACCTCCTCGGTTTTAGAAAAGTTTAGCGAGCGTTGGGCCGCGGCTGCATGAATACAGTGAACTAGTATATACCATGAACTTGAGGTGGTTAAAGGTGGGAAGTAGACCCGAAGCGCAAGCCGTAAGAAAGCGTGCGTGTGCCAGCTCTCATACAGTCCTTGGAATGTCCGCTGGATGGCGGTGCTTCTATATATGGGGAATATATGATGAAAACATGCGAGATGGTGGTACTTGGAGTGTTGACTAGGTGGACATATGGACACACAGGCAGATGCATGGACGGACGCACGGATGGCTGCACGGAAGGATGGACGCAGGGATGGACGCAGGGATGGACGCATGGATGGTCGTGCGGATGCACGAACAGGCGCACGCACAGACGGTCACACAGACGAACACATGGATGGACGGAAGCAAGACCGATTGGAAGGACGGATGCTTCGCCCCAATGTCCATCATTCATCTCGTGGATTTACTGAGATTTGTTTCGTTCATACAAACCCAGAAACTCCATCAGAAAAAAACTTAGTTACAAGTTGCAGTCATTCGCAAGAGTACAGTATAGTCGTGCAGTCGTCGCAGCGGACACATTGGAGAGATAATGGCCGGCCAACGACCAACAACGGTTGCAAACACAATTTTTCGCATATAATGTTTGCCCATGGTGCTAAATTCAAGTTTGAAAAGCTGGGTTTCATTGCGTACGAGTATCTTGCCAGCCCAGATCACCTAAGTAGCAGATAATATGGAGAGAGAAAGAGAGAGAGAGAATATAAGAACGCTACGGAGGTGAACTACGTCCAGGTTGCTATCGTACACGGGGAGTGGGGAATAAGGGAGTTAAATAGAGCAAGAAAAAGATGCACATTTCACACCCCACACATGGCAGGGTTTCACAAGCGGTAACTCAGTGATGTTACCTTCAAGAATCGTAGATATAGAGAACGAGAGAAATGGAGCGGAAAGGCAGGAAGGTTAACCAAGATTGCCTCGGTTAGCTACAATACATTTACAGTGGAAGATTGGGGGAATGATAGAAATTGAAGAGATAGAGAAAAAAAGATGTATAATATGAGAGTGATAGGTAAAAAAAATTCGGATTATTCCACGTACCTGGCCATCGACGTTCTGCGAAGCACGCGGAGGAATGGTGACCGTGTAGCAATTATTTATTGAGCGTGAAGTCATGAAATGACACTAAATGTATGTACAAATATTGCACGCACAGACATATCTATAACCAGTCGTGTATATATATATATATATATATATATATATATATATATATATATATATATATATATATATATATATATATATATATATATATATATATATATATATATATATATATAATATATATATATATATATATATATATATATACTATATATATATATATATATATATATATATATATATATATATATATATATATATATATATCCGCGTGACATACGATGATGATCACTACAATCGTTTGGTCATACAGATGAAGACGAAGTGCATAGTCAGCGCTCACACTATTTTCTCCCCTTCGCGAAAGAGGGCAGCAAGTTAGAAAGGGTGTGGACGCCGAATATATCGTTTCAGTAGAGAGACTTGGGCGATCTCGGTGTGGCGGCGACGGTGATCAGGAGCCGCGTTGACAGGAGCAACGCGATAGTGTACTTCAGATGTTCGTTCCAGGACGGTGTATGGACCAAGATATCGGTGAGGGAATTTTTCGCAGAGCCCAGGTACACGAACAAGTTTCCACAAAAGGACTTCGTCGCCTGGGCGGAACACAACAACTCGACGCTTCGCATCAATGTCGATTTTTCTCTTGTCCTGAATGGTAGCAGTGTTGGCGCGGGCGATTTCACGGAAGCGGGCGACGCGAGCGGCGAACTCTTCCGGGAGAGATGAAGATGGATTGGAAGATGTGGACAAAAAGGTGGTGTCCAGAACAAAAGTCGGTACACGGCCATACACGAGAAAAAAAGGGCTGAATGTCGTCCTACGCTGTATGGCAGTGTTATATGTGAACGTGACGAAAGGAAGTAATGTGTCCCAGTTTTTGTGATCTGGTTGCACGTACATAGAGATCATGTCGGAGAAAGTTCGGTGAAAACGCTCAGTCAGACCATTAGTTTCGGGGTGATACACTGATGTGGTCTTGGGGATGGTGTTAGAGGCTTGTAAGACTTCAGCAAGGACATGTGAAAGAAATGTCTTGCCACGGTTACTAAGGAGCACACGATAAGCCAGTGAGCCGATCGATGATTGTGCGGCAGTAGGTATCGGCATGTTAGAGGGAGGCGAGATCTGTGGACGAAAGAAGGTCCGCCGAGGCAACTAACTGTTTCGAAGCAGCAGCCGTCTGTTTGGTCACTTTGGCGGGCGGTGACGAACAGATGGAAGGTGACACTTCGACACTTTGCGAGGGCGGGCAACGGGACAAAGCGTCGGCATCTTGGTGCTCTCGGCCCGACCTATATGTGACGCTGTAGTCATACTCTTGCGATCGTAGTACCCAACGGCCAAGGCGTCCCGACAAATTTTTGAGAGACGATAACCAACACAAAGAATGATGGTCAGTCACTATTGTGAAATGCCGGCCGTATAAGTAAGGACGAAACGTTTGTATGGACCACACGATGGCGAGACATTTTTGCTCAGTGATACTGTAGTTTCGCTCTCACCAGGTGACAGAGTACAGCTCGCGTAGGCCACGACTTGTTCTTCGGAAGCGCGGTTCCGCTGAAGAAGGGCAGCACCAATGACAAGTCCACTTGCGTCAGTGTGTAGCACAGTAGGTGCTGCAGGGTCAAAATGGCAAAGCACTGGCCGTGATGTGAGGCATCGCTTGAGGGTGTGAAAAGCGACTTCGCAGTAATCCGACCAGACAAAGGGTGCGCTCGTGGTCAGAAGTTTGTGCAGAGGAGCCGCAATAGTAGCGAAATTACGTACAAAGCGGCGGAAATACGACGCTAAGCCAAGGAAGTTGCGGAGGTCTTTCTGTGTGGTTGGTGTAGGCAAGTGCAGTACCGCGGCAACCTTGTCGGGATCGGGCTCAACGCCATGCTTACTGACGACGTGACCTGATACCTTGATGCTGTGACTGGCAAACCGACACTTCTTAGTGTTGAGCTGGAGACCGGCCTTAGCTAAACACGTGAGGACTTTGTCTAGCCGTTCCTGCTGCTGTGAGAAGCTAGACGAAAAGATGAGAATGTCGTCCAGGTAGCAAAGGCAGGTCTTCCATTTTAATCCCCGCAGTACCGTGTCTATCATCCGTTCGAATGTGGCTGGGGCATTGCACAGGCCGAAAGGCATCACATTGAATTCATAGAGCCCATCTGGCGTAGCAAACGCAGTCTTCTCTTTATCAGACTAGTGCATTGGAATCTGCCAATAACCGGAGCGCAAGTCGAGACTCCAAACTACTCGGCACCTTGTAAAGTATCAAGAGCGTCGTCAATGCGAGGCATTGGGTAGACGTCCTTACGAGTGATTTTGTTGAGTGGTTTGTAATCAATGCAAAACCGTACTGAGCCATCCTTTTTTTTTCACTAGCACGACAGCGCGCGAGTATGTCGTTGACTTGATCTTCTATAAGCTTGCGTTCAGAAGCCGACACACGGTAAGGGCGGCGGCGAATCACACGGGATCCATCGGTGTCGATACAATGGGCGGTCACTGTTGTTTGACCCAGACCTTCGGAACAAACGTCAAAGCAAGTTTTGTGCTTCATTAATAACGCTTGCAAGGATTCAGTTTGCAAGCCATCAGAGATGAACGAGAAGGATGAGGCCCAGCATGAGACCGTGGAGGGGTGGGTGACCGACGGGATGTGGACGGATACGGTGCGGGATCGTATTCATCGGGTCTCGGGGCAAAGTCTCTCTCGTAAGCTGAGTAACCACGTCGTTCATCCTGCTGACGGCGGCAGCAGAAACGGGATATATGACCCCTTATGCCACAGTAGAAGCAGATGGGGCGCGGAGGACGCCATGTAGAATAGTGGCGTGGCCTTGGCGCTTGCGTTGTCACCGCAGCCACATGGTCGCATCCGTCGTCCGCAGGCACAGTTGGAACTGGTGCCGGGGCCCGCGATGCAACTTCTGCGTACGAAGGCACTGGGAAGCGCACAGGAGACGGGGCATGTGCAGCGCTTGTCATTGATGCCAGTTCGTCCTTGATTATATCTCGCAGGTTGGGAGGATGTGTGTGGACAGATGCAACGGTAGGGTTGCCTGGAATAAGGCCGTGAAAATCTTCTCTGATAATTGTGCGGATAAGGGCCTGCAATTAATGCTCTTTGGTAAAGCGAGCGTCGCAGGAGGCGTGTGGAAGGCGCATGGAATGAAGCGCGTCCAGGCGTTGGCATGTAGTGATGACGTCCCGGACGGTAGTCGGATTCTGGATCACGAGAGCATTGAAGGCCACAGAGCTGATACCTTTCAGTAGATGTCGGATGCGATCGGCCTCCGTCATGTCATTTTGTGCTCGGCGACAGAAAGCCAGAAAATATCTTCAATGTACGACGTATACGATTCGTCGTCCCCCTGGATGCGGGTTGCGAACTTCTGTTTCGCAACTACAGAACATCCTGCAGACGTGCCAAATACCTGACGGAGATGCCCCGTGAAGGCCAACCAATTGGAGAAGTCGCTCTCGTGGTTGTAATACCAGGTTTTAGCGACGCCATCGAGGTAAAAAGGAACGTAGCGCAGTTTGTGCGCCTCGTCCTAATAATTACAAACGCTTGTTCAATCATAACCGTCCAGCCATTCTTCGGCGTCTTCGTTGCGAAGGCAGGAAAATACCGGAGGGTCTCGATGAGAGGTACTAATGGTGTAGTGAAGCCTAAGTGGCTGAGAAGGAGCGGTTGCAGCAGCGCACGCGTTGGGTTCTGCCATCGCTGTTGCTTGAGGGCACAACCGTCGAGCAGACCGGAGATCCAGGGGTGTCGGGTAGAGCAGGAGGACGCGGGAACCAACGCACGCGCCACCACTTATGAAACCACGTCCGGTACGGCAGCCACCAGGTTATCTTTTTTAATCCAGACGCAAGAGCCACAGAGCCAGCCCGCGTGACATACGATGATGACCACTGCAATGGTTTGGTCATACAGGTGAAGATGAAGTACATAGTCAGCGCTCACAATATATATATATGTATATATATATATATATATATATATATATATATATATATATATATATATATATATATATATATATAACCAGTTTGCAAGTTTGTAACCAGTTCGTAAGTTTATATAACCAGTCGTTCGTATTTGCGCAACGATGTCAACTAAAATATCCGTATTAGGAACACCACAAGCTCATATGGAGCGCTGATGCTCGCGAAGATGCTGTCTCTGGACACTGACACATAAATACAATTTCAGCGCATGGCATCTAATCACAATTGACGTCAACCTAACATGACGGATGTGTCAAAGGAGTATATATGTGAAGTTTATCCAATTGCGTAGGCAACCATCGACGTTTCACGAAGATTAGCGTCTATTTTAAACGCAGTTCCCAGACCTGACGTATAGCTTTGTGGTAGAATGCTTAGGTTTGACTCCGCTGGGACACTGAAATTTATTATTAGCATTCGTAGGGGTGTCAAGGCTACCTATGTCAGGTTTTTCCTAACACTGACATTTATTCTATAGGCCTTCGTTGCATCGACACTGCCGAAGTCGAGTATTCCTTAACGACCACGCATTAAAATTGGTTATGTTTGTTCTCGTCGCTCCTGAGTAGATACTAGGTGTCAATCCCCTTAGGCGCATACCCGCATACAAGCAAGACATACCCACCCACGGTGTGAATGTGCCACTGCTGGGCTGGAATGGCGTGACGACGTACGGTGAGGAGGTTGTGACATTATTCATTTCTTGACTAGCGTGCAATATCTTAATATGTTACCCTCCCATGCTAATTTTGGTTCACACCAAATTAAGGGGGTGATCACGAGGAGCACCCAAACGTAAGCGAATAGATAGATAGATAGATAGATAGATAGATAGATAGATAGATAGATAGATAGATAGATAGATAGATAGATAGATAGATAGATAGATAGATAGATAGATAGATAGATAGATAGATAGATAGATAGATAGATAGATAGATAGATAGATAGATACCAAACGAAAATCTCGTGAAATAACCCAAAAACCGGGTGAACCAGTTGTCCTCTAGCGCACTACCTTTTCTGTTTTTTTTTTACCACCTACTATCGAAGTAAAAATTTCCTCTCGTGCTAACTGAGTTTTTGAACGTAGGAAGGGTAGTAATTATTTACCGCAATGAGGTTTTGAGCCAGTATAGAAAGAGTAAACTTTTATTGCCTTCATAAGTTGTGGAGGTTAATTCTGGGAGTTATTTCCGGTGGTAAAAAGTAAAATAAAGTTGATGGATGCATTCGCCAAAAGTCGACCAATGTATTGAAATCAAATGGTGGCAGAATTGATGACACATAGAGTGTCATACAAACAAACACGCACACACAAGCAATACAGAATAAAACACCACTTGAACTGACTGCACGCGTTACTCGACTGCACTCTGACAATCCGCTATATATAGGCACGACTTCTCGAATGGCCGTGTAGTACCGGTAGGAGAGCTCTTTTTTTTTTTTGCATCGATTAACAACAACGGTTGAAGGTACAAGCGTAAATATGAGGGGTACTGCAGGCCGCTGTACGTCCCACCGACCTTTTATTAGAAATCTACCCGATCTAACCTTTTTGATTATCCAATAATTACTTAGCACACCGGGCTCATGGCCCCACACGTGTTAGCACTGCTGATGCACAAGTCCATGAAATATATCTAAGTAGACACAAACCATGACTGCTCAATAATTTTCATTGAGCGACGATGCACAAACAGAGTAGCAGCGCGTATTCGTGACATCAGGCGTAAAAGAGCGGTGCACGCCTGCATACAAGCTGCTTACCAATGGGGTACTAGGCCTTTTCGAGGAGCACGGCTATGCGATGAAACACAGCTAGCTATCACCGAATACATATTCTGTGCGAATTGCATCGTCATTTCAGACCCAAATGAACACGTGTCCGCTATTTGCGGAGTCTTACGGGGACTGGGCGATGTATGTGTACTTCCAACGAAAGAGGCGGACCACTATCTGGGTTTTCATCGTGCTCACCAGCAGCCGTTTCTTGGTTCCGTCGACCTCGCTCGGCTTCGCGCTACATGTTTAAGAACAGTTGGTGCATAAGGCGAGCAATTAGGGACGCACTTTACTTCAGCAGGCATCGTATTCTGTGGAACAAAACGTATGCGATGCTTCTTTGAAGGCACAAGCGTAAACATGCGGGGGTCTGCAGGCCCCCGCATGTTTACGCTCCTGCCTTCATGTTTACGCTTGTGACACACTCCCACTGGTCACTGGCGACCGCGGCTTGGTGCCGACGAGATAGTGAAGCGTTTCGCTTATCCCTTCTCCAGGAAGCAACCACGGACGATGACACAAAATTGATTTTGTTAGCACTGGCCGATCTTCGCGATTCGGCACGGAAGCGAGATATGCGCAACGTGCAGGTTCGGAGGCGTGCGGAAGCGCACGGTCGCTCTATGCTGTAGAAAACGCGTGACATCCATCCGCCCAACCAGACCCACAGATCCAGATCCCGAGCTCCTTGCACTTTCTGTCTCCAGGGCCACCGCAGAGCAGAAGCCAACAATTTGTGAAAATATGCAGGACAACTTTCCACGGCAGGTTTTCTTTTTTTTTTTGAGAGCCCCCTCCCCAGCCCCCCTTTTTTCGTTCACAGAATGCTGTCATCGCTCATTGTGCTTATGCTGCCCCAAGTTCTAAAAAAGTGCGTTGACTCGAGGTCCGTCATGAGGCACGACGATGCCAAAAAAAAAAAAAAAATCTGTGGTCCTCGCGTACCTTCATGATTCACTGAGAGCGTCACTACAGGGGGGGGGGGGGGGAGTATGGGGCAAAAGCCGCCAAAGCAGCTACACTTTGCAGTCACATGGTAATAAACTCTGAAACGCAGCTTAAAAATCACGTGATACAAAACTCCCTACGTGGTAAAACTGGATTTTAACATCCTTTTACTACGTGCCTCAGAGGTGGTGGTAAAACTATGTCATGTACCATCTTTTACTCCAACACGAGGTAGTAATTTTAAACTCGAGAGAGTTTTCAGAGGTCATGAGCCGCAAAAACCCTAACTCGGATAGTTTTTGCTGACAGTGTAGGGCTGGGTTTAGTGGGCCGCGAGAGAGGGTGCCACCACCACGCCGAGCGAGACCAGTGCTCCTACGCGACGCGTATCGCCACTGCCGTGACGAGCTGGAAGTCGATAAAGCGCTGCCGAAAGTAACGCATGTATGTCGCACACCGAGAATGTCAATCTGCCCAACATAGAAGTGTGGCAGCTTGGGCTAGTTGGTATGGCATGAAGATAGTTAAAGCGCGAGAACAAAACAACAGAGACAAGTCCTTCGTGTCCTTCTTGTCTCTGTATCGTCCTTTTGTTCTCGCGCTATAACTATCGTCCTGCCCAACAAGGTTCTACTCGTGCTGGGGATACCCTACATGCTTACAGCAAACATAATTTGCGCTTTGGTAAACGGAGCTGGGGGAACTCAGCGATCGGGAATCCCTGGGTGTCCGTGCGACGACTTCCACTGGTTTCACAGCTGTGGAGCCGCCATATGTTTTTTTTTTGTTTTTTGGGGGGGCGGGGGGTAGGGGAACGTAATGATGAGCAAGTAAAATTAGTTCAGTCACGCTAAACAGTGTGAAGTGGCCGGAACACACGCAAAACACCCCCAAATAAAATAACAGCGACAAAAAAAAAGGCACTCAGTGCTACAGCGCACACCGTCACTCGTGGCGAGAATCCATTTCGTGTGCAGATTACGTTTTTATCACTTGTAATAGTGGCGTTGGATGGGCGTCGTCGTGCAGCTATACGGCGATGCAGAGCGTAATATTAAAAGTATGTTTTCCTCAGCGCATTTCATTCGCCGACAATCAGTCCAAAACGATGCACAGCTGTGTGAATTTGCAGATGCGCCGCCCATCGCGTAATCATACTGCCGCGGCGATGGTGTTACGACTTATGGATCCATCTCGCGGCCAATAAGCTACTGTATCAAGTTGCGGTTACCTCTTAAGAAACAGATATTGTCGAGAGTTATTAACATATAGCAATATCACTGTGCGACGGCTAGTATACCTGCGTTCTCAAGCATGAAGCCAATAATTTTGGTGTTGCCTATATGCGACTCATCAAAGCTTCTCATTAACTAATCGTCAACTCTATCCTTGCTGCCAGGCGTACATGCTTACAGGCAATGTATTGATTCCTAACAATAGCACAGGATATAGAGTTTACAATTCTATTTTTTGTCTTTATAAAATGTGTTCTACGATTTTAAGTACTTGGTACTCAACTATGGGAGAGCACTGAGCCCTCCCGAATAATAGGTGAACTGTATTTACAATACCAGTTCAACCTTGGTGGAAGAGCGCGTGGAATACTGTTTAGAAGGATGGTATCTTTTAGGCTACGCGGTCCTTGTGTCATCCGCATAAGCCTCCGTTGTTGGTATAGTGAGGTTAAAGACTGAATATTTTGTCAGATTCACTTATTTTGTAATCTATGCAGTAAATACATTTTTCAAAATGGTATATGTCATTCAATTTATTCTTTATTCAAGCTACTACAAGATACTTGTAATGTTAAAAGTAGCTTCGTAAGACATTTCAAGTTTTAACAGCTAGGTACGGCGGATTCTATAAGGACGAGGAATCCAGTTCAATATTTGGGAGATGCTATACCGAGAAAACAAGTGAATACCCGTCACAAAGCAAGCCCATAAGAAGCGTGAACATTCAATTTTACCATTCTTGAAAATTATGGTAAGTGCGCCCGACCTCCGCTCGAAGCGGAGCACAACCACAGGCGAAAGCTCGAAGAGCACACTCTCTAGAACCCGTTGCACTCTTCGCGCTGATATAATACAAGCACTCTCGCAAGGTACGCACTATGCTACATTAATTGATTCGGTGGCTGGTGAAGATGAACAATTATGCCTTAACCCTTTGTGATGGGTTCGAAACATGCAGCGATGAACTCGTCATGCATTTCACATTGCGGAACGCCTACTTACACAATTCCCCTTCTGTGGCACCTTGGTTGCTATCTTAATCTTGTGCCAGGGTATATTGCGTATGTTAACGCGGTTCCTTTCCGACATAACGCTTGTACAGGAGTTTTGTGCAAAGAAATTTCCAGCACCAGCATGACTCAAAAACAAACTAAAAGAAAAAAAACATTTGGCTTGATGGTTGAATACTGGGCCGGCACGGAGCGGACACCGGTACAAACCTCGTCCTAATATGGATATTATTTTTCTTATTTAGTTTTTTTTTTGTTTTTCATGTGATAACTGTTACGGACACTGACGGTGGTGGATAATATGGCACCTTATTGTGATTTTATAACAGCTAGCTGTCGTTGTATATAAAAATAATCTCGCTCAAATACTAAAGGGAGTTTAAGCAACCATCAAATTGTTTTGTACCGCGAAAATTTATGCAACTGTGAAAGAAAGCACGCAGTACTTTTTAACACTGACCAGTCTCCATTCAGCGGGAAGAATTGCGAGCGCAGGATTAACGTGAGCACGGGACCCCCCCCCCTCTTCCCCCCTAATCAACTTAAGCGCCAAATATGCCCCCTATATTGACTTAGGAGCACGGCGGGGGATGGCGAGAGGCGCTGCGATCAACTGTCACCCCCACCTCCCCTCTTGATGGGGAACTCAGCGCAAGGATATATACACAAACTGCCTAGTCCTCGACAAACGCGCTGCAACAAATGCGCATCGGTGCAGGTGATGATGACTTGCTGTAAAAATGTAAATAAAACCGAAAGAAGGACGAGAAAGCAACTTGCAAATTCTACAAGTGACTCGGCGAAAAAGGAAGCCCCAATCCACTTTTCATTGGTGGAACTGGCAACCCTGCACTTATCCCACGTATTCTGGAAATTGATGCAAGTAGCTGCCTATGCCTTATTATTATTATTATTATTATTATTATTATTATTATTATCTTTGAACAAAGTTTAGCAAGGTATAGGCGCAAGTCTTTGTGAAAATTCATTAGTCGTTCTCAGATTGTGGACTTACCAGAGATGTCGATTAAATTGACGCCTATAGGCTATAGCTTACATGCTCCGGTGCAGCGTTAGCAGTGACGTAAGAGCGGATACGTCACTTTTGTCGAAACGAAATCGAGGTGAAGCTAAGATGATGTGCAGATCACTACTAGCGATTGTTGGCTTATATTCCTCCTGATTAGAGCGACGAATTACTACCCCTTGCTGAGTCAGCGCATACGTGGTGCTTATTCTATTGGTATAAACACCAACCATGCAACCGAAGTTGACTTTGCCCTTATATGGCGGCTGCATTTTAGGGTGTGTTCTTCTTTTCTTAAGTTTCATATACTGGCGTGACTGCGGTACAACACTTGACAAGAACGCAGAATCGCCTGTTGGGTTCCGACCTGAATCGTCATTCGTGTACTGTGTTCCATTGGGCCTTTTTGTTATCCCTAAAATGCCGCCGACGCCGTATTATCGTGATGAGAGTGTTCACAAGGAGCCTGTCGTCACGAAAATACGGCGTCGGCGTCAATTCGTTTTTCTGCTTGGACTAACTGCCAGCTGGAACGCATCTGCACCACAGAGTTTACACGCGATGACCATGCGACTGGTTGCGCACGTCTGAGCGTCGCACGGAGCATAACCTTCATCGACACTGTCTCCTTCTACTTGGAACTAAGGGTGTGTCATGAGAAGCTTGTGTTCCGCTTAACGTTGTGTACCGTATTTCATTGGTTTGCACGCGCGTTAATAAGCCGAAATGCACCTTAAGAAACGAACGCGTGGAAAAACTAGGGGTTCACTATGCTATTCAGTGATAAGCCTTCCTTGCCTTCGGTATCAATATGCCCACTGCCCAGCATAAGGAAAAGGTTGAAATCTTTTCTTAAAACAACTCTCTCGTGAGGGCATTTTAGGGGCGGCGCACCTTACGCGGCACTCGTTTGTCCCTCGTGGTTGTGCGTAACATGTCCTACGCTTTGACCTGCAAGATGGTTCCGGTAGGAGATTCCTCCTGTGCGTTGTTGAACAACAAAAAATTCGCAGCGTGCGCGTTCACTAAAAGCCGATCTCTCCTGTCTCTCGTTCCCCCTTAACAGCCATTGGCATGTACATTGAGCGCTATCTCACAAGAAAGCGTTGTTACGTTATACTCGCTTGGCGTAACCTCCTTGGTTTAAGAACGGTTTAGCGAGCGTTGGGCCGCGGTGTCATCAATACAGTGAACTAGTATATACCATGAACTCGAGGTGGTTAAAGGTGGGAAGTAAACGCGAAGCGCAACTTCGCAACTGTACTTGTAATAGATGCACCTTTTTGCACACACCTACACACAAAAAAGTTTTTTGACACATCACGTAACCACGTGTGCGCACACAGTAATAGTACAGCCAACACAAGCAATAGAAGCACACTTAGCATGATGACACAACCATCTATACTTTAAGCAATTCAGCAGCCACGCTCTAGTGTAGCGATAAGGGTGTAGTGAAGGAAAACATTAATTTGGCGTGCATTGTTGAGATACCATTGTACAAACCTGCTTGTAACTGTGTGTTCTGACACGCAATAGCAAAAAGGCTCATCACCGATGACACCTACATCGAATACCCTGTTATAGGGCACGTAAAACAGGTTTATTTGAAGGGGCTTAATGACAGATTTGTGACCGTACTGCTTCTCTTCATGTCGCTGCTGCAGCTTGACTAGCTTAGGGTCAATGTTATAGTATGAGTAGGGAACACTGCTTGTAACAACAGTACCTGGTTGTTTTCTAGTAGAATGAATGTCTTATGCCGGCCATTCATTAGGAGAAATTATGGATAGTTCACATTTATTTTCTCTGGCATTGCAGTATGGCACTCATTACCTCTCGAAATAACATCATCACACAATGTTCACTAATTCTCTGCACGAAGCAAGAAATATTGTGTTCAGTAATCAAACAAGTCATTGGAGTTTTCAAATTATCTCAAATATTTCTATGTAACAGCAACAGTTACAGAAGACACCATTATTGCGAAAACAATGAGAACAACAGTGAGAGAGACTGTGGTAATCTATTCATCGTGCACAGTGCTGCATGCATATTCATTTGTAAATACAGCTGTAAATAGTCCTTGCCATGTCTGTCATTCTGTAAAACAATATTTATTTGCCAGATCGCTGCATATCTTGTGTTTTCATATAATGCATTAACAATGCAACAAGTGTTATATCAGGTTAATTATTTTTGTTACCTTCCCTAGTCTTTCTGCTTCTTTGCAAACTGTTGATTATTTTACAGTTTAGCATTAAGTTAACGTTAAGTACAAACTGTTTGCTATATGTAATCATCTTATCCCATTTTAATTTGTACTGTCCACATGTCCAGAAATATTTGTTGTTTTTGCACGATAAGCAGTTTTCTGAACTCTGGGACCTACTAATGTGATATTTTTCAGCGTAGCTGCATTACAGCTGTTTTAATAAACTTGACATATTTTGACTTGAACACGTAAGCTGTGCTAGAGTGTAAACAGTGTTTTCAGAAACAGTGAAGGAAGTTCACCTGCATACGCGAACTGAACTGGGCCGGTAGGTATGTACATTACAAAATGTTGGATTTAGACAAGTCAGCACCCGACCTGTTTAAAACTCGCAAGTATAAGCAAGCACTGGAAACTGCTGAAAACATGAACGACAGCGTACGGCCGTTAGATGCGGCCGTTGGAATGGGGATTAAAACTACTACTATGGATGATTAAAACTTAGTCATGAGTTAAACACGCGTGGCGAAAAACGAGCTTCCACGCTATGGGAGCCCGCGGCCACGGTCGTACGTCTCGCTCCAACGCGTAAATCTTGTCCGTCTACTACTCGTCGTAATGCTACGAGTGTGCAGATGTCACCTGTCTACGCAGTCAGTCGCGAAACTGTTTATTTACGGCTTCAGTAGTTCAAAAACAACCCCTAAAGCAGTCGAATGACTGGTATTTTGACACGACGCAACACCGCGATTTCCCGCTCCTCACCCCGCGAGCGCGGCGGCAAGGTTCCTTTTGGCGTTGCAAAAATGGTTTCCAGACTGGGAGGATCAGTGTTGCCAGACTGCTGCTAAATTTGACGGCAAAGTTTTTTTGTAGTTGTGGCTTTTTTGTGAGAGTTTAATGCCATCCGCGGTGCATTTCGCGAACGAGCGACGCTGGCCGTTTTAATTAACGGAATGAACCACGCCTAGCAGTAGTCAAGCGTGGCGCTGCTGCGCAATTAAGAGGCCAAACTGGTAGGTGTTCTGTGGTGCGGCGAAGACCAGACGAAAACGTCATGCATTGCGCGAAAATGACGTTTGCAGCAGTGGCAGCCAATGAGCCCCATAGCAGACGACATGGGCGTTTCCCTTCTCGAGGGTGCGTGCTCCAGCATAAGGTTGTCAAACACGCCACCGGGCCAATGCTTTATAATCGTCACCGTGGCGCACGGAAACGGGTCACCTCTGTCCCTCACATTAGGAGCCGCCGGAGGTGTCGTTCTGTTACCTGAAATGTATCCTTTCATCGCGGAGGAGTGCAGCAGCACGGTGTCGAAGGCAAACAGCGAAGTTGCGGCGCGGAGCATTCTCGGAGAAGCTGTCGTGGGCTTCGAGAACCCCTCGCGATGGCACACTGAATGTGACGCACGCAACTGTGACGACATACACTCATTGTAGGATGAACTTCTAAAACCTTACGTCATCCGCGAACACAACGGTCTCATAAAAATGCACATTCCCAGACAACAAGCCGATCGAAGGTGTGATTTGCCGACGACGCGAGACGACGGGGCCATGACGGGGCATCAACGGCGTGCCCACATTGCCATAGCAACCATTGCGAAAAAGCGCGCGACTTCCGCCACATTTTTTATGCTGTCGCTTGGATAACGAGCAACGGATCTAGTAACGTTGATAACGAGGGCCTCTCCCCAGTTTTTTTTTCTTCCATGGCCTGCACAAATGCTTCAAAAGCGTGGCTTTGCCGCGAAATCATGGTTGCTAGTTAGACAAGATAGCACACTTATGTTCAACGCTTATCCCATAGGGAACATATACAGAAACTCCAAGTAAAACTACATGATGCTACCACCATGACCTACTGTATTTTACCGACCTTCCCAGCGAGCGAAGTGCCAGCACGCCCTTTCTGGTATTGGCGCCTGCCGCTATGCGCCCTGTGGCGCTGCAACTTGTCTCATTCGCACTAGTTGCGGGCGGCCAAAACACAAGTCGCCGCGCTTTTTTCTTTTTTTTTTTTGTCGTCTGCTCGCGCGACGCCGGGAGAAAAGCAGCAATGTTTACGCGTGCATACACTCTGGACGATTAAAACGAATAAAAACCTCTTTTTGAATAAACCTAAAAGTATAATGACGATCTTTTGCTGCCGTCTGCTCGTGCCGAGCTGCGACAGAAGCGTGCAGGTAGGTGCAGTTTGTACACCAGCGAAGCGAGGTTTCTTGGTGCAAATTAACCACCACGATGGTGGTGTGATGCGTGCCTTTCTGCGAATCAAGGCAAAGGAGGATTCCTGATGTGACTTTTCATGAGTTTGCAGTGACCGAGGTCCGTGAAAAATCGGTCAAGGTGATTTCTGTGTTGTAAAAGACTACGTGTCTCTGAAAGAGTGAGTTGCTGGGCTGGTCGGTGGTGCATGACAGACTGAAACGTATATTAGTGCAAAAAAAAATGACAACCTCAAGAAAGTAAACGACGACGCGCTAAACTCACAACTGTTTATTAGCAAAAAAAAAAGGAAAGATGACAAGAGTGTACATATGGAAACCATGTCACTACATGTGGTTAATTATGCAACTATATGTTTTGAAACACACACATTGTGTGAAGAATCAGTGTTGAATAAGTGATTTTAAGTGCTGTTTCGTTTCAAAACAGTTGCAGAGTGTCTTTCATTGATTATTTATGTACCTGCGATCTACATTTGCCATTTGAGACGAAGGTATTAATGCGCAAAATTATCTGTACTGGGTTGTTGTCTATGCGCGCCGGACGCCGCAGACACTGTCAAATGTCATAGTCCTTGCCCTTCCTTGCACAGACAGTAAATACAAGCCAGCTGAGTGTACTCCAACAGCAACAAGTCTACCATTGTATACACATATAGCTGGTATCATGAGTTAAATAAGCATTTGGGGGCCAGCGCTTTTTCCAACCTGTATCCTTCGTCGTTCTTTCTTGTTTTGCACGCTGATACATGTGTTTGTACCTGATTTGCGATTCTACTATAAAAATAATGCACTGAAATGTCAACTAAAATGCAAAAGAAGATTCTCAAAGTGACATGAAATATTAATGATTCAAGATAGTCACCACATTTACTCAATGCGTGATAAAACTCTTCTCGAACCAGCGGTAACCTATGCATTTCCATGCATCCACCGGCGCTCAGTTGGGGTAACTAAGAATTAAGCAGTTTGAAGGTTGCAAGAACCTAATCGGCGTAACACTTCAGATGATTACAATGTCAGCGTTTATGTCAAAGTAGTAGTTTTGCACTCGCAGCAACAAAACCAGCCACTGGTTCCGGAAGTCGTCGTGTAGCTTCTTGAAGTGGGCCATTGCATTTGGTCCGGACGTGACGAGTGGAGTCAAGTGCAGGCACATGATGAGAAAGAAGAGAAGAGTCATGGTTCTGAAAAAGTGTGATTCGTGTAACTGATGTAACTCTTATGCAAAACAATTCTAACCAATAGACTACAAGCTGTCATCTTTCATCTAGTTGGAATAGATGAGGCTTTTTCTCGTGTGTGGCAGCAACACATTCAGAGACAGACATGTTGCTACTTATATTATTGAGTGTTCGTTAAATATATTTCACCAAGTTACTCTTATCCAAGCATATTTGACTGAATCGTTCAAAAAACTGAGGAATGATTCTTTTTTTAAGTGTGCTACCATGCGTATCCGAAACGTTCTGCTTAAAGAATTGAAGATGTCGTTATTGTTTTGAAGTTCACACAATAGTTGCGCTGAGATTTGATTCGTATTTGCTCGTCTGTGAGATCTATATGACCACTTTCGATGCTGCTTTTCACTTTTAACTATAAGAGCTATATGTTAGAGTCATTCCCCAGAATATTGGGACGGGCGCAGCGGTATAATGCATCCTATGAAATCATTTTGCTAGGTCATTTGTGTGCCTCTGAAAATTATATATCTTGTGAACTATAGTTTGGTGACATGTGTATTCATTCTGTTTGCATTTGCCAGTGCTCCCCGAAGCAATTTTCACCAAGGGAACTCGCACTGTTCTGGTTCCGGCACAAAACCACGACATGCATTTCAGGCATTTGTTATTAAAAGAATTTAAGGCAGTAAAATTTTAGCGATTGCATCATTCACTACCTCCATGTCAACCTCACGGCTTGTCGCTGACGTTTTACCTCTGTAGAAACATAAAAGGTACTCAACGTAAGAACTATTGAGCATCTAATCGTTAATTAAGGTAACAACCCGTCCCGTACGTGGCGTTTAGTTATACTCTGCTGTACGTATGTTATGCTGTATTTCATAAAAATTTAGGCAAGCTATACCTTCTTGGTTATACTACAGTAACAGTTTTCTGCTTCGTAGTGTCGCGTATACATGAAAGTAGTAAGGTCTAGAGAATATGAGTCCAGAACATCTACTGTATATCTAATTTGATGGCTGCTCACCGATTCAGCGCGTGTTTCCCCAAAGAATGGTTATATATATTGACGCGTATATACTACATGTGGACGAGAACAGTGTCGGGGGGATTTAACGAATACCATATAGTGAACCTGTGGATGTTCGTAGACCAAAAAGATGTTCTTCCTGTTCAGCCGATCTGAACACACTGTTTCAATGCCTCATGGTGTTCTTATTTTTTGTTCGCGCTGCACCACAACACTTGTCGGGGTGCTGAGAAATATGCACACATATCCTTCATGCTGCCGCCGTAGTGCGGAGTGTATGTCACGTCTACTACTCTGTCTTTGAGTGTGTGTGTGTGTGTGTGTGTGTGTGTGTGTGTGTGTGTGTGTGTGTGTGTGTGTGTATTGTTTGTTCGCGTTTCACCACGACATTTGTGGAGGTCACTTATATCAGTGGCGTAACGAAGGGGTGGCACACCAGCCCCGTGCCGCCATCTAAATTTTTTTCTGCCATGTGATACAGAGCACAAACTTACACTCGACCTGCCCATACACCCCGTCGTATAAAGGGTGTGCCCCCCCCCCCACCTCTCGAAATAAACTTTTGCCCGTGCCACTGTCATATATGTGTAGACATTGTGTATCTATGGTGTCATTGGGGTGTGTAATTACCACGTCATCACAAGCTATATTAAATGTATAATAATTACTGTAATTAGTCCATACTGTTTACACTACAGCGTCTTTCGTTTGCTTAATCAGCGCAAAGTGAGAAATTCGGATTATTAATGTTCTGTGTTGTTTTTCGCGTTACTATACCATGATTGAAGCTCTGACCGGTAAGCTTTTCGTTGCATTCAAGAAAACGAGCACCATAAATATTGCTTGTGGATCCCTTTAATGTTGGCATTAGCGGTGTTCACAAGTACCCTTAAATGTTTTATAGTCGTTTTCGTCAGATTGTCCTGCCTGGATAATTTTACCAAAATGGGTCTCAGTAGTATAGTAAATGACGAGAAAAAAATATGAGCAAAGAGGAAAAAATAAATGTTGTTTTTGTTGCGCTACTCAATCGGCAAAAATAATCCACGCATATATATATATTTTTTGAAGAGATGCAGGATGGCGGAGTATTACCGCAGGAACGTCTACGGTGAAACATCACCACGCTCATTCCTTTGTTGGAACATTGTTTACGCTCAGAAAACGCCGATAGACTTGTTCTTTGTAGCGCTTGTCAGCGTCAGCAGCATCCCGGCAAAAGGTCTATCCCACGATTATCGAAATGCTTGTTTGGCTGAAAAAATGTTCGACCAATAAGTAGTTAGCTCATGTCATCATTTGTCAGATACCTTTGTTTCACTTTTCTTATGACAACTTGTCTGCGTGTTATAGTTCATGCGGTTTTTTTTTGCGTCCAGCAGTGTTTGCTCAGCTTCTATAGTCATCGTGGAAAAAAACGAATAATGGAATAGCGATAAATCTGTATGTTTTTTATTGTGTGCTATATTAAATGAAAGTTAAGCCCCTAGGAGTGGCTGTGAATCAACACTACACACGAAATAAAAAGGAAAGGAACGAGTATCAAGGTTGCTCGTTTAGAGGAGTAACTAACCTACCACACCCATTTCACCATTTTGGAAGTAACTGCAAAGGAGTAACCACGCTTTGACAGTTACTCTTCAGATGAGGAACAGTTAGCAAAAAAATCCGGTTTTGGTTGACTTAACCACCTTTTCGAAGTGCGTGTAGGCATTTGATGAGATGTACAATCAATGTTCAAGCAACACATTCAGAAATCAATTTTGGAAAATTTGCCCTACACATGGAATTCGAACTTACGACCACTCGAACTTACGAGTTATCAATTCATCTAAGTGTTTCGGCAGCAATTTTCAGAAGGCCACTTCAGCATCGCAATCTATCACAATATAATGGCCTTCGAATTTTAGATGAGCATCATATGCATTATTTAGCTGAAAAAAGTAAATACATTGATTGGGTTTCATTGCTCATTTTCTTCTATCTTTGACATTTCAGTCATTCAAACACGCAGGCCGATACGGGTGACTGACCCGTAGTGGGTACGTGCCAGAGCTACGACAGCGGCATTACGATACCACACGCAGTTGAAACCACGGGCCTTCACGAAGGCCTGAAGTGAAGATGGCGGCCACCCAAGATACAGGCACTGCTGTGAGAGAGGACGAAACCAAGAAACGAAAGCATTTCCCTCCTGCTGTTCTCGACGACTTGGACGCCACTATCAAGAAGCTCAAGGTCAACGAGAAGGAGAGGGATCCCCTGAAGCCCCGCAAGGCCCACCTTCCGGGCTTGTTCCGCAGGTCATGGTCGCGACGCTCGTTCGGGAGCATCTCCGAAACCAGCGGAACGCCCATCCAACGACCAGGTGCCTGCGGTGAACAAGACCCCGAGTCCACCTCTACGGGAAACTCCCACCTCAATGCCGTGAAGAAATCTTCTGCCCCTGATCTGCCCTGCGGCGCCCTGATGGAGGATGATACGACCGTCGACGAGCTCGCGGCGTACTTCGAGAATGGTGTCCACATTCCCCGCAGGATGTCCCTCATGGCGGAGATGATGTACCTGTAGCGACGCCAGAGAGGCCGTGACCACAGGTTACCGCGGGAATGAAGTCCACTACATTCCCCTCGATTCCTGTGGTGATGTGAATAAACGGCGGTTTTGCCAGAGCGGCTGAACTATGGAGTTTGTGTCTGTTTCATGTCCGCCTTGGTGACGCAGTGTACAGGGATCAGCTGCTGACCTGATGGTCACTTGTTCTTCGATCTGGGCTACCAGTCGCATTTCGATGAACGCGACATGGTATAGAGGGCCGTGTACTGTCCGATGACAGAGCACTTTAAAGAACAGCGGGTGGTTTGATTTAGCGGAGCCTATGGTTTCTATCATAATCGTATCGTGGTTAGGGGAGCTTAAACTTTATATATTAACACGAACACCAAGATGAAACAGGGAGGGAACAGCTGACAAGTGGCACCTGGAGCGACACAACACCTGCCTGCTTCTACGGGTAGGAGAAACAAAACACTGCCAAGCACGCAGTGCAGTTCTTGATATCTCACCTCGAAAATCTTGTACACACAAAAAATTGTCTTATAGATTGAAATAACCAGTGGAAATGAAAACATTCCTCGGATTTTATGATCTTGAATATAACAAAGCTTAGTGTCATATCAAATTCGGTCCGCTGGTGAGCTTGATTACAGCCAAGACAGGTTATTTAGGAAATGAACCCCCATCAGTTATACTTTCCGAGTCAGGAGGAGGAGGAAGCGTGTTTGTAGGTGCACAGGCCACTTTTTGGCGAGATCATTTCTGTAGGAAGGCTTGTTAACGAGCTGGCGCATGATGTGTACGTCGAAGGCAGCGTTGTCGGGCACGCTCCGCGGTCGGCACTGCACAATGTTGGCCAGGTCGATAGGCACGTTAATCACCTGCCAATTTATGCCATACCGGTTTCTGTCGTGAGCCAACTGCTTAGTGCTCATAAATGGCAGACGTGGAGCTATCAGGTGTTCTTCAACGGGTTTGGGAGCAGTCAGGTGAGGGGGCATGGGAGGATATTGTTACACTCATCATCGGAACTTGTCCTGTGCGGCCTACGAGGCGACGAGAACGAAGTGGACGTAGTCGGGGGGGGGGGGGGGGGGCGAGTGAGCGGGACATCTAAAACCAGTACCTTGGGTGGCGGCACGCGATGTAGTGAGCACTGTTGGTATCCTTTGAGAGACGATCCGAGCGGTGACTTTGAGCGGCGACTGGAAAAGTGTACACTGGCACCACTGGTGTACACGCCGACGCCGTGGGACATTTGTAAGCAACAAAGCCGAATGACTTTCTAAGAGCTCGTGTCCCGCTTCCGGAGAGCTACATGTACTTCATTAACGCGTTGTTTGCAATGTTCAATTCAGCATGTCCTCTATCTCCCCCCAAAAAAATCCCAAGCCGACAAAAATGTACGTTGTAATGAATAACATGAAGCCACAGCGCTCCTAAGAAAGCAAAAAGAAAAAGAGGATTATACGTGTGCTCGTCAGCCCTCTGTCTGCGGTGTCTGGGTTAGCAGCACTATGGCTTCATTCGCTTGTATCGACTAAGCTGAGGAAGGAGCTGGGTAATTGAAAGGTTGATATGTTCGGTGCCAACGCTAATCTGAGACTTGAAGTTGTTCTTGGCGTATAAATTGCAAAGCTGGACCAATGAGCGGGAACTCTCTTTACCTCCCATGTACGTGCTATCGCATGCTGATACACTGCGGCAGCACCACTTTTACCACTGGCGGCTGCCAGGTACCCAACCGGAAATAAATCACAAACGTAACATTTTTTTTTCATGACATCACTGGTGAGGTGTACAAACAGATGGAAAGGACAAAAAATGGAGAAGGAGGGTTGCTGTGGAAGCTATATTTTCTACTTCAAATGCAATTGCGGTGCGTTGGTGCCTTTTTTCAGGTCAGCTGGCCGCTTAAGCGATGCGGCCATTCGTAAAATTTTCGTAATAGTTTTTTTTATTTTTTCGTCGTTTTTTTTGAACTGGGAAAAGTTAAGTTAACCAATTTCACAGTAAGACGAAACTCGACCAGCACAAATAAAATTTGTTTTTTACTGCACATTTTGCATAAAGAAACAAAGACATTCACGTAGTCTGAAACCGTCAATCTATAAAAGCAGCTTCAAATAACAGCTGCCTTGCAGACTTAATTAGCAAACATTGAAGCCGGAATATCCGAACCAATGTGAAGATTATCAATAATTGATACTAGTACACTTCATATTTTACTTATTCACGATTGTTATCATGGCGCACATAGTTTTCGGACAGAACTTAGCTTCAAACGAAACCGAAGTTCACAGGCAATTAGGGATTGGGGTTCGGCGAGTCTCGTTAGGGCAGCTAGATCTCTGTTGTCGTACACATGGCCAATGTGTACCAGTGAAGAGACGCATTTTCAGAGACGGAACGTATGTTTATTTGCATGAAGGACGATAAAAGGAACTATACCGAGATTTGGTGCAAATGTCTTCGGCTCTTATGGGCCCGTTGCTTCCCAACTTTGAGATCCAAAGAAGGTGGTGACCACTGCTGCCACTAATCAGTTGATTTGAAGTCTCAGTGGTTCACCCACCAAAAAGGGTGCAGAGATCAGGCCACTCGTTTGATGGTGAACATGGGCTAAAAGGTCCAATGGGTAGCACAAGTGCACCGCACAATGCTGTGGCCCATGCCTTAACGTCTCTCTTATGAAGCGCAGACGAGGAAGTAGAGCCCGCAGGAGGGGTAAAGTTGAGCATCTCTGTGGGGAATATGGCCGCTGAAACAAATGTCAGCAGCGGTCCATGACTGCGTTCGGGTGGTGGATTCCTGAGAACTGCTTCAGCAACACCTTCCCACGCTGATGAACAGTCGATGCTTTGTCAAGACCACGTGTAGGCGACAATGGCTATGTTGAGTTGTCGAGTCCATAAGAACTGCCACAGCAACGCTGTCTTACTCTGTTCAACCCCGCTAAAAAAAAAAGTTGTTCATGATACCTTCATCGGGCTCCTTATAACCCGATCAAAGCGAACTGCCTAACCCACCTGTAGGACAACGTCGTGCTTCGTGCTTCCAACCAAGCATCGATATCGGGGTGAAAGCATTCTTGTAGACAGGTTCACGCACAATAGCGTCGGCCACGATAAACTGCAGGGCGAAGTGTAACAAGGCATGAAGAGGCTTGAAGCGATCACATTTTTTTAGAAGAAAGTACTGGAAACAATATTTCGGCAAGTTGACTTGTCCGCATCAGGGCTACATCATTGCTTTGACAAAGAAAATTCACTTGTCAAAACCAGCGGAATTTCCTATAATAATTTCTAGAGGCATTTAATCTATCACATGTACTTGAGTGACCAGTATTAGAAGTAAAGACTCACGAAGTTTCAAACCGTGGCTACATCATTTCATAAACAGGAAGGAGCCTATACTTACTTGACATCATTTAAACCACATGTCAAAAGTATAAGAAGCAAAAACTACGTAGCTGAGCAAACACGAATTGAACCTTTCATTGAGCGCATTGTGCCTACAGTAGCTTGGCTGTCAATTTGACCAATTAGTCGAGCGAAACTGTGCTTCTGTCAGTCCAGTCAGGCTTGCAGAGAACTAGATATACTTATGTACTCATGCAAAATCAATACCTGCTCAAATAATGGGCCCAAACACTTCTGCTCACCCGTTGCCACTGTGAAAACTGAAAAACCTTCGCGGAACTGGAAATCCTTGGGTTAACACACCACAGAGCAGCAAAAAACATGTGTCGCCCAAATTCAACCATCTTCCCGAATGCATGGTTGACTTGTTCAGCGTAGCTAACCGCGGCTTCCGTTGTCTGCCTGCCATAACTTGTCGCTTTTATCTTTCCCGTAGTTCGCACGCCAACTGACCGAAATAACTGAGCGCAATCCATCTCGTAATATCGCGGAGTGAGGGGCGAGAAGGAGAGGAGGCAGGCGCTACACAAACTCAAGTCGCCCCACCGCGGTGGTCTAGTGGCTAAGGTACTCGGCTGCTGACCCGCGGGTCGCGGGTTCGATTCCCGGCGGCGGCGGCTGCATTTCCGATGGAGACGGAAATGTTGTAGGCCCGTATAATCAAATTTGGGTGCACGTTAAAGAACCCCAGGTGGTCAAAATTTCCGGAGCCCTCTACTACGGCGTCTCTCATAATCAAATGGTGGTTTTGGGACGTTACACCCCACAAATCAATCAACAAACTCAAGTCAACCACTTCCCGCGCCTCGCCTGACTTAATCTTCCATAATTAAGAAATAAAAATACAAATAACGAAAAGAAAAAGTTCTTTGCCATGATATACAATTTCCTTATTTGTAAAAACGTGTGAAAGCCAACAAATGCGAATATCCACATCAGCCTCTCTCCGTTAAACCAGATCTTAGGATGCCTGGCAACTGCTACGAGCGTCCACTTTCCTTAAAAACGAAACTATCGCTGAGTTTCCGTGGCCTGGCTGAACCTCGTGAATGTCCATGATAGCACCCTTGCGTACCTTGTAAAGTGGTTTGAATTCGAGAATACCACAGCTTAAGACAATCGCTGAACTATATATATGCGCAAAATTGCACCCGATATATTGGTGGTAAGCGACCATTTTGACATTGACTTTCAAAAAGAAGGGGATGGACCATAATAAGAGTTCTCTTTTTGAAGGATGCTCCTTCTGTACTTCTAAAATGTAACGAGAAATCAAGCTCGATGTGGCTGAAGTTCATATGCGAAGCAAGTTACCTTCTCTTGCGAATCTTTATTAAACATGCTTACACCATTCTCCTCAGCAACACGTTTGTGGAACGCGCCTTAAGAATGATGGCCGGAATGAGGATGCATGAAAGGAACCAGCTTAGCAGCCCAATCATTAAAGCGTAATTCTGTGCGCAGTATACTTAGTTGTAAATCTGTATAAAGAATTCATGAAGATGGCGAGGAAAAAAGAAGCCATTTCAAGCCACTACGTCAAATTCTAAATATATTGTAAAACGTACTGGCTGGATAGTTGGTAAGACATCACAGCATATGGAAGTGTACGCCTGGTTGCCCAGAGAACACACACACATTGTAGTTACAAAGGAAGGATGCATAAGTTGTCCATCAGTTGCCCAAGCTTCGAATGAAATAAAGAATCCAGGAATTAACACGTGACACTGTTGCATTTCTCGGTCTATCTTTTGTTGCTTCTGTATAAGCGAATTGCTTGCTGCTGCATTTTAATGCCTCGCCGCGATGGTCTAGTGGCTAAGATACTCGGCTGCTGACCCGCAGGTCGCGGAATCGAATCCCAGCTGCGGTGACTGCATTTCCGATGGAGGCGGAAATGTTGTAGGCCCGTGTGCTAAGATTTGGGTGCACGTAAAAGAACCCCAGGTGGTCGAAAATTCCGGAGCCCTCCACTACGGCGTCTCTCATAATCATATGGTGTTTTTGGGACGTTAAACCTTATTTATCAACCAACCCACTTCAGGCCTAATTCTTCATCGTCAGCCACTGAAGGAACACAAAATTCGTTACAAGTGTTTAGCGGATACTGTACGCTTCTCCGAAGAGTGACGAAGGATATCATATGTGAGTACCAGCCTACTATGCAAAAATTATGAATATTTACGACGTAGTGGGTACCTTGCATGTGTGCTTCTAGCATTTACCCAAATATTCTTGACCAATCCTTCATAGTGGGTATGCGCCACGGTCAATAGGTGAACAAGAACTAGAACAAGTCTTTAGAAAAGGCTCTGAAAGGCCATTCTTCATGCTTTCACTGTGACTGTGCTGCACCTTCCGCGCAGGCCTGTCGTTTCTTGATGCGTTTTTTTTGTGTGTGTGCATATTATGTTGTTGTCTGAGGGTGCAATAAATGTCCGCGCATCTTGAAGATTTAACATGGAGTTGCACAACAGCGAAAGTTGTTTTGAGAGCACAACACGGTTCACGTGTGGAGCCGTAATTGTCCTTCGCCGCCGCCGGTGTCCGTAACCACTATCGCACAAAAAACAAAGAAAATAAAAACACCAAGGACACAATGAGATTCGTACCCGGGTCTCTTGCGTACCAGCACAGTATTCCGCCCCTGAGCAACACCGCTTGTTCTTTTTTTTTGCTTTATTGCCTGTTCCCAGACACTATGTACGTGAAAAATGACGTAAAGGTCACGACAAGAAGTAGTAGTAGTCGTACTAAATAGACGTCAATTTTGAAATTTCTTCAAAACTGTCAGTGGTTCCACTCTCGACAACCACTCATTAACAGACTCCACGTGTTTTCTGAAGTTCCACAAATTTCGACTGCACACCTGGAAATACATTCTTGCGGGTCGCGCATCTGAATCACAGTGAAATCCTGCCATACGGGCCCGACATAAACAGTGTAGGCCTGTTAACACTATTAGGTGAAATGGCAAACCCTCTTCATTGTCTATCTGGAGAAACGCGATACCGTAGGAAGTGTATTTCTGCCGAACGCTGCCTATTTCGTTTGGTGTTTTTTTGTGTGTGTGAATTTACGATTTATCCGAGGATCATCGCTCTCCTGCGGGCAGCGATGTATTCAGACCCCACCGCACGCAATCCGGACTTGGCGTCACCTTCGACGTCCACCTCAAGGAAGCGCAACAGCCGGGAGGACGACAGCACCAGTCACAGAACTGAACTGTCCACGGCGAGTAGTGAAGACAGCGACGACGATTTCATCCCTGCAGTGAAGCGTAAAGCTAAAAGGAGAATTGTCGGCGTGTCTTCGCCAGCTAGCGTCTCTACCGTGAAGGCGGCATGCAGTTCTGAACGCCATACCATACTTTTTGTTCCTGTCGACTCTTCGATCAGCCTGAAGAACATGAACAGGCAAGTGATATCAGCGCGTCTCGAAGCTATCGTGCCTAATGAGATAAAGGATATTGGACTCAATCCACGGAAGAATATCTTGGCCATAGACGTTGAGCACCCTGCTGCGCTACATACCCTGCGAACTGTCACGGGGCTTGGAGGCATCTATCTCAGAACTTACATTCCGCAGGATAGTGACACGACGACGGGCGTCATTTATGACGTTGATGTTTCTATACCGAACGCATACCTTCCTGTTCTGATAAAGCCAGCTACTGGGGCAACGGACGTATTGCAAGTATGCCGGCTTGGCAAATCCCGTTGCATCAAGGTGACCTTCAGAGGTGATTGCATCCCATCACATGTAAAGGTTGGTCATTTTCGTCACGTTGTCCGACCGTACATCCCAAGACCACTAGAGTGCCACAACTGTCTAAAACTGGGTCATGTTAGTGCTGTGTGCAACAACAAGCAAGCATGCCCACGTTGTGCCGGACCCCACAAAGCAGAGGCTTGCCAAGCAACTCTCCTAAAATGCAGCAACTGCAACGGGAACCATGAGACCTCGTCCAAAGACTGCCCAGTACTGAAGAAAGAGAGGAGCATTCTGAAAGAAATGGTTAAAGACGAATCCTCACAAAAGGAATCGGTAACGGTTGTTCAACGACGGCGTTCCCGTCGACGGCGGTGCTCGAAGAAAAGAAAAAGCAGTCCTGTGCCGAAGGTGCCTTCACTTACGCCGCCACCGCCACCACCACCGCCGCCACGACCAAAGAGACCTCCCCCGCCCCCGCCACCAGGTGGGGTACGCCCAGAGGTGCCGGAAGACACTGTGGCGCAACAGAGAACATCCGGCTCTGACCGGCCCGCTTTACCGCGGGTACACGTGTCTATGGAACCACAATATTGACAGTCAACAACGGATATGCCCCCAGCAGGCAGTCTGTCCGCCCAAGAGGTACACGTTTTTTCTGTATTGAGGTCGTTCATGAGTGTTATTCGCACTCTATTGGATAGTCTACAGATCCCTGCCGCTAAATGCGCGCTGCAAATCTTGGACACAGTAGAACCAGTTCTTGCCGGACTTCAGTAACAAGATGGCACACCATAGACCACATCAGCCTTCCCGAGAAAAAGTCAAGCATGCTTCCATAATTCAGTGGAACGCAAGAGGTCTACGGTCAAGAATGCCTGAGTTCAGACAATTCATTTTCGAAAATAAGTGTCCCATCATCATCATTTGTGAACCGCATTTTTCAAAAATACCTCGACTGTCGGGCTATGAATTGTTCGTTTCTTCATCGTGCATTGAGCGAAGCCAAGTTGCTGTGTACATCCGTAAAGAACTCTTTTACGTTCTCCAAAGAGTAGAGTCTGACAATGGAAATCACTACTATATGTTAAAAAGAATAAGTTGTCGTTTACGCTGATAGGCGCATATATAGCGCCGTCACATCGACTAGTTCAACAGATATTAAATGGTATATTTGCAACGACTCCAGCACCTTGGATATTGTCGCCCATCATCCATTGTAGGGAAGCATCAGGACAAATCGAAAAGGCACGAACCTAGTTGATCTCGCATCAGAGCACGGGCTTCAGGTGCTGAACGGCGGCTGCCCTACTTATCTCTGAGGAGTAACTTACAGCAGTTGCCTGGACTTGACATTAGTGTCACATAGCATTGTCACGAAAGTGCAATGGTTCACAGATATTGAAACACATGGCAGCGACCATATCCCCACGTACGTGACATTCGGAAGTCTGGACGATTCTGCTTCCCCTGGACATTCAAGACTTATGGACTGGGAAGAGTTTCAGATATCAGTGGAGAGTAAGTGCATGCATAAACCACCGGAATCCATTGAAGAAGTGATTATAGTTGTGCAACGGAGACTTCCACGAAGATATGTCCGAAAGAATCGAGACGCACGGCACTCGACCAAGAGTTGGAACAACTTCGAGCGGTCCGCCGACGTGCCGAAAGACGATACAGACGCACGAAATCTATCTCTAACCTCAGAGAATCCAGATGCATTCAGAAAAAAAATTCAGTGTCGAATGCGCAAACTTCATCAACAACGGTGGAAGAATTTTTGTGACTCGCTAGACCCTTGAAAGCCCTTGTCTCCCGTATGGAGGACTCTTCGAGGTATTCACTCGCATCCGCAACAGCTTCATCTCTTCGCCGCTCTGGCGCTACATCAACGTCGCTCACATCTTGATGTTTCTGGTGAATTTTGTGCAAAGATCGCCGGCGACATCTCTATACCGATCGATCTATTGCCACAGGATGTTCCAGTCACACGAGATCAGCAAATGGAGGTTGCATTCACCATGGAAGAACTTCATGCGGCATTGAACACATGCAGACGCTCATCGTCCCCAGGTCCGGATGGAGTGACCTTTACTGCCCTACGTCGCCAAGCCCGAAGGCACATCGCTGTCTCCTGGACATTTTCAATAAGTCTTGCCATGATGTAATGGTGCCTGATGAGTGGAAGTGTAGTCGCCTGGGGCCTTTGCTGAAGTCCGGAAAGTCTCCATTCGATTTGGCATCATACCGGCCTATAGCACTATCAAGCTGCGTTGGCAAGGTCATGGAGAGGATGCTGCTTACACGCATTGAATGGTACCTGGAACATTAAAACATCTATCCTGATGCAATGGCTGGTTTTCGACGAGGTCAGTCCTCAGTTGATAGCGTTATTGACTTAGTGACCTCTGTTCAGCATCAGAAAGCTCAAAAGCGGCTGTCGGTAGCTCTGCTCTTAGACGTGAAGGGTGCCTATGACAACGTGACCCATGAGGCTGTTCTCAATGCTCTTGAAGCAGCTGAACTTAGAGGTCGTGTCTTTCGATGGGTAAGAAGCTACCTCACAAAGAGATCCATGTTCGTTCTAACTGAAGATGGGTCTACGAATAAGTATTTCACAAGTCGTGGGGTGCCACAAGGCGGTGTTTTGAGTCCGACTCTTTTCAACCTGGTTCTCGTGGGGCTCACCGAAATGCTGCCACAGACGGCTTATACATCTCTCTAGGCTGACGATCGATATCTGCATTTGGGCGTCCGGCGTGACACGGCCTCGAGTGCGCGCAAGAATACAGAAAGCGGCAACAATGACATCGACATACCTTCGCCAGCAAGGTTTGACTATCGCCACAGAAAAATGTGCAGCGGTGGCGTTTACACGCAAACCGATGTCTTTCTACTCATTGTGCATCGATGGCAGATTAATCCAATATAAGAGCACTCATAGATTCCTCGATGTCATTGTAGATCGTGACCTAACCTGGAGCCCGCATGTCATATACCTGAAGAAAAAGCTCATTAGCATTAAGAATGTATTCAAGTTCGTCGCCGGAAAATCATGGGGCCCATCCGTGCACTCCATGTTGCAGCTTTACACAGGCCTCTTTCTCAGAACTCTCCGGTACAGCCTTCCTGTCCTGTCCAACACATGCAAGACTAACATCCGTGCACTGCAAAGCGTACAAGCCCAAGCCCTTCGGACATGCCTTGGCCTTCCACGATGCTCATCGACAGTGTCAACTATTGTTATTGCACAAGAACAACCGGTCACAACGCATATCATTGTCGAGACGCTGAGAGCGCACATTCGGCATTTATCACGGCTACCGTCACATCATTTAGCGTGTTTGACAGCTCGGAGGCCCCATTCTTCATACTGCGGTATTGTGACAAAACATCAAGACATACTACCACCTGGCTTCAAACTTGCGATGCATCCAGCAGCTGCACTATGGAGTCTTCGTCAACCTGACGTGCGCTTATCAGTTCCTGGAATCTTTAAGAAGGCACGCATGTCAACGCTAGCACTGAAGCAATTGACTTTGCGTCTGTTGGACGAAAGGTACTTCGACCGCATTTATGTTTACACCGATGGCTCCACTAATTCCAACAGCTCTACAGGAGCAGTGGTTGTTCCATCTGAAAATGTGTTGCTTCAGTACAAGTTTTCTCACACCACGACGTCGACAGCAGCAGAGCTCGCAGCACTTCAAGGTGCAGTAAAGTACATTCTTCGGCAGCAACCTAACCAATGGGCCATCTTTTGCGACTCCAGGTCAGCCTTACAGTCACTACGGTTTGTTATGCAGCACAGATTACACGAACAATCAGTATATCAGATAAGGCATGACTACCACGAAGCGCTCAAGGAAGGTCACGATATTGTATTTCAGTGGTTGCCGAGTCATTGCGGAATCGTCGGCAATGACCGCGCGGATGAAGCTGCTCGATCGGCTCATGACCAAGACCAGCGCACGCCCATACCACTCTTGAGAACGGATGCTGCAAGGCTACTACAATCACTTGCTCGCCGTATATCTCTCCTACAATGGAACACGCAGGGTTTCACCAACACGCACCTGTATTCGATCGACCCAAACTTGCAGCTTCTTTTGCCATCCGGGCTCCCACAATGCGCTGAAACTTTACTGTGTCACATGAGGTTGGGCGTGGCATTTACGAATTCGTACTCTCGTCTCCTTGGAATGGCGAGCACTTCGGCATGCAACATCTGCGCCTGCGAGGAAACATTTGAGCACATTCTAAGTCATTGCCCAGCATACCAGACCGAACGACGTATTATGGAAGCCAAGCTCTGTCAGCTGGATTCACGGCCGCTTACAGAAGAGAAGATCCTGGGACCTTGGCCGACGTCTTCTCATACGCGCAAAGCCACGAAAGCCCTCTTGTACTTTTTAAGGACCACCAGACTTCACGACCGCTTGTGAAAGAACTGTGTGAGACCATGCTGTGTAGTCTCGAGCTGACTATTCATGCTTCTCTTTCTTACTCCTCTTATTTTCTATCTCTTTCCGTTCTATTATTGTACTTTTCCCCCACCTCAAGTGTATGGTAGCCAACCGAGCCAAGCTTGGTTAACCTCCCTACCTTTCCTCTCAATTTCTCTCTCTCTCTCTCTCTCTCTGTGATACCGTATGGGTCCAGTGGGAATTCCTTTTTGATTGTCCTCTACAACAAATCCTAAAAACACACTCCCTCCCAGCATTGCAAAAAAAAACGTGGTCAATAGTTTGTAACTTATTACAAATGAGACAATCTGACCCCCAAGGTAGAAAGACACCCCGCTCTCCCAGAAACACTTTGACGTGCAAAGTGCCAGTGTGAAGCCTAAAAAAGAAGGTCTTTGGGGCAGGAGCAACTTCAATTCTTTTAACTCTCTTCAGCACGTCCCGCCCTTGACGTCCACTGTGTATGACCCTGTACATTAGAACAGGTAAAATTGCACCGCACACATCTCTGTACAGTTTTTTACGTGTTACTGACACAGTTGCTCATCAGAAAATCAGACAAAAGGTGAATACTCAAGATCACTTCCCTGAGATATCCACGGACAGCGCCATTCATGTGAGCAGTACCGACTACATATCCAGGTAAAGCTCTGATCAGCCTCACTTCGCACACCTTACGCAAGAAAGGATCACTCACGTTGCGAAAAAAGAAGGACCTATCTTGATTTGCCCCATGAATAGATGTGAGAGTCTCAAACCACCTTTCTTTACTCACCCACACAACAAATTAGTTCGACTGCATTGTTCCCAACTTGAAGTCCATACGAACACCGCGAATACACGATGACATTTTTGTATATTAGCCCGTGAATAATGCAACACCTGCATCCCGTACCTTAGTTTCGAGACAAAGAACAAATTGCTAACCATAGAGAACATTGATAAAAGATTACATGCGATCTACTCACCTTCAACTGAATTTTTCTTGCCTGTTCTTGCCAATAGTTATCATTGCAATTGTCGTGCTTTAGTAGTACCCATAGCTATCTGACAGGGGTCGTCCCCAACTTGATATTGGCAAAAAATTCCGATCTGGATGACCACTTTCTATGCCAAAAGCCCAAGCACTTTCCCCAGTTCATCCGACTACCACTGGTATTGGTGAAACTTTTCACTACAGTGACGACCTCTGCCACACTTTTTTTGTCTGTGCAACAAACTGCGACACCTTCCACATGCCAGAATTTTAGTTTCTGATACCTACAAGTTAAAACTGTGAATGCTGCTGTTTTCACTTTTTGTTATGCAGCACTTCAAGGTGCAGTAAAGTACATTCTTCGGCAGCAACCTAACCAATGGGCCATCTTTTGCGACTCCAGGTCAGCCTTACATTTTCGATAGATGTAACATCACATGTAACATAACATTTTTCGATAGATGTTGAACAAAAGAAGGCTAAGCAGGCATCCCTGCCAGACGGAACGCCTAATGTTGGTGGGGGCACCTAATCAATTAATAACTACTAAACGTATCGTGCAGTTGTGACACGTTAGAAATGTCTGTTAAAAGGCAGCATTAGAACCGCCTGTGTCGCAAATGGAAGTAGCAAAGGCTATAGATAGGATCAATTCTGATAAGCCACCGGGGCCTGACGGCCTGAGTGCTGTGTTTTAAAAGAAATTCAAATGGGAATTATCCGGTCTGCTTACAGAAGTCTTTAACGAGTCGTATAAACTAGATAGTCTGCCTCGGTATTTTAGTGAAACTCATACTATTTTGATACTAAAACCAAAAAGACAGACAAGTTAAAACTAGATTCGTCATATCAGCCTATACCATCATCTAACTTTGACTACAAAATCTTGAAGAAAGTAGTAGTGGTCACATTGCTCCAGGGTGTTATCAATAAATTAGTTTGCTCTCACCAAACTTTCGGCATTATAGGACGTTCTATTGTGACCCATAAACAGAAACTGCGATATGTTCTCGAGTGTTGCGACGCCACTGAAGGTCGTGTAGTTATTCTGCAGCGTGGTATCGAAAAGGCATTTGACTGTATCTCTCATGTCCTGTTGCTTGCATACTAGACTAACTGAATTTTGGTTCAACCATCAGTGATGGCGTGGCTTTAGCGTATTACTGAGCTACACTGGTGCTTGGAACTCACTTCAATACTGTCATTAGGCATGCTTGATATCAGGAAAAGAATCGTGCTAATATAAGAATGAAAGCGTTTTAGAACATCAAAAGAACAACCAGGGGTCACACAATGCGAATATATAGCGTAATCAGTGGGTCGTCCAATGCTTCAACCCATTACAAAATCTTTTTCTTGATCAGTTAATAACTTTGACGCATACCCACTTCAGGCATAATTCTTCAGGTATAAACAGCGTGCAGCGGATACCAAGCTTCTCCGAAGAATTACAAAGCATAGCATAGTGAATGCCGGCCAACTACATGAAAATTATGATTATATATGGCATAGTGGGTTCCCATCAAGTGTACTTGTAGCAGTTACTCAAAGAGGTATTAGAAGAGGCCCTAAAGGGCCGCTAGCTCTTCCAGCTATCCCTGTGACTGTGCTGCGCGTTCCTCGCAGGCGTGGCGTTTTTTTTTTCGTCGCAACTCGAACTTTCTGTACACACCCCCTCCACGCTAACAATCTTTTTTTCAAGTGAGGAAGGAAGGAAGGTGGCGAAGTTAATCCAGGATTGGGTGACACTTGAAATCAGTACCTCTACGTGGCAGTCAGGCATTCCATCACTGTACGTCATTTTATTTATGTATTACAGCTTTTACAAACACACGACATTTTACAAACACAAGACTAAACGCTATTTGCAATACAAACATTGGTTGCATAAAAAAGACAGGGAGATTGAGAGAAAAAGATGAGTTGCAGCTTGGCTTGGCTAGTTCTGTTTATGCAAGCGAAAGCTTGTTTACTTGGATATACCTGTTTACCTTCGTGGCCAAAGCACAGTTTCACAACCGCATGATGTGGCCACTCAGAGATTGCGTGCTGCGAGCACTCATATATAAGAATACACGATCAAATGATAAAGCATTGTGTCACGAAATGACTTTCTTATGATTTAACGATGAAAACAGTCTCCATTTCTATCCACTCTTCTATCTAACGAGAAATAGGATGCCACCAGATCGCTATATTTTTCAGCACGAGGTATCTGATGCCAAGGAACGTACAGAAAAAAAAGGACTCAGTACTAGTGAGGAGAAGGACAACTCTCTTTTCAGTGATGACTCACAGTAAACAAAAATATATCAAACGCAGCAGCTGCTTAAATGAAACAACTGGCTCTGATATTATTGGTTTCACACCTGATTGCTGCAAGTCAGTTCACCTATCACTAACAGAACTCATGCTAAATAGAATACATTTTCCCAGGCCCTTCAGGTTCCATTTACCATTTGTCAACTGTTTTAAAATATAATAACACTGGGCAGTCCTTGCCTACCTTCGTACCTTGGGCCATAATTATTGCAGTACCAGGGATGAATACTTGCCTTCAGTGCACTTAGAAGATCCCTGCGCTCATTCTTTCCGGTGATGCAGAAATGCAACGCAAAACAAAAAATTGGCCCCCTATCTGCATGTTTCACTGCAAATGTCCAAATGTCATCAAAAGACGATAGCCTTGCGCCTGGAGAAAGCATTTATTTAATGTTCTGTGCGAGAACATCGGTGAATTGTATTCTGAAGGCGCTGTGTTAGATAGTCTCGATCAGAGTAGCGAAAGCGAACGAGCGCATTGAGGCATGTTTCATATGAGCGGTATCTGGCAGTTATCTTCGAAAACGAAGGAAGGCCCTTTCTCGGAGCCGATAAGGTGTAGAACGCAAAGCAACGGGCAGGTGCCACCACCGTGTCGTCTTAGCAAAGGTCGAAAACACTTGTCTTTTTGAGCATCGTGTTGCACTGTCAGCGCAGCGTGATAAACGCTATGGTCCTTAGAATTACTTGTGTGTGCCTTCTCACTGGCATCGGTGCGGACTTTTGTAGGGGCGGCAACGTCAAAATGAGCCAGAACAAGTGGTTCTGATAGCAATGTAGTAAGTGTAGAGAACAGACGCGTAGCCTGCTCAGAACCCCATGTGAATGAGACATCTTTTTCAGTAAGTTTGAGAGAGGACGGGCTACTTCCGCAAAGTCGTTCACAAAACGTCGAAAGTACGAGCACAGACCGAAAAAGCTGCGGATTTCCTTAGTGTGGGTCGGAACGGGGAAGTTCCGCACAGCTCGCACTTTATAGGGATCAGGGCGTACACCATAGGAGTCGACAAGGTGGCCCAACATGGTTAGTTGCTGGCGTCGGAAGTGGCACTTTGACGAGTTCAGTTGGAGACCAGCATTGCGAAAAACAGCCAGTATTGAGGATAGGCGATCGAGGTGGGTGTCAAAGGTCGGAGAAGGTAACATAGACAAATTGACCATTTGAACCCACGCAAAAGAGAGTCCATCATCCGTTCGAAGGTGGCCGGAGCATTGCATATCCCGAAGAGCATGACCTTAAGCTGGTAAAGACCATCGGGCGTGACAAAAGCGATCTTTTCGCGGTCCATGTCATCGACAGCAATTTGTCAGTACCCTGAACTTAGATCAATAGAAGAAAATTAACGCCGAGAAGACAATCCAGGGCATCGTCTATGCGCGGTAGCGGGTACACATTTTTTTAGTGATCATGTTCAGATGTCGACAGTCAATAAAGAATCGCCAAGTGCTGTCCTTCTTTTTGACAAAACTACAGGGGAAGCCCATGGACTACATGATGGCTCAATTATGTCTCTGGCAAGCATTTTGTCGACTTCTGCTTGAATTATGTGACGCTTGGTTGGAGATACGTAGTATGGCCGTCGATGGACAGGGGAGGCATCGCCGGTGTAAATGCGGTGCTTTATAGCAGTGGTTTAACCTAGCGGATGATCACAGAAGTCAAATACGTCCCAGTATGGCTCAAGGACGTAAAGGAGTGCGTCAGCTTCGTGTGGCAAGGGGTCTGACTCGATCATTTTTTTAACGTCAGCAGACGGGCTTGCTTGCGAAGATTGAGCATGCATGTAGCTGCAGTGTACAGCATCGTTCGAAGACAGAGCTGAGATAACGCATTCGTCAGAGGGAGTCAGCATGGCGATGGGAATTCCACGCGAGCGCAAAGCTTGTGGACACAGGGCAAAGTTAATTGGGACATATTAATGCAGGCGCGGTTTGAACGTAACTGAATAACAGTGTGTGGTAAGGTAACACTGATACAAGAGAATGGATGTGATGGGCGCGAGCACATATAGTCGCCATCAGATACAGGTGGTGAGGGCGTTACGGTGATGCAGGTCACAGTTTGGGGTGACAAACGGACATGTTCGGCAGAGCACATACGAGCTTGGGGTGGACTGGGCGGATAAATCGGATACGGTAGGTCAAGTTGCACACTACCAGCTGAACAGTCGATGAAGGCGGAATGAGTGGACAAAAAGTCAAGACCGAGGATCACGTCATTGGTGCAGTGAGAGATAACAGTGAAGAGAACTGAAGTTTGACGGCCGGCGATAGTAACGCGTGCAGTACAAACGCCAATAACAGAAGTCATACCACCATCAGCAACACGAACACTGCGTGAAGGGGCTGGAGTAAGGAATTTTTTTTACGCCGTCACGAATGTGCAGGCTCATGACAGAAATATGGGCGCCCGTGTCTACCGAGGCTTCAACAGATAAACCATCCACTTCAACGTCGATCAGGTTCTGATTGGTCGGGAGCGTCAACAGCTAGAGAAATTAGAGAGCAAGTCGTATAAGCAGCGTTACCTCCAGGAGCTGTAGCCGTTAGTTTTCCGAAGAAAACCGCCGGGCAGAGGATGGGGACGGGGACGAGGTGGCGGCGGAAACCGGGAAAATCTACGTCGAGGTGAAGGTTAGAGACGTACTGTACTTACTGAGCAGTGGTCGTAGTGGTCGGGTCGTAATTAGCTGAGCCATCACGCCATGGTATAGTTCTTGTCCAAAGAGATAGGCTGATGAGTGGAGGTAGGCGAAGCTTGAGTTTGCCCGATACGGTGAGGTCCACGTGCTTCGGCAAATTTCCGGAGTCTTCCACTGATTGATTTGATTGATATGTGAGGTTTAACGTCCCAAAACCACCACATGATTATGATCGAGGGACGCCGTAGTGGAGGGCTCCGGAAATTTTGACCACCCGGGGTTCTTCAACGTGCCCCCAAATATGATTTGATTGATATGTGGGTTTTAACGTCCAAAAACCACCATATGATTATAAGAGACGCCGTAGTGGAGGGCTTCAGAAATTTCGACCATCTGGGGTCCTTTAACGTGCACCCAAATCTGAGCACACGGGCCTACAGCATTTCCGCCTCCATCGTAAATGCAAGGAGACCTCCGCTACGGCGTCTCTCATAATCATATATGATGGTTTTGGGACGTTAAACCCCACATAATAAATCAATCAATCAGAAGACGAGTTTTCCCTGAACCTCTCTCTAAAAGAGACACTGATTCGCCGTCTCACCCATTCGGAACCGATGCGTCTACAGCAGCTGCTACGCGATGGCCGGGGATTCGCTCGCAGGATTTCAAGCTGGACGGTTGTGCCCTCGCGACCTCGGACGCCAGCGTAGCTCCCGCCGACTGGTTCACCCTCCGCGGTCTCCTGACGCCGTGCAGCTCTCGCATTGTGGCGCCCCGCCCTTGGACTGCTTCGACCGGATCCCCACTTTCCTATCTCCTTTTTCCGTCGCTTGCCTGTCTACTTCTCCGTCTATTTTCTTTCTATTCTTTTTATCCCTCCTTCTCCCCACCCCTATAAGGCACTGCGCCATGTCGCCTGAAGGCAGACAGAAATTAAGTGCCTTTTTCCTCTTTCTTCTAACCACTACCACCACCACGCGAGGCCGAACTGGGCAACCACCGACAAAGCCAACTCTTGCGCTAGATAGAGCAATTGGCGGGCAGCACAAGCATCGACAGTCGCCTGGTGCGGGCCTCCAAAGATTGTCCGCCACCGTGCGGATAGGCGTCACGGCCTTCAGAGAGATGGACGTTCACAAGATCGCCGAACTATAGCTGATCGACTCATGCCAGTCAACCCGCTAGTAGTTGCCACCATGATTGCCGAAGCCTCCCTATCATCCCGCCTTGCTGGAGATTCGGGCAGAAATTTCTCGCCTCGCCGACACCGTCGCGGCACCACAGTCAAGCGGAACTCAAAGAACATAGCAGCATGCTCCAGAAAAACAGCGACAGTTGTTCTGGTGCCACCGTAAGTTGGGTGACACCACACGGAACTGTGTGCCACCTGTCTTCCCGATCGATCGCGAGAAAGACACCCGCTTCCTCGACACTAGGGAAGAAGCGAGCATGTTGCAGGTGTCGCCAGCCAATCGCAAGGGCCCAAGTTCGTTCCCGTTGCAAGCTGTAAATAACGCGACAATAACGACGTACGGGCACCGCTCCCTCTTGCTAGACCTGCGTTTCGAGGTCATTAAGGTGAATATTTGTGGTAGCCAACGTAAAATTTGCTATTCTGACGAGCGGACTTCTTGTATTACTTCGGACAACTTGTTCATGTGCGTACACAACCGGCGTACACAGGATCCCCTCTCACAAGCAGAAGTGTGCGGAAAGCCATCTAAGCATATCCACTTCTCAGTAGCCGTGATACCAACCTCGGGCACCACCCGTTTTAGAGCTCTCTTACGCGAGTTCCCTCGAGCTAGCGCGGCCGCCACAAACCGGCGGTGTCGTCAAGCACAATGTCTTTCACCACATTTCTATCACACTGCAGGACCCCCGGTTTATGCACGCCCAGGCCGCCTGTCCTCCCAGAAGCTGAAAGTAGCACAACAGGAGTTTGACTCGACCACATGCTCGATCTCGGCATAATCCGTCCATCTGCTAGCCCTTAGGCATCCCCACTACACTAGGTGCCAAAGTGTACTCCAGCAGACAGACGGCCCTGCCGAGATTATCGAGCTTTCAACCGAGCGACCACGCCAGACCGTTATCTGCTACCACATATTCACGATGTCATGGCCAACCTGCACAGTGCAACACTTTTCTCCAATACTAACCTCGTACCTGCCTACCATTGAATTACCATGGCCCCAGAAGACGACCTAAAGACTGCGATAACAATGCCATTCAGCCTGTTCAAGTTCTTTCATATGCCGTTCAGCTTGCAAAACTCCTGACAGTCAATCTAGAGCTTTATTAATGGCATTTATTTGCACGGCCTCGACTTCTGTCATGCATACTTTGCTAATCTACTCATCACAAGCAGCTCACCAGAAGAGCGTGAGGAGGATCTGCGATCTGTGTTTCAGTGCCCGGAAGAGCATGGAATACTGGTGAACACAGACAAGTCTGAGTTAGGGGTGCAGGAGCTGTCGCTTTTTGGCCATCATCTCATACTGTGGAATTAAACCTCATCTAGACAAGGTTAAAGGAGTCGAGCAGGTTTAGCTTTCTAGTGGGTCAGCTTGCAATTTTCCGTGGATACTATAAACTAACACCGTGACTTAATTGCATTAAAGATGTAGTACTGGCTGTAACACTGCAACATGTTTAGGAAAAGGTTACCCTTTCCTCACACTATAGTATTTACTGTAAAGGAATATAAAATCAAAATGGGCCACGAATACTTCTGTGGTTTTTTTTTTGGCACGATATAAAAACCTCTGAAACATATGCATCACATTTCACTGAAAACCATTTTCCCAGGAGATGAATGGTGCACAGGCTGGCAAATTTGATGTGCATTTGCATATTTTATTGAAAGTTCAAATAAATACAACTAGGTACATTCAATGCGAAGTGCACCGCTTCTGCTGATAATATATAAAATACTAACACATTCATCCGATAAGATGCAAATGAGATTTCACACCTCAAGTTAATAAGAAAGAAAAAGAACAGACTAGAAACTATAAAAATCATGGTTGGATCATGATGAAGCTGCGAGGAACTTCTCCCAATCTGCTGGTGAACAAAGATAGGGGAGATGAATATTCCACAGGACTGGTATGCACACTTGGCTTATCATGCTTAATAACACAATACACACAATCAGAACAAAGTGGCAAGAACTGAACGATGTGAATTTCTTTCTCTGGTGAAGATTAGCCTGCTTGTCTTCTGAACTGCCATAACACCCAGCTATGCAACATCATTACGCTTTAGAGACTATGTGCAACGTATTAGTTTAGATATGGCAGAAATAAAATGTGTGCAAATGTTCATGCAACAGCCCTTCACAACTAGTGCATGACTTCACAGCACTCAGATGACAGAATGTTGGATACACAAGGCAAGGAATGCGGTAGCATTCTTCATATGTTGCCTAAACATAAGGAATCGTCCTCACCAGTAATGGCATAGTACACCCATTTTTATTTTTGACAAGAGCATCAATTTATGCAGTTTGACAACAAGCTTTCCCTGTTATTCCAATGCCTACTTTTTGAACTTTCTGCCCAACTCCACCTGTGATAAGTGTGTAGTGTGATATTTGAAAAAAATTACTATTCTGTGTGTCATGTGTATTTATTTAAAAAATTACGATCGAGTGACTAGACACTAAGCAGAATCACCCAAAACAAGTTATTCCCTATTGCCCTTAAAAAAATGGGAACCTCGGGTGCTTGAGGCTTCACACCCGCGGCAGTGTCATTGAAGGATATGAAGGAGCTGGAGCCCCTTCAAAATTTCAACCCCCCTTGTCCTCCCAAAAGTAAGAATAGTCAAAATACAATGCTCAAGTTCCCAGCCTCCCTGCCCTCATAAAAAAAACTCGCTTGTTGTGGGTGCCCTCCTAGTAAAGAAATCCTGGTGCAGCCCCTGCTTGACACATGCTGCTCTATATGCCATAAGTACCTTAGGACACCAAGAAATATCCAAAAATTTAATGTAGCCCAGGCTGTTTTGTTGGTTCCCATGTCTGGCATAAAAACATGTTCAAGAGCCCTTGAAAAATTCAAGCAACGTCCACAACAACAGAGACATAAAAAAATTTGGTGCACACGAAAAATACAGTAAAGTGTGTAGATTTCCCATTGTCAAATTATTCTTTCACTGATATTACACAACCTAATGTCTACACGTACACCTAACAATATTACTGGGAAATAAACACGACAGAAGTACCATCAAGACCAATGCTTTAGCAAGGTTTTCTTGTATTTAAAAGTACCTTAGGTATTATATGCCCACCCATCTTTGTCATCTACCATTGCCTACTTCAGAAACAATGTGACAGATGTTTTTTTCCAGAGAAATGTGCAATCATTCCAATTACATCAGTGCACTAAAACCAGTTGTACAAAAAACGAAAAACACGAAAGGTTTCTATGTTCTTACATACTGCACAGCAAGTCCTCACCGGCTTGTTTGTTTTGAGTATTTTCGGTCAATTCAGACACTTGAATCTTGCATATATAAAGAGTCTGTTCCAAGCTTGATCTTGAGTCAATTTCTAAGGCTGTCACTGGCTTTGAGTGGAACCCATACAATAGCAAGAAGTTCAAAAACATTACAGATGAGCAATGCAGGCTTTCTCTCATTCACCAAAGTGATGACAGTGGATGTGACATGATCCCTCACCGAAGCACAGCATTTCTGAACTATATATTATGAAACAGTTCTCTCTAGTATTCTATCATGTTTCAACTACCTAGTAGAACACCTCAATTGTGCCAATCGAAAAGAAAAAGGGCAGTTCTACAAGTCAATATGTAGTCCCGGGACAGTGCAAGAGGGCTGATAGCAAACATAATTGAACTGCTTTAATGAATAAAGGTAGAATAAAGGCTACAAGTATATAATATCCTGTATCAGTATTTTTTAAACACCCAAAGAACTGTCTCAGGCATCTAAGTGACTAGCTCTATCGCTGATACATTTGAAGCCAATGACATTTAATTTTAATGCATTTACAACGAGGGTGGAAAGGGGGCCGTATTCTGAAATTACCTAATTTGGAACACATTTTCAGTCATACATTTTTCCTAAATGCAAGTGAACTTTTTCGCCTCTCCAGTATAAGTTCGTGATGTGATTGTGTGCATTTGAAAAGTGCGCTACGCCATCAGCCTAACCAAAGAAGACGACGAGGATGACGCTCGGTTACAGCAAGTGTGCGTGTAGAGATTTGAAACCAGTAAAGTGCCTCCACAGAGATTTAGGACAGCCACGGGAGAACAACGGCGAAGCCAGGCAGACGTGGCTGAGTCGGGACCGAGTGAAGAAGGTGGCCAGGGCGCGGGAGAGGCGGCCAGTAGAGCACCTGCATCAAGGTTGCTGCGGGCTCCCACCTGGACACAGAGCTGCTTTGTTGCCTGACGTGGGGCCAGGCTTGTTCTGATTTTCTGGCGTTGGCCAAAAAACGTTTCCTGCTTCGCATGCGAGCTCCGATGCAAAGCTACGGCTGCCCAATGCCGAAAGGTCACTGATCTCAACTAGCCTGGCTCTTCCTTCTCTACCAGTCAACGATGTGAGCATCTCGATCGCATCACCACCGTCACCATTTGCGTCATTGCGTCGATACCTCCGTAGCAGAGACTCCGCTGTAAGCACCATGTCCTGCTACGAGGGGATATGGGTTCTTTTCTGCTGAACATTTATTTCGACGCACTGTTTGTGTATTTAGCCATTTGTTTTTGATTGATTGATTAATATGTGGGGTTTATTGTCTCAAAACCACCATATGATTATGAGAGACACCGTAGTGGAGGGCTCCGGAAATTTCGACCACCTGGGCTTCTTTAACATGCACCCAAATCTGAGCACACGGGCTTACAGCGTTTCCGCCTCCATCGGAAGCCATTTGTTCTTCCTGTTAACTTCTTTCTAGTTTTGCATGCTGTGTTTTTTGTCTGTTATTTATATTTTAAGGGTTTCTGGAATAAATTGAGTGTTGGGAATTCGGTGTTCGGTGCAAACAAATGGTCTCGTCGGCTCATTTCTCGATGACGGTTATGTCATCAGTTTTTGGTCTACACGAACCTATACAGGAGCTTGCCCATTAAATAGCCTTGTGACAAACTTAAAGTATGCTACTAAAGTGGTTCTTCTGCATTTCATAAATGCAAAGTACACCTAATATAAAGACTTTCGGTATAATTAAACATATCATTAAATATCAGTTATAACAAAGTAATTGAAGAATAGTCTTGTAGTAGATATAGTTAGGAATATACCTTTATGATGAATTTTGGCTACAATAAACATATGTTCTTCTTAGACGTACTTTTGTTATAATGAGGCTGGAGTGTAAATGACTTGCATAAAAGGACATTCTATAGAACACTTAAAATACGCACTCAATTTCTTTGGAAGAATTATACAAACCAACCAGGCTTTGAATTGAAGACAGGTTAACTTAAACGCCATACAAAGCAGTAATTAAATTTACTGTATATTTTACTCCCTGTAACATCCTTTTATGACATGATAATAAACTGATTGATTGAAGCAGTAAGGGAAACTAGCAGAGCCATTGGGTGCCGCTCTTCAGAAGTTATGCGAACACCTTATGTTGCAAGCTTTTGATACACAGATTGCTTGCCTTGAAAATTCTGGCTTTCTGAGTGAAGTGATTTGCTCCGTATCGTAAAAACTTATATCAAAGATCAAGAAGTTTCATCATTATGACTCTAGTGCCCCAAAGGTTAGCAAGAAAAAGAGGCATGCAGTTATTTCCTACACACCCAGAACTGCGCATGGTTTGAAAAGCATTGGTGCTCATTATGGTGTAAATGTGTTGTTCTCAGCACACAATAAAGTGGGTAATGTGCGTGCCTTGGTGGATAGAGCGTTGTGTCAGCAGCCAGGGAAAGGGAAAAAATGTGTCTCCAATCATGTCCACAAATATGTGCCTTGTGCTACTGACGTAGTTTATGGCTTTCCACTATCTTGCAGCTTAGTTTGAACGTGGGCATGCACACGGGCATGTGGTGGCATCCCATGGCAGCCACCACGGTAACTACAGAACCTGCGATGCTCAAATGGGTCAGCCACCATAAACATAGGTATATGACCCAGAAATTTTACTACAAGGCATCATTTGTAACGAGAAGAGGGGGTGATTTCTACCCGACTAAAAATTAGTGGTAAATTCTAGGCCATGTGCCCTGCTATATCATTCGGCTCACGTGTTCTCTGGAGCCTTGACTGCCGATCGGCAGAGTTTTCTGACATTGTTCAAAAAGTATTACAGGACCCCTTAGTATATATTTTCTTTCCTCAAGTATTTCCAATACGCTAAAGATTGTGGCTTTCATCCGCCAAGTGTTGTCATCTGCCAAGTTATTCTAGCTATCAACAAGTCAGCTGTTTGGGACTACTATACCAGCCAGCCCAGACAAGGATTGGTGAGGACTTCAAAAGGCCATGTTGAAAAGAAAAATACTGGTCAGAGATTGTTTTAGGTCCAATATTTTTACCTGGCATTAGAGCATAATATTGAAAGGGTGTTTATTTAATTTTTTAATGTCAGAAACAGATTAGGGTGCAGTCTCCAATTTGTGGGTGTTTTAAGTTTGCAAATAATTTGTACATAACTTTCAGTGCCAATTAACACCATCTGACATGCACATTTAGCAATATTGAAGATGTCACACAAGCCTGAAAGTCTGAAAAATTAACGGCAAATACTTCTAGACTTGCTCGATTTTTTAATATGGCACTAGGACTTTTCCTGTACAAGACTAGTGTGCATTCCACCAAATTCATGAATGTAATATGAAAACACACACAGAGATTCTTCAGCGAAAGAAATCACAATTGTCATAATAAAAAGGCAAACACCTAGTAAATAAGTGCTACCTGTAATATCTTACCACAAAAAACAAAATCAATGATTGACATGAACATGCTGTAGTAGATGAAAAAAAGACACGTTATTAAACTAAATTATATATCATGCATATAATAAAGTAATAAACTTGATTATAAAGTACAACTAATTAAGTTAAACTAACTATCAATCACTACTCCTAGTTTATGTATGAACAACTCTAATATAAAAGCAATATTCAGTTACACACCCTGATCCCGACAAAAGAGACGGGTTTGAACGCAAACTTCTAATGTTCAGGCTTTAAAAGCAGATTTAAAATAACACTACAGCAGTCTGCTTGGGCCTGAGCACAAACTTGATAGCATGTATACGTGCACGATTGAGATCCAACTGTACAAGTCTCTCGTATGTAGATTTAGAAGACAAGATCAAACCTCTTCACAAGCCTGTTATAAGCATACTCGCTGCTTTTGCTGTATGCCTGTCCAAGCACACTTTGAATAGTTTCTTAGAGCCGTAACATCTTAAAATTTTATGGGGGCACACTTCGTATACAAACTAAGCAGGAACCATTGAAACAGTACAGAAATGTTGCGTTTTTTAAATGAGTTCAAAAACTTTAGGAACATAAAAATACACATGTGACTGGTGCGACAGTTGTTCAGTTAACCCCTTCTACACCTTGCGGTTATTCTGAACCCTTCAAAACAAATGAATTTCAAAATTTTAGCAGTTATAATTACAGGCATTTTACATCCTAAAACCACGCAATGATTATGGGAAAGGGTGTAGTTCAGGGCTCCAGTAATTTTGACTGTCTGGTGCTCCTTAACATGCACTGACATCACAGTGTACACGGGCCTCTACCATTTCACCTCCATCAAAGTGCAACTGCCTCGACCGGCATCGAACCCGCGACTATTTGGTTAGTAGCCGAGCACCCTAACCACTACACCACTAAGACAGATTGCTTTTTAACTTTTGGACCTTTATCATCATGTTTCGATGTCGCACCATAAACAAACTCCTTAATTCCTGCTTTCGCTGCCCATTGAGACGTGTGCTGCCATCTAACAAAGCACAGCAAACCACTAAAAGAAAAACGAACGATCTTGCCCATAAAAAAAACGTGCCTTTGAATTATTTATATTTTCGCTCCCTAAAACACGGAGACACGCGAACAAGAGTTTTGTCACAAAGTAAAATTTTACATATGCCTTTTCTTTCTTTGTGTAAACCACTTTTTACTCAGTCAAATGAACATCAACAAACATGCAGAAAAAAATCAATGCCTAATTGATTGTGAAATTATGCAAAATGGTGCATAAATTCATCCAATGTTGCTAAATGTCAATAGAAAGGATGCCCTAACATTACAAACATTGTTGAAGTCTGACGCTTGTAGAAAACCTGTGAAGACCACCAAGGATGAGGCAAAATCAAAAACTCTCCACCTCATGCGAGATGAAAATGCCGACTGCGTGCATTCACTTGTGCTCAGTGACTGCAAAATGATTGTTAGAATCACACCAGAACTGCCTGGCTAAAGAACAGCATCAATTAATCAAATTTTTTATTACATATTTATGAAGAGAAGTCTTCACTACAACAGAGCAGAAACTGAGAAACGTGACAAAGAGTCTTCACTACGATGGAGCAAAAACTGAGCAAAAGTCGTAACAAAATAAAAAATGCAAACTAAATTGAAAAACTTCAGATAATAGCAGTTAACCCTTGCATAGGGGCACAAGTGATAAACTTCGGTTTATGGGTACGTCATCAACTGAACAAGTGAAAAAAAAATAGCCAAGAAGAAGAAAAACATGGAAACACAACACAAAATTAGATTTATGATGATTGCATTTTTCTAATGCCATAAAAAAGTGATGATGATGCTGTGGTACAGTGGTTGGTTCCCTCAGCTATGGAGCTGTGGCAGTGAGATAGAAATTGCACATGGAATAGTCTATTTTGCAGTTGTAGCTGAAGAACACAATCTCAATGCCGCCTTCTCTATTGAGACCCAGAAACATCCAGAAGACTATGTGTTCTGCATTTCACAGAAGTTGTTTAAAAAAGCACTAGGCCATAGAACCACTTTAATGCTCTCGTGCCTCCTGTGCTTAGGTTCCACAAGTTTTTTAGCATCCTCAGTAAACTCTCCTAGAATTATTCTTCCAAGAGTGATTTCAGTAATTAGAGGAAAAGTGGTGGACAATGTACTTATGCTGAATTATGACAATAATAATATTTGGAGTGAAGAAGTAGAAAAGGGCTCGTTTTCTTTTTTGTCAGACACAATATGAATGAGAACGGACAGTGATGCGAAGAAGAGTATAGAGAATGTTGTTAGTAGTGCTAATGTAAATCTGAAGAAGAAAAAGTGGACGAAAAGATAGGTAGCCGCTGGCAGCGATAGGGCCTGAAAACATTAAATAACGTGTCCAATGCTTCACGGACTGAGCTACAACGGTGGTCATCTCCAATGCACTTTACAGGGTATATATGTTGGCATCAGTGCACGTTAGTTATCATTAATGATAATTGTAGGGGTTTTACGTTCTAAAGCCACAATGTGATTACGAGAGATGCTGTACTGGAGGGTTCTGGAAATTTTTACCATCCGGTGTTCTTTAAAATGTACCTAAATTTAAGCACACGGGCTTCTAGCATTTTACTTCCATTGAAATTCGGCCCCCACAAGTGGCATTCCATCCTGCATCCTTAAAGCCAATAGTCGAGCCCCATAACCACAGCTCCGGCATGGCGGAACCACAGTGCTGAAGTGTGGCAGCTTCGGCTAGTTCGTATGACATGATGATAGTTGTAGCGCGAGAACAGATCGATGACACAGAGACCAAAAGGACACGAAGGACACATAGAAGGACAAGAAAGACACGAGCCACATAGAAGGACACGAAGGACACAAAGTGCTCGTGTCCTTCGTGTCCTTGTCTCTGTCTCGTTGTTCTGTTCTCGCGCTATAACTATCGTCACAGTGCTGAATTATGAAAATTGACTATTCTGATTTATTTGAAAGTTGGGTTGATTTATTGATTGATTGATATGTGGGCTTTAACACCCCTGAAACCGCCATATAATTATGAGACGCCGTAGTGGAGGGCTCTGGAGATTTTCACCACCTGGGGTTTTTTAATGCGCCCCCAAATCTGAGCACACGAGCCTACAGCATTTTCGCTTCCCTTGAAAATGCAGCCGCCACAGCCAGGATTCGATCCTGCAACCTGCGGGTCAGCAACCGAGTATGTTAGGCACTATACCACCGCAGCAGGGCTATTTGAAAGTTGGTGAGATGCTTTTTTCATTATTTAAACAAAAAAAAAACTAGCAGCATGAGGATTTGAGACAAAGCTCACGAAAAAACATAGAAAAAAAGTGCAATGTTAAGTAGTGAAAATGAAAGTATGTACAATTTAGTTTGGATATAAAATTTCGTAAAACTGGAACTTTACTCCCTCATATCAAAACATGCCTATATTAGAATTCCACATTTAATGCAGCATTTAGTCACCAATTACTCTTTGTTTTTTTTACAAGCAAGGGGCTGTAAAGAATGCCTGCATAATAAAGTAGTACAAAAAACCTGATTCTAACAATAAAAATTGCTTAACTCGGATCTGACGACCTGAATTTAATGCCAATTTGACCAATTTCTTCTCAGAGCAGCTGTGTGACATGCAGTAAGCCGAAAGACACAACTCTGATACACAGAGCGTATCGAATTTGTATTGGTGCAAGTGAAGCTTTAATGCTCCTGCTCCAGTCATAGCTCGTCAACATAATTATAGGAATCACCCAGAGGTTGTACATCCACCAAACTTATCGCAACATTCACCAAACTGAGCCACTGCTGTCCACATAGTCCATTGAACAAAGCATTGACACCGGTAGAAAGTAGCAAAAAATAAAGTTTTTTCAAACTGCATAATAAACTTCAATGATAGCAACTATGTTCATCCCTATGATAACTCTCTTTTTTTGTAAAATCACAAGAGTGCATTTTGTCTAAATATACCTGAACACACCAAATTTCAGTTGCCCTCAAGAATTGTTTCAGTGAAGTCTGGTCAGTTGGTTTTACTACTGATGGTTCACATGACTTATGGTGTTGGTAGCAGGATTGTGGTTTCAAGAAGCTGTGAAAAACCAGTTGACTCTTTGAATACATAACTTCTCACAGGAGTGATGCATACACCGAAAATGCTTATTTGTAGTACAAGCCTCTGTTTATTGCAATGGCTTTTGCTAGCAGTTTGTCCTTTTTTATGGCAAGTCCAAAATATACTTCCCTCAACTTCCAAACTTACGAAGAGCAAGCTCTGTAGTATCTGAAACAAGCAACAATTTTCTATCAGTGACTGAGAGAGCCTGCACTCAAGAAGCAGGGTTGCAGTTAAGTAACATGCTCTCTCTGGCCACCGATGATAACTCGTAGCCAAACGAACAAACAAAAAACCTCAAAACATATGCACATAAAATAGTGAACTATACTGCATAGAGTGTAAAATAAGATGCACCGATACATGTGCCTCACCACTGCACTCGCTCGTTCGTGTGCCAAAGAAAAAACAACACATAATTCAACAATTTGGCCACGCATCTGTGCTAGTTGCAATTTATTGCTATGGCCTTGTTTTGCAGCAGCAGTAAACTTTCATTGTCTTGTTTGTGATTTTACATGCTTAAGTAAATTGAGATTAAAAATACACGATGTTTATGAATGCTAAGTTATAGTTATAAATAGTTAGGTACACTTTTCATTGTCCTAAGGGTACCCTTGCTCTCCTTTACACAGTCAAACATCGCTACAACGAACGCTGCTTCAACGAAATTTCCGCTACAACGAAAAACTCCCGATTCCCAGTCAGCAGTTTATACAAGTCTATGCATAAATATTGTAGCCCCAACGAACACATTTTCTTTGATCGTCCCGCCTTCAACAAAATTTTATGATGCGAATCCAGGTTCATATACTTATTGCTATGCAGCAAACCCAATCTTTAACATTTCGATGCATTTTCAGAGCCTGAAAATGCGACAACAAAGTTTCAAACACGCGTTGGCACCACCAGAAACTGCCGCTATACCGCCGCTGTTCAGCCAGCATGGGCACCGCCACTTCTCGATAGTGATGGCAATGAATTAACTGCCTTGCTTTTGTTTTGCCACTGGCTTGCTTTCGAGCCGCAGATGATCCGAAGCTGAAGCTCAGTCGCTCAGTCCATGGTTTCCTTCTCGCAGCTGCTGGGTGCAACCACGGCACGATGCCTTTTTCAATTCTGATGCTTATCATCATGTTCGCGCTTGGTCAGTGTGGTAACTAATCAGAGCTGCTGTTCTTCTGCATTATCAAAAAAATCAACTAGCCGTGAGTGATGGATGATGAGAATGCCATAGAATAATGCAAAACTTGCCACTCCACAATACCCTGCCTCTATCTCGGTGTTGTCGGATACTTTTGACGGTGGACAGCTGCTGCTGTTAACGTGTTATTGGAACTGTTTGGTTCGCCCATGAAAGCGATTTTAGGCATTGTTTCAGCGCGATTTTCACCATGGCCTCGCTATGCATGGGCGAGAATCACATCGAGATGCTGCTGGGAAAGAATAGGAAGCAGGGGACATTTTTCGAATTTTGAGAATAAACGTTCCTTTGTTTTGCTAGCTCAGATCACCGATATTTTTTTCGATTTCCCTACAACGAGATTTTCGCTTCAACGAAATTTTTTCCGCGCCCCGTCAGTTTCGTTGTAGCGGGGTTCAACTGTATTAGCATTGCCAATCCTGTCATTCTTGTGTCTTTTCTGACATTTATCAGAAAGCAGGCGCAGTTGTGCATTTCTTTGGCTGCCCTCACTCACTGATCATGAGTTTGTTTTCCTGGATAATACCCGAGACCGCCACTTACAAGTCTTCATTGAATATGTCATCATTTTTTGTTCTCGTAACTGCTGGTGTATTTATTTTTATGGTCTCTTCAATGAACATTCCGTTGAACGACAGCACTAACTCGTATGGTCTCCTCTTTTGTCCATGTCCTACTGTTCACCATGAACATAATCCAACTCGCCTATTTTCTGCCCTTGTACACTGGAATATTGAGAATTTTGTGATACTATAGAAATTTACTATTTTGAGGTTTAGCTGTAGATTTAGCTGCACTCATGAATAACAAGATAAGGTGGAAAGTATCCAGGATGGAGCTGTAACAATACAATCTGCTTATCATAATGCTAATAAAGTTCATCATAAATTACATACTGCTATGCATGCTCCTTGATTTTAGAAATTTTCACTAAGTGAAGTATTATATCAGCCAATATATACTAACTATTATGCATGACTGATTGATTGATTTGTGGGGTTTAACGTCCCAAAACTACTATTTGATTATGAGAGACGCCGTAGTGGAGGGCTCAGGAAATTTCAACCACCTGGGGTTCTTTAACGTGCGCCCAAATCTGAGCACACGGGCCTACAACATTTCCGCCTCCATCGGAAATTATTATGCATGACAATTGCTAGAAGTGAAAATGACAATAAACAGTACTATATTAGGGTACATTGGAAAGAAATGTCGTGTGTCACTCCCCGAACACTTTTTTTGTCAAGACAGTCATTCTTGTACTTTTCTGCATGGCATCAGTCACAAAAGAATGCAGCCAAAGCAGTGACTCCCATCAGTTTGTTGAAATTTGAATATAGTGCAAAAATCTTTGGTCTCAAGCAGATGACTTAAAAAATTCACGCACACACAAGAAGGGCAAAAGTAGCATGCAACAGAAACAAAAAAAAAAGACGTTTCAGATAGATCAAGCAAAAACAACATATCTCATTATAAATACATATGAGATACGAGTGCATAAGGACCAACATGAGCATTACTTCATCTGTGACGTAGAAAAGGTTGAACATATAATGTAAAACACTAACTCAGCTAAACATGAACAATATATACTCTCTTGAACAGGAACCCACAGTGACAGGAGGTGTAGAAATCTCCAAACACACAAAAATACAGACATATAAAAGCAAATGGCACGAATGCTTGCTATGTTATGTGTTGGGGCCATGACCCTGCAGTAACACTTAGCCTAACACATTTGGTGTTCTAAGAAAAAGTCACAACCACAGCAGCATTCTGAAAAACAAACAGCCAGCATGGGAAGGGTGAGCAGAACATTAGGCCTAGTAATTGTGCTGCTTTCATTTCAATTAGGCATTTCTGCAACCATTGCAGATAAAATAAACTCGCATTGCAAGGACAATTTTTGGTCTGGTGCACATTATCAGAAAAAACAAATGACAGCTATGACATGAAATTCTATATCAAAACTGGTGTAGGTTGCATAAAGTGACCTGAGTGACTGGTGCAAATGTCAAACACCAAACCAGAATACCGCTTATTTGTTTTCCATGAACATTACCATAGGCTTAAAAGTGCTGTCCACAAATCTTGCCCAAAGACATATTAGTGACGTACACGTGAAAAGAGAAAGTAGAAACTTAGCACAACTGTTTTTCATGGCTCTATCACTCTCCATAATTATGAATTAGCATGTGTATATTGAATTATGATAAATCCAACACATTACCTGCCTATGTTTACTTGAGCAAAGACAGTGAGAGCGTGCAAAAGTGCATGCCCAATGCACTATGACTTTACCCCATTACAGGGAATACATTTTGTTTAACACCTCATCATTAATTACTCAGGGATAATCAATTTCCACATAAGCTGCTATATTTGAAACATATTACTACTTTTGATAGCACAATGTTTTGATAATATGAACACATATAAGTCACAATTACGGCATATTGAGATGGTATTTAAGTTGCCCACACATGTGCATGAACCTGTTTTTATACAGAAACATAAATGTAAAGTGGGAAATGTCGACAGCTAATAAATAAACGTATAGTTGAGATGCTCATATAGGAACTTCTCTTTGGTTGGTGAATGCTGCTTAAAAAAAAGGAATAAAAAAGGGTGAGCCAACAGTGACTGAAGAGACCACTAAAAAGTTGCAGCTTTTTTACATACAATCTATAAAAAAATGATACCCTGACGCTGTCTCTAATTTCCAGTTAGTAACTGTCCTTTTTAGCGTCAACAGTGCTAGAACAGTCTCACACAAAAACAGTGGTTTTTGTGTATGTGTGATTACACATCCACTCTAGCCACATTGACCGAATTCCCATGCATGCACCCATGCATGCACACAAGCACACTTGTAAAAAAAAACATTGACTGCATTATGCAGCGAGGCCCCAACTTCCTATCCTTTCAATCAAATCTGTCCTGGCTAGCATTGTCTTTAAACAGTGAACCAAGAACAATGCCCGAAAGGCAAAATGAAACAGTGCTATGCTAGAAATGAAGAAGCAACATGTGTGGGGTGAAGTCTCTTCAGGACAGCACTTAAATTTAAGATAGTTGATGCCCTGATGCACGTGGTTTACACGGTTAGCCGTGTTTTAGACACACAGCACAGTGACATGATAGGAAGATAGAGGCAGCATGACATGCTTCTCTCTAATTTGACATCACACATGTTCAGTTGTTATAGAAAATTTTTATGAAATTTCTACTACAAAAAAGCTAATACCATCTTTATGACATTTATTTCAATACCTTGCTATTGCTGTAAGTGATTTGCCCTTTCAGTCAGAAATGCACATTTAGTTTTTTTGTTGCCGCATTATAGGTCGCTAACTTGATTCTAGATATGATGGTAAAAAAAAAAAAACTTCGTGTAGTTGTTCTCACTCATACACACTGAAGTGAGAAATGAGTGAATAAGTTTGAAAGCAAACTTGACATTTGAGTCTCCCAGAGAGCAGCAATGCTATTTAAATATAGATCTAGGATGCTTGAAAGTAACGCTCCATGGCTAGACGACAGCATAGCAAATCAGTTCTGTTCAATGGAAACATACAAAGAGGAAAAATAATGAAGCGACCTGACCATAAGAGGAAGTTTCAGTGACCTTCAGCTTTGCACTGTTAATTTTGCTCAGCTAATTATTGCTTATCATGACTAACTCATAAAAAGCCAGTTTTCAAGAAATTGACATGAGGTTTACTTGGAAGCTTCACGCTGTCTTCAAGTAAATACCGATTTGACTTCAGATGATGAGAGCAGTATAAAATAACTAACCCTTTGCCACAGTTTGTTGCAATACAAAGGAGAAGTTATTTCACAAGACGACAACAGACTACAAGACGTTCATCCAATCATTCTGCTGTTGCCACGTACACTATGCTAGCATGTAGTGAGACTGCTCTTTTCTGCCAAGGCCGCTAAAGATATATAAATTGAAAAAGTTAATAAAAAATGGCAAACAAGCAAAAAAAATTGCAGCTACCCCGTATATTTTGAAAATCAAAATATATCATGTCCATAGACATGTGGCTATAAGTTCGAAATCTAGTCTGTGAAGAAGAAATTAAAACTTTTGAGAGCTCCTGCACAAACAAGGCTTTCGAAGGTGTGTGAACACACTGTCAGATACCTTGGCTTTCTTTGCATTAAAATAGCAGCCTTATTTTCTTCAAACTAGAGGCTGCACTGTACTTACTTGAAGCTAAATGAATACAGTCCCCTCACACATCATCTTCAGCCAAGAATGCCACTTATGCAAACTGTGTTTTTGTTAAAATTGTAGTTTACAGAGTCATCACCGGCGAATGCTTGGCTTTGTAGACACAGCGATGCCAGACACCCTCTGCGGTGGCCTAGGATCTGACCCGGAGACTGCCCTGCCCTGGAGGTGCATAGCTGGGGCAGAGACACCGGGAATTCTCACGACCATTGTGGGGCCACCTGTGCCGGGAGACCTACTAGTCATGTGTGTAGATCTGGATGCCAAAGCGGACGATGGGCTCTTTGCAGACGATGGTGGCAGTGGACCGTGCAGAGACGCAGCTCGAGAATGAGCAGTCAATAGACCGCTACTAGATTTTGCCCTTGCCTCGGAAGTGGAGGCAGTGCGGCGTCGGTGTGGCAGGTTCCCGGAGGCTGCTCCAGAAGCAGATGCTGTAGCACCACCTCGTAGAGCGGGGGGTCTCGTGTAGGGGACAACGTCAGGATCAGGGCCCCGTTTCTGTTTGCGAAGCTTGCGTGACAATTCGCGTTCCAGCAGCTCAGCCTCCTGCAGCCGTCGTAACTCAGGTTTAGCAATTTCAGCTCTTACTTGTAGCAAACCTGTAACATGCTTCGTACTTTTACCAGAAAAAGTAGCTATGCTACATTTCTCGGCCACCTATAGTCGCTCACTTGAGACAGAGTTTAGCGGTGCTGCTCAGCCTGCTATATATTTGTATGAATGCTGATGTGTTTTGAAGTACATGCAACGTATCCCAGATCAGCAAAAGTTGTCTCTTTTGCATCACTTCTTTATATAAAGATGAACTGAAGTTCTAAGCAAGTGGTGACGCGTCGATAAAGGCGCTGAGAGAGAGAGCGTACTTATACCTAAAGAGCGAAATATGAACCTAAGTATACTTTAGCCAGCTACAATGCAATGGGTAAAGGAAAAGACAGAAAAAAAATGTATGTAGGAAATGCAATGAAGATAATGATACAGCATCAATAGCGAAAGATCATTTTTGTATACTGAAAGTGAGTAAGCTTGTGTGATTATTAAATTTTTCTTTAGAATATTTGACAGAATATTCTTGTATTCAATATACACTTCAGCTTGAATACAAGTATTTGAAACAGATGAATATTTATTTAAAAAATTAGAGCTATTCGAAGAGTAAAATTTCGAATGCAAAGCAAAGTCGAATATTAAAGTGTGAGTGTGAATCGAATAAAATATTTTTGAATAGTTGTCCAAGATTTGTTGAATATATTTTGAATACTTGGAACAAAAATTACAGGAGAAAGGTTGCACAGGACCCCTAAGAACATTCTTACAGGATATAAACATAGAATTGTACGTTTTGGCTAGGTTGTCAAAAGGCTGGAAGGAAGGTGTTTCCAGTTGTTTCATCAAGAATGAGAAAATGGAAAGACCAAATTGTAATTATTTACATATTTTTATTTAACCAATCAGGTGTCAAAACAGCGCACACGTGAAAGGAAAAGAAGCTGTTTTCTCCACCTCTTCCTACTTCTGCGGAGGCACAACTGATTTCGAGGACAAAGGCGCTATCCCTTTGAATTTGGAGTTCCTAATCTGCCACATAGATATCAACATATAAGAACACCTGTTTTTTTTGGGTGCTAGGTATCTTTGGAGCGATTTTCTGAACTCTATGCCCAAGTTTCAGGTCCAAACAACTTTAAGTCAACCCCTCGCTATGCCACGTCTATCATCTCTATGTCAGAACCAAATTTTTTTTGGTTTTTTTAGTCAAACGTGTGATCACAATAGAGTCCAAAAGGTAGCTTTGCCACAATACGAAAGTGTAATGGGGTGAAGCATATATAAGAAAAAAAAAAAATCTGAGGGGATTATTGCCAATGAGATGTTGACCGTGTTCAGCTTGAGAAAGTTCGAATACTTTGAATGATAACATTCCAGTGTGAATTGGATCAAATTGCAAACACTACTAAAAATCTGTGGAAGTTCAAATACTCGCACACCACTAAAAATATATATATATATATAATTGAAAGTATTTCAGACAGAGAGTCATACCACATTGGTCATACAAAAGTCAAGCTAAAGCTAAAGACAAGTTCACTTCAACTAGCTATAGTCTCCCCACCAGGATTATGATTAAAGTGATGGCTGTGAAAATGGCTTTCAGGTTATTCAACAGATGCTCAATCAAGGTACCAAGACAGTTTCTTAGCCTACCTAAAAAACAATTCAACCATACCAAATAGATTTATGTGAAATTTGTACTAAACCAAAGTTTTGGAGACTGACACTCCATGACCAGGAGTGAGACGGCCGAGACTAAATTGGGAGCAGTTCTTGGAGCAGCAAAATTTCAATTTTAATGCAGGAGAACCTTGCTACGGAGCAGTTTGCGGCATTTAATATGTCGTCCTGGGAGCTTTAAAATACAAATTTTGTCAACGTGGGGGCACTAGTGCATAATTTAATTGGCTTATCATACAAATAAGACCGAAACAGATTTTGAAGGAAGTTTTCAAAGAGATTATCCCCAAGTATGAACTGCACTACCTTTTTACATACCACGTGACCTATCTAGCCCTCCTAACTAACATGTGGAACAGTAATTCAAGAATAAAAAAGGATTTGTGGAAAGTAATTCAAGAATAAAAAAGGTTTTGTTGAAAAATAGGTTCCCCGGAAATATTTAAAAAGAAAACCACATCACACTAAAAAAGAAATTTAAAAATTATTATTATACAAAAATCTTAATAATTTAAAAGTGGTCCTTCGCTTAAAGAAAAGCCCGACATGATAGCATCAAGAGCTCTTAACAGACAACAAAAGCGGGCTGCATCGCGACTCGCGGCCACCTCATGTGAGATCCCCTTGAAGAGTCTAGCGTGAGATCGAAGAAACCTTGCCGCACCGACTATCTCGTAAAGGGCGTGTGAATGGCACTTGATGATAAGCAAATAAGCAAATGGTACTGATAATGCCTATCCACGCGTGCAACTACACGTTCTTAATATGACACACGTTTGCCAGTTCTATTTTTTTGATATCATAAGTCATCACCATCGGTGTAGAACTCCCGATTGACTTGCGATTGGCACCCACGCCGCGACTCGTGTAAAGCTCTCGCACCGCAGGTAGCAAGCTCGTATCCATGCAAACAAACCGCTAAACGTACAGAGGCCAGTTTTATTGCAAAAAAAGAAAACCGAGTCAAACTGCGGAACAGCTGCTGACTGGAACACCGATCGAACATAAAGCGAAGCCTAAAAGCTCATGTAGCCCAGAGCCGGCACACAGCGGTGCTTCTTAAGTGCTCGTCGTGAGTTTCGATTACAAAACGAAGCAGTGGCAAATCACTATTCATAAAAACTGTGCCACGTGGTTGCCGACGCATCATGAGTCACGAACAAAACATGAAGGTGCCGGTTAATATAGCCTAATATGTTTTGAACGCTCATACTGTCACCACGGCTTCGCACATAACCAAATATTTCTCTCTGTCTACAAACACCGATGTGCAGATTTCACGAGCGATGACTTTTTTAAATGCAATGAGAACTCGATTGTCTAAATAAATTAGTAGCTAATGGGCGTAAACCGAGAATGAGTTGCACATGTTCTATTGCTCAAAGAATACATTTTGAAAACCATGTGCATGCGCCAGGGCATCGTGGAGAGGTGTTGCATGCAGAAAAATGACTCCATGTTTACAGTTACTCCCTCATGCAAATGCACACGCGTAGGGGAACGCACATAGCAGCGTCGACATGAAAACTGCAGCGACCGAAGGAACGCGCTATGCACAACAAAAAACCTGAAAGTCAACTCCGCTACGCTTGCCACTCGTCTCTGTGGTTTTGCGGGCTCATACATATTTACAGCAGTTTGGAAGAGATTATGGCGGCACCATGCATGGGAGCCTTCCACTCCGAAAAGGTGCAAAGTAAAAAAAAAGACATGATTGGGTGCGTCTTACTAGTCAACTCGGCCTTTTTTCCCTACAGAAGCCGAGATTGACGTCAAAATTCAAGCTTTCTAGGCTGTTTTGGAGTAGTTAAATTAATTTTCGCAATTTCTGTGCTTTTGAAGCAGCTTGGCACAAGAAAACAAAAATGTATAAAAAATGCGCAATGTGCACAGCTGTCTCACTCCTGTGTGACCCAGATCTGGTTGAGCTTAACTAAACGCACAGATGTGTGGCAGACAACAGCTAGAAATTCGCCCCTTATTGGTAATTGGGTTAAACTGAGTGCCACACAAGCAGTGAGCATTCCAACCAAATTTATCAGTGCACTCAGTGGATGGAACAAACGTCAAGTTTCTGACGTGCATAGATAAAAAGCACGAAGAATTGGCCCACTCATAACAGTTTGATAATGTGTGGACAAACATGAAATGCATCTGTGACTTCAACCGTCCTGATATTTCAAGTAGACAAACAACCATAAAGTGAAAAAAAAAAGAACCATAAATAAATCCTCCTTCCTGCTGACCTTATAAAACATACAGAACTCACATTTTTCAATAAAAACATACAATAACACTAAAAAAACTCATTTCTAGCTGAGATGAAAAAATTTTTTCTTTAAAGTAAATGCCCTTTTCCAATTCGCTTTGAACACGTGCTTAGGCTTTATGCAGTTTTATGACTGTTAGAATAATTTTCTTAGTAACTCTAATTATGACTTTTCACTTTTACTTTACTTTATATAGAAAATAATTTATATTTATGCAAGCCTAATGAAAACAATTTAGCCCCAAAACAAGTAATTTTTTTTTCAATCTAAGCATTAATGACCACAGACCTGAAGACAGTGGCTGACTAGGTTAGACTCCGCATCAATCTCAGCCACAAAGTCCGGCGAGGCATCAGGCGAAGGCTCGCCTGTTGCACCAGAGGAATTGTCGCAAGCATCATCTTCCTCTTCTCGATTTGCACCACCATTGCCCATAAGATTATTGTTGTTGCTAGCAATGCCCAAAGAGCTTCCACGTTGAAGGCTGTGGTGTGAATCAGGTGGTCTCACTACTTCTGCCACTGCAGTGCCATCATCCACGGCAGCCGTGGCGGGCGGCATGTCGCTCTTGATGGTGAATGGAGGCACGCGCACAACCTGTCCTGAGCATCGATGAAGAGGCCGACCTGAGTCAACTTTGGACTGGACCTGCCGCAGGCTCTGGAAGTATTGAGTCGGTGGCCGGGACTGCGGGTTAGCCCAAACTGTTAAAGGAATCGGCGAGCTTGAGCTAACATCATTGCCTCTTTCGCCAGTAATGCCGCCGTTAATTGGGGAGCTGTGGGCAACAGGAGCAGCCCACGTTGCCACTGACTTTGGCCTTGCACCTGCCACGAGTGAGAAAGTCGAGGGAAAAGGAAAAGAAGAGAGAAACACTCATGAGTGGGCCTTCAAGGAAACACTCATATGGCTTCATTTGGAATGAGAAGCAATTGCAACAAGATGACTTTTCCACTACTATATCTTTCTGCTAAACGAATTTTTTTTTTCACAGAAGAATAGAAAGCTAAGAAACTTGGTGGGGATTCGCGATACGTGGAAACGCAAGTATTTCAACATGGACAAAACAGAGAAGAATACAACAAGAACACTTACTATTAGACGAAATTTTGAACAGTAGTGGAAAATAAGGAAGAGTAACAAAGCACAAGATTAGGGAAAGCTACAACCACCCATCCGTTGTTGGCAAGTAGCTGCCTACAAATATTCATTATGAAAGATAACCAAAGCTTTACAAGGTATATGTATTCATTCCTATGCCTGTATAGTAAACTAGTTCTCAGTGTACTAAGCGATAATCATAACATTGTAGTATTGCATATATGTCACAATGAAGTCTTAAGCCTTCACTTTCAGCCCTTAGCTTTCTGAGCCAGCTCAGATCTCCTTCCACCAGCACGACCTAACAAGGCAACGGAGAGCACAAGACAGAGAATTTTTCTCGTAAAGTGAATCAAACTTTTTTTTTTAAGAAGTGATACTTCATTCACTGATGAAATAGCAAGTTTTTAGCACATTTGTTTTAACCAATCTACAAGAATTTTTTTAGTGTATATCACTTGAGAATTAAATCAATTCTAAATTTCAGTTTTTTAAGGTACAATCTACATCTAAAGGCTGCTCAGAGTACCAAGTGTCTCATTAACTGCTTTCGTGAAGTTAACTTCACGAGCCCCTTAACCCACCACATTAAAATTTTTAGTTCTATACAGAGACTATAAAACACAACCTAGTAAGGGCTTCACAGCATCAGTTTTTAGGGGCAAGGCTTTTTAGGGTTGAGTCATGTCCGCCATTGTTCCTCAATGACTATGGCACTAAAGAACAAAAGCCCGCTCCAGACCACACATTCGCCATCACGGCACAGCACATGCAAGGTACTCACTAAACATCATGACAATAATAATGAAGCACCCACTATGCCATTAATCACTTTACTGATAAGCGCAGGTACCTGCTACACATCTGTAAGGCATTAGGTGTATTTTGTGAAGTGGCTGATGACGAAAAATATGCATCTTCCAGACAACACATTCTCTTTCTGCCACAGGTGAAAATGAATGTGAACGTGCTCTTGCCCGTGAAGCATGCTTCCTGTGCTATCAGTGGTACGGGAACGTTGGCAAGCCGATACGGAGGCGGCGAAGGCTTGCGCAGCTGCAGCAAAATGGCAGCGTCGGCAAGCCATGTATAGACCTTGTCTTTGCGAAGTTCAGCTTACATCACAACCAAGAACTCTTGGCTCTTCATTTCACTGATCATAAGGCAGTTTTAATGAACAGAAAACGAAGAAGAAGAAGAAGATGTATCTATGTATGGGGAATTCACGGTTACCTGAATAATCTCCCAGAGCTTCACCCACTCATCATCATTCCCTTCCTCAATATGCTGCGATTTGTAAAAATGGTTCATAATTTTAACAGACCAAAAAAAATTAAATGTTGCATCAGCATTCCACTTTGATGTGAGCTTTGAAAAAATTCCGGGGTTCTATGTACAAAAGCCAGAATACAATATCAAGGCATGCTGTATTGGAGATATAAGTTTAATTTTGACCGCATGGTCTTCCTTAAGTACACGTGCATTTTCCCATTTCAGCATTGTTCAAATTTGGCCACCGCGGCCAAGAATCAAAACCATGCCCTAATGCATAGCAGCACAATGACAGAGCTGCTAGCTACACACACCAAGGCATGCCTAGAAGAGAGCTTCATTGTCAACAAGAATGCTCTCTTCTTCACCTGAACCAGTGTCAACAAATGACCATTTCTTCCTTGCCTTCTTCCATACTGGAGCTGATGGACTGCACCATCTTTTACACCCCATGAGCACGCTTCCTTTTTTTTTCATTCCCACCTTCCTCTTTTCACTGTGCGGCCCACTTCCAATGACAGTTTTATGTGAGCCCGTTGAATTACTGCTACACTCAAACCTCGATATAAAGAACCAGGATAGAACGAAACATCAGTTATAACAATGTAAATGAACAATAGTCATGCAATAGCTGTAATGTTAGCAATATACCTTTTGTAACGAGTTTTGGGTTGTAACAAAGTTATTTTCAAGTAATATGCAAATTTGCTATAATGGCATCTGAGTGTATTGCAATATCTGAGAAGTCTGAGGGGCACTGGAGCAGCACTATCGCCATGGCTCGTAATTCCTGCTTTTGTCCAGCGCAGGCTGCCATCGTATTCCTGCTGGCACTATCAACGGACACCCTCACTGACTTGCAATGCATTTCTCCAGATCTACTTGACGTAAGCTCTGCCTGCATTACTGTTGATAAAAGTTTTCCTGGTGTGGCGTCTTCAAAAAGATTCGTCTTCTATTCAACAGCCGTATCGACCAGTGCATCAACCACCAAAGCGTACTTAAGTCTTCCCTGCAAACTTCAGTGGGCATTAGAGCAGCACTGTTGGCATGGCTCGTAATCTCTGCTTTTGTCCTGCACAGGCTGCCATTATATTCCTGCTGGAACTGTCAACGAACACCGTCACTGACTTGGAATGGGCTTCTCCGCATCTATCTGACGTAAGCTGTCTCTGCATCGCTGCGGACAAAGATTTTCTTGCTGTGACGCATTCAGAAAGACTCGTCTTGCATTCAACAGCAGTATCGACCAGTGCATCAACCACCAAGGCTACTTAAGTGTCTTCCCTGCAAACTTCATCTTCAGTGGGCATTGGAGAAGCCCTGACAGCATGGCTCGTAATCCCTGTTTTTGTCCTGCGCAGGCTGCCATCGTATTCCTGCTGGCACTATCAAGGGACACCTTCACTGACTTGGAATGCGTTTCTGCACATCTACCTGACGCAAGCTGTGCCTGCATCGCTGTAAACGAAGATTTTCCTGCTGTGGTGTCTTCAGAAAAACTCATCTTCCATTCAACAGCCGTATCAACCAGTGTATCAACCACCAAGCCATACTTAAGTGTTTTCCCTGCGAACTTTACCTTCAGGGGGAATTGGAGCAGCACTTACACCATGGCTTGTAATCCCGGCTTTTGTCCTACGCAGGCTGCCATCGTATTCCTGCTGGCACTATCCAGGAAAACCCTCACCGACTTGGAATAGTTTTCTGAACATCTACCTGATGCAAGCCGTGCCTGCATCACTGTGGACGAAGATTTTACTGCTGTGGGGTCTTCAGAAAGACCCGTCTTCTATTCAACAGCTGTACTCGCTAGTGCGTCAGACACCAAGGCGTAATTAGGCGTCTTCCCTGCAAACTTCACCTTCAGTGGGCATTGAAGCAGCACTATCGGCATGGCTCGTAATCCCTGCTTTTGTCCTGCGCAGGCTGCCATCACATTCCTGCTGGCACTATCAATGGACAGATGATGCCCATGGGTGATGTATGAAATTTTGAAGACGATAGTCTTTCTTAGGGTACTTCGATGCAAAAGTTTTCGTCTGTCTGTACATTTGTCTGTTAATCCGCCCTTACAATACCCCAAATGACACCAAACGATACCTCAAACGGCCAACTCCATCCGCAGCGCCCGCCAATATTGCTCAAGTTTCAGCATTTTCATACTTGTGCAATCGTCAATTAAAAAGCAATTACTGTGCATATCTGAGGCACCATAACAACACGTCAATATTTTGTATCTGCAACTTCATACTAGAGAAGGCATACATAAGTAATTCTACGAACCGTAGCGTTTATCACGCTGTGCTAACAATGCAACCTGATGCTCAAAAAGGCAAGTGTTTCTAATACTTTGCTAAGACGACACTGTGGTGGCACCTGACCGTCGCTTTGCGTTCTACACCTTATCACCTCCCAGATGGGCCTGCACGCCTTCCTTCGTTTTTGAAGATAACTGCTAGATAGCGCTCGTGTATAATGTGCCTCGATGTGCTTGTTCACCTTCACTGCACAGATCGGGACTCTCTAATGCAGTGCCTCCAGAATAAAATGCACCAATTTTCTTGCGCAGAACATCAAATGTTTTTTTCACTCTCTCTAGACGCATATTTCACTGCAAGTGTCATCTTTCGACGACATTTGCAGTGAAATATGCAGATACAGGGCCAATTTTTTTAGGATTGTTTTACTCATCACTTGCCTTGTTACTTCTGCGTCTCTCATAATCATATGGTGGTTTTGGGGCGTTGAACCCCACATATCAATCAATGCCTTGTTACTGCTGTGTTCTGAGGACATTGAGACGAACCCTGGACTTAATACTCGAGCGGATTCCCTTTTTGATATTGACACCTTACTAGATGACCATTCAGAGCAAATGAAGATAATGTCTTGCTTCATTAAGGCCATGCACACCCACTCACTCCAGCCTTCAAAAACATTAGCAGAGCAATCCACTGATATCAAAGCTATCAAAAATAACAAAAAACAATAAAAACGAAATTCAGAGCACTGAGCAAACAATTAGATGATGTGGAAGAAAAATGTAAGAATTTTCAAGCACAGGATGCAGACATGCCTAGTAGAAGAAGCACTATTCAGGCTTCAGAAAATTAAAATGCTACATTGTAGTCTCCTGCAAACGATCTTGAAGATAGATAACAGCATAACAATCTAATGATCCCAAACATTTCAGATAAAAATGAAACATGGGAACAAGCCGAAAACAAGTTAAATCTGCACTGAAAAATGTGCTTCCCTCCTTTTCATTCGATTTGATTGAACGTGCTCATCACATAATCATTTTATTACCGTGTAATGCGGACCCACAATATTGCAATTTTCAAGTTGAAAGAAAATGTTCTTTCACAACGAAATCGACTTCTTTAGGTGGCATTTTGCTTAGCGAAGATTATTCCCCAGCAACCCAACTCACTCGCAGAAATCTTATTGAGTTTAGCAAAGATCAGCCTGGTACACCAGCTCTTGAACTGGGACATGACAAACTGACCATGAACAACAAATGCTACAACTTTGATGCTGTCAATAAGCAGGTGACAAAAAAACAGTCACTGGGGAAGCGCGTAGGAACCACGGTTTCTACAGAGGCTTCGACTTAGCGAAGCGAGAGGGGTTGTAGACGGCCTTCACAATGCTACGTATCAGTCTTCCTTACTAACATAAGTGTGTTGAACAAATATTTTCCCTTGTCTTCCGCCATTGACACTTGTTCACCACATATCATCTCTTTAACCGAAACATGGCTTTCAAAGGTTATCTACGATTCTGAAATTTTCGACAAAGCCCAGCGTTTTAGAATTTATAAAAAAGAAAGGGCTGTGTGTCATGGTGGTGGCGTCTTACTCACCATCTATAATGACATTCCTTTTTTGCGTATTTCTGTTGCTACTGACCTTGAAATTGTTTGGTCATCAACATTATTAAACACCACTAGTCAGTTATAGGCGTGTGCTACCGATCTCTTTCTTGCTCACCCACATTCATTTACGAATTACATGATATAATAACCGATGTCAAGTCATGATTTCCATCGTCTCCCCTGTACTTGCTAGGCGAGTTCAACCTTCCTAACATTAAATGGGGAACTCAACCTCCTTCATTACAGCCGTTTACATCTCAGGCTAAAGAATTTCTAGATTTATGCTCTACTTTTTCGCTTTCACAACTTGTAATGCAGCTTACAAAGAACACTGCTATTGTATCAAATACTCTTGACCTAACACTTACTACTGAACCCAAGCTGACCTCTAACCTCAAACAGTGATCACGCTGCTTTTTATTTTCTCATTAGTTCAAATCTTCCCAAAAATACTTTGAAAGGAAGACCATACTCGACTACAGGAAAGCCAATTTCGAGGCTATCAATGGCGAGTTATGCTCGTTTCTTAATACATTCTTGACTAAACTAACTGCGACATGTTATTATTGAGGGTTATGAACAATTGCACAAATATATTCCTATCCATACCATCACTTTTAGCCCATAAGCTCCCTAGTATAAAACTCAAATTAAGTGACTTTCTAATCGTAAAAATCACTTATACCATACAGCTAGATTTTCCTAAAATGTTTCTTGTTGGACTTCATACAAAACTGCTTTTAACGAATATATTCAAGCTTTAAATGAAGCAAAACACTCTTTCCTTACTGTCACTCTTCCATCTATTTTGTAAACTGATGTTAAGAAATTTTTGAAAGTAATTAAGCCTTTTTCTGATAACTTAATTTTATTAATTTACTAATAAACAGCCCACCACTAACAATGGCACTAAAACTCATCTTAATAAAACATTTGTTAAAAATTTTTCACATACTTCCAATAAATAACTTCCTGAATTACGCAACTGCGATTACGATGCGATGTTCCCAGTATTGTTTGATACACAAGACGTTGCTAAACTTAATGTTCAACTTGACTGCAATTTTTCTCCGGGATTCGACTCAATGAACACCAAGTTCTTAAAAAGCACTTATGTATATAGTTTTATTATACTAACAAACATTTTTGAACAAACACTCGACACAGGTGCTTTACCTTATCAGTGGAAGGTTGGGAACGTGGTTCCACATCATAAATCAGGTAACAAAAACTTAACAACCAACTATCGCCCCATTTCTCTTATCAGCACGTGCTGCAAACACTGGAACACATCGTATTCAAAGGCATCGTAAATTTTCTTGAAGGTAACACCTTTTTTTCTCCTTCACAACATAGTTTTAGGAATCATACTCATGCGATACTATACTCGTAATTTTCACTGATCATTTGCATCAAATTCTTGATTGTTCATCATGTGCTGACTGCATTTTCTTAGATCATTCAAAAGCATTCGATAAAGTCTATCATAAGCTTCTCATCCACAAACTACCAAACTTGGTACTCGCCTACAATCTGATTTAAATAAAATACCTAACTCGTGTAATACGTAGCTCATGGTCTAACAAGTTTAAAGTTATGCATGTATCTAGGTCAGCTAACTCTTCACAAGTATGCTACTTAAATAACCTCCCTTTAGAGCAAGTAACCTCATATAAATACTTAAGAATTCATATTGCATCCAACCTTTCTTAAGGAACACACATTAACTACGTCATTAACAATACAAACCGCACCCTTGGCTACCTCAAGTGAAACTTTTTTCATGCTCCCGACTCTTCAAACTATTTCTCTGTAAAACTTCGATCCGCCCAAAATTATAATATGCTTCATCTGTTTGGTACCTTCATAATACTAACCTAATTAACACATTAGATCTACTCCAGAATAACAAGCTCATTTTCTTCTTTCCAATTATAACCGAACTGCTAGCATAACAGCCATAAAAACAAGCCTATCGCTTTTATCTCTTGCAGCCCTGCGCAAAATCTCCCATTTATCATTGTATTGCATGACATCATGAAAAACCAACTAGCCCAATACCTCACTTTGCTATTGCTTATTCGTAATCCACACTATGTATTGCATACATCAACCATTCTCATGAGATTCATGTTTCTTCTAGCAGCACAAACACATTTTGTCAATCATTCATCCTTGGATGTCACTAGAGTGGGACCACCTTCCCCAAGACATTAAATCTATTAATGAGAACTCATGTTTCGTATTGCATTAAACAATATTGCTAACTACAATGTCATTTATTCACTCGTATATGCTTCATGCACGTTTTTTTGCGTTTTTTAATATTTTTTATGTTTGTGTATTTGTATTCATTATATAAATTACTTTCACTTCATGCTTTGTAATGGTTTTCTTATGTTTTTTTGTTCTTTTTATTACATCGCTATTAATAATTTGCCTATGCTGTACAAACTTATCATTATAAGCCACTCCCCTCAGTAATGCCTTGTTTGACCCTGAGGGTACAATAAATGAAATAACAACAAATGAAATGAATAGTTATGCATTAATTTCAATTCTCTTGCAGCAAGCGTGACTTCAAAAGAAAGGGCACTCAGGTATTTGCTTAAAAACGTAGTTGTTTTCCAGCCATGAAGTAGTTTGACACCTTGCAAGCAAATCTATGCTCATCGGTTTGCAATGGTCAGCACTAATCAGGGCCCTTGAGCCTTGCTTTTGATTCTGTGGTCTGAACAGCCCCTGATAGGCTGAACCACCGACAATACATACTTGTGCACTTGAGCCGTTGCACTTTAAAGCACATTTTGAAGAGATGTCACCCATATTCTGGCCATAAAAAAGCACTAAATGACCCAGCACCTCGCATATGTTTGACACCAATGTCAAACATTTCACCGTAAAAGTAAAAGAGAGAGGTGGTGTATGTTATGTGTACACTGCCTGTATCTTGCTTGTCTTAAAATACCAATCTTGTCTTTAAGTACATCATCGTATATTTAGGTACAGAATGGCATAGACATACAAATATCTGTGTATATAATGAAATGAAGCAATATTGCCATGCCTGTTTTTTTATTTTCACTCGGCTTTCATGCAGAAAGCCTGTCAGGAATGCTCGGCACAAACTGCACCTCATTATTCGAGAAGGTTCGCAATCATTGCAGATAGTTTTCTGTTAAGATGGCACTAGACGTGAAGACTCAAGATTATTTCAGAGTTTCCACCACAACCAGTGCTGGAATATTCAACGGCACATGTAAAATGCTGATGCGCTTTGCTGCTTGTAAGTTGATCGATAATTGAGCTCTGTTCGCCACTATCAGTGCCAGTGTGTATCACTGTAATCTGACTTTTCGTTCACCGGCCTCAAGTTTGGCCAAATAAACAGTCCCATCTTGGACCTACAGTATGCTCCCATCGTCGACGTCAGGACCCCCATGACATCTCGTAGAGGTACTATCCGGCCCATCTATCAAATGCTACCCCCTCCAGTTGTGAGCCAAGCCTACACCATCAAGGGGACATCGACACCAATGCAGAGGAGCGAGCCAGCCCCCAGCAGCAAGGGCTCCTGCCAAAGTACAGGCCTCTATCTGAAACGACCTGAAAGACAAACACCCTAACTTCGACCACAGCGATGATGACTGCCCCTGTGCCACCTGCACCCATCCTGCTCCGGCAACCGAAGGAGCCATCAACCTTCCCTGATTCAGCCCTTGAAAACTCGGAAAGCTAGCTTAGAAGCATACGACCAAGTCGCCATCTTCAATGCCTGGACCAGCAAAGGCAAGCTTCGTCATGCGTACTTTGCCTTGAAAGATGCCGCTCATTTCTGGTATGGCAACCAAAAGTGAACCCTCACAACGTGGCACATAATTCACATCAGGTTCCTGGCTACCTTTATAAACGTCATCCTTAAAAAGAGGACCGATGTGCTGCTTGAAACTTATTCAAGCAGACGAAAATGAGAGCTCCCAAACGAAAATGTGGTGCTCTTCACGAAAGAGATGATGAGACCTTTCCACTACACTGACCCTGAAATGCCTGAAGAAAAAGAAGTTCGAGGAGTAAAGCAGGAGCTGTTTGCGAGTCTGATGTAGCACACACCGAGCACTGTCTAGGAATTCATCTTCGAAGCGATGTCGATTGAAAAGGCGCTAAAAATGCCTGCCCAACAATTCAATCGCCGCTCGACGCCAGGGTACAAAAAGGTTCAACCATTCTTTTTTTTTTTTTGACGACCTTCGCGAGACCATCTGCGTGATCATGCTGGAGGAGCTGCTCAAGCTGTTACCTTCGGCACAGCCTCAAGTGGATTAGATCGCCAACATCGTCTGCGAGGAAGTTTGGAAATCACTTGGAATTTCCAAAGCATCCCTATCTCAGCTGGAAGCCATGAGCTGCCCCGCCGCTGTGGTCTAGTGGCTAAGGTACTCGGATGCTGAGCCGCAGGTCGTGGGTTCGAATCCCGGCTGCGGCGACTGCATTTCCGATGGAGGCGGAAATGTTGTAGGCCCGTGTGCTCAGATTTGGGTGCACGTTAAAGAACCCCAGGTGGTCGAAATTTCCGGAGCCCTCCACTACGGCGTCCCTCATAATCATATGGTGGTTTTGGGACGTTAAACCCCACATATCAATCAAGCCATGAGCGATGCCACTGCAGTATGCCACAACGTTCTTCCACGGTGGCTTCAAGACGCTGCCCCAGTGCCAGCTCTGCCGCTAGACAGCGCCGCCATCACCTTCATAATCGATGCTCTATAGGAAGCCAAAGTAATGCATGGTGGGGCCACGACTGCGGACAGGCAGCGCCATCTTTGGTAGAAAAGGGGATGTAGATGGCGCGTTTCTCCTTTGCTCCGATGCGCTGCCGCTCGCTTACGTGCTCGTGAGGAGAGCGCACGCTGCTTTTGAGTCACCTCACAATGTACCGCCTGAAGCGCCTTCACAAAGATCTCTGAGCTGGACAAGCACTCCCAAGAAGCAAATCGAACATAAGTAGTAAAGCTTGTTAGTCAAGTTTATGATGTGAAGCAGACGACGGAAGACAAGAATGCCCGAGTCACTGCGAAATGCATTTCTCGGGTCCTCCGTGATAATACCGTGTACGATGTATGCCTCGAGGTAATCTCATTTTGCTGACATGAAGCCGCGTACTCTATCGATGTGCTGTATTGACGTTTATGGAAAGCATATAACTGTTGTTTTGACGTAGTATCTAGCAGTAGCATCTATGTACTGTCATGTGCAAACGTTTGCTGCATGCTGAAAAAATAAAAACTAAAGTTATAGGGTCATGTCATTAAAATCTTCGAGAAGTTTTAGAGTTGTGTCCTACATGTTGCGCATGACCCTCTGACGTCGCTGCGAACAGCAAGCTAAGTTTAACCACAGCGAGTCAAGTTGAAGTGCTCGCCTTCTTTTTTTTTTTTCAGCTCTCGTGTCATGCTTGCTCTATCTTTCACGAACGCAGCTGTGTTCAACAGCTGCGACTTGCTGAGAAACTGATACATCTTTACACGTGGAGAGCGTCCCTTAGTGTTGTCGCCTTGTTGTGGCAGCGCACAACACAATACTTTCGAACCCCAGTGACGCTTCCGTGGTGCCGCTTCTTCCATCGCCGAAAGGAAACTTCGCACAGCGAGCGTTTCGTTTTAGCTGCCAAGCTGACGGCACGGCCCCAAGTTCGCCAAGCCGACTGCAGAACGCATTGCATGCGTGTCGCACGCCCTCTCGTTTCGGCGAAACACGCTCACTCGCCTGTGACCTCTCCTGCGTCTCTCCTCAAAGTTCCAGAGCTTGCCGCCAGGGCCAAGTGCGGAATTGTCATCACTCCGCAAACTTGAGCTTCTGTTCCCTATTGCCCTCCTGTAGGCCAGCACTATGCACCACAGAAAACCAATGTTTGGCGAGCCCCTGACAAGCGCCCGCTCTGCTGCAACTGCAGGGAAGCCAGCCACACCTACCGTCGTTGCCAGTATCGACAAATGGGCCTACGGAATTTCAACGTCAATGCGCTGTGTGCACTATGGTTGAACAACCCCACAACATCGAAGACTACCTTGCAAGAGCAGAGCGAACACCCCGATGACCTTACCCTTTGCCATCACCTGGCCGCTACACTTCACCGCATCGCAGGCAATACACCAGCCTTGCTTGGGGCCAATCTTCGAGCCCTTACCAAGAAAACTGAGGGCAGCATTTAATGGAAGTACGGTTTCTGTACGACGAAATGCCAAATATCTTCCGCCACCGGCGACGCCGCCCCAACGAAGTCTCAAGCCACAAGCTAGAGGGTGCCCATTCGATGAAACTTCACCACCTAAAGAAGACGTGACGACACCACATAGAAACATTGGCGCAAGCCGAAGTAGCCGAGACCCAACGCCGCGACTAAACCGCAACGCAAAACAATGAACAAGCGACTTTCACGTTCTCATCGACGGCCACAATGTCACCGCGCTTGTCAACACTGTGGCCGACTTTTCACTCATCAATAGGCTGTTTGCCTCCAAGCTGAAGAATGTAAAGACCACTTGAAGTAGAACCGAAATCCGCACAGCTAGAGGCCAACAAAAGTTACCCTCAATAACTAGAGATAACCTGTGAGCTTTGTAATTCTATTCTCAGCTCCAGGAATGTGATATGTGAAATGGACTTCATAAGTCAACATGCCGCCATTATTGACTCAGACCTCAGGTCTGAGTCTATAACGCTATTCACAGAAAAAGCACTGCCACCGTACACCCCGTCATGAAAGCACGCCTTCAATGTGATGGAAGACCAGGCCACCATCCCTCTTCGCTCAAGCGTCAACATTTCCGTCAGCACTCAAGAATCAACAGACATGAAAGGCATTGTTGAAGGTGACCAGCACCTGTTGATCAACCACGAAATTTGCATCGGCAGAAGAACAGCTGAACTGTGAGGAGGAAACGCAAGAATGATGCTCACAAACTTCAGCAACGAGTACAAGCACATAAGGAAAAACACGACGGTTGCCTGCATAAAAGAAATGCTGCAAGCCAGCAACACTTTTGCCCCCACCAATTCTGCCGAAACCAGCTTTTGACAATAATCCAAGCCTTATGACGCACCAACCTGCTCACAAACCTGCTCCTGAAATACAAGACATGCTTTTCATCATCGTAATGAATTCGATAGACTCATGTTGTGAAATATTGAATCGCAACAGAAGAAAATGCCAGACCATTTCCTCAGAGCCTGTACAGAGTTTCGACGAGAGAACGTGAGGCCATTAAAAAACAAGCCGATTAAATGCTACGTGAGGACATCATCCAGCCTACAAAGAGCCCATGGGCCTCGCCGGAAGTGTAAGTGAAGTTGGACGGAACTCTACATTTCTGTGCCGACTATCACCGCCTGAACAAAATCAAGAACATGTACCCGCTACCATGGATAGATGACACCCTAGGTCGACTCCACAATGTCAGGTAGTTTTCTTAGATAGACCTCAAGAACGGCTATTGGGAAGTCGAAGTCGACGAAAGAGACTAAGAGAAAGACTGCTTTCATAACACCGGGTGGGCTGTCTGATGTCATGCCTTTTGGTCTTTGCTCAGCACCTGCGACTTTTCAAGTGACGGATACAGTCTTGGCTGGCTTGAAGTGGTAGACTTGCCTTGTTTACTTGGGCGACGTCGTTGTGTTTTCCTCAAGCTTCAACGAACACCTCCACCACCTTGAATCCGTACTTCAAGCAATCATGAGCTCTGGACTCACCCTAAAGCCAGAAAAATGCCGCTTTGCATACAAAGAGCTCCTGTTTTTAGCTCACGTGATCAGCAAGAATGGAGTGTGCAGAGACCCGCAGAAAACAGCTGCCATCGCTGTCTTTCTGCCCCCCACCGACAAATAGGCTGTGCGCGAATTTCTCGGCTTGTGCGTTTATTACAAACGTTTAGTCAAATAATTTTCACAAATCGCCGAGCCACTAGAGCAGCTCACGAAAACCGCCGTTGATTTCAAGTGGGGAACAGTACAAATTCAAGCGTTTCATAAATGGAAATGATGCCTGCAAACCACTCCCATATTTGCACATTTCGACAAATACGCTGATACGGAAATCCAAGCTGGTGCAAGCAGTGTAGGTCTCAGCGCAGCTCTTCTGCAGAAGACTAATGGAGAAAAAAGGGTTATCAGTAATGCTAGCCGGTCGCTATTGAAGGCAGAAGGCAACTATTCTATGACAGAAAAATAGTGCCTTGCTATCACCTGGGCTATGTCAAAGTTTTCCCTTTACCTCTATGGAAGGCCCTACAAAGTTGTGGGCAACCATCACGCCTTGTGCTGGCTAGCAAACTTGATGAACCCTTCAGGTTGTCTCGCACGACAGAGTCAACGACTTCAAAAATTTAATGTTACGGTCGTTCAGAAGTCTAGACGAAAGCACTCCGATGCCGGCCGTCTGTCCCGTGCCCCATAGATCCACCACCACGAGATGACGAGGACAGGGACTACTTTTTGGAAACCTTAAGCGTCGATGACTTTGCGGAATGACAGCGAGCTGACCCAGAAATCAAGGGCTATGTGGAATACCTCGAGGCAAAGGTGCCATTGTTCCAAAGGTATTCAAACGAGGACTGGCATCATTTTTTTTTAGGAAAGGCATTCTCATCAACATAAACGTCTTGCCCCATCGGGCCAACTACCTCATTGTAGTACCTTCAGCATTACATACAGAAGTTCTGAATGCTCTGCACGATGACCCAACCACTGCTCACCTTAAATTTTCCCATACACTAGCGAGAATACAAGACAAGTACTATTGGCCAAACCTCACTGTCAACATGACCCACTATGCAAAAACTTGCCGAGACTTGGCGACGAAAAACACCACCAACTAGGACTAGACTTTTGCATCCATCCAGCCACCTGGCCGGCTGTTTCAACAAATCTACATGGATTTATTGGGGCCGTTCCCGAAGTCGACTTCCAGAAACAAATGAATCGCTGTAGCTTCCGACTACCTCACCCGTTACGGAGAGACAAGGGCGCTGCCCAAAGGCAGTGCGGCCAAGGTATGATGACGCTTGATGTTTTGTTAGAGATATGATGTTAGAGATATGAACAATTATTCTGATAAGCGGCTGTATAAAGGCGATAAAATTTCTCGTGCTAAGGTGGGTAAAAACGTAGAAGTAATAAAATTATCACCATGCCGTGAAAGGTGTGTGGTGTTAATGGATGACAAAAGTTTGTGATAATAAAAACAATGGTGGACATGTGTGGCATTAGCACAAGTGCCTCACTCGTTCACACCCTTGCGTCCAAGAACCGTGAGACAAGTGCTTTGTAGAGTGTAGCCACCGTAGCGGAGACCTCTCTGGAGAGGTCGTGTTACGGAATGCCCGGGTATATGATATGAAAGTACGAACCTCTCTTAAAAAAGCTAACAATGATTTATGTGTAAAAGCGGTTCCCTACCAACAAACATTGCAGGATGGAGTGGTATCTGCTGTCGGTAGGGTAATGGAAAGTGTTGTCTTCTTAGCGTGTCCACCTCTTTATACTGGATCAGAATGTGAAGTACCGTGAGCGCTTCTCCACATCTTTCACACAAAGGTATATTGCCACCAGACAAAAAAAATGAATGTGTAGTGTATGTATGTTCTGTTCTTAACCTTGTAAGTGTGATGATGTTTATTCGAGCAGAGAAGTCGCAACGAGGTTGCGACAAACAATGGCCATACAGCAAGTCTGGCAAAGGCGGCACAGGCTCTCGTGCAATCCGAGCAAGAGCTTTTCGTTATCTTCCGAAGGCGCATACGCGTTGGTGCGTATGCTCCACTACAATACCCCTGGGGTGAAGAGTAGCCATCCTGGGACTCAGAGAGTAGGCACAATGAGGGGGTCGTAGTAGGGCTTGAGACAGTCGACGCGTACGGTCTCGCGTCCTCGACGGCGCAAATCTGGTAATTGCGTTAGTGGCTCAATGATGTAATTCACCGGGGAGGTTGCGTCAATGACACGGTACGGACCATGGTACCGGGCCAGAAGTTTAGATGGTCTGTACCGAAGACAGGCCAGGAACGTGCGGGGGCACCCAAAGCCACACAAGGGAGCCAGCAGGAAACGTAGGAGCCATGTAGTGAACGTCGTCATGTCGAGTCTTTTGTACACCTTGAGCCTCACTTGTCAGAGACCGAGCCAACTGACGGCAGTTGTCAGCGTATCTGGCGACTTCCGAAAATGGGGAGCACTTAGATGCACCAGGGCCGTACGGGAGTATAGTGTAGAGTGGGTGGGAAAGTTCGTGGCCGTACAACAGAAAGAATGGGGGAAAACACGGTAGTCGCTTGCGTCGTGGTGTTGTTAGCGAAGGTAACAAAAGGTAATACAGTGTCCCAGTTAGTGTGGTCGGAGGAGGTGTACATCCTCAGCATGTCGCCAAGTGTGCGGTTGAAGCGCTCAGTGAGACCATTTGTCTGTAGATGATATGCGGTAGATTTTCGGTGGATCATGTTGCATTCAGCAAGGATAGCTTGGATGACCTCCGACAGGAACACTCGACCCCTATCACTGAGTAATTCCCGCGGAGCACCATGGCGTAGAATGAAGCTGCTGAGAATGAAGAGTGCAACTTCGTGGGCGGTCGCTGCCGGCATAGCTGCAGTGTCAGCGTAGCGTATCAGATGATCGACGCTGACAATAATCCACCGGTTTCCAGAGCCACTATATAGGAGGGGGCCATAGAGGTCAATACCCACGCGGTTGAATGGGCGAGCCGGGCAGAGGAGCGGCTGTAACATGCCAGTAAGGTGCCGTGGAGGTGTCTTGTTTTGTTGGCAAGTAGTGCAAGACTGAACGTATTTTTGCACAAAGCGATACATTCCTCACCAGTAATATCATTGGCGCAGCCTTTCGTAGGTTTTCAGGACACCTACGTGAGCACTTTGGGGATCTGCAAGGAAATTCATGCAGATGTCAGAGCGCATATGAGTTGGGACAGCACGGAGTCACTTCCGACCACCAGGCATGTAGTTGCGGCGGTACAGAATGTTGTCTCGTAAGGAAAAGTGGGCTGCTTGCCGGCGTAGCGCTCTCGTAGAAAGGACAGCAGACGGATCGGTAAGATAGTCGACTAACAAGGCAAGGTATGGGTTTTTACGCTGCTCCGAAAGCATGTCAGCGGTGTCGAGTGGTGACAAGGTGGTAGAAAGGGGTGACACAGAAGCCACATTTTGTGTTAATGGTGATCGGGAAAGTGCATCGGCGTCTGCATGCTTGCGACCGGAACGATATACGACATGGATGACGTATTCCTGCAATCGAAGTGCCCAACGCCCCAGGCGTCCGGACGGGTCTTTCAAGGTGGACAGCCAACATACAGCGTGATGGTCTGCGACCACGTCGAACAGACGGCCGTAAAGGTACGGGCGAAACTCCGTCAGCGCCCAGATTATGGCCAAACACTCCTTCTCTGTCACGGAGTAATTCAATTCAGCCTTCTTGAGAGCGCGACTTGCATAAGCGACTACGTATTCGGTTTGGGTGCCTTTCCGTTGTGCCAAAACTGTGCCAAGACCAACGCCACTTGCATCGGTGTAAATTTCTGTGGTAGCAGTGAGGTTGTAGTGGTGAAGAATAGGTGGTGAAGTCAGCAGGCGGCACAGCTGGCGAAATGCGTCGTCACATGCAGGTGACCATGCAGATATACCTTTGCTGTTGGAAAGCAGACTTGTCAGAGGTGCGATGATGGACGCGAAGTTGCGCACGAAGCGACGAAAGTAGGAGCAGAGGCCGACGAAAATTCTTAGGGCTTTCAGTGATGTGGGCTTTGGGAAGTCAGCAACAGCTCGAAGCTTATCGGGATCCGAAAGAACACCGTCTCTTGTGATGACATGTCCCAAGATGGTTAGTTTTAGTGCTGCGAAGTGGCACTTTTTGGTGTTAAGTTGTAGGCCTGCAGAAGTTAGACACGTCAGAATCTCGTGGAGACGACCAAGATGTGTTGGGAAATCAACTGAAAAGACTACGATGTCATCCAGGTAACACAAGCAAGTTTTCCACTAGTGGGCACGCAAGATGATATCGATCATGCGCTCAAATATCGCAGGTGCGTTGCAGAGCCCAAATGGCACGACTTTAAACTCATATAGGCCATCCGGCGTTACGAACGCTGTTTTAGGGTGATCCCATTCAGCCATTGGCACCTGCCAATACACAGAGCGCCGATACAATAAAGTAAAGTACTCGGCGCCTTGTAAACAGTCAAGAGAATCGTCTATTCGTGGTAGTGGGTAGACACCTTTCTTCATAATCTAGTTTAAGCGGCGATAGTCCACGCAAAATTGAACCGTGCCCTCTTTTTTCTTTACCAGAACCACAGGTGATGACCAAGTGCTTTGAGAAGGCTGTATGACTCCACGTTTAAGCCTGTCATCTACTTGCTCCGTAATGACGCGGCCCTCTTCGGCGGAAACGCGGTAAGGACGCTGTCGCAGAGGCGAATGTGAGCCGGTGTCAATAGTATGAGTGACAGTCGTGGTCCGGCCCAAAGCAGGTTCTTGCAAGTCGAAAGAAGAGCGAAACTTGTTAAGGAGAGCAACAAGCTGGCGGCGATGCGAGGAAGGAAGGTCTGCGTCAATAGCATTGTCGAAGGCTAATGAATTTGATGGCTCAGACGCATGAGCTATTGTGGCAATGTGACATGGGGTTTCATCGGGAAGAATAATACCATCGACAAGGTCGACAGGTTGTACATATCCCAAGGTTTCACCACGGAGTAAGCCAATGAGGTAGTTGCAGTGGTTGGTAACCAGCATTATGGTTAAAATAGACGCAATTGTAAGAACAGCAAATGGGAGAACGATACCCTTGCGTTCAGTAAAAACTGGAGATGGCGTGAACACCACCGTGGCGTCAGGTTGCGCTACACATGAAAGGCTAATAGGGACTGAAGCTTCCGGAGGCAAGGTGATTTCGTCGTCAGCGATGAGTTTGCAGAGCAAGGAACGGTCGGGCGATGGAAATTCACATATTGGCACAAGGGACACTTCCACACGGGAACAATCGATGATAGCTTCATGACGTGATAAGAAATCCCAAACCAGGATAAGGTCACGAGAGCAAGATGGTAGAACAAAAAATTGGACGATGCACAAAATGTCCTGGATGATGACGCGCGCCGTAAACACAGTCGAGGGATGAATGCGTTGCGCGCTAGCCGTGGACAGCACCATGCCACAGAGAGATGTGGTCACTTTCTTCAGTTTGCGACAAAATTTTGTGTTCATCACAGAAACGGCGGCCCCAGTATCAATTAACACTAGTGTGGCGACTCCCTCAACATTGACATCATCAACATTTTGCAGCGAAAATGGAGGCCTTGATGATTGCGCAGAAGTTGCAGTTCTTGCCTCCGGAACTGCACTGAATAGTTTCCCTCCTAAGGAGGTGGTTGACGATGCATAGGCGATGGCGATCGGCGATGGGGAATGGGAAATGAGCAGTTGATGGGCTACGATACGAGTCGGAGTGCCTCTGTTCATACGCAGACGTGATGGCCTGCTGCGACGCGTAGGTAAGAGTTCCAAAGGAGGCGTACGCAGGTGTGGGACGGCGGCGGCAGAAGCGTGCAACGTGGCCAGCGATGCCACACGCGAAGCAGATGGGATGGTTGTCATGGGTGCGCCACTCATTAGGTGGACGGAAAAAGCGAGGTGGGGGTCTGTATACCGGAGGCGAGGCCGGAGGAGATGGAGCCGAGAAAGAGACTGGATGCAGTGGGGGCCGCACGACCACAGCTGCATAGCCGAGAGGTGTAGGTGGCGCAGGTGGTGCGTAGTTGACAGTTGAGAGATCAGGTGCTAATGATGTGCGTGGGTAAGGCACCGGCACTGTAGGGAGGACATCGGAAATTTCAGTGCGTAAGGCCTGCTGAAGTGTCGAAGGCAGGCTTGCGGTGGGCGCGTCGCTATGCGGCAGCAGGGAGAGCTGTCGGGCGACTTCCTCTCAGATGAAGTCTTTGATCTGGTTGGACAGACTTTCTTGGCGAACGTCGGCATTTGCGAGTGCGACGGCCGAGATCGAATCTCGTGGTGGGACACTCCGTCAAGCAATGGAACGCTGACGGCGCAATTCATCGAAGCTTTGGCACAGGCTTACGAGGATTGCCACCGTGGTCGGGCTTTTCGCTAGCAACATCTGGAATGCGCCATCCTCAATACCCTTGAGAATCTGTGCAAAATTTTAGATGGGTTAACACGCCTGCAGAAGTCGAACACATCCTCAATGTAACCAGTAAACCTCTCGCCAGGCTGCTGGGCTTGGTGGCGTAGACGCTGGTCAGCGCGGAGCTTGCGGACCTCTAGTCGGCTGAACGCTTCAGTCACGAGGGTCTTAAAGGAGGACCAGTTGGCGATTGCGGTTTTGCGGTTGGTATACGCAAGCTTAGCTACGTCTGCCAAGTAAAAGATAACATAGGTGAGCTTAGAGTCGTCGTCCCACTTGTTGCTGGCACTTACGCGTTCGTGCAAGGAGAGCCAGTCTTCGACATCTTGCTCACCACTGCCGCTGAAGATTGATGGGTCCCGTTGGCGGGTCGCGCCGGGGAGGTAGAAGGGGAAGACGATGGTGCTGGCTGGGCTGGGATGGGCTGGTTGGTGACTGCGTCAGTCATGTTTCGTGGTGGTCTCTCGGCCAACTTGCGAGAGCGGAGCTCCAGGTCTGCTTGGGGATCTCAGCAGCCTCCACCAATTGTGATGATGTTTATTCGAGCAGAGAAGTCGCAATGAGGTTGCAACAAAAAATGGCCGTACGGCAAGTCTGGCAAAGGCGGCACAGGCTCTCGTGCAATCCGAGCATGGGGCTTTTCGTTATCTTCCGAAGGCGCATACGCGTTGGTGCGTATGCTCCACTACATAAGTATTACTTCTGTGTGGCGTGATTTCGATACTGGTGGCCAATGACCAAGTTGCGGCTTGATGGCAGCAATTTATTACCTTTGTGTTTGTCCCATGTGCTCTGCCAATAACCCCTGAGCTTTCGTTTCAGAAAAGCTTCCAAGTCAAGTGCAGGAACTGGTATCGATGTATTGGAAGTGGTTTTGTTGGCGGATCCAGCTAGCTGGTCCACCAGAACGTTGCCTTGTATTCTGTGGTGTCCTGGCACCCATCAGACTAACACATGCTGCTTGGATGAGTACACTGTGCATAGGAGTGAATAAAGTGAGACAAGGACAGGGTTTTTGTGCTTTTTAGGTATTTTCAGAGCTTTTACTACACTTAAGGAATCTGTATACATTATTGCCTTCTGTATATTCATTTGTTTAATGTGTTTAACAGCCGCAAGTATCGCATAAGCTTCACCGGTGAAAATGCTTGTATCAGTGTGCAGAATGCCGGCTTCCAAAAAGGATGGGCCGACGGCTGCGTACAAGACAGAAGTGTTAGACCTTGAAGCATCCGTAAAGAACTCAGGGCATGTGTATTTATGTTGTAGTTCAAGAAAGTAGGTCTGGATATGTGCAATTGGTGCATGCTTCGTAACCTCCAAGAAAGACACGTCGCAATCTATCGCCTGCCACTGCCATGGTGGCAGGCATACTGCGGGAGCCATCAAGCGGTGTTCGAGTGGCACACCGGTTTCCTTCGCTAGGCCCCTCACACGGAGTGAGTAGGGCTGTTTCATAGTAGGCCGTTTTTCAAACACAGCAAGGCTTGACATATCATTAAGTGTGGAATGTGATGGGTGATTCTTGCCTGTATTTACATTAAGATAATATTTAAAAGACATGTAACATCTCTGTAGGTGAAGCGACCATTTGTTCGATTCCACGTACAGGCTTTCCACAGACTAGTGCAAAAAGCACCCGTAGAGGGGTGGATGTCTAGATGATGAACAGGATCAAGCATTTTAAGGGCAGTTGGTGTCGCAGACTGATATGCTATTGCCCCATAGTCTAGGCGGGTACGTATAAGACTTTTATATAAATTCATTAAACACTTCTTGTCACTTCCACATGTAGCGCATGACAACACTTTTAAATCATTTATGGCTTTTATGCACTTGTTTTTTAAATACTTTATGTGTGGTATAAAGCTTAGCTTCGTGTCCAATATTAGGCCTAAGAATTTATGTTCAGTATTACCAGCAAGACGTTGCCCATGCAGTTGAATATCAGGTTCGGAATGAAGGCCTCTCTTCCTGGAAAACAAGACACACATGCTTTCCTGTGGATTCAGCCGGAACCCGTTTTCTTCTGCCCAGTTGGAGACTTTGTTCAGACAGAGCTGAACCTGCCGCTCACACATGGCCAGATTACAAGACCTAAAACCGAACTGGACGTCGTCGACATATGTGGAGTAAAAGATATTTCGAGAGATAGACAAGCGCAAAGAATTCATTTTGATAATAAAAAGTGTGCATCTAAGTACACCACCTTGTGGCACGCCTTTTTCTTGGACAAATGTTTGGGAAAGATTGCTGCCTACTCGAACTCGGAATGTCCGATTTGACAAGTGATTTTCGATTATGTTAAACATTCTTCCGCGCATGCCAAGATGGGACAGGTCTCTTAATATTCCAAAGTGCCATGTTCTATTGTAAGCCTTTTCGATATCAAGGAACACAGAGAGAAAATATTGTTTATACACAAAAGTGCCTCTGATCTGTGCCTCGATACGAACAAGGTGGTCTGTGGTGGATTTACCCTCTCGAAACCCGAAGTAAAATGGGTCGAGTAAATTGTTTTTTTTCAAGAAAATGTTCAAGTTGGCAGTTTATAATTTTTTCGGAGACTTTGTACAAGCAGCTTGCAAGAGCAATAGGCCTATAACTCGAAACTGAAGAAGGGTCCTTGTCCTCTTTCAAAATGGGAATAATAATAAACTCTTTCCAGGAAGTAGGGAACGCGCCAGAAAACCAGATAGCATTGTACAAATAAAGTAAGGTTTTATGTGTTTCGATTGGTAGGTTTTTTAACATTTCATACACCACACGGTCAGAACCTGGGGCAGAAGTACTGCAGGAGTTTAGAGATGTTTGAAGCTCATCTAAACTGAAAGCTTGGTTATATGCCTCGTATCTAGTGCATTTGTGTTCGAGTTTCTGCATTTCTATTCTTGTTCTGTACTTTTGGAAAGCGTCAGTATAGTGTGACAAGCTGAACACCCGTTTGAAGTGTGCACCGAGGAAGTTCGCCTGATCTTCCAAGGTATCACCCTGTGTGTTTATGAGTGGGAGTGTGTGTACTTGTCTTCCCTTCCAAGGTATCATCCTGTGTGTTTACGAGTGGGAGTGTGTGTACTTGTCTTCCTGCCACCCTACCAAACATGTTCCAGACTTTAGCCTCTTGTGTGTATAAATTGATCCCTGACGAAAACGTCTGCCAGCTTTCTCTTTTGGCCTGCTGACCCGTTCTCCTGCCTTGAGACTTTATTTTCTTAAAGGTGTCAAAATTTTCGATTGTCGGTGAGTTCCGAAGCGACCTCCATGCTCTGTTTTGCTTTTTGCACGCGTTTCGGCATTCAGAGTTCCACCACAATACATGCCGTTTTCCAGGGTGTCCATTTGTTGGTGGAATGCATTTTGTTGCTGCATCAATCAAAAACGCTGTGAAGTAGTTGACAGCCACATCAATGCTCAAAGTACATATGTCACTCCAACCTAAACGAGCGATGGTATAAAACTCTTCCCAGTCGGCTCTGTTTTTGAGCCATTTGGGAACTCGTTGTGGACGCTCAGTTGCTGTAGTTGTGCTCAAAACTACGGGGAAGTGGCCACTTCCGTACGGATTACTGACGACTTTCCACTGGAGTAGCGTCACAAGAGACGGCGATACTATGCTTAGGTCTATGGAGGAGTAATTGATTGATATGTGGGGTTTAACGTCCCAAAACCACTATATGATTATGAGAGACGCCGTAGTGGAGGGCTCCGGAAATTTAGATCACCTGGGGTTCTTTAACGTGCACCCAAATCTGAGCACACGGGCCTACAACATTTCCGCCTCCATCGGAAATGCAGCCGCCGCAGCCGGGATTCGAACCCGCGCCCTGCGGGTCAGCAGCCGAGTACCTTAGCCACTAGACCACCGCAGCGGGGCTATGGAGGAGTAGGTATTATTATCGAGATTATAGTAGGTTGGTTCTTTTCGATTTAGGAGACATGCGCTCGACGAGAGAAGGAACTGTTCAATCAGTCGACCTCGCGTGTCGCAACGAGAGTCACCCCTTAGCCTGCTATATGCATTAAAGTCTCCAAGGAGAACATAAGGCTCCAGAAGATCATCAATTAAAGAGTGTAAATCACGTTTTTGCAGCTGATAGCTAGGAGGAATGTAAATAGTACAAATTGTGATCAGTTTATCAAAAAGAACAGCTTGAACAGCCACTGCCTCAAGGGATGTTTGGAGTGGTAAGTGTGCAAGCAATCCCTTGATTCACTATAATGGGAACACCTCCGGATGATGTCATGGCATCATCACGGTCCTTTTGGAAATTTACTATTTACGGAGAAAGTTGGTGTTTTTGAATTTAGGTGTGTTTCTTGTACACACAGCACTTTTGGCGAGTGTTCGTGTAAAAGTTCTTGAATGCCGTCAAGGTTTCTGAGAAGGCCCCTGACGTTCCAATGGATAATTTGAGTGTTCATGGTGAATGTGAAGTAGTGCTGTGTGTACCAAAAGCGAGTGGCTGTTTAGGTGGGTAGTTTAAATTCAAGTAACAGGGCCATCACCGGGCCTTGTTATTTGCATTTTTGTTTTCTTGGCGCGCTCCAAGGAGCCACGCCGCTCTTTCAGCACCAAGGGTACCGACGTATCCATTGCCTCCGCGGAGGCACTGCATTCCCGCACGTGCGAGCTGATAGTTCGAATTCTGGGCCTTGCCTGGTGAGGCGAGGCCTTGAGACCTGAGGGCCCTGGAGTCTCCTGTTTCTGTTCGCGGGTAGATGGATTGATTGATATGTGGGGTTTAACATCTCAAAACCACCATATGATTATGAGAAACGCCGTAGTGGAGGGCTCCGGAAATTTCGACCACCTGGGGTTCTTTAACGTGCACCCAAATCTGAGCACACGGGCCTACAACATTTCCGCCTCTATTGGAAATGCAGCCGCTGCAGCCGGGATCCGAACCCGCGACCTGCGGGTCAGGAGCCAAGTACCTTAGCCATTAGACCACAGCGGCGGGGCGCGGGTAGACTGAGTAGTCTGGACTACAGCCGCCTTGGGGGCAAGTGCTACAACCGCCGGCTCGCTATGCGCGGGCCGAAGGAGTGACGGGGGCTGGTGTGGCGGTGCCCCCTGACGCGCTGCATCAGCATATGTAGGTCCATAGAATGGTGACTCTTCGCCATGCTTCCTTAAATGAAATGTTCGCTTTCACCTTTAATATAATTATTTCTTCTTTTTCTTTCTTCCAGTATGTGCAGGAGCGTGAATATGCAGCATGGTTTCCTTCACAGTTTACACAGTGTGGCGGTTGATGGCAGTTTTCAGACACGTGGCCTAGGACTCCACATTGTGCACAAGTCTGGCGACCACGACAGCTTTTAGAGCCATCGCCATACCTCTGGCATTGGAAGCAACGACGAGGGTTTGGTATGTATGGCCTGAGAGATGTCTTCGTGTACCCAGTTTGAATAGATTCAGGCAGTTGACTGGAAGCAAACATGAGTATTAAGTGTTTCGTTGGCGTTTCCTTGTTATCTCTTCTGATGATGATTCTCTGTACATTAGTGACATTCTGGCTCTCCCACTCCTCCAAAAGTTCAGTTTCGGTCAGGTCAAGTAAGTCTGCGTCAGATACCACTCCGCGAGTTATGTTCATTGATCTGTGTGGTGTTACGGTGATCGGTACGTCACCGAAAGTTGAGAGGCCATCTAGCTTTTCAAATTGTTCTCTGTCCCAAATTTCGAGGAGGAGGTCTCCGCTAGCCATTTTGGTTACCTTGTATTCAGCTCCGAGAGTTTTGTTAAGACACCTGGCAACTACGAAAGGAAATACAGTCCTGGCTTGCTTTCCAGTTTTCTCATAATAAATGACGTGGAAGTGAGGAAATGTTTCTATTGGCTGGTTGAAATTATTTATGTCATCGCTGTGTACCCGCTTTAAACCGGTACGATCAGTAAGTGGAGGGAATGCTCTATGCATGCCGGTGTTATTTATATTCAGCAATGTTGGTGGCCACCCACCACGGAGCCCAATAAGGGGACGCTGCAAGTTTGTGGGTGCTGAGAGCTTGCAGACGTCAGCCGTACAACACTGCCATAACCCAATGCGCCTAGACCAAGGTAGGCTATTTGCACAGGGTTAACCCTTGCCACCAGGAAAATTGGAAGTAAACAGAAGAGAGAAGTAGACAGGAGAGACTAAAAGTGAGCGATAAAGACCACGTTGAAGGGGAGAGAGATAGGAAAAGGCGACTGCCGATTTCCCTTGGGTGAGTCAGCCCAGGAGTGCCGTCTACGTGAAGCCGGGACCAAAGGGGTGTGTTGCCTCTGCCGGGGAGCCTTAAAGGTCCAATCCCCTGGCGTCGGCTTAACCCCCAGGATCCCTTTTTCCCCGGACACGGCAAAGCCACGCACGGCTAGGCGTGGGAGGGAGTCAAAACTCCCCAGTTAGGGTCCTTGATGTCGCTACACACCAAACGCCTGCGTTAGCAGACGCCCCTGCAGGGGTGCGGCCGAGGTAGCAAAGTTCTCTATTGAGAAGATCGTCTAGCATCATGGAGCCCCGAGGTCCTCATTACCGGCAGAGGTACAGCATTTGGGGCTGACCTAACTGAGGCAATCTTGACACACACCAAAACAAGCCATCGTGGGACGACAGCATACCACCTACATACCAATGGCCTCACCGAGCAGCTAAACAAAACCATCGCAGACATGCTGGCCATGTACGTCGATGTCGAACACAAAACATAGAATGCCATCCTTCCGTATGTGACCTTTGCATACAGCACGGCAGTGCAAGAGATGACGCAGTTGTCGCCAAACAAGTTGGCCTACAGAAAGAACCTGGCCACGACACTCGACGCCATGCTGCCACACGTCGCTGGAGAAGAAAACCTCAATGTCACCGTTTACCTACAGTGCGCTGAAGAAGCTCATCAAATCGCCTGCCTGCACATCAAGAATAAGCAGACGATTGACCGCCACTGTTACAATTTTCTACGAAGCTTCATGGTACACAAGCCCGGCGACCGTGCCTGTCTATCGACGCCGACACATCCACATGGCCTCAGTGAATTCCACAACGATACTTCGGACCGTACAGGATAGTTCAACGTCTCGGCACTTGACTACGAGGTTGTCACCGACAGCATCAGGAACTCTCAATGGCAGTGTGCGCGACCTGACATAGTTCATGTGATGCACCTCAAGCCGTTTCATGCGCATTACCAAATCTAAGGACTATATTTTTGTTGTGCTTTGATGCTTGCACTTATTTATTATTGCACTTTTTCATTGCTTTATTGTGATTTTCATTGTTAAAGCATTATTTTCTTGTGTTTAGTCAAGCATTGGGACGATGCTTTTTGGGGGGGGGGGGGGCAATGCCACGTTTTTTATTTTCACTTTTGTTTCACTTGGTTTTTGCCCACAAAGCCTGCCAGGAATGCTAAGCACAAACTGCACCTCATTATTTGAGAAGGTTCGCGATTATTGTAGATCATTCTATTAAGATTGCACGCAAGACGCAAACACTCGAGATTATTTCAGAGCTTGTGCAACGACCAGTGATAAGGCTGGCGTATAATACAGACGGGTATCGCTGCTTCTCTGTTGATTGATGGCAGACGTTCTGCTCATCGCTATCAGCGCCAGTGTGTATCGCTGTAATCTGATTTTTCGTTGACAGAGGCCACAAGTTCGGCTAAATAAAGTTTTATCTTCGACCTATTGTCCGTCAATGTCACGACCCCGTGACAATATTGATTTTAATCACCTGCCCTTTTTAACTATGCAATTGACACTAAGTGTTTTTGCCATACATGCACGATGGCAGTTTTTCCGTCATACATTGATTTGATCTGATCTGTAAGGCTTAACAACTTGAAATCACCATACGATTGAGAGACGCCGTAGTGGAGGGTTCCGGAAATTTCAACCACCTGGGGTTCTTTAATGTGCACTCAAGCTTGAGCACACGCGCCTATGGCATTTTTGTCTTTTTTGTCCTACATTGTCCTTCCTAGTCGTACGGGTATGTTTTCAACCTTGTGCTTGTAATTTCAAACTGTAATGGCAATGCATGCTCAATGGGAGCTGCCTAAGTCACTAGGAGGTGAACCTCTAAGAACTTGCAAGAAGCATTGTGAATGATTGTGCTACCTTCTTGTGGAGATAAACAGAACTGATTTCTATTGTGAGTGCTTCGCCCGGTCTGTGGCAACATGTATAAGCAATGCCCTTCTGTGGTTTCATTTTTGCCGCATGATCACAATGGAGGCACACAAAATTAAAAAAAAAAATCTTTCTCATCACTCTTGTAGGGGCAGCGGACGTTGATTTACATCTTTATTGGCAGCACTCTCAGCTTGTTTATCACCTACACTCACGAGTAATTTTTGTTCTTATTGATTACCGAGTTTTCTCAACCCAAGGCAGCCACGCGCAGAGATCTCTGAATGTGGTTGCCGTATTTTTGCCAGTACAACTTATCACTCCAAGAGGAGAATGAAGATGTGTGTTATGTGTGCAGATGGGAAATGCGTGTTATGTGTGCACACTACGTAGACCCACGCTTCAAGGAATACCATGCTCTGAAACACTACTAAATGTTTTGCAAGTTTGAGTAATGCCGACTTCGAAAAAAGTGTTCCTTTTTCCTTTTTTACAATGTTTTTACAACTTTACACATTTCAAACAGACAAAAACTGCAATAAGGTGATTTGATCATCTGATAAAGTTTTTCTCAGAAAAATTCAACACTCTAACGGTTGAAGCTGGTGGATGCACTAATCATACCATTTAGTGAGAATTCTAAGACAACTGTAAAACGAACACTTGAAGCCATCACTTGAATACTTCAAGCCTAAGAGTGCAAATTTTCGGGCAAGTTGTTGTCCGTTATACTGACAACAGTGGAACAAGGAATAAGGGATAGGAATAAATACAGAGGAGCGCTGAACTTAAAACTGAAGTTTACTTCTGAAATGAGGCAGAATATAAAATAAAAATGTCATGCACATGAACAAAAGATTGCAAACCAATATATATGAGCCTACGTCACCTTCGGCGGTAATGCGCGCGGGGCAAATAGTGAACTTCTTTTTCCCTCAAGGCAATGGACGAGACGCTCACGCAAATATTGCTAAGTCTCCAAATTTCAGCTGCCTAAACTATATACATCATGTGTCTATTGGGTACCACATCACCCCACCTCATGATGCCTTGTCCATTGTTGTCCTGTTGAGAGTATAGTATACTTGAAGTCATCACCATTGCATCAAGAAGAAAACCATGCTTGTGAACATGTCTTCAAAAATCAGGCAAATTTCACTCATACATAGCATGTGTGTGTGTGTACACTAAGATTACTACATAAAAAAATAACCCAACAAATTTCATTAGGCAAACTTATTGCTTAGCTGAACATCACACAATTCCAGATTTGCACTTGTACAAATAAGTTATCGTTTTAAAAGTGGCCGGTTCACATGCTCTGTATTGTTTTTAAAAATACTTGAAGCCGTCACCAACACCTCTAGAACAAAGTCAAGCTTGTGAGCATGCCTTTTCTCACCAAGGTCTCTTGGCACATTTGGAAATGATCGAGCACCTCTGGTGATTCGAGCTCTGGAATTTCGAGCACCTATTGCCATCTTCTTCTCGCTTCGTGGGGCTGACCGTATCTGTTTCAGTGTGAAACATATGAAAAACAAATGATTATTAGCATTGAAGAATAACAGAACTAGGACTTTGTTAGAGAAACACTCAAATTGACATGCATACATATAAACCAGAGCACTGATCTTGTCTAAGCACTGGTTTCCTGTTTGTGCACATTAACTGGTACTGCTCCTTTAAGGGCTCTGAATCATCATTCAAGTCTCGAAAAACACTTGGAATCGGGTCAAATATCTCCCCCAAATATGTTGCCAAAATAATTTTTTATAAACACCTCATACAATATTGATGTTTTCATCCACCCCTCCATATTCACCCCACCTAAAGCATGTGTGATTCAATTCTATGGGGTGAATGTGGCCAGGCCCTAGAAGACTAAGTTCAACATATTTAAAAAATTTACAACAATAATTTTCCACTACATTCGAAAAAGGTTATATTGAACCCATATATATAGAATTTTCGGGTATATCGAACTCGAAAATTATCCCCTTAAAATTCCTTTATAAAAGTATAGAAATTCGCATGTTCATATGGAACGGTATTTTTACCCGCCTTCGGATATATCGAATGCCGCGCGAGTTGGAAGGTTCCTTTTGGCACTAGCAAAGCCTAGTGACCTCCAAGCAGCACCACGCCTCCGCCAAAACCCAAAACGCTCAAAAAAAGGGTAAGGGCGAGACGGCCCGGACCGCACAACCCTGCAGAACATTTTAGGGGCGAAGCTCCTGAAGACCCCACGATGTCCGCCGTCTCCCGTCTGCCCGTAACACCATATAACCTTCAACTTTAAGCAACAGAGGGCGTTGGTGATAACAGTTTTTTTTGGTGGTAACCGTTGGTGGCAACCATTTTTGGTGGTAACCGTTGGTGGTAACCGGTTCGGTTCGGACTGTCACGGTGGATGGACGTGTTTTTTGAGCGCTCCCGATCGAATGTGCAGATTAGTGTTTTTGCATGTTTTGAGCTTGTCTTTATAGTTATAAGGCAGCAGTTGAAATCTTCATAGCACTTATTTTATGATACGGCTTTTTCGGGGGCCAGTCACCAGGTATTTATTAGTGCGCGTGTGTGTGTGTGTTTGAACTTTTTGTTGTTTTTTTTCTTTTGCTACCTCGTGGGGGAGGTGCGCGTAGATTGAACATGCAAATTTTTGTAGTAGAGCTTAGACTTTCTTTTTTTTTCCGTAGAGCAGGGCTCGAGTTTAGTAATTATTGAGTATAGAGACAATTGGTGTCAGAAAGACATGGTTAAAAAGACTGTAAAGTGTTCAGGATGTGGAGTGGGTTTGAAAGTGGACCCAAGTGTAGAAGCGGATGGAAAAGAGGCTGACGCGAAGTATAGGCAATGTGAGGTCGAGGAAAAAATGGAGAAAATGATGGTTGCCCAGAGTGAACTACTGATGAGAATCGCCGAGCTCCAGATTGCGTTGGCGACAGAGCAAGAAAAAACGAGGGCAATGGGAGAAAGGCTGAAGTCCGCCGAGGAAGCACTAGCCAAGGTGAACAGAGGAGCGGCCTACGGAGAGAACAGTAGGAAACCGGCAACCAGAACGGCGGAGAAGAAAGAGCAAGCAAGTTTGGAAAAAACAGGTTCAGCCGGTTCAATTGTCGTAAGGCCCAGGTTCAGCGAAGTAGTGGTGGGGCTGGGAGGGAACAAAGCAGCCGGCGTCACAGGTGCAAGTAGCCCCCAGGTGGAGGACGCTCCAGCTGAAAAGTCACAGCATGTGATAATCGTTGGGGACTCGAACTTAAATCGATGCACAGAAGCCATCAAAGAGAGGGTAAGAGGTGACAAGAGGGTTGCAGTAGGGGCGTTCAAAGGACACAAGCTAGAAGCAGTCATGAGGCAAGCGAACGCAAAGCTAAAAACTACAGCTGATAGACGAAACCTCGTGATAATTTCAGGTGGTTTAAATGATGTCTTAAATGAAGATACAGCAGGACTAGCAACCACACTGGCAAAAGGCGTCGATGACATGCGCGTCATTTCTCCTCAGGTACAGGTAGTGATATGCACGATACCGGAGGTATCGGTGCGTGGTATCAACCTACAAAGAGCGGTTGTCAACGCAAACCAAAAGATATGGCGGATGAGTCGAGAGAAAGGCTTTGAGGTGGTGGAAATAAACAGAGAGGTGCATAGGTGGGGTGGTTTTCAACGAGCAGAATTCACTTCGATGGGCAGCTAGGTCATGAGGTGGGTTGGCGACTTGCAGGACGCGCAGTAGCTTTTTTTGGGGGCAAGCGGGCCCTTCGGGGTGCAGGATAGCTAGTAACGAGGAAAACAACCAGGGAGACTCTTTGACAGGTGGTATGGACAGATACGATTCCAAAGTGGCACCAGTATCTAAGATAAGTAGAGTCTGCAGCAGAAATAGACGTAGCCACGAGCGCCGAGCCAATTCAGACATAGGGTATATAAACATGAGGGGTGGTAGGAACAGGCTGAAGTGGGAAGAGATAGAAGAACAGCTAAGGGAAGAGGGGCCGATGGTATACAGTTTTGTAGAAACACATCTCAGGGACATGGAATAACCTTCGAACAATCCGGGCTACGCGTGGGAATATTGTAATAGAACAGAAGGCAGCAGAAAGGGGGGTGGTATTGGGGCATTCATTCATAAAAGTGCAGACTGGCAAAGGATCAAGCAGGAGTGCAAGGAACATTTATGGCTAAAAGAGAAAGTGGCAGGTCAAATGACACTCCTTGGTTTCGTGTACTTGTGGACGGGAGCAAAGGCCAGAAAAGAAAACCAGGCAATGATAGAGTGTATATCAAAGGACATTCAGGAGTTAGGAAAAGAGTGCGAGATAATTATACTAGGAGATATGAATGCACATATAGAAGATATAGATGGGTATACCACCCGACAGGCAAATAATCATGGATATGTGTGAAAGGCTTGATTTGATCATTTGCAACAGTACTGAGAAGTGTTAAGGGCAAATAATATGGGAGGTAAAAGGCTGCAGTCGACGATAGATTATGCACTCATGTCACAATGGATGTACGATAAGCTCAGGGGAATGCACATAGATGAAGGTGCCTCCAGAAGTCTGGGTAGTGATCACAAGCGTATCAAGTTAAGTTTTGGAAGAGCAGTGAAAGTGGGAAGGAAACAAGATGAGCAACTACAGGAAAATTTTTATCCAGAAAGGCAAATCGAAATAGCCACTAAACAAATTGAGAAAGTAATCACGGAGGATAATAAGACAGTGTGGACACACACGAATCTAATTAGACTCTTTGAGCTAGAGCTTGCTAAGACGCGTGACAAGTCACCTCGGAAAAAAAGACACAAACCCAGAAGTTGGTGGGATGAGGAAGTTAAGAGAGCCATAGCAAAACGTCAGGAAGCCTCTAGGAAACACAGACATGCTAAGTAGCAGGGTGAACCAACAGATGATGTTGAAAGAAAATGGGAAGCCTTTCTAAGCTGTAGAAGAGATGCATCCCTTCTGAACAATGAAAAGATTAGAAGAAAGGGAGCTCAGTGGCTGGCAGAAGTACATAAGAAAGATAGAAAGGCTGCTGCGAAATTTTGAAACCATCTAAACTCCCTAAGAAATGAGACGAGCCTAGAGTAGAGGTTTATAACTATAGCCAAAGGTGCTAGGGTAGAAGGGGATGAAGCTATTGAATATATAAGAACAAGGATGACAGAAAAATTTCAACAAAGAAGTGCTTTATGCACCAGAATAGACAAGGATGAATCAAGTGGCGTAACGGCTCCATTTTCACAACGAGAGTGGGAAAGAGCTGAGAAAAGGGTTCCTAGTAGTACATCAACAGGCCCAGATGGCATTCCACTTATGCTGATAAAGACATTAGGTACGAAGTTTAAGCAGGCTTTGAGAGAGACGGTGAGCAAAATAATAATCGATGGTGAAGTTCCCGAAGGATGGAAACTTAGCAGGATGAGCATGATCTATAACGGAAAGGGGGACAAAGCTGACATAAACAACTACCGTCCTATAACAGTGACATCAGTGGTCTACAGGCTGGCAATGCAGATTATAAAGGAAAGACTGCAGGCAAAAATAGAGGATGAAGGGGTGCTGGGGGAACTGCAGAATGGGTTTAGGAAACACAGGAGGTTGGAAGACAATCTGTTCTCACTGACGCAGTGCATCAAAATATCAAAAAAAGAACACAGGCCCCTGTGGCTAGCATTTTTGGATATCAAGGGAGCGTACGATAGTGTGGTTCAAGAGGAATTGTGGGGAATACTGGACACACTAGGCGTGGAACATGCAGTCACTAATCTTTTAAAGGATATCTATAAAGGTAACAAGGTAGTTATAAAGTGGGAAAAAAAGGTATCCAAGCCTGCAGAGGTCAAACGGGGGCTTAGGCAGGGGTGTCCCCTGTCATCCTTATTATTCATGATGTACCTACAAGGATTAGAGGCCAAATTAAAGAGAAGTGGACTGGGCTTCAACCTTTCTTTCGTCAAGCAAGAAAAACTCATTGAACAGGCACTACCAGCATTGATGTTCGCAGATGATATAGTGCGAATGGCCGACAACAAAGATGATTGGCAGAGATTGGTGGACATCTGCGGTAATGAGGGAGATAGGTTAGATTTCAGATTCGGTCAAGAAAAATGAGCAGTCATGATTTTTAATGACAACGAGGGTAGTGAGCTTAGAATACAGGAGGTCACGCTAGAGATAACAGATCAATACAAATATCTGGGCGTATGGATAAGCAATTGGGGCCGAGAACCTAAGGGAACACGAAATATACGTGACGACTAAAGGTAACAAGAATGCAGCGGTAATGAAAAACAAGGCACTGTGGAATTACAATAGGTATGATGTTGTCAGAGGAATATGGAAAGGGGTCATGATTCCTGGTCTGACGTTCGGCAATGCGGTCTTGTGCATGAGATCAGAAGTTCAAGCAAGATTACAAATAAAGCAACGTGGAATAGGTAGGCTTGCCTTAGGAGCTCACGGGAATACACCAAATCAGGGTGTACAAGGTGATATGGGATGGACATCATTTGAGGGCAGGGAAGCTAGCAGCAAGATAAAATTTGAGAAGCGATTGAGAGAAATGGGGGAGGAGCGTTGGCCTAAGAAGGTATTCAGCTACTTGTACATGAAGAATGTCGATACAAAATGGAGGAAGCGAACCAGAAAATTGACTGGCAAATACTTAGAAAACAGCACGGGGCCAAACCAAAAAAAAATTGTCGATTAAGAAGAAGGTGAAAGAAAGAAGCTATGACCGATATGTGGAGAATTGGCATGATTAAGAAGTCCGCACTAGAGGTCTATCGAACTTTTAAGCAGGAAATTGCCAAGGAAAGGATCTATGATAATACTCGGGGTAGTTCTCTACTGTTTGAGGCCAGGACGGGAGTATTGCGAACCAAAACATATCGGGCCAAATACGAAGGGGTAGACACGGTATGCAATGAGTGTGGAGAAGAAGAAGAAACTGCTGAACACTTGATAATGTTCTGTAAAGGGCTTTGCCCTATAGTTCAGGATGATGGCGCAGAGTTTTTCAAAGCAGTTGGGTTTAGGGACAGGGAGGGCAAAATAGATATTAAGCGGGTAGAATTAACAGAAGGAGGTTATACGATTGGTGGCTAAAGTCAAGGCACGAGTGAAAATTAAACACTTCACTGCAAAGTACAAATCCTCAACCTCAGTTTATAAAAGGAGAAAAAAAATATAGTTTTTGGTTCATTAATTATTAGGGCTTGGTGGCGCTAGCCACCGCCCGATCTAAAGGATGCAGCCATATCCATCCATTCATCCATCCATCCATGCATGTAACCTTCAGCTTATAAGCAACAGAGGGCACTGTGGTTAACTGTAGATGTGATGGCGCTGCTGTCAATATATATATATATATATATAACAACGTACCATACCACACATTCTCTTCTCTCATATGGACGAAGACGAACGCAGGAAAGCGTGACGTGCTGAGTATCAACGTCGCTGTCGACGGGAAGCTATCGCGGAGACAAAAGAGAAGGAAGCGGATGCAAAGTGGCGACGGCGACAAAAAGTTCTACACCACAGACTAGGGCTAAGGAAGCAAAGGCTAAGGGGGAAAAACACCAAGCTGACGTGCAGTTGAGACAACTTGAAGCGGATGCAAGGCGGCAATACCGACAAGAAAATTCTACACCAGGCTGTGATGAAGCTGTGATTATGAAGTCAAAATGTAACCCGGAACTCAGAACCTCATATCAGCTATAAAGAAGAATCACTGCTATATCACAATCAGTCTCAGCACTATCTCTTTGAATGAAAAAGTATATATAAGTATCACAACGACAATCAGTCTCAGTTCTATCTCAACTTTAATCACAATAATCACCTCTGAAAACTTCTCCCCATAATTATCTTCAAGCAGCTTGAAATGTAGTGATGTTTTTTTATTTTTCATTTCGCTTTCTCTTTCTCATGCCTCCTCCCCGTACGCGTCGGCTCAGAGAACAGGAACGAAAGAGCCGACGTCCTCTTCCTTTCACCTTTTATTTTTTGTTGCTGTTTTGCGAGGTTTGATCAGCCAACCACAGCTCGCGCTTTTTGCTGTTGCCCTCGCATGTAGCCATCGCCTCGCGAGTGCTTTGTTACTCTCGAGCTGTCACGTCGCCTATGTAGCACCGCATGTGCAGCATTTTTCTTTTACGTGCATGGTGTGCAAAGCCGCTGTGGACTCCTTAAATTGTCGACTTCTCGTGTAGTTATGGCCAACGTTAAGAAGCGCAAGACCCTTGACTTTGCGACAAAGTTGAAGGCCATTCAGAGTATTGAGGTGGGCGAGAAATGTTCGATCGTCGTGGACAACTTCAGAATACAACGGAGCACTCTGAATACTTTGTTGAAAAACAAAGGAGATATCAAGGCAAAGGCGGCAGTGCAGCGAACATCAGAAACCTGTCATGTGCACGCTCCTGCCCACGAGAATGTAGAAAAGGCACTCTATGACTGGTTTTTAGAAGTGCGCGCGAACAACATTCCGGTGGATGGCTCGATGCTGATGGCCAAGGCCAAATGTTTGCCGCTGCACTCGGTGAAACAACTTCGCTGACAACACCGGGTGGCTTCACTGATTTATGCCGCGCCTCAACATCGTTGGCAAAACCATTTCTGGTGAAAATGAAGCTGTCAGCAGCCAGCACATCCAGCAGTGGATGATGGAGTGGCCAGAAATCTCTGCTAAGTTGTTTTCCGCGAAGATCTTCAACACCTGGTGAGATGTGAAGACAAACACAGTGGTCAACTGCTTACGCAAGGCAGGCTTCGAGGCGGCGGAACTTGCAGAAACCAGTGAAGACAACAACGAAGAGCACTTAGACGACACGCTTCGCGTGAGTTGTGACAAGATCGAGACTAGCGTCTTCAACATTTCAAAAACGAAGAAGCAGGCCAAGGTTAGTCATTTTTTTTCACGCAAATAAATCATTTTGTTGTGGCTTGTGTGCAAAATTAGTTGTCATTCTTGAATGTGCCCATTGTAGGTGATGGTCCGTTACAGGTAAGCTCTCGGGGCATCTGTTTTTTTAATATCAAATTTTTCCTATATCGAACTAATTCTTGATCCCCTTCGAGTTTCATATATACGTGTTGGGCTGTAGTGGTACAGCCTGTTTTGTTAACTCATATCGATTATAGCTATTTGAACCTCTTTATAAAAGATATTGATGTAAGAGACATTTGGGTATGAGACACCAGTGTGCCTACATTGAAATACGAGTTGATAAGGAAATGAAAGCGTACTAGCACGTTGCTTATAATAAATACCTCATATAAAAGACAGGAACTTCCCTGTGCATGTATGTTATGAAGGGGTACCAAATGTCATTCACACTGAAACAGTAGACAGAAAGTAGACTGATATGCTTTCTGTCTATGTTGATTTTGCACGAATGGCAGCTTTTTATGAGAATCTGTAGAATGATGCCAAGAGATAGCTTTAGGCCGCTGGCCCACGGCAGGAATCAAGCCTCTGTTAAAAAGGAAGGAATCTAAAAAAATCAACTCTGCACTCTGCTTGTGAACTTGACTCAGTCTTCACAATTAGAATATTTCCACGTTCATGCCTCAAGTTATGTTATCGCCCTGTTACACTGTACGTAACTCTCAGCGCAAACCACACCTGCAATGCTCGAGGAGCTTTGGGACTGTAGTAGATCATTTCGTTGAGATTACGTCTACTTTCACGAACATTACAGATTATTCTGAAGCCTTCAGGGCTGCTACCGATAACGCTAGAATATTTGACGGCACGTGTATAAATGCCTACGTGCTGCATCGCTTGTGAGTTGATCGACAGCCAACACTCAGTTCGCCGATCTCAGTACCAGTGGTACTGCTGTAACCTGACTTTTGATTGACCGGCCACAAGTTTGGCCAAATAAACAGTTTGATTTTCGAACTACTATCTGCTTCTTTTGTCGAAGTCATGACCCTGTGACACCTGGTGGAGATGTTGCTTTTTTCATATATCGAATTCCCCCCATCAAGCCGTGAACTCAACACCAGTCGTGAAGACATCGATGACAACCCCGTGCAGCAAACAAGCTAAAGGCAGCAAGGTCTATCACCAGAGTTTGGGCCTCTACCTGAGAAGAGCAGACAGACCAAGACCCTGACCACGACCGCAGCGACGATAACAGACTCTGCTACGCCTGCACCTATCCTGCTCCGGCAACCTAGGAAGCCGCCAACTTTCCGTACTTAATCCCTCGAAGACCCGAAAACCTGGCTGGAGACATAAAACTAAGTCACCGCCAACAACAACTGGAGCAACGACAAGCTTCGGCATGTTTATGTCTTTATAGATGACGCCACTCAAGCCTGGTTTGAGAATCAAGAGTGAAACCTCACAGCATGGGAAATTTTCTGGGCCAGATACCTTCCCACTTGTAAGGCTGCAGCTCTCCTAGAACTTTGCATGCAGCTGCCAAATAAAAATGTGGCACTCTTCACAGAATGATAACGTAACTCTACCGCCACGCTAGCCTCAAAATGCCTGAGGACAAGAAAGTTCGCCTCCTCTTGCGAGGAGTTAAGCAGGCGCATTTTGCTGGACTGATATAGAATCCCCTGAACAGCCTCCAAGAATTTCTCCCAGAAACGACAACTACCTAAAAGACCCTTGAAATGTACACACGACAATTCAACTGCTGCTTGACACTAGGCTGTGCAAAGATCCAGACACTCTTCTCTGACTATTTGCATGAAACCATGAGAGCTGTATTGCGTGGAGAATTTCGCCGAATGTTCCCGTCGTGCCAGCTTCAAGTTTCATCAATTTCAGACATTGTCAGAGAAAAAATTCAGCAATCGCTGGGCATCATAGAGCCAGCACAGCTGCCACCCCAAGCTATGAGCTACGCTGCTGCTGCCCGACGTTACACTCGACCCCAGATCCACATTAGAAGCCGCGCCGTCCCATTTTCGTTCACACACGCCGACAACACCACTCCCCTGCCTCCCAGCGCTACGTACCGAAGAAGACAGACAGTTGGCATGTCCCTGACAACCTCCCATTTAACAACCTTTAGCTCCTCGAATAGTACAGCTAAACTTGTCTCGCTAAATAATAAGGTTCTAGTGTTAAACGTTGCTAAGTTCAGGCTCCAATGGGGGCTTGTCCGGATCCAGAGATTCTTGGCACCCTCTGCTGCACTGCAGATCTGATTGCCGCCGTGGTCAGTTGCTTCGCAGCCACTGGGGACTGAGGGCCGTGAGTTAATTGACGTATGCATGTGGGAGGTAGTGGCCAGATATTGCACCAGGGTGACCAATCCTTCTCTGGTGAGGGAGTGCGTTACCGGTGGTGGTCACCTGTGCGGTCGCACCCAAGGCCTCTTAATGCAGTTTCATCACCACGCGGATGTAATAGGACTTAGTGAGGTTAGGAGGACAGATGAAGCCTATACAAAGCTACAGAATGGGCACGTCCTTTGCTATCATGGCTTGGCTGACAGAAGAGAACTGGGAGTGGTGTTTCTTATCCACAGAAACATAGCTGGCCACATAGAGGAATACTATAGTATTAATTAAAGGGTGGTGGGTATCGTAATTAAGCTCAATAAGTGATACAAGATGAAGGTGGTACAGGCTTACACGCCTATGTCCAGCCATGAGGACGCCCCAGTTAAAACCTTCTATGAAGACGTGGAATCGGGAATGAGTAAGGTAAAAACACAGTATACTATCCTGATGGGAGACTTCAATGCCAAGGTAGAGAAGAAGCAGGCTGGAGACCAGGCAGGCAGTAGGAGATTATGGCATCACTACTAAAAATGCCGGAGGAGAGTCATTAGTAGAATTTGTGGATTTTGAATACCTTCCACCGAAAACGAGGGAACCATAAGTGGATATGAAGGAGCCCTAATGGCGAAAGTAAGAAAGAAATAGACATTATACTGAGTGCACACCCAGGCATTGTGCAGGACGTGGAAGTCTTTGGCAAGGTACGATGCAGTGACCATAGAATGGTACGGTCTCGAATTCGCCTAGATTTGAAGAAGGAACTACAGAAACTGATGCGCAAGGAGCCAATCAATAAGCTAGCACTAAGAGGGAAAGCACAGGAATTCAGAGTCTCGTTTCAGAACAGGTACTCGGCTTTTATCGAGGAAAACAGCCCTAGCGTTGACGCAATGAATGATATTCTGACGGGTATCATTACGGAGTGTGCAGTGGAAGTTAGAGGTACGGTACTTAGACAGGACCCTGGCAAGCTGTCCCAGGAAACGAAGAATCTCATTAGAAAGTGCAAAAGCATGGAAACCTCAAATACAACAGACAAAATATAGTTGGTAAAGCTTTCGAAGTTGATTAATAAGTGTAAGGTATCCAATGTAAGAAGGTAGAACATGGAGACAATCGAACACGTTCTGAAGAATGGAGGAAGCGTGAAAGCAGTGAAGCGAAAACTTGGGATAGGCAAAAATCGGATGTATACACTAAGAGAGAAGGAAGGCAAAATAACTACCAATATAGATAGGATAGTTAAAATAGCAGAGTAGTTATACAGAGATCTGTACAGTAACCGGGACAACCACGACCTTAATACAAGAACTAGCAGTAACCCAAATGGCACCCTACTAGTAATGATAGAAAAAGTCAGAAAAGCCTTGGAGAGCATGCAAAGAGGCAAAGCTGCTGGTGAGGATCAGGTACATCAGATCTGCTGAAAGATGGAGGACAGATTGTGTTAGAAAAACTAGCCACAATGTTTACAAGGTGTCTCCTGACGGGAAGAGTACCAGAATCTTGGAAGAATGGCAATATCATCTTAATACATAAGAAAGGAGATGACAAGGACTTGAACTACAGGCTGGTCAGCTTGTTCTCCGTCATATACAAGCTATTTACAAAGGTAATTGCTAACAGAATTAAAACATTAGAATCCAATCAACCAAAAGAACAAGCAGGATTTCGAACAGGCTACTCAACAATCGACCACATTTATATTATCAATGAGGTAATAGAGAAATGCTGAGAATACAGCCAACCACTATACATAGCCTTCATTGATTACGAGAGGGCGTTTGATTCAGTAGAAATATCATCAGTCATGCAGACACTGCGGAATCAGGGTGTCGATAAAGCATATATAAACATCCTGGAAGAAATATACAAGGGATCAACTGCTACCATAGTGCTTCATAAAGAAAGCAACAGAATACCAATCATAGATTGGTGTTCATAGATTAATTGATTGATTGATTGATATGTGGGGTTTAACGTCCTAAAAGCACCATATGATTATGAGAGATGCTGTTGAGGCGGGCTCCGGAAATTTCGACCACCTGGGGTTCTTTAACGTGCACCCGAATCTGAGCACACGGGCCTACAACATTTCCACCTCCATCGGAAATGCAGCCACCGCAGCCGGGATTTAAACCTGTGACCTTCGAGTTAGCAGCCGAGTACCTTAGCCACTAGACCACCGCGGCGGGGCAGGCTTCGTAGATTATGAGAAGGCGTTTGATTGAGTAGAAATATCAGCAGTCATGCAGACACTGAAAATCAGGCCGTCAACGAAGCATATATAAACATCCTGGAAGAAATCTACAAGGGATCAACTGCTATCATAGTGCTTCATTAAGAAAGCAACAGAATACCAATCAAGAAGGGTGTCAGGGGGATACAATCTCCCCAATGCTATTTACCGCGTGCTTACAGGAGGTTTTCAGAGGTCTAGAATGGGAACACTTAGGGGTAAGAGTTAATGAAGAGTACCTTAGTAACCTGCGCTTCGCCTATGACATTGCATTGCTGAGTAACTCAGGGGACGAATTGCAACTCATGATTACAGAGTTAGACAAGGAGAGCGAAAAAGTGGCTCTTAAAATTAATCTGCAGAAAACGAAAGTAATGTACAACAACCTCGGAAGAAAGCAGCGCTTCGAGATAGGTAATTGTGCACTTCAAATTGTAAAAGACTGTCTACTTAGGGCAGGTAATAACCGCAGAGCCGAACCACGAGATTAAAGTAACTAGACGAATAAGAATGAGATGGAGCCCAATTGGCAAGCACTCTCAAATCATGACAGGTAGATTGCCACTATCCCTCAAGATGAAGGTATATAACAGCTGCATCTTGCTGGTACTTAGCGACGGAGCAGAAACCTGGAGACTTACAAAGAGGGTTAAGCTTAAATTGAGGACGACACAGTGAGCAATAGAAAGGAAAATGGTAGGTGTAACCTTAAGAGACAAGATGAGAAGATGAGAGCAGAGTGGATCAATGAAAAAAAAAACTATGTTAAAGATATCGTTCTTGAAATCAAGAACAGGAAATAGACATGGGCCGGGCATGTAGAGCATAGACAGGATAACCGCTGGTCATTAAGAGTAACTAACTGGATTCCCAGAGAAGGCAAGTGGGTTAGGGGGCGACAGAAAGTTAGGTGGGCAGATGGTTAAGAAGTTCGCGGTTATAAAATGGCAGCAGTAAGCACAAGACTGAGTCGACTAACATGGGAGAATCCTTTTTCTGCAGCCCACGTAGTCAGGCTGATGATGGTGATGACAATCTCCCACTCTCCTACCACTGCGGAGAAGGTGGCTAGGCATACGATCACTGCCAGTACCGCTAAATTGGCCTACATGGCTTCGCTGTCAATGCAACGCCCCCACAGCATGGCAAGCGACCATGCAACATCGCTGAATACCTGACTGCCACAGAATGGGCCCCTGGACATTCCTCCCGTTCACCATCACCTCGACCTTACAGGTGCCCCCATTGACAACAGCAGTGCAGCAGCCCCAACCAGGGCCCTTTCACTTCATTCCATTTTATTACCTTAAAGACCCCTTAAAAGGGGTATTACATAAGGGGTGGGAATGTATTAGTACATAATTTGTTTAATGCATAACTAAACACAAAAAAGAAAAACACATGCGCTAAAGTACATAATTTGCATAACATGTAACTGAACACGAGAAAAATACAGAAACATACATGGGCTAAGGTTTTACATACGTCAGCACAAGTACAATAAATAATATGTCATCACTAGTACAGTAAATAATACAAACTATAATTTAACATTTTATTGTGAAAAGTGCGCAGTGATACTTTCCGCAAACAAACACAGGCAAGTGATGGCGGCGATCTGGTGGGGAGGTTGTTCCCATCTGTAGCGGCATGGCAAAAGAATGAGGCGGAAAAGGTAACAGTGTGCATGCGAGGGCGGCCCACTTGGAAAGTGTGCCGTGTACGATGAGATGCTCGGGCTGCGGGGAGGATATAGAGTGGCTGATGAAGCGAGAGGGCTGCAGTGCGTCGGCACGTACTAAAGGAAAGCAAATTAAATTCTTTTGTTAAGTAAGATATGCTCGTGTCATATTGCCACGAACGTAATTACAGACTGCGACGAAACGACGTCTTGCTTGCCCTCAGACCAGGACGCAAAAGCCCTCTTCTTTCTTCACTTTCCAAGGATTCCACCAACAGTTGATGGCTCATACCCATTACCTGTGACATTACTCCCTCTCCTCGAAAAGCATCGGCTCGATGCTGGTAATGAGCGTCGAGAAAAAAAATTAGAAAAAAAAGATGCTACCATGGAACCCAACAACTCCGTCGTAAGGGGAAAAAATGGGCTGGCGTCATAGAACTACTCAATAAAGAAAGGAGTAAGTACACAAGACAATAAAAAAAACCAAAGTGACAAAAAAAAATAGTCATTGCATGGTAAGTTAGTCCACGTTCGATGTATGACGCGAGAAATATGGCTTGAGTCTTGACACGTGCACCACATCACTTTGTGGAAACCGACGGGAACGTCTTGAGGCGCCCTCAGGGAGAACTTCATACGTAACGTCACTGAGTCGACGCAGAACTTTGTAAGGGCCGAAGTAGCGCCGAAGCAACTTCTCAGAGTGACCACTGACCACGCTGTCGGATGGGAGTCCACACCCAAACTTTATCGCCTGGTTTGAAGGTAACCTCTCGGTGTGTAAGGTTGTAGCGGTGTGCGTCGGCAGTTTCGCGAGCCTGAATACGGCATCGGGCGAGTTGACGGGCCTCCTCGGCGCGTTGAGCGAACAATGCAGCGTCCGTGTTGAACATGCTCAAGTTGTTGGGAAGGAGCATTGTGTCGAGCATTGTAGTGACCTCTCGACCATGAACTAAGCGAAATGGGGTGAAACCTGTACTCTCTTGGACTGCTGTATTGTAAGCAAAAGTTACGTAAGGGAGTATATCATCCCAGTTCTTGTGATCAACGGCCACATACATAGATAGCATATCTGCAATGGTCTTGTTCAACCGTTCAGTGAGTCCATTTGTTTGGGGGTGATAACTCGTGGTTTTCCGATGTTCTGTACCACTTAGTCTCAGCACTTCTTGAAGCATCTGTGCGGTGAAAGCTGTACCACGATCAGTAATTATTACAGCTGGCGCTCCGTGACGAAGTACGATGCTGGTGACAAAAAAGTGTGCGATTTCGGCTGCGGTAGCTTTGGGCAGGGCCTTTGTTTCACTGTAACGCGTTAAATAATCGGTGGCAACCACAATCCACCGGTTTCCAGACGAAGAGGTGGGAAATGAGCCGAGCAAGTCGATGCCAATTTGATTGAATGGTGTCTTCGGCGTGGCGATAGGCTGTAGTAGTCCTGCTGGTCGGACAGGTGGAGTCTTACGGCGTTGACAGTCGCGGCATGTGCGGACGTACTGCTTGACTGTCTTCGCGAGGCGGGGCCAGTAGTATGAGCGGCGAATTCTTTCCAATGTGCGCGTGTAGCCAAGGTGTCCGGATGATGGTTTGTCGTGACAAGCATGTAAAATATCGTCCCGAAGCGAGGTCGGCACAACCAGTAGGTAAGTAGCCTGGGTGTGGTCGAAATTTTTCTTATAGAGGACTCCATCCCTGATGCAGAACGAGGCTAGCGAACGTGCGAAGTTTCGAGGAAGGCTGCGTTTTCGGCCTTCGAGGTAGTCAATCAGCGGGCTTAGCTCCATGACGTCTCGTTGTTGTTGAGCCAAGTCGGTTGCTGACACAGAGGAAAGGAATGTATCGTCCTCTTCAACGTCCGCGCTCGTACTTCCAATTGGTGCACGTGAGAGACAGTCAGCATCAGTGTGTTTGCGTCCTGACTTGTGAATGACTGTAACGTCAAATTCTTGCAGCCGAAGGCTCCAGCGTGCTAGACGACCGGAAGGGTCTTTGAGGTTGGCGAGCCAGCACAAAGAATGGTGGTCGCTAACTACCCTGAATGGTCGACCGTTATAAATAAGGGCGAAACTTTGTTATAGCCCAAACAACGGCTAAGCATTCCTTTTCTGTTGCAGAGTAGTTTTTCTCTGCAGATGATAGTGTTCGACTTGCATAGGCAATCACGCGCTCTACGCCATTTTGCCATTGAACCAGTACAGCTCCAAGTCCCCAAACAAATGACCCCAAACAAACGGTACGCCGTCTTTTGTAAGTTCATTTAGCGGTTCAGCGATTTTAGCCTTTGACGAAGCGTCTGTAATATGCGCAGAGTCCCAGAAATCGGCGGAGGTCGCGCTTGTTCGTTGGGACAGGAAATGCGGCAACAGCTTTCGTTTTCTCAGGGTCTGGATGTATACCGGCGTGGCTGACGACGTGACCAAGAAATTTCAGTTCCTCGAATGCAAAGTGGCATTTCTCAGGTTTGAGAGAAAGTCCAGCTGTTCCAATCGCCTGAAGAACTGCCTGTAAGCGCTGGACGTGCTGCTCAAACATGTCCGAGAAGACGACCACATCGTCAAGGTAGACAAGACACGATTGCCATTTTAGCCCAGAAAGAACCGTGTCCATCATTCTTTGGAAAGTAGCTGGTGCCGAGCATAAGCCGAAAGAAAGGACCTTGAACTCGTAGAGTATGTCAGGAGTAATGAAGGCGGCCTTTTCGCGGTCGCGCTCATCAACAGATATTTGCCAATAGCCGCTGCATAGATCCATGGAAGAAAAGTAACGAGCATTGCGAATGCGGTCCAGCGAGTCGTCTATTCGTGGTAAAGGATACATGTCTTTCTTCGTGATCTTGTTCAACTTTCGGTAGTCGACACAAAATCGCAGAGTACCATTTTTTTTCTTTACTAACACAACAGGGGACGCCCAGGGACAGGTCGATGGCTGGATGACATCGTCCTTGAGCATCTGCTGGACCTGTTGGCGTATAACGTCTTGTTCTTTTTGCGAGACTCCGTAGGCATGCTGTCGAATGGGTCTCTCGGTAGGCTTGGTGATGATACGATGCTTGGCAAGCGGTGTTTGGTTAACTTTCGAACTCGTAGCGAAGCAGTCCCGAAATGAGCCGAGTAGTTTCAAAAGACGTTCCCGTTGTGCAGACGGTAGACCGTGGTTTATGTCGAGAGTGCTTTCAAATGTCACGGCGGAATCGTCGCACGACGAAAGAGCAGATAATGTTGAGGGACCAGGGACGTCGGCAATATCCTCAAGGTATGCGATCGCAGTGTGTTTGGTAAGATGGCGATACTCCTCGCTGAAATTCGTGACTAATAGGCAAGCCTGCTTTCTACTGGGCTGAACAATACCTCGGGCAACGCAGATTTGTTGTGCAAAAAGTAGGGACAAATTTCCTTCTGCAATTACAGCATCGGGGACGTCTTGGTCACATTTAACGTTGATAAAAAGGCTGCTGCGGGGAGGCAGAGTAACAGATTCGGAGGATACACGTAGGGCAGCCTTCGATGAGCGGGGGTTTTCCAGTTCAGGATGAAACGGGTGCGCGAACGACACCTGCGAGTCTCGTAAATCAATAATTAAGCCGTGTTCGCGAAGAAAGTCTAGCCCCAGAATGAGTGGACGGGAGCACACAAGTAACACGAGGAAAGACCCTATGAACGTCGAAGCACGTACTCGAACACGGGCTGTGCACATTCCAGTTGGCGTGACGCGGTGGCCCCCTGCCGTGCGCAACGGCGGTCCTTGCCAAGGGGTAGTTACCTTCCTCAGTTGGGATGCTAGGGCGCTGCTCATAACCGAATAATCGGCGCCGGTGTCGACGAGGGCAGTGACGTGATTATCGACGTGTACGGTGATGTCGGCGGAAACAGTCTTATGACTTTCGGAAACGACTGGAAAGTCAGAACGGTCTTCGTCAGGTCTTTGCGTCGAAGGAGGCTCTTTGACAGTTCGTTGGACGCGGCTTCACCCCCAGGAGCCGCGGTTTCTAGTTTCCTCTGTGGGGACTCGGTGACCGGCCTCTGAAAGGAGCATAAGATGACGAGAGAATGCTAGGTGACGTGGGGCGGCGAGGTGATGGTGATCGTGATTGGGGGCATTGACCAAGGCGAGGAGCTTGCTGGCCCGTAAGGTACGCTTCGATGTCGCGAGGACGCTCACCGTAACGCGGGCACCGAGCATCAGGGTGAAAGCCACGGAGACCAAGTTGGCGGTACTGGCAGTTACGGTAGACGTGACCCACTTCGCCACAGTGGTAGCAGAGTGGACGGTTATCGGACGTACGCCACACGCTGGCCTTTGTGGCGTTCTGCCGCGATTCAGACGGACGATAAGTTGGTGCACTCAGAAACCTTGAGGCGGGTGGCGGAGTCGAAGAGGTGCCCTGGAATCGATGGCTAGCCTGATCCATTCTCCCCATGGTGGGATCAGGGCCATGTGGCGCAGGAGATCGCAGAGCCGCCGCATAAGTCAGCACAGGGGCCTCAGGCCTTGTTGGCGCGAGTGGGGTGACCACCTGTCGGATCTCATTTCGATTAAGTCTGTGAGATCACTTACGGGTGGTTGGGGTCCCAATGCTTGGAGTTGGCGCAGCTCGTCCCGCACGACGCTTCTTATGAACTCAGCAAGGGCATGCCTCTCGCTGTCAGCCCCGATAAAGCATGCAGCAGTGGTCACGTCGTGGCGTTCATACTGTGACGACCTATACTGGAGAGTACGTTCCATTGTGGTTGCCTCATTTATGAACTCTGCCACAGTCGTTGGTGGATTGCGCACGAGTCCCGCGAAGAGCTGCTCTTTTACCCCACGCATTAAATGCCGCACCTTCTTTTCCTCGGACATTGCAGGGTCAGCACGCTTGAAGAGTCGAAGCATGTCCTCGACAAAGATCGAAACTCTCTCGTTGGGTCGTTGGTTCCGAGACGAGATTGCCTGCTCCGCTCTCTCTTTCCTTTCAGTGCTGCGGTACGCATCACGAAACTGTCAACTGAACTCATGCCACGCCGCAAAGGAACCCTCGTGATTCTCGTACCACGTTTTGGCAGAGTCTTTTAACGCAAAGTAAACTCTCCGCAGCTTGCGAGCTTCATCCCATTCGTTGATGTTGGCAACTCGATTGAAGTGGTCAAGCCAGTCGTCAACATCTTCATAAATGTCTCCATGGAATGAGCGTGGTGTTTGTGGCGCATGAAAAACATGCGGGAGAAAAGAATAGGCGTCGTTGGTTTGACTCGCCTGGTTGTTAGTTGAAGTTGCCATCTCGTCTTGAGAGAGGGGACCGTACTCGGGAGATAGTCCTCGCAGGCGGCGACTGCTTCTTGCCGTGGGAGCTGTAGCTGTCTCCAAGTAGCTCGGTGTGTCGGCTGAAAATCTGCAGCCGAGGCGCATTTACCCAGCACCTCCACCAGTGCCACGAACGTAATTACAGACTGCGACGAAACGACGTCTTGCTTGCCCTCAGACCAGGATGCAAAAGCCCTCTTCTTCACTTCCCAAGGATTCCACCTACAGTTGATGGCTCATACCCATTACCTGTGACAATATAAATAATTAGAATGAATGAACCTTGCGGCACGATTTTGAACGACTTTGAGAGCATTGATGAGATATTTTTGGTGAGGATTCCATATGGCTGATGCATATTCCAGTTTCGGATGGACTATTGACTGGTAGGCCAGTAGTTTAACCAGTTCGGGGGCGCATTTCAGATAACGCTTGAGAAAACCAAGTGATTTGTTAGCAGAAGAAATTATGTTAGTGACATGTGTGCGCCAAAACAAGTCGTTCGATGTAGTAACACCTAGGTACTTGTAAGACTGCGCAGAACACATGGGAATGTTCCTGATTGTGTATGTGTAAGGAAATTGGTCGTACCGACGAGAAAATACCATCAGTTTGCATTTCTTAGGATTAAGTTCCATTACCAACGGTCGCACCATTGCTGTAGACGGTTGATGTCCTCCTGAAGTAAGTCTTAATTTGATGTGTTAGTAATTGTTCGATAAATGACGCAGTCATCTGCGAACAAACGAACGTTGCAAGACACGTGCAGAGGCAGGTCATTGATGTACATTAGGACGAGTAAAGGTCCGAGAACAGATCCTTGCGGTACGCCGGAGGTCACTGGTAGGGAGCTAAATGCGCGGTTGTTAATGGTAACGAACTGAGATCGGTTTGTCAAGAACGCTTCAATCCATCGCAAAATGTCGCAGTTAATGTTCGCAAGAGAAAGTTTTAGTAATAGACGTTGGTGTGGTACCTTGTCCAACGCTTTTGCAAAATCTAGAAATATTGCGTTTGTCTGGAGGTCAGAATCTAAGTTGCTATGAATATCATGCAGGAAAATGGCCAGTTGTGTTTCCCAGGAAAAGCCTTTGCGGAACCCATGCTGTGAAGAATGAAAGTATTTGAGTCAAGAAAATTCATAATTTCTGTGTACATGACGTGTTCTATGAGCTTACAGGGCACACTCGTTAATGAAATGGGGTGATAATTAAGCGGGCAATTCCTGCCACTTACTTTGTGGATTGGAACAACCATTCCCACCTTCCAGTCATATGGCATTTCACCAGTTGAAAGTGACTGCGAGAACAGCAAACACAGGAAAATTGTGGTGACATGTTTAGTATTCTTTAACAGTTTCGAATTAATGTTATCCACGCTGGCTGACGTGGATAACCTTCCTTGATCCATAATCGCCCTTCCTTGATCCCATAATCGAAAAACTAACGACAGCAACTGATGAAGATGCAGTTCCTGTACGACGAACTACCGAAGACCCTCGGCCTCTGTCGCCTTTAACGCAATGAAACATCGACACTGCAAGCTGGACAGAGCCCTGAAGTAGAAACTTCCCGTCAGGAGACCTGAGAACTCCGTGTGGAAGTAGTGGAGCAAACTAACGTAGCAGTGACCTGAGGCCCCGTCTAAACTGCAACGCACAGCGATGAACTAGCGACCTGCACATGATATCCGACAGCCACCACGTCTCCGCTTTCGCCGACACTGGGGCCGACTATTCAGTCGTCAGTGGGCCTTTCATGATGAAGTTGAAGAAAGTGAAGACTGCTTGGAAAGGCCCTGAAATCCAGACCACTGGGGGTTATCTAATAAGGCCGGCTGGTGTTTGCACAGCAATTGATTGATATGTGTGGTTTAACGTCCCAAAACCACCATATGATTATGAGAGACGCCGTAGTGGAGGGCTCCGGAAATTTCGACGACCTGTGGTTCTTTAACGTGCACCGAAATCTGAGCACACGGGCTTACAACATTTCCGCCTTCATCGGAAATGCAGCCGCAGTAGCTGGGATTCGAACCCGCGACCTGCGGGTCAGCTGCCGAGTACCTTAGCCCTTAGACCACCGCGGCGGGACTGTTTGCACAGCAAGAGTCACTACCAATAACTAGATTTATCCTGCCACCTTTCAAATTTTACACCACTGCTCCAGAGATGTGATACTTGGGTTGAACTACTTAAGTCAACAAAGTGTTCTCATCGAACTAAGGTCTCAGGCAATAACGCTATCCACAAAAAAAGCACTGCCGCTGCACACGCCGTCAGTAAGGCACGCATTGAATGTGATGGAAGACCAAATCACTATTTTTCCTCCCTTTAGCGTCATAATTTCGTTTGGCACTCAAGAATCAACAGACATGCAAGGAATCGTTGAAGGTGACGAGCACCTGTTGATCCACTGTGAAATTTGTGTTGCGAGAGGAATAGCCAAGCTATAGGGAGGTAACACAAGAATGATGCTCACAAACTTCAGCAGCTAGTACAAAATGCACGTGAGCAAAGGTACAATGGTCGTCTAGATCGACGAAATACTGGAAGCCATTAACGCTTTCGCTGTCACTGATTCTGCTGAATGTACTTGGACGACTGAAGCCCTTCAAGCGGCTTTCGATGCTAATCTGAGCCTTCTGAGGCATGAACAAGAACAGCTTAAAAACCTGCTCCTGAAATACAAGAACTGCTTCTCGTCATCGTCAAGAATTCGACAGAACCCCGTTGCGAAACATCGAATCGTAAGAGAAAAAAGTGTCAGGCCACTCTATCGCAGCCCGAACAGAGTTTCGACATGAGAATGTGAGGCCATAGAAAAAAAGTCCACAAAATGCTACGTAATGACATCATCCAGCCTTCAAAGAGTCTGTAAGCATCAGTGGTGGTGTCAGTGAAGGACAAAACTCTAGGCTTCCGAGTCAGCTATCGCCGCCTGAACGAAATCACGAAGAAGGACGTGTAACTGCTCCCATGGATAGATGATTCTCTGGATCGACTTCACAATGCGAGGTACTTTTATTCAATGGACCTCATCACCGGCTATCGGCAAATCGAAGTTGATGAGAGAGACCGAGAAAAGACTGCTTTAGTAACACTGGATGGCCTTTTCAAGGTTATGCCCTTTAGTCTTTGCTCGTGACCTGCGACTATCCAACAAGTCATAGATACAGTCCAGGCTGGCTTCAAGTGGCAGACTTGGCTCGTTTACTTGGATGACGTCGTGGTGTTTTTGTCGAGCTTTGACGAACACCTCCAGTACCTTGAATCCGTACTTCAAGCAATCAGGAGCTCTGGACTCGCGCTAAAGCCAGAGAAATACCGCTGCACATACAAGGAGTTCCTGTTTTTGAGTCACGTGATCAGCAATACTGGAGTGCGCCCCGATACGCAGAAAACAGCTGCCACCGCGGCCTTCTATGAACCTACCGACAAGAAGGTCGTGCGCCGATTTCTCGGCTTGTGCGCCTATTAAAGATGCTTGGTCAAAGACTTCATAGATTGCCAAGCCACAAACAGAGCTCACGAAGACAGACATCAATTTCAATTGGGAAATGGCATAAATTAAAGCATTTTAGAAACTCAAATGGCCCGTACAGACGCCGCTGCTACTAGCGCATTTTGATGAATTGCCGAAACAGAAGTACACACCGATGCAAGCAGCGTAGGACTAGGCACTGTCCTTGTGCGAAAAATTGACGGCCTTGAAAGGGTTATCAGTTATGCTAGCTGGTCACTATCCAAGGCCGAGGCCAACTATTACACAACAGAAAAGGCATGCCTTGTTGTCATCTGGGCAGCATCAAAATTTTGCCCTTACCTCTACAGCAGGCCTTTCTCAGTTGTGAGCGACCACTACACCTGTGTTGGCTAGCTAACTTGAAGGACCCTTCAGGTCGCCTCGCATGATGGAGCCTAAGACTTCAAGAGTGCGACATTACCATTGTTTATAAGTCTGGATAGAAACACGCCAATGCCGACTGCCTGTCATGTGCCCCCATCGGTCCACCACTACAACATGACCAAGATGATGAGTACTTCTTGGGAACCATAAGTGCAGACGACTTTGCCAAGTCACAGCGAGCCGACTCGGAACCATAAGTGCAGACGACTTTGCCAAGTCACAGTGAGCAGACTCGGAACTGAGAGGGCTAGAGAAAAAGCACGAGTGCTGGACCAGTGTTGTCCCAAAAGACTTCAGGCGAGGACTGGCGTCACTTTTCTTGAAAAACAATGTTCACGTTAACAAGAACTTCTCTCCGACCCGAGCCAGCAACATTGTCTCTGCACCTTCGGCGATGCGACCAGAAATTCTACAGGCCCTGCACAACGACTCAACCTTGGTTTCTCCTGCACACTCGCAAAAATACAAGACAAATACTACTGGGCACACTTTTATGCCGATGTTACTTACTACATGAGGACATGCCGGGACTGTCAGCAACGTAAAACACTGCCGACAAGGCTAGCAGGACTTCTCCAGCCCATCGAACTACCTCGCTGATGGTTCCAGCAAATCGGTATGGACTTACTTGGCCCATTCCCAACATCGACTTCCAGAAACAAATAGATCATCGTAGCTACCGACTACCTTACCCGCTACGCCAAGAGAAAATCCCTGGCTAAAGGTAGTTCATCTGAGTTAGCCAAATTCTTTGTTTTGTGTCATGGCGCCCCGAAGTTCATCACCAACAGAGGTTTGGCAATTGTTGCTGAACTAACACAAGCGATTTTGGCATACAGTCAGACAAGGCACCATCGTACGACAGCATACCACCCACAGAACTATGGCTTATGCGAGCGCCTAAATAAGACCATCGCTGACATGCTGGTCATGTACATCAAAGTCTAACACAAGACGTGGGATGCCATCCTTCTGTGCGTAACCTTTGCATACAACACCGCTGTACAAAAAGTGATGCAGGTGACGCCGCACAAGTTGGTCTGTGGAAGGACCCCAGCAACCACACTCCACACCATCTTACCCAACGTCGCTAACCAAGAAACCTCGACCTCACCGCGTACCTGCAGTGCGCTAAAGTGGTCTGACAACTTGCCCGCCTCCGCATCAAGAACCAACAGACGACGGACAGTCGCTGTTACAATTTTTGACTATGCTTTATGGAATACCAGCCCGGTAAACATGCTTGGGTACAGACGTCGCTACGTCGCCGTGGACTCAGTGAAAAACTTGTGCGACAGTACTTCGGACTATACAGGGTAGTTCGAAGTCTTGGCCCACTCGATTACGAGGTTGTCCCCGATGGCATCACGAATTTTCAACAACAACAATTGGCACCTGGAGTCGTCCATTTCGCACGTGTCAAGCGGTTTCATGCTTCTTACTGAACTTAAAAAGTATAGCTTGTTGTTATTGTTAGCGCTGTATCATAATTGATTGGTTGTATTTTCTTGCATTATTATTGTACTTTCATCGTTTGTTAAAGCATCGGGACGATGCCTTTTTCAGAGGGGAGCAATGCCACATTCCTTTTTCAAATTTTGTTATCACCCCATTACCATATACATACTTCTCAGAGCAAATCATGCCTGCAGTGCTCGAGGAGCTTCGGGACTGTTGTAGATAACTGCTTTAATTAAGATTATGCCCACTTCGCAAACATTATATTGTTCTCGAACCTACGTGGCTATAACACTACAATATTCGATGGCACATGTATAAATGCCGAAGCGCTTCACCGCTTGTCAGTTGATCGACGGCGGACACTCAGTTTGCCACTCTCAGTGCCAGTGTGTATCGCTGTGATTTCACATTTCATTGACCGGCCACAAGTTTGGCCGAATAAATAGTTCGATCTTCGAATTACAGTCTGCTTCCTTTGTTGATATCACGACCCCATGACACTATTCACCTAAGATGTTTACAGCCCCAGAATCTATACACAAAATGTGCTTTTTTCATCAAGATTGAAAAGTGGTTTCAGACACCCTTTAATAGTTATGTTTCCCTATCTAGCTCAAAAAAAAAAAAAAAAAAAAACAACTAGCAGATTGTTACTGGCACATGCAGCAAAAGCACTGAGTGGCCCATTCAGAGCAACAAGGCAAAGAGCAGTAGCAACATCAGCACAACTGGTATACAAAAAGCTATACTTGACCGACTAACCAGGGCTTATGACCTGGCTTTTCTCTGCAGCACTAAGGTGTGTTCTCACAAATGAAAATTCAAGCACTTGGGTTGCTAGGGCATAACATAGTGGAACAACAGGGGCATAACAAGAGGAATCGTTTCCAATAGAGAAATAATGCAGGTCTACCCTGTAAAAGTATACAGCGGGGACAAGAAGTAATGAGAATCAAAAGCATTGTACTTGAACTACAAAGGTAGGGTCTATAAAAATTGCTGTTTAACATAAATGCCCAGTTTTACTTTTCCGTTTCAGTGGTTAACAACTCCCATATATAATTAGGACCAGGCACATGCTAATTCATTTTGTTGGGAAACCTTTTTTTTAATTCTCGCAGTGCAAGAGAGCATAATCTTACAGAGCAGAGCAGATAAGTTTATAGAAATTGTACGTATGTGATGAAACACAGTGGGGAAATAAAACAGCAATTTTGTCATTCTTCAAGGTGTCTATACACCTTGAACACGTCTATACACAAGGCCAGGAACAGCAGTTCGCACAGTACATTCTTAGCACCAGGGCTGGTCAAAGATAATTTGAAATTGTATCGGGATACAATACAAAATACTCTGGTAAAAGTATTGGAGATACAGGTACAAGATACCGCCGTAAAAATTGTATCCCATCCGATATCTGCCAACTGTATCTTAAGATACTTCGATACATTTGAAAATTTGTTGTTATAGACCTCCTCATCTAGTAGCAAATGGGTATGCACAAAAACAACAGCTTTTAAATTTGCAAAATGTGCCTAATTTTCCTTTAACAAAATATTCATTGGTATCTCATAGGTTTTGCCCTAAAGTAAATTACAGAAGAATCCCGATGATGCGATTACGGTTGATGCAAATTTTGCGATGATACGGATTTTCAGGCTCCTTCAAATGGACTACGTTGTACAAAATATGCTGCGATTCGGTGTTATACGAATGGGTTCCCCAGCCAGTGCAGATGATACAAATGTGCGATTGATCCCTGCACGCGAACGGCGATATGCAGCTTGTCTGTGAAAGAAAGGCCCGTTCACACCGTGCCTCAAAAAGAGTGAACACAGTAAAAATCACGGGAATTTTCACCACTTGACCACCTAAGTGGCCGAAAAACCACGCCGCGGAGCTGTTGTGAAAAAGTCCGCTCGAGACCAATTTTTTCCCCACGCGATAGCAGATCACCTATGTACTTCACGGTTTGGGCTACACTGGCTGTACTAGGTCTCAAACCACGTGATGTAAACTACGAGCCGCGAATCCAACATGGTGGCATAGGCGTCGGCGGTGGCTCATATAGGAGCAATTGCGATCTACCCGCGCAGCACGAGAAAGCCCATGGCCTAGGCAATGACGCATTCATCAAGAGCTTGGTTTGGAATACGATCGCTGCAAACACTGGAAGTAGAAGAAGGTGCAGCAGCAGCAAGTGAGCATGCCCTAACCTGTTTCGCTCGCTTTTGTTCTGCCAGCTAAATCTGTCGCCGCCGCTGCCATTTCGTCCGCTCACGTTGTTTTTGCTGGCGTATCTTCTGAAACAACATTTGTACCATTGTAAACTGTTTCTTTTGAAAACTTTCCATGCATAACTAGAACTCTGTATGAATTTTGATGCTCAGGAAACGGGCAGAATAGAATGAATTCTCAAGCAGCAAAGGCGGCGGTGGCAGAAGACAGAAAGAATGTGAAACATTTTCGGTGGGCGTGGATGTAGTCTCGCGGCCTCTCTGGCATTTTTGGTTTAATTCTCCCGTGTGACTGATATTTTTTTTTTTTTTTTTTGCAGTCGACTTTGCGGCACGTTTTTCCAGATGCTCAAGCGGCCAAGCGAGTGAATTTACATAATGTTTTGCCGCTTTCCCTCCCTTTGATGCCAAGTGTGAACGCGCTTAAAGCGCCAGCAGCATGAGTGAAGAAACCGTGGCCGTTTATTGAGAGGCGGTGAAGGCAGGAAAGTTCAAAAAAAGATCATGGACCTTTTTTGAGCAAGTAGTAAATGACCCCAATAAAGTTTCTCATCTTCATGATCAGCTTCAACTGGTTCTTCGTTCATATGAATTCGGAATGATACGAATATTTTGCATGCTCGCTTTGAATTCCTATAATCAAAATTCTACTGTCGTTTACTTCAGAAGAGCTTATTAGGGTTTGTTTGAGCTGCTTAAACAGACAGCTTTGTAGACACTATGCTGACAGCTATCCTTGCTAGTTATTTCAATAATTGATGGGAATCACTGTTGAGCTTGCCGACCAGCTAGCGCATTGTCATCTAATCACACAAGCTTCAAAAAAATGCCTTCAGACGATGATTAAAAGATCAGTGTGTAGTTCCAGCTTGTCCATAAACACAGAATCGCCAGTGCACAATAGCAACAACGCTGATAGCGACATTTTTGTAGAGTGCATAAAGCTGGTACATTGCGAAGCATTTCTTTGCGTGCTGCAGGCGATTTCGGCGTCTGTGTACCCACTTACCCATCCAACTACCTACCTACCTACTTAGCTCTTACGTCTGGGTGCTCTCGTGATCACCCCCTTAATTTGGCGTGAACAAAAGTTAGTATGGCAACGTAAGACTGTTTGACCAATACGACTCGCCGGTCATGACGTGAATGATGTCACACTCCTGTCGTGAACGTTGTCTAACACTTTCTGCCAGATAGTGGCACACACCTGCAAGCGGGAAAGTACCATGCTCGTCCACGCCGAACATACCCCTAGGTGGGCAAGTTCGGCGTGGACGAGCGGTGCATTCGCGGCTGGAGAAAGCAGAAAAAAAGCCCTCTTTGTATGCAGAGGCCAGCGAAAATGTTTTTGGGGGGCCGAAACATGGGAGCTTTTTTTGACACTGAACAAGAAATGCTGAATTTAGTTCGGGAGCAACGGGCTACACAGCTCCCTGCCAACATTGAGCTGCTGCAAGCAAAGGCAAGGGAGATCGCACGAGATCAAGGCGTTAAGCAGGCGGTCTTCAAGGCAAGCAAGCAATGGGAGTCCTGCTTCATGTACTGCGCTGTATTCTCCTTACGTCAGCTTGCGTCGATATCACAGAAGTACCGAAAAACTACGAAGAGCTGCTTGTGAGCTTTCAGAATCATGTGACTGCATTGCGAACTCCTTTCAGCTGGGCCAGATTGGAAACACTGATCAGCACCTGTGTCCCTCGATATGCCCTCAGCTTTAACAGTTCATTAAAAAGGCTCCAGGCAAATTACCGTGCAATCAACTGGGAATAAAAAAATACGGGTGACTAATGCTGGCCTGCACAACAGATGAGCACAGGTTGCCACCCTATGCCATGTTGAATCGAAAGACGTTGCTAAAAGGGGAGAAATTCCCAAGAAATGTTGTCATCCGCTGCCAGGACAAAGGGTGGATAGATGAGTTGCTCGTACTTGGCCGGATCAAGTCCGTGTGGCATCGAAGACCCGGGGCACTGCTAGCGCTCCCATTGATGCTTCTGCTCGACGCATTTTGGTGCCATCTGGCAGACCCCATGAAGAGATTGCTGTGCGACTCTTGCACCAAGCTCGTCGTTATCCCGAGAGCGATGACATCCCAGCTGCAGCTGCTTGATGTGTGCCTCAATGAGCCATTTAAGGACCACATGAAGTGTCTGTATAGGAAATTATAAGAAGTGGATGAGGTCCGAAGTGCAGGAAATGACCCCTGCTGGACGAGTGAAGCGGGTCTCGCCAGCGATTCTGTGCTTGTGGATCGCCGACGCTTGGGCCTGCATGCCCCAGGAGCTCTTTCTCAAACACCCTCTGTGGCAGTGGTGACAAGGGCTGTGGGAGGACATGTCCAATAAGGAAGCTTTGGATGAGAGCTCATTAGATGACGATGAGTAATTGAGTGTTAATAAATGAATTTTTGTATTCCTCGGTCTGTACGCATTTTCAAATTTTCATGACAGGGGGCTACCGTAGTGAAATGTTTGACAAACACACCATCTAGGGCTGCGTGTACGCGAACTGGCGCATTCTATGTTGGTGTGGAATCCCTGCTAAAGTCTGTGTTCGCCAAATTTTCCCTTGCAAAGACTGTTTTATGTGAATTGTCGCTGCCATTGACTGATTCGTCGCTGTCCGAGCCGTTCAGCGGCGAGCTTTCGTGCTAGTGACGCAAAAATGAGCTCCATGTGTGCAAACAACGGTGCTTCATCGTGGGTACTAGCGGCAGCAAGTCTTCAACGATTTGCATACAGACGTAATCGCATTTGTCTAGAGAAGTGTGGTGTATGGCTGGGGGTGCTGTTGTCCGCAGCTGCTACTTCACATTGGCTGCGAGAGTTCGGATCATGCTTGAATTATAGCAATAAAGTGTGCATACTGTGTAACTATAAGTTAGGCAATATTTTGGCATCAATATTTGCGTATTTTTGCAGAAAACGACAATCAAAGTGGCCAGCTGGGCACTCTAGACACGTGCGACTCCGTCTGTACCTTTTTCCAGTATCCGAGTGCAGTACAGGAATATTGTTCTCAAAGGTTTTCTTGCTGCCAACAAAGTGCCATGAACAGAGGGGTGGCATGACACCCAGAGGTTTTTTCAAGTTACTGATGACACCCACTGCTTCTGCAACCCAGGCGACGACGGGAAGTGATGCAGCGCGAACATATCCCATTTGTCCTCAACACGTGGCGTACTTTGCTGCAGAAATGATTTCACTAAAATTATTCCTCTTGCACTTCTACGTGCACCCGTACACGACACAGTGACGACCAGATGGTATGTTTTTCTAATACACGCAATTTGCTGCCACGAGTCACATTTTATCAGAGAGAGGCACCTTTTACTCATACTACACCCAACTGTACCATGTGTGCACGTACGGCATGCGCGCAGCCCAAGGCACAATGGCAACACTGAGAACATACCCTCGACCCCTGTAGCTCAAGAGTTCAAGAATGCTTCTGTGGAAAGGTGCAAACTTTTTTTCTTGCATTTGCTATGCGGGTCTAAACTATATGGGGGTTTTTATAATATACCTTTAAACTTTTTTTGAAGATACCATTAGGCCAACTGCCTGAGTTCTGCATCTTCTTTTTGATACTTTGGTGCGCAGATCCAGATGACATTTTGCCCACATATTTTTTAACAAGAGAAGAGTGTAAGTATCTCCGTTATAACTTGATATTGCCTATGTACTTTATTTACTCGCGTAATGAACACACTTTTTTTTTGAAAAATAGGAGCAAAGTGGGGGGGGGGGGGGGGAAGGTGCATTGATTACGCAGGGTAAATTTATGAACACTTTTTCGGGAGGACCAAAAAAATGCGGTATTGCAAAAAAAAAGTTAGGTCGCTTAGCCTTTCGCAAGTGACGTACGCGTACACTGTTTGTAAACAGCTTTTCTCCGGGCCGCCCGCACATGCCATAAAAGCATTTTACCACTATCTTTTCTCGCAATTGTTTAACCGCAACAGTAGTATCTGCTGTGATCTTGAGGGGCACCCGTAAGTGTGCGCTACGATGCTACGACACACTTTGCCAACTTCGCAACAACCACGCACGGCGACCGTGACGCCGCCGTTAGCATTGTAGCAAGTAACCAACAATGTGGCAAGCTACCCCCGAAGCATCAAAACAAACCGTCAATAACAAGATTAACGACAAAATACGACCGCCGCCTCGCTTCTATATGAGAAGTTCCTCTATGCATGGATAACAAGTGAAGTGAGAATGTAGGGTGCTACCATGTTGCGGAAATCGTCACGATCTTTGGTTGTCCAGGAACCTGCGACGCGATAGCGATGAATGACCCTTCGAGACAGCAATTCCAGTCATCGTCACTTGAAAATCGCGTGCACGCAGTTGGGCTTTTCCGTATTAGCAGAAAGCGACCGTCGATCGGTTGGTGCGGGAAGTTTTAAGCACACAGTGAGCGCTGAGAGCTTATCAGCTGCGATGTCTCTACACTCACGCGGTTGTGAACCCCGCTGTGGTACATAGATAAAATGGGGGACGTCCTGTGCACAGATAAAAAGAAAAAAAATACGGCATGCGGCAACGTGCGAAAAGGGAGGGGGGAGCGAGCCGTGGTCAAACGAAAGAGAGGTCCAACGGGTGAAGAGGCGCCAGGTGTTGGTTGGTGGGACAGTGGATAAATGAATGTAGGGGGTGAGTTTATCACGCGGGGGAAAAAAATTCCGAATTTTGATGATTGAAATTGGGAGTGCGTTTATTACGAGTGCATTCATTTTGCGAGCAAATACGGTATTTGTTCCGAACTTAAATTAAGCAAATAATATGGCCTGAACATTCCGAAACTTTTCACATTTCAATTTTTCTTCTCCATTAAAATATCTTATATGCACTTTCTTGTTATTTATTCCCATTCTACAGTTTATGTAGAGCAGGTGTTTTCGAAGTGCATTTTGTGGAACCTAAGGGTTCCGCTGGCCCCTCCTCGGGGTTCCGCGAGCCACTGATAAATTTTCTCTGGTTCAGCACTCACCCACTCAACTCACTTAGATGGCAATCCCGAGGTGTGACTAATCTAGAAGACCTCCATTATTCACACCCGAGCCTCAATAAGAACATCTGAGTGCGTAACAAAACATGCGAGCTGCAAAATAAATGCTGTTATAAAGCCTCAGATCGATTTGTTGGCGCAAAGAAAGTAAGTTAAGTCACATGTTGGAGAATAAACTTTTATATATACCCTTGCTTTTGAATTTATTGAAAATAAAAACGAAAAAATCTCGCCTTGGGGGCGTTCCTTGGCACTTAATGTAGGTAAACAAGGTTCCCTGGTACCAACATGCTTGACAACCCCTGATGTACAGCAATATGAGCTATTACTGGTTTAGAACCATAAAAATGTTTAGTGGCAAAAAGCGTGTCCAAAAAATATATTTTATACATTTTCATGGTACAAAATGAAAACTATGCAGCTTACTATAAAATTGACTACATATTTGAAATAACCATAAACATTTATTGAACATTTATGTATACAGTAAAATGTTCATTTCCCTAGGCCATAAATTACAAATAGCATCTTCCATTGAATTCGTCGCCCCGCAGACTATAAAATTATTGGTATTCTGGAGTGCATGACAGTTAACTAATGGGTGACAGTCACTGTACCACAGTGTCACTTATAAATTATAAGTGCTGTGACACAGTGACTGTCTAAAGTGAGTTATTCTGCACAATGGAATATAAGCCCATGAACACTGTCATGCACTGCTGTCATCATAACGTAACTACAGCAGATTGGAGCCAAAAAGCAACCTCATGTTCATCACCGAAGTACCACAGCCACTGAACACCTGTAGCGGGTTTGGCATGCATACTGCTCACATGACAGGAATGTTACGATTTAAGACAATGCAGCCTGGGAAAACATGTACAATAATGAGACCCAGCTAAGATTTACTTCATTTTTCACAAGAAGAACAGATAATGCTGAACAGTACTTGCCTGTTCTTTCCCAGAGTCTGATGAAGACTCCCGGTAGCTATCAAGGCTTTCGGACAAGGCACCCGTAAGAGCAGCTTTTGAATCAACTGGTGACCCTGCAGGGCGCTTGCTGTCTGCTTGGTTGGATAACCCCTAGCATGAGGACAAAAGGTATGGCTAATATGAAGACAATATAAGAGAGGACACTGTATTATTTGTATGCATAATATACAGTTGACCCCACTGATTTGTACAATATATAGGAAGTAATGGGAAGCCTCTGCACTGTGAACTTTTGTATCTTGTTCATGGTCAAATAAACCATTTGCAACAATGTTTTATAAACTACATTATAGGTGACTACAATTACATCTGGCTCTTGTGTCTGTGAAGAAAGGAGAATGAATGCTAGAAATGCAAAAACTATAAAAGAAAAAAAAACAAATCATAGAAGTAGAGAACAGAGCCTGTTTTCCAGCCTTCTCTGCAGCCCCAACCTCATGCACTCCTCTTCGATTTCCCTTACCGCCATACATCTATACCTATACTTTCATAAATCTATACCCATATACACCTGTCCCTAGATCTTACTTGCATACCATAAACCATACATGAATAGATAGAATGATCGACATCAGATATGAAGAATCATATCTTGGCTTGAAAGCCATAAGCAGGGGTGCACCAGCTGAAATGTGATTTGGAGCAGTTTTTGGAGCAGCAGAGTGTTACTTTTGGAGCACTAAAATCAAAATTCGGGGAAGGTTATGAGGATAAAACATGCATTTTTTTTATCATGAAATGCCAAGTTTGGAGCAGTATAAAAAAGAAGGCTTACATTAAAAAAAATATGTATAAACCATTCAACATCACCTAAATTGTGCAGTGCGAACATGAGTACTGCTATTTCATTGAAAATAGTTTTTTGAACCACCTACTGAGCAAACAATGATAAAGTCCACATGAGCATTCGCTGTGCCTGTCACATCATTTGATCGCCTCTGCAAATTTAAACATGGATCTGCCAAGCTCGTGACCTTGAAATGTGGGAGATTCGTAAAACCGAAAAGTAGGGGCGGCAAACAAAAAAAGCGCAAAATTGTTTTTTGTAGGGAAGAAGAAATGTCATACACTGCTCCATATGATTGCCAGTAGCTTATTTAGATGTCAGTTATTATACTGGTACTCAGAATTATGCGGCGTCATGAATAACTGAACAAAATGTACAGTGTCCCGTGACGACATCAGCTCCACTTTTCGGCTTTGATTTTGTCGGTCGAGTGTGGATAATCTTTCTCGATTACCTACCTGTCATCTTCAGCAAGTTCTGGGGCACAATCGAGCAACACATTTGGCCCGGTAGACCTTCTTTTCATCCTCTTTAGGAACATCGTTCCACTCTCACCCAATCTCAAACGAGCTAGGCCTCGCGTTGGCCTAGCATGACTACGCACTTCATCCGACGCCGGCGTTCACGCCGCTGCACAGCCATCATGCTTGAAGCCATGGTCGATGGAGAAGTGATCACCGAAGAAGAAGCCAATGCACCTGGCTGGATTGCTGCTGACAAGAAACACCCCGCAAGCCCGCTTCAAGCTACCAGCAAAGAACATCACCTCCCCATCGGCGCCTTGCATGCCGGAGCATTGAAGAAGGTTACGTACAAGGCGCCGGTGGGGATGTGATGTTGTTTGCCGGCAGCTTGTAGCGAGCTTGCGGGGCGTTTATTGTGAGCACAATCCAGCCAGGTGCATTGGCTTCTTCTTGGGTGATCACTTCTCCATCGGCGTCTTGCATGCCGGAGCATTGAAGATGGTTGCAGCCGCCAGCCGGCTCCCACTTCTACCCGCTAATCCATGCCGGGTCGTCGTTCACCCAAGCGAAGACTCGTCCGTAAGTCCAGCAAGATCAAATTTTTAGAATCACTACTACTCGCAGCACGGCTCCAGCCAACCGCTGCCGATGAAGACATTGTGTGTACCAATAACACGCAAAATATCTTCGTTATAAGTACACCAAGTTCTGTCAATGCTGAAGCGTACGCTAACATGCGTGAAATCACCCTGATAAAGCAACGCTACCCCCTTTCTGCCTACGTCGCCGCACCCGGCAACGCCAGCCGAGGTGTTGTGCGAGGGGTCGAGGCTGACCTAATGAACTCGGAACTACAACGTCTCTTTCTGACGCCGCACAACCCAATGTTTTTCAGCATGCACCGCATCAAGAATACGACTACTGTGATAGTCCTATTCAATGGACTGAAAGTACCGAACTACTCGCGCTGCGGTATGTTACTGCGACGTTGGAAGCTATACAGGAGACAAATAAGACACTTGTCGCATCTGCGGCCGCGTCGGCCACTGCGAAAATGTGTGCCCGACTCCGACCACGAAAGTTTGTGAGCATTGTGGTGTTCAACTCACCGGTGGTGAACATGAGTGTGTTCAACCAAAATGTGCACTGTGCGAACAAGCCCACGTTACAGGTGCTCGGACATGTCTAAACCACTATCCAGTGCCCTACATCGTCTGACGTCGCCGACGCCACAGACGCAACACCAGTCAACCCACCCAAGGCAACCCAGTGACCACCAAACAGCAGCCAATGTCGACGCCCAAGCAGCCGGCCCAGACTCAACCACCCACTTTGAAAAGCACAATGCGACAAACCGAGTCACTAATAAAGGTGAGACCCGCAGCCCTGAGCAGGCGAGACAACTGCCACAACATGTAACTGATAAAATACAGACACTAGAATGTGAGAAGGGATTTCTATGCAAAAAAAACTTACCGAGATTAAGACGCTTTTACGAAACATGCAGCAGCAGAGTGAACGCGAAGTCACCGAACCGGCACCCGACACACGAATCATGCAACAGCAGAACGAACGCGCAGTCAGCAGACCGACACCCGACGCACACGCTGCAGCTTCAGCTCCTTCTCATGCAGCAGCCATGAGTCGCACTGCGAAACGCAGGGCAGCTGAAAACACAGAGGATGAATAGCTAACTAAAGCGAACTTGACCGAAATACTTGAGCAATTTTGCGTAGCTATGATAGCAGAAATCACCCCCATTAAACTACAGCTAACCGAGCATAGCGCTCGGCTAAAAATGCTAGAAGAAGGAAGGCAGATCGCGGCGCCTCAAATCGCCCCTTCTCCTATGCTGCAATAATGGCATTCGATGCTCTAACCACTGAGCTATCATGGCGGCTATGCTGCAATAATGGCTCCCCAAACTAATCTTGCGATTTGGCAATGGAATTGCATCAGCTTCCAAAAGCAAAAGGCAGCCCCCCCCCCCCCCCCTGCGACAATTGATTAAATCCTGTGCCGACCAGCCTGCCGTAATTCTATTCCAAGAGATCCTTGTCGCCGAACTCGCTCTGTGTGCCTACCGCACTGAAGCGAACCATCGCGTGGGCACTCGCGGCATAGCCACACTCATCTTAAAGAAATGCGCATACGTTCGCCACGAGGTCCGCCCAGACCTCAAAGAGGAATACATTTTGATTGAACTCATCCTTAATTCGCAACTAAAGCAGCCGATCTTTATTCTTAACATCTACAGGACACCCAAGAACACTCGGAGCACTTTCAAAGTTCTCTTTCAAAGAGTGAGCAAAATGGAAGGGGATCGTATGCTCATCATTGCAGGAGACTTTAACGCTGAGCATCAATACTTCGCGTACAGATGTTCCTCTTGTAAAGGAACTGCATTGGTTTCGCAAATGAAAACACACAGACTCAACTTATATACTCTTAACAGACCCCGATTCTCCCACCCGAATAGGCAACTCGGTTATCAGTGACACCGCGCCTGATTTAATGATGGTTCAAAATGCAGGACAACCTACGTGAACGAACCTACGCGAGAACCTCGGCAGTGATCATTACATTATTCAAACAGTAATCAACACATGCATGAACAAAATCAGGAACTTTCGCATTACAGACTGGGACCGCTTTCGAGAACTCTGAAACAACACGATACCTATTATGACACACTAGCAGAACTCCTCACTCGACTTAAACAGGACGTAACTAAGTACACTAAGGACGTTGCAACAGATCTAGAGGTAGAGCTTATGAACAGCCGGCTTGCTCACCTTCTAGAGGCTAGAAATTGCACTTCACCTGCGTTGGTGCACACGAAAGCTTAACCGCAATCTTTTCAAAACGTTAGCTAATTTCAACCGGCAAATCGAAGACCATCGCCACACCCTTGAGCGTCAGCAGTGGGACGAAGTGTGCAACCCCGTAGACAGTCAAATGAGAAACAGAGTTAAATAGAACTTGTTGAAACACCTACTAGGTGACAAGACAAGCCATCCAAAGCATCTCAACAACTCGCTATAGACAGACTGATACGCAAACTCAAATCCTCAGGTGGCACAGACACTCAGACGATTGATAAGCTAGCAGCACGTTACTTTTGAATCCACCTTAGCTCAACTGCCGACTACCCACCCACCTCGAACGCGATGAAGGAGGACCCTCTCGGCGGCCCCTTCACATGCGCTGAGGTACGGGCAGTCCCAACTGAACTCAATTTCTGTTCGGCCCCGGGCCCCGACAGCATACAGAACAAAATGCTTAAAAATTTAGAAGAAGCGGACATCGAACTCCTCCCGGAACACATTAACAAAATCTGGGAAACAGGCCACATCCCCCCGAGTGGGGCCCCTGAGTGGGGGGAGACATCTGTCATATAATCGCCAAGCCGGGAAAACCCCTAGCCATAAGCTCAATTCACCCCATCTCACTCCCGTCCTGTGTGAGTAAAGTGGCTGAGCATGTCATCCTTAAACGAGTTGCCAAATTCGTCGAGGAGTGACAAATGCTACCATTCAACCAAATCGGCTTCCCTCCGTCTATGTCCGCACAGGACATCATGATGATGCTAAAACATGAGCTTCTGGACAAAGTCACCAGAGACACGAGAGCCATCTTAGCCCTCGATCTTGAGAAAGCATTCTACTGAGTAAAGCACTCACACACTCTTGCCTCTATTAAAGAGGCCGGACTAGGAACGTATGAATATGTGCTTTTATGAATATGTTAGCTTGTTTCTTTGCGACAGGAAAGCTACCTTGCAGCTAGGCTCATTGAGCTCACAGCAATTCAACCTGGGACCTAGAGGCCCACCACAAGGGGCTGTAATCTCTCCGCTCCATCCATGAGCGCACTTTCGCGGCAACTTTGACAAATCGCCAGCATCAGGCATGCCTTCTACGCTGATGACATTAATCTGGTGTACGAGGGGCAATGACGGCAACATCAAAGGAAGACTGCAAAATGCAGTTAGCACAGTACAAGCATTTCTACGGAAGGCTGGTCTTTCCCTATCGGCACAAAAATCGGAGTTATTACTTTACCGCCCAAAATACAAGGCACATAAAGATGTTTACTCCGTAATCAACCTTCATACGGCAGATGGTTTACCCATTCCAACGGTAGGGCAGGTAAGAATTTCGGGCATGATTATAGAAGCCAATGGTAGTGACGCCGCCAGCATGACACGAATCTCAAAAAAAGCCAAAGCAATGGCAAAACTCATAAATAGAGTGGCCAAAGAACGTGGTGGACTGTCTGAGGAAAATCTCCGAAGACTTTTTCACGCAATTCTTATGAGTCACATCAACTATGTAGCCCCCACCCACCTGTGTGTGGCAGAAAAGAGACGAGAACCCTCTGGATGTTATCATTCATCGGTGTGTTAAACAGGTACTCGAGTTACCAGGAAACACCCGCACGGTAAAGCTTAATGAACTAGGTATACACAATACCTTCAACGAAATCGTCGAAGCACAGAAACTATCCCCGCTTGTAAGGCTGTCTTCCACTGAAGCTGGGCAATGATTATTTGCACACCTTGGGCTCAATTCTGCCGGTACCCAACAATGGCAGTGCCAGATCCCCGAGGACTTACGCACTAAATTCACAGTATCCTCTATACCCCAAAACATGCACACCACGCATAATGTGGGGAGAAGACAGGAACGAGCACGAGCCCTTCTCAGTACTGCCGCAGCTATGGAGGATCATGTGGCCTTTGTAGATGCAGCGCAGCACGGAAACTCGGATCACTTTGTGTCAGTCGTCACCACACTTAAAAGACGACTTTGTAACACGCGAACGCCGATAGCACTGAACAGATTGAGGTAGCACTAGCTCTCGCTACCACCAAGCGCACAGCTATCTACACAGACAAGCGAGCAACCGACTGAGCCTTCATGACGAGTTCGGTATGCCATGAAGCTGCTTGAGTTCTCTCTGCTGCTAGTTTTACAAACAAAAAGCAGATTGCCTGGTTCCCGGCACACGTTGGCTGACACGTCCATGGAACATGTCCATTGGCATGAGCCCGCTGCAGACATGAGCTTACCTCGCCTTTTCATGCAGGCTCTTATCGGAACCCCGCTGATTCCGCTGACTGATTTCTTCAATGTGAGCGGAAGCCTGCCATCGTCTTCATATTCTGCATTACGGACACATGCGTGTGATCCTAAAGTGATGTTTTTTCCTCTGGTAAACGTTAGGCAAGTGCCAATGATGGATTCTTTCAAGCAATTTGGCCTGGCAACCACCTTTGTCAAGTGATACAGCAGGGGCGGAGGCCCAACTAAAGCATCACTTCAACAAACTGCTGCTGGGACGTGACACCGCTGCCAATACAAGCTTACCTTGCCTTTTCGCGCCGGTTAGTTACCGTAACCCTGAATCTTGCTACCGATGTTCAAATCGTTGTTTGATAGCGTTGTCGTGTCCCGACTGCCTATTTCAGTTTTTGAAAAAGTGCATGTGTTTGCATGCATTTTGCTCACACGTCTGATGCGTTGATCTTACTGCTCTCTGGTGACGTGGAAGTAAACCCTGGCCCTGGTTCGGCTACAAGAAGTAGAAGCGATCGTGCTAGTCTTGAAGACATTTATGAAATTGTAAGCCAGCTAGATCAAGGCCCGATGCGTTTTTTCGCTGAGCTAGAAAAAGTAAGGAAACAGCAGTCTGCTTCTGCTGCTTCCCTTCAGGAACTGAAAAGTACCCTTGCTGCTCTTCAAAGCGACCTTCTTACAGTGAAAGAAAGCTAATCTGAAAATCGACAGAAACTGGGTGAAGTCGGAACGTCTCTCGAAGATAGCGGCAACAGGTCTTGCAGGAACAACCTGATATAGTGTTTGGGCTGCCTTACAAAGCAAATGAAAGCTGGCACAAATCCTAGAAAAATGCTATATAATTTTTAAAGGAAGAGATTGATCAAACTGTCCCAACACAAGATATTGAACGTGCCCACAGATTAGGAAAGTACTGTGAGAGAAGGAACCAACCTATAATCATCTCATTTTCTAGATTTAAAGTCAAGAAACAAATTTTGCATTGCAGATCAAGGCTTCAGACTATGTAATTCGCGAGGATTTTGCTCCTGCTACTAGATGGGCGCGCTTTAAGTTGACTGAATAGGGTTAAGGTCGGAAACTCCTTTTCAAGCTACGCTTAGATAAACTTTATATGGGAAATAAAACTTTTGTCTATGACACAGCAGAAGGGAGGGTTAGGGAACTCAAGAGATAGCTACATGGCAAGCAATTTGCTACTAATCAAAAAGCCGCAAGTGCGAATTCTGAAAATGTCCCTCCTCGCAACTTATCTCTAACTATACAGCTGGTAAACTGCCGCAGCCTCAAAAATAAAGTGGATGAATTCGCTACTATATTGTCTACTTTACAACCTTCCATAGCAATCGGAACTGAATCTTGATTACATGAATCCATTGCTAACTTTGAAGTCTTTCCTCCTAGTTACGATGTATACCGATCTGATAGGAACACACAAGGTGGCAGTGTTTTTATACTTTTCAATGAACTTTTTCAGAGTAGTGAATTGTCCCCTACTTTTAATCATTGAGAATTCGTTTGGTGCAAGGTTCGACTTAACAATAAAAATTGCTTTGCCGTTGATTCCTTTTAGCGATCCCCTAGCTCGACTAACCCAAGATAATTCGATAAGTTATCACAATTTTTAAATACAATAAACTGCGACTTTATTTTTGGAGGAAACTTCAATATGCCTCTATATGCCTCTGGTTGCCTGGAATAATAGTAAACCTGTGTTCTCTGACTCAAGCTTACTGTCCTCTTCTTTCTCAGAGCTTGTCACAACAAATGATCTGACTCAATTCATATTTGAGTGCACAAGACAAAGTCACTCTTTCGCCAGCATGCTGGATTTGATTTTCGCTAACTCCGAGTCGTTGCTGCATGATGTGGTTGTAATCCCAAGTATTAGGGACCATGACTGTGTCGTTGCCACTTACACTAGCACATCATTAAGATTAGCCGACAAACAACCCAGAAAAGTATATTTTTATGAGCGAGGCGACTATGAGTTTTTTTCTCAAGAAATTCGTATTTTCCACCCTGAATTTTGTGAAGTGGCCAAGTCAATCAACATGGATGAATTGTGGTCTATTTTTCGTGATACATTGATGAATTTAGTTGAAAAATACATTCCTTCTAAACTCGTAACAAGTCGATGCCGCAATGACACACCATGGGTAAACAAGCAAATTCGAACTTTAATTAGCAGGAAACGCCGCCTCTGCGCTGCATATTTAAAAAAATCAGGAACAGAGTGTGTCAGAATAAATGGGTGATTAGGCAACAAAATAAAACATTTATTTAAAGTAAATACGGAGAAATACAGTCGAGCCCGCTTATAGTGAACCTGAGCCTGATGCGGCATTCGTTCACTGTATCCCGAAGTTCGTAGTAAATGAAACACAGCGTTTAAAAAAGTTGCGAGTGAAAACACAAACTTTTTTTGCCCCAAAAAGTCCACGATGCACGTGTTTCGAAGAGTAGAAGCGATAAGGGCGGCCTCGATTTCATTTAAAACGGCAGGGTGCTCGTTCGCCGAGGACCGTGGCATAAGCTGCTTGAGGCACTGACTTTGAAGTTTCGTTGTTCTTGCAATCCGATTCCTCCAAATCGCTCTCGCCTCATACTTCATTCACAATGCCCCAATCCGTGCATGGTTCCGCAGTGTCACCATCATTATCGGACGTAATTAAACCATTGCAACAGATGTCCCACCCGCTATCCCCGGTTGGAGTCGACGGTGCACTGCCAGAAATCGTGCCAGAGTCATCCTGTTCGGAAGCTTCGAGCCCGGCATCGGGCTTGACATCAACGAAGTTGGCCTCGCAAAAACAGTTTCGCACGCACGTAGCCTTCATCGCCGCCCACGAAGTATTCACCATCTCCACAGTTGAATACCGGGACCCCCGAAGCGGCAAGTTGGCTGCCAGGTGGTCAACACCTATGAGAAAGCACTCTGCAACGCGGCACCTAACGCGCGAATTACGCTCAAGCCAAACGGTCACACTTTCGACGTTTTGTTGAGTGGCAGGAAAAAGCTTGCAAATCCTCCCGTCTGCCATCCTGACCACACATGAACACCAAGAGCGAGCAAGACGCACACACGCGACACACAAGCAAGAATGTGTGGAACAGCTCTGGGCCTGTTTCCAGTCAGAAAACAAAACCAATTCGAGCCAGCGTGGCTGGGGTCGCGAAGCGTTGGAAACGGGCGAAGGGGTTGTGATCAAAGGAGGAGAGCCGATTTGCGAGAGAAGGGCAAGGAGTTGTGATATAGTGAAGAGAGGGGAGGATGGCGGGAGGGCGACCTTGACAACCAAAATACACAGGAAGGAGGTAGGTTGGGTAGCTTGCTTGAAAGGGCTGCGAAACACGCAACTCGCATGTAGAAAAACTTGAAAGATTGCCCGCATGCGCAGAAGTCAAAGCACGGCCGCCTGGATCGGTGAGCGCAGCGGTGTTCAAAGAATCGGTGGCTGTGGTCAAAAAATGGTTTTGCTAAGTTGGCTGGTATGCGTGGCCTCACTTCGAAATTTCGCGATTCGTCCTGCGCAAATTAACAGCCGTTTTCGCGCTTCCGCCTGCGTGCGGAGGCCCTGCTGAGCCGATCGAAAGTGAAGTGAGCGAGAACAAGTCCTCAACACGAAACGAATCGCAAATTATCAGTGTTGGTGAGGTACCATATGTGCGCGCACTAGACGCAGACTATCGGATACAGTGGGTGGCCGACGATGTTGGCAAATGATCTGATCACTCCAGGCCGGCGACACCAACGACAGTTCCAGCGATCAAAAACAGGGTAGATGGTCAACCAGTCTTTGAAAGATCGGAGCCAGTGTGAAAACACGGGCCGCATCTGGCGATGCAGGGTGCTCAGAGTAGCGGGGGGGGGGGGGGGGGGGACACAAAGGGCGGAGGAGGGCGGAGGGGTGCGTAATAAAAAGAGGTCAGGGAGAGTGGCAACTAGAGTGGCACGAAGGCAGGGTCGGCATTTAACAATAAGAATGTATGGGAACCTCGCCAATGTCTGATCGGTGGTCGAAAGTGGTTTCCCGGGAAGTTGGCAGAGCGCCGACTCTGTTCGCTTAACCGATCAGCAATGCTCGGAGACGTTCGTTGTAAGTGCGATTTTGTTCCATTGAACCAATATATATTTTCATGGTCACGTGGATATTGTTCATTTCAAGCAAAAGGCCATAAATCGCAAAAAAATTAACTTTTTGAAGCTGACATTTTCAGAATCTGTACCTATTTTTGCACCTATCTGAGAAGTTTATAGCTTCTCGTGTGATTATTTCTGGCGCAAAATCAATTTATAACATCCATGTGAGATGAATGTGAGTGCAAATTGACGCTAAAATCGCGCTTTTTCCACGCCGAACTGTTGTCATTACACACGATCTATTGTGTTCATCTTGGTCTCGTTTGGAAGGGTCGTTCTTCATTTTCAATTTTCCGCCACCGCTGGCTCGCCTTGCTCATTGGTTTTTTAGCAAAAACGCGTCATCGAGAAGCACTAGCACGCGATTCAATTGGCTGCGGGGGGCACGTGACAAAACCTAGGCATCCGATTGGCCAAGGGGCGCTTCCGGCGTCTGCTTCACCATTGTGACGCGCATGGACATGAGCCATTTTGTCATGGTGCTACTGACTGCCTGCGGCAGTAAAGAAGTTCCGTGCCACAGTATTTATTTATTTATTTATTTACAGTATACTACGGTCAAAAAGGACCACGCAGGTGGGAAAATATGCAGTTTCAAATTTACAAGCACAAATGGAGCCGTAAGGCACACAAGCTCACAGAAAAGGGAAACAAAGCAATCTTACGGCATATTTAGAAGTACGGTATTACCAGTGCCTGTCAGGATAAAAAAAATAATACAGTTCTAGAGAGAGTGACGCACACTATAAGTATAAAAGTAAACAAAAAAGAACTCTTCCCGGAATACGTCGGGTGCGTAAATGCAGTATTTGCAAATTATGAAGTAACACTGCATCAATAAAACACGTAGTGAAAAAACAACGAAATGCAAAAGTGAAAGCGATGAACATTCACGGGTTTACTGCATTTCCAAATCAATAAGTAGCGCACTTTCACATGCACTTGCAGATTTTAAAGAAACAATATTTTCAGGCAGCGAATTCCAATCAGAAATGGTTCGCAAAAAAAAAGAGTACTTAAAAAGATTAGTGCGCGTTTGATAAGAAAGTAGATTATGTGCATGTCGATTTCTCGATGTACATGACAAAAATGGCTGAATAAATGCACACGCATTCACATTAGGTCTTTTGTGATAAAACGTAAATAAAAATTTAAGTGTTGATATTTTCCTGTGCTGCTCTAAGGTTGGAATCTTATTTGCCAGCGTTAAAGATGATGGTGAATCTGTTCTCTTATACTTGTTGAATATGAAGCACACTGCCCGCCTCTGTACCATCTCGAGCCTATGCTTATCTTTTTTGTAGTGGGGATCCCAAATTACGCTAGCATATTCAACTTTAGGCAAAACATAAGTTTTGTAGGCGAGAAGCTTTGCATCGGGGCGGCGCGTTTTCCAGTCTGTGCTTAAGTAGGCCAAGTTTGCGAGTAGCTGCTGTACAAATGTTTTCGATGTGGGAAAACCATGTAATTTGACCATGTAATTTGTGACCATGTGGAGGACCATGTAATTTGTGAAGCGGGTGTGGCGGTCGTTCGTTCACTGTGAACTTAAGAAAGATTCCCACTATGGCTCAGGACAACGAGGATAACGAACTGGACGCGGTCAACGGCGGTCGCTGAGTCACCGGTGTAGGCCTAACTCACGTATGAGCCCATTGGTTGCCGACAAGATTACTAAGAACGGCTGTGTTTTGCAGCCTCATCAGTTAGAGGACGGCAAGTAAAAAGCAGAAGTGAAGCTACGAGAGATATCAATCTTTGTAGTGACGGAACGGTAGAGCACTCTTACCGCTCAATCCGCCAATGCCGCGGTTTCCCCTGCCTGACGAAAGGACCTTGAACTGCGCGACGGGTCGTCAAAGTGGAGTACACCACGCGTCAACGAGCAACAGAAAGTCAATCTGTTCGCGGTGGACATGCTCGCCGCGCCCACAATGGAGGCTATGGCAACAGGTAGACTTCTTTTAACGACGTGTTTGCAACGTTGTCGCGATCTCCACTCGAAAATGTGGCAGTCTTACGTGAAAAGGAAACTAACACCTCGGCACATGTGTAGCCTCGAAATTGATGAGCGAGGGAGCAACTTTGGTTTATGGCATTTACGAGTACCTCATTCTGGGCAAGCCGGAAAACATCACTGTGTTATTCGACGGATCGCGGATGACGCATGCACATTTGTCACACATCGCCGTCACTACAGTCACGGAACTGATAGGCGGCCTCACGGCCGACGAGCGCACGGCGACAACTTGCTACAGGACTATAAGAAACGACACGTTCATGCAAACAATCTGTCCTATTACATTCCCGGTGCAAATTAACTGACTAAAAGTATGTGTGCCATGATATTTTTTCCTCGGAACGGCGAAATAAAGTTTTACCAGCATTATTCTCGAAGCACAGATTTTGACGACTTTCTTCTGCTTGTTTGGTAAAAGTTGATCTAGGACAACTAGAGCTGTAACTATTTCGGCACAATGTAGCTAAATGTGCACAAAGACAATGCTGGGAGCCTATTTTTAATGGGAAGCTTCATTTTTTTATTTTAATATAAAAATTTCTGTATTTGGTTACATGCAATGAACTTTACTGTGCTGTGATTCGAGAAGTACTCGTTCAATTTTCGATCAGCTTGCAGCATTACACTCCTTAGGCTTTCTAGCATTCATTCATATGTCAATGGCCATGTAATTCTAAACACATACATTTTTACAGTTAAAAATGTTAGAATTCTTTGTTTTCTTCATTTTCTCAAAATGGCAATTTTGTACACCCTGCATGAAAATTACTGCAATATATAGGAAACTATTACAAATAGCAGAATATTTTTTTGCAGCATGAAGCTATATGTTTGGAGGACACAACATAGGAAGCAGATTTTGAGTTTTCTTGATGCAGTTTTTTAAACTAGTCTTTTGTGTGACCACACGATGGCCACATTCAGAGCTGTGAAGTTTAGTGTACTGTAAAGTAAGAAATAATGATCTAATAAAAAAAAGTGCTTCCTATGTTGTATGTCTTATGCTTTCTACTGTCAATTCCTATGTCATTTATAAATTTTTGACAGGTGGTAATTTTTCTATTGTGGTAAGAACAATAGAAATTGTTATCTTGATTATTTAATTAAATAATGAAGCTACAGAAAAAACTACATTTTTAGAATCGGGAGAACAAATAAATAAGCATGCCAACGTTTGTCACATTTAGTTCCAAGAATAAATGAGAGCTCTAAGACCCATGTCCCCCCTTAAGTGGGGCTGTTATATGTGGGCTTGACTGTACCTTTCTTTGCTTGATGTAGCTGTCAAAAATAATCTTAAAGAATTTTGGAAATTCCTAAGTGAACAGTAACGACGTGAACGTGATACCAAATATTTTAGTCAACGGAGAAGCAGTGTTTGACGATTACGAAAGGGCTTGCTCTTTTAACTCCTATTTTAAATCCATGTTTTCCAACCCGTGCGCTAAACAACTTCCTGTAATTCCAGATTTACCCTGCCAGAATATGCCCATAGTTTCTGTCTTGTACAATGGTGTTCTTAAACTGCTTAGTAACGTGAAAAATAATTCAGCTGGAGGTCCTGATGCAATACCAACCAAGGTAATCAAAGCATGTCCTCAGGAAATTGATAATTTCTTAGTCGTCTTAATCAATAAATCTGTACACAGTAGTTCTGTACCAACACAATAGAAAACAGCAGGAGTTGTTCCCATTCATAAAATTGGTCCCAAACATTCTATTCAAAACTATAGACCGATTTCGCTAGCTTCTGTATATTGTAAATCTTTAGAACATATCATTGACAGTGCTGTGATCAAACACCTCAAAAACAATGGTTTCTTCTCACTTGCTCAATATGGGTTCAGGTCTGCCTTGTCCTGCACAATGCAATTGGTTGAATTTCGCCATGATCTTTTTTACTCCTACGATTCAGGATTTCAAGTTGATTGCTTTTTATTTAGATTTTATAAAGGCTTTCGATACGGTTTCTCATGATTTGTTATTGCATAAATTATCATCTCTCTGTATTCATCCAGCAATAGTTGTTTGGATTAAAAATTACCTTTATGGAAGAACACAGCATGTTATAAATAATGGCTTTACATCAACTGGAACAACAGTTACTTTAAGCGTGCCACAAAGATCTGTTTTGGGACCTTTGTTATTTTTTATTTATATCAATGATACTGTACAGGGTCTTCAATGCAATGTCAGATTATATGCAGATGACTGCATCATTTAAAGGAACATAATAAACGAACATGATGTCATTAGTCTGCAAACCGATTTAAACACAATTCAAACTTGGTGTTCCACATGGTGTATGTCTTTGAATAGTACTAAATGTCAATTTGTATCTTTTACTCGCAAACATTTGCCTGTGAGATCGGATTATCATTTGGACGACATATCACTTGAACGGGTACAGCAATACAAATACCTTGGCGTTTATTTTTCAAAAAATTTGTCATGGACTCGGCATACTAAACATGTTACATTAAAATCTTCTTGAATGCCAATTTTCACAAAGCACCCAGGAGCGTTAAAGAATACCTCTATAATACGGGCGGTTGCCCATTATTCGAGTACACTTGCGCAGCATGGGACCCAGACACCCTCTGTTTTGTAAATAAACTTGAGCATATCCGGAATCATGCAGCCATGTTTGTCTCTCGTAATTACAACTATAAAAGCAGCATTTCATTAATTAAAGACAACCTTAGCTAGAAAACCATAGCTCAACACCGCTTAGCAATGAAATTGGAACTTTTTTTTGTATTTACTCTGATCTCACAGGTATAACCAAACACTTGTATATTTTTTCCCCTCACTTCATCTCTACACGTTGTGATCATGACTGTAAAAGTACTTGAACCGAAATGCCACACAAATCTGTTTCATTGTTCATTTTTTCCTCACGCCTCTACGCTTTGGAAGAGACTTCTTAAAGGAATAGCAGATTGTACAACACTTTCCCAGTTCTCGTCATTTTTACATTCAAATTTCTTGTGAGCTATAAGCTGGCTGACCCCTGGCTTTTGCTTGTGCTGTTTTTTATTTTTTTTTCTTCTTTTGATGAGGTTGTGCCTGATTTATACGTCGCCACTTTTTATTATTGCATACACCACTTTGTTATTAGCAAATTTTTTTATCTTTGTTTTTGTGTAAACATATTTTTCTTTTACGTGATTATTTTTTCTCGTGTTACCCCCTGCAATAATGCCCTCGCGGTGCTGCAGGTACTTGTATAAATAAATTTTAAAAAATCATCCTTAATGCCAACGAGTTGGCACACTCCCGGGCACGAGGTCTAACATTCCACGCTGGGATGAACCACTCGGAGGCAGAGTACACGCTTTGGTATTACCGAGATCCACTCCTAACTTTTCATAAAATTTGTAAGCACTATCAATTGGAACGACGGAGGTTCCCCCTCTCACATCCAACTTTAAACAGAGCTCAGTCTATCACGTTATATCAACTACAGACTAAGGCATACGTTTCTCCCCTGAATTGCTCTAAATATACGGACGGTATACAGCCAGGCTACCCTCACTGTGATAACCAGTGTTGTACTTGGCAACACATGCTGTGGCAATGTCCTGCCCTACCCGAGAGCTCCGGGTCTCCGTCAACAAAGGAGGACTGGCGATCTCTTCTCATAAGCAACGAGAAGGAAGACCAGCTACGAGTTATCCAGAGAGCCCATGACATGACCGAGGAGATGCATCTCCCCGTCCCGTCGTGGGTGCGGCCCGCCGATGTGGCTTTCCTAAGGGGGAGTGAGCGTCGTCTCCGGATCAAATAAAGTTTTTTGCGTGCCTGCCTGCCTGTCCCGTGACTAACGCTAACAGCCCCTTCTAAATCTCAATACGCTTTTCCACAGGGCACTGGTGTACTGCTGCGAAGGTGGCTTAAGCAGCATTCTCTCCATGAGTTTGAACCAAAGACAAGAAATTTTCTAATCACTACACTTCCCTCCTCCCACCTTTTTTCTTCTTTCACTGGGGGGGTTTCCTTGCAAGGCACGTTCGACCAGGTCAAGTAACAACAGCGTGTGCCTGTTGGCCCGGCGACGGTACCCGATATCTATTTCAAGGACCGTGGCCAGGAGGACGCAATTTCTAGGCAAATAAAATGTTGTATGTGCAGCTGCTAAGACAATCAACATGGCCGCTGGCAACGTCGGCGTTGGCAGCACATTGAGCTTGTTCACGTGAGAAAAATTCGGCATATGCTTGCACCTTTAGTTCTTACTAAGCCATAGCCACGTTTTCAGGCTACGAAATTTACATTTGGCGCAAAGCATCGGTGGCTACAGCACACATTTTTGTTTTGAAGTTCTATCGTCCCACCAATAGGTATCCGCTGCAGTCAGCAAACTGGTGGGCACGCAGCGTCGTTACTTTGTTTGGTCGATCACGTCTCGTGAGCGTGGGGCACATGCCTAGAATACTTTTAGTATATTGACTGATGGCGCAAACTGCCCGTGGCTGACGTGGCTTGCATTTTTTGCCGAAATTAGCACACACGAGAACATTTTGAGGCTGGCTGGGCATTTTGGTACAGTATGCCGCAATTTCAGCAAATTTAACGGCTTTGTCGCAGCTCGGCGCAACGATCAGAAATTGTATCAAATTGGCGCAGTTGGTGCAGCTGTTGCACCCCTGCATAAGCTGCAGTTGCAAGGGAAAGTGTGCAAGGGGGAACCAAGAAGGGTGCTAACAATAAGAACTGGCTACGCAGTGACAGTGGAAGAGAACAGGGATGAACACTTGTGTTTGGCAGAGTGGTGAAGGAGTGGTTAGCACGGAAGTGAAGGAATGGCAGGGAGTGAAGGTGAGTGTCACCTGATCTTCTATCTAGAGCACTCGTACCCTATCTTACAGGTAGCATACAGCAAGTGCAAAGGCTGGATCAGCCATAATGGCAGTGGATTTTAAAACTTTTGCCGGGATTCTCACAACTGGTTGTATGTGACAGCATGTGACTATCAATGTGCTTGAATCAGGAGTAGTGTAACTCTGTCACACCTTTTTCTTTTACTCAACATTTAGATTTGAACAGCAGCTCTGCTGATTACTTTGGTGTGTTTCAGATGCGCACACTTAGCAATCGCTCAGAATATTGATAGCCATGGTTCTAAAGGCCAAGTTTCACCATCACTCAATGTCTGTGCACATTGGGGCCTTATTAGACTGAAATTGTAATTGTGACAATAACAAAGTTGAAAAATACAACAATGAGACCTAGTTAAGAAACATACTTTAAAGCACCATTCCTAGACAGTGCCGTCCTGACCACTAAGATAATGAAGAGCAAGAATGGTGGTAAGGGATATAGCCGCTCTTGGCATGAATTAGGTATGCTTACAAGTGGAGGCGATGGCTCAATATAGTTAAAGCATTGGGCTGCTGTGTTTGAGAACATAGGTTCAACTCCATTATGAGACACCCAGACACAATTTTATTTTTAAGTGTGACGTATGTATTTCCTCGAATACTTCGTGCACTTTTTCTCGCAATTTTGGAGCTCCAAGAAGGGGGTGCACAGAATACACAGTGATTTAACGAATGCATACGAAATAATGTAGATTAGTCCTAATGCTCGCATCATGTACCTTAAAGAAAAAAAAAATAAATTAGAGCATGAACAAAGTGTACATGTTTATTTAACAGAATAAGCACGTACTTTAATCAGTCAGATCATGTCACACGCTGTCTAGTGGGAATCACTGACAGAGAGGTCTGATTGAGCATCATTGTCGCGGCCACTGTCACTGCCATCCCAAAGTGCATCGCCCTCGGTTCTGTCTAGCGCATTTGAATGTCCCATTTTCTTGAAACTCTTCTCGACAATGCTGGGAGAAACTAAGTTTTAGGACACGGCGATATCAGATGACCTAAGCAATCTTACGTAATTGAAAAGACCTTCTTCAGCGACAAAAAACTTGTATTAGCAAGCACGCACTCTTGCTTTCTCCCATACCAATCCCGCCAATGGCCACACGTTGAAGAACTTCACACTGAACTGCTAGGCGGTAGCATGATTCCCGTTTTCTTTGACAAACTTCATAACAGCGAGCTCAAATTTTGCTGTATATATAATTACTGTAGCCCATTGCAATAAAACAGTAAAAATGTGAGGGGCAGATAATGAAACCTAAACTTCCGAAAGGAACCAAATGTGTGTTGCAGTGCGGACGCAGAGAGTGTGGGGAACAGTTGGCTGGACAGGCCCAACAGGCCCTCGCGCGCCTCCAGTGCCGAAAGCTGTCCGTGCCGTGACGCAAGTGTGCATTCTCACAGTGGTATAGATGGAGAGATAGATGGGGGCGAACGCTAGAGCAGTTCCGGCGACACATGTCAGCAGGTTTGAGTGTTCGTGCACAGTATTCCAGGAGCCCTAGTTCGGGGGAGTCCTTAGAAAAAGGGACTTCGCACTCGTAGCCCACTTGACTGCGCTCGCTTGATTGGCAGGGCGTGCACCCGGGCACCTGTTCAAAGAATCTAAAGGTCCCAAGTCTCTTCGTGTGCGTGTCAGCGAGCTGGCTCGGGCTGGTCAAAAGCACAAAACATGCAAGTAAATATTTTTGTCGTGACCCTAACAAAATATTAGCGGTGCATAAATTATGAGAGTAAATACCGTATTCTGCAAGAATGCAGCAACAGCAGCCATAGACATAAAGACACAAAAGACAAAAAATTTAACCAAGAAAGCTTCGCTTCAATAGTACAGGTGCGCTTTCTGAGTAAAATAAGTACAAGAGTACATATATATATTTTGCCAATACGTAATTGTAAAACATACTGATGCTCAAGCCTTGGCAGCGTCACTAATCAGGTCGCGCACATAGTTTTAACCTGTGCAATGTAGAGGGTACTGTCTTTTCATGACTGCTACTTCGCCATGCAGGGCTAACTTAAGAGAGAGAGGCAGGTACAGGAGAAGAGACACACTCACTTTTTTACAGTGTACTACATGTAGGGCAAGATATCTTATTCACTTTGACCTTGTATTGACCACCATGGTGATACATTTGACAAATTTTTAATAGCAGTATAATTGATATCACGATAAAACAACACAGAACAATGACAACATAGTGTGACACCTGGCCAAACAAACACCAAGAAAATTCCAGAATTCTTAGCCTTTCTGAGATGTGCAACAGTAAACCTTATGATGTGCTAAAAGCCTGAATAAAGAAAAAGCTAAGCAGGACACATTTCCATTTCTAAGATGGCCTCTGTAAGAGACATCTATATGAATCCTTAACAAAGACTTAGAACTATGGCTACCACATCAGACATCACACTTTCAAATAATCTATGTTCAACGAATATTTTCTAGTAAAACTTTTATGCAAGCAGCATGAAAACAATTATCAAACTTGGCTTTGTACTATTGACAAACAAACTTATGGAAACACTGGGTTTGTGTCACGACTGATCCCGAATATAAACTAATAATACACATGAGCGAGCTACACATCACAGTTTATGCTGTCTCGTTTGAAAAAAAAAAAAAGCTGCCAGTTCCAAGGGGGCACGGGTGCCTTCAAATTCTGTGCGTTACACTAATAAAGGTTATGTGCACAGTAAAGCCTCGTAAAACCCCTGAGCCCTGTATTTTGTAACCAATGGCCCTTATAATTAAAAATTCTAAAAAGACTGAGGGTTTGGACAAGATTACTTCTATTATAAATCAGCATCGAAGTGTCTTTGAACACATTTACGGAATATTGCTCATAATAGGCCTAGAAAAGTTACTATAGCACAAGGGTTCTTGGGTAGGCTAGTTGGTTTATGAACATTAAGGCAGAACGGCACAAAACACAGGGCAGGGAACATACAGGACACAGCGGCATTTCAACGTCCTATTTTTCATGCTCTTCTGCCACAATTGATTTTCATTCATAGTTGTTTGCTTTTTAGTGACTACAGATTTCATAAACTTTACAATTTGCAAGCTTTCCCGTTGCTCACAATACTTTAGAAGTACACTGGAAGACAAACTTGGGCTAGTTGGCGGTTAATAAATGTGAAGGGAAAACAGCACTAAAACACAATAAGAACTTAACAAAACATGACACAGGCGCTGAATCAGAATAAAATATTGATTGGAAAGCACACGCTACTTTATTATAAAGCAACCAACCTAGTCACGTGACACACCATAGTATCTGCACAGTAGAGCGATTGGGATCAAGAAAAATAACTAATGACGAAATGCAACATGTGTGACAATGCCCAAGACAAAAGAACAAACCCTTTACAGGCAAAAAGAAAGCATAACAGTCTGCAAAAAAAAAGTGCCTGTAATGCGGAAGTGTTGAATTCAACTAAAGAATTTCCTTCTGACTAAGGACGACCAACAGATGCATCCTTCCTCCTTCCTTTCAATGTAAAAAAGCTTCCAAAGACCCATGTGACTAAGTCAGCTGCATTATATATGTGTGCGAGTGCTTTCCAAAAAATTTTTACTTACAAGTTAGAACCTGTGTCGTGTCTTCCTTAGTTTTAGTTTACATTTTAGCGCTGTTTTTTCTTCGCAATCCCTTAGACATGCATTTCCATACTATTACCATACATAACAACCGCCACAGCAGATGCTGCAATGAAACTGGCACTGATACTCTGTCACAGAGTGTGTGGGAGTGCAAAAGCCATTATAAAAGCACAATAAAAGAAAATTCAGGGTAATTAGCAGTCACAACAATGATAGAAATGACATCTTGCAGTAGGACAGTAGAGAATTGAGCCAAGGGAATGGAAAGAAGTGCATACCAGTTGGTATCAAGTTGGCTGCATTTCACGAGAGTGTCTGGATTCTCTTCTAAACCATATAGACATTATTTTAGAGAGCCTTCCACAAAAAGCTATCTTTATTAGCCAAGTGTGTCTAGTAACAATGTCTGTTATATGCAGTGTTGTTACCATGGCGAACATAAAAAAAAACAACTAAACTTTTTTCTAAATGTCTCTTATAAAAAGGGCTCTTTTTTTCAAATAAACCCAAAAAAGTCCGATACACATTTCCGCTAAAATTTTTTCACTTCAAGTTTATCCGAAAAACTCCGATTTTAAAAAGCCATTTTCAACATTTGAAGAGCATTTTCAAAGCTGAAAATCATCAAAAAAAAGAGTTGCCCTCCCCTTTTATCCCCAATAAACGGCAACAACCTCGTAAAGTATGTTGAATCTATTATAACAAGCTTTGACACTGTAATACTAACAAACATAGGTTTTTTGTTTTCAAGTGTCTGTACTTGTATGTATATGGGTATGCACGTTTGAGCCGTCCAGAAATTCGAAATACACTTAATGTGTTTGCACTTTTCATGTTCACATGTTTCATTTAAGATTTCCGAGTATTGAGCAATAAATATAGGTTTGTGCGAATATTCGAATGCTTTGAATATTTGACCATTATTACAGTGTCAAATTCGCTTCGATTCGAATGTAAATTATTAGGAATTTCCAAGTATTCGAGATGAAGGAATAGATGTATATTAGCTGGCATATAACCCCTGTAAAAGTGGTTTCACTGCAGTGAAGGAATCCTAAGCCGTAAAAGCACTAGTTTCGATGTATTAGTTTGCATGCGACTCCCTGTAAAGGTGGTTTCACGGCAGTAAAGAAATGATAAGTCGTGAAGACACCTACCCACAAGAAACCTGGCTGCCGCGAAGCCCTACTTCAATATTTGATGAACATGCTACCCTCACATCAATTCATAATTTTTTTTTAAAGTTTAAAGCGTGTAGTACAGGCTTACATGCTCCCAGTCTAGCGAATATTAAAATTTGACATATTTTACAGGTTATCAATTGCATTCTACCGAAAGTCAAACACTGACACTATTCAATGTTACAGTCAAATCTCAATAATTCAAACTCGAAAAGGCCCAAAAATTTGTTCGAGTTATAAGTTCGAATTAACGAAAGCTAATTAAATGGAGGGCTCTCCATGCAGTGGCGCATGTGCATTGAGCTAACACACGAGGGGGAAGTTTCAGAACACTTATGTTGATTCACAAATCATAGGACATCCGTTATTTATTGAAGTAATCGGTGATGCGCATCTGCACACGTTTGCTTTGCGGCGAGTCAATAAATTTCGCACGCAGCTTGCAAAGCATTTCTACTTCAGCTTCAGCATTCTCTTGGCAAGAGAAGTTGTGCGCGGAAATGTCCAGCGCCAACACTTTCTAAAGATGACAGCAACGATTGCGTAGCAGAGCCTCAGCCGCAGCATGGCCAGAACCTGACTGAAAGGAGGAGCGTCTACACGCGGAGAGAAGCAGATCGGCATTCGAGAGAAAACCAACACTCCATGGCAGCGTTTTTTTTTTCTCTCTTCGCGCGCGTCGTTTAAAGAAGAAGGGTTACGTGGCAGGGACGCAAAAGGGGGGAATCGTGGCACCGGCGCGTTAGAGACCCCCTCCCCTCAAGGCGCCCGTGCTCCAGCAAGGGCTGCTGAAAATAGTGCCTTTTTCTTTTCCTTCAACCACACATTCATTCAACCCAGCGACAGCTTTCCGTTTTTTTTCTCTCCCTTTCTCTTCACGCGTGGCGATGGAAGGAGAAGGGTCTTTACGTGACAGGGACAAAAAAGGAAGAAGCGTGACACGGGCGCGCCACAGATCGGCATTTGAGAGAGGGCAAACATTCCACCGCAGCCTTTTCTTTCCTTTTTATTTCCTTCGTGCGCAGCGTTGAGGTGTCGCAAGTGCCACCGCAGTATTGGGCGGGGTGCTGAGAGCAATTTCGTAGCACGTTATATTCGAATTAATTGATGCAAGTGCTTGCACGTTCGAATTACCAAGCATTTTCACCCATTGGAATACACATAGCTTTGATGGGACATCATCCTGAGCTCGAATTAATGAGATTCGACTGTATTCCCACTTCCTTTGCACACAAAAAAAGACAATTGCACAAGACTTATTAAAAAATATATTGTACAGATTAGTTTGGTCATGAGAACTACGTCCATTTTTCTTTATAAGATGTGATGTATAGTACTTGAATTGGATTCGAAATCATTCAACCACAACCACTATTAGCTTCGACTTTGCTTCGAACCTAAAATTCACTATTCGCACAAGCCTACAATAATACTAATATTAGGTCTTTTATTATTCATCAAGAAGATGGGGGAGACAGGGAGACAAAGCTGAGAAGCAGGCTCAACAACTCCTGCCCCCCTCCTCCCTACCGAAAGCTGACTTAGTGAGTCTAAAGCATTGCACATCGACAGCTTTCTTAAAAGGGTAAATAAACAAGAACTGAAAAAAAAAAAAATGAAAGAATTGAAAAACATGTTTATCAACAATACGAGTCATCTTCCTAGAAAGCAACATTCATATGAACCCATTACAGTAAGTAAAAATCCAAAATTGAATAATAAATTTCAAAGAAATGGATTTTATTGATTGATTGATATGTGGGGTTTGACGTCCCAAAACCATCATATGATTATGAGAGACGCCGTAGTGAAGGGCTCCGGAAATTTCGACCACCTGGGGTTTTTCAACGTGCACCCAAATCTGAGCACACGGGCCTACAACATTTCCGCCTCCATCGAAAATGCAGCCGCCGCAGCCGGGATTCGATTCAGAGAAATGGATACTTGTGAGAAGTAAACTCTAATGAACACTCAATTTTCTCTAAAAAAAAAGTAACTCCAAAAAACACCCTTCAAACTTCTAGAAAAATAAACTCCGAGAACACGAAGCTGCAACAAAGTCTCTCTTGCAACAGTGGATCTTGTAACAAGATTTAACTGTGGTACCTGAAATTCACAATAAATAATTTATTATAAACAGCCCAAAATTTAAAAGATTATTTAAAAGAGAGTGTTCTGGGAGGAGAATTCACTAACCAGAACCTCCTTACATTAGTGGCTTATTGGTTCGCCGTTCAAGGGCGCAGTAAACACTCGTACCTGACCTCCTGTGCTGCCAGCATTTGACCTCCTGGTAATAGCAGTAGGTCTAGATGGTCCTGCTGTTGAAAGAGGGGTTGGCCCGTGCAGCTCAGATGAGTCACTGCCAGATGTCTTGGGTGAGGAAGACGAGACACCCTGAGCGAGTGATCGCGGCCTTCGAGCAGGTGAAGGTGAAGCGCTATCCTTCGAGGCTTCACCACCAGTATCTGTAGTCCCTGCACCTCCTGCGGACTTGCGCCGAGGCTTTTGGCACGCATGTCACGTGAGCAAGGCCATAGCAGAAGAAACAAAGTATGCAAAGAAGCACTAGTCACTACATGCACTGGCAAGTGAATGCACATAAGAAGAATGTCACTTCACATAGAAATATTTCCTGAAAAGCCCATGACAGTCAAGGAAATATCTGTGACACTATTCACAATGCTGTACACTTAAAGTATAGGTTAGAAATTACTGCTGAAATGCCAGAGTAATCGCCAAAGCACTGTCGACAGTTCTGCCTGAACTGAGAAGGTGCAACTGCTGTCAAATAACATTATAATAAACTGATGGTGGCAAATTCACCAAATGACTCTTCCTGAATATTGGGAATACCTTAGCAAGCACATTTACATAGGATGTGCAAAGTGGCAAGCTAAGTTAGAACATGAGGCTAAAGCTCAGAGTCATTGTTTTATGCCCTACATTAGGGACTACGATAAGCAATTTCATTTCACAGTGATGTCTTTCTGGGCGAGTTGTTGCGAAAATATCATTAAAGGCAGTGCAAAAATGTGCATGTTCTCTTTTTCTGGCTGCCTTTAATGATGCAGTTTCATTTCTCTGGTTTGTAAGCAGTGCTCACAAAGGCAGCAAAAGGTTCATCAGTATTCAATGATGTGCTATAAGTGTATATATTCAATGATGTGCTATAAGTGAATGTGAGTGCCAGGGTGAGTAATAAAGTTTGACATTGAATGAGCATATAAAAAAATTAATCTTAAATAAGGTAATTACAGAAAGTAATTTACAAAAAGTCTCAATGCACTTTGAAAATTCGCCAAAAGAGAGGCAGGTGCAGAAAACACTTGGAAGCCTATGCATCCCCTGCTACCTATTCAAAACACTAGTAATAACATGTTAGAATTGGTTATGAACAAAACATGATGGTCATTGGATGCTTTTAGCTCCTTGCAATACCTTCTAGAACAAACAGCTCACAAAAGAATATTCTTCGCAGCGGTAGCTTTTGAAAGTGCAATTGGGACAACACAGGACAAGCACTGCTTTTAATCAACCAAAGCTGTAATGCAAGACATCACAAATATATAGGCTTGGGCCTCTGAAGCAAGAGAACCACAGAAAAGGCTAAAGAACATGATAATATGGTACTGCCAAGACAGGATATACTCGTGTATATGTACTGTGAATGTGCTTCCTTTGAATTTAGTTTCTGTTACTCAAAAAAAGCAGTTACAACTGGAATATGAATGACAATACCTATCTTAGCCACCAGTCGACAAAATTAAAGAAAACAAATGGCGTACACAAACCTGCACAAAGCGTCTCAAAGGTGTAAGTGGCAAATTAAAAACTGTGTAGTGATCATATGTACCAGTACTAAAATTTACTAAATTTCTTTGCAACAACACAAAAGGAACCACAAACTGTTGCAATATTAGTACACCCTTGCCTCTTCTTCCATCCTATGTACAAGTTTCAGCAAGAGGGTGTCAAGCCAGAGTATCAGAGTATCAGACAAAATATTTATTCAGCGATCCTCCTTGTCTCGAAGAAATTCAAAAAGTGAGGCTGCTGATATACTAAGCCCAGACATCTGGTTTTCAATATAGCCCCAAACCTGTGCATTATTTGTGTCAATGATATTTGATGCGACGGTCTCATGGCACCATACCGACCTGTTTGTGTGTGCATATAGAGTTAAACCTGCCTATAACGAACCTCCATATAATGAATTGCTCGATATAACAAAGTTTCTTTATTTCCTGCTGTTACTCCATAGAAGCACATGTACTTGCGCCCTCTACGTAACAAAGTAACAGCGAGAGACAACCTTAATATAACGAATTTTTTTGGCCCGAATTTTGTCATTTTGGCACGAGCATGCATCTTCCGCAGTTGCCCCGCCGTTGATGAAGCACTAAGTGGCGACGGCGTGCTCGTGGTACGGTGACTTCCAGGCAAAACGAGCGCTCGTTATTGCAAACGGATGTGCGCAACGTTGCCAGGGAGGCCTGCACCCCACGAGCCGCCGTTCTTGCCGCCGTTCTTGGTGCTTGTGCCGATGTGCCCTTTCCCTCCAAACCAAAAAAATATATATATATTTTTGCGTTGCCAGTGTCACTACAGCAAAGCACCTCATGCTTTGAGGTTGCGTCACATTTGTAGGGCCCCGCTGATTATGGAGGGCGTTTTACCGAATAGTTTTCCATGGTATCCGTGTCATTCGTCATTAGCTCTTCCTTTTCAACCCCGCGCGCGTTCATGGTTTCTCTGCGCACGCTTGGTGTGGCGCTCGACAACGTTCAGCTTTGCTTTTTTTTTTTTTTTTTTTCAAGTACAAACGATCATGTTGTACCTATCGTGGGGATGTCAGGTTAGGTGCTTATGGAAACTGAGACCACGGTGACAATCACGGATCTTCGGAGGTCGACTCATCAGGCGTTTGCGTTTCTAGTTTGATGGACCGTAGCCTTCGCGATAAGCCACTTAGCTTGGGCAACAACACGAAGATGCATTGAATGCAATGCAATAAACGTGAGAGCAACAAATTGTTATGTTATATGAAGTAAGGCTGGCAGCCAACTCTTTTCAGGAGTAGAAGTGGACTTCAATGTTTTGAAGCCGCTCAGGGAGCAAAAATAATGCTGTTTTGGCGTAGGTTTTGCGCAGTAATTCAATAAAAAAAAAGTTTTGAAGTACGTTCGAAGCACCAAAACGTGTTTTGGAGCAATGCAAGTTGGTTTTGAAGCAGCTTTCTAGGGTCAAACATCGGCAATCGAAACTCTTTATGGTAAAAAAATTCCAATGGTTTTCATTACACATTAAGTACTAAGGAGCTTACAAGGCTTATTAACAGGCCCATGCGCACATGTGTGTGTGTGATACAAAACATGCTCATTTTATACTGAGCTTGAAACAAAAAGAAAGATATATTTTGGGTGGTAAAACCATGGAAATATTTCTTAATGCGAATGCACACTACAAGGAGTCTCGCTAGTTTCTGCAGCATTGCACCTGATGTGTGGAACGGAGTACAATCATGGCGCACTTCATTTGGCGGAAGTTTATTATCCGGACGATAATTAAACACACTACTCTGCTCATGTCACTCGGTCTGGAGCGAAGTGGGGATGAGCAATTCACAGAGCAAATCCGCTGGCATGATACAGCGAGACGCCCAGCAGCCACACTGTAGGCAGCATAGAGAGCCCCACGAATAACCGAATTACAACATGATCTAACTCCCCTGGATATAGACGAGGTGGCGTCATTGGTGTAATCAATGCTCAGTGTTGCTCCGTCGATGATAATAATCGGTTAGATTGGAGGTTCACACTTCCAATCGGCACCCATCATGGAAATTGCCGTTTATGTGCAGCCTGGTGCAGTAAGTCAAATTGGCGCAGAATGGCGCAGCGCTTCCACCCCTGTGTTTGGGATCGGATATCGCGAAACTCCTACGATATGCTGGTGTAAGCAAATACGGCCGCTCTAAGGAGAACTGCTCTTTCACACAGCCTTTTCATGTTGAAAGCTCACTAATCCTTGCCTAGATAGCGCATGTGCCAGCGATCGCACCCGTAAAATCAAAGTTCATCGTTGCTACTTAGCGACAAGCATAATCATGTTTTGCCGCCATAAGTGATATTGACGCGCTGAATTATTTTCCCCCATTTTCGCGACTAGAAGAAGAAAAAAACATTGCGAAAAACAAGGAGGGGGGGGGGGGGGGGGGTCCTGAACGCAAGCACAAACATCGGCGTTGCGGTCTCGTAATGGCTTGCAGTGGACAAACACACGAGAGTAGGGTTTCCCAGTAATGTGAGAGTCTCAAAGGGGGAGTGCAAATGCTTCCGAAATTTTGCATCATCAAAACAACTATAGCCAAAAAATAAATTCCGTCGAAACAACTCGCGTATGCCTTCACACGTCAACGGACGGGACGGCGCAGCTAGCTGCCGTAAAAGCATGGATCAAAGCTTTCGCTTTGCTCAATACTAGATTTTCACTTTGCTCACTACTAGATTTTTAGGACAGGAATGCCCTAACGCTTCTAGCCTTTTTTATGTCTTTACTGACTTTATTCTACCGCTGCGTGAACCACGTGTCCTTGAAGCTTGTAGATCGCTATCACATCGCCGCGACGGTTGCGGCAAACAGTACTTTTGTTTTCACATCATGTGCCTTCAAACTAAGTCATTTTATGCTATGATCACGACTGCCGTGGTTTTTTCCAACAGAGTTTGCGGAAAGCAGCGTTGCTTTTACTGGTTGAGCGTTGGCCATGTGCCCACTTTCGGAGTTCTGTCAGTAACATCGTCGTCATTCATGATCGTGTTGAACTACCGCGGTTTCATCCACAGCAGTTGTGGCAACAACGACCACACGCACTGTAGAAGATAGTGCATGCGCTGGTCGCACGCGCACTTCCGAAGTTCGAGCACGCTGCTCTTGATCGGCCATCGTTTGACAGTTTCAGTAGTATTGGCCCAATGAACGCATGAATTTGACTGGAGAATTTCATGAATTCGTATCTGCCCTGGGTTGGCATTGCCGAGACTCTACTGTACGTTTAGATGAACTACTCTCTAATTTCTTTAAACAAAATGCGATATGCTCTAAAAAGCCTGGAACGGACTGCCCTATACTTTTGTCAAAGGGGCCACATCTTGCACACAAGTTTAGATTTCCGGGAGATTTTTATGGCCACCATACAAACGGAAGAAACCATCAAAATCCAAGAGTACCCTGGAGAATGCGGGAGACTTAGAAGGTATGTGATGATGATAACATTAATACATATTGTTCTCTTCTGGTGGCCGAATATAGCACAATGCCGTTTTTCTTGCTTCCGCGACTAGCTACAGCAATGCACCATAGCCAATCGCGGAGGCCACTCTTTTTTACTCATTTTATTTTTTTTATCGGAAATGAAATATTTTTCCTAAAACTTCCGGTAAGATTCGTACAATCGTAAGCGTGGTCAAAATTCGTATATTTTACAGAAAAATCGAAAGAGTTGGCAGGTATGCACCTGCCAATGGACTTTTTTATGCAATTCCACAATGCCCCGCGGGCATGCGGAGCACTATGGAAAAAGCTGCTATGCCGAGAAAACCGGCTTTACCTCCACCCACTGCTTGTCGGCACCATGTGACGAGCACAGAACGAAAAGAACATGCCGCCGCTCGTTCAATAGGGTCCGGATGCACCTGCATGTATATCTACGCATGAAATGATAAATAAATAATGCAGTCAGTGTAGGTAACACTGAACGGGTGTACATCGAATGCAGAAGATGAGCGGCATGCGAGTTGTTGCGTACTGATACATGTGGTCAAAACTAGCTATCGTGAGGAATGTGAGCTGTAACACTGAATTCATAGTTATTCAACGATGAACTGCTCATAAGCACCATGGCTTTTAATACCATTCCGGTTTGATTGGGCCGTTAACACAAGACTGCAGAGAAGTGTAACCGCTATAGATTTAAAAAAAAATTTTATGGACAAGTGACGCGCTGAAAGGAAAAGTAAACATATTTTGAACGTGTTCAAGGATGAAGGAATGAAACTAGAATTCGCATCTGAGATACCTTGCTCTGATAATTTGCGATTTCTTAGAAGATGCTTAAGTGTCTCTGCAAAGCATGTTTTCTTGCACTATATTCCGCAAGGAGTGAGACCACTACGGAATTTCGCGTCTGCGCATTAAAATATTGTTAAATGAGGAATGAAGATGTCGTTCTTACGCTCAGCGAAAAAAAGAGACAAAAAACAAAAACTTGGGCACATTACATGAGCATCCATGTCATTTGCATTGGTTTGTTAACAGCTCATTCACACTGCAAATGAAGACTCATTCGGACGACCTACACCCGCGAATAAACAAGGAATATTGCAGTTATTTCTCACATACGTTGTGCACAGTCTGCGAAGAAATTGGGCAGCGATACGAGGTGAGGGTTGTGTTTTCAACACCATATGCTTATAACATTTCTTCTGTAGAGCGCAAAAAGTTGCAGGGGTCTGCAGCGGGCAAGAAAAGTACTATAAGAGGCATGCCAATTGTTCTTTCAATTGTTGTGCAAGAGTTGCTAACCCAATTCTTCTTGTGTTCATATATATACATCAGCCAGACGGGTTGAGGTATCAAGACGCGCCTCAGAGAGCAATAAAATTCACTGAATCAAGCTATCTCATCGCACTTCACATTTTCAGTAATGCAATTTCACTTTTGAAGGCCTGGTAACCTTGCAAAGCCACCCTAACCAGACCGCGCGAGAAATCTCGGAGACATATCATAAAGAACAGCGCAGCCTGTTTAAGTCAATTGACCTTCGCTTACAACACAAAAACAACTTTATTAATTAACTATAAACACATGCCTCGGTTATTATTCTTTTTGTACCTCTTTGTGACATGTGCATTGCACCCCAATTTTCTTATATAAGTTTGTTAGAACATGCGATAACCTTTCAGTTGTGAGTGAGCACTTCTGATGTGCATATTTCTTTCCTGGTTCTACTTCTTTCTTTTTGCCCTGTAGGTTTTATTTCAACCTGAAGTTACAGTGCCAAGGGAAGTTGGTAGATGAATATGCTGCGAGTGGCGTGCAGTGCTTTAGTCCATGTATTTTATTTTAGGAACCAGCACTTATTTCTAAAGCACTCTTTAAATATACCAGACCTCTACAATTTACTTGTAAATTGCGTCAAAGGACATTGATTCCTAATGCATCCGTGAATTTATAGACTGTGCTTGCACCTTTCAGGCAACCAAGTTGAACTTTTTTTATTTATGCTGGAGGCAGACTGATGCTAAAGAACAATAATAATATTCACTGATGCTTCTGATTGATTGATTTGTGGGGTTTAACGTCCCAAAACCACTATTTGATTATGAGAGACGCCGTAGTGAAGGGCTCCGGAAATTTTGACCACCTGGGGTTCTTTAACGTGCACCCAAATCTGAGTACACAGGCCTACAACATTTTAACTGATGCTTCTGAGCCACTCAGCAAGTTGAACAGGGCGACAAGTGCAAATCGTAGACAGGTCATTGCACCAAAACACTGAAGTTTGTGAGTGAGTCACACAGTAATGTATCACACCTTGCCGAGTTCCCTTGACCTGAGAAGTGCTGGCATGGTGCAAACGGAAAATTGAAGCACGAGGCCTGTGCGCTCGTCGCGGCGGCTACTGCTGCATATCAACTTTCCCATAAGCGCTTGCGCGCCAGTTGGCGGCACTAACGTGCTTAACAAAGGTCTATAGTGTCAGTTGCTGGGACACAGCACTTGAGTGAGGTAGTGCACAGTGCTCTCGTCGGTTTTTCATTGCAATGAAAATGATGGAGCGACAGAAACAGCGTTACAGCATCAAGTTTTGCCAGAAATTGGGCAACAGCCAAGAGGAAACCATGGAAAAGATCAAGACAGTTTTTGGTGATGATGCTACGAGTCACACACAGATTAAATTTAAAAACGACTACACATCGGTGGAGAGCGAACCAAGCTCCGGTTGGCTATCAACATGCCTAAATGACCAGGTCATCGCCAAAGTGAATACTGTGGTGATGCAGGATCGTCGCGTGACTATCCGGGAAATTTCGGAAGAGGTGGGCATCCACACTTTCTCTGCACATTCCATTATGACTGAAGATTTTGTCATGAAGAGAGTTGCGGCGAAATTCGTGCCGAAACTGCTCACGGTGGAGCAAAAGCAACTTTGTGTTCAAGTGTTACAGGACATGCTGGATTTTACAAGCAGTGACTCCAACTTTATGAACACTGGTGGTGACCAGTCTTGGGTGTGTGGGTACGACCCAGAAACGAAATTCAAGTCATCACACTGAAAGCATTCCCCGTCACCAAGACCAAAGAAGGCCTGCCAAGGGCACAGCAATGTCAAAGTGATGCTGAGTGCTTTCTTTGACTCCCCCGGTGCGGTACACCATGAGTACGCACCACAGGGTCAAACAATCACCAAAGAGCACTACAGGGATGTTGTCTGTTGCCTACGTGATGCTATGCGGCACAACAGACCCGAGTTGTGGTATAACAAGCTGAGTATAACAAGCTCACCCACATGCCATAACTATGTCTCGGTCGACTAAGTGGTCCCGCCCGTGTGGCATTTTCAAACGCCACTCGTGCATGCCAACAATGACTTAAGACCAGACGACCGCGCTTGGCCTGCTTCTTGCAAGACGTGCTTCTGGGTAAGCTTTCCCTCTTTTTATCCTAAACTGGGGTGACATTGACGGCTCTGCCCGTGAACTGTGTGAAAGACTGAGTCCCCTTGTTTCCATGCACGGGTTCTCTGCATTCGCCTTCGCGGAACGGATCGGCGTGATTAGTTGACTGGTCGAGAACTCACTCTGGACTCTGCAGCAGCCGCATTACTGGCGCTACACGCAACACGCCGCCAATGGGTTCCTCATACTAACTAGCGGGTTTCACTAGATGTCTACATCAAGGCCAAGACTTTGTAATAAACACTTTATGGCATAAAAAGTCCCCCCCCACACACAAGCAACAAGTCATGACTCACTCGTCGTAAGCTGGACAGCCTCGGTGGTGGAGCAAGGGGCTTTTCAAACTCAAACACAATGATGGCAGCTGCAAGAGAAACAACAAAAATTTTAACATGCTCGAGTTTGTGAATATTGGTCATGAAATGCAGGTTCAGTCCCCATGCATACAAAGAAGAACTGAATTCTAGCATTGATTTACATTTACTGTATTATTAAGGAAAGATGTTGCTTTGTAAAACCAACTTTTTTAAAACTTAGGAAATGTTGATAAAAATTACCATACATATTCAGCATGTCTTTCTTATGCTTCCATAAAAGTTTCAGAGAAGCATCTTCAGAACTTTTTATTGAAATAAAATTTTTACAATTTACAATCTTTACCACTTAGCACAGTGCCTGGAAAGATTTAAAAAATGCACTAGAAGGCTGAATGAATACTTGCTCTACAGCTGGATGCACGCCGAGTGTCATGACATGCCTGCTTTATTTATTTATATTTTTGCTACACCAAATTTTCGCATTGTGATTCTTTTTGCTACCTTCACACTAGGCACACTCTAGGGGTGAACAACTAGTCGCATCATTAAATTGCAAAGAGCCAAATTAAAAAAGAATGTCACGACAAACAGTGAAGTCCAAGGAATATAGAACACAAAGCAGAGTCAAGATAGGCCAAACAGTTACGAAGAAAATGGCTCTCAGCAGGTAAGCACAATGAAACTTTTGAGATGATGGCTCGAGAAGTTTTTTCATGCCTCCACTTATCTAGAATGCACTGGGTCATGGTTCTTGGGGTTCTTTGTGATGTGGGGCCTCTTAGGCATTTGATGTTTGCTTTGGTGCGCTTTTTAAGCTTTTTTTTGCGTATTTCATTCTTTTCTGCAGTCCCGTGAATGAAGTGCTTGCCAGGCTTCCGGCCAAGCGATGCACTAAACTCTTGATAAGAATGGAGAGTGCCAGAGCTATACTTGCAGATGGCCTCATTCACAGCTGTTCCGGCAGCAACCAACAAAGCGTCTGGTTCTTTAGAAGGAATAGACCAAATTACTGAATGGAGACTCTCAGCTGCATTTTGGATTTTCTCGCCTTGGCAACGAATGAGCAACTGAGGGTCAGAAAGGCGTTGGTAGACTGGCAGCAATAAAGCTGCAACATGTGCTGACAGTTTACACGTGTGCGGTGGTGAAGCCTTGCCTTCAGCTTCTGCAGCACGGTACTTGCACCAGCTCAGTGGTCCAGGCAGACCTAATCATGGTGCCACACTTCATCTCTCGAGGTGATGTGATGAAACCTTGCCATTATGGCTTTTCACATCTCATCAACCTCAGTTTTGTCATAGATAGCCATTGCATAATCATTTGTTAGTATTTTAAAGCTTCACCTTCTTTTTACATCTCTAAAACACCTGAAAATTGTGATACTAGGTTTGCCTTGTAATATTTGAGTTCTCAGGCATGCAGCCTGTGTCCAGAATGCCTTTGCTGCCTATTTTTTTTTTATAACCTAATTTTTTTGTTCTACAAGGAACAAGTATGAATTTCAAATCAAGTTCTCTGTATGAAGGAGTTGTGTGGTAGGCATGACAGAACATGTAATTGAATAAGGCCATATACTGAAATGATTACACATCTTTCTTGTGTCATTAGTCTTTGGTCACTTGTCATTAGCATAATTAGGCACTTCTCGATTACAAATAATCACTGAAAATTTTTTGTACAAAGAGAGGTTTATTGCATCAGAAAAAAGGCTCGCACCACGACACCGTAACCCTTCTTTCCAAAAAACGAACATTTATGGGCAGAAAACTGGTGGCGCAGAAATTTTTTTAGCAGTTTATTTAATGACGCGAGTCCGGCATATAAAATCTCTTGCCCCTGCTTCTTGCATGCTCTTTTGCCACTCTAGCCGTGAAATGCATCATCATAGGGTCAGTCATAGAAACGCTGATCCACGAGGCTTTCATTGTCTCAGAACATTCCTAGATGCTCACGGCAATACCAAGCACGGCTCCAAGCACGTATAAATTGCATGACAAAAGCTTACTGACAGCACTCCATATGACCGTGATGTGCGCGGCCACGTGGACAGTGCAGCCGGCGCGTTATGCACTTTGCAGCGGCGTTCAGTGATGATACACGAAATGCACAGCTATGATGACAAAAAAACGGAGCGCAAACAGCTAGCCACTGTTCCGAGCAATCCTTGTCAGTGGAGGGGAAGGGGGTTGTCAAGCTTGACTGTGGGGTCCCGCTGCCTATGCGTAAGATGCCCATCCATGGTTCCGAATAGCTAGCGTGTGAGTTGCTTCATTGCTTGTGAAGAAGCGTATTGCCACGCGTGCGCTAGCGCATCGTTCTTGCCCGCAAATTTCATCTCGCCAACAGCGGAGTTAGGCCTAAAGATGACTCTGATGACGTGCTGCGCTCATAGTAATCTGATCGAACATCTGCTTACAGCTTCTAACTAAAGCGCAATTATATTCTAAGTGATCGTTGAGCCGTGAACACGTCCTGAAGTTGCGATTTTCAACAGCCATGTCTTCGCGAAGCACAACCAGCTGACGACAATCTCCCGGAGCGAGCATCGGGCCAATGATGAGGCGAACCAGAGCAACATGGTGGCCACAGCCAATCAGGGTCCTTGAAACGACATTCAAACATATGCTTTTTGTGCACTTGTTTTTAAAGAGAGGAGCCAGCTTAGGCAGAAAATTTGAACATGAAGAAATGCCCTTTTCAATGAGCCCAGAAGCTGGCTCTTGGCTGTGCCATCAAGAAGCTACAATTTTTTTTAAATCACTATTTTCTCGCGATTTCCAAAATATTTTCGCTACCTAGGTGGGTGAAACGAATTTTCCGAAGCACTACTACGCGGTTTTCAGTGTAGATATTTTTGAATCGATAAAAAAAAGGTTCCAGAAACTGAAAACTTGATTTTTAATAAACAAATTTTTTTGCCATTTTTTGCGATTAGACATGTGCAAATAATCGAATGCTTAGAATATTCGAATGAATAGCAGAGTATTCGAATTTGTTTTGATTAGAATTTCAATTATCGAACATTTCAAAGTATTCGAAGTGAACGAATAGGTGTATATTATTCCGCATGTAACCACCTGTAAAAACGGTTACGCTGCAGTATAGCGGTGCTAAGTTTTGAAAGCACCTACCCAGGGGAAATTTCCTCTGCTGTGAAGCCTCACTTCAAATTTAGAAGGGCCCTGCAACACTTTTTGAGCATGGTCAGCAAACGGTGCCGATTGGTAGTCGAGGCTACTAAGAACAAGGGAGCTAAATATAGCATGGCATGTGACCTGGAATTCACAATAAATTCTCAGTCAGATAGAAATTCCTCTCTTCTTTTGGCAAATAACGCAACAACGTCAAAAATTGCTGATCACAGCCATTGTACTAGCCATTAGCTGATATGAGCATGGGGCACTCGGTCGTTACTGGGGTCGCTGCGGGAGGCCGCGACATGTCCACCCGTACATGCGCGATTGCACTGAAAACCCGCGTATACAAATAAAAAAGAGAGAGAGAGAGAGAGAGAGAGAAAAGTGCTCAAGGTCACGACACGCACGTGATGAATTTTCTCCCGGCTGTGCTTAAGGGGGGAGGTGGCATTGAAAAAAAACTTTTTTATTTATTGACCTACAGCAATGAAATTTTGCATGCATACTCATAAGTGTCTAGAATAGGGAATATGTAGTTTCATCATGATAGCTTCAGCAGTTCTCAAGTTACATAATGCTACACAATCCAATAATGCTACACGATCGTGGAAAGCCTAGCGCTGCAACAAAACATGCCCGGAAGCTGCGAATGGTGTTGATCTTTACTCAAAAGAAAGCTACAGGGTATGAAACTCTTGGAATTTTTTAATAAGTTCTCTTTTTTTTTTTTTAGAGATTATCATGGCTGCCAACACACATTGTCAGAAACAATGGCACGGACAAATCATCGTCTAGAAAAACAACAGGGCCACAAAACAGAAATTGAAGATTGCTGTACCTACAAGCAGTGTTCAGGAAAAAAAAAATAGAATCAAAATCGGTCCAGTCATTCTCGTGCTACTCTTTCCACGAGCAATGCACAATGTCCAAAACACACTTGTGAGAAAAAGCCTGTCGAAGTTTTCGACAGGCTTTTTCAATGAACTTTTTTGTGTCTCATTGATTATTGATGAAAATTGGCACAGACACAAAGAATAACCTCACAGTGCTTCCATAAAAATTTTGAAGCGATACCACGAATACTTTACGAGAAACAAATTATTTCTTCATTGAACCATGTGGAGAGGCTGAGCATGTCATAAAAAAAAAAACTGTATTGAGAAAGCTGTGTTTAAAGTTTCAACTTTTCTTTACGTCTCTAAGACACCTAAAAATTGTGATCTCAGGTTTGTCTTGTGATATTTGACTTCTTTTCATGATTTACTCCTTTTCATGAGTTACAAAGAACAAGTATGGATTTCAAACCAAGTTCTTTGTATGAAGGAGTGGTGTGATAGGTATGACAGAAAAAATTGTAATTGAATAAAACCATATACTGAAATTATTACACACTTTTTTTGTGCTGAAGTTGTAATTAGCATAATTAAGTACATGATTACAAATATTCACAGAACTTTTTTTTTTTTTGGAGAGAGGTTTATTGCATCAGAAAAATGGATCACACCATGTCGGCCTATGCTTTCTTTCTAAATAACAAAGTTATGGGCAGAAGACTGGTGGCACGGGAATTTTTAGCAGTATAATTAATGACACGAACGGGCATAAAAAAATTCGTGCCCCTGATTCACACATGCTCTTTCGCCGCTCTAGCCGTGAAACGCATCATCTTACAGCCGGTCGCGGAAACTCTAATCTACAGCAATTCATTAACCTCGGAACATTCATAGACGTTCGTGGCGATATCAAGCACGGCTCCAAGCACGTCTGAATCGCATCACAAAAGCTTACTGACAGCACTCCATATGACCGTGGGGTGCGCAGCCGCGTGGACAGTGCAGCCGGCGCGTAATGCACTTGCCGGCGGCGTTCGATGACGATGCGCGATATGTGTAACTACGAAGACAAAAAATCGGCACGCACTGCACTTGGCATCGCATTTTCGAATGACGACGCGCGCAACTGCTAGCCGCTGTTTCGAGCGATCCTTGGCAGTGAAGGGGGGGCGGGGGGGGTGACGAGCTTGACTGTGTTGTCCGCTGCCGATGCGTAAAATTCCCGTACAATATTCAGAGGAGCTAGCGAGTGATGTGGTACATTCCTTGCGAAGAAGCACGTCACCAAGAGTGCGCTTGCGCGTCGTTCCTGCTCGCAGTCTCGCTGTCAGCAGAGTTAGGCCTAAAGCCGACTCCGATGACGCGCCGCACTCGTAGACCGCCGCGCGCCCGCTCGTAGTAATCTGATCGTGCATTCGGTGCGGCCACTCGTAGTAATCAGATCACGCTGCCGCTTACAGCTTCGTTGTTTGCGAAGAAGCACGTCGCCATGAATGCGCTAGCGCGTCGTTCCTGCCCGCAGTCGGCGGAGTTAGGGCTAAAGACGACTCCAATGACGCGCGGCGCTCGTAGACCGCGCTGACGCTCGTGGTAACCTGATCGCGCATCCGCTTACTGCTCGTAACTAAAGCGTAGTTATATCTTAAGTGATTATCAAGCCGTGAACACGTCACGAAGTGGCGATTTTCGAGAGCCATGTCCTCGCGATGCACAAGCAGCAGACGACGATCTCCCGGAGCGAGCATCGGGCCAATGGCGAGGCGAGCTGAGGCAACATGGCGGCCACGGCCAATCAAGGGCCTCAAAACGACCTTCAAACATTTGCTTTTTGCTCGCTTGTTGTTAAAGGGAGGAGCCAGCTGAGGCGGGAAAGTTAAACACGGAGAAATGCTCTTTCCGATGAGCCCAAGAAGCCGGCTCCCAGCCCAAGCATCGCGAAGCTATAATTTTCTGAAAATCGCCGTTTTCTCGCCATTTCCAGAAAAATTTTTGCTACCTAGGCGGGTGAAACGAATTTTCCGAAGCACTTCTGCGTGGTTTTCAGTGTAGATATTTTGGAACCAGATAGAAAAAGGGTTCCAGAAACTAAAAACTTGAGTTTCAAAAAATCAATTTTTTTGCCATTTTTCGCGATCCCAAAACCGCGTCCCCCCTTAAATCTTTCCAGGTTTCACTTCAAGCGCTTTCGTCGAAATGAGAAGAGAGAATGCAATTGCAGCATGTGGCAAATCTTTGCGAGTCTCCTCATACAAAACAGATTCTAAAAATGTTCGTGGTTGTTAATTCATAAGGCAATAAGCTTCTTCACTGAATCTATTCCATGGCTACTTGGAAAACTGTTGCAGGGTCCCTTTAAATGAACATGTTATCCTAAAATGGATTGATTATTTTTTAAGCTTAAAAGCTTGTTTTGCCAGCTTATACATTCTAACCGTAGTGAATGATGTTACATATTTTGCAGATTATCACTTGCATCCTACTGAAAGTCAAATCCTGCTATTTCTCAAAGTTGTTTCAACTTCCTTTGAATGGAAAAAATAATGGAAGCTCTTGCATAGAGGCCTTATTCCAAAAAGCAAATATTGTGCAGATTAGTTAGGTCATAATAAATGTGGCCATTTTTTTTATAGGACATATGTTCCATTCGAATTCAATTCAAAATTATTCGACCAAAATCACTATTCACTTCGAATTCGCTTCGAAGCTAAAATTTACTATTCACACAAGCCTATTCGCGATATAAAAGTGGCGTTCCTTTTTACGACTCTGGTCAGATGCAAGTTGAAAACTGAGCTACAAACTCAAATCACAGTGCATTTTTTCACTTTTTTTTCCCGTAAAGACTGTGAGCATAAATCTGAATGTTCCCGACAAGCAACTAATAATAAATTGGAAATCTGAAACTAACTGGAAACTGAAAATCCCCTCCCATCAACTATCGAAACACACTGGGAAGCCTTTCCTACAAGTGCATTGAATATGCATACTTGTGCGCACGTGCCACAAGCATTCCATAATTAACCTCACTTGATTATTGGTGGAGTTTATTGGTGCAAGGGCCAGATACGGCCAAAGAGCGCCAGAGCGATGATAATGAACTGTGCGATATGCAGTGTGGATAAAACAGATGTGACGTGGCTGTAAATGGGCCTAAAAAACAGTCGCTGTAGGTGCGTAAAAATATACATATAGTAAAATTATGGCAATGACAAATGATGTGTGGTATGGAGACATAAAATGGTTTAAAAGTGATACGTATGTGAAATAAAAACTTGGCATGGAGCACCAGTGCCTCGACATAGCCCTTAAAACAAGAGCATGGAGGCCTGGGCTCATTGAAAGCTGCTATCACAGCGGCATCCTCTGAACAGAGGATGCGCTATGAACTTGTTGGGCTAAAAACATTCAATGTTGGGCTAAAAACATTCAATACTGCATCCTTTAAAAAGCTTAGAACTGATTTTGCATCAAAAAGCAGCTCTTCGCCGAGAAACATAATCGGATGTAAAGGAAGATGATAGCGGTATGCTAAAGGAAAATATTTCTTTCTTTCTCTGTCAGCTTCCGGACACTCCGGGAGGACGTGGAGGACGGTTAGCCTCTCACCACATCTACCACAAGTAGGAGGTTCATCGCCAGTCAGCAGAAAGCTATGGGTACCATAAGTGTGTCCTATTCTGAGGCGACACAATAGGACATCAGTTCGCCGTGTTCTCGTAGCGGAGGGCGAGTAACCTAACTGCGGCTTAATCAAGTGAAGCTTATTATTTATTTGTGTGTTCCACAAGCATTGCCAGTGGCTTCGCAGTTTCTTACGTAGGAAGGGTTTTAGGTCTGTTGCAGGGACAGTAGCGGTAGGGTTAATAGCGCGCAATATATTTGACAAGGCCATTTGGTCAGCTAACACACTGCCCTCGATACTTCTATGGCCAGGTACCCAGCAAATAGTAACATGCTGGTTGAACATATACGCAGTACACAGGACGGAATACAACTCAATTACTACTGAATTTCTGAATCAAAAAAGCGATCTTAATGCATTTACGATGCTTAATGAGTCTGTAAATATAATTGATTTTTGTATGTTTGATTTCCGTATATACTTCATAGCCGACAATAGTGCATAACCCTCAGCAGTAAATATACTTGTTTCCGGGTGCAGTACTCCGGATTCCGAGAAGGATGGTCCGATGGCTGCATAAGCCACCCCTGCATGCGACTTAGAAGCGTCGGTATAAAACTCTACGCATGAGTAGTTGGACTGGAGTTCTCGGAAATGCATTTTAATATGTGCTTCTGGTGCATCTTTAGTGATCTCGACAAATGAGGTGTCACAGTGTATATGCTGCCACTGCCACGGCGGTAAAAGTTTCGCTGTGGGCGTAGGACAAAGTTCTAGCAGTGGAACACTCATTTCTTCACTTAAGTATCTCACACGCAAAGAGAACGGTTTTCTCACTGCGGGTCGATTATGCAAAAGGGTGGCAGTGGTCATATCGTTTATAGTTGAATAAGAAATATGCTTGATGTTTGCGCGTACCTTTATAAAATATGTGAAACTGCTATAGGATTGCTGCAGGTGAAGTGACCACTGATACGACTCTACATAGAGGCTCTGGATCGGACTTGTCCTGAAAGCACCGGTTGCAAGTCGGATACCCAGATGGTGAACGGGGTCTAGGATTTTTAATGCACTTGGCGTTGTGGAATGATAAATTATAGAGGCATAATCAAGGCCCGACCCAACAAGGCTTTTGTACAACTTCAAGAGGCACTTTCGATCACTATCCCATGTTGTACGTGATAGAAGTTTTAGGACGTTCATCGCTTTAAAACATTTCATTTTGACATATTTGATATGGGGAATGAACGTCAGCTTAGAATCTAAAGTGGTTCCCAGGAATTTATGCTCGCTGCTCACAGAGAGTTGGTCTCCCTTAATCACAACATTTCGTAGTGGCATTACCCCTCGTTTGTTGGAGAAAAGTACGCAAGTACTTTTCTAGGTGTTTACTTTAAAACCATTCTCATCCGCCCATTTAGACAATTTATTCATTCCAAGCTGCACTTGTCGTTCGCAGATAGACATACAGTGCAGTCCACTTATAACGATATCGAGAAAACCTAAAAATATGATCGTTATAACCGGTGATCGTTATATCTGGACTGCCGCCAAAAAATCGTCGCCGGACGTACCTTTTGTAGCTCCAGGCTTCATTTCGCTATTTTCACCAATTAATAAATATTGTAGATAGTAGGATGTCAAAAACAAGACTTTATTTCTTACTCCGAAGAACCCATCACGGGTTCGCTGAGGAAGAGAGACTGACCGACGGCGGGGTGGGAGCAGTGGGAGGAAGAAAGCACAGCCAGAGGTACACAGCCGGAATGCCAACGAGGCCCCGCCCCGATGCTGCCGCGCCGCTTTGCTTTTCGCTTTTTTTATTTTCTCTCTCTTTCCCGCTTTCGCTCGGCAAGCTACGAGTAGCTTGCCGGCTTGCCGTTGTAGAAGGCGGGGAGCCGCGGAGCGCGGCGCTTTGCTTTTCGCATTTTTTTTTTAAATTCTCTCAGCCTCTCCGCGGTCGACGCGCGGCGAGGCGCGAAACGTGACACAGCTGGCGCCATCTGTAGCGCGTCGCGCCAACTCGCGATGCTATCCTCGCTTTTTGAACGGCCGGGACGCGCTACCGGCGCTGTGCTGCAGTGGCGGCAGATACGTACTCGCCTACGCTAACTTTTCGTCTTGTCTCGGCATAGTTCGTTTCAGAGGAACTTATCAATCTAAATGTTACGATTATTCTGAATGAAACATGCCGTCCACAGCAAACTTTTCATCGTTGTATCCGATATGCGGTGGATAACATATCGTTATATATGGTTTTTCCCCATAGCCCCAATGCATAAAATGAGACTGTTAAGTCGACCCATCGTTATAACCGATATATCTTTATATGTGGTATCGTTATAAGTGGACTGCACTGTATTGCATGATTTGGAACTCATCTGCACATCAACATACACGGAATAAAACATCACGCTTGGAATGACTGACTGCAGGGAGTTCATTTTTACAAGAAAGAGTGTGCAACTAAGCACGCCCCCTTGCGGAACACCAGTCTCTTGGATAAATGATCTAGAGAGAGCATTTCCCACTTTTGCGCGAAAGGTTCGGTTAGACAGATAACTTTTAATTGTGTTTATCATGTTCCCATGGATGCCCATGGCGGCAAGATCGCGTAGAATCTTGAATCGCCATGAGGTATCGTACGCCTTCTCTAAGTCTAGGAGTATCGAAAGTACAAACTGCTTATGAATAAATGCATCTCTGATGTATGTCTCTATGGGAACAAGGTGGTCTATTGTCGACCTACCCTCTCTGAAACCACACTGAAGGGGGTCTAGTATACTGTTACTTTCTAGAAAGTGGATTAAGGGGGGACGCGGCCCTTGAAAACCGAAAAATCGCGAAAAAGTCGGTTTTTGAAAAACCACAATTTCGGGTTGTATGTCTCATAAACTACCTATTCTGTAATTATCAGCACCTAATTCAACCGCAAAGTGCAAAAAAAATACTATTTTCGAGGCCGCCGCGGCGTCCAAAACAGGCGCCAATCCCGAAATCAAACCAAACTTCGCGCGCGCGCCATTCCCGGACCATGCGGTCGTCCCGCACCATCTTGGTGTTGTTTTCACCGTGAATTCTTTCTCTCTCGTTCGCCGCCTTGCAAAATGGCGTCGGCAGCACAGTTGAGACGCTATTGGCGTTTTCCCGCGATGCGATGCGGAGCGCTGATTGGCTAGAGCAGCACATTCATATTTCGCGGGAGAAAGCGTGCCCACCATTGGCTGCTGTGCAGCAGCGGGGGCGGTCGCTCCTCTCGATGGCGCGTCCAGCGCGCTCACTTCGTTGTTGCTCTCTGCTCCGTCCGCCTCGACAGACGTCTGCTTACGAGCCGCTCTTCGCCTTGTGCTATCTTTTCGATCATTTTCTCTCGTTTTTTTTTTTCTTTTTGCACTAGTTCTGTGCCTTTCGTCTTTGTTGTTGCGGGCGATGCGGGCAACGAAGCCGAAGTCAGTGCGGAAGTCCGGTGCGCGGAGGCGCGCTATGCGGCTTGTACGATCATCGAAATTCCGCTATTCTGCTGCGGGTGCCGACTGCGTAGACGTTTGCAGCAAAGGAACTGTGTTGTTGGCTGTCGCCAGTCGAGAATCCGACACATCGAGTGTGGCTGGAGCCGCAAATGCACCGAGTGTTTCCGAGATCGCCGGGCTCGACACGTGCTCCGAATCGATGCCATCCAGTGTGACACCGAGTGCTTCTGATATCGTTGGACCCAGCACTTCGTCTGAATCGGTGCCATCGAGCGTGACACCGAGTGCTTCTGATATCGCCGAACCCAGCACTTCGTCTGAATCGGTGCCGCCATCGAGCGTGAGTGGACCGTCGCTTCATCTGCGGGCGCGTTTCCTAACGAAGGAAGAAATCGATGCGAATGCGAAACGTCGTGACGCCGTTCGCGCTGAACTCGAGTCTACGCCGGCGACGCAGAAGAAATTTCAACTGATGCAGCCGGCTCTTGCACCTGCAGTGACAAGTGAGGGCGAACATTTTTCGCTCGTTCAAATGAACATCTTTAACGTCATGCTCAGCCGCACAGTGTGCAAAGAATGTTTGAAAGGTGCTATGACTGTCCGAGAGAGCACCAAGCTTGGACTTGCAACAAAACTTGAAGTCGTGTGCGCCTCTTGTGGCACCGTCGATAAATTATGGACATCACCCCGCAAAAAGGACACGCAGGCCTTCGATGTAAATGTCCGCGCCATAATGGCTATAAAGCAAATAGGCAAGGGGCAAACAGCTCTTAATGACTTTTGGGCTGCCATGAACGTCTCTTACAGAGGTCTTCACCACAAGACGTTTCAAAAGCACTTGAAAGAGACGTTCAGGAAGCCAGAGGCCACCGCTTTGGAGAAGTTTTATGCTGATTCTGCCACAGCAGTGATCAAAACATATAAAGAAATGGACTCCAGCTTCTGCAAGGACATCACCGTAGTGTACGATGGCACATGGCATAAGCGGGGTCACACATCACACATCGGAGTGGGATGGGTAATTGACTTCTTTACAGGTCTCATCTTAGATGCTGTAGTTCTTTCAAACCACTGCCTTGGATGCCAAACAGGGCCCAAACCTGGAGATGCAGCATACGAAAGCTGGCAGAAGCACCACATTTGCCAGAAAAACACAGGCGCAAAATCGGGAAGCATGGAAGTGGAGGCAGGCTTGACTCTCTTTGGGCGGTCTGTATCCAAGCATGGCCTGCAGTACACCACTCTTGTGTCCGACGGAGACAGCCGTACCTTCGCTGCCCTCATAGAAGAGAATGTGTACGGGCTAGTGCCAATTGTAAAAGAAGAATGTCTGAACCATGTTCAGAAAAGGATTGAAAGTGCTCTTCGAAACATTGTGCAGAAAAGTGATGAGCCACTGAGTGGGAAGGGGAAGCTGACTAAAGCCCTCATTGAAAAGCTGACAGGATATTATGGTTGGGCCCTGAGAAACAATTCAACTGACCTAACAGCCATGCAGCGTGCAGTGATGGCAAGATATCACCACGTCACATCGACTGACCAGGACCCTCACCATGAACTTTGCCCAGAGGGGGCTCAATCGTGGTGCCGCCATAGAGCTGCAGAGGCAAAGCGTGAGCCACAGCCAAAACATAAACACAGCCCACCGGACTATGTCGCTGCAGCTATGCTGCCCATCTACGAAAGACTGTCACAAAAATCGCTTCTTCAGCGCTGCCTGGGAGCGAAGACGCAAAATGCATCAGAATCATTCCACTCCATTCTGTCGTCTCTGATGCCGAAGGAACAACACTCATCCTTGATCGCGGTAGAAACAGCACTGCATGAAGCAGTGCTGCGCTACCATGCCGGCTGCTGCAAAGCAACCCAAGTGATATCGGACTCCATTGGACTTCAAACAGGTCATCTGGCCATCCAGCGAGCTCGTGAAAAAGACGCTTTACGCCTAAAAAAGAATTCTAAAAGACACCAAGAGAAGATGGAGGACAGGCAAAAGAAGAAAAGAGTGTGCCAGGACACTTATAGCTAGTGTGCTGGAGCTTTTTGAAGAAAACACGTGTTTTGAACTTTCTCGGCCTGTTTTCTCAGAACGGATTTTTTGCTAGTTGTGGTGCTGAGGAAAGCAAGAACTCGAAAACCGTTCATCAGATTTGTGTGCCGTTTTTTTTATTCTGTTCCTGAATGACCTTGCAAGGGCGTAACAAGCTCCTTTTTTTGAAAATTGGTGCTGTTAATTTATAATAAACAATTAATTTTTGATGAATCTGGTCATTACTGGTTACATCAAATTCAATGTTGCGTGAAAATTTTGGGGGGGGGGGGGGAAGTTAAAAAAAATGGCTTTGTAGCGCCCTGCGATAGCTATCAAGGAATGACCACAATGAATATCAGCTTTCTACTATGTCCTGAGATTTCTCACGACTTTTCCTCAGGCACCCATGTGAAGCACCCAGTTAAACCTCAATAACTCTAGAACTAAGAAACACAGCTTCGTGAAATTTAGCAGTTGTGCTAGTTTTATTGTAGTGAACAACCCCTGAAAGTTTTATCCAGATATCTTAAAAAATAAAAAAGTTCGGTCTCCAGGGTAGCCTCCCCCCTTAAGCGCCGGTTTATCATTTTCTCATATAGTTTGCATAGGCAGCTTGTTAACACTATTGGCCTGTAGCTGGTGGCCAAGGACGGGTCTTTGCCTTGTTTAAGCACCGGGATGACTATCGCTTCTTTCCATGACAATGGAATATACCCAGCTTCCCACATGGTATTGAAGAGGGTTAGGAGTGTTTTTAGTGCTTCGGGGTCAAGGTACTTGATCATTTCGTACAGTATACGATCGTCACCTGGCGCCGAGTTGTTGCAGTACGCAAGAGATGCCTTAAGTTCAGCAAATGAAAATGGGCAGTTGCAAGTCTCCCTGGACGGACGTTTACATTTAAGGGGTTGCCGCTCTTCGCGTTCTTTGAATCTTAAGAATGTTTCTGTATAGTGTGATGCACTTGAGACATATTCAAAGTGTTCACCTAGGCAGTCTGCCTGCTCCTCGAGGCTCTCCCCTCGGCTACTTACCAAGGGTAGGGAGTGTGACTCCCGACCCATTAACTTGTTTACCCTATTCCAAACCTTCGTTTCGTCGGTGTAAAAATTTATACCGGAGATGTACTTATTCTAACTTTTTTTCTTTGCAAGACGACGCGTACTTCTGGCTTGGGACTTGACCTGTTTGAAATTGACGAGGTTTTCAGCCGTTGGGTAATTTCGGAGTAGTCTCCAAGCTTTATTTTGTCTATTCCGCGCTTTTCGACAATCGTCGTTCCACCATGAGATGAGACACTTATTAGTCATTCCGTTAGTTTGCTTGATACATTTCACTGCTGTGTCAATAATGAAACCTGTTAAGTATGCTACTGCATCGTCTATATTAAAATCAGCAATGTCATCTGCGTCTAAAAATGTAATTTCTTGGAACAGTTCCCAGTTGGCTGACTTGGTGTTCCAACGAGGAAAGTCAGGCGAGCATGTATCTTCTTTTGTTAACTTCAACATAATCGGGAAGTGGTCACTCCCAAAGGGGTTCTTGAGAACGAACCACTCCAGATATGGAATTAATATACTCGAGACAATACTCAGGTCTATAGAAGAGTATGTGTTGTGTGTAGTGCTATAATATGTTGGTTCTTTTTTGTTTAGTAGACATACACCTGATGAAAACAGAAAGTGTTCTATTAGGCGTCCTCGCGCATCTAAACGAGAGTCACCCCATAGGGGATTATGTGCATTCAGATCACCAACGACTATACATGGCGGAGGAAGTTCATCAATGAAGCTTTAAAATTATGTCTTCGAAAGTTGACAGCAAGGAGGAATGTAAATAGAGGTAATTGTTAGTAGCTTCCCGAACAGCACTGCTCGGACACCAACTGCCTCAAGAGAAGTTCGGAGGTTTAATTGTTTACAGGCAACACCTTTATCAACTATTATAGCGACACTGCCCGACGAAGCGGCAGCGTCGTCACGGTCTTTGTGGAAGATGACATATTGCTTTAGAAAGTTTGTTTGTGTGGATCTGAGGTGTGTTTCCTGAACACACAGCACCTTTGGAGTATGTTTATTAAGAAGTTCTCTAATATCATCGAGGTTATGAAGAAGTCCTCTCACATTCCACTGTTATATCTGTGTGTCCATTTTAGATGTGTTTTGTGCTGTGTGCTCAAGGATGGAAAGTTAGCTCATGGACCCTTTCCAGGGGATGACACAAAATTTTTCTTTTTTGGATCGGTCGACGGAGTCGCGCCGATCCTTAGACGCTGGCTGCGCCCTCACGCTCGGTGTTGTGTCCATCGCCTCTTGCGAGGCGCTGGACACGTTTGTTTTGAGGGCCTCACCTCAAAAGACGAGACCTTCGCGGCCTCCAGCCCGGAGGTTGGTGGGTCTTTCTTGGATGGCGGAGCAGCACTGGCTGCAACCGCCGAGGGGGCGAACGGCACCACCGCTGGCTCACTACGCGTGTGCCAGACAGCCGCCGGGGGCAGGCTTGGTGCTGCCCCCTGACGCGCCACTTCAGCAAAGCTAGTTTCTGGTAGGTAGGACACCTGCCTTCGTGCCTCCCTAAATGAAATGTTTTGTTTTACTTTGATTGTGACAATTCCCTTTTCTTTTTTCCAGCATGGGCATGACCGTGAGTATGCGGCATGCTCCCCTTTACAGTTCGCACAGTGAAGAGAGTTTTCACAGGCATCAGATGTGTGTTCTTCAGTACTGCATTTCGCGCAAGTTAGGCAGCCTCGGCAGTTCTGTGAACTGTGGCCGAACTGCTGACATTTGAAACAACAGAGAGGGTTTGGTATTATGGCCTCACTCGAAGCTTGATGTACCCAGCCTCAATGGAGTCGGGCAGTACACTTGAATTGAAAGTAAGTATCAGGTGCTTAGTCTGAACTTCTTTGCCATCACGCCTCATCCTAATTCGTTTCACGTTGATGACATTCTGTTGACTAAAACCCTCCAGGAGTTCAGCCTCCGTCAGCCCTAACAGGTCATCATTTGAAACAACGCCCCGGGTGGTGTTCATCGTTCGGCGTGGGATTACTATTAATTTGGTATCTCCAAATTTCACTAGATTAAGCAGTCTCGTATTGTTTCTGGTCGCGGAGCTCCTACAGGAGGTCACCACTTGCCATTCACGATGCTTTATATCCTGGGCCAAAGATTTCCATCAAAGACTTTGAAACTAAAAAAGGTGAAAGTGTTCGCACTGATTTGCCGGGTGTGTCAGCGTGGATAATGTGGCATCGGGGAAAAAATACTTTCTGGTGACCAAAGAACTGGAAGACTTCATCGGTGTGCCCTCTTTTCTGAGGGTGATCAGGGAGTGAGGGGAAGGAACTAGCCATATGTAAATGTTTACTTTCGGCAACGGCGCCAGCCACCCTCCATGGAGTCCTACAAGGGGACGCTGCAGGGTTTGTAAGTACAGGCCCTGCAGACGCCAGCTGTACGCCACCACTATAACCGAATATGGTGTACCTAAGGTAGGAAAGCCACACAGGGTTAACCGTTGCCGCCAGGAAACACGGAAGTCAATGGAAGTGAGTAGAGTACAGGGAAGATTTAAAGTAAGAGAAAAGACGAAGATGTGAGGTGGAGACAGGAAAAGGCGACTGCCGATTCCCCCGGGCGGGTCAATCAGGGGGTGCTGTCTACGTAAAGCCGGGGCGAAAGGGGTGTGTTGCCGCCACTGGGGGGCCTTAAAGGTCCATTCACCTAGCATTGGCTCAACCCCCAGGATCCCCTTTTCCCCGGACACGGCAAAGCCACGCACGGCTAAATGAGGGAGGGGGTTGAAACTCCCCCGTTAGCTCGGGTCCGTGGTGTCGCTACACACCAAACGCCTACTTGCGCAGGCGCCCCTGCGGGGAATTAACCTCACTTCAAATTTATCATTATGCCATGATAACTAAAGAATTATCACACAAAATTAGGTGACAGGCGAATGGCCTATCATATTTCAAACAAGGCAACCTGAAAAATTCAGGTCAACAACTCTACAGTGTTTCTAAAATAAGCTCAGCGACAATTAGCCCAGCTTGTCCAACAATAGCTAAAAACTAGCAGATGTCACCCAAACCACCTATACTTTTAGCAAGCTAAAATAAACTTTGCTCGTTACATTTTTATTATTTTTATTTAGGAAACATGAAAAGACAAATTAAGATTGGTCACTAACAGTAATTAGTATGACATTCTTTATGTTAAACACTATGGTGACCCCGCTACTAACTGCAGCGGACGATCACCGCGAGTTCACGCTTAGCGAGTCACAGGGCCGCTACTCCGTTTACTCGCGTGTAGCGCACCGCTCCGCGCGCGCTCAACTAATAAGGCGTTTAGCGCGGCGCGGCAAATAGACAGTGTTCTAATGCAAAAATACACAACACTTTATTGCCTCTGGCGGCACCCCGAACAACAGTACAACGTCCGCTCCCGGGACGCGGGTAGCAAAGGCACCCGCACGCGGACGTTCACAATAAGGGAGAAACCGCGAGCACGTCGCAGCTGGCAATGGCGAGCTTTGACACGCCGGTCGGGAAAAGGTCCCTCGCGGCTATGCTGCGCACTCTCACGATGGCCAATGGGCCTGGTCGTGAGTGTTAGGGCAAACCTCGTACGCGTAGGCCTACGGCAAGTGCGGCTCGTTGTGGTACGACCACTTCAAGCACTAGGCACCGCTCTGGGCTTAGCGTACGCTACCGAAGCCAGCACTCAAGTAAACACGCCTGCCGGGGTGCCCAAGGCCACCCCGGGCAAGCTATAGTCCGCGATTCCCAAAGGGGACGCGGACGAAGGAAAACACGTGCTTACCCGGCGCCCACCACGGAGCAAGAGAGCGCTCCCTCGGCGCGCGCGTACCGTGCCCGCACGTGGCGCCATCTATCGCCACGCGTCGTTATCGGAGCAGGAAAAGCAAAAGGGTGTGGCCGTGCGGCGGAATGCCCGCGAAATGGTCGCAGGCGCGCCTCAGATCTCCACATCACTGATAGCCTTTTTTTTTTTTTTTTCAGTTTATTTCTAAAATTGCTGATCTAGATAAATCTCAAGTCCAGGTTACCTGACAATTTCATAGTTTGAAATGGCCTTTTAAAGGACAATGTATAGCTCAGACTCCTTAGTGCAATGTTGTGCTTATTGTATTTGTTTAGCCTTTCCAGATGAAATTGGCATGTGCATTATCCCAAGTATTGCAGCCCTTAATTACAAAACTAACAGTATTTCTGGCAAAAGGACAATTAATATTGTCTTCTCAAGTGTCATTTGGATGTTTAGATTTAAGTTGAAGCAATTATGATTAAGACAGCAACAAATGTGGAAAGTTACAGCTAATTCTTTGGGCACAATCCTTGAAAGTAATCAAGTCCAAAAATCTATTTGAACAATCAGTTATCTCCATATTTCACTCTAGATCGTTTAAAGAGCCCAAAATGGAAAATATGTATGAGCTTGCAATCAGCTGATAATGGCTCATTAAAAAAATGTACCAATTCGCAAACCATAATAGCCAGAAGTATAATCTCAATTAAAAAGAAAAAAAAAAGAAAATAGTTGTGCAGCTCACGAAAATGCTCAAGGAAATGAATAAATCGACAATGCTCGAAATGTCGTCTTTTATTTTTGGCAATTTTCACTACTTACTACGATCATGATAGTGATAAGATCGATATCATTGGTACAGTAAGTACCAGGAATTAAATTAATTTATTTGGTTAAGCCCTAACATTCCTTTTGTCCCAGCAAAAATAGTAGCCTCATAATCAGCTTTGCAATTACACAGTTCTTTCTTGAGATTCGAACCCTCCACTATGATAATTAGGCAAGTTCAACATTCCTTACAGTCATTGTGGCAAGATACAAATAATTAAGAGTGAAACATTCCCTTTGTACCCTCCCAGCCCTAACACGACACTTACCATCCCTGATCTTCTTTTGAAGCTGAGGAGAAAGGGACGACCAGCTTTGGCAGTGAACCACACGATTGGCATTGTGAATCAGAAACCGTTCACACTGCCGATGAATCTTCCGCAGTAAGTCAGTGAAGTTCTGCAGCCAGAAAGAAAACACCAACCCAGCAGTCTCAATGAAGATACATTTAGAGCTCAATTCAGCAAACAAAGGCTTTTACTAAAAATACTGTAAGCATATTCGAGGCTACGTTCACGTAATCTTTTCATCAGCAAAAACAGCATACCCATTTCACTTAGCAAGGCAATGTGATTAACAAATCAAATGTTAAAGCCTGAGGCATAGTTTGCACAAAGCCATTATTGGTCCCAGACTCCCAAGTGAATCGTGGTCAGCGCTGAAGCATGGCTGCATTTTTTTAAAACAGAAAAATTAATACACCGAATTCATTAGTTGCCACAGATGAGCCCGCCCTGCTCACTACTACTGGGCTGGCAGAGACGGGAGGCTGAAGAAAAACATGAGCTGGAGAGAAGAGCCAGTGGCTACAGTGTGCTTCTCTCTTCCAAGACTAGCCCCACCGACCCACTCGCACATGCCCATGGTTTGTGCAGAGGTGTATCACCCGTGACAAAAACAGAACCTGTTCGCAAAGGCCTGAATCAGAGCCTGTCTTATACGATGCAATCTGTCTACAACTGCCATAATCTTATCATCGAGATTGTGCTGTATAAGGGACATTGGACAGATATCTGTGCCCACTCTATGCCTTATGCCTGTCACGCTGTGTCATCAAGTTATCCCATACCAATATAGTACCTCAAGAAAAAAAAATGATTAGCACAAATGACCGTTCCACCCAATGGCCGTTCCTGAAAATCTTTTTTGTGGTAACAATACCGGCAGCATATGCTTTCATCCACTATAAATTTCGCTCCACAAAGTATGTTAGGGCCAGCTGCTGCCATAGGCGTCAGCAGGATTTTGTCTTGAGGGATGCAAACACGTGTTGCATCATGGCACAGAAGGGGGGGGGGCGGGGGGCATTGGTATGGCTTTGGGGGGCGGGGAGTCTGTTGTGTAGCTTGAGGTGGGCAAGTGCCTTTTTTGCACCTCCCTGTCGATGCCCATGGCTGCTGCGAAGCAGGAGGGCTCAGCCGCCGTCACCATCATGCCAGTGCACTCACTTATGACTAAGCTAACAAAAAGAGGAACACAGTCTCATTTTAACTTGTGTTCCTCTGGCACTCAAATTTATTCAGCAACTTCAGATACTTGTACGAGACTATGTTTAGTAAGCTCTGGGAGTGTCAGCCGTGGCCATGATAGAACTTGCACAGCAAGATCAAAGCACAAATTATTGGAAAATCAGAACGGAAGGAAATACAGCCGCTACTGTAGAATTGCCAACATAATGTAATAAATATCACAGCTCACACCTTTGGCATGTCTTTTTAAACTTTTACAGCAAAAGCTGTTATAAGATCACACCTCTGGTCACGCGCGGCGCTGTAGTTGTCTGCCGCCGCCAGTGTCCGTAACCACTAAGGCACGAAATAAGGAAAAAAGCTTAGTAAATAAAATACATCAGAGACACAGTAGGGCTCGAACCTGGGTCTGCTGTGTGCCATCCCAGTATTCCACCACTAAGCCTCGCTGGTGCTTGGGACTAATCGTTCGCAAACTTGCTTCAGGCCGGCTTGATGTAAAAAAATGAATTGCATTAATATGACTAATGAAGCGTTTCAGAAAATCAAAGGAACAACCAGGGCTCATACGATGTGAATAGCATAATGATTAGGTTGTCCATTGCTCCAATGTATTAAAAAGCTTGTTCTTGATCACCTATTCACTGTGGCGCATACCCATGCCCTCCAGGCATAATTCCTGGTCCTCTTCAGCCACTGCAAGAACAACTGGCACAAAATTCCTTCCAAGTGTTAAGTGAATACCACGCTTCTCAAAAGATTGGTGAAGAATAGCGCTGCACAGCAAATGCCAACCTAATACCCAGAATTTATTATTATTAATGCCGAAGTGGGTACCCAGTAAGTGTGCTTGCAGCCGAATGAATGTTTAGAAAAGGCCCTGAAAGGCCGCTATTCTAGCTTTCACTGTGACTGTGCCGCGCCTTCAACGCAGGCTTGGCGTTCTTATTTACTTAAGTTTGCATTTTCCGCATTTAAGGTAACTAATTTCCAACCAAGAAGATTTAAAAAATGCTGTAGTGGAAACTCTCGCATTGCCTTACTGGCAAAAGTAAAGCCAACGCTTGCCCACCCTTTATCTTGAAAATGTGTGCTTTTCAGGTGGTGCCCACTTGGAGATTAGGCTGTTTCAGTCCGTCATTATAAGCATTAGGTTGATTTTAAAATACATAATGTCATTTCTGATGAAAGACTATATACGGTTAACTGGATTGCCAGTTCGGCACCAGTTCACCCATTTGGGCACCACTTAGCTTCAATTGGATGACGATGCATGTTCAAGTGGTTGAACAACAAGTCGCCAATCTACAACTGGCCAGTCAATCAGTCCCAAGCTCTGCCGAAATGGTTCACGAATTGGATATGAATTCGTTTGCCAATTCGCTGTAATTTGTACGTTGCATCATTTAACCATATGGTGTAGTAGCGCAATTTTCACGGGGACGAAGAGGACAAGAACACACGACACTCGCTACACTCGCAACTAATTTTATTTCAGAAGCAACATATCATATATAACCCATAACCCTAGCGACACAGAAAAGAACTACGAACATTGAATCATTCGTAGTTCTTTTCTGTGTCGCTAGGGTTATGGGTTATATATGATGTGCTGCTTCTGAAATAAAATTAGTTGCGAGTGTAGCGAGTGTCGTGTGTTCTTGTCCTCTTCGTCCCCATGAAAATTGCGCTACTACACCATATGGTTAAATGATGTCTCACCAACTAGCCCAGCTCTCAACCCTATTGTACGTTGCAAGTGGTCGTAAAATTCAAGTTGGTGCCAACTGATATTTTTCCAATTGGACCATTGAATTTTTTTGGCACTAAGGAGAAGAGTATTGATGACCTGATATCAAAGTTTTTGCTAAAGCACTGAGGCACCTTAAGAAAATCAGTAATGCAAGGCGAGAGATTGATGATTGATCATTGATTGATCATTCTGCCTGCCAAATTTTCCATATTAAGCTTGCAGGATGTAGCAAAAAATGCTTTCTTTTCTTCACTAAATGCCAATATTTTGCTTTCTCTCTCTGAAATGGCTGTCTGGCCACCATCTTATGATAATTAAAGCTCCACTCTGTAAGGCATAAATTTCACTCATAAACTTTCTTGTTTTACACCAAGCTTTCTTTGGATGAATTTTTTTTGGCTACAAGCCATTGTACCTAGCAACAATCAAGCCTGTTTGTTCTCCCTAATGTTATGTGCATGCTTCCCCATGGCAACAAGAAACCTTTGCATTATGAATGCAACCATAAAAAGAAACCATAAAAATATACCTTTCATGAAATTGAAGAAAGATTTCGCACACACAACCATATTATATGAGACAAATGACAAGCCAGAGGTGTGAAAAAGCAAATTGAATATCAGAATTAAAGTTATGGTGCACTGAGGAATTTGGTGTTTATTTATACTTATTAACAGCACACTATTGTGAGTTATAAAATGCGAGGTAATGTCTTTCACCCGTAAACACGTAAGCTCTGAATTCTCCTATTACTTGAACAATACCATGCTTTCCCACACTTCTTCCTACAAATACCTAGGTGTTCTTCTCACAGAGAATCTTTCATGGGCCTCACATATCGAGTCTACCTGTGCCAAAGCATCACGTTCACTGGGCTACCTACGTCGCAACTTGAGAAATTCCCCTACTAATATTCGAAAACTAGCCTTTCTTACCTTTATTCTGCCAGTATTAGAATTCGCCTCAGCAATTTGGTCTCCTCATCAAAACTACTTGATTATTATGGTAGAAAAGATTCAAAATAGAGGTGCCCGCTTCATATCACGAAACTACGACATCACGTCAAACATAACGCAAATTAAATCAGACCTTCAGCTGCCGTCATTAGATAGCCGTCGCAGTATTGCTCTTCTCTGTCTGTTCCAGAAATATATTACCTCTAATAAACGAACGCGGCTTCAGCTTCAAACACCTCACTCTTTTTCACGCATATTGCATAATCAGTTCAGCTTCATGCGCATATACGGGTCAACTAATGCATTCAATTCATCACCACTGCCTCGGGCCGTTCGTCTTTGGAATGACCTCCCTGAGTGCATAGCCTCCATATCTAATCCCGATACATTTCGCCGTCAGCTACTCACTCTGTTCACCATGTGACCCTGTTTTTGTATTCTGAGTGCATTCCGTAACGGTGCTTTATATTCCCCTTGTCTTTTATTTTAAAATGTATCCCTCTGTCGCCATGTTCATATCAACAAGTGCTGTATTCCCTCAAATTTACCTCGCCCTGTATAGCCTAAAATGAGATCTCATTTATATATATATATATAGTTTTCGTTGTTTTTGCACTGATCCTGCCTGTAAACGTTACCTGTCTGTACCATTCCGATTCCTCCCCCCCTTACCCAATGCCCTGTTTTGGGGCCTGTAAGGTTTTTTTTGAATAAAGAATAAATTCTTGCTTTTACGACTCTACTGTTATGCCAGAGAGCAAAAAATAAGCCAGCAGAGGATATTCTCGGCCATTAAAAAAAATCGTTTATCAGAAAGCTTTGTTGAAACTTTTGTTGCCAAATGCTATTAAGGGGGGACACGGGTCTTGGCGACGAAAAAAATGCCACAAAAATCTATTTTTCAGTTTCGTGATTTTCGTTATCTTCATATCATCCCGCACGTGTCAGCAAAAAATGAACTCGAAAGGACGCGTCGTTGAGCCAAAAAATGTCGTGTTTATTCATCCCAGCCCTTGGCGTCGCTTACGAAATCGCCAAAAACAGCCCTCTTTTGCGTTGCTCGGGTCACACTAACCACTCATCGGATCGAGGCCATCTTAGTCTCGTTTGAAAGAGCTTTTGATGAGCTCACTTTCCCGCCAGGAACGAACCTTCAATGCTGCAGCCAGTCTGCGCATCCAGGCAAAAACAAGCGACAAAACTGTGCGGTATCATTGGTCCATTGCAGTCACGTGAGTAAACAGTGGCTTGTGATTGGTGCGTGGGAACTGATAACACTGGTGATCACGCTCGCGCGGCCACAAACACGCGCGTTTTTACCGCCATTTCGGAAGTTTTGTAGTTTTGCGATCGAAATCGAGATGCCGAAACGAGCTTTAAAGTTCCGCACACTTCAGGAATTCGGCAAGCGACGAAAAAAATGTGCTGCGCAGCCCAAGGAGTCATCGCAGCCAGCGCAGGCTACCTCGGCAGAGCCGAGCGGGACAGGAGACGGGCAGTCGCCGCGATGCAGCAGCCCGACACAAAGGCAGCCTTCGATCGCTACAACTTCTACCTGTGGAGACACGTGCTCAGAATGCCATAAATCCTCGCAACTGCCAACGAAGATATCTGAAGATCTCGGCGGAAGAGTGCAATGGATTACGCGACGAAGCGGGGTTGCTACACAAGCGATCGCGAGGGCGACCACGGTGCCGTCGGAATCAGCTGATTGCAGTGATACTTCAAAAAGGCACCAGGAAACAACGCCGCCGCTTGTGATAGCAGAGAGACAGCAGAGAAAATTTAGATACTAGCATGAAGTTGCACATTTGCACTATTTGAACACTCAGCAATATACAGGTTCAATTATAGCTCTTTTGATGCATTACTTTTTATGCAAGTCACATCCCGAATCCATAAAATAGGAATAGTTGTAACTGTTTTGGATTGATGTTACAAAATGTAATTACATATTTTCAACCAGTGTACAAAGCTGAATATTCCCTGAAAAATTCATGTCTCTAGGCCTAGTACTAATATATTTCACTATCGGGTCCCATGTCCCCCCTTAAACAAAGAATAGACTGGCCACGCTGTCACACTATTTGAGGCTTACATGAAGATATAGTAGTCTTAGGGTTCTGCAAGTAATCAGAATGAATGCAGCCCCTCCCTGTTTTCTTTTATTAACTTACAGTTCTCTATAGTCTAAATAATAAATCTTGCACTGCATTTGTATATGACAAAGTTTCAAGACACCCCCTTTCACACTTTGGCAGTGTAGTTATTGCACAACTCATCATTATGCAAATTACATTTTTGCAGCGACCATACAAAGTGCTTTTTATCTTTGTTAGCAAGTGCCATTTGAAATGCCTGAGCAGGAATTTTGAAAGTTTTAGAAGCAGAGTTTGCCTAGTCAAATTTTGTTGCCAATAAACTGTTTATTAACATTGCTTAAGAGACACTTGGAAAATACTCTTTTCATAATTAGCAAGTGCACTTCCCTGTGCTGTATATTTTCCCAACTAATGACCACACCTATCAACCTTTAGGTGGAGATGAGGTTCTAGCCTCATTCACTGGGGCTTGACTAGTGCACATGTTCATGTCAAGAGAGCAAAGTCTACATTTTCCAGGTTACAGCGCAAGCAAACTGTGCTTGAACATGCTTTTGCTAGTAAGTGACGAGTCGCCATTAGTTGGACAAACTACATAGCAAAAAAGCAGTTTTAAATTCTGAAAAGGGCCTACCTAAGCTTCACTAGTGGCTCATGATATACTTTTGTCCACATGGTGAATTCTCTGTACACGCTGGTTCACCATTCAACCAATACACCACTTTAATTAACAAAAGAAGTGGTAAGACTGCTTCAAAGTGCCTGAAAGGCATTGCTTCATGCTGACTGTGGGCTGCATGTGTACTGGTACACTTAAGGCCATTTCGTAACAAGGTTTGCATGCAGGTTGCATTTTCTTTTGCAAAAATAAAAAAACACTTCTGTATGTCTAATACTTTAAGCAAAAACATTGCTTAATGCATTTATTTTGCCATTATTTTTTTCGGTCAGGTTTTAGGTAGGCTTGGGCAAATAGTGAATTTTAGGTTCGAAGCGAATTCGAAGCAAATGGTGATTTTGGTCGAATAACTTCGAATTGAATTCGAATAGTGTATATATCACATATTATAAAACAAGAGGTACATATTTGTCATGACCAAACTAACCTGCACGACATTTTTTGAAAATTCAAACAAGGCCTGTACAAATGCCTTTTTTTTGCATTAAAGAAAGTAGAAACAACTTTGAATAGTAGCAGAATTTGACTTCTCATAGATGGTAGAGCGCAGCTCTACCATCTATGGGAAGTCAAATTCTGCTACTATCTATCTATCTATGGGAAGTGACAGTCTGTAAAATAAGGTAGGTTTTAAAAGTTGCCATACTTAAAGAATATAAGTCAGTTTAACGAGCTTCTCAACTGAAAAAAAATTAACTGATTTGAGAGTGACTCCTTTATATAATTTTGAAGTGGGGCTTCACAGTAGTGCAGAATTCTTTTGATTAGGTGTTTTAACGACTCAGCACCAATTCACAACAGTGAAGCCCTATGCGCATGGACAGGCTTGCACTGCTTTGCACCTCACTCCTTACAATATGTTACATGCGGACTAATAGGCACCTATTCGCTTGTCTCGAATAATTCAAAATTTCAAGCGAAGGCAGCCCGGCCCGGCCCGGCCCGGCCCGGCCCTGCCCTGCCCTGCCCTGCCCTGCCCTGCCCTGCCCTGCCCTGCCCTGCCCTGCCCTGCCCTGCCCGGCCCTGCCCGGCCCGGCCCGGCCCGGCCCGGCCCGGCCCTGCCCTGCCCTGCCCGGCCTGCCCTGCCTGCTCGCCTGCCTACCTGCCTATCTAGCTTTTAATAACTTTTAGCTCTCCTGGCCGTTTCGATAATGGTATCCATACCGAAAATTGGTATATAATAACATGACTGTATGATGAGTATAAGTGACCAGTCATACCATGAAAATTATGATATATATGTCATGATATACATTTTATGGTGTTCCTACTCTTCGGTGGTTTCGTTCTATGACGCATTGCAAAACTGGTATGGTATGGGTATGACATGACTGCATGGCGAAAAAGATGACAGACCCTAATGTGGAAATCATGACGTGCATGTCATTTAGGTCATGACTACACACCACGCTCATGGTGCGCTCGCGGTCGTTTCACTAGCTTCACATATACCGAATTTGGTGTTCTGTGACATCAATGGTTGACTGGTGCAAACATAATCATCGCATGCATGTCATGTAAGAACATGACTACATGCCACGATCATGATGCGCTCGCAGTCGTTTCGCTAGCTTCACATATACCAAATCTGATATTACGTGACGCGGACAGACGACGAAGTTAAATGACATGTTCAAACATTGTAATAATCGCATGTAAATCATGTAGGACATAATTCACGTCTGCCTCATAACATGTGTCGATTTTAAAGTGACATACCAACCTTCCTCATTCGTGCTTTGCATATCATCGATTCTCCCTGTGTGGGATATGCCAAATTTTTTAACCATTTGAATTCAATTCAAAGTGAATTCAAATACTGCATTATTCGTTTTGTAAAGGGGGTTTATTGAAGGACTCAGCAAGCGGGTGGTAGTCCTAAAGGAAGGCAGGCGAACCCAGATGACGGTGCTTGATCGCCGATCTCGTGCCTTTTTCTTGTGCTGATGATAGCTGACCTGATGGTATCAACGTCTTTCTTTTCACTACAATTACCCCCGGCGAAAAAGTTGAAGCCATCCTGGCGATCTAACACGTGGGGACAAGCAGGTCAAAGTACGGCTTCAGACGGTTTACGTGAACGATATCACGTCCACGCCGACGACGGTCGCTCGGTGGCGTGAGGGGTTCAATGGCGTAGTTCACGGGTGAAGTACGCTCGACCACGCGGTAGGGACCATGATAATTGGAGAGTAGTTTGGGTGATACATCAGGGGCGCAGGGCGGTACATGAAGCCATACAAGTGCTCCAGGAACGAACGTTGGTGCAGAACGATGGTGGTCGTCACGGATCTCCTTCTGGCGCTGTTGGTCAGATGTAGTAAGCCGCTTGGCTAGCTTGCGGCACTCTTCTGCGTAACGAGCGGCTTCCGAGACAGGCTTGTATTCGGAGGGATCTGGCGAGTATTGCAGTAAAGTGTCGATGGTGTGTGATGGTTCGCGACAGTACAAGAGAAAAAATGGGGAAAACCCGGTAGTGACTTGCGTAGCGGTGTTATACACGTATGTAACAAATGGGAGAACGAGGTCCTAGTTTGTTTGATCAGAAGCGACATGCGTAGCGAGCATGTCCCCCAGAGTACGATTAAACCACTCAGTCAAGCCGTTCGTCTGTGGGTGATAGGCTGTACTCTTCCGGTGAACCATATGGCACTGTTGAAGAAGTGCTTGCATTACATCGGAGAGGAAAACACGCCCTCGGTCACTGAGGAGTTCTCGAGGAGGACCATGACGAAGCACAAAACGATTGAGTATGAAAGTTGCGACGTCTTGTGCTGCAGCTGTGGGGAGAGCAGCAGTTTCAACGTACCGTGTTAGATGATCCTCTGCTACGATAGCCCATCGGTTGCCTGCCGTTGTCAATGGTAGTGGTCCATAGAGGTCAATTCCTACACGGTCGAATGGGTGGTCTGGGCACGAAAGTGGGTGCAATGAACCTGTTGCAGGATGTGGCGGGCTTTCCGCCGGTGACATTCGTGGTAGCCGCGAATGAACTGGCGGACGAAGGTAAACATTCCACGCCAGTAATAACTTTTTCGTAGGCGCTCGTAGGTCTTGAAAACACCGGCGTGAGCACATTGCGGGTCGCAATGAAACGACGTGCAGATAGTAGAGCGCAGCGTTCGGGCAATGACTAGTAGACATTTCCTAGCATCTGTTGAATAGTTGCGGCGGTACAAAAGGCCATCCCGAATACTGAAGTGCGGAGCCCGGCAGTGAAGGGTTTGAGTGGTTGGAAGTGTCGGTTCATCGGATAACACATCAAGAAGCGAAGCAATCCATCGATCATTGCGTTGTGCAGAAGAGATGGTGTCCTCGTCAAGAGCTGACAACGTGTTGCCCGAGGAAACAGATGCAATGTCTGGGGATAGGGGAAATCGCAACAGTGCATCAGCATCGGTATGCTTGTGGCCAGAACGATATACAACGCGAATGTCCTATTCTTGAAGCCGAAGAGCCCAACGGGCAAGACGACCCGATGGGTCCTTAAGCGAAGATAACCAGCATAATGCGTGGTGGTCCATTACTACATCAAAAGCACAGCCATAAAGGTATGGGCGGAACTTGACAAGCACCCAAACGATCGCGAAGCATTCCTTCTCGGTGACGCTGTAGTTTGATTCAGCCTTGGTAAGAGTTCTGCTGGCGTAGGCGACGACATACTCGGCGAATCCAGGCTTGCGTTGCGCGAGAACCGCACCGAGGCCGACGCCACTGGCGTCGGTGTAGACCGCAGTTGCTGCCGTAGGATCGTAGTGACGCAGTATTGGTGGCGAAGTGAGGAGACGACGAAGGGTACAGAAGGCTTGGTCACACTCAGAAGACCATGATGAAATATCAGTGGTGCTGCCTATGAGTTTGGTCAAAGGCGCAATGATAGAGGCGAAGTTGCGCACGAACCGGCGAAAGTAGGAGCATAACCCCACGAAGCTCCGTAACTGCTTCATAGTCGTTGGTTTGGGGAAGTCGGCGACAGCACGTAACTTAGCCGGGTCTGGAAGGATACCGTCCTTTGATACGACGTGCCCGAGAATCGTAAGTTGCCGAGCAGCGAAATGACACTTCTTGAGGTTGAGTTGGAGCTGAGCATTCTTCAGGCACGTGAGGACGTGTTTGAGGCGCTCGAGATGTGTTCCAAAGTCTGGCGCAAAGACGACTATATCGTCGAGATAGCAGAGACAGATTTGCCATTTCAACCCCGAAGAACCGAGCCCATCATGCGCTCGAAGGTGGCAGGCGCATTGCAGAGGCCGAAGGGCATGACATTAAACTCATACAGACCGTCCGGTGTCACGAACGCTGTTTTTGGTCGATCGCCATCTGCAAGGGGGACCTGCCAGTACCCTGAGCGCAAATCTAATGATGAAAAAAACTCGGCACCTTGTAAAGTATCAAGGGCAACGTCAATCCTGGGTAAAGGATACACGTCTCTTCGAGTGATCTTATTTAGGTGCCGGTAATCCACGCAGAAGCGAACAGAACCATCCTTTTTTTTTTAACGAGCACTACAGGTGAGGCCCATGGACTTTGTGAAGGTTGCATGACGCCACGTTGCAGCATATCGTTCACCTGTTCGGTAATAACTTGGCGTTCCGCCGCAGAAACACGATATGGTCGCTGTCGTAGTGGCGCATGGGAGCCGGTATCGATGTAATGTAGAGTGGTAGAAGTGCGGCCAAGTGAAGGTTGAACAACATCGAAAGATTCGCGGTACTGGTACAGCAGTTGGAGGAGTTCAGATCGTTCAGATGGTGACAGTCCGTCTGCGATCGCCGAATCGAACACTTTTGAAGCCTGTAGATGAGAGTGGTTAAGAGCACTAACGGCGACGAGGTCACTTTGGGATGATTCTTGCGGCACGGTAAAAATTTGCCCGTTATCAATGAGCTGTACGCATCCAAGAGACTCGCCCTTAAACAGTTTGATGGTATGCGGAAAGGGATTGGTAAGGCAGAGAGCACTGGCTCCATTAGAAATTGAGAGGGCTGAATAAGGGAGCAGAAGTGGTTTCCGACTTAGAAAGAGGCTTGATGGCTCGAAAAATGCTACTTCATCACGCATGCCGTCAGAGACCACAGGGAGCAAAACAGCTGTTGTCGGTGGAATGTCAGTGTCTTCTTTGACAACTAGCTTGTGCGCAGCTTGATTAGTGTGGTCGTAGGGCTGGTCGAAGAACGGAAGCAGTTCAAGTTCGGAACGGGCACAATCTATAACGGCACGATTACGGGATAGGAAATCCCAGCCAAGTATGATGTCATGAGAGCACGAGGAAAGGACGATAAACTCAACAATGTAGTGGTCCTCCGCAATTCTGAGTCGGGCAGTGCAGGCGGCTATAGGTCGAACAGGCTCTCCATTTGCTGCACGTAAGAACATATCAAGTGGCATGGTCACCTTTCGGAGCTTGCGGCAAAGTTTGGCGTCTATAACAGACACAGCGGCACCGGTATCTACAAGAGCGTATGCATGGGCGCCGTCTACAGAAACTTTGACGATATTTGACGGCAAGGTGCGAGGACTTGAAGATTTCGATAGCGCAGTTCTTGCCCCTTGAACTGCGACGGCTAGTTTCCCTCATTTTGAGGGGCTGGTCGTGGACGCATGGGTGACAAGGAGCATCGATTGGGTGAAGGTGAGCGACGAGACGAAGTTGCTGGATAGTCACGGGAAGACGTGTTTGACTGACGATCCGAACTTTCATAACCAAAAGGTGGTCGGTCCATGTGGTTGCTTCGTGGTCGGACGTCTGTGTAGGCGGGCACGCGACGACGGCAGTATCGGGAGATATGGCCAGGTCCGCCGCACGCAAAACAGATCGGCCAGTTATCGCGCATTCGCCAGGCATTTGCAGCAAGGGGCGCCGCCCACGCGGCATACGGCTGAGTCGAGGCTGTGGTAGCGAGGGAAGGAGCCCATGCGATGGAAGACTGAGTAGGAACGGTGACATGCGGCAGTCCATTGAACGGCGAGGGCTGGTGTGGCTGCTGCCTCTTTACTGCGTCAGCATAAGTAAGAGGCGCGGCGACAACTTGCTGCTGAAAGGGCACTGGCATAGCCTCGGCAATCTGGTCCTGAAGTGCATGTCGGAGCATGGGAGCTAACGGTGTCGGTGGTTGCTCTTGCTGCTGCTGCGGGAGCTCTTGGCGCTGACAAAACGGCAGGAGGGAAAGCTGACGTGCGACCTCCTCACGCACAAAGTCTTTCATTTGTGCTAGAAGGCGGGAGTGGTCAGGTACGACGTCCAGTGCAGCGAGTGGTTGGTTAGGCTGAAATGGACGACGGGTGAGAGCTCGTTGCCGTCGCAATTCGTCGTAGTTCTGGCACAGAGTTACCACTTCAGACACCGTGCCAGGAGACTTCGCCAGGAGCATTTGAAAGACGTCGTCATCAACACCTTTCATAATGTGCTGGATCTTGGCACTTTCGCTCATTGCGGCATCGACGCGCTTGCAGAGATCGAGTATATCTTCGATATAGGCGGTAAACGTTTCGCCAGGTTCTTGTGCCCGTGAGCGCAGGCGTTGTTCGGCACCCAACTTCCGCACGGCAGAACGACCGAAAACCGAGGATATTGCCTGCTTGAAAGTGGCCCAGTTCTCGAACTCTGATTCATGGTTTGTGTACCACAGTTTCGCCACATTAGCCAAGTAAAAGTTGACGGTGCTCAACTTAGCAGTGTCATCCCACCTGTTTGGTCCACTGACTTTTTCGTAGGACGACAGCCAGTCCTCGACGTCCTGGTCTTCGGCGCCGGAAAAGATCGGGGGGTCTCGCTGGTGAACCGGGCCGGGGCAAGTAGGAGCCGCGAGAGGTGCTGTCTGTTGGGCAGCGTCAACTTGCATGGTCGACGGCAGGGTGCGGGATCGGAGTTCCAGGGTGTAGGTGATGCAGTTACCCAGCACGATCCACCAAATGTAAAGGGGGTTTATTGAAGGACTCAGCAAGCGGGTGGTAGCTCTAAAGGAAGGCAGGCAAACCCAGATGACGGTGCTTGATCGCCGATCTCGTGCCTTTTTCTTGTGCTGATGATAGCTGACCTGATGGTATCAACGTCTTTCTTATTCACTACAGTTTGAATATTCGAACTATTTGAATATTTGCCGAGGCCTAGTTTTAGGTGCTGAGTGACCCACCAGTAGTCGGTCATTGGGTATATCCTCTGGGTGTGTTGCAACCCACTGGTGGGACACCCGGTTATGACTTTCTTTTGCTGCAACAAGATGGCACTGTCACTTTTGTAACCGGTGTTGGTGCCTCTACTTAAAAGATGCAAAGCTGTTGTTTGCCTTCTTCACGTGAATCTATGTTTAACTACAAAGTGCTTGCCACAAGAAAATACATGTAGTCAGTTTCTGTGATAAGTGATTTTCTTTCCTCTGTGCTGCACTTTCTTTTCCAGAGGTAAAAGGCACGAGCCTCCATTAGGCACGCTCAGAAGTTTTGGAGCAGTAGTTAAAACTGATACACTTAGTCCAACAGCTCATATTTCAAAAATTGTGGTAAAATTCGCAAGCAACACAACAGAAATATGTGCTAGCACTCAATTCCTCAGAAACTATTATGCCCCTGATGTCCCATGCAATAGACAATATATATTAGTTGCGATTTCGAACATCAGACAGCAGCACATGATGGAAAGCTCCTGTGCACGAGTCATCAGACAGCAGCACATGATGGAAAGCTCCTGTGCACCAGTCAACGGTGGGTCACGCCACATACAAAACAAAAATTCGATTGATTTGATTTGTGGGGTTTAACATTCAAAACCACCATATGATTATGAGAGATGCCATAGTGGAGGGCTCTGGAAATTTGGACCACCTGGGGTTCTTGAACGTGCACCCAAATCTGAGCACATGGGCCTACAACATTTCTGCCTCCATCGTAAATGCAGTCGCCGTGGCCGGGACTCGATCCCGCGACCTGCAGGTTAGCAGCCGAGTACCTTAGCCCCTAGACCACCGCAGCGGGGCCACAAAACGAAAATTCTTATTGAGTGTATCGAGGGTCACCAGTGGGTCATAGCCTTTAATATCATACAAGTACTTTTTCTGGGTGTGTGTATCCTCATGCAACAAAAATCATACCTCTACGTTCAAATGTCATCAAGTTATTGCAGCCACAAGCAGATAAATACCCATAACTTCGCAGCCGCATAAGTCGACCACAGGTCGTGACGTATGACACAATGAACATGTTAAGGCAAACAATGCTTAAAATGCAGTACTTGCATTGTCAGCAGATTACAATGCATGTAGTAAAAGCTATGTGCTTATGTGCTTTCAATCATGAGTTGAGTCTTCATTAAGAATGACTGCCTTTGAGATTAAAGGTAACCTTTGCCGGTAGCAGCAGGGGGGGCACAGAATTTTTTTTACTGTGAAGGTGGGGCACCTACAACAAGAGAGTTCGTTCGAAGGAGCAGGGAGAAGCCGAACTTCCGCGTTGTGTTTTGACTGAGTAAGGGTGGGGTGGGGGGAGCAGCACCAGCAGTGCTACTTTGGTAAAGCAGATGCATTGATCAGTGTCTGGATCACCAGAAAGGAGTAAAAGTTAGCCGTTAGTTCATTTATTGGTGCAAAAGTTGATTTAATTTGATACGTGAAGTGTAACATCCCAAAACCGCCATATGATTATGATAGATGTCTTAGTGGAGGGCTCCGGAAATTTCCAGCACCTGGGCTTCTTTAACATGCACCCAAATCTGAGCATATTATTGGTGAGAAAGTGATGCTGCAGAAAAGAAGAGAAAGAGGAAGGATCCCACAGCACAATGTAAAAAAATATTGGGGCTCTGTAAAGTCAGAAAGTATGAGAAACCCTGTTCCAGGACAAAAAATCCCAAAGACACACCTCCCAATTCCCTGCTGTTCATGAACAATCACATAGTAGTGTGCATAACAAGTTAATGAGACAAGCGGCAACTTCGTCCCAACACCTGCGTACAATTTAAAAGTAAAGCAAGTCTGGCCATCACTAAGAGGAAAAAAAAAAAACATAGCAAACTCACTTGTGTCCACTGCATTTGTTGGCTGTCATCTTCAGGCAGCAGACGGGCAAGGGCGATGCACGACAAACAGGCCGCATCAGGGGTCAGTCCTTCCACTGCTGCCAGCAATGTGTCTTCAAGAGCAGTGATGTTCCAGCTTTGGCCCTGAGTAGTGAAGGCCAACTTCAAGTCATTGCGACCATGACCAAAAGTTTCTAAGATTCCCTACCAAGTCCTTCAAGGCATACAGCTCCCCAATGTTTAGATGCAGGTAAGTGCAGTACACTTATATCGATATCCAAGTGCCAACAAAATCCCATCGTTACAACTGATAACTGTTATAAGGAAGTTGAGTAAATGACAAAAGAGAAGTCAAAACATTTTAATTCCATGCAAATAAGGTGGTATAGTTATGTGCTATTGTTTGTAGACAAGCCATAGCCTATCAGCTATAATAGCTTCATACAAAGCCTAACATAATTTCCTCAAGAGCATCAGAGTGCTCCACTAGCTGACCAGGAGGTCCTTCGGGAAAATAATGTCCCAGATGGACTGCATCATTCGTAACCGTCCTACGATGAGAGTGCCCGACTAGGCAGCTCAGCCACGTCGTCTGAGTCACCGCTCTCACTGCTGTCCGCCACACATACACAACTAACAATCACCTCATTACTGAGGCACTCGGACGTTGCCACAACACCATCAGCATAAAGTAAGAGATCCAGACAAGACGCATTTTCATTAAGCACTGGCCACAACTCCGCCAGCTCTTCCCTGGTGCAGCTCTTTCCAGGCCTCTCCTGGAATCGCTTCGAAATTTCGCAAGGAAAGCTCCTCCTCCACTTGCTTCCTCGCAAAAAACACCATCAGCTTGTTTTTTCTGAGGGTGTGGAACGGGTGTGGGGTGCACAACGCTGCATGCTATAAGCATGAAGAGCCATTTTTGGCGCGCACTGTAGCCGGATTCAATCACTATATCGGATACTGCGGCAACACTAGATCATCGCAATAAGTGATTCATCATACCATAGAAAGCCTATAAAAAAGTGAACGGTGCCCTCGTTGTTCATAGCTATATCTGATATATTGTTATAGGTGGACTCATCTGTAACTCAATGCTTCAGACTTGGTTTCAGCTTCAGTACTTAAGTGTTCTTACTGCACTATGTATGTTGCAGCACAACACCGAACAAAAGCAAAAGTGCTAACTAAAGCCCTTTTATATTGGAATACTAGTTGGCATCACAAACATTGGAAAAAAGTAAATGATATGTAGTGAAGAGGAATGCTCACTACTGCAGCGACATCGACACATTGGCTCAAGGCGCGAGCTAGGACTGCCTGGTTGCTGCTGCGACGATGCCCGTACACCCAGCCAGCTCTTGCTGCTTCTGTCCCGACGCTGCTACTCCTTTTCGTCTTGCATTTACATTATATTTATTGTATTGTATGCGTATTGTATGCGTATGTCACAAAAGGCAGAATGAAGTCCCAATCAGAGTGGTCTGAGGCAACATACTTAGATATCATGTCGCCAAGGGTACGGTTGAATCTTTCCGTCAAGCCATTCTTTTGGGGATGGTAGGCGGTGGTAGTCCGGTGAATGATACGGCATTCGGCAAGGAATGTGCCGACTTCGTAGAGGAATACACGTCCTCTGTTGCAGAGAAGTTCATGCGGTGCGCCGTGATGGAGAATGAAGTTCCGCAGGAGAAAAGATGATACGTCGCATGCTGTGGCAGCAGGCAAAGCGGCTGTTTCGGCGTATCGCGTCAAGTAGTGGACAGCGACAACGATCTAACGGTTTCCGGAAGCCATGAATGAAAAAGGCCCGTACAGATCAATTCCAATGCGGTCGAAAGACCTGGCTGGGCAAGGAATTGGCTGGATTGAACCAGAAGTATGATGAGGCAGAGCTTTCCGTCGTTGGCACTGCGGGCATGACTGAATGTACTTGAGCACAAAGGTGTACATGCCTCGCCAATAAAACCGGGACGAAAGCCGAGCGTATGTTTTGAAGATGCCCGCATGTGTGCACTGAGGGTCAGCGTGGAAAGCTGAACATATTGCAGCACGAAGATGGCGAGGTATGACCAGTAACCACTTTCAGCCGCCAGACTTGTAATTCCTGCGATGAAGGAGGTCATAGGACTTCTCAAAGTGAACTGCTTGACGGCGCAATGTTCGAGAAGATGGAGAAGTCAACGGGTCAAAAAGGAACCGCAGAAGAGCGCTGATCCAGTCATCCTTACGTTGCTCAGACGCCATGTCAGAGTTTGCTGGAAACGCAACCATTTTGTCCACGGCAGAAAGACAGAGCTTTCCGATGATACAGGTGAACAAGATAGGGCGTCGATATCAGTGTGATGTCAGCCAGACTTGTAGACAACGCGCATGTCAAACTCTTGCAGCCACAAAGCCCAGCAAGCTGAACGGCCGGAGGGGTCCTTCAATGTGGATAACTAACAAAGTGCATGGTGATCAGTGACTACATCGAAAAGGTGACCATATAGGTACGGTATAAATTTAGTTAGAGACCATATAATTGCCAGACACTCATTCTCTGTCAGAGAATAATTCTTCGCTTTGGTGAGGGTACGGCTTGCGTATGTGACTACATACTCCTAGAATCCCGATTTGCACTGCGCGAGCACAGCGCTGAGTCCAACACCGCTGGCATCAGTGTGTACCTCAATCGGAGCAGTCGGGTCGAAGTGACGCAAGATTGGCGGTGAGGTTAGCAGGTGGCGCAACTTTTTGAAGGCATCATCACAGGTGGGTGACCAAGCGTAACTTTTCGAATCTTTCCATAAAAGTTCAGTCAAGGAGGCCGTAATCATCGCAAAATTCCAAATAAAGCGGTGGAAATACAAACAGAGGCCATGGAAGCTGTGCAGATCTTTCAGCGAGGCAGGTTTAGGGAACTCTGCAACTGCTTGAAGCTTGCCGGTGTCGGGAAGAATACGGTCTTTAGAGACAACATGACCGAGGATCGTGAGCTGACTTGCGCCGAAGCGGCATTTTTTCAGGTTGAGCTGAAGGCCAGCGTCAGTTAGGCACTGTAGTACTTCATCTAGCCTGCGGAGATGTGTGGAAAAATCTGGCAAAAATATAACCACGTCATCCAAGTAGCACAGGCATGTGTTCCACTTCAGGCCACACAAAAGATTGTCCATCATCCGCTCGAATGTTGTGGGCGCATTGCAAAGATCAAAAGGCATGATGCGGAATTCGTAAAGACCATCAGGTGTGACAAAGGCCGTTTTAGGCTGATCTTCAGGCACCATAGGGACTTGCCAGTAGTCGCTTTGTAAGTCAATAAAAGAGAAGAACTCTGCACCTTGAAGGCAGTCAAGGGCATTGTCGATTCTCACTTAAACATCCTTTCGAGTTATCTTGTTAAGACGATGATAGTCAATACAAAAGCGAATCGACCCGTCCTTCTTCTTAACGAAAACGACTGGAGATGCCCAAGGGCTATTCTAAGCTGGATGACGCCACGCTTGAGCATGTCAGCTACTTTGTCACCGATAACCTGGCGCTCTGTCGCGGACACGCGATAGGGTCTTTGATGCAGTGATGCATTGCTGCCCGTGTCGATACGGTGACACACAGCTTATGTGCAACCAAGGGGATTATGCTGGCAGTCAAAGGAAGAATGGAACTTGTTCCGAAGTCGTAGAAGCTGAGCACGTTGCGAAACGGTTAACGTGTCGGCGATGGAGCTGCTCAGTATGTCAAGTCTAGTAGTCTGCGGCGAAGAGGCACAGCTAAATCCAGCGACTTCATGTTCTGCGAAAGAACCAGTCGGCATGTCGATAATTGCAGAAGGGTCGAGACTGTAAACACGCCCGATACACTCGTCCCTGAAGTAGTGTTACAGGACATGACAGCAGATTTGATATGAACAGTCTGCTGACGCCATCATGAAGTTCCAAAAGGGCATGAGATAGCGGCGAACACTTGCGACGAACGAAAACGGCAGATGGCGTAAAAAGGGAACTCGACTTGGCGAGCGCATTAAAAGACACCATGGAAAGGGCAAAAGAGTGCAGCAGTATGGTAAAGTCTTCAGCAACGAATAGTTTGTCCCCGGTTTCAAGAGCGGCATATAAAGGAACGTCGCTAAACACTTCAAATGCCACCTCAGCATGAGAGCAGTCGATGACGGCCTTATTAGCAGAGAGAAAGTCCCAACCCAAAATGAGGTCATGGGAGCAGGAATCCAACACAAGCAATTCGACGACATAGATGAGGCTGTAAATCGCAATGGGAGCAGTACAGGCAGCGGCCAGCGTGACGTGCTCTGCGCTTGATGTACGAAGCGATATACTTGCTAGTGGTGTCATAACTTTTTTGAGCAAGCGGCAAAGTCTGGCACTGATCACTGAAACTGTGGCATCAGTGTCAACAAGAGCGAGTGCAGTGACGCCATCCACATATACGTCCAGAACATTCGTCGGTGAAGAGATGCCTTGGTCTTTTCGCGGGTGACGTAGTTCCTGCCTCTGGAACTGTGGCAATTAGTTTTCTCGCTCCGGCAATGAAGGAAAACGACGCACCTATGATGGCGAGCGGCGTCGAGGTGATTGCGAGCGACGGCTAACAGGAAGGCGGTGGTCGTGGTGCTGAGAGCCTGTGAACGAAGGACCCGGTGGCACATAAGGGGCAGGTTAGAAGCTCTGGTGGTGTTCTGGTGATAGGCAGGGACACGCCGACGGCAGTATCGCGCTATGTGGCCAGGCAGGCCACAGGCAAACCATATTGGCCGATTGTTGGGTGTATGCCATTGTCCACTACTCTGGAGGAACTTTGGCTGAGTGCACCGAGGAGTGGGCACGGCTGATGGTAGTGACCTAAAAGTCTGAACAGGGGGCCTTGCGGCAACCTCAGCATAGCTTAGAGGTGCATTCACCTCGGCACAGGCTACAGGGGTCGGCAACGGCGAAGTGTCGCGGACAGATGGCAGAGCCAATCAAACTTGCTCCTGGATGACCTCACAAATGTTTGCTGGCAGATGCGATGGTGGTTGGCGAGCTGTTGATAGCAGCGACAGCTGACGAGCGACCTCAGCGCGAACAAACTCCTTGATCTGCGACAGCAGCGACTGAAGGTCAGAGGTGGTTGTCAGGCTTGAGAGGGTGTCATCTGGGACGTTAGGTCGTCACGTGAGAAGACGCTGTCGTCGTAGCTCATCGAAACTCTGACGCAGCTCGATGAGCTCCGAGACAGTGGCAAGGTTTTTCGCGAGGAGCATTTGAAAAGCGTCGTCGGAAATGCCTTTCATAATGTGTTGTACCTTGTCAGTTTCCACTATCGTCGGGCCAACACGCCAGCAGAGGTCGAGGATGTCCTCGATGTAGCTGGTCAATGTTTCACCAGTTTGTTCCGACCGGCTTCGTAGGCGTTCTTTTGCGCGAAGTTTGCGCACGCGAGGGTGTCCAAAAACAGCTGGGATGCAGGTCTTGAATGTCGTCCAAATAGGAATGTCCGCTTTGTGGTTTCTGTACCACAGCTGGGCGACATCCGTTAAATAAAACACCACAGTACTGAGTTTCATGGCATCACCCCATTTGTTGGTAGCGCTGGCTTGTTCATAGGATTCCAGCCAATTCTCAACGTCTTTCTCGTCTGTGCCGCTGAAGATGTCGGGTTCTCGCAGAAGCTGGGCACCGGGACAGGCCCTAGATGGTGAAGCCCGGGGGGGGGGGGGGGGGGGTGAAGACAGCGTCGTCAGGCGTGACGGGCGGCAGCTTTCGGCTCCGCAATTCCAGGGTTGGGGAAAACTACAGCACCTTCACGAAAATATAATGTATATGCAAGGCAAAAAGCAATAGCAGTGTCGGGACAGAAGCAGCAAGAGCTGGCCGGGTATACGGGCGTCGTGGCAGTAGCAACCAGGCAGTCCTAGCTCGTGCCTTGTGCCAACGTGTCGATGCCGCTGCAGTAGTGGGCATTCCTCTTCACTACAGATATAATAAACTATTACCTCCCACAATCCATATGCAACTCTCTTGTTTTCTTTTGCAAAGCCATAAATAAGTTTGACTTCATTTACACTAAATAACTGTTTAAGATATTGTTAAATACTACTATAATTGGGGTAAAGGCAGCTGCAAAATGGTGTATTATTCAGAATATATTTTTAAAATTATAAATGCACTAAGGACTCCCAGAATTACGCATAAATACACCATTAAAGTGGATGAAAAATAGACCGACGCTGAAGCTCAGTTGGTGGAGCATCAAATGAGTTGTCCAAAAGGTCTTCACCCATGGTAAGGCATGTTGAATTTTCATTCACTTTAAATTCTTTCTATTTATGTCATAATAACTGCACTTCAGTTAAAACCGGCAGTTAATGTCCCCTACATAATCTTTAGCTTTCCTACCGGTTGGTTTCATTAGGTTAGGTCTAACGAAAAAAAAAATAAACAATCCCCTGATCAATGCTCCTCTTTCGTACATGCAAAATGTGTAGCGACATGTAATGCAGTAGCAAATGTATTTCTGAAGATAACGAACTCTTAAGAAATATTATTGCTATAGCTCGTATGAATTAGCACAACAAAAACTTTAATTTTACTTAAAATAAAACTGCATACTATACACACCTTTCCAAGGTCAAGAAAGGACTTGCTCTGAAGCACTTGGTCGAACTCCCTTGACATGAGGCCCACACAGTCATGCAGCAGGCGATTGGCAAGAGACAATGCCGACTCGGCCCACCGCACCCGTGGCAGAGTCACAGACAGGCGCTCACAATTGAGGGCCATATCAACAGCTGTCTCCGCGGTCTGAACAAGAAGGAAGAGCATCTGCTGACAGAGTGCTAACATCTCCATGACTTAACAGTTAGTCAACTTAACACATAGAAAAAAATGAAGGCGTTAAGACAGACGGGACAGGAATAAATTGGATAGGACACAAACTATGCCACCTTACACACTTTTCATTTAGCATCTAAACAACTGAAGAATTACAAATCAATATATGGGGTTTTACAAGCTGAAACTACAATGTGATCATAAGGCATGACTTAGTTAAGATCAGTATGCTCTATTAGTTCCAGTACATATAAAACGTTATTACCTACCTATAAGCTGAGCAAAGAGGTTATCATAAAAAATGTCAACTCATAAAATTATGAGAGAACAGTCACATTATGTGGGTGCCTAAACCTTACTATGTTCTCATGCATGTTTGAGCTCACAAGCAACATATGTGGGTGGAAATGCATCCTACAGACTGATGATTAATGTGGCATACATCAAGTTTTTGACAAGGTAAAATTTCGGGCAGAGGCGGAAAACATAAAAACCCAAATACCTAACACTACAGTGTTTCACCACAATAAACTGCTCCATCCTTGCAGTGAACTATCTCTGCAAGCTTAAAATCAAATTTGTAGGTATAACCACAAAAGTGATGCAAACTTTTAATACATGGAAAGATCTTAAAAGTTCTCTTTATTATTCCATTTTTGGGTTGCCATTATGACTAACCTTGGAATTATCTCTGCAAGCTTAAAATCAAATTTGTAGATATAACCACAAAAGCGATGCAAACTTTTAATACATGGAAAGATCTTAAAAGTTCTCCCTATTATTCCATTTTTGGGTTCCCATTATGACTGACCTTGGAATTACTGAAAAAGATAGCTCCAAGGTTATTCAAATAGCCCCTCACCAGGTCTCATCATTTCAAACAGACAATCACAATGCAGACACAGTGTTCATCATAATGCCTGCCAAGAAAGAGGTACAATTTAAAACAAAGTCGCTTGCCCTTCTTGCGAGTGCATGCCCAAGATAGAAGACGTACAATGAATGGTCATCTGTAGTTATCAGGGCTCTTATGTTGCTCCTCTATGTGGACAGTCAGTGCTCTCACGCCGCTCACGACACCACGTGACACTTAGTATTATCCCAGGCAATATGAGTGGTTTGTGTAATTTGTTCCTTGAATAGATAAAAATAAAGTAAAGAGGAACAATATAACACAAAAAGAGACTGTGTGCCTGTCCTTTTATTTTTTGTTTTACTTTGAACTGCAACAAATGCCTTTGTTTTACACTTCTTGAGTTCTCGCAAATTCTCGCTGTTTCCACATTGTGCAGGCATGAGACCTGACAACAAAACTAATTTTCTACCCTGCTCCAGCACTTGATCAGGCTCGTTTATCCTCTCACGTCTAACTCAATGTTTATGTCGCACTGGCTTGTGATGCTACTACACCTAGTGACAACTTTAACAACATTTTGTGGCAGCACAACCAAAGTTATGTACATGAGCTTCTGAACCTATGTTAATATGCTAAGTAGTCTATATGCAGGCCAATTCAGTTTCGATTTTGAAAACGTATCCAATATGTACATTTTTGTACGAACACTCATGGCTAATGATGTTATCTATAGAATAGCGTTATGAAAGATGGGTTATCTACAATCTTATGTCTAAAGCTACCACAAGCCCCGATATACGTATAGATGCAGCCCTTAAGGTACAAATACCTGTATAAATTGTTGAGTTCTTCTGCAAGTCGCATTACTTCAATAACTAATAATATGCTAGTCTTCTAGCGGTTCAAGTTTGCATGCAAAATGTGCACCATTCAGTAATGTTTACATTTTCTGGAAAGCTAAAGAATATTCTTCATGGCAGAGGAACATGGGAAGCAATTATATTGACACGGTCAGTTTTCTTATTATAAGAAAAAAAAGGGCACTGTTAGGCAGAAACTGCACAGTAGGACAAAACTATAGAAAAAGGCAACAAACCATTTCCTAAATTTCTATGCATACAGGGTCAGCATTGTCATTTGTTCACTTTGAAATGCTCATAGCTCATACCCTGTCGGATCCATTGTCATCGAGGCTTTCACGTGCTCAGAGGTGTCTTCAATTTGTTTCATGTGGATCTTCTGTGCACACAAACATGTGGCGGTCATTTCAATTGAAAGGTGGTTTGTGCTTCCTGTTTTGTGAACTCTCATTTAGCCTGCCTGCACTGTGTTGCACTGTGTTGAGAATGCACCGTGTTGAAACTTCTTATTCGCAACATTCACTGTTGGCAAACTACTGCATCCGTAGCTTCCAGTTTGTACGGACTAGCACGTACTATTACATGCTGCTTATGTAAGTAAAATATGTCGTGTTTTGTGGTGAAAAGGTGCAAAAGTAGTATGATGCCGTTCATTTGCTTGCCTGTCATTAAATGTGGCAACAAGCTGCAGCCGCAGACGTGTTATTGCGTCAATGCTGCAAAACATTCACGCATTTCAATTAGTTTGGCCTGGAAAGCCAGTGGGGGAGAACAGTCCAAGCTTTCAAAGCACAAGAACATGTTTTCTTGCTCTTGTCTCCTCGTTTCTTTTTTTTTTTTTTTTCTTGCCGCCACTTTGAGCCTTCGTGCGCGCAGCCCTTTTAAAAGCTTAGCATGGCGATTCGCTGGAGAGCCTGAGACTTCTCGAAGATGCCCTGCACTCATGCACAGGTCCGAGAAGCGGTACAAGAAGTGCGTGTTATCATGGGAGCTGAGCCAGCTCCTCCCAAAAAGGTGAAGAAGTAACTAACGAAACACTAGGAGAAGCAATGTGATGCCACAACCCAAGCGAAGCATGCGGAACTGGCGGCTGCTGCCAGAGCCTGAGCAGCCACCACTGCAAGCTCCATCCCTGGCGCTTCCCATACGGCGAATCAATCGCCTCTATCGTCCACGAGTGCAAAAGAAGAGGGTTCCATTCAGGGAACCCCTTCCAGAGCGGACACCACAAAGATCGACATCTCGTCAGTCTCGAGCTCCTCCTGGGAGCACCACACGTCCACGTCGTCACCCTCAACATCCGAAATGACCACCTAGCAGAATAGAGAAGACCCGCTGCACTTTTGCGTCCTTTCTCCGACTCTCTCGCCCAACTCGGCCACCAAAGTCCACTCGACGACCCTGGTGCCCGAACAAGCAGCCTCTGCTTTTCCCACAACAGTAGGGAAACGCAGCAACACAGTCATCTAAAGACCAGTGGGGAAGCAAACTAAGTTCCTCACCATGTCTCGCAACACCACCGCAGCGTTTCTTGCGGGATTTGCCGCCACCCTATGCGTCCGCGTTAGTCCGCGCCGTGGATATGCAATTTCCCGGACAGTCACACGACGGTCCTGCATCACCACAGCATTCACTTCGACAATTCCAGCATGTTGATGGTCATTCCAGCATGTTGATGGCGGACCGGAGCGTGGCTCGCTCTCCACTGATGTGGGGCAGTATTTAAACCGGTTGTACCACACCTTAACTCTTTCGTTACCGTGCGATAATGGCTGTTTTTCATATGTCTTAGGAATATAATTTTTGCCAGTTTGAAAAGTACTCCAGCACACATCACAGCATACCAAACTTTGCACAATGAAATGCTTTTTCCGAAATATATATTGTGGAGCAACAAAAATATTTTTGAATGAGTAAAAATGTGAAAAGCGTGGAATATTTGGTTGTCAGTTGGTAAACAGTGTAATAAAAAACACTATATATGCAAAAATATTCAAAACAAAGAAAATTCAGTATATACATTTTGTAGATAAATGACCCCGGAAGTGTAAAAAATAATGAATGTACAAAATGTTCGTCTTCACATAGACAAAGAAAATCAGAACCAAGGTGCTGCTCCATTGCTCGTGCCATCCAGTGAAGCATTGCATAGTTTTTCGTGAGACACAAGTGTACTCGTAGTTTTTTTCTAAATAAACTTTTGTTGTCTTCTGATAAGAATCTCAAGGTTTTCCAATATAGATGAATACCCGTGGTGTGAATAATTCCTCTATAAATGAAGTGCCCAATGAACTTCTTTATTTCATCTAGTGTCACCTCTTTTCATGAGCCTCCGCACTCCACATAGGTTAGCGTTCCCATATATGCATCCAAGCAAATTTTTTTTTTTTCGTTTTTGCACATATCGTATTAAAAAGATAATATTGCATGCAGTTCTAAAAGGTTTCGCACTGCTTCATCAGGGACAAGATGTGCTCCAGGAGCCTTCTTATAGTTAGGAGAAGCTCTGCAGCCAGCACCAGCACACCGCGCTCCAGGAAAGTGTGAACCGCACACTTCACCAGAGTAGCTAAAGATTGTGCAAAAAGGTCAGAAGCTATAGGCAGTTATGTCGGAGGAGACAGCTTGAAGGTGTAAACAAAACAAACCCATGAACGGCTGTGGATGTCTCAGGCTGACAAAAAACATCAGCACAACTCGAAGCTGAGGTGCTGTCATCTTTAATCTCTAAGCTCGTCCTCACTCTATTTACGTGAGGTAACAAGAAAGTTTTAATGAGCGCATGAGTTTTGTAGCACTGGTGCGCACCTATGCACGCGTGACGACGGCGTCATAGGAGCGACTAGTGACACTATAGATGCAACCTGATATCACAATACAAGCAAAACTAAAGTTGCTGGAAACTGTCATAGGTGGCCACTTCGACACTTTAAACACACGGCGGAGATTTGCAAATATTTTTTTGTACAACAAATTTTCCCTAATTCCTAGAAACAGCTCTCTATTGAATATCTGGCATATTATTATGGCAATTATTACTGTTTGACATTGTCAAATTGCATAGCTGACACTTTCATTTGATATTCAGCTTGCAAAGATTCTTTTCATTACAGAACTTTGACGTTACTGTACCATAATCACAAGGGCCACGCACTTCTGTCAAGCTCACCAGCCTTGTGCACTTTTCAAACAATACACGCACGTTGGTTCACGCAAAGGTCTGTCAAAAATCGCTTTGTAACAGAAACGACCAAATTCAAATCGATTGTGAAAGTTGAGTGCCTGAACTAACAGCTAAAAAGCACTGGGTGCAGAGAAACAAATTTAACATGCCAAAATTCCCGATCCAAAAGCGTCGATCACCAGTGATAGATTTGAATAGACGTAGTAACGAAAGAGTTAATCTCTGTGTGGCTGATAGCGTCGTCACCTAATGTCGTCTTGAGCTTTTCAATGGTTTCCACTTGGCTGTCGCCTAGTTTCTGGCAAAATTTGATGCAGTAGCGCTGCTCCAGTCGCTCTGTCATAATCCTTGCGATAAAAAACCAATGAGAGCACTGCGCACTACCTCACTCAAACGCTGCGTCCCAGCGACTGACACTATTGGCAGGCGGAAAAAAATTCATGCATGCACACGAAGGTTCAAGATCACCTGATGCAAGTGCGCTTGTTTAAAACTTATCAGGTGCTCGCCAAAAAAAATTAAGGCCAGATACTTTTCTAACAGACCTCGTACTCTGTTGCATGCTCACGTTATCAGTATGCTTACCTGCCTTGGTCTACAAATTAGACTGACAGTATTAAAAACAAATAAATGCATGTACCAGAAAGTAACGTTCCTTGAATTTGGGCATGTCACCCACTGTATACAAAATTACCCTACTACATAAGCGTGAGTCATGCAGCAACGATATCAAACTGCATTGAAAGTTGTGAGAATCTGAGGCGCGCTCGCGACCACTTCGCCGGCTTCCTGCCGTACGGCCGCTGCCTTTCGCTTTCCGTGCTCTGGTAACGGCGCGGGGCGATAGATGGTGCCACATGCGGGCGCGGCACGTGTTCTCGAGGGCGGCGAGAATCAGGAGGCCGAGCCCCGTACGCACCGGAAAAGAGTGTCCTCCGTGGACGGTGCCAGATAAGCACGTGTTTCCTTCGTCTGTGTCCCCTTTGGGAATCGCCGGACTGTAGCGAGCCTGGAGGCCTTGGCATCCCGGTAGGCGTGTTTGCTTGAGTGCTAGCTTCGGTACCGTAAGCTAAGCCAACAGCAGTGCTTAAAGCTTGAAGTGGTCGCACCGCACCAAGCCACACTTGCTGTAGGCCTACGCGTACGAGGTTTGCCCTAACTCTCGTGACCAGGCCCAGTCGCCATCACGAGAGTGCACAGCATAGCCGCGAGGGACCTTTTCTCGACCGGCGTGTCAAAGCTCGCCATTCGCCAGCTACGACGTGCTCGCGGTTTTCCCTTATCGTGAACGTCTGCGTGTGGGAGCCTTTGCTCTCCGCGTCCCGGGAGCGGACGTTGTACTGTTGCTCGGGGTGCCGCCAAAGGCAATAACGTGTTGGTGTATTTCTGTTATTCGTACACTGTCTTTTTTACCACGTTGCGCTAAACGCCTTGTTAGTTGAGCGCGTGCGGAGCGGTGCACTACACGCGAGTAGGTTATGGAGTCGTGGCACTGTGGCTCGTTAAGCGTGAACCCACGGTGATCATCTGCTACGGTGAGTAGCGAGATCACCACACTGGCGCCCAACGCGGTATCAAAGGCTCATTAAGCCTTTGATTAGTCTTAGCCGAGTCAGCCCGCTTTTGCGAATCAGGCTCGCCATGTTTACCCATGTTATGCCTGCTCTGCGTGAGTTTTGTCTGCCGACGCTTTGAGCAGATACCGCACTGCTCGAGAACAGGGCCAGTGACCCCCTTGAGCATCACAATCGTGCACCCTCACATGTCACAAGCCCCAGTCGGGATGACACAAGGTGCTACATAACAGCTCCCACTGGAGAGGTAGCGCGTTTTGGGTCTGGGGCCATAGCACAACACGAACAGTGCAGACGGGCAAATTGGACTGCTACTGCTCCCTTTGAAATGCATGGCAGTTCCTTGTCACAGCGCTCTGAAATGGCTCTCTGTGGAGCTTCCGGGGCGCAGATCGGCAACGCGGCCTCAGCCGTTGCTGAATTTTGCCCGCTGGCTATGCAACCTAGCCAAGCTCATTTCGAGCATTCGGCTGTACTGCTAGCCACAAACGACCTAGCAATTTCACGTGAAGCTGCCCCAAGAGGCAGCTGTGAACAACAGGCGCTCCCCAATGTCGCGATGACCGGTATCCATTTCGAAACCACGCCGCTTATCGAGCTCGGAGACAGTTCCCCATCGCTTGCCCGCGACGCTAATGCACATGCACCGACAGCTTCCTTTGAAGCGAGCCCACAGACGCTGCCGCAAAATGCCGCCCAAATGATTCAGGCACTCACAGGGGCAGTCCAAACGCTTTCGGCCGTTCCAAAACGCCCTCACCCCGCTGTCATGTTAACCGTTTCAACCTACAGCGGGTATGGTGATCTGCAAAGTGCAAGAGATTACCTGGACTCCCTAACACATTACCAGAAAGCCATGGGTCTAGACGACCAGGAAGTGCTCAGACGCGTCATTCCGGCTGCACTGACTGACACGGCAACCAGGTGGCATCGGCTTTCCGGCCGCCGAGCAGCAACCCTCAATTAGTTCCGCGCAGCCTTCTGCGTGAATTCTTACCCCCTGACTACGAGAGTAAGATGCAGCACAAGCTCGAGCTCCGGACACAGGCTCTTGACGAGTTGCTTCAGGAGTAGGTACGCGCGATGGAAAACCTTTTTCTACCGCTGAGCCCAGAGCCTCGAATGAGGAGCGCGTCGAACGGGTGATTAGGCAGGCACACCCAACTTTCTTGGCGTACCTGCGCGGCGGTCGCTTCCGTGATTTGGAGGAGTTGGCCGTCGAGGCAAAGAGCATTCAAGACGACATTCTCGACGTGCGCGCCTATTACCCGCCACAGCCAGCCAGCGAGGCCCTTGAACCGCGCTGCACGTGGGGAGGGGCCATGACCCTTCGCCAGCGGTAACAGCCCGTCGGAGCTGCCTTTGCGGCTACCGCTACAGGTGGGCGCACATGGGAGATAAGCAATCACGCTTTAGATATCTAACCCTACATGTACGGGAGGTACGCAGCCTGTGCTGCATGGCAACTCGACGTGCGCGAGCAGGGACGAAATCCGACCCAGCGCATCACCGGTGGTGACGGTCGTCAGAGCGGTTCCTTTGATCATGCGGCAAACCGACCCCTGCAACTCGAAGCTGCTCCGTCTCGGGAAAGGGACCGCGATGGGGTGCGCTGCTTTTGCTGCGGTCAACGAGGGCACATAGCGAGGGAGTGCTCCACGTTTGTGCCTCCTGTGAGGCAGGGAAGAGGGAGCACGCGCCGTTCGTGAAGGCACGAGCAGCCGAATCCTTGCTTCTCCCTTCTGCTTACCAGACAAGCCGTCTTGCTGGTGTGCATGCGCCGTTTATTTCGGTCACCATTGCCAGTAGCGAATCCTCGGCGTTGCAGGACACGGGCGCAAGTGCTTCGTTGTTTGGTGAACAGGTGTTGTCCCACTTGCAGAAGCACTTGGTGCGCTTGTGGGACAGCCGAACGACATTCAGCCTCGCGAAAGGTGTGGCCCAGTCGGCGGGCGCCGCGAGGTTGATTGTCAGATGGGGAGGCCGAATGAGACGCGCGCGTTTCGTTCATCTTCCAGGGCTCAGTGTTCCTGTGATTCTCGGTCGGGACTTTCTCCTAAAGACTGGAATCGTAGAGGACATTGTGAATGGAGGCTATCGCCAAGGACCTTTTTCCGAGCTAAAGCCGTTCATCAGCCCACCGGTGTTTTCTGTTGCCTGTGCAGTAGAGGCATCAAAACAGTGTCACATGCAAAATTCGGAGGCAGGCCCCTGCACTATGCACTCGCCGGCTCAAAATCGCCATCGGGATCGAGCGGCACGACACGAAGAGGTTCCGCATCCTTTGATCGCCTGTGCGACTCGATTGGATAATACACAGAGGGCTCGTTTGTCAGCATTCTTCTGCGAATACGATGAGCTCTTCACCGATCAACCAGGCTGTGCCAATTTGGTGAGCCATTTGATCGAAACTGGCGACGCGCTTCCTTAGAAGGGTAACTCCAGGCCCATCAGCCAGGCCAAGAGGCAGGTAATTGATGGCTTGCTGGACGAGATGCTGGCATTGTTCGATGTTCGACGAGATGCTGGCATTGTCAGATGTTGGCAGAGCTGGCATTGTTCGCCGTTCGTCCAGCGCCTAGGCGTCTCCAATTGTGTTGGTGCCTAAGAAAGTTGGCAGTCATCGCCTGTGCGTAGACTACCGCCGTCTGAATGGAGTGACTCAAAAGAATGCCTATTCGCTCCCAACGATTAGCCCCATCGTAGGAAACCTCAGCACTGCACGGTACGTTACCACATTAGATGCCTCCAAAGGTTACCTACAGGTCTAGATGGATGAGCGTGACCGGTGCAAGACTGCGTTCATGTCCCACAGAGGATTATTTGAGTTCACTCGTATGCCCTTTGGTCTTTGCAATGCTCCTGCGACTTTTCAGAGACTCATGGACCGTGTCCTTGGGGAAGCAAAGTGGTCTTACTGCATGTGCTACCTCGACAACATCACAAACCTTCGAAGAGCACTTGGCCCACATTGCGGATGTGCTCGAGAGGGTGAGAGCCGCCGGGATGACAATAAATTCTGCAAAGGATCAACTAGCGCAAACCCAAGTTCAGTTACTCGGCTTCATGCTACGCGAAGGCTTCATTGAGGCAGATCAGGAGAAACTTCTAGCAATCCTCGATTTCCCCGCGCCCGAGGACGTATGCGGCCTGTGCCGCTTTCTCGGAATGGCCAATTTTTACCGGTCGTTCATTTCGTCCTGTGCCTGAGTGCGGGCACCCTTGACCAAGCTCTTGGGTAAGTCAGCTGAGTGGCCATGGGGAACTGAGCAGCAAAAGAGGCATTTTGCCACCTGTCTAGCGCCATTGCGAAGACAGCGCAGCTCAAGCTCCCCGACCTGACAATACCATTTCTTGTTCAGACTGACGCAAGCGATCTGGGATTAGGAGCAATTCTACAGAAATACGATGGTGTGTTGCAGCCGTTGGCCTTTGCCAGCCGTTCGTTGATACCCGTGCAAAGAATTATTTTGTGACCAAGAGGGAGTGTCTCGCCATCGTGTTTGTACTGCAAAAGTTTGATGTCTACCTTGACGGGACGAAATTTGTGGTGCAAACAGATCACAGCGCGCTTAGCTGGTTGATGCGGCTCCGTGAGCCTGCAGACATGCTAACGTGCTGGGCTCTCCTAATACAGCGTTATGACTTTTCGGTGCAGTATCAGAAGGGGAACACGAACAGCTGACACGCTATCTTGTACCCCAGTGTCTACAGGGAGCCTGAATCCCGGTGCGACAACCGCTAGCGGTGCCTTTGAGCAAGCGAGCGACGCGGGCAAAATGGCAGCGGAGCCGCCGAGCGGAGAAAAGGGTGAGTGCGCCAACGAGCAAACCCTTTCCGCGGGCCAGGCAAGCAGCCCGGAAGCGGGCGATAGGGGGACCGGAAGGGAAGACCAGACTACCCTTTGGGAGAATGGGAATCGCTTTCAGCAGACAAGCGTTACTGAAGGCCCAGCGAGATATCCGTTTTGTCGCGAGTTGAGCGACGGTCTCAGGGAGACAGAGCACCGAGACGCTGCTGGTAGTGCGGCGAGCGCAGGGGGACGGGAACCAGCTTGTGTCGCTTGGTCCCCCGCGGATGCATACTTGCTGGACCATGATGGACTCCGGCTGAAATACATAGCCATCGATGAGGAGTCCGTAGACCCGTTTAGGATCGTTGTGCCCAAAAGTCTGAGAGGCGCACTGTTGCAAGGCTCTCACGACGAGCCCATGGCCGGTCACTTGAGTGGCTCCAAAGTTTTTGCGAAACAGAGCAAGGTTGTGACTTGGCTAGGCATGAAGAGTGACATTTTTCGCTATTGCCATTCCTGCCACGTCTGTCAAGCGGTGAAATCAAAGGGCGGCAAGCCACCCGGCTTGATAAAACCGATTATCAGTGAGCGTCCGTGGAAAGTAGCCACCTGCGATCTAATGGGGCCGTTCCCCAGGAGTATGCAGGGGTTCATACATCCAATGGTCGTCGATCATTTTTCCAAATAAGTGGAGTTGTTTCCGCTACGGAAAGTGACAGCGTGAGTGGTGCTAGAGAGGCTACAGGAAGTGTTTTGTCGGTTCGGCTATCTGAAAAGATTGATCACGGACAACACGTATTTCACCGCTCGGGTGTTTGGTGATACGTGCCGTTCCCTAGGAATAGATCACTGCGCCACTTCACCCTACCATTCACAGTCCAATTTGATGGAGCGAACCAATCGTACGCTTAAAGCAATGTTGGCAGCCTTTGCCGAAACTTATAAAGACTGGGCAGATCATTTGAGTGCACTTGAATTTGCAATCCGAACCTCCGAGAGTCACTCTACTGGTTTCTCTCCCGCTTCCCTTAACTTCGGAAGGGAGTTGGCAAATCCGATTACCAGTGTCATGCAATGCCAGCTCAGGGACGAGGAAGGACTGGCAGACTGTTCAGCTTACGCTTCAACACTTCGGGACAGGCTTTGTCGAGCTCTCAGTAGAGCGAGGCAGAGTTTGGCATCGGCCAGGGCTGAGCAAAAAGCCCAGTACGACCGAAAACATCGCTACCTCTCATTTAAGGTAGGTGACCGTGTCCTGAAGTGCAACCACGCTCTTAGCGACGCGAGCAAGGGTTTCTCAACTTAGCTCTCTCGTAGTGGCTGGGTCTGTACCTAGTGGAGAAAGCTTGGACTCCGCTCGCGTACTTGCTGAAAGACCCGCTTTCGGGAAAACACAGCCGTGCCCACACTGCAGACGTGAAAGCCTTTGCGTCGAGGTCTGGTGAGCCTGCGCCAGCGCCCAGCGGCTCTTCGCGCAAGAAATGGCGCACACCGGTGAAGCATACCGCATTCGAACTACGCACCGGTATAATCTGAGGAAGCGGTCACCTGAGTGATTTCGCGCCGAACGGCAGGCTTATTTCCGCAACCGAAGGCCCTCATTTTTACTGTCTAGTCTCAGTTAACTTTTTTACAGCTAGTGCTAGCAAGGAAGTCGGCTCCGCCCAGTTGCTGCTTGATTGATTTATTAAATTGTGGAGTTTAACGTCCCAAAACCACCATATGATTATGAGAGACGCCGTAGTAGAGGGCTCCGGAAATCTTGACCACCTGGGGTTCTTTAACGCGCACCCAAATCTGAGTACACGGGCCTACAACATTACCGCCTCCATCGGAAATGCAGCCGCAGCAGCCAGGAATCGAACCCCCTGTTGCTGCTGCTGATTTTCATTTCAGTGTTCTTGTTTACTTGATGCTTTCTTTCATGTTTTCTTTTTTCTCCTCGCTGGAGGAGGAGATCATGAATTGGTTCTTTAGCGTGGAGAGAGGAACAAAGGGACGCTCTGCGCCTTCCTTTGCTGGGCGCGTTTACAGAGACCTGATCATTGGAGGTGTGTGTGCGTGTGTACGTGCATGGTGTTTCTGTGCGTGGTGGGGACGACATCTTAGGAAGTCACCGACCCCTACACCACCTTGATTTCTGGAGGTACTCGGAGATCCGCGGTCGTTAGGCAGCGCGGTTGTGCCCTGCTCTCGGCCGTCGCTGGAAGCCCTGCTGGCCTTTCCATCACGGCTCCTGCACGAGGCCGGCTGTCGCAGACGCTGTGAACGACTAGACCAATGCCAGAAACGCCTCGCAGCCAGTTGATTTGGCGGCCATGCTTCCAGCAGAAGGGCCGGCTATTGCAGTGAGGTCCATCCGAACCTCCACCGAGGCGGCGTTCATCGGACTCGCAGGCCTGTCGTCAACATCGACGAGACGAAGTTGAGCTCGTTCCTCACATGAGGGCCTCAACCAGTCCTCTCACCTTGCACTCTCGCATCCACCCAGTCACCGAACCCAACCATTACGCAACGCTTCCCCTCCGAGCCATGAACGCGCTCTTGCGTGAGCATCATGAACTCCCGTTACCCCTCTTCCGTGACGCCATTGTATTTCTCAAGTGTAATGTTGTGTTGTTCCATTTTTTTTCTTCAGCAGCAGTTGCAGGGCTAGAATGAGGCTAGCTGCTGCCCATTGCATGACGTCTTTGCATGCATGGGCGACGACCGGCTGCCTTTGCATATAGGGTGAATTAAAGGGAGGAAGATGTGGGAATCTTAGGCGCGCCCGCGACCATTTCGCAGGCATTCCGCCTTATGGCCACTCCATTTCCCTTTCCGTGCTCTGGTAACGGCGCTTTGTGAGCGCGGGACATTTTCTCGGAGGCGCCCGCAACCATTTCGCAGGCATTCCGCCTTATGGTAACCCCCTTTCCCTTTTCGTGCTCTGGTAAGGGCGCTTTGTGATAACGGTGCTTTGAGGGTGTGGCACGTTATCTCGGGGGCAGCGAGAATCAGGAGGCCGAGTCCCGTGCGCACCAGGAAAGAGTCTATCCTCCGTCCTCGGCGCCGGGTAAGCACGTGTTTCCTTCGTACGCGTCCCCTTTGGTAATCGCTGGACTGTAGCCAGCCTGGGGGCCTTGGCATCCCGGCAGGCGTGTTTAGTTGAGTGCTAGCTTGGGTACCGTACGCTAAGCCAACAGCCATGCCTAGTGCTTGAAGTGATCGCACCACACCAAGCCGCACTTGCTGTAGGCCTACGGGTACGATGTTTGCCCTAACTCTCGCGACTAGGCCCAGTGGCCATCGCGAGAGTGCACAGCATAGCTGCGAAGGACCTTTTCCCGATCGACATGTCAAAGCTCGCCATTCCCAGCTGCGACGTGCTCACGGTTTCCCCTTATCGCGAATGTCCGCATGCGGGAGCCTTCGCTCTCCACATCCCGGGAGCGGACGTTGTACTGTTGCTCGGGGTGCCGCCAAAGGCAATAAAGTCTTAGTGTATTTCTGTTATTCGTACACTGTCTGTTTTGCCGCGCCGCACTTAGCGCCTTGTTAGTTGAGCGCGCTCGGAGCGGTGCGCTAGACGCGAGTAGGTTATGGAGTCGCGGCCCTGTGGCTCGCTAAGCGTGAACTCGCGGTGATCATCTGCTACGGTGAATAGCAAATGATGATCACCACAAAGTATACCCATATGCGTCCCCAGTGCCACTGTAAAAAAAATACAACACCGAGGATTAGAATACTTCCCAACAGAGATTCTGAGTGCAGCTGTTTAGGTGTTCTGATTTTGCGATAAGTTTTAACAGCGATTTAAAAAAGACATGTATGTATGTACAGTTGCATACCACTATTTATTTTCCACAACTCCCGCTAGGAAATACAAGTCTGCCTGTCTTTTATTGTAATGAAGGAAGCTTTGTAGTCGAAGATATGCTCAGCTTGTACACCATTGTTTCTCAAAGACAAGGTCTTTGCAAGTGTTTTACCAGGTAATCACAGATGTGGAATTTTTTGCGATGTAGTGGCACGAAAGTCTACATTACTTTCCAGTCAACCACAGCAAAAATTGGTGTGGGTTAATGTCTAGTTAATGCAAGGCAGAGGAAGTGCACGATGTCTTTGGTAAGCATGGTGAGCGAAAAGTACACAATCACTTCCAGCAAGCCATTGTCCCACATTGCAGCACACAGTTGACCAGCTTCATCTGAGGTACCAAATATTTTGATGGGCACAGCAGAGATACCCATACGTAAGCAGATGGCCACTCTCCCCCCTGTTTTGTTGTGGTGCGCGCAGAGGCCACAATAGAAAAGGTAGTCTACAACTTCAAGGGGTTGTTTGGAATCCATATATGTTTCAGAGAGGCAACATACAAAGCAATGCTAAAGAATAGGATTGTGATGTATGCCTTTGGCATGAGCGGCAAGGGTGTGAACATAAATCGATAAGAAGTGTGGCTGCTCAATCATGGCGTAGCACTTGGCAGTTTCGAGTTTCTGTGACTGCAATGACAAAGCTCATCATGTAGCATTCTGTCTGGATTGTGTTTTCCGAGGACGGATCTGAAGTCATTGTCTACACTGGTGAGACAATGATGCCTGTTGATGTCTGTAGCACAACTTAGTGCTACGTATAGCAATCTTTTTCTTTGCTTGCCCGATTAATGTGGCACATATTTCACTTTCCATTGGACACTTGCAACTGATACAGTTAAACCTGCTTATAACAAACCTCCACAGAATGACTTCCTCGATATAACGAAGTGTTTATATTGCCCACTGTTGCTCTATAGAAGCACATGTATTTGCGACCTCTATGTAACAAAGTAACAGCGGGAGACAAACTCGATATAATGAATTTTCCCAACTGACAGACTAGAAATCTTGCTTCCCATTTCGGCATTTTAGTGCGAGCATGCATCTTCCACGGATGACCTGCCGCCGTCGAAGCGCGAAGCCGTAGCGGCACACACGACGCACCAGGTTAGAGCGAGCGCTCGTTCATGCATGCGGGGGAGCGCGAGCCGGGCAGGCAGGCCTGCACTTCACGAGAAGGCGTTGCCGCCGTTTCACCGCCACAGGCGCATGCGCGGGTGTTTTCGCCCTTCACCCTCCAAACCAAAATGAAAAAAGAGAGAGAAAAAAACTATTTTCGCACGTTGGCACTGCCACGGTTTTAGTTAGCGTCACATGTGAATGTAGGGCCGCGCTACATATGGAGGGCTTTTTACCGAGTAGTTTTCAGCAATATCCATGTCCGTGTCCGTGTCGTTCACAGCAATGTGTGTTGTGCTGTGAAGCCCCTTAACAGTGTAGCGAAGGCTATGGAGGTGGTTTTCCGCAAATTCGTGTTGCTCCGCAAGTAGCACGGCAGCTTGCGGCCGATTTTGGTTTTGCTTGCTTGCATCGTTGAAGCACTTAGAAAAACATTTGGGGAGAGACAATTTGATTGTTCAGTGTAAAATTTCACTGTCACACCACAAGTATATTTTTTGGACGTTCGCGGCCGCTCAGTGACCCTCCACGTGTCCCACGTCACGGACGCCATGTTTACTTTTGGAAAGGGCTTGCCGAAAAGGTGGTGCTGTCTAAGAAAGTTCCATAATAAATAAAGTAAGTTCCATAATAAATAAAGCAGTATTTATTTCAGAAAAGCAAATGAGATATTATAGTGCCTATAGAGATATTATCAGTAAATTAATGTACTACTTTTTGACGCGGTAGCAGGCATGCATTTCGGTTCTGTTGTTTTTAGGGTGCGGTTACAGTGTACTAGAAGGGGTAGTGCTGTGAAGTTGTCACCGAGTGTGAGCGCTCTTTACCTCGCTGATACCACTAGTTCACCACATCTCGACCCGTTCGCCAAGCCTAAGTCGATCTGTTTTGTCACCATGAGTAGCGTAAGGCGACAAGCCTTCACGGCACAGCAAAAGCTTAAGATCATCGCCGTCGCTGAGTAATTCAGAAATCGCGAAGCGGGAAGATGGCACGATGTGAACGAGTCCTGCGTGCGACAGTGGAGAAAGAAGAAAGAGAGCCTACAAGCCGCGCACCGCGACCGTAGGTCATTTCGTGGCCCCAAGACCGGTGCTTACCCTGAGCTGGAGGTGGAGCTAGTAAAGTTCATCGAAGATGTGAGAAGCAAGGGTCACGCCGTATTAATCGAGATGGCCCAAGTGGAAGCGCGGTGACTTTCGAGGGAGCTAGGCCTACCTCACAAGTTCCATGCGAGCCGCGGATGGCTGCACCACTTTATGAAGCGGCAAGGGCTCTCAATCAGACGGCGGACTACAATATGTCAACGCTTGCCGGCTTCTTATGAGGAGAAGCTGCTCAAGTACTAGAAATATGTAATTGGCCTACGAAAGCAGCACAATTACATTTTCTCGCAAATCGGCAATGCGGATGAAACGCCTGTTTATTTTGAAATGCCGTTGGACACAACGATTGAGAAGACGGGCAGCAGTTCGGTGAGCGTGCTAACCGGCGGGAACACGAAACTGCGCATCACAGTCTTGCTTTCTGCCCTCGCCGACGGCACGCAACTGCGAACGTATGTCATCTTGAAAAGGAAAACTCTACCAAAGATTCATTTGCCTGCCGGAGTGGTGGTGTGCGCATACAAGAACGCGTGGATGAACAGTGACTTGTTCGTAGACTGGATCAAGACGGTATGGGAGAAGAGGCCCAATGCGATGCTCCCAAAGAGGTCCGTGCTCGTTCTTGACTCGTTCCGGGGCCACACAACTAAGGAGTGAAGGACCGCCTTTTACGCAACGGCACCGACTTAGTTGTTATACCCAGTGGAATGATGTCAATGTTGCAGCCTCTAGATGTGTCGCTTAACAAGCCCTTCAAAGCGCATGTCAAGTGCTATTTCGTCGAGTGGATGGCCGAAGGCTGCTACGACTTGATGCCAACAGGACGAGTCCGAAGGCCTGATATTGCCCTATTCTGCAAGTGGATTGTCGAGGCATGGAAGGCCATTCCAGGTGAGATGGTGCGAAAGTTTCAAAAAATGCTGCATCACAAACAACATGGATAGAACCAAAGATGACCTTGTGCATTATAGTGAGGACTGTGGCTCAAGTGATAGCTCTAGCGAGAGTAGCGACAGTGAGTGAATTGTGACTGGCCTTGCAGACAGCGTATTCTGCTTGCTCAATAAAGCTTTTTCTGTCAACATATGTGTTATGTTGCTTGAGCAGTAGCTTTTGTACAGCCTTTCCTTTATATCAAATGTGCGGGCAATACACGAGAATTTTTTTTTTCTTTCTCGGTGAGCTGAAAGTGGGGGTGCGGATTATATGCAGGGGCGGGTTATACGTACAAAAATACGGTATCTATATAGGTACAGTAGACTCTCGGTAAACAAAAATATGTTGAACGGAACTGCTGCTTAAGGGGGGAGGTGGCTTTAAAAAAACTCTTTTGTTTGTTGACCTAGAGCAATGAAATTCAGCATGCATTCTCATAAGGGTCTTGAATCGGGAAATATGCAGTTTCATCATGATACCTTTAGTACTTCTCAAGTTACATCATGCTACGTGGTTCGACTTATATGGTCTGCTCGTGGAAAGCCTAGCACTGTAACAAAACATGCCAGGAAGCTGCAAATGGTATTGATCTTTACTCAAAAAAAGACTATTCGGCATGACAATCTCAGAATTATTTTTATCACTTCTCGTTTTTTTAAAGAGATCATCATGGCTGTCCACACACATAGTCAGAAACAGTGTCATGTACAAGACATCTTTCAAAACAAAAACTGAGCCATAAACAAGAATTCTAAGATTGTCAGACCATAAAGAAATGTTCTGGGATTCAGAAAAAAAAACTGCATAAAAATCAGTCCAGTCATTCACGTGCTACACTTTCCACGAGCAATGCACTACGTTTTCGACAGGCTTTTTTCGATGAACTTTCTTGTTTCTCGTTGGATATTGTTGAAAATCGTCACAGACACTAAGAATGGCCTCACAGTGCTTTCATAAAAATTTTGAGGCAATACCACAAATATTTTAGGAGAGACAAATTATTTCTTCATTGAAACTCGTGGAAGGGCTGAGCATACTGTCAAAAAAAAAACAGTAGTGAGATAACTGCGTTTAAAGTTCGAACTTTTCTTTACGTCTCCAAGACACCTAAAAATTGTGACCTCAGGTTCGTCTTGTGATATTTCACTTCTCAGGCACTCGGTCTCTGACCAGTGTGCCTTGGTTGCCTTTTTTTCCCATAACCTTCTTTTCATAATTTTTACAAAGAACAAGTATGAATTTCAAACCAAGTTCTTTGTATGAAGGAGTGGTTTGATAGGCATGGCAGAAAAGATTGTGATTGAATAAGACCATATTGCCACTTGGCCGCTAGTTACGGCGAGCGTAAGCCATGGCTGCCCGCGAGAATGGAAGATGATGTTCTGGAAAGCGCGTGCTCTGGCTAGTTGTTGATTATTGAAGCAGCCATCTTGCCAGTTTTCGGTGCGTCTCCCCGCCGGCTCAGTTCTTCCTAGTTGAAGACCTTTTGTAGCACGTGACAACTGGTGGAGGTGCTGGGTAACCCCCAGCCAATGTTCCAAACGTCTCCAGGTAGCCCTGTACCTGCAGTGATAACACCTGTCGACCGCTCAAGCCGAAGACTCTGAGGACTATCTCCTGAGCGTAGACCTTTTCTCGATGTGACGTCTGTCACACTCCCGAACGCTACGGAAGCCACTGCAGCCTCCAACGCCACGTGTGTGGAAGCCACATGTGCCAAAGGTGTTCCATGGTTCCGTCTTGGAGAATGTCGAAGACTGGCTGGCCAAGTTCGAACGGGTTTCGGATTACTATGGCTGGACCGACTTCAACGAAATGAGAAACGTGTATTTCAGCTTGGAGGATGGCGCTCGTACTAAGTACGAAAACCGTGAGCCTTTTCCCTCGTGGAGCGTCTTTCGTCGATACTTGCTGGCAAGTTGGGCCAATCCGAATCGCCGCGAACGAGCCGAGCGGGCGATACAGTCGTGCCTCTAAATGCCGAATGAAAGCGTCATGATGTACGTCGAGGACATGACGAGCCTCTTCCGTCAAGCTGACCCCGAAATGGCAGAAGAAAAGAAGGTCCGTCATTTAATGCGAGGAGTGAAGGAGCAGCTTTTCGCTGGCCTCGTTCGCTATCCCCCAAAAACCGTGGCGGAACTTTTTACCGAAGCCACAACCATGGAGAAAGTACTGCAGCAGCGCTCTACTGTGTACGACCGGCAAGTGAGTGCCGCTTCGTCAATAGGTCAGATCGGAGGTGCGGCAAGAAACATCAACATCGAGTCTCTTTGAGATCTCATTCGATCGGTGGTGCGCGACGAACTACAAAAGATTCAATGCAAGTCCCAACCTACTAAGGGTCTATTTGCCGCCTTGTCAGAAACGAAGTACGATAGGCTCTCCAAGTGCCGCCTTCCAGCTATGTCCTGCCTGTGCTGGCGGAGCCACATCGTGCATCATACGCAGAAGCTGCCAGTCGATATATCCCTGCTACCCCGCGCTTCGTTAATCCTATGCCTCAGGATGCACTTCCTTGGCTGCAGCCAATTTAGCACTTAGAAAATCGACAGCCGCTTCCAGAAAATCTGACGTATGGCGCACACCGGACAGACGACCACTGTGTTACCACTGTGGTGAAGCTGGACATGTGTACCGAAAATGTGCCTATATATCGTCGCCTCGGACTGCAGGGTTTTGCCGTCGCCTCGCCATGGCCAAGATTTGGGGAAAGACCGAAAGCAATTGAAGATTACCTTTCACAACAGCGCATGCCACTGCGGCGCAGTCGCGGTCCCCATCCCGAAGGAGATCTCAAAATTTTCGGAGCCTCCAAGGAGCGGCACTGGCGCGCTCACCAAGCCCTAGGCGGGAAAACTAATGACAGCAACCTTCGGGAGCGAGGCCGCTGACACTCGACGCAAGCAAGGCGTCCCACCGACGCAAGCACAGACACGAAGCGATTCCCCGACGACAGCGACGAAAGCCAGAAGGAGATTTTCTCTGGATATACATGTGGTAGTTGACGGCCACCACGACGTTAGTGCATTACTGGACACAGGTGCGGACTACTCGATCATAAGCGGAAAACCAGCAGCGCACATAAAGTTGTAACGCCTTGGTACAAAGCACAAATTCGTACTGCCGGCGGGCACGTAGTCACCCCAATCGGTATGTGCACTATCAGAGTGAGCATTCGGGGACGTACGTTTCTCGCCAGCTGCATCGTACTTCGTGACTGTTCCCGAGACCTAATCCTCGGAGTCGACTTTTTGCGGGAGCACGACGCTATTATCGATCTTCGAGAGCGTACCGTGACGTTTTCGACAGCTGGATCTTCCGACAAACCTGATGACATCCGTGACAGCGCACTTCGCGCTTCTGCCGACAGCATCACGTTGCCTCCGTGTTCAAGTGTCCTAGTTGATGTGGTGTCTGACAAGTTACGGGATGGTGAGGTTGTCGCCGAAGGCAACTTGAGGCTTTTGTTCGCGCTAGATGTCTGTGCTGCACGCAGCCTCCCCACGCTTTACGACAGACACTCTGCCCTATTTGTGACTAATTTCATCGTGACACCACCATCGCTTTCGCCTACCCTATTGCAGACGTTTCTGAATGTTTCGCATCTACATCAGCCAATGACGGGCTTCGACCGACACCAAGCGATGTTACTTCACTACTTGGAAAAGTTAATGTCAACTCGAGCCTCTCTGAACAACAGACCGAGCTACCTGAACTGCTATATCATTAAAGAGTGCTTCGCGTCCACCTCGAAGATTCGTCACAAACCGATCACCAAACACCGAATAATTACGTATAACGACGCCTCGCCCATAAAACAACACCCTTACCGCGTTTCGGCAAAGGAACGTGAAGTTATAAATGCTCAAGTCAAAGAGATATTGCAAGGTGACATTATCCAACTTTCGAAAAGTGCCTGGTCATCTCCGGTCGTGCTCGTGAAGAAAAAAGATGGAACACTTCGCTTCTGCGTGGACTACAGGAAACTTAACAGCATGACTAAAAAAGACGTCTATCCGCTGCCTTGCATCGACGATTCCCTCGACAGACTGTGGCGGGCCAAGTATTTTTCATCGATAGACTTGAAAAGTGGCTACTGGCAGATCAAAGTTGATGAACAAGATCGTGAAAAAACCACCTTCGTTACATCGAATGGCCTATATAAATTCAAAGTGCTTCCCTTCGTCCTCTGTTCCGCACCTGCGACATTCCGGATAATGATGGACACTGTTCTTACCGGTCTAAAATGGCATACGTGCCTAGTTTATCTGGATGATGTAGTCGTGCTTTCTGCCACCTTTGAGGAGCACCTGAAGCGTCTGCAGAATCTGCTGGAAGCGCTCTGCTATGCTAAACTGACACTGAAGCCAGAAAAATGCCATTTCGGTTACAAGGAACTTAAGTTTCTCGGCCATCTTGTCAGTGCGCATGGCATTCGACCAGACCCTGACAAAAGTACCGCCGTGGCCTCGTTTCCTGTTCCACGTGATAAGAAGGCAGTGCGTCGCTTTCTAGGGCTCTGCGCATACTATCGCCGCTTTATAGCCTATTTTTCTAGGATTGCTGAACCGCTCAATCGACTTACTCGTGAAGATGTTCCATTTGTCTGGGAGGAAGAACAGGACGCAGCTTTCTCTGAACTACGGGAGCGTTTGTAGACACCACCAGTCCTCACTCACTTTGACAGAGACGCTGATACTGAAATTCATACTGACGCCAGCAACGTGGGTCTTGGTGCTGTCCTTGTACAATAACAAGAGAGCACAGAGCGAGTGATAGCGTACGCTAGCCGCGCTCTTTCCCGCGCCGAGGTCAACTACTCCACGTCAGAGAAAGAGTTCCTCGCTGTTATATGGGCCATGATGAAATTTAGGCCTTACCTTTTACGGACGCCACTTCAAGGTATTGACCGACCATCATTCGTTGTGCTGATTAGCCAACCTATGGGACCCGTGTTGGCGACTGGCACGATGGAGTCTTCGTCTGCAGGAATATGATTTCCCGATCGCTCACAAATCGGGCCGCAAGCAGGAAGATGCTGATTCATTATCCCGTGCACCTGTCGGAGCTTGTGGCCATGACACCGAGGATGACGATGGTTTCCTTGGGGCCCTTACTACAACAGATCGGATTACGCGACAGCGTACGGACGATGAAACTCGTGCAGTTATCGAAAACCTTGAAGGACGCAACTCGTCCATACCTCGTTATATTTCTCGAAGTCTGCCGTCGTTCTGTCTGCGAGATGGGGTCCTGTATAAGAAAAACTCCAACGGCAATGAGAGAACCTATCTTCTAGTTGTGCCAACTGACATGCGTGACGACATTCTTCATGCCGGCCATGATGAGCCCACATCTGGTCACTTAGGTTCTTCTCGAACTCTGGCTCGAGTTCGACAAGCATGCTACTGGCCTAAGCTTTCTGCATCAGTTAAGCGATACGTGAAAAGCTGCTGGGAATGTCAACGCCGCAAATTCCCGCCACTAAAGCCCGCGGGGCTTCTTCAACCAATAGAACCACCCAGAGCGCCATTTGATCAAATAGGAATGGATTTACTGGGGCCCTTTCTGCTATCATCTGCCGGCAACAAGTGAATCGCAATAGCCACCGACTATTTGACGAAGTAGGCCGAATTAAAGGCACTACAACGCGCTACGGCTTCCGGCGTCGCCCAATTCTTTATGGACCAGATCGTGCTTCGACATGGCGCCCCGTCGTGCGTAATCACAGACAGAGGAACAGCATTCACGGCCCAGCTCATTCATGACGTATTCAAGCTCAGCTACACGAGCCATCACAAGACCAGGGCATATCCGCAGAGCAACGGCTTGACAGAGCGACTTAAGAAGACCATCGCTAACATGTTATCTATGTACGTAGAAGTCCAGCATAAGACCTGGGACCAGGTGCTACCGTACGTCACATTCGCGTACAATACTGCCGTCCAGGAAACTACGCAATTCACGCCTTTCCGTCTTGTTTATGGACATGAGGTCCAGACCATGCTGGATGCAATGCTTCCACACAATTGCGATGCTTTGATCACTCCTGATGCTGTGCAGCTTACCCAGTACGCCGAAGAAGCATGCCAGTTAGCACGCCTACACATTACGCACTAGCAGAGTAACCACGCATGCCGCTACAACGCTCGCCATCGACAAGTTGAATACCATCCAGGCGATCAAGCTTGGCTGTGGACTCTAGTCCGAGGCCAGGGATTGGCAGAAAAACTGCTCATTCGCTACTTCGGACCATACAAAGTCTTGCGACGTGTGAGCGATGTGAACTACGAGGTAGTCACTGACGGCGCCTTCTCGCCACGACGGCGAAGGCACTCCTGAGAGATTGTCCACGTGGTGAGCCTGAAGCCGTACTTCACGCAGTAGTGCGACTGCGCATGAAACATATCACTGTTTTTGTGTATGCGCATATTTTCTGTTGGTTCGCCCCGACTTTGCCTTTGTACTTTCCGAGCATCAAAGTGATGCCTTGTTTTTTTTCTCAGAGGGGAAATAATGCCACTTGGCTGCTAGTTACGGCGAGCGCAAGCCAAGGCTGCCCGCGAAAAATGGTAGAAGATGTTCTGGGGCAGCGCGTGCTGTGGCTAGTTGTTGATTATTGAAGCAGCCATGTTGCCAGTTTTCGGTGCGTCTCCCCACCGGCTGAGTTCTTCCTTGTTGAAGACCTTTTGTAGCACGTGACATTATACAGAAATGATTACACATATTTCTTGTGCTGAAGTAGTAATTAGTGTAATTAGGTACTTGATTACAAATAATCACTGTATATTTCTTTACTTGGAGAGAGGTTTATTGCGTCAGAAAAATGAATCACACTATGACGGCCTATTCCTTCTTTCCAAATAAAAAAGTTATGGGCAGACGACTGGTGGCACACGAATTTTTAGCAGTATAATTAACGACGCAAAACGGGCATATAAAAATTCGTGCCCGATTCATACATGCTCTCTTGCCACTCCAACCGTGAAACGCATCATCATACAGCCGGTCACGAAAACTCTAATGTACGAGGCTTTCATTGGCTCAGAACATTCATAGATGTTCGTGGCGATATCAAGCATGGCTCCAAGCACCTCTAAATTGCATTACAAAAGCTCATTGACAGCACTCCATATGACCGTGGAGTGCACGACCACGTGGACAGTGTAGCCGGCGCGAATGCACTTGCCAGCGGCGTTAGGTGACGATGTGCGAAATGTGTAACTACCATGACAAAAAAGCAGCGCGCATTGTGCTTGGCATCGCATTTTCAAGTGACGACGCGCGAAACCGCTAGCCGCTGTTCCGAGCAATCCTTGGCAGTGAAGGGGAGGAAGGGGTGGGTGATGAGTTTGACTGTGTGGTCCACTGCCGAGGCGTAAAATGCTTGTACGTGGTTCAGAGGAGCTAGCGGTGATGTGCTTCATTTCTTGCGAAGAAGCACGTCGCCAAGAGTGCGCTAGCGCGTTGTTCCTGCTTGCAGTCTCGCTGTTGGCAGAGTTAGGGCTAAAGACGACTCAGATGACGCGCCGCACTAGTAGACCGCACGCCCGGTCGTAGTAACCTGATCGCGCATCCGCTTACTGCTCCTAACTAAAGCGTAATTATATCTTAAGTGATCATCAAGCCGTGAACACGTCACGAAGTAGCGATTCGCGTGAGGCATCTCTTCGCGACGCACAAGCACAGACGATGATCTCCCGGAGCAAGCATCGGGCCAATGGCGAGGGGATCTGACAAAACATGGCGGCCACAGACAATCAAAGGCCTCGAAACAACCTTCAAACATTTGCTTTTCGTGTGCTTGATTTTTAAAGGGAGGAGCCAGCTCAGGCAGGAAAGTTAAACACGGAGAAATGCTCTTTCCGATGAGGCCAAGAAACCGGCTCTTGGCCCTCTCATCGTGAAGCTGTAATTTTTTGAAAATAGCTCTTTTCTCGCCATTTCTAGAAAAAGTTTCGCGACCTAGGTAGGTTAAACGAATTTTCCAAAGCACTTCTGCACAGTTTTCAGTGTAGATATTTTGGAATCAGCTAGAAAAAGGGTTCCAGAAACTGAAAACTTAATTTTTTTAAAAATCGATGTTTTGCCATTTTTAGCGATTCCAAAGCCGCCTTAAAATAGAACAACTCCTTCTGACAAGATTGATTTCATTTTTGCAATGTGTGCCCCTGTTCGTCTCTCAGTAAAAGAAACTCCTGTTAAATGGAATACATTTTATTAGTCCCTTTAGGTTCCGTTTAATGAGAATATGGGAAGATGACTAAGGAAGACGTACACAGAGAACTGTCTCGTTCTGTCTTTGAGATTCAAACAATGCGCACTCTCATACTGTGAAATGGGAAAAAGGACCAAGGAGATAACAACGAAAACAAGTACTTACACAGTGACAAGACACAGGCCAGTTTGCTTATTAAGATGGGAGTTTGAAAAAACAGCGCACAGGGTTTCCAAGCCAAACTAAGTGAAGACGTGCGAATGTTTTGCAGTACCGACGCGATAACATGTCTACAGTTGCCGCTTGTTGCCCTATTTAATGACAGGCAAGCAGATGAACAGCATAGTACCACTTTTGGACCATTTTACTATGAAACACAGCATATTTTACTTGCATAAGCAGCATGTAATAGTACGCGCTAGTCCATACAAACTGGAAGCTACAGATACAGTCGTTTGCCAACGGTGAACGTTCCGAATAAGAAGTCTTAACAGAAGGCATTACGGCACTGGCAGGCTGTCTAACAAGAAGCACAAACCACTTTTCAATCGAAATGACTGCCACATGTTTGTGTGCACAGAATATCGATGTGAAACAAGTTGCAAGCACCTCTGAGCATGCAAAAACCTCGATTACGTCGAATCCGACAGAGAACAAGTTTTTTCGCCGATGTTCGTTTGTTCCATGAATGAACGAATGCTCACATCCGAAGCTTTTTCAGACAAATGCTCTTCATGCCATCTCTTCAGCCATAATGTTCACAGTTTTAGCTTGCATTGGCTTGTCTCAACTTAAAACGGATTGCGGATGGGGAAAAACATAAAAAATGCCGTGGCAGTCGTGACGTTTTGATGATGTCACCAAAATAGCGATGTGAGCGAAACGGATCGACCGGCAAAAATCTTTCCGAAATGCAAAGTGTAATGCTAAGGATCCACGATTTGAGCCACTTTCTATAAACGTGTGTGCACTGATGGTTTGATACCACAGAAGCAAATAGTACACCTAAGAAAATGATAAAACAACACAACACCACTTGCATGCTCACAAACATCATGCACGTGAGACATGGTGTGCACATGGAGTGCACATGCGTGTGCATCATGTGATCCTCCGGCTTCGATATCGGATAGGGCAGGGAAGGAACTAGGCTAGCAAACGCTAGACAGAGTGAGAGGCAAGTGCTTCAAGCTGACCTTCTTGCGTCACAATTTCATGCCACTTCAAAAACTTGGTTATGTCAGCTTGCAGTGGGCCAATTTGAAAAATTCTAGGGGTACAACGCTCTTTGTTGGGCACACAACAGCTTTCAGTGTCTGACTTGAATTGCTAAGTGGCCTGGTGTGTGCTCCGTTAAAAAGCCGATACGTGTAAAGATATTCACCTTGCCTCCATACAGGATTACAGAAGCACACAGAAGTCTTGACCAAATTTAATTCTTCATGTGATATGTCACAGCATTACCAGGAGAAGTCAATAATTCCTAAATGATGCTTTTGAGTCATTTGTGAAGAGGTTCCCTTTTGTGAGAATTAGAATACATCTCCATACATTTAAAAATAAGAAAAGAATATTCCGGAAGTCCAGAATAAAGACACTCTTTTTATCACATGCAATGCTCTGATGACAGAGCAATGCAGGTGACTGGCTACCCCTGCCTAAATTTATCAGCATTTGTGTATGTATATGCAGCCTCTCTCCTACACAGTAAACAAGTAGCACAACTAAGAGACTTTGATGAACAGCCCAACTTGAAATCCACTCTTGATGCACTTAACTAGTAACTTACGAAACATGCATATGACAGTTTTCAACGTGTCATTTAAAACACTGCTACCGGTAAAAAATGAAGCAGAGTGTGGTAGCATACCCAATGCGCCATAACGTTGGCACAAGTAGCCTTTTATAGATGGCACTGCAATGCCTCAAGGACTGCTCGTACCACATTGCTGTGGTGGCTTGATGAATAAGTCATTGTGGTGTTGCTAATAAGGCTCCAATTAATATTTCTGGCTGGTGCAACTTCCCTCCAATGGGCATAAAACTTGCATTTAGCTGCACTTTAGGGACCCAAGGTAGTCAAAATTGAGCAACATTACTATGGTGCTAAGTCTGTGTTGTTTTGAGCTCTAAATTCAAAATTTTCTTTGCTTTTCACTGCCTGTAATGACTAGACATCACCACGCATGTAGGTATATAATAGCCGCAGGTGTATATTTGCATTATTTCATTTATTCAGAGCAATGCAAGGTGGTTGTTCACTAACGTCCACACCCCGATTCTCCAACTTTGAAGAACCTACCAGTGCTTGTAGTGTGGCTGCATAGCACTGCTGCTGCCAGTGCTCCGGAACAGAAGCAAAAGCCCGGTGAGGCCAGACACGAATGTAGTGACGCCCTGCCCATTGTACAGCCCGTGTCTGCAACTCCCGCAGCCCACTGCAGCATGGTGCCATCTGCAGGCATTCGACCACACCTGCTATGCACTGACTGCAAGGCTGCAATAGAAAACAATATTAAAAAGGAAAAAGGAATTAAAATTTTATAAGAAATGTACATGGGGATATAGAAGTAATGATACTAATGAAAAATGACAATTAGCATGTTTGATCTAGACTTCAGTAGCACTGGATATTAGATCCCAGAAAACCGAGTTCGCTGAGTAACACTGAGCGATTGGTATGATTCAACACTCAACAGGAGCTGGAGAGCACAAAAACCAAGTGCTCTTTTAACTCCTAGAACAGTCATGCAAACGCTGGCCTGGGACATTGTCCACAGCAAGTCATATGCTGCAGTAAGAAGAGGGTCATTGACTAAAACAATCTGTCAGAGAACCTAAACCGCAAAAACTTGGAGGACCCTTGAGCTTTGCTTTCAAGAGTAGAACACAGTAGTGTAATCGCACCCCATTTGCATTGCCTTTTCATTCACTAGGCAGGCTTCGCTTCTTGGTGGCTACCTCAACTGTGCAGTAAAGAGACACCTGCACATGTAAAACTGGCCATCTTAAACTAACATAGAATGCCTATTGCAAGTAAAGTAGCAAACTGCTTACTATAACTTCATTCCTAATTACGAGAATCGGCTAAACACCTCCCTATGTGTTCTGTTCGTAAGGCAATGCACAGACCCATGCAGCTGCATGCTTTGTTAACAATATTAATTGTTCAGGGTTCGTATCCCTAATTAATCATGTGATTATGACAGATACATAGTAGAAGGCTCAAACAATTTCAATCACCTGGGATTCTTCATTGTTTATGAAAATATCAGCACATGAGCCTCTAATGCATGCTTTGTTGTTATGTTGTTGTTGCTGATGATAATGATTTATTATGCCTCAATGCTTTATAATTGGTGGGCTTCTATATCAATCACTTATTGTGCAATTACAATGATGTGACGTCTGATGTGATTCACCCCTCCTTCCACTCATATTGCAGGTGTTAATGCGACTCCTTGAACTATATAACACCTGTATAGGTTTTTTTCTCTAGAACAGTTTTAAGCAGTGGTGTGGCAGAACACCTGCTTGTCGCGCAGATGAAATAGGTTCCATTTAGCCTTGGAACCATAATTTTTATTATTTCCAGTTATTTTTGGAAACTTTTTCACTCACAACCGACAACACAGACACTGAAATTTTTGTGAAACAAGCTTCTTAAAAGTTTCTTTAACACCGCCGTAGTAAAATGTGAGAAAGATGATTACTGTTAATGGTAAAGCAATCATGTTACATCTATTTTGTGCAAATATAGCCCACATACATAAATGTAATTGTTATCATAGTGCAGTTATTTCACACCTACCTATTACTGCGGAAAGGAATGGTGCTTCTATTAAATATGTATGCTTCCCTCCTCCTTCATAAAGTGTAATTTGTTCTGTAACACGTCTCCCTCAATAGATATTCTGGGTCAGTCTCTTACGTACTATCGAACATGAATCACAACAATTAGTGTATGAAGTTACACGGTTGATACAAGAACAAAAACTAACATACTTATGGTATAAGCCGTGTATTTGACGATTGATTGATGATTGATATGTGGGTTTAACGTCTCGAAACCACCATATGATTATGAGAGACACTGTAGTGGAGGGCTCTGGAAATTTTGACCACCTGGACTTCTTTAACATGCACTCAAATCTGAGCACACGGGCCTACAACATTTCTGGCTCCATCGGAAATGCAGCCGCAACAGCCAAGATTCGATCCCGCGACCTGCGGGTCAGCAGCCGAATAAGCCACGCATTTGAATAATCAGGTACAGACCTCTTATAACATAACCACGTGTAGTATAGGACCGGCTATAATGTCGTTCTTTTCGACTCTTCTTCACCCTCGCATAAAACTTCACGTACATCGTGCAGCTCTTCGAGATGAAAGACTGGTGTGATGAAAGGACACATGATGTTTCAAGGGTGATGCGCAAGCATAAAGGAACTAAAGCGGCAAGTGGAAATAGAAACTGAAGAGCAGAGGGCAGGTGGAGCAGGGTGCAGAAGAAGAAGCAACGAGCTTCGAGACGTGTGGAAGAAAGGCTCGCGAAGGGAGGAAAAAGAAGTTACAAAGGCTTCTGGAGAACCTTTGGAGACGACGAGCGTCGGCCAGCATTTTTGAGATAGGCATGGGACCAGGCTGTGTCTGTCCAAAGTTTAGCCTGGTGACCTACTTCAAGGTTCAAGGACATGACCTGCGGCGCAGCTCCTGCTTGGGAGCAGTGGCCGGAAGCGGGTTCGTGGATGGGGCGTGCCTGATGCTATTTTCATGGGCCGTTGGCTGACCATGGTTCTCAGGAGTTGCGACCCACCGTGCTGAGTCGACTCCTGAGTGTTACTCAATTGTGCCGGACACAGTAGCACATCCATGTCTTGATAACCGTGCCGGCTGCACCCTACGTACCAGTTCTGCCCTTCCGCACAACGACGGGCACATGACGGTAGGACAGTGTTCCGAACCGTGAGGTGTTTTTTTATTGCGAATGCATTTCTTAGTCGGGCAAGTCGGGCATTCGGCAGCTTTCACGCGCCACCGGTCTGAGAACTGGCTAACCTCCCAGTCCTTCCTCATTTATTCCTCCTCCTCCTTTCACGCGCCGGCACGTGTTACAGACAGACGGACGGACAGACGTACGGACAGACTGACAGGCAAAGAGACAGACAGACTAATGAACAGACAGACTGATGCTTCGCCCCACACATTATCATTCACTCCATGAATATACTGTGATGTCTTTGTGCATTTCTTAGTCACGCTATGTCAGGCGTCCGGCGGCATCCACACGCCAGCAGGTGTTCTCTTTCTGCCCTCAGTCCCTCTCCCATAGCAACAGCTGTGGGCACGCACATTTATCCTGCTGGCCCCTAGCAACAGGAGCAGGTAGTGCAGGCAGAGTAGCGGAGAGTGAGTGGAAAAAAGGAGCGTGCTCTGGCGTGTGAGGGCGCTTGCATCTTGGAAGCTCGGTGGAGCTACCGCGTGTGTGGACGCAGTGTAGGAGAGGGTAATTGTAGTGCTCCACCTCTCCTCTCGCTGTTTGCTCTCTCTCCTCCCTGCACCCCACTCTCCCATCCGCTCGCCCGTACGTATATATAAATGAAGTGAAGCGCGCTCCTCACTCTCGACCGTTCACTGGCTGATGACTGCATAAAAATTGGTCTCGGTAGAAATCCCCCTCTCACCATTAATTTACGCCATTAAATTTACTACGTCGTGTACTTTCTCCCAACTTTCTTCGGGGAGATGGGGGCAATTTTTTTTATTTCAACCTTAATATTCTTGAACTCTACGTGCTCGACAGGGTCGTGCAATAGCGAAGTCGCACTCTGAACAGATAGGACTTCCGCTGCGCATGCTTGCCAATTAGTCCCGTGAATGTAGATATTTTTCGCTTATCGCAGTTCTATCTTTTCTTCACTAGCATGCTTCACAAAATTCTCTTCTTTATCTCCAACGTGTTCTTGCAAATCCTTTCTCGTTCATTAGAGGCAAACCACGTGACGAATGTCCGCAACCATCACAACTGGTTAAAACAAGGCTGCTGAGAACCTCCAGCCAACAAAAGAGGTAGTGAGTGCCCTCCACAGCTAAGGCACGCCAACCTCCATGGAAAGGACAATGAGGGTGAACCGCAGTAGGAGGAAATTGGGAGAACGGAGGAGGAGCAGATGGATAAAAATTCAAAAGCCCTTCCCGGGGAAACGGGGGCAAGCATAGCTTTCCGTCGGCCAGCCCTGCCTTTCTTTCACATCTTACAACACTTCCTCCAAACGTAAGAGTTCGGGTTTATTATAGGTAACGGCTGTCCTTGGAGCGCTGTCCTTCGAGCTGAATCAACATAGAGTCTTTCATGTTCTTTCTAGCGTTCATCCACCAGTAAAATAGCTCAAGGAAAGAACCGTTACGCGATCATCGAAACATGGATTAGGAATTCAATTTTCCCAAAGTCAAAACTTTTCGTAAATACACAACTCGCGTTATTAACCTTGCGCATTGTTCAGCAGATTGTTTTTAGTCTGCCAACATATCATGTTTCAATGAAGCACCCGTAGCATGTGAACTACTTCCCAATTTCTTTCGCATCATCAATGGAATACATTTGTGTGCTTCAGTTTAGTTGACACTGCGCAAGCATGGCCACATGGCCAAGTGGCCAAGGCACTTGCGTTCATTTTGGGAGTTCTCAGAGTCAAACCCTAATCCCAGAAAGAAAACTTTTGTTTTATTTATTATTTATGTGATGCACGTCAGCTATAGATGAGAAGAGTTTTTTGGAACAGCAGCTTTACGGGTCAATCTATAGAAGCTCTGCCTGAAAAATAAGTATGTGGCAGCAGCTGTTGCGGATGCACAAAGTGAGAAAAAGGTGCAGTTGCCAAAGCTATGGAGAAGCTTTTGCACTGGCTTGGCTGCCTGGCAGCTTGCTTACGACCACCAGTCAGTTGTGCGTATTATGCATGGAATGTGCAGCCACATCTGCATTGAGTGCATGTTACACTTGTTTTTCTAAATACAACTGTTTCACGTGCCCTGTCCTTGCTTGCTTGCATGAGTGTCATCTCTTTGACATGTGACCTCTATGTTTAAAAAGCTTCTCGCAACAATACAGCAATGCACAAACTTAGCCTAATGAGTGTCAAGCATTTGGTAAATAGCAACTGCTAATGTTGCGGTTTGGTACAAAGTCAACTAAACTCTTCACAGTAGATGCAATGCTCAAATGACTGTTCGTGGTTTTGTTTTGAACATCGCATGTACAACTAATAGCTTGAATATACCACACATCGTGTGTAATTCTGGTCACTGTTCTATATTGTTTTTGTGCAGTGTGGCTCCATGTTGAAAGCTCTGAGAAGTTAGTCAACAACCTTCAGCGATTGTGTTTGTTTTTCTTAGCTTCAGGCTTTTTTTTTCTGCATTCATTGTGTCGACAACAAAGGTTCTCGAACTTCAGATTTAATCTGTCAATATTTGAAAACCAAAACAAAGGCAAATATTTTGGTCTTGCGCATAAATTCCCATACATGAGCGGCTGCTTGATTAATGTGTTTTAGAATCGTGTAGCCTCTGCGAAACGTTGTTTAGGTTATATAGTAAAATCTCCTTAATTCGACCACCGTTAATTCCGCCACAGCGTCTGGTCCTGTGCAAAATGTACATTGTTCTATGACTGAAAACTTTCATTAATTTGAACAAATTCGACCATGCTTCGGTTAATTCGAACGGGCGACCACGATGGAGTCACGATGGGGTAGCAGCAGCGAATTCTGCCGGTCAAATCGACGACGCACCTAAACAACTTCGGGATTGAATTGCGACCTCCGAGATTCGAAACTTGGTCTATGAGTAGTATATCTCGGAGGCACCCAAAAAAACAAAAAACACATGGTGGTTTAAACTATCAAAATGAAAGGCAGTACATCACTACTGTCATCAGCAACAGACAACCTATAGATTTGCCTTTTTTTTTTCTTGCGCGTCGAACACGTTTGCGTGACGGTTGAGTAACAGTGCTCACCTCTACTGTGCTTTAAATTATTTATCTGTACGTGATCAAAGCCATCTGCAGTCTTACTATTTGCTGTTTTTAAAAAAGTTGGTCAGTTTTTATTTTGTTTTTATCACCGTGCATTTTTTTGTGTGTGTGTGTTTGTGTTGTCTACTTATACGCGCGCGCATGACTTCCGCGCGAGCAACGCCGGTATGGCTTCCCTTCCTCCTGCAGTATGGTGGCTAGACGGAGAGGTGTCAGCATCGGCGCACCGGAGAGCGAGCGAGAATTCATGCGGATGCGGAGGTGCTGCAGTCGCTTTCAAGATGCCCCTCTTCCCGCCCGCTCGTGCGTATCAGTCGTTTTTTTTGTTGCACATATTTCACGCTACTCTGCGGATTATAACGAAGTCTACCTGTCGCAATTCTGGTGGTGCGCTGCAAAGCGTGTATTGGCACTGAAAACTAGTGTCTTCAATTCACTTCTTAGTATATAAGCTATGAAGCTTAGAAAAGAGAATCAAACGACCTGCCGTGAGCTTGACACCAAAACAAAGTCCGTGCAGTTTTCACTTTGATGCCGTGGTATTCTCTGTGACGTCTCAATGCAGGTAAAGATATCGGCAAGCGTTATTTTTATGACTTACGCAATTGAGGTCCAATTTTACAAGCAAGACATTTATTTTCATGATAGCGAAAACAACATGAAAAATAAACACAACATGCATTAAGGTTGGAGAAAACTACAAGTTAACGAAACTCAGCTAAAGCAAGTGAATATGGTAAGTAAAAATAACAGCAAATATACGATGATAAGATCTGCACACATACACATCAGACATTGAGATTTGATTGGCAAGCATAGATACAGTCACAAACCAGTTCACAAAAAACTTGATTTCTGCATATGTGAAACACAGCGAGACAGTGACATCACAATTTTTAATGGAAGATTTGCAACAATGTGAATAAGACAATAGTAAAATCACAAAAAACAACACAGTGTGAGTAATGCACAATAACATAAAATAAAACCTTGTTCACTGAGTTGACATTATGACAGTTAAGTCAAGTCATGTCTCAACTTCAAGAACTTTATTCCTTCTCTTTTTTTTTACGACTGGATGCATTTTCTCCAGCAACGAGAAAATGCATTCTGGTCAGTGTAAAGAATCTAATTATCCGATTTGTCACTTCCAGTTCGTGGTGTTTACAGCCGACCACATTTCACCTCTTCACAGACAGGGAAAAGTTAACGTCTGTGTTGCTGTCACTTTTCAACTTGTTGACGCTGAAGCAATAGGTGAATGCATCTTCCATAGCTTTGACCAAGTCTGTTAAGGACACGGACGGGTACAGAAGGCCACCTCTGTCTATATAACGTGTGAGGCATGATTCTGCGGGAAGCAAGCTGGAATTCTCAAAGTGAAGGAAAAACCTGCTACATTTGTTGCACTTCGTCATTTTTACCATCTTCCTGACCACATAGACACTGACGTAATAAGTGACCCGGGAGTCACTGTGTCCAATGAGATCAGTGTGGTCAGGGAGGGCTTCACAAGCAACAATCATTTCATGAACCTCATTGAGGCACCCCGCATCTAACAGGTCAACCAGCTTATTCTGCAGTTTTATTGAATTATTGTGGATGCCCGAACATTGAAGGCTACTCAGAACTCCAGAAGGTACGTTTCCACTAGAGGGTGATTGTGCCAAACTGTAAAAACTCAGGCAATTCACATATATCAAAAACTGTGTTGGCGTAGGGTGATCATTCGAGCCAAACATTTGCTTTAAAATGCCAGAAAGATTTTAAGCGCATCTTGGCAGAGGCGAGACGTCATCAAGCATTTATAGCTCAAGGTTTTTGTGACAGGGTGCAGGATAGAAAGGGTGCTGGTTAGAGTGATGCGGAGTCCTTCGGCAGTTGATTCACTCAAAAACCCACCCTTTTTCCAAGTTGCTAAGAACCCGTTGATAACATGCTTGTAGCTACGGACAATGAATTTTTTGTCGAAATGAGCTTCGCACACAACGCAGTTCTTTTCCAGTGGTTTGTCAGCGCGAGGAATCGCACTCTCCCAGGCCTTGCGCCATGCATCGTCGGCGGGAGCAGAGAAGAGAGACGTTTTCTTCCCTTGTTTACAGGCTGAAGCATATCCCACATTGCACTCAGGTGCAAAGCAGTGTGCCTGCTGTTTACTCATCACTGTGGCATGGTCACATTGGCACGTATTGATCCCGAACAAGTCCGAATAGGCAGAAAGCAGACGTTGCGACTTGCGAGTACACGAGCAAGCAACTAAAAGTGCCTCGCCAGCGGCTGGCGAGCGCTCTCAACCGATCACGGTGGCGACTTGCACGCTGCCCTACGGCAAAATGAAATACCAGCATGCCTCCTTTCAAGGTGCGGCTGGGACTTTGCTGACACCTCTCTTTCTAGCCACCATATTTGCGGCCCCAACCGCCCCAACTTCCCCAGCGAACAGAGCAAATTTAGAGGTGTGCGCTGAGGGGTCGGCGCGCCGCCGCCGCCAACAGTTTTTGCTACGCTGACGCCAACTGATTGGTGCACCGCCGCCGACATGTTCTCTCGACGCGCCATTTAAACAAGACTTTTTTTTCAGCTAACCTACGTTTCTCCAGCACCTTCTATCACCAGTGCGACCTTTCTTAATTCTGTACACTTCACAAATGCATCGAAATCGGTTCACTTGCAGTTTCAAGTTAAATAGGTGGACTATAAAAAACTTGTCGAGTGCTCTTTATAACGTGAAAAAGTTGTGTTGGATTAGAATTAAATGTGAATTTTCAGTTACTTTTGAGTTCACTGTATTTAATCGAATCCCGGTTAGTGACTGCGCCAACGGTGGTGTTTGGCGAGGACTGTCGGCATATCCTAGCTGACGAGAATATGTAATATGTGAGGTGGCAAGTGAACAATGATGAAAAGTGTGGAAAGTCGGTACTGTAATATTCATTCGAGCATGCGAGTCGTTGATTGATTTGTGGGGTTTAACGTCCCAAAACCACCATATGATTATGAGAGACGCCGTAGTGGAGGGCTCCGGAAATTTTGACCACCTGGGGTTCTTTAACGTGCGCCCAAATCTGAGCACACGGGCCTACAGAGCATGCGAGTCGTGAATATTCATAAATGAGCATGCGAGTCGAAGAACAAAGGCACTTCAAATGCAAAGGGAGGGGGCCAGGACTTGGGGCGGGCAGGGTAGAAGCACGATGTGTATGGAAGATATTGTTATAACTGAGGAAGAGCAAGCTGTTTAGGGCACATTTAGAAAAAAAAAATCTGTTAAGAAACTGGACCACATGCATGCCCTTTTGGACGCCACCACTACTGTCCCGTTATGTGTGCTATTCTATCATATTACACATATTTCAACAACGAAATACAAGGATGCTAAGAAGCTTGGTGTGGGATGTATGACGACATGGCTGTTTCATGTCTGGTGCACATGACCTCCGTGAACACTGTCGTTGCCTTTACTTTGAGAACCGCGCTAAAGAACAAAGGAAGGTAAAATGACAATTATTAGACGAAATGCTCTATCAAACAGACCATCAAACAGATCCCCATTGTGTCGACAGGTTGAGCAAGATCAACATATTGGACGAGATTGTGCTCACCATAAATTAAGTTTGTGTGAACTGTGAAGTAACGCACAAAAGATGCATGCAGACAAAACACTGAAGCGTGGGCTATTGTTTTCAACATGCTTTGTCCTGCACTCCGTGCGATACCCTACGCTGCGCTATCAAACCAAGTAATCTGCCTTTACTTCCCCAGTTTTTATCTCAGACTTTATTCATCAAATTATAGGTGCAGATGTGTCACAACCGTGTTTGAAAAAAGACACCACATATGTAGCTTGCTCGATGAGTTGGTTTATAATATTTTTGGAAAAACAAACTAAGGAGCTCAACCTGAGAGGACATCGAGTGAAATGTTTATGGCGGAGAGTCCACAAACCCATGCACAGTAAGCGCATTGATGAAAAATAGGCTGAGGCGTTCCATAGCTGCACACCTAACACTACAAAGGCAAGAAGCATGTCAAAATGGTACAAACAGCACCCTGCCATGATCCAGGTCATGTGCACTCGCTATCTAGCAATGCTAATTCTTTATCTAGCTGTAAGGACAACTGAAGGATCACTTATACATGCGTTGCACTTTGCCCTTTTTTGTTTTTTAAGGCTTCGAAATATTCACGTTCAATCTATTTCTTCCTTTGCTGATGACACTGATATATTAGGGACGCAGGGACTAGCGAAGAGGTCGGTTTTGTGCCTGAAGGATGTTCACAGTGCCTATAGGTGTCACTAGGCCTTGATCCATCTTATCTCTGTAGACACAGCTGCATGACAAAGGAATTTCTTTCAAATCATTGAATGTCATTGGTAAAAGAAAAAAGATTGAACGCGAAACTCTAGAATTCTTTGAAATAAAAACAGAGCAAAGTGTCATATGTGAGTGATCCCGCAGATTTCCTCACAGATAAAGAACTCCCGGTATAGATAGCGGGTACACTTGGCGTTTATATTTTGGGGTTCCATGGAAATCGGCTGCTTATACCACCGTGAAACATTGGTTGGAAAAAAGTTGTACGGTTAATTGTGCAACTGTGGCTTAGATAGCCATTTTTAAGCATGTGCTTCTGGTTAATTTGTGAAGAGGCTTTCTTTAATAAACATTTAGTTGTAAGTTCAGCACTTGTCTTCCTTGGTTCTTATGCTGCATTCGTGTTCTTCGTTGGTTTTTTTCTTTTGTAGATCGGTAAATATCATCCCTATTATCGTCATGTGGTCATAGCAACTACTTTTCCTTATTCTCACATATTTTACCAATGTGAACGCACACAAAACGTCTTCATTAACGCGCGATGTGAACGAGAGATGCGTTCCGACTAGGTCAGCAAACTCACTGATGAGTCGATCAAAGGAATCAAAAGACTTAGATTGAGCCGTGAGTCAGAGTGTGAGAGTCTCAGTCCGAGTGAGCCTGGCTGAGTTTGACCACAGTGAGTCCGAGCGAGTTTTATTCAGTAAAATTTTGGTTAGTCGGGATGCTTCCGAGTTCCATGCAAAAAAAAAAAGCTTTTTTATTGAGGGAATCTTTATTTTGCTGGCCTATAGTTACAAATATTTGTAGTCTCATTTTATGGCTTACCTTGTAATCGTGTATGTGTCGGCTTGTAAAGCCACAGAATTGATTTTCCAAATTGTAAATCTGTCTAACTCCCCACACCCTTCAGACTTGTTTCAATGAAGGTCTTTGATAAAAACCACAAGCTCATATTTCTGAATAAAAATGATAACCTTAACTTAAAGGCACGGAATAAGATGGCACTATAAAACGGACCACTGAGATTAGATATCAACATTAAAATGCTAACAGGACTAAGAAGCTCATTTATTCTGCCTACTTCTAAGGTGCACAGCTATTTGTGAGTGTTTGCAGTGTATATGCCCACGTAGCTAATGCCGTTCACAGCGGTGTGATTTCACAATCCAAAGTTTGAATTTCCGACAAGACGTTCAGAGTTTCTCCTAAAAAAACCTGTAATTTTTGGTGATGTAACAGCAATTTTCTGCATCACACTAGCTTCAACTTTAGTGCTAATAGGTAATGCGTTTATAGAGTACGCCGTTCGCAGACTGTGACAAATTAGAATGAGCAATTTATGCCCATGCATGCTACAAAACTCATATAATCTTTTTCCAGAGGGGACAAGAACGCATATCGGATTGCGATAATAACGAGAGAAAAAATGAATAATTGTCCATAACTCAATTATTGTGTAGTGCAATTCACAAATGTTCGAAATAAATGACCATGGCATTAAGAGGACATGGAAGTAGGTTGTGCAGCATGTTCTGGCACATGTGCAGCTCCCGGGAATTTTATTACACAACATTGTGATTTACATTGAGTCTGATCTAAAGTTATGTACTAAATCAACGAAGAATGAGCACTGTATTCCACCTTCATAAATCATGCGGCCTACAAGGCGACAGAACAGCCTGATTCGCGAGCTTCGAGCACCTCTTCGCTCTCTCATGCATTGAACTGCTTGCCCTCAGATGCCACTTCGGTTTTTGCATGAATAAATGTGGCTATTGTGAAATTGCGGACCGCAAAACAAGATATTCACAAGAACGAGAGAGACGAGATTGGTGCTTGTGAAAGCCCTGTCAATGCATTGTTTCACGTTGAAAAAGTTTCCATTAGCAATTCACCATCTCGACAAATTTCAAGTTTTGTTAAAAAGATGGTGACAACACATGCTATATTATCTTTTATATCATTTCCTGCCTTGTGATAAGTTGAAAGCTTTCGGAGAGGATTCCAAGGAGGAAGGGGACAGCAACACACCACTCCTGCTGTGCGTGACGCTGCAAAAACGAATTCCTTCAAACCGTAATGCTGTCAAAGGTTTTTGTGACCCCCCGAGAAATTGAGGAGCTTCTAAACATTTTGCCAGCACGCTGGCAATTCAGGAATCCGTACCGACACAACATAGCAGCGCCCCATTTTTCGTATTTTTCATTTTTTTTTCTTATTCAAATTCTTTTCCATTCATAGGTTTGACACGCGGCAGCACTTTCGGTGGTCCCTCACGCGTTATTGTGTTTGCCCAGTCCATTCTGCGAAAAGCTTGACGACGCAGGCATTTCTCGGGCTCAAGTTACTCATGCCTGAGCTTTGGCATTTTTTTGTACGTCCCAAGGAATGCAGGCAGACTACACAAAACACTGCAACGAGCTCTACGCTTCATTTAGGGCATGCAACACGGATATCTGTATTCTTTCTAAGGTGAACATTCGGCAGAAGTCTGCTTGGTTGGGAACTTAGAATAACAGAAAAATAAATAGCTACAGAAAACTCCACCCAATATTTATATTAGGATACCCGATATTTTGAAGCCTGATCGGCTTTTTTTTTTCAGGGGTGAGAAGGCCCGAGATGTTTGCTGCGACTCGTTGCAAGCCCTGGAAGTAGAGAAAGGGCGGTGTCCCCAGTGGTGCGATTGTTGTCTCCAACTGTCTGCTGACTGTGCCAGGATTCAAAGAACAGCCGCTGGCGAAGGTTTCTTTCCGTTTAGAAGATCACCGCGCCATCGCGACTGGCATGATGGCGAACCCGCTTGCAGTGTCCTGTCTCTTCAGTGTTCACTGTTCATTTGACGGAAGTAATTCTTGTGCTACCGCATTTTTTCATGGAAGTTTTTGGTTTAGCAGGCGCAGGCAATCCTGCACATGACGCCCTGCGCTCTTCTCGCAGGTGCAAGGTCTTTGAACCAGCGGACGAAACTGCCGATGGTACGGAAAGCTTTGTAGGCAACGTCGACTACTGTCTTCTTAACTTTGCTGACGCCCACTATGTAGGGGATCGACAGGTGGCGTTGTTGCGGCGTGGTTGATGTCACATTTTCCCAGTCTTTTATGTTACTGAGGGTTGTAAATACTCGTTGGTGCTCAGGTCATGGATTATTTTCTCTTTTTCGTCGCTGTGGTGACGAGTGGTAATTCGATGATGGGTTATTTTGATTGGAGTTTTAACAATTGTTCAGATTTCTTTATTCTTGCCCGAGAATGGTGATTTCCAACATTTTTGTATGTGTATGGTTGCTTTTCAGGGGAAGCTTGCAGTAACTGATCTGGGAGGCTGGTGGTATTAGCTAAAACTCGCCTCACCCACAGCTGGCATGCACAAAACAAAGCTTAAGGGGAAGGGTCATGAGAAGGCATAGAGATAGTACAGCAAGATGGAAAGAAGATCTCTTGCGCAATGAAGCATTGCTAATGCCTTTACGGCAACCATTAATGTACGACCATCCCCACTTCCTGTCGTACATTACGCCCCCCCCCCCCCCCCTATCCCCAACACGCTGTGATAGGGGATAAGACTGGTGCGCATCATAAATAGCCCATATTTTTTGGGCTCTATGAGCAAAGGAACACGTACGCAAAAAATGGCACCTTTTTTGTTTGCAATTCACGACCGGAAACCTCGTTTGCTCGAGCGCGCATTGTAAATTGTTGAAGTCTTTGTTCCACAGCGCGCCAAGTGAGACGAGGCCCAGAGGGGTTTTCGCATGGAGGAAAGAAATCCTGGGTTTTCGTGCAAACCTAACTGGCTAGGTGGATGCACAAAGCCGCGTGCACATGAATCACCATGTCGACAACTCTTTTCAATAAAGGTTTTGTGGGCGCTACTGTGATCTCTTTTCCGGCGTTGTAAATATGCATGACCCCTTCGAAAAGCACCACTGAAGCTCGAACACCAGCCTTTGTATTCCCGTACAAGTCTGCCCCTCTTTCCGTTGAAACGGTTCGCCAGGAGAGAGCTGCAGCTAACACAAAACTTGCGACGCGGAGTGTGGTTGGTTTTACCCGAATGATGAAGGCACATTTAGTATGCCGTTAGGCAACACACGATTCACAATTAATTTTAAATACGTTCTGAGCGACAATGTTTGTTTACATTTTGTAGATGATGTATGTATCTACACAAATATATTTGACAGGTTATCTCGTTTTCAAAACTTTGTTTCAGTACTCCTTTTAAGAGAAAGAAAGGGGGAAGGAGAATGGGCTGGTAAAGAGATAAAGTGCGGTCTCCCAAACAAACGAGACTCATGCACTGCTCCACCAATCAACCCACACCCGCACCTCCTTGCGTCTTTCAAGAATGTAGTCTTTAAAAAAGGAAACAAAAAAAAGCGCATGTCCTATATTCATTTAACTCCTTTTGTATTTGTTGTAGCACTTACATCACAAGTCGCTATAAAGTATGCCCCCATTGGAGACGAATTAGCACCTTTCTCGTGTTTCATGTGTTTCTCGTGTTTCATGAATCACTATATGCCATTGTAACCTACATAAATTGCCCACCTGTCTGTTACTCAAAGAAAAAAGCAGTACAATACGCACGAAAATTGCGAGCTCCACTTGCCCCTACTAACCCCTTGAAAAGAGGCTCCTCCATTATTCACATATTTTATAGTAGCCTCATGACCGGAAGGCATTACAGAGGCAAGTGGTACATTTCATAATAAATATAAGATGAACAATTACTTGTAAGTAAAAACAATAGAAATTGTAAGTCAATAAGAAACATTACCTAGGAGATATAACAGCATCACTGTGAGAGTAAAAAAAAAATGAAATTTCTTGTAATACAGTGTTAGATATGTGAACAAACGGGGTATGTTGAAAGAACACATAATGCTGAAAAACAAAACATCTACGGAACATTTGCCCGTCCTCTTACATCTGCATGCTGTTTTCTCGGGCATCACTGTTAAAAGTACAGAATTTCAGCTAAATAAGCAGATAAGACACAGTAAAGTAGGTTTTTTTTTCTTTGAAGTTCTAGTTTACCTTTCGACGATGCCGGCACCGCCGCCGCCGCTGACAAAAAGTGGCTGTGCGCCGCCACCGATCATTTTACCCGGCATACACCGAGGACGCCATCACCACCGACTCTGAACGACCGCAACGCCACAACCGTTCAAAACCGCCCCGGCGCACACCTCTAAGCAAAGTACGAAGCAAGGAATTTGGCTGGGAAGTTGAAAATATTGAAGGTGTTGCAAGCGGGAGCATCTCGAAAAGAAGTGATGGAAAAGTTCAATGTGAAGAAAAGCACGCTGAGAACTTACCGTATTTACTCGCGTAATCCTCGCACTCGCATAAGCTTTGCACCCCTCCCATCGCCCAGCAAAAATAAGATTTCTTGTTTTCCTCCAGTTATTATCGCATCCAAGCCAAGCCAAAGTGGCAAGTGCGCGTTGCGGCGTGTTTTGTATGTTGTGTCTGTAATCTTGTCCTGTTACGGGGTGATACTAAAGCTACACGGCTGTTTTCAAGTTGAAAGCGATAGATCATGCACTAAACAACAGCAACAGGGCCTCCAATAGGCCCTTCGGAGTCTACGAGTTTTGTGTTCGCTACTGGTGACAGCAGCGGAAAGCCACCAAGATGCGTTGGGCCTGCCGCGTGCCTGAAACTAGGATTCATGGTATACTTTATTTCTTCAGAAGGAAACTGTGGATGTTTCTGTTAAATAGCCATCAGCCCAACCAAAGCTTTGTGTATGGTATTCTAATCATCGAATATTTGCTTTCACTTTTTGTGTCTCAAATTAATCTTGCCTTGTGTTGAACCTGTGCTTTTATTGTTGAGGTAAGTTTTAATTAGTACTTCTAAAAGCTTGCTGTTAGTTGCTGGTATGAGAATTACTGATTTGCGGCCACTTCGTTTTCTTTTTCGCTCTGTATGTTTTCGTGGAAAGTTTTCCCCGCGTAATTCTCACACCACCCCCCCCCAGTTTTGCATCAGTTTTCCGTCAAAAAATAATGCGAGGATTATGCGAGTAAATACGGTACGTGAAGATTGAAGAGCAGATTATGCAAGTGCATGACAGGGACATGTTTGGCGACCAAAAGAAGAGGCTTTGAATGGCAGCGCATCCCAAGCTAGAAGAAGCGCTGTTGCACTAGATTGCTGTTTCGTGCGATACCCATTTGCCCTTGAGCGGCCCCCTTATAGAGATGAGACTCTGGAGTTTTGCGGACACGCAGCGCCACCTGTCGAGGCAGTTTTGAGTAGTGCAAAGCTCGACTCTCTAGCGCAGTTCGCTGTGCAACCAGGTGCCACTACAGCGTATGAAACAACAATTGAGCTAATATTAGGTGTATTTGCGCATTGAACACTTAAAAAAAGGGCTACGAATTTCTCTCCGCTGGTAGGATGCGTCACCAAACCGCCATAAATTGCTTGCCGGTTCACTCGTCAGAACGACGGCGAAAACAAGAGCAGACGCAACAGCTTCGCAATCTAATAAAAAAGTCTCCAGTATGCAATACTGTTGCATTGTGAATTGTCACGGAGGTAAAGGACTTAAGTTTTGCCGATTACTGCAGCTTTCGCGAAGCAGAATGGCGACATCGCTGGCCATGGCCCGTCGGGAAGATGTTGGTTCATCAAATCACTTGCGTTCCCCACAGCCAGTCGCATGAGAAAGTGTGATAATGTGATATGATAATGTGCCCAATCGTCACCACGGAGAACCGTGGTAACTTTGATTATGAAGCTTAACAGAGCCTCTGACCATGGTGCGCCCTGCAACAGGAGCCAGGTGACGCGCGCGATAAACATCGCCCACGCCACGATCATCGATAATCTGAAGTTGTCGCCACCACACAGCATTACACACGTAGGGCTGTGAAGGCTCTATGTTCAGGCTTTATCTAGGAAATGCGAACACGTACGTGACACAGGTAAATTACGAAATTATCGCAACCACAACCAGGTTTTTCTTGCCGTTGGTTTCTGCGATTGCCGGAGCTATCTCGGAGGCCTCTGATTTGCTTTTTGTTGTTCACTGTAAGTGAACCCTTATGTATCTCCATTTGCAGTATACGTCGAAACTCGCAATAACGAAATCTCCGGGGAAACCAAAAAATTTCGTCACGAAAATTTTATTGCCGCGAGTATGAGCCATAAAAACAGTGATACGGCCAGCAGAACAAAAATTTATTGCCAGAAGTCGGTCAACTTACTTTGCTGACCCTTGCCATGCAACAACTTCAAAGCTCTCCCTTCACACTGGAAAAAGTGGTGCATTGCTACGTCGTCGTCATGTGCACCGAAGAAGGAGCGAAGGGTGTCCAGCGCATCCAAAACAACCCGCAGGTTGGGTTTCTCCCCATGCGTCTCTTCTTGGTCCTCGGTGTCATCAGCTTCTTGCACACTTTCGATAATGGCCTCGTCGATCACTTCCTCAAACACGACTACGTCGTCATCGGCCCGAACTAACGCATCAACGGTGAGTTCATTTGGGATGTCGATATCGATGGCTCGAAGTTCCTCCAGACGTTGGTCAGGGATAGAGGCACTGCACTGCCACCACTCTCGCCGTCAAGTACGCCTTCGTCCAAATCTTCGTCTGGTGAGGCCGAAGCGCAATACGTGCGTGACGCTTGCACGGTGATGATGAAGCCTACGTGCTTGAAGGAGTTCTCAATCAGCAACGGGGATGTTGCAACCCATGCGGCAGCCGCCATTTCGAAAGCCATGCACAAATTGACGTCGGTGGGACGCGTGTGGCGGAGGTTGAGGAGCAGACGCTGAATCAACCTTTCCCTGTAGGTGCACTTGACGCTCCGAATTACGCCATGGTCGAGAGGCTGCAGAACGGAAGTGCAGTTTGGTCAAAAAAAAAAAAAAAAAACCAAGGGCACATTTGTGAGCTCAGCCTCATCGATGCGGTGGGTGCTACAGTTGTCTAAAAAAGGGCCACCGACCTGCCTGCCTTGTGCCTGTCGGCACCGAACGCCTTGACCAAGCTGGAAAAAAGAGCCCGAGACATCCACGCCTTCTTGCCCATGAGACATCCACGTCTTTTTGCCACACACAACACAACTCGCAGCGCTCACGTGTGTGAGGCTACGGAAATGACGAAATGACGGAAGCAATGCAAGCTCGTCCGATGGCGCCATATGTGCTCCAGCATGATCATTTGCCATCGCCTGCTGCAGTTTGACCAGGCATGTTGTCGGAGACAAACCCCATCGCCGATTTAAGTAAACAAAAATGGCGGTGCCCACGCTAGGGCAACAAAAGCAGACGTTTATAAATTTTGAGTGCGCATAACACGCATACGAGCATATTTTCGACAGTTAACCTTTGGCGGGAGGGTAAAATAAGGCCCGCACCATGGTAGAAAATTCGTTATTGCAAGATCGCTGTCCAAAAACATTTCGTTGCCGCGAGATATGCAATACATGGGCTTCTATGAATGTTCCCCAGGGATCCGGAAATATTTTATTGCCGCGGGGCTTCCATACTCTCGAGGTTTAGTAATTGCGGGTTTCGACTGTATATAGAAACGGAAGACAACCGTCAACTTAACATTCTAGCAACTCTTTTTAACACTTCGATTGATTGATTGATATGTGGGGTTTAACGTCCCAAAACCACTATATGATTATGAGAGACGCCGTAGTGGAGGGCTCCGGAAATTTAGACCACCTGGGGTTCTTTAACGTGCACCCAGACCTGAGTACACGGGCCTACAACATTTCCGCCTCCATCGGAAATGCAGCCGCCGCAGCCGGGATTTGAACCCGCGACCTGCGGGTCAGCAGCCGAGTACCTTAGCCACTAGACCACCGCGGCGGGGCTCTTCTTAACACTTCTTCTTAACTCTTCTTAACTTAACATTCTAACAACATTCTAGCACAGTAAGCAAGAGATTGATAGAAAATGCAAATGCAAAGATGAAAATCGTCACGGCCATTGATGCCGGATAAAGCAAGCTTTGTACCATTGATCCTAAGATAGTTTGCTCGTGCATATACTTCATCACTTTGGTATCATGAGTATGCACAAGTTTAATGCATTTAGGTGTTAAAAAACATACATTGGAATGCTTTCCTCGAACTCTATGACATGCGATGCTCGCTTGCACTTAAATTGCAGCACACCGAAATAACTGAAACATCTTTTGCGTTGTACCGGCAGTTCGTTTTTATGAGCTTCCTACTTTTCTGAAGCGAGGTGTATTGATAGAAGAGGCTTGTCAGGTCCTTCATTTTCAAGAAACCGCCCCTCAAGAAACTCGAAACAGGAGGGCCTATGGACATTTGCTTGCGGATGGCTCTCTTTTCACTACCCATTTATGGCCGGCGCTTCGATGGGGGCGCTGATGGCGGCATTTTTCGTAGCACCGCCTGGGCAGAGTCTGACGTCTATCTGCGCACAAGCAGAGAAGTTCGCGGTGACCATAAACATTAGAGAGTTTTATAATACAGTTTTCAAGTGCTGCTGGCGCCATATGAGTTTTAGAATAGCGTTTGCTCGGCTACAAAATGCAACGCACGATTGCAGCGACACCGTAGCCTCAAAACAAGCGCTTGTGGGCCACATGTGGGCCAAGATCGCCGCATGCAATTTTGTATTTTCTGCGTGCAGTCCGCGAATGCCGACTCATGTTACGACGCATGCGCAGTGGCAGCGACTGCACCGCAAGGGCTTGTGGCACGCTATTCTAAAGCTCCCTATTGACTCCTTCAATGCATCGGAAGGCTGGTTCGACCACTTCAAAAAGCGACACGAGCTGGTATTCTGCAATGTGTGTGGTGAAAGAGGTGCGGTTGACGAAAATGTTGTGCACAACTGGCGGTCTGGACTATCCGTGCGCTTTTATACGTACGAGCACATTTTCAACGCTGATGAGACAGCACTGTTCTGCCTGACGTGATTGTCTTGTCAGGCTCTGCCTGACAAGACAATCACCTTCAAGGGGGACCTGTGCGTCGGTGGAAAACGAAGTAAAGAGCACGTGACAGTTCTTCTGGCTGCTCACATGACCGGCACAGAGCGGCTGTGAAGCCAAAATGTTTTAAGAATACTAAGCAGCTGCCTGTCGACTACCAGTTTAACAGAAAGGCTTGGATGACTGCCGAACTCTTTCAAGCCTGGCTGCGTCAGCTCGGCCACCGCTTTGCGGCCAAGGCTCGGAAGGTGTTGTCCGTGCTAGACAACTGTAGTGTGCATACGAAGGTGTCCGGGCTCGAGAACATTGAACTGCTATTCCTGCCTCCGAACACAACGGCTTCCCTGTAGCCGATAGACCAAGGAATCATACAGTTTGTGAAAAGCCGTTATCAATGGTAGGTACTCGAGTGGATGTTGCTCGGCATGGAGTCAGGCAAGCAGTAAGAAGTAAGCCCGCTAAGCGCAATCTACAAGCTGACATACGTGTGGAACAACACACCGCTTGCAATAATCGCAAACTGCTTTAGGCATAGCAGTTTCATGCAAGACACTGCGGATCGGGGTGTGTTGGCCGATGAGAAACCGGTGAAGAGCAAAACGGGCGCTATGTGAGCATCATGGCAGCTGATGTTCCCCTGGGTGATTACTTCAAAATCGACAGCGATGTTGCCGTGGCCGGCACAGTGACCGACAGTGATATCGTCGCCAGAGTCTTGGACGGCGAAGGGGAATTGGCTGACGAGGGCGTAAGTAATGCTGACAAGCATTCTCGCCACGCTATGATGGACGCTGCGCATGCATTGGCTGTTTTGGAGGACATATGCATGCTTTTCTCAAACAGTGTGTGCGGACTAAGCCACCTGCAGGAGCTTTGCAAAATTGTGACTTTGTCGCACATTGCGTCCATGAAGCAAACTGCAATCACAGACTTCTTTCAGAAATAAAAGCCTGATGATGCAGGAGACATTTTTCAAGTGTTTTGTTCGTACTCGCGACAATTCGTACCCTCGATGAATTCAGACATTCTCTCCGGTGCCGTGAAGTCCGAATTAACGGGGTTTTACTGTATTATAGTACTGCTCAAAGCACAAATATTCGTGTCCGAGATGACTTGCTACAAGTGGTCTACACTACAAATTCCCTACTTTCTGAAACTTGCAGGAAAACAAAGAGATTTACTAAACAAGATGCACCTATTTTAAATTGGAATGGCATGATGAAATTTGATTGCACATGCCTCTATTCATCATGAAAAGTGGTACTTGCACATGACACTAAATCTGTGATCTGCAAAATCGGGCTAAACAAAACTTTGAAATTAGAACTAATGCTTTCCTAAGGCAAAGAAAAACAATACATACTGCATTTCAATCGATACCATCAAAGGCCTCATCCTTGAGCCCACTGTCAAAGAATTCTGCTACATAATAGGCATAATAGGGGGGTTCCGGTGCCGACATGCGAACCGCACACTTACGGCTGCTCTTTTTGCAGGCTATGGTAGCGGTGTTCGGCGCCGGTTTTGAGTCATGGCCACATGGACACAACAGCGATAGCAAGGAAATGTGTTCAGCTGACAGCATTGATGGGGCCTTCAACGAGTTCCTGTGGTGGACGACGCATCAACAGTTGCTCGGCGCGGCTGCGCAGTGTAGAGAGGCTCTTTGCAGCAGCGCTGGGATAGGCGTGAAAACTTGTCCCGCTGCTGTCATCGACACATGCCTGCGGCTGTATCTCGATGCGTCATGGGTGCCACATGTGACTGACGGAGGCGTCGACCACCATCAGGGGTGCTCGTCATACGACGAAGGGCTACTTAGGCTGCTGCTGCAACTGGGCCCTTCGGGTTCCGGTGCCAACATGCGAACCGCACACTTACAGCTGCTCTTTTTGCAGGCTATGGTAGCGGTGTTCGGCACCGGTTTTGAGTCATGGCCACATGGACACAACAGCGATAGCAAGGAAATGTGTCCAGCTGACAGCATCGATGGGGCCTTCAACGAGTTCCTGTGGTGGACGACGCATCAACAGTTGCTCGGCGCGGCTGCGCAGTGTAGAGAGGCTCTTTGCAGCAGCGCTGGGATAGGCGTGAAAACTTGTCCCGCTGCTGTCATCGACATGTGCCTGCGGCTGTATCTCGATGCGTCATGGGTGCCACATGTGACTGACGGAGGCGTCGACCACTACCAGGGGTGCTCGTCATACGACGAAGGGCTACTTAGGCTGCTGCTGCAACTGGGCCCTTCGGGTTCCGGTGCCGACATGCGAACCGCACACTTACAGCTGCTCTTTTTGCAGGTTGGTGAATTTTATCGTTATAAGATTGGTGCTACTGTTTGAAACTCGGTACCGGAGCCCCCTGGGACCTTTGTGCGAATGTTGGTTTGTGCTGTGCTTAGCATTGATGAGTTTATTGCACTGGCTGCGGTGAAGGCAAGGCTGCTTTTGTCAGGTGATGTGGAGGAAAATCTAGGGCCAATAAGCAAGGAACTGGAGCAAGAGCTTGCAAGGGCTCTTCGTTGTTTACCGCAGATATCCGAGGCACAGGACAAGCTTATGAAACAACTCAAGAAATTAGAGACCGGACAACAAGAACTGAAGGATAAACTTCAAACCCTCGAATGCAAAATCGATAGGTTGGCAGGAAACTTGCCTACTGCATCATCAAGCGAGGAAAGGGCAGAACTATCCACTCAACACAGCCAGCTTATTGACAGCATGAGAAACGCTTTATTGAATCAGGACGAAATAGAAAACCGGTCGCGTAGAAACTATCTTTTGTTTTTTGGTCTGCCTGATGGGGGTAAGGAAACGTGGGATGAATCCGAAAAGAAAGTGATCGATTTGTGTGCAGAAAAGCTGCGTGTAACAGTGTCCCCCTTCGCAATCGAGCGTGCCCACCGAATTGGCAAGGTTGGGGGCGAGAAACCTCGGCCAGTTATTGTGAAATTTGCGTTTTTCAAAGACAAACAAAGAGTTATATCTGCTGCGTCAAAACTAAAGGGGAACGAATTTTTCTATTAGTGAGGATTACTCTAAAATCGCTCGCCAGCAAAGGCAAAAGTTACTGGAATACGGGAAGCAAATTGACGCGAAGGTTATGGTCAAATACAACAGGGGCAGAATGGAGGCCAAAATCGGAAGTAAATCTTTCGTGTACGACTGTGCAAGTGACTCAGTGAAAGAATGCGCTCAATAGCGGTTGGGGGGCGCTATAGCGCCGCGCAAAAAGGGACTTCCCGAGACCCTATCAGTGATTGTTGTCAATTGCCGAAGTTTAAAGAATAAGGTTTACGAGTTTGATACCCCGATTCGAATTTCACAACCCGATGTTGTTTTTGGAACTGAATCTTGGCTAGATGAACATATTTCAGATAATGAAGTTTTTCCAACAGGTTACACAGCCTACCGCAAAGACCGTAATACGCACGGTGGGGGTGTGTTCATTCTGATTCGAGACGGCATACCAACCGTACAAATACAGGGCGCAGATAACAACTACGAATCGGTTTGGTGTAGAATAACGTTTTCGCAAGGGAACGGTTTAGTATTAGGGTCCTTTTATAGGCCTCCTGGTAACTCTAGCGTGTTACCTTTATTTAGTTTGTCTAAAACCATTTCGTCTCTTTCCTCCGAACCAATTATGCTGGCGGGTGATTTTAACATGCCCAATGTCGAATGGTGCAATTTTCGTCCAGTTGAAAATAATCGGTCAACACTTCATTTTGCCTTTTTCGAGCTTACCAGAGTTTATGACCTTTTCCAGTTTGTTCAGTTTCCAACACGACTGGGTTCGGCAAGTGATAGTGTCCTGGACCTTCTTTTTATGAATCGTAACAATTTAATGAAGTCGGTTGTTCTAATTCCAGGCATAAGTGACCACGATGTCGTTGCGGCTACCATTGAGTGGAAAAAGATAGAAATCAGTAGACCTCGTTCACGAAAAGTTTTCGCATATGATAAAGGCAGGTTTGATGCCATCAATTTTGAACTGAATACATACCTTTCGATGTTTATCCAAAGCTGTCAGTCCAATGACATTGAAATAATGTGGGGGTTGTTTAAAGAAAAACTGTTGTCTTTGGTAAACATTTATGTCCCATCGAAAATTGTAACTGCCAATCGTCGTGGTGATAAACCTTGGATTACTAAAGATATACGTGCGTCAATTAAGCGTAAGGCTCGGGTGTACAGAAATTATTGTCGCACGCGCAGTGCTGATTTATTTAGTAAGGTTAAAGCATTAGGCTCTAGCCTGAAGACACAGATAAAGCTGGCGAAGCGCGAATATTTATCGTCCCTTAATAGCAAAATCAAAACAAATCCAAAGGAAGTCTGACGTTACGTTAAAGGTAACAAAAAAGACATCAGTGGAATTCCCTTTATCATGCACAATGACGAACTACTTGGAGATGATATGAGTAGAGCAGAATGCTTCAATGCGTATTTTCAATCCGTTTTTTCTCCGCCAAGCCCGATATCTCCCGCTACGACACTCAGATCGTTACCAGCTATGAATGATATCATAATAACTGAATCAGGTATAAGAAAACATTTGAATAGGCTGAATCCCCAGTCTGCGCATGGTCCCGACGGTATTTCAAACCACATACTAAAACGATGTGCTGATCATATAGCTCCATTTCTAGCTGCTTTGTATGAAGTATCGATAAGGTGTGGAAAATTGCCACGAGAGTGGAAGTTAGCCAATATCACGCCTTTGCACAAATCCGCTGTTCGTGATAAGGTATCTAACTATAGACCGGTATCGCTAACCCCCGTTTGTTGCAAGACACTGGAACACATAATCTATTCTTGCCTTATAAAGCACCTTCAAGATAATAATTTTTTCACTCCGTCTCAACATGGCTTTCGCGCAGGCCTTTCGTGTGTTACACAGCTAACCGAATTCGTACATGACATCGCTTCATCATTCGACCAAGGCATTCAATTGGAGGCTGTTTTTTTGGACTTCAAAAAAGCTTTTGATGTCGTCCCCCACAGTCTTTTGCTTCATAAGTTGTCATTTCTTGGTATTCCTAAAACCCTCATAGACTGGATTAAGGATTATCTCAGCGGCCGCAAGCAATGTGTTTTGATAAATGGTGTGTCTTCATCAACAGCTGATGTACTGTCCGGGGTGCCACAGGGGTCGGTCCTGGGGCCGCTTCTGTTTTTGATTTTTATCAATGATTTTCCACTAGGTTTGAAATCAACAGTGAGGCTTTATGCTGATGATTGTGTTTTGTATTGCCCAGTCAAGTGTTTTGATGACACCACAGTACTTCAGTCTGACCTTGATAAGATTGTGTCTTGGTGTGCTCAGTGGCAAATGAGTTTGAACCTAACTAAATGTTTTCATGTGCAATTTAATAACAAAAAAAGGTAGTATCCAGGTCTTATTACTTAAATTCCTGCGCAGTACAAAAGGTAGATCAAGTTAAGTATCTCGGCATAACATTCACGGCAACACTAGATTGGACCAGTCACGTAGATCTAATCACAGCCAAGGCTTCGCGCTTAATTCATTTTTTTCAAAGAAATTTCAGCGACGCGCCGCAAACACTCAAGGAAACCCTGTATATTACAAATGTGCGCCCAATTTTAGAGTATGCTTGTGTTTCTTGGGACCCTTTCATGAATGTACTAAAAGAAAAGTTGGAGAGGGTGCAAAAAAGGGCTGCTAGGTTTGTTACGGGAAACTACGATTTTAGAATAAGGTCTTCTGGAATTCTTCAGGCCTTGGGATGGGAACCCCTTTATGGACGACGGAAAGTTCAAAGACTTAAATTTCTCTATAATATATATCACGGTAAGACTGGGCTAAATAAAGGGCGGTATTTAAAGACGCCTAGTTATATGTCCGAAAAGAAAGATCACTTATATAAAATTAGAGAATATACCTGTCGATTGAATGTCCTTAAATATTCTTTCTTTCCAAATTCTATTAGTGACTGGAATGCACTAAAAATACCAATATTCTCCGATTCTAATTTCCTAACAGCCATTGAAACAGCATTTTGAGCTGCTGAAATAACCCATATATTTAACGTTGGCTTTGTACTTCTCTTGGTTGTTGATTTTTTTATATGTATAATTACTGCTTTCATTGTATAATCCTGTGTTTTGTACTTTTGTCCTAATGTTGTACTACAAGTGTTGATTTCTCCTGTATAGTGTAATGCACGATTCATTTGCTTTTAATTTTGCTGTTTTGTATTCTATTTTCTACTGTAACACCCCTACAACAATGCCCAATGGGCGATGTAGGTATTTGTAATAAATAAATAAATAAATAATAAATAAATAAATAAAGCATTGGCAAATTGCACTCACTGGCATCCTTGTTTATTCTGTAAGCCCCCTGAAGCATGTCTATGGCCTTGTCTCTATGGCAGGATATGCTTGTAGCAAACAAATTCGTACAGTTTAATTAAGTAAAACAATTGCATGCAAAAGAGAAATCTTGCCAGAAGTGAGAAGGTGCAGCTACTCCCTAACTAAAAAGACTTCTCACATAGAAACTGATTACAAAGTTGTGATTTTTAGGTGCAAAGCACCTTAGGGGCTAGGCCTGTCAGCATCACTTTCAATTACGGTGTGTTACGTAGCCATGGTCCATCATAAAAACACCACCCACTGTGGCGAGCCCCACAATGGGTGAATCTCAATACTTGCCACCGGTCCTCAAAAAATGAAGAAGGCAACAACCAAACAAGCAGCTGACGATGTTAGTGGAGCAGAGACACCCTGAAACCGAGCATGTAGACAAGAAGAAGCACCTAAGGGTAATCTGCATTCAGACGCAGTTTTTCGACAAAGTTGCATGCAAACACCCTTTCGTACATGCCCAGTTTCAGGTTTGCCATGACTATTGCCTCATCGAAAGACCACATGCTTCACCCCTCCCTAGCTACCAGGTTAGTGAAGCTGAAACACCCATCCCTACATCCTTTGCCCTTCCTCAGTTTTTTCAATGCGCAGCTACTATGATGCAGCAGTAAAAAATGATTGGCCTTCGTAAAACATTTTTTTGTCAGTTTTGTGGCTTTAATGTTTTGTTTGAGAAACAAAACTACGCTGCAGCACCAAACTAGTATGCGTAATGATGGTGGCCTTCATTGTAGCCACCACAATTCATGGCAAGGAGATGACATCAAGATAGTCACTCCACTGTTAAAAAAGATTCGATTTCGCTAAGAATGCTATCAAGCACAGCTGATTACATCTGTAAAAAAGGGGGGGGGGGGGGTGTCATGTCAAGCTGCTATCAAAACTAGAAAAATCGCATCACTATAAAGGTAAGCCAAACAAGATATAAGGATGTTACAGTGTGGTTATGGAAGAAATTATTGGTGAGCTACCAGTTAATAAGATCACGCGTTATGTCACGCCAAACAGGCAGCCAAAGAATGTTCCACACTCGCCGTCATGACCACTGGAAGCACTGACTAACGCTCCCACATTTAATGCACATATAAACCCCATAAAGTGGATGGGGGGAATGATCGCTGCTGTAGCTTAGTTGGTAGAGCCAGAGTCCTTCAATACTTTTCCTGGCCATGAAGCTTCGGCGAAACTTGGATATAGGGACAGGAGCAACCGCTAGGTGCGCCCACACCCATGCCAGGGCATCGGAGCAGCCCCAGCACTGCAATAGTGCGGCACGCGCCAGAACTGTGAAACGCGATTAACTGTACCCTTGAAGAATGATTACGTGTTCAGAGTGACGTTGCCTTCAAGGAAATTCGGGGAAGCTCTAATATAGCGAAATTTAGCATCGAATGAGGCCTTGAAGATAGAAACTCAACAAGCCACCAACGCATGCTGCTTCCACTGTAAGATATGCTACCACTATAAAGGCATATTTTTTCCCTGGTGCATCTAGTGAAAATTTGTACACAATCAAGAGTTTTTCAACCAGTCTGGTGAATCTTAACGCGTCACGCAAGTGCAGTAGTTGCAACTCTTGACAGTGTGTAGCCAATCTCTCACGCTACATATATATTCAGTGTTTGTAAACGATGATATATATCTTAAGGTAGCCTCATATTTATCAAAATAATAGCAAGTTTGAATGAATCAGTGCTTTAAATTTAGCAAGTGATCACTGACGAGGATCAATATACTTCATACGGCTTTTGCCAAGTTTTCGTGTTTTGTTTTGCATTGATTATCACTACAGTGCGATAGTACGATTAAAGTTCGGTTCGCCATGCAACATTGTTTTTCAGTCCTTCCGTCTGCTGTGTAGCTTACTCATGTTGTGTTTTCCCCATTTTTTTATTGTCTTTTCTATTAAGGCAAAAGCCTTACTTGCCTTCTCAAATGTGAAAATTAACCGAATGCGACCCACTTTGGCACCCTAGTCATGTGACACAAAAAATTATCTTCCCGGGCTAATGATGCATTGATATCTAAAATTGACTTTTTGCACTTTTACAGCTTGCACAAGTTTTGTACAGTTTCTTGGTGCATACTCTCTTGTGCTGTCACCCTAGCAAGCTTCAATAAGTAGTGCTTAATCTTTGTTCCAAGCAACGGATGTGTGCTTTAGATTTTTTAGCTGTTAGGAGCTGCATGTAGCTCTGTATGTTTGGCGTTACTTCTACATTTTTGGCCGTCTAAGCGCCTGTTCAAGAGAAAACGGCGAGCATTTCAGTCATCTAGCTTCTCTATTACTGGCTTGCAATGAGGAAGAGGTGGCCAGTATGCTCACCTTCATTAACTGGGTCATTATCCATGGTGGCTGCGTCAAAGGGGATCATGCACAATGTCAATGCAAACTCAACACTCTCTAGCTCAGCTAATGGTTCCCGGTAACGCTTGATTGATTGATATGTGGGGTTTAACGTCCCAAAACCACCATATGATTATGAGAGACACCGTAGTGGAGGGCTCTGGAAATTTGGACCACTTGGGGTTCTTTGACTTGCACCCAAATCTGAGCACACGGGTTTAAAACATTTTCACCTCCATCGGAAACGCAGGCGCCGCCGCCGGGATTTGATCCCGCGACCTGTGGGTTAGTAGCAGAGTACCTTAGCCACTAGACCACCGTGGCGAGGCTCCCGGTAATGCTTGGTGATGGGCGAGCTCTGAACCCTTTTTTGCACTAGACAAATACGTCGGCAAACGGTAAAGAATCTTTGGCACAGCATCCAGCAAAAGTTTTTTTAAAACTGTGCAGTGTTTTCACAACTCCTCTAATTAACCGCAAGTCCACACAAAACATTCCACTCTTATCGAAGTGCTTTTTAAACACATGCACTTGCCAGAAAATTTGAAACAGACAGTTTCTTTTCACAGTATAGCAAGATTCCATTTTTTCTGCCTTTTGCTGTCTAGGCAGCCAGAACAGAGACCTTTTCATCATAAGCCCGATAACCTGATCAGCACCCATGTACCTTTCATGTACACAACATTCTTTTCGATCTTCAAGCACAACGTGCACAACACCAAATGTATGATGAAAACAGCACGGTGATGCGGCTTCCGCCTACCCGATGCCCCACATGGGGATGCAGTGCTCCTTAATGGCCTCCGCTTGCCGCACACAAAGCTCTTCCATAGAGTCATGGTGGAGCTCCGCGACCATTAAAAGTATTGAAGGACTGGTAGAGCATCAGACGGGTTATTCCAATGTCCAAGGTTCAGTCTCTGCCAGCGACAACTAACTTATCTTTTTTTCCACTTCTCTTTCTTCATATTTACATTACAATTACTACAAATACCATCCCCTAATACTTTCTGTGGCATCATTGTCTGTTGGTTCTCATTAATATTGTGTCTAACAATAAAAAAAGAGCCCTTAACTTTCACTTCTTACCTTCTTTCAGTGTGGTTATAGTAATATTAGGCTTGCTTTAAAGCTCTACCAATACTATTAAAATATTCAACCCACTCCATCATCATCATCAGCCTGACTACGTCCACTGCAGGACAAAGGCCTCTCCCATGTTCCGCCAGTTAAACCGGTCCTGTGCTTGCTGCTGCCAATTTATACCCGCAAACTTCTTAATCTCATCTGCCCACCTAACCTTCTGTCTCCCCCTAACCCGCTTCCCTTCCCTGGGAATCCAGTTAGTTACCCTTAATGACCAGCGGTTATCCTGCCTACGCGCTACATGCCCGGCCCATGTCCATTTCCTCTTCTTTATTTCAACTATGATATCCTTAACCCCCGTTTGTCCCCTAATCCACTCTGCTCTCTTCTTGTCTCTTAAGGTTACATCTAAAATATTTCTTTCCATTGCTCGCTGCGTCGTCCTCAATTTAAGCTGAACCCTCGTTGTAAGTCTCCAGGTTTCTGCTCCGTAGCTAAGTACCGGCAAGATACAGCTATTATATACCTTCCTCTTGAGGGATAGAGGCAATCTACCTATCATAATTTGAGAGTGCTTGCCGAATGTGCTCCACCCCATTCTTATTCTTCTAGTTACTTCAATCTCGTGGTTAGGCTCTGCGGTTATTACCTGCCCTAAGTAGACAGTCTTTTACAACTTCAAGTGCACTATTACCTATCTCGAAGCGCTGCTCCTTTCCGAGGTTGTTGTACATTACTTTCGTTTTCTGCAGATTAATTTTAAGACCCACCTTTCTGCTCTCCTTGTCTAACTCCGTAATCATGAGTTGCAATTCATCCCCTGAGTTACTCAGCAATGCAATGTCATCGGCGAAGCGCAGGTTACTAAGGTATTCTCCCTTAACTCTTATCCCTAACTGTTCCCATTCTAGGCTTCTGAAAACCTCCTGTAAGCACGCGGTAAATAGCATTGGGGAGATTGTGTCCCCCTGCCTTACACCCTTCTTGATTGGTATTCTGTTGCTTTCTTTATGAAACACTATGGTAGCAGTTGATCCCCTGTAGATTTCTTCCAGAATATTTATATATACTTCACCTACGCCCTGATTCCGCAGTGTCTGCATGACGGCTGATATTTCTACTGAATCAAACGCGTTCTCGTAATCTATGAAGGCTATGTATAGTGGTTGGTTATACTCTGAGCATTTCTCTATTACCTGATTGATTGTATGAATATGGTCAATTGTTAAGTAGCCTGTTCGAAATCCTGCTTGTTCCTTTGGTTGATTGAATTCTAATGTTTTCTTTACTCTGTTAGCAATTACCTTTGCAAATAGCTTGTATACTACAGAGAGCAAGCTGATCGGCCTGTAATTCTTCAAGTCCTTGTCATCTCCTTTCTCATGTATTAAGATGATGTTAGCGTTCTTCCAAGACTCTGGTGCCCTTTCCGTCAGGAGACACCTCGTAAACAGGGTGGCTAGTTTTTCTAACACAATCTGTCCTACATCTTTCAGCAGATCTGATGTTACCTGATCCTCACCAGCAGTTTTGCCTCTTTGCATGCTCTCCAAAGCTTTTCCGACTTCTTCTATCATTACTGGTGGGGTGTCATCTGGGTTACTGCTAGTTCTTATAGTATTAAGGTCGTGGTTGTCTCGGCTACTGTACAGATCTCTGTAAAACTCCTCCGCTATTTTAACTATCCTATCCATATTAGTAGTTATTTTGCCTTCTTTGTCCCTTAGTGGATACATCCGACTTTTGCCTATCCCAAGTTTCCTCTTCACTGCTTTGACGCTTCCTCTGTTTTTCAGAGCGTGTTCAATTCTCTCCATGTTATACCTTCTTACATCGCATACTTTACGTCTATTAATCAATTTCGAAAGCTCTGCCAGTTCTATTTTGTCTGTTGTACTTGACACTTTCATGATTTGGCGCTTCTTAATTAGGTTCTTCGTTTCCTGGGAAAGCTTGCCAGTGTCCTGTCTAACTACCCTGCCTCCAACTTCCACTGCACACTCCGTAATGATACTCGTCAGATTATCATTCATTGTATCTACGCTAAGGTTGGTTCCTCACTAAGAGCCGAGTACCTGTTCTGCAGCGACACTCCGAATTCCTGTACTTTCCCTCTCAGTGCTAGCTCATTGATTGGCTTCTTGCGTATCAGTTTCTGTCGTTCCTTCTTCAAGTCTAGGCGAATTCGAGACCGTACCATTCTATGGTCACTGCATCGTACCTTGCCAACCACTTCCACATTCTGCACGATTCCTGGGTGTGCAGTCATTATAAAGTCTATTTCGTTCTTATTTTCGCCATTAGGGCTCCTCCATGTCCACTTGCGGTTTTCTCGTTTTCGGTAGAAGGTATTCAAAATCCTCAAATTATTGCATTCTGCGAATTCTACTAGTAGCTCTCCTCTGGCGTTTCTAGTGCCGATGCCATAATCTCCTACTGCCTGGTCTCCAGCCTGCTTCTTCCCTACCTTTGCATTAAAGTCGCCCATCACTATAGTATACTGTGTTTTTACCTTACTCATTACCGATTCCACGTCTTCATAGAAGCTTTCAACTGAAGCGTCATCATGGCTGGATGTAGGCGCCTAAGCCTGTACTACCTTCATCTTGTATCTTTTGTTCAGTTTAATTACAATACCTACCACACTTTCATTAATGCTATAGTATTCCTCTATGTTGCCAGCTAGGTTTCTGTGAATTAGGAACCCCACTCCCAGTTCTCTTCTGTCTGCCAAGCCCCGATAGCAAAGGACGTGCCCATTCTGTAGCACAGTATAGGCCTCATCTGTCCTCCTAACCTCGCTGAGCCCTATTATATCCCAATTAACACCCTCTAGCTCCTCGAATAGTACAGCTAGACTTCCCTCACTAGATAAGGTTCTAGCATTAAACGTTGCTAAGTTCAGGTTCCAAAGGCGGCCTGTAGTCCAGAGATTCTTAGCACCCTCTGCTGCGTTGCAGATCTGACCGCCGCCATGGTCAGTTGCTTCGCAGCTTCTGGGGACTGAGGGCCGTGAGTTATTTGACGTATGCATGTGGGAGGTAGTGGCCAGATACTGCACCAGGGTGGCCAATCCTTCTCTGGTGAGGGAGTGCGTTCCCGGCGGTGGTTACCGGTGAGGCCGCACCCCAGGCCTCTTAATGCAGTTCCATCAACACGCGTTTTTTTCTCTTTTTTTTTTGTTTTTTTTTTTTTTTTTGCCGGTTGGGAACTGTGCAGCACGGGGATTCGAACCACGGACCTCTTGCCTGCGAGGCGGATGCTCTAACCACTACGCCATCGCCGCAACCGCAGTTCCATATAGCAGTTGCCGAATAGGCAAATGATAATCAGTACGAGATAAAATAATCCTGCTCATTTTTGCATTTCACCACACTAGCCTATACGTCTAGCTAAGAAAAAAAAAACAGCCAAAAGAGCTATATGCTTAATATCCCAGTTGTTGTCACACAAATGTGATCAGAGCCGATGATGCTACATATTACACTGGGATTCTAGTACACAAATTATTCTCAGTTTTTGACTTATGAGTCGGTCCAACAGCAAAAGTTTGTCGTTCTCATTCTCTCACTGTCATTTCGGGGCAGGTTTGGAGCAATTACTAATAAAAATTGTTTGGAGCAGCATGAAACAACAATTCTTTTTTGAAGCAATTTGAGCAGCACTTCCGTCACTGCCCACTAGAAGTACAATGCTGAGAGCCACACTGCGAATCGGACTTAAATGATATGATCATCAATTAAGATAATGCTTTTATTTTACGTTAGAAAGATGAATTTTTGTTTTCAGAAAAAAAAAAGGGGGGGGGATACCATCTACGGCAGCTACGAACCCCGAGATCCGATGCACCCATAAGCTGCCCTGCTTTGCTTACCTGCAACGATGCTCACATAACTAGGAAGACGCTCGCATACCCGCAACGAGGATGTTCTGCCTTTGCGGGTGACTTCTCGTTCACATGCTTCAGAGACTCCCCAATGTATGGTAACAGTGGCGCCGCGGGCTAGTGTATATACGGAGTTGCCCTGCCGGCCCACAAGCCCGCAATTGTCCCGCTGTAGTGCATCCTGGGTTAATAAACCCGTGCTTGTTGACCTGACGAGAGTGTCGTTTCTGCACCATGTCGGAGAATCGGCTGTAGCGTCTACATACGTGCGTGACGGCAATGAAGAACGACCCGTCCCTTCCCGGTCGCCTCGTACTTCCACAAGGAGCACTGATGTACTGGCACAAAGTGCAGTCCTTCACAGTCTAGCAGTGCTGTGCTGGAGATGGTTTATGGGACTTAGGTGACAGACATTCCATCCATAACCACTGCAGTTTTGAGTGCCCAAGCACCGTGAACAATTACTGCATTCTTCAAAATATGATAAATAAGCATAAACTTATTCAAATAAGCAGCACTCTCAATACGAGGGTTCCAATTGGATTTCTATAAATGATGCTTTTTTAGCTTCCGATATAAAGCTGCAACAGTTTGCATACATTTTGGTTCAGCGAAATTTTACTTTAACCAACTTTTCCCTAGGGTTACGTGAAGGTTGCTTCAAGTGAAGTTTCACTGTATGCAGTTTTGTCTACGTTAGGCTGAACGACAATAGCATACGACAGCCCGGGCCCTTAAAGTGCTCCACACCTATTGCATCCTCAGGGAGCCCGAAAAACAAGAGAAAGATATCTCCTCAGCGCAAGCGAGAGCTCCATATCCAGCAGATGGCTATGCTATAAGCGATTATGAGTTCAAATCAGTGCCACCGATTGGAGGAGACAGAAGAGGGATCAAGAGTGCCAGTATACTTGTGACGTCATTGTGTTCTGCACATGGCTGTCGTAACAGTGTGTAAGTGTGAAAAAGCGAAGCCCTTCCAAAGAAACAAACAAAGAAACGGTTGAGAGTTCTGTGCTCTGTGCCCCCTCTACTGTCCCCTTCTCTCCACTGCCCTTACTTGCACTTACAATCATGTTGTACCAACTCGCTCATTCCTGCATTCTTCCATGTTATAGTGTTTTTGCCTGAATTATGCGAAGCAATGATAGCATACGACAGCCCAGGTCCCACAAGTGTTCTGCACTGAAGATGTTTCCATCCTGCGAACAATAAGTTTGCAATGATACTACTGTGAACAGTACCACTGCAGACAATGAAGAATTAACTAGTTGTAGTGGAGCATACGCACCAACGCGTATGCGCCTTCGGAAGACAACAAAAAGCCCGTGCTCTGATTGCGCGAGAACCTGTGCCGCCTTTGCCAGACTTGCTGTTCGCCCATTTTCCGTCGCGACCTCGTAACGACTCCTCTGTTCGAAGAAACATCATCGCATTTGGTGGAGGCTGCTGAGATCCCTAAGCAGACCTGGAGCTTCGCTCTCGCAAGTTGGCCGAAAGACCACCGTACAACATGACTGACGCAGTCGCCAACCAGCCCATCCCAGCACAGCCAGCACCATCGGCTGCCCCGTCGACCTGCCCCGGTGCTACCCGTCAGCGGGACCCACCAATCTTCAGCGGCAGTGGTGAGCAAGACGTCGAAGACTGGCTCTCCTTGTACGAACGCATGAGTGCATGCAACAAATGGGACAACGACTCTAAGCTTGCCTATGTTATCTTTTACTTGGCTGACGTCGCCAAGCTATGGTTCACCAACCGCGAAACCACCATCGCCAGCTGGTCCACCTTTAAGACCCTCGTGACCGAAGCGTTCGGCCGACCAGAGGTCCGCAAGCTCCGCGCTGACCAGCATCTGCGCCACCGAGCCCAGCAACCTGGCGAGACCTTTACTAGCTATATTGAGGATGTGCTCGACCTCTGCAGGCGTGTTAACTCATCCATGCCTGAAGAAGAGAAAATTCGACACATTCTCAAAGGCATCGAGGATGGCGCATTCCAAATGTTGCTGGCGAAAAGCCCGACCACGGTGGCAGTCCTCGTAAGCCTGTGCCAGAGCTTCAATGAATTGCGTCGTCAGCGTTCCATCGCCCGACAGAGTGTCCCATCACCAGATTCGATCTCGGCCGTCGCACTCGCAAATGGCAACGTTCACCAAGGAACTCTGTCGAACCAGATTAAAGACTTCATCAGGGAGGAAGTTGCCCGACAGCTCTCCCTGCTGCCGCATAGCGACGCGCCCACGACAAGCCTCCCTTCGAATATGCAGCAGGCCATACACACTGAAATTTGCAATGCCCTCCCTACAGTTCCGGCCTCTTACCCATGCACTTCGGTGCCATCTGATCTCTCAACTGCTGGCTACGCACCAACCGCGCCGCCTTCACCTCTCAGTTACGCAGCTGTGGTCGCGCGGCCCCCACCGCATCCAGTCGCCTTATCGGCTCCACCTCCTCCAGCCTCGCCTCCAGCTTGCAGGCCCCCACCTCGCTTTTTCCGTCCAGCTAATGAGTGGCGCACCAGAGACAATCGTCCCATCTCCTTCGCGTGTGGCATCGCTGGCCACATTGCACGCTTCTGCCGCCGCCGTCCCACACCTGCGCACGCATACTTCGGAGCTCCTACCTACGCACCGCAGCAGACCACCACGTCTGCACATGAACAGAGGCACTCCGACTCGGATCGCCACCCATCGACTGCTCGTTTCCCATCACCTCGTCGCCAATCGCCATCGCCTATGCGTCGTCGACCACCTTCTGAGGAGGGAAACTAATCATTGCAGTTCCGGAGGCAAGAACTGCACCTTGTGCGCAATTCCCAAGGCCTCCATTTTCGCCGCAGAATGTTGTTGATGTCGATGTTGAGGGAGTCGCCACATTAGCGTTAATTGATACCGGGGCCGCCGTTTCTGTGATGAACGCAAAATTTTGTAGGAAACTGAAGAAAGTGACCACATCTCTCAGTGGCTTGGTGCTGTCCACGGCTAGTGCGCAACGCATTCATCCCTCGGCTGTGTGTACGGCGCGCGTCGTCATCCGAGACGTTTTGTACGTCGTACAGTTTTTTGTTCTACCATCTTGCTCTCATGACCTTATCCTGGGTTGGGATTTCTTATCACGTCATGAAGCTATCATCGATTGTTCCCGTGCCGAAGTGTCCCTTGTGCCAACATGTGAATTTCCACCACCCGACCGCTCTCCTCTGCTCTGCAAACTCATCGCTGATGACAACATCACCTTGCCTCCTGAAGCTTCGGTCCCTATTAGCCTTTCATGTGTGGCGCAACCTGACAGCACGGTGGTGTTTACGCCATCTCCGGTTTTTACAGAACACAAGGGCATCGTTCTCCCATTTGCTGTTCTTACAATTGCGTCTGGTTTAACCATAATGCTGGTCACCAACCACTGCAACTACCCCATTGGCTTACTTCGTGGTGAAACGTTAGGATATGTGCAACCTATCGACCATATCGATGATATTATTCTTCCCGACGAAACGCCATGTCACATTGCTGCAATCACTCATGCGTCTGAGCCATCAAGTTCGTCAGCCTTCGACAATGCTATTGACGCAGACCTTCCCCTCTCGCATCGCCGCCAACTTGTTGCTCTCCTTAACAAGTTTCGTTCTTCTTTCGACTTTCAAGAACCTGCTTTGGGCCGCACCACGACTATCACTCATACTATTGACACCGGCTCACATTCGCCTCTGCGACAGCGTCCTTACCGCGTTTCCGCCGAAGAGCGCCGCGTCATTACGGAGCAAGTAGATGACATGCTTAAACGTGGAGTCATACAGCCTTCTCAAAGCGCTTGGTCATCACCTGTGGTTCTGGTCAAGAAAAAAGATGGCACCGTACGATTTTGCGTGGACTATCGCCGCTTAAACAATATTACGGAAAAAGATGTCTACCCGCTACCACGAATAGACGATGCTCTTGACTGTTTACAAGGCGCCGAGTACTTTACATCTTTGGATCTGCGTTGTGGGTATTGGCAGGTGCCAATGGCTGAATGTGATCGCCCTAAAACAGTCTTTGTAACACCAGATGGCCTATATGAGTTCAAAGTCATGCCATTTGGGCTCTGCAACGCACCTGCCACATTTGAGCGCATGATCGACACCATCTTGCGTGCCCACAAGTGGAAAACCTGCTTATGTTACCTGGACGACATCGTAGTCTTTTCAGCCGATTTCCCGACACATCTTGCTCGCCTCCACGAGATTCTGACGTGTCTAACTTCTGCAGGCCTACAACTTAACTCCAAGAAGTGCCACTTCGCAGCACGAAAACTAACCATCTTGGGACATGTCATCACAAGAGACGGTGTTCTTCCGGATCCCGATAAGCTTCGAGCTGTCGCTGACTTTCCGTTGCCCACATCACTGAAAGCCCTAAGAAGTTTCGTCGGTCTCTGCTCCTACTTTCGTCGCTTCGTGCGCAACTTCGCGTCCATCATCGCACCTCTCACGAGTCTGCTTTCCAACAGCAAAGGCATATCTGCATGGTCACCTGCATGTGACGACGCATTTCGCCAGCTGCGCCGCCTGCTGACCTCACCACCTATTCTTCGTCACTTCGACCCTGCTGCAGCCACAGAAATTTACACCGATGCAAGTGGCATCGGTCTTGGTGCAGTTTTGGCACAACGGAAAGGCAATCAAGCTGAATACGTAGTCGCCTATGCAAGTCGCGCTCTCAAGAAGGCTGAATTGAATTACTCCATGACAGAGGAGTGTTTAGCCATAATCTGGGCGTTGACGAAGTTTCGCCCGTACCTTTACGGCCGTCCTTTCGACGTGGTCACAGACCACCACGCTCTATGTTGGCTGTCCACCTTGAAAGACCCGTCCGGACGCCTGGGGCGTTGGGCACTTCGATTGCAAGAATACGACATCCGTGTCGTATATCGTTCCGGTCGCAAGCATGCGGATGCCGATGCACTTTCGCGATCGCCATTAACACCAGATGTGGCTTCTCTGTCTCCCCCTTTTACCACCTTGTCACCACTCGACACGACTGACATGCTTTCGGAGCAGCTTAGAGACCCATACCTTGCCTTGTTAGTCGACTACCTTACCGATCCGTCTGCTGTCCCTTCCACGAGAGCACTACGCCGGCAAGCAGCCCACTTTTCCTTACGAGACAACATTCTGTACCGCCGCAACTACATGCCTGGTCGTCGGAAGTGGCTCCTTGCTGTCCCAACTCATATGCGCTCTGACATCTGCATGAATTTCCATGCAGATCCCCAAAGTGCTCACGCAGGTGTCCTGAAAACCTACGAAAGGCTGCGCCAACGCTATTACTGGCGAGGAATGTATCGCTTTGTGCAGAAATACGTTTAGTCTTGCACCACTTGCCAACAGAACAAGACACCTCCGCGGCACCTTACTGGCATGTTACAGCCGCTCCCGTGCCCGGCTCGCCCATTCGACCGCGTGGGTATAGACCTCTATGGCCCCCTACCATATAGTAGCTCTGGAAACCGGTGGATTATTGTCGGAGTCGATCATCTGACACGCTACGCTGAGACTGCAGCTCTACAGGCAGCGACCGCCCACGAAGTTGCACTTTTCATTCTCCGAAGCTTCAGTCTACGCCATGGTGCTCCGCGGGAATTACTCAGTGATAGGGGTCGAGTGTTCCTGTCGGAGGTCATCCAAGCTATCCTTGCTGAATGCAACATGATCCACCGAAAATCTACCGCATATCATCTACAGACAAATGGTCTCACTGAGCGCTTCAACCGCACACTTGGCGACATGCTGAGGATGTACACCTCCTCCGACCACACTAACTGGGACACTGTATTACCTTTTGTTACCTTCGCTAACAACACCACGACGCAAGCGACTACCGTGTTTTCCCCCATTCTTTCTGTTGTACGGCCACGAACTTTCCCACCCACTCTACACTATACTCCCGTACGGCCCTGGTGCATCTAAGTGCTCCCCATTTTCGGAAGTCGCCAGATACGCTGACAACTGCCGTCAGTTGGCTCGGTCTCTGACAAGTGAGGCTCAAGGTGTACAAAAGACTCGACATGACGACGTTCACTACATGGCTCCTACGTTTCCTGCTGGCTCCCTTGTGTGGCTTTGGGTGCCCCCGCACGTTCCTGGCCTGTCTTCGGTACAGACCATCTAAACTTCTGGCCCGGTACCATGGTCCGTACCGTGTCATTGACGCAACCTCCCCGGTGAATTACATCATTGAGCCACTAACGCAATTACCAGATTTGCGCCGTCGAGGACGCGAGACCGTACGCGTCGACTGTCTCAAGCCCTACTACGACCCCCTCATTGTGCCTACTCTCTGAGTCCCAGGATGGCTACTCTTCACCCCAGGGGTATTGTAGTGGAGCATACGCACCAACGCGTATGCGCCTTCGGAAGATAACGAAAAGCTCTTGCTCGGATTGCACGAGAGCCTGTGCCGCCTTTGCCAGACTTGCTGTATGGCCATTGTTTGTCGCAACCTCGTTGCGACTTCTCTGCTCGAATAAACATCATCACACTTACAAGGTTAAGAACAGAACATACATACACTACACATTCATTTTTTTTGTCTGGTGGCAATATACCTTTGTGTGAAAGATGTGGAGAAGCGCTCACGGTACTTCACATTCTGATCCAGTATAAAGAGGTGGAAAGAAATCATCTTTAAAACATCTTTTATGCATAGATGAGCTTTCACTTATACCTTTAAAATGTGTTTTTCTCAAGATTCACTTTTGGGCAACAGCTTGAGTTTGGACATCATGCTTTTAGTACTTCTGATTGCCCAATTGAAATAAAATTTTTCTCAGATATTCTTTACCATGTGAAAAGTGCAAGGTATCTGGATATCAGCTGAATAGTTATTACAAACGCAAAGTAAGCAATTAGTATGAGTTGAGGATTCTAAAGATTCTCACATTACAATTTTTTTTGTCCATTAAATTGTCTTATACACACTTTCTTGATACTCATTTGCATTCTACAGTAAATGAGGAGCAATATGAGCCCATAATGTGTCAGAACAATAAAAGTTTAACAGCATAAAACGCTTCTCCAAAATGAACTAGGGAGGCAAAGAGGGGTCATCCTTGCTTTCATCTCATTGTTTCTTGAACTTTTCAGATTCAGAAGGAATTCAGCTATGCAAAGCAGCCAAATACGTCACTCCATATAAAACATCCTCAAAGTTGATTTTGTCTAGACTTTAAGTAGTATGAAAGCCTCATAGCTCAATGCTTTTGCCAGTTCTGAGGGATGTAAATTAAAGTTTATACTGTACACCAGATAATTATGGCTGGATGTGCAATCCATTAATAATAATAATACTTTATTCATCAAGTGTGAACATGGAAAAGTGCATGGGTACAGATTCACTGGGAGGTCCCAAGGGAAGAACCGCAGGCGGGACCTCCCTTTGTTAGGTGTAGCGGGACCTTTGTTAGGTGTATGCAGCTAGCACAGTTTTGCATATACAAATGGCACGCAACCCACCTTGTGGAAGAAGTGGCAGTAGTAGGTGCGCACATGGGATACCACCACCCGTCGCAAGCTGTCAACGCCGAGCACTTCAGCCAGCAGAGCCAGCTCGGAGACATGCACCTCCCGTGGAGGAGTAGCTGCGCCGCCATACAGGTGGTGAAGGGCAAAAACTACTGCATCGTGTGTGAACCTGCCACATTCAAAAGCAACAAAACACAGTGCTGGATTGAAAAAATTAATTATTTGTAGCACGGCAACTGTGATGTAAGAGCCCACCTTGCCACTGCTGCATATGTTTCGTAAATTATTACACTTCAGTGCACATAGGTCCTCGCGGAAGACATGCTTACAACATTAAAAGAGCTAATGACATTAAGAGCTTCAAGGTGGACGATTGGGCGAGTTGGTGATTCATGATCGACGTTTGTAACTGCGCGGTAGTAAACACGGACGACAAGAAGATACAAGGACAAGCGCAGTCCTTGTATCTTCTTGTCGTCCGTGTTTACTACCGCGCAGTTACAAACGTCGATTAAGAGCTTGATTTGCGTGGAAACAAAAAAACCAACCTGAATTACATGGTAACAGAAACAATTTTTTTTGGCTACTGCAGTGGCAATTTCAGCGACATTTCTTGCATTTCAATATAAGTTCTAGCAACTATAGCAAGCAATATTTAAATGAGACCCTAAATAATTCTTGAAAACTGAAAAGAAACTCTACTATACTTGGAAAGCTCCATTAAAACAATATTGCAACTCTGTAAACTTTAACCCAATAATACATTTTATGTTGGCAAATAAGATGCATTATGCAGAACTCCACAACATAGGACGATTTCACCGACAAGACTTGTGAGTATACCTCATAATAGTGTAACACAAGCAGTAAATTCATATATCATATATTTTTCTGGTTTACATTCATTAAATTATGTAGTTTTTCACTGCACCTATTTCAGCATACGTGGTATTTAGTTTCAATGCAAAATTATAAATTTGTAAGCTTTGTGCTTTCATGTTTGAAACACTGAAATTCGTAAGAATCGAATTGTAGGCTTCAAGTTGAAGTTATGCTTCCTAGAGCGGGCATAACTTAACGTTACATATCCAGGACTACTGATTTCATTCAAATCAATGCAGCAGTTATCTCAAAGAAGACATTACTGCACTTTACGTGTATTTATTCAACGAAATCTGCATTGACCTAAAGATAAAATTTCCTCAAAGCTTAGGCTGTTACATGTGTGTGTGTGGCCTACAGCTAAATACATACTACAAAACAGCTGTCTCAGTAACATCCATAAAGGCAATGCATAATTTATGCCGGCATTAGATGTAAATTCAATATCATATAATTTATGACATCTACAATTTTTAATGTACTGAAAAAGTTCTGCACAGTATTTCACAACTTACTTTGCTTCAAAGCATGATAAATGTAGCAAAAAACTACTGTATTAATCATGTATGGTAACAATAATGGGTGCTCCGGAGATTGTAATTAATAATTAATAGTAGAGTAGGTCAATCAAATCAATCAAATGACAAGGAATTTCGAAAACAAACTCTGAAGCGTCTTTTCATCACATTGCAAACATATACAGTTTTTACACAGATTTTCATGAATTTCAAGCATTAATTCTCTGAGCTGACTCAAAAAATTAAAAGTGAGCAACAGCGTGAGAAATATTTATAACCTGTCCAAACGTAAACTCACACTTAGAAGTGAAAAAGAGAGGAGCAGGAAAATTTATAATGAAGCAATACACAAAGGCCTGCCTTACCCATCCATGCTAATTGTCTCACTCTCCTCAGCAGCGAATTCCTTCCTGAAGATAAGTGAGAAGTAGTCGGACCGTGATGCCAGAATAAATCTGTAAAATATTGAAGGCTTACTGACTACAATGTCCACATCAGACCACAGGATCTGCTCCTGGGGGCACATCCACAATTTCCCCGTTAAAGTTCTGCAACCACATTTTTCCCTGAACCCAAATAGTAGTACCGCATTAGTTTATCGAAAGCTTTCTGTAAGGCCACATGAGTTCCATTGTTTAGTCAATGTCTGGAACTGTTTAAGGGCACACAAACAATAAAATATTGTGAGCTATATTGGAAGTTTGAAATTACCCTATTAATACCAATAAACAGCCTGTGTATCATAAAAGAAGCTTAGCCATAAAATAGTATGAAGAGATGAAAAAAAGGTTGCAATACTGCCCACCCGGACAGCACAATGTCATATTTTGATGGCATAAAAAAGTATCGTTAATTTTAAGCTATACAGATGGAATAATATTCAATTTTAATTTATACAGACAGATTACAATGTATTCTAAAGAAGCCAAAGAGTGAACATGGTACGTCTCAAACACTCGTAGCAAGCCACAGCAGCCTAAACAAGAAAACAGAATGAAACCTGCAACATCACATTCACTAACAGTCAAGTTCTTGTGTTGAAAAATGAAACTAAGCTTAATTTTATCTTCCCATTACCCATCCATTACTGCAAAGTTCACAAAGGTAGTTTCAAAGAGGGAGATCCCGCTTCAAAAACATGTTTCTTTTAACACAAAAACGTTTTATGCCGGGGTCCACCACGGCTCTGCTGACGTACTTCCATCACGGGAGCGATGTTGAAAGACATGTACTAAGAAATTGCAAAGAAAAAATCAGAAGACAAACTTCTCGATTCTAAACACGCAATGCTAACCACTACGCCACAAAGCGTACATTGTCTGGAGTGCTAACGGCAAGCCATTTATATACACCATACACTATTTGGCAGTCCTCAGAACTTTGAAACTTTAGTGCATTTTCGTTACCAGTGGCGAGATGGCACGACGGTATAGTGTTTGACGTGCTCTCAACGTCACCGCCTCCACGAAACACCGTCTCTGCGGGGTCCTAAGGAGCGTGGTCTCTCCTGCGCACACGCTTATCAGACTCATAATTCAGGAGAGGATGAAGTCACTTCGCATGCAGCCACGGCTGCATTTACTAAAGGAGCGCGCTGCTGACACACGACGCAGGAAGAATTGAGACAGTTGTTAGTCCGCGCTCATCCTGTGTATGATAATTTCGTGCATGCTTTCTGCTTAAGCTGTGTGCTTCAAGTTTTGAGCTGCTTGCCACTCCTAACGTGACTTTGCAATTTGTTGTTGCTAAAACAATGCACAATAAATGCTTAACTACCTCTGTAAAGACAGGTTTAACTTTTGTGTCCTACCGATTCTTATATGGAAGAATCAGCCCTGTTTTTAAAGTATATTTTTACAAATCTTTCACAGCTTAAGTATTTTTATGTGCTGATTTCAAACATGCTATTATTGTCCTAGCAGAATTTGTTCCTCTCCAAAATCAAAATATGAAAAAACTTTTGTACTGTTGAGACGATTTGTTTATTAAGGGGAGATGCGGGTCGCAAAGTCGCAGTTTTCCGGAAAAGTTTTGCTTTTTTTTCCCGGCAGCATTGGCATCCTTAGACTACAACCTTTACTTCTGCAAATATCAAGCTGAAATTCGCATGAGAAATGATTTAAAAATGCTTCCAAGTAGGAGGGAGCGGTGACGTGAGAAATGCGCGAAAGTCGCCAAAAATGGCATAGTTCGCGTTGTCCTCTCGCGAAAACGACGCGTTGGCCGCCAATTGCAATCTCAAATTTTTTTACCACTACATTAAAAGATTACTTTGTACATGCAGAAACGAAGAATGTAATAGCTACAGATGCTTCTGTCAACAATGAAAAGGCAGGCGTAGGAATTCTGTCCGATTTCATCGGCTGGTCTTTTTCAGTAAGGCTTCCAGATTTCACTCCTGTATTTGAAGCTGAGCTAGTAGCTATTATTTTAGCTCTTCGAAAAATTCCTACAACCGAAACCAGTGCAATCATCCTAACAGACTCACTTTCGGTGTGTGCAGCTCTGACAACTTCAGAACAATTTCGTGCCCTAGCAGCGTTCCACACATTAGCACTGCCGCATTTAAAGCTCCTGAAATTAGTGTGGGTCCCAGGTCACTGGGGATTACAATTAAATGAATTGGCAGATGCCTTGGCACGAGCATCACTTGATGGACCAGTAATTTCGGCACTTTCCGAGTTAGAATACTTATCAGGAGTTAGATATAGAAAATTTGCTATATTTACAGATAGTTTCGAAAAAATCACAATATGAACAGATTATCACCACCTCAAATTTCAATGGAAAGCCCAGTGGAGTCAGTCAAAAAAACTTGAAATTATCATCTTCGAATTCGGTTGCCGTGTTCCCCCATTAAATTTTTATTTACACAGAGCTGGTCTGACACTTTCCCCCCTTTGTCCGTTCTGCGAAGAATCCGGAACTATTGAACATTATTTTGGCTCATGTCGAAACTAAGCAGTAATTAGGAAAAGCCTTCTAGCTATTCCATTTGCGAAACTAGGTTTAAATTTAACCACAGAAAATGTTCTAAATTTTGGTGCCTCTGTTTTGGGAAATTGCCACAGAGATGCATTTGATGCGATGTGTAATTTCATTCAAGACTAAACATTTTTCAACATAAAGCCCACGTTAAAAATACTAAAAAAAAAATTACGGGTCGAAAAGCAATTTTCGAAATGTAGATAAATCCGTGACGTACTAAATTAATCGGGTTCGGCGAAACCAGCTGTTTGGTCGGCTCCCGAAATCAAGGTATAGTTGTTAGTGTCTATTTTCTTGTCGATTTTTCTCACTCTCTGAATCTTTGTTTTCTTCTTTTTTTTAATATACTGACTTCATTCTACAACTTTTTTTCTTTTCTTTTGTTGTAAGCAATAGTGCAGTTATCGTCCATATGAGACTATATGTTGTCTAAGCCAATCCCCCAGAGTGGGCATGAACTATGGATTAGATGCTACAAACAAAAAAACAAAAAAACATTTGCAATCGTGGACGCAATCGTCCCCTTCACAATCCATTAGTAGCCAGTCTCGTATCTTCATGAAGAATGAACCAAAAGCAAAAAAAACAACGCACACGTTTTGCGTTTTGAATATCGCGGCAAGCAGCGCAAGGTCGCCATTGGTCCGCGGTGCGCTCCGCCTCCTCCCCCTCCTATCCTTCCGGCAAAAGAGCGATGCCTCAGACGTCGCAATCCAGTTGTTCGGTGTTTCTCTGCAGTTTGCGCCATGGCAAGCCCCGAGAAGTGCAGTCTAGATAATTGAAGGTTCAGAACTTGCCCCAAGTATCGAAAGAAACGGCATCAAATCTTCTTAAAGCGACAGCGAACGCCATTGTCACCACCGACCAACGCTCCGACTTTGGATAGGCCTAACTGACACCGAACCCTGCGGCGACTCTGGTTGTGAAATAGCCGCTGCCGTGGAATTCGTCAGTGCATCCCAAATGAAGACTGAATTCTTCGAGAGTGAATGTAGACCAGTAGGTGCTGCTACTGTCTACTCGCTGCTTTGCGAAATCGATGCACTGACTGCCCTTGCGGCGGGTGCGCAATGCCCAACCTGCCGCGAACGGGAACTCTGCATTCGAAGTAGCTGGAAAGCACAAAGGGCTTTCGGCATTCCTCGAACTGTGCTGTAAAAATACCGATTCCCCTGAATCTACACTTTCATTCACGCACGCGTCGAGACGTACTACTTCGGCCAGGGACCAAGGGACGAGCGCTCATTTCGACAGCGGCAGCTCGCGTGATAGCTTTTGCTGTAAAGTTGAAGGCAGTTCTGGCAGCACGCGCTACAGTGCAGTCCACTTATAACGATACCACATATAACGATATATCGGTTATAACGATGGGTCGACTTAACAGTCTCATTTTATGCATTGGGGCTATGGGGAAAAAAACCATATATAACGATATGTTATCCACCGCATATCGGATACTACGATGAAAAGTTTGCCGCGGACGGCATGTTTCATTCAGAATAATCGTAACATTTAGATTGATAAGTTCCTCTGAAACGAACTATGCCGAGACAAGACGAAAAGTTAGCGTAGGCGAGTACCTGCCGCCACTGCAGCACAGCGCCGGCAGCGCGTCCCGGCCGTTCAAAAAGCCGAGGAGAGCGTCGCGAGTTGGCGCGACGCGCTACAGATGGCGCCAGCTGTGTCACGTTTTGCGGCTCGCCGCGCGTCGACTGCAGAGAGGCTGAGAGAAATAAAAAAATATTGCGAAAAGCAAAGCGCCGCGCTCCGCGGCTCCCCGCCTTCTACAACGGCAAGCCGGCAAGCTACTCGTAGCTTGCCGAACGAAAGCGAGAAAGAGAGAGAAAATAAAAAAAGCGAAAAGCAAAGCGGCGCGGCGGCATCGGGGCGGGGCCTCGTTGGCATTCCGGCTGTGTACCTCTGGCTGTGCTTTCTTCCTCCCACTGCTCCCACCCCGCCGTCGGTCAGTCTCTCTTCCTAAGCGAACCCGTGATGCGTTCTTCGGAGTAAGAAATAAAGTCTTGTTTTTGACATCCTACTATCTACAATATTTATTAATTGGTGAAAATAGCGAAATGAAGCCTGGAGCTACAAAAGATACGTCCGGCGACAATTTTTTGGCGGCAGTCCAGATATAACGATCACCAGTTATAACGATCATATTTTTAGGTTTTCTCGATATCGTTATAAGTGGACTGCACTGTATACGCGCAAGCCATAACGAACTTTCACCATTCTGTGCGATTTTCGGTCTTCCGAGCATTCAGTGCAAGGTGCTTTTCATTGTGGCCCAATTTGATGCAAAGAAAATGGTTCCTAATAAATGCCAACTTTCCAAACTTTCAAACTTGTTTTTCTCATTTCCATTTTTTCGACAATTTAACATTTTCCAGACAGCCTTTTAGACACTTACACTAATTGTATAATAACGAAACTTGGCACGCATATTCTTCAACGCATGCAGAATGCAAATATCTACTTGAAATTGCAATTCCTACCAGAATTAGTTGTGAAAATATAAGGTTATTGTTTCAAGGGAAATTGAAAATAATAAGTCATTCAATACGGTTTTTTTTCTTTGGTTCAAATATCTCTGACATATCTCGATAGATATTTGCACTTTACAATCTACCACGAGTCAAATAAGATCAGAGACAATGCTTTTACTGAAAGTTAAGTATATAAAAGAGTACCCACAAAACATGTAACATTTTGCTATTGTGCATGGCGTAACTCAATAACTATAGCATCTACACAAAAAATGATTGCGTGTTTGAAATCTCCATGAAAAACTACCTTAACAATATTTTCAAGTGTCTATGACTAGAAATAAGTTTTTTCAAGGAGCGTCACCCCTTGAGGGGAGATGCAATCGAAAAATGAGAGTCTTTTTTTTAAATTACCGCTTTTTTATTTTTGCCTGTCTTGATAGGATTAGTACTTCTACTGTTATGAAAAAAAAAAAAATACAGGTCGAGACTTAACTAGAAATGCTTTAAAATTGCAACTAAAGAGCACAAGGTGCCTGTTAAAAAGTCCAAAGTGTGCAGTCTTCAAGCACCTTTCCGCCGATAATGCGCCACTGCTCGCCATTGTTGATCGCATGAGCCGAAGAGTCGAGCCTCACTCTTCAAATAACAGTTTCCCTCGCTGATGCAGCGCAAGAAATAATAAAAAGAAGCACGCTTCTGCGCACTTTTCGAGAGCCGCGACTGGCTTATCACGTGGTACGGATCGGGGACCGCCATTGGTTGCTGCGCGCATGTATGTGCTGTGAAGCCTATTTGCGGGGTCCATGGCTTGTCGAGCAGCACAGTTGAACACTGCTTTTCTCGTGTAATTATCTCCGTTATGAATGAAAAAAAAAAAACATTGCTCGCAAGTGAAAGCCGTTGTGCGGCGCACTCTGTAGGAATAGGCTACAAGCAGCTGGTCCGATTTGCGGCAGTTGTTGGCTTGCAAAAGCCAATGCTTTAAAAGTCATTCACACCCATCAACCGGAAAGTTCGTAATGCAGCAATGGATGACGTCAGCGCCAATCTTGTGATGTCGAAAGAGCTCGCAGTGAGGGAACTTAGCAGGGGCGACATTGCCATTATGTACGACGGTATGTGGCACAAACATGGCCGTAAAATGGCATGATACTGGACTTGGTTTAGATTTCGCAGTTCTGTCGAATTTCTTCCGAGCTTGCCGTTGGCACATGGCTCTGCCACATGGAGCGGAAGTTTGGCAAGCGTTTCATGGCCCTGTCTGTAAGCTAAATGTCTGTGAGGATTCGGCTAGAAAAAGCCGAGAGGGACAAACTTTTGGTGCTGGCATATTTAAGTGGCAGTGGCCACTACAAGAAGCATTGCTCTTGCTGGTTGTCAAATCTCATCAGATTTATTCATATCTTTCATAAATAAAAACTAATTTCAACTTTAAAGCTCAGTTTTCTCAAAACACAAATTTTACCATTTTTTTCAATGTGCCCGGCCTTTTTCGGGCACTTCTAGTGCTCAGATCTGCATGAAATTTTGCCCAAATTTTTTCTAAAGTATGAAAAATACAATTATCTAGTTTAAATTTCAATATTTTATTGCATAACAAAAAGAATGTACGTAAACCTTTACTAGGGTTGGTGAAATGTGGACTTTTCACGTTTATTATTTTTCACACCTATTACATATTTTGTATGTGCTTCCTAATTAGTTATTTGTATTCTACACTTTGTTTCAAACATTATGAACTATGAATGGTAAAAAATAACGGCAACGAAGTTCAGGGATAAAATGAGGGGGGCAAAAGGGTTAAGGTTTTCACTTTGTCTTGTTGCAGAGCTAAAAGTATGCAACTTACAAGAAAACTAACTATATATTTGAAATCAGCATAAAAGTTACATAAACAGCTCAAGTTTCATTGCTCTAGAGTGAATATTACAAAAAAAGTGTCTTCAATAGCATCTCCCCTTAAGTGCGATAGATATAAAGCAAAGCAGCATATCACAACCTGAAGTGAATACTGTATACAGTGAAACAAGAATGTATGTCCTAAATCCATTCGAAGAGTAGTTATGGCACGTTGATCCCTTGCGAATGAGTTGATGGCAAGCTGCAATTTTGCTCATAGAACTCCAACACACTATAACTTTTACAAAAATGGGCCTAGAACATCATTGCTTGCTTTAATGGCTACAGTATTCATTCCAGGTTGTTGTGGTATAATGACTGGCTTTGCCACTCTGACATCTTAGAAATAACACATGCTCCTAACAAGGCACATACAATGTCTGATATCTTGAAAACTACAAAATGTACTAGAAGAATAATTAAATATTCAAAATCAGGAAATAAAATACAGAAGTTATGAAGCTTCTTGAAAACCTAAATGAAAATAAAGAAATATATCTAGAGCAGGGCCTCCACTTAAAGAACATTTAGTTACATTTGAATTAGTGCTTTTCTTTAGTGTGTCTGTAGTCACAAATATAGGCGTTGCAACACTAGGTGTGTCATGTGCTGCACAGAACTCCTGAAGGTACTGCTAAAGTTTTCAGCACATTCCATCTTCAATCCCCGCTGTATTCCTGTCACCAATATACTGTGCAGTTTTCAACAGAAGTAGTGCTACCTATAGTTTTTCTAAGTGTACTAGAAGACCTTTTATATATTTACTGCATTTGTTGGCCATAGTCATCTCATATGAAACAATTGATATAAGTAACACTTGCTCATAGCCAAGGCGTGCAGCTTAGAATTACGAGGTGCATTTCATATGATCAACAAGAAAGGAGCAGTTTCTTCTGAAGATGTGAAAAGCTTGAGGTTCAAACACATTACATTCACAGTCGCGTCACCATTCAACGAATTTGGCATAACTGTGAATGTCCTCGGCTATAATGACTGCTGGCTTATTTTTGCTTTTGCCTCATAATGAGCCAGTTTTTCCCCGTCTCTTCCCTACCAATTACTTTCATGTGTGTTATACCTATGTGCACCGATGTCCTTGCCTTCCACACGAATTGTGACGTCTGTCTCCATCTGTCCAATGAACATCCGGAGCAGGTCGTCTCCCAGCTTGGAGCAAGCACCCAGTCTCTCGGGGCTGCAGCCAGACCCTTGCATTCGCTTGTCAATGCTTGACAGGCAACTGACTTCAGACACCTCTGAGTAAACAGTCTCTGAATCGTCATCACCATCTACAGGCGAAAATGGGGGCTGGAAGTGTAAAAAAGAAAAAAAAGCATCTTTGTGTTCTATGGCTCAACTTCTGGGAATTGCCTGTTGGGCAGGAATCTCCCTGCAGGCAATCTATGGTCATAAGTGGCCATTCCTCAACTGGCAATACCAACCAAAATGAACAAAATTGACACTGTTCACTGGCAGTAATAAATGATTGCTGGCAATCGTAAAATCTACACAGAAGCATGCTCTGTTGACAGCCAACATACAGAAATTAATTCAGAACAGTGACTAAAGCAATTATTTCTTCTAACAAGAACTTATGCCAGGCAGTGCCGCTAAAGGACAACAGTAAAAGTTACTTTAAAGCAGTGAGACAACATGAATGCAGCCAACATGCTCGTGCCGTGATCACCGTATTAGAAAGATAAAAGGCCAAAGCGGATTGGCCACAGCTGTGATGTCCGGCCCAGTGTACACAATTATAGCAGTCTGTCAGACCCTGTATGTCCGTCACTTGCAACACTACGGCGATGAAGCCACTGCAAATATCAGCAAACAAAGCACTAGTCTATGCTGAACACCACCACCACCACCCCTCTGCTTTGGCCTTTCACTCCAATAAGGTAACGATGAAGACATGGCCACAACGACTGTGGTCATGTCACACAACAACTTGACTTGCTACAGATGTTAAAGTACTTAACGTTAATCTTAAATTTTTATATTCCTACAGTACAGAGCTTGGCAACATTTCGAGGAGAAGGGCAAAGTTGCGTGAAGCCAGCATAGTGGAGCAGTTGGATGAAAAAGTGGAGGAGGGCGGGGTCTTTACGGACAAAGTGCAAAGATTTGGTAAAATTATGCAAGTTTGCAAAACGGGATTAAAAACCATGCTTATTTTCAGCACGCATGTCACAAAGTTGCAACCAAACATAGGTTACATGCAAAAATTCATTTTAGATCAAAACTGCCATGTCGAACTTCAGATAGAAAATGACAGAGAAAGGGCTGGAGGCCAAGTCGACGGCATACTGGGAGGCCACATGCTGCCGACCCTTGCTCAGCGGTATTAAAAATTTGTACATACCCTGATTACAGATTCCTTGGTAGTGGCTGCAGGGGGCTCCTGTATTTCACTCGTCTGAGCTTTGATCAAAGGAATGCCTGCTTCTGGTTTCTTAACAAGTGACGTTGATGGGCCTGATACACTGTCACTTCCTTCAACCACTGCTACTGCTGCTGTTAACTCCTCTGATTCGGGTAGTGACTTCTTTTCTGGCACATCAGCTTCCCTGTCACTCTCGTGCTCGAGAGAATCGCTGTCCTCTCCACCACATGGCTCAGGCCTGCGAAAGGTCATGGCGTAAACATCCTGCGGACGTGTAGATGACTTTACTGGTAAAGTCCTTGGAGCTGGCTTCACAGACTCCGGCTTTGTCTTGCGCCGCGGAATAGGGCTCATTGGGAGCAGGCACACTTCAGAAGGCTGGACTTTTATATGATCAGTCATGGCCCGCCTAGGAGAAGACACGTCATCCCCGACAGCAGGCCTTGTAGGCTGCAGAGTTGTAGGGATCTCCTCCGATACCACCAGTATCTCTTCGCGTTCAAAATGCTCCCACATGCAGTGTTCAACAATGCTTCGCTGTCTCTCCACAGCATTCTCACCCTTTTTTGCAGGATTTCCCTGGTTATTACTGTACGCTTCTTGAGCACAGACGACGCTGTCGCTCTGGTCGTCATTGATGTCAATGAACATAGAAAGAGACAGGGTTCGTGGCATTGTTCGCGAGGACGACTTTTCATCAGGTTGAGATTCTTCATGACGAACTGTGTTAAAGTCTACGTACATGTAGCAGGACTGCGGCCGCTTTGATGAATCACTATCTGCCTTGGACTTGCTTGATGGTGACCTCTTTTGCACCTGGCCAGCACTGGCTTCTCCATTGGCATCTATGTACATATATAAAGAGGAACCCTGGTTTGAGGGCTCTCGCTGCTGCTGAGATTGCTTTTCTTCTGCTCTTGCTCTATTCATGTCAATGTAGAAGGGAAACAAAGCACTAGATGAATGGTGTCCCGGGTTAGGCCTACTTTCACTTTGTTCTATGGCACTTCGTAAGGGTGTTTCCCCTGTGTTATTGAGGCTGTCGTAAGCCACTGCCTCAGTTACTGATGTGTTTTGGGAGAGGAAGCCGGAATCATTCATTCCAAAGGCACCCGCCGAGCCCTCTCTTCCCCCTCCTAAATGACTGGTGACTTTGGGTGTCTGGGGAAAACGTTGGTATGAGACTGGCATAGGAGCAGACGATTTCTCATGTAAGAAGAACGCCGGCATTGTAGCCAAGGATTTTCCATCTTGCTCTGTACATACTTTTGCATCTGCCTTTCGATCGCCTGCAGCTTTTGGCTCTGCATTTCTCTGTTGCTCCACGCACTCCCGAGCACCAATTAAAGCTGCAGCCTCATCCCCATTCCAATTTTCAATGGCCATATCGAGTGGCATTTGGCTCTGCAGATCAAATGTGCCACTCCGCACCATGCTGCTGTTCATGCTGAGAGAACACTCGTCCCGGCTCTCAGACACGTCATCGCAAACCTGACTTTCGTCATACACTTGGCTGTTGTCGCATAAGCTATCCAAGGGCTCTTCCACGTTACTGGTAGCTGGGGCATGGCTCTCTATGCAGAGGCCATCACTGTGACTGACGAAGCAGGCACGGAAATTCTCTAGAGAATCTTCAGCACCCATTTGACCGAAGGAACTGCTCGGAGCCTCGTCAATGTCTCCACCTGGCCCACTGGGTGAAGAGTTCTGTGCTCCTCCTTGAGTAGCTTCTTCAGTATTTGCCTCGCCAGTCACATCCTGAAAATCTTCGTCACCACCTTCATCATCAGTGGACGGAGGGCCATCTTGAGCACATAGGGCCCGGAGGATGTCATGTTCTTTTTTTCTAATGTCGTCATCAGAGTAGACACTCCTGCAAGGCACACAAAATGAGACTGCTAATGTTCAGATGCACAAATAAAAAAAGCTTCTGCCCAAAACAAGGCAGAACACATTCTTCACTTTCTCTCTGCCTCTATCTCTGACACTTCAGAGCTATAACTGCCACTTGCTGAGTCAGCAATTGCATTAATTACACCTCACATCCACTTTCTTAAAGTAGAGGATATATGAAAAGACTATTTAGCAATAAGCTGCATTGACAACTTGCTAATAACACAAGAGAAACAAAGAGCTTGAAACAAATATGTGAAATTGGTGTAACATAAAACTTAACTCATCACATAGGTATATCCCCTTCAGTGGCAGTGTGTATAACTGTGCACATCAATCTTGGAGATGCGTCACGCACCACATGTCTCTTGATATAGTTTCAAACTCTGCCTGCACATTCGTGCAGACTTCCTGAGCGGACAACTCCAGTGGAATCCCGATTACACGACCTTTCCGGGATCACACAGAACTGTCGTATAATCCGGGCATCATATAATCAAAGAACTAAGAATACAGGCAGTGACGCTCAGCCTTACACAAAAAACTAGACCGCCTGAATAAGCTCACAACATGACTTTGCGGTTCTCCAAGGAAGGCAGATTAATTTACTCTTGCCGATACCAGCATAACTTAGTTGAAGCAGGTGCGAGTGAATTTTTATTCTCAACTTCAGAAATAATCAAATCTAATGCACATCTTTCTCCTTTTAAATTGAGTCTATAAATTCCCTACACGTGAAAATGAAACTGAAACCGCATTGCCAACAGCCCCCCATCAAAAGAGTTAGACACAGTGCCATCGCCATGACATAATAGCAACAGACTACGAGTTCACGAGGCTATACCATAATGAGATTGCACAGAATGCTTTCGTTCTCGACTGAACTGACTGCATTGTAATTTGTTGCCTTGTGAAGTACAGCTAGTGATGCCCTGCTATTATAGAGAACATTGACAATAAGTGAAAGTTATTTTGCACGGTGAAAATAGCTGCATCACACTTTTTTGCGTGCTCAAGCTTGCGACTGCAAATGCCACAAACCAAGTTAGGAGATCGGCTGTACATCGACCAGGAAAAGTTTCCACAGAATAAAAACATGAACATATCAGAACCTCAGAAATGAGCTTTTCAGCCAGCTAAAGCTACTGTGGACAGAGCTTCTCAAGGTAACGACCCTGCGTACGCACGGAATCGAGGCATATGCACAAGTGCATGATCTGCCAGGAGAATAAATTTTCTAGGGTTGTGCAAATATTCGAATGCTTCGAATATTCGAACCAATAATGCGGTATTCGAATTCACTTTGAATCAAATTTAGCTTGTTGAAATTTTCGAATTATTCGAAACGAACGAATAGATGCATACTAATCCGCATGTGACACCTAGAAAAGGTTGTTTCACTGCAGTAGAGGAATGCTGAGCCTTGAAAGCACCTTTCCAGGTGTTTTTTATTTATTTTTATTTACAGATACTGCAGGCCCTACCCGGGCCCATGCAGGAGTGGGATACAAACAATACATTCAAGCAATAAATAGTAATACACTGAAGTACAGGGCATAAATGAAAGAATACATAACTATCAAGTACAGAAAAGTCAAATATATTTTCTCGCTGTTCAACAGAACTGCGCACAACTAAGAATATTTTCAACATTTGTAGCCGGATGAATTGCACTCAAATGACACTATTTTCAGCATACATCACTTATATGGTGAAATTAATCTTTTCTATCTGTTGAGTGAATGAAGCCGTCGAGGCAGCATTCACTACTTCCGCAGGTAATGCGTTCCAATGAAAAATTGCGCGAGGAAAGAGAGCGAACTTGTGGGCATTAATGTGGCTGGGTGGCTGCCTAAACGTTTTGTTGTGGTTTGTCCTAGCTGAAAGTTTAGAAGGCTGCTGAAGGTATCGTTCCCGTGATAATTTAAAGTCCCCGTGATCAAGTTGATAGACGAATTTTAATCTGGATATTATCCTGCGCTGTTCTAGTATTTGTAGGCTTGCCCTATTACGCAGATTAGTTACAGCTAAAAAGGTTACATGCGTGTATAATACGCATGTAACCTTTTTGTATTGTAAAAGTTATTTCATTGCAGCGAAGCAGAGCTGAGCCGTGAAAACACATATCCAAGAAAGATCAGCAATGCTGCAAAGCCCTACTTCAAAGTTAAATGAGGATATTACCCTCACATCGACTCTAAGTTTAGAATCTTGTTATACCGACTTATATGCTCCAAGTGCATTTTAGTGCATTTTAAGAAGTTACATATTTTAAGGCTATCACTTGCATCCTAGCAAAAGTAAAATCCTGCTACTATTTGAAGTTGTTGTTTCTGCTTTCTTTAATGCAAAGAAATGGCATTTGAACAGGCCTTGTTTCAATTTTTTGTTAATATTATTCAGGTTAGCTGGGACATAACAGATATGCTTTTTTAGCTTTATAGTATGCTATATATATATATATATATATATATATATATATATATATATATATATATATACACCATTCGAATTCAATTCAAAATTCTTCAACCACACTACTCATTTTGAATTCTTTTAGAACTGAAAATTCACTATTCACACAAGCCTAAAATTGCCATTCTAAGAAGACATCCTGTCTCAATCTCTAGGTTTATAAAATTCACTATTCGCACAAGCCTAAAATTTCCATTCTAAGAAGACATCCTGTCTCAATCTCTACGTTTTTAATGATCAACCTAAAGATCATATCTTGCCCTTGTGAGTATTTGGTCAACATTCGAATCAAGTAAATATGCGTTTCTTTATTTCACACGGAATCGGAAAGTCGCAAGATGTGGGATTGGCATAAAACTGTGTGGTATAACCGACGTTTTGAATAGATTACATTGTTACCAACAAATCGAACGCCTCTTGGTAAAGAATATTTATTCAGGGCGAACTTTGCCCGAGAACTTAGGAAGACAACCTTACACACAAAATGTTTCTCGCTAGCCCCACGAACCTTTTCGACCTCTTCTCTCACGCAGCCGCGAACTGGTCACACCACAAGCCATTAGTCTTCTTTTAGCACGTGGTGTGGTAGCATGCGCAGATTGCTGATGCAATGCGCGCTTTGCTTGTTATTTGTTTGCCGGCATTTACAAATGCAGGAAGCAGGGTGTGTCGGAGGCGGATGATGAGCAACTTGTGGCATTAATCCCATGCCTAAAACGCATAGTCCCGATGTGCTGAGAGGGCCGAAAGTTTTAAAATGCAGGGCTTGACTTGATGGTTGAGCACGTGTATCAGTGATCTTCATTGCTTTTTGTAGTAGGTTTTCATGCGTACTATGTGTACGATATCTGGGTGATTTGTTCGTCGAGTCGAGCCCCCTTGGCTGCCAGGGATGAACTCTTAGTTTAAGATGCTCAACCACCGAAGTACCCTGTAAGGGCCGAAGTAGTGCCGCATGAGCTTTTCGGAATGACCACATACACGTACAGGTGTCCATACCCACACTTTGTCTCCGGGATCGTACTAGACATCTCTTCGCTCAGGTTATAGTGATCTGAGTCAACGGCCTGCTGTTGAATTATGCGGTGCCTGTCCAACTATCGGGCCCCTTCTGCTCTCTCTATGTATTCATTTATATCAGCATTAACTTCGTTCACATTGCTGACAGGTAACATAGCGTCTAAAGTCGTTGTTACTGTTCTACCATAAACGAGCTGGAATGACAGGAAGTGCGTCGTCTCCTGTACAGCGGTGTTATGCGCAAAGGTAGCATACCGTAAAATGCTGTTCCATGAACGATGTTCGACATCCACATACATGGCGAGCATTTCAGCCAGCTTTCTATTGAGCCTTTTAGTTAAGTTGTTTGTTTGCGGATAGTAAGCTGTACTTCTTGTATGGTTGATATGCGTGAGTTTCACGATAGACTGCATCACAAGGGCGGTATATGCTGTCCCTTTGTCGGTTATGACAACCTAAGGAGTGCCATGCCGTAGCACTATCTGGCTGACGAACTACGCCACTTCATTCCCAGTTCCTTTAATGAGGGACGACGTCTCAGCATAGCGGTTCATGTAGTCTGTCGCTACAATGATGCACCGTTTTCCAAAAATGATGAGACAAAGAATGGTCCAAGTAAATCCATTCCCACTTGCTCAAATGGTACTTTTGGTGGCTCTATTGGTTTCAACGGACCTGCTGGCTTTAAAGGAGGTACTTAGCGCCTTTGACACTCTCGGCACAACTTCACATAGTGCTGTACAGAATTCATTAACTTCGGCCAATAATACCTGTGGCGGATTCTGGTAAAGTCGGCTAACATCCAAATGTCCAGCTAAAGGGGCATCGTGACATGCTTATAATATTTCCGCTCGCAGTGACGATAGTACGAGAAACAAACGTCTCACCACTGTGTTCGAAGTTTCGCTCGTAGGGGACACCATTCTGGAGAACATAGAAATATAGCCCCCGGACGAAAACTCATGGTCCCTTTGCTTGCTGACCCTCAAAGTAGTGGATAAGCAGCAGCAGCTCTGGATCCGATCGCTGATGACTGGCCATATCGGACGCGTTGAGAGTTCCAAGAAATGGGAAATCTTCATGTTCAGAGGATGAATGCTCAACTGGTCCATGTGACAGGCAATCTGCGTCATTGTGCTAAAGGCTGAATTCGTACACAACAGTGATGTCGTATTCCTGCAGACGTAGGCTCCATCTAGCAAGTCATCCTGAAAGACCTTCAGATTTGCCAGCCAACACAATGAGTGATGGTCGCTGATTGCCCTAAAAGGTCTGCCGTATTGATATGGATGGAACTTACTGATGGCCCATATAACATCCAGCTTTCCTTCTCTGTAGCTGAGTAATTATACTCAGCGTTCGATACAGTGTGGTGTGCGTATGTAATAACTCTTTCTTGTCCATTCTGCTATTGAATGAGGATGGTGCCAAGCCCAAAATTACTGGTGTTGGTATAGATGTCCGTTTCAATGTCTTTATCAAAGTGAGCAAGAATAGGAGGAGAGTGCAAAAAGCCCTTCTTGTTCTTCCTGCCAGGCGAATGGTACACCTTCTTTTGTAAGCCATGTCAATTGTTCAGAGAGCTTGGCGAAGTTTTCAATGAAGAGTGAATAGTAGGCACAGAGTCCCAGGAATCGTCTCAAGGCCTTCTTCTCCCTTGGATTCGCAAAGCTTTCGACAGCTGTAATCTTTTTGGGATCTGGGCGGACACCTTCATCACTAACAATGTGCCCGAAGAACCAAAGCTCGCGAAATTCGAAGTGGCATTTTTGCGGCTTGATAGTCAGTGCTGCCGTGCAAATGACATTCAGGACTGTCCTCAGACAATGAATGAGCGGCTCGAAGGTAGAAAAAAAAACTATTACAATAATGAGATAGACGAGGCACAATTGCCATTTAAGTCCGTCCGGAGAGGACCGTGTCCATAATTCTTTGAAAGGTTGCGGGAGCTGAGCACAAGTCAAAAGGAAGTACTTTATAGTATACTAGACTATCGGGTGTCACAAGTGTCGTCTTCTCGCTATCTCGTTCATCTACTTCGATTTTGCAGTATCCGCTTTTTAAATCCAATAACGAAAAACATGAGCGTATTGTAGCTTGTCCAGGGTATCATCAATTCCTGATAGTGGATAAACGTCCCGCTTCGTGACGAGGTTCAGCTTTCGGTAGTCAACACAAAACCTCAGGGAGTTGTTCTTTTTGACCAATACTACCGGTGATGCCCAAAGACTAAGTGATGGCTGTATTACATCGTCTTTCCACATTTTCTGTACTTGTTTTCTTGTGACTTCCCGTTCTTTTGAAGCTACTCGATATGGACGTTGATGCACCGGTCTCACATTTTCTTCGACCACGACGCAGTGCTTGGGGACTGGAGTGCGTCAGACTTTCGACGAAGTGGAAAAGCACTCCGCAAATTGTTTGATCAGATCAACAATCTGCTCTCTTTGTGGTGATGAGAGCGCGCTGTCAATGTCTATTGATTCAAGGATGCTGCCCACTGGTGCAGAATCTGGCGGGTCCATATCAAGAGCACAAACATTCACAACTTGAAAATATTCATCTAGAGTTGCTATAGCTGTTCCCTTCGCCACATGCTGCACCTCACTGCCATAGTTGGTCAATAGAACGTCCGCACATCCATTACGAAGGTTTACCAAACCTCTGGCCACGCATATTCCTTTTTCGATTAGCAGTCCGATGTATCCGTCTGCTAGCCCCTCATAAACACAAAATACGTCACTTTTCACGAAAACTGTCACACTTGAACGTGGCGGCGCTGTCACGCCTTCATCCACAATCCGAAATGGTGAAACGGCTGGTTGATCCGTTCGACACATTGCAACAGCGTTCTCTTTAGAAAGGAGACAGATTTTTGCAAGTAAATGACTGCGCTATTTGCCTGCAAGAAGTCCATGCCTATAATCAGCTCACGGGAACACTCGGGAAGAACAATGAAGCTGCCGACGTAGACAGATCCCCTGATCCCTATTCTTGCTGTGCACAGTCCCATGAGGCTGAGTAAGTGCCCTCTGGCAGCATGTATTTGCGGTCTGGTCCACTGAGTCAGTACCTTTTTCAATTTCTTTGCTAGGAGACTACTGATCACGAAGTAGTCTGCCCCAGTGTTTATTAGTGCAATAGCTTTCAGGTCGTCAATGGTGACTAACAGTTCGGAGGTAATGTCACCATTACTGCACTTATAAGTCGCTGCATAACTGTAGTCGACCGGTCAGGCCAACGAAGGAGGCCCTTTTGTTTTCGAGTATCAATGGCATTGACTCCACAGGTCGCTGGCTCTAGTGATCCCGTCGCACGCTAGGTGATCGAGGTCTCGGGAAAATGGATGATGGTCTAGGGCTTGGCGACCGGTAGCACATTGGAGCTGTTGATCGCGATTCCGGTTGCTGAGCGTTCTGAAGCGTATGCAACGACGACAAAAATTCTTGGATCTCGAAAGAGCACTCACCGTTCCGCGGGCAGGGTGCATTGACTGGGAAGCCGCACAGCCCGGCTCGACGATAACGACATGCTCGATAAAGGTGACGTGCCTCTTCGCAGCGGTAGCAAAGGGGTCGCCGGTCTGCAGTGTGCTACACATCGCTTTTACGGGGCCTGGCTTACAGTATGGGTGGTGGCGTGCCGCGTGGAAATGTCGAGGGCATAACGTCAGCTTGAGCAAATCTTGTGCGTCCAAGGTTCTGTCGTACTACTTGTGCATACGACAACTGAGGTTGAATATGTGGTTGTGCTCGGTACAGCACTTGGGGCTGTGGTTGAAGAATAGCTTGCCACACTTCTTCAAACACAATGCGAGTGAGGGCATCGCTGGAGGGCTTTGGGTGAGTTGCGTTTTCTGTAGTTCCACCTTCCCGACAGCCCTCAACACTTTCTGCAGAACACCAATGTTGTTGGTGAGGGTTCCCGACACCGCGCTAGCTGGACAGACATTTACATCCCTGTTGTACTGTCGTGCACACTGCTGCAGTGTTCTCTCCATTGTCGTTGTCTCTGATCTAAACTGTGCCACAGTCCATGGAGGATTGCGCATTAGGCCTGCAAAAATCTCCCCCTTCACTTCGCGCATTAGGTGGCGCAGCTTCTCCTGGGCCATGTTTGGGTCAGCTCGGAAGAGTCGCGACATGTCTTTAATGTACATAGCCACGCTCTCATTGTTTCGTTGGTTTCTCGCCTGAAGAGCAGTCTTTGTCTTCTCCCTGCGGTCCGTGTTCGGGTAGGTAATAAGCAGCTCCCTTCAAAAGTCGTCCCATGTCAGCAACGACGCTTTGTTGTTTTCAAACCACATATACGCAGAATCACGAAGCACCACAAAGACGTAATGAAGTTTCTTGGCTTGGTCCCAACCGTTCAAACTGGCGACACGTTCGAAGTCGGGAGCCCTTGGCATCTTCACAAGTGTCGCCGTGGAAGACCTCTGGTAACCAAGGTGAATCCAAGACAATATGGGACGGAGACGGTGTCACTTGAGCGGCCATCATGGTGGTGTTTGCAATCTCCGCTGCACTTGATAAACTGAAAAGGGGGCCAAACTCTGGCACCTCCCCTTGTAGACGGTGACTCCTACGTTGGTGGACAGGCGTCGATTCCACTGGCTCCAACCTTGGCAGGTTCGGACTTAGCTCCCTGGCCTGTGGTGGGCTTGAAATCATGCCCCGCACCTCCACCAGATGTTACCAACAAATAGAACACCTCTTAGTAAAGACTATTTATTCAAGGCGAACTTGTGCCCGAGAACTCAAGACAATATTACACACAAAATGTTCCTCGCTAGTCACACGAACCTCTTTGACCTCTTCTTTTCTCACGCAGCCGCGAACTGGTCACACCAGGAGCCGTTAGTCTTCTTTTAGCGCGTGGTGTGGTGGTACGCACAGACCGCCGGTGCATTGCGCGCTTGGCTTGTTATTTGTTTGGTGGCAGTTACAAATGCAGAAAGCAGGGTGCGTCATCGGAGGATGATGAGCAACTTGTGGCAATATCTATGGGATTTTGCCGAGAGCAAACCAATCTGTCGTAAAAAGCAGGTCATCATGAAACAAAGGGTTGACGTATAATCAAAGTTTCACTGTAGTGGTAATTTAACTTCATTTTGTGGTGTTTTGCTGCAAAGGATCATTCTACAGCACCATGTTTGACAATTGTTCGTCGTGCTGTGTACCAGGACCAACATCAAGTACAGTGAAATCTCAGTAGAATGAACCGCACATTAACAAACTTCTCAGATTAAGGAACCTTTAAAAATCCCACGCCGGCTACTTATAGTTTCAATGTAAATATATTTCACTACTACGTACTTCAGGATACCGAACTTTTCAGAATAACGAGCACTAATTTAGTTCCGCATTATATTAACGCCGCAGTGCAGTGAACTCGTGGCCTGAAATCCATGGCGACCACTGGCGCGGTACGCAAGCAGACGACACAGCGAACGGACGTCTTGCTTCTCGGAACACGCGCGATGGTGCAGAGGGGAAAAAAATGAAAGGACTTTCTTTTCTTTCTTTTTGTTGAAATGCCGACGCTGCAGGTTTACAAGTGTCAAGGTGAGGGGCGAGGGCAACACGGGAGGGCAAGGTGAGCAAAGCAGAGGGCAGAGTGCGAGTTGCGGAGCAGGAAGCATGGGCGCGGAAAACCTGAGACAGCGAGAGAGCAGAAAACGAAACGCGAGAAATTTTCTTTTTCAGCTTTTTCTTTTCTTCAGAAGAGGCAATGACAGCCATATGGTTCGAGTTTTACTTATCTTTCTCACTTCTACATGTGCTCTAGGAGGTCTTGTCAGTCGTGTTCCTCTCCTTTCGGTGATTTTATTGCATCCACAAAGCAAGTCGCCGTTCTCGTTGCGCGGCTACTTTTGCGTTGAAAAAGCAGAGCAGTTTTTTGCTAAGCAAGAAAGTGGATCACACCACCGATTCGCACCAAAGGAATGTGGATGAGCTGGAGGCCTACGTGCTGCAAAGTTTGTGCTGCACGCCTCAAAAAAAAAAAATTACAGACTTCTTTAAGTCAACGTGAATTTTTTTTAGTGATCACTTGTGCATTTGTTTTTTCTTGTGAAAAACGAGTTCAAGGACCCTCTATTTTAAAGGTAAGTCGTTTTGGTTGGCGGAAAATAAGTATTTATGGTTTATTTTTGGGCTTTCACCAAAATGACCTTTCAAAATAACGAACGAATCGCCACGACCCCTGAAGTTCGTTATACCAGGATTTCACTGTAGTACTTTTTTTCTTCGCTTGAATTTATACAGTCGAATCTCGATAATTCAAACTCGAAGGGGCCTGAAAATTTGTTCAAATTATTGAAAGCCAAGTAAACGGAGGGCTCCCCATGCAGTAATGCATGTGCATTGAGCTGGCACACGAAGGGGAAGTTTCAGAAGACTTACATTCATTCACAAACCACAGGACATCCGTCATTAATTGAAGTAATCGGTCTACACACGTTTGCTTTGCAACGAGTCGATCAATTCCACATTTATCGTATTACCAACCTGGTAATAAATTTGAAATGTGCCACTTCGAGGCGTTTCAGGTGTCGCAGGCCGAAGCGTAAAGTGGAAGCCTGCGAGTCTGCCGCACGTTGATGTTGGATCGGCGGGGCTTCACCCGAAGTGTGTGACACACGCACATAATTTCTCATGGTTGCCCACACTACCCATTACACAGAATGCAGCCATAAGGGAAATTTTCACTGATACAAGCCATTTTCACCTATATCAATTACATTGTCATGACTACAATTTCAACTTTTAAAGTAATATCACACAATAAGAAGTATGTACCAAGTGGTTGAAGTATGTTCACTAGAGACGGGACATCGCTATTGCATTCAACTCTTAAAAACAAAACTCTATGCAGTAAACCCAATGGTTAACATTTCGATGCATTTTCAGAGCCTGAAAATGCATCAACGAAGTCTAAAACACGCATTGGCACCACTAGAAACCACCGCTGTTCATCAAGCATGGGTGCCACCACTGCTCGATAACTATGGCAATGAGACTGCCCTGCTTTTGCCACTGGCTTGCTTTTCAGCCTCAGGCGAACCAAAGCTGAAGCTCAGTTCACTGTTTCCTTCACATAGCTGTTGCGTGCAACCGCGGAATGATGCCTTTTCCGATTCCGATGCTTACCATTATGTTCACGCTTGGCCAGTGTGGTAACTAATCAGAGTGGCTATTCGTCCACATGATCAACAAAATCAGCTAGCCGCGAGTGATGGATGATGAGAATGGCATAGAATAATGCAAAAGTCGCCGCTCCAGAAACCCTGCCTCCATCCCGGCGTTGTCGGATATTTTTGACGGCGAACAGCTGCTGGTGTTAACGTGTTAATGCAACTGTTTGGTTCGTTTGCGAAGGCGGTTTTAGGTGTTGTTTCAGCGTGCTTTTCACCATGGCCTCACTACGCATAGCTGAGAATCGCATCGTGATACTGCTGGGAAAGAATAGGAAGCAGTAGACATTTTTTTAATTTTAGGAACAAATATTCCTTTGTATTGCTAGCTGAGATTAACTATATGTTTTCGATTTCACTGCAATGAAATTTTTTATGCGCCCTGTCCGTTTCGTTGGAGCGGGGTTCAACTGTACTTTGAAGTGAAATTTCAGAGAAAAAGTTGCAAAATATTCGATTCACTTTGCACAAAAGTTTTGCTATTTGCACAGCTCTACTCAGAAGTGTACAGCACACGCAAAACAAGGCTGCTCACGAAGGCACGTGAGCGAGAACAGAAGCTTTCACAGACAAATGAAGTTCAAGTGCACATATTCGCTTGGAGGCCACAGGATAAAAAGCAAGCAGCACCCCAACCACGTTTTGTGCTCAGCTTTTTAAGATCATATCTGTTTTTGTGCTCATAACAAGTACAGCAAACCACACAAAACAAGCCTCAAGCAAGACTTTGCGGCAGTAAAGTGATCGTCTACAACTTTAGTTCTTATCCAATTATAAGCATGACCATTCGGTGACATGACTTCCACCAGAAATGCTTATAGAGAGCGCCCCTTCGCACTGTTGTGGTCATTAGCAATGTAGCGATTTCATTAAGCGACTAAAATCAAATATTTTTATATTGATGTTTTTATCTACACCAGAGGTTCTCAGCCATGGATGTGTCGGGGACCCCTTGTGGATTGGTTGAAGTTTGATGATTGATATGTGGGGTTTAACGTCTCAAAACCACATGATTATGAAAGACTGCCTAGTGGAGGGTTCCAGAAATTTTGAACAGCTGGGGTTTTTTGACATGCACCGAAATCTGAGCACACGGGCCCAGAACGTTTCCGCCTCTAACAGAAATGCAGCCGCCGCAGCCAGAATTCGATCCCGTGACCTGCGGGTCAGCAGCCGAGTACCCTAGCCACTAGACCACTGCGGCGGGGCAGGAATGGTTGAAGTGATGGAAGACACCTTGAAGGGGGGAAGAGGGTTGCGTAGGTAAATTAACACAACTGGAGCGTGAAACAGGTGCCTTTTATTGCTACCAAAAATATCAAACAAGTGTGTCCCTTCGTTTTGGACAGTTCATCAATATGTGGCACAGTCGCTTTTAAACAGAGTTGCATATTTAAAACAATTTAAAAAATGCATAAAAAAAAGTGGGCGAGGCCTTCCCGGATCTTAGAAACTGCTTCGCAAGCCCTCTAAAGTTCGCGGACCCCCTTTTGAGAACCACTGATTTACACCAAAGGCCCCTCCAACCGTTTGTTTATATGTCCACTGATAAAAAAAGGTCCCTGAAAAGTGTTACAGGGCTCCTGTACGAAAACTGATTATTGATGTCCTAAATTGTTACACAGTGAAACATTTCTCTAACCATGCAACCACTATGAGCAGCTGTCTCTGTACAATCATCCCAGCCTATCTCAAGTGAAAGAACACTGAAGGGAGAACACACCACATTTCTTTTATCACTTATTCAGTTCCTCACCTGAGGAAGTCTCTCAACAAGTCCTTGTCAAGAGGCACAGCAAACTCATTGGTTCCTTTGCCAGAGACTGCACACTTCTCGACAAGACGCTTCCAGAAGAAAGGCACTCTCACCAAGAGAACTGCCTTGTGAGCTTTCAATACAGGACCATCGGAGGAGTCACCTGGCAATGACTCGATGGTCACATCCGAGAAGAGTCCGTCTTCAAACAGACTGCAAAAGGGAAAGGACAGCATCTGTGCAATGTCCAAAGGAATGAGCAAGGGTCCCTTTATTCCATGGTTTGAACAATGAGTATGGGGAAACAAAACTTTGCTACTTTCATCATTCACAATTCCTAGCAAAGCTTATCAAGCCTTGCCTTTTTCCACAACACTGCTTGTACATACACCCTTCATAAGCAGCTTTGCAGCTACCATATCACTCGTAACTCATGCTGCACTACAGTACACACATTCCGTCATATCATATAATATGCAGAGATAGGCTACTTGGCAAGCTATGATATTGATGAAGCAGTGCACAAAAGATATATTCTAACACACATGAAGCCATAAACACAAGCGCTGGACAGCAAATGTTGCTTCATACTTGAAAAACCTGCGTCATATAGAGCAACTTGTGCATGCACTACCTATCATAGCACAACTTCACTGGCAACCAGCAGACAATTCAAGCCAAAGAAAGTGCAGCAGATGTTATTTGCAATAATTGTGATATATATGTGAAGTAATTAAAATGGATGAAAAAACAACTAGGCACTGGCAGGGATCAAATCCGACACCTTTGGATAACGCATCTGATGCTCTACCAATTGCGCTACGGCAGCGGCCCACCTCCTGTACACTTTATCCGGTATATCTGTGCACGTAAAGCTGGGAGCGTTCATCATCGCAGCTTGTAGCTATGACGGCGAGTTTGAAACACTTTTTTTTTTTTTGCATTCTGCAGCATATGATTTTTTTTTTCGACCTTAACGGGTCACTGCTCCTTAGAGGTTTCAAGTGCACTCTATGGTAAGGAAGGACAGGTCTGTTGCCCCTTCGGTGTAAGCCCAGTATATGATATCAAAAGATGTATATGCACCACAGTCTGAAAAGCATAAGACTGCTAATGGGCAGCTCACACATAGGTAACAAAGGCAGGCGTAAAGCACAAAGTAAATCCCGGCATGTAAGTATATATCTATTATGTACAACAAAAAGTGACATTGCAAGTGATATAATGTTCAAGAGACTACTGGGCTGTTCCCCAATGCAAGGGTCAAAGGGGCCTTCGTGGAAGATAACCAAAATCGATTCCATGAAAGTACTCCTGTTTTAGTCATTTTTAATGGAAATATATTTTATATATAAAACATCATGCACAAGTTAGCTGCAAGCGAGATTAAGAAAATCAGCCACTACAGTGCCCTTTTTCTTGACATTGCTCCAGTCAACATCTATGATGTCCACTCAAGCATTGTCAATTTTATTTCTACAGGATTTGGTTTAAACACCGTTAGGTGCATTGTCAAAACATATATATATATTTTTTTTAATAAAAGAAAAGCTGACAACACATACACTGATGAGATGTTCAAGCAGTTCATTAGCTAGCCAAGCTAACCGTGCTTTTCCTGGTGTTTCTACACAAACCCAACGATGCACTCTCTGCATTTGCAACCACATACAAATTCAGGTACTGATAAAACAGGCAGTGCATGCAGGTACTGGACTTTGATAGAGAGAAACTTTCACAATCCTGGGGGCGGAAAAGCCATATACAATGACAATGCAGAAAGAAAGCTGGAAGTCAGTTTATCAGGTATGTCAGAGTTTATGTAGAGACTTTACAAACTGGTTTTACTCGAATTTGTTAACTGATACTGTGAACTCCCCAGCTACAAGGTAAAGTGTAAAGAATTTGCCTGGAACAGCTACATTGGTTATAACTATAATACACTCTGAGGTAAAGGTGCCAGTTTTCAATGTCTTACACCAGTGGTTCTCAGCCATGAATGTGTCGAGGACCCCTTGTGGACTGGTGGTAGTGATGGGGGACCCCTTGCAGCGGAGGGAGGGGGTCCCGTAGGTAAATTAACATAACTGGAGCGTGAAACAGGTGCCTTTTATAGCTACCAAAAACATCAAACAATCGTGCCACGTCACTTCGATATGTGGGGTTTAACGTCTCAACACCGTAGTAGAGGGCTACGGAAATTTCGACCACCTCGGGTTCTTTAACCTGCACTCAGATCTGAGCACATGGCCCTTCAACATTTCCGCCTCCATCGGAAATGCAGCTGCCGCAGCCGGGATTTGATCCCGCGACCTGCGGGTCCGCAGCCGAGTACCTTAGCCACTAGACCACCGCGGCGGGGTGTGCCACATCAGTTCATTTTGCACAGTTCATCACTGTCATGCTTAAAGAAAAATGTGGGTGAGGGTTTCGCGGATCATAGAAAATGGCTTCGCGGACCACCTACGGTCCGCAGACAATCACTTGAGAACCACTGTTCTACACAATTGCTTACATAAGGTGTCTCAAGGGTTGCGATTCTAGAAAGTGAGAAGTGTCCCAAAACAAGAAGTGACATCCCATTCCAAGCTGAATGAAAACATGTGCTACATATACTGGTCCGGTCTTCAAGTTAAAGGGCATTGAATTCAGTACTACTGCCCTTCCACTACTAATGCTTGCTTGCCACATGAGTCAATAAGAATTTGCAATTATAATACCAAATCAGGCACTAAAAAAAATAAGCATAGAGTATGCATGGTATGTGGCACTAACCTACACGATATAGAATACTCTATGCTTTCCTTTGCCTCGCAAAATTTAATAGGGTGGTACACACTGCCTGTTTCTTTGTTCGACGCTGCACTCGCCACCTTATGGTCTTTGAGACTTGGCAGCATGTTTCAGCGAGCATGAGGTGCATGCTCGCTGAAATTTGCTGCTAGTGCAGCCGACTGCTTTATTTTGACGGCTATTCTTTAATTCTTATTTCCACCTAGACCATGGTTATTTTAACAGGTCTAAGGAAACTTTTACTACAGCAAATAACCATCCTAGCACATGTAGCATAGTCACCTGCAGACGATTAAAGGCTGTTTTTAAAAAATGTAATCTGCAAAACAAACATTTCATTTTGTACTAGTACAGAGTTGCAATAGCCCAGTCTTTGTTTCCAGTTAAAAAAAAAAGAAATAAGAATGAACAAGTGTAAAATAACATCAATAATAAATGAAATTAAAAATAGATAAATACATTTCAAAGAGGAATAACGCAGGAGTAGCCTAAAAAAATGCTGCGTACACTACCCTTCTTATCCTACAACTAAAGGAACAAGAGACCAGGAGCTGCATCATGCCCTGTGGTGAAGCATTTTCAGTTCCTTTCTGACACATGGGCACAAAACGTTTTATGTTTACTCAATATTATTGTTTAGGTTGTAGTCCTTATCGCGCATACTCAAATTTAGGCTTTTCAGTATCATGTGACAATAGTGCTGCGCTTCTTTTGGTATACTGTTAACTTGAAGGCATTGGTGTCAGCAAGACCTTATATTGAGAAGTGCAAAGCCTTGTTTTATCGCCGCTGAGGGAGGAGGAACTGCTGGCGTAGCCTGGGTGGGGGTATGTGCCCCGTCTGCACCCCCCTCTTGCCAACACCCATGCTGGAAGCACAACATCATCAAGCTAGATCAACTGAAGGACAATCTCCACACAAAAAGAAATTTAAGCAATGTGGGCACCCCTGGGAAGTTCTAGTATAGAATGGTGTTGCCGGTGGTGCTGCTAGAAAAGAATGAAAGTGTTGAAAACAGCACTGCAGAACTCTGTTATTGGTGGTCTGTGATCTGCTCAGAACAGCCTCCATGTAATGAAGAAGTAACTTTGCCAACGATGGCAGTACGTACTGACGAAGTGAAGCAGGCATTCCACACAATATGACTATAGCTCTTGGAACAGTGCCCTCAGATGCTCAGATGCAAACATGTGCACACCAGTGTGCTTATTAGTGCCCTCCAAGCATAGAACCTCATCTCTTTATCTCCAACTGCACGTGGGCGAATGAGCATTGTTCAACACAAGACGGCGCCAGCATAGTGACAAAACCTCAGTGAGTCTAGACATGATTGGTAGTTCTCTTCTATACAAGGATCGAGTTTTCCTTAAATGACATAAAAGCCAGCAAAACATTCTTCATATCCACTTTTTTAGCAGTTTTTTTGAAGTCGTCCCATTTATGTGACGATATAATAAAATATCTTTCCCTTGTCCAGTCCTTGCCTGAGTCCTCTCCATTGATATGCCTGTCCAAGCTTCTGGCCACTACATTAACACTATGGTGCAGACAGATATATTTCACAGGAGGGCATTGTTTTGCAGGGAATTAAGCTCTACAATAATAATCCTCACACCATGGTGAGAAGGTTATTCATGTTGACACAACACCTTGCCAAAGATATTTGAATGTAAACTGGAAGCATGCAAAAAAGAAAGTGGCACAACTAGCAAGGGCATTTATAATTCACAAATTGAATATGTGCACACTAGTCTTCTCACCACTATCTCCTGGCATCCCTGATAAGATTTACACACAAGACATATGCCAAAATAAAATGAACCACATGTGGACATAGCCCCTAAAAAGAAAACTCATGCAACAAGAAAATGTACACCAGTAAGTAAGCTAGCGAGATCTGTGGTCCAGGAGGCGGCAATCTGCACCCACTGCCACTGTCAAAAGTCGGCAAGCGGGAATTTTTAGACATACTATCTATTGATAGATATGTGGGGTTCAACATCTTAAAACCACCATACAAATATGAAAGACGCTGTAGTGAAAGGCTCCAGAAGTTTCGACCACCTGAGGTTCCTTAACGTGAACCCAAATCCGAGTACACAGGCCCACAGCCTTTTCACCTCCATCGAAAATGCAGCCGCTGCAGCCAGGATTCGATCCCACGACCTGTGGGTCAGCAGCCGAGTACCTTAGCCACAAGACCACCATGACAGGGCAGACATACTATTCATTCACACACACGTTAATACTAGAGTTTACACTGGTACATAAAGTTACAGAACAGTTAATTTTTACGTAAGGGTTCCTTCTTGACGAGAGCACCGAGTCCTCTCAATCTTCAGTTTCAGATAAAAACTTACAACTCCATTTCATTAAAAACAAATGCCCAGCACTCTTTTCCGCTTGAGAAAATTGTTATAATCACCTTAGCATGTGGCTCTGCAACTGTGAGCGAATGCGGAGCTTGAGTTTCTCGTGCTCCTTGCCGCACTTGAGCAGAAAGCCCGGGCTCGGGTGCAGCGGACTCCAGGCTGGGTTTCCTCCCGCCATGCGAACATTGCAGCAGGCGCTTCACCTACCGCAATGTCCGACAGTGGCCCTCCTGCACAAAGTGGAGAATAAAATAAATTACTCTGTACACATGCACGTGCATAGAGAAGTGGCCTGTTTTATCCCATCAGAAGTTCATGTTCCCCTCATGGTGTATGGTGTGCTTTAAAGAACTAGTGGCTAAATACTAACATCAGGAAAACTGGAAGTCTTATTCAGGTAGGCTATCTTGTAAATGCCAAGCCATGTGCTGAAGCTGTCCATTGAATAAATCCTGACGAAATAGAATACAGTAACATCTCACTAATTCGAACTCTGTGATTTCTAAATACCGCTTAATAAGAATGATTTATACGGTCTCGTGCTTTGCAATGTAGGTTTGAGTGAATAATTTGAAGCGGCGGCCTGCACCAGTACGGTTAATTTGAAAACTTTGGGTGCGATGTGCCAGCTCCCGATCCCGATTCCACCGCAAATCAACGGAAACGACGACCCATAATAGGCACAAGACAATGCAACGTGACGATATTAATGAGTGGCAGCTAAAGCACCCCAGCCTCGCTACTACCAGTGCCAAAAAAAAAAAAAGAGAAAAAAATTGGCCCCGTATCTGCATATTACACTGCAAATGTCGTCGAAAAACGATTGTCTTGCATCTGGAGAGAGTGATCAAAACGTTTTTTAATGTTCTGTGCAAGAAAATCGGTGAATGATATTCTGGAGGCGCTGCATTGGAGTGCCTCGAGCGTGCAGCAGAGGCGAACGAGCGCATCAAGTCACGTCACACATGAGGCATGCGCTCTATCTGGCCGTTATCTTGGAAAACGAAGCGTGCACGCCCTATGCGCCCGTCTCGGAAACGATAAGGTGTAGAACGCAAGGCGACGGGTAGGTGCTACCACCATGTCATTTTAGCAAAGTGTTGGAAACACTTGCCTTTTTATGCAAGCGTTGCATGGTCAGCGCAATGTGATAAATGCTATGGTCGTTAGAATTACTTATGCATGCCTTTTTTTATGCATGCCTTTTTTAGTAAGAGACACATGTACAGAACATTACATGTTGCTATGGTGCCTCAGATATGTGCAATAATTCCTTTTTAATTGACTATCGCACAAGTATGAACGCTGAATCTTGAGCAATATTGGTGGGCACTGCGGATGGGGTCGGCCGTTTGGAGTACCGTCTGGCCACTTTGGTGCCGTTAAGGGTGCCGTTTAGGGCGGACAAACAGCCAAATATACAGACATACAGACAGACAGACCAAAAATTTTGCATCAAAGGCCCCCAAGAAAGACTATCGTCTTTAAAAAATGGTCTCATGGTCAACCGAAACATGCACCTGTGGAAAATAAGGCATGCTTCACTGAAACACAGCTGTGACCCGCCGACAGCATATCGCATGTTTCTCGCAACATCAGCGGGTCATAGTTTACCCATTCTTTCTGGGATTCTAAAGAAATTAATAACGAACAGTTTTGCAGAATTAACGATGAATGCGAACCTGCGATTGCAGGTTGCTCCAGCAATTCGCGCCTTTGCACTGTAGGCCAAGTTCTTGCCAGCAACACCCCCTTCAAAAACTAACTTCGAAAAATCCAAAGATGCTTTTTTCCAGCCGAAAACATTGCGAGTTTTGTCATACTGGACATTATTAAATTTCTAATTATGCCATAAAGAATGTGCGAATGGTTGCATCATGACGTGCTGACAAAGCGAGAAACAGGCGACATGCTGCCCGCGTATCACTTCTGTGTTGCAGTGAAGATGTCTTTTTTTTGCAAACACACATTTCAGATCATCACAGCAGCTTTCCTTTTTTTTTTTTTTTTTTCGGTGGCAGCAGTGAGGCCCACCATTCCCGTGTTTGCGGCAAAATTAAGGTCAGGTATTACTGGAAAACAACCTTTAGAGCCTCAAGCTAGCCGGCACAGCAAACCACAAGCCCAGAATATTTTCCTTGCATCCCACTAGCATCCTTGTATCCCACTTGTCCTTGCACCTTCCTTTTTGTATGTTCTGTTCATTCGAAAACGCACTTAATTCGAAGATTTCTCGTGGCCCCAGTGACTTCATAGTAACGAGGTTTTACTGCACTTGCACAACTTTGAATACTGTCGTGACACTGCCGAAAAAGAAATGTTAGAGAAGCTAAGCGTGTCGTGTAAACCTGCCTCTTTTTGCCATCATAGGGGTATTAGTCATGCTTTGCCCTCAATAAACAAGGAGATACAGCAGCTTAAATTTTGTTAAACTGGCACAAGATAAAAATGGAGTGAAGTCAGAACAAACGATTAAGCTTCTTTAATAATGCATGGCAGGAAAGAAAAGATGGAAGCTTGCGATAGAAAAATTAGTAAAAAGGGATTATGTGCTCAAGCCAACATTTTGACAAGTGGACTCGTCTCCTAACCGTGTAAGGAGCAAGTCCACTTGTTGAAATGTCTGCTCGAGCACAGAGCCTCTGTTTACGAATTTTTTTCATTTAACAAGAAATGCATCATTTATAGCAACAACAGCACTTAAGGGGTAAAATCTAGAAAAATCAAAAAGGCTACCTGTTTTTTTTTACTACAGTACCTCTCATGTGATATTAGGGGGGTGGCATTATCTTTTGCCATTTTGAAAATGAACAAATGTTTTGGACACATGCACTTGGACGGGGCTCGAGGAACTGATGCAAAAGAAAGCTCCACCATGTGAGGCTAAAACACCAGCTTTGAAAATGGATATACGAATGCAGTTCACATTCGGAGCAGTGGGGAAAGTATGGGAGAGATATTGTCAACACATCCATTTTGGTGCAGGTAGTTTGAGTTGAGGAGCAGGAGTGAGAACTGTGGCGATTTCACAGAAAGCTGTACAGTATTGCAATAAAAAAAGAGGCTTTTAGACAACAATTCATCTCCAACTAGAGTGAAACTTTACTGCAGCGTCCCCTAAAAGATACAGTAGCTTCTCTAAGAATAAACATCAATTAGCATAGAAAACTACTTTCAACACGATATTTTATAATACATATTGGCCCTAATAGGCAATCCATACCCCATATGTTACAGAAAAATGTTGCAGTGCAACTGTTATGAACTGAATTATGCATGCTTGTCCTGAAATATTTTACTAAGATTGATGCGTTAGATCTGTAACAAAAAATGTAACAGAGAATGATTGATGATGATGATTAGTGGTGTTTATTGGCGCAAGGGCCAGATATGGCCAAAGAGCGCCAGAGCGATGATAATGAATTGTGGGATGTGCAGTGTAGATAAAACAAATGTGACGTGGCTGTAAATGGGCCTAAAAAACAGTCGCTGTAGGTGTGTAAAAATATACATATTGTAAAATTATGGCAATGACAAATGATGTGAGCTATGGAGACATAAAATGATTTAATAGTGATAAGTATGTCAAATAAAAACTTGGCATGGAGCACCAGTGCCTCGACAGAGCCCTTAAAACAAGAACATGGAGGCCTGGGCTCATTGAAATCTGCTATCACAGCGGCATCCTCTGAACAGAGGATGCGCTATGAACTTGTTGGGCTAAAAACATTCAATGTTGGACTAAACACATTCAGTACTACATCCTTTAAAAAGCTTAAAACTGATTTTGTATTAAAAAGCGGCTCTTCACAGAGAAACATAATCGGATGTAAAGGAAGATTATAGCGGTAAGCTAAAGCAAAATATTTCTTTCTCTCCCTTTCAGCTTCCGCACACTCCAGGAGGACGGTTAGCCTGTCACCACATCTACCACAAGTAGGAGGTTCATCGCCAGTCAGAAGAAAGCTATGAGTACCATAAGTGTGTCCTATTCTGAGGCGACAGAATAGGACATCAGTTCGCCGTGTTCTTGTAGCGGAGGGCCAGTAACCCAACCGGGGCTTAATCAAATGAAGCTTATTATTTATTTCTGTGTCCCACAAGCGTTGCCAGTGGTTTCGCAGTTTCTTTCGTAGAAAGGGTTTTAGATCTGTTGCAGGGACAGTAGCGGTGGGGTTAATAGCGCGCATCATAATTGACGTGGCCATTTGGTCAGCTAACACATTTCCCTCGATACTTCTATGGCCAGGTACCCAGCAAATAGTAATATGCTGGTTGGACATATACGCTGTACACAGAACGGAATATAGCTCAATTATTATCGGATTTCTGAATCAGAAAAGGGATCTTAATGCATTTACGACGCTTAACAAGTCTGTGAATATAATTGATTTTTGTATGTTTGATTTCCGTAAATGCTTCACAGCGGACAATAGTGCATAACCCTCAGCCGTAAATATACTTGTTTCTGGGTGCAGCACGCCGGATTCCGAAAAAGATGGTCTGACGGCTGCATAAGCCACCCCTGCATGCGACTTAGAAGCGTCAGTATAAAACTCTACGCATGAGTAGTTGGACTGGAGTTCTCGGAAATGCATTTTAATATGTGCTTCTGGTGAGTGTTTAGTGATCTCAACAAATGAGGTGTCACAGTGTATAAGCTGCCACTGCCACGGCGGTAAAAGTATCCCTGTGGGCGTAGGACAGAGTTCCAGCAGCGGAACACCCATTTCCTCACATAAGTTTCTCACACGCAAGGAGAACGGCTTTCTCACTGTGGGTCGATTATGGAAGAGGGTGGCAGCGGTCATATCGTTTATAGTTGAATAAGATGGATGCTTGATGTTTGCACGTACCTTTATAAAATATGTGAAACTGCTATAGGATCGCTGCAGGTGAAGTGACCACTGATTCGACTCTACATAGAGGCTCTGGATCGGGCTTGTCCTGAAAGCACCGGTTGCAAGTCGGATACCCAGATGGTGAACGGGGTCTAGGATTTTTAATGCACTTGGCGTTGCGGAATGATAAATTATAGAGGCATAATCAAGGCGCGACCCGACAAGGCTTTTGTATAACTTCAAGAGGTACTTTCGATCACTACCCCATGTTGTACATGACAAGAGTTTTAGGACGTTCATCGCTTTCAAACATTTCATTTTGACATATTTAATATGGGGAATAAACGTAAGTTTAGAACCTAAAGTGGTTCCCAGGAATTTATGCTCGCTGCTTACAGAGAGTTGGTCTCCCTTGATCGCAACATTTGGTTGTGGTATTACCCCTGGTTGGTTGGAGAAAAGTATGCAAGTACTTTTCTTCGTGTTTATTTTAAAACCGTTTTCATCCGCCCATTTAGAGAATTTATTCATTCCAAGCTGCACTTGTCGTTCGCAGACAGACATATTGCATGATTTGAAACTCATCTGCACATCATCAACATACACTGAATAAAACATCGCACTTGGAATGACTGACTGCAGGGAGTTCATTTTTACAATAAAGAGTGTGCAACTAAGCACACCCCCTTGCGGAACACCAGTCTCTTGGGTAAAAGTTCTAGAGAGAGCATTTCCCACTTTTACGCGAAAGGTTCGGTTAGACAGGTAACTTTTAATTGTGTTTAGCATGTTCCCACGGATGCCCATGGTGACAAGATCGCGGAGAATCCCAAATCGCCATGTGGTGTCATACGCCTTCTCTAAGTCTAGGAATACCGAAAGTACAAACTGCCTATGAATAAGTGCATCTCTGATGTATGTCTCTATGCGAACAAGGTGGTCTGTTGTCGACCTCCCCTCTCTGAAACCACACTGAAGGGGGTCTAGTATACTGTTACTTTCTAAAAAGTGGATTAAGCGACGGTTTATCATTTTCTCATATAGTTTGCATAGACAGCTTGTTAGCGCTATTGGCCTGTAGCTGGCGGCCAAAGACGGATCTTTGCCTTGTTTAAGTACTGGGATGACTATAGCTTCTTTCCATGACAATGGAATATACCCAGCTGCCCACATGTTATTGAAGAGAGTTAGGAGTGTTTTTAGTGCTTCGGGGTGAAGGTACTTGACCATTTCGTATGTTATACGATCAACACCTGGCGCTGAGTTGTTGTTAGCACGCAAGAGATGCCTTAAGTTCAGCTAATGTAAATGGGCAGTTGTAAGACTCACTGGATGGACGTTTACATTTAAGGGGCTGTCGCTCTTCGCGTTCTTTGAATTTTAAGAACGTTTCTGTATAGTTTGATGCACTTGAGACGTATTCAAAGTGTTCGCCTAGGCAGTCCGCCTGCTCCTCCAGGCTCTCCCCTCGGCTATTTACCAAAGGTAGGGGGTGTGTCTCCCGACCCATCAACTTGTTTACCCTATTCCAAACCTTCGTTTCGTCGGAGTAACAATTTATACCGGAGATGTACCTATTCCAACTTTCTTTCTTTGCAAGACGACGCGTTCTTCTGGCTTGGGACTTAACCTGTTTGAAATTGTTGAGGTTTTCAGCTGTTGGGTAATTTCGGAGTAGTCTCCAAGCTTTATTTTGTCTATCGCGCGCTTTCCGACAATCGTCGTTCCACCATGGAATGCGACGTTTATTGGTCATTCCATTGGTTTGCTTGATACACTTCACTGCAGCGTCAATAATAAAACCTGTTAAGAATGCTACAGCATCGTCTATATTAAAATCAGCAATCTCATCTCCGTCTAAAAATGTAATTTCTCGAAACAGTTCCCAGTTGGCTGACTTGGTGTTCCAGCGAGGAAAGTCAGGCGAGCATGTATCTTCTTTTGTTAACTTTAACATTATCGGGAAGTGGTCACTCCCAAAGGGGTTCTTGAGAACAGACCACTCCAGATAAAAATTAGTGTACTCGAGACAATACTCAGGTCTATAGAAGAGTATGTGTTGTGCGTAGTGCTATAATATGTTGATTCTTTTTTGTTAAGTAAACATGCACCTGACGAAAACAGAAAGTGTTCTATTAGGCGTCCTCGTGCATCCAAACGGGAGTCGCCCCATAAAGGATTATGTGCATTTAGATCACCAACGACTATATATGGCGGAGGAAGTTCATCAATGAAGCTTTGAAATTCTGTCTTTGAAAGTTGATAGCACAGAGGAATGTAAATAGAAGTAATTGTTAGTAGCTTCCCGAACAGCACTGCTCGGACAGCAACTGGCTCAAGAGAAGTTCGGAGGTTTAAGTGCTTACAGGCAACACCTTTATCAACTATTATAGCGACACCGCCCGACGAGGCGGCAGCGTCGTCACGGTCTTTGCGGAAGATAGCATATTGCTTTAGAAAATTTGTTTGTGTGGACTTAAGATGTGTTTCCTGAACACACAGCACCTTTGGAGTATGTTTATTAAGGAGCTCTCCAATATCATCGAGGTTATGGAGAAGTCCTCTCACATTCCACTGTAAAATCTGCGTGTCCATTTTAGATGTGTTTTGTGCTGTGTGCTCAAGGATAGAAAATTAGCTCACGGACCCTTTCCAGGGGCCGTGACACGAGATTTTTCTTTTTTGGATCGGTCGACGGAGTCGCGCCGATCCTTAGGCGCTTGCTGCGCCCTCACGCTCGAAGTTGTGTCCACTGCCTCTAGCGAGGCACTGGACAAGCGCTCTTGCGAGCGCTGCGGTTGTTTTGAGGGCCTCGCCTCTAAAGACAAGGCCTTCGCGGCCCCCAGCCCGGAGGTTGGTGGGTCCTTCTTCGATGGCGGAGCAGCACTGGCTGCAACCGCCGTGGGGGCGGATGGCGTCACCGCTGGCTCACTACACGTGTGCTAGACAGGCGCCGGGGGCCGTCGTGGCGCTGCCCCCTGACGCGCCACTTCGGCAAAGCTGGTTTCTGGCAGGTAGGACACCTGCCTTCGTGCCTCCCTAAATGAAATGTTTTGTTTTACTTTAATCGTGACAATTTCCTTTTCTTTTTTCCAGCTGGGGCATGACCGTGAGTATGCGGCATGCTCCCCGTTACAGTTCACACAGTGAGGAGAGTTTTCACAAGCATCAGATGTGTGTTCATCAGCACTGCATTTTGCACAAGTTAGGCGGCCTCGGCAGTTCTGAGAACTGTGGCCGAACCGCTGGCATTTAAAACATCTGAGAGGGTTCGGTATATATGCCCTCACTCGAAGCTTGATGTACCCTGCCTCAACGGAGTCGGGCAGTACACTTGAATTGAAAGTAAGTATTAAGTGCTTAGTCTGGATTTCTTTGCCATCGCGCCTCATCCTAATTCGTTTCACATTGATGACATTCTGTTCGCTAAAACCCTCCAGGAGTTCAGCCTCCGTCAGCCCTAACAGGTCATCATCTGAGACAACGCCACGGGTGGTGTTCATGGTTCGGTGTGGGGTTACTATTAATTTGGTATCTGCAAATTTCTTTAGGTTAGGCAATTTTTCATATTGTTTCTGATCGCGGAGCTCCAACAGGAGGTCACCACTTGCCATTCTCGAAGCTTTATATCCTGAGCCAAAGATTTCTGTCAAAGACTTCGAAACAATAAAAGGTGAAATTGTTCTCACTGGTTTGCCGGGTGTGTCAGTGTGGACAACGTGAAATCGGGGAAAGGATACTCTCTGGTGACCATAAAACTGGAAGACTTCATCGGTGCGCCCTCTTTTCTGAGGGCGATCAGGGAGTGGGGGGAAGGAACTAGCCATAAGAAAAGGTTTCTTTTCGGCAGCGGTGCCAGCCACCCACCATGGAGTCCTACAAGGGGACGCTGCAGGGTCTGGAAGCACAGGCCCTGCAGACGCCAGCTGTACACCACCACTATAACCGAATATGGTGTATCCAAGGTAGGATAGCCACACAGGGTTAACCCTTGCCGCCAGGAAACACAGAAGTCAACGGAAGAGAGTAGAGGACAGGAAATATTTAAAGTAAGAGAAAAGACGAAGATGTGAGGGGGAGACAGGAAAAGGCGACTGCCGATTTCCCCTGGGTGGGTCAGCCCATGGGTGCCGTCTATGTGAAGCGGGGGCCAAAGGGGTGTGTTGCCTCTGCCGGGGGGCCTTAAAGGTCCAATCACCCAGCGTCAGCTCAACCCCCAGGATCCCCTTTTCCCCGGGCACGGCAAAGCCACGCACGGCTAGGCGTGGGAGGGAGCCGAAACTCCCTCGTTAGCTCGGGTCCGTGGTGTCGCTACACACCAAACGCCTACTTGCGCAGGCGCCCCTGCGGGGGTAACAGAGAATGTATTTGTGGTGATTCCATTAACAACATCTGTTTCAGAGGTCGAGAAACATTGCAGTCAGCCAATGGAAGCAAAAAGCAGACATGAAAGAAAGTTTGGAAAGAACAAAATGCTGTCATGACATTAATCTCTACACCACAGGAACAGGTGTGTTTTCCACAGCCTATGATTGCGCACACAGGGAGTATTTGGTGTGCCTACACATTTCCCAGAAGACAGCACTAAAATAAATTGTTAAGTAATCAATCTCTGTCTTGTCTGCAGGTTTAAAACAAGTATTAGAAGTGCAGGTTTGAGCCGTAAGCCCTTCTTAACATCGCAAAGCACACGAAATAACGATGACAAACGCGCTGCTCTGTGAAGGAGGAAGGCAAGACAGGCCAAATTTACCGGGTGCAAGACTAGGCACCTCAATAATATGCTGTTTAGAAGTTAAAAATTGTGTTTTGATGCTTCTATCTGATGATCAGTGATGGTGTAATTTAAGACATTATTAGCCACATCTCAATTCTAAGCTCTCCATTCGTTTTTTGGATATGCCTACAAAATAAAAGAAAACCAGCAGCCAGCAAACCAGCAAAATGAAGAAAAAATAAAAAAGGACAAAAAAACTACTTATTTAGTGCTTGCTTGAAAGAGCCCCTCCACCCCCCCTCCCCGATGAAAAATACTGCCAAAGTGCCATCGGATACCTTTCCATATTTACTGCTTAAAATAGGAACGAGGATTGCATGTCTTGTTAGAGGTGTTGTCATGGTCATCGTGTAACAAAATTTAGACTTCTTTTTTATCGGGGAATGAACATTTCTTGAGATATATAACAAATTAATGCCAATAAATTGGATACCTCCCTCACAGTAAGAACAAGCCTTTTGTACCGGTATTAATTTTGCCATTTGTAACGACTTATACCAACTCTTAAAGTCCTCTTCTTCAGTGCAATTTCCTGAAGCTATGCAGTCTATAATGACGACCAGTTTTTAGGCCTCACTAGACAACACTATCACAATGGAAGTATTTGGGGAGAGTTGATGATGTTACTTTTGCTGAAAGGAAAAATTTTCATTCACTCTTGCAGATTGTGAGAAGAAGAAATTCCTACATGTTTATTAGAAAAAAAGAAACCCCGTTGACAAAAACCTCATCCTAGACCAAGGTCCTAGCTCTCTAGGAGTGCGTTTGACATGTGTAGACCAGGGTCCTGGCCCAGATAGAGTATTTTGGTAACATGAAAGCGTTCCTTCCAAAAAATCCATGTGAATTTCTTTAGCCATTTTGTGCAACTTATAAGGGCAGATGGAAATCTTTCCTGCCTTTTTCGAAACCTTTTCCATATTTCTGGTTTCCAACGGTCCGATTGGATACGTTGTTTCTGCTGCAATGCAAGCTTTAACTCTGGCACTTACAGGTGAGGAAGTATGCCACCTTGGCAAGAACCTTTGAGTCGACGATTTCATGTGACGTTTCGGCACTTTTTTCTTTTTTTCATTGTCTTGCTCTTCATTCGTACATTTGCCAAAACATTAGTTCGAGAATATGGTGACTTTCTTGGATGACTGGGTGAGTAAAATTCACACATGAAAGCCTAATTCGTCTTGCACCTTCTCTTTGTGCCAAAAAATGCCACAGAGAAGAAAAAAAACAAGGCAACAAAAAAAATTTCCAAAATTTCAAGGCACACTTATTTACACAAAGCAAACATTGTAGATACGCATTATGTCATGACCACCAGCATTCCAGTGTTCTATCCTGACAAAAATATAACATGCATCACACAGAGGTAAATTAAAACATCAAATTTTTTAACGAAATCGTCAAATAACATTATTCCAAAAGACTTAGTGTTTGAATGACGAAAATTTAAGTAACTGATAGAAATTTTTTATGCTTGCATGACTTACTTTATTGCCCGATTTATTCAGCACCTTTCTGAAACACTAGCATTACGTCGTAAAAAGATGCAAGATATGCTTCTTAGGACTTACACTATAGAAAACTTGCATTCTGCACTTGCACCCTACAGTCGATAGTATGTATATGCCCTGACAATACCACACTCCCTTTTACTTCTTGAGGATATAATAATAAAGCCTTCAATGTTTCTCACTGGTTTCTGTAGTAGCCTGTCACTCCCTGCCACCTTTACCAAGAGCTGGTGTATGCATTTAACCCCTTAGCTCGAAATTTTGTAAGAAAATGACGATAACAACCATAATAATCATTAACAAAAACCGGCCGCACATGGAATCAAAGAATGCTACACTCGTCATACTTGTGCTTCCCGAGATTAGATTCCCACACTTGTCCATGTTGGGACATTTGTGTCTTGGTTTTCATTCCACTGACATTTTTCAAGTAACTCGAAGATGAAGCCACCTTCGAGCTCTTTTTTTTTACATGATTAGTGAAATAAAGGAAGTTCACTAAATTAAAAGAATGTATCCAATGGTTTTATTCAGGAAAACACTACCAATTAAGCAAAAAAGCCTTGGACAATTTCGGGCCATTAGTCTTTTCTTACAGTAGCAAAAAAGGTTAGTTTGCCTTTGCACATAAAATATCTCTTACCATTAGGGCTGCAGGACTAGAAACCATGCAAGGAAAATGACACTACCTAGTCTATTGATATGTTGTAGCCAAATTATTTTGGTTTTTATAGAAAGCTTAAACAAGGAGACCACAGAATTTTCATTACAATGAAAAACATTAAAGAAATGAGTGATGCATGTAGGCAAATATTTTTTTCTTGACTGGCTGCAGTAGTCACTCAAAAAAAAAAGTCATTTCGTGGGCATTCTAAAAAAATCTTTGTTTCTATACATCAGCATTAGGCACATTTTATATTGAATATCCACTTGCTACATTTTGTGCCTACTCTTATCAATAAGCTTATACATCCAGAAGTCACAATTACATTTGCATGCTATACAAGATATGCACCAAAGCTTAATGCAATATAGACCTAACCCTGTCCATGAACCAATTATTTCAATAACACTTGGAATATTTGTGTCATCTAACTATCTTTGCAGCATGGCTCACAAGACTACCTTTCAGTGACCTTACAAGTAACACGATTTGTTCAACAAATAACTTACCAAGGACATATCTTATATGCATGTAATGTTGATATACTTCCTTGCATATATGATGAGTCTTTTTCTGTTTATTGTATATTTACTCTACAAATTTATTTGCCCTTGGACATGCATGAGATTCGTTTTCTACGTTCCAGCACTAACCCATTATACTCACGTAATATAGTATATTATATGAATACAGTGAACGAGTGAGTTTTTGACTTTGCTCGACACACATGCGCAAAGCAATACTTAAGAAAAACAAGCTTAATTCACACCTCACATACACACAAGCAGTCATACAAAAAAAAAAGAATTGCTCTCTCTGTAGCTTAGTTCTAAATATTTTTATTATAGAGCTAAGTTTAAAATTTGTGCAACAGATTAAACTTTTAACCAGCTTGGTCAGTTGAGGGGCTTCGAACTTCCAAGCAAAGCCCAAGTCATAGCCGAAGAAGGTGATAATGCGTAACATTTCATACAATCCATTGCCAAGATGAAGATTTCTATTTTTTTTTTCTTTGTGAACGTGCTAGCAGCTTAAAAAGCAGTGAGCGAGTGCACCGTGTTAGCAGCGACACTTTATTCTGTGCGTACAACACAGTTCAGTAGCTGCTGAAAAGCGAGTTCCATACATCTAACAAATTCACTTCGCGGCGCTTTTTTTTTCCATTTCGACAATATTAATATAAATACGGTAACTAGTACCACTTCATGGAAAAATTAAGCGCAACGTTCTGCAGAACTCAGCATTGTCTTTCAGATTTTACGCCCATTGCAGCAAAAATCAATCAACAAATACAAACAGCAATCGCACGGACAATATACCGCAACCTTGAAGCCGTTCCAGGTTCAAGTTTGCAGAAGCCTAAGCAGTTTTCCATGAAAAAGTCAAGAGAGTCTATCAAGACGCGCGATAGTAGCGGAACCGAAACAGATACACGGAACTCTCAAAGCATGCCTCATGCATGATGACGGGTGCCGCTAGCATTACACACTTTCCAATCGGCTGAATGAATTTTTACTCGATTTATTGAGCAAGCGCCCTCACCTTCGGAAATGAAATATGAGCAACACTACGACAAGCTTTTTAAAACAGAGCGCGCGCACCTATAGAGGCGTACGATAGAGCAAACCCGACGAAACAGCTGCAGTACGATCCCGCTCCTTGCCTTGAGAATTTGTTTTCTTCACGGGGAGGGGACGAAGCGGCACAGCAGTTCCAAATCTGGCACTCTCTACGGCATGGCCTTCTTTGGAAATAGCTGCGAATAGGGATGCGGAGGAGATGGCCAAACGCGGGAGGGGCGAGGCATCCGCCAAAGCACTGCAGCGAAGCCTACCTAACACCTTGGACATGTATGCAAGGGAACGAACACGTCGCTTTCGCTTCCACGCAAGCGGACGTGTTTGTTGGCAAGAAAAAAAGCTCACGCACTCTTCAAACTGGCATGTCAAACGCTTGTCTAACACTAGCTTGCAACTGAATGCGAACCAGTCAATGAAAGAGAGCGCTCGGCTCCGATGGTTTATCTCACAGTCCCGTCAAAAAGCCTGACAGCAGGCAGCGCAACAGCAGCACCAAACACGACACAAAAACGGCGCGGCATTTTGAGCGGGCGCCTCTACTCGCGCGTGCAGCTACGCACTTTGCCGTACGTCCGGCCCTGTTCATTGGAGAGCAGCTAAAATAACGCTACGTTACCTTTCCGGCGTTGATGGCGCGGCTCGTAGACGAGCTAGCGTCCGAAAAATATGCCCGTTGTGGGACCTGCGGGTTTCCGCACCACGCTTATCGAGGGAAAGCGGTAGCGAACACACGCGAGGAGGAGACACGCTCCTATGGTGGCGCCATCTTCCAGCTCCGTGGGAAGTTAGCATTGCGCGCGCAATTTTTCTATCACTTTTAAACGCCGAGCAAGTGCCTAGTAGGAAAAAGACAACGAACTTGCGACAATAAGACAATGGTGCACTACTTCGTTACGGCTTGTTTATTAGATAGTCTGTTTTGGATTAAACTGAGCTATTAAGAGCAAAGGAAAAGAAGTGACGACGAACACGGTATGATGGATTTGCAAAGCCGGCCAAGGTGGCTTTCTTGAACTACAAACATTAGGTGGTGTAGGATAAGTTACGCGCTCATGGGCGTACAGAGAAGGACGCCCATGCGTGCGTAACTTATGACACCTATGCGCGCGTAACTTATCCTACACCACCTAATGTTTCTACATCAACTAGGACGCTTCAACACGGAGGCAACGTGATGCTGTCGGCAGAAACGCGAAACGTGCTGTCACGGATGTCGTCAGATTTGTCGGAGGATCCAGCTGTCGAAAACGTCACGGTACGCTCTCGAAGATCGATAATAGCGACGTACTCTCGCAAAAAGTCGATTCCCAGGATTAGGCCCCGGGAACAGTCACGAAGTACGAGGCAGCTGGCGAGAAACGTACGTCCCCGAATGCTCACTCTGATAGTGCACATGCCGATTGGGGTGACTACGTGCCCACCGGCAGTACGAATTTGTGCTTCGTACCGAGGCGTAACAACTTTCTTTATGTGCGCTGCTAGTTTTCGCTCATGATCGAACAGTCCTCACCTGTTTCCAATAATGCACTAACGTCGTGGTGAGCGTCGACTACCACATGTATATCCAAAGAAAATCTGCTTCTGGCTTTCGTCGCTGTCGTCGGGGAATCGCTCCGGGTCCGTGCTTGCACCGGTGGGAGGCCTCGCTTGCGTCGAGAGTGTCAGCGGCCTTGCTCACGAAGGTCGCTGTCGTTAGTTTTCCCGCCTAGAGCTTGGCGAGTGCGCCGGCGCCGCCCCTGGAAGGCTCCGAAAACTTGGAGAAGATCGCCTTAGGAATGGGGACCGCGACTGCCGCCGCAGTAGCATGCGCTGTTGTGAAAGGCAATCTTAAATAGCTTTCGATCTTTCGCCAAATCTCGGCCATGGCGAGTCGACGGCAAAACCCCGCAGTCCGAGGCGACGATATATAGGCACATTTCCCGTACACAAGTCCAGCTTCCCCACAGTGATAACACAGTGGTCGTCTCTCCGGTGTGCGCCATACGTCAGATTTTCTGGGAAGCGGTTGTCGATCTTCCAAGTGTTGAATTGCCTGCAGTGAAGGAAGTGCATCCTGAGGCATAGGATTAACAAAGCACGAGAAAACAGGAATATATCGACTGACAGCTTCTGCGTATGATGCACGATGTGGCTCCGCCTGGACAGGCGGGACATAACTGGAAGGCGGCACTTGGAGAGCCTGTCGTACTTCGTTTCTGACGAGACTGCAAATAGATCCTGCAGTAGGTTGGGACTGGCACTGAATCTTGTAGTTCGTCACGCACCACCGATCGAATGATGTCGCAGAGAGACTCAATGTTGATGCTGCTTCCTGCACCTCCGATCTGACCTATTGACGAAGCGGCACTCGCTTGCCGGTCGTACACAGTAGAGCGCTACTCCTTCACTCCTCGCATTAAATGACGGACCTTCTTTTCTTCTGCCATGTCGGCGTCGGCTCGACGAAAGAGGCCCGTCATGCCCTCGACGTACATCATGACACTTTCATGCGGCATTTGGAGGCGTGACTGAATCGTTCGCTCGGCTCGTTCACGGCGATTGGGTTGGCCAAAACGTGCCAGCAAGTATCGACGAGAGTTGCTCCACGAGGAAAAAGGCTCACGGTTTTCGTACCAAGTACGAACGCCGTCCTCCAAGCTGAAATACACGTTCCTATGATCTTGTCGAAGTCGGTTCAACCATTGTAATCGGAGACCCGTTCCAACTGAGCCAGCCAGTCTTCGACATCCACCAAGACGGAACCATGGCGCACCTTCGGTACACGTGGCTTCCACAGCGTATGAGGCGTGGCTGCAGTGCCTTCACTGCGGGATAAAATTTACGGGCTATCTGTCACGGACGGCCATTTTTGGCGACACCGCGTCACGGCAATTAACGGGCGCCGTACTCCCCGACTGACCGTGAGAAACGGCGGCGCATGAAAGGGAGCCGAGAAGTGCAAAATGGGGTGCTCTTCTTAGAACGTCGCCGCCGACGGTTAATCCTTTTGTAACTGTGGCGGCGTCTGCAAGGTCGTAGAAGGCCGCGGTATACCCCGAACAAGGATTAGACTACGAGACACACCGGCTGAGAGCCAAACGTTTGACCGTTCCCACGGGGAGAAGCGTGGGAAACGCTCTGGTGGCCAAGCCGTATGACAACAACCCGACAGGTTGTCACTCTCGCTAGTTGAGGGCCCTCTCCCAATTAAAAAGGGGTGGGGTCAAAATATTTTTGGGGCGGAGTTTCCCATCAATTAAACGCGCATGATTGGACCCAGGTAGAGGTCTCTTGTCCCCAAGGAAGAGAGCGAGGAGACACGAGGGGGATTTAAGCGCAGGATTTTGCCCTGCTAGGCAGACTAGTCGCTGACCAACATGGTCTAGAAACAGATCAACAAGCATCTCTTCTAGAAGTTTTTAGTGTGGCTCTGTATCGGCTGGCCACCTAAGCTTAGCTGTTCGTCTAGTTGTGACGCGATATTAACGTCTGCAACGTAGACATCGGGACTTCGCCTCGAGTTAGCTCAACCTGCTCGAAGTCACCTGCAAGCACTAGCCTCCCGGAGCCACCAGCGTTGCAACACCGCCGACATCGCAGTCGTGCCAGAACTCTCTTCGACTTCTCGCATCCGATCGTCGGGGACACAACGCTGCCGGTCATCACACGTATGCCTTCACCTGTTTATATCTTCGAACTTTCTCCTCCGTCGTTCTATTCTTGTTAGTTTGTGTAGTTTGTAATAGTTCTCTCTCGTAAGCTGATTTATTGTTTCTGTTATATATTTCTTTAGTTGTATCAAGTGTCGATGTATTCTGTTAGTTGTATTGAAATGTTGTATTAGATCCCGTGTGCTGCATGCAATATCACTAGAGTAAAGTTGTTTTGTTTTCTCACGTCTCTGATCTCTTCACTGTCTCTGCTTGCGTACAGAACGAACCAACCTGCTGTCATTCCCGTCACCGACTTCGCACTGGCGACGCTAGAGTGGCAGCTTGTAACAAAACTGGCGTCCGCGAGACAAGACGTTCCGTACAAGAGTAAGACGGTGAGGGGTGAACGAGAACCGTGCGGACAGCGTGGTGATAGAGCCGCATAGTGGAAGCGGTTGCACCCTGCATATAATTGCGCTGGTTTTATAGGGGCATTATAGTGACAATTTGCAGTATGGAGTGTATGGATTTTGATAAGTGGATCGCACACGGTAAACAGTTAGGCCTCGAGGGCGCCGAACTGAGACAATGGGTTAAGGCGCAGCAGGCGCAGGCGTTGATTGATTGATATGTGGGGTTTAACGTCCCAAAACCACCATATGATTATGAGAGACGCCGTAGTGGAGGGCTCCGGAAATTTCGACCACCTGGGGTTCTTTAACGTGCACCCAAATCTGAGCACACGGGCCTACAACATTTCCGCCTCCATCGGAAATGCAGCCGCCGCAGCCGGGATACGAACCAGGCGCAGGCGTTAGCCAGAGAAGAGTGGGCACTGGCCCTGGAGGAAAAGGAAAAAAGAAAGGGAGAGAGAACGTGAAGAAAAGGAGAGAGAACGCGAAGAAAAGGAGAGAGAGCGCCAAGAAAAGGAGAGAGAACGCGTTGAAAGGGAGAAAGAACGAGAAGCGGCAAGGGAAGCGGCTAGGGAAGCCGGAGAACGGGAAGTGCAGTTACTGCAATTAAAGATTCGCCTCAATGAGAGTAGCAGTGTGAGCAAATCCAGCAGTGAGCACGGCGATGCCGGGGAGGAGCCGAGTTTGAGAATACACACAGGTAGACTGCTCGTCACCTTTGACGAAGGAAGGGACGACTTAGATGCGTTTATACGCCGGTTTGAGAGCATCGCCAGAGGGCAAAAGTGGCCTGAAAGCCAATGGGTGACGGCGCTTTCGACATGTCTTACAGGAGAGGCGCTAAGTGTTTATGGCAGGCTACCGCCTGCAGATGCAGCGGACTACACCAAGGTTAAAACCGCCCTCTTGAAGCGCTTTCGCTTCACGGCGGATGGGTTCCGAGACAAGTTTAATAAGGAGAGGCCAGTAGGAAGTGAAACAGCAACACAGTACGCGGCCCGCTTAAGACATTACTTCGATAGATGGGTTGAGCTGTCCAAAACTGAGACAGAATTCGAGTCCTCCGAGCATTGTTGATTAGAGAGAGGTTTTTGCACGGATGTGGTTCGAACCTGGCATTATATTTGAAAGAAAGGAGGGCGGGATCCCTGGAGGACATGCTTGAGCTGGCAGACCAGTTTTTGGAAGCTCAGGGTGGAACAAGCCTAGCGAAAACAAAGAAAGATGGTCCCATAACGGAAGAAAATGGGAAATACGAAAAAGGAGGCAACAGCCACTCACCACTACCACGGTGCTATATTTGCAATCGTGGGAATCACCCACCGCACTTGTGTCGCAACAGACCTGCCGCTAATGTAGCCATCGTCTGCTTCAAGTGTGGGAAAAAAGGACATAGGGCAAACGACTGCCGGTCAGGAGCAAATAACTCACTCCAGGCATCCTGCCTCTACGCACCAAGGGAAACGCGTGAGGATCCTATATGCGACGGGTATGTAGAGCTTAGGAATGGCGAAAAAGTCCCCGTCGTCAACGCCGTAAGGGTTACACCGCCGAAAAATCTGGCCGAGAACCTACCAGTGGCCACAGGGACCCTCCGAGGCACAGACATATCAGTGTTGCGGGATACGGGGTGCAACACAGTAATCGTGCGGAGGAAGTTGGTGAAGGAAGACGAGCTGACAGGTACAAGCAGACTCGTCTACTTGGTTGACGGAACAGCAAGGATGCTGCCCGAAGCACGGATTGAGGTTGACACCCCCTACTTTACTGGCAATCTGACAGCACTATGTCTGCAAGATTCACTGTATGACCTCATTCTGGGCAATATCGATGGCGTAAGACCTCCTAATGATCCCAGAAAGGAGACTGAAAAACCTGTCGCGACAAAGGAGTTGAACGAAGAGCCTGTGGCAGCAGCTATCACCCGTTCCCAAGCACATGCACAGCCGGAAAAATTTGCCAAGCTTCGTACGCCTGGGACCACGGCGGGATTGCTGGGAGATAACTATGGCTGCGAGCAGAAGGGAGATGCGACACTCAAACAATGTTTTGAGAAGATCCGCAGGAAGCAAACATGCCGAAATGAGAAGGGAAGCATCGAGTACAGACAAGAACAGGGACTGCTGTACCGACAGTACACAGAGGCCAACGGACGGCTTGTACGCCAATTAGTCGTTCCGCACTGCCACCGAGAAGCTGTGCTTAAAATAGCACACGATGGTATAATGGCAGGACACTTGGGCACGCAGAAAACCAAGGACCGGATCTCGGAGGAGTTCTTTTGGCCAGACATCACAGCTGACGTAAAAAGGTTCGTCGCCTCATGTGACATTTGTCAGCGCACCGTACCAAAGGGCCGTGTACCACATGTTCCACTGGGGAGGGCACCCATAATCGACACCCCGTTCAAGCGAGTGGCGATCGATATAGTGGGACCGATTCACCCGCCCTCAAAGCATGGGAACCGATACATTTTGACTTTAATGGATTATGCCACCCGGTATCCAGACGCAGTGGCGCTCCCGAGTATCGAAACTGAGCGAGTGGCCGAAGCCCTGGTCGAGATGTTCTCCCGATTTGGCGTCCCCCGCGAGGTACTGAGCGACCGTGGCACGAACTTCACATCGGACCTGATGAAGGAAGTAGCGCGGCTCCTTTCCGTGCGCCAGCTCCACACCACCCCATATCACCCCATGGCGAATGGCTTGGTGGAAAAATTCAACGGCACCTTGAAATTAATGTTGAAGCGCATGTGCGCCGAAAAACCGAGAAATTGGGACCGCTACCTGGCACCTCTCCTCTTTGCCTATAGGGAGGTTCCGCAGGCCAGTATGGGGTTTTCACCCTTCGAGCTTCTCTACGGCCGCCATGTGAGGGGACCCTTGGCGATACTGAAGGAGCTTTGGACGAACGCCGACTTGACTGAAGAAGCTAAGACGACGTACCAGCATGTCTTCGACCTTCGGAACCGTTTGGAAGAAACGTGCCGCCTGGCACACGAGGAGTTGGAAAAAGCCGGAGCACGGTACACGAAGCTGTACAATCGAAAGGCGAAGGAGCGCAGTTTCAACCCCGGAGACAAGGTACTAATTTTACTTCCCACCGACACGAACAAGCTGCTGCTGCAATGGAAGGGCCCTTTTGAAGTCCGGGAAAAGAAAGGTGAAGCTGACTACGTCGTAGACACGGCTGGCGGCAGAAAAATCTTCCACGCCAACTTACTAAAAAGATACGAGGAGAGGGACAGTCCCTCCACCAAGGTGTGCAACGTGACATTTGGTGTTGTGGAATCGAGCGAGGACGAGAATATTCCAACCCCTGACTGGCTGAAAGTAGAAGGGGAAGAAGACGTGAAGCTCTCCGACAAACTGGACGCTCAGCAGATCGTACAGCTGCAAAGAATTTTCAGGGAACACGCTCGTATTTTCTCGAATGTCCCGGGCAAAACTGACTGGGTCCACTGCAACCTCGAACTCACCACGAGTAACCCCGTCCACGTGAAACAATACCCTCTTCCCTTTGCAACGCGGGAAGGTGTAGAGAAAGAGGTGCGGGAGATGAAGAAGCTCGGCATCATTGAGAAATCAGAGTCACCTTATAATTCGCCAGTCATTTTGGTAAAGAAACCCGACGGGACAAATCGACTGTGTGTCGATTTTCGACGCCTGAACAACGTTCTGGTGGCCGACTCCGAACCTATGACAAGAACTGACGCGGTGTTTGCTACAGTGGGAAAGAAGAAGTATTTCTCGAAGCTCGACTTCGTGAAGGGCTATTGGCAGATCCCGCTGACCGAAGAGTCCAAAGCGAAGACGGCCTTCTCGACGACATCGGGACTATATCAGTTCCGCTTCATGCCATTCGGCATCAAGACAGCGCCTGCTGTATTTGCAAAGTTGATGCGGAAGATTGCAGAAGGTATACCCGGTGTGGACCACTACTACGATGATGTACTGGTAGCCACCGAGACATGGGAAGAGCACCTGAGGTCTCTGGGACTGCTTTTTGAGCGCATACAGAGAACCGGGCTTACAGTGCACCCCAGTAAATGCGAATTTGGTGTAAAAGAAATCGACTTCTTGGGACACCGAGTTGGCAGGGGCAGATTGCAACCACTGGGGAAAACACTCGACAAGATCGAAGCTGCACCACGTCCTTCAACCAAGCGACAAGTGCGCGCCTTCCTCGGTTTGACCGGGCACTATCGGAAATTTATCCCGAATTACGCAGACGTCAGCGCTCCCCTTACAGATTTAACTCGGAAAGGCGAAGCTAACTCGGTGAAATGGACAGCAGCCCACGAGGAGGCTTTTCGAAGTCTCAAACAACATGTCTCGACGGAGCCGATACTACGGCTACCAGATTTGCACCAACCATTCGTACTTCGAACGGACGCATCGGACACAAATCTCGGAGCCGTGCTCATGCAGGCCCACGAAGGCAAGCTCCACCCCACAGCTTATGCCAGCCGAAAGCTGCTTCCACGGGAGGCTTCCTATAGTACCATCGAACGCGAATGTCTCGCGTTGGTATGGGGAATTCAGAAATTCTCCATGTACTTATATGGAGTACATTTTTGTGTCCAGACAGACCACCAGCCTCTGAGTTCTATCCAACAGGCGAAACAGCTGAACGCTCGAGTACTTCGATGGAGTTTACTACTCCAAGAGTACCAGTTCACCATTACGCATGTGAAGGGTAGCGAAAACGTGGGAGCCGATTACTTGAGCCGGATATGGTTCTTGAGGTCTATGAGCATGTTGTTTTTTTTCCTTTCGTCGGTTGTTTTCTGTTTCTATGTGCGTATTTCATTGTATAAGAAGTGTATTTTGAGTTATTTTCTTTTTGCTGGTGTATTGGTTGTTTTACTTGCTGGATTGCACTACAGTAGAGGAGCGCACCTGTTCCGTTTTGTTTCGTAGTATACATTCGTGCAGTGTATTCTGTATTGATGGCTGCCGTACACGGCTATTTCCTCTTCTTGTTTGTATTGCGCCTTGATATTGTTGCGTGTTACTGAAGCTGGTACTCTAACAATTTGTTTGTTTTTTTCTTTTGTTGTTACTTTGATGCACTCAGCCTAGTTATGTTGTGTATGCGAGGGACAGCCCTCATGTCTCCCTTGTTGGTGGTGTTTTGTTCCTTGTTGTCGAAAAAATTCCCCTCCGTGTGAACAAATGTTATGAATAACAATCTGAAAGTGTTGGGCAATGTCACGGACGGCCATTTTTGGCGACACCGCGTCACGGCAATTAAGGGGCGCCGTACTCCCCGACTGACCGTGAGAAACGGCGGCGCATGAAAGGGAGCCGAGAAGTGCAAAATGGGGTGCTCTTCTTAGAACGTCGCCGCCGACGGTTAATCCTTTTGTAACTGTGGCGGCGTCTGCAAGGTCGTAAAAGGCCGCGGTATACCCCGAACAAGGATTAGACTACGAGACACACCGGCTGAGAGCCAAACGTTTGACCGTTCCCACGGGGAGAAGCGTGGGAAACGCTCTGGTGGCCAAGCCGTATGACAACAACCCGACAGGTTGTCACTCTCGCTAGTTGAGGGCGCTCTCTAAATTAAAAAGGGGTGGGGTCAAAATATTTTTGGGGCGGAGTTTCCCATCAATTAAACGCGCATGATTGGACCCAGGTAGAGGTCTCTTGTCCCCAAGGAAGAGAGCGAGGAGACACGAGGGGGATTTAAGCGCAGGATTTTGCCCTGCTAGGCAGACTAGTCGCTGACCAACATGGTCTAGAAACAGATCAACAAGCATATCTTCTAGAAGTTTTTAGTGTGGCTCTGTATCGGCTGGCCACCTAAGCTTAGCCGTTCGTCTAGTTGTGACGCGATATTAACGTCTGCAACGTAGACATCGGGACTTCGCCTCGAGTTAGCTCAACCTGCTCGAAGTCACCTGCAAGCACTAGCCTCCCGGAGCCACCAGCGTTGCAACACCGCCGACATCGCAGTCGTGCCAGAACTCTCTTCGACTTCTCGCATCCGATCGTCGGGGACACAACGCTGCCGGTCATCACACGTATGCCTTCACCTGTTTATATCTTCGAACTTTCTCCTCCGTCGTTCTATTCTTGTTAGTTTGTGTAGTTTGTAATAGTTCTCTCTCGTAAGCTGATTTATTGTTTCTGTTATATATTTCTTTAGTTGTATCAAGTGTCGATTTATTTTGTTAGTTGTATTGAAGTGTTGTATTAGATTCCGTGTGCTGCAATATCACTAGAGTAAAGTTGTTTTGTTTTCTCACGTCTCTGATCTCTTCACTGTCTCTGCTTGCGTACGGAACGAACCAACCTAGTGTCATTCCCGTCGCCGACTTCGCGCTGGCGACGCTAGAGTGGCAGCTTGTAACACTATCACAGATCTCTCTTGACAAGAAAGGTTCTGATCAGATCACTGTAAATTTATACTTAAGAGTTGCGCATTGAAGTGCGTTTCTTTTCCCATGTATGTCCCACTTGACAAACCATCTTGTCAATAACCAACGCCAATGACACACACAGATATATATATATATATATATATATATATATATATATATACCAAAAGCAAAAGTGATGCTGGGTCCGGGAAAGATTATTCGTATAGGAAAGAAGACGCACGTACGAAGTAATTTTATTGACGTTTCGGCCGTGGGTCCGGCCTTCATCAGAATACAGTTTATGGCACGAGTGCTGTTTATATACATGTGCATATCAGTAAGATACAAATATGAAAACCGGTATGAAAGGCGATATATGGGCATATATATATATATATATATATATATATATGCAAGTCACACATTATGAAGGGCACCTAATCTACGAGTAAAAAAAAATATTGTTTCCATGCGCGAGCACGTTGTTTACAAATAAAAATAAAAAATAAAGCACATAACATGAAGAGTAGTCCGACCGGTAATTAGTAATTACCGGTTGTGGTATATATACTGGTATATATCTATGTCAATTTAAACGTGGGAGTGTCAGTCGGCGCCACTAGTAGCCATGGCGGTGAGTGTGGTACACTCTTTATGAGCCTGTTTGGCGTCAAGTAGCACGTGAACTTATTACTAACTGGCAGCTGACCAATAGTCCCCCGTATACAACCTAGAGGCATCAAGTCTGCCAGTACGAGACCCTTGTTAATGAATAAGGGAAACAAGTGTTTACTTAAGGGTTCGTTTTTCGTGTTTTATCCCCCCAGATATCTCCCCAGCCACCCAATAAAGTGGCGGGGGGGATAGCTGTCGTGGTAGCTCAGTGGTAGAGCATCGAACGCGTTATTCGAAGGTCGCAGGTTCGGATCCTGCTCACGGCAAGTTATCTTTTCACCCACTTTTCTTTTTTCTCGTGTACATTACAATTGGCCTAATAACTTGCCCTATACCTTCCTTGGCATAATTGTCTGTTAGATCTCATTAATATTGTGTAAAACATGAAAAACGAGCCCTTAAAGATACACTTGTTTCTCTTATTCATTAACAAGGGTCTCGTACTGGCAGACTTGATGCCTCTAGGTTGTATACGGGGGACTATTGGTCAGCTGCCAGTTAGTAATAAGTTCACGTGCTACGTGACGCCAAACAGGCTCATAAAGAGTGTACCACACTCGCCGCCATGGCTACTAGTGGCGCTGACTGACACTCCCACGTTTAAATTGACATAGATACCCAATGAAGTGGCTGGGGGGATAGCTGTCGTGGTAGATCAGTGGTTAAGCAACGAACGCGTTATTCGAAGGTCGCAGGTTCGGATCCTGCCCACGGCAAGTTATCTTTTCACCCACCTTTCTTTCTTCTTATTTACATTACAATTGGCCTAATAAATTCCCCTATACCTTCCTTGGCATAAGTCTCTCTCTCTTTCTATATATATATATATATATATATATATATATATATATATATATATATATATATATATATATATATATATGCGTGTGTGTGTGTGTGTGTGTGTGTGTGTGTGTTCGCAGGGGCGAACATGTGTCACAGGTCCAGTCAAAAAGCTCACACCCAAAAATCGATGATATGGTAAACTATGATGAAGATACATATGGACGCTTACACTATACATATATATCAAATCTGTGCAGCGCACACCAGGTGACACGAGAAACACGCACACAGAGTCTTGGACGACTCTGTCGGTGACGACGGGCGCTTTGCGAATATCAGTCGACTTTAGTATGTGTCCACGCACGATTTGCCCATGGTGTGCCACTGGTCAGCAATGTATCTATATGTGTGCGTGTTCGTTGTGTAACCTGACAGGCGCTACCATGTGCCGTAAATAGAGAGAAAGCAATGCAGGATAAAAAACATCAACTAAATGGGAAAAGATCTAGCAAAAAAGTCAGTTTCACCGCAAGGGCGATACAATGAATGACATAGCAACAACTTGGAATCTAGCATTGAGAACGGCAGGCAGATCAAAACTTGGAGTGCGCGTCTCACGCAAAATTGACTTACGAAAACAACACACACAGGACGAGAGCGAACTAACGTTTACAGCTCGACACTTAAAGCACTGTTTAAATAAAAACGACGCACGAAACGTTATCGCAGGTACAGGTGAGTGCGAACTAACAAGTGCCCCTGTTGTTACTTAGCTGTGTACGAAAAGCACTCTTTACGCAAACAGGGCCTGTGCAGCGAGTGAAGTGGCCGAAGGCGCACGAATCTCCCCCATCGAAAGATAAGCGCGTGCGCGCACAATCATCTACCCTCCAACCCCCTCCGCGGGGCAAAGGGTGCGTGGTGAAAGAAATATCATAGAAATGTTAAGAAAGTAAAGCGCAAGAAAACATTACTTGCCGCTGGTCTGGACCATCTCTGCAACTTTTGAATTGCTATTTCTGTTGCTCTGCTAGTAGAGCTGCGGTGGTGGTCATCCCCTCAGTCCACTTCTTTGGATATTTATGCGCGGTGAGACGTTGCTCGGCGCTGATTGCCGCTTAGCGATCTGCAGGTGTCACGTACCATGTGACTCGGGGTCACGTGCTCCATCTTCTTAAAACGCATGCCCAGAAGATATCTCCAGCACACGCTCGCAAAGACGAATCGTCAACGTGCAAGTTGACACGTTTTTCCGATCGTTAGTGAGCCCCAACACTTAGCGCTTTCCATTTTCGCACTCCTTCAACTTACTTAATTTCATGGTGGCGAATGCGAGCATAGAATGTTCGCTACGTCAAACTTCAATGTCTATTTCTGTTGTCAAAAGCGTCTAGTTGCAGCGAGGAGCACGTGAAAAATATGACGGACTGTATACTGGGAGAGCTGGCGAAAAAGTGCGGCAATAAATATAACCGTACATTTTTTGGCCTTGCTGAAAGTCCAACGAGCAGCAGGAAGAGTGCTGCTAGATAAACTGTACCGCAAAATTACGCGCTTCCCAAAGCTTTTATGCGCCCGGGCGGAGAAGTAGCAGGCAAAACTGGGTGCGCACCGCCATTACGATTCCATGCGCATGCATGCGCCGCATTTATAAATCTCTCTGCTAGTTAGCGCGGCGTTGCCCGTCGGCCACGAGCTTGCGTGTTCCCTGTAACAGTGGTCCATACTGTGCGTCCTTGTGCTACAAGTCAAGCGTCAATGATTGATTGTATTTAATACGAGGCAGCAACTGCGGATAACGCAAGCTTACACGCACGTTCGCTTGCTCTGTTAACAAATATGAGTCAGTCTCTGCTTGTTTTTTGCGGTCAAAATGGGGAACCGTGTTCATGTATACAGCCGTATTTCTATATTACGGGCATCGGTGGTGACAGCGGTGGCGTCTGGCGACAGAAGTGCGACAGGGTCGCGTTTTGGCGTGGACGGGAAAGAGCGTTGTGGCGCACTGCAGCGGCGTAGCTCATAGCTTCTGGCTCGGGCAGCGGTGCTTGGGGAATTAGAAGCGATTGCCGAACTTCTTCTCGCCCAATGTTGGCGATCGAATCCACTTGAGGCGGCGCCGAAGGCAACAGCTTGTGCAGCTCTTGCCGCGCGATCGGTAAGATAGTTTCACGCAGGTCTTCAGAGTCAATGGCCTGAGAAGCAGCGCAGTCGGCAGTCAAGTGACAATTATACTGTCTGGTGTGCATGTCCAGGGCCTTTTAGATAGTGCTCACCTCTGATACGAATTCTTGAACAGTGTTCGGTGGATTCCTCATCAGTCCCGCGAAAAGCTCCTGTTTGACCCCTCGCATGAGGAAACGAACTTTCTTTTCCTCAGGCATGTCCGGGTCAGCGTGACGGAATAGGCGGGTCATTTCTTCTGTGAAAATGGTGACATTTTCATTTCGTAGCTGAACCCGGGTTTCTAGTAAAGCAGCGGCCCTCGCCTTGCGAGCGATGCCCGCGAACTTTGCAGGAATACGCCGCAGAAGACATTCTACGTTTGAAGCGCAGACTCCCGATTTTCGAGCCAGATCCTTGTGGTGTCTTCCAGGTAGAAGTACACATGAAGGAGCTTTTCTTCAGTGTCCCAGTGGTTGAGGGCGGCCACGCGGTCGTATGTCTCTAGCCAGGTCTTCGGGTTTTCCAACGATGACCCACGTAAAGTTGGTGGTTCCCTGGGTTGATGCATGACGATCGCGGGCTGGGACGCTGCGGTTGTCATTGTAGCCGCAGTAGAGGTCATCTCCTTGGTCTTCCGCGCCTTGTCTTGCCTAGGCCCGTGCTCCGATGGTAGAACTTTCTGCCAGCGACTTGTTCGCAGCTCCTGGTTGGCGTCGGTATCTTCTCTGTGACATGGCTGGGTTCACGGCTTGACGGGGGCATCCGTTACATGAAAGAAGCAGCACCTTCACCAGATGTCACGGGGTCGTGACGTGGTTAAAGGCAGGAGACGGAGTAATCAGATCAAACTGTTTATTTAGGCGAACCTGTGCCCGCTAAACGAAAAGTCGGGTTACGGTAGCACCCTTGATCTGATAGCGGCGCATGCAGCGTCGGCCGTCGATCAACTGACAAGTGTTGAAGCACGTCAGCATTTATACACTTGCCATCGAATGTTCTAGCGTTATCGCTAGCGGTGACGTATGTTCCAGAATAATTTGTACAGTTCACGGAGTGGGCGTGATCTTGTCGTAGTGATCTGCTAGAGTCCTGAAGCTTCCCGAAAACTGCAGGTGCGGTTTGCGCTGAGAACTGTGTAGTGTATTGGGGCGATAACAAAACTTGAGAAAAGCAACGTGGCAATATGGGCGACGCTCCTGCAGCTCACTATTCAGTACACGGTCGCTTTAACATTACCCGTGCATGGGGGTGGTAAGTTCCTAGGCTACTGTAGATTTCTAAGTTTTCGAGCAGCCCTGCACATTACAGTGACGCATTGTATCGGTCATCTCGGAATGCTCAAAACATGTACTATTCCAGGTGATATTTCGTACATTTGCCTATTACTTTTTTTTACAAGTTCCGAAAACTGACTGTGGAATATACATATAATTCGCAGTGACCCATGAAAGTAACATCATGTGATACCACATTACCGAGCATTTGCCATGGAATGAGCGTAACAAGTTATGCAAAAAAGCACTTGCGGTCATGTGTAGAAGAACGATTTGGGTACCTTATTTTGCAGCGGCCGGTTTGCTTCAAAAGTATTCATGGGACTGTGGTCTGTCCCTGCAAAGCTTGCTTCACCACACAAACAAATTATCTTTTGTCTATTTCGATATCTCACTTCTGTAGAAATGGTAGTGTGCACATGCTGTCCCTGAAAAAAATTCCCTAAATTTATATGGGGCAAAAGTTATCAAGAAAATAATTGCCATGTGCCATTATGCACAATTAGGTTTAGAGAGAAGTATGACAATTTTGCAGACTGTTTTCAATTAATTTTTCAGTCAAGCTACTGTCCGAGTGTACATAAAACCATGCTGACTCAGAGGTGAACTTTTGTTTCTACAAAACAAGCAAAATACAAGAATTGGTATTGTGATTGACAGTTTTCTGTTTTGCAAAGAGGCCGAAAATTCAGAGGCTTCTAGAAAATTCTAAAAACTTCAGACATAATGGCACTACTTCCACTTTTCAAAACCATGGTAAACCAACTTTTATAGAGCTTAAACGTACTTAGGGGTGGTGACAGCCATTTACCATTGTGCTAATTGTTTTAGCTGATGTTAAACGTTCTTCGACAGAAAAAAAAAAGTGGGACGTAAGTGTTTGCCCACCCTCCTATCAGTTTTTCAATCTTTTATTTGTATATGTGCACATAGAAACGGACGCATGAACATAGTCAAAGTATGGTCAACCCCGCCCCCTCTCCTGACAAAAATTTGTGTCTACTGAAGCGACTGCAAATGGAACTCGATGCGCATATTTACTTTAAATGTAATGAAAAAGTACGAAAGGCAGTATAAAGGTTCTTCAAAAGGATACTGAACGAAATTTTTCCGCCAATATTTTCAGCCAAATTAATAATCGATATAGACAACCCTTATTACAAGCATAAATTACAGGAAAATAATGAATTTCATGTGTTTTTCACAAAGTATCCTGTCTAGCGGCAGCGCTGCCAACTAGATGATGTGTTGTTGGGTGACGTCTAACTCACCAGAAACTGGCAAACCAACAATGCCATCTATCACCCGCCTCTCTCGACTCGCTCATCTTCCACTTCGTTTTCCAGAACCGGTATGAAAGAAACATGAGTGAACAATGTTTCCGGCTGGGGCTAAGCACCAGCACTTTGTGGAAGGGAAAGAGTAGAGTGAAAGGACAGCTGGAGAAAAGAAAGAAGGGGACAAGAACACCTGCATCCTGCGTGCGCCTCGGTGAGTTTGACGTCACTGCTCGCACTCGTGAGCAGCCCTCACCCGCTAACAATCCATTAAAAATACAATCAACTGTTCATAAATACGGGAAATAAACTCTGTTTATCAGAACAGTGGCATCTTCTATGTATAATTACGAAGTTTTTTTAGTTTTTCCAATTTTCGTTCAGTATCCCTTTAAAGTCGCGGTGCCATTCAGTGCATAAACAGCGATAGTGAGTGGTCTTGTTCTTATATTCATTACTTTTTTATGGCTTAACTTGAAAATTCCCTCTGGCTATGCCTATGATTTTGATTAGGGACATACAAATATTCAAAATTTTGAACATTATTTGAATAGGGTTTTCGATTTCTTTCGCACTGGAATTTTCACTATTCGAGCTTCCCGAAGACAAATGCAGTGAACGTCTTATTAGAAGCAACCATTTCATATCTTTAGTATGCTTCACCTCATTAGTCTTTGTGTTGCAGCAAAGCTGCCTTTTAAGCTCTGTTACAGTTGCAAGTGTATTAGCTCAAGAACACCCTGGTTCCAACATGAAAATAATGCAAGTGAAAGAAGTGGGAACTTTATTATTGCCGTTTCGTACTGGAAATTCGGGCAGGAAACCGAGAAACAGGATGCCGAAGTTTTTTAGCATCCAAACTTTCGAGTGTTCTTGTATGTTGACTCCTATTAAACAGATTTGGAGCTCCTAAAGTAAAGGATGCACTACTTTGTCTGCCACATCAGTCGTGCTTCCACAGAAAGTGAAAGAGGTGGAGAGGCTGAGAAAATAGCATTTTTGCCCTTCACACGTGAATTGTTGTCTGCAACACTTTGGTTGTATCAAATCATGTACTAAATACGACTCTTCCAGGGCAATCCTTCATTCTCGATAAACGAACAATTAAATTCCGCATTGCCAGTATTCATCAACTTAGTGAAAAGAAACGCTTACATGGTGCTATATTTCGAAAGAGTATGCTAAAAAATCTTCTCGCAACATGTTCTTTTTCTGAAATTTCGCGTCGAACTGTTTGAGAAATGTTGTTGAAATATTCTGAGAATATTTGAAACTATTCGATTTGCACTCGCAATTCAATATTTGAATTTGGTTCACATTCTAAATTTTGCTATTGACACAGCCCTACTTTTGATGCTTGCCAGACTCATGCTTTCAGAAAGTTCAATGGTGCAATGTGGCCATATGTATGACCGGGCTGGTCTGCTGTAGTCCCTTTTGCTGCTACAATAACTAAACTGTGCCAAATCTTCAGTCAGCCCTTGTTGTTTAGCAAATAATTAGAATTAGAAGCTAGTGCACGAGCTATTACATTGTGCGGCTGCCTTTTTATTAATTGTAAACAACAAGATTTACATATACCTCTGGCACCACTTTTTGACCAGAACCTATGTACTCACCTTGAAGCAAACATAGCTGTGAAGGCTGTTCTAGATTGTAGCTAGGGAAATATTGGCTAATGTCTAAAATTTGTGCGCCATAACAGTATTGTGTCCACTTATTCTCTCTTGATGGGCAGAGTCCTTGTTGTTGGACATAAATTGTTTTGCTAGTTTAAAACTGTGAATAGTCAGTATGTCTCTATTCAAACTGCGGAGTGCTTCAGGTGAGCATATTCAGTGCCTGTACATTTACATTTCGTGGTGCTCATATGATAGGTAAATCTCTTAATGCACGAATTTGGACCAGATGGCTCGGCTCACAGCTCTGACACTCAGAACTCTGAACATTAAACTGGCCTATCGATTACGGTCATTACGAAAGCTTCCATAAAAATGTCGTTTAGGAAATACAAGTAAGTGCTCCCACATCCTTACGCCCAATCATTAGTTCATTCCAATTGTACTTCATTATAATGCAATGAAATATTTTTGTTTAATTAATTCATGCAATGTTAACATGCGCACTTCCATTCACTAAAGCAGCCAGAACTGCCAGACTACCTAGACTCCCAGCCGTCCGTGCCTGGTAATTTATATGCCTCGCTCACTTGAGGCTCTCCCATCATATTCTTACTACATAGAGTAGTTACGAAATGCGGCCTGCCTCCTCTCTGTTTGTAGGGCTCGCAGAAGTTACAGACAACCAGTCTCAGCCATCCACGTCGAGGATTTCTATGCCTGGTAAGTTCTATTCTTTGCTCGCTGAACTGTGTATGAGATTCTTTCATCATTTTATTGCTGCATAGAGTAGTTACACAATACTACCTGCCTATTCTCTTCCTGCACTGCTTCCAGGAGTATCAGACTAACCGTCCTGGTCGTGCACGTCGAGAATTTCTACACCTCGTAAGTCCCACGCCTTTCTTGCTTAACTATAGATATGATTCTATCATTATTTTATAGCTGCTCGAGCAGGTGCGCAATCTGACTTGCATCCTCTCTTCATAAAGTTCCTCCAGAACTACCAGACTCTCCTGAGCCACATGCACCAGGCCCGAAGGCTCCTACTTCCATGGACCGTGAGTTTCATACCATACTTGCTTGTCTCTATATAGTATTTCATGTGAATCTTCTCTTGCTTGAGAAAATGCAAAATATGATCTATTGGTTCTCTCCTTGTAGTGCTATCCGAGGCATCTACGTCATTTGGAATAGCCTCCCTAGAACCTAAAGGACATCAATTTGTGGGCACCACACCCATGCAGAGCAAGTTTCCGCTTTCTGTGCAGAGGCAGACCAGTGATAATAATAAATATGGTAATTTTTTGCATTTTCATTACATTGCCTTTACCATCTATTTTCCAGGCACATTGAAAAAGGCCAGGATCGGAGTCCGGAAAATGCGAGCCCCACGTACGAAGCAGAAGCTACAACACTACTGCAGCATAGTCATGATGCTTCGTCGAGTCATCTCCAGAATAAAAAGGCCTGTGAACCGTACTCTCCCGCATGTACAGTTCATTGCTGAAGCTGGAAATTGCCTCAGCAAGGACTTCTTAGAGCTACTAAAAGTACAAGTGCACTTTGAACCCCGCAGAAAACATGGAGCCGTTGGCTCATGTTATTTAGTAAGCTTGCCCTAAATCTCTCCTTTTCAAGTCTGAAGGCATATAAATATTTTTCCAAATTGCTTAGCCTTCCAACTGTGAGAACGCTGAGGACTTTGATATCTGCCGTCACCATTAAATCTGATTTACTGCCTGCTATTCTCAAATTAATAAACAAACCGAAAACTGACCATTAATCGGAACGAGCTTGTTGCTTGGTGTTCGATGAAATTTCACTGAAAAGAAACTTTCAGTACGACCCTACAGAAGATGTTATTCACGGGTATGTTGCTAATGGAAGAGATAGGACGGGCAGTGTAGCGAATACTACTATGCTCGAGGTGGCACTAGGAAAAGCCAAAAAATGGGTCCTATCAGTAGCCCTTTTTAACAAGGGATGGCACAGTTCATTTATTACCCCTTTTTCTTTTGCTCGAGCAGCTATTCAGCAACCTAAAATCATGCAACATCTCTGTAAAAGCAATAGTATGTGACCAAGGGGGGAGCGATTGTGCGGTGGTAAAAACACTTTGTGTAAGTCCTAATAGGCCATTTATTGCAGATATCGTCTGCTAAGATGCAAGGGATATAACTTGCGCAAATATGACCTTAAAATCAGTGAACCTGTTGTATCTTGGAAGCTCATAAGAAATTTATACGAGTCTAGCCACCATATGAAGCTGAAGTATGTCCCAAAGTGTACTGATAAACATATATATACAAGAGCCCGTTTGAGAATATGGTAGTGTTGTTCGCTGCACAGGTTTTAAGCAACAGCGCTTATTTCGCCATCAAAGCTTTTGTAGCCTTCACAGTTCTTCCACCAGAAGCCATGAAAACAGCTAAATTTGTCGAAAGAATAGACCAGCTATTCGACTCCTTGAATAGCTTGTGTGTCCAAATCGAAGAAAGGAAGATGAAGCATTCTATCAGTGAACAAACTGAGCATATAAATTTGTCTGGAGATGAACCAGTTGATGAGCTTGAGCCAAATATATTTTGTTATGTGTCAGGTTATTTGGTATACACTTTCCAAAAAAAAAAGAAAGGCATGTGAGAAGTGTACAGTACTGCTGAAGGATAGCAGCCAAGAGCTGTCTTCAGATTGTCCGGTATACATGATGCTGTGGACATAGGGGGCAAGCCAGGAGGACATATCAGTGTGCCAACTGAGGCAGCGCTCTCTTTTGTTCATAACCTGGAAGCCTTATTCAATGCGCTAATCGGTGCTGTTGCACACCGTGTAGGAGTATCTCGCGCACTTCTTGACATTGGAGATCCCCGAAGGGCCATTCTGCAGTGGAGACTGCCATATTAAATTGTTCCTGAAAAAATATGTACGAATCAGGATACTCTGGTTTCAGAATTTCAAGTACAGAGAGTAAAGCAAAGCTAAGGCATATAAATCAGCTGTCAAAAGAAAACTTCAAAAACTAGCGTGACAGCCATTGGTGGGAAACTGAAATGTCCTGCCCAAATCTAGTGTGCTTGAAGGAGGTGGCTTCGTCGTGTTTCAGATTAGGCGGGTTTTTTTCTTTAGCAATATCTGATCGGCTGATGATGGCCATTTTACGAAAAGTGCGTATGCTAACAGCAATACAAGCTATACATTGCAAATATCTTACTTCTTAGCACAATTAGAAAGGCAGGTCACACGCATTAGGAAAGCTGACTGATTATTATCCAAGATACAAATTTTTTGTTCTATCTGAACAACGCGGAAAAAAGGAGGACATTTCTGGAAGGGCTTTCTTTGGGCTGAGTGGTAGCAAACGCCAGCCAAGTCGCCAACTACTCAAATGCATGTCGTTAAATGGGTATCTTTTTTTAAGAAACACTTTGTACTCTACGTAAATATCTCTATCAGTTATTTTGCAAAAACGGAGCAAAAAAAGTGCGTTACTGTTACTTCTTTTCAAAAAATGATGTGATTTACAATATACGTTCTGAAAACACGATATTTCAAAGTTTGTAAGTTGGGTCTGACCAAAATGATTACCATGCTTATTCAGAATATATTAGCGCAGTTTAAAAAAAAGATTGAGCAAAATTGAGTGTACGTTTTTTTTTTCACTCATTTGAAAATCACTATACAAATGAAAATGCAGAGTATAATTACCCTGATCAGGTATTATCAGCACTTTAAGCATGATCTAGCTATGTAAATAACAAAAGCAGAAATCACACCCCAAAAATGAGCGAGTTTCATAAACATGGTGTTTTGAGAATTTCCAAAAATACTTCGATTACCTAGAATTTCAAATGATCACGAGAGCTTTTTCTTCATTACTTTTAATTGTACTAAGTAAGAAGATATTTGTGGTATACAGCTTGCATCACTGTTAGCATGATCATGCATTCAGGAAAATGCACTTTTGGTAAGATGGCCGTTGTCACCTGGCAATGATTCTCTATCTTGTTTTGGTTTAAAAAAGTGTTTATTTGAAAACGAAATGTTATTTTGAGTAATTGCATCGTGTGGGCATAATATAAGAAAAAAATAAAAATCTGAGATATCAAGTATACCATGTTTTTCTATCTTTCATAGAATCAACCTTAACTGTTCACTTTGCAAAGTGGAGCCAACTTGGTATGGGTGCTGCTTTTTTTACCCTTGCTTTGTGCTGCGACAATACTGGTGTCAGTGCATGCACTGACACCAGTAATTGCAGTTATTTAGAGCAAACAATTGCTCTATTGTACTTAACCATGTGCAATCCTTGCACAGTTGGTACAAATCTGAAGCTTATTTCACTGAAACACCACTCAAGTGAGGTCAATGGTGTGATTTGAGGTCAAAATGCACAATACAATGACATATCCCATGTCTTGGTATCCATTCCATAGCTCCAGCTGATCCTTGTTTTGTCAGACATGTGTAGTGTTTCCCTTCAGGTGGGGAAAAGGGACATTCATTGCATTGACCCCTTCCACCTCAATGCATGGGGCAGACGTTGCTTTGACTTAGGTGACTAGGACTTCAATAAGAGCTTTGGCTTTGATTTTAGTAAAAATTAGATGCCACCTCTACTATAACTTAAATAAGTTGCCCTGCTTATTGCCCGTCTTACCCTTTGCTGCATGCATTTTGGTTCATCCCGTTTTGGTGCTTCCTTTCTTTATCTCTTGAGGTAAAGTACTTTCATCAATTATTGTCTTCGGTGGTTTGAAAAAGCTTACCTATTTTTCTTTTTAGTGCTATACTTCTAAACTGCTTCAATAGCTTCAGAAATTTTGCACCTGCTCCTGTTACGTGCTTTTGTCTTTATATAGCTTAGCACATTGTCTGCTCCTTCAATGGGAAGAACACACTTGCCAGCAACAAGTTTTTATTGCAAGACTGTTTTGCTAATTTTTTTCATAGTCATTTTTTATGTATCCTATTTGTTCTTAATGCCATTCCTGCATCCCCATTTTTATACGGACTGCATAAAGGGTGGCCAGTTTTCTTTTTTTCATTTTCTCTTCAGGTTGAGTGCAGTCGTTGAGCTCTCTTAGCCTGTGCACACTACTTTCATAGTCGGCATCATGCCTGGGTTCCCTCATAACACAAGTCCATCTGACTTTTTATTTGTTCACTAAGGCTTTTTATTTTCATCTTTGCTGTTACCATGCTTTCTGATGGCGTTTATTACATAGCGTAAATTACTTTTTCTCAAGATTTCACCTTACCTATCCCAACACTCGAAGCCATAGTTTCATAATGTATTAAACCCCACATATCAATCATTAGTTTCATAATGCTTCATTTACTTCGTTTCTTCTTATTCTTGCATGTAAGTCTTCCATGAATATTGAGCTATAGTAAATGTTCTTAGTTGCATGATGGTGATACTGTATTCGTTTTCTGAGTAGTTCTTAAACCATTCAAGCACCATGCCTATTCGTATAACTCTTTCACCTCCTTGTTGTCAAGGCTTAGTGTAGAGTTCAATTTGTAAATGTTATTCAGATTTTCCACTACACGTGGTGTTTGTTCGTTGATACCATTCATAATCATAAGTCTCCTGCATGTGTAGGTTAGAACTCTATGCCATTCTTCTGCTTCTCTGGAAGCTTTCTCCGACTAATACTGTGCCGATCGGTCACCCTGTCTTTCCCCAATTCGGACCGCATCAAGACCTAGCCATTTTTCAAAGTTATTACCCTAATCTAGTTTTGTCATTTGATAGTTTCAATACTAGTTTAACTTCACCATTGCATTATAAGTTTTTAAAGAAAGAAACAAATTAGCAAGAAGATCAGAGCCCTCGAATACAACAATAAGTGAACCAAGTGGCATATTCATTGTTCTTGTAAATTAAGTGTACAGTGCTTTATCTTCAGTTTTTTTTATTGTTCAGAAATGTGCGTGAGTATTCTTGCTGTACTGTTAAAATAGCAATCAACTGCAAATGCATAGTGTATTTTACAAACTGTTATTGCAATGTATCTTTTAAACTTGTGCTTTTGTACAAATGTGCTATCATTGTAAAAAAATGCACAGCTACATACAAGTGCAGGACCAATTCTAACGGGAATGCATTCCTGACTAGGCACCTCCGTACTGCCAAGCGGGCCCCTTCGGCATGCATGCCCAGATTCTTTTCGGCGCTGTTGGTTGCAGTCACTGCCATCACCAGCTAGTGTGCACAGTTCTATTTGCTCAAGGCGCGTTTTCAGTCAGCTTGCTGAGCAGGATATACTGCAGCAAGTGTTACACCGATCACTTCCGATTGCAATTTCTTTTTTTAATATCGCGGTTGACTTCTTTTACAACATGCACAAGGAACCAATTGCAATCAATATAATTGTGACTATGCTGGTATGTCTTGATAAGCTTTACTGTGTTGCAGTCGGGTCGTATTGAGGCACATTGGGTGTTTCGTGGTTATCGATATATTAAATGGTTTGCATTTAACTTTGAAAACCATGATATGCTTGAGAGACCCTGTAGTGAAGGGTTCGGAAAATATCGAGCACCTGGGGTTCATCAACGTGCACCTAGATCTAAGCACATGGGCCTCGTTTCGCTTACAACAATTCCGTTGAAGGCGAATGATGCGTTTCTTTTTTATTTTATTTTTTCAGCAAGCTGTCCCAGCAGTAAGCTGAAGTTAAGTTATGATTCAGTAAGCTGTTAGCGTGCATATTTGAGCGTTATTTTATGCTTAGATCTATTTTATCGCTTGTATGCTCTTTCGCTGTATAGTTTGAGACAAATTATTTTTTTGTGTCTACTTGTTTACTAGGACAATAAAATGATTTCACATACCACGTTGTTGCGTGTGCCTTCGCCAGTTGAGGTTCTGTTCGGTCGTCTGGCGCAATTCTCTTATAAAAACGCGATGACTGTCAGATAGTGTCGTCGCCTCCAGTTTCTCGCCTATAATAATTTTGATCTGGCGTGCGAGGGTAGAAAAGAACCTGTACAACCATAGCTCTCATAGCAAATCTAGCACTATAGCGAACTAGAACCAACGCCACCCGTCCTTGCAGTATTGGAGTTCAGTACGCCGCCATTACTTATTTACATGTTATTTTGATACAACAGTCTAAATGTACAGCTTTCTGTTCTGTAAAGTGGTATAGGTTTTCGATGCGAGTACCCTCACACGTCAGAGCGCACTCTCTCTACACACCATGACCTCCGCGAGGGCAGGCGTGTAGTAGATTAAAATAGTGCAATGCAAAGGTTATTCTGTAAGTACAATGTCAACTAAAAAATAATAGCTAAGTCGTAACTGAACAAACAAAATTCAATGATTTGCGAAATTAGCATAAATTTATAACTAAACAATTAACAGTGCAAGTGTCAATTAAACAAAGAATTAGACAGTTTGCAAAAAATGCACTATCACATCATTTGTCATTATTATTATTATTGTTGTATATTTCTCTATTTATTTATTTATAGGTATAGCAATATGGTAGCACATTTTAGTAGGGTAGGTATACATAGGAAATGTACAAGCATTTTAGCACATACAAGTTCATATTGATTACAAGCATTACTCAAACATACGTGAAGAATTGCCCGAATACTGCAAGTGAACACATGAAATATAGGAAGAGACTCATAACATTTTGAAACATTTTCCAAATATTGCACTTTTTAATCAAATTTATGGCATTAACAATCATCCAGTCTGTTATTGTTTTGAAAAAGAAATATCATTCATAACAGTTATTTCTTGCAATAGTTGCAGTGCACAGAGTATAAAATTTTATGAAAATGAGAGTCATGCACAATGGACGTGACCATAGGTCAGCAAGGTCACTCACGACTCAACTCACTCGGACTCACTCACACTAAGATCGAGCTGAGAGTTTGAGTTTGAGTGAGCCCTGATGAGTAATATTTAGGTGAGTTTGTGCCCAAATGAGTCAAAATTTTTGACATTTCGGCTCACAAAACATTTCAGAGAGTCTCAGTGAGTCCAAAGTGAGAGACATACCTCTTCAGTGAGTCTGAGTGCGTTCCATTTGTTTGCCTGACCTATCAACTGGACTGATCTAGAAAGATTGTTCCTTTCCTGTGAGGTTAAGGTAATAAATGACTGTATAAATGTGTGCATTGAGCATTGCATCATTCCGACATTTTTCGGAGAAAGAGTGGAGATGTACAATGGAGACACAATATGGTTGTTATGCAGGGTGCACTTGTGACATACTTTGGGAATAATACATATGCTTGAGAAAAGGTGGCGACAGATGAGTGTTAAAAGATCTAGAATCTATCATAGAAGTGATATTTAAGGTACACAAGTAGCTTGCATGGATAAAGCTGGCAGAATATTGTTGGACTAGCTCAAGAGCGGAGGTAGTTAGATTAGAGAACGGGTCCCAAATGGATGTGGTATATTTTAGTTCACTATTATTAAAATTTTGTGAACAAATGGCGCATCATCATCATCATCAGCCTGACTCTAAACATTGATCTGTCACAAAATTTGGGTAAATCCCTAAACACTTACAGTGCAGAAGCCAACAGTTATTCCCAGAAAAGGCTGTAAAGCTCTTGGATAATCCACAGAGCACAGACTCCTTATCAAAGACTGATACCATAGTTTGAGAACCGAGGACAGCGAGGAAAAGTGTAACACCAAACTTGCTACTACCTTGATACAGACAACTTCTGCCTAAATCCAATAATAAAAAGGCTTAATACCAACCAACTTTGCGCAGCTTAGACGTTTTCTTCATAAATTTTATTTATCGGAGAAATCTAGCCGGCCTCTGCAAAAGAAGAGCATTGAAGACCAAGGTTGTCGATTGATAGTACCATCTACCCCAGAAAGCACGTCGTGCTTGTGTTCTGCCTGTCTGGGCCCCCGCGCGGCAAGCAATGGTTTTCTGCCACATCAGAGCAGGTGAGGTCTGGAGCAGCACACGCACGTCGACTCATTTAAAGCTCCTGAATAAGAAGGTACACCAGTCACACCAACTGGCGAAAGTGTAATAATGACTGCTCTTCTTCGGAGCATTGCTCTTTATTATACATTGAATAAAAAAGCACAAAAATACCAAATATACGAATGGAAATATCAAACAAAAAATCCGTGATCTTGATTTAGTATCTCGTTTTTTCGCTGTCTTCGAACCAGACCCTGGCACAGATAGGGCGTTCTCCTGTGCAGCGCTGCATCACAGTTTCCGAGTTGCACCCGCACAGCTTGGTATGCGACTGTAAACTGTGGCGGACTGTATTCAACGTCCATTATGACCGAGTCACCTTCTTTCAGGCTGCCAATGTTTCTCGCGTCCTTTGGTCTTGGATACAAAATACACGAATTGAAATGTGGTTTAAAATACAAATAGTGTAAACGAAAATGTCAAATAAACAAAATTAAGATAAAAGATAATCGCAATGAACCTACTGGGTGTAGATACACCATTTCAAGTTCCACGACAAAGCCTTGATGAGGGGACCACGTCCAGTTCCTGAAACACAATCATTTTGCAGTCCGGTGCGCTGTAGAAACCGGCCGACCGGAGTGTCAGGCTGTGCAAAGTGTCCCTGGTCTTGGCCAGGCAATCGGAAAATCCTGGCGACGTCTTTGAGCCAGCGACAGTGCATAGCAACGTGGCAACGGCAGGCTCGGTCAGGGTGTCGTGGTCCATGAACAGGCTGATCAGCATGGTCACTTTGGGGTCTCTAAAGTTGAGGTCGGCATGGGTGAAAACCACAGGACAATCAAGAATAAGAGAACCAGTGTGAAATATGGGCGAAGTCGAATCTCATAATATATATTACCGAGACAGCCTTAACACAAAAGAAGAAACCCACGAAAATACAAGTAGTAGGACGTGAAATCAAACAAACAAAACACCAAAAAGCTAGTAATTTCGAAAAAAATGCAATTCTGATAACATTGGCTATCTCGTCGATTTACCTTTGGCAACAGGTTAGCAGATACATGCATTCTTTTGCGCATAGCACTAGCTTGTTTAAGTAACATGAAATATCGGTGCGCAGCGTTGTAGGTGTGACAGTAAAGATAATAATAAATACGTTGGTCCATAAAGAGAGTGGAATTCATTATACTCTATGGAACGGCATCGCTAGTAGATTTCAGTAATGTGTGCAGAAAAACCAAAGAGAAAGATAGATAAAAATGTTACACTAATTGTTGATCCATACATGATTCATAATACTTGATGTGAGGTCTTCCCTACGAATATCTACACACTGCTAAAGGTCATATCTTTGTAAACACCCGCGGCCGAAACCATTAAGAACTTGTAGCAAATGAGTAAACATGACCCACATAAGCTGCGTACTTTCATCAGCCCTTTGCTCTACGCATTCTGGAAGCGTTAAGCTTTTTTTAAATACAACGCATGCTCATGAGATGCACGAATCACAAGTACAAACTATATGTAAAGATGTAAGTAAAACTTGGTGCATTTATGGGCTTGACTGATTAGTTTACAGGGTCTCGTTCAACCACGTACTCGGCATCCAATTGTCGTGAGACTAAATACAGGTTTCTAGGGACGTGCACGAATGAAAAATCAGCAGAAGAAAGCAAGGAAGACAGCGACCGAGAAAAAAAACGCACATTATCTACGCGTAAATCAATAGAAACCTATATGAGCTGGAAGAAATAATATAAGAATTGATGGGGTTTCAAAATCGGGATATGATTATGAGAGGGAATTTAGTCGATGGTTACGGAAATATAAACCTCCTGAGGCTTTTTAACGTGCACTTATACCGAAGTACTCGAGCATTTTCGCCTGCATCGGGGATGCGGCCGCAACGGCCGCGGTACTCGATCCCGTGATCGGCGGGTCAGCAGTCGAGCACCATAACCAATAGACTACCGTGGCAGGCTGTGAGCTGCACGTCCAATAAGTCAAGAGCATAACGAAAACTTCAACGCTCTCACCACCAGCTGACGTTGCCTCGGCCAGGAAGTTGTGGCGGGCCTTGCATTGGCTAGCAGAGACGGTCGAGGTCTCCCTCGCAGGGCGAGACGCCAATGGCGGCGATGAAGCTGGCGGTCGCTTGTCAGCGTTGCCTGGCTGTTGTTCCAGCTATCTATCCCGCGAGGGCCTCGTTTCCGTTGTCGCCAGAAGCAGAGCCACTTTAAAACTCGATCGACGAATGGTTCCCTTTTCTCCGGGAGCTGTGAACTCGGGCAAGCCGTCGAGTCGGGTGTACCGCCAAGCAAGTCTCACGATGGCTTCTGCATGGCCACGCTGTCTCGCTTCTGGTCCGCTGGTCTCGCAATACCAGAGTTCTTGGTGACGTACTCCGCACACGTGGTCCAATCGCAGCCCACCACATCTTCAGAACACCACGAGGCCAATTTTCATTCGACTATCCAGTACACCATATGATTCGATAGTAGTTACGCCACGATGATGATGATAAGGTGTGTTCATGTAGGCTTATATACCTACTCTGAAGGGTTAGCCAAGACATGAAAATTGCGTTCCGAGGTATCGTAACAAAATTTTTCAATTTATCCATCCACGAGGAATGATAGCTAAAGTATAAATATTTTTTCCGCACTTCATCTTTGCCGTTCTATTATTTTTTTTAATTTTTACTTAAGTCTCTACCTCGCGTCGTCACTTCCGCACTTCTTTTTCTTCACTCGGCACAGGCTCTTCGTGGGCATGTCGCGGTTTCGCTAAAGGCTAACTGTAATTGTTCGTTAACAAATAGTCGAATCATGACATTTGTTACTGAATGTCTTTTTTCTGTGGGTACATCACATCAATGGTATTTTTTTACAGGATAAGTGCAAAGCAGCCTTCATTTTTGTACTGCAAGCGTTAATTTACAAGCCACTGCTTAATTCAGAATTTTGACGAGTACCAAACTGGTTTCGTGTGATGATAAATTACAGTATAGATCAGTGAACGAAGTGGACCTCATGAGCAGCTGTCGTTGTCCTCATGTCGAGTTTGAGGATTGTCGTCGTACGCGAAAACACCACCGCTACATTCGCCAGTTCGTGTGGTTTGAGATTGTGCTCACACAGGAGAAATCGAATTTATGATTCTGTATGGCTAGCGTAAAGCGCCGACGTTATTGGATGGGGGGAGTGATTTTGAATGAGTGAAAATAAAATAAAAGTGAGCCCCGTAACTGTCGCTCAGGGGGAGGACACGTCACCATTAGCTCATGGGGAATGGGGGTAAGGAGAGATTAAAAAGATAGGGAGAAATAAAGGTATAGAGATAGAGAGTGGCGGAGGGACATAGAGACCACATACGGAAATAAGAACAAGATAGAAAAGGTGGACGCGGTCGCAAGAGTGCGAGGACGGGGCACCACTCAGCGTGAGCTCTTGTCGGCGTCAGGAGGTGGCGTAGGGCGAACCAGTCGGCCAGAGCTGCGCTGTCCTCGGAGATCGCGGGGGCACTACCGGTCGACACGAAATCCAACGAGCGAGTTCCGCTGACGTTATACAACGTCACTCCTTGTGTTCGTGCGTTTCGTTTCGTTCGTTGTTACCACGGGACTATTGGCACAGGGGAGGACGAATGAGGTCACAGAAGGAACCCATATATGACAGTGTTGCCGAATGGACACCTCCGTTTTGTTACAATTCCATTTCGCTGATTTAGCGTTCGCTGAAATTCCACTCCTCTTATTTCCTCGGACTGAAATAATTAGCTCATTCACAGTGTGGGAATGACCGTGCAGTTCAATTCCATTCTTGTAGTTACTCTATGCAGAAAACGCATCTTGATCATTTGTTTAGCTTATAATTTACGCCCCCATAAAGCTGGTGTCACGAGATGCATTAAAAAGTACGCAAAATACGTTACCATAAAGCCGAAGTATACTAGTTGTTGTGATAGGCCCCCATGTCTTGGCCCCGCTTAGACGCGCGCAAGGATATTTGACATTGGCGCGCTTCCTGAGGGTCCAGTAAGCGACAGCGCAGTGAATATGCTTTAGATCTGTCGGCTCGCCTCAAGCCCTCTGGACCCGCTCGGCCGACGGGTTACCTGGAAAGTGCTGTCTTGCTGTCTGGGCTTTCTAGAAAGACCGGTCTCCTGTGCGTTTTTGAAGTCGTCAGAATGCACCTCACAAACAAACGATTGCTGGAGGAACCGGAGTGCCTTTCGAGTGTTCTTTCCTTTCACTCTTGAACATTCCGGTGACAAGGCCTCCTCGACGGGTCATCCTGGAACCTTGTCAAACCGGAGGAATCTACTCTACGCGCGAGTTCAAGGTCAATACACCATGTCAGCTGGGCCGTGCTTTTTATGTGTACCGCAGCCTCAGGATCGGTGGACGCCTTTCCCCCCTTCCTGTGAGGGATTGTGGCTGCCTCTTCGTGCTCGCTCCCTGGATTCTGTGCCGACTGGTTGTGCCCCCGCGATCTCTGACGACAGCGCCGCTCTGGCCGACCAGCTCACCCTCCATCTCCTGACGCCGTAAAGCTCTCGCTGAGTGGTGCCCCGTCCTCGGACTGCTTCGACCATTGTGTCGTTGCTTCGCGCTGACATAATTTAGAAACTAAACGCTGCTGCTATCACAATATTTACAATGTATACAGAAAAATGTGTCGTGGTGTTCTCAATGCTTAGAATTTTCGGAGATTTTGGGCAGGAATCTTGGCCGCAAGTGTTTTAAGTTGGCTCGGCGACGGGATCAATGCTCCAGTGGTGGTCATACTTGTACCCGCCGGAAAAGATTTCGCCAGAGTCGATCATTAGGATAATTTTTCAATAGGGAGAGGTTCATTTTATTTAAAATAGCCAGACCTAGTTCCAAGGTCTGATAGGCCACGTTCGAGCATATTACATTGTGATTCTTTGTATGTGGGCTAAGATATACTCAACCCAAAGAATAACATTTCCATTTAACCTTGGCACATTCTGCTTACACCTAAACACACACGCACGCACACTCACATGCACACAAGCGCACGCGCGCAACAGAATATTCGGTATATGCACCTAACTCTGCTTGTATGCGAGTGTAAAATATATATCATTATATGCCCTAATGTCTAAGGCGCTCTGAAGTGTTCTCTAATGATGCAGGTAACACACAGGTAAACTGGCAGGCTAAGCACAGCCTTAGAAATGCCTAATAAAATACTAATCGTGTAACTTAGGCTCATAAATAAAAAGATGGGGGTCATAAACCTAAAACAACGTAATGATAAATGCAGTGTGGGCAGCTTTAGTGAACACAAGCTTTATTGTTCGGTACTTTGGCAAACAGCGCATGAATAAGGAACATAAAGTTAAAACTGTATACGACAAATTATACATATTTATTCGCTTCATCTGTTTGTTTCTTTACATTCACATGACTGGAAGGGCACGCCGAGCAAATTCTGCAACTAGCGACATGACGCACAAGAAATGCACAGAATGTAGAAATATGGGCGGGCGTATTATCATGTAAAGTTACGAGCAATATACATAGTAACCATAATTTTTACACAAAATGAAAGAAACTTTGTGCAAGCAATGTCTCACGTCGCAAACAAACACACAAAAAGCGGAATAATGTTGATTATTTTTTCATTTGACACAAAGATTATTTGTGCATTGCATGTCACAATATATGTCCCATATCTTAACTGAAATTCGCTCGAGTTGTCACATGCAAATTTGGGTTGTTGCATTGTCGTTCACACCTTTCTTATCCGCTAACCACGTCTGCAAGTGAAAGGTGCCTGAAAAGCAAGGAGTAGGCAACGCGAGATAACGGAATAACTCTGCCAAGCTGTCAGATTTTTAGCAATATGTCTCATACAGTTGAACCTGCTTTTTTACAGCTGAACGAGAAGCCGCGCACACTGAATTTACCAAAACCGTCTTTTTTACTACCAGCCAGGGTGGTCCAGTGATTATGGTGCTCTATTGCTGACCCGCAAGTAGCAGGATCGAATTCCGGTCATATTTTTGATGTAGGTGAAAATGCTTCAGGCCCATCTGCTTTGATTTAGGTGCATGTTAAAGAAGGAAAGTGTTAAAATTTCGGGAGCATGTCTGTCGTAGTCATATTGCGGTTTTGGATGTTCATCATCACCATCATTAGCCTAACTACGTCTGCTGCAGGACAAAGGCCTCTCCCATGTTCCACCAGTCAACTCGGTTCTGTGGCCCCGCCGCGGTGGTCTAGTGGCTAAGGTACTCGGCTGCTGACCCGCAGGTCGCGGGTTCGAATCCCGGCTGCGGTGGCTGCATTTCCGATGGAGGCGGAAATGTTGTAGGCCCGTGTGCTCAGATTTGGGTGCACGGTAAGAACCCCAGGTGGTCGAAATTTCCGGAGCCCTCCACTACGACGTCTCTCATATTCATATGGTGGTTTTGGGACGTTAAACCCCCCATATCAATCAATCAATACACTCGGTTCTGTGCTTGCTGCTGCCACTTTATACCCGCAAACTTCTTAATCTCATATACCCTAAACTTTCTGTCTCCCCCTTACTTCTTGCCTCCTCTGGGAATCCAGTCAGTTACATTTATTGACCAGCGGATATCCTGCCAATGCGCTACATGCCCGGTCCATGTCCATCTCCTCTTCTTGATTTTAACTATGTTGACCTTAACGCCGGTTTGCTCCCTGATCCACTCTGCTCTCTTCTTGTCTTTTAATGTTCCTTTCCATCTCTCACTGAGTCTTCCTCAATTTAAGCTGAACACTCTTGGTAAGTCTCCAGGCTTCTGTTCTATATCTAAGTACCGGCAAGATGCAGCTGTAATATACCTGGCTCTTGAGGAATAATGGCAATCTACCACTCATAACTTGAGAGTGATTGCGAAATGTGCTCTACCCTATTCCTATTATTCTAATTACATCACTCGCGTGGTTTGGCGCTGTGGTTATTACCTGTCCAAAGCAGACGTAGTCTTTTGCAACTTCAGGTGGACTATGAGCTCTCTCGAAGCACTGTTCTCTTCCAAGGTTGTTGTACATTACTTTCGTTTTCTGCAGACTACTATTAAGACCTACCTTTCTACTCTCCTTGTCTAACTCCGTGATCATGAGTTGCAATTTGTCCCCTGAGTTACTCAGCAATGTGATGCCATATGCGAAGCGTAGGTTACTATGATAATCTCCATTAACTCTTATCCCTAACTCTTCCCATTCTAGGCCTCTGTAAACCTTCTGTAAGCACGCAGTAAATAGCAGTGGGAAGATTGTATCGCCCTGCCTTACATCCTTCTTGATTGGTATTTTGTCGCTTTCTTTATGGAGCACTATGGTGGCAGTTGATCCCCTGTAGATTTCTTCCAGGATGTTTGTACATGCTTCGTCGACGCCCTGATTCCGCAGTGTTCACATGACTGCTGATATTTCAAACGCCTTCTCCTAATCAAACCCCTTCTCCTAATCTGTGAAAGTTATGTATAGTGGTTGGCTGTATTCTTAGCATTTCTCTATTACCTGATTGATAGTATGAATGTGGTCGATTGTTGAGTATAGCGTGTCCGAAATTCTGCTTGTTCCTTTGGTTGATTGGATTCTAATGTCTTATTTTGTTACCAATTACCTTGGTAAATAGCTTGTGTATGATAGAGAGCAAGCTTATAGGCTTGTTATGCTTCACGTTCCTGTCATTTCCTTTCTTACGTATTAAGATGATGTTAACATTCTTCAATATTCTGGTACTCTTCCCGTGCGGAGACACTTCGTAAACAGGGTGGCTAGTTCTTTAACATATTGATGTCCTCCGTCCTTTAGCAGATCTTATGTGATATGATCATCACCAGCAACTTTGCCTCTTTGCATTCTCTCCAAGGCTTTTCTGGCTTCATCCATCATTACTGATGGGACGCCATCTGAGTTACTGCTAGTTCTTATAACAAGGTCGTGGTTTAACCGGCTAGTGTACAGATCTCTGTAAAACTCCTCCACTATTTTAACTATCCTATCCGTATTGTTATTTACGTTGCCTTCCTTATCTTTTAGTGTATACATCTAGTTTTTTTCTATCCCTAATTTTCTCTTCACTGCTTGTACGCTTCCTTCGTTCTTCAGAGCGTGTTCAATTTTCTCCATGTTATACCTTCTTACATCTGATACCTTACGCTTATTAATCAACTTCGAAAGACCTGCCAATTCTATTTTGTCTGTTGTATTTGAAGCTTTCATGCTATGACGCTTTTTAATGAGGTTCTTTGTCTCCGAGGACAGCTTGCTAGCGTCCGGTCTAAGTACCGTATCTCCAGCTTCCATGCCACACTCCGTAATGATACTCGTCAGATTATCATTCATTACGTCAATTATAAGGCTGGTTTCTTCGATAAGGACCGAGTACCTGTTCTGAAGCAAGCAGCTGAAATTATGAACTTTCTCTCTCAATGCTAGCTCACTTATTGGATTCTTGCGTATCAGTTTCTGTCATTCCTTCTTCAGGTGTAGGTGATTTCGAGACCGTACTGACCGTACTGACCGTACCAATGCCACTGCATCGTATGTTGCCAAGTACTTCCACATCCTGCACGAGGCCTGGGTGTGCACTCAGTGTATAGTCTATTTCGTACTTACTTTCGACAGTAGGTCCCTTCCATGTTCCTTTACGGTTCTCTCGTTTTTGGTAGAAGGTATTCAAGATCTGTAAATTGCGTTCTGCAAATTCTACTAATAGCTCCCCTCTGATATTTCTAGTACCGTTGCCATAATCTCCTACTCCTTGGTCCCCAGACTGCTTCTTCCGTTCCTTGACATTGAAGTCGCCCATCAAATAATAAACCACATCAATTGATCATTAACATCTATGTTTTACTGTTGTTCTGAACATCTCAATCCAAAAAATAACTTCATTTAACTTTCATCCTTGATTGAGTTGTCACCTATGATTGCTATTACACACACATTTAGCTGAAGCCAACTACGTTCCCGTTAAGGAACAGAGAAAATGCCTTCCGGACGGACTTGTATTTCACGGTGGATGTTCAAAGAGCGATGCCAAACAATCTTTCATGTGTTGTACCTCTTAGGTACAACATTAGGCGCCTTAGTGATAAGAAAAACGTTCTGCTTCAGCTATGCTCACTGGCAGAGTTGCCGGAATTTTCCGAAGATGGCAACGTTTGGAAAGAATACCTCTGGGCAATTGGCAGCCGCTTGCATCGCAGACATGCTCAGCATTTATCGCTCCTCTCACTTACAATTTCCAGTGTATACTGCCAACTCCCCTTGCAATGTTGAAGTTGAGATATTGTTCGAGTTTACACGCCAGTAAACATCTCGGTGGTGGGAAGAGCGGCAGATTATTGAATGTTCTGTGGTAGAAGCGAAGAAAGCATCTTCAAGGAGTGCCGATTCCTCCTAAAGCGCTTATCGAAGTGGCCTGTTAAATAGTCCAGAAAAGGCCAGAAGTACAGAAATCCTAAAGTGCTCTTCCACGCCAGCCCATGGCACGTTACTTCTACGAAGCTGCCTGTCTGTGACAAGTGGCATTCTTATTTTCGCCAGTTGTCAAGTGTGAACTGGAAGCAGCGTCGCTTTTCGGGAAATAATAATCAAGCGTTATACCGTACGGTGTTTCGGTGCGACCATCGAGCCTTATAGAAGGGCGCTGATCGACCCAGCACACGAACTACCAAGCAATACGTGTAAGCAGCGTATTTCGAGGTGGTGACTTCGCGTTGCTAGGAAGCAACAAGCTAGGCAATGTTCGGGAAGTGACTCTGAATGCGAGAAACGAGAGCTTTAGTGATGATACATGTCGGCTGTTGAAGTTCCGCCTTAAACACTCGCGCTTGTTTCTCGCCTGGCGGAAAGATTCGCTGGTATACATTTCCTCCGCTTCCCTTCAGGTGCTGGTAAGGTCGCGCTTGTTCAGTATCTTACTCTTCGCGCGAGATGTCTCACATTTGTGATTGCGCCCATACGGAATGCTGGTAGTTTTTGTAGCGTTGTGATGAAATACCACAAACGTTAATGAATGTACGCGAAGGAGGTGACGGCAGTAGTGAAATTCCAGCGAATTGCATCAGATTACCCGAAACATAAAACCAACAGGCATGGACGGTGCACAGTAGAGCGTAAGTAAACTCGTGTTGCATGCGCTGGCTGTTCTCGTTGGAGTTAACGTGTTTTGAGAAATGGATTATGGATCACTATGCTCTGAGCAAATCCGGAGTTCATTCCTTCATCACTGGTGAACCAATCATCGAAGATTTGGTTGGTTTGAGGCTGCTCCTGTTCATGCTAGTGTAAGTACTGTAAACAGAAATACACGTACTATGCTGCGCAGTGAAATATTCTGTGCAGTTCTGAATCTGTTAGATAAAGAAAAAAGTCGGCTGCACGCTTGCAAATAACGAAAGACATCTTGCCGTAACGCTATGGTTTCAGTGAGTCGAGTGAAAAGAGCTTGGAAACAAACAAAACAAAAAAAAAACAGGACATACCGCGTTTTTAGTGCGTGTTTAAGGGTTTTAGCGAATATTCCCAGCGACCAAGTTAGGTGTAAGTATAGTCCGTTCACACGTGCACTTTTGACTGAGACCAAATGAATGTTTCTCATCAATGATTTCCTTGGGCTTGCAGATTTACGATGCAACCTCTACGATTGAATACTTCATTGATATAAATTGTCACAGTGCAACTGAAAGTTTGCCTGAAAACTAACGTGTGCAAAATAGTGTTGCCAACATGCAGCATATCTTACACAAAAATTACTCGCTGCGTATCGCAAGCATTCTTGGATGCAGGTAGCAAAGAAAAAATGACTATAAGCTACCACTGCGTCAGGACGACTTGCCATATAGAGAATAATATGAAAAGCATTCTCATAGACATGAAGCCACAGACATCGACACGAAGAAATTTGATCAGCAATGTAAGCAAAACCAAAATGTAATTATGAATGTACAAAAACATGCTGCGTATTATACCTCTCAATTCTCGTAGTAAGTGGAACCCTCCTTGACCTGTCAAATGGTCTTCCCCCGATGAGGACAACGCCATCTACGCTTAACAAAGATTAGCGATTGACGATGTCTTCCTTGATCGGGTGGGTAATAGCAATCATGCGTTTTCGAAGACTAGTCCATTCATTGATCCGGTGGGAGGCCGTTGCTACAAATGGTCACTGTACCTGTCATTTACAGTATTCAGTGTACTTCTTACTATACTGCCCCGCGGTCGTGGTCTAGTGGCTAAGATACTCGGCTGCTACGCAGGTCTCGCGATTGAATCCCGGCTGCAGCGGCTGCATTTTTAATGGAGGTGAAAAGGCTGTAAGCCCGTGTGCTCAGATTTTGTTGCACGTTAAAGAACGCCAGGAAGCCTAAATTTCTGAATTCCTCTCCTTCGGCGTCTCTTATACTCATATGGTGGTTTTGGGACGTTAAACCCCACTTATCCATCAATCATTCTTGCAGTGCTTTTACTTACTCTCTGAACAACCATACGTATGGGGAGAGGGGGAATCTCATAACTTGATATGTGCAACTACTGTTTAAAATACCGCCGACCACCGATAGTGACGTAACAGAGAAAAGCCGATGCCTGTGCTTCTCCTTCCATTGGGTCTGTGTGGATCCCCCCCCCCCCCTTTGCAAAAAAATTTCTGGCTACGCCTTCACCTTCAACCGTGTCCGTATCTTTCTCTATCTTCTCTTTACTTTTGTATGTGGGTGTCCTTATCTGTATCCCTATTCCTTTTATATTCCCATCCCTTTTAATCCCTTCTTATCTCTTCCCCTCGTTAGTCACTGTTGAGGTGTCACACTATGATGCAGACAGTTTCGGGGCTCACTTTTATCTTCTTTTTTTTCTTCTATAAGAATCACTTACATACAGCGCAGTAACGCACGATGGTTTGCGAGCGCAGTAGTTCTCGAGCGCAGTGAAACGACGATGCTATCGGAGGAACCTCGACCCCATTGTTTTCCCTCGCAGCGAATCTTGGGAAGACTGGGGTATAAAACGTGAGTGCAGGTACGCCCGGGTGTGCTTTTTCCATTTTATCATGTATCACTCCACCTAACCATGCAAATAAACGTTTCAGTTTTCAGCTCCGTTTCCTCGTATCGTCTTCACCCTTTACCCTTTTATGGCTCGGCTCTTCGAAAAAGTCCCCCATTGGCAACATATCTCAGTGGCATATCTCATGTAGTAAAACCGCCCTACAAATTCCCTTAGGAGCAGTTCTTGCAGTATTTGCATGGTGAGAACGTTTGAACTAGTGCGTTTCAATACTGCATGCTAAAGTAGCGTTCAAGAAGGCTACGCTGTATAGTCACGCGTACGGAGTGGCTGTAAATAAAGAGAAAACTATTATTTACAAAAATTTTGGTAATGGAGTACAAAACCTTCTAGATCTGCTTATATTTGTAGGCACAGTGCACGACTCGGTCACCTTGTGCCTTCGCATCAGATACAGAACATTGAGCCGCACTGCTCGTTAGCACTCACACTTGGGATGAGATTTCAACTGAGAAGGACGCATGTTCTACCGCTCCTGTCCTTACCCCAATCTTTGCTCCGCGCTTTTAGCGCGCAGCCCTTCTAAGGGTAGAGTTACTGTATATGCTACCTTTGGGTAGCATATCCTAATAGTAGCGTATACAGTAATTCTATTTAAGGGCTGGATATGGCGCCTCAGCGAGGTGACCTGAACAAAACACCACAAGAGGATGCCGTCGTGGAAGCCTCGGCATCATCTTCAGTGCCAACGCAGCAGTAGCAGGCACAATCCAAGCAGGCATGCTCCAAGAAAACCCAGCCGCAAAAAGTCGGCAGCCATCACACTGCCACCCTCTCCCCGGCTTCGAGCAAAGCGAAGGTGCAGATCAGAGCTTCCTCGTCTTCTGCCACTGCCGTGGCTAACTGCGAGGGATACCCCCTGGCAGCAACACCTCCTCAACTTGTCCTTCAACAACTGCGGCCGCCGAGCAAATGGTGTCCGCCCCTAGTGAGCGCGGCGTGCCCCCAAGCACGTCTCCTTGTTCCGACGGTTCCCACGTCGTCAGCGACCTTCGTCCGAGTGAATTTGCGGCCACCATCGTCTTTCGGCCTGTCGGGGAGAAGGCCAACTTCCTGGCAGCATTGAGGGATGCGATCGTCATCTTCCTTTCGGGTTTTCCAGCCACCCAGCGAGTGCGGGTCAATTTTCGGCACAACCTCGTTGATGCTGTCAACACCCACGTACCCTACCGCCGATCTGACCACCCTACTCCAGGTTGGGACGATCTGCGAGACAAAGGTTTGAGCAAAACAACTCGACCTGAACACCTGTGTTGGCATGGTTTTTGGAGTGGACCCAACAATCCCCTAGAGGACCTCGCCGACAACATTGCTTCAGCAGTGCCCCTCGTGGCTGGTGTACGTAGAGGCAACTGCCTCACCCTCACCTTCGCTGGGACTACCGTCCCGCCGGATAGACTGCTTTACAAGCAAAGGCGCCCTGTTCGACCCCACCAGCCCCGGACCCTGCAGTGCTCCCGTTGCAGCCGCTTCGGACACGCAACCACCACCTCCTCTCGAGACGAACGGTGCTTGCGCTGCGGCATCAAGCACGCCCCAGGTTCGTGTGCTGCACACCAGCACACCCTTTCTGCATAAACTGATGTGGGAAACATCCTAAAACCTAGCCGCGCTGTCCAGCCTGGCAGTTTCATCGCAGGGCCGTGGTCATCATATCCTCAATCAACGGCACCGTGACTCACGGCCAAGTCTGCAGCACGCTAACACCCGTAGCAACAACGCCTCCATCATCAAGGGACGCTTCGATGTGCGCTCGCCGGTAGCGATGACATGACCTCGGAGGCCGCCCCTCGTCCTACAACGAGTGCACCCGTCATCCCCACTGTAACGACGATGGCCCCGCTCTCATGCACAACTCAGCCGGCCCCTACCACGTCTAAAAGCGCTCGATGGTGACGCAGACACCACACGCTTTTTCACAACAGCCAGTTCCTGTCACCGTCCCCAGAAGCACGACAACTGAGCCCGTTACCTCGACCGTGCAGCAACCTGACATCAAAACCAGGAATGACATCTTAACTGGCCTTGCTTTGGGACTTCGAATGACCCTGAGGGCGATTCGAAGTCCCGAAGCGTCCCAGTTGGCTCCTACGAGCGCAATTTTTGTGCTAGCGCCTACTCGCCTTCGAGCCCATAGCTGATCTGTTTGGCCTCTGCCTGGACGAACCGACTGCAGTTCGTCAGTTATTCCCTGGTCCGTGTTAAGACGTGCACATCACTGTACCCCCGGCCTTCTTTGTGGTGATCTCAGTCAATTGCGTGTGGCATACGGGTCTTCTTCTTGCGCGCGCGTGACTCTCAGTACAAATGTGTTTTTATCCCTCTAACTTTCCCTTGCGTCTTTTCTCCTCTTCTTTAATTCCGGTTTTTCCATCCCCTGCGCAGAACTGTGGAGGTGCCCTCGTTAGAGAGAGGCAGTAACAGAACTGCGCTTTCTTCTTTCTTTTCTCCTTTTCAAAGTCAGTCACTTCAGCACTCACACTTGTCAATCGGCACTCGCAAGATGGGTGGATGCAGGAGAAATTTCTTTGTTTGCCTTTACGCAGCTATGGAATGTCTTTCTTCTCGCGAAAGCTATTTACGTGTATCAGGTACGTAATGTGAGGCAGGCAGTGTGGGGCATCGATGTGAAATAAGTTGCGGGGATTTGTTTCTCTGCCGTATCAGTTGGGATAAAGCAGCTCTTGTACAGCAACTTATATATCTCTCGGTTCTTTTTTTTTAGAAATTGGCTATTTCAACCTTTACACCACTCCCGCCCCTTGTTTTGGCTAACTAAAGGTGGACCTACAGAATGCATTGTAGCATTCGACTTCAGTAGAGTATGTACTCAAATCTACATGACTTATTTGAGTGTGATATTAGTAGCTTTAAGGGTGTAGCAAAACATGTTCTTCCCCAATGTCCTCTTTATTTTGCGATGTGAACACGGATATATGCCGCGTTGTATGAACCAAGCGAAGTTGCAAAAAAAAAAAGATTTAGGAAATACCGATAATAATAAAATGACCCCACTCAGACCAGTTGGAGTGCGGGATGAGCAGTTCTCAGCTGAAGATTTAGGAATGCCTGATCGGCGGGGCCCAATCTCCTCAATGTCTGATCTTCCGAACATGTTCGGCAATTAGTCAGTAGTTCTTCGGTCCCCCGGCTTACTCATAAAAAAGTGCTTAAACGTTCTCGTTATTTTTAATGGCTGCAATAAAGGTCACAAGGCAGCCAATGTGCAAACAAGGCGTTATTTTCGTTTTTTGAACAGTTGGTTCTTAAAAATGGAGATAAAGCAATTGCTGTCTGCCTAACTCTGTGTTACGCTCGAGCGAGGACCTCTGAAGACAAGAGCCTGTGCGGTAGTGCAATATGGTAGTGATGGGTCCTTCTTGTAGGGGACCCCGTCATTATGCCAGTTACGGAAACATAGAGCACCACACTATAAGTCATCATCACCTGATTTTTAAGAAGATAATGACTAAGCAATCCTCTCCTCTGACAAAAAGTGCTACCGTGGCGGTGACGGGATGGAGTGTTTAGCGGCTCTGTGACTGATAATTAGTCGTGAGCAGCTACCGGAGCAATATACGGAATTACCCGCTGCTTCTAGTCAGTCGCGAGGAAGTCTAATGATATGAAGCCATAGGCCGGCATTTTTAAAGAATACTCACTCATACTCACTCACCAATTTCTCAGCATTCGCACTCACTCACATTCATACTCACGTCTACTCACACTCATAATCACAACTGTTCACAGACATGAGTACACGCTCACGCTCATACTCATCCCTACTCACAGTCACAAGCACTCAAATTCATACTCCCACCTATTCACAGTCATAGGTCCTCACTCATGTTCACGCTCACGCCCACTCACTCACATGAGTACTCGCCCACGGTCATACTCCCGAATACTCACACCGATGAGCAGAGCTCACTCTCTTTCCTAACTCACGCCTATTTACAGTCACAGGCACATTGTACGAACTCTGCTTGTGAACACGTAAAAGTATACCACAAACTCAATACATTTTGAAATAGTTGTCAAACAATGTTTAGGACTCTCTTATAATAATGACGCTATTCAAATGATTGCAGTCTCTCATATTCCTGGGGCAAATTATTTAAAGTAGTTATTTCTTGTCTTAATTGCTTTGCAATACACTCCAATTTAAATCGTTATGAGAATGATAGATAATGAATCTGACTGATCCTGTAAGATTGTTCTAGTCCTGCGAGGTTCAGGGAATGAATGACTGATTACACGTGGTAGTTGAGCATGCCTGATTCGAACCTTTTGGGGATGGTGACGAGTACGAAGAAGATATAATAGTGTTGTTGGTGTGAATGTGGTATATTGTGTGAAATTCGCATATGCGGGAGAAATGACAGCGACAGGAGAGTGACAGATTATAAATAGTCTTACACGGAAATGACACCTGCAGTAGGCCAGTAGTTTCCAGCAGATTTGGGTGCACGCTAAAAAACCCCTGGTGGTCGAAATTTAGAGAGCCGTTCACTTCGGCGGCTCATAATCGTATAGTGGTTTTGGGATGTTGAACTCCACATATGATACATCAAGTAGTCTCTACGGATAAAGCGAATATAATCATTTTCGACTAGTTCAAGAGCACACGTTGGTACACAAGTGCATGGGTCCCACATGGATGTGTCATATTCTTGTTTACTTCGTAATAAAGTTTTTTTAATGAGCGGTTCTAATATCCATCATAATGGATATTTGAACCAGTGTGTGTCACAAAACTTGGGCAAATCCCACAAATGACCACTGGTCCACTGACAGTTAAGAAGGCAAGAGTTATTCTAAGAAATGGCTGCGAAGTCCTGGGGCCATCGCCAAAGCGCCAACTCTTTGCCAAACACAAATATTGTGAGTAGAGAACCAAGGACAATAAGGAAAAGTGTAAGACCAAAGTTGATACTACCTTGCTACAGCCAAGTTCTGCCTAGATGCCGATATAAAAAAGCATAATACGGATCAAGTTTGTGCAGCTTAGCCCAGCTTCGAGACGATTTCTTTATAAATTTCATTTTTCGGAGTGCTAGCCTAAAGAAAGCGTCATTTGCCAAGCTTGTCGATTGATAGCAGCAACTACCACGGAAAGCGTGTCACGCTTGTGTTCAGCGCGTCGGGACCAAGGCGCGGCAAGCTGTGGTTTGCCTCCCACGTGAGAGCAGTTGTGGTCTTGAAGGGCGCGTGCTCGTCGGCTGATTTAAAACTCCCGATCTATAAGGTACACTGCTCACGCCGGCGGAAAGGGGCTCGAGAAAGAGTAATAACAATGGCTCTTTCTCGAAGAATCGCTTTTTTATTATACATTGAATGTAATTGTTTAAAACAATTGCATTTGGTTACATTTCATACTACACCGATAATGGTCTAACAAAGCCAGATGGCACTGTTTCATTGTGATAAAAACAACTACATCATAAAGAGACACTTAGACGACCAGATTATATGACCGATACGAATGAAAGCTTAAAGTAAATAAAGAACTTGAAAAGGGCACAAACTCTAAAACGCAGGAATTAAATGATGTTAATGTTTTTCTGACAGCTCCAATGTAAGTAGAGTGCGAAGCTAAATAACGAATTTAAGATTTAATGGCAACTACTATACGCAATAATTACGCGAAGCGAAATAATTATCAAAGTGCGAATATACAAATCAAATTGTCGAGCAAAATATCTATGATCACCATTGCTGATCTTCGGTACAGTGGGCGTCAATGTCCCAGGTGCGATATTGCTATGAAATATACGAGACTGCTGGCAGCGGCAAAAACGTGAAGGCAGCTTTCCGCAGGAGTGCGAGATTCGGTGTTCGTTCAGTGCATGTTGAAACACACTTTGTTTCCCACCGAGAAAATATCGGAAACTTTTTCTGTCGGTTTTAGGAGCGTTGGCTATACGCATCGTTGGTCGAAAACCGTGCATTTTTTTGTTTTCTCGCGCCAAATCGCATGCTTTCCCCGTTTTCGTTAGCGCTGAACATGGTGCCCACTTGATCTACAATCCCTTTTTCGCTTTATTTGAACCAGACGCTGACACAGATGGAGAGTTGTGCTGCACAGGGCCGGCATCAGAGTCTTCGTGTTGCACTGTAGCGGGCTCTCTTCGACGTCCATCACGACACGGTCGCCTTCCGGCAGGCCACCAAAGTTTCTCGGGTCCTTTTGTCTTAAAACCGAATTATACAAATCAGCGCGTGAAATAAGATATTCAACTATAGGTCCTGGCTGTAGATGATGCGCCGTTCTTTGTGCTCGACACCGCGGATCACGACGGCAGCCAGGTCACATGAAGAAACCAATGTTCAGATGCCCGGACCTTGATATATATATATATATATATATATATATATATATATATATATATATATATATTGCCACGTTCCATTTCCCAAGTTTTAGTTATCGTCCCAAAACACCACACGATTTTCAGCGCAAACCGCGCCTGCAGTTTTCGAGAAGGTTCCGGACTGTAGTAGATCATTTCGATAAGATCACGCCCGCTGTGCGAACGGTACAGATTGTTCTGGAACCTACGCCACCGCCAGCGATAACGCTAGAGCATTCGACAGCAAGAGTATAAATGCTGACGCGCTTCGCCGCTTGTCAGTTGTTGATCGAAGGTCGACGCTCCGTTCGCCGCTATATTTGTGGTTTTTTACGAATGTATGCGTAGTTTAGCACAAACTTGTATGTATGTATGTGTATGTATATATATGTATATATATATATATATATATATATATATATATATATATATATATATATATATATATATATATATATATATATATATATATATATATATATATGTGTGTGTGTGTGTGTGTGTGTATGTGTATATATATATATGTATATATATGTATATGTGTATATGTGTATGTATATATATATGTATAGATCTGTGTATGTGCCGCTAGTTTCCTCTATGGATAATGGAGTTTGTATGCCCCATAGTGCACAAGAGGGGTGTCTAAACGAGCACTGTATGTATAAAATGATGTAAAGAGTTTTTTTTTTTTGAGTTTGAAGTTAATAAACTTTTCTTTGTATCAGTCCGAGACTGCTATCTGTGCAAGACTACTGCTGTAATTGGACTTTCCATTTACCGGGCACAGGTTCGCCCAAATAAACAGTTAAATCCCAACACGAAGTCTCCTGTCTTCGGTCACGTCACGACCCCGTGGCAATATATATATATATATATATATTCTTACAAGAAAACGTATATTTACAGATACAGAGAGAAAGTCGAGGCCAAGAATCACGTCATGTGGGCACTGCTCAAGCACGGTGAACAATACGACGGTCTGGCGCCCAGCAATACACACGCGAGAGGTACACATGCCGAGAACGGCAGATGTGCTCCCATCGGCAAGCATTACTGCACACTTAATAGGAGGCGTGATCACTTTTCGCAGTTTAATACAGAGAGCAGCGCTCATGACTGAAATGTGTGCACCAGTGTCTATGAGGGCTGTAACGGTAACGTCATCCACCAAAAGGTCCAAAATATTGCGGCGTGTAGGAATCGTCAACAGAGGATTTGCAGAATGGGTCGTTAATGCAGCGTCACCTCCGGGAGCTGCATGGTCTAGTTTCCCGAGGTTGAGGGCCCAGGTCGTGCAGGGGACCTGGATCGAGAAATCATCGGCGAGAGAGATCGGCGGCCTTGGGGTGATGGTGACCGGCTGAACCTTCGGCCCTGAACGTTAGTAGGAGCAAGCTGGGGATCGTGCGGAGTAGAAAAGCGGCGAGAACTGCCTTCAAAGCGACGCCATGCCCCAGTGTTCCAAGATGAATTGGATGACCAACGATTGCGACAGTAGCGTGCAATGTGGCCGGCGCGAGAGCAGTGAAAGCAGATCGGTCTATCATCCGACGTTCTCCATTCAGCAGGGTTACGGTAGCGGGAAGGGTACCGTGAAGAGTACACCGGAATCTGGTTTACAGAAGCCGAGCTCTCGGTGGGGCGAACGGCGCAAACAGGTGTGATGCCGAGATTTGCTATTTCTTGGCGAACGACGGCTTGGATGAGGGAGACGGTGGATGCGTTGTCTTTAGGACCGTCAGAGGCGATGGCTGCAGGAGCCATTGCTTCGAGTTCACGACGAACGAGTCGGGTGACATTTTCGGACGATGTAGCTTGCGTGAACTTGGGGCTGTCTTCACAGGTCGAAGTGGCTGCAGTATTAGGCAGACGCGCAAACTGGCGGGTTATGCGACGGTTCTTGGCGTGCTCGAAGCGCTGACACTCCTTCACAACCGCGTCGACGGTGGCGCAATCTTTAACGATCAACAAATTGAAGGCGTCATCGGCAATTCCCTTCAATATGTGAGCGATTTTGTCAGTTTCGCTCATGTTCTCGTCCACCTTTCGACAGAGGCCCAATACGTCCTGTATGTAGGATACATACGATTCCGTCGATGTCTGCACGCGACATTCCAGGTCTTTCCTCGCGGCCTGCTGTCGCCCAAATGGCCTGCTGAATAACTCGAGAAGCTTCAATTTGCAAACGTCCCAGCTGGTCAACTCCGACTCATGCGTCTCATACCAGGTGAGCGCCGTATCCCGCAAGTAAAATACAACGTTGGCCAGCATCAACGTAGGGTCCCACCTATAGTATTCGCTCACGCGCTCGTACAAAGCGACCCAATCTTCAACATTCACCTTGTCCTTGCCTGTGCCCGAGAAGGTTCCGGGGTCTCGTGGAGGCAGGAGAATCAGAGGAGGCAGCTGGTGCTGCTGGTGCTGGTGCTGGTGCTGCTGGTGCTGGTGCTGGTGCTGCTGCTGCTGCAGCTGCGGCTGCTGTTGCTCTTGTGGGTGGGCCTGTTGAGCCATTGCAGGAAAATGAAGGTGGCGACCACTCCGAAGTTCCGTGTTGGTTTGCCGGAAAAGCCAGAGGTAGGCGTACCCAGCACCTCCACCAATAATCTTACAAGAAAACGTATATTTACAGATATTTACAACGATTACACGTGATGACAATGCCTGGCGCACTGGCGGGCTGGAACCAGTCTCTATCCACTTCGTAGTCTTTTCTTTCGGTCTGGGACCCTCTACTGCTTTATGCCCCAATCCCACTACTGCCTTGTGGCAATATATATATATATATATATATATATATATATATATATATATATATATATATATATATATATATATATATATAATTTGATGTCACAGGCGCGTCCGCCTGTGATAGGAATCGGTCGGGTGGAATTTGCGCTTCCCGAGCAGCGCTCACTGGGCGCCATTACCCACGTGTGACCTCGGTGAGCTGCATGCTGCCGGTAGGAGCTTCAGCTTCGGGCTTGGCGTCGTGTTCACGGTCTTGTCCTCGGTGTCGAGGTCCTCGTCCTGGCCAGGTCTACCTTGCTGCGATGCTTCTGTGTAGAAAGAGCTGCCGGACCACCTCGTCAAAGCAATGACGTGCCCTGCGAGGGTTAAAATTACAGCACAATAAAGATTGTGAAAACCAATGCGAAATATGGGCGATATCGAATCTCATATAATAAGAGACAACTTGTATATAGAACAAGACACCTAATAAAAGGTTACTAGAGTCTGAAACCTACAAAACAGAAAAGAAAAGCTTGGATAGCAGTTTCGTAAATAAAGCCGCTATTTCGAAAACGTCTGCAGATACCTCAATTTCCCATCGGCAATGCTCAAGTAAATACATGCCTTCTTTCGCGCATAACAGGGCCTTGGTTTGAGTAATTTGACATGTAAGTGCGCAGTGTTATGCGTGTTACAAAAAGGCAATACTAAATACGTTGCTGCAACAAAAAAGGAAAAAAGTGAAAAGCATCTATTAGACTTCTTTTTCAATTCGCTCCGCTTGTTGAATCCAGTAATGCGTAGCGCTAAACCAAAGAGAGAGAAAGAGAGCGGGAATCAACAAAATATATATATATATATATATATATATATATATATATATATATATGTATATATATGTATATATTAAGGAAATAAGTGTATACTTAAGGGCTCGTTTTTCCGTGTTTTACACAATATTACTGAGATCTAACAGACAATAATGCCAAGGAAAGTATAGGGGAAGATATTGGACCGAATCATAATGTAACAAAGAAGAAAACTGGGTGAAAAGATTACTTGCCGTGGGCAGGATCCGAACCTGCAACCTTCGAATGGCGCGTTCTATGCTCTACCACTTGAGCTACCACGACAGCCATCCCCCCAGCAACTTAATTGGGTTTATATATAAATTTAACGTGGAAGTGTCAGTGTTGAATCTCGTCCAGGGACTGACAAGGCCAAGGGTCCAACGGGCAAACAACAGCGTTTATTGCCGAAGCGTACGACTGGGGTTACATCACGGGAATGGAAGACAGTGCTTTGAGCGTTACCATTTAAGCACTAGTGGGCGCATGCGCACTAACGACAGTTCGGTTATCAGGTGTGCTATCGCGAACACCACACTTCCTCTGCTTTTATTCGGAAGCTAATAGTTCACGTTCCCTCTCAGAACCAATCAGGCGGTCGGCGATTTCGTAGCGGGTAGCGCCGATCCAGGTCGCCTCGAGAAGTGTCTGTCAGCAACGTCGGTGGTGAAGGCGAAACCCTAGCTGCAGGCAATGAAGGTGCTGGCTCCGGTTCGGTGTCACTCTGTGGCCACACGGAGAAACCGTCGTCTTGCGCGACGTCTTCGGCAAGCCCTGCCGTGCCTTGAAGTAGCTGGTTCTTGTGGCGCCGCCACTCGAAGCATCCTGAAGATGTCGACGCTCGTACCCTGAAAGACACTGGTCCACTTTGAGCCATCACCACAGCTGGTACCCATTTGGGCTGTCCCCTGTAATTTCGTGCAAGTACATGATCACCAACACTCACGTCACGCACACGACACTGTCGGTTCACCGTCTGTCTGAACTGATTGTAAGCCACCCTTTCCCCCACGGCGGGTTTGAGTACATCGAGGCGGGTGCGCAAACGTCGCCCCAACAACAAGTTGGCTGGTGCCTCGTGTGTCGTAGCGTGGGGCGTGTTGCGATAAGCGAGCAGAAACTTGTTGAGCTTTACCTTCATAGGTTGATGCACGTCATCCTTTTTTAGCGCGTTCTTCAGGGTCTGTACGAAACGCTCCGCAAGTCCATTGGTGCTGGGATTGTAGGGGGCTGTTTGCACGTGTCGGCAACCCATCTCCCTTACAAACTGCTTGAACTCCTCTGACGTGAACTGTGGGCCGTTATCCGACACGATTGTCTCAGGGAACCCAAAACGAGCGAAAACATCTCGTAAGCACTCAATTGTTGCATCTGCAGTAGTTGAACGCATCATAAAAACTTCGGGCCACTTCGAGTGAGCATCGACCACTATAAGAAACATTGACTGTTGAAATGGTCCTGCAAAATCTATATGTATGCGCTGCCACGGCGCTGAGGGCCAGGCCCAAGGGTGCAACGGAGCTTTGCAAGGGGCACTGCGCTGTTCTTGGCAATCTGTACATGACTGCACCATACGCTCAAGGTCCCCCTCGATGGACGGCCACCAGACGTAACTACGCGCAAGCGCCTTGCTGCGAACTATACCTGGGTGACCCTCGTGTAATTCGGCCAGAACTGCTCTCTGCAGCTTTGCGGGAATGACTACCCGCGTTCCCAGCAAAATGCATCCTCCATGCAATGTCAGTTGATTGCGTCTGGCGAAGTATTGTTTCAGTCTATGGTCATTGACAAATATTGGCCAGCCTGTGCTTATGCACTCTTTTACTTTCGCCAGATCGTTATCCTGCTCTGTGGCATGGGCAATTCCCTTGCTCGACACTGGTAGGGAGGCCAGCCGCAATGAATAGAAAGTCTCTTCCGACTCCTGCGTTTCGTCTTTCACACATGGTAGCGGCAAACGGGAGCAAAAATCGGCTTCTGCGTTATCGGCTGATTTTCTAAAAAGAAGGTCGTATCTGTATGCCGACAACGTCACAGCCCACCGCTGTAGGCGCGCAGCCGCGATAGGCGGAATACCTGTTGTTGGCCCCAAAATTTGCTGTAAGGGTTTATGATCAGTGATTAAAGTGAATGCGCGGCCATAAATATAGCAGTGAAACTTTTTTATGCCAAAGATTATGGCCAGCGCCTCTTTTTCAAGCTGGCTATATTTCTTCTCTGCCTCGGAAAGCGTGCGCGAAGCAAAAGCAACTGGCCTAGACTTCCCGTCCTCAAAAACATGGGAGAGCACTGCACCTACCCCATACTGCGATGCGTCACAGGCCAGCTTTAATGGCCTATCCGGGTCGTAGTGGGCCAGCACCTGCGGCGATGACAGCATTCTTTTAACTTCGTTGAACGCGTCTCGGCAGCAGTCGTCCCAACACCAAGGAGCGTCTTTCCGTAAAAGCTGGTAAAAAGGCACAGCCATTGTTGAAAGATTAGGCACAAACTTTCCATAATAATTAACGACACCCAGGAAGGACTGCAGTTGCTGCTTGTTTGTCGGTGCGGCAGCGTTTATGACTGCTTCAATTTTCTCTGGTGACGCAGATATTCCTGCTGCAGTAATTTTGTGCCCCAGGTAACAGAGCTCATTTTGAAAGAACGCGCATTTTTCTTTCTTTATTTTGACGCCTCGCTCCAGCAACCGTTTCAAGAGTGCGTCTAGGTTTACCAGGTGTTCTTCAGCGTTTCTTCCTGTGACTAAGATGTCATCGAGATAACAACAAACTCCGTTTAGGCCCTTCAGCATTGTGTCCATTATTTTCTGAAAAATACCTGGTGCTGACGCTATTCCGAAAGGTAGCCTGTTGACTGCAAACAGCCCTTTCCGCGTGTTCAAAGTCAAGTACTTCTTCGACTCTTCTGACATGAGTACTTGTTGGTATGCCCTGTTAAGGTCGATCTTACTAAAGTGCATTCCCCCGGCCAACGCAGCTAATAGGTCATCAATTTTAGGTAGCGGGTAGTGTGTGATGTCCAGAGAGGGGTTTATCGTTGTCTTATAATCCCCACAGAGACGTATGCTTCCATCTTTTTTTATCACTGGCACGGCGGGCGTGGCATATTCTGATGTATTCACGGGTGTGAGTATTCCCAGCTGCACCAATTTTTCTATCTCTGCTTCTACTGCTGACTGCAGTGCGAATGGCACATTGCGTGCCTTCAGGAACCTCGGCCGGTGATCGGCTTTGAAGAACAGCTCGGCCCTTTCGTCTGTGATAGCGCCTAGCTCATCCTTAAACAGCATTTTGTATTTTTCGAGCAACGATTCTAGCCTTTCCTTCGTTCGCGAGGACAAGTCGAACACTGACCTTGAGACGTGGTTGAGGCCCCAAATCTGGTTCCAGTTTAGCCGTACTGTGCGCAGCCATTCACGCCCTAGCAGTGGTGGTCCTGCTTGATCGACGAGGTAGAGTGGTAGTTTCGCCGTCTGCTCCCCGTGCTGCACCTTGACGACCGCCACGCCGCAAGGTTGGACGAGTGCTCCGGTATAGGTGCGCAGGACGATGTCTGTTGGTCCGCATCTGGCTGAAGGGAACTGCTGCTTGAACTGCTTGTAAGGCATGATAGACACCGCGGCTCCCGTGTCAAGTTCCATTTCCACCAGTGCTCCATCTATTTTCAGTCCCACAAAAATAGGAGTGCGGCCGGACGCCACTTGTTCCGAAACGCCTATGGGTGGCACCTGCGTGACCACTTTCAGCGTTTTCACTCTCCGTTTCTGCTGATACCCGCCACAATATTGCCCGTTGCTGCGACAGGCCCTTTGAATATGCCCTTTCTTTCCACACTTATAGCACGTATTATTAACGTGAGGGCATACTGAATGAGTGTGGCTCGGAGAACCGCAGCGATAACAAGCCAGTCGCTGCTTACCGGAAATCGCTTGCGCCTCGTACAAATCAGCAGGGTCATAATTGCATTCTCCCTCCATTTTGTGCAGCTGTGTGGCCACTGACTCTACGACTCTAGTCTCGGCAACATTCTTCCGGGCCGCTTCCATGGCCAGGGCGCGCTCGACTGCTTTCGGGAACGTCAGTTTGTCGTCCTCGGTAAAGAGTACTCGCTGCACGTCCTCTCGCAGTAGTCCACAGACAAAACGATCCCGCAGCGCTTCGTCCAAATTTGCTCCAAACTGACAACTCTGGGACAACTTCCGAAGTTCAGCAACATATTCGGGCAGAGACTCGCCTTCGTGCTGTGCTCTGCGGTAAAACTTTGCTCGTTCCCCGATTATGGACGGCTTTGGGGCAAGATGTGCATCCAAGAGGCTCTTCAGTTGCTCGAAACTTTTTCCCGATGGTAGGTCCGGTGCAGCCAACGACTTCAGCAACCCATACGTACGCGGTCCGATGATGCTGAGGAATGCGTGTACCTTGTCGCTGTCGGGAACCTTGTTGACAATCAGAAAAGAGGTCAACCTCTCCTTGTATGCCGTCCAGTCGCTTGCAGTAACGTCGAATGACTCCATCTGGCCCAGCTGCCCTCTGCTCACCATCTGGCCCAGCTGCTCACCAGACCGCATTGTCGCTTCTTCACCACACTGCTCGCTACTCTTCATTTTTCATCCCATCTTCGTCGCCAGTGTTGAATCTCGTCCAGGGACTGACAAGGCCAAGGGTCCAACGGGCAAACAACAGCGTTTATTGCCGAAGCGTACGACTGGGGTTACATCACGGGAATGGAAGACAGTGCTTTGAGCGTTACCATTTAAGCACTAGTGGGCGCATGCGCACTAACGACAGTTCGGTTATCAGGTGTGCTATCGCGAACACCACAGTCAGTCAGCCCCACCAGTAGCCTTAGCGGTGAGTGTGGCACACTCTTTTGAGCCTGTTTGGCGTCACGTAGCACGTGAACCTTTTACGAGTGGGCAGCTGACCAGTAGTCCCTCGTATGCAACCTGTAGGCACTAAGTCTGCCAGTACGAGACCCTCGTTAATGAATTATGGAAAGAAGTGTATACCTAAGATCTCGTTTTTCTGTGTTTTACACAATATTACTGAGATCTAACAAACAATAATGCCAAGGAAAGTATAGGGGAAGATATTGGATGAAATTGTAATGTAACAAAGAAGAAAAGTGGGTGAAAAGACGACTTGCCGTGGGCAGGATCCGAACCTGCAACCTTCGAATGGCTCGTTCGATGCTCTACCACTTGAGCTACCATGACAGCCATCCCCCCAGCCACTTAATTGGGTTTATATATAAATTTAACGTGGAAGTGTCAGTCAGCCCCACCAGTAGCCTTAGCGGTGAGTGTGGCACACTCTTTTGAGCCTGTTTGGCGTCACGTAGCACGTGAACCTTTTACGAGTGGGCAGCTGACCAGTAGTCCCTCGTATGCAACCTATAGGCACTAAGTCTGCCAGTACGAGACCCTCGTTAATGAATTATGGAAAGAAGTGTATACTTAAGGGCTCGTTTTTCTGTGTTTTACACAACATTACTGAGATCTAACAAACAATAATGCCAAGGAAAGTATAGGGGAAGATATTGGATGAAATTGTAATGTAAGAAAGAAGAAAAGTGTGCGAAAAGATAACTTGCCGTGGGCAGGATCCGAACCTGCAACCTTCGAATGACGCGTTCGATGCTCTATCACTTGAGCTACCATGACAGCCATCCCCCAACCACTTTATTGTGTTTATATGTGAATTTAACGTGGAAGTGTCAGTCAGCGCCACCAGTAGCCTTAGCGGCGAGTGTGACACACTCTTTTGAGCCTGTTTGGCGTCACGTAGCACGTGAACTTATTACGAGTGGGCAGCTGACCAGTAGTCCCTCGTATACAACCTAAATGCACTAAGTCTGCCAGTACGAGACCCTCGTTAATAAATTAAGGAAAGAAGTGTATACTTAAGGGCTCGTTTTCCTTTGTTTTACACAATATTACTGAGATCTAACAGACAATAATGCAGAGTAAAGTATAGGGGAAGATATTGTACCGAATCGTAATGTAAGAAAGAAGAAAAGTGTGCGACAAGATAACTTGCCGTGGGCAGGATCCGAACCTGCAACCTTCGAATAACGCGTTCGATGCTCTATCACTTGAGCTACCATGACAGCCATCCCCCCAACCACTTTATTGTGTTTATATGTGAATTTAACGTGGAACTGTCAGTCAGCGCCACCAGTAGCCTTAGCGACGAGTGTGACACACTCTTTTGAGCCTGTTTGGCGTCACGTAGCACGTGAACTTATTACGAGTGGGCAGCTGACCAGTAGTCCCTCGTATACAACCTAAATGCACTAAGTCTGCCAGTACGAGACCCTCGTTATTGAATTAAGGAAAGAAGTGTATACTTAAGGGCTCGTTTTTCTTTGTTTTACACAATATTACTGAGATCTAACAGACAATAATGCAGAGGAAAGTATAGGGGAAGATATTGTACCGAATCGTAATGTAAGAAAGAAGAAAAGTGTGCGAAAAGATATCTTGCCGTGGGCAGGATCCGAACCTGCAACCTTCGAATGGCTCGTTCGATGCTCTACCACTTGAGCTACCATAACAGCCATCCCCCCAGCCACTTTATTGTGTTTATATGTGAATTTAACGTGGAACTGTCAGTCAGCGCCACCAGTAGCCTTAGCGACGAGTGTGACACACTCTTTTGAGCCTGTTTGGCGTCACGTAGCACGTGAACTTATTACGAGTGGGCAGCTGACCAGTAGTCCCTCGTATACAACCTAAATGCACTAAGTCTGCCAGTACGAGACCCTCGTTAATGAATTAAGGAAAGAAGTGTATACTTAAGGGCTAGTTTTCCTTTGTTTTACACAATATTACTGAGATCTAACAGACAATAATGCAGAGTAAAGTATAGGGGAAGATATTGTACCGAATCGTAATGTAAGAAAGAAGAAAAGTGTGCGACAAGATAACTTGCCGTGGGCAGGATCCGAACCTGCAACCTTCGAATGACGCGTTCGATGCTCTACCACTTGAGCTACCATGACAGACATCCCCCCAGCCACTTAATTGGGTTTATATATAAATTTAACGTGGAAGTGTCAGTCAGCCCCACCAGTAGCCTTAGCGGTGAGTGTGGCACACTCTTTTGAGCCTGTTTGGCGTCACGTAGCACGTGAACCTTTTACGAGTGGGCAGCTGACCAGTAGTCCCTCGTATGCAACCTATAGGCACTAAGTCTGCCAGTACGAGACCCTCGTTAATGAATTATGGAAAGAAGTGTATACTTAAGGGCTCGTTTTTCTGTGTTTTACACAACATTACTGAGATCTAACAAACAATAATGCCAAGGAAAGTATAGGGGAAGATATTGGATGAAATTGTAATGTAACAAAGAAGAAAAGTGGGTGAAAAGACAACTTGCCGTGGGCAGGATCCGAACCTGCAACCTTCGAATGGCTCGTTCGATGCTCTACCAATTGAGCTGCCATGACAGCCATCCCCCCAGCCACTTTATTGGGTTTATATGTGAATTTAACGTGGAAGTGTCAGTCAGCGCCACCAGTAGCCTTAGCGGTGAGTGTGGCACACTCTTTTGAGCCTGTTTGGCGTCACGTAGCACGTGAACTTATTACGAGTGGGCAGCTGACCAGTAGTCCCTCGTATACAACCTGAATGCACTAAGTCTGCCAGTACGAGACCCTCGTTAATGAATTATGGAAAGAAGTGTATACCTAAGATCTCGTTTTTCTGTGTTTTACACAATATTACTGAGATCTAACAAACAATAATGCCAAGGAAAGTATAGGGGAAGATATTGGATGAAATTGTAATGTAACAAAGAAGAAAAGTGGGTGAAAAGACGACTTGCCGTGGGCAGGATCCGAACCTGCAACCTTCGAATGACGCGTTCGATGCTCTACCACTTGAGCTACCATGACAGCCATCCCCCCAACCACTTTATTGTGTTTATATGTGAATTTAACGTGGAACTGTCAGTCAGCGCCACCAGTAGCCTTAGCGGCGAGTGTGGCACACTCTTTTGAGCCTGTTTGGCGTCACGTAGCACGTGAACTTATTACGAGTGGGCAGCTGACCAGTAGTCTCTCGTATACAACCTAAATGCACTAAGTCTGCCAGTACGAGACCCTCGTTAATGAATTATGGAAAGAAGTGTATACTTAAGGGCTCGTTTTTCTTTGTTTTACACAATATTACTGAGATCTAACAGACAATAATGCAGAGGAAAGTATAGGGGAATATATTGTACCGAATCGTAATGTAAGAAAGAAGAAAAGTGTGCGAAAAGATAACTTGCCGTGGGCAGGATCCGAACCTGCAACCTTCGAATGACGCGTTCGATGCTCTATCACTTGAGCTACCATGACAGCCATCCCCCAACCACTTTATTGTGTTTATATGTGAATTTAACGTGGAAGTGTCAGTCAGCGCCACCAGTAGCCTTAGCGGCGAGTGTGACACACTCTTTTGAGCCTGTTTGGCGTCACGTAGCACGTGAACTTATTACGAGTGGGCAGCTGACCAGTAGTCCCTCGTATACAACCTAAATGCACTAAGTCTGCCAGTACGAGACCCTCGTTAATAAATTAAGGAAAGAAGTGTATACTTAAGGGCTCGTTTTCCTTTGTTTTACACAATATTACTGAGATCTAACAGACAATAATGCAGAGTAAAGTATAGGGGAAGATATTGTACCGAATCGTAATGTAAGAAAGAAGAAAAGTGTGCGACAAGATAACTTGCCGTGGGCAGGATCCGAACCTGCAACCTTCAAATAACGCGTTCGATGCTCTATCACTTGAGCTACCATGACAGCCATCCCCCCAACCACTTTATTGTGTTTATATGTGAATTTAACGTGGAACTGTCAGTCAGCGCCACCAGTAGCCTTAGCGACGAGTGTGACACACTCTTTTGAGCCTGTTTGGCGTCACGTAGCACGTGAACTTATTACGAGTGGGCAGCTGACCAGTAGTCCCTCGTATACAACCTAAATGCACTAAGTCTGCCAGTACGAGACCCTCGTTATTGAATTAAGGAAAGAAGTGTATACTTAAGGGCTCGTTTTTCTTTGTTTTACACAATATTACTGATATCTAACAGACAATAATGCAGAGGAAAGTATAGGGGAAGATATTGTACCGAATCGTAATGTAAGAAAGAAGAAAAGTGTGCGAAAAGATAACTTGCCGTGGGCAGGATCCGAACCTGCAACCTTCGAATGGCTCGTTCGATGCTCTACCACTTGAGCTACCATAACAGCCATCCCCCCAGCCACTTTATTGTGTTTATATGTGAATTTAACGTGGAACTGTCAGTCAGCGCCACCAGTAGCCTTAGCGACGAGGTTGACACACTCTTTTGAGCCTGTTTGGCGTCACGTAGCACGTGAACTTATTACGAGTGGGCAGCTGACCAGTAGTCCCTCGTATACAACCTAAATGCACTAAGTCTGCCAGTACGAGACCCTCGTTAATGAATTAAGGAAAGAAGTGTATACTTAAGGGCTAGTTTTCCTTTGTTTTACACAATATTACTGAGATCTAACAGACAATAATGCAGAGTAAAGTATAGGGGAAGATATTGTACCGAATCGTAATGTAAGAAAGAAGAAAAGTGTGCGACAAGATAACTTGCCGTGGGCAGGATCCGAACCTGCAACCTTCGAATGACGCGTTCGATGCTCTATCACTTGAGCTACCATGACAGCCATCCCCCCAACCACTTTATTGTGTTTATATGTGAATTTAACGTGGAACTGTCAGTCAGCGCCACCAGTAGCCTTAGCGGCGAGTGTGGCACACTCTTTTGAGCCTGTTTGGCGTCACGTAGCACGTGAACCTTTTACGAGTGGGCAGCTGACCAGTAATCCCTCGTATACAACCTAAATGCACTAAGTCTGCCAGTACGAGACCCTCGTTAATGAATTAAGGAATGAAGTGTATACTTAAGGGCTCGTTTTTCTTTGTTTTACACAATATTACTGAGATCTAACAGACAATAATGCAGAGGAAAGTATAGGGGAAGATATTGTACCGAATCGTAATGTAAGAAAGAAGAAAAGTGTGCGAAAAGATAACTTGCCGTGGGCAGGATCCGAACCTGCAACCTTCGAATGGCTCGTTCGATGCTCTACCACTTGAGCTACCATAACAGCCATCCCCCCCGCCACTTTATTGTGTTTATATGTGAATTTAACGTGGAACTGTCAGTCAGCGCCACCAGTAGCCTTAGCGGCGAGTGTGGCACACTCTTTTGAGCCTGTTTGGCGTCACGTAGCACGTGAACCTTTTACGAGTGGGCAGCTGACCAGTAGTCCCTCGTATGCAACCTAAAGGCACTAAGTCTGCCAGTACGAGACCCTCGTTAATGAATTAAGGAAAGAAGTGTATACTTAAGGGCTCGTTTTTTTGTGTTTTACACAATATTACTGAGATCTAACAGACAATAGAGAGAGAGAGAGAGATAAGGATGCAAGGAAAGGCAGGGAGACAATAATGCCAAGGAAAGTATAGGGGAAGATATTGACCGAATTGTAATGTAACAAAGATAAAAGTGTGTGAAAAGATAACTTGCCTTGGGCAGGGTCGGAACCTGCAACCTTCGATTGACGCGTTCGATGCTCTACCAGTTGAGCTACCACGACAGCCATCCCCCCAGCCACTTTATTGGATTGATATGCGAATTTATGTGAATATGTGAAAATATATGTTAATAAACAGTTGTTATGTGAAAGCGCATCTACTTTCATATATATATATACATATATCGAGAGAGATAGAAAAGTATGGGATATGGCACAACCTGAGCGTTGCCAACAAGGATATATATATATATATATATATATATATATATATATATATATATATATATATATATAGTGGGAGCAATATTTCAATGGGCCAGTGTGAGTCTTCGTGAAGGTATAGGATATGGCACAACGGCAGCGTTGTCAACAAGGATAAATATATTTATTTCCCAACTGTTTCGGTAGGGGTCCGCCCTTCATCAGGGGATGAGAAATATATTTATCCTTGTTGGCGACGTCCCGTTTCATATACATATAATATATATATATATATATATATATATATATATATATATATATATATATATATATATATATATATATATATAAGGGAAAGAAGTGTATACCTAAGGGCTCGTTTTTCCGTGTTTTAACACAATATTAATGAGATATAACAGACAGTAATGCCAAGGAATGTACAGGGGAAGTTAATAAAACCAATGGAATGTAAATAAGAAGAAAGAAAAGTGGCTGAAAAAATTACCAACTGTGAGCAGGAATCGAACCTACGACCTTCGAATTACGCGTTCGATGCTCGAACGCGTACCGAACGCGTAACGAGCATCGAACGCGTAATTCGAAGGTCGTAGGTTCGATTCCTGCTCACAGTTGGTAATTTTTTCATCCACTTTTCTTTCTTCTTATTTACATTCCATTGGTTTTATTAACTTCCCCTGTACATTCCTGGGCATTACTGTCTGTTATATCTCATATATATATATATATATATATATATATATATATTGTACAGAAGCCGCCGAACACTGAAGTGGGTCGAACTCTTATGTGCTTTCTAGTGGGTCTGCCCAAAGAGAACGCCGCTCGCGCGGAGACCCCGTGTTTTGGCCGTTACTGTCGCCATTGTGTAGACTCGCTGTGTGCCGGCTAATAAACGCCATAACAAATTGGTGGAGGTGCTACGATCCCCTTCGATGCCCTTGGAACTACGCTCACGTACGCTGCAATCTACCATGTCCCACGACGCCTCTCAGCAAACGCCTCCTCCCATGCCACCCCCATGTTCCGGTGTCCCCAGGATCCGCGATCCACCCATCTTCACGGGCGCCGATGGCACTGACGTGGAGGACTGGCTCGCCATTTACGAGCACGTGAGCGTCCCCAACAAATGGGACGAGGACGGCAAGTTGACAAACTTGGTGTTCTACCTTGCGGGCGTTGCAAGTTTGTGGTACACCAACCACGCGTCCGAGTTTGCAACCTGGTCCGGTTTCAAGACTGCTATCACCAACGTTTTTGGCCGCCCTGCCGTTCGCAAGCTGCAAGCCGAGCAGCGCTTACGCGAACGCGCTCAGCAGGCCGGTGAGTCCTTCACCAGTTACATTGAAGATGTCCTGGACTTGTGCAAGAAGTCGAACGACAGCATGTCCGAATCAGACAAGATCCGGAACGTCATGAAGGGCATTGACGATGATGCCTTCACGATGCTGCTTGCCAAAAACCCAGGCACAGTAGCTGAGGTCATCACACTGTGCCAGAGCTACGAGGAGCTCCGCCGGCAGCGTTCGATGACCCGTCGCTCCACATCACGAGATGCAGGGCTTGCAGGCTTGGAAGCGAGCTGTGATCAGGTGGCACTGCTGGCAGATCTCAAGTCCTTCATACGTGAGGAAATCGCGCGGCAGTTCTCTCTCCTGCCCTTTGCCCACCCACCGGCTGCTCAACAATCGGCCCCTACCATTCTTCCACCCATCCGCCGAGCGATTGAGCAGGAAATAGCGGAGGTCATGCCTGCGTACCACCCACAACAACTTCCGGCCCCTGCACCCCCAAGTTACGCCCAAGTGGTCGCAAGGCCGCCTCCAGTCGTTCAAGCGCCTGCACCAGTGACTTACGCCGAAGCTGCCGCACGACCTCCGTCCTTTGCAGCGGGTATGCCGGCTGCATATGTTGGCGCAACCCCTCAGCCTCATTTTCAGCCCACCATGCAGCCTTTCCAGACACCGTTCCGGGCGAGACCCACCCCGGCAAACCGATGGCGCACACCTGACAACCGGCCCATCTGCTTTGCTTGCGGTTACGCCGGTCACGTAGCCCGTTATTGCTCTCGACTACAGCCGGCTCCCACTTCTCCTGTTGCTGGCCACCTTAGCCGTTCGTATAACGAGGAACTGCCGTCTGTGCCACTGTCGTCTCGCCCAGGTCCGTCTGCTCGAAGGTCGCCGTCTCCACGACGTCGGTCTCTGTCCCCCATGCGGCCAAGTTCTTCTGCTCATGAGCGGGAAAACTAGTCGTCGCAGTCCCAGAGGCAAGGACTGCGACGCTATCGCATTGTGAAAGCCCTCAGAGCCGCCCATCTAATGTCATTGACGTGCTTGTGGACGGTGTTCATGCATCTGCTCTTATTGACACTGGAGCTGCGGTATCAGTTATGAGCGAAAACCTTTGCCGCTTGCTTCGAAAAGTGACGACGCCGATTTCTGGACTGTCCCTTCGTACCGCTAGCTCACATCGTATTAATCCTACAGCAGGCTGCACAGCTCGCGTTGTCGTTCAGGACGTTCTGTATGTCGCCCAATTCATCATCATTCCTGCATGCTCTCATGACGTCATCTTGGGATGGGATTTTCTCTCCCGCAACGACGCCGTCATTCATTGTGCCGCCGCCGAAATTGAACTCTCGCCCTTCTCGCATTTGACGCCAGAAGACGGTCCCTCGACACTGAACAAGATTCTTGTGAAAGACGATACTATAGTGCCTCCAAGCTCGACGATGGGCGTATCGGTCTACTGCACCGGTCTCTCCGACACAATTGCACTTGTTTCGCCATCCTACCGTGCTTCCAGGAGGAAAGGGTTGCTAGTACCTTTCGCGACCGTGCAAATCACCCAAGGCAACGCCGCTATTTTTGTGACCAACCCATCCCCGTACACTGTTACCTCGGTTCAAGGGGAATGTCTCGGCAGAGTGGAAGCAGTCGACGACGCACAAGTCCTGGACGTACCCGAAGACTCGCGTTGTCCCGATTCACGTACTATCAGTGCTGTTTCTACTTCTGACCCATCATCTCCTGATGTATTTGGCCCATTCATTGATGACAACCTTACGTCAGTGCAGCGTTCCCAGCTTCTAGACCTGTTGCAAGAATACCGTTCTTCTTTCGATGTCGGGCGAAGTTCTCTCGGTCGCGCGTCCACTGTTACGCATCGTATTGACACTGGTGCCCATCCACCATTACGGCAACGTCCATACCGCGTGTCGCCTGCTGAACGCCGGCAAATTAACGAGCAGGTTGACGATATGCTCCGACGCGACGTCATTCGGCCCTCGGACAGTCCATGGGCGTCTCCTGTTGTTCTTGTTGCGAAAAAAGATGGTTCTGTGCGGTTCTGTGTGGACTACAGACGGCTCAATAAGATCACACGCAAGGATGTCTACCCACTGCCGCGCATCGACGACGCAATTGACAGCCTTCACGGAGCCCAATTTTTTTCTTCTCTCGATCTGCGCTCGGGGTACTGGCAAGTACCCCTGGCTGATGACGCTCGACCGAAGACTGCCTTCATCACACCCGACGGCTTGTACGAATTCAACGTCATGCCATTTGGTCTGTGTAATGCACCTGCGACATTTGAGCGCATGATGGACACCGTAATGCGCAACTTGAAATGGCACACGTGCTTGTGTTACCTCGATGACGTTGTTGTCTTCGCTCCAGATTTCTCCACCCATCTCCAACGTCTAAAAGAAGTTCTCGCACGTGTGAGCAATGCCGGCTTGCAACTAAATCTGAAGAAGTGCCGCTTTGCAGCACGCCAACTCACCATCCTAGGGTACGTCGTGTCCAAGGATGGCATTCTTCCTGACCCAGCCAAGCTTCGGGCCGTGGCCGAATTCCCAAAACCTGCGTCCGTCAAAGAACTGCGTAGTTTCGTGGGCCTGTGCTCATACTTCCGACGCTTTATACGAAACTTCGCCACGATTATATCACCGCTGACGAAGCTCCTCGGAAGTAACGGGCCCCTCAATTCGTGGTCGTCAGAGTGCGACAACGCGTTCTTGAAGCTCCGCCACTTGTTGACGTCTCCTCCCATTCTCCGCCACTATGACCCTACGGCCCCAACAGAAGTGCACACGGACGCCAGTGGTGTAGGCCTCGGCGCTGTCCTGGCGCAGCGCAAACCCGGGTTCCCTGATTATGTTGTGGCATATGCAAGCCGTACGCTCACAAGAGCCGAGACAAACTACACCGTCACGGAAAAAGAGTGCCTGGCAATCGTCTGGGCTCTTACAAAGTTTCGACCTTATTTGTATGGTCGCCCATTCGATGTCGTCACTGACCATCATGCACTTTGCTGGCTGTCATCATTGAAGGATCCCTCAGGCCACCTCGCCCGTTGGGCTCTTCGCTTACAAGACTACGACATCCGCGTCCTCTACCGCAACGGACGCCAGCATGCTGACGCCGACGCCCTCTCGCGCTCCCCTCTGCCTGAAGCTAACGTGCTCTGCTCAGTATCCTCGATTGTTGTTTCTGCCATTGATGTTGACATCATCGCTACCGAACAGCGAAAGGATAATTGGATCGCCCAACTGATCGACTTGCTCTCTGATCCGTCCGCAACGCCATCCACGCGTGCCTTGCGTCGTCGAGCTCACCATTTCGCCATTCGTGACGGCCTCCTACACCGACGCAATTACGACGCCGATGGCCGGCAGTGGCTACTCGTGATACCCCGCAGTCTGCGGTCGGAGATATGTGAATCCTTCCATTCTGATCCACAGTGCGCGCACTCTGGGGTATTCAAAACCTACCATCGCATTAGACAACGCTACTTCTGGCGCGGGATCTACCGCTACGTCCAGCAGTTCGTTCGCTCCTGTCTCGCTTGCCAACGCGGCAAACCGTCCGCACACATGTCACCAGCCGGTCTGCAACCGCTACCTTGCCCTGACCGTCCGTTTGGGCGCATAGGTATCGATTTGTACGGACCACTTCCTCTGACGTCCACTGGCAACCGCTGGGTCATCGTCGCCGTAGATCATTTAACGCGATACGCCGAAACCGCCGCTCTCCCTGCGGCTACTGCGCGTGATGTTGCGTCCTTCCTACTACATCGATTTATATTGCGCCACGGTCCACCCCAGGAGCTTCTCAGCGATCGAGGCCGTGTCTTCTTGTCAGAAGTCGTCGATGCCATTCTCACTGAGTGCCATTCTGTCCATCGCAAAACTACTGCTTACCACCCGCAGACGAATGGTCTGACCGAACGCTTTAACCGCACCCTCGGCGACATGCTGTCGATGTACGTCGCCGCCAACCACACGAATTGGGATACAATACTGCCCTTCGTCACTTACGCCTACAACACCGCCCCACAGAGCACGACTGGTTTTTCACCTTTCTTTTTGCTGTACGGAAGGCACCCGTCACACACCATCGACACGATACTCCCGTACACGCCGGATCCATCTGAGTGTATACCTATTTCCGAGACCGCCAGGCTTGCTGAAGAGTGTCGCGAGCTTGCCAAGACTTTTACGACGCATGAGCAAGAGCGGCAGAAGAGTATTCGTGATGGCTCCGCCACTTCTGAGCCCACCTTCCTTCCTGGTTCCCTTGTATGGCTCTCAATCCCGACCTCTGTAGCTGGCCTTTCTTCCAAACTACTCCCGAAATATGAAGGTCCCTACCGTGTGATCGAGCGCACATCTCCGGTCAACTATCTTATCGAGCCAATTGAACAATCTTCGGACATGCGCCGCCGCGGGCGCGACATAGTCAACGTGGAGCGTCTGAAGGCTTACTATGACCCGCTCGTAGTGACAAGCTGTTAGGTCGCCAGGCGGCTCCCTCTTCGACCCCGGGGTAATTGTACAGAAGCCGCCGAACACTGAAGTGGGTCGAACTCTTATGTGCTTTCTAGTGGGTCTGCCCAAAGAGAACGCCGCTCGCGCGGAGACCCCGTGTTTTGGCCGTTACTGTCGCCATTGTGTAGACTCGCTGTGTGCCGGCTAATAAACGCCATAACAATATATATATATATATATATATATATATATATATATATATATATATATATATATATATATATATATATATATATATATATATATATATGAAAGGAGATGCGCTTTCACATAACAACTGTTTATTCTGCCTACGTTTCGACGGGAGCCCCGTCTTTTCCAAGGCATAATAATATTTACACATGTTCGCTGTCTTCTTATAGTCTGTCGAGACAGAAGGGAAGGGGTCAAAAGAAAACTAAAAAAAGAGAAACAACGAAACGGGAGGAGAAACGTTAAATAAATATAGAAAATCTAGGAGATGAAGCAAGGCCGACACGGTGGAATTAGAAAGGGGCAGCATTTCAACAGAGTAAGGCATAGGTAGACGGGCAATGCCATCATTGTCAACAATACCTCCCCCGCACCCACTCTTCCCCAAGTGGGCAGTGTGCCGCCGTTCTTGTAATTCACCTTTCCGTGTAATCCGCTGGCGGCTCGTTCCTCTTTGAAGTCAAGTTAAAAGGGAGAGCTTAAGCGCTTCGAGTGCGTGCTGGTGGCGTCGAGAGGAATGAAAAAGCCGGTAATTGAGGCGCGCCATCGATATTCATTGTATGCAATGGCTTCTGTCAGTGAACGAACAGAAATGTGCGTTAAAACTAAAGAACACACAAAAAAGAAAAAGGGTGGGGGGGGGGACTGTACGACATCCGGGACCACTTATCTGTGCGTTCCGGCTGTGCTTGATAAGGCAAACCATTTATATGTTGTCAGATGCATAGGCTAAAACCTTTGTTAGCGGGTAATAGTATTGTCGTAATGAGAACGGACTGATTAGAGAGAAGCGTTTGCGGCTTTTAGCGGTCGTAACGCTGACAGAGTGCCTGGGTGTTGATTTATTTCGTATTTTATCGTGTTAAATTTGTAGATAAAATAAGATCCCCGTTATTCCCGTTCTCTGATTGTTCGAAAGTTGTTTTTTAATAGTGTAACCCTGATGTCATCCAAGCTGTGGTTTTTTAATGTGCGGTGTTTTGAAAGTGGAAGGCCTGGCAGGGATCGTACATGTGCCCGATGATTGTTGAATATAATTCTAAACGGAGTTTCTGTCTGGCCCACGTATTTCCTTTTACATACCCCACATTCCAGGAGGTATATGACGTTGTCTCAGTCACCGTCTAGTGCACCTCTTATCCTGTGCTTAAAGTCCGAGTGGGTGCTTTTTGCCGCTGTCGTTGTCTGCATGTGTTTGCATACCTTGCATCTGCTTTTTCCGCAAGGGTGACACCCAATTTGAGATTTCACGCCTATCTTTGAATTCATAAATGATCCTTTATATTTTTCGGCCGGCTGTATGTCACATAAAGAGGAGAAGTGAAAATTTTGGATAATCGCACGCTCCGTTCCAATATGTTTAAGTGTTTTCTTAGGGCCTTGTTCATGTTTGGTGGGTTGCTCGTGAAAGTTAATAGCAAGTTTTTGTTGCGGTGTTCGTCGGCGTTTTTTTTGGTGGTTCACAAGAATCTGGCAGCCGAGAGTTTCAGCTTTTTTATGGCGTCATCGATGATAGCTGGCGGCTATTTCACGGCCAATCCTTTGTAGTGAATAGGAACCAGAAGGTCGAGGGACACGCAAAGAAGCAAGCAAGCAAGTAAGCAAAAGGAGCTATCTATGCCTTCAAGTTCAATCTGCGTAGTACTTTTTTTTTATTTGAAAGACTGCCCTTTGACAAAACAAACATACATAAAAAGAACATAGGCTCATCACACATAAAAACTAAATACGCTCGTGCATAAGTTTAACGAGGATCGGTGAAACAGTCCTTTGATCCCCGCTTGTAAGGCGGTCGGGCAACCGTGTACGGTGACCGGTTGTTCCGGAATGACGAAGGCACCCTTGTGTAGGCCAGGCCACGACCAGAGCAAGTGTGACACGTCCGCTGGTTCGGTACGCTACGATCAAGGGCCTAAAGGTGCACTTCAATTACTGGCGCTTAGCCTCGCAGCACACCTGATGATTTCGCTGCGCCAAACCTCGTTCCGCTCTCTCTCTCCCTCTCTGCATGTTGAAATATTTCAACGCCTGGTCAAGCGCGAAAATTAGCCGTCGGTGGCGTGCACACGTGTTGTGCAAAGCATCCCCTTATTACGTTGTCATGGCGTACTTGGTGGCCGCTTTTGCTATAACGTCACAATAAGGTGACTTCATGTATTGACGTCATTGTTGTTTTTTTTGTATTTCGCATCATCGCTTAGTCAAAGGTATAGGCCGATTGCGGAGGCACTGCAAAGCCAGTGGCGCAGACAAGGGGGCAGGGGAATCGATCCCCGAAAATTCTCCAATTTGGATGCGTATAATATACAAGCACACATACAAGCGCATCAACGAACATACATAAAGTGTGGTTGGTCACCTTTCCCAGAAAAAAATTCTGGCTACGCCCCCTGCGGATAGCTTTCACCGAGGGCGAGCTAGAATCAATAGATGCCTAGGCGTGCGAACGGGGGCAAATCAACAACAATAAAAAAAGATAAATAACAAAAAATAAGTTTACAAAAGTTAGATACTTTAAACACTGAAGACCACAACATTACCGCCAGACACCGGCTTTTCTCTAATTTGGACGAAATGCTCATTATAGCTCTCAGTTATAACTGAGAACAAGAATTAGACTTTCCTGAGCATGCGCTGTAGAACACGGGTTTTGAAGGTGTGCAAGACTATGTTCCTAAACAAAATGTTACGTTTAGAAAAAATTCAGAAAGGAGACCAAATCAAGCATTGTAAAAATTGGTGTGCATAAGATAATCACTGAAACACACACACACACACTCACTCATTTACTCACTCACTCACACACACACACTCATTTACTCACTCACTCTCTCACACACACACACACACTCTCTCTCTCTCCAAAATTGTGAGCAATTCTAAAAGAATGAATATTTTATTTCTCTTTTACTTTCGATGCAGAAGTCGTCAAAGTAAGCGTTGTAGTCATCAATACACGCAAGTGTTTCGATTACCTGTACGAACATTGATTCAAAAATATCTAAGCTGATGGAAGGTCGTTTATATTCAAAGCCCCTCACCTTTCTTTCACCTCTGGATAGAACAAATTTTGCGAATCAGAAATTCGGAATCTCGAATCAAACCCTCTCTTGATGCGCGCATAATCATGTTTCTTCAGACGACATGTGAATTGCTGAATTGCTTATCCAGCAATCTCCTTGATGGACAGCGGATACTAAAGAGATGGTGACGTTATGTCACACAATGCCAATGGGTACTGGCACATTGCACACAAATGCTGATAATATACAATTTAAGACACAAAGATCCCCCCCGCCCGCCCAGAAAAAAAGGGGGGGGGGCAGCGGTGGGTCACTTAACCAATACATAAGCACACCTAAATATATTATCTTATGCGATATACTTGTCGGATAACGAAAATTCTCAATTGAAAACGCACGTTAATACCATATATCATTTCCTTCTTTTCAGCATGAGTTAGCAATACAATCACCCAAGAAACAATTTCGTTACACAAAAGCGACGCCAGAATAATCAAAACAAAGGTGTTACAGTCAACATCTTTTTAATAATATCTGGGGCTCTACGTCGCAAAACCACGATATGATTATGCGAGGTGCCGCACTGATGGGTTCTGGAAATTTGGACCATCTGGTGTTCTTTAACATGCAGTGACAATGCAGTCACGGCCGCTGGCAGTGTACAGGAGCCTCCATCAGGCCACAGCTGTGGTGACGCAGCTGTTGCCATGCTCCGCTGTGCCCTTTTTTTTTATTAAATGTATAAAAGGAGGGGTTGGTGCCAATGCGTGGTGACGGCTACTCCTCTTCTCTTGCACAAAAATCGACGTCGCATATGTTGTAGCAAACACAAGACTATAGATATGTACATAGCATAACGCCCACGCAATGAGTCGACGTTTTTCAATGCTTACTGCATGAGAGGCCACACCACACAGAACTGTGTCCACACTATATAGAAATGTGTCCATCACGCGATTGATGTTGCACTGTTAGAAGCCACAGCTGACACCGTTCCAGGTCACGGACGGACGGGTGAACCAATTCCGCGAGTGTCATTCAATAAATCTTTCTGCTCTGAACCATGACGTAATGAAACACACATAATATTCTAGCCGCGTACACGCCTAGAGATGCTTGCCGCCATTTTCATGATACTGGGTGATCTGAATTTTTGAAGGTCTTATATACGCCTCGATCAAATGCGACTATGAGCGCCAGTGACGACAGCACGAGTCACCACAAATCATGAAAATCTGTGACGTCATCATGAAATATTCGCATGTCAACGTCGCTTGGTCTAACCTGCGTCACTCATGAACGCAGCGCAAACTCTATTCCGTCGTATACATGCATATACAAGCCACTTATATCGATTGCATTGTAGTAGTTCAGAATTTCGTCTATTCCGTTGTATCCATTCATACAAGATACCTATATCTAGTAATATTTCAGTAATTCGAAATTATGACTTCTCGAGAAAAATCAAACAAAACAAAGTATCGCGTTGTTGAAGTACGTACTAGGGACAGGATATCACTGTTTCGTTCAACTCTTAGAGGCCAATTCCCCAATTTTTGGTCGTTTCACTATAGCCTTGCAATCGCACCACCGAAGCCATCACCCATGGACAGATAACCTGACGCTATCCACGTGTCGAAAAAATTCTCACCTCTAATATCTCGAAATATCACCAATACTTCGCTATGCGTTCTTTTATTAACAGCATGCGTGTTTTTCAGGCGTTATCCTATATCGAAGAGTACACATTTACTTATTTACTGACAATGTCCACGGCATGACCACGCGAATGAATGACGCATGCGCTAATATCAGTCTCCAATTAAGTAGGATTGATACTTCAATAACCAATCCACTCATCGTCACGTTGCACATGCTTAGTAAGAACTGTAGAGTCAAACCCCACGTATCATCCATCGAAGTTATTGTGCAGCACTGTTGCACGTGTCAATAGACGTAAAAAAACACAAAAACTCACTGAATTAAAAACACCAAAAAAAGAAAACACTTGTCAAAAAAAGGGAAAGAAATACCAACGGTCTAAAACGAAATGCTGACTGAACGTCCTAATTCGGGTGCTGGCGCATGCGCAATTCACGTGTTGCGCGTAATATTTTCACCGCTGGACCGACGGGGAGGCCCATATAGACAATCAGGTGTTTTTTTCGAAGAAGTAGCAAGGCTTCTCCGTCGACTTCCTCTTTGCGAAACTTCTCAGCGTGCAAGGAGCATCCGGGGATCCTCTTGACGTACCGTACCACGTCTTCTACCGTCCACTCATCGGCTGATTTCTCCGTAGGAGCCCGTGCAAGCCTACTAGGCCCAGGCGGCGAGACCTGCGATGCCATTTCACGTAGACTCCTGCGCGTACGGGCGCCGTCCGCTATCGCACGTTCACCCGCGCACGGATGCCGGCAAGGCGGGCAGGGCGCCGAAGCCGCCAATGCATCGCCCTCTTCTCTCACGAGTGCGTCGTCTGGGGCTGCAGCCGGCTGGTGTCCTCCGCAAACGCATATCACGGTGGAAGACGGGTTTTCCCTCGTGCTAGCGACGCACGGTGCTAGGAGAGGCGGAGGAGGCGGCGTACTCAGCGTAGAAGTAGGCTTAGCTGCAACGATCGACGTAGCGGTAGAAGTCGCAGATCCGCAAGGACTACCGCGTGTGACGTCCGATATACGCAGCGGCGTCGCGTGGCGGCTGTCGAATGCGGTGCGTGCACTGCGGTTGACGAGCGACTGTTCCTGCCGAGGATTGGCGGCGACAGAGCTTGGTTCCGGCTCTTCATTGGGTTGGGCTCTCAATCCGCACTCGAACGGTTCGGACGACTCGTGCACGATGTGCCCGCAGGTAACGTGCGTCATGACGCCCGGTTTGGTGCTCAGTTCTTGGGGTATGCGGACGAACAGTGGTTCCGTCGCGCTTGCAGCCGGCGGAGTTAGTGGCGATAGGTCTGTGGCTTCCAGGCAGCACTCGGCCATTTGGCGGGAACACGAACCACGATGTTGTCGGCCACCGCGGCACGCCGTGCCTCTCGTCTTGCCGGTGCCCCGGCGTCGCCTCGGTCTTTCACGTTTCGCAACGTTGCTCATCATCGTCCTCCCGTCTCGAGCAATGCGCGTCTACGAATACAATGCACCTAATGAAAGAAACTTGACGAAGCCGCCGCTGCGAACTGCACTCTAACAAGAGCGCGCGGTGTTCTGAGCGCGACTTTTATTAACGGTCAGCTCGACATCAAACAAGCGCTAACGGCATCTCACGGCAGCGAATTGAAACACTTATAACGTAACCCGGATGAACTGATGATGATGATGTCATTGCTGGCCGAGATTTTTAGTTTCGGTTTTGATACAGTTTACTAGAAGGGGGCAGTGGAGTGAACGGGGCGGCCGCACCGCATCGCGGTTGTTTCTCCGGCGGGTGACAGTAGCGGCAGCGCTGTTGTCGCATGGTACTGAAGATTTCAGAAGCGCCTGCATTGGGAGCGCACGCGCCGGAGCCTGCGAAAGCATGTAATTGCTCGTTTTTCGCGCGTTTATAGCGTTTCTGAGCGTTTATCCGTGGACGCACCTGCTACGCGCCATGGTGCACGATTGAATATGTAGCCACGCCGAAATTACGTCAATACATTCACTGTTTCAAGAACTTGCCAACCTGGGAAAAAAAATGTCAATCGGAATTTGCACGAATGCGCCTAGCTTCTTACTGAATCAGCGCTTTAAGCTGCGTTACATCATAAGTGGCTACTGGTTAACTACGAAGAGAGGAGAAGTATAAAAACCGGGTTAAAGCATACGCTCGTTCTGTCGGCAGTCTCTCCGATATCCAGACCACCGTGTTCCTCATACGAGCCCATATGCGCTCATTTACGAGAAACCCAAGCATGAGTATCGTTATCACAACATTTACATCGGTAACGACTCAGTTTTATCATGCCAGTTTTGCGGAAGATAATAATTATTTCTTTCAGAAAGACTTATTACATATTACACATATTGAAAACAACACACAAACATATTAAAAATGCCAACCGTATATATATAGCCCTTCTGTTAATCTGCATAAATTCATTGTAACCAGTTATCCTTTTGTATCGACAGCTTAAATTGTGCTGCTTTCCAAATACTCTATTGGCCTGACGGCATTTCAAGCGAGCAAATTTAAGACGAAGTTTCGTATTATAAGTGCAGTCCTATTATTAGGGGTCATAAGTGTAGGCAGGCAGGGGTGCATATATATATTTCGTCACGTGCTACAAAAGGTCTATTAAGCCGGCGGGGAGACGCACCGAAAACTGGCAAGATGAATGCTTCAATAATCAACAACTAGCCAGAGCACGCGCTGCCCCAGAACATCGTCTTCTATTCTCGCGGGCAGCCATGGCTTACACTCACCGTAACTAGCGGCCAAGTGGCATTATTCCCCCTCTGAGAGAAAAAAAGGCATCACTCTGATGCACGGAAAGTTTAAAGGCAAAGTCGGGGCGAACCAACAGAAAATACGCGCATACACAAAAAAACAGCGATATGGTCCATGCGCAGTCGCACTACCGCGTGAAGTACGGCTTCAGGCGCACCACGTGGACAATCTCCGAGGAGTTCCTTCGTCGTCGTGGCGAGAAGGCGCCGTCAGGGACTGCCTCGTAGTTCACATCGCTCACGCGTCGCAAGAATATGTATGGTCCCAAGTAGCGACTGAGCATTTTTTCTGACAATACCTGGCATCGGACTGGAGTCCACGCCCAAACTTGATCGCCTGGATGGTATTCAACTTGTCGATGGCGAGCGTTGTAGCGGCATGCGTCTGTACTCTGCTGGTGCGTAATGTGTAGGCGTGCTAACTGGAGTGCTTCTTTGGCGTACTGGTAAGCTGCACAGCATCAGGAGTGATCAAAGCATCGCAATTGTGTGGAAGCATCACATCCAGCATGGTCTGGACCTCACGTCCATAGACAAGACGGAAAGGCGTGAATCACGTAGTTTTCAGGACGGCAGTATCGTACGCGAATGTGACGTACGGTAGCATGTGGTCCCAGGTCTTATGCTGGACACCTACGTACATGGATAACATGTCAGCGATGGTCTTGTTGAGTCGCTCTGTCAAGCTGTTGCTCTGCAGATGATATGCCGTGGTCTTGCAATGGTTCGTGTAGCTGAGCTTGAATACGTCATGAATGAGCTGGGCCGTGAATGCTGTTCCTCTGTCTGTGATTACGCACGACGGGGCGCCATGTCGAAGAACGATCTGGTCCATAAAGTATTGGGCGACGTCGGAAGCCGTAGCGCGTTGTAGTGCCTTTGTTTCGGCGTACTTCGTCAAATAGTCGGTGGCTACTACGATCAACTTGTTGCCGGCAGATGATAGCGGAAAGGGCCCCAGTAAATCCATTCCTATTTGATCAAATGGTGCTCTGGATGGTTCTATTGGTTGAAAAAGCCCCGCGGGCTTTAGTGGCGGGGATTTGCGGCGTTGACATTCCCGACAGCTCTTCACGTATCGCTCAACTGATGCAGAAAACTTAGGCCAGTAGTATGCTTGTCGAACTCGAGCGAGAGTTCGAGAAGAACCTGAGTGACCAGATGTGGGCTCGTCGTGGCAGGCAAGAAGAATGTCGTCAAGCATGTCAGATGGCGCAACTAGAAGATAGGTTCTCTCATTGCCGTTGGAGTTTTTCTTATAGAGGACCCCATCTTGCATACAGAACGACGACCGACTTCGAGAAATACATCGAGGTATGGACGAGTAGCGTCCTTCAAGGTTTTTGATAACTGGGCGAATGTCATCGTCTGCACGTTGTCGCGTAATCAGATCTGTTGTAGTAGGGGCCCCAAGGAAACCATCGTCATCCTCGGTGTCGTGGCCACAAACTTCGACAGGGGCACAGGATAACGAATCAGCATCTTCGTGCTTGTGGCCCGATTGGTAAACGATAGTGAAATCGTATTCCTGCAGACGAAGACTCCATCGTGCCAGTCGCCCACACGGGTCCCGTGGGTTGGCTAACCAGCACAACGAATGATGGTCGGTCACTACCTTGAAGTGGCGTTCATAAAGGTAAGGCCTAAATTTCATCGTGGCCCATACAACAGCGAGGCAGTCTTTTTCTGACGTGGAGCAGTTGACCTCGGCGCGGGAAAGAGAGCGGCTAGCGTACGCTATCACTCACTCTTTGCCCTCTTGTTGTTGTACGAGGACAGCACCAAGACCCACGTTGCTGGCGTCAGTATGAAATTCAGTATCAGCGTGTTGGTCAAAGTGAGCGAGGACTGGTGGTGTCTGCAAAAGCTCCCGTAGTTCAAAGAAAGCTGCGTCCTGTTCTTCCTCCCAGACGAATGGAACATCTTCACGAGTGAGTCGGGTGAGCGGTTCAGCAATCCTAAAAAAATTGGCTATAAAGCGGCGATAGTACGCGCAGAGCCCTAGAAAGCGACGCACTTCCTTCTTATCACGTGGAACAGGAAACGAGGCTACGGCGGTACTTTTGTCAGGGTCTGGTCGAATACCATCCGCACTGACAACATGGCCGAGAAGCTTAAGTTCCTTGTAACCGAAGTGGCATTTTTCCGGCTTCAGTGTCAGCTTAGCAGAAGCACATTCTGCAGACGCTTCAGGTGCTCCTGAAGGGGGCAGAAAACACGACAACATCATCGAGGTAAACTAAGCACGTGTGCCACTTAAGACCGGTGAGAACAGTGTCCATCATTCTCTGAAATGTCGCAGGTGCAGAGTAGAGGCCGAAGGGAAGCATTTTAAATTCATATAGGCCATCTGGTGTAACGAAGGCGGTTTTTTCACGATCTCATTCATCAATTTCGATTTGCCAGTAGCCACTTTTGAAGTCTATCTATGAAAAATACTTGGCCCGCCGCAGTCAGTCGAGGGAATCGTCGATGTGAGGCAGCAGATAGACATCTGTTTTAGTCACGCTGTTAAGTTTCCTGTAGTCCACGCAGAAGCACAGTGATCCATCTTTTTTCTTCACGAGCACGATTGGAGATGACCAGGCACTTTTCGAAAGTTGGATAATGTCATCTTGCAAGACTCGAGCATTTATAACGTCACGCTCCTTTGCCGAAATGCGGTAAGGGTGTTGTTTTATGGGCGAGGCGTCGTTATACGTAATTATTCGGTGTTTGGTGATCGGTGTCTGACGAACCTTCGAGGTGGATACGAAGCACTCTTTAAATTGATATAGCAGTTCACGTAGCTCGGTTTGTTGTTGTTCCGAGAGAGACGAGTTGAAATCAACTTTTCCAAGTAGTGAAGTTACGTCGCTTGGTGTCGGTCGAAGCCCGTCGTTGGCTGATGTAGATGCGAAGCATTCAGAAACGTCTGAGATTAAGTAGGCGAAAGCGATGGCGGTGTCACAAAACAGGTGCCGGTACGCGTTACTGAAATTAGTCACAAGTAGGGCAGAGTGTCCGTCATAAAGCGTGACGAGGCTGCGTGCAGCGCAGACACCTTGAGCGAACGAAAGCATCAGGTTGCCTTCGGCGACAACCTCACCATCCCGTAACTTGTCAGACACCACATCAACAAGGGCGCTTGAACGCGGAGGCAACGTGATGCTGTCGGCAGAAACGCGACGCGTGCTGTCACGGATGTCGTCAGGTTTGTCAGAGGATCCGGCTGTCGAAAACGTCACGGTACGCTCTTGAAGATCGATAATAGCGCCATGCTCCCGCAAAAAGTCGACTCCAAGGATTAGGTCTCGGGAACAGTCACGAAGACAGCTGGCGAGAAACGTACGTCCCTGAATGCTCACTCTGATAGTGCACATGCCGACTGAGGTGACTACGTGCCCGCCAGCAGTACGAGTTTGTGCTTCGTACCAAGGCGTTACAACTTTCTTTATGTGTGCTGCTAGTTTCCCGCTTATGATCGAGTAGTCTTCGCCTGTGTCCAATAATGCATTAACGTCGTGGTGACCGTCGACTACCACATGTATATCCAGAGAAAATCTGCTTCTGGCTTTCGTCGCTGTCGTCAGGGAATCGCTCCGTGTCCGTGCTTGCGTCGGTGGGAGGCCTTGCTTGCGTCGAGTGTCAGCGGCCACTCCTGAAGGTCGCTGTCATCAGTTTTCCCGCCTAGGGCTTGGCGAGCGCGCCGGCACCGCTCCTGGGAGGCTCCGAAAATTTAGAGAAGATCCCCTTGGGAATGGGGACCGCGACTGCCGCCGCAGTGGCATCCGCTGCTGTGAGAGGTAATCTTCAATAGCTCTCGGTCTTTCGCCATATCTCGGCCGTGGTGCGTGGACGGTAAAACCCTGTAGTCAGAGGTGACAATAGGGACATTCCCGGTACACATGTCCAGCTTCACCACAGTGGTAACACAGTGGTTGTGTATCCGGTGTGCGCCATATGTCAGATTTTCTGGGAAGCGGCTGTCGATTTTCTAAGTGCTGAATTGGCTGCAGCGAAGGAAGTGCATCATGAGGCATAGGATTATCGAAGCGTGGTGAAGCAAGAATATATCGGCTTACAGTTTCTGCGTATGATGCACGATGTGGCTCCGCCTGGACAGGCGGGACATATCTGGAAGGTGGAACTTGGAGAGCCTGTCGTACTTCGTTTCTGACAAGGCTGCAAATAGACCCTGCAGTAGGTTTGGACTGGCACTGAATCTTTTGTAGTTCGTAGCGCACCACCGATCGAATGAGATCGCAAAGAGATTCAATGCTGATGTTGTTTGTCACACCTCCGATCTGACATATTGCCGAAGCGGCACTCACTTGCCGGTCGTACACAGTAGAGCGCTGCTGCAGCACTTGCTCCATGGTTGTGGCTTCGGTCAAAAATTCCGCCATGGTGTTCGGGGGACAGTGAACGAGGCCAGCGAAAAGCTGCTCTTTCACTCCTCGAATTAAATGACGGACCTTCTTTTCTTCTGCCATGTCGGGGACAGTTCGGCGAAAGAGGCTCGCCATGTCCTCGACGTACATCATGACGCTTTCATTCGGCATTTGGGACGCGACTGAATCGCTCGCTCGGCTCGTTCGCAGCGATTAGGATTGGCCCGACTTGTCAGCAGGTATCGACGAAAGACGCTCCGCGAGGGAAAAGGCTCACGGTTTTCGTACCTAGTACGAGCGCCCTCCTCCAAGCTGAAATACACGTTTCTCATTTCGTCGAAGTCGGTCCAGCCATAGTAATCCGAAACGCGTTCGAACTGGGCCAGCCAGTCTTCGACATCCTTCAAGACGGAACCATGGAACACGTAGCTTCGGCATACGTGGCTTCCACAGCGTATGATGCGTGGCTGCAGCGCTTTCCTGTGCGTTGGAGGCTGCAGCGCCTTCCGTAGCGTTCGGGGGTGTGACAGACATCAACTCGGGAAGAGGTCCACGCTCAGGAGGTAGTCCTCGGAGTCCTCGGCTTGAGTGGGGACAGGTGTTGTCACTGCAGGTACAGGGCTACCTGGAGGCGTTTGGAACATCGGCTGGGGGTTACCCAGCACCGCCACCAGTTGTCACGTGCAACAAAAATTCTTCAACTAGACAGAACTGAGCCGGCGGGGAGACGCACGGAAAACTGGCAAGATGGCTGCTTCAATAATCAACAACTAGCCAGAACACGTGCTGCCCCAGAACATCGTCTTCCATTCTCGCGGGCAGCCATGGCTTACGCTCGCCGTAACTAGCGGCCAAGTGGCAATATATATATATATATATATATATATATATATATATATATATATATATATATATATATATATATATATATATATATATATGTCTTACGAGACCCCGTCCGGTATGGCAGTAACCAGGTTACATTTTTAAATCCTGGTGCATGAGCCAAAGAGACCCAGCCCGCGTGACATACGATGATGATCACTACAATGGTTTTGTGATAGAGTTGAAGATGAAGTACATAGTCAGCGATCACACTATTTTCCTCCTTCGCGAAAGAGGGCAGCAAGTTAGAAAGGGTTATAAGGCCGAATACATGGTTTGAGCGGAACCCTAAGTGGCCAGCTCTCGCGTCGTCATGAAACGCCTGTAAGACGAAGTGGACGAAGTGAGCGAGGAATGACGGGAACCCATTGGTTACCGAGAGGATGGTGAATTTGCCGACATAATGTTCCATCTTCAAGCTTGAAACGGGCAAATTGTCGTCTTAGGCGGCTGTTTAGAGCACGCGATAAGCCAGTGAGCCGATCGATTATTGTGCGGCAGTAGGTATCGGCATGTTGGAGCGAAGCGAGATCTGTGGACGAAAGAAGGTCCGCCGAGGCAATGAACTCTTTCGAACTAGCAGCTGTCTGCTTTGTCACTGAGGTGGGCTGTGATGAACAGATGGAAGGTGACTGTTCGGCGCTTTGCGAGAGCAGGCACGTGACAAAGCGTCGGCATCTTGGTGCTGTCGACCAGACCTATATATGATGCTTTAGTCATACTCTTGCAATCGTAGTACCCAACGGCCAAGGCGTCCCGACAAACTTTTGAGAGACGATAACCAACACAGAGCATGATGGTCAGTCGCTATTGTGAAATGCCGGCCGTATAAATAAGGGCGAAGCTTTTGTACGGACCACACGATGGCGAGACATTCTTGGTCAGTGATGCTGTAATTTCGCTCAATAGGTGAAAGAGTACGGCTCGCGTAGGCCACGACTTGTTCTTCGAAAGCGTGGTTCCGCTGAAGAATGACAGCACCGATGCCAAGTCCGCTTGCATCAGCGTGTAGCAGAGTAGGTGCAGCAGGGTCGAAATGGCGAAGCACTGGCTGTGATGTGAGGCATCGCTTGAGGGTGTGAAAAGCGGCTTCGCAGTCATCCGACCAGACAAAGGGTGCTCTCGTGGTCAGAAGTTTGTTCAGAGGAGCCGCAATAGTAGCGAAATAACGCACAAAGCGGTGGAAATACGACACCAAGTTAAGAAAGCTGCGGAGGTCTTTGGGTGTGGTTGTAGGAAAGTGCAGTACCACGGGAACCTTGTCGGGATCGGGCTCAACGCCCTGTTTACTGACGACGTGACCCAACACCTTGATGCTGTGACTGGCAAACCAACACTTCTTAGTGCTGAGCTGGAGAGCGGCCTTAGCTAAACACGTGAGGACTTCATCTAGCCGTTCCTGGTTCTGTGAGAAGCTGAACAAAAAGATGACAATGTCGTTCAGGTAACAAAGGCACGTCTTTCATTTTAATCCCCGCAGTACCGTGTCTATCATTCTTTCAAATGTGGCTGGGGCGTTGCATAGGCCAAAAGGCATCACATTGAATTCAAAGAGCCCATCTGGCGTAGCAAATGCAATCTTTTCTTTAGCAGACTCGTGCAATTGAATCTGCCAATAACCAGAGCGCAAGTCGAGAATTGAAAAGTACTCGGCACCTTGTAGAGTATCAAAAGCGTCGTCAATGCGAGGCATTGGGTAGACGTCCTTACGAGTAATTTTGTTGAGGGATCTTTAATCAATGCAAAACCGTACCGAGCCATCCTTTTTTTTACTAGTACGACAGGAGAAGGCGATGTGCTTGTCGAAGGCCTGATGACGTTGCGCGTGCGCATGTCGTTGACTTGTTCTTAAGCTTGCGTTCAGAAGCAGACATACGGTAAGGGCGGCGGCGAATGACACGAGATTCGTCGGTATCGATACGATGAGCGGCCACTGTTGTTTGACCCAGACCTTCGGAACAAACGTCGAAGCAAGTTTTGAGCTTATATAATAACGCTAGCAAGGCATCAGTTTGCGATGGGTTGAGATGTTCCCACAAAGTGGCCTTGAGAGCAGGAGATGGATCTTCAGCTGGCATACACTTTGAGAATGATGAAGCAGATGAACCAATGACGACACAAACCGGGGCTTCTTCGGTAATGCTGGCAACAGTGGTCCCCTCTGGCCGAAGTAGTGGTTCTGGCGTCGCGTTGAAGGCGGTGATGCTTGCATGACCACGTGAGAACCGCACCAAATAAGATGCGATGGTGATTGCTCGAAAAATACAGCGCCCGCAAGGAACAACCACAGCGTTACCATCTAGAATGTCTCGTGACTTAATCGTAAGGACACGTTCTTGTCCGGAAGGTAGGAGGAAATCCGCAGCTGTGACAAGGTTAGGCGACGAAAGGTCAGCAGCAGAAGAAAGCTCAGTGTCCGTAATACCAATGATGGGCCGACCACATGAAATTACAGCAGACGCAGCTGACAAGAAGTCCCAGCCTAAGATTATCTGATGAGTACACGAAGACACCACCGCCAATTGTATGAGATGACGGATACCATCAATGAGAACACGAGCAGTACACAATCCGGTCGGACAAATCGGACTGTCATTAGCGCCGCATAACATGGGACCGGAATAAGGAGTTTTCCCTTTACGCAGGCGAAAACACAATTCAAGATCAATTACCAAAATGGCGGCTCCAGTGTCTATAAGGGCATCGACAAAAACACCTTCCACACAAGCAGGCAGTAAATTAGCTGGGCGAGACGGAGGAGTTGTAACGTTTCGACAACAAGCAGTTTCCCCCCCAAAAAACTTCACCTTCTAGTTTTCCGAGTCCAGAGAGATCGGCGCGGGACGCAGAAAGGATGACGTATGCCAAAACGGTGATGGAGAACAGTGGCGAGATGAACGAGAAGGATGAGGTCCAGCTTGAGACCGTGGAGGGGTGGGCGACCGACGGGATGTGGACGGATATGGTGCGGGATCGTATTCATCGGGTCTCGGGGCAAAGTCTCTTTCGTACCCTGGATAACCACGACGTTCATCCTGCTGATGGCGGTGGCAGAAACGGGATATATGACCCCTTATGCCACAGTAGAAGCAAAAGGGCGTGGAGGACGCCATGTAGAATAGTGGGGTGGCCTTCGCACTTGCGTTGCCATCGCAGCCAAATGGTCGCATCCAATTTCCGCAGGCACGGGTGGAACAGGTGCCAGGGCCCGTGATGCAACTTCTGCGTACGAAGGCACCGGAAAGCACACAGGAGACGGGGCATGTGCAGCGCTTGTCATTGATGCCAGTTCGTTCTTGATTATCTCACGCATGTTGGGAGGAGGTGGGCAGACAGACGCAATGGTTGGGTTGCCTGGAATAAGGACATGCAGTTCTTTTTCTGACAATTGTGCGGATAAAAGCTTGCAATTCATGCTGTCCGGTAAAGCGAGCATCGCAGGGGGCATGTGAAAGGCGCATGGAATAAAGCGTGTCCAGGCGTTGGCATGTGGTGGTGACGTCCCGGATGGTAGTTGGGTTCTGGATAACGTGAGCATTGAAGGCCACAGAGTTGATACATTTCAGTAGGTGTCGGATGCGCTCCGCCTCCGTCATGTCATTTTGTGCTTGGCGACAGATAGCCAGAATATCTTCAATGTAGGACGTATATGATTCGTCGTCCCCCTGCATGCGGGTTGCGACCTTCTGTTTCGCTACCAGAGAGCATCCTGCAGACGTGCGAAATACCTGATGGAGATGCCCCGTGAAGGCCGACGGATTGGAGGAGTCGCTCTCGTGGTTGTAATGCCAGGTTTTAGCGACGCCATCAAGGTAAAAAAGAACGTAGCGCAGTTTGTACACCTCGTCCCAATAATTACACACGCTGGTTTCATCATAACTGTCCAGCCATTCTTCGACGTCTTCACCGCGAAGACCGGAAAATACCGGAGGGTCTCGGTGAGAGGTACTCACGGTGTAGTGAAGCCTAAGTGGCTGAGAAGGAGCGGTTGCAGCAGCGGACGCGTTGGGTTCTGCCATCGCTGTTGCTTTAGGACACAACTGTCGACCATACCGAAGCTCCAGGGATGACGGGTATAGCAGAAGGACGTGGGAACTAAAGCACGCACCACCACTTATGAGACCGCGCGACATACGATGATGATCACTACAATGGTTTTGTCATACAGATGAAGAAGTACATAGTCAGAGTTCACTATATATATATATATATATCTATATATCTATATATATATATATATATATATATATATATATATACATACATATATATATATATATATATATATATATATATATATATATATATATATATATATATATATATATATATATATATATATATATATATATATATTAATAATACAATGGCGAAATTTCTTGCAAATAGTGAATATAAGCCATTGTACTATAAGTGGTTCATCGACGACATTTTCCTAATCTGGCATCATAGTGAATCGCAACTTCTTTCTTTCATAGCAGATCTTAACAACGCTCATCCGGCGATTTCTTTTTCGCACTGGTATTCACCTGTGAACATAAGCTTCCTTGATGCCATGGTCACTCTACGTAACGGGAAGCTGATAACTAATCTTTACAGGAAATCCACGGGTAGGCAGCAATATCGTCACTTTAGTAGTAGTCACGCCGAACACAATAAAACTAGTATTCCCTACAGCCAAGCAGTCCGTTTTAAAAGAATATGCTCTGATAGCAGCGAATTTTCCCGCCACAGCGAACAATTTCGGAGCGTGCTCAAAAAACAGAGCTATCCGGCCAGCATATTCTCAGACGCCATCAAACGTGCAGAAGAGCTCGACCGTTCAGACCTGCTGAGTACTAACAAAAGACCCAAAGATTGTTCGCGGACTAATCTAATTTGGACACATGCGGCCTCAGCTCCAAATGTGAACCGTATTTTAAAGAAACACTTCAACATTTTAATACAGAGCGAGCGGCTCAAAGGAATCTTTGAAGAACAACCACGCGTGGTCTACCGACGATCGCGGAACCTTCGTGATTTACTAACCTCATCTAAAACCACGCGTTCACATCATGAAGGCTGCCATCCCTGCAACAAACCACGTTGCAAAGTGTGCGCGCTCATGACGACATCTAAAACAGTTTTAAGTACATCGTCCAGCTTTTCTTTAAAGATAAACTACACATGTGATAGTATCAACGTCATCTATCTTCTCGAGTGTTCAACATGCAAAGCTCAGTACATAGGTCAAACAGAGACATGTTTCAGAATTCGTTTTAATAATCACCGTGCACATGCCGTGAGCCTTCCTAATCTACCACTGTCGAAGCACGTCAGTATGCCTGGCCACGGTTTCGACAAAATTAGGGCCACTATTATTCAGCCCGGTTTCAAGACAAATCACGATAGGGAAGTGAGGGAATCCATCTCGATCCACAAATTTAACACCATTCGTTCAGGTATCAATGAAAACGTAGGAAAGCTCACCTGCCTCGCACTTTAACAACACGACTTCTTAGATTAGTAAAATATTTTAGTGTATATTAAATTGTATATTAGTCAACCGTGGTTTCTTTACTTGAGAACTCTTTTACATGTCATGCCAACTATACCGTGCCCCACGTGTTGATGCACAAGGAAATTTGAAACCTGTATATTCATGCACCCGTTGCATGTCAGTCATGTCAACACAAGGCTCTAACAGATTACCGTTTTTTCCCTTTGATTGTCCTAGCAGCTGTACCGAGAGTTCATCACGTGAGCCTATAAAAGCGGCTGCATTTTATCATACCTACTTACACTGACGAAGGCTACTTATTCTGACGGCCGAAACGTTAGTAAAAACAATTTCCCTTTCAAATGTGCTATCTGCAAGTTCATTCAATATTGAAATTACCCGGACCTGTCGTGCCTTCCCTTCAATATATCTATATATATATATATATATATATATATATATATATATATATATATATATATATATATATATATATATATATATATATATAATAATGCAATGGCCCTTAGCACAGCTAATTTTAGGCGGTGCACTTCTCGTCCGACTACGTTAGACTTGAACTACAGGTTTTCCCGCTCACTTTAATCCAAGAGCCAGCTTAAGTAATCTGCACGCCACTAAACTAATCTGAGTGCCAAACTATTTAATACATGTGCTAAACATTTAATCCAAGCGCCAACATATTTAATTCAAGCGCCAACTCAATGAGGCCGCGGGCCAGTGAGTTTAATCAAAGTGCCACGGTGTTTAATCCAATTGCCAATGACTTTAATTACGGTGCCAGTCAGATTAATCCATGCACAAAAAGCTAAATACGGGGCGTAAAAACAGCAGTGCAAATGAAATGCAGTTCCTACCGTATTAAAGACAGTAGTCGGAAGGTAGAATAAATTATTATTATTTGTATTCGCCGATAGTATTCGTGAAAAAAAATTACTGCCGTCGTTCGCTTGAGCCGTGTTCGGAGTGCTTATACTTTGCTATGTGCAAGTGTGCATAATGAGTGCTTGCCACAGGTAGAATAACTTTAATTAAAGTGAAAGAAAACGCAGGAACATATTACCAAATATTTTACTGCGCAATGAAATTCAGAGTCCGTCACTAAAGCTCATAATTGGTTCGGCACACACTACCACATTACATGACCGGGACAGGTCATATAATGCGAAGGACAAGCTTTGTTTATAGGAGTGCCGGAATACATATCAAGGTATCGAAAACCTGGCCGTGGGCAGTGATGGGTCAAAGGCAGCTACATAATCAAGAAATTAGGAGGCCATCGTGGGGCAGAGTGAATAAGAGATAATTCCAATATGTTTTTGTCCTGAAGTGCACATAAAACGCAAACTGATCATCCTGATGTGGCAATGGAAGTTATATCTTACATTATTGTTTGCTCTTATCTTGTTATTCAAACAAAATTAATGTCTCCAATATTACGAACGGTACTGATTGTTCATTTAGCTTGGTAGTATTGTGACGTACTGGACTAACGTGATGAAACGAACACTGAGGAAACAAAATGATAATAACGCGCATTTGTCCTTGAGCCTGTTTTTTTCTGTACGTGTTTCTTTTTCTTTTACGCGGCATTATGCCTCTCATCGCACATTGGAAGATTGCGCAAATCTTGACAAAGACCGGTCCACCGGTCGATACCATTGGTAATAAAATTAAGACAACCGCCAAGTTGTGTTTCTTCTCTTTCCAAGTACGTTTGGCCTATTGGAAACACTTCTATATATATATATATATATATATATATATATATATATATATATATATATATATATATATATCAAGGAAAGAAGTGTATACTCAAGGGCTCGTTTTTTCGTGTTTTACACAATATTACTGAGGTCTAACAGACAATAATGCCAAAGAAAGTATAGGGGAAGATATTAGACCGAATTGTAATGTAACAAAGAAGAAAAGTGGGTGAAAAGATAACTTGCCGTGGGCAGGATCCAAACCTGCAACCTTCGAATGACGCGTTCGATGCTCTACCACTTGAGCTACCACGACAGCTATCCCCACAGCCACTTTATTGGGTTTATATGTGAATTTAACGTGGGAGTGTCAGTCAGTGCCACCAGTTGCCTTGGCGGCGAGTGTGGCACACTCTTTTGAGCCTGATTGGCGTCACGTAGCAGGTGAACTTATTACGGAAGGTTGCAGGTTCGGATTCTGCCCACGGCAAGTTATGTTTTCACCCACTTTTCTTTTTTGTTACATTACAATCCGGTCTAATATCTTCTCCTATACTTTCTTTGGCATTATTGTCTGTTAGACCTCAGTAATATTGCGTAAAACACGGAAAAACGAGCCCTTGAGTATACACTTCTTTCCTTGATTCATTAACGAGGGTGTCGTACTGGCAGACTTAGTGCCTTTAGGTTGTATACGAGGGACTACTGGTCAGCTGCCCACCCGTAATAAGTTCACGTCTACGTGACGCCAAACAGGCTCAAAAGAGTGTGCCACACTCGCCGCCAAGGTTACTGGTGGCGCTGACTGGCACTCCCACGTTAAATTCACACACACACACACACACACACACACACACACACACACACACACACACACACACACACACACACACACACACACACACACACACACACACACACACACACACACACACACACACACACACACACACACACACACACACACACACACACACACACACACACACACACTCACACACACACACACACACACACACACACACATATATATATATATATATATATATATATATATATATATATATATATATATATATATATATATATATATATATATATAATTATATATATATATATATATGTGGGGTAAGCAAGAGTGCTTACTACTAATTAATATTATTCAAGAAATGCAACATAGCCACAGGTGAGTGTATTTATTAAAACAGAACTGTCTTATAGGACTCGGAGACGCACGTTCACAAGTCATCTTCACGCGAAGTGGCAGCCGCGAAAGATAAATTGTGCTGATCGAAGGCCACGCTGTACACCTGCTGTGTTTTTGCATAAAGTGGCGAGCCGCATCCAGCAGCAAAGAACACCTGCAGGCTGTGCTCGATATTGTCACGTTTGCGATCTGTAGGCCTCTGCGTCACTAGCTTCATCGAGTAGCAGTGGGCATCCAGCAACCGATCGACTGTGCCTACACTAATTTTTACTCCTGGCATTTCTTCCTCCAGGGTCTCCTTTAGTTGCTTTATTTTAAATGTGCAGTTTTTGTCGACAATTCGTCTCAAAGTACTCACGACGTCATGTCCAAACTTTCTTTTTGAACCCCCATCGTGCTTTGATGTTTCTCTGTTGGTAGCGGCAATCGATCTTGCTGTTTTAATGCTGATCCCTAGAGCGTCGGCCAGTTGTTTTAAGTCACCGCCACGCCTGTAGACGTCCACAATCCTTGCCCTGTCGACCATCGATACTCTGCTGCTTCTTCGACGAGGTTGATTGGGGTTCTTAACGTGTTGTCCTCATTTGCATCCTGCCATGAGTTCAAGCAAAGCTATCTTCTCGTCTGCAAATGTGCCCGTATGGAAACACACGTGTTTTAAGCAAACACGCTTCAGCAACACTAAGCGTCATCTGGTACATGAAAACTGAAGTATCTCCTTTGATGCTTTTGTAACAACTTAATTCCACATGAACCTGATTAAATGCCAGTTTTGTATTTTTAAATGGTTATTTCAGATTTCAAGAACGAATGAATGTGATCTGTCGGTCACTGTTCTCACTGGGCTGAGAAGACGACTGCGAAAGCCCCAGCGAACAAGTAGCCAAATGCAGTCTGCTGAGCAGACGACACGAATATATGCTTATGTGATAGTGTACAAGGTTAGCCGGAATTATGCAGTAGCGATGAAATATAAACGAACATGAACTCTATGAGCAAATAGATTTAGTACTCAAATGCAATTACTACTCACAGTTTTTTTTTATATTGAAGCTATGACAACAAAACGTTAAGCGGAAGTAGCGCGGCGCACTTCATTTCTTAAGCGCTATACCATGTATAGGCGAGGGAAAAGTTCTTTCTGTGACGTCATGTTTACGTTATTCTTACATTTATACTATATTGTGTGGCTAACTATGTGTTTCTAGTGCATAGATTAAACTGATTGGCACCTGATATAAAGTCATTGGCTATTGGATTAAACACGGTGGCACTTAGATTAAACTCACTGGCACGCGGCCTGATTGAGTTTGCGCTTGGAATAAATATGTTGGCGCTTGGATTAAATGTTTGGCACATGGATTAAATAGCTCGGCGCTCAGATTATTTCAATGGCGTGCAGATTATTTATGCTGGCACTTAGATTAAAGCGAGCGGGAAAAACAGTAGTTTTGAGACCTAATACTGTCTAAAAGGTGAAATATGCACTTCACTACAGTGTGCATTGTAGAGACCTGCTAGATTCAGCTTCGCCAATTGTAAAGTATTGGCGAAGGGCTGCCCAGGATTTTTTTTTTTGAAGGGTGTAGGGTGTGCAGCAGAACGCCTAACTTTGGCAATTGGTGGTCACTGCGAATGCGTGTATATGTTTTAGTATAGCCTCAAAAGTTAAATTACGAAAACATTTCGCGGTGTAGGGGGTTCAGATTGCCTTCATCTCTGCTCTTTACTTATGGCTTTCTGGTTCTGCGTGCATGTGACACGGTATTTATTTTTTAATCTTACAGCTTTCTGAGCAGAGCTAACTTGCACTAAATCGGCTGAGTTATTCTGAACATTGTAGACGCCTAACCAACGAAGAAAGAGTTAAGAGATAAGAAATCAGTATAAGACACACCGTTTCTGAATTATTTTTGATCTCTCACAAGGGCTTTTGTGAAGCTCGAATTCAGAAGATTGCTGTGGCATACTTCAAGGGCTATGGCATCATGTGCTAGAGATGAATGATGGGCAGGTACGAAGGAATATGCATCAAGAAAACGCGACGGAGGAGCCGAAGCACATAGCAGTTCTTGCGCGCGCCGCGCGGCTCTTTCAGCACTATTCGACTGCAGCGCCGCCACTGCGGGCAACGTGGAAGGATTCAGGCGGCAGGGCGCGGTCCCGCCACTCAACACTTCTAAAACACTCTAGTTTGGTAGTCGTTCTCAATCGCCATGTTAATCGCAATCACGTCGCAATGTTCATCGACTGCGGCACCGCCTAGCGGAATTTGGGAGCGTTCTTTCTAGGATGATAAGAAGGCTGACGCTCACTTGTTAGGCTGTGATAGCCTCAGTGTTAACACGTTAAGAAAAAACGAACACAAACCACTTTGTGTGTTTCTTGCATTAGAAAATCTACCGGGCCGTCTGTGACGCGATAAATCTACTTGGTTCTCGCGAGAAGCAAAGTTTCCGTGAAAATACGTAGCAACTCGGGCGTTGGAGTACATATATTAGATTTTCGCAAGATGTTACCATCTGACCTTTACATTTGAAACTCACCTTGTTTTACGTGCGTATAGCATTCGTCAGTGTTTTTGTAGTGCATGAATCCTTTAATATTCATCGTACGGGGAAAGTAGCGCAGGGTCGCCATTTGTTCTTTCGGACCTTCGCCAACTGCGCCGCTTGATTTTTACGTTAGTTGATAGATGACAGCACAATGCCAACAATTCGTTTTTTTTTTGCCGTAGAGGTGTATCGAGTGGGCATTCCCATACCTGTGGTACGGGGTGGCTGTTTTAGTGACGCAGAACTTGCACTGTGGTGCGCATGTGTCGGGATCTATCTTGGAAAGTATGTATGGATTGGGGTAAGACTAGGTATGCAGGCGACGCCATGCTACCTGAGATTCTTGACTGAGCTTTGACGCCAAGAGCCGATGTTTCCGTCTTTTGAGTCTTTGATGTTCTAGAATATCTGTGTATGTTAGAAACGGGTCTATACGCATAGCCGAAGGTGGGTGCGATATGCCGGGATCGGAGGTCCGGAAGAATAATTCTCGGGACGAGGCATGGGCGAGCTCATTGCCTCTAACTCTGCAGTGGCCGGGTATCGATATCAGCTGTTTCCATTCGCCCTCTGAGCGTGAGGACGAGAGTTGTGTAAAAAGTCGATGCGCAATGGGGCCTATGTAGCCTTCACACAAAATTCGGTAGGCTGCTTTTTAATCTGTTGGAACGAAAGTGAACCTTGGGTTTCCTACGGCGAGCGAGGACGAGAGAGGAAGAATAAAACATTTTTTCTCTTAACCGTCATGTAGCAGGGCGGTCGCTTTTCATTTCACTGGGCACATGTTCACCGAATAAATAGCTTCGTGTTCCACAGCCCGACGGTTTCTTCTAAACCGTCACGACCACGTGACAATGTATAGGTTATGAATCCATCAATATTGTATTAACAGCTCCATACAAGAACAGACAAACAAAGAAAAAAACGGGGCTTGTTAAAGAACTTATATCAGATGGGGGATATTTCCAGAGCACTCCACTGAGGCGTCTATCCTTATCTTGGTTTTGGGACGTGAAACTCCGGATTTTACTATTTTTTTGCTGTGCGGTTATGATATCGTAACGCATAGGTCACTTTTTTTTCAGTATATGTTTCAGTTGCGCAGTAGGCGCCCGTATTTTTTTTTTGACTGCGGGATGTCGCGTTTATTGGTTAAACAAGATTTAAAAACAGAGCGCAGACAAGGAACGAACTTAGCACAAACTCTGTACATGTTCTAAGGCACGATGAGGAAGTAAGGGAAACCACCCCCCCCTACCCCCCTAGTTATTTAAGAGGGGTGGGGAGGCGTTGCGACGAATCCGCTTGCCTGAAGAGAACTCTGGGCACACCTGAATGCGTTCCCTTTTTGTGTGTCCTGTGATATTACGCGCTTTTCTTTAGTTCGTCCTTGTCCAATCGCGCTATACGTGAAAATTAACAGTTATACGGACTCGCCAAATTTGTCCTCCTAATATTGCACACACTGAGAATGCTTTCTAATCGATAATTGACCTATCTTGAATTGCGCAAACTTCAACACGGACGCTTTTATTTCGTGTACGAGACCTCCATTTCCTTCATGTCTGCAGGTCTGGATAGCGCTGGGCTTCAGCCTTCTTGTACTCGGCCTGATCATGTCTCTGGCACCCGGTTCTTCACAAGCTTTTGCCTCCAGGCTGGTGGAAACTATACTGAGCCACACACGGAGCATGCATCTTCAAGGTATACGTGCAACCAATCAGCGAAGACTTCATTCTTGATTCCTTCTTTGCTCAGCTCACTTGAAGTATAGGGCATGGTTCATCTTGGACGTAATGTTAGATTCCGCCCATCAAGCGACATGCACGGAAAGTAAACGTTGCTACGTGTCTTGGTGATTTTGAAGCATTTTCTCCGTTCTGTTGGAAACTGGTCAGATGGCAAAGGAACCCGCAAATTTTGGTCCAGCCAAGTTTCGCGAAGTACCACGGGGATCATATTGATTGATATGTGGGGTTTAACGTTCCAAAACTACCAAGTGGTTGTGAGACGACGCCGTAGTGGTGGGCTGCGGAGATTTCGACCACCTGGGGTTCTTTAACGAGCACCCAAATCTGAGCACATGGGCCTACAGCATTTTCGCCTCCATCGAAAATGCAGCCGCCGCAGCCGGGGTTCGATCCTGTGACCTGCGGGTCAGCAGCCGAGTACCTTAGTTGCTAGATCACTACGGCGGGACCACAGGGATTATAAGTTACTGCGTTATATGCAATATTCGTAGTAAAAGTAGACCCAAACATCAGCACTAACAGGTAGGAAATCTGGCTGGGGCCTAACTCATATATCAAAAACAAAGTATTGTAGGCTTCAAACACACCATATTGAAGATAATGCGATACAGGTTCCTTTTAGCATTTCCAACTTAACAGAACGAAATACGAGAAGGTAAAATCGCAACAGAACAAAATTTGCTTGACAAAACAGGCCTCCATTCACTTTTTTAACGAAAGTATGGGAACAAAGTTCCAACCGCATTATAATGTCGCAGCCACATCGAAGATACCTCTGCTATTATATTGTCTTCACATAATTGTCTTGCTTTCCATGAAACCTCGAAGGTTTTGACCCTCACACAAACCGAATATTTCTTCCTTACAGCCGACATCGTGGTAATGCGGTCGTTTTAAGTATTGTCATCAAAAACGTCATTCTAATAAAGCGTCATCGACAAAAATTCTTAGTTCACCATAGCCAATGATTCGCTATACCAGTTTTTGTCATAAGAAGCTTCAACTGTATGCAAACTTGAAGGCCGGCGTCATTTTTACCTCGAAGATAATGAATTTTTTGTTGTGCCGTGGGGCGTGGCCTTAAAACTATAATCACTACAAACCGGCCCGCCCTCTCTTCGTCCTCTTTATTTGCTGCTTTGCTCCCAAGAAACAGGCGCCTATTGGTTCGGCCGCCAGACCAATAGGCCCAGGAGGCAATAACTCCGATGGGCGAGAAAACGAATGCAGAGAGATAGAGATGGGGACAAGAGAAGAATAGAGAACTTGAAAAAAAATGGAGAAAAATAAACTGAATAGAGAAAGAGATAGAAAGATATAAAACTAGAGAGAGAGAAAGGGAAGTCACAAAGGAAGGGAGTGAAAAAATTAAACGAAAAGAAACAGACACAGAAACTGAGAAAGAAAAAAAATTGACAAAGCAAGCATTACCTTCTACAGTGCTTCTAATATAGCCTTATATCGCATCAGATCGAGGATTGCGGGAAGAAGTGACGGGGAGAGCACGGGAAATGAGGTGGTGAAAGGGTGAAGCCCAAAGCAGGGCCTCTTATAGTTTATAATAATAATAATAATAATAATAATAATAATAATAATAATAATAATAATAATAATAATAATAATAATAATAATAATAATAATAATAATAATAATAATAATAATAATAATAATAATAATAATAATAATAATAATAATAATAATAGTAATAATAATAATAATAATAATAATAATAGTATCAATAATAATAATAATAATAATAATAATAATAATAATATTCGTTCATCTTTGACGTCCCAGACCCACCATATGATTATGGTAGACGCCGTAGTGGAGAACACCCGGAAATTTTGAGCACCTGGGGTTCTTTGATAACACACTTATATCTGAGCACACTGGCCTCTAGAATTTTCGCCTCCATCGAAAATGCGGCAGCCGCAGCCGGGACTGGGTCCCGAGACTTACGGGTCAGCAGCCGAGTGCCTTTTAGCCGCTAGACACCGTGGTGGTGAGCCTAAAGCTGTTTGAGAAACGATTGGTGATGGACTTGAGATTGAGGACAGCGCCACCAGTTGCAGCCCTTTCTCGGTCTTAACCACTAATCGTTCGAGAAGCGGTGTGAGCCATGCAGTTAGACCATCATCATCATAATTACCATCATCATCATCATCATCACCACCACCACAACAACAACAATCGTCATCATCATCATTCTCGGTCTTCGCACGACTAGTGCATAGGCGCCCGATTTCTTTCGTTTTATTCAAGTTCGTTAAAACACGACCGACGTCATGATTGATGTTGCTGCGTATGTAGCGACTCTTTCTTTTTTTTGACGCGCAGCCAACGATGGCTTGCCCCGACCGCCGTCATCCCGCGTCGTAGTGGCCACCTGGTGGCTGGCCATGCTTGTGTTCTCCAGCATGTTCACCGGCAAGATGAAGGCAGGCCTCACGGTGCGCCACAAGAGCGGACACCGGTTCGACTCGGCCGCGGAGCTGGCCGCCCGCGAAGACGTCCGCGTCTACATGCTTCGCGGTCCGGCTTATCCGCTGCGGCTCGCGGTGAGTGGAGAAAGGTAATGATGACATCACAGGGTGACGGCATATCTGACGACATGCTTACGCTGTTGCCATGGAACTTTCGATGAGATGTCGTCCAACATACATGAAATGGAGGATTACGGGATCCTCAACCGTCTTTTCTTATAGCTCTTTTTCTTTTCATCGTTGTTCGTGTTGATATCACGGCCCCGTGATGTCCTGTCAGGTCTCGCAAAACCTCGAGATTCTTTGACTCGATGAGACATACAAGGCTGGATAAAAATATTACGCTACGCCTAATGGGACCAAATAAGTAAGGGAAAACACATGTCACCAAGTGGACACTGCAAGCGCAACCAGTATTTTAATCATGCAAAACTAACTAGCCCAATACCAGAGAAAGTATATGGGATGTTATTGGAAGTCATTCTAATGTAAAAGTTAAGAAAGAATAGTGGACTAAAAGCTCTGTCCACCGGAGAGATCCCAACCTGCGACGAACATGCGACGCGTCTGAATCCGCACCATGTAACGCGTCCGATGCTCTAACACTGAGCTATGGTGGCAGTCATCCCCCGTCCACATTATAGGGCATATATGTGGATTCGAACGTGGAAATGTCAATCAGCGCCAGCTGTCGCGGAAAGGGCGATAGTGGAAAACTCTTTCTGGCCTGTTTGGCGTATCGTAGTACGTGATCTTAATACGAGATGGCAGCTGACCAATGTTTCCCCGCATACCAACTCAAGGCATCAAGTCTGCCAGAACCTGAGCTGGCGCTGACTGGCGCTAACCCGTTTAAATGCACTAATATACCCTATAAAGTGGACGGGGCGATGACCGCCATTGTAGCTCAGTGGTAGAACATTTGACGCACTATTCCAAGGTCGCAGGTTTGGATCCTGCCGGTGAAAAGTTATCCTTTCATCCACTTTTCTTTCTTCACAATTAAATTACCATTGCTTAATGCAAATACCACTCTCTATACTTCCCCAATAGCAAGTATTTTAATCATACAAAGCTAACCAGCCCAATATCTCCCTTTGCTATTACACAAAGGTTTGGTCCTCAAAAATTTACGCTATGCGAACGGCGTCAAACGCAGCTGTCGCCGAACATTCACGACAAGCAGGTGTAGCGCAAGCTGAAGCCCGGTTCGCTGGTCCCGTACCACCGCCTGTGGTCGGACCACGCGCTCGACCAGGTGGCGGCCGGCAAGGCGGTCATCATCGGCGACCGCACCACGCTGCTGTACCACGCGTCCAAGGTGTTCCACCGGTACCCGAACCACGAGTTCTACATGGGCAAGGAGCGCCTCTTATCGCACCCGCTGGTCGTCTACTACAACCGGCAAAACGTGCGATTCATCATGAAAGCCTGGGAGCGACGGTGAAAGAGAAACAACATTTATTAAAGAAAAGAAGTGGTTCATCGTGGGTGGGGCTCTTCTTACACTTCAATACAGCCATCTCACATATCATCTCACATATTTTTACCATGTATTCATCATATACAAGAGCGTGGCTATTCTAAGGACCATTCTTTCGGGTATGCGCCACCGGTGGCTGCATACACCACCGGAGAATGAACAGACCCACACCATGAGGAGAAGATAACGGCGCGATCGTTCATTATACCTTCAGAGGCTGTTTAGTGGTCTTTGGAAACTCCCAAGGTCCGAGCATGAGAAGATACGTGGATTGACTTCCCACATGTTATCAGGAAAGCTGCGTATTAAATAGAGTACAACTCAGATCCATGATAGCACAATTGATGTGTTACCGACACCGGCCAACCCGCTTTTCTCTAATGATAAACCCTTCTAAAAGTTCCTTCGTCGCCTGACACCTATTCTCGCCAAGCAATCCAACGCACACCCCCCTTCTTTTATTATATTTTTTTGTTGCGGGTGATCAAAACTTTCGCTATTTTTTGCAACCAATAAAAATGTTGTGAATTCCCTTTCAATGTTTGCTCTTTACGCGAACTTTAACGTTTTGAGCCTTTTGAGCCATTTATTCGTTACAGCTGCTACCACGGATGGCTTTCGTGTTTTCTGTTTCGTGATACAGCGAGTAAATGTAAACTCGCACTGAGTTCGTCACAAAAGACATTCTTTATATCAGTGTTCGTTGTAATGAGGGTCAAGTGTATTTCGCGGTGTGAATACTTGCTACAAGTGAACGTAATCTTGGATTATTTGACCCCGCAGGGGCGCCTGCGCAAGTAGGCGTTTGGTGTGTAGCGACACCACGAACCCGAGCTAACGGGGGAGTTTCTACTCCCTCCCACGCCTAGCCGTGCGTGGCTTTGCCGTGCCCGGGGAAAAGGGGATCCTGGGGGTTCAGCTGACGCTGGGTGATTGGACCTTTAAGGCCCCCCAGCAGAGGCAACACACCTCTTTGGCCCCGGCTTCACGTAGACGGCACCCCTGGGCTGACCCACCCAGGGGAAATCGGCAGTCGCCTTTTCCTATCTCTCTCTCCCTACATCTTCGTCTTTCTTACTTTTTTAGCTTTCCTGTCTACTTCTCTCTTCTGTTTACTTCCAATTTTCCTGGCGGCAAGGGTTAACCCTGTGCAAATAGCCTACCTTGGTCTAGGCGCATTGGGTTATGGCAGTGTTGTACGGCTGACGTCTGCAAGCTTTCAGCACCTGCAAACTTGCAGCGTCCCCTTGTTGGGCTCCGTGGTGGGTGGCCGCCAACGCTGCTGAACAAAAATAAGACCGGCATGCATGGAGCATTCCCTCAACTGTCTGATCGTACCGGCCTAAAGCGGGTACGCACCGACGACATAAATTTCTTCAACCAGCCAATAGAAACTTTTCCCCACTACCACGTCATTCACTGTGAAAAAACCGGAAAGCAAGCCAGGACCGTATCTCCTTTCGTAGTTGCCAGGTGTCTTACTGAAACTCTCGGGGCTGGATACAAAGTAACGAAGATGGCTAGCGGAGATCTTCTCCTAGAAATTCGGGACAAAGCACAATTTGTGAAGCTAGACAGCCTCTCAACGTTTGGTGACGTACCGATCACCGTAACACCACACAGATCCATGAACATCACTCGCGGAGTGGTATCAGATGCAGACCTACTTGAACTCACCGAAACTGAACTTTTGGAAGGGTGGAAGAGCCAAAACGTCACTAATGTACAGAGAATTATCATCAGAAGAGATAATAAGGAAATACCGACGAAACACTTAATACTCACGTTTGCATCCAGTAAACTACCAGATTCTATTCAAACAGGGTACACCAAGGCATCTATCAGGCCGTATATACCAAACCCTCGTCGTTGCTTCCAATGCCAGAGGTATGGCCATGGCTCTAAAACCTGTCGTGGTCGCCAGACCTGTGCACAATGTGGAGTCCTAGGCCACGTGTCTGAGAACTGCAAACAACCGCCACACTGTGCAAACTGCGAAGGAAACCATGCCGCATATTCACGCTCCTGCACATATTGGAAAAAAGAAAAAGAAATAATTACATTAAAGGTAAAGGAGAACATAACATTTAAGGAAGCACGGCGAAGAGTCGCTCCATTCTATGGACCTACATACGCTGATGCGGCGCGTCAGGGGGAACCGCCGCACCAGCCTTCGCCACTCCTTCGGCCCGCGCATACCGAGCCGACGGTTGTGGCACCTGCCCCCAAGGCGGCTGTAGCCCAGGCTACACCGCCTACTCCCAAACAGAGACCGGAGACTCCAGAGTCCTCGGGTCTCAAGGCCTCCCCTCACCAGGCGAGGCCCGTAATCCGAACTAACAGCCCGCATGTGCGGGCATCCAGTGCCTCCGAGGAGGCAATGGATACGTCGGCGCCCTTGGTGCCGAAAGAGCGGCGTGGCTCCTTGGAGCGCGCCAAGAAAACGAAAAAGCAAATAACAGGGCCCGGGCCCGGTGACGGCCCTGTTAAGTGAACTCAAATTCCATGTCTAAACAGCCACTCGCTTTTCGTACACACAGCACTATTTTACATTCACCATGAACACTCAAATTATACAATGGAACGTCAGGGGCCTCCTCAGGAACCTTGACGACATCCAAGAACTCTTACATGAACACTCGCCAAAAGTGCTGTGTGTACAAGAAACACACCTTAATTCAAAACACACAAAATGTCTTCGTAAATACGTTATTTTTCGAAAGGACCGAGATGATGCCATGACATCATCCGGAGGTGTTGCCATTATAGTAAATCAAGGAATTGCATGCGCGCACTTACAACTCCAAACATCCCTTGAGGCAGTGGCTGTTCGAGCGGTTCTTTTTGATAAACTGATCACAATCTGCAGTATTTACATTCCTCCTAGCTATCAGCTGCAAAAACGTGATTTATACTCTTTAATTAATGAACTTCCGGAGCCCTATGTTCTTCTTGGAGACTTCAATGCGCATAGCAGGCTATGGGGTGATTCTCGGTATGACGCGCGAGGTCGACTGATCGAACAGTTCCTTCTCTCGTCGAGCGCGTGTCTCCTGAATCGAAAAGAACCAACCTATTATAATCTCGCTAATAACACCTACTCTTCCATAGACCTAAGCATAGCATCTCCATCTCTTGTGCCTCTGCTCCAGTGGAAAGTCGTTAGTAATCTGTACGGAAGTGACCACTTTCCCGTAGTTTTGAGCACAACTACAGCAACTGAGTGTACACCCCGTGTTCCCAAATGGCTCATAAACAGAGCCGACTGGGAACGGTTTCTTACCCTCGCTCGTATAGATTGGAGTGACATATGTACTTTAAGCATTGATGTTGCTGTCGACTACTTGACAGCTTTTTTGATTGATGCTGCAACAAAATGCATCCCACAAACAAATGGGCACCCAGGAAAACGGCGTGTGCCATGGTGGAACTCTGAATGCCGAAACGCGCGCAAACAGCAAAACAGAGCTTAGAGGCTGCTTCGGAACTCACCGACAGCCGAAAATCTTGAAACCTTCAAGAAAGTAAAGTCTCAAGGCAGGAGAACGCGTCGTAAGGCCAGAAGAGAAAGCTGGCAGAAGTTTTTGTCAGGGATCAATTCATACACACAGGAGGCTAAAGTCTGGAACATGGTCGGTAGGATAGCAGGAAAACAAGTACACACACTTCCACTCGTGGACACTCGGGGTGATACCTTGGAAGATCAGGCAAACTTCCTCGGTGCACACTTCGAACAAGTGTCCAGCTCATCTCACTATACTGACACTTTCCAAAAATACAGAACAAGAATAGAAAAGCAGAAACTTGAACACAAATGCACGAGATCCGAGGCATATAACCAAGCTTTCAGTCTAGCTGAGCTGCAAATGTCTCTAAACTCCTGCAGTACTTCTGCCCCAGGTACTGACCGTGTGGTGTATGAAATGTTAAAAAACCTACCAATCGAAACACGAAAAACCTTACTTTGTTTGTACAATGCTATCTGGTTTTCTGGCGCTATCCCTGCCTCCTGGAAAGAGGCTATTATTATTCCCATTTTGAAAGAGGGCAAAGACCCTTCTTTACCCTCGAGTTATAGGCCTATAGCACTTACAAGCTGCTTGTGTAAAGTCTTCGAAAAAATGATAAACTGCCGACTTGTACATTTCCATGAAACAAATAATTTGCTCGACCCATTTCAGTGCGGGTTTCGAGAAGGTAGATCCACCACAGACCACCTTGTTCGTATCGAGGCACAGATCAGAGACGCCTTCGTCCATAAACAATATTTTCTCTCTGTGTTCCTCGATATCGAAAAGGCTTATGATACAACATGGCGTTTCGGCATTCTAAGAGACCTGTCCCACCTTGGCCTGCGCGGAAGAATGTTTCACATAATCAAAAGTTACCTGTCAAACCGGACATTCCGTGTCCGAGTGGGCACGGTTCTTTCCCAAACATTTGTTCAGGAAACAGGCGTGCCACAAGGTGGTGTACTTAGCTGCACACTTTTTCTCATAAAAATGAATTCCTTGCGCTTGTCCATCCCTCGCAATATGTTTTATTGCACATATGTCGATGTCGTCCAGCTTGGCTTTAGGTCTTGCAATCTGCCATTGTGTGAGCGGCAGGTTCAGCTGGGTTTAAATAAGGTCTCCAAATGGGCAGATGAAAACGGATTTCGACTTAACCCACAAAAAAGCACGTGTGTTTTGTTCTCTCGAAAGAGAGGCATGCACTCGGAACCTGACATTCGACTGAACGGGCAACGTCTGTCCGTGAAAGCCGAGCATAAATTCTTAGGCCTAATCTTGGACAACAAGTTGTCCTTCGTGCCGTATATCAAGTATCTAAAAACAAAATGTTTAAAAGCCATGAATGTTTTAAAAGTGTTGTCACGTACTACTTGGGGTAGTGATAGGCAATGCCTCATGAACCTCTATAGAAGCCTCATTCGCACCCGCTTAGATTATGGGGGCGTTGTTTATCAGTCAGCGACTACAAGTGCCTTGAAGATGCTGGACCCCGTACACCATTTGGGCATCCGCCTTTCTACGGGTGCTTTTCGCACCAGCCCCGTAGAAAGCCTTTATGTTGAGTCAAATGAGTGGTCGCTTCATCTGCAAAGAACCTACATGTCCTTTGTATATTTCCTGAAGGTGAAAGCAGACAAGAGGCACCCCTCATACTCTACTATTAATGACTTGTCGAGCTCCATTCTTTTTCAAAACAGGCCTTCAATGAGGCAGCCCTTCTCAGTTCGCCTGAAGGGTCTAGCTGAGGACACTGGAGTGTCACTCGAACACAGTTTAATGGCTCCTGTAGCATACCCGCCACCGTGGCAGTGGCAGACTATAGATTGCGATGTGTCTTTTTTAGAAGTTACTAAACATGCGCCTATTGCCCATATTCGAACATACTTCTTGGAACTTCAACACAACTACACACGTCCTGAGTTTTTTACAGATGCCTCTAAGTCTAACTCCTCTGTGTCCTACGCTGCTGTTGGCCCTTCCTTTTCGGATGCTGGCCCTCTACATCCACGCACAAGTATCTTCACAGCGGAAGCTTACGCGATACTTGTGGCAGCTAAACACATAAAACAATTACAAATACAAAAAGCAGTAATTTATACAGACTCCCTCAGTGTAGTAACGGCTCTGCACACTCTTAAAAAACACAAAAACCCAGTCCTTGTCTCACTTTACTCCATTTTATGCACCTTCTACGCACTCAACAGACATGTTTTGTGTGCTGGGTGCCAGGGCACCGTGAGATTCAAGGCAACGTGATGGCGGATCAACTTGCTGCATCCGCCCACGAAAGCACCGCCATTACACCGACATCAATCCCGGCCCTTGATCTTAAGCCGTCTCTCAAACGAAAACTCAGGGACTACTGGCAGAGCAAGTGGGATACACACGCACAAAACAAACTACACGTTATCAAGCCACACCTTGGCCATTGGCCACCAGTAACAAAATCACGTCTAACAGAGGTAACACTAACAAGACTCAGGATAGGACACATATACACGACACACACACATCTTTTTTCCGGTGGTGATCCACCATTGTGTGATAAATGTGGTGAGGCATTAACAGTTCTTCACGTTTTAATTCAATGTAAACATTTAGACACTCTAAGAAGACAACACTTCCCACTATCCTACCGACAACATATACCTTTACACCCTGCAATGTCCGTCGGTAGGTAACCGCTTTTTAGTCACAAATCATTATTAGCGTTTTTAAAGGAAATTCATAATTTTCATATCATATACCCAGGCATACCGTAGCACGGCCTCTCTAGAGAGGTTTTTGCTGCGGTGGCTACACAGGAAAGCACTTGCCTCACGGCCCTTGCACGCAAGGGTACTAACGTGTGAGGTACTTGTGCTAAAGCCATACATGTGCACCATCGTTTTTCATTATCACGAACTTTTGTCACCTATTCACACCATGCACACCTTTCACGGCATAGTCATGCTTTTATTACTGAGAATCATTGTACGTTGCATAAATGTGATATAGGGTCAGTTGTCTAAGGCCAACAGAAGAAACGAGCGACTTCTTCGTGATTCCAGGTATAGTAAAAGACACAGGTGGTTTAGGCAGGACCCATGGAGGCACTGCAGGGGCATTTGGCGGAGAAAACTTTGATGGTATAGTGTTTTCATGCCGCGATATTGCTCTTGAGAAACTGCAATCTGGGTGGGTGGCGGGTAGTACTGACAGTGGGTACTGTCTGTGTCTGCTCAGCAATCGGAGGTGTACTCTAAGTGGCTCGCAGAGCATGTATACACTGATGGGACAAGCCCGAGCCTCTGCGATTGTCCCATTTGTTGAAGTACAGCGCGGTAGCCCCAAGTATCTTCGTAAGCATTGAGCTTGAACACTCTCTAACGTCTTCACACAATTAGGTCTCATATTGGAGAGCACCGGCATGCTGTATCGAATGTATCCCACAAATAGAGCATTGTACAATCGAAGTAGCGATGATTATGATGGGCCCCATCTTGCTCCTGCTACGTGGCGAAGAACGAGAGCAAAGCTCTTCAATTTAGATTTAAGTACTGCGACATGCCTCGTCCACGATAGATCTCTGTGTACGACAACCTCAAGGAACTTGTGGTGCGATACAGCAGGTATCGCTGTCCCATTAATAAACATCGGGTATTTCGACATATGCTTGCGCGTGAATGCAAGCACTGCGCATTTGTCGATTGAGAGAGTGAGCCCCTGACGTCGTAGATATTTGTATGTGATCATCACTGCACGCTGTAATCGAGCTCGGAATTGCGGACGAGTAGTTCCGGATGCCCATATGCATATGTCATCTGCGTATGCACTGATCTTAACCGTGCTGGGAAGTTCTGCTGCTAGGCCGATCATTGTGACATTGAATAGGATCGGGCTGAGAACTCCTCCTTGGGGAACACCACGATGAACCTTATATCGATCGGTGTCTCCGTGATTTTTCGTCATGTAAATGGTGCGGTCCCTAAAGAGAGAGAGAGAGAGATAAATAGAGAGGAAAGGCAGGGAGGTTAACCAAGCTTGGCTCGGTTGGCTACCCTACACTTGGGGTGGGGAAAAAGGGGAATAATAGAACGAAAAGAGACAAAAAAGAAGAGGAGTAAGAAAGAGAAGCATAAATAGTCAGCTCGAAACTACACAGCACGGCCTCGCACAGTTATTTCACAAGCGGTCGTGAAGTTTGGTGTTCCTTAAAAAGTACAAGAGGGCTTTCGTGGCTTTGCGCGTATGGGAAGCCGTCGGCCAAGGTCCCAGGATCTTCTCTTCTGTAAGCGGCCGTGAATCCAGCTGACAGAGCTTGGCTTCCATAATACGTCGTTCGGTCTGGTATGCTGGGCAATGACATAGAATGTGCTCAAGCGTTTCCTCGCAGGCGCAGATGTTGCATGCCGAAGTGCTCGCCATTCCAAGGAGACGACAGTACGAATTCGTAAATGCCACGCCCAACCTCATGCGACACAGTAAAGTTTCAGCGCATCGTGGGAACCCGGATGGCAAACGAAGTTGCAAGTTAGGGTCGATCGAATACAGGTGCGTGTTGGAGAAACCCTGCGTATTCCATTGTAGGAGAGATATACGGCGAGCAAGTGATTGTAGTAGCCTTGCAGCGTCCGTTCTCAAGAGTGGTATGGGCGTGCGCTGGTCTTGGTCATGAGCCGATCGAGCAGCTTCATCTGCGCGGTCATTGCCAACGATTCCGCAATGACTCGGCAACCACTGAAATACAATATCGTGACCTTCCACGATCGCTTCGTGGTAGTCGTGCCTTATCTGATATACTGATTGTTCATGTAGCCCGTGCTGCAGAACAAACCGTAGTGACTGTAAGGCTGAGCTGGAGTCGCAAAAGATGGCCCATTGGTTAGGTTCCTGGTGAAGAATGTACTTTACTGCACCTTGAAGTGCTGCGAGCTCTGCTGCTGTCGACGTCGTGGTGTGAGAAAACTTGTACTGAAGCAACACATTTTCAGATGAAACAACCACTGCTCCTGTGGAGCTGTTGGAATTAGTGGAGCCATCGGTGTAAACATGTATGCGGTCGAAGTACCTTTCGTCCAACAGACGCAAAGCCAGTTGCTTCAGGGCTAGCGTTGACATGCGTGCCTTCTTAAAGATTCCAGGAACTGATAAGCGCACGTCAGGTTGACGAAGACTCCATGGCGCAGTTGCTGAATGCATGGCAAGTTTGAAGCCAGGCGGTAGTATGTCCTGATGTTTTGTCACGTTACCGCAGTACGAAGAATGGGGCCTCCGAGCTGTCAAACACGCTAAATAATGTGACGGTAGCCGTGATAAATGCCGAATGTGCGCTCTGAGCGTCATAGATTCTTAGGCGTCATCGTAGATCATGACCTAACCTGGAGCCCGCATGTCACATACCTGAAGAAAAAGCTCATTGGCATTGAGAATGTATTCAAGTTCGTCGCCGGAAAATCATGGGGCCCATCCGTGCACTCCATGTTGCAGCTTTATACAGCCCTCTTTCTCGGAACTCTCCGGTACAGCCTTCCGGTCCTGTCCAACACGTGCAAGACTAACATCCGTGCACTGCAAAGCGTACAAGCCCAAGCACTTCGGACATGCCTTGGCCTTCCAAGATGCTCATCGACAGTGTCAACTATTGTTATTGCACAAGAACAACCGGTCACAACGCGGTCCCTAAGGTAGCTAAAAATCCAAGCGTACAGTCGTCCACCGATGTCGAAATCTTTCAGTGCGTCAAGAATCGCATAATGCAGCACATTATCGTAGGCACCCTTAATGTCTAAGAAGGCCGCCGCCACTAGTCTGCGTCGGCTTCTTTCCTCTTCAACGCTGGTGATCAAGTCAACCACACCATCAATGGCAGATCGGCCTCTTCTGAAGCCGTTCATAAATGCAGGAAAGCAGTTGCTCCTCTCTAGAAGCCACTCTAATCTTGACAGTACCATTCTTTCCATCACTTTTCCGACGCAGCTGGCTAAGGCGATTGGTCTGCAGGAGGAAAGTGCATATGGACACTTCCCCGGCTTAGGCAATGCAATAATGCGACTGCATTTCCAATGAGCTGGGACTTCTCCTGACTCCCTTGAGGTGTTATAATGAGATAACAGGATACGTCGTGTTTCTGTATCAAGATGGTTGAGCGCAGCATACGTGATTCCGTCAGGTCCTGGTGCCGATGATCGGCGGGAGGCAGAAATCGCAGCGTCAAGCTCATGCATTGTAAAACGCACATCAAGGCGCTCGTCAGACGATGGAGGCGCAGCGGTAGTAAGAGGCTCATTAATGGCAAGACCATCAGTGGTGTCCACGATGAGGCTACAGTATTCACTGGCTATCTCAACTTCTGTCCGTCCCTGATGTAGAGCAACAGCTTGAAATGGTTGACGTTGTTGGGAAGTTGTCTGCAACTTCGTACCACCTGCCAGATCTTAGATAGAGGTTGCCTGGGGTCCAGATATCCACAGAAATTTCTCCAACGTTGCCTGTCAATCTTGTCAAGTTGCCGAAGAACATGTCGTTGAGCTAGACGACGGGCGGAAAGGTCTGAAGGCGACTTCGTTCGTCTGTATCGGCGTTCAGCACGGCGACGGATTGCACGAAGGGCCTCGTATTGGGAGTCAACTGCTGATCTCTGCATCGGTAGGTTAACCTGTTTGATTGTGTCACGCAGTGAAGAAGCAATGATGTTCTCTACCTCGGATGGATCAGTCGTGTGCTCACAGCCAGACTTGGCAGATGCCTTGAACAGTGTCCAGTTGGTTTCGCCGCACGCGTGTGTGCGTGCGGCGAAACCACCTGAACTGAACATAGGTTGGAAGGTAGTCACTGCCGCGAGTGTCCAAATCTGTGCACCAACATGCGGAAGACAGGAGGCTTCTGGAAACGAAACAGAGGTCGAGGCAGCTGCTGTAGGACGTTCCACGAACGAATGTAGGTGATCCGTCGTTGAGTACGCTTAGTCCATAGTTGCATATAAAATTGGCCAAATCCCTTCCGCGATAATTCGTTGTAGTGCTACCCCAGAGAAGATGATGTGCATTAAAATCGCCGATCACAATGTGTGGCCTTTGTGCTGCTTAGAGTATGGTCCCCAGGTGGAAGCAGTCCATCTGTGCGCTTGGGTGTATGTATCCTCCTATTACTGAGAATGTCCGATTTTTAGGTGTTATAGTTAGGCTCACGTAATCATTGCTGGTATGCGACGCGACTTCATGTCTCAAGAACGTCAAATCACGGCGTATACAAACGAGAACTTTGCTCGTACGTTGATCACTGCGGGACCAAATCTGGATATATCCAGATATACGAAAAGTTGAAACCATATTCGGTTCACATATAACGATAACAGGAAATTGATATTTAAAAACCCATTGTCTGAAGCCTGACAGTCGGCCGCGTAGGCCACGAGCCTTCCATTGCATAACAAGCGACTGGCGCATGCGTTCTTCGAATATCAGTGCCATGTTCACTTACTGAAGAACCAGTAGAAGAGGCTCCAAAACCTCAAGCAGCTGCACAGCCACCTTAGCAGTGGGAGTGTTTAGGCTGCTGAGAATCTTACGCATCGAACCCATCAAAATTTTAAGCATAGCCTTGACATCTGCGTTGTCCATCTTCTTGTTTTCTTCATTGGGGATAGGGGCACTATGTGATGATGGCGCTATCGTAGCTCTTGACGGTAGTGAGGGCCACTGAGTCTCCGACGTGGGGAGAGCCAATGACTAGTTACATTGTACTGGCGTGGACTGTATTGGCATTTGAGCATCTGTATCCTCCTTTCTGGCCGACAAAAGTAGGCTAGTAGGTGGTGAGGGCACGGTTTTGTGTGTCGAATTTGTTAAGCTATGAGCACTGCTGCTTCGTTTGCGTCGGTGTCGCGATGTTTATGGCGCCGTACAGCCCTTGCAGCTTCTCTGTGAGTGGAGTGGTCTCCAACCATCTTCTACAGGATACTAATTTCATTCCTCATTTTGGGACATTCCTTTGATGTTGCGTCGTGGGCGCCTGAGCAGTTTAGGCATTTGGCCACAGCATTGCAGTTATCACCATCATGAAGGCCACCGCAATGCTTGCAGGTTACTGCACCCTTGCAAGCTGCACTAACGTGCCCGAATATCATGCATTTACGACATTGCAGAGGTTTTGGTACGTAAGGACGTACAGAGTGCCTCACGTACCCAACTTTTACATGTGTGGGTAACGTCTTCGACTGAAACACTACTTTAACACATCGCGTGCGTCCAAAACGGTGGAAACCAAGCACGGGAGCCGACGATGACAGCAGTTTCTCGAGACTCGAGTCTGTTATCTCTTCATCCACATCGTATATAACTCCTGTTGTCGTTTCTTCGTCATACGCGGAGAATGCGCGAACTGGAATGTTTCCTAATCGAACAATTGCTTTCAGCGTGTCCAATAAAGCAATCGTAGTGACCTCCATGGACAGTATGTTCTTTCGAGTATTTATGCGTATTTCTACGACTTTCCCTGGAGCGATGAGATCAAAGTACTCTGACAGGCTCTGCCTATTTAGAGAGTTCAAGGTGTCCGTCTTCGATGTCGGCACATACGAAATGGTGTACGACCGCATGCTACTCGCCTTTGTCTGTGCTTGCCGGCCAGTCGGCGATGTCCGGCTGATTTTCCTCTTCAGGCGTTGGCTTGGTACGACCACGTAGTCGCTGTCCGAAGCCATATCTTAAACGGAGGAGTCATCAGAATTCTCAACGTGGACCACGCTTGGGCCGAGTTAGAACTTGTGTCAGACGCACTATGATGTGGTTGGCCCGGTCCCGGTTGCTGGAGGGGGTTTTGATCCCCCATTCTAAGGGGGAACGGCCCTCAGCGGTGTGTCGATTATTGAAAAGTCTAGACAAAAGAATTAGAAAACTAACAGAGCTCGAAGCAGAGGCTGTTCTCTGTGACAACTCTGAAACATCAAAATATATTCAAAAGCATAATAATATTGGCATTAGTCTTGAGACCTTCCTAAATTCAGCAACCGCAACCATTATCCTTTGCAGACGTGACCGCCTGACTGAGGCAGGGGTGGTGGTCAAGTAACACGGCGATACGGTGGTCTCCTCGAGAGGCGACTTCTTCCGCTGTCCGCGCGTCAACGCCGGCGAACAGGACACGCTGCATTTTGACCCCCTCCACTCGGTCTTTTTGCTCCTGCTGACCGGCCACGGCTTGGCCCTGGCAGCCCTGGTCAGCGAGCTGCCCGCCGCCACTCTCGCCAACCGGTGTGGACGACGCAACGACGGGAGTGTCGCGAGTCGCGTCGCGAACGCCGCCGCTACCTTCACCACGAGGGGGCTGCGGTCGGCTGGTGGTGCGTGTGCGCCATCCCGCCTCTGTGATCGTTGCAGACACCGTGGTTGCACCGTAAAGCTGTATTCACACGACGGGCGAAATGAACAAGTGTTTCCTTTTTTAGAGAAATAAACGCAGAAAGATAAGATAGAGAGAGCAGGACGCAGCAGAGCGAGCGACAGAAGACAAACAAGAAAAAAGCGATCAATTCACAAAGGCATATTTCTTCAACGCCAAGTCATCTATTTAGTCACATAATTATCTTGCTTCAGAGATGATATAACAACATGCAATTTCAGCGAGATGAACGCTACTGCTGTAAGAGGGCGCGCACTGGCGTAGTTAAGGAGGAGAGGGAGCGGATGTTAAAATTTTCTTGAGATTTACAATTTTTTCGACGATTCTACGAAAGACGTATGTATGGTAGCCGCCATTTTATGATGCTAAACGAATGGCCTCTTTTTGCATATCGCAACGCCAGTGGATAACGTCCAGAAACGCACAATGCACTAACCCAATCGTTAAAATGCCTGAACTAAACCTTCATTATGAAGAATTTGCATGTGACGCAATATATTTTATATATGAAATATTGTAGTAAACGTATAATCATTTCACTGTATCTATGCAACGACTATTCATGATTTACTTCTTTATTACCAATAACGCGTTATATCCGTGTTATGTCGATGAGCAGATCGCGTTGGTCTCCATCCCGATCGGGCCTGATCGCGATGAAAAAGGCCCGTGTGACGCCGGTGTTAGTCAGAGACGGTCTATATTTGAAAATTCGTTGTAAACGTTATGTTAATTTCCCTGTATGTCAAGACTATCCATAATATTTTACTTCTTTATAACCAATAATGTCTTATAATATTATGAGATATGTCGATGAGCAGAACGCGTCGGTCTCGATCCCGATTGGGCCTGATCGCGATCGAAAGTGCCCGTGTGACGCCTGTATTACAGAGACGGCTTCAGGAGGGCGAACCAGTTTATTTGTGGCAAGAAAAGCGCGATCGATTAGCCCACCATTCTCGCAGGACTGCTACAAACAAGGTAATGTGGCCAGTGTGACAAACTACCACGAAGAACGTTCGACAGTTGGACTTGCTGTGAGAGAAATGAAAAAGGAGGGAAGGGAATGAGGTGGGAATGTTTGATTCACTTCGGTGAAGGCGCCGATTTCTTCTCCTGACGCCTGAGTCAGTCTATGGCAGCGACGATCTTGAGGGCCGGTGCAAGGTCGATCTTCATTCTTAAGATGAGGTGGTGTTTGCGCAGTCGCAGCAAAGCCTTGCCATCAATCTGGTGCCTGCGGAATGTTTCGGAGCAGCGGGCGCGCCCCGGAAGTAGGGCGATGTACGAGGCGACATCGTCCACCGTCATCTGCGAATGCAACTTCGGGAACCTTCTCGCTCAGCACCGAGTATTCCCCGCTGCGTCATCACGGGCATTTGTGACGACACGTATAGGGCGTCAACTGGAACAGGTAGTGGCATTGCCTGTGGTACAGGTGGTACCAGTACGGGGAGTGCAGCCGCGACGAACGCACCCACGTAGGGTTGAACTGGTGCAGCAAGCTTAGACGCCTGGTCAAGTGCGTTGGCCGTGCGGTTCTGCTAACGATCCTGTCCCGGGGCGAAGGTTGTAGACACGACTCGGTACAGGTCCGGCACCGCAGAAACAGATACTGGCCTGAACACATCCACCAGTTGGAAAGGTTCGGAGGAACCGGGCACGGCGCAGTAGCTAGGATGCACGACCGGATGTGTCTGCGTTGCTTCGTTAATTTGAAGGCTGGGCGAGCTTGGGATCACGGTCAGTTCGTTGGTGATGAGAACCAGCGGCTGAGGCCCACCAAGAAGAATCTTGGTTTGAAGGAACGTACTCTGGTACACAAGTACGTGTCGTTGGGCGCTAATGGGTTTGCTATCGCGACACCGCTCACAGGAGTAGCGTCACCGTTGAGAGAAGCCATAGGCACCGTTCAGTCGAGTTTTCCAGTCTGACTGCAGCGCCAGAATACATAACCTAGCGGATGATAAAAGCAGCCTTGAGACGGCGTCGGTGAAAATGGAACACGACGCGCGCGTCTCACACCCTGCATCTGTCGGTGGATTATGGACGAGATTCAGGGATACGCGAGCATGCGTCTATTTTCTGCGTGCGCCTAACGGTGAATGTCAAAGACTCTGAGTCGGGTCAGTGTGCGGTGCCTGTAGAGGTAACCATGATAAGCGAAGATACTTGTAGCAACTTCATAAATTCTGCCCCGGAGCACTCACGGAGAAGTCTAGAATTTCCCAAAAAGCAAAAGGGGCAGAACGCCCCGGTTCTGTGGAGGGGCAAATGGAATACCAGCCATTGCGCATCGTCTGCTGATCATCTGCTACGCGCGTGGCACGCAACGAGTGCTGGAATTGCACAGCGTCGCTACACCGACTTTTTCGGAGCACCTCGGAGCAGCAACAACAAGAAAGTGCCCCGACAGGGTGCGTCCTGGTTACCGAAGACGGTTGGTGCGCACCGGTGCACCTTCCCGAAGATGCCATTAGTAGATGCAGGGACAGCCGGGAAGAGGCGGGGAACACTGCGTTTCGGATAAACGGTTCTGTGTGGTGCAGTTCCAGTTTAGAATTCATCGACCGTCTATCATGGCATCAAGCGGACACAGAACAGACGCGCGTGGAAAAATTACGTGCTACACGCCCGGAGCTCGGATGAAAGGCTGCTTACGATGGGCTCACGATGACGCTTGAGTCACCCGGCACTGCGGGTTCGGTTTCGTTTGTTTAACCGCACATAAGCTGGCGTGGAAATGACTTGCCTTAACGGAATCGTCGATGTGCTAAACGTTGTAGTGTCTCCGTCACCTTCATGTCCTCAGTCTAACCTCTCGCAAGTGTCTTCGAAATGTTTTTACGACTTTCGCGGTGTATAAAGCGTCTTCCATGCCTGCTCACTTTGAAGCTCAAAAACGTGACCTATATGTTTGCTGCCTTGACTGTGGTTTCTCCCGCCGGCAAACAAGCCGTATTGGCGCAAAATAAAATCCGACAAAAGCATAAAAGAAGGATTCGTTCTCACGTTCATCACTTTTTGTTTTGCGCAAGGACGTGCGAGCCAGCGATGCACGACAAACGGCCCCAGCCACTAATTCTTTTATAGAAAAACAGTCCCTGCAAACATCTATAATTGAAATTCTCTAAGATGAATCAATCTTTGGGAATTTATGACCAAATTCATCATAATTTTGCCGACGCTTTTGTATCCTTTCGTATACCCTCTACCCTATCTCGAGAATCGGGAAGCCAACAAATAATCTCGTTTGACTAGTTTTCTGTTTTCCTTCTGCCTTTTTCACTTATTGATAAGCTTGCATCCCTACGCCTAACAAAGAAACCAAAAGAATAATGCAACAACCAGAGTGACGCAGGGTCCCGTTAACCAAATCGGTAGAAAACCACAAATAATGGTGTAACAAGGCAGCATGGTGGGCGATTTGGCTTTGATTCATCGTATACTCAAGGTAACAGAGCTACTTTTGATGCTATTTTCCGAGTGAAAGGTTACGTTGTCTCCGTACGACCATGAATGAGCTTTTGTTTCGTCTTCTTTTCGAAGTAAACTTCTGAATTATGCATTTCGGTAGTGACGCGTTGTCGTGCACGAAAAGATGGTCGCTGGAGCATGAACAGAAATGTGGCCGCAAATGTGCGACAGACACACACGTATTTGTAATAATAATAATAATAATATCTGGGGATTTTAGGTCACAAAACCATGATAATATTATAAGAGACGTCATAGTGGAGGGATCAGGAAATTTCAACCATCTGGTATTCTTTAACATCATGTGCTTCAACAATTTAGAAATGGGACAGCCACGGCTGGGATCGAACTCGCAACCTGCGGGTCCGAAGCCGAGCACCTAACCACTACCCCACTGTGGCGGACCACATGCATTTGTATTCACCTTTTCCAACGATAAACGATGCTGTCTTGATCGCGGGCTTGCCAGCGGTGAGCCATTTCTGATATAGCAGTTTGTTTTTTATCGAAGTTATTTCACGCTTTGAATCGTGCCAACGTGACACATGAGTGAGTGAGTGAGTGAGTGAGAACAACTTTATTGCCAACGTTACACATGACCTCGCGTTCCAGCGCGCCCTCACGCCACGCCCACAACCAATCACAGCTATTTCGCTTCTTGAAGGACGCTGCGAATTTCAAAGTGTGTTCGGCCAAAGCTTGAGTCCATTCGACTATAAAATGTCTTGTGTTTTTTTTCTAGCTTTCTCTCGGCAATCACGTGACCGATGAGAGGGTGAAAGGGGGAGAGTTCACAGCTGTGTTGACGCAACTGCTCTATGCCCCGCTGTCCAATCGCGTGATTGCTTATACAGCTGGCACCGTTCCAGAGTACGGACGGTCGGACTCCGTGAGCATGGGTCATTAAAAGCTTTCTCCTTAGAGCCATGATATAATGAAACACGTAGAAGTCAAGACCCGCGCACACTGAGGGAAGCTTGCTCTCATTTTCACGACGCCGAAAGAGCTCCAGATTTAGTTTTTTTTTTGCCTTTACCAAACGCGACTCTGAGTGCTGCCGACACATATTGTCGTCATTGTGACGTCACAGATCATAAAAATCTGTGGCCTCATAACGAAATCATTTTATGTGTTCTTCGCTTGGTTAAACGTGGGCCGGTCACGAAGGCAGCGCAAGACCACTCCGCTCTCTATACAGGCTTCGCTACACAAATATGTAATAGCACAGTAATATTGCGTGGAACAAGCTTATATTGCCATAGGGCGTCAGAACATTTGATAATGTCATAAAGACTTCGTGGTATAAAGCCGGCCACCCATTACAAAAGGCGCACACATTACCACGCGTATTACCTTAAAACCATCGTAGTAGGTATATGGAAAGTTCGAAAACCATTTCATCTGCAGTATTGCTCGTGGTTTAAAGCATGCTACCCATTACACAGAATGCAGCCATAAGCGAAAGCTTCGCTGATAAAAGCTTTTATTCTCAAATTTAAAAGATTATAATGTAGCAATTCACAATTTAGACTTCTCAATTAAATAAAACAAAAAAGTATCACGTGGTTGAAGTACGCACTCGGGACAGGATATCACTATTTTGTTCAACTCCCAAAGGATTATCCCCCCATTTTTTGTCGGTTCACTACAGCCTAGCACTGGTGCCACTGAAGGCATCACCCATGGGCAGATGACCCGACGTCATCCACGTGTCAAACCCATTGTCACGTCTGATTATCTCGAAATGCCACGAATACTTCGGAACTTAGGCGGTCTTTTAAAAACACTGTGCTTGTTTTTCAGGCACTACCCTATATCAAAGCGTTCACATTTGCTCATGCAGTGAGAAGTGGTGTCCATGGCATGCTCTCGCGAATGAATGGCACATGTGCTAATACAGCAGTCTCCAGTCAAGTTGGATTGATACTTTAATAACCATTCCAATAATTGTAACGTCCCACATGCTTTGTAATCACAGTCATTCTTAGTAATCACACATGCTTAGTAATCACAGTAATCAAGGGCCACTCACCAGGCCCCATAACAGATTTCAGTTAGACCATGAAAATTGTTGTATGTCCGATGAGGAGCATTATGCCACAAAAAGTATTTCATTCGGTTCATTACGAGCTGAGAAAACAGTTCTTTTGAAGCGGCGCAAAACAAGGATGAAAGGAGGCGAGCTCGAAACCCTCTCCGCTGCTCCACGTAGTCTTCGCAACCCAAATTTCTACCCTACCCTCTCTAGTACCCGACAAAGAGATTACGTGCGAATGCCGTGCACGAACAAGCAAAGCCACCGAGTATGCGAGTGACGTTTTTTTTTTGAGGTTGCTAGTTTTCTTTAACCTTCGACGCAAACATTTTGGTCTGTCTGTGTTTGTTCACCCTTAACAGTAGCGGATACTCTAATCGACACAAGCCCATACTCCTAACAGCCGACCCGATTCGCAGCGCCCACCAATATTTCTCAAGACTCAGTGGTCATACTTGTGTGATTGTCAATTAAAAAGCAATTATTGCGCATATCTGAGGCACCACAACAACATGCATATATTCTGCATGTGCGTCTCTTACTACAAAGTGCATACATAGGTGATTCTAAGGACCGTAGTGCTTATAACGCTGCGCTGACCATGCAACGCTTGTACGAAATGGCAAGTATTTCCAACGCTTCGCTAAGAAGACACGGTGTTGGCACCTACCCATCGCCTTGCTTTCTACACCTCATCATATCTGAGCTCTCAGACGGGCGTGCACACCCGTCTCAGAGCCACGTGCTTCGTTTTCCAGGATAACTGCCAGATAGCGCTCATGTCTCACGTGTGGCGTGACTTGATGCGCTCGTTCGCCTTCGCTGCACGCTCGAGACACTCTAACGCAGCGCCTCCAGAATACCATTTCCCGATTTTCTTGCACAGAACATCAAATAAACGTTCTGTTCACTCTCTCCAGAAGCAAGAATCGTCCTTCGACGACATTTGCAGATTAAGATGCAGATACGGGGCCATTTTTTTCTTTATTTTTTGCTGACCAGCGTTATTTTGTGGTCTTCTGCCTGTTTCTGCGGGATGGTTTGGAAGACGTGGTAGAATAGGTGAGCATAATTTGTGCTCGAACGCGTAGGAGCGTTACCTTCGCTTCTGTCGTCTGCTCGATGCGCTGACCGGGGGGACGGAAACGCTTGCAAAATGCCGGCATATTAGCCTCGCATCTCGTTTCAATTCACGAAAAAAAAGACGCGCACATTTCCTTATTGCGTCTTATTAGTTATATCAAGTTTTGTTATTCTTTTCAAGCATTAAATTACATAAACTGCGCATATCGTGTTAATCTTTGCCATGTCACGTGTCCCGGTATGTATTCTCTGACGTGCCATTGTTGGCAACGTCAAAGCATAATCGTCTACGAAGAGGACCAACGTCACTGCACTGCCGTATACGTAGAGCCATTCACACGTGCACATCATGCCCCCCTTCTCTGAACGCGTGCCCGCGAAAGGAAGAAGGAGCGGCGTACATCTTTAAATTTGACCTATTTTCGCGGCGCGCAGCGTTGTAATTTTTGGCAGGTGTGATTTTGTACGGCCCATCTACGTATTGCGCTTGTCAGCTCAAAATTATTGTCGAACCTGGTAAGTGGTCCTTAGGTTACCTAATTCACACATTGAACCGTGGGCTTTGCATTCCGCAAGTTCCAGAGAGAGAAAAAAACTCATAAAAACGCATTAAAATATTTTACTAAACACAAACCTGTTGGTACCCCATTTTTTTACACAAGATATCGAAGATCTCAGGGTTGCGATTGCCGGAGCAGTTAATGTGCAGCACTGTTGCACGGGTCAATAGACACGTGCAACAGTGGAAAAATAGACGTAAAAAACACAAAAACTCACTCAATTAAAAACATCAAAAAAAAGAAAACACTTCTGTCAAAAAAAAGGGAAAGAAATACCAACGGTCTAAGACGAAATGCTGAACGTCCTAGTTCGGGTGCTGGCGCATGCGCAATTCACGTGTTGCGCGTAATATTTTCACCGCTGGACCGACGGGGAGGCCCATATAGACAATCAGGTGTTTTTTTCGAAGAAGTAGCAAGGCTTCTCCGTCGACTTCCTCTTTGCGAAACTTCTCGGCGTGCCGGGCGCATCCGGGGATCCTCTTGACGTACCGTGCCACGTCTTCTACCGTCCACTCATCGGCTGATTTCTCCGTAGGAGCCCGTGCAAGCCTACTAGGCCCAGGCGGCGAGACCTGCGATGCCATTTCACGCAGACTCCTACGCGTACGGGCGCCGTCCGCGATCGCACGTTCACCCGCGCACGGATGCCGGCAAGGCGGGCAGGGCGCAGAAGCCGCCAATGCATCGCCCTCTCCTTTCACGAGTGCGTCGTCTGGGGCCGCAGCTTCGCACGCGGTATGCGAAGACGCGTTGGCCGCCTGGTTGTGCGGAATCGTTGTTGGGATGCTGCGGTTCTGATCGTAGTTACGCTGAGTAGCGGCGGTCGGATGGTCTCCTCCGCGGACGCAAATCACGGTGGAAGCTGGGGTTTGCCTCGCACTAACGACGCCCAGTGCCAGGAGGGGCGGAGGCGGCGTCTTACTTAGTATAGAAGTTGGCTTAGCTGCAACGGTTGACGTAGCGGTCATAGTCACAGCTTCGTGACGACGAGTACCTATGACGCCGGGTATCCGCAATGGCGTCGCCTTGCGGCTGTCAAAGGCGGTGCCTGCAAATCGGTTGACGAGCGAGAGCTGCTGTGGAGGACTGGCGTCGACTGCGCTTGGTCCCGGCTTTGCATGGGGTTGGGCTCTCAATTCGCACTCGAACAATTCGGACGACTCCTCCACGACGTGCCCGCAGATAACGTGCGTCGTGACGTCCGGTTTGGTGCACCGTTCTTGGGGTATGCGGGCGAACAGTAGTTCTGGCGCGCTTGTAGCCGGCGGAGGTAGTGACGCTTGCTCCGTGGTCTCTAGCCAGCGCTCGGCGCTTTTTCGGGAAGACGCACCATGATGTTGTCGGCCACCGCAGCACGCCGTGCCTTTCGTCTTGCCGGTCCCCCGGCGTCGCGTCGGTCTTCCACGCTTCCAAGCGTTGCTCATCGTCGTCGTCGTCCTGTCTCGAACAATGCGCGTCGCTGTGAACTGTGATTCAACACTGAGTGCGCGCCTTTTGTTAACGGTCAGCTCGATATCAAACGCGTGCTCACGGAATCTCACGGCAGCGAAATGAAACACAGATAACGTGTCCCGAACCGCCGCTTTCTAGAAAATCTAGGCCTAGAATGGCGCTCTCTTTTCAATTGGGAGCCTCCTGCCAGAACGCAATCTCGGAGGTCATGCCTTCTGCACCTTGTGTTGCGACCGGCCGCCGCGTGAGACCGCTCGCCTCCATACCGCTCAGTCACGTGACATCACGGCTGCTCGGGGGCAACTGTGAGAGCATTGCTTTGTTCGCAGGGGGCGGCCGTCGGAGACGCTCGCCTTCGTACCGAAGGAGGAGGGTAAAATCAGAGGGTAGGGCAGCGCGTTTGCGGCTCACGTTCCAGGAATAACTTTTTAGGAGGCGTTGCCCGAATGAATGACTTACTGCTGATGATGATGTCATTGCTAGTCAAGATTTTCATTTTCGGTTCTCAATATAGGTACTCGTTGTCTTATTTCGGCTAGGCATGAGTTTCGGTTTTCGATTTCGCGGCTCGATGGCGGAGTTCGCATGCATGCCGTTTTCTGTATTTAGGTGATTGATTGATTGATTGATTGATTGGGGTGGTTTATCAATTATAGATTTTCGCTTATAGAGTAAATGCTGAAACACGATGCAGACGCGACGTTTTATGAGCTCATGCGAGGTGAAGAAGAGCAGAGGTGCAGCGTGTGTAAGTTGTACTGATACGGCAAGTGAATCTTGGGTCCATGGCCAAAAGGAAAGCTACAAGCCACTGCATCACGTGCAGTCGTTCACTTTCTGGAGGAATCAGAAATAGGTCAAAAGTACTAAACAAAAAACAAATGTTAACCGCGGTATGTTTCAAAGCAGTATTTTCCAGCTTCACTACGGTATTTTTGGGAAAACCTTTCTGAAAACATGTCAGTATTTAAGCGACTAGATCACCTTACACGTTTTATTGAACTTTCACGTTTTTGTGTGAACACTTAAATTGGCGTGATTACTTTTGTGGATTTCTTTCGTTTTGTTTCTTACAAACTCAGTGTGGTGTGGACACAGTTCTACGCAGTGTGGACTCATTTCTGTTTGGTGTGGACACTCAGTGTGTAAAAACGTGAACTCATTGTGTAAGTGTTGTGCTATGTACATATGTATAGCCTTGTGTTTGCTACTGAATGTGCGATGTTGACTTTTGTGCAAGAGAAGAGGAGTAGCCGGCGCCACGCATTGGCACCAACCTCTCCTTATATACATTTAATAAAAAAAGTGAAATTTGCGCGTTTCAATTTTTCTTGTTGGTTTTTATGGTAAAACGCGACTGAGGTGGTTTTGAACCTTGCATCAATGTTACAGACGCCGATTGCTCCGTCGCATAGTAATTATGATGCGCGCGGCCACATTTCTGTAGCGGTGCTTGCAAGGGCATGATGTCGAAGTCCTTAAAAATGATTACTTATGCTAAAGGTCGCTTTGGTGCGCAACCTGAAGGAAAAACGAGACGGAAGACAGGTTTTTCCTTCAACTTGCCCAGCAAGTTGAGTTTCGAGTTTTCAATTACGAACCTACTAGTCTGTAAAGAAGTATTGCTTCAACAGATTACCTTCGAATCAATCGATTATTATACCAGAATAACTTGTATCTTTTATTATAGGAATTAACCATTGACAGTGTTCATGAACGGGGATCTTTCGTAACGCAGGCCGTTTTTTGCTGCATTACTGCTATCGTTGATTCACTATCACCAGTGCATGACAATCTACAGAAAACGGAGTGCCACAGACCAGACATTTTTAATTTAGAGTCAACAGATGGACAACCATTTCAATACGCGGAATTAAGAAGTTTCGTTCTTCGGTAGCACCAATAGACAAAACAAGTCACTTGTAATTTTGCGTGACGCAACTCAACTCGCCTTGCCGACGTCATTCAATGGCGAAAAAGCGTGAGATGGATGACTACTGCAATCGTTTTTTTTTAACACAATCGGTGTTAATGTTAAACAGATGTTTTCTCAATTTGGGGCGTTCACATGATGGAAAGCAGCGCAAAGAGTACATTCCCGTAACACTTAGCGTTCTTTTTTTTGCGTTACTTACGATCATGCCGCAGTGAGCAGTGGTATAAACAGCTAGAACACCTTTTTTATTTTTTTCAGACGTGCGCCACAATTTTGTTTTAGGACAGCACCTCGCGAAGTGTACTTGTGGTGGCACACATCTTCAATGCTGGTCCCACCTTCATGTCCATCGTCCTGATGAGGTGGTGTTCCTTGATGAGGAACAACACGCCGCCGTCGATGTCGTGGTGGCGGAACTTCTCAGCGATGCGCTCGCACCCAGGGATCCCGGAAACGTACTCTGCTACATCATCCACCGTCCAGTTTTCCGGCGAGTTAGCCCAACTCTGCAGTGGATACGCAGGTTCCTGCTGACGCTGCCGGGGTGTGGTTAGCAGCCGAGGAGATGCCTGCAAAGCCACTGAGCCCCGGGGAAACATCAGTGGGACTTCTGGTGGAGTCCCATTGACGAGTTCAACTTGGAAGTGGCATCGACGCCTGGGACAGAGGAGGCAGTCTTTCTCGTAGTCATCTTGAGGCCTTTTTCAGTTTTCTTGCTGACCAGTGACAGAATCTTCCTTCTGCGCCTCAATTTCACGGTGAACGTTGCAGCACCCGGAAGGGACTTGGCTGTGCCAGGCGTCTCGACGAAAGACGAATCCAGGGACTGCAGGTGTTTACGCTTAGCAGTCACATCCTGCGTTATGAATCCAGACGTACCGGGGTCCGTCCCCGGGCCCGGCATCGTCGACGGTGGTGCGTCCGTGCTGCTGACGTGATAGTAACGCTGCGAGTCCGCGACACTGTATGTCGTTGCCGCGGTCGTAGTTGACAAAGGTTGCAATTACTGCTGGATGACGTAACCGTCGATGACCTGCATCATCACGCCTGGCTTGGACACCGTCGGGGCGCGCAAGAGGCGAATGAGGTCTGATGGGACTAAGGTCCTGCAGGCGTCGAGTAACGGATCTTCAGTAATGTCCGATCGGGTCTCAGGTCGCTCTGAACGTTGCCCGGAGTACGGCGGTGTGCCTCTGGGAGTCCCGCAGGAGCCCGTCGAAGCGGCTCGCTTCCTGGCCCTTAACGTGGCGTCTTTGCTGACAACTCGATACAGGCATGGCGTTAAGGGTCGAACTATTTTGACGTAGGTCACTTACTGTGATTCCCGGCGTTCGCCTGTATGCAGACGACGCTGTTTGTGTCTCAAGACTTTCCCGTCCACAGCGATCACGTTTCAGTTGGTGATGCTCAGAGCGCGTGCTGAAGAACGTTTGTTCGAACGAGCGAAACCGAGTGCATCGCGCGCGAATGTTTTCTAGCGCCTGCCAACTTCGCTGTCGTTTAGGAAGAAGATAATCTTCCAAAACGACACGTGTAATTTGAAACGTAGTAATGTGGACGACTGTTGTTATGCCTTTTTGATTAGACGCTTCGCAAGCGTATAGCAAAACCGTGGCAGTGGTGTCGGTGGCATTAAATTCGCGCTTTTGAAAGGAGCACGTGCAAGCCAGGTGTAGAATAAGAAAAAGCAGAATCATATCTGAGCGCTCGTTAGTGAAATTCTTCGTAGTGGTTCAAGGAACAATTGATTGATTGATTGATTTGTGGGGTTTAACGTCCCAAAACCACTATTTGATTATGAGAGAAGTCGTAGTGGAGGGCTCCGGAAATTTTGACCACCTGGGGTTCTTTAACATGCACCCAAATCTGAGTACACGGGCCTACAACATTTCCGCCTCCATCAGAAATGCAGCCGCCACAGCCGGGATTTGATCCCGCGACCTGCGGGTCAGCAGCCGAGTACCTTAGCCACTAGACCACCGTGGCGGGGCAGGTTCAAGAAACAAGCAATCAACCTACTGCTTCTATGAGCTGAGTAATCAACAATGGCAGGATACAGCCAGCCAGTTGGCCGTGATAAGATAACTTGCCGTGGGCAGGAACCGACAAATTAGCTTTTCGGTTATCTCTGTTATAACGGCATCTCATTTTTGTCCTTTTTGTCATTTTTTCACCCACTTTTCTCTATGCTGTCCTTGGCAATATTGTCTGTTAGATTTCAGTGTCAAAAACATGGAATATATATATATATATATATATATATATATATATATATATATGTATATATATATATATATATATATATATATATATATATATATATATATATATATATATATATATATATATATATATATATATATATATATATATATATATATATATATATATATATATATAGGGGAAAGAAGTGCATATTTAAGGGCTCGTTTTTTGTGTTTTACACAATATTAATGAGATATAACTGACAATATATACAAGGAAGGTATAGGGGAAGTTATTAGGTCAATTGTAATGTAAATGAGAAGAAAGAAAAGTGGGTGAAAAGATAAATTGCCTTGGGCAGGATCCCAACCTGCGACCGTCGAATAACGCGTTCGATGCTCTACCCCTGAGCTACCACGACAGCTATCCCCCCAGCAACATTATTGGGTATCTATGTCACTTTAAACGTGGGAGTGTCAGTCAACGCCACTAGTAGCCATGGCGGCGAGTGTGGGACACTCTTTATGAGCCTGTTTGGCGTCACGTAGCACGTGAACTTATTACTAACTGGCAGCTGACCAATAGTCCCCCGTATACAAACTAGAGGCATCAAGTCTGCCAGTACGAGACCCTTGTTAATGAATAAGGGAAACAAGTGTATACTTAAGGGCTCGTTTTTCGTGTTTTACACAATAATAAGGAGATCTAACAGACAATTATGCCAAGGAAGGTATAGGGGAAGTTATTAGGCCACTTGTAATGTAAATGAGAAGAAAGAAAGGTGGGTGAAAAGATGACTTGCCGTGGGCAGGATCCGAACATGTGACCAATAGCTGGCGGGTATTCTTAATCAAGAATACAGATCATTATCATAATCAAGAATACATGTATTCTTAATCAAGAGGCCAAACAGATCAGCTATGGACTCGAAGGCGAGCAGGGGCGCAGCAAAAAAATTGGGCTCGTGGGAGTCAACTGGGATGCTTCGGGACTTCGAATGGCCCTCAGGGCCATTCGAAATCCTGAAGCAAGCCCAGTCAAGATGTCATTCCTGGTTTTGATGTCAGGTTGCTGCACGGTCGAGGTAACATCTCAGTTGTCGTGCTTCTGGGGACGGCGACAAGAACCGGCTGTTGTAAAAAAGCGCGCGATGTCTGCGTCACCATCGAGCGCTTTTAGACGTGGTAGGGGCCGACTGAGTTGTGCATGGGAGCGGGGCCGTCGTCGTTACAGTGGGGATGACGGGTGCACTCGTTGTAGGACGAGGGGCGGCCTCCGAGGTCGTGTCACCGCTACCGGTGAGCGCATCTCGGAGCGTGCCTTGATCATAAAGGCGTTGTTGCTACGGGTGTTAGCGTGCTGCAGACTTGGCCGTGAGTCACAAAGCCGTTGATTGAGGATATGATGACAACGGCCCTGCGATGGAACTGCCAGGCTGGACAGCGCGGCTAGGTTGCAGGATGTTTCCCACATGGTTTATGCAGCAAGGGTGTGCTGGTGTGCAGCACACGAACCTGGAGCGTGCTTGATGCCGCAGCGCAGGCACCGTTCGTCTCGAGAGGAGGTGGCGGTTGCGTGCCCGAGGCGCCTGCACCAGGAGTACTGCAGGGTCCGGGGCTAGCGCGGTCGAACCCTTTGCTTGTAAAGCAAAGGCGCCTTTGCTTGTAAAGCAGTCTATCCGGCGGGACGTTAGTCCTAGCGAAGGTGAGGGTGAGGCAGTTGCCTCTACGTACACCAGACACGAGGGGCACTGTTGAAGCAATGTGGTCGGCGAGGTCCTCTAGGGGATTGTTTGGTCCACTCCAAAAACTATGCCAACACAGGTGTTCAGGTCGAGTTGTTTGGCTCGAACTTTGGTCTCGCAGATCGTCCCAACCTGGAGAAGGGCGGTCAGATCTGCAGTAGGGTACGTGGGTGTTGACAGCAACAACGAGGTTGCGCCGAAAATTGACCCGTACTCGCTGGGTGGCTGGAAAACCCGAAAGAAACATGACGATCGCATCCCTCAACGCAGCCAGGAAGTTTGCCTTCTCCCCGATGGGCCGAAAGACGATGGTGGCCGCAAATTCACTCGGACGAAGGTCGCGAACGACTTGGGAACCGTCGGAACGAGGAGACGTGCTTGGGGGCATGCCGCGCTCACTAGGGGCGGACGCCATTTGCTCGGCGGCCGCAGTTGTTGAAGGACGAGTGTAGGAGGTGTTGCTGCCAGGAGGGTATCTCTCGCAGATAGCCACGGCAGTGGCAGGAGACGAGGAAGCTCCCATCTGCACCTTCGCTTTGCTCGAAGCCGGGGAGAGGGTGGCAGTGTGATGGCTGCCGACTTTCTGCGGCTGGGTTTTCTTGGAGCATGCCGGATTGGATTGTGCCTGCTGCTGCTGCGTTGGCACTGAAGATGATGCCGAGGCTTCCACGATGGCATCCTGCTGTGATGTTTTCTTCCGGTTGCCTCACTAAGGCGCCATATGTAGTCCTCACTGTATACGCTACTATTAGGATATGCTACCCAAAGGTAGCATATACAGTAACTCTACCCTTAGAAGGGCTGCGCGCTAAAAGCACGGAGCAAAGATTGGGGTAAGGACGGGAGCGGTAGAACACGCGTCCTTCTCAGTTGAAATCTCATCCCAAGTGTGAGTGCTTACGAGCAGTGCGGCTCAATGTTGCGTATCCGATGCAAAGGCACAAGGTGACCGAGTCGTGCACTGTGGCTACAAATATAACCAGATCTAGAAGGTTTTGTACTCCATTACCAAAATTTTTGTAAATAATAGTTTTCTCTTTATTTACAGCCACTCCGTACGCGTGACTATACAGCGTAGCCTTCTTGAACGCTACTTTAGCATGCAGTATTGAAACGCACTAGTTCAAACGTTCTCACCATGCAAATACTGCAAGAACTGCTCCTAAGGGAATTTGTAGGGCGGTTTTACTACATGAGATATGCCACTGAGATATGTTGCCAATGGGGGACTTTTTCGAAGAGCCGAGCCATAAAAGGGTAAAGGGTGAAGACGATACGAGGAAACGGAGGTGAAAACTGAAACGTTTATTTACATGGTTAGGTGGAGTGATACATAATAAAATGGAAAAAGCACACCCGGGCGTACCTGCACTCACGTTTTATACCCCAGTCTTCCCAAGATTCGCTGCGAGGGAAAACAATGGGGTCGAGGTTCCTCCGATAGCATCGTCGTTTCACTGCGCTCGAGAACTACTGCGCTCGCAAACCATCGTGCGTTACTGCGCTGTATGTAAGTGATTCTTATAGGAGAAAAAAAAGAAGATAAAAGTGAGCCCCGAAACTGTCTGCATCATAGTGTGACACTTCAACAGTGACTCACGAGGGGAAGAGATAAGAAGGGATTAAAAGGGATGGGAATATAAAAGGAATAGGGATACAGGTAAGGACACCCACATACAAAAGTAAAGAGAAGATAGAGATATATAGGGACACGGTCGACGGTGAAGGCGTAGCCAGAAATTTTTTCGGAAAGGGGGGGGGGGTCCACACAGACCCAATGGGGGGAGAAGCACAGGCATCAGCTTTTCTCTGTTACGTCACTATCGGTGGTCGGCGGTATTTTAAACAGAAGTTGCACATATCAAGTCATGAGATTCCCCCTCTCCCCAGACGTATGGTTGTTCAGAGAGTAAGTAAAAACACTGCAAGAATGATTGATGAATAAGTGGGGTTTAACGTCCCAAAACCACCATATAAGTATAAGAGACGCCGAAGGAGAGGAATTCAGAAATTTAGACTTCCTGGCGTTCTTTAACGTGCACCAAAATCTGAGCACACGGGCTTACAGCCTTTTCACCTCCATTAAAAATGCAGCCGCTGCAGCCGGGATTCAATCACGAGACCTGCGTTAGCAGCCGAGTATCTTAGCCACTAGACCACGGCCGCTGAGCAGTATTGTAAGAAGTACACTGAATACAGTAAATGACAGGTACAGTGACCATTTGTAGCAACGGCCTCCCACCGGATCAATGAATGGACTAGTCTTCGTAAACGCATGATTGCTATTACCCACCCGATCAAGGAAGACATCGTCAATCGCTAATCTTTGTTAAGCGTAGATGGCGTTGTCCTCATCGGGGGAAGACCATTTGACAGGTCAAGGAGGGTTCCGCTTACTACGAGAAATGAGAGGTATAATACGCAGCATGTTTTTGTACATTCATAATTACATTTTGGTTTCGCTTACATTGCTGATCAAATTTCTTCCTGTCGATGTCTGTGGCTTCATGCCTAAGGGAATGGTTTTTATATTAATCTCTATATGGCAAGTCGTCCTGACGCAGTGGTAGCTTATAGTCATTTTTTCTTTGCTACCTTCATTCAAGAATGCTTGCCATACGCAGCGACTAATTTTTTGTAATATATGCTGCATGTTGGCAACACTATTTCGCACACGTTAGGTTTCAGGCAAATTTTCAGTTGCACTGTGACAATTTATATCAATGAAGTATTCAATCGTAGAGGTTGCATTGTAAATCTGCAAACCCAAGGAAATCATTGATGAGAAACATTCATTTGGTCTCAGTCAAAAGTGCACGTGTGAACGGACTATACTTACACCTAACGTGGTCGCTGGGAATATTCGCTAAAACCCTTAAACACGCACTAAAAACGCGGTATGTCCTGTTTTTTTTGTTTTGTTAGTTTCCCAGCTCTTTTAACTCGACTCACTGAAACCATAGTGTTACGGCAAGATGTCTTTCGTTATTTGCAAGCGTGCAGCCGACTTTTTTCTTTATCTGAACAGATTCAGAACTGTACAGAATATTTCACTGCGCAGCATAGTACGTGTATTTCTGTTTACAGTACTCACACTAGCATGAACAGGAGTAGCCTCAAACCAACCAAATCTTCAATGATTGGTTCACCAGTGATGAAGGAATGAACTCCGGATTTGCTCAAAGCATAGTGATCCATAATCCATTTCTCAAAACACGTGAACTCCGACGAGAACAGCCAGTGCATGCAACACGAGTTTGCTTACGCTCTACTGTGCACCGTCCATGCCTGTTGGTTTTATGTTTCGAGTAATCTGATGCAATTCGCTGGAATTTCACTACTGCCGTCACCTCCTTCGCGTATGTTCATTAACGTTTGTGGTATTTCATCACAGCGCGACAAAAACTACCAGCATTCCGTATGGGCGCAATCACAAACGTGAGACATCTCGCGCGAAGAGTAAGATACTGAACGAGCGCGACCTTACCAGCACCTGAAGGGAAGCGGAGGAAATGTATACCAGCGAATCTTTCCGCCAGGCGAGAAACAAGCGCGAGTGTTTAAGGCGGAACTTCAACAGCCGACATGTATCATCACTAAAGCTCTCGTTTCTCGCATTCAGAGTCACTTCCCGAACATTGCCTAGCTTGTTGCTTCCTAGCAACGCGAAGTCACCACCTCGAAATACGCTGCTTACACGTATTGCTTGGTAGTTCGTGTGCTGGGTCGATCAGCGCCCTTCTATAAGGCTCGATGGTCGTACCGAAACACCGTACGGTATAACGCTTGATTATTATTTCCCGAAAAGCGACGCTGCTCCCAGTTCACACTTGACAACTGGCGAAAATAAGAATGCCACTTGTCACAGACAGGCAGCTTCGTAGAAGTAACGTGCCATCGGCTGGCGTGGAAGAGCACTTTAGGCTTTCTGTACTTCTGGCCTCTTCTGGACTATTTCACAGACCACTTCGATAAGCGCTTTAGGAGGCATCGGTACTCCTTGAAGATGCTTTCTTCGCTTCTACCACAGAACATTCAATAATCTGCCGCTCTTCCCACCACCGAGAAGTTTACTGGCGTGTAAACTCGAACACTATCTCAACTTCAGCATTGCAAGGGGAGTTGGCAGTATACACTGGAAATTGGAAGTGAGAGGAGCGAGAAATGCTGAGCATGTCTGCGATGCAAGCGGCTGCCAATTGCCCAGAGGTATTCTTCCCAAACGTTGCCATCTTCTGAAAATTCCCGCAACTCTGCCAGTGAGCATAGCTGAAGCAGAAAGTTTTTCTTATCACTAAGATGCCTAATGTTGTACCTAAGAGGTACAACACATGAAAGATTGTTTGGCATCGCTCTCTGAACATCCACCGTGAAATACAAGTCCGTCCGGAAGGCATTTTCTCTGTTCTTTACCAGGAACGTAGTTGGCTTCAGCTAAAAGTGTGTGTAATAGCAATCATAGGTGACAACTCAATCAAGGATGGAAGTTAACTGAAGTTATTTCTGGGATTTAGATGTTCTGAACAACAGTAAAAGTCAGATGTTAATGATCAATTGATGGGGTTTAATATTTTATGGGCGACTTCAATGCCAAGGAACGGAAGAAGCAGTTTGGGGACCAAGGAGTAGGAGATTATGGCAACGGTACTAGAAATATCAGAGGGAAGCTATTAGTAGAATTTACAGAACGCGATTTAGAGATCTTGAATACCTTCTACCAAAAACGAGAGAACCGTAAATGAACATGGAAGGGACCTACTTTCGAAAGTAAGTCCGAAATAGACTATACACTGAGTGCACACCCAGGCCTCGTGCAGGATGTGGAAGTGCTTGGCAACATACGATGCAGTGGCCATGGTACGGTCAGTACGGTCACTACGGTCTCGAATTCACCTAGAGTTGAAGAAGGAATGACAGAAACTGATACGCAAGAATCCAATAAATGAGCTAGCATTGAGAGGGAAAGTTCATAAATTCAGCTTCTTGCTTCAGAACAGGTACTCGGTCCTTATCGAGAAAACCAGCCTTAAAATTGACGTAATGAATGATAATCTGACGAGTATCATTACGGAGTGTGCAGTGGAAGTTGGAGATACGGTACTTAGACCGGACGCTGGCAAGCTATCCCAGGAGACGAAGAACCTCATTAAAAAGCGTCATAGCATGAAATCTTCAAATACAACAGACAAAATAGAATTGGCAGATCTTTCGAAGTTGATTAATAAGCGTAAGGTATCAGATGTAAGAAGGTATAACATGAAGAAAATTGAACGTGCTCTGAAGAACGGAGGAAGCGTACAAGCAGTGAAGAGAAAATGAGGGATAGAAAAAAACTAGATGTATGCACTAAAAGATAAGGAAGGCAAAGTAACTAAAAATACGGATAGTATAGTTAAAATAGTGGAGGAGTTTCACAGACATCTGTACAGTAGCCGGGTCAACCACAACCTTGATATAAGAACTAGCAGTAACTCAGATGGCGTCCCACCAGTAATGGTAAGAGAAGTAAGAAAAGCCTTGGAGAGAATGCATAGCGGCAAAGCTGCTGATGATGATAATATAACATAAGCTCTACTAAAAGACGGAGGACAGATTATGTTAAAAAACTAGCCACCCTGCTTACGAAGGGTCTCCGGACGAGAAGAGTACCAGAATGTTATTATCATCTTAATACATAAGAAAGGAAATGACAGGAACGTGAAGCATAACAGGCCAATGTGCTTGCTCTCTATAATATACAAGTTATTTACCAAGGTAATTGGTAACAAAATAAGACAACATTAGAATTCAATCAACCAAAGGAACAAGCAGAATTTCGGACAGGCTATACTCAACAATCGACCACTTTCATACTATCAATCAGGTAATAGAGAAATGCTCAGAATACAGCCAATCACTATACATAACTTTCACAGATTAGGAGAAGGGGTTTGATTAGGAGAAGGCGTTTGAAATATCAGCAGTCATGCGAACACTGCGGAATCAGGGCGTCGACGAAGCATGTACAAACATCCTGGAAGAAATCTACAGGGGATCAACAGCCACCATAGTGCTCCATAAAAAAAGCGACAAAATGCCAATCAAGAAGGATGTAAGGCAGGGCGATACAATCTCCCCACTGCTGTTTACTGCGTGCTGACAGAAGGTTTTCAGAGGCCTAGATTGGGAACAGTTAGGAATAAGAGTTAATGGAGTGTATCATAGTAACCTACGCTTCGCATATGCGATCAAATTCCTGAGTAACTCAGGGGACAAATTGCAACTCATGATCACGGAGTTAGACAAGGAGAGCAGAAAGGTAGGTCTTAATAGTAGTCTGCAGAAAACGAAAGTAATGTACAACAACCTTGGAAGAGAACAGTGCTTCGAGATAGCTCATAGTCCACCTGAAGTTGGAAAAGACTACGTCTACTTCGGACAGGTAATAACCACAGCGCCAAACCACGCGATTGAAGTAATTAGAATAATAGGAATGGGGTAGATCACATTTCGCAAGCACTCTTAAGTCATGAGCGGTAGATTTTCATTACTCCTCAAGAGCCAGGTATATAACAGCTGCATCTTTCCGGTACTTAGCTATGCAACAGAAACCTGGAGACTTACCAAGAGGGTTCAGCTTAAATTGAGGAAGACTCAGTGAGAGATGGAAAGGAACATGATAGGTGTAACCTTAAAAGACAAGAAGAGAGCCGAGTGGATCAGGGAGCAAACCAGCGTTAAGGTAAACATAGTTAAAATGAAGTAGAGGAGATGGACATGGACCGGGCATGTAGCACATTGGCAGGATAACCGCGGGTCATTAAAAGTAACTGAATGGATTCCCAAAGAAGCCAGGGGGTAAGGGGGACACAGAAAGTTAGGTGGGTAGATGAGATTAAGAAGTTTGCGGGTATAAAGCGGCAGCAGCAAGCACAAAACCGAGTTGACTGGTGGAACATGGGAGAGGCCTTTGTCCTGCAGTAGACGTAGTGGCTAATGATAATGATGATGATGAACATTCAAAAACCACGATATGACAACGAGAGACCCCATAGTAGGATGCTCCCGAAATTTTAACACTTTGCTTCTTTAACATGCACCTAAATCAAAGCAAATTGGCCTGAAGCATTTTAATCTACATCGAAAATATGACCGGGATTCGATCCTGCTTCTTGCGGGTCAGCAATAGAGCACCATTATCACTGGACCACCCTGGCTGGTAGTAAAAAAGACGGTTTTGGTAAATTCAGTGTGCGCGGCTTCTCGTTCAGCTGTAAAAAAGCAGGTTCAACAGTATGAGACATATTGCTAAAAATCTGACAGCTTGGCAGAGTTATTCCGTTATCTCGCGTTGCCTACTCCTTGCTTTTCAGGCACCTTTCACTTGCAGACGTGGTTAGCGGATAAGAAAGGTGTGAACGACAATGCAACAACCCAAATTTGCATGTGACAACTCGAGCGAATTTCAGTTAAGATATGGGACATATATTGTGACATGCAATGCACAAATAATCTTTGTGTCAAATGAAAAAATAATCAACATTATTCCGCTTTTTGTGTGTCTGTTTGCGACGTGAGACATTGCTTGCACAAAGTTTCTTTCATTTTGTGTAAAAATTATGGTTACTATGTATATTGCTCGTAACTTTACATGATAATACGCCCGCCCATATTTCTACATTCTGTGCATTTCTTGTGCGTCATGTCGCTAGTTGCAGAATTTGCTCGGCGTGCCCTTCCAGTCATGTGAATGTAAAGAAACAAACAGATGAAGCGAATAATTATGTATAATTTGTCGTATACAGTTTTAACTTTATGTTCCTTATTCATGCGCTGTTTGCCAAAGTACCGAACAATAAAGCTTGTGTTCACTAAAGCTGCCCACACTGCATTTATCATTACGTTGTTTTAGGTTTATGACCACCATCTTTTTATTTATGAGCCTAAGTTACACGATTAGTATTTTATTAGGCATTTCTAAGGCTGTGCTTAGCCTGCCAGTTTACCTGTGTTGCACCTGCATCATTAGAGAACACTTCAGAGCGCCTTAGACATTAGGGCATATAATGATATATATTTTACACTCGCATACAAGCAGAGTTAGGTGCATATACCGAATATTCTGTTGCGCGCGTGCGCTTGTGTGCATGTGAGTGTGCGTGCGTGTGTGTTTAGGTGTAAGCAGAATGTGCCAAGGTTAAATGGAAATGTTATTCTTTGGGTTGAGTATATCTTAGCCCACATACTAAGAATCACAATGTAATATGCTTGAACGTGGCCTATCAGACCTTGGAACTAGGTCTGGCTATTTTAAATAAAATGAACCTCTCCCTATTGAAAAATTATCCTAATGATCGACTCTGGCGAAATCTTTTCCGGCGGGTACAAGTATGACCACCACTGGAGCATTGATCCCGTCGCCGAGCCAACTTAAAACACTTGCGGCCAAGATTCCTGCCCAAAATCTCCGAAAATTCTAAGCATTGAGAACACCACGACACATTTTTCTGTATACATTGTAAATATTGTGATAGCAGCAGCGTCTAGTTCCTAAATTATGTCAGCGCGAAGCAACGACACAATTGTCGAAGCAGTCCGAGGACGGGGCACCACTCAGCGAGAGCTTTACGGCGTCAGGAGATGGAGGGTGAGCTGGTCGGCCAGAGCGGCGCTGTCGTCAGAGATCGCGGGGGCACAACCAGTCGGCACAGAATTCAGTGAGCGAGCACGAAGAGGCAGCCACAATCCCTCACAGGAAGGGGGGAAAGGCGTCCACCGATCGTGAGGCTGCGGTACACATAAAAAGCACGGCCCAGCTGACATGGTGTATTGACCTTGAACTCGCGCGTAGAGTAGATTCCTCCGGTTTGACAAGGTTCCAGGATGACCCGTCGAGGAGGCCTTGTCACCGGAATGTTCAAGAGCGAAAGGAAAGAACACTCGAAAGGCACTCCGGTTCCTCCAGCAATCGTTTGCTTGTGAGGTGCATTCTGACGACTTCAAAAACGCACAGGAGACCGGTCTTTCTAGAAAGCCCAGACAGCAAGACAGCACTTTCCAGGTAACCCGTCGGCCGAGCGGGTTCAGAGGGCTTGAGGCGAGCCGACAGATCTAAAGCATATTCACTGCGCTGTCGCTTACTGGACCCTCAGGAAGCGCGCCAATGTCAAATATCCTTCCGCGCGTCTAAGCGGGGCCAAAACATGGGGGCCTATCACAACAACTACAATACTTCGGCCTTATAGTAACGTATTTTGCGTACTCTTTAGTGCATCTTGTGACACCAGCTTTATGGGGGCGTAAATTATAAGCTGAAAAACGATCAAGATACTTTTTCTGCATCGAGTAATACAAGAATGGAGTTGACCTGCACGGTCATTCCCACACTGTGAATGAGCTAATTATTTCATTCTGGTGATATAGGAGGAATGGAATTTCAGCAAGCGCTAAATCAGCGAAATGGAATTGTAACAAAACAGAGGTGTCCATTCGGCAACACTGTCATATATGGGTTCTTTCTGTGACTTCATTCGTCCTCTGGGTGCCAATAATCTCGCGGTAACAATGAACGAAACGAAACGCACGAACACAAGGAGTGGCGTTGTATAACGTCGGCGGGACTCGCTTGTTGGATTTCGTGCCAACCGGTAGTGCCCCCGCGATCTCCGAGGGCAGCGCAGCTCTGGCCGACTGGTTCGTCCTACGCCACCTCCTGACGCAGACAAGAGCTCTCGCTGAGTGGTGCCCCGTTCTCGCACTCTTGCGACCGCGTCCACCTTTTCTATCTTGTTCTTATTTCCGTATGTGGTCCTTAAGTCCCACCGCCCTTCTTTATCTCTATACATTTATTTCTCCCTACCCTTTTAATCCCTCCTAACCCCCATGTCTCGTGAGCTAATGTTAAGGTGTCCTCCCCCTGAGCGACAGTTACAGGGCTCATTTTTATTTTATTTTCACTCATTTAAAATCACTTCTCCCATCCGATAACGTCGGTGCTTTACGCTAGCCATACAGAATCATAAATTCGAACTCTCCTGTGTGAGAAGAATCTCAAACCACACGAACTGGCGAATGTAGCGGTGGTGTTTTCGCGGACGACGGATATCCTCCTCAAACTCGACATGAGGACAATGGCAGCTGCTCATGAGGTTCACTTTGTTCACTGATCTATACTTTAATTTATGATCACACGAAACCAGTTTGGTACTCGTCAAAATTCTGAATTAAGAAGTGGCTTGTAAATTTACGCTTGCAGTACAAAAATGAAGGCTGCTTTGCACTGATCCTGTATAAAAATACCATTGATGTGATGTACCCACAGAGAAAAGACATTCAGTCACAAATAACATGATTCGACTATTTGTTAACGAACAATTACAGTTAGCCTTTAGCGAAACCGCGACGTTCCCACGAGGAGCCTGCGCCGAGTGAAGAAAAAGAAGTGCTGAAGTGACGACGCGAGGTAGAGACTTAAGTAAAAATTAAAAAAAAATAATAGAACGGCAAAGATGAAGTGCGGCAAAATATTTATACTTTAGTTATCATTCCTCGTGGATGGATGAATTGAAAAATTTTGTTACGATACCTCGGAACGCAATTTTCATGTCTTGGCTAACCCTTCAGAGTAGGTATATAAGCCTACATGAACACACCTTATCATCCTCATCGTGGCATAACTACTATCGCATCATATGGTGTACTGGATAGTCAAATGAAAATTGGCCTCATGGTGTTCTGAAGATGTGGTGGGCTGCGATTGGACCACGTGTGCGGAGTACGTCACCAAGAACTCTGGTATTGCGAGACAAGCGGACCAGAAGCGAGACAGCGTGGCCATGCAAAAGCGATCGTGAGACTTGCTTGGCGGTACACCCGACTCGACGGCTTACCCGAGTTCACAGCTCCAGAAAAAAGGGAACCATTCGTCGATCGAGTTTTAAAGCGGCTCTGCTTCTGGCGACAACGGAAACGAGGCCCTCGCGGAATGGACAGCTGGGACAACAGCAGGCAACGCTGACAAGCGACCGCCAGCTTCATCGCCGCCATTGGCATCTCACCCTGCGAGGGAGACCTCGACCGTCTCTGCTAGCCAATGCAAGGCCCGCCACAACTTCCTGGCCGAGGCAAGGTCAGCTGGTGGTGAGAGCGTTGAAGTTTTCGTTATGCTCTTGACTTATTGGACGTGCAGCTCACAGCCCGCCACGGTAGTCTATTGGTTATGGTGCTCGACTGCTGACCCGCCGATCACGGGATCGAGTACCGCGGCCGTTGCGGCCGCATCCCCGATGCAGGCGAAAATGCTCGAGTACTTCGGTATAAGTGCACGTTAAAAAGCCTCAGGAGGTTTATATTTCCGTAACCATCGACTAAATTCCCTCTCATAATCCTATCCCGATTTTGAAACCCCATCAGTTATTACATTATTACTTAGAGCTCATATAGGTTTCTATTGGTTTACCAGTAGATAATGTGCGTTTTTTTTCTCGGTCGCTGTCTTCATTGCTTTCTTCTGCTGATTGTTTATTCAAGCACGTCCCTAGAAACCTGTATTGAGTCTTACGACAATTGGATGCCGTGTACGTGGTTGAACGAGACCCTGTAAACTAATCAGACAAGCCCATAAATGCACTAAGTTTTACTTGCATCTTTACATATAGGTTGTACTTGTGATTCGTGCATCTAATGAGCAGGCGTTGTATTTAAGGACATTTCCAGAATTCGTAGAGCAAAGGGCTGACGAAAGTACGCAGCTTGTGTGGGTCATGTTTACTCATCTGCTACAAGTTCTAACTGGTTTCGGCCACGGCTGTTTACAAAATGATGACCTTTAGCAGTGTGTAGATATCCGTGGGAAAGACCTCACGTCAAGTATTACGAATATTGTATGGATCAACAATGAGTGTAACATTTTTTATCTCGGTTTCTGTTTGGTTTTTCTGCACGCATTACTGTAATCTACAAGCAAAGCCATTCTAGTAGTGTGTAATGAATTCCCCTCTCTTTATGGACCAATGTATTTATATTATCATTACGGTTAGACCTAACGCTGCGCACAGATATTTCATGTTACTTAAACAAGCTAGTGTTATGCGCAAAAGAATGCATGTATCTGCTAACCTCTTACCAAAGGTAAATCCACGTAATGGCGAATGTTATCAGAACTGCATTTTTTTTCAAAATTACTAGCTTTTTAGTGTTTTGTTTGTTTTCATGTCCTACTACCTGTATTTTCGTGGATGTCTTCTTTTGTGTAAATGCTGTCTCGTTATATTATGAGATTCGAATTCGCCCATAATTCACACTGGTTCTCTTATTCTTTATTGTCCTGTGGTTTTCACCCTTGCCGACCTCAACTTTAGAGACCCCAAAGTGACCATGCTGATCAGCCTGCTCATGGACCACGACACCCTGACCGAGCCTGCCGTTGGCACGTTGCTATGCACTGTCTCTGGCTCAGAGACGTCGCCAGGATTTGCCGATTGCCTGGCCAAGACCAGGGACACTTTGCACAGCCTGACACTCCGGCCGGCCGGTTTCTACAGCGCACCGGACTGCAAAATGATTGTGTTTCAGGAACTGGACGTGGTCTCCTCATCAAGGCTTTGTCGTGGAACTTGAAATGGTGTATCTACACGCAGTAGGTTCATTGCGATTCTCTTTCATCTTAAATTTTTTATTTGACATTTTTGTTTATACTATTTGTATTTTATAGCACATTTCAATTCGTGTATTTTGTATCCAAGACCAAAGGACCCGAGAAACTTTGGCAGCCTGAAAGAAGGTGACTCGGTCATAATGGACCTTGAAGACAGTCCGCCACAGTTTACAGTCGCATACCAAGCTGTGCGGGTGCAACTCGAAAACATTGATTGATTTGTGGGGTTTAACGTCCCAAAACCACCATATGATTATGAGAGACGCCGTAGTGGAGGGCTCCGGAAATTTTGACCACCTGGGGTTCTTTAACGTGCACCCAAATCTGAGCACATGGGCCTCGACATTTCCGCCTCCATCGGAAATGCAGCCGCCGCAGCCGGGATTTGAACCCGCGACCTGCGGGTCAGCAGCCGAGTACCTTAGCCACTAGACCACCGCGGCGGGGCATCGAAAACAGTGATGCAGCGCTGCACAGGAGAACGCCCGATATGTGCCAGGGTCTGGTTCGAAGACAGCGAAAAAAGGAGATACTAAATCAAGATCACGGATTTTTCGTTTGATATTTCCATTCGTATATTTGGTATATTTGTGCTTCTTTATTCAATGTATAATAAAGAGCAACGCTTCGAAGAAGGGCCATGATTATTACACTTGCGCCAGTTGGTGACACTGGTGTACCTTCTTATTCAGGAGCTTTAAATGAGTCGACGTGCGTGTGCTGCTCCAGACCTCACCTGCTCTCATGTGGCAGCAAACCATTGCTTGCCGCGCGGGGGCCCAGACAGGCAGAACACAAGCACGACGTGCTTTCTGGGGTAGATGGTGCTATCAATCGACAATCTTGGTCTTCAATGCTCTTCTTTTGCAGAGGCCGGCTAGATTTCTCCGATAAATAAATATTATGAAGAAACCGTCTAAGCTGCGCAAAGTTGGTTGGTATTAAGCCTTTTTATTATTGGATTTAGGCAGAAGTTCTCTGTATGAAGGTAGTAGCAAGTTTGGTGTTACACTTTTCCTCGCGATCCGCGGTTCTCAAACTATGGTATCAGTCTTTGATAAGGAGTCTGTGCTCTGTGGATAACCCAAGAGCTTTACAGCCTTTTCTGGGAATAGCTGTTGGCTTCTGCACTGTAAGTGTTTAGGGATTTACCCAATTTTCGTGACAGATAATTGTTTAGTCAGGCTGATGATGATGATATAGTGCCATTTGTTCACAAAATTTTAATAATAGTGAACTAAAATATACCACATCCGTTTGAGACCCGTTCTCTACTCTAACTACCTCCACTCTTGAGCTAGTCCAACATTATTCTGCCAGCTTTGTCCTTGCAAGCTACTGGTGTACCTTAAGTATCACTTCTATGATAGATTCTAGATCTTTTCTCACTCATCTGTCGCCACCTTTTCTCAAGCATATGTATTTTTCCCAAAATATGTCACAAGTGCACCCTGCATAACAACCATATTATCTCTCCATTGTACATCTCCACTCTTTTTCCAAAAAATGTCGGAATCATGCAATGCTCAATGCACACATTTAATCAGTCATTTATTACATTAACCTCACAGGACAGGAACAATCTTTCGGGATCAGTCCAGTTGATAGGTCGGGCAAACAAATGGAACGCACTCAGACTTACTGAAGAAGCATGTCTCTCACTTTGGACTCACTGAGACTCTCTGAAATGTTTTGTGAGCCGAAATGTCAAAAATTTTGACTCATTTGGGCACAAACTCACCTAAATATTACTCATCAGGGCTCACTCAAACTCAGACTCTTAGCTCGATCTTAGTGTGAGTGAGTCCGAGTGAGTTGAGTCGTGAGTGACCTTGCTGACCTATGGTCACGTCCATTGTGCATGACTCTCATTTTCATAACATTTTATACTCTGTGCACTCCAACTATTGCAAGAAATAACTGTTATGAATATTTTTTTTTCAGAACAATAACAGACTGGATGATTGTTAATGTCGTAAATTTGATTAAAAGTGCTTAACAATGTTTGGAAAATGTTTCAAAATGTTATGAGTCTGTTCCTATATTTCATGTGTTCACTTGCATTATTCGTGCAATTCTTCACGTATGTTTGAGTAATGCTTGTAATCAATATGAACTTGTATGTGCTAAAATGCTTGTACATTTCCTATGTATACCTACCCTACTAAGATGTGGTACCATATTGCTATACCAATAAATAAATAGAGAAATATACAACAATAACCGTTTTAACAATGACAAATGATGTGATAGTGCATTTTTTGCAAACTGTCTGATTCTTTCTTTAATTGACACTTGCACTGTTATTTGTTTAGTTATGAAATTATGCTAATTTCGCAAATTATTGAATTTTTGTTTGTTCAGTTATGACTTAGCCATTATTTTTTAGCTGACATTGTACTTACAGAATAACGTTTGCATTGCACTGTTTTAATCTACTGCACGCCTGCCCTCGCGGAGGTCATGGTGTGTAGAGAGAGTGCGCTCTGACGTGTGAGGGTACTCGCATCGAAAACCTATACCACTTTAGAGAACAGAAAACTACCTTTAGAGTGTTGTATCAAAATAACATGTAAATAAGTAATGGCGGCGTACTGAACTCCAATACTGCAAGGACAGGTGGCGTTGGTTCTAGTTCGCTATAGTGCTAGATTTGCTATGAGAGCTATGGTTGTACAGGTTCTTTTCTACTCTCGCACGCCAGATCAAAATTATTATAGGCGAGAAACTGGAGGCGACGACACTATCTGACAGTCATCGCGTTTTTATAAGAGAATTGCGCCAGACGACCGAACAGAACCTCAACTGGCGAAGGCACACGCAACAACGTGGTAAGTGAAATCATTTTATTGTCCTAGTAAACAAGTAGACACAAAAAAATAATTTGTCTCAAACTATACAGCGAAAGAAAGAGCATACAGGCGATAAAATAGATCTAAGCATAAAATAACGCTCAAATATGCACGCTAACAGCTTACTGAATCATAACTTAACTTCAGCTTACTGCTGGGGCAGCTTGCTGAAAAAATAAAATAAAAAAGAAACGCATCATTCGCCTTCAACGGAATTGTTGTAAGCGAAACGAGGCCCATGTGCTTCGATCTAGGTGCACGTTGATGAACCCCAGGTGCTCGATATTTTCCGAACCCTTCACTACAGGGTCTCTCAAGCATATCATGGTTTTCAAAGTTAAATGCAAACCATTTATTATATCGATAACCACGAAACACCCAATGTGCCTCAATACGACCCGACTGCCACACAGTAAAGCTTATCAAGACATACCAGCATAGTCACAATTATATTGATTGCAATTGGTTCCTTGTGCATGTTGTAAAAGAAGTCAACCGCGATATTAAAAAAAGAAATTGCAATCGAAAGTGATCGGTGTAACACTTGCTGCAGTATATCCTGCTCAGCAATCTGACTGAAAACGCGCCTTGAGCAAATAGAACTGTGCACACTAGCTGGTGATGGCAGTGACTGCAACCAACAGCGCCGAAAAGAATCTGGGCATGCATGCCGAAGGGGCCCGCTTGGCAGTACGGAGGTACCTAGTCAGGAATGCATTCCCGTTAGAATTGGTCCTGCACTTGTATGTAGCTGTGCATTTTTTTTACAATGATAGCACATTTGTACAAAAGCACAAGTTTAAATGATACACTGCGATAACAGTTTATAAAATACACTATGCATTTGCAGTTGATTGCTATTTTAACAGTACAGCAAGAATACTCACGCACATTTCTGAACAATAAAAAAAAACTGAAGATAAAGCACTGTACACTTAATTTACAAGAACAATGAATATGCCACTTGGTTGACTTATTGTTGTATTCGAGGGCTCTGATCTTCTTGCTAATTTGTTTCTTTCTTTAAAAACATATAATGCAATGGTGAAGTTAAACTAGTATTGAAACTATCAAATGACAAAACTAGATTAGGGTAATAACTTTGAAAAATGGCTAGGTCTTGATGCGGTCCGAATTGGGGAAAGACAGGGTGACCGATCGGCACAGTGTTAGTCGGAGAAAGCTTCCAGAGAAGCAGAAGAATGGCATAGAGTTCTAACCTACACATGCAGGAGACTTATGATTATGAATGGTATCAACGAACAAACACCACGTGTAGTGGAAAATCTGAATAACATTTACAAATTGAACTCCACACTAAGCCTTGAAAACAAGGAGGTGAAAGAGTTATACGAATAGGAATGGTGCTTGAATGGTTTAAGAACTACTCAGAAAACGAATACAGTATCACCATCATGCAACTAAGAACATTTACTATAGCTCACTATTCATGGAAGACTTACATGCAAGAATAAGAAGAAACGAAGTAAATGAAGCATTATGAAACTAATGATTGATATGTGGGGTTTAATACATTATGAAACTATGGCTTCGAGTGTTGGGATAGGTAAGGTGAAATCTTGAGAAAAAGTAATTTACGCTATGTAATAAACGCCATCAGAAAGCATGGTAACAGCAAGGAGGACAAGAAAAAGCCTTAGTGAACAAATAAAAAGTCAGATGGACTTGTGTTATGAGGGAACCCAGGCATGATGCCGACTATGAAAGTAGTGTGCACAGGCTAAGAGAGCTCAAAGACTGCACTCAACCTGAAGAGAAAATGAAAAAAAGAAAACTGGCCACCCTTTATGCAGTCCGTATAAAAATGGGGATGCACGAGTGGCATTAAGAACAAATAGGGTACATAAAAAAATGACTATGAAAAAAATTAGCAAAACAGTCTTGCAATAAAAACTTGTTGCTGGCAAGTGTGTTCTTCACATTGAAGGAGCAGACAATGTGCTAAGCTATATAAAGACAAAAGCACGTAACAGGAACAGGTGCAAAATTTCTGAAGCTATTGAAGCAGTTTAGAAGTATAGGACTAAAAAGAAAAATAGGTAAGCTTTTTCAAACCACCGAAGACAATAATTGATGAAAGTACTTTACCTCAAGAGATAAAAAAAGGAAGCACCAAAGCGGGATGAACCAAAATGCATGCAGCAAAGGGTAAGAAGGGCAATAAGCAGGGCAACTTATTTAAGTTATAGTAGAGGTGGCATCTAATTTTTACTAAAATCAAAGCCAAAGCTCTTATTGAAGTCCTAGTCACCTAAGTCAAAGCAACGTCTGCCCCATGCATTGAGGTGGAAGGGGTCAATGCAATGAATGTCCCTTTTCTCCACCTGAAGGGAAACACTACAAATGTCTGACAAAACAAGGATCAACTGGAGCTATGGAATGGATACCAAGACATGGGATATGTCATTGTAATGTGCATTTTGACCTCAAATCGCACCACTGACCTCACTTGAGTGGTGTGTCAGTGAAATAAGCTTCAGATTTGTACCAACTGTGCAAGGATTGCACATGGTTAAGTACAATTAAGCAATTGTTTGCTCTAAATAGCTGCAATTACTGGTGTCAGTGCATGCACTGACACCAGTATTGTCGCAGCACAAAGCAAGAGTAAAAAAAGCAGCATCCATACCAAGTTGGCTCCACTTTGCAAAACGAACAGTTAAGGTCGATTCAATGAAAGATAGAAAAACATGGTATACTTGATATCTCAGATTTTTATTTTTTCTTATATTATGCCCACACAATGCAATCACTCAAAAAAATATTTAGTTTTCAAATAAACACTTTTTTAAACCAAGGCGAGATAGAGAATCATTGCCAAGTGACAACGGCCATCTTACCAAAAGTGCATTTTCCTGAATGCATGATCATGTTAACAGTGATGCAAGCTGTATATCACAAATCTCTTCTTACTTAGTACAATTAAAAATAATGAAGAAAAAGCTCTCGTGATCATTTGTAATTCTAGGTAATCTAAGTATTTTTAAAAATTCTCAAAACACCATGTTCATGAAACTCTCTCATTTTTGGTGTGCGATTTTTGCTTTTGTGGTTTACATAGTTAGATCATGTTTACAGTGCTGATAGTACCTAATCAGGGTAATTATACTCTGAATTTTCATTTGTCTAGTGATTTTCAAAGGAGTGAAAAAAACTTGCTCTCAATTTTGCTCAAAGTTCTTTAAACTTTGCTATTATATTCTGGAAAAGCATGACAATCATTTTGGTCAGAACTAACTTACAATTTTTCAAACATCGTGTTTTCAGAACGTATATTCTAAATCACAACATTTTTTGAAAGGAAGTAACAGTAACGCACTTTTTTTGCTTCGATTTTGCAAAATAACCAGAGAGAGATATTTACAAAGAGTACAAAGTGTTACTTAAAAAAAGCTACCCCTTTAATGAAATGCATTTGAGTAGTTCGCGACTTGGCTGGCATTCGCTAGCACTCAGTCCAAAGAAAGTCCTTCTAGAGATGTCCTCCTTTTCTTCCTTTTGTTCAGATTGAACAAAAAGTTTGTATCTTCGATAATAATCAGTCAGCTTTCCTAACGCGTACGACCTGCCTTTCTAATTGTGCTAAGAAATAAAATATTTGCAATATATAGCTTGTATTGCTGTTAGCATACGCACTTTTCGTAAAATGGCCATCATAAGCCGGCGATGCTTCTCGATTTTTCCTATGTTGGCAAAATTGTTTGTTTGAAAACAATATGCGATTTCGAGCTGTTCGATCATATGGGCATATTATTAAAAAATGCACGAGCAAAATTTGAGATAATAACCATACCACAGTTTTTGATCGTTCATCGAATCGACCTTACCTAACTGTGAGTGCAATTATAGATTTTCTGATTCTACAAAGTGATGCATTGCTTATTGTCAATTGTCCAGGTGGCATGCCCCTCCTTTATTTGCATTTTTGCAATTGAGAATGCAATTTCACCGAAACATGCTTATTAACTCCACCTTAGTCAACACAGAGAGTATTAATCATATAGCACAATCTAAATGACTAGAGACGAGTGCTCTTTTGGAAAGTATAGCTCTATTTGGAACATATAGGAAAATTCTTTTCACCTTCAAACTATGCACTTTAGGCAACTACTAATCTTTCCAAAATACAGCCTGCGTTTTTCATGGTCACACGACACATGCAGCCATCCGCTTAGAAAGAAAAAATGGGATACATTTTGGTATGCTCACCCGAACGCCTTCAGATTTTGTAAGCTTTTCATTCTGGCAAACTAGGTAGTCTTCGATCATCACACAACACTCCAGCCTTCTACCATAACTTAATAAAATGACAGGGATACAGCTCTCTAAAAAGGTCGACTCTGCATCTAGACTATACTGTACTTAAGAAGAATGCATTAGAAGCTCACAAAAAGAAGGGACAACCCACTGTGAAGATAGTGCACCTCCCAACACCGGCAATGGGTAAAATAACATTATTTGTGAGATACTATAGGTGCATTATATATTGGGACTACTGAGGCACATAATAACCCGAACGAAATGCAAGCATGACGGAAGATCAGATATTGCTATAGAAAAAAACCCGCCTAATCTGAAACACGACGAAGCCACCTACTTCAAACACACTAGAATTGGGCAGGACATTTCAGTTTCCCACCAATGGCTGTCACACTAGTTTTTGAAGGTTTCTTTTGACAGCTGATTTATATGCCTTAGCTTTGCTTTACTCTCTGTACTTGAAATTCTGAAACCAGAGTATCCTGATTCGTACATATTTTTTCAGGAACAATTTATGGCAGTCTCCACTCCTGAATGGCCCTTCGGGGATCTCCAGTGTTAAGAAGTGTGCGAGATACTCTCACAAGGTGTGCAACAGCACCGATTAGCCCATTGAATAAGGCTTCCAGTTTATGAACAAAAGAGAGCGCTGCCTCAGTTGGCACAGTGATATGTCCTCCTGGCTTGCCCCCTATCTCCACAGCATCATGTATACCTGACAATCTGAAGACAGCTCTTGGCTGCTATCCTTCAGCAGTACTGTAAACTTCTCACACGCCTTTTTTTGGAAAGTGTGTACAAATAACCTGACACATAACAAAATATATTTGGCTCAAGCACATCAACTGGTTCATCTCCAGACAAATTTATATGCTCAGTTTGTTCACTGATAGAATGCTTCATCTTCCTTTCGTCGATTTGGACACACAGGCTATTTAACGAGTCAAATAGCTGGTATATTTTTTTGACAAATTTAGCGCTTTTCATGGCTTCTGGTGGAAGAACTGTGAAGGCTACAAAAGCTTTGATGGCGAAGTAAGCGCTGTTGCTTAAAACCTGTGCAGCGAACAACACTACCATATTCTCAAACGGGCTCTTGTATATATATGTTCATCAGTACACTTTGGGACATACTTGAGCTTCATATGGTGGCTAGACTCGTATAAATTTCTTATGAGCTTCCAAGATACAACAGATTCACCGATTTTAAGGTCATATTTGCGCAAGTTATATCCTTTGCATCTTAGCACAAGATATCTGCAATAAAAATGGCCTATGAAGACTTACACAAAGTGTTTTTGCTACCGCACAGTTGCTCCCCCCTTGGTCACATATTATTGCTTTTACAGAGAGGTTGCATGATTTTAGGTTGCTGAATAACTGCTCGAGCTAGAGAAGAAAGCATCATGAATGAACTGTGCCATCCCTTGTTAAAAAGGCTACTGCTAGAACTCATTTTTTGGCTTTTCCTAGTGCCACCACGAGCATAGTAGTATTCGCTACACTGCCCGTCCTATTTTTTCTATTATCAACATACCCGTGAATAACATCTTCTCTAGGGTCTTACTGAAAGTTTCTTTTCAATGAAATTTCATTGAACACCAAGCAACAAGCTCGTTTATATTAACGGTCAGTTTTCGGTTTGTTGATTAGATCGAGGGAAGCAGGCAGCAAATCAAATTTAAAGTTAATGGCAGATATCAAAGTCCTCAGCGTTCTCATAGTTGGAAGGCTAAAAAATTTGGAAAAGTATTTATATGCCTTTAGACTTGAAAAGGAGAGATTTAGTGCAAGCTTACTAAATAGCATGGGCAAACAGCTCCCATGTTTTTTGAGGGGTTCAAAGTGCACTTGTACTTTTAGTAGCTCTAAAACGTCCTTGCTGAGGTAATTTCCAGCTTCAGCAATGAGCTGTGCATGCGGGAGAGTACGGATCACAGGCCTTTTTATTCTGGAGATGACTCGACGAAGCCTCATGACTATGCTGTAGTAGTGCTGTAGCTTCTGCTTCGTACGTGGGGCCCGCAATTTGCGGACTCTGATCCTGGCCTTTTTCAACGTGCCTGCAAAATAGATTGCAAAAGCAATGTAATGCAAATGCAAAACATTACTATATTATTATTATCACTGGTCTGCCTCTGCACACAAAGCGGAAACTTGCTCTGCATGGGTGTGGTGACCACAAATTGATGTTCTTTAGGTTCTAGGGAGGCTATTCCAAATGACCTAGATGCCTCGGATAGCACTACTAGGAGAGAACCAATAGATCATATTTTGCATTTACATTTTGCAAATATTCACTTCATTATACTGAACAGCAACTCTTTCGCCTCTGTCCGAAGCATTATTTTGTGATGTCATTAGTGGATTTTTTGGTGTCATCTAAGTATCAATTGATTTCAAATAAAGGGATGATTAATTCTTGAATGTATCAGATCCTGCATCTTCCATCGACAATACTACGTATATCGCAAAAGTTTGCCCGTCTCTCGAGATAATAAAAACTTTTTAACAATGTTAACTCTAGACTTGGTAATCATATATATATATATATATATATATATATATATATATATATATATATATATAACACAAGCGAGTACAAGTACGAAAGAGCAATACTTTTATGTCTTACATTGCAGCCGCGGCACGGCCTTTGTTAGAGAATAAAGAGTAGACAAGCATATGCCCATTTTTTAAGGGCTGGTGAAATCGCACAATAGATTAGGATGTGGATTAGAAAGTACGACCACAGTCCCAAAACAACATGGTCAGTATAACTTGAGACGAATACTGAGCAACAATATCGTAGTCGAAAACTCGAGATATGAGCACGTAGCTGGAGTAGGGCAAATATTTAAAGCAATAAGGCACTTTTAAGCCAAGCGAGTATCATGAGCACATGTCACGCACACTGTAACATACCAGAGGAACAGTAAACGAAATTCAACTAGTAACTGAAGTGTCAAGTGTGAGGCCAAAGTACTGCATGCACACATATAATTATGGATGCACACAGGAAATAATCAAATCAATGAGAAAAGAAACCACGACATGGGTTTAGGCGTATTTAACGTATTCTTGTGATGAACAATGCTACATAGAAAGGAAAATAATGCGTTCGACGCTTTCGTTGATGCCTGAGTGCAAAGTATTGAACTTGTTAATGAACTTCTCGATCATAACAAGTTTTATACCCACATTGTAATATTGTGGCCTTGATATTTTCAAAAAAGTGCCCTGGCATCTCGACCTGTTTTGAAATTGGAAGATGAAGGTTAGAAGCATGGGCTCCGTGATTGTTAAAACGTAATGACACCTAAATTGCTGTTACGACTATTGAGTTAAACGAAGGAGGGAAAGAAGCGAAGTGTGTCATCTGCTGCTAAATCTGCTCAATCAAACAATAACAACAAAGGGCGCCTGGCGTGCTCTGAAAAACGATGGGACCGGCCTGTTGAGCTAATCACCACCGAGGTGCTACTCCTTGAAATTTACATAAAGGGGTGGTGACACATATGCAGAGATGGAGATGAAAGGAAGTGTTAAACTAATAAGACATTTTAATATTAAAGTTGATATTCTGATATAGTCAGTTATAATTAGATACAAGTACTTTCAGCGCGAAAAAATAATGTTTTAGGTGACTATATTAGGCCCTGAAAATTGCCCTTAATGCATTATTAGGGGTTAAAAGCTATCGTTTAGGAATAATTAGACATAATTTAGAATTACTTTAGTTAGCATGCTCAGGACAAATATTCAACTTCTAACAGAGCAGGCAAATTTTGTGCTTTAGGAAAGCTGAATTTATTTTTTCTACGAAAAGAGTCAATAAAAAGCATAGCCATTTGAACATAATTAAAATGTAATTTGACATAGCGGGTTAATTGTATGAATTGGCTTGAATTGTGCTTGCTTTCAGTAAGTATTTGTTTTCATGCAAAAAAGAACACTCGACGGCCACTGAAGTTAGTGAAGCGTACTTGTGGACTAGCACTTTAAAGGGTTTAATTGCATCCAGAATATTTGAGTCAGCCCCACTTGAAAATTTAGACACTTGCTTCAGCACCTACTATGCGGGATTCTTTCCTGGGCACATTTAAGCTTTGAGGCAACCCTGCCAGCGACGGGGTCTATTAGGGTCAAGTCGAACCTTTCCTGAAATTAGGAAAAAACTGGAAATCGCCAAGCTTGCTTTTAAGCGTTGAACACAATAGCGATATCTCGTCCCTGGTGTGTACTTCAAGCACTCACTGCATATTTTTGATTGCACGATGCTATTCCAGAAGTTTAAATTGTGGATTACTATACAGTGGAAGCGATAAAGTTGAAAGTGGATTATGTCAGTGAAGCTGTCGCATACGGCTCCATTCTGTGTAATGAGTGCACGAGAGTTCACAGAAGTAGATATAAAATTAGCAAAATGAATGTGTGTGCCCGTAGAATGACCAAAAAATACATGTTGTTTGCGCAGGTTCAGGAGTTATTTAAATTGTTTGGCAGTTGCATAAACAATGTTGAGAGCTTTATGTTTATGTGTGCTTCAGAGAGGAATTAAACACAATATATTATTGGCCTTTCCAATGGGTTCTTCCCTGTTTTCCACATGGAACGTTTCTCGATCTACGGAGTAGTGCTGTGATCCACCATGGTCCATTGCCTGACAAGCAGACTTCACAGCTTTTTTTTTCTCCGCATTGCTCGGTAGACTTCTGACAGCTGCCGTTTTAAGGTACAATGATGCCAACGAAACTTAAGTGTATGCTACAGATGGCAGTGCGCACCTCGCTTAGTTTCGGCAGATTCAACACGTTCTAGCTACACTGTATTCTAGCCTCCCAAACGCAACGGTCGTGCTGCACCACTCTCGAACCTAGCAATGGGGACCTTCAAGAGGCAGGGGGTACACTAGCGTTGGCCTCTCCTCGCTTCGTTATAGTACACTCTAGCTAAGTTTGCTACTCAGTCTCGCTCACTCAGCGGCCATGCTACACTACTCTTGAAGCAAGGGACGGAAATTTTTCAAGGAGGCCCACTAGCGCTATGAATGCTACGCTCGCTTTACCACACTGGGGTAGAAGCCCCGCTCATGTAAAGGCGCGTTTATAGCGCAACTTTATCGGAGCATTGGCAATTGTCACATGCGCTGGAGCGCATCGGTCGAGTCTAGATATACGTTGGCCGTGGCAATGCGTCGACTCATCGTCTGTTTGCCCAACATGGCACAGCGTATGCACGTGTTGACCCTACATTGAACCATAATCGCACCTTAGTAGCAGCTCAAAACATGGACAAAAAAACTAACAAGGGCGCTATGCACACATTGTTGTTAATATGGCCACACTAAGCTCTTCTTGTTTTCCTCCATATGAACAGCTCATTTAAGCAAAACAATTACTGGTAGAACGTGAAAAGGAATTTTCAGATGCTGAAAAATAGATATAGGCACGAACCTCAAAATTGGCACTTACAGCCACAATAATTATGTGATTAAATTGTTTCTCATCCTTTAGTTGCTGTTTATATCGATACTGGACTTTCGTTGAAGTGGGGTAGAGGAAGAAGAAGTTAATGTATTCTGTGCCAGGCCTGCCTGCTGCAACCATCTATCATCCGGCCTGCACAATTAACATTTCTCACCCGTAACATAATTGGTGGAGAGTGCTGGGTAACGCCTTGGAGCACCAGACAAGTACGGCGGAAGACACACCTTAGAGCTTTGCCGGAGCCGCAGACTCGCAGGACTTCCACCGCTATCAGTCATCATGAACCCTGACGGCGTAATCCAACCAGCTGCGTTTAACACTTATGGACACCATTACAGGGAACCGCGCCCATTCTCTGGGAAACCTAGAGAGAACGTCAATGAATGGCTCAAGCACTATCGGCGAGTGAGTCTGTATAACCACTGGGACACTACCGGCCAGCGCAACTACGTACCACTTTTTCTTGAGGGAACCACGTTCTTGTGGTACGAGAATCATGAGGAGAATTTGACTACGTGGGCGAATTTGGTGGACGAAATCAAGAAGTGTTTTGGAGATCCGACCACGATAAAGAAGCATGCTGAACAGACCCTGAGTCAACGTGCTCAAGTCCCTGGGGAGACATTTACGATGTATATTGAAGAAGTTCTCAAGCTTTGCAAGAGTGTGGACCCACTAATGACTGATGGGGATAAGGTCGGGCATCCCCTTAAGGGTATTGCGGAGGATATCTACCACTACCTTACAGGAAATGATGACTTGCACTCGGCCAATGACATCATCCGACATTGCCGAACATTTGAGGCCCTTAAAGCTCGGCGCATTTCGGCAAAGTTTGGTAGACTCCCTAACGTCACAACGGTCGCAAGCATCGACGTAGTCCTTTACCCAGCAGTCTGGCGTCAACAATGCAAGAAATAGTGCACGAAGAACTTGATCGGCGGGACGCTGCTGCGCCGTCGATAGCACATGGCCACGGTTCTTATACGCCATGCGGCGCCCCAGCTGCATCCATTAACGCTGTGGGCTTCCTCGACTCAAGAACGCCAGTACAGTTGCGTCGTTACGCCCATTTGCATAATTCAAGAAACAACTCCGTGCAAAGGTCACACCCCGATAGGGCAGCGTGGCAATATTATCCCGCTGACTATCTTTAGCAGCAAGAGGGGCGTGAAGCACCTGTGTGCTTTTACTGCGGTGTTCGTTGACATATAGCCCGCTTCTGCTCAGTGCGGCATCGGTCACCTCTGCCGCAGTATTGACCCCCGGCATCCTCACGGCACGCAAGTACTCAGAGAGACTATCGCTGGCCACCTAACGGCTACAACCGAACCAACTTCCAACAGACCTTCCGCAACGATTCGCCGGCTTCTGTGCGGAGTGTGACGCCACCAGCCTCCTCCCGCCAGCATCGGTCATCATCACCAGGTCGTCGGCGTTTCACTTCTCCTCCGCCGGGAAAATAGACCCCGTGGCCGATGGAGATGAGGTCACCGGACATTTTTCACTGCGTACAGATATGCCTCCACCAGTTGTTATGCTACAAAATAGGCTCAGTGTTCTTATAGATGGTGTCCCCACGTCCACGTTAGTTGACACAGGAGCAATTGTTTCCGTCATGAGCCGAAATTTTAGGACTCGTCTTGGCAAGAAAGTGATGTTCTCTTGGGGAAGCCAGACAACATTTCGTGCAGTGAGTGGAGAAATGTTGCACCCAGTGGGAATTTGTACTGCAACTGTTAGTTTCGGCGCTAAATTGTTCAAGGCAGATTTTGCAGTTCTACTTAATTCTACTTATGAACTTATCCTGGGGATAGACTTTTTGAAAGAATGTGGAGTCACTGTGAATTGCGCAGCTGGCGAAGTTTTACTGTCTGGTTTTTGTGAAGAGTCCACGCGATGCCAACAGACTATCACAGTCGTTGATGACATAGTTTTACTGGCCCAATAGATAGTTCAAGTGCCTGTGGCTGTTTGTGGTATCAAAACAGATAACGTTGATTTTATAGTTCACTCAATCCAGCTGAACTGTGCGAAGAAGGATGTGGTTGTGCCACACTGCGTGATTTCTGCAAGTGGTGGCAACGCCTTGGTATGGGTGGTCAACTCCTCTTTCGAGACGATTGTACTGCCTGGTGGAATGAGGCTGGCTGTGTTTTAGTTCGACGTCAGGAGCAACGTTAACATTGCAGTCATTAGCGACGACAGAAATAAGTAAAATGCATGTGATGTGGCTTGTCCAATTGATGACATACTAATAATGAATATGGTGAATAAGTTGCTATCGCCAGAGAAGAGACAAGCGTTAGTTCCGATCTTCTCCAACCATACATTCGTTTTTGATTTCGCACTCAACAGCCGAAGATTTTCTGCACCACCTTCACGCACTCGTTATGCGATTGATACTGGTTCCGCCTATTCAATTCGTCAGAGACCATACAGAGTATCTCCATCGGAGCGTAAAGTTATTGCTGAGCAAGTGGAAGAAATGCTGTCTAAGAAAGTTATACAAGAGTCGTCTAGCCCCTGGGTAGCACTAGCTCTACTTGTAAAAAAGGAGGATGGGTCTTGGAGATTCTGTGCAGATTACCGGTGGCTCAACTCAGTTACAAGAAAAGATGTATATTCGCTGCCCCGCATCGACGACGTTGTTGATTGTTTGCACTCTGCTTCGTACTTTTCTTCTGTAGACTTAAGGTCAGGATATTGGCAAATCCCAATGCAATCTGCCGATAAAGAAAAAATGGCTTTTATAACTCCAGACGGTTTATTTGAATTTAACGTCATGCCATTTGGTCTATGTAACGCTCCAGCCACGTTTGAGCGCTTCATGAACACAATGCTCCGTGGCTTAAAATGGGAAGTATGTCTTTGCTATTTTGATACGTTGTAATCTTTGGCCGCACATTTGAAGAACACAATCGTCGACTTGATGTCGTTCTCACGTGCCTTGAGAAAGCAGATCTTACCTTGAATTCTCAAAAGTGCCATTTTGGTGATCGTGAAACTCTAGTTCATGGCCATCTCGTAGACAAACACGGCGTTCGGCCTGATCCCCACAAAATCACTGCGGTCAGCACTTTCCCTCAACCACGCTCACTACGAGAAGAACTTGGAAGCTTCCTGGGCCTGTGTTCGTATTTCCGGCGCTTTCTTCCTAGCTTCGCCGATGTTGCTGAGCCTCTTACTCATCTGCTCAACAAGGATAGACTCTTCAAGTGGACGAAAGAGTGCGAGTCATCGTTTTCGCAGCTGAAGCTTCTACTCACTTCTGGGCCTGTTCTTCGTCATTTTGATGCATCAGCCTCAACTGAGGTTCACAGTGATGCAAGCGGAATCGGTATCTGTGCAGTATTAGTTCAGCGTCACGGCACCGCTGAACATGTCATTGCCAAGCGAGCCGTTCTTTGAGTAAAGCTGAGCGCAATTACATTGTTACAGAGCAAGAATGTCAGGCAGCTGTCTTCGCCGTGCACAATTTTCGCCGGTAGATCTATGGCGCCAATTCTCCATCGTCACAGACCCCCACTCACTTTGTTGGCTCACAGGTCTACGAGATCCAACCAGTCGTCTTGCTTGCTGGGCACTCCATTTGCAAGAATATGACTTTGATGTTTGCTTCAAGAGTGCCCGCCATCACGCGGACGCTCACTGCCTATCACAACTTCCCCTTTCCACGACTGAATGCGACGCTGACAATTTAAACGACTGTCTGGCCACTATTGACTCACGTTTTCCAGATTTGGAAGCGTTCCGTACAGAACAACGTCCAGACCATAGTCTGGCTCCTTTTTTTTTCAATTCGCCGTCGTTAAGCCGCATCAGAGCCCTTTCATCACGCAAGATGTCATTCTTTACAAGCGAAATTTTGCTGTAAAGGGGGCCCGCCTACTTTTTGTTGTCCTCAAATCATTGCGACCCAACGTGCTGCAAGCTATGCACGACGATCCAACATCTGGGCATATGGGGTTCGCCAAGACCTATCACCGCACACTGAAACGTTTCTACTGGCCCCGCATGCGTCAGGCTATAGCTAAATGCGTGACCAGCTGTGAGCATTGTCAACGGTACAAGAGTCCAACAAGTGTGCCGCCAGTATTTCACCATCCCATACCGCCTCTACGTTTTCCCTTTGAGGACATCGGTATTGACTTGATGGGCCCTTTTCCACGATCTATAACTGGGAACCGTTGGATTATAGTCTGTGTAGACCACCTCACTCGGTATGCTGAAACCGCAGCAATCTCAGCCGCAACAGCCGATGACGTTTGTGACTTCCTGCTACGTTACATCATCCTCCGGCATGGGCCTCCTTGTGCCATCATCAGCGACCGTGGCCGGCAGTTTGTAGCCGACGTCGTGGAAGAGTTGATTCGCCGGTCTGCTTCCCAGTTTAGTCACACCACTTCATACCATCCACAGACCAATGGTTTGACTGAGCGTGTCAGAAAGACGCTCATTAACATGCTCGTTATGTACGTTGATTCGAAGCATAAAAACTGGGACGAAGTTTTACCATTTATGATCTACGCCTACAACACTGCGCTACAAGAGACCACCGGCTTTAGCCCGTTTTACCTTCTCTATATCTGTGAGCCACGTACTACCCTCGACACAATTCTCCCGTTTTCAGAGGAAGAAAACTCATCCCTTGCAGAGACTTTGTCGCGCAGAGGAGGCACGACGCATCACGCGCCTCTGGACTTTCGCAGCCCAACACCGTTCAAAGGCTCGCTACGATAAGCGACATCGAAATGTGTCGTAGAGCGAAGGTGATATGGTGTGGCTGTGGACTCCAAATCGCAAGAGCGGTTTGTATCAAAAGTTTCTGGCCCGCTATACAGGCAGGTCCCTTCGTAGTTTTGTCGCGCCTTAGCGACGTTACGTACGTGATATCACGCCTCAGATCTTCTGGCGATCGCTTCAGGAAAACTGACGTCATACATGTGGTCCGGTTAAAGCTATATCACGCGCGACACTAACTCGTCCAGTGGGCATCATCTGCAATGAGGGAAATGATACGGGACTTTCGTTGAAGTGGGGTAGAGAAAGAAGAAGTGAATGTGTTCTGTGCCAGGCCTGACTGCTGCAATCCTCTATCATCTCGCCTGTACAATAAACATCTCTCACCCGTAACAATATGTTAAATAGGCTCCAAACTGACACCAGAAAACAATAGGCATTTTGCCTAAAGTTTGGCTTTTAGTTATAATAGCGTCAGGTACCAAAACATTTATTACTGCCCCTTTTGCGTCACTACAGTGGGGAGCGGCTATGCAGCCGTCCCGATATTTTGGCACAGCACATAACCTTGTTGTGGCATCTTAGTACAGTAGGGAACTGAAATTTGCTTTAAAAGCACATTGTAACTAATTCTTCAGTGTGAACCCATGCATATATCAGTGCATTTTCTAGGACTTTCTTTCTCTCCCTGCTTGCATGACCACTGCATTTACTCCTACGTCTTATTGTTAATGCCATTACAAGTTTAGATATATATGAACTTAAAAATCCATTTCTTCATTTCACAAAATAATTCGAACATGGCTGTACCCTTGCTACACCCGAGTTTCATGTGTGCTTCTCTTCGTTCACAGCACATTTCACATTAAACGTACTGGTTTATCATGCGAAGCAACAATAGACTTGTTCACACAAAGGGAATGCGCATGGGCTCGTTTACTCTATACCACGTGACGACTGTGACGCTTTGTATGTAAGAAAGGCAAACAACTTCCCCAAGAGGCTGCGACAACAAAAAACGACATCCGCAAGCTCAAGTGACGAAGGAGACCTTCGCAGAGCAAAGTGCGGTGAGGAACCACCACTTCGAATCTGACAAGTCCCATGTTGTCGACATACAGGACCATTACCATGTATAACCAGTTTTATTGTTATGTGCAGTCTTACCCCATTCAAGCAGTAGCTCTTAACTATAATAGGTTAACTTAAACGGCTCTGCCTAATTGAGTGAGTCAACTGATGAGTCCATTAGCGAACTATTAGCTGTTTCATCCAAAATGTCAATGCTTTTTACATTTAACAAAGATACCTCACAAAGTCAGTCCTCTACTTGGCGCTTTTCATGTCATATATCTCGAAACATGAGCCATCAGTAGTTGATTTCCATCAAGGGCATTTTTACGGAAATTCATGACTCGCATGACATGTTTCTTTACAATAGAATGGAAAGGTGGGCTAGTTGGTAATTCATGATGGTTCAGCGAACTGGGAGAGCGGGGGTAAACACAGACAAAAAGCAAAGAAGAGGCACACAGCACGAGCGCTCAACTAACCTTGAGCGCTCAAGCTGTGTGCCTCTTCTTTGCTTTATGTCTGTGTTTACCCCCGCGCTCCTATTTGCTGAACCATCAAGTTTCTTTACCTTCGTTCAAATCAAAATGGTAGGTAGGATTAGGACCCTCCCTTTTTCGTAACTGCTGCATCTGTTTAACTCAGATGGCATTTGAACGCTACTGCATTGATGTGTGATAGTAATGCTGCAGTTTGGTAAATAAGACGAGACGTCGGCAAAACATCGTGAGCTCACTCGGACACATCCAACTAATATACATCGCCCTTAAGGCCCACTTGGACTCACACTCACCAAAGTTTTCCTCAACCAGACTCTTTTGCACAGAGACTCACTGAAATGTATCTCCATGGTACTCACTCGGACTCAGACTCGGCAAAATATTTCTCACCTGTACTCACGGCTCAATCTCAGTCTGGCTGAGTCTGAGTGAGTTGACTGATCAGTGAGTTTGCCAACCTGTGGCTACACCCAGGTATAAAAGCAAGTAGGTCTTCTTAGCGTGATTATCGCCAATGGGTGATTGCACAAAAAATCGACACGGATCACGCAACGTATATTTAAAACTTGATTGAGTATTTATTATTTTATGCACATATCACCCAGCCACCTGTAAAGGAACCATGTTTTATTTTTAGGTGGACGATATACGAGGAAGATAATATCAAACATATTCAACACGAAGGAGCCTATTTCGTTGCCTGTCATTCTCAAAATTTCACGACGATAACAGAAAAGTATTACCATCGCAAAGATAAGATTTCGTGTATGAAGTGTATGCACAACAAAGGGTAGAACAACATTGTGAAATGAAGAAAAATTGCTTTTAGAAAATGTCTAAATATGCGACACCTTACTGTAGTTGCAACATAATATTTGACGCAAAGTGGCTCATCAAGTTCATTTTAAAAACAAATTTTGCTTCTTTCTCTTTGCAATGGCAGCTGCGTTTAACTCCTGAGCAAGCGAAGCTGATCTTGAAGGCCCTTACATAAACACTCTAAATTTTTTTGCAGTAGCTGTACCGGCTAAAGTGCACAAAAGAATGATTATGCACAGATATTTTGTTCTGTAACATGCGCATCAAAGGCTTTCTTTACTTCTATGAAAGTACACATAAATAAGTGCAAGCATCCTGTGAGTTCAGTCATGCTTTCATTGTGGATAGCGAGGATGATAGGATGTAAGATGGCGAATAATGGCTCATTGAGAAAAATGGCTCCACAGTAAACCACACAGCTGGAAGCCACCACGTGCGACTTTATACAGGCCAGTTTGAGTCACTGTAACATTCTAAGGTCTAGTAGGATTGTGTAAATAATTCCCTTCAAATGATCATTTTGGGTATATTACTTGTTTAGTTAACAAGCTTATTGTGAAACACAAATTTGACATTTAAGAAATTATTATTGTGGTTTCCTGCAGCAGAGACACACTGACTATATTTTATGGTTTCAAAGCAACGGCAGCATAACACGTTACTTTTTTTTTCCGCTGATGGTCACGTGTTACTTTTTTTTGTAAGTGACATAGCGTGGTAACTCATTTTCTTTTGTTAGTGTATGGATTAATCTCCTTAGTTACCTTTTCCCCCGGAAACGCTTACCACATTGTTTTGGGTAGATTTTTACAATTGTTGTGAACTGTTTCGCTCGACCTAATAATGCGATCTTGCAGTGCCTTTAGCTTTCTTACCTCCGACACACCTAAACAATGAAACTTTAATGCACAATCAATGCAAACACAAAGATTTCTCGAAATATTTTTCCTGAGCAAAGTATGCTTCATTGCCTAGCACAATCGGTGTACCTGTCGCATCAATGGGATGTGAAAATAATCTGCCTGTTCTACATGTTTTTACTGGATGAACATTATGAAGATAGAGTAGAAATGTCATTACCTGAAGCTTTTTAAAGGCATTTCACACATCATTCATCGCTTGCGTAACCATATAGACCCACACTTTCTTTTGAAGAAGCTCCAACAATTATAGGTCACATTGATTTTCTTCAACTTGTATTCTGGAGACCAATGTCACCGCTCAGCCCTCAACATTTAGCGCAAGGCTAGCAAGAACATTTGCAGTATCAGTGGCTAGTCAGTCTTGCCACTTCAAGGCGACCCAATCTGAAGCCACTAGATACACTACATTCCCATTTTATTACCGCCCCCGGCATTACTCCTTTTCAACTTCTCATGCATCATCATTACATAACACATCTTTACTACTCTTATCTAAAGCCTACATTATTTTACTCCCTAATGCAGCAAACAACCTCCGTCATAGTTTAAAAATTCTTGCTCTTTTCATGCCCACTTCTAAAGTTATAGCACCCTATGGTCTTTGTATAATTAAATCCTACTTAAAATAAAGAACGCTATCATTATGACATATATACACGTGCCATTGCATATTTTTTCAGTAATTTTCAACCTATATTTAGTCTGTTATTTTTGGCATAAAATAATTTGAAAGACCGCAATGAATTCAGTTCGCAGCCAGATTTCTAAAGCAAAGAACACCTTTCTAAAGATATAGCTTCTTTGAAGTTCAAACAGAGTTTGTTATGAAAAAAGAGCTTCCAGCTTGCCTAAAAATTGTTTCAGAAGGCATAACTGAATGTTGTAACAATTCATATCTCCCTACACTGCCATCCATTATGTTCAGACATAATGCAACAAAGGCACAAAGCTTATGTTGAATTTCAGCGTTATTTGTACTGTAATTGAATAATGCCAGTTGCAAGTTTCGCTTATGTTAAGTTGATTTAGGCCCTTTCATGCATTGCTTTTAGAATTGTCCAGTTGATTGTCAAAAATTTTTAGACATTGTTGACATTGCACAGATGAGCACTGAAATCAAACCTACATTGAAAGAGTCAAAAAATGTAATTGGAAACTATTATATAGTACACGCATGCTTTCATGCAGTTATGCGTACTTTTGCAACGCAAAAAAATTATAGTCAATTTTCGCAAGAATATCGTATTTGAGTGGTATTTTTATAACAGTTAAAACTTTTTTGAAGAATGAGAACATTTACTAGACTTCTGTTTTGTTAGGGCTTCTCTCAAAAGCTTGGCTGCTTTTTTTTTGGGGGGGGGCGGGAGATTACTTAATTGTTTAACAGGCTGCATATGGCAACTCTAAAAAACACAGCAGGCTGCTAACAGCGACCACCAGTACCCATAAGAAAATACGAGAAGATGCTTGGTAAACCATTGAAGTGTACCATTTCACGGGCATGACAATAGGGGTGACCTGTTGTAGTAGACCTTCAGATGTTTCACTGTGCTTGCAGAATACACTTTCAAGAGCCGTTACACCATGATAGCAGGGCACACTTGAAACAGTGAAAGTTATGTCTTCATTTAGAGGAGTAATGTTAAGCATAAACATAGCGAATGAGTAAACTGTAAGAAATGGTACACACGTACATAAACACACATGCACGCACACACACAAAAACATGCCCCCAAAGTGTGCCTTTCAAATCCTTGCAGTACACAAATTTGCTCTTTTTTGGAACCTTTGCCATATACCGAATGGCTCGCCCATTGTGTTGAGACGTATTCATATGGAATATGAACCTCACTCTTTGACGAGTAGGCCAGGAGGCTGCGGAATATAGACGCAGAGAGGAAAGAAAACGATAGCTTTGCTTTAAACGCCGCTTGCCTTATTGCACTCAACGAAGCAAACACTCGTACATCTTTTACACTAGTGCTGCATTAAATGCAAAATCATTTCAACTGACAAGCTTTCTCCTTATTTCTCATATGCAACTATTGTAATGTATATAACCAATACTATATAACCAATACATCTACAATACTTCGCTCTGGTATCACATTCATGTGTGCAAAACCTCAAATGTTTATCAGCCCACCATTATTATTGCAGTTATCTGGTTCTTAAAGGATCCCTGGAATAATTTTTTCACATTCTGTTTTTGATTAGACCACTACTGGAGCAAATCATTGCCACCATAACTCAATCGAAACATCCATTATTAACGAAGCTACGAGTACTGAATTGGCACTCTGCTCCGCCTTTCACCCTTAACTTTTCCTTCGAGCGCTCGGGCTAAGCTCCGCCTTCACGGGGCCGGCATCACGATGTGACGTGAGAGAACGCATGCCAGATGTTGTGTCGTCTACTTCCGGTAAGTCAAAGCCAGAGCAGAGCCACCAGCACTCAGGCGCTTGACCGCGGCTGCGCCAGCTCGACTGATCGTCTGTTTGTGTGGTCAACGCGGGCAGCCTGTGTTTTGTTTCACAGTGCTTAGTACCACTGCTGACCATGAATCCCGGACTTGAAGAGCGTTTGCGCCGAATGAGCGATGAAATGGTTTTTAAATCATAAACGGACACATCGTTTAGGGATTCAGCGCTTCATGCCGAGGATGACAGCAGTGGTCTGCCACCACCTAACTCACCGGACTTCCATGACGATGTGAATGATCATGGGTAAGTGTAAACGATTTAAGTAGCCCTTTTTGATCGATACTTGTTCATTCTCCCGTCTGCGTTTGCTGTGTCGCGCATGTAACTTGTAAGTTGTGCTGCATAATCATTTCGTCATTGTCTTTCATTTCGCGGTGTTTGTGCGGTGTCCACGATAAAGATAACTTAGGCCGATTTTCGCGAGCTGCGTGTGCTTTCAACTACGCATCAATGATATCAGCGCATAAATTATTTCCGCATTCATGTTCTTTCAGGTTGAGTCGTTTTGCATAGGTTTGTTTTTTCCAGTGAACTTATCATGCAATCTCTCGCTCCAAAATAGTTGTGATTTGTGCATGACTTTTAAGAGAATAATATGTAGGGCTTGCTTACTGCATCGCCTATGATGATAATCACAGACTATTTCATTAGTCAACAGTTAAAAAATAGGTGCACAATTGCCAAACAGAAGCAACTACCAAACAGAAGACTCAACCAAGCAAGAAACGAGGGACATCTCTCAAATACTCCATTCTAGTCATTCTGTCAAACTTGTGATGCCATCTCAAGTAGATCTAGCCCTGTTTGGGCTGTCTCCCGTAGCACACAGACGCGAAAATAACAAGTAGCTCTATCGCTTGATTAGCACAGTGGCTCCTTGTGTGCTGCTAGCCGTAGCACACATGTAAAAATAACATTTCACGGCACTTCACAAAAAGCAATCATGGCTGCATCATTGCCCGACTGCCAGGAAGGCAGTTTCTTCAGTCAAATGTGGCTCTCTCGTTCGATTTACCCAGTGGCCCTGTGTGCTGCCAGCCGTATAGCACATACATTAAAATAACATTTCACAGCACTTTCCACAAATCAGTCATGGTTGCATGGTTGCCCAACTGCCAAGAAGGTTTGTTCCATCACCTTGTGTCAGAAGACTTCAGGTGCGTCATCGCTATAGTTGCATTCTCTCTACTTAATGTCCTTTTGACATATCACCGTTCACCAGTGTGAGAAGCCTTCTGCTGTGTTGTCTCTACGGTAGCATTTTCTCTGTTTCACTGAGCTTTCGACGTTGCTTCAATCCAGTGTAGCTCTCTCGCTCAATTTACACAGTGGCTGTCTGTGTGCTACCAGCCAGAGCACACACACGTGAAAATAAACTTGATGCCAGTTTGACGGTAAGCTTTTGATGCTGTGCTAAGTATTCGCGACTACCCGCCACCGTCGTCTAGTTGTCATGATACTGACCTCCTAACCCGAAGGACGCTGTATCAAATCTCAGCCATGGCGGCTGCATTTTTAGTGGAGGCAAAAATAATTGAGGCCTTGTACTTAGATTTAGGTGCACGTTGAAGAACATTACGTGACCGAAATTCTTGCCATCCTTCATTATAGCGTACCTCATTATTATTGTGTCACGGTTTTGGGGCATTGAACCCAAACCAACATCATCAGAATAAATGCATGCCACTGCTTCGAGGTCGATGGTGTTGGAAAGCGTGTGCGCCTCTCAGCAATGAGCTCCTCCTTAGATGGCCATTCATAGGCGAGAGATGTATGTCATGGTTTTGTTACCTCATTGCTTGTAAAGCTCTCCTTATATGATGAGAGATCACGGAAGAGGTCCGTGGCATGTGACATAAGGTCACTATCATGCCAGCACAATTTACAAAATAGATGTAATTACCATATTTACTTGACGGTAGGTCAACCTACCTTATGAATTATATAAATCCACATTTCGAAAGGGGTCGAGGGGTTCATGTGAAAATATAAAAAGTTTATCTGGTGCAGCTGATGACGATTACTAACGTGAGAAGCACACGTGCTGTGGCATGGTAACAACATTACAATTCCCTTCAGGCTCTGCTTTTAGCATATATTTATTGCACGCTTGTTCAGACGAATGGATGAAAAACTTTTGATGGGGTCCTGAAGAATTCCACCCCCGTTTTATAGGGGTAGGATTGCGGGCCGCTCCTACGTTGGCATGGGGAGGCCCAGCCTCTTTTAACTATTACCTTGCCATTGATTCTCATCTGAAGTGCCACAGTTTGTTAGAAGTGCATCTGTTCAATTAACAGCCAACACTTTTTACAACATGCGCACCTCTTTTTTCAACTGTTATTACTAGCTGCACCAGCTGAAAGCTCCTCTGCAGTGGCGACATTACAGAAAGTATAGGGTCACCTTCAAGCCTCTTTATATGAAATTATTGAAAACTAGCTGATACAGAAACCAAGGAAGGTAGAGAGTATGTTAATTATGCTCTTTTATTGGTATTGTAGTAGTAACTATGACATAAGTGTGAAAAAAAAGCAAAGACAAAAAGACGACTTTGTACCTGCAGTAAACAAACCTACAACCCTCAGATTACATGCCCAATCGTTTAACTTATTTAAACTACAATGCCAGGTATTGAATTTTCATGTACAGTACAGAACTTGCTTTTATTGTGATTGCATAACAGAGCCCAGACGACAAAAATTTATGTGTCAGCTTCGTTTGTTATAGTAAACTGTAAGATAGAAAAGTTTTTATGAGAGCAATGTATCTACTTAAAGTATTTGGGGACGCACTTGCTTGTAATGTCAAAACATGTATGAGCAGCCACAGCAGTGACGGAGGCTAGTTGTTGTAAGTTACTTGTGTACATATTCGTAGAAAAAAGAAAAAGCAGATGCAGACATAAATAACACATACGTAGGACCAGTGCTTGTACTGTGTATCAGTTAATTGTGTCTGTGCTTTTTTTTTCTTTTCGCTACAGATATGAAGAATGAAATATAAATGTTTCAGCATATGTTCAGTACAAGTTTCTCCAAAGTCACACTAGTCTCAGGATTTCTTATAAGCTAGTATGTTATTGCTGTTGTCTTCAATATTGTAATTAGATCATGCATGCAAGAGGAAACTTGCAAGTGCATCTACCATGATTACAAGTCAAAAAGCCAGTTTTTAGAATGGTACTCAGGTGTAAATATCAGCCTTCTTAGGTAATTTCTCAGAATGGGGAGAATTACTGTACATATGCCACACTAACTTTATAAACAGTGTACTTGCTTACCTTTACCAACGTGCCAAACATCATACCAGTGTGGCATGTTTGCCTTGTGCTTGCGGCAGTATAGCTTGACACTAGGATGTCGATGTGTGAAAAATTTACCTAATAAGTCCCTTGGAACTGCTGTCATGGGCACACACAGTGCTTTATACAAGAGTGATAAAACTCCCATCCCCCCCCCCCTTGCATTCAACATTCCTTCCCGAAACAATAAATTTACGATTTAACATATATATTTACTTTTATTAACTTGATGCTTAGATTCACTTGCAAATTTGGCACAAACATATGGTACTTGTTGCCAACGAGCGTATGTGTATGCCTAGATTCTCCACAACAGTCAGGCACTTAGCAAGTCTTTGCTTTTCTTTGGAGACATTATAGGGGAGTTTGGGTGACTGTGAGCAAAAGTGCAGCAAGAGGTCCCTTGTTAGCACTTGAAAAGTATCCTAGTAGCACTGCAAGTTTACCTGTCCAACTTGCACCAGCTCAGTGTGTATAATGCAGCCATTCTGCATGGCAAGCACACTATACGTGAGATACTTGGCACGGTAGCCAGGAGAGTCACATCGCCCATCACCTGCCAGGTCAATTAGCAAGTCACCATGTGCATCCACCATGGCTCTTTGTTTTTTGAGGAAGAGTTGGAAAGACAGGTGGCACAATGCATAGGTTCTTTTAGTATTCCACAGTATAATCAGGGGGCGGAAACTCCCTGTACCTCCCATGTATTTGCTCTCGGCAGCAGAAGCACCGCTTTTCATGCTGGCGGTTGCCGGGCATCCTACTAGAAGTAAATCATGAACAGAAAATTTCTTTCATGACGTCACGGGTGAGGTCCTCAAATAGATGAAAAGGAGAAAAAATTGAGAGGAGGAGGCTTGCTGCGGAAGCTCTCCTTTCTCACTTTGCATTAAAGCAAAATGCGCTCATGCCTTCTTGCAGGTCCATAAAATTTGGCAATGCGTCCATAAAATTTTGGTAATCTTTTTATAAATTTTGTTCATGTTTCTGAACAGCCAAAGTTAAGCTGACTGATTTCGCAGTAAGACGAAACTCGATTGACGCAAATGAAATGCTTTTTTATTGCATGTTTTGCATAAAAAACAGCTAGAAACACATAGTGTGCAAGTGTCAATCTCTAAATGCAGCTTGAATTTACAACTGACATATGGACATAATGAGCAAACGTTGAACCCAATATCCGAACCAATGTTAAAATTATCAAGAATTGTTGATAAAACATGTATTTGACTCAATCACGTTTATTATGACGACGGGCATAGAAATTGAGTACCAAACAAGACTGAAGTTCATAGGCACGAAGAGGCTTGAAGCGATCAGTAGTTCTTCGAGAGAGAATGTTGCTGGAAACAGTGTTTTGGCAAGTTCACTTGTCTTCATGAAAGAAACAGCATTGCCTTGACAAAGAAAAGTTCACTTGTCAAAACGTTGCCTTCATCGGCAATCTCTGTAACAGTATTTAGAAGCATCTAGTCCATCATGTGTATTTGAGTGACACTATTAGAAGTAAGGACTCACAAAATTTTAAACCACGGATACAAGAATTTCATAAGCAGCAAGTGGCCTATAATTACTTGATATCATTTGAACTAGTTGCCAAAAGTAAAAGTAGCTAAAACTATGTAGTCGAGTTGGCCTTTCAATAAACCCACTTTCTCGACAAAAGCTCGGCTTTTGTCTTCAACAATTAGTCAAGCGACACTGCACTTCTCTCAGTCCAGTCAGGCTTGCAGAGAACTGGGTTTGCTCATATGTACTCATGCAAAATGAATACCTGCTCCAATAATTGCTCCAAGTTCTTATGCTCACCCGTTGCTTTTAGGAAACGCTGAAAAACCTTTGCGGAACTAGAAATCGCCTGTTAGCACACCTCGAAGCTGCAAAAAACGTGTTGCCTGATTAAGCCATCTTCGACGAATGCATGGTTTACTTGTTCGGTGTAGCTCACTGAGGTCCATTTTCAGCCCGCCACAACTTGTCGTCATTATCTTTCTCGTAGTTGACACGGCCACTGACCGAGATAACTGAGCGAGATCCAGCTTCTAATATCACTGAGCAAAAGGCAAGAAGGAGCCGAGGCAAGCGCTACGAACGCAAGTCAATCACTCTCAGTGCTTCACCTGATTTTACATTCTCTAAATAAGCCATAAGAAAGAACATATAATTGAAAGTGATGTTCTTTACAGGACGTATAGTTTTTTGTTTGTGAAAACTTGTGATGGTCAATAAATGCGAATATTTACATTAACCTCACTTCGTTCAACTGGATCTTAGGATGCCCAGCAATTTCTATGAGCGTGCATGTTCTTTGAAACTGAAACTAGTGCCGAGTTTCCGGGGCCTGGTATGATAGCAATGACATTTCATGCCGACAAGTTAACGAGTATTCCACCACTGCTACATTGTTACCACTGTACAAGTTTGTCAACTTAAACTCAGTTCTATCATGAGCATTCGTGTTACACAGTAAGATAAATAAGGAGGTATTCAAAAACTGTTAGCAAAACTATGATTTTTCCAGATGAGAGTTTCTACATTTAATTATTAGCATGCAAAAATCAGAGGCTTTTCTTTGCCATTGCAACCATGAAGTCAGATGGGATGGTTTAATACAAAATGATTTCATGATCTGAATTTAGATAACATTGACAAAGATATACAGAAGGAAGCAAATGCTTTGCAATGTTTTAATCTATGGCAAAATTATCTTGAAAAGGTAAGATTGACTTTTAATGCAAGAGAAGTATAAGCATTTGTGTTCACATTGCCTAATATGTTTATAAGTCTTGCTATAGCTATATTTAGATGTTGATCAATAAGTGCACCTGTTTTACTGCAGGGAGCAAGCAGGCCCTCTGGTAGTTGTAGAAGGCGCATTCCGTGATAACTTGAACACCAAGGCATCAGATGGTTGCAGCCACCACGCAGCCCTAGTAGAGCACGCCAGAAGCCAGGAGTAAGTTGCCGGCTCCAGCTCCACTACCTCAAGCAAGAGGCTGGCTTCTACACCGGAGCTTTTGCAGTTGCTTGCACACCCCCTATACAACGACCAGAGTTCCCATGACGCTGAAGTTAAGGTTGCCAACTGCTTGGCCACATATGGAGCAGTTAGTGAGTAGTTCATGAAGGGAGCTCTGAAACACAATGAACTTTTCTTCCCTGGGAAGAGGCACTTCCATTGTTAGAACTCCAGTGCTGTTGTCTTGATGGATACTGCAGATGAATGACCCCACAAAACGTTTTAATGCTTGTGTGTTACTCAGTATTACACAGTGGACAAGTCACATGGCTTGGTTGAAAGAAAGAAGTGGAAATTTCAAGGCTTCATTTTTTTTTGCTAGATATAATATTTGTGAACTTACCATAATGTCATAAAAAGTATAGGGGACACTAATTATAATAAATGCAATGTAAATTAGAAGAAATTAAGGTGGACAAAAAATTGCTTGCCAGGAGCTGGGACTGAACCTGCAACTATCCCATACCACGCCCGATGCTCTACCAAATAAGCTAACACGGCGGCATTTCCCTCGTTCTCTTTATCCATTATATATGCGCATTTACAAGTGGCAGCGTGAGGCAGTGCTACTAGCAACCATGACGGCGAGTGTGAAACACTTTTTCTGCCTGTTGGTGTCGCATAGCACATGGTGGGGCTGATTGACGCACTCTCATTTAAGTGTACATATGTCCCCCATAAAAAGGACGAGGGAATGGTCGCCGCGATAGCTCAGTTAGTAGAATATCGGATGTGTTATTCGAAATTCACAAGTTGAGTCCCAGCTCACGAAAAGCAATCTTTTCATACACCTTTAGTTTTTCACATTTAGATTACATATACAACTAATAAAATCTCCTATACATTCTTTGGCACTATTGTTCGTTAGTTCTTATTAATACGGGTTGGTTAGGTTAGTGGTAACTGACAGACAATGATGCCGAAAAAAATGTATAGGAGATGGTATTAAAATAATTGTAATGTAACTGTGAAGAAAAGTGGACGAAAAGATAAGTTGCCATGGTCAGGGAACAAACCTGCGACATTCGAATAACGCATCTGACACTCTACCAACTGAGCTACCATGCCGGCCATCCCCCCGTCTACTTTATGGGATATGTATGTGCATTTAAATGTGGTAGTGTCAGTCAGCACTGCCTGTTGCCATTGCAGCAAGTGTGGGACACTCATTTTTTTGCCTATAGGCATCATACAACAGGTGATGTTCTTACCGCTGGAAGCTAACGAATATTCCCTGGCATATTACACGATGGCACTAGGTCTGTCAAAACGAGACCCTCGTTATGAATGAAAAGATAAGGGTAAATTTAAGGGCTTGTTTTCTTTGTTAGACAATATTAATGATAACTGACTGACAATTATGCCAAGGAAAGTATAGGGAATGTCGTTAAAATAATTATAATGTAACTGTGAAGAGGTTTTAGTCGCAATCATTATGTTGCCTGTAGCATGTGTTGTGTTGCTTAGCAAGTGGGAGCATTGCACAATGCGACAGAAAGTATATAAAAAAAAGCCAGACCCACCAATGCAAGGCTTCCTTTGACCCCTATTTCCTCAATACGATATAGCCTCTTATTTCTTTTTTTTAAGACTGACACAAGCGAGACTTTCCAGTGTCCTTGAACCACGTGGTCTGCCCTACTTGCATTTCACCTTGCAACAAATCTAGTGATCAGTGCTAACACCAGGCAACCTTCGAGAGGAGTTGCCGAGGTCAGTCAGTAGTGTGAGCACTGGGATATCAAATAGGTGTCAGCATCCACTCATCTGAAGCCATTACTTCACCTCCAAAAATACTACATTTTTTTATTGCTTATGGTCTCGATTAACTTAATTTCTACAAATACTTCTTAGTGTTTACTGATTATAAAAGCACTAGAAAAAAATTACATGGCCGATATAGGTAGTATTGTTGTAGTGAAAGATTCAAGTATATTGTTCACAAATAGCTACAGCTTAATCGTGCACTAGTGACAGTTGCATTTTAAATAGGATCAGGAGCAAAAGCACTGCTAGAAAGCTTGTAGCTTTTAGCAGTCATGTTGCAAGATGAATACCTCAATTTACGGTGCTGATTATTACACTGTGCTGTAGCAGAAATACTAATGCAGCTTCAGTCAACCATCGCAGGAACCGTTTAGGTGCACCTCTTCGTAACCAACTAAGAAAACGTAATTGGCACACTCCATTTTAATAATAGCCGGAAACGCAGCACAAGTATGCTATGACAAAACAGTCACTCCATGAGCTAAGTCTAGCATTGTTTGGAAGTCTTATATCGTTATATTGTTATCTAGTTAGAGGTTGTGACAGCATCTAAAAACACTGCTGTAATATAGAATATCATGAATTGCAAATGAGTACCAACATTCTTCATTGCTATTGTCATATTAATCTTGTTGTCTAGTTAATATCAATAAAGAGGCTTTCCAAATGCTGCTTATATAGTCAAACTCCTACACAAGATACACTCCTATACGAAACAAAGTGACATAGGAGAAACCAGTGTGCCTACTTTGAAATAAGAGTGATAAGAAAATCCACATTATTCTTTAATTGCTCCCCAGTGCATGTATCTTATACAGGTGCTCAACGAGGCCCATGGCCAGAATTAAGGGTGCCCTAGAGACCTGCCCTACCCTCCTTGAAATTATGATGAAGGGGGTGTGTTCTACTGAACATGAATAATGAAAATACGGGTTTTAAAGGCCCTCAACAGGTGGGCCACTCCTGAAAAATTTCTAGCCACGAGCCTGCATTCAATTGTACAAGCTCCTATTGACATCATTATAAAATCTGCAGGTTGCCCGGTAATGCATAAAAGTGTCTCGGCAGGCGTTTCACAGGAATACAACTGCCTCTTCACATTCGTATAGTTTTAAAACAGACAGGTGGGGAAAATGAGCATGCACTGCAGAATGGACCAATTAAGTTCTAGAAAATATACGTGAACTGTCATGAACTACTCTAGAGCGAAATAGCTCAGGCTGACCTCTCTGCATTTTAATAAATTCTCACTACTACTCTGAGGTGAAATGTTTCAGGAAACTTAGGGACTTGGTTTCCTTTGTTCGAAACATGAAAGGACAGACACAACCCCAGAGAATAACTTGATCAAGTGGTGGTTTTAGTATGTGAACTAGTTTGTGGCTACATGCTCGTCACATTTTAAAGATCACTAAATTGCTAAGCATCTGATATTGTTAAAGAGTTAAACCTTATTGCTATTCCACCAAAGACTAATGCTTGTAATTCCTGCAGAAACTCTCGCTGAATGAGGGCAAGTATGTGACGTCAACTTCAGCAGCTGGCTTTTTTTCCTCAGCAGGAAAACATCCGTTCATTTGGACAGATCTTTCAGCAGCTGGCTTTTCTTAGTCGGGGGAAGATTTATCCATTCGTACAGGTGTTGAGCCACCGAGAAGCCTGAAACCTGCTGGAAGCTGTGGCACTGAAGCAACATCAGCTGAAGCTGCTACTACTGCTCATGTGATGAAGCACCACACTGTGTCTGCACTACCGATTCTGTGGTGAAGGCAGCTGCTATCTGTGTATTGGCCTAAACGTGCACCTTCGGGGTCATGTTCACCTGCGTAGCTGAGATGGTTATGAAACACTCAAATAAACAAAACTTCTTCTATTGGTGTCATGTCCAATTGTTCATCATCATGCATTATTTCCTGCTAATTTTCTTTGTTTGGGAGCTTCGGTGTGAATCCGGTAACTGAATAGCTACAGCACGCTTTATGCCGCATACGTGCATTTTTCAACCTTCAGGTCTACTTACCAACGGACTGGCATTCCACTGTCTTCCGAGTTTCCACTGTACTCATGATTGCCTTGCGCACAGTTTTTTGTGTGGTTGTCTGGATACGAGGTGGTGAGAATAAACATATTATGTTACACCTGCACTTTTGATAAACTATATTTTAAACATCACACTGTTTTGTGGCCATGTGCTATTAAAATCTCATCTGGGAACTGAGAGCTGTGGAAATCGAGCTGCCTTATCTGACATCAACTAGTTGCAGAGTGTGGCTGCATAAGAAATGTGTTACTGAGTTATTTTTCATAATATGTAACAATGATATGCAACACATATACATTCCACTTTTGTGCAGTGCTAATGTACAGAAACAGAGCAGGACTAACCTGGCTAGCAGAACGCGTCAAGACTGTGCCAAACTCTCCGACACTTTTCTGGAGCAGTGTGTGATGCTGAAAAAAGCAGCAATTTCTTTTACACACAAACACAATGGATGACAATGGTTTTAGGTGTTGTCTTTGCACTTCCATTCACATATTTATGTGCAATAATTTCATATACATAGTATGAATTGTTACATGTGTTTGTACTAAAAACATGCTGGCAAGAATTCTGTTATAATACTCAAAGAGGCTAGAGAGTTAATTGTATTGGTATAGAAACTATCTTCGGCTTTTTCGTTTTTTTTCTCACATCTCGGATGGAATAAGCACATTAACTCTGCATGCAGTTCTACTAATTAGAAGTTCTTTTTTTTGATGAGCTGCCAAGTTCTAGCTAGATACGAAGCCATGATTTCGTTGCACTGCTGTGATTTGGTGATCATGCATTATGACGTAAACAAATGGAGTATTGCAGTTATACAATTAATTTATTAATTAATAAACACTGTAGTGCAAATAATTCCCGGCTTCTTTGTTTTCCCGCATGATATGCCACAACGTAAAGCTGCATGCTTGTAATCTGCCCCGTAAGCAGCCATAAGCTTTTTGAATGAATTTCCCCAAGCACAGTCGATAAATTAAAACACCCATCAATCGGCACGCTTTATCTTGCAAGGCTGCCTTTACACATACATAAAAGTGCATTCACACCGCCAAATAAGTGAACAAATAAAGCACATGCGCTACAGTTGAAGCATAAGCTTCAACGCACTTCGGACGCCGGCACTGCGAGACTTTTTCTAGCGCGCTGTGCTATTGCTATTCGGCATGAATGCAACACGAGCAATCGGGCCGTAGCCTATCAACGCCGTCGAACACATGTTGCACTATTGCCGGGCTTTCTTTGAGCTCATCATGTATAACATGCATGCCGTACATTTGAACCTGCATTTTACAACTGGCCCTACGCCGTATACATTAGTGCAAAGAGGCAGCCAGTCATTTTATAATCGGTTCTGGAAATCCCGAACCGGCGAACGTTTTTAAGCGTGTATATAATTATTACGAAGTGTACCAATTTGCATTGAAGAGACACAGTCGTTATAGTAATAATTAACGAGGTTACATAGAATTTTCTGAACGCACATGTGCGCACCGCATTTTCAGTGCGTGTCGCTCGATCCGGATCGACCGTGAACTTACCTTTTCACCAGGAAGGAACAAAGACGGCAGTGCGTCGGGTTTGAGGGGATGCCTCTTCACATCGCCGCACAAGCACGGAATCGCGTTAGTAGTTTTCCAGCTTAAAGTGCCCCAGACAACACAAACACAACCTCAGGACGTCCTCAGTATGCCTCCGTGAGGACGATATGACGCCCCCAGAATGTCCTCTTGTGGTACTAGAGTGGCCCTAATCCCGTCCCCTTGTCCATACTCATAACCTCAGCACATCCTCAAAACAACACTTCAGGGCTTTTTCAGTATGTTTTCCGAGCAACGATAGCGTGGCCAGTTCGGTACTGTGGGCAGTGATACTACTTAGAATTTACTTCTTTTCATAATAGATGATATTTCCATACATCAAAAGAAAAACACCTGCGAGGTCTCGAGTATATATACTGTATCAATCAACAGAGGTGTGACAGTGCTGCACTATTACAAAAAAAAAACAAAGCTTGCTGACTGGTTTTTATTTTACAGTAATTAATCACAACTGACAGCTTTGTCAGACATTCGAGTCCACGTATAGTCTGAAAAAAGAAAAGCAGTATCAAGGCAGTCAACACAGCTCAATCAACTACGTTTGTAATCTTCCTCGAAAGTTTGACACAATGTCATCACCACGTGCATCGCGCCCATCGCACTCACTAGTGTTAGAGGCTCCGCTCTGACAGTCTATCAGTACACTCGACACGGGCGTTGTCTTGACTTTCCCGAGGTCGGGCCATGTGTCAGATGTAGAAGTCCTTTCACGTTGGGACCAGGCTGCTTCGAAGCACAATTGATCGCGATTGGCTGGTGTTCCAGGCTGTTTCGAAGCACACCTCGCCGCGGGCGGCTGGTGACAATGCATCCAGGATCTGTCTGAACGTTGAGCACCCCAGTGCACCTCTCAACACGGCAATTTACCTCCCGCCATCACCTACGACTTACACTCTCACACATATCTCACTTTTAACCATGCACACAAACAACAAAGGACACGAACTTTCACTAGTACACTGCACCTTCTCTGACAGGGCCGCCGCTTCCATTTTGACAGTCAGTTGACTTGGAATGGCTTGGCTACTTGAATGTTCAAAATGGTGCCGCAAAGTTTGTGGTTGTCAGCTGCTAGTTTGTTATTGCGTGCTACAGCGGCCGTGACATTAAGGAACACGCTCTTTCAAATGGAGATTTCGCAATACCAGGTTCGATACCTAAGCAAATTGATTACGCGTGTCTCATTAAGTGGGACGCATAATTTGAAAATTTCTGCCAAAAAATAAACAAACGAGGCGAAAATACGCAATAACTTTATGACTGTATGAAAAAAAACGTGCGGAGAAAGTATTCACGTATGAAATCTATCTACTTGGTGCGCAAAGGTCTTGAAGAATTATATGTGTGTGCTCAGTGCAATGCTTTTGTCATCCCCAAAAGGTCCTTGACAGGACAGATCACAGGAATAAAAACTCTCACAAAAAATTATGACGCGGCACTTGGCAAGGCACAGACACTTGGTATAAACAGCAGTTTGTTTTATTTAGGTGTGGAAATATACAAAATTATAGTGTTTGACTATTTTAATATTTTCAATTGAAACTGGGCCAAGACGAGCCCCCCCCCCCCTTTCAACAAAGTGCATCATTTGAGGGCAGGGAAGCGAGCAGTAACATAAAATTTAATAAGCGATTGAGAGCAATGGGGAAGGAATGTTGGGCGACCACGGTTTTCAGCTACTTTTACTGTGTACATGAGGAATGTCGATACAAAATGGAGGAAACGAGCCAGAAAATTGATGGGCAAATACTTAGAAAAGAGCTGAGGGTCAAACCAAAAAGAACTATCGCCTAATACGAAGGTGAAGGAAACGGAGACTAACATGTGGAGAATGGCCATGATTAAGAAGTCCGCACTAGAGATCTATCGAACTTCTAAGCAGGAAATCGCCAAGTAAAGGATCTATGATTTTACTCGGGATGGTTTTCTACTGTTGAGGCCAGGACGGGAGTATTGCGAACCAAGACATATCGCGCCAAATACGAAGGGGTAGACACGATATGCAGTGCATGTGGAGAGGAGGAGGAAACTGCCGAACATTTGATAATGTTCTGTAAAGCGCTTCACCCTATAGTACAGGATGATGGCGCAGATTTTTTCAAAGAACTGGCGTTTAGGGACAGGGAGGGCAAAGTGAACTTTGGGCGGATAGAAATAACTAGAAGGAGGTTATCATATTGGTGGCTAAAATCCAGGCACGAGCGAAAATTAAACCGTTCACGGCAAAGTTCCCGTCCTCAACTTCACTATTTAAAAAAAAGATAAATCTACGTTTTTTTCCACCAGGTATTACTGCTAGGTGGCGGTAGCCGCTACCCCATTTTAAGAAAACAATCTTATCACAATATCTATCCATCCAGCAATAGCGTGAATGGCGGCGTCTTTAGTTGCTAGAAATATAGTGTACTAAATACCATATTCTAGTGCACTATACTACAAAGCACGGACGAAGAAAGGTTTCTATAGCGGCTAGAAACTTTAGTGTACTAGAAAGAGGTGGTGTGCTTAGAGGTGTGCGCCGACTGGTCGGCGCGCCGCCGCCGCCGACGTTTTTCAACGGCGCAATCGCGCTCCATTTATGCACCAGTACCGAATTTTCCCGGATTTGTCTTTTTCTTTTTCATCTTGATTTATAGCTTCGTTTCACATTTATGTAGCCAGTAAAAAACAGGCTTCTCGTTATCTTCATCCAGCTTCACAGACCGAGAGTACCACTATGAACAGCGGCACAAGTTCGGCGGCCGCTGCATGAAATGACATATTGGACAAATTGACAAAAAATAAATGTAACAGTTACAATAATGCATAGACGCTGCCATCTTAGGCTTAAAATCAATGTTTGCTTGTTTTCTACGTCGTAATTAGCAATGATTTTGGTCATACAACGTTGAATGTACTGGCCCAGCGTGTTGATGCATGCGAGTTCACCGTAGCACTATTCGAATATTCATATGGATGCAAAACGGCATCATAATCAGTCCAAGATGGCAGCCTATGATCGTGCCCGAAACAGGGCGTATACACAGAAGAAACGAAATGGTAGCAGTGCAGCACGAATGCAGCGCGTTAGGTGGAGAACTACACAAAGCCCCGAAGGATGAAATCGAAAGGAAGAAGTTTGATGGAGATTAGTAGCGTCGAGGCATAATACATGCTCGAACTTACTCAGGGTATATCATCACCTGTCCGTGGTGTTAAAGTTGATAATTTTCGAGGATGACCACATATATGCCGCGTCTCAACATGCTGCAGAAAATATTTGATGCCGTTATCAGATATTCGGGATGAAGATGCCAAGGCAGTAAGATGGCAAGAGAGAGAAAGGAAGGCTGGGGGATTAACCAGAACTTGGCATCTGGTTTGCTGCCCAGCACTGGGGGTGGAGAAATAGGGGCAAGAAAGGGGGTGTAGAGAGACAGAAAAGAAAACGCATGTGCACTCAGGAGTAGGATGGCAAACTTAACAGAGGATTTATTACATTCTGTACAGACAGGGCGAGAGATCTCTTGCGAATGAGCTGGGTGGTTCATTATAAAGTGTGCGTTTTGACTAAATCAGGGAATGGGTCTAGAATGCGCTGTTGAATCACGGGGGACACACACCATTTCTGACGGTGCCGCTCACACACGCTCACGTCAACGTCTTTGATAGGAGAATGGCCACCACGCTGCACCTGTGACACCAAGAAACCACTATGGTCGTCACGTCAAACGGCTTATGGTGTCGGAATGCCACCTCACTTTCCGGCTAAGACGGACAAAAGACGGCTGGCAGCCCTTCGGTGACTTGTTTGACGAACAAAGAACGCCACTGTCCCCCGTCGGCCCAGGCGCCACGTGTAACAAAGCTATATAAGTAGTAGCAGAGGCGTTATAAGCTTGTATGAGGCCACCCGTTTAAAAAAAAAACAAAATTAAATTAAAAACTTGCCAGCAAAAAGTTTACAAAAGACGGCTGTATTCGTCATTAATGCAGAGACAGACACTTGAGCGACATGTCATATATGACGTACTCTAGAACATGTTTTCATCACGTACCTTGACCGGACCTACTGGCACTGTGAAAGATGAAAAATAATTGTTGCGGACAGTGCATGGTGATGTACTTCTGTTGCGAAGGTAACGCTCAAAATTAACCAGATAAATCTTAACTTCATATTCAGGTCTTGACAAAAAAGTTAGTCAAGTTAGAAAGCTCCTCAAGTGGCTAAGTAAAAATTACTTCACCATACTTTATGGTGAAGTAATTTGCAAATAAATAATGCAACCTCTGTTTAATTGATATTCAATGACGTGACTGCAATCAACGGTGTGTCGTCGCTATAAAACTGGAACGTTATCTGCGGACACGAGCGGGCGAATGCAGCGGAGAACGAATATGTCACGTAATAAAAGCGATGTGATGTCGCACATATTCGCCTGTACAACTCCGTGCCCTTTTGCTTGCTCATGATGTATTCGAAGGAGCTAGCCAAGTCTCGGGTAGAAGTCGAGCAGAGTAGCCGGGGCTGATAAGAGGAACGTTTATGTACACTATTTACACACTAAAGGTAGCTATATGTTGATGGTAGCATCACGGAAGCGTGAAGGGAGCTTCTCAGGGATGGTTCAGAGCGTCTTGGTGCTCATGCTTTACGCCCTGGTCTTCCTAAAATTATCTGCCGGAGAAAACAGTGGACAGTTTGCGATAATCTGCTAGGCAGATTTTCTGTAAGGTTAGTTTTGCAACCAAGAACTCACGTTCACAGGCTGTTTTTCTCGCTCATTTTGTTTTTGCCATTCCCCCCCCCCCCCTTTTTTTTTGAGATCTTGCTGTGCTCGCGTGCCTTCGCTGGAATTTGGAGAGGTGACATTTTGTTGTACTCGCGTGTTCAAAATGAGAAATAAAAGCAGTCTGTGAACGGGAGTTTTTGGTTGAAAAACAAACGTTACAGGAAAGCCGCCTTGCAGGTCACTGTAAACTGACAGACTGCATGTCAATTCAGTTCAGGGCAGTCCGAACAAATTTTCGTCTTCATCTCCGTCCGCCGAATGGGGGGGGGGGGGGGGTAGTGATTATAAGAAGGTGCCTGATTTCTGCAGCCCCACAGGGAGCGCAGGGAGCAGCGAATAAGGATTAAAAAAAAATGAAAGAGGGAGAAAGAAAGAGAAAGTCAAACACTGCCTCCTCTTCAACCCAGGAAAGAGAGAAGGTGCACGTTCAGTTTGTCACACGGCGAGAGAGAAACATAACGTAGGTCACAGTGCAATAATACGCACAACACATCACAGTGCAATAACATTGCATCGCACGTGCCGAATAGGGTCTGCAGCGATAGGCAGGCTAGAACTTTTGAGAATGGAAGACTTGCAAGCACCACAGAGTGTGGGAAACACACCTGACGAGGGATCCCAAGCTCTCGGCTAATTGTTCAGAGCATCTCTTAACACGTCGAACAAAACAAGTAGCCTCGATTTCAAACAGCTCTTCCTAGGCGGTCAGTCAGTCAGGCGTGTCCAAAGAGTTTTTGACGAGGGGAGCCAACAGCCTTAGATAATTTGAAGTATGACTTTCGTGTTGTCGCCGCTTTTGGCGCACCTCGAGAGCGTTGATCCGGAACAAATCTGGGTAGGCTTAGCTGCAATCGTCCCTCGCGTCCAAGCGGCGCCGAGCCGAAGAGGCCTATCTTAACATCTTCTACAGACACACGCACACAAGCACGCACAGTTTCACTCCGAGAGGGAATTGGTAGTGGTCACAATGACGTACGTAACGTGCATCTGCTATAAAAAGGCGTGTAGTGTATGCCATAGCTTCTTTTCTTACAAAATCTTGGAATTCTAGTATATATTCATTATATAGCTGAAGTCCGAGGCGGTTGTTAGTCGCACATATTTGGGTTAAAGTACTACAAATATTTATTCACCGCGCATGACTTCTGCAAATGTTACTCCAAAAAAAAAAAAGGAAATCGCTTCAATATTTTTTAAACTAAGTTCGCACGTGGGAGTACTTGTTCTCTGTCTGCGCTTTTCTATGGTTCATGAGTGTTAAACCCCGCTGCTGCTTCTATAGAATGGTGTACGATAAGCAATATCAACGCAGTGATAGGATTTGCTACAGACTACCAAGCATTCGATCACCAGGAAGTTTCCCTCCGGCATATTTTGATTAAAAGAAGCGACATATTTTTGCTGAAAACCCGGTTTATGCACTGGGGCCCGGTTCACAGATGTTCCAAATTGCAACTCTTGATCATCGCGAGCGCGAAGACGGAAAGTGAAAGCCACTATGCTGTTGTCTGTACGGCCGGTGTAACGAAACCCTCCAGTCTTGAGGGTGTTGGGTTAAACCATGCACTTTGCCCATTGCTATTTTTCATCATGGCGTTTGTTTATTAACTGAGTGGTGCTATGTGGAGCACGCGGCAGTAGTGCCGATGTGCTATTTGGTGCTGGTACAAAAAGAAAACTAGTTTGGATCGTTTCTTCAATGAGTCCTTCAATTAAACCTATGCTAGGGGGCTGCATAGAAGACTATACGCCTGACACACTTGGAAAAGTAAAGCGCACTGTAAGACCCACTTCTGCTAATTGAAGGACTTGTAGACCATCACCATATAGACTTTGGTGTTCTGCAGAAAACCCGGTTTATGCACTGGGGCCCGGTGCACAGATATTCCAAATTGCAACTCGTGATCATCGCGAGCGCGAAGACGGCAAGTGAAAGCCTCTATGCTGTTGTCTGTACGGCTGGTGTAACGAAACCATATATAAAAATATTTCGCTTTGGACTCACTCGGACTGAGACTAACAAAATTTCTCTCTATTTAAACTCACTCAGACTCAGACTCACCGATGTTTTTGTCAGCCGGATCCACTAATACTTTGCTCAAATATACCCACTCATACTCAGACTGATCAAAACGTTCCTCCAGCGGACTCACTCGGACTAATAGACTCGCAAATTGTTTCTAAAACAGACGCACTTGGACTGAAAATGAGCGATATTCGACTTGGTTCGGCTCATACAATAAACGTCGAAGGAGCACCATTGAAAAACACATGTGAAAGAATTGCAATTGCCAAGCAACCTATGTATATATATATATATATATATATATATATATATATATATATATATATATATATATATATATATATATATATATATATATATATATATGCTTTCAACTTATAAAAACAAGTTATTCCTACTGCCTCTAAATAATAATATTAAAGAGAAACTTAACATTACATGCAATTTCCGCGATAGGCACATGCGCGCTGATAGCACTAAATACAATAAGTACCATGTAAATTGGCTGCTGTAAATACTTGTGCTATTTTGAAATTTGGTGATACTATGCTGGTATATACATTCGCCCACGCTTGTAATTTGGTCATTGTGCGGAATGCTGTAATATAAAATGTTTTTCAGCAGAAAATCTGAGAACCATGACTTGACAGAGTCGCGTTCTTTAAAAAGTCTGTTACCAGTCCCGAGTTTCGTATCAGGTAAGGTGCATTCATGGTTAATTATTCATCAAGTCTTCCTGCAAAACACTGCAAGGAAAACTTGTCTTCATTGGAAGGACCTGTGGTTAGTGCACATGTACGTGTTATCCTACATAAGCTGAGTCTTTCGACAATAACTCATCAGTTGCAATACAGCGCCTGTGTTTGCGTCTTTTTAGGTGGGCATGATTGTGTTGTATTGTATGCTGCTTCCTCAAAAGGAAAATAATAACTTGGCCGTTAGCTACCTGCTGCAACAAATAAAAAAACAAGATGCAACATTTTTTTCTTTCAGTACTTCTCTTCCTGCCCCCCACCCCCCGCACACACACGCACACCAGAGCTATGAGCGTCCAAGAAGGAAGAGGGGCTGTTAACGGTTGCGCACCTGTCATTGCTTCTCTAAATGTTTCGGTGTGAGGGGGTTTGTCGGAGCAGCGAGGATATAATGTACGACAGAAATCAAAGGTGAACATTCGACATAAGCCTGTCTGTTTTGGATAGAAACTGAAGGAATGAGAACTGCAACCAAAATATATTTAGAAAAAAAAACAGATGTTTTGAAGCTGGTCCCGCTTCTTCCTCAGGGATGAGAGATTGGCTTCAAAACGTCGTTTATTTATTATGTTTTGGTTGGACTTTTCTCATTACTTCAATGTACGAATAGAAGTGGGGATGGTGGTAAAGGAAAGGATGGCCCCAGTGGCTTTCGCAATACTTCATTAGGCAAAATATCTTCTCTTTTCATCTTGCTGCGTAATCTCCTATAGCCTTCTCATGACTCTCGGCTAAGAAGTGTGGCAGCTTGGGCTAGTTGGTATGGCATGCCGATAGTTATAGCGCGAGAACAAAACGACGACACAGAGACAGAGAGACACAGTGTCTTTCGTGTCCTTCTTGTCTCTGTGTCGTCGTTTTGTTCTCGCGCTATAACTATCGTCTCAGCTAAGCTTTGTTTTGTGCTCGGTAGCTCAGGGTGAGGTGAGTTTCCGCGAACCTTACCTGCCTTCCAAACCAGTTACTGCATGCAAGCTTCTCCTGAATGGATGAATCTGTGGTTGAAGGAAAGGAAAAAGGCGCTATCTTCTTGCGACAGCAGGGCTCAGTGGCTTGAAGGGAGGGGGGGTGGGGTGGAGAAAAGAGTTTAGAAGTAGGAAGGAGGAGAATGTTTGGAAGAACGTGACGGCCATGGCTGCCAGAGCAGAAAGAGAATAGGGGCCGTGGGCAGGGTAGTCCGAGTCGTACGACTTGAAAATGTGGAGCTGCAATCACGTACGCACATACTTTTGGCCATTCCCACAAGAAAAAAAAACGTCCTAGATCACCTTTCTTGGGCAAGAATACAGAAAACTATCTAAACGAGAAAACTAAAATAAATAAACAACCGATAGTCCAACCACCGATTGTCACCACAGCTGCGGAAGGAAGGAAAAACGTAATCCGTGACCTCGGCACCAGCGGCTACACAGAGGCATTTATTCGCAGAACACTGTGTATAAGAAAAGACATGGGAAACACGACACCAATGGCACTGCAACGACGCCGCATGTCGACCCAACTTGAGCGCAGGGAACAGTGAACGGAGCACAATGGCAGAACACTGCGACACTACTCGCAACATGTTTGCCCCATACCAGTCCCGAAGGCACGTTGTAGAGCTCGTTGCGATTTGTAGTCTTTCTGCATTCCTTGAAGAGCACAAAGAGCGCGAAAGATTGGGTACCAGAAACTTGAGCGTGGAAAACGACCTTGCCATCAAGCCTTTTGCAGTGTGGACTGGAAAAACGCAATGATGGGTGAGGGACGACGGGAAGTTCTTACGCGCTTCAAAGATGCCTATGAATGGAAAAGTGTTTAAATGGGAATGAAAAAAAATCTACAAAAACGCGGGCGTTGCTATGTTGTGTCGGTACAACAGAACTGCAGGCCTGTTGGAAAAATATGGCAGCAATATCTCATAAAGAGACTCGAGAATTAAAAGCCTCTCTGATTGCCGAGAGGTAAAAGAATTCTTCGACCACGTTTCAGCTTGAATAAATTTATTTCCGCGAGTGATGAAGGATCACGTACGGCATGAACGGTGCGTTTCGGCCTCCTTCCTTTTTGAAATATGGCCGCGATAATTTTCATGCTACCCTAAATTAAGCAGCCGCTGTTTAATTGGTAGCAAATGACATGACAAAAGCCCATGGTCTGTGTCATCGTACATTTTAACAAAACTTGAAATCCAGCCAGATGGCGCATTGCTATCGGGAAATTTTTAGCGCAAACTAATGCTTCCTCACGACGTTCACAAGCACCAATCCTGTCTCTCTCGTTCTTCTTAACGTCTTGTTTAGCGCTCACAACTTTCCCGATTGCCACATTTATTCAAGAAAAAACTGAAGTGGCATCTAGGGCACAAGCAGTTCAACGTAATAGAGAGAGAGAACGGGTGCTTGATTTCTCACGAATCGTGCTGCTTTCTCGTCTTTGAAGCCACATTAATAATGAATCTGGAGCTTAGCACTTCTTCTCCGTTGATTAGGTACATAATCATAGATCAAGCTAAGTGTAGATTCCGATGTCATGTAATAAAGGTGACCTGGAGTGGCACATGTGTCACAACAAGCTGCAGAACCCAATTTCATCCCTTCGTACCGTCATGCTCATTTAATACAAACGTTTGTAGATTGAATTACAGAAACAGCATTAAACGACCGAGAAATATCTAATTCCTCTGTTCGTTAGTAATGCACTTAGTCATGTATTCTGTTCTTTGGGAGCAGATCACGTGATGAATTAACATAGAGTGATGTTTCTATTTCACCCCAGTCAGCGAACGGTGTACTCTACAAACACATCACCTACATTAAACCTCGTGCCAGCACATTGCATACAATCGTCAATTACATCGTAAAAAAATAGGAGTTTCACAGAAAGAATTTCCTTATGCCTCGTTATATATTCAAACGTCAAATTTAAAAATAGCACTACCATGAACGGCATTGACTCTATGGCCAAATTTCGCTGTAAAAAGCGCTTGAATAACTGCACCTTTCATGTATGCAATATACATTGCATGAGATTTTAGATGTGTGGTGACATCATTAGTTCAAGTTACATTGTTTTAGCGTAGAATTAGCTTTTAGTCACGTTTACTGTGCTTTTTAATGTTAATATTTCACTTCATCGGTCATTTAGTGACGGTCATTTCATTTCCACATCCTTAAATTAGAGTTATGAATAGTTGATGTCCAAGCATTTTTTAAATATATATGACTGGTGTTTATCGAAGAACCTAGAATGAGTTCCGGGGAGGGAGAGATATGAACAGTTTTATCATTTGAAAAATAAAGTTTTTGGCTTTACAAGCCGGAACGTAAATACGACAACAAGGCACGCCATAGTAGGAGGTTTTAAATACTCGGAACCATGGGTCAGCAAAATAAATGGAGCCTACATAGACTCGCTCAGTAAATGTGCTTCTATCTTAGGACTCGAAATAGGGCCCAGCCTATAGCCGGTATTTTGGTCACATGTAGGTGACCAAAAATATTTTTTCTCTGCAAAACATTTCCGCAATAGACTGCTTTCAATGGAGTGAATCATCCCGACATTTTTCGAATACACCAAAGATAGCCGCCAAAACGCCTTGGACGTTTGGTGTGGAATGACCGATCAAACTTTACGTCTATACCTATCACTTTTCGTCTCCACTGTCTCTTTCCAAGTTCGTGTTCTCCCTTTCTTGACATTCAACTTCACAGTAATTTAACAAATCCACATTATATTGGTTCTATAGAAGAAAATAGCTTGTGGTATACACATCTTAAATAAAACTTGGCCGTGCACTTACGCCCCATCTCACTGTTTTGTATCAATCATTTCACCGTTCTCATCTTACTTACCTTATTGCCACGTGGTTGCGACGGCAAAATGCGTCAAACGGCACCACGGCAGATTGACGGGAATTAAGGAGCGCCGACAAAGAACTAAGAATATTAAACCTAAGCGCTCAAAGCCTTGTCAACAAAACTGATAAACTTGAATATTTGCTTTTAAAACATAACCCACACATAACAGTTATAAAAGAAACATGGTTGCATAATGACATCCCCGATTCTATTGTAGTTCCTGCATCCTATCAAATTATACGCCGCGACCGCCCTTCTCGTGGGGGCGGTGTAGCTATTGTCTTAAAAAGTTCCATTCCGCATGTTATCTTACCGGAGATACCAGACCACGAGAGCCTATTTTTGAATGTAAACTGTTGGGGTCATAATTTCACGATATGTGCGGTGTATAGGCCTCCAAATGCTCCGTCCAGCTATTTGCAAGTACTTCACGATGAATTATGTATGTATAAAGACAACCGGCTCACTCTATCTGGTGACTTTAACCTTCCCCAAATTAATTGGCTTAACACGAAATCAGTGTTTGATGCTGTTACTAACCCTCTTCTTGATGTTATGCTCATGTGTGACTTAGTTCAGACAGTTCTCGAGTACACAAGAGTTGCCGGAAAGGCCCGTTCAATATTAGAGCTTGTTTTTGTTAATTCAAGCACACCTGAATATAGTGTCTCTATCAATAGTGGTATCTCTGACCACATGAGTGTCTTGTTGTCTTTTCGTTTAGGGGGCGTTAAGAAACACCGAAAACAAGTCAATAAGGTAGTGGAAAATTATTCTAATGCCGATGATCAATCAATCTCAGACACACTTTGGAATCTTTGTGACAGCCTGCCCAGTTCCGTTGAAACATTGTGGAATACCCTGAAGTCTACCGTTCACTTTTGCATTGTCAGATATATTCCTACCAGGAGTGTCCGTGCTAACCAAAACAACCCATGGATATCAAGAGAAATCATTCACCTTCATCGCAGGCTTAAGCGTGCCAAACGGCGCCACTCCCCTCCCAGCAAGTTAACCGCATTGAAAACTCTTCTTGCCTCCAAGCTTTCTGATGCAAAAACTAAATATTTCTCGCAAACTCTTCCAAGTTTTATAAAAAGCTGTCCAGAAAAGTTCTGGCGTTACTTAGGTGATCGTCCTAAAGACGTCCAACAGATATCAATTAGCGGTTCTGTTACCGGTGACTCGGTCGCTATCGCTAACCATTTTAACCAATATTTTCACTCCGTTTTCTCTCCACTCCAAGATAGTACACCGTACAACATGCCTCTCCCAAATCTGTCCTCAGAATTTATAATCGTTGAGGGCGTTATTAACATGTTACTCAACCTAAAAATTAGATCTTCCGTTGGCCCCGACAACATACCCAATGCCTTCTTGCACCGATACGCTGAGCCACTAGGGCATATTCTTACTCACCTTTTTAGGTTATCATTTGACTGTACCGAAATTTCTGACGACTGCAGCGCATGGCCTGTGTCGTACCAATCTTCAAAAAAGGGGACCGCCTCTTCGCAAACAATTACCGCCCTATCTCCCTGACTTCTAGCATCTGTAAACTCTTCGAACATGTAGTATCAGATTTTATTGTCTCGTCTTTAGAAGCCAACAATATTCTAACGCCTTGTCAGCACGGGTTCAGAAGACGCTTATCTACGCTTACCCAGTTAGTAACCACTATTCATGAACTTGCGTCTTCACTCGATGAGGCTGAACAAATCGACGTCATTTTTTTAGATTTCAGCAAAGCATTCGACCGCGTTCCTCACAGTAAACTAATCCTAAAGCTTCAAAAAATTGGCTTACCAATAATACTCATAAAATGGATCCAGTGCTATCTGTCTAACCGCAAGCAGTTTGTTAAAATCAGTAGCTGTCCTTCCGATACTCTCCCTGTAACTTCCGGTGTTCCTCAGGGCAGCGTGCTGGGACCCGTACTTTTTTTAATTTATATCAATGACATTTCTGACGTTATCGACGCATCGTCGATTGGTTTAAAGTTGTTTGTGGACGACTGTGTACTCTTTAAACGAATTTCATCCTCAAGTGACCAAAGTAACCTGCAATGTAACCTTGATGCTGTCTCTGAATGGTGTGAAAAATGGTCCATGGAACTGAACTGTGACAAATCTGTATTGCTCCAGGTAACTAACAAAAAAATGCATTCACGTCCTCCTACAGGCTCAATAACCACACGCTGAAACAAGTAGACGAATATAAATATCTAGGAGTTACTATAACAAGCCGACTAACTTGGTCCAGTCACATTAACAAAATTTGCGCATCGGCCTCCAGAAAACTCGGGTTCCTCAGGCACAAACTAAAAGCCGCTCTTCCACGTGTTAAATTGCTAGCTTATAATTCCGTTGTTAGGCCGCAACTCGAGTACGCAAGCGCAGCATGGGACCCATTCTTTAAAAAAGACATTCACAAAGTAGAAATGGTGCAAAGAAAGGCAGTCCGGTTCATCTTTAACAGCTATCATAGCCGAGCTTCTCCATCGCTTCTCATGGAAAACAACAATATAATGACCCTGGAACACAGGAGGCAGGTTGCGCGTCTAAGATTTCTGTTTTTGCTTAATTCCCAACAATTCAATATTAATCCAGGACTTTATATTCAGCCCCGCTTATCTCGTTCAACTCGAAGCACCCATGAGCAAAATCTAACTCCAATTTTTGCACGCACTAATCTTTTTAAGCACTCCTTCTTTCCCCGCACAACCGAGCAGTGGAATAGATTGCCTGTTGATGTGTTTTCGGCGCGTGATGTGTCGGATTTTGAAAAGCGTGTACTTTCTGCAATATTTTAAACATTCACTGTGCCGCTATGTTTCGTTGTGTACTGCTATCTTTTTTTTTCACACTTGTTGGACTGTTTTCAGAATTGTGTACCAATTTACCATGCGGATTGATGCTTTCTATGTAATTAATCCCTGCCCACCTGCTTGGTCTTCGGACTGCAGTATGTCTTTAAAAAAAGAACATGGTACTTGGGTTGCTCAAGACGACACTTTTTATTTCGTGAACATGTGCCTAGAGAAGTACGAAGTACTAGAAATTCTCGCTTTACGCAGATAGCGGTGATCAGAGCATTGGTCGTCGGTAATATGATCTGCGCGAAGGTACGTCGCCATATATACCCGTGGCATCGAACATCATCCATATTGTAGGTAACTCAAGCTTATCAGAAGATTCTGAAATAATCTAGAATTTTCGCAGACTGCCAAGCGTGCTTTGCGCAAGGCAATTGATTAATATGAGGTGTTTAACGTTTCAAAACCACCATATGATTATGAGAGATGCCGAAGTGGAGGACTCCAGAAATTATGACAACCTGGGGTTCTTTAACATGCACCCAAATCTGAACACATGGGCCTACAGCATTTTCGCCTCTATCAAAAATGCAGCCGCCACAGGCGGGATACGATTGCGCGACCTGTGGGTCAGCAGTCGAGTACCTTAGCTTCTGAGCCACAATGGCGGTGTCTTTGCGCAAGACAGTGACATAAAAATACAAGTGAAGTGGCAGTATAATAATGTTGCGATGAAATTTCAGCACATGCGACAGGCTCCTCTGTGGATGCTATCTTCATACAGAACCGTCAGCGGGTAGCCACGCGTTGCTAGGTGGATCGACGTCTTTGGGTATTTCGAGTAGGCTAAGTTTCTACCTAAAACATACGGCATGACGACAGCACTCACGTTGACTGTAAATTTTAGCGAGACGAAGTGCACGCTTCGGTTGGATGATATGCATATTATTAAGAAGCTGTTGTGTATTCTTCAAAGGTCAAGATCATCAATGGTCGAGCAAACCTTCACTATCACGTGCTGGATGAAAGGAATATATCTATGTAATGTTTACAGCTAGCCTATAGACCGCAACCACTGCTGATGGTGTGGGCCGACATCACTCCTGTAAGTCTATATATTTAGGGTTGTATCCGTTACAATAAAAAGTAACTAAATACGTTACTCGTTACTCTAATAAAAAAGGGGAACGTTTCACGGCTCCACGTTCTATATATACATAAAAAAGGTAACGCATTACCATTACCATAACCGAAAAAACATAACGAATGTTACCTCTGCCATAGCTCCGGAATCATCAGTTTTAATCAACGTGTCTTTGCAGAAACCCACAATGAGAATTTTAATATTTCAAATTTATGTTTTACACATACTAACCCAAGCAAGGATTATACTCAATGTCCAATTAACGAGAAATATTTGTACAAATGTGCTGAACCTTAACAATGTTATATAGATGCTTAACGACGCCTGCCCATGTGATGGCTTCTGACTCTGCAGTGACCCAAGGTGAAACCATTTTTTTTTTCATTGGAGCATTATACACAAAGTGAGGTTCGATAATCTATGGTATTCATAGAGAAGCTGTCATTGAACTCTAAAGAAATTTACAACAATCGGCCTTTTCTTGATCCTTCAGCACCTTCAATAAAGCATGTTGAAATCGGTACTGTTGGTCCTAGCAACCAAAATGGCCCGCCGCGCGCCAGTAGGCAATCACGGAGGCCTACGGAGGCCTACATTGGTGCCTTTTTATTGGGGAGAGGGGGGTATTGGGAGATGTCTTGGGGAGGAGGGGGGACACTTGCAAGTTTGTGACACCAGATGTGGCTTGCAGACGCGTAATTCTAGAAAAATCACGAAGGGGGACACCCATCTTGCAATAGCAGCCATTTTGTTTTAATAGTTTGCAGGTTTTATTTTTGTTTATATAAGAATAAAATCATGCCTAGAAATCAAATTGACAAACGAACGTAGGTTCCCAGCACTCGTAATTGCATTCCTCTATTGAGTCATTTCTGGAACCAGTCGAGAGTGGCAGTTGCTATTTCAATTGTCTCACACACCTGGTGGGTATTGAGCACGTGTACACGCTACAAAAAAGCATTAAAAAGTTGAATGTTTTATACATACTTATCAAGCGTTCTTATTTGTGACGTTTTTAAGAGAAATTTTGATGGGGCCCACTTGCAAGGGGTGTCCCCCTCCCCTGACCAAGTACAAAGGGGTCGGGGAGTCAACGTTATCTGCAGGCGTGGTCAACGGGCGTCCAGGTCATGACCAGTATGGACTGTGCATCTGAGAAAATATTGCATTTGCTCTCATCTTCACATATGGCCATCGACAGGTTTTTGTCTTGGGGGTAAGGAAACCCTTCTTTCAACTTGTATCATGGCAGAGGGAGGGGGTCGTGTTACTGTCGCTAGAGTGGGTAGCAAGTGCTTGAAGGGGTCAAGTGCCCCTTTTGCACCACGCTTACGTCTACACTTCATTCATTGAACACAACGGTGAGGACTAGTTGACTGAATTCGCAGATTTGTTTTCTTCCGCATCTTATACCGCTACAGAAAACATTCTCATATTGTGGGAAACATTCTCATATTCTCACCGTTGGCCTGGGCGACTGCGCTTGGTCACCACCCGGTGACCTACCCGTGCCCATAGCGCCCTCAAGCCATCTGGATCAACCACGGATTTCGTCACCAATCGTCAGCCCGCTGATACCAGCCCGCGCCTGCAGCTACGCCTGGCAACGCTTCTCATCGTCGACGTCACCAACCACGTGGGGCCAATGCGGCCTACATAATCTTCACAACATCACCAAAAGCTCGGGGCACGACACCGGTTGGCGCAAAATGTTCACGCCGCTGCTCACCTTCCAGGTTGGTTACCTTACCCATTCTAAACAATACTATACCAATAACTACTTCCTTGTCACGGTGTCGTGCCCCTACGACTTGAAATTGCGCAACTGGCTATGTACTTGTTACAATGTGTTCACCCTACAATTGTTGTCACAGTTGATACTCTTACTATCAGGGGATGTGGAACTAAACCCCGGTCCAACTAAAGCACAGATAGCACCTCTATCAGACGCTATCAAGAAGATCGAGCAAACCGTTTTAACCATTCGTGAAGATATTAATCAGCTCAAGGCAGTACAAACTAACCATGAAACAGTTCTCTCAGCACTAACAAACCGAATCTCAGCGCTAGAAACAGTCCAAATCGAACTCTCATCGGGCGCCGTACCCGATGGCGCCGCCAAAATCAAACATGAAATTGAAACGCTAAAAGCTGCTAACACCGACGCTAGTAATCGACTGCGCCGCAATAACCTTCTCTTTTTAGGTATTGAGGACTCTGTTAAAGAAACTTGGGAAGAATCAGAGCTTAACGTCATAAACTTTTGTTCCGCCCAACTAGATATTACGCTCGAACCAAGAGCCATAGAACGTGCTCATCGGATCGGAAAATTTGCCCCAGACAAGAATAGGCCAATCATGATAAAGCTCGCTCACTTTAAAACAAAAGAAAAGATTTTGAGCTGCGGAATTAAGCTCAAAGATACGACCTTCGCCGTAAGAGAAGACTTTGCAGCAGCCACTCGCCTTGCACGCTCTAAATTACTCAAATTCATTCGGCCACAAAAGTGTGCATTTAAGCTGAGGGTTGACAAACTTATTGTTGGAAATAAATCATACTTCTATGACGCGAAAACTGATAAAGTCACAGAACTTCGGAACTCACCCGTCATTACATTTGAAAACAGCGCATCATCGGAAGCCACCTCTGTTGGCAGAACATGACGGGTTTGCAATCATTCCGCCTCGTGTAACACGTGTATCCGTCCTATGGCATTTCTAAACATAAACATTGCATTTACTAACATACGAAGCATAATTCCTAAACGCGACGAACTTTGCAGTTTCATAAATGATATCAGTGCTGACATGGTGATACTAACTGAAACATGGTTGCATGATGACGTCACAGATACGGAAGTGTTTCCATCCAATTTAAATTTTACAATTTTTCGCCGGGATCGCAAAAGTAAGAAAGGAGGTGGCGTGCTCATAGCTATTAAAAACACTCTAGCATCCTCACTTATTTTCCATGACGATAAAATAGAATTAATCTGGGTTCTTGTCTCCAACGGAGCCTCGAAATTTGTTTTTGGCGTCTGCTATAGGCCGCCAGACAGCCACCCCGACTTCTGCGACCTACTTCATCAATCCCTCCACACCATTACAAATAAACATTCTAATGCACCTATATTTTTGTTTGGGGACTTCAATTATCCTTCAATCAGTTGGTCGTTGCTTTCAGCGTCGAATGGGACATCATCTAAAGAGCAACAATTTTTAAACACTGCCCTTGATTTTAACCTTCACCAGGCTATTACGTGCCCTACCAGGGGCAATAACATACTAGACCTCCTGCTAACTTCGAGCCCTGACGACATAAAAACCATTAATACGCTCCCTGGTCTTAGTGACCACAACCTAATCCATATTTGCATCGCCTCCCCGCTTAAAAAGAAATCACCCACACGGAAGGTAATCACGGATTACAAGAGAGCAAATTTTGATGCGATTAATCACGAACTCGCCAACTTCTTAGAAAACTTTAGGAATACGCACCTAAAACGAAGTGTCAACTGTAACTGGGAACTTTTTAAGACTACAATGCTTAACCTCAAAAACAAATACATTCCTTCTACCCTCATTAAATCAGATTCAAACTGCCAATGGTTTAACAAACAGCTAAAATTACTCTGTAACCGAAAGAAACGCTTGTACAGAACGGCCCGCCTAAGCCAAAGTTCAACTGCGTGGGAGCGCTACCGCGCGTGCGCTAATCAGTACTTAACCGAACTAAAAGCTGCAAAAATCAAATTCTTTTCCCATGACCTACTATCAATTCTTCAATCAAATCCCAGCAAATTTTGGCGCATGCTGTCCCCCAAGTCACAATCTAATCGAATAAGCCTCACTAACGCTGACGGAGAACCAATACACGCTGACCAGTGCGCTTCTGCTTTAAATGACCACTTTACGTCTGTGTTTTCCTCTGCCAACACCACTGATACCGTAACACTGCCCGAATCTGCAGCTGTAGCGATGCCAGAAATTGAAATTACCCCAGAAGGAATATTCCTACTCATTAACAATCTTAAAGTTTCATCCTCGGCGGGCTGCGACAGTATTAACAGTAAATTACTAAAAAATACCGTTTCTGTCTCAAGCCAAATACTTTGCCTAATCTTCACACAATCATTACAAACAGGAAACGTCCCAGACGATTGGAAGAAAGCTCAGGTTATTCCCATCTTTAAATCAGGCAACCGCGCAATCCCAGCTAACTACCGACCTATTTCCCTAACCAGCATCCCATCTAAAATGCTCGAACATATTATAGCTTCAAACCTAATGACATATCTGGAATCCATCAAATTTTTCTTCGATCACCAACATGGTTTCCGGAAACAACTATCATGCGAAACACAACTGGCCGAATTCACACATGATATTCTTCACTTCATGGATGAAAATCTTCAAACTGACGCCATATTTTTAGATTTCTCTAAAGCATTCGACCGTGTTCCTCATAACCTCTTACTCTCTAAACTATGCAACCTTGGAATCCCTCCCAACATAATTTTCTGGATAGAAAATTTTCTAAAAAACCGTAAGCAGTTCACCAGCGCTAATGACCACGACTCACCTCTTTCCGACGTAACGTCCGGCGTCCCCCAAGGTGCCTGTCTCTCCCCGCTCCTTTTTCTAATATACATAAATGACTTACCCACCAATGTGCTAACCAAATTAAGACTTTTTGCCGATGACTGCGTTTTATACTCTCCAATCTGTACACCAGACGACAGCATTAAACTTCAACATGATTTAAATTTAATTGTAACTTGGTGTGATAAGTCACTAATGCCGTTAAACCTAACTAAGTGTAAAATTATGTCATTCACCCGCAAAAAGAGCCCAGAAAAATTTACCTATAGCATAAAGTCTGTTCCCATTAGCCCTACCCTATCATACAAATACCTCGGAGTGCATCTGTCATCGTCGCTATCCTGGTCAACCCATATTCAAATAATCTGTTCAGAAGCTTCACGCACTCTCGGATACCTGCGCCGCAACCTAAAATTAGCCTCACCAGACATTAAAAAATTAGCTTATGAAACGTACGTCCGACCGAAACTAGAATATGCTTGCTCAATTTGGCAACCCTCACAAACATATCTAACTAACGATTTAGAAAGGATTCAGAACCGCGCTGCCCGTTTTATTTACTCCCAATACTCTAACGATATCAGCGTTACTGCACTAAAAGAATCATTGAAACTGCCGTCCCTCGAATCTCGTCGTATCATTTCTCGATTGTGTCTGATGCATGCTTTCTATTATCACCCTCAATCACGGCACGTCCTCCTTCAACCATCACACAGAACTTCATCCCGCATAAACCACAGTCACCCTATCGCACCAATAAATGGACACACTTCTGCAATGATTACTTCCTTCTTTCCCAATGGGATAACACTGTGGAATAAACTACCTGATAATATAGTCACGTGTAATAACCGCCAAATTTTCCGCAGTAAGCTAAAATGTCACATGTCGCAATCTAACTGAATGTGCTGTTTTCCCTGCCAATGTTTAAATACTTTTTTTTAACTAATGTATAAACTGTCGTCACTTTTCTCTGGAAGCTTACCTTTGTACCATTACTTTTTTATTTGCATTTGGTAATATTGGCGTTTTACTTTGCATATTGTACCTTTTTTTTTCATTGTTCTTTGAATGTTTACGTTTTGGAACCCTTCGAGTTTTGTTGAGTTGTTCGACATACCTTGTACGCCGCCCCCCCTTATGTAATGCCTCCGGGCCTTTAAGGTGGAATAAATGAAAAGTAGGTATTTCGATTCGTTTGAAAGAAAGTAACATTCAAGGCATGACAGATACTCAAAAGAGCGGTTTCCTGCAATCGCAATAGGAAAACTCGTAGCAGAGGTGCTTCTTTTTTCGTGCAGCGTACAATGTAAAAGTGAGATCCAATTCGGAAAAAGCGAACTGAGTGACGTGCGTCGGTGCTTGCTCAATTTTCAATGAAAGAAGGTTTCATTAAGTATGACGTAGCCAACAACAGAAACAAACTGTCGCATCTTAAATTTGAAAAAAAAAACAAGCAAAGTGCCGCACATTCGTGGTAGAACATGGACATAAATTGAAATACGCGTTTTTTTATTATGAAAGAGAAATGAAAACTATTTTACAAAACGCTTTGCATTCATCGTGATGTCGACACATCTTTGTAGTGTCATTAGTGCTATTTGGATGAAAATCCCTGAATTTCAACTAATTGAGCAACCTCTGGCAGAAGAACCTTTTGAATTTTTAGTTTCGGTTTCCGCGCCGCCGGCGCCGCCGCCGCCGATGAATTAACCGGCGTGCGCCGACAACGCCGCCGCCACCGACTCTGAACGACCCCCATGCCGCCGCCGCTCGAAATCACCTCGGCGTACACCTCTAGGTGTGCTCACTGAAGGGCGGAGGGTGACGCACTTCATGTCGTCGCCGACAAGCGGCGCGGCTCGCGGTGTCACTTGAAGCTCTCCGGCCAGTTGAAAGGCGTGCCTATTGCGCACGGCTATTGAGCACATAAGAAAACCTATGCCGCGTGTGCAACTTTTCTCGTTGTTGTGAAATAAACCACTGCAATCGTGACTGATTTACGTAGGGTGGGTGATGTTGTAAGCGGCTACGGAATTAATGAATGCTCCTCCACACAGCCACTGCAGCACCAGGGCGTGTAATTGAGAGCATTCACTTTTTTTATCTGCTCATCGATACGACGTTCAATGATATTTGTCCACTGTAGGGATAACAGCAACTTCACTGCGGCTTTTCGAGCCCCACTGTGCAAATAGGAACAACACCTCATTTGCAAATTCTTTTTTTTTCTCGCATATGAACGTGTTCATTTGGAATTATCTGAATGTATTTTTCGTAAATCACTCATGGGTCGAATCACTTGAGTTTGTTATACAAGTATCCACATCGTAATCTTAAGCTTTTTAATTACACATGTAGATCATACGAGGTAATCAAGACTGGTTGGACTCGTAGGCAAATGTGGTACTAACGAATCTAGTTAAAAATACCTATGCATAGTTATCATCAGTACGTAACGATTAGTAAAAAATCACATGCATTCACATATTTTTACTACACCATAGAGAAAAATAGAGCAGGGGGTGAATTGAACAGGACACGAAGAAACACGCAACAGCATATCGTGCTGACAAATTGACTTTATTTGCACAATCGACCGTGTAATGTATGTATGTGCAAATGCTAGCCATATTACAATATAAAATAGAAATGCAGGAAAAATTGTCACTCGTAGCCAAAGAATAAACAGATGCAACAAATATAAATAAGCATCTGCTTCTCGGCCACAGAAATGAAAAAAAATATGCAAGGAATATTCAATGTAATTCCAAAATCTATCACTACAGCCGAAGACAGATACGTCGTTACGGTGTCTTCGATCAAAAGCGATCAATTCACGCGCAACTAAGAATCTACGCATATATGCATCAAAGGGAGCGTCAAATATTCAAAAAAAAAACTCGCACAAAGCCACCCACGATGCAAATTTTGCGTCATCTAAATGAGTGGTTGAGGTAGTTATCAGCCAAAAGTTGAAATATGAAACGCCAATCTCCAAATGTTGTACTGAATGATTTCTCTACCTTAGCCAATGCATGATTATGGCTTTGCGGGCACTGCTCTCGTGCTTTTATTACTTGTTTTTGTTTCTTTAGTTTTTTTATCGTGCTTGACACTTAGGTCACTGTCAGATGGGTCCACTTTTCTTGTCATAGAAACACTAGCCCAAAAATTTCTTTGCACGTCCGCCGCATGCTCTGTTTGCACGACCACCGGAGGCTGTAAAAAGTGTAACTTTGCCGGCCAGATGCAGTAGGAGACCGTTTTTGATACTTTTGCAATTTGCGGATAGACAGAGGTGCTGATCTTTCAGGGAAACATATCCAAGTGCAGCAAAGCAGCACGTGTGGTACCGACCAAGGTCCTTCAAACCAGCAAATGGCATGAACTGTCCTGCTGCTGGGCACCCTCAAATAAAAACAGCTGCTTAAACTACTTGGGCGAGCTTAAAGTTAAAAAAAATAATAATAAAGCTAAAGACCCCTGACCCCTTCTACGTATATACATATATAATTTTTACTTTTTGTCATTTATTTATTTATTTTTATTTATTTACAGTATACTGCGCTCACAAAAGACTATGCAGGTGGGAAAATATACAGTTTCAAATTTAGAAGCACAAATGGAGCCGTAAGGCACACAAGCTCACAGAAAAGGGAAACAAAGCAATCTTGCGGTTTATCTAAAAGTATTACCAGTGCAGCCTGTCAAGATAAAAAAATATTAGAGTTTTTAGGAGAGTGACGCACATTATAAGAAGTATAAAAGTAAACAAAAAAGAACTCTTCCCGGAATACGTCGGGTGCGAAATTGCAGTATTTGCAAAGTATTGAGTAACAATGCATCAATAAGACACGTAGTGAAAAAGCGAAGAACATTCACTGGTTTACTGCATTTCCAAATCGATAAGTAGCGCACTTTGAAATGCACTTGCAGATTTCAAAGAAACAATATTTTGAGCAAGCGAATTCCAATCAGAAATGGTTCGCGAAAAAAAAAGAATACTTAAAAAGATTAGTGCGCGTTTGATAAGGAAGTAGATTATGTGCATGTCAATTTCTCGATGTACGTGACAAAAATGGCTGAATAAATGCACGCGCATTCACATTATGTCTGTTGTGATAGAGCATAAATAAAAATTTAAGTCGATATTTTCCTGCGCTGCTCTGAGGTTGGAATCTTATTTGCCAGCATTAAAGATGATGGTGAATTTGTCCTCGTATACATGTTGAATATGAAGTGTACTGCCCGCCTCTGTACCATCTCGAGCCTATGCTTGTCTTTTTTGTAGTGGGGATCCCAGATTACGCTAGCGCATTCAACTTTAGGCAAAACTAGGCAAAGTTTTGTAGGTGAGAAGCTTTGCATCGGGGGGCGCGTTTTTCAGTCTGTGCCTAAGTAGGCCAAGCTTGCGAGTAGCTGCTGTGCAGATGTTTTCGATATGGGTGGACCATGTGAGTTTGTTGGAGATCGTCAATCCCAAATATTTGTACTCCATAGCTTCTGCGACGGTGTCAGCATTAATTTTATACGTGTATAAAAAAGGTTGTCTCTTATTGCTTATGCGTAGCAGTACAGTTTTCTCGGAATTCAGGGACATTGACCATGTTGTGCACCATTCGTGTATTTTTGCTAGAGTAGAGTTTAAAGAAATTTGATCATTTTTGCATGTTACCTTTTTGAAAATCAAACAATCATCGGTGCCCGTGAGCTCAGATTTGGGTGCACGTTAAAGAACCCCAGGTGGTCGAAATTTCCGGAGCCCTCCACTACGGTGTCTCTCATAATCAAATGGTGGTTTTGGGACGTTAAACCGCACATATCAATCAATCAACAATCATCGGCACACAGCCGCGGTTATATCAACAATCAGGACATTCAATATCAACAATCAGGACAACAATCATATATCAACAATCAGGACAATCAATCAACAATCAGGACACACAGCCGCGGTTAAATCGTTCACATATATGAGAAAAAGAATTGGTCCAAGACGCTTTCCTGAGGCACACCAGACGTAACTGGCAAGCGCGTGGATGAGTATCCATCAACATCAACAAACTGAGATCGGTTAGATGAGTACTGTTTTATCCAGTTTATAATAAAAGATGGTAGGCCAAATCTTTGAAGTTTGTTTAGCAGTTTACTGTGACATACACGGTCAAAGGCTTTTCTAAAATCCAAAAAGATTAAATCAATCTGACCGGCCAAATCGAGGGTTAAAGCAACCTCGTGAATAGTGGTAGTAAGCTGTGTGGTTGTTGAAAGATTTTTACGAAATCCATGTTGGTGATCAGATAGCAACTTATTGGGTTCAAGAAAATCGGTTATGGAATGTACGAGAATGTGTTCAAGTACTTTGCAACAGGAATACGTCAGGGATATCGGGCGATAGTTTTCTTTTTTAAAGCGGTCTCCTTTTTTGTGAACTGCCAGTACCCGGGCGATACGCCAATAATCTGGAATGATGACTTGCTTCAAACAGGAACGAAAAATCGCAGTGAGAATGTTTGACACAGGCTCGGCATACCAGCGCAAAAAACATTGGGAATGTTGTCTGGGCCACCTGAAGATCTTTCTTTATAGGTTCAGTAGGGGAGAAAAGACACCTTCTACAGATATAAAGTTATCCTCAAAATCTGATGGCCCGAATGACTGGACGCTGCTTTCGGCTGGAGAGAATACAGAATGGAAGTATTCATTCAACACGTCAGCAATGCCACTAGGTTCCGCTATACGCACATCCACTTCTTTTATTTTGTCTATTCGTTCAGATTTTTAGCCCAGAAAACGCCAGAATTCTTGAGGATTTCTTTTTAACAAAAGTAGGCAAAGTAACCTCAAAATATTTGTTTTTTGCGCAAGACAGCACACGGTGTAATTCTTCTCGAAGTTTACGCAGCGTTTCATTAGTGGTGACCTTTTTTTTCTTTGCTCGTTTAAGCTTGCGCTTCAAATGAATAATGTTTTTATCTACCCAGGGATTGTGTTGATCTGACTTAATACGCCTCGCAGGAACAAAATTTTCAATGCACTTTTGAACAGTTGCTTTAAACTTATTCCACAAAGTAATACCATCTGTGAAGGTTGGGGAAGGAAGGTCGCTGGAGGATACGAAAACAAACAGGTTTATGGCACTATTTACACATATTTACAGAAAAGAAAGGTTAGGGGTTTCACAAACCACGAGCGTGGTGGTTGAACCGTTACATGGTTCAGAGCGACGTCCAGCACTCTGCGGCGTCGTTTTAAGCCCTGTCGGGCTCCTCCTCTCCGAGTGGAACACCAATCACACACACACAGCAGGTGAGGGGGACGAGCATGCATGGTCCACGCGAACGTCCAATATTGAGTTGTGAACACTGCACTGCAAGGTGGCGCCAGCAGGGCTCTTCCTCGTCGTGTGTGTGCCTCTAGTCGAGAGTTCCCACGATCCTGACAGCATACATCAAAGGGTCCGCCGATTTGTTCGCTTAATTAACGGGGCGATTTGCGGCGGCCGTCACGGTCTCTTCCAAGGAAGATTCTGTCTTTGTTGTCCTCTCTGGAACTGTTTACGATGTCGTGGCGACACGATGTCTCATCCTCCGGTGAGCAGGGACAATGCCTGGCGGACATAGGCAGTCGACCGGTCGGCTACTTGATTGAGGATTAAAAGAGCGCCGCTCCCCCGTCAGCTCTGGCGCCGGTCACGCCAGCTTCCCTGTCGCCTGATGAGTCGCCGAGGGCATCAGTCACCACTTCTGCTCGAAGAGACGACAAAAGGGTCCGCAGTTGAAAGTCAGGAACTCGCCTTCGCTTGTCACATTGTCTGGGTAATTACTCAAATCTTCGACAGCGTCTGGCAGACTGGGTGCCGAAGGGATTGAGAGCCTCTCCAATGGACCGGCTTACGCACCATGTCGTCTGCCCAGATGAATTTCCAGGCCAAACTTAACACATCTTGGTCGCGCAAATTATCTACTAGTTCCCACAGCTCGTCGACAATAGTGTCATCATTCGCCAAATGAAATTTTTTGACAGTTTTTCTTTTTGGCCGAGTTTTCACGCAATTATTTAGGGTGCAAGAAAAAAGAACTAACTTATGGTCTGATATACTATCCTCTACACGAACAGCATAATCAGCAAAGCTTCTGCTGAAAAATTTAAGAGCTAGAATTGCGCCGCCCCCTTCAGATTCACGGGTGGTTTCATGAACAACTTGTCACTTGTCAGCATTATATCTTGTAACGTGTTGTCGACCAAGTGAAACGTAGTGCTCAAAGCCCTATTGATTGTTGGCAGGTTAAAATCCCAGCCATAATTAGTGTTCCGAAAACGTTCGTCGTGATGTAATCTAATAAGGACTTCAAGAATTCAGGGGGCGAAGACGGAGGTCTGTAGACCGCACACAGTGTAAGTGCATGTCCCCAGCAAATAATCTTAAAAAAAGACTCATGATTTTCTACTTGCGGTAGTAATGCAGCTGATAGTGCGTTTTTCAAGATGACTGCAACGCCACCTTCCCGTGACGTGCGATCACGACGGAAATAGTGGTGCGATTTGTCAACTAGTACTTCGTCTGGCACGCCATCATGCAGCCAAGTTTCCTTTATTATCGTGATATGGGCATCGCGGCTAAGAAGAAGGCACTCGATTTCATTTGTTTTGTTCACTATGCTACGAGCATTAAGATTAAGTATTCTAAGACATTTCGGCCTCGCGCATGCATGGTTTTATAACATTTGACCTTGTGTTCTGGCTGAGTTTCACGGATTTGCTCCTTGCCCCTGCGCTACCGTGCGTAATTGCCTTCGGTGCAAGAACTGCTCGATCGTTTCTGTCTTCATTCCACATGTAAAGTACGCCATCAACTTTTAGTTTCTCATGAATAAGAGTCACGTTCTTGCCGTTCGCTCTGTCATCTTTCCCGGACTGCCACAGAAGCCGTCGCTTATGTCATGTCGAAGAACTGAAGTCATTACTGATCGATATATTAGTGCCTTTCAATTTTCTTGCATTCCACATTATGGTCTCCTTTTCTATGAAGCCTTGGAAATAGACAATGACTGGCCTATTTTGGTGACTCCTTCCAAGACGGTGAATTATCACCACCAATTTGCAATTGTGTCCTAATTTTCTGCAAAGACGATCCGAAATCACCTTCTCTCTTAACATTTGTTCATCCTCTCCGCTTTGTTCCTGAATTCCATAAATGACGAGGTTAGATCTTAGACTACGGTCCACGAAATCAGTAATTTTTTCAGCCTGTTGGCCTAGCCTTTGCTCAAGTGAAACGATATTGTTCTGAAGAGTTTCGATTTGTGAAGATTTGTCACGAATGTCTGCCATCATTTTGTCAAACTTATTCCAGCGATTGCTGAGGGCATTTACTGTGGTTTGGGTAACTAGTAGTCTACTCCTTATACCGGAAAGTTCTCCAAGTATTGTAAATTGGCCACTTTGAAGTTCCTTAAACATTTCCCTGACAGTAGGTCCGGGATTTTCCTTAACATCACCCCATAAAATTAGTTTACAAGAACACAAGCAACTATATATACGCCATCAAAACACATGTCCGTGGTCATGGCACAATCGTTAACGTACGATTGTCACTTCGTATGCTAGATGAATTTGAACCAACATGGACAAAAAATAGCGAAGACTTTGTTAGCAGCATTGCTCCTGCCGTATCGCCGTACCCACTGCCGAAGAACCGTTGCAGATTTTCTTTTAGAAGCAGATCTTTTGACGTCGTTGATGACGGGAAGGGCAAGTGAGTGCTGGTGATTTTGCGCAGAACGGTCTCATCCGGAGGCACGGGACCGCGCTGAAAGCCAAAGCAATCCACGCTATCACCCATTTTGAGCTCTGAGCATGTGCTGGCAATCGATTATGCGACGTCGGGTACGAGCAGAAAGGCCTGGACAAAAAACAGCGTAGACTATGTTAGCAGCATTGCTCCTGCCGTATTGCCGTGCCCACTGTAGAGACTGTCCCCCACTTCCAACCCCACGTTTTAACACCCCTCCCCCGAGCAGCAGCTTAACCAGCGACCGCCCGGGGACGCGCGAACGCATTTCACACAGCGCCACAGAAGTTTTCAGGAGAAAGTGGCGGCAGTGCCCTTGGCGGGCGCCCGATCTGTCGATGCGGGGAGGCCCGTGGCGGCGCAGCGCAGTAATACGGAAGACAGCCCACTGCCTTCTTCAAGTACACTGTACTAGAAACCTTTTTAACAGCGCCCATGTGATGCATATTGCATGGGTCAGTAGATCCACTCCGCGGGTGTTTGAAACAATAATGCACCGTGGTTGATTTTTCCGCCCCTTACAGGTGATCACTTGAACTTCAGGGTCTCCTCAAGAATTTTTCCTTTCTCCATGCCTCTGGGTCTGTCCCGCGTTTGTGGTAAGTGAGGGTAGGTGCAGCGCACGGAGGAAGGAATTAATTATGCCCTCCTCCATGGTGCAGCGCTCCTTCTCTCGCGGTTCGCCCTCTCTGCTCTCTTCACCCCATTATCCCGTCCGCTCGCAGCGAAGCGTGTGCCTAACTCTCGATGGTTCCCTGGCTCATAAATGGGTAAATAAATCGTTACGGTAGAAATCCTCACGTCGTCATTAATTTACACCATTACAGTTACTACGTTATGTACTCCCGGAGCAAGAAATGCGTTCGCTTTACCTCACGGTTCCCTTTGAAAAAAGAGGGCGGGGGGCAATTTTTTTATCTACACAGGTCTGCTCTGGCACAGTCTCCCTTCTGCCCCCACTGCAAAGAGAGTGAATTCCTGCATCATTTCCTTTTAACATGGAGGGTTTCTAAAAATTGAAGGAAACGACTGTTTGAAGAATTCCTTGGTTGGCCTTAAATTTATTCCTTCCTGTGGTCCTTGTCTTTGGAGCCACTGAGGGCTTCAGCAACAGGAACGTTTGCGAAGCCGTATGCGATTTTCTGAGAGAAACAAAGCGAATAGAATGTTGGGCTTGGGCATGAATTCACTTTATTTCTAACATATTAACTGGTTGGGTTTTCTTTTTTCTTTGCAATATTTATTCTAGTTTTATTCTGTGTTTTACCAGTCTGTTCTTTAATTATTGTTAAAAAAACCCTCTCTAAACGTATTCGGCTGGTAAAAGAATTTCATTTCGAAGGTAAGGCACCGTCCGTTTCATGGTTGCTCCCCCATGGTGGGTTGCTGCAAGACTTTGAGGAACGACCAACCAACCAGGAGGAGGAGGAGGAGAGGAAGGGAAGAAATGAAATGCAGGGAGGTCAACCAGACGCACGTCCGGTTGGCTACCCTGCACTGGGAGAAGGGGTGAGGGGATTATATGAGAAGAGAGAGAGAAGTGAAGGCAACGTGTATGTTGGCGGGACCTTGTCCATTGCACGCTTATAAGCGGTCGCGTAGTCCGGTCGTCTTCAGAAAACTTAGCAGTGCCCGCGTCGCTTTGCTGGCCAGCGACGCGTAGAGCCATGAGCCAAAGATCTTCTCTTCGGAAAAAGGCCTACTGTCTAGTGTCTCCAACGTTTCGCGTAGCAAATTGCGTTCGCTCGCAAAACGATCACATGAGCACAGTAGATGTTCTATTGTCTCGTCAGTGTCGCACTATTCACATCGGGAGCTATCCGCCATTCCTATGCGAAAGGAGTACGCCTTTGTAAAAGCTACTCCTAACCACAGGCGGCACAGTAAAGTTGCATCCTGGCGGGAGAGGTCCGATGGAACTTGAAGCTTTCTCGATGGGTCCAATTTGTGTAGGTGGCGGTTCCTGACACTGGGGTCACTCAGCCTAGTTTCCGCTATGGTGTTAGCGAACGAGTGAAGGCCCCTTGCAGCGTCGGTTCTCGACAATGGAATCGGGGTTGTCTGGGCGTCCGCGTGGGCGGATCGGGCAGCATTATCAGCAAGGCCATCACCGACAATGCCACAATGTCCCGGTAACCACTCGAACACCAAGTCATGTCCTTTCGATAAAACTTCGTGAATCACTTCTCTTATTTCATTCACTAGTTGTTGATGCTCCCGCTGTCGTAAAGCTGATTGCAAGCTCTGAAGGGATGCCTTGGAGTCACAGAACACAGCCCATTTTTGAGGTCGGGCTTCCGCGATATAAAGTATAGCAGCACGTAAGGCGGCAAGCTCCGCTGCTGTGTATGTTGTCCTATGCGAACGTTTGAGCTTTATAGTGACCTGGTACGCCGGGATGACAACAGCACCTGTGGAGCTGTCAGCCGAGACCGATCCATCGGTGTAAATGTGGGTCCTCTGGCCGTATTTTTCGTTGAGTAGCGACAATGTCCCCTGTCATAGGACCACTGTTGAATGATGGCTCTTGTTCGTTATTCCCGGAATAGTGAGGCACACCTGTGGTTGTTGTAGGCACCCCGGGGGTGACGCTGGTCTTGTTGCGGGAGTGAAGCCAAAAGGGAGGCATTCTCTATGGGCAGAAATAATCTTTGAAAAGATTGCGTGTGGTCTTTGAAGTGGCAACACTGCAACATGGCGACCAGGAACTCGGCAGAGGTGTCTTATGTGGGCTCTCAAATTGTCAGTGGTGATGTATGTTCGAATTGGATGCTCTCTTGCGATCATAATTGCCCCGTAGGTTGAGGTGCATCGCGGCAATCCCAAGCGCACGCGTAGTGCTTGTCCTTGCAGACTTTCGAAAGTGCGGATGTTCGTCTTGCACGTACTTGCCAGAAACGGCAAGCTGTAGCGCGAAAATCCCAGAAACAGTGCTCTGTATAGCTGCATCATTGACCTTATCGATGCGCCCCAAGATTTTCCGCAGAGGAACCGCATTATATGGACAATGGAAGTTAGTCTTCTCTTCAGGTAATTGCAGTGGGCACTCCACGAAAGGTCCCTGTCAATAATCACACCCAGGAAGCGATGGTTCTTCTGGTATGGAATATTTTGTCCATTGATGGTAACGGGGTATTGTGTCATGGCTCTGCGGGTAAACGCAACCAATGCACAATTCTCTGTTGAGACGGAAAGACCTTGCTTGCGGAGATATGAGCATGTCAAGGTGGCAGCCTGCTGGACTCTTGCGCGTACTTGTAGACGAGTTACAGCCGAAGTCCATAGACAAATATCGTCAGTATATACGGATATGAGGATGGTACTTGGCAAAATTTCACGAAGTCCTACCATCACGAGGTTAAAGTGGGACTTAATACGGCGCCCTGAGGGACGCCACGGGAGATATAGTAATTGGTGGTAGGTCCATCTGAGGTTTGTACAAAAAAGGACCTTCTTGTCAAATAATCCTGGATCCATTGGAACATCCGACCACCGATTCCAACAGCTTCCAACAAGTCTAGGATGGCTTTATGTGTTACGTTATTATAAGCCCCTTTGACGTCGAGGAAGAGTGCCAGTGGTATGCGCTTGAGGCTCTTCTGTTGCTGGATAAATGTTGTGAGATCAATCACGTTGTCAAGAAATGACCTACCTCGCCGAAAACCCGTCATGCAGTTTGGGTTACGTTGTAGCGCTCAAGGTACCATTCTAGGCGTGTAAGTATCATCCTTTCCATGACTTTTCCTACGCAACTTGCGAGGGCAACTGGGCGAAATGATGTCAAATCAAATGGTGACTTTCCTGCTTTGAGTAGTGGCACAAGTCGACTTATCTTCCAATCCTGGGGAACATTGCCCGCCAGCCATGAGTGGTTGTAATAGCTTAACAACTGTCCCCTTGCCTCTTGTTGAAGGTTGGCTAGAGCGGCGTAGGTGATGCCATCGGGTCCTGGTGAAGATGATCGTCGGGAAGTCGCCAAAGATGCGTCAAGTTCTTCTATAGTGAAAAGATTGTTCATTTCGTAGATGCGGGGTTCAAGGATAACACTTCTAATGGTGCCAGCAGACAAGGCGGACACACCGGCGATTCGCGTACAAAACTCATTTGCCACTTCAAGTTGGGTGTGGCCTGAATGTAGGGCTAAAGCCATGAAAGCATGTTTTGTTGGGGAGTCGAGCGCAGGCCACGCAACCAGCTCCCCGAACACATGCGTATATCTCAGGCTCCTGCAAACAAATTCCTGCAAAAAATCAGTGCCTCGAACATTTCCACAAATAGTTTTTGCACGGCCTGTGGCGAGGTTGTAACATTGCTTCAGATGCTTCGGGAGTGCAGGTTGCTTCGCACGTTGTTAACCATCGAAAGGAGGGACATGCTCCTGAGAAGTCCCGTCTATGAAGACTGAAGGGAGCTCATATGGTGTCATCGTGGAATTAGCCAGGTATGCATTTTAACGTGCTTTTCTGTACCAAACTGAAGCATATTGACTCACTCACTCTGTAGCGTGACCTGTAATAACCTGATCGGTCTTCGACAGAACGAGTGCAAAGAGAAAGAAAAAAGATATAGACATAAATAAAGATTAATTTTGGAGAGACAAAGACAACTTCTTCACGAGGTGGGATTCGAATGCACGTGCCCTTCTTTGGAATGCGAGCGCCATAACTGCTCTGTCATACAGACATGCTGGGAGAGCAAAGCATAACCTTCGTTTTATTGATATTGTAGCATTATTATGGTGGTGTGAAAGGGACTCAGTGAGGGGCAGGAGCAGAGATAGGGTAAAGCTCAGCATAGAAACAATGAAAGAGAGATAAAGAGAAAGATAAGCAGAAAGAGCAAAACATCGAGCGAGAGAATCAAAGAAACAGGGTGACATAATGACAAAGAAAAGGACAGAAAAGAGAAGTATGCTACCGAGAAATATATTGATACCCAAAGGTATGAAGGAGCGAGAAAGAATAAAATAAAGAGAGATGAGTAGACCGAAATTGCTGGGAAAAGAAGACACAAAAACAGAGTGAAGGAGAAACAACTGGAGAAATAAAAATAGATAAAATATTCAAAACTTAATAAAACAGCAAAATTACGTATTGCATATGTACCAATCAGCTTCTCTGTATCTTCAGCATTGAAGCTCCAGTGTAAAGCTGCGCTTTTCGTTTTTTTTTTGTCATTCAATACCACTGTGACCTGCGCTCATTCTCATTCTTTCTTCCCTCTGCTAATCTTTCTTTCGGTTAACACTATAGGGCTGCGTCTTTTCGGGTAAACCCGCAAAAGTCCGTTAACCCCTCACCGGTAAAAATTTTCACAGTTTGGAATTATCTGATGAATACGCATTTTAACAAGACATTTTCATCGTTCAGAAGGCATTTTCACTGCTTATAGAATCATCAGTTGCAGGAAGCCCACCTCTATAAGAGGCCACAACCTCGAATTGTATATTTGCGCCTTTGACAACAAACTCTAAAGTTAAAGTCAAATAAACGTAAGTGTTTCGTCAGTGTTTCCGTGTGTATTTATGCGTTAGTGCATTTAAGCCTTCCAGGCATTTCCAATACACTTAGTGTGTGCGCATTTGTGTTAAGGTTTTAGATCTAAGATTTCGAAATATTGAGAATATTATAATGATAATAAATCCTTTATCTTATATCTAAAAGATGAGGGAAGCTGCGAGAAAAAGCTCAGAAGCAGCTTTACTAGATCATGTCCCTTGCCCTTACCAAAAACAGAAAAAAGAGCGCTTTGGGGAGTTTACAGCTGTTCAAATAAACAGCCGTATACTAGCAAGGTAAGCGAAATGATAGTGTGAACAAATGAAAGGATGGAGATATAGTACTATCAGCAAAAAAGCAACACATTTTCATTGGCAACAAAAGTTAAAAAACACAATGCGAAATCCTAAAATAATAAAATAAACAGCGAATTTCGTCGAGCAGGAAATTTACGAGAAATGAGCACCGAGAAACACTGGATTTTCTTTAAAAAAATGAAATCTGGAAGGCGACCGGTGAATTTCAAGGACAAGTTTCAAATTACTGTATGCATAGACTTAAAGGGCCCCTCACACCAAATTTTGAAACTCTGGATGCTTGTGTTGTTCGAAAGTTCTGCATGCGGGACCACCTCTGACCGATTATAAATGGCGAGCGTTGCCTAGAAAATATTTAGTTTGGTTTTAAAGTAAGGGTGCGTGATCAAATGAGTCGTCAGGTCCAATCAACATTCGTTGTGATTTCAAGTAGACAGGAGATACCATTGTGGCGTTGCAGTGGTCAAGAACGTATTGCAGGGGTCAGAGAACCTTTGCTGGGCGTGCATATTAGCCGTACTTGGACCCGGTGAGGACCATTGTTCGTCCCCCCTCTCGCTGTGTTCTCGGGCTGCTCTCTAGGTGGTTTAGGTTTCTTATGCCAGAAATGCTTTTCTTTTTTCGGAGGGGGACACACGCAAAGTACCCACATAGTTTCACTTACCGCCCGTGGTTCTCCAATTTGAAAACAATGCGTTAAAGCGTTAACGAAGCTTGAGCGCACGATGATAGTTATAGCGCGGTAACAGAACGATGCCAGGGACAAGAAGAGACGAAGGACACAAGCACCTTCTTGTCTCTTGTCATCGTTCTGTTCTCGCGCTATCGTCATGTCATACCAACTAGCCCAAGCTGCCACACTTGAGTGCACATAGTCTCAGGCGCTGCTCTTCTGTGGGACGCTAGCTTCTTATGCTATTTAGGCGGGCGTTTAACACTAACACAATATAATTCTGAACTTACGACGCTAGCGTTAGTTATATCATGCGTGAGGGTACTTATGATATAATTTCGGCATTACCAGACCCAAAAGTACAAATTACCGTGAAAAAACTCGCAAAACAAGAAACTTTTGTTGTCAGGGGTCCTTTAACTTAACTGAGCCCAACTTCTTCATTATTATCTTTACTAGCTCTTTCGCTTGCCTTAATATGAGTTTGTTGGGTAAATGTACCATCGAGTCACGGCTTATAATGATTGCCTAAGCAATTTTTTTTCTGTTTACAGGTGCGCTTTATGTCTCGCCGAGACACTGATTGATGATATGTGGGGCTTAACGTCGAAAAACCGCCATATAATATTTAGGGACGCCGTAGTGGCGGGCTCCGGAAATTTCACCCACCTGGGGTTCTTTAACGTGCACACAAATCTGAGCACACGGGCCTACAGAATCTTGGCTTCCATTGAAAATACATCCGCCGTAGTCGGGATGGGATGCCGCGACCTGCGGATCAGCAACCGAGTATTTTATCTGCTCGACCACCAAGGCAAGGACGAAAGCACAAAGAATGTGAAGAAGGTGATTTCATTTTTCGCTCACCTCACAGATCCCCGTCACACACTTTACGCCTTTACGCATGCTGAAAAATCTGTAAAGAAGAAATACCATGAAATTGTCTGCTTTCCTAATTGTAAGACAAGCATATGCGACATTCAGCACGCTAAGTCTAATACAACAATATATATTAAGTAGAAGGCCTTATATGTCTCAGCATATGCGATAAATGCTGGTGGTGTCAGCACGAGTGGAGCAAAAAAAAATCACACCTATTGACGTCATCGTGGCGTCATGATTCCCCAAATCGGTCATAACGCCACTGTCACGTCACGTGGGGGCATGTGGTGGTTCTTGGGCCCTCAGACGCAGAAACCCAAGAAAAGGACAAGAGAAACATTTATTGACTTCACACACAAAACGATCACGACACTGTGGCTATCTGTACAACACACTGGCTCCGTAATTCAGTCATACAGTCCTTATGTCTACGCGCCCGCGAGTAACCCACGCGTCCTCACTACTCGAAAGTCTAATTCCGTCGGGTGCCACTCACGCTCCCGCTGAAGACGATGGCGTCGACGACGCAACCTCGCCACGGGAAGGTTGCCAAGTGCACGGGAGCTCACGAGCAGACCATCAGCTGCTCGTGCTGGACCAGGCAGCCCCACGCTGCGGCCGACGCAATACCGAGGTCACACCTTCAATTGGCGGTTGTGCCGGACCCCAGTCTGGACAGGATCAGCCGCTTGCCCTGGCCCGCACGCTCGTCCGCCACAGGAACAGCATGTCAGGCCCGGCCCGGAACCGCCACTCGCCTCAGGAACATGCCACGCTCGTCCCGGTTGGGTTGGTGACACCCGCTCGTTGGTTCGGTCCCCTGAGGCCCAACGCCTAGCGCTCTTGCTAGCTGGCCGTGTTCTTCCTCAGCCCGTCGCTGTTCCGAAGCTCACGCGCTCACGTTCGTCTGACCCCGTGCACAATTTCGTCTTCGTCGGTTATTTTCCGCTGTCGGTTTCACTTCCAGTTTCGATTTTGGTTGTGAGAAGCACTCTTACCACACTCTCCCAAACTTCCAGTACGTTATACACACGTAACACACAGTTCCCGAATATAACAAAGGTTCCGCACACTTTAAATGTCACAGTTTAGATGTAAAAAAAAACCAATTGCACTATGATGACAACATGATAAAAAAATTGTGTACAACGGCAATAAGTCACTGCTCGGTAAAAGCCGTACGACTCATATAGTTGGCACCAACGTTGTTCACACCACGAATGTGTTCCACGTGAAAGTCATATTCCATAAGAAGGAGACTCCACCGCAGGACTCGATTATTTAGATGCCTAGCTGACTGAATATAAGTCAATGGCTGGTGGTCACATTGCAACGTGAACGGCTTAGTGGCTTGCGTTCCTCATACTTCTATAACATGTTGATGTGAAAGAGCGTAACCTTGTGGCCCAGGTTTACTAGGTAATCCAGTTCGCTGCGTTTCTCAATAACAGGGAAGGGGCCCTTCCAGGAAAGCACCAGCTTGTTAGCATCGGCTGGTAACAACACCAGCACCTGGTCACCAGGGACAAGTTCGCGCTGTCTCGCTTTCTTATCGTAGTACCCTTTCTGCAGCTTCTTCGCCTTCATCAATCTTCGTGTGCGAGCGCACAGGTGCGTTCTAAACGTTGCCGCAGCTCCATCATATGCGTGTATGTCGTCTTGGTCTCGTCATCGAGGCGAGGGTTCGTCCAGAGCTCCTTGAGAACAGCCATTGGCCTTCGCACGTATCTACCATACAATAATTCAAAAGGAGAGAATCTAGCGCTACATTGGGGAAGCTCTCGGTAGGCGAACAGTAACGGACCAATGTAACGGTCCCAGGTTTTTGGACGCTCTTGACACATTCGCCCTATCATGCGTTTAAAGTCCCATTAAAACGTTCAATCATACCATTGGATATCGGATGGTATGGCGTAGTAGGCAGTTGTTTGAATGAAAGCAGTCGGCTGAATTCCTTCATAACTGCTGACATGAAAGACGTGCCGCGATCACTGATGATCTCTTTAGGTATGCCAACGCGAGAGAACATTTCCAGGAGACCTTCCGCAACCTGTCTCGATTCAATGGAGGGAAGTGCTACCGCGTCGGGGTATCGCGTCGCAAAATCTATCATTGTCAGTACGTAGCGATTGCCCTTTTCAGATGTTGGTGACAATGGGCCGATAATATCAATGCCAACTCTCGTAAACGGTGTTTCGATGATAGGCGTGGTGCCCAAGGAAGCGTGTCCCACCAGGTGGCGTGGCACCATCCGTTGACAGATGTCGCAAGATTTCACGAAGCGTTTTGTGTCGGATCGGACACCCGGCCAGTAGAACTCTCCAGTGACCCTGCTTACTGTCTTCGTGATACCTTGATGGCCGGCTAAGATGCCTTCGTGGGCTAGTTTCAGCACCACCTCACCCTTTGTCTTTTTGTTCAGCTGGCTGCAATCCTTGGAACGTGCCCTGCTGCCTGCGCGGATCGACTGCGACTGCCTCCCGAGATCGACGCATGTCCCTTGTTTGACTCGTCACCTTGCGTCGACCATGGTTGGCCGCCTTACGCAACATTGAAACCCTACTACGCAGAAGAAGCCAGTGTGACATCGTCATCAAGGCAGACGAACCATATAACCGGCTGGCGGAACCCTTCGCCCTTCAGTGGGCATCGGATCGCAGCAGTGATGCCGGCGGCTGACAACCCCCTTTGTCTTTTTGTTCAGGTTGGTCCCGCCCCACCCCTTTTTTCTAAACGCTCAAACAACCTCTTTCTGCTGCTGTTCCCATGCCCAAGTGTTCTTGCCTGCACCGTTGTGGAGTGTGTTTTTGTTGCTAAAATGTTGTTGGTCAGCGGAGACGTCGAGCTCAACCCTGGTCCCCCGAAACAAGACCCTAGCAAACAGAGCAGTGACGTTCTTCTGGCTATTCAAGATTTAACAAAACACCTTGAGCAACGGCATGACACCCTCATTAAATCCATAGACGAAGTGAAAGAAAATCAAAAGTTACTTGAGTCCAAAGTGTTAGATTTGACCACTCGGCTAACTGATCTAGAAAAACGAGTCGATTCGTTTGAAGAATTTCTAGACGGCTCTCACGTGCAGGAAATGATAGCCACCGCCGTTCGAAGTGAACAGGCTTCGCTCCTAGCGCATCTGGATGAGTTCGAGAATAGGTCTCGTCGTGAGAACCTGATTTTCTACGGAATTGAAGATTCAGCGTCAAAAACTTGGGCCGATTCTGAAGAAAAGGTCCGATTGATTCTTACCTCTACGTTAAACTTGCAGCTACCTGACGATGCTATTGTGCGTGCTCACAGGCTAGGAACGTTTTCGCGGCATAAAACTAGGCCCGTGATAGCACGTTTCACTTCTTCCTAAACTAAAGATAGTGTTTTGTCTCAGAAGTCTAAGTTTCGTGACACAAATACATCAATCTGTGAGGATTTCTGCAAGGCTACACGCACCACCCGGAAAAAACTAATCGACTTCGCCAAGTCGACTGGTCACAAATTTTCTCTTAAATGCAATAAAGTGGTCATTGGCAATAAAATATACACCTACTGCGCATCTTCAGATCGCGTGTGCGAAATAGAAACGGACTCGCTTGACCCCTCAAATCCTCCTAATCGCGATGATCCTGTCATCAGAGGCCCATATTCTCCACTGTAGCTAGATGCTAACACAAGTTGTAATACCTCTAACCCTGACTGTTGTTTTTTGCTTTGTAATATCAGAAGTGTTATCAACAAGCGTGATGCCTTGTCTTCGTTAGTAAACATGTGCCTTTCTGATGTGATAGTTTTGATCGAAACCTGGCTGTCGTCAAAAGTTGAAAGCCGTGAGATCCTGCAGTGCGACAAAAAATTTTCCTTTTTTAGGTGTGACCGTGGCTCGCGTTCTGGTGGCGGTGTCTTGATCGCTGTTTCAGAGGAATTCATGTCTTTTAAAATTCCCATTGTATGTTCCCTTGAATTGGTGTGCGTCTGTCACAGAACGAGCGCTCAAAATGGGCGCGCCGCCAAATTCTTGCGATAACGCGCCGGAATGACGCCGCGAGGTTAACGAAAAAAAAAGAGAACAAACATCTAAAGGCTCCCCGGGCGCGCGACGCTCCCCCCTCGGAAGCGTGGCTTCGCCGATGAACCTCCTCACCCCACAGCGGCGGCCGGGCAAGCACTGGAACGTTGCAGAAGGAAATGGGCGTGTATGCCGGGTTGACTCATCTGTCGGGGACGGCCCCCATACAGTCTCGCGCCTCTCCCCAGCCTTCGCTGCGTATCGCGCCGACGAAATGACGAGAACTTTCTAGAATGTGGCGCGGAAGGTATTTAATCGAGCGGCCGAGACGAGAGAGGAGGAGAAGACGGAAGTAGCGCCAGAGTGCGTAGGGATTCCGCCGTGTAGTCGGCGAAGGTTTGGTCCGTAGGGACGAAGCCGGAGATGAAGAGGATTTCCACCTGAGGGGTGAAGGCTCGAGCTACAGGCAAGAGCGTGTGTTTACCGCTATCGAGCGAAGACGCGTGGCAACAGCTGCGTGTGTGAAGCCGACGTGTTTCCGGCGAAGAAGTTTGAAGCTTGGAGAGTGGCCAATTGAAGACGCGAGGTTTCCTGGAAGAGAAACTTCGGGACAGCGGAACGGCAACAACGCTGGACTTTGAGTGAGTGATTCTCGGAAGAGTATCATTCAGACTTTGGTTCCAAGGACTTTGGACTGAATAGGTTTTCTATCTCTTTAGTCTTTAAGGGTCTTGGTTGTTCAATGCATGCGACTGCATTGAAGTGTGTACTGTTGTCTGTGTCCGTTGTTCGAGTGTGGCTAATTGTACTGTGTAGTGTGTTGATTGATTGGTGACATATTGTAATCAGCTATTGTGGAGTGAACATATTGGTGTATTGTTTTTCTGATCTGCCATTATTGAGAATATAATTTTGTTTGTTTATCAACTCTCGGCTCTGACTGGTTCTTTGCGCCACAACCGGCGTCTGCTGGCGCGCCAATAAGGACCACTCCTAAATGGTCCACGCTTTCGTGGTGCGGTTCGGGGGACCGATACTTCGGCTCTTAGAATTAGCCCGGTGATCGCCTCCCTATTTAACGGGACCTGTGCGTGACAGCGTCCGAATCCGCATAGGTCACAAAGATGTCATTGTTTCTGCCTGTTATCGCCCTCCGAATGCGCCATCTGGTTTTTCCAATGATTTTCATGACGTCTTAAGTGACTTGCACGTGAGGTTCCCTGCCACACCAATTTTAATCCTAGGTCTGCCACACCAATTTTAATCCTAGGTTTAATCCTAGGTGATTTTAACTTTCCTGATATTTCGTGGAACAACTCCCATTTATCGCCTGACTCTGGCTCCTCTGAAAGCGCCTGCTTCCTTAACACATGCGCGCAATTCAATTTAACGCAGCTGGTTATGTGCCCAAGTCGCATTACACATTCAAGTGCTTCAACTTTAGACTTAGTTCTGACTTCTCACCCCGATCTCGTGCAATCGCTTTCTGTTTTGCCAGGCCTCAGTGATCACGAAGCAATCGTTTTCAACCTCCCCTGCGCATCGCCCCGTAAACAAAAAAGTAAAAAGCGATTCAGGGACTACAGTAGAGCTGATTATGGAACCATTAATACCGAACTTGAACATTTCACCTCCGTTTTTCTAGAAGACTTCAACCAAAGATCTGTCAACGATAACTGGATGCTGTTTAAATTAAAGTTGCCGAACTCGTTAACAAGTACATACCATTACGCGAAATCGCATGTAACAGTCAATCACCGTGGTTCACGCCAACATTGAAACGCCTGTCCAATAAAAAGAAGCGCGTTTACCGCCAAGCCAAGCGTTCTAATTTATCTGAAAGATGGGAGGTTTACAAAAAGGTAGCCGATGAATACGGGCGTGCTTTATCCGCGGCAAAGGAGTCCTTTCTTCAGCAAACGCTACCGTTAATTCTGCAAAACAATCCCCACAAATTTTGGCAGGTCGTTAATGGGGGCGATAGGAAACAAATTGAACTTACCACTGACACGGACGAAGTAATTTCCAGTGAGAACGTTTGTATCAACCTTAACCATGCATTTTCTTCATTCTTTACGAACACTACTCCTGCCGTCCTTCCAGGTGTTCAAGCTCGCGATTTCATTGTGATGAATTCTGTACACGTTGACCGGGCCGGCATACGCAAGTTGATCCAAAATTTAAAAATTTCGTCGTCACCAGGCGTCGATGGCATTTCTTCTGAATTTTTGAAAAACAATGACGTCCATTCCTCAATTATTCTGTCGAGACTTTTTGATCAGTCATTAGAAGAAGGTGTTCTCCCAGAGGACTGGAAGGTGGGGAAGGTGGCTCCCTTGTTTAAATCAGGAAACGCTCATAGTCCCGGGAATTATCGCCCCATTTCACTAATAAGTGTACCATGCAAACTTCTCGAACATGTAATTTACACCCACGTCGTGAGTTATCTTGAAAGTAACGCCTTCTTTAGCATTCACCAACACGGGTTATGGAAATCATATTCATGTGAGACACAGCTTCTGGCCTTCACTAACGATTTATTCTCTGCTGCTGATCGTTCATCTACTGTTGATTGTGTCTTCATAGATTTTTCAAAAGCCTTTGATACCGTCTGCCACAAGTTACTTCTTCTGAAACTAAACGCGCTAAATATTGATGCTAACGTCTTAAAGTGGATTGAATGTTTCTTATCTAACCGCACCCAGTTTGTAACTGCTAACGACCATTGTTCCCCGACTAGCCCTGTAACGTCCGGCGTTCCACAAGGTTCAGTTCTTGGTCCCCTACTATTTCTTATTTACATCAACGACTTACCTAAAGACATTTCATCATCCATCAAACTATTTGCCGATGACTGTGTAATTTACCGTGAAATCCGGACTAACGCAGATATTCTTGCCCTTCAAACAGACCTGGATCACATTTCATCATGCATGGTGCGACGCATGGTTAATGAAGCTAAACGTTACTAAATGCAAGGCTATGCGAATTTCCCGTTGTATTTCTCATAATTTACCGTGCGACTACACACTTAACCACAGAAATCTCGATCTGGTTTCGTCCTACAAGGTCCTTGGAGTGTATATTTCTAACAATCTCTCTTGGAACACGCATGTCGATTATATTACAAACAATGCGAATCGCACGTTAGGTTATCTGCGCAGAAACTTTTCTTTGGCTCTGACTAACCTTAAACTTCTGCTTTATCAAACATTAGTCCGACCCAAACTCGAGTACGCGTCATCAGTCTGGGATCCACATACCAATTACCTCACTGACAGCATCGAGGCGGTTCAAAATCGCTCGGCACGTTTTGTCATGTCAAACTACCATCGCACGTCCAGTGTTACCTCGATGAAAGCCAATCTTCACTTACCCACTCTCTCACTGCGGCGTAAAATATCTCGCCTTTGCCTGTTCCATAAGATCTTTCATTGTATTCCGTCTTTTAGCAACACTCTTTTTCAGCCCCCATCGTACGTTTCCTCACGCAACGATCATCAGTTTAAAGTGGGCGTTCCTAGCGCCCGCACGAATTTATATTTTGAATCATTCATCCCGAAAACTGCAAATGAGTGGAACCACCTTCCCGCCCCTATCACTGCTATCACTGACCTCACTTTGTTTAAAAACGCCCTCTCTAACCATTTCGCGTAAATTCGCCACTTAAGGCACGCTGTGTTTTCTCTTGTTAGTTTTTTGTGTGCGCGTGTCATTCAAAGAAGCAACCATGTTGAACATTGTTGTTACAACCACCCTGCCTCTTCTTCACATCACGCAGTCTTTCTTTTCTTTTATTGTTTTCAGACCGCCATTGTTCGCATATAATTTTGATTTGCTGTATTTCCTGATTTTCTGTACGATGTATACCCGCTCCTCTCTGTAATGCTTCGGCCTTGAGAGTAAATAAATGAAATGAAATGAAATGAACTGTCGTGGTACAACAAGTTGCTCCAAATTAGTTCCATCTGGCAAGTTGTGCTTGCAGAATAAGGTTCCGTCCCGAATGAAAAACACCGTTTCTCGATCGTTCGACATGATTCTCTTGCCAACCGCCTCGAAACACTTTCGCAAAGTTTCGTCATCCTTTTGATATTTTTTGAGCGCCTCACTTCCCACTTGTAAAGCAGGCAGAGTCATCACAGGTAAAGAAGTGTGCTTCTTCGTTTCTCCTGCTTTTCCCACGAGGACTTCTTCAGGTAGGGGCCACTTTTCCATGGCTTCATGCGGTGGCTCATACGCTTCCTCCGCATTCGATCTTGGTTGGGTTGCGTGCAAATTGCCAGATACATCCTGCTCACCATTAACAGCATTCCCTTTGCTAGAGTCTGTGCATGGTGCACGCCTTGTTTCCACATGGCCATGGTCATGCTGTGGTGCTGACTCATTCATAGGTAACGTATCCGGCAATGCCGCGCCCTTGATGTTGCCCAAAATTAAGTCGTATAATGGGTCGGTCATACACTTAACGAGTACTTCCCCAGTAAACAATGTACATTGCAAAAGGACTTTTGCTTCTGGGAGGTATCGCACAGTACGGTCCAGTAAGTACACTGGGCTCGTCGTTCCCGTGAAATTCTCCTTCGGAACCAAGGATTGCCGCACGACGACCGTGTTGCAGCCGGTGTCTCGAAGCACATGCACTGGTCTGTCCTCTAGGAACCCCTCCACAACAGGCATGTCAGCGACTCCAACGTTCGCGGATCGTCGACTTGATGTGGCTTTGGCGATGGGTATTGTTCCGCCGTCTTGGAGAACAATGTAGCCACTCTTATGGTGTTCAGGTCTCAAGTCTTCGCGTTTTTCTGATAGCATACATGACGCCTGGTCTTTGCCAAATTTTCTACCGGGGCATCTGTCACTGCTGTGTCCACTTTGTTTGCATACTCCGCATCGGCTGAAAGTATTCCCTTTCGTGCGGGACCAGCAGTCGGCTGCGCGATGGCCTGCCTTGTCACAAAGGAAACAGCGACTTGCAGGCTTCTCCGTCTTCTTCGCGGACTCCGGCTTGGACACCGAAGGTCCCGGATCCTTGGGAATTCGTTCTCTTCCTAAGTTTGTGAGCGCCCGTGCTTCCATGAAGTTATCGGCAGTCTCGCAAAGCGAACTCGGAGTTTTGCAACTTCTCTCCTTGAGAAATATCCTGAGTGCCGGAGAACAACTCTTCATGAATCGCTCACTTATCATCAGATCTCGCAGGCTAGCGAAACTTGTCTCCGTTTTTCCCACTTCAAGCCAACGGTCAAAGTAGCCGGAAAGTCTTGCAGCATACTGCAGACCAGTCTTGTTTTCTTCGGGCTTCGCTTTACGAAATTTTTCGCGGTAGTCTTCCGCAGTATAGCGGAACCTCTGAAGAAGCGCCGCTTTCAGCTGATCATAATTCAGCACAGCTGTTAGATTTAACCGGCCTATGACTGTTAGCGCTTCTCCTGTCATGCATAGGCTAAGCGAAAGAGCCCACTTTTCACGCGGCCACCCTTGACACGTGGCGACCCGTTCAAATCGCTGCAGGTACGCGTCGAGGTCGTCCCGAGCCTCATTGAAGGGCGGAATCAATATATGAGGACTGCAGACCTCTGTTATTCCTCTGGCGCTCATGCTGGATCCTCCTTGTTCGTCAGCCACCATTGGCGGTACCCTGCTTGCGCTCCACTGAAGTCGAAGCTTCAGTTCGAGGATCTTCAGCTCTTGTTCCTGCACCTTCTGCTGCTGCTCTAACAGCTTCTGCTGCCTCTCAGCGTTTTCTTTCGCGATCTCGCGCTCCCTAGCACGCTCATCTCGAGCTTCAACGCACTCTCGCTCAACCCACTCTCTGAGCTCCTCGTTCTTCAACCCTAGCTGTCGGCCAAGTGCAATAAATTTCTCCCTGTCCATGACAAAGGCTGCGTCTGTGTAATGGCTTTAGATTTTAATAAGCCATCCTGGCAGACTCGCCAATTGTGGTGGTTCTTGGGCCCTCAGACGCAGACACCCAAGACAAGGACAAGAGAAACATTTATTGACTTCACACACAAAACGATCACGACACTGTGGCTATCTGTACAACACACTGGCTCCGTGATTCAGTCATACAGTCCTTATGTCTACGCGCCCGCGAGTAACCCACGCGTCCTCACTACTCGGAAGTCTAATTCCGTCGGGTGCCACTCACGCCCCCGCTGAAGACGATGGCGTCGACGACGCAACCTCGCCACGAGAAGGTTGCCAAGTGCACGGGAGCTCACGAGCAGACCATCAGCTGCTCGTGCTGGACCAGGCAGCCCCACGCTGCGGCCGACGCAACACCGAGGTCACACCTTCAATTGGCGGTTGTACCGGACCCGAGTCTGGACAGGATCAGCCGCTTGCCCTGGCCCGCACGCTCGTCCGCCACAGGAACAGCATGTCAGGCCCGGCCCGGAACCGCCACTCGCCTCAGGAACATGCCACGCTCGTCCGGGTTGGGTTGGTGACACCCGCTCGTTGGTTCGGTCCCCTGAGGCCCAACGCCTAGCGCTCTTGCTAGCTGGCCGCGTTCTTCCTCTGCCCGTCGCTGTTCCAAAGCTCACGCGCTCACGTTCGTCTGACCCCGTGCACACTTTCGTCTTCGTCGGTTATTTCCCGCTGTCGGTTTCACTTCCAGTTTCGATTTTGGTTGTGAGAAGCACTCTTACCACAGGGCGTCATCACAAGACAACAAATCTTAGTCCAAGGTGGACCAGTCTACGGAGGAGACAGTACAAACCGAAGTAAATGTGAACAGAAATATTTCAGGTACAGAAATATTTCATATGGGTTGCCTAAAAAGTGGAGTAGTTTTTTTTATTATGTATGGTGCCGAACAAAATGAGCACTGAAGTGAGATGTGAAAATGAGTTATGAATGAAGTGGTGCCATTTATTTACAGCATGTAAAACAGACGGGCTGTTCCCACAAATATCCCTTGAAGGTTCACTCGCACCAGTTAAAGGGCTGCAGTGAGTGCCGTATGTGAGCTCTATTTGGAGTCGTCGAAACGCGTCTTTTTTTTGCATATCGCAAAAAGCAGAGCGATATTTTTGCTTTGTGACACCGTCAAATTATTATTGATTGCAAGGTCCCATTAGCGCTGATTGGCACAGATCAGTGCTGTCATGTTCTGGTATGACGCAGTGATTTTGTCAGGCTGCTTCTTCGGCTACATCTGCAAAAGCATCCACTTTTTTGTTTCTGTGAATGTCAATATGATGCATGCCATATTTATTTGATATGCCACGCGCAATTATTCCTTGAGGTTACGAAGAATTTGGTTTTTGTGCGGCTTGTCGGTGCGCAAAAAGGAAAGCATATATATACATGTACGATACTTGCGGAATCGGTAAACAGTGCGGATGCCTCAATCTTCTGACTGACACTGCGTTTCATAACAGTTAACATTGCATATGACTCTGCCAAAGCAACGCTACTATGTGTATTGATCCTTTGCGATGTGGACAAAATTGGGAGTGGTGGCAGCTGCAGATGCAGAGTGCCTCACTTTCAATGCGACTGTGCAGATTTATTCACAGCATCGATATTTCTAGTGAAGCGATGTATAATGCTGTTCTATAGCTTCTAGGCGGTGTTAACGTTTATTTATTTATGGCACCATTACATGTCGCATTTTATGTCGGTCTTGCCCTAAGGACTACAAAGAAGAAGCTCTAGAGACTTCTTAGAAAATATTTATTCCTCAACAGCTGCCACGGTACAGGTTAAGATAGATAGATCTGGAAGAGACTGTTGATTTTGACAAGGTTAAAAATAATTGTCATGGACGAATTTCGCAAATGGGTGTGTTAAGACTGAAAATGATTTGAAGATATGCAGTAGGCTGCGCTATTGACGGTATTTGTCTATTGAAGTTTCCCTCAACGGAGAGGATGCTGATTGAATTGCCGCTTAGGGCGCGCCTAGCAGGAGGAATGCATCGTTTATATAAAGGGTGGACATCTAAATTACTGTTTTTAAAGCTGCATTTACGTAATATTGGCTTGTAGTCCCGTTGGCATTTCACAAGGCTGATGAAGACAAACGTGAGCGACCTATGTCGGTTCTCAATAATCAATGCGACACTTTCGGAAAATTTATTACTTTGCAGCAGTTCAACTTGAGTACCTCGTTTTTAGGAATAAAACGCAATATACTTCGAAAATTATACGAAGAAATTCTTCTTCAATACACAGAGGGAAAAACAGTGTACAAAAAGGTGTGGCTGTAAAATGTGTGCCCACCTACTCATGCTTTCATCGAAAGCGAACGTGCCCAGGTCTTTCCTTTGGAGCAGTAAAGACAAAAGTGAACACTGCTTCAAGATGGATTGCGGAAAACATGTCATTCGGTGTAGAGTGGGGTGGGAACAGAGAGATTCTCGCTTAGCGATACCATCGCACAGCTACCTCATCGGTCTAGCCAAGAAGAAATCGGCAAATGATTTTCTGGCGTAAGACTAGAGCTCGCACTTACAGCGAGCAACGATAGAGGGGAGAACTTCAAAGCTATACGTCAAAAAAAAGAGACAGATCCTACGTACACTGGGAATCGATGATATGCGAAGCACGAATGAGGAATTTTGATATGTCACCTTAAAATCAACACAACGTTATGAGGCGGACGTAAACTATGCCGTACAAGACATCCATGTCATGATTATTATGTTTGAACGTGTCATGTACCTTCGTTGTCTATTCACCGTCACGTGATACCAAATTTGGTATATGTTGAGCTAGCGAAACGGCCGCAAGCACGCTATGAGTGTAGCATGTGGTCATGGTTTACATGACACGCATATCATGATTATTATGTATGCACGTCTGCTGACCCGCAGGTCGCGGGATTGAATCCCAGCTGCAGCGGCTGCGTTTACGATAGAGGCGGAAATGTAGGCCCGTGTACAGCAGATTTGGGTGCACGATAAAGAACTCCAGGAGGAGGAGGAGGAGGAGGAAGCAACAAAAGGGAGAAGGCAGGTAGGTTAACCAGAAACACATCCGGTGTGCTAACATACACTGGGGGATTAGGGAAGGGGACGAGAAAGAGGGAAGAGAGAGAAAAGAAAAAAGGGTAGGGGAGAGACTGACAGTAATTTCACTGCAGCGTGTAGAACTCTACCACACGTCAGAGGCCTTCACAGAAACCTGTCTTTCTCAGGAAACACAGCAGGGCTTTCACTCCCTTGTGGGCTGTCGAGGCATGTCGACGTTCCTGTAATAGCACCTGCACAGAAAGAGACCGATCATCCAGTCGCCGCATTGCGTTGGCAAGTACTTGTCTATCTGAGGCAAAACGAGGACAGTGGCACAGCAGGTGTTCGATATTTTCGTCGGTGCCACAAACATCGCATGCCGCACTTTCAGTAATTCCAATTAACGTGGTATAAGCTTTCGTAAAAGCAACTCCCAGCCAAAGGCGATAGAGAAGCGAAGCTGCATGTCGATGTAGGCCAGCTGGAGGCCGTAGTTGTATAGAAAGGTTGAGCTCGTGCAGTCTTGTTCGTCGTATGCTTGGTGTTTTCCACTCACTCAGTGTGAGACTGCGGGCCAGTTGACGAATCTGCCTCGCCGCATCCGCTCTTGAAAGCGGAATCGGAACGCTGTTCGCTTCATTATGTGACGTGCGAGCAGCATGATCTGCAGAATCATTGCCGCCTATACCACAATGCCCAGGTAACTACAAAGAACTCCAGGTAGTCGAAATATCCGAAGCCCTCCACTACGGCGTCTCTCAAATGATATGGTGGTTTTGGGACGTTAAGACCCACATATTAATCATGTATGCACGTGTCAATTACCTTCGTCGTCCATTCACGCCTCGTAACACCATATTTGGTATATGTGAAGCTAGCGAAACGGCTGAGAGCACATCATAAGCGTGATATATTGTCATATTTTTTATGACACGCTTACAAAGATTATCTTGTTTGGACGTGTCATTTACCTTCGTCGCCCACTCACGTGTCGTAGCACCATATTGGGTATATGTGAAGCTAGCGAAACTACCGCGAGAAAACTATGAGTGTGGCGTGTAGTCATGACTTACATGACATGCATGTCATAATTTCCACGTCAGGGCCTCCCATGTTCTCCATGCAGTCATGTCATACCATACCGGTTTTCAACATGTCATGTGAACGAAACCACTGCAAGAGCAAAAGACCATGTAACGTAAATCATGACATTCATGACCTAAATGCCATCAAATTTATGTTATGACTAGTGACTTAAGGTCGTCATACAGTCATGTTATGCCATACTAATTTTGGATTCAATACCATCATCGAATCATCGCCATCCATCATCGCCAGGGAATCTAAAATTCGCCGGCGGATAGATAGATAGATAGATAGATACATGAAAGTTGCCGAAGTTCGATAAGAAACTATTGGCATTTGAAAGAGTTAGCCTCCATGAAATCGCAAGCCAGGAACCTGCCCACGTGTCATGCTCCCATTCGAGATAGACGGACACAAAAAAGAATTGCTGGGAATCCTTTTCTCTAAGGGTAACCTTACCTATGGAGAAAGAGGGTTCATGGTCCCCGTCTTCACTTCTTCTCTAATTGAATGACGCATAGAAACTGTGGTGCGTCTATGATGATGGCACTCTAAACCAACCCAGGTTCGGACGCCGAATATTTCTAATCTATTTCAACACCCACTGATGGCGCGCCACCGCTCAGGTGGCGCGCCATCAGTGGGTGTCTCCTGTCACCCTTATTATTCATGATGTACTTACAAGGATAAGAGGCCAAATTAAAGTGAAGTGGACAGGGCTTCAACCACTCTTTAGTCAAACAAGGAAAACTCATTCATTAGGCACTACCAGCATTAATATATGCAGATGATATAGTGCTAATGGCCGACAACAAGGAAGATTTGTAGAGATTGATGGACATCTGCGGTAATGAGGGAGATAGGTTAGATTGTAGCTTCAGTAAGGAAAAATCAGCACTCATGATTTTCAATGATAACGAAGGTAGTGAGCTTAGAATACAGGAGGTCACGCTAGAGATAACAGATGAATACAAATATCTGGGCGTATGGATAAGCAATGAACCCGAGTACCTAAGGGAACACGAAATATACGTGACGGCTAAAGGTAACAGGAATGCAGCTGTGATTAAAAATAGGGCATTGTGGAATTACAATAGGTATGATGTTGTGAGAGGAATATGGAAAGGGGTCATGGTTCCTTGGCTGACATTCGGCAAGGCGGTCTTGTGCATGAGATCAGAAGTTCAAGCAAGATTAGAAACTAAGCAACGTGGAATAGGTAGGCTTGCATTAGGAGCTCACGGGAATACACCAAATCAGGGAGTACAAGGTGATATGGGATGGACATCATTTGAAGGCTGGGAAGCTAGCAGCAAGATAAAATTTGAGAAGCGATTGAGAGAAATGGGGGAGGAGCGTTGGGCTAGGATGGTTTTCAGCTACTACTTGTACATGAAGAATGTCGATACAAAATAGAGGAAGGAAACGAGGAAGTTCACTGGTAAATACTTAGAAAACAGCAGGTGGCCAAACCAAAAAGACCTATCGGTTAAGAAAAAGTGAGGGAATTGAGACTGACATGTGGAGAATTGGCATGATTAAGAAGTCCGCACTTGAGATCTACGAACTTTTAAGCAGGAAATTGCCAAGGAAAGATTCTATGATAATACTCGGGGTAGTTCTCTTCCGTTTGAGGCCAGGACGTGAGTGTTGCGAACCAAGACATATCGGGCCAAATACGAAGGGGTAGGTAGACACAGTATGCAGTGCGTGTGGAGAGGAAGAAGAAACTGCCGAACATTTGATAATATTTTGTAAAGGGCTTCACCCTATAGTTCAGGATGATGGCGCAGAGTTTTTCAAAGCAGTGGGCTTCAGAGACAGGGAAGGCAAAATAGACTTTAAGCAGGTAGACCTAACCAGAAGGAGGTTATCTGATTGGCGGCTGAAGTCAAGGCAGGAGTGAAAATTAAACCCTTCACTGCAAAATACGAATCCTCAACCTAACTATAAAAGGAAAAAAAAGAAATTTAACGGTTAGTTCACTAAGTATTAAGGCTAGGTGGTGATAGCCGCCGCCCGATCTAAAGGGTACAGCCACATCCGTCCGTCCGTCCATCCGTCCGTCCGTCCGTCCGTCCATCCATCCATCCATCCATCCATCCATCCATCCATCCATCCATCCATCCATCCATCCATCCATCCATCCATCCATTCATCCATCCATCCATCCATACAGCCAGCCAGCCAGCCAGCCAGCCAGCCAGCCAGCCAGGCAGGCAGGCAGGCAGGCAGGCTGGCTCAGGCATTGCTCGCTCGCCTGAGCACTGCGGGAGAAGCTCCATACTGGCTCCACGCAGCGGGCGAGGACCACGATTGGCTGCGCGTCGCTCTGAGGATCGAGCCAGGAGGAGATGCGCGTTCGAAATTCTGATGTAGGAAGTGGTGTGAACGCCATGGTCACCGCCGTTCCAGGCGTCGTGCGCTGCGCATATAGCTGGTACAGCCCACTATCAAATGGTGACGTACAAGACGATGGATGCGTAGGCGAATAGCTGTTCAAAACAGCGGATAATATCATGCTTTTGGGCTGCCACAAAAGCGCGTGGCAAAGCTCTTCAAAAAAAAACATTGTGTACATAAAGTGCTTAAACAATCACACCATAACGAGTCTCCTGTCACTATTTTCTATGATAATGATTGACAGAGTATTCGCGGATTTAACCTTTGAAGGAAGGTCCTTCATCATCATTCACTTTTTGGATACGCGTTTTTTTAATTTTCACTTATTACCACAGGGCTCAGTGGAGGCCCCGGCATAGCTTCCCTCTGCGACCCCATTCAACCTCGCCTGTGCCAATAATTCCGCGGTCACCACGAACTAGGCGAAACGCATGAACAGATTCTTAGGAGCACCGTTGTAAAACGTTGGCGTTATATTCATACAAAATTTTACACACACACACATATATATATATATATATATATATATATATATATATATATATATATATATATATATATATATATATATATATATATGTGTGCTCTTTCTACTGCGCCGAACGTACTTGGGAAGAGATCAGACGACACTTCGTGGTTCTTAGTTTTATTCAGTTTTATTTCCAACGGTTTCGACCAGTGGAATAGTCGAAGGCATCGGAAATGAAATTAAGACAAATCATTTAGTTGAGTCTCATTTCTTACATATATATATATATATATATATATAATATATATATATATATATATATATATATATATATATATATATATATATATATATATATATATATATATATATATATATATATATATATCTTGAAGGGAAGGAACGACCGGTCCGGGTATTTTCTATATTGAATTAACTTGCAGATAGCACATAAGAAAAGGATCGTATTTACTAACGTTTCGGCCGTGGCACAGCCTTGGCACGGAACCAACTGACTAACACAACGCCAGCTGGGTGAGAGTACTTTATCTGTTGGCTCAATGAAGTTTTTAAGGACCAGGAAGGTTATACAAAAACGGACTCGTTGTGAATCGCACATTTCTATGCTTAGAATGTATGTCGCGGCAACAAGTGCTTCTAAAGGTTTACAACTAAAACTGCAGCCGGCCACATCAAAGATGTCAAAGAAAAACCTGTCAAGGTGGCACAACACCTTAAATCGGGCGTCTGTTGAACTAACCAGCATACATATTAGCCATTATGATTCATCAGAAAAAGGTCTGCGGAATCAGGAAAAACAGCTTGTGCAATCCTCTCAGCTTACGACTGAAGAATTAAAAACTCTCGAATTATATCGGTCACAGAAGTTAGCCGAGCTGGATGCTAAAACGTCAAAGAAGGTCGCGCGTGACAACTTAGGAAAAAAGGAATGCTCCCGAAGAGAAAACATTCTAAAAACAGCTGAAATGCGCCAGCCCGAGCTGGAAAGTAAATCTTCTGGACAGGATAACATTATAAATTTGTCATGTTACGATCTATCAATTGAGGAACGTAGTGTGTTATCTCGAGGACTTAATTTTTGCCCTGCAACAGGAGGCTATAGTGAATTTCAGTTGGTGAAGGATCTTCACAATTTCGAACGTAACATGCGCCTCCGTGAGTACTTTTATGATCGGTCCTCGGCTCACAATACCGATAGCTCATCATTGCCATCTTACAAGCATTGGACACCCCTCTCCCAAAGAGACAAATGTCTGGACCTTTATATCAGAGCTGTACAACGCGATGTCATGCAGGCATATAAAGAACGTACACCATTGCACCGCAACCTTACTGACAGAGAGCAACAAGCAATTGAATCCCTCGCTGGTCGTAATGACATAATTATAAAACCTGCAGATAAAGGAGGCGCCATTGTTGTAATGGACAGAAGCAAATATATCAGCGAAGGCCATAGGCATCTCAGTGATGCATCATATTACAAGCGGCAAGATCATGACCCAACAAACGAGTTCAAAGATATTGTTCGTGATACTTTGACTGCGCTCTTTAATGATATAGAAATAAGCTATGGCACTCTGAAATCCCTAATACTGTTGAGCCCAGTAGCTGGCAGGTTTTACCTTCTTCCCAAAATTCGTAAGAGAGATAATCCCGGTAGACCGATAATTTCTGGGATTGGAACAGTGACTGAGAACCTTTCCCGTTATGTATATAGCCTCATCAACACCATTCCGTCCAGCTTTTCTTCTTACATTAAAGATACCAATCACTTTCTATCAGATATTGTTCACCTACAGGTTCCTCAAAATTCGTTTCTCGTTACGTTAGATGTCACGTCACTATATACTAATATCCCTCACTCAGATGGCATCGAGGCAGTTATCTGCGAGTACAACGATTGCGACGCCAACAAACCAGTTTTCGCATCTACGTTAGCTACGTTGCTTAAGCTCATTCTTGAACTTAACAATTTCGAATTTGATGGGACACATTATGTTCAAGTTAGCGGTACATCTATGGGCACAAGAATCGGACCAAACTACGCAAACATATTTATAGGGCTCCTTGAAAACAAATTTCTTGCAAATTGTGAACGTAAGCCATTTTACTATAAGCGGTTCATCGACGACATTTTCCTAATCTGGCACCATAGTGCCACGTTCCATTTCCCAAGTTTTTGTTATCGTCCCAAAACACCACACGATTCTCAGCGCAAACCGCGCCTGCTGTTTTCTAGAGGGTTCCGGACTGTAGTAGATCATTTCGATAAGATCACGCCCACTGTGCGAATGGTACAGATTGTTCTGGAACGCACGCCGCCGCCAGCGATAGCGCTAGAACATTCCACGGCGGGAGTATAAATGCCGACGCGCTTCGCCGCTTGTCAGTTGTTGATCGAAGGCCGACGCTCCGTTCGCCGCTATCAGTCTGAGACTGCTATCTGTGCGAGACTGCTGCTGTAATTGGACTTTCTGTTTACCGGGCACAGGTTCGCCCAAATAAACAGTTAAATTCCAACAAGAAGTCTCCTGTCTTCGGCCACGTCACGACCCCGTGACATCTGGTGGAGGTGCTGCTTCGTTCATGTACCGCACGCCCCCGTCAAGCCGTGAACCCAGCCCACGTCGCGGAGAAGACACCGACGCCAACCAGGAGCATCGAACAAGCCGCCGACAGCAAGGGCTACCACCGGAGTACGGGATTCTGGAAGACAAGGCGCGGAAGACCAAGGCCATGACCGCGACTGCAGCGACAATGACAACCGCCGCATCCCTGCCCACGATGGTCATGCATCAACCCAGGGAACCACCAATTTTCCATGGGTCATCGTTCGAAGACCCGGAGTCCTGGTTAGAAACATACGATCGTGTGGCCGCCCTCAACCACTGGGACAACGAAGAAAAGCTCCGGCGTGTGTACTTCTACCTGGAAGACACCGCAAGGACCTGGCTAGAGAATCGTGAGTCCACGCTCCGAACGTGGGATGTCTTCTGCGGCACATTTCTGCAAACGTTCGCGAGCGTCGCTCGCAAAGAAAGGGCCGCTGCTCAACTAGAGACCCGGGTTCAGCTACCGAATGAAAAGGTTGGAATTTTCACAGAGGAGATGACCCGCCTATTTCGTCACGCTGACCCAGACATGCCTGAGGAGAAGAAAGTTCGTTTCCTCATGCGAGGGGTCAAACAGGAGCTCTTCGCGGGACTAATGAGGAATCCACCGAACACCGTCCAAGAATTTGTATCCGAGGCGACCACCATCGAAAAAACCCTTGACATGCGCACCAGACAGTATAATCGTCGCCTGACTCCAGAATGCGCTGCTGCTCAAACCAGTGACTCCGAAAACCTGCGTGAAACGATCCGAGCGATCGTGCGGGAAGAGCTGCGCAAACTGTTGCCTTCGGCGCAACCTCAAGTGGATTCGATCGCCGACATTGTGCGAGAAGAAGTTCGGCAATCACTTCGAATTCCCCCTACACCGCTGCCCGAGCCAGAAACTATGAGCTACGCCGCTGCAGTACGCCACACCGCTCCTCCCCGTCCACGCCAAAACGCCGCCCCGTCGCACTTCCGTCGCCAGACAACACCGCCGCCACCACCCCCACCGACGACCTACCGTTCACCAGCGGGCCAGCGCAGTGCGCCGAGGAAAACCGACGTTTGGCGCACCCCTGACCACCGCCCACTGTGCTACCACTGCGGCGAGGCCGGACACACTTACCGCCGTTGCCAGTACCGACAGATGGGACTGCGTGGCTTCGCCGTCGATGCACCACGTCCGCAGCCAGGAGAACGACCACGTGACATCGCCGACTACCTGACAGGAACTCGGTGGACACCACGAAGCCCTTCGCGTTCGCCGTCGCCCAGCCGCCGCACGTCACCGCGCCACCGACAGTACTCTGGCCCAACGCGGGGCCGGTCTCCTAGCCCGTATCCGGGAAACTAAGGGCAGCAACCGGTGGAGGTGCGGTTGCTGTGCGACGAACTACCGAAGATCCTCCGACGACGACGACGCCGCGACGGAGCTTTCCGAACACAACGCCAACCAGGCAAAGCCCTGACGACGAAAGCTCACTTACCGAAGGTGGACTGACGACGCAACATGGAAGCAGCGGAACAAGTCGACGCAGCCGTGACCCGACGCCACGCCCTAACTGTAATGCGAGACGGCGAATTAGCGACCTCGACGTTCTTATCGACGGCCACAGTGTGACCGCTCTCATCGATACTGGAGCCGACTATTCTGTCATCAGTGGGTCGTTCGCCGCGAAGTTAAAGAAAGTTAGGACAGCTTGGAAAGGCCCTGAAATCCGCACAGCCGGAGGTCATCTCGTAACGCCTGCAGGAATCTGCACAGCGAGAGTCACCATTAACGGCCGTATTTATCCTACAGACTTCGTAGTCCTACAGCGTTGCTCGAGAGATGTCATCCTTGGCATGGACTTCTTATGCCTCCATGGTGCTGTCATCAACCTAAAAACAAAGTCGATAACGTTATCCACAGAAGAAGCACTACCGCCGCGCACGCCGTCTAGACACCATGCCTTGAATGTGCTGGAAGAACAAGTCACCATTCCGCCTCGCTCAAGCGTCATTATTTCAGTCGGCGCTCCTGAATCACCTGACTTCGAAGGCGTCGTTGAAGGCAGTCAGCATCTGTTGGTCACCCGAAATATTTGCGTCGCAAGAGGAATTGCAGAGTTGCGAGGAGGCAAAGCAACGGTTATGCTCACAAATTTCAGCAATGAGTACAAACATGTTAACAAAGGAACAACGGTCGCATACATCGAAGAAATCGTCGAAGCCACCAGTGCTTTCGCCCTCGCCGATTCTGCGGAACCTGCTCAGAGGAACCAAGCCCCTCCAATAGCTTTCGACGTCAATCCCAGACTTCCGAACGATAAGCAAGAACAGCTCAAGGCCCTGCTCCTGCAATACGAAGATTGCTTTTCGTCGTCATCGAAAATTCGGCAGACCCCAATCACGAAACATCGCATCATAACCGAAGAAAATGCCAGACCACTCCGTCAGAGTCCGTACAGGGTTTCGACGCGAGAACGTGAGGCCATCAAGAGACCAGTTGATGAAATGCTGCGGGATGATATTATCCAGCCGTCTAACAGCCCATGGGCATCCCCCGTGGTGTTAGTGAAGAAAAAGGATGGGACCCTACGTTTTTGCGTCGATTATCGCCGCCTGAACAAAATCACAAGAAAGGACGTGTATCCTCTCCCACGAATAGACGACGCACTTGATCGGCTCCATAACACCAAGTACTTTTCGTCAATGGACCTCAAGACTGGCTATTGGCAAATCGAAGTCGACGAAAGAGACCGAGAGAAGACGGCGTTTATAACACCGGACGGCCTCTTCGAGTTTAAGGTGATGCCCTTCGGCCTTTGCTCAGCGCCTGCAACTTTTCAACGCGTTATGGATACAGTACTGGCAGGATTGAAGTGGCAGACTTGCCTTGTGTACTTGGACGACGTCGTCGTGTTTTCTTCGAGTTTCGACGAGCATCTTCGGCGCCTTGAAGCTGTACTTCAAGCCATCAAGACTTCCGGACTCACACTGAAGCCAGAAAAGTGCAGATTTGCGTATGAAGAGCTCTTGTTTCTGGGGCACGTTATCAGCAAGTCTGGAGTTCGTCCTGATCCACGGAAAACAGCCGCCATCGCCGAATTCCCGCCGCCCACTGACAAGAAAGCCGTGCGCCGATTTCTGGGCCTGTGCGCCTATTATAGGCGGTTCGTGAAAAACTTCGCCCGCATCGCCGATTCTCTCACTAACCTTACTAAGGCCGACGTGGAGTTCAAGTGGGAAACGCCACAGGAACACGCTTTCCAGGAGCTTAAACATCGCCTCCAGACGCCTCCGTTACTTGCCCATTTCAACGAATTCGCCGAGACAGAAATACATACTGACGCAAGCAGCGTAGGTCTTGGCGCCGTTCTTGTGCAGAGGGCTGACGGACTTGAAAGGGTTATTAGTTACGCCAGCCGATCGCTATCCAAAGCAGAAGGAAATTATTCCACAACAGAAAAGGAGTGCCTCGCCATCATCTGGGCTACGTCGAAATTTCGCCCATACCTCTACGGCAGGCCCTTCAAAGTTGTGAGCGACCACCACGCCTTGTGTTGGCTAGCCACTTTGAAGGACCCTTCAGGTCGCCTCGCACGATGGAGCCTGAGACTTCAAGAATATGACATTACTGTCATTTACAAGTCCGGCAAAAAACACTCCGACGCCGACTGTCTCTCTCGTGCGCCTGTCGACCAACCGCTCCCCGACGACCCGGATGACGACTACTTCTTGGGAACGATAACTACCGACGACTTCGCTGAACGACAGCGGGCCGACCCGGAACTTAAGGCCCTAATAGAATACCTCGAAGGCAGGACCGCCGAAGTCCCGAAGGTATTCAAGCGCGCACTTGCATCGTTTTTTCTACGAAATGGTCTTCTACAAAAGAAAAACTTTTCACCGCTTCGGGCTAAGTATCTCCTTGTGGTGCCTTCAGCTCTGCGACCAGAACTCCTGCAGGCCCTGCACGACGATCCGACGGCAGGGCACCTCGGTGTTTCTCGCACGCTCGCGAGGATACAAGAAAGGTACTACTGGCCGCGTCTTACCACCGACGTCACTCGTTATGTGAGGACATGCCGGGACTGTTAGCGACGCAAGACACCGCCGACAAGGCCAGCGGGACTTCTGCAGCCAATTGATCCACCTTGCCGACCTTTTCAGCAGATTGGTATGGACCTATTGGGGCCGTTCCCGACGTCGGCTTTCGGAAACAAGTGGATCGTGGTAGCCACCGACTACCTCACCCGCTACGCCGAGACAAAAGCCCTGCCAAAAGGCAGTGCATCCGAGGTAGCTAAGTTCTTCGTCGAAAATATCGTCCTACGTCACGGCGCCCCGGAGGTCCTTATAACCGACAGAGGAACGGCATTCACTGCCGACTTAACTCAAGCGATCTTGGCATACAGCCAAACAAATCACCGCCGGACGACAGCGTACCACCCACAGACCAACGGCCTCACCGAGCGGCTTAACAAGACGATCGCCGACATGCTGTCAATGTACGTCGATGTCGAACACAAGACGTGGGATGCCATTCTTCCGTATGTGACCTTCGCATACAACACGGCGGTGCAGGAGACGACGCAGATATCTCCATACAAATTGGTCTACGGAAGGAGCCCGGCAACGACGCTCGATGCCATGTTACCCAACGTCACCGACGAAGAAAACCTCGATGTGAGCGAGTACCTTCATCGCGCCGAAGAAGCCCGACAACTTGCGCGTCTCCGTATCAAGAATCAACAGACGACTGACAGCCACCGTTACAACCTTCGACGACGCTTCGTGGAATACCAGCCCGGTGAACGTGTTTGGGTGTGGACGCCGATACGCCGACGTGGACTAAGTGAAAAGCTTCTGCGACGGTACTTCGGACCGTACAGGGTGGTTCGACGTCTCGGCCCACTTGATTACGAGGTTGTCCCCGACGGCATTACGAACTCTCAACGACGCCGATCGCGACCTGAAGTCGTCCATGTCGCGCGCCTCAAGCCGTTTCATGCGCGTTAACAAACTGAACCAGTGTTTTTTGTATTATTGTTGTATCGTAATTTATTCATTGTACTTTCTTGCATTATTATTGTACCTTCATCTTTAGTTAAAGCATCGAGACGATGCCTTTTTCAGAGGGGGGCAATGCCACGTTCCATTTCCCAAGTTTTTGTTATCGTCCCAAAACACCACACGATTCTCAGCGCAAACCGCGCCTGCTGTTTTCTAGAGGGTTCCGGACTGTAGTAGATCATTTCGATAAGATCACGCCCACTGTGCGAATGGTACAGATTGTTCTGGAACGCACGCCGCCGCCAGCGATAGCGCTAGAACATTCGACGGCGGGAGTATAAATGCCGACGCGCTTCGCCGCTTGTCAGTTGTTGATCGAAGGCCGACGCTCCGTTCGCCGCTATCAGTCTGAGACTGCTATCTGTGCGAGACTGCTGCTGTAATTGGACTTTCTGTTTACCGGGCACAGGTTCGCCCAAATAAACAGTTAAATTCCAACAAGAAGTCTCCTGTCTTCGGCCACGTCACGACCCCGTGACAATAGTGAATCGAAACTTCTTTCTTTCATAGCAGATCTTAACAACGCTCATCCGGCGATTTCTTTTTCGCACTCATATTCACCTGTGAACATAAGCTTCCTTAATGTCATGGTCACTCTACGTAACGGGAAGCTGATAACTAATCTTTACAGGAAACCCACGGATAGGCAGCAATATCTTCACTTTAGTATAGTCACGTGAAACACAACAAAACTAGTATTCCCTACAGCCAAGCAGTCCGTTTTAAAAGAATATGCTCTGATAGCAGCGAATTTTCCCGCCACTGCGAACAACTTCAGAGCGCGCTCGAAAAACAGAGCTATCCGGCCATTATAATCACAGACGCCATCAAACGTGCAGAAGAGCTTGACCGTTCAGACCTGCTGAGTACTAACAAAAGACCCAAAGATTGTTCGCGGACTAATCTAATTTTGACACATGCGGCCTCAGCTCCAAATGTTAACCATATCTTAAAGAAACATTTTAACATTTTAATACAGAGCGAGCGGCTCAAAGGAATCGTTACAGAACAACCACGCGTGGACTACCGACGATCGCGGAACCTTCGTGATTTACTAACCTCATCTAAAACCACGTGTTCACATCATGAAGGCTGTCATCCCTGCAACAAACCACGTTGCAAAGTGTGCGCGCACATGACGACATCTAAAACAGTTTCAAGTACCTCGTCCAGTTTTTCTTTAAAGATAAATGGGAACTACACGTGTGATAGTATCAACGTCATCTATCTTCTCGAGTGTTCAACATGCGGTGCTCAGTACATAGGTCAAACAGAGACAAGTTTCAGAATTCGTTTTAATACTCACCGTGCACATGCCGTAAGCCTCCCTAATCTACCGCTGTCGAAGCACGTCAGTATGCCTGGCCATGGTTTCGACAAAATCAGGGCCACTATTATTCAGTCCGGTTTCAAGACAAATCCCGATAGGGAAGTGAGGGAATCCTTCTTGATCCACAAATTTAACACCATTCGTTCAGATATCAATGAAAACGTAGGAAAGCTCACCTGCCTCGCACTATAACAACACGACTTCTTAGATTAGTAGAATATTTTAGTGTATATTAAATTGTATATTAGTCAACCGTGGTTTCTTTACTTCTGAGCTCTTTCACATGTCCTGCCAACCATACTGTGCCCCACGTGTTGATGCGCAAGGCAATTTGAAACTTGTATATTCATGCACCCGTCACATGTCAGTCATGTCAACACAAGGTTCTGACAAATTACCATTTTTTACTTTGATTGTCCTAGCTGCTATACCGAGAGTTCATCACGTGAGCCAATAAAAGTGGCTGCATTGTATCATACCTACTTACTCTGACGAAGGCCGTGCCACGGCCGAAACGTCAGTAAATACGATCCTTTTCTTATGTGCTATCTGCAAGTTAATTCAATATATATATATATATATATATATATATATATATATATATATCCCCTGATGAAGAGAGGACCCCTCCCGATACTGTTGGGAAATAAATATATTTATCCTTGTTGACAACGCTCCCGTTGTGCCATATCCCATAACTAAATATATATATATATATATATATATATATATATATATATATATATATATATATATATATATATATATATATATATATATGTATATATATATATATATATATAGAGAGAGAGAGAGAGAGAGCGTCGGTCGTACCGTGACGCGGGAAATCTGGTTGTCATTCATGACTATGGGGCTGGGCTTTACTCTACAGTTGCCGCGCTCATCGTCGGTTGCCATGGGGTCAAAGGAGGCGTATACAAAGAAGCGTATACGGTGAACGCACTTGTCGCCCAGAGCGAGAGAGGAAGAAGAGGATTAGGAGGATCTTTAACCAGTCGGCCGCTTCTGAGCTGTCCCTCACAACCTAATAAACGGCCCCTTTCAACGCCTACCAGTCTCTTTCAAACGTAACAGAGTGGTGGAGTGGCTGGGTAAGCGCTTCAACTACGGAACGATCACTGCCACAGCTTCGACGAAGCCGTCGACTTGCCGGTATCCCACCATCTGCCGTGAGTGACTTCAACATGCCCGAAGAAGCAAGCGTTTCCAGGACGGCACCATCTGGCCCACTTCCGTACTACCGAGTTCCACCGCCCTTCGGAGGAAAAGCCGAAGAAGATGTCGACGCCTGGCTTACCAAGTACAAACGTGTGGGCAAGTCCAACGGTTGGGATGCAGCCGCTATGCTAGCCAACGCAGTGTTTTCCCTGACCGAGACCGCACTGGTATGGTACGAGAACCACGAGGACGCACTCACGACGTGGGATTTTTTTGTTGAAGAGCTAAGGGCTTGTTTCGGCGACTCGGCTGCTAGAAAGAAGCGGGCTGAGCAAACACTGTCGCAACGGGCACAGCTATCAGGTGAGACATGCACCACTTACATAGAAGAAGTGTTAAGGCTGTGCAAGGTGGTCTGTGCTACCATGTCGGAAGAGGACAAAGTTGGGCATCTGCTCAAAGGGATAGCTGAGGACGTGTATAATTTTCTAATTGGGAAAGAAAGCCTAAGTTCTGTGTCCGGCGTCATTCAGCATTGCCGAAAGTTTGAAACGCTCAAGATGCGTCAAATTGCGCCCAAGTTTGGTCGGCTGGCTAACGTTACAACTGTTGCCAGTGTGGACACGAATCCTGGCCTCGACCCTTTTTCTACCATTCGACAGATTATTCGCGAGGAACTGTCCCACCGAGAAATGTCATGTTCGACAGCTGACCACCACGAGTTGTCTGCCACGTGAGGCTATGGATGTGCCTCCTTTGACCCCATGGCAACCGACGATGAGCGCGGCAACTGTGGAGTACAGCCCAGCCCCACAGTCAAGGATGACAACCAGATTTCCCGCGTCACGGTATGACCGACGCTCTCAGCGCATGCCTCCTCGACACCCGAGGTCTCGGTACGACGCACCCAACCAGTACATCCGTCGCACAAGAGCAAATGATGACGCTCTATTCATCGACGAGCGACCGACGTTTCGACCTCGGCCGGTGTGCTATTCCTGCGGTGTGCCAGGCCACATATCGCGATTTTGCTACCGTCGGGTGACTCCTCGGTATCACCAACCATCTGACTTTTCACGACCCTTCGAACAGCCTCATGGTGTCCGGCGGCCGGCCCACATACCACCTGATGAGAACTATTGGCCCAGCAGCTTCCGAAACCACTCCCCGGCATCTGACAGGAGTTTAACGCCCCCACCGCAACCTCGTGCTCATCGTTCTCCTTCACCGCTGCGTCGCAAAGCGCCCTCTTCGCCACCGGAAAACTAGCCAGCGCGGCCAATGGGGGTGAGGTCGCTGGAAACGTGCTACTGAGAGAAATACCTCCTGTGTGTATGTTTAAAAACAAAGTGCGTGTTTTGGTGGATCATGTGCCTGTGATGGCCTTGGTGGACACAGGTGCAACGATTTCCGTGATGAGTGCTTGCTTTAAAGACGTGTTAGGGCGGAAAGTTGTTTTTACTTGGGATGAAACTTCGACGTTCTGTGGAGTGAGTGGAGAGCCATTGCGCCCTATTGTGTATGTAGTGCTGAGGTACTTTTGGGAGGCCTTATGATAACGACAGAATTTGCGATTATTCCTCGGTCGACACATGATGTCATTCTCGGCATGGACTTCTTGCGAGAATGTGGTGCCACTGTAGACTGTCTCACGAGGAAAGTCTTTGTGAGTGGCCAGATGCCTTCAGAACTTCTGGAAACTCCAGCGAATGACCAAACTACGCTGTGTGTCTGTGGCGATACGTTCATACCTGCGTTGTCTACCGTACGTGTTCCTGTTGTTTGTCGTGGCGCGGATTCTGACAGCTTCAATGCGAGCGTAGAACCAATGCACATAAACTGCGTGAAAAATGTGTTGGTTCCCCATTGTGTGGTGTCGATTGATGGCGGACGAACTGGCCTATGGACTCTGAGCCCGTGACACTACCCAATAGTTTGAAATTAGCTTCGGTCAGCAAAGAACACGTGACCTTATCAGTGGTAGAGCTCACAGACGTGCCGGAAGAACGTGACGGAACTGGTTGTCACAATTTGTACGGGGCGCTTATGGCAACGATAAATAAGTCGCTTAGCTCAAGCGAGTGCCGAACTTTAATGAATGTGCTGTTGAAGCACGTTTCGGTATTTGGCTTTGCGCAGAAGGGCAAAGTAATCCCTATCCCCCTGTCTCGAACGCGCCATACCTTCAACACTGGCGCGGCAAGTCCGATTCGCCAAAAACGATATCGTGTTTTCCCGTCAGAAAGACAAATTATCAACGACCAAGTGCAGGAAATGATGCAAAAGGGAGTGGTACAAGACTCAGCCAGTCCGTGGGCCGCACCAGTAATCCTTGTTAAGAAGAAAGATGGATCTTGGAGATTTTGCGTCGACTATCGCCGACTGAATGCCGTGACTAAAAAGGACGTATACCCGCTGCCACGTATAGAGGACGCAATAGACTGCTTACATTCGGCCTCTTATTTTTCCTCCGTAGACTTACGATCCGGTTATTGGCAAATTCCGATGCACCCAGAGGACAAGGAAAAACTGCCTTTGTAACCCCTGATGGGCTCTTTGAATTCAACGTGATGCCCCGCCGCGGTGGTCTAGTGGCTAAGGTACTCGGCTGCTGACCCGCAGGGCGCGGGTTCGAATCCCGGCTGCGGCGGCTGCATTTCCGATGGAGGCGGAAATGCTGTAGGCCCGTGTGCTCAAATTTGGGTGAACGTTAAAGAACCCCAGGTGGTCTGAATTTCCGGAGCCCTCCACTACGGCGTCTTTCATAATCATATAGTGGTTTTGGGACGTTAAACCCCACATATCAATCAATCAAGCAATCAATCAATCAATCGAATTCAACGTGATGTCATTTGGACTGTGCAATGCACCGGCCACGTTCGAGAGGTTTATGGACACAATTCTGCGTGGCTTGAAGTGGAACATCTGCATGTGCTACCTCGATGATGTCGTCATCTTTGGCCGCACGTTCAGTGAACACAACTCTCGTCTGGATACTGTTCTGAACTGCATCCGAAACGCTGGCCTAATTTTAAACTCGAAGAAATGCCACTTCGGAGACCGCCAGACGCTTGTGCTAGGGCATCTCGTTGACAAGGAGGGCATCCACCCTGACCCCCAAAAGACAGCAGCAGTTGAGGCGTTCAATGCGCCGCGTTCCGTCAAGGAGCTTCGTAGTTTTCTGGGGCTTTGTTCGTACTTCCGCCGCTTTATTCCGAAGTTTGCCGACGTTGCGTATCCTCTCACATGCCTCTTATGAAAGGACAATTCCTTTGAGTGGACTTCGGAGTGCGATTCTTCATTCCGTCAATTGAAGTTTTTGCTGACGTCACGACCCGTTCTTCAGCACTTCAGTCCTTCTGCTCCGCCAGAACTTCATACGGATGCTAGCGGCATAGGTATTGGAGCCATCCTAGTACAACATTGCGGCGACCGCGAACACGTCATCGCATACGCAAGTCGCTCCCTAAGCAGGCCGGAACAAAACTACACTGTTACCGAACAAGAATGCCTGGCGGTATTATTTGCAATTCAGCGGTTTAGGTCTTACCTGTACGGACGCCCATTCACAGTCGTAACCGACCACCACTCGTTGTGTTGGCTTGTCAACGTTTTGACCCTTGTGGCCGCCTTGCGCGCTGGGCACTCCGGCTACAAGAATACAGTTTTACCGTCGCTTACAAGAGTGGTCGTCAACATGCTGACACGGACTGTCTTTCACGTATGCCACTTAGCACAACAGACTGTGAATCCGATGACCTTGACCAGCTTGTAGCGTCTGTGTCACCTACGTTCCCGGACTATCCCAGTTTCAGAGCAGAACAGCGGAAAGATGCTAAACTAGCACCACTATTCACCGCTGCATCCGCTTCCACTAGTGCACGCCGTTTCTGTATGCGTGATGGACTGTTGTTCAAAATGAATCTCTACAGCAGTGGCGCGCGTTTCCTTCTAGTGGTCCCGGAGAGCCTTCGAACAGTTATTATGAGTGTCATGCACGACGACCCTACATCTGGACATTTAGGTTTGGCGCGGACGCTTCACCAGACTAAAGAGCGCTTTTATTGGCCTGGTATGCAGAAGTCTGTTGAGAGTTATGTGGCAAGCTGCATGCAATGTCAGCGTCACAAACGTCCATCAACTTGTCCACCTGGTCTTCTACAGTCAATGCCTACTCTAAGCGCACCTTTCGAACAAGTGGGCATTGACTTTCTGGGTCCCTTCCCAAAGTCGGCTAAGGGCAACCGATGGATAATTGTTTGCGTCGACTACCACACACGCTACTGCGAGACGGCAGCCGTCCCCTCCGCAACTGCCAGTGAAGTCTCGTCGTTTTTGTTACAGTACGTCATCCTCCGACATGGCCCACCTCGCCTGATTATCAGTGATCGTGGACGACAATTCACAGCGGATGTCGTGGAAGAGCTACTCCGTTTATGTGAATCCCGCCTGCGTCACTCGACACCATACCACCCCCAAACTAATAGGCTGACGGAGCGTACCAACCGCACCATTATCAACATGTTGTCTATGTATGTCTCATGCGACCACAAGAACTGGGATGACGTACTCCCGTTCATTACTTACGCGTTCAACACCGCGAAGCATGAGGTTACAGGCTATAGCCCTTTCTTTTTGCTTTATGCACGTTCGCCCCGGCACACAATCGACACAATATTGCCTTTCTGTGACCACGACAACGTCACTGTCGCCGAGACTCTCTGCCTCGCCGAAGAGGCGCGTCGCATAGCTCGACTACGCACATTGGCATCGCAAGACGAAGCGAAGGCACGCTATGACATTCACAATCGACCAGTGATTTATCGCCGTGGCGACCTGGTGTGGTTGTGGACTCCGATGCGCAAGCGCGGGTTATGCCAAAAGTTTTTGGCCACTTACGATGGACCTTTTGTAATCGTCGACAGACTTACAGAGGTCAACAATGTAATAGCTCGTCTCACGGCGAGTGGTCGACGAGCTGCCAAAACTTAAGTGGTTCATGTTGCGCGCCTGAAACTGTACACGCCACGACAACTCGACTGACTCGTCCGGCGGCCTTCGTCTGCGTGGAGAGGAATGTTGCGTACATGCACGAAGACAAAGAAGCGTATACAGTGAACGCACTTGTCACCCAGAGCGAGGGAGGAAGAAGAGGATCAGGAGGATCTTTAACGAGTCGGCCGCTTCTGAGCTGCTCCTCACGACCTAATAAACGGCCCCTTTCAACGTCTACCAGTCTCTGTCAAACGTAACAATATATATATATATATATATATATATATATATATTCATGAGAAAAATGTTTTAGTGGGAAAGTTGTACATCGTTTTGGAAAGCGTCTGATTAGACAGTTTCAAACTTATATTGGTTAGTTATTAGTGTTTTCCTGCTAACTCCAAATTCCCGCAAAGTACAAAGAAGTACCACGTGACAAAACCACTGCCGCGCCGTGATTCTGGAGCTCCCTAACGTTCCGCCTACGAACATTACGCTTCTTTCGCAGCGGTTACTGACAGTTAGAGGCAGTCACAGCGTTATCGCTTTTTTGGCTGATCGCGAAACGTGTTCATCTCAAAGCCACCACCATCATTGCGGCCCTGTCAAGACGGCACCATCAGGCAAATTTGATGGTTGTTCGTACGCCGAACATTAGGGAGCACCAGAATCATCGCGTACACTGCCATGTGAGCGCGTTGTTACGTGGTATTTTTTGCATTCCTTGGGCATTGGCAGTTAGTAAGAAAACGCACAAAATTAGGAGATAAAAAGTTTGAAGCTGTATAGGCAGACGCTTTGCAAACCGATGAACAACTTTCTCTTGAAATGTCCGGGCCATGGTCGTCCCTAAAAGGTTAGGTAATAAAAATTACCTATGTATATATATATATATATATAATGAGATATAACAGACAGTAATGCCAAGGAATGTACAGGGGAAGTTATTAACAATAATGGAATGTAAATAAGAAGAAAGAAAAGTGGATGAAAAAATTACCAACTGTAAGCAGGAATCGAACCTACGACCTTTGAATTACGCGTTCGATGCTCTAACCACTGAGCTTTTACAGCGGCCCTCCCTCCATCCACTTTTTTGGGTTTATCTGTGAATTTAGAAGTAGGAGCGACAGTCAGCGCCATCTATAAGCCAAACAACGAGTGTGAAAACACTCTTATGCGCATGTTTGGCGCATAAATTACCAACTGCTTACAGTTGGTAATTTTTTCATCCACTTTTCTTTCTTCTTATTTACATTCCATTAATGTTAATAACTTCCCCTGTACATTCCTTGGCATTACTGTCTGTTATATCTCATTATTATTGTGTTAAAAACACGGAAAAACGAGCCCTTAGGTATACACTTCTTTCCCTTATATATATATATACTTCTTTCCCTTATATATATATATATATATATATATATATATATATATATATATTGTTAAGGCGTTTATTACCCGGCACACAGGGAGCATGCACAATGGCGACAGTAACGGCCAAGCACGGGCTCTCAGCGCGAGCGACATCCTTTTTGGGTAGACCCACTAGAAGGCACCTGAAAGTTCGACCGATTTCAGTGTTCGGAAGCTTTTCTACAATTACCCCGGGGTCGAAGAGGGAGCCGCCTGGCGACCTAACAGCTTGTCACTATAAGCGGGTCATAGTAAGCCTTCAGGCGCTCCACGTTGACTATGTCGCGCCCGCGACGGCACTTGTCCGAAGTTTGTTCAAAAGGTTTGATCAGATAGTTGACTGGAGATGTGTGCTCGATGACACGGTAGAGGCCTTCGTATTTTGGAAGTAGTTTGGAAGAAAGGCCAGCAACAGAGGTTGGGATAGAAAGGCATACAAGAGAACCAGGAAAGAACGTGGGCTCAGAAGTGGCGGAGCCACCACGAATACTCTTCTGCCGCTCTTGCTCATGCGTCGTAAAAGTCTTGGAAAGCACTCGACACTCTTCAGCAAGCCTGGCTGTCTCAGAAATAGGTGCACACTCAAATGGATCCGGCGTATACGGGAGTATCGTGTCGATAGTGTATGACGGGTGCCTTCCGTACAGCAAGAAAGGTGAAAACCCGGTTGTGCTCTGAGGGGCGATGTTGTAGGCGTATGTGACGAAGGGCAGTATAGTATCCCAATTCGTGTGGTTGGCGGCGACGTACATCGAAGGCATGTCGCCGAGGGTGCGGTTAAAGCGTTCGGTCAGACCATTCGTCTGCGGGTGGTAAGCGGTAGTTTTGCGGTGGACAAAATGGCACTTTGTGAGAATGGCTTCGACGTCTTCTGACAAGAAGACATGGTCTCGATCGCTGAGAAGCTCCTGAGGTGGACCGTGGCGCAGTATGAATCGATGCAGTAGGAAGGACGCAACATCACGCGCAGTAGCCGCAGGGAGAGCGGCGGTTTCGGCGTATGGCGTTAAATGATCTACGGCGACGATGGCCCAGCGGTTACCAGCCGACGTCAGAGGAAGTGGTCTATACAAATCGATACCTATGCGCGCAAACGGACGCTCAGGGCAAGGTAACGGTTGCAGACTGATTGGCGACATGTGTGCTGACTGTTTGCAGCGTTGGCAAGCGAGGCAGGAGCGAACGAACTGCTGCACGTAGTGGTACATCCCGTGCCAGAAGTAGCGTTGTCGAATGCAATGGTAGGTTTTGAATACCCCAGATTGCGCGCATTGCGGATCATAGTGGAAGGCTTCACATATCTCTGACCGCAGACTGCGGTGTATCATGAGTAACCACTGCCGGCCATCGGCGTCGTAATTGCGTCGGTATAGAAGGCTGTCACGGATGGCGAAATGGCGAACTCGACGACGCAAGGCACGCGTGGATGGCGTTGCGGATGGATCAGAGAGCAAGTCGATGAGTGGGCCGATCCAAATATTTTTTTCGCTGTTCGCTAGTGATGATGTCAACATCAATGGTAGAAACAGCAGCCGAGGATACTGAGCAGAGCACATCACCTTCAGGCAGAGGGGAGCGCGAGAGGGCGTCGGCGTCAGAATGCTGGCGTCCGTTGCGGTACAGCACGCGGATGTCGTAGTCTTGTAAGCGAAGAGCCCAATGGGCGAGACGACCTGAGGGAATCTTCAATGATGAAAGCCAGCATAGTGCATGATGGTCGGTGACGACATCGAATGGGCGACCATACAAATAAGGCCGAAACTTTGTAAGGGCCCAGACGATCGCCAGGCACTCTTTCTCCGTGACGGTGTAGTTTGTCTCGGCTCTCGTGAGCGTACGGCTTGCACATGCTACTACATATTCAGGGAATTCGCGTTTGCGCTGCGCCAGGACAGTGCCGAGGCCTACACCGCTGGCATCTGTGTGCACCTCCGTCGGGTCCGTAGGGTCGTAGTGGCGTAGAATGGGAGGAGACGTCAACAAATGGCGGAGCTTCGCGAGCGCGTCGTCGCACTCAGACGACCACGAATTGAGGGGCCCGTTACTTCCAAGGAGCTTTGTCAGCGGTGATATAATCGTGGCAAAGTTTCGTACGAAGCGTCGGAAGTATGAGCACAGGCCCACGAGACTACGCTGTTCTTTGACGGACGCAGGTTTGGGGAATTTGGCCATGGCCCGAAGCTTGGCTGGATCAGAAAAAATGCCATTCTTGGACATGACGTACCCTAGGATGGTGAGTTGCCGTGCTGAAAAGCGGGACTTCTTCAGATTTAGTTGCAAGCCGGCATTGCTCACACGTGCGAAAACTTCTTTGATGCGTTGGAGATGCGTGGAGAAATCTGGAGCGAATACGACAACGTCATCGAGGTAACACAAGCACGTGTGCCATTTCAATTTGCGCAGAACAGTGTCCATCATGCGCTCAAAGGTCGCAGGTGCATTGCATAACCAAATGGCATGACGTTGAATTCGTACAAGCCGTCGGCTGTGATGAACGCAGTCTTCGGTCGAGCGTCATCAGCCATGGGTACTTGCCAGTACACCGAGCGCAGATTGAGAGAAGAAAAAAATTCGGCTCCGTGAAGGCTGTCAATTGCGTCATCGATGCGCGGCAGTGGGTAAACATCCTTGCGAGTTATCTTATTGAGCCGTCTGTAGTCCACACAGAACCGCACAGAAGCATCTTTCTTCGCAACAAAAACAACAGGAGACACCCATGGACTGTCCGAGGGCCGAATAACGTCGCGTCTGAGCATATCATCAACCTGTTCGTTCATTTCCCGACGTTCAGCAGGCGACACGTGGTAGGGACGTTGCCGTAGTGGTGGATGGGCACCAGTGTCGATACGATGCGTAACAGTGGACGCGCGACCGAGAGAACTTCGCCCGACATCGAAAAAAGAACGATATTATCGCAACAGGTCCAGAAGCTGGGAACGCTGTACCGGCGTAAGGTTGTCATCAATGCAGGGGCGAAATACATCAGGGGATGATGAATCAGAAGTGGAAACAGCACTGATGGTACGCGAATTGGGACAACGCGAGTCATCAGGTACGTCCAGGACTTGTGCGTTATCCACTGGTTCCACTCTGCCGAGACATTCCCCTCGAACCAAGGTAACAGTGTACAGGGATGGGTTGGTCACAAAAGTAGCGGCGTTGCCCTGGGTGATTTGCGCGGTCGTGAAAAGTACTCGCAACCCTTTCCTTCGGCAAGCACGGTCGGATGGCAAAACGAGTGCAATTGTGTCGGAGAGTCCAGCGCAGCAGACAGATACAACCATCGTCGAGCTTGGAGGCACTGTGGTATCGTCTTTCACAAGATTCTTGCTCAGTTTCGAAGGACTGTCTTCTGGCGTCGAATGCGAGAAGGGTGAGAGTTCAATTTCGGCAGCGGCACAATGGATGACGGTGTCGTTGCGGGAGAGAAAATACCACCTCAGGATGACGTCATGAGAGCATGCAGGAATGATGATGAATTGGCCGACATACAGAACGTCCTGAACGACAACGCGAGCTGTGCACTCTGCTGTAGGATGTATACGATGTGAACCGGCAGTACGAAGGGACAACCCAGAAATTGGTGTCGTCACTTTTCGAAGCAAGCGGCAAAAGTTTTCGTCCATAACGGATACTGCAGCTCCAGTGTCAATAAGAGCAGATGCATGAACACCGTCCACAAGCACGTTCATGACATTAGATGGGCGGCTCTGAGGGCTTTTACATTGCAATAGCATCGAGGTCTTTGCCTCGGGGACAGCGACGACTAGTTTTCCCGCTCATGAGTTGCTGAACTTGGCCTCATGAGGGACAGAGAACGACGTCGTGGAGGCGGCGACCTTCGAGGAGATGGACCTGGGCGAGGAGGCGGTGGCGTACACGGCGGTTCGTCGTGATAAGGACGGCTAAGGTGGCCGGCAACAGAGGAAGAAATTGGAGCCGGCTGTACGCGATGGCAATAACGGGCTACGTGACCGGCGTAACCGCAGGCAAAGCAAATGGGCCGGTTGTCGGGTGTGCGCCATTGGTTCGCCGGGGTAGGTCTTGTCCATGACGCAAGAGCCGATGGACGAAACGGTGGCTGGAAAGGCTGCAGGGGGTGCTGGAGCTGAGTCTGAGAGGTCACGTCAACATACGTAGCCGGCATACCCGCTGCAAAGGATGGAGGTCGTGCGGCAGCTTCAGAGTAAGTCAGTGGGGCGGGCGGTTGAACGACTGGAGGCGGCCTGGCGACCACTTGGGCGTAACTTGAAGGCGCAGGGGCCGGAAGCTGTTGTGGGTCGTACGCAGGCATGACCTGCGTTATTTCCTGCTCAATTTCTCGGCGGATGGGCGAAAGAATGGTAGTGGCCGATTGTTGAGCAGCCGGTGGGTGGGCGAAGGGCAGAAGAGAGAGCTGCCGCGCGATTTTCTCGTGTATAAAGGACTTGAGGTCTGCCAGCAGTGCCACCTGGTCACAGCTCACCTCCAGGTCAGCAAGCACTGCATCTCGTGGTGTGGAGCGACGGGTCATCGAACGCTGCTGTCGGAGCTCCTCGTAGCTCTGGCACAGCGTGATGACCTCAGCTACTGTTCCTGGGTTTTTGGCAAGCAGCATCGTGAAGGCATCATCGTCAATGCCCTCCATGACGTTCCGGATCTTGTCTGATTCAGATATGCTGTCGTTGGATTGTTTATTTCTTGCACAGATCCAGGACATCTTCAATGTAACTGGTGAATGATTCACCGGCCTGCTGAGCGCGTTCGCGTAAGCGCTGCTCAGCTTGCAGCTTACGAATGGCAGGGCGGCCAAAAACGTTGGTGAGAGCGGTCTTGAAATCGGACCAGGTAGCGAAATCAGATGCGTGGTTGTAATACCACATGCCGGCCACACCCGCGAGGTAAAAAACCAGGTTGCCGAGTTTACCTGCCTCGTCCGAGTGATTAGGGACGCTGACGCGTTCGTACATGGCGATCCAGTCCTCGACGTCGGTGCCATCCACTCCGGTGAAGACAGGAGGGTCGCGGATGCGGGGGACACCGGAAAATGGTGTCGGCGCAGGAGAAAGCGTTTGCTGAGTGGCGTCTTGGTGCATGGTAGAAGGCACGGTACGGGATATAAGCTCCAAGGGCATTGAATGCGAACCGAAGATGTTTGAAGGGCACAGCACCTCCAACAAATTGTTAAGGCGTTTATTAGCCTGCACACAGCGAGCATGCGCAATGGCGACAGTAACGGCCAAGCACGAGCTCTCAGCGCGAGCGGCATCCTTTTTGGGTAGACCCACTAGAAGGCACCTGAAAGTTCGACCAATTTCAGTGTTCGGAAGCTTCTCTACAATATATATATATATATATATATATAAGTCACCAGAAGAAGCGAACGAGCAAACGAAAAACGATGCTTTATTGCCAACGTTACGGCCGGAGACCGGCCTTCGTCAGGGCATACGTGCATATTACACTAACACGCACTTCTTAAAGACATAGCATGGGGGCCCCCAATTGTGAATCATCACTCTTAGCAATATTGACATACATGTTAACAAAGATATTCAAACATGCGCAGCATTTTGTTGATAGCGGAGCAGCAGCGCGCTATACAGAATAAGGTAGGGCAAGGTGACTTGAAAGCATAGATACAAATAATATGATGGACACTTGTGATATCGCAACATTTGTTAATGAACAAAAAAGGCAATGCCATGGTAAGTTACGTTCGTTGTCAATGAAATATACATGAGCATAATATCACCATTGATGTCACAAATGTGGTAACAGAGTGTGCATGCATTCTGGTCAACTAACTAATGTGTCACCAATGACACCGCAACGTAATCACGGCAGTGGACAAACGTGTATGTGGGCTACGGCGGTTCATTTATCTGATTTGCCGGTAAAAACGTAAGCCTCCCAGGGTTTTCGTTTATTCCAGACGCTATGGCGTTAAATTTATGAATAAGAAAAGATTCATGAACTTCCCTTTCGTAGTGCGATTTGAAACCAGATTCGAGTATTGTGGCAGTTATGTTGTCGAAAGAGTGGCCTGGGGTAGCGAGGTGTTTGGACAGGGGAAGGCTAGGCAGGCACCTGACGTGTGACCTGTGATTATTAAAGCGCAACCGGAAAGCTGTCTCTGATCAATATATTGGAGGTCACACAATGAGCATTGGAGCAAGTAGATTGCATTGCTCGTGTCACAGTCGAAATTGCCTTTTATCCAGAGAGTGAAGTTCGACGCAGAGCTCTTAACAATACGCGACGTGGTCATGTGGGGGCACACCTTGCAGCGTGCCTTGTTGCATGGGTGACACCCCACTGGGGCTGGCGTTGATAGTTTCGATGACGTAAGTATGTCTCGTAGGTTTCTCGATCGGCGGTTGCAGCGTGCCTTGTTGCATGGGTGACACCCCACTGAGGCTGGCGTTGATAGTTTCGATGACGTAAGTATGTCTCGTAGGTTTCTCGATCGGCGGTAAACTGCTCGTGGAGGCTCCGGGAAGACGTCTTTGAGACGATTGCTCTGCATTAGTATGTTGTAGTGCTTTTTGAGGATCGCGTTAGCATTCGGAATTGATGAAGAATATGTCAGAATTAAATTGATGTGTTTCCGTTGCGCAGGTTCTTTATTTGATTTTAGAAGCGCTCTTCGGTCAATTGCATCGGCGCGCATAATCGCATTGTCGATAATCTGAGGCGGGTACTGTTGTACAGTTAGGGCATCACGAAGCTTACCACAGTTTTCAACAAAGTCTGAATTTTCAGAGCACAGTCTTTTGAAACGATGTGCTTGACTGTAGGGTATACTTGTCTTACAATGTTTTGCATGGCTGCTTTTGAAATGAAGGTATCGGTGAGCGTCGGTGGGTTTTCTGTATACTTTAGTAGATAATTTTTCGCCGCAAAGGGATACTGTTACATCCAAGAAACAGATGGATGCCTTCGAGTACGAATGTGACAATGAAATGGATGGATGAACCTTGTTAAAGTCTGCAATGAAAGTCATTAGTTCCGCTTCGCCGTGATGCCAGATAAAAAATATGTCGTCTATAAAACGTTTGTAGTAATATGGCTGTAGTCTGCGCGTTGAAAGAAAATGATTTCCCAATTGGCCCATAAATATATTCGCGTAATTTGGACCAATTTTGGTGCCCATTGAAGTGCCACTAACTTGTACGTAGTGAACACCGTCAAACTGAAAATTGTTAAACTCCAGGATGAGTTTTAATAATGTGGCTAATGTACAGCTATAACAGATTTGTCACCTGATGAGTCGTTATAAGCATCCACTACTGCACGAATGCCGTCTTTGTGGGGAATATTAGTGTAATGTGACGCAACATCTAATGTTACCAGAAATGAGTCAGAAGGTATATTCAGGTCGATGATGTCAGCGAGGAAATGAGAAGTGTCCTTCAGATAGGAAGTTGGAGGTAGTATACTAATCAGGCCATTGACATAGCTGGAAAGTAGTTCGGTGACAGTGCCAATGCCTGACACTATAGGACGACCGGGGTTATTGGGCTTATGTATTTTAGGCAATAGGTAAAACCTTCCTGGAACAGGGCTCAGTGGGACTAATGAGTACTTTGCTTTATCAGGAAGTTTGTCATCCAGTATTAAATGCTTGATTGTATCAGTAACGATGTCCTTAAATTCTTCGGTGGGGTTTTCACTGAGTCGCTTGTAAAACGTGTCATTATCTAGCTGTCTCTGAGCTTCACAAACGTAGTCCGTTGTGTTCATTATCACGATTGCGCCTCCTTTATCAGCGGGTTTTATTACAATATCTGTGCGTTCTTGTAAACATTTAACTGCATTCCGTTCTTTGAATGTAAGGTTTCCTTTGAATGAAATGCGGTTCGCATAAGCCTGCAGGATGTCACGCTGAACTGCAGAAATGTACATATCGAGGAATTTATCGCGTTGTGTAGGCGGCGTCCAGTGTTGATGGGAAGACATGTTACTCTTGGATGATGAACGTTTATGGAAGAATTCGCTTAGCCTCATACTGCGCGCGAATTCATCTAAGTCTTTTATCAAGTTAAATTCATTGTAGCCGCCAGTAGCTGGACAGAAATTCAAGCCCCGAGCAAGCACACTCATTTCTGAGTCAGATAAAACCACGTTTGAAACGTTTACTACGTTAGGTCTTGCTGATAGTTTGTCTCGTCTAGAACAGGATGATTCGACGGGAAGGAAATCTGCGTTGGTCAGTGGTTTTGGAAGGGTAATGTGGTCACGCAAAAACTTTTTTGCTTTCTTCTGCTCAATTTCTAATTGTTTTCTCTGTTCGTATTTAACCAGCGAAGCCGATTCAGAGGGATCCAACATACGAGCCTTGCGCAACTGTCGTTCACTGTATAGCAACGCTTTGACAGCTGAATTATAATGGTCGATGATGATGCGCATGAGAGCTAGGGACGCATTCTTTAACGTTTCGTTCCATTTCTCGACTTTGCGTTGTGACATTTGGGAAGTTGCTGGTTTGAGCGAAATCACAAGTCCTTTCGGTACAGTCAAGCCGTTCAGATAGGTTTTTAGCGTAGATGCGTGAAGTTTGTATTTTACACGTTTTTCCACAATTTTTCTAATTCTTAGAAAGTCACGACTCTGAATTGGATTGTCGCATGAGGTCGGTATTAGTAAATTCTTTGAAGATACAGTGCTTTTCTCACGATTGCATTTTCTTAAAGGGTACCGGTGATACAAAGAAATGTTTCCAGACCTTTCACGAGTGGAGAGTCCTTGGTTCTTCGCTTTCGCAGCAACTGTGGCGTAGGTAGATTTTTCTTGCGCCAGTGGCTCGGTGTAGATTTCGGGTACTTGGAGGCGTTGGGGTGAACATGAGTGGGGCGAGGACGCAAGTTCCGCAAGACCAGGTTGGTAGGCATTGGAGGATTGCTTCATGGGACCACTGGGCATGTGGTCTAGCCAAGAGGAAGACGAGGCGTCCGTTGCGTTCCGGAAACACAGCTGCTTGATGTGGCCAGCCATCAGTGCAACGCCCTCAAAGTTTGGGTGAAGGCCGTCTGCCGCGAGGACGCGCACCGAAGGAAACCATTCGAAGGCATGGTCCAGAAAGAACACCCGGTCAGAGCGACAGCAGAAGCTCCGTAGGCGGTCGTTAAAATCACAGGCTTTGCGATTACAGTGGCGGACAATTGCTTCATTGTGCTTGCCACGACGGCGGTTTAAAGCACGGGGTAGTAATAAAGTTGCATAGATCCGGCTAATCCTGGGGCGTTTTGACAGAATGAGTTGTAGCAGGGCCTTGTACTCGTGGAACGTTACTCGTCCAGTGCTGTGAACCAAATCATTCGTTCCAACATGAAGAATCAGAGTTGTCGTTGAAGATGGCACGAAGTCCAAAAGGCCATGTACGTCACGTATCACAGCGCCAAACTGTGTGATGAACGCAGGGGTGCCCTCTCGAAGAAAAGCTTTGTTAGCGGGTAATAGTAATGTCGTAATGAGAACGAACTGATTAGAGAAGCGTTTGCGTCTTTTAGTGGTCGTAACGCTGACAGAGTGCCTGGGTGTTCATTTATCCCGTACTTTATCGTGTTAATTTTGTAGATAAAATAAGATTCCCGTTCCCGTTCTCTGATTGTTCGAAAGTTGTTTTCTAATAGTGTAACCCTGATGTCATCGAAGCTGTGGTCTTTTAATGTGCTGTGTTTAGAAAGTGGAAGGCCTGGCAGGGATCGTACATGTGGCCGATGGTTGTTGAATATATTTCTAAACGGAGTGTCTGTCTGGCCCACGTATTGTTTGCTAAATACCCCACATTCCAGGAGGTATATGACGTTGTCTGAGTCACAGTCTAGTGCACCTCTTATCCTGTGCTTAAAATCCGAGTGGGTGCTTTTCGCCATTGTCGTTGTCTGCATGTGTTTGCGTACCTTGCATCTGTTTTTTCCGCAAGGTTGACACCCAATTTGAGATTTCACGCGTATTTTTGAATTTATTAAATTGTCCTTTATACTTTTCGGCCGTCTGTATACCACACAAGGAGGAGAAGTGAAAATTTTGGATAGTCGCACGCACTGTTCCAATATGTTAAAGTGTTTTCTTAGGACCTTGTTTATGTTTGGAGGGTTGCTCGTCAAAGTTAATAGCGAGTTTTTGTTGCGGTGTTGATCAGCGTTTTTCTGGTGGTTGAGAAGAGTCTGGTGGTCCAGATTTTCAGCTTTTTTGATGGCGTAATCGATGATAGCTGGCGGGTATTCTTGATTAAGAATACCCGCCAGCTATCAAGAATACCCGCTAGCTATAGGTTGCAGGTTCGGATCCTGCCCACGGCAAGTTAGCTTTTCACCCACTTTTCTTTCTTCTCATTTACATTAAATAGGCCTAAGAAATTCCCCTATACCTTCCTTGGCATTATTGTCTGTTAGCTCTCATTAATATTGTGTAAAACATGAAAAACAAGCCCTTAAGCATACACTTGTTTCCCTTATTCATTAACGAGAGTCTCGTACTGGAAGACTTGGTGCCTTTAGGTTGTATACGGGGGACTATTGCTCAGCTGCCAGTTAATAAGAAGTTCACGTGCTACGTGACGCCAAACACGCTCATAAGGAGTGTGCCACACTCGCAGCCATGGCTACTAGTGGTGCTCACTGACACTCCCACGTTTAAATTGAGATGTAGATACTCAATAAATTGGCTGTGGGCATAGCTGTCGTGGCAGGTCAATGGTAGAACATTGAACGCGTTATTCGAAGGTCGCAGGTTCGGATCCTGCCCACGGCAAGTTATCTTTTCATCTACTTTTCTTTCTTCTCATTTACATTACAATTGGCCTAATAACTTTCCCTATACCTTCCTGGGCATTATTGTCTGTTAGATCTCATTATATTGTGTAAAACACAAAAACGAGCCCTGAAGAATACACTTGTTTCCCTTATATATATATATATATATATATATAATAATGAGATCTAATAGACAATAATGTCAAGGAATGTAAAGGGGAAGTTATTAAAGCAAATGTAATGTAAATAAGAAGAAAGGAAAGTGGGTGAAAAAATAACCAGCTGTGAGCAGGATATATATAAATATACATACATATATATATATATATATGTATATATATATATATATATATATATATATATATATATATTCTATGTTTTTGAAACTGAAATCCATCAGACAATAATGCCAAGGACAGTGTCATCATCATCATCAGCCTGACTACGTCCACTGCGGGACAAAGGCCTCTCCCATGTTCCGCCAGTTAACCTGGTCCTGTGCTTGCTGCTGCCAATTTATACCCGCAAACTTCTTAATCTCATCTGCCCACCTAACCTTCTTTCGCCCCCTAACCCACTTGCCTTCTCTGGGAATTCAGTTAGTTACCCTTAACGACCAGCGGTTATCCTGTCTACGCGCTACATGCCCGGCCCATGTCCATTTCTTCTTCTTGATTTGAGCTATGATATCCTTAACCCCCGTCAGTTCCCTAATCCACTCTGCTCACTTCTTGTCTCTTAAGGTTACACCTACCATTTTTCTTTCCATTGCTCGCTGAGTCGTTCTTAATTTAAGCTGAACCCTCTTTGTAAGCCCCCAGGTTTCTGCTCGTTGCGAAGTACCGGCAAGATACAGCTGTTATAGACCTTCCTCTTGAGGGATAGTGGCAATCTACCTGTTATATTTTAAGAGTGCTTGCCAAAGGTGCTCCACCCCTTTCTTATTCTTCTGGTTACTTCACTCTCGTGGTTCGGCTCCACGATTATTACCTGCCTTAAGTAGACATAGCCTTTTACACCTTGAAGTGCACTATTACCTATCTCGAAGTGCTGCTCTTTTCCGAGGTTGTTGTACATCACTTTTGTTTTCCGCTGATTCATTTTAAGGCCCACCTTTCTGCTCTCCTTGTCTAACTACGTAATCATGAGTTGCAGTTCATCCCCTGAGTTACTCAGCAATGCAATGTCATCGGCAAAACGCAGGTTCCTAAGGTACTCTCCAATAACTCTTATACCTAACTGCTCCCATTCTAGGCTTCTGAAAACCTCCTGTAAGTACGCGGTAAATAGCATTGGGGAGATTGTGTTCCCCTGCCTTACACCCTTCTTGATGAGTATTCTGTTGCTTTCTTTATGAAGCACTATAGTAGCAGTTGATCCCCTGTAGATTTCTACCAGGATGTTTATATATACTTCATCGACGCCCTGATTCCGCAGTGTCTGCATGACGGCTGATATTTCTACTGAATCAAACGCCTTCTAGTAATCTATGAAGGCTATGTATAATGGTTGGTTATATTCTTAGGACCTGGTTTAAGTTTGGTGAGTTGCTCGTGACTATAAATCAGGTAATTTCTGTATTACCTGATTGATAGTATGAATGTGGTAGATTGTTGAGTAGCCTGTTCGAAATCCTGCTTGTTCCATTGGTTGATTGAATTCTAATGTTTTCTTTACTCTGTTAGCAATTACCTTTGTGGATAGCTTAAATACTACAGAGAGGAAGCTAATCGGCCTGTAATTCTTCAAATCCTTGTCATCTCCTTTCTTCTGTATTAAGATGATGTTAGCGTTCTTCCAAGACTCTGGTACCCTTCCCGTCAGGAGACACCTCGTAAACAGAGTGGCTAGTTTTTCTAACACACTCTGTCCTCCATCTTTCAGCAGATCTGATGTTACCTGATCCACACCAGCAGTTTTGCCTCTTTGCATGCTCTCCTACACTTTTCTAACTTCTTCTATCATTACTGGTGGGGCGTCATCTGGGTTACTGCTAGTTCTTATTGTATTAAAGTCGTGGTTGTCCCGGCTATTGTACAGATCTCTGTAAAACACCCCCGCTATTTTAACTATCCTATCCATATTTGTAATTATTTTGATTCTTTGTCCCTTAGTGCATACATCCGATTTTGTATAGGACAGTATAGGGGAGGTTATTAGACCGAATTCTAAGGTAAATGTGAATAAAGAAAAGTGGGTGAACCGAGATAACTGAAAAGCTAACTTGTCGGTTCCTGCCCATGGCAAATTATCTTATCACGGCCGACTGGCTGGCTGTATCCCGCCGTGTTCATTGATTACTCAGCTCATAGAAGCACTAGATTGATTGCCTGTTCCTTGAACCACTACGAAGAATGTCACTAACGAGCGCTCACATATGATTCTTGTTTTTCTTATTCTACACCTGGCTTGCACGTGCTCCTTTCAAAAGCACGAAGTCAATGTCACCGACACCACTGCCACGATTTTGCTATACGCTTGCGAAGCGTCTCATCAAAAAGGCATAAAAACAGTCGTCCGCATTACTACGTTTCAAATTACACGTGTCGGTTCGGAAGGTTATCTTCTTCCTAAACGACGGCGAAGTTAGCACGCGCTAGAAAACATCCGCGCGCGACGCACTCGTTTTCGCTCGTTCGAACAAACGTTTTTCAGGACGCGCTCTCAGCATCACCAACTGAAACGTGATCGCTGTGGACGGGAAAGTCTTGAGACACAAACAGCGTCGTCTGCATACAGGCGAACGCCGGGAATCACAGTAAGTGACCTACGTCAAAATAGTTCGACCCTTAACGCCATGCCTGTATCGAGTTGTCAGCAAAGACGCCACGTTAAGGGCCAGGAAGCGAGCCGCTTCGACGGGCTCCTGCGGGACTCCCAGAGGCACACCGCCGTTCTCCGGGCAACGTTCAGAGTGACCCGAGACCCAATCGGACATTACCGAAGATTTGTTACCCGACGCCTGCAGGGCCTTAGCCCCATCGGACCTCATTCGCCTCTTGCGCGCCCAGACGGTGTCTAAGCCAGGCGTGATGACGCACGTCACCAACGGGTACGTCATCCAGCAGTCATTGCAACCTTTGTCAACTACGACCGCAGCAACGACGTCCAGTGTCGCGGAGACACAGCGTTACTATCACGTCAGCAGCACGGACGCACCACCGTTGACAATGCCGGGCCCGGGGACGGACCCCGGTACGTCTGGATTCATAACGCAGGATGTGACCGCTAAGCGCGAACATCCGCAGTCCCTGGATTCGTCTTCCGTCGAGACGCCTGGCACAGCCGAGTCCTTTCCGGGTGCTGCAACGTTCACCGTGCAATTGAGGCGCAGAAGGACGATTCCGCCACTGGTCTGCAAGAAAACTGAAAAAGGCCTCAAGACGACTACGAGAAAGGCCACCTCCTCTGTCCCAGGCGTCGATGCCACCTGCAAGTCTGAACTCGTCAATGGGACGCCACCAGAAGTCCCACCGATGTTTCCCCGGGGCTCAGTAGCTTCGCAGGCATCTCCTCCACTGCTAGCTACACCCCGGCAGCGTCAGCAGGAACCTGCGTATCCACTGCAGAATTGCGCTAACTCGCCGGAAAACTGGACGGTGGATGGTACAGCAGAGTACGTTTCCGGGATCCCTGCGTACGAGCGCATTGCTGAGAAGTTCCGCCACCACGAGATCCATGGCGGCGCGTTGTTCCTCATCAAGGAACACCGCCTCATCAGGACGATGGACATGAAAGTGGAACCGGCATTGAAGATGTGTGCCACTATAGGTACACTTCGCGAGGTGTTGTCCTGAAACAAACTTGTGGCACATGTCTGAAAAAAATTTTAAAAAAAGATGTTCTAGCTGTTTAAACCACTGTTCACTGCGGCATGATGGTAAGTAACGCAAAAAAAAGAAAGAACGTGAAGTGTTACGGGAATGTACTCTTTGCGCTGCTTTCCATCATGTGAAGGCCCCAAATTCAGATAACATCTGTTTAACATTAACACCGATTGTGTTAAAAAAAACGATTGCAGTAGTCATCCATCTCACGCTTTTTCGCCTATGAATGACGTCGGCAAGGCGAGTTGAGTTGCGTCACGCAAAATTACAAGTGACTTGTTTTGTCTATTGGTGCTACCGAAGAACGAAACTTCTTAATTCTGCGTATTGAAATGGTTTGTCCATCTGTTGACTCTAAATTAAAAATGTCTGGTCTGTGGCACTCCGTTTTCTGTAGATTGTCATGCACTGGTGATAGTGAATCAACGATAGCAGTAATGCAGCAAAAAACGGCCTGCGTTACGAAAGATCCCCGTTCATGAACACTGTCAATGGTTAATTTCTATAATAAAAGATACAAGTTATTCTGGTATAATAATCGATTGATTCGAAGGTAATCTGTTGAAGCAATACCTCTTTGCAGACTAGTAGGTTCGTACTTGAAAACTCGAAACTCAACTTGCTGCGCAAGTTGAAGGAAAAACCTGTCTTCCTTCTCGTTTTTCCTTCATGTTGCGCACCAAAGCGAGTTTTCAGCATAAGTAATCATTCTTAAGGGCTTCGACATCCAGCCCTTGCAAGCACCGGTACAGAAATGTGGCCGAGCGCATCATATTTAATATGCGACGGAGCAATCGGCGTCTGTAAAATTGATGCAGGGTTCAAAACCACCTCAGTCACGCTTAACCATAAAAACCAACGAGAAAAATTGAAACGCGCAAATTTCACTTGCCGTATCAGTACAACTTACACACGCTGCACCTCTGCTCTTCTCCACCTCGCATGAGCTCATAAAACGTCGCGTCTGCATCGTGTTTCAGCATTCGGTCCACGAGCGAAAATGTATAATTGAGAAACCGCCCCAATCAATCAATCAATCAATCAATCATCTAAATGCAGAAAACGGTATGCACGCGAACTACTTCATCTCCGCTTCGAGCCACAAAATCGATAACCCAAAATTATGCCTAGCCAAAATAAGACAACGAGTACCTACATCGAGAACCTAAAATGAAAATCTTGACTAGCAATGACATCATCAGCAGTAAGTCATTCATTCGGGCAACGCCTCCTAAAAAATTATCCTGGAACGTGAGCCGCAAACGTGCTGCCCTACCCTCTGAATTCACCCTCTTCCTTCGGTACGAAGGCGAGCGTCTCCGACGGCCGCCCCCTGAGAACAAAGCCATGCTCTCACAGTCAGCAGCCGTGATGTCACGTGACTGAGCGGTACGCAGGCGAGCGGTCTCACGCGGCGGCCGGTCGCAACACAAGGCGCAGGAGGCATGACCTCCGAGATTGCGTTCTGCCAGGAGGCTCCCAATTGAAAAGAGAGCGACGTTCTAGGCATAGATTTTCTAGGAGGCGGTGATTTGAGTCACGTTATTTCTGTTTCATTTTGCTGCCGTGAGATGCCGTGAGCGCGCGTTTGATGTCGAGCTGACCGTTAACAAAGGGCGCGTGCTCAGTGTTGAAGCACAGTTCACAGTGACGCGCATTGTTGGAGACAGGACGATGACGATGAGCAACGCTCCGAAACGTGGAAGACCAACGCGACGCCGGGGGACCGGCAAGACGAAAGGCACGGCGTGCTGCGGCGGCCGACAGCATCATGGTGCGTCTTCCCGAAAACGCGCCAAGCACTGGCTAGAGACCACGGAGCTAACGTCACTACCTCCGCCGGCTACAAGCGCGCCAGAACCACTGTTCGCCCGCGTACCAAGAACGGTGCACCAAACCGGACGTCACGACGCACGTTATCTGTGGGCACGTCGTGGAGGAGCCGTCCGAATCGAGAGCCCAACCCTATGCAGAGCCGGGACCAAGTGCAGTCGACGCCAGTCCTCCACAGGAGCTCTCACTCGTCAACCGATTCGCAGGCACCGCCTGACAGCCGCAAGGCGACGCCGTTGTGGATACCCGGCGTCAAAGGTACCCGTCGTCACGAAGCTGTGACTATGACCGCTACGTCAACCGTTGCAGCTAAGCCTACTTCTATACTGAGTAAGACGCCGCCTCCGCCCCTCCTGTCACCGGGCGTTGTTAGTAGCGTGGCAAGCCCCGGCTTCCACCGTGATTTGCGTCCACGGAGGAGACCAGCCCACCACCGCTTCTCAGCGGAACTATGATCAGAACCGCGGCATCCCAACAATGAACCCGGACAACCAAGTGGCCAACGCGTCTTCGCCCACCGCATCCGAAGCTTCAGCCCCAGACTACGCGCTCATGAGAGAAGAGGGCGATGCATTGGTGGCTCCTGCGCCCTACCCACCATCCCGGCGTCTTACGCGGGCGAGCGTGCTTTCGCGGACGGCACCCGCACGCGTAGGAGTCTGCGTGAAATCGCATCGCAGGTCTCGCCGCCTGGACCGAGTATGCTTGCACAGGCTCCTACGGAGAAATCAGCCGAGGAGTAGATGGTAGAAGACGTGGTAAGGTACGTCAAGAGGATCCCCGGATGCTTCTTACGCGCCGAGAAGTTTTGCAAAGGGGAAGTCGAATTAAACACCTGATATTCTATGTGGGCCTCCCCCTTGGTCCGGCAGTGAAAATGTTACGCGCAACACGTGAATTGCGCATGCGCCAGCGCCCGAATGGGGACGTTCAGCATTTCGTCTTAGACCGTTCGTATTTCTTTCCCTTTTTTTTGACAGAAGTGTTTTCTTTTTTTTTGATGTTTTTAATTGAGTGAGTTTTTGTATTTTTTACGTCTATTTTTCCACTGTTGCACGTGTCTTTTGACCCGTGCAACAGTGCTGCACATAAACTGCTCCGGCAATTGTAACCCTGAAATCTACGATATCTTGTGTAAAAATTGGGGTACCAACAGGTTTGTGTTTAGTAAACTTTTTAATACATTTTTATGAGTTTTTTCTCTCTCTGAAACTTGCGGAATTGAAAGGCCACAGGAGCATTGTGTGAATTAGGTGACCTAAAGACCAATTATCAGGTTCGACAATAATTTTGAGCTGTCAAGTGCAATGCGAAGATAGGGCGTACAAAATCACGCCTGCCAAAAGTTAGAATGCTGCGCGCCGCGAAAATAGGTCAAATTTCAAGATGTACGCCACTTCATTTCGCGGGCGCGCGCCCAGATAATGGGGCCATGAGGTGAACGTGTGAATGGACGTATACGGCAGTGCGGTGACGTTGGTCCTATACGTAGACGACTGTGCTTTGACGTTGCCAACAACGGCACGTCAGAGAATACATACCAGGACACGTGACATGGCAAAAATTAACACGATATGCGCAGTTTATGTAGTTTATTGCTTGAAGAGAATAACAAAACTTGATACAAATAATGGGACGCAATAAGGTAATGTGCGCGTCTTTTTTTTCGTGAATTGAAACGAGATGCGAGGCTAATATGCCGGCATTTCGCATGCGTTTCCGTCCCCGCGGTCAGCGCATCGAGCAGACGACAGAAGCGAAGGTAACGCTCCTACGCGTTCGAGCACACACTGTGCTCACCTATTCTACAGCGTCTTCCAAACCATCCCGCAAAAACGGGCAGAAGACCACAAATTAACGCTGGTAAGCAAAAAAGAAAGAAGAAAATGACCCCGTATCTGCATTTTAATCTGCAAATGTCGTCGAAGGACGATAGTCTTGCTTCTGGAGAGAGTGAACAGAACGTTTATTTGATGTTCTGCGCAAGAAAATCGGTGAATGGTATTCTGAATGCGCTGCGTTAGTGCCTCGAGCATGCAGCGGAAGCGAACGAGCGCATTAAGTCACGCCACACGTGAGACATGAGCACTATCTGGCAGTTATATTGGAAAACGAAGCGCGTGACTCTGAGACAGGTGTGCACGCCCATGTGAGAACTCAGATGTGATGAGGTGTAGAAAGCAAGGCGACGGGTAAGTGCCACCACCGTGTCTTCTTAGCAAAGCGTTGGAAATACTTGCTATTTCGTAGAAGCGTTGCATGGTCAGCGCAGCGTTATAAGCACTATACGGTCCTTATAATCACTTACGTATGCACTTTGTAGTAAGAGACGCACATACAGTATATATGCGTGTTGTTATGATGCCTCAGATATGCGCATTAATTGCTTTTTAATTGACAATCGCACATGTACGACCGCTGAGTCTTGAGAAATATTGGTGGGCGCGGCGAATCGGGTCGGCTGTTAGAGGTATGGGCTTGTGTCGATTAGAGTATCCGCTACTGTTAAGGATGAACAAGCAAACAGACAGACAGATCAAAATGTTGGCGTCGAATGTTAAAAAAACTAGTAACTTGAAACAACGTCACTCGCATGCTCAGTGGCTGTGCTTGTTCGTGCACGGCATTCGCACGTGATCTCTTTGTCGGGTGCCAGAGAGGGTAGGGAAGAAATTTGGGTTGCGAAAGCTACGCGGAGCAGCGGAGAGGGTTTCGAGCTCGCCTCCTCTCATCCTTGTTTCGCGCCGCTTCAAAAGAACTGTTTTCTCAGCTCCCAATGAACCAATTGAAATACTTTTTGTGGCATAATGCTCCTCATCGGACATACAACAATTTCCATGGTCTAACTGAAATCTGTTATGGGGCCTGGTGAGTGGCCCTTTAACATGACTGTGATTACTAAGCATGTGAGACGTTACAATTATTGGAAAGGTTATTGAAGTATCAATCCAACTTGATTGGAGACTCTTGTATTAGCACATGCGCCATTCATTCGCGTGAGCATGCCATGGACCCCACTTGTCAGTGCATGAGCAAATGTGAACGCTTTGATATAGGGTAGTGCCTGAAAAACAAGCACAGTGTTTTTAAAAGAACGCCTAAGTTCCGAAGCATTCGTGGCATTTCGAGATAATCAGACGTGACAATAGGTTTGACACGTGGATGACGTCGGGTTATCTGCCCATGGGTGATGCCTTCAGTGGCACCAGTGCTAGGCTGTAGTGAACCGACAAAAAATTGGGGCAATATGCATTTGGGAGTTGAACGAAATAGTGATATCCTGTCCTGAGTGCGTACTTCAACCATGTGATACTTTTTTGTTCGATTTTATTTGAGAAGTATAAATTGTGAATTGCTACAACGTAATTGATAAATTTGATAATGGCTTTTATCAGCGAAGCTTTCGCTTATGGCTGCATTTTGTGTAATGGGTAGCATGCTTTAAACCACGAGCAATATTGCGGGTGAAATGGTTTTCGAACTTTCCATATACCCACTACGATTGTCCTACACATTCCGCACACACATTACGCGTGGTAATGTGTGTGCCTTTTGTAATGGGTGGCCGGCTTTATACCACCAAGTCTTTATGACATTAGCAAATGTTCTGACGTCGATGATTGATTGATTGATTTGTGGGGTTTAACGTCCCAAAACCACCATATGATTATGAGAGACGCCGTAGTGGAGGGCTCCGGAAATTTTGGCCACCTGGGGTTCTTTAACGTGCACCCAAATCTGAGCACACGGGCCTCGACATTTCCGCCTCCACTGGAAATGCAACCGCCGCAGCCGGGATTTGAACCCGCGACCTGCGGGTCAGCAGCCGAGTACCTTAGCCACTAGACCGCCGCGGCGGGGCAAAATGTTCAGACGTCCTATGGCAATATAAGTTTGTTCCACGCAATAATACTATGCTATTACATATTTGTGTTGCGAAGCCTGTATAGAGACCAGAGTGGTCTTGCACTGCCCTCGTGACCGGCCCACGTTTAATCAAGCGAAGACAACATGAAATGATTTGGTGATGACGCCACAGATTTTTATGATCTGTGACGTCACAATGACGACAATATGTGTCGGCAGCACTCAGAGTCGCGTTTAGTGAAGGCAAAAAAAGAACAAAATCTGGAGCTCTTCCGGCGTCGTGAAAATGAGAGCAAGCTTCCCTTAGTGCTCACGGGTCTTGACTTCTACGTGTTTCATTAGGTCATGGCTCTAAGGAGAAAGCTTTTAATGAACCATGCTCACGGAGACCTACCGTCCGTACTCTCGAATGGTGCCAGCTGTTGTTTCTCACTCTGTATAAGCAATCACGTGATTGGACAACGGGGCATAGCAGCAGTTGCGTCAACACAGCTGTGAACTCTCCCCCTTTCACCCTCTCATCGGTTACGTGATTTCCGAGCAAAAGCCCCAAAACAAACAAAAGACATTTTATAGTCGAATGGACTCAAGCTTTGGCCGAACACACTTTGAAATTCGCAAAGTTTCCTTCAAGAAGCGAAATAGCTGTGATTGGTTGTGGGCGTGGCGTGGGGGCGCGCCTATGCTGGAACGCGGGGTCATGTGTCACGTTGGCACGATGCAAAGCGTGAAATACCTTTGATAAAAAACAAAATGCTATATTAGAAATGGCTCACCGCTGGCAAGCCCGCGATCAAGACAGCATAGTTTATCGTGGGAAAAGGTGAATACAAATGAATGTGGTCCGACGCAGTGGGGTAGCGGTTAGGTGCTCGGCTTCGGACCCGCAGGTCGCGAGTTCGATCCCAGCCGTGGCTGTCCTATTTCTAAATGGTTGAAGCACATGATGTTAAAGAAGACCAGATGGTTGAAATTTCCTGATCCCTCCACTATGACTTCTCTTATAATAATATCATGGTTTTGCGACCTAAAATCCCCAGATATTCTTATTAATAAAACTACGTGTGTGTCTGTCGCATATTTGGGGCCACATTTCTGTTCATGCTCCGGCGACCACCTTTTCGTGCACGACAACGCGTCACCACCGAAATTCAAAATTCAGAAGTTTACTTCGACAAGAAGACGAAACAAAAGCTCATTCATGGTCGTACGGAGACAGCGTAACCTTTCACTCGGAAAATAGCACCAAACGTAGCTCTGTTACATTGAGTATACGATGAATCAAAACCAAATCGCCCACCATGCTGCCTTGTTACAGCATCATTCGTGGTTTTCTACCGGTTTGGTTAACGGGACCCTGCGTCACTCTGATTGTTGCATTATTTTTTTCGGTTTCTTTGTTAGGCGTAGGGTTGCAAGCTTATCAGTAAGTGAAAAAGGCAGAAGGAAAAACAGAAAACTAGTCAAACGAGATTATTCGTTGGCTCCCCGATTCTCGAGATAGGGTAGAGGGTATACGAAAGGATACAAAAGCGTCGGCAAAATTATGATGAATTTGGTCATCAATTCCCATAGATTGATTGATCTGAGAGAATTTCAATGACAGAGGTTTGAAGGGACTGTTTTTTTATGAAAGAATTAGTGGCTGGGGCAGTTTGTTGTGCATCGCTGGCTTGCACGTCCTTGCACAAAACAAAAAGTGATGAACGTGAGAACGAATCCTTCTTTTATGCTTTTGTCGGATTTTATTTTGCGCCAATACGGCTTGTTTGCCGGCGGGAGAAACCACAGTCAAGGCAGCAAACATATAGGTCAGATTCTTGAGCTTCAATGTGAGCAGGCATGGAGGACGCTTTATACACCGCGAAAGTCGTAAAAACATTTCGAAGACACTTGCGAGAGGTTAGACTGAGGACATGAAGGTGACGGAGACACTACGGCGTTAAGCGCATCGACGATTCCGTTAAGGCAAGTCATCTCCATGCCAGCCTATCTGCGGTTAAACAAACGAAACCGAACCCACAGTGCCGAGTGACCCAAGTGTCATCGTGAGCCCATCGTAAGCAGCCCTTCATCCGGGCTCTGGGCGTGTAGCACGTAAATTTTCCCCGCGTGTCTCTTCTGTGTGCGCGTGACGCCGTGATAGACGGTCGATGAATTCTAAACTGGAACTGCACCACACGGAGCCGTCTATCTGAAACGCAGTGTTCCCCGCCTCTTCCCGGCTGTCCCTGCATCTACTAATGGCATCTTCGAGAAGGTGCACCGGTGCACACCAACCGTCTTCGGTAACCAGGACGCACCCTGTCGGGGCACTTTCTTGTTGTTGCTCTGAGGTGCTCCGAAAAAGTCGGTGGAGCGACGCTGTGCAATCCCAGCACTCGTTGCGTGCCACGCACGTAGCAGACGATCAGCAGACGATGCGCAACGGCTGGTATTCCATTTGCCCCTCCACAGAACAGGGGCATTCTGCCCCTTTTGGTTTTGGAGAAATTCTAGACTTCTCCGTGACTGCTCCGGGGCAGAATTTATGAAGTTGCTACAAGTATCTTCGCTTACCATGGTTACCTCTACAGGCACCGCTCACTGACCCTTCTCAGAGTCTGACATTCACCGTTCGGGGCACGAAAAAGTAGACGCGTGCTCGCGTCTCCCTGTATCTCGTCCATAATCCGCCGACAGATGCAGGGCGTGAGACGCGCGCGTCGTGTTCCATTTTCACCGACGCCGTCTCAAGACTGCTTTTTTCATCCGCTAGGCTATCTATTCTGGCACTGCAGTGAGACTGAAAAACTCGACTGAACGGCGCCTATGGCTTCTCTCAACGGTGACGCTACTCCTGTGAGCGGTGTCGCGATAGCAAACCCATTAGCGCCCAACGACACGTACTTGTAACCTGCGAGCTACCAGGGTACGTTCCTTCAAACCAAGATGCTTCTTGGTGGGCCTCAGCCGCTGCTTCTCATCACCAACGAACTGACCATGATCCCCAGCTCGCCCAGCGTTCAAGTTAACGAAGCAACGCAGACACATCTGGTCGTGCATCCTAGCTACTGCGCCGTGCCCGGTTCCTCCGAACCTTTCCGACTGGTGGATGTGTTCAGACCAGTATCTGTTTCTACGGTGCCGGACCTGTACCGAGTCGTGTCTACAACGTTCGCCCCGGGATGGCCAACGCACTTGACCAGGCGTCTAAGCTTGCTGCACCAGTTCAACCCTACGCGGGAGCGTCCGTCGCGGCTGCAGTCCCCGTGTGGGTACCAACTGTACCACAGGCAATGCCACTACCTGTTCCAGTTGACGCCCTATACATGTCGTCCCAAATGCCCGTGATGAAGCAGCGGAGAATACTCGGTGCTCGAGCGAGAAGGTTCCGGAAGTTGCATTCGCAGATGACGGTGGACGATGTCACCTCGTACATCGCCCTACTTCTGGGAAGCGCCCGCTGCTCTGAAACATTCCGTGGGCACCAGATTGACGGCAAGGCTTTGCTGCGAATGCGCAAACACCACCTCATCTTAAGAATGAAGATCGACCTTGCGCCGGCCCTGAAGATCGTCGCTTGCATAGACTGGCTCAGGCGTCAGGAGAAGAAATCGGCGCCTACACCGAAGTGAATCAAACATTCCCACCTCATTCTCTTCCTTCCTTTTTCATTTCTCTCACAGCAAGTCCAACTGTCGAACGTTCTTTATGGCAGTTTGTGACATGGCCACATTACCTTGGTTGTAGCGGTCCTGCGAGAATGCTTAGCTAATCGCGCTTTTCTTGCCACAAATAAACTGGTTCGTCCTCCTGAAGCCGTCTCTCTAATACCAGCGTCACACGGGCACTTTCGATCGCGATCAGGCCCAATCGGGATCGACACCGACGCGTTCTGCTCATCGACATATCTCATAATATTATAAGACATTATTGGTTATAAAGAAGTAAAATATTATGGATAGTCTTGACATAAAGGGAAATTAACATAACGTTTACAACGAATTTTCATATATAGGCCGTCTCTGACTAACACCGGCGTCACACGGTCCTTTTTGATCGCGATCAGGCCCGATCGGGAAGGAGACCAACGCGATCTCCTCATCGACATAACACGGATGTAACGCGTTATTGGTTATAAAGAAGTAAATGATGAACAGTCATTGCATAGATACAGTGGAATGATTATACGTTTACTACAAATTTTTATATATAAAACATGTTGCGTCATATGCAAATTCTTCATAATGAGGGTTTGGTACAGGTATTTTAACGATTGGGTTGGTGCATTGGGCGTTGATTTATTTGTAGGCTTTACCGTCCCAAAACCACCATACGATTATGAGAGACGAAGTAGTGGAGGGCTGCGAAAATTTCGACCTGCTGGGGTTCTTTAACGTGCACCCAAATCTGAGCACACGGGCCTACAACATTTCCGCCTCCATCGGAAATGCAGCCGCCACTGCGGTGCATTGTGCGTTTCCGGACATTATCCACTGGCGTTGCGATATGCAAAAAGAGGCCATTCGTTCAGCATAATGAACTGGCGGCTACCATACATACGTCTTACGTAGAATCGTCGAAAAAATTGTCAATCTCGAGAAAACTTGAACACTCCGCTCCTCCCTCTCCCTCTTAACTACACCAGTGCACGCACTCCTACGGTAGTAGCGTTCATCTCACTGAAATTTCATGTTGCTATATCATCTCCCAAGCAAGATAATTGTGTGACTAAATGGATGACTTGGCGATGGTGAAAGATGTCTTTGTAAAATGACCGTTTTTTTTTGTTTGTCTTCTGTCGCTCGCTCTGCTCCGTCCTGCTTTCTCTCTCTTATCTTTCTGCATTTATTTCTCTAAAAAAGGAAACACTTGTTCATTTCGCCCTTCGTGTGAATACAGCTTTACGGTGCAACCACGGTGTCTGCAACGATCACAGAGGCGGGATGGCGCACACGCACCACCACCCGACCGCAGCCCCCTCGTGGTGAAGGTAGCGGCGGCGTTCGCGCCTTTTCGATGCGACTCGAGACACTCCCGTTGTTGCGTCATCCGCACCGGTTGGCGAGGGCGGCGGCGGGACGCTCGCTGACCAGGGCTGCCAGGGCCAAGCCGTGGCCGATCAGCAGGAGCAAAAAGACCAAAATGCAGCGTGTCCTGTTCGCCGACGTCGATGCGCGGACAGCGGAAGAAGTCGCCTCTCGAGGAGACCACCGTATCGCCGAGCCACTTGAGCACCACCCCTGCCTCAGTCAGGCGGTCACGTCTGCAAAGGATAATGGTTGGGGTAGCTGAAGTTAGGAAGGTCTCAAGACTAATGCCATTATTATTATGCTTTTGCAAATATTTCAATGTTTCAGATACTTGAAAGATTGTCACGGTATTCGATTGGATTCGAATTGGTGGAAAATTCGATGTGTTTTAAATCAACGAATAGGTGTATATTAGACCATCCATAGCCCCCTATGAGTGTGATTTCGCGGCAGTGGAGGAGTGCTAAACCGTGAAATCAACTAAAAAAAGCCCGTTCTGCCGCAATGCCTCACATATTACACTCCCATTGCTTCATCGTTTTTCCTTTACTTTTGGGAACTTGTCATGCTGGCTTATATACAGTAAGTATATTAAATTTTAAAACGTAACATGTTTACAAGGTGTCACTTGCAGTATACCGAAAGAAAAATCCCGCTACTATTCAAAGTTGTTTCCATTTCGTTTGAACCAAAAAGAATGGTCCTTGAAGAGGCCTTGTTTCAAATAGGAATATATTGTGCAAATTAGTTTGGTCACGGCAAATATGCCTATTTTTTTCATTATAATATGTGATACTCTACCAATCAACGAATTCACTAATTGGCTTCGAGACGGAAGTTCATTAATTGCTCAAACCTGCATATTAGAGTTTATCGGTCAAATAATCCAGGATTACGTTCACTGTAGTAAGTATTCACACCGTTAAATACACTTGAAACTCATTACAATGAACACTGATATAAGGAATGTCACTTATAAAGCGCTCAGTGCGAGTTTATATTTAGCGCTCAGTGCGAGTTTACAGAAAACGCGAAAGCCACCCGTAATAGCGGCAGTAACAAATAAATGGCTCAAAAACCTCAAAACTGTAAAGTTAGCGTAAAGAGCAAACATTCAAAGGGAATTAACAACATTTTTATTGGTTGCAAAAAAAAATTGCGTAAGTTTTTAACATACGCAACAAAAAATATAATAAAAGAAGGGGGTGTGCGTTGGATTGCTTGGCGAGAATGGGTGTCAGGTGACGAAGGAACTTTTAGAAGGGTTTATCATTAGAGAAAAGCGGGTCGGCCTGTGTCGGTGACACATCAGTTGTGGTATCATAGATCTATGTTGTACTCTTTTTAATGCACAGCATTCCTGATAACATGTGGGAAGTCACTCCACGTATATGCGCATGCTCGGACCGTTCGAGTTTCAAAAGACCACTACACAGCCTCTGAAGATATAATGAACGAAGATGCCGTTATCCCCTCCTTAGGGTGTGGGTCTGTCCATCCTCCGGTGGTGTACGTAGCCACCGGTGGCGCATACCCGGAAGAGTGGTCCTTAGAATGGCCACGCTCTTGTATATGATGAATAATGATGAAAATATGTGAGATGGCTGTATTGGAGTGTAAGAAGAGCCCCACCCGCGATGAACCACTTCTTTAATAAATGTTGTTTCTCCTTCACCGTCGCTCCCAGGCGTCCATGATGAATCGCACGTTTTGCGGGTTGTAGTATATGACCAGCGGGTGCGAGAAGAGGCACTCCTTGTCCATGTAGAACTCGTGGTTCGGGTACCGGTGGAACACCTCGGACGCGTGGTACAGCAGCGTGGTGTGGTCGCCGATTATGACCGCCTTGCCGGCCACCACCTGGTCGAGCACGTGGTCCGACCCCAGGCGGTGGTACGGGACCAGCGAGCCGCGCTTCAGCTTGCGGTACACCTGCTTGTCGTGCATGTTCGGCGGCAGCTGCGTTAGACGCCGTTCGCGCGCCGTATGTTTTTGAGGACCAAACTTTTGTGTGTTAGCAAAGGGAGATATTGGGCTGGTTAGCTTTGCATGTATAAAAAATTTGCTATTGGGGAAGTACAGAAGGTGGTATTAGCATTTAGCAATGGTAATTTATATGTGAAGAAAAAAAAGTGGTCGAAAGGAAAACTTTTCACCGGCAGGATCCAAACCTGCGACCTTGGAATAGTGCGTCAAATGTTCTACCATTGAGCTACAATGGCGGTCATCACCCCGTCCACTTTAAAGGGTATATTAGTGCATTTAAATGGGGTAGCGTCAGTCAGCGCCAGCTAACGTTCTGGCAGACTTGATGCCTTGAGCTGGTTTGCCAGGAAATATTGGTCAGCTGCCATCTCGTATTAAGATCACGTACTACGTGACGTCACACAGGTCAGAAAGAGTTTTCCACTATCGCCCTATCCGCAACAGCTGGCGCTGATTGACATTTCCACGTTCGAATCCACATACATGCCCTATAAAGTGGATGGGGGATGACTGCCACCATAGCTCAGTGGTAGAGCATCGGACGCGTTACATGGTGCGGATTCGGACGCGTCGCATGTCCGTCATAGGTTCGGATCTTGCCGGTGGACAGTTTATCGACTATTCTTTCTAAACATTTACATTAAAATGACTTCTAATAATATCCCATATACTTTCCCTGGTATTGGGCTAGTTAGTTTTGCATGATTAAAATACTGGTTGCGCTTGCAGTGTCCACTTGGTGACGTGTGTGTTTCCTTACTTATCTGGTCCCATTAAGTGTAGCGTAATATTTTAATCCAGCCTTGTATGTCTCATCGAGTCGAAGAATCTAGATGTTTTGCGAGACCTGACAGTACATCACGGGGCCGCGATATCAACGCGAACAACGATGAAAGGAAAAAGAGCTATAAGAAAAGACGGTTGAGGATCCAGTAATCCTCCATTTCATGTATGTTGGACGGCATCTGATCGAAAGTTCCATGGCAACAACGCAAGCATGTCGTCAGATATGCCGTCACCCTGTGATGTCATCATTACTTTTCTCCACTCACCGCGAGCAGCAGCGGATAAGCCGGACCGCGAAGCATTTAGACGCGGACGTCTTCGCGGGCGGCCAGCTCCGCGGCCGAGTCGATCTGTTGTCTGCTCTTGTGGCGCACCGTGAGGCCTGCCTACCTCTTGCCGGTGAACATGTTGGAGAACACGAGCATGGCCAGCCACCAGGTGGCCATCACGTCGCGGGATGACGACGGTCGGGGCAAGATAGATAGATATTTGGGGTTAAACGTCCCAAAACCACCAAATGATTATGAGAGACGCCGTAGTGGAGGGCTCCGGAAATTTCGACCCCCTGGGGTTCTTTAACGTGCACCCAAATCTGAGCACATGGGCCTACAACATTTCCGCCTCCATCAGAATTGCAGCCGCCGCAGCCGGGATTTGTTCCGGCGACCTGCGGGTCAGCAGCCGAGTACCTTAGCCACTAGACCACCGCGGCGGGGCGGTCAGGGCAAGCCGTCGTTGACTGCGCGTCGAAATTAAGAGGCGCTACATACGCAGCAACATCAATCAAGCATGACGTCGGTCGTTTTTTAACGAACACAAAGAAAACAAAAGAAATTGGGCGCCTATGCACTAGTCGTGCGAAGAGTGAGAATGATGATGATGATTATGACGACTGTTGTTGTTGTGGTGATGATGATGATGATGATGATGATGATGATGATGATGATAGCCTAACTGCATGGCTCACACCACCTCTCGAACGTGTAGTGGTTAAGACCGAGAAAAGGGTGCAACTGGTGGCGTTGTCCTCATCCTCAAGTCCATCATCCACCGTTTCTCAAACAGTATAAGGCTCACCACCACGGTAGTCTAGCGGCTAAAAGACACTCTGCTGCTGACCCGTAAGTCTCGGGATCCAGTCCCGGCTGCGGCTGCCGCATTTTCGGTGGAGGCGAAAATTCTAGATTTAAGTGTGTTATTGAAGAACCCCTAGTGGTCGAAATTTCCGGGTGCCCTCCACTACGGCGTCTATCATATGGTGGGTATGGGACGTCAAAGATAAACGATTATTATTATTATTATTATTATTGTTATTATTATTATTATTATTATTATTATTATTATTATTATTATTATTATTATAAAATATAAAAGGCCTTGCTTTAGGCTTCACCCTCTCTCTACCTTATTTGCCCTGCTCTCCCCGTCACTTCTTTTCCCAACCCTCGATCTGATGCGATATAAGGCTATATTAGCAAGCACTGTAGAAGGCAATGCTTGCTTTGTCTATTTTTTTTCTTTCTCATTTTCTGTGTCTGTTTCTTTTGTTCTAATTCTTTCACTCCCTTCCTTCGTTACTCCCCGTTCTCTCTCACTAGTTTTATCTGTTTCTATCTCTTTCGCTCTTCGGTTTATTTTTCTCCATTTTTTTCAACTTCTCTATTCTTCTCTTTTCCCCATCTCTATCTCTCTGCATTCGTTCTCTCGCCCATCGGAGTTATTGCCTCCTGGGCCTATTGGTCTGGTGGCCGGACCAATAGGCGCCTGTTTCTTGGGAGCAAAGCAGCAGATAAAGAGGACGAAGAGAGGGCGTGCCGGTTCGTAGGGATTAGAGTTTTAAGGCTACGCCCCACGACACAACAAAAATCTCATCATCTCCTAGGTGAAAATGACGCCGGCCTTCAAGTTTGCATACGGTTGAAGCTAGTTATGAGGAAGACTGGTATAGCGAATTATCGGCTATGGCGAACTAAGAATTTTTGTCGATGACGCTTCATTAGAGTGATGTTTTTGATGTCAAAACTTAAAACAACCGCGTTACCACGATGTCGGGTGTCAGGAAGAAATATTCGGTTTGTGGGAGGGTCAAAACCTTCGACGTTGCATGGAAAGCAAGACAATTATGTGAAGGCAATCTAATAGCAGAGATATCTTCGATGTGGCTGCGACATTATAATGCAGTTGGAACTCTGTCCACGTACTTCCGTTAAAAAAAGTGAATGCAGGCCTGTTTTGTCAAGCAAATTTCGTTCTGTCGTGATTTTACCTTCTCATATTTCAATCTGTTAAGTTTGAAATGCTAAGAGGAAGCTGTATCGGAATACCTTCAATAGGGCGTGTTTGAAGCCTACAATAATTTGTTTTTGATATATGAGTTAGGCCCGAGTCAGATTGCCTACCTGTTAGCGCTGATGTTTGGGTCTACTGTTACTACGAGTATTGCATATAACGCAGTAACTTATAATCCCCGTGGCCACGCCGTGGTGGTCTAGCAACTAAGGTACTCGGCTGCTGACCCGCAGGTCACAGGATCGAACCCCGGCTGCGGCGGCTGCATTTTCGATGGAGGCGAAAATGCTGTAGGCCCATGTGCTCAGATTTGGGTGCTCGTTAAAGAACCCCAGGTGGTCGAAATCTCCGCAGCCCACCACTACGGCGTCGTCTCACAACCACTTGGTAGTTTTGGAACGTTAAACCCCCCATATCAATCAATATGATCCCCGTGGTACTTCGCGAAACTTGGCTCGACCACAAATTGCGGGTTCCTTTTCCATCTGACCAGTTTCCAAAATAATGGTGAAAATGCTACGAAATCACCAAGACGCGTAGCAACATTTACTTTGCGTGCATGTCGCTTGATGAGCGTAATCTAACATTACGTCCACGACGAGCCATGCCCTATATTTCAAGTGAGCTGAGTAAATAAAGAATCAGGAATGAAGTCTTCGCTGATTGGTTGCACGTATACCTTGAAGACACATGCTCCGTGTGAGGCTCAGTATATTTTCCACCAGCCTGGAGGCAGAAGCTTGCGATGAACCAGGTGCCAGAGACATGATCAGGCCGAGTACAAGAAGGCTGATGCCCAGCGCTATCCAGACCTGCAGACATGAAGGAAATGGAGGTCTCGTACACGAAATAAAAGCGTCCGTGTTGAAGCTTGCGCAATTCAAGATAGATCGATTATCAACTAGAAAGCATTCTCAGTGTGTGCAATATGATGAGGACAAAGTGTCCGTATAACCGTTAATTTTCACGTAAAGCGCGGGTGGACACAAACGAATTAAAGAACTGCGCGTAGTATCACAGGACACACAAAAAGGGAACGCATTCAGGTGTGCGCAGAGTTCCCTTCAGGGAAGGGGATTCGTCGCGACGCCCCCTATCCCTCCTAAATAACCAGGGGGGGGTAGGGAGGGCGGTTTCCTTTACTTCCTCCTCGTGCCCATGAACATACACAGAGTTTGTGTTGTGTTCGTTCCTTGCCTGTGCTCGGTTTTTAAATCTTGTTTAACCAATAAACGCGAAATCCCACAGTAAAAAAAAAAAGACGGGCGCCTACTGCGCAACTGAAACATATACTGAAAAAAATGTAAACTATGCGTTACGATATCATAACCGCACAGCAAAAACATTATAAAATCCGGAGTTTCACGTCCCAAAACCAAGATATATGATAAGGATAGACGCCTCAGTGGAGGGCTGCGGAAATATCCCCCATCTTGTATAAGTTCTTTAACAAGCCCCGTTTTTTTTTCTTTGTTTGTCTGTTCTTGTATGGAGCTGTTAATACAATATCGATGGATTCATAACCTATACATTGTCACGTGGTCGTGACGGTTTAGAAGAAGCCGTTGGGCTGTGGAACACGAAGCTATTTATTCGGTGAACTTGTGCCCAGTGAAATGAAAAGTGACCGCCCTGCTACATGACGGTTAAGAGAAAAAAAATGCTTTATTCTCCCTCTCTCGGCCGCCCTCGCCGTACAAAACCCAAGGTCCGCTTTTGTTCTAACAGATTCAAAAGCAGCCTACCGAATTTTGTGTAAAGGCTACATTGGCCCCATTGCGCATCGACTTCCTACACAACTCTCGTCCTCACGCTCAGAGGGCGAATGGAAACAGCTGATATCGATACCCGGCCACTGCAGAGTTAGAGGCAATGAGCTCGCCCATGCCTCGTCCCGAGAATTACTCTTCCGGACCTCCGATCCCGGCATTTCGCACCCACCCTCGGCTATGCGTATGAACCCGTTTCTAACATACACAGATATTCTAGAACATCAAAGACTCAAAGAACGGAAACCTCGGCCCCTGCCGCCAAAGCTCAGTCAAGAATCTCAGGTAGCGTGGCGTCGCCTGCAGATCTCGTCTTACCCCAATCCATACATACTGTCCAAGATAGATCCCGACACATACGCAGTGCAGGTTCTGCGTCATTAAAACAGCCACCCTGTACCACATGGTATGAGAATGCCCACTCGATACACCTCTACGGCAAAAAAAGTAATTGTTGGCATTGTGCTGTCATCTATCAACGAACGTAAAAATCAAGCGGCTCAGTTGGCGAAGGCTCGAAAGAACAAATCGCGACCCTGCGCTACTTTCCCCATACGATGAATATTGAAGGATTCATGCACTGAAAAAAACACTGACGAATGCTATACGCACGTAAAACAAGGTGAGTTTCAACTGTAAAGGTCATACGGTAACATCTTGCGAAAATCTAATATGTGTACTCGAACGCCCAAGTTGCTACGTATTTTTACCAAAACTTTGCTTCTCGCGAGAACCAAGTAGATTTATCGCCTCACAGACGGTCCGGTAGATTTTCTAATGCAAGAAACACGCAAAGTGGTTTGTGTTCGTTTTTTCTTTACGTGTTAACACGGAGGTTAGCACAGCCAAACAAGTGAGCGTACGCCTTCTTATCATCCTAGAAAGAACGCTCCCGAATTCCGCTAGGCGGTGCCGCAATCGATGATTATTGCGACGTGATTGCGATTAACATGGCGATTGAGAACGACTACCATACTAGAGTGTTTTAGAAGTGTTGAGTGGCGGGACCGCGCCCTGCCACCTGAACCCTTCCACGTTGCCCGCAGTGGCGGCACTGCAGTCGAATAGTGCTGAAAGAGCCGCGCGCAGAAACTGCTATGCGCTTCGGCTCCGCCGTCGCGTTTTCTTGGTGCAGATTTCTTTGTACCTGCCCATAATTCATCTCTAGCACATGATGCCATAGCCCTTGAAGTATGACACACCAATCTACTGAATTCGAGCTCCATGAAAGCCATTGTGGGAGATCAAAAATAATTCAGAAACGGTGTGTTTTATACTGATTTCTCATCTCTTAACTCTTTCTTCGTTGGTTAGGTGTCTACAATATTCAAAATAACTCAGCCGATTTATTGCAAGTTAGCTGTGCTCAGAAGGCTGTGAGGTTAAAAAACAAATACTGTGTCACACGCACGCAGAACTGTTTCATTCGCGTGCGTGAATGAACAGACTGGACAGCTGGGTTGTCGAGAAACAAGTGAACCCCACCGTATATTCTGCGTCAGTAGTTATAGTCGAAGGTGGAAAGGGTTAGAAAAGGTGAGGGCCAGGACTACGCACGAGGCAATCATGCATGTAGATAGCACATGTGCTTTCATCAGATATGATACATTCTCCTTCCAAAGAGTTGACAAAAGTAATGCCGCTGGCTTGTCTGCTGGAACTGCTGGTCATAACCCAGACGCTCTAGCGGCCGCGTCTGTCGTCGACTGCGTATCAGTGGTTGAGGCGACGGCTGCTGAGCTTCCGCGGGCGAGGCTGTGGTGGTCGATGACGCCTCACCTTGAAATGGGATGTGGTTGTTGGCACAATCTTCGTCGTCTGATGAACGAATACTATATGGTTCCTTCGCCGCCAGAAGGTGCCGACGGTTGCGCCTCAGCACGGTGTTGTTCTCTGTGCGTACGTAGAAGGACCGTGGGCCGGGTGATCCGATCACTTTGGCTTTCGTTGCCCATGGTGTCGCATTCAAGCGAACCACCTCATTGTCGCAGTGGCCAGGTAGGGTGCGCCTATGATGACTTCTCTGCCGGTGTTTCTTGACGAGTGTTGCAAACTTAGGCGCCGCCATTTACGCTATTGCTTGATAAATAGGTGTATTATAAGGCTGTACCCTTCAAATGGGGCGGCGGCTACTGCCATCTAGCCATATTAAATAGTGAACCAAAACCTATATTTATCTTTTTTTCTTTAATTTGTTAAGATGGGGACTGGTAGTTTGCAGTAAAGGGTTTATTTTCACCCGTGCGTTGATTCTAGCCACCAATCAATTAACCTCCTTCTAGTTATTTCTACCCGCTTAAATTCTATTTTGCCCTCCCTGTCTCTAAACCCCAGTGCTTTAAAAAACTCTGCGCCATTATCCTGAGCTATTGACCTTTTCAAGTACGCCTCCCTGGGCGCCGCCATATTCCTGTTTGGGCTTCGCAAATTGGCGTGACCTTTCAAAAATGCACTGACAAGGCTGCGCCCTTAGCCTTTGTACTCCCGCGCGCAGCCCATCATGGCGGTGTTTTTTCCGTCCTTCGAAAAGGTGGATAGGGTGTAGCCCTGTAGAGAATAGTGACACGTGCGGTTCTTTTGGTTTACGAAGGAAGACGCTATCACTTTCTGTTAAGCGCAACGCAGGCCGCGTTTATCTTGTATGCCACTCTGGAACGCGTTACGACGCGTGTATAAAAAACTGACACGTGTGGTTCTTTTCGTTTGCGAAGGAAGACGCTATCACTTTCTGTTAAGCGCAACGCAGGCCGCGTTTATCTTGTATGCCACTTTGGAACGCGTTACGACGCGTGTATAAAAAGCCGGCGAAGTGCGCCACTGGGTTTTTTTTTTGTTGCTGCCTTTCCAGGCAGCAACAAAAGGAGCTCAAAGCCTTACTCCACCAATACAAGGACTGCTTCTCGTCGTCGTCGAGGCTTCGTCAGACCCCTCTCGCGAAACATCGCGTCATAACCGACGAATATGCCCGTCCGCTCCGTCAGAGCCCCTACCGAGTTTCTGCACGGGAACGCGAGGCCATCAAGCAGCAAGTCGACGAAATGCTGCGTGACGACATCATTCAGCCGTCTACGAGTCCGTGGGCATCACCCGTGGTGTTGGTGAAGAAGAAGGACGGAACCCTACGTTTTTGCGTCGATTATCGTCGCCTGAACAACATCACGAAGAAAGACGTGTATCCCCTCCCACGGATAGACGATGCTCTGGACAGACTCTACAACGCCAAGTATTTTTCGTCGATGGATCTCAAAACCGGCTACTGGCAAATCGAAGTAGACGAGAGAGACCGAGAGAAGACTGCCTTCATAACACCAGACGGCCTATTCGAGTTTAAGGTCATGCCCTTTGGTCTTTGCTCGGCGCCTGCGACGTTCCAACGGGTTATGGACACAGTACTCGCAGGCTTGAAGTGGCAGACTTGCCTCGTCTACTTGGACGACGTAGTCGTATTTTCTTCCAACTTCGACGAGCACCTCCGGCGCCTTGAAGCTGTTCTTCGGGTAATCAAAGCCTCGGGACTTACCCTGAAGCCAGAAAAGTGCCGCTTCGCCTACGAGGAACTATTGTTCCTTGGCCACGTTATCAGCAAGTCGGGAGTGCTCCCTGATCCACAGAAAACAGCTGCGATCGCCGACTTTCCTGCACCCACCGACAAGAAAGCAGTACGCCGATTTCTTGGCCTCTGCGCTTATTACAGGCGCTTCGTGAAGAACTTTTCGCGGATCGCCGAGCCACTGACGTACCTCACAAAGGCCGACGTCGACTTCAAATGGGAAACGCCGCAAGTCGAGGCATTTCAAGAATTAAAGCGACGCCTGCAAACGCCGCCAATACTGGCGCACTTCGACGAAGAAGCTGACACCGAAATTCACACGGACGCAAGCAGCACAGGGCTCGGCGCCGTGATCGTGCAGAGGACCGACGGACTTGAAAGGGTCATCAGTTACGCTAGCCGGTCACTTTCGAAGGCAGAAGCCAATTATTCCACGACAGAAAAGGAATGCCTTGCCATCATCTGGGCTACATCAAAGTTCCGCCCCTACCTGTACGGCAGGCCTTTCAAAGTCGTGAGTGACCACCACGCCTTGTGTTGGCTAGCTAACTTGAAGGATCCATCAGGGCGCCTCGCACGGTGGAGTCTCAGACTACAAGAATTTGACATCACCGTCGTCTACAAGAGCGGACGAAAGCACTCCGACGCCGACTGCTTGTCTCGCGCCCCTGTCGATCCGCCGCCCCAGGATGACCAGGACGACGACTCTTTCCTGGGACCCATAAGTACCGACGACTACGCGGAACGCCAACGAGCTGACCCGGAGCTCAAGATCCTCATGGACTACCTGCAAGGCAAGACCGCCGACGTGCCGAAAGTATTCCGCCGAGGACTGGCTTCGTTTTTCCTGCGAAACAACGTCCTCCTGAAGAAAAACTTCTCGCCGCTCCGCGCCGACCACCTCCTCGTGGTACCTTCAGCGTTACGTCCAGAGGTTCTGGAAGCATTACACGACGACCCGACAGCCGGACATCTTGGTGTTTCCCGCACACTGTCACGAATACAAGAGAAGTACTATTGGCCTCGCCTCGCTGCCGACGTCGCCCACTACGTAAAAACATGCAGAGACTGTCAGCGACGCAAGACGCCGACAACTAGGCCAGCCGGACTTCTGCAACCCGTCGAACCACCTCAACGGCCATTCCAACAAATCGGCATGGACTTACTGGGGCCGTTCCCGACGTCAACTTCTGGCAACAAATGGATTGTCGTAGCTACTGACTACCTCACCCGCTATGCCGAAACAAGGGCCTTGCCCAAGGGCACTGCCGCCGAGGTCGCCATGTTCTTCATTGAGAACATCGTCCTCCGCCACGGAGCCCCCGAGGTCCTCATCACCGACAGAGGTACGGCCTTTACGGCTGACCTAACGCAAGCGATCTTGAGGTACAGTCAGACAAGCCACCGCCGAACCACCGCGTACCACCCACAGACGAATGGCCTCACCGAGCGTCTAAATAAGACCATCGCCGACATGCTGGCCATGTACGTGGACGTTGAGCACAAGACGTGGGACGCCATACTCCCGTATGTAACCTTCGCGTACAACACGGCCGTGCAGGAAACGACGCAGTTTGCTCCATACAAGCTCGTCTACGGACGGAGCCCAACAACGACGCTTGACGCCATGCTACCGGTCGGCACCGACGAAGAAGACCTCGACGTCGCCAGCTACCTGGATCGCGCTGAAGAAGCTCGACAGCTAGCCCGCCTGCGTATCAAGAGCCAACAGACGGTCGACAGGCGCCACTACAACCTTCGACGACACCACACCGAATACCAACCAGGTGACCTTGTCTGGGTCTGGACGCCGATAAGACGACGGGGATTGTCTGAGAAGCTCCTGCGACGCTACTTTGGACCCTACAAGGTAGTCCGACGTCGTGGTGAACTGGACTATGAGGTCGTGCCCGATGGCTTAACGTCATCCCAACGACGCCGTGCACGACCCGAAGTCGTACACGTGGTGCGACTTAAACCTTATTACGCGCGCTGATTAGCTGTGACGCATTGTTAATGTAATTTATTGCATGTACTCTCTCTTATGTTCTGTCTTTAGCATCGGGACGATGCTTTTTCAGAGGGGGGTAGTGACACGTGCGGTTCTTTTGGTTTACGAAGGAAGACGCTATCACTTTCTGTTAAGCGCAACGCAGGCCGCGTTTATCTTGTATGCCACTCTGGAACGCGTTACGACGCGTGTATCAAAAACTGACACGTGCGGTTCTTTTCGTTTGCGAAGGAAGACGCTATCACTTTCTGTTAAGCGCAACGCAGGCCGCGTTTATCTTGTATGCCACTTTGGAACGCGTTACGACGCGTGTATAAAAAGCCGGCGCAGTGCGCCACTGGGGGTCTTTTTTTTTCCGTCGGCCGACGACTGTTCACGCCGCTGTTGCTGTGAGTTGTGTTTGGCCCTGTTTTGCTGGGCACAAGTTCGCCCAATAAACAGTTCGCCTGACACCGCCCCGACTCCTGCGTGCTTCCTCTCAAGTGCTGCGTGTATCACAACCTCGTGACATCTGGTGGAGGTGCGGGGTATCGATCCCCGTACCTCTCGCAGTTCGCCTGACACCGCCCCGACTCCTGCGTGCTTCCTCTCAAGTGCTGCGTGTATCACAACCTCGTGACATCTGGTGGAGGTGCTTCTCTGTCCATGTACCGTACGCCCCCGTCCAGCCGTGGGCCAAGCCCAAGCCGCCAAGAGGACGACGCCGACCCGGTCGTTCGAGTGAGCCGAAGACAACAAGGACTACCGCCCGAATACCTGCCGCTCCCCGACAAGGACAAGAAAACAAAGGCTGCTACGAAGCCGGCATCCACGATGACGAAAGCAAGGTCTTCGGCAACCGTGGTCGTCAACCAGCCCAAAGAACCGCACGTGTCAGTTTTTTATACACGCGTCGTAACGCGTTCCAGAGTGGCATACAAGATAAACGCGGCCTGCGTTGCGCTTAACAGAAAGTGATAGCGTCTTCCTTCGTAAACCAAAAGAACCGCACGTGTCAATATTATCAAGTGTTCGACAGTTTCTTTCGTCTCTTCACACGCAGTGCATACAGTGTCTACCCCTTCGTATTTGGCCCGGAATGTCTTGGTTCGCAATACTCCCGTCCTGGCCTCAAATGGTAGAGAACTACCCCGAGTATTATCATAGATTCTTTCCTTGGCAATCCCTTGCTTAAAAGTTCGATAGATCCCTAGTGGAATGGAATAAAAAAACTATTTAGGTCCTGTAGGACGCGCTTAGCGCGTAGCGGGCGTCTCCCACGTAGGGACCGACAGGGAGTACCTGGTGGCCGCTTCGTGGGCCTGCTGGACAGCCCATTGCTGGTCGGCGAGAAGTGAGCTCCTGAGGGACCTCTCCCACTTGCTTGAGGTAGAGTCGGGAGGAGTTGTTCTACACTCCCAGAGCATGTGTTCGAGTGTCGCTGTGTGTCCACATGATGAGCATGTGTCACTGGGGTATGCATCAGGATAATAAATGTGAAGCGTGGCAAGGTTTGGGTACGTGTGTGTCTGTAATAGGCGTAGGGTCAATGCCTGCGGTCGGTTAAGTTTCGGATGTGGGGGTGGAAAATGCGGCGTTCCAAGTAAAAGTGCTTCGTAATTTCATTGTACGTGATTGGTGCATCCCGATTGGTATCCAACCCAGCAAGATGAGGTTGCCCTGTGGCAGCGCGGTCGGTAAGTGCGCGCGCTGCATCATGGGCGATCTCGTTGAGGTTGGATAGGGCACCCGGCACCTGGCCGAGATGGGCGGGGAACCAGGTGACAGTGTGGTACTTCAGGGCACTTGGGTCCGCATTGCGCAGGATGCGTAGCGCCTGGTCGGAGATGACTCCGCGTTCGAAGGCTTTGATGGCCGGCCTGGAGTCGCTGTAGATGAATTCCCGTTTGCTGTCGAGCATAGCTATAGCTATAGCTACTTGCTCCGCTACTTCGGGGTTTCGGGTGAGGATTGTGGCTGAGTTAACAGTCTGCTGCGCGGATGATACCGCGACCGCGGCGAAGGCTTGGTTGTTGCGACAGGCAGCGGCGTCCACGAACGAGACGTTGTCCGCTTCCATGTCTATGCGCTTGAGAATGGCGGTCCCTAGTGCGGACTTTTTAATCAAGCCAATTCTCCACATATCGGTCTCCGTTACCTTAACCTTCGTCGTAACCGTTAGTTCTTTTTGGTTTGGCCCCAAGCTCTTTTCTAAGTATTTACCCGTAAACTTTCTGGTTCGCTTCCTGCATTTTCTATCGACATTCTTCATGTGCAAGTAGCTGAAAACTTTCCTAGCCCAATGCTCCTTCCGCATTTCTCTCAGTCGCTTCTCAAATTGTATGTTGCTGCTAGCTTTCCTGCCCTCGAGTGAGCCACTGCCCGATCTAAAGGGCACAGCCTGAAACATCCATCTACATCCAGCTTCAATTCAAAATATTCTTCAAATAATCAAACACTATAACTTTGTATATTTCCACACCTAAATTAAACAAAGTGCTGTTTATACCAAGTGTCTGTGCTTTGCCAAGTGCCGCGTCATAATTTTTTGTGAGAATTTTTGTTCCCGATGACTTGTAGTTATCAACAGCCTGTCGACATAATAACTTTCATTTCAAAATATGCGGCGGCAATGGTGGAAGAAAGCTGGGCGGTGGCCAACGGCAGGTAACCGTTCATGATGCAATTGGATGGGTATCGCGCTGTTGCGTTTCGCTGTAAATATTCCGAGCCACAGCGTCTAACACACTCCTTTTTGTTCTGTTTATTTTGACACGTTCAAATGCTTTCGCGGAGTGCATTCAGCTGACTTCAGGGCAACGAAGGGACCGTTCATGCTTTCCCCGGATGAGCACCTGTCTCAAGCCCGGTAATACACGGACCGGTGAGTAAACCTGTTGCATCTGTTTGCTACCAATAGCATTGTTTCTATGCTGCTTGCGAGACCTCCAGACTTGTGGCATAATCACAATGTCACCGATAAAACTTGCGTTCTGTTCAACGACCTCGACTTGCTTGAGACTCTATTTGCTGTCGACAGCTTGTGTATACGAGAAAATTTTGTTCGTGATAAAACATGACCTCTTTAAGAACCAGATAACTGCAATAATGGTGGGCTGATACACATCCAAGGTTTCGCGCACATAAATGTGATACCAGAATGAAGTTTTGTAGGCGTATTATTTATATAGTATTGGTTATATAGTTTACAATAGTCACATATGAGAAATAAGGAGAAAGCTTGTTGGTTCAAATGAATTTGCAGTTAATGCAACACCAGTGTAAAAAATGTACGAGTTTTTGCTTCATTGAGTGAAATAAAGACCCCGGCGTTTAAAGCAAAGCTGTTGTTTTCTTTTATATCTGTGTCTACCTTCCGCAGCCTCCTGGCCTACACCATCAAAGAGTGAGGTTCATATTCCCTGTGAATACGTCTCAACACAATGGGCGAGGAACTCGGTATATGGCAAAGGCTTAAGCGTATCAGCCGGGGGCTCAAGGGGGGCGTAAGGCTCATCCCCCCCACCCGAGAAAAGTTGGGGGGGGGGGGCTGTGCCCCTTCCACTTTCAACAGTTGTCACTGTCGGCTGCACACTGAGGAAAACAACAACTAAGGCAAAATTTTCCTTCACCATCGTAATCACTCAATTATATGTTTATTAGAAAAAGAAAATATTATGAGGTGAAGGTGCAATATAGTAATAGTTTTCCAACAATTCAGCAATGACGATTTTCCTTAAAGGCTCTTTGCAATGCTTTCCACCCTGTGCAGTAGCAGTGCAGAGCAAGTTAGCGCTGAACAGGGGCCCTATTTATTATAACACTTGTTCATGTTTTTTATTCTGCTGCGACAAGCCAACAACGAGCAAACTTTTATGGACTGGTCAAGGCATTTGCTGCTTCAGAAAAATCAATTTCTTTCATCAAAAAGGATTACCATCACCACTGCTCTGTTGAAGCTGCTGTGAGCACATGATTGCGACTAATTTTTCTAAATATTTTAGTTTTGCCATACTGCAAGCGCCAAGAGAGGTTTCTGCTTTAATCTCTGATAAATTTGATTAGCCTTTCTTATGGAAACTTGGAGCGATAGAGGCAGCATGCAAAGCGGCGACGAATAAAGCAGTGGACTCGAGCTCAGTGGGAAGCTAAAATAAGTAGATGGAAATGCTCAAATTACCTTTGGTTTGGCAAAAAGTGCGTTACATTTAATAAACTGGCTGAATAATTTGTGGGCTTTTCTTAGTCATCGAAAATTTCATTCGCCATAAAACTTGCACTGCTGAGAATGCCGCCATCGACATAATTGTATTCATGCGGAAAGTTGTGAGGTAATGCATTTCTTGCAGTTTACTCATTCGTTATGTTTATGCTTAACTATACTCTTTTAAATGAAGACATAACTTTCACTGTTTCAAGTGTGCCTTCCTATCACGGGGTAACGGCTCTTCAAAGTGCACTCTGCAAGCACAGCGGAAAATCTGAACGTCTACTACAACAGGTGACCCTTATCGTCATGCCCGTGATAATGTACTTGTCAACGGTTTACCAGGCATCTCGTATCTTGTTATGGGTACTGGTCACTGTTAGCAGCCTGCTGTGTTTTTCAGAGTTGTTATATGCAGCCTGTTGAACAATTAGATACTCTCCCCCCACCCCCCAAAAAAAGCATCCAAACTTTTGAAAGAAGCCCCAACAAAACAGAAGTCTAGTAAAAGTTCTAATTCTTCAAAACAGTTTCAACTGTTATAAAAATGCCACTCAAATGCGATATTCTTGCAAAAAAATGACATTAAATATTTTGTATCGCAAGAGTATCCATAACTGCATGAAAGCATGTGTGTACTGTATAACAGCTTCCAATTATAGTTTTTGACTCTTCAAATGTAGGTTTGATTTCAGTGCTCATCTTTGCGATGTCAACTATGGTAAAAACGTTTGACAAACACTGGACAATTCTACAAGCAATTCGGGAAAAGAGCCTAAATCCACTTATTATAAGCGAAACTTGCAACTGGCATTATTCAATTACAGTACAAATAACGCTGAAATTCAACGTGAGCTTTGGGCCTTTGTTGCATTATGTCTGAACATCATGGATGGCAGTAAAGGGAGATATGAATTCTTACAACATTCAGTTATGCCTTCTGAAACAATTTTTTAGGCAAGCTGGAAGCTCTTTTTTCCGTAACAAACTCTGTTTGAACTGCAAATGAGCTAAATCTTTAGAAAGGTGTTATTTGCCTTAAAAATCTGGCTGTGAACTGAATTTAATTAGATCTTTCAAATTATTCTGTGCCAAAAACAACGAATTATAAATAGGGTGAAAATTACTGGAAAAATATGCAATGTCACGCGTATTATTGTCATAATGACAGCGTTCATTATTTTCAGCACGGTTTTATTATACAAAGACCGTAGGGTGTTATAACTTTGAAAGTGGGCATGAAAAGAGCAATTATTTTAAAACTATGATGTAGGTTGTTTGCTGCATTAGGGAGTAAAATCATTGTAGCCTTCAAATGAAAGTAGTGAAGATGTGTTATGTAATGATTATACATGAGAAGTTGAAAAGGAGTAATGCCGGGGGCCGTAATAAAATGGGCAATGTAGTGTATCTAGTGGCTTCACATTGGGTCGCCTTGCAGCGGCAAGACTTACAAGCCATTGATACGGAAACATTTCTTGCTAGCCTTGCCCTAAATGTTGAGGGCGGGGCTGCGACATTCGTGACCAGAATACAAGTTGAAGAAAATGAATGTGACTCATCATTGTTGGAGCTTCTTAAAGAAAAAGCGTGGGTCTACATGATTATGCAAGCGATGGATGGGGTGCGAAGTTCCTTTTAAAAAACTTCAGGTAATGATGCATCTGCTCTATCTCCATAATGTTCATTCAATAAAAACATGTAGAACAGGCAGATTACTTTCACATCCGGCTGATGCGACAGGTCACCAATTGTGCTAGGCAATGGAACATATTTTGCTCAGGAAAAACATTTCTTAAAAATCTTTGTGTTTGCATTGATTGAGCATTAAAATTTCATTGTGCAGGTGTGTCAGAGGTAAGAAAGTTGAAGGCACTGCGTGATCACATTAATAGGTCGAGTGAAATAGTTTTCAACAGTTGTAAAAATCTACCCAAAGCTATGTAGTAAGTGTTTCCGGGGAAAAAAGTGACTAAGAAGAATAATCAATACATTAGCAAAAGAAAATGCGTTACCACGCTATGTCACTTACAAAAAAAAGAAAAACACGTGACTGTCAGCGAAAAAAAAAAGTAACATGTTACTGCTGTCATTGCTTCGCAACCATAAAATATAGTCAATGTGCCTCTGCTGCAGGAAACCACAGTAATGATTGCTTAGATGTCAAATTCATGTTTCACAATAGGCTTGTTAACTAAACAAGTATTATACCCAAAATGACCTTTTGAAGGGAATGATTTACACAATTCTGCAGGACCTTAGAATGTTACAGTGACTTGAAGTGGCCTGTATAAAGTTGCATGTGGTGGCTTCCGGCTATGTAGTTCACGGTGGAGCTATTTTTCTCAACGAGCCATTATTCACAATCTTTGATCCTATCATCCTCGCTATCCGTAATGAAAGCATAATTGAACTCACTGGATGCTTGCACTTATTTATGGGCAATTTTGTAGAAGTAAAGAAATCCTTTGATGCGCTAGTTACAGAACAAAATCTCAGTGCATAAGCATTTTTTGTGCACTTTAGCCGGTATAAGTACTGCAAAAAAATTTAGTGTTTATGTGAGAGTGTTCAAGATCAGCTTCCCTCGCTCAGGAGTTAAAAGCAGCTGCTTTGAAAAGATAAAGAAGCAAAAGTTGTTTTTATAACGAACTTGATAAGCCACTTTGCATTAACTATTATGTTGCAAATATAGTAAAGTGTTGCATAATCAAGTAGACGCTTTCCAAAAGTAATTTTTTTCACTTCACTATCTTCCTCTACCCTTCGTTGCGCATACACTTTATACACGAATTGTTATCTTTGAGATGATAATACTTTTTTGTTATTGTCGTGAAATTTTGAGAATGACAGGCAATTAAATTGGTCCCTTCGCGTTGAATATGTTTGATATTTTCTGCCTCGTAAATCGTCCACTTAAAAAGAAAACACGCTTCCTTTACTGGCTGCTAGGTGATATGTGCATAAAATAATAAATACTCAATCAAGTTTAAAATATACGTTGTTCGATCCGTGTCGATCTTTTGTGCAATTACTCGATGGCGATAATCATGCTAAGAAAACCTACTTGGTTTTTTTATCTGCGTGTAGCCACAGGTTGCAAACTCACTCATCAGTCAACTCACTCAGACTCAGCCAGACTCAGATTAAGCCCCGAGACCAGGTGAGAAAAAGTTTGCTGAGTCTGAGTCCGAGTGAGTACCATGGAGATACATTTAGGTGAGTCTGTGTGCAAGTGAGTCTGGTTGAGGAAAACTTTGGTGAGTGTGAATCCAAGTGAGCCGTAAGGGCGATGTATATTAGTTGGATGTGTCCGAGTGAGCTCACGATGTTTTGCCGACGTCTCGTCCTATTTACCAAACTGCAGCATTACTATCACGCATCAGTGCTGTAGTGTTCATATGCCATCTCAGTTAAACAGATGCAGCAGTTTCGAAAAAGGGAGGGTCCTAATCCTACCTGCCATTTTGATTTGAACGAAGGTAAAGGAACATGTCATGCGAGTCAGGACTTCGCGTAAAAATGTCTTAATGGAAGTCAACTACTGATGGCTCATGTTTCGAGATTTTCGAGATATCTGACACGAAATGTGCCAAGTAGAGGACTGACTTTGTGAGATATCTTTGTTGAATGTAGAAAGCATTGAAACCTTGGACGAAATAGGTAATAGTCCGCTAATGGAGTTATCAGTTGACTCAGTCAATTAGGAAGAGCCGTTCAAGAGAACTTATTATAGTTAAGAGCTGCTTCTTGAATGGGGTAAGACTGCAAATAAATATAAAACAACTGGTTATACATGGTAATGGTCCTGTAAGTCGACAACATGGGACTTGTCAGATTCGAAGTGGTGTTTCCTCTCCACAATTTGCTCTGTGACTGTACTCCTTAGTCACTTGAGCTTGAGGATGTCGTTTTTTTTGTTGTTGTCGCAGCTTCTTGGGGAAGTTGTTTGCCTTTCCTACATACAAAGCTTCACAGTCGGCAAGTGGTATAGAGTAAACCAGCCCATGCGCATTTTCTTCGTGTGAACAAGTCTACTGTTGCTTCGCATGATAAGCCAACACGTTTCATGTGAAACGTGCTGTGAACGACGAGAAGCACACATGAAACTTGGGTGTATCAAGGGTACGGCCATGTTCGAACAATTTTTTTAAATGAAGAAGTGGATTTTTAAGTTCATATTGCCACCTGATATGCTTGGGTGAGATCCGGGAGTGGAAGAAGACAAAGACGATCTGTCTGAGCTGCTGCTTGGCTAGTCGACTCAACGAACCCAATAAACCAAGTTTGTCTTAAATAACGTGACAAGACTGGTGGAGGTGCTGGGTACAACGTCTCACGATCCACCCGATGCCCAAGACCCCGTCCAGCAGCCGGAACACAAGCCCTGCACCCGTGGACACTCCTGTTCACAGAGTAAGCCGCCGCCAACGAGGCCTACCACCTGAGACACCAACCACTGACGCAGCGACTATGACTTCGACACAAGATCCCGTGCAAGCTCCGACACCTTCCACGCCGATCTACTGCACCGTCCAGAACCCGCTCATGCCTAGCCCTTTTCATGGAGAGCAGCATGAAGATGTTGACGACTGGCTGAGTGAGTTCGAACGTGTCGCAGCGATAAATTACTGGGATGATGCCGCGAAGCTCCGGAACGTGTACACTTGCCTGAAGGATGGTGCCAAGACGTGGTTTTTGAACAGGGATGATGTTCTGACATCTTGGCGCGAGTTCCAGCGTCGCCTTCTGGAGACCTACAGGAGTCCCGACCACCGTGAACGAGCGGAGCGTGCACTACAATCACGCATCCAGATGCCAAACGAGACCGTCTCGATGTACGTTGAGGACATGACACGGCTTTTCAAGCGAGCGGATCCTGCTATGGCAGAGGAAAAAAAGTTGCGCCACCTCATGCGTGGTGTGAAGGAACAACTTTTTGCTGGTTTGGTGCGTAGTCCCCCTAAGAGTGTTGCTGAGTTCCTTACTGAAGCGGCAACAATGGAGCAAGTACTGCACCAACGGTCTGCCCTGTTTGACCGTCAAGTGAATGCTGCCTCAACCCCCGAAATTTTCGCCACCCCTGGGAGCAAGAGTCCCGAATGGATTCGCGAGATCATCCGATCTGTCGTCCGGGAAGAAATAAAAAAGATGTACGGGACAAGACCAATCGGTGTTGGTTCTATCACCAGTGTCATCGGTGACGAGGTCCAACAGGTGTTGCACGCCCATCGTTTTCCGCTGATGTCGGTTGATCCGGAAACGGCTCCTGTGTCTACTGACAGTCGCCGTCGTACGTACGCGGAAGCCTTGCGATCTGCCACGCCTCGTTCTGGTCAAGGAGTCCTGACCCCGCCAGTGCCGCACGTCCCGATCCAGACAGTGCCGCACGTTCCGCTTCGGACAGTTCCATACGTCCCGATCCAGACAATGATGCCGTCAGTCGCGATTCAGTCGGCGCACGCTGGTTCGGACATCGATGGTCGCCGTGCACCGACGCGCAAGTCTGGTATCTGGCGTACGCCGGACAGACGACCCCTCTGCTATCATTGCGGTGAGGCTGGTCACATTTACCGCGAATGCCCATACCGGCAACTTGGCCTGCGTGGATTTTCCGTCAATTCACCTCGTCCCCAAATTGGTCAAAGGCCGAGGGACATCGAAGAATATCTCGCGCAACAGCGTGCACCCTTTACACGACGTCAATCACGGTCACCATCTCCGAGGAGACCCGCAGCCACTGGGTGACGTTTCGATGGGACGGCACGGGAACGCTCTCCAAGCCCCCGTCGGGAAAACTGAAGGCAGTGGCCTTCGGGGGCAAGGTCGCTGGGACTCAAAGTGCGGAAGACCTCCCATCGACGTTTGCACGCAACACGGAAGACATTCAACCAGAGAATAATCGCAGTACCGAAGGAACGCCGAAATCCACATCTGAACCCAGTGACCGCAGGTCACTTGACATACCTGTGCTGATTGACGGTTTTCAGGTCAATGCATTGATAGACACTAGTGCAGACTATTCGATTATCAGCGGGAGGCTAGCAAAAGATCTCAGGAAAGTGATTACGCCGTGGAATGAAACGCGAATTCGAACTGCTGGAGGACACGTTGTAACACCACTGGGTCGCTGTACGGCAAGAGTTAAAATTCGTGCGTCAACGTTTGTGCTCAGCTGCCTCGTTCTGCGCGACTGTTCACGTCAGTTGATTATCGGCATAGACTTCCTTCGGGAATACGGTGCCATCATAAATCTCCCTGAACGCATCGTGACCTTCTCGACTCAAGGCGCAACAGATCGAGACGCTGATAACTGCCGTAGACCTGCGCTGCGTGTTGCTGATGACAGTGTGACGCTGCCGCCCCGAGCGACTGTTCCCATCGAAGTCATTTGTGAAGACCTCCGAGACGGTGACGTGGTGGCTGAAAGCAACCTATCACTTCTGCTACTCCAAGGTGTATGTGCTGCCCGAAGTGTTGTGCGTGTCCGTAACGGACAGTCACAAATACTAATTACGAACTTCAACTACGAGCACCGGCATCTTTTCCGCGGAACCACCGTAGCCTATGGAGACCCTGTTGCCGACGTCACGGAGTGCTTCGCGTCCGAGGAAACGCGTGAGGATGAAGAATTCCTAGACCACATCGACATTAATTCGACGCTGTCAGACGAGAGAAAGGCTGCACTTCATGACCTTTTAAAGGAGTTTCGGTCTTGCTTCGCCTCTTCTTCCAAAGTCCATCAAACACACCTCGCCAAGCATCGAATTATTACCGACGATGACGTCCGCCCCATCCGGCAGCAGCCTTATCGCGTTTCTTCCAAAGAACGTGCGGCTATTCAAACACAAGTGAAAGATATGCTCGATGACGGGATTATTCAACCATCCTGCAGCCCTTGGTCCTCGCCAGTCGTTCTAGTGAAGAAAAAAGACGGAACGCTGCGATTTTGTATTGACTACAGGAAGCTTAATAGCGTCACGAAAAAAGACGTTTACCCGCTTCCACGGGTCGACGACTCTCTCGACAGATTACGACGCGCGAAGTATTTTTCGTCCATCGATCTAAAGAGTGGCTATTGGCAAATTGAAGTGGATGAACGAGACCGAGAAAAAACTGCGTTTGTGACTCCAGACGGACTTTACGAATTCCGTGTTCTTCCCTTCGGCCTCTGTTCTGCCCCAGCCACTTTTCAGAGGATGATGGACACAGTTCTCGCTGGCTTGAAGTGGCAAAGCTGCCTTGTCTACCTCGATGATGTGGTCATCTTTTCCGAGAGCTTCGAAGAACATCTGAAGCGTCTGAGAAAGGTTCTGGACGCCATTCGCACAGCTAAACTCACGCTGAAACCCCAAAAATGCCATTTCGGCTACGAAGAGCTGAAATTTCTGGGGCATGTCATTAGTGCGGATGGAGTGCGACCTGATCCAGACAAAACTGCTGCTGTCGCCGCCTTCCCTGTTCCATCAGATAAAAGAGCAGTACGCCGTTTCCTCGGCTTGTGCGCGTATTATCGCCGATTTATCGCCAACTTCTCGAAGATAGCTGAACCTCTTACGCGACTCACTCGGGATGACGTGCCTTTTACTTGGAGCGCAGAACAAGATGCAGCGTTCACAGAGCTACGACGGAGAATGCAAACAGCCCCTGTTCTTGCCCATTTTGATGAGGACGCTGCTACAGAAATTCATACAGATGCCAGCAACGTCGGACTTGGCGCTGTCCTTGTACAACGACACGGTGGCGTTGAACATGTAATAGCTTACGCCAGTCGTACTCTTTCTCGAGCCGAGACCAACTATTCTACATCGGAAAAAGAATGCCTCGCAGTCGTGTGGGCGACGACCAAGTTTAGGCCTTACCTCTACGGTCGTCCCTTCAAAGTGGTGACTGACCACCACTCGCTCTGCTGGCTGGCAAATCTCAGAGATCCATCTGGTCGTCTCGCTCGGTGGAGTTTGCGTTTGCAGGAGTTCGATATTACGATTGTGTACAGGTCAGGGCGCAAACATGAAGATGCCGACGCGCTTTCTCGAGCGCCTGTGGGGCACGATGTCAGGGGCTCCGAGGATGAAGATGCCTTTCTCGGAGCAGTCAGCGATTCCGAATTTATGTCAAAACAGCCGGCAGACGACGAATTACGCCCAGCTATTGATTCCCTGGAAGGCCAGAACTCTCAGGTCCCTCGACACATTGCTCGCGAACTGTCCTCTTTTTGTCTAAGAAGAGGCATTCTTTACAAGAAAAACGCCCGTGGTAGCGACAAAGCCTTCATACTCGTTGTTCCTACCGAAATGCGGGACGAGATCCTCCTTGCGTACCACGACGAGCCCACGTCAGGACATTTGGGCTATTCGCGAACTCTCGCCAGAGTTCGCCAACAGTATTATTGGCCGCGACTATCAACAAGTGTACATCGATACGTGAAAGGCTGCCGTGAGTGCCAGCGTCGCAAGACTCCGCCTGTGAGACCCGCAGGCCTGCTCCAGCCGATCGCACCACCACAGACACTGTTTGACCTCGTGGGAATGGACCTTCTTGGACCCTTCCCTTTGTCGTCCTCTGAGAACAAATGGAATATAGTTGCGACAGATTATCTCACTCGGTATGCTGAAACAAAAGCGTTACCCCGTGGCACATCCTCTGAAGTCGCGCAGTTCTTCGTGCACCAAATCGTCCTACGGCATGGTGCCCCGTCATGTGTGATTACGGACAGAGGGACGTCAATTACAGCACGAATGATGGAGGACATTTTTAAATTGAGCTGCACAACTCATCGAAAAACCTCGGCTTATCACCCACAATCTAATGGACTGACAGAGAGGCTTAACAAGACCATAGCGGACATGCTGTCAATGTACGCTGACGTACAACACAAAACCTGGGACGAAATTCTTCCGTACATCACGTTTGCATACAATACGGCAACGCAAGAAACAACGCGATTTCCGCCTTTCCGACTCGTTTACGGACGCAACGTGCGAACCATGCTCGATGCTATGCTTCCATGTGACCAAAGCAATGAAATCGCTCCAGACGCTGAGGAATACACTCAATACGCCGAAGAAGCTCGTCAGCTAGCTCGCATGAACACCAGTCGCCAACAAGATGAAGACGCACGACGTTACAACCTCCGCCATCGAAACGTCACCTACCACCCTGGGGACCGAGTGTGGGTATGGACCCCTGTCCGGCGACCAGGCTTATCCGAAAAACTCCTAAGCCGTTATTTTGGACCGTACAAGGTTCTTAGACGTGTCACCGATCTTACCTACGAGGTATTTCTGGGCGGCACAGCGTCTTCTCGTCGACAGCTTCGGCCCGAAACCGTGAATGTCGTTAGGCTGAAGCCGTACTTCACACAGTAGCCCTTGTGGTTCACGTGTTGCGACAAGCCGTGACATTGTGCTGCTGCTGCTGTTGTTCGTGTTCTCCTGTGTTTTTATGCCGTTTGTTTTTGCGCTTGGCGCAAGCATTGGCGCAATTTCCTCATTTGCGCTGCGAGTACTGGCACTCTCCCTCCTTTGGTTCTCTGTATCTGCGTGTATATGCCTTCATTTTTTTTTTTCGTTACGAGCATCGAGTCGATGCTTTCAAAGGGGGGACTAATGCCACCTGATATGCTTGGGTGAGATCCGGGAGTGGAAGAAGACAAAGACGATCTGTCTGAGCTGCTGCTTGGCTAGTTGACTCAACGAACCCAATAAACCAAGTTTGTCTTAAGAAACGTGACAATATATATCCGAACTTGTAATGTTATTAACAATAAGACGTAAAGAGTAAATGCAGTGGTTGTGCAAACAGGCAGAGAAAGAAGGCTCTAGAAAATTCACTGATATATGCATGGGTTCGCACTGAAAAATTAGTTACAATGTGCTTTTAAAGCTAATTTCAATTTCCTTCTGTACTAAGAGGCCATAGTAAGGTTATGTGCTAACCCAAAGTATCGGGACGGCTGCAGGGCCGCTCCCAACTGTGGTGACGCAAAAACGGCAGTACTAAATGTTTTGGTACCTAACAATATTATAAGTAAGGACCGAAACTTTAGGCAAAATACCTAATTTTTTCTTGGTGTCCGTTTGGAGCCTATTTAACATATAAACAACAACTATGGCATAAAAACATTTTAATCACATATTTATTGTGGTTATAAGTGCCTATTTTCTGAGGTGCGTGCCTATATCAGCTTTTCAGCACCTAAAAATGCTTTTTCACATTCGATGAGTAATTGTTTTGCTTAAATGACCTGTTCATATGAAGGAAAACAAGATGTGCTTAGTGTGGCCAAATTAACAAAAACACGTGCATAGCACGCTAGTTTCTTTTTTTTCGTCCATGTTATTAAAAGCTGGTAAGGTGCGATTACGTTTCACCATAGGGTCGACACGCACATACGCCGTGTCGTGCAGGCGAAAACAGACCATGAGTCGACGCACTGCCACGGCCCACGTATATCTAGACTCATCCGATGCGCTCTGATGGGTGGGACGTTTCCAACACTCCGATAGCATTGCACTATACACGCGCTTTTGCGTGGGCGAGGCTTGTACCCCATAGTGGCAAAGCGAGCCTAGCATTCATAGCTCTATTGGGCCTCCCTGAAAGATTTCCGTCGCTTGGTACAAGATATTGCAGCATGGCAGTTGAGTGAGTGAGACTGAGTAGCAATCTTAGCTAGAGTGTACTATAATAAAGCGAAAAGAGGCCAACGCTAGTGTACCCTCTGCCCCTTGAAGGTCCCCGTTGCTAGGTTTGAGAGTGGTGCAGCTCCACGGTTACGTTTGGGAGGCTAGAGTACAGCGTAGCTAGAACGTCTCGAATCTGCCAGAACTAAGCAAGGCTCGCGCTGCCGCCTGCAGCATACACGTAAGTTTCGTTGGCATTTATGTACCTTATAATAGCAGCTGTCGGAAGTTTGCCGAGCAATGCGGAAGAAAAAGAAGCTGTGAAGTGATCTTGTCAGGCAATGGACCATGGCGGATCAAAGCGCCACTCTGTAGATCGAAAAACGTTCCCTGTGGAAAACAGTGGAGAACAAATTGGAAAGGCCAATAATATATTGTGTTTGATTCTACTCTGAAGCACGCATAGACAGAAAGCTCTCAACATTGCTTACGCAACTGCCAATTGATTTAACTAACCCCTGAACTCGTGCAAACAACATGTATTTTGTGGTCATTGTACAGGCACACACATTCGTTTTGCTATTATTATATCTGCGTCCGTGAACTTTTCGTGCACCCATTACACATAATACAGCCATATGCGACAGCTTCACATACACAATCCACTTTCAACTTTATAGCTTCCAATGTATGATAATCCACAATTTAAACTTCTCGAATAACATCGTGCAATCAAAATTATGCACTGAGTGCTTGAAGTACACAAAAGGGCCGGGATATTGCTATTGTGTGCAACGGGAAGCTTGCGGATTCCCAGTTTTCTCAGACATCCAGAAAAGGTTTGCCTTGACCCCAATAAACCCGTTGCTGGCAGGGTTCTCTCAAAGTTTAAATCTGCCTAGGGAAGAATCCCGCATAGTATGTGCTAAAGCAAGTGTTTAAAGTTTCAAGTGGGGCTGATTCAAATATTCTGGATGCAATTAAAGCCTTTAAAGTGCTAGGCCACAATACGCTTCACTAACTTCAGTGGTCGTCCAATGTTTTTTTTCTCATAAAAGCAAATACTAATATAAAGCAAGCACAAGTCAATCCGGAAAACCTAAAGATGATGTCGGTTTGTGAAAGTTTTCATACCGTTTTCCCGCACTGTCAAATCATCACTTAAATATGTTCAAATGGTCGTGCTTTTTGTTCATTCTTTTCGTGAAAAGAAGAAATTTAGCTTCCTTACGCACACAATTTGCCTTGAATATTTGTTCTGAGCATGCTAACGGAAGTAATTAAAAATTGTGCATAATTAGGCCCAAACCATAGCTTTTGACCCCGATTTATGCCTAAATGGAAGTGTTTAGGGCCTATTATAGTCACCCCCAACAATATTTTTTCGCAACTAAAATACCAGTCTCTAATTATAACTGACTATATCAGAAAATCGACTTTAATAATAAAATATCTTATTAGCTTAACACTTCCTCCCATCTACGTCTTTGCATATGTGTCACCACTCCTTTATGTTACCTTCAAGGAGTGGCGCCTCGGCGGGGATAGGCTCAACAGGCCAGTCCCATCAATTTTCAGAGCACCACAGGCGCCCTTTGTTGTTGTTTAATTGAGCAGATTTACCAGCGGACGACACACTTCGCTTCTTTCCTTCCTTTGTTTAATTCAATAGCCGTAATAACGAATTACTTATCATTGCGACATCCTAAACACGTGTATGTAAGTTGTAGATGCATACATACTATATTTCCCAATAGCTTATGTGGAAGCCCACAAGTTCGCAATCACGAGAGCACCTAGATGTTCGCTAGTTAAATAGAAATGCTCAAAGCGCTTGCTGTTCGCTAAGAAATGCTTCGCATTTGATAGGAACTACAGGACTAGGAGAGAAACGCGAAACAGGCCACGTCCACCAAGGCTGCAGATGGCACCGCATTTCCCTATATTGAGGGTGAATATCTTGCTTCCACAAAGTGGCCTCGAAGTTTACATAGTTACCCACGCGTATAAAGTGAATGCACGTGGTCGCATGACAGCAGAGAATAGTTGCGTGTTGTGAGCGTCTGGAGAAAGCTGTTCCTGGCACGCAGACAAAAAGCACGAACGACCAACACAGTACGTTGCACTGAAACATGGAAATGAGCATAGCGGCATCGTAGTTAACATCATGAATAAAAGGATTGAGAGCTCCCTTTCGCAGGAGTTGGACCTCCTCTGTTCGCATTGACTATGTTTTTGGGCAGCAGCGTGGGGTTGTAAAAGCAGCACTTATTCACCTCATAAGCCGCACCTGCGGCTCCCTCTCCCCCAACGCGATGCAACACGGGATTGCACCTTGTAAGGCAAGATCCTGCAGAAGACTAAGAATGTGATCAAGTGTCTGACCCCTTTTGAGATCGCAAGAACAGATTTAGCGTTTTCTATGGGTGCACGTACGGTGTCTAAAGAGAGGGAAAAAAGAAAAAAAAAGATATGTCCCTTCAATAAGGCGAAGGGTAGGCCGGGCAGGTCGTGGCCACCTTGCAGAAGCAACACATTGACCTTCAATAAGAGGAAATGCAGCGCCATCTACAGCCTTGGTGGACGTGGCCTGTTCAAAAAGTGCTCTTCTATTTTCTCCTATTGAAAGCATTATTTTGGAAACTGAAACACTTTGAGCGTTTCTATCTATCTATGTTGCGAATGTCTGGGTGCTCTTGTGATCGCCACCTTCACTTATCGTAGATAAAAATTAGTATGGGAGGGCAGGAGTAGTTGACGAATATGTCTAGTGGTCAAGATATAAATAACGTGAAATCACATCGCGCATATCATCGAACCATTTTTATATTCAACAATTTATATCCTCCTAGTAACAGCGAGAACATACATTACAAATTCATATACAATAGGGTTGAGAATAACCGGCAGGTATTCCACTGCACAGCCATGCCATGTCTTGAAGCTGGTTTGAAGAACGTCCCTATGCACGGTATGTACTATAGGCATTTAACGTAGGAGCGTGACTGACGTGCATTAAATGTGACTGATACTCCCACATTTAACGCACATACATGCCCAATAAAGTGAATGAGGGGATGGCCACCATGGTAGCTAAGTTGGTAGAACTTCGAACGCATTATTTGAAGGTCGCAGGTTGGGTCCCTGCCCACGACTGGTTATCCTTTGATCCTTTTTTTTTCTTGACATCTACAATTACTTCTAACGATATCTCCTCTACTTTTCTTGGTCTAATTGTCTGTGAGTTCTCATTATAACTTACCTAAAATTCTTCTAATTCTCATGAAAACAATACCTTTAAAAGTATTGTTTTGATTAGGAGTATTATATGCTCGCAGTCCACCGGTCTAGTGCTATACATCTATTCGATTGGTAGATACTTAATTTTAGGATTGCACCCCAATGTATGTAGTGTATTAACTTCATCAAAAAACAACATCGGAATGACCCTTTCTGAATCTGTACCATAAAGCTCGTTTGGCTAACCCCTTAAACTCATAAATCCTCCAAAATATTGGTCGGCATTAATGCGAGAACAGTAAAAACGATTCAATGTTCAAAAAGAAAGCTAAAGTGCGTCGTTTGTAGTAATTCAGACATAGGAAAACCTTGTTTACGTACTGATAGTGCACATATTCTTGCAATAGAGGAACAAAGGAAACGTATATATTTCTCATAAACGGAAGACCTCAAAGAAGTGCTGCAGTCTAAATATAGATTGAAATGTTTAAAGGAATGGTGTTACCAGAATTGTGGCATGCGTGTTCTTTGCTGTAAGCGTTTGTTTCAGCTCCAGGAAGCATGATACACGCACCAATATTCGTTTATTTTCCACTAGATAATTTGATATTGCGATGTTTATGTGGGCCATTTTCGGTTTCGGTTTCGCGTCGCCGAGTTGGGCTGTGACGGCGATGCATAGGTGGCTTGGTGACGTGTGCACACAAAGCTGTGACGCACATCGTGCCGAGTTTCGTCTGCTCTCACCCACACATGCCACACAAACGCCGGCAGAACAAACGCACTGACAGTCACCATGGCCAGCTGCAGTAGTCAAGATTCCGAATCCTCTGCATCCGCGTCCGATTACTTTTTTTTTCTGGAAGAAGCGCGGAGGACGAGGCACACGGGTTGATTGAAAATCCAGACAGTCATTTTATTTTTGTTCCCCTGGCAAGCGATGAAGAAGAGGAGGCCCATGCGGTGCCGGAGGTGACCAGCAGGTGATCGGCGCACCTTTGGACTGGTCTTGGACGCCATTGGGAGCCGGGCTCGTCTTTTCGGACTCTTTCGGACGGTGGTTTGGCTGAGCTTTGGGTGAATTTGACCTGTTGAAACTAACTGACGTTGCATATTACTTCTTTAAGCAATCGAATTAGTGCTAATGTCTAATTCATCTCTTGGCCAAGGGCACAGCCCTTGGTCAGCCTCCTTGCTTAATGATGAATTGCCATTGGAATATTTTTTCCGCAGTGGTGTTGGCAGTATCCCTGTTGCGCTGGTGTCCTAGAGTGGTGGATTTATTAGGCTTAACAACCCGAAGGCGATCCAGGTGGAGTTGCAGGCCATGACGCCGCACTTTCAGCTGATAAGCGATGTTCGTCAGTTCGGAAGAGGTGGTTTGGTATGCAGATCGTCAGATCCTTCGTGCGTTTCTTACATACTAAAATGCAAGACATTTGCTTCGGTCTCGGTGAGTGCATTTATCCCGCCTCATTTAGCGTGCACTAAGGGAATTGTACGAGGAGTCGACTCTACATTAACGCCCGCTGAGACTCTGGAAAAGCTGTCTGATGCTGGGGTCATAGCTGTGTACCGATGCAACCAATTAGTTAACGGTGAGAAAGTCCCCACTGAGTCAGTTATTTCTACCTTTGCCGGCACTTCCTGTCCATCTGAGTTGAAAATATGGCCGCTCATTTTCAGAGTCGAACGTCATGCTTCTCGTCCTCTCCAATGTCAAAACTGTTGGCGTTTTGGTCACAGTGCAGGGGGCTCTAAATCAAATTCACGTTGCCGCATCTGTGGCGATACACACCCATCGAAGGAGTGCAACGCCGAAACTGAAAAGTGCTGCCTCTGTGCAGGAAATCACGCGGCCGATTATCTGAACTGCACTGCAAGGTCTAATGAAACGCAACTTCTAGAAATCATGGACAGACGTCGTTGTTCGTGGCGAGAAGCAATAACAGTTGTGAAGGATAGGGCCTTTGGATATGCCGGAGTCGTGTCGAGGCACGAACAACTTAGTGAGACAAAGATTCTTAATCTTATTGAGGCTGCAGTAGAAAAGGCGATGTCGAAAGTGCTGGAACACATAGTTACGAGCATAAATGAGTGCATCTCGCAAGTGTTTTGCACACAGATGACACAGCTGGCTTCTGCAGTAGCAGTACCAATGGCCAAGTCGGCACCTTGTTTAGTGGAAGAGATACCGAATTTAGCCCCACAGCGGCAATCCCGAGAGGAGAAAACCCCAATTTTGTCCGTACCTTCTACGTCGACCCACGCGGAGGATCAGAATGAAATGGACGTATGCCAAGATTTCAGACGTCTGAAGCGCACTGGATCTCCTTTAAAATCTCCTTGCCCAAACACAAAACCCAAAAAGGGCAGCGAAAATGCCAGTGCACTTATTAAGGAGAGTATTTTAGAAGCTGACGTTGCTGAAGTGTTTCGCTCGTCAACATAGATACCTTGAAAGTACTACAGTGGAATTGTAGGTCTTTGATTTCTGCTTCTACTGACTTACTTTGCTTAATCAATCAGTTATATCCGTATATAATCTTTTTACAAGAAACCTGGCTTAACCCTGTTAAGAATTATCATTTAAACAATTTTAGAGCATTTCGGTTAGACCGTCCATCACTAGGAGGTGGTCTAATTATACTAGTCTCGAATAAATTTTGCCGCACAGCGAGCATAGCTTTTCAGCTTATGTCCACAGACTGTGAAGTTTTGGCAATAGACCTCTGTCTGCCAGGGCACCACCCTTTTTCACTTCTAAACGCATATTTTCCAACGGGTTTGCATAATACTCAACAATTATATGCTGCCTTAGCTAATTGCAAGAATGATTTCCTTCTGACTGGTGATTTCAACTCACATCATGTTTCATGGGGATTTCGAACAGACCCTTCTGGTACTCTTCTGTGGGATTGGATGATTAATAAAAACCTTACCTGCCTAAACGATAGACAGCCTACATTTATTCGCGGACGGACACGATCGGTATTAGATCTCACGTTTTGCAGCCCAAGTGTTTCAATAAAGTCTTGGAAAACAATTGATTTCTCTTCAAACAGTGACCATCTTCCTGTATACTTTGAAATCTCATGTGCTGTGAAATGTATTGAAAGGACAGAGAAAACATTGATCAATTACAAAAAATTTAAAGACTGCTTGCGTTCCAACATTAAGGCAGTGTCCAGTGGTCAAAATGAAGACCTTGGCAGAAATCTCTGTTCTGCTTTAAAAATCTCCAAGAACACTTCAGAATTTGTAATTGCTTCGTTGTCATCTAAAAGTGCCCAACCTAGTAGATGGTGGAATATTGAGTGCACACGAGATTATAGAAGAAGAAAAGCTGCATAGAAAAGACTTATATGTGATCAGAGACCAAACTTGGAAGGATTATCAGTTAATTGCGGCAACATTTAAACGCACTGTATCGCGAGCGAAAGAGCAATATGACCAAGAACATTTCGTGTACCTGTCTAAATCAAAAGCAAACGTGCTTTATTCAATTTCCTTCGTGGTAGGAAGAGGACCCCTATACCAGGAAACGTTGACACAGTAGTTCACACCTCACAGGAACTACAGGAATCATTGAATCAGTTGGCTAAAGAATTAGAAAACAGGTTCTCAACGCATCTTCCTAATTCGGCTTACACAACAACCATCTATGACTACACAGAAATATGAACTTCCGAATTAAATCAGGCTATGGAAAGATTGCAAAATGCAGCACCAGGTCCCGATGGAATAACAAATACAATGCTGAAAATATTTCGCAGGGAACATCCGAATGATCTGTTAGGTCTCGTCAATTATTCCCTTAGAAGAGCATGGATCCCTTCTGAATGGAAGATTGCGAAAATTATACCATTGCTTAAGAAACAGGGGGCAGGCTATAATTTAGACAACATACGACCGATAGCCTTAACATCTAATGTAGTAAAACTAATTGAAGGGTACTTCATGGTCGTATAATTAGGTTTATTAACGAGAAACAACTGTTGAGTTCTTCCCAAATTGGCTTTAGATCTGGATATTCCATATGGCATGCACATGTAGATCTGGAAAGTCGTATTCATATTGCCTGTCACAAAAAGCACTTTGCGGCTTTAGTAACGTTAGACATATGTAAAGCATACGATAGTGTAAAGTATTCTATCTTGACTAATCAGTTATGGAGTCATGGGTATCCACCTTATATAGTAGCATGGGTGACGGAATGTTTAAGTAGAAGAGAATTCTATTGTTATCAAGGCGGTTTCTCTTCCTGTAAGCACAAGCAAACCCGAGGTGTACCTGAGGGGTCAGTACTTTCTCCGGTTTTATTCAACATATTGCTTAGTACCATCCCCGTTCATCCAGATGTGAAAACCTATGTTTATGCCGATGACATTGCTTTCTTTGCTATGGCACATGGCTTCCACTGTCTCTACACTATCTTGCAAGCATATCTTAATGAAATAGAACATTGGCTGGATGAATTGATGTTGAACCTGAATACCGGTAAATGTGCTATTCTCGTTTTTCCTATCAAAGATCCCGTGCACATATCTATTAATTACAAGCTTCAAGATATCCCACAAGTACAATCATTGAAATATCTTGGAGTTATGTATAATGAACATCTAAATTGGCGCCCTCAAATTGAATACAATGCGACAAAAGCAGTACGCGCGATGGGCGTATTGCGGAGGTTGAGCAATTGTAGATCAGGTATGAGAAGAAAGGCACTTTTGATTATATATAAAATGTATTTCTGAACTGTGTTGGAGTTTGGCTGCATTCTTTTTTCTGGTGCGCCAGCCTACAAACTTCGGCCGCTCGTTCTGTTGGAAAGAGAGGCTTTATGGCTCTGCCTAGGACTTCCAAAGTATACTGCAAATGCAGTGTTATACCTTGAAGCACAAATACCAAGCTTATTATGTCGCTTTAACATTCTTACTGTGCAGACCTTTTTAGGACTATATGATGCACCGATTAACCCTGAACAAATTATTTTTATTTCCAATCCTGACCTATTCTTCTCCGTGCATTGGCCCAGATTTCACAAACCACAATTAGTATTTGTTCAATCGTTACTTGAGCCTCTAAATGTACACGTTCGTGATCTGATACCTTTAACAGAGCAACAAAATTCTCCGGAAATTATTTACCATGATATTGTCACGCTGCAAAGGACGACGCAGTTGTCTATAAGGAAAACAAGTTTATTGGAGTGAACCTGTGCTCCCCTAACAACTGAAAGAATACACAGGCGGCGAAGCAGCGGCCGGCAAAACGGCGGGCACGCTAGTGAGCGTCGGCGATCGAATGACGCGGCATCGGCTGTGCGGGAATTTATATCCCTCGGCGCGAGGGTTTCTCGAATAGTCGAATTGTATCGGGAACGCCATGATAGAGTTTGTTAGAAACGCTGTTCGTTCGAACAGCGCTTCTAACAAACAACGCTTGAAGCGTTGTTTCTATCGAACAACGCCTGAAGCGTTGTTCAATAGCGTTTGTTCGAAACGCTGTGAAAATGGCGATAGCACAGGCCGGCGCAGCCAGGACGAAAAAACAAAACACAAATAAACAAACCCAATGCATGGTTCGCGGCATTACCCCCCATCTAAGAGTGCATCGACCCGATGCTAACATAAGGGACAGTCCACACAAATTAAAAGTTCTATCGTCCGTAGAAAGATTTTAAGCGAACCACATGGACGACTTCGGGCCGCGTGCGTCGTCGTGATGTACGGGAGTCCCCATCGGGGATCACTTGGTACGTTAGTTCGCCAACACGTCGTATAATCTGGTAGGGTCCAAAATAGCGTCGTAGAAGTTTCTCACTGAGTCCACGTCGTCGAAAGGGAGTCCAAACCCACACACGATCTTCAGGATGGTACTCGGCGTCTCGGCGTCGGAGATTGTAGCGTCCAGCATCCACCAGTTGCTGGTTCGTTATACGAGCTCGAGCGAGCTGGTGGCCCTCCTCCGCACGTTGGAGGTATCCTTGGACGTCGGCGTTGAGGTCGTCGTCTTCTACGTGCGGAAGCATGGCGTCCAGCATCGTAGTCGGCCGTCTTCCGTAGACGAGCTCGAACGGTGTCATCTGCGTGGTTTCTTGAATAGCCGTATTGTACGCAAACGTGACGTACGGGAGGACTTCGTTCCACGTCTTATGTTCAACGTCGACGTACATAGACAGCATATCCGCGATTGTCTTATTGAGCCATTCCGTTAGTCCATTCGTTTGGGGGTGGTACGCCGTCGTTCTTCGGTGATCTGTGTTGCTGTAGGGTAAGATTCCTTGCATGAGCTCCGCAGTGAAGGTCGTTCCGCGGTCCGTGATTAGGACCTCAGGGGCTCCATTTCGCAGCACAATTTGGTTAATAAAGAACTTTGCAACTTCTTGCGCAGTTCCCCTAGGAAGAGTGGTGGTCTCTGCGTAGCGCGTTATGTAGTCTGTCGCTACGACAATCCATTTGTTCGCTGATCGGGATGTAGGGAACGGGCCCAGAAGGTCCATTCCGATCTGTTGGAAGGGCCTCGTTGGGACGGCGATCGGCTGCAGAAGTCCGGCTGGTCTCGTCGGTGGTGTTTTTCGTCGCTGGCAGTCACGGCAGCTCCGGACGTAGTGGGTGACATCGGATGTAAGGCGGGGCCTCTTGATAACGGGTTGGGACGGGTCGGGGTCGACGAGCAGCAGCGGAGTAGGTCATCGCTTGTGGTTCGCAAGATGCTTCCGACGGCGTGGAATTCCCCAGTGCTTGCTGAACCTCCTCGCGCACGACGCCAGTGAGGGAGGCGACTTGGGGCTGCGGCGTTGCTGGGAACAATTTCCTCAGTTCCTCACGAATGACGGCGCGGATGGTCTCCCGCAAGTCTTCCGTCGCCAATCCAGGGGCGTTTACCAGGTTCACCGAAAGGGTGTTGAGTGGTCTATCGTATTTCCGTGAACGCATATCCAAGGTCCTCTCGATAATCGAAGCCTCGGTGACTAACTCAGCGGCGGTCTTAGGGGGGTTGCGGATGAGTCCAGCGAAGAGCTCTTGTTTAACTCCCCGCATCAGAAAGCACACCTTCTTCTCTTCTGCCATTTCGGGGTCAGCTCTCCGGAACAGCATCTTCATCTCCTCAGCGAACAGTACAACACCTTCATTAGGGTGTTGCATTCGCGTCTCCAACAAAAGGGCGGCTCGTTCTTTCCGCACAACCGTAGTGAATGTTTTGAGGAATTCGCTCTTAAAGACAGTCCAGTCGGTTAGGGAGCCTTCATGGTTCTCAAACCACGTTTGAGCAGCATCCTCCAAATTGAAGAAGACATGACGAAACGTTTCTTCGTCATCCCACCTATTAAAGATGCGGATGCGCTCCAGCTTCTCCAGCCACTCTTCCGGGTCTTCACCAGGAGATACTCGGAATTGGGGGCTCACGAGGTTGTTGCAGAACGACGGGAGGGTTGGTAGCGCTGGTCATGGTGCCTGCGTTGATCATCGTGGTTTTTACGTCTTCTTTCCTTTTTTTATCCGGGAGCAGTCCAAACTCTGGCTGAAGGCCTTGCTGTCGGCGGCTGACACGAGTTGGGCGTGCTTGTCGTGTTGGGCTTGCTTGTCGGCTTGGCAATGGCTTAGGGTTCATGTACCCCGCACCTCCACCAGATGTCACGCAGCAAAGGACGACGCAGTTGTCTATAAGGAAAACAAGTTTATTGGAGCGAACCTGTGCTCCCCTAACAACTGAAAAAATACACAGGTGGCGAAGCAGCGGCCGGAAAAACTACGGGCACGCTAGCGAGCGTCGGCGATCAAATGACGCGACATCGGCTGTGCGGGAATTTATATCCCTCGGCGCGAGGGTTTCTCGAATAGTCGAATTGTATCGGGAACGCCATGATAGCGTTTGTTAGAAACGCTGTTCGTTCGAACAGCGCTTCTAACAAACAACGCTTGAAACGTTGTTTCTATCGAACAACGCCTGAAGCGTTGTTCGATAGCATTTGTTCGAAACGCTGTGGTAGCGTTTGTTCGAAACGCTGTGAAAACGGTGATAGCACAGGCCGGCGCAGCCAGGCCGAAAAAACAAAACACAAATAAACAACCCAATGCATGGTTCGCGGCAACATCTTCCCAACTCACGCTAAGCTATTACCTACAGGCATTTTAAATGGTTTATTGCAGGACCATTTAAGTACTCTGCCAACAAATGTCATTATAGCAATGGACGCATCTCAATCACATGAAAAATCAGGCGTTGGAATATATTGCCCCGTACTTGATTGGTCATTTTTACTTCGCTTACCGAATTTTCTTCCTGTCTTTCTGGCTAAATTCATGACAATAATGTTAGCTTTGCGAAAGGTAAATATTTCCATTCCAGTCGTAGCGGTCATAACTGATTCATTATCAGTGTGCTTTTTTCTGTCCGCATCTGGTCACTCAACTATAGTGAAACGTTTTAAATCATTGATTCCCTGTCATCTCCAAAGTATTCATTTAATCTGGACACCAGGGCACAATAGTTTGTTGTTAAACGAAACAGCTGATTCTCTTGCGAAGGCATCCCTTTCGTCAGCAATTATTCCTATTTTCCCTCATACAGTATACATTACGGTGGCGCGATTTCGCACACTTAAAATCAGGCAAAATTTATCTGACCCTGCACGGACGGCTTCTCCAGAGTACAAAAACTTGTTATTTCCCTGGCGCAGTGAACTGACTAATTCAAGGATGATGAAAGTTGTCATCACGAAATTTCGTTGCCGCGTTAACTCCCTCAATTTTTGCTTGCATAGATCAGGCATATTGAATTCCCTTATGTGCATTTACTGTAATCAAGAGGAAACGATCAGTAATTTTTTTTTACATTGTCGCCGTTTCGATTTATTCAGGCAAAGCATACTAGTACCACCTCTTCAAAGACTGGGCTTGCAACTATCACAACCTGATCTTCTTTCATTTGGAGCCTCCACACTGGGTTTCAGCCACAGGGATGTTTTATTCGCCATTCAAGAATACATCACGGCGGCTAAACGATTTTCTTGCTAAATTACTGTCTCACTATGTTTCTTCTTTTTTTTCTGCAAACTTGATATCGGTATTTCAAATCAAAATTAAGCTACAAAAAATTTGTAGGAATGACGCATTGCTGAAAGTTTAGGGCAAATTCACCTTATAATTGGCCAATCCCCTTCTTTGGGTACGGGCCATTTGCACAGGGAAACAACGACAACAACAACAACCGACAATGAGGTTCAACACCATGTCCAATGAAGTGGTACTACTAACTGGTAAGTGGCGATAGTTCACGTTTTAGAATGTTAGGTTATAATCATGTTATAAATATTAACTCAGCACATTTTATATGACAGCCGGGGTTTGCGTTGAAGCAATATATTGCATTTTTTGTTCTTTGCATCGTCGCGCTGTAGGCGTTCGGCACCTACCCTCCCAAATATTGTTGTTGTACGCTGTTGCACTGATCGTGTACTTACGCTGTCAATACTTGCAACATAAATAATTACTTCGCCGGTAGCGAGCGGCCAAACAAATACTTCTGAGCACGCGCACATGCATGTGGCAGTGCGCGCCCCACGTATCGTGTTTTTCTGAAGTGGACTGGCTCTGTGACGTACGTATCAGTTTGTATAAGCTAAATTGAAATGTTCATTTACTGCAGGTACAGGTGCGGTCGATGTCGGCCAATGGGTAATGAGCTAGAATCTGTTTGCTGCTGCGAGGTACCAAAAGTTGCTGCCCATGTGCCAGAGGGGGCGTGATGCATAACGAGTCACCCGGGTTTTGAACATCTTTTGAACTTGTGTTTTTGTACAAATGTGCTATCATTGTAAGAAAAATGCAGAACTGCATACAAGTGCGTGACCAATTCTAACGGGAATGCATTGGTGACCAGGCACTTGCCATACTGCCAAGCGGGCCCTTTCGTCATGCATGCCCAGATTCCTCTCCGCCCTTTTGGTTGTGGTTTGTGCCATCACCAGCTAGTGTGCACAGTTTTATGTGCTCAAGGCGTGTTTTCAGTCAGCTTGCGGAGCCGGATATACTGCAGCAAATGTAAAACAGCTAAAATTTCGATTCTTTGCTCAGCAGAACTGCAGCCAGTATTACACCGGTCACTTTAGATAGTAATTTTTTTTATCGTGATTGGCTTATTTCGCAACATGTAGAAGGAACCAATCACGATCGGTGCAATCATGACTATGCTGGTGTGTCTCAATAAGCTTTACCATGTCGCAGTTGAATCCTATTGATGCACATTGGGTGTTTCCCCATTTTCGTTATAATAAACGGTTTGCATTTGACGTTTTACAAACCACCATACGCATGAGAGACCCTGTAGTGGAGGGCTCTTCAAATATCGAGCACCTGAGGTTCCTCAACGTGCACCTAACTTCAAGCACATGGGCCTCGTTTTGCCTACAACAATTCCGTTGTAGGCGAATAATGTGCTTCTCTTTAACTTTTTTTCCAAAAAGCTGACCCAACAGTAAGCTTAAGGCAAATTATGAATAAGTGCGCTGTTAGCGCACATAATTCAGTGCTATTTTATGCTTAGATCTATTTTATTGCTTGTATGCTCTTTTGCAGTATAGTTTGAAATAAATTATTTATTTGTGTCTACTTGTTTACGAGGACAATAAAATGATTTCACTTACCATGTTATTGCGTGTGCCTTCGCCAGTTGAGGCCCTGTTGGGTATTCTGGTGCAATTTTCTTACAAGAACGCGATAACGACGGTCAGATAGTGTCATTGCCTCCAGTTTCTTGCATCTAATTATTTCGTGCTGGCATGCGAGCGTAAAAAAAACCTGTAGAACCATAGCTCTGAAATCAATTCCAGCGCTATAGTGAGCTAGAACCAACGCCATCTGTCCTTGCAGTATTGTAGTTCAGCACAACGTCGCTACTAATTTTCATGGTGTTTTGATACAACAGTCCAAAGGTACAGTTTCCGTTCTCTAATGTGGTATAGGTTTTCGATGCAAGCGCCCTCACGCGCCAGACCGCGATAACAGTGCAAGTGTCAACTAAACAAAAAATAATCGGACAGTTTGTGAAAAAATGCAGTATCACATAATTGATTAATATATTATTATTGTATATTTATCTTTTTATTTCTTTATAGATATGGTACCAAATCTTAGTAGGGTGGGTATATATAGAAAATGTAGAAGCATTTTAACACATTCATGTTCATAATGATTACAAGCATTACTCTAACATACGTGAAGAATTGCACAAATAGTGCAAGTGAACCCATGAAATATAGAAACATAGACTCGTAACATATTCAAACATTTTTCAAACATTGTTAAGCAATTTTTATCAAATTTTAGGCATTAACATTCACCCAGTCTGTTGTTTTGAAAAAAAAAGAATATTCATAACTGTTACTTCTTGCATTGGTTGTATTCAAGTGCAGCGAGTGTAAAACGTCATGAAAATGAGAGTCGTGCACAATGGACGTGACCATAGGTCGGCAGGGTCACTCACGAGTCAACTCACTCAGACTAAGATCCAGCCGAGAGTTTGAGTTTGAGTGAGCCCTGATGAGTAATATTTGGATGAGTTTATATCCGAGTGAGTTTTTTTAAAGAAAATTTTCTTGGGTTGGGCTCATAAAACATTTCAGAAAGTCTGAGTGAGTCCAAAGTGAGATACATATCTCTTGAGTGAGTCTGAGTGCGTTCCATTTGTTTGCCCGACCTATCAACATGACTGATCTTGAGAGATTGTTCATGTCCTGTGAGGTTTGGGTAATAAATGACTGATTATATGTGTGCATTGAGCATTGCATGATTCCCACATTTTAGGGAGAAAGAGTGGAGATGCACGATGGAGAGATATTGTGGTTGTGATGCAGGGTGCGACTGTGACATATTTCATGAAAAAGACGTATGTCGGTGAAAAGACGACAGATGAGTGACAAAAGATCTAGAATATTTCACAGAAGTGATACTTGAGCTACACCAGTAGCTTGCAAAGATGAAGCGGGCAGAATAATAGTGGACTAGTTCAAGAGCAGATGTACTTAGAGTAGGGGACAGGTCCCAAATGAATGGGGTATACTTTAGTTCACATCGTAATAAAATTTTGCAAACGAGATGGCAAACCATTATAATGGGTATCTACTGTCACAAAACTTGGGTAAACCCCACAAAAGGCCACTGGTATATTTACAGTGCAGAAGGCAACAACTATTTCAGGAAATGGCTGCGAAGCCCTTGGGCCATCTCCAGAGCACCGACTCCTTGTCAAAGACTGATACCGCGGGTGAAGAACTGAGGACCATGAGGAAAAGAGTAACACCAAACTCTCTACTACCTTCATACAGCCAACTTCTGCCTAGATCCAGTAATAGGCTTAATACCAACCAACTTTGTGCAAGCTTACAGACGTGTTCTTTACAATTTTTTTTTCAGAACAATCTAGCCAGTCCCTGCAAAAGAACAGCATTGCGGACCAAGATTGTCGAATGATAGCACCATCTACCTCAGGGAGCACGTTGTGCTTGTGTTCTGCATTTCAGGGCCCCCACACTACATCAATGGTTTGCTGCCAAGGGAGAGCAGGTGAGGTTTGGAGCAGCACGCGTACGTCAGTTCATTCAAAGCTCCTGAAAAAGAAGGTACACTGGTCTCGCCGACTGACGAAAGAATAATACTCATGGCTCTTCCTCGAAACATCACTCTTTATTAGACATTGAACGAAATTGTTTATTACAAGCATCTGATTACACTTTATATAAAAGCAATGAAAGTCTTGGGTACCGAATACACAAAGTGAAGCGTGGTCTTAGATAAAAATAGTATGAACAAAAACGTCAAATAAAAAATTTAAGATGAATGATATTCGCAAGCAAAAGTTACACAACAGATCCTTAATAAGGGGACCACGTTCAGTTTCTGAAACACAATCATTTCACAGTCCAGTGCGCTGTAGAAACCGGCCAACCCGAGTGTCAGGCTGCGCAAAGTGCCCTTGGTTTTGGCCAGGAAATCGGAAATTCCTGGCGACGTCTTTGAGCCAGCTATGGTGCACAGCGATGTGCCGACGGTGAGCTCGGTCAGGGTGTCGTCGTCCATGAGCAGACTGATCAGCATGGTCACTTTGGGGTCTCTAAAGTTGAGGTCGGCAAGGGTTACAACCACAGAACAATAATAAAAGAACAAGAGAACCAGTGTGAAATATGGGTGAAGTTGAATCCTATAATATAAAGACACAAATTATACACAAAAAAGACACCCATAAAAATGGGTAGTAGGACGTGAAAACAAACAAACAAAACACCAAAAAGCTAGTAATTTCGAAAAAAAACGCAATTCTGATAACATCCACAAATACCTGGATTTACCTTTGGCAACACGTTAGGCAGATACATGGAGCCTTTCATGCACAACACTAGCTTTGTTTAAGTAACATGAAATGTCTGTACAAAGTGTTGTAGCTGTGACCGTAAATATATTAAATACATTGGTCCATAAATAAAGTGGAATTCGTTAAACTCTACTGGAATGGCTTTGCTTGTAGAATACAGTAATGCGAGCACAAATTCAAAGAGGAAGATAGATAGCAAATAATGTTACACTAATTGTTGATCCATACGTTATTCATAATACTTGACGTAACGTCTTCCCCACAGAAATCTACACACTGCTAAAGGTCATATTGTAAACGCTCGCAATCAACACTTTTTATAACTTGTAGTAGGTGAGTAAATATGACCCAAACTACCTGCTCACTTTTATTGGGGCAGATTTTTGCTATAAGCATTCTGGAAACGTTAATCTTCCCTTAAATACGACGCATGCTCACGAGATGCACTAACTGCAAGTACAAGCGATGCGTACAGATGTAAGCTTTCGCGTACGCCGCTCACGAGAACCCCCACAAAAAGATGTAAGCAAAACTTGGTGTAAGCAAAACTTGCTGCAGTTATGGGCTCGGCTGATTAGTTTACATGGTCTCGTTCAACCACATACGCGGCGTCCAAACGTCGAGAGTCTAAATACAGGTTTCTAGGGGCGTGCACGAATAAACAATCAGAAGAAGAAAGCAAGCAAGAGATCGACCGAGAAAAAACGCACATTATCACCACGTAAACCAATACAAACTTCTATGAGCTGCAATTAAGTAGTAATACAACTGATAGGATTTCAAAATCACGATATGATTCTGAGAGGGGATGTAGTCGATTATTACGGAAAATTAAACCTTGTGAGGCTGTTTAAGGTGCACATTAATCGAAGTACACTAGTCTCGAGCATTTTCGCCTCCACCATGGTTGCGGCAACCACGGCCGCGGTACTCGTTCCCGCGACCGGCGGGTCAGCAATCAAGCACCATAACCAATAGACCACCGTGGGGGGCTGTGAGCTGCACGTCCAATGAGTCAAGAGAATAACAAAAACTTCAACGCTCTCACCACCAGCTGACGTTGCCTCGGCCAGGAAGTTGTGGCGGGCCTTGTACTGGCCAGCAGAGATGGTCGAGCTCTCCCTCGCAGGGCGAGACGCCAACGGCGGCGTTGAAGATGGCGGTCGCCTGTCGGCGTTCGCTGGCTGTTGTCCCATCTGTCCATGCCGCGGGGGCCTCGTCTCCGCTGCCGCCGTAAGCCACCGTAGAACTCGATCGACGTATGGTTCCCTTTTCTCCGGGAGCTGTGACCTCGCGCAAGCCGTCGAGTCGAGGGTACCGCCAGGAAAGTCTCACGATGGCCTGTGTAAGGCTACGCTGTCTCGCTTCTGGTCCGCTGCTTTCTTATATGACATACTCCACAAACGTGGTCCAATCGCAGCCCACCACGCCTTCAGAACACCACGAGGCCAGTTTTCATTCGACTATCCAGTACACCATGTGACCCGATAGCCGCTATGCCGCGATGATGATGACAATGTTCCTTCATATATGGCTCATATACCTACTCTGGAGGGTTAGCCGAGATATTAAAATTGCATTCCGACGTATCATAACAAAGTTTTCAAATCACTAATCCACGGGAAACGATAACAAAGTACAAATATTTTGCCGCACTTCATCTTCGCCGTTCTATTCTTTTTTTTATTTCACTTAAGTCTCTACCTCGCGTCGTCGCTTCAGCACTTCTTTTTCTTCACTCGGCACAGGCTCCTCGTGGGTACGTCGCGGTTTGGCTAAGGCTAACTTTGATTGTTCGTTACCAAATAGTCGCATCATGATATCTGTGACTGATTGTCTTTTTATGTGGGTACGTCACATCAATGGTATTTTTATACAGGATTGCTAAGTATACTAGAGCAAAGCAGCCTTCATTTTTGTACTGCAAGCGTTAATTTACAAGCCACTGCTTGATCCTCAATTAAGGCGAATACAAAAGTAATTTCATGTGATGTGAAATAACTGTGTAAATCAGTAAACGAAGTGAACCTCACGAGCAGCTTTCATTGTCCTCATGTCGACCTTGAGAAGGATTGCCGTCGTCCGTGAAAACACCACCACAACATTCGCCAGTTCATGTGGTTTGAGCTTCCTCTCACACAGGAGACTTCCAATTTATGCTTCTGTATGGCTAGCATAAAGCGCCGATGTTATAGTAGGGGGGGGGTAGTGATTTTTGAATGAGTGAAAGGAAGATAAAAGTGAGCCCGTAACTGTCTCTCTGAGGGAACACACCTCATCAGTAGCTCACGAGGCATGGGGGTCATGAGGGATTAAAATGATAGGGAGAAATAAAGGTATAGAGATAGAGAGGGGCGGAGGGACAGAGAGACCACATACGCAAATAAGAACAAATTAGGAAAGGTGGACGTTGTCGCAGGAATGTGAGGACGGGGCACCACTCAGCGAGAGCTCTCTTCGGCGTCAGGAGATGGCGTAGGGCGAACCAGTCGGCCAGAGCTGCGCTGTCCTCGGAGATCGCGGGGCACAACCGGTCGGCACGAAATCCAATGAGCGAATCCCGCCGACATTATACAACGCCTCTCCTTGTGTTCATGCGTTTCGTTTCGTTCGTTGTTACGACGGGATCATTGGCACAGGGGAGGACGAAAGAGGTCACAGAAGGAACCCATATATGACATTGTTGCCGTATGGGCACCTCTATTATGTTGCAATTCCATTTCGCTGATTTAGGGCTTGCTGAAATTCAATTCCTCTTATTTCCTCGGTATGAAATACTTAGCTCATTTACGTCCGGGAATGACCGTGCAGTTCTAATCCATTCTTGTAAATACTCGCAGCAGTAAATGCATCTTGATGTTTTTTTTAGCTTATAATTTACGCACCCATAAAGCTCGTGTCACGAGTTGCAATAAAATGTGCGCAAAATACGTTCTCATAAGGCCGAAGGATAGTAGCTTTTGTGAACGGCCCCCGTTTCTTGGCCCCGCTTAGACGCGTGGAAGGACATTTAACTTTGGCGGGCTTCCTGAGGGTCCAGTAAGCGACAGCGCAGCGAACGCTTTAGGCCCGTCAGCTCACCTCGAGCCTTCTGCACCCGCTCGGCCAACGCATTACCTGAAAAGGCATGTTTTGCTGTCTGGGCTGCCTAGAAAGATCGTTCTCTTGTACATTGTTGGAGTCTTCGGAATGCACCTTACAAGGCACGGAGTGCCGGAGTAACCGGAGTGCCTTTCGAGTGTTCTTTCCCTTCGCACCACGAACTTGCCGGTGACACGGCCGCCTCGACGAGTCATCCTTGAACCTTGTCAAACCGGAGGAATCTACACTGCGCGCTAGTTCAAGCTCAACACACCGTGGCAGTTGTGCCGTGCTTTTTGTGTGTACTTCCGCCTGACGATCGGTGTGCGCCTTTCCCCCTTTCCTGCAAGGCGTTGTGGCTGTCTGCCTCTGCTCGCTCGCTGGATTCTACGCCCCGCTGCGGTGGTCTAGTGGCTAAGGTACTCGGCTGCTGACCCGCAGGGCACGGGTTCGAATCTCGGCTGCGGCGGCTGCATTTCTGATGGAGGCGGAAATGTTGTAGGCCCGTGTGCTCAGATTTGGGCGCACGTTAAAGAACCCCAGGTGGTCTAAATTTCCGGAGCCCTCCACTACGGCGTCTCTCATAATCATATAGTGGTTTTGGGACGTTAAACCCCACATATCAATCAATCAATCGCTGGATTCTGCGCCCACCGGTTGTGCCCCTGCGATCTCCGACGAGAGCTCAGCTCTGGCTGACCGGCTCAACCTCCATCTCCTGACGCCGTTAAGCTCTCGCTGAATGGTGCCTCGTCCTTCGACTCCTTCGACAAGTGGTGCCCCGTCCTCGGACTCTTTAGACAATCATGTCGGCGATTCGTGCTGACATGATTTAGAAACTAAGCGCTACTGCTATCACGATATCATTGCTGGGCACTTCTTTAATATACAATGTCTGCACACGAAATAACGTGTCGTGGTGTTTCTCGCGGCTTAAAATTTTGTGAGATTTTTTGGCAAGAATCTCGGCTACGAGTGCTTTAAGTTGGCTCGGCGACGAGATATATTCTCAAGTTCTCTGAAAATCCAGTCAGTTACTTTTAATGACCAGCTGTTCTTCCAATGCGCTACATGCCCGTCCCATGTACATCTCCTCTTCTTGATTTCAGCTATGATGTCTTTTACCCCGGTTTGCTGCCTGGTCCACTCTGCTTTCTTCTTGTCTCTTAAGGTTACACCTATCATTTTCCTTTCTATCGCTCACTGCGTCGCCCTCAATTTGAGCTGAACCCTCTTTGTAAGTCTCCAGGTTTATTTATTTCAGAAGTACTGCCAGCCTCACACATGAGGCCTTAGGCAGGGGTGGGTGATACAATAAAGGAAACAGATATAATGATACAACAGGAAAGAAAACACGTCACGCAGAGCTACAGCATCAAGAACTGGTGCATCAAAGTAAAACGCCAATACTTACACAATTGTAGTGGTTTACGCGTACACGTACAGAAAGAAGAAAACGTAAAAAAAAGAACCTATGACAACAAATATCTGTTCATACACAACTAAAAAAGAGACATCATATAATGATTCAAGAATCGGCAACATATCAAAAATACAACGCATTGATAGGAAAAAAGTGACAGAAAGTAGAACTTAAATGGAAGCCTGTTCAGGACGTGCGGTGGAATAATAGAGGGCGAAGCGCAAAGAAAGATCAAACTCAAGTGGGTTGCTGGTGTTTTAAGTTTTCCCATGAACGAGTGAACGGTTTCGCAGTTCACTAGATTGGCAGAAAGAGCATTCCAATTAGTGACAGTGCGCGGAAAAAATGAGTTTTTAAAGTAGTTTGTTTTACAGGAATATTCCTTCAGTTTTTTTTTGATGCTTGGAACGAGTTGATCGGCGGTAACCATTTTTATGCACGCGTGCTCTTCTATGCGTAGCTTGTCGTGGTAAAGTAGAAACATGTACTTCAATCGATCGTGTTGCCGTCTTGCCTGCAATGTATCCAGGTCAGCTTTTTGTAACAGTTCATTGGGTGACGTAAGAGCACTGTAGCGATTGTATACAAATCGGATTGATTTTCTTTCAATCATTTCAAGTGTTTTATTATTTACTTGGCTATGAGGGTCCCAAACCACACATGAGTACTCGAGGATCAGACGAATAAAAGTTTTATACGCAATAATTTCAACTTCGGGGTAGATTTGCGCAAGAAACGTCTTAGAAATGCTAGTTTCGGTAAAGCTTTCTTTTCAATGTAGGCAACATGCTCATTCCACTTAAAATCAGCACTTAATACAACCCCCAAATATTTATAGGTTTTAACAAACGATAGTTTTTGACCATTGATCGAATATGAGTATTTCAAAGGAAGCCGCTTGCGCGTACCGGTCATAGCTACCGTTTTCTTTTCATTGATCTTCATTTGCAACCCTGCACACCAAGAAGATATTTTCGTTAACGCTGCGTTTAAAAGAACCTGGTCGTCTGCACTATGTCTTTCCTGATAAAGAATGCAATCATCTGCAAATAACTTAATAAAAACCGGGGTATCATTGGCAATGTCGTCTATAAAAATTAAAACAAAGAAGTGGCCCAAGCACTGAGCCCTGAGGTATTCCCGATTTCACCGGTCGTGAATCAGACTGGACGTTATCTATAAAAACTATTTGATTTCGATAAGAAAGGTAGGCCTCAATCCATGACTTAATGTACGGTTCTTTAGCATAGGTTTAAGTTTCGCGAGAAGTTTTGGGTGCGACACGCGATCAAGTGATTTTTCGAAGTCTAGGAAAATCATGTCAATCTGGCCTTGCCTATTTAGAATCTATTTGGGTATAGGGATAATTTCTCCGAATTTCCAGCCATATGGAAGCGTGCGCTGCGACAGTGACTTCTGAAAAATGATGCAAAAAAACTTCAAGCACCATTCAGCATACCTCACAAGGAACGCGTTAGGTATGCTATCAATACCAGGCGTCTTTTGGGGATCTATGTTAAGAAGCAGAGACAAGATTCCTTCCTCATATATGCAAGGTCACTTATTGGTGGGGTATCATGAAGCGTTTTTGAACATGGCCTTCTCTCATCGTCATCAGTAAACACTAAACAAAAAAAAACGTGTTAAATGATTCTGCGATAGTTTCTTTGTTAGTTACGATAGTCCCATTTACACATATATTATGAAAACGCTTTTTTGGGAGCAAAATGCTGCCGGAATTTCGCTGGGGATGACAGCAAGAATTACCCCAGCCAAACAGGGGTAATTCAGGATGGATGGATAAATGGATGGATATGGCTAAATTCTTTAGATCGGGCGGTGGCTAGCGCCACCAAGCCGTAATATTAATGAACCAAAAACTATATTTAGTTCTTTTTTCCTTAAAAAGTGAGTTTGAGGATTCGTACTTTGCAGTGAAGAGTTTAATTTTCACTCGTGCCTTGACTTTAGCCACCAATCAGATAACCTCCTTCAAGTTAAGTCTACCCGCTTAAAGACTATTTTGCCCTCCCGGTCCCTAAACACCAGTGCTTTGAAAAACTCTGTGCCATCATCCTGAACTAAAGGGTGAAGCCCTTTACAGAACTTCATCAAGTGTTCGGCAGTTTCTCCTTCCTCTCCACACGCACTACATACTGTGTCTACCCCTTCGTATTTGGCCCGATATGTCTTGTTTCGCAGTACTCCCGTCCTGGCCTCAAACAGTAGAGAACTACCCTGAGTATTATCATAGATCCTTTCCTTGGCAATTTCCTCCTTAAAAGTTCGCTAGAACCCCAGTGCAGGCTTCTTAATCATGCCCATTCTTCACATGTCGGTTTCTGTTTCCTTCACTGTCTTCTTAACCGATAGTTCTTTTTGGTTTGGCCACCTGCTGTTTTCTAAGTATTTACCAGTCAACTTCCTGGTTCGCTTCCTCCATTTTGTATCGACATTCTTCATGTACAAGTAGCTGAAAACCTTCCTAGCCCAACTCTCCTCCCCCATTTCTCTCAATCGCTTCTCAAATTTTATCTTGCTGCTAGCTTTCCTGCCCTCAAATGATGTCCATCTCATATCACCTTGTACTCCCTGATTTGGTGTATTCCCGTGAGCTCCTAAAGCAAGCCTACCTATTCCACGTTACTTAATTTCTAATCTTGCTTGAACTTCTGATCTCATGCACAAGACCGCATTGCCGAACGTCAGCCCAGGAACCATGACCCCTTTCCATATTCCTCTCACAACATCGTACCTATTGTAATTCCACAGTGCCCTATTTTTCATCACTGCTGCATTCCTGTTACCTTTAGTCGTCACGTATATTTCGTGTTCCCTCAGGTACTCGGTCCCATTGCTTATCCATACGCCCAGATATTTGTATTTATCTGTTATCTCTAGCGTGACCTCCTGTATTCTAAGCTCACTACCTTCGTTGTCATTGAAAATTATGACTGCTGATTTTTTCTTACTGAATCCAAAGTCTAACCTATCTCCACCATTACCGCAGATGTCCATCAATCTTTGCAAATCGTCCTTGTTGTTGGCCATTAGCACTATATCATCTGCGTACATTAATGCTGGTAGTGCCTGATCAATAAGTTTTCCTTGTTTGACTAAAGAGAGGTTGAAGCCCAGTCCACTTCCCTCTAATTTTGCCTCTAATCCTTGTAGGTACATCATAAATAATAAGGGTGACAGGGGGCACCCCTGCCTAAGCCCCCGTTTTACCTCTGCAGGCTTGGATACCTGTTTTTCCCACTTTATGACTACCTTTTTACCTTTATAGATACCCTTTAAAAGATTAGTGACTACATGTTCCACGCCTAGTGTGTCCAGTATTCCCCACAATTCCTCTTGAACCACGCTATCATACGCTCCCTTGATATCCAAAAATGCTAGCCACAGGGGCCTGTTTTCCTTTTCTGCTATTTCGATGCACTGCGCCAGTGAGAACAGATTGTCTTCCAACCTCCTGTGTTTCCGAAACCCATTCTGCAGTTCCCCTAGCACCCCCTCAACCTCTATCCATGCCTGCAGTCTTTCCTTTATAATCTGCATCGCCAGCCTGTAGACCACTGATGTAACTGCTATAGGACGGTAGTTGCTTATGCCAGCTTTGTCCCCCTTTCCTTTATAGATCATGCTCATCCTGCTAAGTTTCCATCCGTCGGGAACTTCACCATCGATTATTATTTTGCTCACTGCCTCTCTCAAAGCCTGCTTAGACTTCGGACCTAATGTCTTTATCAGCCTAATTGGAATGCCATCTGGGCCTGTTGATGTACTTCTAGGAACCCTTTTCTCAGCCCTTTCCCACTCTCGTTGTGAAAATGAAGCCATTGCACCACTTGCTTCGTCCTTGTCTATTGTAGTGCATAAAGTACTTCTTTGTTGAAATTTTTCTGTCTCCCTTGTTCTTATATATTCAATAGCTGCGTCCCCTTCTAGCCTAGCACCTTGGGCGATAGTTATAAAACTCTGCTCTAGGCTCGTCTCATTTCTTAGGGAGTTTTGATGGTTCCAAAATTTCGCAGCTGCCTTTCTATCTTTTTTATGTACTTCTGCCAGCCCCTGAGCTCCCTTTCTTCTAATCTTTTCATTGATCAGAAAGGATGCATCCCTTCTACAGCTTAGAACGTTTTCCCATTTTGTTTCAACATCTGTCGGTTCACCCCGCTGCTTAGCATGTCTGTGTTCCCTAGAGGCTTCCTGACGTTTTGCTATGGCTCTCTTAACTTCCTCATCCCACCAACTTTTGGGTTTGTGTCTTTTTTTCCGGGGTGACTTGTCACGCGCCTTAGCAAGCTCTAGCTGAAAGAGTCTAATTAGATTCGTGTATGTCCACACTATCTTATTATCCTCCGTGATTATTTCTCAATTCGTTTAGTGGCTATTTCAATTTGCCTTTCTGGATAAATAATTTTCTGTAGTTGCTCATCTGGTCTCCTTCCCACTTTCACTGCTCTTCTAAAACTTAGCTTGATACGTTTGTGATCACTACCTAGACTTCTGGAGCCACCTTCATCTATGTGCATTCCCCTGAGCTTATCATACATCCTATGTGACATCAGCTCATAATCTATCGTCGACTGCTGTCTTCCTACATCCCATGTTATTTGCCCTTCACCCTTCTCGGTACTGTTGCAAATGATCAAATCAAGCCTTTCACACATATCCATGATCGTTTTGCCTGTCGGGTCGGTATACCCATCTATATCTTCTATGTGCGCATTCATGTCTCCTAGTATAATTATCTCGCACTCTTTTCCTAACTCCTGAATGTCCTTTGATATACACTCTACCATTGCCTGGTTTTCCTCTCTGGCCTTTGCTCCCGTCCACAAGTACACGAAACCAAGGAGTGTCATTTGACCTGCCACTTTCCCTTTTAGCCATAAATGTTCCTTTCACTCCTGCTTGACCCTTTGCCAGTCTTTACTTTTATGAATGAATGCCCCAATACCATCCCCATTTCTGCTGCCTTCTATTACAATATTCTCACGCGTAGTCCGGATTTTTCGGAGGTTGTTCCATGTCCCTGAGATGTGTTTCTACAAAACCGTATACCATCGGCCTCTCTTCCCTTAGCTGTTCTTCTATCTCTTCCCACTTCAGCCTGTTCCTACCACCCTGCATGTTAATATACCCTATGTCTGAAATGGCTCGGCGCTCGAGGCTGCGTCTATTTATGCCCCGGACTCTACCTATCTTAGATATTGGAGCCACTTTGGAATCATATCTGTCCATACCACCTGTCAAAGAGTCTCTCTGGTTGTTTTCCTCGTTACTAGCTATCCTGCACCCCAAAGGGCTCGCTTGCCCCCCCCCCCCTCCAAAAAAAAAGCTACTGCGCGTCCTGAAAGTCGCCAACCCACCTCATGACCTAGCCGCCCATCGAAGCGAATTCTGTCTCGTTGAAAACCACCCCACCTATGCACCTCTCTGTTCATTCCCACCACCTCAAAGCCCTTCTCTCGACACATCCGCCATATCTCTTGGTTTGCGTTGACAACCGCTCTTTGCAGGTTGCGATCACGCACCGGTACCTCCGGTATCGTGCATATCACTACCTGTACCTTATGAGAAGTGGCGTGCATGTCATCGACGCCTTTCGCCAGTGTCGCTGCTAGTCCTGCTGTATCTTCATTTAAGACATCGTTTAAACCGCCTGAAATTATCACGAGGGTTCGTCTATCAGCTGTAGTTTTGAGTTTTGCGCTCGCTTGCCTCATGACTGCTTCAAGCTTGCTGGGGTAACTCGAGCGCCCCCTGCACGGCGAAGTTCAGAATCCGAGCCGGCGCAGGCAGCTCTGTAGACCGCCGCTAGCTGGGCAGGTCACAAGTACAGTAGGTCGTGGTTGTGGAACACGCAGCACAGTTATTTCTTTTCTAATGAGCAGAGAACAAAATTTGTACTTTGTAAAACACCTTACAAATTCTTCGCTTAAAAGTTTTTGCAAAGAAAGGGAAGACGATTGCAGTTTACAACTAAGCTTTGGGACTTCCGGCACACGGCGAACGTTGTCTGCTTGGATCCCACACGCTCCATGTTGACGTGAGCTGCGCAACGAGTGAGCTCCACGCGGTTGTTGTAACACCACAGAACACTTTACACTGGTGAATTCATGAATCACCCTTTCCTCGTTGTGAGCTGCCAGTCCGTTGATTAGCGACTAGTGAAGATGCGACACCGTGCGCCTGGGAAAGGCAGCCGGTGCACCGAGTGGCTGCAGCGCATCTGATTTCCCGTATCAGATCGGCGGAGGAATTTACGCGTATGCGGTCGCCACTTTAAGCTGGAAGACTACGAACGCGATTCCGTGCTTGTGCGGCGATGTGAAGAGGCATCCGCTCAAATCCTACGCACTGTCGTCTTTATTCCTTCCTGGTGAAAAGGTAAGTTCACGGTCGATCGGGATCGTGCGACACGCACTGAAAACACGGTTCGCACGTGTGCAACCAGAAAATTCTATGTAACCTCGTTAATTATAATTATAACGACTGTGTCTCTTCAATGTAATGTGGTCCGCTTCGCAATAATTATATACACGCTGAACAACTTTCGCTAGTTCGGGATTTGCAGAACCGATTATAAAATGACTGGCTGCCTCTTTGCACTATTGTATACGGCGTAGGGCCAGTTGTAAAATGCAGGTTCAAATCTATGGCATGCATGTTATACATGATGAGCTCAAAGAAAGCCCCGCAATAGTGCAACACGTGTTCGACGGCGTTGATAGGCTACGACCTGTTTGCTCGTGTTGTATTCATGCCGAATAGCAATAGCACGGCGTGCTAGAAAATCGGGCAAGGTTCCATTTGGCGTTGCATAAGTGGTTGCCAGACCGGAAGGGTGGTTGTTGCCAGATTGCCGCTAAATTTGGCAGAAAATTTTTCTTCTGTAGTTGTGGCTTTTCCGTAAGAGTTTGGTGCTATCCGCGGTGCACTTCTTGGCTGAAAACTTTTCTCCTGTAGTTGTGGCTTCTCCGTAAGAGTTTGGTGCTATCTGCGTTGAATTTCGCGAGTGCATGAGCGACGCTGGCCGTTTTAGTTAACGGAATGGACCGAGCCTAGCAGAAGTCGAGCGCGGCGCTGCTGCGCAATTAAGAGGCCGTTTTAATTCCGTTTTAATTAACGGAATGAACCGCACAATACAGAATTAGTTTTCTTTACGGAATGTACCGCGCCTAGCAGAAGTCGAGCGCGGCGCTGCCGTGCTATTAAGAGGCCGTTTCAATTCCGTATTAATTAACGGAAGGAACCGAGCCTAGCAGAAGTCGAGCGCGGCGCTGCTGCGCAATTAAGAGGCCGTTTTAATTAACGAAATGAACCTCCCATTACAGAAGTCGAGGCGCGTTCCCTTGCTGTGTGCGCAGCTGTGCGATTAAGACATCGCGTCTATGTATTAGGGATTACGGGGAAAACTGATTAGAGTCGCAGGAAGGGATGCGCTGCCCCCCTTCCCCCTTACTTTTCTTTTTTTTTCTCTCAGCTGTTCGTGTCGCGTCGACCGCGCGCTACGACGGGGGACGCTACGCTTCCCCTAGCTGTGTCAGCACAAGACACATCGTTCGGACTCGTATATACATGTGATGAATAAGCGTTCCAAGGCTGGTTATTCGGAGTACGTCGGATATGCTACAGCTATGTACGCCTGGAAGGCTTCTTTATCGAAGCAGATGGAGTGAACTCAGCGCGACTTGCGCGTACCTGTAAATGGGACCCAGCCGACGAGCCGCCGTCGCTTACAGGGCCCCACCCACAATAAGCACAAATTGTTTCTGAGCTCAAGAGCGCAGTATAAAACAATAGGGTGGGTACATAAGAATAAAATGGCATAATATGTCTCACTACACGCTCATCACTCACGATATGGCAGGGATCCCTAAACAGGATATCAGCGAGCGATCACCTCCATTAATCGAAGAAAAAGGTCTTTCACGTTGAGACGTGCAACGACCAAGTACGTCTCGAGAGGCAAAAAAAAAAAAGCTTTGCCCCTGTCTACCCAGCATTGTGAGTGTCCCGCGGAGCTGGGACAGCTAGCTGTTTCCTGCAACCATTGTACCTGAAGTGTGAATCTGCTCGTTTTTTTTTTTTGCCGGGGCGATTGTACGTGACGACTTACTGCATCCTGGGTCACCATAATTAAGCTGAGGTCCTTGCGAATTCCCCATCACTCGGATGTCGGCGGCCGCTTCTGTGCTGTTCCCTACTGTCTGCAGGTCGAACTGTCGCTCGAAGAGATGGCATCTTCGACAGTCCAATAACGCGACGGCTCCTGAAATGGTGACAATGTACTTTGCACAACTAACGTTACGACATTTCATAGGGATCACGATCCTAAAGCTTAGGGATTGCGACCGAGATAGGGAGCACCAAATAAGGAAATTTAAGAGGTTTACGTGAGCAAGTTTGGCCATGTGTCGACGCCCAATGCACCGAGATGGAGTACGTGCCCTAGGTGATGTACTGTTTACGTGATACGTGGGTCACATCACGTAGCATCACGTAACGTCGTTCGCACTCGCGCTCAAGTCACCATTGCTGTGGAGAAGGAGGGGCACAGAAGTGGAGTACGTGACGTAGGTGTTGTACGATTCGAGGCGTCTTCGCCTATCCCGCTTTTTCACACATATGCTCGCGTCGCGTCGGCGCTGTGACCCACCCCCTCTTTCTCCGCAGACGCTCGCGTCGCTTCGGGTCGGCGCCATGTTAGCCAACGTTCGAGGTCCGAAAAGGCTTTTTTATGTTTTTTTTATTCCAGGCGTCTTTGCCCCCCCCCCCCTCTTTCTCCGCAGACACTCGCGTCGCGTCAGGTCGGCGCCATGTCAGCCAACGTTCGAGGTCCGAAAAGGCTTTTTTATGTTTTTTTTTTTGTTCCAGGCGTCTTTGCCCGTCCCGTCTTTCCCCGCAGGTGCTCGCGTGGTGTTAGGGCCGTGGCCCATCCACTCTTTCTCCACAGATGCTCGCGCCACGTCGGCGCCGTGACGCACCCCCTCTTTCCCTGCTGATGCTGCATCACGTAGGCGCCCTGTCAAGGTTAGAGCGCTCCATCCCTCTTTCACATCATGACCCTTATAAAATGCCGTAACGTTAGCCATGCAAGCTACACTGTTACCAAATCAGGAAGCGTCTCGTCATGGCCACGCCACAGATAGACCCCAGCATTGTCGAAATCGCCGACATCATAAGGTACCCTGCCGCGGAAGAGGCCTTCCTTCGTGAAATCGGATTGTCGCCTGCGCTATCGCTTCGACCGGCAGTTCGACCTCAGGCAGCCGAAACAACAATGGGGCGGCCACCGACATCCGAGTACTGGGGTATTTGCAAGGATCTCTGCTTTAATCCAGGTGAGCCAGGATGCGGTGAAGAAGTCGTGACGTACAATCGCCCGGGAAAGAAAGGAAGCAGACCCACGTTCAGGTGCAATGGTTGCAGGAAACAGCTCTCCCAGCTCCGCGGGACGCAGGCTCTGCAGGGTAGGCAGGGCCAAGGTTCCTGTTTTGCCTGTCAAGATGTACTTGGTCGTCCTAACGTAAAACTCTCTCGACGCGAATTAATATAGCTCACGTACGCCATGGTGAAAGGGTTCTCGTCAAGGAACACGAGAGAGCTTACAGAGTTTAAATTACAGAGTTTAAATTGAGCAACACCACGCGGACCGACTGGAGAAATTATATAAGAGAAGTAGCACTCGAAGAGCTGCGCGCACAGCCGGCGATGGGTGGAGTGGGTGAGGTCGTCCAAATCGACGAATGCTTGTTGAGGGGTCGGCGCAAGGCGAATCGAGGTCGCCTGCTGACTGGCGACAGTGTTCCTCCAAGGCGCCGCAACAATTACGGTGGCGTTTCGAACAAGGGCCCGTGGATTTTCGGCATGCTGCACGTGTCCACGAAGGAGTTGAGGCTGTTTCAAGTGGATAAAAGGGATGCTGCCACCCTTGGTTCACTGATAGCCAAACACATTCTTCCCGGGACGACGGTGTACAGCGACGAGTGGGCCGCGTACCAGCGCATACCCAGACTTGTGGATGCCAACGGAACACCACTAAACTTGGACTGGCACACCGTGAACCACAGTGTCAACTTCGTTGATCCTACGACAGGTGCCAACACGCAAAGGATTGAAAGGGTATGGCAAAAGGCCAAGCGCCGTCTCGTGCGCAACAGCAACAAGACGACTACCTCACTTATGCCGGCTCACCTCACCTGGCTTTGGTGGAAATCAATTAACGCACGTCCCAACGTGAAAGACCCTTTTCTTCGATTAATGGAGGTAATTGCTCGACGGTATCCAGTTTAATTATAATTAGTGCATTGTGAGACATTGTCATTTTATTCTTATGTTTATGTTTTAATATTATCTCATTTTATTCTTATGTTTTTATTATATTGTATTATTATTATTGTCACTATTATGTTTATTATGTCATTTTATTCTTATGTTTTCACTATATTGTATTATTATTGTTTTCACTATTATGTTTATTATGTCATTTTATTCTTATGTTTTCATTATGTTGTATTATTATTATTGTCAATATTATGTTTATATGTCATTTTATTCTTATGTTTTATTATTATGTCATTTTCTTCTTACGTTTTCATTATGTTGTATTATTATTATTGTCATTATTATGTTTATTATGTCATTTTATTCTTCTTGTATACTAAACTCTTGAGCTGAGAAACAATACACAATCATTATTTGAAATTTTGGTAGTTAGTGCTTATTGTGGGTGGGGCCCAGTAAGCGACGGCGGCTCGTCGGCTGGGTCCCATTTACAGGTACGTGCAAGTCGCGCTTAGTTCACTCCATCTGCTTCGATAAAGAAGCCTTCCAGGCGTACAGAGCTGTAGCATATCCGACGTACTCCGATTAACCAGCCTTGGAACGCTTATTCATCACATGTACGAGTCCGAACGATGTGTCTTGTGCTGACACAGCTAGGGAAAGCGTAGCGTCCCCCGTCGTAGCGCGCGGTCGACGCGACACGATCAGCTGAGAGATAAAAAAAGGAAAATTAAGGGGGAAGGGGGGCAGCACATCCCCTCCTGCGACTCTAATCAGTTTTCCCCGTAATCCCTAATACTGAGACGCGATATCTTAATCGCACAGCTGCGCACACAGCAAGAGAATGCGCCTCGACTTCTGTATTGGAAGTTTCATTCCGTTAATTAAGACGGCCTCTTAATTGCACGGCAGCACCGCGCTCGACTTTTGCTAGGCTCGGTTCCTTCTGTTAATTAAAACGGAATTGAAACGGCCTCTTAATTGCACGGCAGCGCCGCGCTCGACTTCTGCTAGGCTCGGTTCCTTCCGTTAATTAAAACGGAATTAAAACCGCCTCTTAATTGCACGGCAGCACCGCGCTCGACTTCTGCTAGGCGCGGTATATTCCATTAATTAAAACGGAATTGAAACGGCCTCTTAATTGCACGGCAGCACCGCGCTCGACTTCTGCTAGGCTCGGTTCCTTCCGTTAATTAAAAGGGAATGAAAACGGCCTCTTAATTGCACGGCAGCACCACGCTGGACTTTTGCTAGGCTCGGTTCCTTCCGTTAATTAAAACGGAATTGAAACGGCCTCTTAATTGCACGGCAGCGCCGCGCTCGACTTCTGCTAGGCGCGGTACATTCCGTAAAGAAAACGAATTCTGTAATGCGCGGTTCATTCCGTTAATTAAGATGGAATTAAAACGGCCTCTTAATTGCACAGCAGCGCCGCGCTCGACTTCTGCTAGGCTCGGTTCATTCCGTTAACTAAAACGGCCAGCGTCGCTCATGCACTCGCGAAATTCACCGCGGATAGCACCAAATTCTTGCGGAGAAGCCACAACTACAGGAGAAAAGTTTTCAGCCAAGAAATGCACCGCGGATAGCACCAAACTCTTATGGAGAAGCCATAACTACAGAAGAAAAATTTTTTGCCAAATTTAGCGGCAGTTTGGCAACAACCACCCCAAAGTCTGGCAACAAACTTATGCAACGCCAAATGGAACCTTGCCGAAAATGGTCTCGCAGTGCCGGCGTTCGAAGTACGTTGAAGCTTATGCTTCAACTGTAGCGCATATGCTTTATTTGTTCATTTGCCGGTGTGAATGCACTTTTGTGTATGTGTAAAGTAAAGGCAGCCTTGCAAGATAAAGCGTCCCGATTGATGGGTGGTTTAATTCGTCGACTGTGCTTGGGGAAATTCATTCAAAAAGATTATGGCTGCGTACGGGGAAAATTACAAGCATGCAGCTTTACGTTGCGGCATATCCTGCGGGAAAACGAAGAAGCCGATAAATATTTGCATTACAGTCTCCTAATTAATAAATTAATTGTTTAACTGCGATACTCCATTTGTTTAAGTTATAATGCATGATCACCAAATCAGAGCAGTGCAAGGAAATCATGGCTTCACATCTAGCAAGAACTTGGCAGCTCATCAATAAAAAAGAACTGCTAATTAGTAAAACTTCATGCAGAGTTAATGTGCTTATTCCATATGAGATGTGAAAAAAACAACGAAAAAGCCGAAGATAGTTTTTATACCAATACGATAAACTCTCCAGCCTCTTTGAGTACTATACAAGATTTCTTTGCAGCACGTTTTTAGTACACACACATAAAACAATTCGTGCTATGTATACGGAATTATTGCACATAAAATGTGTGAATGGAAATGCAAAGACAACACTTAAAACCATTGTCATCCATTGTGTTTGTGGTAAAAGAAATTGCTGCTTTTTTCAGCATCACACACTGCTCCAGAAAAGTGTCGGAGAGTGTGGCACAGTCTTGGAACGTTCTGCCAGCCAGGTTAGTCCTGCTCTGTTTCTGTACATTGGCACTGCACAAAAGTGGAATGTATATGTGTTGCATATCATTGCTGCATATTATGGAAAATAACTCAGTGACACATTTCTTATGCAGCTACACTCTGTGCAACTAGCTGATGCCAGGTAAGGCAGCTCGATTTCCAAGCTGTATCATAATATGTTTTCCACAGATGTAACATAATATGTTAATTCTCACCACCTCATATCCAGACAACTACACAAAAAACTGTGCGCAAGGCAACCAGAAGTTGCAACTCGGAAGACAGTGGAATGCCGGTCTGTTGGCAAGAGTACCTGAAGGTTGAAAAATGCACGTATGAGGCATAAAATATACAGTAGCTATTCAGTTACAGGATTCATACCTAAGCTCCTAAATAAAGAAAACTAGCAGGAAATAATGCGTGATGATAAACGATCGGGCATGACATCAATCGAAAAAGTTTTGTTTATTTGAGTGTTTCATAACCATCTCAGCTACGCAGGTGAACATGACCCTGAAGGTGCACGTTTCGGCCAATACACAGATAGCAGCTGCCTTCACCTCAAAATCGGCAGTGCAGACACAGTGTGGTGCTTCATCACATGAGCAGTAGTAGCAGCTTCAGCCGACGTTGCTTTAGTGCCACAGCTTCCAGCAGGTTTCAGGCCTCTCGGTGGCTCAACACCTGTATGAATGGATGAATCTTCCCCCGCTAAAAAAAAGCCAGCTGCTGAAACGTTTTTCCAAATGAATGGATCTTTTCCTGCCAAGGAAGAAAAGCCAGCTCTTGAAGTTGACGTCACATACTTGCCCTCATTCAGCTAGAGGTTTCTGCAGGTATTACAAGCGTTAGTCTTTTGTGGAATAACAATAAGGTTTAACTCTTTAACAATATCAGATGCTTAGCAATTTAGTGATCTTTAACATGTGATGAGCATGTAGCCACAAACTAGTTCACATACTAAAACCACCACTTGATCTAGTTATTCTCTGGGGTTGTGTCTGTCCTTTCATGTTTTGAACAAAGGAAACCAAGTCCCTTAGTTTCCTGAAACATTTCACCTCAGAGTAGTAGTGAGAATTTATTAAAAGGCAGAGAGGTCAGCCTGAGCTATTTCGCTCTAGAGTAGTTCATGACAGTTCACATATATTTTCTAGAACTTAATTGGTCCGTTCTGCAGTACATGCTCATTTTCCCCACCTGTCTGTTTCAAAACTATACGAATGTGAAGAGGCAGTTGTATTCCTGTGAAACGGCATGCATTACCGGGCAACCTGCAGATTTTATAATGATGTCAATAAGAGCTTGTACAATCAAATGCAGAGGCTGGTGGCTAGAAATTTTTCAGGAGTGGCCCACTTGTTGAGGGCCTTTAAAAACCCGTATTTTCATTGTTCGTGTTCGGTAGAACACATCCCCTCCATCCTAATTTCGAGGACGGTAGGGCAGGTCCCTAGCGCACCCTTAATTCTGGCCATGGGCCTCATTGAGGACCTGTATAAGAGACATGCACTGGAGAGCAATTGAAGAATCATGTGGATTATCTTATGACCCTTATTTCAAAGTAGGCACACTGGTTTCTCTTATGCCGCTTTGTCTCGTACATGAGTGTATCTTATGTAGGAGTTCAACTATATAAGCAGCATTTAGAAAGCCTCTTTATTGACATTACTTAGAAAAGAGGATTTCTTTGACAACAGCAACGAAGAATGTTGGTACTCAGTTGCAATTCATGATACTCTATAATACAGCAGTGTTTTTAGATGTTGCCACAATCACTAACGAGGCAACAAAGAGCACAGGAGACCACGTGCCCCTGCAGTGAGTACGCTTAGGTCAAGGGGTAAGACTAGTACAGCAATTATGCTGAAACCTATGCCTGGCTGAAACACAGCCCTGCCGATTGATTGATTGATATATGGTGTTTAACGTCCCAAAACCACCATATGATTATGAGAGACGCCGTAGTGGAGGGCGTTAAAAATTTCGACCACCTGGGGTTCTTTAACGTGCACCCAAATCTGAGCACTCGGGCCTACAACGTTTCCGCCTCCATTGGAAATGCAGCTGCTGCAGCCGGGATTCAAACCCGCGACCTGCGGGTCAGCAGCCGAGTACCTTAGTTGCTAGACCACCCAGGCGGGACAGCCCTCCCGAAAGCAGTAAGACCTATTTCACACAAAAGCACAGGCTGGTTCATGAACACTTTCTTTTATTACAAGCACGTGTTTTCAGATGTTCGCCAAATAAGAAGGGGTACACTGACACGTGTACAACTACATTCTGCACAGCATGTACAACCGACTGCCACCTACCAAAATCAGTATCACAGTGGACACAATTAAAGAGTAAAATGATTTTATGTGAGACTATTCACACATTATTTGTGTGTTAATACATCAATTTCTTTTGTATAAGACATTGCCAGTTACTTTATATAAGACTTCCAAACAATGCTAGACTTAGCTCATGGAGTGACTGTTTTGTCATAGCATACTTGTGCTGCGTTTCTGGCTATTATTAAAATGGAGTGCGCCAATTACGTTTTCTTAGTTGGTTACGAAGAGATGCACCTAAACGGTTCCTGCGATGGTTAACTGAAGCTGCATTAGCATTTCTGCTACAGCACAATGTAATAATAAGCACCGTAAATTGAGGTATCCAATTTGCAACATGACTGCTAAAAGCTACAAGCTTTCTGGCAGTGCTTTTGCTCCTGATCCTATTTAGAATGCAACTGTCACTAGTGCACAATTAAGCTGTAGCTATTTGTCAACAATATACTTGAATCATTCACTACAACAACATTACCTTTATCGGCTACTTAAATTTTCTCCAGTGCACCTATATTCAGTAAACACTAAGAAGTATTTAGAGAAATTAAGTTAATCGAGACCATAAGCAATAAAAAATTGTAGTATCTTTGGAGGTGAAGTAATGGCTTCAGATGAGTGGATGCTGGCACCTATTTGATATTCTAGTGCTCACTCTACTTATTGACCTCGGCAAATCCTCTGGAAGGTTGCCTGGAGTTAGCACTGATCTTTAGTTTTGTTGCAAGGTGAAATGCAAGGAGGGCAGACCATGTGGTTCAAGGACACTGGAAAGTCTCACTTTATTCGTGTCATTCTTAAAAAAAAAATAGGAGGCTATCTCGTATTGGGAAGATAGGGGTCAAAGGAAGCCTTGCGTTGGTGGGTCTGGCTTTTTTTTATATACTTTCTGTCACACTGTGCAATGCTCCCACATGCTAAGCAACACAACACATGCTGCAGGCAACATAATGATTGCGACTAAAACCTCTTCACAGTTACATTATAATTATTTTCATAACATTCCCTATACTTTCCTTGGCATAATTGTCAGTCAGTTCTCATTATTATTGTCTAACAAAGAAAACAAGCCCTTAAGTTTACCCTTATTTTTTTCATTAATCGCGAGGGTTTCATTCTGACAGACCTAATGCCATTGTGTACTATGCCAGGGAATATTAGTCAGCTGCCAGCCGTAAGAACATTACCTGTTGTATGATGCCTATAGGCAAAAAATGAGTGTCCCACACTCGCTGCAATGGCAACAGGCAGCGCTCACTGACACTACCACATTTAAATGCACATACATATCCCATAAAGTAGACAGGGAGGATGGCCGACATGGTAGCTCAGTTGGTAGAGTGTCGAATGCGTTATTCAAAGATTGCAGGTTCGGTCCCTGCCGATGGCAAGTTATATTTTCATCCACTTTTCTTCACCGTTACATTACAATTACTTTAATAACATCTCCTATACTTTTTTGGCATCATTGTTTGTTGCTTACCACTTATCTAATCAAGCCGTATTAATGAGAACTAACCAACAGTAGTGCGAAAGAAAGTATCGGAGATTTTATTAGTTGTAAATGTAATGTAAATGTGAAAAAATAAAGGTGTATGAAAAGATTGCTTTTCGTGAGCTGGGAGTGAAGTTGTGAACTTCGAATAACACATACTCTACTAACTGAGCTATCATGGCGGTCATTCCCTCGTCCGCTTTTCGGGGGACATATGTGCACTTAAATGAGGGTGCGTCTATGAGCCCCACCATGTGCTGTGCGACACCAACAGGCGGAAAAAGTGTTTCACAATCGCCGTCATGGTTGCTAGTTGTGCTGACTCCTGCTGCCACTTGTCAATGCACATATATACTGGATAAAGAGGATGAGGGAATAGCTGCCGTGTTAGCTTATTTGGTTGAGCATCGGGCGTGGTATGGGACAGTCGCAGGTTCAGTCCCAGCTCCTGGCAAGCAATTTTTTCGTCCACCCTAATTTCTTCTCATTTACGTTGCATTTACTATAATTAGTGTAGTACTTTTTTATGGCATTATACTTTTTTATGGCATTATGATAAGTTAGTTCTCATAAATATCATGTCTAGCAGAGAAAAATTAAGCCTAAAAATTTTCACTTTCTTCTTTCAACCAAGCCATGTGACTTGTTCATTGTGCAATACTGAGTAACACACAAGCACTATCATATTTTGAAGGGTCATTCATGTGCAGTATCTATCAAGACAAAAGCACTGGAGTTCTAACAATGGAAGAGCCTCTTCTCAGGGAACGAAAGTTCATTGTGTTAGAGAGCTTCCTTCATGTACTGCTCACTAACTGCTCCATATGTGGCCAAGCAGTTGGCAACCTGAACTTCAGCGTCATGGGGATTCTGGTCGTTGTAGAGGGGGTGTGCAAGCAACTGCAAAAGCTCCCGGTGGAGAAGCCAGCCGCTTGTTCGAGGGAGCGGAGCTGGAGCCGGCAACTTCCTCCTGGCCGCTGGCGTGCTCTACTAGGGTTGGGTGGTGGCTGCAACCATCTGATGCCTTGGTGCTCAAGTCATCATGGAGTGCGCCTTCTACAACTACCAGAGGGCCTACTTGCTCCCAGCAGTAAAACAGGTGCACTTATTGATCAACATCTAAATATAACTATAGCAAGACTTGTAGACATATTAGGCAGCGTGAACACAAATGCTTATACTTCTCTTGCATTACAAGTGAATCTTATTTTTTAAACAGAATTTCGCCATAGATTTACACATTGCAAAGCATTTGCTTCCTTCTGTATATCTTTGTCAATGTTATCTCAATTCAGAACTTGAAATCATTTCATATAAAACTAGCCCATCTGGTTTTATGGTTGCAATAGAAAAGAGAAGCTTAATATTTTTGCATGCTAATATATAAATCTAACAATCAATTATCTGGAAAAATTATAGTTTTGCAAACAGTTTTAGCATACCTCCTTATTTATCTTATTGTGTAATTCGAATACTCCTGATAGAACCGAGTTTGAGTTGACGAACTTGTACAGTGGTAAAAATGTAGCAGTGGTGGAATACTCGTGGGCATGTCGGCATGAAACATCATTGCTATTATACAAGGCCCTGGAAACTCGGCGCTAGTTTCAGTTTCAAAGAACATGCACTCTCATAGCGGTTGCTGGGCACACTAAGATCCGGTTGCACGGAGTGAGGTTGATGTGAATACAGTCGAGCTCGCTTATAACAAACCTGAGCGTGATGCGGCATCCGTTCGCTGTATCTTGAAGTTCGTAGTAAATGAAACACAGCTTTTAAAAAAAGTAGCGAGTGACAACACAAACTTTTTTTGCCCCAAAAATTTTGTGATGCACGTGTTTCGAAGAGCAGAAGCGATAAGGGCGGTCTCGAGTTCAATTAAAACAGCAGTGTGCTCGTTCACCGAGGCCCGTAACATAAACTGCATGAGGCACTGGCTCCAAAGTTTGGTCGTTCTTGCAATCCAATTCCTCCAAATTGCTCTCGTCACGTACCTCATTAACAATGCCCCAATCCGTGCACAGTTCCGCAGTGTCGGCATCTTCATCCGCAATCATTAAACCATCGCAACAGATGTCCCACCCACTCTTCCAGGTCGGAGTCGAGGACGCGCTGCCACAAATCACCGCCGCAGTTCGGAAGCTTCAGGCTCGGCATCGTGCCCGACGTCGACAAAGTCGGCCTTGCGAAAAGTTTCGTGCGCATGAAGTCGTCACTGCTGCCCACGAAATGTTCACCATCTCCACAGCTGAATACCGGGACGCCCGAAGCAGCAAGTTGGCTGCCAGGTGGTCAACAACGTGGCACCTAACACGCGGATTACGCTCAAGCCAAGCGGTTACACTTTCTACGTTTTGTTGAGCGGCAGGAAAAAGCGTGCTAGTCTTCCCGTCGGCCGTCATGACCACACACGCACACCAAGAGCGAGCAAGACGTGCACACGTGACACATGCCAGAACGCGTGGAACAGCTCTGGGCCCGTTTCCAGTCAGAAAACGAAACTAATTCAAGCCAGCGTGGCGGGTATCGCGGAGCGGTGGAGACAGACGGAGGGGTTGTGATCAAGAGAGGAGAGCAGACTTGCGAGTGAAGGGCAAGGAGTTGCGATAAAGAGAGGAGAGGATGCGCAGGGAGGGCAACCTTGAAAACCAAACAAAACACACAGGAAGGAGGCAGGTTGGGTAGCTTGCTTGAAAGGACCGCGAAACTCGCACGTAGAAAAACTTGGAAGGAGTGCCTGCGCGCGCAGAAGTAAAAGCATGGCCGCGCGGTGGTGTTCCAAGATATGGCGGTCGTGGTCAATAAATCGTTTTCTTGTGCTGGCGGGTTTGCGTGGCCTCACGAACTGCGATATTTTGTGATTCGTTCCGCGTAAAATAACAGCCATTTTCGCGCTTTTGCACGTGCGCGGAACGCATGCTGAGCTGAGTGCGAAGTGAGCAAGAACAAGTCTTAAACACGAAACAAATCGCAAGTTATTATAGTCGGTGGGGTAGCGTACGCGCGTACACTAGACGCAGACTATCGGATAGAGTCGGCGGCCGACAGTGTTGGCATATGGTCTGTCATTCCAGGCCGACGACGCCAACGACTGTACCAACGATCAAAAACAGGGTAGATGGCTGACCGGTCTTCAAAAGATAACACGAGCCTCGTCTGGGGATGCGTGGTGGTCAGAGTAGTGGGGGGGGGGGGGGGACAAAGGACGGAGGGATACCTAACAAAAAGCGGTCGACCCATGGAGTGGGTTGGGGAGAGCGGCAACTAGAGGGGCGCGGAGGCAAGGTCATCGTTTAACAATAAGAATGTATGGGCACCTTGCCGATGCCTGATTAGTGGCCGGTTGGTCATTTAAGAAATCGGCGCCAGATCCCACTGCTGTTCTTTGTTCGGTGCTTTTTTACCTGTCGGCCTTGCACGCGAATGCTGTCGCGTGTGATATATGATGAAAACGATTTTGCTGTTATCTGGGGATATAGAGCAAAACCCAGGCCCTCCAACACCGCAACAGGAAAAGCAGATGTTCGACACCATTATGACATTACCTTCAATGCAGATCTCTCAGTCTGCCATTCTTGATGAACTTAGCTCTATCCGAGCTAACCACGAAGCGTTTCAACAAAAAAATAACAGAAGAAATACATTCAGTGCGAAAAGAGCAACAGGCTCTTGAGCAGCGAGTGGCAGATGTAAATGATAGATTAACGCATGTAGAAAATAACACCCCCCTAAGTAACACGGGCAAAAAAGAACTTGAGCAACTTGCAGCCCAATGTGGAGTGCTTTCGTGTGAATGTCAGGCTATGAGAGATTGCCTGGATGACCTCGAAAGTAGGGATCGTCGAAATAACTGGTATTTTATGGTTTCCCAGATAATGAGAATGAAACGTGGGCACAATCAGAGGAAAAAGTTATTTCTTTTTGTTCTAGTGACTTACAGCTCAAAATTGCCCCTGACGCAATTGAACAAAGTCACAGATTAGGCCGATATTCCGCGGCGAGGAAAAGGCTCGTCATAGTAAAGTTTCTATCCTTTAAAGAAAAAGAACGTGTGCTGAAGTCGTCTGGCAAGCTAAAGGGAACCAACTTTGGAATCAGTGAAGACTGTTCACCCAAAGTCAGGCTAGAGAGGCAAAAATTGATGCAATACGCTAAAGCAAAGGGTGGTGATTTTAAGCTTCGTTTCAATAAGTTATTCATAAATGACAAAATATTCCTGTATAACAGTGCTGAAGGTAGAGTTGTGCCTAGTCGTAGCTAGCAATCACCTGAAATGTCGTTTTACTGACAAAAGAATTAAAAAAAATGAACTAACGTGCATCGTAGTTAACTGTCGCAGTTTGAAAAATAAAAGAACAGAATTTCTTTCGTTATTAGACATAACTAAACCACACATAGTTTTTGGCACGGAATCTTGGCTCGATACCACCATCGCAGATCATGAATTCTTTCCGTCGACCTATGCAGTATACCGAAAGGACCGCACGGCTCATGGAAGTGGTGTATTCCTAATGATCCATAACAGTATCAGTAGCGTTCGTATTCATGGTGTTAGTGACTTGTGTGAATCTGTGTGGTGTAAGGTTATGCTGAGTGGTGGCTCAACTGTGGCTGTTGGTTTCTTCTACAGGCCCCCTAGTAATACAGCACCGGAGCCTTTATTTACTTTAAGCAATACTTTGTCAACCTTAAATGCAACATACATAATGGTTGCCGGTGATTTTAACCTACTCGATGTTGCATGGTCCTCATTCAAACCGATAATTCACAGTGAGTCACTGCTACATAGAGCTATTCAAGAAATTGTGAATGCCCATCAGTTATATCAGATTGTGACAGCCCCCACGAGGGTGGGCAGTACTAGTGCCAACGTATTAGACCTGTTTTTTTGCAATGATCAAACACTTCCTTCCTCTGTTACAGTACCAGGTATTAGTGATTACGAAGTTGTCCTTGTTAAAATGTGTTTAGATGTAGCTCAACAACGAGCTTTGGGGCCCAGAAAGGTGTTTATAGGAAAAAGGAGACTACGCTTCTATTTCAACAAAACTAGATGCTTATTTACCTGAGTTTCAAGAACTATGCTCGTGTTCTGACGTGAATGGCTTGTGGAATGAGCTAAAAACAAAACTGTTATCTCTAACTCAAACTTTTGTACCATCGCGAGTCATATTAGCCAAACAACGAAATGATAAACCATGGCTAAATAAGGAACTCCGAGTGCTCATAAACAGAAGAGATCCTCTCTATCGCAAATATTGTAACGCGTCAGACCTTGAAACATACAAACAGATGAAACTACTTGGTAAGAAGATAACCAAAGATCTTAGGAAAGCAGAGAGAGCGTACTTGAGTGATATGAGTACAGTCAAACCTCGTTATAACGAAGTTGAAGGGGGAGTCGTAATTACTTCGTTATAACCATTAGTTCGTTATAGCCAATATCCATTTCTACCGACAATTAGCCAGCAAGAGAGAATGTACTCACCACTGAATATCACAGCAGCCCGCCGCGCAGAGAAAAACGGCCGTCGGAAGGCAAAAAACTAGCAAAATAATAAAGAACAATGCACTTTATTTCCGCCAAGTTCAGCACACCAGCTGGCAGATCACTTCGAAGAAAAATAGTCCTTGATAGACTTTTGCCGACTTTTCTTCAAGCGGATGACTGCTCTTTCAGCGGCAGCCGCTATTTCAAGTCCGTCCTCACCGTCATCATGAGCACCAAAGAAGCGGCGCAGCAGGTCTGTCGCATCCAGCGCTTGCGCGGGCGTCGGTACGTCGGGTTCGTTAGGCTCCGGGGTGTCAACACATTCGTCGCTGTCATCATTATGCACCCCCGTCACCGCGCGCACAATTTCCGCATCTGACAACTCTTCGGTTGTCACCGCGTCAGCATCGGCACCGACGTACGTGCAGAAAGTGTCGCAGTCAGGCACAACGCCGGCGTCAAGGAGAGCGTCCCACGATGTCTGGGCCTGGTCGCCCGCGGCACCCTCACTGGCGACATCACCGAGATCTTCGCTGGGCTCTCCGCTGCTGACGCCAAATGAGGCATGCCGGAAGCAGTTGGCGATCGTGCTTGCCGTAACGGCAATCCAGGCAGCTTGTAACATCTCGATCGCCATGTACAGGTCGATCGTTGTCTCGCGCTTCATGCTCATATTGAGCAAAATGCGGTCGATGACACGCTTGCGGTAGCCCGACTTAAAGTTCATGATCACCCCTTGATCGAGGGGTTGCACAACCGCAGTAGTGTTAGCCGGCAAAAAGCACAGCTCAATGTTTTTTAACACAACGGTAGTGTGGTGGGCCGCGCAGTTATCCAGGACGAGGCATATCTTGCGGTTCTGCTTGCCCAGCCGCTCGTCCCACTCACGCAGCCATTGTGCAAAGATCTCTCTCGTCATCCAGGCCTTGTGGTTGGCCACATAACTCACTTGGAGTTTCCGCTTTCCTTTGAAGCATCGTGGTGATGCACTTTTGCCGATCACGAGGGCCGGCACCTTTTCGGACCCGTCCATATTCGCACAAAGTAGCACGGTCACACGGACCTTGCTCTGTTTACCGCCCTGGCAGCGGTCACCTTTGAGGGCCAAGGTTTTTTGCGGCAACATCTGATAGAACAGGGCAGTCTCATCTGCATTGAACAAATCCCTGGGGCTGTATTTTTCGAGCAGCTGCCCAATGTTCTTCTTGATCCACGCCACTGCAGCTTCGCGGTCCACAGATAGCGATTCCCCGCTGACAGCCCTGCCGACGATGTCGTGGCGCTCCTTGAAACGCTGCAGCCAGCCGTCACTCGCCACAAAATCATCGTGCCCCATGATGCACGCGAAGTTCCTTGCCTTCTGCTGCAGAAGTGCCCCGCTCACAGGAGTGCCGCTTGCTCTGATTTCTAAAAACCAGTTGAACACCGCCTTCTCGACAGCTTCGAAGGCGGGGGCTCGCAGCTTCATTCGGTCGCCTTTGACGCCACTTGCGACAGCGTCGGCAATAGCTTCTCTCTTGCTTAAGATCGTTGACAGCGTGCTCAACGATACGCCGAAATCTTCGGCCACTTTTTTTTTTCTTGACGCCGGACTCAACGGCTCTCAACATTGCAGACTTCTGCTCAATTGTGATGATTTTGCGCTTACGTTTGCCGTTATCCATGTCTAGCGGCGGAGGGGTGTTGCTCTTCCACAGCGAACGACAAGGAACCAAGCACAAAGCCAACAAAGCCGCAATCTCCGCCGACCCAGCGTGGAGCTGAGGGAAGGAGGAGGTCAGATGCGCGGGCGGGTCAACGAGTTCCACAGGAGAGGGGAGGTCGGCTGACGCGCACGCTCGCGCGAGTTGCTGCGCGGGCGAGGCAGGGCGACGTGCACCCACGCGCGTGTTAGCAGGCGGCGCAAGGCGCGAGTTTTAAATTACCGCTGCCGTGATGGGACGTGAACCGGCGCGCGCTATAAGATATTGAATTCACGTATACCAAAATGATCAGTAAATGCTCGTTGTGGTCAAAGAATGGTTCGTTATATCCATTGTGAGGAAATTTTCGCTTCGTTAAAATGAGGTTTTAAATACATGGGCGTCTATGGGAATTTCAAGGGGAATTACAATTGCTTCGTTATATTCATTAGTTCGTTATATCCCGCTTCGTTATAACGAGATTCTACTGTATTAAGGTGAAAGCTTACCCAAAACTCGTCTGGAAATACGTTAAAAGAAAGACAAAGGTTCCTGGTGGTATTACTGATATACACGATGGTACTAAATACTTGTCAGACAATACAAGTAAAACTGAATGCTTTAACCGGTACTTTCAGTATGTGTTTTCGGTTTCCTCAGCGGTTCAAACTACAATGTGCAACACAGTAACGTTATCGGAAATGGCGGAGTTTGAAATATCAGAACAAGGTGTTGCATCTCATTTAAAAAACCTTAGTGCGAACTTGGCATCACGGCCACATCAAATCTCAAACTTCATTTTAAAGAACTGTGCCCTTTCGATGAGCCCATTTCTTACAGCTGTATTCAGAAATTCTTTATTCCAGGGTGCATTACCTGATGACTGAAAACGAGCAAATGTAATTCCTATTTTCAAGAGTGGTGACAAGTCAAGTACTTGCAACTATCGGCCCATTTCGTTAACGTGTGTGTCCTGTGAGACACTTGAGCATATTATATACTCGAACTTGGCAAAGCATCTTCAGACTAACAATTTTTTCTGTCCAACACAGCACGGTTTCCGGAAAGGGTTTTCCTGCGATATGCAACACGTAGAATTTACACATGACATCGCCGCAACGTTACATTCCTGTAGCCAAATTGATTGCATATTTTTAGACTTTAGCAAGGCTTTTGACACTGTTACACACTCGCTCCTTTTACTGAAATTATCGTGTCTCAATATATCTGCTAACATGCTGGCATGTCTACAAGCTTATTTCTCATGCAGGAAACAATGCACCATCATCGATAGCGCGTCGTAACATGTAGATGTCATTTCAGGAGTGCCACAAGGCTCCGTCCTGGGGCCGCTTCTCTTTTTGATTTATATCAATCATCTTGCTCAATGCGTGGACAGTCAAGCGAAGTTGTACGCAGATGACTGCTGCATATATCGTGAAATTAAGTGCACTCAAGATTCCAAAGAACTGCAGAAAGACCTTGACTCAGTAATAGCATGGTGCAGTTCGTCGAGAATGCAGCTTAACGTGTCAAAGTGCTGTGTCGTTAGGTTTACCAAGAAAAAAGCAGCCTTTTATCACAAATTACTTCATGGAAAGGATGCCATTATCTATGGTAAATGAATACAAGTGTCGTGGCGTTGTCATCAACAGCACACTATCGTGGAATGATCATGTTCGCATGGTATCAGTTAAAGACAGTCGCGTGCTAAACTTCTTACGCCGCAATTTCAGAACCGCCCCCTCTGTTCTTAAACAAGTTCTTTACATGTCAAATGTATACCCGATTTTAGAATATGCTTGCACTGCCTGGGACCTGGCCACAAAGTTAAATATTCATGCATTGGAGCGCATTCAGAAACGTGCCGCCTGGTTTGTGATGGGTGATTACGACTTCACCAGAAGGTCTAGCGAAATTGTTAGTTCACTTGGTTGGCCATTACTCTCCTCAGTGCGTAAATATATCAGGATATGGCTTTTGTACAACCTAATAAACGACAAAACTGGGATCGATAAAAACAAATACATCAGACCACCAACATACATCTCATCACGACGGGACCATCCTTTGAAAGTGTATGAATATATGTGCCGAACATGAACGTATGCAAGTACTTTTTTTTCCTAAAACTATTCATGGTTGGAACAGTCTTTCAAAAAACATTGTGACCGCCCCTTCCACAGCGTTTCCTTCCCTTTTAAAGGAGTGTGTGGTCGCACAATGATTTTGTATGCTGTGATTTAAGTATTTTTGATTTGTTTTTATTTTTTGAGTGCCGTGCAATTCAACTTGTCCCCACTGATTTAAATGTACTTTGAATTTGTAAACTCCCCTACAACAATGCTCCCAGAGGGCGCTGTAGGTATAAGTATAAATAAATAAATAAATAAATAAATAAATAAATTGGTTTCCCGGGAAGTCGGCAGACCGCTGACTCCGTTCGTTGTAACTGATCAGCGCCGCTCGGAGAGGTTCGTTGCAAGTGCGATTTCGTGCCATTGAACCAATGTATATTTTCACGGTCACGCGGATATTGTTCGTTTTAAGCGAAGTTTGTTTTAAGTGTGGCCGTTATATGTGGGCTCGACTGTATTTGCATTTGTTGGCCATCACAAGTTTTTATAAACAAAGAAATTCTACGCCCCATAAAGAAGTTCTCTTTCGTTTATGTTTTTTTCTTATGGCTTATTTAGAGAATTTAAATTCAGGGGAAGTACTTGAAGTGATTGACTTGCGTTCGTAGTGCTTGCCTCCGCTCCTTCTTGCCTTTCGCTCAGCCATATTAGAAGCTGGATCTCGCTCAGTTATCTCGGTCGGCTGCCTAGTCAACTACGAGAAAGATAAAGACTGCAAGTTGTGGCGGGCAGAGAATGGACCACAGTGAGCAACGCCGAACAAGTTAACCATGCATTCATCGAAGATGGCTTAATCGGGCAACTCGTTTTTGGCAGCTTTGCGGTGTGCTAACACGGTGATTTCTAGTTCCACGGAGGTTTTTCAGCGTTTCCTAAAAGCAACGGGTGAGCATAAGAACTTGGACCAATTATTGGAGCAGGTATTCATTTTGCATGAGTACATATGAGCAAACCCAGTTCTCTGCAAGCCTGACTGGACTGAGAGAAGTGCAGTGTCGCTTGACTAATTGGTGAAGACAGCAGTCAAGCTCCTGTAGAGAAAATTGGTTTATTGAAAGGCCAACTCGGCTACATAGTTTTAGCTACTTTTACTTTTGGCAACTAGTTAAAAAGATGTCAAATAATTATAAGCCACTTCCTGTTTATGAAGTTCTTGTAGCCGTGGTTTCAAATTCTGTGAGTCCTTACTTCTAATAGTGTCACTCGAATACACGTCAAAACTAAATGCTTCTAAATATTATTACAGAGAATGTTGATGGAGGCAACGTTTTGACAAGTGAACTTTTCTTTGTCAAGGCAACGCTGTTTTTCTCATGAGGACAAGTAAACTTGCCGAAACACTGTTTCCAGCGACGTTCTTTCTCGAAGAACTTCTGATCACTTCAAGCCTCTTTGTGCCTCTGAACTTCAGTCTAGTTTGGTACTCAATTTCTATGTCCATCGTCATAACAAACGTGATTGAGTCAAATACATGTCCTATCCGCAATACTTGATAATTTTAACATTGGTTCGGATATATGTTTCAACATTTGCTCATTATATTCATATGTCAGTTGTAAATTGAAGCTGTATTTAGAGATTTACACTTTCACACTACATGTTTGTACCTGTTTTTTTATGCAAAACTTGCAATAAAAAAAGCATTTCATTCGTGTCGATTGAGTTTCATCTTATTGCAAAATCAGTCAGCTTAACTTTTTCCTTTTCCGAAACACAAACAAAATTTTAAAAAAGATTACCAAAATTTTATGGACGCATTGCCCAAGCGGCCAGCGGACCTGCAAGAAGGCACGAGCGCATTCCGCTTGCATGGGAAGTGGGAAAGGAGAGCTTCCGCGGCAAGCCTCCTGCTCTGAATTTTTTGTCCTTCCCTTCTATTTAGGAACCTCCCCAGTGACGTCACGAAAGAAATTTTCTGTTCGTGATTTACTTCTATTAGGATGCCCGGCAACTGCCAGTTGTTAAAGTGGCGCTTTCGCCGCCGAGATCAAATACATGGGAGGTACAGGGAGTTTCTGCCCCCTGATTATACCGTGGAATAATAAAAGAACCTATGCATTGTGCCACCTGTCTTTCCAACTCTTCCTCAAAAAACAAGCAGCCATGGTGGATGCACTTGGTGACTTGCTAAGTGACCTGGCAGGTGATGGGGGATGTGACTCTCCTGGCTACAGCACCAAGTATCTCAAGTACAGTGTGCTTGCCATGCAGAATGGCTGCATTTTACACACTGAGCTGGTTCAAGTCGGAGAGGTAAACTTGCAGTGCTACTAGTGTACTTCTCAAGTGCAAACAAGAGACCTCACCCCGCCGCGGTGGAATTGTGGCTAAGGTACTCGGCTGCTGACCCGCACGTCGCGGGATCGAATCCCGGCTGCGGCGGCTGCATTTTCGATGGAGGCGGAAATGTTGTAGGCCCGTGTGCTCAGATTTGGGTGCACGTTAAAGAACCCCAGGTGGTCGAAATCTCCGAAGCCCTCCACTACGGTGTCTCTCATAATCATATGGTGGTTTTGGGACATTAAACCCCGCGTAACATCAAACAAGAGACCTCTTGCTACAATTTTGCTCAGAGTCACCCAAAGTCCCCTACAATGTCTTCATGGAAAAGCAAGCACTTGCTATGTGCCTGACTGCTGTGGAGAATCTAGGCATCCACATACGCTCGTTGGCAACAAGTACCATATGTTTTTGCGAAATTCGCTAGTGAATCTAAGAAACATCAAGGTAATAAAAGTATATCTTTATGGCAAATGCAACAAGAACCATATGTTTTCGCGAAGTGAATCTAAGAAACATCAAGTTAATAAAAGTATGTTTTGATGTGCAATCCTTAATTTACTGTTTCAAAAAGAAATTTCGGAACCGAGGGGGGGGATGGGAGTTTTATCACTCTTGTAGAAAGCACTGTGTGTGCCCATGACAACAGTTCCAAGGGACTTAGTAGGCATAATTTTTCCCAGATCGACATCCTAGTTTCAAGCTATACTGCCGCAAGCACAAGCCAAACATGCCACACTGGTATGATGTTTGGAACATTGGTAAAAGTAAGCATGCACACTGTTCATGAAGTTTGTGTGGCACATGTACAGTAATTTGCCGCATTCTGATAAATTGCCTAAGAAGGCTGATATTTACACATGAGTAACATCTGAGAAGCTGGCTTTTTAACTTGTAATCATGGTAGATGCACTTGCAAGTTTCCTCTTGCATGCATGATCTAATTACAATATTGAAGACAACCAGCAATAACCTACTAGCTTATAAGAAACCCTAGGACTAGTGCAACTTTGGAAAAACTTGTACCGAACTTATGCTGAAACATTTGTATTTAATTCATATTTGTAGCGAAAAGAAAAAAAAACAAGCACAAAGACAACTGATACACACTACGAGCACTAGTCCTACATATGTGTTCCTTATGTCTGCATCAGCTTTCTTCTTTTTTCCACGAATATGAACACAAGTGACTCGAAACAACTAGCCCCCATCACCGCTATGGCTGCTCATACATGTTTTGACATTATAAGCAGCGCGAGTGTCCACAAATACTTTAAGTAGAGACAATGCTCTCATAAAAACTTTTCTATTTTACAGTTAATTATAACAAACAGAGCTGACACCAAAATTTCTGTCATCTGAGCTTTGTTATGTTATCACATTAAAAGCAAGTCCCTGTACTGTACATGAAAATTTGATACCTGGCGTTGTAGTTTAAATAGACTAAATGTTTGGGCATGTCATCTGAGGGTTGTATGTTTGGTTACTGCAGGTATAAAGTTGTCTTTTTGTTTTTTTTAACACTTATGTCACAGTTACTACTACAATACCAATAAAAAAGCACAATTAACATACTCTATACCTTCGTTGGTTTCTGTATTAGCTAGTTTTTAATAATTTCGTATAAGGAGGCTTGAAGGTGACCCTCTACTTTCTGTAATGTCACCACTGCAGAGGAGCTTTCAGCTGGTGCAGCTAGTAATAACACTTTAAAAAAGGGGTGCACATTTGGTAAGGAGTGTTGGGTGTTAATTGAGCAGATGTGCTTCTAACAAACTGTGGTGCTTTAGATGTCAAGCAATGGCAAGGTAAGAGTTAAAATAAAAACGTCTTCTGAACAAGCGTGCAATAAATATATGCTAAAAGCAGAGCCTGAAGGGAAATATAAGGTTGTAACCATGCCACAGCACATGTGCTTCTCATGTTAGTGGTCGTCACCAGATGCACCACTTTTTTATTGTCACACGAACTTATCCCCCCCTTCCCCTCCCGAAATGTGAATTTATATAGTTCATAAGGTAGGTTGACCTACCATCAAGTAAATATTGTAATTACGTCTATCTTGTAATGTGCCTTGGCATGATACTTACTCTGTCTCACATGCCATAAACCTCCTCCGTGAACTCTAATCATATAACGAGAGCTTTACAAGCAATGAGACAGCAAAGCCATGGCATACATTCCTCGCCTATGAATGGCCATCTAAGGAGAAGCTAATTGCTCAGAGGTGCACACGCTTTCCAACATCATCGACCTCGAAGCACTGACATGCATTTATTCTGATGATGGTTTAGTGTTCAATACCCCAAAATCATGACACAATAATAATTAGGTACGCTATAGTGAAGGGTGCCAAGAATTTTGGTGACATAATGTTCTTCAACATGCATCTAAATCTAAGTACAAGGTCTCAACCATTTTTGTCTCCACTAAAAATGGAGCCGCCATGGATGAAATTTGATACAACGTCCTTCAGGTTACGAGTTCAGTATCATGACAACTAGACCACCGTGGCAGGTAGTCACAAAAACTTAGCACAGCATTAAAAGCTAACCGTCAAACGGGTATCAAATTTATTTTCACGTGTGTGTGCTCTGGCTGGCAGCACACAGACAGCCACTGTATGAATCGAGCAAGAAAGGTACACTGGATTGAAGCAACGTTGAAAGCTCAGTGAAACAGAGAAAATGCAACCGTAGAGACGACACAGCTGAAAGCTTCTCACATTGGCGAATGGGGCAACGTCAAAAGGACATTAAGCAGACAGAATGCAACCATAGCGACGACACAGCTGAAGTCTTGTGACACAAGTGCGATGAAACAAACCTTCAAGGCAGTTGCGCAACCATGCAACCATGACTGATTTGTGGAAAGTGCTGTCAAATGTTATTTTAGTGTGTGTGTCATACGGCTGGCAGCACGCAGGGCCACTGGGTGAATCGAGCGAGAAAGCCACATATGACTGAAGAAACTGCCTTCCTGGCAGTTGAGCAATGATACAGCCATGATTGCTTTTTGTGAAGTGCCGTGAAATGTTATTTTTACATGTGTGCTACGGCTAGCAGCACACAAGGAGCCACTGTGTGAATCAAGCGAGAGAGCTACATGTTATTTTCGCGTCTGTGTGCTATGGGAGGCAGCCCAAACAGAGCTAGATCTACTTGAGATGGCATCAGAAGTTTGACAGAATGACTAGATGGGAGTATTTGAGAAATGCCCCTCGTTTCTTGTTTGGGTGAATCTTCTGTTTGGTAAGTGTAGAAAACAGATGGAAGATGGAGCTCAGAGGCGAGGAAGAAGAAGTAGCCAGGGTCACGCTCTGCATATTTTTTTTTCTGTTCTGTCAACAATAAACCGAAGATGTATCGGTCCTGCGGTCTCTCTGGTACTTCTGAAACATGGTGCCGTGACCAGGAGGATCTGAAGACAGACGCACAGACTTCAACCCCATTCGCAACAACGGGTTGAAGAACGCAGCAGCGGCGTCTGGCTCAAGGACGAACCGTTGAGAGAAGGACCACGACCGACGACTGTTGGAGACGCACATAAAAAGGCAAGAGCTCTTTCAACATGTTTTAAGCATGAATAAAGAGGTCTTATCGAAGAAGCGTAAGACGCTTCGAGCAAATGTGACGACGCTTACGAGCGAAATCGATAAGAAGATAGAAGAAGACGCCGATCGAGTGCAACTTATGACGCTTCTAAACCAGATGAAGAGCGTGTCACAGACGCTAAGACAAGTTAACGGAAAGATTGAACTGTTCATAGAAGAAGACAACGCGGAGGCAGAATTTGAAACAGTTTTGCACTATGAGATGAAGATCGTTGCTGCAACGACAAAAATTGAGGAGCGATTACGCGAGTTAGAACAAGCGACGCAACTGACTACGAGAATAGTCACAGAACAGGCGAGTTCAGTGCAAGGTACTGACCAAATCTCGGAGATGCATGAGCTTGTTAAGTTGCCACGTCTTGAGATGATCAAGTTTGATGGGGAAAAAACAGCATGGCCAAGGTTTTGGCATCAGTTCGAGACATCGGTGCATAACAGAGCGAACTTGCCGAAGAATCAAAAATTTAATTACCTTCTGGCATCTCTGAGCGGGGAGGCTGCGTCCCTCATAGAAGGTTTGCAGTTTTCTGATCAGAATTACGAGCACGCAGTCGCTCTTCTGAAAGAAACCTTCGGACGAGAAGATAATTTGAAAGAAACCTACATAAAAGAGCTTGCAAACTTGGAAGCAGTGAAGAGTCCTAAAGATGTAGATGGGTTGAAGAAACTCTTCCAAAAGTTGTAAGTGAACACACGAGCATTGCAGTCATTAGGAGTGGAAATGGGTAGTTACGCCACGGTGATAGCTCCTGTTGTAAAATCTGCGCTACCGGTGGATATGAGGATTGAGATGAAGATGAAGGAGTTAAAGAAAGGTGACAACAGACCAGCAACTACGGAATCGGACTCAGCGTCAAGAGACAGCACAAGCAGTTTGAAAGAAATTATGGAGTTTTTAAACATATATATACGCAGCAGAGAAGAAACTCGAGAGGAAAAATACGACGTGACCCAGTCACCGCACAGTATGAGGCGGACTAGAACATCTGCGCTTCAAAGCACCTTGATTAAGAAATGCATCTTCTGTGAGATGACTCGACACTACACGGAAGATTGCAGAAGAAGGATTAGTATGCAACAGAAGAAAAAAGCCTTACAATGGGAACGAAGGTGCTTCAGATGCACCAGACCTCACCACATGGTGAAGATATGCCGTGCTAACGTACGCTGCAAAACATGCAAGGGAAGGCATGCGACATCCATGTGTCGACCACGTACGCCTGCAGGAAAGTCAGCACAGCAGCAAAGCGGTGATGTTGAGCAAGTGCGTAAAAGCGCGCAACCTGACTGGTTAGACACCAGCAAGTCCTGCAACATGCACGCACAGCAGTCTGATGAGCACAAGTGCATACTACTGCAGACAGCCTTTTCGTGGACGGAGGGAGAAGACAGCGGGTGCTACGCACGGATTCTGCTGGACAACGGGAGCCAGAGGACATTCATCCTCAAAAGATTGGCAAGAAAACTAGCGTGCAAGGTAAAAAGATCCGAAAGGATTACTGTAGGATCATTTGGAGGAGGAGAGATGGAACTAGACACGAAAGTCGTCGAGGTCAGCGTGAGGAAGGATACCATCTCGGAGCCAGTCACGATTGAGGCACTGGAGATAGAAGTTATATCCTGTGACGTGCTACCATCGCCACCGTTGATAATACACGAAAGAGCAAGATTGATGGGAATTCGTTTGGCTGATGACAACCAGAAGACGGACAAAGAAAGAACAAATATGGAAACTTCTATATTAGTTGGAGCAGATTATTACTGGACTGTCGTCACTGGTCGCATTTGCGAGATTCATCCAAAAGTAATGGCAATAGAAACAACATTGGGATGGACAGTCCAAGGTTCTGTAGGACTTCATTGTGTGCCAATGAAATCATCGAAGGTTATGGTACTCAAGGTCAGTGCCAAGTCGGACACTACTGTGGACGAACTGCAGAGATTCTGGGACTTGGAAAACATGGGCATCAAGGAGAAATTAGCAACAAAGTTGAGCGATGAACATGTGATAGACTACGTCCGACAAACGATGGAGTTCAAGGCAGGAAGATACCAAGTGCAGCTACCATGGAAGGAAAACAAGACATTGGACGACAACACCACCATTGCAGAGAAGAGGCTTATCCAGGTGACCAAAAATTTATGCAAGGATAAAGATGAACTCCTAGCCTATGACAAAGCTATTCGAGAGTACTTTGAGCAAGAAATAGCATAAAACGTCGAAGAAGATGCTGGATCCGATATACAGAACAAATTTGTATTCTACATGCCGCATCAAGCAGTAATCAAGAAGGACCGAACGACAAAAATACGGATCGTCTTTGACGCATCGTCAAGCCAGAACCCAGGTGAATCCTTAAATGACAACTTCGAAAAGGGGCCAAACCTAAACCCCGACATCACAAGCTTTCTGATGAACTTTCGACATCACAAGATCGCTATGTCAGCCGACGTGGAAAAAGCATTCTTGCAGATCAAGATACATGAAAATGACCGAGACGCACTGCGATTCATGTGGTGGGAAAGAATACCCAGCGAAGATATGCCAACCCCAAAGATAAAAACATGGAGGATGACGAGGGTTACTTTCGGAACTACACCAAGTAGCTTCCTTCTAGCGGCCACGATTCATCGACATTTGGATAAATTCGAAGAACAATATCCTGCAGTTGTGGCACAACTCCGGAAAGGAATCTACGTCGATGACGTTTTACTAGGAGCCGACGAATACTCGACATCGACAAAGATATACAAAGAAGCACGAGATATTTTTCGCTATACGGGAATGAATTTAAGAAAATGGATTTCAAATGACGCCGAGCTAAGAAAACTCTTTGATGAAGAAGGAGAGGATCTGGATCGAGGGATAAGAAAAAAAGGACAAATCAAGATTTTGGGACTGAAATTGAATTTCGTAGATGACGTGTTGAGCTTTCCCGACACTACATGGCGAAATGACAAGGACATGAGACAACTCTCAAAAAGACAGGTTTTGCAGAACATGGCAAAGCTATATGACCCTTTAGGTTTTTTGACACCATTTACAGTCAGAGCAAAAATATTGCTGCAAAAAATTTGGATGGATAAACTGAAATGGGATGACCCGTTACCAAGCCAGCATAGATCAGCTTGGAAGGACTGGTCGAAGGAGCTTCAGCACTTAGATGACTTCACCGTTAACAGATGCTATGACAACAGACAAGCTGAAGTGAAAGCATCGACTCTACACGTGTTCTCCGATGCGAGTCCAATGGCATATGGAGCAGCAGCAGACATTGTAACAGAATACTCCGATGGAAGCAATGAAGCCAATTTAATCATTGCAAAGGGTAGAGTCGCTCCAATCAAAAAGATCACACTAGCAAGATTGGAGTTGTTGGCGGCCACAATATCAGTCAGATTGGCCAGTCATATAACCGAGAATTTCATCAGGAAACTGAGAAGTGTGAAATTCTGGACTGACTCTCTAATTGTGTTATGCTGGATAAAGTCAAACAAGACGAAAGATCTGTTTGTTTGCAACCGCGCAGCAGAAATTAAGAGCAAGTCCAATGAGAGTCAATGGGGTTATGTTAAAAGTGATCAAAATCCTTCGGATTTGATGACAAAAGGGATGAAGATGAAACGTTTGCTGGACAGTGAATTATGGTGGAAAGGCCCCACGTGGATCAAGAATGAAAAACAAAAACCTGATTATGATATAACGCAAGAATCGGACAGTGATAACAACAAAAACGAAGAAAAGACCGTGGGAAGCTTAACTACCACCACGAGTGAAGAAAAAATAATTGATGTGAGCAGGTTTGGATCATACAAGAAAGCGTTACGAGTTACCGCGTGGGTGATGGGTTATATAGGAAACAGACGAAAAGAAAGGAAAACACGTTCGCTGACAGGAGAAGAATTGGACAAGGCAGAGTTTGTGCTGATAAAGCAGGAGCAGAAAATTGTACAAAATGCAGTGACACGAATATATGACAACATGAATCTGTACGGCACAAACATCTTCGAAGATGATCAAGGTGTCCTGAGAGTAAAAGGGAGTCTTCAGTGGAGTGATTTGAGCTTTGATAAGAAGCATCTTGTTATTTTACCAAGAGAAAGTCACTTTTCAGAACTCCTAGTTCTGAACGCGCATCAAGTAAGAATGCACGGTGGCGTTGCGGCAACATTGACACATCTAAGAACGAAGTTTTGGATTCTGCGTGCCCGACAGATGGTGAAATATGTCATAAAAAATGCATCACATGTAGGAGATTCAATTCTAGACCAATGGCACAAGAAATTCCACCACTACCAGCTGACAGGATAACACAGACGAGGCCATTTGACACATGTGGTATAGACTTTACTGGACCGCTAAATGCTCGAGAGGAGAAAGGCGAAAAAGTTACAAAGTTTTACATTGTGATATTTGCGTGTGCAGTAACAAGAGCCATACAACTGGAGTTGGTCTAGAGGATGTCATCAGAAGCGTTTATACAAGCACTCCGAAGATTCGTAGCTAGAAGAGGATTGTGTACAACTATTTACAGTGATAATGCAAGAGCATTCAAGAAATCGGAGGAAGAGATGAACAATATATCAAAGATGGAAGATGAAAGGGTTCAACAGTATACCAGTAACCTGAAAATAAAATGGAAGTTTATTGTAGACTTAGCTCCATGGTGGGGAGGATTTTATGAAAGACTGATCATAAGCTTTAAGGGATCCATGGCAAAAACTATAGGTGCTCGACTGTTGGATGAAGAAGAACTACGGACTGTGGTTGTTGAAGCAGAAGGAGTACTTAACAACCGGCCTCTTACTTATGTGTATGACGATCCTAACGAGCCACAACCCATCACACCGGCGGATGTTATAGGAGGCAGGCAAGCAATGAACAAGCAGGAAGAAAACAGACTCGGAGAATACAGTTTGCTGGATTACTGGAGTGCAAGAAAACGGGCAATGATAACATGGTGGACCAGATGGAAAAATGAGTACCTGAGGGAGCTTAAGTGTGCCAGCAGAAAAACAGAGCGTCACACTAATGTACAAGAGGGAGATGTACTTCTGCTTGGAGAAGCGCGAAAAAGAACTCAGTGGAAACTCTGCCAGGTCGAAAAGATTTTCCCAGGCAAGGATGGACTAGTCAGAACATGCTTGCTTCGTACACCTGAAGGAAAATTAGTCAAGAGGCCGATTCAACTGTTGTATTCGCTCGAAGGTTGCTTCTGTGTAATTTGGCCGGCGGGAATATGTAGAAAACAGATGGAAGATGGAGCTCGGAGGCGAGGAAGAAGAAGTAGCCAGGGTCACGGTCTGCATATTTTTTTTTCTGTTCTGTCAACAATAAACCGAAGACGTATCGGTCCTGCGGTCTCTCTGGTCCTTCTGAAATTGTAGGTGCTTCTGTTTGGCAATTGTGCATCTACTTTTTAAATGTTGACTAATGAAATAGTCTGCGATTATCATCATAAGCGATGTGATAAGCAAGCCCCACATATTATTCTCTTAAAAATCATGCATGAAGCACAACTATTTTGGAGCGAGAGTTTGCATAATAATTCTATTGGAAAAAACAAACCTGTGCAAAACAGGTCAACCTAAAAGGACATTAATGCAGAAATCATTTATGCGTGGATATCATTGATGTGTAGTTGAAAGCACGGGCAGCTTGTACTTTAATTTCAAGTTGAGATATAAAAGCTTTCACGTGCCCACAGAAGTATATCGGAAGCCCACATAGTCGGCTGACGGAAACTGCTTCCGGATGACGATGACTATGCGTGCAGGTAATACAACTGTGTTGCGTAGCCTGAGCCTCTGCCTATTCCATCGCGTGAAGAAGCAGTTCACGAGAAAGAGATATTTTCTGGAAGAAGGCATAAGACGACGTTGCTGGAACTGCAACTTCAAAATGTTTTTTTTGTTTGATACAATATTCCCAGTGCACTTTTCCTTAAACCGTGACTCTGTTCTTCAGCATGCAACACCGCGGAGTTCAGGCACACTCTTCGGAACTCTTCATGTCGAGTTATGCAGCAGTCCGGACTTTCCCGAACAACTTGTGGTATCTTGCGACAGCAGACTTCTTCAAGGGCCATTGGCATTGCTCCACAAACCCAAAAGTTGTACCTGCACTCACGAAAACTGGCCTAAGTTATCGTTATCGTGGATATCGCACATACACCGCGACATGAAGACAATGACGAAATTGTTTCTTCGCTTGTGATTATGCAGCACAACTTACAAGTTACACACGCGACACAGCAAACTAAAACGCGAGGACGAACAAGTATCGAATAAAAAGGGCTACTTAAATCATCTTTACACTTACCCGTGATCGTAGACATCGTCATGGAAGTCTGGTGAGTCAGGTGGCGGCGGATCACTGCTGTCATCCTCGGCACGAAGCTCTGAATCGCGTAACAGTGTGTCGCTGTATGGTTCGAAAACCATTTCACCGCTCATTCGGTGGAAAGGCTGTTTAAGTCCGGGGTTCATGGTGAACAGTGGTCCAAAGCGCCGTGAAACAAAACAAGGCTGCGCGCATTTAGTGCACAAACAGACGATCAGCCCAGCTGGCCCAGCCGCGGTCAAGCGCCTGACTGCCGGTGGCTCTCTTCTGGCTTTGACTTACTGGAAGTAGAGGACACAGCATCACGCATGCGTTCTCTTAGGTCACATCGCGACACAGGCCCTGTGAAGGCGGAGCTTAGCCCCGAGCGCTTGAAGGAAAAGTTAAGGGTGAAAGGTGTTGCAGAGGAGGAGAGTACCTATTCATTACTCGTAGCTACGTTAATAATGGGTGTTTCGATTGAATTATGGTGGCAATGATTCACTCCAGTACTGGTGTAATCAAAAACGTAACGTGAAAAAACCGTTTCAGGGACCCTTTAAGAACCAGATAACTGCAATAATAATGGTGGACTGATACGCAGCCAAGGTTCTGCATACATAAATGTAATACCAGAGCGAAGTATTGTAGACGTATTGGTTATATAGTATTGGCTATATATATTACAATGGTTTTATATGAGACTTAAAAGGAAAGCTTGTTGGTTCAAACGATTTTGCATTTAATGCAACACCAGTGTAAAAGATGTACGAGTGTTCGCTTCGTTGAGTGCAATAAAGCAACCCGCGTTTAAAGCAAAGCTGTTGTTTTCTCTTCTCTCAGTGTCAATCTTCCGCAGCCTCCTGGCCTACTCGTCAGAGAGTGAGGTTCATATTCCATGTGAATACGTCTCAACACAATGGGCGAGGCACTCGGTATATGGCAAAGGTTCCAAAAAAGAGCAACTTTTTGCGCTACAAGGATTTAAAAGGCACACTTTGACAGCATGTTTTTGTGTGTGTGCATGCATGTGTGTTTTTGTGTGTGTGTACCATTCATTGCAGTTTACTCATTCGCTATGTTTATGCTTAACATCACTGCTCTAAATGAAGACATAACTTTCACGGTTTCAGGTGTGCCCTGCAACGATGGGGTAATGGCTCTTGAAAGTCCACTCTGCAAGCACAGTGAAACATCTGAATGTCTACTACAACAGGTCACCCCTATTGTCATGCCCGTGATAATGTACTTGTCAATGGTTTACCAGGCATCTCGTATCTTGTTATGGGTACTGGTCACTGTTAGCAGCCTGCTGTGTTTTTCAGAGTTGTCATATGCCACCTGTTGAACAATTAAGAATCTCCCCTCCCCCAAAACGAAAGCAGCACAACTTTTGAGAGAAGCCCTAACAAAACAGAAGTCTAGTAAAAGTTCTCATTCTTCAAAATAGTTTCAACTGTTAAAAAATGCCACTCAAATACGATATTCTTACAAAGATTGACATTAATTATTTTGCATCACAAAAGTACGCATAACTGCATGAAAGCATGTGTGCACTGTATAACAGTTTCCAATTCTGGTTTTTGACTCTTCTATAGTAGGTTTGATTTCAGTGCTCCACTGTGCAATGTCAACTATGTCCAAAAAAGTTTGACAATCAACTGGACCATTCTTGAGCAATGTGGGAAAAGAGCCTAAATATACTTAATATAAGCGAAACTTACAACCGGCAATATTCAATTACAGTACAAATAATGCTAAAATTCAACATGAGCTTTGTGCCTTTGTCGCATTATGTCTGAACATCATGAATGGCAGTGAAGGGAGTCATGAATTTTTACATCATTGAGTTATGTCTTCTGAAACAATTTTTTAGACAAACTAGATGCTCTTTTTTCCGTAGCAAACTCTGTTTTAACTGCAAACAAGCTACATCTTTAGAAAGGTGTGCTTTGCTTTAGAAAGCTGGCTGTAAACTGAATTCAATGAGATCTTTCAAACTATTTTACGCCAAAAACAACAGATTATAAATAGTTTGAGAATTACTGGAAAAATATGCAATGTCACGCATATTTATGTCACATTGACAGCATTCATTATCTGCAGTAGGGTTTAATTATACATAGACCGTAGAGTGCTATAACATTGAAAGTGGGCATGAAAAAAGCAATAATTTTGAAACTATGACGGAGGTTGTTGGCTGCATTGGGGAGTAAAATCACTGTAGCCTTCAGATGAAAGTAGTGAAGATGTGTTATGTGCTGCATATTCTGGGCAGACGTCACCATTGCGCGGCGCGCACGATTGCGTGCGCATCTTTCGTTCTTTCGCGGCGCAGCTATCGCCGCTCCTCTCCCTCGTTTCTCTTACTCTTTTATGTTCATACTAAATATAAGCGAGCCTGGCTTTGACAATAAAGCGACGTTTTGCTCTCTTGTTGACCGGCGTAAGCTCTGTTCTTTGGCACGCCTTTGCGCGGCCCGCGGGATGCTACAGTGGCGACGAGGATTGGCGATGTGTCAGTCGCAAAGAAGGAACTCGAAGACCGCAGCATGCCGGGGGACGACATGGCCCATCTCAAGCTACCAGATTTCGACGAAAGCAAAGATAAGTGGAAACCGTACATTATCAAGGTGGAAGCTTTCTTCGAAGTGAACGCCGTTGAGAATTCAACAACAAAGAGAGGATTACTTGTGGCGGCATTGAGCACGCACATGGTAGAGACTTTCGCAAAAAAAGTAGCACCGCGTGCGCCAAATTCTTTGACCTACGAAAAAGCAGTGGCCACGCTCAGCGAGTATTATGACCCAAAAAGGAACGAAATTTCGGAAAGCTACAAATTTTTCAACCGGTGCCAAGCCTAAGGGAAGCCTATGCATACCTTTTTGGTGGAAATTCGGCGGATAGCTTATAACTGCAACTTCGGAGGTGCGCTGGACTGGATGCTACGGGACCGCATTGTTTGCGGCGTACGTTATAGTGCGTTGCAGAAACAGCTATTGCCAAAAAAGGACTTAACGCTTGAAGAAGCAGAAGCTATAGCAATAGCAGCTGAAAGTTTAAAGCTGTGGCAGATGCGGTAGTGGAAAACACGAGGACGACTTTCCCTGGGCCAGGTGACTGTGTCATCTGTGTAAACGTAAAGGGCACCTTGCACGAAAGTGCCAAAGCCGTGCACCGCATACAAACGACTCTAGAACGGGGTGCACCAACACTTTGATGGTCTCAGAAGAGTCTTCTAACGAGGAAATGGAAACAACCCATATCTGGACACTAGCGTCTAAAAGGAAAAACGTTCTGGAACATCCAATTCTGTGATATTCACATGGGGGGGGGGGGGAGGATTGAATTGCCAATGGAGGTAGACACCGGGTCACCAATTTGCATCATTTTTCACGAACTTTATGAGAAGCACCGCAGGCAGTGGCCAAGTTTGAGAGCCTCCGGTATGCGGCCGTGATTTGCTGCGGACTGTGCGGCCGTGATTTGCTTCGTCTACTCGACAACGCAGGAGCTCCAATATATCAGGTAGCAACACGGGACGTCCCTCCGGAAGAAAAGACGACGACAGCATCTTCGAGGGCTACCAGGACGTCTTTTCTGCCGACCTGGGCCTCATCGAGGGAACCCTTGCCAGTCTGCACCTAAAAGAAGGCGCCATTCCAAAATTCTGTAAGGCACGGCCCCTTCCCTACGCTTTGCGTGATAAGGTAACGCAAGAGCTGGAACGGCTGGTTTCAGTAGGAGTGTTGTCGCCAGTGAAGGACGCCGATTGGGCAACACCAATTGTGGTGGTCTTAAAGAAAGATGGCACTGTGAGAATTCGCGGAGATTTTAAAGCCACCCTGAACCCAGCTTGTGCCACAGAGCAATACGCGTTGCCCGTGATTAAGAACACGTTTGCTCGCTTAAGCGATGGTGAATGCTTTAGCACTCTGGACCTGCGCGATGCGTACAACGAAGTGCCACTCGACGAAGCTGCAAGAAAAGTCATTAACATGCACAGTGACCTGTTTTGCTTTATTAGGCTGCCGTTCGGAACAGCATCCGAACCGGCAATCTTTCGAAGAAAGATGGTTGAGGTATTGGCAGGTCTGCCGGGCATGCAAGCTCATCTAGACAATGTACTTGTGTCGGAGAAAAAAAATGATAATGGCGAGCGACTAAGAAACGTTCTGCAGCGCTTCAACGAATGGGGAATAAAGCTCGGATTTGATAAGTGCGAACCGCGCAGACCGTCTGTGACGTATCTTGGGCACCGAATTGACCGAGATGATCTTCACCCAACAGAAAAGAATGTGGACGTTATTGTTGAGGCACCAAGTCCCCGCAATGTTACCGAGCTGCGCTCCTTTCTTGGAATGCAGACTTTTTACGCGAAGTTCCTTCCTAGCATGTCAACTACCCTTTTCCCTTTATATCAGCTGCTAGAAAAAAATGCACGCTGGAACTGGAAGGAACAGCATGAAGCTGCTTTTACAGCTGCGAAGTGAAGGCTCAAAGATGCACAAGTGCTAGTGCTTTTCAATCCAAACAAAGAGTTGAAGTTGGAATGTGACGCATCCCCCCACGGTGTCGGAGCAGCTCTGTTCCACACAGTATGCAATGTTTATAAACCCATTGGGTTCCATTCCAGAACATTGACACAAGCAGAGCGGAACTATTCTCAACTAGCCCCGCCGCGGTGGTCTAGTGGATAAGGTACTCGGCTGCTGACCCGCAGGTCGCGGGTTCGAATCCCGGCGGCTGCGGCTGCATTTCCGATGGAGGCAGAAATTTTGTAGGCCCGTGAGCTCAGATTTAGGCGCACGTTAAAGAACCTCAGGTAGTCGAAATTTCCGGAGCCCTCCACTACGGCGTCTCTCATAATCATATGGTGGTTTTGGGACGTTAAACCCCACATAATAATCAATCAATCAACGACAGTCAACTCCCGGTAATTCGAAGTCGCTTAATTGGAAGTTTCGGTTAATTAGAAATGAGCAAGTGGTCCCATCAGTTTTGCATACAATCGTATAGAAAAAAATGCTCGATAATTCGAAGTTAAAACCCGATAATATTGGTTAATTAGAAGTTTTTTCAATCGACAATCTCGTCGCGACCGTAATTTTACAGTAAAATGGGGAACTTTTCATATGCCAAAACATCTGCCGGACCGCGCTGGTGTCTTTGCCATCACTATTGTCCGCAGCGCCACAGATCTTGAAGCGGCAATCTTTTTAACGCTGGTGAATCGCATCGGCGGCATCGACTGACTCTTTAGTTGACTTTTGTCGAGACTCGAGTGTGTCACCGCGTCACCCGCGCGCTGGGTTGATTCCACACGTGTTTCCGCGATTCTGATTTTGAGTGTTGTGGTGGTGATGTACGTTTGATAATGGCAACTCGTGGCCCTTACCGAACGCTAGATCTAGCGACGAAAGTCGAAGTCTTGAAGGAAGTTGACCAGGGAGGCACCGCCAAACAAGACATTGCAAGAAAGTACGGCATTAAGCCTAACACACTGTCGACTTTCATAAAGAATAAGCGCTCAATATTGGATGCGTTTGAAAGTGAAAAATTCAAGACATCGCGGAAGCGGATGCGCACCGTCGTCTACCCCGAGTTGGAGGAAGCACTGCTGATTTGGATCAGAGAGGCACGAAACAACAAACTTCCTCTCAGTGGTGAAGTCATCACGGCAAAAGCGTCATCGCTTGCTGAAATGTTGGGCATCAACGACTTCGCTGCTTCGGATGGGTAGCTTACGCGTTTCAAACATCGCCACGACTTGATTTTTAAAAGCGTGTGAGGGGAGAAGGCGTCAGTCGATGAGGAAACGTGCCTGACATGGAAAGCGGGCAAGCTTCGCGAGTACCTCGAAGAATACCAGCCGGCAGACATTTTTAAGGCAGACGAGACTGCGCTTTTTTATCGGCTGCTACCGGACAAGACCCTGACATTTAAAGACGACGACTGTTCTGGAGGCAAAAGAAGCAAAGAGAGAGTGTCAGTGCTAGCCGCGGCGAACATGACTGGCACAGAACGGTGTCGCCTGCTTGTGATCGGGAAGGCTGCCAAGCCTAGGTGCTTTAAAGGCGTGAAGGCGCTTCCTGTGGATTATGCCTCGAACAGGAAGGCGTGGATGACATCCGATATATTTAAGGACTGGATCACCAAACTCGACCGCAAGTTCGCGCAATCAAGCCGTAAGGTGTTGTTCCTTGTGGACCAATGTAATGCCCACGTGAACGTACCTGCCTTGAGTGCCATCCGTCTTGTGTACCTGCCTGCAAACACGACGTCCGTGTTGCAGCCCATAGACCAGGGCATAATAAAAAATGTGAAGGTATTGTATAGGCAGCGTCTTGTCGAGTGCATGCTTTTGTGCATGGACAACTCGTCGCAATACGAGGTGAGTTTGCTTAGTGCCATCAACATGCGAGCGCGAGCTTGGACCCGCGTGAAAGAAGAAACCATCGCCAATTGTTTCCGGGCCTGTGGTTTCATGGAAAACTCGGGGGATGCTTCTCCTTGTGCGCCAGTGGAAGTGCAAACAAATGAGCTCGACGACGGTAGCTTTCGCGCCGCTCTCAAGGACGTCCGTTTTGACGAGTATGTCGCTGTGGACAGCAACGTCGAAACTTGCGGTCCACTAACGGACAGCAAAATCGTGCAGATGGTTTGGCCCCATGACTGCATTCCTGAAAATGACGATGATGACGACGACATCGGAAATGAGCCATCACCGAGGGCTGCCGATGTAGCTGCGGGTCTTGCTCTTGCGCAGCGGTTTTTTGTTGGTGAACACAACGCCGAAGAAGCACTTCGACACGTGTATTCCTTACAAAACTTGCTAGCCGCAGCCAGATCCGGCAAGCAGAAGAAGATGACAGACTATTTTTCCTCAAAACTGTCGCACTTTTAAACTAATAAAAGTGCCGTTTTTAGTGCTTTTTGCTTAATTCGAAGTTCGTTTAATTCGAAGTTTTTTGCGGTTCCCGTGAACTTCGTATTAACGGGAGTCGACTGTATTCTCAACTAGAACGCGAGGCACTGGCGCTCATTTTTGGAGTAACAAAATTTCGTGACTATCTTCTAGGGCGAGAATTCACGCTGGTGACCGACCACCAACCACTTCTAGGCCTGCTGAGACCGAACCGCCAGACACCAACGATTGCAGCCGCCCGAATCCAACGGTGGGCACTTTGCCTCGGGGCCTACCAATACAAGCATCAGTACACTCCAGTGATGCAGATGTTCAACTCCGACGCCTTGAGCCGTCTAGCCCGGCGAGCTCCGGAAGCTGTCCCGGATGATGAACCGGCCGAGTACGTTCTGTCCCTGGTAACGCTCGAAAAAGGGGGAGTGACCACACGTGAGCTGAAGGTTTTGACTGCCACTGACCCTGTCCTGTCCGAGGTTAAACATTGTACACTGAACGGGTGGCCTAAAACAAAAAACTCCTTATACCATTTGGTCCTGCCATACTTCGACCGGAAGTTGGAGTTGCCAGTGGCTTATGAGCTACTCTACTGAGGAAACCGTGTTGTGGTACCGGAAGAGGTTCGTACCCGAGTGTTGCATATACTGCATGACACGCACCAGGGACCATCGGTGATGAAAGCTGTTGCACGTTCGCTGTTTTTATGGCCAGGACTGGATAGAGATATCGTGCAAATATCGGCTTCGTGTCAAAGCTGCATCCAGAACCTACCGATGTCTACAGCAGCCCCACCAGCCAGCTGGCCAGCGACGAATGAGAAGTGGTCTCGTGTTCACGTAGATTTTGCGGGTCTGATCGCAGGAAAAATGATTCTGGTGGTAGTCCACACGGATACAAAATGGATCGAAGCCACAGCGCTGGTGCACACAACCAGTGAAACCACCGTTAACTGCCTGGGTGCTATTTTTAGCAGGTTTGGTGTCCCACGAACCATAGTTTCTAATAATGGTCCGCAATTTACCAGCCAGGAATTCGAGACATTTGTAAAGAACAACAACATAGTACATCTAAGGTGCGCCCCCTACCACCCCCAGTCAAATGGGGTGGCCGAAAGAGTAGTGCGAACTATAAAGGAGGGGCTTCAAAAAAAGAAAAGAGGAAAGATAGAGGACGATCTAGTGCGACTTTTGTGCAACTATTGGAGAACTCCACAGAAAAATGGGAAGCCACCAGCATAAAATCCTTCTCGGTTACCAAATCCAGTCCCGGCTGGACTCGTGTTTTCCTTCTACACTTGCAGAGCCATCGCAGGGTCAAGACGGCTGAACCTTGCTACCCGAGACCAGTGTCTACGTTTGGAACTATGGTAGTGGTGACAAGCGGATACCGGGACGAGTCAAGACTACGTCCGGATCAAGGATGACTACCGTGGAAGCTTCGGGAGTACTGGCCCAGCGACACGCCGATCAAGTGCGCTTGCAACGCAACAGTTCAGTGGAGCACCAGCAGCAGCCTGACGGTGTGATCGAGCAACGCCTGGCATCCAGCCCGCCAACGACAGCAAGACAAGGTGATTCGGCGACCAACACACCTCTGTGCGCAAACTCTCCGGTACAAGTCCCCGGCGTCGCCTCCCAACCTCAACTTATGACCAGATCAACCCCCACGGATAACACTGCAAGAAGCCCCCAATAAATCCTGAGGTGTTCTACGAGAATACGCCGACCAGTGGAGCGGTTCCACTTTTAAGAAGAAAGAAGTGCTGCATGCTTCAAACGTGATATGTCTTTTTTGTGTGTTAATGAAGTGCAACTCGTGTAGCTTTGCTGAAACGCACTGTAAATTTTTCACTTCCTCACAACTGTTCACAACTACGTTTTTGTTTTTATAGGATTTTAAAGGGCTTTTATGTGTAAAGAGTGCATTTATAGATGTGTAATTATTTCTTATCTTTTCCACGCTCTACGTCTACACTTTGTATATTTCACTGTATTTAATCTATGTATTTATGCTCTAGGCACACATGCTGAGTGTTGTGCATTATTGTGGTCTGGGCGGGGATCGGTGCATTGTCAGGCATTCAGTTGCCTTTTCACCACCCCTTTCCATTCAACCACTGGAGAAGTGATGTATGTTTAAAACTATGATGATGAATAAACTTCAAACTTCAATATTCTGCGCCGACGTCACCATTGCGCGGCGCGCACGATTACGTGCGCATGTTTCGTTCTGTTGCGGTGGCAGCTATCGCTGCTCCTCTCCCTCGTTTCCCTGCCTCTCTTACGTTCATGCTAAATATATGTGAGCCTGGCTTTGACAATAAAGTGACGTTCTGCTCTCTTGCTGACCGCCGTAAGCTCTGTTGCTCGGCGCACATTTGCGTGGCCCGCGGGATGCTACATTATGTAAAGTGTGATACGTGAGAAGTTGAAAAGGAGTAATGTCGAAAGGCAGTAATAAAATGGGCAATGTAGTGTATTCACATTGGGCTTCACATTGGGTCGCCTTGCAGTGGCAAGACTGACAAGCCACTGATACTGTAAAAGTTCTTGCTAGCCTTGCCTTAAATGTTGAGGGCTGGGCTGTGACATTTGTCACCAGAATAGAATAGAACAGAATTGAAGTTCAAGAAAATGAATGTGACTTATCATTGTTGGAGATTCTTAAAAAGAAAGTGTGGGTCTATATGATTATGCAAGCAGTGGATGAGGTGCGAAGTGTCTTTAAAAAGCTTCAGGCAATGATGTTTCTGCTCTATCTTCATAATGTTCATCCAATAAAAACATGTAGAACAGGCACATTATTTCCACATCCCACTGATGCGACAGGTGCACCAATTGTGCTAGGCAATGAAACATACTTTGCTCAGAATTTCTTAGAAATCTTTGCGTTTGCATTGATTGTGCATTAAAATTTTATTCTTTAAGTGTGTCGGAGGTAAGAAAGCTAAAGGCGCTGCAAGATATCATTATTAGGTCAAGTGAAATAGTTTTCAACAGTTGTAAAAATCAACTCAAAGCAATGTAGTAAGCATTTCAGGGGAAAAAAGTAACTAAGCAGAATAATCAATACACTAACAAAAGAAAATGCGTTACCACGCTAGGTCGCTTACAAAAAAAAAGAGTAACACGTCACTGTCAGCGAAAAAAAAAGTAACGTGTTGCTGCTGCCGTTGCTTCGCAACCATGAAATATAGTCAATGTGTCTCTGCTACAAGAAACCACAGTAATAATTGCTTAGATGTCAAATTCATGTTTCACTATAAGCTTGTTAGCTAAACAAGTATTATACCCAAAATGACCATTTGAAGGGAATTATTTACACAATTAAGCAGGACCTTCGAATGTTACTGTGACTTAAAGTGGCCTGTATAAAGTTACATGTAGTGACATCCGGCTGTGTGGTTCACGGTGGAGCCATTTTTCTCAACGGGCCATTATTCACAATCTTAGGTTCTAACATCCTCGCTATCTGCAATGAAAGCATGACTGAACTCACAGGATGCTTGCACTTATTTATGGGCAATTTTGTAGTAGTAAGAAAGTCCTTTGATGTGCTAGTTACAGAACAAAATGTCTGTGCATAAGCATTTTTTTGTGTACTTTAGCCAATATAATTACTGCAAAAAAAATTAGAGCGTTTATGTGAGGGTGTTCAAGATCAGCTTCCCTCTCTCAGGAGTTAAACACAGCTGCCATTGCAAAGAGAAAAAAGCAAAATTTGTTTTTAAATGAAGTTGATAAGCCTTATCCACTTTGCGCCAACTCTTACGTTGCAAGTATAATAAAGTGTCGCAAATTTAGACATTTTCCAAAAAACTTTTTTTTCATTTCACAATGTTGTTTTATCCCTTGTTGCACATACACTTCATACACAAAATGCTATCTTTGTGATGGTAATACATTTGTGTTACATCGTCGTGAAATCTTGAGAATGACAGGCAATAAAATTGGTCTCTTGGTGTTGAATATGTTTCATATTTTCTGTCTTGTAAATCGTCCACCGAAATAGAAAACACGGTTCTTTCAGGGGCTGCTGGGTGATATTTGCATAAAATATTGAATACTCAATCAAGTTTAAAATATACATTGTTTGATTTGTGTCGATCTTTTGTGTAATCACCCATTGGCGATAATCATGCTAAGAAGACCTACTTGCTTTTATATCTGTGTTTAGCCACAGGTTGGCTAACTCAGCCAGACTCAGATTGAGCCGTGAGTTGAGGTGAGTAATATATTGCTGAGTCTTAGTCCGAGTTAGTACCATGGAGATAAATTTCAGTGAGTCTGTGTGCAAGTGAGTCTGGTTGAGAAAAAGTTTGGTGAGTGTGAGTCCAAGTGAGCCATAATGGCGATGTATATTAGATGAATGAGTCCGAGTGAGCTCACAATGTTTTGTCGACGCCTCGTCCCATTTACCAAACTGCAGCATTACTATCACACATCAATGCAGTAGTGTTCATATGCCATCTCAGTTAAACAGATGCAGCAGTTACGAAAACGGGAGGGTCCTAATCCTACCTGCCATTTTGATTTGAACGAAGGTAAAGAAACATGTCATGCGAGTCATAAATTCTCATAAAAATGTCCTTAATGGAAGTCAGCTGCTGATGGCGCATGTTTTGAGATATATGACATGGAAAGCGCCAAGTAGAGGACTGACTTTGTGAGATATCTTTGTTAAATGTAAAAAGCATTGACGCCTTGGACAAAACAGCTGATAGTCCACTAATGGACTCATGAGTTGACTCACTCAATTAGGTAGAGCCGTTAAAGTAACCTATTATATTATGAGCTACTGCTTGAATGGGGTAAGGCTACATATAAAAATAATAAAACTGTCTATACATGGTAACGGTCCTATAAGTTGACAACATGGGACTTGTCAGATTCGAAGTGGTGGTTTCTCACCACACTTTGCTCAGCGACTGTACTCCTTTATCGTTTGAGCATGCGCATGTCGGTTTTTTGTTGTTGTTCTCGCAGCCTCTTGGAGAAGTTGTTTGCCTTTCCTACATACAAAGCTTCACAGTCGGCAAGTGGTGTAGAGTAAACCAGCCCATGCGCATTCTCGTGTGAACAAGTCTACTGTTGCTTCGCATAATAAGCCAACACTTTTAATGTGAAATGGGCTGTGAATGACGAGAAGCACACATGAAACTCGGGTATAGCAAGGATATGGCCATGTTCTAATAATTTTGTAAAATGAAGAAGTGGATTTTTAAATTCGTATATATCCGAACTTGTAATGTTATTAACAATAAGACGTAAAGAGTAATAGCAGTGGTTGTGCAAACAGGCAGAGAAAGAAAGCCCTGGAAAATGCAATGATATATCCATGCGTTCACCCTGAAAAATTAGTTACAATGTGCTTTTAAAGCTAATTTCAGTTCCCTACTGTACTAAGATGCCACAACAAGGCTATGTGCTCACCCAAAATATCGCGATGGCTGCACAGCCACTCCCCACTATAGTGACGCAAAAGCGGTAGGTAGTATTAGATGTTTTGGTACCTGATGGTATTATAACTAAAGACCGAAACTTTAGGCTAAATGTCTGTTTTTTCCTGGTGTCAGTTTGGAGCCTATTTAATATACAATCAGCAACTAAGGGATGAGAAACATTTTGATCACATATTGTTTGTGGTTAGAAGTGCCTATTCTGAGGTTCGTGCCTATATCAGCTTTTCAGCGCCTAAAAATGCCTTTTCACGTTTGTCGAGTAATGGTTTTGCTTAAATGACCTGTTCATATGGAGGAAAACAAGAAGCGCTTAGTGTGGCCATAATATTGACAACAGGTGCATAGGGTGCTAGTTTTTTTTTTTTCATCCATGTTTTTAGTTGCTGGTAAAGTGTGATTATGGTTTAACGTAGGGTCGACACGTGCATACGATGTGTCATGTCGGCGAAAACACATGATTCGACGCACTGCCACAGCCAACGTATATCTAGACTCGGCCGATGTGCTCCAACACGTGTGACGTTTGCCAACGCTGTAATAAGGTTGCGCTGTAAACGCGCCTTTACGTGAGCAGGGCTTGTACCCCAGTGTGGCAAAGCGAGGCTGGCATCCATAGTGCTATTGAGCCTCCCTGTAAGATTTTTATCGCTTGGTTCGAGAGTAGTGCAGATTGGCTGTTGTGTGAGCTAGACTAGAGAAGCAAACTAGCCAGAGTTTAGTGTAACGAAGCGAGGAGAGGCCAATGCTAGTGTACCCCGTTCCCCTGGAAGGTCCCCATCGCTAGGTTCAAAAGTGGTGCACCTCGATTGTTGCGTTTGGGAGGCTAGAGTACAGTGTAGCTAGAACGTGTCGAATCTGCCGAAACTAAACAAGGCTCTCACTGCCGCCTGCAGCATACACGTAAGTTTCGTTGGCATTTATGTAACTTATAATGGCAGCTGTCGGAAGTTTGCCGAGCAATGCAGAATAAAAAAAAGCTGTAAAGTGTACTTGTCAGGCAATGGACCAAGGTGGGTCACAGTGCTACTCTGTAGATCTAGAAACGTTACATGTGGAAAACACGAGAGAACACATTTGAAAGGCCATTAATATATTGTGCCCGATTCCACTTTGAAGCACACATAGACATAAAGCTCTAAACATTGCTTACGCAACTGCCAATGTATTTAAAAAACCCCTGAACTTGCGCAAACAACATGTATTTTGTGGTCATTCTACAGGCACACACATTCATTTTGCTATTATTATATCTGCATCTTTGAACTCTCATGCACCCATTACACAGAATGCAGCCATACGCAGCAGCTTCATTGCACAATCCACTTTAAACTTTATCGCTACCACTGTATAGTAATCCACAATTTAAACTTCTCGAATAACATCGTGCAATCAAAATTATGCACTGAGTGCTAGAAGTACACACAAGGGCCGGGATATTGCTATTGTGTGCAACGGGAAGCTTGCGGATTTCCAGTTTTCTCAGACATCCAGAAAAGGTTTGCCTTGACCCCAATAAACCCGTTGCTGGCAGGGTTCTCTCAAAGCTTAAATCTGTCTAGGAAAGAATCCTGCATAGTATGTGCTAAAACAAGTGTCTAAAGTTTCAAGTGGGGCTGATTCAAATATTCTGGATGCAATTAGAGCCTTTAAAGTGCGAGGCCACAAGTACGCTTCACTAACTTCAGTGGCCGTCCAGTGTTCTTTTTTGCATAAAAAACAAATACTGACTGAAAGCAAGCACAATTCAAGCCAATTAATACCATTTTTCCGCAATGTCAAATTACCGCCTAAATATGTTCAAATGATTATCTTTCTTGTTCATTCTTTTCATAGAAAAAATAAATTCAGCTTTCCTAAAGCACAGAATTGGCCTGCTGTGTTTGTTATAAGTTGAATATTTGTCCTGAGCAAGCTAACTCAACTAATTATAAATTGTGCCTAATTATGCAATAATGGCAGTGTTTAGGGACTCTTCTAGTCACCTAAAACATTTTTTATGCCTAAAGTACCGGTCTCTAATTATAAATTACTATATCAGAAAATCGACTTTAATATCAAAATATCTTATTACCTTAACACTTCCTCCCTTCTCCGTCTCTGCATATTGAGCCTATCCCCGCCTCGGCGGGGATAGGCTCAACAGGCCGGTCCCATCAATTTTCCGAGCACCACAGGCGCCCTTTGTTGATGTTGTTGTTTAATTGAGCAGATTCATCAGCGGATGACACACTTCGCTTCTTTCCCTCCTTTGTTTATTTCAATAGCCGTAACAGCGAATTACTTATCATTCCGACATCCTAAACATATGTATGTAAGTTGTAGATGCATACATACTATATTTCCCAATAGCTTATGCGAAAGCCCACAAGTTGGCGATCACGAGAGCATCTAGATGTTCGCTAGATAAAAAAAAAATGCTCAATGCGCTTGCTGTTCTTTAAGAAATGATTCGCGTCCAATAGGGACTACAAGACTGAGGAGAATAGTGGAGGGCTTTTTGAACAGGCCACGTCCACCAAGGCTGCAGATGGTGCCGCATTTTCTTATATTGAGGGTGCTTATCTTGCTTCCACAAAGTGGCTTCAAAGTTTACTTAGTTACCCGCCAGTTTAAAGCAAATGCACGTGGTCGCACGACAGTAGAGAATACTTGCGTGTTGTAAGCGTCTGGAAAAAGCTGTTCCTGACACGCGGACAAAACGCACGGACGACTAACAGTGTACGTTGCACTGAAACATGAAAATGAGCGTAGCGGCATCGTAGTTAACATCATAAATAAAAGAAGGGAAAGCTCCCTTTCGCAGGAGTTGGACCTCCTCTGTTCGCATTGACTATGTTTTCGGGCAGCAGAGGGTGGTTGTAAAAGGAGCACTTACTCCCCACCCAAGCCGCACCAGCGCCTATCTCTCCCCCAACACGATGCAACACGGGATAGCATCTTGTAAGGCAAGATCCTGCAAATGCCTAAGAATGTGTTCAAGTGTCTGACCCATTTGGAGATTGCAAGAACAGATTTAGCATTTTCTCTGGGTGCACAAACAGCATCTATACAGGGGGAAAAAAGAAAAAGAAATAAATAAGATATGTCCCGTCAGTAAGGTGAAAGGTAAGCCGGGCAGGTCGTGGCCACCTTGCAGAAGCAACACATTGACCTTCAATAAAGGGAAATGCGGTGCCATCTACAGCCTTGGTGGATGTGGCCTGTTCAAAAAGTCCTCTTCTATTCTCTCCTAGTCAGAGCATTTGTTAGGTAACTGCAAACGCTTTGAGCGTTTCTATTTATCTATGTTGCGAACGTCTGGGTGCTCTTGCGATTGCCTTCTTCACTTATTGTAGATAAAAATTAGTGTGGGAGGGCAGGAGTAGTTGACGAATATGTCTAGCTGGTCAAGACAAGAATAACCTGAAATCACGTCGCACACATCATCAAACACTTATATTCAATAATTTATATCCTTCTAGTAACAGCGAGAATATAACTACTAGTTCATGTACAAGGGAGTTGAGAATAACCAGCAAGTATTCCACCGTAAAGCCATGTCAGGTCTTGAAACTGGTTTGAAAAATGACCCTATGCACTTTATGCACTATGTGCATTAAACGTAGAAGTGTGACTGACGTGTGTTAAATGTGGCTGACGCTTCCACGTTTAATGCACATACATGCTCAAATATGTAGATGGGGGAATGGCCGCCGTGGTAGCTCAGTTGGGAGAACATCGAATGCATTATTTGAAGGTCGCAGGTTAGGTTCCTGTCCATAGCTGGTTATCCTTTCATCCAATTTTATTTCTTCACATCTACAATTACTTTTAATGATATCCCCTATACTTTTTTTGGTTTAATTGTCTATGAATTCTAATTAATACCTTACCATTCATTGTTTTGATTCTCATTAAAACAATACTTTTAAAAGTGTTGTTTTGAACTGCAGTATTCTACGCTCGTAATCCACTGGTCTAGTGCTATACACCTATTCGATTGGTAGATATTTAATTTTAGTATTGTGCCCCCATGAATGTATTGTAATAACTCCCACAGCAAACAACATAGGAATGACCCTTTCTGAATCTGCACCATAAAGCTCGTTTGGCTGACCCCTTAAACTCATAAATTGCCGCAAAATATTGGTTGGCTATAATGCGAGGACGGTAAAAAGGATTCAATGTGCAAAAAAAAACTAAAGTGCGTCTTTCGTAGTATTCGAAACACAGGAAACCCTTGTTTACTTACTGATAGTGCACATATTCTTGCAACAGAGGAACAACGGAAACGTGGGAATTTCTCATAAACGGGAGACCTCGAAGAAGGACTGCAATCTAAACAAGGAGTGAAATGTTTATCGTTTGCGATGTTAGTCCTCAAGAGCCGACCTGTTCACTTATAAAAATAACTTATCCAAAAATAGTGACCGATGTCCACAATCAATGAGGACCTGTGATATGTATGCCATACATTGCGGAATTCTCCTTCCGGAAGAAAAAAATCCCCTGCATTGGTCAAAATTAGCTGTTGCACACTTTTGATTTAAATATTCACTTCACTATACCTAACAGCAACTCTTTTGTCTCTGTCCGAAGCATTATTTTGTGATGTCATTAGAGGACTTTCTGGTTTCATCGAAGTATCGATTGATTTAAAACAAAGGGATGATAACTTCTTGAATGTATCAGAGGCTGCATCTTCCATCGACATTACTACGTATATTGTGAAAGTCTGCCCATGTCTCGAGATAATGAAAACTTTTTGACAATGTTAACTTTAGACTTGGCAATAATATATATATATATATATATATATATATATATATATATAGACATACACACACAGTGTGGGCGTTTAGTATACTCATCCTCTTCCCCTGTATATTATCATCATTATCATGTGTTGCTCATGCATCCTCATCGTTGTCGCGTAACTTCGTCATCTTGGGTCATTCATCGTACCTGTCGGCTGCCGGTTCCTTGGGACTAATAAAGGTCATCCAAACCAAGACTTCATACGTGGTGGAGCATGCTGTTAGATCACCCGTCATCCTCTCGACCACTCTACCTCCTGGAGCTACGTTCAGGTCACCGCTTGGGCCAGGTGTCCCGTAATATGTCGCACCAGTATGAGGTCAGTGCTGCAGCCGTTCCCACTCCACCACCGCATGCCGTGCCTTCTCACGTCATCAACAGCCTCCAGCGTGAGCCCCATCCCTTCGCTGGTATGCATGGGGAAGATGGGGAGGAATGGCTGGACGATTTCGAATGTGTCGGCGCTGCTCATCAGTGAGAAAACACCTACAAACTCGCTAACGTCTCATTCTACCTCACGGGTGTCGCGAATACGTGGTTCCTCAACCACTTCATCGACATCCCCTACTGATAAGCCTTCAAAGATCAGCTTCGCCTTGTCTTTGGCACACCGGCTGTTTGTTTGGCTCTCGCAAAGAAAGCTCTCGTGACTCGGAAACAGCACATCGGGGAGTTGTATACATCCTACATCGAGGATGTTCTTTCACTTTGCCGCCGGGTTGACACATCAATGACAGAGTCAGACAAGGTACGCCAGCTTCTTAAGGCAATTGCACCCATCGCATTCAATGCCCTTGTAATCCAAAATCGGGCTATTGTTGCTGACGTTGGGACAACCTGTCAGCGCCTTGAAGAACTTGAGTCTATGCACTTACAACCACATAGTGACGCGGTCCATATTACGGCAGATTCAAATCTACAAGACACGATAAGGGTGATTATACGCGAAGATTTAGAATCAATGGGATTCACACTACCTTCAGTGTGTCCCATTCAGTCTTCTTCAACGTCATTGCGGGATGTCATCAGGGAGGAGCTCACGTTCATGACCCACATGGCCCACCTGCAGCCCACTGTCGCTCGTACTCTCCCATCGTTCCCGCATTCCGCCGCGCCATCAGGCACCGTCAGCTCGACGTCCCCGCCACGAACGTACGCGTCTGTTGCTGCCGCACCTCCCACAAGCTTTCCCACGAGCTTTTCATCACCACCACCTGAGCTGTCATCTGTCCCTCTCACTGCTCTCTCTCCCAGTGCAGTTAGCACAAGCTACTACCCTCCTTATCGATTGACTTGCCCTATGTGCTATTATTGTGGCTATCGTGGTCACATTTCACGCTTTTGTCGTAAGCGCCAGCAAGACGAGCGTCGAGGGTACGACATACGCGAACGGGACTGTACCACAGGAGCCTTACACCAGGGCCGCTGTTATTCTTCACCGCCATGTCAGTCTCTATTTCCGCCAGCATCGGGTATCCATCTCCGCCAGCACCGGGCAGTAGTCATCAATCAACCCGATGCCGTTCACCGTCACCCTACCGTCGCTCCTCTTCTCTTTAGCCTGCTTTCCTCGCTTCTGATCGGCATCCGGAAAATTAAGCGATGCAGTTTTTGGAGGACAAACTGCATTCCAACACAGTACTCCAATTCCTCCAGCCCGCCCTTACAATATGATTGCAGTAAGAGTTGAGGAAGTGGACGTTGATGCTTTGGTGGACACTGGGGCTGCATTTTCTGTTATTCGTGCTGATTTGTGTGCCCGTCTTCAAAAAATCACGAAGCCTTATGATGGACCAACACTGGTTACAGCCAAGGGAACAATGTCTCACCCTTCCGCTCTCTGTACTGCTCGTGTGCTAATCGACGAAATTCTTCATCATATTACTACGTAGGTGCTGTATCAGCGGTCAGAAGATGACAACGAGGAAGTGGTCTGTCGGTTGTGCGTGCTGTCTTTGTCGACGCCATACGCATCAGTTTGAATCTAGATTTTAAATTGACACGCCTCATGTCATTTTTTACGTAACATCTTTGTGGTTGAGGTGCGGGGTACTTCCCCGTCTTCATCACGAAGCTGCGCAATGGCCGCGTCATCATAGGTCCAACCATGTCACAGGTTGAACAACCATCGTCTTCGCCACCTGCCCCTACCGTGACTTCTACATACGTCGTTCTACCTCCTGCTCATGATCCCGGTGTATTTTCCGGTCAGGATGGCGTTGACGTCGACAAATGGAGTAACTGGTACGAACGGGTCAGCGCAAGCTATAGATAGGACCCGACTCTTATGCTTGCCAATGTGCTTTTTTACCTCGATGGCCGACTGCGAGTGTGGTTCGAGACGCACGAAGCGGAGATTACGAGCTGGGACTCCTTTAAAGAGAAGATCCGCGACTTTTTGGCGACACCGTTGGGCGGCAGATCACAGCGCGGAATCAACTGGCGGCTCGTGCACAGACGTCGACGGAATCGTACGTCTTGTACATTCACGACGTCATCGCCCTATGCTGCCAGATTGACGAGCACCTGAGTGAGTCTGAGAAAGTGACCCATGTGCTGAAAGGCATAGCAGACGACACATTTAATCTTCTAGTTTATAACAACGTTGCCATCGTCGACGCCATCATTAAAGAGTGCCGGTGGTTCGAAGAAGCCAAGAGCCACCGTATTACTCAGCGATTCACCCGGCTGCCCAACACGGCCGCAACCTCATCGTGTGAAGCCGCCCGCAAGTCCCCCACGTATGACAACGTCACGCGCATTGTTCGTCGGGAAATCGAAGCCGCTTGTCCGGCTCCTCTTCAGCCACCTGTTTTCGCAACGCTCGCCTCTGACCAACAACAGCCGTTAGTGGCGTTAATACAAGCTGTGGTGAGGCAGGAGTTTGCGTACCTCGGCCTTCCATCAGCATGTCCCTTGACTCGCCCTGAAGTCCCGTCCTACTCTCGTGGACACGCTCGCCGTTCACCTCCAACAATGCCCTTCCGTAACCCTTCGGAATGATGAACACGCGACGACCATTCTATTTGTTTTTCCTGCCACCAGCCTGGGCGCGTTTCTCGCTATTGCCGCCTCCGTTGGTCAAACTAATCACGTCAGACTTTCTCTACCTTGGTGCTCATGCATCTGACGACCCTTCGACGTTCAGTCGCCGCAACCTTCAATTTTTATTCACCGTCATCTTACGAGCCTTCCACTGACGCCCCTTTGCCCAGTCGCCGCTACCCTGACGCCCCTTCGTCCGGTCGCCGCAGCTCTCGCTCCCCGTCGCCGCTACGTCGCCAATCCCACTCTCCGCCACCTCGGCGCTTTTCCGCGCCGAGCTTCTCTGGACGACCGCAGCAGGAAAACTAGATATTGCAGCTTTTAGAGGTGAAGCTCCAATACCAATGACGGCCGAAAATTCTCTACTGACACTTCCCACGCACCATAGCCTGCTTGAAGTACAAGTCGACCATGTTCCTGTGACCGCCCTCATTGACACAGGTGTGCACCTGTCTATTATGAGCGCTTCTCTACGCTGCCGCTTACAAACGAATATGACGCCATCTACGACACAGGCAATATGTGTTGCCGATGGCGGTACTGTACCAGTAATCGTAATGTGCACTGCTCGTGTCAGCATTGCCGGTCGTCACGCCATGGTCCTTTTTGCCGTGCTAGCCTGCTGCCCTCATGACCTCATACTTGGCCTTGAATTCTTTTCGGTACACTCGGCCTTAATTGATTGTTCGTCTGGTACCCTCAGCCTTGATCTACCAATCTTTGCCAACTACTTTGCAAAGCCCACCAGCCGCTTGAGCCCAACCACTTTCGTTCGCCTGCCACCTCAAGCCATCACGTACGTGTCTTTGTCATCGACCCCTCCTGTTCCTGACGGTGATTATATCGTTATGCCAATTACTGACGTTCGGCTGACGCGCAGTGTTACTGTGCCCTATACTATGGCGACCGTAGTGGATAACTGTGTGTTACTTCCACTCCTTAACTTTAGTTTCACCCCTCAAGTGTTGCCCTGCCAGATGTCTCTAGCCCAGCTAATTGCCATAACAGAGGACGATGTCAGTGTTGTCGCTGTATCTGCTCTTGATCGAAGCGCAGTCTCACGGTCACCCAGCTCAGACGATGGTATTTTTCGAAACATGATTGGATCGGAGCTGTCGCCTCACCAGGCTGTCGCTCTCTGCCAAGTTTTGGCCTTATACAGTGACATTTTTGACACCGACGATCGTCTCTTGGGCCAGACTAAAATTGTCACTCACCGAATCAACACTGGTGACTCTGCTCCTATTCACCGTCGGCCGTACCGCGTGTCAGCGTCCGAGCGAGAAGTGATTCAGAAAGAAGTGGCCAAAATGTTTACGAAAAACCTAATCGAACCATCAACGAGCCTTTGGGCATCTCCCGTGGTATTAATAAAAAAAAAGACGGCTCATGGCGTTTCTGCGTTGATTATCGCCACCTCAACAAAATTACCAAAAAAGACGTGTACCCTCTACCACGCATTAACGATGCCCTTGATTGCCTCCATGGCACCACCTTCTTTTCATCTCTCGACCTCCAATCTGGCTACTGGCAAATTGCTGTAAATGACATGGACCGAGAAAAGACCGCCTTCGTTACCCCTGACGGTCATTACCAATTCAAGGTTATGCCATTCGGGCTCTGCAACGCTCCAGCGACCTTCCAGAGAATGATGGACACGCTCCTACAAGAATTTAAATGGTCGACATGTTTATGTTACCTGGACGACGTGATCATTTTCTCACCTACCTTTGCAACCCACCTTGAACGCCTTTCGACCATTCTATCCATATTTCGACGGGCCGGCCTGCAGCTCAATTCCTCCAAGTGCCACTTCAGTCTTCGCCAGATTACCGTATTGGGTCACCTTGTTGACACTGCCGGCGTACGGCCAGACTTGGCGAAAGTACGCGCTGTAACAAACTAACAAACTTCCCAGTCCCACGCTCTGTCTATGATGTTCACAGTTTTGTAGGCCTCTGCTCCTACTTTCGCCGGTTCGTGAAAAACTTTGCGCCACTCGCACGGCCACTCACCGACCTTCTCAAACAAGACGTCCCATTTTCTCGGGGCCCTTCTCAAGCTGATGCCTTCTCTCAGGTAATCGCCGCTCTAACAACACCTCCTATTCTTGCAAATTTCAACCCCGATGCTCCTACAGAAGTACGAACAGACGCGAGTGGTCACGGAATTGGTGCAGTTTTGGCGCAAATTCAGCAGGGCAACGACCGTGTAATCGCGTACGCAAGCCGTCTGCTTTCTAAGTCTGAACGCAATTATTCTATAACAGAACGGGAATGTCTCGCTCTTGTTTGGGCGGTTACTAAATCCTGTCCTTACTTGTATGGCCGTCCTTTCCGTGTCATCACAGATCATCACACGCTGTGTTGGCTTTCTTCACTGAAGGACCCCACTGGACGACTTGGTCATTGGGCATTACGCCTACAGGAGTATTCCTACTCGGTTGCTTATAAGTCTGGACGTCTCCATCTGGACCCCGATTGCTTATCCCTCTACCCTGTTGATCAGCCCGACGAACCAGACATCGGGCCTAGCCTCAGCGTCATGTCAATGTCCCAGTTTCTTCAGATTGGTGATGAACAACGTCGTGATGCTTCTCTGCGACAACTTATCGACCGTCTCGAATCTGCTCCAAACGACACGTCACTTCGCATGTACGTCCTCCTGAATGGCACGCTGTATCGTCGTAGCCTCCAGCCAGATGGCCCTGAGCTCCTTCTCGTCGTGCCGAAAAATTTGCGTTCAACCGTGCTGCACGAGCTTCACGATGAACCAACTGCTGGTCATCTGGGTGTATCTCGGACGTACGACTGCATGCGTCGCCGCTTCTTTTGGCGCCGTCTCGCCCGGTCCGTTCGCCGTTACGTGTCCTCCTGCGATAAATGCAACGATGAAAGCGACCTACTGCGCCCCCGGCTGGACTTCTTCAACCGATCTCCATCCCCAACCGAACCTTTTTTCCGTGTTGGTATAGATCTTCTCGGTCCTTTTCCTGAGTCGAAATCGGGCAACAAATTGGTCCCCGTTGCCATAGACTACGGGACTAGGTATGCCATCACTCGAGCGCTTTCCACCAGCACCGCTACTGACGTTGCGGACTTTTTGCTCCACGACGTCATCCTACACCATGGCGCTCCTCGCCAATTACTCACGGATCATGGCCCCACATTTTTGTCCCGTGTGATCTACGATCTTCTGCGCTCTTCCTCGACGCATCACAAGCTTACCACTTCCTACCATCCCCAAACAAATGGCCTTACCGAACGGCTAAATCGCACCCTAATGGACATGCTCGCGATGTATGTGTCCTCCGACCACCATGACTGGGACCTGGCGCTACCTCACGTGACGTTCGCGTACAATTATTCGCGCCACGAGACTACTGGTTATTCACCCTTTTATTTGCTTTATGGCTGTGATCCGAAGTTACCACTCGACACCCCACTTCCAACCACTACAACGCCGTCAACCGAATATGCACGCGACGCTATTGCTCGTGCCGACCACGCACGTCAGATCGCCCGCTCTAGACTTTCGGCTTTGCAAGCCACCCAGAAAGCCATCTACGACAGCCGGCATGCTGACGTTTACTTCTCACCCGGTTTTCTTGTTCTCCTGTGGTGCCCAGTTCGTCGAGTTGGCTTATCAGAGAAGTTGTTGTCTCGATACATGGGTCCTTACCGTATCATCTGCCACGTAACCGACATCACCTACAAGATCATTCCTGCATCTGAGACCACAAGCCTGCCTGACACCACACCCAGGGATGTTGTGCACGTCAGCATGCTAAAACCTTACCACCTGCCTACTTAAGACCATAGTTAATGTGCACCGAGACGGCGCTTTTACAGCCGGGGGGGGGGGTAATGCTACGTAGCTGACGTATCAGCGGTCAGAAGACGACAACGAGTAAGTGGTCTGTCGGTTGTGCATGCTGTCTTCCATCTACTGTCACCTGCATTGCCGATCTGGAGCCTGTGTGCGTTGTGCCTCTTACCCCTGTCTTCTCTAAAGGCCATCCTGCAGATCATGCTGCTTCCTTGGCCTTTACAACAGGCATCAACAAAGACTTGACAGACTCACAGAAGCAGCAGCTGCTTGATTTGTTGAGAAAGCATGCAAACTCTTTTGATGTTTATTCATCCACGCTGGGCCAGACAACCGCTACAGCACATCGTATTCAAACCAACGGAACATTCATTGTGCACCGCCGTCCTTACCACGTCTCTGTAGCTGAACGAAAAATCATTGAAGAAAGTAGACGATATGCTGCAACAGGAGATAATCCAACCCTAACCAGTTCTTGGTCGTCTCCCATCGTTCTGGTGCGTAAAAAAGACGGTTCCGTACGATTTTGCTTTGATTACCGAGCACTCATTAAGATCACTAGGAAGAACGTATACCCCATGCCACGCATCGACGACACCCTCAATTCCTTACAGGGTGCTGAATACTTTTCGAGCCTCGACTTGCGTTCTGGCTATTGGCAAATTCCCATGCACGAAGATGATAAAGAAAAAACTGCGTTTGCAACACCGGACGGCCTACACGAATTCAATGTTATGCTGTTCTATCTATGCAATGCGGCCGCAACTTTTGAGCGCATGATTGACACTGTGCTGCGTGGCTTGAAATGGAAGACTTGCCTATGTTATCTTGATGACATTATTGTCTTTTCATCAACATTTCCTCAACATCTGCAACGCTTGGAGGAGGTCTTGACTTGTTTTGCGGGCACTGGTCTTCAAATTAACACCAAGCCTCGGTCATGTTGTGAGCAAGGACGGAATTCGTCCAGACCTTAATAAAACTGCTGCAGTGCTTCGCTTCCCTCACCCTGACGAACCAAAAGATTTGCAAAGTTTCCTTAGTCTCGCCTCTAACTTTCGGCGATTCAAACAAAACTTTGCCTCCATAGCCGCACCACTCCATAAGCTACTTGCTTTTGGTATGCCCTTTAAGTGGTCTCAGGAATACAATCGGCTTTTAACAGGTTAAAGAGTGCCCTCACGACTTACTCTGTACTTTTTCATTATCACAATGATGCACCCACCTTCCTGCACACAAACGCTAGTGGCCGCAGTTTAGGAGCCGTGCTCCTGCAACGCGACAATTCTTCGCGAGAGCGAGTCTTTGCATACGGCAGACGCGTCCTCTCCGCAGCCGAGAGGAACTACACGATCACCAAGCAGGAGGGCCTCGTCATCGTTTGGTCAGTGCAGAAATTTCGTCCATATCTGCACGGCCGCCATTTCACCATTGTCACCGACCACCACGCTTTATGTTGGCTTTTGACACTCAATAAGTTGTCGGGACGCCTCGGCCACTGGATTCTACGCCTCCAAGAATATGATTTTGGCATCGTATACAAGTGTGACAGGAAGCATAGTCACCCCGACGCTCTTTCTCGCTGCCCACTACCAGCAGCTCTACTCGGGGTTTCCGCAATCACTTTGCACAAGACACCCGAAGAGTCCATGTCGATGGCGGTTTTCTCTCTCCCTTCTATGGACCAGCTGCCTTTGGACGACCCCCACGATTTTCCTTCTCGACAGCTTGCTGACCCATACTGTCGACGTATTATAGGCTACCTCACTGGCAGTTCTCGTCCACCTAATGCAAGGCACCGGTGCCAACTCTCGCAATTTAAGCTGGACAACTCAGTACTGTACTGCAAAATTTACCATCCTGAATGTCAGCGCTGGGTTCCCGTTCTACTCCGATTGCTTCGGTCCGAAGTCCTCAGAGCGCTTCATGACCATCCGACTGCTGGTCACCTTGGTTACCATAAAGCCTACAATCGCCTTCGAAGTCGGTTTTATTGGCCAGGCATTTCCACTAGTGTAGCTCAGTACGTCGGGCCCTGTACTACCTGCCAATGTAGAAAACTACCAACATCTGCTCCAGCCGATACACTACAGCCTCTTCCGTGCCCAGGCACACCATTCGAAGTTGTAGGCGTCGATCTTTATGGCCCCCTTTTAGTCAGAGCTGCTGTAAACCGGTGGATAGTAACAGCCATTGAGCATTTGACACGCTACGCCGAGACGGCATCCGTCACTACTGGTTCAGCTTCTGAAATTGCCGATTTCATCCTCCGAGCCATTATACTGCGTCATGGTGCTCCACGTGTATTGCTCAGTGACCGTGGACGGGCCTTCCTTTCACAACTAGTCAACGAACTTCTTCATGCTTCCGGCACAACTCACTAGACTGTCTCTACTTATCATTCCCAGACTAACAGCCTCACTGAGCGATTCCACCGCACTCTTGCTGACATTATCGCCGCCTATATTCAACCAGACCACAAGAACTGGAATGTAGTTTTACCATTTGTCACTTTCGCCTACAATACGGCCATTCAGCAGACAACCGGCTACTCACCATTTTACCTAGATTATGGATGCTCCTCTACTTCTTTCATGGACGTCTCTTTCTTTACCTGCCAAGCGGATTCATCTCCATCCTCTTCAGAGGAATACATTTTACGACTTGCACAGTGCCGCCAACATGCTCGTATAAACACTGAAGCCCGACAGCAAGACAGAAAGCTAGTTTATGATGAATCACATCGTGCTGTATCCTTCCAACCTGAAGATGAAAAGTGCTTCTTTTGACGCCTATTCGCACAACTGGTTTGTGTGACAAATTTCAGCCATAGTTTATCGGGTCGTACACAGTTGTTGAAGAGACTTCACCAGTGATTTATCGCGTGACGCCACTTGTAGCCCCAGAATCACCGTTATCGAACTACAGAGGTCGTCCAAGTCTCCCGTATGAAGCCCTTCATGCGACGCTCTTTGTCCCCCTAACTTGCCACGGCCAGGCGGCCCGCTCTCACGTGGGGGGAATCAGTTGGGCATTTAGTGTACCAATCCTCTTCACCTGTACATTATCATCATTGTCATGTATTGCTCATGCACCCTCATCATTGTCGCGTAACATCATCATCTTGGTTCATTCATAGTAGCTGTCGGCTGCTGGTTCCTCGGGCCTAATAAAGGTCATCCAAACCAAGAATTTCTAATATATATATATATATATATATATATATATATATATATATATATATATATATATATATATATATATATATATATATATATATATATATATATATATTTATATATATATATATATATATATATATATCTATATATATATATATATATATATATATATATATATATATACATACATACATTTATACATACATACATACATACACACATTCACACATATTAAAAAGGGGCATATGCTTATCTACTCTTTATTCTCTGACGAAGGCCGTGCCACGGCTGAAACATAAGACATAAAAGTATTGCTCTTTTGTGCGTGTACTCGCTTGTGCTTTATATATATATATATATATATATATATATATCAGTGAATAAAAAGTACACAAGCATATGCCCCTTTTTTAAGGGCTGGTGAAATCGCACAATGGATCAGAATAATAATTAAGGAGTACGACCGCAGTCCCAAAACAACATTGCCAGCATAACTTGATACGAATACTGAGCAACAATATCAATGTCAAAAACTCAAGATATGAGTGCGTAGCTGGCGAATATTTAAAGTAATAAAGCACTTTTTAAGCCAAGTGAATATTATAAGCGCATGTCACGCACACTGTAATATACCAGAGGAACTGTAAGTGAAATTTAACTAGTAACTGTAGTTTGATGTGTGAAGCCAAACTACTGCATGAACATATACAATATATGGATGCACACTGAAAATAATCAAATAAATAAAAAAAGAAACGACGACATGGTTTGGGGGGCGTTTAACGTATTCTTGTGATGAACAATGCTACATAGAGAGGAAATTAACGCGTCTGGCGCTTTCGTTGATGCCTGAGTGCAGAGTATTGAACTTGTTAATGGGATATGACTCGCGAACTTCTCGGTCATGACGAGTTTTATACCCAGATTGTAATATTGTGGACTTGATATTTTCAAAAGAGTGCCCTGGCATCAGGACATGTTTTGACAGTGGAAGATGAGGAAGGTTAGAAGCATAGGCTCTGTAGTTGTTAAAACGTAAACTGAATGATGTTTCAGTATGCTCTATGTATTGCATTCGGCAAGTGGAGCACTCAAGCATGTAGATAACATTAGCGATGTTGCAAGTGAAGTCTCCGTTAATTTTTAAGGAAAACTTTGAGGCGGTGCTAGTTGCGGTGTGGGTACTTGACAGGTGCGGGCAAACATTGCAGCGGGGCTTATTGCAAGGATGGCAACCACTGTAGTTGGACCTATTAGGTATTTTGATGATGTTAATGCATTGCGTGATCTGCGGTAAACTACCTTCGATGATTCCGTAAAAATGTCTTTTAAGCAATCACTTTGTTGTAAGATGTTGTGTTGTGTTTTTAGAATATTGGCCACATTAGGAATCGAAGCTGAGTACGTCAGGATGAGGTTAACTCTGTTACGTGAAGCATTCGCAGATCGTTCGTCGTTTGTGAGCAACTCTTTATTAGTATCGATGCTGTCAGCCTTCTTGAGGGTGTTGTCTATGATTCCCGTCGGGTATCCTTGCCTCGTAAGTGCACTTCGCAGGTCTTCGCAGTTGCGAACGAATTCATTGTCATCGGAGCAGATGCGTTTATATCGAATGGCCTGACTATATGGAATACTGGTTTTGCTGTGTTTCATATGACTACTATGGAAATGTAGATACTGGTGTCTATCGGTTGGTTTCCTATATAGCTTGGTCGTCAATTTTCCATTGCACAGTGTCACTGTGATGTCAAGAAAGTAGACACTGGTGTCTGAGTAGGAGTGCGAGAATGATATGTTTGGGTGGGCATTATTATAATCGCCGATAAAAGAAAGAAGCTAGGATTCACCATGATGCCATATTGAAAAATCTCATCGATAAAACACTTGTAATAAAAAGGGTTCAAATTGGGGCTAGCAAGAAAATCGCGTTCTAGAAGGCCCAATAAAATTGCGTGATTTGAGCCTATTCTTGTGCCCACGGAAGTGCCGCTAACTTGAACGAAGTGTTGTCTGTTGAACTCGAAATTGTTTAGTTCAAGAATTAATTAGAGAAGCGTAGCTAGTGTAGAGGAGTCAATCATTTCGTCAAGGTCAGACTCATTATTCGCTTGTACAACAGCACGGATATTATCACAATGGCGAACATTGGTGTACAAAAAACAAACATTAAGTATCACAAAAAAGGGTGCATCAGGAATGTCTAAATCAATGATATAATTTAAAAAGTGATTTGTGTCTTCAATATAGGAGGGAAGTGGAACCGGAATGAAAGAAATGAGAGTATCAACATAGCGTGACCAGTTTTCTGTCACCGTACCTATACCAGACAATATTGGTCTACCGGGATTGTTTTCTTTGTGAATTTTGGGTAGTGTTTAGAACCTACCTGCCACCGGGCTTAGTGGAATCAGCGTACGTAATGCAGAATGAGTGATATTGTTTTCCTTTACAAGATCTGCAACAACGTCACTGACAATACGTTCGAATTTTGCTGTTGGGTCGCCATTTAGATGCCTGTAGTATGTGGTGTCATAAAGTTGTCTCTGGGCTTCATCAATATAACTGTCAGGATTCATTACTACTACTGCACCATCTTTATCTGCCGGCTTAATTACTATATCATTGCAGCTAGCCAATGCTTTGATAGTCTGAGCCTCTTTAAAGGTCACATTAAGTTGGAAGGGCAAGCGTGTTTTGTTTGCATGAAGTACATCATCCTGTACAGCTCGTATGTGTAAATCGAGGCATTTATCCCATTGAGTGGGTGGTGTCCTGTATCTACTGTTTTATTGGGCGATTCTCAAACCAAGTATCTTCAGCAGTATTTTGATCCGCTCATCGATGGAACGCCTGCACTCGTCACTCAAAGTGGTGCCTTAATCAACGACATTCATTCACTGTTGGACTTCGTCCCACAATAAACAGAAACCCTGATCCTTCATGTGAGCACATATCACTTGACTTCGTGCTCAGGACGTGTTGCTTTCGAAAGATACAGGGGCGTGCTTGGCTTCATTGCGAGCACCCGTCCAAGTGTAAAGCGGATATCATGAGAAAGTTGTAAGAAGCGCTTGCAGGTGTGGTCTAGCTTGGCCGTGGAGAAAATTTGCCGACTGCTGCTCGCTTTGCTGACTGTCATACAGCTCACGCTTTTTCTTCATAAAAAAAGAAGAAACAAACAGGAGGCCGTTTTGAGATGTAAGGCGATGGGAAGGCCAGAAGCGCTTTGTCTCAGAGTTCTACGAAACTTTCAACCCAGCCTTGTACTTATGTCAGCTCCGGCAACATCGTCACCTGGCTAGTCTAGAGGGAGTTGCATGACCTTGTGTCACCGCACTGCCCCTTCCCGCCAACCCAAACGGTCGTGTGAGGTTTCGGGTACTTCCGCCCCACAACTATTTTTCAGTCTAGCAGGCTTGCTTCTAACAGTGCTTCTTCGTGTTCGTGAAAAAAAAAGAAATGAAAAAATTAATACAGAATAATATGGGAATCGAGGGTGAGAGGGGACGAACTGGAGTTGTGGACAAGCTCTATCACCCAAGTTCCTCAGCTGTTGTGCCGAATGATTTACAGAAGGAACTTCTTCTGCAAGGTACACTGCAGTTTCACTCGTACATGTGGTCCTCTAGACAAAAATTTTACACGAAACCGGTAAAGTCTCAGTGAGAGGTGAGGCTTCGGTTCCTCCCCTCTCCCAGTAACTTAGAATGTGCATGCATCTTATTAGTGGCCGTACACGTGGGCACATACACCTTAGCTAGGCTAAGGTAATGTCGCAACTTCTGCATAACAGAGAAAAGGAAGCGCTCTTCTCTCATCCCCTTTTCCTATACCCTCTTTTTACCGCTGTTTGGGTATAGATTGGTCAGGATAGCAATCACGAGCGAGTTTTCTTCCTTTTTGTCTTTCTTGTTTACATTCAGACAAGAGCTATTTCAGTTGGGGGGGAAAAGATAACTCACCTAAAAAAAAAAGAAGACCAGCTCAAGAATTGTGAATGAATTCAGGAAAGAGTGGAGCAGAAGAGCAGTTATGCAAGGCAACTATTTTCTACTAGTTATAGCGAAGGTATATATATGAGCAATGCTCTTACAGCTCACTGTCCAGTACGCGGTCAGATTAACATTACTCGTGCATAGGGGTGGTAAGTTTCTAGGCTACAATATATTTCTAAACTTTCAAGCAGCCCTGCACATTACAGTGATGCATTGTATAGGTCATCTCGGAATGCTCACAACATATACAATTCCAAGTGATCTTTCGTATAATTTCCTATACTTACTTTTTTTACAAGTTCCGAATACTGACTGCGGAATATACATATAATTCACAATGGCCCGTGAAGGTAACATCATGTGATACCACATTACCGAGCATTTGCCAGGGAACGAGCGTAAGAAGTGATGCAAAGAAGCACTTGCGCTCGTGTGCAGAAGAACAATGTGGGTACCTTATTTTGCAGCTGCGGATTCGCTTCAAAAGCCTTCACGGGGATGTGGTCTGTCCATGTAAATCTTGCTTCATCACACACACAAATGATTCTTTGTCTATTTCGATATGTTCACTACAGCTGTAGAAATGGTAGAGTGCTGATGCTGTCCCTGAAAACACTCCCTAAGTTCAGATGGGGCAAAAGTTATCTAGATAATGATTGCCATGTACCATTATGCACAATTAGGTTTAGCAAGAAGTGTGGCAATTCTGCAGACTGATTTCAATTATTTTTTAGTCAAATTACTGTGCAAATGTACATAAAACCATGCTGACTCGTTGGTGAACTTTCGTTTCTACAAAATTAGCAATTAACAAGAATTGGCTTTGTGATTGACAGTTTTCTCTTTTATGAATAGAACGAAAATTCTGCGGCTTTCATAAAAATTGTACAGAGTTCAAACATAACGGCCCTATTTCCACTTTTTAAAACCATGGTAAAGTAACTTTTATAGAGCTTAAACGTACTTAGAGGAGGTGGCAGCCTGTTACCATTCTGCTAATTGATTTAGCTGATATTAAATGTTCTTCGACACAAAAAAAGTGGGACGTAAGTGTTTGCCCATCCTCCCCTCAATTTTTCAATCTTTTATTTGTATATGCACAAATAGAAACACACCTATGAACCTAGGCAAAGTATGGTCAACCCCACCCCCTCCCCTGACAAAAATTTGAGTATACTGCAGCGACTGCATAGGGAACTCGATGCGCACATTTACTTGAAATATAATGAAAAAGTACAAAAGGCAGTATAGAGGTTCGTTAAAGGGATACTGAACAAATTTTTGACGCCAATATTTTCAGCCAAATTGATAGAATGGATCCTGAAATCGATATAGACCATCTTTATTTTAAGCATGAACTACCGGAAAATAATAAATTTCATGTGTTTTTCACAAAGTGTCCTTTGTAGCGGCAGCACCACCAACTAGAAGATATGATGTTGGGTGACGTCAAACTCGCCAGAAACTGACAAGCCAACAATGCCATCTATCGCCCGTGTCTCTCGAGTCGCTAATCTTCAACTTCGTTTCCTAGAACCGGTATGAACAGAAACGTGTGCGAACAATGCTTCCGGCTGGGGCTAAGCGCTAGCGCTTTGTGGAAGGGAAAGAGTAGAGTGAAAGGACAGCTGCAGAAAAGGAAGAGAGGACAAGAACACCTGCATCCTGCATGTGCCTCGGTGAGTGTGACGTCACTGATCATGCTCGTGAGCAGCCGTCGCGCGCTCACAATCTATCAAAAATACAATCAACTGTTCAAAAATACGGGCAAAACTCTGTCATCAAAACAGTGGCATCTTCCGAGTTTATTTTTGAAGTTTTGTCAGTTTTCTCAATTTTCTTCAGTATCCCTTTGAAGTCGGGGTGCTATTCAGTGCATAAACAGCAATAGTGAGTAGTCTTGTTCTTATATTCATTACTTTTTTATGGTTTAACTTGAAAATTTCCTCTGGCTATGCCTATGCTTTTGATTGGGGGCATACAAATATTCGAAATTTCGAGCATTATTTGAATAGTGTTTTCGATTTCATTTGCACTGGAATTTTATATTCGAGCTTCCTGAAGACAAATGCAGTGAACATCCTATTAGAAGCTACCCCTTCATATCTTCAGTGTGCTTCACCTCGTTAATCTCTGTGATGCAGCAAAGCTGTCTTTCAGGCTCCGCTACAGTTGCAAGTGTATTAGCTCAAAAAAACGCTGGTTCCAACATGAAATTAATCGAAGTGCCAGAGGTGGGGACTTTATTATTACCATTTTCTATCGGAAATTCAGGCAGGAAGACCAAAAAATAGGACGCCGAAGTTTTTTAAAATCCAAAATTTCAAGTGTTCTTGTATGTTGACTCCTATAAAGCAGATTTGGAGCTCCTAGAGTGAAGGATGCACTACCTTGTCTGCCACATCAGCCACGCTTCCCCAGAATTTGAAAGAGGTGGAGAGGCTGAGGAAATATCATCTTTGCTTTCACACGTGAATTGTTGTCTACAACACTTTGGTTGTATCAAATCATGTACTAAATACGATTCTGCCAGGGCAATACTTCATTCTCGATAAACAAACAGTTAAATACCGCATTGCCAAAATTCATCAACCTAACGAAAAGAAACGCTTACATGCTGCTATATTTCATAAGAATATGCTAAGGAATCCTCTTGCAACATTTTCTTTTTCTGAAATTTCGCTTTTCTGAAACTCACACTGCAATATTTGAATTCTGTTCACACTTTAAATTTTGCTATTTACACAGCCCTACATTTGAAAATTGCCAGACTCATGCTTTCAGAAAGGCAATGGTGCAATGTGGTCATCTGTATGGCCGGGCTGGTTTGCTGTAGTGCCTTTTGCTGCTACAATAACTAAACTGTGCCAAATCTTCAGTCAGCCTTTCTAGTTTAGTAAACTATTAGAATTAGAAGCTAGTGCACGAGCTGTTACATCATGTGGCTGCCTTTTAATATTCACTTGTAAACAACAAGATTTACATTAACCTCTGGCACCACTTTTTGACCAGAACCTATGTAAACACCTTGAAGCGAACATAGTCGTGAAGGCTGTTCTAGATTTCAGCTAGTGGGCAAACTTTTCAAACTTTCAAACCACAGTAATTGTCAGAAAGGCAAAGCAGCTCTTCTAAGTGAGCTGAGGAATCTGTGGCTATCTCTATCAGATTGTGCGCTATCCAGATTTGTGCAACAAGATCTCTTGTAGAGGGCAACTGAGAGCCTTGAAGACATTACAGCCCTTTTGTCTGGAGATCAACCAGTTGATGTGCTTGAGGCAAATAAAGTTTGTTATGTGTCAGGCTATTTCGTGCACACTTTCCTAAAGAAAAAGGCCTGTGAGAAGTGTACAGTACTGCTGAAGGATAGCAGTGAAGAGCTGTCTTCAGAGAGTCGGGTAGACATGATGCTGAGGAGTTAAAGAGCAAGCGACGAGGGCATATCGCTGTTCCAACTGAGGCAGCGCTCCCTTTTGTTCGTAAACTGGTAGCCTTATTCAATGCGCAAAGTGGTGCTGTTACACACCCCATATCTCGCACACTTATTGACACTGGAGATCCCCGAAGGGCCACTCTTCAGTGGAGACTGCCATAAATTGTTCCTGAAAAAATATGTACGAATCAGGATACTCTGGTTTCATAATTTCAAGTACAGAGAGTTAAGCAAAGCTAAGGCATTAAAATCAGCTGTGAAAAGAAAACTTTAAAAACCAGTGTGACAGCCATTGGTGGGAAACTGAAATCTCCTGCCCAATTCTAGTGTGTTTGAAGTAGGTGGCTTCGTCGTGTTTCAGATTAGGCGTGTTTTTTTCTATAGCAATATCTGATCTTCCGTCATGCTTGCATTTCGTTCGGGTTATTATGTGCCTCAGTAGTCCCAATATATAATGCACCTATAGTATCTCACAAATAATGTTGTTTTACCCATTGCCGGTGTTGGGAGGTGCACTATCTTCACAGTGGGTCGTCCTTTCTTTTTGTGAGCTTCTAATGCATTCTTCTTAACTACAGTATAGTCTAGATGCAGAGTCGACTTTTTTTGAGAGCTGTATCCCTGTCATTTTATTAGGTTATGGTAGGAGGCTGGAGTGTTGTGTGATGATCTAAGACTATCAAGATTGCCAGAATGAAAAGCTTACAAAATCTAAAGGCGTTCAGGTGAGCACACCAAAATGTATCCCATTTTTCCTTTCTAAGGGGATGGCTACATGTGCCGTGTGACCATCAAAAAGGCAGGTTGTATTTTGGAAGGACGAGTAGTTGCCCAAAGTGCATAGTTTAATGGTGAAAAGAATTTTACGTTTTCCAAGTACAGTTATACTTTCCAAAAGAGCACTCGTCCCTAGTCATTTAAATTGTGCTTTATGACTAATACTTGCTGTGCTGACTGTGGTGGATTTACTAAGTATGTTTCGATGAAATCAGATCCTCAATCGCAACAATGCATAAAAAGGAGGGGTATGCCACCTCGACATTTGACAATAGTCAATGCATTGTACAATCAGGAAATCTATAAATGCACTCACAGTTAATTAAGGTCGATTCCATGAATGATCAAAAACTGTGGTATGGTTAATATCTCAAATTTTCCTGGTGTATTTCTTTATATTATGCCCGTTTGATCGAACTGCTCGAAATCCCATTCTGTTTTCAAAGAAATAATTTTGCCAACAAAGGAAAAAATGGAGAAGCATCGCTGGCTGACGACGACCATTTTACGAAAAGTGCATATGTTAACAGCAATGCAAGCTATATATTGCAAATATCTTCTTTCTTAGCAGAATTAGAAAGGCAGGTAGCACACATAAGCAAAGCTGACTGATTAGTATCCAAGATACAAATTTTGTTCTATCTGAACAACAGGAAGAAAAGAAGGACATTTCTGGAGGCGCTTTCTTTGGGCTGAGTGGTAGGAAAGGCCAGCCAAGTCGCGAACTACTCAAATGCATTTCATTCTAGAGGTAGCTTTTTTAATAAACACTTTGTACTTGTCATAAATACCTTTCTACGGTTATTTTGCAAAATCGAAGCAAAAAAGTTCGTTACTGTTATTTGTTTTCAAAAAAAAAGATGTGATTTACATTATACATTCTGAAAACCTGACATTTGAAAATTTGCAACTTTGTTATGATCAAAATTATGCAACATGCTTTTCCAGAGTATGATAGCGCAGTTTTAAAAAGTTTGAGCAAAATTGAGAGTAGGTTTTTTTTCACTCCTTTGAAAATCGCTAGGCAAACGAAAATGCAGGGTAAAATTACCTTGATTAGGTACTCTCAGCACTGTAAACATGATCCAGCTATGAAGTTCACAAAAACAAATTTCACCCCAAAAACAAGCAAGATTATAAACATAAGGTTTTCAAGATTTTTAAAAAATACTTAGATTGCCCAGAGTTTGAAATGATCATGCGAGCTTTTTCTTCATTACTTATAATTGTACTGAGTAAGAAGATATTTGTGATATACAGCTTGCGTTACTGTTGGCATGATCATAAATTTTGAATTCACGAAAAAGCACTTTTCGTAAAGTGGCCATTGTCACCTAGCAATGGTTCGCTATTTTTTCTTGGTTTAAAAAAGTTTTTATTGTAAAACTAAATATGATTTTGAGTTATTCTGTCATACGGGCATAATACGAGAAAAAAAATAAAACTCTGAGATGTCAAGTATACCATGTTTTTCTATCTTTCGTAGAATCGACCTTAAGTGTTCACTTTGCAAAGTGCAGCCTACTTGGTATGGGTGCTGCTTTTTTTTACAATTGCTTTGTCCTGCGACAATGCTGCTGTCAGTCCATGCACTGACACCAGTAATTGCAGTTATTTAGAGCAAACAACTGCTTATTTGTACTTAACCAGGTGCGATTCCTGCACAGTTGCTGCAAATCTGAAGCTTAATTCACTGACACACCACCTGACCACTGTCAGTGTAGCAATTCGAAGTTAATGTGCACAATAATAATAACATATCCCATGTCTTCGTATCCATTCCATAGCTCCAGCTAATCCTTGTTTGCTCAGGCATGTACAGTGTTCCCCTTCAATTGGAGAAGAGGGACGTTCGTTGCATTAAACCCTTCCATCTCAATGCATAGGGCTGACGTTGCATCGACTTAGGTGACTAGGCCTTGGACTTGATTTTAGTAAAAGTTAGACGCCACCTCTACTACAACTCAAGTAAGTTTCCCTGCTTATTGCCCTACTTACCCTTTGCTTCATGCATTTTGGTTCATCCCACTTTGGTGCTTCCATTCTTAATCTCTTGTGGGACAATACTTTAATCTGATATTATTGTCTACAGTTGTTTGAAAAAGCTTACCTATTTTTCACCTTAGTGCTATAGACTTCCAAACTGCTTCAATAGTGTCAGAAAATTTTCACCTGTCCGCATTGCGTGCTTTTATTTTTATATAGCTTAGTACATTCTCTACTCCTTCGATGTGATGAACACACTTGCCAGCAACAAGTTTTCATCGCATGACTGTTTCGCTAATTTTTTTCATGGTCATTTTTTAATGTATCTTATTGGTTCTTTATGCCACTCCTGCATCCCTATTCTTATGAGGACTGCATAGAGGGTAGCCCGTTTTTTTTTGTTTTTTTTTTCATGTTCTCTTCAGGTTTAGTGCAGTCTTTGAGCTCTCTGGACTGTGCACACTGCTTCCATGGCCTTTATCATCCCGGGGTTCCCTCATAACACGAGTCCAACTTACCTTTTATTTGTTTACTAAGGCTTTTTCGTGTCCTCTTTGCTGTTACCATGCTTTCTGAAGGCGTTCATTACATAGTATAAATTACTTTTCCTCAAGATATCACATTTTATATCCCAACACTCGAAGCCATAGTTTCATAATGTATTAAACCCAACATATCAATCATTAGTTTCATAATGCTTCATTTACTTCCTTTCTTTCTATTCTTGTATTATGCCTTCCATGAATATTGAGCTGTAGTAAATGTTCTTAGTTGCATGATGATGATACTGCATTCATTTTCTGAGTAGCTTTTAAACCCTTCAAGCACCATGCCTATTCGTATAACTCTTTCACCTCCTTGTTGTCATGGCTTAGTGTTGGAGTTCAATTTTTAACTGCTACTCAGTTTTTCCACTACACATGGTGTTGTTTCGTTGACACCATTCATATTCATAAGCTTCCTGCATGTGTAGCTTAGAACTCTGAGCTACTTTTCTGCTTATCTGGGAGCTTTCCCTGACTGAGACTTTGCCCATCAGTCAGGCCATCTTTCCCTATTTCTAACCTCATCAAGACCCTCCCATTCAACACTTACTTCAAAGTTATTACCCTAATATAGTTTCGTCATTTGAGAGTTTCAACACTAGTTTAACTTCACCATTGCATTGTAAGTTCTCAAAGCAAGAAACAGCTTAGCAACAAGTTCAGGAACCCTGGAATGGCAAAAATAAGTGAACCAAGTGATATTTTCATTGTTGTTATCAACTAGCTGTACAGTGCTTTGTATTCTGTTTTTTTTATAGTACAGAAATCTGCATGAGTATTGTTGCTGTGTTGTTCAAATGACAATCAGCAGTAAATGCATATTGTATTTTTCAATCTGTTATCGCAGTGTATCTTTTCAACTTGTGCTTTTGTACAAATGTGCTATCATTGTAAGAGAAATGCACAACAGCATACAAGTGCAGGACCAATTCTAACGGGAATGAATTCATGACCAGGCACTTGCCGTACTGCCAAGCGGGCTCCTTCGGCATGCATGCCCAGATTCCTCTTGGCCCTGTTAGTTACAGTCACGTCCATCACCAGCTAGCGTGACAGTTCTATTTGCTCAAGGCCCGATGTGAAGTCTGTAATGCAGTTTTTTTTTCTCGAGTAAAATCTCACGCAATCACTCTCTGACGTAAGGCTTCATACGGACCACCTGAACGAGTTCAGGATGGTGCTGGCGACGCCTTGTACAATACGAACTGTCAGTAACAACTTCGTAAGTGACAACACTCAGTCTTCGCAGCACTAGATATGGTCCAAAGTATCTTCTTAAGAGCTTTTCGGAAAGTCTTCGTTTCCGTACCAGCGTCCAAACCCATACTTTGTCAGCAGTTTGATAGACGACTGTTCTGCGGTGAGCATTGTAGCGGCCTGCATCGTAGTCTTGCTTCTCGCTGATCCGTAAACGTGCAAGTTGCCTAGCTTCTTCCGCGCATTCGGTAAACATGTCAGCATTTGGGACGATGTCGTCGCCTTTGTGCGGTAACAATGCATCTAACATGGTTCGTACTTCCCGTCCATGAACGAGGCTGAACGGTGTCATGCGGGTCGTTTCTTGCTTGGCCGTGTTGTATGCAAACGTTATGTATGGCAAGATTTGATCCCAATTTTTGTGTTCAACGTCTACGTACATCAAAAGCATGTCTTCAATGGTTTTGATTAGACGCTCTGTCAGCCCGGTTGTTTGCGGGTGGTAGGCGGTGGTCTTACGATACATCGTTCCACTCAGCATCAAGACATGGTCCAAAAGAGCTGCCGTAAATGCAGTTCTTCTGTCTGTGATTTCAACGATTGGTGCACCATGCCTCAGTACAATATTCTCGATAAAAAATTTTGCCACCTTTGCTGCTGTATCTCTCTGGATAGCCTTGTCTCGGCATAACAGGTCAGATAATTCGTTGCAATGATAACCCATCGGTTGCCTGCAGTAGAAGTAGCTGAGTGGGCCCAAAATAACCATGTCAATCTGGTGGAATGAAGTCATTGGGACTTTTACGGCTTGCAGGAGGCCAGGTGGTTTAGTTGGTGGTGACTTGCGTCGCTGGCAGTCGAGACAGGTATGAACGTGGTTCTTCACGGCTATAGTTAGTCTTGGCCAGTACAAGGAGGATATAAAATCCTGCTGGAGTGGAAGCCGCCTATGCTTACCCATGGGAGCGGGTGAAGCCGCGCCGAGCCGCCGGCGGCCATCTTGGCAGAGGCAAGAAACAGCCGAGTACAGCTGCGCTCGCGCTTATCTAAGCAGCAGGTACAGTTTCTCGCGTCTTCAAAGCAATAAAAACAGTTGTGTCAGGTTGTAGGCATTTATTCTTTGCTTTTTGGTGGCGAAATGGCCGACAAAAACGCTTTGAGAAACTCGAAAATGGCAGAACACAATCACACAAACATTAAAAATATATGCGAACAGTATAGCCGAAACGAGCAGTGCGGGGAGACTTGTACCAGCCCCTTAGTGTTCGCTGGGATGGGAGGGCTTCGTTGAACTTGGATTGTACATACTCGTACGCGGCTGGACTAAAAATGCAAAGTCAGTGCACATGCTCGCAGCTCAGGTGGGTACTTTCCCTTCTGCTCATTGCCCACCCTGCAAAGTAGTTGCTGAATGTCATCCGAGAAAACAGATGAAAACACATGCGAGCCTTCTTCTGACAAGAGTTTTCGCTCTCTGATTTCTTTGATGATTTCTTGGGCGGTTTCATTTTTCTTGACCAGCCTTCGTTTAGTTTGCTGCAGTGTTTTGACCTTCTTCAACTGGGTTATCTCTTCTTGTGAGGAAAGGACCTTGTCTTTGTAGAACTGTTTGGTTGGCGAGTCTTCAGGAAAAATATTCAGCTCCAGGCAGGTCGCACAACCCAGAACACTCAGGACCAGACGGGGCCAGGAAATCTCGAGACTTGGGGTCGGGACGCTTCAGTTTGACCTGGGTTTGAAAGCATACGTTTTCTCAGACGAGCTAAAAAGGCAGCAAGCGCAAAAACTAAATGAAACCTCACACGTATAATGTGGGTACGATTAAGCTACACATTTTCTTTGAAGAAATAATAAATGTATTAAGTAACAAGCTTTTTCATAGTCGTGCACGAGACATTGTATGCCAGCAAAAAGGACAAGCACACGCTCTGGTATAACTTTCCATTCGCCGGATGTGCCTTTAAGTATTGAATTGTAACCACTGTCAGTATGCTGTAGATGTCAATAATGTTTCTGTAGTAAACATTTCTGTATGCCAATTCCTGCTTAAGACCTGGTAAACAGGTCAGTAGTAATAAATAAATAAATATCTTGATCACCAGTTAAGCCGAAGGTGAAGCAGTTACCATTACCGGTAACTTCACCTTCGCCGGCGGTGTCCGGTAACGCGGTAAACGGTAACGCAAACACGGTAACGATATGCTAAATCTACAGCTACTCCTCCACAGTACCGCCAATTCTCGGCACGCAAAAAATGCCACATATACCCGCAACAACATTTCGTGGAACAAGTATTATGTAGCGGCCGTAACGCCACAAGCGTTATGCACGCTAAACATTACACTTCTCGTCCAACGATGGCAGTAATACTCACAGGTTTCTGCAGATGAGGCGGAAAAGCTGGAAACGACGTGGGCACACTTCCCACCCGCAGTCGCGTCGTTTGCCCAGTGCGGTCAAAGCACTCAGGAGTGAAATGTACAGAGCACAGGCGGTCTCCATCCTTAGCGCGCCACCCTTCACGGCGAACTGCCCGCTCCCAAAGACTCCGAACTTCTGCATTCTTTGGAAACCTGTCAAGAAATATACGACAATCAACTGCGGCACACGTACACACAATGCCATTTTGCTGCTCTTTCATGCGCGGGCCTGCAAGCAACTACAATGCGGCTGAAATGACCGCGAGTAGAACACGCTAAATTTCATGTACTTACAGGTGAAATGTGAGGCCAGAACCTTTCTTCAGCCTGTTTGTGCATCCGTAGGCAACGCAGGAGGTAACCATTATCCAAGAGCAAGACTTGCACTCATTGAAAACTTTGAAGAGAACAGCGTGTACCAGCAACGAAGCGTGGAGGCGACACACCGGCAGCGCGCTTTCTGCCTCCGGCAAGATGGCTGCCGCTGGCGTCACCTGACGGGCGTCGCTTCCACTCCAGCAAGTTTTTATATCCTCCTTGGGCCAGTAATACCTTTGCTGTACCCTGGCCAACGTTCTCGTGTAACCCAAGTGGCCAGAGGTAACCTCGTTGTGGCATGTTTTCAGTACAACAGTGCGCAGGGCTGCTGGGATGACGAGTAGATAGGCAGATCCTGTCGACGAAAAATTTCTTTTGTAGAGTACTCCGCCCCATAAACAAATCGATGACAACACTCTTGCGAAAACTCTTGGCGCCTTTCGAGATCTGCCATTCAAGTAGGTAATTAAGCCAAGCAACTCAGCGTCGTCACGTTGTTGCTGGGCAATAGTGGTGGTGTGGAGGACACCGAGAAATGATGTTTTCTCCTCCTCGGGTAGGGTTGCCGACTCAATGGGTGAACGGTAAAAACAGTTGGCGTCCATATGTCACTTCCCTGACTTATGTACGACTGCCATGTCGAATTCCTGCAGCCTGAGACTCCAACACGCTAATCGGCCGGTAGGGTCTTTAAGATTTGTTAACCAACACAGTGAGTGGTGGTTGCTTATTACATTGAAGGGGCGGCCATATAAATACGAATGAAATTTTGTAACCACCCATACCACGGCGAGACATTCCTTCTCAGTCGTGGAGTAATTAGCCTCAGCGCGTCTTAACGTTCTGCTTGCATAAGCGATTACCCTTTCTTTGCCCTCTTGCTGCTGCACAAGCACAGCTCCCAGACCAACATTGCTAGCATCGGTGTGAAGCATCGTAGGGGCTCTCTTGTCAAAGTGGCAAGGACTGGAGGTGTTTGTAGTCACTGGTGAAGATCGTTAAAAGCAGCTTCTTTTTCGTTATTCCACTTTGAGGTGACGTCTTCTCTTGTGAGGCCAGTTAACGGTGATGATATGCGTGCGAAGTCTGCGATAAATCGTCGATAATATGCACAGAGGCCGAGAAAGCGTCTGACAGCCTTTTTATCGGTCGGCATAAGGAGCTGTTCTACAGCTGCGATTTTTTCAGGATCGGGACGAACAATATATACTTCATCGACTTCCTGATTCCACAGTGTCTGCATGATGGCTGATATTTCTACTGAATCAAACGCTTTCTCGTAATCTATTAAGGCTATGTATAGTGGTTGGTTATATTCTGAGCATTTCTCTATTACCTGATTGATAGTATGAATGTGGTCGATTCTTGAGTAGCCTGTTCGAAATCCTGCTTATTCCTTTGGTTGATTGAATTCTAGTGTTTTCTTTACTATGTTAGCAATTACTTTTGTAAATAGCTTGTATACTACAGAGAGCAAGCTGATCAGCCTGTAGTTCTTCAAGTTCTTGTCATCTTTTTTTTTAAGTATTAAGATGATGTTAGCGTTCTTTCAGGACTCTGGTACTCTTCCCGTCAGGAGACACCTCGTAAACAGGGTGGCTAGTTTTTCCAACGCAATCTCTCCTCCATCTTTCAGCAGATCTGATGTTACCTGAGCCTCACCAGCAGCTTTATCTCTTTGTATGCTCTCCAAAGATTTTCTGACTTCTATCATTACTGGTGGGGTGTCACCTGGGTTACTGCTAGTTCCTATAGTATTAAGGTCGTGGTTGTCCCGGCTACTGTACAGATCTCTGTAAAACTCCTCCACTATTTTAACTATCCTATCCATATTGGTAGTTATTTTGCCTTCTTTGTCCCTTAGTGAATACATCTGATTTTTGCCTATTCCAAGTTTCCTCTTCACTGCTTTGACGCTTCCTCCGTTTGTCAGAGCGTGTTCAATTTTCTCCATGTTATATCTTCTCACATCGCAAACCTTACGCCTATTATTGAACTTCGAAAGCTCTGCCAGTTCTATTTTGTCTGTTGTACTTGAGACTTTCATGATTTGACGCTTCTTAATGATATTCTTCGTTTCCTGCGAAAGCTTGCCAGTGTCCTGTCTAACTACCCTTCCTCCAACTTCCACTGCACACTCCGTAATGATACTCGTCAGATTATTATTCATTGTATCTATGCTAAGGTTGGTTTCCTCACTAAGAGCTGAGTACCTGTTCTGAAGCGAGACTCTGAATTCCTGTACTTTCCCTCTAGGTGCTAGCTCATATATTGGCTTCTTGCGTATCAGTTTCTGTCGTTCCTTTCTCAAGTCTAGGCAAATTCGAGACCGTACCATTCTATGGTCACTGCATCGTAGCTTGCCAACCACTTCCACATCCTGCACGATGCCTGGGTGTGCACTAATTATAAAGTCTATTTCATTCTTATTTTCGCCATTAGGGCTCCTCTATGTCCACTTGCAGTTTTCCTCGTTTTCGGTAGAAGGTATTCAAAATCCATAAATTATTGCGTTCTGCAAATTCTACTAGTAGCTCTCCTCTGGTGTTTCTAGTACCGATGCCATAATCACCTACTGCCTGGTCTCCAGCCTGCTTCTTTCCTACCTTTGCATTAAAGTCGCCCATCACTATAGTATACTGTGTTTTTACCTTACTCATTGCCGATTCCACGTCTTCATAGAAGCTTTCAACTGAAGCGTCATCATGGCTAGAGGTAGGTGCGTAAGCCTGTACCACCTTCATCTTGTATCTTTTATTCAGTTTAATTACAATACCTACCACCCTTTCTTTAAGGCTATAGTATTCCTCTATGTTGCCAGCTATGTTTCTGTGAATTAGGAACCTCACTCCCAGTTTTCTTCTGTCAGCCAAGCCCCTATAGCAAAAGACGTGTTCATTTCATAGCTCCGTATAAGCCTCATCTGTCTTCCTAACCTCACTGAGCCCTATTATAACCCATTTAACACCCTCTAGCTCCTCGAACAGTACAGCTAGACTTCCCTCACTAGATAAGATTCTGGCGTTGCCAAGTTCAGGTTCCAATGGTGGCCTGCCCGGATCCAGAGATTCTTAGCACCCTCTGCTGTGTTGCAGATGGTGCTAAGCTAGTGTGCACAGTTTTATTTGCTCAAGGCACATTTTCAGTCAGCTTGCTGAGCAGGATATGCTGCAGCAAGTATAAAACAGCTCGAATTTCGATTCGTTGCTCACCAAAACTGCAGCCAGTGTTACACTGGTCACTTTCGATTGTAATTTTTTTTTAATATAGCCGTTGGCTTCTTTCACAACATGCATAAGGAACCAATTGCAATCAATACAATCATGACTATGCTGGTATTTCTCATTAGCTTTACCGTGTGTCAGTCTGGTTGTATTGACACACATTGGGTGTTTTGTCATTTTCGTTATAATAAATGGTTTGCAATCAACGTTTCAAAACCATGATATGCATGAGAAACTGTGTAGTGGAGGGCTCAGAAAATATCGAGCACCTGCGGTTTCTCAGCATGCACCTAGATCTAAACACATAGGCTTCATTTCGCCAACAATTCCATTGCAGGCGAATGATTCACCTCTTTTTAATTTTTTTTCAGCAAGCTGACCCAACAGTAAGCTGAAGGCAAATTATTATTCAGTAAGCTGTTAGCGCGCATATTTGAGTGTTCTTTTATGCTTAGATCTATTTTATCGCTTGTATGCTCTTTCTAAGTTTAGTTTGAGAGAAATTGTTTGTCTTACGAGGACAATAAAATGATTTCACCTACCACGTTGTTGCGTGTGCCTTCGTTATTTGAAACCCTGTTCATTCGTATGGTGCCATTCCCTTATAAAAACGCGATGACTGTCAGATAGTGTCGTCGCCTCCAGTTTCTTGCATCTAATAATTTTATGCTGGCGTGCGAGCGTAGAAAAAAACCTGTAGAACCATAGCTCTCCAAGCAATTCCAGAGCTATAGTGCACTAGAACCAACGCCATCTGTCTTTGCGTATTGCAGTTCAGTAAGCCGCCATTACTAATTTACGTATTAATTTGATACAACGGTCCAAAGGTACAGTTTTCTGTTCTCTAAAGTGGTATAGGTTTTCGATGTGTGCACCCTAACACGTCAGAGCACACTTCTCTCTACTCACCATGACCTCAGAGAGGGTAGGCGTGCAGTAGATTAAAAAAGTACAATGCAAATATTATTCTGTATGTACAATGTTAACTAAAAAATAATAGCTAAGTCATAACTGAACAAACGAAAATTTAATACTTTGTGAAATTATGATAATTTCATAATTAAACAAATAACAGTCCAAGTGTCAATTAAACAAAGAAGAATCAGAGAGTTTGCAAAAAAATGCACTATCACATCATTTGTCATTGTTAATATTATTATTGTTGTATATTTATCTATTTATTCATTTATAGGTACATCAATATGGTACCACATCTTAGTAGGATGGTATACGTAGGAAATGTACAAGCATTTTAGCACATACAAGTTTATATTTATTACAAGCATTACTCAAAGATACGTGAAGAATTGCTCGAATAGCGCAAGTAAACACATGAAATATAGGAACAGACTAATAACATTTCAAACATTTTCAAAACATTGTTAAGAACTTATCAAATTTTTGGCATTAACATTCACTCAGTCTGTTATTGATTTGAAAAAAAAAGAATATTCATAACAGTTACTTCTTGCCTTAGTTGTATTCAAGTGCACCAAGTGTAAAACGTTATGAATATGAGAGTCCTGCACAACGGGCGTGACCGTAGGTTGGCTAGCCCACTCACGAGTAAACTCACTCGGACTCACTCAGAATAAGATCGAGCCGAGAGTTTGAGTTTGAGTGAGCCCTGGTGAGTAATATTTGGGTGATTTTGTGTCCAAGTGAGTCCTTTGGAAGAAAATTTTTGTGAGTTGGGCTCACAAAATATTTGAGAGAGTCTGAGTGAGTCCAAATTGAGAGACCTTTTCAGTACCTCTTCAGTGAGTCTGAATGCGTTTTATTTGTTTGCCTGACCTATCAACGCGACTGATCTATAATGATTGTTCCTGTCCTGTGAGGTTTGGGTAATAAATGACTGATATGTGTGCATTGAGCATTGCATGATTCCCACCTTTCTGGGAAAAGAGTGGAGATCTACGATGGAGGGATATTATGGTTGTTATGCAGGGTGCGATTGTGAAATTTTGTGAAGAAGACATATGCGGGAGAAAAGACCGCAACAGAGGAGTGACAAAACATCTAGAATCTATCATAGAAGTGATACTTAAGGTACACCGGTAGCTTGCAAGGATAAAGCGGGCAAAATAATGTTGGACAAGCTCAAGAGTGGAGGTAGTTAGAGTAGAGGACAGGTACCAAATAGATGTGATATATTTTGGTTCACTATGTATTAAAATTTTGTAAAGAAATGGCACATCATCATCATCAGTCTGACTCCGTCCACTGCAGGACAAAGGCCTCTGCCATGTTCCGCCAGTTAACCCATCATAAGGGGTATCTAAACCATTATCTGTCACAAAAATTGGGTAAATCCCTAAACACTTACAGTGCAGAAGCCAACAGCTATTCCCAGAAAAGGCTGTAAAGTTCTTGGGTTATCCACAGAGCACAGACTCCTTATCAAAGACTGATACTATAGTTTGAGAACCGAGGACAGCGAGGAAAAGTGTAACACCAAACTTGCTACTACCTTGATACAGACAACTTCTGCCTAAATCCAATAATAAAAAGGCTTAATACCAACCAACTTTGCGCAGCTTAGACGTTTTCTTCATAAATTTTATTTATCGGAGAAATCTAGCCGGCCTCTGCAAAAGAAGAGCATTGCAGACCAAGGTTGTCGATTGATAGCACCATCTACCCCAGAAAGCACGTCGTGCTTGTGTTCTGCCTGTCTGGGCCCCCGCGCGGCAAGCAATGGTTCGCTGCAAAGTGAGAGCAGGTGAGGTTTGGAGCAGCACACGCACGTCGACTCATTTAAAGCTCCTGAATAAGAAGGTACACCTGTCACACCAACTGGCGAAAGTGTAATAGTCACTGCTCTTCTTCGGAGCATTGCTCTTTATTATACATTGAATAAAAAAGCACAAAAATACCAATTATACAAATGGAAATATCAAACAAAAAATTCGTGATCTTCATTTAGTATCTCAATTTTTCACTTTCTTCGAACCAGACCCTGGCACAGATAGGGCGTTCTGTGCAGCGCCGCATCACAGTGTTCGAGTTGCACCCGTACAGCTTGTGTGCGACTGTAAACTGTGGCGAACTGTCCTCAACGTCTATTATGACCGAGTCGCCTTCTTTCAGGCTGCCGAAGTTTCACGGGTCCTTTGGTCTTGGATACAAAATACACGAATTAAAACGTGGTTTAAAATACAAACAGTATAAACGAAAATGTCAAATAAAAAATTTAAGGTGAAAGATAATCGTAATAAAACTACTGGGCGTAGATGCACCATTTCAAGTTCCACGACAAAGCCTTGATGAGGCGAGCACGTCCAGTTCCTGAAACACAATGAGTTTGCAGTCCGGTGGGCTGTAGAAACCGGCCGACTGGAGTGTCAGGTTGCACAAAGTGCCCCTGGTCTTGGCCAGGCAATGGGCAAATCCTGGCGACGTCTTTGAGCCAGCGACAGTGCATAGCAACGTGCCAACGGCAGGCTCGGTCAGAGTGTCGTCCTCCATGAGCAGGCTGATCAGCATGGTCACTTTGGGGTCTCTAAAGTTGAGGTCAGCAAGGGTGAAAATCACAGAACAATAAAGAATAAGGGAGCCACTGTGAAATATGTGCGAAGTCGAATCTCATAATATAACGAGACAGCCTTTACACAAAAGAAGAAATCCATAAAAATACAGGTAGTAGGACGTGAAAAGAACCAAACAAAACACCAAAAAGCTAGTAAATTCGAAAAAATGCAATTCCGATTAGATTCGCTATTACGTGGATTTACCTTTGGTAAAAGTTAAGCAGATACATGCATTCTTTCGGGCATAACACTTGCTTGGTTTAAGTAACATGAAATATCTGTGCGCAGTGTTGTAGGTGTGTCAGTAAAGAAAATAATAAATATGTTGGTCCATAAAGAAAGCGGAATTCATTATACTCTACTGGAACGGCCTTGCTTGTAGATTACAGTAATGCGTGCAGAAAAACCAAAGAGAAACAGAGATAAAAAATGTTACACTAATTGTTGATTCATACATGATTCACAATACTTGACGTGAGGTCGTCCCCACAGATATTCACAAAGTGCTAAAGGTCATCTTTTTGTAAACACCCGCGGCCAAAACCGGTTAGAACTTGTAGTAGGTGAGTATATATGACCCACACAAGCTGCGCTCTTTCATCAGTTCCTTTGCTAGACGCATTCTGGAAACGTTAAACTTCCCTTAAATACAACGCATGCTCACGAGATGCACGAATCCCAAGTGCAAGCTATACGTAAAGATGTAGGTAAAACTTGGTGCAGTTATGGGCTCGACTGATTAGTTTACTTGGTGTCGTTCAACCACAAACGAGGCGTCCAATTGTCGTGAGACTAAATACAGGTTTGTAGGGGCATGTGCGAATAAACTATCTGCAGAAGAAAGCAAGGAAGACAGCGACCGAGAAAAAAAACACATTATCACCACGTAAACCAATACAAAATTATATGAGCTGGAAATCATAATATAATAATTGATGCGGTTTCAAAACCACGATATGATTTTGAGAGGGAACGTAGTCGATGGTTACAAAATTTTAAACCTCCTGAGGCTAGTTAACGTGCACTTAAACCTAATTCAAGTACACGAGTCTCGAGAATTTTCGCCTCCATCGCAGTTGCGGCCGCCACGGCCGTAATATTCGATCCCGCGACCGGCGGATCAGCAGTCGAGCCCCATAACCAATAGACCACCGTGGCGGGCTGTGAGCTACACGTCCATTGAGTCAAGAGAATAACGAAAAATTCAAAGCTCTCACCACCAGCTGACGTTGCCTCGGCCAGGAAGTTGTGGCGGGCCTTGTACTGGCTAGCAGAGATGGTCGAGGTCTCCCTCGCAGGGCGAGACGCCAACGGCGGCGTTGAAGATGGCGGTCACCTGTCGGCGTTGGCTGGCTATTGACCGAGCTGTCCATCCCACGGGGGCCTCGACTCCGCTGTCGCCAGAAGCAGAGCCACCGTAGAACTCGATCGACGAATGGTTCCCTTTTCTCCGGGAGCTGTGACCTCGTGCAAGCCGTCGAGTCAGGGGTACCACCAGGCAAGTCTCACGATGCCCTGTGTAAGGCTACGCTGTCTCGCTTCTGGTCCGCTGCTTTCTTATATGACATACTCCGCACACGTGGTCCAATCGCAGCCCATCACGCCTTCAGAACACCACGAGGCCAGTTTTCATTCGACTATCCAGTACACCATGTGACCCGACAGCAGCTTTGCCACGATGATGATGACAATGTTCCTTCATATATGGCTCATATACCTACTCTGGAGGGTTAGCCGAGATATGAAAATTGCATTCCGAGGTATCATAACAAAGTTTTGAAATCACTTATCCACGGGAAATGATAACTAAAGTACAAATATTTTGCCGCACTTCATCTTCGTCGTTCTATTCTTTCTTTTATTTCACTTAAGTCTCTACCTCGCGTCGTCGCTTCAGCACTTCTTTTTCTTCACTCGACACAGGCTTCTTGTGGGCACGTCGTGGTTTCGCTAAAGGTTAACTGATTGTTCGTTACCAAATAGCCGCATCATGATATTTGTGACTGAATGTCTTTTTCTGAGGGTTAATCACATCAATGACATTTTTATACAGGATTGGTATACTAGTGCAAAGCAACCTTCATTTTTGTACTGCAAGCGTTAATTTACAAGCCACTGCCTAATCCTGAATTAAGGCGAATACAAAAGTGAGTTCATGTGATGTGAAATATCTGTGTAGATCAGTGAACGAAGCGAACCTCATGAGCAGCTTTCGTTGTCCTCGTGGCGAATTTGAGGAGGATTGCCGTCGTCCGTGAAAACACCGCTGCTACATTCGCCAGTTCATGTGGTTTGAGTTTGTGCTCACACAGGATAGTTACAATTTATGCTTCTGTATGGCTAGCATAAAGCGCCGACGTTATAGTAGGGGGGGGGGGGGTAGTGATTTTTAAATGAGTGAAAAGAATATAAAAGTAAGCCCGTAACTGTCTCTCTGAGGGAACACACCTCAACAGTAGCTCACGAGGGTTGGGGGTAAGGAGGGATTAAAATGATAGGGAGAAATAAAGGTATAGAGATAGAGAGGGGTGGAGGGACAGAGATACCACATAAGAAAATAAGAACAAGATAGGAAAGGTGGACGCGGTCGCAGGAGTGCGAGGACGGAGCACCACTGAGCGAGAGCTCTTGTCGGCATCAGGAGATGGCGTAGGGTGAACCAGGCGGCCAGAGCTGCGCTGTCGTTGGAGATCGCGGGGCACAACCGGTCGGCCCGAAATCCAGCGCGCGAGTCCCGCCGACGTTATACAACGCCACTCCTTGTGTTCTTGCGTTTCGTTTCGTCCGTTGTTACCGCGGAATCATTGACACAGGGGACGACAAATGAGGTCACAGAACGAACCCATATCTGACAGTGTGGCCGAATGGGCCCATCCATTGTGTAGCAGTTCCATTTAGCTTATTTATGGCTTGCTGAAATTCCATACTTTTTATTTCCTTGGAATGAAATACTTCGCTCATTCACAATCCGGGAATGACCATGCAGTTAAATTCCATTCTTGTAATTACTTGATGCAGAAAATGCATCTTGATCGTTTTTTAGCTTATAATTTACACCCCCATAAAGCTGGTGTCACGAGATGCATTAAAAAGTACGCAAAATACGTTACCATAAGGCGGAGGCATAGTAGCTGTTGTGATCGGCCCCCGTGTCTTGGCCCCGGTTAGACGCGTGGAAAGATATTTGACTGTGGCGCGCTTCCTGAGAGTACAGTAAGCGACAGCGCAGCGAATGCTTTAGGTCCGTCCACTCGCCTCAAGCCCTCAGGAGTCAGGACCCGCTCGGCCGCAGAATTTCCTGGAAAGGGCTGTTTAACTGTCTGGGCTGCCTAGAAAGACCGGTCTCCTGTGTGTTGTTGGAGTCGTCGGAATGCACCTCAGAAGGAACAGATAGCCGGAGGAACCGGAGTGCCTTTCGAGTGTTCTTTCCCTTCAATCCACCGACTTTCCGGTGACAAGGTCTGCTCGACGAGTCATCTTTGAACCTTGTGAAACTGGAGGAATCTACTCTGCGCGCGAGTTCAAGGTCAACACACCATGCCAGCTGTGCCGTGCTTTTAGTGTGTACCGCCGCCTGACGATCGGTGCACGTCTTTCCTCCTTTCCTGTGAGGCGTTGTGGCTGCCTCTTTGTGCTCTCTCGCTGGATTCTGCGCCGATCGGTTGCGCCCCCGTGATTTCCGACGAGAGCCCAGCTCTGGCCGACCAGCTTACCCTCCATCTCCTGACGCCGTAAAGCTCTCGATGAGTGGTGCCCCGTCCTCGAACTCCTTCGACAATCATGTCGTCGCTTCGCGCTGACATGATTTAGAAACTAAGCGCTGCTGCTGCTATCACACTATTTACAATGTATAAAATCTGCATACGAAAATAAACGTGTCGTGGTGTTTCTCAAGACTTGTAATTTTGTGAGATTTTGGGCAGAAATCTCGGCCGCGAGTGTTTTAACTTGGCTCGGCGACGGGATAAATGCTCAATTGGTGGTCATACTTGTACCCGCCAGAACAGATCTCGCCAGAGTTGATCACTACGATAATTGTAATAGAGAGAGGTTCATTTTAATGAAAATAGCCAGACATAGCTCCAAGGTCTGATAGGCAGCAATATTAAAATGTGACTATTCGTATGTGTGCTAAGATATACTCAAGCCAAACTATGACATTTCTATTTAACCTCCGCACGTTTTGCTTACATCTAAACACACACAAACGCACGCACACACACATGCACACAAGGGCACGTGCGCAACAGGGTATTCGGTTTACACACTTAACTCGGTTTGTATGCGAGTGTACAATATGTATCATTATTATGTCCTAACGCCTAAGGCACTCCGAAGGGTTGTTTAGTGATTAAAATGCAACACAGGCAAACGTGCAGGCTAATCACAGCCCTAGAAAGGCCTACTGAAATACTAAACATGTCACTTGGGCTCACAAATAAAAAAATGGTGGTCATAAACTTAAAGCAGCGTAATGATAAATGCAGTGTGGGCAGCTGTAGTGAACACAAGGTTTATTGTTCAGCACTGTGGCAAACGGTGCAGTGCAGAATAAGGAACATAAAGCTGAAAAAGTATACGACAAATTATTTATATTTATTCGCTTCATGTGTTAGTTTCTTTACATTGTAATGGTTTAGAAGGGTACACCAAGCAATTTTTGCAACTAGTGACATGACGCACAAGAAATGCACAAAATGTAGAAACATGGGTGGGCGTATTATCATGTAAAATTACAAGCAATATACTTAGTAACCACAATTTTTTACAAGAAATGAAAGAAACTTTGTGCAAGCAATGTCTCACGTCGAAAGCAGACACATAAATAGCGAAATAATGTTAATTATTTTTTTTCATTTGACAAAGATTATTCTGCGCATTGCATGTCACAATATATGTCCCTCATGTTAACTAAAATTTCCTAGAGTTGTGACATGCAAATTTGGGTTGTTGCATTATCGTTGAAACCTTTCTTATCCGCTAACCACGACTGCAAGTGAAAGGTCCAACTGAAAAGCAAGGAGTATTTAACGGGAAAGAACGGAATAACTCTGCCATGCTGTCAGGTTTTCAGCAATATAGCTCATACAGCTGAACCTGTTTCCTTACAGCTGGAGGAAAAGCAGCGCATACTGACTTTACCAAAACCGACTTTTTTACTACCCGCCCGGGTGGTCCAGTGGTTATGGTGCTCTATTGCTGACCCGCAAGTAGTAGGATCGAATCCCTGTCATATTTTCGATGTAGGTAAAAATGCTTCAGGCCCATGTGCTTTGATTTCGAAGAAAGGGGTAAAATTACTCAGCAATGTGATGCTATATCCGAAGCGTAGGTTACTGTTATGACCGTCATCATTATGGAAGTCGTTTTGTCTTTTTAAACGGGACGAAAATATTTCGACCCATTCCAAGCAAGGATGTGCTGTCAAGACGGGTTGGTTTCCTGTCAGCAAAACGTGAATGAGGGGTCCAGGACTGGTTCGCACAAAGAAAACGCACGACCCAAGAAAGGCCATTGTGAGCTCGACTTTATGCAAGGCTTTCAAGGCAGACAAGAAGGCAGCTGGGCCATTTTCGAGGTCACCGAAGATGTGGAAATATCGAAACCAGCATGATATTTGCAGTTCAGGCTGAAAGCTAAAACCAAACTGGCTGTGGCTACATCTTGCGAGGAGAAGCAGATCCCCGGATATTCGCAGCTGAGCCGCAGCTTCTAGCAAACAACGAGGAATAGAATGCGGGGTGGAAGGAAAGGAAAAGGCATTATCTTCTACAGCCCTTGTGGGAGCCTGCCTCGACGACGAGGGATTAGTCGACCACTCCTCCTTCTCCTTTCTCTATAGGATCAGATGAATGGAGTGGCGTGTTTTGACAATATGCTGGTGGACCACTACATTGTCCTACCCATGGTGTACACCGTGGTCCTACCCGAACACAGTCAGGCAAGTTCGACACGTGTACCGGGAGCCGGTTTTTCGAACCTCACCCAACTGCCAGAAGAGTCTTGGAAACCAAGGTCATCTAAGATCTTCGGACGTGCGCGAAATCTTGGTTACGTGTGTGAAATGTTGGCGCAGTGCGTTTGTGACCATATTTGGACATCGTGTAGTCTGTCCTCTCCACATGCATTATGTGGTGTCTTTCCCCTCCTTCGTGGGTGGAGCCCTCAGACCATGGAGCGTCGTATTGGCTGAAGCCGCGGACAATGCGCCCAGAGTTGGCCACACGGCGCTATATAAGCGCAAGACTTTTGTATATTCTAAGTTCTACAGTTCAACAGTTCTCCTGTAGAGTTCTTGACTTCTCGTTCTCCTTTCAAATTTTCAGTTAGTAACTATGTAAATAAATTGTCATTTTTACGAGCGCCTCATCTGACTTGTTCGACGATGGGTCTTAGGACGAGGGCCCGCTACCAAACTGAGACCCGCAGGACCCGGAGTCGAAACAACTGGTGGCAGGGGTGGGATAGCGTCAATCCAGGTCGCAACCACTGAATGGCAGTGGAGGGATGGCGTCAACCCAGGTAGCAGCGACTCGACGACAGCAGTCAGATGCTACGACCCCATCGACTTCGAGACGCGATACGACAACAACGGTCGAATGCTCCGAGCTCCTCGACTTGAGAGGCTGCCGAACGGCACTTCTGAGATGACACGGGGTCATCGACTGTGAGAGGCAACCGGAAGGCACTGCTGGGATGCCCGACGCTGGAGGCATGATTGCGAGCCGGGTGAGTGCCGACTTTTGAACTTTACCAGGCATTTACTAATGTGTGAGTAAACGCTGGTAAGAAGAATAGCTATTTTTGTCATTGTGTATCTGGCGTCAGACAGATTGTGAGATAGCTTGATTAAGCTTCTGTGGGTGACGGCAAGGTTAACAGATACAGAGCTGTTTTAGTCATTGGGTTAACAAATAGCTTGCGTCAGGTAGATAACTGTGATATAGCTTGTAGAAGCTCTAGTCTGTGAGTGACGGCAAGGTGATGGCAACCCCAAGGCTTTTGTTGGTTTCCTCTGTATGCAAGGACTCTCCACACGAAGGGTCGGACACAACAAACGCGTAAATTATATTTTAATTCACTTTTAAAAGTGTACCTGAATGCTCACTCTCGCGATCTAGTCCCGTCGCTTGCGCAGAAACACTGACGTTTCAGAATAGCAGAAGCAACGCCAGTTGTCGTGACGTCATACCAGTTTTGTAGTGACGTGAGTGACCTCCGCCATCTTCGAAAGGAGGCTGCTGTTACGAGTGTGCTGGCGTCCCTTGCAGATAGACTGTGCGCGTCGCTCGAGGACACTGGATGCTTTCGAAGAGACACTCTAAACGTCCTTTACGGACAACGAAGACATCTGTCAGAGACGCTGCGCGCGTCCAACAGCGGGGCTGCCCCTCCTCCTTCAGCCTACTGTATATACGGTGTAAAGATAAACGCTTTGTTTCCTTCTGGCTGCCTTTTGCCTTGCCAGTGCCTGGATGCTACTGCAGGTGGCCACGACGACTGTCAGCACGTTTCTTTTGTTGGTGTTTGTGTGGCACATCAGTGAGAGCAGACGAAACTCAGCACGATAACATCACAGCCTTGTGTGGTCACGTGACCAAGCCACCTATGCATTGACGTCACTGTCCAACTCGGCGCCGCGAAACCGAAACCGAAAATGGTCCACATAAGTAGAGCGCTATTCAAATATTTAGCGAAAATACACGGATCTTGGTGCTTGTATCATGCTTCCTGAAGCCACAGAAAACGCTTACAGCAAAGAAAACGCATGCCACAAATTTGGTGGCACCAGCCCTTTTGCAGACGAAGTTAACAGGTAACTTGAGGCAAGGCAGAAAACTAGGGCTGTCGTTGTTGTCAGGGTTTATTAGTTGCAAGACAGGAATCATTCGTGGAGCAGAGAACGGTACCGGAAGCAGTCATGAATCTGAAAGCCCTGCGAAAACCCATGTTGCTAGCGATCGCAAGGGAGATGAAACTGGATGTGTCGGACTCCCCAACAAGAACAGGACTGATCCAGCGGATCGTCGGGACAGGGTTGGATGATGAGGAACTCTCAGGCCATGTTATGGACATTGAGGAAAGAAAGGCAGAAGTCCAAAGAAAAGAGGCAGAAGACCAGATAGAAGAGGCCGAGAGAGAAGCCGAAAGGATACGTATACACGAGGCTAAACTACGAGCATTAGACGAAGACATTGACAGGAGGAAACGTGAAGTTCGGGCACAGCATCTGAAGCGTCTTTGGCCGTGTATATGTTGGATATGTGTGAAGCCCGAAAGGTGCAGTGAAGTGGAGAATACGGTGGAGTGTGAAGTCACCGAGAAAGCCGCTGTTTGCGAGGTACCGCCCGAGAAAGATACGCGTCTCTATCAGTGCGACATGCAAAATTATCATTCGGTGGGGAGAAGAGAGCAACAGGTTGTTGTTAGTGAAAATGCGCTTAAGGAAGGTACGCGACTCTCCATTGGTGTGAAGTTAGTGCATGTAGAGAGCGGGACTGGGGCTGGTATGCAAGCTGTAGCAAGTCCAAAATGTGTTCCATGTGAGATCGCGGTTGGTTCCAGTCGAACTGGTAGGGTCATTGAACAGATTGAGGAGCTGGAGACCACGCCGGAGCCTCAGCAAGGGAATGACCTTTCGGAGGTTGAAAAAGAGGACGACGAAGGTAGTCCTGAATGTAACGAAGACATAACGCTACTGAAACCTGACAGTACTGCCAGTGAGGGCGAGCTACTGTTGAAAGCATTTCCTACAGATAGAGTGGGAAATGTCTCAGAGGTCGAGAAGGTACAGTGCGAGGCTGTCGTAGGTGTACAAACAGGCACAAGTTTGGTGGAGGATTGTTTCGAGAAAAAGTCTAATCGCAGCAGCATGAACAAAGCTTGTGTGGTGTTAGAGACATGCCTCGTGCAGCAGCACGAAAATGATCGGCTGGACGCTAAAAATTACCCGGAAATCAAGAAAACACGAATTTCCAAGAGTTCAGATCTGTGGAGGGCCCAGCGTCTGGTTTTGCGAGGGGTAGCACAAATAAATTAGCCTGACAGAGCAATGGAGCGGGGAAGTCGAAGGGCAAATGCTGCAGAAAGGGTGGTGCACAGGCACATTTGAAATGTAGGATTGCTGATGACGCAACCAGGGAAGTTTGTAACAACCAAAAAAAGGTTGTACGTAAGCGTCCCCGCAAAAGAAGGAAGCGGGTACGTGCGGCACCACAAAATGTGAAGGAACAGGGCGCGCCGCAGCGAGAACGGAATGGTGTTTTTTCAGCGCTCCGGATCGACTGCGCAGATAAGTGTTTTTGCATGTTTTGAGCTTGTCTTTATAATTATAAGGCAGCGGTTGAAATCTTCGTAGCACTTATTTTATGGTATGGCTTTTTCGGGGGCCAGTCACCAGGTATTTATTAGTTAGTGCGGGTGTATGTGTTTGAATTTTGTTTTTGTTGTTGTTTTTTTTTCTTTTGCCACCCCGTGGGGGAGGTGCGCGTACATTGAACACGCAAATTTTTGTAGTAGAGCTTAGACTTTCTTTTTTTTCGTAGTGCAGGGCTCGAGTTTAGTAATTATCGAGTATAGGGACAATTGGTGTCAGAAAGGCATGGTTAAAAAGACTGTAAAGTGTTCAGGATGTGGAGTGGGTTTGAAAGTAGACCCAAGCGTAGAAGTGGATGAAGAAGAGGCTGACGCGAAGTGTAGGCAATGTGAGGTCGAGGAAAAAAAATGGAGAAAATGATGGTTGCCCAGAGTGAACTGCTGATGAGAATCGCCGAGCTCGAGACTGCGTTGGCGACAGAGCAAGAGAAAACGAGGGCAATGGGAGAAAGACTGAAGTCCGCCGAGGAAGCGCTAGCGAAGCTGAACAAGGAAGCGACCTACCGAGAGAACAGTAGGGAACCGGCAACCAGAACGGTGGAGAAGGAAAAGCAAGCAAGTTTGGAAAAACAGGTTTAGCCGGTTCAACTGTCACAAGGCCCAGCTTCAGCGAGGTAGTGGTGGGCAAGGAGGGAACAAAGCAGCCGGCGTCACAGCTGCAAGTAGCCCCCAGGTGCAGAACGCTCCAGCTGAAAAGTCACAGCATGTGATAATCGCCGGGGACTCGAATATAAATCGATGCATAGAAGCCATCAAAGAGAGGGTAAGAGGTGACAAGAGGGTTGCAGTAGAGGCCTTCCCAGGACGCAAGCTGGAAGCAGTCATGAGGCAAGCGAGCGCAAAGCTCAAAACGACAGCTGATAGACGAAACCTCGTGATAATTTCAGGCGGTTTAAACGATGTCCTAAATGAAGATGCAGCAGGACTAGAAGCCACACTGGTGAAAAGCGTCGATGACATGCGCGCCACTTCTCCTAAGGTACAGGTAGTGATATGCACGATACCGGAGGTACCGGTGCGTGATAGCAACCTGCAAAGAGCGGTGGTCAACGCAAACCAAGCGATATGGCGGATGAGTCTAGAGAAAGGCTTTGAGGTGGTGGGAACAAAACAGAGAGGTGCATAGGTGAGGTGGTTTTCAACGAGACAAAATTCACTTCGATGGGCGGCTAGGTCATGAGGTGGGCTGGCGACTTGCAGGATGCGCAGTAGATTTTTTTGGGGGCAAGCGAGCCCTTCGGGGTGCAGGATAGCTAGTAACGAGGAAAACAACCAGGGAGACTCTTCGACAGGTGGTATGGATAGATACGATTCCAAAGTGGCACCAATATCTAAGATAAGTAGAGTCCGCGGCATAAATAGACGTAGCCACGAGCGCCGAGCCAATTCGGACATAGGGTATATTAACATGCAGGGTTGTAGGAACAGGCTGAAGTGGGAAGACATAGAAGAACAGCAAAAGGAAGAGAGGCCGATGGTATACGGTTTTGTAGAAACACATCTCAGGGACATGGAACAACCTCTGAACAATCCGGACTACGCGTGGGAATATTGTAATAGAACAGAAGGCAGCAGAAAGGGGGGTGGTATTGGGGCATTCATTCATAAAAGTACAGACTGGCAAAGGGCCAAGCAGGAGTGCAAGGAACATTTATGGCTAAAAGGGAAAGTGGCAGGTCAAATGACACTCCTTGGTTTCGCATACTTGTGGACGGGAGCAAAGGCCTGAGAGGAAAACCGGGCAATGGTAGAGTGTATATCAAAGGACATTCAGGAGTTAGGAAGAGAGTGCGAGATAATTATACTAGGAGACATGAATGCGCACATAGAAGATATAGATGGGTATACCGACCCGACAGGCAAAATGATCATGGATATGTGTGAAAGGCTTGATTCGATCATTTGCAACAGTACCGAGAAGTGTGAAGGGCAAATGACATGGGAGGTAGGAAGGCTTCAGTCAACGATAGATTATGCACTGATGTCACATAGGATGTATGATAAGCTCAGAGGAATGCACATAGATGAAGGTGGCTCCAGAAGTCTGGGTAGCGATCACAAACGTATCAGGCTAAATTTTGGAAGAGCAGTGAAAGTGGGAAGGAGACAAGATGAGCAACCACAGGAAAATTTTTATCTAGAAAGGCAAATTGAAATAGCCACTAAACAAATTGAGGAAGTAATCGCGGAGGATAATAAGACAGTGTGGACATACACGAATCTAATTAGACTCTTTGAGCTAGAGCTTGCTAAGACGCGTGACAAGTCACCCCGGAAAAGAAGACACAAACCCAAAAGTTGGTGGGATGAGGAAGTTAAGAGAGCCATAGCGAAACGTCAGGAAGCCTCTAGGGAACACAGACATGCTAAGCAGCGGGGAGAACCGACAGATGATGTTGAAAAAAAATGGGCAACCTTTCTAAGCTGTAGAAGGGATGCATCCCTTCTGATCAATGAAAAGATTAGAAGGAAGGGAGCTCAGTGGCTGGCAGAAGTACATAAAAAAGATAGAAAGGCAGCTGCGAAATTTGGGAACCATCTAAACTCCCTAAGAAATGAGAAGAGCCTAGAGCAGAGTTTTATAACTACAGCCCAAGGTGCTAGGCTAGAAGGGGACGAAGCTATTGAATATATAAGAACAAGGGTGACCGGAAATATTCAACAAAGAAGTACTTTATGCACCACAATAGACAAGGACGAATCAAGTGGTGTAATGACTCCATTTTCACAACAAGAGTGAGAAAGGGCTGAGAAAAGGGTTCCTAGTACTACATCAACAGGCCCAGATGGCATTCCATTTAGGCTGATAAAGACATTAGGTCCGAAGTCTAAGCAGGCTTTGAGAGAGGCAGTGAGCACAATAATAATCGATAGTGAAGTTCCCGATGGATGAAAACTTAGCAGGATGAGCATGATCTATAAAGGAAAGGGGGACAAAGCTGACATAAACAACTACCGTCCTATAACAGTGACATCAGTGGTCTACAGGCTGGCGATGCAGATTATAAAGGAAAGACTGCAGGCGTCGATAGAGGATGAGGGGGTGCTGGGGGAACTGCAGAATGGGTTTCTGAAACACAGGAGGTTGGAAGACAATCTGTTCTCACTGGCGCAGTGCATCGAAATAGCAGAAAAGGAACACAGGCCCCTGTGGCTAGCATTTTTGGATATCAAGGGAGCGTATGATAGCGTGCTTCAGGAGGAATTGTGGGGAATACTGGACACACTAGGCCTGGAACATGTAGTCACTAATCTTTTAAAGGGTATCTATAAAGGTAACAAGGTAGTTATAAAGTGGGAAAAACAGGTATCCAAGCCTGCAGAGGTAAAACGGGGGCTTAGGCAGGGGTGCCCCCTGTCAACCTTATTAATTATCATGTACCTACAAGGATTAAAGGCAAAATTAGAGGGAAGTGGATTGGGCTTCAACCTCTCTTTAGTCAAACAAGGAAAACTTATTGATCAGGCACTACGAGCATTAATGTACGCAGATGATATAGTGCTAATGGCCAATAACAAGGAAGATTTGCAGAGATTGATGGACATCTGCGGTAATGAGGGAGATAGGTTAGATTTTAGATTCAGTAAGGAAAAATCAGCAGTCACTATTTTCAATGACAATGAAGGTAGTGAGCTTAGAATACAGGAGGTCACGGTAGAGATAACAGATAAATACAAATATTTGGGCGTAGAGATAAGCAATAGGACCGAGTATCTGAGCGAACACGAAATACACGTGACGACTAAAGATAACAGGAATGCAGCAGTCATGAAAAATAGGGCACTGTGGAATTAAAAAAGGTTTGATGTTGTGAGAGGAATATGGAAAGGGGTCATGGTTCCTGGGCTGACGTTCGGCAATGCGGTCTTGTGCATGAGATCAGAAGTTCAAGCAAGATTAGAAATTAAGCAACGTGGAATAGGTAGGCTTGCTTTAGGAGCTCACGAGAATACACCAAATCAGGGAGTACAAGGTGATATGGGATGGACATCATTTGAGGGCAGGGAAGCTAGCAGCAAGAAGAAATTTGAGGAGCGATTGAAAGAAATGGGGGAAGAGCGTGGGCTAGGAAGGTTTTCAGCTACTTGTACATGAAGAGTGTCGATACAAAATGGAGGCAGCGAACCAGGAAGTTGACTGGTAAATAGTTAGAAAACAGCAGGTGACCAAACCAAAAAGAACTATCGATTAAGAAGAAAGTGAAGGAAACGGAGACTGACATGTGGAGAATGGGCATGATTAAGAAGTCCGCACTAGAGATCTATCGAACTTTTAAGCAGGAAATTGCCAAGGAAAGGATCTATGATAATACTCGGGGTAGTTCTCTATTGTTTGAGGCCAGGACGGGAGTACTGCGAACCAAGACATATCGGGCCAAATACGATGGGGTAGACACAGTATGCAGTGCGTGTGGAGAGGAAGAAGAAACTGCCGAACACTTGATAATGTTCTGTAAAGGGCTTCATCCTATAGTTCAGGATGATGGCGCAGAGTTTTTCAAAGCACTGGGGTTTAGGGACCGGGAGGGCAAAATAAACTTTAAGCGGGTAGACTTGACTAGAAGGAGGTTATCTGATTGGTGGCTAAAGTCAAGGCACGAGTGAAAATTAAACTCTTCACTGCAAAGTACGAATCCTCAAACTCACTTTTAAGGAAAAAAAATAAATATAGTTTTTGGTTCATTAGGTATTACGGCTTGGTGGCGCTAGCCACCGCCCGATCTAAAGGGTACAGCCATATCCATCCATCCATCCATCCATCCATCCATCGGAAGGGCTGGTCATAGGGCAATTCTACAAACCTTCCTTTGCGGCGTCCTGTCAGACGAAATTGGCGAGAGAGGAGTAGCGGAAAGGGACACGCGTCCCCAAGAAGAAAGGAGCGGTGGAAAAGAACAGGTTTGCGTCGACAACGATGTCGACAAGTTCCTAAAAGAAAGGTTGTTGGTCCTGAATTCAGGGTGGAATCAATTGCCAACTTTTGCGAGTGTTTCACCCGCACTTCAGAAATCTTCGGTGTTACGAAGAAAGCCGTTCAAAATCACGAATGAGACGAGATGGCAAGGTTGGACTAGGAGCTCGCGCTCATTGTGGCCTCTGGAGATCGCGAAAGCGGCAGAAAACACGACCGCGACGTGCAAGATTAAAAGCGTGAAGGTCAGCTGCAATATTTTCACAGAATGCGACCTGCAGAATTCTGGAAGGTAATTCTTTGAATATGGTTCTAGTTTTGATCCTTTGAAGTAAAATTTTCCTTTGTAAGTAAGGTTTGAGCGGAAAACAAAGACTGGTTTCAAAAAATCCGGGCTAAACACAGATTTTTTAAAGCATTTGCAATCAAACGCGCGTTTAGAAGATTTTTAGATGGTACGGAAGCGTACGTTCGGTCATGAAATATTATAGCGCTCAATAAGTGCGAATAGAGCTAAAGCACCTGAAGGAACCCAGCGCGTTCTTTATCCAAGAGGCTGGCACGATGAGGTAACATTAACCAAACAAGACTATTATGCAAGGTTTAGTTCCGTCACTTTGATTTTTTTGCTTAATTATCGTGTGATACTTTAAGCGGAGCGTTACGCGTTCACGAAAGTAGAGTAGGATCAACATTTCTGACAGTTGTCAGATGCAGCCGAAGCTAATGCGAAAGATTTGAGTCTGTCAAGGTGTCCTACCCCGAACATATCTGTATTTTCGTCTAAACACACAACCTCAGCATAAAACGCCTATTTCTGCACCCATGTCACACCGGGCACTTTTTAATGAGATCAACGGTGATCGTAATCGCTCGCAATCCGAAGTATCCATGTGACTGAGAAATGATAAAATTTACTCATCTGATGACGTAAACTGCGGCTGCTGGGTCACGCGAACTATTATGCTTTACTCACGAGTAAGCTATTCATGGACCAAATTTTCAAGTATAACCTACCTAAGCCAGCAGTTAATCTTCACACCCAAAAGATAAATGAGCTTGAATGTGCCGATGTTCATTAGCGGCACGATGAGTCATTTGCTCGCACAGATGACAGCCTACTCGCCAACGTCGCTTTCGAAAAAGCAAATGCAACGACAACGAAACGTGGACACCGTGGCGTACACTGTGCGGCCATTAATGTTAAGCGCGGCTACTTTGTGCCCGCTTTTTCGAACAGAACGCATCATTGATATAGCTCAAACTATAAAATATACACCTTTGCGATGGATTTTCAGTGTTAGCTTCCACGTTTTGCTACCCATTTCCCGCGTCAGCACACTTATCTGCCACGGATGGAAGACGAGAATGACTGATGTCTTCCAGGAGCACTTACTTGTATCCTTGGATACAAGTAAGTGCTCCTGAGTTTTCAAATCATTGTTTCTGAAGGTAGGCACGCAATGGGGCAACAACGACGAGCTCAGTTTTACAGACAGGTTACTGAATCTTGTATATACAAACATTAGCCGAAATTGCCACACTGCTTATGGACTGTAGCATTTTTTACGACGTTGTTTTAACAATCAAATCGGCTGTAGAGTCTCTTGCAGTACCTACCAGGCAATGTATGACTGAATAAACTAATATGACGCCTGCAATTTTGATAAAAGTCTGGCCTCTGTTTTCTTTTAGTTTGGAAGTATTGCATGGGATTATATTCGAGTATATATTAATATAAAAAACTCGCTTGTTAAACACACACACGTACACGCACGCACGCACGCACACACGCACGCACACACACACACACACACACACACACACACACACACACACACACAGGCTGTTGGACTTAAAAATGTTGCTGGGTTGCATTCGCTAGGTGCAGTTGGGTGATTTCCTACCATTAAGAAATGAACATCAAAAATAAGTAAATCCTACGTAATACAAGCTTTCTGAAAAAAAGTGTCATGAGCGCCACATTTTCAGAGACTATTTACTAGAACACGGTCAACAGACAGAAAGCCGGACGGACGGACAGACAGACAAATAACTTTTATTTCATCCTTACAAGTTTTCGCGCGAACCGTTATCGGTGACCTGAGGAAACCGCTGGCAGTACGAAAATCGGGGCTGGGACATCGTGATGTTCCGTTCCTTTTTGAGCCATTCTGGATTGCCTGGAGTTGTGCATGGAGCGATCAGCTTCGGAGGGCTTGTTCCCAGTAAGCTTCTGTTAGGTAGCGCGGGACACTGCCAAAGCACGTGCTCTAAGAAACACTAACTTTAATTGCAGTTCGGACAATTTGAATTGATCTCTGTGTAGATACGACTGAGAAAGCCACGCGAGGGGAATGAGCCCGTTATTCTAAAGGTAAGTTAATAAAACATTTTAGGCAAGCGTTTATGAAGTTGCGCGTATATACTCCTAACTGTTGATGGAAGTTGAACCGTATAGTGACTCCTGTAATCTAGCAAGCACTTTGTACTTGAAGGACGTCAGAAAGGCCATCTAACTGATGTCTTCATCTGATGTTTTCTCGTTAATACATCTGAGCACAAATATTAATTCCTTTTGTTCATCTTTTCAAAATATGAAAATATTGAGTAAATAACGTTTCTCTTTTTTTTTTGATCAGTCTCACAACAACCGATTCTGCGCTCTGGACAGCAATAAAACTCATGGTCTGTCTATCTGCATCTGAACAAGCCACGTTTAACGGAACCGAACAGACTACGACCAACATACACTTTAGTAAGGAGAACGTTGCGTGTTAAGGAAACATTGAAAAAAGGAATAAATTAGATTTACAGCGAACATCTTCCTTACAGAAATGTTTGGCGCCAGAACTTGGGTTGGTTTCCGGCTCCTTTATTAGAGACGCACTACATTTTTTATGCCTCATTGAATACGGGAAAAAATAAAGACGGGGACCATGAATTCTTTTGCTCCGTGGGTAAGGTGGGCCTTAGAGAGAAGGATTCCCACAGATTTCTTTTGTGTACGTCTATCTGTGAGCATGACACGTGGGCAGGTTCCTGGCTTGCGATTTCATGAAAGGTAACTCTTTCAAATGCCAAGCATTTTTTAGCGAACTTCGGCGACTTTGAGAGTATCTATCTATCTATCTATCTATCTATCTATCTATCTATCTATCTATCTATCTATCTATCTATCTATCTATCTATCTATCTATCTATCTATCTATCTATCTATCTATCTATCTATCTATCTATCTATTTATCTATCTATCTATCTATCTATCCGCCTATGACATTTAGATTTTCTGGCCGTTGCGATAATGCTATCGATACCGAAATTGGTATGGCATTATTTACAATACTGCCAGTCTCCAAAGAGACCATAGCAGGTGGGCACTACAGTATACAGTTACAAAGAGCACTTAACACTTTCAGGATCGTAAATTGGTAAATAATGTGTAAAAATACAAATCAGCAACCTTGAAGCATACAATCAGCACTTATGCACACCATACACACCAAATACAAGTGAATGCTGGTTTGCATGTCACAGAAAAGCAGACATATCAAGGACGCTAAAAGACGTTATTTTCAATTCTTGATAAGAAATCGCACAATGACTGGGCATTAGTGGTGAAAGGGGTCAAAAAATTCCATTCGTGGATGGCAACTGGAAAAAAAGAGTATTTAAACGCATCATTGTTACATTTATATTCTAATAGAGTATTTGTATGTTGGTGCTGGGTAGCTCGTGTTTGCGAATATTCAACGTAGTTTGAGACATCTATTTTGGAGTAATTGTGTAGGAGTAGATAAAGAAATTTCAAACGTACCTGTTTCACCCGTGTTTCGAGCGTGGGAAGCCCAGAAATAGCTTACGTGACTGTATGACGATCGTGTCATACAGTCACGTCAATATTAGGTTTAATGTCAATATTTACGTTTCATAATCTTTCTGCTCTTACAGTGGTTTGGTTCACATGACATGTAGCAAAACTAGTATGGTATGACATGACTGCACGGAGAATATAGGAGGCCCTGACGTAGAAATCTTGGCATGCATATCATGTAAGTCATGACTACACGCCACGCTCATAGTGCTCTCGCGGTAGTTTCGCTAGCTTCACATATACACAATATGGCGTTACGAGGCGTCAATGGACGACGAACATAAATGACACGCCCAAACACGATTATCTTGGTAAGCATGTCATATAAAACATGACAACACACCTCGGTCATGATGCGCTCTCAGCCGTTTCGCTGGCTTCACATATACCAAATTTGGTATTACGTGACGTGAATGGGAGTGCTTGCCAAATGTGCTCCACCCCATTCTTATTCTTCTAGTTACTTCAATCTCGTGGTTCGGCTCCGCGGTTATTACCTGCCCTAAGTAGACATAGTCTTTTACAACTTGAAGTGCACTATTACCTATCCCGAAGCACTGCTCTTTCCCGAGATTGTTGTACATTACTTTCCTTTTCTGCAGATTAATTTTAAGACCTACCTTTCTGCTCTCCTTGTCTAACTCTGTAATCATGAGTTGCAATTTGTCCCCTGAGTTACTCAGCAATGCAATGTCATCGGCGAAGCGCAGGTTACTAAGGTACTCTCCATTAACTCTTATCCCTAACTGTTCCCATTCTATAGGCTTCTGAAAACCTCCTGTAAGCACGCGGTAAATAGCATTGGGGAGATTGTGTCCCCCTGCCTTACACCCTTCTTGATTGGTATTCTGTTGCTTTCTTTATGGAGCACTATGGTAGCAGTTGATCGCCTGTAGATTTCTTCCAGGATGTTTATATATACTTCATCGACGCCCTGATTCCGCAGTGTCTGCATGACGGCTGATATTTCTACTGAATCAAACGCCTTCTCGTAATCTATGAAGGCTATGTATAGTGGGTGGTTATATTCTGAGCATTTCTCTATTACCTGATTGATAGTATGAATGTGGTCGATTGTTGAGTAGCCTGTTCGAAATCCTGCTTGTTCCTTTGGTTGATTGAATTCTAATGTTTTCTTTACACTGTTAGCAATTGCCTTTGTAAATAGCTTGTATACTACAGAGAGCAAGCTGATCGGCCTGTAATTATTCAAGTCCTCGTCATCTCCTTTCTTATGTATTAAGATGATGTAAGCGTTCTTCCAAGACTCTGGTACTCTTCCCGTTAGGAGACACCTCGTAAACAGGGTGGCTAGTTTTTCTAACACAATCTGTCCTCCATCTTTCAGCAGATCTGATGTTACCTGATTCTCACCAGCAGCTTTTCGTCTTTGCATACTCTTCAAAGCTTTTCTGACTTCTTCTATCATTGCTGGTGGGGTGTCATCTGGGTTACTGCTAGTTCTTATAGTATTAATGTCGTGGTTGTCCCGGCTACTGTACAGATCTCTGTCAAACTCCTTTGCTATTTTAAATATCTTAGTCATATTGGTCGTTATTCTGCCTTCTTTGTCCCTTAGTGCATACATCAGACTTTTGCCTATCCCAAGTTTCCTCTTCACTGCTTTGACGCTTCCTCCGTTTGTCAGAGCGTGTTCAATTTTCTCCATGTTATATCTTCTCACATCGCAAACCTTACGCCTATTATTGAACTTCGAAAGCTCTGCCAGTTCTATTTTGTCTGTTGTACTTGAGACTTTCATGATTTGACGCTTCTTAATGATATTCTTCGTTTCCTGCGAAAGCTTGCCAGTGTCCTGTCTAACTACCCTTCCTCCAACTTCCACTGCACACTCCGTAATGATACTCGTCAGATTATTATTCATTGTATCTATGCTAAGGTTGGTTTCCTCACTAAGAGCTGAGTACCTGTTCTGAAGCGAGACTCTGAATTCCTGTACTTTCCCTCTAGGTGCTAGCTCATATATTGGCTTCTTGCGTATCAGTTTCTGTCGTTCCTTTCTCAAGTCTAGGCAAATTCGAGACCGTACCATTCTATGGTCACTGCATCGTAGCTTGCCAACCACTTCCACATCCTGCACGATGCCTGGGTGTGCACTCATTATAATGTCTAAGAATGGGGTAGAGCACATTTGGCAAGCACTCTCAAATTATGACAGGTAGATTGCCACTATCCCTCAAGAGAAAGGTATAAGACAGCTGTATCTTGCCGGTACTTAGCTACGGAGCAGAAACCTGGAGACTTACAAAGAGGGTTCAGCTTAAATTGAGGATGACGCAGCGAGCAGTGGAAAGAAAAATGGTAGGTGTAACCTTAAGAGTGTTAGGTTTGGCCTGGAGATTCGTCTCTCAATTCCTTCGGCGCCCAGTCTGCCAGACGCTGTCGAAGATTTGAACAATTACCCAGACAATGCGGCAAGCAAAGGCGAGTTCCCGTCTTTCAAATGCGGACCCTTTCGTCGTCTCTTCAAGCAGAAGCGGTGACTGATGCCCTCGGCGACTCGTCGGGCGACGGGGAAGCTGGCGTGACCGGCGCCAGAGCTGATGGGGGAGCGGCGCTCTTTTAATCCTCAATCAAATAGCCGACCGGCCGACTGCCTATGCCCACCAGGCATTGTCCCTGCTAGCCGGAGGATGAGACGTCGTGTCGCCACGACACGACATCGTAAACAGTTCCAGAGAGGACAACAAAGACAGCATCTTCTTTCGAAGAGACCGTGGTGGCCGCCGCAAATCGCCCCGCTAATTAAGCGAACAAATCGGCGGACCCTTTGATGTATGCAGTCAGGATCGTGGGAACTCTCGACTAGCGTCACACACACGACGAGGAAGAGCCCTGCTGGCGCCACCTTGTAGTGCAGTGTTCACAACTCAATATTGGACGTTCACGTGGACCGTGCATGAGAGCCCTGCTGGCGCCACCTTGCAGTGCAGTGTTCACAACTCAATATTTGACGTTCACGTGGACCGTGCATGCTCGTCCCCCTCACCTGTTGTGTGTGTGTGATTGGTGTTCCACTCGGAGAGGAGGAGCCCGAGAGGGCTTAAAACGACGCCGCAGAGGGCTAGAGGTCGCTCTAAACTATGTAACGGTTCAACCACCACGCTCGTGGTTTGTAAAACCACCAACCTCTCTTTGCTGTAAATATGTGTAAATAATGTCATAAACCTGTTTGTTTTCGTATCCTCTTCTTGTCAGCGTTCGTTTCCTCCACCCGGTTACACCACGCTACCACAAGAGACCGGGTAGTCCCCCATTCATAACAAGAGACAAGAAGAGATCAGAGTGGATTAGGGAACAAACGGGGGTTAAGGATATCATAGCTGAAATCAAGAAGAAGAAATGGACATGGGCTGGGCATTTAGCGCGTAGACAGGATAACTGCTGGTCGTTAAAGGTAACTAACTGGATTCCCAGAGAAGGAAAGCGGGTAAGGGGGAGACAGAAGGTCAGGTGGGCAGATGAGATTAAAACGTTTGCGGGTATAAATTTGGCAGCAGCAAGCACCGGGTTAACTGGCGGAACATGGGAGAGGCCTTTGTCCTGCAGTGGGCGTAGTCAGGCTGATTATGATGATGTTGACGTGAATGAAGAACGAAGGTAAATGACACGTGCATACATGATAATCATGATAAGCATGTCATGTAAAACAGGACTTTATGCTACGCTTATAGTGCGCTAGCTGCCATTTCGCTAGCTGAACATATACCAAATTTGGTATCACGTGACGGCGAATAGACGACGAAGGTACATGACACGTTCAAACATAATAATCATGACATGGGAACTCTTGCACGGCATAATTTGCGTCCGCCTCGTAACGTTGTGTTGATTAAGGTGACATTACAACATTCCTTACTCGTGCTTCGCATATTATTGATTCATAATGTACGTGGGATCTGTTTTTTTTTTGACGTTACAGCTTTGAAGTGCTTGCCTTTATTGTTCCATCGTTCTCGCTGTAAGTGCGAGCTCTAGTCTAACACCAGAAAATCACTTGCCGCTTTCTTCTTGGCCAGACTGATGCAGCAGCTGAGTGGTGGTATTGCTAAGCAAGAATCTCGCCGTTCTCACCCCAATCTACTCCAAATTAAATGTTTTCCGCATTGCTATATTGAAGCAGTGCTCACTTTTGTCTTTACTGCTCCTAAAGAAACACGTGGGCACGTTCGCTTACGATGAAAGCTTGAGTAGGTGGGCACACATTTTACAGCAACACTTTCTTTGTACACTGTTTTTTCCTCCTTGTAATGAAGAAGAATTTCTTCATATAATTTTCGAAGTAGATTTTGTTCTATTCCTAACAACGAGGTACTCAAGTTGAACTGCTGCAAAACAATAAATTTTCCTAAAGTGTCACATTCATTATTGGGAACCGACATAAGTAAGTCGCTAAGGTTTCTATTTATCTGCCTTCTGAAAAGCCGACAGGACTCTGAGCCAATAGTACGTAAAGGCAGCTTTAAAAACAGTAATTAAGATGCTCCACCCGTCATATAAACTATGTATTCGTCCTGCTACTAGCGCCTTCAGCGGCAATTTGATCAACATCCTCTACGTTGAGGCAAACTCCGATGGACAGATAACGTCAATAGTGCAGCCTACTGCCTATCTTCAGATCATTTTCACTCTTAACACACCCATTTGAGAAGATCGTCCTTGACAATTATACCTTAATCTGAATCAACAGTCTCTTTAAAACCTGTCTATTCTAACCTGTACCGCGGCAGCTGTTGAGGCATAAATATCTTATAAGAAGTCCTCCTTTTTTGTAGTCGGCCCACACTAGGGCAAGATCGCCATAACACGCGACATGTAATTGTGCCATAAATAAATGAACGTTAACACTGTCTAGAAATTAACAGCTTTCTACATCGCTTCATTAGAAATATCGATGCTGTGAACAATTTGCACAGTCGCATTGAAAGTCAGACACTCTGCATCTGCACCTGCCATTACTCCTGATTTCGTCCATATCGCAAATGATCAATACACATACTAGCATTTTTTGGGCAGAGTCATATGCAATGTTAACTGTCATGAAACGCAATGTCAGTCAGAAGATTGAGGCGTCAGCACTGTTTACCGATTCCGCCAGTATCGTATATATATATATATATATATATATATATATATATATATATATATATATATATATATATATATATATATATATATATATATATATATATATATATATATATATATATATTGCTTTTTGCGCACCGACAAACCCCATAAAAACCAAATCCTTATTAATTTTGGGGAGTAATGACGCGCGGCCTATCAAATATATAGTTGTCATGCGTCATATTGGACATAGAAACAAAAAAAAAACGCCAGTCCTGCCCGGTATAGGCGCTGCACCGTCACAGCGAAAGCTAGAAGAGCGGCCTTTCAGAGCCTGTTCATAACATTCATTGCGTAACTACTGCAAGCAAACTTCCTTGGTACCCACTTAATTACAAACTTTTGGGTAGTAGGCCGGCATTCGCTATGCTATTTTTTGTCATTCTTCTGAGACGCGTGGTATCCGCACAACATTTGCTGGGAATTTTGTGCCAATTGTCCATGCAGTGGCTCACGACGATGAGGAAATATGGCTGAAGTGGGCATGCGCTACAGTTAATAGCGAAACAAGAACAAGCTTTTGTAATGAGTTGTAGCATTAGACGGCCCACTAGTTACGCTAATCGCATTGTGCGACGACTGGTTGTTCTTTCGCAGTTCTAAAACGCTTTACAAGACGTAATAACGCGATTGCTTTCCCGACATCAAGCCTGTCTAAGGCACGTTTGACAACAAGTTTCAAGCACCGGTGTAACTCAGTTGTAGAATATTGTGCTGGCACCCAGCGGACCCAGGTTGAAGCTGAAGTGTGCCATTTGTGCAAGGCTTTTTTTTTTCTAATTTCGCGCGATGTGGTTACGGTCACCGGCGGTGGCGGCGGCGGACAACATGCAACTGCGCGTGACCCGAGTTGTGATCTCATAACAGCTTTCGGTGTGAAAGTGGATGCTCTTGCAGATTTAACCACCCGAAAATCAGCCTGACGAAATTACTGCGTCATACCAGGATATGACAGCACTGCTCCGCGGTAATTAGTGCTAATGGGACCTCGCAATCAATATTTTTTTACAGACAGCGTCACATAACAAAAATATCTCTCTCCTTTAACGATATGCAAAAAAAGAAAAAAAGACGCGTATCGTCGACTTCGAATAGGGCTCACATACGGCACTCACTGCAGCCCTTTAACTGGTGCGAGTGAACCTTCATCGGATATTTGTGGGAACAGCAGGTCTGTTTTACAAGTTGTCAATAAATGACACCACTTCATCTATAACTCATTTTCACATCTCACTTAGTGCTCATTTTGTTCGGCACCATACATAATAAAAAAAAACTACTCCACTTTTTAGGCAAACCCTTCTGAAATATTTCTGTACCTGAAATATTTATGTTCACTTTTACCTCGGTTTGTACTGTTTCTCCATGGACCGGTCCACCTTGGACTAAGAAATGTTGTCTTGTGATGACGCCCCCACGCGACGTGACAGTGACGTCATGACCGATTTGGGGATAGCGCGAGAACAAAACGACGACACAGAGACAAGAAGGGCACGAAGGACACGAGCGCTTCGTGTCGTGTCGATTTGGGGAACCATCATGCTACGATGACGTGATTTGGTGATATCATCACGAGATGATTTTTTTTTGCTCCACGCGTGTTGACGTCGCCAGCAATTATCGCACTTCCTGAGACATATAAGGCGTTTCATTTAATATATATTTTTGTATTAAACTTAGCATGCTGAATGTCACAAATGCCTGTCTCACAATGAAGAAAGCAGACAATTTTACGGAAATTCTTCCTTACAGATTTGGGAGCATGCGTATAGGCGTAACGTGTGTGACGGGAACCTGTGAGGTGAGAGAAAAATGGAATCGCCTTCTTCACATTCTTTGTGCTTTCGTCCTCGCCTTGGTGGTCGAGCAGATACAATACTCGGTTGCTGATCCGCAGGTCGCGGCATCGAATCCCGACTACGGCGGATGCATTTTCGATGGAAGTCAAGATGCTGTAAGCCCGTGCGCTCAGATTTGGGTGCACGTTAAAGAACCCCAGGTGGGTAAAATTTCCGGAGCCCACCACTACGGCGTCTCTAATAGTTATTTGGCGGTTTTTCGACGTTAAGCCCTACATATCATCAATCTGTGTTTCGGTGAGACATAAAGTGCACCTGTGAAGTGAAAAAAATTGCTTAAGCAATCATTATAAGCCGTGACTTGTTGGTACATTTACCACACAAACTCATATTAAGTCAAGCGAAAGAGTTAGTAAAGGTAATGACGAAGAAGTTGGGCTCAGTTTAGTCAAAGGACCCCTGACAGCGAAAGTTTCTTGTTTTGCGAGTTTTTTTTTTTTGCAGTAATTTGTACTTTTGGTTCTGGCAATGCCGAAATCATAGCATAGATACCCTCACGCATGATATAACTAACGCTAGCGTCGTAAGTTCAGAGTTATATTGCGTTAGTGTTAAACGCCCGCCTAAATAGCATAAGAAGCTAGCGCCCCACAGCGGAGCAGCGCCTGAGACTATGTGCACTCAAGTGTGGCAGCTTGGGCTAGTTGGTATGACATGACGATAGCGCGAGAACAGAACGATGACAAGAGACAAGAAGGCGCTTGTGTCCTTCGTCTTCTTCTTGTCCCTGGTATTGTTCTGTTACCGCGCTATAACTATCATCGTGCGCTCAAGCTTCGTTAACGCTTTAACGCATTGTTTTCAAATTGAAGAACCGTGGGCGGTGAGTGAAACTATGCGGGTACTTTGCGTGTGTCCCCCTCCGAAAAAAGAAAAGCATTTCTGGCGTAAGGAACCTAAACCACCTAGAGAGCAGCCCGAGAACAGAGCGAGAGGGGGGACGAACAATGGTCCTCACCGGGTCCAAGTACGGCTAATATGCACGCCCAGCAAAGGTTCTCTGACCCCGGCAATACGTTCTTGACCACTGCAACGCCACAATGGTATCCCCTGTCTACTTGAAATCACAACGAATGTTGATTGGACCTGACTACTCATTTGATCACGCACCCTTACTTTAAAACCAAACTAAAATATCTTCTAGGCAACACTCGCCACTAATAATCGGTCAGAGGTGGTCCCGCATGCAGGACGTTCGAACAACACAAGCATCCAGAGTTTCAAAATTTAGTGTGAGGGGCCCTTTAAGTCTATGTATACAGTAATTTGAAACTTGTCCTTGAAATTCACCGGTGGCCTTCCAGATTTCATTTTTAAAAGAAAATCCGGGGTTTATCGGAGCTCATTTCTCGTAAATTTCCTGCTCGCTGAAATTCGCTGTTTATTTTATTATTTTAAGATTTTGCATCGTGTTTTTTAACTTTTGTTGCGAATGAAAATGTGTTGCCTTTTTGCTGATAGTACTATTTTTCTATTCTTTCACTTGTTCACACTTTCATTTCGCTTACCTTGCTAGTAGACGGCTGTTATTTGAACAGCTATAAACTCACGAAAGCGTTCTTTTTTCTTTTTCTGTTTTGGCCTAATGAGACACGCGTAATCAATTGGCTTAGGTATCGAACCTGGTATTGCGAAATCTCCATTTGAAACAGCGTGTTCCTTAACGTCACAGCCACAGTAGCACGCAATAACAAACTAGCAGCTGGCAACCACTGACTTTGGGGCACCATTCAGGACATTTAAGTAGCCAAGCCATTCCAAGTCAACTGACTGTCAAAATGGCAGCGGCGGCCCTGTCAGAGAAGATGCAGTGTACTAGTGAAAGTTCGTGTCCTTTGTTGTTTGTGTGCATGGTTAAAAGTGAGATATGTGCGAGAGTGTAAGTCGTAGGTGATGGCGGGAGGTAAATTGCCGTGTTGAGAGGTGCACTCGGCTGCTCAACGTTCAGACAGATCCTGGATGCATTGTCACCAGCCGCCCGCGGCGAGGTGTGCTTCGAAGTAGCATGGAACACCAGCCAATCGCGATCAATTGTGCTTCGAAGCAGCCTGGTCCCAACGTGAAAGGACTTCTGCATCTGACATATGGCCCGACCTCGGGAAAGTTAAGACAACGCCCGTGTCGAGTGTACTGATAGACTGTCAGAGCGGAGCCATGTTCTGTGGCGGAGCCTCAAACACTAGTGAGTGCGATGGGCGCGATGCACGTGGTGATGACATTGTGTCAAACTTTCGAGGAAGATTACAAACGTAGTTGATTGAGCTGTGTTGACTGCCTTGATACTGCTTTTCTTTTTTCAGACTATACGTGGACTCGAATGTCTGACAAAGCTGTCAGTTGTGATTAATTACTGTAAAATAAATGACCGACTCTATACGAACGACGTCGTGGGTCTTGGCGGAAGCGTGTATACGCACGACGCGACTGACGCGCCACGCGGCAGTTGCTGAAACCTTCCGGATCGGACTACCGATGCATGCTTCCGAGTAGTCTGCGCGTGTCTGTTCGGTCGCCGCGCGTGTGACAACTGTTTAGTGGATGTTGCCAAAGTAACGGGCCCTACAGCTGTGAACAGTACGATGTTTTAATGCAAACGAGAGCGTGTGCTGCACCTTGCTCACCTTATCGCTCTGCACGTAATTGCGCATGCAAAGAGCAGCAGTTTTCAATGGGGTAGACCACTATACTCGCGGACAACTTTTTCTTGGCATTGAAGCGAAGGCTGCAGAGTCAAATCGCGCGTATCCTATCGTAAATAATGTAGTCCCGCAAATGCCACCGTATTTCTAGGTAAGTTATCAGAACAACTCTTTTATTTTATACATGTAGCCCTCTTTGAGACAGGACGCAGCACACACTAGTGAGATGTACAGACTCCCAAATCTATAACTATCCAAATCTCGTGCGCGAGCGCCGACCTTTTTGTGCGTCAACGCCATACGACGGAGCCATGTTCCAAATAGGGCGAGAGAAAACTTTAAAAAAAAGCGTTTTCGTCGCCAGATAACAAATGAACGATCCACATTTGTCAGCTTATCTCATGCGCGGGGGCGTGTGACGTATCTGCGGATTTCATTTTCTAGGTTGCTTGCTAATCTTCGGAATATTAAGATACGAGCCAGACGCGCTGCCTGTTCTTCTGAACTAAGTTAATGCAGGGTGACGTTCTCACGAAGGAACAGCCGAGCAGACGATAGGCCCATGTGCGCGCGTCATGGGACTGCGCTTACTCTCGCCGTTTGCAACTTGGCTCCGTCGTACGGCGCTAACGCACAAAGTCGGCGTTCGCGCACGATAGTTAAAAAGATTTGGGCGGCTGTACATGTGCAGAAGCTCCGCCCCCGTAGCTTTCCCTTCATTGCCATGAAAAGTTGTCCTCGTTGGAAGAAACCAGCTTGCAGTGGAAATGGAGGTCTTTGACAACGCTAATAGGGTGAACACCCTATTATTGTTCAGCAGTGCCTTCAGTTCATATACATCTGGCCATCCTGTTTGAGCATGTGTTGGCAGCGAGCACTCCGAGCTTCAGAAAAAGTCAGATAGCCGCGCTGTTCACACGCTGGCTGTCCTCACCGTCGAAACAGTTTCATGTTGGAGCATGTTACAGTTACATGTATTTCAACTTACACTTGTATCAGTTACTCTATTTCCCTGTTTCATAGATGACAAGATATAAAAGTTTAGAAATAATTTACTGTAGTAAATTTCTCATCCTGCTGTGTCAAATTACCCCCCCCCCCTTCCCTTTTTCTCAGGGTCTCCCTATTTAAACTTTCACGCTACACAAAAAAGTAACCTAACGCTGATGTGCTTCCTGGGTGAGAACTGAAATAGACAGGACGCAACATGCGTCAAACACTTCAGTCACCTTGGTCTCTCGCGATTCCCTCATCTCATGCGCGGGGGCGTATGAGATATACTAAGCTCTCCTGAACTTTTGCAACAGAGCGGACGGACCCGTAGCAGTACTGCAGTTTCGAGCTGACAAGGCACTGCACTACCGAAGACTGCCTACCGTCTATTCAGCAGCAAAAAAAACAGCATAAGTGCAAAAAGAAAAAAAAGCATGCGTTTATTGCTCCAGGAAGTATCTATGTGTGACTGCAACACTTCATACAGAACCAGTGACGCTTTAGGTCCTCCTTCTTCACTGAAGCACACGGCCTGTAATATAATGAAGAAAAGCATGTAAGAACATAAATTATGACCTTATGCCATCCTATACTTACCAGTGAAACCATTCCAAGCACTGATCACACAAAACCATTTTTATTTCGCGATCATCCTTTTTCTTGCATTGTGCACAGCTCCATATGTCTCCTTTTTTTTTCACAGCAACTGCAGACAAGGAACAGTTGCTCATGCATGGCAGTCACAAAACAATGATAAACGACCAGAAAGAGATAGGTTCTTACGGGATGATGAGAGCAACAGCCATGCCTCTGCGGTGAAGTATTTTTTTCAGCTTTGGCAATGATACCCGGTGGTCTAGGAGGGCGCTCGCCAACTCCTCGGGGCGCACTTCAATATCACTCTCATCGAGAATTCTCCCTTCATTCAAAACACGTGCTGCAGCCTCCTGGCCAGCAATGCCAGTTAGGATCACTGAAAAAAATATCCAGCACATAATGCACAAGCATGACAAGCCATGCCAATAAAGAACATTTCCTCAGATTAACCTTTCTTGAGGGACGTAGCTAGTGCATGTTTAAAAGTTCTTAAAAATTATGCATCTGACAAAAAATCATCACTAGAAACGTTTTCTGTTCCATTCCAAGCAAGTAATGATTGCACACTTCCAGAACGCTTGCAAAAGGCATATTTCCTTACACTTTTCTTGAGACCTCGGAGATAAATCCTTGAAAGGCACAGGACCTTCTCCTTGTCTCTTCCTCTTCATTGTTCTTTGGCGAATGCGCTTGGCAGGACGTCCTCTGCTTTTCACCACTGGAAGCTTTATTGGACAGCTTTTCCCTGTTTCCTCAGCTTTCTCCTGCACGTTTTTTACTACAACGGGTTGACCAGGATTGTCGGGTTCTTCAGCTTTCTCCTGCATGTTTTCCAGCTCAATGGCTTGACCCGAATTTTCAGCTTCCTCAGGTTTCTTCTGCATGTTTTCCACTTCAACGGCTTGACTATGAGGATTTTCAGCTGCTTGTGTGTCACACTCACTGTTACTGCTGGTGGCTAAATTTATAGAGCAGTCCCTTTTGTTCTCTTCACCTCCTTTGAGCCAAGTGCTATTCAAATCCTCCACGAACCCGAGTCGTTGTGCAAAGATACCAGGTTGACAATCGGCCAACGTGTCAGCAAGTGACTTGAGTGTCCGCATAGCAAAATTGTATCGCTGATTATGGTTCATTTTTTCAAAATTTGGGCCAGGCATCCAAAGTATTCGGAGTTGGTCTGTGGGGGTGCTGTTCTCAGCAGCGGCTTGCTGATTTGGCAAGAATGCGGCCTGGTACTGTTTGAACCAGCGGCTTCGTACTGCTTTGTCCAAGTCAGGCTCAATGTCGTATTTGACGTACACGGCCAACAAGTGCCGGCAAGGCAACCCCATTTTGGAAGAGAAGGTGCAGCTGCACGAGTGACTTTCAATGGAAATATCATGCCACCTTTCTCCATTTGAAAATGTAACATGGTACAATTTTTCTTTTGTTTTCTTCACTTCAATATCATTTTCTGCAAGTTTGCTGAACTGCTTTCTAATTACTCCACAAGCAAACGGGGTCAGCACTTTAGCACATGCCTCTTCAATTTTATTATTGCTAGAATGGTTGTAGAAGATGCATGTCTTCAGCAATGTTGCTGAGTGGGCCGACTTTCTTTCAATACTGCTTGATAAATCTAGCAGTTTCCTTACAGCATCATGAAGCTTTGTTGATGATGACAATGCCGTTTTTATGAAACCATTGTGCGCTTCAACTCTGTTAGTTGTGTTGGCTCCACAAGTGAACTCTTGGTCGCAGATGTGGCGAACCCACATGTTCTTAATTGAGAGCCAATTCTTCTCGAGGTACTCTATTGAGTCTTTGCTTGCAAACCTTGTGAACTCAGACTGTGCATCTTCAAATTTGCTTGAATTAGGGGCGTGCAGCATTTCATTGAATGTGGTCACCATTTTGTCACGTTCTTCAGCGGAACGTGCTAAGTGGCTAGCTGCTGTTCTGAACGCTTTCATCACATGAAACTGGCACAACTGTATTGATGGAGCAGATGGGAAAGCGCTACGAATTGCACTAATTTCGGTGAAGTCCTTGTCCACGACTATGACGCCAGTATTTTCAGAACAAGGGTTTTCCTTCACGAAGAGGTTGAGCATTTCAGTGACGTGGTGACACTGCTCAGAAGCAACAAAAGCATAAGCAATTACTTGGCTTTCTCCACACCCATCTTGCACGACAAATACAAAAAGTGGCATCTTTAACTTGTTTGTCCTATATGTTGCATCAAGCAACACCACCTCTGGGAAGGACTTATATGCTTGCTGCATGTGTGGCGTTTGAATAAACAAAATTTGCAGCTCCTCATTTTCATCTGTGATAGGAATTATCTTTGCCCGATGCTGCTGACGACACTTCTCTATCTCCTGAAGAAGTTGTTCAGCTTCGTCTCGGCCGTGACAATTTCGCTTGACATTGTACAGATCCTGCGTTGTTACCACCTTTCCTGTTGGTAAAAGCCAGGAAAGAAAGACATGCATGAATATCATGCACTGACAAAACAGGAAAAAATATTCGGAAGTCATAATTGAGCACTCTGAGAAAAATAAGACGGGAAGTGCGAAAATTAAGGCAATCAATGCGTCGCAAAAAGAGGGAAAAAACACATGTCCTTACCCGTCTGTTCTGCTAGCTTCCCAGCTATGACATTGGGCAACACATTGAGGTCAAGCAAAGGAAGGACATATTACTTTTCATGGTGCGTAAGCCGGCGGTTTTCCGGATACAGCTGGAAAATTTCTTTGTTCACTTCGTGGTTGTGGTTGCAGTCAATCTTTGTTATCTCTAACTGCTGGCTGGTCCGACGTGCTGCGATGACAACGGTCGCGGGACACCCTTGCTTCATGGTCCTGCGCACATTTTTTTTTCTATTCGTAACTACTGGAAACGTAACCCAAGAGGTTAGCTCATTGTTAAAGTGTACAAGTTAAGAAAGGATAGATGGATTGCAGCTCATCTTTGCTGAGGTCGTACACCAGTAGCAGTGCACCTCCGTTCCCCGGCGTGTTTACACACATACGTCGCGTTTGCGTACTTGAGCTTCTTTTGCAGACGTTAAAGTCCGACACTTAGCCGCGAATTGACGACGTCCACTGTCTTTGTCGCTTTTGCTACGAAAAGGGTATTGTTTTGGAGCTGGTATTCCCTAAAGGCGCGATCAAAATCGCTAAAACAACTAAACCGTGCCCCAACTTCGAATCCCATGCCGTTCACCACACTGCGGCCACTAGAACAACAAAGCGAGGCGCCTGTGCACGGCCGCTCGATGAAAGCATGAATACGCACGTGGACGTGCACTGAGCAGCGAGAGTAGCGAGGGCGCTTTCGTTTTCTGAAGTTGCCGCGTGGCGTGTCGTGGCGCCTCAGTCGCGTCGTGCGTATACACGCTTCCGCCAAGACCCACGACGTCGTGCGTATAGAGTCGGTCAAAATAAATACCAGTCAGCAAGCTTTGTTTTTTTTTTGTAATAGTGCAGCACTGTCACACCTCTGTTGATTGATACAGTATATATACTGGAGACCTCGCAGGTGTTTTTCTTTTGATGTATGGAAATATCATTTATTATGAAAAGAAGTAAATTCTAAGTAGTATTACTGCCCACAGTACCGAACCGGCCACGCTATCGTTGTTCGGAAAAGATACTGAAAAAGCCCTGAAGTGTTGTTTTGAGGATGTGCTGAGGTTATGTGTATGGACAAGGGGACGGGGTTAGTGCCACTCTAGTACCACAAGAGGACATTCTGGGGGCATCATATCGTCCTGACGGAGGCATACTGAGGACGTCCTAAGGTTGTGTTTGTGTTGTCTGGGGCACTTTAAGCTGGAAGACTACTAACGCGATTCCGTGCTTGTGCGGCGATGTGAAGAGGCATCTTCTCAAATCCGACGCACTGCCGTCTTTGTTCCTTCCTGGTGAAAAGGTAAGTTCACGGTCGATCCGTATCGAGCGACACGCACTGAAAATGCGGTGCGCACATGTGCGTTCAGAAAATTCTATGTAACCTCGTTAATTACTACTGTAACAACTGGGTCTCTTCAATGTAAATTGGTCCACTTCGTAATAATTATATACACGCTGAAAAAGGTTCGCCGGTTCGGGATTTCCAGAACCGATTATAAAATGACTGGCTGCCTCTTTGCACTATTGTATACAGTGTAGGGCCAGTTGTAAAATGCAGGTTCAAATGTACGGCATGCATGTTATACATGATGAGCTCAAAGAAAGCCCGGCAATAGTGCAACATGTGTTCGACGGCGTTGATAGGCTACGGCCCGATTGCTCGTGTTGCATTCATGCCGAATAGCAATAGCACAGCGTGCATGAAAAAGTCTCGCAGTGCCGGCGTCCGAAGTGCGTTAAAACTTATGCTTCAACTGTAGGGCATGTGCTTTATTTGTTCATTTATTTGCCGGTGTGAATGCACTTTTATGTATGTGTAAAGGCAGCCTTGCAAGATAAAGCGTGCCGATTGATGGGTGGTTTAATTCATCGACTGTGCTTGGGGAAATTCATTCAAAAAGCTTATGGCTGCTTACGGGACAGATTACAAGCATGCAGCTTTACATTGTGGCATATCATGTGGGAAAACGAAGAAGCCAAGCAATATTTGCACCACAGTGTCTATTAATTGATAAATAATTGTATAACTGCAATACTCCATTTGTTTACGTCATAATGCATGATCACCAAATCACAGCAGTGCAACGAAATCATGGCTTCACATCTAGCTAGAACTTGGCAGCTCATAAAAAAAAAGAATTGCTAATTAGTAGAACTGCATGCAGAGTTAATGTGCTTATTCCATTCGAGATGTAAAAAAAAACGAAAAAGCCGAAGATAGTTTCTATACCAATACAATTAACTCTCTAGCCTCTTTGAGTATTATACAAGAATTCTTGCCAGCATGTTTTTAGTACAAACACATGAAACAATTCATACTATGTATATAAAATTATTGCACATAAATGTGTGAATGGAAGTGCAAAGACAACACTTAAAACCATTGTCATCCATTGTGTTTGTGTGTAAAAGAAATGGCTGCTTTTTTCAGCATCACACACTGCTCCAGAAAAGTGTCGGAGAGTTTGGCACAGTCTTGAGGCGTTCTGCTAGCCAGGTTAGTCCTGCTCTGTTTCTGTACATAAGCACTGCACAAAAGTGGAATGTATATGTGTTGCATATCATTGCTGCATATTATGAAAAATAACTCAGTAACACATTTCTTATGCAGCCACACACGGGGACTAGTTGATGCCAGATAAGGCAGCTCAATTTCCACAGCTCTCAGCTCCCAGATGAGAAAATATTTTGTGTTCTTTGAAACATAACTTGGCACCAGGGAAGTTATCGTAAAAACCAGAAACATTTTATTATTCTTGAACGTGTTGTACTTGTTAAAAACAAACATAAGCTATTTTATGTAAAGTGATTTTAATAGCACAAGGCCACAAAGACAGCGTGATGTATAAAATATAGTTTATCAAAAGTGCAGGTGTTACATAATATGTTTATTATCACCACCTCATATCCAGGCAACCACACAAAAAACTGTGCACAAGGCAACCACGAGTACAGTGGCAACTCGGAAGACAGTGGAATGCCGGTCCGTTGGTAAGTTGACCTGAAGGTTGAAGAATGCACGTATGAGGCATAAGATGTACAGTAGCTGTTCAGTTACAGGATTCACACCCAAGCTTTTAAACGAAGAAAACTAGTAGGAAATAATGCATGATGATGAACGATCGGGCATGACACCAATTGAAGAAGTTTTGTTTATTTGAGTGTTTCATAACCATCTCAGCTACGCAGGTGAACATGACCCTGAAGGTGCACGTTTCGGCCAATACACAGATAGCAGCTGCCTTCACCTCAGAATCGGCAGTGCAGACACAGTGTAGTGCTTCATCACATGAGCAGTAGTAGCAGCTTCAGCCGATGTTGCTTCAGTGCCACAGCTTCCAGCAGGTTTCAGGGCTCTCGGTGGCTCAACACCTGTACGAATGGATGAATCTTTCCCCGCTAAAAAAAAGCCAGCTGCTGAAACATTTGTCCAAATGAACGGATCTTTTCCTGCCGAGGAAGAAAAGCCAGCTCTTGAAGTTGACGTCACATACTTGCCCTCATTCAGCTAGAGGTTTCTGCAGGTATTACAAGCGTTAGTCTTTTTTGGAATAACAATAAGGTTTAACTCTTTAACAATATCAGATGCTTAGCAATTTAGTGATTTTTAACATGTGATGAGCATGTAGCTACAAACTAGTTCACATACTAAAACCACCACTTGATCTAGCTATTCTCTGGGGTTGTGTCTGTCCTTTCATGTTTCCAACAAAGGAAACCAAGTCCCTTAGTTTCCTGAAACATTTCACCTCAGAGTAGTAGTGAGAATTTATTAAAAAGCAGAGAGGTCAGCCTGAGCTATTTCGCTCTAGAGTAGTTCATGACAGTTCACGTATATTTGCTAGAACTCAAATGGTCTATTCTGCAGTGCATGCTCATTTTCCCCACCTGTCTGTTTTAAAACTATACGAATATAAAGAGGCAGTTGTATTCCTGTGAAACGCCTGCAGAGACACTTTCATGCATTACCGGGCAACCTGCAGATTTTATAATGATGTCAATAAGAGCTTGTACAATTGAATGCAGGCTCGTGGCTAGAAATTTTTCAGGAGTGGCCCACCTGTTGGGGGCCTTTAAAAACCCGTATTTTCATTATTCATGTTCGGTAGAACATACCCCCACCATCCTAATTTCAAGGAGGGTAGGGCAGGTCCCTAGGGCACGCTTAATTCTGGCCAAGGGCCTCGTTGAGCACCTGTATAAGAGACATGCACTGGGGAGCAATTGAAGGATCATGTGGATTTTCTCATCACCCTTATTCCAAAGTAGGCACACTGGTTTCTCTTATGTCAATCTGTTTCGTATATGAGTGTATCTTATGTAGGAGTGTGACTATATAAGCAGCATTTAGAAAGCCTCTTTATTGATATTAACTAGGCAATAGGATTTCTATGATAATAGCAACGAAGAATGTTGGTACTCGTTTGCAATTCATGATGCTCTATAATACAGCAGTGTTTTTAGATGCTGTCACAACTTCTAACGAGATAACGAAGAGCATAGGAGACCACGTTTCCCTGCAGTGAGTACGCTTAGGTCCAGCGGTAAAACTAGTACTGCAATATAAGCTGAAATCTGTGCCTGACTAGAACGCAGCCCCGCCGAAAGCAGTAAGACTTATTTTACGCGAAAGCACAGGGTGTTTCATGAACACTTTCTTTTAGTACAAGCACATGTTTTTATATGTTCTTCAAATAAGAGGGGGCACACTGACACATGTGTACTACTACATTCTGTGCAACATCTACAACGGGCTGTCACCTACCAAAGCAGTTTCTCAGTGTACACAAAGAAACAGTAAAATGATTTCTTGTGACACTATTTACACACACTTTGTGTCTAATACATCAATTTCTTTTGTATAAGACATTGCCAGTTACATTATATAAGACTTCCAAACAATGCTAGACTTAGCTCATGGAGTGACTGTTTTGTGATAGCATACTTGTGTCGCGTTTCCGGCTGTTATTAAAATGGAGTGCACCAATTACGTTTTCTTAGTTGGTTGTGAAGAGATGCACCTAAAGGGTCTCTGCGATGGTTAACTGAAGCTGTGTTTGTATTTCTGCTACAGCACAATGTAATAATAAGCACTGTAAATTAAGGTATTCACCATTCATCATGACTGCTAAAAGCTACAAGCTTTCTAGCAGTGCTTTTCCTCCTAATCCTATCGAGAACGCAACTGTCACTAGTGCACAATTGAGCTGTAGCTATTTGTCAACAATGTAATTGAATCTTTCATTAGAACGACACAACCTATATCGGCCATTTAAATTTTTTCTAGTGCAGTTATAATCAGCAAACACTAAGAAGTATTTGTAGAAAATAGAGATCATAAGAAATAAAAAATTGTAGTAGTATCTTTGGAGGTGAAGTAATGGCTTCAGATGAGTGGATGCTGACACCTATTTGATATCCCAGTGCTCACTCTATTGATTGACCTCGGTAACTCCTCTCGAAGGTTGCCTGGTATTAGCACTGATCACTAGATTTGTTGCAAGGTGTAATGCAAGAAGGGCAGACCATGGGGTTCAAGGACACTGGAAAGTCTCCCTTGTGTCAGTCTAAAAAAAAAGAAATAAGAGCCCATCTTGTACTGAGAAAATAGGGGTCAAAGGAAGCCTTGCATTGGTGGGTCTGGCTTTTTTTATATACTTTCTGTCGCATTGTGCAACGCTTTCACATGCTAAGCAACACAACACATGCTGCAGGCAACATAATGATTGCGACTAAAACCTCTTCACAGTTACATTATAATTATTTTCATAATATTCCCTATACTTTCCTTGGCACTGTCAAGTCAGTTCTACTTAATATTGTCTAACAAAGAAAATAAGCGCTTAAATTTACCCTTATTTTTTCATTCATAACGAGGGTCTCGTTCTGACAGACCTAATGCCATCGGGTAATATGCTAGGGAATATTTGTCAGCTGCCAGCGGTAAGAACATCACCTGTTGTATAATTCCTATAGGCAAAAAAATGAGTGTCCCACACTTGCTGCAATGGCAACAGGCAGCGCTGACTCACACTACCACATTTAAATGCACATACATATCCCATAAAGTGGACGGGGGGATGGCCGGCATGGTAGCTCAGTTGGTAGAGTGTCGGATGCCTTATTCGAATGTCGCCGGTTCGTTCCCTGCCCATGGCAACTTATCTTTTCGTCCATTTTTCTTCACAGTTACATTACAATTATTTTAATACCATCTCATACATTTTTTCGGCATCATTGTCTGTCAGTTACCAGTAACCTAACCAAGCTGTATGAATGAGAACTAACGAACAATAGTGCCAAAGAAAGTATAGGAGATTTTATTAGTTTTATATATAATGTAAGTGTGAAGAACTAAAGGTGTATAAAAAGATTGCTTTTCGTGAGCTGGGACTCAACTTGTGAATTTCGAATAACACATCCGATACTCTACAAACTGAGCTATCGCGGCGACCATTCCCTCGTCCACTTTATGGGGGACATATGCGCACTTAAATGAGAGTGCGTCAAGCAGCCCCACTATGTGCTATGCGACACCAACAGGCAGAAAAAGTGTTTCACACTCGCCGTCATGGTTGCGAGTAGCGCTGCCTCATGCTGCCACTTGTAAATGCGCATATATACTGGATAAAGAGAACGAGGGAAGGGCCACCGTGCTAGCTTGTTTGGTAGAGCATCGGGCGTGGTATGGGATAGTTGCAGGTTCAGTCCCAGCTCCTGGCAAGCAATTTTTTGTCCACCGTAATTTCTTCTAATTTACATTGCATTTATTATACTTAGTGTCCCCTATACTTTTTTATGACATTATGGTAAGTTCACAAATATTATATCTAGCAAAAAAAATGAAGCCTTAAAATTTCCACTTCTTTCTTTCAACCAAGCCATGTGACTTGTCCATTGTGTAATACTGAGTAACACGCAAGCATTAAAACGTTTTGTGGGGTCATTCATCTGCAGTATCCATCAAGACAACAGCACTGGAGTTCTAACAATGGAAGTGCCTCTTCCCAGGGAAGAAAAGTTCATTGTGTTTCAGAGCTCCCTTCATGAACTACTCACTAACTGCTCCATATGTGGCCAAGCAGTTGGCAACCTTAACTTCAGCGTCATGGGAACTCTGGTCGTTGTAGAGGGGGTGTGCAAGCAACTGCAAAAGCTCCGGTGTAGAAGCCAGCCTCTTGCTTGAGGTAGTGGAGCTGGAGCCGGCAACTTACTCCTGGCTTCTGGCGTGCTCTACTAGGGCTGCGTGGTGGCTGCAACCATCTGATGTCTTGGTGTTCAAGTTATCACGGAATGCGCCTTCTACAACTACCAGAGGGCCTGCTTGCTCCCTGCAGTAAAACAGGTGCACTTATTGATCAACATCTAAATATAGCTATAGCAAGACTTATAGACATATTAGGCAATGTGAACACAAATGCTTATACTTCTCTTGCATTAATAGTCAATCTTACCTTTTTAAGATAATTTTGCCATAGATTAAAACATTGCAAAGCATTTGCTTCCTTCTGTATATCTTTGTCAATGTTATCTAAATTCAGATCATGAAATCATTTTGTATAAAACCATCCCATCTGACTTCATGGTTGCAATGGGAAAGAAAAGCCTCTGATTTTCGCGTGCTAATAATTAAATGTAGAAACTCTCATTTGGAAAATCATAGTTTTGCTACCAGTTTTTGCATACCTCCTTATTTATCTTACTGTGTAACGCGAATGCTCATGATAGAACTGAGTTTAAGTTGACGAACTTGTACAGTGGTAAAAATGTAGCAGTGGTGGAATACTCGTTAACTTGTCGGCATGAAATGTCATTGCTATCATACCAGGCCCCGGAAACTCGGCACTAGTTTCAGTTTCAAAGAACATGCACACTCATAGAAATTGCTGGGCATCCTAAGATCCAGTTGAACGAAGTGAGGTTAATGTAAATATTCGCATTTATTGACCATCACAAGTTTTCACAAACAAAAAACTATACGTCCTGTAAAGAACATTACTTTCAATTATATGTTCTTTCTTATGGCTTATTTAGAGAATGTAAAATCAGGTGAAGCACTGAGAGTGATTGACTTGCGTTCGTAGCGCTTGCCTCGGCTCCTTCTTGCCTTTTGCTCAGTGATATTAGAAGCTGCATCTCGCTCAGTTATCTCGGTCAGTTGCCGTGTCAACTACGAGAAAGATAATGACGACAAGTTGTGGCGGGCTGAAAATGGACCTCAGTGAGCTACACCGAACAAGTAAACCATGCATTCGTCGAAGATGGCTTAATCAGGCAACACGTTTTTTGCAGCTTCGAGGTGTGCTAACAGGCGATTTCTAGTTCCGCAAAGGTTTTTCAGCGTTTCCTAAAAGCAACGGGTGAGCATTAGAACTTGGACCAATTATTGGAGCAGGTATTCCTTTTGCATGAGTACATATGAGCAAACCCAGTTCTCTGCAAGCCTGACTGGACTGAGAGAAGTGCAGTGTCGCTTGACTAATTGTTGAAGACAACAGCCGAGCTTTTGTCGAGAAAGTGGGTTTATTGAAAGGCCAACTCGACTACATAGTTTTAGCTACTTTTACTTTTGGCAACTAGTTCAAATGATATCAAGTAATTATAGGCCACTTGCTGCTTATGAAATTCTTGTATCCGTGGTTTAAAATTTTGTGAGTCCTTACTTCTAATAGTGTCACTCAAATACACATGATGGACTAGATGCTTCTAAATACTGTTACAGAGATTGCCGATGAAGGCAACGTTTTGACAAGTGAACTTTTCTTTGTCAAGGCAATGCTGTTTCTTTCATGAAGACAAGTGAACTTGCCAAAACACTGTTTCCAGCAACATTCTCTCTCGAAGAACTACTGATCGCTTCAAGCCTCTTCGTGCCTATGAACTTCAGTCTTGTTTGGTACTCAATTTCTATGCCCGTCGTCATAATAAACGTGATTGAGTCAAATACATGTTTTATCAACAATTCTTGATAATTTTAACATTGGTTCGGATATTGGGTTCAACGTTTGCTCATTATGTCCATATGTCAGTTGTAAATTCAAGCTGCATTCAGAGATTGACACTTGCACACTATGTGTTTCTAGCTGTTTTTTTATGCAAAGCATGCAATAAAAAAGCATTTCATTTGCGTCAATAGAGTTTCGTCTTACTGCGAAATCAGTCAGCTTAACTTTGGCTGTTCAGAAACATGAACAAAATTTATAAAAAGATTACCAAAATTTTATGGACGCATTGCCAAATTTTATGGACCTGCAAGAAGGCACGAGCGCATTTTGCTTTAATGCAAAGTGAGAAAGGAGAGCTTCCGCGGCAAGCCTCCTCCTCTCAATTTTTTCTCCTTTTCATCTCTTTGAGGACCTCACCCGTGACGTCATGAAAGAAATTTTCTGTTCATGATTTACTTCTAGTAGGATGCCCGGCAACCGCCAGCATTAAAAGCGGTGCTTCTGCTGCCGAGAGCAAATACATGGGAGGTACAGGGAGTTTCCGCCCCCTGATTATACTGTGGAATACTAAAAGAACCTATGCATTGTGCCACCTGTCTTTCCAACTCTTCCTCAAAAAACAAAGAGCCATGGTGGATGCACATGGTGACTTGCTAATTGACCTGGCAGGTGATGGGCGATGTGACTCTCCTGGCTACCGTGCCAAGTATCTCACGTATAGTGTGCTTGCCATGCGGAATGGCTGCATTTTACACACTGAGCTGGTGCAAGTTGGACAGGTAAACTTGCAGTGCTACTAGGATACTTTTCAAGTGCTAACAAGGGACCTCTTGCTGCACTTTTGCTCACAGTCACCCAAACTCCCCTATAATGTCTCCAAAGAAAAGCAAAGACTTGCTAAGTGCCTGACTGTTGTGGAGAATCTAGGCATACACATACGCTCGTTGGCAACAAGTACCATATGTTTGTGCCAAATTTGCAAGTGAATCTAAGCATCAAGTTATAAAAGTAAATATATATGTTAAATCGTAAATTTACTGTTTCGGGAAGGAATGTTGAATGCAAGGGGGGGGGGGATGGGAGTTTTATCACTCTTGTATAAAGCACTGTGTGTGCCCATGACAGCAGTTCCAAGGGACTTATTAGGTAAATTTTTCACACATCGACATCCTAGTGTCAAGCTATACTGCCGCAAGCACAAGGCAAACTTGCCACACTGGTATGATGTTTGGCACGTTGGTAAAGGCAAGCAAGTACACTGTTTATAAAGTTAGTGTGGCATATGTACAGTAATTCTCCCCATTCTGAGAAATTACCTAAGAAGGCTGATATTTACACGTGAGTACCATTCTAAAAACTGGCTTTTTGACTTGTAATAATGGTAGATGCACTTGCAAGTTTCCTCTTGCATGCATGATCTAATTACAATATTGAAGACAACAGCAATAACATACTAGCTTATAAGAAATCCTGAGACTAGTGTGACTTTGGAGAAACGTGTACTGAACATATGCTGAAACATTTATATTTCATTCTTCATATCTGTAGCGAAAAGAAAAAAAAAGCACAGACACAATTAACTGATACACAGTACAAGCACTGGTCCTACGTATGTGTTATTTATGTCTGCATCTGCTTTTTCTTTTTTCTACGAATATGTACACAAGTAACTTACAACAACTAGCCTCCGTCACTGCTGTGGCTGCTCATACATGTTTTGACATTACAAGCAAGTGCGTCCCCAAATACTTTAAGTAGATACATTGCTCTCATAAAAACTTTTCTATCTTACAGTTTACTATAACAAACGAAGCTGACACATAAATTTTTGTCGTCTGGGCTCTGTTATGCTATCACAATAAAAGCAAGTTCTGTACTGTACATGAAAATCCAATACCTGGCATTGTAGTTTAATTAAGTTAAACGATTGGGCATGTAATCTGAGGGTTGTAGGTTTGTTTACTGCAGGTACAAAGTCGTCTTTTTGTCTTTGCTTTTTTTTTCACACTTATGTCACAGTTACTACTACAATACCAATAAAAGAGCATAATTAACATACTCTCTACCTTCCTTGGTTTCTGTATCAGCTAGTTTTCAATAATTTCATATAAAGAGGCTTGAAGGTGACCCTATACTTTCTGTAATGTCGCCACTGCAGAGGAGCTTTCAGCTGGTGCAGCTAGTAATAACAGTTGAAATTAGAGGTGCGCATGTTGTAAAAAGTGTTGGCTGTTAATTGAACAGATGCACTTCTAACAAACTGTGGCACTTCAGATGAGAATCAATGGCAAGGTAATAGTTAAAAGAGGCTGGGCCTCCCCATGCCAACGTAGGAGCGGCCCGCAATCCTACCCCTATAAAACGGGGGTGGAATTCTTCAGGACCCCATTAAAAGTTTTTCATCCATTCGTCTGAACAAGCGTGCAATAAATATATGCTAAAAGCAGAGCCTGAAGGGAATTGTAATGTTGTTACCATGCCACAGCACGTGTGCTTCTCACGTTAGTAATCGTCATCAGCTGCACCAGATAAACTTTTTATATTGTCACATGAACCCCTCGACCCCTTTCGAAATGTGGATTTATATAATTCATAAGGTAGGTTGACCTACCGTCAAGTAAATATGGTAATTACATCTATTTTGTAAATTGTGCTGGCATGATAGTGACCTTATGTCACATGCCACGGACCTCTTCCGTGATCTCTCATCATATAAGGAGTGCTTTACAAGCAATGAGGTAACAAAACCATGACATACATCTCTCGCCTATGAATGGCCATCTAAGGAGGAGCTCATTGCTGAGAGGCGCACACGCTTTCCAACACCATCGACCTCGAAGCAGTGGCATGCATTTATTCTGATGATGTTGGTTTGGGTTCAATGCCCCAAAACCGTGACACAATAATAATGAGGTACGCTATAATGAAGGATGGCAAGAATTTCGGTCACGTAATGTTCTTCAACGTGCACCTAAATCTAAGTACAAGGCCTCAATTATTTTTGCCTCCACTAAAAATGCAGCCGCCATGGCTGAGATTTGATACAGCGTCCTTCGGGTTATGAGGTCAGTATCATGACAACTAGACGACGGTGGCGGGTAGTCGCGAATACTTAGCACAGCATCAAAAGCTTACCGTCAAACTGGCATCAAGTTTATTTTCACGTGTGTGTGCTCTGGCTGGTAGCACACAGACAGCCACTGTGTAAATTGAGCGAGAGAGCTACACTGGATTGAAGCAACGTCGAAAGCTCAGTGAAACAGAGAAAATGCTACCGTAGAGACAACACAGCAGAAGGCTTCTCACACTGGTGAACGGTGCTATGTCAAAAGGACATTAAGTAGAGAGAATGCAACTATAGCGATGACGCACCTGAAGTCTTCTGACACAAGGTGATGGAACAAACCTTCTTGGCAGTTGGGCAACCATGCAACCATGACTGATTTGTGGAAAGTGCTGTGAAATGTTATTTTAATGTATGTGCTATACGGCTGGCAGCACACAGGGCCACTGGGTAAATCGAACGAGAGAGCCACATTTGACTGAAGAAACTGCCTTCCTGGCAGTCGGGCAATGATGCAGCCATGATTGCTTTTTGTGAAGTGCCGTGAAATGTTATTTTTACATGTGTGCTACGGCTAGCAGCACACAAGGAGCCACTGTGCTAATCAAGCGATAGAGCTACTTGTTATTTTCGCGTCTGTGTGCTACGGGAGACAGCCCAAACAGAGCTAGATCTACTTGAGATGGCATCACAAGTTTGACAGAATGACTAGAATGGAGTATTTGAGAGATGTCCCTCGTTTCTTGCTTGGTTGAGTCTTCTGTTTGGTAGTTGCTTCTGTTTGGCAATTGTGCACCTATTTTTTAACTGTTGATTAATGAAATAGTCTGTGATTATCATCATAGGCGATGCAGTAAGCAAGCCCTACATATTATTCTCTTAAAAGTCATGCACAAATCACAACTATTTTGGAGCGAGAGATTGCATGATAAGTTCACTGGAAAAAACAAACCTATGCAAAACGACTCAACCTGAAAGAACATGAATGCGGAAATAATTTATGCGCTGATATCATTGATGCGTAGTTGAAAGCACACGCAGCTCGCGAAAATCGGCCTAAGTTATCTTTATCGTGGACACCGCACAAACACCGCGAAATGAAAGACAATGACGAAATGATTATGCAGCACAACGTACAAGTTACATGCGCGACACAGCAAACGCAGACGGGAGAATGAACAAGTATCGATCAAAAAGGGCTACTTAAATCGTTTACACTTACCCATGATCATTCACATCGTCATGGAAGTCCGGTGAGTTAGGTGGTGGCAGACCACTGCTGTCATCCTCGGCATGAAGCGCTGAATCCCTAAACGATGTGTCCGTTTATGATTTAAAAACCATTTCATCGCTCATTCGGCGCAAACGCTCTTCAAGTACGGGATTCATGGTCAGCAGTGGTACTAAGCACTGTGAAACAAAACACAGGCTGCCCGCGTTGACCACACAAACAGACGATCAGTCGAGCTGGCGCAGCCGCGGTCAAGCGCCTGAGTGCTGGTGGCTCTGCTCTGGCTTTGACTTACCGGAAGTAGACGACACAACATCTGGCATGCGTTCTCTCACGTCACATCGTGATGCCGGCCCCGTGAAGGCGGAGCTTAGCCCGAGCGCTCGAAGGAAAAGTTAAGGGTGAAAGGCGGAGCAGAGTGCCAATTCAGTACTCGTAGCTTCGTTAATAATGGATGTTTCGATTGAGTTATGGTGGCAATGATTTGCTCCAGTAGTGGTCTAATCAAAAACGGAATGTGAAAAAATTATTCCCGGGATCCTTTAAGAACCAGATAACTGCAATAATAATGGTGGGCTGATACACATTTGAGGTTTTGCACACATGAATGTGATACCAGAGCGAAGTATTGTAGATGTATTGGTTATATAGTATTGGTTATATACATTACAATAGTTGCATATGAGAAATAAGGAGAAAGCTTGTCAGTTCAAATGATTTTGCATTTAATGCAGCACTAGTGTAAAAGATGTACGAGTGTTTGCTTCGTTGAGTGCAATAAGGCAAGCGGCGTTTAAAGCAAAGCTATCGTTTTCTTTCCTCTCTGCGTCTATATTCCGCAGCCTCCTGGCCTACTCGTCAAAGAGTGAAGTTCATATTCCATATGAATACGTCTCAACACAATGGGCGAGCCATTCGGTATATGGCAAAGGTTCCAAAAAAGAGCAAATTTGTGTACTGCAAGGATTTGAAAGGCACACTTTGGGGGCATGTTTTTGTGTGTGTGCGTGCATGTGTGTTTATGTACGTGTGTACCATTTCTTACAGTTTACTCATTCGCTATGTTTATGCTTAACATTACTCCTCTAAATGAAGACATAACTTTCACTGTTTCAAGTGTGCCCTGCTATCATGGTGTAACGGCTCTTGAAAGTGTATTCTGCAAGCACAGTGAAACATCTGAAGGTCTACTACAACAGGTCACCCCTATTGTCATGCCCGTGAAATTGTACACTTCAATGGTTTACCAAGCATCTTCTCGTATTTTCTTATGGGTACTGGTGGTCGCTGTTAGCAGCCTGCTGTGTTTTTTAGAGTTGCCATATGCAGCCTGTTAAACAATTAAGTAATCTCCCGCCCCCCCCCCCAAAAAAAGCAGCCAAGCTTTTGAGAGAAGCCCTAACAAAACAGAAGTCTAGTAAATGTTCTCATTCTTCAAAAAAGTTTTAACTGTTATAAAAATACCACTCAAATACGATATTCTTGCGAAAATTGACTATAATTTTTTTGCGTTGCAAAAGTACGCATAACTGCATGAAAGCATGCGTGTACTATATAATAGTTTCCAATTACATTTTTTGACTCTTTCAATGTAGGTTTGATTTCAGTGCTCATCTGTGCAATGTCAACAATGTCTAAAAATGTTTGACAATCAACTGGACAATTCTAAAAGCAATGCATGAAAGGGCCTAAATCAACTTAACATAAGCGAAACTTGCAACTGGCATTATTCAATTACAGTACAAATAACGCTGAAATTCAACATAAGCTTTGTGCTTTTGTTGCATTATGTCTGAACATAATGGATGGCAGTGTAGGGAGATATGAATTGTTACAACATTCAGTTATGCCTTCTGAAACAATTTTTAGGCAAGCTGGAAGCTCTTTTTTCATAACAAACTCTGTTTGAACTTCAAAGAAGCTATATCTTTAGAAAGGTGTTCTTTGCTTTAGAAAGCTGGCTGCGAACTGAATTCATTGCGGTCTTTCAAATTATTTTATGCCAAAAATAACAGACTAAATATAGGTTGAAAATTACTGAAAAAATATGCAATGGCACGTGTATATATGTCATAATGATAACGTTCTTTATTTTCAGTAGGATTTAATTATACAAAGACCATAGGGTGCTATAACTTTAGAAGTGGGCATGAAAAGAGCAAGAATTTTTAAACTATGACGGAGGTTGTTTGCTGCATTAGGGAGTAAAATAATGTAGGCTTTAGATAAGAGTAGTAAAGATGTGTTATGTAATGATGATGCATGAGAAGTTGAAAAGGAGTAATGCCGGGGGCGGTAATAAAATGGGAATGTAGTGTATCTAGTGGCTTCAGAATGGGTCGCCTTGCAGTGGCAAGACTGACAAGCCACTGATACTGTAAATGTTCTTGCTAGCCTTGCGCTAAATGTTGAGGGCTGAGCGGTGACATTGGTCTCCAGAATACAAGTTGAAGAAAATCAATGTGACCTATAATTGTTGGAGCTTCTTCAAAAGAAAGTGTGGGTCTATATGGTTACGCAAGCGATGAATGATGTGTGAAATGCCTTTAAAAAGCTTCAGGTAATGACATTTCTACTCTATCTTCATAATGTTCATCCAGTAAAAACATGTAGAACAGGCAGATTATTTTCACATCCCATTGATGCGACAGGTACACCGATTGTGCTAGGCAATGAAGCATACTTTGGTCAGGAAAAATATTTCGAGAAATCTTTGTGTTTGCATTGATTGTGCATTAAAATTTCATTGTTTAGGTGTGTCGGAGGTAAGAAAGCTAAAGGCACTGCAAGATCGCATTATTAGGTCGAGCGAAATAGTTCACAACAATTGTAAAAATCTACCCAAAACAATGTGGTAAGCGTTTCCGGGGGAAAAGGTAACTAAGGAGATTAATCCATACACTAACAAAAGAAAATGAGTTACCACGCTATGTCACTTACAAAAAAAAGTAACACGTGACCATCAACGGAAAAAAAAAGTAACGTGTTATGCTGCCGTTGCTTTGCAACCATAAAATATAGTAAGTTGCAGGAAACCACAATAATAATTTCTTAAATGTCAAATTTGTGTTTCACAATAAGCTTGTTAACTAAACAAGTAATCTACCCAAAATGATCATTTGAAGGGAATTATTTACACAATCCTACTAGACCTTAGAATGTTACAGTGACTCAAAGTGGCCTGTATAAAGTCGCACGTGGTGGCTTCTAGCTGTGTGGTTTACTGTGGAGCCATTTTTCTCAATGAGCCATTATTCGCCATCTTACATCCTATCATCCTCGCTATCAACGATGAAAGCATGACTGAACTCACAGGATGCTTGCACTTATTTATGTGTACTTTCATAGAAGTAAAGAAAGCCTTTGATGCGCTTGTTACAGAACAAAATATCTGTGCATAATCATTCTTTTGTGCACTTTAGCCGGTACAGCTACTGCAAAAAAATTTAGAGTGTTTATGTAAGGGCCTTCAAGATCAGCTTCGCTTGCTCAGGAGTTAAACGCAGCTGCCATTGCAAAGAGAAAGAAGCAAAATTTGTTTTTAAAATGAACTTGATGAGCCACTTTGCGTCAACTATTATGTTGCAACTATAGTAAGGTGTCGCATATTTAGACATTTTCTAAAAGCAATTTTTCTTCATTTCACAATGTTGTTCTACCCTTTGTTGTGCATACACTTCATACACGAAATCTTATCTTTGCGATGGTAATACTTTTCTGTTATCGTCGTGAAATTTTGAGAATGACAGGCAACGAAATAGGCTCCTACGTGTTGAATATGTTTGATATTATCTTCCTCGTATATCGTCCACCTAAAAATAAAACATGGTTCCTTTACAGGTGGCTGGGTGATATGTGCATAAAATAATAAATACTCAATCAAGTTTTAAATATACGTTGCGTGATCCGTGTCGATTTTTTGTGCAATCACACATTGGCGATAATCATGCTAAGAAGACCTACTTGCTTTTATACCTGGGTGTAGCCACGGGTTGGCAAACTCACTGATCAGTCAACTCACTCAGACTCAGCCAGACTGAGATTGAGCCGTGAGTACAGGTGAGAAATATTTTGCCGAGTCTGAGTCCGAGTGAGTACCATGGAGATACATTTCAGTGAGTCTCTGTGCAAAAGAGTCTGGTTGAGGAAAACTTTGGTGAGTGTGAGTCCAAGTGAGCCTTAAGGGCGATGTATATTAGTTTGATGTGTTCGAGTGAGCTCACAATGTTTTGCCGACGTCTCGTCCTATTTACCAAACTGCAGCATTACTATCACACATCAATGCAGTAAAGTTCAAATGCCATCTCAGTTAAACAGATGCAGCAGTTATGAAAAAGGGAGGGTCCTAATCCTACCTGCCATTTTGATTTGAACAAAGGTAAAGAAACATGATGGTTCAGCGAACTTGGAGCACCGGGGTAAACACAGACATAAAGCAAAGAAGAGGCACACAGCACGAGCGCTGAAGGTTAGTTGAGCGCTCGTGCCGTGTGCCTCTTCTTTGCTTTGTGTTTGTGCTTACCCTCGAGCTCCCAGTTCGCTGAACCATCTTGAATTACCAAGTAGCCCACCTTTCCATCCTATTGTAAAGAAACATGTCATGCGAGTCATGAATTTCCGTAAAAATGCCCTAATGGAAGTCAACTACAGATGGCTTATGTTTCGAGATATATGACATGAAAAGCGCCAAGTAGAGGACTGACAATGTGAGGTATCTTTGTTAAATGTAAAAAGCATTGACATCTTAGGTGAAACAGCTAATAGTTTTCCGCTAATAGACTCAAAAGTTGACTCTTGCTCCGCCGCGGTGGTCTACTGGCTAAGGTACTCGGGTGCTGACCCGCAGGTCGCGGGTTCGAATCCCGGCTGCGGCAGCTGCATTTTTGATCGAGGCGGAAATGTTGTAGGCCCGTGTGCTCAGATTTGGGCGCACGTTAAAGAACCCCAGGTGGTCGAAATTTCCGGAGTCCTCCACTACGGCGTCTCTCATAACCGTCTCTCATAACTTTGGGACGTTAAACCCCACAAATCAATCAATCAATCATCAGTTGACTCACTCAATTGGGTAGAGCCGTTCAAGTTAACTTATTATAGTTAAGGGCTACTGCTTGAATAGGGTAAGACTGCACATAAAAATAATAAAACTGGTTATACATGGTAATAGTCCTGTATGTCGACAACATGGGACTTGTCAGATTCGAAGTGGTGGTTCCTCACCACGCTTTGCTCAGCGACGATACTCCTTCGTCACTTGAGCTTGCGGATGTCGTTTTTTGTTATCGCAGCCTTTCCTACATACAAAGCTTCACAGTCATCACGTGGTATAGAGTAAACGAGCCCATGCGCATTCCCTTCGTGTGAACAAGTCTACTGTTGCTTCGCATGATAAACCAGTACGTTTCATGTGAAATGTGCTGTGAAGGAAGAGAAGCACACATGAAACTCGGGTGTAGCAAGGGTACGGGCATGTTCGAATTATTTTGCGAAATGAAGAAATGGATTTTTAAGTTCATATATTTCTGAACTTGTAATGTTATTAACAATAAGACGTAGAGAGTAAATTCAGTGGTTGTGCAAGCAGGCAGAGAAAGAAAGTGCTAGAAAACGCACTGATATATGCATGGGTTCACACTGAAAAATTAGTTACAATGTGCTTTTAAAGCTAATTTCAGTTCCCTATACTGCACTAAGATGCCACAACAAGGTTATGTGCTCTCCCAAAATATCGCGAAGGCTGCATAGCCGCTTCCCACTGTAGCGACGCAAAAGGGGCAGTAATAAATGTTTTGGTACCTGACGTTATTATAACTAAAAGTTAAAACTTTAGGCAAAATGCCTATTGTTTTCTGGTGTCAGTTTGGAGCCTATTTAACATATTGTTACGGGTGAGAGATGTTTATTCTAAAGGCAGGATGATAGACAGTTGCAGCAGTCAGGCCTGGCACAGAACACATTCACTTCTTCTTCCTCTACCCCACTTTAACGAAAGTCCCGTATCATTTCCCTCATTGCAGATGATGCCCACTGGGCGAGTTAGTGTCGCGCGTGATATAGCTTCAACCGGGCCACATGTATGACATCAGTTTTCCTGAAGCGATTGCCAGTAGATGTGAGGTGTGATATTACGTACGTAATGTCGCTAAGGCACGACAAAATTACGGAGGGACCTGCCTGTATAGCGGGCCAGAAACTTTTGATGCAAACTGCTCTTGCGATTTGGAGTCCACAGCCACACCATATCACCTTCGCTCTACGACACATTTCGGTGTCGCTTATCGTAGCGAGTCTTTGAATGGTCTTGGGCTGTGAAAGTCCAGAGGCGCGCGATGCGCCATGCCTCCTCTGCGCGACAGAGTCTCTGCAAGGGATGACTTTTCTTCCTCTGAAAACGGGAGGATTGTGTTGAGGGTAGTACGTGGCTCACAGGTGTAGAGTAGGTAAAATGAGCTAAAGCCGGTGGTCTCTTGTAGCGCAGTGTTGTAGGCGTAGATCATAAATGGTAAAACTTCGTCCCAGTTTTTATGCTTTGAATCAACGTACATAGCGAGCATGTTAATGAGCGTCCTGTTGACACGCTCAGTTAAACTGTTGGTCTGTGGATGGTATGAAGTGGTGTGATGAAACTGGGAAGCAGACCGGCGAATCAACTCTTCCACGACGTCGGCTACAAACTGCCGGCCACGGTCGCCGATGATGGCACAAGGGGACCCATGCCGGAAGATGATGTAGCGTAGCAGGAAGTCACAAACGTGATCGGCTGTTGCGGCTGAGATCGCTGCGGTTTCAGCATACCGAGTAAGGTGGTCTACACAGATTATAATCCAGCGGTTCCCAGTGATAGATCGTGGAAAAGGGCTCATCAAGTCAATACCGATGACCTCAAAGAGAAAACTTGGAGGCGGTATGAAATGGAGAAATACTGGCGGCGCACTTGTTGGACTCTTGTACTGTTGACAATGCTCACAGCTGGTCACGTATTTAGCGGTAGCTTGACGCATGCGGGGCCAGTAGAAACGTTTCAGTGTGCGGTGATAGGTCTTGGCAAACCCCATTTGCCCAGATGTTGGATCGTCGTGCATAGCTTGCAGCACGTTGGGTCGCAATGATTTGGGGACAACCAAAAGTAGGCGGGCCCCCTTTACAGCAAAATTTCGCTTGTAAAGAATGCCATCGTGCGTGACGAAAGGTCTCTGATGCGGCTTAACGACGGCGCATGGAAAAAAAAGGAGCCAGACTATGGTCTGAACGTTGTTCTGTACGGAACGCTTCCAAATCTGGAAAACGTGAGTCAATAGTGGCCAGACAGTCGTCTAAATTGTCAGCATCGCGTTCAGTCGTGGAAAGGGGAAGTCGTGATAGGCAGTCAGCATCCGCGTGATGGCGGCCACTCTTGAAGCAAACATTAAAGTTATATTCTTGCAAACGGAGTGCCCATCAAGCAAGAGGACTGGTTGGATCTCGTAGACAAGTGAGCCAACAAAGTGAGTGGTGGTCTGTGACGATGGGGAATTGGCGGCCATAGATCTACGGGCAAAAATTGTGCACGGCGAAGACAGCTGCCAGACATTCTTGCTCTGTAACAGTGTAATTGCGCGTAGCTTTACTCAAAGAACGGCTCGCTTGGCAATGACATGTTCGGCGGCGCCGTGACGATGAACTAGTACTGCACCGATACCGATTCCGCTTGCATCACTGTGAACCTCAGTTGAGGCTGATGCGCCAAAATGACGAAGAACAGGCCCAGAAGTGAGTAGAAGCATCAGCTGCGAAAACGATTGTAGTGGCCCGGGTAGCGCAGACGCCGCTAGCCGAGCCAAAAGTGGGCGTGAAGCCCGCGAAGAATGACCCGACAACGCGTAGTTCACAAACAGCAAAACGCCCCGTTTAATGCCCACCGATGCCTTTTTTACAGAGTGGGGGCGCCACCTCTCAGTTACTAGAAGCAACAGGTGGCGTCCTCTGCATCCCTCCTTCCGGAGCTCTCAAACACAAGTGTTCCAAAAGAGCACCACCAAGAAACAGTCCTTACAGCAGTCTCACAAATTTAGTCTCCGAGGTGGCACCACGCGCCGGCCGTATCATGTGTAACGGTGACCTGGCGATCCTGCAGCAGGTGCAGGAGCTGGAGTGTCCAATGCCTTACCGGTTGCTGCCCGCTGTGGTCCGGGAGACGGCGCCGATGTCGGGGCCGCAGGGTTGGGATTCCCGTCTCATCTGAGGGGGCCGACTGAGGATTGCTGCAGGAAACAAGGTGTCTGCGGTTTCTCACTAGTATGCCACTGGGCGTCTGGATGATGTACGAGCGGGGTTTTTGAGCCGGGCTTAGGACCGTCACCCTTGACCGCGTGTCACGCACCCAGACTTCCTCCCCATCGTCGAGAGCACGAAGGTCATGCGCTGCGTGTCGGTTGTTGTAGTCTTTCTGTTGTATTCGTCTCTAGGCGGCATCTCTGTCATTCAATTCCTTCACCTGGGGCCAATCTGGAACAAGGCTTTGAGCCGTGGCTGGCACACGAGTTCGCAGAGAGCGTCCCATGAGCAGTTGGGCCGGGCTGTAGCCAGACACACCGGGAGTGTTACGGTATGCTAGCAGAGCCAGAAACGGGTCTGTGGCCTTCAGAAACAACTCCTTGATCGTGCGAACCAAGCGCTCTGCTTCGCCGTTCGACTGCAGGTAGCGTGGACTGCTCGTGACATGCGTGAAACCGTATGTCTTCCCAAAGTCCTGAAAAGCTTTGCAGGAAAACTGTGGCCCATTGTCGCTGACAACAGTCACTGGGATGCCGTGTCGGGTAAATGTGCTCTTGATCGCAGAAATTACGGCTCCCGCAGAAGTGGAACGGAGTGTGAGGACCTCAGGGTACCGAGAACGGTAGTCGACAACCACCAGGAACTCTTGATTAGCAAAATGAAACAAGTCAATGGCCACCTTTTCCCACGGAGCTGATGGTGTCTCGGTCGCAATCATGGGCTCACAGCGTTCAACGCGTATAGAAGCACATGCTGGGCAGTTCTCTATGGCTGCTTTAACCTGGCTGTTGAGACCGGGCCACCACACAGAGCCTCGGGCCACCGCCAAGCACCGATTGACGCCTTGGTGACCATCGTGCAGCAGGTTCATGATGTCTCTGTGTAGTGCTGCGGGCACAACTAGGCGTCCGCCCATGAACAGCATGTTCTCGCCTACAGTGTAGTCTCCCCGGTGGTCCCAGTAACGCGTCATGTTGAGCAGCAGACGGTCTCGTCGAAGCCACCCTTTCATGCAGTATGCTTTCAGCATTGAGCGCTCGCCGTCTGAAGTTTGGGGAGACCTGAAGTCTTCAAGACGTACGGCCATGGTTGAAGGAAGGGCTGCCACGACCACAGACACAAAAATTTCTGTGCTGTCCTCTTCGGACGTGGAAGAGCTTTCGGGATCCCTAGAGAGGGTGTCTGCCATGGCCAGGTACTTTCCTAGAACATACTTGACTGTGAACTGATATCGCATGAGCCTTATGCGAAATCTTTGGATGCGAGGGGGCATGAGGTTCAGATCGGCGGAACCAAGTAACCTGACGAGCGGCTGATGGTCGGTTTCAACGACAAAGCTGAGTCCACGCAGAAATTCCTCAAACCTCTCGATAGCCCTAGAGACACCAAGCGCTTCTTTCTCAATCTGACTGTACCGCTGCTCAGTGGTTGTCAGTGCTCTTGATGCGAACGCGACAGGCCGTCGCTCTCCCGTCTGTTGCTCCTGCAAGAGAACTGCGCCTAGCCCAAACGAACTGGCATCTGCCGAAACAAGGGTGAGTAGCTCTAGATTGTAGCTGGCCATACAAGCAATAGCTGCCACCATTCCCTTCAATGTCTCGAAAGAGGTTGCTTGCACATGGTCCCAGGTCCAGACCGCGTTCTTGTTCAACATGAGCCATATCGGTGTAGTGACGGCAGACAGGTTCGGTAAAAATCTTCCAATGTGGTTTAGCATGCCCAAGAAACGACGGACGCCATGCGTATCTGTCGGCGGCTTCATGTTCACAATAGCAGATACCTTGTCAGGGTCATCCGAGATGCCACTGGCGCTCACTACTACACCAAGGAACTTGACGGAAGATACCCCGAAGGAGTATTTCGAGGCATTTAACGTAATGCCCGCTTGTTCTAACTTGCAAAGAACTGCTTGAAGTCTGCTGTCGGGCTCGGAACGGGTCCTGCCGAATACTGGAATGTCATCTACCATGTTCACACACTCTTCCAGGCCCTCTAGAATCCGAGACATTTGGCGCTAAAATATTTCGGGAGCGGACGTGATGCCGAAGGGCAGGCGGCGTTAGCAGTAGTGTCCAAACGGTGTTATGAAGGTAGTCAGCGCCTGACAGCTTTCCAATAGCCTGACTTGATGAAACCCCGATTTTGCATCAAGTTTCGAGAAGACCGCGGCATTGCCAAGATGGCCAAGTACCTGGTCTACTGTGGGCATAAGGTGTCTCTTCCGAAGAACTACTTGGTTCAACTTCGTGAGGTCAACACAAATTCTGTATTTGCCATCAGCTTTGGGTACCAGCATAATACCAGCACACCACGGGGTTGGCACTGTGACTCGCCTGATGACCCCGTCCCTTTCTATGGCATCTAAGTCCTTCTTGACCACGCCTTCGAGGAGAATAGGGATGCACCTAGGAACGCTGAGAGAAAATGGAATCGCTCCCGGCTTGATACGAATGTGGTATTCTTCAGGTATCTTTCCGAGGCCTGTGAACAGTGAAGCTGCGGCCTTGTCTGACGTTGGGGGCCTATTCGGAGCTTCCGCATCTTCCACGATGTCAACAAGCTGGACGACTCCCAGGTCCACTACCGCCGAGTGCCCCAGCAGAAGAGAGTCAATGTCTGCTACAACGTACAATGTTTTGCATACTGACCGGCCTCGCCACGACAGGGTAGCAGGAAATGTCCCAAGCAACCTTAGGCGGCAGCGGCCCGGCCCCATCAATCATTCATTATCGGGTTTGTCAAGGTCTACTGGGCAACCGGCAAAGCTCGGAGGTACGACCGAAACGTCCGCCCCAGTATTCACTTTGAATTGAAAGGGGCGTCCGTTGACATGAACAACAACGTGCCGGTGTTCTGTTTGCGAGGCATTCACGGCGCAGAGCTGGATTTGGCTTAAACGCCTAGTATTATTCGAGCGGCAAATCGCCGCGAAGTGTCCCTTCTTGCGACATTGGTTGAATGTGGCCCACCGTGCTGGGCACTCAAATCGCGGATGAGGGGCGTGGCCGCGAAAATCGCATGCCGACTTTGGGCCGGCGCGGTACTCGGGAGGCCGCGACATTGAATGAATGTGGCCCACCGTGCTGGGCACTCAGATCGCGGATGAGGGGCGTGGCCGCGAAAATCGCATGCCGACTTCAGGCCGGCGCGGTACTCGGGAGGCCGACAGACGTTACTTTTACTTCGGGCAGCTTCGCATGCTGGGGCGTCGGCCATTCGGTACTGGTTGTTCGTTACGGCGTCGACGTTCGGTGCGTCTGGTGTAAGGCCTGTCTCGTGACCCCGCAATTTCTCATTTTCAGCGTCTTCGTACTGACCCGCTTGGATGAGCGCCTCGTCCAGTGTAAGCTTTGGATTGCGGCAGAGCTGGTCGATCAAGCGAGAGTCAAGCAAACATACGATAAATCTGTCCCGAACCAGCCGGTCGTCGATTTCCCGAGAGGCGTAGTTTCACTTCTTCACGAGATTTCGGAGCGCCGTGAAAAACGCGTGGACTGACTCGCCTACCAGTTGCGTGCGCTTGTGGAACCTGCTCGACTCGTATACCTCGTTGATGGGGCGTACAAAATATTCCGAAAGACTTGTCACGCCGGAGTACGAGCGATAGGCCTCAGCGTCTGACATGAGAGACGAAAGCACCTCGCGACCTCGGGGACCCATACAGTGAAGGAGCGTGTGTACCTTGGTTTCTTCGGGGGCGGAGGACAGTCCTGAGGCGAAGGAGTAATCCTCGAATTTTTGAAGCCACTCCGTCCATTGGGCTGGGTTGTCAAAAGTGAACTGCGGCGGAGTTCGCGATGTGAAGCTGGCGGTCACGGCTGAGGGGGCGGCTGGGTTATCCTGCATGTTGCACGGTTGTCGCAGGATCCCACTTCTGACACCATGTAGTGACGTGCCCGGGTAGCTCGGACGCCGCTAGCCGAGCCAAAAGTTGGCGTGAAGCCCGCGAAGAATGACCCGACAACGCGTAGTTCACAAACAACAAAAAGGCCGTTTAATGCCCACCGATGCCTTTTATACAGAGTGGGGGCACCACCTCTCAGTTACTAGAAGCAACAGGTGGCGTCCTCTACAACGATGACTCGCACTCGTTCGTCCACTTGAAGGGTACGTCCTTGTTGAGAAGATGAGTAAGAGGTTCAGCAACATCGGCAAAGCTAGGAACAAAGCGCCGGAAATACGAACACGGGCCCAGGAAGCTTCTAAGTTCTTGTAGTGAGCGTGGTTGAGGAAAAGTGCTGACCGCAGTGATATTGTGGTGATCAGGCCGAACGCCGTGTTTGTCTACGAGATGGCCAAGAACTAGAGTTTCACGATCACCAAAATGGCACTTTTTGGAATTCAAGGTAAAATCTGCTTTCTCAAGGCAGATGAGAACGACATCAAGTCGACGATTGTGTTCTTCAAACGTGCAGCCAAAGATTACAACGTATCAAAATAGCAAAGACATACTTCCCATTTTAAGCCACGGAGCATTGTGTTCATGAAGCGCTCAAACGTGGCTGGAGCGTTACATAGACCAAATGGCATGACGTTAAATTCAAATAAACCGTCTGGAGTTATAAAAGCCATTTTTTTTTATCGGCAGAGGGCATAAAGATTTGCCAATATCCCGACCTTAAGTCTACGGAAGAAAAGTACGAAGCAGAGTGCAAACAGTCAATAACGTCGTCGATGCGGGGCAGTGAATATACATCTTTTTTTGTAACTGAGTTGAGCCGCCGGTAATCTACACAGAATCTCCAAGACCCATCCTTTTTTACAAGTATAACTGGTGCTGCCGAGGGGCTAGACGACTCTTGTATAACTTTCTTAGACAGCATTTCTTCCACTTGCTCAGCAATAACTTTACGCTACAATGGAGATACTCTGTATGGTCTCTGACAAATGGGATAGGCGGAACCAGTATCAATCGCATGACGAGTGCGTGAATGTAGTGCAGAAAATCTACGGCTGTTGAGTGGGAAATCAAAAACGGATGTATGGTTGGAGAGGATCCAAACTAACGTTTGTCTCTTCTCTGGCGATAGCAACTTATTCACCATATCCATTAGTATGTCATCACTAGGACAAGCCACATCACACGCATTTTACTTATTCCTGTCGTCGCTAATGACTGCAATGTTAACGTTGCTCCTGACATAGAACTCAAACACAGCCAGCCTCATTCCACCAGGCAGTACAATCGGCTCGAAAGAGGAGTTGACCACCCATACCAAGACTTTGCCACTACTTGCAGAAATCACGCAGTGCGGCACAACCACATCCTTTTTCGCACAGTTCAGCTGGATTGGGTGAACTATAACGTCAACGTTATCTGTTGTGATACCACAAACAGCCACAGGCACTTGGAACTATCGATTGGGCCGGTAACACTATGTCATCAACGACTGTGATAGTCTGTTGGCATCGAGTGGGCTCTTCACAAAAACCAGACAGTAAAACTTTGCCAGCTGCGCAATCCACAGTGGCTCCACATTCTTTCAAAAAGTCTATCCCCAGGATAACGTCATAAGTAGAATTAAGTAGAACTGCAAAATCTGCCTTAAACAATTTTGCGCTGAAACTAACAGTTGCAGTACCAACTCCCACTGGGTGCAACAGTTCTCCACTCACTGCACGAAATGTCTGGCTTCCCCAAGAGAACATCACTTTCCTGCCAAGACGAGTCTTAAAATTTCTGCTCATGACGGAAACAGTTGCTCCTGTGTCAACTAACATGGACGTGGGGACATCATCTATAAGAACACTGACCCTATTTTGTAGCATAAAAACTGGCGGAGGTATATCTGTACGCAGTGAAAAATGTCCAGCGACCTCACCTCCATCGGCCTCGACGTCTAGTTTCCCGGCGGAGGAGAAGTGAAACGCCGACGACCTGGTGATGGTGACCGATGCTGGCGGGAGAAGGCTGCTGCCGTCACACTCCGCACAGAAGCCGGCGAATCGTTGCGAAAGGTCTGTTGGAAGTTGGTTCGGTTGTAGCCGTTAGGTGGCCAGCGATAGTCTTTCCGAGTACTTGCGTGCCGTAAGGATGCCGGAGGTTGATACTGCGGCAGAGGTGACCGATGCCGCTCTGAGCAGAAGCGGACTATATGTCCACGAACACCGCAGTAAAAGCACACAGGCGCTTCACGCCCCTCTTGCTGCTGAAGAAAGCGGGATAATCTTGCCACGCTGCCCTATCGGGGGGTGACCTTTGCACGGAGTTGTTTCGCGAATTAGACAAATTGGCATGACAACGCAACTGTGCTGGCGTCCTTGAGTCGACGAAGCCCGCAGCGTTAATGGATGCAGGCGGGGGGCTGCATGGCGTATAAAATTGTGGCCATGTGCTATCGACGGCGCAGGAGCGTTCCGCGGATCAAGTTCTTCGTGCACTGATTCTTGTATTGTTGACGCCAGATCGCTGGGTAAAGGGACTCCGTCGATTCTTGCGACTGTTGTGACATTAGGGAGTCTATCAAACTTTGCCGAAATGTGCTGAGCTTTAAGGCCCTCAAATGTTCGGCAATGTCGGATGATGGCAGTGGCCAACTGCAAGTCATCCTTTACTATAAGGTAGTGATAGATATGCTCCGCGATGCCCGTAAGGAGATGCCCGACCTTTTCCTCATCAGTCATTATATGGTCCACACTCTTGCAAAGCTTGAGAACTTCTTCAATATACATCGTAAATGTCTCCCCAGGGACTTGAGCACGTTGGCTCAGGGTCTGTTCAGTACGCTTCTTTATCATGGTCGGATCTCCAAAACACTTCTTGATTCGTCCACAAAATTTGCCCACGTAGTCAAATTCTCCTCATGATTCCCGTACCACATTAACGCAGTTCTCTCAAGAAAAAGTGGTACGTAGTTGCGCTGGCTGGTAGTGTACCAGTGGTTATACAGACTCACCCGCCGATAGTGCTTGAGCCATTCATTGATGTCCTCTCTAGGTTTCCCAGAGAACGGGCGCGGTTCCTTGTAATGGTGTCCATAACTGTTAAACGCAGCTGGTTAGATTTCGCCATCAGGGTTGCGAGTCTGCGGCTCTGGCGAAGCTCCAGGGTGTGTCTTCTGCTGTACTTGTCTGGTGATCCAAGGCATTACCCAGCACTCTCCACCAATTATGTTACGGGTGAGAAATGTTAATTGTGCAGGCTGGATGATAGATGGTTGCAGCAGTCAGGCCTGGCACAGAACACGTTAACTTCTTCCTCTACCCCACTTCAACGAAAGTCCAGTATCGATATAAACAGCAATAAAAGGATGAGAAACATTTTAATCGCATAATTATTGTGGCTGTAAGTGCCAATTTTGAGGTTCGTGCCTATATCTGTTTTTCAGCATCTGAAAATGCCTCTTCACGTTCTTTGAGTAATTGTTTTGCTCAAATGAGCTGTTCATATGGAGGAAAACAAGAAGCGCTTAGTGTGGCTATATTAACAACAATGTGTGCATACGCCCTTGTTAGTTTTTTTGTCCATGTTTTGAGCTGCTGCTAAGGTGCGATTATGGTTCAATGTAGAGTCAACACCTGCATACGCTGTGCCATGTCGGGCAAACAGACGATGAGTCGACGCACTGCCACGGCCAACGTATATCTAGACTCGGCCGATGCACTCCAGCGAATGTGACGTTTGCCAATGCTCCGGTAAAGTTGCGCTATAAACGTGCCTTTACATGAGCGGGGCTTCTATTTCAGTGTGGTAAAGGGAGGGTAGCATTCATAGCACTAGTGGGCCTCCTTGAAAGATTTCCGTCGCTTGCTTCAAGAGTAGTGTAGCATGGCCGCTGAGTGAGCCAGACTGAGTAGCGAACTTAGCTAGAGTGTACTATAACGAAGCGACGAGAGGCCAACGCTAGTGTACCCCCTGCCTCTTGAAGGTCCCTATTGCTAGGTTCGAGAGTGGTGCAGCACGACCGATGTGTTTGGGAGGCTAGAATACAGTGTAGCTAGAACGTGTTGAATCTGCCGAAACTAAGCGAGGTGGGCACTGCCATCTGTAGCATACACTTAAGTTTCGTTGGCATCATTGTACCTTAAAACGGCAGCTGTCAGAAGCCTACCGAGCAATGTGGAGAAAAAAAAAAGCTGTGAAGTCTGCTTGTCAGGCAATAGACCATGGTGGATCACAGCACTACTCCGTAGATCGAGAAACGTTCCATGTGGAAAACAGGGGAGAACCCATTGGAAAGGCCAATAATATATTGTGTTTAATTCCTTTCTGAAGCACGCATAAACATAAAGCTCTCAACATTGTTTATGCAACTACCAAATAATTTAAATAACTCCTGAACCTGCGCAAACAACATGTATTTTTTGGTCATTCCACGGGCACACACATTCATTTTGCTAATTTCATATCTACATCTGTGACCTCTCATGCACTCATTCCACAGAATGGAGCCGTATGCAACAGCTTCACTGACACAATCCACTTTCAACTTTATCGCTTCCACTGTATAGTAATCCACAATTTAAACTTCTCGAATAGCATCGTGCAATCAAAATTATGCAGTGAGTGCTTGAAGTACACACCAGGGACGGGATATCGCTATTGTGTTCAACGCTTAAAAGCAAGCTTGGGGATTTCCAGTTTTTTCCGACTTCCAGGAATGGTTCGACTTGACCCCAATAAACCCCGTCGCTGGCAGGGTTGCCTCAGAGCTTAAATGTGCCCAGGAAAGAATCCCGCATAGTATGTGCTGAAGCAAGTGTCTAAATTTTCAAGTGGGGCTGACTCAAATATTCTGGATGCAATTAAAGCCTTTAAAGTGCTAGTCCACAAGTACGCTTCACTAACTTCAGTGGCCGTCGAGTGTTCTTTTTCGCATAAAAACAAATACTGACTGAAAGCAAGCACACCTCAAGCCAATTCATACCATTTACTCGCAATGTCAAATTACCTTTTAAATATGTTCAACTGGCTTCTTATTGATTCTTTTCATAGAAAGCATATATTCAGTTTTCCTAAAGCACGAATTTTGCCTACTCTGTTAGAAGTTGAATATTTGTCCTGAGCATGCTAACTAAAGTAATTCTAAATTATGCCTAATTATGCCTAAACGATAGCTTTTAACCCCTAATAATGCATTAATGGCAGTTTTTAGGGCCTATTATAGTCACCTAAAATATTATTTTTTCGTGCTGAAAGTACTTGTATCTAATTATAACTGACTATGTCAGAAAATCAACTTTAATATCAAAATGTCTTATTTGTTTAACACTTCCTCCCATTTCCATCTCTGCATATGTGTCACCACCCCTTTATGTAAAATTCAAGGAGTAGCACCTCGGCGGTGATAGGCTCAACAGGCCGGTTCCATCGTTTTTCAGAGCACGCCAGGCGCTCTTTGTTGTTATTGTTTGATTGAGCAGATTTAGCAGCGGATGACACTCTTCACTTCTTTCCCTCCTTCGTTTAACTCAATAGTCGTAACAGCGAACTAGGTGTCATTACGTTTTACCAACCACAGAGCCCATGCTTCTAACCTTCATCTTCCAATTTCAAAACAGGTCCAAATGCCAGGGCACTCTCTTGAAAATATCAAGGCCTCATTATTACAATCTGGGTATAAAATTTGTCATGACCGAGAAGTTCATTAACAAGTTCAATACTTTGCACTCAGGCATCAACGAAAGCGTCGGACACATTATTTTCCTTTCTTTGTAGCATTGTTCATCACAAGAATACGTTAAATACCCCTAAACCCATGTCGTGGTTTCTTTTCTCATTGATTTGATTATTTCCTGTGTGCATCCATAATTATATGTGCGCATGCAGTACTTTGGCCTCACACTTGACACTTCAGTTACTAGTTGAATTTCGTTTACTGTTCCTCTGGTATGTTACAGTGTGCGTGACATGTGCTCATGATACTCGCTTGGCTTAAAAGTGCCTTATTGCTTTAAATATTTGCCCTACTCCAGCTACGTCCTCATATCTCGAATTTTCTACTACGATATTGTTGCTCAGTATTCGTCTCAAGTTATACTGACGATGTTGTTTTGGGACTGTGGTCGTACTTCCTAATCCACATTCTAATCTATTGTGCGATTTCACCAGCCCTTAAAAAAGGGGCATATGCTTGTCTACTCTTTATTCTCTGACAAAGGCCGTGCCACGGCTGCAATGTAAGACACAAAAGTATTGCTCTTTCGTACTTGTACTAGCTTGTGTTTTATATATATATATATATATATATATATATATATATATATATATATATATATATATATATATATATATACATACATACATATATATATATATATGATTGCCAAGTCTAGAGTTAACATTGTTAAAAAGTTTTCATTATCTCGAGAGATGGGCAAACTTTTGCGATATTCGTAGTATTGTCGATGGAAGATGCAGGATCTGATACATTCAAGAATTAATCATCCCTTTATTTGAAATCAATCGATACTTGGATGACACCAGAAAATACACTAATGACACCACAAAGTAATGCTTCGGACAGAGGCAAAAGAGTTGCTGTTCAGTATAATGAAGTGAATATTTGCAAAATGTAAATTAGAAATATGATCTATTGGTTCTTTCCTTGTAGTGCTATTCGAGGCATCTACGTCATTTGGAATAGTCTCCCTAGAACCTAAAGAACATCAATTTGTGGGCACCACACCCATGCAGAGCAAGTTTCCGCTTTGTGTGCAGAGGCAGACCAGTGATAATAATTATATGGTAATGTTTTGCATTTGCATTACATTGCTTTTGCCATCTATTTTCCAGGCACATCGAAAAAGGCCAGGATCAGAGTCCACAAAATGCGGGCCCCACGTACGAAGCAGAAGCTACAGCACTACTGCAGCATAGTCATAAGGCTCCGTCGAGTCATCTCTAGAATAAAAGGCCTGTGAACCGTACTCTCCCGCATGCACAGCTCATTGCTGAAGCTGGAAATTACCTCAGCAGGGACTTCTTAGAGCTACTAAAAGTACAAGTGCACTTTGAACCCCTCAAAAAACATGGGAGCTGTTGGCCCATGCTATTTAGTAAGCTTGCACTAAATCTCTCCTTTTCAAGTCTGAAGGCATATAAATATTTTCCCGAATTTTTTAGCCTTCCAACTGTGAGAACGCTGAGGACTTTGATATCTGCCGTTACCATTAAATCTGATTTGCGGCCTGCTACCCTCGATCTAATCAACAAACCGAAAACTGACCGTTAATATGAACGAGCTTCTTGCTTGGTGTTGAATGAAATTTCATTGAAAAGAAACTTTCAGTACGACCCTACAGAAGATGCTATTCACGGGTATGTTGATAATAGAAAAGATAGGACGGGCAGTGTAGCAAATTACTATGCTCGTGGTGGCACTAGGAAAAGACAAAAAATGAGTTATAGCAGTAGCCTTTTTAACAAGGGATGGCACACTTCATTCATGACCCCTTGTTCTCTTGCTCGAGCAGCTATTTAGCAACCTAAAATCATGCAACCTCTCTGTAAAAGCAATAATATGTGACCAAGGGGGGGGCAATTGTGCGGTAGCAAAAACACTTTGTGTAAGTCCTGATAGGCCATTTTTATTGTAGATATCTTGTGCTAAGATGCAAAAAATATAACTTGCGTAAATATGGCCTTAAAATTAGTGAATCTGTTGTATCTTGGAAGCTCATAAGAAATTTATACGAGTCTAGCCATCATATGAAGCTGAAGTATGTCCCAAAGTTGACTGATGAACATATATATACAAGAGCCCATTTGGGAATATGGTAGTGTTGTTCGCTGCACAGGATTTAAGCAACAGCGCTTATTTCGCCGTCAAAGTTTTGTAGCCTTCACAGTTCTTCCACCAGAAGCCATGAAAACAGCTAAATTTGTCGAAAGAATAGATCAGCTATTCGACTCGTTGAATAGCTTGTGTGTCCAAATCAAAGAAAGGAAGATTAAGCATTCTATCAGTGAACAAACTGAGCATATAAATTTGTCTGGAGATGAACCAGTTGATGTGCTTGTGCCAAATATGTTTTGTTATGTGTCAGGTTATTTGGTACACACTTTCCAAAAAAAAGGCATGTGAGAAGTGTACAGTACTGCTGAAGGATAGCAGCCAAGAGCTGTTTTCAGATTGTCAGGTATACATGATGCTGTGGAGATAGGGGGTAAGCCAGGAGGGCATATCACTGTGCCAACTGAGGCAGCGCTCTTTTTTGTTCATAAACTGGAAGCCTTATTCAATGTGCTAATCTGTGCTGTTGCACACCTTGTAGGAGTATCTCACACACTTCTTGACACTGGAGATTCCCGAAGGGCCATTCTGCAGTGGAGACTGCCATAAATTGTTCCTGAAAAAGTATGTACGAATCAGGATACTCTGGTTTCATAATTTCAAGTACAGAGAGTTAAGCAAAGCTAAGGCATTAAAATCAGCTGTGAAAAGAAAACTTTAAAAACTAGTGTGACAGCCATTGGTGGGAAACTGAAATGTCCTGCCCAATTCTAGTGTGTTTGAAGTAGGTGGCTTCGTCGTGTTTCAGATTAGGCGTGTTTTTTTCTATAGCAATATCTGATCTTCCATCATGCTTGCATTTCGTTCGGGTTATTATGTGCCTCAGTAGTCCCAATATGTAATGCACCTATAGTATCTCACAAATAATGTTGTTTTACCCATTACCGGTGTTGGGAGGTGCACTATCTTCACAGTGGGTCGTCCCTTCTTTTTGTGAGCTTCTAATGCATTCTTCTTAACTACAGTATAGTCTAGATGCAGAGTCGACCTTTTTGTGAGAGCTGTATCCCTGTCATTTTATTAGGTTGTGATAGGAGGCTGGAGTGTTGTGTGATGATCTAAGACTACCAAGATTGCCAGAATGAAAAGCTTACAAAATCTGAAGGCGCTCGGGTTAGCATACCAAAATGTATCCCATTTTTTCTTTCTAAGCGGATGGCTGCATGTGTTGTGTGACCATGAAAAACGCAGGCTCTATTTTGGAAAGATGAGTAATTGCCTAAAGTGCATAGTTTGAAGGTGAAAAGAATTTTCCTATATGTTCCAAATAGAGCTATACTTTCCAAAAAAGCACTCGTCTTAAGTCATTTAGATTGTGCTATATGACTAATACTCTCTGTGCTGACTAAGATGGAGTTAATAAGCATGTTTCGGTGAAATTAGATTCTCAATTGGAAAAATGCATAAAAAGGAGGCGTATGCCACCTGGACAATCGACAATAAGCAATGCATCACTTTGTAGAATCAGGAAATCTATAAATGCACTCACAGTTAGCCAAGGTCGATTCGATGAACGATCAAAAACTGTGGTATGGTTAATATCTCAAATTTTCCTCGTGCATTTTTAATATTATGGCAGTATGATCGAACAGCTCGAAATCGCATTTTGTTTTCAAACAAACAATTATGCCAACATAGAAAAAATAGAAAAGCATCGCCGGCTTATGATGGCCATTTTACGAAAAGTGCGTATGCTAACAGCAATGGAAGCTATATATTGCAAATATCTTATTTCTTAGCACAATTAGAAAAGCAGGTCGCATGCATTAGGAAAGCTGACTGATTATTATCCAAGATACAAACTTTTTGTTCTATCTGAACAACGGGAAGAAAAGGAGGACATTTCTGGAAGGGCTTTCTTTGAGCTGAGTGGTAGCGAATGCCAGCCAAGTCGCGAACTACTCAAATGCATTTCATTAAAGGGTAGCTTTTTTTTAAGAAACACTCTGTACTCTACGTAAATATCTCTCTCCAGTCATTTTGCAAAATCAGAGCAAAAAAAGTGCATTACTGTTACTTCTTTTAAAAAAAATGTTGTGATTTACATTATACGTTCTGAAAACACGATGTTTGAAAAATTGTAAGTTAGTTCTGACCAAAATTATTACCATGCTTTTCCAGAATAGCAAAGTTTAAAGAACTTTGTGCAAAATTTAGAGCAAGTTTTTTTTTCACTCCTTTGAAAATCACTAGACAAATGAAAATGCAGAGTATAATTACCCTGATTAGGTACTATTGATACTGTAAACATGATCTAACTATGTAAACCACAAAAGCAGAAATCGCACCCCGAAAATGAGCGGGTTTCATAAACATGGTGTTTTGAGAATTTTTAAAAATACATAGGTTACCTAGAATTTCAAATGACTACTTGAGCTTTTTCTTTATTACTTTTAATTGTACTAAGTAAGAAGAGATTTGTTATATACAGCTTGCATCACTGTTAGCATGATCATGCAGTCAGGAAAATGCAGTTTTGGTAAGATGGCCGTTGTCACCTGGCAATGTTTTTTTTATCTCGCCTTGGTTTAAAAAAGTGTTTATTTGAAAACTAAATGTTATTTTGAGTGATTGCGTCGTGTGGGCATAATATAAGAAAAAATAAAAATCTGAGATATCAAGTATACCATGTTTTTCTATCTTTCATTGAATCGACCTTAACTGTTCATTTTGCAAAGTGGAGCCAACTTGGTATGGATGCTGCTTTTTTTACTCTTGCTTTGTGCTGCGACAATACTGGTGTCAGTACATGCACTGACACCAGTACTTGCAGTTATGTAGAGCAAACAATTGCTTAATTGTACTTAACCATGTGCAATCCTTGCACAGTTGGTACAAATCTGAAGCTTATTTCACTGACACACCACTCAAGTGAGGTCAGTGGTGCGATTTGAGGTCAAAATGCACAATACAATGACATATCCCATGTCTTGGTATCCATTCCATAGCTCCAGCTGATCCTTGTTTTGTCAGACATGTGTAGTGTTTCCCTTCAGGTGGGGAAAAGGGACATTCATTGCATTGACCCCTTCCACCTCAATGCATGGGGCAGACGTTGCTTTGACTTAGGTGACTAGGACTTCAATAAGAGCTTTGGCTTTGATTTTAGTAAAAATTAGATGCCACCTCTACTATAACCTAAATAAGTTGCCCTGCTTATTGCCCTTCTTACCCTTTGCTGCATGCATTTTGGTTCATCCCGCTTTGGTGCTTCCTTTCTTTATCTCTTGAGGTACAGTACTTTCATCTATTATTGTCTTCCGTGGTTTGAAAAAGCTTACCTATTTTTCATTTTAGGGCTATACTTCTAAACTGCTTCAATAGCTTCACAAATTTTGCACCTGTCTGTGTTGCGTGCTTTTGTCTTTATATAGCTTAGCACATTGTCTGCTCCTTCAATGTGAAGAACAGACTTGCCAGTAACAAGTTTTTATTGCAAGACTGTTTTGCTAATTTTTTTCATAGTCATGTTTTTATGTATCCTATTTGTTCCTAATGCCACTTCTGCATCCCCATTTTTATGGGGACTGCATAAAGGGTGGCCAGTTTTTTTTTCTTTCATTTTCTCTTCAGGTTGAGTGCAGTCTTTGAGCTTTCTTAGCCTGTGCACACTACTTTCATAGTCGGCATCATACCGGGGTTCCCTCATAACACAAGTCCATCTTACTTTTTATTTGTTCACTAAGACTTTTTCTTGTCCTCCTTGCTGTTACCATGCTTTCTGAAGGCGTTTATTACGTAGCGTAAATTACTTTTTCTCAAGATTTCACCTTACCTATCCCAACACTCGAAGCCATAGTTTCATAATGTATAAAACCCAACATATCAATCATTAGTTTCATGATGCTTCATTTACTTCTTTTCTTCCTATTCTTGCATGTAAGTCTTCCATAAATATTGAGCTGTAGGAAATGTTCTTAGTTGCAAGATGGTGATACTGTATTCGTTTTATGAGTAGCTCTTAAACCATTCAAGCACCATGCCTATTCGTATAACTCTTTCACCTCCTTGTTGTCACGGCTTAGTGTAGAGTTCAATTTGTAAATGGTATTCAGATTCTCCACTACACGTGGTGTTCGTTTGTTGATACCATTCATATTCATAAGTCTCCTGCATGTGTAGGTTAGAACTTTATGCCATTCTTCTGCTTCTTTGGGAGCTTTCTCCGACTAATACTGTGCCAATCAGTCACCCTGTCTTTCCCCAATTCTGACCTCATCAAGACCTACCCGTTTTTCAAAGTTATTACCCTAATCTAGTTTTGTCATTTGATAGTTTCAACACTAGTTTAACTTCACCATTGCATTATAAGTTTTTAAAGCAAGAAAATCAGGAACCCTACAATACTAGCAATAAGTGAACCAAGTGGTATATTCATTGTTCTTGTAAATTAGGTGTACAGTGCTTTATCTTCAGTTTTTTTTATTGTTCAGAAATCTGCGTGAGTATTCTTGCTGTACTGTTAAAATAGCAATCAACTGCAAATGCATAGTGTATTTTATAAACTGTTATCGCAGTGTATCATTTAAACTTGTGCTTTTGTACAAATGTGCTATCATTGTAAAAAAAAATGCACAGCTACATACAAGTGCAGGACCAATTATAACGGGAATGCATTCCTGACTAGGCACCTCCGTACTGCCAAGCGGGCCCCTTCGGCATGCATGCCCAGATTCTTTTCGGCGGTGTTGGTTGCAGTCACTGCCATCACCAGCTAGTGTGCACAGTTCTATTTGCTCAAGGCGCGTTTTCAGTCAGTTTGCTGAGCAGGATATACTGCAGCAAGTGTTACACCGATCACTTTCGATTGCAATTTCTTTTTTTGATATCGCGGTTGACTTCTTTTACAACATGCACAAGGAACCAATTGCAATCAATATAATTGTGACTATGCTGGTATGTCTCAATAAGCTTTACTGTGTTGCAGTCGGGTCGTATTGAGGCACATTGGGTGTTTCATGGTTATCGATATAAAAAATGGTTTGCATTTAACTTTGAAAACCATGATATGCTTGAGAGACCCTGTAGTGAAGGGTTCGGAAAATATCGAGCACCTGGGGTTCATCAACGTGCACCTAGATCTAAGCACATGGGCCTCGTTTCGCTTACAACAATTCCATTGCAGGCGAATGATGTGCTTTTTTTTATTTTATTTTTTCAGCAAGCTGCCCCAGCAGTAAGCTAAAGGTAAATGATGATTCAGTAAGCTGTTAGCGTGCATATTTGAGCGTTATTTTATGCTTAGATCTATTTTATTGCTTGTATGCTCTTTTGCTGTATAGTTTGAGACAAATTATTTTTTTTTTGTGTCTACTTGTTTACTAGGACAATAAAATGATTTCACTTACCACGTTGTTGCGTGTGCCTTCGCTAGTTGAGGCCCTGTTCGGTCGTCTGGCACAATTCTCTTATAAAAACGCGATGACTGTCAGATAGTGTCGTCGCCTCCAGTTTCTTGCGTCTAATAATTTTGATCAGGCGTGCGAGGGTAGAAAAGAACCTGTAGAACCATAGCTCTTGTAGCAAATCCAGCGCTGTAGTGAACTAGAACCAACACCATCTGTTCTTGCAGTATTGGAGTTCAATACGCCGCCATTACTTATTTACGTGTTATTTTGATACAACAGTGTAAAGGTATAGCTTTCTGTTCTCTAAAGTGGTAAAGGTTTTCGATGCGAATACCCTCACACGTCAGAGCGCAAGTGAACACATGAAATATAGGAACAGACTCATAACATTTTGAAACATTTTCCAAACATTGTTAAGCACTTTTAATCAAATTTACGGCATTAACAATCATCCAGTCTGTTATTGTTCTGAAAAAAAATATTCATAACAGTTATTTCTTGCAATAGTTGGAGTGCACAGAGTATAAAATGTTATGAAAATGAGAGTCATGCACAATGGACGTGACCATAGGTCAGCAAGGTCACTCACAACTCAACTCACTCGGACTCACTCACACTAAGATGGAGCTGAGAGTTTGAGTTTGAGTGAGCCCTGATGAGTAATATTTAAGTGAGTTTGTGCCCAAATGAGTCAAAATTTTTGACATTTCGGCTCACAAAACATTTCAGAGAGTCTCAGTGAGTCCAAAGTGAGAGACATACCTCTTCAGTGAATCTGAGTGGGTTCCATTTGTTTGCCCGACCTATCAATGGACTGATCTAGAAAGATTGTTCCTGTCCTGTGAGGTTAAGGTAATAAATGACTGATTAAATGTGTGCATTGAGCATTGCATGATTCCGACACTTTTTGGAGAAAGAGTGGAGATGTACAATGGAGAGACAATATGGTTGTTATGCAGGGTGCATTTGTGACATATTTCGGGAATAATACATATGCTTGAGAAAAGGTGGCGACAGATGAGTGACAAAAGATCTAGAATCTATCATAGAAGTGATACTTAAGGTACACCAGTAGCTTGCAAGGATAAAGCTGGCAGAATAACGTTGGACTAGCTCAAGAGCGGAGGTAGGTAGAGTAGAGAACGGGTCCCAAACGGATGTGGTATATTTTAGTTCACTATTATTAAAATTTTGTGAACAAATGGTGCATCATCATCATCATCAGCCTGACTCTAAACAATGATCTGTCACAAAAATTGGGTAAATCCCTAAACACTTACAGTGCAGAAGCCAACAGCTATTCCCAGAAAAGGCTGTAAAGCTCTTGGGTTATCCACAGTGCACAGACTCCTTATCAAAGACTGATACCATAGTTTGAGAACCGAGGACCGCGAGGAAAAGTGTAACACCAAGCTTGGTACTACCTTGATACAGACAACTTCTACCTAAATCCAATAATAAAAAGGCTTAATACCAACCAACTTTGTGCAGCTTAGACATTTTCTTCATAAATTTTATTTATCGGAAAAATCTAGCCGGCCTCTGCAAAAGAAGAGCATTGCAGACCAAGGTTGTCGATTGATAGCACCATCTACCCTAGAAAGCACGTCGTGCTTGTGTTCTGCCTGTCAGGGCCCCCGCGCGACAAGCAATGGTTTGCTGCCACATCAGAGCAGGTGAGGTCTGGAGCAGCACACGCACGTCGACTCATTTAAAGCTCCTGAATAAGAAGGTACACCGGTGTCTTCAACTGGCGGAAGTGTAATAATCATGGCCCTTCTTCGAAGCATTGCTCTTTATTATACATTGAATAAAAAAGCACAACAATACCAAATATACGAATGGAAATATCAAATAAAAAATCCGTGATCTTGATTTAGTATCTCCTTTTTTCGCTGTCTTCAAACCAGACCCTGGCACAGATAGGGCGTTCTCCTGTGCAGCACTGCATCACAGTTTTCGAGTTGCACCCGCACAGCTTGATATGTGTAAACTGTGGCGGACTGTCTTCAACGTCCATTATGACCGAGTCACCTTCTTTCAGGTTGCCAATGTTTCTCGGGTCCTTTGGTCTTGGATAGAAAATACACGAATTGAAATGTGGTTTAAAATACAAATAGTGTAAACGAAAATGTCAAATAAAAAATTAAGATGAAAGATAATTGCAATGAACCTACTGGGTGTAGATACACTATTTCAAGTTCCACGACAAAGCCTTGATGAGGGGACCACGTCTAGTTCCTGAAACACAATCATTTTGCAGTCCGGTGCACTGTAGAAACCGGCCGGCGGGAGTGTCAGGCTGTGCAAAGTGTCCCTGGTCTTGGCCAGGCAATCGGCAAATCCTGGCGACGTCTTTGAGCCAGCGACAGTGCATAGCAACGTGCTAACGGCAGGCTCGGTCAGGGTGTCGTCGTCCATGAGCAGGCTGATCAGCATGGTCACTTTGGGGTCTCTAAAGTTGAGGTCGGCAAGGATGAAAACCACAGGACAATAAAAAATAAGAGAACCAGTGTGAATTATGGGCGAAGTCGAATCGCATAATATATATTACCGAGACAGCCTTAACACAAAAGAAGAAATCCACGAAAATACAAGTAGTAGGACATGAAAGCAAACAAACAAAACACCAAAAAGCTAGTAATTTTGAAAAAAAAATGCAATTCTGATAACATTCGCTATCACGTCGATTTACCTTTGGTAACAGGTTAGCAAATACATGCATTCTTTTGCGCTTAGCACTAGCTTGTTTAAGTAACATGAAATATCGGTGCGCAGCGTTGTACGTGTGACCGTAAAGATAATATTAAATACATTGGTCCATAAAGAGAGTGGAATTCATTATACTCTATTGGAACGGCATCGCTTGTAGATTTCAGTAATGTGTGCAGAAAAACCAAAGAGAAAGATAGATAAAAATATTACACTAATTGTTGATCCATACATGATTCATAATACTTGATGTGAGGTCTTCCCTACGAATATCTACACACTGCCAAAGGTCATATTTTTGTAAACACCCGCGGCCGAAACCGGTTAGAACTTGTAGCAGATGAGTAAACATGACCCACACAAGCTGCGTACTTTCATCAGCCCTTTGCTCTACGCATTCTGGAAGCGTTAAGCTTTTCCTAAATACAACGCATGCTCATGAGATGCACGAATCACAAGTGCAAGCTATATGTAAAGATGTAAGTAAAACTTGGTGCATTTATGGGCTTGACTGATTAGTTTACAGGGTCTCGTTCAACCGCGTACTCGGCATCCAATTGTCGTGAGACTAAATACAGGTTTCTAGGGACGTGCACGAATAAACAATCAGCAGAAAAAAACAAGGAAGACAGCGACCGAGAAAAAAAAACGCACATTATCTACGCGTAAACCAATAGAAACCTATATGAGCTGGAAGAAATAATAATTGATGGGGTTTCAAAATCGGGATATGATTATGAGAGGGAATTTAGTCGATGGTTACGGAAATATAAACCTCCTGAGGCTTTTTAACGTGCACTTATACCGAAGTACTCGAGCATTTTCGCCTGCATCGGGGATGCGGCCGCAACGGCCGCGGTACTCGATCCCGTGATCGGCGGGTCAGCAGTCGAGCACCATATCCAATAGACTACCGTGGCGGGCTGTGAGCTGCACGTCCAATAAGTCAAGAGCATAACGAAAACTTCAACGCTCTCACCACCAGCTGACCTTGCCTCGGCCAGGAAGTTGTGGCGGGCCTTGCATTGGCTAGCAGAGACGGTCGAGGTCTCCCTCGCAGGGTGAGATGCCAATGGCGGCGATGAAGCTGGCGGTGGCTTGTCAGCGTTGCCTGGCTGTTGTTCCAGCTATCCATCCCGCGAGGGCCTCGTTTCCGTTGTCGCCGGAAGTTGAGCCGCTTTAGAACTCGATCGACGAATGGTTCCCTTTTCTCCGGGAGCTGTGAACTCGGGCAAGCCGTCGAGTCGGGTGTACCGCCAAGCAAGTCTCACGATGGCTTCTGCATGGCCACGCTGTCTCCCTTCTGGTCCGCTGGTCTCGCAATACCAGAGTTCTTGGTGACGCACTGCGCACACGTGGTCCAATCGCAGCCCACCACATCTTCAGAACTCCACGAGGCCAGTTTTAATTCGACTATCCAGTACACCATGTGATCCGATAGCGGTTATGCCACGATGATGATGATAATGTGCGTTCATGAATGACTCATATACCTACTCTGAAGCGTTAGCCAAGACATGAAAATTGCGTTCTGAGGTATCATAACAAAGTTTTTCTATTCATCCATCCACGAGGAATGATAACTAAAGTGTGAATATTTTGCCGCACTTCATCTTTGCCGTTCTATTATTTTTTTAATTTTTACTTAAGTCTCTACCTCGCGTCATCGCTTGAGCACTTCCTTTTCTTCACTCGGTGCAGGCTCCTCGTGGGCACGTCGCGGTTTCGCTAAAGGCTAACTGTGATTGTTCGTTACCAAATAGTCGCATCATGATATTTGTGACTGATGTCTTTTTTCTGTGGGTACATCACATCAATGGTATTTTTATACAGGATTAGGGCAAAGCAGCCTTCATTTTCGTACTGCAAGCGTAAATTTACAAGCCACTGCTTAATTCTGAATTTTCACGAGTACAAAACTGGTTTCGTGTGATGATAAATTACAGTATAGATCAGTGAACGAAGTGGACCTCATGAGCAGCTGTCGTTGTCCTCATGTCGAGTTTGAGGATTGTCGTCGTACGCGAAAACACCACCGCTACATCCGCCAGTTCGTGTGGTTTGAGATTGTGCTCACACAGGAGAGTTCGAATGTATAATTCTGTATGGCTAGCGTAAAGCGCTGACGTTATTGGATGGGGGGGTGATTTTAAATGAGTGAAAATAAAATAAAAGTGAGCCCCGTAACTATCGCTCAGGGGGAGGACACGTCAACATTAGCTCACGAGGGATGGGGGTAAGGAGGGATTAAAAAGATAGGGAGAAGTAAAGGTATAGAGATAAAGAGGGGTGGAGGGACATAGAGACCACATACGGAAATAAGAACAAGATAGAAAAGGTGGAAGTGGTCGCAAGAGTGCGAGGACGGGGCACCACTCAGTGAGAGCTCTTGTCTGCGTCAGGAGGTGGCGTAGGGCGAACCAGTCGGCCAGAGCTGCGCTGTCCTCGGAGTTCGCGGGGGCACTACCGGTCGGCACGAAATCCAACGAGCGAGTCCCGCCGACGTTATACAACGTCACTCCTTGTGTTCGTGCGTTTCGTTTCGTTTGTTGTTACCACGGGGTTATTGGCACAGGGGAGGACGAATGAGGTCACAGAAGGAACCCATATATGACAGTGTTGCCGAATGAACACCTCCGTTTTGTTACAATTCCATTTCGCTGATTTAGCGTTCGCTGAAATTCCATTCCTCTTATTTGCTCGGACTGAAATAATTAGCTCATTCACAGTGTGGGAATGACCGTGCAGTTCAATTCTATTCTTGTAGTTACTCGATGCAGTAAATGAATCTTGATCGTTTCTCTAGCTTATAATTTTCGCCCCCATAAAGCTGGTGGCACGAGATGCATTAAAAATACACAAAATACGTTACTATAGGGCCGAAGTAAAGTAGTTGTTGTGATAGGCCCCCATGTATTGGCCCCGCTTAGACACGCGGAAGGATATTTGACTTTGGCGCGCTTGCTGAGGGTCCAGTAAGCGACAGCGCAGCGAATATGCTTTAGATCCGTCGGCTCGCCTCAAGTCCTCTGGACCCGCTCGGCCAACGGATTACCTGGAAAGGGCTGTTTTGCTGTCTGGGCTGCCTAGAAAGACCGGTCTCCTGTGCGTTTTTGAAGTCGTCAGAATGCACCTCACAAGGAAACGATTGCTGGAAGAACCGGAGTGCCTTTCGAGTGTTCTTTCCCTTCGCTCTTGAACATTCCGGTGACAAGGCCTCCTCGGCGGGTCATCATGGAACCTTGTCGAACCGGAGGAATCTACTATACGCGCGATTTCAAGGTCAATACACCGTGTCAGCTGTGCCGTGCTTTTTATGTGTACCGCCGCCTGACGATCGGTGGACGCCTTTCCCCCCTTCCTGTGAGGGAATGTGGCTGCCTCTTCGTGCTCGCTCGCTGGATTCTGTGCCAACTGGTTGTGCCTCCGCGATCTCTGACGACAGCGCAGCTCTGGCCACGGTGGAAGAATAATTCTTCCACCGTGGCTCTGGCCGACCAGCTCACCCTCCATCTCCTGACGCCGTAAAGCCCTCGCTGAGTGGTGCCCCGTCCTCGGACTGCTTCGACAATTGTGTCGTCGCTTCGCGCTGACATGATTTAGAAACTAATCGCTGCTGCTATCACAATATTTACAATGTATACAGAAAAACGTGTCGTGGTGTTCTCAATGCTTAGAATTTTTGGAGATTTTGGGCAGGAATCTTGGCTGCAAGTGTTTTAAGTTGGCTCGGCGTTGGGATGAATGTTCAAGTGTTTTAATCGGCTTGCTATGTTATCTACTACCGCCTGAGCCAGACGCATGACGTGCCAACAACTGAGCGTCATGTATTTCCCCGCTCTTTCTTCCTTTCCAACTCCCTCTCTCTACCTATGCTTTAAATACTGTGTTCACGACGAATAAACGTTTTCAGTCCCCAGCGCCGGTCTCGCCTGTCGTTCACGCACTGTGTGTGCGGCGGTTATGAAACAGTGGCGACGAGGATGGGAATTGAAACCCATGACGAAAAAGAACACGGCGAGAAAAACCACGGTACGGCATTTCAAGAAGCTGCCGCAGTGACGACGGCAGCCATGGCCCACCACCAACTTCCCGAGTATGATGGCGAGAGGGACAACTGAAAAGCGTACGTCATCAAGGCAGAGGCTTATTTCGAGGCAACGGGGGTTACCGACACAGCGAAAAAAAAGGGCGTTGCTCGTAGTAGCGTTCAACACGAGGACTGTGCAGATTCTGACAGGACGAGTTACTCCGAAGAAACCCAACAGCCTAACCTACGAAGAAGTCGTTGCAGCGCTGGATGAATATTTCGACCCGAAGCGCCACGAGATAACGGAAAGCTTCCGGTTCTTCAGTCGATGTCAGCACGATGGTGAGCCTTTGCAACATTTCTTTGTCGACCTCCGATGCATTGCAGACAACTGCAATTTTCGTAGCATGCTGGAACGAATGCTTCGCGACCGTATAGTCTGTGGCGTCAGATCAAAAGCCTTGCAAAAACAGCTACTGGCAAAGCCAAACTTAACCTTAGAAGAGGCCGAAGCGATAGCACTATCAGCCGAAACGGCAGAAGATGACGCAAATAAGATATCGGGTGATGCAACTACCGTACTGCAGGTTGGCGCGCAAAGCGTGTTGACGAACGAGCCTGCGCTAAAATGCGGATGCTGCGGAAGTAAGAAGCATAACAGCCACGCTTGCGGCTGGGCCAAGAGTAGGTGCTATCGCTGTGGTAATTGATTGATTGATATGTGGGGTTTAACGTCCCAAAACTACTATATGATTATGAGAGACGCCGTAGTGGAGGGCTCCGGAAATTTATACCACCTGGGGTTCTTTAACGTGCACCGAAATCTGAGTACACGGGCCTACAACATTTCCGCCTCCATCGGATATCGCTGTGGTAGGCCGGGCCATCTTGCGAAAATGTGTTCGAGCGACGCGCCGAGGAAACGTGAAACTGGGCAGACGCACGGCATGCGGGGACGAGCACTGGCGGTGGCGGAAGACCGTGCGGAGGGGAACGTAGACGAAGCCATGCACCTCTGGACTTTGACTTCCTCCCGGAAGTGGCAGTTAGAACCCTCAATCCACAGGACATTCACGTGGTGCGGCGTTGACACGCCAATGCTGATAGACACGGGGTCGCCCGTCTGCGTTGTGCCACGCGAAATTTATGAAAAGAACCAGGAGAGATGGCCGACATTGAAACCTTCATCTGTCAAGCTTTCACGTTACCTTGGCAAGCTCCCCGTTCTGGGACAATTGGACATGAAGGTAGCCTACAAGGGTGCCGTAGTAGAGTGCTCCTTGGGAGTATTAAATTGTCCCGGTCCTAGCCTATGCGGAAGGAACCTAATTTTTCAGTTGAGCAATGCAGGGTCACCGGTCCTTAACTTGACTGCGGAAGCCGGATCGCCAACGAGTCTCCCGGCCATGGACGACATTGTCAACGAGTTTCAAGACATTTTCAGCGCGGAACGCGGCTGCATCAGCGGTCCCCTGTGTACCTTCAACTCAAGGAAGGAGCTACACCCAAGTTCTGTAAGACACGATCCATTCCTTTCGCTCTCCGTGATAAGGTTTCTCAAGAACTTGACAGACTCGTAGGAATCGGGGTGTTATCACCGGTAGCGCATGCGGAGTGGGCTACGCCCATTGTGCCCGTCTTAAAAAATGGAACAGTTCAAATTTGCGTCGATTTCAAAATCACGTTAAATCCTGTATGCGAACTGGAGCAGTACCCATTGCCGGTGAATGACGATATGTTTGCATGCCTAGACGGCGGAGAGTACTTCAGCACTCTCGACTTGCGTGACGCGTATAATCAAGTACCGCTTGACGAAGAATCGAAGAAGCTATGCGTAGTTAACACACATTGAGGGCTATTTTGCTTCAAGAGGCTGCCTTTGGCATAGCGTCTGCCCCAGCCATCTTCCAGCGAAAAATCAAAACAGTCCTGCAGGGGCTACCAGGCGTGTAAGCTTATCTCGATGATGTGTTGGTTGCGGAGCGACAGGGGAGCAGCGAGACCCTGCGAACGGTACTGCAGCGTTTCCGTCAGCACGGTAAAAACTCCGGCTAGACAAATGCAAATTGAGCCAGCCTTCAGTCACGTACTTAGGGCACAAAATCGACAAAAACGGCCTACACCCCACTGAGAAACATGTGGAAGCAATCGCCCAGGCGTCTAGCCCGACAAATGTGCAGGAACTACGCTCATTTCTGGGCATGCTGTCGTATTACTCCAAGTGCCTGCCGAATATGTCATCTTTGCTTGCACCTTTGTACCAGTTGCTTGGCAAAAAATGCGCGTTGGGTCTGGGGAGAAGCTCAACTAACAGCATTTTCCAATGCAAAGTAGCGCCTTCTTGCGGCAGGGGTGCTCGTTCACTACGACCCCGAAAAGCCATTAAAGCTGGAGTGCGACGCTTCGCCGCATGGCATTGGTGCCGTATTGTTTCATACAGATAGAAAAGAGAACCGGCCCATAGGCTTCCGTTCACGAACGCTGACCACTGCTGAGTGGAATTACTCCCAGCTAGAACGTGAGGCCTTGGCCCTTGTTTTTGGTGTGTTTTTGGTGTGTGACTATCTCCTCAAACAGAGATTTTACCTTGGTCACAGATCACCTGCCGCTATTGGGCCTGCTGAAAGTGGAGAAGCCGACGCCAGCGTTGGCCGCAGCACGAATACAGCGCTGGGCTCTCTACAGCGCTTGGTGTATTTCGCTACAAGCTTCAGTATTCGCCCGGTAAGCTGCTACTAAACGCCGACACCCTCAGCCGGCTACCGCTGCAGACTCCAGTTCTACCGTCAAGAAGCGAAGCCCCAGAGTATGTTTCCGCTCTAGCAAGTTTCGATGATGGTACTGTGTCTGTCGAAGAACTCCAAACTCTAACTGCGCGGGACCTCTTTCTAGCGAGGGTCGTGGCCCCAAGCAAGGTTGGCCGAAACATGTAAAGGACAGAGAGTTTGTGCCATTCTCGGACCGCCGGTTAGAGCTATCCGTAGCTCATGGGTTGTTATACTGGGGTCATCGAGTGGTTCCCACAAAAGCACGAGAACGTGTGCTATATATGCTGCATGTGACGCATCAAGGGTCATCGGCAATGAAGGCTGTATCGGCATTCTGGTGGCCGGGACTAGACCGAGAGATAGAACACCTCTCAGTGTCATGCCACAACTGCGTGCAAAACTTTCCTATGCCAGCCTCTGCTCAACCAATGAGTTGGCCAGCGGTTAAGGAAAAATGGTCCAGGCTGCACGCCAATTTCGCCGGGCCGATCGCAGGCAGCATGATACTGGTAGTCGTGGATGCTGCAACTAAGTGGATTGAAGCCGTGCCCATGAGGCAGGCAAGCACGTCGTCTACTATTGCCAGCTCTTTCGCAGCATTTTTGCCAGGTTTGGTGTTCCACGCACAATAGTTACGGACAATGGCACGGAGTTCACTAGTGAAGAATTCGCCACTTTTGTGAAGAAGAATAACATCACACACCTCCGTACGGCTGTGTATCCCCCCCAGTCTAACGGGCTCGCTGAACGAGCTGTTCGGATGATCAAGGAAGCTTTAAAAAAGATAAGCGAAGGCACATTAGAAAAGAAATTGGTGAAAATTCTTTTCAACTACAGAAGAACACCGTGCCACGAGGGAAAATCCCCTTCCGAATTTCTATTCGGCTACTTGATCCGCTCTTGCTCGGACTCATGTTTCCCACCTTTCCCAAGGTCAACCCAGGAGACGGAAGAGTGGACACTGCCGCCCGACACAGCTGTGTACGCCCGTAACTACGGCCAGGGGGAGAAATAGACACCAGGGAAAGTTCAGTCCACTACAGGGGTCACGCATGGTCACCATACAAACGCCCGCTGGTGTGGTTCGACGTCACATGGACCAAGCGCGTTTCAGGCCAAGCCCGGCATCTGCCTGGAGCGGCGCTCAACGAGACCAAGACGAGGGGAGCCCTCCGGCTGCAGCGGCGCCCACACCGGCCGGCAACGAAGGCAAGTTGAACGAGCAGCCTGCAGACTAGGTGGCACCTGCGCAACCGTCGCCGCCTATCCAGAATGCGCAGAAATCCCCACAAGTTTTGCGACGCTCTACCCGGGAAAGAGAACCTGTACAGCGTTTTCAATTCTAAGGGAGGAGAACTGTTGTAATCGGCTTGCTATGTTATCTACAACCGCCTGAGCCAGGCGCATGACGTGCCAACAACTGAGTGTCATGTCTTTCCCCGCTCTTTCTTTCTTCCTTCCCAACTCCCTCTCCCTTCCTATGCTTTAAATACTGTGTTCACGACGAATAAACGTGTTCAGTCCCCAGCGCTGGTCTCGCCTGTCGTTCACGCACTGTGTGTGCGCCGGCTATGCAACATCAAGTGGTGGTCATACTTGTACCCGCCGGAAAAGATTTCGCCAGAGTCGATCACTACGATAATTTTTCAATAGGGAGAGGTTCATTTTAATTAAAATAGCCAGACCAAGTTCCAAGGTCTGATAGGCCACGTTCAAGCATATTACAGTGTGGCTCTTCGTATGTGTTCTAAGATATACTCAACCCAAAGAATAACATTTCCATTTTACCATGGCACATTCTGCTTACACCTAAACACACACACACGCACGCACACAACAGAATATTCGGTTTGTGCACCTAACTCTGCTTGTATGCGAGTGTAAAATATATATCCTTAATTTGCCCTAACGTCTAAGGTACTCCGAGGTGTTGTCTAATGATGAAGGTGCAACACAGGGAAACTGGCAGGCTAATCACAGCCTTAAAAAGGTTTACTTAAATACTAACCATGTAACTTAGGCTCATAAATAAAAAGATGGTGGTCATAAATCTAAAGCAGCGTAATGATAAATGCAGTGTGGGCAGCTGTAGTGAACACAAGCTTTATTGTTCGGTACTTTGGCAAACAGCGCATGAATAAGAAACATAAAGTTAAAAATGTATACGACAAATTATACATATTTATTCGCTTCATCTGTTTGTTTCTTTACATTCACATGACTGGAAGGGCACGCCGAGCAAATTCTGCAACTAGCGACATGACGCACAAGAAATGCACAGAATGTAGAAATATGGGCGGGCGTATTATCATGTAAAGTTACGAGCAATATACATAGTAACCATAATTTTTACACAAAATGAAAGAAACTTTGTGCAAGCAATGTCTCACGTCGCAAACAGACACACAAAAAGCGGAATAATGTTGATTATTTTTTCATTTGTCACAAAGATTATTTGTGCATTGCATGTCACAATATATGTCCCATATCTTAACTGAAATTCGCTCGAGTTGTCACATGCAAATTTGGGTTGTTGCATTGTCGTTCACACCTTTCTTATCCGCTAACTAACGTCTGCAAGTGAAAGGTGCCTGAAAAGCAAGGAGTAGGCAACGGGAGATAACGGAATAACTCTGCCATGCTGTCAGATTTTTAGCAATATGTCTCATACAGTTGAACCTGCTTTTTTACAGCTGAACGAGAAGCCGCGCACACTGAATTTACCAAAACCGTCTTTTTTACTACCAGCCAGGGTGGTCCAGTGATAATGGTGCTCTATTGCTGACCCGCAAGAAGCAGGATCGAATCCCGGTCATATTTTTGATGTAGATTAAAATGCTTCAGGCCCATTTGCTTTGATTTAGGTGCATGTTAAAGAAGGAAAGTGTTAAAATTTCGGGAGCATCCTACTATGGGGTCTCTCCTTGTCATATCGTGGTTTTTGAATGTTCATCATCATCATTATCATTAGCCTAACTACGTCTACTGCAGGACAAAGGCCTCTCCCATGTTCCACCAGTCAACTCGGTTCTGTGCTTGCTGCTGCCACTTTATACCCGCAAACTTCTTAATCTCATATATCCGCCCAACTTTCTGTCTCCCCCTTACTTCCGGCCTTCTCTGGGAATCCAGTCAGTTACATTTAATGAACAGCGGATATCCTGCCAATGCGCTACATGCCCGGTTCATGTCCATCTCCTCTTCTTGATTTTAACTATGCTGACCTTAACGCCGGTTTGCTCCCTGATCCACTCTGCTCTCTTGTTGTCTTTTAAGGTTACACCTATCATGTTCCTTTCCATCTCTCACTGAGTCCCTCAATTTAAGCTGAACCTTCTTGGTAAGTCTCCAGGCTTCTGTTCTATATCTAAGTACCGGCAAGATGCAGCTGTATTATACCTAGCTTTTGAGGAATAATGGCAATCTACCACTCATGACTTGAGAGTGCTTGCGAAATGTGCTCTACCCTATTTCTATTATTCTATTTACATCAATCGCGTGGTTTGGCGCTGTGGTTATTACCTGTCCTAAGTAGACGTAGTCTTTTACAACTTCAGGTGGACTATGAGCTCTCTCGAAGCACTGTTCTCTTCCAAGGTTGTTGTACATTACTTTCGTTTTCTGAAGACTACTATTAAGACCTACCTTTCTGCTCTCCTTGTCTAACTCCGTGATCATAAGTTGCAATTTGTCCCCTGAGTTACTCAGCAATGTGATGCCATATGTGAAGCGTAGGTTACTATGATACTCTCCATTAACTCCTATCCCTAGCTCTTCCCATTCTAGGCCTCTGTAAACCTTCTGTAAGCACGCAGTAAATAGCAGTGGGGAGATTGTATCGCCCTGCCTTACATCTTTCTTGATTGGTATTTTGTCGCTTTCTTTATGGAGCACTATGGTGGCAGTTGATTCCCTGTAGATTTCTTCCAGGATGTTTGTACATGGTTCGTCGACGCCCTGATTCCGCAGTGTCCGCATGACTGCTGATATTTCAAACGCCTTCTCCCAATCAAACCCCTTCTCCTAATCTGTGAAAGTTATGTATAATGGTTGGCTGTATTCTGAGCATTTCTCTATTACCTGATTGATAGTATGAATGTGGTCGATTGTTGAGTATAGCCTGTGCAAAATTTTGCTTGTTCCTTTGGTTGATTGAATTCTAATGTTGTCTTAATTTTGTTACCAATTACCTTGGTAAATAGCTTCTATATGATAGAGAGCAAGCTGATTGGCCTGTTATGCTTCACGTTCCTGTCATTTACTTTCTTATGTATTAAGATGATGTTAACATTCTTCAAGATTCTGGTACTCTTCCCGTCCGGAGACACTTCGTAAACAGGGTGGCTATTTTTTTCAACATAATCATGTCCTCCATCCTTTAGCAAATCTTACGTTATATGATCATCACCAGGAACTTTGCCTTTTTGCATTATCTCCAAGGCTTTTCTGGCTTCATCCATCATTACTGATGGGACGCCATCTGAGTTACTGCTAGTTCTTATAACAAGGTCGTGGTTTACCCGGCTAGTTTACAGATTTCTGTCAAACTCCACCACTATTTTAACTATTCTATCCGCATTGTTAGTTACTTTGCCTTCCTTATCCTTTAGTGCATACATCTAGTTTTTTTCTATCCCTAATTTTCTCTTCACTGCTTGTACGCTTCCTTCGTTCTTCAGAGCGTGTTCAATTTTCTTCATGTTATACCTTCTTACATCTGATACCTTAAGCTTATTAATCAACTTCAAAAGATCTGCCAATTCTACTTTGTCTGTTGTATTTGAAGCTTTCACGCTATGACGCTTTTTAATAACGTTCTTCGTCTCCTGGGACACCTTGCCAGCGTCCGGTCTAAGTACCGTATCTCCAACTTCTACTCCACACTCCGTAATGATACTCGTCAGATTATCATTCATTACGTCAATTATAAGGCTGGTTTCTTCGATAAGGACCGAGTACCTGTTCTGAAGCAAGAAGCTGAATTTAGGAACTTTCCCTCTCAACGCTGGCTCATTTATTGGCTTCTCGCGTATCAGTTTCTGTCATTCCTTCTTCAAGTGCAGGTGATTTCGAGACCGTACTGACCGTACTGACCGTACCATGGCCACTGCATCGTATGTTGCCAAGCACTTCCACATCCTGCACGAGGCCTGGGTGTGCACTCAGTGTATAGTCTATTTCATACTTACTTTCGACATTAGGTCTCTTCCATGTTCCTTTACGGTTCTCTCGTTTTTGGTAGAAGGTATTCAAGATCTGTAAATTGCGTTCTGCAAATTCTACTAATAGCTCCCCTCTATCATTTCTAGTACCGTTGCCATAATATGCTACTGCTTGGTCCCCAGACTGCTTCTTCCGTTCCTTGGCTATGAAGTCGCCCATCAAATATTAAACCCCATCAATTGATCATTAACATCTAAGTTTTACTGTTGTCAGAACATCTCAATCCAAGAAATAACTTCAGTTAACTTCCATCCTTGATTGAGCTGTCACCTATGGTTGCTATTACACACACATTTAGCTGAAGCCGACTACGTTCCCGTTAAAGAACAGAGAAAATGCCTTCCGGATGGACTTGTATTTCACGGTGGATGTTCAGAGAGCGATGCCAAACAATCTTTCATGTGTTGTTGTACCTCTTAGGTACAACATTAGGCGCCTTAGTGATAAGAAAAACGTTTTGCTTCAGCTATGCTCACTGGCAGAGTTGCCAGAATTTTCAGAAGATGGCAACGTTTGGGAAGAAAACCTCTGGGCAATTGGCAGCCACTTGCATCGCAGACATGCTGAGCATTTCTCGCTCCTCTCACTTCCAATTTGCAGTGTATACTTCCAACTCCCCTTGCAATGCTGAAGTTGAGATAGTGTTCGAGTTTACACGTCAGTAAACTTCTCGGTGGTGGGAAGAGCGGCAGATTATTGAATGTTCTGTGGTAGAAGCGAAGAAAGCATCTTCAAGGAGTACCGATGCCTCCTAAAACGCTTATCGAAGTGGTCTGTGAAATAGTCCAGAAGAGGCCAGAAGTACAGAAAGCCTAAAGTGCTCTTCCACGCCAGCCGATGGCACTTTACTTCTACGAAGCTGCCTGTCTGTGACAAGTGGCATTCTTATTTTCGCCAGTTGTCAAGTGTGAACTGGGAGCAGCGTCGCTTTTCGGGAAATAATAATCAAGCGTTATACCGTACGGTGTTTCGGTGCGACCATCGAGCCTTATAGAAGGGCGCTGATCGACCCAGCACACGAGCTACCAAGCAATACGTGTAAGCAGCGTATTTCGAGGTGGTGACTTCGCGTTGCTAGGAAGCAACAAGCTAGGCAATGTTCGGGAAGTGACTCTGAATGCGAGAAACGAGAGCTTTACTGATGATACATGTCGGCTGGTGAAGTTCCGCCTTAAACACTCGCGCTTGTTTCTCGCCTGGCGGAAAGATTCGCTGGTATACATTTCCTTCGCTTCCCTTCAGGTGCTGGTAAGGTCGCGCTCGTTCAGTATCTTACTCTTCGCGCGAGATGTCTCACGTTTGTGATTGCGTCCATACGGAATGCTGGTAGTTTTTGTCGCGTTGTGATGAAATACCACAAACGTTAATGAACATACGCGAAGGAGGTGACGGCAGTAGTGAAATTCCAGCGAATTGCATCAGATTACCCGAAACATAAAACCAACAGGCATGGACGGTGCACAGTAGAGCGTAAGCAAACTCGTGTTGTATGTACTGGCTGTTCTCGTCGGAGTTCACGTGTTTTGAGAAATGGATTATGGATCACTATGCTCTGAGCAAATCCTTGTGTAGGCCGGGCCACGACCAAAGCAAGTCTCACACGTCCGCTGGTTCCGTACGCTATGATAAAGGGCCTAAAGGCGCACTTCAATTACTGGCCCTTAGCTTCGCAGCATACCTGATGATTTCGCTGCGCCAAACCTCGTTCTGCTCTCTCTCTCTACCTGCATGTTGAAATATTTCAACGCCTGGTCAAGCGCGAAAATTGGCCGTCGGCGGCGTGCACACGTGCGGTGCAAAGCATCCCCTTATTACGTTGTCGTGGCGTACCTGGTGGCCGCGTTATTTGACGTCATCATAAAGTTTGCTATAACGTCACAATAACGTGACTTCATGTATTGACGTCATTGTTGTTTTTTTTTTTGTATTTCGCATCATCGCTTAGTCAAAGCTATAGGCCGATTGCGGAGGCACTGCAAAGCCAGTGGCGCAGACAAGGGGGCAGGGGAATCGATCCCCGAAAATTCTCCAATTTGGATGCGTATAATATACAAGCACACATACAAGCGCATCAACGAACATACATAAAGTGTGGTTGATCACCTTTCCTCGGAAAAAATTTCTGGCTACGCCCCCTGCGGATAGCTTTCACAAAGGGCGAGCTAGAATCAATAGATGCATAGGCGTGCGATTGGGGGCAAATAAACAACAATAAAAAAGATGAATAACAATAAATAAATTTACAAAAGTTAGATACTTTAAACACTGAAGACCCAATATTACCGCCAGAAACCGGCTTTTCTCTAATTTGGACGAAATGCTCATTATTGCTCTCAGTTATAACTGAGAACAAGAATTAGACTTTCCTGAGCTTGCGCTGTAGAACACGGCTTCTGAAGGTGTGCAAGACTATGTTCCTAAACAAGATGTTACGTTTAGAAAAAATTCAGAAAGGAGACCAAATCAAGCATTCTAAAAATTGGTGTGCATAAGATAATCACTGAAACACACACACACGCACACGCACACACACTCGTTTACTCACTCACACACACTCTCTCTCTCTCTCTAAAATTGTGAGCAATTCTAAAAGAATGAATATTTTATCTCTTTTACTTCCGATGCAGAAGTCGTCAAAGTAAGCGTTATAGTCATCAATACACGCAAGTATTTCTATTACCTGTACGAACATTGATTCAAGAATTGCTAAGCTGATGGAAGGTCGTTTATATTCAAAGCCCCGCACCTTTCTTTCACCTCTGCATAGAACAAATTTTGCGAATCAGAAATTCGGGATCTCGAATCTAACCCTCTCTTGATGCGCGCACAATCATGTTTCTTCAGACGACATGTGAATTGCTTATCCCGCAATCTCCTTGATGGACAGCGGATACTAAAGAGAGGGTGACGTTATGTCACACTATGCCAATGGGTACTGGCACATTGCACACAAATGCTGATAACATACAATTTAATACACATAGACCCCCCCCCCCCCTGCCCTGAAAAAAAAAGGGGGGGGGCAGCGGTGGTTCACTTAACCAATACATAAGCACACCTAAATATATTATCTTATGCGATATACTTGTCGGATAACGAAAATTCTCAATTGAAAACGCACGTTAATCCCATATATCATTTCCTTCTTTTCAGCATGAGTTAGCAATACAATCACCCGAGAAACAATTTCGTTACACAAAAGCGACGCCAGAATAATCAAAAGAAAGGTGTTACAGTCTACATTTTTTTTAATAATATCTGGGGCTTTACGTCTCAAAACCACGATATGATTATGCGAAGTGCCGCACTGATGGGTTCTGAAAATTTTGACCAACTGGTGTTCTTTAACATGCAGGGACAATGCAGTCACGGCTGCTGGCAGTGTACAGGAGCCTCTATCAGGCCACAGCTGCTCCGCTGTGCCATTTTTTTTTATTAAATGTATAAAAGGAGGGGTTGGTGCCAATGCGTGGTGACGGCTACTCCTCATCTCTTGCACAAAAATCGACATCGCATATGTTGTAGCAAACACAAGACTATAGATATGTACATAGCACAACGCCTACGCAATGAGTCGACGTTTTTCAATACTTACTGCATGAGTGTTCCTACCACACAGAACTGTGTCCACACTACATAGAAATGTGTCCATCACGCGATTGATGTTGCACTGTGAGAAGCCACAGCTGACACCGTTCCAGGTCACGGACGGACGGACCGATTCCGCGAGCGTCATTCAATAAATATTTCTCCTCTGAACCATGACGTAATGAAACAAACGTAATATTCTAGCCGCGCACACGCCTAGAGAAGTTTGCCGCCATTCTCATGATACTGGGTGATCTCCTGAATTTTTGAAGGTCTTATATACGCCTCGATCAAATGCGACTCTGAGCGCCAGCGACGACAGCACGAGTCACCACAAATCATCAAAATCTGTGACGTCATCATAAAATTATCGCATGTCAACGTCGCTTGGTCTAACTTGCGTCAGTCATGAACGCAGTGCAAACTATATTCTGTCGTATACATGCATATACATGCCACTTATATCAATTGCATTTTAGTAATTCACAATTTCGACTATTCCGTCGTATTGATGCATATACATGCCACCGATATCTATTAATATTGCAGTAATTCAAAATTAGGACTTCTCGAGAAAAATCAAACAAAACAAAGTATCACGTTGTTGAAGTACGTACTAGGGACAGGATATCACTGTTTCGTTCAACTCTTAGAGGCCAATTCCCCAATTTTTGGTCGTTTCACTATAGCCTTGCACTCGCACCACCGAAGCCATCACCCATGGACAGATAACCTGACGTTATCCACGTGTCGAAGAAGTTCTCACCTCTAATATCTAGAAATATCACCAATACTTCACTATGCGTTCTTTTGATAACAGCATGCGTGTTTTTCAGGCGTTATCCTATATCGAAGAGTACACATTTACTTATTTACTGACAATGTCCACGGCATGACCACGCGAATGAATGACGCATGCGCTAATATCAGTCTCCAATCAAGTAGGATTGATACTTCAATAACCATTCCCCTCATCGTCACGTTGCGCATGCTTAGTAAGAACTGTAGAGTCAAACCCCGCGTATCATTCATCGAATTTATTGTGCAGCACTGTTGCACGTGTCAATAGACGTAAAAAAACACAAAAACTCACTGAATTAAAAACATCAAGAAAAGAAAACACTTTTGTCAAAAAAAAAAGGAAAGAAATACCAACGGTCTAAAACGAAATGTAACGTCCTAGTTCGGGTGCTGGCGCATGCGCAATTCACGTGTTGCGCGTAATATTTTCACCGCTGGACCGACGGGGAGGCCCATATAGACAATCAGGTGTTTTTTTCGAAGAAGTAGCAAGGCTTCTCCGTCGACTTCCTCTTTGCGAAACTTCTCGGCGTGCCGGGCGCATCCGGGGATCCTCTTGACGTACCGTACCACGTCTTCTACCGTCCACTCATCGGCTGATTTCTCCGTAGGAGCCCGTGCAAGCCTACTAGGCCCAGGCGGCGAGACCTGCGATGCCATTTCACGCAGACTCCTACGCGTACGGGCGCCGTCCGCGATCGCACGTTCACCCGCGCACGGATGCCGGCAAGGCGGGCAGGGCGCCGAAGCCGCCAATGCATCGCCCTCTTCTCTCACGAGTGCGTCGTCTGGGGCTGCAGCCGGCTGGTGTCCTCCGCAAACGCATATCACAGTGGAAGCCGGGTTTTCCCTCGTGATAGCGACGCACGGTGCTAGGAGAGGCGGAGGAGGCGGCGTATTCAACATAGAAGTAGGCTTAGCTGCAACGGTCGACGTAGCGGTAGAAGTCGCAGATCCGCAAGGACTAGCACGTGTGACGTCCGATATACGCAGCGGCGTCGCGTTGCGGCTGTCGAATGCGGTGCGTGAATTGCGGTTGACGAGCGACTCTTCCTGCCGAGGATTGGCGGTGACAGAGCTTGGTCCCGGCTCTGCATTGGGTTGGGCTCTCAATCCGCACTCGAACGGTTCGGACGACTCCTGCACGATGTGCCCGCAGATAACGTGCGTCATGACGCCCGGGTTGGTGCTCAGTTCTTGGGGTATGCGGACGAACAGTGGTTCCGTCGCGCTTGCAGCCGGCGGAGTTAGTGGCGATAGGTCTGTGGCTTCCAGCCAGCGCTCAGCACTTTGGCGGGAACACAAACCACGATGTTGTCGGCCGCCGCGGCACGCCGTGCCTCTCGTCTTGCCGGTCCCCCGGCGTCGCCTCGGTCTTTCACGTTTCGCAACGTTGCTCATCATCGTCCTCCCGTCTCGAGCAATGCGCGTCTACGAATACAATTCACCTAATGAAAGAAACTTGACGAAGCCGCCGCTGCGAACTGCACTCCAACAAGAGCGCGCGGTGATCTGAGCGAGACTTTTAATAACGGTCAGCTCGACATCAAACAAGCGCTAACGGCATCTCACGGCAGCGAATTGAAACACTTATAACGTAACCCGGATGAACTGATGATGATGATGTCATTGCTGGCCGAGATTTTTATTTTCGGTTTTGGTACAGTTTACTAGAAGGGGGCAGTGGAGTGAACGGGGCGGCCGCACCGCATCGCGGTTGTTTCTCCGGCGGGTGACAGTAGCGGCGGCGCTGTTGTCGCATGGTACTGAAGATCTCAGAAGCGCCTGCATTGGGAGCGCACGCGCCGGAGCCTGCGAAAGCATGTAATTGCTCGTTTTTCGCGCGTTTATAGCGTTTCTGAGCGTTTATCCGTGGACGCACCTGCTACGCGCCATGGTGCACGATTGAATATGTAGCCACGCCGAAATTACGTCAATACATTCACTGTTTAAAGAACTTGCCAACCTGGGAAAAAAAATGTCAGTCGGAATTTGCACGGATGCGCCTAGCTTCTTACTGAATCAGTGCTTTGAGCTGCGTTACATCATAAGTGGCTACTGGTGAACTACGAAGAGAGGAGAAGTATCAAAACCGGGATTAAATCATACGCTCGTTTTGTCGGCAGTTTCTCCAATATCCAGACCACCGTGTTTCTCATATGCGCTCATTTACGAGAAACCCGAGCATAAGTAACGTTGTCACAACATTTACATCGGTAGCTACTCAGTTTTATCATGCCAGTTTTGCGGAAGATAATAATTATTTCTTTCAGAAAGGCTTATTACATAATACAGATATTGAAACAACACTCAAACATATTAAAAACTGCCAATCGTATATATAGCCCGTCTGTTAATCTGCATAAATTGATTGCAACCAGTTATCCTTTTGTATCGACAGCTTAAATTGGGCTGCTTTCCAAATACTCTATTGGCCTGACGGAATTTCAAGCGAGCAAATTTATGACGATGTTTCGTATTATAAGTGCATAAGTGCAGTCCCATTACTAGGTGTCAAAAGTGTAGGCAGGCAGGGGTGCAAATATATATATATATATATATATATATATATATATATATATATATATATATATATATACCAGATTTTTTGAACGTCATTCACGCTGGACCCGACGTATTGTATGCAAGAAAGAGACGACAAAACTTTCGTGGAAGCGTCTTTACTAAACGTTTTCAGCTGGTGAACCAGCCTTCGTCTGAGTAATGTGACAAGAGTTCATACATGGCTTTAAAAGCTCCTTTCAATAACTGGTCAGCGCCTTCTGCGCTGGTTAGCATTACAATGCGCATCATAAAATGTCAAGTGCTTCAGAAAAAAAACAAAGAAAGACAAAAAATACGATAACTAGAAGGGTACATACATACTAAAGACATAGTTAAAGATTCCCTTACATGTACGGTGACGTGATACCATGCTTATACGTAGTTAAGAGATGTAGAAGTGCAGTGTGTAAAGACATTGCTTGGCAGCATAAGAATAATGTTAGTGATATGTGAACGTATAATGGAAGCCACTGTGAAATGATTGAAGATAAATAAAAAAATAAAAAGGGCAGACATAGAAGGCGTGATTTAGGTGGTACAATTTGAAACCAGTGCATCATCGCTCTTAATCTAGTGAAAGACAGGTCAGTTTTTCTTTGTTTTCGCTGATTCCAGCTGAAACAGTGTTAAATTTATGAATGAGATATGATTCGCGCAGTTTACGATCATGGCTTGTGCGGAATCTCGATTCTAGTATCGTGACTTTGAGGTTACTAAATGAGTAGCCGGGCATGTTCACATGCTTTGATAATGGAAGGTTTGGTTGGGTTTGAGAATGCGATCTGTGATTGTTGAAACGTATTCTAAATGGGGTTTGAGTGTGGCCTATGTATTGCATATGGCAGGTGCCACACTCAAGCAAATACACTACATTGGATGAATCACAATTAAAGCTTCCCCTAATTGTGAAAATGAATTGGTTAGATGTGCTGGTGGCTGTTAATGACGGTTCTATATGAGGACAAACTTTACAACGGCGTTTGTTGCAGCGGCTACAACCAGTACGGTTAGTGGTAGCAATTTTAGATGACGTCAGGATGTCACCTATGTTTTTTGAGCGCCTATACACTACTCGAGGGGGCTCAGGAAAGACCGCTTTTAGTCTGTCGCTTTGCGTGAGGATGTTGTAATGGTTACGCAGTAGTGCGCCCCGCCGCGGTGGTCTAGTGGCTAAGGTACTCGGCTGCTGACCCGCAGGTCGCGGGTTCGATTCCCGGCTGCGGCGGCTGCATTTCCGATGGAGGCGGAAATGTTGTAGGCCCGTGTACTCAGATTTGGGTGCACGCTAAAGAACCCCAGGTGGTCAAAATTTCCGGAGCCCTCCACTACGGCGTCTCTCATAATCAAATGGTGGTTTTGGGACGTTAAACCCCACAAATCCATCCATGCTTACGCAGTATACCTTGAACTTTGGGGATGGACGCTGACTGTGTTAGTACTAAATTGGCTGACTAAAGCCCGTTGTTTTTTATGCTACCTTTTAAACAGTCCATTCGATCGCGTCCTCTGGCTCGGTGTATCGCGTAGTCAATAGTTTTTTCCGGATATTTTCGCTTAAGAAGCTTCTTTTTCAGATCATGGCAGCAAGAATTGAAATCTTGATCTTCAGAGCATATGCGCCTAAAGCGCTGTGCCTGGCTATATGGAATTCCAGCCTTCCAGTGGCGCACGTGGCTACTTTAAAAATGAAGAAACTGGTGATTATCGGTTGGCTTTTTAAAAAGGTTTGTAATTAGGCGTCCATGGGAAATGGTAATCCTGACGTCGAGAAAGGCTACAGACAAGGGTAAGTATGGGAGAATGTTATAGCGGGATGTACCTGGTTGAATTTCACTATAAAGTTTAGAAGTTCTGTTTCACCATGTGTCCAAATAAAAAGTATGCCATCGATGTAGCGTTTGAAATGCTCAGGCTTTAGTGACACACTCTTAAGAAACGAGTCTTCGAGCACTCCCATGAAGATGTTTGCGTATGTAGGGCCTATTTTTGTACCCATCGATAATCCACTGATCTGTACGTAATGAGAGCCATTGAATTCGAAGTTATTCAATTCGAGAATGAGCTTCAGCAGTGTTTCGAGAGTTGACGTGTCAATTAGCTTGTCAGATTTGGAGTGGTCATATGAATCTAAAACAGCCTGTATACCGTACTTGTGGCCCCGCCGCGGTGGTCTAGTGGCTAAGGTACTCGGCTGCTGACCCGCAGGGCGCGGGTTCGAATCCCGGCTGCGGCGGCTGCATTTCCGATGGAGGCGGAAATGTTGTAGGCCCATGTGCTCAGATTTGGGTGCACGTTAAAGAACCCCAGGTGGTCTAAATTTCCGGAGCCCTCCACTACGACGTCTCTCATAATCATATAGTGGTTTTGGGACGTTAAACCCCACATATCAACCAATACCGTCCTTGTGGGGTATGTTAGTGTAGAGGGAGGTGACGTCTATCGTCACCAGAAGCGAACCATCAGGCACTGTTAGGTGTGATATTTCATTGAGAAAATCGTTGGTATCCTTAACAAAGGAAGCGAATGTGGGCGGAAGAAATTTTATCAAACTCTCAGTGTAACGACATATGTTTTCTGTTACTGATCGAATGCCCGAAACAATGGGACGGCCTGGATTTCCTGACTTGTGTATCTTTGGGAGCAGGTAAAATCTTCCGGCAACAGGGCTAAGCGGAATGAGGCTGCGTGCTGTCTTATTGTCAGCCCCCTTTTTTTTTACTAATGCCCTAATGGTGTCTTTTATGATGACAAGAAAGTCAGTGGTAGGATTAGCGGGAAGTTGTTTGTAAAAAGCAGTGTCAGATAACTGTCGTACGGCTTCTTTTATGTAACTTTCTTTGCCCAATATCACAATCGAGCCGCCCTTGTCTGCTGGTTTTATGATAATATCATCACGTGCATTTAAACTTTTAAGAGCGTCAAATTCACTGGCAGAAAGGTTTTTTTGGAACGGGCTACGCGTTTTGTAAGCGTTGAGCACGTCACGCGAGACAGCTTTGATGTAAAGGTCTAGGCATTTATCCCTTTGCGAGGCGGGCGTCGATTGTGTCGTGGACGGTACAGCCGGGCGAGCTCCCTTGTTGCTAACATGGTCGTGAAAATACTCTTTTATCCTGAGATTACGAGCGAAATTATCTATATCCTTCATCAACTGAAATTCATCAAACCCGCCAGAAGTTGGACAGAAATTCAGGCCTTTTGAAAGAACCCCCCTTTTTTTTGCAGGGAGGATTGTAACGTCAGAAAGGTTGACTAAACTGGCGTCCTGTTGGCCTATCTCCGGCAATGTTTTAGGTGTTCTGAATTAAGCAATTGGTGAACTCGTGATTTTTGGTCATGTAGGGTGCTGCTGGAACATCGTCCCGCAATAGTTTCCGAGCTTTTATTTTGCCTAAGGCGTTTACCTTTCTTTCCTCATGTACACTCAGCAAATGTGCTTCGTGAGGGACGAGCTGCCTAGATAGGGTAGGTTCTTCTTTCAGAAGCTTACCAATTGACGTTTCATAGTGATTTATGATAATGCGAATAAGCTCATGTGAAGCATTGGTCAGCACATCCCGCCACCTAAGCTTATTTGCATTTGACAGTTCAGAGGCAGCAGGGTTCACATAAAGCCTAAGACCTCTGGGAATTTTGGAAGCATTTACATATTCCCTGAGGCACGCAACATGCAGTTCCGCGCGAATGCTTTTTTCAGTCACCTTCCGGATGTTAAGAAAACATGCAGAAGCAGTACCTAAATTTTGATTACCAGAGAAGTCCTGTAGTCACTGGCTACTTGCGGCTGGATTGTTCGGAGACTTGGAGTGCCGAACGTAGGTTGACACTCTGTCTCTTGATCTTGAATTCTGTTTCGGGGAGATTGGGGGCTGTTCTGTCGAGTGGTCACACCAGGACGACGTGGCGCCAAGGATTCTCCCGGGGAAAAGCTGGCAGATGTGGCTTGCTATGAGGCTTGAACCCTCGAAGCTGGGATGTAGTCCATCAGCAGCGAGGACTCCATAGGCAGGTATCCATTCAAAACCATGATCAATAAAATAGACTGCACTGGATCGATTACAGTAGTTGCACAGCATGCCGTTGAGCTTGCAGGATTTCGAGTTACATCGTCGGACGAAACCTGGATTTTTGCCGCCATATCTCCGATTTGGGCTTCTTGGTAATATCAGGCTGACATAAATCCGGGATATCTTGGGTCGCTCTATCCGAATGTGGTCGATTAATGAGCGGTATTTGTGGAAAGCTGTTTCACTACTCGCGGAAGATAAGTCGATGGTACCGACATGCAGTACGAGGGTCCTTGTGGTGTCAGGTATGAAGTGTACCAGAAAGTGCACATTTCCAATTCGGGCACCAGGTTGAGTTATGAAAGCAGGCGTACCTTGTTGATGTGTATTGAAGTGCTGGTGCACGTACTTCATTTGCGAGTCACCGATAATGGTCGTGTTGGCGGGAGTCTTTGGGTACTTCCAGAAAGTCGTCTTTGCAAGGTCCATTGCGGTATATATACCAGATTCTTTGAACGTCATTCACGCTGGACCCGACGTATTGTATGCAAGAAAGAGACGACGAAACTTTCGTGGAAGCGTCTTTACTAAACGTTTTCAGCTCGTGAACCAGCCTTCGTCAGAGTAATGTGACAAGAGTTCATACATGGCTTTAAAAGCTCCTTTCAATAACTGGTCAGCGCCATCTGCGCTGGTTAGCATTACAATGCGCATCATAAAATGTCAAGTGCTTCAGAACAAAAGAAAGAAAGACAAAGAATACGAAAACCAGAAGGGTACATACATACTAAAGACATAGTTAAAGATCCCCTTACATGTACGGTGACGTGATACCATGCTTATACGTAGTTAAGAGATGTAGAAGTGCAGTGTGTAAAGACATATCTTGGCAGCATAAGAATAATGTTAGTGATATGTGAACGTATAATGGAAGCCACTGTGAAATGATTGAAGATAATTAAAAAAAATAATAAAAAGGGCAGACATAGAAGGCGTGATTTAGGTGGCACAATTTGAAACCAGTGCATCATCGCTCTTAATCTAGTGAAAGACAGGTCAGTTTTTCTTTGTTTTCGCTGATTCCAGCTGAAACAGTGTTAAATTTATGAACGAGATATGATTCGCAGTTTACGATCATGGCTGGTGCAGAATCCCTATTCTAGTATCGTGACTTTGAGGTTACTAAATGAGTGGCCGGGTATGTTCACATGTTTGATATGGAAGGTTTGGTTGGGTTTTAGCATGCCATCTGTGACTGTTGAAACGTATTCTGAATGGGGTTTTAGTGTGGCCTATGTATTGCATATGGCAGGTGCCACACTCAAGCAAATACACTACATTGGATGAATCACAATTAGAGCTTCCCCTAATTGTGAAAATGAATTGGTTAGATGTGCTGGTGGCTGTTAATGACGGTTCTATATGAGGACAAACTTTACAATGGCATTTGTTGCAGCGGCTACAACCAGTACGGTTAGTGGTAGCAATTTTAAATGACGTCAGGATGTCACCTATGTTTTTTGAGCGCCTATACACTACTTGAGGGGGCTCAGGAAAGACCGCTTTTAGTCTGTCGCTTTGGGTGAGGATGTTGTAATGGTTACGCACTATACCTTGTACTTTGGGGATGGACGCTGAATGTGTTAGTACTAAATTGGCTGACTGAAGTCCGTTGCTTTTTATGCTACCTTTTAAACAGTCCATTCGATCGCGTCCTCTGGCTCGGTGTATCGCGTAGTCAATAGTTTTTTCCGGATATTTTTGCTTAAGAAGCTTCTTTTTCAGATCATGGCAGCAAGAATTGAAATCTTGATCTTCAGAGCATATGCGCCTAAAGCGCTGTGCCTGGCTATATGGAATTCCAGCCTTCCAGTGGCGCACGTGGCTACTTTAAAAATGAAGAAACTGGTGATTATCGGTTGGCTTTTTAAAAAGCTTCGTAATTAGGCGTCCATGCGATGGGGTAATACCGACGTTGAGAAAGGCTACAGACAAGGGTGAGTAAGTATGGGAGAATGTTATAGCGGGATGTACCTGGTGTAACTTTAGAGCGAAATTCAACCAGGTACATCCCACTATAACATTCTCCCATACTTACTCACCCTTGTCTGTAGCCTTTCTCGACGTCAGAATTACCATTTCCCATGGACGCCTAATTACGAAGCTTTTTAAAAAGCCAACCGATACTCACCAGTTTCTTCATTTTGAAAGTAGCCACGTGCGCCATTGGAAGACTGGAATTTCATATAGCCAGGCACAGTATGTAAGTTCAAACGAGTTCAAAGATATTGTCAGTGATAGTTTGACTGCGCTCTTTAATGATAAACAAATGAACTATGACACTCTGATATCCCTAATACCGTTGAACCCAGCAGCTGGCAGGCTTTACCTTCTTCCCTAAATTCATAAGAAAGATAATCCCGGTAGACCAATAATTTATGGATTTGGAACAGTGACTGAGAACCTTTCCCGTTATGTAGATAGCCTCATCAACACCGTTCCGTCCAGCTTTTCTTCTTACATGAAAGATACCAATCATTTTGTAACAGATATTGTTGACCTACAGGTTCCTCAAAATTCGTTTCTCGTTACGTTAGATGTCACGTCACTATACACTAATATCTCTCACTCCGATAGCATCGAGGCAGTCATCTGCGCGTACAACGATTGCGACGCCGACAAACCAGTTTCCGCATCTACGTTAGCTATGTTGCTTAGGCTCATTCTCGAACTTAACAATTTCGAATTTGATGGGACACATTATGTTCAAGTTAGCGGTACATCTATGGGCACAAGAGTCGGACCAAACTACGCAAACATATTTATGGGGCTCCTTGAAAACAAATTTCTTGGAAATTGTGAATATTAGCCATTTTACTATAAGCGGTTCATCGACGACATTTTCCTAATCTGGCATCATAGTGAATCGCAACTTCTTTCTTTCATAGCAGATCTTAACAACGCTCATCCGGCGATTTATTTTTCGCACTCGTATTCACCTGTGAATATAAGCTTCCTTGATATTATGGTCACTCTACGTAACGGGAAGCTGATAACTAGTCTTTACAGGAAACCCACGGATAGGCAGCAATATCTTCACTTTAGAAGTAGTCACGTGAAACACAATAAAACTTGTATTCCCTACAGCCAAGCAGTTCATTTTAAAAAATATGCTCTGATAGCAGCGAATTTTCTCGCTACTGCGAACAACTTCGGAGCGCGCTCGAAAAACAGAGCTATCCGGCCAGCATAATCACATACGCCACCAAACGTGCAGAAGAGCTCGACCGTTCAGACCTGCTGAGTACTAACAAAAGACCCAAAGATTGTTCGCGGACTAATCTAATTTTGACACATGCGCCCTCAGCTCCAAATGTGAACCATATTTTAAAGAAACATTTCAACATTTTAATACAGAGCGAACGGCTCAAAGGAATCTTTGCAGAACAACCACGCGTGGTCTACCGACGATCGCGGAACCTTCGTGATTTACTAACCTCATCTAAAACCACGTGTTCACTTCATGAAGCCCCGCCGCGGTGGTCTAGTGCCTAAGGTACTCGGCTGCTGACCCGCAGGGCGTGGGTTCGAATCCCGGCTGCTGCGGCTGCATTTCCGGGGGAGGCGGAAATGTTGTAGACCCGTGTGCTCAGATTTGGGTGCACGTTAAAGATCCCCAGGTGGTCTAAATTTCCGGAGCCCTCCACTACGGCGTCTCTCATAATCATATAGTGGTTTTAGGACGTTAAACCCCACATATCAATCAATCAACTTCATGAAGGCTGTCATTCCTGCCACAAACCACGCTGCAAAGTGTGCGCGCACATGACGACATCTAAAACAGTTTTAAGTACATCATCCAGCTTTTCTTTAAAGATAAACGGAAACTACACATTTGATAGTATCAACGTCATCTATCTTCTCGAGTGTTCAGCATGCAAAGCTCAGTACATAGGTCAAGCAGAGACAAGTTTCATAATTCGTTTTGATAATCACCGTGCACATGCCGTAAGCCTCCCTAATCTACCACTGTCGAAGCACGTCAGTATGCCTGGCCACGGTTTCGACAAAATTAGGGCCACTATTATTCAGCCCGGTTTCAAGACAAATCACGATAGGGAAGTGAGGGAATCTATCTCGATCCACAAATTTAACACCATTAGTTCAGGTATCAATGAAAACGTAGGAAAGCTCACCTGCTTCGCACTATAACAACACGACTTCTTAGATTAGTAAACTATTTTAGTGTATATTAAATTGTATATTAGTCAACCGTGGTTTCTTTACTTCAGAGCTCTTTTACATGTCATGCCAACCATACTGTGCCCCACGTGTTGATGCGCAAGGAAATTTGAAACTTGTATATTCATGCACCCGTCGCATGTCAGTCATGTCAACACAAGGTTTTGACAGATTACCATTTTTTTCACTTTGATTGTCCTAGCTGCTGCACCGAGAGTTCATCACGTGAGCCTATAAAAGCGGCTGCATTGTATCATACCTACTTTGATGAAGGCCGTGCCACGGCCGATACGTTAGTAAAGACAATTTCCCTTTCAAAGATATATATATATATATATATATATATATATATATAGTCCAGTAGATCCTCCGTGAGCCCTCCACTACGGCGTCTCTCATAATCAAATGGTGGTTTTGGGACGTTAAAACCCCACATATCAATCAATCGATCCTCCGTGAGCCGTCACAACGGGTTGTGACCGCTCACGGAGGATCTACGGGACTATATGCAACGCTACGGCCACTGAACCACCATTACTGCCTATATATATATATATATATATATATATATATATATATATATATATATATATATATATATATATATATATATATATATATATATATATATATATATATATATATATATATATATATATATATATATATATATATATATATATATATATATATATATATGCAATGGCCGTTAGCACAGCTAATTTTTAGGCGGTGCATTTCTCGTCCCACTACGTTAGACTTGAACTACAGGTTTTCCCGCTCAACCTTAATCCAAGAGCCAGCTTAAATACTCTGCACGCCATTAAAATAATCTGACTGGCAAAATATTTTATACATGTGTCAAACATTTAATTCAAGCGCCAACATATTTATTCCAAGCGCCAACTCAATGAGGCCGCGTGCTAGTGAGTTTAATCCAAGTGCCACCATGTTTAATCCAATTGCCAATGACTTTATTTGGGTGCCAGTCAGTTTAATCTATGCATAAAAAGCTGAATACGGGGCGTAAAAACAGCAGTGCAAATGAAATGCAGTTCCTACCGTATAAAAGACAGTAGTCGAAAGGTAGAATAAATTATTATTATTGGTATTCGCCGATAGTATTCGTGAAAAAAAAATTACTGCCTTGGTTCCCTTGAGCCATGTTCGGAGTGCTTATACTTTGCTATGTGCAAGTTTGTATAATGAGTGCTTGCCACAGGTGGAATAATTTTAATTAAAGTGAAAGAAAACGCAGGAACATATTACCGAATATTTTACTGCGCAATGAAATTCAGTGTCCGTTACTAAAGCTCATAATTAGCTTCGGCACACACTACAACATTACATGACCGGGACAGGTCATATAATGCGAAGGACAAGCTTTGTTTATAGGAGTGCCGGAATGCATATCAAGGTATCGAAAGCCTGGCCGTGGGCAGTGATGGGTTAAAGGCAGCTACATAATCAAGAAATTAGGAGGCCGTCATGGGGCAGAGTGAATAAGAGATAATTCCAATATATCTTTGTCCTGAAGTGCACATAAAACGCATAAAACTGATCATCCTGATGTGGCAATGGAAGTTATATCTTACATTATTGTTTGCTCTTATCTTGTTCTTTAAACAAAATAATGTCTCCAATAATACGAACAGTACTGATTGTTCATTTAGCTTGGTAGTATTGTGACGTACTAGACCAACGTAATGAAATGAACACAGAGGAAACAAAATGATAATAACCGCATTTGTCCTTGGGCCTAGTTTTTTTTGTACGTGTTTCTTTTTCTTTTATGCGGCATTATGCCTCTCATCGCACATTGGAAGATTGCGCAAACCTTGACGAAGACCGTTCCACCGGTCGATACCATTGGTAATAAAATTAGGACAACCGCCCCGCCAAGTTGTGTTTCTTCTCTTCTCAAGTACGTTTGGCCCATTGGAAATAATACTTCTTATATATATATATATATATATATATATATATATATATATATATATATATATATATATATATATATATATATATATATATATATATATATATATATATATACATATATATATATATATATATATAGGGAAAGCAAGAGTGCTTACTACTAAATATTAATATTCAAGAATATCACAGGTGAGTGTATTTATTAAAACAGAACTGTCTTATAGGACTCGGAGACGCACGTTCACAAGTCATCTTCACGCGAAGTGGCAGCCGTGAAAGATAAATTGTGCTGATCGAAGGCCGCGCTGTACACCTGCTGTGTTTTTGCATGGAGTGGCGAGCCGCATCCAGCAGCAAAGAACGCCTGCAGGCTGTGCTCGATATTGTCACGTTTGCGATCTGTAGGCCTCTGCGTCACTAGCTTCATCGAGTAGCAGTGGGCATCCAGCAACCGATCGACTGTGCCTACACTAATTTTTACTCCTGGCATTTCTTCCTCCAGGGTCTCCTTTAGTTGCTTTATTTTAAATGTGCAGTTTTTGTCGACAATTCATCTCAAAGTACTCACGACGTCATGTCCAAACTTTCTTTTTGAACCCCCATCGTGCTTTGATGTTTCTCTGTTGGTAGCGGCAATCGATCTTGCTGTTTTAATGCTGATGCCTAGAGCGTCGGCCAGATGTTGTAAGTCACCGCCACGCCTGTAGACGTCCACAATCCTTGCCCTGTCGACCATCGATACTCTGCTGCTTCTTCGACGAGGTTGATTGGGGTTCTTAACGGGTTGTCCTCATTTGCATCCTGCCATGAGTTCAAGCAAAGCTATCTTCTCGTCTGCAAATGTGCCCGTATGGAAACACACGTGTTTTAAGCAAACACGCTTCAGCAACACTAAGCGTCATCTGGTACATGAAAACTGAAGTATCTCCTTTGACGCTTTTGTAACAACTTAATTCCACATGAACCTGATTAAATGCCAGTTTTGTATTTTTAAATGGTCATTTCAGATTTCAAGAACGAATGACTATGATCTGTCGGTCACTGTTCTCACTGGGCTGAGAAGACGACTGCGAAAGCCCCAGCGAATAAGTAGCCAAATGCAGTCTGCTGAGCAGACGACACGAATATATGCATATGCGATAGTGTACAAGGTTAGCCGGAATTATGCAGTAGCGATGAAATATAAACGAACATGAACTCTATGAGCAAATAGATTTAGTACTCAAATGCAATTACTACTCACAGTTTTTTTTTATATTGAAGCTATGACAACAAAACGTTAAGCGGAAGTAGCGCGGCGCACTTCATTTCTTAAGCGCTATACCATGTATAGGCGAGGGAAAAGTTCTTTCTGTGACGTCATGTTTACGTTATTCTGACATTTATACTATATTGAGTGGCTTACTGTGTGTTTCTAGTGCATGGATTAAACTGACTGGCACAGGAATTGAAGTCATTGGCAATAGGATTAAACACGGTGGCACTTGGATTAAACTGACTGGCACGCAGCCTGATTGAGTTGGCGCTTGGAATAAATATGTTGGCGCTTGGAATAAATGTTTTGCACATGGACTAAATATCTCGGCACTCAGATTATTTCAATGGCGTGCAGAATATTTATGCTGGCACTTAGATTGAAGCGAGCGGGAAAACCTGTAGTTTCGAGACCTCATACTGTTTTAAAGGTGAATTAGGCACTACACTACAGTGTGCATTGCAGAGACATGCTAGATTCAGCTTCGCCAAATGTAAAGTATTGGCGAACGGCTGCCCAGAATTTTTTTTTTGAAGGGGGTGGGGTGTGCAGCAGAACGCCTAACTTTGACAATTGGTGGTCACAGTGAATGCGTGTATTTGTTTTAGTATAGCCTGAAAAGTTAAATTACGAAAACATTTCGCGGTGTAGGGGGTTCAGATTGCCTTCCTCTCTGCTCTTTACTTATGACTTTCTGGGTTTGCGTGCATGTGACACAGTATTTATTTTATAATCTCACAGCTTTCTGAGCACAGCTAACTTGCAATAAATCGGCTGAGTTATTCTGAATATTGTAGACACCTAACCAACGAAGAAAGAGTTAAGAGATAAGAAATCAGTATAAGACAAACCGTTTCTGAATTATTTTTGATCTCTCACAAGGGCTTTTGTAAAGCTCGAATTCAGTAGATTGCTGTGTCATACTTCAAGGGCTATGGCATCATGTGCTAGAGATGAATGATAAGCAGGTACAAAAGAATCTGCATCAAGAAAACGCGTTGGAGTAGCCGAAGCGCATAGCAGTTCCTGCGCGCGCCGCGCGGCTCTTTCAGCACTATTCGACTGCAGCGCCGCCACTGCGGGCAACGTGGAAGGGTTCAGGCGGTGAGACGCGGTCACGCCACTCAACACTTCTAAAACACTCTAGTTTGGTAGTCGTTCTCAATCGCCATGTTAATCGCAATCAAGTCGCAATGTTCATCAACTGCGGCACCGCCTAGCGGAATTTGGGAGCGTTCTTTCTAGGATGATAAGAAGGCTGACGCTCACTTGTTAGGCTGTGATAGCCTCAGTGTTAACACGTTAAGAAAAAACGAACACAAACAACTTTGTGTGTTTCTTGCATGAGAAAATCTACCGGGCCGTCTTTGACGCGATAAATCTACTTGGTTCTCGCGAGAAGCAAAGTTTTCGTGAAAATACGTAGCAACTCGGGCGTTCGAGTACATATATTAGATTTTCACAAGATGTTACCGTCTGACCTTTACAGTTGAAACTCACCTTGTTTTACGTGCGTATAGCATTCGTCAGTGTTTTTTTCAGTGCATGAATCCTTCAATATTCATCGTATGGGGAAAGTAGCGCAGGGTCGCGATTTGTTCTTTCGAGCCTTCGCCAACTGAGCCGCTTGATTTTTACGTTCGTTGATAGATGACAGCACAATGCCAACAATTACTTTTTTTTGCCGTAGAGGTGTATCGAGTGGGCATTCTCATACCATGTGGTACAGGGTGGCTGTTTTAATGACGCAGAACCTGCACTGCGTATGTGTCGGGATCTATCTTGGACAGTATGTATGGATTGGGGTAAGACGAGATCTGCAGGCGACGCCACGCTACCTGAGATTCTTGACTGAGCTTTGGCGGCAGGGGCCGAGGTTTCCGTTCTTTGAGTCTTTGATGTTCTAGAATATCTGTGTATGTTAGAAACGGGTTCATACGCATAGCCGAGGGTGGGTGCGATATGCCGGGATCGGAGGTCCGGAAGAGTAATTCTCGGGACGAGGCATGGGCGAGCTCATTGCCTCTAACTCTGCAGTGGCCGGGTATCCATATCAGCTGTTTCCATTCACCCTCTGAGCGTGAGGACGAAAGTTGTGTAAGAAGTCGACGCGCAATGGGGCCAATGTAGCCTTTACACAAAATTCGGTTGGCTGCTTTTGAATCTGTTAGAAAGAAAGTGGACCTTGGGTTTCGTACGGCGAGGGCGGCCAAGAGAGGGAGAATAAAACATTTTTTCTCTTAACCGTCATGTAGCAGGGCAGTCACTTTTCATTTCACTGGGCACAAGTTCACCGAATAAATAGCTTCGTGTTCCACAGCCCAATGGTTTCTTCTAGACCGTCACGACCACGTGACAATGTATAGGTTATGAATCCATCGATATTGTATTAACAGCTCCATACAAGAACAGACAAACAAAGAAAAAAACGGGGCTTGTTAAACAACTTATACGAGATGGGGGATATTTCCAGAGCCCTCCACTGAGGCGTCTATCTTTATCATATATCTTGGTTTTGGGACGTGAAACTCTGGATTTTATTATTTCTTTGCTGTGCGGTTATGATATCGTAACGCATAGGTCGTTTTTTTTTCAGTATATGTTTCAGTTGCCAGTAGGCGCCCGTCTTTTTTTTTCTTTTGACTGCAGGATGTCGCGTTTATTGGTTAAACAAGATTTAAAAACAGAGCGCAGACAAGGAACGAGCTCAGCACAAACTCTGTATATGTTCTTAGGCACGAGGAGGAAGTAAGGGAAACAGACCCCCCCCCCATACCCCCCTAGTTATTGAAGAGGGGTGAGGGGCGTTGCGACAAATCCCCTTCGCTGAAGGGAACTCTGCGCACACCTGAATGCGTTTCATTTTTGTGTGTCCTGAAATATTACGCGCTGTTCTTTAATTCTTCCGTGTCCAATCGCGCTTTATGTGAAAATAACGGTTATACGGACTCGCCAAACTTGTCCTCCTAATATTGCACACACTGAGAATGCTTTCTAATCTATAATTGACCTATCTTGAATTGCGCAAACTTCAACACGGACGCTTTTATTTCGTGTACGAGACCTCCATTTCCTTCATGTCTGCAGGTCTGGATAGCGCTGGGCTTCAGCCTTCTTGTACTCGGCCTGATCATGTCTCTGGCACCCGGTTAATCGCAAGCTTTTGCCTCCAGGCTGGTGGAAACTATACTGAGCCTCACACGGAGCATGTGTCTTCAAGGTATACGTGCAACCAATCAGCGAAGACTTCATTCCTGATTCTTTCTTTGCTCAGATCACTTGAAGTATAGGGCATGGTTCGTCGTGGACGTAATGTGAGATTCCGCTCATCAACCGACATGCACGCAAAGTAAATGTTGCTACGTTATTGGTGATTTCGTAGCATTTTCACCATTATTTTGGAAACTGGTCAGATGGAAAAGGAACCCGCAAATTGTGGCCGAGCCAAGTTTCGCGAAGTACCACGGGGATCATATTGATTGATATGTGGGGTTTTATGTTCCAAAACTACCAAGTGGTTGTGAGACGACGCCGTAGTGGAGGGCTGCGGAGATTTCGACCACCTGGGGTTCCTTAACGTGCACCCAAATCTGAGTACACAGGCCTACAGCATTTTCGCCTCCATCGAAGTTCGATCCTGCGACCTGCGGGTCAGCAGCCAAGTACCTTAGTTGCTAGATCGCTATGGCGGGACCACGGGGATTATGAGTACTGCGTTAAATGCAATATTCGTAGTAAAAGTAGACCCAAACATCAGCACCAACAGGTAGGAAATCTGGCTCGGGCCTAACTCATATATTAAAAACAAATTATTGTAGGCTTCAAACACACCATATTGAAGATAATCCGATACAGCTTTTTTTAGCATTTCAAACTTAACAGAGCGAAATACGAGAAGGTAAAATTGCAACAGAACGAAATTTGCTTGACAAAACAGGCCTGCATTCACTTTTTTAACAGAAGTACGGGAACAGAGTTCCAACCGCATTATAATGTCGCAGCCACATCGAAGATATCTCTGCTATTATATTGTCTTCACATAATTGTCTTGCTTTCCAAGAAACCTCGAAGGCTTTGACCCTCACACAAACCGAAAATTTTTTTCTTACACTTGACATCGTGGTAATGCGGTTGTTTTAAGTATTGTCATCAAAAACGTCATTCTAATAAAGCGTCATCGACAAAAATTCTTAGTTCGCCATAGCCGATGATTCGCTATACCTGTCTTCGTCATAACTAGCTTCAACTGTATGCAAACTTGAAGGCCGGCGTCATTTTCACCTCGGAGATGATGAGCTTTTTGTTGTGCCGTGGGGCATGGCCTTAAAACTATAATCACTACGAACCAGCTCGCCCTCTCTTCGTCCTCTTTATCTGCTGCTTTGCTCCCAAGAAACAGGCGCCTATTGGTCCGGCCGCCAGACCAATAGGCCCAGGAGGCAATAACTCCGATGGGCGAGAGAACGAATGCAGAGAGATAGAGATGGGTAAAAGAGAAGAATAGAGAACTTGAAAAAAAATGGAGAAAATAAACGGAAGAGAGAAAGAGAAAAAAATATAAAGCTAGAGAGAGAGAAAGGGAATTAACGAAGGAAGGGAGTGAAAAAAACAAACGAAAAGAAACAGACACAGAAAATGAGAAAGAAAAAATAGACAAAGCAAGCATTGCCTTTTACAGTGCTTGCTAATATGACTTATATCGCATCAGATCGAGGATTGGGGAAAGAAAAGATGGGGAGAGCAGGGGAAAGGAGGTGGTGAGAGGGTGAAGCCTAAAGCAAGGCTTCCTATAGTTTATAATAATAATAATAATAATAATAATAATAATAATAATAATAATAATAATAATAATAATCGTTCATCTTTGACGTCCTAGACCCACCATATAATTATGATAGACGCCGTAGTGGAGAGCACCCGGAAATTTCGAGCACCTGGGGCTCTTTGATAACACACTTATATCTGAGCACACTGGCCTCTAGAATTTTCGCCTCCATCGAAAATGCGGCAGCCGCAGCCGGGACTGGATCCCGAGACTTACGGGTCAGCAGCCGAGTGCCTTTTAGCCGCTAGACACCGTGGTGGTGAGCCTAAAGCTGTTTGAGAAACGGTGGGTGATGGACTTGAGAATGAGGACAACGCCACCAGTTGCAGCCCTTTCTCGGTCTTAACCACTACACGTGTGAGAGGCGGTGTGGGCCATGCAGTTAGACCATCATCATCATAATTATCATCATCATCATCATCCTCACCACCACCACAACAACAACAACAATCGTCATCATCATCATCATCATCATCATCATCATTATCATCATTCTCGGTCTTCGCACGACTAGTGCATAGGCGCCCAATTTCTTTCGTTTTCTTCAAGTCCGTTAAAACACGACCGCCGTCATGATTGATGTTGCTGCGTACGTAGCGCCTCTTTCTTTATTTCGACGCGCAGTCAACGACGGCTTGCCCCGACCGTCGTCATCCCGCGTCGTGGTGGCCACCTGGTGGCTGGCCGTGCTCGTGTTCTCCAGCATGTTCACCGGCAAGATGAAGGCAGGCCTCACGGTGCGCCACAAGAGCAGACACCGGATCGACTCGGCCGCGGAGCTGGCCGCCCGCGAAGACGTCCGCGTCTATATGCTTCGCGGTCCGGCTTATCCGCTGCTGCTCGCGGTGAGTGGAGAAAAGTAATGATGAGATCACAGGGTGACGGCATATCTGACGACATGCTTGCGTTGTTGCCATGGAACTTTCGATGAGATGCCGTCCAACATACATGAAATGGAGAATTGCGGGATGCTCAACCCTCTTTTCTTATAGCTCTTTTTCTTTTCATCGTTGTTCGCGTTGACATCGCGGCCCCGTGATGTCCTGTCAGGTCTCGCAAAACCTCGAGATTCTTTGACTCGATGAGACATACAAGGCTGGATTAAAATATTACGCTACACCTAATGGGACCCAATAATTAAGGGAAGACACACGTCACCAAATGGACACTGCAAGGGCAACCAGTATTTTGATCATGCAAAACTAACTAGCCCAATACCAGGGAAAGTATATGGGATGTTATTAGAAGTCATTCTAATGTAACTGTTAAGAAAGAGTAGTGGATGAAAAGCTCTGTCCACCGGCGAGATCCGAACCTGCGACGAACATGCGACGCGTTCGAATCCGCACCATGTAACGCGTCCGATGCTCTAACACTGAGCTATGGTGGCAGTCATCCCCCGTCTACTTCATAGGGCATATATGTGGATTCGAACGTGGAAATGTCAGTCAGCGCCAGCTATTGCGGAAAGGGCGATAGTGGAAAACTCTTTCTGGCCTGTTTGGCGTCACGTAGTACGTGATCTTAATACGAGATGGCAGCTGACCAATGTTTCTCCGCATACCAACTCAAGGCATCAAGTTTGCCAGAACGTGAGCTGGTGCTGACTGACGCTACCCCGTTTAAATTCACTAATATACCAAATAAAGTTGACGTGGCGATGACCGCAATTGTAGCTCAGTGGTAGAACATTTGACGCACTATTCCAAGGTCGCAGGTTTGGATCCTGCCGGTGAAAAGTTATCCTTTCTTCCACTTTTCTTTCTTCACATTTACATTACCATTGCTTAATGCAAATACCACTCTCTATACTTCCCCAATAGCAAGTATTTTAATCATGCAAAGCTAACCAGCCCAATATCTCTCTTTGCTAACACACAAACGTTTGGTCCTCAAAAATTTACACCATGCGAACGGCGTCAAACGTAGCTGTCGCCGAACATGCACGACAAGCATGTGTACCGCAAGCTGAAGCTCGGCACGCTGGTTCCGTACCACCACTTGTGGTCGGACCACGTGCTCGACCAAGTGGCGGCCGGCAAGGCGGTCATCATCGGCGACCGCACCACGCTGCTGTACCACGCGTCCGAGGTGTTCCACCGGTACCCGAACCACGAGTTCTACATGGGCAAGGAGCGCCTCTTCTCGCACCTGCTGGTCATCTACTAGAACCCGCAAAACGTGCGATTCATCATGGACGCCTGGGAGCGACGGTGAAAGAGAAACAACATTTATTAAAGAAAAGAAGTGGTTCATCCGGGGGTGGGGCTCTTCTTACACTCCAATACAGCCATCTCACATATTTTCATAATTATTCATCATATATAAGAGCGCGGCCATTCTAAGGACCGCTCTTCCGGGTATGCGCCACCGGTTGCTACGTACACCACCGGAGGATGGACAGACCCACTCCCTAAGGAGGAGATAACGGTGCGATTGTTCATTATACCTTCAGAGGCTGTTTAGTGGTTTTTGGAAATTCCCAAGGTCCGAGTATGAGCAGATACGTGGAGTGACTTCCCACATGTTATCAGGAAAGCCGTGCATTAAAAAGAGTACAACTCAGATCCATGATAGGACAATTGATGTGTCACCGACACAGGCCAACCCGCTTTTCACTAATGATAAACCCTTCTAAAAGTTCCTTCGTCGCCTGACATCTATTTTTGCCAAGCAATCCAACGCACACCCCTCTTCTTTTATTATATTTTTGTTGCGTATGATCAAAACTTTCGCTATTTTTTTGCAACCAATAAAAATGTTGTGAATGCCCTTTCAATGTTTGCTCTTTACGCGAACTTTATAGTTTTTGAGCCTTTTGAGCCATTTATTCGTTACAGGCGCTATCACGGGTGGCTTTCGCGTTTTCTGTTTCGTGATACAGCGAATAAATGTAAACTCACACTGAGTTGAAAAAATAGGCATATTTGCCATGACCGAACTAATTTGCACAATATATCGTTACGTGATTTCGGCTAACTTAAAGAGGGCATAGTGGGGCATACCCAAGAAAGGTTCCTCAGACTGAGAGTGAAGAAGTGGACGTTGTCGGTGAGCTGCGTTGTGGCTGCGGACTGACAACTGTTATTTTCCACGTAACATTTTGGGTGAGGTGCTGGATACTCTTCTGACAACGGAGCTACGTGGTGTACGCCTGCTTAAGTCTGCTACCATGGCTCCGGGTGAGGATACGGCTTCGCCACCTACCTCAGCAACGACAGCAACCCGGTACGTCGCCCTAACGCAACCCCGTGATTCCGGTACCTTTACTGGAGAGGACAACACGAATGTGGACAAGTGGCTTAGCATGTACGAGCGCGTCAGCAAGCAATATGGCTGGGACCCAACCGTTATGCTTGCGAATGTCATTTTCTATATTGACAAGACCCCTCGCATCTGGTTTGAGATCCGCGAGCACGAAATTACAAGCTGGGAAATGTTTAAACAACAGCTCCGTGACCTCTTTGGCAAGCCGTTTGGTCAACTGCTTGATGCCCGAAAGCAATTGGCTGTACGTACACAGACGTTCATTGAGCCCTAATTGACTTATATTCAAGACGTCTTAGCGTTGTGTCAAAGGGCCGATCCCAACATGACTAAGGCCGACAAGATTTCGCACGTTTTAAAAGGAATTGCCGACGATGCGTTCAGCCTGCTTGTATTTACCAACGTAACGACCATCGACGCCGTGATCAAAGAGTGTCGCCGTCTCGAGCAGGCGAAGAGTCGACGTATTTTGCAGCAGTTTCAGTGCCCACCCAACACCGCGGCAACTTCGTCTTGCGAAGCCACTCCTTGTCATCCGTCTACAACCGAAGACGTGACGCACATCGTCCGACGTGAGCTCGAGGCCGCTTACCCGGCTGCCAAGAAACCGACGTCGCCCGACGCCTCAATGCCAGCTGTCGCCTTGATCCAGGCTGTTGTCCGCCAGGAATTCGCTAACCTTGGTATCCTGTCCACTGCACCCACCCTGGATAATTCTGGTCCCTCGATAGCTTCTGTGGACATGAGACGTCGCCGTCCGTACTCTATTCGAACCAGGAACCCGTCTGAATGGTGAACATCTGATGATAAGCCAATCTGCTTCCGCTGTGGTCGCGCAGGACAAATCGCTCGTTACTGCCGCAGCCAATGGCCATCTATGTCTTCTGGCTCGTACCCCGCTTACAGTAACTCATTCCGTCCACCAAACCACCGTTATCCGACCCACACTGAGTCTACAGCATTTACTGCCCCTGAGGACTACGGCCACCCTGTCCCGTCGTTGTCACCGCCTCAATGCCGCCCTTCTCGTTCAAATACGCGTCGCCGCTCTCCCTGTCATCGTTTAACCGCCGCATGTCCCCGGAAAACTAGGCTGCGCAGCTTCTGGAGGTTAAGCTGCCCTGTCGACCTTACCCAAAAATCCTCTGTTGCCCTTCCGTTTGAACCGGAACACCCTAGAAGTATATGTTGATGGTACACCTGTTGAAGCTTTGATAGATACGGGCGCTCACGTCTGTATTATGAGTTCGCGTTTTCGTCGTCGCATGAAGAAGGTCCTCACGCGCGCCTTGACCAGTGTCGTCCAAGTTGCAGATGGTGCAACAGTCCCTGTCGTCGGTATGTGCACAGCTCAACTTACCGTAGCCGGTCATAAAGTGGTCGTTCTTTTTACCGTGCTTGCAACATGTCCCCACGACCTTATAATAGGCCTCGATTTTCTTGCCGCCAATTCTGCTCTGATTGCCCCGCCGCGTTGGTCTAGTGGCTAAGGTACTCGGCTGCTGACCCGCAGGTTGCGGGTTCGGTTCCCGGCTGCGGCGGCTGCATTTCCGATGGAGGCGGAAATGTTGTAGGCCCGTGTGCTCAGATTTGGGTGCACGTTAAAGAACCCCAGGTGGTCGAAATTTCCGGAGCCCTCCACTACGGCGTCTCTCATAATCGTATGGTGGTTTTGGGACGTTAAACCCCACAAATCAATCAATCAATCAATGAATTCTGCTCTGATTGATTGCTCCGCTGGTGTGCTCCGTCTTGAACTGCCACAAATCAGTGCCGCCCCGTACCATCCTACATGCCGATTACAATGCAGCGGCTTTGTTCGCCTGCCCTCCAAAACTGTGACGTACGTCGATTTTCTGGGCTCACCAGCTGTGCCCGAAGGTGACTATCACGCTACGCCTCTCACCGACGTACTCCTTGCGCACGATGTTGCAGTGCCCTATACGGTGCTCAGCATCACAGATAACAGAAGTTGTCTACGTCTTGTCAATTTCGGCTACATAAATCATGTGCTTCCACAAGGCATTTCTGTGGCCCACCTGTGTCCGTTACTGGATTCAGAAATTGAAGTGCTTGCCTTAGACACCTTTGTTTCACCGCAGCGCACATCACTCGCAACAAATTCGGGCAGCCGTCAAATTGTAGACATGATCGCCACTGATCTTCCGCCTCCGCAAGTTGAAGCCCTACAACATCTTCTCGAGGCCTACCAGGATATTTTCGATTTTGGCGACCGACCTCTTGAGCAAACGTCCTTTGTCCAGCATCGCATACACACAGGTGATGCCAACCCTGTTCACCGCCGTCCCTACAGAATGCCTGCTTTTGAGCGGAGCATAATTCAGAAGGAGGTGAACAAGATGCTAGCGAAGGACATTATTGAACCATCCTCCAGTCCCTGGGCATCCCCGGTGGTATTAGTTTAAAAGAAGGACGGATCGTGGCGATTTTGTGTGGACTATCGCCACCTTAACAACATCACCAAGAAAGACGCATACCCTCTGCCCCGCATTGATGACGCCCTTGATTGTCTCCATGGGGCCGCCTACTTTTCTTCCATCGATCTTCGTTCTGGTTATTGGCAGATTGCCGTGGACCCCATGGACCGAGAGAAGACGGCTTTTGTAACACCCAATGGCCTCTACCAATTTATAGTCATGCCTTTCGGCTTATGTAATGCCCCCGCCACCTTTGAACGAATGATGGACTCCCTGCTCCATGGATTCAAGTGGTCTACGTATCTTTGTTATCTGGATGACGTGATTGTGTTTGTTCCCAATTTTGAAGTGCACCTTGAGAGACTGTCGAAAATTCTTGATGTATTCCGTCTCGCCGGCCTTCAGCTGAATTCATCCAAGTGCCGGTTTGGTCGCCGTCGCATTACAATACTTCGACATATTGTTGACACTTACGGCGTACAGCCTGACCCAGAAAAAGTTCGAGTTGTGAAGCACTTTCCTGTGCCGAAAACCGCCAAAGATGTCCGCAGCTTTGTGGGGCTCCGCTCCTATTTTCGGCTGTTCATCAAGAGCTTCGCGGAAATCGCTCGGCCCCTAACAGATTTACTCAAACCAGATGACGCGTTTGCCTGGGGTCCCTCGCAAGCAGCAGCATTTTCCGACCTGACCACTTTGCTCACTTCTTTTCCTGTGCTGGCTCACTTCGACCCTACGGCACCGACCGAAGTCCGCACCCATGCCAGCGGTTACGGAATAGGCGCTGTGTTGGCTCAGACACAACGTGGGCAGCATCGCGTGATAGCTTATGCCAGCAGGCTGCTGTTTCCCTCGGAGCGTAATTATTCCATCACAGAGCGCGAATGCCTATTGCTGGTGTGGGCGGTCACGAAATTTCGCCCTTACTTATACGGCCGACCAGTTACAGTTCTCACCGACCACCATGCTTTCTGCTGGCTCGCCTCCCTCAAAGATCCCACAGGTCGTCTCGCCCGCTGGGCACTCCGCCTCCAGGAGCATTCTTACACCGTAGTGTATAAATCAGGAAAACTGCACAAAGATGTGGATTGTCTGTCACGCTACCCTGTCTCCGACTGCGATCCTACGAGCACTGATTCTGTGGGCTGCGTCCTTTCCATCTCCCAGCTGCTTCATCTCGGGGACGAGCAGCGTCGCGATCCGGATATCAGCCGCCTAATACAACAGCTCGAATCTTCACCGCAAGAAGCTTCTGTTCGCATGTTTACCTTAAAGGACCGCACCTTATATCGGCATAATTTATCGCCCAATGGTCACGACCTACTTCTGGTCACACCAAAGCACCTGCGTTCCACAGTCCTACGTGAGCTTCATGACGCGCCATCCGCGGGTCACCTTGGTGTCTCTCGCACATATGACCGTGTCCGCCGCCGCTTCTACTGGCCTTGCCTTTCACGCTCTGTACGTCGCTATGTCAACGCTTGTGAAATTTGCCAGCGTCGCAAAAAGCCGTCGGGACTCCCTTCCGGATATTTTCAGCCCATCGACATCCCATCGGAGCCATTCTTCCGTGTTGGTTTGGACCTTCTCGGTCCCTTCCCAACTACCGCCTCCGGAAACAAGTGGGTCGCGGTGGCTACGGATTACGCAACCCGTTATGCAGTTACGCGAGCCATGCCAACAAGCTGCGCTACAGATGTCGCTGATTTTCTACAACGCGATCTCATTTTAGTACATGAAGCCCCTCGTCAGCTGCTGACAGACCGAGGCCCTACGTTCCTTTTGAAAGTGGTTGACGATATCCTGCGTTCCTGCTCTACCCAACATGAGCTCACGCCATCGTACCATCCCCAGACAAATGGGCTTACAGAGCATTTGAACCACACCCTGACAGACTTGCTATCAAAATACATCTCGGCCGACCATCGTGATTGGGACCTTGCACTACACTACGTGACGTTTGCATACAATTCCTCCCGGCATGACTCTGCTGGGTACTCGCCGTTTTACCTTCTGTTTGGACGCGAACCAACATTGCCGTTGGATAACTTCCTGCCAGCCGCTGCGCAGTCTACTTTTGAATATGCGCGCGACGCTATTACCCGAGCTGACCACGCTCGTCAGCTTGCCCGCAGCAGAATAATGGCGTCCCAAGACTCGCAGAAGCATCGTTACGACGAGCGGCATCGCAACGAACACTTTCCAACAGGTTCTCTCGTTCTTCTTTGGTCACCTACGCGACATCCAGGCCTTTCAGAAAAACTCTCTCGTTTCACGGGCCCATACCGCGTGCTTAGATGAGTGACCGACACTACATATGAAATTGTCCCTGATAATCCATCAACCTCTTCCACTCTGCTGTCAAGGGACATCGTGTTCGGCAGGAGTGGTGCTCGGCAGGGGTGGTGCTCAAGTGGCTCGGCGATACGGTGATCTCCTCGAGAGGCGACTTCTCCCGCTGTCCGCACGTCGACGTCGCCGAACAGGACACGCTGCATTTCGACCACCTCCACTCGGTCTTTTTGCTCCTGCTGATCGGCCACGGCTTGGCCCTGGCAGCCCTGGTCAGCGAGCTGCCTGCCGCCGCCCTCGCCAACCGGTGCCGACGACGCAACGACGGGAGTGTCGCGAGTCGCGTCGCGAACGCCGCCGCTACCTTCACCACGAGGGGGCTGCGGTCGGCTGGTGGTGCGTGTGCGCCATCCCGCCTCTGTGATCGTTGCAGACACTGTGGTTGCACCGTAAAGCTGTATTCACACGACGGGCGAAATAAACAAGCGTTTCCCTTTTTAGAGAAATAAATGCAGAAAGATAAGAGAGAGAGAGCAGGACGCAACAGAGCGAGCAACAGAAGACAAACAAGAAAAAAAAACGATCATTTCACACAGGCGTATTTCACCAACACCAAGTCATCTATTTTAATAGTCAAATAATTATCTTGCTTCAGAGATGATATAGCAACATGCAATTTCAGCGAGATGAATGCTACTGCTCTAAGAGGGCGTGCACTGGCGTAGTGAAGGGGGAGAGGGAGCGGAGTGTTCAAGTTTTCTCGAGATTGACAATTTTTTCGATGATTCTACGTAAGACGTATGTACGGTAGCCGCCATTTGTTGATGCTAAACGAATGGCCTCTTTTAGCATATCGCAACGCCAGTGGATAACGTCCGGAAACGCACAATGCACCGACCCAATCGTTAAAATGCCTGTACTAAACCCTCATTATGAAGAATTGATTGATTGATTTGTGGGGTTTAACGTCCCAAAACCACCATATTATTATGAGAGACGCCGTAGTGGAGGGCTCCGGCTATTTTGACCACCTGGGGTTCTTTAACGTGCACTCCAATCTGAGCACACGGGCCTACGACATTTCCGCCTCCATCGGAAATGCAGCCGCCGCAGCCGGGATTTGAACCCGCGACCTGCGGGTCAGCAGCCGAGTACCTTAGCCACTAGACCACCGCGGCGGGGCTCATTATGAAGAATTTGCATATGACGCAATATATTTTATATATGAAAATTTGTAGTAAACGTTTAATCATTCACTGTATCTATGCAACGACTATTCATGATTTACTTCTTTATAACCAATAACGCATTATATCCGTGTTATGTCGATGAGCAGATCGCGTTAGTCTCCATCCCGATTGGGCCTGATTGCGATCAAAAAGGCCCGTGTGACGCCGGTGTTAGTCAGAGACGGCCTATATATGAAACTTCGTTGTAAACGTTATGTTAATTTCTCTGTATGTCAAGACTATCCTTAATATTTTACTTCTTTATAACCAATAATGTCTTATAATATTATGAGATATGTCGATGAGCAGAACGCGTCGGTCTCGATCCCGATTGGGCCTGATCGCGATCGAAAGTGCCCGTGTGACGCCGGTATTACAAAGGCGGCTTCAGGAGGACGAACCAGTTTATTTGTGGCAAGAAAAGCGCGATTAGCTAAGCATTCTCGCAGGACCGCTACAACCAAGGTAATGTGGCCATGTGACAAACTGCCACGAAGAACGTTCGACAGTTGGACTTGCTGTGAGAGAAATGAAAAAGGAGGGAAGGGAATGAGGTGGGAATGTTTGATTCACTTCGGTGAAAGCGGCGATTTCTTCTCCTGGCGCCTGAGCCAGTCTATGGCAGCAAAGAAGCCACTTCTTTAACACGTATCATACCCCTCTCCCGCCGCGCATTCCACGCACTGGGCGTGATTGGCTTTGCTTTCGCCCGTCAGGTTTGGTGATGAATATCGCAAGGTACGCGCAACTGTATTATTAGGATGCACTAAATCTTTGCAAAATAGACACATCTGCTCATGTCAATAATTAAAGAGTTGACTTTATAATATTAATTAGTCGCAATAGTGTCATGCTGACTGTGGCAAAGTATTGCAGTGTAGACGTGGAGTTCGTGCGAAAACGACAATTGTCATGAGATTTCAATTAAAAAACAAACCCAGTATATAAACACAGGTTCTATCGAATATACAGATTTGTAATAAACATTCTCAAATAAAACATCGCTGCGTGCGTGCTCCATTAAATTTGCGCATTAGAGAAGCATTCATCGACGTCCGCGCACTACTCCTACGCAACAAATTTCTTAGGCTGGCTGTCATGATAGCGTCTCTCATAATCATATAGTAGTTTCGGGACGTTAAACCCCACATATCATATCATCTGGCTGTCATGATGAACTATATGTTGAAACGGAAAGACTTTGCCGCAGTTGAACTCGCTCTGTTGTGCCTAATAAACGAAAACTCGTTAATTATTTAGTTTCAGTAGAGGGCAGTTCAAGAGTTCTAGTGAACACCAATGGTTGGCGCACCTATATTTATGAATACAAAAGTTGCATACTTATATTCGTCATAGAGTTTCTATGACGAAAGCGAAAATTTTAGTACCCGGCGCGCTCCATGCGCGGCGAAGCACCAGAAGGACCCCCGACAGGAAAGCGACAAAATTCAATGAAAGTGCACATGGACAGAATCTGGTCAGAAAAACCGGATAGCATTCCGACATACACTAGCAGACAGCTAAAAGATTTTTTCTTATTACAGCTTAATATTTATTTCATTGACGCATTAAAAAAGAGCTATATCGCCTGTTTTACGCTCAACTCTTCAAGCTTACTTATTCTATATTGTGAACTTCTTTTCTGTTCGGATATTTGGAACAATATAAATTATCTAGAGCAGTTCAGCTTTAGTTAGTCGTAAAAGAAAAATAAAGACACTGAGAAACGTAAAATGACATCCGTAATGTGCACTGTTATCAATGGGAACACAAGAGATTGACATAAACATGAAACAACTTATGACATTGACAGTTACCTGGAGTCAGCAGGGAATCTGAAGAATGATGATCCTTCGCCTGTGGGAGAAACATTGCGGCACCATTTCGTGGCTCATCGGTTTCCTGGCATGTTTGCGCATCGATAAAGTTCACAAGGGCACGTATCGGTATGACTCAGTGCTTGCGTGGATTTTCTACCATTTTAGGGGTTCGTGCATACCACCCTCTCTTTCGTGGTATTTTTCTCTCCCAGTAGTAGACAATGTCGTCGACTGTGTGTTTGTGGCCTGTCACAAGCTTCTTCCCTCTTTTTCCTTCACTTTCTCCTCTACCTCTACCCCGACTCTCTCGTTCCTACACACGCGCACGTTTGCAATAAGTGAGCGAGGGTGTAGCAGTCCCACATACAACCACCTCGGCAGGTGGGCGCTTCTCTTTTTCTCTCTCTTTTTCAAGCTTTCAGGCAGACACAAATAAGGTGCCTTTTTCCCTCCTTTCACGGATCACTCAATCGAATATTTTTTTTTTGGTCTCATCTCACGCACAAAAAATAAAAAAGGGGAAGCAGTTGCAGGAACGGTTGGGTAACCTAATTTTAATATAGCACAAGTTCCTGTTTTATCATTTTTCCGCGAGTTTTTACAGTACACACGAGTGCGTTCTTAATTAGGCCACTATCTCAACCAGTACGTTAACACGCAGTTTTTTTACAAACGACTACGGACGCACAAGTTTCTGAAGTGCGAGAGCAGGAATATTCAGGGCCCTTTGCTGCCACCTCGATTGAAATATCCCAGCTTACACCCGGTTCCTGGAGAGTAATAGATACAGTGTTCACAAGTAAGACAAGCTGCTTCTCTCCTCTCTGCCTTTGAACTGTCAGCGAAATGGGAGTGATAGTGGGGGGATGCACTACACACTCTACCATTTCACTGAATGTAGTCGAAGCATTGCCACTGAATTAACTGATCGTGTTACCACGTTGGTACCGATGTTGCCGGTCCAGTGGCGTATACGTAGCCAGAAATATTTTTTTCGGGGAGTATTACAATGCGCCCCCCCAAAAAAAAAAACATGAGCATGCGCCCTGATATACATTAGTTGTTTTCATGGTTTACTAAAGCTTTGAGGTAGTTTAATACACTGCACATTTCTGCCCTCCTTCCTGCCCTGCTTTCTGTTAGCCGCAATTCGTACAAAAATATGGTAATTAAACTCTAACATTCGCTTCAATTTTGCTATGGAACACTCTTCCATTTATTATAAAAAACTTCAAGATCATTCCACTAGTTAAAAAAATATAAAAATGAAGTTACTTCACGCAGAGTATGCAGAAGTTACCGTTTCTTTCATTTATTACATGCCTCGTTGCGTGGTGGATTTTGGATAAATGTTAAGAAACTGTTGGATGCATGGTTGTATGTCATTTTATTCTTCTTGTGTAATTTCAATGTATTATTAATATTATCATCATTCTTATTATCACTATTATTACCTTTATTTTTCTGTGATACGTTCCAATAATGCTGTTTCATGCAGTCATTTCTATATTTTCCTGCAATTGTGATGTTTTTCTTTTCTACAACTGTTACCTTTCGGTACTGTTGCTATGATGTGTTTCCTATCATAAGCGCTTTTGTATAAAAGACCCCATACATTACCTTGACTTTGGGACCCCCTTCTGAAATGCCTGTAACTTCACTTGTACTTAATAATGAAATTCCGATTCTAGAATAACCAGTTAGTATAAAACCTATGACGGAGGCTGGTAGCAGACGCCTGCTGACATCAATAATTTGACAGGAATACCCCTTGCGTTTACTCCGACACCTGATGGCAAAGGGAATGACGTTATATTTACTTTTTTCTCTTTGCGTTCAACCTTGGAAGCATCGTTTATTTTCCAGAGATTGCCGAGATACATCCGGCTTTTTTGTGTTGTCAGCCGCAGGAGAAACCGTCGCCAGCGAGGACACCTTTCTCAAGCTACCCTTTTCCATCACTGTCCCGCTCATCCAGACAATAGCGAGAAACCCTCTAGGTTCTAGGTTGACTGGGAAGGACGATATCCTGGTGGCACACAAACCCATTTCATTACGTGAGGCAGGCGCCTAGCCGTCCCCACTTGGGAGACAGAATTATGCGCTTTTTATTTGGCCTCAAAACCATTGCTACTACAAGATCGGCCCCCACAAGAACGTTTCCAGGTGCTATAGTTTACAAAGATTCCTGTGCCGATTTTCATATGCCATTCTCCCCTCCCCCAGTTCGGTGAGACGAAAACTTTCGGGAAAGAATACTCAGCACAGAAACGACATACGCAGCTTGAGCACAGAAGGAAAATCTTTCACCGAACAGCTGCACCATTGCATCAATTTTGGTGGCGCCCGGGCCATTCAAAAAGAGGTTAGTGACGCATACAAAGAGTGCCGAAATCATCGACAGGCCGTAGTAGTGATGATGGTGGCTTTGCGAAAAAAGAAAAAGAAAACTAAATTCTGCCTTTGAAGAAGACACGGCAGAGCCCGGTTACGGGGAAGCTGCCTTTAAAATCAGTGGAGAAGGCAACAGAAGGACAACGACCGTAGAGAGGACACATCCGCTTTTACGCCTTTTTCCATGGTGCCTTGTTGGACAGGGACGCAATGACCTCCAGAAGAGACGAAATTGGCTGTCAGTTTTCTAAAGTAAAAGTGAAAACTAAACCTGGCTGGAGAAGCGTATTGGAAAGTCAGTTGTGTCCCGAAGATGGTGGAAACGTTGTTGGTGGTTCGAGGCTCAATGAAACGTCTAATTACTGCAGCCCGCCCATTATGGAGCAGGGCACAGCGTCGCCGTGCCAAGGGCTGCTTCCCCACATGCAAGGGGCGGTGCCTTCTCCCGCTTTCACTTAGCACACATAAATGGTTATCCGCGAGGGAATCTTGCCACCACGACAGGGACGATTTACGCATCGGTGGTTTCACCTTAGGCAGAATGCGCAAGGGGGACCCGGGGGAAGGGGGGCGAGAGGAAGGGTCGCTGCGTGTGCGGTAGATGAACCATGTTTGTGTGTGTGCTTTTTTGCGTGCTTTGAAGCGACATATGCCACCGGAAAACACGGAAACAGCGCTACTACTGTTTGAGCTTTCCCCGCCGTCAGTAAACAAGTTTAATCCTTTTACATACAGATGGTGGGATGATGGAAACGTCCCGCGATGCCGTAGCGCGGGCAACACCGGCCGCCGGTTTCCGTGGTGGCTAACAACTTACCTTCTATTGTGCGAGTATAGGTTATCTCTGGGGCAATTTACCTAGAGTGTTCCGACAGATGCCGAATACAAAGGTCGTGAATCAAACCAAAATCACTATAGTCATTACTGCTGGCGCCTATGAAGACTTGCAGAAAATTTATCGAGACCCCCAAGAATTGCTCCGACGACCCACACCCCCTTTAGAGAACCACTGGTCCAGGCTTTGTATAGCGCTATCATACATGATATGAAAACACACGCAACATACAATCCTCTAAATAACAGCACACCAGATGTGTCGTGTATGAGAGTTGCATGGCTACGCAGAGCTGACACAGCACAAAATGTGAATTATATATTCGTCAGTATGGCTGCGAATGATAAATCAGTTGATGTAGATACTGTATCATAGAAGCGATGTCAGACCTTTGAACAAGAACATAACGAAATGTCGGTTTACCTGTTTACGGTGCGGAATACACAGATCGACTCCACGTAAGCGTAGCTTCAAACGAACGCCTCGATCTTGGTCACTGCGGCATTCGTGAATTCGCCCTTAAACTGACTCAGGTACTATTGCGGTAAAAGAATTGCACAAGCTTTACAAATAAAGCGAAAGCCGCTTCCGCATTCATAATTTCTGTCGCCGCCTTTGCCGCCGAACAATTCGAACGCCAATGGCCACGGAAGACATCGATAGAGATAGGATTGCAGCCCAGTTAACTGTCGCTGTATGATTAAATATGTTTATAATTCATCTAGAAAGCAGAATCACAAATGTCGTTTATGTATATTTACTTCCCTGTGTGTGTGAGCAAAAACTACATGTTTAAGTGATTGATTAGCTTGCACAAAACAATTTCTTCAAGTAAAAAAAAATATATGTAGCACCCTAGCAGAAGAACTGCGCACTAACTTATCTGGCCGCTAAAAGATAAGTTAGTAGTTCCACTATACGCACCAATGTCAAAACTTGCCCTGGCCAATTTTTTCGCCCTCTACGGCCATCGCGAGAACTTGAGAGTTTCCGGGGCCTTCCAGTATAGAGTCTATCCCGCAGCACTCAGGCCAGCGAGTGTCGCCTGTGTGGTGGCGCGCCATCTAGTGAATGCTCTTGACACGAGAAGCACATCTACGCCTCCAGCGAGCGCAATGAGCACTAGCGTATACACCAGCGCAACGACGAGACACGAACATCCAGCAATAGGAGCAAGCTCCCAATAACGGTGTTTGCCCGAAATCGAGAACGCTGTGTCACAGCAGAGCTGGTTGGCGCGTAGCTGGCCCTGGCAAGGCTGGTTTTTTACCTCCCCCCCCCCACCTCGTTTTTTCCAATTCTTGCTATACACCGATGCCTCTTTTGTTGCTTTCAATACCAGTGCAAACGCGCGCTTCTCAACGGGAGCCGTCAATCCGCCTTAGTTCAAGGAGGGGTCGTGATGCGACGCAACATAATGGGTAGCGCTGCTTGCGTCACGCCTGCTTCCGAGCGCTTTCCCTCGGAGATTTGATATAGGTATTTCCCACTCTAGTATCATACGTCTGTCCGATTTGTTCTTTCGTACGCCATCTTTGTGGCTCGAAGGAATGCCACCGCAGCATCACTGCGCAGCTAATGCAGTAGAGTTGTAGTGACGCTTCACCATTGGTGGCCCGCACAGCGCTACGAACGGTGACACGCTATGTCAGAACAGTGTATCTTTTACGGAGCCAGCGTGCCTGCCGATATTGAGAACACGAGAAACGCAAGGCGCCGCCCCACGGATCTGTATACAATTGACTGAAATTTGCGTCATGACATTGCCGTCCTGAAGCGCTGCATAACCTTCTCTCCCCAATGACCGCGAAGCACAATGTCAGGTGATGGGCGAGAGCCGTCTAGGGCTGGAGGAGAGGGTGGTGAATGGCTTGATCGGGCGCGTCTGGCTGGCATTGATGACTTTGAAGAGGAATTGGATATGCTGCGCTTTCTATGCTCGCAGTCTTTTTTTTTTTATTGCCCTTAATTTTTCGTCTTCTTTTTCTATCTCGCTTTCGACGTCTGTTTCTTTCTGTGTCTTTCTTTTCCGGCCTTCTTCTGTTTATTTATTTATTTTTATTTATTTATTTATTTATTCATTTATTTATTTATATATATATATTTTTTTTCTTCCTTTGTCGGCTGAATAATTCAAGCACACTGAGACAAGTCAATGACTCTGTAAAACGAATGTTAATTCTTCGCTTGTGCACCATGCATTTACCATGACAAAATGGGCTCGCCAATGCAGATAGCAATAGGCTGATGCTTCTAGTTTGATGGTAGCAAAACTTATTACGGCCGTTATTAATTAGTAGGAAAGAGGCACGTTACAAATAAATAAATATCTTGCGTAATAGAAGTAAACCTGATGGCTATATGACCTCAAAAAATGGTGGGAAGGAAAATAAATATCTAGTAATACACATTTCCAGGAATCTCAGTAAAGTTTATGCATCGTTGCTAGTACAAATGCTACGATCCTTCCAGACTAAAAAAGTTGTTACAGGGTATGATGGGTAGAAATTCAAGACCATTCGGACCTATTAGCTCGAGAATCAGCCAAAAACATTAGGTGGTAAATGTTAGTGATGACCTTGAGGTGAGCATTAGACAAACACAGCTAAGAAAAAAACAACAAAATTTCGGAATTTGTACACAATGTTATTGCTTTTTATGCATTAAGCTCATTATTCTTGCTCTTTTCCACTGTAAAAAGCTACTACATGCTGATTCTTGGGTTAATTTAGATGTTCAATAAATTACCACTCTGTAATTTCAAAACACTCTCCAATAACGTCCGATATAAAAGCATCCTGACATTTGCCGAAATCGCAATTTTATCTTTTCAAGAAATGCCCCACAAGGGCCTTAATGTGGTGCGTAAAGCAAAGAACAGACGTTTCTGAGAATTACCCTGGTAACAATTGCATTCCTCAATATTCCACGAAAGAGAAAAAGCGTGTCCTTGGAAAGAAGTAAGTGCCCCTGAGTTTTCAAATTATGGTCTCTGAAGGCCGGTATACAATGAGGCCACCACGACGAGCTCAATTTTACAGTCAGGTTACTAAAAATAGTAAATACAAAACTTAGCCAAAATTTTCACACTGATTATGGACTGTCGCATTTATTACGACGTTGTTTTAAGAATCAAATTGGCTCCAGAGCCTCTTGCCAATTCAGTCATACATTGCCTGGTCAAGAGGATGTAGAGGCTCTTGACCAGGCAATGTGTCTGAATAAACTAGTATTACATTGGTGCGATTTTGATAAAAGTCATGCCTCTGTTTTCTCATAGTTTGGAGGTTTCGCATGGGATTATATTCGAGTGTATATTAGGATAAAAAATAACTCGCTTGTCACACACACACACACACACACACACACACACACACACACACACGCACGCACGCTTGCACACACACACACGCACGCACGCACGCACACGCACACCCACACATCCACACACCCACCCACACACACACACACACACACACACACACACACACACACACACACACACACACACACACACTAAGGCTGTAGGACTTCCTTTAAAGTAATGCTGAATTGCATTCGGTAGGTGCAGTTGGGTGATTTCCTACCCTTCAAAAAGAACATAAAAATAAGTAAATACTACGTAATACAAGCTTTCTGAAAAGAAAAAAAAACATGTCATGAGCACCACATTTTCGGAGACTATTTACTAGAACACGGTCAGCAGACAGAGAGCCGGGCGGACGGACGGACGGACGGACAGACGGACAGACAGACAGACAGACAGACAGACAGACAGACAGACAGACAGACAGACAGACAGACAGACAGACAGACAGAAAGACAGACAGACATACAAATAGCTTTATTTCATCCTTAAAAGCTTTCGCGCGAACCCTATTTGGTCTCCTGAGGAAACCGCTGGCCGCACGAAAATCGGGGCTGGGACATTGTGATGTTCTGTTCCTTTTTGAGCCATTCTATATCGCCTGGAGTTGTGTATGAAGCGATGAGCTGCGGAGGGCTTGTTCCCAGTCAGCTTCTGTTAGGTAGCACGGGACACTGCCAAAACATGATCTCTAAAAAAACACTAACTTTAATTGCAGTTTGGACGATTTGAATCGATCTCTGTGTAGATACGACTGAGAAAGCCAAGCGAGGGGAATGAGCCCGTTATTCTAAAAGTAAGTTAATAAAACATTTTAGGAAAGCGTTTATGAAGTTAAGCGTATATACTCCTAACTGTTGATGGAAGTTGAACCGTAGTGACTCCTGTAATCTAGCAAGCACTTTGTACTTGAAGGACGTCAGAAAGACCATCCTAATGATGTCTTCAGCTGATGTTTTCTGGTTAATACATCTTAGCACAAGTATTTATTTCTTCTGTTCATCGCTTCAAGATATAAAAAATATAGGGTAGATAATGTTTCTCCTTGTTTTTTATCAGTTTCTCGAAAACAACCGAGTCAACAGTCGACATCAATAAAACTGATGGTCTGTCTATCGGCATCTAAACAAGCCACGCTTAACGGAACCAAGCAGACTACGACCAACATACATACTAGGTGGTGGTGTGGTGGTGGTGGTGGTGGTGGTGGTGGTGGTGGTGGTGGTGGTGGTGGTGGTGGAGTTGCAGCAGGCGGGGTTAGCCTGGCCTTCATGGCCGGCAATAGTTCCGCCTAAAACATACATACTAGTAAGGATGCGTCTAAGGAAAACATTGAAAAAGAAAGAGAATAAATAAGATTTACGGCGAACCTCTTCCTTTGAGAAATGTTTGGCGCCCGAACCTGGGTTGGTTTCCAGCTCATTCATCAGAGACACACCACAGTTTCTAGGCCTCATTGAATACGGGAAGAAGTGAAGACGGGGACCATGAAGCTTCTTGCTCCGTGGGTAAAGTGAGCCTCAGAGAGGAGGATTTCCACCGATTATTTTTTGTGTCCGTCCATCTCGAATGTGGGCATGACACATGGGCAGGTTCCTGGCTTGCGATTTCATGAAAGCGAACTCTTTCAAATGCGAGGCATTTCTTAGCGAACTTCGTCGACTTTGAGCTTATCTATCTATCTATCTATCTATCTATCTATCTATCTATCTATCTATCTATCTATCCGCCTATGACTTTTAGCTTTCCTGGCTGTTTCGATGATGGTATCCATACCAAAATTGGTATGGCATAACATGACTGTAAGACGAGCGTAAGTGACTAGTCATAACATGAAAGCGGTGGCATTTAGGTAATAAATGTAATTATTTACGTTTCGTGGTCTTTTTGCTCTTGCAGTGGTTTCGTTCACATGACATGCGGCAAGACTGGTATGGTATGACCACACTGCATGGAGAACATAAGAGGCCCTGACGTGAAAATAATGGCATGCATGTCATGTAAGTCAGGACTACACGCCACGCTCATAGTGCTCTCGCGGTAGTTTCGCCATCTTCACATTTACCCAATATGGCGTTACGAGGCGTGAATGGACGACGAAGGTAAATGACACGTCCAGACATGATAATCTTGATAAGCTTGTCATATAAAAAGATCACAATATACCACGCTCATGATGCGCTTTACGCCGTTTCGCGGGCATCACATATACCAAATTTGGTATTAAGTGACGTGAATGGAGAACGAAGGTAAATGACATGTGCATACATGATAATTATGATATGCGTGTCTTGTAAAACATGACTTCATGCGACGCTTATAGCGCGCAAGCGACCGTTTTGCTAGCTCTACATATACCAATTTTGGTAGCTCGTGACGGTGAATAGACGACGAAGGTACACGACACGTCCAAACATAATAATCATTACATGAATGTCTTGTACGGCATAATTTACGTCCGCCTCCTAACGTTGTGTTGATTTTAAGGTGACATATCAACATTTCTCATTCGTTCTTCGCATATCATCGATTCCCACTGTACGCGGGATCTGTCTTTTTTTTTTTTGACGTGACAACTTTGGAATCCTTGCCTCTATCATTCCCTGGTGATCGCTGAAAGTGCAAGCTCTAGTCTCACGCCTGAAAATCACTTGCTGCTTTCTTCTTGGCCAGACTGAGGCGGTAGCTGTGCGGTGGTATCGCTAAGCGAGAATCTCGTTTTCGGTGGTATCGTTAAGCGAGAATATAATTTTCGAAGTACACTGCGTTCCATTCCTAACAACGAGGTACTCAAGTTGAACTGCTGCAAAACATTAAATTTCCCGAAAGTGTCACATTCCCCGCCGCGGTGGTCTACTGGCTAAGGTACTCGGCTGCTGACCCGCCGGTCACGGGTACGAATCCCAGCTGCGGCAGCTGCATTTCCGATAGAGGTGGAAATGTTGTAAGCCCATGTGATCAGATTTGGGTGCACGTTAAAGAACCCCACGTGGTCGAAATTTCCGGAGCTCTCAACTACAGCGTCTCTCATAATCATATGGTGGTTTTGGGACGTTAATCCCCACATATCAATCAATCAAAGTGTCGCATTCATTATTGGGAACCGACATAAGTCGCGCACGTTTCGGATTATGTGCCTTCTGAAAAGCCGATGGGACTCTGAGCCACTAGTACGTAAATGCAGCTTTAAAAACAGTAATTAAATGTTCCACCTGTTATATAAACTTTGTATTCGTCCTGCTACTCGCACCTTCAGCAGAAATTCGATCAGCATCCTCTCTGTTGAGGGAAACTCCCATGGACAAAAACGTCAATAGTGCAGTCTATACTGCATATCTCAAAATCATGGATTTTCACTCTTAACACACCCATTTGCGAAGTTTGCCCTTGACGATTACTCATTAACCTTATAAAAATCAACAGTCTCTTTCAAATCAGTCTATACTAACCTGTACCGCGGCAGGTGTTGAGGAATAAATAGTTTATAAGAAGTCTCTAGAGCTCCTTCTTTGTAGTCGCCCCACCATAGGGCAAGATCACCATAAAATGCGACATGTAGTTGTGCCATCAATAAATAAACGTGAACACCGCCTAGAAGCTATATAGAACACCATTCTACATCGCTTCATTAGAAATATTGTTACGGGGAAGACTTATTCACCGAGAGCTGGTCTTGCTAACGGCTTAGAGAGCGCACAGTCAAGCAGGCCAACGGGAGAAGCTCGAGAGTCAAACTTACAACAACCACGTTGTCGTCTTCTTCATTTGGGTGCCAATTCAGCTGTGTCGGGGCGACAGTTCCATACACGTATCATCACCCCGGCCCGTAAGGCACTGTCTCGGTGCCTGTTAAATGAGTGAGTCGGCGTTGTAGGGCTTGAGACGAGAAACGTGGACCTCTTCCGTTCTGGGTGCAGCAGCTGATGAGTTTGGGGTAGCGGCAATCTCGTAGGTCACAGGTGTGACCTGACGAATGACTCTTTAGGGCCCTGCGTATCGCAATAGTAGTTTCTCGCAGAGGCCAACACGTCGAGATGGGAGCCACAGGAGAACAAGAGATCCCACAGAAAAAAACGGCATCTCTATGTCGACGGTCATAAAGGGACTTCTGTGCTGTCTGCGACGACGATAACCGAGCGCGCGCTACCGCGCGTGCCGTGAGGGCACGGGTGATCGCATCCTGAGAGTACGAAGTGGAGGATGGGTGGTCTGATGAAAGTAGTGTGTTGAAGGGCAGTAAGGGATGACGTCCGAAGAGTAGATAAAAAGGGGAGTAGCTCGCTGTTTCATGACGCGACGAGTTATAAGCGAAGGTTACAAACGGAAGAGCTATGTCCCAATCAGTGTGTTCGCTAGATACGCACATGGCAAGCATGTCTGTCAATGTGCGGTTTAGGCACTCCGTAAGGCCCTTAGTCTGAGGGTGGTAAGATGTGGTGAAGTTGTGACGGGTAGCACAAGATCGATGTAGATCATCAACCACACGATATAGAAAGTAGCGACCACGGTCTGTGAACAGGTGAGACGGAGCGCCATGCTGGAGAATAATGTCGTACAGCAGGAAGTCGGCAACGTCGGTTGCGCAGCTGGTTGGTAGCGCTCGAGTGATTGCATACCGAGTGGCATAGTCTGTGGCCACGGCAATCCATATATTTCCAGTTGTAGAAGTAGGAAAGGGATCTAGCAAGTCCAACCTCACTCGATAAAATGGCTCGGCTGGAACTTCAATAGGTTTAAGAAGACCGGCAGGGGAAGTCGTAGGCTTCTTTCGGCCCTGGCAGAGGTCGCATGATGCAACGTAACGGCGAACAGAGCGGTAGAGGCCCTTCCAGAATACTCGTCGTCGAATGCGGTCGTAAGTTCTGGAGACTCCTAGATGTCCAGAAGTTGGAGCTTCGTAGAATTGTCGCAGAACATCCTTTCGCAGGTGATGCGGTACGACGAGTAAAAGTTGCGCGCCGTCGGGGTGTAAGTTGCGGCAGTACAAAACGTTGTCTTGAAGTAGGTATCTGCTAAGAGAAGGGTCAGCATAACGCGATTGAAGGTTGTCAATGATGGTGAGCAGCGATGGATCTCGGCGCTGTTCGTCGGCCACGTTCAGAAAGCCAGTGATGGCTCAAAACGCAGGCATCGGATTCCAAATCAGTGGAGCTAGGTGGATCAACGGGGTGCCGGGATAAGCAGTAAGCATCACTGTGCAGATTTCCAGATTTGTAAACAACCGAGAACGTGTACTCCTGTAATCGAAGTGCCCATCGGCCGAGTCTTCCTGTAGGTACGTCCTTAAGCGTCGACAGCGAGCAAAGCGCATGATGGTCCGTGATGACTGCGAACGGACGTCCGTATAAGTACGGACGGAATTTCGCAATAGCCCAAACGAGGGCTAAGCATTTCCGCTCAGTGATGGAATAATTTTGTTCCGCTTGCGACAAAAGGCGGCTAGCGCAGGCTATCACACGGTTGGTGCCATTCTGTATCTGAGCTAGTACAGCACCATTGCCATGGCCGCTTGCATCGGTTCGAAGCTCTGTTCGAGCCGCTGGATCAAAATGAGCCAGCACCGGTGGTGATGTGAGGGCGGTAATTAGCGACACGAAGGAATGTTCTTGGTCCCTTTCCCAAGTAAAGGCCACATTCTTTTTAGGAGATCCATGAGGGGCCTAGCAATATCCGCGAAGTTGAAGACAAAGCGGCAGAAGTATGAGCAGAGCCCAATAAAACTGCGAACGTCTTGTGAGGAGCGCGGAACCGGGAATTCTCGGACTGCACGGACTTTGTCAGGGTCGGGTTGAACACCAGTGGCGTCAACAAGGTGGCCGAGTAGTTTAATCTGCCGGCGTCCAAATGAGCATTTCGACGAATTCAGTTGGAGACCAGCGCAACGAAAAACGTCAAAAATTGCCGAGAGACGAGACAGGTGGCTTTCGAAGGAGGGCAAGAAAATGATTACATCTTCCAGATAGCAAAGGCAGGTCGACCATTTGAAACCGCGAAGAAGAGAGTCTATACGCTCAAAAGTAGCCGGGGCATTGCACAACCCAAAAGGCATGACCTTGAATTAGTAAAGGCCATCGGGTGTGATGAATGCTGTCTTCTCGCGGTCGCGGTCATCGACCGAAATTTGCCAGTATCCGCATCGAAGGTCGAGGGACGAGAAATAGTTGGCGCCGTGGAGGCAGTCGAGCGCATCATCCACTCAGGGTAAAGGATAAACGTCCTTCTTGGTGATCCAATTCAGGTGGCGATAGTCGACGCAAAAGCGCCAGGTGTTGTCCTTCTTTTTAACTAAGACCACAGGGGATGCCCAAGGACTCGATGAAGGCTCAATGACGTCTTTGCTCAGCATTTTCTCGACCTCCATATGTATAACTTGGCGCTCGGCATGTGACACGCGATAAGGGCGTTTGTGGAGTGGACTGGTGTCGCCGGTGTCGATGCGGTGGGTTACGGCACTTGCGCGGCCCAGGGGATGGTCGTCGACGTCAAAGATATCCAGGAAGGAAAATAGAACACCTTGAAGCGCTGCAACTTGGAAAGGTAAGAGGTCGCTGGATATCATTTTGTCGAGGAACGCCTTATATTGCGACGTGATGACAGGTTTTGCCATGGTCTTACTGTCAGGGGTAAAAGAACAAGTCGAACATTCATCAAGGGTGGAAAGATCGGCTAAAGTGATGGCTTGGGGAAGAACTTGGGTCGACGTAGAGAAGGTCAGAACTGGAAGTAGCACCGTGTTGTTTGAAACAACCACTATAGTATGTGGTAGTGCGATGTGGTGCGTAAGGGTCAAATCAATGAGGGGAGCCACCAGATAGTCTCCATCAGGAACGGACGGGAAGGACGACAGAGGAATGTGCATAGCAGCCTGGGGTGGTAGCCGTAGAGACTCCACGGATCGTAGCTGAGTGCGAATTGGAGGAGTGAAATCTGTAGACAAAGGCAATTCGAGCCGTAAGTTACCGGCAGAACAATCGACGAGGGCGGAGTGGGCGGTTAAGAAGTCTATTCCAAGGATGACGTCGTGTGGGCAAGCATCGAGGAGTGCGAATAGAACGGAAGTGTGGTGGCCTGCAAGAGTAACGTGGGCAGTGCACATACCAAGCACCGATGTTCGACTTCCGTTGGCAACTCGGATAGTAGAGAACATAGCCGGTGTGAGAACCTTTTTCAGGCGAGATCGAAGTGTAAAACTCATAACAAATACTTGGGCACCAGTGTCAATTAGAGCAGTGACGGCGTGGCCATCAACGAACACCCGAAGTAAATTGGGTCTTGAATTTGTAGCCGGTTGAGGGTTTTCGTTCCAAGTCGTCAACGCAGCGCCACCTCCAGGAGCTGCACTCGTCAGTTTCCCGGGTAATGGCCAGAATAAGCCGGTGACGGAGAACGGCGGCGTTGAGGGGAGCGGGACGGCCGACCCTGAGGTGACGGCGAGCGGCCATACCAGTTTCTTTGGGCGACGACGTCAGCGGAGAACGGTTCGGAGCGTGGAGATGAACGGCGAGCTGAAGGGTCCTGAATATGGTCATCCGGAAAACCGGGTTGCGAATAGTGTCCACGGTCCTGACGGCGGTCGACATTAGGAAAGCTTGGCCGGAAATACCACCTGTTGCGGCAATGGCGGGAGATGTGCCTAACTCGAGAGCAAGAAAAGCAGATGGATCGATCATCGTGCGTGCGCCACTCAGATGGATTTCGGTAGCGTGGTGAAAACCGAGGAGTCGCAGCTGCCGCAGTGACAAGTGGAGCAAAGTGGTGGTCAGCGTTGTGGACGGGAGTGCTCATGTGCTGCGGTATAAGTTTGGTGGGCTGGGGAACCTGGACGCCCAGGTTAGCAAACTCCTGACGTACGACGGCTTGAATAAGCGAGACTGTTGCCCAGTTGTCTTGCGCAGGGGGCTGATAGGAAGCGGGTGCCATGGCTTCCAGCTCCAGGCGAACAATCCTTGAGATATTGGCAGAAGGTGCAAGTGAACGGGGCGCTGCAGAATCCTCACAAGACCAAGTCGCAGCAGTGTTTGGTAGTCTCGTGATGTGTTGGGTTATTCGCCTGCTTTTAGCTTGTTCAAATCGTCGGCATTCAAATATGATAGAGTCGACAGTTGCGCAGTTCTTGCACATTAGTATGTTGAAAGCATCATCAGCAATGCTTTTCAACACGTTGCTGATCTTGTACGCCTCGGACATGTTTTTGTCAGTATTCCGACACAGTGCCAGTACGTCTTGAATGTACGTGACGTACGACTCCATCGATGATTGAACACGCGACACTAGTTCCTGCCTGGCTGCCATCTGACGAGCAACTGACCGACCGAACAAATCGCGAAGCTTTTGCTTGCATGTGTCCCAGCTGGTTAGTTCTTCTTTATGCGTCTCCCCAGGTGGTCAAAATTTCCGGAGCCCTCCACTACGGCGTCTCTCATAATCATCAGTGGTTTTGGGACGTTAAACCCCACATATCAATCAATCAATCTTTATGCGTCTCATACCAGGCGCGTGCCGTACCCCGTAGGTAGAATAGAATATTTGCCAGCATAAGCGTTTCGTCCCATCTGTAGTGCTTGCTGACGCACTCGAATAATGCGAGCCATTCTGTGCTGTCCGTCCCGGAAAACGTGCCAGGGTCGAAAAGATGGGGGGGAATCACAGGTAATGGAGCTGGCGTGGATGGCGAGGCCTGAGTGCCGGTTTCAGGCATCGCGGCTGGACAAAGCTGGCGTCCACTGCGGAGTTCCAGAGCCGGGTTGTGTGAAGACCCCGCACCTTCCACCAAAAGATGTTACGGTGAAGATTTATTCACTGAGAGCTGGTCTTGCTAACGGCTTAGAGGGCGCACAGTCAAGCAGGCCAACGGGAGAAGCTCGAGAGTCCAACCCACAACAACCACGTTGTCATCTTCTTCATTTGGGTGCCAATTCAGCTGTGTCGGGGTGACAGTTCCATACACGTATCATCATCTATGCCGTAAACAATTTTGCACAGTTGCATTGAAAGTGAGACACTCTGCATCTGCAGCTACCACCACTCCCGATTTCGACCACATCGCAAAAGACCAAAACACATACTAGCATTTTTCGGGCAGAGTCATACGCAATGTTAACTGTCATGAAATACAATGTCAGTCAGAAGATTTCGGCGTCAGCAGTGTTTACCCAGACCGCCAGTATCATATATACGTATATATATACCTTGCTGTTTGCGCACCGACAAACCGCACAAAACCCAAATTCTTATTAACCTCAGGGCGTAACGACACGTGGCATATAAATTATAGTTGTCATGCGTCATATTGACATAGAAGCAAAAAAAAACGCCAGGCCTGCCCGGTATCGGTGCAGCACTGTGACAGCAAAAGCTATAAGAGCGGCCTTTCGGAGCCTTTTCATAACACTCATTGACTAACTACTGCAAGCATACTTGCTTGGTACCCATTAGGGCATTAATAATAAACTTCTGGGTAGTAGACCGGCATTCGCTATGCTTTGTTTTGTCATTCTTCTGAGAAGCGTGGTATCCAAGCAAAACTTCCTAGGAATTTTGTGCCAATCGTCCATGCAGTGGCTCACGACGATGAGGACATATGGCTGAAGTGGGTGTGCGCTACAGTTAATAGGGAAACAAGAACAAGCTTTTCTAATGGGTTGGCGCATTAGACGGCCCACTCATCACGCTAATCGCATTGTGCGACGACTGGTTGTTCTTTCGCAGTTGTAAAACGCTTTATAAGTCGTATTAACGCGATTGCTTTCCCGACATCAAGCCTGTCTAAGGCAAGTTTGACAAGTCATAAGCATAGCTCAGTCGTACAATACTGGGCTGGCACCCAGTGGACCCAGGTTTGAGCCCCACTGAGGCATTAGTGCTAGGTCATGCCTGCCTAAGGCAAGTTTGACAACAAGTTACAAGTACCGACGTAACTCAGTGGTAGAATATTGTGCTGGCGCCCAGGGGACCCAGGTTCAAGCTCCACTGTGACATTGGTGCAAGGTTTTTTTTTCTAATCTCGCGCGATGTGGTTACGGTCACCGGCGGCGGCGGGGATGGCGGCGGACAACATGCAACTGCGCGTGACCCGAGTTATGATCTCATAACAGCTTTCATGATAAAAGTGGATGGTCTTGCAGATGTAGCCGCACGAAAAAGCAGCCTGAAGACATTACTGCTTCATACCAGAATATGGAAGCACTGCTCCACGGTAATTAGCTCTAATGAAACCTTGCAATCAATATTATTTTACAGACAGTCTCACATACCAAAAACATTTCTCTCCGGGCCTTTTCGCGATATGCAAAAAGAAGACGCGTTTCGCCCACTCCGCATAGGGCCCACGTACGGTACTCCCTCCAACCCTTTAGCTGGTGCGAGTGAACCTTCATTTGATGTTTGTGGGAACAGCCTGTCTGTTTTACACGTTGTCAATAAGTGACACCCCTTCATCCATAACTCATTTTTACATCTCACTTCAGTGCTCAATTTTATCGGCACCATACATAATTAAAAAAAAACCTCCACTTTTTAGGCAACCCTTCTGAAATATTTCTGTACCTGAAATATTTCTGTTCACTTTTACCTCAATTTGTCCTGCCTCCTCTATGGACTGGTCCACTTTGGACTAAGAAATGTTGTCTTGTGATGACGCCCCCACGCGACGTGACAGTGGCGTTATGACCAATTTAGGGGATTTTTTTTTGCTCCACTCGTGCTGACACTGCCAGCAATTATCGCATTTCCTGAGACATATAAGGCATTTTACTTAATATATATTGTTGTATTAGACTTAGCGTGCTGAATGTCGCATATGCTCGTCTTACAATTCGGAAAGAAGACAAATCACGGTTTCTTCCTAACAGATTTTGGAGCATGCGTATAGGCGTAAAGTGTGTGACAGGGACCTGCGAGGTGAGCGAAAAATGAAATCACCTTCTTGACATTCTTTGCGCTTTCGACCCCGCCTTGCTGGTCAAGCGAATAAAATACTCGGTGTCTGATTCGCAAGTCCCGACATTGAATTGCGATTGCGGCGGATGCATTTTCGATGGATTGATTGATTTATTTGTGGGGTTTAAAATCCCAAAACCACTATATAATTATGAGAGACGCCGTAGTGGAGGGCTCCGGAAATTTAGACCACCTGGGGTTCATTAACGTGCACCAAAATCTGAGCACACGGGGCTACAACATTTCCACCTCCATCAGAAATGCAGCCGCCGCAGCCGGGATTCAAACACGCGCCCTGCGGGTCAGCAGCCGAGTACCTTAGCCACTAGACCACCGCGGCAGGGCCATTTTTGATGGAGGCAAAAATGCTGTTAGCCCATGTGCTTAGATTTGAGCGCACGTTAACTACGGCGTCTCCCATGATTATATGGCAATTTTTTGACGTTAAGCCCCACATATATCAATCTGTGTTTCGGTGGGACACAAAGTGCACCTGTAAACTGAAAACAATTGCCTAAAAAATCATTATAAGGCGTAATTTGTTGGTACATTTACCACACAAACTCATATTAGGGCAAGCGAAAGAGCTAGTAAGGATAATGACGAAGAAGAGGGGCTCAGTTTAGTTAAAAAACTCTGACAGCGAAAGTTTCATGTTTTGCGAATTTTATCACAGTAATTTGTACTTTTGGTTCTGGTAATGCCGAAATTATATCATAAATACCCTCACGCATAATATGACTAAGGCTAGCGTCGTAAGTTCAGAGTTATATTGTGTTAGTGTTAAACTCCCGCCTAAATAGCATAAAAAGCTAGCGCCCCACAGCGGAGCAGCGCCTGAGACTATGTGCACTCAAGTGTGGCCGCTTGGGCTAGTTGGTATGACATGACGATAGCGCGAGAACAGAACGATGACAAGAGACAAGAAGGTGCTTGTGTCCTTCGTCTCCTTCTTGTCCCTGGCATCGTTCTGTTACCGCGCTATAACTATCATCGTGCGCTCAAGCTTCGTTAACGCTTTAACGCATTGTTTTCAAATTGCAGAACCACGGGCGGTAAGTGAAACTATGTGGGTACTTTGCGTGTGTCCCCCTCCGAAAAAAGAAAAGCATTTCTGGCATAAGAAACCTAAACCACCTAGAGAGCAGCCCGAGAACAGAGCGAGAGGGGGGACGAACAATGGTCCTCACCGGGTCCAAGTACGCCTATTGTGCGCGCCCCACAAATCTTCTCTGACCCCGGCAATGCGTTCTTGCCCACTGCAACGCCACAATGGTATCTCCTGTCTACTTGAAATCACAATGAATGTTGATTGGACCTGACGACTCATTTGAGCACGCACCCTTACTTTAAAACCAAACTAAATATTTTCTAGGCAACGCTCGCCACTAATAAATCGGTCAGAGGTGGTTCCGCATGCAGGACTTTCGAACAACACAAGCATCCAGAGTTTCAAAATTTGGTGTGAGGGGCCCTTTAATCTATGCATACAGTAATTTGAAACTTGTCCTTGAAATTCACCGGTCGCCTTCCAGATTTCATTTTTTTTGAAGAAAATCCGGTGTTTCTCAGAGCTCATTTCTCGTAAATTTCCTGCTCGCCGAAATTCGCTGTTTATTTTAATATTTTAGGATTTTGCATTGTGTTTTTTAACTTTTGTTGCCAATGAAAATGTGTTGCCTTTTTGCTGATAGTACTATTTCTCCATTCTGTCATATGTTCACACTTTCATTTCGCTGACCTTGTTAGTGTACGGCTGTTGATTTGAACAGCTGTGAACTCCCCAAAGCGTTCTTTTTTCTGTTTTTGGTAAGGGAAAGGGACATGAGCTAGTCAAGCTGCTTCTCAGCTTTTTCTCGCAGCTTCCCTCATCTTTTCGATGTAAGATAAAGGATTTATTATCATTAATAATATTCTCAATATTTTGAAATCTTAGATGTAAAACCTTAACACAAACACATGCGCACACACTAAGTGTATAGGAAATGTCTGGAAGGCTTAAATGCACTAACACATAAATACACGCACAAACACTGACGAAACACTTACGTTTATTTGTCTTTAACTTTATAGTTTGTTGTCAAAGGCGCAAGTATACACTTCGATGTTGTGGCCTCTTATAGAGGTGGGCTTCCTGCAACTGATGATTCTATAAGCAGTGAAAATGCCTTCTGAACGATGAAAATGTCTTGTTAAAATTCGTGTTCATCAGATAATTACGTACTGTGAAAATTTTTACCGGTGAGGGTTAACGGACTTTTGCGGGTTTACCCGAAAAGACGCAGCTCTGTAGTGTTAACCGAAAGAATGATTAGCAGAGGGAAGAAAGAATGAGAATGAGCGCAGGTCACAGTGGTATTGAATGACAAAAAAAAAAAACGAAAAGCGCAGCTTTACACTGGAGCTTCAATGCTGAAGATACAGAGAAGCTGATTGGTACATATGCAATCCTTAATTTTGCTGTTTTATTAAGTTTTGCATATTTTCTCTATTTTTATTTCTCCAGTTGTTTCTCCTTCACTCTGTTTTTGTGTCTTCTTTTCCCATTAATTTTGGTCTACTCATTTCTCTCTATTTTATTCTTTCTCGCTCCTTCATACCTTTGGCTATCAATATATTTCTCGGTAGTATACTCCTCTTTTCTGTCCTTTTCTTTGCCATTATGTCACTCTGTTTCTTTGATTTTCTCGCTCGATGTTTTGCTCTTTCTGCTTGTCTTTCTCTTTATCTCTCTTTCATTGTTTCTATGCTCAGCTTTACCCTAACTCTGCTCCTGCCCCTCACTGAGTCCCTTTCATGCCACCTTGATAATGCCACAATATCAATAAAAAGAAGGTTATGCTTTGCTCTCTCAGCATGTCTGGATGGCAAAGCGGTTATGACGCTCGCATTCCAAAGAAGGGCGCGTGCAATTGAAACCCACCTCGTGAATAAGTTTTTTTGTCCCCCCAAAATAAATCTTTATTTATGTCTATATCTTTTTCTTTCTATTTGCACTCGTTCTGTCGAAGACCCATCAGGTTATTACAGGTCACGCTACAGAATTAGTGAGTCAATAAACTTCAGTTTGGTACAGCAAAACACGATGAAACGCATACCTGGCTAATCCACGACGGCGCCATTTGAGCTTCCTTCAGTCTTCATAGATGGGACTTCGCAGGAGCATATCCCTCCTTTCCTTGGTTAACAACGTGCGAAGCAACCTGCACTCCCGAAGCTTGTGAAGCAATGTTACAACCTCGCCACAGGCCGCGCAAATCTATTAGTGTAAATGTTCGAGGCACTGATTTTTTGCTGGAATTTGTTTGCAGGAGCCTGAGATTGACGCATGTGTTCGGGGAGCTGGTTGGTTGGTCGTTCCTCAAAGTCTTGGAGCAACCCCCCATGGGGGAGCATCCATGAAACGGATGGTGCCTTACCTTCGAAATGAAATTCTTTTACCAGCCGAATACGTTTAGAGAGGGTTTTTTTAACAATAATTAAAGAACAGACTGGTAAAACACAGAATAAAACTAGAATAAATATGGCAAAAAAAAGAAAACCCAACCAGTTAATATGTTAGAAATACAGTGAATTCATGCCCAAGCCCAACATTCTATTCGCTTTGTTTCTCTTAGAAAATCGCATACGGCTTCGCAAACGTTCCTGTTGCTGAAGCCCTCAGTGGCTCCAAAGGCAAGGACCACAGGAGAGAATAAATTTAAGGCCAACCAAGAAATTCTTCAAACAGTCGTTTCCTTCAATATTTAGAAACCCTCCGTGTTAAAAGGAAATCATTCAGGAATTCACTCTCTCACTCTCATTGTAGTGGGGGCAGAAGGGAGACTGTGCCAGAGCAGACCTGTGTAGGTACAAAAATTGCCCCTCCCCCCCTTTTTTCGAAGGGAATTGTGAGGAAAAGCGAATGCATTTCTTGCTCTGGGAGTACATAGCGTAATAACTTTAATGGTGTAAATAATGACGTGGTGAGGATTTCTACCGTAACCATTTATTTACCCATTCATGAGCCAGCGAACCATCGAGAGTGAGGCACGTGCTTCGCTGCGAGCGGACGGGATAAGGGGGCGAAGAGAGAAGAGAGAGTGAACCACGAGAGAAGGAGCGCTGCACCATGGAGGAGGGCATAATTAATTCCTTCTTCCGTGCGCTGCACCTACCCTCACTTACCACAAACGCGGGACAGACCCAGAGGCATGGAGGAAGGAAAAATTCTTGAGGAGACCCTGAAGTTCAAGTGATCACCTGTAAGGGGCGGAAAAATCAACCACGGTGCATTACTGTTTCAAACACCCGCGGAGTGGATCTACTGACCCATGCAATATGCATCACATGGGCGCTGTTAAAAAGGTTTCTAGTACAGCTTACTTGAAGACGGCAGTGGGCTGTCTTCCGTATTACTGCGCTGCGCCGCCACGGGCCTCCCCGCATCGACAGATCGGGCGCCCGCCAAGGGCACTGCCGCCACTTTCTCCTGAAAACTTCTGTGGCGCTGTGTGAAATGCGTTCGCGCGACCCCGGGCGGTCGCTGGTTAAGCTGCTGCTCGGGGGAGGGGTGTTAAAACGTGGGGTTGGAAGTGGGGGACAGTCTCTACAGTGGGCACGGCGATACGGCAGGAGCAATGCTGCTAACATAGTCTACGCTGTTTTTTGTCCAGGCCTTTCTGCTCGTCCCCGACGTCGCATCATCGATTGCCAGCACATGCTCAGAGCTCAAAATGGGTGATAGCGTGGATGGCTCCGGCTTTCAGCGCTGTCCCCTGCCTCCGGATGAGACCGTTCTGCGCAGAATCACCAGCACTCTCTTGCCCTTCCCGTCATCAACGACGTCAAAAGATCTGCTTCTAAAAGAAAATCTGAAACGGTTCTTCGGCAGTGGGCACGGTGATACGGCAGGAGCAATGCTGCTAACAAAGTCTTCGCTGTTCTTTGTCCAGGTTGGTTCAAATTCATCTAGCATACGAAGTGACGATCGTACGTTATTGATTGTGCCATGCCCACGGACATGTGTTTTGATGGCGTATATTTAGTTGTTTGTGTGCTTGTAAACTAATTTTATGGGGCGATGTTGAGGAACCCGACCTACTGTCAAGGAAATGTTTAAGGAACTTCAAAGTGGCCAATTCGCAATACTTGGAGAACTTTCCTGTATAAGGAGTAGACTAGTAGTTACCGAAACACAGTAAATGCCCTCAGCAATCGCTGGAATGAGTTTGACAAAATGATGGCAGACATTCGTGACAAATCTTCGCAAATCGAAACTCTTCAGAACATTATTGTTTCACTTGAGCAAAGGCTAGACCAACAGTGTGAAAAAAATACCGATTTCGAGGACCGTAGTCTAAGATCTAACCTCGTCATTTATGGAATCCAGGAACAAAGCGGAGAGGATGAACAAATGATAAGAGAGAAGGTGATTTCGGATCTTTTTGGCAGAAAATTAGGACACAATTGCAAATCGGTGGCGATAATTCACCGTCTTGGAAGGAGTCACCAAAATAGGCCAGTCATTGTCTATTTGCAAGACTTCACAGAAAAGGAGACCATAAAGCGGAATGCAAGAAAATTGAAAGGCACTAATATATCGATTAGTAATGACTTCAGTTCTTCGACATGACATAAGCGACGGTTTCTGTGGCAGTCCGGGAAAGAACACAGAGCGAACGGCAAGAACGTGACTCTTATTCATGAGAAACTAAAAGTTGATGGCGTATTTTACATGTGGAATGAAGACAGAAACGATCGAGCAGTTCTTGCACCGAAGGCATTTACGCACGATAGCGCAGGGGCAAGGAGCAAATCCATGAAACTCAGCCAGAACACAAGGTCAAATGTTTGATGCAACCATGCATGCGTGAGGCCGAAATGTCTTAGAATACTTAATCTTAATGCTCGTAGCATAGTGAACAAAACAAATTAAATCGAGTGCCTCCTTCTTAGCCGCGATCCCCATACCACGATAATAAAGGAAACTTGGCTGCAAGACGGCGTGCCAGAAGAAGTACTAGTTGACAAATCGCACCACTATTTCCGTCATGATCGCACGTCACGGGAAGGTGGCGTTGCAGTCATCTTGAAAAACGCACTATCAGTTGCATTACTACCGCAAGTAGAAAATCATGAGTCTTTTTTTTTTAAGATAAACTGCTGGGGACATGCACTTACACTGTGTGCGGTCTACAGACCTCCGTCTTCGCCCCCTGAATTCTTGATGTCCTTATCAGAATACATGACGACGAACGTTTGCGGAACACTAATTATGGCTGAGAATTTTAATCTGCCAACAATCGATTGGGCTTTCAGCACTACGTTTCACTCGCTCGACAACACGTTACAAGATATAATGCTGACAAGTGACAAGTTGTTCATGAAACCACCCGTGAATCTGAAGGGGGCGGCGCAATTCTAGATCTTAAATTTTTCAGCGGAAGCATTGCTGAATATGGTGTTCGTGTAGAGGATAGTATATCAGACCATAAGTTAGTTCTTTTTTCTTGCACCCTAAATAACTGCGTGAAAACTCAGCCAAAAAGCAAAACTGTCAAAAACTTTCATTTGGCGAATGATGACACTATTCTCGACGAGCTGTGGAAACTAGCAGATAATTTACGCTACCATGATGGTATTACTTTGTGGAATCAGTTTAAAGCAACTGTTCAAAAGTGCATTGAAAATTGTTCCTGCGAGGCGCATCAAGTCAGATACACACAACCCCTGGGTTGATAGAAACATTATTCATTTGAAGCGCAAGCTTAAACGAGCAAAGAAAAAAAAAAGGTCACCACTAATGAAACGCTGCGTAAACTTCGAGAAGAATTACACCGTGTGCTGTCTTGCGCAAAAAACAAATATTTTGAGGTTACTTTGCCTACTTTTGTTAAAACAAATCCTCGAAAATTCTGGCGTTTTCTCGGCTCAAAATCTAAACGAATAGACAAAATAAAAGAAGTGGATGTGCGTATAGCGGAACCTAGTGGCATTGCTGACGTGTTGAATCAATACTTCCATTCTGTATTCTCTCCAGCCGAAAGCAGCGTCCAGTCATTCGGGCCATCAGATTTTGAGGATAACTTTATATCTGTAGAAGGTGTCTTTTCTCCCCTACTGAACCTATAAAGAAAGATCTTCAGGCGGCCCAGACAACATTCCCAATGCTTTTTTGCGCTGGTATGCCGAGCCTGTGTCAAACATTCTCACTGCGATTTTTCGTTCCTGTTTGAAGCAAGTCATCATTCCAGATTATTGGCGTATCGCCCGGGTACTGGCAGTTCACAAAAAAGGAGACCGCTTTAAAAAAGAAAACTATCGCCCGATATCCCTGACGTCTTCCTGTTGCAAAGTACTTGAACACATTCTCGTACATTCCATAACCGATTTTCTTGAACACAATAAGTTGCTATCTGATCACCAACATGGATTTCGTAAAAATCTTTCAACAATCACACAGCTTACTACCACTATTCACGAGGTTGCTTTAACCCTCGATTTGGCCGGTCAAATTGATTTAATCTTTTTGGATTTTAGAAAAGCCTTTGACTGTGTATGCCACGGTAAACTGCTAAACAAACTTCAAAGATTTGGCCTACCATCTTTTATTATAAACTGGATAAAACAGTACTTATCTAACCGATCTCAGTTTGTTGATGTTGATGGATACTCATCCACGCGCTTGCCAGTTACGTCTGGTGTGCCTCAGGAAAGCGTCTTGGACCAATTCGTTTTCTCATATATGTGAACGATATAACCGCGGCTGTGTGTCCTGATTGTTGATTGATTGTCCTGATTGTTGATATATGATTGTTGATATTGAATGTCCTGATTGTTGATATAACCGCGGCTGTGTGCCGATGATTGTTGATTGATTGATATGTGCGGTTTAACGTTCCAAAACCACCATTTGATTATGAGAGACGCCGTAGTGGAGGGCTCCGGAAATTTCGACCACCTGGGGTTCTTTAACGTGCACCCAAATCTGAGCACACGGGCACAGATGATTGTTTGATTTTCAAAAAGGTAACATGCAAAAATGATCAAATTTCTTTAAACTCTACTCTAGCGAAAATCCACGAATGGTGCACAACATGGTCAATGTCCCTGAATTCCGAGAAAACTGTACTGCTACGCATAAGCAATAAGAGACAACCTTTTTTATACACGTATAAAATTAATGCTGACACCGTCGCAGAAGCTATGGAGTACAAATATTTGGGATTGACGATCTCCAACAAACTCACATGGTCCACCCATATCGAAAACATCTGCACAGCAGCTACTCGCAAGCTTGGCCTACTTAGGCACAGACTGAAAAACGCGCCCCCCGATGCAAAGCTTCTCACCAAAAAAACTTTGCCTAGTTTTGCCTAAAGTTGAATGCGCTAGCGTAATCTGGGATCCCCACTACAAAAAAGACAAGCATAGGCTCGGGATGGTACAGAGGCGGGCAGTACACTTCATATTCAACAAGTATACGAGGACAAATTCACCATCATCTTTAATGCTGGCAAATAAGATTCCAACCTCAGAGCAGCGCAGGAAAATATCGACTTAAATTTTTATTTATGCTTTATCACAACAGACATATTGTGAATGCGCGTGCATTTATTCAGCCATTTTTGTCACGTACATCGAGAAACTGACATGCACAGAATCTACTTCCTTATCAAACGCGCACTAATCTTTTTAAGTATTCTTTTTTTTTTCGCGAACCATTTCTGATTGGAATTCGCTTGCTCAAAATATTGTTTCTTTGAAATCTGCAAGTGCATTTCAAAGTGCGCTACTTATCGATTTGGAAATGCAGTAAACCAGTGAATGTTCTTCGCTTTTTCACTACGTGTCTTATTGATGCATTGTTACTCAATACTTTGCAAATACTGCAATTTCGCACCCGACGTATTCCGGGAAGAGTTCTTTTTTGTTTACTTTTATACTTCTTATAGTGTGCGTCACTCTCCTAAAAACTCTAATATTTTTTTATCTTGACAGGCTGCACTGGTAATACTTTTAGATAAACCGCAAGATTGCTTTGTTTCCCTTTTCTGTGAGCTTGTGTGCCTTACGGCTCCATTTGTGCTTCTAAATTTGAAACTGTATATTTTCCCACCTGCATAGTCTTTTGTGAGCGCAGTATACTGTAAATAAATAAAAATAAATAAATAAATGACAAAAAGTAAAAATTATATATGTATATACGTAGAAGGGGTCAGGGGTCTTTAGCTTTATTATTATTTTTTTAACTTTAAGCTCGCCCAAGTAGTTTAAGCAGCTGTTTTTATTTGAGGGTGCCCAGCAGCAGGACAGTTCATGCCATTTGCTGGTTTGAAGGACCTTGGTCGGTACCACACGTGCTCCTTTGCTGCACTTGGATATGTTTCTCTGAAAGATCAGCACCTCTGTCTATCCGCAAATTGCAAAAGTATCAAAAACGGTCTCCTACTGCATCTGGCCGGCAAAGTTACACTTTTTACAGCCTCCGGTGGTCGTGCAAACAGAGCATGCGGCGGACGTGCAAAGAAATTTTAGGGCTAGTGTTTCTATGACAAGAAAAGTGGACCCATCTGACAGTGACCTAAGTGTCAAGCACGATAAAAAAACTAAAGAAACAAAAACAAGTAATAAAAGCACGAGAGCAGTGCCCGCAAAGCCATAATCATGCATTGGCTAAGGTAGAGAAATCATTCAGTACAACATTTGGAGATTGGCGTTTCATATTTCAACTTTTGGCTGATAACTACCTCAACCACTCATTTAGATGACGCAAAATTTGCATCGTGGGTGGCTTTGTGCGATTTTTTTTTTTTTGAATATTTGACGCTCCCTTTGATGCATATATGCGTAGATTCTTAGTTGCGCGTGAATTGATCGCTTTTGATCGAAGACACCGTAACGACGTATCTGTCTTCGGCTGTAGTGATAGATTTTGGAATTACATTGAATATTCCTTGCATATTTTTTTTTCATTTCTGTGGCCGAGAAGCAGATGCTTATTTATATTTGTTGCATCTGTTTATTCTTTGGCTACGAGTGACAATTTTTCCTGCATTTCTATTTTATATTGTAATATGGCTAGCATTTGCACATACATACATTACACGGTCGATTGTGCAAATAAAGTCAATTTGTCAGCACGATATGCTGTTGCGTGTTTTTTCGTGTCCTGTTCAATTCACCCCCTGCTCTATTTTTCTTTATGGTGTAGTAAAAATATGTGAATGCGTGTGATTTTTTACTAATCGTTACGTACTGATGATAACTATGCATAGGTATTTTTAACTAGATTCGTTAGTACCACATTTGCCTACGAGTCCAACCAGTCTTGATTACCTCGTATGATCTACATGTGTAATTAAAAAGCTTAAGATTACGATGTGGATACTTGTATAACAAACTCAAGTGATTCGACCCATGAGTGATTTACGAAAAATACATTCAGATAATTCCAAATGAACACGTTCATATGCGAGAAAAAAAAAGAATTTGCAAATGAGGTGTTGTTCCTATTTGCACAGTGGGGCTCGAAAAGCCGAAGTGAAGTTGCTGTTATCCCTACAGTGGACAAATATCATTGAACGTCGTATCGATGAGCAGATAAAAAAAATGAATGCTCTCAATTACACGCCCTGGTGCTGCAGTGGCTGTGTGGAGGAGCATTCATTAATTCCGTAGCCGCTTACAACATCACCCACCCTACGTAAATCAGTCACGATTGCAGTGGTTTATTTCACAACAACGAGAAAAGTTGCACACGCGGCATAGGTTTTCTTACGTGCTCAATAGCCGTGCGCAATAGGCACGCCTTTCAACTGGCCGGAGAGCTTCAAGTGACACCGCGATCGGCGACGACATGAAGTGTGTCACTCTCCGCCATTCAGTGAGCACACCACCCCTTTCTAGTACACTAAAGTTTCTAGCCACTATAGAAACCTTTCTTCCTTCGTGCTTTGTAGTATAGTGTACTAGAATATGGTATTCTAGTACACTAGCAACTAAAGACGCCGCCATTTACGCTATTGCTGAATGGATAGATATTATGATAAGGTTGTTTTCCTAAAATGGGGTAGCAGGTACCGCCACCTAGCCGTACTAGCTGGTGGATAAAAACGTAGATTTTTTTTTTTTAAGTAGTGAAGTTGAGGACGGGAACTTTGCCGTGAAAGGTATAATTTTCGCTCGTGCCTTGATTTTAGCCACCAATATGATAACCTCCTTCTAGTTATTTCTATCCGCCCAAAGTCTACTTTGCCCTCTCTGTCCCTAAACGCCAGTGCTTTGGAAAAATCTGCACCATCATCCTGAACTATAGGGTGAAGCGCTTTACAGAACATTATCAAATGTTCGGCAGTTTCCTCCTCCTCTCCACACGCAGTGCATATCGTGTCTACCCCTTCGTATTTGGCCCGATATGTGTTGGTTTGCAATACTCCCGCCCTGGTCTCAAACAGTAGTGAACCATCCCGAGTTGATTGATTGATTTGTGGGGTTTAACGTCCCAAAACCACCATATGATTATGAGAGACGCCGTAGTGGAGGGCTCCGGAAATTTCGACCACCTGGGGTTCTTTAACGTGCACCCAAATCTGAGCACACGGGCCTACAACATTTCCGCCTCCATCGGAAATGCAGGAACCATCCCGAGTAATATCAATAATTCTTTCCTTGGCAATTTCCTGCTTAGAAGTTCGATAGATCTCTAGTGCGGAGTTTTTAATCATGCCCATTCTCAACATTTTAGTCTCCGTTTCCTTCACCTTCGTATGAGACGATAGTTCTTTTTGGTTTGGCCCTCTGCTCTTTTCTAAGTATTTACCCGTCAATTTTCTGGTTCACTTCCTCCGTTTTTTATCGACATTCCTCATGTACACAGTAAATGTAGCTGAAAACCTTCGTAGCCCAACGCTCCTTCCCCATTTCTCTCAATCGCTTATCAAATGTCATGTTACTGCTAGCTTTTCTGCCCTCAAATAATGCACTTTTTTGAAGGGGCGGCCTTGTCTTGGCCTAGTGTCAATTGAAAATATTAAAATAAACAAACACTATAAATTTGTATATTTCCACACCTAAATTAAACAAAGTGCTGTTTATACCAAGTGTCTGTGCTTTGCCAAGTGCCGCGCCATATTTTTTTGTGAGAGTTTTTGTTCCCGATGACTTGTAGTTATCAGCAGCCTGTCGACATAATAACTTTCATTTCAAAATATGCGACGGCAATGGAGGAAGAAAGCTGGGCGGTGGCCAACGGCAGGTAACCGTTCATGATGCAATTGGATGGGTATCGCGCTGTTGCGTTTCGCTGTAAATGTTCCGAGCCACTGCGTCTGACACGCTGGCTTTTGTTCTGTTTATTTTGACACGTTCAAATGTTTTCGCGAAGTGCATTCAGCTGAAGTCAGGGCAATGAAGGGACCGTTCATGCTTTCCCCGCATGAACACCCATCTCAAGCCTGGGAATACATGAACCGCTGAGTAAACCTGTTGAGTCTGTTTTCTACCATTAACATTGTTTGTAAGCTGCTCGTGAAACCTTCAGACTTGTGGCATAATCATAAGTCACCGAAAAAACCTGTGTTCTGTCGAACGAGTTGGATTTGCTTGAAACTCCATTTGCTGTCGACGAGAAAATTTTGTAATTTTTCACAAACACATTGGGCCGGTTGACCAAGTTCCAAGGGTAATTTAGAGCCCGATTAGAGCTCTCTGCGTAAACTGTGTAATTTATTAGAAAGCTCTAAAGCTGCGGATCGCTCGAGATCGCTGCAGATCGCTGTGACTAGGCCAAACGCGTTTTCAACCACCCACACAACAAGTGACACGATCTGCCCTATTGACGTCGTCATATTCAGCTGATATGATTGGCTGTGGAACACGCAGCACAGGTATTTCTTTTCTAATGAGCAGAGAACAAAATTTGTACTTTTTAAAACACCTTACAAATTCTTTGCTTAAAAATTTTTTGCAAAGAAAGGCTTTGGGACTTCCGGCACACGGCGAACGTTGTCTGCTTGGATCCCACACGCTCCATGTTGACGTGAGCTGCGCAACGAGTGAGCGCAACGCGGTTGTTGTAACACCACAGAACACTTTACACTGGTGAATTCATGAATCACCCTTTCCTCGTTGTGAGCTGCCAGTCCGTTGATTAGCGACAAGTGAAGATGCGACACCGTGCGCCTGGGAAAGGCAGCCGGTGCACCGAGTGGCTGCAGCGCATCTGATTTCCCGTATCAGATCGGCGGAGGAATTTACGCGTATGCGGTCGCCACTTCAAGCTGGTAGACTACGAACGCAAAGACTGCGGACACGAACTGACCGTGATCCCCAGCTCGCCCAGCGTTCAAGATAACGAAGCAACGTAAACACATCCGGTCGTGCATCCTAGCTACTGCGCCGTGCACGGTTCCTCCGAACCTTTCCAACTGGTGGATGTGTTCAGGCCAGTATCTGTTTCTACGGTGCCGGACCTTTACCGAGTCGTGTCTACAACCTTCGCCCCGGGACAGGATCGTTTGCAGGACCGTACGGCCAAAGCACTTGACCAGGCGTCTAAGCTTGCTGCACCAGTTCAACCCGACGCGGGTGCGTCCGTCGCGGCTGCACTCCCCGTACTGGTACCACCTGTACCACAGGCAATGCCACTACCTGTTCCAGTTGATGCCCTATACGTGTCGTCACAAATGCCCGTGATGACGCAGCGGGGAATACTCGGTGCTCGAGTGAGAAGGTTCCCGAAGTTGCTTTCGCAGATGACGGTGGACGATGTCGCCTCGTACATCGCCCTACTTCCGGGGTGCGCCCGCTGCTCCGAAACATTACGCAGGCACCAGATTGATGGCAAGACTTTGCTGCGACTGCGCAAACACCGCCTCATCTTAAGAATGAAGATCGACCTTGCGCCGGCCCTCAAGATCGTCGCTGCCATAGACTGGCTCAGGCGTCAGGAGAAGAAATCGCCGCCTTCACCGAAGTGAATCAAACATTCCCACCTCATTTCCTTCCCTTCTTTTTCATTTCTCTCACAGCAAGTCCAACTGTCGAACGTTCTTCGTGGCAGTTTGTAACATGGCCACATTACCTTGGTTTTAGCGGTCCTGCGAGAATGGGGGGCTAATGGCGCTTTTCTTGCCACAAATAAACTGGTTTGTCCTCCTGAAGCCGTCTCTATAATACCGGCGTCACACGGGCACTTTCGATCGCGATCAGGCCCAATCCGGATCGAGACCGACGCGTTCTGCTTATCGACATATCTCATTATATTATAAGACTTTATTGGTTATAAAGAAGTAAAATATTATGGATATTCTTGACATACAGGGAATTAACATAACGTTTACAACGAATTTTCATATATAGGCCATCTCTGACTAACACCGGCGTCAAACGGGCCTTTTTGATCGCGATCAGGCCCGATCGGGATGGAGACCAACGCGATCTGCTCATCGACATAACACCGATATAACGCGTTATTGGTAATAAAGAAGTAAATCATGAATAGTCGTTGCATAGATACAGTGAAATGATTATACGTTTACTACAATATTTCATATATGAGATACATTGCGTCACATGCAAATTCTTCATAATGAAGGTTTAGTTGAGGCATTTTAACGATTGGGTTGGTGCATTGTGCGTTTCCGGACGTTATCCACTGGCGTTGCGATATGCAAAAAGAGGCCATTCGTTTAGCATCATAAAATGGCGGCTACCATACATACGTCTTACGTAGAATCGTCGAAAAAATTGTAAATCTCAAGAAAATTTTAACATCCGCTCCCTCTCCTCCTTAACTACGCCAGTGCACGCCCTCTTACAGCAGTAGCGTTCATCTCGCTGAAATTGCATGTTGCTATATCATCTCTGAAGCAAGATAATTATGTGACTAAATAGATGACTTGGCGTTGGTGAAATATGCCTTTGTGAATTGATCGCTTTTTTCTTGTTTCTCTTCTGTCGCTCGCTCTGCTGCGTCCTGCTCTCTCTCTCTTATCTTTCTGCATTTATTTCTCTAAAAAAGGAAACGCTTGTTCATTTCGCACGTCGTGTGAATACAGCTTTACGGTGCAACCACGGTGTCTGCAACGATCCCAGAGGCGGGATGGCGCACACGCACCACCAGCCGACCGCAGCCCCCTCGTGGTGAAGGTAGCGGCGGTGTTCGCGACGCGACTCGCGACACTCCCGTCGTTGCGTCGTCGGCACCGGTTGGCGAGGGCGGCGACGGGCAGCTCGCTGACCGGGTTGCCAGGGCCAAGCCGTGGCCGATCAGCAGGAGCAAAAAGACCAAAATGCAGCGTGTCCTGTTCGCCGACGTCGACGCGCTGACAGCGGAAGAAGTCGCCTCTCGAAAAGACCACCGTATCACCGTGCCACTCGAGCACCACCCCTGCCTCAGCCAGGCGGTAACGCCTGCAAAAGATAATGGTTGCTGAATTTAGGAAGGTCTTAAGAGTAATGCCAATAATATTATGCTTTTGCAAATATTTTTATGTTTCAGATATTCGAACGAACGTCACAGTACTCGATTGAATTCAAACTGGTGGAAATTTCGATGTAATTTAAATGAATGAATAGGTGTATATTAGACCATCCATAGCCCTCGATGAGTGTGATTTCGCGGCAGTGGAGGACTGCTAAACCGTGAAATCACCTAAAAAAAGTCCGTTCTGCCGCAATGCCTCACTTAAACGTTAAATGTACATATTACACTCCCATTGATTCATCGTTTTTCCTTTAATTTTAAGAACTTGTCATGCTGGCTTATATACTTTACGTATAGTAAGTTTTAAAACGTAACATGTTTTACAAGGTATCACTTGCTTTATACCGAAAGGGAAATCCCGCTACTATTCAAAGTTGTTTCCATTTTCGTTGAACCAAAAAGAATGGCATTTGAAGAGGCCTTGTTTCAAATAAGAATATATTGTGCAAATTAGTTCCGTCATGGCAAATATGTCTTTTTTATTATAATATGTGATACTCGAAGAATGAACGAATTCACTAATTGGCTTCGAGCCGGAAGTTCAATATTCGCTCAAACCTGATTATTAGAGTTTATCGGTCAAATAAGCCAAGATAACGTTCACTGGTAGCAAGTATTTATACCGCTAAATACACTTGAACCTCATTACAACGAACACTGATATAAGAAATGTCACTTGTGACGAACTCAGTGCGAGTTTACATTTATTCGCTGTATCACGAAACAGAAAACGCGAAAGCCACCCGTGATAGCAGCTGTAACGAATAAATGGCTCAAAAGGCTCAAAACTGTAAAGTTAGCGCAAAGAGCAATCATTGAAAGGGAGTTCACAACATTTTTATTGGTTGCAAAAAAATAGCGAAAGTTTTGATCACACGCAACAAAAAAATATAATAAAAGAAGGGGGTGTGCGTTGGATTGCTTGGCGAAAATAGGTGTCAGGCGACGAAGGAACTTTTAGAAGGGTTTATCATTAGTGAAAAGCGGGTCGGACTGTGTCGGTGACACATAAATTTTGCTATCATGGATCTGAGTTGTACTATTTTTAACACGGAGCTTTCCTGATAACATGTGGGAAGTCGCTCCACGTATCTGCGCATGCCAGGACCGTGCGAGTTTCAAAAGACCACTAAACAGCCTTTGAAGGTGTAATGAACGATCGCGCCGTTTTCTCCTTCTTAGGGTGTGGGTCTGTCCATCCTCCGGTGGTGTATGTAGCCACTGGTGGCGCATACCCGAAAGATTGGTCCTTAGATGGCTGCGCTCTTGTATATGATGAATACATGATGAAAATATGTGAGATGGCTGTATTGGAGTGTAAGAAGAGCCCCACCCGCGATGAACCATTTCTTTTCTTTATTAAATGTTGTTTCTCGTTTACCGTCGCTCCCAGGCGTCCATGATGAATCGCACGTTTTGCGGGTTGTAGTAGATGACCAGTGGGTGAGAGAAGAGGCGCTCCTTGCCCATGTAGAACTCGTGGTTCGGGTACCGGTGGAGCACCTCGGACGCGTGGTACAGCAGCGTGGTGCGGTCGCCGATGATGACCGCCTTGCCGGCCACCACCTGGTCGAGCGCGTGGTCCGACCCCAGGCGGTGGTACGGGACCAGCGAGCCGCGCTTCAGCTTGCGGTACACCTGCTTGTCGTGCATGTTCGGCGGCAGCTGCGTTAGACGCCGTTCGCGCGCCGTATGTTTTTGAGGACCAAACTTTTGTGGGTTAGCAAAGGGAGATATTGAGCTGGTTAGCTTTGCATGATTAAACTTGCTATTGGGGAAGTATAGAGAGTTGTATTTGCATTAAGCAATGGTAATGTAAATGTGAAGAAAGAAAAGTGGACGAAAGGATAACTTTTCATCGGCAGGATCCAGACCTGCGACCTTTGAATAGTGCGTGAATGTTCTACCACTGAGCTACAATGGCGGTCATCGCCCCGTCCACTTTATAGGGTATATTAGTGCATTTAAACGGGGTATCGTCAGTCAGCGCCAGCTCATGTTCTGGCAGACTTGATGCCTTGAGTTGGTATGCGGGGAAACATTGGTCAGCTGCCATCTCGTATTAAGATCACGTACTACATGACGCCAAACAGGCCAGAAAGAGTTTTCCACTATCACCCTATCCGCAACAGCTGGCGCTGATTGACATTTTCACGTTCGAATCCACATAAATGCCCTATAAAATGGACGGGGTATGACTGCCACCATAGCTCAGTGTTAGAGCATCGGACGCGTTACATGGTGCGGATTCGGACGCGTCGCATGTTCGTCGCAGGTTGGGATCTCTCCGGTGAACAGAGCTTTTAGTCCACTACTCTTTCTTAACAGTTACATTAGAATGACTTCTAATAACATCCCATATACTTTCCCTGGTATTGGGCTAGTTAGTTTTGCATGATCAAAATACTGGTTGCGCTTGCAGTGTCCACTTGGTGACGTGTGTCTTCCCTTAATTATTTGGTCCCATTAGGTGTAGCGTAATATTTTAATCCAGCCTTGTATGTCTCATCGAGTCGAATAATCTCGAAGTTTTGCGAGACCTGACAGTACATCACGGGGCCGCGAAATCAACGCGAACAACGATGAAAGGAAAAAGAGCTATAAGAAAAGACGGTTGAGGATCCCGTAATCCTCCATTTCATGTATGTTGAACGGCATATCATCGAAAGTTCCATGGCAACAACGCAAGCATGTCGTCAGATATGCCGTCACCCTGTGATGTCATCATTACTTTTCTCCACTCACTGCGAGCAGCAGCGGATAAGCCGGACCGCGAAGCATGTAGACGCGGACGTCTTCGCGGGCGGCCAGCTCCGCGGCCGAGTCGATCCGGTGTCTGCTCTTGTGGCGCACCGTGAGGCCTGCCTTCATCTTGCCGGTGAACATGCTGGAGAACACGAGCACGGCCAGCCACCAGGTGGCCACCACGACGCGGGATGACGACGGTCGGGGCAAGCCGTCGTTGACTGCGCGTCGAAATAAAGAAAGAGGCGCTACGTACGCAGCAACATCAATCATGACGGCGGTCGTGTTTTAACGGACTTGAAGAAAACGAAAGAAATTGGGCGCCTATGCACTAGTCGTGCGAAGACCGAGAATGATGATGATGATGATGATGATGATGATGATGATGATGATGATGATGATGATGACGATTGTTGTTGTTGTTGTGGTGGTGATGATGATGATGATGATGATGATGCTTATTATGATGATGATGGTCTAACTGCATGGCTCACACCGCCTCTCAAACGTGTAGTGGTTAAGACCGAGAAAGGGCTGCAACTGGTGGCGTTGTCCTCATTCTCAACTCCATCACCCACCGTTTCTCAAACAGCTTTAGGCTCACCACCACGGTAGTCTAGCGGCTAAAAGGCACTCGGCTGCTGACCCGTAAGTCTCGGGATCCAGTCCCGGCTGCGCCTGCCGCATTTTCGATGGAAGCGAAAATTTTAGAGGACAGTGTGCTTAGATTTAAGTGTGTTATTGAAGAACCCCAGGTGGTCGAAATTTCCCGGTGCTTTCCACTACGGCTTCTATCATAATGATATGGTGGGTATGGGACGTCAAAGATGAACGATTATTATTATTATTACTATTAATATTATAAACTATAAGAGGCTTTGCTTTAGGCTTCACCCTTTCACCACCTCCTTTCCCCTGCTCTCCCCATCATTTCTTTCCCCAACCCTCGATGTGATGCGATATAAGGCTATATTAGCAAGCACTGTAGAAGGCAATGCTTCTTTGTCTATTTTTTCTTTCTCATTTTCTGTGTCTGTTTCTTTGCCCCGCCACAGTGGTCTAGGGGCTAAAATACTCGGCTGCTGACCCGCAGGTCACGGGATCAAATCCCGGCTGTGGCGGCTGCATTTCTGATGGACGCGGAAATGTTGTAGGCCCATGGACTCAGATTTGGGTGCACGTTAAAGAACCCCAGGTGGTCAAAATTTCCGGAGCCCTCTACTAAGGCGTCTCTCGTAATCATATGGTGGTTCTCGGACGTCAAACCCCACAAATCAATCAATGCGTATGTTTATTTTCGTTTAATTCTTTCATTCCCTTCCTCCGTTACCCCCTTTCTCTCTCTCTAGTTTTATATCTTTCTATCTCGTTCTCTCTCCCGTTTATTTTTCTCCATTTTTTTCTAGTTCTCTATTCTTCTCTTTTCCCCATCTCTATCTCTCTGCATTCGTTCTCTCGCCCATCGGACTTATTGCCTCCTGGGCCTATTGGTCTGGCGGCCGGACCAATAGGCGCCTGTTTCTTGGGAGCAAAGCAGCAGAGAAAGAGGACGAAGAGAGGGCGGGCCGGTTCGTAGTGATTAGAGTTTTAAGGCCATGCCCCACGGCACAACAAAAAGCTCATCATCTCCGAGGTGAAAATGACGCCGGCCTTCAAGTTTGCATACAGTTGAAGCTAGTTATGCCGAAGACAGGTACAGCGAATCTTCGGCTATGGCGAACTAAGAATTTTTGTCGATGACGCTTTATTAGAATGACGTTTTTGATGACGAAACTTAAAACAACCGCATTACCACGATGTCGGGTGTAAGGAAGAAATATTCGGTTTGTGTGAGGGTCAAAACCTTCGAGGTTGCATGGTAAGCAAGACAATTATGTGAAGACAATCTAATAGCAGAGATATCTTCCGTGTGGCTGCGACATTATAATGCGGTTGGAACTCTGTTCCCGTACTTTCGTTAAAAAAGTGAATGGAGGCCTGTTTTGTCAAGCAAATTTTGTTCTGTTGCGATTTTACCTTCTCGTATTTCGTTCTGTTAAGTTGGAAATGCTAAAAGGAACCTGTATCGCATTATTTTCATTATGGTGTGTTAAAGCCTACAATAATTTGTTTTTGATATATGAGTTAGGCCCCAGCCAGATTGCCTACCTGTTAGTGCTGATGTTTGGGTCTACTTTTACTACGAATATTGCATATAACGCAGTAACGTGTAATACCCATGGTCCCGCCGTAGTGATCTAGCAACTAAGGTACTCGGCTGCTGACCCGCAGGTCGCAGAATTGAACTTCGACGGAGGCGAAAATGCTGTAGGCCCGTGTGCTCAGATTTGGGTGCATGTTAAGGAACCCCAGGTGGTCGAAATCTCCGCAGCCCTCCACTACGGCGTCGTTTCACAACCATTGGGTAGTTTTGGAACATTAAACCCCACATATCAATCAATATGATCCCCGTGGTACTTCACGAAACTTGGCTCGACCACAATTTGCGGGTTCCTTTTCCATCTGACGATTTTCCAAAATAATGGTGAAAATGCTTCGAAATCACCAATACACGTAGCAACATTTACTTTGCGTGCTTGTCGCTTGATGAGCGGAATCTCACATTACGGCCACGACGAACCATGCCCTATACTTCATGTGAGCTGAGCAAAGAAAGAATCAAGAGGGAAGTCTTCGCTGATTGGTTGCACGTATACCTTGAAGACACGTGCTCCGTGTGAGGTTCAGTATATTTTCCACCAGCCTGGAGGCGAAAACTTGCGATGAACCGGGTGCCAGAGACATGATCAGGCCGAGTACAAGAAGGCTGACGCCCAGCGCTATCCAGACCTGCAAAGACGAAGAAAATGGAGGTCTCGTACACGTAATCAAAGCGTCCGTGTTGACGCTTGCGCAATTCAAGATAGATCAATTATCGATTAGAAAGCATTTTCTGTGTGTGCAATATTATGAGGACAAATTTGGCGAGTCCGTATAACCGTTAATTTTCACGTAAAGCGTGATTGGACAAGGACGAATTAAAGAGCAGCGCGTAATATCACAGTTCCCTTCAGGCAAGCGGATTCGTCGCAACACCCCCCACCCCTCTTAAATAACTAAGAGGGGGTAGTGGGGGGGGCGGTTTTCCTTACTTCCTCCTCGTGCCTAGGAACATACACAGAGTTTGTGCTGAGTTCGTTCCTTGTCTGCGCTCTGTTTTTAAATTATGTTTTACCAATAAACGCGACATCCCGCAGTCAAAAAAAAGACGGGCGCCGACTGGCAAATGAAACATATTGTCACGGTTATTAGCCGTAAACACAAAAGGACGAAGAAGCCAGCATCACGAGTGGCAGTCTCTGGCGTTTTTCGAGGAAGACGATGTTGCGCGTCTGCTCTTGCGCTTTGTTTTTGTATGTTACCACCTTTGTGGGTAAGCGCCATCCATCAGAGGTCATCAGCATCAGCATCAGTATGTGAATAGAGCCTTGCTTTTAATGTCGAAAGGAAGCCTTGTGTCCTGTTCTTTGCACGTTGCGACGCTGGTGGAGGTGCTGGGCATCTGCGCGACTGATGCTCCGGACTCCTTCGCGGTACGGCACTTCAAGTCCGACACCGGAACCCATTCCTTTAATGGATACCCCTGTCCACCGCTACAGTCGCCGACAGCGAGGCCTTAGTCCTGACGTGATTCCCCTGGAACTTTCCCAGCAAAGCACTCCGCCTGGAGAAATGGCAACTGCAGGTGCTTCCCAGCTGACTCTTGAGCAGCCTCAGATTCCGGAGACAATCTATGGTGAGGCGTATGAAGACGACGAGGTTAGCCCAGTATAAGCGAGCTGCTAAGGCAAACCACTGGACCACCGAGCTAAAGCTTTCACGCGCCTACTTTGCTTTAGCGGACAGTGCTCGTACGTGGTATGAGAACCACGAGGCAACGCTTTCTTCATGGGATGAATTTCGGCAGCAAATTATCAGCACCTTCGCCAACAACGACCGCCGTGACTTTGCTCAGCAACTCATCGAGTCTTGGGTCCAGAAACCGAATGAGAATGTCGCCATGTTTGCGGAGGACATGACGCGCCTATTTGTACGGGCTGACCCTGATATGCCTGAAGCCAAGAAACTCCGTCATTTGATGCGAGGCGTCAAAGAATAGCTGTTTGCCGGCCTTCTCCGCAATCCACCGACGACCGTTGCGGAATTCGTCAAAGAGGCTACACCTATCGAGTGCGCACTGCAGCAACGGTGTCGCTATTACGACCGACCAAACGGTGCCTCAATCAACGTCTCTGCTCTGACGGCCGGCTGTGATGGTTCTCTGCGTGAGCTTATTCGCCAGGTTGTTCGTGAGGAAATATCCGCAGCTTCCTTGTGACTCCGCAAGAACGGGCGATGGCTTCAGTTGGAGAAGTTGTGCGGCAGGAAATCAGGCAAGCATTTTCACAGCCAAAATCACTACCAGCCCAGCGATCTATTAACTATGCGGTAGCCACCCGTCGTCCATCGCCAATGTCGCACAACTTGTCTGCACTGGCTCATTCTTACAACGCGCCGACGGCACCAGTCTGTAACCCGCCGCCGCCGCCGCCACCACCAACTTCGACGACGCCGCAATATAACGCGCCTATCGAAACTCCGTTTTACCCAACTTTCTACCCTGCGCCGACACCTGCAACTTGGTTGCCGAGGGTGCCTACCAGTCGACCATTCGTTCGCAAGACGGATCTGTGGCGCACCGTCGACCGCCGTCCACTGTGTTTCAATTGCGGAGAAGCTGGACATGTTTACCGCGTCTGTCCATATCGTGAACAAAGATGCCCGATTTAGGCGCCGAGTTTTTCACGGCCTCATTTCGACACCCGACGTGACAGCGCGCACCCGCGAGGACAGCCATCCGCTCTGTATCGTCGATACTGCTCTCCGTCACCCTCGCCGAGCTCGTCGCCGAACCGTCGTAGTTACGCCGACGCTGTCCGGGGCAGGTCCCCAAGCCCTCATCGGGGAAACTAATAGCTGCGACCTTTGGAGGGAAGATTGCCACTCGTCGAGATGCTGCAATACCTCCAGTACCAGTACGATACGACGATACGATGAACGATGCAACGCCGCCGACCCCGCAGGAAATCGTAAGCGCCGACCTAGCTGTTTACATAGACGGACGCCCTGTGACAGCGCTAGTAGACACTAGCGCAGATTTCTCTATCATGGGCAGAAAGCTTGCCGATTGGCTTAAAAAAGTTAAAACGTCATGAACGGGGCCTAGCATAAGAACCGCGGGGGCCCAATTGATGACGCCGATTGGAAAGTGCACTGCCAGAATTAGTATCGGTGATTCAGCTTTCGTTGCCACGTTCGTGATTTTGTCCGAGTGCTGCAAAGACCTGATATTGGATATGGACTTCCTTTGTGAATACGGCGCCATTATAGACATTCCAGACAGGTCAGTTACATTTCGTTGGCTCCGGATCAAATTTCAGATATGAGATGTAACGACCAGCGGCGTAAACGTCTGCGCGTCTTCGAAGATCGCGTGACCCTTCCATCTTGTTCAAGTGCCCTCGTAGCTGTAACATGCAACCACCCAGGTAACTTCGACCACATCACTGAGCAAATTCCAGTATTGCTATTCAGCCATGGCCTATCTGTTGCAAAAGCCGTCGTTAGCATCAATTGCAGACGCACGCACGTTCTGGTTACGAACTTCAGTACTGAGCGACGACATCTTGCAGGAGGTATGGCAGTCGCGTACGTCGAGGAGCTCATTGAGGTTGCAGGCTGCTTGACTGTGGAGACAGCCGATGTCACCTGGTCAGCCCCTCTACCCGTCGACGTTGGCTTAAGTTTACTGCCCCCGCAGAAGCAAAACCTTCTGAAGTTTATTAATGAGTTTCAGGACTGTTTTTCTTCGACGTCCAGAGTTCGTCAAACGCCGTTGACGAAACATCGCATAATTACGGATGAAACGGCTAGACCCATACGGCAGAACTCATACCGAGTAGCTCCGCGGGAGCGTGAGGCCATAGAAAGTCAGGTGCGAAAGATGCTTCAGGATGACGTTATTCAGCCGTCAAAAAGTCCTTGGGCATCACCGGTAGTATTGGTCAAGGAAAAAGATGTCACTTTACGTTTCTGCGTTGATTACCGCAAGCTCAATCAGGTTACGAAAAAGGACGTTTACCCGCTGCCTCGTATATACGATTCTCTCGATCGACTACGCTATGCCCGGTATTTCTCTTCGATGGATTTACGGAGCGGATATTGGCAAATAGAAGTTGATGAAAGAGATCGAGAAAAAACAGCATTCGTGACACCCGATGGTCTTTATGAGTTTAAAGTTCTCCCGTTCGGCTAGTGCTCAGCACCGGCAACGTTTGAGCGGCTCATGGACACAGTCCTGTCAGGTCTAAAGTGGCAAACGTGCCTGGTATATTCGGACGATGTAATTGTATTTTCAGCGACATTTGACGAGCACTTGAAGCGACTACACGCGGCATTTCAAGCGATACGATCAGCCGGACTATCACTCAAGCCAGAAAAATGTCACTTTGGCTTCGAGGAGCTCTTTTTCTTGAGACACCTTGTCAGCAGTGAAGGTGTACGGCCTGACCCAGACAAAATAGCCGCTGTTGCAAGTTTTACTACGTCATCAGACAAGAAGGCAGTGCGGCGATTTTTAGGCCTGTGCGCCTATTACCGACGCTTCATTGAGAATTTTTTGCGTATTGCATCACCTTTAACACAACTCACCCGAGAAGACGTCACGTTTGTGTGGGTTGAAGAGCAGCAGGAAGCGTTCAACGAGCAGCGAGAATGTCTTCGAAGCCCACCAGTTCTCGGTCATTTCGACTATGACGCTCCGACAGTGGTTCGCACCGACGTCAGCAATGTCGGCTTAGGCGCTGTGCTTGTTCAGTGGCAAGATGGCGCTGAACGAGTAATTGCTTATGCAAGTCGGACTCTCTCCCGTACATAGGAGAATTACTCTATCACTGAAAAAGAGTGTCTTGCGGTGATGTGGGCGGTCATAAAGTTTTGTCCATATTTGTATGACCACCCGTTTAAGGTCATCAGCGATCACCACTCGCTTTGCTGGTTGACGAACATAAAGGACCCGTCAGGACGAATGGCGCGCTGGAGTCTCAAGCTTCAAGAATTCGGTATGGCTATAGTTTATAAATCCGGAATCACCATCGCATCTTGTTTGGTGTGGTTTTCACGTGGTCATGCGAGCATCACCGCCTGCAGCATGACGCCAGAACCACTACTTCTGCCAGAGGGGACCACTGGTGCCAGCATTACTGAAGAAGCCCCGGTTTGCGTCGTCATTGGTTCATCTGCTTCGCCATTCTTAAAGTGTATGGCAGCTGAAGATCCATCTCCTGCCTTCAAGGCCACTTTGTGGGAACATCTCAACCCATCGCAAACTGATGCCTTGCTAGCGTTATTAATGAAGCTCAAAACTTTCTTTGACGTTTGTTCCGAAGGTCTGGGTCAAACAACAGTGGCCGCTCATCGTATCGACACCGACGAATCTCGTGTCATTCGCCGCCGCCCTTACCGTGTGTCGGCTTCTGAACGCAAGCTTATAGAAGAACAAGTCAACGACATACTCGCGGGCAACGTCATCAGGCCTTCGACAAGCGCATAGTCTTCTCCTGTCGTACTAGTAAAAAAAGGATGGCTCGGTATGGTGTTGCATTGATTATAGATACGTCAACACAATTACTCGTAAGGACGTCTACCCAATGCCTCGCATTGACGATGCTCTTGCTACTTTACAAGGGGCCGAGTACTTTTCAAGTTTTGACTTGCGCTCTGGTTATTGGCAGATTCCAATGCACGAGTCTGATAAAGAAAAGACTGCGTTTGCTACGCCAGATGGGCTCTTTGAATTCAATGTGATGCCTTTCGGCCTATGCAACGCCCCAGCCACATTTGAAAGAATGATAGACACGGTACTGCGGTGATTAAAATGGAAGACGTGCCTTTGTTACCTGGACGACATTGTCATCTTTTCGTCCAGCTTCTCACAGAACCACGAACGGCTAGATGAAGTCCTCACATGTTTAGCTAAGGCCGGTCTCCAGCTCAACACTAAGAAGTGTCGATTTGCCAGTCACAGCATCAAGGTGTTAGGTCACGTCGTCAGTAAACATGGCGTTGAGCCCGATCCCGACAAGGTTGTCGCGGTACTGCACTTTCCTACAACAACCACACCCAAAGACCTCCACAGCTTTCTTGGCTTGGCGTCGTATTTCCGCCGCTTTGTGCGTTATTTCGCTACTATTGCGGCTCCTCTGTACAAACTTCTGACCACAAGCGCACCCTTTGTCTGGTCGGATGACTGCGAAGCCGCTTATCACACCCTCAAGCGATGCCTCACATCACGGCCAGTGCTTCGCTATTTCGACCCTGCAGCCTCTATTCTGCTACACACTGACGCAAGTGGACTTGGCATCGGTGCTGTGCTTCTTCAGCGGAACCACGCTTTCGAAGAACAAGTCGTGGCCTACGCGAGCCGTAACCTTTCACCTGCTGATCGAAATCACAGCATCACTGACCAAGAATGTCTCGCTATCGTGTGGTCCATACTAACGTTTCGTCCTTACTTACACGGCCGGCATTTCACAATAGTGACTGACCATCATGCTTTGTGTTGGTTATCGTCTCTCAAAAATTTATCGGGACTCCTTGGCAGTTGGGTACTACGATTGCAAGAGTACGACTACAGCGTCACATATAGGTCTGGTCGACAGCACCAAGATGCCGACGCTTTGTCACGTTGCCCGCTCTCACAAAGCGCCGAACAGTCTCCTTCCATCTGTTCGTCACCGCCCACCTAAATGACCAAGCAGACAGCTGCTAGTTCGAAAGAGTTCATTGCCTTGGCGGAACTTCTTTCGTCTACAGATCTCGCCTCGCTCCAACATGCCGATACCTACTGCCGCGCAATCATCGATCTGCTCACTGGCTTATCGCGTGCTCCAAACAGCCGCCTGAGACGACAACTTGCCTGTTTCAAGCTTCAAGACGGAACATTATGTCGGCAAATTCACCATCTTCTCGGTAACCAATGGGTTTCCGTCATTCCTCGCTCACTTCGTCTGGAAGTCTTACAGGCGTTTCATGACGACGCGACAGCTGGCCACTTAGGGTTCCACTCAAACCATATATTCGGCGTTCCAACCCTTTCTAACTTGCTGCCCTCTTTCGCGAAGGGGGAAATAGTGTGAGCGCTGACTATGTATTTCATCTTCATCAGCATCACAAAACCATTGTAGTGATCATCATCATATGTCACGTGGGCTGGGTTTTTTTGGCTCGTGCACCTGGATTAAAAAATGTAACCTGGTTACCGGACGTGGTCTCATAATATATATATATATATATATATATATATATATATATATATATATATATATATATATATATATATATATATATATATATATATATATATATATATATATATATATATTGCCACTTGGCCGCTAGTTACGGCGAGCGTAAGCCATGGCGAGAATGGAAGACGACGTTCTGGCGCAGTGCCTGCTCTGGCTAGTTGTTGATTATTGAAGCTGCCGTCTTGCCAGTTTTTGGTGCGTCTCCCCGCCGGCTCAGTTCTCCCTAGTTGAAGACCTTTTGTAGCACGTGAGACCTTGTGGAGGTGCTGGGTCACCCCCAGCCGATGTTCCAAACGCCTCCAGGTAGCCCTGTACCTGCTGTGACAACACCTGTCCACCGCTCAAGCCGAAAACTCCGAGGACTACCTCCAGAGCGTGGATCTCTTCCCGAGATGAAGTCTGTCACACCCCCGAACGCCACGGAAGGCGCTGCAGCCTCCAACGCACAGGAAAGTGCTGCAGCCACGCATCATACGCTGTGGAAGTCACATGTGCCGAAGATGTTCCACGGTTCCCTCTTGGAGGATGTCGAAGACTGGCTGGCCCAGTTCGAACGGGTTTCGAATTACAATGGTTGGACCGACTTCGACAAAATGAGAAACGTGTATTTCAGCTTGGAGGACGGCGCTCGTACTTGGTACGAAAACCATGAGCCTTTTCCTTCGTGGAGCGTCTTTCGTTGATACCTGCTGACATGTTGGGCCAATCACGATCGCCGCGAACGAGTCGAGCGAGCGATTCAGTCGCACCTCCAAATGCAAATGAAAGCGTCATGATGTACGTCGAGGACATGACGAGCCTCTTTCATCGAGCTGAACCCGACATAGCCGAAGAAAAGGTCCGTCATTTAATGCGAGGAGTGAAGGAGCCGCTTTTTGCTGGCCTCGTTTGCTGTCCCCCAAAGACCGTGGCGGAATTTTTGACCAAAGCCACAACCATGGCGCAAGTTCTGCAGCAGCGCTCTACTGTGTACGACCAGCAAGTGAGTGCCGCTTCGTCAAAAGGTCGGATCGGAGGTGCGGTAAGCCACATCAACATCGGGTCTCTTTTCGATCTCATTTGATCGGTGGTGCGCGACGAACAACAAAATATTCAGTGCCAGTTCCAACATACTGCGTGGTCTATTTGCAGCCTTGTCAGAAACGAAGTACAACAGGCTCTCCAAGTGCCGTCCTCCAGCTATGTCCCGCCTGTCCCGGCGGAGCCACATCGTGCATCATACGCAGAAGCTGTCAGCCGATATATTCCTGCTTCACCGCGCTTCGTTAATCCCATGCCTCAGGATGCACTTCCTTCGCTGCAGCCAATTCAGCACTTAGAAAATCGACAGCCGCTTCCCAGAAAATCTGATGTATTGCGCGCACCGGATAAACGACCACTATGTTACCACTGTTGTGAAGCTGGACATGTGTACCGGGAATGTCCCTATCGTCACCTCGGACTACAGGGTTTTGCCGTTGACGCACCACGGCGCAGATTTATTGAAAGACCGAGAGCTATTGAAGATTACCTCTCACAGCAGCGCATGCCACTTCGGCAGCAGTCGCGGTCCCCATCCCTAAGGCAATCTTATCCAAATTTTCAGAGCCTCCCAGGAGCGGCGCCAGCGCGCTCGCCAAGTCCTAGGTGGGAAAAGTAATGACAGCAACCTTCTGGAGCGAGGCCGCTGACTCTCGACACAAGCAAAGCCTCCCACCAACACAAGCACGGACACGGAGCGATTCCCCGACGACAACGACGAAAGCTAGAAGCAGATTTTCTCTGGATATACATGTTGTAGTCGACGGTCACCACGACGTTAGTGCATTATTGGACACAGGTGCGGACTACTCTATCATAAGCGGGAAACTAGAAGCGCACATAAAGAAAGTTGGAACGCCTTGGTACGAAGCACAAATTCGTACTGCCGGCGGGCACGTAGTCACCCCAATCGGCATGTGCACTATCAGAGTGAGCATTCGGGGACGTACGTATCTCGCAGTTGCCTCGTACTTCATGACTGTTTCTGAGACCTAATCCTCGAAGTCGACTTTTTGCGAGAGCATGGCGCTATTATCGATCTTCGAGAGCGTACCGTGACATTTTCGACAGCTGGATCCTCCGACAAACCTGACGACATCCGTTACAGCACGCATCGTGTTTCTGCTGACAGCATCACGTTGCCTCCGCATTCAAGCGTCCTAGTTGATGTGGTGTCTGACAAGTTACCAGATGGTGAAGTTGTCGCCGAAAGCAACTTGACGCTTTTCTTCACGCTAGGTGTCTGCGCTGCACGCAGCCTCGTCACGCTTTATGACGGACACTCTGCCCTACTTGTGATTAATTTCAGTAACGAACAAAAAAGATCATTGGTTTAAAATGTTGTTCTTGCTGTTAACATGTTTGGCCCAATTTATTATTCAGTGGTGAATTCTTGTGATGTGCATCTTAATGGGGCTGTCTTAGAGTTCTTTCTTTTGCAGAGAAATCAAAGGTTACTCTCTACATAATGCAAATGAATAGCCAACTATAATGCATAGACTACACAAGCCATCATCTATGACACGGCAAAGAAGAAATATTCATCAGACAGGCAAAGCGTTTAAGATGCGTCTGTAGAGACAACGATCACTATGCTCACCAATTAAGCAAGCCAAAGGAGACATTTGACGAAATTACCTGCACAACACTCTGAACAAAATCCAAAATGAAGCTTGAAATGAGGAAATCATCATTAGCTCAACATGTACCATAGCACAGCCTAACCAGCCGCTAGCTTTTGCAAATAAATACCGAAATGCATTTCCAAACCTAAATAATATCTTTCGCAAGTATTACCCAACATTAACTAGCAACGAGCCGCTTCAGAAAATGTTCCCCGACATGTTAGTGCATGCAAATATAAACCCGCTTTTTTTGGCGCACATAATACCTAGTTGTCATCAATGATTTAAGACCTGCAAACACCTTCAATATTTTGTTAGAATTAAAAGCACTGAAAATGATTTATGCATAGTATAAATTCTAGTTTTACCTGCACTAGTTCAAACATTATCCACATGATTAAATATGCATATTGCCAAAAACAGGACAACAATTTAACAAGGTGCAGTAGCACAACTTCGACAGAGACACAGAGTACAAGTAAACACGACACTCGCTTTTTTGTCCTCTGTGTCCCTGTCGAAGTTGCACTACTACGCCACATGTTAAAATGATATTTCACCAACTAGTCCAGCTGTCAACCTATTGAACAAACAGGACAACCTGTTAACGTTTCATTAAATAGGCATCAAGCAAGCATGTCAAGTGACTGGAAGCAATGGTGCAGCAATTTATAGTGGCAAGACATATCTTCAACAATATTAAACCTTAAATACAGTAACCAGCTTTTCAAAAAAGAAAAATTCCCGCACCTTATTCACAAGTTTAATACATTCCAGCCAACAAGCATAAATGTTTCAAAGGGGGCACTTGAACCAATTTGACATGGCACATACACAACAAAAACCTATAAAAAATAAGCCATTCTTCAAGGATTTTTTAAGGCTAATTATCCCCATTGTCAAGTGGTGCTTCTTTGAGGCAAAGATAATTCAGCAAAATGTCTTGTCCTTTTCTACTCATCTATGCAAAACACTTGCTCCCTCCGGCCCCTCATTTCTTTCTGTTTCATGGGCTTTTGATTGATTGCCCTTTTTACCCTGGCGCCACCCATTACGGAGAATCGGCTTTTAACTCACCCAATTCAGCATGCCGATTTCTCGTTTTCATCTCCCCGTTTTCGCACGTGGCCTTTCCTGCTTTGTTTAAGTTTGAGGAGAGGGTATAAAGAATATACAAAGTGCACTAAGGTAGGCAAAGGATGAATTTTGGCCTTGTTGGTACAATATATAAGACATGCTTTATGGTCATTTGCTGATTATTAGCACCAGTGAATCCCACATTCCCTTCGTCTTGATAAATCTGGCCTACACAATTCAGATAGGACGGCAGTTGCAGCCTTGAAAAAGTCTGCATGTTGAGATGATGGCTCTAGCGACAACCCGTGTTCACAAATGTTTCATCTCTTTAAGCTTGTCTTCCTCACAACTTCTGTGTTTTTGGTTTCATAACATGACACTTATGATTTTGAAAAATAATAAAAATGGTACTGCCTTGTACATTCTGTGGTAATATTAGCTCATTTTTGTTTGTACTTTAGTAGATTTTCAGTGCACCCATTGTCTTGAATTCTTAAAAGCAATCATTTGACTGATTTAGTGAAACGATTGATCTTCTTCGTTTATTTCCTGCTATAATTTGTTTATTTTCTGCCATCTTGCATATACAGACTAGTACGTGCTATACTACGACTAAAAATATGAAAGAAACAAAAAGAACGATGTTCTTACACTGTAGCACCGAAATGAGGATATTTAGTAATTGCGTCTTTTTTATTTTATTACCAGCATGTCAAGTGCCAGAGGCATGAGTGCTGGCTAACCAATGAAGAGTTCATTCCTGGGTAAAGGTGAAAAACATGCCCCCCCCCCCCGCGGACGCTAATCTGCAATTTTTTTCGGTGGTTCATTAATTCAAGTAGCGTAACAATTTGAAAAGTGGGGCAAATGTGACGTATCACCCTAATTTGTTATGCAGCACTGAACAGCTGACTCGTCCGTCACTCAGTGTTAGCGCAGCCGATTTTACCTGGTTGAAACGCTCCCGCTGTTGATCGGGCACAGCAAAAGGGCGACACATGATCCTAAAACCAGCAACGTGTTTAAATTACACACACAATAAATGTACATCATGATTACACCTATCGCAACTGGAGAAATACGCAACACGTACGGCGGAAGTAAGGTAAAGAACGAAAGTCTTATTTTTATTGTCAAGATCTGTATTAGCCTTTATAGTACTCTCATCAGGCTGATGTACAAAATGAGCAACTTGTGCAGCGGGAACGTTTTCAAATTGTGGTGCAATAACACAGAGCAGTATTACCACCACTGCCACGAAATCAATGGTGCAAAAGCGAGTTCACCCGGAGACTAGTTAGAGGTTGACAGCTTACCGGTCCTTGACACGAGGTGCACTATGAACCTGTGAACATTTGTGTTCATCACTGTCGTCACTGAAGAGTAGATTTATCGCGAGAAAGAGTGCTTGCCGCAAATAAACACGTAGCTTGAACTTCGCGTTGGTTCAACGACAAAACCGGAAGCCGCCATGATACTTTTCTTCACCGAAAACAGGCGCAGTGCCAACGAGCCAACGTAGGCCTAAGTTGTTGCAAGCAAAATTCAACGCAGCTACCACCTCATACACAGAAGCGATGACCGGTGATTTGTGCTTACGTTTTCGTTTTTAATATGTAATTTTAAATGTTTGACGAAAACAACCTCTTCACATGCTTGAATACTATAGTCATCATCATCAGTAAGCCAGCGAAAATTGCGGAACTTTAAGGCACCCAAAAATGCCATTATTATTATTATTATTATTATTATTATTATTATTATTATTATTATTATTATTATTATTATTATTATTATTATTATTATTATTATTATAACTTGCACAGAAATTGCAAGGCTCCTCTGAAAATGGAGTAGAGCCACAGTCACACGCATTTTCAGCACTGCCCTAGAACACTCGCATGTGAGGCCTTTGAACAAGAAAAAAATTATGACTTAGAGGAAATGAACAAAACCATAACTACATTGATTCCTAAAACTGAACGGCAGTTAGGTTAAAGCACTAGGGCGAGAAGTAAGCAAACTCTCACAAATCACAAAAAAGAAACAACAATCTACAAAAGCTACCCACTCAAGATCTAAAATTGAATTAACTCAGATAAAATGGCTGATTAACAAAAAGAAAATTGTCGACATGGGGGCACCAAACAATTAGATGAAGAATTCAAAGAAAGGACAGAGCGTGACAACAGAATGCTAATTACGAATGCACACTCCAAGAGATAGAGTAACATAATCAGCAGTCTCAACATCTATAGTAAAGTGGCAGAAGACCTTTTTACTACAGCTCACGAATAAGTCACCTACCAGAAAAAAAGCCAAAGTTCAACAAAACAGTTAAACTACATGAGTAAGTATAAAGAAAGTTAGAAAGAAACATAAAATCAGAAGCCTAACGAGGAAAGAATCTCCTTGGATATCCTACCCTGTGAGAATGGAATAGAGCCCTACAAAACATGACCAACAAAAAATCATGCAGCGAAATTGTTGGCCCAATCAAAGATGTAGATCTCGTGTTTAAAAGCTTGGGACACTTTCTGCACAATGCCTCACATACTGGCGAATCAAATGTACAACCCAACTGTAAAAATTCCAATACCAAACAAATCCAGAAAAAAGAGATGAAAGATTTTAAGAATTATACACAGATCAACAGATGTCCCACTGTGGATCATAGTCATGCGCTTTCAAACTGAAAAATTTGCCAAACGGAATACATTCATTCACTTAACTTGCAGAGACTAATAAAACGCATTCGACTCGGTAGAGATACCAGCAGTCTTAGAGTAGCTAGTGCATAATGCATGCATGAATACCCTAGCCAACATCTACAGAGAGTCCACAGCAGACAGACAGACAATGAACTTTATTAAGGTCTTGAGGCGTGACTAGAAAAGTCCTTTTAGGGGGGAGGAGCTGTCGCAGAGCAGAAAAATTTTATTCGTGAAGTGGATCTGGCAAGGAGACGAAACCTGAGCAATATATACAGCATGCTTAGCAGAACTATTTCAGGCACCATGTTGATAGGAAACACGAATAAACATTTACAAAGAATATCTCGGCACTTACGCTTTGCAAATGACATTTTGCTTTCCAGCAGTGGTGCCGTTGAACTACAATGAACTGAGGGCCTAAACCGAAAAGGTTATCAAGTAGGGCTTCAGATAAATAAGTAAAAGACAAGGATCTAATGTTAGGAGGCCAAACAAGAGAGCGAGAGTTTGCAACGGCACACTAGAATCCTTACAATATATATGTATTTAAGTCAGATATGCACAGGACACACTACTCATGAAAAGGAAATTCACCAAACTACATAGATGGGCTAAAAATTTAATGGCAGACATTCCCAAATCATAAAAGACAATTTACAACTGTCCCTAAAACAGAAAGTGGTCAACTATTGTATGCTGCGAGTACTAACATACGATGCAGAAACTTGAATGATAGTAAAAAAAAGAAGAAAAGAAAAAAAGTTCAGAACAGACCAAGATATATTCAAAGTAGAAACAGAAAATGTTTACCATAACATAGGGATATTAAAAAAGCAGAGCTCGATAGAGAACAAAGAGGGCTAGATGACATTCTAGCTGACATTAAGAAAAAAAAAAGGCGGACCTGGTCAGGTCAAGCAATGTGAAGAAGAGACAAGTGACCAGTTAGAGAGATTGTGTGGCTACAAAAAGATGAGAAAAATAGCTTAAAAGGCAGAAGGTTAGATGGGATTTCCACGCATAAGATCAATTAAGCTGGCACAGGGTTCGGAAAATTATAGGTAATTGCGAGAAGCCTTTGTATAGCATTGGATATAATAAAAGGCTGTTATATAAAAAGAGCATGTAATATTAAGCTGTTGCACATTGCAGGTTGGTTTCAATACCAACAGTTTATTCAACTCACATCGCAGTGCTACTGCTTACGTGTTGTAGTTGTACTACCAACTGCTTTTCGACAGGTTTCTAGCAACGTTGAAATATACCTGGAACATTTAGCAGAACCATGTACAGCCATGTCCCCGGCTCTGTATAGTGCATCTGCAGCAAGGCTTAATCCGTGGTACCTTGCGGAAGTTGTGGGCTCCAACTTGGTGTTCCCAGAAGCACGTGTGACCTAATAGACATGCAGGGCTGCTTTGCACAAGTGTGACCATGTTGAAAGGTGTGCCTGTTTAACCGTAGCTGCATGGTTCCTCAGGGCGCTTTCAGCACCTGAATTCTGAGGAATGACGAGTTTCGACTGATAACACATGCCTGACTAGGCACTTGTTATTGTGCCTGGTCAAGTATGATACGGTTGGCATTGCAAAACGTCTTTAGCACCAACCACTCCAGTTCCAAACTAAAGCACATTGCACGAGGGAGGTAAATAAATTAGCGGGCCTGCCACCGCAATTCGGTTTTTAAAATTTTACATATCTGCCAACACAACCAAATGAAGGCAAGACTTCCCCGAAAGGCCATGTTCTACAAGAAGTGAGTGCTCTTTTTGGAGAAGTCACATCTTTATTCGGTAATGTTACGAAAGTTTGTGAAATCATGATTTGTGGCAGCAGGTGTGCTTTCTTTACCTGCTTCGTTCACTTTGCTTCAATTTGAACCTGGAGTGGCTGGCACTGAAGAAGTTTCATGATGCCAAGCGTTCAGCAGCCCAAATCACTGAGGCATACTGGAACCTGAAGATGAGGCATGCCCACTGTTTCATACTGAAGAAGAGTGTAAACTTGGGCTAGTTGGTGCGTAGTCATATTTGCAAGATGTTTCAGCGCGCGAACAAAGAAAAAAGAACAGGGTAGACAGAAAGAGCGCTGACTTCCAACTAACTTTATTTCACAGAGTGGCAAGAATATATACTGCTAAAAAGGATGATAACAGAGCATGAAGGTAAAATGCACGCCTAATCTGCAGATCAGTAACAAAACACGTGTGACAGGTCCTCTATTGCCTCAAAGCCCAGCTAGGTAATCACGTTCAGCCTGTGATAAAGCAATCGATGATGTGCTTACACATTTATCTCCTAGCAAGTGTATTTTTTAGGCTTCAATAATTTCTCGGGTAAGCTGGTCCCTGTGCCTTGCCAATATTGAGCACTGATCAAATAGAGGGGTGCACCCACAATCTCGGCCATGAATGCCATGATGCCCTTGTACCACATTGTGCACATTGTTTCGGTGTTCTCGGAGGCGGTCATTTATGCACCTGCCGGTTTGCCCGACATAGATGCACCCACACGTCAGTGGAATCAAGTAAACGACTCCCACTGCGCATGGGACGTAGCGTGTCCTGTGCGCGACAGAGCACGAGGCAGAATTTGCACGAGGTGCATTGACCCGTTCGCAAAGCCTCTGCAATTTTCCCGGGGCAGAAAAAACCACAAAAACGTTGGCGTCTCGAGCAATCTTTTTTAGCCTGTGTGATACGTCGTGCACGTAAGGCAGTACGACAGGCCGGCTCTTTCTGACACTGTTTCGCTTATCCGGTTTGTCGCCTCGCTTCAAGACAGTGACCAGCTTTTCCACCACCGAAACGAGAACATGCGCGGGGTAACCAGCTTTGGTAAGCCGCTCTACTTGTAGAGCAAAGCTGTGGTGTACCATGTGGGGGCATGACTTCTTTAAGGCATTGACAAGGCAGAGGTTAGCGATGCCCCGCTTGACCAATTTAGAGTGAGCTGAGCTGAAAGGCAGAAGAGGCTTGCCGCTTCTTGGTTCATACATCCAGCAAACATGTCGGGATTCTAACAAAAGCTTCAAATCTAGAAACTTCAGGTTGTTATCAGTGGGTGATTCATGGGTTAGAACTAGTGGTTTCAGGCACTCTCGGAAAACAGTCAATACGTCAGAGGAAACGGTTTGAAAATTTTGACTATCGCATTTCAACAACACTAAGTAATCATAAACAAAACGGCAAACTTTAAAAACTACAGAGTCGTCAAGCTTGTTTGACAAGACACGATCATGATGTGCTAGAAATATGTCACTAAGAATGGGTGCCAAGCATGAACCAATACATATTCCACTTTTTTGTAAGTAGTTTTTGTCCTCCCATGATACAAAAGTGGCCTTCAAATAAAAACTGAGTAATTCTAATAAGCTGCTGTTGTGAATTCCAGTACGCGTTTGAAACGCTGATGATCCTAACCTGTCTATGGATTCCTCTACACATTTAAGTAGTTGGTCATGCGGCAAAGAGTAATACAAGTCCTTAATATCCACAGACATTGCCTGGAGTCTTGTGTTAGTTCGTCCAATAATGTCAATAACAGCGTCAGAGTTCTTGACCAAAAAGGGATCGTCTATTGTTATATGTTTTAGCTTTTCCTGCAAGAAAAATGCTACACACTTTTGCCAGGTCCCCCTTTTCAGTTACAATGACCCGCAATGGGCAGTCAATTTTGTGAGTTTTCGCAGAAAAGAACAGGTCAAGGCTAAGCTTTTTGCAACTATCTATCGCCTTCGAAAGCTTTTGAAACCCCAGGGCCCCGGTAAGAGTTTTTGCACGCTTCCTAAGCTTATACACACCAATCTCATCATTCTCGTTAAAAAGAGACTGCATTGCCTGCATAGCTTTCACCTGAAACATTGAACGAGGAAGAACCGCAAAACCACCTTCCTTGTCAGCCGGCAGAAGTGACAAGGAATGTGCCTTTAGGTACGCGACAGTGCTTCCTGTATTGACAACTTTGTTCGAAGGCTTACATCTCGAGAGCACCTGCACGCCTTGGGCAACACATCTATCACATTCAGAGTCAGCAGCACGACAGGCGACTTGCCTGACCAGAGGGAGGAGCTCGTGCGGTGTTCTTGAAGGTGCCACCGCGTACTTTGGTCCGAGGCATAGGGTGTGCTTAACGTTGTCGGGAAGAAAAGCATCCCCGAGAACATAGCAGCTGGAGACTTCCTTGGTGTGATGGCCCGCAGGTAACTGAGCGACTGACGCCACATGAACTCGACGTTTCGGTCTACGAGGCTTGAGAGTTCACGACACTTCTTCTGTTTAACTGCTGTGCGTTCGTTCCCTAGGATTTGTAGTTGCAGGGCTTGACGGTACAGTCGAGCCTGCCGAAGCCATTCTGAGCGTAGAATCTTGGATACTCTTAAACCATGGCCAACCGAGGGAGTGAGGCCACCAAACAATGCCTTGGCTTCGGGAAGAAGTATCTTTAGCCGGACGCAGTACGCCAATGAGCGTGCGCGGCAAGCAGCCACACTGATTAAACTGACGAGAAGAGAAGGGCTTGTAGAAGAGGTGATATAGATGCCCGATGTACTAGAAATGTAACTCACAAGAGTGGAAACTTGGGCTAGTTGGTGCGTAGCCATATTTGCAAGATGTTTCAGCGCGCGAACAAAGGAAAAAGGACAGGGTAGACAAAAGAGCGCTGACTTTCAACTAACTTTACTTCACAGAGTGGCAAGAATATATACTGCTAAAAAGGATGATAACAGAGCATGAAGGTAAAATTCACGCCTAATCTGCACATCAGTAACAAAACACGTGTGACAGGTCCTCTATTGCCTCAAAGCCCAGCTAGGTAATCACGTTCAGCCTGTGATAAAGCAATCGATCATGTGCTTACACATTTATCTCCTAGCAAGTCTATTTTTTCGGCTTCAATAATTTCTCTTCAATAATTGCCACTAGCTTCAATACTTCCTTCAATAATTGCTTGCTTCAATAATTGCCACTCTGTGAAATAAAGTTAGTTGGAAGTCAGCGCGCTTTCTGTCTACCCTGTCCTTTTTCCTTTGTTCGCGCGCTGAAACATCTTGCAAATATACTGAAGAAGCCTGCTCGCACGACCTGGGAAAGCCTTACTGGGCTGAAAAATGTTCACATTGCAGAAAGTGTATGCTATGTACTCAACAAAGGCCCAAAATTTAGCCGTGAACCTCTGTTGCTGGCTCACTAATTACTGGCATTGCACCGACGAATTGCGGCGAAAGTCGAAGTCGCAGTTAGGGACTAATGCTTACAAGACAATGTCTAAGCTCTAGCAAGAACAGGGGAAAACTCTTCGTCAGGAGGATACGTTGGTGGGTGTTGTCATTCTTCACCCATTTCAAGTGGATAAAAGTAGTGGCTCCGTAGTAATAAATGTAGATTTGTGTAACTTCAAGGCAAGACAAGCAGTCTACGTGAACTTCGTCAAGTTAAATGTCATCAAAGCACGAGTTTTGAAAAGCAAGGCAGTGGCTCTGAGTAAGGACTTGGAATTTACACGACTAGCAGAGTCCATTGCATACTGCAGCTAGCAAAAAGAACACCTTTTCTGTGTTTTTATGGCCAAGACGCATAACCGGGTGTTTCATTCAGAACAATTGCGAGTGATTGAGGTATCTGGCAGAACATGATTACCCAGTTTTTAATGGAGCGGCTAGAATCGGTTGTCATGAGAGACCCATTTTAAACTGGGAATTTCCCATGTATCATCCACTTTCTTCAAAAAATCCTTCGATGGGTAGTTGTTCTTGGTAGATGTTGAAGACTTATTTTATTCTGTCCTGCATGGTGAATTGTTTTTTTACATAAGAAGTTGCACAGACGAGAGTGGTGTGGTTGCCTTCAAGAATGCTGCGGGCATGGCAGTATAAGCTTTTTTGGCCCTTCTCAAGTTTTACGTTAAAGGTAGCTCGTATGCTGCTCCTATGTTGTGCAATTTCTTATGTTTGACCGTAACCGCTTTTATTACGTTCCCACTAACATTTTAATTAGTGGGAGGTTCTGAAAGCTCTTACGTATGACAATAAGTTTTAATTATTTTAAAGCAACTAACCACCGTCACATATTAGTGCATTGTTAACAATGTTCTGGTAGGCTTTCACAGACTGGAAAAGGTTTGGTCTTTACACATAAGTTGAATGCTTGTGGCTTTTTGCAGTTTTTGGCTTAGCCCATTACCTTGTAGAGTCCTCATGGTTGTTGGCTTTTTTGTCGAGGTGTGCTGAAAAATTGGTTACATACGAGTTGACGCATTCCAAAACTGTGAAAAGGGCCATAGCTGAACAATGCCCAGAGTATGCATGTGCACGGTCGTGCTCGCTCGTTATGCAGAAGACTTTTCTAAACCAATTGGACAGGTTGCCTGTGGTTGGTTTCTTTCACATGTTCCTTAACGCTGTAGCTGAGATGCTCCACCAGACTATCAAGAGAGAACACCACGATACTGGGGTAGAGCAAGATTGATTTGATTGATATGTGGGGTTTAACGTCCCAAAACCACTATATGATTATGAGAGACGCCATAGTGGAGGGCTCCGGAAACTTAGACCACCTGGGGTTCTTTAACGTGCACCCAAATCTGAGCACACGGGCCTACAACATTTCCGCCTCCATCGGAAATGCAGCCGCCGCAGCCGGGATTCGAACCCGCGCCCTGAGGGTCAGCAGCCGAGTACCTTAGCCCCTAGACCACCATGGCGGGGCAGGTAGAGCAAGAGCGCAGAACAGCAAGACCCGAGGTTGTACCGTGTATGCACCAAGCTGCACACGGCCTAAAAATGGTCGCAAACAGAGATTGCATGCCGATTCTATTTTCGGCGCCACGAAAATCATCTCAGCTTTCTCATGTATACTATCTGATGGAAGCAACAAAGGTGGGTACGGTAAGAGGCACACCAATCATACACAAAATGTGTCAATGAGGTCGTTTATGAAATTACACTATCCTATAGCAAAAGATGAATGTTGGCCAGGCAAGAATATGCGTGAATGAGCATGCACAGAAACATGAGCTTTCGTTAAAAGGTAAAGATGGGGTACATTTGCTGACGCATTGCGTTTCTCTCAAGTGTGAGCCGTACCTGGATAAGATTTGGAGTATTGGCAGAAGCAGGGACACAACTACTCGAGAATGCATGGTTGCATTCTGTATAAAATCACGAGGTTCATTAGGTATCAGTCATACTTTGTCTTTCTGGTAGGTAGAGAACAAGTTCACAGATTGTGATTAGTTAGTATGCTCTCAATGTGAGCCTAGCTTACTCCACACATATGTGCCTATATTTTCAATGCAGGATATGATGAATAAGCTGTCCAAATTTCGAGCTCCCCTAAACCCCTTTTCTCATTACTTTGTCATTAAAACAGTCATATATTTGTGGCTTTTACAAGAACATGTACCGATTAGAATAGCAAAGAATACTTCCAGCCTGACCTTTGTGTCCTAAAAGTATGTAGGGGCAAATTTGACATAGCAGAGGGACACCATGTCTGGGTGATGCAGACCAGGGAGACATGCCTCGCCACGGTGGTCTTGTGGCTAAGGTACTCGGCTGCTGACTCGCAGGTCGCGGGATCAAATCCCGGCTGTGGCGGCTGCATTTCCGGTGGAGGCGGAAATGTTGTAGGCCCGTGTACTCAGATTTGGGTGCACGTTAAAGAACCCCAGGTGGTCGAAATTTCCGGAGCCTTCCACTACGGCGCCTCTCATAATCATGTAGTGGTTTTGGGACGTTAAACCCAACAAATCAATCAATCAGGGAGACATGTGGCTATGCTAAGTTACCGATATGCAATGACAAGTGGAATGAATGCAGTGCTTGTGCGAGCATTCCAGGCTAGAAAAAGGCTAGGAGTGACCAGTGCCTTCTGTCACTTAAGCCATGAAATAACAAAAGCAGCCACTGTCACCTCTGCCACCATCTGGAACGTAAGCGCAGTGCCAAAGGCTGCATTCATTGTTCTTCTGCACAGGCGTATGGCATGCAGCTCCAAAAAAAGTAAAGAGAGGGCACATAAATGCTTCAATGTGGTAGTCTCAGAGCGCATACTCAAATCTGTTGCAGCAAAATTATAAAAAAAGATCACTGCTTTTTGACACAGCCGTTTTAAAGAAACTTTAAATTGGTCTGAAGACGTTACATTCTACAAATATTTGCTGGTGAATGAAAATTATTCGATAGATTAGAAACTTCGTAAGATGGTTTTGCTAGATAGAGAATTATTAGTATTTATTAGTAAAAATTACACATTGGGGAGCCATGAAAATATTGTAAACAGAGGGTGGGTGCTGGAGACGACGTTTTGACAAGTGGACTTGTCTTTTACAAGGCTCAATGAAATTTCGAGAAATTTCGCTTAATACAAGAACCATAATACTTTATCATTGTGCCTATCTCAAGAAATGGAGTTATTTATAATATTGCTACATGCATGTATACTGATATTCTAGGGGGCGACGCGCGTGTGTGCCTGACGAGGAAGACGAAGGGTTGTCTCCGCTCGATCGCTGGTGAACCGGGCACGCCATTACCGCTGGTTTGGAATATATCTAATCCCCAGCCTCGTCGTTACGGCGTCTCTTCTTTTCCGTAACATACCCTTGGGGTGCCGTCCAAGTAGAATATTACGTTGGCGAGCATCATGGTAGGGTCCCATCGGTGTGTGTGGCTAACAAGCTCGTACATACGGAGCCAGTAGTCGACGTCGAGCCCACGTTGTGCGGAGAATGTACCTGGATCATGGGGGGTGGGCATCGTCAGGTATGTAGTGGTTGGAGCTACAGAGGGAGACGCTGACAGGCTGTTGTCATTGGTAGCCATGGCCGGAGACTGAATGGTGCGGCCACTGCGAAGCTTCGTGGTGAAGACGGGGAACGTTCCACCTCCACCAAATATGTTACGGAAAAGAAGAGACGCCGTAACGACGAGCCTGGGGATTAGATATATTCCAAACCAGCGGTAATGGCGTGTCCGGTTCACCAGCGATCGAGCGGAGACAACCCTTCGTCTTCCTCGTCAGGCACACACGCGCGTCGCCCCCTAGAATATCAGTATACATGCATGTAGCAATATAGAGGAGCCGAGAAATGTAGCTTCATGCTATTTATTATTGCGCACACACACCAACGAAGACCAAAAACTTGTATGGTGCACTGACTACTAAGCGGGGACAAATGTGCTAATTTGATAGTGAAGTAAACATCACATCCTTTTGACACGCAGGAAAACTAATAATAAGACCCGAAATGACATTGTACTCCCTAAAGAATGAAATGTCCTTCAATTTTCCATGTGACACTCTTGATATAGCAAGACCGAACACATGCATGTGCTTGAACCTATACATAGTGTTCATATGATGTCACTTCCGCCGATGTCGCCATCTCCCGCCATGCTCGGGTACCTCGCTGGGTATCTACAGCAGTTAGCGTGCTGTAGCGTGGTTTGTTGAGGGCTCGTCATCAGTTGCTGTGCGCGATGTTTGAAGAGAAACCATGCCGTTTTTCAGTGTCATGCTTTAACGAGCTCATCGGGTCAGGAAGGCCTCATTTGTTCACTTGATACAAGACCGGAAAATCAAAACGTGTCACCCAACAACAAGCGGTTGGTTATTGGCTCGTAAAGAAAAGGAAGAAGGCACCTAACTTCTGTCTGCCTACAGGTGACACGGCGCAGTGCCTCTCAACTCTCGCCCGCCACCAAGGCCTGCCTTCCGCCGGGGGTCACCGCCGGCGCTACCACTCTACCAACAGTGGTACTCAACAAGAGTGCCTCGATGCGTGCGCCCCCACTTAGAGCGGAGCCAGCTTTTGAAAGGGCAGATGCCGCCTCCTCGGCCTTGGCGGCTGCGTGGCCGCCATTCTGGATCCCCCGCCAGGTCATTTGTGCGTGGCGTGCGTGTTGTTTTTTGGTCGGTGCTCGTGTTTCTGCGTTCGCTCGTGTTTTTGCGCGCGCTTTTATGCGCTCGCTTGCGTCACCATACCCAGTTGCTGCGTGCCGCAGTGTAGCAATCATTCTAGGAACGGCTGGAAGCTGTACCGATTTCCAAGAGACCCAAAAAGACGGCTTCTTTGGACGGTACAAGTCAAGCGCGACAAGTGACGTCCCACGAATGCATCACACATTTACAGCGTAAGTAAATATTTCTTTTTGAATGCGTGGTAATTTGATTAGCCAGCATTACTTGGCGCACCATTATTTCTTTGTTGAGAGCGTAGGCAACGTCAAGTAGTCAAACGTCGTACAGCATATTGTCCGCGGCATTTCGACAGTACACGAGCCATTCGGTGTACGACCCCGCTGTACGAAAATGCGTGAGGTAGAAGGCTGGTGTATTATATCAAATATAAAAGCATCCATCAACACCCCATTCTGATTTTCTTTGCAGGCTCACTTTGAACCGAACAACTACGAGGAAAACCGAGTGGATGGTTGAAAAAAGTTGGAACTGAATGCAGTCCCAACTTTGTTCTCCTTCAGACGTATGTTTTTAATTTTACTCTGGCATTACATAATGAAGTATCAATTACAGGCATTGTGTACATGCAGCTGCAACTTCAATACGGTTAAAACCAAAGAGGAACGTTTATGCTGTGTCCGAATAATTCATACATTGCAAACGTCTGAGTGTATTTCACTGTCTCTAGGCACTGACCAGCCACACTGGCAGCAGCTTTCCGCTATCGGACATGAGGCTGGCAACTTGTTATAATCTCACGTGTATAGACTATTTTTCTCAAACAAAAACACTGATGTACACGGGACCACAATGGACGTGAAAAGATACCTGGTGGCCTACTTTATTTTAAGCCCTCTACTAACGCCCTCTCATAGCCCACATCTAGCTTGTGGCACATACAGCTCCGATTCGAATGAGAGACTTTTTTTGTAGGGACAAATTTTTAATACAATTTGGTTATGATACTGTGGAAACTTCGTAGGATATGCATTAGGCAAAAATTAGTCAGTAAAGCGTAGAATGAAGTCCATGGTTCAATGAATCTTAATATGGTGAAACAAGCTTTTCTCTATACCAGTGGAAAAGGTTGGGGAACAACCTTCCTAGCTTCAAGAATGACCTTCCTAGCTTTAATGAACATTCAAATACCAGCAGCATTTGTTACGTTATGAAACTAACCACAGGCTTGACATAAATCGACATTACATGAAAACATTTATAAATACATACGTTTCTGCTTGCAGTGCTGCCCAAGGAACGAAGACCACCAAAGGAAAGAACTGTGTCCGCACCCTCCGGTGGAGAGACCAGCAAGTCTGCACCAGGGCGACGTCAATCTTTAGCTACAGTTGAGATACCGCGAGAGTACTAAGCCATGCAGTTCATGAGTCTTCACTGGAAGGAATGTCGCGTTACGGACACGACACCATGGAACCCAGCGACGCCGCAGTAAAACTGTCAGCAAACTCTAGTGATTCACATTCAGGAGAAGCCAATGATGCGGCTAATGAAACATCAAATGGTGCTGGTGAAACGTCAATTGCTACGGCAGAATCAGCAGAACTAAAGAAGCTTGCTGACCTTACAAGAAAGTATACTGAACTTCAGCAGCATCATACTACTGCCAAGAACACAATCCAAAGTCTCAAGAAAAAAGTGCAAAAACTCGAGAGTGACGCAACAAATATTTCGCAAAATTTGGAATTTCTGAATGATGATCAAGTTCCCGCTCTCTCAAGAAGCAGAAGCTTGGAAAACTCTTGGTCTCCTTACACCATCAAGCAAAGCCTTCAAACTAAATTTGCTTGTGGTACAACAGGATATGGAACGCTAAGAAAAATGGGATATCCTCTCCCATCCAACAGAACACTCACGCGAAGGATTCAAGATTGAAAGTTCCTCCCTGAGATTCTTCACGAGATTATCGATGTTATGATATGCAAAGCTCAGACTATGGAGAATGTCGAAAAGGACTGCGTCTTTTTTTTTTTTGGGCCGAAATGGAGATGGTGTCGGGGTTCGAGCTAGACCGTGCTGAAAACACATTTCTTGGAAGAGTAACGCTTCCCCCGAAACCTCAAGAGCCTGCGAACCACGCTTTTGTATTCATGTTAGGCGGCCTTAACCAAAGGTGGAAGCAAATTATCGCTTATTGACTGGGAGAACCGTCGATGGTTGTTTGCTGAAAAACTGTGCATTGGAGCTAGTACAGCTGTGCAGTCAAATATCTCTGAATGTTCGCGTAGTCACATCTGACATGGGCTCCGCGAACTGCGCAATGTGGAGGGAATTCGGCTTTTCAAGTCACAAAGATTCTTCGACAGTATGTTCTATACGTCATCCGTGCATGGATGGCAAGGAACATTTTTCATGGCTGATCCGGCTCATGTGCTGAAAAACCTCAGGGGCCAACTCTTGAACTCTAAAGTTTTCACGCTGAATGAGGCCACAGTGGCCAAAAATAGCCTGCCTTCAACAGAGGTTAACGTGGAATATGTTGAGGCGGTACTTGAATACGATTCTGAAAGAGAACTGAAGGCGGCGCCAAACTAGTCCGAAGTTCACACCAGCACAGGCCACTTCACCAAAATGAATGTTGGTGTCTCTGTACAGCTTTTTCGGGCAGCTCCTCCAGCTATCCGCTTCCTTATAAAAGACGGGCTACTAAAACGGGGAGTGGAAACAACAGCTTGGTTCATGGAGCTTATTTCAAAGTGGTATGCACTGATGTCCTTGCGGCATCCAGCAATGGCATTAAGTCGCAGAAACAAGGCCAAGTACTCTGAAGCCCTAGATACATTGCACATGGCAATGGAAACAGTGAAAACTACGAAAATAGGCACCACATCACATTGAAAACTGTCGCAAGCTGGCCTGCTCATATCTACTACGGTTGTTGTTCGCCTCCAAGGAGTGCTCCTAAGGGACGAAGGATATGAGTTCTTTCTTATAGGCTGCTGCAAGACTGCTTACAGAATCTTTTTTCTGTCGTGCGGCTTTTGAAGCCGGCTTCCAGTGCCTATGACATCAAGTGCGCTCTGAGTCTCGTAAGCGTAAGCCAATTTTTGCATACGCCGCGGACGGGAAGTTACAAACTTGATGACCGAAAGTACCTTGTAGACCTGCTATCCCAGGGGAAGAAGGCCTGTGTCGAGAGCGAAGTTGAAGAGATTGACGATTCTGAGATTATGTTCACTGAAGAATTGTCGGCAACAGATTGCAGTATTCTGTTTTACCTCGGAGGATTCATTTTGAAGGGAATATTGAAGTCCGTGAAGTGCGCAAAATGCAAAGATGTTCTCATTGGAACTGCGTGCGACGAGTGTGCTTCACTGACATCACTGAAAGAGTATGTTTCGGACGGAGACAACCTTATATATCCGAGCAGTGGAGTGATGAAAGCCCTGAAAGACTATGAAGAGCACTTTACGGCCATCAACTCTTGGCGTACGGATAAAATAATCACGATGAAGTCGCCGCTTCGTTCACTTACAGCATACCTAAGCAAGGCACACCACCGCAGCCTGTGTGTATGCACGTAGCACAAGCAGGGTATGTACAGAATGCTCACTGAGAGGTACGCACGAATAAGGCTGCGCATCCACCTTAGACAGTTGCCAGCCGATAGTTTGAATGGGAATTCCAGCAAAACTTGTGCCGGCGTCAACCTCTCGTAAGACATCGACACACTAAGATCAGCTGCAGTGTATGGCCTAAATTAACTGAAAAGTATGCCTTCTGTGCTGATCTGATGCCAATATATATACGGTTGCAGTTGGTAAATACTTGTTTTTAACCTTCACTGTTTTTGTGTTTCAAGGTTGCCTTCCCGTCTAGTCTTAACTTATTACGTAGGTCGTTTTTTACTCGTGCACGATCACTGCGAAGCAACCAGTGACAGTCCTGAGAAAATTCTGTCATGGAATGCTTTATTTGCGTGATTGCCTCTGTCAGCATAGCATTTATGCATACAAATAAATGACCTGTACATGCACTCATTCTCGAGTGTCATGTAATTTCAACTCTTTGAGCAATCATAATAATGGTAAGAAAGCTCTAATTTTTTTAACATTATAGCTGAATATATGCATTTTTCTTTGCGGATAATGACCTGCCGTGCATTTGTTTAGAAGCACATGTGCTCTTACGTTTTTGCTTTATTATTACCTGTTTTAATTACTTAATTAATTTCTTTGGTTTATTTATTTTTGACACAAAAGTTTTGTTAAAGATAGTGTACTTAGCGTGTATTCTCTCGTGTTACACATTCTTTGTTACTTCTGTGCAAATGAACTTCTTCTAGTTATATCCCTAGGTATTCTTTCAAATTCTCATTGAGTTATGAACTTATAAAGCTTTTCGTGCATCTTTACGTCTTAGATTTAAGCTTTTTTGTATGTTGCGAACAATATGCTGTGTATTTGTTGTTTATTATTTATGTATAACCGGTAGAGGCCTTTTGTCAGGTATTGTTATACCTTTAGCTTCTGTACCTTTGTTGGTGTAATTAAAGAAAAATGAAGGATCTGAATCTGAATACTGCCCCTCGGCACTTCATCATGTGTACAATACGTAAAACGCAATTTATGATAAACGAGCAAAGTATAAACTTAGCAAAAGAAGCCGCCATAACCGCGCTTTCGTAGCTTCGCAACACTAAAATTCGCGTTTTGCGATATATCTACTGCTGCTGCTGGCACGTATATGACTGCTTTAAACAATTATTTGCGTATTTGGAATGCAGAGTTTACAAGGCAAATAACTAAGTGATTAGACTTGCCAAAATTCTTGTTTGCGGCCGAAGGAAGAAGATTCGTTTTAAATATAACGAAGTGTATACGTCAGCCTATACTGCACAGCACATGCACAGACCGTCAGTTTATATGAAGTACATCGTTCCCTTAATAAAAACTTAGGTAACAACAGCCCTAAAAGCTGTCCAAAGTTCAAAAAGAAAAGAAAAAGAAAGAAACTCACAGTGCGCGCTTATTTCTGGACGTTTCCGCGCACCGCAAGCGCCTTGTATAACGCCTTTCGCATGCTGTCTAGCGGCGGCGGGAGGCGCAATGGCGGCCGTCGTAGCAGACGACGCACCTGTCCTCACCCCAACGTTTTTAGATAGCTTCAGTTGGCAAAGCGCGCGGCATCCCATTGGCGTGGGGCGGCTTACCGCAATCGCCAACCAGGCATGGTGCTGCGGTAGCGTTAGGATCGATCTTGGCGCGTCGTCTGCTACTGCTACAACAGGAAAGGCGCCGACAGGAGACTACCGCAGCGGTTAACTCTTTTATTCGAGAAGCAGAAGTAAAACTTCGCTCGCATTTAACCTTTACCGAAAAGAGCTTTTTCGTTTTTTTCGCAACATTATAACTAGAAACAAACAGCACGTGAGACATGACAAAAAGAAAAGGCCAACTGTACAGCGCGCTTACCTTCATTCCTGTTCGCGTTGTAGCCGGCGTTTATTTTTGGTCAGTATATGTGCAAATCACCCCAGGATCCCGTAATGCTCAGCGATATTCTAACCTTACCAGAACACGTGTTACACGGCCAAAATTCGCTGAAAAGCTTAGAAAATCAAGAACCAGCAAGGAAGCCAAAAAAAATTGTTTTGTAATTTTTATTTGACGTCATGAAACTGAAAGCAGCAGCTGCATTATTTACAGGGACATATTTACAAGGGTTAGGTGGTCAGAGTTGTACTGCAAGCCTTCACATCAGCTTCACTTTCTTTCTAGCAGATGCGACTTTTTCAGAAGAGCTGAAGCTTTTACAAGTATCTCTGGCAGCGAAATGCAGTCTTAGCACTATGTAGGAGTGAAGAAGCTCTGCCGTAGTGGTGACCTTGTGAACAGAACAGCCCACACTAGTAATGTCGCAGTCTTCAAGAGCGTCGAAGAGGCTCCAAACTGTCGCTGAGCAGAGCCGGTTCTTTTGCAGCTCATCCAAAATTTTGGCTTCGATGCCTCGAAACATACAGAAGAGCTCCCATGATGGCAATTTGAGGCTCCCGTGCTTAAATTCTCTCTCCAAAGTGAGAAATGCCTCCGGGCACTGCGCATTTTCAGACTGGATATTACGTACACAGTCAGAACACCTCTGATGCTTGAGGTAAGAGTGGACAAGATAGCCGCACAAGTAGTAAATAACACAGTGCTGTGCTGCTGGTGTGGAGCACCCATGATCAGGTGCTGTCGGTGTTTCATTCTGTGCAGTAGAAGAGATTTCTGCCAACTTCGCTCGAATAGCCTCCTGGAGTCTTTCGTGGGACGACAGTGTGTCCTTTCTTTCCCTTTTCATGCTGTCTGCAACAGTGGCAAGCACAAAAGTCTGCTCATCACTCACGTTCCCAGTGACACAAGTGCTGATTGGTGTATACAGGCTCAGAAGCCTATATATGTGTGCAAAGCTGATAAGGGTAGGGTGATCCTCATCCCCTCCATAACTTCTTGTCACACCAAAAAACCTCTGAAAAAAAGGAAGACGTGTTTTTTTATGAAAGAAATGTGCGCAAACATAAACGTGATAAACAAAAAGAACAAACGGCTTACCTCTAAAGGATCCTGGTTTAGTTTGCCCGTGAGCACATAACGCGCTCCTTTAGAGAGAAGATCTGTTATGAGGTCCCGTACTGATGCAAGCGTAACACGAAGCGACTCCATTGTAACTTGCGATGCAAACATCACTGTCCCATTAGTGATATGGTTTTCCTCGGTCTTATTTACAGCATCAAGGAACTCCTGGATGACCTTCAAAATAAGCCAGTGAGCAAATTAATTTCACAACAATGCAACAGATGTTATGAAGCATTATCTGTACTATTTCACAACAGTGCAACAGATGCTGTAAAGTATTATCATTACCTCAACTTCCTTTGACGAACTTGTTATTCCAAACTTAGGAAGCTTCACATTCAGGGCATCGAACAGGTTGTTCACCATGAGGGTGAATTGAGCAGTTCCATGGCAGTCTTTCAGGTCAGGCTCCTCTAACCGCTGGTACACTTTTAACCCAATGGCAGTGCTTCGGCTGAAAACCTGAGAACAACATATATGAAAAATTTGCGGCTTTATTTTTATAAACAAACATTTATGCATATAAACAAGCAGTTGGTAACTATGAAAGGCATCTAAATATGGTAGATAGGGCATTTTTGTTTACCTGTACAGCCAGACTCACGTTCATCTTTCGCAGATTGTCTGGGCTCACGTGCTCTTTTGTCAATTTTGGAACCACCCGAAGCTGCTGTTTCCCATCTACTTCTTGGAGTCTTCGATAGTGTCCAAAGTTTATTTTGTGTTCACCGATCTGCAATTTTTAAAAACAACAGTGAGACGAAGAAAGGTGTTCCATTGCAGAAGCCACTCCTTAATTCAGAGTTGCTCACGCATGAAAAATAAGTAAAAACATTCTAATCTACTTACCATGCCATACTTGTGGCGCATGAGATGGTTCCTTATGCACTTGATGATGTGCGGTACATCGCACAGGAAGTAGAGCTGCTGATCAGGCACACAAGGATGGTCAACTCTGTGTTTCGGTTCATGAAGCTTGCCTTTGATACCAAAACATGACCACATGGCCTTGTTGGTGCTGGCACCATCAATGATAACAGCGACGACTGTTGCATTGTGCTTGTCTAACTGTAAAATGGCTTCTAAAACAAGCCTAGCTAGCACTCTTCCAGGGGCTGCATGTCTCGTAGCAAAACTTGCAATTGGTTGCACCCAGGAGTGAAATAAAGGCACAAACATGAGTACCAAAGCGTGGTCGGCTGTTGTTTCTGAGTCATGACCATCTCCATAATCAACGAAGCCATCAACCTTGTAAGTACTCTTGTTGAATGCGACAACCTCTCGCACCTTCATCTCGTCCAGTACTACCGTTCCGTAGCATTGTACTCCTGCTTTGTTCTTCATAAAGGCCCCAATACTGTCAAGAGATACCTTGTTGAAGCCGAATTCACATGGAATTCCTTTCATCATTTGTCTCAGCCTTGTGGTTGTTGGAAGTGGCATGAGCTTCATTTTTGACATTAGTCTATAAGCTCTTGGGCTTGAAATTCTCAATAGAAGACAGGTCATGAGCCATTCCTGTTCATAACGCCTTCCTCGCGGCGATTTCGCCTTTGCGACTTTCAATGCAGACCTGAAGGCAAGTTGCTGTGCTTGCGGAAGACTTTCCACTGCTTTTTAAACTTTGCTCGCTGAAACTTCAGACGAACAGCGTCTCAGTGTAGACACTTCTCTTCTAGCTTTTTCGCGAAACACAGTGGCCCTGATGGCCTTTTTCTTTAAGTTTTGAATTTCTTGTTCAGCCTTCCGTTTTGTGCTTTTTTTAGGACGACGCTTCATTCTATCACCAAAGTTTTTTTTTTGTTTTTTTGCATGGAGGGCACAAGTGCTCACCTGACAGCACCATGCATTTCTTGTTTCGCCATACACCCTGCCTTTTTATGGCTGCCTTTGACGATGAAATACCTGGAAACAGCTCACATTTACACCCAGGGCAAATCTTGAGCGCATCGATGTAGCGAAGAAACATTGTTAAATTCTTCTGGCTTGTTAGCAGGGTCGGAATGTTTCCATCTTTCTCGATGTAGCTGCATGGCGGGACAAGCACACCTCTTGAACTAACTTCAGTCGCCACGTCTTGCCGGATTACAACCGCCTTTTCAATGTACACAACGCCCCAGACACTTCGAGTTTGTAGAAGATAACTTGGATGGTAGAAGCCCTCAAATTCCACGAATCAAATGTCGGGCTGCCCTGCACAACAGCAAGCCAGCGTGTTATCACGCTGTTCCTAGCGGGATAACATCGGTGCATTCATCAACATCCATGCCGTCACATGCGTCAGTTTCGTCGAATAAATATTCATCACTTTGGCAGGAAGAAACTTGGGCGGAAACCACTGACCTCACTTTGGGTGGCTTTCTTGCTGACTTCGGCACCGTTGGTTTTGAGAGATGCTTAGGTACGTTCGGAAAACTTCGAGGCACAGCGCGCTCCTTCAGTGTCCATCTGCCTCGCGGTATTGTTATGGTTTGACCGTTCACTGTGTGCTCATAGCAGCTTATGATGTCTACAGGCTCGAAATGAATGTCACAGACGTACGTTGTTGGCGTTACCTTAAAGTTCTTCCGTTGAATCGCGTTTTGCCATGCCTTCAGTAAGTCAGGGTCCTTTGGGGGCTTGAAAAAATGTCACGGTCCGGGATTTGCAGCTGCCGAAGCATACCCCGAACGACAGCCGGGCGCGCTGCACGTCGGCATGTCGAGAATCCGCGCTGACACTTCACGGTATCCACTGCAAAGAGTTCATACCACTGTAGAACGTGTCCAAGCTGGAAGTACAGGCGTGATGAACGTGCGAGTGCCAGCAACACACCAAAAGCACGTGTGTGAAGTAAGCGTCACCGCCACTCACTGCTTCCCAACCGATCTCAACGGAATGCCAGCGCCACCTTTCGCAACGGCGACAAAACGACGCTGCCTCTCGAAGCGAGTTTGCAAACTGAAAAGTATCTAAAAACGTTGCCTCACCCTCAGCGGAGCGCGCGGGCATCAAGGTACCCTATACGATGGATGGATATGGCTGTACCCTTTAGATCGGGCGGTGGCCAGCGCCACCAAGCCGTATTACCTAATGAACCAAAAACTATATTTTTTGCCTTAAAAAAAGAGTTTGAGGATTCGTACTTTGCAGTGAAGAGTTTAATTTTCACTCGTGCCCTGACTTTAGCCACCAATCAGATAACCTCCTTCTAGTTAAGTCTACCCGCTTAAAGTTTATTTTGCCCTCCCGGTCCCTAAACCCCAGTGCTTTGAAAAACTCTGCGCCATCATCCTGAACTATAGGGTGAAGCTCTTTACAGAACATTATCAAGTGTTCGGCAGTTTCTTCTTCCTCTCCACACGCACTGCATACTGTGTCTACCCCTTCGTATTTGGCCCGATATGTCTTGGTTCGCAGTACTCCCGTTCTGGCCTCAAACAGTAGAGAACTACCCCGAGTATTATCATAGATCCTTTCCTTGGCAATTTCCTGCTTAAACGTTCGATAGATCTTTAGTGCGGACTTCTTTATCATGCCCATTCTCCACATGTCAGTCTCCGTTTCCTTCACTTTCTTCTTAACCGATAGTTCTTTTTGGTTTGGCCACCTGCTGTTTTCTAAGTATTTACCAGTCAACTTCCTGGTTCGCTTCCTCCATTTTGTATCGACATTCTTCATGTACAAGTAGCTGAAAACCTTCCTAGCCCAACGCTCTTCCCCCATTTCTCTCAATCGCTTCTCAAATTTTATCTTGCTGCTAGCTTCCCTGCCCTCAAATGATGTCCATCCCATATCACCTTGTACTCCCTGATTTGGTGTATTCCCGTGAGCTCCTAAAGCAAGCCTACCTATTCCACGTTGCTTAATTTCTAATCTTGCTTGAACTTCTGATCTCATGCACAAGACCGCATTGCCGAACGTCAGCCCAGGAACCATGACCCCTTTCCATATTCCTCTCACAACATCATACCTATTGTAATTCCACAGTGCCCTATTTTTCATGACTGCTGCATTCCTGTTACCTTTAGTCGTCACGTATATTTCGTGTTCCCTCAGATACTCGGTCCCATTGCTTATCCATACGCCCAGGTATTTGTACTTATCTGTTATCTCTAGCGTGACCTCCTGTATTCTAAGCTCACTACCTTCGTTGTCATTGAAAATCATGACTGCTAATTTTTCCTTACTGAATCTAAAATCTAACCTATCTCCCTCATTACCGCAGATGTCCATCAATCTCTGCAAATCTTCCTTGTTGTTGGCCATTAGCACTATATCATCTGCGTACATTAATGCTGGTAGTGCCTGATCAATAAGTTTTCTTTGTTTGACTAAAGAGAGGTTGAAGCCCAGTCCACTTCCCTCTAATTTTGCCTCCAATCCTTGTAGGTACATCATGAATAATAAGGGTGACAGGGGGCACCCCTGCCTAAGCCCCCGTTTTACCTCTGCAGGCTTGGATACCTGTTTTTCCCACTTTATAACTACCTTGTTACCTTTATAGATACCCTTTAATAGATTAGTGACTACATGTTCCACGCCTAGTGTGTCCAGTATTCCCCACAATTCCTCTTGAACCACGCTATCGTACGCTCCCTTGATATCCAAGAATGCTAGCCACAGGGGCCTGTGTTCCTTTTCTGCTATTTCGATGCACTGCGTCAGTGAGAACAGACTGTCTTCCAACCTCCTGTGTTTCCGAAACCCATTCTGCAGTTCCCCCAGCACCCCCTCATCCTCTATCCACGCCTGCAGTCTTTCCTTTATAATCTGCATCGCCATCCTGTAGACCACTGATGTCACTGTTATAGGACGGTAGTTGTTTATGTCAGCTTTTTCCCCCTTTCCTTTATAGATCATGCTCATCCTGCTAAGTTTCCATCCATCGGGAACTTCACCATCGATAATTATTGTGCTCACTGCCTCTCTCAAAGCCTGCTTAGACTTCGGACCTAATGTTTTTATCAGCCTAATTGGAATGCCATCTGGGCCTGTTGATGTACTACTAGGAACCCTTTTCTCAGCCCTTTCCCCCTCTTGTTTTGAAAATGGAGCCATTGCACCACATGATTCGTCCTCGTCTTTTGTGGTGCATAAAGTACTTCTTTGTTGAAATTTTTCTGTCACTTTTGTTCTTATATATTCAATAGCTTCGTCCCCTTCTAGCCTAGCACCTTGGGCTGTAGTTATAAATCTCTGCTCTAGGCTCGTCTCATTTCTTAGGGAGTTTAGATGGTTCCAAAATTTGGCAGCTGCCTTTCTATCTTTTTTATGTACTTCTGCCAGCCACTGAGCTCCCTTCCTTCTAATCTTTTCATTGATCAGAGGGGATGCGTCCCTTCTACAGCTTAGAAAGGTTGCCCATTTTCTTTCAACATCATCTGTCGGTTCACCCCGTTGCTTAGCATGTCTGTGTTCCCTAGAGGCTTCCTGACGTTTTGCTATGGCTCTCTTAACTTCCTCATCCCACCAACTTTTGGGTTTGTGTCTTCTTTTCCGGGGTGACTTGTCACGCGTCTTAGCAAGCTCTAGCTCAAAGAGTCTAATTAGATTCGTGTATGTCCACACTGTCTTATTATCCTCCGTGATTACTTTCTCAATTTGTTTAGTGGCTATTTCAATTTGCCTTTCTGGATAAAAATTTTCCTGTAGTTGCTCATCTTGTCTCCTTCCCACTTTCACTCCTCTTCCAAAACTTAGCTTGATACGTTTGTGATCGCTACCCAGACTTCTGGAGCCACCTTCATCTATGTGCATTCCCCTGAGCTTATCATACATCCTATGTGACATCACTGCATAATCTATCGTCGACTGAAGCCTTCCTACCTCCCATTTTATTTGCCCTTCACACTTCTCGGTACTATTGCAAATGATCAAATCAAGCCTTTCACACATATCCATGATCATTTTGCCTGTCGGGTCGGTATACCCATCTATATCTTCTATGTGCGCATTCATGTCTCCTAGTATAATTATCTCGCACTCTCTTCCTAACTCCTGAATGTCCTTTGATATACACTCTACCATTGTCTGGTTTTCCTCTCTGGCCTTTGGTCCCGTCCACAAGTACACGAAACCAAGGAGTGTCATTTGACCTGCCACTTTCCCTTTTAGCCATAAATGTTCCTTGCACTCCTGCTTGACCCTTTGCCAGTCTGTACTTTTATGAATGAATGCCCCAATACCACCCCCCTTTCTGCTGCCTTCTGTTCTATTACAATATTCCCACGCGTAGTCCGGATTGTTCGGAGGTTGTTCCATGTCCCTGAGATGTGTTTCTACGAAACCGTATACCATCGGCCTCTCTTCCCTTAGCTGTTCTTCTATCTCTTCCCACTTCAGCCTGTTCCTACCACCCTGCATGTTAATATACCCTATGTCTGAATTGGCTCGGCGCTCGTGGCTACGTCTATTTATGCCCCGGACTCTACCTATCTTAGATATTGGTGCCACTTTGGAATCGTATCTGTCCATACCACCTGTCGAAGACGTTGGCGTTGTGTACTCAACGCGTACACAACGCCATCTATCGTCCGGCGGTTGTCACCCTTGAATTATGGCTTCTGTGCAGGACACGCACGCAGCGCGACACAAACAACTTTACAACCTTCATAAGCGACACATTATCTTGGGGCTTGAAAACAGACAAAATCGCTTCACTAGCTTTTTTCTTATAGAGTTCATTCAGAATAATAACAAAATCTCTCTCCTTATCTGCTGTTGTTTAGGACAAAAATTATCCTTCAAGAAAGATTTCACTTTCTTTACAGAAATTTTGTTTAAGCCTGCTATATGGTTAAAAAGAATGTCGCAAACCTCGGAAACACACCTTCGGCACAGTCAGCAGGTACCTTCCTATAAATGCTGCGGACCAGGCCCAGAAGTTTCGTGCTCGACTTTTTTGGTTCAACAGCATACTCGGGGCCGCAGCTAAGCACACTGCAAACGTTCTCAGGCAAAGACAAATTAGCCCGAGAATGCAGGCCGTCCTTGCTGGGAGAAGACTTTTTTGGCAGCGAAGCTCATAGTTCTGTAAGCATCTGCCGCCAACGGAATTCCGCCACCGCATTAGCTAGGTCACGATGATCGAGCTACTTCTTGCCTCTATTGTAGTTCGTAGTCCTTTGGAGCGAGAGAAACAGGCACTGCTTGTAAAAACGAGCTTGTCGGTGACCCTCAGAATTAAGGACCTTGAGGAGTCTAAGTCCGTGTCCTTGCAAAAGCTTGAAACCACCAAAAAGCAGCAGGATGTCGGGGGGAAGTTGTTTGTACCGGACAAGAAAAAAGAACTTTCGGGCATTGCACACGGCGTAGACGTACATGGTGACGATGACACATGGTTGAACGGTGAAACAATTAAAAGAGTCCAATGTACTAGAGATAAAAGTGGCTAACGTGGTTTATTGAGCGAGTTGGTACGATATAATTGACATAAAAACAGCGCCAATAACGAGGGACAAGAAAAGAAGGAGACAGACAAGCGCACTGACTTACAAGATTTATTTGCTGAAACTGCGCAATGTATACTTGAGCAGCATCTGACAAATAAGAGGAATGACAAACCAAAGAAAACAGAATTCACCTAACAACCAAGTATCCATCATGATTATGCGCCATGAACAGCACGTGTGCCTTAGTTCTGAAGAAAATCTATTTCTTGTTGTGATGAGTCAATCGAAGGCCTGCTGGCACGTGCACTGACCAGCCTTTCTATTTCTGCGGCTTCATAAATTACGCGCACCAACTGATCCACCTAATCTGTCAGCTAAAGTGTCAGTTAATGTCTTGCTTCCGAAGGTTAAAACCTACGCAAAAAGTCTGTGTAAAAGGCTGAATCTTGAAGGTTTGGTAAAAAAAGATAGATGGTGGGAAAATCTTTAGCATGAAAATTTTCATTAACGCGAAAATGCACAAAGAACTGCCCTTTCCCTGTAATAGTGTCGGAAGGTAACTCGTGGCAGAAAATGCTGGCACAATTCCTTCAGGAGATTCGGGTGCACGTTAAAGAACCCCAAGTGGTCGAAATTTCTGGAGTCCTCCACTACGGCGTCTCTCATAATTATATGGTGGTTTCGGGAAGTTAAACCCCACATATCAATCAATCAACTTCTTCAGGGTAAAGTTATGTCATGAAACATTGACGATGTGCTCCCCGCTAAAAGTTCCAATGATATGATTTCTTTGCTGAAAGATAACAAATTTTCTGGCAACCAGACATGGTCAATAAATAATAAAGATCCATACTACTCATTGCCACACAGTGAGCTTCTAGCTTGCATTCGCGAGTGCATTGGCAGTTTTGGCGTTGTGACTCTTCAGAAAGCAGTAGGCATATGGGTTGAAGGTTTTATGGAACTGCTAGAATATTACCTAAGACCGCCATTTGCAGAGTGGGATGATCGTATTTACTTGCAACGTCAAGGAATGTGCATAGGATCATGCCTTGCGCCCATATTAGGTGATTTATATTTAGCCAGCCGTGATGGTGCCATTCAGGATTGCTTGGAATCCCCAACTGTTAAAAAAGTATTCCGCTATGTTGATGACTTCCACGTGTTGTTTCAAACTGGAACCTCGTCGGCCATTTCAGCTTTGCCTAGTATTTTAGAAACTTTCAGTAAATGCCCTTCTCCGCTTGTTATAACTCATGAAGTTCCGGACAGAGAAACCATCAGGTTCCTAGATCTGATGTTCACGTTGAGTCCTTCCCATGTGTGTTGGGCCTATGAGCCACGTGCAAACAAGCCAATCTTTCCTTTTGGATCTGCACATTCAAAAAGCGGTGAAGCGCGCCATTGTGAAGACAAGCTACACAATTGCACTGTGAAGGTCATGCTGGCACATGATCTGGTCCACGTTTAATCAGCAAACTGAACGCCTCACTGAGGCTGGTTTCCCGATGTATGTTTTGACCACCGTTGCTGAGTGTCTACTCCGAGAAATCAGAATGAGCCCAGAGACTAATGCTCGAACACGTACAAATGATAAGGGATGGGACAAATGATACTTTGTCGTTATTCCTTATATCCACGGCGTCACTCACAACCTCAAAAATGTGGCCAGCAGGTGCGACGTAGACTTGGTTTTTTCTGCCCCGGAAAAGCTGGCTAGGATGTGCAAGGCCGTGAATTTTGGTTCCAGTGAAGAGCGGGGCTGCAAAATGAAGCATCAGAACAAGTACGTTCCATGCATCGAAGGGGTGGTGTACTGTCTACCCCTGTCCTGTGGCAAGTGGTACATCGGCCAAATTGATTGATTGATATGTGGGGTTTAACGTCCCAAAACCATCGGCCAAACAGGCAGGTGTTTAAATGAGCGGCTGAAAGAGCACGCTCACTATGTATTCTCTTCAGTTTCGGGCCACTTCGGCATTCACTGCCGAGACTGCGGTTGTTTCCCCGACTTTCATCATTGTACCGTCATTAGGCGTCATCGGGATCAATTTATACGCGACATTTATGAGGCCAGAGAAATGGAAATGCTGGGCAGTGCATCTGTCAGCAGGCCTTCGATTGCTCTATCCCAAAAATAAATTGATTTTCTCAGAACGATGGCACACGTGATGTTCATGGCCCGTTATACCGATGATTACTTGGTTGTTAGATGAATTCTGTTTTCTTTGGTTTGTCCTTCCTCTTGTTTGGCAGATGCTGCTCAAGTATATATTGCGTGGTTTCAGCAAATAAATCTTGTAAGTCAGTGCCGCTGTCTGTCTCCTCCTTTTGTTTTCCCGTGTTGTTGGCGCTGTTTTTATGTTAATAATGTTGTACAAACTCGTCCAAGCAATCACGCTAGCTATTTTTCATCATGCACTCGCTTTGGTTTACTTTGGCCAACTGTTCTGAAAGGAGCTTTTAATCGAATTGAGTTATATTTCGCTACTTGTAATAATCTGTTTTCGCCAGCTTCACAAGAATAACACAAAATGAATATCCAAAATAAAGGCAGGAAGTGGAAGAGGTAAGCTTGCGAGGAAAAAGTCCTACACTGTAGATTTGTGCTGTAGGTGATGTTTCGGGAAGCGCCCTAGTCATTTCAAGTATGCAAAGCTGTTTACGAATTTCGGCGCACAAAATCAATATGCACTTCACATAATACACCAAAATTCCCAGTTTGTATTTTAGTGTTTCTAAAAAAACGTAAGTGATTTGACAGAAACCTCAACTGCTGTATAACGTTTTTTTGTGTGTGTTAGCGGTGCGTTTCCTCTTTCTCTCTCTCTCTCTCTCTCTCTGCAAATAAAAAAGTATTTATTACAGTGTTTTGTTGCGACTGCTGTTTCTGTGCGATGTGTATTTCAACATGCAGTCTAACCAGTGACATTTCCTGAAGGAATGTAGAGAAAAAGATTGGCTCGTATCTCCATGTTACGCTGCAAATATTATCGAAATACGATAGTCTTTTGTCCGGAGAGAGTGAAAAAAAAACGTTCATTTGATGTTCTGCGCAAGAAAATTGGTGAATGTTACTCTGGAGGGACTGGATTAGAGTGCCCCAATGCGTGCAGCAGAGGCCAACGAGCGCATCGAGCCGCGTAAAAAGTGATACATCAGTGCCATCTGACAGTTTTCTTGAAAAACGAAGCGCGTGTCATGCGCGACCAACTCGTAGGCGATAAGGTGCGGAATGCAAGGGGAAGCCTAGGTGCCACCACTGTGTCGTCTTAGCAAAGTGTTGGAAACACTTGCATTTTCGTGCAAGCGTTGCATTGTCAGGGCAGCGTGATAAACACTATGGCCCTTAAAATTACTTACGTATATGCCATCTGTTATGTTTTGCCGCTCATAAGTTAATCGTGCGGATGGGACAGCACCAGAAGCTTCGTTATTCAAAGCTTCTTTCTCGACTCTCTCTCGGTAACTATACACCACTTATCCTCTGGAATGCAAACTACGTCCGTCTCCTCCGCTGCTGGGGACAAATACACAATGTGAAACGAACCCGCTCTGCTAACCGGCTTGGAATGTTTGTGGTTTAGAGATAAGTCGCCGCGGCCGGGGGCAAACGCACAATGGGATTAAGCGACCCCGTCCTGCCTCCCCTGCGGGCGCGAGCTCAGTGGAAGTAGGCGACACGCTCTGCCCTGGCGATCGGCCCAAAGTCGCAGCGATGCACGACCCGAGCACAGGGAAAGCGGAGAAAGTCAAAAGCCGCTTGCTACCTGCGGGGGCAATTACGTTCCGCGCGCAATCATTCAATTTCCGGCTTTGGAGGTTCGTCTCGGCTCGCTGGGTGTGGGAAAGGGCATGAATGTACCGGGTCTACAATGCCGATATCTCCCGAGCGTTAGAATTCCTGAGCACGGGGGAGGTGGAGAGAGAGAGATATGATGGGAAAGAGTATCGAAACGCCTGTTTAAACTGTAGAAGCGCTGCTGTCGAGAGTAAGGTCAGCCCAGTAGGGAGTGACTTAATCTTAGTGGAAACAGATTGGATGAGAGAATGTTGAGGCGGACCAGCAGTGGCCCCCTCCCCTTTTTCTTTGTTACCGCAAGATGCTTAAGACTGGAGGGAATCCGTTTCTCTTCAGTCAAGGCTGCAATCACTTAACTGATAGATCAGTACGACTCCGTACGATGCAACTTTTGTCTGGGCCGTAACCACTTGGTGGTCGAACAGTGAGACTAAGTGCGTTGTATGTAGTAACAGTGTTCTAGGCTCTAACTTAAGAAAAGTTAAGTAGAAGAGTAAGACGCTGTTGATGTCTGTGTTATCATGAGTGTGCCTCGGCAAGATGTACATATGACTGTAAATATTTCGCTGTAATATACCTTCAAGTTTTCATTACCTCCAACCTGCCTCCTGCTTCATCGACGCCGATCATCTCCTTGACGGGACTTCAATCCACATCAAGGAGATCAACGAACAAAAAAGGAAAACTTAACTGGCGCAGCCGATTATGTGTAGAGCACATGGTGAGAACACGCGGGGGTGCTAAAACAATGGAGTCTAATGAAGATGAGGGTGCGAGTGCGGCAGATGTGAATCGGAGTCGAGAACCATCCAATGATGGTATTCAAAATTCTGATCAGTCAAATGAGGCGACAGTGCTTACTCAGAGGCAAGAATCGATGCAGCGGGCATCTCAGGTTTTGCCGAAATCAAGCGAAGCGAGAACGCTCGAGCTTGAAATTCAAAAACTCAATCTTCAGATTCAGTACGAAAATTTATTGCAGGCTAGAATGAACGCGGAACGTCTCAATGGCACGTTGTTCAACTCTGGGTCGGAGACGGGTGATCAGAGGCGCCGGGGTTTCGATTCTGTTCAGCAATGTGCAAAAGTGCTAAAAGGGTTCCGCCTGCCGAGTGACGCGGATGTCCCACTATGGTTTGAGGAGGTAGAAAAACTTTTTGCTACTTACCAGGTACCGCACGAGAGCCGCGTGCATTTGGTTATGCCAGCGCTAACTGAGCGAGTCCGTTACCTACTGCGTAACCTCAACCCTGAAGAGAGTGCAGATTATGAGTCAGTTAAAGCAGCAGTGCTGACGGAACTGAAGCTTTCTCCGGCAGAGTACCTGCTGAGGTTCGAAAGAGCCGTAAAGCGTAAGGAAGAGACGTGGGCACAGTTCGCGTCCTGCGTGAAAACCTATTTCGCATACTACCTCCAAGTGAGAGAAGCCGACACGGTAGAAGTGATGGCAGAACTCATGGTTGCTGACCGCATAAAATCGGGCCTTAGTACGGAGGGTCTTGAGTATGTGAGATTAAGGGAAGGCGAGGGATGGCTTAGGCCAACTGAGATCGCGAAAGTGCTCCAAACTTTCGAGCAAGCGAAAGGGAAAGGGCGTGCTTCAAAGCAACCAACTGTAGAAATGGGGCAGAAGCCGGCGACACGAGTTGAGAAAGGGGCTCTGAAATGCCACTTATGTCACGGCTCAGGCCATTTCGCTAAAGAGTGCCCGAAGGCTAGTGATAAGGAGAACAACCCCAAGAAGGCTACCGAGCCAAAGCGGAAGGTTCAAAAGGTAACGTTATCCCACGAGACGGATACTAAAATACCTACTGGAGTACTTAGCGCAAAGGTGAAGTCTCTGAAACACGAGGGTGAAGGCACAGATAAACTGCAGTTAATTCCTGTATCATGTGCAGGCATATCCGCAGATGCGATTTTGGATACGGGGAGTGAGATAACCGTCATCCGGGAGAGTCTGCTTCCGCGAAGTGTTGTAGAGCCGTCTGTCACGGTAAGATTGGTGTCCGCTTTCGGTAAAACTATCGAGGCAAGGCTAGCTACGTTACCGCTCAAATTAAATAGCCCGCGAGAGGTTACGGAGCCTCAGAACGTCGACCTACTCTGCGCGTTAACTGATGAGCTCGTCGAGGGCACAGATTGTTTGTTGACCAAGAACGATTGGAAACTTTTGTTGAAGGCCAGCAGCCCTCTGGCACCCGGTCGAGCGCCGGCCGAGCCTGCTCACGAGGCGGAACGAGCAGTAGAGAAACAAAAGGTAGTTGCCTGCAATCTTACCTTGGAGGAGAAAGATGATTCCGGGGAAGAGGCGCAAACTTATGAAGTAAGGGAGGCGTCATTAGGCCAAAGAGTAGAGTTCCGCAATGTGCAGTTGGGCGACACTACGCTAAAGAAATGTTGGGAAGATGCGCGTAGTGGGAAATCCGGCATGTTCATTTCAGACGGACTATTATACCACTGCGACTCAATAGCAGGCACTCGAGTGAGTCAGCTAGTTGTCCCCAAAGATAAGCGCACTGAGGTGATGCACTTAGCACACGAGTCACTATGCGGAGGGCACCTAGGGTCAAAGAAAACAAGAGCTCGCATTAGGTATAATTTTTTTTTGGCCGGGTATGGCGAAGGAGATATTAGAGCATTGTCGTTCGTGCCATGAATGTCAAATTCGTTCAGACAAGCGTCGCACGGATAAAGTGCCTATAACTCCGCTCACTAGACCCGAGCACCCTTTCCAAGTTGTCAATGTAAATGTGATTGGACCCCTAGACACACCGTCAGCGAGAGGGCATAAGTATGCGCTGTGCTTAGTGGATCTTTGCACGAGGTGGCCAGAGGTGATCCCACTGCGCTCTTTGACAGCTAAGGCGACTTGTGATGCACTGATTGAGATATTCAGTCGCACAGGCGTTCCGGAGATGATCTGCTCCGATCAGGGCACTAATTTCAAATCGCAGCTCACGCAAACGATGCTGGAGAAATTGGGTTGCATGCCAAAATTTTCAACCCCAGAACACCCAGAAAAGATAGCAGCAATTAAGAACTTGGGACCACCGCGCACCAAGAAGGAACTACGCAGCCGGTTAGGACTTTGCGGCTACTATCGAGAGTACGTCCGAGGTTATGCAGAGGTGACGAGCCCGCTCACGCTGTTAACAAAGAAAGCGGTACCTAATAAGATACCCTGGCCGGAGGAAGCTCAGGTGGCATTTGAGACTCTCAAACGATCTTTGTGCGAGGCTGTGGCGCTAAACACCCCTGAGCCATCTCAGCCCTACTGGCTTTTCACAGACGCATCAGCTACGGCGGCGGGAGCATGTTTGGCACAAATGTCAGCCGAGGGAGAAGAGAAGCCCGTTGCCTTTGCAAGCCACCGCTTCTCACCGACCCAGATGCGTTGGTCGACAATTGAGAGGGAAGCGTTCGCAATAATATGGGCCTTAAAGAAGTTCGACTACTGGCTTTTCGGTGCCATAATAAACGTCGTTTCCGACCACAATCCGCTGTCGTACCTTACAACTTCGACTCCGCACGGGGAGAAATTAACAAGATGGGCGCTGGCTTTACAGCGATATCATGTGTCGGTACAACATCGGAAGGGAGTATGTAACGGTAATGCGGATGCGTTATCTAGGCTTCAGAATAGTTCATGGAAGCCATCAGAATAACAGTGCCATGCCAACTGGGGGGGGACGTGAATGTTCCTGCCCACGTGCTGCTGTATATTGTGGACTGTGTGATTGACAATTCAAGAAACAAACACTAGTGATCTCAATGCTTGAAGCAGCAATGCTGTACTTGATTGTTTAGCATGTATTTGTTTTCGTTTAGTGTATTATCCTGTAGTGTTGACTTGCAATTGTGTTTGATGCTTGTGTACAACTGTTGTGTGGTTAGAAAATCCAGTGACTTAATCGCGGCAGTGCTTTATCGTATCACTGAGCGTAAGACAGCCCAGTATACTCTTTAGGGGGGACGTGTTATGTTTTGCCGCTCATAAGTTAATCGTGCGGATGGGACAGCACCAGAAGCTTCGTTATTCAAAGCTTCTTTCTCGACTCTCTCTCGGTAACTATACACCACTTATCCTCTGGAATGCAAACTACGTCCGTCTCCTCCGCTGCTGGGGACAAATACACAATGTGAAACGAACCCGCTCTGCTAACCGGCTTGGAATGTTTGTGGCTTAGAGATAAGTCGCCGCGGCCGGGGGCAAACGCACAATGGGATTAAGCGACCCCGTCCTGCCTCCCCTGCCGGGCGCGACCTCAGTGGAAGTAGGCGACACGCTCTGCCCTGGCGATCGGCCCAAAGTTGCAGCGATGCACGACCCGAGCACAGGGAAAGCGGAGAAAGTCAAAAGCCGCTTGCTACCTGCGGGGGCAATTACGTTCCGCGCGCAATCATTCAATTTCCGGCTTTGGAGGTTCGTCTCGGCTCGCTGGGTGTGGGAAAGGGCATGAATGTACCGGGTCTACAATGCCGATATCTCCCGAGCGTTAGAATTCCTGAGCGCGGGGGAGGTGGAGAGAGAGAGATATGATGGGAAAGAGTATCAAAACGCCTGTTTAAACTGTAGAAGCGCTGCTGTCGAGAGTAAGGTCAGCCCAGTAGGGAGTGACTTAATCTTAGTGGAAACAGATTGGATGAGAGAATGTTGAGGCGGACCAGCAGTGGCCCCCTCCCCTTTTTCTTTGTTACCGCAAGATGCTTAAGACTGGAGGGAATCCGTTTCTCTTCAGTCGAGGCTGCAATCACTTAACTGATAGATCAGTACGACTCCGTACGATGCAACTTTTGTCTGGGCCGTAACCACTTGGTGGTCGAACAGTGAGACTAAGTGCGTTGTATGTAGTAACAGTGTTCTAGGCTCTAACTTAAGAAAAGTTAAGTAGAAGAGTAAGACGCTGTTGATGTCTGTGTTATCATGAGTGTGCTTCGGCAAGATGTACATATGACTGTAAATATTTCGCTGTAATATACCTTCAAGTTTTCATTACCTCCAACCTGCCTCCTGCTTCATCGACGCCGATCATCTCCTTGACGGGACTTCAATCCACATCAAGGAGATCAACGAACAAAAAAGGAAAACTTAACTCCATCTCTAGTAAAAAGACAAACATACAGAACGATGACGTGTTGTTATGGTGCCTCACATATGCGAACTAACTGCTTTCTAATTGACAGTCGCACAAGTATAAACGCTGAATCTTGAGCGATTTTGGGGGGCGCTGCGGATGAGGTTGGCCATTTGAAACATTGATTGGTGCCTTTTGAAATAGCGTTACGACGGACAAACAGACAAATGTACACACACAGAGACAGAAACACAAAGCAAAATTTTTGCGTCGAAGGTCCCCAAGAAAGACTGTCGTCTTTTAAAAAAGCATAACATAGTCCGGACCAGGCTATATTTTCTCATGGAACCATGGGGCCCGGGCAGAGTATCAAAACGGGCTGCTTCAGACACGAGCTTAGAAATGCGCACGTGGAATTCTCACGCTCTACACACCGTGTCCTGGATATTGTGATGGCCTCACTACATGGTGCCACCATATCCCGGTTTGTGTCCGTTTTGTCTTGTCGCATGTGCGTCTGTTGAACTTTTTGAAAAACACCGCTACTATAGTTATTCGCCACGAATCTTTGTCGCGTTTGTTGCCCCACCTCATGAAGTACAATAACGAAGTCGTCGCTTTTTCGTCGTTCAAGATGGAACAACTCAATGATTGATTTATTTGTGGTGTTTAACGTCCCAAAACCACTCTATGATTATGAGAGACGCCGTAGTGGAGGGCTCTGGAAATTTCGACCACCTGGGGTTCTTTAACGTGCACCCAAATCTGAGTACACGGGCCTACAACATTTCCGCCTCAATCGGAAATGCAGCCGCCACAGCTGGGATTTGATCCTGCGACCTGCGGGTCAGCAGCCGAGTACCTTAGCCACTAGACCACCGTGGCGGGGCGACAACTCAATAGAAGCCCGTTAATGTCTGTTGTGATGGCACCTGTAGAGGGGTCTGCCGAGCTTTTCAGTCCAGTAGGTAGGAGGAGGGGTGGTTTGCCCACATAGATAGTGCTTCTGAGGTTGACAAAGACGCTTAATTTTATAGCAGCATGGTTGGGGAGGGAGAAGGATGCTGAAAGGAGGGACGAGATTTCACAAGCGTACTCACTCCACCAAGCGCCGTGTCGGGTGCAGGTAGTGCTTTACTTTTCTCCTCCTTAGAAATCTAACTGCGTGCCGTACAACACTGGCAATCGAACCGGATGACTCCACCTTTGGAGGTGGAAGCTCTAGCCACTTCACCGCAGCATCGCTTGTTTGCCCTCGCAAAGTATTACGGAAGAGGTCATGAGGGTAGTTCATTCGGTATCGACCCTTTTTGTTCCTGCAACTGGTGACTGTTTACCAAAATCTGACAGGATCCTTGTCACCTCTGACGACTCGAAGGCCTTCTTCTTATGCTCAGCCAATTGCATTGACTCCCGTAGCAGTGGTCTAGTGGCTAAAGTACTCGACTGCTGTCACGCAGGTCGCGGGTTCGAATCCCGGCCGCGGCGGCCACATTTTTGATGAAAGCTGAAGTGCTGGCAACTCGCGTGCTTAGATTCGGGTGCACGTTAAAGAACCCCAGGTGGGCGAAATTCCCGGAGCCCTCCACTACAGCATTTCTCATAACCATGTGATGGTTTAGGGACGTTCAACCCCAACAATTATTATTATGCATCTTCAAAATATGAGCTCTAAATACACCGAGAGTTGCACACTTAGTACTGTAGCCTACTGAACTTGGTATGAATTTACAGCGTTCATGACACACCATGCAAGATTGTAATATTACCCGAAGTTGTGTAGTAATGAGACATTAATTTACCAGCATTAACAAGTGAAAATTGTGGCGAAATGAACATGGTAGTATTACTTACATTTTTTATTAAAACATTTAAAAATTACTAGCGATAGTAACGGCTTGAGTAGTAACAGTTACTAAATGCTGTTAATAACGACAAAGGTAGTCATTGTTGCCACTCTCCCCGTTACTGACTGCAGTTACTAGCAGGGTTTCAACTTACGTATCAAACCATTACTACCGCAAAGTTAGCAAGTACTATTGCCTGTTTTTTGAAAGTGTACAGCCAAACAAGCTGTCACGCGGTACGCGGGGTAGCTCCATTAAAATGCTACACTCTTTAAGAGGTACCACCCAAAGTGCTGGATGCAACCATAAATCCAGATTTTTCGCAGTGTAGCACCACGTACAAAAACTGTAACAAAGAAGTTGATAGGAAAGAGGCGCTTCCTGTCAACTTCGTGCATTTTTTCTGTGAACTGCTTTCTTACAATTTTCGTTCGTGGTGCTGCACACAGGAAACTTGCCATAAAAAACCAACTAGCCTACATAAACACTCTTGTTCAATAATTTTTTTGTCTGGTCTGCTCGATATAGCAAGCCTTTACCCAGGACCTGATTAAGATGGTAGTTTAAAGCAAGGAGTCGGCACACAGGTTAGGGCAACTCTGAATGCCGACATGTTCACTTAATGGCACTTGTCGTTCATAATATTGGGATGAGTGTGAAGACATTCAATGTGGTATTTTTCAGAGTACCACGCACAAAAACAAAGACATAAAAGCCTCCTATACCAGGGGTCTCAAACACGTGCTCCGCGGGCTACACGCGGCCCGAGAACCTTGCGCTTGTGGCCCGCGTCCCATATCTTTTTTTTTAATTTTTATAATAAGTACGTTCGCGAGACACACAGGCATAACTAGCATAAAGCATTGTTTTAGTGAAGAACCATGTGTTCACCATAACTGTTGAGGCGTAAACGTTGAAGAAAAACCACATATAAAATCAGCATCCTTATTTTACTCGTTTTTGAGATCAGTATCGACATGTTGTTGGATAGAATCCTGGCCGCAAATGTTTTTCAATAACGAGCCATATATGAGATATGGGAAAAGTTTTCTTTTTAAAGTAACTGTTTGCTGAGAGTGTGCATGAACTAACCTCCTTTTATCCCTCTGCCCCCCGCTGTTACATTCTTCCCTGACTTGACCCTTGATGGACTAAATTTTGAGACTGTGGCCCACCGCCTTAGATAAGCTCAATACCTCTTTCTCCATAGGCCTGCGCAGGGTTTCCTTCAATGGGGGGGGGGGAAGTGAAGGTTCGTCGCAGCCACCCTCAGATTATATCAATGTACAGTGCTGACGTCGCACCCCCCGTCGTAGTCGCAGCGCCCCCTCCCTATTGTGTCAGCGTATAGGCCTGACTACGCCCCTCTCTCAGGTGACTAAGGCGAAGGGCTGCCCTTCTGTCTCCCCCCCCCCCCGCGCGCTATGCGCAAGCCTATGACTGTCCTATATCTTTCACCTTATCTGAAGAGAGAGAGAAAAAAACAAGCATACATTCTTACAATATATTCTCCGACATTTGTTAGCACTCGAGCTACCGCAAATCTCCGAGGTCATGCTCTTACAATAACCGCTTGGCCTATATCTCTGTACATACGAATACGCCTCTCGAAAACAGTGTCAAACAGGGATGACTACTTTGCCATAGAAGCTTTCGACACACACCTAAAGCAAGTACATACGTCAGTTTGGAAGCAATTACAAGTGTCAGTTGGCCGCGCAAAGCTCGACGAACCCCTTAAAAGTGCAAACCAGGTAGTGCTCGTTTCAGACGGTGCCACCACGTTTATTTTTGTTTTTGTTTTTCCCAGCGTGTTCGTGTACTCACTTCATTCACCGCGGAAGAGATTTCAGTGTAGCCATCCGTCATGCAGGAGGCCGCTAGGGGGGGCGCCGAGCAGTATGGTCGTGTAGAATTACTTTATATGACGGAGGAAAGAATAAGTTTTCTCCTTCCTCCATGCTTTATACGCTACCTTTAAGTAGCAGAGTGGCGCCACTGATAGAACTCACCGCTCGCGCCTCCATTCGCCAAGCACGCTCACGTGCGCAAAAAACGTCTATTTTAGGAAAAGCCAGCTTTACGGCCGTGGGGTGCTTGCGTCGACTGCATCCCTGGTGCCACAACTACCACTGTCCAAGCAGTGTGGTGAGGCGATGCCGCAGAGTGCGGAAGTACTTTTTCCTTGGGGTTGTGGTTGTCTAGCATTGTCCGTTTTTAGTGAACGTCAGTGTTAGTGGTGTCTGTGCGGCGCAGCGCCGTGAATCAGTGCTGCGTAGTTGCCACGATGACCACATTCCACTGCTGCGTATAAATATGACGAAAATTCTCGTTTACTTGCGCTATTTATAAAACATGTAGGGCTAGTTCTAGCCATTGTTTTATCGAGTCATCTGCTTAATCTTTTAAAGCAGCAAAAGACTACGACAAACGAGCGATTCGCGGAACATAAGTTACCGCAAAGCGTGTACACTATTCTTGACAAAGTAAAGACTTTCTTGTTTGCTATTTAAAACAAAAATATCTTACTATGACCACCACTATTTATTTGAGTTTTCCTTTGTTTTTTCTTCGAAGCGAGAGTCAGTGCCAGCGACGAGTTATGAATGAGCGAGAAACCACACGGAGCCGCTGAGCTGCGTCGGATCCTACATTCGGCAGGGGTGGCTTTTCTTCATATTATTAACGTGTCAGCGGGCAAGATGGTGAATGTATGCACAACTGTGCTATTTAAAATAAAATATACAGAAACTCCAAGGCCGTGTAAAGTTCTTGAAGAAACTAAAGTAGCGCCAACCACGCCCCGCTGCCCATGCCTCCTCTCTCAGCAGCTGCAGCAGCGCCCTTACAGCGCCCAGCAAGGATCAACGGACACAGGCAAACTCTCTCTCGGAGCACAGAAGAGGGTGAGCCGGTGCAGAGCCTCCTCATCGCCGGTATCGTCGTGGAAGCAAACGAAAACATGCGACCGACAACAGACAAGATGGTGCCTGCACTATGAAGGCTACCGATATGAAGGAATAGTATTCTGAGGGGAGGCCATAACATCGCATTTGTGGAGCCGCAAATAGCGAAGAGTAGAGGACTGCTCTTCGCGATATTGGGCACTGCTACGGCGAATTGCGCATGCGCAACGGTCGCCAGTGAGAGGGAGGCGAGCCGCGCAAGCCCCTTTCGGACGCGCCGGGTGGCACCGCCGTTGTCATCCGATAGACGAGCTGGAAAAGCAAAACTTTTGTGCTGATTACGAGCAAATGTGCCGTGATACTTGCTTGTATGGCGCCTGTGTGCCATTCGCAGCCTCAATATGGCGCTTATTGTGAATCTGCACTTGCAGCTTTGCACTTTGTGTTTATTCTTCCGAATGCAACAGAACACCGGCGCGAATAGGCAGGATAATCTCCACAACAGGCTACTTTATTCTGCAGACACGGTAAGTTTGGAGTACGGGACATAGTGTCACAGTTAAAAGTTATTTCATTTTTCTTGTCATTTAGCCAGATGAAGGAACTCCGAATCATTTTTTGCCATGTACGTCATGATACGCGCGCACGAGTATTGTTTGCAGCTGCGCGGGTTGATCGAATGCAACCATATCGAGAAAAAAACTTGGCTGAAGATGAAGTTACAACGCGCGAAACATAATTAGGAAGTGATAATTGAAACAATGAATCACGTTACTGTGTCAGGCGCGTCTAATTCCGGATTCACTAAGCTTAGGTTTGAACAGTGGGCCACGTACTACTTTCCGATAGTTGTGACCATCGTACACGAGAACGGCTCACCACCGCCTCTCGCATTAGGAGCCGTAGACGCTGCTATTCGCGTCTAGGAATTCAAGGCTTCCTTCACTGAGCCATGCAACAGCACAGCGCCGAGGGAAAACAACAAAAATGCGGCGCCAACCGTTCTCGGAGAAGTGGCCACGAGCTACGAAAACGACCGCTTTCGAGCTCAAGCGATATAAAATCAAGTCGCCACCATGAAAACCAACGCTCACTTAAAGCTTTCAACAGACTGAATAATCTCTGAAGTGCAACAGCTGCATAAAAATGCACATTCAAATCTCCAGCCAGCTATCAACAATGCCGTCATACGAGTGGTGATGCAGACGACGCGAGACGCCAGCGTGCCCAACATTGCTCTGTTTTACCACTTTGGTTCAGCACTACCAAAGCTACGGGGTGTAAGAAAGCAATACGGTTGCGCAGTGAAACATATTCCCAGATATAAGTGCCTTGAAATTGGCATGGTTGTCTAGAATTCGCGTTTGTTTGATGTGTGTTACGCCACATCAATACGCGCTATGTCTTTCTTCGTCACATTAATTTACTACGAATTTAATTATTTGTGTCGGTTACCGGCGGTAACTACGGACACAAATCAACATGGCAGCACCCATGCAGAAGCGACCACCCACTTTGATGTGAACTTGCTCCTGCTAAAAGCCTACAGCTTTTACAGGAACGAATAAGTGGTGAAATCAACTATATATTTGTTTGATCTTACTCTGAGGATGGCCCCGCCGCGGTGATCTAGTGGCTAAGGTACTCGGCTGCTGACCCGCAGGTCGCGAGTTTGAATCCCGGCTGCGGCGGCTGCATTTCCGATGGAGGCGTAAATGTTGTAGGCCCGTGTACTGAGATTTGGGTGCACGTTAAAGAAGCCCAGGTGGTCGAAATTTTCGGAGCCCTCCACTACGGTGTCTCTCATATACATATGGTTGTTCTGGGAAGTAAAGCCCCACCTATCAATCAATCAATTATTTTGAGGATTACGCATCTGGTACATTTTGTCATTGATAGTGAGATATGCTGCTTGCGTAGCTGTAGCTGATCAGTCTAACACGCCGAAGCCAGAGCTTGGGCTATGTCGCCAGACCAAGAACGCTGCGTAAGTCGTGCTTCAAATGATGGACATGCAACCTCGCACAGCGTTCCGCATGCACTGGATGCTCCTTCGGTGAAACAACAAAAAGATAGAAAATAAGCATTGAAGCGAGGGACGGGAAAGAATGCGTCGACAGACAAACAGTCATGCCATAGTCACAAACAGCGATGGGGAGCCACAAAGTAAAGTTATTCACTGGCATGAGCGTCTACCGATCTTCCGCAGAGCCACAATTCGTATTATTAAGACGCCAAACTTCCTGAAGTCTAAGGGTAATGGCTTGTTTGACAATTTTACGTATTTATTAAAATCAATAAACTACCCATTTTACATGCAATGAGCCTGCAAGGGCAATTCAGCGAGCAGGCGCAGTGAAGACGGTGAGCAGACGACACATGTGGAGGGGCTAAGCGCCCTTCCTATTGGCTGAGGGGCCCTGTAGCCTGCCTCCACAGTGCTGAAGGGAACTTCTAAAATAGAGTATAGTCCCACTACCCTTGTGGAGAAGCACTTGACTTCCACCACACTTTGGCCTCTCCTGAGCTTTCCTTCCTCCGTGGCTACTGAGCACGGATGAGAGGAGGGGCCTGGGCGAAAACGCGAACGGTGCTACTTTAGTGTTTTCAGAGACTTTGTGGTCGTTTTCACATAGGCTTCTGCTTTTGCAGTGTTTTCGGCCGAAAATTTTCCTCCGATACACGTGGTTTGTGACTCAAAAGACGTGGAAACAGAAGAGGACCGTGCCGATACTCCTTTACTAACAAGGGGGTGGATTTTCGTATCAATATGTCGCCACTCTTTGCTTCGACCATGCTGGAGAGGCGTGGGCGGGCTCATCCTAGGCCTAGCTGCTGGCGGAGCCTGTTTTACGGTGGGGTGACACCGTCAAAGCTACTAAAAATGAAAGTCACTTTGGAAGGGAAGCACATTTCCCCTCAGCTCGCTTCCAAAGATTTAGGATGGCAGCAGGCAGTTTCTAGACGCTCTGCGAAACACGGGGAAACCGACCTCGCTTGCGTTTGGGCACTGAGCTTTGCATTGCAGGGATACGGCATGCTGAAGCCCGTGCTGCGCAACTCAAGGGAAAACTATATACACTCAATGCAGGCTGAATGTCTGTTTAACTAAAAAAGAGGCTAAAGTCATAAGACCGAGAGCTAGGAGGGCTCAACATAGCCAGGATGGGAGCCTCGGTGATCGCCAGTGCGCTAATACCTGCGGCCGGCACCGCTGGGAGTGAAGCACAAGAAAACACTATATATCCCAATGAACTGCAGAACATTATCGTCATCAGCACCAGTATTGCGGAGTTGTCACTCCAGAATTTTAGCGACCCCGGAATAGAATGGGGACAATACTGGGAGGAATGGAATGGAAATTGAATTATGCCTTTTACCGAAAATGGAGCACGTTTTCGTCTACGTGCTGTTTTTTAACTTCAAAAATTAGTGAACGAGAGTCGCCAGTTTGACAATAAAGCAACATTTTTGAAATCGCTTGGCTGATTACAAGCACAATACATTTACAAGCAATGCGCCTACTACAAGTTTATCCTTATATTGACTGTGCTCCTCTGAAGTTTGCCTCTATTTTTTCATAACTGCGGTCGAAGGGAACTACAGCAGCAACATCCCCCCCCCCCCCCCTCCTCTACTCGTTGTGATTTTTCTTCGCCATCGGCGGAACCCTAGCTACTGTCCCCAGCTGTCTGCTGTCTTCACACCCTTCACATCTTTGTGCTAGCTTCTGTTATCGTAGGACCACTCGGATGCATGTTCGATAAAACGCTTCTGTACGTTGTGATGTGCATTAACGCTGGCGCAATCATTTTGTTCACTGCAGTATAACCTCGTACCTCCCACTTTTGCCATACTGCTCCCCCCCCCCTTTTCTAAACACATGAGCGCCTTCGTCCGAAATTTGTCGGCGGAGGACTCCAGGTAAGCGCAGCACAGAGTCGTACAGGATGAACTTTGTGCATTCTCCCTTCGTACGGACCGAAAAAAAATAAACTTTTGACAGCATCGGTTCCGGCAGCCGCCTGAAGCAGGAAAGCCCACGGCCATGGCGGCGCCTCCTCGATTCCCGAAGAAAACCCATCTGCCTAACTAAACCCACATTCGTTTTCTTTTTTTTAGGGTGGGGGGCGTGCTGGCGGCTAGAAAAGCACCACCACGATGCACTACCACACTCGCTTTATGCCCTTTTTTTTAGAACCAACCGTTCAAAGAGTCGTCCAGTCACCATTAGTGTTTTAAATGTAAACGGTGAATCAATCATATAGCTCTTAACATTTTGTTGCAAAATTTTGTTGAATGAAACCAAAATAAAGTTCTTTTAGCACGTTGTAATGCTTGTGAACTTTATTGAAGCATTTAAAAATCTCGAGGACGCTTAAGCACTTTTTGTGTTGTGAACCTAGTGACCAAAGAGCTTGTGACCGATTGCTGAACGTGTTCGAAAAATCAGACATTCGGGAGATCAAGCCCAGGAGATCAGATGTTCCCGAATCTCGAGCTGAGAACTGGCCATGCCGCACTCCCACTGCTCCGGAGTGGGATAATTTCATTATTGTCATTATCTTTCTTTTGTAACTGCACTTGTTCCTACGACTGGGCAAATATCTGAGTTCGCACCACCAAGCAAAGATGATTTTGGGTGCATTTTCCTACGCGTTCAATAGCTACTACTGCAATAATATGCTCAAATTAGTCATGTGTAGGCTGCATTATACAAGCTCTAATGAAATCGAAGGCCAAAACACTTTCTCTGGGTCCACCTTTAGTTAGCGAAAGCCAAGGGTAGGCGTGGCGTAAAAGTGTGAACAATGTTCCAATTTAAAGAAAAAAAGAAACCGCGGCATATGTTGGCGTATAAAGAAATGCAGTATCCCAACAGATACTGAACGACGAAACAAATCATCCTCGCACGTTGGTTCTCATTGATACCCCACACGAAAGGGGCGAATACTCAATGCACGGTCTGCTCTTTATCTCACCAGTGGTTTAGTAACTGACACACATAAATAAGCTTTGGGACCAGAAAGACTTGCACATCTGGGCACAGGCGAACACAAACTTCTCTTCATCCCCTCCACACTTTCTGGGCACGCTTGACAAACGTGAATGCTGACGAGCATTGCTGCCCTCTTTTCGGTATTAGATGCGAAGGCACAAGTTGGCCGAGCGGTGGTGCACTGTTCCATATAATATAAGCAGATATAGAGTGTTTTGTTTCCATTAACCACATTTTAGTTTTTTTTTCAGTAACACGACCGCTCGAGAAGTGGGACAAAACTGTTTGGTCTTCTTTTGTCAACATGAAAATACGCTATGTCATCAGTTTAGCACTGCCGCATTTAAGCTTAAACAAATAGACTATCACCATTTGTTCGAACATGCTGCCCATGCATATGCTATATTAGCAGCCTAGCAGGAGAACTTCTCCAATGGTAATTAGTAGGGTGGTTTCACTGCACGAGATATGCTACCAAAATACTAATGGTAATGGTACCAGTGGTACTAATGTAATGGTACTAATGGTAATGGTACTAATGGTACTAATGGTAATAGTACTAATGGACCAGTGGTAACGTGTTTGTATTGCTTTTGCGATTATTAATGCATCTCAAGACCCTATGATTATGGTGTCGTTCATTCTCATCTCGATAAAACAATCAAGATGTATTTTCTACATTCCATCGAGCTAAATTGCCATCGAGCCCTCGCTCGATGGCTCGATGGCAATTGCCATCGAGCTAAACTGCCATCGAGCTAAATTGCAAGATATGCTAGATTAGCGCATATATACGAAGCATCACCGCACAACACGTGCAAGGGCATTATACTTGGCATCTCCATCAGAGACAGCCACGCGAAAGTGCAACGCCGATTCATGAACAGCCAGAACCCGCTAGCCCTCGAGCCTAAACGCATAAAGGACACGGGCACGGTGATTGTGGCCTTCGATGGACTCAGTGTGCCGAATTTCGCATGGTCCTACCCTTGTATTAAAGTATGGTTTTACCCTTGTTAGATGTACGCTGTATCGCAAACAATTGAACACATGTTATCAATGTGGCAAGCTGGGGCATCACGCGGACGTATGCCGTAAGTCAGGACATGTCGCCAATCTAGATTTTTTCAACCGGAGGACGGGCATCGCTGTACACCAAACTGTAAACTTTGTGGAGCTGCACACGCAACCATGGACCACCACTCCAAGCAAAGATACCAAGGTAGAAGATGGAACAAGGCAAAGACGACGTAGAAGATGGAACGAGACGGCTGCTTTGAGTGACACCGAGCCACCACATGCCAACCCTGGGTTCCAAGGTCACCAAGAGTGGACTACCCCGGAAGACCAGCGGTCCTGATACACTGGAACTGAGGCCCAGCCAGCAGCCCCGGCGAAGCTCCACATCCAGTGGGCGCTCCAGGTCCAGTAGATGGTCCGGCTCCTTGGGGCGCTCCAGGTCGACGGGGCGTTCCAGGTTTTGAGGCTGATCCTGCGGCAGATCTCGGCTGAGGTGGTGTGGCCAATCTATGGAGTACTAGACTTCCGGACTTAAATGCAGTAGGACGAACCAGGTGGAATTCCTGGAGTACCACCACCAAGGAGGCAGACCAACGACAACCGGCACAACGTGCGCCGACCGCATGCGGGCAACCGGCCCAATCAGGGTAACTGGGGTTGCGGCCACGGTACATGGGAGCGATGATAGGTTGGCTAAGATAGAAAATGAAAGCGCGCATATGCAAACCATGATTCAGAAACTGATAAAACGGCGAGGAGTTCAGGAGTGGCAATACGGCTAGTGTAACAGCTGCGCCTACATCCCAACTACGACCAATCAGTAATGAAGGAAATAATAAAACTGATAGCGAGAGGCCTACAAAACTCAGAGCTCTTAATGGCGAACTAAGATCAATGGTGGCCGGGAGCAATCTCTCTGAGATCCTTGATATGCTGAGTGCACTCAGTGACAGTGCCAAGCAGCTAACGGACTTGGTTTCCAGCATTCAATTGAATATCGCAAGTCTGGAAACCAATGTAGCCAGCTTACAAACTAATTCGAACAGCCTCTAAAGCGACCTCGCGGTTATGGAAGAAAAATACAACCAAGGCTGCAGCACGATTGAAGCGTTCTTCGACAATGTCGTGGCCCCTACACGGGGACCCCGAGCGACTAACTTCTCCGGAAAGGTGGCCAGTCAGCCAACAGATGCCAGGTGGTGACGCCGGCATAAGTACTGCGCCTCATGATGACAGGAACCACTGACGACTTCATAGTATGGCAGTGGAACTGTCGGGGACTGGGAAGCAAGGCACAAACACTACATTAGTACTTCAGGAGACATGAAAGGAAACCTAGCGTGATTTTGGTGCAGGAGGTATTCGCCGAGCGCATTAACATCCTAGGGTATCGTACCTTGGCCAATCATTCCGAAGGGGTTGCTATTCTAATACGTAAAAAGCCCTCTTTTGTACAGCATATGACATTCACATGCCATCTAATAACATCGAATATCTGGTGGTGTAAATAGCAGGCAAGGGGAAGCGTAGCAAGCCAACGCTCATTCTCAACGTGTACAGCAGCCCGAAAGAGCACAGGCAGAGGTTTCCCGGTTTTCCTAACCAAGGCCACACACATGAAAGGCAGTAACCCCCTGCTCGTGGCCAGAGACTTAAATGCCCCACTTCCGATGTGGGGATAAACGAACAGTACGCCTAAGGGCAAATATTTATGGGAAGAAAGAATCGAGGCTGATTTCGGGCTCATATAACCAACCCAGCAGAACCAATGAGTTGGGAAAGTTTCACCGGCAGGGACAGCACACCGGAGATTACTCGAACATAGAACATTATTCGAGCGTCGTGTTATATTAGAGGGCTCAACTTTACCAGTGACCACTAAGTCACAGTAATGACTGTAGACTCGCACAAGACTGAGGGGAAAATATTGAAGATAATGGACTGGGACAAAGAGCTCAGGACCTGGGTGCCTGCGAAAGATGTGGACGCATCCCCACATAAGTAGATGACGCAACCCAAGACTGATCTCGAGGCAGCAACAAGAGAAGTCACCACCAACCTGATAACTGAGAAGATAGACAGCATATTCGCCCACATGCTAGAGGCCAAGCAATCATTGCTGCAAAGATGGAAAGGGCAACTCCTGTACCATCGGCCGCGGAATAAAATGCAGGGCTAAACAGGAGCATCACTTTTTGACTAGAGGAAATTCAATGAGCAAACTCAAGTCCTTCCTGCGAATAGTTGACATCTACTTTGAAATTTCTGAAAAGCAGTCACTGGTAATCATGGCGGAGCAATAAAACTGTGCAAATTTAGCAGGCAAAACCAAATCTAACGCACCAAACTATGTACACTATAACGCCGAAAATGTTATCTATGACGGAAATATTACACTGTAATTGGGGGAGGAGAATAAGCAACCTCCAATAAGCTGAGATGAAGAGAAGTGTCTACATTGACAGTACATAAGGCAAGAAAAACAGTGTCGTCTCTGAGGGAGGGTGTTTTTGAAGTGAATGGTAGACACGCCGTTTGGTGCGCTGGTTTTGGTTTCGCCTGCTAAATTGGCCAGGTTTCATTGCTCCGCGATGATTACCAGTGACCGCCTTTCGGAATTTTCCAAATGTATATCTACTATACGCCGGAAGGACTTGAATTCGGTCATTGCACTCGATCGGCTATTTCTACTTTTTAAAAAGTTAACTGTTTCAGTTCTGTAGTTACTGCCGTAATTCAGGTTTGCGCACATCTGAAGACGCCTTATTTCACAGTAAAGGGAATGTCGCAAGTAGCACGCAGATACCTTCTTTGTGTACTTTTTAAATATTATTGTACACATTTCTTGAAGCACCCTGTATACGATGTGCGCGTTTATATTAGGAAAAAATTTCGAGTATAGAGATACACTCGCATGCCCGCCACGCCTTTTATCACCTGCGTGACTCGGTAGACTGGTAAATATGACTCATTAGTCATCAATATCTCAGAAGCTATTGATCGGGCACCTTTAAGTATAAGAAGGAGAATGACTTTTATCACAGCCACGCCAATTGGTGCAAATGTTGCTGATTTGTTGTGCTAGCAGGGTAGTTGAAATATTTAACATATTCAAGGTTAAATATTTAACCTTGAAACGCAACTCTGGGCCATCGAACCAGCGACGCGGTAGAGTGGTGAGGTCTCTGTGTCCCAACGTGGGAGCGGCCCGCTGCGCGCTTAACGCACACACCGAGAGACATTATTAAAGTTATCGAACCATATGCTATGCTCATACAGGCTAAAAATTTGGTGAGTACTCATAATAAACAGCGCAATAAATGAAAAGAGGACACGATACACAAGCACTTACTTCCTAGGTGTTATCTTATTGACGTGAATAATACTTGCAACAGTTATGTATAAAACCTTCATAAGGCCAGTTCTTGAGTACGCGTCGGTGGTATAGAGCCCTCATCGAGATTATTTAAAGAATCAAATAGAACAAGTTTGAAGGTACGTGGAGCGATTTATATGACCCCGGTATTGAAGGACAGAATCAGTTACAGAAATGCTCCGTTCTTCTGTCTGTCCTTCAATTGTGAGAAACGCGCAAGTAGAAAAATTGTCTGAAACTATTATTTCTTACCGTTAATGGCCAACTAAACATTAGGAAAGAAGTCTACTTACCGCCGCCAGGTAATTAGAGCTCAAGAAGCAATCACAACAAAGCCATTCAAGCGTACAGGACTGACACAGATAGATTCAAATACTTCTTTTTTCTAACCCAATTGAAATGGGGAATGAATTGGCGCTGAGTGTTGTTGAACAGAAGGATTTGTCGAAACTTTAATAGACCTTAGGTGACTATCTGTACTATTGAACCGTGTAGCGTTTGATCTTGATGGAACCTGCATTTGCGTATGTGCAAATAATGTTCCTTTTACTTTATTATTTTGTTATGTTACCCTCTCGGTAAAGACTCTCGCATGAGAGTTGGCAGTATGGTCTAATAAATAAATAAATAAATAAATAAATAAATAAATAAATAAATAAATAACGGTTGTTTTTTATTCTTTCTAATAAAAGCATATTAAGGCATCAATGTCAATAAAATATTACGTATTTCTGTTAATAAACTAATTCCCTGCAAGACAGTGCTTGTCTGGTGTGTCCCCTTTTCCTCCCCGTACTTCATCACTGTGTTTATTACGACAACCTAGTCAGCTGCCATACAAAGATTTGCTGAACCTTTCTGTAGTATTTTCTGATGTTCTTAGTCGCCATTCATACTCTATAATCTCACCGGGAGCATCACAGAAAACGCATCTAGAATCCCCACTCTGCAAAATCTTTGTTTTAGTTCATTTCATTGCCAGCATTATTTTTGAGTCCTCATTCAGACTAACCCCATAGATTGGGCGTGCAATTATAGCGCTGTACAAAAGAATGGATAATTGTGTCACCCTTATTAATCGAAAAAAGGCTACCACTACACTCCCACGAGTGGCAGACTAGGGAGCTTATTTTGTTGGCAGACGCACCTGTCGGGTGGTGTTGTCGCAAGCCGGTAAATGATTTGTGTTCCAGCAACTGTCGTGTATTTTACTTTGCACTAGATGTGCGTGGGTGAGTAGCGTGCTACCAACCCACGCACACGTGAGTAACGTGCTAATAGCGTTCAAACCTTCCTTAGTGCAGGAACAACCTAGTTTTAACTTGCATTGGGCTGCCCACTCCATCAATCAGTGTGTGGGTGGAGGTGTGTTTTTTTTTTCTTTTCAGAGTTGTCTGAGTGCAGTTCGTTTTATTTTCTCTCTCTCTCTTCCTCTCTTAATCATTTTCGCAATGTTGACAAGGTGAACCGTTCACAAACTGACTAAATCGTCGAGCATCTGTGCTGTGGGCCTGGCCAGTGACTAAGAAAGGCTTTTATTTTGAAAGATTGGAAGGGATTGGCGTAACTCCAGCAGGAAACGGCCAGTGACTGTTTCAGTGCGAGCCCAGAATGATGAATGGTTTTATGTCAGAGAAGTCTTGGGGGTATTGTCAGCTTGCTGGATGACCAGTTCTCACCACATGCGGTTTCTCGGCGCGTCCCTAATTCAAAGAAAAAAGGGTGTTCTTCTTTCAACCTTATGTAGAAATACTGTCGGCATGACAAAGGATTCGACCTGGAACCACGTGTTTGGGCCCACGAAGCCACAGCCACTAAGTCGTCATGGCTATAGTACACCTCACTGTGCCATGAAACTGGTGGAACCCATAAAAAGCAGACCTGCTACACTAACGATCGAATTTTTTTAGACGTACGTAGACCAAGCATTGATTAGGGACAGCTTATTACTTCACGGTGCAAGGCATTCACGCACGTGTCGATATTGCTGAAGCATTCAACCAGCTGTAAATTCAATGAACTAAATGCTGACCTTTTTGCAAGTAACTAGATAAAGGCTTTGTTAAAAGCCTTTAATCAGAAATCTGTATTAGATCATGGCTGCGTAAAATTAGAAATTGCCCTAATTTTTTCTTCAGTATTGTTTAAAGATTTTTTATTGCTGGTATTGAAAATGACAAATAAAATATGATTTCTATGATACACACCAATACTTGACTACCATTCCTGTAAATTTTGTCCTGTCTGCAACTGGAGAGGCTTCCTTTACAGAGTGTGAAAAAGCACAGATATATAAGCGTCTATATACCTAACTTGCAACCTATCATGAGAACACCACATCGAATGTATTGTGATAACATTAAAGTGTGTGTCACTGGAAATACAGTGTCGGTGTGGGCGGCATTCTCCATGAGCGATAAGACCCGATGCGCGCAAAGAAGGAAAACTACGTTTTGTGTGGGAGTCGAACCTTGACATTCTGCGTGACGGAAAATATTCCGTCATAAAGCAACGCAAGCGCTTGCAAACTGCTTCGGAAAAGGTTCTATAGGGTCGTCATGCTTGAGGTTCTTTTCCCAAGGGATCCGGGTTGGCAGGTGTTGGTCAGATTGCATGGCAGAAGCTGTAGAATGAAACTATAGGTGTACCACCATGTGATTAGGGCAACGAAGGGGGGTCGAAAGCTGCCTGCCCATCAAAATGACTTAGCCATCATCATCATCATCATCATCATCATCATCATCATCATCATTAAATGTCTGGCACCTATGTGTGCGAACTGCCTTACGGACACGTAGGGCTTCCTTCATTGCTGTAGAGAGTTCACAATGATAATTGAAGGGGAAGGCAATGGTAACGGGATCTGATAATGCTACCAAGTTGAACTATTGAAGGCGAACATTACGCGTCCTCCTAGTTTAGATAAAGACCAATGCTTGAGAACATGCGTACAATATTTTTCTCGCAACGTCACCACTTAAGCTTTCGGAGTTCATTATACGCCTGTTAGGGTAAATAGTTTTTGTTGTTGAAATTAAAATAAATGAAGCAGTTGTCACCAATTTGGGGCGACAGCAGTCCTTTACCAATTGGCTGTAAATATGAAAATAAAATTTAATAAGTGAATACAATATGTGCACATGGAGTCCTGCTTTTGGTGAGTTAAAAAGTTCTCGTTCTCTACACAACACAAAAGATCTCAACACAGCACCCATACACACAAGTATGGTGTACACTTTTGATGTCGTTCCCTCAGTAACCAATTCAAATATTAGGTTATTAATTTAACCACTTATGCGTTACGTTAGGATGACAATGTAGAAATTAGCAAAGACGGTGGTTGTGTCTGTACATTACTGCTGTGTTTGTTAATATCTGCGCCATAAACCTAATGTAGCGTACACATACGTTCGTTCACAGTTAGACTATTCATTATCAGTATGTAACCCCATGTCACCACACTGAACTCCTCCAAGTTCGAAGGTGAGAGAGTGGTTTATTTCCTCCTTCTCTTCCCTCCATCTTGGCAATATCTAGTTTTCTCTAGTTGGGTTTTTTTTAAGGACACGTGGGCAACGTAAGTAATGAACTTCGTCCCGCTCAGGGCTGTAGGTTTTAGGCAACTTTTCTTGGCCGCGTTTTTAAAAAACCCACAAGACGAGATTGAATCAGTTCATTGCGTGGTTCATGTCAAAAGAGACATAAATCAGGGTGAGGCTTTGGAGAGAACGTGAAATACAGTGTCTTTGCCGGTGTCATCGATGTAGAACAGGTTTAAACCAATTGAAATAAAACATATAAGGCTTACGCCAATCATGTTTTGTGTGTGAGAAAAAAAATAAAAAAGGAACAAAACTGAAAAATAGGGGATCAGAAAAAATTAGAAGCAAAAAAAACTTGGGAAAGATAAACAAAAATAAAATAAAAAGGAGTACCGTCTAGCACCACCCCAGCCAAATGTGGCTGGGACGGCGTTGGGTCCGTCTGGATCTGTTCCTGCAAGAAGGGACTCAGACAGCGAGGGTTTATTTGATAATATGGGTGGCATTATTTTATTTTCGTTCTGAAGAACGTTTTGTTTTTAGGGGCGAAGCTTTTTGTAACGGCACCTGTTCGTCCATCGTAGCCGTTGTAGTATGTAACAAGTATGACATTTTGACCTCCAAGGTGGTGCCGGTGAGAGAGTTCTTCTGTGCGTTGTTGAACAATAAAAGATAGTGCTCAATGTACATGCCAATGGCTGCTAAAGGAGAATGAGAGACAGGAGCATTTGGCTTTTAGTTAATGCACACGCTGTGATCCCCATTAGCAGCCATTGGCATGTACATTGAGCACTATCTGACAAGAAAGGGTTGCTACGTTATACTCGCTGGGTGTGACCTCCTTAGTTTTAGAAATGTTTAGCGAGCGTTGAGCCGCAGTGCCATGAATACAATGAACTAGTATATACCATGAACTCGAGGTGGTTAAAGGTGGGAAGTAGATACGATGCGCAAGCCGTAAGAAAGTAAAAGCCGAATTCCCCTGTCTCTCATTTCCCATTAGCAGCCATTGGCATGTACATTGAGCACTATCTAACAGGAAAAGGTCGCTACGTTATACTCGCTGGGCTTAACCTCCTTGGTTCTAGAACGGTTTAGCGAGCATTGGGCTACAGTGCCATGAGTACAGTGAACTAGTATATACCATGAACTCGAGGTGGTTAAAGGTGGGAAGTAAACCCGAAGCGCAAGCCCTAAGAAAGTGTGCGTGTGCCACCTCTCGTTTAGTCCTTGGAATGTCCGCTGGATGGCGGTGCTTCTATATGGGGTATATATGATGAAAAGATGGGAGATGCTGGTACTTGGAGTGTTGAATATATGGACGAACGGACACACAGACAGATGCATGGACGAACGCATGAACGGACGCAGTGCGGATGCATGGACGAATGCAGGGACGGACGCACGAATGGACGCACGCACGGACGGGCGGATGGACGTATGGACGGTCACACAGACGGACGCATGGACGGAGGGAAGCAAGAACGAATGGATGGACGAATGCTTCGCCCCACTCTCCATCATTCAATCCGTGGATATGCTGCCATTTTTCGTTTTCTCAATTTCATTTGCTCCTCTATAGTTTCTTCTCGATGACCATGCTATAGTGACTAAAATATAGCCTTGCTTTCTCCTTGACGGCTGCGCGAGTTCATCCTGCTAACCTAAAAGGAACTGTTCAATGCCAGAACACAGGCAGTAGGGCACTGGTTCTGCAGCCCTCCCTCTTCCCTTTTTTCCTCCACCTTCCCTCTGTTTCGCTCCTCCTCCCTGTATCCTTTCCTCTTCCTTATAAGATATGTCGGAACTCTAGCGCGTATTTCTACCAGAAGTAACGAAAGAAAAAAAAATATGTGAAACAAGAATGATGGAACTGCTGTTTACGAGTATGAAGACTCGGAAAATAAAACCGTAACATGGCACAGAAGGAATTAATCAAATTTTTTTAGGTGATGTTTGTATTTGCCTTTCTGTCTCTGCGGTCTTCTCTCATCCTGCCATCGACATTGCCGTAACGGCGGCATGGGCGCCCTTACCCTGTTGATGCGGATGGAGTAATATTATTTTTTGTCACGTCATTTTGCACAATGCTGTGAGACTTTATGATGCTCTTGATATAAGAATTATTTTCTAGTATCTATGACGTTTTATGCACTCAATGAAGGGAGAAAACAAATTGCATTGACTCTTTTTCCCCCGACTTTTTCTTTTATTGTTATTTTCTCTCTTAAGTAATCAACTTGGAATTTTGAGTAAAACTTTTTCATCCTAACATGTTCGCCGGTAGTGTAGTGCTATGATTGCCCACGTTCGTATAAATGACATGGGGTCTTGAACCTCATTTACTCTATATGATAAAGACTACCCGACCGAGAAGTCAAGTGAGACGAGGAAGTATGTGACAGCATGCGTGGCAAGTAATTCTGAAAAAGACAAGGCGTACAAACACAAGAAGGACATCACAATGTCGCCACTTTATTTTTGTGTTTGCACACGCGCCCTGTCTTTTTCAGAATGAGTACGCACTAACAACCTCAGCCTGCTGTTATCCTAAGTGGAAAGCTATGCCTGAGTTCGTCACTTGACGGAAACGCGGTACGATTATGAGGAACACCGAAGTGTAGGGTTCCAGAAGTTTGATCCATCTGGTGTTCTTAAACGTGCATTGACATCTCACAGTACACAGGCCTCACCTTTTTGCTGCCATGCAATTACAATCGCCGCGGACTAAATCGTACGCGCAACTTTCTGGTCAGCAGGCGGGCTCCGTAAACACTATACCATCGCGGTAGACACTTGGCAAGGCGCCGTAACCGACAAATGAAAACTGATATTTCTTGTATTTGCACCAATATAAAAAGCCTATAACAGGAGCAAGACATCGAGGTTTTGACTCGTCGTACATAGGGTAACAGCGCAACAATTAGGAATGAAGCACCTTAAGGATGATGCTTGTGCGTCGATGGTGTCTGTCACGAAGTTATTCGTAAATGTGAACTCAAAAAAAGTATAAAACGAGACTAATATCAATCACAATTTTGACGGAACGATAGAAAGCATATAGAAGCATAAACCTTTTATGCTAGTTCGGGACTTCAACGTAGAAATCATGGACCTTAAGCCCTACCTTCGTTGTCTACATTTTATGTCACTTTACCTCACTCAATTTACATTACATGGGGCAACTCTCGGATAACACACGGAAGACACACAAAGGAAGGCTTAAGAATACGCTAGTATTAATCATAATTGTGACAGATTAGTTGGTAACTTTGACGTAAGCTTATGAACCTTAGGAATTAGCTTCGCCCACTCGTCATCAATGATGACACACCTCCACGAAGTGAATTATGAGTCATCATTCACTTCGGAGAATGTTCTAACACGTACAGTGCCTTGTATTTTTCTTCCTTTATCCGTGTCCAAAAATAGTGCTGTTACCCTAAGTACGAAGAGGGGTTATACCCTAGTGGCGTCACGCGGATCACATTGTCGGCGTCACCAAAGGTGGGAATAAGACAGGAGATGCCAGCACAGAAGAACGCAATTGTACTTTGAATAGTATAAGAGTTTGTTTAGGGTTACGCTGACAAGCTGCCTTTAAAGCATCCAGAGTCACATCCCTCAGTTTATATGAAAGAATTATCGCCACATGGCAAGGGTAACATAAATGAAGGCTACAATTAGACTTTTTTCTATATGAGCCTTCACGAAGCAATTACACTGAGTACTATTTCATAAATTTTACTACTGAAGCGCAGTGCTTCAGTCAAAAATAATTATTTTAGCCCCGACAAATCACCCCTCGAGACCACGTGTTGCATAAAGTGCACGTGCCTCACTCTGACGCAGTGGCATGCTCACGATCGCTTTAAGCAAAAACACGCTGTAAATGCGACGTTCCGCCGGTATCATTATTGATGTAAGTAATCCCACTCTTTCGAAATGGTTTGAGTTAACCTTCCAATCGTTTAGAATTTGTTGCGGATATTTAACTATGCAACGTTGTTTGTTACTGCAAACGTGATGCTAGAAACTTGTCTCTGTATTCAGCTACCATGAATTACTTCGCTGTTCCAAGTGTATTTACTAAAAAGTGAGGAGACATTCTTCCACTGGAATTTGTAACATGCTTTTCTGTGAGTTTTCTGTTCTTCACCAGTCGTAATGGTGTAGTGATTAGAATGCTCGGCTGCTGATGTGAAGGTCATTGATTTTTTTTATTTCTTAATTATTGTTTTATTTGTTGAATCATACAATACAAAAGATCATCAGACTGCTTAGACCCGTAGCCAATGGCTAGTCCTGGGTCCAAAAAGAAAATTTATGCAGTGATGCAGGTTTACTGTTACATAAAAAAGAAACTAACACTCCAAAACACGTGGTGTAGTACACTGCTACTACAAGCATTTTTTAGCATTCAATCTTCGTGCCAAACGACAATAAAATCTATAATCGCTATAGTGTCAAAAAGTGCACCAACGCAGGCGAATCACTATAGTGCACATAATAACATAAACAAGACAACTCAGAGACATATTAAGTAGCTAACAATACTAGTATCCGTATTCCCAAATGCAATACAAATACAACATTCGTTGCAAGGCCAGAACAAGATTCACAATCCAGAACAGCGGCACGCATTTTGAAAATTGCACACACCGAATAACCATCCAGCTCGTATGACGTTTCTGTGACAGTGCAACGCGACATTCCAGGAAACAAAAAACCGCAAAGTTAGTTCGCATCATTCAAGCTTAGATAAATTTTTTTATAGAATTGTTAAAATTTTGGGCTTATCTGGGCCACGGTGGCCGCGTTTACGATGGAGGTGAAAAGGCTGATTCCCGTAAACTTGAATTTATGCAAGCGTTAAAAGCCACGCGATAATTTTACCCGTGATAATAGCGTAGCGAAAGCAGTGCAGTGCTATTATCACTATTAAGACATCGTAATGTCGTAAAGATACTTGTTGTCACCCTCCTCGACCATAACGAAGCCATGGCCATAATATGAGACAGTGGAGCCCGCAGTAGTTGTTCAAGGAGTACTGACACGAAAAAATTTAGTTGTGCTGTTGTGTCACACACACACACACACACACACACACACACACACACACACACACACATGCCCCGCCGCGGTGGTCTAGTGGCTAAGGTACTCGGCTGCTGACCCGCAGGTCGCGGGTTCAAATCCCGGCTGCGGCGGCTGCATTTCCGATGGAGGCGGAAATGTCGTAGGCCCATGTGCTCAGATTTGGGTGCACGTTAAAGAACCACAGGTGGTCGAAATTTCCGGAGCCCTCCACTACGGCGTCTCTCATAATCATATGGTGGTTTTGGGACGTTAAACCCCACAAATCAAATCAACACACACACACATACACACACACACACACACACACACTGTTTTGAAAGGCCTTTCAGAGCCTTTCAAAACACTTCTTGGGTAACTGCTGCAAGCACACTTGTTTGATTCTCAATGCATCATTAATAATAAAACTTTTAGTGTAGTAGGTCCGCATTCGTTATGCTATTCTTTATCATTCTTCTGAGGAGCGTGGAATTCGCCTAACTATTGCGAGAAATTTTGTGCCAACTGTTCATGCAGTGGCTGACAACGATGAGAAATATTGGCTGAAGAGGGTATGCACCACGGATAATAGGGGAACAAGAGCAAGCTTTTCTAATGGGTTGGAGCATTTCACAACCCACTCGCCACGCTATTCTCATTGCGCGAAGACTGGTTGTTCTTTCGCTTTTTTAAAACGCTTTATAATTTGTATTAACGCGATTGCTTGCCGTACATCAAGCCTGCCTAAGGCAAGTTTGCCGAAACGTCCTGTGCAATGGCGTAGCTCAGTGGTAGAATACTAAGCTTGCACCAATTAGACCCGGGCTCAAGCCCCACTGTGTCATTGGTTCTAGGTTTCTTTTTTCTAACTTCGCGCGTTGTGGTTACGGACACCGGCAGTGGCGGCGGCAGTGGTGGACAACTACGGCGCTGCGCGAGACCCGAGTTGTGATATCATAATAGTTTTAGTTGTCAAAAAAAAGGCCAAGCCCTCAAAAGCCTACCGAATATATCGGGAAGCGTGAGTGCACCTGAAGAGTTAATTACAGCATGCTTGCAAAATATACTGTATATTCTTGTTGTAACAGATTGTTACGACATGTTGGCCTTCTCGTCGCAGTGCTTGCGCAAGTTATCTTGAGATTCTCGTGGACGCTCTGCTTGGTGGCTTTGTGACGCACAAGAAGTAATTTTGCATGTTTTGGCACCTCACGTCACCGCCACTAAGCATACTGGTGCGTCAAGTCACCAATAAAGATACTGTAGCATGAAGTCACGTTAGTGTCGATGTCAGTAGGTTCGCCCTTCGAGAATTAATTTAATGTGAAAAAATGGCCATGTATCTACGTGCTTTTCTGGCGAAGGCTGTCGAAAGATGATAGCCTTCTGTATGGAGAGATATATTAAAACGTTCATTTGACGTTCTGTGCGAGAAAAATGATGAATATTCGTTGCGCTAGGTATGGCCGCCACCTGGCAGTAATCTCAAGAAATAATTTTTTTTCTCGATAGACCACGTCGTTTCAGGGAAGCGTAGGAAACGCCCGCTGTTTCATTTATAGCATCGCATCATCAGCGCAGGGTAATAAGCACAGTGCGGTCTTTAAAATCACGTATCTATGCATTTTAGACATAAAGTAACACACTACACAATGCTTACGTAATGACGTTTATCTTAAATATGACTAATGCTTGCTTTTTGATTGACATTGTTCACAAACATGAACGCTGCCAGCAGATCAAGATGACTATGTGTTGAGAAGGTGCCTAAGTTTACGCTGGGTCGCTGAATAGTGCGATTGGCAGAACAACAAAAAAGCAGACAGGCCAAACGTTTTGCGTAGAGCTATCCCGAGAAAGACTAGCATCATTAAAAATATCCTAGCATTTCTTAGGCTTAGTCTCGTGGAAGGGCTCTATGCAAGCCTCATAGAACACAAGCATTGAGATTGGCGGTATTAAGCATAGACTGCCCCCCCCCCCCCATGGGTTAGCATGGCCAGTGACTGTGTAGCCAAACATTTGGCTGACTTCATATATAGTGGGCTCACTTCTCTCAGTATGCGGCAGTTATATTCATAGGTCGTGGCAAACTCGCTCTTGAGTCAACTCGCTCAAATCGAGTCATGAGTCCAAGCCTGAGTGAGTCCGGGTAAGTAATATTTCGGTTAGTTGGAGTCTGAGTGAGTTTGGTTGAGAAAACGTTTAGTGAGTCTGAGTCCGACTTATTCCGTCTCGCGAAAAGTTTGTTGAGTGCGAGTCCGAGTGAACCATAAGCACGTAATATATTTCGTAAGTGAGTTCAAGCGAGCTCTAAATTTTGTTTGCCAATCTATGGTTCTATTTACTACACTTCATGATTACAATCAGCCTTACGTTGCGTCATATTTATATTCACGCCGACTCACACATAGCACATGGCAGCAGTGCTCAAATGCCCGTTCAATATTTATTCATCAGTGGCGTGGGTTACAAAGGAGGAAGGGGGAATACCATGAGCTCCGTACCCTCCCGGAGTCACTTGATAAGAATTCTTGATAAGAATATTTATTATGAATCAACCATTTTTATAAAATGCCCTTACTGAGTCGTGACCTCTGGTATCATGTATTTTAAGGTACCATATCAAAATGCACCTTGTTAGAGCGCCGATTTCACGAAATATTTGTGCTAAAGAGCATTACCAGCATGTCCAAGGAAGCCAATAGATCGCTGATGGACTCACGAGTCGGCTCAATCAGACTCAGGTAGAGCCGTGAGTCTGAGTCTGAGAGAGTCTGAGTCAGTCTGGCTAAAAACAAGTTTAGTAAATCTGAGAACGAGTGAGTTCCATTGAATAAAAATGTAGTGTGGTCTGAGTCCTAGTGAGTTTTAAGGACGATATGTATTTCATGAGTGAGTCTGAGTTCGTTTCATAGTTTTTTCCTGACTTGTCGTTACACCCCTTCGCGACGCCGTGACCAGTGTACTTGGTATAAGAAAAAAAAAGTGATGCAGGAACTCAAGCCGAACTGACATGGGGATCAAAAGAGCTTTCGCGCCTTCACTGAGAGGCGAGACCTATATTTTTGATTTATTTTATCCCTCAGCTGCATTATTATGTGAACGCCTCAGAATAATGCCGTAGGCCACAAGGTAACTCACGTGCTCAGTGCGGGGAAAGGATATACGTGAACTTATTTTGGGAGATGTCTTGCCGCATTTTCAAATATTTTAAATCATCTGTACCAACTATTGTTCTTTGTAATAAGGCAGCCTTCACGATCAGATGTTTGCTCGTAATGCCAGATTGTATTTACGTCTAGTACACTAAATGTCCGGATGAAATTGGCGCGCATTTTGCTAAACACGGGGAGAAATGAAATTAGTAGGCAGCAGAGCGCAACAATCATGAAGCCCAGCCATTAAATATGAAAGACGAGCATGCTGGTAATTCTACCGAGAGCAGTTAGCACGAGAAAGGGAGTGACGTTGAAGAAGTTTTGATTGTAGATGCTATGGGCGTGCCCTCTTGCAATTTTTCAGGGAGTGGGGGTGAAGCTGCTCTTGGTTGAGGCTTGTCCGTTGGCGTTGGCATTGGCGTTGTGCGCCGTTTACTCGCTGATGTTAATGAAGATGACGCTGGTGACTGTGAAGAACAAGCGTGTTCCAGACCACACATTCTCTTTCGGTCATCACGGCAGAGCACATGCAAGGTGCACTATACGCCAAGACGATGATGACAACACTGATGAAAATGAAGGTGATGCCGATGAGGATCATGGACAATGACTGGCTTGTGCAGTAGGTGACATCTGGATATGCTCTACGAGGCATTTTATAATGACTAATAACAACCAACAACCACCACGGGGAGCGTTCAAAGACTTCGCACTTTCCAACTTAAGGTTATATTTGATAACCACGGAGCAGTAACAATGAAGGCAAAACAAATTCATAACTGAACACAACATACCAATACACATAGTACATAACTGTACACCGCTCGGGAAAAACTGACATGCGTGAGTGGTAAATGTAACGGGTGGTTTTATTTATTTATTTATTTCAAATACCTTCAAGGTACAAACGTACATCGAAGAGCGGAAGGGTAAAAGTTAGTACGTAATATTTATTTGAATATAGGTAATAAATATAGATAAAAATATCACGGTGCAGCTTAATGAATGTGAGTGACAAAGGCAAAACAGGCGTAATTATTATTCCCGCAATCAAAACCTTTAACTATCCCGAGAGTGTTACAATAAAATCTTGTTGATTATACTTATACCTAATAAACGGACGAGAGGTAAAAATAATGCGAAAAAGGTAAAACCTAATAATGGCTAAAAATAATGTGCAAAAGTAACAGTTTTTAAAACGAAATTACTAGACGCATAGCGAAAAACATATCAACAATCAAAGGTGTAAAACAATCAAACACGGATGTCAAATTGAGATGAAACTTTGAAGAGCAATTTTGAAGTTATTCGTGTTAGTTATCCTTGTGAGTGTTGCAGGTAGGTTGTTCAAATGTCTTGTTGTTTGGGGAAAAAATGAATATGAAGAGCCAGCGGTGTTACTGTGCTGAACGTTGAATTTTTGGCAATGGTTTAGGCGCGATGAAATGTGTGGGGCTGAATGAGTGAATATAAAATGTAAATATGGGTTGGGTTGTGGTAGTGAATTTTATGGAAAAGACAGAGTCGAGACTGTTTACTGTGGTGTTAAAGCGGTGAATGGCGTAGGATGTCTTTCATGTTTGTAACACTGGTACTTCTTTTGTAGTTGTTGCGAATGAAACCGACTGTGCGATCTTGTATTTCTTCTAGTAGTTTTATATGGTTCTCATATCCGGTGTCTCACACTGAGGATGCATATACAACCTTCGAACGAATAAAAGTTTTGTACTGTAGTCGTTTTAGTGATGATGGAGCTTGAGAAAACTTTCGACGAAAGTATCCTAGTGTACCAGTAGTTTTGGTAGCAATGTGATCAATATGAATTTTACACGATAAGTTGTTAGTAATATTAAGACCCAAGTATCTGTATGATGTTACACATTCAAGTGGAGTGTCATTAAGTGAGTAAGTAGGTGAGGTCATTGCAGAATGAGATATCCTCATACTTTTACATTGTTTAACGTTTAATTCTATTTGCAATAATTGACACCACTCAGTTATGTTATTAAACTCTTTCTTGATTAGTGAAATGCCCGCGGCATCAGTTATTGTTCTATACACGACGCAGTCATCTGCAAACAGACATACTGAGCATACATTAATTGGCAAGTCATTTATATAAATTAAAATAGTAATGGCCCACGCACAGACCCTCGCGGAACACCGGAATCAACAGAAACCAATGTGGAGTTAGCGTCGTTAGCGGTGACAAATTGAACGCGTGATGTCAGAAAGGCACGAATCCGATTATTTATAGCGGAGTCAATCTTTAGAATGCTTAGTTCATGAAGAAGCAGTGCATGGTTCACTTTTTCGAATGCTCTAGAAAAGTCAAGTAATATACAATCTGTTTAAAAACCGCGATCAAGGTTTGCATGGAGCAAACTAGTGAAGGCGATAAGTTAGCCGTCACAGGAAAAATGTTTGCGAAATCCATGCTGCATAGCTGCAAAAAAGCTGTTGTTTTCAAGAAAATTAACCAGATGTATGTAAATTATATGTTCCATTACTTTGCAAGGCACTGATGTCAGAGAAATAGGTCTATAATTACCTAGATCATGGGATGATCCTGATTTGTAAATAGGAAATACTCTACCAGTTTTGCAGTCATACGCAAAGGTGCTAGAGTTGTATGATTGTGAGTAGATGTGTTCTAGTATGATTGAGCAGTAGTCGGCGGTGTTTTTCAAAAAGATAGAATTGATTTCATCTAACCTCCATGATGCTTTAGATTTTAGTTTGGGAATGATGGCTTTGACCGGCCGAGTGGAAAACTATGGGATCCGTTGAGTCGTAGAAAGTAGGACTTACCTCAGGCATCAAACCAGAAATGCCAGGAGTTGAGAATGACAAGGCGAAAGTTTCGTTTGACAGAGTAGAACACAAATGCTCAGGTACTGGGTCTCCAGAATTGGTGAGCGATGATATCCTATTTTTATGTGTATTTACCCTAATAGTTACCCAAAAGGATTTTGGGTTAGCCTGTAGTAAGTTTGGAAGCGTGCAATTCAGGAAAGAGTGTTTGCCTAATTTTAGGGCTCTGAAATACGAACTTGCAGCGTTTTTTTATGCTAGCCAACGTGACGGTGCTGTGTATAGCTTTACTGTGTGGAATAAAGGTTTTTTTATGTAATAGTCGATTCAAATGTATATTATACCACGGCGATTTATTGTTAGCGTAGACAACGAAGGAAGACATATTTGGTGGCTATCTCAGCGATTTTATTTTTAAAAGTGAGCCAATTGGCTTCGACGGAGCGTTATAGATATGTTCAGTGTCCAGAAACAAGCAAATGTCATTGTTGGTGGCTTCATAGTTCGGTTAACGGCAAAACCCAACGATTCTACTGCTTGGGACTATTGTCTTCATTCACCTCACTGATATGCCCCGAATTTCAGTTTCCCTCCATTGTGATAAACGCCATGTGTGTCACAGTTATACCCTGATACTTTTTTCTCGAGTCAAAAGAAACCATTGCAGTTTTTTCTACGACAATAAACCTTGTCATGGGGCTGAAAGCGAGGTTTTTGTTTAATAAAGTGAACAGACTAGATGTATCCAAAAGTACGCGTCCATCCAGTAGAATGGACATCACGCTTACGTTCTCTAAACGCTGATATATATATATATATATATATATATATATATATATATATATATATATATATATATATATATATATATATATATAGGAAAATAATGTCACTTTGCTCTTTGTTTCCTACCCTACGAAAGGCGTGGAATTGAAAAAGGGTATATACACCTATCCCAGATATAGCTCGAATGCCAATGGTTCTTGATCACGTTTTTTGTTTTCAACTTTACAATATGCCCTACAATTAGCGAATGCAAACTTATACCGGCTCTGTGAACCATAAATCATCAGCCATTGATACGCACGTTTGTATCGCTTACTGGGCTTCTTATACAATAGAAGTGCCATTCAGGGCGTCGTCTGCTGAATAATAATAATAATAATAATAATAATAATAATAATAATACATCAGGGTTGATGTCCCGAAATTATCACATGATTATAAGGGACGTCATAGCGGAGGGCTCCGGAAATTCCGGAGCTCTGCGGACATCACACAGAGCACGGGCCTCTACGATTTGATCTCCACAGAAATGCGACCACCTGAGATAGAATAGAACCGGTGACCTTCAAAACAGCAGCCTAGTACCGTAGCCACTGATCCACCTTGGTGAACGTCTGCTGAAGCAGAGCTGGCATATTTCGAGATGGTTTTGCAATTGCATTAAGTGACCCGCAAGATATTGGAAACGTTTCATTGCGCTAACCCCAAATAAGATCATCAAAAACACTCACGACTGGGAATCAGCATTCTGAAAGAACAAGTTAAACCTAATTGATTGATATGTGGGGTTTAGCATCCCAAAAGCACTCTAATACTATAAGAGAGGCCGTAGTGAAAGACTCCGAGAATATGGACCACCTGGGGCTCTTTACCGTGCACCAAAATCCGAGCACACGGGCCTACAGCATTTTTGCCTCCATCGAAAATGTAGTCGCCGCAGCCGGAATTCGATCCCGCGACCTGCGGGTCAGCAGCCGAGTGACTACACCACCGTGGCGGGGCAACAAGTTGATGTTAACGGAAGTACAAAATATCGACAGTGCGAAGGCGCTACCAGTCTTCAAAGCGTTCTTGGCACTTCGGCATTCACGGAGGCTGATGTTTTTCATTCAGTTAGGTGAAATGTAAAAGAGCTATGTGAAATAAATCACAGTCGGCTGTGATTTATTTCATGTGTGGTGAGTCTATCCTCAAAAAAAAAAACGGGAATTAGATTTGGGTACACCAGGTGGTCGGAACACCAGCTGGTCGAAATTTTCGGAGCCCTCCACTACGGCGTATCTCATAATAATATCGGGGTTTTGGGACGTTAAACTCCACCTACAAATCAATCAAGAGAAAGGACATCACATATACCGAATAAATGACACTGAAAAATTACTCATTTGTCAAGGTGTTTTCGATAGCACAGATAAAAGTAGGCAGGTACAAAATACGGGAAAAGACGAAAGTATCGTGACATCTCAGGAAAAGGTGTGCAGTGTAGCTTAGTTTCTATTCGCCGTACAATTAGTGAAAGCTCTGTTTCAGCAATTCCAGCGCTGGTGCAATAGTGTTACAGGTGCAGTTACAGGTACAGGTGGTCCTTATTCATCTAGCCAACGGCAATATGAGCCTATAGTACTAAAAGATGAAAGCGCAGCCTTACGCCCACAAAATTTTGCAGTGCTCACAAATTGACACGCGACATGAAAACTTGAAAGTATAACAACCGTTGTGTGCTTTCGCTCTAGTTATCCCTGACATGTCACTGCAAAGCTTACCACTTAAGTACACGTCGGCTCTGCTCTTAGTGTACAATTCACCACTTTTACAACACCTCAGAATGACGAAAATGAAAGTACTTCTATCAAAAGGAAACGAAAGGCGCATTACAATACGAGAAGTGGACTCGTTTGGTTCAGGGAGCGATTTACAGTACAGTAAAAAAAATGTAGGATTATGACACACGTGAGCGACAGAAAGAAGGAGTTGTGCAGTCTTGGAGTTGTAAAGATTATTACTTCATTTTGAGTACTTCTAAGAAGGAAGTTGCGTGAAAAAGGGCACGTTCACAAAAAAGGGTGCACGTACACTGTAAACCAAATTACACCCATATAGGTGTTTTATGGTGTCTATAACTCACACCCCAACACCCCACGAAATGGGCGTATCAAGCAGAGCTACACCTATATCGTGAGGCGGATTTCCGAATTTACACCCTATGGCACAAACATTTTTTCGGGTGGAAAGACAAATGTACACCCAAGTGGCCTTAAGGGAGTGAGGGTGTGAAAGCGAATGTACACCCAAGTTCTCTTAAGGGCGTAAGGGTGTAATATTGCTATGACACCCTAACACCCTTAAAAAACAAAAGTAGTGTAGGGGTGTAATTGCTCAAACAGCAAAAAGGGTGTGGGGGTGTTCATGCTGAATAATGCCCCAACACCCATGCAAAAAATACCATAATTCGAAAGTTACCCCTTTCCAGTAAGCCCCTGTGGAAGCACGTGAAAGCTTACCCTTTAGCTAGACCTTTCATGTGCAGATGTCCTATTGTAGTGGCTCCTGCCACAGTGTGGTAATCCTGGCCTTAGCACAGCTTTTATGGTGCATATATGAAGCACGGCATATAACAGGTAATCCTAACTTAATGCAAAGGCATCACTCAAAATGAGCTGCCACACATAACACAACGTTCACAAAGTCATGCCATTGTGCAAAACGAAATCAAGCTTTATTTTATTAGGCACAGAGAACATACAGGATTCAGAGACAAATTGTACCTTAATCAAAAGCCTTTTTCAATTGTGCAAAGCAGAATGCCATTTGCTACAAAAGAAGACCGGAAATCAGACGTCAATGGTACGGCATGGAGCTCTAACGACCAATGCATGCATATCAAATACAACAAAAGAGCCTTTATTTGCACTTAAAAATGAAGAACTAACTTTAACATGCTTCAATGCAGCACAAAAGCACAGTGCAGTGAAGCATACCAACAGCAGGAAGAGTAGTGCAATGCAGCATGCCTTGTTTCTCCAATATACTGAAATAATATATCAATGCACACTACAATTACCACAATGATACGCCACAGTTTGCCACAGTGTTGTGGCATGCCTTATGCATATTATGCAAGGCTAGTGGTATTCTAATGAATGTAATGACAAAACAGTCTTAAAATGGCAATTTCGTTTCACAATAACCCTTGTGTGTTCAGACATTCAGAATACTGGGGAAACAATAATACAGGTGTGAAAACAATAGGCAAAATTACAATAGTTTAACAGTGTCACTAGATACTAACCACGCAGAATAATTGATTTAAAGATGTAAAATATCAAGCGCATCACATAATATGTCCCCCTGAAACAATGCAACATCACAGAACATAAAATGGGCACACAAAAGCTGGGTGAAAGAGTAACCACCCACAGCTAACAGAGGTGGAGCAGCCAAGCTATCATGTGGAGCAATATTTTGGAGCATCATATCTTGCTTTTCTAGGGAGAAAATCTAAATTTGGAGCAGGTTTCAGGTAAAACAAACACAGCATTTTTGAGCTTGAAATTTCAAATTTACAGCATTGATTGATATGTGCAGTTTCACGTCCCCAAACCACCATATGGTTATGAGAAACGTCGTAGTAGAGGGCTCCGGAAATTTTAAACACCTGGGGTTTTTTAACAAGCACCGAAATCTGAGCACACGGGCCTAATGCGTTTCTGCCTCCAACGGAAGTGCAGACACCGCAGCCATGATTCGATCCCACGACCTGGGGGTCAGCAGCCGAGTACCATAGCCCCTGGACCACCGCGGTGGGGCTCCAAATTTACAGTAGTACAAACAAATTATACTGAATCACACACACAAAAAAGTATATGTAGAAATTATTCGAGATACGCTAATTCATTCAAAATACACGAGAGTGCAGCTATTTCAACAAAAGCACTCTTGAACTGTCCCACAGTGCAAACAATGCTATCCTCCCTATATACGAATGCTCCTCGACTCCAATCTCATCCTTCACTTGTTCTAGCTGAGCACAGCGCCACCGCTTGTCTAAAAATGACGCTGCGTTTCTTGAGAATCGCAGCAGATTATCCCTGATATTGAGTGACTTGCTCTGCCTAGAGACTGCGCTGGAATCAATTTTCTCAAGTCAAGGTGAAGCATTTAGTGAAGGGACGTTCTAAAATACGGGTGTAAAACTCGCAGTAGCATTTGGTGAGCTTGTCCAACTGTTTGACAGGCGACCCAGAAATTCCAGATATTCGTAAAGGAAAAGCTCAAGGGGGTGGCGAAAAGAAAAAAAGTGGCATACGATTTTCTTTATCGTCGCTTAAGGCTGCAAAAACCTCATAAAGCACTCTTAAAGACGGCCAGCACTTATACTAGTACTCGTTATTGAATGGCATCTGCATGGCAGAGTAATATAGGGACAAAAATATTTTGTGTCCTGTAAATCAAAAAGCACTTTTCCGCAGAGCGAAAGCGTATTCTGGCAAAAGCGACCTAAAAAGCGTTATGGACGTCATAGAAAGGGGGGGGGGGGAGAAATTTTTTTTAAACCGTTCTACTCTTTTCTTTTGCTGTGAGGTTAGAATAGAGTCAATTAAAAGTTATAATTACGGTTGGCACATCTGTATTAGATTAGATGATGATGACCCCGCCTCGATGGTTCAGTCGCCAAAGTACTAAGCTGCATTTTTCATGCAGGCGGAAATGCTGTAGGCCCATTTCCTTAAATATGGGTGCACAAGAACCCCAGGCGGCCGAAATTTCTGGAGCCCTCCCCTAAAGCGTCTCATAATCAAATGGTCGCTTTAGGACATTAAACTGCACACATCAATCAATTGGATGGTGATGCGCAAACTTAAGTTGAATAATGGATCTTATGTTTCTTGATAAAATTAACAATACTGAGAAATAATTGAGGCTGGTTGGGCATTTCATAATGGTTTTGTGCAAAATTAGGAAATGGTATCCTATTGACACAATTGGCATGGCTGCTGTTCTCTTGAACATGCAAATATGAATACGAAAATATCATGTAATATTTTGCTACAGACATTAAACATGTGCTGTGAATAGACATGAATGCCTGAACTGAATAGTCAATTTCACGTCAAAACCACGACCGCACAAAGAAAACACATGAACAGGATGGGTGCTCACTAGCAGCTGTTTGTACCTTATATTCATAATATACTATATATTCATACGTACAACCTTAAAAAGGTGGCGAGCCGGCATGAAGTACTGATTGTGTTCGTGCCCCTAACAAACTAGCAAAATTGCGGCGGTGCATCGCTGAAAATCATGCTGAGCAGCTGAAAGGCTGTAAAAAGAAGCATGCGTGGCCATTCACGAAGTCTGCCACTGATAGTTTACAAAATACCCCTATCGTGCAGAAAGACACATGTTAGCCAGACGACGAGGCGCTGCGTCAATGATCGAGCGAGGGAACACGCCCTTACGGCAAGGAATAACGACGGTGCCCGTTCAAGAGCACATGTCACTTCATGTGGATTCACACCAAGAGCCATTTTGATGGGCTTTCACAAAAGAAAAGGGGTATCAATTACGTTAGCAAAACTTCACTCATCATGTATGAGCTGGAAGCACGGTATCTAGCGATCATGTGTCCTATAGCGTGATTAGGTAAGGGACAACCCGAGTAGGTTGCACAAGCGTTGACAAAAAGTGGGTTTATATCGGCCTATTTTCTCAAAAAATCAACAATTGCAAATGAGTGCCCAATCCGTTTATGTGTTTTCTTCGCTTGTGTGGTCGTCATTTTGGCACAAAATTGACTAATATTTAATGCAACCATGCACCAACTATCCCAACAGCAAGTTCTACTACATATTGATGCTACTGCTGCACATGTAAACAACAATAGCACATGCAGTTAGTTCCCTTAGAACTGTGAAAAAAGCGGCACTATACAGTGCCTCAGAGGAGGCACTTTCAGTATATTTTTTGGTAAATAAAGGGCTTAATAAGCATAGGACCTTTTTCTGTGTTCACGACACACTGTTAGGGTGATTTCACGCTAAACGCCCAGCCGTTTTGGCGACCATCTCAAATGCATTCGAAAAATATTGTGCTGATTAACTGTATTGAAAGCAGTGAAACGGTAGGATATTTCGGAGAGAAAAAATGTTTGGTCGCAAGGTTGCCGTCGGAACTTTCCGAGATGTCGTTTGGCTGTGTGTGAAAAAATTTATTTTAAAAGTACGTTCTATACCAAACTTGGTCTACATGTTGAGTAAAGGTTCTTGTGTAAGGTGTTTGAAGCTCAGTAATATTATTGCAACTATACTGGCACATATGCTTCTAAGAATTTATCCAAAATGTGCTATGTTTGCGATTTCTTTATTGCAATACTGCAGTTTGTATGAATATCTGTGTAGTGAATACCTACTCCACGCAAGGTATATTTTGAAAAAAAAAATATTTCAGACTTATCAAGCTGGTAAACTTTATGAGAAAAAATTATAAATTCTACAAAATCGTAATTTTTGATCATATTCAGATGCGATTTATGCCATGTGGTGGCTTAACTAAAAATTACCTTTATACATAAATTGAAAGCAAATGAGCACTTCTTTTCATATACTATCATTGAATTTTTTGTTTTAAGGAAGAAAATATTTTTTTAGCATTCCCATTGGTGCCTATCTTCCCATTTCGTCATACGACCGCTGCCACCTTGAAATTTCTTATTTTCATCAATGGGAAAGTTCAAAACTTATTTTCTTCCTTAAAACAAAAAAATGTAATGATAACAATTGGCGCATGAAAATACCTTTTTTTTCCTTTCGATTCAGGTTTGAAGGTCATATTTATTTGGACCACTCCACAGTGCAAATCGGTTCTCAATATAAACGAAAATGACGAATCTGCGAAACTCGTAATTTTTTCTCGTAATATTTAGCAGCTAAAGAAGTCTCATAATATTATTTCCTCAAAATATACCTTTTGTGTAGTTAGTATTCATTAGTCAGACATTCATAACACATGTTGGCTAAGTTCTTGTAGGCGTAGTAGACGAAGAAAGTGCTTAACAGCGCAAATGACAAGAAAGAAAAGATGAGACGAGAACAGAGCCCTGGACAAACAACCAAAGCTTATTGCAAACCAACTGCAATATACAGAAAACAGAATCTGCGCATAACCACGCATTATAAGCAGAATTGCACATACATGTACCATACGGCCTACCTTATCGACAACCGGTCATATAAGGGGACCCCAGATAACTAACTTCACAGCAGTTAAAAAAATTGAGGTTGCGCTAAGACAGGAAGCGCCAAGTTCTTGAATATAGAAAGCTTCACTAATCTCGTGCTCGCGCCGATTTTTATATCCCCCGTAATCAAACACTTGTCAAGAATTGGCTGTCAACAAGACTTATTACAATGGTCTACCAAGTGGCTGGGAAGGAAACCTTTTAGAGAGTTAGCGTGCTCTCTCAACTGATCATTCATGCATCGCCCTGTTTGGCCGATGTCCACAGGTAAATAATATCTTGTAGAGAATAGCTAAAACACATTCAACATGGTGCATAGCGTGTTTCTTAGTGCATGCTTCTTTCTCAGGTCCTTCGCTGTTGACCCTGCGACATAGGCCAGCGAGCTTGTCGCGTGCGCTCAACACAACTTTTACACCTATTTTTCCAGCGACCTTCTTTAGCCTATGAGAAACTTCGTGTACGTAGGGAATAACAGCCTTGCTAGAATGAGGCTTGTTGAGTTAGCTCTTGCTTTGTGTCTCATCAGGCAATCTTAGTGACGTTAGGAGAGTCTCGGCAATAGAAGTTAGCAGGGGATTAGAAAAGCCTGCTTGTTGAAGGCAGTGAACTTAGAACGAGAAACTGCACTCTATCTGGCAGTGACAAGAGTCAGTTAGAATTGCCTTTAGGCAGGAAAAAGCGATGCTTCGCTTGACTAGCTTAGAATTAGTGGACGTAAAAAGAAGGCTTTTCCTTGAGAAAGGTTCGTACCGCCAATATACATGCTCAACCAAAAAACCACTTCCAAGACAAGGCATCGTAACTTGTTGTCATGATTCGAACTCCGACATTAATTCCAGTTGCATCATTTCACGCCAAAAAATGTCAAATATCTCACCGGTGCAGATGTGTGCAATGGCTCAAGTTTAGCACCGGTTCTTTGTGACTTTTTACTCGCGCGGTATGAAAGAAGTCTCATGGCTAACTTTGATCACACGAGTACAGTTAAAGTGTTCGACTACGTTGACGACTTTTTAGTGCTTTACCGCATCGATCAATCTGACCCTCGGCGAACCACCGATGAGATATTTGAAGTTTTTGGGTGTGAAATGAAGAAACTAGAATAACGTCGGAGTTTATTTCTGACGACAAGCTACGATGTCTAGAATTAGAAATGCTTTTTTTTTGTTCATCGTGTATGTTGGCGGTACGAGTCATTCTCAAGAAAGAACCTCCTTTTTACGTCTGCCCATTCTAAGCTGGTCAAGTGAAGCATCGCTTTTTCCTGCCTAAAGGCAATTTTAACTGTCTCTTGTCACCGCCAGATAGAGTGCAGTTTCTCGCTCCAAGTTCACTGCCTTCAACAAGGAGGCTTTTCTAATCCCGAGCTAACTTCCTTTGCCGAGACTCTCCTTACGTCACTAAGAGTGGTTGATAAGAGACAAAGCAACAGCTAACCCAACAAGCCTCATTCTAGCAAGGCTGTTATTCCCTACATACACGAAGTTTCCCAAAGGCTAGAGAAGGTCACTGGCAAAATAGGTGTAAGAGTTGTGTTCTGCGCATGGGATAAACTCGCTGGGCTATGTCACAGGGTCAACAGCGAAGGACCTAAGAAAGAAGAATGCACTAAGAAAGACGCTACGTGCCATCTTGAATGTGTTTTAGCGGTTCTCTACAAGATATTTTTTTACTTTTGGGCATGGTTACATTGGCCAAACAGGGCGATGCATAAATGATCGGTTGAGGGGGTAGGCTAACTCTCTAAAAGGTTTCCTTCCCAGCCACTTGGCAGACCATTGTAATAAGTCTTGTTGTCAGCCAATTCTCGACAAGTGTTTGATCACGGGGGATATAAAAATCGGCACGAGCACGAGATTAGTGAAGCTTTCTATATTCAACAACTTGGTGCTTCCTGTGTTAGCGTACCCTCAATTTTTCTTAACTGCTGCGAAGTTAGTTATCTTGGGTCCATTTTACATGACCGGTTGTTGATAAGGTAGGCTGTATGGTGCATGTATGTGCGATTCTGCTTATGGTGCATGGTTATGTGCAGATTCTGTTTTCTATATATTGCAGTTGGTTTGCAATAAACTTTGATTGTTTGTTCAGGGCTCTGTTCTCGTTTCTTCTTTCCCTTCTTGTCCTTTGCGCTGTTAAGCACTTTCTTTGTCTACCATACAGCACCAACCAGTTGTATCAAGCACATTGTTAGTCTTGGAGGCGTATGTGCCAATTAAATTGCACTAATATTACTGCGCTTCAAACACTTTACACATGAACTTGTACTTAACATGTAGACAAATTTTGGTATCGAAGCAATGAGCAGTACTTTTAAACTACCTTTTCACAAACCACACTGAAACGATATTCCAGTAAGTTCAGAAGGCAACTACGTGACCGAAAATTTTTTTTCTTTTGAAATTATTTTACTGTTTCACTGTTTTCAATGCAGTAAATCATCACAATTTTAATACATTTGAGATGGTCGCTAAAATAGTTGGGATGTTTGGCTTGGATTGACCCATTAGTGGATCAACCTTTTAAGCTGACGACATGTAGGCCATCTCCAGTTTTTCATACAACTGTAACATTATGCATTGTACACAGTTTTCTACATGCACTGCTGTTGATCTGATGGCAAACTGATACTTATATTGAAAATATAAATAGGTATATAGGACACATAGCTTGAGATGAAGCCTTTCCCATCAGAGGAATGTTCCTAAAATGTACAAGATATTTGGTGCACCCTATGAGTAGCGTCCACCACTGCTGCGACCCTTTGAGTGAGGTCGTGAGCCCGGAACAGCTGCTTTCAGGTTGTGATGAAGAGTGCACTGCATTGTCAGCACCCAGTCCATCGTAGAAGACGTAGTGTGCTTTCCTTTCAACATTCTGCATGTAAGAGATGCACAACATTCAACTAAGCATTTAAAAAATACTGGGAACAATCAGAACCTCATTATGATGTGTCATATAATAAAAAGCTCCAGCTTCTCCACTTTCAGCTTTAACACTATTCACTTTTACGTTTACAAGCATCTATGCATATTAGTGTACGAATGCAAGTGCCATGTTTGAGTATGGTTTTTTCACCACCGTGGTGGTGGTGAAAAAGTGCTCCTCTCTTGAATCATGCACCTACCAAGAAGCTTGAAATATACTGGGAAGCTCAAATTTCAGCATTTAAACCAAGTTTTCTTGCTAAGCTAGAATACGCTAACCAATAGTCCACTACAATGGTTGATACAAAAAATTATATAAACCCATTCAGACAGAAAAGTAGCAATATTTATCATTTACTTTGAAGGATCGTTGTGTAGACATGTACACATCACAGATGTACAATCTACTGTGTGAAAATATTGTAAAACATCGAGCAAGCCCCAATATGGAAGGATCAACAGCACTTACAATATGACAACTGCTGCTGGAAAAACAGCACTGTGTATTTGTGGAAGCTCACCACTAAATTTCTTCTCCAGTTACATAAATTTGGTGTACTCGATAATTTTATGTCTTTCACAGGTTGCTTATTGGTGAACAAAATGATTACCTTAGGCCACGAGTAAAACTGACTACTCTCAAGAATAAATAAGACGTGCTAACCCTATTCTTCGAGTGCATGCATAAGCAGCTCATTTGCAGTTGACTTTTTTTAATTCATAAAAACAGCCATGCAACAGATAATGTATCACAAGTAAGTTAAATATATGCTCAATAAGCTCTGAACTGTTGGACCATAAATATGTGTAATAAAAAAAATGCACGACATATTGGAGAAGTAGCTAACAGGAATATATGCATGGAGGGCTTATTAGTTGGATCAGTGTCCTTACATTCGTAAGGATGAAACCTGCACAGATAAAATGCATGAAACAGACAAGAGCTGTTAGGTCTGCCTGCTTTCATTTACAGCCACCTGTGTCGCCATCTTCATTTTGTTTTTCGCGGGCGTGTTCTTTAGTGGCTAACTATGCCTACACCATTATCATCTGTGCTGTATCAGTCTAACTGAAAGTTTTGTGTGCGTGTTTGTTGGTACACTTTGGCTAAGCTTTCATATGTAACCACATCGCAAAACACTACACTAAAATATACAGAAATATTCTATTCTACAATATTCTATGTGCCACAGTACAATGGTGCAAAAATGCAAAAAGATGTGTGCAATTGAGTGTGGCTGTTCAATCCCTTATTAAAGTAGATCAATATTTCTATATCCTGATTATTTACGATATACTAGTATAAATATAAACAAACCTAGCAAGGCATAAAAAGCGCGAATCACTGATTAAACAAGGTACATATAAATTCTTTGGTTAGCTGCACGATTTTTAACAAAACACGTCACGCCGCTGCAAAGCGCAGGCATTAAAGGGGTACTGATACAAAGTTTAAGTATTTTTCAATTGTTGCTTTAAATAGCGTATTTACTCGCATTAAAAACGCACCCCTATCTTCAGTCATTGAAATCTGATTTTTTTTTTTCTCCCGCGTAATAAACGCGCCCCATTTGTCCACTGCAGTCCCGCTAACTGACAACTGGCGCCTCTTTTACCGTTGATCTGCTTCGTTTTTATTATTATTATTATTATGCCATTTCTTTCGCCCACCTCGGCTCGCTCAGCCCCCCCCCCCCCCCCTTGTTTTCTCACACGCTGCCGAATGCCGTAAGGTTTATCTGCGCGGGGCACATCCCCCTGTTTTCTTTAACCATGCCCCAAAGCGAGGTTCACGAACACTGCGACTGTTGAGACATCGCAGCTGATAAGCACACAGCGAGCGAAGGTCACGAAGCTACCGACGCCATGAGACGGTCGCTTCCTGCAATTACGATTATCGCGGGCAAATCGGGAGTTGGCAGGCAGGCACGCATTTCTGCACTTCGTTGTTCGCATACACGAAAGCTTACCTTTTCAGCAATAGCACGAAATCCAAAAGCGTTCTCCATGTAGCTCCCAGCGTACACTCCGTTGATTGCTTGATCGGAAACACTGCTTGCGGCGGGCACAAGCTTCAACGAAAGCCGTTGACAGGGGACGCACACTCCGCCGCACCGAAGTTGTTCTGTACTAGCCGACACGCCACAGATTGCAGTGACACGTACTGTATCTACTGTAAGCACAAGTTAAACTGTGCAAGCCGTATAAGTACGCGTTTCTGACAAAGCAAGTGAATAGTAAAATAATAAACCACCGTCAGCCTGCAGCAAACACGCACACGACATGTTATCACCCAATTCAAAGTCTGCCTGTTGACGATGGCGATATGCAGTTGCCCCGAAACCTCAAAACCGAAACCGAAACCGAAACCCATAGCAGTACCGTTTTATGATATAATTTCCAAGTTATGTCAAGTCTCCAAGATATAGTGTAATATTTCATGCTTGACAACATATTTATTTGCTAGCAGAGCTTCAAAGTCTTTTTTTTTGCCACTGACGTGTGCAGGTGGCAAATGCGTAGCCTTCGTAATGTACATTTTTTTTTCCCGGGTGAGGCGTTATTACGGCGTTGTTTCGAGATTTCGGAGTCAAAATTTGTTACTTGCGGAACATAGGTATAAATAAAAAGTTAGGCAAGGGTGGCAAGGAGGTTGTTCCATATTTGACACATCTCCCACCCTTTTTTATGTTCGTTTGAGGAGATATTTTTTAATTCAAAATGGGGCAAATGTAGAACCGAAACAAGCTCAACTAACGCTGCCCTGACATATACGTAGTATCAACGTTCTTCTAGAACAGTAATATTTATAAATAATGTTTTAATATTACTGTTTTAGAGGAAACGTGAACGTATGTATGAGCCAATTGAGTGTCATTTGAGCTACTTTCGGGTCAGGATTTGGCCCATTTCACACACACAAAAAAAAGAAAGCTTGCGATTCGGATCCGCACGTATGCAACTACAGGCAAAAATTTACATACAAATTGCGCCAGGCCCCCTTTTTTCCTCTTTCTGTTCCCTTGCACGCATAAATCCTAGCAACACCCCTGCTGTGCTATTAGCTTCTTTTAAATAACACTCTGCCAATCATCAAGAACCGGGGGCTTTGCTTTTTTTACCGACAAAGTATGAAGGACGCTTGCTTTTATTTCAAGTCTTAAATTTTGTGTGAGCATACCAATGTGCGATTATCAGTGCATTGTAACGTGACAGTAACAACTGTTAATTACAATGCTTCAATTAGTCAACTACTCTGCATCTTTGTGGCACGGGTACATTGCGCTAGTGTTGTCTACGATCGTTCACGTGTATATTATACGACGCGCAAGCGTGCATTTCAAGTAAATATAAAAAGAGCACTAAGTGCCCACAGATTGGTGCGACCCATTGGAAGAGTTCACCCGTGCTTAGCGTATGTGCGCCAAGCTTGTTCTGCGGCGCAGCATGCGTGCACAGCAGCTGCATCAGAGTAAGCTTAGCCTGTTAATTGCAAACATGCCTAGTTCTGTGGCAATGCGAATACTACAAACATTCAATTTGAACTGACCCATGTTCATAGATCTAAATATAACTCACTGAATAAATCAGGGACCCGTGTATTGATGCGAAATACTTCAGTGTGAGGAAATATATGGACCCCCATTGTAAAAAATTGGCCCCGTATCTCCGTGTTTCTGCAAATGTCAAAAGACGATAGTCTTGCGTGAGGAGAGAGTGAACAGGACATTTATTTGGTGTTCTGCGCAAGAACGTCGGTGAGTGGTATTCTGTAGGCACTGCGTTTGAGTGCCTCGAGCGTACAGCTAAGGCGAAAAAGAACATCAAATCATGTCGCACGTGAGACATGAGCGCCATCTGGCAGTCTTCCTAGAAAACAAAGCGTGTGACTTTGATAGGGGTGTGCCCGCCCATCTCAGAGGTGATAAGGTGTAGAACGCAAGGCGACGGGTAGATTCCACCACCTTAGCAAAGCGTTGGAAACACTCCCTGTTCCGTGCAAGCATTGCATGGTCAGCGCAGCGTGATAAGCGCTACGGCGCTTAATATTACTAATGTATGCTTTTTCTAGTAAAAGACGCACATGTAGAATATATACGTGTTGTTATGGTGTCACAAACATGCGCAATCATGACTTTTTATTTGACGATTGCACAAGCATGAACGGTCAATCTTGAGCAACACTGGTGGGCGCTGCGGATGAGGTCGGCCATTTCAAGTACCAGATGCCGTATAGAGTGGACAAACTGACAAATGTACAGACAGACAGACAGACAGACAGACAGACCAAAATTTTTGCGTTGAAGGTCCCCAAAAAGACTATCGTCTTTATAAACCGGGACCTCTGGTGCAAAAAACTTAGTGTGATTTCAAATGAGAAAGCGCGCACGATAGCCTGTCGAAAACCGTGTGTAATCGTTTCATGTCATGTTTAAGTGCAACATAATCTCTTTTACTGATGTCTCTGTGAGAATTAGGGAAGAATGGACATAAGCGGCAGCAAAATATATTTAGTAGGAATCCCAAAGAGTTAACCCATGAATTAAGTCATTGAACATGCGAGTAATCTTCTGAATATAATAAATAGGGGGTGGTTTAATAAATATAATACATAGCACGATATATATTGGCGAATGAATTATGGGAAATGAAAGCGAATGCCGCAACATCAATCTTTTCACCAGACTTTTATGCGGTTTGATTGCATCCGTTGAGATGTGATATGCATTGACGCTCTAAACTATATACATATATGATAGGTGTAACGTTCAAGGAAACACCCTTGGGTGTAATTTGCTAACATATACCTATAATACACCTAAAAATGAGAAATGGGCGTACAAAAGGTGGAATTGCAGAACTTACACCCATGCGGATAAGTTTGGCAGAAATAATAGGTGTAAGATGGGTGATTTATTCAAAAATCCACCCTTAAGGGTGTGAAGTGATTTGCAGTGTACGTGGAGAGGCACTTTTTCTTATTCTTTCCAGTGAACTTGTCTTCTTTGTTATAAGTCATGCCTTATAATCATATCACGTTTTCAGGGACGTGAAAATTCAAGATAATATTATTACTTACGCCTGAATAAAAGCAATATTTATTTATCTACACTCATTTCGCAAAGCTCATTGCTCTGCCTTGTGAAGGCTGACAAATGAGACGAAGTATTTCTGTGTGCGCAGTGTACTGCGCACGCACAAAATAAGACGGACTCTTCTTTTTCACTCTCAACCAGAATTGTCTGCCGTAGTAATTCATGAAATAAAAAAGCCAACAGATTTTATTACTCTAGCGGGGATGTGGGGCGTGACATCTACGAAGTCTTTGAGAAAGCACCCATGTCATTGGCGGCCCCCGCTTCATTGCGGCGTGGTAACACCGGCGCGATCAGGGGAACTTGCCTCTCCAACTCCCAAGTGAAGGAGATGTTAGCGTTCAGTACTAAGTACTCGGTAGTTAGTACTACTGAGTTAGTACTGAACGAGTTGGAGGCATCTCGCTTTTTTTTTTCACTGCCAACTTTTAATTCCACATATTTCAAGAGAAGCCTGTGGTGTCCGTTCGCGGTGACCTCGAGCAACACACAACGAACAATTCACAGCGCAATGAGGTAACCCTAGTCGCGTTCGAAGATTAAGTAACCGCGTCGCCAGCCGTGACCCGTTTCGAGGCGGCCGAGACGACTCACCAAAGAAGAGATGGTATCGCACCCACTCGTAAAGCGAAAGAATCGCGGAGGGTTGTCGTCCACCATGTGTTGTTTTTTTTCTTCGTTCTATCGCGTACTCTGCTACTCCGGCACCCACGTTTTGCTCGAAGTGGGCTGTCTGAGGCTTCCTCTGCGTGAATGCATCGTTTTATCAAATAGAGCTTCGCAGCCATTCTCGTGTAAGCACCCACTGGATACCGCAACTGCTCGTATCTTTGTTCCCGTGGATCACCTGTGCCAGGCTATGCTACGCTGATGACGCTATCTTCTTTTTACGTCAGTGTATGTTGAAAGAAACCGAGGTGTGTTCTGCGTATCGCCAAGAAGCTTGTGCTGGGACACCATAGAAGCCTCGCATCTCTTCTACTGTTCGATCCTGCTCTGACAACTATACCACTTCGGTCCATTCCTTCTGGGTGTCTCAACAAAAAGAAAAAGGTACGTCACTATTCAGAAAAGGTGTCTTTTCATTGACTGACAATGCAAGCAATTGCTGCGCAGAATGCACACGTGTCGGTGCCTGAGCAGAATCGCTTCCTATGGAATGCCTGATTGATGATGTGGTCATGCGGTGTATAAAGCTACCGGCGGACAGCACGTCCACTTACGCACATAGTCTCATGGGTGGCAATACCTGCACAATACCTGAAAGAGAAGTTTTGAATATAGCCTACACAGGAAGAGTAGCTAAGGGCCTTTAATATGTTTTGATTGTGGTAGTAGTTATTCATAAATGACACCAAGATTCTCGGTTTTGACATCATCATTCGAATCTCCATTCGGTTTTCTCCTTCTAATGTTACTTGTACCTTAGGCGGCAATCTGAAGACTCCATTTCAATGGCAGCGTAATTTTCTGAGTTTGAAGTGTTTCGATAGTTTGTTACTTGTGAAATCATCGGCGATAAATGCGCTGCCTTCCAAAATGTTCTGGATATCTTCCAAGTAATGGCAACGGCACTTGATGAACCTGTGCCACAGCCTAGCTGTATAGCTTCTCGCTCGCACTCACTGCTCTTCGCTCCGAGCATTTTCTGAAGTGTTTTCGACAACTACACACCGCCATAACTCTACTTTTAATTCTGTTAATGACCCCCCCCCTTTTTTTTGTATTCTACTCCTTGACTTTGTTCACTTTGGCAGTCGACTCTTTTCGCTATTGTAATTCATTGCACTGATTAGTTCCTGTGAGAACTGTCCGCCGCGGTGGTGTAGCGGTTACGATGCTCAGATGCTGACCCGAAGGCCGTGGTTTCGAATCCGACCACGGCCATCGCATTTCGATGGATGCGATGTGCTAGAGACGCGTGTATGGTGTGATGTCTGTGCACCTTGTGGAAGACCAGAGGGCTGAAATTCCCAGAGCGTTCTACTGTGGCGTGCCACATAATCACACCTTGGTTTTGGGACGTAATACCCCAAATATAATTATCAATATTATTATTATCACTCCGTGCCAACTGTCGCATTTGCAACGTCGTGGTCATGCGAAGATAGTGCAGCTGCGCTGCTACAGAACAAGCGTTGAGAGATATTAAAGGCTTGCCCCGTATAAAGGTGCTGGATGCATCTTTTGCAGGAGTGTAAGAAAATATCGAATAAAAAGGTGTATTTTCGCTCCGAACGACAATCGTCATTCAGCTTGTATGCGCTATCTTTCTAAAAAACTTGGAGCTCGCCACTTTCCTACCGAGGATATCCTATGCCACACTGATAACGCGCATGCATGTCACTCGTGACATGTAAGTACATAGTGCATGGCGGCTGTTAAGGAGAGGCATGCGAAATAGATAGCGATGGTCGTCATGTGACAAAAAGACAACCTTTTTACTTGATTGGGTTTTAGAGCGTAGAATGTAGCACTACAGCCGCCATTCCATCGCATTTGGTTTGGCGCTCACTCGCATAGTCACACTGCGGTGACGCCGACAGCCTGCGGATGTATTCTGACGTTCAATGTGCCGTTAACAGTGTAAATAGGAAACTCTTCTTACAAGTTGTCAGCAGATGCACTTCAATTTGGCGAAAGGTGTGTTAAAAGTGTAATCTTTCTTGTGGATCATCATACAGATTTTGCTGCAAGCCTCGCCGTGGTGTATTAGTGGCTATATTACTCGGCTGCTGGCCCGCAGGTTACGGGATAGAATCCCGGCTGCGGCGGCTGCATTTTCGATGGAGGCGAAAATGGTGTAGGCCCGTATGCTCAGATTTGGGTGGACGTTCAGGAGCCCTAGGTGTTCGAAATTTCCGCAGCCCTTCACTACGGCATCTCTCATAATCATATAGTTGTTTTGGAACGTTCAACCCCACATATCAATCAGATTTTGATGGAACACCACAAAGTGATTAGATGACAACACACCGGGTGTTTCTATCAAGACTAAGAAAAAGTTTAGAAGCTGCCGTATCGCTATAAAAGATGTAGTGTCGGAGAGCTGCACTCTATGGTGGCAACCTTGTGATGTGTAATGTGTAACATTTAGTTACTAACTTTAAAACCCTGGTACTTAGTTTTAAGCTAATATATTCGGAAGCCTTAGTATAGTAGGTAAGTAGAAGTGAGCATTTCGTAGAAAGAGAACAACAATTTGAGGTTTTGAGCTGGAAAAAGTTCGATTTTTCATAGTCTTGCAGCATAAAAAAGTAGCGCCGCAAGCCTACGAAAAATCGAACATGCGAAACTGAAATTGGGCACAAATTGTGGGTGTTGCTCATTACGTCATCGAACGGGGAACAATCATTGCTCAACGACCTGATTCATGACCGCGCGTGGTGTATTGCGACGCAGATGGCTTTACGTTCTGTTCCGATCACAGAACATCTGGCAGGCATACGCCTTCTATTCTTCAGAAGCGGGGCACTCGCCGACTATTCTGACAAAAATATAAGAAAATCGGCACATCCCACCAACTGCGGCATCCTCTAGAGTTGGCTGCAGTATGTAATAATGCTTGTCTATAACTTGATACCTCATAGGAGTAGATATTTATTATTGATTACAATGTTATCAAAGCTGTTAGCCAACACTGCAACTATGAATGCTGTTGGCCTAGTACATAGGGTGTTTTTTCGCAGCAGTATAAAGTACTAGTGTGGCTCCATTCTGTACATCGCAGGCCTCGCAAACCGACCGAAACGCAGACAGACCCGCTCCCACTAGCGAAACCAGCCGCAATGCTGTCGGCCCTGCGTGCGCTCGAGCTGCGACCGAGGGGTGAGCGCGCGTGACGGAGGAGCAAATTGAGGTTAGAGACCACGGCGCGTGATATCGACAAAGTCCGCATTCACTCTATCGGTTACGCGACGCCAATGGTGACGCCGATCAACGCAGGAACGTGCAGCTAAAGCTGTGCTCTAAAAAGATAAAGAAAACCGAAGAAAACAACAATTTAGTGGCTTCCATCAAAAAGCACCAAAAACAAAGCAAACAATCAATAAAGAAAACTGCCTGTTGGTTAGTCTGCGCAAAGTCGAGTAAACTTTAAACTCTTTTTGAATTGTTGTAATCATCTTACAGTTTTAATGATATGTGCCATAGTGTTCATTAATTAAATTAGAGCATATATGCTATACTTTGAAATGCCTTTACCTGGACCAGCCGGAATTCTGTCGAACGCTCGACTAGTTTGATTGCTATAATTAGTAATCATTGGCAAAATAAAGGTTTTATTCATCGCGAACTGAGTAATGCTAGTGTAGCGAGGAACAAGATAGACGTGCCGGCGGCTGACGTGTCCGTGAAAATCTCGCCTCTTCCTTAGGAACTGCCGAAGCGGAGCGGTTGCCGCGGCATTCAATCCTCTATAGCAGCGCGAGAGGCTCGTTCTCTTCCAGCTCCCGCTTCAAGCTCGAACATGAACGGCGTGAAAGGTGTGGCGTGGTGCCTGTATTAAAACGACAATGATGGCAATAATGATGACGCTACTCTAGAAATCATCTGGTTAGAATGCTCAAACGTTGCCGATGTATGGTCGTTGTTGAAAAAAAATGAGGCAGCTTTGCCCTAGTGGTACCAAGCCTGAAAAAAGCCAGTGCTGGGCAGCCTACTTTGTTTTTCTCTCTCTTTCTTTCCTCCTCTCTTTATTTTCTTTATTCCAGTTTTTTCGGGGCTTTCCCTCTTTGTTTCCATGAATTTCTTGTTTTCTTCCTATTTTTCTTTCTCTCTTTTTATATTTCTCACTTGCTTCCGCTTTCAATTCTTGTGTATACGTGGTTTGTGTGGTCGTACTTAATATCCTCATTATCATCATCAAGGCGCTCAAAAAACATGAGCAAGGAGAATTCTACTTGGCGTGAGCGCGCGCTCAATACGGTATACAGCTGGCTACGTTGTATGTGGTTTTTGCCTGCTTTACAATAAGCGACAGCAACGGCATATGATCACAGCATATGACGGCCCGCCCTTCTAAAGTGCTCCGCATTTAAATAATCCTAGGCTGTGTTTAGTTAGTTTACAAATAGTAAGGATATTATTCGTGTGTAGAAAAAATTTGGAATCCGAGCGTAAACTTCGTATAAATACAGCCATAGCTTGGTTTCGACAATGTTTAGAAACAGTACGAGTGTTATATATGTTTCCTAAATATTTCATACCGTAAGTGAAATATGAATAGACTAAAGAGTGCTAAGAAGAGAATAATGTGGTACATAAGAGGTGAGGGCGCGTTTTCATTAGAATGAATAGTATAAGCTATTTTCTTTTTTATGCGAGCTCTAGAATTTTGAGCTTTTAAATTACCATAAAGTAGAATGCCAAGAAAAGAAATTGAATTTGGAGAAAGAAAGCACAATGACAGCTGTTGTGGCTTAATGCCCAAAACTAAGAAGTAATCATGAAAGATGCCTTATTGGGGGGTTCCGAGAATATGGACCACCTGGGGTTTTTGGACGTGCATCCAAATCTATGCGCACGGGCCTCCGTGTCTCACTAGACCGATAAACAGAGTTTGCACGGGGAACTAAATTCATAGGCTGTATCAATTTTTCAAGCTTCGGTAAACAGGCTCAGACCAATTTTTTATAAATCCCTTAGAAATTCTCGCCAATCCGTACAGTAGACTGCGGCGTTCACATTTTCAGAATATTCCAGCGCTGTGCACCGCCAAGACCCTCCATGTTGAAAGACAATTTCTGCGGCTTTTTTCTTTCGGCCAATTCCCCCTTATACACGCAGTGAAACAAGCTTGACCATGGGCAACTTGACGTACCAGTCAGCTCGGCGATTGGATCTTTGCCCTACGAAACGGTGTCTTGGTCCTAGTGTGATGAAGTTTCACCAGCACAGTCCACATTTTCGTTTTTTTGTGCTACCCTACACCGTTTTTAGAGCCCAAAACTACCGAGAGAAGCGGTTTTTTCCAGAACGAAAGCCTCTAAGATAGAGAGCCGTATTACTACGTTACCACTTGGAGAAGGGTGCTCCTCGAACCATTGTTGTGCACGTTATAAAAAAAAGTAACTGAATACGTTACTCTTTACTCTCTAACAAAAAAAGAACGCGTTACCACCCTACGTTGCTTCCAGAAGAAGGGAACGAGTTACCATAACTGAGACAAAGCAATGGACATTTCCACTGCCGTTACTCCACAATGATAAGTTTTAATCATTTTGTTTTTGTTCCAAGAACCCAAAATCACAGCTTTTAAATACAAACTTTGTTTCAAGTAAGACGTCTAACCTCAACGAGAATAAAGCACAATGTGCTCAATTAACAAAATTATTTGTACAAATTTTAATGAACAGTACCTTACGAATTAATGTTATATTAGCGTAAGAATACCTGCCGATCGAGTTACATGTTATAGCTTCTGACTGTGAGACATGGTGAATATATTTTTCTTAATATGTCAACATACGCAATAGTAGATTCAATCATCTATGCTATCAATGAAGCAACTATCACTGAACTATCGAGAAATTCGCAGTCGGCCTTTTTCGGGTCCGAACCGCACCTCCAATGAAAATGACCGAAGTCGACACAGGTGGTCCTTGGCCTCCAGAAAATTGCCCGAATTGACTCGCCATGTGTAGTAGGCAATCGCGGAGGCCTGCATTAAGTCCTCTTTTTTATGAGGGGGTGGGGGTTGGGGAAGCGAAACATTCGCATGCTTGTGACATCAGATGTCCTGTGGTCCAATATCCAACTTTCAGGGACACGGAATGATCAGCGCTCCTAGCCGCCATGGCTGGAAGCTCTCATGTTTTCAATGGGACCGAGACATTTTTTGACGATGAAAAATTGTCAAGGGGCAAATTACAAAACTTCGTAATCCGACACATTTTAGGAAATATACCGCACTTCACAAGTGCATCAGGGCTTCACCTTCTGTTCCCACTGCGAGTAAACTTTAAACAATGGCATCCTATGGAAGCCACCGAAATTATACCTTGGTTTTCGGGACGAAAACATGCCGTCTATTAAAACTAGATAAAAAATGCCAAACGTCTTGGAGGTGTAAGTAACAATATGACAAAGATTTCATTAGAACCCGCAATGATGTTTCTGCGTGACGAAAAATACGTTCCGAAATGCAGTTTTCTACAACAGAGTCACGTCTACAAGTTGCCTCTTGGACCATAGCATCTTGATACTACCCCTCTTATCGCCGCGCGCCGGTGGGTGTTATGGCCGATAAAACGATATTGCGTGAAGAAAAGATGCTATACGGTCAAGAAGGGGAAAAACAGACAACAGTGAGAGGGCTAACGTCCAACTTTTGTTTATTGCGTGACCCTACGGGTGTCAAAGTACACGACGGAAGAAGCGGTTCCACGTCTGATTTCGGAGGGTGTTGATGTGGTTGCCCGCTCTAAGAGATCACGTCTGAAACTCTCGGTTAAACGCGTTGCTGACTACCTGATTGACAATTCTCTTAATGGGCTGCCGGCTGACAAGGAAGGTGGCTTCTGTGTGTTTATACGGGGGTGTTTTGTGAAAAATCTAGCAGTGCCATTGCCAAAGTCTTCAAGCAGCTCAATGACGTGTCACTGAGCAAGGTTCTCAGCTATTAGGTTGTTCAAAAAAGTCAACCCTGTGAACTTAAAGCAGTCCTTGGAAAATAGCAAGAACAACCAGCTGTTGTTGGTTCAATTCAGTGCAAACACCCATAAAGTTGACGTTCCTCTAAAGGTTACTTTGTCAGAATATGAGTCCTGGGACAAGCCATGAAGTAGCCCTGTTTTGACAAGGCCAAGCTTATGTGTTTGGGAATTAAAGACTCTTCCGTATCAGGAACTCCGAAAAAATCGATTTTTAGAAGATAACGCTGACAAATGTTACGAAGCCTTTTGCATTGACATCAAAGATCTTTTTTACTCGATTGCTCACAAAGACCAGCTAGTATAGTAGCGCCATAAGGTTCCAGAATGACGCCTTCATATCTAGTAGCGATGTTTCAGAGCTTTTACATTTTTATCTCGTGCCCACTTTTATTAAATGGGACGACACTGCTTATCTTCAGAAAACGGCGGCGTGTATATAAATCATGCAGTGCGCCCACACTGAGTGATCGTTTCCTTTTTCTCGCTCGCCCGTCTTTATGTTGTTCTGTCCTATCAGCTCGCTCAGACAAATATGCGCAAGGCTTTGCGTTATGTTAACGATTTCTTGTTCTTCATTGCGTGTACCTCAGTTGAAGTTGAACGCCAGGTTGCAGGATTCCTGCCAATGATTAAGGTGTGTCTTGTACAACTTGAAGCGGCGTATGAAATAACGCAAGGAGGCACGATCCGCTTTCCGGACCCTCGTTTGTCTTGTTCGTTTAAACACCTTGCATGTGCTATGAACCACGGTCGGGAAAACCTCTCTTGCAGAACAATTCAGTGCATTCAAAGCTGATAAAACGAGGGGCTGTCGGATTGCGTTTTAGAAATGATGTCATGTCATCACGCTATGGCTGCTAGTTTCGCAGGACAAAGAAATGAATATCTTTGGCAGGCTATCCAGTGTTGGTGCAGAGGTCGGTATCTGAGTGTCTGTTGCATGGTTCACGTATGCGGGGACGGCCGCAAGATAATGGTGAGCACTATGCTGGGAAAACTAGTGTCATACCGTATGTACATCAAATTTCACACCATTTGAAAACATAGCCCTGAGCATAAATTTCCGCATAGTGTTCTCTGTTCCATAAAACTAAGTCGTCTATGAAAGCTTACGAAATCCAAGATAGAAGTGCAGCCCACCTTTGGTAAGAAGCATGTAACTAAGTTTGTTGGATGTTCTCTAGCTGTCGTCTACATGTTCCTGCTGTCGTGCGGCCCGGTTTACATAGGACAGGCTGGTAGGTGTGTTAATGACCACTTGAGCGTGCACTCTTACAATGTGAAAAACAAAATTTCTCCCGATAGTTTCCTGGCTATGCATTATAGGGCATGTGCGTCCACGCCATTCTTTGACCAGTGTGTCATCTTGGACCGCAGGGGTAACCAGTGTACACGGGAAATCATCGAGGTGAACGCTATCGCAAAATGTGCGAAGCTGTGTGTGAGTCAGTACGCCGTCTGTGGCCTTATCTGAAAAAGAGGTAAATTTTCTGGAGTGTGTGCTATGAAGCGTTGATATAAGGTTGTGGAATGATATGAGGGGTGTAACGTCCGTAAACCACCATATGAATATGAGAGACGCCATAGTGGAAATTTGGACCACCTGGGGTTCTTTACCGTGTACCCAAATCTGATAACACTGGCCTACAACATTTCCGCCTGCATCGGAAATGCAGCCGCCGCAGCCAGGATTCGATCCCGCGACCTGCGTGTCAGCAGCTGACTGCCTTAGCCACTAGATCACCACGGTGGGGCGATATAAGGTTGTTAATTTGAGATCAGATTACAACTAAATTATTGGCTACGTGGGCTGCGCCACATGTTTACTGCTTTGTCATGTGTGCGGGGTCACGTGGACAGCAAGATTAGCTATATAATGTGCTGTAGGGTCACGCAATAAACAAAAGTTGGAAGTTAGCACTCACACTGTCGTCTGTTTTTATTTATTTACATACCCTAAGGACCCGGGAGGGCATTACATAGGTGGGGGGGGGGGGATTAGGAAGATTTTCCACATGTGTACAATACATAAATATTCAGAGGCATCATTATATAAAGCTTAAATTGGAAAAAAACTACACATAACAGTAGTGATAAAGAAAAAAGCATATATATATATATATATATATATATATATATATATATATATATATATTCTATATATATACATCCTATATATATATATATATATATAAGGGAAAGAAGTGTATACCTAAGGGCTCGTTTTTCCGTGTTTTAACACAATATTAATGAGATATGACAGACAGTAATGCCAAGGAATGTACAGGGGAAGTTATTAAAACCAATGGAATGTAAATAGAAAGAAAGAAAAGTGGATGAAAAAATTACCAACTGTGAGCAGGAATCGAACCTATGACCTTCGAATTACGCGTTCGATGCTCTAACCACTGAGCTATCACAGCGGCCCTCCCTTCATCCACTTTTTGGGGTTTATCTGTGAATTTAGAAGTAGGAGCGACAGTCAGCGCCATCTATAAGCCAAACAACGAGTGTGAAAACACTCTTAAGCGCATGTTTGGCGTCACGTAGCACGTGAACTTATTATGAGCGGGCAGCTGATTAATTGTCCCTCTTATACAACCTAAACACACCAAGTCTGCCAGTACGAGACCCTCGTTCAATGAAATAAGGGAAAGAAGTGTATACCTAAGGGCTCGTTTTTCCGTGTTTTAACACAATATTAATGAGATATGACAGACAGTAATGCCAAGGAATGTACAGGGGAAGTTATTAAAACCAATGGAATGTAAATAGAAAGAAAGAAAAGTGGATAAAAAAATTACCAACTGTGAGCAGGAATCGAACCTACGACCTTCGAATCGAACCTACCACCTTCGTAGGTTCGATTCCTGCTCACAGTTGGTAATTTTTTCATCCACTTTTCTTTCTTTCTATTTACATTCCATTGGTTTTAATAACTTCCCCTGTACATTCCTTGGCATTACTGTCTGTCATATCTCATATATATATATATATATATATATATATATATATATATATATATATATATATATATATATATATATATATATATATATATATATATATATATATATATATATGTATGTATGTATGTATGTATGTACTTTGCAGAAGAAAAGGTACGTTACTAAAAATACAGTAATCTCCAGGTAGTCAAGTGTAGGCGCACATAACAAACACAAAAGATTCAAGTAATTCACATGAGCAATACCACCACATAACTACATTATTTGATTGGATGTTCTAAGAACACTTTTAACGCTTTCAAAAAGGATGAAGATTCTGTTAGAGTGGCAATTTTTTTCCTCTTCTTGACCGTAAAGCATGTTTTCTGTGCGCTCAAATTGTGCTGCGCTAAAACGGTAGCGTTTGATCATGCGCTAGCTCACGCAGTCGGCAGTACTTTTTTATTAGTTATGTCCGAGTCGGTTGAACGACGCAGCTGCAAGCTCACGTTCGGTCATAGTGGCGTGGGTTAAAATCCCAAAAAAGGTACATTTTTTTACTTTTTTTTGCAAAATTGCTGTCCGTGGTTAGGGTGTTCTGCTGCCGATCCGAAGGACAAGGGTTCGATCGTGACTGCGGTTCTAACCTTCCGAAGTAGGCAGAAATGCTAGAGTAGACACGTGTACGTAGGTGTAAATTAACATGAAAGAACCCCACGTGGCCGAAATTTCAGGCACCTTCTTCTGCCGGAACAGAGAATTGGAGACGCATGCCACGCGCTAAGCGCAATAAGGCTGGTACGAATTGGCAATAAATCTGGTGTAAAGGTGATTATGCCTGTACGGGACAAGTTTTCCAAATTGTGTGATGAAACTTGCCCTGTTCCAAAAGAAAAAAAAGTGCTGGAAAATAAGCCATCCTAAATAATGTGGTTCTTGCTCACATAAGATTGGTTATACCTATAATACCCCTGTCGTGTGGTGGCGCATACGTTTGACGAACTGAAACGTGTGTCTATGAGAGCGAAAAAGAACATGTTAGTAATGTGCAAAAAACCGCGCATGGTCACCTGGCTATCTCCCGCAACGATAGTGGATGCGTGCCGTACCTTGATAACACTTGCATTTTAGATCGCGACAAAAATTCGCTAACAAGATTGGTAACTCAAAGTGCTGAAATGAAAGCTGGCGATATAGATTGTGTATGTGCAGCGTCTATCACTCTCACACAGAAAGAACTTTGCTTTTTGGATGATGCGTTGGAAAGTAATGAATCAGTGATCACAGGCGTGACACGTGGGGTTTTTGTCTGTTCTTTTTTGCTTTCGTCTTTACCTATATATATATATATATATATATATATATATATATATATATATATATATATATATATATATATATATATATATATATATATATATATATATAGTGCGAGTAATAATTCAATGCGCCAGTTAGTCTTCGTGAAGGTATGGGATATGGCACAACGTTGTCAACAAGGATAAGTATATTTATTTCCCAACAGTTTCGGGGGGGGGGGGGGTGCTCCCTTCATCAGGGGATGAGTTATACTGACATGAACTTCCAAACTTCGTTGCTGCCGCGTCCCTCTCGCCTTGAAAGATGTTTGCGAGAGTGAGAGGGAACTAAAAAAAGGAAAGAAAAAAACAAAAAAGGGGAAGAAAAAAGACGAAAAAAAAGAAAAAGAAAGAAAAGAAAGAAAGTAAAAAGAGAAAGAACCACTGTCACCACTGAGAACGAAACCAACTGTCCGTGTACGTCCACATACGGTTCTTATCACGTGCCGTTCAGTTCTCGACGTGTGTCGGGCCACCCAAGATTGTCGCCGCGGTGGCGGGAGGGTCCGTGACGGCGTGTGTAAAGAAAGGGTTTCCCCTTAATGGGTCGGTCAGCGTGCGGCGTGCGTAAAGAAAGGGTTTCCCCTTAATGGGTCGGTCGGCTCTTTACCTTTAGTCTTCGTCCGTTTCCCTTCAATGGTCATCAAGTGGTAGGTGAACGTAAACACCTTGTATGTGCATCTGGAAAAAAGGAAAAAAAGTTGAAAAAAAAGAAAAACAAAAAACAAGAAAGGACAGTGTACATGTACGAGTCATTCAGAAAAAACAAGCATGGTCTTATGTGGACGTACACGAACAGTTGGTTTCGTTCTCAGTGTTGACAGTGGTTCTTCCTCTTTTTCACTTTCTTTCTTTTTTTTCTTTTTTTTTCGTCTTTTTTCTTCCCCCTTTTTTGTTTTTTTGTTTTTTTTCTTTCCTTTTTTTAGTTCCCTCTCACCCTCGCTAACATCTTTCAAGGCGAGAGGGACGCGGCAGCAACGAAGTTTGGAAGTTCATGTCAGTATAACTCATCCCCTGATGAAGGGAGGACCCCTCCCGAAACTGTTGGGAAATAAATATATTTATCCTTGTTGACAACCCTCCCGTTGTGCCATATCCCATATACATATATATATATATATATATATATATATATATAAGAATAACTTCGGTTGCCGCAAGGTTATAAATATGAAAGTAGATGCGCTTTCACATAACTGTTTATTGTGCCGACGTTTCGACGAGAACCCCGTCTTTTTCAAGGCATAATACTATTTACACATGTTCCGTGTCCTCTTATAGCCTGTCGAGACAGGAGGGAAGGGGTCAAAAGAGAGAGAGAGGGAAAAAAGCGAAACGGGAGGACAAACAATAAATAAAATATAGAAAGTCTAGGAGAAGAAGCAAGACCGACACGGCGTAATTAGAAAGGGGCAGCATTTCAACAGAGTAGGGCAGAGGTAGATGAGCATTGTCATCATTGTCAACAATACCTCCCCCGCACCCACTCTTCGCTAAGTGGGCAGGGAGCCACCGTTCTTATATTTCACCTTTCCGTGTAGTCGGCTGGCGGCTCGTTCCTCTTCGATGTGTATGACAAGTTAATGGGGAGGGCTTAAGCGCTTGGAGTGCGTGCTGGTGGAGTCGGGAGGAACGAAAAAGCCGGTGATTGAGGAACCGCCATCGATATTCATTATATGCATTGGCTCCTTGTCAGTGAAGGAACAGAATGTGCGTTAAAGAATTAAAGAAGGAAAAAAAAGAGGAACAGGGGGGGGGGGGGGGAGACTGTACGACTCCGGGACAGTCACCACACAGTTGCGGCGCACTGGGAAGATATGCGCGCATGTAGGAAAAAGTTAATGAAACCACCTAGCTGTCAGCTCCTTGTCAGTGAAGGAACAGAATGTGCGTTGAAACTTGACGAAGAAAGAAAAAAAAAGGTCTGTTCTTTTTTTTTCCTTCTTTAATTCTTTAACGCACATTCTGTTCCTTCACTGACAAGGAGCCAATGCATATAATGAATATCGATGGTGGTTCCTCAATCACCGGCTTTTTCGTTCCTCCCGACGCCACCAGCACGCACTCCAAGCGCTTAAGCCCTCCCCATTAACTTGTCATACACTTCAAAAAGGAACGAGCGGCCAGCGGACTACACGGAAAGGTGAAATATAAGAACGGCGGCTCCCTGCCCACTTAGCGAAGAGTGGGTGTGGGGGAAGTATTGTTGACAATGATGACAATGCTCATCTACCTCTGCCCTACTCTGTTGAAATGCTGCCCCTTTCTAATTACGCCGTGTCGGTCTTGCTTCTTCTCCTAGACTTTCTATATTTTATTTAATGTTTGTCCTCCCGTTTCGCTTTTTCCCTCTCTCTCTCTTTTGACCCCTTCCCTCCTGTCTCGACAGGCTATAAGAGGACACGGAACATGTGTAAATAGTATTATGCCTTGAAAATGACGGGGTTCTCGTCGAAACGTCGGCACAATAAACAGTTGTTATGTGAAAGCGCATCTACTTTCATATATATCCTTAACTTTCTGAATAAACGCTTAGTTAAAGTCAAGTGCTTAACTCGTTCCTCCTTTCTTGCTGTTTTTTGTAGCTTAATTTTGCGCTTCCCATGAACGTGGTTTCATACAAACTAGGTCGATCTGCAGATTTACTGGGTCTCTATTTACTTCCCTTCAAAAGCAGAACCATCCTTTAGAATTACGAGCAGAAAAGCATGGCACAGTGATAGTAAGGCTGTAGTAGTTCTATGTGCGCAATATAATGCCTGGAAATTGTCGATTACTACAAAAGAAGAAAGCCCAAGGGGCTTGACGACCGGAGCTAACTCGATGAGTCTAGAGCCACACAACTCAGTCTCGAGCATACGACACTCAAAGGCTTCGAGATATATCGATGGTGTATTTGACGATGCTGCCCAGCAGATACGTGAGATCGGGCTCTCTGGTGACCTTCGTCAATGCTCAGAAGCTTAGGAAACTCTGGTAAACTGGCTCACATAAGCGTGGAAATGAGGTATTGCACATGTTGGGCTGAACTGCTTGAACCCTTATAAGTAGAAGGAAGGAGTGAGGCAGTCATGGCCTGCGTAGCATGAAGTGCTTTGAGCGTATACGTCACGAAGCGTATCACAAGGTGCCAGTTTTAGTAATCGGAAGTGACGGTGATTTTCAGTATATTACCTGTTGTTTGATTAGGTATTTCTGTGAAACCATTCGGTTCATTATTTTAAGCTGTGGTGGGCCGGTGAAAGACCTTGTATTTCTCTAGAGCTGTCTGGCGACGTCCTATGAAAATATACGTCTTTCGGTCGATGAGCTGCTCACGTAGTGCGTCGTCCTGTAGAATGGCGTGGTGTGAATTGAGAAGCAACATTTTTGGCTGATGCAGATGGTGATAGTGAAACTCTGCTTAGCATGTAATCGATGACAGCAATTATCTATCATTTGGTAGCAGGGGCAATACAAAGCATACAAATCATCCCTGACGTAGTCCAAAGGGCTTAGATGGCATAGCCAGCAATTTTTCTCGGGAGAGTAGAGGGGTGTTCAAGCATACTTTGTGTGTTCGTGCGTGCGTTTGCATGTGTGCGTGTATATTTACGCAAAGAAAATTGAAAAAATTCTGGAGTGGGGAGAAATTTGATGTCCTCCGCCCCCTCTCCGCCCCTCCCCCGGCTACGCCAAAAGTGGACGAAGTGGCATATTCTTTGTTGGCAGAGTCGAACAAAAGTGTGAATCTTCAACACTTCGGCATGTGCACACCGTGAGACGGCCTCCAATGGGTTGTATATATCTTGCTGTAGATGACGTGGAATTAGATTCATTTGCGTCCGTCACGAAGGTAGTTGCGATGGTAGCGCAACTGCATGTCGCGAAAAATGTAATTGTCTCTTTGACGGCTTATTTCCATTGGCATGCGGTAGGTGATGCTCCTTAATGCAGTAACTTTGCAAGTGAAGTAATTCACGGATTCCTGCTTCGCTCTACGGGCACATCAGTAACGGCGAGCGGAAACGTGTCATATCTACACGAGTGCCCTATAGTTGGAATGTTTTTTTTTTCGTGGAGGAGGCGGAGGGTGCGGGTTTCAATGGCACTTATGTATTTTAGCGTGTGTTTTAGTAGGCGCACATGTGGCATACGCAACGAATAAGTCCAGAAACTTGCATTTGCGTTGGGAAGCACATCACCAAAGCCGACACCGCCAGTGTCCTTGTGAGTTTCATTCGGGGTGCTGTCAGATTTCCTGTCATAATAAACTTCCCCCCTCTCTCACTTGAGGCAAGCAGATCAGAATTTCACAAAGTTGGAGGTGACGTATAATTCATTAACTTTTGCTGGATGCATCGCCACCTGCTGGTGACCACGCTCTATTATCGCGGACGCTGGGGAGGTCAGTAAAGGCTCGATAATTGATGGGAGGGAATGAAGCTGTAAATGATACGTTTAAAATAATATCAAAAGCATAAAAAGCCGCGAACGCACTTTATTGCCAGTTTAGGAAAATCAAATACATCACCAAATGTTGTGGGATCCGGATGTACGCCATCTCGGGAAAAGACAGGTCCCAGAATAAGCCGCTTCCGTGCACCAAAGCAACACTTAAGTTTATCTGTAGGCCTTTAGAGCTGAGGCTAGTGTCGACAGCTTAAGCCTTTTGTAGATGTGTCGCAAAGTTGTCGGAGAAGATTACAGCACCTCAAGGTACCAGAGATTCGACTGCCATTCGGATTCACGTAGGATATCGACCACGTTTCCAAATATTGCAAGCACATTGCACAGCCCGAATTTCATCCCAACGAATTCATATAGGCCATCAGGTATAACGAAGGCTGGCGGGGAGTGATGAAGTTGAGCCAACGGGACTGCCAGAAGTCGGAGTGCAGCTCCAACAAATAATAATAAAAAATTGGCCCCTTATCTGCATGTTACACTGCAAATGCCATCAAAAGAAGATTGTCTTGCGTCTGGAAACAGCGAACAAAACGTTTATTTGAGGTTCTTCGCAAGAAATTCGATGAAAGGTATTCTGGAGGCGCTGTGTTAGAGTGCCTCAAGCATGCAGTGGATACGAAGGAGCGGATAAAGTCACGTCACACGTGAGGCATGAGCGCTATCTGGCAGTTTTCTTGAAAAACGAAGCGCACGCGCTCTGCGCGCCTGTCTCGGAGGTGATAAGGTGTAGAACGCAAGGCGATGGGTAGGTGCCACCACCGGGTAATCTTAGCAAAGCGCTGGAAACATTTGCCTTTTCATGCAAGCGTTGCAAGGTCAGCGACACGTGATGACTTGCCACAGGCCTTATAATTACTTATGTATGCCTTTTCTAGTAAGAGACACACATACGGAACATTGACGTGTTGTTATGGTGCCTCAGATATGCGCAATAATTGCTTCTTGATTGACAATCACACAAGTATGAACGCGGAATCTTGAGCATTATTGGTGGGTGCTGCAGATGGGCTTGGCTATTTGGAGTATCATTTGGCCACTTTGGTGCCGTTTAAGGCACCGTTATGGGCAGACAAAGAGACAAATGAAAAGACAGACTGACAGACCAACATTTTTGTGTCGAAGATCCCTAAGAAAGACTATCGTCTTTAAAAAACCTATGGACCTTGCCGGCAGTCGTGGCGTCGTCTGCAGGAGGCTAGGGAGAAATGTATGTATACGTGGGATTGTGTTCAGCAAGCCGTAGTCCACGCAATACATGGGTAATTGAGCCGTATATTTCTGTATTCATTTATTTAAGAATTTAGGCTGGTGAAGCTTATTGGGGCTCGAGGTCTGTATGATACCGTGTTGAACTATGTCGTCACTTAATTTCACACTCCAATACGTGAAAGAACGTTTTGTAAAGAAAAAAAACTTAATGGCAAGTCATTTCTCTGTAATGTTCGAAAATATCTTGAGACTAGTGGTATATACAAAGAATTTCTTCTAGGTGGATCTCATCTGCGAAATCCACGGCTTTCGCAAAATGAAATTGTTGTGATATATCCAATATTTAATACAAATTCATTGAATATTCATTAGTTAGTCAGCTGTACGTTTTATTTTTTTGTGTTGATAGTACTTTTTCTCTTTTGACGTAGACCTGCTTACGAGCCAGAATTTCACAATATAACGCAGCCAACCTTTAGGTATTATTGAAAGTGTTCACTGAAACATTAGTATTATTCCTATTGTTGCACACATGTACCCCACTCCTCTCAAGAATGCTTTGGCCCTTGAAGGCATGGGAAATAAATAAATAAACAAATACATAAATAAACAATATCTAGAACATACACATATACATACATAAAACGATATATAAAGCTAAAACCTGTTTGGCCTATTGACGCACTTTTTGCCGCAGGAACGATACGTTTACGTAAAAAAATGCCCCCACCTCCCCGAAGGGAATTGTGAGGATATTCGAATGCATTGTGTTGCGTCCATAATGGTGTTTCGCACGTCAGAACGCAGTTTTGAAAAAATAATGTTTCCAGCTTTTTGCGTTTCCAGCTTTAGTAGCTCATGCGCACGGTTAAAAAGAAGTATGAAATAAACAAAACAAACAGCGTTCTTGGCTCGGCGTTGGCATTTCACAATGGCGTCTCGAGCTGTTGCTGACAGCTGCCAACGCCGAAGCGTGACATGGTGGAGGCTCCGGTTGCTAGGGGCGTGCGCGTCCGCATCTGTTGCTATAGGAAAGGGCGGTGGACGGATCCCGACATACGCCTGACACAACCCGACAAAGAAATGCATTGGCATTTTAAAATATCACCGCCGTATCTATGTGACTGACGTTAGAGGAGCTAGCTCGATCAAGCAACCCGCGAATCACCCGTACACATCTCCTGCTATCATATGTAGACATGACCACGTTATTATATACATTTTTAGCGCAATGTTTATTAATTTACATTTGGATGCATTATAAATTATGCTCCACCACGGTGGTCTAGTGGCTAAGGTACTAGGCTGCTGACCCGCAGTCGCGGGATGAAGTTCCGGCTGTGGCTGCTGCATTTTCGATGGAGGCCCATGGGCTCAGATTTGGGTGCACGTTAAGGAACCCTAGGTAATCGAAATTTCCATAGCCCTCCACTGCAGCATCCTTCATTTACATATGGTGGTTTTGGTATGTTATTTTCCCTCTCCCCTTAACTAGTGCAGGGTAGCCTACCGTGAATCATCTCTGCATGGTTAACCTCCCCACCTTTTTCTTTATTTTCTCTCTCCCTCTCTCTCTTTACACCCCACATATCTATCAACTATATACACTATATATACACAAGAGATGTTCATTTGAAAAACACAAGAATGGCGTTTTTCGGGGAGCTCGGGGACTCTGTTCTGTTCTGTTCTCACTGTTTTGCTCTGGAGAGGTTGAGGTCCATATTGCCTCGGCTACTCCATATCATGAAGTTCTGCAGCGAAAAAGTAATAATAGTTAACGATGCCCAAAAATGAACAATCCGAAAGAAAAAAAACAATAGCACACTGAATTCAGTTCGAATGTCATGCCAATACACAGTTTTCTCTCAGCTGTTCACACTGTCATAAACTGTTTACATGCACACCTTCCCTTTCTACTGTCAGTATATGCACTAACACATTTCATAATATATTCATCCCTAGCTGTATATCACAGGCGCTCACCCAGTCCGGTCACCACTAAAACGTTTCTCAGGAATATGTTCGCCTTTTTCTGAAGATGCATCTCATGCCCTGGTCCAAGTGATTTCTTTATTGGGGGCTCCGTCTGTCCAAACTTGCTAATTCGTTTCTCTTAAATGATTGCTTCAGGATACATGAACTATATACACTATATACTCACAAGAGATGTTATTTTACAAAGTACTTGAAGGGCGTCCCTCGATAAGGTCGGGGACTCTTTCCCCTCTAAAAGTTGTTACTTTATAATCAGTAAAATATGTTGCCAAGTGATCACCAATGATGGGACGCAATGGAAAGCTCGAGAAGGCAACATTGATGCAGGTGCCCCTGATGGTGGTAGGACGCTTGCAGTCGTACGATACGCATAAGAAACTGTAACATGGCATCATGTCATGTTGGGATGAGATGCTACAAAGACGACAATGTCCGTGAGAAAAAAGCGAGGCTGATTCCAGGTTCAAAACTACATTTCATGAAAAAAGTCACAACTTTGCCGCAAAGGCAATGCAATGAACGTGATAGCAACCAATTAGAAGGTCATGCGCAGAATGAAAAGCAGATCGAAATGTGCCCCGCGTTTCTCACGCACAAATGACGCACGAAACGTACTCACAGGTACAGATGCACGTGAATAAGTGTGTCGGTTGTTACTTCACTGTGTCTGAAAAGCGCCCCGCCGCGGTGGTCTGGTGGCTAAGGTACTCGGCTGCTGACCCGCATGGCGCGGGTTCGAATCCCGGCTGCGGCGGCTGCATTTCCGATGGAGGCGGAAATGTTGTAGGCCCGTGTGCTCAGATTTGGGTGCACGTTAAAGAACCCCAGGTGGTCGAAATTTCCGGAGCCCTCCACTACGGCGTCTCTCATAATCATGAAGTGGTTTCGAGACGTTAAACCTCACATATCAATCAATGTGTCTGAAAAGCGCGCGTTTTTGGCAAACGGAGACTGCAATGATTGCAGTGACCTTTGCGTGGCCAGTAACTACAACAGAGTCGTGCACGGTAAAGCCCAAGGCCAGACAAGACCTATGATCCTCTCTTCCTCCCCACAGCAAGATAGTGGCACGCCGAGGAGTGTCGCTCATCTTTCTATAGGTGGGGCAAAATACGCGTAGGAGATTAGAGTGTGGGCCACCACGCGATGTGGCGACGTGGACTGCTTGCGCCATCTTGTAGGCAATGCTGAAAACATGATAGTCCCCCCCCCCTCCTGAGATTCCCGTGAGCAGCGGTAAGTGCTAATAATAAATCGCTTGCATTTAAACGTTGAAAGACGTGCTCCTCAGTGGCGCAGTGGTGAATGCCTGGCACTCATGATTCAGCGGACCCAAGTTCCATTCCGTGTGCCGAAGCCTTCTTCTGGGTTATTTCTTGCCTTCTTGCATTTTCATATATATAGGTACGTATAGATATAAATTTTCATATATATACATGCATATACAAATATGGTGAGTGACGGCGACGCCGACATCAACGCCGACGTTGGTGGCAAAATCCAGCCGAGAGTGTCCCTATAATTGCCATTACAATAAAACATGGAGAAAAGAGGAGCACGCACACAGCGAACAAAGCAAACAAAAAGAACAAACCATAGTCACTGACGAGCGTAGCGCCCTAGCATGCACCGAGTACCTGGGAGGAAACAGGCTCATCCGTTCGAAAGTCGACCACTTTGGGCGATGCGATGACGTGGCGAACAGACGAGGTGTGCAGGCTGGATTGAAGAGGCGCTGGTTTGCGGAGGTTACCAAGGAACCTGCCACCTTGGTAAAGAGTGAGGTAACAGACAGGGGACATCAGCGGCCACGTTTAGCCCATCGCAGCAACGCGTGGACTGCGTCTCAGGCCGTGCGGCTGAGACGCAGGGGCTGAGAACGCCGTCTGAGAACGCCACCCGCAGGGCCTAAGAACTTGGCTCTGTAGAGCGCTGTCTGTGTTATTCTCTGCATGCGGCTCCTCTTTTTCCTCTCCAAGCTGACCATGGTGGTGTCCTATTGCAGGTATGCCAGCGTCCTCGTCGTTCTCCTTTCCCACCGCACACACCGGAGCACTGCCGATTTTGCAGGCACATCTATATACGATGCCAACGTTCAGATCTCCGACGAGTACGAAGGACCGTCTTTCAACTCGGTCCTCTATCGATGCATTGCCTGCTTCAAGTACTTGGTGAAGTCTCCTTCTGACAAGTTCGGTGCCAAGTACATGACCATGACTGTTATTCCGGATGAGAGCTTCAAAGCGGCGTGCTCCCCGTTATGGCTCTTGCTGGTTATTAGCAACGCGAAATCTTCAGCCGCATCGGGCAGCTTGATGTAGATCCCGACATCGCCCGCAGGACACTCCGCTTTTTTGATGCTCATGACTGGAACAAGTCCATTGCTGTGCATGTGTCCATCGTTCCACGTCTCCGGGAATTAGAGCATGTCGGCTGTGGTCAGGACGGCATCATGTTCATCAATGTGTGCGTTGAGGGACCGCACGTCTTCTCGCATGGCACGAAGGTACCGTTGCGTTAGCGTGGGTAACTTGTGCTCCTCGAGGGGCTGAAAATCGCCAAGCACGTCTTTGTCTTCGTTGAAGGTCTTGTGGCAGAAGTGACAGGCTAGACAGATCTCTTCTGTTCTGTTGAGCGTTGAGGAAGACAAGTCCACTTGGTGAAATTTTGGCTCGACAAACCTCTGTTTACAGATTTTTTTTTCATCTCTATGAACTACTATCGCATGCTGTTTGCAATCCAGCGCTCTGGAAACCCCGTAAAAGACACAGCGAATAGAGAGCTCGTATATAAATATATATATATATATATATATATATATATATATATATATATATATATACATATATTTAGCTTCTTGTCTTATATTGTTCCTAATAACAATTGTACTCCAAGTTTTTTATTGAGGGTAGTGGCGGCTGTGGAGACACTGCATGTACTATACTGCCAATTGTTACAGCGGCTATGCAGAGCGACGGCTGGTGACCTGAAAGAACAGGTTCGGTTCCTGGCCATGGTGGTCACATTTCGTGGAGGAGAAACAGTAGTGGACAGTTTACTGTGCGATGTCAGTTGCGCTTAAAGAACACGAGATGTCAAAATTTTCAGCGTTCTCTACCGCGGACCTCGTATTCACATCGTGGTTCTGGCAAGTAAAAACCGAGATATTTTTATTATTAATATTTCTGGTTTATTTGGAAAACCATGCACCATCGAGCGTTAGAAGAACGTTATTTTGGGCGTATTTCTTCTATCGTTCGGTACATCGATGTACGAAGCCCCGTCACCGTCACATCTGTAGCGGTCGCACACGTGCGTGATCATGTGGGCTACGCATCCATTTGGGTGTACTGCAATCCAAGACCTCCTAGAACAATGACCTTGTACATCAATAACCAAAGCAATTGTTCGGGTTTAACTTCTCAAAACTACCATGATGTGATTATGAGAGATGCTGTAGTGGAAGTCCCCGAAAATTTAGATCATGTAGGGTGCTTTAACGAGCACCTTATTCATAGCAGACAGGCACCCAGTATTTTCTCCTCTATCGAAAATGCGGCCACCGCGGTCGTACTTTTTACTTTGAGCAATATGTTAGTAACATCGTGTTAGTTCGCGGGACCGGCTCTCGGACGTGGCGGCCATATCTCGATGGACAAAATCTGCTCTTGTGCTCAGATTTAGAAGCACGCGAAAGAACCCTGCGTCGTCAAATTCAGGCCCTCCATTACGACGTCCCTAACATTCACATAACGTTTTTGAACGCAAAATCATCAACAGACAAGGTTGCGACGATGGCCACACAAAAAGGTTGTATTCAGCAGCTTGAAAAAAACCTGGCCACATCACACACTGGGAAGTTTCACAGCAGTCGAACTACGCCGTATACATAATGCACGAATGAACAAGACAGTAAAAACAGTAAACAAATACTGTCAGAGTTACTGAACAAAATTTTGTGGCAACATTTGAGAAACAATAAAAAAAAACAGCCAAAGTGACGATCACAGAGAAAAACAAAACAGATAAATTCATGGCAGCACAAGCAACCATATTATTATGTCACGCAGCCTTTTTAGCGACAGAGTTAATACACCGAGACCATGTACTCTGTGTAATTGATTTAGAACAATCAAAACGTGCATGAAAATTTAAAACGTGCATAACGGCATACACAATGTTTGTCTTCTTTTGTAACCAAGGAGTATGAATTAGGGTGACAGGTAAAATTACTTTTCAAACAGGATTTCGACAGTACACTTACTGTCCAAAGAGTGGGATGATCAGATGGATTATGTACTTGCGCCATCTGTTACAACGGTATGTGCTTTGAGAATCCTCTTCTGCTATAACGCCATCAGCCATATCTGATTTCATACGCCTTTTTCCTTTTCAAGTGTGCTGCTCCACATACAGAATTCAGAGCGTGCATCGATATTACGACATGCCAAATTAACCTTGCAATGCGTAGATCAGGGACCCTAATTGCGTACAGGAAATTACAGCTCTCCAAGAGACAGGAAACTGTCCACCAACTGGGGGTTTTGAACGCTTCTGACATTTAAGCCTGCTGTCATTTCTGTTGTTGCAGTCACATAAATAATAACGCCAAACCTACTGGTTCTGGCAAGTATACTTGCTTTGAGCAGGCAATAAAGCTGCACGTGAATGTGGAGACAAATAAAAAAAACTGCTTAGATAGGAGTCTCGAGGAAAGAGGAGAAACGAAAATAGCGGAAAATACAAAGAGGAGACGAGCAGTTACACGACTGGGACTGGCCCTTTGGAAGGAATATACCAAACTTACACCAACTACTGCACAACGCACTATCTTTTCTAGAAATAAAAGCATAGTAATCTAACAAAAGCCTTGACGAAAACCCAAAATGTCAGTCGATAAGCTCCGGCTGAAACCAGCACAATATTTGCACTACAGAGAGAGTTAAAGGCGTGGTCCACCGTGCTTGCCTTAATTATTCACACGTTAAAGCTGCACTGGAAACATAGAGAAGGCCTTTTAGTATGTGTCGGCAATAGCGAAGTGGCTGCCATTCCAGGTAATAAACGGAGCTTCCCAGGTAGTTGTTTGCGACAGCGTGTTTTATGTCTTCCTCAGCAGGCCGCTCGAGTGGTGCTCATTGGCGCCATGATGTTTTAAGACCCCAAACGACAAATAACTCATTTCTGAAAGGTGGGAAATGTCACCCTAAAAGTGTTGCAGTGAAAAAGAGAGGAGCACAGGTGAAAACACTGGGTGGGCCCACCCGGTACACTATTTTGAGCCAGCGTCGCTTCAGTGTTTCGGTAAACAGCAATGAAGTTGTGTTGAGGGTGTCAGCAGTCGATAAACGGAATAATGAATAACTTAAACGCGTGTTCTGTTGCCGACATCTTGATTCACAGGATTGTCCTCCTCAAGGCTCCAACATTGAAAAAGACAAGCACGCTTCTCGAAACGTTGGTTATGGCACACATGCCCTGTTTATCAATTTTTCATTGTGAGCTCTTATCAACTCCTGACTGCTGCCTTTATTTTTCTGAAACTGTTAATGTAGTTAGTGTGCGTACGTGCGCCTGCGCGCCTGCGCGCGTGTGCTTGCGTGCGTGCGTGTGTGTGCGTGTGTGTGTGTGTGTGTGTGTGTGTGTGTGTGTCCATGCGCGCGCCACAGTCATATTCTTATCTATGGATGAGATTTGGCGCGTCAGTATTAGTGTATGAGCAAACCATCGTTTGTCTCGGCATATCTAACTTGAACCAATATTTCTCCAGTAGATCATCCCGTGTACGAGACAGGTGAGAGATGCTGTCAACACTTAGCATACGCCGAAAGATTCGTATGTATCCTATTTTCCGCTACCGTTTTACCTTACACTTGATAGGCGTTTAGAGGAAACATGAATGACCCCTTCGGACATTTCTTATTTTCTACCCGCGGCCTCTCCTGAAGGCAAATGATAATGATGATGATATGATGTTAATTTTATTGTGGAGTGGCCAGCTTATCTTATCTATATGTGGGGGTCTCACACTCACCAGAGGCGGTGGGCCGCCGTCGCAAAATTTTCTCGCTCAAGCGCCGGGACCGTCAAGAGAGATAAGCACGCACACGGGGAGAAGAAGGGGCAGGGGAAGGAACAGTATATAAGCTAACGTTGCCATTTCAAAATAGTTCTAGCTCAAACCTCGTATATGAATCATTTCTGAAGAGTATTTGAGATCAGGATTCGAGAAATATATCGATAATAATCTCCAGAGTGACTGAAATGTGGACGCCGATTCTTTATTGTATATAGAGTTATTAGTTCAAGGTTATGTTTACATGGCGACCTCATGGGATGCCTCACAATAAAAATGAAAATGCTTGAGACCAGTCATGTTGAATAAGTCTTTGAATTCTTGATGACGAGATGCAGATTGCAGATAAGCAGAATTTTTGAAAATGTTATTGAAACAGCATGGTTTATTGGGTCATGCTTTTCGGTGAAGACGGCCCAAGCTGTCGGGTCGTTTTGAACCAGAAGCTAACTTTCGCGACGTGCTCATTTACTCCTCAAATAATTAAAAACGATATGGTTGGCTGTCCCGTGTGTTGCACAAAGGCGAGCAAGGCTTTCGAGAGCGCTTGCTTTTCTTCGATTCTGTGTGAGTGGCTAATTCGCAAAAAAAAAAAAGTCGGAACACATGGTTCCTGAACAGTACAACATTGGGACATGTCTTTCACCACTTAATTATGATGATGGATATGTGTTAAATATATTGTTTCTGCTTCCAAAGCTATCCCACGAAACTAAGAATAATGGTTGGGTGTGGGGTTCTTAAATCACGGTATGATTATGATAAAAATCGTAGTAGAGAGCTCCGGCAAATTCCGCCACCTGAGGTCCTTACCGTGCATTTAAATTTAAGCACGTGGTTCTCCAGCATTCTGTCTCCAACAAAATGCAGCCACCGCGGTCGGTATTTGATGCTGCAACCTTCGTGCCGGTACTCCAGCAGCCTGACTACTTGGCCACCTCTGCACGCATGCCAAGCGAACTATGGAGATCACGTGATAAAATATCAGGTTTGTGCTTGCATGATCGTCGAAATTTACAAAATAATTGTGTATGCTTGTCTGAAAAGTTCAGATATTTGACACAGATAAGTACAGCCTGAAGTAATTGCCTTCCTGAATGAAGTTTAGAGCGTCGCAAAGGTGTGCCAGGGGCATATAAATTTGCACAATTGAATCGTATGACAACTGTACGCTTTCATTCATCCGAAAACCAACCTCGCACTCTCAGCTCCTTGATTTCCAGTGTGTGTTGGTTGGCGAGGTCGTAGAATTTATGAGCAGCATCTGACCGCCACAGAATTTACCTTTTCCAGCACCACAGCCAAGACTGCCAGTGAAATTACGGTAGCAGTAAAAAATCTGACGCCACACATGCAATAACTGCAGTACTAGGAACTCATTTTACTGTCCAGCTTATAATTACGGCGGATCGCATTAAATACATTGCTTTAATACTAAACTATCCAAGTCTGTCTGTTATGTACAGAGAATTCTCAACGTTGAAAACTATCTCTCCGACATTCGAATCAATACTGGTGATATTTGCCTTGCAGTTACGCCCAACACGCTACTTCATCTGTGTGCGAGAACAAATTGAAAATATATCCGCAGTTCACACCAGAAACAAAACGTACACACAACATGTCACATCTATAAAAAACATCCATGACCACGTTTAAAAGACGGGTAACTGCCTAGAACCTGAAATGAGATGACTGCACGGATGGCGAAATTCTACCTCATAGCGACTCGAACCAACCCTCTTTTTCTCGTGAGAAGTAGAGTTATATAGTGATTTTTTATTGAATATTGCGAAAATAGCCTGTTGCGCCATCTCGCGTCCGAAACATTATTTATCCGAGCTGCCCCGTCACGTGCCCGTAAACTAGTGTACGTGGTCAACAACTTATTTGGTAGTATTGAAATATTGTTTGCTTCCTTATAGTAAAAAATATTACTCCATAAAAATGTACAGTGCTCAACTCGCATGTCTATAACGACGGAGTCTCACGTGCGGAACAGCACGAGCGCCATATACAGTCACGAATACGCCACTACTGAGCATGCGCAGCGCCATTGATTTGTCTGCCTTGCGGTTTCCACCCTTTTTTATGTCCACGGCCACGATGATAACTTTGGCCATCGAAGCGCTGTCAACATTATAGAGCACAAGAAAAAAAAAACGAGCAATGGCTGGGATATATAGGCGCCTTTTATACTATAAACTTACCCCCCCGTATTGACGAACGCTACTCGACTCGACTTTCACCCTTCACTTGTCAGAGTTGAGCACTGCGTCACCGCTCGGCTGAAAATGACGCTGCGGTACTCAAGAATTGCAGCAGACTTTTGCTGATATGCAGTGACTTGACATGCCTATAGATGGCGCTCCTATCGGCTTTCTTAAGTGAAGGCGATGCGTCGAGAGGAACTGGTTTTAGAATACAAAGGTTATTCTCGCTTCGTGATATCAAATTACAGTGAGAATGGTTCAGTTCATTTTTATTGCTTGCTTCTTGTTTTTTCGCTAAAATGTTCAGAGCTCTTTCGACGGCCAAAGCGATTGTTGCATCCGCGGTGATAAAAAGGGATCAGTATTGCAAGGCAGGAACATCACTAGCGCCTTGCATGCTCAGATAAAGCGTATTTGCGACTGCAGATGTCGCTCGTTCTGTTCCGCGCGCAACGCTCCGTCGATATAGACATGCGGGTTGAGCACTGCACTTATAGGCCTGCGTTAGTAGTGTGCAATAAAGTGGCGCTTTCTTCGCATGACGTAATAATCCTGTGCTCGTCAGCGCATCAGGCGCAGTGACGTTTTCAGTGACTTGACTTGGCTCGTGTGTCGAGAGAATAACGAAGATTGGACAAGCCATCTACGGCACAGGTGCATCAATCTTGGGCGCAGGAGCACACAATGCGGTAGAAATACAGGGATGCTGTATAAAGCCACATCGCGTTATTGTAACGGCTTGTTATTTCGAAAAATAATTCTAAAGCTCAGAATAAACGTGGTCAAGCATAGGTACAGGGACACCTGCGAAAGCAGAACTATGACATCACACACTAGTCACTAGAAGGGCTACCGGCATCGCTATCAATTCTCAGCGTTGCTGGACAAAAAGGCAGGTTCGTGTTCAGAGTCTTTCAAATCGAAAAATACTTCTTATAAAATAACTATACCTGTTTTAGAGAGTAACTACTGCAGCTGCCCCCCGCCGCGGTGGTCTTGTGGCTAAGGTACTCGGCTGCTAACCCGCAGGTCGCGGGATCGAATGCCGGCGGCGGCGGCCGCATTTCCGATGGAGGTGGAAATGATGTAGGCCCGTGTACTCACATTTGGGTGCAGGTTAAAGAACTCCAGGTGGTCGAAATTTTCGGAGCCTTCCACTACGGCATCTCTCATAATCATATGGTGGTTTTGGGACGTTAAACCCCACATATCAATCAATCACTGCAGCTGCGAACACTGCGAAGGGTGAGGTTATAGGTCGCGCCAGAAAAAGCTGGGTCCAGAAAAAATCAGTTGTTAGTCCCTTTAAAAGAATAAAAGCTGTCAACCCGTTTTGCAGCACAAAGCCACAGAAAAAATTATTCACAAACTATGTGTCCGAGGAGCACTTTTTTCATCGGCGTGTCAGTTTTAGCATCGGTAGGCTTGGTTGTTTGCAAAAACTTGCGATGAATGCATTTATTAAAGACCAGGAGTTTGAGTCGGAGTTGATCCCAGGCATTTGCGTAGTAGTGAGGTGTTCCACGCCAGTGCTGCGTCACTTCATGAAGCAGCTTCTCGGAAAAAAAAATTGGCAGCATATCCACGGAGTGAATGATGGAGAGTGGGGCGAAGCATTCGTCGGTCCATGCGTCTGTTTGTGTGACCGTCCATGCGTCTGTTCGTGCGCCCGTCCCTACGTTTGTTCATGCATCCGCTCCTGCGTCCGTTCATGCGTCCATCCATGCATCTGTCTGTGTGTCCTTTCGTCCATCAATTCAACACTCCAAGTCCCACCGTCTCGCACCTTTTTATCATATATTCCCCATATAGAAGCACCGCCATTCAGTGTACATTCCAAGGACTAAACGAGAGGTGGCACACGCACACTTTCTTACGGCTTGCGCTCCGGGTCTACTTCCCACCTTCAACCACCTTGATTTCATGGTATATACTAGTTCACTGTATTCATGGCACTGCGGCCAAATTCTCGCTAAACCTTTTTAAAACCAAGGAGGTTACGCCCAGCGAGTATAACGTAGCAACCTTTTCCTGTCAGATAGTGCTCAATGTACATGCCAATGGCTGCAAATGGGGATCGCAGCGTGCGCGTTGACTAGAAGCCGAATGCTCCTGTCTCTCATTCCCCATTAGCAGCCATTGGCATGTACATTGAGCAGTTTTTTTATTGTTAAACAACGCACAGAAGAAATCTCTCACCGGCACCACCTTGGAGGTCAATTGTTATACCTATTTCGGGTATGTGCCACTGGTGATTACGTACTACGAGGGACGCACAAGCCATGCCATAAGGAGCTTCGCCCCTAAAAGAACTTGATACATGGCCCGTATTTTGAAACGATTACGAAAGGCGACAATCACCAATTGGTCGCCTTTGGTGTGAACGCATTAGATATTGAGAAAAACTGAAAAGTGATGGCGTGTTTTGTTATTTTCGTCGACGTTATGGTTCTTTATGGGGCTCATGCCTTGAATAAACAAAAATACATTATCACCGCTGGTTGGAAGGGAAGTCTAGATCTTCAGGGACATTAACGGTAGCATTAAAACCTCGGTGGTACGAATATTGCAGAGTCATCAAAAATATTCGTATTTCAAATTCGTATCTCCAGAAAATACGGATTAGCATGCGAATATAGCTGGCGTGTGTTTTCATTTATTAATTCTGAAGGCCGCAGCAACGTCACGAACAACCCCAAAAGATTTCCAGTAAAATTGTTTAGACGTCACCAATCATACCTAAAGTCGCAAATACAAAGCACGTGCACGCTTGGGTAATTAATGAACTAGGTGCTATGTGACTCGCGATAACTATAGTTGGCCCCTACCTGATCTTGGTACGCTTTTCTGCATGACGTTGAATGCTGCGGCAAAAGTGACTTGCGGAGTGCCTAGGTCCTTTGTTGTTTTTTTCTGCTCGCGGTGGTGTTGAGGATGTTTTTCGAGAGGTTTACTGCTGTGCCCAAACAGTAGGAGGGTTCGCAGGCATGCGCGTCACAAACAATCGCACGTGACGTTGTGAAGTGCAACTCCCTTGCTAAGTCAGTCCGCTTCCTCCTTCGGCCCTCGTACACCTCTCATAGAATGCCCAATGCATGAGGGCGTGGCTTGCCCCGATGTGGCAGGCACGTCTAAATACAGTACAATGACAACAGCACGCGTCATTTTGCTGTGAAAAAGAAAAAAAAAGAGCGCGACGCCAGCGTCAGTTGTGATCTGAACGTGAAAGTTCACGAACGCATAACAGGGCCTCCGAGATTCGCGCGGACAATCTCAGAGGTTACAACGCAGGTTTATTCGTACCCCGGTGTAAGAAGAGTGTTCTGTACACAATGGTTCCGACGAATTCACAGCAGCTTGTGTTACCGCACCCAGGCGTGCATCTCGCGTCTTCCGCGGTTGCGTGGGCAGCGCTAGTTAGTCCCTGAGCGGTAGCGTTACGTTTGTATCAAGCGTCGTGGGGTGAAGATCGGTTGGCAACAACCGTACTCCTTTATACTGCAGGCTCATTGGCCTTGGCCGAGATCGACGAGAAATTCGTATCAGCCTGAAATTCACGAACCATGATAGTGTCACTGTCTATATGTTTTACTGGTATATAACACTGAATTCCTGGTGTATGTGCGCAGAATTTTCTCACACTGAAACTTTCATAGAGCTCGTTGCATTTCAGCCATCGCCGTTTTCTGTGCGCGTGGTTTTTGTGGTGTCAATGCGCCATCAGCATGTATCGTGCATTGCTCGCCTGATTTATCGCACACCGGCAACTATCAACAAAATTACGTTTTGCGGAAGGTTCCGTTCCTTAATTATTTTGCTTCACTTTAAACAATTACACAAGAAGCTCTGAAAACATATTCCACACTTTCTACATTTCAAGTATAGCCAGAGGCTGCTACACTTGAGACCACGCGCCATTCCGGTAGCACTGCCCTAGTACAGTGCGCTCAATCTTGTGTTTTGACACATTCGATATGACACACGGCCAGTGATAATGTCACGGGAAAGCAACTGATTCAGTTATGGAACACGTCAGACCCTATGACATAAAATGAACCATATGACATGACATGAACTCGCACGAGTTCAACAAATTGTTCTCGTGAGTATTTGCTAAAGAAGATCACCTAAATGTGCCTTATGTTCCAGATTTAGGTTACCCTTCCATGACACCAATAACGGTCACTGAGGATGAAGTTGCGTGTCACATAAATAACCTTAAACTATCAACATCGGCGGGTGTAGACAATTAAAACGCTAAGATATAGAAAAATACCCTACCGCTTTCTAGCGAAATACTATGTAGAATATTTATTCAATCACTGTCGACTGGACAACTACCTAAAGACTGGAAGATTGCCAGGGTTATTCCGGTATTCAAAGCTGGAAATAAAAATCAAGCAGACAACTACCGCCCCATTTCCCTAACTTGCATTTCCTGTAAAATGCTAGAGCACATAATTGCATCGCACTTCTACCGCCACTTGGAGACTTATAAATTCTTTTTCATAAATCAACATGGATTTCGTAAAAATATGTCATGTGATTCGCAATTGTTTGAACTTGCTACTGACTTGCACTTTAACATGGACAACAATCTACAAACCGATAGCATTTTTCTTGACATTTCCAAAGCTTTTGACCGGGTCGCCCATTGTCGATTGTTTTCCAAATTAAATTCCCTTAGACTGGACTCTGCTAGCTTATCTTGGATTAAAAATTTCTTATCATCTCGCCAACAATTCACCGTAATTAATAACTGTGTTTCTTTCTTAGCTGATGTAACTTCCGGAGTCCCTCAAGGTAGCGTTCTAGGCCCTTTACTCTTCCTCATTTACATTAATGACCTGCCCAACAATATTTCCTCAAGTATTAGGTTGTTCGCCGATGACTGTATTATTTATAGAAAAATAACACCTCCCGAGGATCACCACATCCTGCAAACTGAAATCAACCTTATAATTATGTGGTGTCAAAAATGGCTCATGGTATTGAACTCCGGAAAATGTAAACTCATTTCTTTTACCCGCAAACAATCGAACTCTGATTTTTCCTACGTCATTAACAACTTTGTCATATCTCGTGTTCAGTCATTCAAGTATCTAGGAATAATCTTGACTCACAATCTTTCAAGGCACCCTCACATTACCGCTCTCTGTGCTAAAGCATCTAAAACGCTTGGATACACTCGTCGTAACCTCCGCAAATCGCCACCTAACATTCGCAAGTTAGCGTACCTTACCTTCATTCGCCCGCAGTTAGAATTCGCCTCATCTATTTGCTCCCCTTATCAAGATTACTTAATTACTAACTTAGAGCTTGTTCAAAACCGTGCCGCTTGTTTTATTACCGGAAATTACGAACGAAAATCCAGTATCACAAAAATAAAACTCGAACTTTCGCTGCACCCTCTTCAGGTTCACCGGTGTGTTTCTCTTTTATGCCTGCTTCATGGATACCTTCAAAACACCAGGCCTCATTCTCTCCCTTTGAAAACCCCCCTGCGCATGTCCAGGGGGCTCCATAATCGCGGCAGTTTCGAGCGCATATTCGGCAACACAAAGGCGCTTAATTGTTCTGCGCTGCCACATGCTATCTAGCTTTGGAATGATCTCCCTGGTGATATCACTTCGATCACAAATCGCAAAGCCTTTCAATACCGCCTACTCGAACATTTCATGCTTGCGTAATTATTTCTTGTTCATTCTCTCTAGATGTGTTATATTATGTTTCAAATTGTTTAACATTGTATCATGTTGCATTGTAGTATTGTAAATTCTGCCAAAATTTTCTTCATTTTACAATCACTAACTGTTCATGTTAATTAGGTTCGTGTTTCGTGCACGCTCTTCCTTTGTTTAGTTTTTCTACTGGGGTGTTACTGTGGCTTTTCTGGCAGTCGTTTAGATCACAGTGCACTTTCCATATTGTACCATCTTGATTTCATCTTTTTATATTTTTCTCAAGTCATGTTTTACCATGTATCGCCCCCCTTACACAATGCTCCAGTTAAGAGCCTGTAAGGTATTGTGAATAAATAAATGTGACACTCCCACCTTTCGCGATCTATCTGAGATAAGGCACCACATGTTCTTTAGCGTGTGTAGTCACGTTAAAGGGACCCTGAAGTGAAGCAATCTCTTGGTTTAGAATAATTTCAGAACTCTAATGTCACAAGTTGTGCTATCATAATTCATTATTACGCAGTGTATTAGGGCAGAAGTTTTATTTTTAAATTTCATGCCGAGACCTCCGTGCATAACGTCACTAATTTCAAAATGTATTTGTCGTATTTTCACAAAATGGGCTCGATGAACTTTTTTGAAACTTCATGTGTTAGCTCTAATTGATTGATATATATGTGGGGTTTAACGCCCCAAAACCACATGTGTTAGCTATACGTCACTCAAATGTGATAATTTACTTCATTTACACCGACTAAACAGACTAAACACGTTAGGACCTATTATAGGCCGTCAAAGTCTGTGACGTCACGCTGCTTGGTGCGGGAATTTTAAGGTGGTGTCTCCACTCGAATTCTCTTTTCGCGCGTTTCTTCGCTTACCGTGCCGTCAACTCGCGATAAAAAAGTGGTGCTCTCGGTACTGTGAAACTGTACATTATAATACGTGAAAAATTGTCTTTCTTTTTAGTGTTGCTTTAACACACTTAGAACTGCTAGGCAGAAAATGGCATGACCAACACATGATGTGAATCAGGCAATGTGTGCGTGGTTTAAAGACATCGAAGGCCGACACTTTTCAGAATGCTGAGATTTAATTAATTATAATCACCAGCAAGAACATCAAAAAAATTGGGCAGTGTAGAAAGAAAGTGCTTGGACAAATGTTCAGGTCCTAGGATTCAGAGGCTAGCTCTGGATACTATTCTCGCGGAGAGATGTTCTCGCATATAGTGAACTGATGAACCAACTATGAATAGGGGTTGATGTCCACTTTTAATTCCCGATGTGCCTTGGTTGCCATTGTGACTACTTTCTTGTTTGCGTCAGTCAGAGAGACCAAGAAGTTTTCGCAGAATGGCTTTGTTAGTGCTCTGACATCGGCATTTGCAGTTGCATCGTCATTTGCGATGGTATTATAATTTTTGTTTTTCTGCTCGTTATTGAGTGTCTGTAATTTTGAGATAGCAGATCCTCAATGCGACGAAATTTTCCACTGTTCCTAGATGCCATTTCAAATAGAACCACTCAGCTTATCAAATTTGGTTTAGAAAGTAGAAAAGAGAATTTTATATCATAAAAGAATGAATAGTTTTTGTGGCCGTTGTTCCAAAGCTCACTTCCGGCGTTCTGGAGCATGCATAGTTGACCTCAGTAGAATGTGCTATGGTCTGCCAATCACTAGAACCCTAGGAGGTATACGTGATGGGCGGCGTTGGTGGCATATTGGTGAAGCAGTACCTTCAGACATCATTTGAACACAGTAGTATCAAGAAAAAGAAATGGGGATGGACATGGCGTGTAGTGAGGAAAATATAAGAATAAAATGTGGAGTTTTTCGTCTTAAAATTACCATATGATATGAGAGACAGCACCGTAGTGGATGGCTCCGGAAATTTCAACCACCTGGTGTTCTTTAACGTGCATCTACATCGCGCAGTACACGGGCCTTTCCAACTTCGCCTCCATTGAAATGCGATCACTGCAGCTGGAATCGAACCCGCGTCCTGCGAGTCAGCAGCCGATCACCCTAACCACTGATCCGCCGAGGTGAGAAGAAGGGAAGCCAAACGCTGTTCATTAAAAGTCGCAGACTACATGTATTATAAAGGAAGCTATGCGCGTCAAGAGGGGGCAGAAAATTAGCTGTACCGATGAGATACTGAGGTTGATGAGGATGACGCATCCACAGGTAGCGAAGAACCGGATTGATTGGAGAAGTATGGAAGAGGCCCTGCGGTGAGCGTAGTGAGGCTGAGGGTGATGGTGATTATAGTCAATACAGTTGCGATAGTGTAGGGGACGTTCATTCAGGGGCAGAGAGAGAAAACTGAAAGAAAAAAAAGTTATGTAAGCTAACTAGCTTGCAACCGGTTCACTACTCTACATGTGGGAAATGGGTAGTAAACCGGCGAGGAAAAATACAGAAGAAAGAAGGAAAAGTAATACGCTTGCATGCATGGGGGCAATGAATAGGGTACATACTATCCCAGGTTGTGATGATTCCCATTTGTCCTTGGTGGAAAAGCACGCCTTGTATTGGAGCGAGAGGGACGATGCAGGTTTCATAGCGCCGCATAATGATACGGTCACAGAGTTGAGAGCTTTTCATTTGTTAGGACTGTTCCACATTACCTTAGGAATAAAGGTGAATCTCGACGCTTGTATTGTGCGTTTCTTTTTTCCTGTCTTCGCGCTATCTCCATCACAGATTATGTACTCGGTTTCATCGTATTGACGCAGTTTTTTTTCTTTTTTGATCACACAAAATTATAACGTATGCCCTTTTCGTAAACGCATGGTCTTGGGTTTTAAAAACTGGTTATTGGACCGTTTCAGACGAGACTGTCATTCCTACTGAGCAAGCAATCTCCTTGTTACAAAGTTTAAGTGAAAGCCAGTATATGTAAAGAAGTGACCCGGAATCATCCAGCAAATCATTTACGTTGGAATGGCAGTAAAATTTATCGCTTTCGGCAAAGCACACAAGAAAGTAACAATGTGCTTGGTCACCAGTGAAGCTTCACGAATACGAAATGTGGTAAGCGTGCGCAAAGAATAAAAGGCGCGCGCTGGCTGCGTAATCTCTTCAGTCATCGGGCTCAGCCCATGTACCGCCGATAGTAAGCCTGACACAGAAGAGGTGCCTCGGCTCTTTTAGACGCAACCTTACTTTCAGGGTGGTGAAGCTGGGATGCTGGCATACCGCATAGTGCTACTACAGAATAATTGTGCGTATTCAACTCGTGCCTCACGTGAATAATGAAAAGTGCAGTCATAACTCATGAGTAAGGGTGGCTCTCAAATAATGAAGCATGGCGCTCTTGTTACTTTAGCGTGCTTTTCGTGCTTTTATAAGTAAGTAGCTAATCTGGTTGCTTGGGCGAGTTGGTATGACATGATTCACATAAGAAACAGCGCCAATAACGAGGGACAAGAAAAGAAAGAGACAGACAGCGGCACAGACAGACAGTGCCGCTGTCTGTCTCCATCTTTTCTGGTCTCTCGTAGACAGTGCCGCTGTCTGTCTCCATCTTTTCTGGTCTATCGTTATTTGCGCTGTTTTTTGTGTAAATTGAAATATAAGATTTTTCAAGATATTATTTAGATCTGTTTTCCATCACCTGCTGGAGGTCAAGCGCTGCCGAGGAGACGACGACGAGAAGACGACGACGCTGACAGTCATTTCGCCTGGGCTTAGAATTCGGAGAGTCTTTCTTCAGCATAAAGCACCGAATAGTCAGTTGGACCTGGGGGCAGGGGGGGGGGTGAGGGTGCAGTTTAAAACGATGGTGTGATGCTTCTGGTATGTGACGGTGTGAAACTTGCCGCGCTCCCACCGTGCCATCCCATGGAGCTTCGCTTGTCGCCCACGTTCACACTGTAAAATACGCTCTCTTCTCCCAGTCACTTATTTAGTCACAAAAGACGTCAGAAATCTCAGACCTAGTTGTGACGTAACAAGAATTCAGCACTTTTCGGCTATTCGTTGTTATGTGCACATGCGCAGTCAAAAACACCCAAAACGAAGTGAAATCTGCTGATCGTGCACGGTAGTCATGAGAAAGAATTCACATTCCGCGGGTGGAAGACTCAATGGCAAAACAGGATAGGACGCAATTCACAACTTATATCCCTAGCATAAGAACCAATCGAGAGCCTATTTTCTCATACTTTCACGTAGACAGGCATCAGGATTCACGAATGGAGCCGCGGAGATTATTTGGGTATACGGAGTTTTTTCAGGGGCCCCTTTCAAGCGAAGTTTGTATTGCGATTGAGTTCTGCTGAATACCATAAGGTGGTGGAACAATTACGAAGCGGATAATTGACAACCACTTGTTTGTAACACATGAATGGTAGATTTTAAGTTTTACGGATTTCAATGGGAAGTGGTCGTCGGAGCTAGTGCGGCGTTTCGCCGCCAGGCGCCGCAACTGGAGTAGAGATGGCGTCGCGTCGTCTCTCGCGCAAACGAATGCCGCGGATATATTCGAAGCTCCTATACAGCTTGGTTTTGGTTGTAATCACGTTGTTTAGGTGTAATGAAAACTTGGAAACGAGATTCATGAAGCACTTGTTGTTCTAAGCGCTCAGATCATTTCGAAAGCTTGAGTCGTTCGCGACCGCTTGATGGAGGCCAGCGCCTCATCTGGCGAGTTAGTGGCCGGCAAAAACTGCGTTAGTGAACCGTCAATCACTCTCATTGATAAAGAATTGTCATTTTTAGATTATTGCCACTAACGTTGTTAGGGCAAGTTGCCTAGTGTCTACACAGCAGTTATTTTAGTTTATTTAGTTTCTCGCCGTGCAAGAGCATGCGCGAATAACTATATATATATATATATATATATATATATATAGTTACTTTATTAGGTTTTCAGTTGAAAGTCAGCGCTCGTCCTGTGTCTTCGTTTTTGGCACTGTTTACCTAGAACAGTGAAGGTATGAACGTGCTAACCGGCTGGGATGCAAACATCGAGCACTTCAGATGATCTAGCACACAGTACTGGTCTGGCGAAAAGCACAGTGTGCCTCCTCTGCCTACCTGGTGGACCTCAGTTATAGACTGGAAAAAGACCGTTGCCGGCCGTAATTCTGCCTAAATGATTTTCGGATTCTTTATCCGAATAATGCCATCATTGGTCGGGACTAAAGCCACTGGAACGGTTAATATACCGTTGCTCAAGAAAACATCCACTGGAACCTGCTTCGGTTTCGTGGAAGCAGACCAAAGGAAAGCCCCCGGCCCAGGCAAAGAAAACAGCGTCTTGTCTGGTCTGCACTGCACAAAAACGCTTATCAAACAACTATTGCAATATAAGAAACCATGATAGACCAATTAAACCAACAACAGCCACATAATTCTTGTCCACATCCCGAGAGCAAGTGAGCAAGCGAGCTGGCTGGAGACTTGCCACTTTCAGCTGCTCGACGCTCGATGCTCGCACTGCCATTTTCGCGGTATTGACGCATGACATTTTACCCCCTACTTCAGAAAGTTGGTTTATTTCAAAAATTTTTCTAAGCAGCTGGATTAGCAAAGTTCAGAGCCCGCAAGCTAGGAGGGAAGTTTTCGCACGTTAACAGTTTTTTTTTTGCACGCATTGACACATTGTTCCGCACGCAGTTCACGGAGGGTTCAAAATGCAGTTCTCAGAGTGCTTATTAATAAATAAAAACATTACGCACACGTAACGTTGCAAGACTATACACTCGACTCGTATAGTCAGATTTATTTTATAAACTCCAGAGTGAAGTGGTACTCCATGATGGCAGACTCCAATGCAGCATTCTGCTCTTTGTGTGCTTGGCCAAGTCGATTTAGACCAGTAGCTAGTGATGACTCTGCCGGGGAAATTTCCTGAGAAAAAGACAAATGGGAAATTTTGGGACAGTCCACACGAGGGCAAGTCTTCTCGCCCAATACGGTTAAGTATGGCATATTCCGTAGAAGGAGCTCCCTGCTCGCGTAAACAGCAGGACAGAGAACACCATCATGATTCTGCATGGACACGGCTTCCACGCTTGAGGATAGTGCCGTGCTGGAGGGAAACCGCACGTGGAACCGCCACACCCGAATGGGGATCAATATGTACGAGACGCGAGTCGAGGCCGCGCTCGTTCAGGCATCTCCGACACGCCGCTATTTATTCGAAAGCCGGGATCACAGGGCTACCACCCGTAATTTCTCCTCCTGTGCTGTGGCGGATGTTCCAGCGACAACCGCCTCTTACCATCTCAACGGTACTTACCCGTAAAGCGTTTTGCCGGTATTTACCTATACAGAGCAGCAACCTTGAGGCTTACAAAGAGGTTTCAATTTATATTGAGGGCAACGCAGCGAGTGATGACAAGCGAAATGAAATGTGTCACCTTAAGAGACAGGAATAGAGCAGAGTGTACTAGAAAACAAGCGGAGGTTACGAATGTCATAATTGAAATTAGGAATAAATGCACATGGGCCGGGCACGTAGCATGTGGGCAGGATAAGCGCTGGTCATTGATGCCAACTAAGGGGAATCCAAGAGAAGGAAAACGCATTAGGGGGAAACAAGAAGTTAGGTGAGCAGATGAGATTAAGAAAGTTTGCGGGTATAACGCGGCAGCACAAAGCACATATGACTGGGTTTATGGCGGAACATTGGGGAAGCCTTTGCCCTGCAGTGAGCGTAGTCAGGATGATCATAATGACAATGATAAGGATGATGATGATTGGTGTCATACCCTTGTCATGCTTCACATGTAATGCCACTCGCAGTGAACTTCTTATAGAATGGCTATGTGGTCCTCTGTTCCTGGTCTACACGGGTATATTAACTGGTATTCGCAAGCGAAATCTGTCCTTATCGTCCGTCCTGTTCGTTTTTTTTTTGTCTTATATAGGTCTGCTGATCAAACGGCTAAGTTTGCTTCATGGTGGACGGATAGGTAACGCGACGGAAATTCGGCCTATAGCTCCCACGACACAACTTTTGTTATACAACATGACGCAATTAAAAAATAAAACAGAAGAGTGTTCGTGAATATGGCTGACAGGAGGTGCCGGCACCAGGTCAAGATGACCGAAGAAAAATATACTCACACAAATTGCCTCAGCTATCATAGTACTCATAAAAATACTAACAGTTTTGGCCACAATGATTGAAAACCACTGCTTTCATTACACTTTGTTTTAACTAACCGGCACTATTACTGACTCAGTCGTCAAGGCTACACGTATCGCTTGGGCATGGGTTCTAAAAACGCATTCATTATGTGAATGCTGTAAGCCATAAATGTCATTTACTATGCCAGCATATCAGCAGTAAAAACGACATGAGCATGTAATTATATTCGCTGCGAATCATGTTTGCCGCGTGACAGGGGTATAACCCCCTTGCGACTTTTGGTACTGATTCACAGCATAGAGCAGCGATATCTAATGTCATATTTTATTGATTTGCGAATAAAAAAGAGGCTATCTTGTTAATGTTATAGTTGTCGTTAAAAAATGTGCTATTTAGGCGAATATTTATTACGTTAAGTAGGTTTGTAACAGAGCAGTAAAAAAATTGGAATCTCTATTGTGCACCTGTTCATAAACAAATAATATTGCTACTGATATCTGCGTTTGTTTTTCTAGCATTAATTTTTCTTTTTTTACCCTTTCTTCATCTTTACATTCATAGTCGATCACGTGCTGTAGGGTAGCCATTCCCCCTGAAGCAAATAAATTACCTCTCCACTGCGCCTGTCTTGACAATGTGTCCCTATATGTTGTCCATGTCTTTTAATCGTCCAAGCGAAGTCATGGTGAATACTGCCACTTGTGGTAATGTAATGCCTGCGGTGGTATTTCGTGTAAGGATTAACGGGTGTGAATTTTCGCTCGTTGCTGAAGTTTCAAACAACGTAAAGATAGCGGAGAACGAGGCCATAAAGGCAAAATTGGAAGAAAAAGGAGAAAAGAACGTGAGGAAATTTTTTTAAAGAGTTATTTACTCTCACCAAGTAGTGCCGCTTACCGCCCATAATGTAAACAAACTAAAAATAAAAACAATTCTAGCGCGCTTGCAAATGTCATCTATCTATCTATCTATCTATCTATCTATCTATCTATCTATCTATCTATCTATCTATCTATCTATCTATCTATCTATCTATCTATCTATCTATCTGTCTGTCTGTCTGTCTGTCTGTCTGTCTGTCTATCTATCTATCTATCTATCTATCTATCTATCTATCTATCTATCTATCTATCTATCTATCTATCTATCTATCTATCTATCTATCTATCTATCTATCTATCTATCTATCTATCCCCCAACATCTGGGTGCTGTCATGATCGCCTTCTTAATTTGGGGTAGATGAAAGTTACAATAGGAAACTAAGAGGTTTTGACAAATATAACTGCCTGGTCGTGACCTGAGTAACGTGCAAATCTCGTCGCGTACGTGGCCCAGCTCTATCCTCCAAACACAGTAGGCACATACCCGTATACCACGAGCCACAGTATGCGGCAATGCGCTAGAATAAATTGACAATTTCTTTCTACCCAGGAATGGCGAGGACAAATATTTATAAAAACTAACATAATATTTTGCCATGAAAAGCATAGGGAATGGTATTAGAAGTAATTGTAATGTAAACGTAAAGAAGTAAAAGTGGGCGAAAAGATAACTTCCCACCAACTGGATCCGAACCTGCCACCTTTGAATAACGCGCCCGATGCTCTACCACTGGTGGTGGTCATCTACCCGTCCACTTTATGAAGCATATATGTGCAGTAAACATGGGAGTGTGAATTTCAGCGAATGTCGAATACTCTTTTTTTGGCTATTTGGCGTCACGTTGTACGTAATCTTATTACGATACAGCGCTTATTACTCATATTTCGCACATCGTCTTAAAGCATGAAGTCTGCAAGAACGAGACACTCGCTATTAATGAAGCAAAGCATAATTTATAGGGCCCGTTTTTTTCGTTAGGTACAGTAATAATGAGAACTAACGGGTAATAATGCCAGCGAAAGCAACGTTGCAAGTAGGCTAAGAATCAATGTCCTGCCTATATTTGCACTGTCTGCATGCCGTTTAACCTCCAAGAACGGGAAATTCTACGTAAACGAGCATTTTCAATGTCAAAATTTTATGACAGCCTCTACCATTTTAACCACTGTCATCTAGCCTTGACAAAAACGGCCCAAAACGTCTGTAAAAGCCTCAAACAAGTTGACTTACTGGAATATAAAAGTGCTCTAGAAAGAGACTTTTCATTTTTTCTATTAGGTACTAAAAAAGACTTTTTAGAGGAAACAGTACCCATGCTTCACGCTGTTCATCAGACAAGTCTTCGTCACGGCTACCAATCAAGTGCAGTGTGCGAAACGTTACAGTAAAAAAAAAAATTACAGTTCATTTCTCGCATTTTTCACATTTTCAGGAATCTCCCGATTGGTTTTCTTGCAAAAAAACACAAAAAAGGGATATTCTCATCACAATGTAAAACAATCATCACGTTCTCATTGTGACCGGTATAACCTAAAAGGTGCAGTCCACTCCAACGTTTCAAGCACAATCGAAAAAGAGGTAATCAACCAGAGGGTCTTCGTAAAAGCCTCTCGACATTTTTCTCAATTGCTTTTAATGTAGAAATAACGTCACCTAAGGGCATATCTAAGCAGCCTTCTTGAAAACACCTCCTCTGATTGAGTGCAATTTCATGTTGTTTAGGCAGGCCTGCACCCGGAGTACTTGTGAGAGATGCTATAGAGGCCCTCTTTGCACGTTGTCACTTCGTCATTTTTTTACGAAGGTGCCCACAGATGCAGTACACTCACGACGTGCTACTTCCTAGCGCACTTTGCTGCACCAAGACATGACATCGAAATGTGCCACCGTTACCTGCTAGTGGTTCAGAAATCAGAAAACTGCAATTGAGAAAGATATCTATTGCTGCAATATGAAGCAAACGTAACAAAACCTGGTCACTGGCAAAAAAAAATGAGCACTTACATACGTTTGAGTTGGTTAATAATGAAAATATATATTAAAGTGAAAATATCCACTGCTTTAAAGGCAGCGAGACAGTTTACAATTGATTGAATGTCACTGTGATCGAACTCTAAGTATCGATAGCGTTGCTCGTCGCGTGCGTTGAGCCTTGCTGTTTTATTTCTGACGGCTCCTCTAAACTGGGCACTGAGCATTCGAGGGGTGCCATGCGTTTAGTGAGGAAACGGACGGAATGTGCGCCTTGGTTTTGAACATTTCGGCTTTGATATCTGGGGCGGAATCGCTAGGAACAAGCGCAGATGGGTACCGGGTGCCAGCTCCCACTTTCTGCGTGAGATGAAAACTTCTTGTCCAGAAAAATATGATGGTAGCGCATTACGATGCCATCATTCTCACGTTGAACGTCATAAACTTTGTGTCTGGCAGTGAGCTTTTTATGTTTGCGACGCAAAGCGTAGTACCACTGTTTGAACTGCGGCGGTTTTATCAGAGGTTTGTCACGGTCGACGATAATTGGTTTATCACCTAAGCAAGACTAAAGGATGGCATGCAATTAACTCTTTACTAAGCTTGATTTAAAAGTTACACGATAGTAACATGGTATCAAATTGTTTCATTCATCTTGTCACTCTCCCGGGTTATTTTTGTTGGAGGTTAGAACTACCTTTCAGTGTGTGCATTTATTATGCTTTCAAATTAGGTTGTAGGGTAAACGACGGTCCCTTCATTTATGATTATATTTGCAATGTTTATGCGCTTTATAATATGTGAACGTGATAGCTTTAACGAGGTCGTTTCACAAAAATTTTGGCATCGGCGTCGCTATCAGCGTTTCTGGCTGTGAGCGAGAAAACGTCATCTTCTCCGTGACTTAAAGCAATCAAGAAACTTTCGAATAAAATAAATAACAAAAAAATTCAATTCGAATGAGAATAGAAGCCAGGCTCTCTGCGTGGCAATCATGTTATACCTCGTGAGGCACGCCAATGATTTAAACTGATTTGGAAAAAAAATAATACAAACTCATGTAGAAGTTCTCTTTAATATTGTGTTCAGCCCAAAACGCAAAGCCTTATGTTTACCCTTATTTTGCTCATGTAGTAGTAGGAATTTCTTCAATCCACTCAATATTAAGTGGTGGAAGCGCAGAATTGCTCCAGTCATCTAAACATGTGAAATGCGCAACGACTGGGCGTTATAAAGGCCCAGCCAGTACAGGGCGCTCAGAACTTATGTTTGGGTGTTGCTTCACGCACGCATAAAGACCCCTTTGCTAATTCACAAAAGAAGCAATTTTGGCGCAGTCGGAACTTTGCAACTGTACTTGCAGTAGACATTTAACGATAGTTTGAAACGGCCACTGTTGCACGCACAGTCATTCGTTCCGTCACGACCGAGGCATACACAGAGACCGAAGCCAGGATAGTAATTCAGAAGGTGATTCGCACAGGACCCCGGTTAGTTATTGTGGTGTACTCTTGAAGGCGGAGCCCAGGCGTCCTTCATGTTTTGTAACCGTTGTGTTTGTAACTGTTGTTTAATTGTTGTCACACAGTATATATATTCCGCAGCTGCGTCGCCTTTGCCATATTCGCCAATTGCTACCGCAGAAAACAACAACAACAATAGTAATAATAATAATACTAATAATAATAATAATAATAATAATAATCTTGGAATTACAATTTTTTTTCACTACAATCTGGATTCTCTCAGGTAACGTGCTAGGCCAGACAGCGAGTTTTCTTACGATCATTCGTATGTTAGCCCGTCACCGCTGAGTGAAAGCGATCGGAGGCTACATATATAAGGTTCTCAAGCTGCTTATAGCAGCTTTTACAGCGAAAGTTGTTACGAGATAAAAAACTTGGGCGACGCGCGCCACCATATTGATCCGCCACCGTCGCTGCCGCTGCCGCCGGTGTCCGTAACCACTGTCACACGAAATAAAAAAAACCCTAGTAGCAAGGACACAGTGTGACTCGAACTCGGGTCCACTGCATGCCAGTCCAGTATTCCTCCACTGAGCCACGCTGCTGCTTTTTTTTCTTTAATGAATGACCTTATCACCAGTAAAGTACACAGAACATACTTCATCAGATGTCTGGCAAACACACACAAGCGTCAAGAACGGGAAGCCACTCCGGAACGGGGTGAAAAGTCTTGCTGAGCCACGCTGCTGCTTGGCTCTAATTGTTCGCAAAGTTGCCTTAGGCAGGCTTCATCTCGGGAAAGTAATCGCGTTAATAGGAGTAATAAAGCATTTTAGAACAACAAAAGAACAGCCAGGCTTCACACAATGCTAATAGTGTAACGAGGGGGTGTGTGTTAGTGAGAATTTATTAGAAGGCAGAGAGGTCGGTCGGAGCTAGTTTGCTCGAGCCTGCTACTCTACACAGGGGATAAAGAAAAAAGGAAGGAAAAAGGAATGAAGGATGATGATCAGGACAAGAAGAAGTGCTGCGTGTGCACAGTAGCCACTTAGCATAGCACCCTACAGTCTAGAATCTAGTCCAGTGCTTTTGATAAAGTCTAAAACAGCCCAGTATAAGAGCTTCTTCTTGATCACCTAATAACTGTGACGCATACCCACTTCAGGCATAGTTCCTCATCATCGCCATCCACCACATGAACGATTGGCACAAAATTTTTTTGAACTGTTTAGCGAATACCACGCGCCTCAGAAGAATAACGAAAAAAGCATAGCGAATGCCGTTCTATACTACTCAGAAATCAATATTATTAATGCCGTAGTGGGTACCCAGCAAGTGTGCTTGCAGCAGTTGCCCAATACTTGTTTAGAAGGAGCTCTGAAAGGCCGCTCTTCTAGCTTTCACTTTGACTGTGCTGCGCCTTCTGCGCAGGCCTGATGTTTTATTACGGTCCACGCCACTGTGTAACCATGTTTACACAGAAAATAAATTAGTGAGTAAACAAACAAAACGAATGAACAAGATGCGTGAAGTGGAGTCATCATTGCGGTCGCCGCTGTTGTAGCCTGCGCAAAGCTAGTCCGCGTACCTCAATGTAGATAAATCTGCTCCTCCTCGCTATGACTCGTACATGACAAAGGGGTTTTTATACAGGAAACTACACAGTACAAAAAAAAAGTCACAGCTTTGCCGAAAAGGCAAAGCAATGAACGCGACAGCAACAATTTGAAAGATCACACGCAGAATGGAAAGCCGATCGAAACTTGCCCCACGTTGCCCCGCCGCGGTGGTCTAGTGGCTAAGGTACTCGGATGCTGACCCGCAGGTCGCGGGTTCGATTCCCGGCTGCGGCGGCTGCATTTCCGATGGAGGCGGAAATGTTGTAGGCCCGTGTGCTCAGATTTGGGCGCACGTTAAAGAACCCCAGGTGGTCGAAATTTCCGGAGCCCTCCATTACGGCGTCTCTCATAATCATATGGTGGTTTTGGGACGTTAAACCCCACAAATCAATCAACTTGCCCCACGTTTCTCGCACACAAATTACGCACGAAACGTACTCAAAGGTACGAATGCACGCGAACAAGCGTCTCATTTGTTACTTCGCTGAGTCTGAAAAGCGTGCGCTTTTCGCCAATGGAGACTGCAATGACTGCAGCAACCTTTGTGCGCCCGGTAACTACAGCAGAATCGTTCCACATAAAGCCCGAGGCCAGCCCAGGCGTATGATCCTCCCCTCGACGCCACCGCGAGATAAGGACGCGCGAAGGAGCATAGCTCCCCTTCTCTAAGCCGGGAAAAGTACGCGTAGATCAGAGCGGGCACCGCTGCCCGATGTGGCGACGTGCGCTCATTGCGTCATCTTTCTGTTAATGCTAAAAACACAGCAGCGGTAAGTGGTAGATATAAATAGGTTGCCGTTTGAGTGGTACAGAGCGCTCTCCGGGGTGGCTCAGTGGTTAACGCGTCGATTGCGCCCACGTTCGAACGTGGGTCGAAGACCCACGTTCGATTGCGCATGTCGGGGTGCTTTTTTCTAGATTTTTTCTTTCTTGCGTTTTCATATATATAAATACGTGCACATATATGGTGCATGATATGGATGCCGACACCGACACCTGCGGCAAAATGTAGCCGAGAGTGTCCATATAATTGCTATCACAATAAAACAGTCCAAAAAGTGACGTGGTGACGTGGGAATACAGTGCATCGTTCGCGATAGCCGCTTGCATCTTCTCGGCCACCAATCATAACATGCATGCCCCGAGCCGCTGGTGTGAAATAAGGTCCCTAGATGAAATAAGTTTCCAACGTAGCAACACCTTTTCCTTTTCTTCTCGCCTATCTTCCTGGAGCGCCCCCTAGAAAATTCAAAGCTTTCATCAAAAAGCGAATGTTTTGGGTTCAGTTGCTACGGTGAATAGATGTAAATGAAACAAAATAAAAATGACCCGTAGAATAAACGGTTATCTTTATGAACATAAACAATACAACACAAGAGCAAGTGGAATGTGCGTTACTCAACTGGCAACGTTGTGCAGTTCTATATTTTACACCACCAGCCACGACGTCTCGCGTCGCACATTGTAGTTCGTGCAGTTATAATTATAAGTCAACTTCCACAAATGTGTTTTGTTCGTGCTGTGACTCGGTGAAGGCGCTTCTTACTGGATCCTGTCAGTGACCACAGGCGCGACGTTGTGGCGAGTGATAAGAGCTGGCTTGTGCACGCGCAAGAAAAAAAAAAACTCGGCCAGACTGGTACGAACACTTGACTAGCAGCACTGCGATGACAGTTTTTTTTAAATGTGCCCGTTTTGACAATTGTGATGCCAGGTGATTTTAGAGCGCTGCGTGGATTTTCCCGAAAAGTGGGAGTTATACTGGTTATGTATCCCAAAGCAGCGCGTTTCGGCTACTTCATGCCGCGTTCTGGTCAACTGTTTAGGCTGAAATGTTCCTGTAGGTGTGTTGATTGCACGCTCCAGCTGTTCTGTGTACGTGCATACGAACAAATGTTTGTAACAACTGGCATGTACTAGTCGTGCAGTAGACACGCTCCTGGCGTTTCAATGAAAACCGACAAATAAACTCGCTTCGCAGATCCGCGTTTACGTTCGTCTACGGAGTTGCACGAAAGCGTTCGCGTGAAATGTATAGCTACACTTCATGGCGTGCTTTGTTTCGAACAGCACAGCGTAAGTCGAAGAGAGCGAAACCGTTTTCTGTTCTTTTACGGCAACCCAGCATTGTTGAAAAGTTCGAATATTGTATTGAACGAGCACCGCGAAACAATCTTGGCCGAATGGGCGTGCACTGAAACGCTCTTCCTCTTCAGTTTATGTCCTGGCTATCATTTCGTCTTTTGTAACGACGAGAATCTGACTGGAACCCCGCCGCTGTGGTCTAGTGGCTAAGATACTCGGCTGCTGACCCGCAGATCGCAGGATCAAATCCTGGCTGCAGCGGCTGCATATCCGATGGAGGCGGAAATGTTGTAGGCCCATGTGCTCAGATTTGGGTGCATGTTAAAGAACCCCAGGTGGTCGAAATTTTCGGAGCCCTCCACTACGGCGTCTCTCATAACCATATGGTGGTTTTGAGACGTAACCCCAGATATCTATCAATCAAGAATCTGACTGGAGCCATATGCGCATGCGTACTAGTTCTGAAGCTTTTGCATAATAATAAATAACACCACCAGTCACTAGCAAGATCACGTGCAAGGAATGGGCCAATTACAGACCCGGATGGCACAGAAAAAGAGTGACAAGTGAGAGAGTGAGGAGGGAGGCATCGAGAACCATGAGTGATGCTGCCTTGGAAACTTAGTTAATCTAGGGACCTTAGTGTAAAGTCGTACTGCAGCGCTACTTGTGACCGCCACGCGACCTGCATGCCTCTCCGGCGGACCTTTCAAATTGAGTTTATTCTAGTGACGTTGAGCGAAAGTACAGGGGGTGTTATTAGAAATAATTGTAATATAAATGTGCAAAAAAGTAAAGTCAGCGAAAAAATAACTTGCCACCGGCAGGACTCGAACCTACAACCTTCGAATAACGCATCCGATGCTCTACCACTGAAATACAATAGTGGCTTACACACACCCACACTGACTGCTTACTTTTTCCGGCTCCAACGCCGAGAGAAATCATACACTTTTACAAATTAAAAGCTAGACAATCACTAGCTTCAAATAATGAAAAAGAGAGACAATGAAAAGAGCTTTTTGTATTATTTACAGAGGCCAGCAAAATCAAACTGTTGCGTTTTGCCTCGTTTCTCATTTTACCCCACCGTATACCCATATATGTGCATTTATGTGCATTTAAACGCGGCAGCGTTGGTCTGCGACACCTGTTTCTATTGTGGCAAATTTCGAACACCCACTTTTTGGCTGTTTTGCGTCACTTTGTACGCAATCTCATCACGAGATGGCAGCTGAGCAATTATATTTTGCATGCCACCTCAAGGCATCAAATCTGCCAGAATGGTCCGCTGCCGTTTATCGATATAAAGATGCCACGCGGAGATGGGAGACCAAGCACAAAGACGAACAATAAGAGACAAGGCAGGGAAGTTAACCAGGCACTTTCCCGGGTAACGAACCAGGTAATTGTCTGGTTAACTTTCCTGCCCTGTATCTTGATTTTCTTATTCCTGATACTTGTTCTTCTACTATGCGTGGCATCTTTCTCAATGTGCTGCTAGAAATAGCTGTCAACTGTTACCTCGTTTTTCAAAAATTTGTCGTAGAAAGCCAGCACTCCAAAAAAAAAAAAAGACTGAAGCGCTTTCAGTTTGCAGCTGGAGCCTCTGTTACAGGTCGAACTTTCCCTTCACTGCTGTAGACGCCTGTGGCAAAAGAAACTTCTCGCACTGCTAAACAGCACCTATATCTGTTGAGACGAAAATTGCATTTGCGCAGCCTGTTCGGGACTTTGTCCAGTCTCTCATTGTGTTCCTTGGCGTCTTTTCTACGGATGGTCACGTCATCAAGGTAGGCCAGATGGCATAGCCTCCATGAAGCACTTAAAGATGGCTGAAGCCGCAGATTACGAAAGGCGACCATGTGACCTTGTGAAGCTCTCTCAACAAGCTGAAGGTTAATGCCACTGTTGTCTGTGGCGTTACGTCAAGTTGATAATAATCTGTGCCATATTTAAGATGCTGAAGACCTTGCCTCTCCTCTGAGGACTAAATCTGATGACTTCACCAGTAATCGGAAATGCGCAGTCTGCTTTCTTCGATACCTCCTTCACTGTGCAATGGCAACCGTCGCGTATTCACGAGCTGTTCATCGTAAGAATGAGTACGAAAGGCGTTGAGGAATACCAATGCTTCCCAGGCTCGATCACGCCTTCATGTTGTAGTATATGCAGTTACGGTTCTACAGCCAATCTCAATGCAATGCAAACTGGCCATGCTTATAAAAACCTTGGCTTCACTCCTTCCAAGACTTCAAGTTCTACCACTGGACTAACGTGTGCTTAGATGGCTGCGTCAAACGCAGACTGGTACTTGTCCAGAAGCTTCGAAACAGGTTCGTCACCCGTGATCTACCTGTTTTACCGTGGTCACCCGTGTAGTGAAGAGTGCACCATGGGATCGCAGCCACAGCTCGGAGGAAGAGAGAAGATGACGAAACAGACAATAGAACAGCCTGCCCAGAAACGGGTTCTGTCTCTTTGTCATATAAATATATATATATATATATATATATATATATATATATATATATATATGTTGATGAGATCTAACAGACAACAATGCCAAGAAAAGTATAGGGGAAGATACTAGACCAAATTGTAATGTAAATACGAAGAAAAGTTAGTGAAAAGATAACTTGCCGTGAGATGGATCCGAACCTGCGACCTTCGAAGGACGCGTTACAATTACATTACATTACACTACAATTTGGTCTAATATCTTCCCCTATACTTTCCTTGGCATTATTGTCTGTTAGATCTCATTATTATTGTGTAAAAACACGGAAAAAAGAGCCTTTAGGTAAACACTTCTTTCCTTATATATATATATATATATACATATATAAATATATATATATATATATATATATATATATATATATATATATATATATATATATATATATATATATATATATATATATATATATATATATATATATATGCGTGTGTTTGTGAACTGAGTCGCCATTCTTTCCGATATACTGCTTCTAGTCCTTTTTAAACTTACCGATTTTCCACACTTTTTCTAAGAACTCCTTTCATTCAATAGTATTAGCTTTCCTGCGCCAAGTGCAACAAACCTCGTTTAAATTATTTCAACTGCTGTATACGTTTGTGTATGTCGCTGAGTAAAGGCATTGGAAAGGTTGTGTGTACCTCTTATTAAAAGCGATAGACGGGGAAAAGGTAAAGCAAAGAGTCGAAAGCGCAAAGAGGTCAAGCAAAAAAAAAAAAAAGGAGAGAGCGGGTAGAGTGCCGCTTAGACCGAGAGTGTGTATTCACATCTCAGTTGGCCAATAAGGTCAGATTTCTGGTGGTTTTCATCGAAGCGCTAATAAACATGAAGCATGAGGTGCACGGTACACTCATTTAATGAAGAACAAGAAAAGGAGATAGAAAAAGTGGTGTGAGGTTACACTGTGTAGCATTGATTATTATAAGAAAAGTGGCAGTACCCGCTGATGACTGCTTCGAGGATCAAAACATATTCGGTCATCTCCCTTCTTGGACACAAAGGCAGCTATGCAGCCTAAAAGAAGAAACAAAATGCACTAATCGGCTCCTCTGTGCCGCACGCCCACGCGTTATGTTCATGGCCGCACGCCCACGCATTATATATTGGCATATTGTTCTGAGTGAATGTCGTTCGCAAGAAATAACAGACGTTTTCTATAGGTGGTGCTATCGCCGCATATGGCAGAGGCGCTCCGGGAAGACGTCGACTGACCGACGTCCTCTTTAGGGCAACTACAGGACGCGCCTGCAATAGTAGCCGAGTGACTTGCACTTCTCGCACAGGTGTTGCGGGTGTTCCTTGCTCTGGTCCGAGACGTCCAGGCCATCGGGCTTCTCCAGTGGTCTCTGCGAATAAGGAAAATAAGAGGCAAGAAACACCAAATGAGTTCACGTATTTTGTTTCACGTTTATGTCGAAGGCACTGGAAGCCTCACTGAGCGAAAAGCATTGGGGGTTATGAAAAAATTGATAACAATATTGCCTTCATTGGTATTACACTTGCTACGCTGTGGTGACCACTGCGCTCACTTAACCTGTTCGTTATAGTTAGGTACGACTCTATTTATAAAGTCTAGCATCCTAAGTATGAGGACGTATTAGCAAAGAGAGCGAGAGAAATAAATAAAAGGAAGAGACAGGGAAGTTGACCTAGAAGAACTGGTTTGCTACCCTGTACGGGGGTGGGGAAAAGGGTCGGAAAGAGTAATAGCAAAGAAAAACACGTTAAACCGATACAGCATGCTAATTCGAGACTTCATTGTGAAAGTAGAAAGAAAACAGGTAAGAGAACAAGCAGTCGGTAATTATGGCGTAATCTCCAAGCATAACCGAAGAGAGATGCTGTGGGATTCACAAGAAAAAAAATCAGCTCCGTGTAAAGAAGAACTTCTTCAAAAGACGTACATAAAAAGCGTAAACAGAAAAACACAAAACAAAAAAATAAAAATTTGGATCCTATAGTGTATGGAAATCCATACATGTAAACCTAGTGGGTAAAATAAAGTGCAGTGATCACAGGTTAGTGAGGAATAGGAAGCCTCGAACTTGAAGAAATTATGATAGTATTTAGGTAATAAAAAGAGGCTTATCAGGACGTATACTCAGCATAAAATCGCATGAATTTAGACTCACCTTAAGAGTAAATACTTTCCTTTAAAACAAAAAGAAACTAGTGCCATAAAATAAGAGAACTGACCCGTAAGTACATCGATTTCGACACCAATTCAAGAAGCATGTGGGATCGTGCACTTTTGTATCTCACGTACTTTTCTGTGTCACCGCCTTAAGTTTGTTCCAAGTAGCCCAATTTCCTAGCTTACTTCAAGAAGCAAGCAATACGACAGTAACTACATCATGAAGCAAAATGAACATCTGAGCTATGAAACCTGATCAACAAGAAGAAACTAAGTAGCATGCGGAATGACGGCGTCCAAGAGACAGAGGTGGCAATGAAAAAAAGGCGGCACCATGAAACCAGCTGAACGATTCTGCATAGGAAAGAACTAAATGCACACAGTAAAAGATTAGCAGGTCAATGTGGTTAAGTATAGGGAGCCAGCAGGAAACTTCAGCTGGGAACTGTACAGTTGGCTGAGAAGTCATCGGACTTCTCCTGCATTCAGAGTAGAACAGAATATTGTCGTTCCATGCCTAGATGTCGACGAGGTTAAAAGGCCCATGTGGCATATGCCCAGAGAAAAGGCTGCTAGAAAAAGTGGCATAACAGTTTATTTGTCTTTAATTGGAGGCCATAGGTCGGCAAAAATTGTGGAGCTCACTCAAACCTACCCATGGAATATATTTTTCGCTTAAAGCTCATTCTTATTCACACTTTTAAAAATTTTCTTCAAGCGGACTTATTTGGACTCGAACTCGCCGAAATAATACTCACCCGAACTCACTCAAACTCAGACTCACGACTCGATCTCAGTCTGAATGAGTGTGAGTGAGTCGGCTCATGAGTCCGGTAGCCTAAAATTAGTTTGTTAGACGTTGTTGTCAATGCTCTTTAACCGGATATGTCACCACATCAGTGCTTTTATTGGCGCTTTTTGATATACTAGTACCTTGGAATACACTTTATGAGTGGTTGCAAACGATTGAGGACATTTTTCTTGAAAAGGTTCACAACATGAGATTTATTTATCAATAACTTCTCTGGAAGATTTAGTGGGCGAGGTCAAGGCTTCCGCCTCCGTAATTTAGGCCTCTGGTCAATAAATGTTGAAATGGTGGATGAACGACAGTGCTTTGAATTATGTGCGAGTAGACGTGAGTATGAATGTGGGTACATGTAGGGCTGCTATTAATGCTGAAATTAAGGAGACAGGAATTACAGGCTCATACGTCAGCAAAAAACGTGGAACTCTTCTAGACTCACTCACAAAATATATCTTGCACTTTAAACTATGTTGGACTAAAACACGCTGTAGCATTGCTGCCCGACTCACTTAGTCTCAGGCTCATGGCTTGATTTGAGTCTGAGTGAGTCCAAGCGAGTCCACTCATGAGTGAGTTCACCGACTTATGGTGCAGGCGGCCCTACATTGAGAAAACTTGCGACCCTTTACACACAATGCTTTGTGACCTCGAGTGAGCCAGAAATACAGCAGCATTATTCTTACGCAACAAAATATACATAAAACGTTCAGCACGTATAGACCCATCTGCTACATTTCGGTGCTTTGCCAAATATTTACTCAGTTTATTTCACAAAGAATAAGAGAATACTCGATTTTAATCATTTAAAAGAACAAATGCGTCACGTGACGAAACAGGTAATTGATTTTCTACTGAATGTAACGAACCCCTAAACAACGTGGTATAGTGTTTGTGCAGACAGAAGGCGGACATTACCGCAGGCAGGAAAAGGGATGCTGTGTCAACAGACGTGGAGGATCGTTAGAGACGAACGTCTAGGAACATACAGAAGATGAACGCGGCCCCCAAGAAGCCTCACCTTCCAAAAGAAGACATCAAGGTGATTATCCAACCAAAAGATGGCTTCAACACAGCTGGATACAGCGTTGACCGGATAGGCGAGTGCACGCTGAGAGCAACTGGGCTGACGCCCGAAGAAGTAGTAAAGGACTGGATTCGCATCAACGAGTGGCAGAATATCGTTGTAGTGAGTGCACCTGTGCGGGCAAGAGTAGAAAAGTACACTGCGATGAAGGCTTTCCGCATAAGAGACAGAACATACGAAATCGTTTTACGAAGTCACCGCATACATGACGGCGCCGGAAGAAACGTCGAAGGGAATCATCCGAGAGACACTTGACTTCGATACTTCCTAAGATATCGAGAAAACCCCAGTGAACGAGAGGAACCCCGGCATATTACATGCCAAAAGGATGGGTCACACCAATCACGTGATCATTGTATTCAACGGCATGTATGAACCACGTTACGTGTACTACAGGAGTTGTGAGTACGACTGCGTTCTGTACAAGAAGCTATTATGAAACGTGTTACGCGTGTGAAGGACAAGGCCACTGATCGGACGTTTGCCCACAGTCACAAGCAAAAAGTTTTCATGGATGTGGCACCACTGAGCCCACTGTCGATCATCGGTGCGAGCCTAAGTGCCTTATCGTCGGCAGGGACCATCCGACTGGTGACAGGAAATGCAAGGCCAGCTATACAACCCTGCACTTAGTCAAGAAGTGGCAGTGCTAAAGAAAGCTACAAGAAAATGTCTCAAGTGAAAGCGGACGCATGGAGAACGAAGAGCGCGTCCACGACACCGCTGCGTTGGACGACAGACGCAAGAATCGGGCAGGCTCACGTTTCCGCTCCTGCACCCACTCCCGATCGGGAAGCCGCAAGACGAGAGACAGAGATCAGCCGAGGGCCAGTTCTAGAGCCCGGATCATGTCCACCCGCAGGTCTAAAACAACACCGGCGCAGAAAAAGACAGGAGAAATCGGTAGGGGACACCCCTGACCGTTCCAGGTTAGCTGGGAAGATGCCGTCTCCGGCAGACACGCGATGATCGAGGCTGCTCCCTTCAATGCTAATGCCGAGACTAAGAAAGAGTTGGCACAGGTTAAGAAGATGCTTATGCAGCCTACTAAGGACAACGCTACACTTCTAGAAGAGATTAGCATTCTTAAGGAAGAAAACTCTAGAATGAGAAACGCAGGCAAGGAAAGTAAAGACGTTGAACAACTAGCCGAGGTTCCGGAGGAAACAGTTGATAGTGGTGAAGATTTGACTGTGCCCACAAAACAAAGGGCTATAGACGTCGCTTCAGATTGCAGATGTAAAAGAAGAACGCACAAGCAAGAGAGTCACACAAAACTGCTACAAGAAGAGGTAGAGCTCCTTATGAAGCAAGATAAGAAAGCTCTTATAAAAAAAATGGAGGACACGTTCATTCAGATTACTAAATTGATGCAACAGCCGATCACCAAAATGCAACAGCAGATAAACTAACAGTTAGGCACCATGCTAACACGCGTAGGGTGAGCTTGAAGCGAAATTATCGGTGGCAATCAGAGGTTCGTAAGGAAGCAGTGGTTGGCCTATTAAAACGACTAGAAAACTGTACAGCAGGCCTGCGGTAACAGAGACGAGTGAGATCACTGGAAAGCCGTAATACCCCTATAGCTACTATAGCTACTTACAACACGTATTCAATCTGGTAATGGAATTGCAGGGGTTACACTTGGAAACGATATCATTTACAGCAATGCGCGATCAACAAAGAAAATCCGGATATTGTGTTATTACAATAAACTAATGGTAATGCGAAATTGTCAACTGGCTACAGGCCTTACAGTGGCACCCCGGGAGAGAGATCGGCCGTTACCACGCTGGTCAGATTAAATGATACGGCCGTCCAGTACAATACAAAATTAACAAATTCAAACACACTAATAGAAATTAGACGGAGTCGGAACGTAGCTCGGAGCCTTTTAGTCCTGAATGTTTACAGCAGTCCGCGGCGCAAACGAAAATTCGGCATGCTGATTCGAAAAACGACCGCAATCACGAACAAAGAGGCGGTCCTATTTGCCGGGCACTTTAACGCTGAACAAATGGGGTTACAAATTCGAAAATGTCAATGGTAGAAACCTGTAGCTCGACGCACAGCAAGAGGGGCTGACCCTCGTTACCGACCCCTCCTTGCCAATGCGAAGAGGTAACAGAGTTAGTGTAGACACCACACCTGACTTGACCTTTACGAAAAGCATTGTCGATCCACAGTAGGTGAGCATGCAGCAATATCTGCGTAGTGATCATTTCGTAATAGAGATTAAAGACAGAGAAGGACCGGGCAAGATTAGAGGCAAGCAGCTTAAATTGGTCGAGTGGGACAAATTGAGAAGAATCAAAGAGTGTAGAAAATCAGAAGAATCAATTACCAATATTGGTGCATGGACCAGCTCGCTGAAGCGGGACTTTGCCGCGGCGACGCAATTAGTCCCGCTGGAGGCAGAACTTGAAAGTTTAGACAGCAGACTCTTACATATGTGGGAAGGCTAAACGCAGTTTGCAGCAAGATGGAAAAGGCAGAGGCACAACAGACCACGTATGAAAATGATCGCAAAGCTAAATAGGGACAATAAAGGTCACGTGCAGCAGCCATGCAAGCAACAGTGGGGAATAGTTGCAGTAGCATGAAGAACCAACTAGGGTTCGCAAAAGCATGAAACTTACTTAGGTACCTGCTAGATCAAGATGAGACAAAAACCACTCACAGACAGAACATCAACAAAATAATAGATGCTTATGAAGGCTCCGAGCAGGACATAATACAGGAGATTACGGAATGGTACATCAGTTCAACCCGGTTGTAAGTGGATCCCGATTACGGAGGTGCAGTCAGCAAAGTCCTAGACAGACCGATCTGTGAGTCAGAGATTAGGGCAGTATTACAAAAGCTTTACATCACATTGGCGTCCGGGCCTGATGGAATTATAAACAAAACAATCAGAAATCTCGACGATAAATAGATAAAAAAACTTACGGTGTTTGTCAACGCGTGCTGCAAAAAAAGAAAGGTGACCCAACAATTGAAGACTACGCACATCATGCTGATACCGAAGCCGAGTAAGCGACTGCAGCTAGAGAACCTCAGACCGATCTCACTGATTTCATGCTTGGGAAAGGCTGTGTAGCACGTGGTTGTCCCCACGCAGACAAACTACCTCGAGGACCACGGCCTGCTTTCCCACACAGTGTGGGGGTTCAGGCGAAACCTCTCCACGCAGGACGCGATGATACGAATGAAACATCAGATAATGAATAGCCCTACGAGGTCCACCAAACTTGGCCTGGACCTCGAAAAGGCCTTTAATGCTGTAACACACAACCGTACTGGCCAAAATGCAGAAACTAGGTCTCCGCGAACGAACGTACAACTACATATGAGATTTTCTTATGAATAGAAAAGCCAAGCTTACTTTTGCGCAGCTTAGTTCTGAGGAAATAGAATTGGGTAGCGCCGATACACCGCAGGGATCGGAGATATCATCCATGCTTTTCAACATAGCTCTCAAGGGGTTGCCAGCCAAGATACAAGAAAGGTCTCCCTCACAGCTTTTACGCCAACGAAATTTCGTTGTGGATTATGCCACGGGCACTTAGAACAGACATTGTAACGTGCGATCGAGACTGTTGAGCAATACACACAGAACACTGGCTTGAGTTGCTCGGCGGGAAAATCGGAACTTTTATTATACAAACCCACGCGAAGGGCCGCAAGCCGAATGGTGAGGTAAATTATGATCCCGGTAGAGACATACGGCTAGCGACATTCGATGGGCGACCCGTGCCTAGGGTATATAATATGCGTGTTCTCGGCTTACGCATCTCGGAGAACGGCCACATTGGACAGAAAATCAGGAGACTAGAAGGCGCAGTTGCTTAGACCATCCCACCAGTAAAACGCATAGGAAACCGACACAGTGGGATGAAAGAGGTCGGTATGATAAGGCTAGTTCAAGCCTTCGTAATGAGCTGAATAACGCACGTAGCATCCTACCTCAAGTGGCAGGTAGCGGAAAAGGCAAAGATGAAGGGCTTAATGTGGAAAGCGTACAAACGAGTGATAGAGCTACCGATGAACACGAGCACGAGTAAATTACTCGATCTGGGGGGTAAGTGAGAATTTATTAGAAGGCAGAGAGGTCGGCCTGAGCTAGTTCGCTCTAGCGTGCTACTCTACACAGGGGATAAAGGAAAGGGGAAAGAAAGAAGAATGAAGGGTGATGATGGGGACAAGAAGAGGTGGTGTGTATGTACTGGGTCTCCACAACACACTAGAGGAATTGATAGAGGCACGGGCCATAGAGCAGTACGAGTGCCATAGTAAAAGTACAACGGGCAGGCACATACGGGAGAGTTTAGGAATTAAATATCACGCTGAGCACGGTATCCAACTCGACGTATCGTTCAACGTAAGGGATAGGCTGGTCATCCTTTCTTTGCCGAAGAACATGCACCCCACATACCACAGGGGTAGACGGGAAAAGAGAGCACAGGACATAGAGAAAAAGTATGGAAAATGTAAAGATGCAGTTTTCGAGCACGCGGCCAAGTATGCGCACAGGCACGGCTTCGAGGCCGCTGTAATAGATCACCAGAACGTTTGCAAGACTAGCGTCATGGTACGTGGAGCTCGTGGAGACAGCAGCAGAGCACCTGGAGACTTCAGAGGAAGTAGATATCGCGCTCGCAGTGGCCACCACCATGGCCGAAGTGGTTATCAGCGACTCTCAGACGGCAGTCTGCAACTTCGCCAACTGCCGCGTCTCTCCCGAGGAGTTACGAATTTGAAAATACGGATGTTTACGTATTATAGGCAACTGCCCACACTTCCTCGCTCACCGGCAACGAGGCGGCGCACGGGGTGGCTCGAGGGCTTAGGGACCGAGCTGCCATCATCACCACCGCCGTCTCGGCCACGACATCGGGTGAGGAATGGGAGTTAGAGGATCGCCTCACCAGTTTTAAGGATAGTACCCAGCATTACAGACTGGCCAGATGAAAACTTCCGCCATCACACAAAAAACTGAACAAAGGGCAGGCGGTCACATGTCGACAGCTGCAGACCAGGACGTTTCCCAACCCGGTGATCTTGAATCTTTGTTACCCAGAGTTTTATGCGTCACGCTGCATGTTTTGCGAGGCCAGGGCGACCCAGGAACACATGCTATAAGAGTGTGGCAGAGATGGGGCTCCAGACGGGGACGCAGCCTCGAACCGAACGCGCTGGGAGAGCGCTCTGCTCAGCCATGCCCTCGAAGGCCAACTGCGGGCCGTCCAGTGGGCCGAGGCCGCCGCCAGAGCTCAAGGGCTCGTGGCCGACACCTAGGCGTGGGGATATCTGCCCAGATCCCTGAATCAATCGTCGGACGTTTTTTTTAAATAAAGTTGTCTCTCTTTCTCTCTCTTTCGCTGCAAGGTACGTTCATCTAGGCAAGAAACCGGCTTTCTGTGCGAGTGAGCGCCGATGATCCTAAATCATTGTTAGTACTATGCTGGGTTAATAATCATGCAGCTACGTTGAATTCATGCTCACTGTAGAGCATCCCGTCAAGCGTATGCGGTGATGGAAGCAGAAGCCCTCAAGCTGACGTGACATACAGCGACAACATAATATAACGTTGTATGACTCAACATTAGTGAACAAATGGAATTCGTTAGAACGGCTGTGTCAGAATGATAATTACGCTAGTAATGGACACGTCAGACAAGCTGTCCCGAGCAATTTTTTTTAATAGTTTGGCAGAGTTGACATGCTGGATGGCTTGCGCTCGAATCTGCATTGCTTCCTACACTACACAGAATAAAATTAAGGCAAGAAATCTTCCAGCAGAATCATGTTTCGGCATTGACGCGGAAGCGTAGAGTTTTACGGTAGAAAACTCTATCACTGCGGCAATCCCCGGAACACTGCTGTCAGGTGTCATCGGCTTGGCGTCTTCCTTCTAGTGTTCATCAGCGTCTGGAATAGCCTACTGAGAAGTGCATTTCGCGGTAACCAAACGTGCCCTTGACATAAAACTTTTCCAGAATTAAAGTTTGCCCGATGTGTAGCATGCTGCATGTCGGCTTTAAATGGTGTTTTAGAGAAAAATTTTCACCCATCACAACGTGCACAAACAAAGCCTTAAGATAAAGTGTTCTCCTTTATTGAGAATACAAAGCAAAACCAATATGAAAAGATATAACAAAAATGCATAAATGCAGCAAGGTGCACAATACATAAAGATAAAAAAAGTAAAATGAAACCATACCAGAAAAACTGCAAATTCAGATAATGCAAACGTACGTCACGCAGTTAACAGAAAAAAATATAAGAGTTTAGTAAAAATAGAAGGGGAGGGCTAAGTTGCATGAAGCCCACAAAGCGGGGGGCTGCACGGAAAGCTGAGGGAGAGGAGGTGGCAAAGAGGCTTTGCAAGCAAGGCGTACAAATATGGCGAATCGACAATAATCTGTAAACTGTATTAGATATAGCGTTTATTTTCAGCACGCATGTCGCAAAGTTGCAGTCAGTCATAGGTTGCCAGCGAAAATGCCATTTGTGCACAAAACTGCCTTGTCCACCTTCAGATAGGAAGTGGCGACAGAAAAGTGGCAGGCAGGTATGGGGCTACATACTATTGCCACGTGGGCCGACGGTCGCAGACCCCTGGGCCAGGTTTCGAAGTCAAGCATAGCCAAGAAGACGTGCTTCGTTTTACAGCAAAAGTTGTTATAGGATCAGAACTCGGATCTCGATCAGTGCCGTAGTTGTCGGCCGCAGTAGCCGCTGCTACCGCCACCGATGTCCGTAACCACTGTCGCACGAAAAAAAAACCTAGTACCGAGGATAAAGTGGGGATCGACCGGGGTCCGCTAGGTGTGCCAGCCCAGTATTCTACCCCTGAGCTATGCCAGTTTTTGTTGCTCGTATTGGCGTGGGTCTGTCGTTCCTCCGTATGTATGTATGTATGTATGTATGTATGTATGTATGTATGTATGTATGTATGTATGTATGTATGTATGTATGTATGTATGTATGTATGTATGCATGTATGTATGTATGTATGTATGTATGTATGTATGCAATTGATTGATTGATATGGGGGATTTAACGTCTCCAAACCACAATATGAATATGAGAGACGCCGGAATGGAGGGATCCTGGAATTTCGACCACCCGGGGTTCTTTAACGTGCACCGAAATCTGAAAACATTTCCGCCTACATCGGAAATGCAGCCGCCGCAGCCGGGATGCAAACCCACGACCTGCGGGTCAGCAGCCCAGTACCTTAGCCACTAGATCACCGCGGCCGGGTGATATATGTATGTATTTAGCCACCGGTGGCGCATACCCGCTCTAGAGCGGGTATGCCCGGTGTCGCACAGTCCCGTTAATTAGGGAGGCGATCGCCGGGCTAATTCCAAGGGCCGAAGTACCGGCCCCCCGAACCGCACCACGAAAGCGTCGACAATTTAGAAGTGGTCCTTTTTAGCGCGCCAGCGGACGCCGGCTGTGGCCCAAAGAACAAGTCAGAGCCGAGAGTTGATAAACAAACAAAATTGTATTCTCAATAATGGCAGATCAAAAAAACAATACACAAGTATGCACACTCCACAATAGTTGCATACAATATGTCACCAATCAGACAACGTACTACACAGTACAATCAGCCACACTCGAAACAACGGACACAGACAACAATACACACTTCAATGCAGTCGCATGCATTGAACAACCAAGACACTTAAAGACTAAAGAGATAGAAATCCTATTCAGTCCAAAGTTCTTTGAACACAAGTCTGGATGATACTCTTCCGAGAATCACTCACTCAAAGTCCAGCGTTGTTGTCGTTCCGCTGCCCCCGAAGTTTCTCTTCCAGGAAACCTCACGTCTTCAATAGGCCACTCTCCAAGCTTCAAACTTATTCGCCGGAAACACGTCGGCTTCACACACGCAGATGTTGCCACGCGTCTTCGCTTGATAGCGGTAAACACACACTCCTGCCTGTAGCTCGAATCGTCACCCCTCAGGTGGAAATCATCTTCTTATCCTGCTTTGTCTCGACGGACAAAACCTTCGCCGACTACACGGCGGAATCCCTACGCGCTCTGGCGCGAACTTCTGTCTTCTCCTGATCTCTCGTCTCGGCTGCTCGATTAAATACCTTCTGCGCGAGATTCCAGAAAGTTCTCATCATTTCATCGGCGCGATGCGCAGCGAAGGCTGGGGGAAAGGTCGAGACGATACGAGGGCCGCCCGCGACGGATTACTCAACCCGGCATCACCACGCCCCTTTCCATCTAGAAATTTCGAGGCCTTGCTCGGCCGCCGATGTGGGGTGAGGAGGTTCGTCGGCGAACCTACGCTTCCGAGGGGAGAGGGCCGCCGCCCGGGGAGTCTTTAGATGCTTGTTTCCTCTTTTTTTCGTTAACCTCGCGGCATCTCTCCCGCGCTTTATCGCGAGAATTTGGCGGCGCGCCCCTTTTGAGCGCTCGTTTTGTGACACTGCCGCCCACTTTAAGAATATTATCTCATAATATTCAGAACCACACAAACGAGCGCGAAGAGTCCCCACACTCTCAAAGACTGTAACATAGTCCGTCGCTCATGGCACGTCACATTCACAATATATCACTCAATACAATTGTACATTGTAGTTCAATCTCACAACACATGAAATATAACCACAGGTGCATGAGTACAACACTCCATCACATATTCCAGACAATACAAATGTACAAAGTTCTCTTATTACAACGATTGTACAATCACATCACCGTAACAAACATTTTGACTCGCTCGCCATACAGTTGTGACACAAGATAACACAACATTAGCACAACATATGGCAGTCAGCACTGCAAAACACACTCTGATTCGACCTCAGCACCTATCCGGTGCATTTCGAGCGGGGCTTGCGCGCTTTCTTGCGGTGCTCTCTCGGTCTCTTCTTATTGTTTTTGCTCGTTTTGTTCCGGCGAGCCCCTTCCAACGACGGTATTGGAGGCGGCGTTTCAGCCATCGTTGTCACTTCCGGCACCCTTAACGGGTCATAACGTTCAACCGATCCGGTCAACCGCTTGTTCACGTCATGACATTGGGCCTGGCTGGCCGACTCCGTCACCTTTACACTGTCGGTCGGTTGAGGTCGTGCCGACGCAAGTCCAGCTGCCCAGCACGTGAGCTCATTCAACACGATCATCTTCTTATTCGCTGTCTCTTGCGCCCAGGCTTCCCCTTGGGCTCGAGTGAGATCAGTCACGGGATGCTCCTCCACTGTATCTCACGGTCGCTGGGTTGGCAAGGGCTTCATCTTCGGGTCTTCTCCCAATCGTTCTGGATCATTCGGCCCTCGCGCCCCGTCGATGTTTCCGATGACGAGGTCGTACAGGGGGTCGTCATGCATAGAGCGTTAACCTTCCCGCTGAAGTACGGGGTTTCAACATCAATCTCTGCTTCGGAAAGCATCCGAACCGTACTGTCAATTAGGCAAACTGGTTTCGTTTTGCCTGTTAACTCACTTTCCCGTACCAAATTTCTCCGCACGATAACCGTGGAGCTACCGGTGTCTCTTAACACCGTAACCTTTTTGTCCGCAACTTTTCCAGGCAGCGTTGGCATTCCCTTCGTAACACCGGTTCGCTGTTTTGTCATTATAGCACCCACAATAGGGATTTTCTCCCCATTTTTCAACTCCACAAATCCGTTGGTGACGGCTTCACCATCGGATTTCGGTGCTGCTAGCACACAGGATACCTGGTGAGTTTGACTCGCTCCGTTTCGACATGCGTCTGCTTTGTGCCCAGTCTGACCACACTTAAAACATTTTACTACCGTAGGGATCGTAAAGTTAGTACGACAGTTGCTCGCGCGATGACCCACTCGGTTACACAGAAAACATCGCGGAACACTCTCCGGTGCACGCTTCTTTTGTACGGGTGCCGAATTTTTCGAATCGTCGGGACACTCTTTCTTGACCTTGGCCTAATTAGTTCCACCTTGCGCTTCCAAGAATTGATCAGCCAATTCAAGCATTCCTTCAAGTGACTCAGCCTTCCTCTCTTTCAAGTACAGCGACATGCTGGGGTGGCAACTAGTAAGAAATTGTTCTCTAATTGGAGCTCTCTAAGCTCATTGTACTCCTGCGCTGTCTCTGAAAGTTCAATCCATCTGTCGAAATAATGGCTAAGTCGGGTGGCGTACTGCGTAGCCGTCTCACCATCAGCTGGCTTTCCTGTCCGAAATCTGTCCCGGAATCCTTCCACAGTAAATCGAAATCGCTTCAGCAAAGCAGCTTTCACCTTTGCATAGTTGGCTGCGTCAGTCGGCGTCAGCCTACCGTACACACTGAGCGCTTCACCACTCAAGCAAGTACTCAAAGCCGTTGCCCATTGATGTTCCGGCCAATGTTGGCTCCTTGCAATCGTTTCAAATCTGTGAAGGTACGCGTCAAGGTTGTCCTTCCTTTTATAAACGCTACGAGCAGCTTGATTGGGTTCAAGCGGAAGCCATGATCTTCCCGTTTGCTGCTTTCAACTCTAGCTTCGACGGGAGTTTCACTTCGCTATTGCAAACGGAGCCGCTCGAGTTCCATCTCGTGCTGCCGCTGCCGTTCCCTTTCAGCCATCTCCGCTTCTCTTTCTTCTCTCGCCCTTTCGGCTGCCAACTTCTCTCTCTCCAACTCCAACTTCCCTTGTTGCTCTCTTTCTTCCTTCGCCCTGTCAGCGGCCAGCCTTTCTCTCTCCAACTCAGCTGCTTTTTCTTCCTTGGCCCTCTAAGCTGCCAACCTCTCTCTTTCCAACTCAGCTTCTTTTTCCGCTTTGGCTCTTTCGACCGCCAACCTTTTTTTCCAGCTCAGCTGCCTTTTCTTCTTTGGCCCTCTCTTTTTCTTCTTTTTCCTTCTGGGTGACCCACTTCCGTAGTTCGGCGCCAGAAAGACCCATCTTCTCACCAAGAGCGACTAACGTTTCGAGATTCATTGTGTCTCGCAAATAAAAGTCTTGCCGCGTGTAAAAGTATCTGCCTAAATCAATCTATCAGAACACTTCCCTGCACTCGTTAACGAGAACACCGAACAACACACAAAATTGTTCCGATAGCACTATCAACAACTCGAGGCTCTTTCTCACTACTTTGGACACACTGTGCACCAAAAGGTCCTGTCGCGGACGCCAGATTAATTGTCACACAGTCCCGTTAATTAGCGAGGCGATCGCCGGGCTAATTCCAAGGGCCGAAGTACCGGCCCCCCGAACCGCACCACGAAAGCGTCCACAATTTAGAAGTGGTCCTTTTTGGCGCGCCAGCGGACGCCGACTGTGGCCCAAAGAACAAGTCAGGGCCGAGAGTTGATAAACAAACAAAATTATATTCTCAATAATGGCAGATCAAAAAAACAATACACAAGTATGCACACTCCACAATAGTTGCATACAATATGTCACCAATCAAACAACGTACTACACAGCACAATCAGCCAAACTCGAAACAACGGACACAGACATCAATACACACTACAATGCAGTCGCATGCATTGAACAACCAAGACACCTAAAGACTAAAGAGATAGAAAACCTATTCAGTCCAAAGTTCTTGGAACAAAAGTCTGGATGATACTCTTCCGAGAATCACTCACTCAAAGTCCAGCGTTGTTGTCGTTCCGCTGCCCCCGAAGTTTCTCTTCCAGGAAATCTCGCCGAAGTTTCTCTTCCAGGAAACCTCACGTCTTCAATAGGCCACTGTCCTAGCTTCAAACTTCTTCGCCGGAAACACGTCGGCTTCACACACGCAGCTGTTGCCACGCGTCTTCGCTTGATAGCGGTAAACACACACTCTTGCCTGTAGCTCGAGTCGTCACCCCTCAGGTGGAAATCATCTTCTTCTTCTGCTTTGTCTCTACGGACAAAACCTTCGCCGACTACACGCCGGAATCCCTACGCGCTCTGGCGCTAACTTCTGTCTTCTCCTGATCTCTCGTCTCGGCTGCTCGATTAAATACCTTCCGCGCGAGATTCCAGAAAGTTCTCCTCATTTCGTCGGCGCGATGCGCAGCGAAGGCTGGGGTAAAGGTCGAGACAATACGAGGGCCGTCCGCGACGGATTACTCAACCCGGCATCACCACGCCCCTTTCCATCTAGAAATTTCGAGGCCTTGCTCGGCCGCCGATGTGGGGTGAGGAGGTTCGTCGGCGAACCTACGCTTCCGAGGGGAAAGGGTCGCCGCCTGGGGAGTCTTTAGATGCTTGTTTTCTCTTTTTTTCCGTTGACCTCGCGGCGTCTCTCCCGTGCTTTATTGCGAGAATTTGGCGCCGCGCCCCTTTTGAGCGCTCGTTTTGTGACACCCGGGTATGTGCCACAGGGGTTGCGAGATGTGAAATGGCGGTACTTGGAGTGTTCACTAGATGGACGCATGGACGCACGCATGGACGGACGAACAGGCAGACTAGCAGAAGGACGGATGGATGGACGCGCAGACGTACGGAAGGATGGACGCACGAACGGACGCACAGACGGATGGACGAACTCACGGATGGACGCACGGATGGTCTCGCACAGACGGAAGCAAGAACAAACGGACGACCGGAAGTACGGACGGGCTGACGAACGCTAGTGCCCCCTCATCATCATTCACACCGTGGATACCCTGTGACTTTTTTTCTTACATGATATTTATTACCAATGCGGCTTACATATATGCATAGCGTACAACATACATATGGTTAAGTCGACAAATGTACAATAGACTGTGCAAAGTGAACATCTTACAATACAATGTCTAATTGGGTATTTGAGCAGCTCACTTCATGAACTAAGCATACTAATTCGACTGAAATGGCTGTTGCTCATAAAAATCCCATAGCCGCACAGTCATTTGCACAAAGTGGCATCGCGAAGGCACCATTGGTTTCACATGCTTGTCCAACATGCGAGTTGTAGGCAAACTTGCCTTAGGCACGCTTGATGTCGGGAAAGCAATCGCGTTAATACGACTTATAAAGCGTTTCAAAAGGGCGAAAGAACAACCAGTCGTCGCACAATGCGATAAGCGTAACGAGTGGGTGGTCCAACGCTCCAACCGAACAAAAGCTTGTTCTTTTTCTTATATTAGCTGTGGCGCATACGCACTTCAGTCATAATTCCTTATCGTCGTTAGCCACTGCAGGGTGAATTCGCACGAAATTCCTTGCAAGTGCTTAGCGGATACCACACTTCTCAAAAGAATGACGAAAAATAGCATAGCAAATGCTGGTTTGCTACCGAAAATTTTTTATTATTAATGCCGTAGTGAGTATCAAGCTGATTCGAAGTTAACAAGCTGATTGAGTACCAAGCTGATTCAATGTGCCTGCAGCAGTTACCCAATCAGTGTTTACTAGATGCTCTGGAAGGCCACTCTTTTAGCTTTCGCTGTGACTGTGTTGCGGCTTCCGCGCAGCACTAGCGATTTTATACGCTCATACATTCACAGTGATTCGTTTTACGTGGACAAGGGATGGACAAGACGGAAGACGGACGCAGAGCTACCTTGTTCAATCGGCATAAAAATGCTTACACCTGTAAAAGAAAAAAAGTTATCGCCCACGGTTCAACTCGTTTAACGGTGGTCTTCACGAGGGCAAGATATGTCTGACTCCATATTGCAAAAAATTTAGCACAAGCTGCGGCTGCAGTAAGTTCGATATCAGAGCGCTTTTGCGCTACATAAACTTCTCTATAACGTGCTATTCTGGTCACGCTCCGGCGCTTCAGCAGCTAACTTCACCCTTTCTCAATCTACCGTGAGGCTACATTTACTGGTGATTAGATTCAGCTTATCGCTTGTGATGAAGCGTACACACAGACGGTCCAACCGAAGCATGATCTATGCCGAGCCAGGGCGACCATGCTCCGGCGAATCAGCCGGTAAACCTTCTTATTAGCCCCAAGAAGTAGAAGTGGCCCCACCTGGCGAGAGGCCTGGGTGACGTCACGGCAAGGACTCTTCAACACCGGCCGTTGCACGCCTGCCTAACATGCGCTCGCTCGGTACGCGGTTCTTTTGTTTGCACCCTGTTTTGACTTGTCTCAAGCAGCAGATGAATATGAAGACAGCATCGATAATGTTCCTGGTAAAACAGCAAAAAGTTTACTTCCGCTTCTGCCAACGGTGACTGCACTTAGTTGTGCTAATATTGAAAGCAGGTTGGTGTCGAGCGACGAAGGATAGGTTTCATTCATTCCCGGCTTCGGCAGCGGACGGGGGTTGAAAGCCAGAACACGTTACTGCTCAGGCAGAGAAAAGTCATTGCCGCATAATGATGTTTGAATTTCAACCCACAACACACCATATTTACGTCATTCGGGGAAGTAGCTCATGGTTTATTTTAAGGGACATGAGTATTTCACCTGCAATTGGGTTATTTGTATCGGACGTATCCGCGTATCTCCTGACAGCGTAATCGCCGGTGTGCCAAACCGGCGAATGCACGCGTGCAATATTGAGTCTTGCAAAATACCCCAAATACACTCACGCTAAATTGCCGCCGCAGCTGGGTTGTAATTTTCTCTCACGTACTAGCTCACTCATCATGATGGTTTCCTTCATGTTCTTCTCGGAATAATCTTGCTGCTTCGTTTCACCTGAGTAATTCAGGTTAGGTGTGGTTGAGGTTAAGCGCGGGGACTCATATTGCGGCAGACTGTGTCATCCTGCAGCATCGGAGCTGTTGTACGATCGTAAGTACCACTTTAGATAGCCACCCAGCAAATTGGTTTTCCTTTCAGTTGATTACCCTTGAGCTCATTACTTGAGTTTACTATCCACATGGTCGAAACATCCGGAGTTTCCCGCTAATATGGACTTTTAGTGCATAGAATACCTTTCAACGTTACCGTGTTACCGGAATATTGAATAGCGTTTACCGTGTTTCCGGAACACATGTTTTAAGAAAGTTTTAGCTCCTATATGTAAACGTTTACGTACATACGTAAACGTGTGTTATAGGTGCAGCTATGTGCAGCGTTTATTCTATAGGTGCAGCATTTAATCGTCATACGCGTATACCTAATTTCAGTAGCCCACCGCAGCGGTGGTGGAGCAGTAATGAATTTGGGAATGTAGGGGCTAAGCTCCTCTTAGTCTAACATTGTCCTGATTTATGCGTGACCGGCCGTATCAGGTAAATAGACAGATGCACGGACGGACAGACGGACGCTCGCATGAATGAACGGACTGAAGCATGGACGGAAGCATGGACGAATACTCGGGGGAACACACGAACATACAGAGAGGCAGACAGACAGATGGATGGACGGATAGATGGATGGGCAGGCAGGCAGGAAGGCAGGCAGGCAGACATACAGACGGACGGACGCTTCACCCCACTCATCATTCTTCACTCCGTGGATATTCTGTGATTTTTTATTCACTTATTTCCAGTAAATGGTGTTGATATGCGCTCTAAAGTGCCCTTAGAATCTCTTAAGTTTGTCAGCTGGTACGCGTCTAATGTGTAGTCGCTATAGGCTTGGATAAGAATAGTGCGGATAGCTGAGGGATCACTGCCTGCTGTGTCATTTCGAAAGAATAAAAAAAGTTGTCAGATCCCATGTATAGTAGGAATCAAATATATGACAAGCACGAATGAAGAAGGTTGATATGTCACTTTAAATTCAGCCAAATTTTACGAAGCAGACGGATGTTGCACACAGTAAACTCAAGTAGAAATGTTATTCGCCCTCACGTATCTGCATAAGATGCAAGTATGTTGCTTATAGTCACGTAACGACGGAACTAGTGACATTTTCAATACCAGCACCAGCAGTGGTAGGCATGCCAATGATACCGTGCATGACTTCCATGCCATGATTATTACGTTAGCACGTGGCATCTGTGTTCGTCGTCTATTCATATCCTGTAATACAAAATTTGGTATATGTGTAGCTAGCGAATGGGCTTTGACCACGTCATGACTTTAGTATACAGTCATGTTTACATGTCATGCATGTCATGACTATGTTTGGATGTGTTATTTACCTTCGTCAGAAGTTTGCGCCACGTAATGCCCAATTTGGTATATGTCGAGCTAGCGAAAAGGCCGCGAGCGCATATCATGAGCGTGTCATGTGGCCATGTTCTTACATGACACGCATGTCATTATTCTGGTGCTTTCATCAGTCGTATGCCTTCGCCATTCATTCTGGTCAGGTAACACCATATTTGGTATATGCGAAGCTAGCGGAAGATCCGTGAGCGCATTATGAGCGTAGCACAAAGTCATGATTTACATGACACACAGCCATTTTGTCGTCAACGTACACACTACGGATACTCCCAATTTCAGTACATAGTTGATCATTTTCTGAAAAAAAATACACAAGAATTCGTCCAGCCGAACGGGAGCCAAACATATTCGTAACACATCAAATGGTGCAACGAACGCTGTAACATTGAAACGATCGTGAGAGCGCAACAAAACATGACACACAAGAAGAAAAAGACGAGGACGTGTGTATCGTGTATCGCTGCACTCTTAAGATGGTTTTCATTTCAAACCACAAACTTACCCAACAGTCAACTCTTTTGCACGCCGTGAACTTCTTTGTAGCGTCCCCCAGTGGCACCTGCCAATATCTATTACACAAGTGTATTCTGGAGAACCATTCAACTCGCCAGTTTCACCATTTATCTAACCGATATTTGGCTTTAGGAAAGAAAACAAGTCTGTCTGCTAGTTGATGAGTCTGTAGTCTGTGCATAACCGGAATGGTTCATCTTCTTTATGCACGATCTTAATCAGCAACGCAAACGAAGTTGTGGGTGGTCTAAGAATGACCACATTTAGCATGCCTTAAAGTTCCTGTCTTAGCCAAGTCTTCTTCTCGTGGCGCAAAGCATGTGTCTTTTTCCTTACGATGTTTTTGTCGCGTAGTTCGAAGGTAACTCTGATTGTTGTGGTAGCTGCAGCAGAAAGGAGTTTCACGTACCTCGACTGGGCTTCCTCGGCACACTGTACGATTTTGGGCTGCATTCTCCATTATGGGAGCAACATTGAGCAATGTCAGTTATTATGACGTTAATCGACAAAATTTTTTACTTCAGAAGCTTCATGTCGGGTCGAGACAAAACAAAATCAAAGTAGACACCCGACATTACAAGGCTTTTCATACTTAGTTGCTATGCTGGTAGACATCAAACGGATCGTATACCCTTTACGTATACTATGTTCTCCCCATTTATCACTGAAATGACAGACTGAATAAAAATCATTTCTCTACCTGGAGTGGCACATTACCTTACAGAACAATTAGTAGTTATGCGAAATCTAATTCAATGGACTCAGCTCGCAGCGTCACCTCATTAACATTCCAACGTTCGTGGTTTCGTCCTTGCACCGAAAATGTGGTTCATCCAAATTAAAACACAGTAACGACTTTATTTCTTTGATGATATAATTGTACCGTTTGTCAATGGTAACCATGGTGGTAAACTCTTTTACGCCGCTTCTTATAGAGAAAAATATATATTTCCAGGAACGGAATAAATTAAATGCGACATAGCTAAGTTACACTTGCTTAAGCGGATGACCTTCGTGTCTGTAATCTCGGTATTGTCATGTGGTAATGATATGAACTAAGGTAGCAGAATGTATGTACAGTATACCCCTCTGTTAAAGGGAACACTCGAATGCACACCATCAATACTCCTGGCCCTCTAAGAGCAAGTGGATGAAGAAACATTCTTCATGCAAATCAATAGTCTGTCAAGAGAAATCGGAACTTTTAACCACCAGTAGTCTTATGCATATCTAAGCCGCTATGATTCCCCTAAAATAGCCAAATCAGAACATGCTTCTCACGCAGGTGTTCCCTTTAACAGTGGACCCGTCTGTAAAAGATGAAGCTGTTCATTAGGGCACACTCGTGGCCGGTAAACGGAAGGCCAGATAACAGCGATACACATTAGCACTGACAGAGAAGTGTTCTCAAACACTGAGACGCGATGTGCGCCTGGTATTGCTCACAATCTTCGTGGGTTTAAATCGAGCACATCCACATAATACGCGTGGCAGTACCATTTCGAGCGCACTCGCGTTCTCGATACTCCTTTTATTCGGGGGGAGGGGGGGGCGTCTCTATCGTCACCCATGAACCATGATTAAGCTCTACCGAGCCCTCCACAGTAACTTTTCTGTTAAAATATTACATTCATCTATTTCGGTGAAAAAAAAAACTTGTTAATAGGGTGCATGTGCATAACCGACATTTCAACAGGCAGGCTTGCCCTCTTCAAGGCTGCAACCTTGATGAAGACAAGCCCACCTGTCAAAACGTTGGTTACCCCGCACACACCGTTTAGGGATTTTTCGATTGGAAGCTTCCATATCCCCCTTCTTGACATCTTTTAAAACCTCTTTCATTTGTATTATCCTGAGTTTTCAGGCACTACACCTCGTACTGGCTCAAGTATAACTCACTGTTATAAAACTGCGTTACTTGTCGCACCCTGAAAGGTGTCATCAAGCACGATACCTAGTTCTCACGTAACTTGACCCGTACGTCGCACTGGACAAAAGTCAGTTCTCCCAGAATGAAACCGGTCCAACTGCGTAACCATTGCTTCGCTGTACAGTAAAAGATCGTTACTTAGGATTTCGCGGGACTGAAAAAAAAAACTGAAATAACCGATTCCCGAATTATCGAAAGCGCCAAGAAAACAACAAACGTCCATCGTGTCAATACACTTCTTTTTCTGCATGAACATGGAACCCACCACGGTGTCCGACACTGCTGTCCTAAAGGTTGCAGTATCGAATCGCAACCACGGTGCCCGCATTTTGGATGGAGATGAAAATGCTCAAGGCCCGTGTTTTTAGACTTAGGTTCACATTAAAGAACGCCAGGTTGTCACAATTTTCGGAGTCCTTCCCTACGACGAGTCTCATAATCATATGGTGGTTTGGGAACGTTATGCCTATAAAAGTAAGAGAAAAACATTGATGAATACGAAAGTACTGTGCTTTGCGTAATAGCACTGTAAAAACCAGTTTTCGCCACTGGCGACTTCGTTCGCAATGTGGCCACGGCTCAACACCTCCCTGTCTCAACTAACCTGAAACGTGGTAACCAGAAAGGTCGTCACTGTCGTTACCATGCGATTCACTCTAACGACTATGGCGATGCATACTGTGCTGCCTTGGTCCAGTAGTTCTGCCACGCCATTTTCGTTCGTTTGCGTCACATATGCTGCACATTTGTGGCGCTTCGTGGTCGCCGCTCTCCGTGAGTCGCCAGGGTATACATGTTGCTGCCGAATAGGACTGAATTGACAACAGTTTAATGCAATGTAACAGTGCATAGATTGCTTCCGAATTATTGCCCCGCCGTGGTGGTCTAGTAGCTAAGGTACTCGGCTGCTGACTCGCAGGTCGCGGGATCGAATCCCGGCTGCGGCGGCTGCATTTCCGATGGAGGCGGAAATGTTGTAAGCCCGTATGCTCAGATTTGGTTGCACGTTAAAGAACCCCAGGTGGGCGAAATTTCCGGAGACCTCCACCACGGCGTCTCTCATAATCATATGGTGGTTTTGGGACGTTAAACCCCACATATCAATCAATCAATCTCTACTACGGCGTCTCTCAATCAATCAATCAATCAAATCTTATTAATTATTTGATTTTCAAAATTAACGGCCGTGGAACGAGCGAGATTTGTAGTTGGGTGGAGTTGTGCCCTCCAGAAAAGCAAAAGAAATAATGGAATCTATCACTAGCTCACTGACCAAGACTTGAGTGGCATTGTTGCCTAAATGCCGATGCAGAAATTTGGTCTAATGTTAGATTATTCGCATGGTGTGGAACTCTTCAAGAATCTGAATTGTGGCAGTGTCTTTGTGTTTTCCCCATTTATGTTGTGTGGCAGCGTTATGTTTCTTTTTTCCCACAAGAATCTTCCGTTTCTAAGAGCGGGGCTGTGTAGCGGCCTGGCTTAGCGTGTCCACGCAACGTATGTCACATGGACACGCTCGAGATCATGTTCCAAAAACAGGCCTAAAAACGATGCTAACATTTCTCAAAACCAGTTAGGGTAGCGATGTGCTGGCGAGGGAGAAGGGAGTTGTTGAAGCGTAACAGAACCTTGAATAGAAAAGTATAGCAAAGAGGAGGGAAAGGAAAGTGAGAAATGTGAAGAGAAGGGAGGAAACATGGCATACCTATCTAATAAAGTATATCGAGGGGAGGTGAAGAAAAAGAAAGGGTGAGCAGGAGAAAAAAGGGGTGGAGAAGGCCACGTGCTACGCTGTTTTCTTCAGTCTTCGCACCCCTATAGGGCGAAAGTGCACCAGTTTTTGTTATATTCACAGTGACTGCATCATGTGCGTATATACGCGAGTCTGCTCGAAGTTGGAAAAAATGCACTTCTTCATGCAGATGCACGTCATACAGAAAAAAACGCACTCTCACTGCAGCGTAGCGGGCCGGCATTTACACTGGCTAAGCTTTCCGCTTTTCCTTGCGTATCCCTTTTCCTCCTACCAGGGACACGCGCACAGACAGGCACACAGACAAGAACTGATGCGAGCGTACCAGGACAGCCAGCTGATTATGTTATGTCCTTCAAAAAATGTATATTCATACATACAAGTATATAAAGGTAAACAGTTATACGTCTGTAACGTCCTCTTTGGCGTGGTTAAGTTCAGTGCACCTGTCTCGCACTCCACCCACTCGTCGTTTTACCGGAATGCCTTTTATATGAACAAAAAAAAACGACCAAATCACGGCCATGCTTGACACTCCGTATGTTTTTTGTCAGCGCATTGCGCTCATCATTTACTTATTTTTGCGCACGGTGAACAACGCGGGCAGCGCCAGTATTCGCTCGTCTGTGTGGTTCATAAATGAAGCGAACAGCACGTCGCAGGTGGCCAAAGACGCAGCTGGGCCTGTGCGGTGCTGACTGTGAACGCGATCGCTGTCGTCCGCTAAAACTTTACTCCTCTCGACAACGTCGCAGCGATCCTCGTCACCACCTAGCACAACTGCGGAAGTAATGTCGGTCGTGAACGTGGAGCACATCACGTTCGGCGTGTTGATGGCTGCCAACCTGGGTCTGGGCCTGTATTTCGCCTTCTCGCGGCGGGCCCGCAAGGTGTCCACGGCCGACGAGGTGTTTCTGGGAAGCCGCAGCATGGGCACGCTGCCACTGGCTGTGTCCGTGCTGGCCTCCATGATCTCGGCCATCGGCGTCATCGGCTTCGGGGCACACTACTATGCGCACGGATTCCACTACGCCTGGAGCCTGGTGTCGGCGCCTCTTCTTGTGCCCGTCGTCACGCTCGTCATCATCCCTGTGCTCTACAAGCTTCGCGTCACGTCTGTCTTCGAGGTGGGTGCACTACGCTTGCTCGGTACAAACGAAAAAAAAAAGTAACAGGAAAGAAAAAAAAATGCCTGTTCGCACTTGGCAATGATTCGCGCTGGAGGTGTGATGTGTGGTTTCGCTCGAAACGCTCTAGGCGATAGTTCCACCCGCAGCTGTCATAACGGGACGCAATGATTCGCCGAGCGTTTCGAACGACTTTGAGGGCAGTGGCTTCAAAATGGTTTTTTACTTCTCTTTTGAACTTTTCTTGTCCTCTAACAGAGAGGAGCGGCTGAGTAAATACATAAACAGACAACAATGAGGCAAATGATAACTTTTTAAGAGACGACAAAGCGGGATGGTGTCTGCTGCGGCTGAAACTTTGCGTTGTCCTTGCGTTGTCTCCGAGACTTGGCATTTTATTTCTTTCCAACAACTGCGCTGGGAATGTTGTTTACTTTCTAAAAATTCCTGAGAATAAATGACCCGTAACAGGTATACTAGTGCGGCACTGAGTATAATTTCAACCATATGGTTTTTCTCAATGAGGTACGAATGTCATTGTCGAAAACGAACTTTTTCATGCAGATAGAACTTGGGGAAACATAATGTGTTTTGCGAATATCAATAGCAGAAATAGAATTGATTAGGTGAAGTAAGGCACACGTACGTCGGTCTGACAGCGGAGGACGAAGAGCGACACATTCTTTATGGAATTTATCGGTTTTAGCTTCCATGAAAAATTCACTCTGTCATGAAAAATTCACTTTAAATGCCGTCTTCTGCTTCTCGTCGTATGCTCTTTCGCCTCTGTTTAATTCACAAAATTTATCATCATATTTCAACTCTTCGCGAGGCACTTATTTTTCAGCCTTTTTGCGTATATTCTAGAATTACTCATTCTAATAAAGTTGCTGTTATGTCATGTCTAACCAAAACATGCAGCCATTCATTTATTCCCAGAACATCAGTAGACTGGAACCCCCTTCCCGCATCTGTGGTCATCTTGACCGATCATCACTTGTTTCGCTCTGCGCTAACTAGCATTGTATAAACACCAACACTTACCCGTTATGTTTAAACACAATGCTTATATTTTGTTATTTTTAGTTATTTATCAAGCTTTTATTATTACTTAACATTGTATGAGTAAAAAATTGTGTTTCACCTCCCTCCAAAATGCTTTTGACCCTGAGGGTATTACGAATAAAAAATAAAAAATGAAAAGATAAAAACACGGCATTGTTCTGGATTTTGACTGAGGACATCGTTATTTACTCTGTCCCGGATTTATTTCAAGAGTGCTTGAATCGGATGGAATTGAGTGAGTCGGGAGACAGGCGTAGCAAAAACAACAAACGGTTTGTAACCCAAAGATAAAAGGCAGAAAATTGAAAGCGAAAACGAAACCAACCCTGGCAGACTTAAAATTACCCGAACAACGGTACAAGCAAAATAATATGCACATCATTCTAAATCCATTCTTTGCCCTAGCCACTGCTTCTGATTCAATATGACGTCTCAACCATCGATCGATCTTACGGTTCCCGTCGGCCTCTCTCCGATGCTGTGCCGAGATTTGTCACGTACGTCGTTGACTTTCTCCTCAACCCTTTACGGTCGCCATCAGTTGGTCCCGCCAAACAAACCACTCGTCGCCGTTGCCGGTGTCCCGGACTTCGTCATATTCTTACGCTTCTGCAGGCTGGCTTAGCCTCGTCATGGACTGCCTTGATGGCGAGTCCGCTCTGCTGATAGGTGTGGGCTGTCGCCTTCCCGCCGCGAAGTGGGAGAGCTGCAAGTCGACCAGGAACTGCTGTGCAAGGGTGCGGCAAGTGCGGGCAGCCTCACTCGGAACCTCTGAGGTCGACGGCGACACCCCGAGCCTCTCACGCCGACATCCTCAGAACCAAGCGGTCATGCTGCTCCCGTCGCCGTAGCGACGCTCGTTTTCTACATTTTCGCAGCTCGGCGTCCCAACGCACAATGCCAGCTCATCTTCTGGGGTTTTTTCTCACTGGTCGGGTCGCGTGCCACGAACCTTTTTCCGACCAATTGCTTGCGTCTACGTGAGTGGTGCGCTAGCACTCGGGTGGCTACTGTCTTCGCACCTCGCGTACCATCGCGCGTGCTGCCGCGTTCGACACGCGCCTCGTACCTCTCCTTTACTCACGATAGACACGGAATATAAAGGCATGTGGGTGGATCGTCAAGTCCGGCTGTCTATCGGTTAACACTGACGCGTTGATCCTGCCCACCAGCCACCAGTACTGTCCGCCAGGAAAAAAGGAAGAGGAGCGAGGAAACAAAGGCAAGGACGTTAATATATATATATATATATATATATATATATATATATATATATATATATATATATATCAAACTCTGCAGTTTTCAATCTCTGCGGACTCAGTTGAAATAAACTAATAGTTTAGCCGTGTGTCACCCATACACAAAGGTACAAAAAGAAACAGCCAATTGAGGCACGCCATATACGTTCAGGTGAACAGTCATTGTAAGAAGATTCATGTGTCACTTTGTAACATGGGTCATTGAGCGTATCAGCAAAACGACTTTCATACAGTGCGCCAGAAATAAAACCTAAACGCTTACATAGATATACAATGAGTAGCTTGGGATCTTTCGAGCTTTGTTTTAAGTCTGTGGAATTTGGGAGTGTACGCGCATTTCGTTGGGCATTATCTATCTATCTATCTATCTATCTATCTATCTATCTATCTATCTATCTATCTATCTATCTATCTATCTATCTATCTATAGGTTAGTGCTGGCGATATATTAGCCTTGTACACTAGAGGGACAGCGGTAAACTATCTTCAGTGATTAACTTCGGAATCTGCCGAGCCCAGGCTTCATTTGAACAGATCTTCTCTTAGCAACGTACACCATTGCGACGCGTTGTTATATCTGAGCACCATCGGCCCGATTATATCTGTAAGAATTATTCACTTTGGTTTCTAATCCATAGTTGCACGCAACTCAAGACTTCTAACTCACGTGTTAGCGTCCAGGTGAATTAGTAGCGCTAACTTCTTTCTCGTCACATTTTGTTCTATGAATCACGTAACCTCTGTGGTACTCGCTTTCACAAAAGTGAAAAGCTTGGCGCTGTCATGTTCATTTCTTTCTGCTTCGTAGTTTCCGTCAAGTCGTCATTTCACGGGGTGTATAGTTCTCGGTAATTTACCGCTTAGCCGCATTGCTGCGGGTAAGCAGCGGATATGAGTGAGCCTGTTCATTTTCATGGAAGGCCGAATGGTTTCACAACATCCACAGTACGTCCTCCGCACTCATGTAATATGGATTGCCCATTAATGAGTTTAACAGCTTTGCGTGATAGAATTTAGGCACTGCTCACGGTTTTTCTTTGTTTTTTTTTGCGACTAGCAAAAAGCGTTGAATACAACGAACCACTTATACTTAGTCGAAAAAAATTACACATTTTTTTCTGGCTGTTTTACCACTCTTGTTTTCTTTTTCTGATACCATTTTTGTCACCTCCAAGTTTGTTAAAATAGGTGATCGTGCCAGAAAGATGTTAAGTGGTGCTTCATACTCTCTATCTTCAAGTTTTACTCCAAAACAACTTTTACGTCACTAAGATACCAGCTCATCTAAGAAAAACAAACTGCCATGGCCTACTCGCAAGGCGCAGCACAGTCACCGCGAAAGCTTGAAGAGCGGCCTTCATAAAAAGAACGTTTTTAGAATACTATTGGGGCAAATATTACAGGTGCTAATTACACGGCGCATACTACACCATAAATTATTGTAATTCTTATTTAGTGGAGAAGTGAGCACTTTACCATTGTAATATATTTCGTATGCCAAATAATACATATCAAGGCACATGCACGTTGAAATGTGTTATTTAAAACACACAAGTCGTTTAAGTTAGACATTTGGCAGGCCACTCTACTTTATGTATAAGGGTGAAGGGTATTATGGGTAGTATGAACCTCCTCAGCAAAACAGTTATAGAAGAACAGAACATTGTTCTGGTGGCGTTCGCATGGCAATGCGCCGACCATGTTGTTCCATATCGGAATGAGCGAAACGAAACGATACACATGGTGCTGTAAGTTACCATAAATAAGCACCAAGTCATAAATATCTACTATTTAATGTGCCTAGTTGACACTGCAGTGTCTCTTTTAAAGGGTGAAAGCACCTTCGTTACACGAGACGCTCAGACGTCACTACAGTGTATACACAAAATGCTTGCCTCGATTCGAGGTAGGATGTTTTTGGATGTGCACTCACGGTGGACCAGTGTGTCGTTTACCACACTATACTCAACCCAACTTTTCCATTGGAACTCGTTCATATGTTCTGGTTCGGCTTCAACACGTATTGTAAAAATGAGAGTAAATATATACAGTCAATATTGTATAAAACGTCCCAAGAAACAATTATTTTACTATTGTGTGGGGGAGGATACGAAACTTCCACGGCAATGTTCACCGTAAGTTCATTAACCTCTTAAAATGCGGAGACTGACCTAATAAAATTTACGTGATTGTGCCAAGCATTGTCAAATATGTGCGAATGAGACCTTTTGTTGCGGCCAAGCACATACGTCTGCAATATGGCCGTGCGCGACGAAAGCTCGGCCATGATCGATGTTACTCAAACAAATGGCGAATGTATGAAAAACCTGTTCCCCTGGTTGGTGGTTCTGTAAGTTTCAACCGGAAGTGGTGAGAAAGTGTTTGTACTCAACAGTGATACTAAAAAGAACAAAGTAAAAGACCCAGCTAGCTTCGTCAAACACTCGCACCGCTAATAAAATTGTAGAAGAAGAAAAAATATATGGTTAATCGTTCGTGCATACTGCTGATCAAAGCGGATGATTGCACCAGTTGGTGATACATGATCTAAGTATAGACTACGCGGTAGAAAACATGGACGGCAAAAAGATAAGGACAAGCGCAGACTATCAACTGAAGGTTCATTCATCCCGCATTGCATTTATATATGACAAACAGGAAAAAGAAGAAAGAAAGGAAGGAAAGTATGATTCGAGCAAACGTCAAACTTTATATACCTGAAGCACGAGGCAGAATATCAGATGCATTACACACATACGCCATTTGCCAGATACTGAAGCTCCTTTTCTAAAAGGGCAACCGATGGTTTGCTCGCGCAGTTGTCAGGTTCTTTAGCCGTTCTCTCTGCTTCAATATGCATGCGCGTGTGATCATTTTTGTGTCTATACAATAGTACTGCATTTTCAAACAGCGTAGGACAAGCACACCTGCTGACATGCTGAGCCAAGAAGCCTTTATTACCATTGTCAACATTGCGTGCGTGTTCGCGCAGGCGCTCGTTGAGGCACTTTCCAGTCTGTCCAATGTAGCACGCACCACATGATACATAAGACTGCAATTACAAGGAAATAAATTAAAAAATGATCCATGGTAGGAAAGAATCAGACGCCCGATTGCAAATTCCGTGGTTCGATTCTGACTGACATTGTATTTGTCTTTTTTTTTCGGCAGTAATACTGCAGTTTATTGGTAGTCCCCATAACTGAGCGAGTATTGCATTTTTGGCGACTACCACTTCAGCAACGCACGTGTAAACGGAAGCTAAGGCGTCAGGGAAACGCATGAGATTAAAATGAAGCAAGCGGGGATGATCTTCGCGGAACCGGCGAAGTGATGGTCGCTCGGGCCGTCGTCACGGGTTGGGGTTCGCCAAAGATTCCGCGAGTTGTACAATACAGACTAACCACTGCCGCGAACTTCCAGTTTTGCACTTGCGAGCCCCCTCTGGCACGCTCTGGTTACAGGGAACCCCAAAAGAAGAGTCGAAACCCGGACACCAGCTTTGATGGCCTCATTTTCTCTTTTGTAAATAAAGGTGCCGTTTAATATGCGAAGCAACGATACGTTGTTTACAATTGGTGCTGAAAACAAAGGTGTGGGTGTTTTCGGCAGGCATGCTTAAAAGCCAGAAGAAATGCGGGAAAAAAATCCGCGAAAATATATACACAAAACAAGGAATGACGACAATTCAAGGTCACGTGACCTAAATATATGGTGTGAATTTACGACCAGGTTATCGCTCCTTATTTCCTGCTCTTGCAGAAATCTGTGAGATCGAATCAATCCATTGGAAACCCAGTCGAAAAAGAAAAGCGCCGTTCCAACCAAAGGAATGTTTCACCACGGTGTTTGAATGAAAAACTTCTGAAAGATTGATTAAAGAATGAGACCACGCAACTACAGACAGTTATTACGGAAAACCCCTTGCCCCTACCCTTCCTTTCGTCCCACGGAGAAAAGAAAGGGCCGCTCGTTCGATCCCAGCAGGATCTGCGTGGCTGTTCGATAGCGCTCAACGTTGTTGATGTTGGCAGGTGCGTTTTTATAACTTTTAAAGAAAAGAGCACCTCTCAGATAAATGAATTCCCGCGCGTCAATTAGCCTTCCACAATACTCTTGGTGTTGCCTGCCTACCACACGTCTTCTTCAGCTTCAGGACGTTCGGTAAGGTACAGGGAAGGCGCTAAATGAAAGCGGAGGCAGTGATGCCAACCTCAGCTTCACCAGCTCGCCATTATATCACTGAATTTGGCGCCACTGCTTAGCACCTGTATCATTTAATTTGCAAAAAATGCGTTCTGTTATATTCTGTAACAGATTTAGAGGCCAAATATAGTAAGTTCATAGAGTTATGAACGCGAAGGTACGAAAAAAAAAAAACAAATGAAGCCCTTGGAAATGGTTGCGTCACAATAACATTGAATTTCTTGAAGTTTGGCACGAAATTCAAGATGAAAGCTTCGCGTCATTTTCTCTGCTAATACTCAAAGTGTGGTCGTAAAATTAGTGACAAAATACACTTCAGAAAGAGCACTTTTTCAGACTAAAGCGATCTGTTGCTTTGCGTTAGTGTTCCGAACGGCTGGGCGAGAAAACCGTGCTGTGTGGCTTCCCACAATTGGTGTAACCATCGTTTCGTTGCCACATTTGCTGATTGGCGCGCTAAGGTGCATAGCTCTTCGCCTTCCAGAAACACACGTTGGTCGATCTGCAAGTCTTTGTAGCCTACCTTTGTGGTTGCCGGGTAGTGAGCAATCAGCAAAATTCTACTCGGTATAGATCACCTAAACTTCAATTGCTTAAATTTAATGATCTGCCTAAACTTTTAAACGTGTGTTTTCTTGAGGCCTGGTGAAGTTGCTGGAACCCTCTGTAAATGAACGACGATGTCTATTAAGTATGTGCATCTCGACGAGAAGCAGGTTTCATGTGATCTAGAGTGCGCGCAACCGCACGTCGTTGCGGCCGATTTGCCGGGCCAATAATTGCGGGGCTACATTTTATTTATCTTCGCGACACAGAACGCACGAGAATGTACGCGGCAATAGACACGAAGACCTGCAAGCTGACGTGACTTGTATGTAGTGGCAGTATAATATGGCGCTGTTTGAGCTGACAATCATAAAATCTTGGTTTCAAAACGATAATTGAGGTAGTAAAGGACGAGTCTGAGAAACTGTCGCGAGTAATTTGTGCATGCCGGACGTAGCGCGGTGCACTGTTGTTATGCAGGCCGAGTTTCTCTCGCACCTGTGTTGCTTCACAGCTTACATGTGCAACCGCATTAAGAGAATTACATTAAACGAAACGCTATAGGCAAACAACAACCAACGCTATGGAGCGAAATTAAAATGCATTATGTGGAGCAGTATTTTGTGGAGCAGCGATTTAATTATCTAGAAATTAGAGTGTCCTTTTTTTCCCCACAGTGCATCAATAAACAGCTTTTCTGATTGTTGGCGTCAAGATATTTGCTGCAATACACTGGAATGTCAGTTCTGCCAGAGATCCCCATAGCGTTGCTGTTTTGAAACGTTCTTTCCGAGCTTTGCACACAATGCATGTTGATTTGCTAAGAGAGCAAAACCGAATGAGATCACAACTCGGGTCTCGCGCCGCACCGTAGTTGTCCACCGCTGTCACCGGTGTCCGTAACCACATCGCGCGAAATTAACAAAAAAAAAATTTTACTACCAATGACCCAATGGCGCTCGAGCCCGGGTCTGCTGGGTGCCAGCCCAGTATTCTACCACTGAGTCACGCCGGTGCTTGAGGCGTGTTGGCAAACTTGCCTTAGGCAGGCTTGATGTCGGCAAAGGGATCGTGTTATAAGACCTATAAAGCGGTTTAAAACAGAGAAAAAACAAGCAGTCATCGCACAGTGCGAATAGCGTAACAAGTGGGTCGTCGAACGCTTCAATCCACTACAAAAGCTTGTTTTTGTTCAGCTATTAACTGTGGCGCATACCCACTACAACCATAATTCCTCATCGTCGTCAGTGTCTGCATGAACAATTGACACAAAATTTCTTGCAAATGTTTAGTGGATACCATGTTTCTCAGAAGAATTACGAAAAATAACATAGCGAATGCCGTCCCATACTACCCAGAAATTATTATTATAATTGCCCTAGTGGGTACCCAGCAAGTGCGCTTGCAGCAGTTACCTAATGAGTGTTTAGAAACGGCTCTGAAAGGGCGCTCTTCTAGCTTTCGCTGTGATTGAGCTGCGTTGTCCGCGAAGGCCTGGCGTTTTTTTTTTGTTTTTGTTTTTTGAGCATGTCACGCATCAACGCGTTGCAGAACATCTGCGTGGGATAAAATTTTGCGGCACACATTCTGACTTCATCGTTTTGAAATAGATTTTGCAGGTGCACTGTTGTCATCGCTATAAACCACTATGACGCTTATGGGCTGGCTTTCCGGGTGATTCAATTCAGCGTGGATTGATTCCTTTTTCTTTCCTCATTTCGGAATAGCCAACGGTAGCACATGAAATTCCTCCCTCACAGACTTCTTTTATTTTATCTCACTCTGTTCATTTGCACTTCCCTAAGACACGGGAAAATATTTCCGAACCCATTTTGTTGGAAGAAAGTGCCACAAGCTAATCTCACTCGTTTTTATCTGTAATACCAATACTTTTGTGCTCATGCTTGAACGTGTGTGTGTTTTTATTTGTGCGCGTATAGATTCTCCTGCAAATAAACGAACTCAAGGGAGATGGGGGAGGAGTAGTGCAGGCATTCAACCCACCAAGCTGGCTGTGCCTATGTTCCTACGAGAACGAGAGAAACAGTGCAAGGAATTACTTCATGAATAGCGCCACACGAAATTTCGGAAAAAAAGATCTCCCCTGTGAATCGCACAACAGGCCCTGAACCTGAATTCTCCAGATAATTTTTGCATGCGATGGTGGACGCATTGAAGAACATACATGTCACGCTCATCTATCGAATGCCCTCCTAGTGACTCACTAGGAAACCGGATGAAATCGACTTCAGCGAAATTGGACTGCCGATGATTCATAATGAAGAAGTCATTTGGTGCATGTTAAAGAACAGCCGTGGAAAAGTGAGATTTCATAGCATTGCGTTTTTTTTGCTCGAAAAGACTGGCATTCTTAGGTGTTAACAACGTAATTATAACGTTGTAGCTGCTTTATCGCAAAGGTGTGTGTGCAATCGACTACTATTTCAAATGCCTCTGTGGCATTTTTTAACGCCACTGCTCTAAATAGTTTGTTTTCCAGAAATTCCGGTGTTGGTGTCATCGGCGTATGCGTGGACGTCATTGGTTGTGAGCGAAAAATCATCATCTTGTCCGCGACCCAAAAATTGAGAAAGATGCAAATAAAATAATTAAAAAATATTTCCGGACCCGGTTGCAGATTGAACCCACGTCGTTTGCGTGGCAAGCAGATGTGCTAGTACAGAGCCACACGTCTTTTTTTTACACTTTTTTCACAAATCTTTAATGGCAGTGCATCGCAACCAGAACAGGTTATACTTACGCATTACAGAAGCAACGGCTTAGAGTACCGTGTGCCACAGCGTAAGCTTTGTACACATTGCGAAAGCAATGATAGCTGCGCCTCATTATAACATGGAGAAACTCAAGCGAAACAGCCAAGCTAAAGCGTGAACTTATTGCCACTGTATTTCTAAGCAGAGGAAGTTATTTTCACTTTATTTATGATCAGCTACGTGTCTGCTTGAAAATACAGTGAAAATAACTTTCTCTGCTTAGAAATGCAGTGCAAATAGGTTCATGCTTTCAAAACACTCAGCGTGCGCCCTGTATACAGATTTGACAGTAAAACGTGGAATAATTCAGTATTGCATAGTACAAGCGTACATTGCTATCGGGCACCAGTACATGTGACTATGACAACTACTTCATGCTTTAAAACCAGCGACCCATTAATAAAAGGCATTCACGTTACTGCCCGTACTACCTTAAGTCCACGTCGTGGGTTCATAGCAAGTTCTAAAGTATGCTAACCATTACACCGAATGCAGGCATCTGCGAAATCTTCACTGACACAAACAACGTTTAACTTTATTGATTAAATTGCAGTAATACACTATTTGAATTCCTTTGGTACTATCATACACTAAAAAGGTAGGCACTAAGTGGGCACTACAGGGACAGGATATCGCTATTACGTTCAACTCTTATAGGCGGCTTAAGAGCCTCGAATGTTTGTGTTGTTTTATGTTGTGAGGTATTATTGAGCTTTACGTGATTAAAAAAACCACATGTCATCATATCCCACTTGTTTAAGAAGCAAGAAGTAAAGCGAGAGGAGTGTCCTGAAATAAGCATGATGTCTTAGTGCAGGCACAAGCAAAAATAAAACAATGAAGATGAACAATACAACACAGAAACTCTGCAGGAAATAAATAAAATATAAAAGAGTTACAACACACACACAACAAGAAATCAGTGCAAAATGGGAAGAATAAAGCAAGAAAATAATGAAATTGAAGTGAAAAATAAAGAGGAACATACACAACTATATGGAAGCCTGTCTGAAAGATGGAAAAAGGAAGAATCTGTACATTGTGAGGAACTTTGTCAAGACACTGCAACACTGAAACAAAAACAATAACAGTGGACTCTGAAAAACAAGATCATGAAAATTAACATTATTGAGACTTTGTGTTCTGTGAACGATAGAGTGTCGAAAGAAGGTGGCAGCTACACGAAACGTTTCATTGTCTCTAATTAACATACGTGGAAATCGAAAATGAATAAAACTGATAAGTACACTCTAAAACTGAGGAAGGTATCGTAGGAGTGAAAAAGCCAAGTTACTCTTCAGAGTGTTCTTCTACTCTCCCAAAACGTCAGATAAAGTGAAATTCATTTTCACTTTCTATGAAACGAGAGGGTGAAACAGCTTTCAACTCTTCCTCTTTTTGAGAGAGTGAAATGCCCATATACTCTTCAGACATGATTGAGCAAAATGTGATTATACTCTTGCTCTTGAGTACGTTTAGATGCTTGGACACACCACGAGTGATTAACGCTACCTAATAACCACACATATATGCAGTAAAGCGTTCTGCAATTGTTTGTTCAGATGTTCGAGGTGATTCACAAAAAAAAAATGCTGTTTCCAGCGCGCACCAGTGAATTTCAGCACACTGGAAGGCACTCAGAACTCTTAATATCCACGTTTATATCCTTGGATCGATCTGTGTAGTGAAATAGGGAAATACTATATAATTCAACCTGTCACTATCGAAACTCAACGCAAACGGCTATGACATTCTCCTTGTATTATTCATATTTTTCGCTACGATCATCACACATGGTCGATGGTGCCGTAAGCCTAACGCATGGTGTGACTACAGTATTGTGACTTTAGTCGTAGAACGTGAACAAGACCATGAATCGATTTTCTTGCGCAGAACATCAAATAAACGTTTTGTTCACTCGCTCTACACGCATGACTAGCGTCTTCCGACGACATTTGGAGATTAACATGCCGATACCGGGCCACTTTAATTTAGCTGAGTTATAGAGTAGATGATGCACACGCGTGAAAACTGTTGGTTTGATTCCTTCGTAATTTAATGGCCTTATCGTTTGGCATCGTGGTATAGAAAAGTGGCACAACATTCAAACATTGGTGCCACAGCCCAAGGTCACGGCGCCAATCTGCCTCCCGTAAAATACTGTAACATGGTCGTTCGCAGAGTATACCTTTATATATGCACTCACAATACACTTGACAGTGACTCGATGGCACTCAGTGTTGGTCAAGAAGGTGTCAGCTATTCTAACGCGTTCGCTTGAAAGCGGAATATTCCTACAGCTAGTTTATTCCGCCTGATGAGGCGGAATTGATTATCTGTAAGATGCTCTGACTAATACATTAAGTAAAATAGAATATTTTTATTAGATGCTCTAATGACCTGTGGTGTAATCGTGACAGCACCTGACTTCAGTACCAGAGGCTCTAAAGTTTAAATTCAGCCGTCGGAACATGTTTAACATAATAATGCTAGCCATTTTATGGCTATATCCCACGAAAATCATCTATTTATAATGTAGTACGTTTTGATACGAAGGCTCAACAACGTTAAACATACTTAATATTGGCACAAACCCGTACCTTCCCAGGAGTTTCGAGGCCCAAGCACTCGAACTTCTGATCATACACATCAGACTCTGGAGCTTTGCGGACACGCAGCGCCACCTGCCGACGCTGTTTTGGGTAGTGCAAATCCCGACACCATTGTACAGTTTGCTGCACTACCAGATGCAACTATAGCGTAAGAAACAATGATTGAGCTAAATATCAGACGTATTTGCGCATTGAACACTTGGAAAAAGAGTTACGAATTTCTCTCTGATTTTCGGACGCGTCACTGAACCGCCCTAAAGTGTCGGTCGGTTCACTCGCCAGAACAACTGAGAAAACAAGATCAGACGCAACGGCTCCATGCTCTACGAAAAATACCCCAGTGGACGCTACTGTTGAGTTTTGAAGGGCAACGGACCAAATGACTTCAGTTTTACTGATTTCCGCAGCTTTCGCCAAGCAGAACGGTGAGGGGGCTGGATACGGGCAGTTGCGAACGTGTTGGGCAAGTGAATTACTCCCATTCTTCACAGCCGTTCGCATGAGAATGTCTGACAATATAGGTCTCTTGTTAATGTTTTGAGTAGCTTTGACGGAAAACTGAGGTAACTTTGATTAGGAAGCTTAACAGAGCCTCTGACTGTAGTGCGCGCCTTGCAGCAGTAAACTGGTGATTCGCGCGATAAACATCGCACAGGCCACGACCACCGATATACTGAAGTGGCAGAGCATAACGCACGTATACGGCTTTGAAGGATCAAAGTTCTGGCTTTAACTGCACAAACATGAACACGTACGTCATACAGGTAAATCTCAAGGTGATCGGGACCACAATCACTTTTTCTCTTGCCATTGGTCTCCGCGATTGGCGGAGCTATCTCAAAGGACTCGGTTTTGCCTTTCATAATACACCGAGAAAGTGGACACGGATGTATCCCCGTTTACAGTGTATCCCAACGGATGACAACAGTCAACAGAGCATTCTGGCATGCGAAATAAAAGTGTTCAACGCACAGGAACCGAGAGATCGATAGAAAATGGAACTGCAAAGGCCAAAATTGCGGACTATTTGTGCCGAATAAAGCGAGCTTCCTATACCACTGGTCGTGAAATGAATTGCTCGTGTATGCAATCAATCGCTTTGTAATCTTGTGTATGCCCACGTTTAACGCATTTAGGCGTAACAAACGCACGTGGGAGTGTTTGCCTCAAACTCGATGTCATTCGATGCTCGCTTACACTTAAATTGCTATAGTTAAAGTACGCCGAAATAACTGAAACATCTTTCACATTGTACCCGATGTTCGTTTTAATGAGCTTCCTACTTTTCTGATGCGAGGCTAGATTGCAGGAAGGAGCTTGCCAGGTTCTTGATTTTCAGGAAACCACGCCTCAAGACCAGCGAAAGAGGAGGGCCTATGCACGTTGGCTTGCGGACGGCTCGCTTTGCACTACCCATTTATGGCGGGTGTGTTGATGGGGGCGCTGGTGGCGGCGTTTTTCATAGCGCCACCTGGGCAGAGTATGACTTCTATATGCAAATATAAGTAGAAAGAAAATGGAAAATTTCGCCTGTGGTAACGCTCAAACTTACGATTTCACGCTCGGCTTCCATGTGCTTGTCGGTGCAAATGTAGTGCTTTCAAAATATTGTGCGACTAAATCTAACCACACGAGTGCCCTCGCATTTCAATCCTATTGAAGTACGACCTTCATGACAGGGAATCAAACCAACATTATGGATCTTCGTAGCGCAAGGTTTTAGCCCCTATAAGCTACCAGGCGCCATGCGTTCCTCAAGCTTAGACTATTTAGTCCAAATAACGATGGGTGTAAAATGATAACTATAGCAGTCTTATATAATAATATGGACAGAAATAGCTGATCCAGCCACCTTTAACGCTGATTGCCAATTAGAAGTTTCCCAAAGATAATCGTAACTCAAGAAGCGGGAATGCGCCTTCACATTGGATTTAATATTTGCTTTTGTACCATCTGACGTAATGCATGTTCATTCCTAAAGGAAGAAATCGACAGCATTAAAAAGGTTGTAAATATGTTTACGTAACTTGTGTAGTTCTAATGATATCTTGAAACTCGGGCACATGCAGGTCAACTTTAGTTCTTTCCCGCTTGCCTCGTTGTCACCCCGGAGTTGTGAATTAATTACTGCCAATTGGCCGAACTTTCAGTACTTCCTTGCATTGCCTTTTCTTTTCCTTTTTTAATGTCTTTTGCTAGGCAGGGCTCAACTACACGTTGGATTAGTATCGCCACCACTCCCAAATCACTCGCTGCTAATAAATTCAGATTAGTAGCTGTTTTATTTTTGTTCGTTACCTCTACGTTAGCATCGTATCTCAAAGTTCAATGCTAACGTGATAGCGTCGAAAAGCTCGTTTCACAGAACTTCTGGTGTCGGTGTCATTGGTTGTGAGTGAAAAATCATCTCTTGTCCGGGACAAAAAAACATTGAAAAAGATGTACAAATAGAATAAGTAATAAAAGTTTTCGGTGCGATTGAGGTTCAAACCCAGGCTATCTGCGTAATATTCCGGTGTTCTACGACAAAGCCGCACTGTTTCTTGAAAATGCTTCGGAAAAGAACATTACATGAATGCTATGCAGCGGAGGGGCTCGTTTTAGCGCATGTAATATTGCAAGGCACAAGCGTATACATTCCCACAAGGCATCAAAGCGTGTGAATTGCGCAACGAGTTGATCTTTTGAAAGCCCACTCATTTCGAGGTGGTTAGGCTTATTTAATCATTATCAAGAGCAAGAACTTCAACAAAGCGAACAGCCTTGTAGGTTCGCCTTTTGCTTTACGGACGCATAGTGGGCTTTTCGCTGATTAGCAAAAATGAATAATTATGGCGTAGTGGACACTTGGCAACTGAACTTGCAGTAGAAGCGTCCTAAGATACTTTAAAACGGCTAATGTTACGCTCACAGTACCCTTCTTTGTGGCATGTTTGAGGAATGCATCAAGAACAGAAGCTAGGCTAGGTATTCAGAAGGCGACGTGCACGAGGCCTGATTAGGCCCTCGCTTATAACTAATGCAGGGTGTTTCCTCCAGCATCCTCCAACTATTTTGTTGGCGACTACGAGTTAGAATTCAGCTACTTTTACCTTGAGGGCGTCTAGGTTGACCTAGGCTCAATTTGTGTTTTCTGTTTTCAAAGTGACAATGCGTCCTCGACATCACTAACCCTATATGACCAGTGCCTTCACCCTGCCAAGTGCTCATAAGAGCATGTGCTGTATGGTCGGTACAGTGTGTCTCTGCGATTGAATGAAAATGGAGCAAAGGCCTTTAGTCAGGCTTTCAGCCTTTTGCCTTCACTCCATTTTCTGTACTGGCACAGAAAGAAAGAAAGAAAGAAAGAAAGAAAGAAAGAAAGAAAGAAAGAAAGAAAGAAAGAAAGAAAGAAAGAAAGAAAGAAAGAAAGAAAGAAAGAAAGAAAGAAAGAAAGTGTTCATTATTCGAAGTCAGTTCCCTTCCGCAAGTTCTACAGCTTTTCACTCATACTATTATTACAGCTAATGCTGTAGCTGCCGAATACCCGCTTCTAGGCTTCCACCTTTTCCGTCTCTTTTGCAAAAAGGGAACGCCACAAATACTGTACACTGAGCTCGCAGCTTCCTCATTGCTAGTTTGATAACTTATTGCAACGGTTACATTCATTCCTCCTCATTATGGAATGTTTCATAACAGGCTTCTACAACTGATGTTAATCTATACGTCCTATTAATTTTCACTATGACAACTTCTTCAAATTTCATTAATACTGCAGAAGTAAGCAGATATGTCCACAATGTTTTATGTACAAGATGTTTCTTCTATTTGGAACACACCCATAATACAAGAGATGACCATCAATCCACATTCACGAGCCATTATATTATTCATATAAAAGCACTGTTATTACATGTAACACCTAATGAAAAGCATCAGAGGTAACGGGAAGCATTACGAGGGTTCATTCGTGAACAAGTAGCTGCTGAAATTTGTACTTCTTTACGTCATTGATGAAATTCATGCTCACTTCCGCGGCCATTGGAGTGGTGATAGCGGTATACCGAATAAATAACCAGCAGCCTGGCACAATAAGTAGTGCAACACACGCGGTACCCGAAGGTCGTGACGTGAATTCCCCCGGATGGTAAGCTGAATTTTGTGAACTGCTTTCATTACCTCACGATTGGGCGTTTGTTTGCACCAAATAAAATGAAAGTAACCTTATTTACGTGTTTCTGGCCTTCGTGCACCGTTGGCTTTGTATGACTGGCAATAACTAAAGAAATAGCGCCCCTCTATCTTCCTTCTTGCTGGCTGTCATCTCTCTTTCTGTCTCTCTGAATATATATATATATATATATATATATATATATATATATATATATATATATATATATATATATATATATATATATATATATATATATATATATATATATATATGGGGGAAAGGGGGAGCTTATAACGTGCTTTAGAGGGCCGTGAATTCACTTTTTCACGTATACGCTTCGCTGGCCTCGAGATGCTAAACGAAATTCTTTTTTTCTTTTTGTTCTTTCTTGCAGTACCTGCGCCTTCGATACGGCAACAAAGTGGGCCTAGGTGCTTGCCTCATCTATTTATTTCTCAGCGTAAGTACACTAAACAGGAAACCAATGGAACGTGTAAGCTCCATGCCTGAGCGCAACGCTTCGATCGGATGTCTGCGAATGGCCGTTCTCTAACGGCTGCAATCAAGAAGCGACAGCCAAGCAGCTTATGGCTAGGTTCCGGCACATTGCGTCCGCGAGCAAACTAAGCGTAGAAGAACAATTACAAGTGTAGCGATACTTGGTAGTGGCACTTCCCACCAATCATGGTGCCCTTTTGTCTCGTGACGTAGAGATCCGTGCTATCTCTGAAATCTTCATCTGTCCTTTGAACTGGCTATAGGACGAACTCAGGTATCTCGCTTAAAGGAAGTACAAGGGAAATCGGAGCACTGCGATGAGGCAAAGAGGCAGAATGGGCGCGAAAACTATATGAAGTCGCAGCCACTGGATTTGCTGGCTTGTACCTTCACAGTAATGAGAGGGCTATGTACTTTTGTCATAGCAACAACAGCTGTTGCTATACGACAGTGCGTTTCCTCATACAATGATGGGCCTCGCTAAAAACGAGCAGTCTGCGTCTAGTAAAACTTGTCACAGAATAGAACTCGGCCTAGCTAAGCGAAAATTCTGTTTATCTGTTCTTTTTACAGCGTACGTTTTATCCTTCACAAGTCACAGCACGTGCCATTCTGCTTAAATAGCATTTCAACAAAGCACCAGACGTTGACCTTCATAGGAATGTCAACTGTCTGGCTCATAAGGTCAATCAGTACACAGGAGGCATTATGTGTATTGCCTAATTGGACTTTATTATTCATGACGTAAAGCAAAATGAAGGAAAGTGCCGGCAATAAAACAAACAAAAATTTATCGCTCCATCATAAGAATCAGTATACCATGAAAGTGAATCGTATCTTCACAGAAGTCATTGACTGATTATTGTAAATTGTTGTATGATTGCTTGCAGAATGCCTATTCGGGTTTGACAGTTTAGTACCGTTTGACATGGATGCAATCCCATCGTAGCCTGGTAGCGCAACTCCATCCCGACGAATATCATCCACGGCCCCGCCGTGGTGGTCTAGTGTCCAAGGTACTCGGCTGCTGAACCACAGGTCGCGGGTTTAAATCCCGGTGGCGGCGGCTGCATTTCCGATCGAGTCGGAAATGTTGTAGGCCCGTGTGCACAGTTTGGGTGCACGTTAAAGAACCCCAGGTGGTCGAAATTTTCGGAGCCCTTCACTACGGCGTCTTTCATATTCATATAGTAGTTTTGGGACGTTAAAACCCACATATTAATCAATCAATCATATCATCCACGATCTTGACTTAATCCTGGTGATAGCCTAAGTAGTTCATATATATCCGGACACATTCCCCGCTGAATTACCCGCAAAAATGGCATCAGCGAGCAAGTAACAAAGGCTTGTCCTCTGTATGCACTGATTCAAAGTGTCATCTGTCGAGACAAAAGCCAAGGCGGCCATTTCACGGCAGGGTTGTGGGAAGAAATGTTTTTCGAGGGTGGGGGAACCTTGCACTGGTAATTTTTTGCTGTGAATGTCATGACGAAAGAAAAATCCGAGTACGCCACTGCTTCGCAGTAATTAGGTAACCTGCTCTTCTACTCATACATACACTAACACACAGCGCTACTGGAAGGTGAAAGGCAAAGCTCATAGCTTGAGCCGTGAGCTCGGCAAGGCGTTCCGCTTACTGCTGTCATTTTATTTGCTTTACTGACAAACTCACTACCCGACATTCACCCGCCGGCATCATTTCCTTTCTGTACCACTTATTTAAGCAGTTTGATTAGCCAGTGCTATTGCAGTCTAAGCTGTAGGTGGCAGGATAACACCGTTGGTGCAACCGGAAGCTGCACAATTCTGTCGACGAGTCGTCACGTAAGCACAACGCGAAAGGCAAAGCACATACTGCGCTGTCACAAAACAGAATCATCGCGTGCAACGCATTGCACCGACCGTGCAGTTTCCCGTTTCCTACAATAATGCTATGAAAGCCGCCATTCCACTGAAAATGCCGACGCAATGTTTGTCGGGATTAATTAGTGTCATCATGAAGTACTTTACTGCTTCTCTAGTTGTCGGAAATTCCAGAGAGGCTTCACCGAGACGATCAATTGGAGGCAGCCGATCACCTACGCGACCAAATAAAAAGCTCCGCTCACATATTCAGCTGTGGTCGCATAAAGCAACCATTTCTGGTAGCTGGCTGACGATGTGACTACACAGTTGCCGCTGATTTGTGCAGCCTTGCGTTCATTGACATTTGAAAAGAATTGCTGCAGACTTCTAAAGTTGTATCCGACTATAAGCGCTAGTAAACCCTCGTGGGTATGCGTCGGCAGCCCACTGGTATGTGTTATGTGATATGTGTCATGTTGATGTAGTAGATTGAGATATACAGGCAATAATCATAATAAAAAAACGCTGGTTGCAAACTGGATAGAGCACCGGACACTGGTCTTCGCGGATTCAGAGTTCGTAGGTTGGAATTCCAGGCAATCGAAATACACGAAGCATGTTTTCTTTGTAATATGTCTATATTTCTTTGAAGTCACTTTCGTGATGAAAATGATGTTACTGAATTTTGGTGAACTAAGACTCAAACACTTCCGTGTTAAAATAACTGTTCAGTAAGGAAATCCTACCCATAACCCAGGCACCTACTGCTCTGCAAGCAGAGCTGAGGTGGTGGCTCTTCCCCCCTCAATTTTATTAGGTATTATTGTGCTGTAATACTGAGAATGCAGCCAACGCCTTTCGTAACCATGGTGGTCAAAATGAAACATCATTTCTTGCTAGCGGACGCCACGTAGCTTATCGCCATTTTCACAAGATAACAGCTCATAAAATATCACAAGGTCCTTTTTGCATACCAATTATGCACCTCAAATGATTATGCACAGCCTCCGTGCATAACCATTTGTCGCCGTGTCGCCTTTAACCAAGCGACAGTATCATACGATGACATCATCATGTGAGATCATGTCGTGACATCATTATGGCGTCAGAACTAATTCTGGTTATCTCTCATGTCATTGACGGTGTCATATTACGTTGAAGACATATGACATTTGGTACACCGCCTGCTCAGACAGTTACTTTATCACGTGACTTTTAATCGACTTTTGTTACATAGCTTTATTTTTTCATCGCTCGTGTTGATGCCGATTTCGCCGACAATGCCTCGCGATTTTTGAGGTCCCAGAAAGTCTCGAAAACTTCTTGACTGAGGCATGTCAGACGCTCGCTAAGTTAATAAATCCACGAATTGCACGTTTGAGTGCCATAATTACTACACTCGGGCTAAAAACTACAGATAATGTCCCCAGTGATTTCCTTGGCCTCAATTACTGTACGTTTCATTAAGGTCTATCCAGTTAACGAGGTTATCGCGTTATTAAAGGTGTCGGACCCCAGGCCTTTCAGTCTGTGGAAGATCTTAGTTCCATGGCTAACCCACTCATTATAACAGCGGGCACTACCCGCAACAAACAAGTTTCCAGAGGCCAGTGATATTTCTTGGAAATCATTGAAATACCTGCATATTTAGTACTTATAGACAGCTAAATTTATGTACAGTGGACGGCCACTGCGTTAAAGAAAACATTCAATTTCTCAGAAATCTGCGACTGTATTTGGTGGAATTGCACATCAAGTGTTGTTAGTACGTTCTACAATATGACCGAAGTCTAAATTCAAGGCTCTTTTCTTAATAAGCGGTAATATTCATCTTTTTATGATGTCTCCTGATCCCGAAACTTTTAAACTTACTGTACATTCGTAGACCTATAACTATGTCACAACATACGTCACTTTATGTGCCAATTTGTAGTGACTGGACTTTCTGTCAGTCTAGTGTTATGTGACTGATCTGCATTTTAACTCGTCTTGAGGTAATGCTACGGAAATCCGCTTAGTGCTTGTGGGGTACTTATATGACTTAACAAGGATATGCTGGTCGGGATAAGGTGCTACTTAATGTGCCTTTTTCCATGGCAGTAATCTTTACTAATCCCTCTTTTTTCTTAACAGAAGCAGCCAGTGCTATATAAAAGCACCGTTTTTAAAACATCACATTAAAAAAGAGTGTGACACTTTGATCTCTTCCGAGTTCATTAACTTCATAATGAGGGTGTACTTCTGGGAGATTTGAATCATTTCGGCAGCATATTAGGGTTTATATGTCACCTGCTAGATCGCAAAAGTCATGTGCTACGCGACTGAATGGCGGAACGTCTATTTGCAGTAACATTTTTTTGACCTCTTCAATACACTATTCCCTTCGTTTCGCAATTACTACACTTTTTTTAAAATTATGAACTACGCCTCGCCTGCATCCCCGGGCTTCTCTCTTTGTGCGTTACAGTAGACAGTAGACCACAGAGATGATTTAAACTCCAACCAGAAGTTTTTCAAGAAACTCGAGGTTGGAACAATAAACTTCTCAGAAATCTGCGGCTGTATGTGGTAGAACTGCACATCAAGTGTTCTTAGCGCGTTCTAGAACATGACCGATAAAATTAGGCTGAAATAAATTGAGATCCTTAACAAATTATTATTACAAAGGAAAAAGAACTTGACCACAGAGTAGAACTAGGCACTTCGGGAACTCCGACGGGATCGAAGCATTGTCATCTTGCCCGCCGAGAAGGGCAATTCGATGGTGGTGTTGGAGAGCGGGGACTACGATCGGAAGATTTCAGCTCTTTCAGAAGGGGACGCATACACGTAGCTAAAAAAGGAACCAGCGAAGCAAACCTAGACACAGCTAAACAAGCTACTCGCGCAAACTTTCAAGCATGACCTAAATATCCGAACACTTTACCTGCGAATAATCTGCCGTAACGAATCCGCAGCAAGTTTTTATGGACTACCAAAAATTCACAAGCCTCACATCCTCCTCCGACCGATTGTAGACTTCACTTCCTCTCCATGCCGAGCCCTTTCGAATTTTCTACACTGAATCTTCGCCCCCCTAACCTGGAAGACAACAGCTCATGTCCGTGACTCCAGCCACTTCGTGTGGCTAGCGTCAGATGTGAGCATCGACGATGAGGAGAGCCTGGTCTCGTTTGACATGATTTCATTGTTCACCAATGTACCAGTGCCCTTAGCTGTATCCTTTACCCATGCTGCACTTGAAGGGGACGCAAGCCTGAGTGAAAAGGCTCCTTTGGCCGTTGACGAGCTCTGCCGTCTACTAGAATTCTGTCTGTCTAGTACGTACTTCTCCTACAAAGGAACTATTTTCAGGCAGAACAGTCGAACCACGATGGGAGCTTCCATCTCCGTCATGACGGCAAACCTGATCATGGAGTACATAGAAGAGAAAGCACTCAGCTCCTTCTCGCTGTGACCCAAGCTTTTTCTTCGTTATATGAACGATTGCTTTTGCGTCATTAAGACGTCTGAAGTTGAAATCTTCAGACAGCATCTGAATTCCGTGCACCCAGCTATACAATTCACGGCCGAGTGTGAAAGCGACCACTGCCTGCCCTTCCTCGACGTCCAGTTGGCAAGAAAGCGCAATGGCCTGGAGTTCTCCGTTCACATGGAGCCAAAGCACACCAGTCGCTACATTCATTTTGATTCTTCACAGCCCGCCAGACACAAGGCCTTGGTTGAGACCCCGCTACTCCAGAGAGCTAGGAACTTATGCTCCAATGATACAGAGCAAAAAAAAGGAAGGGGGCCCGCATAATTGTGGACCTCATAAAAAACGGATACCCAAAAAAACTTGATTTGAGCCACCACCCACCGCGCAGACCAACAGGGGATACGAAAACCCCAATCAGCATTAATTGGCAGCCCTCTAAAACGCGTACCGGTCCTAAACGTTCTAGAAACCAGTGAGATGTTGGCACGGCTCTTCAAAAAAGAAGGGGTTCGCATCGCGCAGGTGCCTTCGTGTACGCTGGGCCGCCTTCTCTCTCACCCGAAAGACCGGCCAACAATAGACAGGACCCGCCAGTGTCGTTTACAAAATCCCGTGCACCAAGTGCCTTTCTTCGTATATAGGCGAGAGGAAAGACCTACCGGGTCGACTCAAGCGACACGCCAACGACGTGCGGAAGCTCTACAAAGAGCGCAGCGCAGTCGCCGAGCAAGCTGACAGGTTGGACCACCGGATAAATTTCGAAGCAACGACCATCCTTGAAAGAGAGACGAACTGGAGGAGAAGGTTAGTACTCGAGTCGTGGCACATACATCGGACAGCCCAAATCATCAACTGCTCTCTCGGAGCCCTTCCCCCAGTGCATACACATGGACTGCGCTCCACGGCAAAACAAGAGAGAGAGGGGGGTCATTATCCGCCCCACGAGTGCTTTGAAGACGCCGCTGCTACGTAGTCCTAAAGTCTCCCATGAGGAAGGAACCAAGTTGGTTCTAAAACGTCGGGTTTCTTCGAAAACTTTTGGTTGGAGTTTAAATCATCTCCCAGTTTTCATACCCAACCAGACTGACTTCTGTCAATTCTTTACACCCACAGTAGGCTGTGTTTGACGAAGGAGCCCTTCAATTCATTAATCTGAGTTCATTCGACTGTCCAGCTTGCCTTTTCCAATTACCAGTCTATCTATTGTTGAGGTCGTCTTGCCTCAGACAGCTTTCACCTATGGATAGAGCTGTTGTTTTTAGTTAAACCTGTGTCTGAAAAAACTGTGTTTGTCAAGTTGCTCTCTATTCCCGCAGGGAATAGAAAGCAACTCTAGCACTGGTCTCTATCTTTTCTCTATGTCATAGTTCTGTTCTCGCGCTATAACTATCGTCTCACAGGGAAGCTCAAAACGCCAAACAAATGCCTATACAGTGGGCACTCTAGGCTAGCCGGTGGCTGAAGATAATGCTATAGCAGGTATAGCTGGCACTAGCTTAATGAATCATTTTCTCTCCAGTGATCACTCACAACTAAAGACTACGCAGAACCATGTTGTTTGACTGTAATTATGCGTAGCTTGCAGTGTGTGTTTGCTAGAAAAATAAGTAGGTGCATTGAGTGCAAGATGACGTTTTGATTATATGAAGTGTTCCCTTTCCTTCATGAAAACAGTGGTTCTAACGTCTGTTATCCCTCTTTCCAAGACCGTTCGAAGGCGAAAGCCCAGTGATACGGAAATTTTACCATGCTCTTTTTATTGACGCTCACGAAGTTAGTAAGCTTGTTCTAATTAACTGAGTACTAACATTTGTTTTCATTCGGAATATAATTAACTACACTAATGAAATCACTACCTCTTTATTTCATTTTGTCGTCTTCATATAAATGCACCGTCATACTCTGACTCACTTTCGTAAGGCTTTCGCTCCCCTATACGTCAGTAAGCTCAGTAACGCGAATGATTTTTTTTTGTTCATACTCTGCAAGCAGCCAGAGACGCTGAAGCTTTCCATGATGCCAAAGAAATGTTCTTTATCACCTTGATTGCAGGCTTTCGGAAACACCCATAGTCACGTAAACTTCACGAAGCCGGAATGAATGTGCAGCTCACGTGCATCAATCCACTATAGACGATGCATCGGTGGTCATGCAAATTTAGGCAAAGTCACGCGAGCACCACCACACGAATTCTGTGAATATGAAGTGGTGTATCGGCTATTTAAGCAAATCACAAAGTCTAAGGTAAGAACAATTGAAAGACATGTTAATTTTTATTTAGTCGGAAGTTTATTGGTTGTGAGTGTCCGTGGACTGCTCGTTCAGGGCACCGCTGGCTAATAGTGGCTCGTCAGGCTTTCATGGTCCAAGGAATCGAGCCGGCTTCCCAGGACCTGTTCGGAGAGCTTCGCCTCTCACGACACACGCAGTGTGTTTGTCTTTATAAGCGATTAGTTCACCTCACTTGACATGAGAGGCACTAGTACGTGCGTGTCAGTGTTGATGTCCCCCCACATTAGGGGCTTTCCTCTCAGTATTTTATGGGGCGTATCTTGGAGTTTTGTTGTTCCTTAATGGTGTGCCTCAACCTGGTCAGCGTAAAGACAATATCTTTATATTGATTATCTTTGTCATGATCATCATGATTATTATCATCACCACCACCACCATCATCATCATCATCATCATCCTCATCATCTCCAGCTTGCTGTTACTCAATGACTGATTGTGGCGTCAGTAGGCACTTCAGATGGAAGCACCACTGTTTGTGTTCTCTCCGTTCCTTCTTTGTATTTTTTAGCCTTCTTTCTCCGCGTACGACAGCATACCTGGCGCACGCCTGCGTGGCTTCCCAGTTTTCCCTGCTCCTCCCATGTAGCTAAATCAGTTTATTGGTGTGGCATCATCTGCTATGTTGTATTTAGCGTGGAAAAGGCAAGACACGCAGAAAAGATAACATCCCAAGACACACAGAGTCATCGATGTTTTTTGCATGTTTTAGTTTTTCCATGAGGACGTCTTTGTATTTGCGACGCTACAACAAATTAAAAGGTTCCTTTATTACACCTCCTTCTATTTGTAAGTTGAACGTCAATGCGTATATTGCGCAGTAAATATTAAAGGGGATCTTTCGTACTTGTTCATGTAACCATCGAATAGCTTCCTTAAAAGAGTAATGCCTCATGAATCGATTGCCACAAAAAATATAAATGTCATCAAGTACGAGCAGACTTTTAGAGATTTGTCACACGCTTTGATTGCACTTCTCTCGTTCCAACGAGTGCACTGGAAGCCGTATGTCGGTAAAAATGCGGACCTCGAGTGGACTTCCTTAAGAAATAGAGTTTGTGCTTAGGGCTCAGTCGAACTCAGGTTCATCAAATTTTATTTCAACTGGACTCACTTGGACTGAGTTTCATGAAAAGTTTTTTTCAAAACTTTTCAGAACATCCTCATAAAGTTCTCGACTGACCTAACTCACTCCGACTTATGGCGTATTCGGTTGGACGTTTTCGAGTGCTCTCGAGCGCTCTGAAAAGTGGCTTCGCCTCTGGTTGGTAGAATTCGAACGCTCGGACTACCTTCGGTTGGTTCTTTAAGAGCGTCAGCCTCTGACTCAGAGTGCTCCCGACTGCTCTGACTTCAAAGTGAGAGCGTGGTGCGATCTGACTGGGTGGACGAATCACGTGGCACAAGCCAGTCAATCACGTTACTGCTGGCAGGTGAACGAGGTGAGGAGCGCGAGCGTGAATTTCGGAAGGGGGAATCACCGGGCGCGTAATACATCGTACACGTGTGTTGTTAATGGCGTTTTCGCGCGTGTGTGGGGCGAATTCACATCTACGAAGCCATGAATGCACCATGTAAATGATGAGACTGTCATTACAGCAGCTCGCATACAGCATCGTGATTTGCTTTGAAGATAGCAGTTGAAACGAGAATGATCGTCAGATTTTGCGCTGAGCTCAGAAAGCTTTCACTAGATCCAGACATGTCAGAACAAGCGAGAGAGAAAGAATATAACAAAGGTCAGACATGTCACAGATGTCCACTGAAGTGATCGGCGCCATTTGCTGACAATGTTGACGCGGCGCAGCTATGTTTACCCAGCAGCTTCTCACGCTGGATGCACGGTGGCGCCACAGGCACGCTGCCCTGGGCGCTCTGAAATTGCTGGCATATTCGGTTGGAACGCTGCTTCTCGCAGTCCGATTGCGACTTGCCTCTGCATCTGTCAACTTTGAGGTAGAGGACCAGAGCGCCCAACCGAAGACGCCATTAATCCCACCAAATTTTTACCCACTCGGTCTCACTCAGACTCTAAATGCATGGTTCGATCTCGGTCCGAGTGAGTCAATTCATGAGTGAGTTTTCCGACCTATGCTGCAAACTAAGCAGGGAGGGTTGGCGCTAGCAAAAGAGGTTGCGTCATGCACGCGTAATGACAATGAACACACTTTTTCCCCCTTCAAACACGTGACTACCTTTCACTGTTATCACTGGCTTACTTTCACTGAGCACTGAGATCTACCAAATGGTATATGGTGTATATAAATGGCTTGCCGTTAAGAGCTCCCGCTACATGTGTGCTGTGACATTGTGGTTAGCGCCACACGCCTTTGTTCGAGAAGTCACTCGTTCGACGCCCTATGGCGGTACTATTAAAAGTAGTTTTTTTTCTTTACAAACAGTTGTATATATTTCGTAACGCCATATTAGTGACGGCAATACGTCCACGGAGCCGTGGTGGACCCCGGCATAGAGCACTTTTCTGTTAAACCACAAAAACATGCAAGCATATTCCAATTTCTCGCGAAAGCGAAAAAAATAAAACACATATGACTAAACTGACACATTTTTGATAGAGTAGCGTCTTCAAATTAATGAAAAAATGTTTCGTATTATTTAGTCAACGCCGTAATGTAGTATAAATTATTTGGCGTGACACAGTTTCACTCGTGTGCCTAAAGTTTGAAGCGCCCTCTAGGCAACCACAATTTTTTTTTTGCGAGATATAACACCTCAATAACGGCTTCTCAACTTCAGATATAGCTGCACGATTTTTTCGCAGCATGATCGGAGATGGTCTAAAATTGACCGGGTACACCGGATATGGACTGACCCATATAATATTGCGTGGCGTCGGGGAGCTCGGCCACAACCGCGTGTACTTTCTTCAACGCTGTACGGTGACCACATCGGTACGCCACTTTCGGGGGCACTTCCGCCGGATCTCTGCATTACCGGCGAGATGGCGTGAGAGGCACGCTTTTGAGGTCGGCGCTTCACTCTTTGAGATGCGCGCGCTTGTTTAACGCGTACGTTCCCTTACAGGGCTGCTCTGCTTCGTCCTTCGGACGGTGATGAATGCGCAAAATCATGCAATACCACGTCGCCGGCTCCTTTTGTCGGGAAATTGCCGTTGGCCAAGCTCTTCTCAGCAACTGAGAGCAACATTCCGAAGCGGCGCCAACACAGCGGCAAATTCTTCAGGGTCGTCGGCTCACCTCGCTTAAAACCCTTTAAACACGCCGGACCGACGGACTCCTCAGACAGAGATATGTGCAGGCTCTGCGGCTTCGCTTTCCTTGGCGCCTTCAAGTCTTTTTTTCCCACACACTGTGACCTGCAAGGCAGCGATGCCTCCTCAATAGAAGTTTTTAGCAAGCTACGAAAACACGTTACGGAAACGCGGCAATACGAAACCGGCTGACCAGTGCGCATGCGCGACCATTGTACGCGCATACGAAAAGGAACCGTGTCGCATTTCCGTAACGTGCTTTCGTACCATGCTCAAAACCTCTAATGAGTCATCTCTGCGCCTGAGGCTTCCCGTCATCGCACCATGCTAGTTGAGTCGTGTATTGTGTGTGTTGCTCCCTCGCCGTGTGACGAACTGGGCAAGCCTCTTCTCCCTGTCCTAGGTTGCGAAAGAGGCGGTGTTTGACTTTCCCTCTTCGGGGGTGGAGATTAAGACGACAATCTAATTCGACTGTCTGAGCCTCAATTGTTCTTTCATGCAGGGAATATTGGGAACACCAGAGCATAAAACGCGAGGGCAGAGACGCTCCAGAAGGGTGCTTCATTCATTCAAGTAGTACGATCATGTAAATGCTTGTGAATAAACGTTCTTATTACCAGCTTCGGCTCCTCTACTCGTCCTGTCCTGAGACGCGGATGGCTCCGGTCCGGACCACGCTACCCGAAGTCGAGACAGTGGTGGCAATGGTGGGATGCCCTAACTCCCGCTTCGCGAAACAGGGCATGGTCGCCCATGCGCGAGCGTTTATCTCATGGTGGCGGTGGTTTGTAGGGCTGGCACTTCCATTGCAATGTTTACGTTGGAGTTACAGAGCGCACGAAGGGCACTTCGCTTGCTGCAGTGGCCCTGTTTGCGAAAGGAGTGCACCATTCAAATACAACGAAGTATAATACAGTGACAGCTGTTTGCTCACGCTCATCACTTGTATGCCTGTACGCAGTACGTTTTGTGAATCATTTTTTGTGTTTGAACAGCATGCGTAAAGTGTGGAGCTAGAACGTTGTTAGTTCGCGCTTAACCTGTTTGTTCTTTTTGTGCGTTTTTTCTGCTTGATTAGCGCGCTGCACGTTTCGAGCTGCTTGCCATTCTTCATCTGACATTGCAATTTGTTGCTGTCGCAATCATCGCTTCACCCTTGCGGCGAAACTGTGACTTTTTTTTTACACTTTCAATTTATCTGGCTGCTTTAAAAAAAATAAAATTAGATTTATGGTCACACCTATTTGCCGAATTTCATAGTTGGGCTCGTAGAAATTGCAACTGTGGGGCGCATTTACAGATGCAGGAAAGAAAGAGGAGCTAGTTTGGATTTCCAGCATGCCATAGGCTTAGATATTGTTTATTCCTCTGCTTTAACAACCACATTTTCTTTCGCAGCAAACCATTGGCGCAGTGGCCCTATTCTCGGCATCCGTTGCGGCCGCCACAGGTAAGAAACAAATCAGTCGACATTACAGCAAAATAGCTTCGGTAGAGAGTAGTGCGATCTGGTTGAAGACGTAAGGCAGAAAACAGAACACAAGAAAAGAGGTACATTTAATGTATTCTGCCAGTTCGCTGCATTTTCGTTGCGTGTACAGTGTCAGAATTTAGGGTCATAAATGTATTTTTTTTGCTCACTACTTGCATGAGCATTACAACAGTGCAAGGTTCTTAAGCAAAATAAATAGGGCGAGTTCCATCTCGTCTTCCCCTCTCTATTTACAAATAAATGTTTCACGAATGGTTCTCAAAACTTCATCATTCAGTTAATTTTGATTACATTTAGCGCATTTCAGGGGCAAGGTTGAATTGTAACATATTCTTCAGCAAAACATTGACTTCTTGCTCCATACTTTTCTTCCCCCGAAAAAAATTTTGGAAATATAGGTAACTATCAAAATACCACACGTGTGACCGTCCCAAATACTTATCGATCCCGCTCTTCTAGCAAAAGGAATGTTTACCCCAATTTCATAACGCCTCAATTGTAGCCTACTAAGGCCTCTCACGTTACCCTCATCTTTGATAAGGGCACCAGTTGTAACTGCTGCATGAGCTCTTTCTTCCACTGAACAACTCGTGTACGTCAAAAAAAGAAAGAAAATGTGAAAAAGAAAAAAAAAGGAAGGAAACTATACAGGATGTTTTGTGGACAATAGAGTTTTTCAGTAAAAATACTACTATGAAGGTTAGACAGCTTTCAAAGTCGAAATACTTTGCTGCTACTCAAAGTACATTATAATGAATAATTACCAATACTTGTTGATTAGCATTTCTGCGAGACTTGTCGACTTCAAGCGATTTCCGACCATGAGAAGGTTTTCTGCAGCGTGCCTTTCTTTTAGCTTTTTTTTTGCCTCCATCATATTACCACTTCAAATTTTTAAAAAATATTATACAAGGTTCACAACTTCTTTGTCACGGGGTGTTCCTATCCGATTCAATTGACCACCTTCTCTGCGCTTCTAGTGCGCTCGATTTCGATATCACCAGCATCAAATTCTTGCAATTGAATTATGAACAGCTCGAATTGCATGAGATTTTCTGCACGTCTAAAAAAGTACGATTTTCGCAAAACTCTGACGCTGAACAATTTTTTCATATAAGCAACTGCCCTCAAATTGAAAATAAAAATTCGTTGACAGGTTTGGTGAAGTAATCTGCAAATTAAATTCAGCAGTGATAAATCAGGTGAGCCTCAACGTATAGTTCATGCTAATGACAGGTGTCGAGATGTCAGGATATTTTTTTAATGACACTTCTCTATTGCGGGAAATAGCCCCTCCCCTATAGCTTTACGGTGCTATTCCTCCACCAACCAGTGCACGCATACTGCGTTCTGAAGATACTGTGTCCCATCTGGCTCACCAGTGGTCAGCGGCGTGCTCATATGAACGCGCATTATCGGGATTTCAAGAACGCGAAAGTGGTCCTGTCTTGAGGCTGTTCCACATGACACAAAAAGTAGCGATTTTCAAACTGCAAATCCACTTCCAGCAAAAAAAAAAGGGGGGGGGCAGTTCGCTCTTGCCTAAGCGGTCCGCGGCAAGCTTCTAACATGTTGGAAGTTTTCGCTCAAATCGCAGCGGCGGGAGCGGTTTTTGGTCGGGACCCATTGAAAAAGGGCCGGGATCGCCGAGCCATCGAAATAGAGTATACGTGTTTGTTATGGTAATGGTCAATGCTGTGCATTTTAAAATGAATTTATATTAGAAAGTGTGCTTATATGACGAAACAATTAGGCAGGTCCATCGTTGTCATTCATGGAAACTTAATGATATCTTAATTCACACATCATCACATTACAACCGTGTCTGCCACAAACAATGGTGGCAAGAACTCGCCGCTATAGTCGCAGAACGAAAATCGCGGAGCATTTGCAGTGCATCTGAAACGAAAGCACCATTAGCGGTGGTTGTGAACAGAGCAAACGGAACGAACGGAATGATTTTTTTTCGCGGCCATCGCGGCATGTGAAACAGCCTTCAGTCACCTGCTGCCGACGCACATTCATCAAGTGCGCACATTTAAGCTATGCAAAAGTTGATAACGCGACTCCAAGGCAAGCACTCTCACTTGAAGACAGCTACGCGTGAGCTGTGTTCCTCCCACGCCCCGCGTCAGGGTAGGGCGATGCTCCGTATTACTTTGTCAATATAAATAACTGCAGCTGACAGACAATGTTCTTGCCTGTCAAGTCATCTGATATGACAGCTTCGCTAACGTCGTGTCTGGATGATACCACAGATTGTACAAGAACACTTTTACACCACCACCCCCTTCCCCTCTTTGGGTGGCAGCACCGAGTTCACCAGCGGCTCCACACTGTCAAGATCAATATCAATCAAGTGATAGACAATGACAAGGCTAGAATTGTGCGCAGCTTCATGGCATACAGTAAACGATGCAACAAAACACAGTTTTTCAAGGCGCTGTTTGATGGAAACACGGAAGAACAAAGTTTCCTGACTTAGCTCCTAACTCTGGGTGATTTGCGATAGTTAATTTGAGGCGTGTCCTACAGAAGGTTCGGAATTCTGAATTAAGGGGTTAAACGCACCAGAAATGCGCACAGAATATCATGAAATACTCCAAACAGAAGGAGAGTTCGTCAATAACTTCGGTGAGGCGAGCGGATATAGGACTCTCCCGAAAAAGGTGTAGGTTTATGGGAAGTGTCCTAAAGCACAATTTGGATCTTTATTATTTATTTGATTGATTGATTTGTGGGGTTTAACGTCCCAAAACCACCATATGATTATGAGAGACGCCGTAGTGGAGGGCTCCGGAAATTTTGACCACCTGGGGTTCTTTAACGTGCACCCAAATCTGAGCACACGGGCCTCTACATTTCCGCCTCCATGAAATGCAGCCACCGCAGCCGGGATATGAACCCGCGACCTGCGGGTCAGCAGCCGAATACCTTAGCCACTAGACCACCACGGTGGGGCATCTTTATTATTTATATTAAAATCCTTAGTATACATGTTAAGGCACGGGGTAAAAGGTGAATCAGGACATTCGTAACCTTTTTGTTTAACTGCGCCGTGGTATGATGCATATGCTAGAAGAAACATATTTGGACGTCCATGTATAATGATGCCGTAAAGTTGATCTCCTTCCCAACTCTACTCGCTGCTGAGGTGCGACTGTTCGACTTATTCACGAACTCGCCGTGGTGGTTTAGTGGTTATGATTTTTCAGTGCTGACCCGGAGGTCGCGCGATAGAATGCCGGCAATGGGGGCCGCAATTAGATGGAGGGGGCGTGCTATAAGCCAATGTTCTCAGTTTTAGACGCACAGTAAATAATCTCATCTAGGTTTAGGAATTTTGGCATCACTCCCCCACGGCTCTCCTCGTAATCACATTGTTGTTTTGGGACGTAAAACCCCAACATATCATCAGTAGACTTGTACAAGCTACTTCCAAAGTGGGGTTAAGTTACTGATTATTGCATACACAAAAAAAAGGTGTTTGAGTCGAACACAAGATACAAATTTTGGAATAGTATCGGAGTAGACTACGAGAATGACCAAATGTTACTTCACTTAACGCCACACGCGAAAGCCGCATCATAGAAGGGAGCAATTTCGGGCCGATAATGTCTTGCATGTGTAACCGCACGAAAAGCATGCACCACTCGCAGCATCATATCTCAGACTACGGGGCTGCTCTAAGTGGAATTGCGCAAAATAGGACTGCCTCTTTTTCAGTGCGACCACGCCTGCTTACTGCCGTCCGAAATAAGTTGAGTATTCAAATTTAGCCAAGTTGGCTGCCAACGTTCAGTATTATCGTCCTCCTAAACCCAAAGTTTATTTGCAGACTTGTCCATTACGCGCTTGCTAACGCTTCATTTTATAATTACCATAAGATATATATTTATTCACCTTGTGTTTGTGCGACCACTCCCTCCCCTTCCCTGATACAAAATTCTGGGTACGCCAGTGTTTCATGGTTGCTGATTCATCAGGTGTACTTATTTTTTAAAATTTTTGCCGACTGAGTGATAACGCGTCTGAATCTACTGATTTTCTGTATTTTCTACATAAAATCCGGAACAGCCGCTGCTTTTTCAATGTCGAGTTTGATTTGGTGTGGTGAAGGACAAAAAAGAAGGAAAGCTATCAGTTCGCTCGAATAAGATAGCAGTATAATTGCTAGGAATGTGTTAGCGAGTGTATTTTCCAAACGGAAAACTTGAGCAACTGAATAGCAGAAAAAATCAATGATGTTTTGCAACTGGTCCTGCCTTTCTTTTGTGTCATTTCTCGCTTTTGCTCTGTACGCCTTAACGACGAATTCGAGGGTCACCTTCGCTGGATTTTGTAAGAGTGAACAAGCGCTAAACAAGCCTACAATGCTAAACTATCCTGTTAGCCACTGTTTGAGCCTGTGAAGTACTCTTACAGGAAAGCCACTGGAGGGTTTTTGAAATCACATTGATGTTTCGCCGGAATTTTACTGTACATTTGTGAGCGAATGAAGCCTGCAAACGAGCAGTTTTCGACCACACCTGGACTAACCGAAGAAATTATTTCTTTACATACTACACTCCCCTGCTTTTCCTCTTTGCCACTTCTACCTTCTCAGAATTACTAGAACTTGCTCACAGGTGTGACATTTAGGCAGGGCTTTTTGAAATGCCTTTAGTCATTCTGACTGGTATGTGGAGGGTTGACTGTACGTAGAAAGAGAAAGTCATTGGATGCATGAAAGTCCGAGGGAAAACAATGCAGCACAGTGAGGAGATTGGCTACGTGGTATATATTTCCAAGGAAAATAGCACGCAAAGGTGTAAGATGAAGGATTGGCAACGAATATACTATAATGCAATATTTCTCGGCATTTAACGTCCCGAAACCACGGCATGATAATGAGAAATGCCGTAGTGGAGGACTTCATGATTTTTGAGCACTTGGGGTTTTTTTAACATGCGGTAATTGAAGAACTCACAATGTAAAGCACTCTTGTGTGTTCATATTAGAGAGCGGATAAAAATACACAGAACCACCTCGTCCCCGCTTAATTTTCATCGTGTACTTCCAAGATCCTCTTCAACGAAGAAGACCTGTTAGGACTCCCATCGCTCACCATTCAGTTCCCATGAGCTGATCGCCCCTCGAAAAAGTCTTGTACCTGCCTTTACATGCAAATAACACTGCCAAGCTCTCCATCCGCCCGTCTTCTTCAGGAGGTGGCTCATCGTGTCGGTTTTCATGCCTGAAACACTAAAGTATCATCTTGCTGAGTTCTATCAGAAACCTTTGTATATTTAATCAGTCTTGAACGGTGCTGTGTTGACACGCTCGAGACACCAGCAATCTTGGAGTCATTATTTTCACTGCTTCATGAAAGCTATAGTACTCTACCGTATACCACTATACCAGCGCTGAATGTGTGATGCAAAAACTAAGCGCAAAGACTAGAATTTAAAATCTACTGATTTTTACTGATATTTTATGACGAACATCTGCTACCGTAATTTTATGTGTCGTGGCTACACTGGGCTACACTCCTGCAAAAAGATGTCTATTACTTATTAATAATGATATATGGGGTTTCCCGCCCAAAATTACGATATGACTGCGAGAGATGCCATGGTGGAGGGTTCCGAAAATTTCGAATATTTGGTTTTCTTTAGCGTGCACTGGCATCGCGAAGTACATGTTCTTTAGAATTCAATTTCCATGAAAATTACGCTTGCCACGGCCGGCATCGAAATCATGACCTCCTGGTGAGCAGCTGAGCACCGTCACTGCTACACCACCGTGGCGGACATGTGTGTTCATCAATTGCGAGCACAAATGACTCAGTAGAAGCAGAAGATAACGCATTTCGCCTCTTTCTGCGGTTTCCGCCCTAGAAATTGCAAACGCATAAATAGTAATTATCAGTGATGTACCAGGCCATAAAGTGTTTTAGCGTGAGGTCTTCGAAGGCGACGGAAAATTTTGGACGACTGCATTTTCACGATTTGAGAAGTAACAACTATTTAGGCCCTATATTTTCTACGTAACTTAGCACCAACCACAAAACAAAAAGTGCGACCACCTGCACTATAGGCTAACTCACAAAACGCCATTGGTAGCATATTTGCACGCTGCTCCACATTAATCAGCTTGGCTTGAGTTATCTACGTCACACTACAATGTCATCCAATGAAACTATGCTTGGTGTTTTATAACTATAAACCAAAGTACGCTTGAATAAACCTTAACAAACTAACCCTAGAAAACGAAGGTGGAAAAATAAAACCATGTAATAAAAACGTAAAATACTCGTTATGATCGGTATTTTACACCGACATCTCTGTTATATAAAAATTATGAGTTGCGGATCAATTCATTGCTCCTGGCTTGTTTTTCCACAAACATGGATGTTCTTTCGCCATTTTTTATTGTGTGAGACGTCGTAGTGGAGCACAACAGAAATTTCGACTTCCTAGGGTTCTTTACTGTGCACCTAAACCTAAGTACATAGACCTCTAGCATAAGATGTGCCCACTGCGGCTGGAATTCAATTCCACGACCTGCAGGTCACCAGTCCAGTGCCTTAGCAACTAGACCTCTGTGGCAGGTATCTTATCTCAGAAGTAGTCTGCACAAGAATGTTTTTTTAGCTAACGGCAGAACAGAACTTCTTCTCACCAGCTGCTATCAAGCTCAGACTTGACCGATTTGCCTTTCAATACCATTTCAATGGCTATAACAGATATGGCAGTGAATGTAAGTAATCATCCAACAGCATTCGCTATGCAGGACAAACAATTTGACCCATCCACTCGAAAAATACACTGGCACTGCCTGATTAAAAGCTACCTAAGTACAAGCAGTGGTCAAACACGCAACGATTTCGATAAAGTAGTAGCAAAATCTAACATGTGTGTTTTCTTGTATAAAATACTGCATTCGTTCCAATTCACACTTTTTTTAACGTTTTGCTTCCCACCGCAGTCTTTCACCTGCCCATAATATGGACGACACTGGGCATTGGAGTAGCGGGAACTATCTACACGGCACTGGTGAGTTTGAGATGCCTGAGACGTACGAAACACCACACATTCATGAGTTCACGTTAGTTCCTGGAAATGTGTAAAAAAAGCGTGAAAAAGCTAGCAGGTGTTCATTTTCCCCAAGTTTTAATGGTATTTTTAACGTGATTGCCACATCTCAACTAGCCAGCACAAAGAGCAAGCTTATTCACTCTTTCACTTTCATGTACGAAAAATGAAATAAATAAACGGCAGCATAAAAAAGACAAGCTGATGGGATAATGCGCAAGCACTTATTTATGCTGTTGCAGATTTAAAGCAAACCATGATACGTGCACCCCTAGGTGATAAAGAGGCACAGGGTTGGTTAATATTTCCAAGGTCACTATGCTGTGTAATCCGATGGTAGCGTGGCCTGCGAACTTGAACTTTTGTCACCCCTGTACGTTACCTGAGAGAAGAGAAAAAAAATATCTGTACCGTTCATAAACTAAGCAAATACCTGTCGTTCCCTGGTGGTGCGTAGATAGTGACGACAGTGCAAAACACGAAACAGGCGATTGGTGCCTGCTACTGGCACAAAAATGTCTATTTTGTGCATCATACAGGGCAATAATATCTGCTTCAGAAATTTATGGGAGCCCTAACTTCAAATGAGTCATGTTTGCTGGCTGTCTACAAAGGCTGCCACAGTTACCCTTTCAAGTGCCGTTTCTCTTTAATTGCGTGATTCTCTATACACAGTAATGCCAGGCTCTTGCACCAAATCTAGGGGCCATATAACAGATAGCAGCATATAAGTAGACTTCGGGTACCAGCGCTGTCATTCGCAAACTCGTAATTAGGGTACGTATTTGTCAAAAAACATCAGGGCAGTGGTTCAGGCCTGGCATTAATATTTAGGCACAAAATAAAACAAAAACCTCTGTCGAAACAGAGGCTCTGCAATATATAGGGTGCGTATCAGAGCACCAGTCTTTAATTCGGCGCAACTGCTGAGAGGGAGATTGATATATGCACAGAGTTCAAACTGCGAACTCGGCAAGCAAGAACATTGTTGTTCGTTTTGTAGGGCGTGCAAAGAGAGAGTTGTTACTCGCCGAGGCTCAGAATATGAGAATTGCCCCAAGAAACATTAGGCTGAATGGAGAAAATAGTGCTATTTTCGTCAACGGACCTTTGTAGTTGCTTGGAGCAGCAGGAGCGAAGAAGAAAGAGCTCAAATAAAAGTTTATTTGGTCAGCAGGTGGCCAAGTCTTAGCAAGAAAACATGAAGATAGTCGTATCCTGTGAGTCTCTTATTCGAAAGACCTCTCAAAAATAAACTAATGATGACACCATTTAGCCTATAAGCATGTGTGATGTGTACACATCCGAAACTATAATTAGGACATTTCGATCTACTCAACCTGACGTTTCTCTGGTACACCTTAATATTAGAAGTATAAAAAACTAGCTTGATCACTTATAAATTTTCTTGGAGTATCTCGCGCTGGGATTTCAAGCCTATATTTTAACGGAGACTTGGTTGACGACTAGGCTGACCAATTCTGATGATACACCCGTCCTCAACAATTACGCTTGCATGCGCTTGGACCATGAAAGTAGAATGGAGGGGGGGGGTAGCTGTATATATTATTATTGGCTATTCTCATAGCATCATTAGGGAGTACATGATTTGAAGTGCAAATGTTGAATACTTAGTGATAAAAACATTTGAAGTCCAGCCCGATGCCATTAAAAGACAACCAGCTTTTTCCAAACGCGAGTTCTTGAATTTTTTTGAACAATTGGTGCAGTTTTTTTTTTTTCAGAGCAATGAGCTACCCTGTTTTTTCTGTGGGCGACACAAATATCGATACAGTTAGTGATGACTTGTATGCGGTGGACTATAACAGTTTGATTATACATGTTATATGGATGTGAGAATTTAGTTTCTGCACCCGCACGCATTGCTCCTAAAACAGGTACAACCACAGACATCTGCGTCGTGAGTATCGCTGCCTCAGTAGTCATGAGTGGAGTGACACTTAGTGACCCGAGCGATCACCTGCTCGTGTTTTGTGTTACTACTTCCTTAATCCTTATATGTGAGTGTTAACGCCCCCAAATTACCATATTCATATGAGAGGTGCCATATTGGAGGGCTGTGGAAATTTTGACCTCCTGGGGCTCTTTAACTTACACGCAAATCATAGCACGCGGGTCTACAGCATTTTCGACTCTGTAAGAAATGCAGCAGCCGCAGTTCGCATTTGATACCGCTAGCTGTGGTTCAGCAGCCGAGTACATGACACTCTAGATAACCGCAGCGGGGCATTACTACTCACTTAAAGAGTAGCCAACAATCGGAAGTAAGAAATTTTCTTGTGTTAAATGATAAATCGCTTGACAAGATATTTTCAGTGTTGCAGGAAGTAAATTGGACTAGTGCGTATGACTGTGACCCTTATGAGGCCTACGAAAAGTTCTTTACCAAGTGGGAAGTGAGTTAGGATAAGGCGTTTTGTTTGCAGAGTCGCCGAAAAAAAAAGAAAGAAGTAAAAAAAAACCAAGGATAAATGCCACACTGTACGGAAAAATAAGAGTAAAAATTAGGATGTATTACACTTTTATTACTACGTCGGATTTAAATCTTTTGAAGGAGTTCAAAAAAGTTCGAAATGAACTAACTGCAGATTTAATAAAAGCAAAAGAAACTTATTGCGAAGGCTTGTTTTTACGACATCGAAATAATACAAAAACATGTGGGAGCAAAAAGAGGAGAGGGAAGAGAAAAGGAAGGAGAGGAAGGTTGTCCATTTCTCAGACATGTTGGCTACCCTGAGCTGGGGAAGGAGGAAAGGAGAATAGTAGACAGGCTAAGAAGAAGAAAGGCTGCAACAGAGAGCGCTCAATAAATTGAAATAATTGAAACTAGAATAACAAGACAGTGTCTGGCCCATATTTTTAATGAGTATTTCATACAATGAGAAAAGACTGACAGCGAAGCTGTAGGAATACAGCAACCAACGAAATACGTTGTTTATTTACGAAACTCTTTTGTGCTGCATCACGTCTCCCCCAATGAAACTGAACATTTGCTTATAAAATAGAATAAAATATGATATCACTGCTATCTATGGTGATTTTAAACCTCAACTGATCAAGTACGTTTCTAGCTTATTAGCAAATGTTCTAGCTCATATTATTAACCTAAAGTGTTCAACAAAGTAATTTTCCCTGACCATTTAAAAATTGCAAGGCCGTACCGATACACAATTTTGGAGATTAAAAAGCCCTTACAAATTGTCAGGCAGTATTGGTATTGCCTATTAAAAAAAGATTTTGAGTAGGCAAATAATGATCGTATAACAAAGTTCTTAGAGAAATACAATATTATATTTTGTTCACAGTTTCAATTTCAATAACGCAAATAACTGAACAAGTGGTTATTTATACAGAGCAGAAAATCATTCAAGGTATTGAAAATAAGTATTATACATTAGGGCTGTTTCTAGATTCGCGAGAAGCGATTGACTTGGTTAACCATAGTATATTACTTTACAAGTTGACATGTCAAGGCTTACGTGCCACGTCATTGAATAACTATCTTGAGAAACGTTTTCAGTTTACAAATGTAAACAATTACACCTCCGCGCAGTTAAGTGTAATGAAGAGAGTACCCCAAGGATTAGTGTTGGTTCGTAAGCTTTTTCTGTTATACATCAATGATATAAGACAAATAGACAAAACTCTCGATATGCTCATGTTCGAGGATGACACAAGCATATTTTTACTTCGCGGACAAAACGTAAACTTCACGAAAAAGCTAATGATTATCTGAAAATGCTTTCTGATTGGTTAAAAAGCTGTCTGGAAATAAATGCGTCTAATACTAAATACATTATTTTTTCTCCCCCAAATAAATGAGACCAGCATAAAATATATATTACCCATGGCACTGCGAGTATTATTAGCCTAACACCTGAACAGAAATTCCTAGGTGCTCGGTTCCACGAATCTTTGACATGGTCAAGGCATGTCAGTCATCTGGAAATTGATATATCTCGATCAATAGAATGTATTTAGAGTTTCTACATTAATACCTTTTCACCTAAATAAAACTCTTTACTTCACTTTAGTTTACTCGATGACGGCCTGTTCATTAGTATAGAGTACTACCACTCATCGCAACTATATAGTAGACTAACAACACTAAAAAACGAGTGCTGCGTATTTTAAAAATAATATAGGGGATATCCAGGATTTACGCTCTCGGGAATCATTTATGCGACATGACATGCTGACATGGCTGACCAAGTTTAAATTTATAAACTAATGGAGCATATGCACACCACAAGCATATATAGAGATATTGGCATGGTATATAGCTGAACGTCAGTATGCGTTTAGGCAGCAGATGAGGAGGCTTCCGAAGATTAGCATCAATTACGAGAAACAATTATTAACCTATACACTTACACAAATTTTTGAACAAACAGAAGAACAAAAATTAATTGGACAGAGAGCCTCAGTGAGATCCAAAGAATGTATAAAACAACTCACGGGACGACAGCATGCGCGTTGTAGGGTGGCGTGATGTTTGCTTTGTTGTACTACTAGCATCCCCGCTTTCTATTGTTTATGTACGTACATTGTACTGAAGCACTGATATTTCGTTCATATCTGTAACGTGGTGAAAAGATCTGTTTAGTTTACCTAGCGCGTGTATACTGCGTAAGTGATTGAGTGATCTGTGTGATCTATATGCTTATGTTATATGCAGGTACATTGTGTATTCTGCGTCAATTATATTTCAATATGTTTTCTGTGTTGATTGTGAAATGATGTACATATGGAATATTTGTAACCAGATGAATTCTATGTCATCTTCTCAGTTTTATCAGTTGTGTATTGAGCAAAACACATTTTTATTTATGTTACACTATTGCACATGTTTTTGAACACACTGTACGAATTAAAAATAGGCAGGGGCCTCGTCGGGCTGCTTAATTAAGCCTTCAATCACTGTCTTCGCAGGAAATGCCCTGAAACAAAATATATATATTTTATTTTCATTTGATTTCATTTCATATGTTAAACATTGTGGATCAGTCTATATTACATTTCACCCCACGTTGCAAACTCTTACTCTAACCAGTCTTGCTCCAATGCATGCAATGCATACTTTCCTCATGTTGAAAACATTAAGGGCACTGTAGGTTACCGTCTGCGTACAGTGCAGCTGGCTGGTGTTTGTGAACAAATGTCCGTCAGAGGTTCTATGCTTGATTCAGCGGCAATATATTATTCGCACATCAAAAGCGGAGTGTTTCCTCCCTGTAGACCACTGGGGTGATTCCGAGAGTTGATCTTCCAAGTAAGGAGAAAGCGGATGTGATGAATGCAAGTTATGGCACGTGCTGAAGAAGAATAATAGTGGAAACTGAGTGTAATATTCTTTCACGCGCTGCTTTGATTGCCGCGTTAAGGCAAGCACTGTCTACAGCACGCGTATTCAGAATGGCGTATTTTCGCGGGAATTCTGGTTGTTCTCACTCACTTCAATGCTTTGTTGTTATCTATCCGCTAAAACAATATATATATATATATATATATATATATATATATATATATATATATATATATATATATATATATATATATATATATATATATATATATATATATATAGCCCCGCCGCGGTGGTCTAGTGGTTAAGGCACTCGGCTGCTGACCCGCAGGTCGCGGGTTCGAATCCCGGCTGCGGCGGCTGCATTTCCGATGGAGGCGGAAATGTTGTAGGCCCGTGTACCCAGATTTGGGTGCACGTTAAAGAACCCCAGGTGGTCTAAATTTCCGGAGCCCTCCACTACGGCGTCTCTCATAATCATATGGTGGTTTTGGGACGTTAAACCCCACATATCAATCAATTATATATATATATATATATATTGTTACGGATGTGATGGGTTTATTTACAATGAAAAATGTCAGCGCTCTACCGTCACTGCCGAATCACCATCGCTCGAGCGCGTCCGATCTCTTCTTCTTCCTCGCTCTTTCAGTCCACGTTACATTTCCCTCTGGGCCAGACGAAGCTCACCGAGCGAGTAGAAGCGATCGGTTGTTGTAGGGCTTCAATCGGGCAATGTGCACAATTTGCGTCTTGCGCGAACGCCGGTTCTGAGCTGTCACTCTCGCGACAGCGTAAGTGATGTCACTTAAGCACTGAGTAATGACAAATGGTCCTGAGTACTTAGAAAGAAACTTCTGGCAAAGTCCCTTTTTTCGAACAGGCGTCCACAGCCAGACCAAATCACCTGTAGCGAAAGTCACGAGCGGGTGTTTTGCGTCGTAACGGTCTTTCGCGCGAGCGTGGGTGGAAAGAGTTCGGAGCCGAGCAAGTCGACGAGCTTCTTCGGCGCGACACTGGCGTTTTCGTTCGTCGAAAATGGAACTATGGTGTCAAGGAAACTTTGCGGATGACGAGCATAGAGAAGAAAGAAAGGCGTATAACCTGTGACTTCGTGTTTCGCGGTATTAAAGGCGTATGTAACAAAAGGTAATACGGCATCCCAGTTCTTGTGATCCGCTGCGACGTACATTGAAAGCATGTTGATGATGGTACGATTGGTGCGCTCAGTGAGGCCGTTGGTCTGAGGGTGGTATGGCGTGGAATGGCGATACTGACACCCACAAAGCCGTAGCAACTCTTCGACAACGTCAGCGGTAAACTGACGGCCGCGATCACTTATCACCACACGAGGGGCCCCGTGACGAAGTATGATCGAGTGTAGAAGAAACCATGACACATCAGATGATGTGGCTGAAGCAACCGCCATCGTTTCAGTATACCACGTCAGGTAATCTACGCACACAATAATCCAGCGGCGGCCGGTGGTAGACTTGGTGAAAGGGCCCAGTAAATCTATGCCGACTTTTTCGAATGGTGATGTCGGTGGCTTAACCGGCTGCAGAGGGCCGGCCGATGGTGTGGTAGGTTGTTTTTGGCGTTGGCAGACATCACAACTTGCGACGTAGTGCTTGGTGGTCTTCCAGAGTCGAGGCCAGTAAAAACGTTGTCGGATACGGTGAAGCGTTCGGGCAAATCTAAGGTGCCCAGACGTGATGTCATCGTGCATGGCTTGGAATACCGCAAGACGCAGGCATTCTGGCACGACGAGTAGTAGTGTGGAACCATGGCTGGAGTAATTCTTGCGATATAGTAGGGCGTCATGAATCACGAATGGCGTGGCGCGTTTAGAGCTACGAGCCACATCAATCATTGGTTTCAGCGAAGGGTCACGCTGTTGTTCGTGACGAAAGACATCCAAATTTGGGAACTTGGATGAGATTGCGGCCAGGTAGTTGTCAAAATCATCATCATCAGCATCCACAGTTGGAGATGGAAGACGAGATAAGCAGTCGGCATCTGCGTGACATCGACCGCTCTTGTAGGTCACAGAATAATTATATTCTTGAAGCCGTAAGGCCCAGCGAGCCAACCGACCAGCTGGGTCACGTAGTCCGACAAGCTAACAAAGCGAATGATGATCTGTGACGATCTTGAACTGCCGGCCGTACAAATAAGGTCTGAACTTTTGGACGGCGAAAACAACTGCAAGACATTCCAGTTCGGTGACCGTATAATTCCTCTCCGCCTTAGTCAAAGTACGACTTGCATACGCCACCACGTGCTGCCGGCTATCGTGATATTGAACTAGCACGGCACCAACTCTGATACCACTAGCATCTGTATGCAGTTCCGTGAGTGCCTCCGGGTCGAAATGGCGCAAGAGGGGCCCGGAAGTAAGCAAATACTTCAGCTGCTCGAAAGCAGCCTCACACTCAATGGTCCATCGAAATGGAGTGTTTTTGCGGAGCAACTCTGTCAGGGGATGAGCAAGCTGGGCGAAGTCTTTGATAAACCGACGAAAATAAGAACACAGGCCCATGAAGCTACGGAGATCCTTCAAAAACGTCGGTTGCTTGAAGTCTCGGACAGCACTGATTTTGTGCGGGTCTGGTCGTATACCGTCCTTGTCAACTAGATATCCAAGCACAAGGGCTTGACGCTCACCAAAATGACACTTCTTTGCGTTTAAAACGAGACCAGCTTGTTTGACGCAGTCTAGAACAACGCTAAGCCGATGGTTGTGTTCGTGGAAAGTCTTGCCAAAAATAATTACATCATCGAGATAACACATACATATCTCCCATTTGAGACCGCGAAGGATGGAGTCCATGAATCGCTCGAAGGTAGCTGGGGCATTGCATAAGCCAAACGGCATAACGTTGAATTCAAATAATCCATCAGGCGTGACAAAAGCAGTCTTCTCTTTGTCAGACGGATGCATTGGTATTTGCCAGTATCCAGACCTTAGGTCGACAGACGAAAAGTAGGCGGCCGAGTGCAGACAATCAACAGCATCGTCGATGCGTGGTAGCGGATACACGTCTTTCTTTGTGACGGCGTTGAGACGGTGGTAGTCTACACAGAATCGCCAAGAGTTGTCTTTCTTTTTTTACCAATATAACAGGAGCTGCCCAGGGACTGCTTGACTTTTGAATAACGCCTTTCTGCAGCATGTCGTTGACCTGATCGCCGATCACTTGCCTCTCTGACGGGGATACGCAATAGGGTTTCTGGCGTATCAGTGTAGCATCTCCCGTGTTGATGCGGTGGTGCATACGGGATTCGGGCAACATGGAACAACGCTTGTTTTGAGCGAAATCAAAGACTCCCGCGTAGCGTGTAAGTACCTCCTCAAGAACATTCTGCTCCGAAGAAGGCAACGACTTGTTGATCATACGTTTAATCTCGGCTGAGTAGTTGGGCGCAGTCTGACTGATAGCTGGAGACTCTGAGACCATTCTCACGTCAATTGTGGCCTGCTCCTCTAACGTACCCAGTTTGAATCCGGCTGGTAGAACAACAGGCTCTGAGGCTGCGTTGAGTGCCCACAAGCAAGCATGTCCGTCGATGGCTGTAAGGACAGACCGTGGGATTAGCACATTCTTCTTAATGGCGTTTGCATGATCAGGCTCCACAAGTCCAGTGCAGGGTCCTGAGCGGACATGAGAAGAGCATACGGGTACAAGCACTGCTGTCCGACCAGGGATCGTCACATCTTCAGACAACGAAAGAGCATCGATGGGCAGAGTCGGAAAATCGTCAACTATTGCAGCGGGCAACGTACTTTGTAGAAGAATCTCTCCAGTTCCACAGTCAAGCGTAGCGCCGCATTCATGAAGGTCTATCCCTAAAATGATGTCATGAGTTGCGCGAGCCAGTACGGTGAATTCAACTCGGAAATTTTGTCCACCAATCGTGAGTACAACTGAACAAATACCAACAGGGCATAACGTTTTGCCTCCAACTCCACGAAAAGTTTCTTTACGATTCCACGCGAACATAACTTTGTGACCCAAGAAACGATGTTTGAAACGAAGGCTCATAACCGAAACAGCAGCACCAGTGTCTACAAGAGCAAGAGTATCTACACCGTCTATACACACACGCACTTTGTTCATCAACATCACAGCAGAAGGAGGAATTGGCGAAACTGACCGTCCCGCGACCGCACCTCCATCGGTCGCACCAGTTAGTTTCCCAGCTGATGCGGGGGAGGTGACCGACGACGCGGAGACGGCGAGCGGCGGGACCGTGTCGGAGGCGGCGTCAGGTTTCTCTCGGAGGCAGGGGACTCGCTGCAAAATTCGTTAGGCCATTGCTGTCGGGGACGGTGGTCGGCCGAGTGAGAGGTCCAGGTTTCATGCATACGAGGCGGGTGCGTCGAAAAACGTGGCGGCACAGGCGTTTCGTACATACGAGCCGGATACGTCGAAAAACGTGGCGGTGCAGGCGGCCGTCTGGGACAGAAGCGCGAAATATGCCCTGGGAGACCACATGTGTAGCAAACGGGGACTTGTCGACTGACGTTAGCCGGAGCAGAGGTGGTAGAAGTACGCGGAAACGGGTCGTGCTCCGCAGGAACATTTTGTGATGAAGCATAGTAATCTTCTGGTAGAGGCCTCGTTGACGACGGTCGGGGGTCCGCAGCGGCACGTCGAGATGATGACATCCGGTGGTGGCCACGACCCGTCGGGGAAAACGGAAGCCGCGGGGTAAAATCTGCAGTTTCTGTGCGTGGTCGGTTTTCGACGTGACGCTCTCGCATCCAGTAGGGAGGTGGTTCGGGGCACGCGGCGAACGAGCATTGGTGGTGAACGTCACCTGCTTGAAGTCGTACGAGCTCTTCTCGAACTACCCGACGTACGAGGTAGGAAATGTCTTCGCAGGTGGCGACGTCCATACTTGCGACAGTGGGAACATTGTCCAAGCGCCCGAACTTGGGTAAAATTCTTCGGGTCTTCAACGCCTCGAATGCGCGACACTGCTGCCTGAAAATCGAAGGAGTGTTCAAGTTTTCTTTTGTTATAAAAAAATTGTGCACGTCCTCGGCGATGCCTTTCAACAAATGACCGACTTTGTCTTCGTCAGACATATTTGCGTTGACAATTCCGCAAAGCTTCAACACTTCTTCAATGTAGGTTGTGCACGTCTCGCCGGGCAACTGAGCCCTACGTGACAGCGTTTGCTCAGCTTTCTTTTTCATGGAACTCGTGTCCCCAAAGCAGGCCTTCAGTTCCTTAACAAATATATCCCAAGTGGGGAGGACATGTTCATGGTTCTCAAACCAAAGCAAGGCTGTCCCGGCAAGGAAGAATACTACGTTCACGAGCTTCGCCGGTGCGCCCCATTCGTAGTAGCGGCTCACTCTCTCGAAGTGTTTTAGCCAAGCGTCTACGTCTTCGTCAGTTTTACTTGAGAAAATTCGTGGCTCAGGTGCCCAGTAGTCTGGTTGTCGAGGTCGACGGCCACTTTGTGCCGTGTCGGTGGCACTGGTGGATGCAGCAGCGTAGGACGTCGATGGGATTGCTGTGTCGTCGTTCATGCTGATGTTGTCCGGAGGTAGGCTAGCTAAGCGTCTGCTTCTTCGAAGAACTTCTGCTGCGGGGTCCAGGATGGCAAGTTACCCAGCACCGCTCCACCAAAGCTGTTACGGATGTGATGGGTTTATTTACAATGAAAAATGTCAGTGCTCTACCGTCACTGCCGAATCACCATCGCTCGAGCGCGTCCGATCTCTTCTTCTTCCTCGCTCTTTCAGTCCGCGTTACAATATATATATATACATATATATATATATATATATATATATATATATATATATATATATATAAGCGGTAACCTCGAATAGAAGTGTTTTTTGCTACTTGGTTTTCCATTTCGTCCTTCATATTTTTTGTACTGTGCCACCTTGTCACTCACGCGAGAGTTTGCTTAAACAATGAGTAGGGCAATAGCGTCCAGGGACTCCGACACGAATTTTTTTGTGATTTACGCTGCATGCTCGACAAATACTTTGCGAACCCAATGAACAGTATTGAACTTAAGATCAATGTAAAATTCCTGTTTTGTCTAGCTCTGGTGTGTGGATGGCGTTGATAAATGATGCACATCATGAAAATAAAAGAATTCCCCTTTGGAGTATCTAAAAATTATTTGAGTACTCTTTTAGCGAAGATCACTCGCTATTCTTCTTATTTTTTGCAGTGAAAATTGGACTCATTAGTATAGTACAATAAATTAATTTTGGGGGCAATGACTCGGCATAAAGTACATGACGGTGATTACCGGGAAGGTACGCTATATTTGGGGTACTTCAGAATGAACTTTTGACTAGTTGTTTCGTGTGTTTTTTTTTATCACGGGCGCTAATTGATGCACCAAGAGCAAGTGAATGTGAATGCGAGTATTCTTTCTTTTGGTACGCGCACACATAGAAAAAATCACAGCATATCCACGGAGTGAGTGATGATGAATGGGACGAAGTGTCCGTCCGTCCGTCTTGCCGTCCATCCGTGCATGCGTCCGATCGCGTTCGAGAATGCAGACGGCGCGCTGGTAACACCGGCGAGACGCGAGTCAAAGAACCCAAGCGCAAGCGTCTTCAACGCACCCGCCGCTCTGCTCCGTCCATGCTTGACCAACGACTCGCCAAGTACGGCGACTATTCAGAAGACAGAGAGGCACTCGTTGGCAAAGCACGCGCAGCAGCTAACCCGAGAGTAGCACGTGGAGCAGCTAATCAGAGAGTAGCGGCACTTCAGAGAATAGCGGCTAAGTAACGGTATCTAAGTAATGAGACCAAAATTGGTCATCCTTTTTTATTGTCCTCTCTTTCTCGTCTCTTCTTCTCTCGGTTACGCGTGACTAGTCACAATGTCAGACTATATGGAGCTTCGCCCCTAAAACGTCTCTTGTCAAGCAGATGAGGCAAAAGAAAACAAAGCTGTTTCCTGACTAGGCCTACATCCCAGTTTTCACATTTTATGGTCACATTTCTGTCCTATCCAAATGCAGTAATTAAAGCGATAATCAAGCTAGTAACCTCAAGCTCTTAACCTCGGTTCAACGTCATACTCAATTAGGATCATGGTATAGAGTTCTACAGGTGCGTTCAATGTATCTTGCGACACTGAAGCGCGTTGGGTCACGACCACTGCGATCACCCATGGCTTCCACTGGGCCGTATTTCTGCTACTAAGCGCTATTATCACACTTGGGGATCATGCAGTTTTACAGAACTTGACTGCTTTCAAAAGCTCTGCTCTATAAAAGTACCCACATATACGTTGAGTTTATATTATTATACCAAAGTCGAACCTGCATATATACCACTCACTAGAAAAGTGAAATTCATTCCAAATGCCACATGATTATGTATAAAAATTTTAGAGAAATTATCATATTTTTATTGCCAATACCAGTGTGGAATTTGGCTTCACGACTCTGCTACACGATGATGCAAGGAGTGCCACCTCGCGGCGTTTTTTTTAGAGAGTGAAGGTGTTGAAGTTCGCCGTAGTTGTCAGTAGGACGCAAAAATGGTTATCATCAACTAGGAGTCACTTTCTTCGACCTAGTTTTTATCTTCTACTTCACTCTTTGAACACTTGCGGCGATTTTAGCCGCGTGGGATACAGTAACCTGATGGGTGAAAGAGCGAGCAGAAAAAGAGAGAGAGAAATGTATATAAAGAGATACAAACCGCTAAATTCTTCTAAAAGTGGGAATAGAATACGCATTGGCAGGATCCTAAGGCAAGCACTTAACCATTCGGCTATCCAGACACGCCCGCAGAGCATAGCCACGGTTGCTGGATGTAAACGCATGGGGGCTTTCATCGAGCAGCCGTGGCAAAGCATCACCTTGTAAACTATAGTACAGTATGGCAAGAGGGCAGGAAAATGAACTGTGGGTGAGAAGAACATATGTAAAAGTGAAGAGGCGGGAGAAACAGAAGGAAGGAAGCAGTGCATAGCCTAGAAAGAATGAGGGTGAAATAGGGAAGGAAAGGTGAAAAGAGAAATAAAGAAAGAACAGGCGACAAAGCGAGAGAGAGAAAAAAAGGAAGTGCGGGAAACGATGATATTAGAAGGAACAAGCGGTGAGAGGGAAAAAGCGATGGTGAGAAACGGAGAAGAGAGGGAGAAGGGTAAATCAGGCTGATGAGGAGGAAAAGTTGAACGCGAGAGTGCGAGAGATTGTTTAGACAGAATGAGCAAGAAAGACAGATAAAATGAAAAACTAAAGGAGATTAGAAGAGGGAATGAAAAGGGAGAATATTAAGTAGATAGAGACCACAAAAGATAGAAAGAAAAAGAACGTGACCAAAAAGTAGATAGCGAGAAAGGGCAGAAATAGGGAAAAATAGGAACAGCAATAAAGAAAAGGAAAGAGATGGAAAGATAGAAAGAAGTAAAAAATTTAGAGCGAGAAATATGAAGGAGAAAAGGAAATAAAAAATGGCCCTAATCTACATGTTACACTGTAAATGTCGTCGAAAGACGATAGTCTTGCGTCTGGAGAGAGTTAACGAAACGTTTATTTGATGTTCTGCGCAAGAAAATCAGTGAATTGTATTTTGAAGGCGCTGCGTTAGGGTGCCTCGAGCGTGTAACGGAGGTGAACAAGCGCATCTAGGCACGTTAAACATGAGCGCCATCTGGAAGTTATCTTCGAAAACGAAGGCATGCGCGACCACGGAGAAAGATGCGCGCCAGTCACGGAGGTGATAAGGTGTAGAAAGGAAAGTGACCGGCAGGTGCCACCACCGTGCCGTCGTAGCAAAGCGTTGGAAACCCATTCTTGAGCATCGCGTTAAACGCTACAGTCCTAAGAGTGTTTTGTGTGTGTCCTCTTCTAGTATAAAGGCAGACATACGAAACATATACATGTTGTTATGGCGCCTCAAATATGCGCAATATTTGTTTTTTTAATAGACAAGCGCACAACTATGAACGCTAAACATTCAGCAATATTGGTGGGTGCTGCGGATGGGGTTGGCCGTTCGGTGCCGTTTGAGGTATCGTTAGGGCAGAAAAACAGACAAGGGTACAGACAGACAGACAGACAGACCAAAATGTTTTCGTTGAAGGTCCCCAAGAAAGACTATCGTCTTTAAAAGAGTAAACTAATGAGAAGAAGGCTGCCTTGCTCCATTATTTTAGGCTTGGAACGCCTGAAGCTGCCTCAAGTTTTTTTTGGTGGCTTGTTGTTGGAAGCAAGTGTAACGGTATCGATGTAAACATCGCCTAAGCATCTTCATCCGCAACTGTGTCTATTCATTAGCTGGCAGCAAGGGTGATGGTATTGATTCAAACAGTGCCTCAGCATCTTCATTCACCACTGTGCATATATCCATTAGTTGGTAGCAAGGGTAACTGTATCGGTGTAAACAGCGCCTCAGCATCTTAATTCTCCCCTGCGCATATATTCACTAGTTGGGGGCAAGAGGAACACTTCGATGAAAACAGCGGCGCAGCATCTTCATCTGCAACCGTGCCTCTTCTTTAGTTGGGAGCAAGGGTAACGGTATTGATGTAAACAGTGCCTCAGCATCTTCATTCGCCACTGTGCATATATTCATTTCTTGGGAGCAAGGGTAATGGGATCGACAAGAACAGTGCCTCAGCATCTTTATCCGCAATTGGGCCTATTTATTATAGTTCGGAGCAACGGCAATGCTGTCAATGTAAACAGCACCTCAGCATCTTCATGCGCAAACGTGCATATTCATTAGTTGAGAGCAAGGGTAATGGTATCCATGCAAACATTGCCTCAGCATCTTCATTCACCACTGTGCATATATTCATTCATGGGGAGCAAAGGTGACGGCATCGATGAAAACAGCACCTTCAACCGCAACTGTGCCCAATAATAACTTTGGAGCAAGACTAACGGTATCAATGTAAACAGCTCCTCAGCATCTTCATCTGAAACTGTGCCTATTCATTAGTTGGGAGCAAGGGTAATGGTATTCATGAAAACAGCGCCTCAGCATCTTCATACGCAACTGTGAATATTACTTAGTTGGGAGCAAGGGTAACGGTATCGGTGTAAACAGCGCCAAAGTGTCTTCACCCACAGCTGCGCCTATTCTTTAGTTAGGAGCAAGAGTAAGAGTGCCGATGTAAACAGCACCTCAACATATTCATTCGCAAATGTGCTTATTGATTAGTTGCAAGCAGGCATAACGGTACTGATGTAAGCAGCACTTCATTCTTTTCGTCCGAAATTGTGCGTATTCATTAGTTCTGTAGCAAGTGTAACGGTATCGATGTAAACAGCGCCTCAGCGTCTTCATCTGCAACTGTGCCTAATCGTTGGTTGGCAGCAAGGGTAATGGTATCAATGCATACAGTGCTTCAGCGCCTTCATTCGCCACTATGCATATATTCATTAGTTCACAGCTAGGGTAACGTCATTGATGTAAAAGGCTCCTCAGCATTTTCATCCGCCACTGTGCCTAATCATTAGTTGGGAGCAAGGGCAATGTTATCTGTATAAACTGCGCCTCAACATCTTCATCCGCAACTGCGCGTATTCATTAGTGGGCAGCAAGGGTAACGGTATTGATGTGAACAGCGCCTCAGCATACTCATCCGAAACTGTGCGCATTCATTAGCTGGGAGCAAGGGTAAGGGTATCGACGAAAACAGCACCTCAGGATCATCATCCGCAACTTTGCGTATTCATTAGTTGGGAGCAAGGGTAACGATATAGATGTAAGCAGCAACTCATTATCTTCGTATCGGTGTAAACAGCACTTCAGCTTCTTCATCCGCAACAGCACATATTCATTAGTTGGCAGCTTAGGGTAACAGCATTGATGGAAAAGGCTCCTCAGCATCTCCACCCGCAACTGTGCCTATTCATCAGTTGGGAGTAAGGGTAACGGTTTCGGTGTAAACAGCGCCTCGTCATCTTCATCAGCAACTGCGCATATTCATTAGTTGGCAGCTAGGGTAACGGTATTGATGCAAACAGCGCCTCGCCATCTTCATCCGCAACTGTGCGCAGTCATCGGGCACAGGAAGCCTATAGTTAGCCTTGGTCGTTATGTTGACCTCGCCCGATATTTTACTCAACGGTGGCGTCAGAGGTCTCTTCTGCACGCTTGACTGTATTATTAATAGCCAATTTTGTGGAGAAGTGCAGTTTCTTTCACTGCACGTGGCAACGAATTGCGTAGAAGCGAGCGGTGAACATGCATGACGGTGAGACAACGACTGGGAAAGCGGGAGAGGTCAAGTGTTAGCTTTTATTTGCTCCGCCAGGCGTCTTCCTAATCACACCGCTCGCTTTCCCAGATGCATAAGTGAAAATCAACTTCTTGAAGCGTTATTACGCCGCACGACGCGCTACGGAATATGTGGAGGCTTCCGGCTATTTTTGTTCGACGGAGCAGCAGACCTTCCCACGCAGCTACGTTAAAGCATGTTCAAAATAGTTCAAAAGAAAGGATAACTTGATTTACTCCAGTTCTATATGGTCTAAGCGAGTTGCTGCTCCTGTATCGTCCATGTATATTCTTCATTCTGACTATAATAGTAACAGCAAATAGTTTAGCACTTTGCCGTTATCACGAAACGCTGCCACAAGAGAGTGTTAAGACGTGATACAGTGCACGGCAGTGACGCCCGACGCAACGTGACACGTTGTGAACTTTGCAGGAAAATATCAAGACTTAAGTTTTTATTTTTGCTTTATCACAATATACTTAATGTGAATGCGCCTCGGTATCTTCAGCCCTTTTCATCGCGCACGTCGAGAAATTTACATTCGAATAATTCACTTTCTTATCAATTGCGTACTAATTGATTGATATGTGGGGTTTAACGTCCCAAAACCACCGCACGGTTATGAGAGACGCCGTAGTGGAGAGCTCCGGAAATTTCGACCAGCTGGTGTTCTTTAACGTGCACGCAAATCTGAGCACACGGGCCTACCGCATTTTCGCCTCCATCGAAAATGCAGCTGGCGTAGCCGGGATTCGATCTTGTGGCCTGCGGGTCAGCAGCCAAGTACCCTATAGCTACTTGACCACCGCGGCGGGAAGCGCGAAATATTCGTTTGATGTACTCTCTTTTTCCATGAACAATTTCTGATTAGAATTTGCTGCCTGAAAATATTGTTTCTTGAGAATCTGCAACTACTTTTGAAAATGCACTACTTACCCATATCGAAAAGCAGTGAACTACAGAGTGTTCATGTGACTTTTCTTTCTGTATTCTCTTCGCTTTCATTTTGTATATGGTCATTTTTACCGTTTTAATGCAGTTTTACACGAGTATTGCATATACTGTATTTACACACACCCCTTATTTCGGGTAGAGCTTTTTTTTTTTCTAGTGGCCAGCTGTTATATGTTCCGCACTCGATTTTGGGAGTATTAGGAGCGCAAGGGTGACGAGTTTTTAATCCTATACATACGTCAATATATCCTGTGAACTGTATTACTTTGTTGTCTAGTCAGGTTGCGCTGGTTTTTTTTTATTTTCGTAATACTTGCAGATATGACAACAGGTTTTATTTGTTCCCTTTTCTGTGAGCTTGTGTGCCCTATAGCTTCACCTGCGCTTGTAGACTTGCAACTCTATAATTTCCAACCTGCATGGTCCTGTGTGACTGCAGTATAGAAATAAAAATATAAATAAATAAAGCAATAAATAAACACCTATACAGGTTCACTAGTTCTTCGACTACTCTGCGTTCAAGTAACAGATGGTTGCAGAACAGCACCGCATTCACAAGCACCAAAAACTAAGTTGGAGTGTTTATGTAAGAGAAGATAGTGATCTGGGGCTGGATTCACAAAACTCACTTACGAGCAAATTTTCGCACAAGAAAAATTTTGTCGCGTAAGTGGATTCACGAAGAGAAAAAAAAAGTCGTAAGAGGCCATCGTTTTCACATCGGCCGCTGCAATAAACCGTGCTGCTACTGCTGAGGAACATGTCAGCGATGGTGATTCAGTTGCTATATTTGCTTACGTCACCAAAAAATGCTCCCAAGTGGACTCACGATGTCAAATTGTGCGTAAAAACAGCGTGGCTAAAAAAATCCTAAGAGTGGTCCAATGTGGCTACTTAGGACCTGCCGTTAGGAACAATGTGGCTACTTAGGACCTGCCGCCGCGGTGATATACTTTGGTGCCCTGGCTGGTTTTGAGTTAATTCACGCCCATGTAGGGCTGCCTGATGACTGCTGGTGCTGTTTTATTTCTTTCGAAGCTTTGAGTTTCGTGTGTTGTTTCCCTGGTACGCAGTGGATGGTATTGACAACCACCGTCTTCCAATAAGTTCGAAGTCGCAATAGTTGAAAAATTCTATTGGGCGTCAATGGCGTAAAATTATGCATTTAAAGATTTGTGGTTGGATGGAAACCCATGTGCTACGTGAAAGGTTGGGGCATTCGAACGTGGCACAGAATATGATCAACCTTATTTGTTATGTTGTTGTGTTGCGCCCCACCTCATCCAATTAAAGGTACATCTCAAGGTCCTTGCCTCATTGGAGGAAATTACCAGCAAAGAGGTTAATGAAAGAACATTCCTTGCACGCTATCGAAGTAAAATTGAGTGGAACTTTTCAGTTAGCAGTTCATAAAGCCTATTCTGTGGTTGTGCTCTAGTGTACTTCGATCGGCTCTAACTGTGCAATGGGCGCGATCCCTGAAATACAGCTGTCGATACACTTTGGGATGATCTGAAACTGGCGCATATTTTGTAAACCTAAGCGTATTAGGGGTCTGCGTGATAACGCATGGAACAACAAACAAATCAAGCGTTTCCGCCTTCACTGTTCTGACATCGATATAGGCCATAATATTATGACAAGCAGTCGGGATAAAATGGCACTAGTAATTTTAAATGGAACCAGAAATGTGCAAATCCTCATGACTATGGAGCAAAACTTGGCTGAATTCATTCCTGCGACAATCACCAGCTGTTTAACTTGGCGCACAAATATCGTTCAAAGGTAGAGCGAGCCACTGAAATGTATTTTTTGCGATGCAGCGACCACTTGACCCGGGAATAATTGCGTTGCGAAGGCAAAACCCCCGTCACATGCTCTGGTCTAAGCAGACGACAAACGTGAGCAGACGATTGCTTGACCGACAGGCGAAGTTTGTGATTGGTTGAAAAGGAATAATCTCAACATCAGCTCATTCCATGATGCTGACAAAACACTTCTTTCATCAAGAACCGCTGTCGTTTCGTAATATATTTCCCCTCGCACATAAGAGAAAATTACGTCTCGTCGTGAAAAACCACGCAAGTGTTTTTTAAGAGCGCACTTACGTCCTTACGTGATGCACAGTACTCGAAAACAACATGGCGTCGTAAACAGTGTAGGTGTGTTGCTGTCGATTTTAACAAACGCTTCTCGCATGAGTTACTTCAGCGTTCGACCGGATGCGTTGTGATTACGGCTGCTCTTTCGGTGCGTGTAAAGCAGTGTGGAAAGCTGCGGCAGTGTCATCGTGTACGGTTAGCGCAGCGAAGCCTGTGCAGGTGTGTTTATCAAGCGAGGATCGGCGCCGGCGTATCGACGGCAGCTAGCACTCGAGAAGCCTGCAATGTGTGTTTGTGTGCCGGTAACAGTTCGTTCGCTTCATTCTCCAGTCTCTCAGTTGAGTACTGTGCGACATTTCGGATTGACAGCGTTTTGGCACGTTACTTAAGTGACCCCAAGTACGTTCGGAAACGTATGAACTACGCGCTGTGTTCGTTTCTTGCTTCGCCACTGGTTAGCCCGTACGCTTCTATTTACTTGTGAGCAATCTAGTTTTCGGGAGTGAAACGATGTTCGTTGTGAACAGTGGTGTTGTGTTGTCGTTTCCAAGACTTGTTATGAGGCTGTGCTCGCGTGACCGAAAATTGAAAGACAGCGTTGCTTACTGTTCTGCCCTGCGAAGTTGCGGCGGTGGGGCTTGGCGTTTTTGTTTGTTAACTTGTCACTTCTCCTTTTTGTGATTACCATAATCCGAGCTCCGTGATGGGACGAGCTGAAGCTGAGAGATGCTACATTCTGAGGTGGATCGTGTTACTGTGGCGGCGCGCCCAGACTGCTCTTCGGTAAAAACTTGAGAGTTATATGTGCCAGCGATAGCCCGTGAATGTCCAGCTTCCCTCCAGCCCCCAGAAAAAGCAAAGATTTCACCAGTGCCTTGCTTTGGATGAAGTTGTAGGCCAATAACGCCTAACTACAGGTTTGCGAGTTCATCTGGCCATCGTTTTGCACGGCACTAGAGCCTTGACAACAGCCGGTCATGGCCAGTTCTTACACTATATCACTGGACATGCACGACTGGCCAGCCTTTCATTGCTGTCATCAGCAGCTTCCAGACTGCAGATGTTCTTTGCCTGTTCGCCCTAGAGCACACTTGGTTCCTGATGACACTAATGGCTACTAAAGGCTGGCATCGGTGAGTCGCCTTGCAGAACTAAGTTTGTTGCTATTCACGCAGAACTATAACGTGTGCAAGTTTTTAGGCCAGCAGATGTAGTGTTTCTCTATGTTAAGTTCAAGTATGAAAAATTTGCTACTACTGTTATATACATACATATATTATGGAGAGGCGGGCAAATACATCAGCAGTTTTTTTTGTGATTTGATATGAGTGAGCTCTTGTTTGATTACTAGGATGGGCCTGTCTATTTACCACGTTTTATAGTTGGAAAGTTAATGTAAATTTTTTTTCCAGGAGCCAGGTTGCACTTGAGCAATTAATGTTATTTTTAAAAAATTAGTTCTATAGACGATTACCACTGTCTTAGCACTACACTTCACAAGCAAATATATACTGTGTTAAGTAAATTTTACATGGGGCTTCAGTTTCTTTCAAAGTGATTATAGCAAATTTGATCACTTTGACGAAGTGATACCTTTGTCAATTAAATATTAGAAATGAGTGATTTTAATGATAAAGAGTGCTTAACAGTGCAAACGATAGGAGGAGGTAGAAGAGAGGAGACAGAGCACTGGTCAGTGCTCTGTCTCATCTTTTTTTTTATCCCCTCCTGTCATTTACGCTGTTAAGCACTCTTTATAATGTTATACCAATACACCCAACCCTACTGTCTCTCATGCTTTTAATGATTGTTTTTAAATATATTGTTTTTGGCCCTTCACAAATTTTAAAAACTGCTTGTCACTTGGTAGCAGCAGAAACTACGCATGAATCATTTTCAAGATGGTTCGATAAACACTGATTTCAGACTTAACAGTGCTGGGGGATTTCTTTCGTAAGTTACTTACTGTATATTCAAAATAAGTGTATTAGAATTGTTGTTTGAGAGCTATTCATCTTAATATTTACACCTCAGTGTATGTATGTACGTGTGTGTGTGTGTGTGTGTCATTTAATGAGAATTCATTTATCATCGATGAGTAAGTTTGGTAATGATTTAGGTGAATTTCTTTCCAGTTCTTTTTCTTTTGAGCCATTGTACTTTTCAGTTTGTCTCTCACTACGTAAAAATAAATGTAACCTCATACAAAATATGTACATTCGAAGAAGTTGTTTCATTTGTCAACATACAGTGATGGGCAAAAAATTGAGTAAAACAAAAGCAACCAGAAAAGATTACTTTAGAGCATAGCTCCTCTACATGGCATATCTTGTACACATTGCGTTGGTTGAATGGGTCGATTTCAACATATCAAATTCAATCAATATACACAAACTATCACCCGTAGTTGTATATGTGTGTGATATTTATGCACATTGTGACACCTGTTGGCAATCACTATTAGGGCGAAAACCTAGTCAAGCTGAATACACAGATTTTGTCTATGCACCTTTCATCTATACTGGAACTGTTGTTAATAAAAATGAACTTCGGTTAGAAAATTTATTGTAGTAACCAAAAGCCGAGCATCTCTCTATTACGTAAATTGATTTACATTGTTCTGTTGCGCTCTGGACGATCGGGAACCCTCTCAGCAGAACTCGATTAGCTGCTATAGTTGATTTTAACCATTGATAGTGGCCTTACACTGAAGCGCACAACATGACAAGTAGCGAGAGAGAATACAAAAACTAATCACTCTGTGTCTTCTCTATGTGTCTGTAGTCTTTTGTCTTGCTGCATGTAATGATTCCCACCAAATTAGCACAAAAACGTGTCCCGACAAAGGCAGTCACCTTGGCCGCAAGCAATTAGCTGACTGCATGTCTAGATTTTCTTCAAAACATCGGGATGACTGATCACTGGTCGCATATCCAAACCCGTGAAAAGTAATATATCAGGTATGATATTGGTATTTCGGCACCGGGAACTCATGCGATAACAGGGAATGAAGGGTGAAAATATTGGTACATGCATGTTGACATTTTGTGGTACGATGCGCGTGTGTGCCTGACGAAGAGGACGAAGAGTGGTCTCCGCTTGGTGTCTGGTCAACTGGTCAAGCCGCTGCTGCTGGTTTGAAATATATTTCATACACGGCCTCATCGATACGCATCTCTTCTCTTCCGTAACAATATGAACCCTAAATTTTGTAGTTCATGAGGGAGCATGGCACAGCGCTTTTGGGTCAAAAGGGGAGTGAACGAAAAGAGCACGAAAGCCACCTTCTCAAGAAATGAGTACCCTCCACCACGCATAATCCCAGGCTGGGCAACCTTTAAAAAAAGTGCTCGGTGACACTGCGAATCGAACCCAGTATTTCCTAGTTTGTAATTGAACGCTGTAAACACTCGTCCACTGCTGCAGCGGTTGACATGAGAGCTTGCCACTGAAGCGTTTACCCTATTGCTAATATATTGCCAATGCTTCAAATGACGCAAAATGCACAATGTCCAGTGAAACTTGGTAAGAAATAGAAAACAATTAGAATGCGTTCGCCCAAGGTTACTAGAAGGTAGAAATCACAAAATGTGGCTGTATAGCTGTGCGCTACTTATCTTGTACATCACTGTCAGGATGTTGGGATAGCCGGCTCTAAATTACGCTACCTTCCCATATTTTACCAAATATAAATAACAATATATCGGCGTATGACAACGCTAATAACGATTCTGAATTCACAATTCTAAATTCTGAATTATGAATTATGAACTATTCTGAATCCAAACGCTTACTCTACTTTTTTATGCTCTTCACGCATTCGACGCTGCTTTGCCGAAACTTTCCCTGACGTCTGCGGGGCCAGAAAATAGTCATAAATAACTGTCACTTCGATTTCAGGCTTTCGCTGAGACAAAACGAAAGTCTGTTTCTCTCTCTTTTTGTACTTTTCACGCAAGTGGTAACGTCTCTTGACTTCAAGACTCGCATACACGTCCCTTGCTTTGTTGGCTCACTCACACACCGCTGGACGAAATAACTGCACCGTGTTTCGTGAAAAGCATTAGCACTGAAACACCTCCTGTCGAGTCTCCCTCGTTTTACGTAGACACATATCTAAGCGTAAGCGTGTCCACGTTCTCGCATTCCGGCCTTATAAAAATGCTGTGGTGCATGGAACCTGCGATATTGAACTCACAATTTAATGTGATTACTGCTGTTCTCAGTTTCTGCAGAATTTGTTCTCAGGCACAAAAACCTATCCTGTCCCTTACGGAAACGCCATACATGGCCCATATATAAGTTATATCTGGCCATATATAAGCTTATATGGCAGCATATGTGGCCACATATAAGCATATATGGCAGTATATGTGGCCAGATATAAGCGTATATGGATGTATATCTGGCGGAGTCGGTTCATGTATGGGGTTATATACGGCCATATATGACGCGGTTGGCCCATATAAGGAGTCAAATCCGTCCAAATAAGGCATGGCCACACCATATATAACATAACAAGTGGGTCCTTATATGTGGAAGTGCTCTCTTATTTGGGATGAACCACGTATATATTTAGCACCGTGATCACACTTTTATGCGAATTGTAATATATAACAATTTGTACACAAAGCTGACCTGCTTATTTTTCATAACAATAGGAGTATTAAATATATATGTTGTTTCTGCCATGCAAAAAAACCGAAATTTCAGGTCAGCTTTGTGTACGTGATAGTTGCAACTCAGTTTAATGCATATATGCATGCATTCGTGTAATTTAACTCGTACATTTTTCATGGCATTTAGGCTTGAAACAATAAGTTGCAATTAATACGACGTAAATAATGTATACAAGAGCAGACATGTTTTACGAGGAAGGAATCGTGTCAAGTCACAAAACGTATTGAAGCTTCCGAACCTCGCTATTATTATAGAGCAATCCTATATAGTATTATGTAAAGACAAAATGCATGCAAGTTATATTGTTCACATTAATGCAATGTTTAAAGTGGCAGCAAGAAATAGTAATTTCAATGCACTTTTAGCTTCCACATCGGTGGACAAAATTTCTGATTATTTGAAAGTTTTGATGGCTATATGCTCCCTTCATGTAACAAGATTTCTATTAATCCTGTTGACCCCTCATCTGCGATTGCTTTCAGCAGCCATTTACTAAAATTGCATGCGCAGTGCAATGTTTAAGAAGTATTTTCAAAAACAAAAAGAACTTAGGTGAATGCAACTTGCAGGCACTATTATGATTACATTCAAGATGGAAGTTGTACTAATTTATTGCAAAAATACATCTTGCGTTTCCTTTGGCTACGTAAAATGTTCCTGGCTGTGCACATAGTAAATTTATCAAAAATTTTATGATTGCACAAGTGAACAATTAATTTATTGTAATGTTTGCAAGCGTCAAATAAATCTCACGTCATAGACATGTACGTTAAGAAAGGTGCAACTGACTCACACGTGATACATATTTAATGGACCATGTAATGAAATGCTGAAGCTTTATAGCAACATTTAACGTAGGCTGCCGAATTCACAAAACTTCTATTTTGTGTCGGTGTGTCATTACTTGGTCGAGGTCACTAAAGCGCACGTGCCATTATCAGGATTAGCCTAAAGATTGCCTTGTGAATACAATTAGTATGACACATTTTTTTTGCGGGCTGGCGTGATACCTAAGCCAAACTCTACATTATGTAAACAGCCCCTTGCTTTGCAGGCGCGTAACGATTCAAACTGGTTGCGAACATATCCTTTCAACACCAACACGGTAGTGCACTTACTTATAAGATATGTATGCGGTACATACTCACCAAACTGCGCAAGTGCACATTCGCGTATAGAGATTCATGGGCACCAGGACACTGGCATTTCATTCAATGTGGCTAGATATCTTCGGCCATGTCAGAATGATATGAGTGTATTATTATTATTATTATTATTATTATTATTATTAATGTTGTTGTTGTTGTTGTATTTCGCAAAACGTCCAACAGCAAATCCATATGCTGTCATACTGTGTCGTTATGTAAGTTTTATGAGATCAGTTATCTTGGTGTTCTTTTTGATAGCATGCTGAATTTTTTACTTGCATTAAATGTGCTGCCATGCGAGGCCTTCATTCTCTTCCTGTTGGCTCAACATCTCGCGAGAATCCGGTTCTCCTACAGCTTTCTACAAATGGTACATTGTGATATGTTGTGCTCAACTTCAGTACATATGCACATCTGATTTGGAATGGCCTTGCTAAATCCAGCAGTAGCGCCACTGAGTGAGTCCAGAAAAATTTCATAAGCATTTACCCCCATCGTTTCACTAGAATCCTTTCAACACTGCTGGAATATTATATTTGCCATCAGTTAATGGCCGGCAAAATCGCGCTGAGCTGTTATGTATTTACAAGCTAGTTCAGGGTGAGATATTCTGCCCTTCTCGGTTGTAATAATTTTCAAACTTTGCGTAAGTTATCGAGAGAGAATCGACCGTTGCATGTACCTACCAGCTTCTTTCAACACTCTATCCTTTACAGAATACCGAGTCTCTCTAACGTCAACTTTCTTGATTCGTTATGTTTTTTATAATCTACAGTCATTTTGTTTTGTCAGTGAGGGCTGCCCTGTCCTAACGTAGACTTGCATATGCACAGATTCTTTCTTTTTCCGTCTTTCAGGAAGCCTTCGGCACGGTTGTGTGTATTCCACATTATTTTTCAGTCCCATTCCATGAACATCTACTCTTTTGTTTGTTGTTCCCATTGTGCATTGATTTTTTTCGACAGCTCGTTTTTGCTCTTTTCATTGATTTGCTTTTCTGTGGACAGTCTGTAATGTATTGTTTATTTTTGTTTTATTTTCGCGCGCGCCAGCGTGAAAAACCCTGTGGTTGTTCTTGGATACGTTAAAAATGATTGATTGATTATTGGTTGATTGAATAATATTATTATCATTATAAGTCCTTGCGAAATAAGATGAAAATTTGGCTTGAACGCGTCTTCGTAGCCAGCGTACACGAAGCAGTGATTTCAGCTCCACGGAATGCCTGTTTCAAAGGTCCTCCACGTGCAGCTTTTTCGGCTCGCGGGAGTAAGTTGAAATCCATTGTTCGAAAAAACTCGCCTGACTGCATTGGTTGCAAGGGGTGCGCACAGTAAAAAAATACAAAAAAGGGCGCCCATCGGATGGGTGGACAATTCGGAGAACGTAGTTCGAAGAAGCGCAAGTAGGCGCCCTGCAGCCCTGCCGTGCCTTACACCAGTCTGTCGACACAGCAGGAAAGAGAGTGCCGCGGCCCATTTCAAGTAACGACGAAGAAAATAGTTTGCACAAACATTCAGTCGTATCGTAATAACATTGCGTCAATTATTGTTAAAAAATGAAACGTCGTTCGCCAATAAGCTCAGGAAAATTTAGTTCTAGTGAAAAGTGCGTAAACCATTGATCTCAAAGAGTAATGTAATGTTCATTGTGATGAGCATGGCATGCACTGTATCCATCCGTGCCATTGTTGCTTCTTTGCTCGCCGGAGTCATGGGTGCCGTGCTGATCGAGTTTGTTAATTTTCATTCCTTTTGCTTTTATTTCTTGTTCAACTACTGCTCCAATTTACACAAGATAATCACGCAGCTCTCAGGAATCTACTTCGCTGTACGTGGCGAAATTGTGGACGAACGTGGAAGTGTTTTTGTGTGCGTGTGCGTCTGTACGCTGCTGGATTGGCGATCAACTTTTCGTGCGAGAAAAAAATGGATACCCATGCTTGCGGGCAAGCGTTTCTTTAAAACTTCTTCCTAAAGCAGTACGAATGGACGTGGTGGCTTTAAGGTGTGACTAGGTTATCAGGATTAACAGGCTCCTTGAAAGACAAGTCTCGGTTAAATGTTAAGGTAAGTTCATCATTTTCATTACCTTCGCACGTTGTTCATAAATATTATGATAACTCGAAAACATACCACATTGCATGCTTGCTGAGTAAATAACTTTATGCTAATCGTGGTTACGTCATTAGGCTGTTTTGTTTAGGCGATACGACAACACTTTCTTTTTTTTTCACTTGATCCAGACAGTGCTCTATTTAATCAAAAAATCTACACCAGGAAATTGTTGGTTTCGTGCCATTGTACTTTTCATAAATATATTGGTGTAGATATACTTGTGTTGTATTTTTCTCATTTTAACGCTTGAGGAAAAACCAAGGATAAATTCCAACTTGCGCAATCACAAATAAAAAATAGTTGCATATCTCCAACTCCAAGGGTGTCATGAGGTTTACGAGCCCACGTTTGAATTTGTCTTGCGTTTGAATTTATCTTTCTTTGTCTACGTTCCACTTGTTTTCATATTTACGTGTGTTTTGATAAGGACACGCAGTTAAAATTTTGTTGCTAGTTTGATTCTTCAAAACAGGGTGCTATGTCACGGATCCAAATGGAAAAACTCAAGAATAGCCCGTAATTTCGTTTCCGCCGTCTACAATCAGGGTGATATAAGTGTAAATTTGACTGGAATGCGTACATCACAGGCGACATTATCGTTACTGATGTCGCAACATCGCGTGGTTATCTTGAGGAACTGCGCATACCCGCATACATAGTTACACAAAATAATGCGATGTCACGTTTTAATCTGTGAGCACTGTAGATAGTTTTACGCAAGCCGACAAATAAACTGGTATGATGCATTAGGGCTTGCTACTATGTGAAAAAATTGGGGGACCGTTAAGCTCCGTTTTTCACAGTTGAACGTGATAGCAGTATCGATCCTGTTTCTTGTGCGTAATTCAATCACTTAGTGTGTACTCTTTATTGCATGATGCTACTTGAACAAATTTTATTGTGGAATAGTACTGTGTAATTGAGAAGGTTGAAAGTGTCTCAATGAAGGTTTCGCACATGGCTGCATTTTGTGTAAAAAAGGGGTAACATAGTTTAAAGAACAAGAAATATTATGTAATTACCGAGTTGCGCGAAAAAATTGAAATACAAAAGGAAGACACCTAGACGCAGCACACACTGACAACTGAAACATTGTTGGAGAAAACAGACATACGTATATATGCGGTTACGAGAACACGTGCGGTGAAAGAAAAGGATTAGATGAGCAGACAGATTGTATAAATGATGCGCTTCCAGGAAAGCTACCTCAGTAGCAAGCAACATAAGTGAGAGTTACGTGACACATGAATCCCCAGCTTTGTTTATTAAATACGCCTCTCCGATTTCCCGCGCTGTACCGTGTCACTGAATCTAGCTTTAACTACCGTATTCCAAACAAGGGCGCGCAGCCACACTCTCTACAATATGATGATTGGTTAGAGAATGGTTGTTAATTCTTTTAGAGAAGCTTTGTGATCTACAATTATATAAATAAATTCTAAATAATACTTCCCACACGACAGCGCAGTGCCGTCCACCACACGATGTCCACACTGTGAAAAAAAATGATCAGATGTCTGCTCATCTAGTCATTTTTTTCCACCTCACGTGTTTTCGTAACCGCATACATATGTCTGTTTTCTCCAATGAAGTTTCAGTTGTTAGTGTGCGCTGTGTCCAGGTGTCTTCCTTTCGCACTTCAAATTTTTTCGCGCAACTAAGTTAAGATGAAGTACCAACTCGCCCAGCAGAACGTGCTTCTCAATATAATGTGTGTAAAATGTTTTAGAACTTTATGCACCCACTACGCAGTCGTGAGGGAATACGTGCGGTAACCAGTGTGCCTTTTGTAATGGTTGGCTGTCTTGAGACCGCAAAGTCACGTTGGTAATAACGTGTTGTGATGCTTGATGACAATGCACGTTTGTATCATGCAATATAGCTGCGATAATAAATATTGTGTTGTGAAACCTGTATGCAGGATACATGTATTTGTTAAGCATGACAGTTATTTTCCTTGCATTTACAACAAGAGGAAGTTATTCATGCTTTATTTCCAAGCAGATGCATAGCTGTGTGGTAGAGCACTTGCATGCCATGCAAATTGCCTGCATGATTTCGATCATCACTCAAACCCGAAAATTTACAATATTTGTTTTATTTGCATTCTCTCAATTTTTGATCATTGACAAGACGATTTTTCACGGAGAGCCACCGATGCCTACGCCGGAATTTCTGCAGAATGAGCTCTTTACCACTGTTACGTTAATGATGCATTATTGGCAAAATGAAAAGCGTATTACATTTACAAAGTACATTTTTAGTGTCCCGTTGGCAAGAAATATTGTTAAATGCCTCTGTTCCCACGCGCACAGAGACCTATAGACACCAGTTTTAGCAGTCGTTCTATAGGTCATTAGTCACAATACTTGTACATAACAAGCTTGCATACCAATCACTTTCGACCGAACTCCTTAAAAGTTGATTTTCAACTCATTTAAGTTATTCAATGCACACGCAGTTCATACGGTCAATAGCAAGTGAATATTTCATTTTGACTGACTATGGACGCTCCATTGACACGCGAGAAAAGTTTTAAACATAACACACTGTGAAAAATATCTTTACGAAACTCAAATTGGGTTCTTTTATGCTATTTATTTTTGTCAAGTCGGAATCGATAAAGCGGAATATTTACTTGCACGGTACTATTTCTCAGACCGTGTTGACCATAGGTTCAAGATAAGAATAATCGCATGCAAGACTGACGTGTTTCAAAATGATTTTTACAAAAAAAATTACAAGATGGAACCAGCTGCCTTCTAGCATTGCCTCTACACTCCCAAATATTTCTTTTATTTCATGTTAGAATTGTTCCGATTTATATATGAATTTCTCTTGCAGATTGTGATTCAGGTGACTTTGATTATTTGTTTGGCTGACTATGTATTTTTTTGTATTGTACTTTTCGTAAATGCTCCCCCAATGTAATGCCAATTGGTGCTGTGGGTAATGAAATAAATAGATAAATATAAAAATGTCGATAAGTAAGCAATAAATTTAAGCACAAAGAATGTATCTCTTCAGGAAAAGTGGACTAACAGTGACATGTGCCCACCACAAACTTTAAATATGATGCCAAGTTACATTCTAGCAAATAGTTGTTGAGAATATGTGCATGCGTTGGACAAGCCGCGGGCCTTTCCAAGCCGCGGCCTTTCGTGGTGATCCCTGTAACGACCAAGCACGCCATGTTCAAATCAGCCACGAGTAATTTATGAGCTTCCTCCACCATTTATCGAAAGAGAAAGCAATTTTAGCTCACTTTGTGAATTTATTGTGTATTGCAGGCCGCGTGTTCTAGGAAGCCTCTACTACCAATCGGCAGCGTTTTGGGGCCATGCTCAAAGTGTTTTGCATTACCATCTTACGTATCCATCTCGTGATATATATATATATATATATATATATATATATATATATATATATATATATATATATATATATATATAAGAAAGAGAGAGAAGAAGAAAGAACTTCACTACGCGAGCTGGAGGACGTTGCTTAAGCAGTAAATCGAATAGTAGCTACAAGCCACATTGCGGCCCCTATTGCGATATTGTGAGACCGGTAAACTTGCAACCATGTCGTTAAACACTATAGATTGCTGAGCTAGATGGCTCACTACTTGACTTGGCACCTCGTCCATGTCGTCTCGTGTCGTCATCCACTTAGCGCAGTAGTATTTTTTTCTCTATGTATGCTGACACAAAGTAATGCCGAGATGCGTGGTCCTTACAATTGCAATTTCTATTGGTGTGTTGCGGTTACACAGTCGTCAGTTTTCGTCCAGTGCATCCAAAATTGTGAGAAGAAACATCTACAAATAACTACTTGACATTTCGCCACGCTTTTACAAATCAGTGAGGAACATCGGAAAGAGTGAATCATCAACAACGATGGTCCGTCGCAATTATTTCTGCAGGGCGGGCTTCGAGGCGTAGTGTGGACAGACTGTGTGCAGGCCATCCTAATCCTGATGGCACCTGTGACAGTCATTGGAAAAATCATCTACGACTCGAGACGTATGGATGTCTTGCTAAGGCCACTGAGTGACATAAACATGAAGGAGTACGCTTTCAGGTAAGCCACCATGCCCGCACAATGCTGTTTTATTTATCTATTTATTTATTTACTTATTTACTTATTTATTTATTTATCGTGCAGTTTGAAACAGAAAGTGTTGAAGGCGTGAAACGAAGGTAAATGGTAATAAAAAGCACGACAATGGACTCATGTAAGAAAATAAGTGACGCGATATTATCATGCATACAGGTAAAACAATAAAACTAAAGATCCGACCAAAGATACCAAGGAATAAATAGTGAACCGTAGTCTTAAAATGTGAAATACTAGATCAAACCGAAGAAAAACAAGAAGAGAATATTCATTTTTAGGAGCAAATTCGGTCGGATTAGTAATCAAATTTTTTAAGATAGCACAACAAAAAGAAAGGAATGAAACATACATTTAATCATTTGTACTACAGAATTATTAAAAGCAGTTTTCAAGCAAAGAAAACAAATGTTGCGTTACGATATAAATGGCTAGGTTACTCCAATCAACAATAGTTCTAGAGAAATCCGAATATGTAAAGTAGTTATTTATTGGAAATAAAAGAGTTATCATAAAAAATGTCTTTGCTTAGCAGCATAACCCTCGTTATAAGCGATAACGTGAAAGGTGTCTATGTTCTAATGCACCGTTCGGTAGAAACATTTACTGACATAAGGTGTCCGCATAACCGACAAGTGGTTGTGTAAAAGTCATAAATTAGGTCGGGGTATGATGCTAATTTTACATAAAAATTCCCGATAATACTGTAGTTCTTTGTTCATCTTGAAGTGTTCAATGCATAAAACAATGACTTGTGTGCCCAAACAAACAGGGCAAAAAGTTTTACCTCTTTTGTGTTCTCTGATGCAGATATATATTTGGTTTGTATTCATGCATCGAAGGTTTCTAAATGAATAAAGTGCCCTTGTTTATGAGGGTTGGGGTGACTTTTGTAGACGCTCGTACGTTTGTATATTTAAATGACGATCACCAAGAGATGTAGCCTCTGGGACCAACATTGTCAGCACCACCTCGGTGCCATATCACCGAGACCGAGTGAATAAAGAAAGTGCGCACAAAACAGTCAAAATAAAAAAATAGGTAACAACATTCCGACCATTATACACAGCTAGCCCTCCGCAAAGTGTGTTTTCTATGAAGTGCCGCACAATAGGAAATGGGACACTTGCTCACACTCGACCCCCAAAACTGCAAATATAAGAAGTAAAACTTTTGGTCTTCCCCGGAGCGGAAATGTTCCAGCTGCATTACCAACGTGTGCACATGAACTGATTTTTCACCCGTGCGGGAATACTTCCTTGTTTCCATACACTAAACCGGATAACGGTTATCAAGGGAAGACAGCGCTATCATAGCTGCTGCAAGCTATAAAAATAGCAGTGAAATATGCCAGCCACTGCCTCATGCCTTAAATAATGAAACGAGATTTTTGTACAGGTCAAACATGTGTTCGGTTTTAACATACCAGGAGAAAAAGCAAAACCAAGTTATACTCTGTTCAGTTGCAAAAGAGCGCGCTCGTACAGACTTTGTTTTAAGCATGAAATGCTTTCAGCGGCCTCGAAGTGGTTTCGAGCAAAAGGTTAGCGTCGTTATAGAAGCAGTACGACGAGACAGCCGGGCATCATGCGAGTACAAAAAGACGTGAACCTCCGAGCACTCAGCGAACAGTCTTAAAATATTTGATCTCTGGCCGCTAGCCTTTGGTACAAAACCACATCGCATCAGATAGTTACGGCGAAAACAAACTACAGAAAGATTTCTTCATAGTTCTTCTCGCGGCTTTTTCACACCATCACTAAAGCTGTAAGCAGGTTGACCTAGTCCCCGAAAAGGTTACCTAAACGGTGGCAGCGAAGGAAGTTGGGTGTAAAACGGAGAAGTTATACTTACAAATTCAAGTCACTTTAGGTATCTTCGTTATCAGATTTCCAAGTATCTTCCTAATCTTGTGGATTGTGCGTTGTTATTGTTGACCTAGGTCTTGCTACTTTGTGTACTCTTTTCTATAGTCTAATTGATTTTTGTTCAACTTCAGTCATTTTTATTCACACATTTCATAAATGCATATAGTATTTATGTTGTAACCTCTTTTTCCTATTTGTTTTGAAGAAAAGGACGTCCCGTTGTTGTCTTCTACGTTGCGACCTCATTCTGCATTTTATCACTATGTAACCTTTGTACTAAATGCACTAAAATTTATTCTGATTCTCAAATAGCAGTGTTCCAAAGGTTGGTACAGGGCACCATACATTTCTTCTTTTGAACCTCAGCACCACGTGTCTGCTCTTATTAACGCCATCGGCTGCACGCAGTTGGAGCTAATCGCAGAGGCAGTAGTTTTGACGTGATGATTGCCTAAAATTTTGATTGCCATCTCTTTCGAGAGATGGCGCCCCGCTGCTTACGGCGCTATGCGGCGCACCAGGCATGCATGGTACTTAATATTGTGGCTATAGTATAGGGTAAAACCAATCTACTTTGCTAGTAGCCAAGTCATGCCAATCATATTCTTCATTATGGGAGGTCCAGATACTTGTTTTATTGAGGGGCTGAAATAATGGCTGCAGCGAGAAAAACAACGAAGTGTACTAGCAAGGTATTCTGCGATAGCATAGAATGTTGCAGCAGGGCTTACTTAACGTTTTGTTTATAGAGTGTCCCAAGGTGCATAAGATTCTGAATCCTCCCCATATTTATTATTATTCACGGTTGTTCCATCGACTCACGCATAATTTGCGTGGGACGTGTATCGCAAGGATTTTCTAAAATAATTCATAGTTACACTTTCAACGTCAGTATCCTACTAGACTTTCATTTCACCAAAGTTTGTATCAACAACTTTAGGTAGTTCGGTATAGAAGTCCTCTGCGGCTTTCAGTATACATAACCGAGAGTAAGCCACGGATTGGCATAAATATGAAAATAAAGTACTCAAGGTTTGGGCACACGCTGACGAAGGGACGCTTCTTCTTGACTCCTTGTCATCTCCTTAATTGCCTTCGTAGCTTCCACCACGCTCGCTGGTACGAAAGGGGAGAGAAAGCGGTGCGGCAAATCCCTGCAACTGCGCTCGTACTTGACGGATTATAAAAATTTCTGCGGCGGTCGATTCATGACGCTACAAGCTCTTTTAATGACGGCATTTTACGATTGCTCGTGAGAGTGTTTAATGGCACCTCTAAACACCAAATAGCCATGCAGGGAGCAATTCTAAAGTTAAGCATGAAAATCAAAATGTCTGTGCACAGATCACATCGCAAAGTGACCACGTAATGCGTGACTAGCTGAATAGTATGTGCTCGTGGTTTCCGAAAGTACAGTTAACGAAATGTGACGTATATTGCATGTACCGCAGGATGAACCTCGACTTCACGAATGATGAAAACTTTTGGTCTTGCTTTCTTGGCCTACTCGTCCACAATCTACTTCGCACTGGCATAGATCAGAGCGTCGTCCAGAGATACATGGCATCCAGGAGCCTCAAGGAGGCGCAAAGGTATGCAGCATATTACCCTAGAATGCAGAAATCCATTGCTATACCGGCTGAATGATCGACTTTGACTTAAAAATGATTTGTTGATGGAATAGCTCAGCGCAACACTACTAAGTGCTAAAGTTATGCGCGAAGCTGAGGCACTCCATGTTGTTCTTTGTGTGTACGGTATCAGAACAGAGCACAGGACAAATGGATAGAGTCTTATTACTACACTTTTTCTTCAAAGCACTCAATAAGACGGGAATCAATGTATTATTATTATTATTATTATTATTATTATTATTATTATTATTATTATTATTATTATGTCACCGTACTCTTTGAGCGCTTGTGTGCCTGAGCTGTGATAGTATATGTGCTGGAAAAGTGCAGTGAATGAGTTAAAAGATGACCCGTAAAACGCGTAAAAGCACCTGCCAAAACGGAGCGCGACGCTGTCATATTGTCTCGCACATGCGCGTCTGCATGTCCCATAAAGTCAGCGTCATTGCAATAATTGTTACACGCAGTGTAGCATTTCGGATGTTTGACCAACGCAGAGGCGCTGGTTAGGTCTTGTCTATGTTGGAAGGGCGAGATGACGTGCTCTCTCACTCTCGCTAGTGGCGTCTGCTCTCTAGTTCGGACCTGTCCGAACGCGTGAAACGCTATACTGCACGTAACTACAGGAAAGCTGTCTTGTCATTTTTGACGCGTCCACTGTCGCCGGGGCGCTCGCTCTTGAGCTGTCAGAAAGCATCGTATTGCTTGCTACGATATTTGTGGTTCAAGACATAGCTCTTCACGCCTCCGAGGTGCCGGTCGTTCAGTGTAATCAGTCGGGAAATTCCGTACACTACTTTGATGCCAGTGTTATCGAATGGGCAATGATCATGGTTTCGTAACTATTTCGTAAATGGATAGAAAATGTTTTGCACTTTGCTGAACGAAGCGCTGAAGCGTAAATGACTAGTTGTTGTGACCTAAACAAGGTAAGTAGCGAGGAATGTATCTCCAGCGTAGCAAACAGCATATGTAGAGTGAATCCTTAACAAAATGCACTTCCTTGGGCGAATAAATTCGCTGCTGACTGTGAGGTTGCCATCGCTGGCGGCCTCACAATCAACAGCCAATGTGCACTTTCGTACTTAAGTTTTCGTTTGGTACCTGTTAGCTTAAAAGATATTAGGAACTTCAAAATTGTTTTCCGGGTAGGTAATCATGCTGCAGCGGGTGTAATCTCTAGCTGTATAACTGGATCAAAACTGAGTATAACCTGATTAAAACGTGGAGACCCTTCTAGGTAATGCATGTTAGCATTCCTCCTTCATTAGAGCTTATGCGCGCTTATAAACTCGCCACACTTTTTGCCCATCTAACAATATGCAGCTTCGCTGTAAAACACCCATACATCGCTGTGATCTGCATCTACCATCTTTGTATTTTTGTGAGTAGGTTTTCTTTCGTCAAAGATGCATTAAAGTGGTCATGTCACAGATCTTTTGAATTTGTGCACTTACGAACAGCTCTGTTTATCCGCCTTCTAGCCACATCATTACCCTTCTTGGTTTTATATGTGGGGTTTAACGTCCCAAAACCACCATATGATTATGAGAGACGCCATAGTGGAGGGCTCCGAAAATTTTCGCCACCTGGGGTTCTTTAACGTGCTCCCAAATTTGAGCACACGGGCCTGCAACATTTCCGCCTCCATCAGAAATGCAACCGCCACAGCCGGCATTCGATCCCGCGACCTGCGGGTCAGCAGCCGAGTACCTTAGTCACTAGACTACCACGGCGGGGCTACCCTTCTTGGTTTAACTCTTTTAAAGCCATTTACCTGTCGCAACAGCGCCTTTCACTTTAGCATGCCTAACGTATGTCAATGTTCGAGCTCTACATCATGACGCATATGCATGTCCCCATGTAAGACGCCTTAGTCAGAAAAAACAACGGGGCGGGGAGACGAAGCCCTTTGTGCGAGATGTAAAGGCAAGATGCGTGTGTGGCCCGGTGGTAAAACGAGATCCCAAAGGTGGGGCGCGCTACTATAGCGTTACATGTAGTTACTATGCATAAGCACCGTTAGAACATCAATTTCCCTTGAAATTGTGCCTTCTTTCCACTAAATTGGCTAAGTTAATATCTAACACTCTAACAACGTTTTGCAGGACGATGTGCATAGGAGTCTTCCTCAACATTATCTACATGACTGTCATTGGAGCGATGGCGATGGCCTTGATATACTGGTACCGAGACTGTGATCCCGTATTGACTGGCGAAATCAAGAAGTACGATGAGGTATAATATTTCTGGTTGTCAATGCCTCTTACGGCTGCATACGTATCGACAAGCCAACGTTTTCGCAAGTGAGTTTTTGTCTCTAAGACATTGAATATCTCAAGTCCCCTTATCGAAACATCGGTTCCAGCACACAACTGCTGCTCAGCAATTTTAAGTGCGAAGCATTTCTTAGTAGACTGCAGGCACTTTAGTATCTATCTATCTATCTATCTATCTATCTATCTATCTATCTATCTATCTATCTATCTATCTATCTATCTATCTATCTATCTATCTATCTATGTGCCTCCATCTCGGTGCTTTTGAGATTGCCCTTTATAATTTAGTGTAAACCGAGACTGGTACAGAGGGGTAAGAAAGTTTGACGAATAGGACTTTCTGGAGACGACACGAACACCTTCAAAATACTGTCACGTACGTCATTAAACGCTTTTCCTCCAGTCAATTGTGGCGCATCCCCATTTACCACGGCCGATAGTGTACTGGTATGCGCTACATTTGATTGACTGTTTATACCTACCTCGTACGGTGAGGACATATATCAGTAACTTAAATGTGAAAGCGTAAGAGAATGTGATGTCCACAGCGTACACCGATGAATGCAAACAAAAAAATCAAGGTATCAGCAGAAATTGAACCCAAGTACTCAGCTTAGCAATCAGGTATTCTACCAAATAGTCAAGCCAGGTTTTCAATTTGCTTTGAAAAGAGACACTGCACAGGCGTGAGTTCGGTGCAACTTCAATTGCGATTGAAGGGCTGGATATGTAACTTTATAGCAAAGCAATAAACATGTGTGTAAACCTAGGATACAGGCGTCATGCTGTGTAAACGTCAGTTGTGGTTTCAATGTTGATTACACATTTATAGCAGTCTAACACTACACTTTTAGCAGTCTAACACTACATAGCAGTCAAACAATACACTTTTATGCCTATGATTCAGCAAGCTATTTTCAAATCTTACTCGACCACGGGGCAATGAGATCACAAAAGTTACGGGAGATATTCAAGTAGTCAAGCCGTAAAGTGCACTTCGCTTTGATAATACTGACACTAAGATGAATGCTCACATTATGTAAGACCATAAATTACCAAGTAGTGACCAGCAGGTGCCGGTGCAGTGCACGTATGAGGTAAACCCACAGTATGCACATAACCGCTGTCCTTAAAGTTGATACACTCCGTAACACTTCCCTCAAGCAAAAAATAAATAAATAAATCAGCCTATGTCTCAGTATTACGCTTCGTGGAACCAACATCACGGACTAAGAACTACATTTTAGCCTATCACTGCTGGTGCTGGTAGTGTCCACGTTAAATATCGCATAGTTACGCAACTATAAACAACCACTTACGTTTTCACCTATTTTGATATGTGCATGCGTACAAAATATCTGCATATGTTTGCGGGGTGTAGTAGATCCGACCACCTCGTTAGCTGTGCTCATTTTAAAACTGCCACATAGCAAACTTCTTTAGGATTGCCTCGCATATCATTGATTTCTAAAGTAAATAAGATCTGTCAATTTTTTCGTCGTTTTGAACTTCACTTAGCATCCCTTCGTATGGGCAGGGACAGCCACAAACTGATACACTGAGCTGTGTCTTTCGAATTGCGCCACCAGTACAAGCTACACACCACTATTTTAGTTTGTTCTTGCAATAATATTCGTGTCCTGTCATGTATGCATACTGCGTGCTTTATTTTTTACATTCTATGACAGGCAATGGTATTTATTTTTTGGGACATATCACTAATACCTTTTCATTCATGTGATGCACGCTTGTCATTCATGCTATCTCATTTATACAACGCATTTCATGTCATGGCATGCATGCCACTCCGGTAATGCTATTTTCACATTTTTTTAGAACCAAATAGATACTATTGCGGACTCAAGCACAGCATCATCAACTACAGCTGGCGAGTTTTGCACCATATCTATGTCAAACATCATCAGAAACAGATGCAGTCAAAACTTAGCCATCCAAGTAATCTTGTTATGTGAATAATGTCAGAGCCTTTACTGACTATAAATTATACGAATACACTGCAATACGGGTAACATTTTTTGGCCTTGAGGCAATTTTTCTTGGACGCTTTTTCTACGCGAGCAAGGAATGGCTTTACCACGCAAGAGTTTATCACATTGCGGCAGCTCTTCGAGCAAGTCTGGTACCTTTTGGGCGCCATACGGTAAAAGACGCATACATATAACTTGCAAAAAAAAGACGCGATTTAGTTCGGTACATCGAATAATTCAATTTTTTTTTAGAATTCATCATACTCCTTGAGCCAGCTTCGGTGTGTAAGTTGTCTTCACGGCACAACGTTGGGTCACTGTAATTCAGATGTCTTTTTTTTTTTTTATGCGGAGCACTTCTCAGTCGCACGATGTCGCGCTTCGGCGCCGGTGGTGCCGTCTACACCCCCACTGCGCATGCTCGCGTCTCGCGCCTCGTGTCGCATGTTCGCCTTTCCTGTCGGCACAGGAAGACACCCGCAAAACTGTCGCTGCAGGAGCCATACCACCGGGCGTTCGGCAAGCCGACCATGCGCAGTGTGGTTGCGGAGCTCTCCACATTCTCCTCTCCTTCGAACGCGGGCGGTGTGTATATAAGCGGCGGAGCGCACGTTCGGAATTAAGTCAAGGGCGTCTTTACTTGGCTTTCGCTTGACTTGACGCTTTGCCTGACTCGAGTCGCACGACGTTGCTGATGAAAGCAACAGTACCTTCAACCAGTAGTGGGGAGCAACCAAACATTAGCGTCCCACCACTCGTTGAAGGCAACGCTCTCCTTCATTCAAAAATTATAAGACGCAACAACAATTGAACATTCCCAAATTACGCAAAATTCACGCGATGTACTTCCCCTTTTAAGACGCAATCGCTCGAGTCGCCCCCTCCCCCCCCGTTAGAAGATGCGAGTGGATTTTTTTTAGTTTTCATTTTTTCTGCAGTTAAATAGAGTATCAATAAAACAGCGCCTCCATACATTGATTCGCAGCTGTGTCTACTCGCCAGGCTTCGGAAGCCTCTAGCACATCTCGACACGCGTGCGGCAAAGCCTCCTTCCGCGAGAAAAAGCCAGTGTTTTTTTTTTTTTTTTTTGAGAAAACGCCATATTCTTCGGGCCTTTCACGCTGCTCGATAAGCAGTGTATGAGGTTGTCCGGTTATTTTTAAAGATAATAGTCTTTCTTGGGATACTTCAACGCAAAAATTTTGTTCTGTCCGTGTGTCTGTCACACGATTAAAAGCATAAGCAATTGCATATGCCGGCCAAAGCATAAGCAATTGCTGAACGCCCAGCCATCTTTAACTGGTGGCTGCGTTCATACTTGTGAACATTATCAATCAAAACGCAAATAGTACGCGTATCTTATGCGCAAAATGAATACGTAAGTATTAGGTGGTGTGTTCCTTCGCTGGAAACAACATAGATACGAACTTCTAGAGACCCCAGTGTTTTTCTTTCGGCGCTAAAAATGGAACTTTATGCAGGAAAAAGCGCTCTGCCGGCGATACGGTACGGCCACCTGTCAGTGGCCCTTGGGTTTTGCACAAGCTCAAGTTTTCCGACAGCACTGGCAGATGGCCTCTATATCTCACGCAGTGCCTCCTCTGTTTTATCAATGCCGGCCAGATTTGGCCGATTCAACACGGAGGAGGTGCTGTCCGAGGCAAGACAAATGATAAATGGCCGCTTCGACAGCAGATGACCATCGTCTTTCAACGACATTTGCAGTGAAGCACGCAGAGAGGCAGCCAATTTCCGTAGCCTTACATTTTGTCCTGAATTGATATTGATACGTGGGGTTTAGCGTCCCAAAACCACCATATGATTATGAGAGACGCCATAGTGGAGGGTTCCGAAAACTTCGACCACCTGGGGTTCTTTAAGGTGCACCCAAATCTGAGCACACGGGCCTACAACATTTCCACCTCCATCGGAAATTGCAGCCGCCACAGCCAGGATTTCATCCCGCGACCTGCGGGTCAGCAACCGAGTACCTTAGCCACTAGACCACCGTGGCGGGGCGTCCTGAATTGACGGCATTGTCACGTTGAGATATAGTTTAATTTAAAGAATACATCGATTGAATCGTATTCAATATATCTGAGTTTTGATGTATATAATAACTCCTTTAGATATGCGCTTCTGCATCATCAAAATGGCGGCGACTCTGTTACATATTGCGTGACATGGTGGAGGGCTACAGAAAAGCGGATTCTGCCCCGCCGTGGTGGTCTAGTGGCTAAGGTACTCGGCTGCTGACCCGCAGGTCGCGGGTTCAAATCCCGGCTGCGGTGGCTGCATTTCCGATGGAGGCGGAAATGTCGTAGGCCCGTGGGCTCAGATTTGGGTGCACGTTAACGAACCCCAGGTGGTCAAAATTTCCGGAGTCCTCCACTACGGCGTCTCTCATAATCATATGGTGGTTTTGGGACGTTAAACCCCACAAATCAAGAAAAGCGGATTCTAAGATATGTCTTATTTTCAGATTTTGCCCTACTATGTCAAGGAACACCTCTTCAGTTTCCCGTGTTTTTCTGGACTTTTCCTGACGGGTGTCGTCAGTGCGGCCACAAGGTATTACACAAGAACTTCACGGAACAATAAAAGACCGCTCTTTTGTGTTTCTTCTTTCAATAGCTGTCAGTCAATGGGTGGTATATAAAACACACTAATTTTATTGTCCTTGCAGTACAGTATCATCCATTATCAATTCTCAAGCAGCTGTGTGCTACATGGACGTGGTCTCTATGTTCGTCAAACTCGAAAATCATACGGCCAGCCACTTCACGAAGGGACTGGGTGCGTTTACGGTTGTGGACTTTTATTTTTTTTTTGTCATTGATCACTTTTCCCGCTTACTTCTAGATGTAGTGTGGTTAATGAAGAGAATCTAAAATTTTCAGCGTTCCGTGATTTTTCCTGACTTAAGTAAGTAGCAAGTCACTTTGAGACAGGGCAGACACAGCATAAATATAATTAAGGTATATGGAGGACACGATTGGCGCCATCAGTGGGGCATTCTGAAAAAACAAGTCGGAGGACGTAGTTGTGATGCAGTACAATTAATCACAAGTATCCAAGCTAAGCATGACAAAAGGGAAATTTTATTCTATTACAAGACGGAACGAAGTAGAACCTTTGAATTGTAGTCAAATTCAAGCAAGAAGGAACCCGATGTTACCCTTGAGAACGACGCAGGTTTGGTTTTCGTTGGTCTGTGCGCTGGTGAATCTTTTGCAAGGCTGCGATGCAGTGTCTAGAGTCGGGCCGTGTGGGCATGTTGAATGCTACACCGTTAGGCCGTTGTCGGAGTCGTGGGTTTCGAATTGCGTTAACAGTACCACTAAAACGCGATTTTATTTCGAATGACGCATTTGGTTGAAACAAGCACTGCAAAGTGTCTGGACATGGGTTGTCTAATAAGTGGACATGGGTTGTCTTTTAGACAACCCATGTCCACTTAATTTTTTTTTCTTTTAGTGTGCCTTCGAAGAAGGTGGTGGGCATCATTTAACAGTCTCCACTTGAACGACGCTCCTCTGCGTTAGCTTGACTGAATGTATTATCAGACATTTTCGGCACCTTGTAGCTGCCGTTGGGAACTCAAGCTATTATTTCGAGGCCCATGATTGGTTCTTCGGGCTTCTCTCGTTTCCTGCACATGCCCTATATTCTTTCTGGTTTCGTTGTTAGGTTTTTGGCTTCTCAGTGTTGTGAGATGAGGCATGCCTTACAGAAGTCTTCTGAGAATTTACTGCGACCACCTGTTGCCCTTTAACTTGCACCTAAATCACAGTATACAAGTGTTCTATTTGAAAACAATGAAAACCACAAGTCCGAGCTTAGCTAAGCGAAACCTAAGCCTGCTAAGCTGCCACAGCAGGTTAACTCCCCCCCCCCCTTCCCCATAAAAAACGAGGTGGACGGCTTCTCCCTATCCTTTCTTCCTCGTTCGTTATGCGTCTTATTCACTCAGTGTAGCCTGTAACTAATAAGCCCGCCAACGAATTTCAATAAATATGCATACATTTGATTACTACACGAGCCCATTGTTTGCCGCTAACTTTGCATTTAACGCTGTATTTATCAACAGTAGTATCAACAAGCGATGTCTGTGGAGGTAACTTTTTATAAGACCAATCTTCTTTGACACTGTCCGTGTTTCGGACTTTATAGGTGCTGTTCTAACTAAGACAAATCGCCTCGTGGAAACGTTACCTCCAAAGTTATCGTTTGTTCGAATGTTTTCCTGTTCATACATATTCTTTGTTTTTATTATCATTTCACGGCATTCACCAATTATCTCTAACGCTAGCATAAAAATTTCGGGTTTGACGTCGGTCCGAAGCTCATGAAATCCGCACTAAACTAACAACTTGTCTCGCATTGAAGGCATGGCTTGCCAGGGTGTGCTGTAATCTACGTATAACTAAAGCCCTGTCTTCTTGCTGCAGCGTTTCTCTTCGGAATCATCATGACTATCTATTCAATGATAGTGCCCTACCTTGGATCAGCAGTTCACGTGAGTACGGGGATCTTACGACTGAGACACTAGGGAGGAGCAGTAGAAATGTTTAGGTGTCCTTTATATTTTTTTCGCCACCAGGTGGTCGTCGTTATGCACAACGGAGCTTCCGGTCCATTTGTCGGGATGTTTCTCTTGGCCTTCTTATTCCCATGGGCGAACAGCAAGGTAATCTGAAAGTTATTTCTAACATTAATTTTTATGTGTCCTGGTCAAGCTTCTAAGCCTATACTCGCGAAAACGTCAGCTAATTTCCATGCGGAGCATTTAATTAGGACGCCGGCTGACCAATGAGAAAACTTATGAAAACAAATGGTTGGACAATCAGCTCCTTGTTTTTAGTTGTTTGCGTTGCTTTGCTCTATCTTGATTTACAATCTCTCCAACAGGGTGTGGTTGCAGGCACACTCCTCACAACGGCCCTGCAGTTCTGGCAAATGTTTGGAAAGATCTATTATGGTATCCGAGCACCCATGATGCCAGTCAGCACGGACTACTGCCCCACTAACTCAACTATGGCAGTAGACGCGATGCATACATCATCCTATTCCGCTGCTCACAGGTAGGACTTCTCTCCCCTTACATTGAAAAAAAAAGAAGCACGTTAATAAAGGTTTACTTATAACGCTGAAGGTCTAAACGGAAGTCAACCTTTGAAAAAATTATCAATTCAAATACGCATGAGTATATCTTCCACTATTTTATTTTCGCTGACGAACACAACCATTTGTTAAGCAAAAATTGCACGTTACGTTTCTCAAACCTTAACATAGAAACTGCACAAGTCGCAGAGTATTATCATCACTTCATGTGACTTCAAAATATAACATGAGGACAAGCGCGTCTGAAGCACAAAGAGCAAATAGCTTTTCCTGACAGATAAAGACATTTATATTACGCTTGTTCGTTTTTCTTTTTTCACATTGTGCACCTGTGTTAGGGCTGTTTAAGGGCTGTTTTAAAGCTATGTAAAACGACACTTCAAGAATTTTTCGGCAAGAAACGTTCAAGTAATCGCAATTTATTATAGAAATTGCCTTAAATACGCCCATCACACGAATGGTGATAACTGCCGATCATCTGACTTAAAATGAAAATCACTCAGTAACAATGTAGCTGTACATTCAGGCTGCGCAACAAACTAGAATATTTGTGAAGTCATCAATACTAAATATATTACGGGTGAAAAAACCCAAAATTGCGTAATTTCAGGTGGTGGCCTTCCAGTCAAAACCTTGTGCCATAAAAATGTATTGGTGGTTTACAATTATCTTAGTTGATTGCATAGCTTAATGTCCATAAAATGCATTGGAAGTGTCAGTGAAAAATATTGGGTCATACAAAAGTGATGACTTTTCGCGCAGGAAAAAAACACTAACACGAAGTTTAGAGAAAAACAGGAAAGAAGTTTTCCACGTATTTTATACAGATCATCGGAAGGTTGTGCGACGCTAAAAGCCACTAGCCTCATAGCCAAGACCTCTTAAGCTGCCACAAATTCTTTGTTTGGTGGTTTAGCAGGTCCTAGTTTTTTCGTTTTTTTTTTGAAGCTCGATTTTCATCAGTCGTTGACTGGCGTGTTGTGAAGGAGTTAGGTGCCTGCCGAAGCAGGTGACTGTGCTGTAGCAGCCAGTATCGACGTCAATCTATCATAAAATATCGAGCATGTCACTCTTTCCATTGCAGAACATGCATGTCCAACCCTACAGTGCAAAAAAAAACAGTGTGTGTGCCTAAATGGACAAATCTATGGATAGGCTACCAAAGCATCCCATTTAAGCTTTAATTCGCGTTTGAGGTTCTCATGCAGGCACATTTTTTAAAGTTTACCGTCTAACAGAGGTCTGCATGAGCAGCCTTCTCTTTACTCAGGATGTCTTACGCATGCCTTAATGCCTTAAAACCGCTTCCTTGTCTTGCGAAACGCCTAGAACGCGTCGGTGTTGAGATCTACGACCGTCTCCTTAGGGCACCGGATGACAATCGGTGGATCACATTTGCTGTCGATAATTTTCTGTCGTTATGCATCAAAACTGCTGCTATGCCCAGCGCTGTCACGTGAGATATGTAGTCTTTTACGTCCTATAGTATACATCGCTTTATTCTTCAGCTGGTCGCACCTCAAGCACTACATTGACGGAAGAAGTGCTTTCATTTCTGCAATAGTTAAATCTCTGTATTGAATTTTCCACAATATTCATCGAAGAATGAACGGGTAGTCATACATGAAATGAACGAACGGTAACGTACAAAGAGCCTTTTAATTTCAAAAGCTTCCGTCAGGCGCTGGGAATTCAGCAGACAAACTATTTCTTTTTTCCTCTTTTATATCTTTATACTTTCCCACCTGCGCATGGGCCACACGGAGGCTTCAATGCTTAACCTTCTCAATTTGTTATTATTAATAATATAATGATGTACAATATCAGGAAATCTCATAACAAATTCAAAAGTGCTGGTTCTTCCTTGCCTATGAGTTAGTGGAATACAAATACAGGGCTCGAAACAACATATAGAATAACGTCATTTAAGTAACACCCGGTCATAAAAAAAAACTTTTTGTACATATCACAAGCAGGATTGTATCACACCTTCCCTTCTCTCATATCTACCTTTCTGTAGCTTTTCGCGCGTGCACACACATAATAGGGGGACGTTTTTGAAGATAAGGCAGAAATTCACGAGAAGCGTGACGAAGGGGAAAATTCTTCGAACGAGGGATGTCGCTGGAGCCGACGTTTCGACACGCGTGGGCTCCATGGAGCGACACCCCGTGTTCTAAGAATTTTTCGTCTTTTGAACAAGCTATGTAGCCTTCTCTCGGTCCTTGCTTTCTTCGTGTCTTTCTTTTCTGTCATAGGGAGAGAGGTGTAAAGGAGTACACATAAGCGCTTCCAAGGAAAGCAATTGCTGCCTCGATAAAGACAAGTATATGCTTGTCGAAACCGTGCCTCCATTGACACCACATGTTTAAAGATTTTTTTTCCACTAAATTCGAGAAAGACTGATGCCAATTTTTATTTCGACCTCTACTCATGCTTTACCCTCTTCGATGGTGATTAGGCTTTTGCGAGGTCGCGGCCGCAGTGTGCCGGCATGCGCGAAATGGTATCCTAAACTGCGCCTCTTTTGCTTTGCTACAGCGATGCAGATGTGTTCCCGTTGTATCGTTTCTCGTCGAACTGGGGAGTCTTGGCTTCTGCGGGACTCACAATACTCGTCGGTATGATCGTCAGCCTCCTCACAGGTACGTAAATTTTTTTTTCCACATCCCGGATGTACCCGGTGAACACTCATATGTGTGTACTCGTAACGCTTGCTCTGTTGCTCCTGCTATATCGTTCTTATTTTGCTTCACCCTCACCCGAATTCGCATATTCCGGTTAACCTCTCGCCCTTACATGTCTCCTCTATACCTAACAGTGTAAGAAAAATTTGCGAAAGCGGCCCTTGCATGGTGGTTCAGTGGCTAAGGTACTCGGCTACTGACCCGCAGGTCGTGGGATCAAATCTCGGCTGTGGCGGCTGCATTTCCGATGGAGGCGGAAATGTTGTAGGCCCATGTACTCAAATTTTGGTGCACGTTAAAGAACCCCAGGTGGTCGAAATTTCCGGAGCCCTCCACTATGGCGTCTTTCGTAATCATGTGGTAGTTTTGGGACGTTAAACCCTACAAATCATTCAATCAATCAATCAAATTTGCGATGACTATATAGTTGCCTCCTCACAAACAAATATTCACGTGGGAATCACAAGTTCCAAACACTTCCGTGGTGACTTTTACGTTATATGTCGCCCGTAATCTCACTTCTAGTAAGCTATTAAGCACAAGGCAGCCAGGAAAGAAAACTTTTACTGCAGAGAAATTGGTTACCACTGGCATGCTTGGTGGGTCATTAGCAATACAATTAGTAGCCTGGGAGCTATTTATCATTGCCGCTCTATAGCCATAACTACAGGATTGTGAACCCGCGGGATTGAGGGACAGATGACGCAAAGGAGCGGGCAGCGCTCGAGCTTCACTGTTAGCTCCGGAAACCGGACACTGTCAGGGGCAGCATTTCGTGAAGGTATCAGTTACGTATTCAATTTATTTAGCAACCTTCTAACCATCTGTACTTGCCGACTGACTATTCTGCTCGTATAAGCTCGAAGATATATCTTACAGCGTGTTTGTCAAGGCAGTGAGCTCATTGCCATAGTCCGACACGCCAGCGCAGCTTACAATGTTTTGCCATGGCTGCTTTCTAAACAAAAGAACAAACAAGACGCCTCTGTGACACATGCAGACGCACATGCAGAGGCACAAAAAGATACGTTTCACGTTGTCGTGCCTGCGCACCGAAAGAGGGTAATTACGCCTCCACGGAAGCACGCCAGCTTGTATCTACATGCATATACAGTAGGTACTCTTTTAACTCCTACATGACCGAATGTTCAGCTGTATCACATACATGGCAATCTCGCAGGCCGGATGCAGCGCTGTACTTGCGGATGTTTGGAGTCGTACAAGCGGATGCCAGCGTCATAGTTGAATGACCACATTTGCACATCGCTTCGCGTTTTATCTATGTAATTCAAATTTAATAGAAAACGAACCATACATCAAGCACACTTTTGCTGCACTGGTGAAATGCCTGTGTTAAAAACACAGGATGCCCAAGGTATCATCTCACGGGATCTTGAAAACGCTCAAAGTGTTAAATATGTATCGTACTGCGACTTCTACAGTACGGTGCCTCCTTACATTGGTGTTATGAATGGAAGTTGACATAACTTTAATGCGCCCAAAAATACCACCTTGTTTAGGAGGCTGTCGCAGCAAATAAACTGGTGTGTCAGGAGAACTAGAATATCAGTGAGTGAGTGAGTGAGTGAGTGAGTGAGTGAGTGAGTGAGTGAGTGAGTGAGTGAGTGAGTGAGTGTGTGTGTGCGTGTGTGTGTGTGTGTTCAAAATGCGTGAACTTTCACACTGATTTTTAAACGGCTTCTGCAACATTTTTTCGTTTGATCAATTTTACTCCTTTTTTATCACCCACCATGTTGGTCTAGGGGCCAAGGTGCGTGACTGCTGACCCGCATGCAGGTCGTGAGATTGAATCCCAGCCACGGCAGCTGCATTTTCGATAGAGGCCGAATGCTAGAAGCTCTTATACTGTGCGACGTCATTGCACGCTAAAGAACAACTGATGGTAAAAATAAAATTTTCGGAGCCCTCCGCTATGGCGTCTTTCACAATAATATCGTGGTTTTGGAACGTTCAACCCCATCAACTATAAATATTATTTTTTTTCTTATCGCGGCATGCGGGCAGTAGCGGTGAGAACGTTTGCACAGCGTCCTGCCAGCTTATAACGGAGGCCAATGATAGAACACTCAAAAGCTCCCTTCTTTATTTACCTATAAGAATACTCGAAGGCCGAAAGCCATCCCATGTCTCGTCTTAGTCTCAGTATAGGTCTTTCTCCCGCAGTCCTACTAAAGCTTTCCGCATGTAATGTGGCATCTAGCATCGGAGGCCTCTTCGATTGCATCCGTGATCGGCGCACCTTTTGCTAGGGTGCGATGCGATGCGACGACGTCGGCATGAGAGGTCATATAATGACGTAGCTTCTGATAATGTCCCACTTCAATAGAATGCCTGATTTTGATCTGATCAAATGCTAACTTCATAATGACATCCGAAATTCGGTTATTTGTGATGCCATTAATGACGATGTCTTCACGGAGGAATAATAATATATGAGGTTTTACGCACCGTAACCACGAAAATATTATGAACCGTTCATCATGGGATGATGATTTTAACGCAATATTGTTAAGAAGCTCTCTTCACAAAAATTTTAGTGACGGCGTCTTGGGTTATTAGCAAAAAATCATCTTGTCCGTGACCGAAAATAAGAGAAAAATGCAAATAAAATAAAAATAATTATAAAGAAATTCGGTCAAAGCGAGTGATTGACCCAGGCCATTTGCGTCGCAAGCTCGTTTTCTACCAGAGAGCCACCCTATTTTTCGAAGCTACTTAAAAAAAAAACACTATACGAATGTCATATACTGGAAAAACTCTTTAGCGCATGTAATATTGCGCAGAATCACGCCAGGCGTCCAAACATGCGAATTGTGAAACAAGGGGGTGTCGTAAAGGCCTACTCATCACAAAGCTCTCAGACATTCATCATCAGCAGAAGAACCATCAACAAAAAGAACAGCTGTGCAGGTTCGCGCATTGCCTTACGGATGCGTAGTACTATTGTGCCATTCGACAATTGGAAAAAGGATCAACTATGGTGTAGTGGTATAGTTAACAAGTGTACTTATAGTAGGAATCCTAGGATACTTTAAAACGGCCAATGTTTCCGCGCTTATTGGTTTGTTTCCTAGTGGCACGGTTGAGGCACGCACCGAGAACCGAAGTCAAGCTAGAATGTGAGAAGGCGATGCGCACAAGCCCGCAAACGCTATCGCATTCCGGTGTTCAAGGCGAAGCTCAAGCGTGCTCCAAGCTCTCTGTTAAAGACGATAGTCTTTCTTGGGGACCTTTGACGCAAAAAGTTTGGTCTGCCTGTCTGTAAATTTGTCTGTACGTTTGTCTGTTTGTTTACTCTTAACCACACTGGGTACTTGAAATGGCCGACCCCATCCGCAGCGCCCACCAATGTTGCTCAAAATTTAGCGTTCATTCTTGTGCAATTTTGAATTAAAAAGCAATCATTTCACATGTCTGGGGCGCCATAGAGAGAGAGAGAGAAAGGAAAGGCCGGGAGGTTAACCAGATATTGGCATCTGGTTTGCTACCCAGCACAGGGGGCGGGGAAGTAGGGGCAAGAAAGAGGGGGTAGATAGAAGAAAAAAAAACGCTCGCGCACTCATGTGAAAATGAAATCACACACAGGAAGGGCGTCCTAGCTGCAACAGTTCAGTAAGGCCGGTCGATCGCAAAAAGTGTAGTAACGCTTTTAGGGCCTTCTTTTGTGAAGTTGCATCTTGTCGATATTGTAGAATTCCTTGCTCCGACAGAGGTTGATTATCTTATTTGCTGAGTTCCTTGCCAAGGCATAGTCGTTGTTTACTATACGCTAGGCTCTCACAAAAAATATGTTGAATTGTTTCCTCTTTGCCACAGTGGCCACAGGCTGCGGTGTCGGCCATCCCAATGCGGAAAGCGTAGGCGTTGGTAAACGCAACGCCCAACCACAGCCTACATAACAGGGTCTGGTCTGCTTGGCAAAGCCTCGACGGGACTTGAAGACTTAGCGTAGGGTCAAGCGAGTACAGTCGGGCATGCTTGAAGTGTGGCTGATTTCATTGTGATGTGGTTTGCTGGCGAGCAAGCCTGCGGAGCTTTCGTGCAGCATCTGTCCTAGAAAGTGGTAGTCGTAGTTTATGATATTCTGTGTGGGCTGAGCGGGCAGCTTGATCGGCCCGTTCATTGCCGATAATTCCGCAGTGACTCAGCAAACCCTGAAGTGTAATTTGGTACCCTTTCTAAGTCAGGTGGTGTATAACCTCTGCAATCTCTAGTACCAGCTGCTCGTGTGGTCCACGGCGTAAGGCTGATAGTAGAGACTGCAGTGCCGCCTTCGAGTCGCAGAAAATAGTCCACTTGCGTGTAGGTTGATCAACTACAAATTGCAACGCGACACGAAGTGCTGGCGATTCTGCTGCCGTTGATGTTGTTGCGTGAGATGTCTTGAATTTAATTGTCGTGGCCAACCTTGGTATCACTACTGCTCCTGTAGAGCAGTCCGGCTGAGCCGATCTGTCAGTGTATATATGTGTGGAGTCTGGGTATTTCTCATACACCATAACAACACGTATATATTCTGCATGTGCGTCTTTTACTAGAAAAGGCATACATAAGTAATTCTAAGGACCGTAGCGCTTATCACGCTGCGCTGATCATGTAACGCTTGCACGAAAAGGCGAGTGTTTCCAACGCTTTGCTAAGAGGAGACGGTGGTGGCACCTCCCCGTCGACTTGCGTTGTACACCTTATCACCTCTGAGACGGGTGCGTACACCCGTCTCAGAGCCATGCGCTTTGTTTTCTAAGAAAACTGCCAGATGGCGTACATGTCTCACGTGTGACGTGCTTTGATGCGTTCGTTCGCCTCCGCTGCACGCTCGAAGCACTCTAACGCAGCGCCTCCGGAATACCATTCACTGATTCTCTTGAGCAGAACATCAAATAAATGTCTTGTTCACTCTCTTCACACGCAAGACTATCATTTTTCGACGACATTTGCAGATGACATGCAGATACGGGGCCAATTTTTTTCTTCTTGCATCCCTTCTGTTGGCTCGACGCCACAGTAGGCCTACGCCACCGACGCCAGACACCGATGGTCACTTTTTTTTGCGTTTTATGACACATCTAAAGATTTTGCTTTATTATAGTACGGAAACAATGATGCTAATAAAGAACGTCTGTGTAAAAAGACTGCTTCAGCATGGCGGCAGTGACGAAGAATAAAACAAAAAAGTGGTGCTGCTTCTTCAGACATCTACATTTTGTATATAACTTCTTACTTGTGCTACGCTTAACTTACACAACAGCCCCAGAGGATGTTTTTCTACTGTACACGCTGTTACTCGTAGCTAGTTGTTTCAGTCGCAATGTCAGTTTTTGCCATGCTCTCTTAATTATCCAAGTCAAACGCCATTCTTCAAAATGTTTAGCATTGCATAAAAGCTGCGAGTGATTGTTTTATAAAAGCTGCGAGTGAAATTGATTAGCACGTGATAAAAGTTGCGATTACAGTGATAAAAGCTGCGAGTGAAATTTGATTAGCGCGGCCGGTTCTTAACGCTGAAATTTCAGCGAATCGTGTTGACAAACGCGTTAATGGCGGCCATTGAGAAACCACGCTTTCAAAAAAAAAGTACTGTCGCATTTCGCTCGTAATTGTTATTTATTATAGCAGATACCCTCGCTTAAGTAATGTACAGCATAAGCATTGGCTGAGACTTAATCTTACTTTTTTTTTGCTGTGAGTGCTTCTTTGTGATTATGGGCCGCCAAGGAACTGAAACACTCCTTGAACTGTCATCTTTCTTTTTTTCTCTCAGTGAAGTCAGTTTAGTGTGCGTATGCGCACTGTTTCAAACGGTGTCGATAAATCTTGGATTGGAGAAATATTGAGGCGTTAGTGTCATGCAAATTTTCTTTGGGCTCCCACAGCTCATGGTAGCGCCCACCGCCGTGCTTCTGTGAGTGATGGCCGAACACACGCTGCTCTCTCTCTCTCTCTCTCTGTGGTGGAATGCTCCCAAAGGTTCGGTGGACAGCCAGAAATAATACCGGAAATTTCCAATACTACGGCTCGTTACATCATCGCCTATGACTCCGGCATTTTGTGAAATAGTGATAAACACGCAATCTGTTTTGTAACAATTGTATCCCCAAAAACGATGTTCCTCAAGCTGCATTAAAGAACCTTCACCATAAACCATTCTCGAAGCCACAAACAATTGTATAGAATTTAATGTTTGGCATTTGGTTTTCGCCATCGAGGGGATGGTTTCACAGTGACATGTGAGCACAACAAACCTGAGGTAGGTTCAAGTCACGTGTAGACAGCAACTGGTGACATAGATGCCCTGTAGTCTGCAGTCAGTTGAACGTCGTCCACGCATACAACAATGACTGAATTGTCGTCCAGTGACTCCAACAGCGGCTTCGACAATTTCATCTATAGGAAGAATGCACTGTTTGCATACTCAATGAAAGTGTGTTGGCTCATCATGATAGCGTCTGTTGCTGTGTGGCTGGCTTGCAGAAGCTGGGTGAAAGAAATTGAAACTCAAACTCAAATATTTTACGTTTGCTGGCTCTGGCGTGTGGAGAGCGCTAACACTGCATGTCAAACATTTAAAACATGCATCTTTCTCGATGCCTCAGTATCATATATGTACTGCCCTCAGAAAAAAATTATTCGAGGCGCGTGACTATGGTATACATAACCATCTAACCCTCGCTTCGCCACAACACGCCTAAGACAACTCAGCCTCGAGCACACACACACCTTTTTGCAGACGGCAAGCTATTTGTAGACGTTGTTCAAAGTGCGTGTGCCTCTGAGCTTCTTTAGCAGCTTCAGCGTCTCAGAACTAGCTGTGCGCGAAGGGGCGCGGAGAAGCTATTGTGCGGACACGCGGGCTCTGTCTTGAAAGCGATGAGCTGCGACGAAGGTTGATAACTTCGTGTACAATGTCCGCTCACCGCTCAGTTTCCTTTCAAGCAAGTACCAACGTGAATGCTGGCTCTTACTGGATGGGCGAGCAGCAATGTCGGAAAGTTGTATCGGTTGTGATCAGGCGTGGTGGTTCTGCTGTAAATTGACGCACACACGCTGGTAGCATTCTATGGCACTAAATCATCACCATCATCATCATCATCATCATGATTCAGTGCCATAGAACGCTACTGGTGAATATTGGCACTGAATATTATACGCGAACGCCATCGTTGAGCCACCCCTTTTTGAGCATCAGTTCAGCAGAAAGTTGCATCGCTGACTACACATACAAATCATGGTATGCTTTTTGACATAAAATTCTCAAACTCCTGAGCCGCTTGTCATCAGTAGCACCATTCTATACGGAACTTCTCATGGTCATACAGTAGCCATCTCTTCATAATTCTGTGGCTACACTGCAGAACACCTGCTTAATTAGCAAGCTTATGTTTACTTCAGTAACCTTTTTGTTGCCTTTTGTACGTTCAAGGCACAGATTTCAAGAATATGAGCTGCAAAAAAGTGTCTTAAGTACAATTGGACAAGAAGCAACCGGGGCAGGTATAGCTGGGTGTCATTGTGAGCAGAGCTGCACAGGACGTGCTCAATTCTCTTTTTCGTATCGCAGAAGGTACGTGTTGAGGCACTAGAGGTGTCCGCCATTCCGATGCGAAACAAGCACACCTTTGTGAACGCGAAGTAGACCCGAATTCAGCAGAACAGTGCCGCATCAAGTGGCGCTATGTGTGATGGTAGTTGTAGATTCAACGAACGATCAAGTTGACGTAGATGCCACTTGAATTTGACAGACCTGCGTCCTCTTGCATTCTTGGTGTGCTTCCCCAAGTGCACCCATGATTCCATCTCTCTCTTTCATTATCTCTATCTTTTCATCCTTTTTTTTCTTTCCCAGTGTATGGGTAGCGAATCGGGTACGTGGTTAACCTCCCCGCCTTTTATTTCCGTCTCTTTCTCACCTGAGTAACAGGCCGAAAAAATTTATTCAGACCAATATCTCTGCTTTTATGCCCCAATAAACATTTATGTTCCTCTTCATTTCTCTCTCTTCCATATTTACTAAAACTCTTATTGCTCCTAAAGCTCCTGGACTTACTTTCTAAACACTGCGACTTGTTTCCATCGCATTCTTTGATTGACCTTACTGTGAAACTGAACTGTTTCACCATTCTTTCTACCCGGACTCCTCATCAGGGTAGGGTTGCAAACGAATTGTGTCTCTTCCGCTTAATGACGTCATTCTTATCTTTTTCACCCCCTTCACTATAGCTGCCAGGTTCTGCTATCTTGCACTAGTTTGGCTACTTTTCTAGGCCAGCAGTGCAGAAAAATTGGGTTGGCTACTTTCTCCTTCCTGACCACTTTCGTGTCCCCAAATTTGAGAATTCTTTTTTTTATCTGCTGACGTCGCAGCTCGTGACGTTCAAGGATGTGGTGCCAAAACTTAGCACCCAAAGCATTCTTGCAACCACGCAAAGAGAATTTCGCGCATTGAATAAGGGCATAATAACTTCAATGAAGAAGATGGCACAATGGCGTGAGCAGGCGTAAAGGTCAACGGGGGCAGTCATAACGTAAACATAAAAATGATTACGTATATTTATCGCAGTTTGTCATCTTCTCCTTCCTGCACGTTTTTTTTTTTTTTTTGCAATTATAACATGTCACTCAAGCAGGCCTCTCACACACATATACAAAATCCTCTTGGATACCTGGGTTGGATGCAGCGAGAACAGGTGCACGGGGCCTTATTTTTCAGATGAACCTTTACGGGACGAGGCACTGAAGCACACTTGGAAGTGAAAATGAATATAAAGCGGTCTGCATCGAGGGCGCTCTGCACTCATCGACATTAGAAATCGGGCATCCAACATTTCAAGTAAGCACTCAAAAACCAGTAGGCAAAAAGCAAAGGCGGCAGCAGAAGCAGAACGAACAGTGGTTAGTAAGTGCTTTCTTGCCGCCTTTGTCATATGTCCTTGTTGTTGAGTGCTCGCTTCAGTATATAGTACGAACTCGGCCACGAATCAATCCTTATGGATATCTGACAAACTGCTTGTATGATTTCCTGTGCCTAGGTACGGACTGCGACTCGGGCGTAGTCATCATGAAGGAAACTAGTGTGTGAAAATCGCTACATTTTATGCGCCAATTTCAGCAACTTTTATTTCTAGCACACTCACCAGGCTCACTTTTATCGTCGGAACTTATAGTCATTTCGACAAAATTCTTCCTAGGCGCGTTTCGAACCATTTTTTCAACAGAGCAAACGCTACGTCATTATGCCTAAAATGCTTTCTAAATTGAAGCTAGAATATGAGAAATTATAATCTTTAAGTGTTCCTGCTACATATGTTTACATTCTCACCTAAAGGTTTTTATATTTCGCAATTTAAATCAATATTTATAAGCGGTTTATCCATGTGCGTGTCTAGTGCTGGCTAATTTTACGGCCTTTGGCTCCTGGCTATTTTTGCAACTATTTTTCAGTTGACTGGTTATTTTTTTCATGTATCAGAGCTGATAACTTTGCCCCTCACCCTTATAACTTCTCTTTATAGCTCTCGCAGCTGTGAAAGTGTGTTTATATAATACATTTATGCAAATTTGTCTTGATATGTCTTTTAAAGACAATGCTGTGCTCTCACGTAGAGCTAATTTTCTACTTGAACTTTCAGGTGGAAGGGAAGTAACTGAGAAGCACACACAGTTAACGAGTGATATTTTTGTCTCTCTATGGAGAAAATTGGGCCTGCTACCACGATACGAAAAGGTGGGTGGCAAAAGAAAAGAGGTTGTGTGCAAGAGACGAGTAAAGTGAGTGTATTTGACTTTTTTTTTTTTTCAGGCAAAGATCGCGGAGGTTCTACCCGTAGATGACGACTCAGCGTCAGACACGAAAACGACCTTGACACTACTGGGCAACGAGAGCTTTGTGTAGGAACAAAGTTTTAGAATTCAGCACAACAATTCGCACTCTGGTATGTCACACAGGCCACACGCAAATGATTCTCCCAGCTTCTAACGAGTAAGAAGCTGGAATGACGGAGCAAGAAACATTTAAAAGGTTTTAATCCCGTCATTACGAGCGCACGGGGCGACCAGATAATGTCACAGGAATAGCATGCACCGACGAGAGCACATCAAGTGGCAGTTCTTTGCGGCACGGAGCAGCAGCCACAGAAAGCGAAAGAAAAAGAAACAAGAAAATGAAAAAAGTCGGTCGAGCATGTCCGCACGCCCTCAAACTGGTAGGTGTTCTGTGACGCCCTCTCTTCGGCAGCGTGTTTGAGGAGACGACACCGGCGTTGGCCGCGGTCTTCCTATTTTCTTTATTTTTCTTTTGCAACAGTGAAGTTGTAATAAGTCGACCCTTCGTTGTTGTCGTAACGCAGGTTGTCGAAGAGAATGTGCCGATGCAGAGGAGCTTACAGGAGGTGGCGGAAGAAGGCGACTAGGGAGAGAAATTGGTTTAGCATAAAAGATGCACCGGAGAGGCAGTAACGTGAGGCCTTGCAGCGGGCAAGTAGAAGAGGCGCGAAATAGAAAAGGCGTTTACGTGTGTCGTGTCCCTTCCAAAAAACGGGCGAGATTTTTCGTACTCCTAATGAAGAAGTAGGTAGAAGCCGCTCGTCGCGAGCGGTAGCAGGAGTTGGCACGAGAGCGCCTCACTGTTTTGGTAGCTTTCACTGCGTGAAAATGCCTTTACTTTTTTTAAAAGCCCGTAGCGCTTTAGAGGTCCAGATCGTATACAGTTCATTCATAAGTTTTATGAAGCGCATGAAATTAAGAGGTCAATGCAGGACTAAAGCAAGGCTGGCTATGCTCAAAACAATGGTAAAATCAATTAGCCCGGAATAAAAAGTATAATCGATAGAAAAAAAACTAACAAATTAATACATTAACCTATAGATAAAGCGCTGTGAAAACATGCGGCTGACGCCTGCGCATCATAATCAAGGGCTCTATCATCTCGCTGTGCGCACGATTTCTCCCAAAGCCACATCTTACGGGGAAACTACCTGATGTACCTCATTGACAACGACACGTGTTTCAACTCCCGCAAGAAGCTAAAACTCGATAAAGAGAAGGAAAATTAACGCTCATATGGCATACCGAGTTTGCTTATCTCACTAACAAGATTCTGCTCGTGGCTGTAAGTACTTGCAGTCTTGCCTCAAACCTTAACATTATCGACGGATTGGAAATGGAGCAGTGGGAACTCTGCGAACCTGAATCGCTGTGTACCCGTGCTACGCACTTTCTCATGTTTCGCAATGATGGAGCTGCATTTAGCGCAGCTGCGTTTAACGACACCAATCGCTACACAAGAGCGACATTGTGTTGTGTCACTAACTGCGCGCTGAAGCAAGGAGTCCGCGGCGTCAGATCAAGGAACGCAAGTAACCCAGCATGATCCATTCTCACGCTCCATGTGTCTGCAGCCGAGCAGATAGCAACGCACGCAAGTGGTTTCCTTGACAACTGAAACAGCAGCAGTTTACTTGCCGTTAGCCAGGTGCCGTTTGCACAAGTTGGCTCCGCAGGAGCGTGACATTATTTGGTTGCCACGAATAGCGGAGTTTTGAGTCCTAAAGATTTCTCGCTCCTTGGCTAGAGTTCAGCACGTTACTTGATCCCCTGATATACGGGTCTGTCTCAGAAACTAGCTGCAATAAATGGGGGCAACTTCAACTTTGGCACCTCAAATCAAGTGATTCGCATTGTTTGTTTCCTTTCGACCTCTTTGTTTTTTGGAAGGGCGAATTGACCATGAGGGAAAGAGGTGGGAAATTTGTTTTGAGTTTTTCAACGGGAAAAACAAAACAGAGTATTGGTACATGAAATATCTGCCTCCAAGTGTATAATCAAGCAACGTGTATTGCTATTTCATTTAATGTGATTACCATCTGTCTATACTGCAAGCAATAACAACTGTATCGGCACACATTGAAATGCCGGTGTAGGACTACAAACGTCTGGGACTTATTGTTTGCAGCATCGCACAACGAGGTATCTGAGCGTGTATTGCGGGTTTTTTCGCCAAAAGTGCGATGGAATGAATGATATTGCAACAAATTATAATGTCACAAGAAGAACGACAAGAAGTTTGAAGATTGTAGCATGCTTCTCAAGCTGAAAAGACTCATGCACAAAACATACGAAGAATGAGCGCAAACTAACTCTCACAGCTCGACAGTTAGGGCACTCTGCTCAAACCCAAATAAATCAGATTTGGGTGCACGTTAAAGAACCTCAGGTGGTCAAAATTTCCAGAGTCCTCCACTACGGCGTCTCTCATAATCATATGGTGGTTTTGAGACGTTAAACCCCACATATCAATCAAACCCAAGCATATGCACAGAAAAGTAATGCACAATTTTACACAGGACGAGCGCGAACTAATGACTGTCTCAATAGGTGACCGGCAATATGTGGAATCGCAGGGAACTGTGGAATACGAAGGCTTCCGATTCGACGCACCATGCGGATTAGCAGCGGCGCGCGCGCATTTTTGTACCGCTCCATTAAAAAAAGTACCTCTCCGTGCAATGTCAGTGCTTTAGAAGTTCTTCTTTGTTGGTTCTTTGTTCTTTGTTTACCGTAACTAAGACGATGACAAGCTACGAAAGCCATGAACGGTAAGAAAACTTTTTTATCACAATAAAATGATCTGTAATGCTTTTGTGCCGAACAGGGGTATTGTCGGTTTGGCTAGTGGATTTGTCAATACAGAAGACAGTTTTCATTGTATGTTACGTTGCTGAAGATAAAGAATCACCATTTTAAAGATCTCAGGGGATGAGGATGACTGTAGCAGTGTTCTAAGAATTCATTTCGGGGTCGTTGCTTCGGCCAACATCTTCGGTCGATCGGCATGAAGCGCAGCACTTATTGAGCCCGTCGAGATATCTTTTTTTCTAGCCTTCAGCGCGCTACAAGACGCATTCTTAGTCGGAGCCAGATGCTTATTTGAACGCTGATCTTGGTCAAGCTGCACGGCACGGCGGCACATGAACACAACAGTCTGACATAGATAGCGCCGAATAATCAAAATGCGGCACTTGTTTAACACACTTCTTTCTTTGTGTGCCGTCCTGGCGCACAGTTTGACTAAGATAAACGCAAATAAATGTACTCGTCCAGCGCTTCGTGTAAACTTACTCTTGAGTAAAGCTTTCTCATTTTCTGTACTTCTATATATACATATATATATATATATATATATATATATATATATATATATATATATATATATATATATATATATATATATATATATATATATTGTTACAAGGTTCCGGCTGACGGTATGACGGTAACAGGGCATAATGGGACGTGCCAAAAAAAGGCGCCTCAAGCTGAAAGTGAACAAGTTGACGTTGCTGGAATGCTGTGTTGTAGATGCTGAGGGTCAATTGTTATTTACACGTATTAATATCTTTGCTAGGCGCACCTGCGAGACAACTTATTTCTCGATATAATATTCGCAGAAAATTCATGCGTAAGCTTTTTATTAGTGCGGAATACTCACGTACTTGTGATAAAAGGTCTTCATAAACTTTAACGTTCGGTACCAAATGGCTACCTGTCGCTGTGGCTCTCTTCATAGCCATGGCCCACCTAATTTTTTTCTTCAATCCATGGAAATCGATACCCGTGTTTGCCTTTCACGCTCTAATTGGAAGAGCCAATGGCTGAACAACCGAACATAGTTTATCCGAAGGAACATAAACGGGCGACCACGCCCGCGAATCCCGAATAATCTGAGGCTTGCGACCGAGCGGTTCACCGTCGTCTATATACGGTTCTCGAACCGGAAGCCGGCAGCCGACGGTGTATCCCACAATCCCTCGCTCTTTTACTGGTCACCTATTGTTACTGATTTTTGTGTGAGCAGCGCGCTCCTTTCACGAAAGCGGCCTCTGCAGTAAGCGAAGTGACCTTCGTGCTCTTCAACGCAGACCTGCGGCGAAAGCTCAAGACGCAGAAACCGCCCCCATCACCAGGTAAGCGAGCGCACGAGCACCCACGCCCTATAGAAGCACACGCAAACTGCTACGCGCGGGGCGATGACCTTTAAAGGGTGCCCTTCATGCCCTTCGCGCCACTTCGCTAGTGATAACTAGAACTTGCTGAAGTACCACCGACTTCTGAGCGTCGCCAACGGTAAATGGTGCATATGAATGGCTCGCTGTTAGTGCTCTGAATAAAGTGCGGTCTGTGGCCAAGTCATTTCGAGCCACGCACTGCAGAGTGGGAAGTCGTATGTTTGACTAAATACAACGAATTTTTTTCTACTTTTTCCTTCGCCATCTGTTAGCAAATACTTCGCAACATCATACATGCATTTAAAATATCTCAGTGGAATCATGGTGCAACCCGGCAAGCAACACTTCCATGTTAATCGCTTTCGGCACCGGCAAAATGGAAAGTATTAGCGTTGTCTTTTAAAAGACACCGGTGACTCTTTTACATTCTGAGAGCCGATATCCAAGACCAGATATGACTGGTCATGCTGTATCTGTCAATTCTTCATAACCTCAAATGGCTGTCATAGTGAGCCTGAAGGCAGCTAAATTAGCAAAATAAAGCAGGAATTTAGCCATCGCTGACCAGGAGTGCAGTTAATAGTCAACTATCCGCTGTCACCTGCGTTAGCCAGAAAGTACCCAGCTTCTCCTACAGTTGATCACTATTTCGAGAATGAATTCTAGCGAAGCATCTGAAAACTGAGGTGTCGTGCACTCATTAGTATATAACGCTATCTAACGACTACTGCAGCCATCCAATCCAACGTACAAGGACCACTTCTTCCACACCTTCATTCTTTCTATACAATCAAAGAAAATGGAACTTTACTGAGGTCTGCCCACGTGACTTGAATCTAGAGCCACGTAAACGACGCGCAGGGGTCATCTTAAGCACATGAGAAATTCGACGCAAATATACAGGTGGACATAAAAGCACAAACGGGACATGCGCCAATACTTTATCCAGGTTTATTTTTAATCAGAAAACGTTTCCTTAAGCACATCTAAACGTATGATGCATGTGTACGCCAAAAAAGGTTTGAACAACGTCTGAAAATACGATTGATATGGCATGCAAAGTGTTTCTCCTAAGGAGTTTCTGGTCATCGTATAGCTTGAATATTCAACTACAGGTTTTCCCGCTCAATTTAATCCAAGCGCCAGCCAAATTAATCTAGGCGCCAGTCAATTTAATCCAGCCGCCACTGAAATTAATCCAGGTGCCATTCATTTTAATCCAAGTGCCACTGAAATTAATCCAACCGCCAGCCGATTTAATCCGGACGCCAGTGAATTTAATCCTGATGACATTGTGACTTCAAAACGACCCAGATTTTCGGGAATGCGTGGAGTGAATAGCTTTGGAGTGAATGTAACAGGGAAAAACCATGAATGAGTCACTCGTGACACAATGTGACTCGCGCGACATTATCTCGCCATCACCCGCTTAAGCACTATTCACACCTTCGACATGCATATCAAAGGAAAAGCCGTCCACACAGTAATAACTTGATAATTATTAACCAGGCCAAAGATCTCATCACGAGTGACTTAGGGGACGTCCTCACGCATATCACCCACGCACACACTGTATTAACCTTCCCTCATGCATATCAAATGAAACGTCTTTGAAAGGGCGGGATTTTGATACCTAAAACTCGGCCAAGTCACCTGATAATCAGTTCCTCAGGGGACGTCATCACAAATATCACCCGCACACGTAATTTACTCGCCTACCGACATGCATACCAAACGAAACGTCTTTGAGAGAGCAATAACGTGGTACCTATGACTCGGCCAACTGACTTGATCACTTGTGATTTAGGTGACGTCATCACGCCTATCACCCACGCACGCAATGTCTAACCTGCCATCATGTATACCAAACGAAACGTCTTCGAGAGGCTAATAAATTGAACGCTGTCAATCGGCAGAGGGACGTGATCACTAGTGACTCGTCTGACGTCATCGCGTTTGACACCCACGCACGCAGCGTCTAACCTGAGTTCATACATATCAAATGAAACGTGTTTGAGAGAGTAATAACTTGAACGCTGTCACAAGGCCCAGTGACGTCATCACTAGTGACTGGCGTGACGTCATCTCGCCTAAGAATCACGCAAGCACTCTATAATGTGCCTTCATGCATATCAAACAAAACGTCTTTGAAAGGGTAATAACTTGAATGCTGGCACTAGGCCACGTGACGTCATCCCTAGTGACTCACGTGACCTCATTACGCCTATCACATGCACACGCAGTGTCCAAACCTGTCTTCATGCATATCAAACGAAATGTCTTTGAAAGAGTAATAACTTGAACGCTGTCACAAGGCCCAGTGACGTCATCACTAGTGACTGGCGTGACGTCATCATGCCTGACACCCACGCACGCGGTGTCCAAACCTGTCTTCATGCATATCAAACGAAATGTCTTTGAGAGAGTAATAATTTGAACGCTGTCACAAGGCCCAGTGACGTCGTCACTAGTGACTGGCGTGACGTCATCATGCCTGACACCCACGCACGCAGTGTCCAAACTTGTCTTCATGCATATCAAACGAAATGTCTTTGAGAGAGTAATAACTTGAACGCTGTCACAAGGCCCAGTGACGTCATCACTAGTGACTGGCGTGACGTCATCACGCCTATCACACACGCACGCAGTGTCCAATCCTGTCTTCATGCATATCAAACGAAATGTCTTTGAAAGAGTAATAACTTGAACGCTGTCACAAGGCCCAGTGACGTCATCACTAGTGACTGGCGTGACGTCATCATGCCTGACACCCACGCACGCGGTGTCCGAACCTGTCTTCATGTATATCAAACGAAATGTCTTTGAGAGAGTAATAACTTGAACGCTGTCACAAGGCCCAGTGACGTCATCACCAGTGACTGGCGTGACGTCATCACGCCTGACACCCAAGCACGCAGTGTCCAAACCTGTCTTCATGCATATCAAACGAAATGTCTTTGAGAGAGTAATAACTTGAACGCTGTCACAAGGCCCAGTGACGTCATCACTAGTGACTGGCGTGACGTCATCACGCCTGACACCCACGCAAGCACTCTGTAACCTGCCTTCATGTATATCAAACGAAACGTCTTAGAGAGAGTAATAACTTGAATGCTCTCACTAGGCCTAGTGACGTGAATACTAGTGACTCATGTGACGTCATCACGTCTATCACACACGCACGCGCTGTCCTAACCTGTTGTCATGCATATCGAACGAAACGTCTGTGAGAGAGCAATAATGTTATACTTGTGGCTCGGCCAACCGACTTGATCACTATTGACTCACGTGACGTCATCACGACTAGCAGTCATGCAAGCAATTTCTAACGTGCTTTCATGATTACCAAATGAAACGTCATTGAGAGAACATTAACTTGAAGGCCGTTGCAGGCAGCGTCTGCTAGTAAAAAACTAACTTCTCGCGCTGCACAGCCGTTCACCAGCTAACCGGTATACGTAGGCACCAGATCGCGCGTTTCGAATTCAGTCAAAGGCGTCTTTACATGGCTTTTGTTTGACGTGACGCTTTTCTTGACTCGTGTAGATGCGATGGAAGCAACAGTACCTTCAAGCAGCAGTGTGGTACAACCCAACAACAGTGTCACATCGCTCGTTGAGGGCAGCGCTTCTCCTTCATTCAATAAATAGAAGTAATGAAGTCGAAATGACAATTAAGCATTTTACAAACCATACTCAATTACGCAACATTCAACCGATACCCTCACCTCCCTGCGACACGTTTACTCCAGCTCGTCGTGTGGGTAGATGTACGCGTCTTTTTTGTTGCTTCTCGTGTTTCGTAGAATGCCTTGAAAATGCGGGCAGCCAGGCTGCAATACTGTGAACGGACAGGCGTTCTACACTAAACAGGCACGCTTATTCCAAGCACACTAACCTATAAGAAACGGCGTGCCGTAGAATGTAGAAAGGAGGGCACGAGTCAGGCACAACAGTAAATGGCGCATCAGCAAATGGCCAGTTGCAAATAGCAATAGTATGTATCTCAAGTATGGGAACTGCCCTCTATTACAACGGATTTGTTTCACAGGATAACCAGATGAAATAATTGTTGAGCCGAAGGAGTGGTAGACAAATCTTTTTGTAGCAAGCTTCGGAGCAGGCAGACCGTGCGTCTTATGCTTGATTAAGGATATACAGTGTTATGACTATAGCCGAATTATATGCAAACGCCTGTTTCGTTTCTTGTGCTCATATCGTGTCATTTGGACACGTGAGCACAAATTAGAGGGCGAGGAGAGCTTTTATAGTGCTTTTATAGTGCCTATATATGCTTATTTCGGGCGTTGTAGCCTCAATTCGTATAGGTGCCTGTAAATGTCTGTTTTCAAAATCGATGCCCATATAAACGCTATTTAACCTGAAATTTTGCTTTTAAGTACCACTGAGCCCGGTATTCATGTTACCGGGCAAAATATAGGTTTCGGGACACTGTGTGGTGCAAACTACTCTTTATTTCACGAGTTACGTTTAGAACTGTCAACCTCAGAAGGCATTTTAGCCAAGAGGGAGGTAGACTAGCCTCTACACATGTATACCATCCATGTCGCGTCGTCTGCTCAGCCTCTTTCCAGTGTGCGCTCAGATGCGTAGGGAGCAGGAGGTGCCTCTGTGCAGCGGCAGGAAGATGAAGAATGAATGCGAAACTGTGGAGAGTCATCAGGGGAAGTAAGGAAGTAGAGTGCAGATAAAAAAAGCAATATCTATGTAGTTTTTGTTTTTTGTTTGTCATTTACATGTGGTACTTCACTGGGTCACCTGAAAATATTTATTTAGGCAGTGGAAAATGTTGCCTGCCCAATGAAAAGGTTTGTGTCACTAGAAATTTGAATTTGATCATTAGAAGCGGCGAAAGCATAATCTCAGGAGGTGAGCTTGAAACCTTCGCCACTAACTCTAAGAAGACTTCGTAAGTCCAATTCCTTCCCCGGTATTGGTATGAAATTCACTCGGAGCTGAAGCATCACACGACGTGCATGAGCACGTCATGAGCGCGTAACCTACACTCGCATGAGATGCCCATGTCAGCCCGTGCGTGCAAGTGGTGTTCTGCCGTCTCGATGTTCTTTTGTATTGTACTGCGAGTTTTTGTGGGATGGATCCCTATCTGCGCGCACGTTTGGAGAGGCTAGCTTGAATAACGTATCCTTAGCCCGATACACAGCGTCACACCGCTGCATCTTCAGCTAGGGACGATACACCAAAACCACGCCCAGCGTTGTGAATGCTGGCCCCGACACAATGCGCAAACTGCGAGAACACCAACGCAAACAAAATGGAGGCACCTTAGTCTCGCGTCTCTCTCGATATGAAATTAAATAAATCAGGCGAATAGATTTCGCCTGTGTGTTCTAACGTTTTTGTAAACTTTCATGCTTCTATTTAGGCAACAGTTTGTACAAATTAGACACAAAAAAAATCCTTCTGGCCAGGCGCCAGAAGGATTTTTTTTTTGCGGCGTATTACCTTGGCCTAACCACACAGGCTCAATTTTTCTTCTGTCTGTGAACACTTTAAGGGTCGTTACACAAACTTAAGAGTTTTGAGAAGCGTAAAGGAATAAATGCACTGAGCGCTCAAGATCTCATTTACCAAGATTTCCAGTACTACGCGTGGCATAAAGAGGTGATAGGTCAAACTGAACACGGCTTCACCTTCATCTCATGGGCGTGCGCCCCAACATGGTGAAGGTGATAGAATGGTCCTGCCTATGTCAAAGTAGTACGTAACACTGCGAGAACTATTTGAGACATCGTGTGTAATTTGTACAAACTGTTGCCTAAATAGAAGCATGAAAGTTTACAAAAATGTTAGAACACACAGGCGAAATCTATTCGCCTTATTTATTTAATTTCATATCGAGAGAGACGCGAGACTAAGGTGCCTCCATTTTGTTTGCGTTGGTGTTCTCGCAGTTTGCGCATTGTGTCGGGGCCAGCATTCACAACGCTGGGCGTGGTTTTGGTGTATCGTCCCTAGCTGAAGATGCAGCGGTGTGACGCTGTGTATCGGGCTAAGGATACATTATCCAAGCCAGCCTCTCCAAACGTGCGCGCAGATAGGGATCCATCCCACAAAAACTCGCAGTACAATACAAAAGAACATCGAGACGGCAGAACACCACTTGCACGCACGGGCTGACATGGGCATCTCATGCGAGTGTAGGTTACGCGCGCATGACGTGCTCATGCACGTCGTGTGATGCTCCAGCTCCGATTGAATTTCATACCAATAGCGGGGAAGGAATTGGACTTACGAAGTATTCTTAGAGTTAGTGGCAAAGGTTTCAAGCTCACCTCCTGAGATTATGCTTTCGCCGCTTCTAATGATCAAATTAAAATTTCTAGTGACACAAACCTTTTCATTGGGCAGGCAACATTTTCCACTGCCTAAATAAATATTTTCAGGTGAACCAGTGAAGCACCACATGTAAATGACAAACAAAAAACAAAAACTACATAGATATTGCTTTTCTTATCTGCACTCTACTTCCTTACTTCCCCTGATGACTCTCCACAGTTTCGCATTCATTCTTCATCTTCCTGCCGCTGCACAGAGGCACCTCCTGCTCCCTACGCATCTGAGCGCACACTGGAAAGAGGCTGAGCAGACGACGCGACATGGATGGTATACATGTGTAGAGGCTAGTCTACCTCCCTCTTGGCTAAAATGCCTTCTGAGGTTGACAGTTCTAAACGTAACTCGTGAAATAAAGAGTAGTTTGCACCACACAGTGTCCCGAAACACATATAATTCCCGGTAACATGAATACCGGGCCCAGTGCTACTTGAAAGCAAAATTTCAGGTTAAATAGCGTTTATATAGGCATCGATTTTGAAAACAGACATATACAGGCACCTATACGAATTGAGGCTACAACGCCCAAAATAAGTATATATAGACACTATAAAAACACTATAAAAGCTCTCCTCGCCCTCTAATTTGTGCTCACGTGTCAAAATGACACAATATGAGCACAAGAAACGAAACAGGCGTTTGCATATAATTCGGCTATAGTCATAACACTGTATATCCTTAATCAAGCATAAGACGGACGGTCTGCCTGCTCCAAAGCTTGCTACAAAAAGATTTGTCTACCACTCCTTCGGCTCAACAATTATTTCATCTGGTTATCCTGTGAAACAAATTCGTTGTAATAGAGGGCACTCCCCATACTTGAGATACATACTATTGCTATTTGCAACTGGCCATTTGCTGATGCGCCATTTAATGTTGTGCCTGACTCGTGCCCTCCTTTCTACATTCTACGGCACGCCGTTTCTTATAGGTTAGTGTGCTTGGAATAAGCGTGCCTGTTTAGTGTAGAACGCCTGTCCGTTCACAGTATTGCAGCCTGGCTGCCCGCATTTTCAAGGCATTCTACGAAACACGAGAAGCAACAAAAAGACGCGTACATCTACCCACACGACGAGCTGGAGTAAACGTGTCGCAGGGAGGTGAGGGTATCGGTTGAATGTTGCGTAATTGAGTATGGTTTGTAAAATGCTTAATTGTCATTTCGACTTCATTACTTCTATTTATTGAATGAAGGAGAAGCGCTGCCCTCAACGAGCGATGTGACACTGTTGTTGGGTTGTACCACACTGCTGCTTGAAGGTACTGTTGCTTCCATCGCATCTACACGAGTCATGAAAAGCGTCACGTCAAACAAAAGCCATGTAAAGACGCCTTTGACTGAATTCGAAACGCGCGATCTGGTGCCTACGTATACCGGTTAGCTGGTGAACGGCTGTGCAGCGCGAGAAGTTAGTTTTTTACTAGCAGACGCTGCCTGCAACGGCCTTCAAGTTAATGTTCTCTCAATGACGTTTCGTTTGATATTCATGAAAGCACGTTAGAGAGTGCTTGCATGACTGTTAGTCGTGAGTCACGTGAGTCAATAGTGATCAAGTCGGTTGGCCGAGTCATAAGTACAACATTATTGCTCTCTCACAGACGTTTCGTTCGATATGCATGAAAACAGGTTAGGACAGCGCGTGCGTGTGTGATAGACGTGATGACGTCACATGAGTCACTAGTATTCACGACGCCAATCACTAGTGATGACGTCACTGGGCCTTGTGACAGCGTTCAAGTTATTACTCTCTCTAAGACGTTTCGTTTGATATACATGAAGGCAGGTTACAGAGTGCTTGCGTGGGTGTCAGGCATGATGACGTCACGCCAGTGACTAGTGATGACGTCACTGGGCCTTGTGACAGCGTTCAAGTTATTACTCTCTCTAAGACAATTCGTTTGATATACATGAAGGCAGGTTACAGAGTGCTTGCGTGGGTGTCAGGCATGATGACGTCACGCCAGTCACTAGTGATGACGTCACTGGGCCTTGTGACAGCGTTCAAGTTATTACTCTTTCAAAGACATTTCGTTTGATATGCATGAAGACAGGTTTGGACACTGCGTGTGTGGGTGTCAGGCGTGATGACGTCACGCCAGTCACTAGTGATGACGTCACTGGGCTTTGTGATAGCGTTCAAGTTATTACTCTCTCAAAGACATTTTGTTTGATATGCGTGAAGACAGGTTTGGACACTGCGTGCGTGGATGTCAGGCGTGATGACGTCACGCCAGTGACTTGTGATGACGTCACTGGGCCTTGTGACAGCGTTCAAGTTATTACTCTCTCAAAGACATTTCGTTTGATATGCATGAAGACAGGTTTGGACACCGCGTGCGTGGGTGTCAGGCATGATGACGTCACGCCAGTCACTAGTGATGACGTCACTGGGCCTTGTGACAGCGTTCAACTTATTACTCTCTCAAAGACATTTTGTTTATATGCATGAAGACAGGTTTGGACACTGCGTGCGTGGATGTCAGGCGTGATGACGTCACGCCAGTCACTAGTGATGACGTCACTGGGCCTTGTGACAGCGTTCAAGTTATTACTCTTTCAAAGACATTTCGTTTGATATGCATGAAGACAGGTTTGGACACCGCGTGCGTGGGTGTCAGGCATGATGACGTCACGCCAGTCACTAGTGATGACGTCACTGAGCCTTGTGATAGCGTTCAAGTTATTACTCTCTCAAAGACATTTTGTTTGATATGCATGAAGACAGGTTTGGACACTGCGTGCGTGGATGTCAGGCGTGATGACGTCACGCCAGTCACTTGTGATGATGTCACTGGGCCTAGTGCCAGCATTCAAGTTATTACCCTTTCAAAGACGTTTTGTTTGATATGCATGAAGGCACATTATAGAGTGCTTGCGTGAGTCTTAGGCGAGATGACGTCACGCCAGTCACTAGTGATGACGTCACTGGGCCTTGTGACAGCGTTCAAGGTATTACTCTCTCAAACACGTTTCATTTGATATGTATGAACTCAGGTTAGACGCTGCGTGCGTGGGTGTCAAACGCGATGACGTCAGACGAGTCACTAGTGATCACGTCACTCTGCCGATTGACAGCGTTCAATTTATTAGCCTCTCGAAGACGTTTCGTTTGGTATACATGATGGCAGGTTAGACATTGCGTGCGTGGGTGATAGGCGTGATGACGTCACCTAAATCACAAGTGATCAAGTCAGTTGGCCGAGTCATAGGTACCACGTTATTGCTCTCTCAAAGACGTTTCGTTTGGTATGCATGTCGGTAGGCGAGTAAATTACGTGTGCGGGTGATATTTGTGATGACGTCCCCTGAGGAACTGATTATCAGGTGACTTGGCCGAGTTTTAGGTATCAAAATCCCGCCCTTTCAAAGACGTTTCATTTGATATGCATGAGGGAAGGTTAATACAGTGTGTGCGTGGGTAATATGCGTGAGGACGTCCCCTAAGTCACTCGTGATGAGATCATTGGCCTGGTTAATAATTATCAAGTTATTACTGTGTGGACGGCTTTTCCTTTGATATGCATGTCGAAGGTGTGAATAGTGCTTAAGCGGGTGATAGGCGAGATAATGTCGCGCGAGTCACATTGTGTCACGAGTGACTCATTCATGGTTTTTCCCTGTTACATTCACTCCAAAGCTATTCACTCCACGCATTCCCGAAAATTCTGGGTCGTTTTGAAGTCACAATGTCATCAGGATTAAATTCACTGGCGTCCGGATTAAATCGGCTGGCGGTTGGATTAATTTCAGTGGCACTTGGATTAAAATGAATGGCACCTGGATTAATTTCAGTGGCGGCTGGATTAAATTGACTGGCGCCTAGATTAATTTGGCTGGCGGTTGGATTAAATTGAGCGGGAAAACCTGTAGTTCGAACTAAAATATCGCCATATCACTGTCCCACCGTATTATTTGACGTCCTCCTCGATACACTACGTTACAATCTAGATCACGTATAGGATCTATACACCGAGTAGAAGCATCGTTTCGCTGTACGTCGTGACAGAAAAGCCAGAACATCAATAAATATGATCATGCTGTCTCAGAACAACTAGCTATGAGGTCATCAAGACCCCATTATCATTTTTCTTGGTGGTTTTGGCGCTGTATGTTAGCTCGCAGTCACTTTGGGGAATTGAACGAGAAAGGGGTGAGCAAATATCTGGGTGCAAATTGTATCACTGGAGAAAATTTAGGATTTTTCAGATTAGAGAAAATATAGCAGCTTTGGACTTAAGCAAGAAGTCATCCTGTACGAACTAAAACATTTCCAACAGCTGCGCAGACGTCTCCTTGACAATGTCATAATTAGGAGACTTTTAAGGACCAAATATTTGGTAATAAAAAGTTCTATTTATTATATTGAAATCATCCAATGCCTTTTTTCTTGAGGATTCTATTAATTCGTGATGACCACTAAATAAGCACACGGGGAAGGATGCTCATGTTCTTGTTGGTGACACATCCATCTAAGGATGTATCCCCAATAGATAAGCTAAGGTTTGGTCGGTAAGTGAAGAAAATCTACGTAAAAGAGAGGGCAATCGAGCTTCTTCTAAGACATTGCAACAACAAATTCAGGTGAACCAATACCTGGTCATCGAGTGTACTCTTTGAGAAGTACAGGGGGAGGTAATGAGAAATACAGGTGGAAGTAATGTCGGCACTTAGTATAATAATCATCAAGGCGCTTGAAGAGTAAGAGATGGAAGACTTCTTTTTGGTGCAAGCGTGCGTTCAAGATGCTACAGCTGCTATGTTATATGTGGCTTTGCCTGCTTGACGCCAAGCAACGATGACAGCACACAACAGCCTGGCCACCTAAAGTGCTCCGCACCTAATAGAATGACTACTACTATCAGGCTCTGTATTAAATGCAAACGATTTTTTAGTGAAGCAAGGGCACTTGGCCGACGTCTCAGCGCTCTCGTGGCGGCCTCCTTAGCTTGAGACGTAAGAAAATTTGCATAGGAGGGCGTTAGTTGACAGCAAGCATAATGACCAGAAGAATATATGAATATCGCGAGATACTTGTCCTGCACGTTATAAAACCCGAATATGGCGTCTGGCGCGTACCCGTACGATGGCCCATGGAATGTGGATACGAGCCATGTAGATTGTTCACATTTGGTACCAACCTAAGAGCGATAATGACAGGCTTTCACATCTTTTTACGCAATCGCGTTATGAAGCTTGTGTAGCGGAAATTGCGGGGCCGGCATCGACAACATTGTCGGTGAAGGTAATATGAGATGGATGAAAATATTCAAAATCGCAGTTAGAGCCTCAGTTGAATCTAGCCATTCTTCGTGGCAGTCAAGTATTCTGCCACAGAGCCGCGGCAGAGCTTGAAACGGAAAACGAAGAGGACACAACACTGGTTACATATCGTGGCAACGTCGACACTGGAAACAGTGTTCATTATTCGCGTTAGCAACAATGTAACATACTACTTCCAGTCATTTACGTTACCTATTAGCTCCTGAAACTCGGAAATCTGTGGTCGACCAATGCTTGATCCGCAGAATACCACCGCGACCACTTTTTATGATGTGTTGCAACGCAATGTAGCACACCGTTCATTTCCATAAAACTGACATCTGTGAGGTGAGAACTCCCAATGGACAAACAAAGAACAAAAAAGATTTTGATTCTGTGCGGGCACTGAGGCGTACTGCAGCACGTACATGTCGTAAGCAAGGTAAAATGCATGCAGTGACTACTTGTTACTGAGATTGAAGATAGCGCTAAGTCTGCGGACATCTTGAGCGAAACGAACCACCAAAAGACAACACGACGTGGACGTGGTGCAAATAAGATATGAAGATTTCAGAGTTAAGATTAAGAATAAGCACGCAGATTCAAGGCAACAGGGTAACAATGACTTCAAAGGAATGAACGAAACAGTAACTGACTGATCTCTGAAACAGCAATCGAAGTTGGAGGTAAAATAACAAGGCGAGAAGTAAGCAAGCTTTCGCGATACACAAAAGTTCGCATAAAGAAATGGCAGCACATGAAAGAGACTAACTGAAGATCTGAAATCGAGTTCGCGGAGCTAACGAAGGTGTTTAAGAAGAACATAGTAAGTGACATAAGTTAGTATATGTAGTCGAGAGTTTTGTGGCCTAGAAAAGTCACGGACAAAATTATTGCAGCGCCGACCAAGCAAAAAAAATATATCCAATAAAGAGACGTTTCGGCTCCAGTATGGCAAGTAAAACGTTTCTTTTTTGTTAGCGTCTTTTGTACGCGTCTCTTTTCTATGCGTGTCTTTTTTGTACGCTTGCTTTTTTCTCCATTTGTCTCTCTCTCTCATCTATATGTTACTATAGCATCAGCATGAAAGAGATTGCAGTAAAAAAAGGCACCAGCATCAAAACAGCGAAAATTAGACTCTGCCCAGGAAAAAATGAAATGCATGCTCTAAAGGACAAATAGAGAAATGTTCTCAACAATGTGCAATGCACCGTTTTGGTTGTCAAATAATTCAGCTCGGAACTATGTAGCTCGAAATTGATTCATTAACCCTCGAGAGAAAGTAACAATGATCAAAATACGGAAGTTCGATATGCAAGTACCAATGAGGTTAGAGAGCTCATAAATGATATGGCACACAGAAAAGTGGCTCACGAGAAAGAAATAACATCTGATCAGATAAAAGAGAAAGAAGAACGTATTTAAAAAAAAAACTTACTACAATTTGCACCTAGTGCCTCACAACAACAGTTACAATGAACTGGAAAAATAGCAACATTATGATAATACGCAAACAAGCATACATAACTAATACATGGTTGAATGGAAGTAAGCGCATAATAGACGAAGACGAAAAAGGAAGAACAGCCAGAGAAGCAGTTGTCCATTATTTTTCATTTTCGATCTTCGCCTGTGGTGTATGAAGTCCAACTTAACCATGCATTTTTAAACCAACTAACCTATGAGAGGAACTTGTTCTTGTTCAGTTGGCGAAATACTGAATGCATATTTGCCGCTAATAAAACATGCATACAAAAAGAAGACGACGATGTGGTGTCCCGGTCTTCTTCGTTATGTATGCGTGTTTTATAAGCGTGAGCTCTGCACCAATTTTAACCATTCCAGTGGTAGATTCTTTTGCATAATATTATAATTGTTGAAGTATTGTGCTCTGAAATTACATTATGATTGTGAAGGACGCCATAGTAGAGGGCTCTACAAATTTTGCACATGTATTATCCTTTAACGTTTATCCAAGTAAACGGGCACCGAATATTTTGCCTCCCCTAAAGAAATGTGGCCACCAAGGCCAGAATTCGATCCAATGACTTCTGTGTGAGAAGCCAAGTATCACAACTCCCATACATCACCGTGCATGGTGAGGAAAGAGACAAAGAAGTCTTAAAGCATCGTAGGCCCACCAGTTCAGTTTCGGTGATGTACACAATATTTACAAAGATAATTTCAAACAGGATGACACAGAACAGGGGCCTAATTCACAATGTTTTTTTTTTTTGCTGCGCAATATTTAGCCAGGAATTTACTTATCTTGAGGGGGTGTCATAGTAATAGCATAGAGTAACTTATAAAGTTAAGAGGAGCCACTCCCATAGGCCCCTGCCGCTAACGTAGGCTTGCAGCGCTCCAAACGGTCGTTAAAAACCTTCGCAGCCTCAGAGATGAAATACCGCAGAAAAGGATGTCTCGAAGACCATCTTGTAGTGAGTAGGAATCCGAGCAGCCTCCGAGACCACTTGTTTTGTGTGCTCGTCTCTGAGGCCATACTTTAATTTTCTTTAACGGATCATTTACATGCATCAACGAGCTTCATGTAAGCTGCATCACTAGCGTGGCATGCTCACGATGCGAAAGTGTGTCTAGGCACACATTTTAAATAAAACATTGGAATTAATGGAGGAGCGAGAACTTTTATTTTCAAGTGATATTCTTGGTAAGCACATGCCTGCTTTCATTTAGTTTGATAAATGCACATGCCCATGATATTGTTTGATAAATGCACACACATTAAAGCACATGCCCTGTCGAACACAAGTCAACTTGCCGAAACACTGTTTCTAGCGACGTTCTTTCTCGAAAAATTTCTGATCGCTTCGAGTCTCTCCGTGCCTCTGAACTTCAGCCCCATTTGGTGCTCAAGTTCTGTAAGAAAACTATGTGCGCCGCCATAACAAACGTGGTCAAGTCAAATACGACGTGTCCCGCTCACAATTGATAAATTTTGCAATGGTTCGAATATTCTGGGTTCTACAATTGCTCATTACGTCCGAATGTCAGTTTTAAGTTAAAGCTGCTTTTATAGATTGACACTTCCACACTACATGCATGTCTGTTTTTTTAATAAAAAGTGCAATAAAGAAGGTTCATTTTATTTGTGCTGATCGAGTTTCGTCTTACTAAGAAATCAGTTAGCTAATATTTCGCCTCTTAAAAAAACGCGAACAAAATTTATAAAAGAGGAACAAAATTATACGAATTGACACATCGCCAAAGCGGCTAGCAGACCTGGAAGAAGGCACGAGTGCATTCCGCTTTGATGCGAAGTGGGAAAGGAGGGCTTTCACGGCAACCCACCTCCTTTCAATTTTTTGTCTTTTCCTTCCACTTTGGTACGTCACCAGTGACGTTATGAAAGAAATTTTCTGTTCGTGATTATTTTCTAGTAAGATGCCCACAACCATGAGTGGTAAAAGCGGCGGTGCCGCTGCCGGCAGCGAATACATGGCAGGTATAAGGAGTTTCCGGCCCCTGTTAAAATCGAGCACCGTATTGTGGCGGCCATAGCGGTATTCTGTAGCTAGGCGTGAAAGGTTGCCTTTCTTACAATAATCTTATTACAAGTCACAGCAGCGGCTTTTGTACCTGCGGAGAAATTCTGCAGAAATCAGGAACTGCAGTAATAGAATGGTATCTTGAGCGCATTATCATAGGTTCCATGCAAGCCCGCATTTTGATAAAGCAAGATTGCAAGAATATTAATACCTTCACGCTTAGATATGTGGCCACGTAAAACGAGGGAGATTTGTCGGGAAGTGTTTTAGTGGTAATGAATTTCTGAAAACACGATGCAGTTATCGTCCTGCGGTGTTTGCGTGAGCCAAGATAGAACAATGGAGGTTCACGAGTTTTGGCGTCAAGTTTCATTGCCACGCACGCGAAACAAGAGAGTAAAAGAGAGAGAGAGAGAGAGACGGTTTCCGCGCGACTCTCATTTCGTCTTCGCGAAAGCTTAAACCGAAGCGATCGAGCAGATGAGAAAGACAATCCTTTGGTACAGATGACGTCATGGAAAGCTTCCGCAGAGCGGCATCGGATGCTTGGAGAGCATAAAAAAGCTGAGTCCGTGTTCTATGGGAATGACAGCCACAGAAAAAGCAAGATGAAGTGTGACTCTCTTTATCTGTGAGAATCAAAACTAATTATGAAAGTTGTGAGTTAATTAGCAAAAGTGTGTCTAAATGACGATGCTAGAAACAAACTGAGTATTGATTGAGTGAAAGTGACGGAATTCAGGATAGTTGATTAGCGTTGTCTGACGCTGATTTACAGTGAATGATAGTACAGCCATACTTAGTGGCATTTGCTATCTACTCACCTTACGCGAACGCCTTCCTATTTTTTTCTCTATTCGTGATCTACTCTCACCAGACGTTTTGCATTTGGCATCTTTCGAGCGAATGACCATATATTCGAAATGGGTATATGCTTCAATGGTAAACTGCCATCTGAAGCACTGCAGCAGTAGAAGAGTGGTCACAGCGTCCAACTCTAAGCTAGGAGGTACTGGGTTCGATTTGCAGTGTCACCGAGTACTCTTTCAACGGGTTCCCCAGTTTGGGAATATGCGTTGCGGCGGGCACTTTTTTCTCGAGAAGGGGGCTTTTGCGCTCTCTTCTTTCCCCAACTTTTTGACTCAACAGCACTGTACCATGCTCCCTCATGAATTACAGAATTTAGAGTTCATCTTTCTCCCTCCAATCTCTGTTATTGCAAGAATTCCCAGTGCCGAAACACCATCATCATACTTGATGTAATACTTTTCACGTGTCTGCATATTCGGCCGATGGTAAGACAACACAATGTTTCGAATAAAATATAGACAGGAAGTGAGCCACTTGCTTGAAGCGAAGATGACTGCCTTTGTCGGGAAACGTTTTCGTGCTCGTTTGGTGGGATTCATTACACGCAGCAAGGCAAAAAAGCACGGACAGAGATAGAAAAAGCAAACAGTGTTAAGTTTGTGTCTTCTCTCTCGGTATCTGTCATGTTGCACGCTTCCATGTAATGCCGCTATAAATGGTTATAAAGAACTACAGCTGGCTACCGAACTCTGAAGAGATGGTCTCCGCTTAACCCAAGCGGAACAATGTAGTGGCAAATTAATTTGCGTCATATGGAGATGCTGTGCTTTTGATTACAACACAAAAATTTTTAACCAAAGTTTATTTTTTATTAGCATCAGTTTTAATACAGATGCCAGGTGCATGGATAAAATGTGTATGCAGTTTGGCTAGGTTTGTGCCCTTAGTAGTAATTGCCAACATGTATTACAATATGCAGAAGAATCACACAAATATGTTCATGAACAGCCACGGGTGATAGCTTGGATATTCCGGTTGCAGTGAACGAACTGAAATCGACATAATCAACAAATGCAATGTGGAGAAGCAATGCTATGTAGAGGAGCTGTGCTATAACCTAACTTTGCTGGTTGGTTCCACTTTTCACAATTCTTGCTCCCGACTGTACGTTCGAAAATGAAACAACTTCTTCGATTTCACACATTTTGTATGAGGTTGCATTTCTTTGCATGTAGGAGAAAACAAATTGAAAACTATAATGGTACAGAAGCACGAGAACTACAAAGAACATCGGCAAAATTCTGATAAATTTTACTCTAAAGGATCAAAAACGGCTTTCATTCAAAACATACATACATACATACATACATACATACATACATACATACATACATACATACATACATACATACATACATACATACATACATACATACATACATACATACATACATACATACATACATACATACATACATACATACATACATACATACATACATACATACATACATACATACATACATACATACATACATACATACATACACAGAAGTGTAAATAGCCCCGCCGCGGTGGTCTAGTGGCTAAGGTACTCGGCTGCTGACCCGCAGGTCGCCGAATCAAATCCCGGCTGCGCGGCTGCATTTCGGATGGAGGCGGAAATGTTGTAGTCCCGTGTGCTCATATTTGGGTGCACGTTGAAGAACCCCAAATGGTCGAAATTTCCGGAGCCCTCCACTACGGTGTCTCTTATAATCATGTGGTGGTTTTGGGACGTTAAACCCCACATATCAATCAACAAGTGTAAATAATCAGATTAACTGCTATAAGTTAACAATTCTGATACACTCAGTTTTGAATATATGAGCCTTGATTGATATGTGCTGGGAAAATATAGAAGCCTGAAAGAGAGTAACTTGTGACAGAATTTCCTCACACTGTTGTGCTTGAAAGTGGGATTTCTCGAACCATTTTTGAACAGCTTGATGCATAGTTTCTGCTGCTGTTTACTAACAAACAATTATCACATTAAATATTAGATGAAAACCCCTGATAACGTATGCTGAGGAATAGGGCCACGCATCACAATTCGGTGCATGTCTGCAGTATTACTCTACGTTTATTTACATAGCTCGGCTCATCTACACCACAATAACAAGCCATGTTTGTACACGTGAGCTGAAACACCGGCACAGCGCAAAGAAATTCTAGACAATACATAAACAAAATAAATTGCCCCGCCACGGTGGTCTAGTGGCTAAGGTGCTTGGCTGCTGACCCGCAGGTCGCGGGATCGTATCTCGGCTGCGGTCGCTGCATTTCCGATGGAGACAAAAGTGCTTTAGGCCCGTGTGCTCAGATTTGGGTGCACGTTAAAGAACCCCAGGAGCTCAAAATTTCTGGAGTCCTCCACTACGGTGTCTCTCAAAATCATATGGTGGTTTTGGCACGTCGAACCCCACACAGTTCGTTTCGACCCTATTTAACATAAAACATGAACTAAAGAATAAAAACGTAATAAGCAAACATTTATTGTTCCTATGAGTGCCTATTTTGAGGTTCGTGCCTACTGTTCGCGTTAGGCCTTTCACTGCCTAAAAATGTCTTTTCACGTTGATCGAGTACGCGTTTTGCTGAAATTAGCTGTTAATTTAGAGAAAACCAGAAGCACTTAGTGTGGACATAATAACTACAACACGCGCATAGCGCGTTTGTAGTTAATATTGCCACACTAAGTTAATAGTTAATATGATCGACAGAGTAGCAATTGACCAAAAAATCTACGCGACGTGCAGTCGGAAGAACGCTTCTTGAAAACACCAGGCGATGCGGGCCAAGCAAAACGAGCCGCCAGGCCACATCATACTACTAATATTTGTACACAAGCCTCCTATGGTGCAGTTCTGAGAGAAGCATATGAGCAGAAGACAAAGAGAAATTAGGAAAATGTCCACGATACTACAGAGACTGTTCTTGTTCTGTTGGCCGCGTTGCGTTCTCACTGAGCGACAGTGCCACCAGGTAAAGTGAAGACCATGCTGCAGACCATGCTGCCTCTAGAAAAACAGTGCTACTTGGTTTTTTGGGCACAGCCAGGAGTATAGGACGCCTAAGGCGATGTTTTTTAGTGTACGTTAAACTGCTGAAAAGTGCATTTGATGAAATTATGCCGGTATCGTTTTTCGCATAAACTAAATCTGTTTTTGAGAGAATATCGAATTCCCATCTTGGCTCTGTCTGAGGCCGGGTTACCGAGACAAAGAACAATCTATAACTAAGTCACTCACAAGAACCCCACCATAACGTCTTTCCAGTATGAAACCACCGCTTTTTATATTCGAAAAGAAATAGCACACGTTACAACAACAGGGCTGACTTGTAAATATGTTATAAAAGTTTTGGCTATAAGGGCTTAGACAGCAAACCACAAAGTCAGCATTGCATCAGTGTATGCATCTCCTCACAAAAAAACCTCAATTGAGAAGTTTTTAGAAGATCTGAGCCTTAATTTCCCCGCACTGTGCATAATTGGTGGTAATTTCAACGTGCATCACACGTCATGAGGGGATGAGAGTTCGGATGCACGTGGACTTTGTCTGGCAAGTCATATTGATAAGCTAGGCTTATGCATTGCTAAAAATGGCAATGTAATGCTCTTTAGGCCCCCCGCTTGTACAATTATTATTGAACGGACTTTGCATACAAGGGACGTTCAAATCACGTGTTGTACAGCTCCAGACAGAATGGGAAGTGGTCATTTCCTTATATTTAGCCGTGTTCCGAGATACCAGTAGATGGTACCAAAATGCAGCAAAATAACTTATTGATATCACTACCGGGAGTACCTAGATCATCGAACAGGAGACATAATTCAGGGTGTATACTTGCGAGCAGAACAGCTGCGATCACTATACTTAAGCTGCTGGCACATTTTCTAACACCGGACCTAAAACTCCTTAATTAGTGTGTTGCAAGAAAAAGGCCATATAAAAGAGCATGTTAATGCCATCTCTGGCCGAAGAATTTGCTGGCGTTTATGTAATTGGAAGAGAAAGTGAACCACATTCTTAATTTCCAACTCGTTCTTCCTGTGTCATCGATGCACCTTTTTCGCTGCGGGAAGTGACGTCATTCATAAGTTCTCTCCGGCAACATTGTGCTCCTGGCCTTGAAGGTATTACGAATTAAATTATTTCAAATCTGACTGCAGAAGTAAGGAGTAAGCTTCTGACGTTTTTTATTGTGTGTGAGAGTCGGGCAACATTTCTCAAATCTGGAAAATGACCTAGGCAGTGCCAGGTGAAGACAGCTCAGAGGCGACATCATAATGACCAGTATTATCACTAACTTCGTGTGTGGAAAAGCCCATGTAAAAGCTGACATGTGCTCGGCTGACATGTTACATCACAGGGCTCTTCCGGCACGTATGTCTGGGTTTTGGCCCAGATTATGTGCACAAGAAAATATCCTAGACTTGGTGAGACACATAGAACACCAACGAGCAAATGGTTTTTTCAACGCTGGCAATAATGCTGGACGTTTCAAAAGCGTTCGACTACGTGTTTCAGAGGGCGATAATTAGCCATCTTGTGTCTATGAAAATAGCAGGGCACCTCTTATGGTTTGTCCATGTGTTTATCAGTGATCGCTCGATGCAGGTGAAGTTAGGGAAAGTGCTCAGTAGCCCAAGGAAAATCCCTAGAGGAGTGCCACAGGGCAGTGCCCTGCCTCCAATGTTGTTTAATGTGACCATGGCTTGTGCTACCAGATGCCATCAAGGCCTTGAGCAAAGCAGTTTAATAATCAATTTATGCAGACGACATTTACATCTCGCTGGCTTGATATCAGCGTAAGCGATTTGATATAATTGACCAAAGGGTTGTACTCTCCGCACAGACCAAACAAAATTAGCAGGAAAGTCTCGATTTATACTATTCCCAGGCATGCGAAAAAAGATAAACAACGATGAAGTTGTCACATTCGAATGCATCAATTCAGCAAGCTAAGTTCATGAGATTGCTTGGAGTCCCACTGGACTCCAGGGCGAATTGGCTACGTGCAGTAGACACGACGATATCAGCTCTGTCACCCCGTATCAACATTGTTCGAATGATGGCAGGAACAAGCTGGGGGAACCGCCCAACATCAACGATAAGGTTACACTTGGCAGTAATTGTCAATCGTGTACTCTACCAATTGTATCTGATTTCTCCAAGTGACTGACAGTATGAACGGCTGGAAATGCTTCATTGTAAAGACCTAATGGTTGCTTGTTTCGGAGTGCCCAAGTTTACAGCGAGCGTAAAAGTGAGCACGTGTACCGCCGTTGCGTCTTCTCGCCTCTCAACGACTGCTCACGCAGCTTTGCCGACTTAGTGAATCGAGCTCAGGACGAGCGCTACTCAGTTGCCTTTGGTGACGTACAGAATCGCGAACTTTCGTGGTCCTCCACACCTTTTACCATCTTCGCTAGGAATTTCCCAAACACAGACAACTTCGACAAGCCCCGCCTTGGCCATTTGAGAACGCTGACTGTCACGTGAGGATTCCGCAGATACACTGCTATCACTCCATGCCAAGAGCAGAAGCATGTTCTTTGGTACTTGGAAATATTGAAGAAAAATATGCCGACCATTTGAAAGCTTTTACTGATATACCGGTCGACGTGTAGCGCGGAGCAAGGGCTGCAGCGTATGTGATCCCGTTCCTAAATGTTCGTGGGTTAGCGTGACTCGAGTATGTTGTTTCGTCGACAGCGGCTAAAGCTTCGATTGCTTTTGGATCAGTGATATCAAAGATTGCTTCAAATTGTAAAAGAGCTGCACGGCGTTGGTCTGAATGTAAAGTTTCAATGGATTCCATAATATGTGAATAAAGCGGGTAATGTGGTGGCTGACAGACTTGCACGGAATGCTTTGGAACTTACACTAACGAAGAATGAAACAATCATTTCCATTCGACCCGCCATGGTGGTGTTGCGGCTAATGTACTTAACTGCTGACCGAAGGTCGTGGGATGGAATCCCGGCTGCAGTGGGTGCACTTGCGGTGGAGGCAAAAATGCTGTATGCCCGTGTGCACAGATTTGGTAGGACGTTGAAGAACCCCAGGTGGTTGAAATTTTTCAACCCCTCCACTAAGGCGTTCCTCATAATCATATGGTAGTTTCGGAACATTAAACCATACATATCAATCAAGCATTTATTACGTTATGGCTGACGCCTCACAAGTCATGTATGACAATAGGGATATTAAGGGAAGAGGTCTGTCTGCTTCATCGCATCCGAATGGGGTCAGCGGGTACACCAGCGTGGCTCCACAAGATTAGACTTTCCGTGACGCCATTTGTGCCCGACTTGCAAGGAGTGTGGTGACATAGAACGCTATTTACTTAAGTGTCGGCAGCATTACACAGAACGGCATTGTTTATTTGAGGAACTACAATGTTTAGGCTCATCAAGTGACAGTGTAACTGATATTGTGTTTCCACAAGGTTACTGGATCTTCAAGAAGCAGCTGCCGTGACTTATCTTGAAATTTTAAACTGATACAGGCCTTGCATGTCAATGTCATTGAGTGACGATTATGTTAGAGTGTGGTGCAGTGAGATAGGGGTCTGGTCTGGTACAATACTGCGTGCAGAATACCACACAGGCCGCCAGCTAGAGATACTTCGCGCTGCGCGCAACTTTCTAAAAACACGCCCACGCTTATATGAAAGCAAAAAAAGGACATTAGTTCTATACAATTAGCATAGAAAAGAGGAAACAGGGTTTGGCAGTTGCCTGCAATTTTTTCAAAGCTAGATCCGCCGGCTACCTACACCCTCGCAATCCTAATGCTGATCCTAACGCGTTAGTCACGTTTTTCTCTACCATGGAGGAAGGAAAAAACTGAGGAGAGGCTGTGACGTCACATTTTGTGAAGCTGGAAGTAGGGAAGAGTAGGAGCGCTTCTCTTCACCCTTGTGGGTACGCTCATCTGGTTAATAGGAGACGATATCACGTCGCGCTGACAAGAGCGCAGGGACATCGCCAGCTGACCGAGCCGGAAAGCGATACATCTGATTCCATCGGCTAAAAAGCTGTGATGCCGTTGATAAAACGGGAACCAAGTGTCAGCTTCCACATGTGAGTGTATAAAATTTTTTTTATGTTCGATGCATAGTATGATCGTTAGTATCCTCGCAGAACATAATGCATGATACTGCATGAGTCAGCGTATAATTCGTGAGGTTTATTTGTGGATCTTGGTGACAGTTCTAGAACGCAATAAAACGCAGCGCAATTAACCACGACCCTGACGACACGGCACAGCTAGCGCAGAAGTTTCTTCTTTCATTCGGTTTGACCACGTTGTGGTATCACTGTGTTTCAATTTATTTATCACTATTTGTCCATGTGTCAATAACGTCAGCGAATTCGCGTACATTTATAATTGCTTTTGTGCAGGTTTCTCAAAGATACCAGTTGAAGGAGACTATGAATCGAGGCCATTAGACCCAGCCAACGCGACTGAGAACCAACAAAATGGTCTTTTATGTGCTCAAACACTTCCCCCTTGAGCCCTTCAATCGGGCGGCGCCAGTGGCAGTTTGCGTTCATGAGGATACCATTCTCACCAACGTCTCTAGAACTAGTTCTAGAAACGTTGGTTTCTACTGCCGTGAGAAACCGCAACGACGCGCGCGCTGCAGATTTCAATGCCCAACCTTTATTGGAGAGACATGCAAATTGGCTGCATAGGTATGCGTCGGTATTTTGCCCAGGCGGGTGTACAGGAAATGGAACAAAGCTTTATTGAGTGCAAGCGTTGCTATTGATATTTTAAAATAAACTTCCAGTTACGTGCTTCAAGCCTATTGAGCTGAATCCAAGAAAAAAAACTGTGTACCTCGGCAAGGTAATCGCCATGAACTTTTTTTTTTCAGGTGAACTGGTAAGTTAATGGCACGTGACATTATTTAGCAGTGCCATCTGCATTAGCCTTCCTCCATAGAAGCATGTTGCACCTCAGATTATCCCTTGAATCAGCGCGTCATAACATTCGCGCCATAGAGTTTCATACAATCGCACCAACGTACAGTGGGGCGGGGTGGTCGTTCAGGTACGACCGCTTCGAAGAGAACTTCGGCCCATGTAAAACTACTTCGCTCAAAACGCAATGGAATCTGAACACTTCAAGCAGCTTCGCAAATCGCCTTCTTGTGTCAAACAGAAATGGGTTAGGCACGTCTTTTCCACTCTTAACGATGCAGCCTTCAGTAATAGCACCGGGCCAACGCTTTCCAATCGTCACCGTCGCGCACGGAAACTGGTCACCACTGTCTCTAACACTAAGAGCAGCCGGAGGTGTCGTTCTATTCTCGCAAATGTATTCTTTCATCGCGGAGGAGTGCAACACCACGGTGTCGAAGGCAAACAGAGAAGTTGCGGCGCGAAGCCTTCTCAGAGAAGCTGTCGTGGGCTGTGAAAACCTCTCACGATGACACGCTGAATGCTGCGCCTGTACGCGTGACGACATACACTCACTGTGGGATGAACTTCTGACACCTTAGGTCATCCGCGAACACAACGATCTCATAAAAATGCAGATTCACAGACAACAAGCCGATTAAAGGTGTGATTTGCCGACGAAGCAAGACGACGGGGCCATGACGGGGCATCGACGGCATGCCCACATTGCCATAGCAACCATTGCAAAAAAGCACGTGACTTCCACCACACTTTCTTTTCTGCCGCTTGGTTAGCGAGGGCCTCTTCTCAGTTTTCCTTCCATCATGTTCTTTACTGTTAAGGTGCGATTATAGTGCGACGTCACGACGTAGGGTACACGCGCGCATGCGCAGCGCAATGTCGGCGAAAACAGGTAACCGTTCGAATCATTGCCGCAGCCAACGCACAACTAGACTCGGCCGATGCGCTGCGAGGCATGTCACGCTCGCCAACGTGCCGATAACATCGGGAGTATAAGCGCACCTTTACGTGAGCGTGGGAGTGTATCTAGCAAGGGAAAGCGAGGCTAGGCTAGCGCTAGTGTCTACCTCCTCCCCATTTCAAATCGCCGTCACTTCTTTCAAGGGCAGTGAATCACCGCGGCTGCATGAGCGTGGCTACGCTGGGCTCTAGCGAGGGGAAGCGATGCTAGGCTATCGCTAGTGTCTGCCCCCTTACCCACTGAAAAACCCTGTCACTTGTTTTGAGAGTAGGGCAGCACTGTGGTTGCGCGAGCGCGATTAGACTGTACTCTCGCGAGGGGAAGAGAAGCTAGACTAGCGCTAGTGTCTGCCTCCTCCCCATTGAAGATCCCCGCGACTTGTTTCAAGGGTAGTGAAGCAATGCGGTTGAATGAGCATGGCTACGCTGTCCGAGAGCGAGGGGCAGTGATGCTAGGCTGGCACTAATATCTATCCCCATTCCCCACTGAAAATTCTATCACTTGTTTCTACAGTAGTGCAGCACCGCGGTCGCGTGAGCGTGACTAGCGTGTACACTAGCGAGGGCAAGCGAAGCTAGGCTAGTACTAGTGTCTACCCCCTTTCCTTTGAAGACCTTTGTCCCTTGTTTCGAGAGTAGAGCAGCACCGCGGTTGCGTGAGCGTGGCTAGACTTTACTCACGCGGGGGAAAGCGAGGCTAGGTTAGCACTAGTGTCTACCCCTCTTCCCTTAGAAGATCTCTGTCACTTGTTTCGAAAGTAGGGCAGCACCGTTGTTGCGTGAGCGTGACTAGAGTGTACTCTGCGAGGGGAAGTGAGGCTATGCTAGCGCTGGTGTCTACCCCCTTTCCATTGAAGATCTCTGTCACTTGTTTCGATAGTAGGGCAGCACCGCGGTTGCATGAGCATGGCTAGACTGTACATTAGCGAGGCTAGGCTTTCGCTAGGGTCCCCTTCCTCTCCTCATTAAAGATCCCCGTCACTTGGTTCAAGAGTAGTGCCGCTAAGGTGTTGCATGAGGGGGGCTAGAATGCAGTGTAGCTAGAGTGCACCCAACAAGCCAAAGCTAAGCTAAGCTAGTGCTGCAGCCTAGCCTATACGTCAGTTTGGCTTTAACGATCTTCATAAAGGCAGCTGTGGAAGGTCTGCCGAGCAATGCCGAAAGGTGTCCTTGTCAGGCAATGAACCAGTGGATCACAATGCTACTCCGTCAATGAAGAAACGGTATATGCCATTCAATTGGGAAGCAGGTGAGAAGACATTAGAATGATCAAAATATATTGCGTTTCACGTCCACTCTTAAACACGCATAAGCATAAAGCTTGCAACTTTGCTTACGCAACTGCCAATTTGAATAAGCCTTTAAATTGCGCAAATAACATGCATTTTGTTGTGATATCACTTCCATTCATATTAATTGTTTTTTATTTTATATCCACATTTGCATACTCGTATGCACAGAACTCACCTGTCCCCTTTACATAGAGTGAAGCCATATGCGAAGCTTCACTGACAGAAACCTGTTTCAACTTTAGCGGTTACAATGTAGCAATCCACAATTGAAACGTCTCGGGTAACACCATACAATAAAAAGTATGCACTAATGGTTGAAGTACGCACTAGGGATAGATATTGCCATCGCGTTCAACTCTTAAAATAAAGCTCATCGCTCCCCAAATGTCGTGGACGTACAGAAAAGGTTCGTCACTGTCCATAAAAAGACGTGTCGCTGACAGGACCATTTATAAGACTAAATCTGCCTTGGACAAGAATCCCGGATTTCTTGTGCTAAAACAAGTGTCTAAAGTTTTACGCGGCGCAGATTGGAAGATTCTAGGTACGTTTAGAGCATCGCAATTGTCTGGGCACACATGCACTTCAGTGCTTCAGTGGACGTCGAGCGTTCCATTTCCGCATACCAACAAATACTGAGCGAAAGAAGGCACAACTTGCAGCCCTAGAACCTTGAGATGGTGCGGGTTTACGAGTGCTTTCATAGCATTTCTCACAGTGCCCAATTATCCTAGCTTTCATTTACATCTGTTTATACGGTTATTGTTCTAATTCTTTTCATGAAAAAAGTAAAGTTAGCTTACCCAAAGCACAGAATTTACCTGTTGTGTTAGGAGTCGAATATTTGTTTTGAAACATGCTGAATAAGTAGTCATAGATTGTACTTATATATGCCTAAACGATAGTTTTGAACGCCTATTTATGCCTATATGACTTTTTAGGACATACCATAGCCGTTTAAAAATTGTTTTTTTTTTTGTGTCTGAGGCGCCTGAAGTTGAGTTCTCCAATGATAAAAGTCAAACCACTACTATGGTATCCCCGCATATATAAAGATACCGCGAGAGTTCTGAACACGAAATTCAATTCAAGCGACTATAAAGAAGTGAGATCTAAACATAAGTTTAGAGTTGTTTCTTTTTTCTGAATTTGAGAAGGGTTCAGATCTTTCTTGTGATCTGTTCATTTAGCAAAGTGAGCAAAAAGACATTTTCAATTTATTTAACCCGGTCAGAAGCTATCAGAAGTGGTGTAGTGTCAAGAGCGCGCCCTTATCTCTAAGTTTTAGGAACTGGAATTATCAAGCAAACTTTTAATTAGAAATCATCTATAAAAATCTTATACAATAGCTGAAAAGAAAGCTAAGCTAAAACAACATCCACAACTTCTTCGAAAATAATTTTTAACATACTTGAGTTAATCCCATCTCCACCAATAGCTTAATATGCTAGTTTCCACAGCCGTGGCCCGTTTAACCATTTGAATCACGCTGATATCATCAAGCAACAATGGAAAGATTGTACGTGTTAGCAAGAAAAACGAGGACCTACTCTACAAATGTTTGCTACATTCATTTTTTTTCATAGATACTTCTGATTCCAGGGGGAATTTTAGGACAAAGGGAATATATATAATGAGCATTCTTGAAAACTGTTCAACGTGAACGAGACAGAGCACAAAGAAGAGAAACAAACAAGTGCTGGGTCTGTTCCAACTCGCCCACTTATCTTCTTCACTGCAATATAATAAGAATATTGCACAAAATTACATTGGTTGAATATGTCAGAAAACTTTGCAGGATTTACAAAAGTATTAGGCTACACATACTATAATTTTGCAAGCACATAGAGTAGACACGTGTAAATAATGAAGCACCAATACAAGAGTAAACTCGACGCCATGGAGGATAAAAACATGAATACACACAGGTCATGAATGAAAAGGCAGTTTTTATACAACGCAAACGGTAAGGTTTAAAGTTCACGCATAATTCCCACTTGGCAAACAGGAAAGCAGCTTTCGAGTAGTGATATGATTAAGCAGATGGACAATTTCATTCTCTTATCGTGCACCTGTGCAAAAATAATTAAAGCCTCATTTGTATGAAATTGGTGATGTTTATGATGGGGCGGTATACTCCACATGTTATACAGGTTCTAGGTGCAACCATTACAAAGCCGGTTAGAAGAAATAGTTTTCTGGCCTTTTTCGCGGTTATGGAGACATAGTGTTTTTTCCGGTTTTTCTCCATCAATTCAGAAGGGCAATCAGATATACGGTGTTGCTTAACTATAGACCTAACCACTTGCTCTTTACACACTGTGTAGTTTATTAAGTTATTTGTAAATGGGGACCAAGTAACGCCAGTGTAATGAAGTAGTCGTCTAACAAATGTCGAGAAGCTTTGTTGATTGTGGTGCTGAATGGAGACACCTTTTCGGGAAAAGGTAGCCTCTTTATTGCAGATGATGTTACATAATTTACATGCGCTTCCTTCCTCAGATCATCTCACAAGATTAGTCAAAGACAGCACTGTTCGTTCCCTGTATTGAGTTTGATGATGCCATTGTAATCAGAATGTTTACCACATATATTATATTCCCGTAGTAGCAAAACATTTTCGACACGCGTCAAGGTTTACATGGGGGTATAATTGCCGCGGTTATTGACTAGAAAAAAATGATTATGTTGTCATCATCCGCATAATTATTATTACGGGCATCACCACGTAATTATTTTTCCCGACCGACCCCACATTCACCGATCAACCCCACATCACCAAAATTTCCGAAGCTGCACTCCCTAATGCTACAGGACCTTGAGCTGCTATAGAACAACGCTGTGGTATCATGGTTTGTAACGCGCCTCATGAACGTTGTCACACAAGCTCTGTACTTGAAGTAATATGCAATCGGGTCAAACGCAACCATTTTGTTAAACGCTGACACACAGAACGCCACGACTATCTCACAAGCCGATAGTCGCTTATCACAGTTTATCTTAGCACGCACTTGCATACACTCTATGTACACGAGTAGAGAGTAGCAGGTTATCGTACAAGTGCTCGAGTCTGAAAGGTCTTACTACGATAGCTGGTCCGAGGAGTGAGCCAGCACTCCCAGTCACTCCTCCATCTTTCCGTAGGTCTCCTGTGCATTGTTATCTACAAAGCCACACTGGTGCATTTCTTGAACGGCAGTTTCAGGAATGACGACAACGCTGTTTTATTGCGATAAGAACTATATGGACACTTTCGGCTGGATTTTGTCGCTGGCGTCATTCACCGTGAATGTATACGTATCTATATGTATGAAAACGCAAGAAAGAAAAATAATTCAGGAAAATATTCCGGTGCATGGAACCGAACCACCGACCTCTGAATTGTGAGTGCAGGGCGTCAACCACTGAGCCACGACGGAGCACCTCCTTGAAAGTTCTAACGGCAAGCCATTTATGTCTACCACATACCACTGGCGATGGGCACCTTGGGGGAACTACCATGGCCTCCGAGAAGGCGTGCGCCGCGGGTTTCTCTCCAGCCGTCTCAATTGAACGGAGGGAGCATGTTTCCAGAGGTGCGCATGACCCGCTTTTTTCTCCGCACCGTGGCGCTGCTTCGTAGGGTCGAAAGGCTGCCACGCTTTTGGTGAAGCTTGCATGTGGTGACAAAAAAAAATGGTTTTGCGTTTCTATACAACTTCTCACTCATTTGCGAACGTTGGACCAAGGTGTTGGAGAGGCAAAGTCAATGCTTGGGCGTACATATTCTCAAATGGGCTTTTTGCTGCAGGTTTACGCCGCCCATATTAGAGCACTAAGAGTTACGATGCCTCTGCAAGAGATCCGAATGTGCTGGAAACATACCATGCTTCGAAGTTTACTGGCTGTATGAACAGTGCAGTGTGAGAGGACACTGACAAAGAAAAAAAAAATGACAGACCACCAGGGGAAGCAGAAGAGGGCCTCGTTCTACGCTCATGGTTACACTCGATTAAAGGGGATGATTTTTATTCCCTTTCATGAAACTAGCGCTGCTTTTGATTGTAAAGCCTTTTGATGAAACCTCCCGCGTCGAGCCGCAAAAGCAGGATACAAGGAGGAGGGTGTAGGCAGTTATGCGTCTAGACTATGTCTAGACTGAACGTCACTGGTTCCGCGACGACCACGGGCTGCTAACAGGCACGTTTTGCTCACTTGCGGTCGCCAATTCACACTGCGAGTTTTACGGTGTTCAGTCGGTACGTTGGGCAAACTAGCAACGAACACCGAATGTTTTTTGCTTGTTCAAGAAGTGTGAAACACACCTTCAGAGTTTGATGTCCCTAGTATGAAACACTGCGGTATTACACAGCAGTGACGATTTGCACTTTTTTATTTTTTTACTACCTTACTTCGGCGAATACTTAGTTTTCAATAGAAATATGTCATTCTGCTACATGTGCGACCCTTCATTTTGATTTAGTCGAGAGTAAAGCAAGAGAATACGACACTGTTATTGCCATTCTGCTACCAAATTACAATCGAAATTCGAATGATGAAAATAGAAACAATGACAACTCAGACACTGTCGTTGTGAAATACGTGGGGAGTAAATGTAGGTCGGCCAACGGAAGCCTTATACAATATTCCGGCTAATTATTTCACACGTATTTTATTTCAATGACATGACCAGGGCATCCAGTTATCTAGAGCATAAGTGCGCTTCGGTTGACCACCTCATAAATATCCTTGCGCGATATAATAGTAAAATTATGAATCAGGCTAGCAGAGCAATACAACTCAATGACGATGATGGGTCCAGTTTTCCCCTTACAAGTCTCCATAGGAAAGGAGGAATACTAGAAGCGCTCTATAGTTCTCAAATTGAGATATTTAGCACCGAGACAAAGTAGACCATAACAAAAACATTAATACTGCCACAGACAAGCTGATATAACTCTTGCCTATCAGTAAAATGCAGCAGTTGCCATGCTTTTCTTCGCAAATGCGACCTAAATAAGTGCACTAACAGAAAAAAGATACTTTCTTTCAATTCAGCCAGAAGATCCTGGCGAAGATTCTGGCTCGTAGGCAAAGAAACCCATGCGCATGCTGGAACCCCGTTCGCTCTGTTGTATCAAAGTGGACGATTGGGCTATTGTTTTCTACGTAGTACACTTACATCTCTGCTGCATCTCATGGTCTCAGCTGCCACCTGAACCCTCACTCAATGCGCCCTCTTGCGATAACCGGGAGCGTCAGGCGATAGTCATTGATTTTGCTGGGGAGCGCGGCGATTGGGACGGCCGGAAAGAAACACGCCGCGCACCCGCCATCTCGGAACCACGAAAATACTATCGTGTTTTCGGCATTACTAGCGAGATGGCGCAATGAGCTGCATCGCTATAGCCCCTGGGGCTTTGCGCATTGCCAGATCGTCACGACGCGGCGGCACGCACTCTCATCTCCCAAGCGTATTTTGATCCGCTGAAAGGGGACGCTTTCGCGTGCGCTCGCTTAGCTCGCGATGGGGACTATCGCTCGCCTTAGGTTTCACCGGAACAAGTTTGTTGTAGTTACCGGGCACACAATGGTCACTGCACTCATTGCATTGTCTCCGTTTGCGAAAAGAGCGCGCTTTTCAGACACAGTGAAGTAACAACTGAGACGCTTATTCCCACTCATCGATACCTGTGAGTACGTTTAGTGCGTCATTTCTGCGTGAGAAACGCGGGGCAAGTTTCAATCTGCTTGCCATTCTTCGCGTGACCTTCCAATTTGTATCGCGTCCATTGCTTCGCCTTTGCGGCAAGGCTGTGACTTTTTTTTCTTTGGTACCTTTACGGGCCAGATCGGAAGCACCGTCTCTAGCGCAGGCGCTAAGGCTGTATAACAGTAAAAACAAAATAGAAAATTTGTGCACTTCATGGGATAATTTCGCTTTGCTATCTTACTCCCCGATGAATCGCATAAATCCCACGTGCATGACGTTTAACTACCAACTAGCATAAGCAATGTTCCTAGCCTCAGTCTAATTAGGACTCGAACGCCAAAAGAAAGTTGTTACATAACTACATAGGGTATTCAGAAACGTTCCACATTAAACAACTGTAACACTCTGAAACAACTGAAATGTTCTCTTTATTTGAATGTATAAATATACCGACCTAGCTTCGTCGAACAAATGCAGTAATAAACATATATAAATGAACAGATTGAAGTGGTGAGGTGCGTCATCACATTGTTTTACGTCACAAGCACTAAGAAAACAGCTTTCTCACTGGTCTACGAAATAAAAGTAAAGAAAAAACGTTTCCCCGTGTCATGAAAATCAAAATAGCACGGCCGTGAAATAAACACGGTCAAATTAGTCAAGCGCCAGACAAGTAAAAAATCGCAGAAATAACTCTTATACAGCTATCTCAGTCCTACACCTGCGTTAGCTCTCTTACTCAGTGTATATAAACAAAGTCCCTAAAATAACACAGGTACAACAAGGTCCAGCATCATTCACATCCATTTCATTCCGTGCACGGAGATAAAAAAAGAACACACACACAGATAAAAAGAACTAAAGGACAGCCAGACTGCAGCCATCCCTCCCCTCCGGCCAAGTCATCCCTCCACACATATTCTCCGCTATCCCCGACGCGCCGATAAGAAAGGCACAATTTTGCGCGCGCACATGAGAGGGACGGAAGAGACGGCACGCCAGCCCACAGAGTCCATCGATAGTCACGCAACAACGACGGCAAAGCAGGGAAACGAGGTCGCGCAGCTGTGGTGGCAGTGACACACGCGGATTGCGACAGTGCGCTGCATTTCTGTCACGCCCGCCGATGCGTGTAGTCGTAGTAGAGAGTGAGCAACGTCGCTGAGCAGCATGGCAGCGGCGCACGTGCTTGACTATGTGCTCTACGCGGTGATGATGGCACTGGGCGTGGCGCAGGGCATATACGTTTCGTGTCGCAAGCGCCACGGCCACGACGTGAGCCGTGAGGCCTTCCTGGGAGACCGCAGCCTGGGCGTACTCCCGCTAGCCGTGTCAGTGCTCGTCTCCACCGCCTCGCCACTCGGACTGGTGGCCCTGACAGCGCACTTCTACGCCTACGGTCTGCACCTCGCCTGGAACTTGCTCATCACTGTGGCGGCAGTACCGCTCGTCGTGTACTGCGTTGTGCCCGTCTTCTACAGGCTCGGCGTCACCTCCGTCTTCGAGGCAAGCGCTGTCAAGGGCTTCCCGCGTCCAGCGGGGCCCACGCGCGTTCGGGTGAAATGTTTGTATAAGGGCGCTTGCGCAAAGCCTTCATGTGTACATGCAGAGCGCGTCGAAGTTCGAGAGCGCGCACTGCGAAAAGAATTGAGTGCAGGGAGTGACAACCACCGTGCGTACTCTTAACGTGTGTTCAAGTTCCTGCCCGATTACTGCCGCGCTTTCATAGCACTTGCTCTTTCAGGCCCGTATGTTGTATCTAACAGCGTGGCCTCTTAACATTACGCAACGCTGTGCGCAGGCATCTATAAACATGGAGCCTCAAAGACCGTCGTTTAAAACTCTTCGTTGTTTCTCACGTGCACGCGTTTTCAAAACAAATGCCCCTCTGGCCGGCGATGTGCCGCGGGGAGTCGTACCATTGTCTCCACGTCAGCCACCCCATAGTCATAAAGCAACTGGCTCACTAACTAAATGCGTCACAATATCTTGGCATGGCTGCATCACCAAATAATGCCACCTGAGAAAAAATGTCGGAATCAAACGGGCTTTAAAGGCGCTTTAGGCGCTTTAAATGTCGCAACCAAAGGGGCCTTAAACCTGGCGCCAAATAGATTGCTGTGCCACTTGGTGACGAAAAGGTGAATCACGTCTCGCGTCTCACGTTACTTGGCACGATTATAAAGGTCATGTGTGTTCAAGAGCTGCAGATTTAAGTTTGTGTATTGTTTCAATTTGTACGCATTCTTTCGCGAATTGTTCAGCAAAACTGCTTCTTTATAACGCCACTTTTTGAAATCGAAAATTGACTTGACAACTAAACAATTTGTGACGCTGGGAAGTTAGAACATTGAACATGTGAATTGTTGGCAACATTAGCGCGATCTTCTAAAGCAATTTTTTTCATTCTCAAAGAAATACATGGTGCTCCTTAGAAAACAGGAATAAACATGTGTTTTCTTTGGAGCCGCGATGATATATTTTTCTCTTCGTGACTGTATTGTCATCGTTCATTCAGCCACTGCCTTAACAGACAAACCTAGTAGAAAAGTGCGCTCTCTGCTCATTGATTTTTTATCAATGGAAACGCTCAATGCTATGTTATTAATTACGAATCGAAAACAAAATTTACCAGGCATCTCGGGCATGAACCCTTGACCTCCGAATTATATAATAACTTCGAATCTTGCGAATGCTTTGGGTATCAGTCTGATGTTCAGTAGGAGTCAAGCAGGGCTCGAACGATGGGGAATGCCTAACAATGAAAGTGAAGAGGAGGGTACAATGTTTAGAAATACTTGGACAACCCTAATAGGAATAGTGCACATTGTTTTCATCTGCATAGTTCGTGTTCTTAATATTCGTTTCTTGGGTGATCCAGTCCATTTGGTTCTTGTTTCTGAAAGTTACACCTATTATTTTGATTTCGTTGTTAAGGTCATCTTAGTCGAAATCAAGAATACGCCAGGCAAGTAGCACGTATGCAAAAGTACCATTGGTCATTAAGGGTAACAGACTAGACTCTAAGAGAAAGCAAGTGCGTGATTTGCGGGCAGTAGGTTAGGTTGGCAGAACAACTAAACAGCTTTCGGGTATACCGCTGGGATGCATCATGCCGCTCATATTAGAGGGGGCGGTTGCCTAAAGTAACGCCGGTGTGTAGGGGGCGTGGTCTTGACTTTTTTATTTTTATTAGCAGAAAAGCCCCTTTATAGCATAAGTGCTGTTCATGTGGTTTCACGCTGGTTTACCTCATCTGTCCTTATTTGTGATGAGAGGCTTGGAAGTGAGGGAGGGGGAGGTGCTGACAGGGGGGGGGGGGGTGATCGCTCCTACCAGCCACCTCTAGATTTGCCACTGGTATACATATATAACGCGGTCACGGCATGCTCAAGACCGGGTTGGTCGTCGAAATATGATAGAGCCTTTGCTTTGCAGCGAACGCCGTCAGGATGATGACAAGGACGATGATGATGACCACAGTTCGTCTGTGCAATGCCTTCTCTATTTTATCAATGCCACACAAATGCGCGCAATCTAGCAAGCAGTTCATCACCTTCTTCTCTAGCCGTTTCCTGCTCTCGCACATCGCCTAGCATTCGTGTGTACTTTGCGATCATGCGGTAGAAAACCCCTCATTCAGTGCCTCACGATGGAAATCATATGAGTTAATTTTTAAATGCGGAGCATTTCTTATCGAACTTCGGCGACTTGAGCGTATCTATCTATCCAGCCGCCTACGACTTTTAGCTCTCTTGGCCGTTTCGATAATGGTATCAATACTAAACTTGCTATGGCGAAACGTGACTGTAAAGGAACATACTTGACTAGTTATAACATGAAAATCATGACATAGATGTCATGAATGTCATGATTTACATCTCATGGTCCTCCAGCTGTTGGGGTGGTTTCGCTCACATGGCATGTTGCAAAACTGGTATGGTATGTGATGATTGCATGGCGAACACAAGCGACAAACCCTAACATGAAAATCATGACATGCGTGTCATGTAACATGACTACATGCCAAGCTCATGATGCGCTCACGCCTGTTTCGCTAGCGTCACATATACTGAATTTCGTATTACGGTACGTGAATGGATGACGAAGGCATGTGACTGGTGCAAACATGACAATCATGAGATGCGTGTCGTAACAAGATGATTACATGCTACGCTAATGATGCGTTGGTGGCCGTTTTGCTAGCTTCATTTATACCAAAGCCGTATTATGGGACGTAAATGTATAACGATGGTATGATAATGTTGCAAACATGATAAGCATGAGATGCGTGTCATGTAAGAACATGACTACATGCTACGCTCATGGTGCGCTCGTGGCCGTTTCACTAGCTTCACATGTACCAAACTCGGTATTACGCGACACGAACGGACGATAGTTAAACCCATACAAATATAAAGAAAGCAACAGAATACCAATCAAGAAGGGTGTAAGGCAGGGGGACACAATCTCCCCAATGCTATTTACCGGGTGCTTACAGGAGGTTTTCAGAAGCCTAGAATGGGAACAGTTAGGGATAAGAGTTAAGGGAGAGTACCTTAGTAACCTGCGCTTCGCCGACGACATTGCATTGCTGAGTAACTCAGGGGACGAATTGCAACTCATGATTACGGAGTTAGACAAGGAGAGCAGAAAAGTCGGTCTTAGAATGAATCTGCAGAAAACAAAAGTAATGTACAACAACCTCGGAAAAGTGCAGCGCTTCGAGATAGGTAATAGTGCACTTCAAGTTGTAAAAGACTATGTCTACTTAGGGCAGGTAGTGACCGCGGAGCCGAACCACGAGATTGAAGTAACTAGAAGAACAAGGATGGGGTGGAGCACATTTGGCAAGCACTCTCAAATTATGACAGGTAGAATGCTCCTATCCCTCAAGAGAAAGGTATATAACAGCTGTATCTTACCGGTACTTAGCTACGGAGCAAAAACCTGGAGACCTACAAAGAGGGTTCAGCTTAAATTGAGGACGACGCAGCGAGGAATGGAAAGAAAAATGGTAGGTGTAACCTTAAGAGACAAGAAGAGAGCAGAGTGGATAAGGGAACAAACGGGGGTTAAGGATATCATAGCTGAAATCAAGAAGAAGAAATGGACATGGGCCGGGCATGAAGCGCGTAGACAGGATAACCGCTGGTCGTTAAGGGTAACTAACTGGATTCCCAGAGAAGGAAAGCGGGTTAGGGGGAGACAGAAGGTTAGGTGGGCAGATGAGATTAAGAAGTTTGCGGGCATAAATTGGCAGCAGCAAGCACAGGACCGGGTTAACTGGCGGAACATGGGAGAGGCCTTTGTCCTGCAGTGGACGTAGTCAGGCTGATCATGATGATGATGGCAAACATGATAATCACGACATGCATGTCACGTAACAGCGTGACTACATGCCACACTAATGATGCGCTCGTGGCTGTTTCGCTAGCTTCATACATGCCGAATTTGGTATTACGTGACGTCAATGGATGACGAAGGTATGTGACTGGTGCAAACATGATAATCATGAGATGTGTGTCACGTGAGAACTTGACTACATGTCACAGTCCAGGTGCAAAGGCATTTAGACGTGACGCGGTGCGCGTGCTCGCCAGCGTTCATTTCAACGCGCCACGCCCGCGTTGCGACGTCAGGCGACGGTGCTGCCATATGCTCGCAGGCGCGCACCGCGCTGCGTTGCTTTGACGCATGCGCGTTTCAGTGCGTCTGGCGGCCCTCTTTCACAAAAAGAGGGAGACGCAGTGTGGTCTGGGTAACGCATCAGCACGAAATGCAGCATGTCGCATTTCGCACCGGTCACCGTCGGGCCGCGCCGATGGACGCTGGTCGCGCCGGGGGCGCCTGGCGTCAGACTGTAGAGTGCTCGCGTTTTGCTAACGTAGCGTCGCTGCGCCCACCATCCACGCGGGTCAACGCCACATTGGAGTATATGGGGCACTTCATAATGCGCTCGCGGCCGTTTCGCTAGCTCCACATATATCAAATTTGATTGATTGATTGATTGATTGATTGATTGATTGATTTGTGGGGTTTAACGTGTGAAAACCACCATATGATTATGAGAGACGCCGTAGTGGAGGGCTCCGGAAATTTTGACCACCTGGTGTTCTTTAACGTGCACCCAAATCTGAGCACACGGGCTATATAAAATTTGGTGTTAAGTGACGTCAATGGATGACAAGAGTACATGACTGGTGCAAACATCATAATACTGACATGCGTGTCATGTAAGAGCATGACAACATACCACGCTCATAGCGTGCTCGTGGTCATTTCGCTAGCTCCACATATACTAAATTTGGTATCACGTGACGTGAATAGAAAACGAAGGTAAGCGACACATCCAAACATGATAATCATGATACGGAAGTCATGTACGACATCATTTACCTCCACCTCGTAACGTTGTGCTGAATTTGAAGTGACACATCAACTTTTCTCATTCACGCTTCGCATATCATCGATTCACACTGTACGCGGGATCTGGCAATTTTTTGTTAAGCTATGTACAAATCCATGGGCGGCGCCTTGCATTCCTCGTGATCAAGTGTTGGCGATCACGCTGGCTCTGTAAATAATTCAGTGTTTTGACATAGCCTGTCGCCCCGCCGTGGTGGTCTAGTGGCTAAGGTACTCGGCTGCTGACCCGCAGGTCGCGGGATCAAATCCCGGCTGCGGCGGCTGCATTTCCGATGGAGGCGAAAATGCTGTAGGCCCTTGTGCTCAGATTTGGGTGCACGTTAAAGAACCCCAGGTGGTCGAAATTTCCGGAGCCCTCCACTCAACGGCTCTCATAATCATATCGTGGTTTCGGGACGTTAAACCCCACAAATCAATCAATCAATGACATAGCCTGTCGCCATTCGTGGTGCTATGTGGGCAACCAATGGAAACGCGTCCCGGTAACACCTCTGCATAACTAGCGCTGTGATGTGGCTGCGGCATAGCTCCTAGCTACAAAGACGAAGCATGAAGGAACCAATATGACAGGCGTATGATATTGGAGAGCGGCACATGTCTATCACATCTTCGGGAGAAAGCACTCGGGAACGAGTGCTCCAGCAGCGCTACACATCATGTAGCTTCGCATCACAACCACTCTCTGAACTGAGGCGAACCGATGGCTCCTTTGAAGATCACGCTTTTGCACTAGAATTGAATGAAATAAAGGAGGTGTTCGTCCGTGTTACTGTACGCTTGTGCTTAGATTGTTTTAAGCTTGTGAAGGCGGGTATATGTTGGAAACTCTTTAAATATGCAAATACGCTTCATGTTGAGCAGGAAGTGTACTGTTAATAATTGTCTGGACAATATAAAAGCAAAATGACTTTAGAGACGTCACCAATCAGGACAAAGATCTAGGTTTGAAGCAGGATCAAAAAGCCGCATAAAGTGATCACCCAAATGGTCGTGAGAAATTGAGTGCCGGGTAATTCCTTGCCTTTTCACTGTTTTACTGCTATGTAAGAACTCTATTCCTTCCATATCAAAATATGTTTTCTTTGACGAAATTTTTGTTCACGCTATTCTTGGAAGCAGTGTTCCATGTCTCATTTCTCCGATTATCAAGATAACAACAATAGTAATGCAAGAAAGTTAATGGTGCCCGCTCTGTGCTTTGTAATTTGAGCTAGCAATTTTTATTAGTGATATTTTTCTTTGTTTTTGAATACGGTATCATTGATTACTCTACCTACCTTAATTAGAACACAACGTCAACTATACCATAGTTCGAAACAGCAGTGTAACTTCAGTAGCTGGGTATTAAACATGAAATAAAAGTGAAGTTTATTTTATTTTTTTCTTTTATTTTACTCAGAAAATACCGCGATCACTGAAGACCAGACAAGTGGGGAACATTAAAATATGCAATATATGCAAACACGGAGAAAAATTCTTACAATAAACAATTTGCAAGAATATGAAATGGGTGAAACAACAAATGTAACAAAGATATAACAACCTATATATAAAAATAAACAACGTCAAAAATGAAGTGATGTCTTAAGGCATGAAGAAAACGAATATACGCATACGCACAGCTAAATTTATTCACATGTAACTGCCTGAAGTATTACAAGTACTAAGGATTAAAATCCGAAGGAGTGATATTGCATAAGAACAAAGTATAGGCATTATATTAAGCACTAGAAATATAGAGAAAGTGCACAATGTAACGTTTTAGATGCTCCGAGCGACACTTTCTCGAAGTCATCAGATAAAACGACATCAGGTGGTAAACGATTCTATTTAATATTTGTTCGGAGAAAGAAGGAATCTTTTTTTTATGTTAGTCCGAGTGGAGTATGGGAGCAGGTTATGCATATGACGATGCCTATGTTCGCGAGGGGAAAATGGTTGTATATATTTGTAGGCAGGAATATTCAGCTTACCATTATAAATGGAATGCGAAGCATTTAGGCATGCGAGTTTGTGACGTTCTTCAAGCACAAAGATGTTGTTGTCTTTTATTAGTGTTGTGGGAAAATCAATTATTTTAAATTTTAAAAAATGAAACGCACAGTGCGTCTTTGAACAATTTCAAGTTTTTCAATATCTCTTTTGTAAAAAGAATCCCAAACATCTGACGCATATTCAAGTTTAGGCAAAATTAACGCTTTGTACACGAGCATATTTAATTTCGGAGGGGCTTTTTTTTCAATTTATGCCTCAGAAAACCAAGCTTACGAGAAGCTGATGCGCAGACAATTGTTTTATGTGCGGACCGAGTAAGTGTGCTGCTCGTAATGGTAACTCCTAGGTATTTAGATTCATTTACTTCCCGTACTTGCGTTCTTTGGACGTGGCACGTAAACGTGAATGCTTGTTTATTTTTTCGTCACACGTAGGAGTTTTGTTTTCAGGGTTTATTGCAATTGACGACTGAGTACACCACTCACTAACATGTGTTAATCCAAGGCTTAGATCAAGCTGATCTTGTTGGCATGTCCCTCTTTTTACAGAGCATAGTCGTCAGCGAACAATTTGATATTGATGTTAGACTCAACCATGTCAGCTATGTAATTTGTGAATATAAAAAAAAGAATCGGGCCTAGAACGCTTCCCTGTGGAACACCTAATAATACCAGTAATGCGTTAGAAATATGTCCCCCCACGTCAACGTACTTAGCGCGATTTGAAACATAAGCATCTACCCAGTTTATGTCGAAAGATGGAATATTCAAGTTTCAGAGCTTTAAGAGAAGTTGCCATGGGGAATGTAATTGAATGCCTTACTAAAGTCTAAGAAAATTAAATCAACCTGACCCGAAGAATCAAGTATTTGTGCAATATTATGAACTTTTTCAACAAGCTGCGTACGCATTGATAGTTTTTTTTTTGCTTCTAAAGCCATGTTGGGCTGGAGACAATAGGATACTATTTTCTAGAAAATCGGTAATAAAGTGAGCAATTATGTGTGCAAGTTCCTTGCAGCACGGAGATGTTAAGGAATGAGGCGGTAGTTTTTGCTTCAGCAGGCGATCACCTTTTTTATAGGTAGCTGACTACGCTTTTTTTTCGGTAGCTGACTACACTGTTGTAGTTGTCACTAAGTGTCTTCTCCTGTAAGGCGAAGGTTTAGAGTTTTTCAGAAATGATGCAAATGAGAAAAAGTACACGAGAGGGTCGTGAAGGAGGTCGATTCCGCCTCAGTTTTTGATGCAATCTAGCTGAGAGTGCTTGCATGTCCACTCTAGTCGAGAATAAATTGCGTCTGACAAGAAAAAAAGCTTTCTCAGAATGCCACCTTCTCGAATTTTTTATGTACAATTGCAAAAGATTAGCCAGAGCAATAACAACATCGGGAGGTTGCGATGAATTCGAAGGTTTGAATATTGGCATACCTAATAACCAGGTGAAGCCTGAGAAGCAAAACTGCGGAATTTGATCAAATGCAAAATTGTTGCACTTTTTTGCTATCGCATTCTTGAAGAGGTCAGCGCAAGAATGTACACAATTACCATCTGCTCCGAATGACCTAATTTGTTTGCTAGTTAGGCGTCGTCTAAAGCACATTGCAAGACTAGAATAATTTCGGAATTTTACACGCTACATGCATAATATGATACATGATCACCATGGAAAAAAAAATTTGCAGATCCCAGGAATCGATTATTTGCGAATCACGAATGAGGAAGTTTGATATAACACTTTGAAATCCGCTCAAAGTTGCGAGGTGAACGTAAGTTATGCCGTAAATGACTTCCATGTCATGATTACCATGTTTGGGTGTGCCAATTGCCTTCGTCGTCTATTCAGGTCAAGTGATACCGAAATTGGTATATGTGAAGCTACCGAAACGACCACGAGCGCACTATCAACGTAGCATGTTGTCATGTTGCTACATGACACGCATGTCATGATTATCATGTTTAGACGTGTCATTTACTTTGTCACTTTCCCGTGACGTAATACCTAATTTGATATATGTGAAGTCAGCGAAACGGCTGCGAGCTCATGATGAGGGTGGCATGTTGCCATGTTGCTACAGGACACGCATGCCATGATTATCATGCTTGGATGTGCCATTTACCTTCTTCGTTCGTTCGCGTCACGTAATACCAAATTTGGCATTTGTGAAGCTAGGGAAACAGCCACGAGCGTTACATGACGGTGGCATGTTGTCATGTTGCTACATGATACGCATGTCATTATTATCACGTTTAGACGTGTGATTTACCTTCTTCGTCCATTCGTGTCACGTAATACAAAATTTGGTATATTGTAGGCCCGTGTGCTCAAATTTGGGTGCATGTTAAAGAACCCCAGGTGGTCGAAATTTACGGAGCTCTCCGCTACGGCGTGCCTCATAATCATATAGTGGTTTTGGGACGTTAAACACCACAAATCAATCAAATCAATCAATCAAGAAAATTTGGTATATGTGAAGCTAGCGAAATGGTCGCGAGAGCGTCATGAGTGTGGCATGTAGTCATGTTGTTAAGTGACGCGCATGTCATGATTATCATGTTTGGACGTGCTATTTACCTCCTTTGTTCGTTCACGTCACGTAATACCAAATTTCGTATAGGTGAAGGTAGTGAAAAAGTCGCGAGCGTAGCATGCGTGTGGCATGTACTTATGTTGTTACATTATACGCGTGTCATGATTATCATGTTTGGGCATGTCATTTACCTTCTTAATCCATCGCGTCTCGCAATACAAAATTTGGTATATGTGAAGCTAGCGAAACGGCTGTGATCTCATGGTGAAGGTGGCATGTTGTCATGTTGCTACATAAAAAGCATGTCTTGATTATCATGTTTGGACATGCCATTCATCTTCGTTCCTGCGCGTCACGTAATACCTCATTTCGCACTCGTGTCATGATTTCTATATATATATATATATATATATATATATATATATATATATATATATATAGATAGATAGATAGATAGATAGATAGATAGATAGATAGATAGATAGATAGATAGATAGATAGATAGATAGATAGATAGATAGATAGATACGCTCAAAGTCACCGACCTTCGCAAAAAATGCTTTGCATTTAAAACTTCGTTATCCGTCGGCGTTTTAAATGCGAAACATTTCTTAGCGAACTTCAGCATATCTTAGCAACTTTAAGCATATCTATCTATCTATCTATCTATCTATCTATCTATCTATCTATCTATCTATCTATCTATCTATCTATCTATCTATCTGTCTGTCTGTCTGTCTGTCTGTCTGTCTGTCTGTCTGTCTGTCTGTCTGTCTGTCTGTCTGTCTAGCCACCTAAGACGTTAAGCTCTCCAGGCCATTTAAATTATTGTATCGATCGATACCAAAATTGGTATGGCATAACATGACTGTGTGATAAGCATAACTGAAAAAAGTGACTAGTCATAAGATGAAAATCATGTGGTGTTTGTCATAAATGTCATTATTTACATTTCATAGTCTCGCTGCTTTTGCGGGGGTTTCGTTTACATTAAATGTTGCGAAACTGGTATGATATGACATGACTGCATGGCGAACACAAGCGGCAGGCCCTAACATGGAAATCATACTATGCGTGTTATGTAACAATATGACTATATGCCACACTTATGATGTGCTCGCAGCAGCTTCGGTTTATTTATTTATTTATTTACATTTCACCTACATCGCCGTGAGGCATTACGTAGGGGAGGTACACATAATAATTTGAATACATAGTTTTCAATCTAAACAATAGATTCAACAAATAAAACAGCACTCAAAATATTTTAAGAGAAGAAAAAAAACACACTCGAATATTGGTGAGGGAAAACAACATCACAGTCATGCATTTGTAATCACCCACACGCTTCGAGACAGAAAACCATTCTTAGTGGCAGTGATATTGTAGCAGTTGTTGCAAGGAAGAAAAAAAGGATTCATTATCAGTTTCATTGACGAGATCATACGGTTGACGGTTCCATTCCTGTATTGTTTTTACGAAAAAAGAACTACCGAAAGAGTGGGTTTTGTAACGGTATTCTAAAGTTGCTTCACATGTGCCAAATTTAGTATTACGGGACATGAATAAATGACGAAGGTTTGTGAGCGGTGCAAACGTGATAATCATAAAATGCTTGTCATGTAACAACATGACTACATGCCACACTCCTGATGCACTCGAGGCCTTTTCGCTAGCTTCACATATGCAAAATATTGTATTACGTGACGCGAACAACTACAAAGGTAAATGACACGTCCAAACATGATAATTACGACATGCGTGTCATGTAGCAGCATGACCACATAGCACACTTATGATGCACTTGCAGCCAATTCGCCAGCTCAACATATACCAACTTGGTATTACGTGGCGTTAATAGACGACGAAGGTTAATGTCACGTCCAAACATGGTAATCATGACCTGCGTGTTGTAAAGTATGACTACATGCTACGTTGATAGCATGCTCGCGGCCGTTCTGCTATGTTCACATATGGACGCTTTTCAGCAGTGGCCAATGGGCGCTGACGCATCTGATCACATGATCTTATGACGTTCTCTTTTCCATCTCACCATCGCCGACAGCCGGCTCATTCTATGGGCCGGCGGATTCGCCACCGCTACTACCGGGTTGAATGTCATCAAAGCGAGCGCCGCGGTTATAGACCACGGTCCACAGCTTGTTTGTATATGCAAAACTAGATGGCGCCACTACACCATAGTGTCACGGCTTTCTCCTCGGTGGCGCATCCGTGATATGACGTGTGGCGAACGCTGCTACGGCAAGAAACGGTGGGGGTAGTGATTCTTGAAGAAGAAAAAAGGCACCTAATTTCTGTTACCCATAAGGCGAAACGGCGCAGTGCCTAAGAGAACTAAAAGGAAAAAATTTGGGGGGCCCTTCAGCTTTGCCCTAAGAGTTTAAACCGAAATACGGTCCCCAGTGCGCCCTTCAACCGTTAAGTGGATACTTATTACGTTTTGTTAAACACACACACACACACACACACACACACACACACACACACACACACACACGCACACACACACACACACGAGGAGGGAGAGATGGAGAGAAATGCGCGTACTGGTTTTCGGTCTATTTAGCAGAACTTTTGTAACAACCTTATCAAAGTATCGTACAGTGATATAGTCGCATGGTCTTGGGTTATGAACTGTGCATAGGCGTGACACTTGTGTTCGTAAATGGTCACAAACTGGTGGCTGTCTTGCATTAGTTACCTGGCGATTAATTGTTTGAGTTGCTCTTATGGAGACCCCTTTTGGCCAACCGCAACAAGCATGGTCTTATGGTCGAAGAAGTGGCAGCTCCAGTTCTTCACTTCTTTAAAGTTGTCGTGAGAGTGAAAGGATAAATCTACGCAAGTGTTGTAGTTTGTTGAAATGGCATTTCCTTGAAGGGCCGCAAAGAGTCTCACAATGCCTCGCAGATGGCAGCACATTATCTAGCGTTTGCTGTTTGCTTGATCAACGCCCCTGGAAACGCATGTTATGGCTTCCACTAGCGGGGCATAGTTGTCCATTTTTAAAGCTGTTTGTAAGTTCCTGTGTGTTTGTAGCGGCGATGGCTGCACTATCCCGGTCTTTTTCAACGTAGTTTATTAATGGCCTCCAAAACGTACCTACAAATCGCCGAATTGGCTCGTTTTCGTCGTGAGACCTGTCGAACAAAGTTCGTTAAAGAGACTCCTTCCACTACATGACAATGATGTATAGTGTTTTTTCCCGGTGACGTAGCCGCAAGTATAGCGTCATGGCTTTTCGGTAGGACACCTGCTTGCCACGCGAACGGCACGGGTTCAATTCTCAATCGGAGTGAAAATTTCAGTCTTTAGTGTATTTACTACTTTCTCGATTTTTTGCTGACAATGAATGGTGCCGACGCCGGAATTGCTGCGACATGAGCTCTCTAAGCGTACGTACTCACTAGCGGCAAAAACACGCGCGACAAGCCGCACCCGGATGGCGCGTGTGTTCGTGTTCCCATTCGCGTTTTACGCGACGCGGCAGCGATGCCCATAGTCTCGAGTGTCCACGCTGGGTTCGACAATTTACGTGAAAACATGCACCCGTGCATGGGCTTCGTTCAGCCGATATCGTTTTTGTACACAAGTCTTTTGACAGAGTCTGTACATTTAAGGCTCTCGTCCATTGTATTTCTTCGTGTCACTGTCGGCTACGTTCAGCGATCTTGAATCCCGACGAGGAGCTTCTGGTGACTGTTAATATTATAGTGCTGGTTTGTTCTTTGCTTCTGCGACACCGACGTGCCCGAAGGTGGCCGAGAAGGTGTTGCGTGCGCCCTATCTGGCTGTACAGGGACAATAACGGCCAGGCTGAAGCACTGCTTCCACACCTGCGCGCGAGAGATGAAACTTGCTTCAGGGAGTAAGTGATGCGTAATAGCTTTTATTATACTTTGTGCATGCCAGCCGCTCGTTGAATATGCTACAATAGGTTGTGAATTTTACAACTGCAGCTACCTGTGAATCCCACCGAATGTCTTCGACACGTTACTATCAGACGTTCGGCCCCTGATTAAGTGGCAGGTGACATCGTTCCAGGAGCCCATTTCTGCTCATGATCAGCTGGTGATGACAATACGGTAACATTTGTTGCAATCATTTTTCTCTCTGTAACCCAGGAACAGTCGAATAATATGTTACGCTTGTATTTGTACCTAAAGGTAATTCTTTAATAGGCACGGGAACATTACTCTACGGCCGGAGGTTTCAGCCGAAGGTCGCAAACAAACCACTAGGGTGCTGTAAATTTATGTCCTCCCAAGAACCTAGAAACTGTCGCTTCCTCACGTCAAACACAAGTGTACGTTCACTCAGTATTTCCGGTAGGGTACAAATGCATGTGCCAATCAATAATTATTCACAAATTGTGTTATTGCTGAAACTCAATTTGCAATGTGATTTGAAATGCGAAGCTGATATTGTGTGCAGAACAATGCTTAATCTAAATATATAAAAAATATACACCACCAATCTTCTGTGAAATTTTTCACTTAAATAAACTTGTTTCTTTCTCTCTCTCTCTCTCTCGTGTAAGGGAGGGAGGGGGTTCAGCCATATTTTTTGTATGCTCGTGCATGCGTTTTATGTCCGCAAGTATATATCGACAATCACAATTGAAAAATTTTGAGGCGATTTAACCTCCTCCCTCCCGGCTACGCTCATGTTCAACATGCCCAATAGAGTGGTTCTTATAAACCAAAAACTTCACATCGGTTTGAGCCTACAGCAAGCTCCGCATACCTTTCTCAAGCTGATGTATATCTCGCCTTATGATAAATAAAAAACAATACTTCATTAAAATTGAGAAAAAACCTAGTTGTCAAAGCCAGCCAAGACTGACAACTGTACTTAATGACAAAACAAATTTAGGTTAGGACAACGCTCTTCTTGGCTATTTATAGTCTCACGTGGTGCGAATACAGAATGTAGTAATATTTAAACTACGCGTAGGTTTGTTTTATATAACAGAATTGTGTTCGTTACACAGCGCGTTGTTTGTATATTGTGTTAGTTATTTATTTCTTCCGGTGCTTGCTTACTACGCATTATTACTTTGAGTGGCCCCGTATTTTCTCATGCCCTGTTCCTGATTAGATAATCCTTCTTTCCTTCCAATATTTGCTATCTGTGTGTGATCTTGAAATAGTTATTACTATGAGCATCACTATCGCACTCGCATGGTCGACTGAACCCCGCAGCAAGCGTGGACGAACTGCCTTATTAACAGCATATTGGCTATAAGCATAAACATCGAGATTTCGTGGCGTACATGTCGCTTTTTAGTCTTCATTTCGATGGCGGCAAAATTCCTTGAGGCCATTGCACTTCAGTATAAGTGCACGTTAAGCCCCGCCGCGGTGGTCTAGTGGCTAAGGTACTCGGCTGCTGACCTGCAGGTCGCGGGTTCTAATCCCGGCTGCGGCGGCTGCATTTCCGATGGAGGCGGAAATGTTGTAGGCCCGTGTGCTCAGATTTGGGTGCACATTAAAGAACCCCAGGTGGTCTAAATTTCCGGAGCCCTCCACTACGGCGTCTCTCATAATCATATGGTGGTTTTGGGACGTTAAACCCCACATATCAATCAATCAAGTGCACGTTAAAGAACACCAGATGGTCGAAATTTCTGCAGCCCTCTACTACGGCGTCTCTCATATTCTACTCATGGTTTTGGGAGGTTAAAACCAATCAATTTAATTCTTCAGTAGTAGGCCACATTTATTAGCTTGCAGACAGGTAGCGATGCAAACACGGCGCTCACATCTGACTGGTTTTCATTTTGCCGCATGCCGCGGAAAATGAGTCTCGCACCCATTCACGCGTTTGATGCGCGTTGCTGCTGCTTTTAAATATTCCTGCAGGTCACGACAGCATCGCTCGCTGCGCGTTGCGTGCGTGCCTTTTTGCCGGAAGTGAGAACGTACCTTCAGTTGATTTCGTTGTCCCACGTGCGTGTCTCTCGCCGGAGTAGCTCCGTGCCTGCTATTCTGTTCATCACTCCTCCTGAACAACGCTTGTGCGAATGCACGTATCTACGAAACCCTGCAGCATGGTGCGATGAAGCTCCTTTGTCAATGGCCGATTGCCTTGGCACGGCCTCAAATATTTTACGGTACGCGTGCCAGTTTAGTCTCAGAGGCCATGTATTATAGTTCTTCACTTGCAGACAGGTGGCGCCGCAACTGCGCAGCTAACTTCTGATTGCTTTTCATTTTGCAGCGTGCCGCCGGAATTCGGTCTCGCACATATGCGTTACTGCCTCGTTTTGTGACTACTGCCGCTCGCGACAACTTCACTCACCGCGCGCGGCGTGTCGCGTGTGTTTTTGCCGCTACTAAATGCGTACTATTGCGTTACAAAGAGAGCAACGGGCGGCGCGCACTATGCGCTGCACCCGCTTTGCTGCCCTTCAAGCCGGAAGCGGTGGCGGTGAGTCGGCTGGCCATCACAGACGGTGAAGAAGTGGCAACGAGAAGGCCATTATATCACGTGTTCAAACGTGGCAGCGCCTGTTTGTAGGTGTTCACATGGCTGAAACATCTGCGTTCACCACACTGTCTGTTGCACCGAGCTCACTAAACTGATAATAAGCAGTTATAGTATACCAGGCTTACCGGGTTACCGGGCGTGCCGTGATAGCAGGAGCGAAGTGCGCATGCGCAGATACGTACGTTACTCGTACCGTTTACCGTACGCGCGCTATTTTTAAGATTTAACGTTACCGTGATAGCATAGGTGTACGTAGTGCACGTAAAATATGGCGGCGCTCTCGGACGGCCGCTTCGAAGTGATTTTGGCGTAGTTGTTGAAAGATTCACTTTGTTCTCAGCAAAGGAGTGTTTTAAGTGGCTTTGCTTGCATTCAGCTAGCTTCGACGACTGAGCATTACGGATGGAGTTTTTGAGATGGCTTTCCATTTCGAACGTGCCTAGGCCTAACTACAAGATCGATGTAAATAAATCGGCAACATAAATTTTTCGCGTTTGGTGCGTGGTTCATATTTAATTGCTTTTATTATTACTAAAACAAACTTTTAACTATGCTTCGCACGGTGACACAAGCAGACATCTTCGTTTTTTTTTTGCTTTCACTGTTCTTACTTCTCAACCCTCCAATAGGTGGCGCCCCCATCTTAGCTGGCACACGTAAACCACGCAAACGCTATCACGCTAAATTACAAGACGCTGTCTGCAACGAACGTTTGCTGCACGGCAATGCCGTTTTCTTAACCTCAGCTATCACGCTAATAGTCAACTGTAAATCATTACTTTCTTGCTACGCTCGCCCGGGCCCACATAGTCTGTGCCGCCCAGTTCTCGCCGTAGGCTGCAGGACAACGTCCGCCGCATGCCACATCGTGGCGGCGCCGCCGAGGAGCAGGCCATAGTGCTCCGGTGCGGTGGCACCGTGTAGTTTTGTTTAGAAAACTTAGTGATAGAACGCCTCTGTCACTACTAGCTGTTTTCTTTATATTTTTCACAATACCAGAGATGGTCTCCACATTCCGCCTTGTGGCGATGGCAGCAGCGACTTCTACAGGCCAGGTGGTCAAATGTCAGCGCCTTCAAGCTCTTCTGTGGCCTAAAGCTCATAGTACAACACCAGCGACGGCTAAAGATATGCTCCTGCTCTCGTGCCCACTGACGAAGAGCCGACTGCCGGCCCGTCTGGCTACAACTCAACATTCGTGAGCTCCGAAATAAAACGAGGCTCTTGGTGCAGCGGCAGTGAAGACACAGACATCCACTCAGTAGATGGCGACGACTAATCGGACGACAGCTTCATGTCTGTGAGGAGTCGGAAGGCCAAAAGGAGGCTCATCAAGGCGTCATCACCCGCAAGCACGTCAACCGTGAAGGCAAGGAGTAAACGCTGGCCGCATACCATCCTCTTCATGCCCGTAGATCCTTCCGTCACCTTTCGGATATTAAACAGGCAAGATATCTCTGGTGTTCTTGAGAGAATAGTACACAACGAAATCAAAGAGGTCCGGCTGAACACACTTAAGAACGTTTTAGCTGTTTACACAACGCAGGCAGACATGCTGGAAAAGCTCCGAATTATGACAGAGTTTGTAAATGTCAAAGTAAGAGCGGTCGTAGCGATGGCTGGGACTTGCACTGTGGGTGTCATTTACGGCATTTACCTGGTATCCCAAACACGAATCTGCCCATTCTGATAAAACCAGCGTATGAAAGAGTGGTCATTAGGCATATAAGCCACCTCGAGAACAGCCACTGCGTTAAGATAGCCTTTAAGGGTGACTCGATTCCTACACACGTCAAGGTGGGACATTTCCGGCATGTGGTACGACATTTCGTTCCAAAGCCGCTTCAGTGTCATAAGTGTTTCAAAATCGGCCATGTCCATGGAGGGCATCTGTGCGAAATCTACCGTATGCGCGCGGTGCGCGGAGTCGCACACGGTAGACACCTGTTGTGCAACAACTTATAGGTGCGACATTTTGTCGAGGTAACCACGAAGCCACGTCTAAGGAATGCTCAAGACTCAAGAAAAATTCGGTATGCGAAAACAAATGGGCAGGGATAACTCCACCTATAGAGAAGCTTCACAGAAAATCAGGTGTCGACATCGCCACTGGCGGCAGCGCACCAGCCATGTTCATGCAACAATTTAGTCTACATCACCATCAACATCTACTAGAAAACCGGTGAGCACAAGAATACCTCCACCGGCGAAGCCTCTCCCCCCGAAGACTGACCGGCGCTTGCGAACCTACGGCCTTCTAAGCAGCCTTTCCGCTCCCTCTCTGCTTCCAGTAAAAGCCAATGCTGCTGTTGACGAGGCTCCGACAGCAGATCGTGAAATCATTCCTATGCTGCAATCTATTGTGTGTGCCCCGCCGTGGTGGTCTAGTGGCTAAGGTACTCGGCTGCTGACCCGCAGGTCGCGGGTTCGATTGCCGGCTACGGCGGCTGCATTTCCGATGGAAGCAGAAATGTTGTAGGCCCGTGTACTCAGATTTGGGTGCATTTTAAAGAACCCCAGGTGGTCAAAATTTCCGGAGCCCTTTACTACGGCGTCTCTCATAATCAAATGGTGGTTTTGGGACGTTAAACCCCACAAATCAGTCAATCAGTCTATTGTGTGTGCGATCAGAAGTCTTCTGACAAGCATTAATACGCCGATGGCTTGGAACGGCCTACAAGTGCTGGACGCGTTTAGCTTAGTCCTTGCAAGTTTCCAGTACAATCATGCCCGACAATCACAAGTCGTTTCGACAAGAGGTCAGAGAATCGTCGATTTTTCAGCGGAACGCAAGAGGTCTTCAATCTCGCATTTCTGATTTCCGCCAGTTCGTTCATCTATACCAATTTTCTATCACGGTGCTATGTGAACCGAAATTGTCGCACCCAATCAAACTATCCAGCTACAAGTAATTTTTCGCATTAAGTGACATTGAAAGTAGCAAGGCTGTTGTATTTATTCGACGGGAGCTTACTTACATCGTCTAGCCAGTGCAACCTCATGACCACAATCACTATGTGTGCTTGATTCTTAAAATGGAAAGGTGACATTCGCACTCCTGGGTGTGAATATATCCCCATCAAGTACATTCGACGCCAACAAACTGAACGGCATATTAAGGGCACATCGGGGTCTGTGGGTTATTAACAGGAACTTCAATGCTCATCATTTCATCTGAGGAAGCTCAAGAGTTATTTCAACAGGATGACGTCTAGAATCAGTGGATTGCAGATATGGTCTCGTCCTTCGGAATGACGCAAGTCCTACATGGGCGTAACACAAAATACAAATCAAGGCAACTGCTATATGAGCTCTCCGCACATATAGCAGTTGCCTTGATTTGTACTTTATGTTACGCCCATTCGCTACACGGGAAAAGTGGTTTTGGACATTGTAACACATCGAAGCAACCACATTCCTACATACCTGATGATCAAAGGCAATCTATGAACAGCACAGCGCATCCAAAAGGAGATACAACGGCGCCTCAACAAATTAGACAACCAACGATAGGCGAAATTCTGTGCGTCACTAGATCCTAATAAACCACTGTCTCAGATATGGAGAACTGCGCGAGGCCTGCGTTCTGTTCCAGAGCAGCGCTTTCTTTTCAGAGCCTTTGCACTTTTCCATCGCCGACATTAAATTGAGGTGGCAGAAGAGTTCTGCACTATGACTGTGGGCCAGACAACGTACACAAGCCTATATAGAGTGACCCATATTCCTAACTCACGGACCCGCGCATGGATCTACCCTTTACATCACAAGAACGTTATGCGGCACTCGTACTATGTAATAGGTCGTCGTGGAATACCCCGGATGATATTTCTTACCAGATGCTGTGCCACTTTAGTGAATGGGCAGTAGAAGCGCTCCGTAACATCTTCAACAAATCCTGGCAAGCTGGCGTCGTTCCACAAGATTGGAATATTAGCTGCTAAGTAACGCTTTTTAACCCTGGCAAGTCTCCCCTGGACATTACCTCTTACCGACCGATCGCACTTTCAAGTTAAGTTGGAAAGGTAATGAAGGGAATGATTTTGGCCAGACTTGAATGGTACCTTCAATACTACGAGATATATCTGAACGCCATGGCTGGTCTTCACCGTCACCGATGTCCCATCGACAACGTTATAGATTTTGGAACGTACGTCCACCATCAAAAGGCATTTAAACGATTGTATGTTGCCATGTTGCTTGACGCAAAAGGAGCATACGACAATGTTCATGACGCCATTCTCAAAGTAATTGAGTCAATAGGCCTAAGTGGACATTTGTATTGTTGGACACGCAGTTTTTATAAGGGTGGACCTTATTTGTGAACACTGCAGATGGTCAAGCCTCCCAACACCTCACGCATCGTGGAGTTCCGCAAGGTGGTGTCTTGGTTCCAACCCTCTCCAACCTCATTCTGATTGATCTTGTGGAACAACTACCAAGTGTGGTTAAGCTATCTATGTACGCTGACGACATCTGCATCTGGGGATTGGCGTGACAAGACTTCAGGTACGCGCAAGCCTTCACAAGGCAGCAACGTTGGTGTCAGCGCACCTCAATGAACAGGGTTTGAAAATCTCGCGAGCGAAATGCTCATTGATTGCCTTTAGTTGAAAAACAATGAGACCACACGCTATATCTATCGACGGCCAAGACATACAATATGTCAGGACGCACAGATTTCTAGGCGTATTCATTCATAAAGGCCTTTTTTGGGACCCACATGTGGCCCACTTGAAAAAAATGCTGACGGATATTGCTAACTTATTCAAGTATCTTGGAGGCAAAACCTGGGGAAGCTCAGTACATTCATTGATGCAATTCGATGCAATTGTACAAGCCGGTTTTTCTTGGTTATTTGCGATACAGCCTGCCTGCGTTGACTATTACCCGCAGAACCAGCATTCGCACTCTCAAAAGCATCCATGCTATGTCTCGGCGAGTTTGTCTGGGGCTACGGCGATGTTCGACAACAGCTGAGATGATTGCGATGCGAATGACTACCCGCTCAAGACGCATATTGTAATGGAAGTGGTCAGAGCAAACGCGAGGCTTCTTACTTGCGCCCCTGCCCATCATATAGTCTCACTACCAGAAGAACAACCTCGTGCCTCATTTTGGATGAAAGTCTTGACATGTCGTACACGCATACCCAAGGGATATACAACTCCGTCCAGAATTGCAAATCTCCCATGATCTATGACTCATCCAAATGTTCAACTCACGGTTCCAGGCATATATACGGTCAAAATCCCGGCTCTAGTCTGCAGCGCTAAAGCAGCTTTCTCTTCTCTTGTATGAGAAGTACAGTGAGCATAACCATCTATATACTGACGCTTCTACTAAAGTTGATGGGTCTGCAGGGTCGGCGGTTTTTCCTGCAACTGCAACAACGACGAAGATTCGGTTATCCCACCGGACGTCATCAACAGCTGAGAACTTGCTGCTCTACGTAGCGCAGTTGAAGTCATTTAACACCAAGAAGCCAAGAAATGGAGCGTGTTCAGGGACTTCAAGGCAGCACTACAGTATTTGGTGTTCTCCTTACGCCGGGAACTTTATGAACAACTAGTGCTGGAAAGTAAAGAGCTGATTCACCACCTCCTCGACAAAGTACACGAAATCACTTCTCAGTGGCTTGCAATTCACTGCGGCATATTGGGCAATGAACATGCCGATGCAGCTGCTCGATCTGCACACGAAGGTGGGGAAAAAAATGTATTCCATTTTCAAGGACTGATGCTGCAATAAAAATTCGAAAAATTACTACTGAAAAAGTAAAAATCCCGGTGGAACGCTGACTGCTTACGGCACACGTGATACATAGGCTGGACAAGTCTCGACGACTTCAGCCTCCGTCCAGACTCTCTCGACTTGAGACAACGGTGCTTTGCGGACTGTGGCTTGGTGTAGCTTTCACCAAAGTTTTCGCCTTCCGAATCCGCATGGAAGCCAGTGATGCTTGAGATCATTTCCGCAGTGATGAAAACAATAATGCACTTTCTATGTCACTGCCCTCAATACATCGTGCAAAGATGGCAACTAGCTGCTGCCTTAGCTCGCCTTTTACGACAGACCCTCGTCATAACAGTCAGTGCTTGAAAGGCGACATAATCTGTCTTCGTGCAGAAAATCAGTAAAGGCCTCATTGAACTTTTTGCGTGGTAGTGGCCTATTGAATAGGCCACAGCACCCCAGCCCGCTTTTTTTCTTTTCTTTTTCACGCGTCTATTTCGCTCTTCGCTTTTTTTCCCATCTTTATTCCCCATTCTCCCTTTCCTTATAGTGCAGAATAGCTAACCGGGTGCTCCTGTTTCTGGTTAACCTCCCTGCCTTTCCCTCATTTTATTCTCTCTCTCTCTGGCTGCGGAAAGGCGTCTATACCGGATTTATTATCACGTGACGTGAATAGACGACGAATGTAAATGACACGTCCAAATTACAGCATCATCAAAATGAGCCCAACCTTACGAGGCGGACGTGAAAGTGACACATCAACATTACTCATTTGTGCTTCGCCTAACATCGATTCCCACTGTACGTGGGATCTGCCAATTTTTTTCTCTTAACGTGTTCTTGTGCGCTCAAGTTGACGAGCGTATAAGCCATCATAGAAACGCGGCCATTGCTATGGGAAATGGACCCCACGCCCTCGAATGCAGAATAGCGCAACGTCATTAGTTTCGGCTGGCACGCATGATGAACAGATGAAGCTGAAGCATTACGTACACACACCTTAAGGCGTTTTGATTAAAAAAATATATTTATTCAAATCAGGCACGCTGATTTATATTTAGTCAACCATTCTTTATGTTTTTTACTGCTGCCATTGCCCGCTTAAACTAGGAAATTTCAACAAATAAGTATTTATAATTCATGGTGATTGAATTTACACTTGATTATAAAGAGTGAATAAGAACAAAAGACATGTAGAAAGGCTGACTTGGGCTGGGCCTGGTAGGATACCCTGCAATGAGCAAGCGGTGGGGCAAGGAAAATTACAGAGTAGAACAGAAAATTCTTTTTTTCTGGTGCATGTGTGAGGCCTGCTTGGTCGAGAACGGCGAAGTGTTGCAATGAAAGTGACCCTGCGAACCCACAATGTGCAAGCACGCGAGGCCTAAATGACGTGTCGCAACTGCGCATAGCGACCCCACAGCAAAGACGAAAAGAAACAGAGGCGAAATAACATTATCAACAAAGACGACCCGGTTTTCATTTGAGCAAATATTGACAGATTTGTCCGGTGAAAACACCGAAAAACAACCTTTGAAAACAACTGTTTTAACAGCGGTCGACATAAAAAAGCTGCCCCTTATTTTAGTATAGTGCGTGTCTTTCGTGTGGTTGATTTGCGCAGATGTCCACTGTATTCATTATTGTGTCGTCATCATATCGATTGGTATCATGCAGAGAGCACTACGTTGTCGGCTACAAAAAGAGAAAAAGTGATTACGCGACAAAAATCTTGCTCATGCAAAACAAAAGATTCTCATTATGGATTTAACGCAAGTGTGATTGCTGACAAAAAATTTGAAAGAATTAAGCGGTAAAACTAATCACCGCTTCATTTGATGCATCTATAATTAGCTAACAGCGGCTGCAGTAGGTAGACATATTAGGCCCAGTATTGTTTAGATCTGTCAATATTAAGTGTCAGTCAGTCGCATTTTGTTTGTAACGTGTGCGATACTCGAGCATACACGTGTCGCTCGCTACACTGGGGGTTTTGGATCTATTAGTGCTACGTTTCTTTCTACACGTTTTCACTGTCTTGTTTTTGTCCGATATACAATGACACCGTCACAATATAGGATCAACGGTCAGAACGTCTGTCTCTCACGCGTTCTTCGCAATAGAGTGAAATGTTTTATGTAGGTCGCCTGCGAATACTTCCAAAATAACGAAACAAATTGTCATATCTACATTGCGTAAAATAGTTTAACATGATGAATTGTGAATTCTTATCTCATTCATCATACTTGGGTGCTTATGTAAGCGAGCTAGAACAAAAAAAAAACTTGTGATTTTTAGGCACACATTTTGCACAAAAAGTATAAAACATGCCATGTGCTCATTTTTTTGTAGAAGCAACCGGTGCCTCTAAAGTCTTGCAGTGGCAGCTAACGTGAATGCATATATCAATACTATTGTGCTCACTCGGATGCCATAAAAGCTTAAAATGTAAAAGGTAATAAAGAGCTCCTTTGCACGCATTCAAGTGAGCTGCACTGAAACGGTAATTTAGGTCCCTTCTCCCTGCAGTTGAGCAAACCATGCAAAGGGGCTGGCGATCTGCTCTATAGCCTGATGTGGCTATTATCACGTGGTATTTTAACTGAATATTCGTGCAAAGAGACAAGGTAAAATTGCGTTTAAGATAGTAGCTATAAAAAATTTAATGATTATTTGATGATTCACTCAGTTATGAAAAGTATTCAGTATCAGGTCATTATAGTCACTTTGCACAGATTTGTAACCATCTTCCTGTGGCCTTTGAAGGCTAACAACTGCATACTCAATCACTGACTCGAAGTTCAATTTTTGCTCCATATGAGGGCAGTGCATACCTACGACTGCCAAAGACGTACTTCTCAAAAATTTCCGTGAATAATCGTGAAGCGCTGTGACTGCTTGTATTAATGACTGCTTGTAGTGAATCGCTGTGACTTCTTGTGCTATATACTTGCTTGGGTGGAGGTTGAATGTTGAGTGAAAAAACCTTACGTACAATACACAGGTTAGTCTTTTGGTGCCGACATATCTTTGGTATTATTTTAAGTTTATTTTTTTACTTTTTTTGTTTCTGTCTCTTTTATTCCAGTATATTCGCATGAGATACAACGCTTTTATTTCGCTGACGGCATGTGCAATCTACATCATTTTAACGGTGAGTATAATTCTGTTTTAAGCGCACAAATACGACCTTTAGTCTTAGGTTGGTATCGGTTGGTATCGGGCCCACTCTTACTTGTTATCTACGTTAACAATGTTTCTTTTGAGATTTTTATTATTCTTTCCTCTTGTATTTCGATGACTTCAAGATATTTAAAAAATTTATTCAGCTAACGAATGTCGCCTGCTGAAGTCTGATTTGTGTTCTTTCTCCAAATGATGTACCAACAACAACCTTTTCCTTAATACCTCAAAGGCCGAACTCCTGAGTATATCTCGCAAAAAACCCGTCATCTCATTTCCATAGTCTGTCCCTAGCGTGTCGTTATGTAAGGTTTATTAAATAAGTTCAGTGATCTTGGTGTTGTTTTTGATAGCATGCTAAATTTTTCTGCTCACACGGAACGTGCTCCAACGCGAGTACTTTGTTTTATCGGCTGTGTTTGCCGAATCTCTCAAAAATTCTGTTTTCCTACAGCCTTCCGCAAATTCTACACTACGATATGTCATCCTCAGCTTGAGTATGCATCTGTAATCTGAAATGGCCTTGCTAATATTAGCAGTAACACCTTTGAACATGTCAAGAAAAATTCCCAAGCAGTTACGACCATAGTTTCGCTAAACATTACGGTTTCTCGTTCAAACACAGCTAAATTATTGTCTCTGCCATCACTTTACTGCCGACTAAATTACTCTGACCTGTTATTTCTTTGCAAGGTAGTTCACGGTATGATATGCTGCTGTTTACTTCACAGTTATATTATTTTTGAATTCCTCGTAAGTTAAACAGAGAGAATCGACCGTTTTATGTATTTACCAACTTCTTCCAACACTCTACCGTTCATAGTATACAAAGTATTTATAATGTTAGCTTTCTTGATCTTGATGTTTTTTCATATTTCACAGTCAATGTTTTTATCTTAGTTTTGCACTGTCAAGGTATAGTTTTTGACAATGTATAGATTCTTCCTTTTTCTATTTTTCAGTAAGCTTTCCGCGTCATCGTGTATATTCCACATAATCTTCCACTCTCATTCTATTAATTTCTTCTAGTTCTTTTATTTTTCCCCTTTTGTGTTGATATTTTTTGTTCGCTATTTATTTAATTTTGTTATATAAAGACTGTCTGTACTGTATTGTTTTATAATGTTTTATTTTTGCATGAGCCTGCACAAACACCATGTGTGTTTCTGGGCTCCGTTAAATAAATAATTCATTACCTATACACCATGCTTCTAATTGTAAAAGTGATGTTACACGGTCGTTTCGTAAAAAGATATAAAATATATGAATTTTCATAAACGTAGCTCGGCAAAGAATAACACCTTATATCTTAATGTGTTGACCCTCTTCAAATGACCACTTCACTAGTATAAACTGATACAGAAGCATGAATTGTACATATAGTTTTGTATTTCTAATACCCTAATTACAGTGTAAGTAATTCCTGCACGTAGCTTGTTTCGTGGTTTTCGATGACTTTTTATCCACAACTCTTCTTAACAACGTACTATTCAACCCAGTCGTAACTATACCTCAACTGGATATTTGATCTCTAAATATAATAACAATTGCTGGGGCTTTACGTCCCGAAACAACATACCATTTGTAAAGACGCCGTAGTTGAGGGCTCCAAAAATTTCTACCACTTGGGGTTCTTTAATGTTCATTAAATTTAGGCACACTGGCCTCGAGCATTTTCGCTTCCATCAAAACTGGAGCCACCATGGCCGAAATTTCATTCCGTGACCTATGGATCAGCAGTCGAGTGACTGAGGTGCTAGACCACCCTGGCGGGTTCATTGATTTCTAAAAATTCAAGGTGCTCACTTCATTTATTATATCATCAGTCTCGTTATAGAGTCGCATACAATAATACTTAGCGATTGTCCTAACAATTTATTGATTTTTGCAACCTTGTTTTTAGATAGACTACTACCCATTTATCGCCATGTACCTAATACACAAAACTCATCTTTCAGAAGGGAGTTCTTTTTATGGTCATACGAGTTCGCTAAAGACATACAATGCATCATGATCGGTTGAAATATTTCGAAAATTTATAGCGTGAGACGTGGTTGTGAATACGGGCCCAGAACACATTGCTCTTTCGCCTATAAACATGTGGAGTTTTGAAACTTTATTTCCATCCCTAGTCTTTGAATAAATGTTAACACCTTGCATAGTTTCTTGCAAACAGGCTGCACCAGTGTCTCTCAGTTTTAAACTTCCTCATAGGCACATAATGCAAGATTCATCAAAGTGACAATGCTTTTAATGACGAGCTGTTGAAAATAGACCTCATAGTTTTTGCCCATAAATATTGCTTTGGTTCGTACTTTAGTTGGCAAATATGTACATTTGGTACTTCTCACGCAAAACTTTTAAGGGTATAATTGCATGGATGTAATTGGTCATCTTCTGCGACGTCTCTGCGTGTACCGATGTGGCGTACCAATTGTAGTATGTATTTGAGAAATTTCTTTTACTTTTTTGTTTACTCAACACATTGCGTAGTTTTTCTTGCGTTATACTCACCGCTTTATTGGTTTTCAAAGAATGCTGCCAATTTGATTTTAAAACTGATAAGTTAGGCGTTTTTCAGATCAGTGGTCCGTTATGTCAAGTGTCTCGTGTGTAAAAAAACATACAAAACCGAGAAAATAAAGCTTTAAAATAATTCAGGTGCAAATTTTTAACGTCAGTAAAGTTTTAACATTATCTGTAGTAACTTTATTAAAGCACAGTAAATTTTGTTACGGGCACTAGTGCACCCACATTCATCTATTCTAGAAATAAAAAACTGAAAAACAATATTGGATAGGCAGGATTTTTACTGCCCTAAAGTCAAAGTTGATCGATACGGAACATTCGTCTTTGCAAAAGTTGAGGAGCATCACTTGAACTTGGAATAATTGAAAAATCACAAAAAAAATAAATAAATAGGAAGAAAACGGAAGGAGGAGGAAGAAAGTTTAAGCGGAAAGACAGGGAGGTTAGCCAGTTCTTAGACCGGCTGGCTACCCTGTGCTGGGGAAAGGGGTGAGGGGAATGATAGATGTTAAAAAGAAATGTTGCGAAGAGAGGGAGAAATTACAAAAAAATTGCGACAGAGGAAAGGCAACATCAAAGAGTATAAGACACTAAAGTCTGTCTCTGAGGCCAGTTGTCCGCAAAAAGCGCAGCAAAGCATTCAAAGCCTTCTGGGCTGAGGATGGGCTTGGCCAATGACCCAGAATCCTTTGTTCCGACAAAGGCCGATTGTCTAGTCTATCCAGAGCTGCAGTGAGTTCTTGTCTTTGCACGTTGAAATAGGTGCACTCACACAGAAGGTGCGCGATGGTTTCTTCGCAACTGCAGTAAGTGCATGTAGGAGAGCTGGCCATCCCGATGAGATAAGAGTATGCGTTCGTGAAGGCCACTCCAAGCCACAGGCGGCATAGAAGAGTCTCCTCAGCTCGAGATATCCTTGGGGGAAGACGAAGCTGCAGATCGGGATCCAAGTTATGCAGGCGCGCGTTTGTGAAGTCTGTCGAGTTCCACTGTACCAGTGTGAGGTCACGTGCAAGCGAACGAAGTCTTGTAGCTGCGTCGGTTCTTGAGAACGGAATGTCTGTGTATTGGGTACCATCGTGTGCAGATCTAGCGGCCTCATCTGCGCGGTCATTACCATATATACCGCAATGACCTGGTATCCACTGATACACTATGCTGTGCTGTTTTTCGGTTGCTTGGTGATGAAGAAGCCTTATTTCAGCTACTAACTGTTCATTAGGTCCAAGCGAAAGGGTGATATAAGACATTGAAGAGATGCCTTCGAGTCCGAGAAGATCGACCGAATTCCCGAAGGTTCTTTCACTATAAACTCCAGAGCTGCACGAATGGCTGCAAGTTCTGCAGCTGTCGACGACGTCAAATGCGATGTCATGAATTTAATTGTGATATTCCTCACGGGAATAACCACCGCCCCTGCAGAGCTTACTGAAGACACCGAGCCATCCGTGTAAATGTGAAGGCGTTCGTTGTGCTTTTCTTGCAGGAAAAGTAATGTGGCCTGTTTCAGGGCTAGATGCGACGACTTTTTCTTATTTTGGATGCCAGGAATTGTAAGAAGGGCTTTGAGTGGGTGTAGGCACCATAATGGTATCGGCGGCTGTGCTGCATGCGTGAAGTGCAATGGAAGCACTACGCAATGCTGAGCTACAGTTGCGCTGAACGCTGAGTGGGGCCTGGAAGTTCGAAGTGAGGCTAGGTGATGAGATGGAAGCCGAGCGAAATGTCTTATGTGCATTCTCAAAGCGTCTACGCGGATGTATGCGTTGAATGGATAATCACGCGCAATGATGACTGTCGCTGCTGTAGACGCGCATCTCGGGAGACCAAGGCATACCTCAGGGCTTGGGCTTGGATCGACTGGAGGACGCGCAAGTTTGTTCTTCGGATCCCGCAAAGCACGGGTAAGCTGTATCGCATATAACCGAGGAAAAAAACAGTGTAGTGTTGGAGCATTGCTTGTACCGATGCACCCCACGTTTTTCCAGCAAGAAACCTCAGTACGTGGGTGATCATGGTGACTTTAGTTTTCATGTGGGCGATGTGAGGGCTCCAGGAGAGGTCGGGATTAACTATGACTCCGAGGAATCGGTGGGTCTTCACGTAGTTGATCGTGTGTCCGTTGATTTTAATAACATATGGGCTCATGGCCTTATGCGTGAATGCTATAAGCGAGCATTTCTCTGTTGACAGCTCTAGTCCCCGTTCTTCCAGGTACTTTGTCGCTATTTTTGCCGCTCTCTGAAGCCGGGCACGCAAATGAAGGCGTGTTACGCCTGACGCCCAGATGCAGATGTCATCTGCATATATTGATAGATGGACAGATTCTGGAAGTGCATCAACCAGGCCGAGTAGCGCTAGATTGAAAAGTGTGGGGCTAAGAACGCTGCCTTGAGGCACACCTCGACGGTTGCAATGGTGCGTTGTTGTGCCATTCTCCGTCTGTACAAAGAAAGTTCTGCCTTTCAGATAGCTGTGGATCCATTGGTAAACCCGACCTCCTAATCCAACATTTTCCATGACATCCAGAATGGCTTCATGTCATACGTTATCGTATGCACCTTTCACGTCCAAGAACAACGCCGCACATAAACGTTTCAGTCTTTTTTTTGATGCTGAACAGATGAGACCAGGTCTATAACGTTATCAATTGCGGACCTCCCACGCCGAAAGCCCGTCATAGCATGAGGGTATACCTCGTGGCGCTGAAGGTACCACTCTAGACGAGTCAAAATCATCCTCTCCATCACTTTCCCGAAACAGCTGGTAAGCGCGATGGGGCGATAAGAGGTCAAGTGCAGAGGAGATTTACCTGGTTTAAGCACAGGGACGAGGCGGCTGGATTTCCATGAATGAGGGATAAATCCGCTGCTCCACGAGTCGTTGTACACGGATAGAAGGGCCCGTCGAGCTGCTTCTCCGAAGTTGCAAAGAGCCATGCACGTGATTCCATCCGGACCAGGCGATGAAGATCGTTTGCATGCCGTCAAGGCCGCTTGTAGTTCCTCTAGAGAGAAAAAGGTGTCCATTCTTGAATCTCTGGAAACTGGAGCGCTTTCTAGGTGGCGCGTGGTGCACGTGGACGCATGACCGGCAACTTTCATGCAGAAATCTTCTGCTACCTCAATTTCGGTGCGTCCTTGGTGGAGAGAAAGACACTTGAAGGGGCGATGTTAATGTGGCGATGTTCGTAGGCTACGGACAATCCTCCATGTCTGCGTCAAAGACTTGTGTGGATCCAAAGATTCGCACAAATGTTTCCAGCGAAAGGATTGAAATGAAATGATTCGCCGCTGAATTTTTTTTCTGTAGGCGCCTTGCCCCCCTCAAGTCGTGGATGGACTTAGTGCGCCTATATCTTCTTTCTGCGCGACGACGGATCGCTCTGAGCCGTTCCAATTCCGCTTGATATTGACAATAATCTGAAGTATGTTGAATGTGATAGGTCGCTTCTTGAGTAGCACCTCTAATCATATCCTCGAGGGTGTCAAGAGGAGGCGTTTTATTTTCTTGACACCTTTTTTCCGTCAGTGACCTGAACTTTGTCCAGTCGATGCGAGTCGAAGTGTCGTAAATAGGTGATTTTTCCAGGCCCTTGATCTTCAAATAAGTTGGTATGTGGTCGCTTCCATGAGTTTCATAGTCTGCGAACCACTTGACCTTTTCATTTAGGCTTCGTGACACAAATGCCAAGTCAAGGCAGCTGCTGTATGTTGTTCCCCGTAGAAACGTTGGGCTTCCGTCGTTTACACAAAGCAACTGCTGCTCCAGAGCAAAGGAGAATACTTGCCTTCCGCAACTGTCTGTCTTCTGACTTCCCCATAGTGGGTGGTGAGCGTTGAAATCTCCGGTGATGATCCATAGTCCAGGTGTGGCTGTTAACAGTGCACGTAGTCTTTCAGGTTCAAAACGGTTCGAAGGTGATATATATGCGCCTACGAGCGTGAAATTGAGGTCTCTACGTTTAACTGTCAAGCAGACATACTGGTTGTCATCGTGAGGTGCTACACGGTGCTCAATATAGGTAAGGTCGCATCTGATATATACAATGACTTTACTCTGTTCGTTGCAGGTAGCGGACTTGAAGGCTTCGTACCTGGATAGTCGTATTGCATTGTGTAGCCTTGGCTCACAGATAACAATAATTGGAAACTGGTTTTTGAACACAAATTGTCGTATATCAGAAATGCGGGGCTTGAGGCCTCGGGCATTCCACTGAAATATCGAAGCTCCTTTGACCTCTTTACGAAAGACTTGCAGAGGCGGAGCCATGGTGCTTTTCCAGACTTGATAGCACCGGCTTCAGCGCATCCACTAACTGAAGTGCACTCTTTCCAGCCGGACTGTCAATGCTAGTGAGGAGCATACGAATGGTATTCATAAGGGCCTTTACCATAGCTACGATTTCTTTGTCGCGACTATCACCGCATTCTCGTTCCGAAGTGATTGTAGACGAGCGATGCGGTGGCTCAGACGGTGGGTCTATCGTTGGCAGCGCTGGCCATGCTTCAGGTGAGCCGGTGATGCTCTTGTCTTGCTAGGAGGATTTGTTGTCGGCGTGTCTAGACGCTTGAGGTGGTATGCCGGTGGTCGTTTGGTGAGGTTCAATCCTTGCTTCAGCACTGGGTCTCCTCAGCGGCCTCCGGCAACGAGACCGCCGGCGTCGTACTTGGGCAGCGGCCTCCCTGTGAGTTGAGCCATCCCGGACCATTTGCCTCAGCACTTGCATTTCCTTTTTCATGATTGGGCAATCTTTCGACGATGCTTCGTGAGGGCCATGACAGTTTCGACATTTTCGAAGTTCTGCCTGGCAATCGTCTGCGCTATGTGATTCTGAGCATAGCGAGCACACAGCCAGATTTGTACAAACAGCACTGACATGTCCCAATCTATAACATTTCCGGCATTGAAGGGGCTTCGGTACGAAGGGTCGCACTGTGTGTCGAAAATGGCCGACCTTGACTTGCGATGGAAGGCTGTCACCCTTGAACACGAGCTTCACGCAGCGTGATTTGCCAAGGCGACGAGCTTGCAGTATAGTAGGTTCTGCAGACACCGGTTTGATGAGAGCAGCAAAGTCACTTTCGCTGATGGAAATGTCGACGTCGTAAATGACGCCTGCCGTAGAGTCGCGGCTATCAGGTATATATGAGCGAACATTGATGTTATCCAACATCTTGACGTTGCTCAGCACTTCCAATGTGCTTCGTTGAGTGACGTCTACGGCGAGGATATTCTTACGGCCATTGATCCGCACGTCCGCGATCTCTCCCCGGGCGAGTTCCTCAAGAAACCTAGACGTGACTTGACGATTGAGCCGGTTGAGACTATGAGCCGCATCGACCGGCACAAACAGAATTGTGTATATCGTGGGCTCTCGCGTCGTCGTCACATTCTTACTTGTTGTTGGAGACGGCATCACTAGTCTTCTTTTTCGCTGCCGCCTTGTCACAGGAACGAAGTCGCCTTCATCGGAGCTCTCGTTGCTGGCCGTAGAGTAAATCAGCGTGTCTTCGCTGTCGGCATCACTCGGGTGGCCCGTACGCTTTCTCGTGGTACCTGCGGACGACGTCGATGGTTGCGGTGGAAGCCCAGGCGAATCCACGTCCATCGCCGCAGTCACTGGAACGGTGTCTTCCACAGAGTCGCAGAAAAACTTTGAAAAATTACAGATAGTGACAGCAGTGTTCTACGCCAGAATCACTTCCGAAGAAAACGGAAAGGCAAAAGACAGATTAACCAAAAGTGCACATGCTTGCGTACGCACGCAGTATAGAAATGGAAAGATTAGAGAGACAGGGTGGTGGGAGGTGACGGCAGGTGCTGTGAATTCGTGCAGGCGCGACGGCTGCAGATGTATGACAACTCTGTGCGCACATAAGCCAGAAGTCCTTAGAAAGCGCAAGAATTGCTTCACTGCATTGTCGACCGTTCAGAAACAATGACGGAAATGGTGTTAAAGTAGCACGCACAACAGCAAACAGATCATCCAGTTATAGACAGTGCCTGTAATTCATTCAAATTGAAGACAAGGACAACATTGTAAAAAATTTGAAAGAGATCGCACGCTTTGCGGAAGTTGGCTTGGCTACTTTGATTGAATCTCCTTCTGTTTATTTTGAATAAAAAAATTGTGTGTCCCACATGAAGTAACCCCACGAAATGTGGTTCGGGAAGGCCTGAAAAGCTATATTATTTCGGAAGACTGGGAAGTGTCAATAAACACGAATATTGGCCGCCTGCACCATCGGCATCAACATGACCATTCTATGATGACGCCACAATATAACGTGATGACGGCAGAATTCGCCACAACTTGTGACGTCACTATGATATTTCATGACCTGACGCACGTGTTGACGTCATCGCATGAACTCGTTGCTTGTTCGAAGATGAACCGATCGCGGGGGCAATGTGAGATCACGTGTTACGTGAAGAAAGCTTCCGGAAGGAGGTGGGTGATGTTCAATTCATGGGCCGAGAAAAAAAAAGGTCACTTCCGCCTTCGAGCTGCATTAGGCGAATGCATGAGGAACACTGCGAGTTTTTCTTTCCCTTCTCATTCCAAGAAAGGAAAGACCCTTGTGTAGCAGCCTTCCATTGCCATAGTGCTTTTAGGTCATTGTGGACGGTCCTTGCTTAGTACTTTATAAAAATTATATAAGAAGGAATTATTAGCAAGGCTACGTTTTGTACCTCCCCCCCTCCCTGTCTATTTCAGCAAAGTGTCGGCGCAGCACTCATCTTTTCAGCCGCACTCACATCATCTACGAGTAAGTACCCTCTCCCCGGCATTTGCTGGCACCTCAAATACTGTCTTCTAATTTTTTTCAGTATTCGGCCTACCGGTCACAGTAGCCAGCATCCTTTTCGGGCTAATGGGAACCTACTACGGGGCGATTGTAAGTATAATATAGTGGCACGCGTGCTTGCTGCTCTGTGTAAGTGTGACTGGGTTTTACTGAGACATGTTTTATTACTCACTGCGAACTGCAAATAAAAAACGTCAGGGCGTTCTCGAATGTTATCGCAGATTTACTACGTCACCTGTGCAGTGCCGAAAACCGCATGCATTCATGAAATGGCATAACCATATGGGATAACATGAATAAAGGTGGACGCGTTGAAGATGTAGATAATTCACTACTAACGACTGTCGATTGCCATCTCAGTGCTATCATGGCACTGTAAATGTTAATTGCATTATTTGCGTGACGCAGATCCATTTAATAAGCAAAGCAGTCTTTACTTGTCGGTGCATTTCTCGCCATCACAGGTTTGTGAGAATACATGAAGACATTTAAAGCAAAACTGCGATAATGCATTTTTTTGTTTGCTAAGAACTATGTGGTCGGCCTGCTCGAATTACTTTCCGCTAATGCATTAATGTCTCCAATATGCCTAAAATCAAGATTGCAGCTAAAATCTATATAGACAACTGTTATCGGTATTCCAGCGTAAAATTTGGATTTGGCTCGTACACAAATAACCCCACTCGAATCAGGCTTCAATTACCCCGTAAAAAAGCCGAAATAACAGTGAATGAACAAAATAGAAATATGTGACACCGTCCTTGTGCTTCCACCAGCGCCGCTGTTTGTTGCAAGGGCGTAAGGTTGACGGTCCGACTTTGCACAGCGAGTGGTCCTTCCAGGCACTACAAGGACCAATCTGGATTCCAGGCAGCGTTTTATTGTTCTTGGCATTTATTAAAATCCTTCAAAAGCATTATTTAGCTTTTATTTTTCTTCCTAGCTTATTTAATGCCGCGAAGTTTTGCATCACTTCTGCTTCAAGGAGTAGATCGCTGCCTGATATTTTACTTGATGTCTTCTATTTCAATATGCAGTCTACAGTGAAAGAAGGACACGGAACTGCAGTACAATGCCCAAAAAGAAACACTAAGAGGCAGAAAACAGAGTGAATTGGCCTTTTACTCTTTGTGACTGAGTTTCACCCTCAATCATCACGTCTTTCAGTAAGCCCCAACTCACCAAAGTAAAACTTTGTGGGAACGAAAGCACGAAAACTATATACGACAGAAATGAAACATATTACATGCGGGCATGTTGATTGCTTCTGTCCCAACTGATGGCGCAGCACCAGTTCAGTAAATATGGGCCACTTTTATTGGAAACAGGTGCACGTTCTGGTTCATTTGTTATTCGAAACTGCCTTTTTTGCATTCAAGTTACATTCAGGAATCGCCCCTTTTAATTCCAACTGTTCCGGAAGTTGAAGCACGGCCGAGCTAGACTACACCTACGTATGCTTCTTTGCTTACGACCTTCTTACTTTCCGCGAAAGCAATGGCATAGTTTCCGAGTATGTTTCGCCACCTGTCGGTGGTAGAAGCGCTACGACCCGGGCCTTATCTTTCCTGCGCCGCGCATACGGCACAAGACTGTCGCGCGATGTGTAACCGCGGAATGGGTGTTCTCGACGGAGAGGGTAAAGAGGAATTATTCAAGAAGGCGGAGGTAGAAAGACAGTTGTCTTATTTGATGGAAAAACTATTGTTATCACACAGCTCATGGTATAATGTAGGTATATATGTGCTCTTGGATAATACAAGCTTTAATTCAGCAAAAATACTGAAGAATCGGCTAACAAGGCATAATGCAGGAGGCGTAAAGCACTGGTAACGATCAGAGATAGAGATAAACAACGCTATGTACTTGTCCTGCAAGGAGAGAGCGCCAAATACCTTTGGCTCTTGGTCTCGCTCGACAACGAGGCCGCAATTATAGGGCAGTTCACTTACAGAAATGACGAGCACGCGTTCCATTTGCTAGCTACTTTCTATTTAGTTATTTTTCCAAATACAGTTAGAGTTGTTCTCATGGCTAAAATTTGTGGTCTGCAGATTGACAGATCTATGAAATATGTTCGTGAGTTAAATCTGTAATGATTACAAACAACTGCGTATAGGCAAAAAGAAAGTAAAAAAAAGAGAGTACCCTTGCTGCTGAATAACCCCTTCGGACGGCACACCCTGAAAGTGCCGGTGTTCATTGTCAAGGAGTTAACATCACCTGGAAACATTTATTTCGGTGACTCCAAGCTCTTTAGCGTTCGTTTGTGCTGCAAGCCTCTTCCATAATGATTGCGAAGAACGCAGCTGCTTGCACTCGCAAGTCGCTTGCCCTTGAACTAAAACTCTCTAGTGCAAATTTGTTCTGCGCTATGCTCCTAGTTCGTGGAAGAACATATTTAAAAGAGAAACTGACAACATTCCAACTTTTCGGCAAGTAAGAAGCTTTTTAAAAAGAAATCTGCATGAATTCTCTTGTGCCTTAGCGCTACAAGAGAAGTGAGTCTCTATATAGCCCTTTTGGACAAATAGTGGTGTCTTCAGTTGGGATGGTTCGTACATACCAATTTTGAAAGAACAAAAAGCGCTGGAATGGGACAATTTTTTTTCAAGTGCAGCAAACCTTTCACTTGAAAGTGTTCAACTATTGCCAGAGCTTACGAGCAATAAATATTTATTTCCAGACCTCACAATGTCTACACGTTTGATGGCGGAGAGCTGTGCTCCCGGTTCTTTAATTTACACGTTTTTCGATAAACTTAGGCTCGATGCATATTATGCGTATAAGAAGTCAAAAGAAATCATTTGTGCATTTTCAACTATTAGGCGACTTGTTTTTCAATGCATCGTGAGTAAAGAAGCGCGCCCGAACTCATGTGCCGACGTTGCGCGCACCGCACGAAGCGGCGAAGAAGGGTCAGGGTCGCAGTGCCCTCCTCAAAGCAGCAGTGAGTGGCATGTACTACATACACCCAATGCGAAGGCCTAAAGAGCAAGCGCACAGGTGCCGTCTAGTTTGGCTGTAGTTGAAGATACTTAGACGCACTTTATGCTCCAGTAAAATTTAGCTCAGTTTGGTTTTCTGAATTTAGCTCTTTAAAAAAACGCCACGTTAATGTTTTCTTTGTGTAGTTCTCTGGGCCATCAAAATAATGCTATGTACTTGAATGTAAACATTTGACACAAGTCTTTCTGGTTGGGTATGAAACTGGGGGATGATTTAGACTCCAACCAAAAGTTCTGTAGAAACTCGACATTTCGAAACCGACTTGGTTCCTTCCTCAGGCGTGACTGTAGAGGCTACGTAGCAGCGGCGTCTTCAAAGCACTCGCGGGATGGATAATGACCCCGCCCCCTCTGGACTGTGCTCCACCGCAATACGAGAGAGAGAGGTGGGGGCGGGGTCATTATCCATCCCGCGAGTGCTTTGAAGACGCCGCTGCTATGTAGCCTCCGCAGTCACCCCTGAGGAAGGAACCAAGTCGGCTTCGAAACGTCGGGTTTCTTAAAAACTTTTGCTTGAAGTCTAAATCATCTCCCAATGCTATGTACTGTTTTGAAGAAGCAGTATTGTCACAAACGACTCCAATTTTCGGAGCATCCGCGGGCCCCATCTTCCAAGGAAGGGCGCTTTTGTGTTGGGGGACGACATCCGGCGACTAACGACCCAGCGTGGCACCGGCTCGTCTACCCTGCACCGGTACCGGAAGGGGCACCAGCGGTCCAAACAAGCAAAATTACCCCCAGATGGGACGGGAGCACGTGTACGCCTCTGAAAAAGTTTCGGCTGCATCGGGAAAGGCAGTTGACGTACAGACAGCAACAAGTGCGGTCGTCGGTGTCGCGAGTCTCGCGTAGGCGGCGAGCATGGAGTGACCCGCGCAACGTATTGAGACGGCTGCAATTCCGGGCACCCTCGTCGTCTACCAAGCCGGCGAGACCTTCAGCGGCACCCGTCAACTCCCCTACGTGCACCAAGAGCTGGTTTGGTCCGTATGGAACTTTTTATTGTGACTTTTTGTTAAACCGTAAACTTGTTTTAACCAGCCTTTTTTTTAAATATTTGTAGTGTGCACTGCGTCGCACGTTTAAATTCTAAAGCGCCACCATGATCATTCTGTAATTAATTTCTAGTGTCTCTCTCCTTTGATTTCCATCTTGTTATTTTATTAATGTTCCGCATATTTGTCTTTAGTCTGTATCTTTTGTAGTGTTTTTTTAGCATATTTTGTTATATAGCTGTTCTTTCCTTTGCGTATCAGTGTTACTCCTCTCTGTTATTTTTCTTAACTCCTGCCTTTGCCAGTGTTCCAATTAAATGCTTGTTTATGTGTAATCGAACTCCGTGTCTGCTCTATGAGTGCGTCGGTCAGGCCCACACATCACCACACGTGCAACCCCGCACGGGTCGACCAACCCGCAAATAAATTCGAAATGTGCCACTTCGAGGCCTTTCAGGCGTCGCAGGCCGAAGTGTAAAGTGGAAGCCTGCGAGTCTGCCGCACGTCGATGTTGGATCGGCGGGGCCTCACCCGAAGTGTGTGACATTATCTGGCGTCCGCGCGACAGGACTGGCCGACCACGTGGTGGTGTCTGGGAGACTGACGTAACTCTGAGCGTGCAGTATGTAGACGTCCTTTTATTGCTTTGTTGGTTGTCAACTGTTTATAGCAATGGACAACACGGAGTTTGATAAGCTAATTGAACAGGGCAAAGCCTTTGGCTTTGTAGGCAAGGAGTTATATAATTTCGTCGAAAAAGAACGAAATAGACTTAAAGAGGAGCGCGATGCCGAACGCATTAGGTACAGGCAACATCTTGAATTTTTGATGGAACAGGAGCGAGAAAATTCAAGGTTTAGAATTCAGAAGGAAAAAGAGCGCTTGGGACTGTGTGTGGCACAGTCGGGTCTCAGCTTAGCAGCTAGAACGCCCAGTAGCGTGACCGACCTTGTCCCGAACAAGCAGTCTTACCAGGATCATGTTCAGCTACTGCGCCAGAAAATGGAAGATAGACGGCGCATGTTTGAGACCTGGGATGCAAGGCACAAAAGGGGCAAAGAGCCCATAGGTGCCAGACCACTGAAAGCTGGCCAAGATAATAGTACTGTTGAGGCGGACATCAGGTTCGCGAGTGAACCGACTGAGTTAGCTGCTGAAAGTCCTGTTGTGGCCACAAAGGCCACTGAAGGCCGCAGTGATGGCGACGAGGCGCTGTGCCTGGAGAGTCTTGTTACTACAGAAATGCCACCTGTAATGAACTTGGCACAGCCACCCTGTATGTGCGTCGCCATGGCAGCTAACTGTGATGTTCGCAGTACTTCCGGTCTGGCAGGCGAGGACCCCTGTACATACAGCGGGACAGAGTCGTGTGCTGAAGCACACTGCGAGCTGGGCAATGTTGGGGCAAGTAGTTCTCCCAGGTGCGAGCGGCGCAGCCCTGAGGAAGACGCTTGCATTGTTCAGCCGTCGGTCAAGTTTCCCGCAAGTCAGGGTGTCCACAAATTAACAGAAAACGCCGACTGTATAGCCCTTACAGCCGATGAGACAGGCGAGACCAGTTCTGCTCTGCAAATGTTGCAAGCGGACTTCTCAAAAGTGAGCACTGGGCAACGTCCAAAAAGAAAAAGACGCCGCACAAGCAGAAGGAAAACCAAGGGTGCAAAGCAACCCGGAAAATCGCTAATTGCCAAACAGCAATCGAGGCAACGAAAGCTTCGTTTGCATTTTGTGGCATTCGCCAGTCGAGTGGGTTCCTATGCTTCAAACCGCCCGACAGATAGAGGGGTCAGGCAGGCATTTGTTCGTGGAGCTCGGAAGAGCCGACCCCCTCCGCTCCATTGTCCTGCTCGAAGCGCGGGGCGCCTAGCGAGGCAGCGCCTTTCGGCCGAGCGACACGACGTGGTTCGGAGACCCGTTTCCGTAGAACGCGGTGACGACAAGGGCATGCCTCCGAGGTGTAGACTAACGGGAAACAGGTGTCCGTGTAGCGGCCGTACACGCTTTTGTCTGCCCCGGTTGCTTCCAATGGCTCCCCCAAGAGCGCGACCACCTCGAGCGCGGATAAAAGTTATGCATATGTACATAGAAACGTAAACCTAACCTTCAAGGCTAATAGGATACTTTTTGAAACAATCTTCATTTCAGTCATTCGATTTTGAAACATTTGATAAACGTTCGGAGCAATCGCTTAGTTTTTTTTATTGATTTTCTTGTGTCGTCTGTGTGTTTCTAAACGATGATCTGTTGTTTCAACTTATTACCCGATCAGTTAGAAAGCCTTGTTTTAGGGATATTGTTATTTTAATAACTTGAGTTCTTTTTAAGACTAGTTGGCCATATACACGAAGTATAACGAGGTAAGCTTGTGTAATAAACATTACGCTTTGTTCTTGAAAGTTTTACTTTTATTATCACTTCGAAATAGAGCGCTTTAGTGGACAGTAAGTTCAGGAACTGTGCGCAGGCGATCATGCCGAATAATTTTGCATTCATCCTTGTCGAAAGCTGCGTGTCAATAAGCGACTTTTCAATACCACTTAAAGCGTGTATTGTTGTAATATGAGGCATAAAAGAATGCCTACGTGCCTTGTCCTTAAATCGTGCAGTATTTTTGAGACTTTCTTTTCGGGTTTCATGTGTATCCGTGTCGTGGTGCGCGGGTTATGACTTTCATCGTATAGTGACCGTGAAGCGTAGTGTGTCAGATGTTCTCTGCGATGTCGTCCACATCAGTGAAATGGTGCGCGAAAAAGAAAACGCATTGGTGGACGACCGGAACACTGAAAGCTCGCGAACATTGTGCGTTTGTGATTTTCTTGAATATTACGCAGTAATATTCTTAAGAAGGGGGCTATGTCACAAACGACTCCAATTTTCGGAGCATCCGCGGGCCCCATCTTCCAAGGAAGGGCGCTTTTGTGTTGGGGGACGACATCCGGCGACTAACGACCCAGCGTGGCGCCGGCTCGTCTACCCTGCACCGGTACCGGAAGGGGCACCAGCGGTCCAAACAAGCAAAATTACCCCCAGATGGGACGGGAGCACGTGTACGCCTCTGAAAAAGTTTCGGCTGCATCGGAAAAGGCAGTTGACGTACAGACAGCAACAAGTGCGGTCGTCGGTGTCGCGAGTCTCGCGTAGGCGGCGAGCACGGAGTGACCCGTGCAACGTATTGAGACGGCTGCAATTCCGGGCACCCTCGTCGTCTACCAAGCCGGCGAGACCTTCAGCGGCACCCGTCAACTCCCCTACGTGCACCAAGAGCTGGTTTGGTCCGTATGGAACTTTTTATTGTGACTTTTTGTTAAACCGTAAACTTGTTTTAACCAGCCTTTTTTTTTTAAATATTTGTAGTGTGCGCTGCGTCGCACGTTTAAATTCTAAAGCGCCACCATGATCATTCTGTAATTAATTTCTAGTGTCTCTCTCCTTTGATTTCCATCTTGTTGTTATTTTATTAATGTTCCGCATATTTGTCTTTAGTCTGTATCTTTTGTAGTGTTTTTTTAGCATATTTTGTTATATAGCTGTTCTTTCCTTTGCGTATCAGTGTTACTCCTCTCTGTTATTTTTCTTAACTCCTGCCTTTGCCAGTGTTCCAATTAAATGCTTGTTTATGTGTAATCGAACTCCGTGTCTGCTCTATGAGTGCGTCAGTCAGGCCCACACATCACCACACGTGCAACCCCGCACGGGTCGACCAACCCGCAAATAAATTCGAAATGTGCCACTTCGAGGCCTTTCAGGCGTCGCAGGCCGAAGTGTAAAGTGGAAGCCTGCGAGTCTGCCGCACGTCGATGTTGGATCGGCGGGGCCTCACCCGAAGTGTGTGACAAGTATGGATGTCAGCAATGATGGCGACTTTTGTTAACCACATGCGAAAAGAGAGAAAAAAGACTCTCGTCACTTGTGGTTGACAAGAAACAATGAATCGGGAAGTCAAACACGCATGAAAAACGCTATGGTCACCGAGCTGTTGTAGGAATTAGGTTTTGGCGAAATACACTTCTGGCGAAGCGCGGTAGTTTCACGGTCACTTAACAAACATATAATTTTCATGTGGTCAAGAGGAAGCATGAACTATAAGCCAAATTAACTGGATATAACGAACACTCACAAGAAATAATAAGGATCCCGTTTATATAATTCCCTAAGAGAGGGTACCGAATGGCGTTGTGAGTGAATGCGCGCACACACACACACACACACGCAATGCGTCAAACAATGAATTCGGGGAACTACATTACTATTGTAGACACCACAAATATCAGCATAATGATAGGCGTCAGTACGCCATCGAAAGTGCACTTTGCCCGCGTTTTCTGCAAGCAACTTTTACAACCTATGACAAATTTGTACCTCTTGCAGTAACATAATATGATTGCAGTGATGTCTAAAAGGTCAGGTACATAACATGGTGTTTTTAGATATAATAACAAGGAAAAACTGCGAGAAGTAGCACAGTTAGTGAGGAGCACATGTATATTGGCGAGCGTATGTACCAATGGCGAGCACTAAGAAGCAGCGTGAGAACGCTTGGCCAGGACAAGGACGAAGAAGACGTTGCTGCATGCATTTTTTTTGAGATTCTGATAAAGCCTATTTGTCGTTCTCCATTTGATCGTCACTCCCGCGTCGTCACAATATGTTCCTGTGTTTGTACAGCCCTGCTCTTTGTCCTAAACGAAAAGAAACTTTCCTTTGCTGGCGAATTTTCAACACATCCAAACTCATTGCCAACAGGACCCAACAAATTCTTGCGGCGTCTTATATAACACTTCGCATAACCTTAAGTGCTCCGACAGCTGTCAAATGGTGAATGCCAAGCTCTGGTATGGCACGGGTGAATGGAGTCTTATCGAATGTCCGTAAATCCTTGCAATCATTGTCGGTCGCAACGGTTGCATTTCAGTTGAGGCGAAATGCTTAAAGCCCATGTGCTGTGCGATGTCAGCGCACGCTAAGGAACACCAGATGGCCAAAGTTTATTCAGCTTTTCAGTGTGGCATCTATCATTTTTGTATCGGGATGTTAGGACCTAACACCCCAGATAGTATTATATTGCGATCATTGGAATGATTTTTGAAAAGGGGGCAACCCCCCTTCCTTCATCGCTCGTGCGCAGCACAAGGAACATCAGCCACACGTTTTTTGAACATTCGAGGCGAATCTGGTCGACCCCTTTCAATTGGTAGAATGTCAGTCATGTTGTAGGTTGGCAAACGTTGTCTTTGGTCATCATCCCTTCATTAAAGGTATACCACAATTTCTCCAGAAGTGTGAAACAATGAATGTGATAACAAAAAGTCGGATTGTTATAGGAACTGAGGCTATCAGCTAATTTGTTTTGATCTGATCTCGCGCAGCTCTGAAGAATGCTGGTGGAAGGGCATGCAGCCGCAAAGGGAAGTGAAGCGCGTTTAGTGCTTTCTGTCGTCTCAACGTGAAGTAAGCAGTGACAGCACTTCATGTTGAAGTGTTTACGAGCCATCTATTGATGCATGTCGAGGTAGCGCGTGCGACAGTGCTGGTGACCACGCCCCTTTTGACAAAGGTTCGCAATTGCTTCTCGAGAGACCTCAGTCGCTCCCTTCCCACCTGCGCCCCTTTATGCTCCTTCGATTGGCGAAAAACGGGTGGCGCGTTTTCTCTCTCCTTGAGCAGCCATCGATGGCAGGCCTCGCACACGGTGCGATGTTCTCGCCCGTTTTCTTCGTTTGACAGAGATACCAGCCCGTTTCATTTCTGCGTCAGCCAAGTTTGTGCGCAGCTCTCGTGCACTTTTACCTGCGAGTGGAACATACAATATGCACATCGTTGTTATTGATTTATACGGAACATGTAATTGTTGGAAAAAGCCTGCCGAGAGTGTCCATCTAATTGAATAAAAGCCGAGTGTGCTAAATGGCCGGCACTTTCGCGTAGGCGGGTCTTCGTGGTGTCGTGTGGACGGACTGCCTGCAGGCGCTTATCACCCTACTGGCGCCACTGGTGGTCATCGGCAAAGTTGTCTACGACTCGATCACTGGCAAAATACCCTTGCGCCCCTTGAACGACATCGACATCAGCAAGTACATACTGGAGTAAGCGAATTCTCTTCAATGCCTAGTCAGTTTACAGCCATGAAAGTTCTGAAGGAAACACTGTCTTCATCCTTAGCCTTCAATAATTTTTAATAAAAAACAATCGGCAAACACTTAGCCCATCTCAAAAATGAAGCTAGAAGCAAAAAACAACAGCGTACGTTACTTATGAAGCGATTTTTTTGCGCTCTAAACGTGTCGGGTTATCCCCATTCAATTGCACCAGGTTCTGCTATACGGGCCATAAGACCTGCGGTGGCGTGAATTCAGAGCCAATGAATGTATTCTCTCACAGAAGACGTAGTACTTTTATACATACAAGCCATGCCCATACAAAAAATTGGTCAAACATAAAAAAAAACCACAAATGCTTTAGAAAGCTTTTTGCTGAAATAGAGCTGATAATGCAGGAAAATTAGGTTAAGAGATAATGATGAAGTATCCTCTAGGAACGATTCTGAGATTCTAGTAGTAAGGTTTCTAAAGCTGACATGATGTTGTTATGTTCACCCGTTGTTTTGTATGGACAGAGCACGTATGGACCAAAGTTGGGGGTTGGCCATGGCGTTTTTTTTTTTCTTCAGCTGTTAAGGAGTGCTGACGCGTGATCGAAAGCTCTCAGGAATGCGCAGTTAGAGAGCTTACAAGCAGTTGGTGTCCCCCGCTTGGCTGTTGGGTCTGTTTTACAGCAATCATTAAACCAGTATTAGGTGGAGTAAAAGGATGGGACGGCTGCAGTAGCTATGCCCCCGAGAAGGTATAGCAAGATTGTATTCATTCTCTATTTGCGCTGTTCGCCATCGCCTGTAAAAGACGGCCGCAAATTACACTACGTAAATGTTGATTTTAATAGCGGCAGGAAGCTAGGGAATGCGTGTGTCTCAATTGAAAAAAAAAAGTGTGAAAAAGAGGGGTGGCTTCTGTTGAAAACGAGTGTTCCATAAAACCCTTTATGTGGTTCATTGCGCCTGCGGCGTTGTTTATACGCTAACTTTGCCATAAGGTAGCTTCTACGTTGAACAGACAGGAAAAGGTCTCAACATCTGTTTAAGAAAGCATGCTAGCTCTTTGAAGCGCACGCCGTCTTCACATCTTGCCCTTTATTGCCTACTGTGTTGCTGTACACTCGAGCTCCGGTCAGACGGTCGTGGTGACTATAGGCACAAGAGCTATAGCATACTCGGGAAAACACCCAGGAATTCAAAATGATTAGCAAAGCTGTCCTTCTATTGCACTGTTTGATTAGGAAGTGGCTTTTTTGGAAAGTGTGCACTTGTGATCTTCTGCGCATCATACTATAGCTGTGCTTATCTCTGCGGGGATCTATCTATCTATCTATCTATCTATCTATCTATCTATCTATCTATCTATCTATCTATCTATCTATCTATCTATCTATCTATCTGGCCACCTACGTCTAGGTGCTCTTGTGATCGCCTCCTTAGCTTCATGTCGACCAAAATTGACGTGGGAGGGTAAGAGTAATTGGCGAATGTGACTGTCTCATCACGACATGGATAGCGTGAAATTCCTGTAGCGTTTGTCGTCAAACCCTTTCCTACAGCGTGTGACACATACTCTTACACCACAAGCCAAGGTATGTGGGTATGCGCCACAGCTGATTGGGAGTTTATATCTTTACCTAGGAACGGGGAGAACCGACATTTCTCTTTTATGTCATACTTGAAAAAACTATTTTAAATCTTTAAACCGATAATGCGGCGATATTCGTTTCATACTTGACTCGAGAATTCCTTATTAAAATATAGAGAAAAAAACTCGAGAAGTTAAGATTCACGCACCATGCGATAGAACGAAATGTGATAGACACCAAGAAAGGGAATGCGTAGTTGTGGATTGCAGGGCATTATACGGAGAGAAGATATTTACAAAACTTTAGATGCCAAATGTAATCAGAACGCTCGAGGTAGGCTAAATTGTAGATTATTTGGAGAGGTTTTCAGCCAGCAGTGAATACTTAAAGCATGAAAATTATGACGATGATGATGACAAAGATGACGGAGGCGAAGGTGGCACCCAATCAGCTTCGTCACTACTGTCTGTGCCACAGATTTTAGTCTCTTCCTTCTTTCCTTTTTTAGTAACTATTGGAGTTCACAGTCATCCCTGCTTCTCTCCCTTGAAGGCGCTCCAGCCATATAAATTACCCTTTTCAACAATCTAAGATTCTTACCCCGGTGAGTTTGTGACGTAGATTCAGAGTACTTTGAATTTTCACACCCTCAAGTCATCCTAGAGTTGAATATTTTCTCATTAAAACTTGGCCGGTATTGCAGGGCGCGTTGTGTTTTGTGTAAAGTGAAGCTTTTGTACGCAAAACATTCAAATTTTTTTCCAACTCTCATAATCACTTCCTACGAGTAAGAGAGAAGCCAGTGGTTGGTGCGAATTAATCTTGTCTTACTGAATTCTATGTGTGGGGATTGCAGCGCCAGAATTGACTTGACCAAGGACGAAAACGTGTGGTCCTGCCTCGTCGGAGGTGCGGCGTCTTTCCTCTACCGGCTGGGGTTCGACCAGATGGTTCTGCAGAGATACCTTGCATCTAGAAACCTCAGTGCTGCCCAGAGGTTTGTGCAAAGAAGCATCTGAAAGATCCTCATATACAGCTTCTTGAGCATATTCTGTACAAATGCGAAAATACCCAACAATCCACGTCCCCTAACGATAAATAAGCGCAATATTTTACTTAGTACCGGGAAACCAGGTAAGTTGCAAAGCCAATACAATAGCTGAAACAACCATTTGCATTTGTCTGAAAGGAGTGGATGCTAATATGTATTCAACTGAACGCAACAACATCCTAATAAAACAGTAGACCGTTTACGCGGGTGTATAACTATCTATACTGCGCGAGTCGCGCTGCTGGCAGTCTCCTGCGATAGCTTAGCTTTTAAACAAGAAAGGTGTTTCTAAGAAGAGTAAGTGAAAAAACTGTCCCCCCGTCACTTCTTCTTTCACGTAACAACATCAATTGCCTTAGCGAAATAAATCTATAGAAACTGGATTTCCTCGGCGTTGCTGGGGCGGAACCGAGGCCCCAACGCTGTTAAGGCGTGAGTCATAAGCACTGTTCTACCCAACCACGCTTGCAGAATGTGTATATATTTGACCTATATAAATGCTTCGTACCCGAAGTGCAAAACAAATCTGAATGAGGAACATTTTTTTTGTGAAGGTCTAGTTGAATTTTGTGGTAGGGAAGTGAAAACCTTCTCTAGAAAACATGTAATGTCGACGTGGGAAATTGTATGTATCAGAAAAATTACTACTTTGGGAACATGTGATGCCAAAGACGCGTTTACGTAGTTGCACAATGCACCTGCTGTGGGGCCGTTGCATACACTGGTGAGAGCTTGAAAAATGATACAGGCCACGCCAATGCCACCCGAAAACAAAGTTCCAGGACAGATTAAACCTACAATAACAGTCTACGCTTACGCACCAGTTGGACAGCTCTCAAAGATTATTCGCGACCATTTAGCTACTTTATTTGACTTCTGATGTTTTTCACGTATTTATTGAAGATAGTCAACGGAAGCAGAAGCAACACTAGCATGCAGTAGGGCGGGCACCCTCGCAGAGGATGTATGTAGATGTCTGTCTTTTTTCATGACATCAAACCATAACCACTAGACCACCATCGTCGATGCCCTTACAAAACTTCTTATTGAAAAAACAAAGAGAAGTTATTGAGCAATGGCAACAGATGGGATGGGAAATAAATGACGGTTCAATTAAAATACCGCTGAGGAAATTGTTGACTACTATTGAAAATTGGCCCATGACTTTCAATTGAAAGCCATCAATGAGCTCGATTAGATTTTTCATTGAGAGAAAATAAATGGCGATGGAAAATACGTTGTGGATCAATTAAAATATCACAAAGGCAACTGTTGACAAGCATTGAAAATTGGCCCACGACTTTCAATTGAAAGCCATCAATGGTTCATTAATGCGGAAAAAAAATTATTTTTGTGCACTCGAAAGCAGTTTCTCGCCAATAATGTGGTAGACATTATTACCACAAGTGATTAGAAAACCTTTAGTATCACAACCACCTATATCTGAGGACCACCCAATTATTGAAATTGAACTCGGGCCCTCATGCACGTGAAGCATATGTCATACCCACCGCGTGAAGGCGAGGCATTTTGCGGGTATATATCTACCAAGTGGCTTTTTGCAAACCGTTGGTAGAACTTTGGACTTTTTTTGTGCCATATGCATGTTTTTGCGCATACATTCGATCATCGCATTGTTTGTACGGCTTCATGAACTCGAGACAACAACGGTGAGCGCTTTCGGGTTCGACTTCGGTTCGTGGTGCGACACTCTACAAGAACGATTAACATGTGTTTGTGCGTCGTTTTAGTGCTTCTTCGTGAACCACGGGTGTTTCGCTCACCGAAATACCTGGATACCAGTGCGATGAGGCTGTGTTCGGCTGTCGAAACCTACTTATGTTTCTCGCAAGTGCGTGGCCTGTGAGCCATTTCACTGATTTGTGTCGGGAGGTACACGCGTGTCAGTGACAACAGCCCATTCTCAGCTGTTTGAAGGCAGTGCGCTTTCGCACGTGAACTTTGCATGGGTATTTTAGCGTGCCTACTCCAACATTTGTATTTCGTACACGCGAACTGCCGCGAGCTGCACACTGGGGCAGCAGCGCCTTTTTAGCATTTCGAAGATTACTTATTTCTGCAATTAGAATTTATGCGCATTCTTTCTATATATAGAGTGGTTTTTACTCATTTTCAGTCTTTAACTGATCTTATTTATGGGGAGTGGCTCTTCTTACCTTTATTCAGCATCACACCACTGCTCAAGTGAATGCCAAAACGCGCACCAAGCTGAAGTATGACGTACACAAATTAGCTGCGGACAGGTAGGTCTCCCTCCAAATAAATAATGCTTCTGCACATCTCTTTCGTGAACGTCCGCGTGCAGATGGGGTCATATATATTTCGTCCATGGTTTCTTTGATAGAAATGAGACAATAAAAATTTTATTGGGAAGTGATCAACAGAAACATTGTTTACAAAATCGTTCGTCGATGGTTATTTGATAGAAATGAGACAATAAAAATGTTCATTGGAAAATGTTCAACAGAAATATTGTTTACGAAATATTTCGTTCATGTTTTTTTTGATAGAAATGATATGATAAAATATTTATTGCTAAGTGGTCAACAGAAATATTGTTTACGAAATACTTCCTCAATGATATTTCAATAAAAAGAAGTTAGCGACATTTTTATTGCAAAATGCTCAACAGAAATATTGTCGACGAAGTATTGAAGGAAGTCAATGAGTATTTTGGAACCATTGATGATCAATTGAGTCAATCATTCAATCTCAGTTCGACGATTGAAAATCAACAGTCATTTTTATAAGGGTATTGACATTAAACAACGGTACTACAGAAAAACTAAAGTGCTTATATGGAGCATGTTTTGATGACACGGAAGTAACGCTGCTTGAGAGAAAGCTGAATATACATCGCGTTCCGTTCCCCTTCCTGGTGATTCTCGTGTCACCTTGCAGAACTGCCATAGTCGGAGTATGGTTTTCCGCTCTGTACTACCTGGTTCTGATGGCAGGAGCTGCAGCCCTAATCTATAGGTTTCGAGACTGTGATCCGCTGCTGTCGAAATCCATATCAACGGTAGACCAGGTAAATCAAAGCGCATTCCGCACACAGCCACGTGTCAATCAGAGCCTTGCACAATTCATCTCGACTATTTCCTGCAGATTCTCCCTTATTACGTGAAAAATGAGCTGGCACCTGTGTTGGGATTTTCTGGTATATTTCTGGCCGGAGTAGTGAGCTCCTCTACAAGGTGAGTCATGACACTATACGCATGCAATGTCCGACCCCTCAAAACATGCGATATGTCGCAAACTTTGCACGCAGTGTTTTGTGACGTTGGTTCTCGAAGAACTAGATACAGAAACCAGCATAATGCAATAGTTTGTTTTGCTCTATGTTATGCTTTTTTTAGTATCCGCCATATGCGACAATTGCACGCTGTTGATGATGTACACGCACACCAGAATTGTATTCTGCCCACTGAAGAATATTAAGAATTAAAGAACAGGTTTGGTTATGAAAACCACCATGTGGAAGTTAGAGACGCCGTAGGGGTGGGCTTCGGAAATTTGGAGCATCTGGGGTTTTTTAAATGCATCTAGGTCTAAGCACATGGGCATCAAGCATTATCGCGTCCATCGATTGATAAATATGTGGGGTTCAAGGTCCCAAAGTATCCATCTAAAATGTGGCCACCATGGACGGGACTCTATCTCACAACCTGCGGATCAACAGCCAAATGCCTTAGCCACTAGACCACCGGGGCCGGCTAAGCTTATATTTGGCTCTCGCATGTTCCGCTCTAATGAACAGACATAGGACGCGCAATGTTCAGCATTATCTCAGCGTGGTACGGTTGGATCCCGTGGCTGAATCTATACTTGGCACACTTCTGTTACGAACCACGTAAGCGTTTTTTTTTTTTTTTTTGGGGGGGGGGGTGTATAGTCCTTGTAAACATCATCAAAGCAAGAAAACAAAATTTTCTTCAACAGTTCTCAAGCGCTTACGCCAATAAATTCTCGGCTGGTATCCCCATAAGCGCATTGTGCTTGCATTTGTGGTAAAAGAAAGTTCAAACCAAATATTATGCTGGGCATACCATATAGAGCAAGATTCTCAAACGCGTGGCCCACGGCTTTCCACTGAATAATTTTTTTTTTTGACATTGCTCACCGAGGCCTGTAATAGAACCCGCGATCAACGTGCATTGCAGCACATCATAGCTTTGGCGAAGCCCCCTCGGCTTGCCGCAGAAATTTGAGCACCAATAGTGCAAAAATTCGTCACTGTGCGGACTTGATACTCAATACTCAAAAATGAATAGTCACCGCTTTTCAATCGATCTGGCACCTCGTTTTGTTTCAGCGCTGTTTCATCCATCATCAACTCGCAAGCGGCCGTCTTGTACGTCGACGTTGCTTCCCAGTACTTCCCAATAAAGGAAGCGTGGGCTTCCAGGGCTACAAAAGGACTTGGTAATCTTGGAATTTACCACAAACCTTACACCACATATTAGGCGCAGTGCAAGGTCACTTTATAGTTTCACAATACACTTAATCGCTATATCCTGTCTTAGAAAATTTACCTCTCATTATGACATGTCCGCGATAACCTACACCTTTATTGCGGTTGTCTACCCCTTCCATTAGGCCACGTTATACCAGAGAGGCCTTGCAACACTCTCCCAAGTAGCGAAATAACGGTTCGATCAAAAAACAGCTTATTTCCTCATGAATAAACTCCCGCCAGTACATTTAGAATCCACCAAGTGCTAGCGTCGTACGAGTGAGGGTGCTGAAAGCTACGCTTGGCGGGGGGGGGGGGCGTAACAAGGGGTGAGAGTGTGTGTCCTTTCATCAGCCGTGTCATGGTCCAAGACACTTTCTTTTTAATGTTTTCCTCGAGCGCGACGCTTGCTTTGAGCGTAATCGCGAATGCGAGTGTGGGCACCCACGTGGTAACATGCAGCGGCTCCACGGTAGCTATGCGGCTTGTGGTGCTCAAATCAGCTAACAACCATGAACTGTGGGCATGTGGCGCAGTAATTTTGGTGTATGAAATAAATTGTAAAGAGAAGAAGGAGCGATTTGTAGCTGAATTTTAGAATTAATTGTAAGTTCCAGGCCACCAGTTGCGCTATATTGGCTTCACGTGTTCCACCAGTTGGCTTCACGTGTTCTCAGGAGCCTCGGACTTCTGATTGGCAGTGTTTCCTACCATGCTGAACAAGTGTTGCAGGGCCCCTTTAATAATTAGAATAGCATCCTAATGCGTAGCTTTTTCCCTGCACAAACGAAAGCACACAGTTCACTTCTTTATTTATTTCAGCTCACCTACGTCATTTCTACTTATATACTAAATTTATACATTTAGACCCTCTCCCAAATTGCACAACCTACTTTGTGCACGAAGAAAAAGAAAGAAAGAAACAAAGAAAGAAATACGCAATGCTTACAGGAAATCGCGAGACAAGTACCCACATACGCAGTTACTGTGCGTTCGTGACTGGCTTTTTCTTACAAATGCTCATTTTCAGCCTTTGCATCAGGTATAGTTATGACTGCTTACAGCCTGGCGGTTCCTTTCATTGGCTCTACGATGAGAGTAAGTACACGATATGAAAATGTGCAATATTAGAAATGAAGATGACAGTCTCCGTGTGTTAACACTGCTGACAAAAAATGTATTGTTCAAGCAGATTTGGGTTAAATGCACCATATTTGTCACAGGCCAATGACTACTGTTTCATATTAGGGAACTGACTTAGCTTCTGTAATACGGAGAAAGCGACAAAGGTACGGGTTTGTCAATCTCAAGAGGCTAAAGTATCGCGAGAAGCTGAGGTTATTGGCCGCTGTTAACACAGATGCATTACGCGTTTCTGTTTTCTTGGGCACCGAACGCGACAGTACGTATTACATGAGTATAATAGAGTAGGGTCCTGGCTGCATGGTTTATTAAAAACACTTCAATATTGACGACAGGCGATGCATGTCTAGAAATTCAGTTCAGATTATGCAGAGTGGAGTTTTGGCGTCTCGGCGGCTGCCATGTGCACCTCGTCAAGTGAGCGTATTGTAGTTCACTGGCTTATTAGGACTACTTTCAGCAGACTTAACAATTAAATTAGCCCGATTATAGAAATATCGTTGTCACTAAGCAACACAAATATTATGCTATTCCTTGCACCATACTGTCCCACAAAATTAAGATAAAACAATTAGCAGCAGAAATTAAACGCTCACGTGCTTCGCCTTTCGGAACCAACCTTTTCTTATAGTTCGGTGTCTGTCGAGTGCGTTCGCTACATCTTTTCTGTCGCCTTGTTATGTGCTAAATGAACAAAATACTGGCCTGGTGCTCGAGAAATTGATGTGACGCATAAAATGTTTGTGAAAGAACATACTCGCCAACCACGATGGCGGTGAGCAGAAGCTGTTTGTCTCCAATCAGCATACGGCCACGTCACGACCCCGTGACAATATTTAGAAAAAAGAAAGAAAACAAAGCGCACAACATAGTTACTTACTGATAGCTAAAAAATGTTCAAAGACACTTCGCTTTTTATCTAAGAGAAAACGAAGCAGAAAAAGAAGCTATAGAACACGAAGGGCGAGGAAGAAGGACGGAGACAGTCAGATAAAGTGAATCGCTTGAACAAACTAGCATACAATTTCACAGGACAAAGATTTTTTAAAAACCACAAACTATATACGGCCTCCTTCTTGCGTGCACTTTCCACTTCATTTTGTAAAGAAAACGTGAACTGTCAAGTACACGCGGTAGTTATTCGCGCATACTTCGAGTTACGCAAATAACTGAATTATCTTCTAAAACAACTCTGCAGTGACCAAATGTTGTTTACCCTGAAACCTTTTAACTAGTTTGACATATAAAGTGGCAGTGAAATATTCACATATAGCTAAACTAATTGCGCATGGTTAACAACGCTTATGGTTGCAATTACTGTTGTCAGTACTTTTGAAGCAGGAAGTTCCCCGTCGATACTCCGGCTTCTCAATAGCCAGCAATGCGTTCTTGCTGATTTTGCGCAAAGGTTGCAGCACTTCATTATAGGTGCGTGGGGTATGGCGGATGAGTTGCTTGTACTTTCATTTCAAACTCCTAAATAGCAAAATTTGTTGGCAGATTTTCCTGCTGATCAACAGTGCCGTGACAGGCCCCTTCGTCGGCCTCCTCGTGCTCGCAATCCTCTTCCCTTTCGCCAACTCCAAGGTGAGCATAAAAACTGTTTGGCATGTCATGACTTCCCAGCGGCCGAAACTTTACGACATTGGCAGGATAACGGAAGGGCACACACACGCATGTTAATTGCACACTCCAGAACAGTAAGAAAAATATTGCTTTTGGCAACGCGCGGCCAATAACTGACCAGGTGAATTAGAATTAAAAAACGCACGTGCTTTCTTCACCTCTAATCACCTCAAACCACCCGGCATTTAAACAGGAAAACAAGTGCGGACACGTGCATTTCATTGCCGTTCATTATATCAATTGTCACCCGTGAAGAAAATGCGAAGCCTACCAAACTAGTGACTGTAAATATGAATAAGTACGCAACAGTGTTCATTGTGTATACCTTACACGTGCTCAGGATGCGCGAGAAAAAGAGAATGCGCGGCTAATGGGCAGATCCTAAACCCGTCTATCTCGCCTCTGCCCAATGTTCTTATGTCGAGATGTACACTTGACTATACTCGTATATTCGCTCTTTTCTCCTGATGCACTGTCTGAAGCAAATTCAAGAGAAAGGGTAAGTTCGACTCGACATTTTCTTGCTAACTCAGAGTACTGAGCACGTAACCAGGTACATCTGTTTAGTGGCATATTATGTGCTTCCACCGCAAGTTTTATAGGCATTGTGCACAGCTTCCTCAAGAGCAGCAAAGGGTTTGTTTCTATTTCAACATTTTATGCTTAAATGCGTTTTGTTCCCACTGTGGCGTCACTGTTTGTCATGATACAGAGTGAGCGTGTTTTGGTTTCCGGCACAGACTTTCAAGATCACGTGTATGAACTTACATCGCTGGTCCACGTTCACTCTCCTCTGTAGGGAGCAGGAGCGGCGGCATGTCTTACCATTGCCTTCCAGATATGGCACATGATCGGTAGACTGCGAAGCGGTATCCTTCCTGATCGCATGCCGGTAACAATGGACTATTGCGCCGACAATACGACGACCGAATTCAATACGACACAGTATCTGTCAAACACGACGAACTTCGCACGGTATGTGCTCATTCATTCATTCTGGGGCCGCCGCGCTAAATTATAATATTTTATGTTTGCACCGACGGTGACATACCTCTTGTTTGCGTTGTTTCATCTAAAGCTTACATGTCTACCACGAAGTCATAGTTTTTTTTTTCGCAACACAGCTGCGGGTGTTGTCTGCTTAGTCATCAGCCTTCAGTACGTAGCCGTTTGACATTATTGTACGTTTTTAATGAGACAGCATCCCTTGGCTAATTTGATCCCAATGTTACGAAAAATCTATAGCCAAAAATCAGCTCACAATTTACGTCATTCTGAGGCTGTTTATGCGATTGTTCGCGAAACTAAGCATTGCAAACCAAAACGCTGAAAAAACTATCGTTACGAAACAAACGTTGGTGGACGATTGACTAAGTGGCTCTCGAAAGTGACCATCAGATCCAGCAACTGCGGCGCGAGCATTGTGAGCTGCAGTTAATTAACGCCAGTGCGAGAGAGGGGCACATTATAGCCTGCTCACGCCACAAGAAACAGATGATGAACGCGCAAGGCACAAGAAATAAGGGGATAGATACCACACAGTCCACGTGATGAAAAAGACCACCTGCGAACGCAGCAACGTTCCGGCGCAACGCTAAACTGAGTGACTCAGTTAGCGACAAACAATGCTCTCGCATTTTCCCATCACAGCAATTGCTTGGGCACCCTTGTGTATTTCTTAATTAGGCTGGTTTTAGAAAAGATCTCCTACGTGGTAAAATACATCGCGACGCTAGAAGCATTCATACAAGAAAAGGAATAAATGGATTACGGGCAGCGTCCCACGCATCACCTGCATCGTATACTCATTGCGGGAACTCGTATGTAGGCCACAGCGTGTACTACATATATCTCTACTATAACTGCTGGCGCTGGTGAATCGGTGGACGCCGCACCGAAGCGTCGGACGATGCATGCTGTGAGCGACGCACGCCGTGCACACAAGCGTGCATTGGAACCAGTGCCTCGTTGCCTAGAAGATAAGCTACCTGGCGCACGATGGCGGCTGATACTGGGATGCATAAATGTCGTTCCTGCGGCGTTGGCGTTTTCTGCGTGCTATGACAGGAGTGGGCGACTTTCACATGCTTCCTGTGGGTCTTTCTGCGATGCCAAAAGTTACATGACCATGCAAAATGCCGCGCCAGTGACACAAACACCCTGACGTTCTGATAGTATATTTCATTAGGAAGCGTGCACTCACGTCTCACGTACGACTTAAACAACTAGAATGTTCAACTATGAATCAGTTTCAGATATTATAGCTCCCACGTTCATTCAAGAAACGCCTGCAGTTCCTGGCACTGGTAATACTTTTTTAAATGTGACATTTTTTCGCGTACTGGAGGTACTTTGAGTATCTATCTATCTATCTATCTATCTATCTATCTATCTATCTATCTATCTATCTATCTATCTGTTTATCTATTTATCTATCTATCTATCTATCTATCTATATATCTAGCCCCCTACGTCTGGGTGCTCTCGTGATCACCCCATAAACTTGGAGTAAACTAAAAATAGCATGGAAGGCTAAGATAGTTTAAAGAATATGACTCGCTTGTCATGACACGAATATTGTCACAATCCTGTTTTGTAGGTCGTCAAATACTTGCCGCCAGATGTGTGGCACATACCCGTTGGTGGGTATGTTCCGCCCGAAGGTGTGTGCTGTCCAAAAGGCCTGAAAAGAGTGAAGAGGCATGGCCTCCCAATTTCAACAGATTCCGACATGGGAGCAGGCAGCAGCGAGCCGAGGGCCCCAGTGGATTCTTCCTGGCTAGTCCCTCAGGACCTTATTGAAATTCTTTATCTTTCTGTCTGTCGGTCTCTCTGTCTTTCTGTATCTCTGTCTGTCTTTTATCAGCAGCATTGACGCAACGAATGCTAAGAATAAATGCCAGAGTCTCAGAAGGAATCAAACTCCTGCATTTCGCGTGGCAAATAAGTGTTCTACCAAAGAGCTACGCCAGGTTTCGGAACTTCTTTTCAAATAAACTCTAAAGTTCGTGTAGTGTCAACTATTCTGCAGTGCTGCACTTGACTACATGCAATGCTATGGTCACTTACACACACACACACACACACACACACACACATATATATATATATATATATATATATATATATATATATATATATATATATATATATATATATACTGCGTAAAGTCTTAAGTTTTATGTTTTACAGATATGGACAAAGCGTCTCGCCTACGCAGATGCTATATCAGAGCTGGGCTTTCCCACGTTAATAATCTTTCAGTGCTGTTCTAACTCAAATATTTATACCTCAGCCTGCATAACAAGATAAAATAGTTTCAGACGCCTAAATTTCCCACAACACTTCTGAAAAAACCTGTTAAAAGTACCACCTGATACTACAATAGTTCCTTTGCACCGACAATGCGTTTAGATTATCGTTCTTTCCGGGCTGTTTGGGAATGGAGCGCTGTATAGGAGATGGTGGTCACTGTTAACAAATTTGATAAATTTGCTGGCCAAGCACCGCTATCAGTACCACGTTAACGACACTATCATTGTTGCATTTATTATTGTCCATCTTAGCTCTATATTAAATATTTGTGATGTAACATGGAAGAGTTGTCAATGTTATGCGATGGGCTTGCTTTTTTTTTAATTTTATTTGGTGGGGGTGCTTACATTTTTCTGCAACACTTTATAAGTAACTGAGGCAAAGTGTACTTGCGTTACTTTTCGCGCTTCTTAATATCATAGGTCGATGATGATTATCATATCTTATTGTTGCTTTTTGTGACCCTATGTAAATATTGTATAACTTTGTGCGTGTGTATGACGATTCTTGCACTTTTTAATCCCACTTCGGTAAACGTCCCTTACGGGATTGACAGTATTACTAAATAAATTGATAAATGAATAAAAAACAATAAAGTATTACATACACCCCTCAATATCGTTGCATATTTCTGTAACTTCGCTGAATATGCACTTTCAGAGGGAAGGGAGTAGCAGTTAATATTATTCTACAAAAGAGTCTTCAATATAAAAGAATAATTTTATATCTCTAGCACATATTTCAATTGCATTTACTGATTAAGATTGCTTTTCATATTGCAAACTTAATCGAGGCTAGTGCGCTGATATTCATTCATGGTGTTTTAACTGTCAGAACTACGACAGATCATTAGGCACGTTGTTCAGGGGGAATTGCATTACATGGGCTTCTTTAACTCTTTCATACACAGAACTCTATTTTTAATGGGACACAGATTTATTTTAAAAATGGGGAAATCTATTGCAGAGAATAGTTTTCTCGCAAAAAAACAAAATAATTGGAAATTTTAGTTATAAGTATATGAGCTTGTCCCCCTATGTTGACCACCATGCAGTAAGGGTCTATACTGGCCACCTTCGGTGAAAGTACAGCTCTTTATTTCCATAGCCGTAGCCTTAGCTACTCATACAACATACTCTCTTCCACTATCAGCGTAGTAGGAACGGCATATACTTATATACTTATAAAAATATCTTGGACTCGCCGTTTAGCACGCCTTGAGGACAACGCCAGCCACAAGAAATGAAACGTAACATGTCGCATTGAAGCCTAAATGAAGTAGCGTCACTGTTAGATGGCCAAATGCTTTAAAATATGCGCCGTTAAAATCCGACGCGTGGGGCTCAAGTGTTTCAAGAAAGAAAATAAGAAAAGGTGGTTACCTGGGGTGACCACCATGCTAGAAAGAGTGAACGTCCACATAAATCTATACGTACGCGCAGCCATTTCACACCTCATTTAAGCGTGGCCACGATAGCCAGGGATTAAATCCACGCTGTCGAGCTCAGAAGCTCTGTAAAGGAACCCCTGCCAGTCTGCACGTCGTTGTAGAGCAGGCTATACTTACACTAGAAATTCAGACAGCGTTAAAGACCAGTCAAATAAGTACACGGAAAGCAGCGCTGACTCACTTTATGCATGGGTGATCTACGACAACGGTGCAATATACGAGTGCGTCCTCTGTAACTGCGCTGTTTTAGGCATGTCGTACCAACTCGCCCAAGCGTTCACTTTAACTATACTCATAGTCCTCGTAATAAAAATGCAGCACAGTAAAACACTGACGATATCGAAGCAAGTCAAGCAACGCTAGTTCCCACCACTTTGAATACTGACAGCCGTTGCATTCATTTCTCCTGCAATTTCAGGGTGGACGCATCACCCAGACACCTCGCTTTTCCTTTATGCTTATTTCTTGTTTCTTGGTCTACTTGTCTTTCACAGCCGTATTTACAAAAGCCTCTTGCACCAGGGTTGCTCATAACAGCCATTTACAATGAATCCTGGTGACGCATGTAGCGTTAACGATGGCGGCCACACATCGATCACCGAAAAGCTTTGCGGTTAACTATCGTACGCCGTAATCGCAAAGAGGTTCCTGCAATAAATTCTTTTTTGCAAAAGCACTCACTACTACCAACCACACTTTTGTACCAAGCAATGCCTACCAGCTTTGTTACCTGTTGTTCTTATAGTTGAACGCATTCAGTGGCGCTTAGGTTTACACGTGTCGCATGTCTGTGCACGCAGGTCGGAAGACGACTTCATGCTCTATCGTCTATCATCGTTTTGGAGCAGTTTCTTCAGCGTGATTGCCACCATTTCTGTAGGAGTTGTTATCAGCCTTCTCACAGGTAATAGCTTTTTCGTGACCGTCTTCAGACACGATCTTCATCAGTGCAAATGTTTTCACTAAGGCCTCATGCATGTCCGTAAAGTGATAATTTCAGCTATTTGGTTCATGTTGAATTCAAGCATGCATGTCCGTAAAGTGATAATTTCAGCTATTTGGTTCATGTTGAATTCAAGCATGCGCTGATTTGTAAAATAGCTTAAACGGAATGCGGTCCTTCCAGCCCATGTCCGTCTTAGTTCTTTTATCTGATACCTGCAATCAGGTCATATTCAGTTTCAGATATATATGCAGCTTGCATTTCTTGTGTCAAATTCAGATAGCTCCTCTGGCAAAGCATCTTGGAACCGCACAAACAGCACGTGTTTCATATATGTTTCCGCCACTTTGAGCACTTATTTATTTGTCACAGTGCAGAGTGTATATGGGCAAATAGTGATGTCAGAAGTTGCCGAAATGAACCAGCCGAGGGGGAAAGAGCTTTTATGAACTAAAAGCTTTGGCAGTTGGTTCAAAATTCATCACAGGGCACAATCTATCTCTATGTTACAAACAAAACATGATCTGCGAGAGCGGGTGGCCAATGAAAAGCCGTTATTACGAACGAAATGCCTCTCGTATTGCGGTCTGGACCCTGAGTTGCGTGCAGAATAGTTCAGATGCCGTGCGCGTGTTCGACGTCGCCCCGAACTGCTCCATGAAATACAAAAGGAGTAGTCATTAAGCGCCGATGGCCAGGAAGTCTCCAGTGAAGAAAACTTGTCCAGAGTGCAGCAAAATATAAACACGTCCTTGCTGACACTTGTGTCACGAATATTCTAGGGCAGTCAGCTTGCTGCACCTACTGGTTATTCTCGAAGAATCTGCTAACCAGAAACATTTGTTTGTGCGTTTCTTGCTTCTTTATAAACACCGCAAAATAGTTTTATTTTTCGTGAAGGGAACGTTGATTCGGGCATCAGGTACCGGCTCGTGTAAGCAAGTGAGCAAAAAAAAAAAGACCTTTGCGTATTCGGACAACAAGAATACGCACGTGGCTGAATCAAAGTTCTGTAAGAAAAATAAGTCGGCTGAATTTTATTCCACTTCGTTTATCTGTTTTCTCAGACCCAGAGACGTTGAAAAAAGAGAAATCCGAGTTGCCTTAAAGAGTCGAACGTAACAGCGATATCCACACGCACGCATGCTCTCTCTCTCCCTCTCTCACATACACACAATACACGCACATATCACTTTCCCAATAGCTTGCCTGCCTTCGCTTCCCGTTGGAGACCTAAACTGTGCCGCCAGGAAAACCAAAGTGCAAAGGCCCTCCAGCTCTTATCTCAACTTACATCTACCTCAAATTTTCGCTCCTGGCCAAAGCTACAATTTCGCAGAAAAACCAAACGCGCCACCAACCAACCAAAAAATTCGAGCGGAACGAGCTCTTCAACGCTATCACGTTAAAAAGGAGCACTGAGTACACAATACACTGAAGAAAATGGTTCATGTAAAACATCTGCTCTATTAATATTAATTAGTGAACGAAACTTCAGGCTAGATTATTTGCGGCGAAGGCGACTTTCGCTTTGAACGTGGACTGCAGCTATGTAGCATTTTCTTTCCACTAGGAGGAGGAATAAACTTTATTATGAAAAACAAGCAGGTTTAGGTGACCGGGCCTAAGCCTCCCGTGAGGGGACGTGAAGGGCTTGCCTCGACGCCGCCTCACGGGCGTGCTGAATCACCCAGGTTTGGTCGTAAAGAGCAGGGATCCGCAGAGCCTCATGGTGCTTCGACGAAAGGGTTGTAGCCGTTAGTGTGTCTGTACTGGGCCAGGCACTCCCACAGCATGTGCGGAAGCGTAGCCGGGTTAGTCTAATCTTCCTTTTTTTTTCGCGCTTCACCAGTAATATTTGGAGAGGCTGTTTTGATGTGTTGCGAACGAGATTATGCAGCAGTTATCTACGTCAGATAAGAGAAGAGAAGCATGTAGACTTGAAGTGAAGAGACTATACTACATGTTGCGTGGTTGAAATTCACGTTTTGTTAGAGAGAGAGATTCAACTCCTGATAGTGGGAAGAGCTAGAACAAAGGCACAAACGGACGTGACTGTTAAAAATGTCAGATATATAAAAGAGCGTTCTTCGGCTGGCGCGGGTTCCTAGTCTCCGTCTTCGTTCACTGGCACAAAACTGGTTTACTGTTCACGGGCACAGAACACCAGGTGACAATATTCTTCCTCACAACGAGGCATCAGCCCGATGCTCAAACAAAAAGCGTACCCCAAAGTTGGTCAAAATAGGAAACATACGAAACACTAAACAAACTGGCACACGAGATAAAATGCTTTCTGGTATGGTAGTCAGAAATAAACGGCATTCACTGTTCCCACGTACAACTCACTGGCACACCAAAAAAAAAAAAAATTCGCGTCACTGCATGATTTGCATTCACTGGCACAATACAACCATGGTATTCCCGCATACCCACGTAAAGTATGGCTTTAAGTGGAAGACGTGTGCAATTCCTATCGTTGTAACCGGCGCTGAGACGATGGCGAGCCTCCATTTGGAACCACTTCCCAGTTCACCTCGCTCACACTCCTGAGCACTTTGTAAAGTGCAGAGTACTTCCTCAAGAAGTTCTCGCTGAGACCTCACCGCCTAATGAGTGTCCAAATTGAAACTTGGTAACCAGATTCATCGGTAACTTCTCTATAGTGGACGTCATACCAGAGTGCAACTGGACACTGTTGCACTTTGATCTACACATGGGTGAGATGACGCGCTTCCTCTGTTTGCTAAATGTACTCAATAATGTCGAAGGCTAATTAGTTGAGCTGGTCCATGTACTTATAAGTAATGATTGCATCTAGTATAATTCAGACATCTCGACCATAAACGAGCCGTAATGGTGTGAAATGCAGTTTCCTGCGTTGAAGTGTTCTACGCAAATAACACGTACGGAAAGATTTTGTTCAATTTTTTTTTTGCTGCACATCCACGTACGTAAAAATCATGTTGGCTAACGTTTTGTTTAGCCTTTTCTTCAAACCGTTGCTCTGAAGATGGTATGCAGTGCTCTTTCGGTTGCTTGTGTAACTGAACCTGATAATGACATTCAGAGCTTCGCCGTGAATGATGTCCCTCGGTCAGTGATGACGCATGATGGAGTGCCATGCCAAAGCACAATTTGATTCTTAAAAAAGGAGAAACTACGGATGCGCTCCCTCGTGTCAATGCCTTAGTCTTAGCGTAATGCGCCCAAAAATTGGTTGCGACAATAATTCATTAGTTTCTAGAGAAAGGCAAAGGAAGCGGCCCAGGAGGTCAATTTCTATTTGATGAAATGGTGTACGTGGTGGATCGATGGGTTGTAGATGACCAGCAGGCTTAAAAGGTGGCGTCTTGCGGCGCTGCCATTCACGGCATTTAGTCACGTAGCGTTTTACGCAGGCCGACATTTTAGATTGACAAAGTATTTGTGGCACAAGTGAGACAAACGAAGAAAAATGGAAGAGACAGCATAAGGTAACTAGTTGCTTGACTGGTGCCCTATCCTGTCCCCTCCTTTTCTTTCTTTGCTTGTCTCAGTTGCGCGATAAATACTTTATTAAGCTATGAATTTCCAACTCACCCAAGAAACAGCACTCTTAAAACATTTTATGCCAGTATTAGAGTTGTCGCGCCCGATTCAGAGTTATTGAGCAGCTCAGATAGCTGGATGTGGGCTCGTCATGGCAAGCTAGTAGCACGTCATCACAGAGGGCTTCAGGCATGACCAGAAGATGAGAGCTGTCACCAGCACCAGCGTTTATTTTGTACAAATTGCCATCTCGTAGGCAAAATGACGGCAACGTTCGTGACATCGGACGAAAAATGAGCGTGGTGTCACCTTCTATGCGGTTCATAATCAGTCTTATATCGGTGTCATTTCGTTGTTGAGAGATCAGATTCGGCCCGCTGAGAGTCATCACGAAAGCGCCGTGCTCTTCTGCTGCTTTATTGTCGGCTGTACTATCTGATGTAGGTGCTCGTGATAGCGTGTCGGCATCTTCATGCCTTTTTCCTGACTTGTACACGATTGTGACAACAAATTCATTAAGGCGCACACTCAACGGTTGCTATAGTCCCCCTGAGGAGCTTTGTAGATCGGCCTACCAGCACAAAGCATGATGATCAGTGATCACTTTGAATGGTGTTTCGTATATATATGGCCTAAACTTTGTGATAGTCCAAATGACCGCAAGATATTCTTTCTGTGATGTGAAATGGAGTCAGCGTGAGGCAGAGTGCGGCTTGCATAGGCTATTATCCATTCAATTACTTCGTCTTTCCACCAAGATAGCTCCAAGACCTATATTGCTGGCATTAGTGCGCACTTCTGTGTCAGCATCTTCATCGAAACGGTCGAGCATGGGAGGAGAATATAGCCGGTGTTGTAGTTCAGCAAAGACAGTCTGCTGCTCACCTGCCCAGAGAAATGCTGTGTCGTCGGGCGTGAGACGTGATAGCAGCTGCACCATCTTGGAGAAATTTTTGATGAATCACCGGTAATACGTGCACAGACCCAGAAATCATCGAAGACTTTTCTTGTCAGTTGTAGCTGGAAAAGCGGCGATGGCAGTTGTCTTGTCGTCATCACGCTGAACACCAGCGGCACTTATCACGTGACCGAAAAACTTTGTTCTTCGTAGCTGAAATGATATTTCTCAGGCTTGAGTGTGGCATCGGCTGATTGAATGGCTTCAAGTACATTCCGAAGGCAATAAAGATGCTTGTCACACGATACCAAAAAAAAAAAAAACAACGACGTCGTTGAGGTAGACAAGACAGCTTTTCCACTAGAGGTCAGCGAGGACGGTGTTCATCATTCGTTGGAATGTGGCTGGAGCGGGAAAAAAAGGCCGAAAGGGAGCACTGTGAATACTCAAAGGCCATTCGGAGTTACAAAAGCCGTTTTTTCTCGGTTCCGTTCATCGACATCTATTTGCTAATAGCCACTATTCAAGCCGATGGAGGAAAAATACTTCGCGCACCGCAGCCTGCCTAGAAAATCGTCGACTCTAGGCAACGGGTACACACCTCTGTGACGTTGTTCAACTTCCTGTAGTCGACAGAAAAGTGAGACACGCCATCTTTTTTTTTTTGCAGGAGTGACAGGTGACGATCTGGGGCTGCTTGAAGGCTCTATGACGGCATCCTGAAGCCTTTCTTTAACCTGCGTTTGAATCGCATGTCGTTAGGTGGGGGAAACTCTATAAGGCTACTGCCGTATGTGGTGTGCGTAGGTTATAATATGGTGTTTTATAATCAATGTTTGACGTATATTCGAGGAACGTGCAAAACAAATGTGGACTTTTAGCAACAGCTCGCTCAGACGTTGCTTGTTTTCTCCAGAAAGCGTTGAATTGATGTCGACACTGCGGAGAGGTGCTTCAGCAGTGCCGATGGCCTCGAAAGCAAAACACTAGGTGACACTGGTGGTTAGATCGGCGTAGCCGATGACAGTTTCAGGGAAAAGGGCGCTGCTGCTCCTAGCTGAAGTTTGTGGCAAGACCGTCGCAATGATTATAACGAATGTCAACAAAGCTTCGCACTAGGCCAACACCGTGGGGCATCAGGAAGGAGTGACTGCTTTCCATGACCGCTTCACTGTCACACGCCACCAGAACCACGGCAATTGTACGGGGTGGTAACGTGACATCGCCGCCGACGAAGTGAAGAGACACTCGGGGGTGACTGAGGTCCGCATGAGCTGCTGCAGCGTTTGCGGTAGAAAACGTGACGAGACGTCGTCGAATGTCAATTATAGCACCACGCATCCTGAAAAAATCTATGCCAATATTCAGGTGTCGAGAGCACTGACAGAGAACGCTCAAACTGGCGACAAACGTTCAACCATGAAATTGCAATCTTGTCGTGCTCATACCATGTAGCATAAGGTGTCATTTCTTTCGTCAGAAGGGCAGTCAGTTTTTGGCTAATTATAAAATAGTTCGTACCAGTTTCCACTAAAGCACTGACTTTACGAACATCTAGCCGTAGAGGAATTTGTAAGAAAACTCTTTCTCAATCAGTCGGTGATGTCGTTGTTGATATATTGTCGGTATTGTCAGTCCACATTGATAGAGGGCCTTGAGAATGACAAGTCTGAGCAGCTTTGTCCCCGAAGGTCGGTGTGGCTAGTATTCCCGTTGGTGGTTAGGCTACCGGCCCTGCACAACGCCCACACTGGTGCAATGATTAGGTGAGAACCACCACGGTGATGGGAAACCTAATTGGTGCCTAAATGTGGCTCCGCGCTGCTGGGCAACGTAGTTCGCAATTTCCGGAAGCCGATGGCCAAATCGTGGAGGTGGAGAGTTTGTCTGATTTCGCGAACTCCCAGCTTTCGGTAAGTGCACTGTCTGTAGATGTTCCCAGCTTCGCCACAGTGAAAACAAAGTGGATGTCGATCATTGGCACACCACACGTCTGAGTTTTGAGGAGTCGGTCGGTGGTCGCTGTAGAACAGGCCCTCTTGCATGGCCTGAGGCATGGCCGGGGCCGCGGTGTGAAGCGGAGCCAAAGCTGGTGCTGACTGGCACAGAGTTTGAGCGTACGACATATGAGAGAAGTTATTTAGCGGCTGTGGTTCTGTTGCAAGGATGGTTCTCGCAGTGCCTCCTGAACTTCGTCTCGGACGACGCCGGGCAAAGAACTGACTGTATTTACTGGGGATACTGATATCTTCCGCAGTTCTTCGGGAATTACTGAGCGCATGAGCTCTCGGAAGCAGTCGATGTAGCCCCCAAAATATCCCATGTAATTCGTAGCGAAAGCAAACTTGACTGGTCGTTCGTATGTCTGGGTTCATGTCCGAAATAGGCTTTCGATTAGGGTCGATTCAGGAAGAAATTCTGACGTAGCCTTGGGCGCACTTCACACGAGACCACCGAACAACTGTTCTTTTGCTCCACGCATTAGGTATCGCACCTTTTTCTCTTACGGCACGTTGGGATTGTCTCATCAAAAAACGCACGTTATGTCCTCAACATACATTGCGACATATCTGAATTGAACCCATGAAGTGAGCACACCTGCACGGTTTTCGTAGCAAACACGTGCACCATCGTTCAGACTGAAAAAAAACATGTCTGAGTTTGCCTGAGTTTGTCTAAGTCACCCCACATGTTATGAGCGGCAACAATATCGTAGTGGACTAGTCAACATCTTCGTGCGCAGCCCTGTCTAAGGGATTCGGTGTTCGCGGTTTGAGCAGCGTATAAGTGATTGGCGTTGTGCCTTCCATACCGGCGGGGTAGGAGCTGCTTGGGATGGCGCTACCTGGGATGGTTGGAGCCGTCATCTTCTCCGGGAGAAGTTTAAGCTCAGGGCCCATTCCCGTATCCTTTGGCTGGTGCGCTGAACAGGCGTAACCACCAGTAGGGAGCTCGAGCTTCTTGTGCTCGGAGGGGTTCTGTGCATAAGTTACCCTGCACTTCCACCAGCTCTCACAAGCTAGGAGCTCGAACAAAGATACAAGCAGGCGCGACTGTCAAAAATATCAGACACGAAAAAGAACGTCCTCCGGCTGGCGCAGGTTCCTATTTTCCGTCTTCTTCGATGACTGACACAAAACTGGTTAACGGTTCACGGGCACAGAACACCAAATGGAAATACTGAGATGTCGTCACTTTAAAGAGCCTCTTAATCACGGCTACTTGAACGACGAGAGAGTACCTTCTCGTTTTCACTGCGGTTCACTACAGCCACTCTCTCTTTCTCACCCTTCATTTCTTCCTAAAAAGGACGTGGGCGATGCCAGCACTAAACGCTGAGCCTATCAAAGTTTCGCGCTCGACGACTCAGTGCTGTTACCGGTGCTTGCGCCCTCACAAACCCAAACGGAGTGAAATTTCTTGATCTTGCAAGGTAGTCACGCCAGTCGAAGCATAATTAGCTAGCGACTGCATAGATGAGCACCGTTAGAGACAATTCACAATTAATTTATCTCACATATGGACCAATCAAAGTTTATCTTCGCCCGATATGACGTGAAAAGACAGCTCGCATCACGAATTCTGTCGAAAAGAAGGAAACACTTGCAGACAATCACAGTTATTTGTAAGTTTTGAGGGTGTTTAACTGCCGTTTAAATGAACTGCAACGCGTTGCCACGGTTAAGAAGCCACACGAGACTCTACTACAGAACCAACACACGAAAAAAAATGAAGAAATAAATGTGGTTTGAATTGCTGGTAAACATAAACCAATTCTTTCAGAATCATGGGTGGCTGAGATTCTTTTTTTTTTTAGTAACGTGCACAAGCCCATTTCTTATATTATTCTTGGCCCGTGTTCATAACATCAATTTGCGCTTGACATGTTCGTAAGAGAAAATTTTAGCCAGTCATGATGCTTGCATATCAAGCTAAAAGCTGAGCACTTACACTTGGAAAGCTTCGGCAAATCGCCCTCTGCTCTTTGTGCAATATTTTGGAATACTACCCGTTTGCAGGAGGCATGCGACGCTTGCACTTATTTATTTATTTATTTATTTATTTATTATCAATTTTTTTATCTTTTTATTCATTTGAGCGCAATTCGTCCAGGTCATTTTTGACGCATTGCACTGTTTATAAGCTCTGGCCACAGAGGCCTAGTAGCCCTGCTGTGCGTCTGCGTGTATGTGTGCGATGCTCCCTCTCATTACGTTTTTTTTCTTTGAGTCGCCATCCTCTAACTCTATGTTGTGCGACAGCAAATCGGATGCTCGTCTCTTAGACATCCATTCCTCTCGTTTTGCTTTCTATATCTCTAGTTTGGGTTCCATTGGGTTGGGTTACTCAGTCAAAAAAGATGGCACAAAATTGTCTTGGAGGACGCAACTAATGGCTGAGTAATTGATCGACTGAGTCGTGCTACCCTGGCAGCAAAAGCAGCTTCAGGAGGAAACCCACTACTAACCACTAAAGCACAGAACGCATAACAGAACGTATCTTTTTGTACGGATTCTAAGAAGAAACAGCAGTGCGAGTAGAGTACACAAGAATATAAAATTCAGTGCCTGCATTTCGTGAGAGTCATCATTAGAGGACTGTCACTTTAATTGGCATTTTGTGTAGTCATCTGAATACTCGTTTTGCTTTATTCCGTCCTACTATTTTCTTTTTTTATATACATGAATCTCTTCTCTGAACACTTCTGAGTTCTAAACAGCGCACATGATTTTAACGACACCGTAATGGGGAGTGCCAGGTTCATTTTCTTGCCCAGGAAGAGAGGGGGGGGGATAAGCTGGGGTTTTAATACTCAAAGCACCACATAAACGAGTGGCCTTGCACTCATTGAGGCGGAATGCGACCATCGCAGCCACGAACCTAACACACGACCTGCATCTGCAGTCCATCAGTTTGTGCAGCTGCAGATTGTGGCATCTGCAAAGCCCAAAGTGGTGGACTAATAATAAACGTATAAAACTGTAAGATATCCTTCTAAGGATACTAGGTGTTATTATAACGACTGGTACATTTAAAAGTATCATGGTCATGAAATTGAAGAAAACCTCTAGTTATTCCAGGCACATAATCAACTTTACAATCATGCCGCAGCAAAGTTACATTGGTTGTGTATACGCACAATTGTGCATTTGTTTGTGAACGGAGGCTTGAAAGATAAATATATCAAGCACATAGGAAAGTGCATATTTTTCGTTTTAAAAACGGCCGGCGCAGTGTTGCAGTGGTTACGGCACTCGGTTCCTGACCTGAAGGTCTCGATCTTGATCCCAGTTATGGCAGGTGCATTTTGATGGAGACAAAATGCAAGAGGTCCTTATAGTTCCCCGTGTCAGTGCACGTCAAAAAACTCTAGATGGTCTAAATTTCCGGAGCCCTCCACTATGACGGGCATCATAATCATGTCCTAGTTATGGCCCGTAAAAGCCCGTATATTAGGGTTGTCACATTCTAAATATCTCTGTATTCGCTTTCATTTATTTTCTACTCGCCAACATTAGGATTACTTGACGATGTGCCTAATCAGCTACCAATATTTTGTGACGCTCAGCTTTTGGCATGGCGAATCAGACTGTAGTCGGATATATAAGAAATTCGGAGAGGTCACCCCATCTAGTTGACCGAAACGCGGCTGCTGCTTTTCTTCGTGACGCACCCGAAGAAATAGTTTCGCTCTAAAAGTTCTATAGTATTTCTAAAACGTATGTTTCTCGGCATAATTGGGACTTTATATCTCAAAGACTGCTTAAGTTTTAAATCGTGAAAAGGTAATTCTTTGGGAATTCGGTGCTGTTTGACAAAAACTTCTTGATGTTTCACATATGGGCTGAGATTGTATGGAATGCAGTGTGACTGACATCTAATCACTACTAATTAAAAAAAAAAATCGTTGACTAATTTTCAGCTTTAGTGAACAGCAGGAAGACACAACTTTTGAAAGTCGCTACTGATGCTACGTTCTGCTCTCTTTACCAGTGCAGTTTACGGTAGTTCACGTGCTAAACTGGTAGCTACGAATCTGCGTTGGAGCTCACTTTCACAAATATTTTTTATTATTTTGTTGAGACATGCTTCATCCAAGTCGGCTTGACTCATTTCACCTGGAACTGGTCTTGTTACATTTCACAATGTCCGACAAAAAACGCACAAACGCACTCGCTGCTCCCGTAGGCTTTGTAGTTGGTCGAGCATCCGTATTCGTAATTTCACTCTGGGGGCAAAACGAAACACCAAAAAAGAATTGTCCAGGACATTGGTTTTGTAGTGATGTGTCGCAACGAGATCTTGTTTACACGCAGCGATGTGCCACTGATGCTCGCAGCAAGGCCTCTCTGCCTGATCACGATGAGAACCTTTCTAACACAGTACACGAAGGCATCCGCCGCTTCCGTACGCATCGTTCTACAACAAACTTGAATCTTCATAACATCACTGTGGAGCAAAAGAACGCACCATACAACAAACACCAAGGGGTGCTATGCAGGATCGCACGAGCTTCTTGGGCACACAAGTTTGCTCCGAGTCCGCTCAACGGTGGCCGTGGAATGAAGAAAGTGCGGAGCGCGTGATAGCAGCGTTAATACAAATGGCTAGAAGAAGGCGCATGGCGATAGAAACGCATGTGGAACATCGGCGGTGGTTATAAAAGAAACACCGCGTGCGAACACGTCAGCGCCGCCACTCAGCCAACATTTGAACAGTGCAACGACGTCAGCGTCATTGTCGCGCTATCGTTACGCCAACTCAACACGTACCTCCCACAGGCCTGTTCGTGTGCATTTGTCCTCTTTGGAACAGGTTCTTTTGTTCCATCTGCAGCATGGAAATGTCCGCTCTCGAAGGCAGCAAGGGTACAAACACAGCACTCTGGTGCTGCTCGGTTCGCTTCTATCAAATACTGCAGATAAATATTAGGACAGGTGGCCACCAGGGGCGCTCCCATCATGGCGGCAACGCGGCTGTGATTGGATACGTCGTGAGCGCGGTGAAATTGAATACGGGACACCGTAGCCGCGTGGTGATATCACTTTTACTTCTGCATGCGTGTGTGCGTAGTCTGCGTGATAAAGCTGATAGAATAATAGTGCCGTTAGATGTGAGGGCTGCTCCAAGCGTCCTGGGCAACAGCAAACGTGGTGGACGTACCCGATTTTCTCCGCGGGCGTCTGTTAATCAAACTGATTGACGCATGAACTCGGATACAAACTCGTTGAATGTGAGAAGGCCCGAGTTACATTAGTGGCTGTGATGATGCCAGTGTGACAGTCAAGCGTTTGATGCAAAAACGCTACACAGAAGCTTGTTTGCATATAAAATAATTTGGTGAGCTTACACTACTTGTGCAAGGTTGGAGCCATAGAGGAGGTTGTATAACCTAGCTTCTTGCAGCTTTTTAAGTTGGTCATCCACACATGTGCTTGCTCGGCTTCAAAGTGAAGACCACATCTGCTGTCTTAATTTCATTTAACTAATTGACTGAGGCTTGACGACCATTACACTTTGCTGTGTTGTCTTCTTTATAAGGCTTCAAATAAAAGACAATTATCTCGGGCACACTTAGCAAAGGCGTGATTAGTATAGATATATTAAACGTAATCCTGATTAGCAGGATACTAATTGTAATATTATTAGTAAGGGCTAATCAGCATGGTTTTACTTAGCGTGTTCATAATAATCATAGCGTTAATCAGCATAGTTTAGTTAGCTCATCAACTAGCATGCTTTAGTTGTCCCAGTTATAGCTTTACATGGCTTCAATAGCACGGTCTTTTCAAGATATGGCGTAATTACTTCAACCTTGTCATGACTTGGTGTAATTGGTTTGTTCGTAGCATGTCCTGGCCTAACTATCCAAGTTTACCATTCAGCTAAAAAAATCGCGGCATATGCACCGAGTGAATGATGAGTGGGGTGAAGCTTAGGAGGGTTTTCTTGGTAAACCGTGAATCGTTTGTCTGTCTGTCTGTCTGTCTGTCTGTCTGTCTGTCTGTCTGTCTGTCTGTCTGTCTGTCTGTCTGTCTGTCTGTCTGTCTGTCTGTCCGTCCGTTTATCCATCCGTCCGTCCATCCGTCCGCACCTGCTGGGTGACTCATTAACTTGGCGGTCACGCACCACGAGCTAGGAGGAACAGACACACGGCTTTAGGAGCTTCACCCCTAATAGCTAATCACCCAGCCCCACGTGCTCGGGGGCTAGCAGTCAGTGAGAACAAAGGCAACGCGCCCCGGCAAAGCAGCGCGCTAGAATGTACAGGCTGACCATGAAAATTACCAAGTGGTCTCGGGTTTAGCTACGGTCGCGATTTTCTATGACGCTCGTCCGGTGCGGATCTCAGAGGCAACCATGCTAAATGTTTTAAAACAGCCTTAGTGCAGTTGTTAAAAGCTTCAAAACAAATTTAAGCACCCCGTGCCTCTAGTAGACAGCATCACGAAGAGTTTCTGGCACATTTATTGCATGGGTGCACTTCTACACTCAGTGGAACGACAAAACAAATGAAAGAGGATGCCTCTGGTTTGAAAACACCGCCCAATTTTGTCTACCGTCCTTGACGCTGACTGGTTTCATCGTAACCATAGAGTTTCTTAAAGTTAACTAGAGGGGCCTGTGTCGCCGCGATCTTTCAGCGAACATGGGAATGATGCGTAGTACACACTTGCCTAGTCTTCGTACTTGCGGGCGGCGAATCGTACTTGCGGCTTCATTTATTGCTGTGTTTCGGTTTTGTTTTGAAATGAAAAAAAAAAGATTGAACTCTTTTGAATTTTGTGACCTGATTTGGAAAGGCAATTCTAAAAGAATAAGGTGGTGAAGCGTAATCGCTGAACATTTCTTGATTTTTGTTTCGTGAAAAAAAAAAGCTCTAAGCCACACGAACACACACGGAGCCAAAAGCAGGCCACAAGTACGAATATTACACAAATGTGTGTACTACCCATCATTCCCATGCTCGCTGAAGCACCGTGCGTTGCAGCTTCCATAGACACTAGCGCCAGAGTTCCCTCTAGTGTATAATAGGAAACTCTATAATCATAACCAATGAAACGCTGCGCGCTGTGTGGTAAATTTGACGTTTTCGTACTGTTGGCTAGTTCATAAGGGGGTGTAGGGAAGATCAGAGTTTCACAAAACTCAGGCAAAACTCGGCCGATCCTGCATAGTGCCCCCGGATGTTTCTTTGTAGCAGTCGCTCACAGCAGAATCCCGTTTTCAGGTACCAGACTACCAATGCTCGCTGCAACCGTTCATCGCAAACGCAACCAAAACGCATGACGTGTAGCTTTTACATGCTCTAACGACTTTCGTAATTCGCTTTGATGAGTGCCAAGTACCTACAACTGACGCCAAACATCTCTGTTCTGAGCGAAGGTGGCCTCATCGTGGGTGGAGTCACCGATCGTCCAGCACATGACGTCCGTCTAAAACGGGCACCCACTGGTGCGGGCTCGTGTTCTTCCCGCAACTGATGTACAAAATGCCATGCACTTTTATTGTTGTACATGGCTGTAGCTCGATATTTCTCACAAACACAACATTGTCGCCAGTGAAGGGCTTCGGAAAGAGGTCAATCATTCAGGAAATTTGCTTACATATAATACCAAAAATTTGCGTTTTGAAAATTGTATTTATCGTTCTCTACATGGAGCTTCATCTTTCCAGTATGATTCGTGAGCTATTTACTTCATAGTTAATAAGCCCTGCCGCGGTGGTCTAGTGGCTAACGTACTCGGCTGCTGACCCGCAGGTCACGCCATCGAATTCCGGCGTCAGCGGCTGCATTTTCGGTGGAGGCGAAAATGCTGTAGGCCCATGTGCTCAGATTTGGGTGCACGTTGAAGAATCCCAGGTGGTCAAAATTTCCGACGCTCTCCACTACAGCATCAATAACAATCATATGGTGGTTTTGAGACATTAAACCCCAATATCAATCAATCATCTGTAATAAGGTTCTGGTACAACGCGTAATGAAGTCAAACGGCTGCGCCTCTCAGTACTTTTGCCTGCGCCCTGTTTCAGGAGGACAAGAAACTGCTGATATGCACGAACACCTGGTTGACGACACTCTTCGTACGGCGTGGAGAAAGTCAACGCGACGTCAAGGCAGCCAGCGCAACGAGCAGATACCCAGTGCACCAGTGTTAACGGTACGTACTTTTTACGTGTGAAACTTGCAATCCAGCGAACAACTCTTCGAATCTGTGCAAAGCTGTTGTAACTACGCATGCCCACGAACGAAAATGTAGATGAGGTTTCGAAAGTCCCGACTCTTGCCCCCTTCCCACGTCCTTAACTGTCTGTTCCCAAGAAACGGACGTAACACGTTTCAGGCGAACCCCTCTGCTTGCCATAAGCATGCCCCTCAAACCCACTCTTCGGAAAAAATCTTGTTTCCAGCCGTTCCGCCGGTCGTCAGTTGTTTGTATTGTATCAGTTGTATTTGTATCAGTTAGCAGAAGACAGATGTGGGGCGTTGGCTACATAGTTAAAACAAGAGCATGAGCAATATCATACATCGCAAATCTTGAAAATAAACATTCTACAGAAGTCTGTCTGGTTCGGTGTAAAACTGGGAGATGGTTTAGACTCCAACCACGATGGTAAACCTAACCATGGAGTACATAGAAGAGAAAGCACTCGGCTCCTTCTCGCCGCGACCCAAGCTTTTCCTGCGTTATATGGACGATTGCTTTTGCGTCATTAAGACGGCTGAAGTTGAAAGCTTCAGACAACACCTAGCTTCCGTGCACCCAGCCATACAATTGGTGACCGAGTGTGTAAGCGACCGCTGCCTGCCCTTTCTCGAAGTCCAGGTGGCAAGAAAGCGTGACGGCAAGGAGTTCTCCATTCATAGGAAGCCAACGCACACTGGCCGCTACCTTCAATTCAATTCTTCCCACTCCGCCTGGCACAAGGCCTCGGCTGTGACCACGCTACTCCAGAGGACTAACAACTTATGCTCCCATGACACAGAGCGAAAAAAGGAAGAGGCCCGCGTAATTGCGGATCTCATAAAATACGAATACCGAAAAAACTTCATTTGAGCCACCACCCACCACCCAGACCAACAGGGGATACGAAAACTCCAATCAACATTAATTGGCAGACCTCCGAAACGCATACCGGTCCCAAACGTTCAGGGAACCAGTGAGATGTTCACGCGGATCTTCAAAAAAAGAAGGGGTTCGCATCGCGCAGGTGCCTTTGTGTACGCTGGGCCTCCTCCTCTCTCGCCCGAAAGACCGGCCAACAATGAACAGGAGCCCCGATGTCGTTTACAAATTTCCGTGCGCAGAGTGTCCCTCGTCGTATATCAGCGAGATGAAAAACCTACCGGAACGACTGAAGCAACACGCCAACGATGTGCGGAAGTTCTACAGACAGCGCAGCGCAGTCGCTGAACATGCTGAGACGTTGGATCACAGAATAAAATTCGAAGTGACGGCCATCCTTGAAAGAGAGCCGAACTGGAGGAAAAGGTTGTTACTCTAGTCGTGGCACATACAGAGGACAGCCCATAATATCAACCGCTCTCTCGGAACCCTTCCCCCCGTGTTTTCTCACGGACTACGCTCCACGCTAAAACGAGAGAGAGAGAGAGAGAGAGAGAGGGTCAATAGCCACCCCACCAGTGCTTTCAAGACGCGGCTGCTACATAGCCTCCGCAGTCACCCCTGAGGAAGGAACCAAGTCCGTTCCGAAACTTCGGGTATCTTCAGAACTTTTGGTTGTAGTCTAAATCATCTCCCAATCGCAAATCCTGAGGTGATTTCTATTATAGTTCGTGAAATTGTGGTTCGCAGAGCGGGATGTCGTATGAAGTCAACTGATGGCACAAAAAATAAGCTGGAACAATCCGATCTTTCATCAAAACGAGATTTTGGTTCTATTTTACACGAACTATATTTATGCGAGAATAAATGAAATTTCTTTGTTTCTACTTTTTCGGTCAGCAAATATTAAAAGCATTTTCTGTACTGAAATGTAAAAAAAGAGAATAATCTATAGTAAAACATAATCTATACAATAAAACTTTACTAATGACGATATACAGCACAAAAAATTAACTAAATCTGAAAAAACTTCTATAAAGCTATTTCCAAGCGAGCCGCATATGCCCGCCAAATACCGAGACTGGCTAAATGTGGGCCCCTATTCCCTGACGTCAGCTTATATTGAGTATCCCCTGTTATAAAATATAAGAAAATAATGTTTATTTACTACTTTTTGTGACAAGGCTGCCCAAGCCCCATGGTGCCAATGAGTAGGGTAGAGAACAAAAAAAGTCTTATTCTGCAGGAATTCCCAAACAGATCGAAAAGCCGTATACTTTATTATTTATTCATATCTCAATCTCATTCCATGACATTTTGTGTTTCGAAATGAGTCGTAGTTTCCTCGTTCATTTATTTATACCTTTTTGATGTTGCAAAACCACATATATTTTCACCTCTGATGTACTTGTAAATTTCTCAAAAAGTAAGTAAGAACCCGTTTTAAGGCATTCATCCCCGTTTATTTACTTCATACACAAAGAGAATAGTCAGTTAACTCTTTGTGCACGATAAACATTTGTTTGGAAGTAAACTTGCGGGTTGTAAAAATATAACTAAGTATACGTGCCTTACTACTCTCTTTAACACCTGTAATAACTTGCGTGTCTTACTACTCTATTTAACACCTGTAAGAGGTCATCTGGTGCTGTCAGTGATGAGTTTTTTTATCTCTGATGAGATAACAAGAAACATTACGTTGTCTAAGAGCAGGGCATAAGACACACGTTCCAATCTTATATGTTATGACAAATAACATTAGCGAAACGTCAGGCTACTGTTTATATTCTGTGTTCTGTATAAGCCGACTATCCATTGCTTTTCTTGATTTTTCTTTCAGGAAAGAACATCCCGCATTTCAGAAGATGTTCCGAAGCTCGCTATCGACGAGGGAGAGCTCGAAAAATTGACGAAAGAAACCCAAGTATGAAAGTAACACTTTTGTAAAAAGTGACGCTTCATTACTGATATCAACGCGAACGCAACATAAATGAATTTTCATTTGCCTTAGTTTTGGCCATTAAAATCTCCTTTTCAACAGTGCTTTCGATTCCTTGATCTTGCGGGACAACTTCGAAGAATTTACGACCCCTTTTCTCTTTTCTGTAATTGCTTAGCCAAAGTAGTTCTCTGGTAAACAAGGTATACCAATTATTTTGTATGAATGCTGTTCTGAAGCACCTGTCCTCATTATCGGTGTCAGTGTTCTTTTTAATGGCGAGAAAATCCCCATTCCAAGGGCTGACATATCAGGCCCCATGAAATGCACCACAAAAGAATGAACAATTCAACGGTTGGTTCTATCAGTGCGCCAGCCAACGCCGGTTGTGGTCCAGAGACCGAGTCATAGGGAACAGTTGGTATACCATGCACAAATATATTCTAAGTTAAAGGGACACTGAAATCAGACCACAATTTACGTCAGAGTGAAATCTCAATGTATGACAACATCTAAAACAACAATATTATCAACAAGAGAGCTCTACTTAGCGAGAAGTTAAATTAAATGCACAAGAACACAAGCGCCGAAGTAGGACATTTTTAAAATGATCCTGATGCCATCAGTGGGACCACCTACAATCAATCACTAGTAATCGATCTAACAGCACTATATATAGAAAGTTCCGCGCATTAAGAGACGCAATAAAATGCTGCTTTTTCGTTTCTGTTTCATTCATAAAAAAAAGAATCGCCGGACGTTACTATGAGGAATGGCGCGAGTGGTTCAAAAATTAATTTTTCGTGTGGTTGGATGGATGGATGGACGCAATGATATGGCTGTACCTTTGAGATCGGGCGGTGGAACGCCACCCAGCTGTAATACTTAATGAACCAAAAACTAGATTTATTATTTTTTTCCTTTAACTAGTGAGGATGAGGATTGGTACTTTGCAGTGAAGGGTTTAATTTTCACTCGTGCCTTGACTTTAGCCACCAATCAGATAACCTCCTTCTAGGGTGAAGCCCTTTACAGAACATTATCAAGGGTTCGGCAATTTCCTCCTCCTCCCCGCATGCACTGCATACAGTGTTTACCCCTTCGTATTTGGCCCAATATGTCTTGGTTCGCAATACTCATGTCCTGGCCTCAAACAGTAGAAAACTACCCCGAGTATTATCATAGATCCTTTCCTTGGCAATTTCCTGCTTAAAAGTTCGATAGATCTTTAGTGCGGACTTCTTAATCATGCCAATTCTACACATATCGGTCTCAGCTTCCTTCACCTTCTTCTTAACCGATAATTATTTTTGGTTTGCCCCCCTGCTGTTTTCTGAGTATTTATCAGTCAATTTTCTGGTTCGCTTCCTCCATTTTGTATCCACATTCTTCATGTACGACTATCTGAATACCTTCATAGCCCAACCCTGCTCCCCCATTTTTCTCAATCGCTTCTCAAATTTTATCTTGCTGCTAGCTTTCCTGCCCTCAAATGATGTCCATCCCATATCACCTTGTAGTCCCTGATTTGGTGTATTCCCGTGAGCTCCTAAGGCAAGCTTATATATTCCTCGTTGCTTAATTTCTAATATTGCTTGAACTTCTGATCTCATGCACAAGACCGCATTGCCGAACGTCAGGCTAGGAACCATGACCTCTTTTCATATTCCTCTGACGATATCATACCTATTGTAATTCCACAGTGCCCTAATTTTTATCACTTCTGCATTTCTCTTACCTTCAGTAGTCACCCATATTTCGTGTTCCCTTAGGTATTCGGTCCCATTTCATATCCATACGCCCAGATATTTGTATTTATCTGTTATCTCTAGCATGACCTCCTTTATCCTAAGCTCACGACCTTCATTATTATTAAAAATCATGACTGATGATTTTTCCTTACTAAATCTGAAAATTAACCTTTCTCCCTCATTACCGCAGATGTCCATCAATCTTTGCAAATTTTCCTTGTTGTCTGCCATTAGCACTATATAATCTGCGTACATCAATGCTGGTAGTGCCTGTTCAATCAGTTTTTCATGTTTGACGAAATAAAGGTTGAAGCCAAGTACACTTTCCTTGAATTTGGCCTCTAATCCTTGTAGTTACATCATGAATAACAAGGGGGACAGAGGACACCCCTGCCTAAGACCCCATTTTACCTTTGTGGGCTTGGATACCTGTTTTTCCCACTGTATAACTACCTTGTTACCTTTATAGATATCCTTTAAAAGATTAGTCACTCCATTTTCCACACCTAGTCTGTTCAGTATTCCCCACAAGTCCTCTTGAACGACGCTATGGTACGCTTCCTTGATATCCAAAATAGCTAGCCAGATAGTCTGTGTTCCTTTTCTGCTATTTCAATGCACTGTGTCAGTGAGAACAGATTGTCTTTCAACCTCCTGTGTTTCCGAAACCCATTCTGCAGTTCCCCAGCACTCCCTCATCTTCTATCTATACCTCCAGTTTTTCTTTTATAATCTGCATTGCCAGCCTGTAGACTACTGATGTCCCTTTTATAGGACGGTAGTTGTTTATGTCAGCTTTGTCCCCCTTTCCTCTTAGATCATGCTCATCCTGCTAAGTTTCCATTCGTCAGGGACTTCACCATCGATTATTATTTTGCTCACTGTCTCTCTCAAAGTTTGCTTAGACTTCGGACCCAATGTCTTTATCAGCATAATCAGAATGCCATCTGGGCCTGTTGATGTACTACTAGGAACCTTCTTCTTAGCCCTTTCCCACTCTCGTTGTGAAAATGGAGCCATCGTGCCACTTCATTCATTCTTGTGTATTGCGGTGCATAAGGCACTTCTTTGTTGAAATCTTCCTGTCACCCTTGCTCTTATATATTCAACAGCTTCGGCTCTTCTAGCCTAGCACCGTGAGCTGTAGTTATAAACCTCTGCTCTAAGCTTGTCTGACTTCTTAGGGAGTTTAGATGGTTCCAAAATTTCGCAGCTACCTTTCTATCCTTTTTATGTACTTCTGCCAGCAACTGAGCCCCCTTTCTTCTAATCTTTTCATTGGTCAGAAGAGATGCTTCCCTTCTACAGCTTAAAAAGATGTCCCATTTTCTTACAACATCATCTGTCGGTTTCCCCTGGTGCTTAGCATGTCTGCGTTTACTAGAGGCTTCCTGGCATTTCGCCATGGCTTTCTTAACTTCCACATTCCACCAACTCTTGGGTCTGTGTCTTTTTTTTTCGAGGTGACTTGTTACGTGCCTCAGCAAGCTCCAACTCAGTTGAATTAGATTCATTTATGTCCACACTGTTTTAATATCCTGAGTGATAACTTTCTCAATTTGTTTAGTGCCTATTTCTATTTGCCTTTTTGAATAAAAATTTTCCTGTAGTTGCTCACCTTGTCCCCTTCCCACTTTCACTGCTCTTCCTAAACTTAGCTTGATACGTTTGTGATCACTACCCAGACTTCTGGAGCAACATTCATCTATGTGCATTCATTCCCTGAGCCTATCATACAACCTATTTGACATCAGTGCGTAATCTATCATCGACTGCAGCCTTCCTACCTCCCACGTTATTTGCTCTTCACACTTCTCAGTACTGTTGCAAATGATCAAATCATGGCTTTCACACATATCCATGATCATTTTGCCTATTGGGTAGGTATACCCATTTATATCTTCTATGTGCGCATTCATATCTCCTAGTATATTTACTCGCACTCTGCTCCTAATTCATCAATTTACTTTGATATGCACTCCACCATTACCTGGTTTTGCTCTCTGGTTTTTGCTCCCGTCCACAAATGCACCAAACCAAGGAGTGTCATGAATTGCTGCGCCACTTTCCCTTTTAGACATAAATGTTCCTTGCACTCCTGCTTGACCATTTGCCAGTCTGTACTTTTATGAATGAATACCCCAATACCACCCTCCCCCTTTCTGTTGCCTTCTGTTACAATATTCCCTCGCGTAATCTGGATTGTTAGGAGGTTGTTCCAATATCCCTAAGATGTGTTTCTACAAAACCGTATACCATCGGCCTCTCCTCCCTTATCGGTTGTTCTATCTATTCTCAATTCAGCGTGTTCCTGCCATCCTGCATGTTAAGATACCCTACGTCTGAATTGGCTCGGCCCTCGTGACTACGTCTATTTTTGCCCCGGACTCTAGCTGTCTTAGATATTGGTGCCACTTCGGAATCTTATCTGTCCATGCCACCTGTCAAAGGGTCTCCCTGAATGTTTTCCTCGTTACTAGTTATCCTGCACCCCAAAGGGCACGCGTGCCTCCCCCCTCCCCCCCCCCCAAAAAAGACTACTGCGCGTCCTGCAAGTCGCCAACCCACCTCATGACCTAGCCGCCTATCGAAATGAATTGTCTCGTTGAAAACCACCCCCCTATGCCCCTCTCTGTTTATTTACACCACCTCAAAGTCTTTCTCTCGACTCATCCGCCATAACTCTTGGTTTGCGTTGACAGCCGCTCTTTGCAGGTTGCCGTCACGCAACGGTACCTTTGGTATCATGCGTATCACTACCTGTACCAGAGAGAAAGTGGTGCGCATGTCATCGACCCCTTTCGCCAGTGTGGTTGATAGTCCTGCCATATCTTCATTTAGGACATCGTTTAAACTGCCTGAAGTTATCTCAAGATTTTGTCCATCAGCTGTAGTTTTGAGTTTTGTGTTTGCTTGCCTTGTGACTGCCTCCAGGTCCCCACTGCAACCCCTACTGCAACCCTCTTGTCACCTCATACTATTCCTTTGATTGCTTCTGCGCATCGATTAATATTTGAGTCTCCGGCGATTATCACGTGCTGTAACTTTTCAGTTCGAGCGTCCTGCACCTGGGGGTTACTTGCACCTGTGACGCCGGCTGCTTTCTCGCCTCCCAGCCCCGCCACTACTTCGCTAAAGCTGGGTCTTGCAACCATTGAACCTGCTGAACCTGGTTTTTTGAAAACTTGCGTGCTCTTTCTTCTCCGCCGTTCTGGTTGCCGGTGCCCTACTGTTCTCTTTGTTGGCTGCTCCTTTGTTCACCTTCGCTAGTGCCTCCTCGGCAGACCTCAGCCTTTCTCCCGTAGCCCTCGTTTTCTCTTGCTCTGCCGCCAACGCAGTTTCCATCTCGATGATTATCATCAGCAGTTCACTCTACGACCATCATTTTCTCCATTTTTTCCTTGATCTCACATTGCCTACATTTGGTGTCAGCTTCCTCTCCATTCGCTTCTGCACTTGGGTTCATTTTCAAACACACCCCGCAACCCGAACACTTTACAGCCTTTTTGACCATGTCTTCCTGACACCAATTGTCGGTATGAATTGTTTCACTCTATACTTAGAAAACACGGTGTATGAAGAACCCTGCCCTACGAAGAAGAGAAAGACTAAGTTCTACTACAAAAATTTGCGTGTTGAGTGTTCGTGCACCTCCCCCACGGGGTGGCAAGAAAGAAACACAAAGAAACAAACACATACCCAGACACACACACAAACTAGTAAATACCTGTTGTCTGACCCCCGAAAAAGCCATACATTGTAATAGGTGCTACAAAGGTTTTAACTGCTGCCTTAAGCCCCGCCGCTGTGGTCTAGTGGCTAAGGTACTCGGCTGCTGACCCGCAGGTCGCGGGTTCAAATCCCGGCTGCGGCGGCTGCATTTCCGATGGAGGCGGAAATGTCGAGGCCCGTGTGCTCAGATTTGGGTGCACGTTAAAGAACCCCAGGTGGTCAAAATTTCCGGAGCTCTCCACTACGGCGTCTCTCATAATCATATGGTGGTTTTGGGACGTTAAACTCCACAAATCAATCAACTGCTGCCTTAATAATTAAAAAGGCGAAGCTCAAAACATGCAAAACCACTTATCTGCGCAGTTGATCGGGAGCGCTAAATAACACGTTCATCCACCGTGCCAGTCTGAACTGAGGTTGCACGGGACAGGTGGTGCCATCTAGCGGGGTGCAGTTGAAACAAAAGCGTATGCAATCTCGAAGCCAACAGCGGGAAATTCATCGATGGCCCTTGTTGCTGCTGTGGCTCCCACTGCTTTCAGTCTGCTGCTACTAGCGCAATAAAGCCGGGCAACGTTGCGCATGGCAACAATGACGTAAAATGGTCCGGTCGGTCTGCTTCTTGAGGCGGGTAATTTGAAGTGCGCTAACCTGATGCGGAGCACTAAAACGTCATTTTAATTCAAAATAGGCCCTTCCTTGGCACAGAAGGAACACTACGATGTTTCTGGACCGCCATTTCAACAATCAACATTGACCTGATAGTTGACTTAGTGTCCCTTTAAGGCAGCACGAACATCACATAAACATGCAGATTCGGCAGGTATCAATCACAATAAAACTCGCAATACACCTTAGGCTGTGTTCAGAAAGCGGCAACAAACAAATCACAGTACAAGTGAAATATCATGTATTAAAAATTATTGAAGAACACTAAAAAACTTGAATATTCACCAAAAGCACCCAGTTCACAAATCTTGAAAGGTATTTTGAATGTTTCTGTACCAGAACGCAATCCCAAACTCTAGTGCCTATCGACGTTCTGTTACGTCGTCGGTCTGTTACATGTCACCTCGGTGACACTATTCCAAACATTTCACTGCTCCCTCAACGTCATCTCTCGAATCCTCAGGATCGACTGACCGCGCAGCATCGTTGAAACATGACCTCTTTGAACAACACATCTTCGTTAACTTCACCATCCTACTCACTCATTGCCCTGACACTCTATAGCCATGTGCTTATATCCGCGGGCGTCTGGGTTCTCGAAGCTTCCAGGGTTCTCCTCTGCGCGTAGCAGAACGAAAGCTTGTGGTAAAGGCTAGAATATTTTTGCCACTTCAACTCGCTGTGGCATCACTAAGCATTTCATCGGGTTTTCTTTGAGCGCCTATTTAGGCGCTCGTCTGTGACAGACAGACAGACAGACAGACAGACAGACAGACAGACAGACAGACAGACAGACAGACAGACAGACAGACAGAAGGACGGACAGACAGACAGACAGACAAACAGATAGATAGATAGATAGATAGATAGATAGATAGATAGATAGATAGATAGATAGATAGATAGATAGATAGATAGATAGATAGATAGATAGATAGATAGATAGATAGATAGATAGATAGATAGATAGATAGATAGATAGATAGATAGATAGATAGATAGATAGATAGATAGATAGATCTTTATGGTGAATTCCTCTGAGGAATAAGTATATGATGCTACAACTACGCATACAGAGCGAAGGCGCTTTTGTAAGAAAGTGCCTTTGCACCCGTAGAGGCATTTTATGTTCACCGACACATTTCGCTTGTGCAACGCCAGTACCAACTTAATGAACAACACTTGCCCCAGTAACAACTAAGGTCAACTGTCGTTAACATATTAGATCAGACCTGATATGTGTATGAAAGCTTCCATTATTTTAGCCCAGAACCTACTCTTCTTTGCGCAGAAGCACTTGTGTAGCAGTCTAGTTGTCACAATTGGCTGTTACAAAAGTTACAATGAAGTCGCTATATTGTATTTTGATTCTTTTTAAGCCATTGTAAATATTATTTCTGCCGTGCATTCGACCATCAAATACGCCCGGCTTGCGGATTTCATGCTATTATAGACTGATTCGGAAGAATGTTCACAGTTTTGCGGATGTTCGGTCTCGCATGCAAGAACGCTGCGTGGCAACGAGTTTTCAGCAAAGAAAAAAATACATGGTTGATCCCTCTGTCACTGTCATAAGAACCTGTATAACGTGGAAGTAAAACGTGGTGCCAGGAAGTATTTAATTTCTACAGAGAAAGCTGTACATGGCTGGGAGAAACAAAAAGCATTCCGCATTTCAGCATTGGTGTGACGAGCGGTCTGCATTGACTGTGCTATCAGTTACATTGTTCGTCCTCAGCGTCGTACCCAAGCAAGCGCGCCTTTGGCTGCGTTGAGAGTGATGTCGTCACTCCCGTCGTAGCCCGGGCGTCCAGTACGCGCGCGCATCAGTTACTACTGAAAGCTGCCACATGGGTAAGCCACGAACAACTCTAGATGAGCGCCGACCGCGGAAACCTGAGAGAGCTGGCATTCGCTGTGCCGATAGTGCAGTTCGGGCACAAAAACAGGCCCGGGGGGCGAGTGTAAGCAGCAACTGCGCACCAATGATCCGGCAGCCTTCCAAGCCAAGCTAAGTCACGAACGGGAAGGCATGTGTAGGCGCAGGCTGATCCTGCAAACCACGCTACCGAGTTAGCTTGCGATGTTAAACGCTTCCGACAACGCCACGCCAAATAAGCGCCGTTGCGGGCACAACAGCGTCAAAGTGATGACTGTGGTTGCACGTTCCGAACGCCCGCTTTCGGCGGGACTTTTTCCAGTGGCACTTTCACTACGGCTGCGACATCTGTGACCACCTGTGGCTCGAGAAATACCACTGTCATTAACTCATTTCAAAACGCATTTAACTGCTCATTACAATCCTCAGTGACCACAATCATGCGAGCCACACTAAGCAGCATGTCAAATAAACACTGTGGTAAATCCAAGACAAAGGTGTGTCTAATCTTCATTAGGAAGCAGGAACATGTAACCAATAATTGTGAAAGACCTTGCAGCGTCGGGTTAAAGCCACTGCTAAACACCGGGGCCACACGTTTTAGCTTTTGTTGGTTACCAATATCTACCGAGTGCTTGAGTGGTGTTCTTTAATTAGACGTTACACAGTGACAATTGGTGTTTGGCAGCTATATTACCATTAACATGCACACAACGACGGGAGCACCGTGTGCAGGCTTTTCCATCGCGATGACAAAAACGCATTGTTATGATTGCTTTGTGGTAGTTGAATTTTTACAATACTCCTGGACGCAACATATGATGAATCACGCGAAAAGACATCACCCAGCACATAATGAACACTGACACTGGATATGCACTCATTCAAAGCGTCGTCGTTTTATGAGAGAAGTGGCAAGGCATACGCTTTCCAGTAATAAGGTAACCTACTTAAAACAGCGTTTTAGGACGAGACAAAAAGTTACAAGAAGCAAACTCATGTGTGCTTATTGTAGGGTTTTGTCCCCCCCCCCCCCTAAGCACACTCTTTCACGCCGAGTATGTACCGACCGGGCCACCAGAATTTGGTGTTGTAATCTATAACTCCACCTATGTATACACCACCACACAGTCCTTCAGGAAGGTGAGAGGCAGAGTTCGTAGCTAGAGCTGTGAATGCGCAATCAGGATCCACTTTCCACTGGCATCTATACCCACGCTGAAGGTGCGAGAAATACAAGGCGTGTTGGTAATTCCTCGGGTAGATGCGTTGACTGACCAGTCGTGCACCAGGCACCTACTGTTATGGACCAACACATCGATAGGTTCGACTCACAGGTCATCAAAGTCAACGAATCTTTTTCTTATAAATTATTTTTGTCAACTATTCGCCTGCATTTCACTAACATAACTAAAAATGACATCAGTGACGTTTTAGTGTAACCCAGAAAGAAACACTTTCGTGTTAAAAAACAAAGTGGGGAGCTGCCAGATACCTCAAGTGAAGAAAGTGAAGTTTCTTGGCTATGGCTAGGGAAGGAGAGAGAGTAGAATACCAGTTCATTCTAAAAGAATCTATATGAGTCTGGCGTCGCCTGGTTTACTGCAGCTTAACAATATTGGGTGTTGGCAATCAATAGGTGCAGTTGTTTTTTTCCTGAGTGGAACGACCACCTTAAAGACACACTTCGACCCTGAAGCCCCATTTGGACTTGCCTCTGCTCTGTAAGCTATCAAGCACTTTCTTTGCATGCTCATTCTGCTGCAAGCTCACCCAAACAGTAGTATTTTTTGTACCCATTCTTAACACTCAATGCACTTAGCACAGAAGCACTTTTTTATATGAATGGCAAGATTTCGTGTAGCTCACTGTGTACAGACAGTATGGTAGTGGACGTACATTGCCAGAATGCTCGAGAACTATCCCAATAATAGTTAAATATATGACGCAAGCAGCAGCGTCCACGAAAGTAGCTGTGTGCCTTAACGTTGTTCTTGGCATAGGGCGACAACGCACTGCGACAGGGACTTCTATAGGACGAAAAATTCCGTGGTCGGTACATCATATTTGCATCGCAGAGTAAAGCGCATTCATGCAACGTACCGTACTAAATGCGTTTGCCTTATGTAGCACGCAGCATTTTGATTAACTATGCATAAGCAGAGACTACGCCTTGCAAATGTTTTTTTTTCTCGTATCACGGAACAAAAAAATATATATTTTGGTTGCATGCTCACACCATGTGTACTAATGGAGCCATAAGTATTGCGTACTAGCCACGCTACGCTGTGTCGAAGCCTTGAAGGGCCCGTAAACCACCTCCGATATTTTTCAAGCATTTCCAGTAAGCGCACGTATCGTGTACTGAATGCTGCCGCGATCGACGATTCTACACGTGGCAGTGCTACAAGCCGCCGGCGCACCACAAAATTCCAAGAAACGATCCCTCCTCCTTCTTGGGCCTTCCAGGCCTCCGCGGGACGCGCCATGCCACATCTCTGACGCGCCGAGCCAAATATGCTGTGAGTGGTCGAGCGAAAGCCTATGACTTTTGTTCAGTCTTCAACCAGCTGTCCGTGCTGCTTCTTGCAAGTCTTGCCCGCGTGCGTGCCACACGTGTGGGACAGTGCGTGTACCCGTACGGGTCCATCGCGTTGGCGATCCTTTGAAGGCGTGCGAGCAACACAGGGTTCATACCGGCACGATTACGCAGCCACAGTTCTCCAACAAGCACGCAACTGACGTAGTCAACGGCAGGAGTTGTGGCAACCGGAAGTAGATGGTGTTTCAAGCAGTGCCTCAGCAATGACGTATGCCACGCGAGATTGGGAGGGGAATGAGAGGGGCGCCCGTTGAGAGGGCTAAATGGCGGGGGAAAGGATGCCAACGGAGGGAAGCACAGGAGAGAGCGAAAGATGTGGCCGTCACGGTTTCGATAACGAAATGCGTCTAACTCCGCTATTAATGCACCGTTTCGAAAACATTCTCAGGTTTCCATGTTCTTCTACACTCGTGCATAATTGCTCCACCAAAACTGAATGTCGACCTCTGGGTAGTTTACGGGCCCTGTAAATAAGCACTGTGTTTCAAGGTATTCAATGCACAAGATTTCGAAGACACGACCGTCAGCTCTATATTTCGGAAAATAACTTGCTTTGTTCGAGTGCTATATCATGTCATTCTCACTCTTTTCATTTATTCATTTGTTGTTGTATTCTCAAAAATGTATGTCTCCAAATATTAAAGAAGAGTGTATCTATGTATATCTATTATAAATATTTAGTTTTACGTTTGTGTCTATTCACTTTATTGACGTTGTTATGCTGTTATGAAGTAACATCCCTATAGTTGTTATTTGTGATTATGCCAAAACATGTAAATTATGCAGGCATGTGTATGTTTTTTTTTTTTCATTTCTTGCAGTGATCCGCTGTCGCCTGTTGCACTTGTGGTGTCAGGAGCGTAGTAGCACGTGTATTAACATGCCTTTTGCTCCGGCACCATGACAATGCATGTTTAATGTTTCGTCAAAACTGCAAAAAAATCCATTTTTAAGTGAAAGAAGCATAGTCGGACCATTACGGCTTCCAACAGCTAGCATCAGCAGGAGCACAATGTCGTGGGCACCAGGGATGTTTCATTGCGGAATAAGCGTGCATATTTGTACCTATGATATAGTAGAAGTGTTGTTACTTAAACCGAGATAAACTCAAACAAGCAATGGAACTGGGCCCGTATTCACAAGAGCATCCTAAATAGACAATTTTCAGAAGAAAACATCGCGGCCAATCATCATGCGCAACCTAAAACAAGTGAAGCGGGCTGAGCGATGGGAAAACGTACTTAAGAAAGAAAAGTTATGTAAATTTGGCCCCTGTTGACGAAATGATGAGCATTTAGTCAGAATCCCCGTCTTTTTAGTGGCCTTAGCTTCGCCTTCATGAACGCAAACAGCCAGAAAGTTCGTGTGCCAGAAAGTTCGTGTGCACAACTAAAAGAACCTCTAAACAAACACTGAAAATACAAAAAAAAATGAGCGCCATATTCTCTCGTGACGTTTTCCGCTTCTTCAGTGCACTTCCTTAGGCCAGCAAAGTCATTAACATGACTTACTTAGCGTGCGTCTTCTTTGTTACTCCATATAATTATCTGTCGTAAATTGTCTCCTACCGTGCTTTAACGTTCAGTCGCACCACTTTACATACTCGACCATCACGACTGATCAACTGATTTAGCTTCCTTTAGTGCGCTTTCGACTGCTCAAGCAGAGAATAGAGCGTGTTGCTTGAAAGACTAAATCGTATTAGGCTTCACGCCTAATGCTGACAATGTTCACGTGTCTTATGTGTGTGTTTTTCAATAAGTGGTGAGGAGAAAAGAGCACCTCTAGGAAGGATCGGGAAAGCGAGAAAGAAAACTGTTCTTTCGTATTTGACGTCGGGGTGGTTTAGGGTTCATATGATAACGACAGGCGAAAAAAGTTATGCGAGTACGGGTAGGCTACATATACGCAGCGATGATAGCGTAGCATCACGTTGTTTAACCAGCAAGAGTCAAAACGCTCAAACGATGTTTGACTCAAGACATTTGAACGAATGCTTTTGCTCTGGTCAGACTCTTCAGTTTTGTTTGGTTTGTTTTGTTTTTTTAAAAACATTCATGTCTTAGCTTCATTCAATGTCTTAAATCAAAAGGGCCTTATGATTGCATCAATTATTTAGCGCTGCATTAGGTTAAGTGGTTGACAACATAAGAACGTTCTAGTTTCATTGTGTGGGCTTACGAGTTTTGTAACTTATGTGTACCGGCCAACACAAATTTCACTGCGGCACTCTCAAAAATCAAACTGTAAAACAGTCTTTGAAATTTGAGAATTGTATGCTCCGCTCTGCACACGGTTCCACATGAATGCTCACACTTCTTTTTTCCCCGAGGCGTATATTGTCTAACGAGATTTCTGAGGGAATTCCGCTTAACATTTATTTGATGTGCACTGGTTTGATAAAAGGCGGAAGTCTAAGCAATGGTCACTCAGTGTGCGATTCGGACACATTGAATGTGAGTCAGACTCATTTATGACACGTCAACCACTGAAAAAGCGTATAGTCGGGCATGTTGGTAAATAACGTGCGTTTTATAACGCAAAATAAAAAACAATCATAGCAAAGAACTGGCTACATCTTTATTTTGCATTCTTGTTGTTATTGTGCACTATAAAAGCAACCTGACAGAGTTTGTACCAGTGATTTTATCAAATTTAAATTGTTTTTAGCACACATCCATTTTTTTGCCTTTGATGTTTAAGTGATGGCGCAGAAGGAGCCCCGCAAGTCATGAATTCGCACACAGAGTAGGCTCATGAAGCTCTGCAGGTTGGCAAACAGTCAAGTTATCCATTTTTACGCACCGAAACGTGACATTACTATGGGGCACGCCGTAATGGAGGACTCTGCGTTATTTTCACCACATAGGCCTTTTGGACGCGCACCAAAACTATAAGTACACGGGTGTTCATGCATTTCTGGTCACCGTGGCCGAGTATTGAACCCGTGCCCTTGAGCTTCGGAGTAGAACACCAAGCTGTACACCACGGCGGGTGGTGTACAGTTTGGTGACTTTATTAGCCCCCGAAAAAAATTCTGGCTACGGGCGTGCCGGCGTGCTCGTATACTGCTGCTTGCTGCTGCTGTCGGAGAGCGAGAGAGGCCGCCACAATTTCAGCCCTCGCCACGTGGCGAGAGAGAGCAAACAGAGCGCGTTCACTAGGACGCTCTTTCTGCGATGAAGGCTCAACTACCAGCGCGCAAGACAACAGCACGCCCTCGTCCGCGAGACACAGCGCCGACGAAGGCCGCGTCTGCTAGCAAGTTGATCGAAAAAGCCGACTTCTCACGCTGCACAACAGTTCACTGGTCATCGCGTATATATATATTATTGAGCACTGGATCTTGACCTGCAATGTAGTGCCTGTGGGCGATGTGTCTCCTACGTAGGTAAACAATGAAGATTCGCAGCGTGCGCGTTAACTAAAGCAAACTCCGGGTCTCTGTGTCTAATCGAAGCAAACTAGCCAATCCAATCAGACCCATTGACACTGCATGCTTCACGCTTTCCCAGGCTTCACGCATAGAGACAATGTATTGACTTCAGAAGAAAAGCTGGACCAAAAAGGCTATAACCACCAAAGCGCTGACATCTTGGAACATTATCAATGTTGCCATCAGAACACTTTAGAGAGGCGGTAAATTTAGACGTTTAAAACACTCAAGATTTAGCTGTAGAAGTCATAAATTAACGTGCCCACCTAATAAAAACAAACTTTCAATGCATGTCAGGTTTCTACCAAAGACAGGTTTCTACAATGGCCATTGGGCAATTTACTGCGCACCGAATAGAGCGTTTGCAAGTTTGTTTAGTAGATGGCGCCACCATTTTTGTGCCTCAGAGCATGGTGGTGTGACATGCGTCCTATTGCGCCGGCTTGCCTGCGCGCCGAGTGAGTCGTACACAGTGCCGTATATGTCCTCCACGTTTTTTGTTGCCATGAGCAAAACACTCGACTTCATGTCACAGTTTCTTCCTGCATTGCAAGAGAGATCCACGACACAGAAAAAATACCACAGATTATTGCAGCAGGCTGTGACGAGTACGAGTTAACGTCACCTGAAAGCTGAATGTCGTTCCATCATGGCGGAACTCGAGTGATTATTGGTTTGAATGGTTTTGATGCATGGGCCCTATGGAGAGCTTTTCCTGTAGAGTCAGTATATTAACTCTATGGCTTCACGTTAGTGAAGCTGCTTTCTTGCTGCATTACTCTCGCACATTTTCTTTTATTTTTTCTAGGAATGTGGGATGGCATTTCAGCAGGTGTTCTGATAACATGCTTGGATTACTTTTCAGAGAAAACGCTAGGTAAATCTGATGAGTAACGTATCTTAAATATGGTAACTGGTCAATGGAACAACTTATGAAAAGAAAAAGAATATATGTGCCCACTTGTTTACGCGCACCCCCTATAAATATTATTCATATCAAAGTGAATTTCAGGATATAGTTAAGCAGAAACCGTCAATATCAAAAAAGGCCGACGATAAATCATACCATCGAAACAACAAAAAGTTTTATAGGGGAAAAATTTAGGTGGATTTTTTGGGGGTTGCATTAATTCTGTCCTAGGTGTCACAAGGGTAAAAAAGAGATATCGATGCAACTAGCCTACGAACTGCTGCTCCTAAATGCACAAAGACGCAAAATCGTCTACGATCTCCACAATAAACATCTCAATATGACTCTAATTGTGACAACGAAAATCTAGTGCTCCAACTTGAGGCCTGTTTGAATGGTCGATTCAGTGTGGCCACCGAAATGTTGGCGTGGGCTATCGGATATCACGAATACAAACGCAAGAACACTATGCGAGGGAGCAAAGAGGAGGTCTGCGATCACGTGCCACAAACTGGCGAAAGCAGTTTTTGCTATGGCAGCTGCGGAAGCCGCCATTTTCCCAACAGATACAAGACACGGCGGATGTGATGCAAGCAACCTGAGGCGTTTCCGCCCGAATCCACAACTATAGTGGCCAGAGCAGGTAACAGTGATCCGGCGCAGAGCGAGTAAATTTGAAACAACCAGGGAAAGGCCGAACCTTTTTCCATATCGCCCAGGGAACATTATATTCACGGCACGGCGCCCCCCCCCAAAAAAAAACTGCTCCAAATCGAACAATGAAAAACGTCATCATTAGCTCCTATATTACTACAATGGTTTCTGTAAAGAGCAAGTTCCGTCTGTTGTGTGCTCTGAGATGGCATATTCAAATATTCCGAAGAAAAAATGTGCATTGTGTGCCACTAAACTTGCGGTAGAAATTTCTGTTAAAAAACTTAAAGATGTTTCTGTGTCTTAGACAAATGCACACTGTTTGATTTTAGTACCACCAAACAACATAGTTATCAAAGCAAATGTCACTACCCCTTGAGCGCACACATATCAAGCAAATTGTTTCTAAATTCACATTCTGAAGGGGCTAAAAAAGGCATGCGAACCTACCTGCTTGTGCGGATAAACGTTGAGGTGGCACTTAATACATTCCTGTCCCATGTTGGCCCAACTATTGCCACTCATCCACTTCCGCTTGCACTTGGGACACTTGTACTCGCCGAAGCAACGCTTCTTGCCCTGGTACGGCGTAAGGCCTTCTCCTTTCGGACGTGCCTGCGTGCATTGCGTTTACGTATCCTATGCAGAGGATGATCTCAAATAGTGCCGTGCAGCAATTGTCGCATATAATCCTACTCGTTCATTAGGTGCCGAATCAAAATAAAAAGGCCTTATTAACAGTATTTGTTCGTGGGTGCCTTTTCTTGAGCTCTAAAACCCTATACACTTCACCACCATCTACACTATGGGGCATGTGGTATCGTGGTGCCGCGAAAATTTGCACATCTAAATTTATCTACAAAAACATACGCATAATAAGTAATGAACTGTGCTTCGGGAAAAGGAGCTTTCACTATTTTTGCAATCGCACAAATGGGTTGCACTGTCGTGACGATCTCTATCAGATATGTGCAAGGACCCTTTCTGACAAGATACGTGAAGCGACCTCGCAAGTATTGTATAGAAGTGTTTAGTTCGGAGTCGTGGCAGCAAAGAAAAGCCGGTGCTTACCTGTGGACAGTCCTTGATGTAGTGCCCCTTGCAAAAACACAAATGGCAAAGGTATTCTGGTGGAGGAGGCTGTCTCGCAGCTCTGGGGTCACCTCCTCCCCCGAGGATGAGCTCAGAGAATCGTTTTGTCAGCTCAGTGAACGTTCCTCGGGGGGAATATTCCGTGCAGTAGCCGTCGGAGTATTCATTTGAGTATCTGGCCGTAGGGTACGCGCCGCAGTAGCTTTCGCCGGAGTATGCGGAAGGGGCCATCATCGGTGGCATGCTGTACTTGACCTGCACATGGGGCAACACACTCGCCATGCACCATCGATACTGTGGCACGTGCAGCTAAGCAGGGACCGAATTAACAAAGCTTTCTCGTTATACTATCTTTTTACACTGTCGTAAATCTTTTAACGCTGCCCTCTAATGCTACTTTTCACACTGACTGCCACTTTTTAAGCTAACAGCCGCTTCGTTATGCCGTTAGGGAGAAGGACGGTTACAGTATGCCCAGCGTAAGGATGGGGCCGAAGTTATCAGTTAGAAACAATTGAAACACAACTTTTTGTAAACTCATTCTCTTATCACAGACTTAAGGCGACATTGGCCGCTTTTCAGAGTACTCTCAATAAAACGATCAATTTAGTAGTGCTCGATGATGCAACTCAAAATATTTCAGATGACGCCGATTAATGTCCTAATATGCCAGTGGGAAAAGTCCTTCAAAAATGCACTTTGTGCTCTCAGCAGTGTAGCCATGTGGCACTTAGAGATGTTCAGCAACAACGTCTAAAAACCCCTGGCAACTACTTGTTCCAATTGTAATTTTCAATTGTAGTTTTTTTCTTGCTCGAAGCCTTCATCGCCATAGAAATACTACAGTTTGAACTCAATAGTGATACAATAATTTCTCTAAGCCTTGCAATTCAAGAATGAACGCTAAATGCACAAAAAACGCGGAAATGCCAGAGCTGTAGCTGGGCTATGTTCAGGCATACTGAATAGAATAAACCTCTATTAACGTGAGCGAATAACTGAATAGCGTGTACAACTGAAAAGCATTGAATCAGTGCCATAGACAGCAGAATTCATCGCAAGAAGCTACTCAGGACTCCCGCGCTAAACAATAGAAACTGACCCTGCAGGTAAAACGTGCATTGTTTGAAACTCGAAATTTTCTGTACGTCCTACTACAGGTTATTATTGTAACTCATCGTTAATGCCAACTGATCTGCCTGTAAAAACAGGGATAAATCGAGGCAGCTCACCAGTGGCGCAAGCCCTGCGTCTCACAACGAACCTTCTCCGTCTGTGACTAGCGCTGCTCTCTTGCGCTTCACGTCGTGTTTGCAACCTGTTACCCGAGTCGCGTCACGTCAGCCGCTCTGGCGGCGACGGCACTCACGCAGCATCAGCTCTGGGAAGCGCGCGTCATCCCATTGTTACCTGATCGACGGTGTGCAGCGTCTGATCGGCGAGGGTAAGGTAGACCAAGTTCAGGAGCTGGCCTGGTGGCGACGGCTGCTGGTAGACGGCCGCAGCCACACTCTCCACCGCCGTCATCGCCAAGGGCACGCCGCACAAACGCGCGATGACAGACAGCCACGACGACGGAGCAGAAACGCGACGCTAACCGCGTCCGAGGGCCTCTCGCATGGCTGCGCTCCGAACGAGCTCGTTGTCCTGGGTGGCAAGCGACCAATGTCCAATAGTCGTAATTTCCCCTTCTGCACGCACACACAAACCCGCACAACCACAGTGTGTTTCTTCGCGAGCCCGTGGCCGCGTGCCTCCGGCTGGGACCGACCGAGTTCCTATAAAAAGCCGCCTTTGGAGGAATGCTCCTCTCATGCAGCCGGGTGCTCCCTCCTGCGGGAGGCTTGCTGGTCGGCAACGCGGCCCGTGCGAACAAGTGGGATATCACCGTCGGCGGCGGCGCTCACATTTCGCGTCGTAAACACGGTGCGGAACCGTTCCCACGAATCGCACGAGCGTGGGCGCTCATCGACACTCTCGTGAGGGAGCTGCTGAACGGAGGCCAATAACGAGGGGAGAAAGAACGATAAATGAGAAGGGTAAGGAAACAGAGGTTAATCAGAAAAAGAAAAACATCCTGTTTAGCTGCCTCCTCACGCTATGGCAAGGAGTAAATAATAAGGTGAAAAGAAATTCCTAATTTTCCGCTACGTTTCCTGTTAGCCAGCATATTCGATCATCATTTGCTCTTACGAAGTACAACTGGACATCTCCGATTGTTAACGAAAGCCTCTTCGAAGTTCTTTTCACCATATTTTGACACTGTCGTTTCGAAGAGGTATTGACAATACTGCAATATGGAGGCACTGCAAATTTGCTTTTAAAAACGCATCAATAATTAAAAAATGCATGGTTCTGAAGCGGGATGGGTAGCGGCTTCGTACGACGTCTACATGACTGGTGCCAGTGCCAAAAAAGACAAATCGGTGAAGTCATTCGACCATGCAGCGAGCTGTGCCAGCTTCTCGAAACTTGACAGTTGCGATTTCAGCGGCGATACCAGTGCTGAAGGATTACCGTTCCCTTTTGACCCGTCGCCATGTGAACCTGCAGCTGACGGGGCCCACGCGAGTGCATTGAGTTGCGGCAAGATGACAGCGCCATTTGTAGCATTCTCTTTTATAGTCTTTCTTGGGGAAGTTTGACGCAAAAATGTTGGTCTGTCTGTCTGTCTGTCTGTCTGTCTGTCTGTCTGTCTGTCTGTCTGTCTGTCTGTCAGTCTGTCTGTCTGTCTGTCTGTCTGTCTGTCTGTCTGTCTGTCTGTCTGTCTGTCTGTCTGTCTGTCTGTCTGTCTGTCTGTCTGTCTGTATACATTTGTCTGTTTGTCCAGGACCAGAGCCTTTCATTATCCAGGACCAGAGTCTTTCAAGTCTCAGAGTGAAGAGGAGCTGGAGCTGGTAACAAAAACGTTTATCTACAGTAATTTACATGTTGAAGGTTGCGCAATACTACATGAATTATGGTATATCATCCATTTTTGCGTCTCGACGCTCACATTTTATAACCTGCGTATTCCCGAGATTCCCTGCAGGACAACGCAATTCAGTCAAGATACAGTCTAATGAAATTGTCGTCTTCATTTCCGCCCCCAAACTAGAAAGGTCAAACATCTACTCCTTCCAAACTCAGTAAAGAAGGAAGATGCAAGGTTTGTTCGTCCCACGGCAATGTAAAAATGCGCCACACCAGACAGATCGCGATTATACCACTCGACACAGCACAGTGAAATATAGTGGTGTCCCACGTGCAGTGTTGATTCATCGATGTCGTTAAGGTGCCAGGAAGGCGACGGTGTGTGGAAAATGAAGACGGGAAGGCACCCCGGAACGTGGGAAACATTCCTGAAGACTGATCCCAGATGCTCGGCTCATTGGCTGGTGCATACCTTGATGAACAAATCAGTGCAGTGGTGACCACTTTTTCTAAGCATCAAAGGTGAACATTTGGCAGAAGTCTGCTGGTTGGGATAGAATGAGACAATTAGATAACTCCAACCAAAAATTGTATTGAGAAACCGAACGTTTTGAAGCCAGACCGGCTTCCCTCCATGGGGTTGGAAAGCCCGAGATGCGCGGCACTTACATTCGCTTGCTCGCTATATACGCTCGCAGGCGTCTGTAGCGACCAAGCGTATATAAGCGCCGCACATCTCTGGGAGCGTTGCAATCTCAGAACAAATAAGTGTAGATTTAGCCGAAACGATCCCACGCGTTCAAGCACCTCCAAGACATGGAGGCCGATAACAACAGCACTTTGAAAGATATAACTCCACTTGTCTAAACTTCGGCTCCAGAACCTACCCAGTGTTTACTAATTTCCCAACACACCGAAAATGGTGGAAAAGAGAGTGACATGTGCTGGTTAGCATTGAATTGACCCATTTACCTCTACGAAAACTGTACGCGACACGAATACATCAACATCAGCACAGCATTTCTTGACATAATCAGTTGCATTTGCCAACACAGGATGTTTCTGCTGCTCTCGCAACATGGTGGTTTCAACTGAGTGTATGCTTCGAGTTAAGTCCTTCAGGTTTCGCTATATACGCGCACATTAACACAAACTAGACCCCCGTACAATAGGCATGATAAATGTCTGATGTGTTTATGTTCGGCATAGCTCGAGTAACACCACTACGTGGCCGCCGCCTTTTCGCTGGCTGTGCTTCGTGTGCGCGAACAGCGTATGCCCAGTGTAATTTTTCAGGTACCTAAATTAGCCTGGTTTTGCGAGGCTGAAGCGCAAGCTGGGTTACAGCAGTCCGGAGTGAAGTGAGCCCTTCATGCTCAATTGTTGTTATTTTTGTTATTTCTTTATTGTCAAACTAGTCAAGTAGCCGAACAGTGCAAAGCCACTTCTTATGAAGAGCACTATTAGAGGTGAAGTTGTTGTAACTACAAACTGAACTTTAGGCATATGACCATTTTGTTCCTTGCATTTCTATCGCAACATAATGTTAAATCAGTATGAATTAGATGTAAAGGATCAGTTAAGTTCAGGGCTTCTAAAGTACTTATGTGCCTATTTTTGGCATTTCTGAATAAATGCCTACGAATGTCTTTAGACGCCTCTCTTCAAAATTATAGACGAATGAAATTGACAGTCAATGAAGGCAATAAAGTACAGGGAACAATATTTCTGATTTTTAACAAGAATGAAATGGTTTCCTCAAGTGAAAAAGAAATTAAAGAGGACAAAAAATCACTCTTCCTGTGGGTGGGTTCGTTTTCACAACCATGAAATTACGTGTCTGATGCTTTACCATTTGAGCTACAACAAAGGGTGCTCCCTTGTCCAGATTCCTGTTGGGTATTTATGTGTGCTTATTACCTTGGAGTCCAAGCCAGCGCCATTCTTAGCTCAGGCGGCGAGTGTGGAACACATTTATTACATCAAAGGACGGGACACGTGATGTGTAAACGAGGTGGCGGTTAACCAATAAACATTCGCATGCTACCTAAGGCATCAACTCTACCGGGACGAAACCCTCGCTATGAAAATATGAAAGAAGGAATTGTTGGAGGGGCTCGTTATTTCTCTACTTTTGCTTTTTTTAATACCAAGCAGATTATGCTTGTTGCTGTGTGCGTCCCTCAGCGACCATCCACCCTCCCACTGCGTATGCGCCCACTCTCTCCCTTCTCCTTGCGCTCACGCGAGGATGTGGGGCGGAGGAGGTGGCAGAGTGCTGCCTCCGCCTCGTTTCACCTCTCCCGTTTACCTCTCCGCTGTTTATATACGTTTATATAGGAGCGCGAATGCGTGCTCGTGTATAATGCTGCGCTTGGTTGCTCCATTTCACTCTGTTAGCAGCACTAGGTGTTCACTTTGCGGCAGGCATATGGCAATACACGCAAAGGGAAACATATACACAACTTCGCACACAAATGAAACACATACGAGAAAATACAAATTAAAACACAAGTGAACACCAGCGCTGCTTCGCATCCCCACATGGTTCCCTTTAGAAAGGGTGTAACTGTTTCAAGAACTGGTGCTAATATGTTAACACTATATTTATCTTCAAGTTTCACTCACTGATGCAGTCGGAGACCGTTCTGCTCGTAACCGCGTGACACTGACTGCTCGGATCTCTATGGAGTTCTACGTAGTCCTGTATATCAACCATCTATCCGAAAACAGCTGCTGGCACTAGTTAGATAACCTGCGCTTGCGATCATTCGCCGTCACGCTGACCTTGTGTGAGCATTGGCGAATTCATAATCGCGGGAAGCAGTCAGCGAAAAAAAAAAGGGAAAGCAAGAAAAAAGCAGCAAGAAAAATTGGTCCAGCATCTGCCTCTCACACTGCCAATGTCGTCGAAAGACGCAAGAGAGAATGAACAAAACGTTTATTTGATGTTCTGCGTAAGAAAATTGGTGAATGGTATTCTGGAGGCACTGCGTTAGAGCACCTCGAGCATGCATGGGAGGCGAGCGAGTGCATCAAGCCACGTCACACGTGAGATATGAGCGCTATCTGGCAGTTATCTTGGAAAACAAAGCGCACGGCGTGCGCGCCCGTCTCGGAGGCGATAAGGTATAGAACGCAAGGCTACGGGTAGGTGCCACCACCATTTCGTCTTAGCAAAGCGTTGGAAACACTTGCCTTTTCTGGCAAGCGTTGCATTGTCAGCGCAGCGGGATAAGCACTACGGTCTTTGAAATTACTTATGTACGCCTTTTCTAGTAAAGACACACATGCAGATTTTTGACGTGTTGTTATGGTGCCTCAGATATGCGGAACAATTGCTTTCTCACTGACAATCGCACAAGTATGAATGCTAAATATTGAGCAATATTGGTGAGTGCTGCTGATGGGGTCGGTCTTTTAGAGTATTGTTTGTGCCTTTAGGGTATCGTTAAGGGCGGACAAACACACAAATGCACAGACAGAGAGATAAACCAAAATTTTTCCGTCGAAGGTCCCAAAGAAAGACTATCGTCTTTAAAAATATGACGCACACGTAGCTTTTCTTTTGCTTGTAACTAACTTTTAAGGTGTTCACTGCCACGGGTTTATTTAGCTGTCTGTGTTTCAATCTGGTCAAAAGGAGGACTATCTTCCTTCTCGTCTTTTAGTGGTCTGGGTATCTGCTCCTGCTCTGCCCTTCTCAGTCATGCCAAAAAGGTGCCCACGGGCGTGATTATTCCACAGGAGACACAAGACGACCCCCGTGCAGAACACTGGAAAGCTGATGGGTACCACGCACGTCTACGTTTGCAATAATTTGCATTTGTGCAACAATCTATTGCGCATATATATATATATATATATATATATATATATATATATATATATATATATATATATATATATATATATATATATATATATGCCTAAAGCAACGCATTGCTTGCCCATTTTTGGCATTCAAAACAAGCTATGGAATGCCTAAAAATCTGGCTTTTACTTACAAAAGACACTCTTACTCACCCATCACTTTTTAGTCACAAGCCCTGCGACCACCTACATGAACGTGAAACTCACCATGCTATCCCGCGTACCAAGGTTTTCTCTCTAGAAAATTATGGGGTGCATCTGTAATAGTGATGCATCAACTTCTGTTCCTCGGTTTATATGGTTTTATTGCGTAGTGCTTCCATCGCACTTCAAGCATGCTGCATCAGAAGCGTTTTTCTATGATACCTACACCTACCCGAAGCCCTTCTAACCACTCCTGGCATCCCGAAAACGAAAGAGATGACGCACCTCGTCCTGAAACAGATCACACTAATGTTCCTGCAAGAGAAGCCTATAGCGGATGCCTTCTAATTTACGCGGCTCTGTTTCTTCAGCAAACACAGCAGGAGGGCTCCATGAAGTCAGTCTCATTGAAGTTTATGACTTTGCATTGGCGTAATCTTTTCTGGCTCGAAGCCAGCTTTTCAATGATACCCTTCGATAACGGGTCGAATGAGCATATATTAGCTGGTATAAACCTTCCTGATCACCATGCAATTGAGAAAGAACCCAGCATAGCGTACCAGCGGATATGTCATTGTAGTATATATCACAACGACTGCGCAGATGAGGCCGCTCGATCTGTATATAACGGTACCCAATCCATAACACTTCTGGCAGTTCCTGTTCGAATATGGTACCCGTGTAAGATAACACGTGATGTTGTAATTTTCTGCGTACTGTACTTGCGGTATGTTTCTGCTTTGCTGCCAGGGTGGCACAATCAAGTCAGGCATTTACTTAGCCTTTAGTCGTGTCCCCCAAGGCAATCTTGTTCAATTTTGCTTGAATAAAGCAAACAAAACCAAACCAAACCAAATAACCATATCAATCTCAAGAATCAACAACTACAAGGCTTCGTTCACTGGCTCGTGACGACCCTCTTACATAGTGGAACTCGGCGGAATTCTCAAACGCTCCCCTACATACCTTTGATTTTAATATAAAGCTTACTCTTCTCTCTGGAATATCTGGAGCCCCGCAGTGGTGGTCTAGTGGCTAAGGTACTCGGCTGCTGACCCGCAGGTCGCGGGATTGAATCCCGGCTGCGGCGGCTGCATTTCCGATGAAGGCGAAAATGTTGTAGGCCCGTGTGCTCAGATTCGGGTGCACGTTAAATAACCCCAGGTGATCAAAGTTACCGGAGCCCTCCACTACGTCACCCCTCATATTGATAAGGTGGTTTTGGGACGTTAAACCCCATTTATCAGTCAATCAATCAATCAATATCTGGAGCTGAGGAGACACTTTTGTGGTGCATATGTCTTGGCGTGGCATTCATTATAGCAAATTCTTTCTTATTGAAATTGCCAACACATCTACGTGCCATAACTGCAGCTGCCAAGAAACGATTGCCCAGTTTCCCCATGAGTGCACCCGTTTTATTGCTCCAAGGCAAGAACTTCCTCGATGCACTATAGTTGCACTGAATGGTCGCCCATTGTCATAAAAAAAAGAATTTTGGGACACTGGCCAAGTACATCCTCAGCCCAGAAGACTTTGAAAGCATTGTTAGATTTTTCGCGGGTGCCTTGTCTTATACCCGTGCCACACGGGCATAGAAAATGTCATTTGGTGGCGAAGGCCTTCAGTTCCCGAAAGACATTTGTTTCGGCGGCGCTGCTACACGTCCAAAGCGAATGACATTTGACTTGATGATGTCGATCACAGCACCTTCCAAGTGAGCATTGGGGGAATAGCAATAAAAAAATAAACAAGCGTTTACAAGCTTCATACACATCATATAATCATTAAAAATAGAAATAAACATATTACGATGCCCTAAGTTGTAGTTTCTTGCTTTGTTTTACGACGTTGCAGCCGACCGTAGCAATTTAAGCCAACACTAGTCAGATCCACAGCGTAATTAGAAAATGGCGCCTGTCGCATCGCACCTGTCGCATCTCTCAGAAGATGTTCGCAGAGCTCATTTTTTCATGGCAGCACTTGTGTGTTTCCGTGCAAAGCATCGTGCTCAAGAGCGAATAATTCTGAAGCAGAGACGAGTTATTATGCGTGAGCTTCAGGACATTGAACTTCAAATAATTTTAAACCATTTCAACCTGATCTTCGTATAACGTTCAAAGCACTTTTTTAAAAGTTTTGTGCAAATAAAAGAAGGGAAGTTTTATTTTTAGCTGAATATGATTTGTTTTATTTACTTTAAGGTAAATCGCACTTCGCGAGCTGTGTCGTCGAGAGTAGGCATTTCTCGGTCAACTAAGTTCTGGCGAAGGCATTTGGTGGCGAATGGCATTCGGACGAATGCCATTTCGTTCGCCCGTGTGGCACCGCGCGAATGGCAATAAATCTGAAGACATTCGGGGGTAAATGCCATTTTCTCTGCCCGTGTGGCACGGGTACTAGCGATAAACTTAAGGTACTGTGGTATTTTCTTTTTATTTATGTTTCTTTACCTTGCTGTTGTTTTTTTTTTCTATAACACTTTTTTCTATCAACGTTTATTCCTCTAAGCCCCTTCCCAAGCGCGGGGTGACCAGCCGGTCTAAGAACTGGCTAACCTCTCTGTCCTTGCGCTTTTTCTTCCTTCCTTCTGCCTAATTGGATTTGCTTTCTTTGTTCTTGCAACATTCAGCATAACATCAGTTCACACCCGTTGTCTTTAACCGCATGATGCATTGATTTGATAGGCATGTAGTGCTGTTTATCAATCCAAAACCACCATATGATTATGAGAGACGCTGTAGGGGAGGGCTCTGGAAATTTCAACCACCCGGGTTTCTTTAAAGCACACCAGTAAACCGCATGATGCAGCTTACGAAACCGAAAAAAGTCTATATCGGTGTGGGCCATCGAAATCGTGGTCTTGTTGAAAAGAGAGGAAGATAACAGGTTTGGTCCCGTCTGTATTTACGGATGTAAGTGAACCATCAGGGAGAGCCTGATAGCCATCTCAGTTGTATTTAACCCTCAGTTATATTTACGTCTGGTGGCCCTCGTGATCACCTCTATGGCTGTCTGGTCGTGACATAAATATACATAAATAAATAACGTAAAAAGCTTGTGTACGTCATCAAACCATTCCCTTTGAACGTCAAAGGCCTACATTAGTGACCTAAATTGAAGAGCGTTAGAAAAAATTAACATAGCCAAGGTAGCCTCGACAAACAAAGGCGTTGGAAGAATTTATTTTTAGAGGGGGGAAGCACCCCCTTAAAGGGGCCCCGCAAAACATTTTTAGCGTGGTCAGAAAACGCTGCCGATCGGTAGTATAGAGGCTCCCGAGAACACGCGAGCCAAATGTTTTAGCGTAGCATGCGGACTGGAATTGACAATGAATTATCAAAGTCAGCTGAAAATAGCTTTGCCTTCGCTCGACTAAGGACGGAAGACGCTCCAAAATCACACGTACATTGCACATCTATTAGCCACTGGCTGATTTGAACATAGCGCTCGGTTGTTACAGAGATCACTGCGAGAGGCTGACACTTGTCCACGTGTGCGCGCGCGATCACACTGAAAAAGCCGCGTATTTGAAGAAAAAAAGAAAAAGCTCTCAAGGTCACGAAGCACGCGTGACGTTTTTGTTTGCCCCTCCCATCCCTCCCTGTTTAGCTTCCAGCGCTTTCGTCGGGACGAGAGAAGAGAGAAAACCATTGTAGCGTGTGACAAATCTTTATAACTCCACTCGTACTGAGCGGATTATTAAGTTTTTTGCGGCGTTGAATTTTGAAGTCAATATGCTTTTCCAGTGAATTAAATGCATCGTTACTCAGAAAAGTGTTTCAGGGCCTCTTTAACCTGGAGTGGGGGCCAGGCTGGCAGATGTGGACGAATGCCAGTTGGTGTTTTGTATACCATTAAAAAAGTTGATGATTGATGATTGATATGTCGAGTTAAACGTCCCAAAACCACCATATGAATATGAGAGACGCCATAGTGGAGGGCTCCGGAAATTTCAACCACCTAGGGTTCTTTCACGTGCACCCAAATTAGAGCACTCGGGCCTACAACACTTTCGCCTCCATCGGAAATGCAGCCTCCGCAGACTGAATTCGATCCCGCAACCTGCTATTGTAGCCGAGCACTTAAGCCACTAGGCCAACGTGGCGGGGACATTAAGAAAAATCTGGGTGGAGGGGTGGAGGGGCATTTGTTCTTTAAGTAGGTCATAAAGGATCATTGCTACGTTATCCTTAAAAGCCGACCATCAGGGCCTTGGGTATCACCTGCGACTAATTTGCTGATCACCGTTTCAATTTCTACAACAGTATTGGGTTGTTCCAGGTTAAGCTTTACATAATCCTTTAACTTTGGTAACATGTATACCTAAAACTGACTGAAATTCTTCAGCACGCTCTTTTACTTCTCCTGACACTTTGCGATAATCTTCGTGAAACGCACGCTGAATATTCTCGTTGTCTCGCACTATTTCGTTACAGTAAGTGATCACGTTTATCTTATTTCATGCAGCGTACCACAGAGGTGGCTGTCGTATACGCTTTAAGCATTATGAACACCCTCTTCAAAAGATGTTGTATAAAAAAGAAAAAAAACGATGCTCACGCCTGGGAGGGCTCAAACCTCCAACTTTTCAATATCAGCCGAATGAGCAAGCAGATTGCACGATGGAGTTTTTCATTAGTTTTCACTAATGCTCACTCTGTTTTAACACAAGAGAGTAATGTCGTCTGCGTAGGACAGCACATTTACCTCAGCCGTCATTAACCTAAAACCACGTATGTTGCCATCAATAATTATGCTCAAACCAAAGCACTTCAAGTAAAGAGCATATAACAAAGGAAATTGGGCACACCTGTCGAGCATTTCTAACAGTTTGAATGTTCCACTGAATTCCTTGTTAACTACAGTGCTAGCAAAACCACTCCTTTAAGACATGTTCGCACCTTCTACATTAACATCTCCAACATTTACATGTCTGAATATTGGCAATATATTACAATGTCATCTTCGTGCAAAAAGACATTCTGTATTAAGGGCACAAGGTAAGCACTATACCTCCAACGCATTTCACGGCTTCTTTAGGACCCATTTTCTTTGAAACTATATTGTAATGCATTGGGGTTTATTTCGTTTCATTCACCAGTGTCTCTTCTCGGTATGAAACAAACTACAATTTACGTGAAGTTCTGTGCCTTCGGGCATTTCTTTTAAAGCAAGTACTTTTTTGATCATTTTTAAGCAAAACTGCCGAAACAAGGAAAATTGTTCCACATACGTACACCACGCTACCTCAGTAGCTTCGAATTGATGTTTTCTTTCTTTCTCGTAGAAATTCAGCCTTCTGTTGTTTTGCTCTTTTCACGTTGTTGGGATAATGAAGCATATGTTACAAAAAAAAGAACAATTCGAGATGTTGATAGTTAAACCTTTCAGGGTTTTTGCCGTCGATGCGCAACACTACCTCTACGTTGCAAACACGCGCCTTTCTTGATCGTTTTTTTTTTGCTTGGTATGTGCTGCCACATTTCGCGAGTACGTGGACTCCAATTTTTCATTAGCTAATAATATATATATATATATATATATATATATATATATATATATATATATATATATATATATATATATATATATATATATATTTGCTGTGCAAAGCACCAATCCGGCTAGCGCTTGCGCACCCAAGCACGTTCGTTGTTCGACTGGTTCAAAACGTCTGCATTTTTCGGTCTTTTTTTGCTGGGAATGTGCTGATACGCTGAGGCAGTCTGTAATTTTTATATGCGAAGCATCTTATGGCAGGGTTTAAACAGATGTGCGGCGTTAACGCCCTTACTGCGTGCCCCGTCCCCCCTCTCTCTCGAGTCACCAGCGAAGGCAACGAAACGCATCCTCATTGGTGCATTGTTCACACCTCCACTGTGCAGGTGCATCCCCTCCCCCCTCTCTCTTTCATCTGCTATGGTCCCTCTCTCGTACGCTCCCCGTGCAAACGCGTTCCAGGTTTCCGCGTGACGGAGCGCCTGCTTTGATTACTACAGGATCATGTTCGATGTCTCTGGCCGGTGCATTGAGGGACCGGCTGTTCAGCAGGCTATAGCCATGGTCACCGGCAGCATTCAAAGCAGCGGTTACCGGCATCACACGATGACCACTGGCAGGGTTAGTCACGTAGTGGTTTTGAGTAATGGTGCACCTGCTTAAGGCGACGTAGACGAGTTTCTGTGGGTGCCGTTCACCATCTCCCCGTGGCTTCTCATCCACACATGGTTACCTTCAGCAGGAGATGGTGTAATTTTTGTGCGCCGATGTCTCTGAGTTGCTTTCGTACGAGCTAGGAGCGAAACTTCGTAGGCTTGCGCTCCACCGTCGCAACTCCCTGCTACATAAATGCGGCGCCTGCGCAAGAAGACAATTAAGTGATCAATCGGTATGGAACCCTTGCGCCAGCGCTAGACAAGCGTGCCGAGTAAGTGGTTCTTGAGGGAAAGGAAAAAAAAGGAGCTAATTTCTGTCTGCCTTGTTGGTGACATGACTAAGCTTCTTGCTGAAGAGGGGATTGCAGAAGAATAGTAGAAAAGGATAGCGTAGATTGATCGATATTTGGAGTTTAACGTCACAAAACCACCATGAGAGACGCCATAGTAGAGGGCAACAGAAATTTCGACCACTTGGGTTTTTTTAACGTGCACCCAAATCTGAGCACACGGGCCTAGAACATTTCGCCTCTATCGAAAATGCAGCTGCCGCAGCCAGGATTCGATTCCGAGACCTGCGGGTCAGCAGCCGAGTACCTTAGCCACTAGACCGCAACGGCAAGGCTATTTCATGTTTTGTTGCAAAAGTTGTACTGAGCAATTTTATTAATAGTAACTTGTCATAAAGCCATCACACAAATAAGCTTCTCACTTCTTTTCTTGGCTCCCTGGCTTCAGTGGTGTAATTAGGGGAGGGGAAGCGGGGTTCAACTTTTCTGCCGAAATTTTTCACAGGTACCCCCCCCCCCCCCCCCCCCAGCCACTTGCCCACCTTTTTTTTCGTAGCTTCGCACTGACCTGATTTAGAATTGAAACGGTGCTACAATTACATTATTATTCCTGGGTGCTTTCACAGTGAATACTGTCTGCACATGTGAAAACGTGTCACGGTGTTTGTCAAGGCTTTGACACTCTGCGAGATTTTGGACAGTAATCTTGGCAGGGAGCGTTTTAAGTTGGCTCGCTGACGGTATTTATGCTGCAGTGGTGGTATTACATGTACCCTCCGGAACAGATCTCGCCGCAGTCGATCACTACAATATTTGTCACTAGGAAAAGATTCGTTTTAATGATAAAAGCCAGACACAGTACCAAGGTCTGATAGACCACGTTCAAGGATACTACAGTGTGACTCTTTGTACGTGTGCTAAGATATACTCAAGTCAGAGAATAACATTTCTATTGAACCTTCGCACGTTCTTGTGACATCAAAACACACAAACACACACAAGCACAAACACTTGTACATGTGCGTGCGACAGAATATTTGGCTCATCCACCGAACTTCGCTTGTATGCGAGTGTACAATATATTGATACATATCTTTATTATGCCCTAATGGCTAAAGACACTCCGAAGGTCTAATGACGAAGGTGCAACATAGGCAAACGTGCAGGCCAATCACAACACTATAGAAAGGCCTATTAACATACTCATCGTGTACCTTAAGCTGATAAATAAAAATATGGTGCTCATAAAGCGGATTTATTGAGTGATATGTGATGTTTTGCGGCTGTATTTTCGATGGAGGCGAATATGCTGTAGGTCCTTGTGCTCAGGTTTGGGTGCACGTTGAGAACCCCAGGTGGTAAAAATTTCTGGAGCCCTCTACTACGGTATCTCTCATAATCATATAATGGTTTTGGGATATTAAACCCCGCATATCAATCAATCAATCAATCAATCAATTCTGTGTTCGTCCATTTACATTTACATGACTAGAAGAGCACACCGAGATATTTCTGCAACTTGCGACATCACGCACAAGAATTGCAGAGAACGGAGAAACATGGGTGGACTGTAATGCTACAGTGTGTGGACCCTTCGTCAAAGAAGACCTTATGTCATTACAAACAAGTGAAAAAAACCGAACTAGATTTAAAAATGAAAGTACGCTACCATTTGTGCATAAGTGTTTTGATACGCAGAAACCGGTGAATAACATAAAATAACTATTCCCTCCAACACGTCAAGTCGTGAAAAATAGACTCACGAATAGCGAAAGATTTGGTTTTCGATGAAGCTTTAGGGCACCATACACATGAACTGAGAGACAGAAGCACAAAAAGCAAAACAAAATGGCCCCGTATCTTCACGTTTGCAAAGGTCGATGACAGACGATAGTCTTCCGTCTAAGGAGAGTGAATAAAACATGGCAGTGTTTCGGTTCCCCCAGGGGTACAAGCGTTTAGAGGGGCAAACCGCTCCGTTCACCCAATAGCCGCTGAAAACCGACTTGACTTGTCTTAAAGCGTTTGTATAGATGGCGGCGGAAACACTTGGCTTAAAGCTTTTTCTAAGGCGGTTTAGGTAGCGTGTAGTTCTTCACCAGCTTGTTTGAAACTATGCCGCGGTGGGTTTATGTTTGGTCTCCGTGGGTGTTGGTTTTGACCAGTGGTTTTTGACCGTGAGCTGTGTGAAATAGCGAGAACCACCTTTGCTCGTGGGGATGTGATCGCGTCGTGTAAGAGTGATTCACATGACAGTCACTGCCAGTTTTGTCAGTTCTTGCGTGGTGGCTGTGTTTACGCCGATGGGCGAAGGTATTTCACCACGGTGCTCAGTAGAAAATGCCCAATCTCTCGGTTTGCTACCAATTCTATTAGCAGTGATAACAAGCTCTCATAAAGTGAGTTAAATTCCATGTGTTATGTGATTTATGAATACCTGTTTGATGCACAATTTTAGTATTGTGGCGTACGTACTACGCCGACATGTGGTGTTCGTGTTGCTGTGGGTCGATTGGTATCAGTTGGACTGTCATTTGGGTGAATTACTTAGGCCAACACCTTTCGTTCTTTCTTTAAGCTTCGTCCTGCGCAAGTGCGTGAGGCAGATACGGCATGCACAACGTAGAAGAGACGAGATATGAACAGTCATTCACCCTACGTAACAGTTTTGCTGCCGCCGATGATGACAATCTGTTTTCTTAGCAGTGTCAGTTTAGACGGGTGTATACAAAATAAAAAAAACGAAAACATTGCTGGGAGCACTGTCTAGCTCAAAATGCCGACCCTAAACGCCTTTATAAAATTTGTCAATATTGCCCGCAGTCGTGTTGTGAGGCGAAGTGCACGCAATGTACTGTGGTAAAGCATGAGTAGGCGAAGGTGTGTGTGCTAAGTGAAAATGTACGTAGCACTGTCATTAGGCCTCGTGTGTGGTCATTATTTATACACGTGCCGTCTCCTGCCTCATTATTGACGATACGGTGGACCGCATCGCCACCGACTTCAGCCTTCATAATGAGCTCATAACCATTTACCCTGGAAAAACATCTTGTGACAAGCAGTTCCCAAGGAAATAAACTGCTCGTTTATTGCCAAATCAATTCAATTTTGTTGTCTGGCATCTCTAAACTAGTGCTAAACACCTATGACATACTCCAGTGGTACTCCATGTTTGCTGCCATTGCATATATGCTTCAAATAGAAAATAATTATTAAGCAAAAAAAATGCACTCAAGCTAAGTACATGAGGTCATCATCCATGTTTCATAAACTTTCTTTCAAGCGTAGTAGCTCGTGGTTCGCTTTATGAAGTACTTTTCAGTAATCAAGAAAAATAACCACTGAAGAATGGTCGAAAGCTATATGTGCAGTTTGTCAATGAAGCACGCTGACCTTTGCAAAAAATTGATTTCTGAAAACCAGTTGGGCCAGAACAAAGAGCGAGCTGGTTTCAGCAAACTTATGTTGACCCGAGATGATTGTACATGTTTATGTGTCTTACAGGGGCTGCTTGTTGGCGAGATGGAGTAGTAATTAGGCAACTGCCTGCAATCAGGTGCGGAGACGCATTGCATTCCTGGTCATCAAGTCTTTAAAAGATTGCTATAAGGAGCCAAGTTCAAAATTTTTGGACAGGATTAGCACACAGCTTTACTTATTTAAGCCTCCATACAATAGGGTTACCACTAAGGCTTGCAGCTACGTCAACACTTTTTGAAACACTTTTTGAAACACCATGTAGGTCAATAACTATTGGGTTCACAGCGAAGTTTGCAAATTTATTTATTTATTTATTTTACCCTCAGGGTACACAGTACATTTCACAGGGGAAGGGCATGCACAACAATGAGAAAAAAAACAAGGAATACAAAGCAAATGGCACAAAAATGTTGTCACTAATTGGGGTACAAAGATTATTACTCCTAACTCACATCATAATAAAGCAAATTATAACACTAATTTTATTTTTATTACATGGTGAAGGCACAAAGCAATACAAATAAACTGTTCAACAAACATACAGGGGGTAATTAGGTAATCATTGTTTTAAGGACATTCTTAAATTGAATGGGTTCATTGATGCTTGTTATTGATGCAGGCAGAGAATTCCATTCATTACGAGTTCTTGGGAGATATGATTGGGCATATGTTACTGTGTTGCAATGGGGGACTGTGACTTTTTGTTGGTGATTACGGCGAAGAGAAATGAAGGGAGCAGATAAACGGGAACGGAGTTTCGGATTATGATAGAATATTTTATGAAACAGGCAAATGCGAGTGCGCTTTCGGCGGGTAACTAGTGGGATGAGGTTTAGAGATGCCTTCATTTGTGTGACACTAGCTGAACAATGGTAGTTAGCCAAAATGAAACGAGCTGCACGATTTTGAACGGATTCTAACATGTGTGATAATGTTACCTGACCGGAGTCCCAAACAGATGAAGCGTATTCCATTTGAGGACGGACGTATGTGGTATATAGTAATAACTTTAGTGACGATGGAGCAAGAAAGAAGTTTCTTCGAAGGCAACCCAGTGTTTTATTAGCTTTGGACGCTATATGTTCTGTATGTAATTTCCAGGACAAAGTGTTAGTTATGTGGACGCCGAGGTACCGGTAAGATGTTACAGTTTCAAGGGGGTGACTGGGAAGAAAGTAAGTTGGACAAGTTGTACTCGACCGAGAAATCCTCATAGACTTGCATTTTTGAATGTTTAGTTCCATTTTCTAAATATGACACCAATGAAGTATGTTATTGAGATCAGCCTGCAGAGAATGAATATCATTGTCATTAGATATTTTACTGTAAATCACACAGTCGTCAGCGAACAAACAAATTTTGGAAGTAATTGTAGAAGGTAAGTCATTTATATAGATTAGGAATAGCAGGGGGCCATGTACTGATCCTTGAGGAACCCCAGAATCAACCGGTGCATTGGAAGAAATAACATCGTAAGTGCTGACAAATTGAACACGAGAAGAAACGAATGCACGAATCCAGTTGAGGAATTAGAAGCAATAAAATTATAAAAATAATTAGTTTTTAATACATACACAGTCTTAATGTCAAATGAAGCTTCCAGGAGTGAATATACTTTTGGTGACACTTCTGGTACCATAATTGCAGTCAATATTTACTGGTATCTTGCATGGTGTAGGTGTGCCACTGATAAGAATGTAGTTTTTACTGGGTAAAATTCATGATTTAAAAAAAAGATAACATAAATTAAAGCACATACTTTCTTACGGTTTAATCCGGCACACCATAGAGGTAATATAGGGCTCTTAAGTGGATTTTATAGGAGAGGTCTGTGTACAGGATATGTATGGTAATCTTTCAGTGCTCTAGCTTTGTTTGTACAATGCTTGAAACCTCTTTCTCTATAAAAACTCGTGCTGGGCAAACAAGCTCTAGCACCAGGTTTGGCCCTTAGGTAAAGCACGTGGTAAGAGTGAGCGCAATTATAAGCTCTTCAAGAGCACCCACCCAAAAATCTAGTACCTACAAGGCACAACCTGCCGTGCAACAAGAAGTGCATGAAAAAGGGGGCAGGTCAATTCAGGAGGGCAACTCCTGGCCATCATCTTTCCGTAGCCATGAACTTGTACTACCAATATTTATCAGGTTCTACTAACAGGTGACAGACTTGGTACAAATGTTGCTTCTCTGTCGCAAGATGGCACATCAGACATTCACATAGTCCCCTCGCCGCAGGCTACATTTTCTTGAAAATATTTCCTAGCATGGTGCCCCTTTCTCGTTTCTACGCAGCTGTCTCAAGCTTAAAGGGGCCCTGCAACACTTTTTTAGGTAACCATGAAATCAATTCACTGGAAGAGCCTATTTTTTCACGAATTCAATGCCGCAAAATTTTTAAGAATCCGTCCAGTGCAAGTGCATTTACAAAGGTTTGTCGCATGCTGTGATTGCATTCTCTCTTCTCTCGTCTTGACGAAAGCGCTGGAATTTAAGCAGGGAGGGATGGCAGGGCCACAGAAAAAACGTCACGCGTGCCTCGTGACCTTAAGAACTTTTTTTTCTTTTTTTGAATGCGCGGCCTTTTCAGTGTGATCGCGCCCGCATGCGGGGACAAGTGGCCGCCTCCCGAAGCTATATCTGTAACGAGTGAGTGCGCGCCATGTTCAAATCAGCCAATGGATAATATATGGGCTTACTACGAGCGATTTTTGGGCCTATTCTGTGATTTGTCGAAAAAAGAGAAAGCAATTTTTAGCTGACTTTGATAATTTATTGTGAATCTCAGGCCGCGTGCTGTGCTATAGTATTTGGCCCGCGTGTTGTCGGGAGCCTCTACTACCAATCGGCAGCGTTTTCTGGCCATGCTCAAAAAGTGTTGAATTTAAGTATGCAGCTTGTCACACTCGATCTAGCTGGGACCATGCAAGGACGGCTCCATTCATCGCTGTGAGTACTGTCGTCAGTGGGGCTATCAGACAATGTAGAATTAAAGCCTGGTGTGCATGCTTAGAACCAGTGACCACTTGTGCTTGCGTGCCCTGCATTGGTTCCTACCTGTCGCACACCTACACAAGATTGTGACTACCCTGTACAAGAGGCCTTAGTTCTGGGAAATGCTGCTCTTGTAATCACTTAAAGTGTCAGGCAACACATCATTTTGTCCAACTGTGATCGCTTTTACTTATCATCTGCATAGTTTTCCCGGTTGCTCACAGTATAAAAAAATTTATTTTTGAGAGCACCACATTTTGAAGTTCAAAAGACTGCGCTGAAACACCTACACCATATGCAAACAGCTTTATGCTTAACTTCAGCACTTTTTTGTTCTAACAAAGCTAAACTGATTGTCATCTTCAGTCTGTCATCATGCACAAGCTTTAACATATGTTCTGTTGTTTTCGCGTGTCAACGATGTCGCATACATTCCAATAGCTTAACGAAGCTTATAACTTGGCAAGATGGTACAGTTTCGGGGAGGGAATAAAGTGCAGAAGTGAAAATCACATAATGCAAAAAAAACAGGACATGTGTAACTTCTATTTGTCTTAATTTGTGACTTTGCCAGCAGGTATTTAAGTAAAAAGACACATCCGCAATATGACAAAATGCAAACTCACAGTCATTTAACACAAAAACATCACAAAACAATGCTCAAGAAATGTTTCTGCCTTTGTAAGTTTCAACAGATGTGTCGTCAATACACACACACCTGCCTAGCATCTTATGTCATATTTGACCTCAACTGATACGCTTGGCCACTCGCGCAGCAATAAGCCAGATTTTTACGGCCACTCTGAATAGCCTGTAAGTTCACTCCTTACAACCCCTCTCCACTCTACCAGTCATCATACCCCCATATATAGGTAAATATATTATTCACATCACAACTATGAGCGTCAAACATGAGTACATGTGAACCTTACAATGGCTTTGTATGAAGACCTTGTTAAAATATTTTGTGATCATTACAAAGGAGTGCTCTCTAGAAAATATGGAACGGAACATCGAGGTTTGTATGCATCAGTAAAATTCCAACACGGCATATATTGTAAGGATGTGCAAATATTCACTGATTTAGCCTATCCAATCGAATACTGATTTATTCCATTCAGTATAGATTATTCCTAAAACTGAATATTTCTTTATTAGTTCATTGATGTTTCAAATTGTTAAGTGCTCTAAAATAAACAGAAAACTTATTCAACAGTATGATACATTGAATTCCAGCTAGCACATTGTCAGAAAAAACATGAGAGCCTATGTAGTGCAGCTGACTATACTCTAGGAAAAGGACTTTCCCAGCTGTGCAACATTCACTTACCCTTTGTTAAGAGTTTTCAGATTTTGAAGGGCCTTGTTATTTGCTACAGATGCTGCACTTCTGCTTTTAAAATTTCAAGGAGTCCTTTGCTGTACCTTCCTGAGTCCTACAACCAACTTAATGTACTTGTTTTTTATTGCAATGAAGTTATTACAAGCAGCAGGGAAAAGGCAATGAAACATTTTATGTCAAGATTTGTTGCCGATGGAGTCTCATAAATAGTATCACATGCTGAAACAGTAGCTGATAACCAATCGGTATATTAGCACCAGATTCTGCCATGCGTAAGCACATGCACGAAACACCTGAGAGGCACCGTATGTATGCATCATGGTGAAATGAAGTTTTAAGTTTTTTGTGAAGGAAGGGCCCCTTCTCAGTGACAACTCCTATTATGGAGCAATAAGCAAAGAAGAAAGTGGCTATGCGCTTTTGTATACCAACTATAATTTTAAGCCTGAATAATGGTTGTCTGAGCGGCAGCAGGCAACATACAACAGTAAAATGACCCCTAAAGTCACTTCGAAGGCTTCAGCACAAGGTGACACTAAATTGTTGCTGCGATTTGCAAACTCAGTTTACAAACACACATCTTGCGCAAATCCTGAAATCGTGCTCGATTCTATTCCTATAATTTTGTCTGGGGCCTGTCTAAATCAGACTTGCATACACCACAGGAAACAAGTAATGAATTACTAATACAATAACTTCCTTTAAATTTTAACTGATTACAAACATCAATTACAGCCCCAGCAATATAAATCAGCAACTACAGAATTGTAATCAATTACTTTGCTTTACTTTCGTTCAAAAGATTTTATTATATACTATCCTGCATTATTGCTCATCATCCACAATGCCTAATTGAACAATTAGAGGCATGAAAGTATTAGACCTTGTTCTCACGTGATTTTATTTATAACCCATCCTGCTCCTGGGTGATTTCAATTTTCCAGACAAAACTTGCAATAATCATCCTTCTTTACTCTCTCTTTTCAGTCACAAGCTCATGTGCTGACTTTTTGTTTTATCACACCTAGTAATACAACCAACACATGCATTAATGTTGCATGTGTACACCCAACCTTGACCTTGTTTTGACATCTTACCTTGATAATAGGCTGTATATTATGTACTTGCCTGGGATAAGTGATGAGTGCATACCCACAAATTTTGATTTATTCGCCTATTTATTCTTGATACCTCAAACGTTATAATGTGGGACATTGCATGAGGGTTAGGCACACTGAACAAAAGGCCGGTCTGGTTAGAACCTTTACAGATGGTCTTCAAAAGTTGCTTTGAAATGAAAAATACATTGGTGATCAGGGCACTATCAAGAAGACTCTCTGGGGGATCACCATATTTTTAGGTTCACAATATTCGACTTCAAAATGTGGTGCAAATAAGTAAACCTGGTTTACAAATAAATAAACCTGGTAGTCAATTTGTTGGATTCGTTAAGCTCATATACTAGCTTCTGGCTGCGTGGATCTCAGATTACACCACCATCTATTGTTGAGCACACTGCTGTTTTATAGGCCATCAGCGTTGTTTCAGGTATGACATCTTGTAAATTTTACCTTAGAACGCCTACTTACATTTAGCCGAACCACGGATATTTCTAATATGCTTGTTCCAGGTTAGGTTCGAAGCAATGCAACCCCACATATTTTATCTGAATTGATCACTTGTTTATATTTAATCTATACGTTGCAGTGGCTTTCTTATTTGGTATTGATCGACTAACAGGTAGTTTTGTCCAGATTTATTTTCATGCCCTATTTTCACACTATTTTTCAACTGCACAAAAATCACCATTAAGCAAGACCTGGTCAGTGACACGTTCTACACAAGTGAATTGCAGAAAGTCATCTTTGAGCAGTCACAGATCAATAGAAAAATTTCGCATCAAAACGGCAGATCAGAAGCATTCAGTAAGAGACTCCAAGTCTCTCATAATTTTTTCTTAGAGCATCCTATGATACGCCAGCGCTGAACAGGAAAGTGTACAACTGGCTGTGCATTAAAATACCTCCCCTGCCCTCATAACAGTCGGCCACTATATCTGCACGTGGTTGCAAATGATTCACGCAACAAAATGTTCATACCAATACAATAAAATGGCAACTTTAAGAAAGATATTGTAAGTGCATAAATTCACATGTGTTTCATTTTCTGGTGGAACATGAAAATTGTAATTCTTTATTGAACTGATGCTGAAATGATTAATTACATCATTTTCAAAAGGTTGCTTGATTACGCTTTTCTCTGCTTGCATGCTTGCCTGGCAGAGCAACTCCGACCCAGCGGAACTTTTCCTGTTGTCAAGTGCCATTTTTTGAACTTGTATTAGCGCTTTTAGTAAAAGTAATGAAATAAAATGCGACATGTTCAGCATGTATGCTGCGCTCCATCACATCCTTTGTCACAGAAAGAGAGAAGAGCATTCACTCATTTTCTTCATTTTCTCATGTTTCGGTTTTGCAGACTCCAATGTGAGACTCAAGTGTCTCTGTAACAATTCGTTATTGTATGCAATTGAAGCATGGCTTGTGAAAATAAATGTGCTTTCTCTGATGTCCTTGAATGCACATACAATAAAAATATGCAACGTTGCTGCATAGTTTTCTGTTTCTTGGTACAACTGTACTGCATTCAGAGCAAGTGGCAGCCTATCGGCAATTTCAAACGACACTACATATTTTATTATCTATTCAAGGAAGGATATTGAGACTGTCTGGGCATATGTATGTCATAGCCATAAAAAATCTATCATATATGGTGTGCTAATGCTCACCCCTTCACAACATCCACATTTTCTAACGAGTTATACGATAGTATTGAACATTGCTCACATGAGATTTCTTTTGTAACCCATTCTACTCCTGAGTCATTTGAATCTTCCAAACATAACCGAGGATGATTATCCTACTTCACTATCTTTCTCTTTGGTCATACGCTAAGAACTAAGGCTTTTTTTCATTATCGAAGCTAGTTATACATCCGGCAGTGTATCAATGCTGGGTGTATGCACTAAACATTGACCTTGTTTGGACATCCTACCTTGTACAATGTGTGATATTATGTACCTACCGGCATTTCGGTTTATTTATTCACTTATTTATTTATGATGCCTGAAAGGTTACGATTTGAGACATTACATGAGGGTCAGGCACACTGAAGAAATGGCTTGTTGGGTTAGATTTTGCAAATTTACAGATGGTATTCAAATGTCAGTTTGAAACGAGAAATATATATTGGTGAATAAGGCATTATCAGATGAAAGGGCATGACTTTGTTGGGAAATATGCAGAAAAAATTAACAATTATGCGCACATGGCAGATTCACAGCATTTTTATGCATGCATGTGGTGAGAAAATTATTTGCTGGAATATTTCTATAGTTTTCTGGGGTAATGAATTAAAGCATCCGCAGTAAAATAGCTGTCGAGCACATATACACAGGGACGAGACAATCTGGGTATTGGAGCTGAAACACTTCATATGTCGTCTACAAGAATGAATCTGACACATTTTTTTCTGAACTTATACTGCAGAGAAATAATTACATAAGTTTGATAGTTGTTATCGAATGTACAGGTATTTTCTTCTTCAATTGAATTTAGATTTATTATGCAATTAATCTGGCTAAAAATGATGCTGGAAACAAGTTTTGGCATAGATATAATTACCATGCAACCAATTGCAGGAATTCGTTACATCATTAATATGATGGGTCCAAGACTCGTCACTAGATGTATGCCCTCCTAGATATTCAGATGCCTTATACTGAGCTAAAACGCGACTTTTGGTTAGGGATGAGAATGCACTACATTATTACGACGCTGATAAAAAGACACAGGGGAGCATCTTATTTACATTAAAGGACATGCACAATTTGCAGCACCATTCCTGGATTAGGGGGAGGTCGCGCTAGAGAGTAGAGCTCTCAAATGGATTTTGTTGTTGCGAAACACTATCATCTGTAAAAAAACGTATATTTTACTGAACAACGCATTTAAAGGAAAGTCTTTAATATATCTGTGAAAGAGCAGCCTGAAGGCAGAGCCTTGGGCTGCTTCTCGATTATTTCAACCTCCAGAGCACGCCCACAAAGCATTTGCACAGGTTTATGAGAGATAAAGAAAACTTTACTTGCATATATAGCAAACTAACTACAAGTTTTTACACGGAATATTGAAAATCGTTTGCTCCAGAAGACTATAAACCTTTCACCATCACTGCTCCAGAAGTAATGAAAAGTTGCTGTCCATATTGCTTCATTATCTCCAACTTTGATGCTTCTAAGTACAGTGCCCACCTGAAGTGGCTATCTAACTGTAAAAAAATGCCTGTATCACTCCACGAAACACTTTTCTAATGCTTATAAGTATGAATTTAGACGTAATGTCGCTAAAGATCTTTGAATCGTTAAGCAAATTTTCTTCGCATCTTTTTTCAAAACTTTTGGACAACAATCGACTCCTGATAACAAACGTACAATTCTGGAAAACCCATAGGCATCCATGCAACTAATGAAGAATGCATTTCACACCTTCTTGTGAAACATTTTATGAGACAAAACGAATTTTTTCTGTAGTTACAATCGAACCACAAGTGAGTGTAATACATAAACAAATGTCGCACTGACGTCAGTATTTCCACATTTTAAGGGTGCTTGTTTGGTTCTTTTTGACAAACTATGTATACCATTATCTGGCACTTTCCAACTAACTCATTCATCTACCATGGTATCAAATCGCCTTGAATCAACTGTCATTGTACAGTCGGTCTTAAACCAAGTCACAAGCTGTAAGACCTACAATGTTTTATAATGTAAGACCTATAATGTAGAGGTACTTGTGTTCTTATGGTACTTGATATATGTCGTGGAAGGTTGCGCTGCATAGCTATAGCAAGCAAGGGGGTCACTCACAAAGTCACAAAAAAAAAACTCCTATAGTTGGTAGGTGCAACTTTTGCGCCTTCATGAGTGTCCCCCTTGTTGCAGCTATACAGCACAAATTTCCGCAACATATATGAAGCTTATACCAACTAGCCCATAGTAATGCTTCATTGAGCCCTTATGGTGCGTTGAGTGAGACCACTAAAGTGTCGAGCAGGGCAAAACGCATAGTTCTAAGGCTTATTTGTAGGCTCTGGACAAATTTGTTTAGAAAACATTAGGCTTATTTGTGCTAATATATAGTCAATTTTTGGTTGAAGCGAATACTGATCTTGGTCGAATAATTTCTAATCGAATTCAAATATTATATGGCACATAAATACATAAATTAAAGTGGGCATATTTATTATAATCTAAGTCAAGTACATAATACTAAAATTTTTAAAAACTGAAATAGGGCCTCTATGCAACTGCTATTATTTCGTTCAAAGTACTCGAAACAGCTTTGAGTCCTAGCCGGATTGAACTTTCGGCAAGATGCAAGTCATAAATTAACTCTTAAAATATGTAACATTTAAAAATTTATCATACTTACTAGGTATCGGCTGTCATAACAAACTTTTAAGCCTAATAAAATGAATTAATCTGAGGGTAATATTTTCATTTAAATAGGCAGTGCGACATTCCCCCGTAACGGGTCAAAGCACTCCCCCCCCCCCCCTCAACAGAGTAACATATTGCTGCCCGAAGCAGAGTAGCATGACCCCGCCGAAGATAGTAACAGTTCAGTTCACGAGAAAAAATAGCAGAACTTGGACCGAAATTGGGATTATGATTGTCTTGATGTGCTTCCTCATGCACAGATCGTAAGGATGGCTAAATACAAGCACTACGACAAAAAAGAAAATCAAGTGTTAAAAAAACATTGAGTGGGACTCGAACGATTCATATCTAGGCACACCAGCAGATTGCGAGTATGACACGCCTACCACTACACCACACTGACAGGCAAGCACGGGCGTTACTTGTTTTATGTTATAAGTATAGTGCTGAAAATATGTCTGCATTTTTTTGTTTAGATGCATAGATTTGAGTGTCTCCGCACTTCTCAAAACCAGCCGGACTATAGCTAATGTCTTTACTGTGTTTGTTTTGTTCCTCGCGAAATAAAAACGTCTATCCGACACGTTTTTTACAGTAGAAAAAGCAAGATTAAGCCAACCTATTATATGAACGTCATTTGCACTCACTCGCTAATTGGTTAGTCATAATTGCCTACAAAACATCGCGCATCGGAAGTGTACATTAAACAATTTAGTTTTTATTTTACCCCCTTGAACATATTTTCGGTCATTCTTGTTCACGTTCTACGGTTCTACGACTAAAGCCACCATACTTCACTGTAGCCTTCCCGTACGTTAGGCTTACGACACCCTCGCCCGTGTGTGATGGTCGTAGCAAAAAACATTATTATTTATAAAAGGAGAGCATCATAGCCGTTCGCGTTGAGTTTCGATGGTTACCCATTTGAATGAGGTAATATTCGCTTATTTCACTACACATATTCAAGTCTAAAAACGTGGATATTAAGAGTTCTAAGTGCCTCCCTGTGCACTGACATCCATTGGCGCGCGCTGGAAACGCTGTTCCTTTTAATAATCATCTCTATCGTCTCAACAAATTTATAGAGTACGTTTTACTGCATATATATGTCGGTATCAGGTAGTGCTAATCACTCGCGGTGTGCCTGCGCATGTAAAAGTAATCAAGAGCAAGAGTATGATCGCATTTTACTCAATCATGCCTGGAGAGTATATGGGCATTTCACTCTCTCAAAAAGAGAAAGAGTAGAAACCTGTTTCACTCTCTCGTTTCATAGTGACTGAAAATGAATTTCTTTCTATCTGATGTTTTGGGAGAGTAGAAGAACACTCTTAGAACACTCTTAGAGATAAGAGTTAATGGAGAATACCTTAGTAATCTGCGCTTCGCCGATGACATTGCATTGCTGAGTAACTCAGGGGACGAATTGCAACTCATGATTACGGAGTTAGACAAGGAGAGCAGAAAGGTGGGTCTTAACATTAATCTGCAGAAAACGAAAGTAATGTACAACAACCTCGGAAAGGAGCAGCGCTTCGAGATAGGTAATAGTGCACTTGAAGTTGTAAAAGACTATGTCTACTTAGGGCAGGTAATAACCGCAGAGCCTAACCACGAGATTGAAGTAAATAGAAGAATAAGAATGGGGTGGAACACATTCGGCAAGCACTCTCAAATTATGACAGGTAGATTGCCACTATCCCTCAAGAGGAAGGTATATAACAGCTGTATCTTGCCGGTACTTAGCTACGGAGCAGAAACCTGGAGATTTACAAAGAGGGTTCAGCTTAAATTGAGGACGACGCAGCGAGCAAAGGAAAGAAAAATGGTAGGTGTAACCTTAAGAGACAAGAAGAGAGCAGAGTGGATTAGGGGACAAATGGGGGTTAAGGATATCATAGTTGAAATAAAGAAGAGGAAATGGACAAGGGCCGGGCATGTAGCGCGTAGACAGGATAACCGCTGGTCATTAAGGGTAACTAACTGGATTCCCAGAGAAGAGAAGCGGGTTAGGGGGAGGCAGAAGGTTAGGTGGGCAGATGAGATTAAGAAGTTTGCGGGTATAAATTGGCAGCAGCAAGCACAGGACCGGGTTAACTGGTGGAACATGGGAGAGGCCTTTGTCCTGCAGTGGATGTAGTCAGGCTGATGATGATGATGATGATGATGATGATGATGATGATGATGATGATGATGATGATGATGATGAACACTCTGAAGAGTAACTTGACCTTTTACTCCGGCGGTACCTTCCGCAGTTTTTAGAGTGTGACAATGCTCAAAGTGTTGCAGGGCCCCTTTAAATTTGAAGGGAGGCTTTGCGGCAGAGCAGATTTCTCCTGGAGAGGTGCTTTCATGGTTTATTACTCCTACACTGCTGTGAAATATCTTTTACAAATGGTATATTCGGATTAATATGCATATATTCATTCCTTGCGAATTCTTCGAAGTTTTCAATATTTGAATTGAAATCAAAGCTAATTCGAATACGCCACTATTCGTTCGAGTATATAAAGCATTAAAATACTCGCAAATGCCTAAAAAATGTTATATATGAGCACATGCATAAACATAATTTTGTTTGGTTGTATAAGAATAGCATAAAGCGGTATTTTTAAAGATGAAATTGTCAAACTTTATAATGAAAGCCAAGCACTAGGTTATTCATTGCTAATTTTGTAGTAAGTAGGGGGTGTTTCAAAATAACTGAACACAGCTGCTCACCTAAAATACCTAAAAACTTCCAAGTGACAATTGCTTGAGCAATATATGCATTATGTTTATTATTTAGGACACACCCATAAATTTACATTCACTAACGCCTACTTTCATGCCAGATAGCTATACACAGTATTGAGGCGGTACCTAGAATCGTCTGCGTCAGTTATTTCACAAGTGCATAACACCATGACCAGCAAAAGATGAGTAAATGCTAGGTGGTAGCAAAAAAAAAGTTGTTGGTATAAACAAGGAGCAAACTGGGCTTACCTGGGTACTGAGCTAGTGCACTATAGAAGTAATGCCTCAAAATGGGGAGTAATAGCATTGAGGGTTACCATCGTAAGTGCAGTTTTATAGAAAGGATCTAATAATAATGCCAAGGTGAAATGAATTTTATTGCAAGTGTTTATGACAAACCTTATCAAAACTCCTCCCCAATTTTATAACAATCCAGTCTGTGATTGATGGTTGCATCAGGAGTGCGATGTAATAATGGAGTAATCAAGGTTTTAATAAATCAGCTGAGTTTCATTTGTAAATGTATTTTTTAATTCATACTGTGGAGTGTAGCTTGCAGTGAAGATGTATTCATTTACTGCTTGAAAGGTTTGCTATATTATTATAACAGCACTGGTCTTTACAATTTCGAGCACCGGGTTATGACTGCTGAGTGTCAGCAAATAAATGAGATGAGATTTGCAACACTAGCCACGTGAACAATCACTGGAGTGTAACGAATGCACAATCATTCTGGCAAGTAGGACATCGGCAATCATTGCAGAAGACAGAATTTTTTTAACCAATGTGTCATAATAATAGGTGCACGGCATTCTTTATTAGTTACACAGATAACTAAGGGTATTGTAGAAATATGTGAAAAGCTTATTGCCACAGAATACTAAAAACCTTGATAAGTGTCGTGTACCGGTCAGATTATAACAAAACTGAATACTTTTTCCAGGAACGTGGAAAACTGCTCGATACCTACACTGACTGCAACATTCACATCATTTTGTTGGGTGATATCAATATTAATGTCGCTCAGGAGGCCTCCACTAATTATTCTTATTTTGGCTTACTCACTTTCGAAGGTCTAGGGCAATCAATAACATCAACTATATGAGAAATAAAACTTGAGCAAGTTTGTATGTATTCATTTTAATTTTAGCAGTGCACTGGGAGACAAAGACTAAGAAGAATGTGCACAACAACTTCACATTCTTTTTTCACAATCCTTGTCCCCCAGTGCACTGCTAAAATTAAAGTGAACATCCGATACTCTTATAACAAGCTCACGACAAAGTGCACTTGACCACATTATAACGAAGCATTCATTACTGATCTTTAATTGTAACAGGCACCATTTCATGTGACAGTACTGATTATCTCTCAGTGTTTGCAATATCAAATCCAACTAACCAAACGACAGAAGGTAAAGTCACATGTACAATTTTAAGCTTATGTGAACAGTGAACTTAAAGTTCCGAATGATTCATAATTTTGGCTCAGTAGTTTTGAATCAAATTCGAATAGCATATTTCAGGGAATGTAAAGAAAAAAGGGGCATATCAATCATACCCTAATTATCCTGCCAATATTTCTTTAAATATTGGAACACGAGCTTTGCAAATGCCTTCTTCAACATTTCAGTTAAATAGAAACAACTTTCAATGATAGCAGGATTTGACTTTTAGTAGAATGCTAGTGATAACTTGTAAAATACGAAAAGGTTAGAAATTATTACACGTAGCACATGTAAGACTGTATAGGAAGCTTTTAAACTTAAAAAAATGAATCGACATGAAGGTAATATGTTCATTACATGAAGTGGAGCTTTGTGGCAGTGTAAATTTTTTCTGAATAATTGTTTTTAACTCTTACCATTGTTACTGCACTGAAATTATTTTTACAGGAGGTTACATGCTAAATAATATATATTATACAAATGTTTTCACGGCTTAGCATTTATTTGAAACAGAGAACCCATCTTTACAGGAGTTATCATGTGTATTAATAAACACCGATTTGTTTATTTCGGATACTTCAAAATTTTCAATATATTAAACTTGAATCGAAGTGACTTCAAATACTACGATGTTAGTTCAAATGTTTGAAGCATTCGAATATTTGCGCAAACTTACATAATTCATAAGAAAAATAAACATAGTTCCCCCTCAGGCCAGGAAAAATGGGCAAGAAATGCATTCTGCAGGATCAACCGAGAAAAAAAATATAATGCATGCAATAATATTTGGAAACACACGTGACGGTAGGAGAGACCACAATCACTGTTACTGGATTTATTTCCAATTCACATCATGAGAAGTGCTGGTCTTTTGTGTTCCATGAGTCACAAGAACAACATGTATAAAAAGTGCATGCGTACGCTCGTCGGTGCGTGCGTCCGTCCCTCCGTCCATGCATACGTCCATTTGTCCGTGCATGTGTCCATCCGTGTGTCCATCCGTGCGTGTGTCTGTCTGTCTATATGTTGTACTGGCTACGCCGGAGGGACGCGGGACTGCTCTCGACCTAAAGGAGCTTCGCCCATAAAATGTGAAGACAAGAACCACAGATTGAACGTAAGATTAGATATGGAGTAGTAATAAAATGAAATATATCGAAGCGCGACATTTCCGTCCCATTCCTAATTGCGGGCTCGCTCAGGCAGGTTTTGATCTCACACCTTCCAACTCTGCTATTAGCGAAAATGTGCGCATGCACATATCACATTCAAACTCATTTTAAGTCAGCTTAGATATAACTAAGCATATGCACATTAGGTTTTTACAGCTGTAGGCTGGCAATCGTATGGTCTTATTGCCGCCCTAGGTAATTTAAAAGAAATACCAATACCCTACGCAGGTGTTTGAAACACTTTGGGAAAAGTTTCCGCGTTGAGTGCGCTGGCTGTTCCGTCGCCCTCTCCTCGTTGGTGCCGTGGGATTCAATGAAAAAAATCATCCAATAAAAATGTCGCCACTTTTGACTACAAATAAATTCTAAATATTACACACGTCTGGAGGCTTACAAAGTGGGTTCCGTTATAATTGAGGACAATGCAACGAGCGATGGAAAAGAAAATGATAGGTGTAACCTTAACAGACAAGAAGAGAGCAGAGTGGATCAGGGAACAAACCACGGTTAAGGATATCATAGTTGAAATCAAGAAGAATAAATGAACGTGGGCCGGACATGTATCGTGTAGGCTAGATATTCGCTGGTCATTATAGGTAACTTACTGGATTCCCAGAGAAGGCAAGCGGGCTAGGTGGAGACAGAAAGTTAGGTGAGAAGATGAGATTAGGAAGTTTGTGGGTATAAAGTGGCAGCAGCTAGCACAGAACCGAGTTGACTGGCGCAACATAGAAGACGCCTTTGTCTTGCAGTTTTCGTAGTCAGGCTGATGAGGATGACTACACATGTCTGGAAGCACACACATGAATCTCCACGCATGAAATGCGAAAGGAATCAGCGTATATTAGTGCATATTATTGAGTAAGTGTATATATAATACTGTGAGGATGCATACGGCATGTAGCAGCTAAGCAGCATGCGAGTTATCGCGTGCCGATGCATGCAGTCAAAATGTACTATCACAAGTAATGTGAGCTTCAACACCGAATTTTCTATTTATAGTTTTTGCTTCACAAGAAAACACAACTCGGAGTGAATTGTCGCAGTAATTATTGACGTGACAATTTCATAATAATGCTTTCATGGATATAACAAAAAAGGGAATGTCCGCGACAGCAAAAGTACTATTTCAAATCACACCCCGTAAAGAACACCAGATTTATGAGTACGGTTCAAACGCCATGAAACCACTTGGGGTTACCAGTTCGTGCAACGTTCAATCGTGCTAAGTTGCAATAAGTATGCGCACAAACACAGTCAAAATCACGCACATTGGTTGTAAAAGTCTCATCTGTCACTGTGTTACTTGTAATATACACGCCGTTTCGAAAATCATCCCCCAAGTACCCGACGTAGCCAAGGAAAAGTGATAGGTGATAAGAAACAGCAACAAAGCATGCTATATTCACGCAGCATACACAAGAGACATTTGTCAGCTGCCACTTGCAACTCTTAATTCTCACTGCCAATAAAAGTTTTCTTTCGGGATCACTTGGGAAAGAAATTTCTAGAATTGTTTGTGTGCTGTGTGGCATGCAGCACGAAGTCATCTTGCGGGATTTGCGATGAATCAAACGGCCAACAAGGCAGCAGGCGCCGCGTACACGTTTGAACAAGCGCAGCGTGGGCCAAAATAGCGGATGCTCGCGGTGAGGCGGCGTCGACCCTTTCAATCAATGACCGCACTCCGAACGGGGGCGCACGCAGCGAGGCACTCTACGCAAAGGATCGTCGCGGCACCCCCTCTCTATTTTTTTTTATTTACAAGGCTGACTTTGCGCCCCCTCCCATGTTCGTATACTTATGAAGACGAAATTATTATTTAGAGCGAGACAGCAGAAGATATACGTAAAGAATGGAAGACACAGGGAGAGTTCCCATCCTGTGTCTTTTCTTCCGTCGTGCCTTCCATTGTTTCGTGCTGATCATTGAGTATGTTTTACATTAACGTGCATTTCTTCAGGTTTTACCGAAAACAGATGTCTAAGAATACCATGTCACAACTGCAACTAGAGCTCGAAATTAGCATTTTACGCCTCTTTAGAAAAACAGTCATCACTTATTCATAATTTTAGAAAGTTCACTACAACATGTTCGCTTATAAAGTTAAGTAAAATGGACATCAAGTTTTGTATCCATGGTGAAAAAAATCAGAAACTGTTAAGTAGAAATGACATGTAAAGAACTAATTTGCACCCTATATAAGGCAAACTTTTTAAAAGAAACAGTGGCATACATTTTACGCATTTCGTGCTTTCTGTGACCACATATAGTTAGTGATCTCCTAGTAATGACTCACTACAGCTAATGCAAAGGAGAAACGAATGAATATCACTGGTTTACATTATTGTGAACACTACTGAGCGTGACTCAAAACGAGTGTCAAGCCCGCCAACTAGCATTGCTGCCGCACCGTCACCTATCCCACTGTCACGTCCCGAAAGCGCATCACCTGATCACGTAGACACATAAAACGGTTACGGGCACTTCAGCTGACATTCCGTCTACTAGGCGCGCACGGGTAGACATGTGTTCGTCATCACCATCACCGTCGCGGCCACCATCAGTGTCTACGAGTGATTAAAAAAAACACTGAGAAATTGTGGATCACTTTGATTCGCGACGTCGCTAATAGTTTTGTGCAACACAGCACAAATCCTGAAACCGACGTCTGTCCGAGTAGCGACGGGGAGGCACCCTATTGATATATATGTTTTGTTTAACGTCCCAAAACCGCCATATGATTATGAGAGACGCCGTAGTGGAGGGCTCCGGAAATTTCGACCACCTGGGGTTCTTTAACGTGCACCCAAATCTGACACACGGGCCTACAACATTTCCGCCTCCATTCGAAATGCAGCCGCTGCCGCCGGGATTCGATCCCACGACTTGCGGGTCAGCAGCCGAGTACTTTAGCCACTAGACCACTGCAGTGGGGCGGGGAGGCACCTGAAGAAGCACGCTTGTGTAATATTGGCTTGTAAGACCAAAGATAAGGAAGAAACGTTGCGGACGTAACAGGCGCTCCTGTCTCACAAATATGGTTGTAAACAACGAGCGATTTATTTAACAATTTATTAAAGGTGAAATACGCTCGTATGCTCAGGATTCCCTTCGCGTCTGCCGATTCTTTCATTACGCCAGGCCCGCCTTTTTTTTCCCCTCCTATCCACACAAAAGTCGGACTTGGAAGTTCCGCTATTCATGAGCGGATTTGGGCTTCTTATTTTTCACGGAGTTGCTTTAACACCCCTGTCACATGGGCAGCAACGTACTCCTTTTAACTCCTTCGTCTTTATGATAACAAGGATGTGGTCCTTTTTATACGGCCTCCCTTATGTCAAGGAAGTTAAACGAAGCTTCTTGTAAAGGGAGTTCGGCGATCTTACTTAAGGCCGGAAGGAAGTACTCTCGTCCCCAGTAATTGGCAGTTACGGAATAAAACTGCAAACAATACAGCTGTGGTAAACACAGTAATAAAGTTTATCTCTTTTAGAAGTTGTTTATTTTTAGTGTGCCCATAACGTGCGTTTAACAAAAAACAAATATGTGTACAAGTGTACGTACTCTACACGCCATGCCTGCCCCGTCACGGTGGTCTAGTGGCTAAGGTACTCGCCTGATGACCCGCAGGTCCCGAGATCGAATCCCGGCTGCGGTGGCTGCATTTCCGATAGAGGCCAAAATGTTGTAGGGCCGTGTGCTCAGATTTGGGTGCACATTAAAGAACCCCAGGTGCTCAAAATTTCCGGAGCCCTCCACTACAGCGTCTCTCATAATCATATGGTGGTTTTGGGACGTTAAATCCACATATCAATCAATGCACGGCGTCGTGCATTGATTGATATGTGGATTTAACGCCAAAAGCCACGAGATATGATATGTGGATTTAACGCCAAAATCCACCTCGCCAAAAGCCACCAAGTCAACATTTTGAAAGGTTTCTCTGAGACCGTGCCAGCGTGCCAGCCATCCTATTCGTGCGCACCGTCTTATTTACATCTCTGCCACTCGTTCGCTTTTTAGTGTTGTGCTCCTTATTCCACTTCAACAATCCTGACACTCATAGCAGTGATACGTAGGCTTTTTTCCTTCCTCGACGACGCCGGTAGTCGTGAAGGCACAACAAGCGAGCTGCCGTGTAACCAATCCGCACTAAGGACTTCCTGTACTGACCAGGAGACATGTGCTCATTTGATACTATAAAGAACATAGTGACTTACGAGGTAGTGCAACTTCGAAGAACTCAGCTACAACTTGCACTTTGTTTCACAATCTTGGTACGTAGAAAAAATGTGCACCAAAACAAACGTACAGTATTGCGAGCATTTCTGTCAACATTACAGCTAACTTGCTTGTAGGTGTACGCGTCTGTGTTAGAAGCCAAAGTGATTTTTTATGCGAAGCATTTCTTAGCAAACTTTGGCGACATTTAGCGTATCTCTCTATCTATCTACATAGCCGCCTAAGATTTTCAAGTTCTCCTGGCTGTTTCAATAATGGGTTATATACCAAATATAGTATGCATAACATGACTGCATACCGAGCATAAGTGACTAGTCATAACGTGAAAATCATGACACGCATGTCATAAATGTCATGATTTACATGCTGCCCTTGCAGTGGTTACGTTCACATGACACATTGCAAGACTGGTATGGTATGACATGACTGCATAGCAAACACACGTGACAGGCCCTAACGTGGAAATCATGACATACATGTCATAAAAGTCATGACTACACGCCATGCTCATGGTGCGCTCGTGGTCGTTTCCCTAGCTTCACATATAACAGATTTGGTGTTACTTGACACGAATGAATGACGAAAAAATATGACTGGTGCAAACATGACAACCACGACATGCGTGTCATGTACGACATCACTTCATACCACGCTCAAGATGCGCTCGCGCCTGTTTCGCCAGCTTCACATGAATCAACTATTGTGTTACGCGACGTGAATGGATGGTGAAGGTAAACGACACGTACAAACATGACAATCATGACATGCGTGTCACTTAAAACATGACTACATTCTACGCTCATAGTACGCTCTTGGCTGTTACACTAGCTCCACATATACGAATTTTGGTGAATTACGCGACGTGAATGGGCGACGAACACAAATGCCAGGCGCAAACATCATAATTATGACATGGAAGTCATGTACAACATATTTTACGTCCACCTCGTAACGTTGTGCTGATTTGGAAGTGACATATCAACCTTACTCATTCGTACTTCGCATATCACCGATTCCCATTGTACGTGGGATCTACAAATTTTATTTTTGTTTTAGTGTATATAAATTATAGCCTATATAATCACTAGTACGATTGAAATTGTTTTTAGAAGTAATAGTTGTGAAATTTTGCATGCGGAGAAGGTGCTGCAGCATCTAATTGGCCCCTGGCGGCTTAAGTCTAAAGCTTGTAAAATTTCTCTGTGGCGTACGCCACACAGAACTGCCTCCATCTCTATCTCACTCCTTAGGAGAGTTTTACCTTCATGAAGTTTAACAGAGTTCAGTGGTGGCCGTGTGACTGGTGTATAATACTTTGCAGTCGCTCATCTTTCCAGCCAATATAGTTATTTTTTATAGGGTTTGTTCTGTCCGAAAATAGTGCATTTGTCGATTACTTTAAGTATGCTGTGTTGAAGTAAACATAGGTTGGAAGAGTCAAAACGTAGCGCTATGAATCCTCTGGCAAACGTGCATTCGACCGAACAGACTACCATGGAGACAATGTTAAAAAGTATGGTTATGCGTCCGTTCACAGTTGGGCATATTATCAATTCATAAAACAATTAACGCGATTTTTCATTGTGTGTTCGTAATCAAGTGACATATTTATTATAAACATATGTTCAAGAATGGGAACTTTCAATAAATATACGCTTCTTTTGGGTTTCTCAAAAGTCGCGCCACTTTTTTTTTTTGGGGGGGGGGGGGGCTTCTTTTATGACGATTATATGCTTGTTATAGCTCAGTGGCATCTGGAAAACTGACACACGCAGAGACGCCGTCAACGCTCTGCGCGTCTCGTCCCCAGCTAGGCAAAGAATTTCCGCAGATAACCAAAGGGAACTCTGTACTTTCGATCGTTCAGTCACCACGGGTGTGATCGACGGTTGGTTCACGGATTTTCATACTATTCATAATTGCGGGGCTTTGAAGGGACTTGTGGTTTTGTTTATTGCTGTGTTTTTGTTTCGTCTTAAGCCCCGCCGCGGTGGTCTAGTGGCTAAGGTACTCGGCTGCTGACCCGCAGGGCGCGGGTTCGAATCCCGGCTGCGGCGGCTGCATTTCCGATGGAGGCGGAAATGTTGTAGGCCCGTGTGCTCAGATTTGGGTGCACGTTAAAGAACCCCAGGTGGTCGAAATTTCCGGAGCCCTCCACTACGGCGTCTCTCATAATCATATAGTGGTTTTGGGACGTTAAACCTCACATATCAATCAATCAATCAATCGTTTCGTCTGAAATAAAAGGGTGGACCGATGTGAACTTCACAAGCCGGTTAAATGATGAGCTTAAAAAGCTGAAGGTGGTGAAGCGTGATGCTGAACCCTTGTTGAACTTCGTCATGCAAAAAGTGGATTCAGCTCCGAACCAAAACGAAGATTCAACCAATCCATGAAGCGCCGTGCGTAGCAGCTCTCATAGACACGAGCGCCAGAGTTCCCTCTTGTAAGTATCGAAAGAATCATTATGCACCCATGATTCCGTGATGGCGGTTATTGTCCAAGCCGCCATCAAACTTCGAAGAACACCGCAGTTTCTGGGTGTGAAAAGTGAACATTCAATGAAACGCGGAGACGCGTGGAGAGGCATAAATTACATGCGCATTGCTACCTGGAAGCATTTACAAGCGACCGTTGGAGCATTCCGCTACAAACATTGGTTCTTGCGTTACTTGAAACGCCACATGGTGCAAGTCGCGCACATCTGTTTCACGAAATGCCGGCCCGTAATGCAGGTTGTATCGTCACTCCCAATTATCACACGCCGACAAGCACACGACGAAGCATTCGAAGCAATGACACGAAATTTAAGACGAACGATCCCATGCAATAGAAGTGAAACCATTGCTAGCTGCCGCTAGTCGTTACCTTGATTCCAACATTAAGAGTGTTGACGTTATTGTTGTTCTCAATGTCACAGCGCATCGTTACTTCGTTACTCAGCGTCCGCGCGTGCCCCACTCGCCCGATGAAAGCATAGCATGCGTCGTTACGCTGTCGACTTCGCAGGGTGCTGAACCCCGCTCAGCCTTCGAACGCTGTTTGCTTTCGAAATAAAATATACTGATGCAATAAATAATTCGGTCAAAAAGCTCACGTATACTAAGCCATCGAGTGATGGCTACATCTGATGCTTGAGACTTTCATGTTACTGCTCCTTCAAAAGGACACTAAATGAAAATGTCAAGCCGACGTTGATTGTGGAAATAACAGTTCAGAAACCTCGTAGGGCTACTCAAGTGCTAATAAAGTGCTTACTTTGAAATAAAATCACGTTTCAGCGTCCGCATCGCATTAGCGCACCTCAAATAGCCCAGCTGAAAGCGGTAGACCTCAGTGTTAGTGTTGCTGTGCCTTACGTTGCCCGCCTTTACTAGGCGGCCGCCGACACCAGTATAGCAGCACAGTGAAAGTATCGGTAGCCACAGCAGCAACAACAATCACTGAATAAGTTTCTGTCTGCTTGGTTCAACTGGGCCCCGGTACATGGTACCACCTGTCCAGCCTAACAAGGCCAAAAACGTAACTTTTCAACCACTCGCACCATTCCCCATAGTAACGCCAGGCCGTTTGTGTTTTTTCTATAAATCAAACAAAAACAGACAATTAGGCAGTATTTTATGATGTCTCTTATTGCACGTGTGAAGAAGAAGATGTGCCTGCAGCGAGCAGCATCGCCAACGACCGGCTCTCTCGGCTCGTGCTTCGGTTCGTTGCTGTGCTGATCGCTGGACGGTTGTTCACGCTGTCTCGTCGCTGTCTTTAACGGCTAATAAACCTCCTCACATTTGGTGGAAGGTGCTGTTAATCCCCGTCGCTACACCCTGGAGCTGCGAAGCCGCACGCTACCACCTGTCATGACTGCCAACGCCACTACATCGACGCCTTCGCTCCAGTTCAACTGCCCTGGCCATCCTACGCTACGGGAGCCGAAGGTCTTCAGCGGTGCAGATGGGACCGACGTCGAAGACTGGCTCGAGCACTACGAACTGGTGAGCGCCAACAATAAATGGGATGAAGCCGACAAGCTGGGCTACGTGATATTTTATCTCACTGGCGTCGCCGAATTGTGGTTTAATAACCACAAACACAACATCCCCACATGGAGCGTCTTCAAGACGTCATGTGCTGAAGTGTTCGGTCGGCTGGCTGTCCGCAAGCAGAGGGCAGAACAGCGCCTGCGCGTCCGCTCTCAGCAGACTGGCGAGACCTTTACCAGCTATATTGAGGACGTCGTCGACCTTTGTCGACGTGTGAATGACACCATGCCCGAATCTGACAAGGTCAAAAACATCCTGAAGGGCATCGACGACGGCGCATTTCAAATGCTCTTGGCAAGGAATCCAAGCACAGTTTCTGAAGTCGTCAGCTTGTGTCAGAGCTACGACGAGTTGAAAAAGCAACGCACTCTGACTAGGCAGCCTCAGCCTGGTGGTGAGTCGCTGTCCAGTTTCGACTCCATGCCGGACAATTCACCATTGCTTCAGCAAGTCCGAGCCTTCGTCCGTGAGGAAGTCGCCCGCCAACTTTCCCTAGTGCCCTTTACTCACGAGACCACCACCCGTCTACCTGCCCCGCTTCGCACTGCTATATCGGAAGAGGTTGCACAAGCTGTTCCTCTTGCGCACTACGAGCCACCTCTACCTAGCCGTGGTCACTGCCCGGGTGGCGCACAGCCGGTAGGCGCTCCTGTCGCCTATCCGCCAGCCGTTCAGCCTGTGGCCGCGCCCCTAACGTATGCAGCGCAGCCTGTGGCTCCTCCTGTCACCTTTTCGCAAGAGATGCAGCCCGTAGCCGCGCCGCTCACATATGCAGACGCTGTACGTAGGCTCCCGCAACCACCCTACACCACGCGCTCACAGCCCGCACACCCGGCTGCTTATACTGCACCTTGGGCGGCAGCACCAGTCGCCAATCCCTGGAGGACGCCCGATAACCGACCGATTTGCTACGCTTGCTTCACTCCCGGACACGTTGCTCGCTACTGCCGCCGTCGACCTCAGACGTTCGGCAACTATGGCCGGTCGTCGCATCCCGGCAGCCAACCCTTCGTCCAATACGGGCCCGTCTCGCCACCTCGCTATGCGCCTACTGACCACCTTGACTTCCAGCCGCAACGCGCACCCTCTCCTCGTCGGCGATCGCCCTCCCCCATGCGTCGCCGGCCCGGACCCTCCGACCAGGAAAACTAAGCAACGCAGTTCAAGAGGCAAGAACTGCGCCGTTTTCGAACTGTCTAAGCCCTCGCTCCTCTCCTGCTAACGTGGTCGCAGTAACTGTTGAAGGTTATTGTACTTTCGCCTTTGTGGACACTGGCGCCGCTGTTTCTGTTATTGCCGCTAATCTCTGCCGTTTATTACGCAAAGTAACGACGCCACTTTCCGGACTGTCGCTTCACACCGCAAGCGCACAGCAAGTAACGCCTCTCGCAGCCTGTACTGCAAGAATCTCCATCGAAGGCATTCTTTACATCGTGGAGTTTATTGTTCTTCCTGTCTGTTCGCATGACGTCATCCTCGGGTGGGACTTCCTATCCCGCCACAATGCCGTCATAGACTGCGCACGCGCCGAAGTTGAGTTTTCACCCTTGTGTGATGTCCCATTACTGGACGCTCCTCATCAGCCGCCGAAGTTGCTCGTTCGTGAAGATACCGATATTCCGCCTGGAAATTTCGCCCTTGTTCCCGTTTTATGCAACGCCTACACTGACGCTACAGTTCTTTTTATGCCTTCCGATATCTTCAAATGTCGTCGAGCTTTGCCGCTGCCTTTCGCAACAATTGACCTTGCCGCCGGAAGAAGCAACATGTTCGTAAGCAATCCGCTTTCCACACCTGTCACATTGCTTGCGGGGGAATGTTTCGGCCGCGTGCAGGATCTCGACACTTCGTTTTTGTTTGATGTCCCGGACGACTACTGCGACCACCCAAAAGCACTGTCGGCACTCGGGGAGTCGTCCAATGATACTGTTACACAAGGCGAGGTAAATTAATGTTACACAAAGCGAGGTAAATTAATGGGGGTTTTTAATGGGCCCTGAGTCCGCGATCACCGTCCAATGATGATGATCACCGCCATGGCTCGTACCCACTCAGGGGGATCGCAGTGGAGGCAACGTCGTCTTCCTTCTCTGCCCACGCTCCCCTTGTTTTTCCTGGTAGTGATACTTTGTATCATTCCTCCTCTCTCAGACGAAGCCCTCTGGGCGAGTCATTCTTGCATCCTTCGTGTAAACGGCTTCAGGCGGGCAACATGCGTCACCTCCGTCTTGCATGAACGTCGGCCACTAGTGGTGACACGTGCAATTTCATAGTTGACCTCGCTGACACGACGGAGTATCACAAAAGGACCGGCATAGTGTGCCAGTAGCTTTTGGCTCAAGCCACGTCTGCGTATTGGGGTCCACACCCACACTAGATCACCGGGGGCATAGGTTACATGCCTGTGTTGACTGTCGTAGCGAGTTTTGGATGACTCTTGCGCTGCCAGTGTACGTAAGCAGGCAAGTCGACGGGTATCTTCTGCACGACACAAGGTTTCAGCAATTGATAAATCTTCATGGATGACAAAAGGAAAGATAGTGTCCAGCGTATGTCGAGGTGAGCGAGCGTAGAGCAGATAGAAAGGGCTATAGCCTGTCGTTTCGTGTTTCAACGTGTTGAAGGCGTACGTGACGAACGGTAATACTTCATCCCAGTTTTTGTGGTCAGAGGCGACGTACATTGACAACATGTTCATCAACGTTCGGTTTGTGCGCTCGGTGAGACCGTTAGTTTGCGGATGATACGCAGTTGAGTGTCGGAACTTGGAGGCACACAAACGAAGTAATGATTCGACAATATCAGCGGTAAATTGTCGACCACGGTCACTTATTATCACGCGAGGAGGTCCGTGTCGGAGGATGACTGAGTTCAACAGGAACTCTGAAACCTGGACTGCCGTGGCGGAGCATAAGGCAGCCGTCTCGCAGTACCGCGTCAGGTAGTCGGCGCATACAATTATCCACCGGTTACCTTTTGAGGAGCGTGGAAATGGTCCCATCAGATCAATGCCGACCTTTTGAAAAGGGGAACCAGGAGGCTTTACAGGTTGCAGGTGACCAACTGGACCCGAGGAGGGCCGCTTGTGGCTCTGGCACTGCATACAGCTGGCCACGTAGTTCTGAATTGTTTTGCTCATTTTCGGCCAATAGAACCGCTCTTTCGTGCGACTAAGTGTTCGTGCGGTGCCTAGGTGGCCAGAGGTGGGGTCATCATGCGTGAGACGCAGAACAGACGTTTGGAGGGACGCAGGAACAACCAGCAGAAAGTGGGCGCCCGTCGTGGACAAGTTTCTCTGGTAAAGAAGACCATTTCGGACGCAGAATCGGCCTTCGCTTAATGAATTTCTCGCTCCAGGAAAGAGAGCTTTCAAGCTTGGGTCATTACGCTGCTCAGCGGCGAAAGTCACGGCATCGGGAAAGCCAGACGACAGCGAAGCGATAAGGTGGTCAAAGTTATCGCCTTCACAATCTGTCGATGGTAGCGGCATTCTGGACAGGCAATCCGCATCAGCGTGTAGACGGCCAGTCTTGTATGAGATGGTGAAGACATGTTCTTGCAAACGAATGGCCCATCGTGCGAGGCGGCCGGATGGGTCACGAAGGTTGATCAGCCAACACAGGGAATAGTGATCTGTGACGATAGTGAACGGGCGACCATAGATGTATGAGCGAAACCGTTGCACGGCAAAGACTACCGCTAGGCATTCCTGTTCGGTCACTGTGTAGTTGCGTTCAGGCTTGCTTAAAGAACGACTTGCGTACGCCACAACGTGTTCCTTCTTGCCAGAACGCTGAACGAGAACGGCACCGATACCGATGCCACTTGCATCTCTGTGAATTTCCGTGGGCGACGAAGGATTGAAGTGCCGAAGTATTGGCTGCGAAGTTAACAAACACTTCAGCTTGTGAAAAGTGGCATCACACTCGGAGGTCCACTGAAACAGGCTGTTCTTGCGTAGAAGGCTCGTCAGGGGGTGAACCACATCCGCAAACTTGGGTACGAACCGGCGGAAATACGAGCAGAGCCCGATGAAGCTACGCAGTTGTTTCACAGATTTAGGACGCTCAAACGATTCGACGGCCGCGGTCTTTTGTGGGTCAGGTCTAATGCCATCTTTATCGACGAGATGTCCTAACACCAATGTCTGTCGCTCGCCAAAGTGGCACTTTTTTGAATTCAATACAAGGCCAGCTTTTTCAATGCAGCTGAGCACGAGGTCTAGGCGCGTGTTGTGCTCCTCAAACGTACGGCCAAAAATTACGACATCATCAAGGTAACACATACATATATGCCATTTTAAACCACGCAATATAGAGTCCATAAATCTTTCGAATGTCGCAGGAGCATTACATAATCCGAATGGCATAACGTTGAACTCGTAAAGTCCGTCGGTCGTAACAAATGCCGTCTTTTCTTTGTCAGCTGCGTGCATCGGAATTTGCCAGTAACCTGATCTCAGGTCAACAGATGAAAAGTAGGACGCGGAATGCAGGCAGTCTAGAGCGTCATCGATGCGCGGCAGTGGATAGACGTCTTTCTTGGTAACAGAATTCAGTCGGCGGTAGTCAACGCAAAATCTCCACGTACCATCCTTCTTCCTCACTAGAATGACGGGAGCAGCCCATGGACTCGCCGATTCCTGTATTATTCCCTTTTCCAGCATCTCTTGAACTTGCTCGCTGATGATCTTGCGCTCCGATGGTGCCACTCGGTAAGGTTTCTGCCTAATGGGATGCGCCGGTTCGGTGTGGATCTGATGACGTATCCGGGACGCTGGGATTAAGGGCCTTTGGCTGTATTTAGAAAAATCGAACACTTTCGAGTGCTTAGACAGAACGTCGAGCAGGGTATGACGTTTGCTTTGGTCAAGTGACTTGCTGACCATTTGTAGCAATTGGGCATCTTCTGAACCTTCTAAGCCTAGATGTTCATTTTAGCTTGTAGCATCAACAAGCGCAACCAGCGTCGTACATGACTCGGGTCTAAATACTGCAAGTTTCATGCCGCCTGGCAGAATTGCAGGCTCCATGGAACTGTTCATTGTCCACACACCTGCCCGTCCATCAACGACTGACACTATACAATGGGGAATGAGAATGTTCTTTTTCAGGCATGCCGAGGGAATCGGTTCGAGCGTGGCGTCAAACGTGCCACAGTTGTTACTTGAACATGTCACAGGAACACACACAGCAGAAAATGCAGGAACGACTGTATCCACGGAGACGAAAAAGATGCATTCCTCCGGACAAGAATTTTCCAAGAGCGCCGTTGGGAAAGTACCGTGTATAGAAAGATGCCCACTTCTGCAGTCTACAGTTGCCCCACACTCACACAAGAAGTCAATACCCAAGATAACGTCATGTGTAGACCGCGGAATAACCGCGAACTCTGTGCAAAACACCTTGCCACACAGCGACACGTCCACAGTACAATATCCCACCGGACACAACACGTCACCACTTACACCACGAAATGTCACCCCACGGTTCAGGCAAAACATCACTTTTGGTCCTAGCAGGTTCTTAAAATTTACACTCATCACCGAAACTGTCGCGCCTGTATCCACAAGTGCCATAGTAACCACTCCATCGACAACTACACGAACTTTGTTCTTCAACATAAACGCTGACGGGGGTATATCTGTAGATAGCACCTGTGATCTTGCGGCTTCACCCCCACTGGCCGCACCGACTAGTTTTCCGGCGGCGGTGTACGTGCGCGTCGCCGTGGCGACGGCGATCGTGGAGCACGGGGAGCTGGAGGTGGCGTCAAACTTCGATCAGAGGCCGGCGAGGGGTAGCGTGACCCGGTAGTTGCGCGTGGTTTCCGTGACGTGGAGTGCGGATAGTCGAAATGTTGGTGATACAAAGGCCAAGACTGTCGCTGATATGGGCGGTGGTCACAAAAACGTGCGATATGACCCGGGACACCACAGTTGTAGCATACCGGACTTGGTCGAGGGGCACGTTGTTGCTCAGAGTAACGACTCCTCTCGGAAGGCATGGGATAGTGGTACCGTCCTTCGGGGGCCCTGTAGGGAGGCGATGTTGGGTAAACAGGTGGGCGAAAACTTCGTTCGTAGTTGGGAGGTGGTTGACGGGGGAATCCAGCCTGCCGTGTGCCTTGATATTCATAAGCATCTGTTGCGTTTATCGATGGTTGCCATGGTGGAAGAGAAGCAAGAGTTCGCACACGTTCTGATTCGCTTACGTACCCATCCTGAAAATCGCTGGGGCGATGATAGCTCTGCTGACATCGAAGCAGCTCTTCTCTAACGATCTGCCGTATGGTCAAAGCAAGGTCGTTAGGCGGCACTGTTTCAACACTAGCCACAGTGGGGACGTTGGACAGGCGGCCGAATTTCGGAGAAATTCGTCGCATCTTGAGGGATTCAAAGGTACGACAGTGCTTCATCACGTCGGACACGGAGTTCAAGCAGTCTTTCCCAATTAAGAAATTGTACACGTCTTCGGCTATACCCTTGAGAACGTGTCCAACCTTGTCTTCTTCAGACATCCTCCCATTCACGATCTTGCACAGCTTCAATATTTCTTCAATGTATGTCGTACATGTTTCTGCTGGAAGCTGTGCCCTCTGAGACAATGTCTGCTCCGCGCGTTTCTTTTTTGCGTCCGAATCGCCGAAGCACTTTTGCACTTCTTCAACAAAACGTTCCCAAGTCGTTAACATGTCCTCGTGGTTCTCGTACCACATAAGGGCGGTGTCAGTTAACGAGAATACGACATCATTGAGCTGTTCGTTCGAGTCCCAGCCATTGCTTCTGATCACCCGCTTGTAGTTCTTGAGCCACACGTCGACGTCTTCTCCTGAGGTCCCGCCGAAGTTTGGTGGCACTCTGTAGTACGGCACGGAACCCATCGGAGTTGGCCTCGAAGCGTTGGATGGCTGCTCTTGGGCCATTACGATCGGTGAAGGTGGAAGTCCGGCGAGGCGGCGGCTGCGACGAAGTCCTGGTAGTGAAGCTCCCGTCTTTGGGTTCGTCCTACCCAGCACCTTCCACCAAATTGTTACACAAGGCGAGGTAAATTAATGTTACACAAGGCGAGGTAAATTAATGGGGGTTTTTAATGGGCCCTGAGTCCGCGATCACCGTCCAATGATGATGATCACCGCCATGGCTCGTACCCACTCAGGGGGATCGCAGTGGAGGCAACGTCATCTTCCTTCTCTGCCCACGCTCCCCTTGTTTTTCCTGGTAGTGATACTTTGTATCAATACGTTTTCCAGCGCCATCGCCGACACTCTCACTCCCACCGAACATGCCGACCTGCTGGATCTTCTGCATGAGTTCAGGAGTTCGTTCGATGTGTCGCAACCTCAACTGGGCCGCACATCACAAGTCAAACATCATGTTGACACCGGCCTACACCAGCCACTGCGTCAAAGACCATACCGTGTCTCCGCTGAAGAGCGCCGCGTCATCAACGATCAAGTCGAAGATATGCTTCGTAGAGACGTCATTCGACCATCTCACAGTCCCTGGGCGTCTCCCGTCGTCCTGGTGCGTAAGAAAGACGGATCTATCCGATTTTGCGTGGACTATCGTCGTTTGAATAAAATAACCCGCAAGGACGTCTATCCTTTGCCGCGCATTGATGACGCCATTGACACCCTTCACGGAGCGGAATTTTTCTCGTCGCTAGATTTGCGGTTTGGCTACTGGCAGGTCCCAATGGCTGAAGCCGATCGCCAAAAAAACGGCATTTATTACACCAGACGGACTATATGAATTTAACGTCATGCCCTTTGGGCTTTGTAACGCGCCTGCCACGTTTGAACGTCTTATGGATAATACGCTACGTGGCCTCAAATAGAATATGTGCCTCTGTTACCTCGACGATGTCGTGGTTTTCTCCCATGACTTTCCTACGCACCTCCTTCGCCTCAGGCATGTTTTGAGTTGTCTGACCAACGCTGGTCTGCAGCTTAACCTGAAAAAATGCCGCTTCGCTGCACGCGAGCTCGTCATCCTAGGCCACATCATGTCCAAGCACGGCGTATTACCAGACCCAGCAAAACTTCGAGCAGTCGCAGAATTTCCCAAGCCGACGACCATGAAGAACTTCGCAGTTTTGTAGGCTTATGCTCCTATTTCCGGCGCTTTGTTCGCAATTTTGCATCTATCATGTCACCGTTAACCCAGCTTCTTCGCGGTGACGTGAACCTCACCTCCTGGTCCCCTGCATGTGACGTTGCCTTCACTACTCTGCGCCGTCTGCTCACTTCCCCACCTATTCTTCGCCACTTCGACCCGACGGCTCCTATCGAAGTGCACACCGACGCCAGCGGCGTCGGGCTAGGCGCGGTCCTCGCTCAACGAAAGCCCGGCTATTCAGAATACGTTGTAGCCTACGCTAGCCGCACTCTGACGAAAGCCGAAACTAATTACAGCGTGACAGAAAAAGAGTGTTTGGCACTGGTGTGGGTGCTTGGAAAGTTCCGGCCGTACTTATACGGCCGCCCGTTCGATCTAGTAACTGATCACCACGCGCTTTGCTGGCTCTCCACGTTGAAAGACCCTTCTGGCCACCTTGCGCGATGGGCACTCCGCATCCAGGAGTACGACATTCGCGTCGTATACCGCTGCGGACGCAAACACACTGACGCTGATGCTCTGTCCCGCTCACCTTTACCACCAGATCAGATGTGCGGAAACACTTGCCTCCAGACCTTGTCATCACTAAATCTCGACTCGATTGCCACCGAACAACGTCGTGACCCGTGGATTGCCTCTCTTATCGATTATTTATCTGGCACGCCCAACCTTCCAGTATCTCGATCCCTCCGACGTCAAGCTTTCCATTTCGCCATCCGCGATCAACTTCTTCATCGACGCAACTACGCTCCCGATGGCCGCCGGTGGTTGCTGGTCATTCCACGCACTTTACGATCGCAAGTATGTGCCTCCCTTCACGACGATCCGCAATATGGCCACGCCGGAGTGTTCAAAACATATGAACGCCTTCGCCATCGCTACTACTGGCGCGGCATGTACAATTTTGTACGTAAATTCGTGCAGTGCTGTCCTGACTGCCAGCGACGTAAATCAACACTACCACGTGCGACTGGCGCATTGCAGCCACTTCCATGCCCTGCCAAGCCATTTGATCGCGTCGGCGTTGACCTCTACGGTCCCCTTCCATTGACACCAGATGGCAATCGGTGGATTACAGTGGCGGTTGACCACCTGACACGCTACGCCGAAACAGCCGCTTTGCCGAGCGCTACAGCTCAGGATGTCGCCTCTTTCATTTTGCAACGCTTTATCCTTCGACATGGTGCACCTCGATAGCTCCTTAGTGACAGAGGCCGCGCTTTCCTTTCCGAGGTCGTCGAAACTCTGCTTTCGGAATGCCACGTCATTCATCGGAAAACAACAGCATACCACCCGCAGACTAACGAACTAACGGAACGGTTCAACCGCACGCTAGGTGATATGCTCTCAATGTACGTGGCATCTGATCATAGCAACTGGGACCGTGTTCTCCCATACGTCACGTTCGCGTATAACACCGCAATACAAACCACCACGGGATTCTCACCTTTCTTTCTTCTTTACGGACGCGAGCCTTCCCATACAATTGATACCCTACTTCCTTACCGTCCTGATGCTTCCGAGTGTCCACCTATCTCCGATGCTGCTAGACAAGCCGAAGAGCGCCGCCAGCTCGCCCGTGCGTTCACCTCGGAAGAGCAACAACGCCAAAAAGAAACCCGTAGCACCTCTCTTCCGGATCCCAGCTATGCCCCAGGGTCTCTTGTGTGGCTTGCCATCCCATACCAAACACCGGGACTCTCCTCGAAACTTGTCCCCCGTACGAGGGGCCTTACACCGTTTTGAAGAAAACATCTCCGGTTAATTTTCTAATTGAACCAGTTTCCCGATCGGACGACATGCGCCGGCGTGCACGGGACATCGTCCATGTTTCCCGACTGAAACCGTACCATGAGCCTTTGCCTGAAACTTCTTAAGTCGCCAGGATGGCTCCTTTTTCAGCGGGGGCGATTGTGAAGAAGAAGATGTGCCTGCAGCAAGCAGCATCGCCAACGCCCGGCTCTCTCGGCTCGTGCTTCGGTTCGTTGCTGTGCCGATCGCTGGACGGTTGTTCACGCTGTCTCGTCGCTGTCTTTAACGGCTAATAAACCTCCTCACACACGGAATATTATTTTTATTGCAGCTATTTTATTACTAAACATTACTTGTAGTCGGATGCTCTCACTTGATCAGGATGATTTCAAAAATGTCCCACTCATGGCGCACGTCGCATGCTACGTTTAGCTCCATCTCTCGGTAAGCACTTTGATACCATTGCCGTTTTAGACGTTGTCATACATTGAGCTTTCGCTCTGACTGAATTTGTTATTTGCTTCAGTATCCCTTTAAAGGGATCGACCACTTCTCAGAACATGAAATGAAATGACTGTCCGGATAGAAAGATCGTCCCTTATAGTGATAGTGACTCAAACCAACCCTGTTTTTCTCGTGAAAAGTATAGTTATATTTTTTATATGCGAATCATTTCTCAGTGAGCTTCGGCGACTTTGAGCGTATCTATCTATCTATTTATCTATCTATCTATCTATCTATCTATCTATCTATCTATCTATCTATCTATCTATCTGTCAAACTAACTATCTATCTATCTAGCCACCTACGACTTCTAGCTCTCCTGGCCGTTTCAATACTGGTATTGATACCAAGCAGTATAACATGACTGTATGACGCGCATAATTGACTAGACATAACATGAAAATAATAACATGTATAACAAGAGTGTCCTGATTTACATTTCGGGATCTAGCTGCTCTTACGGTGGTTTCGTTAACATAATATTTAGCAAAAAAAGGTATGGTATGACATGAATGTATGGCGAACATCAGTGACAGACCCTAACGTGGAAATCATCTCATACATGTCATTTAGGTCATGACTACACGCCACACTAATGGTGTGCTCCCAGGCCTTTCACTAGCTTTACATATACCAAATTTTGTAGTAGGGGACGTGAATGGACGACGAAGGTAAATGACACATCCCAACCATAATAATCATGATGTGCGTGTCATGTAAAAGATGACTACATGCTACACTCATAACGTGCTCGCGGTCGTTTCGCTAGCTCGACATGTATGAAATTTCGTATTACGTGACGTGAATGGATGACGAAGGCAAACGACACGTCCAGACGTCATAATCTTGGTGTGCGTATTATGTAATTGATTGATTTGTGGTGTTTAACCTCCCAAATCCACCATATGATTATGAGAGACGTCGTAGTTCAGGGCTCCGGAAATTTCGACCACCTGGTGTTCTTTAACGTGCACCCAAATCTGAGCACACGGGCCTACAACATTTACAACCTGAAGACACCACGTCTGCCAGCACGAGACTCACGCTATGAATCAGGGGCGCAGCCAGAAGTATTTTTCGGGATGGGGATTCACACCAAGCCGAGAGAAGGGGGGGGGGGGGGGCACGCATTAGCTTTCCTCGCTGACATGATTATGGGTAAGTAAATTTGAAGTAATCGCAGTAAAATATATAGAAGGACAGGTACACTCAACGTTCGGAGCAACGGCATTTTGTCACATCATTCAATAGATTATAGTCTTCGAAAACGCATCATTCCGGAGACTGCTGATCAGAGAAGATGGCGTAGATGGTGTAGTCCTCGTCGGGGCGAAGTGCGTTTCACAAGTCAAGGGCGGCTCCACTTACAACGAGGATTGAGAGGTATATGCAGCATGTTTTTCTAGATAATTACATGTCACTTTTGCGTATACCATGCTGGCAGAATTTCTTACTGTCAATATTTGTTGATTTCTTGATTGATATGTGGGGTTTAAGGTCTCAAAACCACCATATTAATATGAGAGACGCCGTAGGGGAGGACTCCGGAAATTTCGACCACCTGGGGTTTTTTAACGTGCATCCAAGTCTGAGCACACGGGCCTACTGCATTCTCGCCTCCATCAAAAATGCAGCTGCCGTAGCCGGGATTCGATCCCGCGACCTGCAGGTCAGCAGTACCTTAGCCACTAGACCACCACGGCGGGGCTGACAGTGTTTGTGATTACATGCCTGTGGGAATTATTATTGTTATATAAAGATTTAAGCACCGTTTATGACAGGCAGGCCTGGTCGCAGTGATTGCTTTCAACCAACATTTTTTACTTTATTGTGAGCATCCAAGAATGCTTGCAATACGCAATAAGCAATTTTTGGTAAGTTATGCGGCACGCTGTAAACACCATTTCACACGCATTATTTTTCTGGCAAACTTTCTCGCAACCTTGCTTGACATTACTGTTGCACTGTGACTTTTGATAACAATGAAGTACCCCAATCATAGCTGTTTGTTGTGCAATCTGCGAGGGCCAGGTAATTGTTGTTGAGGAATGTTCACTTGGTCTCAATCGAAAATGCACTAGGGACCAAATTGAACCTATACTCACATAGAAATGACTTGTTCGCTGCGTATAGGCACTAGAGAACCTAAATACGCGCTAAAACGCTTAATTTTCTCTTTTTTTCGTAGACTTTCTCGCTCTGCTCCCTGAAACCATAGCGTTGCGGCAAGGCGTCTTCCGTTGTTTGCAAACGTGCAGCTATCCTTCCTCTTACGTCAAGTTATTCGGAACTGTGCAAAATATTTCACCACGCAGCATCAATACACCACGTATACAGCGTTCTATAACTTGTATATGTCCATTTATGTTTGCAGCACTTACGCCGGCGCGAACCAGGGCAGCCTCGTACCACACGAAATCTTGAGTGAGCGGTCCACTAGTGATGAAGGAATGAAATCCGGTCTTGTTCAGAGCACAGTGCATCATAATCAATTTCTATGAACGCGTGAGCATCACCTGTTTACTTATGCTCTACTGTACACCATCTATGCCTGTGGGCTGTCTGTTTAGAGCATTCTGATGCGAGTCGCTGGAATTTCACTGTTGGCTTCAATTCCTGCGCGTTCATTCACGTTTGTGCTATGGGATCACAACACAACAGAAACTACCAGCCTTTCGTAAAGGCGCAATCACAAACGCGAGGCCTTGCGCGCGCAGAGTAAAATACTGGGCCTGCGCGACCTTACCGGCATCTGAAGGGAAGCGGAGGAACCGTTTACACCAAGTCTTTCCGCCATTGAGAATTGAGAGCTAGTGTTTAAGGCGGAACTTTACCAGCTGACATGTATCGTCGCTAAAGTTCCCATTTCTCGCATTCAGTGTCACGGCCTGATCTTTGCTGAGCGCGTTGCTTCCTAAAATAAGAAGTCACCCCTTTGAAATACGCTGCCTACATGTATTGCTAGTTAGTTTGTGTTATGTCAATCAGCACCCTTCTATGACACTTGATGGCCATGTCGAAATGCCCTAAGGTAACGCTTGATAATTATTTCTCGAAAGGCGACGCTGCTCCCAGTGCACGCTCCACAACTGGCAAAAAGGATATAGCAGCCGAAGAAATGGTTCTTATAGCTGTAGTTCTGCAGTGTCTGAATATGACTCGTGGGCCAAAATAACTCCTGAAAACCAATCGGAGCGCGATGCATGCATGGAAACCGCTATTCCTGACAACAACATCAGCCTTTACGTGTTCAACAGGCCAAGACGCCAGAAGTTGCAGGACGACAAGACTAGAGAACGTTTGCTAGTGACGCCACGGGAACCAGGCGCGAATTACAGCTTTCACTCAGATAGTAAAGCGAACTCAAGTTTCAACTTCACCGGCAAGGAACGTTTTTTTTTTTTTTTGTGGTGTATTCCAAATGTCTGTAGGAAGCTCTCCGCAAAACATGTGTGCTTTTCAGAAAGGAAAGTTCAGGCAAGGAGACTAACGAATTTTTTTGGGCCTTGGTCCACTCTCCGTTCATACGTTGGAAGAATGCGTTTGAAAAGTTGAGAAGTAACTTCGAGTACGACTACATCCCTATCACTTCTCGATACGCGACGAATTGTCTAGCCCCACTCAAATGCGAGTCAATCGCTAAAAAAAATGGTGTCATCAGCGCAAGCACAAAAGTGATTAAACAGAAAAAAAACTGATCTCCATCCTAGACAGTGTGAACTTCTGTGGGTGTCAATGTGATTATGAGACAATTATGAGAACCACAATATGATTATGAGATAGCGTAGTGGGGCGCTGCAGAAATTTAATCACTTTTGGGTCTTTGACGTGCACCTAAATCAAAGTGCATGGACCTCGAGCAGTTTTTCCTACATCAAAAATACGGCACGGATTCTATTTCGCGACCTGTAAGTCAGCAATGGAGCACCATAACCCCTGAACCACTGCGGCGGGTAGTACAAAAGATGGTTTTGGTAAAATCACTATGTGTTACTTTCGTCCAGTTGTGAGGGCGGAAGGTAAACTGATTAGGATATATTGCTGAAAATCACTTTTACACCATGGCAGAGTGACTCCTTTCTATCCCGTTGCTTACTCCTTGCCTTTCGGTGGCACCTTTCACTTGCAGACGTGTTTGGAGGATACAAAATGTGTGAACGGCAATGCAACAACCCATGTTTTTATGTAACGATTCTCGCAAATGGTTGGTAACATATGTGGCATATAATATCACATGGAATGCGCAGGATAAACTTCGTGTCAATTGAAAAAGACGATCAACAATATTCCGCTGTCAGGTGTAGGTTTCCAGTGTTACACAGTGCTTGCACAGGGCTTATTCCCTTTCTTATAAAAATTAATGGTTAATGCGTATATTGTTATTAGTTTTACGTATAACATGTGCCCATTGTGTTGTGTCTCTAAAAGAAGCAGGCTGTCATGTTGGCTAGAGCTGCGCCACCCAAAAGATCCCCTTGGCGGTTTATTTCGAGCCCTTTCAAAGCAAACGATATGAAAGAGGGAAAGGGAACAAAGGAGGACAGATATGTGTGATGTACAGTCACACTGATAAGCTGCAATCTGATACATGTTCTCGTGCTGATTAAAAAAAACATTTTAGAAAACTTGATGAAAGTTGTTGTCGTAATGCAATCGTCGAGGTTCCGCACGTTTCCTGTTAGACTTTCGTGCACTTGAAAAATTGAAATTGTTCCCTTCATGGTGGGCTCCTTGCGTTATAGCTGTGGGATCCGCTATGCCTTGTTGGTCTCCGTGCGCTTGTTCACCAGGTGTATTGCTGTCCTGGCTTTTGTCCCGATTGACCATGTCTTCAGGGCTGTCGGCGTCGTGGTCTTCATCCTCGCTTGTACCGTTTTCGGGTATGCGCAGCAGGTGTTGCCTGTTTCGCCTCAGCATCCGCTGGTCCTCGGTCTTCACCATGTAAGATCTTGGTGCGGCTTGCTCGCTTACTGTCGCTGTGCGTGACCAGTGTCCATTATGAATGCGTACTGCAGTTCCACTTCCGAGCGGTGGTAGTGCCTTTCTCTTCGAAGACTGGCGACGCTTTTCCACTGTAGTTCCGGGATCGCCTTGGTATTTGGGAAGGGTCGTGCGAAGGTGCCGGCCTTGCAGTAGTTCACCCGGAGAGCGACCATCTTCTAGTGGGGATGACCGATAGGCTATAAGCCCCAACCAAAAGTCACCGTTGGAGTCATTGGTCTTCTTTAGGATGCGCTTAACAATCTGAACCCCCTTTTCTGCCAGTCCATTTGACCGAGGGAATTCTGGTCCACAAATGTGGGCGTGGGTTTGGGTCCCACTTCTGACACCATGTATTGTGTCTCTAGAAGAAGCAGGCTGTCATGTTGGCTAGAGCTGCGCCACCCAAAAGATCCCCTTGGCGGTTTATTTCGAGCCCTTTTAAAGCAAACGATATGAAAGAGGGAAAGAGAACAAAAAAGGACAGAATAAGTGTGACGTACAGTCACACTGATAAGCTGCGATCTGATACACCCATGTTTCTTCATTCTGTGCGTTTTATGTTGTCCGTTATGTTGCTAGTTTCAGAAACCACTCGGTGTGCCTTTCTAGTCACGTGAATGAAAAAGGACGAACAGATGAAGATAAACAATATATATATATATATATATATATATATATATATATATATATATATATATATATATATATATATATATATATATATATATATATATATAGATATATATGCTTTAGGTTATTACTTATCCTTGCGCTGTGTGAAACTTCTGCTCACTACAGCTACCCACACTGCATTTATCATTACGCTGCCTTAAGTTTATGACCACCATTTTTTATTTATGAGCCTAAGTTACACAATGAATGTTTTAGTTGGCCTTTTTAAGGTTATTATTGGCCTTCATGAATATATGCATCAATATATATTACTACATCATCCAAGCGAAATTCGGTGAATTAGCCAAATATTCTGTGGAGCGCGCGTGCGCTCACGCACACACACACACACACCACACGTGATGTGTGTGTGTGTGTGTGTGTGTGTGTGTGTGTGTGTGTGTGTGTGTGTGTGTGTGTGTGTGTGTGTGTGTGTGTGTGTGTGTGTGTGTGTGTTTAGATGTTAGCAGAACGCGCGAAGGCACAATAAAATTGTTCACTTCTGGCTTCAGTATATCTTAGCACATGTTCGAAGAGTCACACTGTAATATGCTCTAATGTGACGTGTCAGACCTTGTATTTGTGTCTGGCTTTCAATATTGAAACGAAACTCTGCCATGTGAAAATTATTGTAGTGATCGACTCCTGCGAGATCTGTTGCGGCGAGTACAAGTATGACCACCGCTGCAGCATTAATTCCATCACCGAACCAACTTACAAGGCTCGCGGCCGAGATTCCTGCCCTAAATCTCACAGACTACCAAAGCCTTGTCAAACACCACGACACGTTTTTTCCGTATGCAGACATTATTTACAGGTAAAATTGTACAGTAAAAGATTGTGATAGTAGCACCGCTTAGTTTCTAAATCATGTCAGCGCGAAGCTACGAAAAAAAAAGGTGGGTAAGTTACGGGGGGGGGGGGCGAAGATTTTCAGGGAAAGGTGGAACCCACCCTTGGCTACGTCACAGCAATAAATGAAGGAAAGTGTGAAGTTAAGGGCTAATTTTTTTTGTTAGACACTATATTATTGAGAACAGACAATAATGCCAGGGAAAGCATAAGGGATGTTATCAGACGTACTTGTATTGTAAATGTGAAAAAAGAAAAGTTGTTTTAAAAAGTTGTATGCATTACGCGTAATTGTCAAGCGAATGAAATATACTATTTTCGACTATTATTTTCATGAGGAACACTGGAAAGGGGTGTCCTCTTTGGCCTCAACACATAGTGCACATGGGATCAAGCCCAGTGATTTAGGCCAGTAAGAGTCTGGTAACAAGTGCTGTGTGATACCATCTTATTATCATGTTTAAAACATTACATATTCTTGTTTACTTTGCAGTAGTGTGGGGTAGAGTCAGCAGTGGCTGCAAAGAAGCCCCCGCAACTACGCTTCCTCGCCGACGGATGCGCTTGCCATTCAGGTACACACACTCGCAGGCCAAGCTCGCGGCTCGCAAAACCCTTGATATAACACCACATGAGAAGCACGCATGCAACTCGTATGTGGTGCGGCTTGGTCGTTGTCGCCACGCACACAGGCAGGAGGCTTCTATTTGGGGTGCGTGATGTCGGTATTTGTCGCTACTTTCGGTGCCAAGAACGCTCGCCCGCTGTTGTCTCCGCTGGCGCGCGGGTCTACAGCGTAAAAGCCAACCACGCGGCGAAGGCAATCAGTGGCTTTCTAAATGCATCCACCTGAAAACAATGGCGCAGTAAAAAGAAAGGGCGTGTTTCTCTCTACTTCGTGGGTCGCCACTGATTAGAGCGAAGGGCAGGCTGCGCCTGGTGTCGAGCCAGGTGGCTTGTTCAGCCGCAGCATGCACGTTAATCTCACCGTGCTATTGCGCCAGTGATGTACCGATGCAGCCGCACTGCTAGTCATTGGGTGGTCTACATACTTCCGGAGCCACGAGGTCACAAGCTTTGTTGCCGAAAGTGGTCACCCGGAAGTCACATTGCTAAAGCTGTACTTAATATATTAAGGTTTGTAGAACCAGACGTCGGGAAATGAAATGTTATGCGCATCGCCCAAAGCAATAACAGCCCGCCTATTCACCTCTTTAACAGCGTCCTGTTGGAACGTGTCACTCATTGTAAATGTTTACTTGTTTGTACATCAAATGTAATCTAAATGGGACCACAAACAGTGACAACATGCATTTGGTAACCATAGACTTGTATATTTATGTCGAAACTCTTTGGCGGCTCCCTCCTCACCTAAGCAATTTACGAAACCGGAACTACTTACTGTCCTCAAACTTCCTAAAAATATTTCTGCTTATTTTATTTTTTTTTCTAACAGTTGTACTGATAGCGGAACACCCATGAAAGAAAGCCTCTTCCTTTCGTTTCTAAGACCACATAGAAATTTCTGCCAGTTGAACATTTTATAAAAATATACTGCCCGAGTATTCGTCAGGAGGTACATATTTCATCCCATCGATACATTTCCCATCACATTGAACATCGCTATGATGTCGGCTTTCTTACGAAGTGCTTTGTTAGTTTGTTTTGTAAAACAAAATTATTTTCCAAATACTCGCCACCTCGCACATCAAATGAATGCAAGCACGTTTCTTGCCGTTGCCATCGGTTAGCGGTAATCTACTTTTTCGCAAGGCATTCACTACTTCACTTCACTTCACTTTATTATCCTAAAGACCATGGTGAGGGGGTATTACATAAGGGGTGGGTTAAAAAATGGAGGTTACAGAGAGTGACCTTCCGACAAACAATATTCATTTATGTTTTGCGCAAACGTTGATGAACACGTGATGGCTGCTATGTCTCGGGGAAGGCCATTCCAGTCCACTTCTGTGCGAAGAAAAATTCAGGCAGCAAAAGTAGTAGTGCGAGCGCGTGCGCATGCGATTGAGTAAGCATGGTTCGTGCGGTGAGATATGCGCGTTGGTGGGTTGATGTAAGGTGCTTAATTGGGGAACTGTGAAAAATTTTGTGAATCAAACAGAGGCTGGCGATGCGGCGACGCACAGAAAGATTAGCAACATCAATGTCACGTTTTAGGGATGATATGCCTATGTCGTATGAATATGAAGAATGAATAAACCTAGTGACACGATTTCGTACAGATTCTCTTTCGTTTATTAGGTATGTCTGTTGAGGATCCCAGATGAGCGCTGCATATTCTAGTTTAGGTCTGATGAGTGATTTGTAGGCCATCAGTTTTATGTCTAGTTGTGCGTGACGCAAATGACGCTTTAGGAAACCGAGAGATCTGTTCGCGGATGATATGATATTGTTGATATGTCTGTTCTAGGAAAGGTCAGATGATAAGGTGACGCCTAGGTATTTATATGATAACTTGTTCAATAGTGAAATTAGAGATTAGGTATGAGAATGATAAAGGATTACGCCGGCGTTAAAATGAGACGAGTTTGCATTTAGTGGGAGTAAGCTTCATTAACCAAAGATCACACCACTCTTGCACGAGATTAAGATCCTGTTGGAGTGCAGTTTGATCAGAAATGTTAGTAACTGTGCGATAGATGACGCAGTCGTCCGCAAATAAACGGATATGGGAAGATACATGAACGGGAAGATCGTTAATATATATTAGGAACAACAGGGGTGCGAGTACAGATCCTTGGGGACGCCGGAGTTTTTGGGAGGGAGCTAGAACGGTTATGTTTAATGGTGACAAACTGGGAGCGGTTAGTAAGAAATTGTGTGACCCATGCAAGAATGTTGGGGTGCAGGTTCAGCTGGGAAAGTTTTAACAGTAGGCGTTTGTGTGGTACCTTATCAAAGGCTTTTGCGAAGTCGTGAAATATTTGATTGGTCTGAAAGTGATGGTCGAGAGTACAATGTAGATCATGAATAAATATAGCAAGTTGGGTTTCACAAGATAATGATTTACGAAATCAGTGCTTCTGTGAGCTTATGTGAGGAAGTGCATTATGTGAGAGTACACGACATGTTCCATGATTTTGCAAGGGATGCTTGTTAGAGAAATGGGTCGATAACTTAGGGGGGACTGTCTGTTACCTGATTTGTGGACTGGAATGACCTCTCCCTTTTTTCAGTCGTCTGGTGAAATTCCTCTTTCGAGTGACAATGAGAACATCATCGAAAAGTAGACTGCAATAATTTCCTTGGTATTTTTACAAATTTGGAGTTAATATTGTCTAGGCAAGCCGCTGATGAAAATTTCATTTTGTCAATGAGTGGTGAATTGCCACCAAAGTAAAACAGAACAGGGTCTATCACCGGTAATGTCGTAGTAGGTGACGTAGAAAACGGTACGCTTGGTTCTTTAGTAAACACGGATAAGAACGCGATGTTAAAAGTATCGATACAAACAGTGTCACTTACGACTTCATCTTTATCATTTGTAAGCGCGATGTCCCGTGTTAATTGTGGGTTTATGATTTCCCAGAATTTTCTAGGGTTGATTGACATGTGGGGTTTAACGTACCAAAACCACCATATGATTATGAGAGACGCCGTAGTAGAGGGCTCCGGGAATTTCGACCACCTGTGCTTCTTTACCGTGCACACTAATCTGAGCACACGGGCCTACAACATCTCCGCCTCCATCGGAAATGCAGCCGCCGCAGCCGGGATTTGATCCCGCGACCTGGGGGTCAGCAGCTAAGTACCCTAACCACTAGACCACCGTGGCGGGGCGAATTTTCTAGGGTTAGACTTTAGAATTTTAGATAAATTATTGTGATAGAATGTCTGTTTCGCTTTTCTAATTTCACCATAATAAGCGTCTTCCGCAGCATAGTTCTTGCCCCATGCGCACAGATTGTCATTATACTTCGCAGCTCGGAAGAGGCGCTTTTTTTTAATTTTCAAGTGTTTTCAAACTTTTGAAAAACCATGGTTTGTTTTTATTGGCAGTTAAGCTCACTGTGAGGATAAATTTATTAGTCAAGTCAGTTATCTTGTCCTTAAGCATTAGCCAGCTGTCATTGAGAGAACAGGAACCGATATGGAATTCAAAGTATGGCAGGAAATCTCGTAATTCATGATTACTTATTTCATAATTACTCTTATCATACAATTGAATTTTGTGGAAAATGGGGCGTAGTTTTAGGGTGAAGTTAAATATGGTATAAGTGACTTTACTACCAATATACAACTTACAAAAATACGCGCAGTAACATGTCTGTCTTTCGGAATGGGCGGCCTGCTTTAATTTATTTATTTATTTATTTACTGTACCCCCAGGGCATAGAGCATTATAGAGGGGAGTGGGTTTAGAAGACAAAAAAATACAATTGAAACGTGAAAAACAAATCACATTCAGTACATGCGTACAACACTCGAGAACAACGTGTAAATGACAACGCTTACACAATATCTAAAAAAAGGAAGCACCGCGACAAATCAAACAAGGAATCAAAAAATCAAACAAAGAAGCACCGCGAAAAAAAAATTACAACATGGCACAACGAATCTGCGATACACAAATGAACGGTAACCGAACAGCAGCAAACAAAACCAGGGAAAAAAATGCGTTGAGCACATCAATGCATAAAATTTTCGAGTGCCGCCCGAAAGCGTTCCTGATTAGTAATCGTGACTAGTGACGCAGGCAGGTTGTTCCAATCATGGCATGTTTTTGGTAAAAAAGAATGGGAGTATGTTACGGTGTTTTGGCGCGGAATATGAACCTTGTAATGATGGTCGAGGCGTTCAGATAGGAAAAAAGGAGGGTTTAGCCAACGCGATTTAAGTATGGGGTTATGGTGATACGCTTTATGCAGCACACAAAGGCGAGCAAGTTTCCGGCGAGTAGCAAGACTAGCAAGGTGAAGGCTGGATTTCATGTTAGTAACACTGGAAGTGCGGTGATAGTTGGAAAGTATGAACCTCACGGAGCGGTTTTGCACAGCTTCAATTTTATTAGATAGTGTTACATAGCCAGGGTCCCAAACTGAGGAAGCATATTCAAGCCTAGGGCGCACGTAGGTTATATATAGCTGCTTTTTTAAGGAAGACGAGGACAGCGAGAAATTTCTTTTCAAGTAGCCTAGCATGTGGTTTGCATTAGATGTTACATATTCAATTTGGCGCGCCCAGGATAGGTTATTGGTTATGTGCACACCGAGATATTTGTAAGATTCAACTGACTCTAGTAAGGTATCTTTAAGAAAGTAATCAGGGATAGGTAGTTTGTTACGTGAAATTCTCATTGATTTACATTTAGAAACGTTAAGATTCATGTGCCAGAGGTTACACCAGGAAATAATGTTGTTAAGGTGGGATTGTAGACAGGCAATATCAGTATCTTTAGTACTTTTACGGTAAACGACGAAGTCATTTTGATAATCACATGTTCCGAGGCCCAGTGGCAGTGTATATGCTTGTGCCACGCAAATTGCTGTGATATTATATGTTGTATTAGATGTCTTTACACAGGACGCGTGTGTTGTTAATTTCACTGCATTTTCAAGCAGAGGAAGTTATTTTAACTGTATTTCAACGCAGACGCGTAGCTGTGTGATTCTACTTCTGGCAGTCGTGCTGTTCGGACGAGTGAATCATGGGCTCTCACAAAGCAGCATTTGCGGCCACCAGTCTCGGTAACAGGTTCATCGAAGATAATGAGAAAGCGAGTTATAAGTTTATTTTGCCACCTTTTCCCAATGGACATATTGTAAAGAACATTGTTTTTGCACGGTGAGGCCTTAACTGGTCGAAGATTTCCGTGACACACTCGACTCCACTGGATTGTTGCTGGAGGTCGTGGCCCTTGGGGCATAGCAGATCGATCACGTGTGGGTGGTCACCTTTTCGAGCGACAACGCGGTCAAGAAATCGCTGACTTTCCAGCAGCGCAATGTGAAAGAACGTCACTGCGTGGTGGTTGAACCTCAAGAACAACAGGTACGGCTCTGCCGTGATGGGCTCCTGAACTGGGTGGCTGATGAAGATTTAAAGACAGCGTTGGGGTCTTCGGTAAGGTTTTTGAAGTGACGCGAGTACGTTGGCGTATCATAGGCGTTGGCGACAAAGACTCAACATCTCAAACTGTGCTCCTGAAACTGAAGAGCGGGATCAAAGTCGATGACCTCCCACACCGAATCCGAGTTGCCGGAAAACTGGCCATTCTCGTGGGCCCTGGACGACCTATGCCGTGTATACTGTGCAAGGGAGTCGAAAACATCCGGCGTGAGTGCAAGGTACCGCGATGTTCGCATGCCGAAGTTTTGGGCACTCTAAAGACAAATGTCTAAGCACGTACGCGGTTGCCGTGAGGCCATTAGGGAGCGAAATACACAAGCAGGTGATGGTGGATGCCGCTGAAGCCGAAGACGCCCCCAAGGTGGCCGCAAACCAGGAGACCGCCACCGACGCGCCAGAGATATGAGTAACGAGGGAGGCGCCGAAGGTGAACGTGTAACCTTCGAAAAGAAAGATGAGGCCAAACAAAGTCATGCCGAAGAACGGGAGAAAAGTAGCAAGAAACACCCTGAAGTCAGAGACACCGCGGATGCCAGAGAAGATGTGAATCCGCCCCAAAGTTTTCATGAAGATGTACATACTAGCCACTACACTTCATCCAAAAGACCGCTGGACACTACCAACGAAAAAACCACCGAGAGTGATGCCGACTGACCGCCTGCAAAGACAACTGTGACGAGAAGGCTCAGCATCAGACTACAGCCAAACATCACAAGCACCAGACAGGAAGGGCGGCGACAAGCCATCACAGCGAACATGCCATACGAGTGGATGGTCCCGGAAATCCTAACCGCAGGCTAGATGTGACGGTGACACCAAGCTCCGGGCCTTTTCCTCTCTCTTGTTTTAGCAATGGCAACAAACCCAACCTTTAGATTAGGCACGCTAAACGTGAGAGCTCTGGCAGCCAAACGTAAACAAAGCCAAGTGTACAGGTAGATGGAGAGCAAGACCTCAATATATAAGGTGTGCAGGGGACAACGGCCAAAAAAGAGGAGGAAACCTGAGGGATGCCGCGAAGGTTTACGTTCACATATTAAAGTGTAGGAAGCCATGCCAAAGGAGCGTCGGCGGGAGTTATTTTGTTTATGAGGAAAATGCCCAGTATAACTATCTATTTATTATCTTTAGTGCCCTTCATAGACTAGTGTGTGTTGATTTTACTGCATGTGATGTTATGTGGATGGTTTTTTTTTTGTGTATACCCACCGATCAGCTGTGAAGAATGCACTCAGTTTCTTTTTTTATCTCTAATGACGCACATCCGCAGGCAAAGAAAAGTGGTTATTCTTAGAGATTATATTTGTGTGCTTATAAAATTTGCACGGTACTCAATGAATTATTGGCAGTGTGTGGCTTCTATTACGTGGAGGATCGCCTAGTCTGAATACGCGAAGTTCTATATACGCACTTCCAGGGCAATAGTAACGCCCATCTGAACAGGCTGTACGTGTCATTAGACATAATGAACCCAGTGTCACAGCTATTGTGTGATGCCTCTGTCATTTATTAATCATTGTTTCCTAAAGGCGTGTGTGGGACACAAAAAAAGCGCAATACATTCACTTGGAAGATGTGGAAAATGAGCTCCAAATATTTAAAGCACGATCTTTTTTATGCAGGAACATATGAAGGAAATAGAGAACAGCAATGTTCAAGTCCCTGAAAGGTGGGAACATTTTAAACAACGATTTAATTTGACCGCAATAGACCATGATTGATGATTGATATGTGTAGTTTAACGTCCCAAAACCACCATGTGATTATGAGAGACGCCGTAGTGCAAGGCTACGGAAATTTCGACCACCTAGGGTTCTTTAACGTGCACCCAAATCTAAGCACACGGGCCTTCAACTTTTCCGTCTCCATCGGAAATGCAGCCGCCGAAGCCGAGATTCGAACCGGCGAGCTGCCGTTCAACAGCCGAGTACCTTAGCCACTAGACCACCACGGCAGGGCGACCGCAATAGACCACTCATATAAAATAAGATACGAAGAAAAGCTAAAAAGAAAAAACTGAGAGCTGTGTTGGAAAAATTATTGGCTTTATAGTGCAGCCAACCAGGCGCTTACAAAGATGACTTACGCAGTATTAAAGCGAAATCGAAGCTCTGCAATGAGGAACGATGTCATTGAGTGACTACACGTGCAAGGGTCGCAGAGGTACTGACAGCTATAGGCCGGCAAAACTTGTGGAGCTCAAAGACTCACTCACGAAATATATCTCGCGCTTTGCATTAACTCGGACTCAAAGCGCAGCCGGACTCACTCGGCCTCAAGCTCACCAAATTATTACTGATCCGGGTCACTCAGCCGCAGGCTCACGGCTCCATCTGAGTCTGAGTGAGTTTGAGTGAGCCACTCATTGCCTAGAAATATGTTTTTCAACCATGATGTCAATACTCTATAGCATCGATATCTCATTTATTGGTGCTGTGCCTGGTGCCTTTTTGCATAGCACCTTTGAATAAGAGTTATGAATTATCGTAAATCAGTAAGGTCATTTTTCCCAAATGAGATGACAACATAAAAGATATTTATCAAGACCTTCCTTAGAAGAGTTGGTAAGAGGGACTTCAAGGCCGCCCCTTATGTAATTCACATCTCCGATCAATAAAAATTGAAATGGTGTATGAAAGACACTGCTTTAGAATACGCGTAAGAAGACGTGAGTATAAACGTGAATCCAGGTAAGGCTGATAGCAATGCTTAAGAAGAGTAGATATGACCATAATTCGGAAAAAAGAAGTAACACTCACTCAGAATCATTCAACAAATATGTCTCGTGCTTTATACTCACTCGAACTCAGACTCAGCAAAACTTTCCTGAGCCGAACTCACACAAACTCACACTCACGAAAAGTTTTCTCAACCGGACTAACACTCACGAAATTATTACTCACTTGGGCTCAATCAGACTCGCGACTTGATCTAAGACTGAGTGAGTCTCATTGAGTCCACTGATGAGTGAGTTTGCTGACCTATGCTCACAGCAGATGAAGCGCCATCTAAACGCGTGCTTGGTCTGCAAAAGACGCATGCGGCGCAACCAAATTGATGCAATAGAAATATACTGTCATGAAACAACAGACTGCGCAGGAATAGCACAAGCGTTCTTCGAGCACTTCCAACAACTTTATGCAGCGAAAGCTGTGGATGTAGACACATTTAGAGGGGCCTTTATCGGGCATATGCCAGAGCTCAGTGACGATAAGAAGAAAGGACTAGCGTCACCAATATCAGCTCACGAAGTTGAAAAGGCAATCAGTGGTTTAAATACAGCAAAGTCCCTTGGTTCGGGCGGGCTAATTGCTGCTTTTTATATATATTTTAAATTAGACTTGTTCGCACTACTCGCTGGCGTGTTTAACCAAGTGCACGAAGTGAAGGCACTGCCGTACTCGTTTGGCGAAGCTCATCCCCAAGATCGAACAGCCTGAGAAACTGAAAAAGGCTGCGTCATGCCGATCAATACCAATTAGCAAAGTGTTACAAAGTATTCATGAAGATAATCGTGGATAGGTTATAATAAGTAATGAAAACCTTTGCAGGCCAGCATCAAAGATACGGCACGAAAGGACGTACCATCAACACTAAAACACATGCAATGAGATCAATTCTGGAATGGAGTGGCACGTTGAAGGAGCAAATTGCAATTCTCAAACTTGATCTGGAGAAGGCTTATGATTGTGCCTTTGATATCCTTTTAAGTATTGTTCTGGAGCATAAAAACCTTGGCTTGTTGGTTACTCACGTGATTTCCATGGTCTACCAGAATGGCACTACAAAGCTCAACATGACAAGGCAGTGGGGACCCCCATCAGCCTTCAACGTTCCGTGAGGCAAGGCTGCCGCGTCCGCCCACTTTTGTTCTGTATTTATCTACACAGTCTGTGTTTGGCAGGGATTGAAAATAAAAGTATCCAAGGACTTAATGCAACAGACAGAAGTAAAATTCCTGGCTTATGCGGATGGCGTCGCCGTGTTGCAAAGGTAAGGAAAGCGTTTCACAAATGATAACAGTTGTTGAAAACTGCAGTAAAATCATGGAGAAACAAACTTACATAAAGAGCGGACACTCCCGTAGGGCCCTGCGGCCCAGCTCCTGCACTGCTTTCAGCGCCACGAGTGGCTGGTCAGACCTGATATTGTCTTTTGAATAAATAAAATAACAAAACATTTCCTTACTAATGCTGGGAATTGAACTCATTCCCCCATGCTCCAAAGACGAGTGCCTTTATAACTAGGCTACACACCCATCACTGCACGAAATGAATGCACCTACAGCACATCTAAACCACATAAATTTGTACCCTTTGTGCAAAATAAATGCAGGACAACAACACTTTTTGTCAAACTTTACTGATTTTGTAGTAAAGCATAAAACGTCATCATTGGGCCACATTGTAAAGCAGATGTTGAAAATTGCAAAAATCAATAAAGTTTCTTCTTTGCAAAGATTTGATACCAAACTTATGTTTTCATTGACCTCCTGAGGCGGCTATTATATGCCGTAACAGCAGAGTGGATGGATGGATGGATGGATGGATGGATGAATATAGATGTACCCTTTATATCGGGTGGTGGCTAGCGCCCCCAAGTCGTAATACTTAATGAACCAAAAACTAGATTTATATTTTTTTTCTTTAAATAGTGAGGTTGATGAAACGTACTTTGCAGTGAAGGGTTTAATTTTCACTCGTGCCTCGACTTTAGCCACCCATCAGATAACCTCCTTCTAGTTAATTCCACCCGCTTAAAGTCTATTTTGCCCTCCTTGTCCCTAAACCCCAGTGCTTTGAAAAACTCTGCGCCATCATCCTGAACTATAGGGTGAAGCCCTTTACAAAACATCATCAAGTGCTCGGCAGTTTCTTCTTCCTCTCCACACGCACTGCATACCTTCGTATTTGGCCCGATATGTATTGGTTCGCAATACTCCCGCCCTGGCATCAAACAGTAGAGAACTACCCCGAGTATTATCATAGATCCTTTCCTTGGCAATTTCCTGCTTAAAAGTTCGATAGATCTCTAGAGCGTACTTCTTAATCATGCCAATTCTACACATATCGGTCTCAGCTTCCTTCACCTTCTTCTTAACCGATAATTCTTTTTGGTTTGGCCCCCTGCTGTTTTCTAAGTGTTTACCAGTCAATTTTCTGGTTCGATTCCTCCATTTGTATCCACATTCTTCATGTACAACTAGCTGAATACCTTCATAGCCCAATTCTCCTCCCCCATTTCTCTCAATCACTTCTCAAATTTCATCTTGCTGCTAGCTTTCCTGCCCTCAAATGATGTCCATCCCATATCACCTTGTACTCCCTGATTTGGTGTATTCCCGTGAGCTCCTAAGGCAAGCCTACCTATTCCACGTTGCCTAATTTCTAATCTTGATTGAACTTCTGATCTCATGCACAAGACCGCATTGCCGAACGTCAGACCAGGAATCATGACCCCTTTCCATATTCCTCTCCCGACATCATACCTATTGTAATTAATTCCACAGTGCCCTGTTTTATATTACCGCTGCATTTCTGTTACCTTTAGTCGTCGCGTATGTTTCGTGTTTCCTTAGGTACTCGGCCCCATTGCTTATCCATACGCCGAGATATTTGTATTTATCTGATATCTCTAGCGGGAACTCCTGTATTCTAAGCTCACTACTTTCATTGTCATTAAAAATCATTACTGCTGATTTTTCCTTACTGAATCTGAAAGCTAACCTATCTCCCTCATTACTGTAGATGTCCACCAATCTCTGCAAATCTTCCATGTTGTCGGCCATTAGCACTATATCATCTGCGTATATCAATGCTGGTAGTGCCAGTTCAATGAGTTTTCCTTGTTTGACAAAAGAGAGGTGAAGCCCAGTCCACTTCCCTCTAATTTGGCCTCTAATCCTTGTAGATACATCATGAATATTAAAGGTGACAGGGGACACCCCTGCCTAAGCCCCAATTTTACCTCTGCAGGCTTGGATACCTGTTTTTCCCACTTTATATTTACCTTGTTACCTTTATAGATATCCTTTAAAAGATTAGTGACTACATTTTCTACGTCTAGTGTGTCCAGTATTCCCAACAATTCCTCTTGAACCACGCTATCGTACGCTCCCTTGATATCCAAAAATGCTAGCCACAGGAGCCTGTGTTTCTTTTCTGCTGATTCGATGCACTTCGTTAGTGTGAACAGATGGTCTTCCAACCTCCTGTGTTTCCGAAACCCATTCTGCAGTTCCCCCTGCACCCCTTCATCGTCTATCTATGCCAGCAGTCTTTCCTTTATAATCTGCATCGCCAGCCTGTAGACCACTGATGTCACTGTTATAGGACGGTACTTCTTTATGTCAGCTTTGTCCCCCTTTCCTTTATAGATAATGCTCATCCTGCTAAGTTTCTATCCATCGGGAACTTATCCGTCGATTATTATTTTGTTCACTGCCTCTCTCAAAGCCTGCTTAGACTTCGGACCTAATGTCTTTATCAGCATAATTGGAATGTCATCTGGGCCTGTTAATGTACTACTAGGAACCCTTATCTCAGGCCTTTCCCACTCTCGTTGTGAAAATGGAGCCATTGCGCCACTTGATTCATCCTTGTCTATTGTGGTGCATAAAGCACATCTTTGTTGAAATTTTTCTGTGACCCTTGTTCTTATATATTCAATAGCTTCGTCCCCTTCTAGCCTAGCACCTTGAGCTGTAGTTATAAACATCTGCTCTAGGATCGTCTCATTTCTTAGGGAGTTTAGATGGTTCCGAAATTTCGCAGCTGCCTTTCTATCTTTTTTATGTACTTCTGCCAGCCACTGAGCTCCCTTTCTTCTAATTTTTTCATTGATCAGAAGGGATGCGTCCCTTCTACAGCTTAGAAAGATTTCCCATTTTCTTTCAACATCATCTGTCGGTTCACCCCGCTGCTTAGCATGTCGGCGTTCCCTAGGCTTCCTGACGTTTTCCTATGGCTCTTTTAACTTCCTCATCCCACCAACTTTTGGGTTTGTGTCTTCTTTTTCGGGGTGACTTGTCCCGTGCCTTAGCAAGCTCTAGCTCAAACAGTCTAATTAAATTCGTGTATGTCCACGCTGTTTTATTATCCTCTTTGATTACTTTCTCAATTTGTTTAGTGGCTATTTCAATTAGCCTTTCTGAATAAACATTTTCCTGTAGTGGCTCATCTTGTCTCTTTCCCACTTTCACGGCTCTTCCAAAACTTAGCTTGATAAGTTTGTGATCACTACCCAGACTTCTGAAGCCACCTTCATCTATGTGCATTCCCCTGAGCTTATCATACATACTATGTGACATCAGTGCGTAATCTATGGTCGACTGCCGCCTTCCTACCTCCCATGTTATTTGCCCTTCACACCTCTCGGTACTGTTGCAAATGATCAAATCAAGCCTTTCACACATATCCATGATCATTTTGCCTGTCGGGTCGGTATACCCATCTATATCTTCTATGTGCGCATATCTCCTAGTATAGTTATCTCACACTTTCCTCCTAACTCCTGAATGTCATTTGATATGCACTCTACTATTGCCTGGTTTTCCTCTCTGGCCTTTGCTCCCGTCCACAAGTACACGAAACCAAGGAGTGTCATTTGCGCTGCCACTTTCCCTTTTAGCCATAAATGTTCCTTGCACTCCTGCTTGACCCTTTGCCAGTCTGTACTTTTATGAATGAATGCCCCAATACCACCCCCGTTTCTGCTACCTTCTGTTCTAATACAATATTCCCACGCGTAGTCTGCATTGTTAGGAGGTTGTTCCATGTCCCTAAAATGTGTTTCTACAAAATCGTATACCATCGGCCTCTCCTCCCTTAGCTGTTCTTCTGTCTCTTCCCACTTCAGCCTGTTCCTACCACCTTGCATGTTAATATACCCTATGTCTGAATTGGCTCGGCGCTCGTGGCTACATCTGTTTCTGCCCCGGACTCAACCTATCTTAGATACTGGCGCCACTTTGGAATCGTATCTGTCCATACCACCTGTCAAAAAGTCTCCCTGGTTGTTTCCCTTGTTCCTAGCTATCCTGAACCCCGAAGTTCCCACTTGCCCCCCAAAAAAGCTACAGCGTGTCCTGCAAGTCGCGAACTCACCTCATGACCTAGCCGCCCATTGAAGTGAATTCTGTCTCGTTGAAAACCACCCCACCTATGCACCTCTCTGTTTATTTCAACCACCTTAAAGCCTTCCTATCGAATTATCCGCCATAGCTCTTGGTTTGCGTTGACAACCGCTCTTTGCAGGTTGACATCACGCACCAGTACCTCCGGTATCGTGCACATCACTACCTGTACCTGAGGAGAAGTGGCGCGCATGTCATCGACGCTTTTCGCCAGTGTGGTTGCTAGTCCTGCTCTATATTCATTTAGGACATCGTTTAAACCACCTGAAATTATCACGAGGTTTTGTCTATCAGCTGTAGTTTTGAGTTTTGTGCTCGCCCTCCTCATGACTGTTTCCAGCTTGCGTCCGGAGAACGCCCCTACTGCAACCCTCTTGTCACCTCTTACCCTTTCTTTTATGGCTTCTCTGCATCGATTTAAATTTGAGTCCCCGGCGATTATCACATGCTGTGGCTTTTCAGCTGGAGAGTCATGCACCTGGGGGTTACTTGCACCTGTGACGCCGGCTGCTTTGTCCCCTCCCAGCCCCACCACTACTTCGCTGAAGCTGGGCCTTGCGACTATTGAAGCGGCTGAATCTGTTTTTTCCGAACTTGCTTGTTCTTTCTTCTCCGCCATTCTGGTTGCCGGTTCCCTACTGTTCTCTCCGTAGGCCGTTCCTCTGTTCCTCTTGGCTAGTGCTTCCTCGGCGGACTTCAGCCTTTCTCCCATAGCCCTCGTTTTCTCCTGCTGTGTCACCAACGCAATCTCGAGCTCGGTGCTCAGCAAGTTGCTCTGGGCAACCATCAGTTTCTCCATTTTTTCCTCGACCTCACATTGCCTTCACTTCGCGTCAGCCTCTTCTCCTTCCGCTTCTACACTTGGGTCCACTTTCAAAGCCACCCCACATCCTGAACACTTTACAGTCTTTTTAACCATGTCTTTCCGACACCAATTGTCCCTATGACTTGTCTCACTCGACAATTACAAAACTCGAGCCCTGCCCTACGAAAAAAAGAAAGTCTAAGCTCTGCTACAAAAAATTGCGTGTTCAATGCACGTGCATCTCCCCCATGGGGTGGCAAAAAACAAAAAAAACAAAAACAAAAAAACAAACACACACACGCACAAAGTAATAAATACCTTGTGACTGACCCCCGAAAATGCCCTACAATAAAATAACTGCTACAGGAATTTCAACTGCTGCCTTATAATTAAGAAGACAAGCTCAAAACATGCAAAACAACTTATCTGCGCAGTCGTTTGGGAGCGCTCAAAAAACACGTCCATCCACCGTGACAGTCCGAACCGAATTCGCGAGCATGGGCGCGCCATCTAGCGGTTGGTCAGAGCCTATCTTGCTAGGCTGCGAAGAGGCTCGAGTAGCTACTCTTTATATAGTATGTTTCTCTATGGTGAAATCACTAGCGGTAGAGTGAACTAGAACAAATGGTGGCGTATAAAACCAGGGGGGGGGGGGGTGTTCAAACTTCCCCCAAAATATTTCGTGCAACTGCCCCCTCCCACCACTTACTCACCTTTTTTTTTTTGTCGCTTTGCGCTGACATGATTTCGAAACTACGTGGTGTTACTATCGCAATATATTTTATGGGTGTTCTTACAGTCAATAATGTCTGCGTATACAGAATACGTGTCGCGGTGTTTGTCAAGGCTTGGGAACTCTGTGAGACTGCGGGCAGGAATCTCAGTCGCAAGCTTTGTAAGTTGGCTCATCAATGAGATTAATGCTGCAGCACTGGTCATACTTGTACCCGCCGGAACAGATCTCGCCGGAGTCGGTCACCACGATAATTTTCATCAGGCAGAGTTTGGTTTTAATAGTAAAAGCGAGACACAGTCCCAAGGTATGATAGGTTACGTTCAAGCATATTGCAGTGTGGCTCTTTGTACGTGTGCTAAGAAATACTGAAGCCAGAGACTAACGTTTTTATTGAACCTTCGCACGTTCTTCTAACAGTTAAATACGCACACACACGCACGCGCGACAGAATATTAGGCTCATCCGCCGTACTTCCCTTGTAAGCGAAAGTACAATATAATGATAGCACGGCTAAAGGCACTCCAAAGTGTTGTTTAGTGACGAAGGTGCAACGCAGAACCTGCAGGCATATCAGAATCTTAGAAAGGCATGCTAAAATACTCATAATTAACGTAAGCTGATCAATAAAAATGTGGTTGTGATAAACCTAAATCAGCGTAATCGAAAATGCGGGGTGGGAAGCTGTAGTGAGCACAAGAAATGCACAGAATGAAGAAACACAGTTAGAAATGCTGTAATTTTTAGCGGGATCCTCAAGGAAAAGAAGTCCGACGTCTCAATCTCCCCTCAGAGGTATACCTTGTCACCCACAGAAGATCAGTGTCAACGATGGAGGACAGTTTTTCTGTTCAATTCCTCTTGTGCTTCCGCTGACGACTCCATCTTTCCAGCGATTGCCTCGTTTTTGAGGGCTTCTAGAAACTTCGTTGTGTATAGAGCAGTGGTCTTGTGGTAGTCACACTCGTTGTGGCTTCTGAAACTTTTGAGCACATCTTTCAAACGTGTGAGCGGAGAGAGTACCAAGGCATTAAGAACTTGGGAAATCCCCTTGCCTTAACTTTCTTTGTCAAAAAGCACACATGTCTTGCAGACCACTCCCTCCTGAAATTTGTAATACGCCAGCTACCCAGGTAATGCAGAATGGTATCCCAACGTTGAATGAACGCTCCCAGATGTCCGTCAGCAACTTTGCCTAAAAGCGCCTAATGTCCTCTTTTTTGATCATATAATAATGTTGCTTGTAACATTCTGGACGATATGGCAACGTCCAGGATCACATTTTCAACATCAAGGAAATGTTTTTGCAACATACCGGCAACGCGGTGTCGACATTGCTGTGTGATGTATTGACTTTCATGCGACGTGCACGGAAAGTATGCACTACTGTGTGTGCATTAATAATAAAAGGCATCTACACATTCATTGTAATAAGGGGTGCAGTACAAGCACAAAAGTTCTGGAAGAAAGGCAAACAGAAGGCGAGAAATGGAAGGCAAAGAGGACAACAAGTGCTGTCCTCTTCGCCTTCCACATCTCACCTTCTGTTTTCCTCTTTCCAGCACATTCGTGCTTGAACTGCAACCCTTATTACAATGAAATTTAACCAACTAGTCCGAATAGCCCTTCTTCTGCATCTTGACTTGTTATGGGAACCGCCCCGAAGCATTTGGCTAAGAAGAAAGTTATGGTATGGTGTGTAAAATTGCATAATTATTGTCCATGCACAAAAACTGTTTCATAACAGCTCTTTTTAGTGCATTCGTACATGCATGAACAAGAGGTGTTACAATAGCCAAGCTATAAAAATGTCAGAACACACTTGTGCGTGCCCGTAAGACCCAAAAAAAGTATTTTGAAGCCCCAAATCTTCCTACGCCTGTGACATACATACTACATTTTGTTACAACATTGAAAAATGTGGTTTAGCTTTGTGTAATCAATGACTACAATAAGTGAACATGTGTTGAGATCCAGTATTTTCGTGTGCAGAAGTGCAGCAACCATAAGGATATGTAGTCCGGCAGCTTAGGCAGGAAAGAACATGGCGGAGTGCATGAATGTCATATGAAAGATAAAGACATTCTTTTCCGAAGATTACTTACTTTTTATTCATTTATCATTGCCACAGAGAAAGACACGAATGGCATGAGCAAGCATTCAATGATAAGTAAGAAACAAGACACGTTGCAAGTTTCTTTCATACCATGGTAAATCCTGGGTCATAAAAACAAATACAGGTGCAAAATGGAAACACATCATTATACAATCTTAGCAAAAGTTTGACTAAAAGAGTTTTTATCTACAGTAGTTACAATATCAGTGGCCAGGTGCATGGACAAGGAAAGAGAGGCTCGCGAAACTTGGTGTCAAATACATAGGAGGACACGAATATCATGTACAGCCATTGCCTTTTCGATAATTTCCGAGCAGTGATGCATGCGTTGTATACGATGACGGTTTCCACTCCTGTTGACTGTTTATGTCACAAATTCATGAAGAAACAATATAGCAGCGTTGAAAAACTGGCACATCCCACTCTGGTACAACTTGCTTTGACGAAGCTTAAAAGGTTTAAAACAAGAACCTGTTTTTATCAAAACAGAAAAAAAACCTGCGGATATTTGTGTAGCAAAACATGTTGCACATCAAAAGAAGCTTCTTATCAGTTTTAAAGCAACTTAACTTCATAATTACTGGCTGACATGCCCTCAGTACAAAGTGGCTCAATAAATATGGCCCCTTGATTACATAAAAAATAGGCCTCTGAAACACAAAATAGCCCACACCTGGTCAGAAAAAGCGAAACACAATCAGTGGAACAACTGCTCAGCGTAATTCTTGCAGCACAGTGACCTCCCAGCCGCCATCAAGCGAGAAATACTGATCACGAATTTCTGTTCAGTTCATTACCAAGTTGTTGTCGTTTTGTTCATTGGACCATATATGATTGAACTGCCTTAAAACAATTATACTTGTTCATTCAGTCTATATTTCAATAATTTGTATGTAGAGATGAGCTCAAGTTATATTTATATTGTTATAGGCAGCTCTGTATAACTGTCTAATATTTTTATTTAATCATTTCTAGTGCTGTGTGTGCCACTAATTTTAGCATTTCAACTTTTTTGAATTTGCAGTGAATGCAGCTTCCAAGTTGATACTTTGTAGCAAGTGGTTATGCGCATCTTTGGAAAAGTGGCAAAGGACTATTACTGGTTTGCAACAGTAGACCACCAAAATTTTGGTTGGTAGTTAGCTCAACGAGTGCTGCTTACTCTATCAGATTCGACATTCTAAATTTAAAGCATTAAAACAAACTTAACCCAATTTCATGCATTTGCCCTAAGTGAAATTTTCCAATATTTTAGAATAGGACGAGCTAAGTTTTTTGCTCTACAGTTTTTTATATAAAACACAACAATTCATGTACTTCATCTTCATGAAGACGCTGTATTAGCGGCTTCGCAGAGGCATTCCCTTGAATATCATGTTATGGTGCAAACTGACAACAAAACATGGCTCATTCAGGTACCATGCCTAGCCTTCATTATACTGGCATAACTTCTGTTAGCGACATTTTGCCTCGCACAAAGCAACAGAATGCCCGCATTTTACGGCACCTCATTTACAATATCACGGCTCCCTGAAACTCAAATTGCTCTAATATGCACCACTCTATTATGCCTCCGTCGGAGCTTAAAGTATACTGAACAAAAAGAGAAAACAAAGACGAAAGCATGAAAATTCCATTTCAGAGCAGCTTCTGTCCCGATAAACGATTTACTTTCAGTGGTTCTGAAGATCTGCCTGTATTTTCGAAACATTGCTAGCACGCCGCAGCTCCACACTTGTCTTTGTGAGACAGCATATTGATGGGAATGATGTCAGACGTCCCTGCAGGATATGTAAGCTGCACGCTTTCCTGTCCCTCTACTTCCCTTTCTACACCTCTGCTTCACATCCTGCACTCTTCCTTTCACAAAGGGGCTAAGATCCCCCCCCCCCCCCCTTTCGGGGCTTTACTCTCCAGCCGGTAGCTTTATTCTCTGCCGGTGCAATTCATACTGGTTCTAGGAAGCCTACAGTGGGAACGTAGTGGGTTGAGAGACACGAGAGATGGCTGGCGAGGTTCGCAAGCCCGTTTCCGGGGATGTTAAACGTCACCTCCTCTATTTGATCACGCGGCCACTAGATGAGGCAGTTTGTAAAAACACCAGAGCAGACGGCACGTACTCTGTTGCTCTCTTTAAGAGTGGACCCCTCTGCACATATAGTGCGGGTGTTGCGCATGGTCCGCATGATACTTATGTCGCTACATGCAGAAGCTACCCAGAATTATATCTTTTACTGGTCCCTGGCTATCATTACACATACCCCTTTTTCATGCCTTGCCGTGAGCCAGAAAATGGTGATTTCATGGGCATAAACGGCAGAACGGATTCACCAGCCAAAACATTACAAGCCACATGCATAGCTAAACCCACATGGATGGCTTTCTACTTGCTTTTTCTTTGTTACATTGCTACTTGAAACCTTCAAGAATATGAATGGGGATCGGGGTGACATCGGTCATGATGTGGTGCAAGCGTGGTGAGCAGGCAGAGGGAAAGATGAGGTCAAGCAGCGCGACATTCATACTTGGAAGGTGGTTTTACACTTACATACACGAATGCAATGCTGAGATTTAGTGAAACATTTGAGTCAATTATTTCAACTATAAAACGAGTTCCCATCGCACACGAAACTAATTTGTAAGACAGATGCAAATTGCACTCATTGAACTTTGAGCAACTAATCTCATGATATATTATTTACTTAGATTTCTAATCCAAAAGGTAGGTATTTATTTGATATGCCTTTAAAAGTATTCAATTTAGTGTCAGAAGTTGATAATATTCACGCGCTCCTACAAAATAAACAGCACAGTACACGTGGTCGGGAAAATTTAGAGGCCTTAGCAAGTTCGAAAAGTACCCGTCACTGCCTACACGAGCGCTAAACAATATAATTTGTTGACACCACAGATTACCAAAATTTTAGAAATCATGACGTCATTATGCGATATCATCGCTTGGTCTAAATTGGGCAGATTCCTGATAAACTTACAAACCGCATGAGGTGCAGAAAGCTTTTGGCGAGGGAATACAGTCTAGCGAGAAGCAGGAAAAGATGGCTATTTCGGCGTTGAAATCCTCTAAGAGAAATGCATATCCAATTTTGGGAGTCTTATTTGGGCAGAAATTTCACACACCACCTGCGCACTTACTGGGCTTTCACGAATGTGACGGTTCACCTCTCAGAAACTGATCAGTTCCGGGCACATGGTACTGCAGAGCTTTTCATTACAATTTCAGAACCCCAGCAGAGTGGCGTGGTATACGAAGCGATCACATGAAACGATTGCTTCATGAGTGCTCACCAACCTGAGTATTCATAGCACTAACATGCGACATGGCTATCGCGACAACTCACGCACAGCCTTTCTTTTTCCAAGGTTCCAATTCTTTTGTTTCAAACTTAAATTTGTGTCCCCTACCCCCTTTGTGTTTTTACTATCTTCAATGTCTGGACAGCATGCTAGCTCATTGGGATTCTTGGCTTAGCGAGTGGAAGCTGCGAAACCAGTCTAGGTAACGCATTTGTCATTTGGGGGGCGCCGGAGAATAAGTGGCTCACACATTTGTGGCTGCACCCAGTGAGCACTCGAAAAGGTTCATCGGAGGAATACACTTGAATGCGTCTACGTTTTCAGCGAACGTCTCATCTTCTAGATGTCTATGGTGGCCGATGCTGAGAGTAAATGAGTTATGTCCCGCTTTGGTGAGTGAAGGCCGGTTGCCTAGACAGTAAGACATAACATGACCTACATAAGCGAACAGATTATTTCTCAAAGCTTAGCTTTGCTAGAGGTAACTTGTGAACGTCTTGTCTATTTCGCGCAGTTCAAGCTTTATTCCTGCTACCCCTCTGCTAGACCAGTCACTGCCCACTACAACTAGAAAGTGGCGTCACATGAATGATTTTCGAGGACACCATGATCAATCGCAATACATGTGTGTTACCGTTAGGTCAGTGTAAGTATTACAGTAGCAAACGCATTTTTTATTGAGAAGTTGGCATATTAAAAATAATGTTTGTGGGCAAGTTTGTTTTCCACAAACTTGCCCACCAACTATCTACAAACTTGTCAGTGGGCCGTTTTCAAGTTTGAAAAGCGCCTCCGTGGAAGTCACCGAAATCGAAACTGGGGGTTCGTAGCCTCTGAAGTTATCCGCCACGCACTGGTAAAAAGTCACGGGGGCTTAGTATTTTTCAGGAAAGATTTGCAAACGATTCAAGGTACCTCTCAGTTAGCAACTGTCACCACTCTGTGCAACGTTTATAGAGGCTGCTTGGCCTTGTACCTCCCCTCCTCTCTCAATAAAACAAATGTGACGCGCGTCATGTCACCACCCCTGCGCATGCGCAGGCTAGTCTCTCGAAAAAGATCCAATGTTATACTACCCTCAACAAGTCACGTAGAACACACACTGCCAAACATTCCTCACTTACCCGCGAAGGAAAGACCAGCAGGTAATTTCCTACGGGTCTCAAAAATAGGAGAAGGCAACGTCAAATTCTTTGTGTACTTCAGAAGAAACGCTTTAGCAGTCTCCTGGCTACAAAGACGAGCAACTAAGCAGGTCCAGATGTCCTCGGCACATATGCCAAACCACCTGGTCAGGATTCTGGCACGCTTTTTACCCTTCTTTCTTTCTGTCACTCCCTTTTTTCTTTATTTCTTTTTTCCAGCAGACCCTTAGGGTTACATTGTGTGTTGGAGACGTGTAGTGACTAGATTTACCAACTAGGCTAAACGCTGAAGTCTGAAATCAGGACAAATAACCATTACGGGTTTCGGCGGCATAGCCATGTATAGCGGCATCACTTATGACAAACGTCAGAACTGACACGAGACAACTTCATGGTTCCTTTCACAGATGACGTCACCACCAAAACATGTTTTCAAGATTTATTATGTGTTAAAAAATCTTTTCATTCATGCAGTGCTACGCAAAGTTAGTGAGCACTGGTAAATACAAAACTTGACATGTACACATTCAAAACAAAACATGATACAATTACATTACAAAACATTACAATTACATTATAAAACTTTACAATTACAAAACATGACATGGTCCGGATAGTGTGCGATAATTGTGAAATAGCAATAAAAGAAAAAGAGTAAACTTACACAAACCTGGAGAGCAGAAAAAGGAGCTAAACTCACTGCTGCCTTACATTTTTCTAATTAGCTTATGACAATTTTCTCTTCATAGAAAAGCTTGCTGCTCCAATATTGAAAATTTAAGGTTTTAATCTTGCCCAGTTTCTTCGCCTCGTCCGTAACGCCTTAACAAGTGCATCCATCAATTTGGGAATTCAAGTACGTATAATTCATGAACTATTCGTCAAAATGCAAAAAAAAAAAAAAACTTCACGTAGACATTAGGTACATTGTAGCCTGGAAACCTATTCAATATTGTTGTTCTACACAAAAAAAAATTATTCACACATAAACTTACGCTGTTCTGCCCATTTTGATTGAAGCCAGCATGACTTTATGATTGCTTTACTGGCTATATCTGTTCATAAAAACCTTGCGTAATGCTTCATGAATAGGCTTGGAAAATTTCATTTGGTTATGTTGAACATTTCTGCCACACTGCCCGTACAACGGAGGCTTGTACAGCAAAAGCACTGGTCTTTTCTCGCACTGTTTTGATTGCTATGCAATACCGCTCCAGACTAGGCGACAATACTAGCTGTCATTAGAAAGTGGAGAATGCAAGCTTTCAAATGCAATACAATTCACATCAACAGGCTGAGTGTAGAATGTCAGCAAACAATGACTAAAATGCAGAGTGGGTGCTGCCGGAGTGGGACCGCCACCTTAATGCATCTTTTTGTTGTGGTAGTTGGTACATGCTTACTCATTTACAAAAAAAAAAACGCATACCATCGGGGGAAAAAATTGAGGACAGAACCAAAGGGGCGTCACTCGCAACTAACTTTATTCTCGGAAAACAAGCAAAATATATAAGCAGAGCAACCATGCACGCGCACATTGCCTCACATGCTAGTAAAAAACCATGCGATAAGATTGACAACAAAATAATCATGACAAAAACCACTAAATTAAAAAATATTCTAAAAATCTAGTTCCCCATTCCTCAGAGCAACAGATCTATCACTAACATGCGTATGTCTCTTCTTTTTAGTGTAGTATGCTACCCTAATTTTACGTGCCAAGGTATCATTACTTTCTCCAAGGACGGATACACTAGAAAACTTAGCCTCACACCTGCAGGAACCACAATGTGCAGGCAAATGTGCCAGTGCATAAAGGACAGAATTAAGAAGCAAAAACTTTCTGTGAAAAATAAACTTTCGGCACATTTGCTTGCACATTGTGGTTCCTGCAGGTGTAAGGCTAAGTTTTCTAGTGTATCCGTCCTTAGAAAGAGTAATGATACCTTGACACGTGCAATTAGGGTAGCATACTACATTAAAAAGAAGAGAGATATGCATATTAGTGATACATGTGTTGCTCTGACTGGTGGAGAATTTAATTTTTCAGAATCTTTTATTTTCATTTAGTGACTTTTTTGCCATAATTCTTTTGTTGTCAATCTTATCGCGTGTTTTTTGCCAGCATGTGAAGTATCGTGCGTATGCATGGTTGTTACGCTTATATATTTCGCTGGTTTTTCAACAATAAACATAGTTGCGAGTGACGCCCTTTCTATTCTGTTCTCAATTTTCTTCTCCGGTGGTATCCATCTTTGTGTATTTCTGTAAGTACTGTTTTATTTTCCGATAACGAAACCCTTGCAACACCAAAATTTTTCTGTTCACCTGTCCGTCTAGTTACAGCAAGCGTCACCTGTACACAGAAAAAAAAAGAAATGAAAGCATCAAACTATGCACCAGAATAAAAATATAAGGATGAGCGAAATAAAAAGATGGAGTCTAACTGTTCACATCCCTAAATCACACCAAAATAGAATGCTCCTTATCTCAAATGTGCAGCAAAAGCATGCTTACACATGCGTCAGTTGACCTTGCAATCTCCTTCACCTGTACAATCTCCCTGACCCTTTGACCTGGACTGAGTGCATAGAACACACTGTCTTCAAAAATGGGCCAAACCCAACGACCTACGCAAGGATTCCGAGAAACCTTAAAACTGCTCTTTATACACTAAAATGGTGCTCACAGAGTGTACCATTACATAAGGTTCCTGTCTGAGCCACTGACCTGCATGTCACAGAACCGAAGGAGCATTTCAGGGCTCATTTTTCGTTCATAGACACAACCTAAACACTCAGAAAAAAATTTGTTTAGCGTTTTTTTTTTGTTGTTGCAATAAGAAGTTAATGACACACTCATCGTGGATAGAACGCTCAGTTACTTGAAAAAAGGTTTGACAGTGCTCAGTCACAATTGCGGTTTCAGAGAGCGCCAAGGGAGGTGGTATATACGTAACGTAATTTTCATGCGAACATAGCTGGCTACGTGAACGCAAAACCGCATGCACGTGGTTACCGCAAAGACAAATTTTTTTCAATGAAGCCTTCCTGAGTTCTTCGATAATTGCCTCTGAGATGTCAAAATGCATGACCCATAAAAAGGCACAGTCAAAGCGATGACATTGGCCTTTTTGCTCCCATGCAAGTCTGCCCCCTCTTCGTTTGAAGAAGTCTGCTAGCAGAGCACTTGCAAGGGTTATGGACGCCAACACAAACTTATGACGTAGAAGGTAGTGGGTAGTTTAGACGGAAACCAAAAGGGTGTTCCGCAAATAATGTTGACGAGCACTGTAGAGTTGATTTTAAGCGTGTTGCAGCATATATTATTTGTTGATATTTTGTAGGCAACAAATGTGTCCCCACATATCTATCCCACAAGTTAACTCGCCTGCAAAGGTTGCTCCAAGCAAATGCTAGAGAAGGGACAAAAGATCAAACACGCAGCATGATCTTGCAACTGAAATCTATTACAAAGAAATGCACATGTATATAGAGTCCTTCAATGAGAACAGACACGGGCCCGCCGCGGTGTTCTAGTGGCTAAGGTACTCGGCTGCTGACCCACAGGTCGCGGGTTTGAATCCCGGCTGCGGCGGCTGCAAGTCTGATGGAGGCGGAAATGTTGTAGGCCCATGTTCTCACATTTCGGTGCACGTTAAAGAACCACAGGTGGTCGAAATTTCCGGTGCCCTGCACTACGGTGCCTCTCATATTCACATGGTGGTTTTGGGACGTTAAACCCCACATATCAAAAAATAGGAACAGGCAATCAGCCCATGAAAAATATAAAAGACGTTATTAGTAGCTTTCTGACTGTAGTACTGCAATTACGATAAAATGTTAAGAAATTAGGGTGGGCACACACACAACTTTCCACTGGCAAAGACTGAACCCAAACCTTCGGATAACGCATTCGATGCTCTTCTCAACAGGGCTAAAGTGGCGGCTGTCCTCTTGTCGATATTATGGGGTGTTTCCATGCATGTAAACCTGAGACTGTTAGTCGGCACTGTCCATGGCACGTGATCTTTTTACGTGTGTGTAGCTCACAATCAGCCCTCCCACACTACCTGAAGGCATTGGGTCTACAGGAACGAGAGCCTCGCTATGAATGAACAAAAAGAGATTTTAGGGGCTCATTTTTTCCGTCAGAGGAATTGTGTTCACCATGCGTTTAAAACATGTTACACAGTTGTGCTTGTGATCAGAGCTGCAGACTTTTTAGTTCATTCAAGAAGTTCTGTACAGGCAGGAAAGTACAGCGCTTGTACTTCAATACTTTCCCCCTACCTCCTTGAATCTGCAAGAGACACTGCAGATGCAATGTACTACAGTTGCCTTATTCTTTTGGGGGGGCCTTCGACATGGCCTGCCACTCCTCTTCACGCCTACGATCCATCAGATACCTAAGCAAACTCACACCTACCAACAACAACACATCTTGAGCAAAACGTACAATCTAAAAAGGGGATGCTCACCTGAAGAATGCATCACCCACCTTGTCTGTGATGGGGCGAGGGCCACAGAGCATTTTGCAAAGAAAAGTGCACGTTCCGCTTTTTAGCCACTTTTGAACACCGCAACACAAAAGCAGCAATGGCTTCCAAGCACAAGGTTCATACCGTGCAACAGTGTGAGTGTTATTCTTTGAGAGCAAGCCTTACGTTCGGGAATTTAATCATGCCTCATTCAAAAAGCAGCTACGCTATTTCAAGAAGTCAGAGCATATTCTAAGAAAGCTTCAAAGTGGGCGGGACATTTCACTCACAGCCCATTGATTCTGCCTATCGAAACACCAAAAAATCATCCACAAAGTAGGAGGATCGTACAGCACTAGAAGTCATCAACCTTTTATTAATATTTTTCCTTTCAGCACGAGCCGTTGCAAGTCTATAAGTATCAACGCAATGATCAACCAAATATAAACAGCCTGCCAGTGCAAACGATCTACTGCTCTGCATCAAGGATGCTATCGAATTTCTTTGAGCAGTATTCTTCCCTGGAAAGTGTGGCATGTGAATGGCAGGTGTTTGAAAGCGTTTTTCACGCTGTTACTTGAGTGTAACTTTTCTAGCTAGGTCATAAATGTGTATTTGTAACGGCAGGGTATTAGTATTGGATTGAAAACTGTATCAATTATTGTATACCTGCGCTTGACCTGTATTTGAAATGACAACAACAGATTGCTAGGTTTCAGTGCGGAACAATCTTCTGCTATGTAAATAATTTTACTGTTTAATCTGGCAGAATCTATGGGCTGCAAGCAGCTTGTCATGCCCAGTATGAAGGTTTTGTAGCACAAGCTCCAGCATCTTGTGGCAACGCATAAGTTTTCCGAATGTTTCACAATCGAACCCCTGCGCTTAACACAGCTTTTTACAAAATGCTGCACAAGCTGGCGGTATAAGTCTCGTCTATGGAAGCCACTGCTGACTTTCTCGTTGGGGCCCATGAATGGGACCAAGAGGGCGGCCATGCACGTGGCCTTGCAGAATGCTCTGTGTGGATCTTCTTTTGACAAGGTGGCTGAAACAATTTCCAAGTAAGTGTCTAGGTTCAACTCAATGAGTTGCCTGTAGCCGAGGATTTTCTTAGGCGTGCGAGGTATCCTAGGCGTAGAAAAGAGCTACACCCTATCTGAAGGGCCACAAAAAAAGAAGACAGTTGCCGTACATAGCATGCACAGTGTTTCTCACAAACTCTACTAGAAAATGGGGAGAAAGTGCTGGAGTCGAAGTGGTGCTATGGCCCCTGAAACTTCCTCACCTATGCAGATTCATCGATCAGATGAAAGGAAGGAAACACTGCAGCGCTCATCACAGCTAGAAGTATGTAACCTGTGTTAAACGCATGATGTACACAATCACTCACATATGTCGCAGGAGGTAGATGCGTTAGATGAGACGCTGTCCTAATGATAGACTTCATGAAACCTTTACATTACATCACATCACGTCACTTTATTCCCTTAAAGACCCCTCAAGGGGGTATTACATGAGGGGTGGGTATACAGTGTAGCCAGGTGACTTCACTCGGTAAGAAAGTTTGTTACACTGTCCAAGAAGCTTGATGGATTAGTAATGGCTGCAATGGTGTGGAAAAGGCCATTCCAATCTGTTGCTGCTTGGGGAAAAAATGAAGAGGAAAATGTGAAGGTGCGAGCACGTGGGCGTGACACTTGCAGTTCAGGTCCACGGCGACGAGGTATGCGCGTAAGGTGAACGATGTAAGGTGGATGACAGAGATCACTATAATAAAATTTGTGGAATAATGATAGCGTGGCAATACGACGACGAAGACAGAGATTAGACAAACCGGATTCCGCTTTCAATGATGATACGCTAGCTCGGTAATAAGTGGAATGAATGAATCTGCAAAGGAAAGCAGTACAGCATACAAACAACAGTGACAAGGCATTTCCGAATCTATATGTGGGATTGTAGGTGTCTTTGAAGACAGTGTGGTACTTTCAAGTAGTCTGTATTAGGGGGTTATCCCACTCTGTTAATTTTTAAACATTACATCATTCAGCTTATGGTCAACATTTGAGTGGTTAACATTCAAGTGTCCAGATTGGTTACTTGTAGACAAAGCATAAGTTTTAAATATCAGTATACAACTATTAAAGAAGTTGCATTCTTTATTCACTCCGCAATTATTTGCAAGTGGTTAAAGCAAATAAATAGTTGTGCCATCCGTCACCACATCGATAGGGATGCGCTTTACAGCAGGTGGTTGTTTCAACTGCCATAATAGAATCATACTCGTTCTACTCACAGACAAATGGGAGTAAAATTATATTCATGCTATAAAAGGAAGAAGCATGTACAAATATACTAACCCTGACTTGAGCCAAACACAGAAAGTCATAATAACCGACACAACGAAAGACGTTATGGTGTAACTGATGGTCTGGGTAAACATGATGAAACCGTTGTTTAAATGAACCAGGGGCTGCCACTCATTCAAACGGTCCATATTTATAGACATAAATACACAGAGCAACCTAAAAATGTGTCTAAGAAAAGAATAGTGTATATTATTTTGCTTTATTTTGTGTATACACCATATACACAGCATAAATCGAAAATACTGAAAGTGAATGAACGCGAAAATGACACATTTATGATTTTTGGTTCCATACAGTTCATTGCACCGGTGTCACATCAGAAGGGCTGATTTGGGTCTAATTTCTTGATCGCAATCAACAATTTTTGTTGCTAAGCGGTGCAATTTATTCTGTATCAACTTTGGCCGAGACATGAGTCAAACCGCAATTTGGGAGCCAGATCACGATCAAATGTGCCCGTGTGACATCGGCAGTGAACGTGACTTACGTCACAATGAGTGCAATGAATCATGCGGTGACAAAAAGGGCTACAAAAGAGAATACAACAAGCGGTCTTCGTGACAGACCCCGCTACTTACCCTATTATGCAGCGTGGCAAATGCTCAGGTGAAAGCCGTTGCCGCTGAACGCCTTGCTTAGTTGTACACGGACAGGTGGGGCACCGCAGGACACAAAGCCGATAAATGCAGCCACACAGGCTCTATATAGACTAAAATTTCACAATGTTAGCTACCGACGAATGGACTGCCGCGGAGCCCTCCATTATTTTCAGTGCTAAATGCTATCACGTTACTTATACAGCCCATGATGCAATGCGGGACCCGATGTTGACAATGGATAGCCTCCGAGACAAACAATGCTAATCTTGAAGGCTAGCACTTGTTTTATAATTAAGTAATTTCAGATATTCTGCGTACAAATTGTATTACTATTTATTGATATCTGTTGAGCACAACATAGAAACCATCGTGAGGGCCTATCATGAGGATGCAAAAAAAGCACGTGATGAGTGCGTATTGCGCTGTACAATGCTTAATCCCAATTTCTTTCTGGTCTAGTTTAAATTTCTGTGGTTGTTGTGGTGGTGCCCTGGCGCAAGGTGTTGATATATAGAGATGTAAATGTTCCTTGAATCAAGCCATTTAGTAGTTTGCGCCTGTCCTCGTGTGTTTCTTCCTGTGTGTTGTGCGTAGTTGCACCCTCATGATGGCTTCTATGTCAAAGCACCTACTCGCCCAACAACCAACTCTTCTGATTAGTGCAAATTTAGCAGAAAAAGGTTCATTTTGGCTCCGACAACTCCGCTGTATACCCTGTGAAACAGAGTCTGCTGCGGAATATTCACGCGTAACCACAATGGAACCATATGCTCTAAGAACATAATTATTTGCGGTGCCATTTCAAACAGGCTTTGTCACTGTGAGCTTCCTTCTGTGTGCTTTCCGGGGTGTTCGGAACAGGACCCTCTCCGCAGTCAGCAGGTACCAATTTAGAGGTCAGTGAGGTGCGTGCACAGGTCGGCGAACTCATTCGAGAGTCGACGAGATTCAGATCGAACCTTGAGTGTGAGTCCAGGTTAATGGAATTCTCGCAAGTTTCTTGAGTGAGTCTCAGTAAGTTCCATTGCCTTTTTGCCCACCCCTATGTAGTGACCGGTACAGCCTTGCCTAGATTAACGTTTACACTCACGTCAACTAGACAGCATCGCTCGCTTAAACTTGTAATCGAGGGTACAGTACTAAAGGGCTCCCGGAAGAGCACCAATGACGTGAGATATTCGTGTTAAAGAGCACCAACACCTTGGTGGACTCATACGAGTCATGAGTCGATTGATTCACTCAGATTCAGATCAAGCCATAAGAGTGCGTCTACATGAGTCCGAGTGAGTAATAATTCGGGAAGTTTGAGTCTGAGTGAGTCCGGTTGAAGAAAATTTTTGTGAGTGTGAGCTCGACTCAGAAAAATTTTGTTGAGTCCGAGTCCGAATGAGCGCTAAGCGCAAGGTATATTTCAGGAATGAGTGTGAGTTAGCTTCACAATTTTCATAAACCTATGGTGAGGTAGATGACTTATCTTAGAAGACGACGCCAACAGCGCGCAATCTGGCTTCAGTTTGATCAGCCGAGTTTATAGAGGAGGTCGTGGCACAATTCAAGCACTTGCCTGTTAAACACGCCTCATTAGGTCATAGCGTTGTCCTTGGGATATTTTAGTGCATACAGTTATTTCGGGCCTTTGCAAACAGCTTTTGTCTCACTTTTTATGCTGCTTTACCTGTCTTTTTACTGTTACAAAACCACCTTAAAATGAAGTTAAAATCGAAACTTGTGCAATTTCGATTTCGATTCACTATTATCATCCTCATCATCGTAACACAGTAGCATGGAGCATCTTATTTTCATGTGTTATCGCTGCACATTCTTGGTCACAGGTGTCAAGTTAGGGTGGCCTAGTTGAGTGTGAGAAGTCATTCAAGTGTGACCGATAACGACAGCCTCTAGTGAAAAAGCACAGTGCCTCAACGCAACAGCTAAGCATCATCGTGAGCTCACTTGATGCGGATCTTTCTACACAAAATAACGTCCACAGCAGAGAAATCTGAGCGCGTAAGTGCACGATCGGTGTTTTGTGATCGAACTGGATGCTGTTCACAAAGCGATTTCAGCTTTATTTCACCGTTGCAAGTCAGGAAACTGCATCTATCGAACTGATGGCGATCCTCCGACTTTCCATAGCCGGGGGGCCTGTTGCCCTTATTTACAAAGTTTAGATTTCGGTCCTCCAACTGAGGTGACTACACAACCGGAAATGACCACTTCATGCACACTCTACGCCGACACGCAACAAAGGGCATACCCGCTAAACCCTTCACTGCTTAAAGCGGCAAGCTAAATAACGTCTCGGCTCTTCCCCCACTGTCACAATCCTAGAATTGCATGAATGTAACAATGAGCAGCAGCGCGACAAGATGATCAGACAATAGACCTCCCGAGGTATGAATCGCCATTTGTGCGAACTAGCGAGAATAGTCCACAATTGTCATGTACAGAGCTCGCCAAGTTCACCAAGCAGTGGCAGCTCGCACACGACTTCCAGCTCAAATCAGCCTCAGTCTAATAGAATAGTTGACAGTGCGGTGAATGCAGCTAAGCCTTCATTCAAGGAAGCATTGAAAGTTGTTCATGAGCTGCAGCTATGCATTTTGGATAACACCTATACACCACGCTGTAACAGAAAGAGAAGCCCACCTAACTGATGACAGGCTGCCATACCTACTCTCTCGACAACAAACATGCTGCTTAAAAAACCTACCCTGCACTAGCAGACTTGGTAGCAAAAGGGGAATGAATAAGGAACTGCTACAGAGAAAAAGCATGGGAGCCGCTTTTACTAAAGAAAGAAGACTCCGTTCAAACTGCAACCGTTCGCGCCTCGAGTGCCATAGGAAAAGGGCGTTGTTGTGGGACCAGTTATGGCCAGATCTTACAGCATTGAAGTGCACGGTAGCATGCTAAGGAAAAAAGAGCACACCTGTGGCATGTCTCTCAGCCGTTTGTGTTGTGACCAACGAGAAAAACACTGCAGTTGACCAAATACATCAGTCATCCAGACAGCTGCATAAGCATGGCGCTAATTCTACATCTACTACATAGAAAGCTGCGTGAAGCCTGGTGAAGAAAGAATGGCATTTCATTAGCAGCTTTGCCTCACTTGAGTGTCTTCTCGCTCGACCTACTCGTGCAAGGGAATCGCACTCGGTAAGTGCGTTTGTTCAAGCTGTTATAAGCCTTACAGTCAGCGTGAAGCTGAAGCCAGGCCTTGGACAGACGACAAGAGGACTGCAGTGGTCTGATATTATTTGTGTTCTGCATAGTGTGTTGTGCAGGCTTGGCATCTCCTTGTTGGCATATCTCAGATTTGCTGTGGGTGATATTGCGTGCAGATAACTCTCCAAGTTTTGCGTGCAGATTACTGTCCAGGGGTCCAAGTTTTCTATACGAGAAGACTTCTGCCACGTGAGAGGCAAAAAGAAAGCTTATCGAATTCACCTAGGCCAGAAAATTACCTTGAAATTGAAAGTTGCTGTCATCCACTTGCCATGTATCTTCTGCGTTAATTGCCTTAACATTAAATTTTAACTTACCCCAGATCTAAAGCCAAACCACTCGTGAATCAAATATAATGGACTTGGTATTATGAACCGCACCAATTACTATAGCAAATATAACATACATAGATGGTTTCAGCAACCACCGGCTAACGCAAATGATTCTTAACGTTCAATAACGTCTTGCTGTAGCTACGAAAAAAATTCACAATTTTAATTGAAGAAATTACATTGTAATAAATGATGAATTTTATAGATTTTGGAGAGCATACTTTTACCGTCATTTCATAATCGATCCGTACAAGACAGCTGGACACTCTTCAAAAGCAAGTTGGCTTCATTAGTAAGTGAACATATTCTTATATTCAAAATACCAAGCGATTAACGGAATTCTTGGTTCATGACGTAAGAGATTATTAAATTAAAAACGAGACTGTGTGCGGTGGCTAAACACGCGCATACCGCTGCGTCGTGGCAAAGCTACAGACACTTTTTGGGTAACTTGCTCCGCGATACATGCTGCCCGCGATAGATATTTTTCTCGCGATCTACCGTCACTGCTCACAATTAACACATGAAAGTTTTGCAAACAAGTGTGCCCAGATCATCACAATAACAGCATCACGTTGCACAATGATGACCACATTCCCACTCCATATATTGATATGCGTGCTTTAACGTCCTAAAACATTAATGTGATTATGAAAGACGCCGTGTTGGAGGGATCCAGGAATTTCGACCACCTGGGATTCTTAACGTGAACCCAAATCTGAACACACGGGCCAACAGCACTTTCGTCTCCATCGAAAGTGCGGCCGCCGCAGCCGGGATTCGATCCGGCGATCAGCGGGTGAGTAGCCGAGTACCTTAGCTACTAGACCATCGCGGCGGGGCACATTCCCATTCCAGATCAATGCTGTATTAACGCTTTCAACACTTTCTTTAAATCAGCTTCCGCCTTTGAAGATCATGCAAAAGTCTCCGATGTAGCTGATCTAGACTATCCCTTTTTGCAGCCCATCGAGATCACTGTTGACGGAGTCGCATCTATGGTAAATCTTCTTACATGTTTAACACCAAAATGCTAAAAAGTATGGCCTCACCTCGAATATAATATTATATCACATAGCTCAGCAATCACAATCAACCGGACAGCTTCTACACACAGGAAAATCACGAAGGTCGACGCCGTGTTTAAAAACGGCAATAACAATTTATCTCAAAATTGCAGACCCATTTCTCTAACACCCATCCGCTGGAAGATGCTCAAGCATATAATCACCTTCCATATTTACAATCACTTGGAGCAAAATAACCTTTTGTTTCAAAATCAACATGGATTTAAAAAAGCCCTATCATGTGAAACGCAGCTTTTCGAATTCACAACTGACCTACATCATAATTTAGGTCTAAACCTAAAAGTTTACTGTCTTTTCCTGATTTTTCGAAAGCCTTCAATCGCATTGCTCAGTGTTGACTACGCTATAAACTATCCTCCTTCTCCCTAGATTCTTTAACTCTGTCATGGATACAGAACTTTAGTACTAACCAGCCGCAATTCTTCATTGTTGATGATTTTTCCTCCCCACTTTCATACGTTTGTTCTCGTGTGTCGCAAGGAAGTGTTCTCGGTGCGCTACTTTTTCTTATTTATATTAACGACTTATCAAGTAATTTATTCTCACAGGTGCTCATTTTCGCTGACGACTGTTTAACTTACCGATCAATAACTAGTAATAGTGATCGCGTAATAATTCACAACGACCTCGACCTCATTACCAATTGTTGTGTTTGTTGCCTTATGTCCCTTAATTCAAGAAATTGTTAACTAGAGTCCTTCTCTCATAAATATGATAACGCTCAGTTCTTATACTTTATTAATGGCAACCGCTTATCTAGTGTTAACTCTTTTGAATATTTAGGTGTAACTTTGACTTCTGACCTTTTCTGGAGTGCACCCATGACCAACATCTGCAGGAATGCCTCATGATGATTATACTACTTACGCCGCAATCTAAGTAAGATTCCCACAAATATACGTGCCTTAGCATGGGTAAGATTTTTTTGACCTCAGCTTGTATTTACTTCTGCAGTTTGGTCCCCTCATTACAATAATTTTACCAACATACTGGAGTAAATCCGGGATAAAGCTGCTAGATTCATCACCTAAAACTGCGATCGTAGCGCAAGCATAACATAATTTAGGAAGAACTTATCACTTTTCCTTTTGAGCAGCCATCGTGATATACAACTCCTTTCATTATTTCATGAATACGTGCACGAATCAAGGCCATTCCCTTTAACATTGCAAACACCTGCATTCACAACAAGAGACTGCATAATCTTTTTTTATTCACACGCATCTACGGTAAACATATATTTTTAACTCATCTGCCCTCCCCCGCGTCATCCGCATGTAAAACGACCTAGCAGGTGACATCGTAGTTGAACGCAATCAACAAAAGTTCCGGCACCTTCTGATCACCCATTTTCAAGGTTAACAGCTTGGTTTCATGTCCAGTTCTGTACCTACGCTTTTATTGATTGCTGGTTTCTTGGGTTACTTTGTTTTCTTCTATCATTTTGTTACTTTATTTTAAAATTCTTTAGAAGGTTTGAATGCTAACACGTCATTCAATTCTGTGTGTATTCTTGAGCAATGTTTTGTTTTGAATAACAGGAAGATTTTTTACAAGTTGTGTTTACTCTTTTATAGCTTGTTTTACGTCAATGTCTCACATGTTTAATCATCTGCTTTTTATTGCCGTTGTATTTTTAGTTATAATAATTTATTTCTTTTTTCATCATTTTTGTTGTTAGGCGTTGAACAATTATCGACAATTTTTATGTTAATCTTATGTAGGTTGTGCAAATCCAAGCATATTTCTTTCATTCTCTCCTTACACAATGCCCTGCTTGGCCTGTAGGGCATTTTAAATGAATATATAAATAAATGGGACAAACGCTTTTTTTTTTTTTTTTGCTGGTTGGGTGGCCAACTGCGGTTTTGCGCTGCCCCGCTGCTCGCTCCCTGTAGTGTTTTATTCCTTTCTCGTTCCTAAATCGCGGTTCACGTGTATAATTATCACCAGGTCACCATACTGACATTGACTGGCAAAAAAAAACGTCAATCAGGTAAGGTTTGCATCGTTCCTTGCGAGTGCCCAAGCCGGTACCACCGACGTACACAGTCAGGTCCGAACAAAAGAAGTACAGGCGCAATGAAAAGTGGGCAGACCCCAGCATCGCGTGGCAGAATGCATCAATGTGCCGGCTAGCTATGAGACATGACGAGACACCTGCTGCAGGGTGCATGCGCGTCCCGTTTTATCTATTGGCTTCTCATGACGTTCTGTTGGACGCGGTTACCATAGCCAAAACGACAACTGGGTGTCGCTTTCTTTGCTCCTTAAAATATGTGCTGTTCTTTTACTTAGCGACTGCGACGGGGCCGGTTGAAGCGCTGGCTCGCGTTGTTATTGACACGAGTTGATTAGGATAAGTAGGCATAGCGAGCATAAGGGAGCAAGCGCCCTGCAGCGGATAAGTAAGAAGGCGCCCTACAACAAGCATCTCGTCGTGTCTCGTCGCTAGCTGGCTCATCGATGCATTCTCCCACGCGATCTCGTGGCCTGCACACTTTTGATCACACTTGTACATTGGCGACAGATAGCTCGCGTTGTGAAAGCAACGTACCTTTGGTAAACTTGCTTTTTGAACAATCGCCTGCAGATGCGGGCAGTTCTGAATCTTTTATGCTGTGCGAAGTTACCTCGAGTGCTTTTAAGTTCACTTGGGCAATTGCGCCCTCTGTAACAAGGTAGGCGCGAGATTTTTATTCCCGGCCATGAGCTCATATTATAGGTAATCTGTATTTAGGCGATAGGCACAAAATTATTGGGAGCTTTTTCCGCTTGAGTGATATGTGGGGTTTAACGTCCCAAAATCACCATATGATTATGAGAGACGCCGTAGTGGATGGCTCCGGAAATTTCTACCACCTGGGGTTCTTTAACGTGCACTCAAATCTGAGCACACGGGCCTACAACATTTCCGCCTCCATCGAAAATGCAGCCGCCGCAGCCGGGATTCGATCCCGCAACCTGCGGGTCAGCAGCCGAGTACCTTGGCCACTACACCACCGCGGCGGGGCAGCTTTTTACGCTTCTCGTTATAGTTAAGTTCCACTGTGGCTAGAGCTAGAATATCTCATAGCAAGTAATGATCGGTCTGCTGAGTATGCAGCGAACACGTATACTAACGAAACATAGTTTTGGGGTGAGTGCTTACAGATCGAAGAGCCATATTTCTAAGAAAATAAGCTTTGGGCATGTATTGTACAATTTTGTTCTTTGTACACCCGTTGACAAAATAAGACGGGACGTGCGCGCGACGACCGCCATCCGATAAAACGGCATCGCCACGCCATCTGACGTGGAGAGTGCGCATGTGCGCTCTTTCAATTTCGCTTCCATGTCTTTTTACTCTCTTGCGGCGTACCAGTGATTACATGTAGCGTTTTGTGCTAGGCGTCACTTTCTTCATTCTGTGACGCGCTCAGTTCCACGGGGGCATGGTGGCGATGATGTGTATACGACTCGCTGCGCCCTGAATAAAGAGATATCATATCTTGTATGAGTGGCAAGCCGGTGATACACACGTCATCAATCCCCTTCTCTGCACGTTGTTTTACTTGAGGCATACCATGCGATAGTTAAACACGAACGAAGGAATCGGAAATAAAAAGGTGTTGAGCTTAAAAAAGTACTTCAGTTTATTAACGTATTATAACAAGATGCAGGCAGATCACTTTGCACATGCAACAAAACAGGCGAATGGACTAGAAAAAAAAACAAATGCTGTAATAGGCGAGGGCATGGGTTAGCCTTCAAAGAACAATAAAAGAAGGCAGTTGAGGGCGAGCGAAAAAAAGCAACGGCGAAAATCATCACATCTGCTCTGTTCACCCCCTTTGTAACAAAAATTTAATAGTGCGTGAAGTGGCCGTTCACAGAAATTATTTCTGATATCCTACTTGGCATAGATTTGTATAACGAGGCGACGTAATCACCTTCCGACCGAAGGGCCTCCCAGTCTTCTTGAATCACGTTCCACAACGCGTTTGACGTTGCCCTGGACAATTTGCGCCTAGACAAACCCCACTTCATTCGAACCCACATATTCTCGACTGGGTTCGCGTCCGCGCCACAAGGAGGCCACGGCAATGTGAGTACGCCAAGATCTTCAAGCATGGCGGTCACTTGACGAGCTGCGTGTACGGGGCTTTCGCCCTGCTGGAAGGTGAAGCAGCCATCGGGGGGCATATGGGAGCACGGTGTCTCTTAGCAGGGAACTGTAGGAGGGCGCTTAGAATTAGCCAATAATGCGGACAAGTGGCCCTAGGACATCTTTGCTTATAGATCCCAACATGAACATTGAACACCAATTACTTAAGAGGTCACTCCGAGTATAATCAGGGCGGTACCTGCAATTTTAAAGAACCAAAATTGGCAGGTAAAGGGTGTAGAAAATTGATTGATTGATTGATTTGTGGGGTTTAACGTCCCAAAACCACCATATGATTATGAGAGACGCCGTTGTGGAGGGCAAAGGGTGTTGAAAATTCATTTGTAAATTAGTTATTTGCGTTTTGCTAAAAACTCGAGTGTGATTTAAACCGTCGTGCGAACAGCACGTACAAGACACTGTGTCAAAAACTTAAAACTGGTATTTAACGTGCTGCTAACGAGGAATTATTTGTGTACATTCTGTAATTTGCAGTGTGTTTTGGTCTATACTGACATTGTAGAATAATTTTATTTTTCAAAATAGGTTTTGCAAGAAACTAAACAATATTACATGTACAAAAATATTTCAGCATATGCAAAGCGTCAAAACATTAACATCGTGAAAAGTGAACGCATTGGTTACCTCAAACTTGCGGCCGGCCACACCCTCCTCTTCTGATCCCATCGAGTGCAGGAAGTCGGCTCGGCAGAAAAAAAAAACGACATTTTTCCATTTTTCTTCCATCCAATGCTTATAGTTCAAAGCGAAATACAGGTGGTGGTTGCGCTGTCGCTCAGACAGAAAAGGCTTTGCGCCGCGGCAAAATTGTAAATTCCGGCCTCCTTTGTTCGTCGGCTCACTGTCCTTGCAGAAATATTCAGTGATAGTTTGTTCCAGATTTCCTTGGCGGAGAAGAAAGAATTCACGACAGCTGCTGCCACATCAAAATGTCGGTCTCGTATGTCGTGACTCTTGGCCGCCCAGACCACTTGGCATCAGCAAGTGTTTCATCTTCTCTAAAAGCGCGTAAAATCCTGGTGATCGCTGTCTTCAACCTCCCAGTTCTTCGGGCAATTTCTCTCTTCGGGACACCCTTCACAAAAAGTCAGGCGATGTATCGCCAATTTTTAAGGGGAACACGAGGTGCCCTTTCAGTGGACGACAGACATTTGTCCGCCGCTTGATATTTCTACATGTTTAACAAGTATCGCTAGCCATTCAAAATTTCGAACGCATGACGGACGGGGGAAGATAAGGGAATGGCGTGACAGCAGTATTTTTGCCGAACCACTGAAAATCAGCTCATTGACATGTAGATAAATCTAAGGTCGCACGGTGCACCTATGGCTGGCTTTTGATAACTACACTTTTTAATCGTCGTTTCAGTAGAGAGAGGTGAGCCATGCAAATATTTATTGAAAAACATGTGTTTGTGAACAGAAAATTTGCCAGCTTAAATGCCTAATGCCGTATTGAGTTGTCAATAAGTACAATGAAACTGTTGCATCACGTGCGTGGTCACGCTCAGACACTGATTGGCCAGTTTTCCGACAGGATACGAAGCGATGCAAGTCTTGAGAACTATTCGCTGTAATCACACTTCTTCAGATCTTGCGATATCCTCCATAGAGAGCATGTAAATCATAACGCGTTCCGCTTGGCTGCAGGAAGTTACGAAAACACGCCAGAGCAGTGATAAATTCAAAAAAGCTGAGTGGCATCTGAAAAGAACAAAGTGTGTTCATGAATGATTAAACGTTACATGCTTCTCTGTACTCTAAGTGCGAGTTCTTTGAACCATGATAAAACGAGAAGGACGCTTGAGATTCGCGCCCAAGAGTAGAGCACGAGAACCTGATCGAGTATACTTTGCAACACCTTCTCCATAATTAGCCTCAACGGGCCGCGAGGAAAAGAAAGCCTGTGCGCGTAACATTGAACACACTTTCGCCACGCAGAACGCGCAAATTTTTCGCCCTCTGCCGACGACGCTTATGTAGACACCAACACCGCAATGTCTGCGAAAGGAGCTTTTCATAACAGCGCATTAAACTAAAAGTTTGGCTGCTCTGCGTTGTCTGTGAAGCCAGCCGCGTACACTTCACCGCCACTGTGCCTACGTTGAACTGAGCGCGTCACGAAATTAAGAAAGCGATGTCTAGCTCGAAACGCTACATGTAATCACTTGGGACGCCGCAAGAGAGTAAAAAGATAAAGCTGCGAAACTGAAAGGGCACGCATGCACACACTCCACGTCAGATGACGAATTCAACTTCCATGTTTTGGGGATCTATTTGATTGACTTGCACCAATGGGACCCGGTTCATGGATGTGCATGAGAAGTTAAGAAATTATGCAACATGAGTTCAGCCGTGCTGGCACAGTGCAACATCACCAGCGAACGACAAGGTGCCAACCAGGTGGAAGCCCTCTTTCTGCTTTCTTTATTTATAGAAGCACAAACGTCTTGAGAAACCCACTGTTTAGTAAAGGCGGGTATTCAGACGCAGCATTTAGACCTGCGTCTAAATGCTGCGTCTTCTGCTCTGCGCTTCGTGTGACGGCACCAAACCAGCGCCGTCAGTGTAGGACGTACAGGAAAATCACGAACTAGTTTTAGTGTTCTACCTCTCCTGCACCTTATTAAACAAGCTGCGTGGTTGAGAGGTTACCATTGCTGCACCACTGAAACATATGGCAAGGGGAGGAACCTCGTAAAATGGATCATGTGGTGCAGGCGAATCGAACCAGCTCTTAAGCGCACGAGCATTTTCGCATTTCACCCCAATAGAAATGTGGCCACTCTGGCTGGGATCAAATATGTGTCGTTGAGCTAAGCAGTGACACATAATGTAACTAATGCACAGAGATGGTGTTTCAGTTTGAACGTCATTGAAGTGCGGAATCCAAACTACTGTAGACAGCGAACCTCTGTGGCCAATCATAAACACCCTCTACGAGATGCGTGGTAATACATTTACAAATACAGCATTGCAAGTGTGATGTTCAAGATGACCTGTTGTAGTGGACGTTGTATATTTAAACATTCTTGCAGAGTGGACATTAGGGAATAGTCATCCTATCGTTGCATGGCAGTCTGGAAATTTAAGTAGCATCGAAGGAATCCTTCGATGCTACGGGTGTTAGACCGGACCACCCATGTCGTTGTCTGAAGTCAGCCGCGCCGACTGCCCCTGCTGCTGGATTCTCGTTTACCGACGCGCAGCGCTCTTGCACTGCCGGACTCCAGGCTCTAATCTTGACCAGCAGGTTCGTGTTGAATTTCAATACTGCTTCTCGCCGTGCGACGACAGGTCTGAAAGCAGCGAGTGCCTTGACGGTACTTCTCGCAGCGCGCCAGCAGGCCCTAAAAGCGGTGAGCGTCTTGTCAGCTAAGCTTCCCGGACTTCAGCGCCTTCCTCGCTGCGGGCTCTCCACTCCACGTCGACTGCGCCAGTTAATTTCCTTCTCCTCCTCGACTAGCTTCTACACTAGCTAAGAAGATAAGGTGTTTGGGGTTCGGAAAGGGTTCCCTCGATGACTCGAGTACTCGGTGGCAGCGCGAAGGAAGAGCCATAGAAGAAGAGCCAACCGGAACCAGCAGACTAGTATCGGATGGTGCGAAAAAGATCTTAAAGCAGTCTTAGCACCTATGCCCTCTAATGAGCCTATGATTCCCGCTTGGTTCAAACATGTGGACGCTCTCTTTGCGGCATTGAGCATACCTGAGGAAATACAGGGCTCGATACTTTTACCATTTTAAGTGACAAGATGTGCATATTCGTGGCCAATCAATCAGAAGCTGGGGTAATGCCGTACTCAGATTTAAAGTCTAAATTGCTAAGGGAGCTGCGTATGACTCCGAGCGAGTACCGCCGTATATTTGTGGAAATCAAAACAGAAGCAGGTGAGTCTTGGAGCCAGGTGACGGCGCACCTGGAGATTATGTTCACCTACTACCTGAGAGGTAGAGAGGTGGAGTAGTTTCAAGATCTTCGGGAGTTGCTAATCGCTGATATGCTAAAGCAGTTAATGCCAAATGAGCTCCGCTCACTGGTGCTTCAGCAGGAAGTGAAGGGCTGGTTAAAGCCCAAGGACATTGCGGAATCGGCCACCAAATTTTGAAGAAAGCCTCAACAGTAGCAGGCAGGGCAGTTGCCGCGGTATGGCACCAGGAAACTTGAATTATAGGGCGCAAGCCAAGTACTTCACTGGTAGAAGCTTCAGCCCTAATTCAGGAGTGTGTTTTGGCTGCGGAAAATGGGGCCACTTTCAGAGAGATTTTGCGAGCTCTCACGTGAGACTGCCGCTATTACAGCCGAAGTTTCATGCGTAACTTCCCACAATAAGCGATCATTTGATAGCCGAGCCACACTGTCGCAACACTTCGCGGTTAAGAAAAACTCCGTAATGAGGGATCCGTCAATTTATATTCTCGTGGAAAACAAAACATCTTTCGCACGCCTTGACTCAGGTTCAGATGTCACAGTGGTATACGTGAGAATGAAGTGCCTGCTGATACTTTGGGTCAGAGTAACGGCACAATAGAGCTAACCAACGCTTTCGGGCAAGGTGTGAAAGTGCGTCTAGCGTGTGTACCTCTCGGACTTCCAGTCTCGCCAGGAAGTGTTGCTGATCCGGTTAAATTGCGATGTACAGTGATCAGTTGGCTTTGAGTGTATCCGTTTTGCTTACACGGGAAGAATACTAATGTATCCGTCACCACCGGTAAAAGCGACTAAATCGTCTAAAGGAGCGTGCTGTGAGGGGAAACTGTGTAAAGCAGGATATTAGACAGGAGCAGTATGTACCGATGCGGGAGCCAGAACATGTGTCTTGATATTCTAGCCCTAAGGCTAACGCCGTGCAGTGCACAATGGAGAAACAGAATGAGCAACGGAGCCGCGATCAACTACGTCCACGTCACTTGAGGAGCAGGCGGAGTTGAAAAGCCTCAATTATGCTGCAGAATGTGCAATTGTGGACAACGAGCAGCTTGGTCCATTTGATGGAAATTCTCTCGATGGACAGCAGAAACGAGATGAGCCACTGGCTGATGTGCGCCGTCAGGTGAAAGAGGGATCACACTACATAGTATATATATATATATATATATATATATATATATATATATATATATATATATATATATATATATATATATATATATATATATATATATATATATATATATATAATCCTACTTTTAAATTCACATATAAACCAAAAAAAAAGTGGATGGAGGGAAGGCCGCTGTGATAGCTCAGTGGTCAGTGGTTAGAGCATCGAACGCGTTATTCGAAGGTCGTAGGTTCGATTCCTGCTCACGGCTGGTTATTTTTTCACCCACTTTTATTTCTTCTTATTTACATTCCATTTGTTCTAATAACTTCCCCTATACGTTCCTTGGCATCATCGTCTGTTAAATCTCATATATATATATATATATATATATATATATATATATATATATATATATATATATATATATATATATATATATATATATATATATATATATATTCCAGTAGATCCTCCGTGAGCGGTCACAACGTGGTTTATTTCGACGTTTCGACCTAGAGTGTGGCCTTCATCAGGATTAAAGATACAGTTTGTTGGTGCTCAGCTTTATACAATCTCAATTCAGAATTCAGAAGGCAAAATATATATATATATATATATATATATATATATATATATATATATATATATATATATATATATATTGTGGTAAAGCCTTTGAACAGTGGGTCGTCCTCTTCAGCGCCTTCTAGTGGGTCGCCCTTTTCATAAGAAGAAGAGCAGCTTGCGCAGAGAGTCGATCCCCGCATTGACTGTCGCTGTCGTTAATCATCGCTAAGTGTCCGCCAATAAACCGCTTAACGATTTGGTGGAGAGTTCTGAGAGTGCTGTGCCCTTCAAACACCTTCGATCCGCATTCGATGCCCTTGGAGCTTCGATCCCGTACCGTGACTCCAACCATGCACCAAGACGCCTCCCAGCAAACGCTTCCTCCTACGCCGACGCCATGTCCCGGTGTCCCCCGCATCCGCGACCCTCCTGTCTTCACCGGAGCGGATGGCACCGACGTCGAGGACTGGCTGGCCATGTACGAACGCGTGAGCGTCACCAACCATTGGGACGAGGCAGGTAAACTCGGCAACCTGTTTTTCTATCTCGCGGGTGTGGCCGGCATGTGGTACAACAACCACGCATCTGATTTCCCGACATGGTCCGCTTTTAAAACCGCTGTCGTCGACGTGTTCGGCCGCCCGGCCGTTCGTAAGCTGCAAGCTGAACAGCGTTTACGTGAACGAGCCCAGCAGACCGGCGAGTCCTTCACAAGTTATATCGAGGACATCCTTGACTTGTGCAAGAAAGTCGACCTGAACATGTCAGAGGCTGACAAAATCACGCATGTTCTAAAAGGCATCGCCGACGATGCCTTCACCATGCTCCTGGCAAAGAACCCCCGCACTGTGACAGAAGTCATCATGTTATGCCAAAGTTACGACGAGCTGCGGCGGCAGCGCTTGATGACCCGTCGCCCGCCACCACGTGATGCTGATCTCTCGGCCTTGTCAGCAGTTCCTGACCACGCAACCTTGCTCGCCGAAATCAAGTCGTTCGTGCGTGAGGAAGTTGCCCGCCAGGTCTCTCTACTGGCTTTTGCTTCCCCACAACATGCTCAACAGCCATCAAGTACACTTCTACTTCCGCTCCGCCGAGCCATTCAGCAGGAAATCGCGGAGGTCGTCCCTGAATACCACCAGCGGCCTCCTGCATCTGTGCCACTCAGCTACGCCCAAGTTGTTGCAAGGCCGCCCCCACCGATTTCTGCAACTGTTCCCCTAAATTACACCGAAACCGTCGCGAGGCCCCAGGCCTTTGGAGAAACGGTCTCGCCTACATACGCCGGCGTCACTCACGTGCCCCGAGTGCCGCCTACCATGCACTCATATCAGCAGCCGGCTCGCCAATCGCGTTCTGCGACATGGATGCGACCCGCAAACCAATGGCGCACTGCTGACAATCGCCCCATCTGCTTTGCTTGTGGTTGCGTCGGTCATGTAGCATGCTATTGCAATAGTGTGCAGCAACCGCAGGTCGCCTCCAACTTTCCCAGCCAGTCAAGCCGCTCTTATGACCAACCGCCGCCTATGTCACCGTCGTCCCGCCCCGTTCCGTCTACCCGCCGTTCACCATCTCCACGACGTCGCTCACTGTCGCCAATGCGGCCACGTCCACTCGAGGGCGACCAGGAAAACTAGTCGTCGCAGTCCACGAGGCAAGGGCTGCGACGCTGTCGAACTGCGGAAGCCCTCAGGAAAGCCCGTCGAACGTGATAGACGTGCTTGTGGATGGCGTTCGTGCATATGCCCTTGTAGATACTGGAGCCGCCGTATCCGTGATGGACGAAAAACTTAGCCGATTACTGCGCAAAGTGACCACGCCGCTTTGTGGGCTCTCCCTCCGTACAGCCAGCGCCCAAAGTATTCACCCTACGGCGATGTGCACAGCCCGCCTTATGATTCAGGACGTGATGTATGCGGTCGAATTCATCATAATTTCTTCATGCTCTCATGACGTCATCCTAGGATGGGATTTTCTCTCCCGCCACGACGCCGTCATTCATTGCGCACCAGCAGAAATAGAACTCACGCCATTCTCTTCTTTGACGCCGGCCGACAGTCCATCCGCTGCAAGCAAGTTACTCGTCAGAGACGACACTCAAGTGCCTGCAAACTCGTCCGTTGCGGTGTCGCTCTACTGCGCAAGCCTTTCTGACACCGCTGCACTCCTCTCGCCATCTCATCGTGTCTTCATAAAAAAAGCTTGCTGGTTCCTTTCGCGACCGTGCAACTCACTCACGGCAGCACCACTATTTTTGTTGTGAACTCATCTCCGTACAGCGTTACGTTGGTGCGAGGGGAATGTCTCGGCAGCGTGGAACCCATCGAAGACGCGCAAGTTATGGATCAACCCGATTACATGCACTGCTCAAGTTCCCGTACGCTTGGTGCTGTTTCGACATCTACTTCATCATCCGATGATATATTCGGTCCCTGCATACCCGACTACCTTACGCAGGGCCAGCGTTCCCAGCTTTTGGGCCTGTTGGAAGAATTCCGCTCTTCTTTCGATGTCGCTCAACCTTCTCTCGGCCGCACATCCACCGTTACGCATCGCATCGACACAGGCGCACAGCCACCGCTGCAGCAACGTCCATATCGCGTATCTCCCGCAGAACGCCGTGTAATCAACAAGCAAGTCGACGACATGCTTCGCCGCGATGTTATTCGCCCCTCTAGCAGCCCCTGGGCATCTCCTGTCGTTCTCGTCACGAAGAAGGACGGTTCTGTGCGGTTCTGTGTGGACTACCGACGCCTCAACAAGATCACTCGTAAGGACGTGTATCCACTACTACGGGTAGATGACGCGATTGACAGCCTGCAAGGAGCAGAATTCTTTTCATCCCTCGATTTGCGCTCAGGGTACTGGCAAGTACCTATGGCTGAGGACGCTCGACCGAAGACCGCTTTTGTCACTCCCGACGGCTTGTACGAGTTCAACGTTATACCGTTTGGGCTGTGCAATGCACCCGCCACCTTTGAGCGCATGATGGATACAGTTCTGCGTGACCTAAAATGGCACACGTGCCTGTGCTACCTCGATGACGTCGTCGTTTTCGCTCCTGACTTCTCGACGCATCTTCAACGCCTTCGGCATGTTTTAACGCGTCTGAGCAACGCCAGTCTGCAACTGAACCTAAAGAAGTGCCAATTTGCAGCTCGGCAGCTGACAATACTCGGCTACGTCGTGTCCAAGGACGGAATTCTCCCTGATCCAGCCAAGCTTCGGGACGTGACCGAGTTCCCCAAGCCGACATCCGTCAAGGAACTGCGCAGTTTCGTAGGACTGTGTTCCTACTTTCGGCGCTTCATTCGAAACTTCGCGACTATCATATCGCCGCTGACGAAGCTTCTCGGAAGTAACGGGCCTCTCCATTCGTGGTCATCACAGTGCGACGACGCTTTCAGAATACTTCGTAGTTTGTTGACGTCGCCTCCCATACTCCGCCACTACGACCCTACGGCCTCTACAGAGGTACACACGGATGCCAGTGGTGTCGGCCTCGGCGCTGTCCTTGCGCAGCGCAAACCAGGGTTCCCGGAATATGTCGTGGCGTACGCGAGCCGTACGCTTACTAAAGCCGAGACTAATTACACAGTCACCGAGAAGGAATGTTTGGCAATCGTCTGGGTCCTTGCAAAGTTTCGACCTTATTTGTATGGTCGCCCATTTGATGTCGTCACCGACCACCACGCACTATGCTGGTTGTCGTCATTGAAAGATCCCTCAGGCCGTCTCGCCCGGTGGGCACTTCGCCTGCAAGACTATGACATCCGCGTGCTATACCGCAATGGAAGGCAACATGCTGACGCCGACGCCCTGTCGCGCTCTCCCTTGCCTGACGACAATGCCAACAACTCAGTGTATCACCTTGCCATTTCTTCGATTAGCATTCATGACATTGCTACTGAACAGCGCAAGGATCAATGGATTGCCTCACTGATAGACTTGCTGACTGATCCATCCACTCCATCCACTCGCGCGTTGCGTCGTCAAGCCCACCATTTCGCCGTTCGCGACGACCTCCTCCACCGACGCAATTACAACGGTGACGGCCGCCAGTGGCTACTAGTCATACCTCGCAGTCTGCGCTCTGACATATGCGAATTCTTTCATTCTGATCCGCAATGTGCGCACTCCGGGGTATCGAAGACTTACCACCGCATTCGCCAACGGTACTTTTGGCGCGGCATGTACCGCTACGTGCAGAAGTTCGTTCGCTCGTGCATAGAATGTCAGCGCCGCAAAACTTCAACGCAACTGTCACCGGTAGGTCTGCAACCTCTACCTTGCCCTGCCAGGCCGTTTGGGCGCGTTGGCATCGATTTGTATGGGTCACTTCCACTAACGTCAGCTGGTAACCGCTGGGCCATTGTTGCTGTGGACCACCTCACGCGATACGCCGAAACTGCCGCTCTCCCCGCGGCTACAGCGAGCGATGTGGCCTCCTTCCTGCTCCAACGATTCATGCTGCGACACGGTCCACCTCAGGAACTGCTCAGTGATCGAGGCCGCGTCTTCCTGTCTGAAGTCGTCGAAGCCATTCTCAAAGAGTGCAACGTTGTTCACCGCAAAACTGCTGCTTACCACCCGCAGACGAATGGCCTCACGGAACGCTTCAACCGTACGCTCGGCGACATGCTTTCCAAGTACGTCGCCGCCGGTCACACAAATTGGGATGACATTCTACCCTTCGTCACCTACGCATATAACACCGCCCCTCAAAGCACTACTGGCTTTTCACCTTTCTTTTTATTATATGGAAGGCACCCGTCGCACACCATCGACACTATACTTCCGTACAAGCCAGATCCGTCCGAGTGGGCACCTATTTCTGCTACAGCCAAGCTTGCTGAAGAGTGTCGAGAGCTTGCAAGGACCTTTACAGCGCATGATCAAGAGCGGCAAAAAGTCATTCGCGCTGACGCCAGCACTACTGCGCCCACGTTCCTCCCTGGAGCGCTCGTCTGGCTCTCGATCCCTACTACTGCAACTGGCCTATCTTCAAAACTATTGCCCAAATACGAAGGCCCCTACCGTGTCGTCAAATGCACTTCCCCAGTCAACTACTTGATTGAACCCATCGAACCATCTTCGGACATGCGTCGTCCAGGACGCGACATTGTTAACGTGGAGCGCCTGAAGGCCTACCATGACCCGCTCATTGTAACCACCTGTTAGGTCGCCAGGCGGCTCCCTTTTCGTACCTGGGGTAGTTGTGGTAAAGCCTTTGAACAGTGGGTCGTCCTCTTCAGCGCCTTCTAGTGGGTCGCCCTTTTCATAAGAAGAAGAGCAGCTTGCGCAGAGAGTCGATCCCCGCATTGACTGTCGCTGTCGTTAATCATCGCTAAGTGTCCGCCAATAAACCGCTTAACAATATATATATATATCTGTTGAACGGTTGCTTTATTATAAGGAGAAAGTAGACGGGAAACAGTCTCGCCAGTCAGTGGAGCCAGAGTCGCACCAAGACGAAGTGTTAGCGCAGCACAGCAAGTATTGCGGTGGTAGCTTCTCAGAAAAGAAAACGACAAAGCGCGTTAAAAAGCGGCTAGCATTGTGGTTCAGTGGCGGAACGCGTGGGTTCTACGTCTTGCGTATTCCCCGTTCAAAAGTAAAAGTTGTCAGGACGGAACCATCGCGTGTGCGACTCAAGTGTGAAATGGAGCCGTAAGCTCTTTGGAGGATTCAAGAAGCGGATTTGTTCATGGTAATTTTGTTTTGGGTTGCTCATTTAGGTTCGAGACAGTTTACTTGCGTGAATTCCGTGAATGAGAAATTAGTTTAGTAACTAGTTTTGCGTTTTTTAGTGTTTAGGTACGGCGGGTTGCCGAAGAGTGGTGACATTGTGAAAGTCTTTAAGTAAAAAAGTCAGGTATTTATCGGTAAAACGGCGGTTCGATAGTGTAGAATACACTGCCGTGAAACGTAGAGGCACAGGTAGCCTTTCATTGAGTTAGAAGTCTTCGCGTTGTTTTCTTAGTTGATGGCAACCAACCCCAGAAAAGCTTTTGTTTGGTCACGGACGTATCGTAGACGGCAATTGGAGGTTGCCTCTTCCAAAAGATAGGTGAATGTGCACGATCAGTCGCATTCTTCAGTGAGAGGCTGAACCAGTTGCAACAGGAGGTGGGCGACGTTGAATGAGAGGCAAATGTGAAAAAAAAAATAGTTTGTATTGAAGGCCCGCTGAACGAGGCTGCTTCTGCTCTTTCGCGTCTCGGATGATCACTGGGTTGCGTTAGTGTAACTCTTTGTGGCAAGGTGACGTTTTGTTAGTTTCATATGGTTGAGTTTTTTTTTCATTGTTGTTGTTGTTGTGTTGCCACTCAAGTAGCTTCTGTGAATTGAATGACTGTACAGGAGTTTGCATCGCACGTTTAAATGTTCTGCGTGATGTTAAGTGGGTCGAAGAGACTAATAGTTCCAGCGTGATGTGAAAATGTCTTGTATGTTGGACTAAGCATTTTTTGTTGTTGTTTAGATAAAAGCTTGCCTCTAAGTGATAAAACTGCTTTTAGGTGTATTAGATGTGTTGTGTAGGAATAGTTTTGTAGATGAAATAAGGCAGCGTTTGTGAAGTGAGTTCGTTATTCTTTTTTCTGGGTGCGATCCGTTGAGACTAAAATATACCTATAGCACTGGGTTCGTCACTCTCCTTGAGTGTGTTATGCGGGGCCTGGAGGGCGTATGGAGTGGGTCTCACGGGCTGGGACAATGACCGTGTGGTGTGGTGAACTCAAGAGGCAATATGCCGCAGGACTACTCATGGTACGCGTGCCCTGTTTAAAGCCAATGCAAACTGACTGGCGCCGTGGACTTCATTCAGAGTGCGTTCTTCATTGTTGTGCATTACGAAAGTGTTTTCTTTCGGAGGAGTATTTGAGCATTATGTGTATGTGTCGCTGTGTTTACTTCGCAGAAGGACGCGAAAGTTCCCCTGTTGAGATTGAAGTGACAATCGGTTCACGCATGGGCGCGCACCGAAAGTGAGTTTATTTTGATCAATATTTTGTTTTTGTTTTTTTGTTGTATCGCGTTACTGGACATAGAGTATCCTCAAGGCTTGTGTTCGCACATATTAAATTCTTAATGCAAGATATTATATCAATTGAATGTTATTGCATTTTTTGTTAGTTTTTTGTGCTCATCGGTACACCTTGTATAACTTATGTTCGCTATTTCGTGTTTATCTGTACAATTTGTATATCTTAATTTTTCTATCCTTACCGTAATAATGCTTGATGTTGCTACGTGCCAGTGCATGGAGCTGAAGAAGACAAAATAGATAGACTGGCGTGAGCTAATCTGTGTGGCGCTGCTCGCCTAACCGGCTGAAAATACATCGGTGACTACCCCTCTGAGTCAATCTCCTTCCCGTAACATATTTGGTGGAGTTGTGCGATCCCCGTCCTTGCCACGGAACTCCTAAGTGGACGCTCCCTCACGGCTTACAACATGACCACTCAAGACTCGGCTACATCCTCTCCGGTCGCCCGCCCTTCTGCCCAACCTGTCAACCCAGCGCCCGCAACAACTTTCGTGACGCTTCCCGCGCTCAAAGACCCCGGCGTGTTCTCGGGCAGCGAGGGTTCCGGCGTCGACCAGTGGCTACGCCTTTACGAACGCGTCAGCGCCACTTACAGGTGGGATCCCACTCTTATGCTCGCAAACGTCATCTTTTATCTCGACGGAACCCCCCGTGTTTGGTTTGATAACCACGAGCATGACATAACAAGCTGGGACAGCTTCAAGGCAAAGATCCGTGAGCTTTTTGGCAACATCTCTGGTCGTCGTGAAGCTGCGGAAAATGAGTTGTCGACTCGCGCACAATCTTCCACGGAGCCCTACATCGGTTATATTCAGGCTGTCCTTTCACTATGCCGCCAAGCTGACGAAAATATGTCTGAACCTGAAAAAGTTGCGCATATCCTAAAGGGTATCGCCAACGATGCGTTCAACTTGTTGGTATTCAACAATGTGTCATCTGTTGATGCGATCATTCAAGAATGCCGCCGGTTCCAACAAGCTAAAAGCAGACGCACCTCCTATCAGTTCCAGCGCCTCCCGAACACCACTGCGACATCCTCGTGTCTCGACACATATCATCCACCAAACACCTGTGACAACTTGACGCGAATCGTCAGGCGGGAGCTTGAAGCGGCTGCTCCAGCTAAGGTGGGACCAACGTCCCCCGACCCCTCTCCGCCAACTACGTTGTCTCTCATTCAAGCAGTCGTCCGGCAGGAAATCGCCAGCTTGGGAATTCACTCTATCTCACCGCCTCCCCGCACCGACTACCAGCCCCGATACACGCCTACACGTCTCTTCCCGACCGGCTCTCCCTCAACGTTCCGTAATCCGTCCGCATGGCGAACACACGATGACAAGCCGATATGCTTCTTCTGTCACAGAATCGGGCACATTTCTCGCTATTGCAGAAGTCGCTGGGGTCCTCCTGCACAACCGTCCTTTCGTCCCTTCTATGCCCGTCCCGCCTATCGCCATGAGACCAGACCGGCGCCCAACTTTCCGTCATGACGAGTGATTTTCGCCGCAAGCTCAAGAAGGTTCTCACACCGGCGACCACTCAGTTCGTCCGTGTTGCGGATGGTGGAATAGCATCTATCGTGGCAATGTGCTCCGCTCGTGTGAGCATTGCCGATCGGCACACAGTTCTTCTCTTCACCGTCCTTGATAAATGCCCCCACGACGTAATCTTAGGCCTCGACTTCCTGTCCGCGAATTCTGCCCTCATAGACTGTTCGACCAGTACGCTCCGTCTACACTTGCCCGCAACAGAACCTCTTACACAACGGCCGAGTCCCCTCTGCACAACGGGACACGCGCGCCTCCCTCCACAGACACTGACCTACATAGAGCTCGTCTCAATACCACCAGTTCCCGACGGTAACTATGTTCTGACGCCTATCACCGATGTCCTCATAAGTCGTGGCATTACATTACATTCTGTCCGTCGCAGGAAGTTCTACGTGCCTCCCAGTTGTCAACTTTAGCTTGTCACCTCAAGTTTTGCCACAAGGGATCTCTTTGGCGTTGCTCTGCACCTTAGAAGACAATGTGGTAGATCTTTTCGCGATGGCCGCCCCTTCTTACCCCCATGCTCAACATCAATCTGCCACTTGCTCCGATAGCGCTATTACTTCGATGATCGCTTCCAACTTAACGCCGCAGCAGACTGATGAGCTCCACCGGGTTCTGCTGTCCTACATCGACGTTTTTGACATCAGCGGCCGTCCGTTGGGGAAAGCTACCGGTATGAGCCACTGCATAAACACTGGTAATGAGCATCCTATTCATAGGCGTCCATATCGGGTGTCGGCAGCCGAGCGTCACATCATCCAAAGTGAGGTCGACAAAATGCTCGCCAAGGACATCATTGAGCCATCCTGCAGTCCTTGGGCTTCTCCTGTAGTGCTAGTCTGCAAGAAAGACGTGGCATGGCGTTTCTGCGTGGGTTGTCGACACCTAAACAAAATTACCAAAAAAGACGTCTACCCTCTGCCACGAATAGATGATGCGCTTGATTGCCTACATGGGTCCCGCTATTTTTCCTCCGTGGACCTTCGTTCCGGCTACTGGCAGATAGAGGTAGATGAAATGTACCGTGAAAAGACGGCATTCATCACCCTCGATAACCTATATCAGTTCAAGGTCATGCCCTTCGGCCTTTGTAACGCTCCAGCCACCTTCGAACGAATGATGGACTCCCTGCTCAAAGGATTCAAATGGTCCACCTGTTTGTGCTACTTGGACGACGTCATCGTCTTTTCACCAACATTTGAAACTCACATAGAGCGCCTCTCAGCCATCCTGGGAATCTTCCGTCGCGCTGGCCTGCAGCTCAACTCGTTCAAATGTCACTTTGGACGCCATCAAATTACAGTGCTTGGCCATTTAGTAGACGCCAACGGTGTACAACCAGACCCGGCAAAAATCAGCGTGGTCAAAAACTTTCCTGCACCACGATCTGCGAAGGATGTACGCAGCTTTATCGGACTACGCTCCTACTTTCGACGCTTCGTGAAAAATTTTGCACACATAGCGAGGCCGCTTACGCAGCTCCTCAAGAAAGAAGTTCCGTTTTCATGGGGCTCCGAAGAGACTTCTGCGTTCTCGACTCTCGTCGCTCTTCTCACTACCCCTCCGATTCTGGCACACTTCAACCCTGCTGCCCCTACAGAAATCCGTACAGATGCAAGTGGCCATGGCATTGTTGCAGTGCTGGCTTAGAAACAACATGGTCATGATTGCGTTATTGCATATGCCAGCCGCCTCCTATTCGCCCCTGAACGTAACTATTAGATAACAGAGCGTGAGTGCTTGGCTCTTGTATGGGCGGTGGCGAAAGTTCGACCTTACCTATACGGACGCCCATTTTGGGTAGTTACCGACCACCACGCACTCTGCTGTCTCAACTCTCTGAAAGATCCTTCAGGCCGCCTGGTCGCTGGGCTTCGTGCCTGCAAAAGTTTTCCTATTCGGTGGTCTACAAATCTGGCCACCTACACCGTGATGCCGATTGCCTCTCGTGTGACCTATGGCAACGTCGTAAAACACCGTCGCTGCTACCCGCTCGCCATCTTCAACCAATTGACATACCGCGGAACCATTTTACCATGTTGGGTTAGACCTGCTTGGTCCTTTTCCCACATCAACATTGGGAAACAAATGGATAGCCGTTATTACAGACTACGCTACATGCTACGCTATTACGCGAGCTCTACCGACCAGCTGTGCAACCGACGTCGCTGACTTGTTGTTACGGGACGTTATATTGATTCACGGTGCTCCGAGACAGCTTCTCACAGACCGTGGCCGTACATTTCTATCCCAAGTCAACGCCGACATTCTGCGTTCTTGTTCCACGCAACACACACTGACAACCGCTTACCACCCTCACACAAACGGCCTCACGGAACAATTTAACCGCACTTTAACAAATATGCTCGCTATGTACGTGTCGCCCGACCACCGAGACTGGGACCTTGCCTTACCCTACGCAACTTTCGCGTATGATTCATCTCGTCACGACACAGCGGGCTTTTCGCCGTTCTACTTATTGTACGGAAGAGAGCCGACTTTACCACTGGACACAGTCATCTCAGCTCACACCTCGTCCAACACCCAGTATGCCCGCGACGCAATTCCGCGAGCCGATCATGCCCGTCAGCTCGCTCGCGCTCGGCTGATGGCGTCGCAAACCAACCAATGCCGTCGGTACGATGCGGAACATAGAGACGTACATTTCGCTCCCGGTACCCTCGTTTTACTCTGGTCCCCTCATCGTCGGCTGGGCCTATCCGAAAAACTTCTGTCTCATTACACGGGACCCTACCGTATATTGCGTCAAGTAACACCTGTCACCTACGAGATCAGCCCCATCTGTCCGTCATCATCTACTATGCGGCCCAGTGATATCGTACACGTCTCGCGGATCAAGCCCTACAATAATGCGTCAGATAACGACATTTAAGCACCGGGACGGTGCCTCCGCCGCCGGGGGTTATGCTACGTGCCAGTGCATGGAGCTGAAGAAGACAAAAGAGATAGACTGGCGCGAGCTAATCTGTGTGGCGCTGCTAGCCTAACCGGCTGAAAATACATCGGTGACTACCCCTCTGGGTCAGTCTCCTTCCCGTAACAATATTATACAGAGTGAATGTTATTGCATTTTCTTGTTAGTTTTTGCATGCTTAGCTGTACATTTTTTATAACTTACGTTCGCTATTTTGTGCTTATCTGTACATTTTGTATACCTTAAATTTTCTTTCCTTACCACTCTTTACTATTGCGTTGTATCTTTCATGTATGATTTTATAGGAGGTCCCACTCACAGTCTCGCGACTTTGAGACCTCCTTCTGTATTTGTACATAACACATGCACTTGTATCACTTGTATTTCAATTCTGAATAAACTATAAACTATAAAAACTATCCAGTAACACTTTTGAGAGGGGAGGAGTTAGTATAAGGTAACACTTAGCGGCGTGTTGTGCGTAGCGCAATTAATGCGGCTGATGCAGAACGTGGAGCAAGCTCCCGACCCGTCAACTAACAAAGCTGATCGGTTCCGTGAAGGCGAACGCGGGGACCTGCGCACGGGAAATAAAAGAGACTCCTTTGTTCACACGGTTCACGAGCGAAGCCGTCAAGGTCGCCCCCATTTGGGACAATAAGGGGAAGGCTTTTACTTGGAAGAGCGTCTGGCAAGAGGCAGGCCAGGCGCCGCCGTCTGAGTTTAAGCGGCCACTGGATGAATAAAGTGCGCGCTCTTTCATCCAGTGGCCGTGGGCTGACCATGGTTGCGGCACGGAGACGACAATATCCTGCCCCGCTAAACGTCATTACTCAGTGTTGTTAGGATGGTGGGGCGCCTCGCTGTCACATGCACACCTGGTAAGCGCACAGGGCCCAACGGTGTACTCACCACTCTTAAGGAGGCTTCTACAAAGCAACATTTATGAGATAGCTGATGGAGCTCGAGCGCGAGAATGGCTACCGACGGAGGTCTGCTTGGTATGGGCGAGAGTGTGACACGAGCAGAATTTATCCCCTCTCGTGTTGTATTTCGTAACGTGATTTTTACCAATGCAGTGCTTGTTGTGAAAATGTTTTTGCGATTGGTTGTGGCGATGCGAGCCAACACGTGCGATTGGCTCGTGTGGAGACCCTTTGTTCAACCGAGGGTTGAAAAGATGATGTTTGAATCTGAAATGAAAGGAGCGGAGGTTAGGGCTTGGACTCGGGCAGACGCCTGGGTGCTGCAATAAAGCGTCTCTTCTCCGGACTATGGCTCTTCCTTCGCGCTGCAACCGAGCACTCGAGTAATCGGGTGACCCTTTCTGAAACTCAAACACCTTATATCCTTAGCTAGTGCAGAAGCTAGTCGAAGAGGAGAAGAAAATTAACTGTATCAAACAGCGGAGTAGATGAAATTTAGAGAATGGAAAAGACACATATGTTGAGCCTGTCATTTTCGCTCACCTCTCCTTTATGGCGCTGCTAAATTTCTTCCCCATCAAGTAATGCACAACTTAACACCAGCTAAACGGCCGCGGAAAGCACAGCCCAGCTTTACACAAAATATTTTGGCACTATTTTGCATCATGAGATTTCCGGGTGTAGCAACATGCTGAAGAATGACTGGAGAAATCAGTCACAAAAAGAAAGAATTATTTTGATGATGGTAAAAATGCAATGTTGCTTCTCACCTTGCTCCCTGCTGCTTTTATATGCTTCCATGCTGACACGAACGCATAACTCTGCTCATTCTCTAGTTAGTAAGAACTTAATTGTAGTTCAAAAGTGGCGGAGGCTGAATGGGAACAGAGGCCCCACTAGCTCAGCGAGGTGGCCCCACCCTAAGAACCCCATTAGCAATTTGCCACTTTATCTCTACTCCCTCTTATACGTACCTCTACCTTGAACAAGAGAAAGAGAGAGAGAGAGAGAGAGAGAGAGTGTGTGTGTGTGTGTGTGTGTGTGTGTGTGTGTGTGTGTGTGTGTGTGTGTGTGTGTGTGTGTGTGTGTGTGTGTGTGTGTGTGTGTGTGTGTGTGTGTGTGTGTGTGTGTTTCGTCCTACATGGCTAGAGCTGCCCAAGGACTATGCATGCATCCCTGGCATCATCGGAGCCATAGAAGAAACCAGTGTATGACTATCACTTTATTGTAGGGCACACAATACTGCCAACTTTTATTATTAAGCTGTCAGGTATGAAGTAGAGGATACAAACCGCTTAAGTATATTCTGTGAAAGAATTACAAGTAAATTTTTCTGCGAGCTCATTTGTCAAGAAAGCAAGAATAAAGATGTACCTGTAATTTGGAAGCATAGTAAACAAATAGTGGATTAAGACGCATTGAAGGTAGGCCAGGCCTATTAGAACCCACTTTGTAGGTAGCTTTCAGGCCCACATGTCCAATTCCAGATAATACACCCAAGGTCTATGGCATTAAAGTGTGAATGCAGAAAATGATAAATAGGCTAATAAGTCCACTAATGTAAAAAAAAAAGGCAGATCTCACGTACAGTGGGAATCGATGATATTTGAAACACGAATAAGGAAGGTTCATGTGTTGCTTAAAATCAAAACAACGTTACGAATCAGACGTGAATTATACCGAACATGACTTCCATGTCATGATTGTTATGTTTAAACATGTCATTTACCTTCATCTTCTATTCACGTCACGTGATACGAAATTTGGTATATGTGGAGCTAGCGAAACGGCCGCAAGCGCACTGTAAGCGTAGTGTGTGCTGATGTTTTACATCACATGCATATCATGATTATTATGTTCAGACGTGTCATTTACCTTCGTCATTCATTCACGGCACATACGTACCAAATTTGGTATATGCGAAACTAGCGAAATGGCTGTGATTACATCATGAGCGTGGTATCATGTCATGTTCTCACATGACACGTATGTCGTGTTTATCATGTTTGCACCAGTCATATACCTTCGCCATCTATTGATGTCACGTAACACCAAATTTGGTGTATGTGAAGCTAGAAAAACGACAATGAGAGCACTATGAGCGTAGCATGTCTTGTTTTACATGACATGCATGTCATGATTTCCTCGTTAGGGTCTGTCGCTTATGTTCGCCATACAGTCATGTCATACCATACCAGTTTTTCAGTATGTCATGTGAACGAAACCACCGCAAGAGCAGCAAGACAATGAAATGTAAATCATGACATACATGTAAATATTTGCGTGTTATGTCTAGTCACTTATGCTCGTCATACAGTCATGGTATGCCATACATATTTCAGTATCGATACCATTATCGAAATGGCCAGGAGAGCTAAGAGTCGTAGGCGGCTAGATATACGCTCAAAGTCTCCTAAGTTCGCTAAGAAATGCTTCGCATTTAATAAACTAAAGGAGTGAATCAGAAAAGCAATATGGTAATAATTGGAGCACAACTTTTGGTCTTGCTCGTAGTTTCTCAAGCTGTAAAGGAAAGGCGGGTTTGGAAACAGCTACACATGATTGTGGTTCACCAAGCCCAGTGCTATTAAGGTTTACTGGGAACTCTTCAAGGAGAAGACAACAATAAATTTATTTGAGAAAAGTTGCATCAGACTTTCAGTGAATGACAATGAACCTTCGGCTGCTATCTAGAGGTATGTAAAGCACAATAAAATTAAAGCACATCCTTCACTTGAAGGTCAATGCATGTGGCAATATAGCTTTCAGAAGTGAATCGTTATTAGACATTAATTTCATATATTAAGTATTCTCAAGAAAGACAAATAGCGAGAAGTAGAAATGAACTGACCATGCACCACTAAGACTCTGCAGATACTCAATAGAAGGCAAATGTGGGTGAAGCGTACTTGATGGGCACTCTACCGTAGTATGCTGGCAGTCTCATTAAGCCGTTGCAAAACGAAAAACGCTGAAGGATGTGTCTTTTTCCTTATAGCTGTTGTTGTGGCAAGCTGCTGCTGAAAAAACAGTCATGTGCCAGTTGTGTGCCTGGTATCTAAAATGTGTAGGTGTGGGGGGGGGGGGGGGGGGGAGAGATAGGATTGTGAGCAACGGTGGATGCAGACAAGTGGAATATTGTCACAAGATGCTTTAGTTGATCTAAGATAGGAGCCTGCACATACAACACATACAACTTGGCCAGCACATACAACCCTGAAAAAAAATAACTCCATTAAAGAAAATGAGAGATCGAGTGTTTATTTACATCACGCTCATAACAAAAATTTTCCGCCCTACAGTGTTCAATTGACTAAAGAAAAAAATTTACTTCAATGGTTCATCTATCTATCTATCTATCTATCCCTCTATCTATTTATCTATCTATTTATCTATCAATCTATCTATCTATCTGTCTATCTATCTGTCTATCTATCTATCTATTTATCTATCTATCTATCTATCTATCTATCTATCTATCTATCTATCTATCTATCTATCTAGCTGCCTACGTCTGGTTGCTCTCAGGATCACTCCCTTAGCTTTGGGTAAACGAAATTAATACGGGTGGGTAAGATGGTTTGAAGAACAAGATGCCCCGTCGGGTTATGAATATTGCTGCAATACCGTCGCGTATGCCCTCAAATTCTTTCTTCCAGATGTGCGGCACACATCTGGCAGGTGTGCGGTTATGTACCACAGGTCATTGACAGTTCGTCTACACAAGAATGGCAAGAAATAATATTGGTAATTTTAACACGGAAACATCCAAAAAAGTCAGTGTTGACCCTATGAATCCAATGAATAAATATCAGGGCCCCAGCAGGAATGAAAACCAAACATTCTGCATGGCAATCAAGTATTCCACCACAGAGCCATACCAGGCCTCGACACTGCTGTGGAAATAGACACCACTCAGGCACAATGTCAATTGCAGTTGCAATGCTGACTATATAATTCTCTAAAAATTACAGATACACTCCTATGATGAAGCTGCCACGACCATTTCACGTCAATTGTAGTTAAGCACCATACACTTTGGTAGATTTATGTAGCAGTGTTCGGGGCTACCATCCCTGAGAGCGCAAGCGCTACATATCAGCTTACCGCGTCTGATGTTGCTAACACTCGTGTTGCTGCTGGCATCATTACGCAAATGTGAACAACTGGTTATGTAAAACATATGTGACTGTTGAACATACATCTGTGCGTACAACATTCGTTGATATGTTTAATGTCATTTAGTACGTTTTGCTAAATACACCACAGTCACCTTCCTTCACCTTTGAGACGTAAGTCTCAAATGGTGAATTATGTTATTGTACAACATTTTTATATATTAAAAGAAGTCACCACTTTTTCAGTGCTTTTTTTTTGCTGTCATCCAACATGGATGAAGTTTTCTTTCCCTAAAAATTCGCTTACTTTTCAATTACAGAAAAAACAAAACATGTCCCATCTGTTTTTTTTAATCTCTGAAGAGAATTGATACTAGTTTGTTAATTGCTTATAAGGGCGCCATTTCACGCCCTGGAAATCAGGCCCGCGTGGGCAGGAAAACCTGCGGGGTGTAAACCGCAGGTACTACATACCTAGGCATCCAACACCTGTTTATGTACAACTATCGATCGTGTAGCTGTATGAAGCTTGAGTAGAGCCATACAGGTTCTTTTCATTTGATTTGTGTTTCTCAAACTCGAATGACTCGCTTGTTCATTTCTCAATCACGATCAGGATCCCAATCGAAATTATGTCATGTAACGCTTGCATGGCTTAAACGAGAGAGCTATATCAGCCTCGTTGACCAATAAAATGGCTGTAATTCCACTCAATGATTAATAGATACATTCGATGAGCACGCGGCAAAACAGTCAAAAGCAAGTTGCTGAAGCATAAGATCAAGCACAGTGAAAAACATACTTTCACGCTCAGTAAAATTTGTACAACGAACGCTGCCACCACACACAAAAAATTCAAATATTAGAAATCACAAAAATAACGCTGAAGCACGTAGTGACAGTGAAAGTATGGTCTCTAGTGCAAGGGACCGTAGTGCAAGTTCAAGCGCTACAAACCCCGTCCGCGTTCGTCAAGCACATGGGCAACGATAAGCGCAATCGCAGTGCCCGCGCCCACCACAAGGACATCACAATCAGCACACGTCGAGCACAACACAAATGTCTACAGCTTGCGATTGCGTACAACTCATACCACACGCATGCACACACGCCACAGGCTCAGAGAACCTGAGGTTGACAGACCCACTGTTAACCAAAAGCCACAGCATGCCGCACACAAAAAAATATGCCCAGAGAACCAGATTTACCAAGGAGGTTTAAATAAATCTTGCTGGAGTGGAGGCGGCCTATATATACCAATGGGATGCAGTGAAGCCATGGCGGCCATCTTGCCATAAGCAAGATACGGTAGCCGAAGCGCGCCCATCGCTTCTTTCCGCCGTAGTTTTTTAATGGTTATAGAGGGCATGAAGTGCGAAATTGTAAAAATAAAAAGTAAAATGGCAAAAAAGAACACAGTCGACCTTATTCTGTTTCTTTAAGTGTTTTTCTTGCAAGCATGCACACCGACGAAGGGTGTGTAACACTGGTTTAAAAAAAAAACCTACTCGTGAGAGCTGATCGCACTTTCTCGGCATACACTTTCTTTTTTATTTTCTTCTTCATGTCACGGTGTCTTACGCATAATCATATTTCGACCACTTTCTTTGCGTTGAATATGAAAGTGGGTCTCCCAAACTTCACAAGCACAAAAGGATATGCTCATCTAAAAAAAAAGATGTATGCATGAGGGAAAGCTGCAGTGAGACCCCCCCCCCCCCCTTACTCTCAGAAATAGGCGTATGATTCTTGATCCCTTTTATTTTTGCTTGAGGATGAAACATCGCTCTTTTGGTTCACTACAATTTCTTTGTGGTAGAATTTTCTGCTGGAGCTGTTTTAGCACCCCTTAGTATACACGAACATTTTTTTGTAAAAGCTGTCATGTAGTCGATGCAACTCTCACATCTTCAAGTTGAATAAAAATAATGGCATGAGTATCCCTCGGTAATGATCACTTTTCTTTTGCAGTAAGTTTCACCATACACATTGCACAGTTCAGACACTGGTTATTACTCACTGCACTTCAAGTAACAAAATAAGAGCCACGAATGTAACAAAAAAGACAGGTCCCTATGTATTGCCCAAACAATGTTAAGTACCCTGGTGGTAGCGAGTTAAGCTTTTAATTAAAACAACCAAGAAGCAGAGGTGTAGCCAGGGATTCGCCCACTGGGCCCGTGCCCCCTCCCCCTCCGTCTTCCCGAAATTTTTTTCGCCATGGCATAGAAAGCGAATTAGGATGATTTCAAGGGGATGTCCTCCCGAAAACAACAAAATGCCCCCTCCCCTTCAAAAAATTATATTTCATTTCAACGAATAGTTAACGGTGCGTTATCTTCCAACTCGCCTAGTGGTATCAACAGGCACAATGATGTGTGCAGTTGACATTACAGGTGTTTTAGAAACCCGTCTAGTCCAGTCGGTCAATTGGCGGGTCAGTCCAGTCCGGTTGTAACAATTTGACAAGGGCCTCTAACATATGTGACCGCTGTATTTTCGCTACCAGTCATCTCATCATCTAATGGCACAAGTATTCAACAGCACAACCCGATGTGCTTCGAACATTTTGGCCTTTAAGAAGCCCGTTAGGAAAAAAAAATGAATGGTCGTGAGATATGTGAATACAGGTGAAGAGCTATCAACATGCATGTGTTCCGGCATACAGTTTTCATCAAGCCCAAAATATCATAGTCACAGCTGAAACATTATCCGAGAAAACCTTTTTACTTGACTTATGTAGCCTTAAGAAAGGCACGATGTATTCACTACAACGTCCGGACGCTATACAACACCGGCGAACCTCTGCAACATTTGTGCGGCAGCAGCCGCTTGAGTTGCGGAAGGCGCGCTTTCTGCCTATGGCAAGATGGCGGCGCGCGGCTTCACCTGAAGGCCGTCTCCTACTTTAACCTCCTTGGATTTTCTCTGCAGAGAACGGTAGAGTCTATTTGCACCTATACAACTCGGCGTCATGAGACCCAAAATTAAACGTCACATATGACGGCACTGAAAAAGCAAAAAAAGGATGAAACAGGGTTGAGAGACTTCTCCTGGCCACAGGAGAGACGAGAGCAGGCGGGGAAGGCGCTTTTTGTTAGCATCATTACGCTTTGATGCTGCGTGCCCTGTCGGATTGAAGAGCCCGGCAAAGGAAGCGCACAATCGCTCGCTGAATTTCGTGCTGACCAGTTGTGTCTCCGTGATCTCTGACGACAGCGCAGCTCTGGCCGACTGGGCTCCCCCCCCCCCTACGCCATCTCCTAACGCCGACAAGAGCTCTCGCCGAGTGGTGCCCCGTCCTCGGACTCCTGCGACCGTGTCCATCTTTCCTATTTTCTCTTTACTTCCGTCGTTTTCTGTCGTTTGCTCTCCCTGGGCCTCACTCTCTCCTTCCTTTATTTATCTTTTAATCCTATCCTTTTATTCCCTCCTTACCCCCATCCCTCGTGAGCTACTGTTGAGGTGTCGAACTCTGATGCAGACAGTTACGGGGCTCACTTTTCTTTTCTTTTCTCTTTAAGAATCACATCACATAAGAAAAGGAAGCCCTCGTAATCTAAACCACTCTTTTGTGGCGCTCATGGACGTGTCATGTGTCGTTGTTTAGAGGTATGAGAGTAATGAGTGTTCTCTAGTGGAGTGCCGAGTGTGTTGTCTTGAATGTAAACATTCGACAGAAGTCTGTTTGGTTGGGTATGACACTGGGAGACGATTTCGACTGCAACCAAAAGTTTTTGAAGAAACCCGACGTTTCGAAACCGACTTGGTTCCTTCCTCAGGGGTGACTGCAGGACTACGTAGCAGCGGCGTCTTCAAAGCACTCGCGGGCGGATAATTACTCTCTCTTTTTCTCTCATTTAGCCGTGGAGCGCAGTCGCCGAACATGCTGAGACGTTGGATCCCCAGATAAATTTCGAAGCAACGGCCATCCTTGAATTGATTGATTGATATGTGGTGTTTAACGTCCCAAAACCACTGTATGATTATGAGAGACGCCGTAGTGGAGGGCTCCGAAAATTTAGACCACCTGAGGGTTCTTTAACGTGCACCCAAATCTGAGCACAGGCCATCCTTGAAAGCGAGCCGAATTGGAGGGAAAGGTTACTTACTACTCGCGTCGTGGTATATTCAGCGGACAGCCAAAAACATCAACCGCTCTCTCGGAGCCCTTTCCCCCGTGTATACGCATGGACTGCGCTCCACGGCAAAACGAGAAAGAAAGAGATGGGGGTCATTATCTACCCCACGAGTGTTTTGAAGACGCCGCTGCCGCAGTCCTGCAGTCACCCCTGAGGAGGGAACCAAGTCGGTTTAGAAACGTCGGGTTTCTTCAAAAACTTTTGGTTGGAGTCTAAATTATCCCCCAAGTGTGTTGTGTATGGGGATTGAGCCTACATGAACGGTCGGTAATGTAGGTGCCCTGTTGTGTAGCGGCAAACATACTTAGGAGCATGTTTGCTGGAATTTGCTAATACGTCTGTTAGCGCCATACATTTTACATCAAAGGAATCTACTGAAGTCCACAGATATACAGCCTGAAGTTTTTCCGGTGGCCATTCGGTTGCCTCGCGGCGTTAACAGATGGACGCTTCTAATTTTTGAAATAACCAGTGAGCAGTGAACTATAGGGGTCAAGAAACTTGTCTATAATGACAAAATTGCACGCTCCAGCACTCTTTGGCACCACGTATACCGATATCTAGTTGTTGCCAGCCCACTTGAGCATTCAACCTTGGCGGCTTTGCATGTGCAAGAATTTTAATTGACTCTTTCAAAATAGTGGCAATTAGAAAATGTCGTCAGTGCACTTCGGAGCATGCCTATTTGATGTTTTAGACAAATGTGCTGACCAGGGGCTGTACTGTATTACGTCACGCACGGTACACGACTCGCCAGTGAGACGAGCATTCGCTCTGGTCCCTTGCCTAGGTGATCCGAAGGTCGCGGGGCGGAATCCGTGGCAGTAACATTTTCGATGGAGGCAAATATGTTGGAGACACGTGTGCTGAGATTCAGGCACACTAAAGAACCGACTACCACATGACCCGTGGTAGTCGAAATTAACGCTGCCCGCCACTACGGTGTAATTTAAAATTAATCTACTTTTGCGATTTAAACTCTCACAAATATTATAACTGTTCAGCCGAGTTGCGACGTGGTGTGAATGGTGCAATGCAGAAGAAAACGGGGTACCGCGGCGCAAAGGAGCTGCTAAGTTAACGAACTACGCAGCGTGTATGACGACCACAAGAATGTAGATAACTTAAAATAGTGCAGGTGAACCGTAATAAAAATGAAACCCGTCTTTCTCTTTTTTTTTGTCACGTGACCTCAAACTCGCTTGACAAGACGTGGCCAGTTGCAGTGCCATTTGAAGCCGATCGCTCTACTAATGACGTCATATGTGACGTTTGCCTTAGGTCACATGACCCCGAGCTGTTGAGGTGCAAATACACTCCCCTACAGTGGTTAGAATAGGGAAGCGTGATGAACGCATCGGCTGGCGCGTAACGCCTTGGAAGGAAACCGCCAGGTGGTGCTAGCATACGTTTGCACGTTGCATAAACGTTTGCATACGTTTGCATACGTTTGCATATACGTGTCGACTAAAGGTAACAGGAATGAAGCGGTAATGAAAAACAGGGCACTGTGGAATTACAATAGGTATAATGTTGTGAGAGGTATATGGAAAGGGGTCATGGGTCCTGGTCTGACGTTCGGCAATGCGGTCTTGTGCATGAGATCAGAAGTTCAAGCAAGATTAGAAATTAAGCAACGTGGAATAGGTAGGCTTGCCTTAAGAGCTCACGGAATACACCAAATCAGGGAGTACAAGGTGATATGTAATGGACATCATTTGAGGGCAGGGAAGCTAGCAGCAAGATAAAATTTGCGAAGCGATTGAGAGAAATTGGGGAGGAGCGTTGGGCTAAGAAGGTATTCAGCTACTTGTACATGAAGAATGTCGATACAAAATGGAGGAAGCGAACCAGAAATTTTACTAGTAAATACTTATAAAGCAGCAGGGGGTCAAACCAAAAAGAATTATTGGTTAAGAAGAAGGTGAAGGAAGCTGAGACCTATATGTGGAGAATCAGCATGATTAAGAAGTCCGCACTAGAGATCTAGCAAACTTTTAAGCAGGGAATTGCCATGGAAAGGGTCTATGATAATACTCGGGGTAGTTCTCTACTGTTTGAGGCCAGGACGGGAGTATTGCGAACCAAGACATATCGGGCCAAATACGAAGGGGTAGAGACAGTATGTAGTGCGTGTGGAGAGGAAGAAGAAACTGCCGAACACTTGATAATGTTTTGTAAAGGGCTTCACCCTATAGTTCAGGATAATGGCGAAGAGTTTTTCAAAGCACTGGGGTTTAGGGAAAGGGAGGGCCAAATAGACTTTAAGCGGGTAGAATTAACTAGAAGGAGGTTACCTGATTGGTGGCTAAAGTCAAGGCACGAGTGAAAATTAAACCCTTCACTGCAAAGTACGAATTCTCAACCTCACTTTTTGAGGGAAAAATCTAGTTTTTGGTTCATTAAGTATTACGGCTTGGTGGCGCTAGCCATCGCCCGGTCTAAGGGTACAGCCATATCCATCTATTCATCTAACGTTACCCAAGGTGGCGATGCGCTGTGCAGAGACGGGAATTAAACACGCGTGCGGGCAATGTGAAGCATTTTAAATATATTTTGTTGCTCATACATGACCTCATATGGCGACCGAGCCAATATGTTAATTAGGTTCTGGAATTACAGGATGCCTGCGCGGGTGTGTGACTGAACTGAAATATTGACAGGGGGCCGAAAGTGAGCGCGTGACGGCACCTGAACATTTTATCGATGTGAAGTGATAGAAGACTGAAACGATGAACTCAGTTGTGAGTCATTGCTTGCAACACCTTCCACGGCAAACCATCATTTCCTCATGCACTAATCTGTATATAATGCCCCATTATTCGTAACTTGCATGGCTCGCTATAGCTACTTTTGCTAACGCCATAGAGTTTCATACAATAATATCTATGGCTAACGCATAATCGAACTTAGAAGCGAGAATCACGAGCGGTATCTGGATGAAAGCATTTTATTATCTGCAGACTGGTCATACAACGCATTTCCGAGTAGCGACTCACTATCTGTTTGCATTCTTCATAATTTGTCGCGCGTATTTTTTATCCACATGCAAAAAAAGATTTATAGTTCAGAAGTGCACCACAGAATATTGTTTCCTTTGCCTAGGTGACGTACCTGAGCGTCAGGTACTTTCTTTTTTCACGGAAGATGCTCACTCCTTGTGGAGTGCCTTTGTGTAAAAACACAAATGAGGGGACGGAAAAAAACTTGCTCACTTGATTGGTGAGGCTCGGACCATGTTGTGCGCAGCCCAGTGTGACATAATTTTTTTTTTTTTTGCAAGTAGAAAACAAGCTTTTCCAAGCTGTCACTGTGAAGCTCGTTCTAGATACGCCACTTTGAAAAAGGGATTTCAAGGGTGTCTACAAATGCGAAGAGCTCTTTCGACAGGCCTATCTATAGGCGTACGCACGAGGGAGGCAGATGGGGAGAGAGCCCCTTCTAGTCACCCAGCTGAGAGGGGGACACTAAACGTGCTCTATACATTGAGTAGGCGGCGGGGCACTCTTCGAGTTACCTAAAATGAGGATGAAAAATCTGCCTCATACATTGACTTAATAAGAAGGGGAGCGCCGCAATGAACCTCCCCCCCCCCCCCCTCTGAACGGGAATTCTGCGCACGCCTATACCTTCCAGTGCGGACAATTTCACCGTTCACGGTGTGCTCGATGTGCCGTACCTCTCGTCGAAGAGCAGCTTGCACACAGCCGAGTTTTCTTGAAGTAGCTTGTCAGCGCGCGGCATCGCTCTCCGCCACTGCGCTAACAGAGCTTTGTCCTTTGGAACGCTGACCAACGCATGTTTCTTTTTAGATGACTTGTAGCCGGTAGTGCATCCAGGAACGAAGCAATGACTGTTTTCGCGCCATGAGAGTACATACAGAAGCATTGGTATCAGAGTGCCACCGCACTAAAAGAAACGAGGTCGAACGCGCCCGACAAAACTGTCGGATGATAGTTATAGCGCGAGAACAGAACGACGACACAGAGACAAGAAGGACACGAAGGACACGAGCGCTAAACTAGAAATGTAACTTAGAAGTGTGCCAGCTTGGGCTAGTTCGTATGACATGATGATAGTTATAGCACGAGAACAAAACGACGACACAGAGACAACACTCTAAAAAAATATCGAGTAAAATTGGTGTCTTTTTGTCCCACAGCAATAATCGTCATCAGGCTTGCGTGCGCTTCCTTTCTTGAAAACTTGGCGCTGGCCACTTTCCGATCGAGAATGCAATGTAACCCTAATAACGGGCATGTCGATTGTGACCGGAATGTACCGGGCGCGGGGCGATAGCGCTAGGATGGAATGCAAGATAAATGACGATTATTGTTGTGGGACAAAAAGACACCCTTTTTCCTCGCTCTTTTTTTAGAGTGAAAAAGGACACGAAAGACACGAACGCTAAACTAGAAATTTAACTTAGAAATGCGGCAACTTGGGCTAGTTGGTAGGGCATGACGATATTTATAGCGCGAGAACAGAACGACGACACAGAGACAAGAAGGACATGAAAGCTAAACTAGAAACGTAACTTAGAAGTGTGGCAGCTAGTTTTCTGTAGTGTAACATCTCTAGTTTAGCGCTCGTGTCCTTCTTGTCTCATGTCACTCGCCTGCAGTCTTCGCCTGCAGGCTCGCTTAAAAAAGAAAAACTGAAAGTAAGCGATCTTCGGTCGGCGGGAAATCGCGAATGTTCTAATACTGGTAAATCAGCGCTGTTCTGTCTGAATTTTCAGTGTTCCTCCTGACACTAAAGACGAAAGCTATTGGCTTGTAACAATTATTAAAGCGATCATGGGGTGTGCCGATAAAAACGCGTCGTCTACAGTGCTCTTGCGCGAAACCTCATAGTTGCCACTGTCTCTCTTATTCGCCAAAATGTCGGAAGCTATGCTTTCAAGTTTTTGTTAAATCCTGGGTGGTGGCGCTGCAAATAAATGCGCTTGCTGTGAATGTTTTTTGTTGTTTACTTCATACTTCGGGTAATTTTTTGCAGCAATACTTGACGATTGAAGTCAGATTTATAAAAAAAGCCAACCAATACACCTGTGCACGTAAAAGTAAAGAAAAAGAAAATCTATCGTCCACAGCTGCGATTCGAACTTAGGTCTTTTGAGTGGAAGCAAGCATTCTACCCCTCGACCACTTCGGTGGAGCTGCACACGGCTTTAAAAAGACGACACACTGCAGACTACCGATCGCAGCGCCACAAGCGGAATGACCCTGTTTGGGCTTCAACTTTCCGAGCTCGGTCCGGGCACTCCTTTTTTTTAGTACACTCTAACCACGGCTACAGTGTACTAAAAGGGGGCAGTGAAGTCAACTAGAGTTGCTGTATATACTACTTTTAAGTAGCATACACAGTAACCCTAGTACTGTATATGCAGTACTGTACTGTGTATACTGTATATGCATTACTGTACTGTATATACAGCACTGTATATGCTACCGAAATGTAACATATACAGTGCTGTATATGCTACCGTCCTCCGCCTCGTTCACTCTAGGGTTACTGTATATGCTACCTAAAGGTAGCATATACAGTCACCCTAGAGTGAATGAGGCGGCCGCGCCGCCTCTCGGCTGATTCTCCAGCGGCTGACAGTAGCAGCGGCGCTGTAGTCCCATGATATGAAGATTTCAGAAGCGTCTGCATTGGGAGCGCGCGCGCCCGAGCCAGCGAAAGCCTGTCATTGGTCATTTTTAGCGCGTTTAATGTGATTCTGAGCGTTTATCAGTAGACGCTGCTACGCGCCATAATGCACGAGTGAATATGCAGGCACGCCGAAATGGCGTCGATACATTCAATGTTTCAAGAGCCTGCCAACCCAGAAAAAAAATGCCAATCGGAATTTTTATGTATCCGCCAACCTTTTACTCAACCCGCGCTTTGAGCGGCGTTACATCATAAGTGGCTACTAGCGAACTACAAAGAGAGGAGAAGTATCAAAACCATGATTAAATCATATACGCTCGTTTTGTCGGCAGTCTCTACGATATCCAGAGCACAGTGTTCCTCCTGTGAGCCTACATGCACTCGATTGTTTCACAAGAAACCCGAGTATAAGTAACGTTGTCACAACATTAATCAGTGACGACTCTGTTTTATCATGCCAGTTTTGCGGAAGATAAAATAATTGCTTTCCGAAAGGCTTATTATATATTAAAATTACTAAAAACAACACAAAAACAAACTAAAAAAGTGACAATGTTATATATAGCCCGTCTGTTATTCTGCGTAATGTAACGGGGTTTATTTGCAGCGCAGAACGCAGAAAGCGAAGCAGTCAGCAGCGTCCGGCCAAGCGCAGCAAGCACGAGCTTATGCTGATGGCGATGCCCCTGATGCGCCGAGAAATGCCGCTGAAGCTCCTCTTCTTCACTACAATCGCCCTCCGCACAAAAAGACGCCATCCTGGCGGATTAGGGAGAAGAAACGACTAATGGGTCGTAATATGGCTTGAGACGAGAGACGTGGACAGTGTCGCGGCCGCGGTAGCGTAGGTCTGTGGATGGGATGATGGGCTCCACGATATAGTTCACGAGTGACGTTTGCTCTACAACGCGGTATGGCCCGATTATTTGGGAAGAAGTTTTGCGGAGCGGCCAGGCGCGGTAGCAGGTGCCCGAAGCCATACTAATGAACCAGGTGGAAAGTTTGGAGCCGAACGGTCCCCAGTCTGGCGGGATTGCTGCTGCCACTGGTCCTCGGTAGAAAAAGAGCGGGCAAGCTGGCGGCATTCTTCAGCATGTCGGGCAGCTTCGGACAGAGTTGTACTTTCGGACTCATAAGGTTTATATGGAAGAATAGTATCTACTGTATTTGAAGGTTCTCGTCCGTACAAAAGAAAGTATGGCGAAAACCCAGTAGTAGCTTGTACGGCAGTATTATACGCGTAGGTGACGAACGGGAGAACTTGGTCCCAATTTGAATGATCAGAGGCGACGTACATCGACAGCATACTGCAAAGAGTACGGTTGAAGCGCTCCGTCATGCCATTTGTTTGAGGGTGGTACGCTGTACTTGTGCGGTGCACGATTCGGCATTCGTTGAGTAATGCCTTCAAGGCGTCAGAAAGGAAGGCACGGCCTCTGTCACTTAAGAGCTCGCGAGGGGCACCATGACGCAGAATGAAACGTTGCAACAGAAACGTTCCAACGTCACGGGATGTGGCAGTCGGCAGCGCGGCTGTTTCGGCATAGCGTGTCAGATGGTCTATCGCAACAATAATCCAGCGATTACCAGCTAGAGTGGATGGTAGTGGTCCGTAAATGTCAATGCCGACGCGATCAAAAGGTCGACTAGGACAAGGAAGAGGTTGTGACAGGTAGACTTGCCCGGGAGGTAACTTTTGTCGTTGGCACTGAGAACACGAGCGAATGAATTTTCAATTTTCGCACGTAGTTATACATGCCACGCCAATAAAATCTGAGTCGAAGCCTAGCGTATGTCCTGAAGAGGCCTGCGTGGGCGCACTGTGGGTCCGCGTGAAAAGCTTCGCAGATGGCAGCTCGAAGATGGCGGGGTATCACAAGGAGACACTTGCGACCGTCAGGAAGGTAGTTGCGTCGATAAAGAAGATCATCCCTTAGGCAAAAGTTGCTAGCCTGGCGGCGGAGAGCGCGAGACAGCGAAGGAGTGAGAGGATCAGAAAGAATGCTTATGAGGCCACTGATCCAGGGATCCTTTCGTGGTTCCACTGTCATGTTGCGCAAGGCGGATGACGCAAGTGCAGGCTCGAGGGAAGAGAGGCAAACATCTTCATCCGATATGGGTGAGCGAGAAAGGGCGTCGGCGTCCGTGTGCTTACGACCAGATCTGTAAATAACGCGGATGTCGTATTCCTGAAGTTTGAGCGCCCAGCGAGCAAGTCGTCCGGAAGGGTCTTTAAGTGTAGACAGCCAACAAAGGGCATGGTGGTCAGTGCCGACGTCGAATGCGTGACCATACAGGTAGGGGCGAAATTTTCCAAGGGCCCAAATAATTCCTAAACACTCTTTCTCGGTCACGGAGTAGTTAGCCTCGGCTTTCGTCAAAGTTCGGCTTGCGTAGGCGACGACATATTCATCAAACCCTGCCTTTCGTTGCGCGAGCACAGCGCCAAGTCCAACACCGCTGGCATCAGTATGAACCTCCGTGGGAGCGGCAGGATCATAGTGGCGGAGGATGGGTGGTGAAGTCAGCAGGTGGCGTAATTTGGTGAATGCATCGTCGCATGCTGGTGACCAGGTGAAAAGGTCCTTGTCGCCGCTAAGAAGGTCCGTAAGGGGCGCACATACGGAAGCAAAATTTCTAATAAAGCGTCGGAAGTATGACGACAAGCCGACCAAGCTTCTAAGTTCCTTCAAGTTCTTTGGCTTCGGAAAATCGGCGACTGCTCGAAACTTGGCGGGGTCGGGAAGTATGCCGTCCCGCGATACGACGTGGCCAAAAATGGTGAGCTGCCGAGCACCAAAACGACACTTCTTGAGGTTGAGTTGAAGGCCGGCGTCGGTGAGACGTGTGAGGACGTGCTCGAGACGATTTAAATGGGTGTCGAAATCGGTGGAAAAGACAACTACATCATCGAGGTAGCATAAACATGTGTTCCACTTGAGGCCTCGTAAAATAGTGTCCATCATTCTTTCGAAAGTGGCTGGAGCGTTACAAAGGCCGAAAGGCATAACGGTAAACTCGTATAACCCATCAGGTGTGACAAATGCTGTTTTCGGTCGGTCACATGCTTCCATAGGAACTTGCCAGTATCCAGACCGTAAATCCAGCGAAGAGAAGTATTCTGCTCCCTGCAAACAGTCAAGGGCGTCGTCTATTCGCGGAAACGGGTAAACGTCCTTGCGGGTGATCTTGTTTGAACGTCGATAGTCCACACAGAACCGAATGGAGCCGTCCTTCTTCTTAACAAGAACGACCGGTGACGCCCAGGGACTGTTAGAAGGCTGTACAATACCCCGCTGGAGCATGTCAGCAACCTGGTCGTCAATAACACGGCGCTCCGACGCTGAGACTCGGTAGGGGCGCTGCCGTAGAGGCGTATGGCTTCCTGTGTCAATCTTGTGAGATATGTTCGATGTGCGACTGAGGCCAGAAGCGTGGCTGTCAAAAGAAGTACGAAACTTTTGCAGCAGGTTCACTAACTGGCTTCGTTCTGAAGAAGACGTTGCGACATCGATGGAGCGGTGGAAAGCGTCAAGGAGTGACTGGTCAACAACAGAGTCAGAAATGAGTGCGCTGAGGTCCGTAGAAAGTAAACTAGATGGAGCGTCAAAAATGTGACGGGTGTCGATCGGATGCACGTGACCGAGACATTCACCATAGAATAAAGGTAGAGGCCCTTCTAGCGTATTGTACACGAGCGTCTTCGTGACACCATGGTGGAGAGTAAGGAGAGCAATGGGCAGTGGAGAACATTTGCGTTGAATGAACAGGGCAGAGGGCGTAAATAAAACATCACCGTCGGAAATAGCGTCACACGACACACTCACCAGCAGAGAAGAGCGTGGTGGTACGGTGGTGTCGTCGGAAACAAACAGTTTATAACACGGCAGGGAGGCTTCGACAGCGTCAACATCAGGAAGTGCAGATAGCTCAAGTTCAGTGCGACAGCAGTCAATGACGGCATTATTATTCGCAAGGAAGTCCCAGCCGAGTATCATGTCATGGGAACACGAGGGAAGCACTACGAATTCGACGATATACACAATCCCTTCGATGACGACTCGTGTGGTGCAGGCTGCGAGAGGTGTTACACTTTGTGCGTTAGCCGTTCTAAGAGAGAGGCTGGATAATGGCGTCAGAACTTTGCGGAGTTTGCGGCACAGGTTGATGGAAAGGACGGATAGAGCGGCTCCGGTGTCAACAAGCGCCATGACGACGATACCATCGACTGACACTTCAATGACGTTAGCTGGACAGGGGCGAGGACTTGTGCTTGGCGACGGGGACACAGTTCGTGCCTCGGGAACTGCGGCCGTTAGTTTTCCTGATCGGTGGGTCCGGAACGGTGACGCATAGGGGAAAGCGAACGTCGACGTGGAGATGGGGAGCGGCGGGTCGGGCCGTGTGGACGATCAGAAGGAAAGGAAGAGGAAGGAGGGCTTGAAGGCGTAGAAGAAAACTGAGGGTCGAAAGAGGGCATTCGTCGAATGTTCTGAGCAGCCTGGCGACGACGACAATAACGTGCCACGTGGCCAACATCACCACAAGCAAAACATATGGGACGGTTGTCGTAGGTCCGCCATTGGTCGGAGTAGACTCCGATTTGCGGCTGGGGGGCTGAAAACTGCGGCTGAGGTGGTATCGGCATAGGCGGCGGTGAATAGGTCGGCGGTGAGTAGGTCGGCGGCGAAAAGGGCGGCGGCGAACACATAGGCGCTGGCTGGAACGCAGGCTGTCGAGGTCGAGCAACGGCCTCGGCGTACGTGAGAGGTGCGGCGACTGGAGGCGGCTCACGGGCGGGAGGAAGAGCTTGTGCGACCTGGTCTTGAATGAAGTCGCGGAGTGTAGATGTCAATCTGCGTGGTTGATCGGGTACGCAGGACATCAAAGAGCGCTGACGAGCGACCTCAGCGCGGATGAACTCTTGGATCTTGGAGAGAAGAGGGGCATGGTCTTCTCCTATGCCAAGGGTGGAAAGGCTGGACGAAGAGTCGTCGAGCACTGAGGGACGTCGGGTGGAAAGACGTTGCCTGCGCAACTCGTCAAAACTCTGGCATAACTCAGTCAGTTCTAGGACAGTGCGAGGACTCTTAGAAAGCAACATTTGGAAAGCGTCGTCCTCAATGCCCTTCATGATATGCTTGATCTTAAGCTCTTCGGACATCGACTCGTTGACTCGCTTGCAAAGGTCCAGAACGTCCTCAATATAGCTTGTGAAATTCTCACCAAGCTGCTGGGACCGAGTATGTAAGCGTTGTTCGGCACGGCGTTTGCGTACCTCAGGCCGCCCGAAAACTTGTGTGAGGCTCGTTTTGAAGACCGACCATGTAGGGAGTTCCGCTTCGTGGTTTATAAACCACAGCTTCGCCACGTCCGACAGGTAGAAGGAGACGTAGGCCAACTTGGCGGTGTCATCCCATTTGTTGTGAGTACTCACTCGCTCGTACATTGAAATCCAGTCGTCAACGTCCTTGTCTTCTGTGCCTGAGAAAACAGTGGGATCTCGCAGACGCAGAGAACCGGCGCAGAAAACAGTAGGCGGTGCCGGTGGAGGAGTTGGAGCGGCGCTTGCGTCGGTAGGCATAATGGATGGTAAAATGCGATTCCGAAGCTCCAGGGTGATCGAAACCCAGCACCTCCACCACTTGTAACGGGGTTTATTTGCAGCGCAGAACGCAGAAAGCGAAGCAGTCAGCAGCGTCCGGCCAAGCGCAGCAAGCACGAGCTTATGCTGATGGCGATGCCCCTGATGCGCCGAGAAATGCCGCTGAAGCTCCTCTTCTTCACTACAGTAAATTCATTGTGTTGTAATCGGCTTGCTATGTTATCTACCACCGCCTGAGCCAGGCGCGTGACAGAGCCGTGCGTTGCAGTGAATGAGTGAGCAAACTTTACTTAGCCAGCGGATTGAAGCGTGGGCCTAAGCCGCACCAGGGGCGGTGGAAAGACCCTGTCTCTCAGCCGCCTCCCGTGCTCGCTGGATGGCCCATATTTGATCTGTCCGATCTGAGCTGATCAGCGCGGCTCTCCACCGCGCCCCAAGCTGTTCTGGGGAGACTGCATTGGCGTCCTGCAACTGTGTGCATTCCCATAACATATGCTCTAGGGAGGCGCGTCTCATGCTACATAGTTTACACGAGTCATCTGGGTATAGTTCGGGGTAGATGCGATTTAGGTGCTTCGGGTTGGGAAATGTTCTAGTTTGAAGTCGCCTCCAGTCAACCTCCTGAGATCTGTCTAATGTGGAGCTAGGTGGTGGAAATCTGCGCCTCGACTTTTGGTAGAATTGGATAATGTCGCAGAACCTAAACATTCTGTCCCTCTGCCACCACTCATCTCCTCCCAGTACCTCAAGTGAAGCTCCATTGCGAGTGCGGTAAGTGAGACCTCGCGCTACGCGGTGAGCCTCCTCGTTGAGGTTGAGAATGAGCGACGCACACGGGGTGTGGGCTGGGAACCATATAATATACCTTTCTTCGAATTCCTCGGATGATATGAGATTTGCCTTGCGGAGGATTATGTTGGCTGCCTCGGGAGATATTCTTCCTCGTGCATAGTTACGGATTGCTGACTGCGAGTCGCTGATGACATACCTACACTTTGGGGAAATTATGGCCTGTGCAATAGCCACCTCTTCCGCGTTTTCTGAATTATCCGAGCGTATGGAGAACGCGTTTACGCATTTGCGGTCGGTGTTTATTACTACCGCAACGTAGGATTTTTGACTAGGGTACTCCGCTGCGTCTACGAACAACGCTTCCTTGTCTCTGCCGTAGGCCTTAAGCAAAGTTCTAGCGCGGATTTCTCTTCTGCCCTGATTAAATTCGGGGTGCATGTTTTTGGGCAGATTGGGGACCTGTATCTTTTCCCTGATCACCTTTGAAACCGACACTTTAGTTCCTTGTTGCCTATGGTAATTTATCCCCAACTTGTCAAGGATACTCCGTCCTGTGCGCGTGCTGGCTAGCCTCTTCAACTGGGCAATCTGTTGCGCTTCTATCAGCTCCTCTAAAGTGTTATGTAAGCCCAGTTGAAACAGTTTTTCGTTGCTGGTGCTATCTGGAAGGCCCAAAGCTTGTTTTTACGCCTTTCGTATGAGTGCGTTGATTTTGAGTTTTTCGGCTGTATACCAGTTTAGATATGCCGCTACGTATATAACGTGACTTATGGCGAATGAATAAATAAGCCTGATGACGTTAGCCTCTTTCATGCCTTGGTGTTTGTTGGTGACTCTCTTGATTAGCCGTATTGCGTTGGTGACTTTGGTTACTAACCTCTTGACGGTTTCACCGTTTGTACCCTTAGACTCGATGATGAGTCCAAGGACTCTGATTTGTTGCACTATAGGAATAGTCCTGCCGTTTTTGGTGTGAATTTGGATCTCTTCGTAAGCACGGTCCCGGTTGTATCCCTTGGGTGGTCTGCCTTTAAGCGTGGGGCGATAGAGGAGGAGTTCGGATTTATCTGGCGAGCACTCGAGGTCAGTACCATCAAGATACTCCTCGATAGTGGTGACGGCCTCCTGTAGTCTCTGCTCTATCTCTCCGTCACTACCTTCACACGCCCAGATGGTGATATCATCTGCATATATAGAATGATGTATTCCGTATATTGAGTTCAGCCGCGCCGGGAGTCCTATCATTATGAGATTAAACAGCATTGGCGATATGACCGAACCCTGCGGGGTACCAGCACTGCCCATAAGCCTTTCCTCAGATCTCAGTTCTCCCATTACGATAGATGCCGTTCTGTCTGTTAGGAAGTCCTTGACATAGTTATACGCTCTTGATCCTAAGCTTAATTGGCAGATCTGATGTAAGATAGCCGTATGCGATGCTTTGTAGAAGGCTTTTTTAAGGTCTAACCCTAAGATCGCCCGGGTAGCTCTTGTTTTGTTGTCTAGAATCTGCTGCTTAATTTGCAGCTTGGCGTCTTGCGTGGAGAGCCGTGTGCGGAACCCCAACATGGAATCTGGGTAGATTTCGTTCTCCTCAATATACGTGTTGATTCTGTCTAGAAAAGCGTGTTCCATCAGCTTCCCAGCACAAGACGTTAGTGATATGGGGCGTGAATTCGATATATCGGGGGGTTTCCCGGGCTTAGGGATGAGGATTACTTTAGCTTTTTTCCACTGTTTTGGTATAGTGCCCTCGGTCCAGCACTCGTTAATATATTGCGTGATGTTCTCTATGGCTTGGTCGTCAAGGTTCCGTAGTGTTCTGTTAGTGATCCCGTCTGGTCCTGGTGCAGATTTGGTGTTTAGCTTCTGTAGCACGGCCCTGATTTCAGCCACAGTAAACTCCTCATCTAAGAGCTCGTTCGGGCCTCCGGAATATGGTCCGTGCTCTATGACAGGCATGGCGGGAATGTACATGTTGCTAGCCTCAGCGATAAAGTCCTCCTCACTGCCGTTATACTGGTGCACCAGTTTACGCAAGGTTTGCTTGTGTGCTGATTTGGTGTTATCTGGGTCTAGCAGGTGTTTGAGCATGCACCATGTCTGACCAGCATTCATTTGGCCATCGAGACTATCACAAACTTGGTCCCATTGCTGTTTGCTTAGCTGCTTACAATGTTCTTCGATCTGTTTGTTCAGCTTGGATATGCGCTTGCGCAAGGGCCTGTTGTGCCTCTGTCCCCGCCACCTATTCTGCAGTGATTGCTTGGCCTCCCACATGTGTGCGAGACGACTATCAATCTGCTCTAGGGGTGGACTTGAAGTGATGCTTCGCGTTGCCTCACTGATGTCGTTATTGACATCTTTGATCCAATCTTCTATATTGCTGATAGGGTCTTGTTTTTTCGCGTTTCTGACTTTCCGAAACTTATCCCAGTCAGTCCATTTAATCTGTCTCTGAATTTTTGCGGCAGCCATGGTTTCTATCGTGATTTCTAATATTCGATGATCACTCCCCAGATCATCGAATGTGTTTTTCCATTTAGCGGTCCCCGCGTTACGAACTAACGTTAAGTCTGGAGTGGTGTCTCTTGCAAGCCCAGTTCCCATACGCGTAGGGGATTCGGGGTCAGTGATGAGAGTTAAGCCTGTTTCTTGAATATCCTGCCATAGCGTTTTTCCTTTGGCTCTTGTGTATCCGTATCCCCAAGCACTGTGTGGAGCGTTAAAGTCTCCACCTATGACGAGTGGATTGGGTCCCGCTATATCTACGGCCTTCTTAAAGAGAAGAAGGAAGCGTTGTCGTATGCGTGTGGGATTGCTGTACAAATTCAGAATAAATATGCTCGGAGATTTTTTTCTTTTAGGGGCAAGTTCTACGAGTATATGTTCGATTTCTGTGATGCGGGTGTCGTGGCAGATTGCTACGAGTCCCTTCCTTACTAGAGTGGTTAGTGTTCTAATATCCCCTGTTGAGGGGCCGATCGCCTGATATCCCGGTAGCTTAGCTAAAGCATGGGTTTCCTGCAAAATTAGAACACCCTGTTTGGTTCTGTCTCTAAGGTGTTGTTGCAAGACTGCTATCTTCCCCTCATAGCTCCTGCAATTCCACTGCCAAATAATTAAGTCCGTTTTTTTGGACTTCCCTATTTTGAGTTGGCGATCGAAGAGGGAGGAGGGTGAAAGGAGGCAGGCCTCATGAAATTAGTTGATATAGCCACTGATGTGGTGCCCTGAGATAAGTGTGAATTTCCTTCTGTGCTTATCGGAAGGTTGGTAGCTGGAAGTACCGGAGGTGTCCTAGGGTTGAGATTGGCTACGTTAGCTTCGAGTTTATCTAGTCTGTTCATGATCATGGATATTGCAAGCGAGAGGTTGTTGGTTGCCTCTGCCTGTTCCTTAACTGCTTTCTGTATTTCGGACAATGATTGATGTTCGAGGTTTGCGCCGTAGTTTTGTCATTAGACACCTGAGCTTTCCTTTTAAGAGGTGCCGGGGTACTGTCCTCGTCCATTCGGTTATCTGGCATTTCTTCGGGGCGCTCTTGGGCCGCGGAACGCATTTGACTAGAAGTTCTATTTGTGCAGTTTTTAAGACTTTGAATTTCCCGAGTAAGTTATGATATCAATTCTCTAAGCTCAGCGTTTTCTTTTTTCAGCTCTGCTATATCACTGACATTTTGCGCAGTCTCCCCCGAAGGCTCAGGGCGCGTCCCTTTAGCCACGTCTGACCAGCTCACCGTGAATGCCGGGTTCCCTTGATGGCCATTGCCACCCTTTGGCTTAGACCGGGATCTGGAACGGGATGTAGTGCGCCTTCTCGGTCCCGGAGACTGGGTGGCGTGGCCGCAGGGCGTTGCGCAGGACCAGGACCTTGATCTGGACCCAGGCGTTGCCCTCGTCCGGAATTTGGACCTCCCGCGTTCGGTTGGCTTGGTGGTAGGGGGGTAGTTCTCCTCGAGCGTCTCTTGAAGTTGTCGGAACCACTGGCGTTGTTTTACGATGTAGGGTGTCTTGAACTTGGCTTTGCAGACTTGTCAGTCGTGGGATGATCCTTGCCACACAGCTGACATCGTGGCTGACAGTGGTGGTCCTCGCTCGGATCAGGCGTTCCACAACCCGCACATAGCTTGTCGTTTGGCCTCCAACACACGTCACTCCTGTGCCCAAGTCTGTTGCATTGTTTGCAAAAGTCAACTTGTTTCCTGTATAGTGAACAGCGTGTGAGTACTCCTCTGTACATAACGTGCATCGGGACTCTGCTGCCGTCAAAAAGGACTATCACTGTCGTGGTGTTGCCAAGACGTTTGGCTGCGATCGCCGTAGGATTTCGGGCTGTAATAATAGCTGCGGTGATGTCCCGTGGGTTTTCGTTCAAAGGAACTCCTTTGATTACACCTTTGGCAGTGAGTTCCGGGGCCGTCTCGTATGCTCCCACCTCATACAACTTGTCGTTGGCTTTGATGTGCTTGATGCCTTGGTACTTATCTGCATGGTCTTGGTTTGGGGTGCTAACGACCAAGATGTTCTGAAAATTATTCGGACAAATCGTGTCCGTCTCTCTTTCTTCATAAGGGATCTCGGCCGCTTCATACACAGCTTTGTCTAGCTCCGTTAAGCTGAGCTTGGATAGCTGCAGTCCTCCTCTTGGCCTTATAACTATCTTGAAGTCGCCTGTCGGCAGTCTTGGCATTTTGCTGGCTCTGGTTATCCGGGATATCATATTTGCACCGCGCGCTCTAGGTGTTTGGGTAGGGCTAGGGCTACCACGGCGTTCCTGGCTACCTTTCTTCGCACGTTTTCTGTTTCGAACTTCTGTACACCCGTTGCCTGTGTCATCTTCCTGTAGGGTGACGTCTTCGTCTTCCCGTTGGGTGGCGTCTTCATTCTGCTGCGATACCTCCATTATTGATGATTACGGCCTGTATGGCGCGAACGCCGAGGCCTGGCTATCGTGAGGCCGCCCCAGTCGACGCGGAGCGCCGGTCGTAGGAATAGTAGACGCTGTTTGGTGGGGGCTGGTTTTCGGTCGTAAAATCTCAAAAAATGATCACCCGCCTTAGAATATGGTCTCTTCGGATTCTCGGTGACGAGAAGAATCAGATGGTATATAAATCCGAGCGGTGCCTGGCTGTATTCGCTGCGAAATCATTCTATGAAAACGGAGCCGACGTGAAGAGCGTCCATTCACCTCGGTGACCGCAGAGCCTCGTGCGTTGCAGCTCCCATAGAGTTTCTCAAAATTAACTAGAGGGCACTGTGGCGCTGCGATCGTTCAGCGACCATGAAAATGACAGGTAGTACACACATTTGCCTAGTCTTCGTACTTGCGGATAGCGAATCGTACTTGCGGCTTCGTTAATTGCTGTGTTTCGGTTCACTTCACTTCACTTCACTTTATTTCCTTAAAGACCCCACAGGGGGGTGTTACATAAGGGGTGGGTTGTACAACAAAAATACAAGAGCCACAGGTTAACATTGCAGATGCATTGACACACTTTGAATAAAACGTGATGGACAGGTGATTGAAACAACATCGTGGGGAAGGTCATTCCATTCTTTGGCGGCGCGGCAGAGAAATGATGCAGAAAATGTTGAGGTGCCAGATCGGGGTCGGAAGACTTGAAGTGGATGGCCAGTGCGGGGAGAAATGCGTGCGGCGGGAGCGATGTAAGGTGGTTGGTGGAGTGAGCTGTGATACAACTTGTGGTACAGTGACAACGTAGCAATTCTGCGGCGAAGGGAAAGACTTAATAGACCGGATTCATTTTTAAGGGATGAAACACTGACATCGTAAGAATAAGAAGAATGAATGAAGCGAGCGGCACGATTTTGAACTGCTTCGATGGCGTTGATCAGATAAACTTGGTGAGGGCTCCAGATGGGTGATGCGTATTCAAGTTTGGACCGGATTAGCGACTGATAGGCCAGAAGACGAACGTGATACGGTGAGTGACGTAGGTGACGTTTTAGGAATCCTAATGATCGGTTGGTTTTGTTTTAAAGAAAAGAACGAAACCTTTTAAACTTAGGGACCAGATTCAAAATAGTAAGCTTAAAAAAATAAGGTTGTGAAGAGCAAACGGTGAACATTTGCTAATTTATGTTTTCGTGAAAAAACAGCTCCAAGCCACACGAACACGAACACACACGAAGCCAAAAGCAGGCCAGAAGTACGAAAATTAGACAAATGTGTGTAAGGAAAGTATGGTACCTAGTGGTACCATAAAGGAAAGGTAAGGAGAGGTCCTGACATCACTCGTGAAGCCGCGATGAAGCCGGAAGTCGGCCATATTGACTAGGCAAATTCTCCTCGCTTGTTTACATCCGAATGTAAGGCAGAAGGCACGACTCTCTCTCCGGCTCGGAAAGCACGTGGGCTGCGCAGCTACCCTGAGCCAGCGGGACACCTTCAGCGAAATCGCATCGTCCGAGTAATAACAGGGAGTAACAGCTCGCCGACAACGAAGCAACTACGAGAGAACGCGCGCTAAATGCACTGACAACGGCGAGTGCTTTCACGTCATTAATTCAGCAACTGTACAGACAACACGATCGGTCGTGCGCCTTGTACGGTTGCATTCCGCAAAACGGCCGACGCAGCGTCCTGCCACTGTGTCCGTGTTCCGCGTGAAACTCACCGGCGTCAGCATTCTGCGACCGTGGTGACTTTGAGCACAGTGCTAGTGACAGTTGAACACGGTTGCTGTTACGTTGAGATTACATGCAATGCTGGTGGAGAGTGTACCAAGCGGAACAGAAAAGGTGTTTTAATACGCACATGCAAGTCGTTACTGTACACACACAGCACGAAACTACGTATGTGCACATGGTCCTCACGGCGTCTTGCTGGGCTCAACAGCGTCGTCCGTTGTCACAAGCAGGAGCACTGCTCAACCGTCACTGACCTGCAAGGCATTCGTCGTCATTCAGCTTCGTCATGGTGCCCAACGCGATTTCGCTGAACACTAACTGCTTCATCCGCGTCATCCGCCGCACGACACATGGATATGCACTCGTTCTACGCACTGTTGAAACCCCATGATGGACAAAGGGATTTGTAAGCGTTGCTAAGAGTAATGTAACAGCCAGGAGAACATTGCGTAACCAATAACGCGGCGCAGAGCACAGATATTGTCCGCCACGGCTCAGCACAAGACCTGGGGAGGCACACATTCCGCCGCGGCCGCTCACTGCGAGACTAGCTCCACTGCCCGCGTCCACTGCGCAACACGTAACCATAGCAACGCCGCCATTGTGCCTAGTGAATATGGCCGCCATGATGTCATTTCTGCCACATTTTTTACGCCCTGCGCCGGCTGGGCATGCCCTCTCCTTTCCTTCCTCCGTGACTACCCATCATTCCTATGCTCGTTTAAGCGCCGTGTGTTGCAACTCCCATAGACACTAGTGCCAGAGTTCCCTCTAGTAAATATTGTGGGAAACTCTATGGCAGCTCCCGTAGACACTAGCGCCAGAGTTCATCTAGTAAGTATTGTGGGAAACTCTATGGCTGACACCACTCTTTCCAGCCACCATAGTGGGCGCACTAAAGGAATCCGCGTAGATTCTAGCGCCACATTCTCCTCTAGGTATTATTATAAGAAACTCTAAGGCACGGAGGAAGGAAAAAGGTAAGGAGAGGGCATGCCCAGCCGGCGCAGGGCGTAAAAAATGTGGCGGAAATGACATCATGGCGGCCATAATCAGTAGGCACAATGGCGGCGTTGTTATGGTTACGTGTTGCGCAGTGAAGCTGGTCTAGCAGTGAGCGGCCGCGGCTGGCGGCGGAATGTGTGCCTCTCCAGGTCTCGTGCTGAGCCGTGGCGGACGATATCTGTGCTCTGCGCCGCGTTATTGATTACGCAGTGTTCGTCTGGCTGTTACATTACTCTTAACAACGTTTACAAATCTCTTTGTCCATCACGGGGTTTCAACAGTGCGTAGAACAAGTGCATATCCATGTGTCGTGCGGCGGATGACGCGGATGAAGCAGTTAGTGTTCAGCGAAATCGCGTTGGGCACCATGACGAAGCTGAATGACGACGAACGCCTTGCAGGTCAGTGATGGTTGAGCAGTGCTCCTGCTTGTGACAACGGACGACGCCGTTGAGCCCAGCAAGACGCCGTGAGGACCATGTGTACATACGTAGTTTCGTGTTGTGTGTGTACAGTAACAACTTGCATGTGCGTATTAAAACACCTTTTCTGTTCCGCTTGGTACACTCTCCACCAGCATTGCATGTAATCTCAACGTAACAGCAACCACGTTCAACTGTCACTAGCACCGTGCTCAAAGTCACCACGGTCGCAGAATGCTGACACAGGTGAGTTTCACGCGGAACACGGACACAGTGGCAGGACGCTGCGTCAGTCGCGTGGCGGAATGCAACCGTAGAAGGCGCACGACCGATCGTGTTGTCTGTACAGTTGCTGAATTAATGACGTGAAAGCACTCGCCGTTGTCAGTGCATCTAGCGCGCGTTCTTTCGTAGTTGCTTCGTTGTCAGCGAGCTGTTACTCTTTGTTATTACTCGGACGAAGCGATTTCGCTGAAGGTGTCCCGCTGGCTCTGAGTGATGAGCCCAGTTCCATTAGTTTCGGATCGTCACGACACACGCGCTGCGCAGCCCACGTGCTTTCCGAGCCGGAGAGGGAGTCGCGCCTTCTGCTTCGCATTCATATGTAAACAAGAGAGGAGAATTTGCCTACTCAATATGGCCGACTTTCGGCTTCATCGTGGCTTGACAACGAGTGACGTCAGGGCCTCTCCTTACCTTTTCCTTCCTCCGTGCTCTAAGGCGTGTTGTTGATCACCAGTCTTGGAGATCACTATAAAAATTTTGGAGTCAGGAAGTTAGAGAAGCAACTGTTCAAAATTTGCCAAATGCAATTAAAACACCGCATAATGTAACCTTTTTACTGTAATTATACCTTGCCGGGAAGCCTACGAGATGGTTTTAAGGTGTATTTTTTTTTTTACAATTTGTTTGGCAAACGTCGGCAATTTGTCGGCAACCATGCTCATGATGGCTGCAGACGCCAATGTGTCGAGTCCATTTAGCTCATTGTCGGCAGCGATTTGAGAGCTTTCGGCATGTTAGCATTAGTCTGTTTTCAAACAAACGCCTACGCTCTTCTCCAAACAACAAGAACGTAGCGCGTCGGCGTATTGTTCTAGAACTCACCGGATGCTCACGCAGAGACTGGGTATGTTTATACGTCCTGTATGCCCTGTGTTCCTCCTATTCGTGGCGTCGTTTACCTGTGTTCGCCGCGCTCACTTCCAACGTTGTTCTGTCGAGCTCATTCCTAGCAGCGATGTCCCCTTCCGCCTGCTTGCCGTGACGCTATGTGCTACTATTGTTCGGTGATCAATTAGAGCGAAGAGAAAATAAATGGTACAGAACGAAAGGCAGGAAAGTTAACCAAGTTAGCACGAAGCTTTACGCGCGCCAAGCAGTTTCAATGGTCATTTAGAAGTTATGTGCACGATCATTGCACCGCCGCATGAAAATACAAATGCTGACTTATGACCAACTGCAGCAGCATGTAAAGGCTTGGATGCCTTTTGTAGCTTTTTTTTTTCTCATACCATTGGCAGTGTTACGTGACACACACTCCCGATTCTTTCCGAACGACTCGGGGAAGGGGTGAATTGTTTGGCTTTATTAGTGGGACTCAGAACCTTGCCGTTGGAGTATTGCGCTGAGCCCAGGGCTTTCGTTTTGCAGGAGTGGCCTTCCATTAGCACAAGAGGGAATGAACAAGGCGGCTCCAGTCCCTGGTATTGCTGAATCCGTGGGCGACATCAAACGACGCTATGAAGACACGGCGCAGGTGCTGTTTTTGGAACGTCGGGAGAAACAGCGTCCTTCGAGTTTTCTCTCCTACGGGGAGACGAAGAAGTGCTACGCGTACAGTGGCTCGGGAAAACCGTACGTCGATGTAAAAGAAGGAGTTCGTGCCGACCAGCAGTCGTTTCAGAGTCAAATTTGCAGCATCATGTAGTTGGTGGTAGCCTAGCAACGCAGTCTCCACAGTGACCAAAAATGTAGGGGCCCGAAGGCAGCACATGTTTCTTCTCTGATATGTTGATATTTTTTGTTCTTTTTTTGAGTGGGAGCATGCTACTGACACAGTTCCGCCCAGTTGTGATCCACGGCCTGCAGCGTTTTTCAGCCGGCCCAATCTAGTCTTTCTTGTGGAACTGTTCACTCGATGTTTTAAGTTCGCAGTCCCATCTCTTGAGTTTACATACAGGCATAAAATCGATGCAACTGTGTGTTTGGTGACCTGTTACACTTGATGCGCGGACGTTTCATTGTTACAACATACACTTAGCTGCCATCTGTATCAGGCAGTGGTACTATGTGTTATATTTCGTTTTCTTCATAAAGAAACTTGTTTCCCAAACACCTTTTACAACTTTCTGCATATGGTGTGTTATATACTGTAATGTAGTGTTAAAAACACAGATCGCAACTGTGTTTTTTTAAGCTTAGGGCCTCAGTTTGGGCCCTTTAAATAGAGCAGTGATAGTATTCCTTTTTGTATATGTTACAGTATTAAAAAGGAAGTGTTTGTCCCCATTTGTTTTTTGGTGTTAAGCTTTGTATTCACTTTAATGTAGCCAAGGCAAATTGAACTCCAAGAACCAAAAGTAAACAGACCACAGTTCTTTTATAGATGTGCATGGGCATGTGGCTAACTTAGAGTTCTAGCATAAGCAATGTGTCCATGTCATGCCGTAACACTGGTGTGCTTATGCATGAGCACAACATCTTCGTTGAGCCCAACGAGATCACGTGGCAGTGCGACCTTGATTTCAAAGCGGTGTGCTGCTTACCTCATAGTACAAGGAAGTGAACTGTGTGCTCTTGATTTAATGCTGAGTGGGGCACATGAGCTTTATAAAGCATATGTGCTGCTGCTGTTAAGATGAGAGGTGAAGTGGTTGGAACATGCAGTAAAATAAATGTACAAACTCGGGTAAGGTGCTTCACACACCTTATGCCTGTTTTTGCAACTTTAATTTCATGCTGCTACTTTGGTCATTTGAAAAAAAAAAAAAAGAAGTGTGTACATGTTTTTTTGTTAGGCAAAGATCAATTTTCCCTTTTGTTCAGGGGAAGATAGAATCTTGAAGCAATGAAAAAGTTATTGGAGCACGGCATGTTGCTTGAGCCAAGGTTTTGGCCAAGGGATTTGGCTTCTTCAAGTCTGCAAGGTTGCAGTTTCATAGAAAGTTCTTGGAACGCTTCGTGTCGCAAGGTTTTTTTTTTTTTCATGTCTCTTTGCGTAAGTTGAAATAGTGAGTAATGTAGGCAGGACAAAAATAGTGTTCAGTTTCTTAGTAATATTTACAAAGGGTAATGACGCCGTAGCAAGCATTATTGTGAAATGTGTTGCATGCGCTTGAGAAAGAAAACAAACAAACAAAAAACTTACTGGGCCTAGCTGCCCCTTTCCTTGAAGGCTGCGTTTTACAAGCAGGGTACTGAGGAAAATCACCCAAAATGTAACTGTTGTGCTGTATGCTGTGAATTATCCTAAAATAGCGCTTAAGGTGCCAATGAGCTATTACGATTGCATTTGTCTTTGCCTCTAAGTGTTTTCAAAGTTCTTTCAGCAGAATGATCCTTCAGTTGTCGCGACTATGATACACAGAAAAAAGGCTGTTGAGCTGTAGTTATATGTACAAAATTTAAGTTTTGGGGCTCTGTGTGCCAAAATCACAATGTGGTTATGAGGCACATCGTGGTGGGTTCGGCTACTCGGGGTTTCTTAACATGCACAGGTTTTCTTCCACTTTGCCCCCCGTTCGAATCTGGTTGATGTGGGCAGGAATCAAACTCCTTGCACGAGATTAGATGTGCAACACCTTACCTGCTAAGCTGCCACGGTGTATGTGGGTGAAGTAATTTGGAGGAACAAGGCAAAGCAGTAGTGTAAAAGAACTGCTTACATTTTTCAACGATCATTTGCTGGAGCCCATTCTGTGGGCCAATTGTGAGAAGTAGTATATTGTGTTGCTGTATGGAAGATCGGCCAAGTTATCCTTCCAAGTACTAGATGGCTGCCTGCCGTCTCCCTTCCCATTACCCCCGACTCGTTAAGGACCCCTTGGAAGCCCCATTGAAAATTTAGGCAATGTGCTTGAAGTTTTGTTAAGAGCCATCAAAGAAGTGCTCTACTGCAGCAATTTTTTAAAATTTTTTAGTAGTAGCTGAGGTGTACGCATGTAGATATAACACACGGTGGCGTGAGACGAGCTACCTTCTCCTCGCCACTTGGGGGCTCTTTCGAATAGTTTCCACAAGTAACATTTGTTTATCTCGTCACGTGACTCCCAACACACAACTTCCCCGTCTATCCTTGCACTCTTTTCTCTTCAATATGGTGCATTTCAGGAAAATTCAGCATAATATGAACTCACCAGAGTCCTAGATGTCTTCCTGCTATTCTTAGTGCTTGTATGGCTGCATGGTGCTGTATAGTGCACAAGGACCGTGCCCATGTCAGCTTGCTCATAGCCACCATTTTCTCTTCGTGGGGGGAAATGTGTGCGGGCTTTTGTCAAAGTTTTCTGTTATTTTTGCAGTGTATATTGGTGAATACCTTGTAGGTGCATGTTTATGTGCCTTGATTGTTTGCTTGCACTGCCGAAACCTGGTGAAGGGCCCTTTAGGGGATGGTTTGCCTTGTTGAACTTTACTATTACTGTTGCTATTGAAATACACCTATACTGCAAATACGCAATATGGTGAATTTAATCACAATGCAAACCTGTTTTCTTGTCAAACTTATCTGAACATTTTCTGAATCCACTCTTGACAAAATTTTCAAGACATCCAAAAGGAGCATTAGATGCTAGATACTAGTTGCAAGTTGATAGACAAATAAAAAAAGACTTGTGGTTGTGAGTATGAAACTTTAGCATTTTTGCGTGATTGTGAATGAGTCGCTCTATAAAAAAAAGTGCTAACGAAGTCTTCCGAACTTTGCAGTGATTGGTCTGGCAACGAGCAAGCTTCAGTATTGCAGTCGCTCAAGACAGTGAATTCTTTACCATTGCAAAGCAGCATAAGAGCGAGGAACTTGCGTTGAATAACATTGGGTAAATTAGGGAACCTTTAGCATGAAGCCGACATTGCAACACTGACTTGTCATGAGCATTTTAAAGAGCACCAATGTCGAGATGTCACTTTCAAGCTGCGGTATTCCTTGTTTGCTTGATGTTGGTTTGTGCTGTTGCCATCTTGTGATGGCTTTTCCTTGTTGATATCAGACACGTGCTAGTTTTGTGCATAGCTGCTTGTCTTTCAGTTAGAGCTCTCCATGACTGAAGCGCTTTCTAGCACATGTGGCAGTATGTGAAACGGTACTCTGCCACAAGTCTGTTGTTCCTTTTGCCTGAGCAGTGTTCGAACTTTTGACTGGCGAAGAACTTGAGCAAAGTATTCAGTACATACTTCTGTATACGAGATTAGGTGAGCAATCTCATCCTTCTCGAGCTGCGCCCGCAGGATGTCTATTTAATGCACCTTTTTTTCTTTTTTAATTACCCGTACCTAAAAGTGCTTAGAATACTTTCTTACTCAAGGAGATCGCACGTCAAGCCTGGAAACTTATCCATTTATTACGTAAAAACTGCAGTAACATTCATCTCCGTCAGAACACTGTTTAGCAGGTGAGGAGAGTGCTTCCTTTTTTTTTTATCATCATCAGCGTGATTACGCCCACTGCCTGACAGAGGCCTCTCCTGTGTTCCACCAGTCAACTTGGTTCTGTGCTTGCTGTTGCTACTCTATACCCACAACTTCCAAATATCGTCTGTCCACATAACTTTCTGTCTCCTCTTCACCCGCTTGCCTTCTCTTGGAATCCAGTCTGTGATCCTTAATGACTAGCGGTTATCTTGCCTTCGTGCTACGTTCCCAGCCCATGACCATTTCTTCTTCTTGATTTCGACTACAATGTCCTTAACACCCATAAGTTCCCCGATACACTCTTCTTGTCCCTTAGGGTTACACCCATCATTTTCCTTTCTATTGCTTGCTGTGTTGTCCTCAACTTAAGTTGAACCCTCTTGTAATCCTTCAGGTTTCTGCTCTGTAGGAGTGTACTGGCAAGATGCAGCTGTTATTTACCTTCCTCTTTAGAGATACCGGCAATCTATAATTCATGATTTGAGAATGATTGCCAAAAGTGCTCCATCCCATTCTTATTCTTCTAGTTATTTCAATCTTGTGGTTCAGCTGCACGGTTACTACCTGTCCTAAGAGTAGATGTGCTATTTTACAACTTCAAGTGCACTGCTACCTATCTATTGCTGTTCTCTTCCGAGGTTATTGTACATTACTTTCGTTTTCTGCAAATTAATATCAAGACCTACCTTTCTACTCTCCTTGTCTAATTCAGTAATCAGGAATTGCAATTCATCGGCTGAGTTAGCAATGGAAAGTCATTGGTGAAGCGCAGGTTACTAAGGTGTTCTCCATTAACCCTTATTCCTAACTCTTACTATTCTAGGCCACTGAAAACCCCCTGTAAGTGCGCAGTAAATAGCTTAAGAGAACCGAGCATTCTTCTGTTCTTCAAAGGGCAACCTTCATCTAATCTCTGCCTGTATTGCAAGAAATTTGGATGTCATCCTTTACTAAATGAAACAAGCATTGTTAAGGTTCAAAGATAGGACCATGCTAGAAGTATTTGAGGCCTTTTAAAGTCGTACATAATTCCGGTAATCTATGTGTGGCGAGGCAATCGGTGAACCTACATAAACTCGAGGTAGATTATCTAACTGCCAAACTGTAATTTTAACCATATGGTTTAGTGTTTCCTTTATGTGTGTGTTCTTCCGAAAATGAACTTCAGTTGTCAGTTTGCACCTGTCTGTGCTCTCTTCCTTTTGGTCTGTTTTTTTTTTTTTTTTTTTCACGAAATGCCATCCACAGCAGTGAATAGCATTGGTGAGATTGTATTCCCTTGTCTTACATCATTCTTTATTGGTATTCTGTCGCTTTCTTTATGGAGCTCTATGGTGGCAGTTGACCCTCTGTAGATTTCTTTCAGGATGTTTATATATGTTTATTGATGCCCTGATTCCGCAGTGTCTGCTTGACTGCTGATATCTCTACTGAATAAAATGCTTTCACGTAATCTATGAAGGCTATGTATAGTCGTTGGCTGTATTCTGAGCATTTCTCCATCACCTGATTGATAGTATAAATGTGGTCGATTGTTAAGCAGCCTGCATGAAATCCTGCTTGATACTTTGGTTGATTGAATTCTAATGTCTTAATTCTGATAGCAATTTTTACCTTTGTAAAAATAGCTCGTATAAGACAGAGAGCAAGCTGATCAGCCTGTAATTCTTCAAGTCCTTCTTGTCTTCTTTCTTATGGATTAGGATGATGTTAGCATTCTTCCAAGATTTTGGTACCCTCCCCGTTAGGAGACACTTCGTTAACAGGGTGGCCAGTATTTCTAACACAATCTGTCCTCAGTCTTTCAGCAGATCTGATGTTACCTGATCCTCACCAGCAGCTTTGCCTCTTTGCATTCCCTCCAAGGCTTTCCTGACTTTTGTCATTACTGGTGGGATGTCATACAGGGTACTACTAGGCCTTAAATTGCAGTCATGGCTGTCCCGGCTACTGTACAGATATCTGTAAAACTGCTCTGCTATTTCAACTATATCCTATTCACATTAATAGTTACTTTGCCTTCGTTGTTCTTAGTGCATATATCTGGTTTTTGCCTATCCCAAGTTTTCTCTTCTCTGCTTCGACGCTTCCTCCGTTCTTTAGAGTGTGTTCTAAATTTGCGGTTGCTAAAACTGGGCAAGCCACACACTAGGTAACCACAATTACAAGCTTGATAGTGCATATATCTGTGGATTTACAGTTTTCATTCAATTTTTAAATTTCTCTCATGCTATATCACCTCAAAATTCATTATGTAGTACTAGGTGTAATTTCTCTATTAACCTTAATTTCTCTATTAACCGCCACGGTGGTCTAGTAGCCAAGGTACTCGGCTGCTGGCCTGCAGGTCGCAGGATCGAATCCCGGTTGCGGTGGCTGCATTTCCAATGAAGGCAGAAATGTTGTAGACTCGTGTGCTCGGATTTGGATGCACGTTAAAGAACCCCAGGTGGTCGAAATTTCCGGAGCCCTCCACCACGGCGTCTCTCATAATCATATGGTGGTTTTGGGACGTCAAACTCCACATAGCAATCATCGTTAACCTCATTCACCTTGTTTAACTTATTTACAAGTTGTGTGTCTTGGGTAACAATAGCAAATGTATAATTTTTTTTTTTCATTTCAAAATAAAAAGTCATGAATTGATTCATAAAACACTAAGAAATGTATTACATATTATGTGTTGTCATTGCGTCACCTCTTTTATGGCTGCCGCTGTGCTATTAAGGTACAGCAATCTGGCACACTATTTTTATTTGTATTAGTATTCTTGAGATGCTAATAATAAACTTATTTGACATTCTTACTGTGTAAATGTAGCCACATAGTTAACAGCACACTCTTGATTCCCAGAGAAGGCAAACACATGAGGGGAAGACTGAAAGCTAGGAGGACCGATGAGATTAAAAAATTTGTAGCTATAATGTGGTAGCAGAAAGCACAAGACCGGGTCATTTGGCGGAACATGGGAGAGGCCTTTGCCCTGCAGTGGGCATAGTCTGGCTGATGATGACAATAATGAACATGACATATTTGCTGGAATGCATCATACCACTGTTAATGTGTTCTTTATCTTGGACTGCATATTATGCATTTGTAGCAATCTGAAATACAACACTATGTTTATGTATAAAGGTTGCTATTAGTGACAGGATCATCCATTTGGCAGCTCACGAGAAAAGAAAAGCTATCAAGATTGATGATGAAGAGCAGGTGCTGTGGCACTTGACGATCAAGACGCTAATGCGAGGCGTAGAACTCTCTGGCGGATGGAGCGCAGTGCTTTGGGTGTAAAATTAATGCGCAGCCTCGCACTTTGGTATTCCCCAAACCTCTGAGCCACCTCTGATATTGTTCTAACATTACAAGTAAGCATAACCATAAAGTTCACAATGCTGTCACGATCAGCAACACCAGACACGGCAGCTCCACAATATCAAAAAAATTGGGAGACCCTTAAGCTTCGCCTTGAATGCGATAGCTAAATCCAGCCCCTAATGCACCCTTCAACCGCTAATCGCTTATGCGTTAATATTGTCACGTAAGAGTGAGGGTAGCCCGAAGACAGGAGACCGGGAGGTTAGTAGAAATAGAAGGAGATCCGTTTATTTGGTGGACTTGCGCCCACTAAAGGAAGAAAAAACACACTGGCTTAGCGGGAGGCGAACAGCGCGTTCGACGGCCGTCGGGTAACAGAAATGTCCCACTGGAACGCAAGGCACGTTCGCCATTCGAGACACAGTCGCCGTAGCGTCTGGCGCTATCTCGTTATCAACGAATGGTCGACGTGCGGGCCATGATCTTCGCAGATGAGTCGCGGTGCATCCTGGACCACGATAAGGCCGCGTGCCGGCGGTATCGGCATGCGCAACACTATCCGGAATACGCCTCGCGGCATTGCTCCCCTCCTCATAGTAAGCATCGACCCGATGCTTTGTTTGAAATAAAACCAAAACAAAAGGACAGCCTGTGCGAAAGTAAATGGCAAATAAGCACGAATCACGCACACATAAACAAAACAAGAGATGCAAACAGGGAGCCTCCTTTAGCGCGCATGATAGGGCTTCAAACGGGCGACGTGTACCACTTCTTGTCGTGCGCGGCGTCGTTGGGATGAGCTAGCCCCATCAGGGACCACTTCATAGTCCACTTCACCCACTTGACGGATGACTTTGTATGGGCCGAAATAACGGCGCATGAGTTTTTCGCTTAATCCTCGGCGGCGAACGGGCGTCCAAACCCAGACTTTGTCACCTGGCCTGTATGTTGAATCGCGTCTCCGCAGGTTGTAGCGTCTTGCGTCGTTTCGCTGTTGGTCTTTTATGCGCAGACGAGCAAGCTGCCGGGCTTCTTCTGCGCGCTGAAGGTAGGCGGCCACGTCTAGGTTGTTTTCATCGGTGACATTAGGCAGCATGACGTCCAGGGTAGTAACGGCATCCCTCCCATGGACGAGATTAAATGGTGTCATTTTAGTGGTCTCCTGCACCGCGGTGTTGTAGGCGAAGACCACGTAAGGCAGAATTAAGTCCCAGGTCTTGTGTTCTGTGTCCACGTACATAGCGAGCATATCGGCAATGGTCTTCTTCAGGCGTTCCGCGAGACCATTTGTCTGCGGATGGTACGCAGTTGTTCTTCGGTGATCTGTACGACTGTAATGTAAGATTGCCTGAGTAAGATCAGCCGTAAACGCCGTTCCCCTGTCTGTTATTAGTACCTCAGGTGCGCCATGACGGAGGAGAATCGATTCGACAAAAAATTTGGCAACTTTTACGGCTGTGTCGTTCGGGAGGGCCTTAGCTTCAGCGTATCGGGTAAGGTAATCAGTGGCCACTATGATCCACTTGTTACCGGATGTTGACGTGGGGAAAGGTCCAAGCAGGTCCATACCAATCTGTTGGAATGGTCTCGACGGGGGTTCAATTGGCTTGAGAAATCCAGCTGGTTTTGTTGGAGGTCTCTTCCGGCGCTGACATTCGCGGCAACTCTTGACGTACCGCGCAACATCTGAGGAGAGGCGGGGCCAGTAGTATCGTTCTTGAATTCTGTGGAGTGTGCGTGTAAAACCGAGGTGGCCTGCAGTGGGTTCGTCATGTAACGCTTGTAAAATTTCTTCTCTGAGGCTGCTTGGGACGACAAGAAGGTAAGCTGCCTTATTCGGTGCAAAGTTCTTTTTAACTACCATCCCGTTTTGCACACAGAAGGAGGATATCCCACGCTTGAACAGTGCAGGCGGTATGGAGACCTTTCCTTCGATGTAGTTGATCAACTGTTGTAGGATCGGGTCTGAGCGCTGCTGTAATGCAAAGGTCCTGCTGCTGATAGGCCCAAGAAAGGCATCGTCGTCTTCATGGCTTGGTGGTGCGCCGACAGGGGCTCTTGAGAGGCAGTCTGCGTCGGAGTGCTTACGACCAGATGTGTAGACTACCTTCACGTCAAACTCCTGAAGCCGTAGGCTCCATCGAGCGAGGCGGCCAGAAGGGTCTTTCAAACTGGCCAACCAGCACAACGCATGATGGTCCGTTACAACCTTGAAGGGTCTGACATACAAGTATGGGCGGAATATCGAGGTGGCCCATACTATCGCAAGACACTCCTTCTCAGACGTGGAATAGTTCACTTCCGCTTTCGACAGTGAGCGGCTTGCATACGCGATGACGCGCTCGCAGCCCTTGTGCTTCTGAACGAGAACGCCTCGCGGCAATATTGCAACGGGTATGAGCTACATACACACGCATGCACGCACACAGTAGATTGTACTAGCACGCGCGCGGGAATGGTACATACAGGTTTTTGATCTAAAGAAAGAATTGTATGGCCTCCTAGATACACGCCGCGCGTTCACCATCTCGGAGGGCATAAAGAGTCTCACAATGCCTCACAGATGGCGGCACACTATCTAGCATTTGCTGTTTGCTTGAACAATGACTCTGGAAAGGCATATGTTTTCCACTAGATGGATATAGTTGTCATTTTTAGAGCTGTTCGAAAGTTCCTGTGTGTTTTTAGGGGTGATGGCTGCGCTATCCCGGCCTTTTTTGACGTAGTTTGAGGCCTCCCAAATGTGCCTACAAAGCACCGAATGGGCTCGTTTTCGTCGTTACACCTGTCGAACAAAATGCGTTAAAGGGGCCCTGAAACACTTTTTCAAGTAACCATGGAATTAGTTCACTAGAAGGGCTTATTGCCTCACAAATTCAACGCCGCAAACATTTTAAGAATCCGTACAGTGCGAGAGAAGTTGCAAAGGTTTGTCGCTTGCTGTAGTTGCATTCTCTCGTCCCGATGAAAGTGCTGGAAGCTAAGCAGGGAGGGGTGGCAGGGGCAAAGAAACCACGCCATCCACACCTCATGACCTTGAGCACTTTTTTTTCTTCTTTGAATGCGCGGCTTTTTCAGTGTGATCGTGTGCGCGCGTGTGGACAAGTAGCGGTATCTTGCGGCGATCTCTGTAACAAACTTTTTCGCTCACGGACTATTTTTCCTTTACATGCAATGGGGCCAACGGAGGAATTTCTGCGACACGAGCTCTCTAACGCTATCGTGTTAAAATCAATCCTGTGCTGCCTCGGGGCTTTCCGTTGTCTCCATCGCTGATCGTGGCATCCCGAGTGTAATTAGGTGATGTCGCCTGAGGCAGATGCTGTCAATTGGTCGAACAAGAACCTGAATGTCTGCTTTCACTCATCCTGTGCTGAGCAACACTGGTTGGTTTTGGGATTTTTTAAGCCCCTCAATTTATTATTGTTTTTTTTTTTTGTTCTTCATGCGAACCTGCAAAAAAGTAAAGCATTAACTTACATATATTACAAGGAGTACTGAACAACGGCTGCTTATTTTCCGCTCCGATGTGATTGTTGGATACTGTCACAGCAAAACCTAAGATAGCTTCTTTCATTCCATTGAGGCTACTTAAAAAGTTATCTAGTTTGACATAAATCAACTAGTTCTTTATAGCCACCTGGCTTCTTCAGTAACTTTGCACCTGCTTCTAGTGCTTGACATCACACTGCCAAACAGACTACTTAAAACACTTTTTTTTTTGCAGTCTTATTTTTTTTAACTGTACATCAGATGCACAGGCAAGGTGTAGCTGGTGGAGACATGTGCAAGAAGTAGGCAGTGATTATGTTACTGGGGGATGTTGCAACACATTACTTCATCTGTGTCTCAGCATGAAGTATAGGCATTGAACATAAACCAATCAGTGAAAAAATTGTGCCTTGGGAAAATTTCAGCATGTACACTTTAATAGGTATCATTTCCGGTTCTCAGTATTGTGTACATGTTTTGCAATTGGAGCTTGGGTCAATAACGGATATTTGCTTCATTGCTACTGCCATAGCTCCATTGTTAACCTTGTTCATTTCATAGTAACTCATGTGACCTGTACTTTCAAGCTTGCGAGTTTTCAGACTTCTGATCTCTAGGCGTATCATTTTTCATTCTGTCATTTTCTTATCCACTATGCATACAGTAGTATGCAGAACCAATTGCTTAACTACTCGTATCTTGTAAGCATCTACTTTTCCAATTCATGCGCACATTTCATGACATTAATAATGAGATAGCTGTGTCGCGTGACATTCAATTTCCTTGCGATTCAAATTTCTAGTAATAAGAAAATTATATTGGCAGTGAGATTGTGACCGTAATATTATGTTTTGTATTCAGAAGGCTGGTGTAATGTTAGTGCTTGACATGGCAACATTTTTTTTTCTTTTTTCTTTCCATGTAGTTTAGCTCAGAGTGCCAAAAAACGCAAATTGTGCATTTTTGGTGTCCATCAGTGTATATGGCTGCACCTTACAATGAAAAAGAGGTGATGCCCGACAGCAGTTGCTTAAGTAACACATTTTTGTGAGCATTCCATACGATATGCAGTACACTGGCCATGAACTTTGCTCTTATGTGAATTCTTTTCTTTCAAAATCACCGTTTCTGAATGATATGATGAAACTTGCCTCCTTTTGAGCAGATTTATATGCACAACATGAATAAACTTTTACGTTAGTTCTGTGGCTGGTGCTAATGCAATGCTTGCAGCAGAATCCTGAAGCTAGAACATCATGCCATGAAGAAACATTGCTGTTTCAGCCAACAGGCAAACTATCGATTGCAACAGCAGGGCAGTCACACAGTGTAGTGCTTGTGGTGTGATGGGCACAGTAAAGTGAAGCAAATGTTCACCTGCTACCAGGGGAACACGAATTTTTTTATAGGTAGACAGCTGCAGTTGGAGGGAGAGTGCCCGTAAAGGTGCTACCTATAGGGTGAGCAAGAAAAGAGGAGGGGGGAAGGGCAGGTTCATATTTTAAGGGAACTGCCATCCCCTTATCGCTCCAGCTGCTTACTAGTACAAACTATCCAAAGTCACATATGAACTGAGTTCTCTTGGTGACTCTGAATGGCTCACAGTTGCATTGCTTGCGTGACAGTGTGTAGTGCCTAGCAAGTGAAAGCACACATGCTCATCTTAAAGCAAACATTCCTTCCTGTTCATCATTTTGGCCTTGCCATGTCTAGAGACCTGAACAGATCACATGACCTACAACAGTCTGCCTGGGAGACTGTACATATCGAGTAGCCAGCCTGCTTTCGCTTTGCTTATAGTAGATCGTGTGCAGTAGACTATGTGACCTCCTTTTCAAACGTGCACTGCAAGGGCCAAAAAAATCTCGGTGAACAGGCAAGTCCACACATGCACCATCTTGCTTGAGACAGAATTATGGCACCAACACTAATGGCATAAACATGCTTGGTGTGTCCAAATCATTGCTGTTACAAAAAAATAGAAGCATGATATAAACCATCGTTGCTTGGTTCGTACAACTGCTACGGTGCCACCCTCACTGCACTATGTTGGAGCACCTGTCATAGCAAAGGCCATCTTGATGCTAGAACAATGTGCTTATGTGGGCAGGAGATTACTCATGCTATTGAGTAACAGTTGCAGCTATTAGGCAGCTTCCCGTCCTTTTATTTTCCTGGTCACCGCTTGTAATGGTTACAGAATTTTCAGGGTGTGCACAGGTCTTTAAAATCCTTGAAAACGCTTGGAATGAAAAATTTTGCTTTCAAGGCCTTGAAAGTCCTGGAATTTTGTTGCAGTCCTTGAAATCTCTCGAATATTGGGGACTTTCACAGGGTGTGATTGTACAACTCACAATTCACGGCAGTTGAGTGTGGTCCTGGGCAAACTTCATTACTTATCACATTCCGCGACACTGCGATTCCAAAATCGAACACGATCAATCTGCCTGTATTAGATTGGCGGGATCGAGGCATGTGCACTTGCTTTGGCTTCAGTTGGCCAGAAGCTATAATTTGATGGCCACAGTGAGGCTACAGCATCTTGAGCTCTCCGAGGAAAAGTTGCATGAATGCGCTTATTGCAGTAGACTTTTATTATTTGAAAGGCTTGCTTTTGGCTTCACTTTTAGTCATATCTCTCAGCAAACCACGAAAAAAAAACACAGCACACTCTCAATAACCTGCAAAAGACTGAAAAAGGTAAGACTGATGAACTTGATAGCATTAAGATGCAAATAGAAAATAGACTATAAGATCTGCCCTAAGCTTCTGATCTTCTAGTCTGGTAAAACTTTCAATAAGTGAACTGAACATCTGTTGTTTTGTACAGTGAAATTTACTGCAAATTGCAATCGTGTTACTTAAATATTTCAAGAATCCTTAAATTTTTCTCCTGGAAACTTGTACGAACCCTGATTTTGTATATTCTGTGTGGGTACAAGATCAGAGGAAGTTTATATTTAATTCATATAGTCAAGTTCTCATTCATGTTATAATTCACTTGTTTTGGAAGGTTCATTTACAGGTTTCATCAAACAGCAGTGAGTATAGGAGTATCAAAAAAAAAAAAGAAAAGAGCAGCTATTAGCGGCCTACATACACTTCAAGCCAGCTTGATCCTATGTTTCTGCAGCCATTGCCGTGCTCCCTTTTTTTTTTAATACCCCTAGAGACACTCAGAGGAGGTATCACGTAAGGGTCACTGGGACAAACATGCATATGACATAATTGTTATAGTAAATGGTTAACATAACAGCTACACATATTAACTGAAAATGTACTAATAAAGCAAAAACACTATACAAGTAAAAGGACCAACTAGAAGTCATGTGCATGTATACAGTGTGCTATGCAATTTCGGCCATGAAAGGCACTTTGTAACTTAATTAAACAGAGAACATACTATACATAAGTTCGCTTGATGCAGAGAACATGGCGGTCACCGAGGCTTTTTATCTTATTAGAGTGTGCCAGTGCAGGGAAAGACACGCTCTTTTGTGCTCCCCCCATCCCCGCTTTCTTCTGTTCGCCAGCCGTGCCAAGGGTGAACACAAAGGAATGCGAGGGGCACCGGCACTAATAAAATGTCGCAGTATTTTACTCGGCACGTTCGAGCGAGAGTGCACTTGGCGTCTCCACCAGCTGGTGCCCAGAGATGGTGGCCACGGTGACGTCAATGCACACAATGTATTTGCATTAGCCTATCATTTCTCAGGCTATTTAATTTTCCCCTGAGCTAACTCATATATAATAACTCACCAATTTTTAATTATTTGCTCAAGACCAAAAGTATGTACCAAGCAGAGCTGTATAGAACATTCAGAAAATGAAGAGTGAATCATTCCCTGTAAGATGCATTTCATTTAGTCCTTTTTGCTGCGTTGCAAAGAAAGCCTGTGAAATATTAAAAAAAAAAAAAGCTGCTTTATGAAGCACTCGCACACTGCTATTGTGCTGCTCAAGCATACGATCTGTGAACCAGGTTGCCTGAAGCTTATCCTTAGGCAGTCCTCAGCCAGTAGGACACATTTACATCATCATCCAACAAAAGCCGAGGGTCAGATGCCGGCCACCATAAATACGGCAGCTCCACTGGTGTGAAACCTGAAGAAGTGCATAGCACGGGCAGCATGAGCGCCCAATGATTCTTGTTTGTGGAGTTTCCACTGCTCTGTTTACCCAAAGCGTTGGATGATGCCAATGTTTAAGGTAAGGCTGAAGGTTTCTCCAGCACGAGTAGAATCTTGATACGGAGGTGACATTGACATGTGGGGTTTAACGTCCCAAAACCACTATATGATTATGAGAGACGCCGTAGTAGAGGGCTCCGGAAATTTAGACCACCTGGGGTTCTTTAACGTGCACCCAAATCTGAGCACACGGGCCTACAACATTTCCGCCTCCATCGGAAATGCAGCCGGGATTTGAACCCGCGCCCTGCGGGTCAGCAGCCGAGTACCTTAGCCACTAGACCACCGCGGCGGGGCGATACGGAGGTGTAGAAACTCTGTGTCGGATATGTGCGCTTTATCGATTTTCTACTAGTTACAGCAGTCGAGATATATGCAGCAAGTTCCGTCAAGTGCATGCATGTCAACACTAGCCCTGAAGCAATTGACTTTGCGTCTGTTGGACGAAAGGTACTTCGACCGCATACATGTTTACAGCGATGGCTCCACTAATTCCAACAGCTCTACAGGAGCAGTGGTTGTTCCATCTGAAAATGTCTTGCTTCAGTACAAGTTTTCTCACACCACGACGTCGACAGCAGCAGAGCTCGCAGCACTTCAAGGTGCAGTAAAGTACATTCTTCGCCAGCAACCTAACCAATGGGCCACCTTTGCGACTCCAGCTTAGCCTTACAGTCACTACGGTTTGTTATGCAGCACGGGTTACATGAACAATCAGTATATCAGATAAGGCACGACTACCACGAAGCGCTCACGGAAGGTCACGATATTGTATTTCAGTGGTTGCCGAGTCATTGCGGAATCGTCGGCAATGACCGTGCAGATGAAGCTGCTCGATCGCCTCATGACCAAGACCAGCGCACGCCCATACCACTCTTGAGAACGAACGCTGCAAGGCTACTACAATCACTTGCTCGCCGTATATCTCTCCTACAATGGAATACGCAGGGTTTCTCCAACACGCACCTGTATTCGATCGACCCAAACTTGCAACTTCGTTTGCCATCCGGGCTCCCACGATGCGCTGAAACTTTACTGTGTCGCATGAGGTTGGGCGTGGCATTTACAAATTCGTACTCTCGTCTCCTTGGAATGGCGAGCACTTCGGCATGCAACATCTGCGCCTGCGAGGAAACGCTTGAGCACATTCTATGTCATTGCCCAGCATACCAGACCGAACGACGTATTATGGAAGCCAAGCTCTGTCAGCTGGATTCACGGCCGCTTACAGAAGAAAAGATCCTGGGACCTTGGCCGACGGCTTCCCATACGCGCAAAGCCACGAAAGCCCTCTTGTACTTTTTAAGGACCACCAGACTTCACGACCGCTTGTGAAGGAACTGTGCGAGACCGTGCTGTGTAGTCTCGAGCTGACTAGTCATGCTTTTCTTTCTTACTCCTCTTCTTTTCTATCTCTTTCCGTTTTATTATTCTCCTTTTCCCCCACCCCAAGTGTAGGGTAGCCAACCGAACCAAGCTTGGTTAACCTCCCTGCCTTTCCTCTCTATTCATCTCTCTCCAACAAGTATTTCCCTCATCAGATATAGCAGCAATGCAGCACTAATGAAGCATAAGGGGAGGGGCATATGCTTGCTCGGTGAGGCTGTGGCCCCTTCTCTGAAACGTTTTAGTGATCTTAGTTAACTATTCTATCACTTCCCAATTATACACTTTAGTGATTTGAGTTCAACTATTGCAATCACTTCCTTTATGGTATTTCAGGCCTTGACCGAACCCATTTATTCTTATTATATTTCATTATTATTTATTATTCTCACAGTAAGATGATGTTAGTTTTAAGTGATCAATAATCCTGACGATGCCATGCGAGTCGAACAAGATAGGACCCATTGCGAAACAATTGTATGGTTGAAGCTTACGACATTGTGTATTATTAGATGAAGACAAGGACTTTATCGTTTGTATCATTTAGCACAGTAGCACTAAGATGGTCGGGAACAGGATCACTGGTGGGTGAAAATAATGACACTTTACTGGTATTCACTGGTTTCATTACACTCCAGAAATGTTTAGGGTTAGTCTTCAAGATGTTCGGAAGGGTTAATTTGAAGAATGAGGATTTAGCAGACTTTAGTGCTCGCGGATATGCCAAAAAATCTGTCTTGTATGTGGTCAAATGGGCCAATTTAAGTGTATACTTCACGATTCTAAAGCACCTTTTTTCCTGCTAGAATGTTGATGTAAATATCTGTTGTACCATGGAGCTTGGCTATTGGAGTACACCCGGCGAACAGGGATTTGGAGATGAATCAGTTCAGACGCTTTATTTCAAAACAAACACAAATTAGTTTCCATTGAATGTTCAAGATAATCTGGTAAAAAAATGTCTAAGAAGAAGCACAGCTCATTATTAATGACTAGATAGTTACCCTTGTTATAGTCTCAGAGGTTCTTGGGGGAGCGTTTTGTTGATGGTGCGTGACACTAATTGAATTTGAAATACAAAATATTATGTTCGCTCAGGCATGTGCCATACGGGTGACATGGCAGTCTCTGATGATGATAGTACTAAGTTTATAAGGGAAGAAGTTCAAGTAATTCGTGTGGGTGAAGCGACAATTTGTGATAAACCAAAATCGATGCAGGTGGTGATTAAGAGATTGGCTTCAGCTGTCAGCAGGTAGGAAATTGGGCATGCGTGCAACTAATCAAAATATTTGGGTAGTTGAAGTCCTGCATTAATATGACTTGTGCATTCGGATAACGAAACGTGACTTGATTGAAACAGTTGTGCAAGCTATCACAAAGTTACGTATCCCTTGAATGGGAGCGATAGCAGACTCCAAGAATCACTTTCTTGAAATATAAATTTAAGCAGCATCACAGAGATTCAATATATGGAACAAGTGGAACACGGTAGCAATCAAAACGATCTACAGCCAGCATATCACCACCACCCACTCTGTCAGTGCGGTCACTGTGGTAGACTACATACCTTTTATCACAATGAAACTATTCCTTGTTAGGTACCATGCTGCTGAGCCATGTTTTATTTAGTGCGATGAGATCGGCTTTTAGATTGTTAATTAGGGTACATAACTCGTCTTTCTTGTGGTAGATACTAAAAATGTCAGTATATAAAATAGAAAATTCTGATCTCAAGCGAGTCACACCATTTCCCTTCACGTGCCCCTATCAAATTCGATGCAACTTTCCTGATACTGATTTCAACAAAAGAGATATTTACATCGTTGTAACCAAACGCTTTACCTCCAACATGCAGCTTTTTATACCCAAGTTTATGTGGTGCACGTAGGCCCTAACATATTCTCTTAGCTTTTTTTTGAGTTTCGTGCATGGCAGGGCAGAAATCCTCACCGAGAGCAAAGCCACTATTTTTTAGCAAGGAGCATTTAGCGAGCACGCGTCCTTTGTACTTGTATGTAGCAAATTTAACAATGATTGACCAAGTTTTCGTTTTCATAAATCGACCGATTCTGTGAGTGCATATAATGCCATCACTGTTCAGGTTCAGATACAGCTTTTCACTGATAACGCTCAAAAGTTGAGCTTCCTAATCAGTATACACATCGCTTTCAACATCTGTTATGCCATAAAAAACTAGATTGTCTCATTAAGAACGATCTTATGGATCGTCCAGTCAGTCGATAGCGCAGTGCGCAGGCTTCCGACTCAAGGCAATTAACTTGATATGTAGCTCAATGAAATCAGCCTGCCATTGCTGAAGTGATGTAGTCTGCATTTAAAAAGCTTCTAGCCGTGCCCTTATATAAGATATGGCTTAAAAAGTGTCTTTCTGCTGGTCTTCAAGCTCCGACACCTGTTAGACAAGTCTTGAGCATTGCTAGCCTTGTTATAACCTGTATTGAGTGCTTTACTGTGAATGTGATCACGCAACGAAACATATGGACAGATGCCCCTCAAGTACTCTATGCTTAAAGCACTACAATGCTTCCCCATGGCCAGCCGCATGCAGGCGACCTTATTCACCAATTACATGCTTGAAAGCAGCACAACAGCATTGCAAAGTTGCTCAGATACGTGCTGCCTGTATTGCTATTTTCATTAAAAAAATCTTATGCTCAAAGCAGGACTAGACTTAAAGTAGATCTAAAGCCACAAAATGCATTCACAGATGACAATCACTTGCCACCTACGAACAATAAAAAAAGGGTGTGTTAAGCGCTGGAAACATAGCTGCCACATTTGAGATACACTAAAGAGGAACAATGACTTGGTTTAGATCAACAAACTGCACTCTGAGAACTCTAATACCATACATTTTACCATCATAAGTTCATTATTAGCAGAGGAAATCAATATTGAAGTTTCATTTTTAAATTTCGTGCCAAAATATTCATGAGTGGCATAAAGTATCTTAAAACGTATTTTCGGTATTTTCGTGGCATTGGCTCAATGAAATTGTCTGAAGCTTTATATGCCGAGTATATGGCACCACAGATTACAATGCACTTTATTTTGTCAATTGGAAGCTAAGCAAGACCCAGTAGACTCCTTCAAAATTTCTTACATCACGGTGTTTGATGTGAAAATCGGATGGTGGCGTTACCACCCTCTTTTTCTTTTCACGCATTTTCTTGCTTACTAAGCGTCGCTTCACAGTAAAAGTGGCGTTTTAAGGATTGTGAAAATATACTTTACTAAAACGCAAAAATCTTTTTGCTCTTTAGTGTCCCTTTCAAGTAAACGAGCATTTGGAAAGCTTGGTTCAATTCTAAGTGGTTTGTTTTTAGATTACATAAATAAATTTTGGAGCAAAAAAAATGAGCAATTTACGATTATGCAAACAACTTGGTACACTTTATACTACTGCAGGTCTTTCCACTATGTTTTTCAAAAGTGGCCTTAAGCATGGCACTCACAGACCCCCTCAGACTTCTTTTGGAACCAGTTGGATCTATGGTCTAGAAATTGCCACCCAAAGACTAGATAAAGATGGATACCTTATTCTATTATGTAATCTCTACATAACTGAATTAGATAAGCACTTTCCAATAAAATTCCAAAATTACTAACATTCGTACAACTTTTCAGTTTATGTATCACGGACAACATTTACTGTTTATCAAGCAGAAGTATCTACCCACATGAAAATCAGAATTTTTGTTAATAACACAGTACATGTTTCATTTCATTTTATTTTAAATTTTATTCAGAAATGTAGACCAAGCCATATTTTGAAAGACAGATATAGGAAGGGAGAAAAAAAAGATAACAGATGCAGTTTACTCTATGGCACATGAAAGGTGTAACATAATGGAAATGACATGCGAGAGTACAATGTGTATAACTAAGAAGTATGGTGTACATAGAATTCATGTGCACAGGGGAGTTATGTACATGCTCAAAAGAGCGGGCACCCTTTTAGAACCGCATAATTCTGTGGCTCAGCGTTATGCTTCCTCAATGCCTTTGGTAACTCTCGAGTGTGTCCTCCAAACTGCAAAAATTCACGAAGCTGCGAAGCAAATGCACTAGCTCTAGAGGAGAAAAAAGAGTGCCACTACAACCACCATAACACCTGAGAGCGCTCCAATGGCCATCCACTGGCGGCGATCTGAAAAAATGAGAAAAAATAAATTTCTGTAACCTGCTTTCTCCACATATTGTGGGAGTCAATGGCTCACACACAATGCAACTATTGAATGAAAACGTATTCTGGGGTTTAAGTGCAATGACAACAATCGAATTGCAAGCAGGACAATTTAGTGAGTGCGGGCAATCGGGGGTTCTTAACGATGCACACAATGTGGCCTTTGTTGCTGGGATTTGATCCTCTGGGCCCATGATGAGCAACATGGTGCCAATAGCTGCTAAGGCACCATGGTGGGTGACTATTACGTAGAATACACTTCTCTGCATCCGAGGTGTTGTGTAGTGGCTCTATCAGATCCATGATGACACAGCGCCAGTCCTACATTTTGGATAACCACACCAGAGCAGCGAGAGGCTATGCGGCTCAGCGAATGCCCGAATGACCCACTCTGGGCAGTCTGGCTGGTCGAAGATGCCGCCAAGGCCCAAGGGCCTTTGAAAGGGCCCTCCGCCTTCCTCGACCCCAGCGAGGACAAACATAAAGTTTTATATCTCTCTCTCTGGCCCAAGAAAATATTGTGTGGAACAGCAAGGACAGTGTAGCTGCGGATTTTCGCCAATGAATTTTTTGGGAAAAAAATGGAACGCACAGCCCATTTTTCACAGAAAAATTTCTTCTAAATTCATGCTCACCTTTTGATCTCTAGAGGTGAGCAAGGTGAACACACTTCTTACCATGGTCGCCAGCTAAAAGCCGCGCTACTACTGCTACTACAGCCATCATAGTTTTCACCAATGGTGGTGCTGCAAAACACACTGAGCAATTAGCCTACATCTGGTTTAGAGTCCTGCAATTCTACCTCTACTATGTTCTTAACAGGCGATTTGCAGTGGACAAGCAATTTTAAAATTTTAAAGCAATTTAAAATTTTTAAATTTTAAAAAGCAAAAATTAAAATGACTGCACAACTTCAAGTGGATCAACAACAAAAGAACAGATTTACTCGTCTGAGGAATTGCCAGCACAGGTCACCACTAAGCCAAAAATACATGTATTGTTGCTGTTTACTGGTTGAGCAAAATGTCAGCTAATGTTGCCATTTGAAAGAATTCTACAAAGTTTTTCAGTTGGTAGGCATTTATAATAAAAGGCAGCAGGGGCACAAACGTGGATAGAAGACAGGGCAACACAAATGCGGATTGACAACTGGAAAGGCACACAGTGGCGGGGGAAAAAAAATCCAAATACTTATCTGTGCATGCACACGCAAGAAGCAACATGTATACAGCATGCATGTGGCTCCACATGAGAATGGTTCTCTTTCACGCATTCTACCAGATTGATAGGCATCACTTTTTGCCTGTGTATGCGAAGATAAGTATTTGTGTCCGATTTCTTTTTCACGGCTGAGCGCCTTTTCAGTTGTCAGTTGACATTTGTATTGTCCTGACTTCTCTCATCTGTCCGTGCTTCATCTTTCATCGCTATTCCCATTTCTTGGCATACATTTCATCACTCCAACTGATCATCAGTTATCTGTCCTTCACACTAAGTGACTCTGCAGGGGCGCTTTTTTCACTAGATGTCAGCCAGAACTAGAGCTGTGTGCCACTGCGCTGTGCCGCCGCTGCCCGTTATTGCTCATGCCGTCCGTGCCGCTACCAAAGTTACTTGAGAGAACACGCCGCCGCCATCGCACAATAACTTGCGACGCGCCGCCGCTTGTCTTATTTTTACCCGAGCGGGGAATCTGGGTATAAAATACATCGCTTCGCCTTCTTTTATGCAGCTTTAAAATTTCTGAGAGCGGCATTTGCGATGTCTTGACTGTTCTCTTGTTTACGTGCTTGCATGCCCTGTCTAAACAAGGACCCTAAAACAGCGTCAAAAGATACACAGTCGAGCGTGATATTTTTTCCTGGCATTTCTCGTTCTTTTTGGCACCCTTCGGGATACCAGAACAATTATTCACGTGAAACGATTAGGGCAAATGCTCTAAAATGGTCCATATACGAGAAATATCAGTTGTAAATTGTTTTCTACCCTGCTTTGCCACGAAATTGCCACCCACCACCCCCGTTCTTTCTTGCTCCACAAAGAATTATCATGCGCAATGAAACTAGGAATTTCACTGCATTTTGTGAGTTTTCGATTGGGCAAGTGAAAATAAAAGTGTACCCGAGAAGTTCGAAATCCTGATAGGCTCAACTCTTACCGCTCACATTGCACACATGTTTAATGAAGACATGTGCCGGAGAGCCTGTAATGATGGCTGTAAAGAGAGTGCAGTGCAGTGTAATCAAGAACAAAAAAAAAAAAAAGGGAAAGGTTCCGAATTATTTCATTCTCCCGACAGACGAATTCTTTACAGCGAAGACAACGTTGCTCTCCTTAACAAAGGCCAGCCCGCTTTGATGGTTTTGTACATTTTTCTATTGTGAGAAGAATTATAAGGACACTATCTTCAGGCTTCCATCATCCCAGTCAGGCATGTATAAAGTCCTAATAAATTATTTTTGTACGCACACTGTATGCGGTTACCGCGGTGCTATAGTGAGGAACCCTGCTGAAGCATAGATGAAACAATTTGCCATCTTCATTGCACGAAAGGCACAAGTGATAACAACGCTCCTCGTTTGATGCCTACCGTCGATTGCTCCTTTACTAGAAAGGAAGCCCTGTTTCTGTTTTGCTGGATGAAGGAATTTAAAAGAATACGCGGGCTGCGTGGCTCGATCTGCAACTGCGAAGTTTGAATGAAAGGGCATGATCGCGAGTGCTAGCATGCGCTAGCGTGTTCGCTATTTCAGTAGGCATCAGTGAACGGCTCGTTTATCCTTGCTGTGATATGACTGTACAAACACTGCATTTTTTCCCGGTAGCAGCCGTATTCCTATAGACTAGTGTTTTAGAGTCTCACGAGATCAAATGAAAAAAAAAATTAGCTGCAGCCTAAGTTCGTTATGGGACTGTGAGCTTCTATCGCACGGGGTAAAATGTTAAGTCGTCGTAGACTTTTCCTACCATAATACTGTATTGAAGTTGCCTCAAACTAAGCATGTTCTACTGAAAGACCTGAGATCCAAACTGTTTTGAACTTTTTTAAGTTGATGACACTTTCGTACCGGACACTTTAGTCGCATCTTTTAAGGAATCTCAATTTTGTAGCGAATTTTCATTGTAGATGCGCTCGTTCTTCAGTTTTGTGATAATTCCATCAAACTATGTGCCACAGAAATATATTAAATAGAACCAAATACACCAATCTTATCATAAAAATATAATTCATCTCGCACGTTGCTTGAAGCACCTACATAAGAATCGTCATTACAAGTGTAATGACAATGCCTCTTGAATTAGTGCATTAGAAATTACACAGAAGGTAAAACCAAGAGGCTAAAAACTACTACCTTAGCAATGCCTTCGCTACACTAATGAAAAAAAAAATCCATCCAGGTTCTAGAGGCCAATTAGTCTTGCATCGTCTATGCCTTCATCGTTTATTCTTGATGTATAATTCTCCTAAAATTGCAAAGCTATAGCAAATGCCTTTAATAATTACTTAGAATTTGTTTTTGTTTACTGATAATGGCATCACTCCTTCACTTTCCGCAAGCAGCAAACTACTTGCTCTTCCTAATCTTGAATTGAGCTCCTCTGAAGTGCATAACCAAATAGTAATTCTGAAGTTACGAAACAATCTGGCCCAGATGGTATGCCAAATATATTTCTAAAGTGGTACTCAGTATGGTGTGCTAATTATTTTACGATAATATTTAAAAGAAGTTAGTCTCTGCAATAGTTCCCTAAGTGTGGAAATTAGCAACCGTCGTGCCCCTAAGTCCGGAAACAAGCAAATACCAAATTATGTCAATCTGTTTGCTTTATGTACCAGCTCTACACTTTTGAAGAATATAACAAAAAAATACTACGTAGAATACCTGAACGCATACAACGTTACGTAGAATACCTGAACGCATACAACGTATTTTTTTTAATCACATTACGCCATTTGTGCTGGCTACACAGTTGTTTGAATTCGCTCATGACATTGTTGCTTTCCTTAACGATGGAAGACAAACTTATGCCATATTTATTGACTCCCATAAGGATTTTGACATGGTTTGCCATGCCAAACTTGTAGCTTCTTCACTAATCTTAGCTACAACAAGTTGGCTGATTGGATAGCAGATTACTTGCTATCGCGCTCAATATTTGCTACATTTAACCACGCCAAGTCATGTGACGCACAGATCACATCAGGGGTGCCTCAAGGCTAAGTGCTTGAGCCGCTTTTGTTTATTTATATAAGTGACATAGCCAAGATTATCAGTAACACCCAAATTAAACTTGAAATGTATGCAGAGAACTGCATTATCTGTAAAATTATCTCCTCTACTCAAGATCAAGGTTCGCTGATTACTGCTTTTTTTTTTTTTGGCGTTTCATAACGGGAGTGAAACATGGAAATTATCTAGCTGCAAAAATAGTGTAGACACGACTTTTTCAAATAAGAAATGACCTCTTCATTTTAAATCTACTAACTATGGTGTAAGCCTAGTACATGTCACGGAGTTGGAATACATCGGTGTAACTCCCTCAACAAACTTAAAATGGCAAAGTATTTTGGAACAATACAAGACCTTCGAGAACTTTGGTATCTCCGACACGCGTTAAGCAACTGGACAAAAGGATGTGGACTGACAGAGCATAAGACTTTGGTCAGACTTGAATAAGGGTAGGTTGTTTGGTGACCTCATCACAGACATGCCATAGCTATGTACTAATCCGTTAAAAAAAGTAAAAAGTTTTATATTTTGTCACTATGACACGCGTTTCTTGTATACACTTCGAATGCGTGTGTTTCATCGCTACAGCCCCTATCGAACAGCAGCGCACTCCCAATCGTGTTATCCTCCCGCATAAATAAGATAGTTCGCATCGGTTCTATGTTCTAGCGCCCATTTTCTTCGTTGCATCCTCTGCGCACGGTACTCGGTGGTTTGATCCTATAAATATTGTGCCAGATAGATCAATTAGAAACTATTTTCGTTTTCTGTTGTTTGCTTTTTGCAAAACGTTCATTTTTGGAATGAGCTTGATGTTCTGCGCAGACTCGGTTCTGAGCAATTAGAAACAAAAAATGATGAGGACATGTATTTTAGTAAAGTATATTTTTGAAGGTGCTGGACATTTATATTTATATCGGCTATGCCTCAAAACCTGAAAAAGCCGTACTTATAAATGAATAACAATAAGACATGCTGCTGTCACTTCAACTGCTTTGCACTTTCGGGGAAACAGTTTTTTTTTTTTTTTTTTCAATAATCAAGGAACAAGTTCTTCAATCACTCTTGAATCCACCAACTCTTGAATTGTGATCTTAGCCCCCCGGCGCCGCTGAAATTGGAAACACCGGCGCGCCGGCGGTGGCAATTTTGGTACCAGCGCACAGGTCTAGCTAGAACGTCAGCTACCCCTGTTTGTTCTCAATGCACTCTGCTTTTTTCCTGTCCCTAAACGTTATAACTATTATTTTCAAGGGTGCAACAGCCAAAATAGAATTCGGAGCAATTTTTGGAGCAGCAGAATCTTACTTTTAGAGCACTAAAAGGCAAATTTGGAGGAGGTTATGCAAAATAAAACATTTTTATCACCAAAGAACAAATTTAGAGCAAAGAAGGCTTACATTTAGAAAACAAAGTATTTTCAAGCCATTTAGCATCACCTAAATCATGCAGAATAAACATGAGCACTGCTGTTTTCAATAAAACCAACGTTTCAATCTACCCCACTGAGCAAACAATGATAAAGTCCCCATTAGCAATTGCTGCGTCTGTCGAATCCTTCGACAGAATCCGTGAATTAAAATGGAGATCTGCCAAGCTAGCAACCTTGAAATTCAAGAGATTCGTGAAACTGAGGAGTAGGGGTGGAGAAAAAAAAAAAAATCTTGCGCATTTTTTTAGGGTGGCAGCAGTGTCATTCCCTGTTCTAAATGATTGACAGTAACTTTTTCAGATGTCAGCGATCATACTAGTGCTCACAATTATGAGGTAGTATACACGCATGAGTAATTGAATAAAATTTGCTATCCCGTAAGCAATGCTAAGAGCCCTTTTCGAATCATAATACGCTTTTCCGCAGGGTACCAGTGTATTGCGGCGAAAGTGACTTAAGCAGCGTTCTGCAAGGGTTAGAATAAGGCCAATAAATTTTCAAACACCACTACGCTCCCCCTCCCCCTTGCTTTTTTTTTTTTTTTTTTTTACAGTGAAGGTTAGGTTTAGGGCACAATACCTCAGTTCCCTCGCAAGAAGCGTTCTACCAGATAAAGTAACAGCGGCGCATGCCCATTAATTCGGTGACAGTATCGGATATCGCCGGGACGAAGCAGCTAACGTAACTTCCAAGACAGAAAAATGTTTTATATGCTGTTGCTATGGCGACCAACATGGTCGCCGGCAACGGCGTTTGCAGCACGCCTACTCTGTTTATGTGCCGAAAATGCGGTATGCGCTCTCGGCTCTAGTTGCAAACATGCCATAGCTGCTTTTGCTGACTAGGAAATTGATATTTCCTGCAAAGTATTCGTGGCTACGGCAACGCATTTTTGTCTCGAAGTTGTGTCGTCCCGCCAATAGTTGTCTGCTGCGGGCAGCAAATTAATGGGCGCACAGATTTGTTACCTAATCTGGTCGATCGTGTCTCGCGAGTGCCTTGACCTAATGGGATTAAGGTTAGCATGATTAGGTTACTGTAGTTAGGTCACCGTGGTTTCATATTAGAGTCTGCATGCTTGGATTGATTGATGCCGTAAACTACAGGTGGGCAAAGTACATGGCCTCTATTTCTCGCTTAAATTAGCGGAAGTGAGAAAATTTTGAGGCTGGTGGGCATTTTGGCACAGCGTGGTGAAATTTCAGCAAATTCACGGAGATGTTTCAGCACACAGTGATCACACAGGGTACCTCACAGAAACAATGTTTTGACCAGAGGTTCTCAAATGGGAGTCCGCGGATCCCTGGTGGTCCGTGAAGGCATTTCTATGATCCGTGAAACCCTCGCCCATTCTTTTTTACATTTTTACAAATGTTTTTACATATGCAACTCTGTTCAAGTGCGACTGTGCCACATATTCATAAACTGTCCAAAATGAAGTGATGTGGCACGTTTATTGTGTGTTTTTGGTAGCAATAAAATGCACCTGTTTCACGCTCCAGTTGTGTTAATTTACCTACATACGCACCCCCCCACTTCACCCTCCCCTGCAAGGGGTCCCTATCACTTCCACCAGTCCACAAGGGGTCCCTCACACATCTATGGCTGAGAACCACTGCTTTAGACCAATGTCTGCAAAGCTCACGAACATTTTTATTATTAAAATTTTGATGATTAGTGGGGTTTTGTGGTGAAAGGGTGATAAGTGGCCAAAGAGCGCCATGTCTTTTATGTAGTGTTTGCGATGACCAATGTTTGCAGTGACACAGTGTAGTATGGCTGCATAAAAGCCTAAAATCACTTGCTATAAGCAAGAGTAAATGCAGTGTATAGACAATAAAATTATGGCAGTGATAGGTATGATTTATGGGCGTGTAATGAATTACAAGTGATCATGATATCTACTGATGAGAGATGGGACAATAGCACTGATGCGGGCCTCCTCAAGGCCTTTGAAGACAAAGGCAGGGAGGCCGGTGCTTATATAATGTAGCTACTGCAGCAACCTCCTCTTTTCAGAGGTCTTGCTACGGGTTTCCCGAATATAAGTTGTGAAAGCTGTGAACCTCTTTCAAAACCGCAAACAATCACTGATGCAAAATAAAACATTTTTATCACCAAAGAACAAATTTAGAGCAAAGAAGGCTTACATTTAGAAAAGAAAGTATTTTCAAGGGGAGGTGCTACTCGAAGACACTTTTTTTTTAATATTCACCCTAGAACAATGAAACTTGAGCTGTTTATGTAACTTTTTATGCTGATTTCAAATACATAATTAGTTTTCTTGCAAGTTGCATACTTTTAGCTCTGCAACACGACAAAGTGAAAACCTTAACCCTTTTGCCCCCCTCTTTTCATCCCTGAGCTTCCATAACTTTCTACCAATCTTAGTTAATAATGTTTGAAATAATGTGTAGAATGCAAATAACTAATTAGAAATGCACATACAAAATATGTAATAGGCATGAAAAATAATAGACAAAAAAGTCCATATTTCACCTACCCTAGTAAAGATTTACATGCAATTTTTTTAGTATACAATAAAATATTGAAATTTAAACTAGATAATTGCATTTGTCATACTTAGGAAAAAATTTGGGCAAAATTTTATGCAGATTTGAGTACTAGAAGTGCCCGAAAAAGGAGGGGCACATTGAAAAAAATGGCAAAAATTGTGTTTTGAGAAAAACGAGTTTTAAAGTTTAAATTGAGTTTTTATTTATGAAAGATATCGAATCTGATGAAATTTGACAACCCAAAAGAACAATCCTTCTTGTAGTGGCCACTTCCACTAAAATACGCCAGCACCATAAGTTTGTCTTTCTTGGCTTTTTTGAGCCGAATCCTCACAGACATTTCGCTCACGGACAGGGCCATGAAACGCTTGCTGAACTTCTGCCTCATCTGCCAGAGCCATGTGCCAACTGCAAGCTAGGAAGAAGTTCGACAGGACTGCGAAATCCAAACTAAGTCCATGTCATGCCATTTTGCGGCCATGTTTGTGCCGAATACCGTTGTACATAATGGCAATGTCGTCCCTGCTAAGTTCCCTCACTGCGAGCTCTTTCGACCTCACAAGATTGGCGCTGACGTCATACATTACCGCATTACGAACTTTCTGGCTGACGGGTGCGAATGACTTTTTATGCATTGGCTTTTGCAAGCCAACAACTGCCGCAAATCGGACCAGCTGCTTGTAGCCTATTCCTATAGAGCGCGCCGCACAACGGCTTTCACTTCCGAGCAATGACTTTTTTCATTCATAACAGAGATAATTACACAAAAAAAGCATTGTTCAGCTGCGCTGCTCGACAAGACATGGACCCCGCAAATAGGCGTCACAGCACATACAGGCGCACAGCGGCCAATGGTGGTCCCCCAATCCGTACCACATCATAAGCCAGTCGCGGCGTTCGAAAAATGCGCAGAAGCGTGCTTCTTTTTATTATTTTTTTGGCTGCATCACAGCTGCAAGTGATGTTGCCATTGCCTGCAAAGAAGCACATTTACACGAGTGCGCTAGTGCGTCGTTCTCACCCACAAAGCTCGTCTCGCTGCTAGCGGAGTTGGAACTAAAGACGACTCCGGTCACACGCCGCGCTTGTAGACCTGCGTAGACCGCTTGTAGTAATCTGATTGAGCATCCGCTTGCAGTTCTAACTAAAGCGTAAATATATCCTAAGTGATCGTCGAGCCGCGAACACGTCACAAAGTAGCGATTTTCGACAGCTGTGCCCTCGCAATGCACAATCAGCAGACGACGATCTCCCGGAGCAAGCATCAGGCACATGGCGAGACGAGCTGGGGCAACAAGGCAGCCACAACCATCAGGAGCCTCGAAACGACCTTCAAACATTTGCTTTTTGCGTGTTTGTTCTTAAAGGGAGAAGCCAGTTGAGACGGGAAATTTGAACAAGGAAAAATACTCTTTTTCGATGAGCCTAGGAAACCAGCTACCGGCCGCGCCATCGCGAAGCTATAATTTTTTTTAGAATTGCTGTTTTTTTCGCAATTTACAAAAATATTTCGAGGGTGAAACTAATTTTCCAAAGCACTTCTGCACAACTTTCAGGGTAGATATTTTGGAATCACATAAAAAAAGGATTCCAGAAACTGAAAACTTCATTTTCGAAAAAAATCGATTTTTTTTTACTATTTCTCGAAACGAAAGTCGCGACCCCCCTTAATATTTGTGCTAAGTCTCAGTTGACCTTTGACAATGAGTTACAAATAAGTTTTGAACTGGTTCGCTAGTTCACTGCCCTTCTAGCTTGCAGCCGTTTTGCGCTGCTGTCTTCTATCCACCTACCAAACACGATTAGCTCGGAGTCTCGGATACGAGCTCGCTGCAAGCCATTCCATCCAAGGTACATTTTCAAGGGGTCACGCTAATTTACACCAGTCTGGGGACAATTGTCTGCGCCTTTCCATAAATCAGCATCTAACCGTATTCCCCCTCCTCCCCAGACACTCATTTTCCTCCAACGTGGCAACATTAGAAGGTCACAGGCCACCCCTAACTGCACGTTGTCGCCGGCGATAGGCTGCGCCCGTTTGTTCGATAGTATTTTGTAATTAGGCGCAGTTCTGGCACAGAATGAAGGAAATGTAGCAGGATGTTGCAGGTTTCCCGTCTTGACACAATTGGCGCAGCGATCGCACCACTGCTACAATAGGTTGGTTTTCCTGATCCAGGGGACGAGCCCCGGAAGAGAAAAGGAACTTTTCAATTAGACGACCTTGCGCATCACAGCAAGAATCACTCCATACACTATGTTACATTAAAGTCTCCCAGGACCAAATAACCTCCTGAAAGTACATATATTAAGGCATGAAATTCATATTTTTGGAGCTGATACAGCGGGAGTATATAAAGGGAGCTAATGGTGACAAGCTCATTGAAAAGAACGACGCGAGCAGCCACTGCCTCAAGGCACCTTTGAAGTGGTGTGAACATGCAATTCCTTTGTCAACATTAACAGCTACGCCACCAGATAATGTTGTTGCGTCATCTGGTGGCATTATACCGGTCCTTTCGTAATACAGTTAAACCTAGATATAACGAAATCAATAAAATCCCGGGAAAATTCATTACAAAGAGGATTCCGTTACATGCAGCTTCGGCCCGAATATTTGGAAAATAAATGCTCAAATTAAACAAAAAAGATACTGAAGGCAGAGCTAACCTCAAACACTTTTTTAGCGGTAAAAAACTGTGTTACTATTGTGATAGCAATTATACGGACACTCTCGGAGGGTTTCTGCCGCCGCCATGTTCCGTAACAAGACTAAATTGATAGCATGCCTTCGCGCATCGCAATTTTTACGAGCGGGTAAAAGCGCGCCAGTGCTGCTGAAGCAGAGATCGAATGAGTCAGCCCATTTCTATTGCCTGGAAGGCGCATAAGATAACATGCTCCGCATGTTGGAACTGCCGTCGAATGCTCATACAGAAACAAAACCACCCATCTTGAACGAGCATGAGTAGCAACAATGAACTATGATTTTATGGGCGGTCGCGATCGCTGGTGCGCATGCTATTTCGGCAAGTATCAGTGCCCTTTCAACGCGAAGGCACTATGTGAAGAGAGCACTTCTTCCTGAAGCGGTCCTATTTGCTCACACGAGTGTTTTGTAGAATTCCGCAATATCGGACCCAAAAGAGTTGGCTGCCAGCCTTTTTTCGTATAACATTACAATTTTTCGCTATTGCGTTCAGTGCATTGCATTCAATGCGCCGTCGTGTTGTTGTTAGAACTAATCGGCTAATCACGATGGAAAGCCATGAGCCTGTGAACTCGCTGCGCAAGATGGAAGCGCGTGACGAGACCGCCGAAGATCCGTTGTCACCGTGGTCTTCGAGAGTTTCCATGAGCGCCTAATCTGACATCGCCTCGATGATGGCAACAGGGTTGTCCTCAGTTAAAAAAAAGCAAAGCTGAATGTCGTCGGGGGCCACACCATGCACCTGCGCAGTGAAACCATGCACCCGCGCAGAACATCGAAAACAAAGAACGAACGACACAGACAAGGACACAGATGCCGCTGAAAACTATCCGGTAAAGTGCCCTTCATGTGCAGCCTGGCCCCACATATGTGATGCTAACTAAAAGCGTAGCACTGCCAATGCACAAGTAGTTTTCTTTTTTTAGTTTTTGGTTTAGAGGGAGAAAAGGCACATCTGCTTACATGCGCCCGCGGCGGCAAGAATAGCGGCAATGCTGGCTCGCGCTCACTCGTACGCAATCACGAGCACTCGCTTTTGCCTGCTGCGCCGTGCGCACCGCTGCTGCTTCACACTTTGTCGGCGGCGAGGCACCCGCCGAAGATGCATGCTCATATCGAAATCCGGGGCAAAATTCCTAGATCGTTCGTGGAGAAAATTTGTTATATCAAGGTTGTCTCCCTCTGTTACTTTGTTATGTAGAGGTCACAAATACGATGCTTCTAGGGAGCAACGGCAGGGAGTAGAAAAACTTTGTTATATTGAAGAATTCGTTATATGGAGGTTCATTATAAGCAGGTTTAACAATGACATTAATATCATGGCATGAAAGTTTCTTGTAACACAGTAGTTTTGGCAAATGTTAGTGTAAAAGTTCTTGGACATCCTATGGAAATGTCCAGCATTAATCAGGAATACTTAGCTGACATATTGTATTTTTTCTTGCATAATGAACCCACTTTTTTTTTTTTTCAAGAAAGTTGACGCCACTTTGGGAAGAGGGTTCATTACCCAGGAGAAAAAGGTCACGGGAGTTATAACAGCAAAAGTTTTGCATGATGGCTTTGTTCTAGACCGCGAAATGCGCAACTAACTGTTTTTGTAGCCCGAAGCTCTTGTTTTCTCCGTAAATGAACGCACACAAATATACGCTGAAGTGTCGTCTAGCCGCTCTGTTCCCAAGCTCGAGTGCGGCATACTGGCCGAACACGCCCTGCACAGCAGGTGTCCCCAACTAAGTTAACTACGACAAAGCCGATGACAACAAAAACGCAGCTTCGCATGGCGGCGCAGAAACGTTGACAGCGACATGCCATCGGCGCAGTGGGCGCTTTGCATGACCTCCGAGATAAGTTGCGTGTTTCTACGCTGCGCACTCGCTCTCTCAGAGGCCAGGCGCTTGTTATTTACTTTGTTTTTGTGCTGCTGTGCTTGTGTGGTGCTATAAGCAAAAAAGTTTCTCCTGCATTCGACAGATGGCGCTCTGCCGCAAAAAGCGAGACTTAAATTTTGACTGACGTCGTGCCCATTTGCGCTGCTTGCAACTGTTTAGCACAGTTGTGAAACTATGTTTTGACTTTTATTGTGCCGTTATTTTGTGATATAATGGCTTGATTTAACGTTTCGATCATCAACAGCCCTGGCTATCACGCTGAAATATAATGAACACACATTACATTTTTTTTATTTTTTTTTAAGGACCAAAACGGGGCCTGGGTTCATTATGCGAGTGGGTTCAATACGCGAGTAAATACAATATTCACTGGAGCTTTGTCCACAGATTAGCCATGTCTTCTTAATATGTTTAGAATGTGTTTCAGCCTATCTACGTAAGCTCTCCTGTGACACACACACACACACACACACACACACACACACACACACACACGCACGCACGTACGCACGCACGCACGCACGCACACACACACACACACACACACACACACAAAAAGTTCTCACTTTTCTGTCCCCCCTTGGTACCTTTTGGCCATGTCCCTCGACAAATAGAAAAATTCTCACCGTTGGACATATGGAGAACTTTGGCCATCTTTTTCAGAGCCCCGTCAATCTTGGACTCAGCATTGTCCATATCATGCCCAAGGTCATCCAGCATTACAGACTGCTCATCTAGTTCGTTGCCAATATGTTTGCTCATGGACTTGAGCGTACCTACAGATGTTTGGATGCCTTCCAATTCCTCATCCTGGGCAATCATCAGCTCCTGCAGTTAACAAAGAAATAGCAGTTTGAGATGAAAGCCACCGAAGCAGAACAGATAATCACCTACAAAAAAAAAAGGAGTTGAATGCAATTTTAGAAATCAAAATGATGCATAATTGATGCGGTTTAATGTCCCGAAACCACAGCGATTATGAGAGAGTCCACAGTGGATGGCTACGAAAATATTGACAACCTAGGGTTCTTTAACGTGCACCTAAATCTAAGCACATGGGGCTCGAGTGTTTTCACTTGCACTGAAAATGCGGCCGCTGCGGTTGGGATTCGATTTTTTCACCTGAAAAATTAAAATGAGATCATTACAACTGTCAAATCGCATCCACGATGATTGCACTGGCATTGTAAATGTTTCATATATATACTAAATATCACTGAGGATCAGAGTTGCCAGGTGCTACTGAGCAAACACGCACATAATCATCACAAAAAAACCCCCAGAAAGTGGAGCATCTGTAGGAAAGAAGCCCAAAAGAATCAGCTATTTATTAACTTTTCAATCTTTTAAAATATTTTCATTCATAATTAAAAATGGTAAAACATGAAGCTGACTTGAAAAATATCACTTTGATTGCCTTATACAGCAAAAATAGACGCAACTGTGAACTTTCTTGTTTTTAACATTGTATTCAAGGTAGTCTCCATTCGCTTGAAAGCACTCTTGCCAGCGAATGATTAACATTTCTTCCTTACCCCAGCGTAAGTTTCACTTCAAAACATTCAACTACACAAAGTCATGGTCCAACGTGCTATTAGTAAAGAAGAAACGCACTTTTGATGAAAGTGATAATCACTAAAATATCTATACTCACTACAAAAATGCTAATAAGCCCAAGAAGCATGACAAACAACTGGAAAACTCCACAAGTGACTGAACATAAAGAGAAGCCCAAATCCACTCATAATGAGCGACATTGGCAACTCTACTGAATATACACTTACAATACCAGATCTACACATATGGAAACGGAGAATTATTTTTACATAAACTATTAACGTGGAGGAATCCAAGAGTTAGCATTAAACCTGTATTTCTAGCAGCCTAGTTTATCGACATCCACATGTTAAACCAAGCATTCATGCAAGATCACATAATATTCCTCAATTATTAAAATATATCAGTGACATGAACCACCGTACAAAACTGGCCAGATATGGTGATGCCCATTTTTATTGTAGAGGAGATATGAATAAAATAAAAAGTTGGGCGAGTTAGCGAGGGTCCATGATAACTGATGGGGGAGCAAAATACCCAGCACACATGAAAAATGTGGACACCGGACAATGCACTACTAGCAACTGATTTCTCTAATTGAGAAAAAACAAACATTCATAATGAAGTTATACCAGATAAAACCAACAGAGTCAACATAAAAAAATATAAACACACACGCGCTCATCACGATAACCTTGCAAGTCATGCAAGAAAGCTTCTCTCTCTGAGGTAGAGTAATAGATGATTGACTAATGCAACACGGTCCCTCTCGCCCAATAAGGAAAGCCTCTCAAGGGGAGATGAGAGACGAAAAAATACATATTTCTTGTTTCTCTTTGCTTCCACAAGTTTAGTTTCTCTGCTTTCACGACGAAAAAAAATTGATTGTAGTGAAACTCAAACTAGGTTAAAATCACTTTTAAAAAGAGCAAGGTGGCTGCTAAAAAAACTTGTCTAGAGTCCCCTGTTGCGTTGCGCACCGCTCGCCGTTTATCAGACAGCATTAAAGTCTGGCTCATCTGCTCAGGACAATAATCTATTATTGCCATGTGCCTTGATGTGTGTTCCCGCCCCCTTCGTTCACGGCGTGCCTTTATATTCGACTACGCACCACGCCGTGGGCCATTATTTTGGACACCTTCTTACAGCGAGTATGCCGCATTAAAGCTTAAGACCTTCCTTCTCATGGCGTCTTCCTCTCCCGGCATGGAGCCCGTCTCAGCTAAACGTAACAGCTGGTGGCAGCGGTGGGATGGCAGACCCCCGAGAGCTCTGCGGCAGCAGTCGGTGAGGCTTTGGCTTCGGACTATAGTACGCCGAGTGTTATAGTTTTCAGTCAGGGAAATAAGAAAGGCAGCTAGAGAGTACTTTTGCCACAGTTACAGTAGTGAACATGGATTTGAATAGCTTGCTAAAAGTAGATCTGTTGGCCATAGCTGATGAGCTCAGTTTCGAATTTATCAAAGCTATTCGGAAACCTGAAATTGTGGGCAAAATTGAAGCCCGTGGGGTAGGTGCCGATGAAATCGCTGAGGCAGTTAATGAAGTGCACAGGAAACGCAAAGTGAGAGAAAAAGGGGAGGAACTAAAACAATGCCAATTAGAGCAGCTAAAGAGGAATTTGGCTATTGTGGCAGAGCCGAGACCGGTCAGTTATGACATGAGAGGTTTTCTTCGGCCCTTTGTTACTGGTAGGGAATTGGGGCTCTTTTTGACAAGCTTTGAGCCCACTTGCACAAGAATGGGCTTTGAGCTGACTTCCTGGCCTCAAAGACTTCTCAGTTTGTTGCCGGCAGAAGCAGCAGAAATTCTAGTGAGGTTAAATGCCGAAGAAGCGCAATGTTAGGAGGACGTAAAAAGGGCTTTGTTAGAGAAGTAAAAGTTGTCACCTGGAGCTTCCCGGCTGAAATTTCAGAAATCAGGACGCCGAACGAAAGCTACTCTGAGTTCAAGTACAGGATAGCAAGCTTCCTCGAAAATTGGCTAAAAGGTGCTGACACGTTCGATGACAAGGGCAAAATGTTTGATGAGTTTGCCTAGAACAGTTTTGTTTGACGCTTTCTTAAAAATTGAGAGAGTGCATTCTCAATAAGCCAGATGTAAAAACGGCCCACAAGGCAGCAGAGTATGCAGATGACTACTGCGCCAAACATCATTCTTTTGACGCAGAAAGAAACACGCGAGGCCCACGAGGCCCTAACTCGGAACAAAAGGAATCTAGAAAGTTAGAGAAAAATACCAATACCACAAAGCAGGAATCTTTAGATTCACACGTGAACAAATCTTTCGAGACGCGGAAGCCTATCGTATGCTTCAAGCGCCAGAAACCAGGACACGTAGCCGCGGGGTGTCGCGTTCCAAAAATATCGTCCTTAGAGTTTGTTAGCGAGCAGGGCGAAGATTTGCTGCAGCCTTACCTACATCACATGGAAGTTAATGGCTGAAAATGTAAAGTGTTCCGTGACACAGGTGCTACGTATGACGTTGTGCCCTCTTCTCTAGTAAATTCTGGTGATTTTATAGGTGAATATGTGTGCTTAAGACATGCATTGAAAGAAGGCACTCTGAGCTTACCAGTGGCAAAAGTAACATTGAAAGGGGGGTTTGGTGAAATTAAAACAGTACCAGCAGTCTCTGATAGCGTACTGACACAGTGCCCACATTTGCTATCAAACAGAATGGCAAAAGAGTTGCTAAATGCAGGTGTCACACTCGATATGAACCCGGTAATGGTTGTCACGAGGTCGATGGCGAAAACGGCTCCTCACCAAGAGCCTCCGTCACACAATGTTTATGCACAGGATCAAAATCGCAGTCAATCAGATAATAGCAGTGATCCAAGCTCGGACGCGCATGAATCTGCCCACCAGGAAGGCAAACAAGCATCGTTTTTCATTCCTCCCATGAGCCGTGATTTTCAGGTGTTATATTGCGTTGACAAATCGACGTTGATCGAGGAACAAAAAACCGATTTAACCTTGGAAAAATCCTGCCAAAGTGTTTACAAGCAGGGCGCACGCAATGGTTGATTTAGTGAAAGAAAGGGCATTTTATACCGCGAGTTTCGGGGCAAGAAAGGCACGAGCGCTGACCAAATCATGGTCCCGCTGAAGTTCCGCGAAAACATTCTAGAACTTTCTCACCAGGCAGGCTGGTCAGGTCATCTCGGAATTACCAAGACAGAGGCGCGACTGCTGAGTGAATATTACTGGCCGGGCTGTTTTAAAGACGTGGAACAGTTCGTTCGTAGTTGTGATGTTTGTCAGCGAACTGACAGGCCACACGAGAAACAAAAGGCTGGCAGGCCACACGAGAAACAAAAGGCATCTATGACGGCCATTCCTATAATCACTGAGCTGTTTCATCGTGTCGTGGTTGACATCGTGGGGCTCTTACCGGTGACAAAGTCGGGATATAAATATCTTTTGACCACATGTGCTCTGCAACTAAATTTCCTGAGGCATTGCCGCTGCGTTGTCTTACATCGGCAGAAATAGTAGATGTCCTTTTTTTATATTTTCCCACGTGGATTTTCCGAGCAAAATACAGTCCGATCTAAGCAGTGTCTTCACAAGTGAGTTAACAACCACCTTTCTTAATAGGTGCGGCATCAAGATACACCACAGCTCTATTCAGCATCCGCAAAGCAACAGTGTAGAGAGAGTTTAATTTGTAATAAAGCAGGTATTGCAAGCTTTGTGTTACGAGCAAAAAAAACAAATGGGACACTGCATTACCAGCTATGCTTTTTGCATTACGTTCGGTAGCACACAAATTGACAGGTTTTAGCCCAGCGGAGCTTGTGTACGGAAGGGTGCTGTGCACCCCGCTTAGGCTAGTTCTTGAGAACTGGAAAAATAAGGGTAGCGATCCGACTGTCATAGAGTGCATTTGCAACCTAAGGCAGCGCTTGTACGACACACAGGGCCTGGTAGAAGCTAATATGATTGAAGTGAAGACAAAAGCAAAAAGCGTTACGATAAAAACAGCAAAGTGCGCCAGTTTCACGTGGGACAAAAGGTGCTCATATTGCATACTTCTAAAGCTAACAAGCTGGAGGTACACTAGCAAGGCCTCGGGACGATACACCAGAAACTCTCCGACACAACTTACGTAGTTAAACTGCCAGGTCATAGAAAAGAAGTACGTATCTATCACAACAACCTCATGAAGCCCTATGTAGAGATAGCACAACTTGTTAATTTAGTGTTGAATCAACCCGAAGTAGTAGCAGCTGAGCTTCCCGATATTCCCCGTGACATGACTTCTTTTCTTTAGATGAAATCCTTAATTTGACAGCAGACAGGGCTGCTCTGAGTGATAGTCAGCTGACTGATTTAAGAGATTTGATAGCAGAGCACAGACAAGGATTTTCAAAGGTTCCCGGTCGGACCACTTTGACGAGTCATGATATAGAGCTTATAGCTGAAGCTCACCAACCAACGTTGCACAGCAGCAGGCGATGTAAAGCTTACAGATGTTCACCACGCCACGAAAGATTGATAAGAGAAGCAGTCGATCAGACGCTGGCGCTTAAAGTGTCCGAACGCGGTGAAGGAACCTTCATGTCTCCAATGATAATTGTAGAAACTAACGGTAAAGAACCGCGGCCGTGTATCAATTACTGTAAACTTAGCTCCTTGACTCTTACCAAAGTGTATCCTTTATGGCACAAGAAACACTGCCTTGAAAAGATGAGCAAAGCTAAGCTCATCTCTACGCTCTATTTAAAGCGGGGGTACGGGCAAGTGCCGCAAAGAGAACCAGCGAGCGAATCGGCTGCTTTCGTGACTCCTTCCGGCGCTTCCAGTCTCTGGTTCTCTCATTCAGCCTTAAAAATGCCCCCTTGCCCTTTTCAAGACTTATGAATCAGGTACTAGTCGGAGCAGAGGCGTTTGCACTACCGTATCTTGACGACATCGCAGTATTCTTGACTACTTGAGCATGTGAATCATCTGCGGGAGGTTCTAAATAGGCTTGGCGAGACTGGCCCAACTTTGAAAGCCCAGAAGTGCAAATTAGGCCGCTCGGAAGTAGACTACCTAGGTCACTGTAAAAGAAAAACCATTGATCGGTAAAAAAAACCAGACCGAACACAGTTTCCAAGTTCCAACTTCTTCTCGTACAGTGCTCGCCTGCACACGTTTATTCCTCCTTTTTCTATATACTCCCGCCCCCATAGAGCTGCACAACTCGAGCTTGAACAATTCTTGCACGAAACATTTTTGCACTGGTCATCTCGGTTTACGTCATCTTAACCACGGTCGATGTGTATGATTCGTCTTAAGGGCCAAACACTCCTGCAAGTGTAAAGTTCCTCGAAAATCACTCCACCATATACTTGGAGACTGCTACTGCAGAGTGCTTGGTCAAAGTGAACCGCCCATAGTTTTGATTGGTGCTCTTCTCTAGATTGGATCAGCCAGTGATCTACCTGCTCCTGATGGTATCTTAGGCTATTGATGTCACGTCGAGTGCCCTGAGGGCTTCGAGTTTCGTAGTCGTAGTTGCTTCGACTCTGAAAAGGCTGGGATGAACGCCTAACAGGAAATTGCACCAGAAACATCGGAAAGGGCTCTTTGACATCCGTGTGCGTGTAGGTGAGCTGTCTTGATTTTTCACTGGGTCAAGGGTATCGAAGCCCACTTGATTTAATGGTTGTGCCAATCAAGGACTTTCCTCAGCCAGAAATGACAACAGAGCTCCGTACTTTCTTCGGTAAGGTAGGCTACTACCAACACTACATCAAGTGTTTTTCTCAGGTGGCGAGCCCACTTACAGACGCACCAAAAAAACATGCTCCTAATCGCATAAAATGGGACGAAGAAAAACAAGCTGCGTTAAATTCTTTGAAGGTAGCTTTCACCACCAAGCCTGTTCTGGTAAGCCCAGACCACTCGAAACCGTTTCCTGTGCAGTGTAATGCAAGCAAAAAAGAATTGGGTGTAGTTTTGAGTCAGGAAGACGAGCACGGTCATGAGCATCCTCTTTTGTACGTAAGCCGAAAGTTGTCTGCTCGCAAACAAGCTTACAGCACCATAGAAAAAGAATGCGCGTGTCTTGTTTGGGCTGTAGAAAAACTTTCCTGTTATTCAGCTGGTTCTGAATTCATTTTCATCACAGATCATTGCCCACTCACGTGGCTTCAGCAGATGTCCAAGAAAAACGGCAGGTTGTTACGTTGGAGCCTCAGTTTCCAACCGTACTCGTTTACGGTTAAACATCAGAAAGGATCGCTACACGCAAATGCAAATGGTCTTAGCAGGGCTTTCTCTCGCTCTGCGCTGGTCAGCATAGTGGCACTAGAGCCTTAATTAAGAATCTATATGTAACTGTTGCTTGTCCTCGACAGTCAATTTTGTTTCCAATCGGAAAGCTTCCAAAACACTCTGCGTATGCGAGTCTGGCCTGGCCGAGCTAGGCAGCTGTGGTGTTCGAGGGGGTGCTTGCTGTTTGACCTATGCCCAGAACCCTGGCCCGAGACTCTTGAAATCGCCAACGCCTGCAGTTTTCTGCCACGCCGGGCACTCCACGTTTTGGCACATCGGCCTAGGAGGCCTCCGAACCCTGCGCGCGAACCCTAAGGGACACACCCTTCAACTTGGACACCAACCACAGCGTCATCGGACTTCGGAGGGTCAGAGGCCACATCGCTGGATTCTTCCAGACATGGGTATCTAAGTACTTTCGAAGCTTGTGCGCACTTCGAAACTATGCATCAGGAGCACAGCTGGCTGAACTGGTGAAACTCCCCGAAAGGTGCTACTACGACCAAAACTTTTATAAACTTTTCGGAAAAAAAATTAACCAGTTCGTGTGCAGACGTTTCTTTCCCCCTTGGTGCTCTTCCATGAGGAGGGGCTGTTGCGTTACGCACCGCTCGCCGCTTATCAGCCAGCACCAAAGTCTGGCTCATCTGCTCCGAACGATAACCTGTTATCGCGTATGTGCCTTGATGTGCGTTCCCGCCCCCTTCGTTCACAGCGTGCCTTTATATTCGACTATGCATGACGCCATGGGTCATTCTTTTGTACCCCTTTTTTAGCGGCATTAAAGCTTACGATCTTCCTTCTCATGGCGTCTCCCTCTCCCGGCTTGCAGCCTGTCTCGACCAAACGTAACACCCCTGGCAATGGTCACCTGGCTCCTTGCTATTGCATTTCGCATGTGCAGTTCACTAAAGCCACTTGCTCAAAATCACTATAATTGCCAAGCTCTCAGGATGAAAGAAATGATCTTAAAAACATCTTTTCTGCACAGATAAGCTTTCACTTAAACCTCTAAAATGTCTTTTTCTAAAGATCCATTTTTGGGCAACTTATCGAGTTTGGACATCATGTTTTCATTACTTCTAATAGTACAATAGGGATAAAATTTTTCATATTCCTTAAAATGTGAAGGGTATCACCTGTATAATTATTACAAGCCTGAAGTAAGCAATTAATATCAGCTGAGGATTCCATGGGTTCTCACATGACAATTTTTCTTGTTCATGAGGTTGTCTTATAAGCACTTTCTTGGTAGTTATTTGGATTCTACAATTAATGTAGAGGAATATCAGTTATTACTGGCCCTAAACAATAAATGTGTATTGGCATAAAAATTTGGTCCGAAATGAAGTATACTTTACACATTGTCATGGCATAAAACAAAAACTGTGCAACTAGCCATAAAACTAATTGCATACTTGAAATCAGCATAAAAACCTATATATACAGCAAAAACTTTATTTCCCTAGGCTACAGATTAATGCTGCTTGTTTTTGTTTTTGTTTTTTACAAATCACATCTCCCCTTAATCACCCCCATTACCATTTAGGTCAATAACAAATAAACCACATCATTCGCCAGTCAGGCCCGACTGCGATATCAGTGGCAGCAGCACTACGATTTCAGACTGATGTCTAGCATCACTTCACACAAATCGTGCCACCACACCAAAAGCAGCCACAAGCACTGCAATTCCTGATTAAAGAGAAGTCTGGTATCACTTCACACAAACCGTGCCACCATATTGAAAGCTGCCACATATGGCCCAATCGAAAACTGATGGACAAGTTGACAATGATTCAGAACTACAGCTAGGTCAAGCATGCAGGACAGAGAAGAGATGATACAGGACAAAAACTGTCCTGTGTGATCCCTCGTTCTGAGTCCTCGTTTGCAGTGTCCTTAATGATAGGGTATGTTCTTCACCTACACTAATCTGAACCACTTCGTGACAGGTCGCAAGAAGTTCAGGAAGTAATAGGAGCAGATGCAACGCAGTGCTCAAAAAGAATGCCAAGATGTAAACATGGCCACTGGCGCACCGATAGGGGGGGTTGTAAATACCCAGAGGCCGACCTAATCTACCCTTTTTTATATGCCCCAATGTCCTTGTCGACGAGTCCCCTAGGTCAGTGATGCACCGAAGAGGGAGAGGAGGATACAGTGGTTGTTACAGCCGCCAAAAGCCAACCTGCCTGCCCCCCCCCCCTCCCTTCCCCATAAGTGCAGCACGGTCCTTGGCTGAGAATCCAATGTACACGCCTTGTTTTTATTTATTTTTTATTAGAATACCCTCAGGGCCCGTAGGGCATTACAGAGGGGGTGGGTACAACATATATAACACACAAGAAAAAAAAGACAAAATAAAGAAACAAGTGTCAGATGCGCAAATCAGGAAGGCAACATAAGTCAACTAAAAATGTATAAGAATTCAAGCACATACAAGACAAAGATAGATAATGGAAACTGCGTATAGTTACAAGCATTGCTGAGAAATTGCAGTCTTGAATAACAAAGGGTCTGTTATTGTTACAACGGAAGAGGAAAGGTGGTTCCAATCGGCGGCTGTTTTCGGTAAGAAAGCTGCTGAAAAGAATTTGGTGCGGCAAAACGGAATGGCAACCTTATGCTGATGATCAATGCGCGATGAGTGGTATGACGGTTGTGAAATGAGGTCTCGCTTCATTGATGGATTGTGAAAAAATATCTTATAAAAAAAATGCAGTCGCGCCAGTTTCCTCCGGACAGTTAAATTGGGTAGGTCAAGATTAGATTTCATTTCTGATATGCTAGCAGTACGGGAATAATTAGAAAAAATGAACCGAACTGAGCGGTTCTGAACAGATTCTAACGCGTTAATTAAATTTTGCTGCACGGGATCCCATATAGCGGACGCGTACTTAAGCTTTGGGCGAATTAGTGATCGGTATAATAGAATTTTGAGGGACAGCGGAGCGCGAGAAAAGTTGCGGCGTAAGTATCCTAGCGTTCGGTTAGCGTTATTACAGATGTAGGTAACATGCGTGTGCCTAGATAGATTGTTGGTAATGTAAACGCCGAGGTACTTATATGAAGAGACATGCTGGAGGGGAACGGCGTTAATTCTGTAGGTACAGGGGGGAGAAATAGATCACCGGGTTATTGACATGCATTTAGATTTGTTAGAGTTGGGAGTCATAAGCCATTTATTGCACCAGGTTGAGACAGTGTCAAGGTCTGACTGTAGAAATTGGTTATCATATTCATTGTTTATTTCGCGGTGAATTACACAATCATCTGCAAATAACCTTATAGCGGAGTTAATGCTGTCTGGGAGATCATTAATATATATAAGAAAAAGTAAAGGGCCTAATACGGAACCTTGGGTACGCCGGATGTTACTTTAGAAAGAGGTGAGTTATAGCCATTAGTTGTTACAAACTGAGTGCGATTAGTCAGAAAGCATTCAATCCATTTAAGAATGTTCGGGTCAATGTTTAAGGCACTGATTTTCAGGAGGAGTAATTGGTGAGGTACTTTATCGAAAGCTTTTTGAAAGTCAAGAAAAATGCAATGCACAAGTGAGCCGCGATCTAAAGCCGATGCTATGTCATTAGTAAAATAAAGAAGTTGGGTTTCACATGAGTAACTTTTTCGGAATCCGTGCTGGTAGGGAGTAAAAAAAGAATTTGATTCTAGGAATGAGACAAGGTTGGAGTAAATTATATGTTCTAACATTTTACAAGGAACACTGGTTAGGGAAATTGGTCTGTAATTGAGAGGAGACTGTATGTTACCAGATTTGTGCGGAGGGACCACCTTCCCCACTTTCCAGTCAAGCGGCAAAGTGGAGGTCTGAATAGATTGCGAAAAGATTAAGGACAAGTAAATTGATGAATACAATGCCGCGTTTTTTAGAAACTTTGAGTTGATTTCATCTACGCCACAAGAAGAGGATAACTTAAGCTTGTGAATTAAATTTTGCACTCCAACGGCATCAACGGTAACAGGATACATGGGTAAAAAATCACGACTAGGCATTTGCGGCAACGCAGAAGCAGAACAACTTGAAAAAGAAGCAACAAAAAAATCATTTAATGCAATGCAACACTCTTCACAGCGAACTGGCTGCCCGTCTGAGTTCGTAAGCGAAATGTTTTTCTTTTCCCTAGGTTTAACAGTTTTCCAAAACTTAGAAGGGTTGGTTACAAGAATTGAGGGAAGGGTATTATTAAGAAAAACGCGCTTGGCTTCCTTGATAGCTGCTCTGTATTCGGAAAGGACAGATTTGTACACGTGCCAACGGGCTAACGAATTAGTCGGCTTTGCCTGACGGAACAACCGTTTCTTTTTATTCCGCAATTTTTTTAAGTCAGTTGAGAACCAAGGGGGGCGTTGGCGACCCTTGATAACGTATGTGGGAATGTATCGCGTGATTAAAGATTCAACTTTCATTTTGAACAAGTTCCAGTTTTGTTAACGCTGCGATCAAAGAAGCCATTAGCAAAGCTCTCAAAATTCGATTCGAGTTCACTGTTGATTGAGTCATAATCACCGCGTGAGTAGTCTCTTATTGTTTTCCAATTGTTTGACCGACGCCTTAAAGAACCTGTTAGATTGAAGTGCACGAAACAATGGTCACTTATGCCAGGGATATATGAAATAGAATGGACAAGGTCAGGTACAGTGGTGAGAATCAGATCAAGAACATTTGATGAAGTGGAGCCCATTCTTGTTGGTTGCGTTACGAGTTGGGTAAGGTTAAAGTCTTCGCACAGTTCCACGAAATGTAAACTGTCGGCTGAAAGTGAGCTTAATGAACAGGAAGGAAGTGACCAGTTTATTTTCGGGTAGTTAAAATCGCCTAGAATAAAAACAGGTGTATGCGGGTGCCTTTTGACAATATCATTCAAAGCATCATGCAGTTGCTCGCAAAACACTGGCGTCGCACTCGGAGGGCGGTAACAGCCACAAAATATGACATTTTGATAGTTGACATGGAGGGAAACACAGACAAATTCTAAAGGTGATGCTATTACTATATGGCTAGAAACTATATAATCAGCTACGGCTATAAGTTTTGAAGTTGCTTTAATCCAAGAAGTGGCTTGAGGTCAAATTTTCTTGATTTATTGTAAAAGCTATGTTGTATTGACATAGCTACTCCAAAACTGAAAGAGCGGAAAGTGCATACTCTGTGGCTCGTGACGCAGCTTTGTACATAACACCTGCCGGTGCGCGGACATCGCCACAGACAACGCGGGATGCCTGACATAGCCCGATTAAGAAATCCATTCGCATTTAAAATGAAGGCACTTATTGAATGGCAAACATATTGCCGCTACAATGCTCGGTTTATTTAAGGTCTTCACCAATTAGTGCCACTGTTAATGTGCAAACAGGCTATAATTCAAATTGGCGAAATGAAATCCATGCAACTATCGATCTGCCGAAACGAAAAAAAAAAGTATCGCAACCACCTGCGCCTTTCCAAATACATGTGCGAGTCTTTTTTTCTTGCCTCATCACAATGCATCAAGTTTTTTAAAGTCGGCTCTCATTATTTCAAACTCGAAGGGACCTCTGAATTTCGTTTGAATTATCAACAAGTTTGAATTATTAGAAGTTCTCGGATGACTCTGTGTGAGGTGACACTACACATTATGATTAGGCATTGAGTTTATCACATTTAAAAATATTTTTGGTGTTTTTGAGCCCTAACTGCACACAGTGAACAGAAAGCAGAGGTGTAAAGCTCCCAAGTTTATTGGCCATTTACTGCTGATCAGACCTTCTAAAGAAATTATGAACTGCTAACTGCTTCATTGCTACAGGTATGTGCCTTCAACATAAAGCTCTCTGTACCAGTTGAAAAGTATCACGGTTTACCATGCGTGTGCTTCGTTTCAAACATTTAATTACTTCTAAGCCTTTTTCCTTGAAGTCATTTTTATACTGTTAGAATTATATAAGCACAAAATTTTTTAAATAGTAGTGGGAAAGCAGCTGATGTTTTCTGGTATGGACCTGCAAAAAGTACGAATTAACCAAAAGATAGAGTTTGAACTAAGAGGCTTTTAAATACATTGAAAGAATAGAGGGCCAACCAAAAAATCGAATTTCGTTTAATTTACCTGAAAGTATTATTTATCAGAGATTGAATTATCACGGGTCTACTGTATACAAACTTTCTCATAAATGTTTCAAAACAGTCAACTCTCATTAATTCAAACTAGAAGGGACCTCTGAATTTTGTTTGAATTATCAAAAAGTTTAAATTATCAGAAGTTCTCAGATATATGAATCTGGGCTAGGTGACACCACACATTCTGATTCGGCATTTATTTCATCACATTAAAAAAATTTTGAAGCATTTTTAAACCCTAACTGCACCCAATAGACAAAAAGCAAAGGTGTAAGGTCGAGAAGTTGATTGGCCATTTACTGCTGATCAGACCTTGCCAACTGCTTCTTTGCTATATGTGCCTTCGCACAAACCACTCTATACCAGTTGAGAAGCATCACGTTTACCGTGCATGTGCTTCATTTAGAACGTTTGTTTACTAGCAAAGCCTTTTTCTTCGAAGGCCTAAGGAGCTTATTTGTCATTTTTATACTGTTAGAATCACATAAGCATGCAAATTTTAAAATAGTAGTGGGAAAGCAGCAGATATTTTCCAGTATAAAACTGCAAAAAGTATGAACTAACCAAATGATGAGTATGAATTAAGAGGCTTTTAAATACATTGAAAGTACAGAGGGTCAACCAAAAGATTGAATTTTGTTTGAATTAACCAAAAGTTTGAATTATCACACTTTGAGTTATCACGAGTCTACTGTATTTCTCTCTTTGGAGCTCTAAGCCTGTGTCTGCATGTCGCCAAGACAAATATAACAATGAAACACACCGAGGAACCTGCTTTTAATCCATTCTAACCATAACTGTATTTTTCTCAGATTCGGCTTAAAGGAGCACTGACATCAAATTTCAAGATCGAGATGTGCCCATCATTCAATCGCTTGGTATGCATAGGTCTTCTTGGCCAAATTTGAATGGCATTAGTCACGTGGAAGTTATTTTAATTCGATCTCAAACAGCGTAGAAAAGCTAAGGAGAAAAAACGAAGAATCGACTGCCCTGTGACATCGACACTAGAGCTACGTGTTCGGTGTGATACATTCTACAAATACCATCCTGAGTGACGATACACTAGTAACAATGACATCCACGATCTGAGTGTGTTTGGAGCTGACTACCATGCCTCTCACTAATGGCTCTACTTGCTGTGTTGAAGCGTGCGTGCAATTCATCGTGTCGCATCGGCTGATCTGACATGTGCTCCACAGCGTGAGTACGATCATTCAGAGTGACAATTTGTGCCAGAATGTTTGGGAACCGCTGCGCAGTGAGAACCTGCATGTTGAGGCACGGAAAAAGCAGATATTGCATGGCGTTTCATGTCTTTCCAAGCCAAGAAGCTCAACACAGCCAGTGGGTTGACTTCATGCGCGCCGATGGATAGAGGGACTGGACGCCTAAGATCAGCCGCATTTGCTCGCTTCACTTTGCACCCAGCTGCTCCAGGGTAAATCCTGTGTTGGCGAACGAGTTGGGTTTCACTGGCAGTACGAGGCCCCTTCTCGAGGCCGAGGCTAAAGGGAGAGGGGAAAAACGAGTTTGCGTTACTTAGCCTAGCCGGAGGGAAACGCATGGAGGGGCTTTAGTCTACATCATCAGAGACACAGCTGGACTGACTGCATGTGTGCTCCTAGCAGACAAAATGCCAGTGTGCGTGACGTCACCACTTTTTGTGAAAGCAGCATCAGCTGTGCAGCGGCCTCGACGTGGCTGCGAAGTAGCACTGACAGCACTACAATTTGGCGGGTTTTCGATCCATTTTGAACTACGTTCGATCGCGGATATATTAATCAATATTACAGACATTCATTCGTACCTCAGATGCGTTTTAGGTTGCGAATCCCTACTAGGGGGTCGATAGCTATCCGTCGAGCAAAAATTTTGACATGAGTAAATTTGATGTCAGTGCTCCCTTAAGGACTGTCATTAGAGTGCTAAGAGATCCTAAATAACATTTATTCTCTTATCTAAATTTATTGAATGAGTATGCAGTTCCCCTTGAAACAGAGGTTCACTGTCGCTTTAGCGAGTTGTCGCAACCTGAAAATAACAATAGTTATAGCGCGAGAACAAAACGATGACACAGAGACAAGAAGGAGATGTCGTTTTGTTCTCGCGCTATAACTATCGTCATGCCATACCAACTAGCCCAAGCTGCCACACTTCTGAAAAATAAAACTGTGCAAACACACCAACACTAATTGATAGCCTTAGTTCACTTCAAACTACACAAAATGTGCGATACATTTTATCCCGCCTGCTTCGGGCTGCCGAAGCAGGCAGGATAAAAGCGTGGCTGATGCGCGCGCGACTTCAAAGAGAAACCACATGTTAGAAGAACTGCTGGCATGCTTGACTGCCGAAAAAAGAAGAAAAAATGGTCTTGCTGACGCCCACACTCCAAATGCGTTGCCCACAGCAGAGGATGGGGATGGGTGGTTCGTGAATGTGTTTTCAGCATTACGAACCCAATAGCGTGTTTTCTGCCTGCTCCCAAAGACTGGCCAATGAAAGAGCGAAACCTAAGGCATCTACAAAACTGTGACGAGTACCGCCGCCATTCAAGGCACCCTTTCATATCTGCCAGACAAGATGCCATCTTTGCGTGTCTCCCCTCCTTGAACTCTAAAGAGGAACCATATGCATTCTGAAACGTCGAACAATGCCCACTCAAAGTTCTAAAGATCAGAAGGCATCGGCGGTGCTTCGAAACAGGTGTTTTCAGTTTTTTTCAGAGCTTGCGTTTTCTGCAGGCAAACGGTGTCTCCAGAAAGGTGATTGTGCATATATATATATTTTTTTTACAGCGGACATACGATAAACACTGAAGCGGCGAGAAGAAAGGCGACCTCGTACGTAACTCGTCAAAGTGACCTAGAAGCCTGGAGGCTCTACAGCAAAAGCACATCACGATATTAGTTAAAGCACGTACGCTGTGGTTCCTGCATTGCTGAGCAAGCCTTTGATCAAGTACAGTAGAACCTCGTTAATTTGAATTCACTGTGACTGCAAGAAATCTTCGAAATAAGTGGGTTCTTCGAATTAATAACCTGGTCCCCATTTTGCCGTAAACGATGGGAAACGGCGGGCCTCGCTGCTGCCACCTCAAAAGGAAAAAAAGGGGGTTGCAGAAAAAAATACATTTTCACTGCAACACAATAGTGACATGCGGACAGCTAGTCGTTGCAGGGTCAGCACGTCGTCATGCGACCGTTCGCCCATTCTTTCTGTTAAAATAAAGGATTTAATCATGGCCAGTGTGATGATATTCGCAATGTGCTTTGGCTGGAAAACGTGATCATTGAAGCTTTCAAACTTAGTTTTAGAAGTAGGTTTTGCAGGCGAGAACTCCGCCGGCAGTGCAAGAGCGCAAATCCCTAGAGCAACTGGCAATTGAAGATTCACATACATCGTGAATTCCGCCAAACTTTCCTTTATTAATTTCCTTATGCTACCAAAAAATAAATGTCGGTGAGTCATGACGCACTGACGCTGCAGGAAGCACTCAATTCGCTACCTGCACGTCACAGCTGTGTTACAGATTGATTGATATGAGGGGTTTAACGTCCCAAAACCACCATTATGAGAGACGCCGTAGTGGAGGGCTCCGGAAATTTCGACCACCTGGGGTTCTTTAACGTGCACCCAAATCTGAGCACATGGGCCTACATTTCCGCCTCCATCGGAAATGCAGCCGCCACAGCCGGGATTCGAACCCGCGACCTGCGGGTCAGCAGCCGAGTACCTTAGCCACTAGACCACCGCGGCGGGGCGCTGTGTTACAGAAGCACGTCTTGTTTCCTGCAGGCGCACCACATTTCTGCTGACCATGAGACCGTTTTTTTTTTTCCCCCTTTCTTTTTTGCCCTGAAAGTAGCAAGGCTGGGGTGGTTCATCTGCCACTCATTAGTATCGATACGCTGCATTGCCTTGTAGCTCTGAAAGGCCTATTTCCGTGGATTTGCGGAAAAATCAGGATCGGGAATCAGCACAGGGCACCCCAAGTTTTCTAATTAACTGGACTGGTGCTGACCGCCGCTTCTAATCATCCGCTCATACTTACATTGCAAAATTCATGACCGTGGAAATATTTGGAATTGAAAGTTAGATTTTGAAATAACCGAGTTCGAATTAATGAGGTTTTACTGTATAATGTGTACGTCGCCGGCCATACCGCAGTAGAGCACACACGCGGTGGCCCTAAGTAAGCACGACGTTGTGGCATAATGAGAAAGAATGGCTTCGTGAAACCCTCTCTTCTTTTACCGTTTCCTGTATGTTGTACACGGGATGAAAGTCACCTTTGCATACGTTGAGTTCGCTCGCTACAACTCAACTCAGCGTTTGCTGTGCGAATGTACGTCGGCAGTGCGCTTCCAGACTGACCACACGCATCGCTGAAGCGCCAGTCGAACATGATCCTCAGCGACTTCCCGAAAAAGATTCCACATTAAGATTCAAGATACGCAGCAGCAGCAGCAACAAAATGATCGATTACGGCCAAAAAGGAAGCAATTACTCGGCACATACCACAGTCAGATGCGTTTATCGATTAGACATCACTGAGGTTGCTTCAGTCACCGAACCTGCGCACTTGAATGACATGGCGAATGGGTAAGCGTAGCTATAAGGCAGTTGACCAGTAAGCTGAAAATTTTACTTGCCGTGCGCTGCATTGAGCTGTACATACTGCTGTAATCAATACTGAAAAGCTTATAAACAATATTTACTCATTGCACTCTCATACTTGTAGTCTGAAAGGCTCGAAAGAAGTTAAATATAAAATATTCTGTGCGCATTATGCAGAAATTTTTCAGTTGCAGTTCTTTACCTGCTAATGTTTCCAATAGGGTCTGTTTGTATGGCATGTTCCGACTACTTAGGTAATAAGACAAAATATATAATACTAAATGGAACAAAGGAAGGCACAGCGCTCCAGGTGTCATCGTGTGCCCTTCTTGCGTTCCATTTGTTTGCTCTACCATATAAACCACATCCTTTTTTAAAAAGCATTGTTTGTCCGCCAGCTGGCTGGCACATCAGCACCATTATCATCAAATGAAGCTGAAAAACTAGCTAAAATAAGTATTTGCCAGACATCTTTGTTGGGAAATATGTTACGCTTTGGTTTATTCAATTTGCCGTTTGTTTTCTACGTGCATTGCTTCATTGAAGGGTTTCTTGGTCATCTCAAGTTTTTTCAAGGTCTTGCGGTAAAAACTCTAAACAGATCATGGTCACCATCATTATCACATTAGATGATAATATTATTATTATTACTATTGCAGGTAATATATTTATTATGTAAGAGTGACAGCGCCACTGGGGCGCGGGCGCACGCTAGGTTTGACTGCGAAGCAGAGGAAGACGAGGCAAATAAAGAACAGCCGGTTCAGCGTACGGGCATTGTCCCTTTGCCTTAATCATTAAAATTATCATTATTATTTCGTATTGGCATTTTACACTTATCTCAAGTTTCAACCCATCCAGAGAAAAATCCTGGGTGCTGTAATGTCACAGGCCGTACACTTGTGTGTCTAATGCTGTCTGATGTCTGCCACCTAAGCAGGTTCAAAGAGCAAGGTGTAGCACAGTAATGGTTCACAAAGGCAAGTTTTTAAACTCATAGTGGAACAGGCACAGCATCAACCTTGCCCTGCATCGTGTCTCTCTTTCATGCCGTCAATCAGTTGCAAAACCACAGCTTTGATCAGTTTTACAGCTGTCTGCTACAGTAAAACAGCATAAAGTAATGACCAATTTATGCCAAAAATAATCAGCCTTTAAAACAAGCCAACACTGCTTTCCTGAACATTATGACCTGCAGGATGCTGCACGTGACATTTCCAGTGTAAACAGGGTGAGCTCGTTGCCTAACAGAGTCGATGACAGAGCTAGCTGTGTGTTTCGATAGTTTGGCAACTGTGTACTTTGTGTGAAAATCTCACTTAGTCAGCATCCCATCAAAGGGCAATTACAGGGTTGGGTGGAGCCTTTCGGCTGGTGTGTTTATGCAACCTATAACTTTTCCTGAAGTGCATACAGGTGGTGAGAGCATGCAGTTAAGAGAAGACCGTAGCAGTGACGGGGGGAGGGTGCCTGTAACGTTGCTGTTAGGGGTGTTTAAAACAATTCTTGTGGCTGTCATTCATTATATAGTAGCGAATTCCTGTCACCATGTACTGAATCTTCAAGCTCATGGTTGCCTAAAGGGCATTATTGGTGTCCAACAAGCTTTTCCTCATGAAAGTGCATAATCTGTTCAGGAGGCACAACAGACAATCTGCACAGGTGCACGCAGGAAGACCAAACTGTCAACATCTTTCAGAGTGCATTAAGGCACCCTTGATGAAATAGCTGAGAGTGTGTTCTTGTCTCTGACAAAGTCGCATGCCGTAAAAATATTTCCAAGTAGAAAATATTATGCCATTGCTATGTGCCACAAAAACTGTGGTTGCATATGGAAGATTCTCCATTGCTTTGATACACAAGCATAGATGCAAATAAGAAGAATAAGCATACATGCAAATGAGAAGTAACACCTGTAGCAATGCCCTCAGTTGACACCAGCAAATAAAGAGCACTCTACAATATTGTGGGAGTTCACTTCCAGGTAAAGTCAGCAGTACATTACAAAGAAGGCAGTGCAAGACAAGACAGCGGAGCAAACAACGGCACCGGCCCAGCTTGGTGTTCTGTTTTTAGTCAATTCATTCTAACAAGAACGTCAGCACAAAGTTGAAGTTTACTGCAGAACAACCTCACTTTACCTCCAATCTCCAATGTGTGTTGGAAGGAAGTATTTTATTACTAAAATCAAACCCTTTATAAGAGACAGTGAGTATAAGAGACACCAGTGTGCCTACAGTAAAATACGGGTTGATAAGAAAATGCACACAAGGTACCCTGTTTATAAGAGACATCTCATATAAAAGACAAGAGTTGCTGCCTGGAGCATGCCTCTTATAAAGGGGTTCAACTGTAGTGCCAAGTATAGAAAGGAAGTACTTTTGACAGAGACCTGGGCTAGTTCAGAAAAAAAAAAAAAAAAGCCTCTGTGGCGATACGATATTGCCGCCACTGCCACAGTAGCACTTCACAGAGTGAGGCATTGCTTCAGCAGCTGTGTACCGTGTCTGATAAGCTTTTGCTTGCCTTTCCTGACAGCGATCCGTATTCCTTCAAGAGACAAATGTGAGACTTGCAGAGTGGTTCACAGATCCCTAGATGTAGCTGCAACTACCTGAAAGCATTTGTCATTTAACTGAAAGAATAAACCAGCGTATGGTTGTCTATGTTGGTACAACTCTGTATTGGGATCTATCTGTCTCATCACATTCCCCGACCTTTACCAAAAATTTCATATTGCCTACAACAGATTCAGCTAACCACTCTGCAGATTTCCTCACCTCATCTTATCATCCTAACTTCTTTTGCCACTGTCAGCCTCCTTTACCTTGTTGTTACCCATAATAGCCCACTGCCACACCTTTTCTACAGATTACAGAACCTTGCCAAGCTCCACTGTCAAGTAGAATAACATTTACACATGCTTGCAGAGCTATTATATCGCTTTGCAAACATTGTTGCGATGCCATGTGCACTTCTGAGACGATCTGCCATTTTGCTACATTATGTAGCAACAAATATATAGTTTTGGAAACTTAAAGGACTGTTTATTTTTTAATGTCAATTATTTTCGTGCAGTGTAAATAGCCTGGTTCTTCCTGCTATCTCTTTAACTGCTGTTATGAGGCAGCTAGATTTATGAATGACACCCTTAGTGCTGGTGAAAGAGAATTAAATAACTTATCGTTTGACATATTGGCTCTTCATTGTTATATGACCATTTCTACAAAGCAGCCAGAATTGTAAGATGTCTAGATAGTGCAGAAAGTGAAATACAGCAAAGAGTGCAGAAGCTGCTTGCTTGTCACTGGTATGCAGCATGTACGAATGAGACCTGTAGCAAAGCATTTCTGCTACAACAGCTGCTATACCCTTTCCACAGCACATACCAATAGTTCAAACATGTTACAACTGCGGGTTCAGCTAGACTTAAGTTGGCTTTATCATGATATTCCAAAACCTAGCGGCAATACCTCAAGTTGCACCTCTATTTAGGTTGTGGATACTAGCACTTCTTTATTCGTGACGTGCAGGGGTGCAACAGCCGGAATAGAATTTGGGGAAATTTTCGGAGCAGTGAAATGTTACTTTCAGAGCACTAAAATCTACATCTGGAGCAGGTTAAAGAAAAAAACATGATTGTTTATCACACAAGACTAAATTTGGAGCAGTATGAAAAAGAAGGCTTGCACAAAGAAAAAATTGTGTACAAAAGATTCAATATTTCCTGAACCGTGTAGACTGAATATGAGCACAACTAGTATTACAATAAAAGTTGTATTTAGAATCAACCCCCCCCCCCCCCCCCTTAGCAAACAATGATGAAGTCTACATTAGCATTTGCCACGCCTGTTAAATCCTTTGACAGCCTCTGAGGACTCAAATGTGGATCTGCTAAGCTGATGATCATGAGATTCGGGAGATTCGTAAAACTGAGAAGTAGTGGTGGCAAAAAAAGAAAAGGAAAACGTGCTCACTTATGTTTGATTCTTTTTAGGGCTACAGATGCATCATACAGTGCTCCAAATAATTTCAGTAACTTTTTAGACGTCAGCGATCACATTAGTACTCATAATTATTAGGTGGCGTACACATGCATGAGTAACTGAGCAAACTGTGCTGTGATCAGTGAATAATGCTAACAGCCCCCTATCAAATATTAGGATGCTTTTCCGCAGACCACTGGTGTACTGCAGCGGAAGTGGCTTTAAGCGGCATTCTGTAGTGGTTCAGACGAAGGATTTTTCAAATCTCTACATGCCCCCTCCCCCTTCCTATTTTTATATCATGATGGATTTTGGTTTAGAGCACAACTTATCCGCTCGCTTGCAAGGCGAATTTGACTAAAGTGACAACAGTATGCACCCAATAGCCTGGCCACAGCCCCGGAAATCTATCGCATGTGCCGTTGCTATGAAAACTAACATGGTCTATGGCAATGCCAGCGTTCGCAGCCGTCGAGTTAGTTCACACGCAGTAACTGCGGCACACGTTTCCAGCCTTAGTACCTAACATGCCATAGCTGCATTTGTGAACTAGAAAACTCATATTTCCCGCAAAGTGTTGCTGGCTACAGGAACGCATTTTTGTCTAAGTTGCATTGTGCTGCCAATAGGTATCCGCTGCAGTCAGCAGACCTAGGGGCACACGGCGTAGATACTTCATCAGGTCAATCACCTTTCACGAGTACGGTTTGCGGTCCTGGATCCCTGCATTGATTGATGACGCAAACTACAGTTGGCCAACGTGAACTGCATTTCTTACTGAAATTAGTGCAACAGAAAATTTTGGGGCTGGTCGAGCATTTTTACACAGTGTGGCGCAATTTCAAAAAATTTCATGGTTTTGGCGCAACTTGACGCACCTGTTGCACCCCTGGACGTGCCACTATTTCTGTACGCATCTCTGTAAATTAATAAAAATGTCAGTTTTTCGAGCAAGAAGAAAATGTGGTACAGATGAACAAAACCTCTTGCCATACCACACAGCTTCAGCAGCGAAATAATGGAAGAAAAAAAAAGGCAATAAGGTACACTTCTTTCTATAAAAACTATTTTCCTTTTCAATATACAGTTAAAATTAAAGTGCCAACAAAAGGTGAAACATTCTAATGAAGTGGAGCAGCCACCACTCATTGTTACTTTACCCCGTTACCTGAAGAAACATGCAGCCATCGAATGACGCATAAATTTCTGTAGCAATTTAGTGGAAAATTCACCCCACTCCTCAAAACCAATTTCCATAACCTTGGGGTCCTTAGACGTACCCTTTTCTTGGTAACAAGACCAAACATCACTGTGCGGCAAACCTGTTTTCATGTGTTAATAAAAAGTGTACTCTCTGTTCTCAAGCTGTCAGGAAGAGCATTTCTTACTTCCATAAAACCAAGTTCCAACCAAAATCACAAAACATCTTTTGGTGCTAGTAGTAACAATCACCATTTCACTGATACCCTGAGTCCGCTGTACTAATAAAAGATGTAAATATGCAACGATCATAATGCCTTTCACAATGCCACACCTATGCCAAACACGAAACCTTTCTTTCTTTTACAAAATGACGAGAAAATATTTGCAAACCTGCTGCTGCTGTTGGGTATGGTCCAGTAGCCGACGTACAGGACTCTCGACCTCATTTCGTAAGCTTGTGTATTTGGCTGTTCGTGATGAGTTGAACAGCTCCTGGAAGCATACAGCAGAACATGGTTTATACACCACCGCACAAAAAGACGCTGAAAAATGAAAGTATGTGCATTACACTGAACCCAAATCTCATGAATATTGTATGTACAGTTCAGAACCAGTTGTAGAGCAAGCAGCTAAAAGAGCACTTCAGAGTAGCTACTACCCTCAGAGCAAGTACCACTATAGTGCATTCGCTAATGCTAATATTTAGGTTCAGCAAATGCAGTAGCCCCCTGTTTTACAATGAGAACTGACCTTTTCACACATTCATACGTATGCTTGTTTAGTATATTCCAGACGACTAATTTATACCCACTACATGACAGAAATTTTATTAGATATCATGCTATCACACAGGCACGGCCATGTGAAAAAGCTGGAATTTTTTCTGCACTTCATTAAAAGAGACTGTTAAGAAATTTTATGGGTCTTTTGGGCAGTATTTACTATGCTGCTGAACTTAATGTTGATGGTGGTAGCAGCAATGCCTGTCAGAAGATGCAAATCTGCACTTGGCAGTTACCGAGTACAACCATTTACATGCATTGTAACACTGCATTTGCAAGAGGTACAGTCCTCAAGAATTGAAATGCAACACTTCGTTTTATTATAGTATAGTACTTACTACGAGAAATTGCTCGTGAAACTGCTTCATTTTGCTAAAAATTTGGCCACTAAAAACAATGTTGCCATTGATTGAACTGTTCGAGTTAAACTTCTGTCAATATGACTCGTACTGTAGATGCTGGAAACAAATGTATAAACATTACTCAGCCCTAATTTTTTTTTTCTTTTGAATCTCTGAATACTGCACTTATAGACAAAGTTTTATAGTATACATTCACTTGTTTAGAGCTTATATTAATGATAACTAACAGGCACAGTTCTCATTATTAATGTGCCTCCTAAGGAAAATGAGCCCTTAAATTTACCCTTCTTTCCTTTATTTAGCACTTGTCACACGACCACTACACTTTTGTGGAGCTTCTCATACCAGCTTAATGCAAGTTTACCAGAGTCCCATTTTCATATTGCCTATTTGCATAGACTACAAACAGATCCATTAACAAAGCAAAAACAACAACAAGCACACTGGTAATGTCTTTAGTCAAATGCTTGCACAGGGGTTACAATAGCTGGCATAGTTAAAAAAAATACTGTATTCAAACTTGCAGTGTTCTCTATTGACAATTCGAGAGCACTGGTGCCAGTATATCAATTCCCGATTACATGCGCTGGTGCCCACCATGTTGCGAGAAGTCGTGTAGAAGCACACACCCTTGTAGCCTAGCCGGATTCTCTCAAATAGAAACACTATCTTTCAACTGTGACATGACTGATAGTTAAATTTATGACTAATAAGTTCACTAGTAATTGCTGCAATTTACTTGATCATCCTAATCAAGTTAACCCAATGATGCCCTCCATTCCTCTGGGTTTCACATTTCATTTTTATTTTTAACTTCAGAGCACTGGACTGTCTACTCTCATGAACGCTAATGATAGTACTACAGCCCCAGGCGAATGAAAAGATGAATCCAAGTGCCTACAATATTCCTTTCTTTTTTTACAACTAAAAAATATAGCATGTAGGCACAAGTTCAGCAGACATTATGCAATTTTTGCCATGATATAGCGGGATGTAGCAAGTTTTATCTTTTGGCACAGCTTGGTGCAGTTGGTGTAATAATTACATCACTGCTAAGTTCAATTACACTCCTTTAGTATCGTTGTTTATGTAAAGCAATACCTTGTTACGATAGACACTCAAGGAACCCAGCAAACATGTACCGTGTAGTTGAGGTCTCTAGTAATAAAATATACGATATACCGCAATTACTCGCATAATTCTCGCACCCCCCCCCCCCCCCCCCACTGCTCGACAGAAATACGTTTTTTTTTCTGCTAGTAATTATTGCAACCCCGAAAATTGCAGCAGTAATGTATGTCGTCTGCTCATTCCAGCCACTGATGACAACGACAGCCAAAGCCATCTGGCACCATCTCTTAAGCATTATGCATATTATCAATGCACGGAGCCTTAAATCTAATCCAAGCCAAGCCAAGCCAAAGTGGCAAGTGCGCGTAGCAGCGCTGGTTGCAGAATGTATTGCACGTTGTGTCTGTTCTGTGGTTACGCTTTGGGGAGATACCGAAGCTACACAGCGGCTATCAAGTTGAAAGTGACTGATCATGCACTAAACATAGGCAGCAGGGCCACCGTTAGGCTCTTCGGAATTGACAAGTTTTGTGTTCGCTACTGTCGAAGGCAGCACGAGCAGCTGAAACCCGCCAAGATGCATTGAGCCTTCCGTGTGCCCAAGACTGGGATGGATGGTAAACTTTATTTTGTCAAAAGGCAACTGCGAATGATTCCGCGCTAAATGGCCATCAGCCCAAGGTCGACGTCGTACTCCAACATTTTGCAGGCTCCCGTTGAGTGATGAATTCCAACGCTACACCCGCAACGCCGACAGGCTTTGCATTTGGTATTCTTATTCTCTATTATTTGCTTGCAGCTTTTCTGTCTCAAATAAATCTTGCCTTGCATTGAACCTGTGGTTTTATTGTTAAGGTAAGTCTTAATTAGTACTTCTCAGAGCTTGCATTTAGTTGCAGGCGTGAGAATCCCGATTTGCGACAGCTTATTTTTCTTTTTCGCTCCGTACATTTTTGCCGAAAATTTTCCCCGCGTAATTTTTCGACCCTCTGAACTTTTTCTTTAGTTTCCCGAAAAAAAAAAAAAAGTACGAGAATTATGCGAGTAAATATGACAAAAACACTGTAGTCAGTATAGATCACATTATTATTATGCATAAGCATCAAACTGCATTTAATCACACCAGTAAGAATTGCTCATTATTGCTTAAAAAAGTGAATTATAACAGTTTGTTTCTAGGGGTTTGTTTCTAGGGGTTTGTTTCTAAGGTACTCGGCTGTTGACCCACAGGTCGCGAAATTGAATCCCGGCTGTGGCGGCTGCATTTTCAATGGAGGCGAAAATGCTCTAGGCCCGTGTGCTCAGATTTGGGTGCACATTAAACCACAGGTGGTCAAAACTTTCCGAGTCCTCCACTACATCTCTCATAATCATATGGTGGTTTTGGGACGTTAAACCCCACATATCAATCACAATGATTTTGGAGTGCTCTCAGATGTTTGGCACCCTCAGTTGCAGACACTTTAGTAATAATAACTGTTGGGTTTTAATGTCCCAAAACTAACATATGATTATAAGAGACGCCGTAGTAGAGCACCCCGGAAACGTTGACCACCTGAGGTTCTTTAATGTGCATATAAATCTTAAGCACACAGACCTACAGCCTTTTCCCCTCCATCGAGAACGCAGACTCCACAACCGAGATTCAATACCACGACCTGCGGGCCAGCAGCCGAGTGCTTTAGCCACTAGACCACCGTGGCGGGTGAATGCAGACACTTCCTGTCCTGTAATGTCCTCAGCATCATACTCCTCCTACTGTTCACCCTTTAAGCTGCATTTCCAGTTGTCTCGTGAGAGGAGTACAAGCTCTTCAGAGTACATCAGCTCCACACCTGTAGCCACCAATTTCTCTAACAATACTCGAAAGACATACTCACACAACAAGGCCAATGCAGCATGAGTGTGTATTCTGAGAATTATCTGAGAAGGCTACGTAGTCAATGCAGTAAAAGGCTGCCCTCAGTAACAGAGTTCCTCTTCAAACATGTCTATTGTATGGCATGCTTGTTAAAACTTCTTCGTTACAACACCTATTCAAATTGATCACCGGTAATCAACACTTTTAGTTCATAAATTTTGGCATGTTAAATTTGTTTATCGTGCACCCAGCCCTTTCCAATATTTAGTCCAGCTACTCAACTTTCATAATCAATTTAAATTTGCCCATTTTGGCAACAATTTTTGACAGACCTTTGCACGAACCAATGTGCATGTATTGTTAGAAAAGTGCACTAGGCTGGCAAACAAGACAGAAGTGCGTGCCCCTCGGGATTATCCTACGGTAACATCGAAGTTCTGTGATGAAAAGAATTTTCGAAAGTCAAATATCAAACTAAAGTGTCAGGCAATTTGACTATCTTGAGAAGTATTAATTACCAGAAATATATGCCAGCTATTCAATAAAGAGCTGTTCTTAGGAGTCAGAGAAAATTTGTTCTACAAAAAATCTTTACAAAGGTCCACCTCGTGTTCAAAGTGCCGACATGGCCTTCTCTGACAGTTTTCAGCAGCCTTGGTTTCGCTTGCATCGTTATATCACACACAGCGTCGCATCTAGTGTCACCAATCGCTCCTATGGCACATCATCAGGCACGCATAAGTGCGCACCAGCGCTGCAAAAGAAATTCACCGCTCGAAACTACCTTGCAACCCTACTTGAATTGAGTGAGGACGAGCTTAGAGTATGAGGATGGCAGCACTTCAGCTTTGTAAGTTTTATGGCGACTATGTTTTGCGTCAGCCTGAGACATTCGCACCCGTTCATTGGTTTGTTTTGTGTAAATCTTCAAGTTGTCTTCTCTGCCACAAGTTCGTATAGCTTCTGACCTTTGTACACAATCTGGCTGTGTGCAAGGTCCACACTTTGCTGGGGTGCGGTGTGCTGGCGCCGACTGCAGAGCTTCTTTAACAACAAGAAGGCCGCCGGAGCACATCTTGGCGCTCACTACGGAGCAGTGTGAAACGTTTTAAAACAGCACACGACATTGTCCCTTTATTTACTATGATATGTGCAAAAATGCAAAGAAAAAAGAAATATGCTTGGATGCATATATTAAAACGCCAACCTATAGGGAGTGGGGTGGCTCATGAAAAGAGGCTGTGCTAGATGAAATAGCGAAGTTCACTGCACATCTTATTTATAAGGAGATTATTGACATTCCAGGTAACCATCTATAACATTGGAACACCTGGAGACTCTTATTGCAAGAAAACAAATATTTAGAGAAAAGTGTATGAGTACACTTGTGTCTCGCGAAAAACCATGCAATGCTTCACTGCAGGGAATGAGGTTCTGATTTTCTTTGTCTATGTGAAAAGAAACATTTTGTACAACATTCAGTAATTTTTATACTGTTCCTGTGTCACTTATCTACCAAATGTATATTCTTAATTTCCTTTGTTTCAATGCTGTTGCATATAGAATGTTTTTTATTTCACTATTTACCAGCCGGCAACTGAAAATTCCACACTTTTCACATTTTTATTTATTCAAAGAATTTTGTTCTTATATATATGAACATACATTGTTTAGAAAGAGGATTTCATCGTGCAAAGTTTGGTAGGCTGCAATGCGTGCTAAAGTACTTTTCAAACTGGCAAAACGATATTCCCGAGACATATGAAAAACAATCATTTTCGCGCAGTAATGAAAGAGTTACCATGGTGAACATGGGAAAATCAACCAAACCATTATTTTCAAATGTCTCATAGCCGAGTGTCTCTTATAAAGACATTTTACTGTAAAGAAAGTAATTACACAAATGGGGACATTTTTTTGGTCATGAAACATCATCGCTACAGGGGAGCTTGACATGACGCGGAATTATGCTTCGCCGCGGTGCCACTGTCGCTTAAGGCGCACTTACACTAGAGTGACACGACACTGAATTTTGGTTGGCTGACTGTCTTTTGGAGCGTCTTTTGTCTGGTGGTCATCCTATTTACCCTATTTACACGGCTATGACACAAACAGTCCGCCAATGGTCTCTGGAAGGCTCTGTCCGCATCTTGTTGTGCTCACAGCCTTTCGTCGGCCAATTCTCTAGTCACACTTGAGGCACACGCGGCAACACCGACTAAACTTGCAAGAAAACTGGAAAGAGGGCCCCACCTCCTCCTCATCTTAAGCCGTCCCCTCTGCGTTGCCATTGTCCCTTTCCGGCTATGCAGCGCAGCCCCCTCCATCCCACATGGCGCTGAGGGACTCGGATGGGGACATGGGGGACTGGGGTGGAGACAGACAAAAGTGCAGCGAAGAAACGACTTGGTTTCTATTGGGTGTGCAAGATGACCATTAAGTCTCGCAAGTGCAGGGCCTCTCTTTGTCCCTCACCCCCCTTATCTCCTCCCTTTGTCCTTAGAAGCAACCACATGGGCGAATTTTCACTGGGATCTCCTGACCATTAGCCCATGACAAGTATGCCTCTTTATCTCTCCCCGAAATCTCCCCCTTCGTCTTTAGAAGCAACCACTCAAATCTCCTGAAGACCGGCCGACGACAAGTCTGTCAACGCGTTTTGCTGGTGTTTTCGGTCTGCCATCATGTTACACTAAAGCGATATGCTGTCTTTGCAGGCGGTGTCATCATCGTCGGCCTATTGTGACCAGGTGGTCCAGCGACTTCTTTGGTGACGACTCGTCGGATGATTGTCTGCATCTGCCTCGTGTCTGCATCGGGGTCGTGTCAGTGTTGTGTCGCTCTAGTGTCAACGCCCCTTTAGAGGCCACCCGACCACCACTCTCCGGGTTGATTCTGCAGATACCGCTAATGCGGTCGGCACGAGCTGAAAGTTAGCACATGTACCCTGCATCTGTGACTGCTTTTAAGGCCAAGTTCAGGTATTTTACAGTTGAAGCAGCAGGTTCACATGACAATGCCATTTATGTGCTGTATACCAAGGTACCGTTTTGGCTCTATGGACACTACTGAAAAGGTACTATTTTGCATGCCAATCACTCATGGGCAGAGAACAGGAAATAAGCCATAACCCGTAAAGAAACACTCCAGCATCCATTCAAAGCATGTGCATGTGTGTGAGGCACTTTCAGTGGACATCATCCATGTTGATGACTGCACGATCAACGATGATGCGGTATCATTGCCAAGGAACAAGCTGCACCTCAGGCCTAATGCCTGGTCTTGTGTGTTCCACGACATGCCAGCCTACTTTGTGAATCGAATAGTGTGACAATGGAGTGTTTGAAGCCACCAAAACAATAGACCTTCAGAACCACTGTGTGTAAGAGGGGTTCCCAGTCTCCATAAACAGGCCACTAACTCCGCAAAGTTAAAATTTTTAAGTTGGTGATCGTTCATGTTAACGTATGAAGCTGCGCACAGAGACAGGGCACAAAAGGAATGACAGCAGCGGTTGTCCTGTGGCTTTCATTCCTTTAGTGCTTCGCTTTACACATTAACATGGGCCATCAGCTACCTAATGAAAAAAAAGCACACACACACACACAAGGTGCAAGATATGTCAATACTCCTTAAATGTCTTTTGAGCTCTGCACTACCTCAGTGCTGAATAAAGGCGAAAATTATCTGTTATTTCTGATAAAAATTTGAACTCCGTTTCTTTCAAAGAAAAATTCAAAGAAAGATTGTGATTGCAATCTCATTTAAGAGTCCTGGTTCGCCAAGAAAGCGCGGCATAGAGTGCAAATGTACACCAAACCTCGTCATCCTGCCTGTGAGACATATAATTTAAAGGGCCAGTAAACAGGCTCAGACATTTTTTTGTATATCCTCCAAACAAGCTCGCCAATTCGTATAGTAGACTGCAGCAATTGCGTTTATTGAATGTTACACTGCTGTGCACCGCACAGACCCTCAATTTACTGCAGCAATTGCGTTTATTGAATGTTACACTGCTGTGCACCGCACAGACCCTCAATTTCGAAAAACAATCCCGGCCTGTTTGCCTTGCCTGACCAATCACCCTCGTACGCACAGCCTGACGAAAACTTCTCCATGGGCAACAATATGCACCACTGAGCTCGTTAATAGGTTCTTTGCTCTACGAAACAGCACCTTGGCCCTGCAGCGATGCAGTTTCCGCCACACATTCTGTGTTTTCATTTTTTCTGTGCTGCTTTCTGCCGTTTTGTAGAGCCCGACACTCCAGGAGAAGTGGTATTGGCACAATAAAAGCCTCAGAGATGAAGAGGCGTCTCAATACTTTACCGCGACAAGAAAAGTGCTCTTCGCTTCGTGTTTTTCGCTCTTGCCGCTTGAACACGTGCTCTTGTGGGGGAAGCTCGTTGGCTGCGTGCCGACGACGTATCATGAACGTTGTGTCACGTTGCTGAAGTGGGCAGAGTCACGCTGGCTACTCTTTTGTGGAGAAGGGTAGCCAGCGGCCGGGTAAAAATTAAAAACAAGCTGAAACGGATATTCTAACCCCTTAAACTTCCTTATTAGAGCATGCATTCGCAAAATTGTTGCGGCAGCATGTTCACATGGTAAAAGCGTGCATATTTCTCTTCAATGAAACTTTTTGACCATGGTGTTATTTACTGGCCCTTTAAGTGCAAATGGAGTAAGCAGGATATATCAATTTATGTGGTTTTTATCGGACACAATTACAAGAAAAATTGTGTTAGAAAACTGTGTCGCAGAATTGGATTTATACATAAGAAACTAGCAATGCTTTCACAGCCTGTACACAACAGTTCCATCAAATAAGTCTTTCATTGATGGCTGCCATCTACCGATGTATCTCTTCTGAACAGATTGCTGGCAAACGCAAACTTATGTCCTAGAGCATTTTCTGTTACGTAAAATTAGTTTTAAACCACTGGTGGAATGACGTGTGCAACCGGAAGATCAGGAAACAACAATGCACGGCCTTGAGATCACGTTATCATGCATTTAATGGTAATGCTACTCATATATGGCCAATCGTAGCGTAATTACCCTACTTGTAGGGTATTTTAGAAATTTTTTAGCCCACATAGAGTAACAGAGCAGTGACATTTCGTCATCACTGATCAGTGAAAACTGCAGATCCGCGCGACATACTTGAAGGTTACATTCCTGGAGACATCCGAATTAGACCTGTCTTAATTCCAATGTCACCAGCACAAAAGACAAAAAATAATAGAAATACCGTATTTACTCGAGTAATGAGCCCCCATTTTTCCGAAAAAGTTGGTGCCAATCAGGGGGGGGGGGGGGGGGGGGGAAGGCTCATTACACGGGAGAAAAGAAGTCAAGAGAGTTATAACAGCGAAAATTTCGCATGAGGGTAATCAAAAGCTTGCTGTTGAACCACTGCTAGCTTTCAAATCAGTTCAGCACTACGGAGCCTCTATTCGAGAGCTTCGCTCTCCCCAAAGGAAAGCTGTCCTTGTTTTGGCCCACGAAATGTGCGACATACTTTTTGCAAGCGGAGTGCGATTTCACCCACCACTTGGATGTGGCGTGTGCCCGGCACGTTCCAGCACATGCGACGCAACTGTGCAGATGGCATGTGTACAGGCCAACGCACACGGATTGACGCTGAAAGTGTCGTCCAGCCGCTTGCTTCCCATGCTCCAGCACATGCTCAACCAACTTTAAGTTTAAAAGTGGCCATGTTGCTAGCGTACTGGTCGATCATAAACCAAAACAAAAAGCAGCATCAGATAACGGTGCAGAAATGTTGGGGATGCACGTTGCATCATCGGCGCAGTGGGAGCGGTTGCGCTTTTATTATTGCCTTGTTTTTGTGCCACTGTGCTTGCGTGGCACTATTGGGCGCGAGGACATACCATGGCGCTACCATGTGGAGGCATCCCTGTGGAGGCATCCCTGTGACGTGTGTGGTTGGATTGCTCACCCACCCTATCGCACGCAGCCACTTGCGCGTCTCCTTTCTCTTCTTATTGTTCATGTACTTCACTCAGTGAAATCAGCAAAATACTACTGCAGCTTCTTCCCTAAATGTACGAAGTGCTAAATAACTGCCCTGTAAAAGTGCTATGCTTCTCACAATGCCCGACTTCCGGCGTCGTCTGCTACAGCCACCTAAATGAATAAACCACGGCAGCCCAGCGCACCGCCTTTGTAAAAAGTGACAACTCATTCCGTGCCGAATTGAAGCATCAAATGGGTATTAGGAGTAAAGAAATTGTCTTTGCTGCAAGAAATGAGTGCAACCACACTACTACATTCATTGTAGGTTTGCATCTAAAGACGGCCTGCAGTTGACATTACAAGCATGTGCAAATTACATTTATGTTTAGCACACATAACCATACGATGCACAGCACAAGCGGATTCCCCGTTCAGTGGGAAGCAACACAGCATTCTCACACTGGCATGCAGCCAACAACTTTTCTGTTATGGTTGCGGGCAAACGTGAGAATCATGCACCGCATTCCTCCTTCACAGTTGTAACCTTTTTCTGTGCCACGCTTCTAATATTTATTACACAGAATTTCTACGGTGGTCGCACACTGAAGATTTGATCGCCATCTAGATACACATGGGTGAAAATTATGAATAATCAGTTTAGTTCCAGAGCTTCTCAAAAGGGTAAATCGCGATTTAAAAATTGCAATCAGCCAGCCATATCATTTTACGCCCTTGAGCATGCTGTGAGGTCTTGCATACCGTGTTCTAAACAGCAGTTTTATGTTTCAGTAAAATTCCCTGTGTCCAGGTGTTTTTTTTTTTTTTTTTTTTTTTTTTTTTTTGCAGTTTCATTCATAAGCTATGTCATATTTCATGGCAGCTCTTCCAAAATGAATCAGTTTTCGAAGCTGACCAAATTTTCACCTGTAGATCAATACAACATTAAGAAGTGGCAGTGGCTATGGGCCCATTCTACAGACGTGATCTATAATCAAGGAACTTTGTGAGCTGAAGTTGTGGATGGCAGGTGCGTTGGCAGAAATTTTTTTTGGAGGGGGCACCACCTTGATTAGAACTAGGGGCCGGGCAGGCAGGTGTGGGCGACTGTTGCTTTGTGCGCTATATACTGTATTTACTCACGTAATAAACCCACATTTTTTTTTTTTTTTTCAGAAAAGTTGATGCCAAGTTAGGGGGAGGGTTCATTACGCAAGAAAAAAAGTCACTGGAGTTATAACAGCGAAAATTTCGGGTGACGACTTTGCTTGTTTTGACCCGTGAAATGCGCGACAAACTTTTTTTGTAGCCCAAAGTTCTTTTTGTTTCGTCCCGTAATGAAAGTGCACGGATCGACGCCGAAGTGTCGTCCAGCCGCTCTGTTCCAATGCTCCAACGCATGCTGTTAGTAACCAGCCGTGCAGCTAGCATACCAATCGAACGCGCCCTGCGCAGCAGGTGTCCCAATTAAGTTCACGACGACAAACCCAACAACGAAAACGCAGCATCAGATGGCGGCGCACAAACGTATTAGACGTTGTGGGTGCACAACGCCCCGTTGGCGCAATGAGTGCAGTTGCGCTTTGCATAGGTCCGAGATGGCGAGCGCACGGCGTGTTCCATGTCGCATAGAGTTTCCTAGTATACACTATAGGTAACTCTGGTGCTAGTGTCTATGGGAGCTGCAACGCACGGCGCTTCAGCGAGCATGGCAATAATGGGTAGTACACAGATTTGTCTTATCTTCTTACTTCTGGCCTGCTTCCGACTCTGTGTGTGTTCGTGTGGCTTGGAGCTATTTTCTCACGAAACAAAAAACTGCAAATGTTCAGGGGTTGTGCTTCACCACCTTATTCTTTGAGTCTTGCTTTTCCAAACTGGGTCACGAAGTTCAAAAGCTTTGAATCTTTCTTTCAAAACAAAACCGAAACACAGCAATGAACGAAGCCGCAAGTACGATTCGCCGTCCGCAAGTACGAAGACGAATCGATTCATATGTGGGGTTTAACGTCCTAAAATCACCATATGATTATAAGAGACGTCGTGGTGGTAGGCTCCAGAAATTTCGACCACCTGGGGTTCTTTAACGTGCACCTGAATCTGAGCACACGGGCCTACAACATTTCTGCCTCCATCGGATTTCAGCCGCTAAGTAAAAGAGAAACAAAAATGCAAATGTTGCTTACGGCGGGCACTCCACTGGTAGCCTTTCTTTTACTGTGGCGCCTCTCGCGGCTAGCGTTAGCTCTATATTGAACTGAGGGGGCAGTTTTGTGACCAGAAAAGCTACTGAGGAATCATGATGTTACCTAAATCCCCACAAAAAAATGGCAGAAATGCTTACCATGCTGGAAGGTCTCATTTTCTTATTTTTCGCCTTGCTTTCAAGAATCGCTTCTTTCATGCACTGTACATGTGGGAGAGAAGGGAACAGCACTTTCATCATTCAGTGTGATACTGCAAGACAACGCATTTGGTCATTGAACAGAAGCCAGAAGACAGGATCTAGCAAGAGATTTGTATAATATATATGGTACAATATTTGATGGCATGATGCGCATATTTTGTCGTCAGGGTATACAGACCATCACAAAGGGTACATAGTATACACGCACTACTACAATTTTCCTCTTAGTGTATAAATGTTGGGTCAAAGTCTGAGCTGGCTAACATAATGAGGCCAGAATCATGACAGCCAGCAGCAGCCTCAGGTCACCAACTATATATATGATCCTTTAACAAAGATTACATACTATCATTGCTTAGGCACAGTTGCGAGTCCTGCAGAACTACTATACTGCTAATATATAGAATTACTAGCCATTCCTAAGGTATACTACAAAGGCTCCTAAATGTTCAATAAAGTAGAATAAAGTGAAATAAAGTGTTCAATAAATTGGTTGCACCGGCACGTTTGTATTCTCGTGCAATGAATGTTTTCTAATAAAAGTTCAGTTGTAAGTGAGCGTCTTTCCTGTCAAGTGCTTTTCCTTCTACCTTGTGCACTCATATATTTCCACATTACGCTCCTAAACGTTTTTTCATATAAAATTGAAGGGTAACAGCATGCATTCTGCTCATTACAGAAATTTTTCATGAGATTACTGCGAGAAAACCATAAAAAGTTTCCGAAAAGTTGCAAAGACTCAGGATCTACTCACTCTGGTCCAATGCAGCCCTGCTGTTATTTATGGGTGCTGCATTGAATCCTTAGGCGAAGGAGACATTTAAATAAACTAACAATACATATATCAGCACTTCTTCAGGTACAAGCTTATACAGACATAAGGGTAAATACGAAATCACGTGTTCGCCATCTGAGCAGACAAGCCTGTACCTCAGGAAAGAACCACTGTAAAATATCAAATTTAAACTGCACACTGCCGTGACGGCTAGAGCAAAAACCTTGTGCTGTCTCCCACATTGTACAAGCACATGCCAAGACTACATGTGCCATGAATAAAACATCCCCTTCTCCAGAAACTTCCAAGGTGGGGAAGCCAGCCTTGTGTTTGTGTACCATATACAAGGGAGGCGACCTCATTATTTTAATCCCAAGGGAATGCACTTGCCCCAGGAAACATTCATGTCAATTAAAACGTGTGTTGTACTGCTTACTGTCCTCACCAGAAAATACAAAAGATGCAAGAGCATTATCCATCAAATGTCAAGAGCCTTTCGATGTCAATGCAGTTCGTTTGAGTGAGGGTGGTAGGGAAATCCACTTCTCACCCACTTGAACATAGGCTCGCATGACAGACACAGTTAGTTTTAGGCAACTGAAATTAGCCTTAACAAAACACAAGTCTAGCACATCTACACCGTTGTAAGCACACTTGCCCCTGCTGATCCCTAAGCACCACTGCACCAGCGCAAACTTGCTACAATGTGTAGCTGACTAGCTGTGCTAACGCTATGTGCAGAGAACAAATGTGCTCCTATATTCACCTAAAGACCAGATGAGCCCATATATTTTTGAGATGATGGGCACTTACAAGGACTGGTGCGACCACACATTGATTTGAGTTTGAAGTTATTCTTTACTTTCTCTTTACTCCATTCCAACTAAAACGAAGCGGTGTAACATAACAAAGTTCTCATATACAATAGCTAGAATGAAAGCTCATTAATTTGAACTTGAGGAGCACTTAAAAAATTGTTCAAATTAAGCAGAGTTCGAGTGGGAGGGCAATAAAATGTACAAACACTGCACCACACTGTACAGGCCAAACCCAAATTGATTGATACGCAGGGTTTAACGTCCCAAAATTACCATATGATTATGAGAGATGCCATAGTGGAGAGGGCTCCGGGAATTTCCACCACCTGGGGTTCTTTAATGTACACCCAAGTCTGAGCCCACAAACCTACAGCGTTTTCGCCTCCCTAGAAAATGCAGCCGCTACAGCTGGGATTCAATCTTGTGATCTGCGGGCCAGCAGCCAAGTGCCTTAGCCACTCATTTGATGATTGATATGTAGGGTTTAACATCCCAAAACCACCATATGATTATGAAAGACACCGTAGTGGAGGGCTCCGGAAATTTTGACCACTTGGGGTTCTTTAACGTGCACCCAAATCTGAGCACACGGGCCTACAACATTTCTGCCTCCATCGGAAATGCAGCCGCCGCAGCCGGGATTCGATCCAGTGACCTGCGGGTCAGCAGACGAGTACCTTAGCCCCTCGACCACCACGGCGGGATGGGCAGAACCCAAAGAAGCCATCTCTAGAGTCATCGCAAACTAGTTGCTATTACATGCTGGTGGCAGGTATTTCATTAATTAAGTTTGTTAAGCTTATAAAAGTCAACAGAATTAATATAGAAGTGAATGATACACCCGAAACAAACACCGGCATGCATTCATGTGAGCACTAAGCTTTAATATCGAAATATATGACACTATGCTCCAACACATCATGCTGATTTACACAGTAGAGCTAATGCAACAAAAACTAAATACAATCATAAGTAAATGCCATCAAGGTGTCCCCAATGTGCATCTGGTTCAAAATAAGGTTGATTCAACAACAACAATCAGTAATTTTCATTTGCCTGTGGTTTATCTATCGTGACTTCATGAGCATCGTTTGTAGCTTATTCCAAGACTCCAAGAGCTCCAGCACAGCATTTGAAATTTCATCTGCTGAGAAATGGTGCTCTTTCCTTGTTTTTAAACTCTAGTAAATTTAGTTTGGTTTGGTTTTGCAACTGATAGTGATCTCTCTGGACCGCCTTCTGGGTAAAGTGACAAGAACCGAGGGCTCCCAAATCGAATTCTCATTAATACAGACGTGTTCAAACTATTGGGAGTTTCTCCCTCATTGAAATACACAAGACTGTGCCAAGAGCAGGCCGTCAGTTCAAACAAACTATAAGTCTGAATGAACCGAATTCAAATTCGTGAGCTTTTACTTTATTTGTATGGAAATGCACAGCTCGATAACAAGACCATTCAGGCCCCAATGTTGTTTCTTAGTCACTAGACATCTAGAAAATCTATCATAGACTGCCCACATTTAAAATGTTTTTGAAAAAGCTTGTGTTGCAGTAACAATACACTACATGAAATGAAGCTGAAAAAAATGGGTAGGGCCCACAATCTTGGGTAAAGCTTTTGCTTTGATGTGGCTATATCCGAGTTTTCCAAAAACTTCACCAGTTTGATATATTTTTTATTTATTGAGATAACATAGAAACACCCCAATTAATTAGGAGACGTAAGCATTCTTGAGACCTTTAAGACCTTCCATCTGAAAAATGCGTGCTCTGTTATCTTAATAGCTAAATTGTACCATAAGAGGACTCTGCCACTGTAGTGGTACAGTCCTCTTATGTAGTCCACAGTTTTGTGTACCACTTGTAAAAAATTTACAGGTCACCTGTAAAAGGTCATCTGAAAAATAAAGGAAGGAAACCAGAGTTGGATATTATTATGCCAGTGAGCTAAGACATTCCATGAAAGACCCTTATTAACTTCAGCTCCTTATTTACTTCTAGAGTCAAGAGGTGTCCTTACACCAACACACGCATGCACACAGATATACATGCAGGGGTGGAACAGCCGAAATAGAATTTGGAGCAATTTTTCGAGCAGCAAAATGTTACTTTTGGAGCATTAAAATTCAAATTTGGAGCAGGTTATGACAAAAAAAAAAAGAAGAATCAATTTTTTTTATCACAAAAGGTCAAATTTCAAGCAGTATTAGAAAAGTTTACATTTAGAAAAAGATCAAATCTAGAGCAATGTTATTTTTAATAGTGCTCCAATTCATAAAAAAATAAATATTTTGAAAAAGAAATAAATATGCAAAAATAACCTGAATTGTTTAGAGTGAACATGAGCACCGCTATTTCGACAAAAGTAGTATTTTGAACCACCTTACTGTGTGGGTTATGACAAAGTAGCATTTGCCGCACCTGTCAAATCTTTAGGCAGACTCTGCAAATTTAATGTGATTCTGCCAAGCTGGAGACCCTGAAATTCAGGAGATTCTTAAAATTGAGACGTAGAAGTGGCAGAAAAAAACCTTTTTTTTTTTTTTTGCTGCAGAAATGTTCCGAATGATTTTCAGCAAGCCACAAATCCTTTTAGACGTCAGCAATCTTACGAGTACGCACAATTACCCAGTAGATAAATGCATGAGTAATTGGAAAAGAAAATGTTCTGAGTCTCGTGAGTCACTAATGCTAACAGCCCCTTTGAAATCTAAATACGCTTTTCCGCAGGACACAAATGTACTACGACAAAGGTGACTTGAACAGCATTCTGCACGGCTTTTACAACAAGGCCAAGAAATTTTCGAACTGCTACACGCCCTCCCTCTTCTGCTCTCCCCACTCCCCCTCAATTTTTTATGCTTTTTATAATGGGGTTCAAAGTCCCTGAATATTAATTGGGTTAGGTCAAGGGCACCGCGTCTCCTTTCCCTTGCAAGGCGCGTCCGATCAGGTAAAGTGATGACGGCGCACGCCCGTTGGCCAGGAGACGGCACCGGTTACCTATTGCTAGGACGACACAGCTTCAAGACAAATATTTTATGTGCCATTTCTATAGCAACCAACCTGCTTACCAGCAGCGCCGATGTTCTCAGCACGTAGAGTTTGTTTGCATGCAGAAAACGCGGTACGTGCTTCCAGCTTAGCCACTTTTACTGTTTCCAGCGAAGCGTTATTGGCTATGGCAACAAATTTTTGGAATTTAAGCTGTGTTGTCCCGCCGATCAGTATCCGCTGCAGTCAGCACTAATGGGTACGCGGCACTGTTACTTTATTACCGTATAAACGCGTGTAAGGGCCGCACTTTTTTTCCAGGAAGTGAGGGCTAATTTTCAGGTTGCGGCCCATACACGGAACTTTTTTTTTGGTGAACTAAAAACAACGTACCAGTTCGTGAACGAAGAGCGTTTATTGCAGTATGCCGCGTGTGCGCTTAATCGTCGTCACTCGACGAGTCCTCTAACTCGGAGTCGGAGATAGTGTGTTGCGGAGCACCATCATTCCACAAACAGTCATCTTCGGTGCCATCCAGGCTGTTGGATATCCCAGTGACCTTAAAACTTCAGGACACAATGTCCGTCGACACCGAGCTCCACGCCGACAATATCCAACCGAGAACAGTAGCAAGCGGTGCCCTCTTCATCCGTCCGGTCGGCGTGTGCTCATGGTTGCCGGTTGCCATCCATTCCGTGTAGAGTCTTCGGAATTCAACTTTGAATGGTCGATTCACGCTCACATCCAATGGTTGCAACATTCCTGTGAGGCCGCCTGGAATCACGGCCATGTCTGTGCCGACACGGCGCAGCTGCTCCTTCACCTTATCGGTAAGGTGGCCGCGGAAACTATCCAATACTAAAAGTGAATGTTTGGCCAACAAAGCTCCCGGTATGTTCTGCCAAACACTTTTCACCCAGTCTAGCACCAAATCATCGTTCATCCATCCCTTCTCTTGGGCTCTAACTATGATGCCCTTGGGGAAAACTTCGTTGGGAATTCTTTTCCTTTTCAAAACAACGTACGGGGGTAGCTTCCGCCCGTCCGCGGTCACACAAAGCATCACGGTGCAGCGTTGGCGCTCAGCGCCGGTGGTCCGCACGGCGACACTCTTCTTGCCTTTTACTTCGACTGTGTAGTTCTCGGGAGAGTCAAACCACACAGGAGTTTGATCAGCGTTCGCTATTTGCGACAACAAATAACTGTGCTGATGGCGCAGGCCGATGACATGCTTGTGAAAACTAAGCACCTTGTCGGTATAGTCTTCTGGCAGCCGCTGGCACAGCGTGGTCCTTCGCCGAAAAGAGAGTCCCTTTCTTTTCATAAACCTTTGCACCCAGCCAGCACTAGCCTTGAAATCCCCGGCCGGTATATTTTTCGCACGTGCCAAGGCTAGTGCCTTCATGCGCAACATGTCTGTAGTGAGCGCAAAACCATCGTTCCGCACCTCAGTCACATAGCGGAGCAACTCCTCTTCCAAATCGGGATACTTGCACTGTTTTCCTCGGAAAGCGCGCTTTTTGATATTGGTGTTCTGCAAGGCTTTCTTCTGGGCGCACCAACGTCGAACACACTTCTCGTCAACGTCGAATTTTCTGCCGGCGGCCCGTTTCCCGTGCTCGAGGGCAAACTCGATCACCTTCAACTTATAGCCAGCTGTATAGCTATTCAGCTGCTTGCCCATCGTGCGAAAACGTAAACGTCCCGCAGAAAACTAGCTGGAGTCCCAGAGTCATGCAACGGTGCGCAAAACTCGAGCACATGGCAGGCTGAACAGCACAATGACCAAACAACGCACAAATACCAAAGTTGGTGATGCTAATGCCGATATGGATAGCGCGTTTGTATAGAAGTGTCAGAAGTTAAATATAAAATCCTGTTTTAACCTTTAGTTGGCGGGTGTATGAACACTACTGAAAAAATTAAAAATTTTTAGCCAACTTCAGGAACATATTAGCATGAAGAAAACCAACAAATTATTCCAATGATGTACTATATGGTGATGATGAGAATTGCGTTCCCTAACGCCATCTACTGACAACGCCTAGTAGCTCACACACGCGCGCGCATTTTGAATACGCATGGGTCAAGGAAAGTGCAGATGCGGCCCTTACACACAACTTTTTTTTTTTTTTTTAATATGTGCTTCTTAAAAACGGGATGCGGCCCTTACACGGGTGCGGCCCTTACACGCGTGTATACGGTATGTTGATATCATCTCATGAGTGTCCTGACCAAACGAACATACATCGTACACCATATTTAGGGTTGGGGTCTGCACGCTTAGATTGTGATTGATGATGCGAACTGCGGGTAACCAACATGGTTTTCATTTCTCACTCAAATTAGCGAAACTAAGAGAATTTTTAGGCTGGTCAGGCGATTTCGGCAATTCTCATGGTTTTGGCGCAGCTGGGCACAAAAATGGAGAATTGTATCAAATCAGTGCACTTGACGCAGCTGTTGCATCCCTGTACATGACCTCTACATGCTCACATAAACATTTTTAAACAGATACAGTTACGTTATCACAACACGCATCTAGCCTATCATCTTGTTCACAGTGACCATGAGAATTTCAGCAATTCTCATGGTTTTGGCGCAGCTGAGCACAAAAATGGAGAATTGTATCAAATCGGCGCACTTGACGCAGCTGTTGCATCCCTGTACATGACTTCTACATGCTCATATAAGCATTTTTAAACAGATACAGTGACGTTATCGCAACACGCATCTAGCCTATCATCTTGTTTACAGTGACCATGAGAATTTCAGCAATTCTCACGGTTTTGGCGCAGCTGAGCACAAAAATGGAGAATTGTATCAAATCAGCACACTTGACGTAGCTGTTGCATCCCTGTACATGACCTCTACATGCTCACATAAGCATTTTTAAACAGATACAGTGACGTTATCAAAACATGCATCTAGCCTATCATCTTGTTCACAGTGACAGTTTGCTAGCGTCCTTTCCTGGAATCAATATTAGGTGGCTTGACTGCATGCAACACAGGACAACCAGGACAAATAAAAGTAACAAACACATTTGGAGCACGTATAGGCAAAGGATAAACGACACAGGACAATAGTAGCAGCTGTATCCTTTAGGAGTTATTGCACCTTCACATTGCTATGAGTGAGTTGGTGATTTATCATGCTAAGCATGATAAATCACCAACTCACTCATAGTTGTATATTTTTTTGGAGCACATCTATAACTGACCTTGACTTCATTCTTGGACTGCTCTATGAATGCTTTTCGGCTTTTGATTTCCTTCTCATCGATCTTAAACTTCTTGGGATTCTTTTCGACAATAGCTGAAAAAAGACAGCAGTCAAGGAAAAATAGAAGCAAGAAAAGAAGCAAGGAATTGCAAGCGATACTATCATTTATCATTTAGAGCTGTCCACTAAGGGGAGCTTTCACAAATGGCGGTGGCAGGGTGATAAGCCATTTTGCTGCCACAGCCAATTAAGCCAGCAATCCAGGAAGTGCACGTGGCATCGGCTCTTGGTTGAACTATGAACTACTCTAGCGTGATAGTGCATAGTGCAACTGTGGGTTGCAGTAGTTCCACCCAAAGTAAGGCTAAATGTTGCAGTGAAAAAAAGACAATTGCAGCTTCCTTCCGACACCACAGGTATACCCAAAATTATGTGTGAAGTCAAAGAAGTTGTGCTGGTATGAATACAGTGCACTTATAAACAAATGCAGCCTACAGGACAACCCTACTATGCATGACCACGTCACTTGCAGTTTTTTTTTTTTTTTTCGAGAAAAGCAGACCCATGCCTTTCAGGTTGTTAGCCCAGCAAAGCAACCAGTAAAACATGGGTTATCGAACATGTTGGTCCCAGGAAACCTTACTAAGCTCTATTAAATTTCAAGGACCCCTCCCTTTTCATAAAATAATTTTCTGTTCAGTTCACACTGCATTCACGTGCAATAAACTAAGAAGCAAGGGTGGCATAAAAAACATTATTCATTGACGTGCAACTGAACTCGCTTTCCTCGCACTAACAAACTAATGTGAGGCTGTCACACTTAGGGCCTGCCGCATGGCAGCTGCTGGATTCAACCAACTCCTGTGTTATTTTTCTGATACATATTATCTCGAATGCCAGCTCACAAGCGTTTTTATTGTTACAAATGGCTGGAGCATGCCTACTGCATTATCTTCGGTACCTACCTTCAAAAAAAAGAAAAACCGCACATGCGAGTAACATAAGGCCACCAAGGTTCAAGCACAATAGCTAAACTATGTGGACTGTTTTTGAAGTCTGGCTGGGTACAAGCTGCTGGTGGGATTTATTGAACAGCTCACTCATTTCTGTTATGCATTGAATGTGCTCATTGACACTCAGACGAGAGTAATATAGGTTCTTGGATTGTACCATGAGTTTGCATATTACTACGGAACAAGGTAAAATTTATGAATGGCTCGCAAGACCCCTAGGTTCTGAGGAGCTCATTCCGAAAAACCGCGCACAATAACACCGTGGCGGTTCTAGCATGCTATCAGGTGCCTTAAGCTGCTCTCTTTCCTCTTACAGCGAAGGCTGTTGTGTGATCACAACAAGGGCGCTACAGTTGTCCACTGCCACCATCGGTGACCATAACCACCATGTGAAATAAGAAAAAACACCCAGGATGGCACGGGATTCAAACCTGGGTACTCTCCAAGACAGCCCAGTATTCTACCATGAAGCCATACCGGTGCTCGAAAGCCAAAAAGCAGTCACATTGCCCTTGCATCTGGTCTGTACCCCTAACTACAACTGGCGGCGTTTAAGAGAGACCTCAACATATTACCAGTACAAATTAATTTTATGCCATGATAGAAATGACCATGCTAACTACGTTCTAAGACTGCAAAAGCTTCATTTCCGTGCAGTTTTTGAGTTCCCAGTGTCACTCCCCTGTCCTGGACTACTGTCGATTTCAGATATCACCGCCATTCCTACATTCCTTGCATTGCTGGGAAGCGATGCCATGAAGCCCTTTTACACATAAATTGTGTAGAATCTGGACCAAGACTTTAAATTTTCAATATTTTTGTTTTGTGCGGATTGTATGTGAGAAAATACAGTAAAAAAGATTATGAAACTGCTATTTGTTTATCAGCAGGAACACTAAAATTCACTTTGGCTTGAGTGTGACATGGTTTGCAGTGGAACTGCAACACTTTTTTGTGTTATCGTCAAAAGACCTCACTATCCAAGTTTATTGTCTCCCGAATCGACTGACACAAAAACTTTTAGAATCTGTTGAGTATGAAGCGAGTTACAGTGAGTTAATGCGCACTCTGAGCACTTTTAGTCTTCTTTCCCCTGTGAGCACACTGAATGCTCCGATTTCACAATTCATGCGCACTCTGAGCACTTTTAGTCTTCTTTCCCCTGTGAGCACACTGAATGCTCCGATTTCACAATTCAATTGTGAGTTACTTGCACGTGCTGACCTATAATGTTCGGCTCACATGTTCATAGAAACCTGGACTATTGACTGATAAGCAGCATTTCGTGACCATGTTCAAAAAAGTGTTGAGGATCATTTTAAAGGGACACGTCAGAGTGAAAGTTCAATGTATGACAACATCTAAAACGACAATATTATCAACAACAGTGTCCTACTTACCGAGAAATTAAAGTAAATGCACAAGAACACAAGCACCACAGTAGAACATTTTCGAAATGACCCCGATGACATCAGAAGAACCACCTATAATTAATCACTAGTAATCGATCTAACTGCACTAAATAAAGAACGTTCCGTGCTTTAAGAGACAATAAAATGCTGCTTGTTCGTTTCTGCTTGATTCATGGAAAAAAGAACCGCCGCATGTTACTATGGGGAAGGGCGCGAGTGGTTCAAAAATTCTATTTTCACGTGGTTTACACAGGACAGGTGGTGCCATCTAGCGAAGTGCAGTTGAAACAAAAGCGTCTGCAATCTCGAAGCCAATGGCGGGAAGTTGATCAATGGCCCTTGCTACTACTGTGGCTCCCACTGCTTTTGGTCTGCTGCTACTAGCGCAGTAAAGCCGGGCAACGTTGTGCACGGCAACAGTGACGTGAGACGGTCCGGTCGGTCCGCTTCTTGAGGCGGGTAATTTGAAGTGTGCTAACCCGACGCTGAGCACTACAACATGATTTTATTTCAAAATACGTTCTTCCTAGCACAAAAGTAACACTACGAGGTTTCTGGACCGTCATTTCAACAATCAACGTCGACTTAATGGTTAACTTTAGTGTCCATTTAAAGGTGCCTAAGCACTTTTTGAATGCATTAACAAATAATTTGCTGACAAGTAGATGAAGCACTAGTGAACATGTGAGCAAAGTATAATAGTATTGCACAAGACAGAGAATTTACAATCGCATGTCAAAATACAGACAATCACTCGCTCTCTCCTTTGCAATGTCATGGTTAGCAGCGAATGGGCACAAAAGACTAACGGGTAATGACCTATTTCTTGACAGCAAGAACAATCTCTGTAATAATATAATTGTCAATTTTTAGTTAATGATTAACATGTGAAATTTAACGTCACAAAACCACCATATGATTATGAGAGACAGCGTAGTGGAGGGCTACGCGAATTTCGACCACCGGGGGTTCTTTAACGTGCACCCATATCTGGGCACACAGGCCTACAGCATTTTCGCCTCCATCGAAAATACAGCCGACGCAGCCGGCATTCGGTCCCGCGACCTGCGGGTCAGCAGCCGAGCACATGAGCCACTAGACCATCGCGGTGGGGCGCTTATTCTTAGTTAAAGATCTGAAATGCATACATGTTTGCGAAGTAAAAAAAAATGAAAAAGTATTTCATCTCTGCTCTCTTCATCGACAGTTGTATGCTTGTAATGTTCCACTTCTTACACTCACGTGATTTGGCACTAAGTGCACTACACGCGAGCACTTCTGAAGGTTACATGCTTTAAGTCGGTCACTTCATGATAGTGTCACCAATGAGTATTGTCTTTCAAACCACATACACACTTACAATTGCACCCTAGCTCTCCTATTGAAGTTTCATTAGCTAAGACACCTAGGCAGACATTTCAAGTAATCGAATTAAAGGCTCTTTAAGATCTCTTATCTCAATCAGGTTACTATCATTTTGTGATGCTGACACAGAACAAGGTTGGTGTGTGCCACGTAATTGCATGTCTTGGTCAGACTGGAACGTATGATCTTGCACCCCAGCCATGTCATGCATGTAGCAATGAGTTTTGTGCCACTGCTTCTGCTATGTAGTGCCAGTTTTGCGCCCTGATGAGCCTTCCGGTTGAGAGACTCGCATGACCACACAGCCTACATGGTCTCTGCAAGTGACATACCATATCTGCTTTATACTTGTATAGAACTAAGAAACAAAACTTTTTGCCATCAAAAGACCCTCTTCAGCCAATGGCTCGCCGTGCCCTAATGATCCTGTGGCAGATCACCTTCACGACACACTCATAAAAGGAATCGCAAAGTAGCATGTTAAAACATGTTACAAAGCAACCGCAACACCATTGGCTGAAAAGGGAGGGGGGTCCTTTCACAGTAAAGGGCCGTTATTGCTTCTAGTTGTATCTGAGTAAAATGTAAAAAGAGTGCTTATGCAAATTTCCCAGAAAAAAGCCGTTGTGTGATCACAACTAAGGGCCATTTTCAGCGCTGTAGTTGTCTGGCACCGCTGCAGGTGTTCGCAACCGATAGCGCTCGACACAAGTAAATAAAAATTATATGAAATAAGAAAAATATCCAGGATCAACTAGGGTTCAAATCTGGGTCCCTTCTGTGGCAACACAGTATTCTACCACAGATCCATGCTGGTGCTCGCAACTTTGTCACAAGAAGACCCTATACTAGTGTTATGTTGGCAAGGAACTGCGTTAACATGTGTCATATAGCATGGTAGAAGAGTTAAATAAAAACCAGGTGTCACACAATGGCCCTTTTGTAACTAGGCGTCAAACAATACGAATTGTGCAATGAGTTGGTCACTGAATGCTTCTAACCCATTACAAAGGACTCAGCCAAAATTCTCTATTGTCATCAATCACTGCATCAACCAAGTGCACAAAATGCCTTGCAACTGCATAACGGGTACCTCGCTCCACCGAAGAATGATGAATAATGTTGTAGTGGGTGCTTCCCAACTTGAGAGCAATTGTGACTAGTTGTGTAATGAGTACCTTGCAAGTATGCTTGTATTAGCTCCAAGAGAGCTTACAAATGGTTCTAAAGATGCCACTCCTCCAGCTTGCGCTGTGCTTACATTAAACTTTCTGCACAGGCCTGGCAATTTCGTGACAAGAGAAGTTGCAATAGAAAAATATATTTAAAAAAAAGACGGAGAGAGAGAGAGAGAGAGACCAGATGCACAGAATTTAAATTGTAACCCTAAGTTTCCATAGCTTTCTACTACATGATTACAAATACATTGCATAAAATACAAATCCATCACAAGCCAAATCATTGTTTCTTTTTTAGTATTTTTTCTTTTAGAGAAAGCGGGCATTCCTACAGATTCGCCGCATGCTTCTTGTTTCAGTAGTGTTCAGTGCTGGCTTTCACAAGGAATCTTTTTTTGCTTCTTCCTTTTGAAATAGATATGCCCACTTAAATAGAAAGTCATTTTGATAGCAGAAAATCTCGAAAATTGTGAAGCTGCGAGGCGTTCCAATATCAACCAATCTACAATCTGTCAGTGGCAAAACCAGTGGGTGAGACTCAACAGATGAAACTGAAGATAGTATTGTCTGAGAAAGGGACAAATCGCAAAAAGGATTTTACCAAGCACTTGACCTCTGACGTGAATCTCGCTCCTCAAGAAGAAGTGCCTTTTATGGCTGCGATATCTCATAGCGGTTCTATTTTCCTCCTGAAGAGCCTCATGCAACAACCATGTTTATTCTTCTTTTTGTGGTGAACAAACTCAAAAGTGGTTTTTTTACATAGTAGAATAAAAATAGAACCCCTAAGCAGGTCATAATCTGAGGCAGCCATTCCCCTCGGCCGCAACAGTCAAAACAACGCATAAGCTCTTCACCCCCCACCACTCGCTCGTCGTGGATACCCCCCGGCTCCTGCTTCAAAAGAATGCACTTTCTGTGCATATGAGTGCCATTACATTGTGCCTCTGCCCAAAATGTCACACACTGGGCTGAGAAGCAAACCTGTCACCTAGATGCCTAGGCTAATTTAAGGTGGAGCTAGACTTCTTTTGGCAGGGGTGCAACAGCCTAAATGAAATTTGGAAGAATTTCTGGAGCCGTGAGATGTTACTTTTAGAGCACTAAAATCTGAATTTAGAGTAGGTTACAGCAAAAAAAAAAAAAAAGCTTATATTTATAACAACAAAAATATGTAAAAACCTTTCAATATTATCTGAGTTGTGCTGAGTGAGTAAAAGAAGCACTCCTATTTCAACAAAAGTAGCGTTTTGAACCACCCCACGGTGTATTAAGTCCACATTACCATTTGCCACACCTCTCAAGTCCTTAGAATCTGCGTATCTGCTAACCTGGCAACCAAGAAATTCTCGAGATCTTTAAAACTGAGGAGTAGGAGTGGCAAAAAAAAAAAACGAAGTTTTTTTTTTTTTAGAGATGTAGAAATATTATACCTTGCTTGAAATGATTGCCAGTAAGCCAGTGTATCGTTTTTAGACACCAGCGATCATACTAGTACTCACAGTTGTGCGCTGTATACATGCATAAAAAAATTTAAAAAGATGCGTTTTGTCCTGTGACTATAGTGTTACCAGCTCCTCTCTTATCTGAAGATGCTTTTCAGAGGGGCCCCAGTGTACTGTGGCAAAGGTGGCTTAAGCAGCCTTCTGCACGGGTTAAAACAAGGCCAAGAAATTTTCGAACCACTACAGTCCCTCCTCCCCCTCCCCTTTTTTTCCCTTTCATTTCACGATGGGGTTAGGTTTCGGGCACTTTGTGGCTCGCTTGCAAGGTGCCTTTGACAAGACCGCGGCACACATATGATGGCCCCCCAATAGTGCTGGCTATCTATCACCAGGACGATGCAACTTCAAGACAGAAAAAAGTTTTATGGCAACCAACATTGCCGCCGCCGACCACTGTGTTTGCAGCACGTCAACTTTATTTGCACGTAGAGAACGCAGCCCATACTTCCAGCTTGAGTTCCTAACATGCCATAGCTGTGTTTGCCGACTAGAGAATCCATGTTTACCACGTGTCAACGCATTTTTCGCTTTAAGTTGCATCGTATTGCCGATCAGTATCCACTGACAGATGGCTGCACGGCATCGTTACTTTCTTAGGTCGATAACGTCTCACGAGTGTCTGGACCTAACGAGTAAAGATCACATTGTTTTAGAATTAGGGTCAGCACACTTGAATTGATTGATGACGCAAACTGCACGAAAGACACTTTCTCAGTTGCACTACTTGAGCGCAACTGAGAAAATACTGAGGCAAGAGGGACATTCTGTCCCACCGTGGTGCAGTTTTGGGAAATTTCATGGTTTTGGTGCAGCTTGGTGCAAAAATGATGAACTGTATCAAATTGGCTCAATTGGCGCAACTGTTGCACCTCTGATTTTGGTCAAAAATTAAATTTTGCAATTTTGCAATCACCAAAGAATTGCTTTTTCTCGGTGATTGATAAGTGAGGTTTAACACCCTAAAACCACCATATGATTATGAGAGACACCATAGTCGAAATTGCTTAATCCTTGAGAAAATATAGCACATTCGGGCACTTGCGATTTCACAAATAATTTTTGGTCCCTTTTCCTTGACAAGTTTCCAGAAATGCGCATGTAGCCCTGTGTAACTTCCACGTTCTTCTCAAAATAACATATTTGAAGTTTGCATACCTCTCTCTCGGACACTATCAAGCGTAAACAAACAATTTCTCACATGCATTGCAGTGACATTTACATAACTGAAGCTAGGTTCATTAGCCTAGGTGCATCAGTGTTTCTTTAGCAATAAAAAAAATTATCATAAATGGCAATTTTTGCCATTTCCGATTGTTGACTAACGTGGAAGAACGTAACAAATCTAGCTTTTTTTGTACAGTGACAACTTTAGTTCCACAACCTTCGTGCTAAACTGCAATAATTTGCAGATAGTAGATTTTACTACATAAGTAATTTCTAAAAAAATAAAAGATGATTGAAAACACTAAATACATTTTAAAACTGATTTCGAGCTTTAAGGCAACCCCTGTATTTTTAAAATATCTTGATAATTTTATGGACAGAACATTAATTTATACCACCATAGCTTTTAACGTACTTTGAAAGTCCCACCCCATATTAAATTTGAATAATGTTGGATTGAGTGACCAAAGGATATAACTACAAGCCCTTGTGCAAGAAAAAGCCCAGTCTAAAGATGTACCAAATAATGAGCAATAATCTAAAAGTAACACTTAGGTTCATTGATTTCAGGTAGCATGTGAACGCAGGACAAATTGAAATTATATGCAAATGAAGTCAGACAAAATCACTCAATGCAGATGCTGCACATGCAAAACTATATCCTGCACTCAAAAGTTTCACCACCACTACGTATTTTGCAATGAAAGCCATGGAAATGAAGCTTGCACAGCTACTTCAGGATCCGTAACAGACACACTGTGCAGAAGAAATTATGGGCAGTGCCTAAATACATCTGTGATAGCCACCATAAGCATAGTGTTTTAAATAAATCAAAAGAAGGTTATTATAATTTGAAGGAACGGCAGTACACAGGATCCATAACAGACACACTGTGCGGAAGAAATTATGGGCAGTGCCTAAATACATCTGTGATAGCCACCATAAGCATAGTGTTTTAAATAAATCAAATGACGGTTATAATTTGAAGGAACAGCAGTACACTGTAGCAGTGTATAAATGTTTTGTAGCACGCTACATAAGACTGAATGCAAATTCAACCACTTGAGAGTGCTCATAATTGACCTAGAGGCAAAGAGTAAAAACCAACAAATATTGCCACCAAAACACGCTGCAAACGAAGAAAGCTTCACACAAAAAGGTGTTGCTGATTCCGTCGCAGCACATTTTCAAGCCACCCAAGAGGCAAGACTCAAAAGGATACCAACAGTTTCCTCAAGGTCTTCCAAGTCCCATTCTATGCTGCGCAGACCTTTCCGGAGTTCACTAGTGGTCCATTCAATGTCTTCTTTGCTTGGTAAGCTTGAGGGGTCTTGGTACTGGCTCCACCTCTCAAACAGTGTTTTGTTATTGGCTATGGCCTTAACAATTTCACTGGAGAAAAACAAAATAAAGATCAGGAAAAGTGCCCCATTTTCATGTTCAAGGATAGATACATAACAGCAGGCAACAGGCATTTCGGTGAATAGTCTGAGGTGCATGTGGTTTTGTAGTCCAATTTAACAGGCTAATTAATCTATGGTGCCATCAGAAGTACTTCTGCTAAATATACAGCCCCGAACGAATAGTCAATATTTCGTCACTATGAAAGTTTCCATAGCACATCGCCGTCACCTATGCGTGTATGTATAGGTTTAGGATACGACGCAGACGTCCTAAAACATTATTTTCTCTCTGCTGCTTCTAGCGACTATAGTAAGAACAGCACCTGCCCAGAAGGATAACAGCGAACAACAACAGGGCGCATTGTTGCAGCAATCGGCTCAAGTTATTTTGTCTAATCTTGTGCCTTTATGAGGCGATATGAAATGGAGCTTTGGTGCCCTTATCGCGACCTCTTGAAAGCGCTCAGAAAAAAAAAAAAGATGAGCGATTGCAACGTAGTCTTTCGCAGTGTTCAACACAAACGCGTAGCGACTAACAGGTCTCTCTAGTCAAGGGAAAATTACACTAAAGAAGTTATGCCTTCAACGTTGCGAGCACACGCTTCGCGCATGAGCCCTTCCCTTCAGCTGACACCACATATTGGATTTCTCTCCTGTTCGCGTATAATGCTCGCCACCACAGCTGCAACACATTCCGCAGTCACACAATAAAACACCTATATAAAACGAAGAAGTGAACAAACAAAACTTGAGCAGCAGATGCGTAGAGCGGAATTCCGTTGCACCGAAACAGCTTAGTCTAAACTGCATATCGATACTAATTATCCAATACTCACTAAAAGCAAGGAAAGCCTCCTTATGACGGCGCTATTGTACAAATTCGTTTTAGTTTTCTTTACAATAAAGGTTAAGTAAGGCAAGCCAGGCAGAACTCAACGGGGAAGACGTTGAAAGTAATGTGCATACACGGAACTTACTCTTTAACGACAAAAAATGGATCCTCAAGACTCATGGCCTCTGCGATCCACTCATTACAGTCACAGCATCCGTAGTGGCATGTGGGGCTCTTGTCACAAGTCCCCCGCTATCGAAGAACAACAGATATCGCGCAGGAGAGCTACACACGTAGCTATCACCCTTACCGGAGATCCCTTAGCAGTAAGCGACGAGTGCGATGACGTCCCCGTTCAAACAAAAACCAAACCCCGTGACACGCGCTCAGTGTTGCCTGCGTCAGCGAAATAATATTGTTGCTTGCTCGCTGTGCCGCGGCCTCTGACTCGGGAAAAGAAAACGTGTGATGAAAGCGTTTTGCTCCCGATATACATGCCTACCTATCACAGAGAAAAACGGCTTGGTATACTGGAATTCGAAATCTGGGCCAGCGACATGCGTCTTAACAAAAAGACATTTCACCACTGGTTCGCTGCAACGGCCCAAATGATATTTGTATTTTCTACACCTATATATGTCTTCGATAAGCACTACTTTTCAACTTCAGCCAATCTCGAAGGTCACGCTTGTGAACTACATGCACTACAGGCACTAGAATGCTGGGTGTAAAAACAAAATATTTTTAAAGACAGTAGTCTTTCTTGGGGACCTTCAACGCAAAAATTTTGGTCTGTCTGTCTGTTTGTTTGTTAACAAAAAGTGGGTAACGATTTAGAGTACTAGGTACTCTACTATGGGAGAGCGTAAAGCCGTCCCGTGATTCATCCATTCTTCACAGTGCTCTGAATGGCACCAAAGTGGTCAAACCAAGCGATACTCCAAACGGCCGACCCCATCCACAGCGCCCACCAATATTGCTGAAGGTTCAGCGTTCATACTTGTGCGATTGTCAATTAAAAAGCAAATACTGTGCATATCTGAGGCACCATAACAACACATCAATATTCTGTATGTGTTTCTGCTTCTAGAAAAGGCACACAGCAGTAATTTTAAAGACCGTAGCGTTTATCACGTTGCGCGGAGCAGACGACGCTTGCACGAAAATGCAAGTGTTTCCACGCTTTGCTATGACGACACGGTGGTGGAACCTACCCGTCGCCTTGCGTTCTACACCTTATCACCTCCGAGACAGGTGCGCAGAGCGCGCGCGCTTCGTTTTCCAAGATAACTGCCAGATAGCGCTCATGTCTCACGTGTGACGTGGCTTGATGCGCTCGTTTGCCTCCGCTGCACGCTCGAGGCACTCTAACGCACAGCATACCATTCACCGATTTTCTTGCGCAAGACATCGAATAAACGTTTTGTTCACTCTCTCTAGACGCAAGACTATCGTCTGTTGACGACATTTGCAGTGTAACATACAGATATGGGGCCAATTTTCTTTGTTTCGGTTTTATTCCATCGCAAAAAGTTTCGCTCTGTTGCTGTTCTGGAACGAAAAAAAATCGTAAATATTTGTAGCTTTATTTGTTTGTATGCAAAAATTTGAAGTTTGAGAATCGATAAAAATATTGGATTTGTCGTACTGTGTGTTACTCATAAGAAAGTGGGACAAACTGAGCAGGCTCAAAACATGATCTCAGAAGCAGCCCGTCATCGAGTCTACCTGTCATATATATATATATATATATATATATATATATATATATATATATATATATATATATATATATATATATATATATATATATATATATATATATATATATATGGTGAGAATGCGCTCTCCACGCTGCGTCAGACACAAGAAAGGCCTCTACAGTTAATTGCCACTGTTTTTGTTTCTCACACAATTTCAGCACATCTTTATTTCGGAATTCCTGCCTGAGATACAGATGTACTTTGAGATATGCATTAATTATTGCTCATGCCTTGTTGCAAATTGTCAAGTTCCACGTGATCCGAAAAACAATAGAACATTTTCGTTTTCACTCCCGAACAAAATAATAGATAACGCTTCAGTTACACTTTCGTGAACCGAAAAACTATATATTTTTGTTTTCACTCCCGAATGGAATAATAGACAACGCTTCGGTTACGTTATCGCTCCTGTCAAAATGGTAATTCTTTCTTTGGGCCTGTTTTTTTATATATATACACATACGCGTAGGTGTTTGTAGAATCAATGGTAGAGTAACCCATATATTGTTCTAGGTCACTTTAATTCTGCGGTCACGGATTTGACCATAGTATGCAGCACTGCATGTTGTACGTTATTGACTACGGTGATTCTAGCAGAACGAAATGAAAACGCAAATTGATAATAGGGGTTTTTAGCAAGCTACGGAAACACGTCATGGAAATACGACACGGTGCCTTCCTGTATGCGCGTACAATGGTCGCACATGCGCACTCATCAGCCGGTTTCGTGTTGCCGCCTTTCCGTAACGTGTTTCCGTAGCTTGCTAAAAACCCCTATTATCAGTTCACGTTTTCATTCCGTTCTGCTAGAATCACCATAGTCAATAACGTACCACATGCAGCGCTGCATACCATGGTCACATTTGTGGCCACAGAATTAAGGTGACCGAGAACAACTTCTGGGTCACTCTACCATTGATTCTACAAACATGTATACGTATGTGTATATTAAAGAAAAGGCCCAGAGAAAAAATCACCAAGGAACCCACGGGGGATTTGAACCAGCGACACGTCGTTCCTCAGCGCACTGCAGCATTAATCTATGTTCACGCCACAGCCTTTTCCTTTTTTTTCTTTCTTTATTGCTTATGTACGTACAACATTCACAAACAAGTATATACGAAACGAAAGACAAACCTGAACAAAAAGATAAGGTAAAGAAGCGTCTGAGTTCACAGGCTTTTTAAAATTCCTTCATCTGGAGAAGGCTATAGTCTCACCTATATGCCACATGGCTCATACTACATCCATCTCACTAACCGTGAGCTATATATATATACCATTTTCCACGGACTTATTGTCAATGGTCATGAAACATCCTTGAATAAATCATGTACTTTGTTTGGACAGGGCATGCATGCTTTCCCGTCTGAACAGTGAATTGTCCGATGGCTTGATCAATGGAGGGGTGGGTACAATGAATCATATAAAGCTGTATGAAAGGGGCATTTCAAAACGTCTCTGGCTCCACTTTCTTTCTGAACCATCAAGAAAAATTGCTTGTATCAAGCCTATGGGATTATTCGGGGAGTTTCTGGCCCTGTCATGCCTGTGAATTCGGATGCCATCGAAACGCGCATCGCCACTTTCTATGTAAACGGACAAAGTCAAGTCGCTGCCCCATGCAGACGAGTTGTTGTGACGCTGGCACCATTAAAACATCACACGGCTTCATCGTCCCAACAGAGTACATCTCACAAGGAACCTTGTGGACTGACGTCATGGACTTCTTGCTGCAAAACTTCCGTGTGGTGTGCCCAGGATGTGCCGCAGTGATAGTCACTGGAGACTTCAACGTTAATGTACTTAGTACTTACCCCCGTATTCAGAAACGCTGCTTGACTTGAACTTGACTTGCCACCTACTTTAACGCAGCACAAACGCGTTTCGAACGCGCTGTTTCTAGACGGTGCCAAGGCAACAAAAACGCACCGACGCGTTTCAAACGCATTGCATTAAAGTCAGTTTCAAGTCAAGTGCAGGTCAAAGAGCGTTTCTGGATACGGGGGTTAGACATGAAAACCAGCGGCTTGTCGCGTTTCTCCATGGCGAACTTGGACTTCACCTCCTGTCGTACGCCACGCAGTCAACTATTCACAACAACTCCACTTTCGATATTGTGGTTACTGTCAATTCAAGCACAATCAACGATGTTCACTGCATTCAGTATGGTTCCTAAATAAATCTCCAAGCCTTGCATCCCATAACAGCCCGATGAGTTACTATCGCCTTCATTGCTTCGGCTGTTTGCCGAAATTGCGTAGTTATTATTATTATTATTATTATTATTAGTAGTAGTAGTAGTAGTTGTAGTAGTAGTAGTATAACTAGCAGCAGCAGTAGTAGCAGTGGCGGATCCCGAGGGGGGTGGTAGGGGTGATCGCCCCCCTCTCAAATCCCGTTTCAGCACTCTCCCCCCCCCCCCCCCCATCAGTTTAGAGCTTGTAGTTAAGCTCCTCTAGCCTATTAAATAAAATGAGTGGAACCACTGGGAGCACACATTAACAGTATTTATTCTATGAAGGAGTTTTTCTCCTAGTAGGAACAAAAAGTCATGACCAGCCCTTAAGTAGTAGTAGTACTGATTTTTTTCTTGAGTGATTCTTAAAATATAGAAAAGAAAAGTGAGCCCCGTAACTGTCTACATCTTAGTGCGACACTTCACCATTGGCTCCTCGTAATCATATGGTGGTTTTGGGACGTTAAACCCCACATATAAATCAATCTATCAAATCAGCAGTGGCTCACGAGGGATGGGGATAATGAAAGATTAAAAGGGATGGGGATTGAAAATAGAATAGGCATAAGGATGAGGACACCCACATACAGAAGAGAAGATAGAGAAAGATGGGCACAAGGTTGAAGGAGTCGGAGGACGGGGCACCACTCAGCGAGAGTTTCACGTCGTCAGGAGATGGCGGAGAGCGAGCCAGTCGGCCAGAGCTGCGCTACCGTAGGAGATCGCGGCGGCACAACCGGTCGGCACGGAATCCAACGAGCGAGTCCCTAGTACTGATTCACACATGAATCACACATGATCATCTCATTGCAGACGTGGGAAAGCCAGGTCCAAATGTCTTCGAGCTGAGATATAGAGCCACATAGTGCAAGACATTTCAGAAAGCTTGCTGAACAGTTCATCATGAGAAATCAGCAGGTGGAGAAGCTGCTTTATCTTGATCAGCGAAGATGTAGTTCAGATCTGCGGCAGAAACGAACACGTCAGCTGATGCAAAAGGTTCCCTTCTCTCAACATACGCAGTTGAGCTATACTGCCGGCAGATCGATGCGTTTTGCCAACGTCAGCTGACGGCGGAGTCCTCGAAATCGCTGAAATGCAGCCGAAATATCATAGCGGTTTCGTCAGCTGACTTGACTCCGCGCAACAGGAAATCGAACACGCAGATGCACCTGCTGGATCGGAAACGAATGTGAGTACGCATATTTAAAACAAGCGGTCTGTCTCGTACTAAAGCCGCACACGCTTCACACGACTTATTCTGTGTATTTCTTGCCTGGTCACAGCCGGCGTTGTTCAGTGTCACGTCCACTCTCACTACAAAGTTCGATATATTCTAAAAGATTTTTATGAACTTGGGCTTGTTGGTTCGCCATTAATCGTAAATTGTTGCTCGTAAAAGACATAGACAAGAGCACAGAGATGGACACGTGGCGTGTATTGTTAAGGCATTCATTGTTCCTTCAGTTGTACCAAAGTTGTGCTGCTTTAAATTGTACTCATTATGCTGTCTTTTTTAGTTTCTTGCCTTTTAAATCTGAAACATTTCTCGGCAAACTTCGGTGAGTTTGAGCGTATCTATCTATCTATCTATCTATCTATCTATCTATCTATCTATCTATCTATCTATCTATCTATCTATCTATCTATCTATCTATCTATCTATCTATCTATCTATCTATCTATCTATCTATCTATCTATCTATCTATCTATCTATCTATCTATCTATCTATCTATCTATCTATCTATCTATCTATCTATCTATCTATCTATCTATCTATCTATCCGCCAACGACTTTTAGCTCTCCTGGCCGTTTATACAATGATATTGATACCAAAATTAGTATAGCATGACATGACTGTATGACGAGCATAAATGACTAGTCATAACGTGAAAATTATGGCATGTGTGTCATGACTGTGATGATTTACATTTCATGGTCTTGCTGCTCTTGCGGTAGTTTCATTCACATAACATATTTCAAAACTGGTTGATAGATATTCGGGGTTCAACGTCCCAAAACCATGCACCATATGATCATGAGAGACGCCGTAGTGGGGGGTTCCGGAAATTTTGACCACCTGGGGTTTTTCGACGTGCACCTAAATGTGAGCACACGGGCCTCAGCATTTCCACCTCCATCGAAAATGCAGCTGCCGAAGCCGGGATTCCATCCCGTGACCTGCGGGTCAGCAACCGAGTACCTTAGCCACTAGACCACCAAGGCGGGGGTATTTCAAAACTGCTATGGTATGGCGTGACTGCATGGCGAACATAAGTGACAGACCCTAACGAGGAAATCATGATATGCATGTAATATACACGTCACGCTCATGGTGCGCTCGTCGTTGTTTCGCTAGCTTCACATATACCGAATTTGGTATTACAAGACGTGAATGGATGACGAATGTATATGACTGGTGCAAACATGATAATAATTATATGCGTGTAATGTAAAACATGACTACATGCTACACTCATAGCGTGCTCGCGGCCATTTCGCTAGCTCCACATATACCAAATTTGGTATTACGTGACGTGTATGGACGACGAAAATGAATGACACGTCCAAACATGATAATCATGATATGCGTGTCATGTAAACGTGGTACATGTTACGCTCATTGCGCGCTCACGGCCATTTTGCTAGCTCTACATATACCAAATTTGTTATCACGTGACGTGAATAGACGACGAAGGAAAATGACACGTCCAAACATTATAGTCATGACATGGAAGTCATGTACGTCATTAATACGTCCGCCTCGTAACGTTGTGTTGATTTTAAAGTGACATATATTAACCCTTCCTTATTCGTGCTTCGCATATCGTTGATTCCCACTGTACATGGGATCTGCCTTTTTTTTAATTTTTTAATTTGCTGCAGCTTACGTATTTCTCGGACGCTAGCGACTTTCTGCGATAACAGAGCAGTGCGATTCTGTATCATGTGACCGATGAGTGTGCCTGTACTGATCGTGTGAGCACGCGCCGCAACCCGATGCGGCCATGTATATGTATAACGTAACTCGTTTAACAGTGTCGAATGTTCACTACCGTATTGTGAGGCACCCGACTGTGTGAGTAGCAAAACTTTTATATATATATATAAATATCTATCTATCTATCTATCTATCTATCTATCTATATATATATATATATATATATATATATATATATATATATATATATATATATATATATATATATATATATATATATATATATATATATATATATATATATATATATATATTAGAAGGGGGTTTATTGACTAAAACGAGCTACTAGATACTGTCTCTCTCACTTGCCCCGGTGTTGAAGAGGAGCCATCCTGGCGACTCACGGCGAACAAGCACAAGGGGATCATAGTAAGGTTTTAAGCAGCTGATGTGGACTGTCTCACGACCCCGGCATCGTCTGTCATCGGCAGGTGTCACTGGTTCGACGACGTAGTTGACCGGTGATGTGCATTGAACGATGTGGTACGGACCATTGTACTTGGGTGCAAACTTTCGGGAGAGGCCGGGGGACTAGAATGGAACCAAAAGCCATACAAATGAGCCTACGGGGAAGTTGTGAGCAGGCTTGTATTGGTCAATTCGTACTTTTGGGATACTTTGTGCGACGGACGTAAATTAACGGGCTAATTGGCGGCACTCTTCAGCACACTTAACAAGTTCGGAGGCTGGGCGGTATTCTGAAGCATCTGGGTGATAAGTAAGTGTCGTGTCAAGCGTAAAAGAGGGCTCAAGTTCGTACAGTAGAAAAAAAAAAGATGAAAAACCAGTTGTTGCTTGTATGGCCGTATTATACACATACGTCATAAAAGAGAGCACCAAGTCCCAATTAGAATGGTCGGAGCATATGTACATAGAGAGCACATCACCGAGCGTGCGGTTAAAGCGCTCCGTCAAACCGTTTGTCTGTGGGTGATAGCTTGTGGCAGTGCGATGAAGAATATTGCACTCACTGAGAAGCTCCTGGACGACTTGCGACAGAAATGCACGCCCACGGTCGCTAAACAGCTCACGTGACGTGTCATAGTGAAGGACAAAGATACGCAATGAACAAGGCGACATCACGAGCAGCAGCAGCTGGCAAAGCGGCGGTTTCAGCGTAACGGGTTAGATGGTCAACGGCCACAATAATCCAGCGATTTCCAGCAGGAGTACAAGGTAGTGGGCTGTAGAGGTCGATGCTGATTCTATCAAATGGACGAGCTTGACACGGCAATGGTTGTAATTTGCCAGAGACATGACAGGTTGTTTTTCGTCGCTGACACTCAGTGAGGGAACGTATATTCTTGTGAACGTACGAGTACATTCCACGCCCCCCCCCCCCCCCCCCCCCAAAAAAAAAAATCACTGGCGAAGCCTGTCGTATGTTTTCAAAACGTCATATATATAGCAGCGTGGGCGTTTTGAGGGTCCGCGTGGAAGTACGCGCACATGTTGCAGCGCAAATGGCGAGGGATAACTAGAAGCCATTTCCCACCATCCGGCTGATAGTTGCGATGGTTCAACATGGCGTTCCGTATCGCATAATGGGGAATTTGCCGACGTAGTGCACGAGGTGGACGCTGGCGTGGTGTCACCGAAGGCGAGGAGAGAACGTCGATGAGCGAGGCTATCCAAAGGTCCTTGCGTTGTTCCGAAGGCATGTCAGCAGTATCGATGCTGCCGATGGTAGCTTCGGCAAAGGAAACAGGTGCAACGGCTGAAGGAAAGGGCGAATGAGAAAGAGCATCTGCGTCGGTGTGCTTGCGGCCTCAGCAGTAAATGACGTGAATATCAAATTCCTGTAAACGTAGCGCCCAACGTCTAAGCCGGCCCGAAGGATCTTTCAGTGAAGCGAGCCAACAGAGTGAATGATGATCTGTAACGGCATCAAATGGGCGTCCGTATAAGTAAGGACGAAGTTTTTGTAATGCCCAAACAATGGCCAAACATTCCTTTTCGGAAACCGTGTATTTGTGCTCTTCCTTGGTTAGGGTGCGACTGGCATACGCAACTACATACTCGGAGAAGCCAGGCTTGCGTTGAGCAAGAACAGCGCCAAGTCCTATGGCACTGGCATCCGTGTGCACCTCGGTTGGAGTAGTAGGGTCGAAGTAGTGTAAAATAGGTGGTGAAGTAAGGAAATGGCGTAATGTTGCAAAAGCGTCATCGCATGCTGGCGAACAATCAGAGAGGTGTCCATCGCCAGTGATCAGCTGTGTCAGTGGTGCAATTATAGAAGCAAATTTCTTCACAAAGTGGCGAAAGTATGAGCACAGTCCGACGAAGCTGCGAAGCGTTTTCATGGTCGTGGGCTTCGGGAACTCAGCGACAGCACGAAGATTTTCTGGGTCTGGGACGACGCCATGTTTTGAGACAACGTGGCCAAGTATTGTGAGCTTCCGAGCTTGAAAGTGGCACTTGTTGATGTTTAGTTGAAGGCCTGCGCTAGTAAGGTAGCTGAAGACTTCGCTGAGATGATGGAGGTGGCTGTCAAAATCAGGGGAGAAAACAACGACATCATCCAAGCAACATAGGCATGTCTTCCATTTTAGCCCACGCAAGACGCTATCCATCATCCTTTCGAATGTTGCTGGCGAATTACAAAGGCCGAATGACATTACATTAAATTCGTATAGCCCATCGGGCGTCACAAAAGCAGTTTTTGGGCGATCTGATGGGGCCATAGGGACCTACCAATAACCGGACCGTAGGTGTAGTGATGAGAAGAATTCAGCCCCTTGCAAGCAGTCCAGAGCATCATCGATGCGCGGCAAAGGGTATACGTCTTTAAGCGTAACATTGTTTAAACGGCGGTAATCGACGCACAAGCGAATCGAGCCGTCTTTTTAGAGGCGAAGCTCCTTGTAGTGGCACCCGTTCATCCCTCGTAGCCGTTGTAGTAGTATGTAACAAGTATAACATTTTGACCTCAAAGGTGGTGCCGATTAGAGATTTCTTCTGTGCGTTGTTGAACAATAAAAGATAGTGCTCAATGCACATGCCAATGGCTGCTAAGGTGGAATGAGAGACAAAAGAATTCGGCTTTCAGTTAACGCACAGAAGACAAGAAAGGATTGCTAGGTTATACTCGCTGGATGTAACCTCCTATGATTTAGAAAGGTTTAGCGAGCGTTTCACCGCAGTGCCATGAATACAGTGAACTAGTATATACCATGAACTCAAGGGGGTTAAAGGTGGGAAGTAGACACGAAGCGCAAGCCGTAAGAAAGTCTTTCAACTTCGTAAAAGACCGCTTACCTAAAAGACTTCTTGCGCGCCCGTGTGACACAGGTATTAGGCGCACAAAAAGTCTTTTAAGTAAGCGGTTTTTTACGAAGTTGAAAGACTTTTAACAAAGAGGTGTTGCGGCGCAGACACACGGCAGCAACGATCTCCTTTTAGTATTTTCGTTCGAAGACGCTATCGAAAGCGTGGCGCTAGCAGTTAAAAGAGAAGCAATGAAAATTAAACAATGTATCACAATGTACAAATTAAAGACTTGTTGCACTGCTCATTTCTTCAAATAAATTTAAGAATAAGATATGAAGAAACACCAATGTGAAAGCTAGTTGCATTGGTTAAGGAAGCATTCTTATAACTAGCGACGTGCAGAAGTCCGTCTGGAACCACTGGGCTTTTATTTACCGTATTTGTTTTTCGCTGCTCTCGACACGTTATGGGCGACCGTACGGAAGAAAAAGCGAGAATCGCAAGTCTCACGGCCTGCCTTCTCGCTTTGAAAAGCGAGGCAGACGCTGCAAAAGCCGCCAAGGAGAGGATCAAGCAGCAACTGCTGTTCAGCAATTCCTTGCTGTGCGTACTGGAGCTGTCGGAGAAGGCCTGCGATCGATCGATCTGGGCCTTCAGACGAATGGTTCGAGGGAACTGTACCTCACCTCGGTGAGCAGAACTTCAAGCAATCTTTTCGAGTGTACCCGTCCACCTTTTGTTTCATTGTGGAGAGCTTGCGCAGTGAGCTCGAAAGACAGTGCACCAGCATGCGTGAAACCATCACTCCTGAGAAGCGAGTCGGCATTGCCCTATACAAACTTGACGACTTGAATGACGGGCAAACACACGACTGCCACGCTTTCCTCGCTTGTGCAAAATGGCGCGGTGCGAGACCGAGCGTCACCACGTGATATTGCCGACGCGTTGTAGCTGCTTACGAGAGTAGAAAAGGAAATATCCATTAAAAGAGTCCATTACACCTTCTGCAGGATATGAAATTTGTTTTTACAAAGAGTTTTGGTGACAGAAAAATAAGCATTCGCTCTTTTTTTCCCGCCACTCGAAAATTGCTGGCGCCCACTGGTTTCGAGGCTACTCATTCGGAGCCGTAAAAGAGATCGACGAACTCTGTTTACGAAAAAGACCGCTTCTGAAAAGAAGTTTCGGAAAAAGACCGCTTACTTTAAGACTTTTAAGTGCCCGTATGACAGGGGTATCAGTTGGCGCCATGGTGGCACGCACGCAAACGCAAGCCGCACGAAGGTCACATTAGGTCACACGCGCTCGCCGCGCCATAGCGTGTTGTCGCATAAGTATAATTTAAGTATTTTTATGATTTAAATTGTTAAATTAAACATACATAGTGATCAGGACACTTTTTATTGTGTACAGTATCCTGGTATACGCAAAAAAGTGAAAAATACAAGGTTACTGTAACGACAGTGTGGACATATTGTGACACTTCATACAACCACAGTCATGAACATGTTAGCTTACGCGTAATGTTTTTGAGGTGAAAATGAATAAAAAAGTTACTCATTTGTAATAATGTCGCTGCGCAGTTTTTGCACCAGATGTACAATGCACAATGTTTCAGCAATAACAATGTTGTGGTTGTCTGTTTCACTATGGCCGCGCTAGATGGCACCACCTATTCAGCTGGTGGGGGGGGGGCTGGCATATTTTTAGTTTCTATGTTCCAGGCCATTCTAGCTTTGGAAATCTTTGGAAAGCTTTGGACCATTCTAGCTTTGGAAACCGTGTAATCGCTATAAGTGCTCGCACTTTGGCTTATTTTAACTCGATGGCTAGAGTATCCGCAGTGCGGACACCGTGAGTTCTTGCGAAGGTGGTCCTTACAAGGCGGCCGATCCATGCTGTCCGAGATTTAGCGCCTTTGTGCCATGCTATTTGTATAGTGGCTAGCCACTATAATATTTGCGCTTAAAACCAAAAAGTCAAAGTGGTGGCTCTGGCGAGCCTCGGCTTTGCTCGCCGTGAAGGTAACATGATGCACCAGCATGTGCGCCGGGGCAGCTTATCTCCGCTAGGAGGCCAGTGGTGGCAGCGTTGTTTATGGCCGCGCGGACGCATGGCCCCATCGCCCCAGCGATCTTGCGACGCATCTGTTTGGGGTCTCGCGCATGCGCAATACCGCCGCCCCAACGCCCTGGGTACGCAAGCCGCTTGGGTACCCAGCACTAAAACTCCCTAACGTTACAAGAATGGTGGCGGCATCTACTGAAGAAAGCTGCAATTGCTCGGTTAACCCCAATTTCTCTGGTGCAGCCGGCCGGTGTGCTATGCTCGACTTCTTTCTGAATAACAGCGAGTGGCGTATCATGTGCCTGTATGCGCCCAACAGGGTGGAAAAGGGCCCTTTTCTTTCACGGCCTAGAACAGCAGCTTAGCGCAGGAAAGCAGTTAGTAGTGTTGGGCGACTTCTCAGTGCACATGACAAGACAAGCCCTCGGAGTTTCAGAGATAAGAGCACGGTCGTGTTGGCGCGGGTTCATGAGGACTGGTGCCTTGAGGATGTGGCAGAGTGTCTCCAGTGTGTGAGTTTGGTTAGGTTCACGCAATTCCAGGGCCTCAGTCACGCGAGACTTGACCATATTAATGTATCTGTCGACATTCTTCCGATGTGTGCTAGCTACAATGCTGTACGGGTGTCGTTTTGGGACCACTGTGCAGTCCTGTGCTCGATTTTCCGGAACTGTAAAGAAAAGCGATTGTTTCACGTGGGAAACCTGCAAATTTAATAGTAAGCTTCTCCAGGACGAAGAATTTAATTTCTATGTAAGGGGGACAATTAGCGAGATAGACGCCAGCAAAGACCTTCACATTTGGCAGCAGTGGGAGCTCTGCAAAGAAACCTAGGAAATAAAAGCCATTGACAGGGCCACATGCATTCGACGTGAGGAGAGAAGAAAGGAGACCGAATTGAAAACGCTTCTCGAAAAGTTACTGATGTATCAAGGCCGAGCCCCTGGACAATAGATCGAAGACATATAAAAAATAAAACAAAAGTTAGAACTGCTTGACCAACAGCGCTATCGGGGTGCGCTCGTGAGAGCAAGGGCAGAAGATACCACGGCGGGCGAAACACCGTCTAGAAGCGCGCTTGGGCTAGAAAAATTACGCGCCGAAAATAACAAGATATGTGAGATAGAGTGGGGCGGTACCTTATCAACCGACACTGTCGGAATCGCGACCGCCTTTAGGGAGCATTATCGTAAGCTGTTCGCGTACACCCAACTGCCTTTGAAAACTTCAAGGAAAATTTTTTGGCTGTTTCACCCCAAATGAATTGATTGATTGATGTGTGGGGTTTAACGTCCCAAAACCACCATATAATTATGAGAGACGCTGTAGTGGAGGGCTCCGGAAATTTAGACCACTTGGGGTTCTTTAACGGGCACCCAAATCTGACCTCACGGGCCTACAACATTACCACCTCCATCGGAAAACTTTTACCCGAATTGACGACGAAAGAAAACTGAGTTTGAAAAGTGGAATAACAGTTGCTGAGGTAGAGAAAGCTATAAACAAATTAAATCCGGGAAAGTCACCGGGACCAGACGGCTTCACTGCTGCATTTTACAACGAGTTCAAAGACGAAATCGGTCCTCTTTTGAGAGTCATATTTAATGAAGCGTATAAAGTAAATACGTTACCTCTGTCTAACTGGTTACCTCACACAGTGGTGATTGCAAAAACCAAAGAAGGCCGTAAACTCAGAAAAGGAACAGCATATCGACCAATAGCCCTGACGAATGCCGAGTATGAAATTTTTATGAAAGTATTGACCCAGAAGACTACAGATGGTTATGAAGGACATCGTCGGACCACACCAAACATGTGGCATCAAAGGCCGCTCGATTGTCCTAAATATACATAAAGCACGCAGTATTCTCGAGTGCTACGATTACTTAGATGAATGTGTCGCCATTTTACAGATATATTTCGAAAAGGCTTTCGACTGTGTGGACCATAGCATAATGTTGGCTGTTTTAAACCATATTAATGTTGGTTCAATGATTTGCGAGGGAGTGGCCCTGGCGTACTGATAGTGCACAACAAGATTGATCGTAAATAAGAATCTGGGGGCCCCCATTAGTGTGCAACGTTCGGTACGTCAGGGTTGCCCCCTCAGCCTCCTGTTATTTTGCTTGTATATTGAAACCCTTTGCTTAACCATTCTCAATGACACGAGTATAAATAGCTTTCGGCTACAATCTTCAGAAATCAAGCTGCTTGCTTATGCTGACGATGTGGCAATTTTTTCAACAGACAAGCGTAGCATTAAACAGGCTGTTGACATTGTTCGCGAGTTTAGCTATGTCACAGGAAGTGGAGTCGATTGGTTCAAGTGTCTCGGGCTCTGGAACGGATCTTGGCACACGAAACCCGACCACTTTGCAAATGTACCATGGGCGACAGTCCCGGGCAAGTACTTGGGCGTCCCGCTCCATGCGTACCGAGTTAGTGCCCAATATTGGCACGACCAAGTAAAAGATACGCAGGAAAAAGCCGAGAAGTGGAGGGGGGCGAGTTTGTCAATCTTTGCCAGAGCAACCTGTTCTTTATGAGCAAGCTTTGGTACGTGCTGCAGGTGCTGCACTGCTCGCGAACTAATTTGCAGAAGTTTCACCAGATCTTCACCGTATTTGTGTGGGCTTCCCAGTGGGAACGATGCAGCCGTACTAACTTGTTCAGACGTTTAAAGACGGTTGCCTTGGCCTTGGTCAATTGTTTTGCGCCCACTTGTGAACAGGTTTTTGTTTTTTAGAGACTTCAGCGATCCATTACTGCGTACCCTGTGTCAATTTCTCCTCGGTAAATATCTCACTGAATATGTTGTGACTACCAAAGCCAGTGCAGGAGGGATCGGCGGGTACTATAGAGAAGTTGTGTTCAGTATAAATTTTTATCTGTTAGATTTTCAAAAGAGTACTTGTGGAGCGTAAAAAGAACAGAACTTTATTTTCCATTATGTGACGTTGTGTTTCCAGTGCCGCTTTATCAGGCTATGTACAGTGGAGGACCAGGAAGCTATGCTTTGATTGATTGATATGTGGGGTTTAACGTCCCAAAACCACCATATGATTATGAGAGACGCCGTAGTGGAGAGCTCCGGAAATTTCGACCACCTGGGGTTCTTTAACGTGCACCCGAATCTTAGTACACGGGCCTACAACATTTCCGCCTCCATCGGAAATGCAGCCGCCGCAGCCGGGATTTGAACCCACGACCTGCGGGTCAGCAGCCGAGTACCTTAGCCACTAGACAACCGCGGCGGGGCAGCAATGCTTTAAAAAGTGTTAAAAAGATGCACCTGCAGCCGGGAACCAAAACATTCTTCTTTAAACTGCACACGGGCAAATTGCCAGTGAAAGTGTTCTTGGAGGCAAAGGCATATTTTTCCCTTTGGGCATCCCATTGCCTAATTTGTAAGGCATCCGAAACGATTTACCACGCCTTTTTGCATTGCTGGGCGGGCGTGTATTTTTGGAAGTGCTGCAGAGGGCTATTGAGAAAGACCTTCCATTGGACCCGTATGGAATCCGGTGCCTGAATGTTCAAAGCGAAGACAGGGTACCCTATGATGCAATCATACTCCTGGACCTCCACTCTTTGTTGAGAATGAAAATGGCGGGCTACCATTTCGACAAAAATGCGCGGCCCGACCAAGTCTATTTTCGTGAGAGCATAGACTGGTTTCTATCTGTTCAAAAAGCTGCACCCGAGCCACCCGAATGGCTCCCGCGAGTAGAGGACCTCGTGACTCAGGCCGAATTTTAACTCGACGACACCAGCACTTTGCTGGTTGACTAAAGATACTTCCTGTGTTCATTGTAAATTGCGTGTCTGTGTCTTTTGAGTTATATGTAAAATTACCAAAACCAGATGACCAGAGAGCATGTCATAAAGTACATCTAATCGAACATCGCTGCCGTTTTCTTTGACCATAGGAATATGCGACTTTACTGAATGACGGAAAAAACTGTATCAGGCAGCAATGACGAGATGATCTTGCTTATTTCGATTAATGATTTATTTTATTGTTAGAACAAGCTGATGAGCACCAAGAAACGCGTTAATGAGTGCTCCAGATGTAATGGGGGTGTAGCTCAGTGGTAGAGCGCTCGCTTCGCATGTGAGAAGTCCTGTGTTCAAACTACGGCAGCTCCAAAGCACTTTAGACTTTAGCGGTATCTTTTTTATGGTGTGTTGTACTACTACGGCACCATGACTTACCTGTGCGCATATCGTAAAGTACATCTACTGAAGCATCGCTGATATTTTCTTTGACCCTAGAAACATGCGGCTTTACTCAATGACGAAAAAACTGTATCGGGCGAAAATGACGAGATGATTTTGTTCAATTTCAACTAATGAGTTATTTTATTGTTAGCACAGGCTGATGAGCACTAAGAAATGCGTTAATGAGCGCTCAAGACCTGACGGTGGTGTAGTTCAGATTCTTCTTCCGGCAGCGCAAGTGAACGGTCGCAGAATCATGTGCTCTGAGGGAGCGGTGATAGCTGCCCGTGCCGGCCGCGGAAACAGGTTCGATGGCGCTGAAGATAAAGACTATGAGATCGTGCTGCCTACGTTGGCCACTGGCCATGTTGTACTGAACACTTTGTTTTTGCATGGTGGTGTGCGCGAACCTCCCTACAGGGTTGAGGACTTCGGAGACGCCCTCGCGACGGCTGGTGTGCTACTCAACGTCGTCGCCTTAGGGTCGTACCAGATAAACTACTTCTAGGCCGTCACCCTCACCAGCGGAGAAGTGACCAATAAACTGCCCGCGCTGAAAAAATTAAAGGTAAAGGGCCGCTTGTGCATAAATATTGATCCCGAGGATGAACAAGTCAAGCTCCGCTTGCATTGAATGCTCTACGGCGTCCAAGATGAAGACATAAGGGCAGCCTTCGCCGCGTTCGGCAACGTCACTGAAGTGACGCGAGAACGTTGGCGTGTTTAAGGCATGAGGAAGAAGGGCTCGACCACGAGAAGCGTGCTCCTAAAGCTACAAGCCGGAATGAAGGTGGATGACCTGCCCCACCAGGTGCGTGTCGCCGGCGAACTGTTCTCGTCGTCGTTTCCGGGCGGGCGATGCAGTGTTTGCGTTGCCACAGCACGGGCCATGTACGCCGATATGGCAGGGTGCCCCGCTACTCGAAGTGCCGGCGTTACGGACATGCGAACACGGACTGCGTTCGTACTTACGCGTCGGCAATCGAACTCCTTAGGGCAGACGAACACGACGAGCTTATGGATGTCGTCGAGGCTGAAGAGGCTGCACAGGAAACCGGCGAGACGACCAAGCAGGAGGGATCACCGGCGTAGTCATCTCCTGCCGGCCATGACTCTTCGAGTGTGGTGGCTCCGGGGGCCAGTCCAGCTACCGGTGAATCGTCTCGGACAAAGGAAAGCTTGGCAGCAATGCAAGCTCTACCTTTAGTTTCGGGAGGTGACACCGGAAAGGTTGCCGCAGCAACGCCCATAAGAGGGTCGGGCGACTCCACTTTGACTTCGGGGGTGACGGTGAAGGCCACGGAGAGCCCTAAAGCCCCCAGGGACGGTGAGCTTAGAAGTCTGAACGAGCAGCTGAACGAGAACAGCAGTGTACCTTCATCGAACAGCGTGGGCGCTCCAAAGCGGCCCCACCCTCAGGCGAGCAATGGTGGTGCTGAGATGGCAGTGTGGGTTGTCGAGGAAGCTCCCGCCAAAACTGCCCAAGGACGGTGGCCTTCCCTTCAGCCGCACCCGAACCTGACCGCCGACAAGCGAGTCGACAATGTGGAGAACGTGGGGCAGGTGCCCGCAGTTCCGCCGGACGGCAATGCCAGCGATGACGTGATCTAGCCTTGTGCTAGACGCGAGAGGTAAGCGCCATGCTGCAGGTCTCCCTTCCTTTCGTTAAAATGGAGCCTGTCTTTCCGTTCAAAGTCACTAGCATCAATTTTAGGGGTCTGGCAGCAAAAAGGAAGCAAAGCCAGCTTTACAAACTAGTAACGGAAAAAGACATAGACATCATGGCGGTGCAAGAAACGAAAGTCGACGGTGATGAAGAAACCAGCAGCATGGTGCAGCGTTTTGCGTCTAGCTTTTTATAATTGTTAGCCATGCAGTGGGCACATCGGCTGGCTGCATACTTTTTGTTAAGAGGCTGCCGGGGCTTCAGGTGAATGTCCATTTTTCTTGTTCGGCTGGCCGGTGTGCTTCGCTCAATTTTTCTTTGGACAACTCCGAGTGGCGGGTCGTGTGCGTGTACGCACCCAACAAGGTGGAAGAAAGGGCCTTGTTCTTTCATGGCCTAGAACAACAGCTAAGTGAAGGTAAGCAGTTAATAGTATTGGGTGATTTTAACTGCGTCTCAGCGCACACGACAAGACAAGTACTCGAAGTTTTAGAGACCAGAGCACGGCTGTGCTGTCGTGGATCTTCGAGAACTGGGACCATAAGGATGTTGCCGAATGTGTTAAATGTAAAAGTGCCCTGAAGTGCACGCGATTGGAGGGCTCAAGCCATTCGAGACTCGATCGCATTTACGTATCGATCGACATCCTTCCACACTGTACCAGTTATGAAGTAGTACCGGTGTCATTTTTGAACAACTGCTTCGTCCAGTGCTCTGTTGGAACTGTTAAGTGAACCAATTCTTTCTCGTGGCACACCTGGTGTCACAGGTCCCGTTAATTCAGGAGGCGATCGCCGGGCTAATACCAAGGGCCGAAGTATCGACCCCCCAAGCCGCACCACGAAAGCGTGGACAATTTAGAAGTGGTCCTTTTTGGCGCGCCAGCGGACGCCAGCTGTGGCCCAAAGAACAAGTCAGAGCCGAGAGTTGATAAACAAAACAAAATTATATTCTCAATAATGACAGATCAAAAACAATACACAAGTATGCACACTCCACAATAGTTGCAGACAATATGTCACCAATCAAACAAAGTACTACACAGTACAATCAGCCACACTCGAAACAACGGACACAGACAACATTACGCACTACAATGCAGTCGCATGCATTGAACAACCAAGACACTTAAATACTAAAGAGACAGAAAACCTATTCAGTCCAAAGTTCTTGAAACAAAAGTCGGGATGATACTCTTCCGAAAATCACTCACTCAAAGTCCAGCGTTGTTGTTGTTCCGCTGCCCCCGAAGTTTCTCTTCCAGGAAACCTCGCGTCTTCACTTGGCCGCTCTCAAAGCTTCAAACTTCTTCGCCGGAAACATGTCGGCTTCACACTCGCAGCTGTTGCCACACGTCTTCGCTCGATAGCGGTAGACACACACTCTTGCCTGTAGCTCGAGTCGTCACCCCCAGGTGGAAATCCTCTTCTTCTCCTCCTTTGTCACGGAAGACCAAAGGCTTCGCCCACAAGGCGGAATACCCTACGCACTCTGGCGCATACTTTATTCTTCTCCTGCTTTGTCACTACGGACAAAACCTTCGCCGACTACACGGCGGAATACCTTACGCACTCTGGCGCATACTTTCTTCTTCTCCTGCTTTGTCACTACGGACAAAACCTTCGCCGACTACACGGCGGAATACCCTACGCGCTCTGGCGCTAACTTTCGTCTTCTCCTGATCTCTCATCTCGGCTGCTCGATTAAATACCTTCCGCGCGAGATTCCAGAAAGTTCTCATCATTTCGTCGGCGCAATACGCAGCGAAGGCTGGGGGAAAGGGCGAGACGATATGGGGGCCGTCCGCGACGGATGACTCAACCCATCATCACCACGCCCCTTTCCATCGAGAAAATTCCAGGGCTTGCTCGGCCGCCGATGCGAGGAGGTTTCGTCGGCGCACTTACGCTTTCGAGGGGAGAAGGACGCGCGCCCGGGAAGTCTTTGGATGCTTGTTTTCTTTATTTATCGTTGACCTCTCGGCGCTTCGTCACGAGAATTTGGTGGCGCGTCCTTTCTCAGCGCTCGTTTTGTGACACCTGGAATTTAAACAGTGAACTTCTAAAAGACACATAATTTAATTGTTACGTAAGGGAGGCATTTAGTAATATAGACGCCAGCAAAAGCCTGCATGTTGGGCAGCAGTGGGAAATCTGTAAAAAAAACTTTAAAATTGAAAGCTATTGGCAGGGCCATGCGCATTCGCTTTGGCGAGAAAAGAAACAGAATGAAAGCGCTTCTCCAGCAGTTAAAAAAGCAAGAATGCTGAGGCCCCGGGAAATGAAACAAAGACATCAGAAAAATAAATCAAAAGTTAGAAGTGATGGACGAACAGCATTATCGGGGTGTGCTCGTGAGAGCAAGGGTTGTAGTGACACGCATCCCGAAGGAGTACGGCCACTAGCGTGGGTCCGGTCTTAGGGAGCCGCAGGGCACGCGTTAACCGTCGCCATGGCGAGAACACGATACTGCTCAAAGTCGCAACACTTTATTGTTTGTGGCAACACCAAAAGCAGTACAGCCCGTTGCAAAGGCGTGGCGGGAAAGCAATTAGGCTTATCCACGCCACGGGCATAAAAGTACTACACAGGGTGCCACGAGCACGTCTTTGTGGTAAAGGTGACCCACGGAGACACCGGGACCAATGCCTGGTTGCTCGAGCGAGGGCAAATGCACTCGCTTTGGCTTCGGAGGGAGACGAGTCGGTGTAGCTAGGCCACGCACTAGGCCACAGTACCACCCTTCGGCCGAGCGTACGCAGTGGGGCAATAAAAGGAAAGCGTTCGCCTGTGGCTCATGCGAAGTCCTACGAGCCCCGAGCGACGGGAAGGTGTTCTGTGGCACATCGTCAGTAGGTCAGTGCCACCCAGCACCTCTAGTCTCCACGTCGATGGAGCAAAGCCACGACGCGCACTCTTCACGGGCACGCACTGAAGCGTCACGCACTTACACACGCACAGAAGCACGCACGCACACACACCGCCGATGGCTGTGCGAGCGTAGGCGCAAAGCGTCCTTTGTCTCTCCCTCCTGGCGTAAGCACCGACAATCAAGGTCACAACTCCCTTCGCTGCAGACGAAATAAACACGTAAAGAAAAAAAGTAAAACAAAACCAAATAACATTCACTATGTGGCCAAAAGGAAACAAAAAGTAAAATACAAATAACATTTAATATTAGACAAAAACATGAAATACACATGAACACTTAAAAAAAGAAACACTGGCAGCAGACTGGGTGGGGTCGACTTCTTTAGGAGAAAAGGCCGTAAAGAAGCTAACCTATACTGAGGCTAAACAGCAAATTGAGGGCCTTCAGTTGCGGAGAAGTCCTCAGTCCGGCGCAAAATCCACAAAGGTGACCGCTTCCTCAGATTATATCGATGCGGGGTTCGAATGCGATCCGCTGCTCCAGGTGTGACCCGTTGCTTGCACGAAGTACCGCAGGGCTTTGGCGCGAACTCGCCAGACCGTACGACAAGGGGTTTCAGGTTTGCGTATGGGCATGGCTGAGTTTTCCCGTATGGGGATCTTTCAACAAGTACGCATGTAGAGTGCAAGCTTTCTCCACTCGGTACGGACCAAGCCACTTAGGAGCGAGCGAGGTTGAGAACCCCTTACTGGCATCGCTAAGAGCGTGGTTACGCCTTAGGACAAGATCGCCCGCCTCAAAAACTAGGTCGCGATGCTTGTGGTCATATTAAGCCTCCTGCTGAGCCCTGGCCGACGCCAAACTTTGCCTTGCTTTGCAGAAAGCTCGACAAAGCCTGTCCCGAAGTGTGAACGCGTAAGCAGAGCAGTCTGCCGGCGTCTCCTCGTCCTCGAGCTGGCGTTGAGTGACGCTGGGCATCGGATTTGCCAACTCCCTACGAAAATTTAAGAAGGCGGGCGAGAAACCAGTTGAGCGACTCTCAGATGTTCGAATAGCGAACGCGAGCTCACTCAAATGGTCTTCCCAATCCCTTTGACTTTCGGCAAAGGCCGCCAACACCGGTTTGAGCGTACGATTGACGCGCTCCGTCAGATTGCACTGGGGATGGTAGGGTGAAGTGGTGCAGTGATCAATTGCGAAGGAACGGCACGTGACACCAAACACCCAAGCGGTGAAGTACGAAGCATTGTCCGTGATGAGGCTTTCCAGGAAGCCGAACCGGCAAAACACTTCCTGCAGCTTCTCAAGCACCGCTCGCGCTGTCACGTCCCGAAGAGGGAACAATTCCTTCTATTTCGAAAAGTGATAACGACTACGATAATATGAATGAAACCCTGCTTACTTCTGGGAAATGGTCCCATGAGATCGCAGATGGCCACTTGCCACGGACGCTCACTGACAATCGGTTTCATCAGACCGGGCGGTTTTCCACCCCTTGATTTCACCGATTGACAGACGCGGCAAGAACGGCAATAGCAAAAAATGTCTCGCTTCATGCCGGGTCAGGTCACAACGCTGCTCAGTTTTACAAAAACTTTCGAGCCACTCAGGTGACCGGCCATGGGTTCGTCGTGAGAGGATCGCAACAGTGCGGCTCTCAGACTTTTGGGCATAACCACTTTAAACGGGTCAATGGACTCATCGTCAGTGGCCATATACTTCAGCAGGAGCTCGTCATGGTCCAGAAAATATGAATCCGCCGAGGACTCAGCGATATACGCTGGTTCGAGCCCCCTATTTGCGCCCGCTGCAGGGCAAGCAGCGTCACGGCACTCAATCTCTCTGAGAACATCGCACATTTCGTGAGAAAACGGGTCATTTTGCTGGGCCTTCAGGGGCTCTTCTGTGCTGAAAGCGATGCCCATTCTCCCAAAATGGTGGAGTATGGTATCTCGCCCACTCAGGACCGCAGCAACAACTGCATGGGTCGGCGTCACGGGATCGCTCTCAGCCTCGTGGTCTTCGGAAAGCTCCCCCGCTCGGCCGCTTCGCGGTGCGCCGCTTACCTGGTTAGCAGCCAAGGTTTGTCCTCATGGGGACTCACCCTTCTTGCCGAATGGCGGCGAAGCTGCTGTTTCGCCCCCGATGCTTGCATGTGCCAAGGCACCGCTAGCGGCTGTCGCACCGGGATCAAGGTCCTCGGCAGACATTGGGGCATGAGATAGCGCGTCAGCTAACACGTTGCTGCTCCCCTTTCGATAGTGCACTGAAAAGTCATAGTGCTGAATCAGGAGAGCCCAGCCCGCCAGCCCGCCAGCAGGCTCACGGAGCCGCATCAGCCAGCTGAGTGCACTGTGATTCGTTTGCACCATCAAGATAGACGTCGAACTTCGGCAGTGCAAACAAAAATGCGAGGCACTCCTTTTTGGCCACGGAATAATTTTTCTCCGCAGAGACCAAGGAGTGGCTGGCAAAGACCAACGGCTGCAACACGCCATCGTATTTCTGTAGGAGAACAGCTCCTAAACCCAGATCGCTCGCATGAGTTTGTGCAATAAATGGTCCGGTGAGGTCGGGGAGCTTAAGCTGCGCTGTCTCCGCTATGGCGTTAGACAGTCGGCAGAACGCCTCCTGCTGATCAAATCTCCATTGCCACTCAGCAGACTTACCCAAGAGTTTGCTCAAGGGCGCCTGCAATCGGGCACAGGACGGAATGAAGGAACGATAAAAGTTGACCATTCCTTAAAAGCGGCGAAGGCCACGTACGTCTTGGGCACGGGAAAATCGAGAATAGCTCGAAGTTTCTCCCGATCCGGCTCTATGGAGCCTTCGCCCAGCGTAAACCCGAGTAACTGAACACGGGTATGCGCTAATTGGACCTTAGCGGGATTTAATATCATCCCAGTGGTCCTCACCCTATCGAGTACATCGGCAACATCGACGAAGTGCTCTTCGAAGGTTCATGAATAAATCACGATGTCATCGAGGTAGCACATGCAGTATGACCACTTTTCTTCCCCGAGGACGTGGTCCATGAGTCTGAAACGTCGCAGGAGCAATGCAAAAACCAAAGGGCATACGAGTAAACTCGAATAACCCTCTGTGGGACGTCAACGCAATTTTACACTGGTCACGGTTACCCATCCGGACCTGTAGGTAACCTTCAGAGGCGTCAAGCATGGGAAAGTACCGTGCATCACCCAGGTTACCTACGATGGAGCTTATCGTGGGGAGCGGATAGGCATCCTTAAGAGTCACTCCATTCGAACAGCGATAGTCGACGCAAAGGCGATGACTGCCATCTTTCTTAGACACCAACACAAGTGGAGACGCCCAAGAGCTAGACGAGCGGCGAATAATGCTAGCCGCAAGCATGTCGTCTAGCAACCCATCGATAATCTGCCTTTTGGTGAGACTGACGTGCCTGGGGTTACACTTCAAAGGAAGCGCATCACAAGTTTCGATCACATGGCTCACTAAATCGGTGCAGCCAGGTTGATCGGGGAAGAGCTCGTCGTACTGACGTAACAGTGTCGACAGACGAGCCTTTTGTGTATCATCCAACTGAGTCGCGCAGGCGACCGAAGGATGTAGTGCCTCTTCGTGTCGTGTCGGTCAATCCACACAGGGGTTTCGAGCCGACGAGCGCGGAACGCCAAGGTACGACCCCGGAGTTGGCGCACGACACGGTTTGTGCCATGCCTCTCGTTCCCGAAAGGGACTATGAGAGGGCAAATGCGTTGAGCAGGGGCTTGGCCCTGAACTCTGCGCGGGGCACGTTTCCGACGCTTCTGCGGCAAAGGCAATGGTAAGCGCCGGCGGGCTGATGAACGGCTTGAGTTGGCGAAATGGGCCATCACGATAGGCTCCATTCGCAATGTCCACAACGATACCGGTTTTAAAAAGACAGTCCCGACCGAGAATCATTGGAACATTGAGCCCTGGAAGATGAAGAAGACGGCAGCGTCTCATTCGATCTCCCCATTTGACAGTCAACCTTGCAGCGCCTGCCAAATAGGCCACGCCTTTCGCAAGGGTGAATGCCGTTCGGCTGTCCACAGGCGCACTGAGTGCTTCTGTTAATGGGGCAACACCTGTTCACCGAACAACGAGGTGCTAGCGCCCGTGTCCAGCAAAGCTGAAAATTCACGGCCGGCAATGGTGACTGGAATGAACGGCGCGTGCATATCAGCAAGAAAAGTGCTTGCCCTGCAGGCAGAGGGGAGAAGTAAATGTTGGGTGGCCTTGATTCGTTGCATTCCCTTGCTATGTGCCCTCGTTCACGGCAGGGGTAACAGCGCACTTCATCACGGTCTCTATTCCCAGACGAAGCAGCTGTCGTGATCGGCTCGCTACGTTATCGCAGGATACGTTTCTGCGAGCCGCACCTCCCACATTACGTTGGGTCGGAAAAAGTCGGATGTGCCTGCGGTATCCCCCTTTTGACGCGTTCCTCGTTCGAGGCTCGGAACTCAGCGATAGAAATAAGTTCATCCATCGCACGTACATACTCCTGTAAAAAACTCGTCAAAAGCTTGTGTACGGTGCTCGAGCTCTCATCCTACATTTGTAGTTAGTGGGTAGGAATTCGCGCAAAAAGCCCCCACGAAACTCCTCGAGGGTTGCTGCACATACCATCTCACCGCCCTGTCAGTCAGTGCAGCTGGAACAACACGTTCGAGCACCACATTATCATCCAAACCCATTGCTATCTGATAACGGGACAGAGAGTCGAGGTAATCTCGGGTGGTGAGCTGATCGCGGTATCCGAAGTAAATTGGCAAAGGCAACATAACAGCAGGGTGACCGCTTTTCAGACCAGCCGAAAGCGTTTGCACAGCTCCCGAGAGAGCTTGGATGATCTGCACGGCGTTTTGCAGCAACGCCTGCGTCGTCGCACTGGCTTCGTAGGAAGCCGTTGGCGCATTAGCGGCGCCGTAGAGAGAACGTGAGCAGTCGCCCAGCTCGATCAGTGGGGCGGTTTCAAACAGACCACGGCCCTGCGTGCCATTCCCAGAGCAAAATAGGCTCATTGTGGGATTGGCCTGTTGTCGAACAAAAGGCGCACTTGGTGCGGCTACCATCGACAATTCAGGTGCCTGCGCCCCGTCAATTCCGCAGGGAACCGACTGCGAGCGCTGTTCAGATAGGGCAAGAGGTCCATTCCGAACGACGCCCCATCTCCAAAGGGAGTGGCTAGGCGCCTCGTGTCGTCCCCGCAATAGGTGTGCCGACACGGACGGGGACCGAAGGGTTCCCGTCAATAGAGGCAATGGCCTCTTTGTGCAACGTGGCATGTCACGAAGCAGACATGTTGCGACGATCCCGAATCGCGCAGGCGATTGACTCGCTAAGAGCAGTCAAAAGCTAGAGCTTTTGATACCGCGTTGGGCACCATTGTAGTGACACGCATCCCGAAGAAGTACGGCCACTAGCGTGGGTATGGTCTTAGCGCGCCGCAGGGCGCGCGTTAACCATCGCCGTGGCGAGAACACGATACTGCTCAAAGTCGCAACACTTTATTGTCTGTGGCAACACCAAACGTAGTACAGCCCGTTGCAAAGGCGCAGCGGGAAAGCAAATAGGCTTATCCACGCCACGGGCATAAAAGTACTACACAGGGTGCCACGAGCACGTCTTTGTGGTAAAGGTGACCCACGGAGACACCGGGACCAATGCCTGGTTGCTCGAGCGAGGGCAAATGCACTTGCTTTGGCTTCGGAGGGAGACGAGTCGGTGTAGCTAGGCCACGCACTAGGACACAGTACCACCCTTCGGCCGAGCGTACGCAGTGGGGCAATAAAAGGAAAGCGTTCGCCTGTGGCGTGAGGCGCCGTCATGCGAAGTCCGACGAGCCCCGAGCCAAACCAAACATGTGGCATCAAAGGCCGCTCGACTGTCCTAAATATACATAAAGCATGCAGTGTTGTCGAGTGCTGTGTTTACTCAGATGAACGTGTTGCCATTTTACAAGTAGAATTTGAAAACACATTCGACTGTGTGGATCATAGCTTGTTGTTTGCTGTTTTAAACCATGCTAACGTTAGTTCTGTTATTTGTGATGGAGGGGCACTGGCGTACCGAAACTCCACAACAACATTGATAGTAAATAAAACTCTGGGGGCTCCCATCAATGTGCAACGTTCGGTTCGCCAGGGCTGCCCCCTCAGACCGTTGTTATTTTGCGTGTATATCGAAACCCTGTGCTCTACCATTCTCAAGGACACCCGTATAAATGGCTTCCGGCTACAATCTTCAGAAGTAAAGTTGCTTGCTTATGCCGATGACGTGGCAATATTTTCAACGGACCAACGAAGAATCAAACGGGCTGTTGACACTGTTCGTACTTTTAGCCATTTCACAGGAAGCGGAGTTAACTCGTCCAAGTGTCTCGGGCTCTGGCACGGATCACGGCACACGAAACCCGACCACTTTGCAAATGTGCCATGTGCGACAGTCCCGGGCAAGTACTTGGACGTCCCGCTCGATGCGTACCGAGACAGTGCCCAATATTGGCAGGACTAAGTAAAAGATACGCAGGAAAAAGCCGAGAAGTGGAGGGGGGCGAGTTTTCCAATTTTTGCCAGAGCCACGGTCTGCAACCTGTTCTTTATAAGCAAGCTTTTGTACGTGTTTCAAGTGCTGCACTGCTCGCGAACTAATGTGCAGAAGTTTCACCGGATCTTCGCCGTATTTGTGTGGGCTTCCCAGTGGGAACGATGCAGCCGTACTAAATTGTTCAGAGGGGTTAGAGACGGTGGCCTTGGCCTTGGTTACTTGTTTTTGCGCCAACTTATGAACAGGTTTTTGTTTTTTAGAGACCTCAGCGATCCATTCCTGCGTACCCCGTGCCAATTGCGCCTCAGTAGATGTCTCCCTGAATATGTTGTGACTACCGAAGCCTGTGCAGGAGTGATTGGCGGGTTCCATAGAGAAGGTGTGTTCAGTATAATTTTTTTCTGTTAGATTTTCAAAAGAATAGTTGTGGAGCGTAAAAAGAAAAGTACTTCATTTTGCCTTATGCGATATTGTGTTCCCAGTGCCACTTTATCGGTTATGTACAGTGGAGGAAAAGGAAGCAATATTTAAAAGGGGTCAAAAAGATGCCTGTGCAGCCGGGAACCAAAACATTCTTCTTTAGGCTGCACTCTGGCACAATGCCACTAAAAGTGTTCTTGGAGACAAAGAGATGTTTTTCCCTTCGTGGATACCATTGCATAATTTGTAAGGTATCCGAAACCATTGACCACGTCTTCCTGCATTGTTGGGAGGTCGTGTATTTTTGGTACTTGCTGCAGAGAGCTATTGAAAAAGACCTGCCATTGAACCTGTATAGAAGCATGTTCGTGAACGTTGAAAACAAAGATGGGGTACCCTATGACGCAAGCATGCTCCTGGGCCTCCACTCTTTGTGGAGAGCGAGAATGGCGGGCTATCATTTTGACAGAGATGCGCTACCTGCCCGAGCATATTTTCGTGGGAACATTGACTAGTGTCTCTGTTCTTAAAGCTGCACCCGAGCCACTCGATTGGCTCCCACGGATAGAACATCTCGTGATTATGCCGGAATTTTAACTTTACAACATTAGCACTAGGCTGGTGGACTAGAGATACTTCTTGTGTGCATCGTACATTGCTTGATTTTATTTTCGGTGTCTTTTCAGTTATATTTGAGATTACTAAAACCAAGTTATAAAGAAAAAAAACGGGGGTGTAACTCAGTGGTAGAGTGCTCGTTCTGCATGTGAGAAGTTCCGGGTTCAAATTCCAGCACCCCCATAGCGCTCTCACTTTAGCGGTATCTTTTTTATTGTGTGTTTTATTACTACGGCACCATGACTTACCTATGCGCATATCGTAAAGTATATCTATTCGAACATCACTGATATTTTCTTTGACCTTAGAAATATGCGGCTTCCCTCAGTGACGAAAAACTGTATCAGGCAGCCAAGACGAGATGATTTCGTTTAATTTCATGTATTGATTTATTTTATTGTTAGAACAAGCTGATAAACACCAAGAAACGCGTTATTGAGCGCTCAAGACGTAACAGAGACGCCGAGTGACCACGTTCGACGAGATCGGTCTTCCGAGAAGCTGCTCAAGTGCACAGTGTTATCGAGAATTTTGACCCCGTTCCGGAGTGGCTTCCCGTTCTTGACACTTGTGTGTGTTGGCCTGACTTCTTTCTGATGAAATATGTTGTGTGTACTTTACTGGTGATAATTCCATTCATTAAAAAAAACGGGGGTGTAGCTCAGTGGTAGAGCGCTCGCTTTGCATGTGAGAAGTCCCGGGTTAAAGTCCCAGCACCTCCAAAGCGCTCTCACTTTAGCGGTATCGTTTTTATTGTGTGTTTTAATTACTACGGCACGATGACTTACTGGTGCGCATATAATAAAGTCCATCTAATCGAACATCGCTGCCATTTTCTTTGACCTTAGAAATATGCGGCTTTTCTGAATGATGAAAAAACTGTATCAGGCAGCAACGACGAGATTATTTTGTTTAATTTCAAGTAATGAGTTATTTTATTGTAACAACAAGCTGATGAGCACTAAGAAACCCGTTAATGTGCGCTTAAGACGTTACGGGGGTGTAGCTTAGTCATTCTGTCGTCGGCACGCATGCGCGTCGGACGCAAGGATCATGTGCTCCTTAGGAGCGGCGTTTGTGGCACATACTAGCCGTGGTAACAGGATGACCGAAGACCAAGACGCAGGCTACGAGATTATTTTGCCACCACTGCCCAAGGGACGCGTCTCGCAAAACACCGTGTTTATACCATGGCGATGTGCATGGCCGTGTGTATTTATCGAGTAGAAGATTTTCGAGGCGTGCTTGGTCCTACATGACTGCTGCCGGAGGTGTTGGCACTGGGGGCCTACCAGATATCATGTCTGGGCAGTCACTATGATCAATGTGAACGCTAGAAAACGCTTGCTGGACGTGAAAGAGCTTAAAGTCAAAGGTCGACGCTTCATATTGGCAGACCCCACGGATCAGCAGCTGCGACTGCGTCTTCATTGGCTGCTGTATGGTGTCAACGATGAAGACGTGCGAACGGCGTTGGTGGCTTTTGGGAAGGTCATACAAATCACCAAGGAGCATTGGCGTGTTCAAGGAGTCAGCGACAAGGGGTCAACCACACGGTCTGTGCTGATTAAGCTCAAGAGTGGCGTGAAGGTTGGAGATCGCCCGCATCAAATCAGGGTGGCTGGTGAACTGGCACTTGTGGTTGCACCTGGTCGGCCAATGTCATGTCTGCGCTGCCAAGGTATCGTTAGAAGAGAGTGTAAGGTACCCCGATGCTCGCGTTGTCGGTGGTTTGGCCACAGCGAAGATGAGTGCATGCGCACGTACGCATCGGCTATTGAATGAGCTGAAGAATTGGTGGTGGACGCGACTGAGGCTGAAGGCATGGCGAAAGGGGCAGGTGACGTGGTTAACCCAGATGCTTCAACAGGTACAGCCACACCACATGGTGGTACTGGACCAACAGTACAAGCAGACATAGCATCTGGGGAGGTTACTCAAGAGCCAGCCGGCAAAACCGAGGAAGGATTCACAAGCAAACCATCGAAGGAGCCTGAGCCGGTGGAAAACCGAACTTCCAGTGTCGTGCGAGAGTATCAGTGGTGGAGCGCCAAGCAAAAGACCCCGCGAATAGTCTGCAGGACGGCGTGAGGTGTCCAGCGAAAAGCATGAAGAGGGGCCACCTGCAAAGGTGACTTCGTTCCGACGCAGCAGCACAAGGCTGCGTCCCAACCCGATATTGGACAAACACTGGCCACCTTTGTCCTCCAGTGGCACGGGTCCACCTGGAGGCTCCGAAGATGTCTAGCTCTATGCTAGACGCTGAAGGTAAGCATCATGCTCCGGGCTAACTTCTTCACTGTGTAGACATGGCTTTTGCCCCGAAACTTAGAGTCGCCACGTTAAATGTTCGAGGTCTTGCCGCCAAGCGGAGACAGAGCCAAGTCTACAGGCTGCTCGTGGATCATGATCTGGATGTACTAGCTGTACAAGAAACAAAAGTAGACGGTGAGGAAGAGACCCGGGGCATGGTGCTGAGGTTTACGGCGCGTTACTACGCAATTGTAAGTCTAACAATAGGCACGTCTGCAGGCTGTGTTTTGTTCAATCAGAAGTTACCGGGTCTGGTAGTGCAAGATACCTTCTCTTGCCCGTCTGGTATATTGGTTTCCTGTGATTTTGTATTCAATGAATGTGAGTGGCGTATTGTGTGTATTTATGCATCAACCAGTTGCGAGGAGCGATGACTTTTTCTCAAGCCTAAAGCAGCACTTAACTTTGGAAAAAAATCTGTAGTACTTGGTGATTTTGACTGCGTCCTCAACGGGCGAGATCGATCAAACAGACGCGCCATTTACGAGAAAAGTATTAGGATGCTAGCGCACATAGTTACTGAATTCAAGTTAGAAGACGTGGGCAGCTGTATGGAGGGAACGCGGGATGTGCGTTTCACTCATTTTCAGGGGAATAGACATGCACGCCTCTATCGCATTTACGTGTCGCTTGAATTAATAGCCCACTGCAAGATATATGCTGTCTTCTCAATACACTTCAGTAATCATTGTTTAGTTAGATGTGATGTGGGAGATGATATGGGAGAGAAAACAAAAGGTGGAACTTTTTCATGGGAGCTGTGGTAGATGAATTTCAGTTTGATCACTGACGAATATTTCTTAGAGCAGGTAATGAACTGCATCAATGAAAGAAAAATGGATGATGAAGCTAAACTTGCAGAGCAACGGAAAGAGTTCAGTCAGCAAATAAAAATAAAAGCTATTGATCGTTTTTGTGCGTTGAGTTACGAAAAGAAAAAGAAAGAAAAAGAACTTTGAAAGACTTTGGAAAGAGTGATTGACTTAGAGTGCAAACAACCGGGACAGTATAAAATTGATATACGCAATATTAAGCAGAAACTCTCCCTGCACAACGAGGAACGCTACCGCGGTGCACTTGTCCGTGCTAGGACTGAGGCTTTAGCGGTTGGAGAGACGCCAACCAAAAGAGCGTTAGGGGTGGAAAAAACGAACGCTTGACGGAATCATATCGAAAAAATAGAGAAGGATGGTCGTGAAGTAACCGACACCGACAGCATTTTCTCCGTATTTTAAAGTCATTTTGAAAACATTTTTGCGCGTAGACAGGTAAGCCTAGAAAGATTTAAAGAAGAATATTTAGGACGCATGCCGCAAGTGAATGAGGAAGTGAAAAATGCTTTAAAATTATCTATATCGGCCCCTGAAGTTGAACGGGCAATTGATAAGTTGAATCCCGGGAAATCTCCAGGCCCACATGGTGTTTGTGCCAAGTGGTACAAGTGTTTTAAAAGTGAATGGTCTCCAATATTTGCAGGTGTGTTTAACGAGGCATATGAGAAAAAGAAATTACCACCATCCTTTGGTGAATCACGTACCGTTCTGATTTCGAAAACAGACGAGGTTGAAAAGCTCAGGCAGGTCACAGCGTACAGGCCAATCGTGCTGACAAACGTAGACTACAAAATATTAATGAAAGTTTTGGTGGCTAGACTTCAGTCAGTAATAAAAGCTATCGTTGGTCCACACCAAACGTGTGGATTCAAAGGTCGCTCAATAGTAACAAATGTTCAGAAAATGCGATCCGTGTTCGAATGCGTTGACACCAGTCAAGCTCGCGTGGCCATACTCCAACTGGATCTGGAGAAAGCGTTTGATTGCGTTGCCCACGCTCTTTTGTTTGCAGTATTGGGGCACATTAATGTTAGTAAAATAATTATTGACGGTGTAGCCATGACATATCAAAATGGTAGTACGAGGCTAATTATCAACAAGGCGTTGCCCCCCCCCCCCAAAAGAATTGAGCGCTCAGTGCGTCAAGGTTGCCCTGTTTGTCCACTGTTGTTTTGCATCTATATTGAAACTTTATGTCGGTTGATATTGCAGAATGACATCTTTAAGGGTTTTAGAGTACACTCTTCAGAGGTCAAAATACTCGCATACGCTGATGATGTTGCGAGTTGTAGCACTTCCTATGAAGGTATTGAAGAATCAATGAGAGTTTCTAAATCTTTCGCCGAAGAGACAGGAAGCCACATAAACTGAGGTAAATGCCTCGGCTTTTGGCATGGATATTGTCATTCAACAGCAGGATTTTTTGCAGCCATTAAATGAACAAGAACGCCAGTTAAATATCTCATGTACCGCTCGAGTCGTACAAAAGTACTGATGAATATTGGACACAGCAAACGAAAGAAATTAAAGAGAAAGCGAATAGGTGGAATGAAACTTATATGTCCATGTTTGCTAGGGCTACTGCATGCAACTGTTTTTTTGTGTCTAAGCTGTGGTATGTGATGCAAGTGCTGTACTGTTCCCGGGTCAATGTGCAAAATTACATCGGGTGTTTGCAATATTTGTGTGGGGGTCTAACTTGTAAAGGTCCAGTCGCACGAATTTGTTTAGACGGGTGAAGTGTGGAGGCTTCGGGCTAGAACATGTGTTTATCAAGCAGTTAGTAAATAGGTTTTTCTTTTTTCGCGAGACAAGAGATCCCTTCCTACTCACAGTGTGTCAAACAAGACTATGTAGACTGTTGCTCGAGTTTGTAGTGAGCACTCATGCTACCACAGGGGCTGTGCAAGGATACATAAAGGAAGTTGTGGCCAGCGTGCGGTTTTTGTGTGTTCGTTTTTCAACTGACTACCTGTGGTCTGTGGGAAAGAAAAAAATGTAAAAAGATTACTGTGACACTATGCTTCCCATCCCACTGTACAGAGTGCTAAATACAGCATGCAAGGGTCAGAATGTACTTAAACGAGTTAAAAAAATGCCGGCAGCTTCAAGTCCAAAACCGTTCTCTTTTAAATTAGACACCGGAACACATCCTGCAAGAACCTTCCTAGAGGAGCATGGGTTTCATATGCCTTGGGGATCTCACTGTCTAATCTGTAAGAAACCGGAAACTATCTGCCATGTTTTCCGGCACTGTTGGGAAGGAGTTAATTTTTGGAACGTATTGCAAAGGACAATCAAAAAAGAGTGCCCGTTACACCCTCATCGGATCAGGTATTTGGCAATAGAGACTGAGGATGGATTACATTTCAATTTTATCATGATGACTGCCTTGCACAGTATATCACGCTCTAGAATGGCTGGATTTCATTGCGACCCAGATAGAAGACCAGCAAGAGAGTATTTTAAAGAAAGCATCTCAAGATTACTCAAGGTAGTAAGAATAGACGAATGTGTACCTTTATGGGTAGAAATGGTAGAACACCTATTGAGCATGAAGGAATTCTAGGACGTAATCTGTTATAGTAATGCTTGACGGCCTTAGTTATTTTTAAGTTTTTTCTGCATTGTTCGTTGTGAGTTTTAATTTATTTATCTAAGCAAACCGTTTGGGAAGTTTAACCGGAAATACAAAAAATTAAAAAAGGGGTATAGCTCAGAGGTAGAGCGCTTGCTTCGCATGTGAGAAGTCCCGAGTTCAAACCCCAGCACCTCCAAAGCACTTTCGACTTTAGCGGTATCTTTTTTATTGCGTGTTTTAATACTATACGGCACCGCGAGCTACCAGTGCGCATATCATAAAGTCCTTCTAATCGAACATCGCTGCCATTTTCTTTGACCATAGAATTATGCGGCTTCCCTCAATGATAAAAAAACTGTATCAGGCAGCAATGACGAGATGAATTTTGTTTATTTTCAACTAGTTAGTAATTTTGTTGTTAGAATAAGCTGATGAGCACTAAAAATGCGTTAATAAGCGCTCAAGACGTAACGGGGGTGTAGCTCAGTGGTAGATCACTCGCTTTGCATGTGAGAAGTCCCGCGTTCAAACACCGGCACCTTCAAAGAACCGTTATGCCTGCGAGTCTACACCTAGCGTCCATGCGTCTGAAAAAGACAATCTGTGTCAAGGCCATCACGCGAGCACACCGGACGCGAACAACTCAACGGCGTCATCACGCGGCGGTGCCTTTCTGTCGTGCGCGCACAGCGTGCCCATTGCAGCATCAGGCGCCTTCCTGTCTGGCGAGTCTTACGCAATGCGTGGCGAAGTTACTCGTCCTTGGCTGCAACCACGCGCAACAGCTCCGAATTCGATGAGATTGACGCGGCCCAGCGGCGACTCCATTGGAGGATTCTGACCTCACGGCCAGCGGCGCTTCTGGTTGGACACTTGGTTGCTCACAGATCCTCCCGGTGAATATAAAAAAAGCCCTGCGGCGCGTCGCGAGCAGTAGACCTATGTGTCAGAGAAGAGAGCTCGGCTCTTCGAGACAGACTCTTAAACTGTCGGCCGCAGTGCCGAATTTGTAACGTCTCTGTATATATGCTGTACATAAACCTTGTTAACTCACCGTTGTCTCGTCCGCTCGTCTATCAGCTCTGCGCAGATGCAATCGTGAGCTGAGAAACCTACGCTGCTAAACGGTTGGAGACCTTCCCTGCGGAGTTCAAAGCAGTGGCGCCTTCGGGACCGTGTTGGCGTCGGGGTCTTTCGTAACAGTGGTGGCAGTGGCGAGATTCGTGGCGCCCTTCGTAACGTCGTCGGAGGCACGCTTCGCTTCGTAACAGTGGTTGGCAGCTGCGGAATCGGCCGGCGTCAGCGACATCTATGCGGTGAATTCCTGATGTTTCTTCCTCAGTTCATCAGACTACACTAGCTCCGGTTATAGTAGTTTAGAGAAGGGCTGTGTGAAGCATTAGATTGAGCGTTGATCGTTTCAAGCAAGGTCAGAGCGCTTTGAAACCAAAGGTAATGCGGAGGGTGTAAACACGGCAGTGTTAAAATTGCTTGTGCGTCTTGCTAGTAGACTCAAAGTGGGTACGGCAAGTAGATTCTTAACAGGGACAGACAGCAAGAGGCTAGTGTGAACGATGGAGAACCTTGAAGTGAAGGAACTCATCGAAATTTGTGAGGAACCGGGCATTACTTTGGGCCGTGAGAAACGAAAGCAAGCGATCCTTGAGATCATGAATGATGAAGGAGAGTCGGCTGAGGAAGTCGATGAGGCCTGGGCGGATGTCAAAGCATGCCGCGAGGAGGCCGAAAGGCGAGAAGTTGAAGCTCGCGAACGTGAAGAAGCTGAAGGGCGAGAAGTTCGCGAACGTGAAGAAGCTGAAAGGCGCGAACGTCGCGAGCGTGAGGAAGCCGGGAGGCAGGAGCGCCTCGAGTTGAAACGAATAGAATTGGCAATCCTACAGCGTTAGCAGGCGCCTAGCGTAGCTTCTCCGACAGTTCATGTCAGTGGTTATAGAATTCGGGACCAACTGCCACCGTTAGTAGTAGGCGAGGACATGGTGAAGTATCTCGTCAAGTTTAAACACATCTGTGAGCGAAATGCTTTAGAGTGGTCTTTTTGTGCGCAGAACCTATTAGCTCTTCTTCCCGGCGAAGTGTCCGACGCGATAACTTGCTTCTCGAAGGAAGCGTTTGACAGCTATGACGAGGTTAAAGAAGTGCTCTTGACACGTTATAATTTGTCACCCGAGGCGTTCAGGCAAAAATTCCGGTATGCTGAAAAGGGGAATGAGTCACACGTTGACTTCGCGTTTCGGCCTAAAACCGATTTAATTGAATGGCTCAAGGGCGAAGGTGTTTATGACGATCGTGATAAAGTGGTAGAATGCATTGCATTGGAGCAATTCTACCGCTGCATCGAGGAGGATGTCAAGCTTTGGCTGCAGGATAGCAGGGCAGTGCGCGTTGAAAAGGATGAAAGGAAAGAGGGCTTTTCAAAGAAACCTGATCAACGGAAACCCGCTCCGCACCGTAATTTCAAGAAAGACCCATCTCTTACGAAGGACACTGTAGGGGAAGGGCAAACGGAAGCGGAGAAATCGAGTGAGGTTCCTAAACAACGCACTGATAACACACTGGCGTTTGGATCACGGAAGCCGCTAATCTGATTCAACTGCAAATAGGAAGGGCACATCGCGATAAACTGTAAGCAAAAGTTTGCTTTTGCAACAATCCGAGAATTGGAAAAGAACATGCGGTTGTTAGAGCCGTATCTCCAAGAAATTAGTGTGAATGGGAAAAAGTGTCAAGCACTTCGAAATTCAGCGGCAACCATGGACATTGTCCATCCTTCATTGGTGTCTCCGGATGACTTTACAGTAGAATGCGCGTGGATCAGGCTAGTCACCGAGGAGCAGAGTGCTTGCTTACCAATCGCAACAGTTGTCATTGAAGGCCCGTTTGGTAAGCTTCACACCGAAGCGGCTGTGTCTGCCGCGCTTTCCGGTCGTTTTCTTTATCTTTTCTGTAACAACTTAAAGCAGCTTCTCAAAGAGCAGGGTAAATCGTTCTTCCCCAACTCAGCGTACAAGGCCCTCACGCGATATCAAGCGCGGAAGCTTTCACAGGAGCTTGATCTTGTTCAAAGTGGTGAACCTTCAAGTGACCTTGGCGGCGAGTCGACGGAACCTCAGAGAAGAAATTCTCCGTGTGAGTCATGTGAGCAGTCACTCGAGTGACCCGTCGGCGAAGCGACTGGCGCGGTTTCCGTAGCAGGAAGAGACGACATGGCGCCATTGAGTCAAAGCGAGAGGGGTGCAACGCTCTCGCCTGTAGCGGAAAGTTGGAGTAAGCTGTCGAGGGTTGATCGAAAAACGCTCATTCGAGGGCAGCGTGAGGACCTCTCGATTAAAGCGCTAATGTAAAGCGTAAACTTAGAAAAAAAGTGAAAGAATATTTTTTTGAGAAAGCAGGGCTCCTGTATCGGAGCTACACAAATGCGCAAGGTCGCAAGTACGAGCAGCTCTTGGTGCCACAAAAGTATCGTCGCCTACTATTAGAACTGGCGCCTGAAAACGCATGGGCAGGGCATCTCGGCATAAAAAAGACCAAACTAGAGTTTCCCCTGGGTTTTAATGGCCGAAATGCTAGAAGAATATCGAAGACTTTGTACGCTCATGCGACACTTGTCAGAGAGCGGGGAAATCCACGGAAAAGTGGAAGGCACCCATGAAGCTTGTGCCATTTATCACAGAACCTTTTCGGCGCCTAGTAATTGATATCGTCGGGCCATTGCTAGAGTCAAGGCAAGGTTGTCGGTACATCCTGACGGCTCTCTCTGTAGCCACAAAATTTCCGGAAGCAATACCACTTAAGGATCTCAATTCCCCTCATGTCATGGATGCACTGCTATCCATATTTGCTCGCGTTGGATTTCCTTCTGAAATTCAATGTGACAATGGTAGTGTCTTCACGAGCTGCCTTACCTCTACCTTTATGGATAAATGTGGAATAAAAGTAGTGCACAGCTCGATCCATCACCCGCAATCTAATCCGGTAGAGCGTATGCATTCCGTTCTGAAACGGATACTGAGAGCTCTTTCTATGGGCACAAATTCGACTGGGAAGCGTATATTCCTCCCGCTATGTTCGCTTTGTGATCAGCTCCTCATGAGAGCACTGGTTTTAGCCCTGCAGAGCTTGTGTATGGCAAGAGTTTGAGAACACCATTGCAAATGCTACACGAGTGTTGGGAGGGATTCGATGAGGACCCTAATGTAGTTGCGTATGTTCTAGACCTCCTTCAGAGGCTTTGGAAAAGGAAAGACCTTGTGGAAAGCCACATGAAAGCTGCACAAGTGTTGTCGAAGGAGTACTACGACAAATCGGCGAAGAAGCGCGCTTTTGAAGTAGGAAGTCAGGTAATAATGCTGTGGCCGTCCTAAAAGAACAAGCTTGAGGTTCATTGGGAAGGGCCCGCCAAAGTAATATAAAAGCTTTCTGGTACCAATTATGATGTGAAATTATGAAGGCAGCCGAGCAAAATTTACCACAGTAACTTGATAAAACCATACGTTCAACGTCAAGCGGTCGTGAATCTGCTGTTGAATGCTTCAGAGGAAGGGAGAAGAAATTTTGAGTTCTAGTGATGTAATCGAAAGGGGATCGGAGGTAATCTTGGAGAATTTGAACCTAGAGCCTAGGTTAGCTGAAGTCTAGTAGGAGAACCTGAGAAGGATTGTTTCCGAGTTTGAAGACGTGTTTTCGGACCGTCCCGGAAACACGACGGTGATCGAACACGATATCGAGCTAACTTGTGAGGAGCCAATCCGTAGCGAGCCGTATCGTTGTTCCTCTGTGCAAAAGCAGATCATGAAAGAGGAGGTCGCTAAAATGCTGGTGTTGGGCGTCATAGTACCGGGCGAGAGTGACTATACATCCCATTGTTAAGGCATTTATTAGCCGGCAACCAGCGAGCATACAAAATGGCGACAGTCACGGCCAAGCACGGACTCTCAGCGCGAGCGGCGTTCTTGTTGGGTAGCCCCACTAGAAGGTACTCAAGAGTTCGACCCATTTCAGAGTTCGGAGGCTTCGCTACAATTACCCCGGGGTCGAAGAGGGAGCCACCTGGCGACCTAACCGCTTGTTACTATGAGCGGGTCAGAATAAGCCTTCAGGCGCTCCACGTTGACGATGTCGCGCCCACGGCGGCGCATGTCCGAAGATTGTTCAACGGGTTCGATCAGATAGTTGACGGGAGAGGTGCGCTCGATGACACGGTAGGGGCCTTCGTATTTGGGAAGTAGTTTGGAAGAGAAGCCAGCTTCAGAGGTCGGGATTGAGAGCCATACAAGCGCACCAGGAAGAAACGTGGGCTCAGAAGTGGCGGAGCCATCACGAATACTCTTCTGCCGCTCTTGCTCATGTGTCGTAAATGTCTTGACAAGCTCACGACACTCTTTGCAAGCCTGACTATCTCAGAAATGGGTGCACACTCAGATTTATTCGGCGTGTATGGAAGTATCGTGTCCATGGTGTGCGACGCGTGCCTTCCGTACAGCAAGTAGAAAGGTGAAAAACCGGTCGTGCTCTGAGGGGTGGTGTTGTAGACGTCGGTGACGAAGGGCAGTATATTGTCCCAATCAGAGTGGTTGGCAGCGACGTACATCGAGAGCACGTCGCCGAGGGTGCGGTTAAAGCGTTCGTTGAGGCCATTCGTCTGCGGGTGGTAAGCAGTAGTTTTGCGGTGGACAGAATGGCACTCCGTCAGAATAGCTTCGACGACTTCGGACAAGAAGACACGGCCTCGATCGCTGAGAAGCTCTTGGGGTGGTCCGTGGCACAGTATCAATCAATGCAGCAGGAAGGATGCAACATCGCGCGCAGTAGCCGCAGGGAGAGCGGCGGTTTCGGCGTATCGCGTTAAATGGTCTACGGCAACGATGGCCCAGTGGTTACCAGCCGACGTGAGAGGAAGTGGTCCATACAAATCGATACCTATGCACCCAAAGGGACGGTCAGAGCAAGGTAACGGTTCCAGACCGGCGTGCGACATGTGTGCCGATGGTTTGCAGTGTTGGCAAGTGAGGCAAGAGCGGACGAATTGCTGCACGTAGCGGTACATCCCGCGCCAGAAGTAGCGTTGTCGAATGCGGTGGTAAGTTTTGGATACCCCAGAGTGCACACATTGCGGATCAGAATGGAAAGATTCACATATCTCTGACCGCAGACTGCGGGGTATGAACCACTGCCGGCCATCGGAGTCGTAAGCGCGTCGGTGTAAGAGGCCATCACGGATGGCAAAATGGTGAGCTCGACGACAAAAGGCACACGTGGATGGTGTTGCGGACGAATAAGAGAGCAAGTCGATCAGCGGGGCGATCCAATTATCCTTTCGCTGTTCGGTAGCGAGGATGTCAACATCGATGGCAGATACAGCAATTGAGGTTACTGAGCAGGGCACGTCGTCTTGAGGTAGAGGGGAGCGTGAGAGGGCATCGGCGTCAGCATGCTGGCGTCCCTTGCGGTACAGCACACGGATGCCGTAGTCTTGTAAGCGAAGAGCCCAACGGGCAAGACGGCCTGAGGGATCCTTCAATGATGAAAGCCAGCATAGTGCATGATGGTCGGTGACGACATCGAATGGGCGACCATACAAATAAGGCCGAAACTTTGTAAGGGCCCAGACGATCGCCAGGCAATCTTTCTCCGTGATGGTGTAGTTTGCCTCGGCTCTCGTGAGCGTATGGCCTGCATATGCTATGACATATTCAGGGAATCCGGGTTAGCGCTGTGCCAGAACAGCACCAAGGCCTGCAGCGCTGGCGTCCGTGTACACCTCCGTTGGGGCTGTGGGGTCATAGTGGCATAGAATGGGAGGCGACGTCAACAAATGGCGGAGCTTCGCGAACGCGTCGTCGCACTCGGATGACCACGAATTGAGGGGCCCGTTACTTCCAAGGAGCTTCGTCAGCGGTGATAGTATCATGGCAAAGTTTTGTATGAAGCGTCGGAAGTATGAGCACAGGCCCACGAAACTACGCAGTTCTTTGACAGATGCAGGTTTGGGGAATTCGGCCACGGCCCGAAGCTTGGCAAAATCAGGAAGAATGCCGTCTTTGGACACGACGTACCTCAGGATGGTGAGTTGCCGTGTTGCAAAGCGGCACTTTTTCAGATTTAGTTGTAAGCCGGCATTGCTCACACGCGCGAAAACTTTCAGACGTTGGAGATGCGTGGAGAAATCCAGAGCGAAGACAATGACATCGTCGAGGTAACACAAGCACGTGTACCAGTTAAAGTTGCGCAGAAATGATGAACGCATGATGGTGTCCATCATGCGCTCAAAGGTCGCAGGTGCATTACATAGACCGAACGGCATGACGTTGAACTCGTACAAGCCGTCTGACGTAACGAAGGTGGTCTTTGGTCGAGCGTCGTCAGCCATGGGTACTTGCCAGTACCCCGAGCGCAGATCGAGAGAAGAAAAAAATCGGCTCCATGAAGGCTGTCAATCGCGTCATCGATGCGTGGCAGTGGATAAACATCCTTGCGAGTGATATTATTGAGCCGTCTGTAGTCCACACAGAACCGCACAGAACCGTCTTTCTTCGCAACAAGAACAACAGGAGACGCCCATGGACTGTCCGAGGGCTGAATAACGTCGCGTTGGAGTATATCGTCAACCTGATCATTAATTACCCGACGTTCCGCAGGCGACACGCGATATGGACGTTGCCGTAAAGGTGGATGGGCACCAGTGTCGATGCGATGCGTAACAACGGACGTGAGACCGAGAGAACTTCGCCCGACATCGAAAGAAGAACGATATTCTTGCAACAGGTCCAGAAGCTCGGAACGCTGTACTGCCGTAAGGTTGTCAGCGATGGAGGGGCCAAATACATCAGCAGATGACGGATCAAAAGTGGAAACAGCATTGATGGTACGCGACCTGGGACAGTGTGTGTCATCAGGTATGCCCAGGACTTGTGCGTCGTCAACTAGTTCCACTCTGCCGAGACATTCCCCTCGAATCAAGGTAACAGTTTGCGGGGACGGGTTGGTTACAAAAATAGCAGCGTTGCCCTGGTTGACCTGCACGGTCGCGAAAGGTACTAGCAACCCTTTTCTGCTACAAGCGCGGTCGGATGGCGAAACGAGTGCAATTGTATCGGAGAGACCAGGGCAGTAGACAGACACAGCCGTCGTCGAGTTCGGAGGCACTGTTGTATTGTCTTTCGTTAGAATCTTGCTGAGTGTCGAGGAACTGTCTTCTGGCGTCAAATGCGAGAAGGGTGAGAGTTCAATTTAGGCGGCGGCACAATGGATGACGGCGTCATGGCGGGAGAGAAAGTCCCATCCTAGGAGGACGTCATGAGAGCATGCCGGAATGATGATGAACTGGGCAACATACAGAACGTCTTGAATGACAACGCGAGCTGTGCACCCTGCTGTAGGATAAATACGATGCAAACTTGTGGTACGGAGGGACAACCCTGAAAGTGGCGTCGTCACTTTTCGAAGTAAGCGGCAGAGCGTTTCGTCCATAACTGATACAGCAGCTCCAGTGTCAATAACAGCCGATGCACAAACACCGTCCACAAGCACGTCAATGACATTTGTGGGGCTGCTCTGAGGGCATTCACATTGCGATAGCGTCGCAGTCCTTGCCTCGGGGACTGCGACGACTAGTTTTCCCGCTCATGAGCAGCCGAACTTGGCCGCATGGGGGACAGGGAACGACATCGTGGAGACGGCGATGTTCGAGATGGACCTGGGCGAGACCGAGGTGGCAAAGACGGCGGTTCTTCGTGATAAGGACGGCTGAGTTGGCCAGCAATAGGCGAAGAAATCTGAGCCGGCTGTGCGCGATGGCAATAACGGGCTACGTGACTGGCGTAACCACAGGCAAAGCAGATGGGCTGGTTGTCGGATGTGCGCCATCTGTTCACCGGGGTAGGTCTCACCCATGTCGTAAGGGCCGATGGACGGAACGATGGCTGCATGGTGGACTGAAGCTGAGGCTGAGGGGTTACGTCAACATACGTAACGGGCATACTCTCTGCAAAGGACGGAGGTCAAGCAGCAGCTTCAGCGTAGGTCAGAGGGGCGGGTGCTGGAACGACTTCGGGTGGCCTGGCGACCACTTGCGCGTAACTCAGGGACGCAGGAGCCGGAGGCTGTGGGGGGTGGTATGCAGGCATTACCTCCGCTATTTCCTGTTCAATCGCTCGGCGGATGGGAGGGAGAAGGGTAGTAGCCGATTGTTGAACAGTCGGTTGGTGGGCCAAGGGCAGGAGCGAGAACTGACGCACGATTTCCTCACGAATGAAGGACTTCAGGTCTGCCATCAACGTCACTTGGTCACAACTGGCCTCCAAACCGGCAAGCATTGCAGCTCGTGGTGGGGAGCGTCGGGTCATCAAACGCTGCCGGCGGAGCTCCTCGTAGCTCTGGCACAATGTGATGACCTCAGCCACTGTGCCGAGGTTTTTGGCGAGCATCATCGTGAAGGCATCAATGTCAATGCCTTTCATGATGTTTCGGATCTTGTCAGACTCGGACATGGTGTGATTGCATTTGTTGCATAGGTCCAGGACATCTTCAATATTGCTGGTGAATGACTCACGAGCCTCCTGAGCACGTTCACGCAAGCGCTGCTCGGCTTGCAGCTTGCGAACAGCAGGGTGGCCGAAGACGTTGATGATTGCGGTCTTGAAATCGGACCAGGGGGCAAAATCGGACACGTGGTTATTGTACCACAAGCTGGCAACACCCGCAAGGTAAAACACTAAGTTAGTCAGCTTGCCGTCCTCGTCCCATTTGTTGGGGACGCTCACCCGCTCGTAAATGGCGAGCAAGTCCTCCACGTCACTGCCATCGGCGCCAGTGAAAATGGATGGATCGCGGATCCCGGGGACACCGGGAGAAGGGGGTGGCATTGTAGGAGGCGTTTGCTGAGAGGCGTCGTGGGACATGGTAGATGGCAGGGTACGTGATCGTAGCCCCAAGGGCATCGAAGGAAATCGTAGCACTCTCCACCAATTTGTAAAGGCGTTTATTAGCCGGCAACCAGCGAGCACACAAAATGGCGACAAAATGGCAAATATTGGTTCAAGTGCCGGCAAATGATCCCAGGCCATGCATCGATTATCGGCGTCTTAACGCCGTAACTCGAGACAAAACTTACCCGATACCAAACCTAGAGCAGAGGGTAGAAACTGTGTCACAGTCCAGCTATATTTCCATGTTAGACCTCGTGCGAGGGTATTGGCAAGTCCTCCTTACGGAGCGTGCTAGCTGCTAAGCCGCATTCGTTTCTCCATTTCGAACGTATCGTCCACTTAGGCTGAACCTTGGATTGAAAATGCACCCATTTATTTTTCAGACTTAATGGACCACGTTCTTAAAGGCCTCTCTGAGTTCACTCTGCCATATCTTGACGATGTCGCCATCTTTTCAAACAACTGGGAAGAACATGTCGAGCATTTAAGCGTCATGCTGAACAGGTTGAAAGAGGCTGGCCTTACCGTGAAACCTACTAAATGCCACCTAGGGTGCGGCGAGGTGCCTTACCTGGGACACGTTGTGGGGCGTAGCCAGCGTAGTCCTTCAGAAATTAAGGCAGCCGCCATCGTGAACTATCCACGACCAATACAAAATCTGAGATAAGGGTATCCTTGGGCCTGGCTGGATACTATCAGCATTACGTGCAAAACTACTTTAGCATTGCCAGCCCTCTAAGTGACGCACTTCGAAAATCCGAGCCGGTTAAAGTGTTATGGGACTCAGAAAAAGAGAATGCGTTTTGCCAGCTAAAAGAGACCCTAAGCGAAAAGCCCGTTTTTGTGGCACCCAATTTCTCTAAAAGATATGTGATTCATTGCGACGCGAGTGATCGCGGCATGGGAGCTATATTGTGCCAGGAGGACAGGGCTGGTAACGAAAGGCCAGTTTTGTATTTAAGTAGAAAACTCAGCGGCAGGAAAGAGGCATACAGTACTTTTGAAAAAGAATGCGCTTGCCTCATGTGGGCCGTTCAAAAGCTAGCTTGTTATGTCTCCGGTTCGAGGTTTCTGGTTGAAACTGTCAGCGGCATTCTAGTTCGCACAGCTGAATTATCCGGCAGCGTCTCATTCTCTGGCAGCGCCTCCTTCTCCGGTAGCGTCTCCGTGCTTGCTCGGGAAACGCTGCACTTCGTTAACGTGGACTCCGAGCCCTGAGCGCGTCCACTCGACGCGGTTGCCCATTGGTTCAACGAACATTCAAAAAACAAAAGTGAGCCTTCGAGCCGGGACCACATAGCAACGCATCGCCAGAGAGAGGAGAACGAGCCGAGATTCGAGCCGGGACCGCAGAGCGACGCACCGCAGAGCGAGCCGAGACGCGAGTGGCGTCGGACGTATCCGATCGAGCTCCTGCACCGAGTCCAGTTTCCTTATACATGCAACCACTGCCGATTCACCGGTAACTTAGCACAATACAGTTTTTCTTAAAATTTGAACCTCGCCTTGACTACATTCATTCGGACATCGCTGACAAAACGGACCACTGTCCTCTAACCTGGTTAAATAACTTGTCGCTTAAAAGTGGCCGGTTACTGAGGTTGAGCATGATACTCCAACAGCACAACTTTGACGTTCGCTACAAAAAAGGAAAGCTAAACGCTAATGCAGACGCATTGAGCCGTGCGTTTAGTTGGTACCTTCTCCGCCCTTCGGGTTCTGGCTAGTGATTCGGGACAAAATTTTGTCCTCATCATGGCCTTAGCTGAGTGCTCTCGTCCAGAATGAGCTTAAGGAGCCATCTTTATGTTCTATTCTTTTTCGTTACGTTGTTGTACGTGTAAAAACTTGAGTTCTCATTTTAAGAGTCTTGTGTCCCATATGTGCCTCTTGATGTAGAGGGAACAAAATTCTGATAGACACGTAGCTAGGTATATGTTGTAATATACTTTGTCTGGTGTTCTGTCAGGTGACCGAGGGCACTTGCTTGTGTCGTGTGTTGTCTGTTGTCGAACCGTTCTTGACAAGTTCCAGAACCATTGACAAGTGCTGAGACCAAAGATTGTCAGAAAAGACGAGCGAAGCTGGCCGACAAGTTGTGGCGACAAGCCAGTGGAGCTGAGATCCATCCTCAAGAATAAAATGTGTTCCCGGAACAGAGCCTGGAGCTGCATTCTCCCCATGGCCCTGGAGGCGAACCTGGAACGACCTGGTGAACGAGCGCGCCTGACATCCGAGCCACGAGGAAGCAGCTAGTCTTTCCGGCACATTGTCTGGCGGCGGGGATGCTCTTATGCCTGCGAGTCCACACCGAACGCTCATGTCTGAAAAAGACAATCTGTGTCAAGGCCAGCATGCTATCCCGCCTTACGAGAACAACTACACGGCGTCATTACGCGGCAGTGCCTTTCTGGTGCGCACGCACAGTGAGCGCGTTGCAGCAACAGGCGCCTTCTTGTCTGGCGAGTCTTACGCAATGCGTGGCGACGTCACTCGTCCTTGGCTCCAACCACGCGCAGCGGCTCCGGATTCGATGAGAATGACATGGCCCAGCGGCGACCCCAATTGGAGGATTCTGACCCCACGGCCAGCGGCGCTTCTGGATGGACATTTGGTTACTCAAAGAATCCTCCCGGTGCATATAAAAAAGCCCTGCGGCGCGTCGCGAGCAGTAGACCTATGTGTCAGAGAAGAGAGCTCGGCTCTTCGAGACAGACTCTAAACTGTCGGCCGCAGTGCCGAATTTGTAACGTCTCTGTATATATGCTGTACATAAACCTTGTTAACTCACCGTTGTCTCGTCCACTCGTCTATCAGCACTGCGCAGATGCAATCGCGAGCTGAGAAACCTACGCTGCCAAACGGCTGGAGACCTTCCCGGCGGAGTTCGAAGCAGTGGCACCTTCGGAACCGTGTTGGCGTCACGGTCTTTCGTAACAGGGGTGGCAGTAGCGAGATTCGTGGCACCCATCGTAACGTCGTCGGAAGCGCGCTTCGTAACAGAACTTTCGACTTTGGCGGTACCTTTTTTTAATGCGTGTTGTAATACTATACGGCAATACGACTTACCGGTGCGCATATCATAAAGTCCATATAATCGAACATCGCTGCCATTTTCTTTGACAATAGAAATATGCGGCTTCCCTTAATGTATAAAAAAACTAACAGGCAGCAATGACGACATGTTTTTGTTTAATTTCAACGAATCAGTTATTTTAGTGTTAGAACAAGCTGATGAGCAATAAAAAAGCGTTAATTAGCGCTGAAAAAGTAACGGGGGTGTAGCTCAGTGGTAGAGCGCTCGCTTCGCATATGAGAAGTCCGTGGTTCAAACCCCTGGGACCTCCAAAAAGCACTTTCGAATTTTGCGGTGTCTTTTTTTATTGCGTGTTTTAATACTCTACGGCACCACTAGTTACCGGTGCGCATATCATAAAGTCCATCTAATCAAACATCGCTGCCATTTTCTTTGACCATAGAAATATGCGGCTTCCCCCAATGATCAAAAAACTGTATCAGGCAGCAATGACGAGATGTTTTTGTTTAATTTCAACTAATGAGTTATTTTATTGTTAGAACAAGCTTATGAGCAATGAAAACGCGTTAATGAGCGCTGAAGAAGTAACGGGGGTGTAGCTCAGTCGTTCCACTTCCGGCTTTCGAGGGATACGGTCGCGGAATGTTCGGCTCCGACGGAGCGGTTTCAGTGGCTTGAACGGGCCGCGATAACAGGGTTTATGCTCCTAGCATCCACGATTTTCAGGTGATTCTGCCCAATCTGTCTTCCCGACGTATCACTGCAAATACCGTTTTCATGCATGGTGATCCGAGAGCCCTGCCTTACCGCGTCGAAGATTACCGGGACACTTTGGCCAAGTTTGGTGCGCTCGACGACGTTTTGGCGTTGGGGGCGTATCATATGAACCACGTATGGGCTGTGGCACTGACGAGTGCTGAGGCTGCTGGAAAGTTGCTCTCCGCCGTCGATGTAAAGGTAAAGGATCGCCCATGTGTTCTCATTGACCCAAATAACCGTGAGGTTGCTTGAAACTTCACTGGTTGCTGCACGGCGTGACCAATGAAGACGTGCGTGTTGCCTTGACTCCCTATGGGAAAGTATTTGAAGTGAAGCGAGAGAAGTGGCGAGCACCGGGCATCACTGAAAAGGGCTCAACGACGCGGTCTGTAGGACTGAAGCTGCACTCCGACGTCAAGGTGGATGGCATTCCGCACCAGCTCAAGAATTCTGGAGAGTTGACTCTCGTTGTCGTTCCGGGCCGAGCACCATTGTGCCTACGGTGCAAGAGTACCGGTCACATACGTCGCGACTGCCGAGTACCCCGCTGCAGTCGTGGTCGCTGCTTCGGCCACGAAGACGACGACTGCGCGAAGACATATGCCAGTGTGACCAGACCAGCGCAGGAAAGTGACGCACTGGAGCACCTCATCATGGACGAAGCAGACTCGGAAGAAACAGCAGGAGTTAACCCAAACTCTGCTGTGGAAGATGGGTCCTCATGCTGTCAAGAAGAGGGCGTGGGTGAAGCACCAGGTAAGCCCGACGCCGGGCTTCCATACGAAGGCGTAGGAGAAAGCAGTGAAGAAGTGGATGCAAGCTGCACCGGCGACACGTTTCTTGGCTTAACAGACGAGACCCCCTCCGAGGCGGAACCGATGACTGGGATTGAAAGCGACAGTGGCACTGTGGCGGGGAAGCGTCACCGTGACGAAGGGAAAAAAGACAAGGGCACCACTGCTGCCTCGCCGGACGAACCACCCGCCAAAGCGACTCCCGCACGGCGGCCTCTCATTCGGCCACGGCCAAACATTTCGACGGAGCGCAAGACGGTGGAAACGCTGCCTTCGCCACCTTAAGGACTCTACTGGGACAAGGCGTTCAGGAGGGAATTGTAGTTGTAAGATAAGCGCCATGCCCCTGGGTTTTTCGTTGCCTTACAATGGTGCAAATAGAAAATTCAATCCGTGTGGCCACTTTAAACGTGCGTTCCCTGGCCTCACAGAGAAAACAATGTCAGCTTTATCGACTAGTACGTGATCTCGACCTTGACATACTGGCAGTCCAAGAGCGACGATGAAAGCGCAATTCTTGCCGCGGTATTCTGCTATAAGTTAGCCATGCCATAGGGACTTCTTCCAGCTGCGTGTTGTTCGTCAGACAAAGTCTGGGTGCTAAAATAGAAGCCTTAACGTCATGTCCGTCTGGTCGGCTCATTGTTTGTGATTTTTTGTTTTCGGGTTTGGAATGGCGCTTAATATGCTTGTACGCACCGACTGTCACTGACGAAAGACGCAGAACGTCGGTTCTGTTATTTGCGAGGGAGTGACCCTGGCGTACAGGGACTGCACGACGAGGTTGATTGTGAATAAGAATCTGGGGGCCCCCATTAACGTGCCGCGTTCGGTTCGTCAGGGTTGCCCCCTCAGCCCTTGTTATTTTGTATATATGTAGAAACGCTGTGGTTGAAAATAATCAACGCCAAAGAAATTCACGGGTTTGAGTTGCAGGCAGCTGAAGTCAAGCTGCTGGCGAATGCAGTTGATGTCGCTATTTTCTCAAAGGATCAAGACAGTATTAAACGAGCTGTTGTATACTGCGTGCTTTCAGCCAAGCTACTGGGAGCGGTGTTAACTTGTCAAAATGTTTGGGGATCTGGAATGGATCGTGGCCAACAAAGCCAGACCACTTCGCTAACGTGCCCTGGGCAACGATCCCAGGCAAGTACTTAGGCGTCCCGCTTGGCGCATATCGCGGCAGCGACCAGCGTTGGAAAGGCCAAATTAAGGGCACACAGAAAAAGGGAAGAAGTGGAAAGGTGGCGCGTTGTCGATTTTTGCCAGAGCCACCATTTGCAACCTATATTAATAAGCAAGCTGTGGTACGTCATGCAGGTACTACACTGTTCAAGGACGAATGTGCAAAAGTTCCACAGAATATTTGCCGTCTTTTTGTGGGCCTCAGGTTGGGAACGCTGGAGCCGTACTAACTTGTTCCGAAGATTGAAAGACGGAGGACTTGGGTTAGGTCACCTATTTCTTCGGCAGCTTGTTAATCGGTTTTTGTTTTTTCGAGACGTCACCGATCCCTTTCTGCGCACACTGTCAATTGCGACTAGGCAGACATCTGCCGGAATATCTTGTGACCACAGTAGAGAGTGTAGGAGGGATAGGGGGCTATTACAAAGAAATGGTGTCTAGTATGAGATTTTTAAGTGTACGGTTTTTAAGAGAATACCTTGCGATTGTTAAACGAAAAAAACTGTATTTCGCTCTATGCGACTTTGTATTTCCTGTGCTGTTTACAGGTCATTGTACGTCAAAGGCCCAGGCAAAAACGTTTTGAAGAGAGTGAAGGAAATGTATGTACAGCCTGGAGCAAAATGTGTTTCTTTAAGTTGCATACTGGTACATTGCCTGTGAAAAAACTGTTGGAAGGAAAAGGATGCTATTTGCCCTGGGGCACGCATTGCCTAATTTGTAAGCTCCCAGAAACGACAGACTATGTGTTTTTACATTGCAGGGAAGGAGATCATTTTTGGCATGTATTGCAAAGAGCTCCTATGAAAGAATTCCTGCTGAACCCCTGCGGGATTTGGTTCATAAGTGTACAGGATGAAGATGGGCTTCCATTTGACGCAATTATACTCGTGGACTTCCACTTGTTGTGGCGTTCAAGAATGGCAGGCTATAATTTTGATGAAGATGCACGGCCTATTCGAGCCTACTTCAGAGAAAGCGTCCATTGGTTTGTTGAGATTCACAAAACGGTACCGGAACCACCCGACTGGCTCTCAAGAGTAGAGCCACTGGTCACGTTAGCAGAATTTTAATCCGACGATACCAGCATCACGCTGGTTGACAGCAATGTCATCGATGCACGTGGTTCATGGTGTGGTTTTACCATCAGTGTTGTTTGTGTTGTATGTTATGTACCGAAGACAGGTAATAAAAAAAACGGGGGTGTAGCTCAGTGGTAGAGCACTTTTTTCGCATGTGAGAAGTCCCGGGTTCAAACACCGGCTTCACCAAAAAGCACTTTCGACTTTTGCGGCATCTTCTTTTTATTGCGTGTTGTAATACTATACGGCACCACGAGTTACCAGTGCGCATATCATAAAGTCTATCTAATCGAAAATCGCTGTCATTTTTTTGACCATAGAAATATGCGGCTTCTCTCATTGATTAAAAAACTATCAGGAAGCAATGACGAGATGTTTTTGTTTAATTTCAACTAATGAGTTTTTTATTGTTAGAACAATCTGTTGAGCACTAAAACGCGTTAACGAGTGCTGAAGAAGTAATGGGGGTGTAGGAGAAAGACGAAGATGACGTTCGGAACGGTCGCGTTTTTCATGTTCTCCGCTTCGAAGGATATATCGGCCATGGGCCGAGGTGCTGCTCAGGCTTCAGCCAGCGGCAATGACTACCGTCTTGTGCTTTCTCGCCTTCCCACCGGTAAGCTTGTTGTGGACTCTGTTTTTCTACATGCGGACTTAGCTGGTCGCCCTTACGGGGTTCAAGATTTTAAAGATGCTCTTCGGGACATAATTGACTTGAAAGAAATAAGCTGCATAGATCAATTTCAAGTGTCTCATGTTTGGATGGTCACATGCAAGTCAACGCTGACGAAAACAAAGTTGGCCACAAGAGGCGAAGTTTTTGTCAAAAGTCGTCGATGCCTCGTTATAGACCCGGAGCCCACGGAAGTGAAGTTGAAGCTTGTGTGGCTTCCTTAGCGCTTGGAGGACGCCTATGTTTGCGAGGCACTGCAAGCTTTTGGGAAGGACAAGACAATTTCACAAGAAAGCTGGAAAGTAGCGGACATGGAACAAATGCGGACGCTAAATAGGGATGTTGTTTGGTCCCTTGCTGATGGAGTTCGCATTGCGGATATTTCTCATATTCTTGTTGTCTGCGAGTGCAAAGCCGCGTCTTGATACCTGGCCACCCACCACTTTGCCTTCGGTGTAGTAAGATTGGACACATCCGTTGAAACTGCAGGACCCCTCGCTGTGACAACTGTCGACGCTTCGGTCATTCGGCCGAGGGTTGTGTTATGACATACGCCAACAAGCTGTGACAGCACACACAACAGCCAGATGATAACCTACAAGAGCATATTATGGATGCCACCGAGGTTTTGGACGCAACGGGAGACACTCTGTCAATTTAATATGCTGCAGGCTCTGCCACAAGGAATCCAGAAAAGGAGAGAAAGTCACTCGCTGTTGACACAGTTGAAATTTCTTCGTGCAAAGAGCCAAGTGAATCATGCAAGCAGCATACCCAAAATGACTCCGCACAACCCCCAGCACAAGTAGGAGTTCCTATGAAGAGTGCTGTTGCACTGACACATAAAGATGCCGAAGAACCACCAGTACAAGGCGGAGACTCTGGGCTGGATGCCACAGAAAGTTCTTCACCTGCTTGCGCTACAGCTCCGCAGCAGCCATTTCATCATGGTGCAGTGTCGGAAGATGATATGCAGATCTCTATGAATGCAGCAATACTGAAACGTCGCGCATCGTCCAGCTCGGATTCAAGCAAAGGGAGTGACCCAGCGTCAGTGACTAGGGAGTCACGCCGTCGCCGAAAGTCCATGCCAAAGGGGAAGTGTCGCCGATCCCGATCTAGGAGGCCTGCTGGGGGCTCACGGGAAGCCTCAGCGCCAACTCTTGGGACTGATCAAGTGGGACGATAAGCGAAGTAGAAGGTAGTCACCATGGCGCAGTCTGAGCGACTCATATTTGCCACCTTGAATGTACGCGCCCTTAGGTCTTCGCAGAAACAAGCACAGCTCCGTAGACTTTTCAATCGGAAGCGTCTCGACTTTGTCGCCATCCAAGAGACAAAGATCAAGAGCGAGGAAGAGGCCAAGAAGGCCCTGCTGCCTTTTCTGTCTCAGTTTAATGTGTGTGTCTCACATGCTAAAGGTTTATCTGCGGGCTGTTGGTTGTTTATGAGAAAAAGCCTAGCCTGTTCAGCATTCTGCACTAGTGTTGATGAAGAGGGCAGGTATATATGCTGTGATGTTTTGTTGCAAGGAGTGCCATGAAGAATTATCAATCTATATGCGTTTAATGAGGTTCTGAAACGACTAGAGTTATTTGAAAAAGTGCGTAATTGAATTGACGTCGACAGATGCACGGTACTTATGGGAGATTTCAACTGCGTATGTTAAGCCATTGATCGTTATAATTCGTCTGGAAAGAGAGACAGGAGTGGTGAGCTTTTATCCGGTATTGTAGATAATGCAGGACTAATTGACATCGGGGTCTCGAATCGGGCAACAGCATATACAAGAGTACAAGGCTGTTCTCATGCTCGCCTTTACCGGATTTACGTGTCCTCATCACTCCTATCTCGTCAAATGTCCTGCAGCACCGAAGCTGTATCATTCTCAGACCATTGTATTGTCATAGCGCAAATTGGTGAAAATCGTCCCAAACAATTTCGTCCCGAGTGGGCCCTTTGGAAAATGAATGCGAAGCTCCTCTGTGATCAGGAGCTCATGAATTGCGTCCAGAAGTATTGAGGCAATCTTTTTTTGATTGGTTTTCATATCTTCGCTGCTTGGGAGCTTTTTAAACAAGAAGTTCGTTCTATAGCTTTAGAAATTGGGGCTGTTAAGTCTTTCTATAGAAAGAATGATGTAAAGATACTTGTAAAAAGTCTTTGAAATATTTATGAGATGGAATGCGAAATGCCGGGAAAGTACATCAAAGACATTGAGAATATTAAGTGCCAACTACAGAGATATGATGCAGCTCGCTACCATGGGGCACGTATTAGATCTCGGAACCAGCGCATTTTATATTCTGAGCAACCGACGCGCCAAGCTTTACTTGATGAGCAACGCCATGTGATTTCTAAAGTTATTCAAGACTTGTACTTTAACGATGTGCTCATAAAAGATAACGGAGACATTACTTTGGCGCTCGAAACCTACTATAACAGTTTATTTAGCTCTTCCTCTGATGATCTTGATGCTCACCTCAAGGATAGTTTTGCTTCTCTTGTGAACCCTTTGAAGGACAATGATTGTGCAGTAATTATTGGGCCCATTACTATACAGGAAATTGAGCAAGCAATTGACAACGTGCCTTTATTGAAAACACCGGGCCCTAATGACATCTCAGGCGAATTTTATATTTTTCAGATGAGTTATGACATGGATACACTCCCACATACTTTTTGCAAAAGTCACATTGTGTTAATACCGAAAACAAACGACAAGGAAAAACTTCGCTTCGTCGAGGGCTACAGACCAATATCGCTGTCAAACGTGGACTACAAAAGTTTCGCAAAAGTATTAGCAAATAGTTTGCAATTTGCCATGTCGATCCTCATTGAGTCTCATCAGACATATGAGATCAGAGGTCGATCCATACAAACCAATATACATGTCGCGCGAACAGTGCTTCAATACTGTCATGGTTCTCAAAAACATCTTTCAATGCTACAGGTAGACCTTGAAAAAGCTTTTGATCGTTTTCGTCATCCCTTCCTGTTTTCTCTTTTCGAACAAGCTAATGTTGGCAAAGTTGTTTTTAAAGGAGTTAAACTCTGCTATAACGAATGCTCAACTCGTCTGATAGTTCATGGTCAACTCTCCAAGCCAGTTTCTATTCGCTCTTCTGTAAAACAGGGATTCCCGATGTCACCTCTCTTATTTGCACTTTATCTAGGACCACTGTGCTTAAGCATAACACAGTCAAGTTGTATTCGTGGCTTTAGTATATTAGGCAGTGAGGTTAAAGTATTGGCTTATGCAGACGATGTCGCATTCTTTTGCACAGATAAACCAAGTGTCGAAAATGTGGTATATACTATTGAAAAGTTTGGCGTAGTATCAGGAGCTTGTTTAAATGCCTCTAAAAGTTTAGGACTGTGGTTTGGCTTGTGGGGAAGCACACCGAACCACTTTGCAGGAATTAATTGGACAAGAACTCCTCCAACATACCTCGGTGTACCATTGCATGCATATAGATTCAGTGCGCATTACTGGAAGGAACGCGTCCCTAAGCTTGAACGACAGGCTGTTATGGTCGCAAGAAGAAGTTGCTGATGGCATCCCACCGCTGCCACCAGTTTTTAAGGGTCGAAAGGAGGATCGCTGGAGGATACGAAAACAAACAGGTTTATGGCACTATTTGCACATATTTACAGAAAATAAAGGTTAGGGGTTTCACAAACCACGAGCGTGGTGGTTGAACGTTACATAGTTCAGAGCGACGTCCAGCACTCTGCGGCGTCGTTTTAAGCCCTGTCGGGCTCCTCCTCTCCGAGAGAAACACCAATCACACACACACAACAGGTGAGGAGGACGAGCATGCACGGTCCACGTGAACGTCCAATATTGAGTTGTGAACACTGCACTGCAAGGTGGCGCCAGCAGGGCTCTTCCTCGTCGTGTGTGTGCCGCTAGTCGAGAGTTCCCACGATCATGACAGCATACATCAAATGGTCCGCCGATTTGTTCGCTTAATTAGCGGGGCGATTTTCGGCGGCCGCCATGGTCTCTTCCAAAGAAGATGCTGTCTTTGTGGTCCTCTCTGGAACTGTTTACGATGTCATGGCGACAAAATGTCTCATCCTCCGGTGAGCAGGGACAATGCCTGGCGGGCATAGGCAGTTGGCCGGTCGGCTTCTTGATTGAGGATTAAAAGAGCGCCGCTCCCCCGTCAGATCTCGCGCCGGTCACGCTAGCTTCCCAGTCGCTCGATGATTCACCGAGGGCATCAATCACCGCTTCTGCTAGAAGAGACGACAAAAGGGTCCGTAGTTGAAAGTCAGGATCGTGCCTTCGCTTGTCACATGGTCTGGGTAATTACTCAAATCTTCGACAGCGTCTGGCAGACTGGGTGCCGAACGGATTAAGAGCCTCTCCAGTGGGCCGGCTTACGCACCATGGCGTCTGCCCAGATGAATTTCCAGGCCAAATTTAACAAGGCCCAGACATTTGTTCCCTATCGACTTTCGATATTTGGGAGCGCTGAAGCTTGCAATACTTTCTTAGTGACAAAGCTTTACTATGTATTGCATCTCATTCATTGCGCAAGATTCTATATACAACGCTGTCATCGGATTTTCGCTACTTTCATATGGTCTTCGACTTTTGAGCCCATGCGTCGTGATAATATATTCAAGCCAGTTAGGGTGGGTTAGGACTAAAACACCTTCATCTATGGCAAATAGATTCCCGATTCTTCTTTTTTCGAGAATATTCCCATCCTGTAATCCGTTCCTTGTTGCAGGTTACACTTTATTTTTTTTGTTTTTTGGCGCAAGGGCCATTTGATGGCCAAAGAGCACCACTTGTTGATTCCTTACCAGATTTATATTGTTTCATCGAACTTCTCCAAACGCCCATGCTTGTGGAGATTCATGCAGGAAGTTTATCTCGCAGTTCAGTTCCTTAAAGCTCACTTTTCTGTAGAATACTTGTACACAGTATCGCGCAAAGTGCTGTATAAAGACCTACTGAGTACACTCTTCCCACCTTCATTGTACTACTCACTGTACTTCAATCTTCCAGGAGATGGTGTGTTGAAGCGAGTGCGCAAAATGTACTATCCACCAAATTAAAAAACAATCTTTTCTAAACTCCACTCTGAAACAATGGCGGTACACACGGTTAGAAAGAAAGGGTATTTTCAATCCGTCTGTTAACTGCCGTCTATGTGATGTGCCAGAAATGATTGAACATTGCTTTGTTAGCTGCAAAGATGCCATACTGTTTTGCGAAGCAAGCGCTCTACCTCTGAGCTGCACCCCCGTTATGTCAGGAGCACTTATTTATGCTATTGATGCTGCTAAACAGATTATTTTAACAAAAAAAATAATTATTACTTGAAATAAAGAAATAATCTCGTCATTGCAACGCGATACAAGTTTTTGTCAACAAAGAAACAAACACATTTCACTCATAAAAGAAAAGGGCAGCAATATTTTTGTAGAATCACTCGTCGCATTTCATGGTGCCGTAGTATTACAACACATAAAAAAGATAGCGCTAAAGTCGAGAGCGCTTTGGAGGTGCTGCCGTTCGAACGCGGGACTTCTCACATGCGAAGCAAGCGCTCTACCTCTGAGCTGCACCCCCGTTATGTGAGGAGAACTTATGTATGCTATTGATGGTGCTCAAGAAATTATTTTAACGAAAAAATTAATTATTAGTCGAAATAAACAAAATCATCTCGTCACTGCAACGCAATAAATTTTTTGTCAACAAAGAAAGAAACACATTTCTATCATAAAAGAAAAGGGCACCGATGTTTTAGTAGATTATCTCGTCGCATTTCATGGTGCTGTAGTAGTACAACACAAAAAAGATAGCGCGAAAGTTTAGGGAGCTCTGGAGGCGCCACGGTTCGAACCCGGGACTTCTCACATGCGAAGCAAGCACTGTACCTTTGAGCTGCACCCCCGTTATGTGAGGAGCAATTATTTATGCGTTTGATGGTGCTCAACAGATTATTTTAACAACAAAACAATTATTACTTGAAATAAACAAAATCATCTCGTCATTGCAACGCGATACAATTTTTTGTCAACAAAGAAACAAACACATTTCTCTCATAAAAGAAAAGGGCAGCAAAGTTTTAGTAGATTTACTCGTCGCATTTCATGGTGCCGTAGTAGTACAACACAAAAAAGATAGCGCAAAAGTTGAGAGAGCTCTGGAGGTGCCAGGGTTTGAACCCGGAACTTCTTACATGTGGAGCAAGCGCTCTACCTCTGAGCGATGCCCCTCTTATGTCAGGAGCACTTATTTATGCTATTGATGGTGCTCAACAGATTATTTTAACAAAAAAATTATTTATTACTCGAAGAAACAAAATCATCTCGTCGTTGCAACAGAATACAATTTTTTGTCAACAAAGAAAGAAACACATTTCTCCCATAAAAGAAAAGGGCAGCAAAGTTTTAGTAGATTTACTCGTCGCATTTCATGGTGCCGTAGTAGTACAACACAAAAAAGATAGCGCAAAAGTTCAAATTGATTGATTGATTTTTCGGGTTTCACGTCCCAAAACTACCATATGATTATGAGAGACGCCGTAGTGGAGGACTCCGGAAATTTCGACCACCTGGGGTTCTTTAACGTGCACCCGAATCTGAGCACACGGGCCTACAACATTTCCGCATCAATTGGAAATGCAGCCGCCGCAGCCGGGAATCGAACCCGCGACCTGCGGGTCAGCAGCCGAGTACCTTAGCCACTAGACCACCGCGGCGGGGCCGCAAAAGTTCAGAAAGCTCTGGAGGCGCCACGGTTCGAACCAGGGACTTCTCACAGGCGAAGCAAGCGCTCTACCTCTGAGCTGCACCCCGTTTTGTCACGAGCACTTATATATGCGTTTGATGGTGCTCAACACACTATTTTAACAACAAAATAAATTATTACTTGAAATAAACAATATCTTCTCGTCATTGCAACGTGATACAACTTTTTTGTCAACGAAGAAAGAAACATTATTCTATCATAAAAGAAAAGGGCAGCAATGTTTTAGTAGAATCCCTCGTCGCATTTCATGGTGCCATAGTAGTACAACACAAAAAAGATAGCGCAAAAGTTCAGAGAGCTCTGGAGGTGCCAGGGTTTGAACCCGGAACTTCTCACATGCGAAGCAAGCGCTCTACTTCTGAGCGATACCCCTATAATGTCAGGAGCACTTATTTATGCTATTTATGGTGCTCAACAGACTATTTTAACAAAAAAATTAATTATTACTTGAAGAAACAAAATCATCTCGTCATTGCAACGCGATACATTTTTTGTCAACAAAGAAAAAAACAGATTTCTATCATAAAAGAAAAGGGCAGCAATGTTTTAGTAGAATCACTAGTCGCATTTCATGGTGCCGTAGTATTACAACACATAAGAAAGATAGCGCAAAAGTCGAGAGCGCTTTGGAGGTGCCAGAGTTCGAACGCGGGACTTCTCACATGCGAAGCAAGCGCTCTACCTTTGAGCTACACACCCGTTAGGTCATGAGCACTTATTTATGCTATTGATGATGCTCAACAGATTATTTTAACAAAAAAATTAGTTAATACTTGAAGTAAACAAAATCATCTCGTCATATCAACGCGATACAATTTTTTGTCAACAAAGAAACAAACACTCTTCTCTCATAAAAGAAAAGGGCGGCAAAGTTTTAGTTGATTTTGTCGTCGCATTTCATGGTGCCGTAGTAGTACAACACAAAAAAGATAGCGCAAAAGTTCATAGATCTCTGGAGTTGCCAGGGTTTGAACCCGGAACATCTTACATGCGAAACAAGCGCACTACCACTGAGTGATACCCCTCTTATGTCAGGAGCACTTATTTATGCTATTAATGGTGCTCAACAGATTATTTTAACAACAAAATATATTATTACTCGAAATAAACAAAATCGTCTCGTCATTGCAACGTGATACAATTTTTTTCAACAAAGAAAGAAACACATTTCTATCATAAAAGAAAAGGGCACCGATGTTTTAGTAGATTATGTCGTCGCATTTCATGGTGCCGTAGTAGTACAACACAAAAAAGATAGCGCAAAAGTTCAAATTGATTGATTGATTTGTGGGGTTTCACGTCCCAAAACCACCATATGATTATGAGAGACGCCGTGGTGGAGGGCTCCGGAAATTTCGACCACTTGGGGTTCTTTAACGTGCATCCAAATCTGAGCACACGGGCCTACAATATTTCCGCCTCCATCGGAAATGCAGCCGCCGCAGCCGGTAATAGAACCCGCGACCTGCGGGTCAGCAGCCGAGTACCTCAGCCACTAGACCACCGCGGCGGGGCCGCAAAAGTTCAGAGAGCTCTGGAGGTGCCACGGTTCAAACCAGGGACTTCTCACATGCGAAGCAAGCGCTCTACCGCTGAGCTGCACCCCCGTTATGTCAGGAGCACTTATTTATGCGTTTGATGGTGCTCAACACATTATTTTAACAACAAAATAAGTTATTACTTGAAATAAACAATATCTTCTCGTCATTGCAACGTGATACAATTTTTTGTCAACGAAGAAAGAAACATACTTCTATCATAAAAGGAAAGGGCAGCAATGTTTTAGTAGAATCACTCGTCGCATTTCATGGTACCATAGTAATACAACACAAAAAAGAAAGCGCAAAAGTTCAGAGAGCTCTGGAGGTGCCAGGGTTTGAACCCGGAACTTCTCACATGCGAAGCAAGCGCTCTACTTTTGAGCGATACCCCTCTAATGTCAGGAGCAGTTATTTATGCTATTTATGGTGCTCAACAGATTATTTTAACAAAAAAATAATTTTTACTTGAAGAAACAAAATCATCTCGTCATTGCAATGCGATACAATTTTTTGTTAACAAAGAAAGAAACACATTTCTCTCACAAAAGAAAAGGGCAGCAAAGTTTTAGTAGATTTACTCTTCGCATTTCATGGTGCCGTAGTAGTACAACACAAAAAAGATAGCGCAAAAGTTCAGAGAGCTCTGGAGGTGCCAGGGTTTGAACCCGGAACTTCTTACATGTGGAGCAAGCGCTCTACCTCTGAGCGATGCCCCTCTTATGTCAGGAGCACTTATTTATGCTATTGATGGAGCTCAACAGATTATTTTAACAAAAAATATTAATTACTCGAAGAAACAAAATCATCTCATCATTGCAACGGATTACAATTTTTTGTCAACAAAGAAAGAAACACATTTCTCGCATAAAAGAAAAGGGCAGCAAAGTTTTAGTAGATTTACTCGTCGCATTTCATGGTGCCGTAGTAGTACAGCACAAAAAAGATAGCGCAAAAGTTCAAATTGATTGATTGATTTTTCGGGTTTCACGTCCCAAAACTACCATATGATTATGAGAGACGCCGTAGTGGAGGACTCCGGAAATTTCGACCACCTGGGGTTCTTTAACGTGCACCCGAACCTGAGCACACGGGCCTACAACATTTCCGCCTCAATTGGAAATGCAGCCGCCGCAGCCGGGAATCGAACCCGCGACCTGCGGGTCAGCAGCCGAGTACCTTAGCCACTAGACCACCGCGGCGGGGCCGCAAAAGTTCAGAGAGCTCTGGAGGCGCCACGGTTCGAACCAGGGACTTCTCACATGCGAAGCAAGCGCTCTACCTTTGAGCTACAACCCCGTTACGTCATGAGCACTTATTTATGCTATTGATGCTGCTCAACAGATTATTATAACAAAAAAATTAGTTATTACTTGAAGTAAACAAAATCATCTCGTCTTCGCAACGCGACACAATTTTTTGTCAACAAAGAAAGAAACACACTTCTCTCATAAAAGAAAAGGGCGGCAAAGTTTTAGTTGATTTTCTCGTCGCATTTCATGGTGCCGTAGTAGTACAACACAAAAAAGATAGCGCAAAAGTTCATAGATCTCTGGAGTTGCCAGGGTTTGAACCTGGAACTTCTTACATGCGAAGCAAGCGCTATACCTCTGAGCTGCACCCCCGTTATGTCAGGAGCAATTATTTATGCTTTTGATGGTGCTCAAGAGACTATTTTAACAAAAAAATAAATTATTACTCGAAATAAACAAAATCATCTCGTCATTGCAGCGCGATAAATTTTTTGTCAACAAAGAAAGAAACACATTTATATCATAAAAGAAAAGAGCACCGATGTTTTAGTAGATTATCTCGTCGCATTTCATAGTGCCGTAGTAGTACAACACAAAAAAGATAGCGCAAAAGTTTAGAGAGCTCCGGAGGCGCCACGGTTTGAACCCCGGACTTCTGACATGCGAAGCAAGACTCTACCTCTGAGCGATGCCCCTCTTATATTAGGAGCACTTATTTATGCTACTGATGGTGCTCAACAGATTATTTTAAGAAAAATAATTCTTACTCGAAATAAACAAAATCATCTCGTCATTGCAACGCGACACAATGTTTTGTCAACAAAGAAAGAAACACATTTCTCTCATAAAAGAAAAGGGCAGCAAAGTTTAGTAGATTTACTCGTCGCATTTGATGGTGTTGTAGTAGTACAACACAAAAAAGATAGCGCAAATGTTCAAATTGATTGATTGATTTGTGGGGTTTCACGTCCCAAAACTACCATATGATTATGAGAGACACCGTAGTGGAGGGCTCCAGAAATATCGACCACCTCGGGTTTATTTAACATGCACCCGAATCTGAGCACAGAGGCCTACAACATTTCCGCCTCAATTGGAAATGCAGCCGCTGCAGCCGGGAGTCGAACCCGCGACCTGCGGGTCAGCAGCCGAGTACCTCAGCCACTAGACCACCGCGGCGGGGCCGCAAAAGTTCAGAGAGCTCTGGAGGCGCCACGGTTCAAACCAGGGACTTCTCACATGCGAAGCAAGTGCTCTACCTCTGAGCTGCACCCCCGTTATGTCAGGAGCACTTATTTATGCGTTTGATGGTGCTCAACACATTATTTTAACAACAAAATAAGGTATTACTTGAAACAAACAATATCTTTTCGTCATTGTAACGTGATACAATTTTTTGTCAACGAAGAAAGAAACATATTTCTATCATAAAAGGAAAGGGCAGCAATGTTTTAGTAGAATAACTCGTCGCATTTCATGGTGCCATAGTAATACAACACAAAAAAGATAGCGCAAATGTTCAGAGAGCTCTAGAGGTGCCAGGGTTTGAACCCGGAACTTCTCACATGCGAAGCAAGCGCTCTACTTCTGAGCGATACCCCTCTAATGTCAGGAGCAGTTATTTATGCTATTTATGGTGCTCAACAGATTATTTTAACAAAAAAATAATTATTACTTGAAGAAACAAAATGATCTCGTCATTGCAATGCGATACAATTTTTTGTCAACAAAGAAAGAAACACATTTCTCTCACAAAAGAAAAGGGCAGCAAAGTTTTAGTAGATTTACTCGTCGCATTTCATGGTGCCGTAGTAGTACAACACAAAAAAGATAGCGCAAAAGTTGAGAGAGCTCTGGAGGTGCCAGGGTTTGAACCCGGAACTTCTTACATGTGGAGCAAGCGCTCTACCTCTGAGCGATGCCCCTCTTATGTCAGGAGCACTTATTTATGCTATTGATGGTGCTCAACAGAATATTTTAACAAAAAAATTATTTATTACTCGAAGAAACAAAATCATCTCGTCATTGCAACAGAATACAATTTTTTGTCAACAAAGAAAGAAACACATTTCTCGCAGAAAAGAAAAGGGCAGCAAAGTTTTAGTAGATTTACTCGTCGCATTTCATGGTGCCGTAGTAGTACAACACAAAAAAAGATAGCGCAAAACTTCAAATTGATTGATTGATTAGTGGGGTTTCACGTCCCAAAACCACCATATGATTATGAGAGACGCCGTAGTGGAGGGCTCCAGAAATTTTGACCACCTGGGGTTCTTTAACGTGCACCCGAATCTGAGCACACGGGCCTACAACATTTCCGCTTCCATCGAAAATGCAGCCGCCGCAGCCGGGAAACGAACCCGCGACCTGCGGGTCAGCAGCCGAGTACCTTAGCAACTAGACCACCGCGGAGGGGCCGCAAAAGTTCAGAGAGCTTTGGAGGTGCCGGGGTTGGAACCCGGGACTTCCCACATGCGAAGCAAGCACTCTACCTCTGAGCTACACCACACTTATGTCAGGAGCACTTATGTATGGTATTGATGGTTCTCAAGAAATTATTTAGAAAAAATTAAGTATTACTCGAAATAAACAAAATCAACTCGTCATTGCAACGCGATAAACTTTTTTGTCAACAAAGATAGAAACACATTTCTATAATAAAGAAAAGGGCACCGAAGTTTTAGTAGATTATCTCGTCGCATTTCATGGTGCCGTAGTAGTACAACACAAAAAAGATAGCGCAAAATTTCAAATTGATTGATTTGTGGGGTTTCACGTCCCAAAACCACCATATGATTATGAGAGACGCCTTTGTGGAGGGCTCCGGAAATTTCGACCACCTGGGGTTCTTTAACCTCACCCGAATCTGAGCACACGGGCCTACAACATTTCCGCCTCAATCGGAAATGCAGCCGCTGCAGCCGGGAATCGAACCCGCGACCTGCGGGCCAGCAGCCGAGTACCTTAGCCACTAGACCACCGCGGCGGGGTCGCAAAAGTTCAGAGAGCTCTGGAGGCGCCACGGTTCGAACCAGGGACTTCTCACATGCGAAGCAAGCGCTCTACCTCTGAGCTGCACCCCTGTTATGTCAGGAGCACTTATTTATGCGTTTGATGGTGCTCAACAGATTATTTTAACAACAAAATATATTATTACTCGAAATAAACAAAATCGTCTCGTCATTGCAACGTGATACAATTTTTTTGCAACAAAGAAAGAAACTTATTTCTATCATAAAAGAAAAGGGCAGCAATGTTTTAGTAGAATCATTCGTCGCATTTCATGGTGCCGTAGTAGTACAACACAAAAAGATAGCGCTAAAGTCGAGAGCACTTTGAAGGTGCCGGGGTTCGAACCCGGGACTTCTCACATGCGAAGCAAGCGCTCTACCTCTGACCTACACCCCCGTTACGTCAGGAGCACTGATGTATGCTATTGATGGTGCTCATGAAATTATTTTAACAAAAAAAACAATTATTACTCGAAATAAACAAAATCATGTCGTCCTTCCAACGCGATAAGTTTTTTGTCAACAAAGATGGAAACACATTTCTATCATAAGGGAAAGGGCACCGATGTATTAGTAGATTATCTTGTCGCATTTCATGGTGCCGTAGTAGTACAACAAAAAAAGAAGATAGCGCAAAATTTCAAATTGATTGATTTGTGGGGTTTCACGTCCCAAAACCACCATATGATTATGAGAGACGCCGTAGTAGAGGGCTCCGGAAATTCCGACCACCTGGGGTTCTTTAACATGCACCCAAATCTGAGCACACGGGCCTACAAAATTTCCGCCTCCAATGGAAATGTAGCCGCCGCAGCCGGCAAACGAACCCGCGACCTGCGGGTCAGCAGCCGAGTACCTTAGCCACTAGACCACCGCGAAGGGGCCGCCAAAGTTCAGAGAGCTCTGGAGGCGCCACGGTTCGAACAAGGGACTTCTCACATGCGAAGCAAGCGCTCTACCTCTGAGCTGCACCCCTGTTATGTCAGGAGCACTTATTTATGCGTTTGATGGTGCTCAACAGATTATTTTAACAACAAAATATATTATTACTCGAAATAAACAAAATCATCTCGTCATTGCAACGTGATACAATTTTTTCGTCAACAAAGAAAGAAACATATTTCTATCATAAAAGAAAAGGGCAGGAATGTTTTAGTAGAATCACTCGCCGCATTTCATAGTGCCGTAGTATTACAACACATAAAAAAGATAGCGCTAAAGTCGAGAGCACTTTGGAGGTGCCGGGGTTCGAACCCGGGACTTCTCACATGCGAAGCAAGTGCTCTACCTCTGAGCTACACCCCCGTTATGTCAGGAGCACTTATGTATGCAATTGATGGTGCTCAAAAATTGTTTTAACAAAAAAATTAATTATTACTCGAAATAAACAAAATCATCTCGTCATTGCATTGCGATAAATTTTTTGTCAACAAAGATAGTAACACATTTCTATCATAAAGGAAAGAGCACCGATGTTTTAGTAGATTATCTCGTCGCATTTCATGGTGCCTTAGTATTACAACACTAAAAAGATAGCGCTAAAGTGGAGAGCACTTTGGAGGTGGCGGGGTTCGAACCCGGGACTTCTCACATGCGAAGCAAGCACTCTACTGCTAAGCTACACCCCCGTTATGTCATGAGCACTTATGTATGCTATTGGTGGTGCTCAAGAAATTATTTTAACAAAAAAATAATTACTACTCGAAATAAACAAAATCATCTCGTCATTGCAATGCGATAAATTTTTTGTCAACAAAGATAGAAACACATTTCTATCATAAAGGAAAGGGCACCGATGTTTTAGTAGATTATCTCGTCGCATTTTATGGTGCCGTAGTAGTACAACACAAAAAAGATAGCGCAAAAGTTCAAATTGATTGACTTGTGGGGTTTCACGTCCCGAAACCACCATATGATTATGAGAGACGCCGTAGTGGAGGGTTCCGGAAATTTCGACCAACTGGGGTTCTTCAACGTGCACCCAAATCGGAGCACACGGGCCTACAACATTTCCGCCTCCATTGAAAATGCAGCCGCCGCAGCCGGGAAACGAACCCACGACCTGCGGGTCAGCAGCCGAGTACCTTAGCCACTAGACCACCGCAGAGGGGCCGCAAAAGTTCAGAGAGCTCTGGAGGTGCCACGGTTCAAACCAGGGACTTCTCACATGCGAAGCAAGCGCTCTACCCCTGAGCTGCACCCATGTTATGTCAGGAGCAGTTTTTTATGCGTTTGATGGTGCTCAACAGATTATTTTAACAAAAAAATAAATTATTACTCGAAATAAACAAATTCATCTCGTCCTTGCAACGTGATACAGTTTTTTTGTCAACAAAGAAAGAAACATATTTCTATCATAAAAGAAAAGGGCAGCAATGTTTTAGTAGAATCACTCGTCGCATTTCATGGTGCCGTAGTATTACAACACACAAAAAAGATAGCGCTAAAGTCGAGAGCACTTTGGAGGAGCCGGGGTTCGAACCCGGAAATTATCACATGCGGAGCAAGCGCTCTACCTCTGAAATACACCCCGTTATGTCAGGAGCACTTATGTATGCTATTGATGGTGCTCAAGAAATTATTTTAACAAAAAAATTAATTATTACTCGAAATAAACAAAATCATCTCGTCATTGCAACGTGATAATATTTTTTGTCAACAAAGATAGAGACACATTTCTATCATAAAGGAAAGGGCACCGATGTTTTAGTAGATTATCTCGTTGCATTTCAAGGTGCCGTAGTAGTACAACACAAAAAAGATAGCGCAAAAGTTCAAATTGATTGATTTGTGGGGTTTCACGTCCCAAAACCACCATATGATTATGAGAGACGCCGTAGTAGAGGGCTCCGGAAATTCCGACCACCTGGGGTTCTTTAACATGCACCAAAATCTGAGCACACGGGCCAACAAAATTTCCGCCTCCAATGGAAATGTAGCCGCCGCAGCCGGCAAACGAACCCGCGACCTGCGGGTTAGCAGCCGAGTACCTTAGCCACTAGACCACCGCGAAGGGGCCGCCAAAATTCAGAGAGCTCTGGAGGCGCCACGGTTCGAACCAGGGACTTCTCACATGCGAAGCAAGCGCTCTACCTCTGAGCTGCACCCCTGTTATGTCAGGAGCACTTATTTATGCGTTTGATGGTGCTCAACAGATTATTTTAACAACAAAATATATTATTACTCGAAATAAACAAAATCGTCTCGTCATTGCAACGTGATACAATTTTTTCGTCAACAAAGAAAGAAACATATTTCTATCATAAAAGAAAAGGGCAGGAATGTTTTAGTAGAATCACTCGCCGCATTTCATAGTGCCATAGTAGTACAACACATAAAAAAGATAGCGCTAAAGTCGAGAGCACTTTGGAGGTGCCGGGGTTCGAACCCGGGACTTCTCACATGCGAAGCAAGTGCTCTACCTCTGAGCTACACCCCCGTTATGTCAGGAGCACTTATGTATGCAATTGATGGTGCTCAAAAATTGTTTTAACAAAAAAATTAATTATTATTCGAAATAAACAAAATCATCTCGTCATTGCATTGCGATAAATTTTTTGTCAACAAAGATATAAACACATTTCTATCATAAAGGAAAGAGCACCGATGTTTTAGTAGATTATCTCGTCGCATTTCATGGTGCCTTAGTATTACAACACAAAAAAGATAGCGCTAAAGTGGAGAGCACTTTGGAGGTGGCGGGGTTCGAACCCGGGACTTCTCACATGCGAAGCAAGCACTCTACTGCTAAGCTACACCCCCGTTATGTCATGAGCACTTATGTATGCTATTGGTGGTGCTCAAGAAATTATTTTAACAAAAAAAATAATTAGTACTCGAAATAAACAAAATCATCTCGTCATTGCAATGCGATAAATTTTTTGTCAACAAAGATAGAAACACATTTCTATCCTAAAGGAAAGGGCACCGATGTTTTAGTAGATTATCTCGTCGCATTTTATGGTGCCGTAGTAGTACAACACAAAAAAGATAGCGCAAAAGTTCAAATTGATTGACTTGTGGGGTTTCACGTCCCGAAACCACCATATGATTATGAGAGACGCCGTAGTGGAGGGTTCCGGAAATTTCGACCAACTGGGGTTCTTCAACGTGCACCCAAATCGGAGCACACGGGCCTACAACATTTCCGCCTCCATTGAAAATGCAGCCGCCGCAGCCGGGAAACGAACCCACGACCTGCGGGTCAGCAGCCGAGTACCTTAGCCACTAGACCACCGCAGAGGGGCCGCAAAAGTTCAGAGCTCTGGAGGTGCCACGGTTCAAACCAGGGACTTTTGACATGCGAAGCAAGCGCTATACCTCTGAGCTGCACCCCTGTTATGTCAGGAGCACTTATTTATGCGTTTGATGGTGCTCAACAGATTATTTTAACAACAAAATAAATTATTACTCGAAATAAACAAATTCATCTCGTCCTTGCAACGTGATACAGTTTTTTTGTCAACAAAGAAAGAAACATATTTCTATCATAAAAGAAAAGGGCAGCATTGTTTTAGTAGAATCACTCGTCGCATTTCATGGTGCCGTAGTATTACAACACACAAAAAAGATAGCGCTAAAGTCGAGAGCACTTTGGAGGAGCCGGGGTTCGAACCCGGGAATTCTCACATGCGGAGCAAGCGCTCTACCTCTGAAATACACCCCCGTTATGTCAGGAGCACTTATGTATGCTATTGATGGTGCTCAAGAAATTATTTTAACAAAAAAATTAATTATTACTCGAAATAAACAAAATCATCTCGTCATTGCAACGTGATAATATTTTTTGTCAACAAAGATAGAAACACATTTCAATCATAAAGGAAAGGGCACCGATGTTTTAGTAGCATATCTCGTCGCGTTTCATGGTGCCGTAGTAGTACAACACAAAAAAGATAGCGCAAAAGTTCAAATTGATTGACTTGTGGGGTTTCACGTCCTGAAATTACCATATGATTATGAGAGACGCCGTAGTGGAGGGTTCCGGAAATTTCGACCAACTGGGGTTTTTCAACGTGCACCCAAATCGGAGCACACGGGCCTACAACATTTCCGCCTCCATTGAAAATGCAGCCGCCGCAGCCGGGAAACGAACCCACGACCTGCGGGTCAGCAGCCGAGTACCTTAGCCACTAGACCACCGCAGAGGGGCCGCAAAAGTTCAGAGAGCTCTGGAGGTGCCACGGTTCAAACCAGGGACTTTTGACATGCGAAGCAAGCGCTATACCTCTGAGCTGCACCCCTGTTATGTCAGGAGCACTTATTTATGCGTTTGATGGTGCTCAACAGATTATTTTAACAACAAAATAAATTATTACTCGAAATAAACAAAATCATCTCGTCCTTGCAACGTGATACAATTTTTTCGTCAACAAAGAAAGAAACATATTTCTATCATAAAAGAAAAGGGCAGGAATGTTTTAGTAGAATCACTCGCCGCATTTCATAGTGCCGTAGTATTACAACACATAAAAAAGATAGCGCTAAAGTCGAGAGCACTTTGGAGGTGCCGGGGTTCGAACCCGGGACTTCTCACATGCGAAGCAAGTGCTCTACCTCTGAGCTACACCCCCGTTATGTCAGGAGCACTTATGTATGCAATTGATGGTGCTCAAAAATTGTTTTAACAAAAAAATTAATTATTACTCGAAATAAACAAAATCATCTCGTCATTGCATTGCGATAAATTTTTTGTCAACAAAAATAGAAACACACTTCTATCATAAAGGAAAGAGCACCGATGTTTTAGTAGATTATCTCGTCGCATTTCATGGTGCCTTAGTATTACAACACAAAAAAGATAGCGCTAAAGTGGAGAGCACTTTGGAGGTGGCGGGGTTCGAACCCGGGACTTCTAACATGCGAAGCAAGCACTCTACTGCTAAGCTACACCCCCGTTATGTCATGAGCACTTATGTATGCTATTGGTGGTGCTCAAGAAATTATTTTAACAAAAAAAATATTTAATACTCGAAATAAACAAAATCATCTCGTCATTGCAATGCGATAAATTTTTTGTCAACAAAGATAGAGACACATTTCTATCATAAAGGAAAGGGCACCGATGTTTTAGTAGATTATCTCGTTGCATTTCAAGGTGCCGTAGTAGTACAACACAAAAAAGATAGCGCAAAAGTTCAAATTGATTGATTTGTGGGGTTTCACGTCCCAAAACCACCATATGATTATGAGAGACGCCGTTGTGAAGGGCTCCGGAAACTTCGACCACCTAGGGTTCTTTAACGTGCACCCAAATCTGAGCACACGGGCCTACGACATTTCCACCTCCATCGGAAATGCAGCCGCCGCAGCCGGGAAACGAACCCGCGACCTGCGGGTCAGCAGCCGAGTACCTTAGCCACTAGACCACCGCATGGGGGCAGCAAAAGTTCAGAGAGCTCTGAAGGCGCCACGGTTCGAACCAGGGACTTCTCACATGCGAAGCAAGCGCTCTACCTCTGAGCTGCACCCCTGTTATGTCAGGAGCACTTATTTATGCGTTTGATGGTGCTCAATAGATTATTTTAACAACAAAATAAATTAATACTCGAAATAATCAAAATCATCTCGTCATTGCAACGTGATACAATTTTTTTGTCAACAAAGAAAGAAACATATTTCTATCATAAAAGAAAAGGGCAGCAATGTTTTAGTAGAATCACTCGTCGCATTTCATGGTGCTATGTATTACAACACATAAAAAAGATAGCGCTAAAGTCGAGATCACTTTGGAGGTGCCGGGGTTCGAACCCGGGACTTCTCACATGCAAATTAAGCGCTCTACCTCTGAGCTGCACCCCTGTTATGTCAGGAGCACTTATTTATGCGTTTGATGGTGCTCAACAGATTATTTTAACAACAAAATATATTATTACTCGAAATAAACAAAATCGTCTCGTCATTGCAACGGGATACAATTTTTTTGCAACAAAGAAAGAAACTTATTTCTATCATAAAAGAAAAGGGCAGCAATGTTTTAGTAGAATCAATCGTCGCATTTCATGGTGCCGTAGTATTACAATACATAAAAAAAGATAGCGCTAAAGTCGAGAGCACTTTGGAGGTGCCGGGGTTCGAACCCGGGACTTCTCACATGCGAAGCAAGCGCTCTACCTCTGAGCTACACCCCCGTTATGTTAGGAGAACTTATGTATGCTATTGATGGTGCTCAAGAAGTTATTTTAACGAAAAAATTAATTATTACTCGAAATTAACAAAATCATCTCGTCAATGCAACGCGTTAAATTTTTTGTCAACAAAGATAGAAACACATTTTTATCATAAAGGAAAAGGCACCGATGTTTTAGTAGATTATCTCGTCGCATTTCATGGTGCCGTAGTATTACAACACATAAAAAAGATAGCGCTAAAGTCGAGAGCGCTTTGGAGGTGCTGCGTTCGAATCCGGGACTTCTCACATGCGAAGCAAGCGCTCTACCTCTGAGCTACACCCCTGTTACGCCAGGAGCACTTATTTATGCTATTGATGCTGCTCAACAGATTATTTTCACAAAAAATAATTATTACTGGAAATGAACAATCATCTCGTCATTGCAACGCGATACAGTTTTTTTGTCAACAAAGAAAGAAACATATTTCTATCATAAAAGAAAAGGGCAGCAATGTTTTAGTAGAATCACTCGTCGCATTTCATGGTGCCGTAGTATTACAACACACAAAAAAGATAGCGCTAAAGTCGAGAGCACTTTGGAGGAGACGGGGTTCGAACCCGGGAATTCTCACATGCGGAGCAAGCGCTCTACCTCTGAAATACACCCCCGTTATGTCAGGAGAACTTATGTATGCTATTGATGGTGCTCAAGAAGTTATTTTAACGAAAAAATTAATTATTACTCGAAAATAACAAAATCATCTCGTCAATGCAACGCGTTAAATTTTTTGTCAACAAAGATAGAAACACATTTTTATCATAAAGGAAAGGGCACCGATGTTTTAGTAGAATATCTCGTCGCATTTCATGGTGCCGTAGTATTACAACACATAAAAAAGATAGCGCTAAAGTCGAGAGCGCTTTGGAGGTGCTGGGTTCGAATCCGGGACTTCTCACATGCGAAGCAAGCGCCCTACCTCTGAGCTACACCCCTGTTACGCCAGGAGCACTTATTTATGCTATTGATGCTGCTCAACAGATTATTTTCACAAAAAATAATTATTACTGGAAATGAACAATCATCTCGTCATTGCAACACGATACAGTTTTTTTGTCAACAAAGAAAGAAACACATTTCTCTCATAAAAGAAAAGGGCAGCAAAGTTTTAGTAGAGTTACTCGTCGCATTTCATGGTGCCGTAGTAGTACAACACAAAAAAGATAGCGCAAAAGTTCAAATTGATTGATTGATTTGTGCTGTTTCACGTCTCAAAACCACCATATGATTATGAGAGACGCCGTAGTGGAAGGCTCCAGAAATTTTGACCACCTGGGGTTCTTTAACGTGCACCGGAATCTGAGCACACGGGCCTACAACATTCCCGCTTCCATCGGAAATGCAGCCGCCGCAGTTGGGAAACGAACCCGCGACCTGCGGGTCAGCAGCCGAGTACCTTAGCAACTAGACCACCGCGGAGGGGCCGCAAAAGTTCAAAGAGCTCTGAAGGCGCTACGGTTCGGACCAGGGACTTCTCACAAGCGAAGCAAGCGCTCTACCTTTTAGCTGCACCCCTGTTATGTCAGGAGCACTTATTTATGCGTTTGATGGTGCTCAAGAAATCATTTTAACAAAAAAATTGATTATACTCAAAATAAACAAAATCATCTGGTCATTGCAACCCAATAAATTTTTTGTCAACAAAGATAGAAACACATTTCAATCATAAAGGAAAGGGCACCGATGTTTTAGTAGCATATCTCGTCGCGTTTCATGGTGCCGTAGTAGTACAACACAAAGATAGCGTAAAAGTTCAATTTGATTGATTTGTGGGGTTTCACGTCCCAAAACCACCATATGATTATGAGAGACGCCGTAGTGGAGGGCTCCAAAATTTCGACCACCTGGGGTTCTTTAACGTGCAACCAAATCTGAGCACACGGGCCTACAACATTTCCGCCTCCATCGGAAATGCAGCCGCCGCAGCCGGGAAACGAACCCGCGTCCTGCGGGTCAGCAGCCGAGTACCTTAGCCACTAGACCACCACGGAGGGGCCGCAAATTTCAGAGAGCTCTGGAGAAGCCACGGTTCGAACCAGACTTCTCACATGCGAAGCAAGCGCTCTACCCCTGAGCTGCACCCATGTTATGTCAGGAGCAGTTATTTATGCGTTTGATGGTGCTCAACAGATTATTTTAACAACAAAATAAAATATTACTCGAAATAAACAATATCAACTCGTCATTGCAACGTGATACAATTTTTTCGTCAACAAAGAAAGAAACATATTTCTATCATAAAAGAAAAGGGCAGGAATGTTTTAGTAGAATCACTCGCCGCATTTCATAGTGCCGTAGTATTACAACACATAAAAAAGATAGCGCCAAAGTCGAGAGCACTTTGGAGGTGCCGGGGTTCAAACCCGGGACTCCTCACATGCGAAGCAAGTGCTCTACCTCTGAGCTACACCCCCGTTATGTCAGAAGCACTTATGTATGCAATTGATGGTGCTCAAAAATTGTTTTAACAAAAAAATTGATTATTACTCGAAATAAACAAAATCATCTCGTCATTGCATTGCGATAAATTTTTTGTCAACAAAGATAGAAACACACTTCTATCATAAAGGAAAGAGCACCGATGTTTTAGTAGATTATCTCGTCGCATTTCATGGTGCCTTTGTATTACAACACAAAAAAGATAGCGCTAAAGTGGAGAGCACTTTGGAGGTGGCGGGGTTCGAACCCGGGACTTCTCACATGCGAAGCAAGCACTCTACTGCTAAGCTACACCCCCGTTATGTCATGAGCACTTATGTATGCTATTGGTGGTGCTCAAGAAATTATTTTAACAAAAAAAATAATTAATACTCGAAATAAACAAAATCATCTCGTCATTGCAATGCGATAAATTTTTTGTCAACAAAGATAGAAACACATTTCTATCATAAAGGAAAGGGCACCGATGTTTTAGTAGATTATCTCGTGGCATTTTATGGTGCCGTAGTAGTACAACACAAAAAGATAGCGCAAAAGTTCAAATTGATTGACTTGTGGGGTTTCACGTCCCGAAACCACCATATGATTATGAGAGACGCCGTAGTGGAGGGTTCCGGAAATTTCGACCAACTGGGGTTCTTCAACGTGCACCCAAATCGGAGCACACGGGCCTACAACATTTCCGCCTCCATTGAAAATGCAGCCGCCGCTGCCAGGAAACGAACCCACGACCTGCGGGTCAGCAGCCGAGTACCTTAGCCACTAGACCACCGCAGAGGGGCCGCAAAAGTTCAGAGAGCTCTGGAGGTGCCACGGTTCGAACCAGGGACTTTTGACATGCGAAGCAAGCGCTATACCTCTGAGCTGCACCCCTGTTATGTCAGGAGCACTTATTTATGCGTTTGATGGTGCTCAACAAATTATTTTAACAACAAAATAAATTATTACTCGAAATAAACAAAATCATCTCGCCCTTGCAACGTGATACAGTTTTTTTTGTCAACAAAAAAAGAAACATATTTCTATCATAAAAGAAAAGGGCAGCAATGTTTTAGTAGAATCACTCGTCGCATTTCATGGTGCCGTAGTATTACAACACACAAAAAAGATAGCGCTAAAGTCGAGAGCACTTTGGAGGAGACGGGGTTCGAACCCGGGAATTCTCACACGTGGAGCAAGCGCTCTACCTCTGAAATACACCCCCGTTATGTCAGGAGCACTTATGTATGCTATTGATGGTGCTCAAGAAATTATTTTAACAAAAAAATTAATTATTACTCGAAATAAACAAAATCATCTCGTCATTGCAACATGATAATATTTTTTGTCAACAAAGATAGAGACACATTTCTATCATAAAGGAAAGGGCACCGATGTTTTAGTAGATTATCTCGTTGCATTTCAAGGTGCCGTAGTAGTACAACACAAGAAAGATAGCGCAAAAGTTCAAATTGATTGATTTGTGGGGTTTCACGTCCCAAAACCACCATATGATTATGAGAGACGCCGTTGTGAAGGGCTCCGGAAACTTCGACCACTTGGGGTTCTTTAACGTGCACCCAAATCTGAGCACACGGGCCTACAACATTTCCACCTCCATCGGAAATGCAGCCGCCGCAGCCGGGAAACGAACCCGCGACCTGCGGGTCAGCAGCAAAGTACCTTAGCCACTAGACCACCGCATGGGGGCAGCAAAAGTTCAGAGAGCTCTGAAGGCGCCACGGTTCGAACCAGGGACTTCTCACATGCGAAGCAAGCGCTCTACCTCTGAGCTGCACCCCTGTTATGTCAGGAGCACTTATTTATGCGTTTGATGGTGCTCAATAGATTATTTTAACAACAAAATAATTAATACTCGAAATAATCAAAATCATCTCGTCATTGCAACGTGATACAATTTTTTGTCAACAAAGAAAGAAACATATTTCTATCATAAAAAAAGGGCAGCAATGTTTTAGTAGAATCACTCGTCGCATTTCATGGTGCTATGTATTACAACACATAAAAAAGATAGCGCTAAAGTCGAGATCACTTTGGAGGTGCCGGGGTTCGAACCCGGGACTTCCCACATGCGAAGCAAGCACTCTATCTCTGAGCTGCACCCCTGTTATGTCAGGAGCACTTATTTATGCGTTTGATGGTGTTCAACAGATTATTTTAACAACAAAATATATTATTACTCGAAATAAACAAAATCGTCTCGTCATTGCAACGTGATACAATTTTTTTGCAACAAAGAAAGAAACTTATTTCTATCATAAAAGAAAAGGGCAGCAATGTTTTAGTAGAATCACTCGTCGCATTTCATGGTGCCGTAGTAGTACAACACAAAAAGATAGCGCTAAAGTCGAGAGCACTTTGGAGGTGCCGGGGTTCGAACCCGGGACTTCTCACATGCGAAGCAAGCGCTCTACCTCTGACCTACACCCCCGTTACGTCAGGAGCACTGATGTATGCTATTGATGGTGCTCATGAAATTATTTTAACAAAAAAAATAATTATTACTCGAAATAAACAAAATAATCTCGTCATTGCAACGCGATAAATTTTTTGTCAACAAAGATAGGAACACATTTTTATCATAAAGGAAAGGGCACCGATGTTTTAGTAGATTATCTCGGCGCATTTCATGGTGCCGTAGTGTTACAACACATAAAAAAGATAGCGCTAAAGTCGAGAGCGCTTTGGAGGTGCTGGGGTTCGAACCCGGGACTTCTCACATGCGAAGCAAGCACTCTACCTCTGAGCTAGACCCCTGTTACGCCAGGAGCACTTATTTATGCTATTGATGCTGCTCAACAGATTATTTTCACAAAAACTAATTATTACTGGAAATGAACAATCATCTTGTCTTTGCAACGCGATACAATTTTTTGTCAACAAAGAAAGAAACACATTTCTCTCATAAAAGAAAAGGGCAGCAAAGTTTTGGTAGAGTTACTCGTCGCATTTCATGGTGCCGTAGTAGTACAACACAAAAAAGATAGCGCAAAAGTTCAAATTGATTGATTGATTTGTGGGGTTTCACGTCTCAAAACCACCATATGATTATGAGAGACGCCGTAGTGGAAGGCTCCAGAAATTTTGACCACCTGGGGTTCTTTAACGTGCACCGGAATCTGAGCACACGGGCCTACAACATTCCCGCTTCCATCGGAAATGCAGCTGCCGCAGCCGGGAAACGAACCCGCGACCTGTGGGTCAGCAGCCGAGTACCTTAGCAACTAGACCACCGCGGAGGGGCCGCAAAAGTTCAAAGAGCTCTGGAGAAGCCACGGTTCGAACCAGAGACTTCTCATATGCGAAGCAAGTGCTCTACCCCTGAGCTGCACCCATGTTATGTCAGGAGCAGTTATTTATGCGTTTGATGGTGCTCAACAGATTATTTTAACAACAAAATAAAATATTACTTGAAATAAACAATATCATCTCGTCATTGCAACGTGATACAATTTTTTCGTCAACAAAGAAAGAAACATATTTCTATCATAAAAGAAAAGGGCAGGAATGTTTTAGTAGAATCACTCGCCGCATTTCATAGTGCCGTAGTATTACAACACATAAAAAAGATAGCGCTAAAGTCGAGAGCACTTTGGAGGTGCCGGGGTTCGAACCCGGGACTTCTCACATGCGAAGCAAGTGCTCTACCTCTGAGCTACACCCCCGTTATGTCAGGAGCACTTATGTATGCAATTGATGGTGCTCAAAAATTGTTTTAACAAAAAAATTAATTATTACTCGAAATAAACAAAATAATCTCGTCATTGCATTGCGATAAATTTTTTGTCAACAAAGATAGAAACACATTTCTATCATAAAGGAAAGAGCACCGATGTTTTAGTAGATTATCTCGTTGCATTTCAAGGTGCCGTAGTAGTACAACACAAAAAAGATAGCGCAAAAGTTCAAATTGATTGATTTGTGGGGTTTCACGTCTCAAAACCACCATATGATTATGAGAGACGCCGTTGTGGAGGGCTCCGGAAATTTCGACCCCCTGGGGTTCTTTAACGTGCACCCAAATCTGAGCACACGGGCCTACAACATTTCCACCTCCATCGGAAATGCAGCCGCCGCAGCCGGGAAACGAACCCGCGACCTTCGGGTCAGCAGCTGAGTACCTTTTCATTTCATTTCATTTCATTTATTTACTCTCAAGGCCGAAGCATTACAGAGAGGAGTGGGTATACATCGTACAGAAAATCAGGAAATACAGCAAATAAAAATTATATGCGCACAATGGCGATCTGAAAACCATAAAAGTAAAGAAAGACTGCGTGATGTGAAGAAGAGGCAGGGTGGCTGTAACAACAATGTTCAACATGGTTGCGTCTTTGAATGACACGCGCACACAAAAAACTAACAAGAGAAAACACAGCGTGACTTAAGTGGCGAATTTACGCGAAATGGTTAGAGAGGGCGTTTTTAAATGGAGTGAGGTCAGTGATAGCAGCGATAGGGGCGGGAAGGTGGTTCCACTCATTTGCAGTTTTGGGGATGAATGATTCAAAATATAAATACGTGCGAGCGCTAGGAATAACCACTTTAAACTGATGATCGTTGCGTGAGGAAACGTACGATGGGGGCTGGAAAAGAGTGTTGCTAAAAGACGGAATACAATGAAAGATCTTATGGAACAGGCAGAGGCGAGATATTGTACGCCGCAGTGAGAGAGTGGGTAAGTGAAGATTGGCTTTCATCGAGGTAACACTGGACGTGCGATGGTAGTTGGTCATGACAAAACGTGCCGAGCGATTTTGAACCGCCTCGATGCTGTGAGCGAGGTAATTGGTATGTGGATCCCAGACTGATGACGCGTACTCGAGTTTGGGTCGGACTAATGTTTGATAAAGCAGAAGTTTAAGGTTAGTTGGAGCCAAAGAAAAGTTTCTGCGCAGATAACCTAACGTGCGATTCGCATTGTTTGTAATATAATCGACATGCGTGTTCCAAGAAAGATTGTTAGAAATATATACTCCAAGGTACTTGTAGGACGAAACCAGATCGAGATTTCTGTGGTTAAGTGTGTAGTCGCACGGTACATTATGAGAAATACAACGGGAAATTCGCATAGCCTTGCATTTAGTAACGTTTAGCTTCATTAACCATGCGTCGCACCATGATGAAATGTGATCCAGGTCTGTTTGAAGGGCAAGATTATCTGCGATAGTCCGGATTTCACGGTAAATTACACAGTCATCGGCAAATAGTTTGATGGATGATGAGATGTCTTTAGGTAAGTCGTTGATGTAGATAAGAAATAGTAGGGGACCAAGAACTGAACCTTGCGGAACGCCGGACGTTACGGGGCTAGTCGGGGAACAATGGTCGTTAGCAGTTACAAACTGGGTGCGGTTAGATAAGAAACATTCAATCCACTTTAAGACGTAAGCATCAATATTTAGCGCGTTTAGTTTCAGAAGAAGTAACTTGTGGCAGACGGTATCAAAGGCTTTTGAAAAATCTATGAAGACACAATCAACAGTAGATGAACGATCAGCAGCAGAGAATAAATCGTTAGTGAAGGCCAGAAGCTGTGTCTCACATGATTAATATTTCCTAAACCCGTGTTGGTGAATGCTCAAGAAGGCGTTACTTTCAAGATAACTCACGACGTGGGTGTAAATTACATGTTTGAGAAGTTTGCATGGTACACTGGTTAGTGAAATGGGGCGATAGTTCCCGGGACTATGAGCGTTTCCTGATTTAAACAAGGGAACCACCTTCCCCACCTTCCAGTCCTCTGGGAGAACACCTTCTTCTAATGACTGATCAAAAAGTCTCGACAGAATAATTGAGGAATGAACGTCAGTGTTTTTCAAAAATTTAGAAGAAATGCCATCGACGCCTGGTGACGACGAAATTTTTAAATTTTGGATCAACTTGCGTATGCCGGCCCGGTCAACGTGTACAGAATTCATCACAATGAAATCGCGAGCTTGAACACCTGGAAGGACGGCAGGAGTAGTGTTCGTAAAGAATGAAGAAAATGCATGGTTAAGGGTGATACAAACGTTTTCACTGGAAATTACTTCGTCCGTGTGAGTGGTAAGTTCAATCTGTTTCCTATCGCCCCCATTAACGACCTGCCAAAATTTGTGGGGATTGTTTTGCAGAATTAATGGTAGTGTTTGCTGAAGAAAGGACTCCTTTGCCGCGGATAAAGCACGCCCGTATTCATCGGCTACCTTTTTGTAAACCTCCCATCTTTCAGATAAATTAGAACGCTTGGCTTGGCGGTAAACGCGCTTCTTTTTATTGGACAGGCGTTTCAATGTTGGCGTGAACCACGGTGATTGACTGTTACATGCGATTTCGCGTAGTGGTATGTGCTTGTTAACGAGTTCGGCAACTTTATTTTTAAACAGCATCCAGTTATCGTTGACAGATCTTTGGTTGAAGTCTTCTAGAAAAACGGAGGTGAAATGTTCAAGTTCGGTATTAATGGTTCCATAATCAGCTCTACTGTAGTCCCTGAATCGCTTTTTACTTTTTTGTTTACGGGGCGATGCGCAGGGGAGGTTGAAAACGATTGCTTCGTGATCACTGAGGCCTGGCAAAACAGAAAGCGATTGCACGAGATCGGGGTGAGAAGTCAGAACTAAGTCTAAAGTTGAAGCACTTGAATGTGTAATGCGAGTTGGGCACATAACCAGCTGAGTTAAATTGAATTGCGCGCATGTGTTAAAGAAGCAGGCGCTTTCAGAGGAGCCAGAGCCAGGCGATAAATGGGAGTTGTTCCACGAAATATCAGGAAAGTTAAAATCACCTAGGATTAAAAATGGTGTGGCAGGGAACCTCACGTGCAAGTCACTCAAGACGTCATGAAAATCATTGGAAAAACCAGATGGCGCATTCGGAGGGCGATAGCAGGCACAAACAATGACATCTTTGTGACTTATGCGGATTCGAACGCACACCGATTCAAGGGAACATACAATGGGAATTTTAAAAGACATGAATTCCTCTGAAACAGCGATCAAGACACCGCCACCAGAACGCGAGCCACGGTCACACCTAAAAAAGGAAAATTTTTTGTCGCACTGCAGGATCTCACGGTTTTCAACTTTTGACGACAGCCAGGTTTCGGTCAAAACTATCACATCGGAAAGGCACGTGTTTACTAACGAAGACAAGGCATCACGCTTGTTGATAACACTTCTGATATTACAAAGCAAAAAACAACAGTCAGGGTTAGAGGTATTACAACTTGTGTTAGCATCTAGCTACAGTGGAGAAGATGGGCCTCTGATGACAGGATCGTTGCGATTAGGAGGATTTGAGGGGACACGCGAGTCCGTTTCTATTTCGCACACACGATCTGAAGATGCGCAGTAGGTGTATATTTTATTGCCAATGACCACTTTATTGTATTTAGGAGAAAATTTGCGACCAGTTGACTTGGCGAAGTCGATTAATTTTTTCCGGGTGGCGCGTGTAGCCTTGCAGAAATCCTCACACATTGATGTATTTGTGTCACGAAACTTAGACTTCTGGGACAAAACACTATCTTTAGTTTTGGAAAAAGCGAAACGTGCTATCACGGGCCTAGTTTTATGCCGCGAAAACGTTCCTAGCCTGTGAGCACACACGATAGCATCGTCAGGTAGCTGCAAGTTTAACGTAGAGGTAAGAATCAAGCGGACCTTCTCTTCAGAATCGGCCCAAGTTTCTGACGCTGAATCTTCAATTCCGTAGAAAATCAGGTTCTCGCGACGAGACCTATCCTCGAACTCATCCAGACGCACTCGGAGCAAAGCCTGTTCACTTCGAAAGGCAGTGGCTATCATTTCCTGCACGTGAGAGCCGTCTGGAAATTCTTCAAAGTAATCGACTCGTTTTTCTAGATCAGTTAGCCGAGTGGTCAAATCTAACACTTTGGACTCAAGTAACTTTTGGTTTTCTTTCACTTCGTCTATGGATTTAATGAGGGTGTCATGCCGTTGGTCAAGGTGTTTTGTTAAATCTTGAATAGCCAGAAGAACGTCACTGCTCTGTTTGCTAGGGTCTTGTTTCGGGGGACCAGGGTTGAGCTCGACGTCTCCGCTGACCAACAACATTTTAGCAACAAAAACACACTCCACAACGGTGCAGGCAAGAACACTTGGGCATGGGAACAGCAGCAGAAAGAGGTTGTTTGAGCGTTTAGAAAAAAGGGGTGGGGCGGGACCAACCTGAACAAAAAGACAAAGGGGGTTGTCAGCCGCCGGCATCACTGCTGCGATCCAATGCCCACTGAAGGGCGAAGAGTTCCGCCAGCCGGTTATATGGTCCGTCTGCCTTGATGACGATGTCACACTGGCTTCTTCTGCGTAGTAGGGTTTCAATGTTGCGTAAGGCGGCCAACCATGGTCTACGCAAGGTGACGAGTCAAACAAGGGACATGCGTCGATCTCAGGAGGCCGTCGCAGTCGATCCGCGCAGGCAGCAGGGCACGTTCCAAGGATTGCAGCCAGCTGAACAAAAAGACAAAGGGGGTTGTCAGCCGCCGGCATCACTGCTGCGATCCAATGCCCACTGAAGGGCGAAGGGTTCCGCCAGCCGGTTATATGGTCCGTCTGCCTTGATGACGATGTCACACTGGCTTCTTCTGCGTAATAGGGTTTCAATGTTGCGTAAGGCGGCCAACCATGGTCGACGCAAGGTGACGAGTCAAACAAGGGACATGCGTCGATCTCAGGAGGCCGTCGCAGTCGATCCGCGCAGGCAGCAGGGCACGTTCCAAGGATTGCAGCCAGCTGAACAAAAAGACAAAGGGGGTTGTCAGCCGCCGGCATCACTGCTGCGATCCAATGCCCACACTTTTCGGCTCACCTTAGCCACTAGACCACCGCATGGGGGCCGCAAAAGTTCAGAGAGCTCTGAAGGCGCCACGGTTCGAACCAGGGACTTCTCACATGCGAAGCAAGCGCTCTACCTCTGAGCTGCACCCCTGTTATGTCAGGAGCACTTATTTATGCGTTTGATGGTGCTCAATAGATTATTTTAACAACAAAACAAATTAATACTCGAAATAATCAAAATCATCTCGTCATTGCAACGTGATACAATTTTTTGTCAACAAAGAAAGAAACATATTTCTATCATAAAAGAAAAGGGCAGCAAGGTTTTGGTAGAATCACTAGTCGCATTTCATGGTGTTATGTATTACAACACATAAAAAAGATAGCGCTAAAGTCGAGATCACTTTGGAGGTGCCGGGGTTCGAACCCGGGACTTCTCACATGCAAATTAAGCGCTCTACCTCTGAGCTGCACCCCTGTTATGTCAGGAGCACTTATTTATGCGTTTGATGGTGCTCAACAGATTATTTTACCAAAAAAATTATCACTCGAAATAATTAAAATCATCTCGTCATTGCAACGTGATACAATTTTTTGTCAACAAAGAAAGAAACATATTTCTATCATAAAAGAAAAGGGCAGCAATGTTTTAGTAGAATCACTCGTCGCATTTCATGGTGCCGATGTATTATAACACATAAAAAAGATAGCGTTAAAGTCCAGAACACTTTGGAGGTGCCGGGGTTCGAACCCGTGACTTCTCACATGCGAAGCAAGCGCTCTACCTCTGAGCTACACCCCCGTTATATCAGGAGCACTTATGTATGCTATTGATGGTGCTCAAGAAATTATTTTAACAAAAAATTAAACATTACTCGAAATAAAAAAAATCCTCATGTCATTGCAATGCGATAAATTTTTTGTCAACAAAGTTAGAAACACATTTCTATCATGAAGGAAAGGGCACCGATGTTTTAGTAGACTATCTTGTCGCATTTCATGGTGCCCTAGTAGTACAACGCAAAAAAGATAGCGCAAAAGTCGAGAGCACTTTGGAGGAGCCGGGGTTCGAACCCGGGACTTCTCATTTGCGAAGCAAGCGCTCTACCTCTGAGCTACACCCCTTTTTTTTCTTTATTGCCTGTCTTCGGCTCACGTAAACAATACACATATTAACAGATAACTACACAACACAATCCAAAACATTGTAAAAACCATGGCTCAAATGATGTGGCCACGCATCTGTTAAATTGTTTTTATCGTCGATAGTAATTCGACGCGCGGCTACCATTCTGGGGTGAATTCCTGCAACTTTTGTTCATCCACAGAATTTCTTATATACTCTTTGAAGTACTGGGTGGGCGCTCGTGCATCTACATCAAAGTGCATGGCTGCCATCCTGGATTTCCAAATGCTATGAAGAGCCATAAGCATTATCATAGCATATGGGGTACCATCGTCACTTTGTATTTGCAAGTAGCGGATGCCATATGCATAAAGGGGGAAGTCTTTTTTGATCGTGCGCTGGAGCACGTCCCAAAGAAAGATAGCATCCCAGCAGTCAATGAATACATGCTCAATTGTCTCCTCCTTTCTGCATATTATGCAATGCGTGCCCCAAAGAACGTAAAACCCCTTTGCAGCCATCCAGGTTTTGACGGTCAGCGTACCGGTATGTAATTTAAAAAAGAAATTCTTAGCACTTGGCGATATTTTTATCGCCTTGACGCGCTTTAGTACAGTGTGGCCATGGCATACATTGTAAAGGGATCGATACAAAGGCACTGGTAAAAACACATCACATAGGTCTTTGTACAACTTTCTACGTCGGACTTGACCCAAGTATTCAAGTGAAAACCGCACTGACAGAAACCTACAAGAAAGTACAACTTCGCGGAGAAAGCCATAAACACCACCAGGTACGCTGCAGGTTGATACAACCTTGTTAGGCAAGTGGTGCCCCAGGCGAAGTTGACAGACAGTGCGAAGGAATGGGTTGTCGACGTCTCTAAAGAAACAAAATCGATTTACTACCTGTCTTAAAAACAAATGCGACAAGCCCAGTCCTCCATTTCGCACTCGGAGAAATAAATTGGTCCGACTCGATCTTTCCCAAGACGATTCCCACACAAAGACAGCGAACACACGGTGAAATTTTTGGATGTTTACCCTTGAACAATGTAAGACTTGTAAGATATACCAAATTTTACTCACTAAGAATATGTTGCGAATTGTGGCTTTAGAAAACATAGACCAATTCCAGCCATCCCACTTGTTCACTCTTTCCCGCAGGTTATCCACTTGGCTCCTCCAGTACGAGTCGCCGTCTTTGTAGCATTCGAGGGGGCACCCAAGTATTTCACCGGTGTCGTAACAAACCTTATGCTGGCAAAACTGTCGGGGGTTTCTGCCCAGTCACCGTGCCAAAAGCCAAGGCATTTTCCCCAGTTTACAGCGCTGCCACTTGCAGCACAGAAGTTAGTAACGCATTTGACAGCATCTGCTATGCTGTCAGAGTCCGCGCAACAAATGGCAATATCGTCCGCATAAGCCAACAGTCGGACTTCAACCTGGTGCAGCTTAAACCCACGGACACAGTCGTTCTCTATGACACTCAAACAAAAAGACTCTATGTACAAACAAAACAATAGTGGTGAGAGAGGACAACCCTGACGGACTGAACGCTTGACTGGGATGCGCTTCCCCACCACCTTGTTAACGATTAGCCGCGTTGAGCGGTCTCGGTACGCTATGACAACCCCCTCTTTGATTATTTGCCCTAAATTCACATAATCTAGGATGCACAGCAGAATTTCATGAGGCACCCTGTCAAAAGCCTTCTCGAGGTCGATTTGCAGCATTGCGACTCGCGCACCAATAGCGTCGCAACATTCGAGGATGCTCCGGGCTGCGTGTATATTAGTGAGGATAGTTCGACCTTTAATGTCGCACGTCTGATGCGGCCCCACGAGCTCCGTAATAACTGTTTGCAACCTTTTAGCTAGGATTTGCATGAATATTTTGTAATCTCCATTAGTGAGGCAGATTGGGCGGTAAGAATTTACTTTGCGCAGTGCAACGGGGTCTTCCGATTTTGGTATAAGAACAGTGTGAGATGATGAAAAGGACGGGGGTAATATTTTCAGCTCGAATGCCTCATTATAAACGTCGGCTAAGACTGGTGTTATTTCAAACTTGAAACACTTATAAAAGGCGGAAGTCAGACCATCAGGGCCAGGCGATTTCCCGGGATGCATACTTTTAATAGCACTGTTAACTTCATCTGCCGAAATAGGTTCCTCCAATATTTCTTTTGTATTATTGTCAAGCTTTGGCATCAGCGGTAAAAAATCTTTTTTAAAGCGATCGACATCAACTGAGCTGGCGGCGAATAAACCATTGAAGTGCTCAAAGAAAGCACGCTCGATAACATCTGCGACATCGCTGACTTCACCCTCGTGTTCAATTTCTGTTATCTGATTACGACGCGCATGCCGCTTTTCTGAGCCCAACGCCCTTTTTGACGGTGCTTTTGCCGTTATCAGTCGCTCGGCTCTTGCCCGAACCATAGCACCGCGGTATCTTTCGACATCAAACCGCTCAATTTTACTTTTCAACGCGCGAATATGTTCAAGAAACATGCCGGGCATTCTACTTTCTTCGAGGAGCAATTTTTCCAGGTTTCTGCGCATGAGCTTTTCTTCTGCTCCTTTTTCTCTGCTTATAGCGCTCGAGCGTTCCAAAGCCTTTAATTTAACGACCTGCTTGAAGTTCTCCCATTTTTCTCTAAACTTGTTTTTACTGCGAACTTTCATTTTTTCAACTTCCGTCATTACTTCCTCCATAAATTTTTCATCACTCAGCAGATTCGAATTCGATTTCCATAGTTGCCACTCGAAGGCCCTTTTCGTTTCTTTTGTGCTAGCTACTACAAAGCTAACCAAGCAGTGGTCACTAAATGAAACGGCTTTAACACGGTATTCCTTGCAAAGCGGTACCAATTCAACACTCACGTACGCCCTATCTAGTCGGGCATGGCTGGCTGCCTGAAAGTGGGTGCACTGCATAGTCCGGCCACCACCGAGACATTCAGCCACATCCTCCAAACCATGTTCTCTTACTGTATTGCTTAAGACAGCCGTACTTGCATCCCTGTAATGTCGTTCGCTAGTTTTGTCTTTGGCCGAAAGGACGCAGTTGAAATCGCCAATAATCATTTGGAGCCTATTACATTTGGTATACTGCTTTAGTTGTTCGAAAAATATGCGTCTTTCGTCAGTGACAGTCGGTGCGTACAAGCATATTACGCGCCATTCTAATCCCGAAAACAAAAGATCACAAACAATGAGCCGACCAGACGGACATGACGTTGAGGCTTCTACTTTAGCACCCAGACTCTGTCTGACGAACAAAACGCAACCAGAAGAAGTCCCTATGGCATGGCTAACTATAACAGAATACCGCGGCAAGAATTGACGCACCATGCCCCCAGTTTCATCGTCGCCATGGACTTTAGTCTCTTAGACTGCCAGTATGTCAAGGTCGAGGTCACTTACTAGCCGATAAAGCTGACATTGTTTTCTCCGTGAGGCCAGGCCACGCACATTTAAAGTGGCCACACGGATTGAATTTTCTATTTGCATCATTGTAAGGCTACGAAAAACCCAGGGGCATGGCGCTTACCTTACAACTGCAATTCCTTCCTGAACGCCTTGTCCCAGTACAGTCCTTAAGTTGGTGAAGGCGGCGTTTCCTCCGTCTTGCGCTCCGACGAAATGTTTGGCCGTGGCCGGATGAGAGGCCGCCGAGCGGGAGTCGTTTTGGCGGGTGGTTCGTCCGACGAGGCAGCAGTGGTGCCCTCTGTTTTTTTTCCTTTCGTCACGGGGACGCTTCCCCGTCACAGTGCCACTGTCGCTTTCAATCCCAGTCATCGGTTCAGCCTCGGAGGGGGTCTCGTCTGCTAAGCCAAGACACGTGTCGCCGGTGCTGCTTGCATCCACCTTTTCACTGCTTTCTCCTACGCCTTCGTATGGAAGCCCGGCGTCGGGCTTACCTGGTGCTTCACACACGCCCTCGTCTTGACGGCATGACGACCCATCTTCCACAGCAAAGTTTGGGTTAACTCCTGCTGTTTCTTCCGAGTCTGCTTCGTCCATGAGGTGCTCCAGTGCATCACTCTCCTGCGCTGGTCCGGTCACACTGGCATATGTCTTCGCGCAGTCGTCGTCTTCGTGGCCGAAGCGGCGACAACGACTGCAGCGGGGTACTCGGCAGTCGCGACGTATGTGACCGGTACTCTTGCACAGTAGGCACAACGGTGCACGGCCCGGAACGACAACAAGAGTCAGCTCTCCGGCAATCTTCAGCTGGTGCGGAATGTCATCCACCTTGATGTCGGAGTGCAACTTTAGTCCCACAGACCACGTCGTTGAGCCCTTTGCTGTGATGCCCGGTGCACGCCACTTCTCCCGTTTCACTTCGAACACTGTCCCATAGGGAGTCAAGGCAATACGGACGTCTTCGTCGGTCACGCCGTGCAGCAACCAGTGAAGCTTCAAGCGAACCTCGCGGTTATTTGGGACAATGAGCAAACATGGGCGATCCTTTACCTTCACATCGATGGCGGAGAGCAACTTCCGAGCAGCCTCAGCACTCGTCAGTGTCACAGCCCATACGTGGTTCATTTGATACGCCTCCAACGCAAAAACGTCGTCGAGCGCACCAAGCTTGGCCAGTGTCCCGGTAATCTTCGACGCGGTAAGGCCGGGCTCTCGGATCACTATGCATGAAAACGGTATTCGCAGCGATGCGTCCGGAAGGCAGATTGGGCAAAATGATCTGATAATCGTCGGCGCTAGGCGCAAAAACCCTGTTACCGCGGCCCGGTCGGGCCGCTGATACCGCTCCGTGGGAGCCGAACATTCCGCGACCGTATCGCTCGAAAGCCGGAAGTGGAATCCTCTGAGCTACACCCCCGTTATGTCAGGAGCACTTATGTATGCTATTGATGGTGCTCAAGAAATTATTTTAACAAAAAATTAATTATTACCCGAAATAAACAAAATCATCTCGTCATTGCAACGCTATAAATTTTTTGTCAACAAAGATAGAAACACATTTCTATTATAAAGGAAAGGCACCGATGTTTTAGTAGATTATCTCGTCGCATTTCATGGTGCCGTAGTAGTACAACACAAAAAAGATAGCGCAAAAGTTCAAATTGATTGATTTGTGGGGTTTCACGTCCCAAAACCATCATATGATTATGAGAGACGCCGTAGTGGAGGGCTCCGGAAATTTCGACCACCTGGGGTTCTTTAACGTGCACCAAATACTGAGCACACGGGCCTACAACATTTCCGCCTCCTTCGGAAATGCAGCCGCCGCAGCCGAGAAACGAACCCGCGACGTGCGGGTCAGCAGCCGAGTACCTTAGCCACTAGACCACCGCGGAGGGGCCGCAAAAGTTCAGAGAGCTCTGGAGGCGCCATGGTTCGAACCAGGGACTTCTCACATGCGAAGCAAGCGCTCTACCTCTGAGCTGCACCCCTGTTATGTGGGGATCACTTATTTATGCGTTTGATGGTGCTCAACAGATTATTTTAACAACAAAATAAATTATTACTCGAAATGAACAAAATAATCTCGTCATTGCAACGTGATACAATTTTTTTGTCAACAAAGAAAGAAACATATTTCTACCATAAAAGAAAAGGGCAGCAATGTTTTAGTAGAATCACTCGTCGCATTTCATGGTGCCGTATTATTACAACACATAAAAAGATAGCACTAAAGTCGAGAGCACTTTGGAGGTGTCGGGGTTCGAACCCGGGAATTCTCACATGCGAAGCAAGCGCTCTACCTCTGAGCTACACCCACGTTATGTAAGGAGCACTTATGTGTGCCATTGATGGTGCTCAAGAAATTACTTTAACAAATAAATAATTATTACTCGAAATAAACAAAATCATCTCGTCATTGCAACGCGATAAATTTTTGTCAACAAAGATAGAAACACATTTCTATCATAAAGGAAAGGGCACCGATTGTTTTCGTAGATTATCTCGTCGCATTTCATGGTGCCGTAGTAGTAAAACACAAAAAAGATAGCGCAAATGTTCAAATTGATTGATTTGTGGAGTTTCACGTCCCAAAACCACCATATGATTATGAGAGACGCCGTAGTGAAGGGCTCCGGAAATTTCGACCACCTGGGGTTCTTCAACGTTCACCCAAATCGGAGCACACGGGCCTACAACTATTCCGCCTCCATCGGAAATGCAGCTGTCGCAGCCGGGCAACGAAGCCGCGACTTGCGGGTCAGCAGCCGAGTACCTTAGCCACTAGACCACCGTGGAGGGGCCGCAAAATTTCAGAGAGCTCTTGAGGCGCCACGGTTTGAACCAGGGACTTCTCACATGCGAAGCAAGCGCTCTACCTCTGAGCTGCACCCCTGTTATATAAGGAGCACTTATTTATGCGTTTGATGGTGCTCAACAGATTATTTATTTGAACAACAAAATAAATTATTACTCGAAATAAACAAAATCATCTCGTCATTGCAACGTGATACAATTTTTTTGTCAACAAAGAAAAAAACATATTTCTATCATAAAGGAAAGGGCACCGATGTTTTAGTAGATTATCTCGTCGCATTTCATGGTGCCGTAGTAGTACAACACAAAAAAGATAGCGCAAATGTTGAAATTGATTGATTTGTGGGGTTTCACGTCCCAAAATCACCATATGATTATGAGAGACGCCGTAGTGGAGGGCTCCGGGAATTTCGACCACCTGGGGTTCTTTAACGTGCACCAAATACTGAGCACATGGGCCTACAACATTTCCGCCTCCTTCGGAAATGCAGCCGCCGCAGCCGAGAAACGAACCCGCGACGTGCGGGTCAGCAGCCGAGTACCTTAGCCACTAGATCACCGCGGAGGGGCCGCAAAAGTTCAGAGAGCTCTGGAGGTGCCACGGTTCAAACCAGGGACTTTTGACATGCGAAGCAAGCGCTATACCTCTGAGCTGCACCCCTGTTATGTCAGGAGCACTTATTTATGCGTTTGATGGTGCTCAACAGATTATTTTAACAACAAAATCAATTATTACTCGAAATAAACAAAATCATCTCGTCCTTGCAACGTGATACAATTTTTTCGTCAACAAAGAAAGAAACATATTTCTATCATAAAAGAAAAGGGCAGGAATGTTTTAGTAGAATCACTCGCCGCATTTCATAGTGCCGTAGTATTACAACACATAAAAAAGATAGCGCTAAAGTCGAGAGCACTTTGGAGGTGCCGGGGTTCGAACCCGGGACTTCTCACATGCGAAGCAAGTGCTCTACCTCTGAGCTACACCCCCGTTATGTCAGGAGCACTTATGTATGCAATTGATGGTGCTCAAAAATTGTTTTAACAAAAAAATTAATTATTACTCGAAATAAACAAAATCATCTCGTCATTGCATTGCGATAAATTTTTTGTCAACAAAGATACAAACACACTTCTATCATAAAGGAAAGAGCACCGATGTTTTAGTAGATTATCTCGTCGCATTTCATGGTGCCTTAGTATTACAACACAAAAAAGATAGCGCTAAAGTGGAGAGCACTTTGGAGGTGGCGGGGTTCGAACCCGGGACTTCTCACATGCGAAGCAAGCACTCTACTGCTAAGCTACACCCCCGTTATGTCATGAGCACTTATGTATGCTATTGGTGGTGCTCAAGAAATTATTTTAACAAAAAAAAATATTTAATACTCGAAATAAACAAAATCATCTCGTCATTGCAATGCGATAAATTTTTTGTCAACAAAGATAGTGACACATTTCTATCATAAAGGAAAGGGCACCGATGTTTTAGTAGATTATCTCGTTGCATTTCAAGGTGCCGTAGTAGTACAACACAAAAAAGATAGCGCAAAAGTTCAAATTGATTGATTTGTGGGGTTTCACGTCCCAAAACCACCATATGATTATGAGAGACGCCGTAGTGGAGGGCTCCAAAATTTCGACCACCTGGGGTTCTTTAACGTGCAACCAAATCTGAGCACACGGGCCTACAACATTTCCGCCTCCATCGGAAATGCAGCCGCCGCAGCCGGGAAACGAACCCGCGACCTGCGGGTCAGCAGCCGAGTACCTTAGCCACTAGACCACCACGGAGGGGCCGCAAATTTCAGAGAGCTCTGGAGAAGCCACGGTTCGAACCAGACTTCTCACATGCGAAGCAAGCGCTCTACCCCTGAGCTGCACCCATGTTATGTCAGGAGCAGTTATTTATGCGTTTGATGGTGCTCAACAGATTATTTTAACAACAAAATAAAATATTACTCGAAATAAACAATATCAACTCGTCATTGCAACGTGATACAATTTTTTCGTCAACAAAGAAAGGAACATATTTCTATCATAAAAGAAAAGGGCAGGAATGTTTTAGTAGAATCACTCGCCGCATTTCATAGTGCCGTAGTATTACAACACATAAAAAAGATAGCGCTAAAGTCGAGAGCACTTTGGAGGTGCCGGGGTTCAAACCCGGGACTCCTCACATGCGAAGCAAGTGCTCTACCTCTGAGCTACACCCCCGTTATGTCAGAAGCACTTATGTATGCAATTGATGGTGCTCAAAAATTGTTTTAACAAAAAAATTAATTATTACTCGAAATAAACAAAATCATCTCGTCATTGCATTGCGATAAATTTTTTGTCAACAAAGATAGAAACACACTTCTATCATAAAGGAGAGAGCACCGATGTTTTAGTAGATTATCTCGTCGCATTTCATGGTGCCTTTGTATTACAACACAAAAAAGATAGCGCTAAAGTGGAGAGCACTTTGGAGGTGGCGGGGTTCGAACCCGGGACTTCTCACATGCGAAGCAAGCACTCTACTGCTAAGCTACACCCCCGTTATGTCATGAGCACTTATGTATGCTATTGGTGGTGCTCAAGAAATTATTTTAAGAAAAAAAATAATTAATACTCGAAATAAACAAAATCATCTCGTCATTGCAATGCGATAAATTTTTTGTCAACAAAGATAGAAACACATTTCTATCATAAAGGAAAGGGCACCGATGTTTTAGTAGATTATCTCGTGGCATTTTATGGTGCCGTAGTAGTACAACACAAAAAGATAGCGCAAAAGTTCAAATTGATTGACTTGTGGGGTTTCACGTCCCGAAACCACCATATGATTATGAGAGACGCCGTAGTGGAGGGTTCCGGAAATTTCGACCAACTGGGGTTCTTCAACGTGCACCCAAATCGGAGCACACGGGCCTACAACATTTCCGCCTCCATTGAAAATGCAGCCGCCGCAGCCAGGAAACGAACCCACGACCTGCGGGTCAGCAGCCGAGTACCTTAGCCACTAGACCACCGCAGAGGGGCCGCAAAAGTTCAGAGAGCTCTGGAGGTGCCACGGTTCAAACCAGGGACTTTTGACATGCGAAGCAAGCGCTATACCTCTGAGCTGCACCCCTGTTATGTCAGGAGCACTTATTTATGCGTTTGATGGTGCTCAACAAATTATTTTAACAACAAAATAAATTATTACTCGAAATAAACAAAATCATCTCGCCCTTGCAACGTGATACAGTTTTTTTGTCAACAAAGAAACATATTTCTATCATAAAAGAAAAGGGCAGCAATGTTTTAGTAGAATCACTCGTCGCATTTCATGGTGCCGTAGTATTACAACACACAAAAAAGATAGCGCTAAAGTCGAGAGCACTTTGGAGGAGACGGGGTTCGAACCCGGGAATTCTCACATGCGGAGCAAGCGCTCTACCTCTGAAATACACCCCCGTTATGTCAGGAGCACTTATGTATGCTATTGATGGTGCTCAAGAAACTATTTTAACAAAAAAATTAATTATTACTCGAAATAAACAAAATCATCTCGTCATTGCAACGTGATAATATTTTTTGTCAACAAAGATAGAGACACATTTCTATCATAAAGGAAAGGGCACCGATGTTTTAGTAGATTATCTCGTTGCATTTCAAGGTGCCGTAGTAGTACAACACAAGAAAGATAGCGCAAAAGTTCAAATTGATTGATTTGTGGGGTTTCACGTCCCAAAACCACCATATGATTATGAGAGACGCCGTTGTGAAGGGCTCCGGAAATTTCGACCACTTGGGGTTCTTTAACGTGCACCCAAATCTGAGCACACGGGCCTACAACATTTCCACCTCCATCGGAAATGCAGCCGCCGCAGCCGGGAAACGAACCCGCGACCTGCGGGTCAGCAGCAAAGTACCTTAGCCACTAGACCACCGCATCGGGGCAGCAAAAGTTCAGAGAGCTCTGAAGGCGCCACGGTTCGAACCAGGGACTTCTCACATGCGAAGCAAGCGCTCTACCTCTGAGCTGCACCCCTGTTATGTCAGGAGCACTTATTTATGCGTTTGATGGTGCTCAATAGATTATTTTAACAACAAAATAATTAATACTCGAAATAATCAAAATCATCTCGTCATTGCAACGTGATACAATTTTTTGTCAACAAAGAAAGAAACATATTTCTATCATAAAAAAAAAGGGCAGCAATGTTTTAGTAGAATCACTCGTCGCATTTCATGGTGCTATGTATTACAACACATAAAAAAGATAGCGCTAAAGTCGAGATCACTTTGGAGGTGCCGGGGTTCGAACCCGGGACTTCCCACATGCGAAGCAAGCACTCTACCTCTGAGCTGCACCCCTGTTATGTCAGGAGCACTTATTTATGCGTTTGATGGTGTTCAACAGATTATTTTAACAACAAAATATATTATTACTCGAAATAAACAAAATCGTCTCGTCATTGCAACGTGATACAATTTTTTTGCAACAAAGAAAGAAACTTATTTCTATCATAAAAGAAAAGGGCAGCAATGTTTTAGTAGAATCACTCGTCGCATTTCATGGTGCCGTAGTAGTACAACACAAAAAGATAGCGCTAAAGTCGAGAGCACTTTGGAGGTGCCGGGGTTCGAACCCGGGACTTCTCACATGCGAAGCAAGCGCTCTACCTCTGACCTACACCCCCGTTACGTCAGGAGCACTGATGTATGCTATTGATGGTGCTCATGAAATTATTTTAACAAAAAAAAATAATTATTACTCGAAATAAACAAAATAACCTCGTCATTGCAACGCGATAAATTTTTTGTCAACAAAGATAGGAACACATTTTTATCATAAAGGAAAGGGCACCGATGTTTTAGTAGATTATCTCGTCGCATTTCATGGTGCCGTAGTGTTACAACACATAAAAAAGATAGCGCTAAAGTCGAGAGCGCTTTGGAGGTGCTGGGGTTCCAACCCGGGACTTCTCACATGCGAAGCAAGCACTCTACCTCTGAGCTAGACCCCTGTTACGCCAGGAGCACTTATTTATGCTATTGATGCTGCTCAACAGATTATTTTCACAAAAAATAATTATTACTGGAAATGAACAATCATCTTGTCTTTGCAACGCGATACAATTTTTTGTCAACAAAGAAAGAAACACATTTCTCTCATAAAAGAAAAGGGCAGCAAAGTTTTGGTAGAGTTACTCGTCGCATTTCATGGTGCCGTAGTAGTACAACACAAAAAAGATAGCGCAAAAGTTCAAATTGATTGATTGATTTGTGGGGTTTCACGTCTCAAAACCACCATATGATTATGAGAGACGCCGTAGTGGAAGGCTCCAGAAATTTTGACCACCTGGGGTTCTTTAACGTGCACCGGAATCTGAGCACACGGGCCTACAACATTCCCGCTTCCATCGGAAATGCAGCCGCCGCAGCCGGGAAACGAACCCGCGACCTGCGGGTCAGCAGCCGAGTACCTTAGCAACTAGACCACCGCGGAGGGGCCGCAAAAGTTCAAAGAGCTCTGGAGAAGCCACGGTTCGAACCAGAGACTTCTCATATGCGAAGCAAGCGCTCTACCCCTGAGCTGCACCCATGTTATGTCAGGAGCAGTTATTTATGCGTTTGATGGTGCTCAACAGATTATTTTAACAACAAAATAAAATATTACTTGAAATAAACAATATCATCTCGTCATTGCAACGTGATACAATTTTTTTGCAACAAAGAAAGAAACTTATTTCTATCATAAAAGAAAAGGGCAGCAATGTTTTAGTAGAATCACTCGTCGCATTTCATGGTGCCGTAGTAGTACAACACAAAAAGATAGCGCTAAAGTCGAGAGCACTTTGGAGGTGCCGGGGTTCGAACCCGGGACTTCTCACATGCGAAGCAAGCGCTCTACCTCTGACCTACACCCCCGTTAGGTCAGGAGCACTTATGTATGCAATTGATGGTGCTCAAAAATTGTTTTAACAAAAAAATTAATTATTACTCGAAATAAACAAAATAATCTCGTCATTGCATTGCGATAAATTTTTTGTCAACAAAGATAGAAACACATTTCTATCATAAAGGAAAGAGCACCGATGTTTTAGTAGATTATCTCGTTGCATTTCAAGGTGCCGTAGTAGTACAACACAAAAAAAGATAGCGCAAAAGTTCAAATTGATTGATTTGTGGGGTTTCACGTCTCAAAACCACCATATGATTATGAGAGACGCCGTTGTGGAGGGCTCCGGAAATTTCGACCCCCTGGGGTTCTTTAACGTGCACCCAAATCTGAGCACACGGGCCTACAACATTTCCACCTCCATCGGAAGTGCAGCCGCCGCAGCCGGGAAACGAACCCGCGACCTTCGGGTCAGCAGCTGAGTACCTTTTCATTTCATTTCATTTCATTTATTTACTCTCAAGGCCGAAGCATTACAGAGAGGAGTGGGTATACATCGTACAGAAAATCAGGAAATACAGCAAATCAAAATTATATGCGCACAATGGCGATCTGAAAACCATAAAAGTAAAGAAAGACTGCGTGATGTGAAGAAGAGGCAGGGTGGCTGTAACAACAATGTTCAACATGGTTGCGTCTTTGAATGACACGCGCACACAAAAAACTAACAAGAGAAAACACAGCGTGACTTAAGTGGCGAATTTACGCGAAATGGTTAGAGAGGGCGTTTTTAAACAGAGTGAGGTCAGTGATAGCAGCGATAGGGGCGGGAAGGTGGTTCCACTCATTTGCAGTTTTGGGGATGAATGATTCAAAATATAAATTCGTGCGGGCGCTAGGAATAACCACTTTAAACTGATGATCGTTGCGTGAGGAAACGTACGATGGGGGCTGGAAAAGAGTGTTGCTAAAAGACGGAATACAATGAAAGATCTTATGGAACAGGCAGAGGCGAGATATTGTACGCCGCAGTGAGAGAGTGGGTAAGTGAAGATTGGCTTTCATCGAGGTAACACTGGACGTGCGATGGTAGTTGGACATGACAAAACGTGTCGAGCGATTTTGAACCGCCTCGATGCTGTGAGCGAGGTAATTGGTATGTGGATCCCAGACTGATGACGCGTACTCGAGTTTGGGTCGGACTAATGTTTGATAAAGCAGAAGTTTAAGGTTAGTTGGAGCCAAAGAAAAGTTTCTGCGCAGATAACCTAACGTGCGATTCGCATTGTTTGTAATATAATCGACATGCGTGTTCCAAGAAAGATTGTTAGAAATATATACTCCAAGGTACTTGTAGGACGAAACCAGATCGAGATTTCTGTGGTTAAGTGTGTAGTCGCACGGTACATTATGAGAAATACAACGGGAAATTCGCATAGCCTTGCATTTAGTAACGTTTAGCTTCATTAACCATGCGTCGCACCATGATGAAATGTGATCCAGGTCTGTTTGAAGGGCAAGATTATCTGCGATAGTCCGGATTTCACGGTAAACTACACAGTCATCGGCAAATAGTTTGATGGATGATGAGATGTCTTTAGGTAAGTCGTTGATGTAGATAAGAAATAGTAGGGGACCAAGAACTGAACCTTGCGGAACGCCGGACGTTACGGGGCTAGTCGGGGAACAATGGTCGTTAGCAGTTACAAACTGGGTGCATTTAGATAAGAAACATTCAATCCACTTTAAGACGTAAGCATCAATATTTAGCGCGTTTAGTTTCAGAAGAAGTAACTTGTGGCAGACGGTATCAAAGGCTTTTGAAAAATCTATGAAGACACAATCAACAGTAGATGAACGATCAGCAGCAGAGAATAAATCGTTAGTGAAGGCCAGAAGCTGTGTATCACATGAATAATATTTCTTAAACCCGTGTTGGTGAATGCTCAAGAAGGCGTTACTTTCAAGATAACTCACGACGTGGGTGTAAATTACATGTTCGAGAAGTTTGCATGGTACACTGGTTAGTGAAATGGGGCGATAGTTCCCGGGACTATGAGCGTTTCCTGATTTAAACAAGGGAACCACCTTCCCCACCTTCCAGTCCTCTGGGAGAACACCTTCTTCTAATGACTGATCAAAAAGTCTCGACAGAATAATTGAGGAATGAACGTCAGTGTTTTTCAAAAATTTAGAAGAAATGCCATCGACGCCTGGTGACGACGAAATTTTTAAATTTTGGATCAACTTGCGTATGCCGGCCCGGTCAACGTGTACAGAATTCATCACAATGAAATCGCGAGCTTGAACACCTGGAAGGACGGCAGGAGTAGTGTTCGTAAAGAATGAAGAAAATGCATGGTTAAGGGTGATACAAACGTTTTCACTGGAAATTACTTCGTCCGTGTGAGTGGTAAGTTCAATCTGTTTCCTATCGCCCCCATTAACGACCTGCCAAAATTTGTGGGGATTGTTTTGCAGAATTAATGGTAGTGTTTGCTGAAGAAAGGACTCCTTTGCCGTGGATAAAGCACGCCCGTATTCATCGGCTACCTTTTTGTAAACCTCCCATCTTTCAGATAAATTAGAACGCTTGGCTTGGCGGTAAACGCGCTTCTTTTTATTGGACAGGCGTTTCAATGTTGGCGTGAACCACGGTGATTGACTGTTACATGCGATTTCGCGTAGTGGTATGTGCTTGTTAACGAGTTCGGCAACTTTATTTTTAAACAGCATCCAGTTATCGTTGACAGATCTTTGGTTGAAGTCTTCTAGAAAAACGGAGGTGAAATGTTCAAGTTCGGTATTAATGGTTCCATAATCAGCTCTACTGTAGTCCCTGAATCGCTTTTTACTTTTTTGTTTACGGGGCGATGCGCAGGGGAGGTTGAAAACGATTGCTTCGTGATCACTGAGGCCTGGCAAAACAGAAAGCGATTGCACGAGATCGGGGTGAGAAGTCAGAACTAAGTCTAAAGTTGAAGCACTTGAGTGTGTAATGCGAGTTGGGCACATAACCAGCTGCGTTAAATTGAATTGCGCGCATGTGTTAAAGAAGCAGGCGCTTTCAGAGGAGCCAGAGCCAGGCGATAAATGGGAGTTGTTCCACGAAATATCAGGAAAGTTAAAATCACCTAGGATTAAAAATGGTGTGGCAGGGAACCTCACGTGCAAGTCACTCAAGACGTCATGAAAATCATTGGAAAAACCAGATGGCGCATTCGGAGGGCGATAGCAGGCACAAACAATGACATCTTTGTGACTTATGCGGATTCGAACGCACACCGATTCAAGGGAACATACAATGGGAATTTTAAAAGACATGAATTCCTCTGAAACAGCGATCAAGACACCGCCACCAGAACGCGAGCCACGGTCACACCTAAAAAAGGAAAATTTTTTGTCGCACTGCAGGATCTCACGGTTTTCAACTTTTGACGACAGCCAGGTTTCGGTCAAAACTATCACATCGGAAAGGCACGTGTTTACTAACGAAGACAAGGCATCACGCTTGTTGATAACACTTCTGATATTACAAAGCAAAAAACAACAGTCAGGGTTAGAGGTATTACAACTTGTGTTAGCATCTAGCTACAGTGGAGAAGATGGGCCTCTGATGACAGGATCGTTGCGATTAGGAGGATTTGAGGGGACACGCGAGTCCGTTTCTATTTCGCACACACGATCTGAAGATGCGCAGTAGGTGTATATTTTATTGCCAATGACCACTTTATTGTATTTAGGAGAAAATTTGCGACCAGTTGACTTGGCGAAGTCGATTAGTTTTTTCCGGGTGGCGCGTGTAGCCTTGCAGAAATCCTCACACATTGATGTATTTGTGTCACGAAACTTAGACTTCTGGGACAAAACACTATCTTTAGTTTTGGAAAAAGCGAAACGTGCTATCACGGGCCTAGTTTTATGCCGCGAAAACGTTCCTAGCCTGTGAGCACACACGATAGCATCGTCAGGTAGCTGCAAGTTTAACGTAGAGGTAAGAATCAAGCGGACCTTCTCTTCAGAATCGGCCCAAGTTTCTGACGCTGAATCTTCAATTCCGTAGAAAATCAGGTTCTCGCGACGAGACCTATCCTCGAACTCATCCAGACGCACTCGGAGCAAAGCCTGTTCACTTCGAAAGGCAGTGGCTATCATTTCCTGCACGTGAGAGCCGTCTGGAAATTCTTCAAAGTAATCGACTCGTTTTTCTAGATCAGTTAGCCGAGTGGTCAAATCTAACACTTTGGACTCAAGTAACTTTTGGTTTTCTTTCACTTCGTCTATGGATTTAATGAGGGTGTCATGCCGTTGGTCAAGGTGTTTTGTTAAATCTTGAATAGCCAGAAGAACGTCACTGCTCTGTTTGCTAGGGTCTTGTTTCGGGGGACCAGGGTTGAGCTCGACGTCTCCGCTGACCAACAACATTTTAGCAACAAAAACACACTCCACAACGGTGCAGGCAAGAACACTTGGGCATGGGAACAGCAGCAGAAAGAGGTTGTTTGAGCGTTTAGAAAAAAGGGGTGGGGCGGGACCAACCTGAACAAAAAGACAAAGGGGGTTGTCAGCCGCCGGCATCACTGCTGCGATCCAATGCCCACTGAAGGGCGAAGGGTTCCGCCAGCCGGTTATATGGTCCGTCTGCCTTGATGACGATGTCACACTGGCTTCTTCTGCGTAGTAGGGTTTCAATGTTGCGTAAGGCGGCCAACCATGGTCTACGCAAGGTGACGAGTCAAACAAGGGACATGCGTCGATCTCAGGAGGCCGTCGCAGTCGATCCGCGCAGGCAGCAGGGCACGTTCCAAGGATTGCAGCCAGCTGAACAAAAAGACGAAGGGGGTTGTCAGCCGCCGGCATCACTGCTGCGATCCAATGCCCACTGAAGGGCGAAGGGTTCCGCCAGCCGGTTATATGGTCCGTCTGCCTTGATGACGATGTCACACTGGCTTCTTCTGCGTAATAGGGTTTCAATGTTGCGTAAGGCGGCCAACCATGGTCGACGCAAGGTGACGAGTCAAACAAGGGACATGCGTCGATCTCAGGAGGCCGTCGCAGTCGATCCGCGCAGGCAGCAGGGCACGTTCCAAGGATTGCAGCCAGCTGAACAAAAAGACAAAGGGGGTTGTCAGCCGCCGGCATCACTGCTGCGATCCAATGCCCACACTTTTCGGCTCACCTTAGCCACTAGACCACCGCATGGGGGCCGCAAAAGTTCAGAGAGCTCTGAAGGCGCCACGGTTCGAACCAGGGACTTCTCACATGCGAAGCAAGCGCTCTACCTCTGAGCTGCACCCCTGTTATGTCAGGAGCACTTATTTATGCGTTTGATGGTGCTCAATAGATTATTTTAACAACAAAATAAATTAATACTCGAAATAATCAAAATCATCTCGTCATTGCAACGTGATACAATTTTTTGTCAACAAAGAAAGAAACATATTTCTATCATAAAAGAAAAGGGCAGCAATGTTTTAGTAGAATCACTCGTCGCATTTCATGGTGCCGTAGTATTACAACACACAAAAAAGATAGCGCTAAAGTCGAGAGCACTTTGGAGGAGCCGGGGTTCGAACCCGGGAATTCTCACATGCGGAGCAAGCGCTCTACCTCTGAAATACACCCCCGTTATGTCAGGAGCACTTATGTATGCTATTGATGGTGCTCAAGAAATTATTTTAACAAAAAAATTAATTATTACTCGAAATAAACAAAATCATCTCGTCATTGCAACGTGATAATATTTTTCGTCAACAAAGATAGAAACACATTTCAATCATAAAGGAAAGGGCAGCGATGTTTTAGTAGCATATCTCGTCGCGTTTCATGGTGCCGTAGTAGTACAACACAAAAAAGATAGCGCAAAAGTTCAAATTGATTGACTTGTGGGGTTTCACGTCCTGAAATTACCTTATGATTATGAGAGACGCCGTAGTGGAGGGTTCCGGAAATTTCGACCAACTGGGGTTTTTCAACGTGCACCCAAATCGGAGCACACGGGCCTACAACATTTCCCCCTCCATTGAAAATGCAGCCGCCGCAGCCGGGAAACGAACCCACGACCTGCGGGTCAGCAGCCGAGTACCTTAGCCACTAGACCACCGCAGAGGGGCCGCAAAAGTTCAGAGAGCTCTGGAGGTGCCACGGTTCAAACCAGGGACTTTTGACATGCGAAGCAAGCGCTATACCTCTGAGCTGCACCCCTGTTATGTCAGGAGCACTTATTTATGCGTTTGATGGTGCTCAACAGATTATTTTAACAACAAAATAAATTATTACTCGAAATAAACAAAATCATCTCGTCCTTGCAACGTGATACAATTTTTTCGTCAACAAACAAAGAAACATATTTCTATCATAAAAGAAAAGGGCAGGAATGTTTTAGTAGAATCACTCGCCGCATTTCATAGTGCCGTAGTATTACAACACATAAAAAAGATAGCGCCAAAGTCGAGAGCACTTTGGAGGTGCCGGGGTTCGAACCCGGGACTTCTCACATGCGAAGCAAGTGCTCTACCTCTGAGCTACACCCCCGTTATGTCAGGAGCACTTATGTATGCAATTGATGGTGCTCAAAAATTGTTTTAACAAAAAAATTAATTATTACTCGAAATAAACAAAATCATCTCGTCATTGCAACGTGATACAATTTTTTTGTCAACAAAGAAAGAAACATATTTCTATCATAAAGGAAAGGGCACCGATGTTTTAGTAGATTATCTCGTCGCATTTCATGGTGCCGTAGTAGTACAACACAAAAAAGATAGCGCAAATGTTGAAATTGATTGATTTGTGGGGTTTCACGTCCCAAAATCACCATATGATTATGAGAGACGCCGTAGTGGAGGGCTCCGGGAATTTCGACCACCTGGGTTTCTTTAACGTGCACCAAATACTGAGCACATGGGCCTGCAACATTTCCGCCTCCTTCGGAAATGCAGCCGCCGCAGCCGAGAAACGAACCCGCGACGTGCGGGTCAGCAGCCGAGTACCTTAGCCACTAGACCACCGTGGAGGGGCCGCAAAATTTCAGAGAGCTCTTGAGGCGCCACGGTTTGAACCAGGGACTTCTCACATGCGAAGCAAGCGCTCTACCTCTGAGCTGCACCCCTGTTATATAAGGAGCACTTATTTATGCGTTTGATGGTGCTCAACAGATTATTTATTTTAACAACAAAATAAATTATTACTCGAAATAAACAAAATCATCTCGTCATTGCAACGTGATACAATTTTTTTGTCAACAAAGAAAGAAACATATTTCTATCATAAAGGAAAGGGCACCGATGTTTTAGTAGATTATCTCGTCGCATTTCATGGTGCCGTAGTAGTACAACACAAAAAAGATAGCGCAAATGTTGAAATTGATTGATTTGTGGGGTTTCACGTCCCAAAATCACCATATGATTATGAGAGACGCCGTAGTGGAGGGCTCCGGGAATTTCGACCACCTGGGTTTCTTTAACGTGCACCAAATACTGAGCACATGGGCCTACAACATTTCCGCCTCCTTCGGAAATGCAGCCGCCGCAGCCGAGAAACGAACCCGCGACGTGCGGGTCAGCAGCCGAGTACCTTAGCCACTAGATCACCGCGGAGGGGCCGCAAAAGTTCAGAGAGCTCTGGAGGTGCCACGGTTCAAACCAGGGACTTTTGACATGCGAAGCAAGCGCTATACCTCTGAGCTGCACCCCTGTTATGTCAGGAGCACTTATTTATGCGTTTGATGGTGCTCAACAGATTATTTTAACAACAAAATAAATTATTACTCGAAATAAACAAAATCATCTCGTCATTGCAACGTGATACAATTTTTTTGTCAACAAAGAAAGAAACACATTTCTATCATAAAGGAAAGGGCACCGATGTTTTAGTAGATTATCTCGTCGCATTTCATGGTGCCGTAGTAGTACAACACAAAAAAGATAGCGCAAATGTTGAAATTGATTGATTTGTGGGGTTTCACGTCCCAAAATCACCATATGATTATGAGAGACGCCGTAGTGGAGGGCTCCGGGAATTTCGACCACCTGGGTTTCTTTAACGTGTACCAAATACTGAGCACATGGGCCTACAACATTTCCGCCTCCTTCGGAAATGCAGCCGCCACAGCCGAGAAACGAACCCGCGACGTGCGGGTCAGCAGCCGAGTACCTTAGCCACTAGATCACCGCGGAGGGGCCGCAAAAGTTCAGAGAGCTCTAGAGGTGCCACGGTTCGAACCAGGGACTTCTCACATGCGAAGCACGCGCTCTACCTCTGAGCTGCACCCCTGTTATGTCAGGAGCACTTATTTATGCGTTTGATGGTGCTCAACAGATTATTTTAACAACAAAATAAATTAATACTCGAAATAAACAAAATCATCTCGTCATTGCAACGTGATAAAATTTTTTTTCAACAAAGAAAGAAACATATTTCTATCATAAAAGAAAAGGGCAGCAATGTTTTAGTAGAATCACTCGTCGCATTGCATAGTGCCGTAGTATTACAACACATAAAAAGATAGCGCTAAAGCCGAGAGCTATTTGGAGGTGCCGGGATTCGAACCCGGGACTTCTCACATGCGAAGCAAGCGCTCTACCTCTGAGCTACACCCACGTTATGTCAGGAGCACTTATGTATACTATTGATGGTGCTCAAGAAATTACTTTAACAAAAAATAATTATTACTCGAAATAAACAAAATCATCTCGTCATTGCAACGCGACAAATTTTTGTCAACAAAGATAGAAACACATTTCTATCATAAAGAAAAAGGCACCGATTGTTTTAGTAGATTATCTCGTCGCATTGCATGGTGCCGTAGTAGTAAAACACAAAAAAGATAGCGCAAATGTTCAAATTGATTGATTTGTGGAGTTTCACGTCCCAAAACAACCACATGATTATGAGAGACGCCGTAGAGAAGGGCTCCGGAAATTTCGACCACCTGGGGTTCTTCAACGTGCACCCAAATCGGAGCACACGGGCCTACAACATTTCCGCCTCCATCGAAAAAGCAGCCGCCGCAGCCGGGAAACGAACCCGCGACCTGAGGGTCAGCAGCCGAGTACCTTAGCCACTAGACCACCGCGGAGGGGCCGCAAAAGTTCAGAAAGCTCTGGAGCGCCACGGTTCGAACAAGGGACTTCTCACATGCGAAGCACGCGCTCTACCTCTGAGCTGCACCCCTGTTATGTCAGGAGCACTTATTTATGCGTTTGATGGTGCTCAATATGCTCAATAGATTATTTTAACAACAAAATAAATTATTACTCGAATTAAACAAAATCATCTCGTCATTGCAACGTGATAAAATTTTTTTTCAACAAAGAAAGAAACATATTTCTATCAAAAAAGAAAAGGGCAGCAATGTTTTAGTAGAATCACTCGTCGCATTGCATAGCGCCGTAGTATTACAACACATAAAAAAGATAGCGCTAAAGCCGAGAGCACTTTGGAGGTGCCGGGGTTCGAATCCGGGACTTCTCACATGCGAAGCAAGCGCTCTACCTCAGAGCTACACCCCCATTATGTCAGGAGCACTTTTGTATGCTATTGATGGTGCTCAAGAAATTATTTTTACAAAAAAATTAATTATTAATCAAAATAAACAAAATCATCTCGTCATTGCAACGCGAAAAATTTTTTGTCAACAAAGATAGAAACACATTTCTATCATAAAGGAAAAGGCACCGATCTTTTAGTAGATTATCTCGTCGCATTTCATGGTGCCCTAGTAGCAAAAAAGATAGCGCAAAAGTTCAAATTGATTGATTTGTAGGCTTTCACGTCCTAAAACCACCATATGACTATGAGAGACGCTGTAGTGGAGGGCTCCGGAAATTTCGACAAGCTGGGGTTCTTTAACGTGCACCCAAATCTGAGCACATGGGCCTACAACATTTCCGCTTCATTCGGAAATGCAGCCGCTGCCGCCGGGAAAGGAACCCGCGACCTGCGGGTCAGCAGCCGAGTACCTTAGCCACTAGACCACCGCGGAGGGACCACAAAAGTTCAGAGAGCTCTGGAGGCGCCACGGTTCGAACCAGGGACTTCTCACATGCGAAGCAAGCACTCTACCTCTGAGCTGCACCCATGTTATGTCAGGAGCCCTTATTTATGCGTTTGATGGTGCTCAACAGATTATTTTACCAACAAAATAAATTATTACTCAAAATAAACAAAATCACCTCGTCATTGAAACGTGATACAATTTTTTGTCAACAAAGAAAGAAACATATTTCTATCATAAAAGAAAAGGGCAGCAATGTTTCAGTAGAATCACTCGTCGCATTTCATGGTGCCGTAGTATTACAACACATAAAAAAGATAGCGCTAAATTCGAGAGCACTTTGGAGGTGCCGGGGTTCGAACCCGGGACTTCTCACATGCGAAGCAAGCGCTCTACCTCTGAGCTACACCCCCGTTATGTCAGGAGCACTTATGTATGCTATTGATGGTGCTCAAGAAATCACTTTAACAAAAAATTAATTATTACTCGAAATAAACAAAATCATCTCGTCATTGCAACGCGATAAATTTTTGTCAACAAAGATAGAAACACATTTCTATCATAAAGGAAAGGGCACTGATTGTTTTAGTAGATTATCTCGTCGCATTTCATGGTGCCGTAGTAGTACAACACAAAAAAGATAGCGCAAATGTTCAAATTGATTGATTTGTGGATTTCACGTCCCAAAACCACCATATAATTATGAGAGACGCCGTAGTGGAGGGCTCCGGAAATTTCGACCACCTGGGGTTCTTCAACGTGCACGAAATACTGAGCACACGGGCCTACAACATTTCCGCCTCCATCGGAAATGCAGACGCCGCAGCCGGGAAACGAACCCGCGACGTGCGGGTCAGCAGCCGAGTACCTTAGCCACTAGACCACCGCGGAGGGGCCGCAAAAGTTCAGAGAGCTCTGGATGCGCCACGGTTCGAACCAGGGACTTCTCACATGCGAAGCAAGCGCTCTACCTCTGAGCTGCACCCCTGTTATGTAGGGAGCACTTATTTATGCGTTTGATGGTGCTCAACAAATTATTTTACCAAAAAAATAAATTATTACTCGAAATGAACAAAATAATCTCGTCATTGCAACGTGATACAATTTTTTTGTCAACAAAGAAAGAAAATATTTCTATCATAAAAGAAAGGGCACCGATGTTTTAGTGGATTATCTCGTCGCATTTCATGGTGTCGTAGTAGTACAACACAAAAAAGATAGCGCAAAAGTTCAGATTGATTGATTTGTGGGGTTTCACGTCCCAAAACCACCATATGATTATGAGAGACGCCGTAGTGGAGGGCTCCGGATATTTCGACCACCTGGGGTTCTTTAACGTGCACGAAATACTGAGCACACGGGCCTACAACATTTCCGCCTCCTTCGGAAATGCAGCCGCCACAGCCGGGAAACAAACCCGCGACGTGCGGGTCAGCAGCCGAGTACCTTAGCCACTAGACCACCGCGGAGGGGCCGCAAAAGTTCAGAGAGCTCTGGAGGCGCCACGGTTCGAACCAGGGACTTCTCACATGCGAAGCAAGCGCTCTACCTCTGAGCTGCACCCCTGTTATGTAGGGAGCACTTATTTATGCGTTTGATGGTGCTCAACAGATTATTTTAACAACAAAATAAATTATTACTCGAAATGAACAAAATACTCTCGTCATTGCAACGTGATACAATTTTTTTGTCAACAAAGAAAGAAACATATTTCTTTCATAAAAGAAAGGGCACCGATGTTTTAGTGGATTATCTCGTCGCATTTCATGGTGCCGTAGTAGTACAACACAAAAAAGATAGCGCAAAAGTTCAAATTGATTGATTTGTGGGGTTTCACGTCCCAAAACCACCATATGATTATGAGAGACGCCGTAGTGGAGGGCTCCGGAAATTTCGACCACCTGGGGTTCTTTAACGTGCACCCAAATCTGAGCACACGGGCCTACAACATTTCCGCCTCCATAGAAAATGCAGCCGCCGCAGCCGGGAAACGAACCCGCGACCTGCGGGTCAGCAGCCGAGTACCTTAGCCACTAGACCACCGCGGAGGGACCACAAAAGTTCAGAGAGCTCTGGAGGCGCCACGGTTCGAACCAGGGACTTCTCACATGCGAAGCAAGCACTCTACCTCTGAGCTGCACCCATGTTATGTCAGGAGCCCTTATTTATGCGTTTGATGGTGCTCAACAGATTATTTTACCAACAAAATAAATTATTACTCAAAATAAACAAAATCACCTCGTCATTGAAACGTGATACAATTTTTTGTCAACAAAGAAAGAATCATATTTCTATCATAAAAGAAAAGGGCAGCAATGTTTCAGTAGAATCACTCGTCGCATTTCATGGTGCCGTAGTATTACAACACATAAAAAAGATAGCGCTAAATTCGAGAGCACTTTGGAGGTGCCGGGGTTCGAACCCGGGACTTCTCACATGCGAAGCAAGCGCTCTACCTCTGAGCTACACCCCCGTTATTTCAGGAGCACTTATGTATGCTATTGATGGTGCTCAAGAAATTACTTTAACAAAAAATTAATTATTACTCGAAATAAACAAAATCATCTCGTCATTGCAACGCGATAAATTTTTGTCAACAAAGATAGAAACACATTTCTATCATAAAGGAAAGGGCACTGATTGTTTTAGTAGATTATCTCGTCGCATTTCATGGTGCCGTAGTAGTACAACACAAAAAAGATAGCGCAAATGTTCAAATTGATTGATTTGTGGGGTTTCACGTCCCAAAACCACCATATAATTATGAGAGACGCCGTAGTGGAGGGCTCCGGAAATTTCGACCACCTGGGGTTCTTCAACCTGCACGAAATACTGAGCACACGGGCCTACAACATTTCCGCCTCCATCGGAAATGCAGACGCCGCAGCCGGGAAACGAACCCGCGACGTGCGGGTCAGCAGCCGAGTACCTTAGCCACTAGACCACCCCGGAGGGGCCGCAAAAGTTCAGAGAGCTCTGGATGCGCCACGGTTCGAACCAGGGACTTCTCACATGCGAAGCAAGCGCTCTACCTCTGAGCTGCACCCCTGTTATGTAGGGAGCACTTATTTATGCGTTTGATGGTGCTCAACAAATTATTTTACCAAAAAAATAAATTATTACTCGAAATGAACAAAATAATCTCGTCATTGCAACGTGATACAATTTTTTTGTCAACAAAGAAAGAAAATATTTCTATCATAAAAGAAAGGGCACCGATGTTTTAGTGGATTATCTCGTCGCATTTCATGGTGTCGTAGTAGTACAACACAAAAAAGATAGCGCAAAAGTTCAGATTGATTGATTTGTGGGGTTTCACGTCCCAAAACCACCATATGATTATGAGAGACGCCGTAGTGGAGGGCTCCGGATATTTCGACCACCTGGGGTTCTTTAACGTGCACGAAATACTGAGCACACGGGCCTACAACATTTCCGCCTCCTTCGGAAATGCAGCCGCCACAGCCGGGAAACAAACCCGCGACGTGCGGGTCAGCAGCCGAGTACCTTAGCCACTACACCACCGCGGAGGGGCCGCAAAAGTTCAGAGAGCTCTGGAGGCGCCACGGTTCGAACCAGGGACTTCTCACATGCGAAGCAAGCGCTCTACCTCTGAGCTGCACCCCTGTTATGTAGGGAGCACTTATTTATGCGTTTGATGGTGCTCAACAGATTATTTTAACAACAAAATAAATTATTACTCGAAATGAACAAAATACTCTCGTCATTGCAACGTGATACAATTTTTTTGTCAACAAAGAAAGAAACATATTTCTTTCATAAAAGAAAGGGCACCGATGTTTTAGTGGATTATCTCGTCGCATTTCATGGTGCCGTAGTAGTACAACACAAAAAAGATAGCGCAAAAGTTCAAATTGATTGATTTGTGGGGTTTCACGTCCCAAAACCACCATATGATTATGAGAGACGCCGTAGTGGAGGGCTCCGGAAATTTCGACCACCTGGGGTTCTTTAACGTGCACCCAAATCTGAGCACACGGGCCTACAACATTTCCGCCTCCATAGGAAATGCAGCCGCCGCAGCCGGGAAACGAACCCGCGACCTGCGGGTCAGCAGCCGAGTACCTTAGCCACTAGACCACCGTGGAGGGGCCGCAAAATTTCAGAGAGCTCTGGAGGCGCCACGGTTTGAACCAAGAATTTCTCACATGCGAAGCAAGCGCTCTACCTCTGAGCTGCACTCCTGTCATGTAAGGAGCACTTATTTATGCGTTTGATGGTGCTCAACAGATAATTTTAACAAAAAAATTAATTATAACTCGAAATAAACAAAATCATCTCGTCATTGCAACGCGATAAATTTTTTGTCAACAAAGATAGAAACACATTTGTATCATAAAGGAAAGGGCACCGATGTTTTAGTAGATTATCTCGTCGCATTTCATGGTGCTGTAGTAGTACAACACAAAAAAGATGGCGCAAAAGTTCAAATTAATTGATTTGTGGGGTTTCACGTCCCAAAACCACCATATGATTATGAGAGACGCCGTAGTGGAGGGCTCCGGAAATTTCGACCACCTGGGGTTCTTTAACGTGCACCCAAATCTGAGCACACGGGCCTACAACATTTCCGCCTCCATAGGAAATGCAGCCGCAGCAGCCGGGAAACGAACCCGCGACCTGCGGGTCAGCAGCCGAGTACCTTAGCCACTAGACCACCGTGGAGGGGCCGCAAAATTTCAGAGAGCTCTGGAGGCGCCACGGTTTGAACCAAGAATTTCTCACATGCGAAGCAAGCGCTCTACCTCTGAGCTGCACTCCTGTCATGTAAGGAGCACTTATTTATGCGTTTGATGGTGCTCAACAGATAATTTTAACAAAAAAATTAATTATAACTCGAAATAAACAAAATCATCTCGTCATTGCAACGCGATAAATTTTTTGTCAACAAAGATAGAAACACATTTGTATCATAAAGGAAAGGGCACCGATGTTTTAGTAGATTATCTCGTCGCATTTCATGGTGCTGTAGTAGTACAACACAAAAAAGATGGCGCAAAAGTTCAAATTAATTGATTTGTGGGGTTTCACGTCCCAAAACCACCATATGATTATGAGAGACGCCGTAGTGGAGGGCTCCGGAAATTTCGACCACCTGGGGTTCTTTAACGTGCACGAAATACTGAGCACACGGGCCTACAACATTTCCGCCTCCTTCGGAAATGCAGACGCCGCAGCCGGGAAACGAACCCGCGACGTGCGGGTCAGCAGCCGAGTACCTTAGCCACTAGACCACCGCGGAGGGGCCGCAAAAGTTCAGAGAGCTCTGGATGCGCCACGGTTCGAACCAGGGACTTCTCACATGCGAAGCAAGCGCTCTACCTCTGAGCTGCACCCCTGTTATGTAGGGAGCACTTATTTATGCGTTTGATGGCGCTCAACAGATTATTTTACCAAAAAAATAAATTATTACTCGAAATGAACAAAATAATCTTGTCATTGCAACGTGATACAATTTTTTTGTCAACAAAGAAAGAAACATATTTCTATCATAAAGGAAAGGGCACCGATGTTTTAGTAGATTATCTTGTCGCATTTCATGGTGCCGTAGTAGTACAACACAAAAAAGATAGCGCAAATGTTGAAATTGATTGATTTGTGGGGTTTCACGTCCCAAAATCACCATATGATTATGAGAGACGCCGTAGTGGAGGGCTCCGGGAATTTCGACCACCTGGGGTTCTTTAACGTGCACCAAATACTGAGCACATGGGCCTACAACATTTCCGCCTCCTTCGGAAATGCAGCCGCCGCAGCCGGGAAACGAACCCGCGACGTGCGGGTCAGCAGCCGAGGCCCTTAGCCACTAGATCACCGCAGAGGGGCCGCAAAAGTTCAGAGAGCTCTTGAGGTGCCACGGTTCGAACCAGGGACTTCTCACATGCGAAGCACGCGCTCTACCTCTGAGCTGCACCCCTGTTATGTCAGGAGCACTTATTTATGCGTTTGATGGTGCTCAACAGATTATTTTAACAACAAAATAAATTAATACTCGAAATAAACAAAATCATCTCGTCATTGCAACGTGATAAATTTTTTTTTCAACAAAGAAAGAAACATATTTCTATCATAAAAGAAAAGGGCAGCAATGTTTTAGTAGAATCACTCGTCGCATTGCATAGTGCCGTAGTATTACAACACATAAAAAGATAGCGCTAAAGACGAGAGCAATTTGGAGGTGCCAGGGTTCGAACCCGGGACTTCTCACATGCGAAGCAAGCGCTCTACCTCTGAGCTACACCCACGTTATGTCAGGAGCACTTATGTATACTATTGATGGTGCTCAAGAAATTACTTTAACAAAAAATTAATTATTACTCGAAATAAACAAAATCATCTCGTCATTGCAACGCGACAAATTTTTGTCAACAAAGATAGAAACACATTTCTATCATAAAGGAAAAGGCACCGATTGTTTTAGTAGATTATCTCGTCGCATTGCATGGTGCCGTAGTAGTAAAACACAAAAAAGTTAGCGCAAATGTTCAAATTGATTGATTTGTGGAGTTTCACGTCCCAAAACAACCATATGATTATGAGAGACGCCGTGGTGAAGGGCTCCGGAAATTTCGACCACCTGGGGTTCTTCAACGTGCACCCAAATCGGAGCACACGGGCCTACAACATTTCCGCCTCCATCGGAAATGCAGCCGCCGCAGCCGGGAAACGAACCCGCGACATGCGGGTCAGCAGCCGAGTACCTTAGCCACTAGACCATCGCGGAGGGGCCGCAACAGTTCAGAAAGCTCTGGAGCGCCACGGTTCGAACAAGGGACTTCTCACATGCGAAGCACGCGCTCTACCTCTGAGCTGCACCCCTGTTATGTCAGGAGCACTTATTTATGCGTTTGATGGTGCTCACTAGATTATTTTAACAACAAAATAAATTATTACTCGAATTAAACAAAATCATCTCGTCATTGCAACGTGATAAAATTTTTTTTCAACAAAGAAAGAAACATATTTCTATCAAAAAAGAAAAGGGCAGCAATGTTTTAGTAGAATCACTCGTCGCATTGCATAGCGCCGTAGTATTACAACACATAAAAAAGATAGCGCTAAAGCCGAGAGCACTTTGGAGGTGCCGGGGTTCGAACCCGGGACTTCTCACATGCGAAGCAAGCGCTCTACCTCAGAGCTACACCCCCATTATGTCAGGAGCACTTATGTATGCTATTGATGGTGCTCAAGAAATTATTTTTACAAAAAAATTAATTAATAATCAAAATAAACAAAATCATCTCGTCATTGCAACGCGAAAAATTTTTTGTCAACAAAGATAGAAACACATTTCTATCATAAAGGAAAAGGCACCGATCTTTTAGTAGATTATCTCGTCGCATTTCATGGTGCCGTAGTAGCAAAAAAGATAGCGCAAAAGTTCAAATTGATTGACTTGTAGGCTTTCACGTCCTAAAACCACCATATGACTGTGAGAGACGCTGTAGTGGAGGGCTCCGGAAATTTCGACAAGCTGGGGTTCTTTAACGTGCACCCAAATCTGAGCACATGGGCCTACAACTTTTTCCGCTTCATTCGAAAATGCAGCCGCTGCCGCCGGGAAAGGAACCCGCGACCTGCGGGTCAGCAGCCGAGTACCTTAGCCACTAGACCACCGCGGAGGGACCGCAAAAGTTCAGAGAGCTCTGGAGGCGCCACGGTTCGAACCAGGGACTTCTCACATTGCGAAGCAAGCGCTATACCTCTGAGCTGCACCCCTGTTATGTCAGGAGCGCTTATTTATGCGTTTGATGGTGTTCAACAGATTATTTTAACAACAAAATAAATTATTACTCGAAATAAACAAAATCACCTCGTCATTGAAACGTGATACAATTTTTTGTCAACAAAGAAAGAAACATATTTCTATCATAATAGAAAAGGGCAGCAATGTTTTAGTAGAATCACTCGTCGCATTTCATGGTGCCGTAGTATTACGACACATAAAAAAGTTAGCGCTAAATTCGAGAGCACTTTGGAGGTGCCGGGGTTCGAACCCGGGACTTCTCACATGCGAAGCAAGCGCTCTACCTCTGAGCTACACCCCCGTTATGTCAGGAGCACTTATGTATGCTATTGATGGTGCTCAAGAAATTACTTTAACAAAAAATTAATTATTACTCGAAATAAACAAAATCATCTCGTCATTGCAACGCGATAAATTTTTGTCAACAAAGATAGAAACACATTTCTATCATAAAGGAAAGGGCACTGATTGTTTTAGTAGATTATCTCGTCGCATTTCATGGTGCCGTAGTAGTACAACACAAAAAAGATAGCGCAAATGTTCAAATTGATTGATTTGTGGGGTTTCACGTCCCAAAACCACCATATAATTATGAGAGACGCCGTAGTGGAGGGCTCCGGAAATTTCGACCACCTGGGGTTCTTCAACGTGCACCCAAATCTGAGCACACGGGCCTACAACATTTCCGCCTCCATCGGAAATGCAGCCGCCGCAGCCGGGCAACGAAGCCGCGGCCTGCGGGTCAGCAGCCGAGTACCTTAGCCACTAGACCACCGTGGAGGGGCCGCAAAATTTCAGAGAGCTCTGGAGGCGCCACGGTTTGAACCAGGGATTTCTCACATGCGAAGCAAGCGCTCTACCTCTGAGCTGCACTCCTGTTATGTAAGGAGCACTTATTTATTCGTTTGATGAAGCTCAAAAGATAATTTTAACAAAAAAATTAATTAGAACTCGAAATAAACAAAATCATCTCGTCATTGCAACGCGATAAATTTTTTGTCAACAAAGATAGAAACACATTTGTATCATAAAGGAAAGGGCACCGATGTTTTAGTAGATTATCTCGTCGCATTTCATGGTGCTGTAGTAGTACAACACAAAAAAGATGGCGCAAAAGTTCAAATTGATTGATTTGTGGGGTTTCACGTCCCAAAACCACCATATGATTATGAGAGACGCCGTAGTGGAGGGCTCCGGAAATTTCGACCACCTGGGGTTCTTTACCGTGCACGAAATACTGAGCACACGGGCCTACAACATTTCCGCCTCCTTCGGAAATGCAGACGCCGCAGCCGGGAAACGAACCCGCGACGTGCGGGTCAGCAGCCGAGTACCTTAGCCACTAGACCACCGCGGAGGGGCCGCAAAAGTTCAGAGAGCTCTGGATGCGCCACGGTTCGAACCAGGGACTTCTCACATGCGAAGCAAGCGCTCTACCTCTGAGCTGCACCCCTGTTATGTAGGGAGCACTTATTTATGCGTTTGATGGTGCTCAACAGATTATTTTACCAAAAAAATAAATTATTACTCGAAATGAACAAAATAATCTCGTCATTGCAACGTGATACAATTTTTTTGTCAACAAAGAAAGAAAATATTTCTATCATAAAAGAAAGGGCACCGATGTTTTAGTGGATTATCTCGTCGCATTTTATGGTGCTGTAGTAGTACAACACAAAAAAGATAGCGCAAAAGTTCAGATTGATTGATTTGTGGGGTTTCACGTCCCAAAACCACCATATGATTATGAGAGACGCCGTAGTGGAGGGCTCCGGATATTTCGACCACCTGGGGTTCTTTAACGTGCACGAAATACTGAGCACACGGGCCTACAACATTTCCGCCTCCTTCGGAAATGCAGCCGCCACAGCCGGGAAACAAACCCGCGACGTGCGGGTCAGCAGCCGAGTACCTTAGCCACTAGACCACCGCGGAGGGGCCGCAAAAGTTCAGAGAGCTCTGGAGGCGCCACGGTTCGAACCAGGGACTTCTCACATGCGAAGCAAGCGCTCTACCTCTGAGCTGCACCCCTGTTATGTAGGGAGCACTTATTTATGCGTTTGATGGTGCTCAACAGATTATTTTAACAACAAAATAAATTATTACTCGAAATGAACAAAATACTCTCGTCATTGCAACGTGATACAATTTTTTTGTCAACAAAGAAAGAAACATATTTCTTTCATAAAAGAAAGGGCACCGATGTTTTAGTGGATTATCTCGTCGCATTTCATGGTGCCGTAGTAGTACAACACAAAAAAGATAGCGCAAAAGTTCAAATTGATTGGTTTGTGGGGTTTCACGTCCCAAAACCACCATATGATTATGAGAGACGCCGTAGTGGAGGGCTCCGGAAATTTCGACCACCTGGGGTTCTTTAACGTGCACCCAAATCTGAGCACACGGGCCTACAACATTTCCGCCTCCATAGGAAATGCAGCCGCCGCAGCCGGGAAACGAACCCGCGACCTGCGGGTCAGCAGCCGAGTACCTTAGCCACTACACCACCGTGGAGGGGCCGCAAAATTTCAGAGAGCTCTGGAGGCGCCACGGTTTGAAAGAGGGATTTCTCACATGCGAAGCAAGCGCTCTACCTCTGAGCTGCACTCCTGTTATGTAAGGAGCACTTATTTATGCGTTTGATGGTGCACAACAGATAATTTTAACAAAAAAATTAATTATAACTCGAAATAAACAAAATCATCTCGTTATTGCAACGCGATAAATTTTTTGTCAACAAAGATAGAAACACATTTGTATCATAAAGGAAAGGGCACCGATGTTTTAGTAGATTATCTCGTCCCATTTCATGGTGCTGTAGTAGTACAACACAAAAAAGATGGCGCAAAAGTTCAAATTGATTGATTTGTGGGGTTTCACGTCCCAAAACCACCATATGATTATGAGAGACGCCGTAGTGGAGGGCTCCGGAAATTTCGACCACCTGGGGTTCTTTACCGTGCACGAAATACTGAGCACACGGGCCTACAACATTTCCGCCTCCTTCGGAAATGCAGACGCCGCAGCCGGGAAACGAACCCGCGACGTGCGGGTCAGCAGCCGAGTACCTTAGCCACTAGACCACCGCGGAGGGGCCGCAAAAGTTCAGAGAGCTCTGGATGCGCCACGGATCGAACCAGGGACTTCTCACATGCGAAGCAAGCGCTCTACCTCTGAGCTGCACCCCTGTTATGTAGGGAGCACTTATTTATGCGTTTGATGGTGCTCAACAGATTATTTTACCAAAAAAATAAATTATTACTCGAAATGAACAAAATAATCTCGTCATTGCAACGTGATATAATTTTTTTGTCAACAAAGAAAGAAAATATTTCTATCATAAAAGAAAGGGCACCGATGTTTTAGTGGATTATCTCGTCGCATTTCATGGTGCCGTAGTAGTACAACACAAAAAAGATAGCGCAAAAGTTCAAATTGATTGATTTGTGGGGTTTCACGTCCCAAAACCACCATATGATTATGAGAGACGCCGTAGTGGAGGGCTCCGGATATTTCGACCACCTGGGGTTCTTTAACGTGCACGAAATACTGAGCACACGGGCCTACAACATTTCCGCCTCCTTCGGAAATGCAGCCGCCACAGCCGGGAAACAAACCCGCGACGTGCGGGTCAGCAGCCGAGTACCTTAGCCACTAGACCACCGCGGAGGGGCCGCAAAAGTTCAGAGAGCTCTGGAGGCGCCACGGTTCGAACCAGGGACTTCTCACATGCGAAGCAAGCGCTCTACCTCTGAGCTACACCCACGTTATGTCAGGAGCACTTATGTATGCTATTGATGGTGCTCAAGAAATTACTTCAACAAAAAATTAATTATTACTCGAAATAAACAAAATCATCTCGTCATTGCAACGCAATAAATTTTTGTCAACAAAGATACAAACACATTTCTATCATAAAGGAAAGGGCGCCGATAGTTTTTGTGGATTATCTCGTCGCATTTCATGGTGCCGTAGTAGTACAACACAAAAAAGATAGCGCAAATGTTCAAATTGATTGATTTGTGGGGTTTCACGTCCCAAAACCACCATATATTTATGAGAGACGCCGTAGTGGGGGGCTCCGGAAATTTCGACCACCTGGGGTTCTTCAACGTGCACCCAAATCTAAGCACACGGGCCTACAACCTTTCCGCCTCCATCGGAAATGCAGCCGCCGCAGCCGGGCAACGAAGCCGCGACCTGCGGGTCAGCAGCCGAGTACCTTAGCCACTAGACCACCGTGGAGGGGCCGCAAAATTTCAGAGAGCTCTGGAGGCGCCACGGTGTGAACCAGGGACTTCTCACATGCGAAGCAAGCGCTCTACCTCTGAGCTGCCCCCCTGGTATGTGAGGAGCTCTTATTTATGCGTTTGATGGTGCTCAACAGATTATTTTAACAACAAAATAAATTATTACTCGAAATAAAAAAAATCATCTCGTCATTGCAACGTGATACAATTTTTTGTCAACAAAGAAAGAAATATATTTCTTTCATAAAGGAAAGGGCAACGTCGTTTTAGTAGATTATCTCGTCGCATTTCATGGTGCCGTAGTAGTACAACACAAAAAAGATGGCGCATAAGTTCAAATTGATTGATTTGTGGGGTCTCACGTCCCAAAACCACCATATGATTATGAGAGACGCCATAGTGGAGGGCTCCGGAAATTTAGACCACCTGGGGTTCTTTAACGTGCACCAAATACTGAGCACACGGCCCTACAACATTTCCGCCTCCTTCGGAAATGCAGTCGCCGCAGCCGGGAAACGAACCCGCGACGTGCGGGTCAGCAGCCGAGTACCTTAGCCACTAGACCACCGCGGAGGGGCCGCAAAAGTTCAGAGAGCTCTGGAGGCGCCACGGTTCGAACCAGGCACTTCTCAATTGCGAAGCAAACGCTCTACCGCTGAGCTGCACCCCTGCTAAGTCAGGAGCACTTATTTATGCGTTTAAAGATGCTCAACAGATTATTTTAACAACAAAAATAATTATTACTCGAAATAAACAAAATCATCTCGTAATTGCAACATGATACAATTTTTTTGTCAACAAAGAAAGAAACATATTTCTATCATAAAAGAAAAGGGCAGCAATGTTTTAGTAGAATCAGTCGTCGCATTTCATGGTGCCGCAGTATTACAACACATAAAAAAGATAGCGCTAAAGTCGAGAGCACTTTGGAGATGCCCGGGTTTGAACCCGGGACTTCTCATATGCGAAGCAAGCGCTTTACCTCTGAGCGACACCCCCGTTATGTCAGGAGCGCTAATGTATGCTATTGATGGTGCTCAAGGAATTATTTTAACAAAAAAAATTATAACTCGAAATAAACAAAATCATCTCGTCTTTGCAACGCGATAAATTTTTTGTCAACAAAGAAAGAAACATATTTCTATCATAAAGGAAAGGGCACCAATGTTTTAGTAGATTATCTCGTCGCATTTCATGGTGCTGTAGTAGTACAACACAAAAAAGATGGCGCAAAAGTTCAAATTGATTGATTTGTGGGGTTTCACGTCCTAAAACCACCATATGATTATGAGAGACGCCGTAGTGGAGGGCTCCGGAAATTTCGATTACCTGGGGTTCTTTAACGTGCACGAAATACTGAGCACACGGGCCTACAACATTTCCGCCTCCTTCGGAAAAGCAGCCGCCGCAGCCGGGAAACGAACCCGCGACGTGCGTGTCAGCAGCCGAGTACCTTAGCCACTAGACCACCGCGGAGGGGCCGCAAAAGTTCAGAGAGCTCTGGAGGCGCCACGGTTCGAACCAGAGACTTCTCACATGCGAAGCAAGCGCTCTACCTTTGAGGTGCACCCCTGTTATGTAGGGAGCACCTTTTTATGCGTTTGATGGTGCTCAACAGATTATTTTAACAACAAAATAAATTATTACTCGAAATAAACAAAATCTTCTCGTCGTTGCAACGTGATACAATTTTTTGTCAACAAAGAAAGAAACATATTTCTTTCATAAAAGAAAAGGGCAGCAATGTTTTAGTAGAATCACTCGTCGCATTTCATGGTGCCGTAGTATTACAACACATAACAAAGATAGCGCTCAAGTCGAGAGCACTTTGGAGGTGTCGGGGTTCGAACCCGGAACTTCTCACATGCGAAGCAAGCGCTCTACCTCTGAGCTACACCCACGTTATCTCAGGAGCACCTAAGTATGATATTGATGGTGCTCAAGAAATTACTTTAACAAAAAATTAATTAATACTCGAAATAAACAAAATCATCTCGTCATTGCAACGCGATAAATTTTTGTCAACAAAAATAGAAACACATTTCTATCGTAAAGGAAAGGGCACCGATTGTTTTAGTAGATTATCTCATAGCATTTCATGGTGCCGTAGTAGTAAAACACAAAAAAGATAGCACAAATGTTCAAATTGATTGATTTGTGGGGTTTCACGTCCCAAAACCACCATATGATTATGAGAGACGCCGTAGTGGAGGGCTCCGGAAATTTCGACCACCTGGGGTTCTTCAACGTGCACCCAAATCTGAGCACACGGGCCTTCAACATTTTCGCCTACATCGGAAATGCAGCCGCCGCAGCCGGGCAACGAAGCCGCGACCTGCGGGTCAGCAGCCGAGTACCTTAGCCACTAGACCACCGTGGAGGGGCCGCAAAATTTCAGAGAGCTCAGGAGGCGCCACGGTTCGAACCAGGGACTTCTCACATGCGAAGCAAGCGCTCTACCTCTGAGCGGCACCCCTGTTATGTCAGGAGAACTTATTTATGCGTTTGATGGTGCTCAACACATTCTTTTAACAACAAAATAAATTATTACTCGAAATAAACAAAATCATCTCGTCATTGCAACGTGATAAAATTTTTTTGTCAACAAAGAAAGAAACATATTTCGATCATAAAAGAAAAGGGCAGCAATGTTTTAGTAGAATCACTCGTCGCATTTCATGGTGCCGTAGTATTACAACACATAAAAGAGATAGCGCTAAAGTCGAGAGCACTTTGGAGGTGCCGGGGTTCGAACCCGGGACTTCTCACATGCGAAGCAAGTGCTCTACCTCTGAGTTACACCCCCGTTATTTCAGGAGCACTTATGTATGCTATTGATGGTGCTCAAGAAATTATTTTAACAAAAAAATAAATTATTACTCGAAATAAACAAAATCATCTCGTCATTGCAACACGACAAATTTTTTGTCAACAAAGATAGAAACACATTTCTATCATATAGGAAAGGGCACCGATGTTTTAGTAGATTATCTCGTCGCATTTGATGGTGCCGTAGTAGTACAACACAAAAAAGATAGCGCAAAAGTTTAAATTGATTGATTTGTGGGGTTTCACGTCCCAAAACCACCATATGATTATGAGAGACGCCGAAGTGGAGGGCTCTGGAAATTTCGACCACCTGGGGTTCTTCAACGTGCACCGAAATCTGAGCACACGGGCCTACAACATTTCCGCCTCCATCGGAAATGCAGCCGCCGAAGCCGGGCAACGAACCCGCAACCTGCGGGTCAGCAGCCGAGTACCTTAGCCACTAGACCACCGTGGAGGGGCCGCAAAATTTCAGAGAGCTCTGGAGGTGCCACGGTTCGAACCAAAACTTCTCACATGCGAAGCAAGAACTCTACCTCTATGCTGCACCCCTGTTATGTCAGGAGCACTTATTTATGCGTTTAGTGGTGCTCAACAGATTATTTTAACAACAAAATAAATTAGTATTCGAAATAAACAAAATCATCTCGTCATTGCAACGTGATACAATTTTTTTGTCGACAAAAAAAAGAAACCTATTTCTATCATAAAGGAAAGGGAACCGATGTTTTAGTAGATTATCTCGTCGCATTTCATGGTGCTGTAGTAGTACAACACAAAAAAGATGGCGCAAAAGTTTAAATTGATTGATTTGTGGGGTTTCACGTCCTAAAACCACCATATGATTGTGAGAGACACCGTAGTGGAGGGCTCCGGAAATTTCGACCACCTTGGGTTCTTTAACGTGCACGAAATACTGAGCACACGGGCCTACAACATTTCCGCCTCCTTCGGAAATGCAGCCGCCGCAGCCGGGAAACGAACCCGCGACGTGCGTGTCAGCAGCCGAGTACCTTAGCCACTAGACCACCGCGGAGGGGCCGCAAAAGTTCAGAGAGCTCTGGAGGCGCCACGTTTCGAACCAGGGACTTCTCACATGCGAAGCAAGCGCTCTACCTTTGAGTTGCACCCCTGTTATGTAGGGAGCACCTTTTAATGCGTTTGATGGTGCTCAACAGAATATTTTAACAACAAAATAAATTATTACTCGAAATAAACAAAATCATCTCGTCATTGCAACGTGATAAAACTTTTTTTCAACAAAGAAAGAAACATATTTCTATCATAAAAGAAAAGGGCAGCAAGGTTTTAGTAGAATCACTCGTCGCATTGCATAGTGCCGTAGTAGTACAACACATAAAAAAGATAGCGCTAAAGGCGAGAGCACTTTGGAGGTGCCGGGGTTCGAACCCGGGACTTCTCACATGCAAAGCAAGCGCTCTACCTCAGAGCTACACCCCCATTATGTCAGGAACATTTATGTATGCTATTGATGGTGCTCAAGAAATTATTTTTACAAAAAAATTAACTATTACTCGAAATAAACAAAATCATCTCGTCATTGCAACGCGATAAAATTTTTGTCAACAAAGAAAGAAACACATTTCTATCATAAAGGAAAAGGCACCGATCTTTTAGTAGATTATCTCGTCGCATTTCATGTGCCGTAGTAGCAAAAAAGATAGCGCAAAAGTTCAAATTGATTGATTTGTAGGCTTTCACGTCCTAAAACCACCATATGACAATGAGAGACGCTGTAGTGGAGGGCTCCGGAATTTTCGACCAGCTGGGGTTCTTTAACGTGCACCCAAATCTGAGCACATGGGCCTACAACATTTCCGCCTCATTCGGAAATGCAGCCGCTGCCGCCGGGAAAGGAACCCGCGACGTGCGGGTCAGCAGCCGAGTACCTTAGCCACTAGACCACCGCGGAGGGGCCGCAAAAGTTCAGAGAGCTCTGGAGGCGCCACGGTTCGAACCAGGGACTTCTCACATGCGAAGCAAGCGCTCTACCTCTGAGCTGCACCCCTGTTATACAGGGAGCACTTATTTATGTGTTTGATGGTGCTCAACAGATTATTTTAACAACAAAATAAATTATTACTCGAAATGAACAAAATAATCTCATCATTGCAACGTGATACAATTTTTTTGTCAACAAAGAAAGAAACATATTTCTATTATAAAAGAAAGGGCACCGATGTTTTAGTGGATTATCTCGTCGCATTTCATGGTGCTGTAGTAGTACAATACAAAAAAGATAGCGCAAAAGTTCAAATTGATTGATTTGTGGGGTTTCACGTCCCAAAACCACCATATGATTATGATAGACGCCGTAGTGGAGGGCTCCGGAAATTTCGACCACCTGGGGTTCTTTAACGTGCACCCAAATCTGAGCACACAGGCCTACAACATTTCCGCCTCCATCGGAAATGCAGCCGCCGCAGTCGCGAAACGAACCCGCGACCTGCGGGTCGGAAGTCGAGTACTTTCGCCACTAGACCACCGCGGAGGGGCCGAAAAGTTCAGAGAGCTCTGGGGGCACCACGGTTCGAACCAGGGACTTCTCACATGCGAAGCAAGCGCTTTACCTCTGAGCGACACCCCCGTTATGTCAGGAGCGCTAATGTATGCTATTGATGGTGCTCAAAGAATATTTTAACAAAAAAAATTATAACTCGAAATAAACAAAATCATCTCGTCTTTGCAACGCGATAAATTTTTTGTCAACAAAGAAAGAAACATATTTCTATCATAAAGGAAAGGGCACCGATGTTTTAGTAGATTATCTCGTCGCATTTCATGGTGCTGTAGTAGTACAACACAAAAAAGATGGCGCAAAAGTTCAAATTGATTGATTTGTGGGGTTTCACGTCCTAAAACCACCATATGATTATGAGAGACACCGTAGTGGAGGGCTCCGGAAATTTCGACCACCTGGGGTTCTTTAACGTGCACCCAAATCTGAGCACACGGGCCTACAACATTTCCGCCTCCACAGGAAATGCAGCCGCCGCAGCCGGGAAACGAACCCGCGACCTGCGGGTCAGCAGTCGAGTACCTTCACCACTAGACCACCGCGGAGGGGCCGAAAAGTTCAGAGAGCTCTGGAGGCGCCACGGTTCGAACCAGGGACTTCTCACATGCGAAGCATCGCTCTACCTCTGAGCTGCACACCTGTTATGTCAGGAGCACTTATTTATGCATTTGATGGTGCTCAACAGATTATTTTAACAACAAAATAAATTATTACTCGAAATAAACAAAATCATCTCGTCGTTGCAACGTGATACAATTTTTTGTCAACAAAGAAAGAAACATGTTTCCATCATAAAAGAAAAGGGCAGCAATGTTTTAGTAGAATCACTCGTCGCATTTCATGGTGCCGTAGTATTACAACACAAAAAAGATAGCGCAAATGTTCAAATTGATTGATTTGTGGGGTTTCACGTCCCAAAACCACCATATATTTATGAGAGACGCCGTAGTGGTGGGCTCCGGAAATTTCGACCACCTGGGGTTCTTCAACGTTCACCCAAATCTGAGCACACGGGCGTACAACCTTTCCGCCTCCATCGGAAATGCAGCCGCCGCAGCCGGGCAACAAAGCCGCGACCTGCGGGTCAGCAGCCGAGTACCTTAGCCACTAGACCACCGTGGAGGGGCCGCAAAATTTCAGAGAGCTCTGGAGGCGCCACGGTTTGAACCAGGGACTTCTCACATGCGAAGCAAGCGCTCTACCTCTGAGCTGCCCCCCTGTTATGTGAGGAGCACTTATTTATGCGTTTGATGGTGCTCAACAGATTATTTTAACAACAAAATAAATTATTACTCGAAATAAACAAAATCATCTCGTCATTGCAACGTGATACAATTTTTTTGTCAACAAAGAAAGAAACATATTTCTATCATAAAGGAAAGGGCAACGATGTTTTAGTAGATTATCTCGTCGCATTTCATGGTGCCGTAGTAGTACAACACAAAAAAGATGGCGCATAAGTTCAAATTGATTGATTTGTGGGGTCTCACGTCCCCAACCACCATATGATTATGAGAGACACCATAGTGGAGGGCTCCGGAAATTTAGACCACCTGGGGTTCTTTAACGTGCACCAAATACTGTGCACACGGGCCTACAACATTTCCGCCTCCTTCGGAAATGCAGCCGCCGCAGCCGGGAAACGAACCCGCGACGTGCGGGTCAGCAGCCGAGTACCTTAGCCACTAGACCACCGCGGAGGGGCCGCAAAAGTTCAGAGAGCTCTGGAGGCGCCACGGTTCGAACCAGGGACTTCTCACATGCTAAGCAAGCGCTATATCTCTGAGCTGCACCCCTGTTATGTCAGGAGCACTTATTTATGCGTTTGATGGTGCTCAACAGATTATTTTAACAACAAAAATAATTATTACTCGAAATAAACAAAATAATCTCGTCATTGCATTATGATACAATATTTTTGTCAACAAAGAAAGAAACATATTTCTATCATAAAAGAAAGGGCACCGATGTTTTAGTAGATTATCTCGTCGCATTTCATGGTGCCGTAGTATTACAACACATAAAAGAGATAGCGCTAAAGTCGAGAGCACTTTGGAGATGCCGGGGTTTGAACCCGGGACTTCTCATATGCGAAGCAAGCGCTTTACCTCTGAGCGACACAACCCGTTATGTCAGGAGCGCTAATGTATGCTATTGATGGTGCTCAAGGACTTATTTTAACAAAAAAAATTATAACTCGAAATCAACAAAATCATCTCGTCTTTGCAAAGCGATAAATTTTTTGTCAACAAAGAAAGAAACATATTTCTATCATAAAGGAAAGGGCACCGATGTTTTAGTAGATTATCTCGTCGCATTTCATGGTGCTGTAGTAGTACAACACAAAAAAGATGGCGCAAAAGTTCAAATTGATTGATTTGTGGGGTTTCACGTCCTAAAACCACCATATGATTATGAGAGACACCGTAGTGGAGGGCTCCGGAAATTTCGACCACCTGGGGTTCTTTAACGTGCACGAAATACTGAGCACACGGGCCTACAACATTTCCGCCTCCTTCGGAAATGCAGCCGCCGCAGCCGGGAAACGAACCCGCGACGTGCGTGTAAGCAGCCGAGTACCTTAGCCACTAGACCACCGCGGAGGGGCCGCAAAAGTTCAGAGAGCTCTGGAGGCGCCACGTTTCGAACCAGGGACTTCTCACATGCGAAGCAAGCGCTCTACCTTTGAGTTGCACCCCTGTTATGTAGGGAGCACCGTTTTATGCGTTTGACGGTGCTCAACAGATTATTTTAACAACAAAATAAATTATTACTCGAAATGAACAAATACTCTCGTCATTGCAACGTGACACAATTTTTTTGTCAACAAAGAAAGAAACATATTTCTATTATAAAAGAAAGGGCACTGATGTTTTAGTGGATTATCTCGTCGCATTTCATGGTGCCGTAGTAGTACAATACAAAAAAGATAGCGCAAAAGTTCAAATTGATTGATTTGTGGGGTTTCACGTCCCAAAACCACCATATGATTATGATAGACGCCGTAGTGGAGGGCTCCGGAAATTTCGACCACCTGGGGTTCTTTAACGTGCACCCAAATCTGAGCACACAGGCCTACAACATTTCCGCCTCCATCGGAAATGCAGCCGCCGCAGTCGCGAAACGAACCCGCGACCTGCGGGTCGGAAGTCGAGTACTTTCGCCACTAGACCACCGCGGAGGGGCCGAAAAGTTCAGAGAGCTCTGGGGGCACCACGGTTCGAACCAGGGACTTCTCACATGCGAAGCAAGCGCTTTACCTCTGAGCGACACCCCCGTTATGTCAGGAGCGCTAATGTATGCTATTGATGGTGCTCAAGGAATATTTTAACAAAAAAAATTATAACTCGAAATAAACAAAATCATCTCGTCTTTGCAACGCGATAAATTTTTTGTCAACAAAGAAAGAAACATATTTCTATCATAAAGGAAAGGGAACCGATGTTTTAGTAGATTATCTCGTCGCATTTCATGGTGCTGTAGTAGTACAACACAAAAAAGATGGCGCAAAAGTTTAAATTGATTGATTTGTGGTGTTTCACGTCCTAAAACCACCATATGATTGTGAGAGACACCGTAGTGGAGGGCTCCGGAAATTTCGACCACCTGGGGTTCTTTAACGTGCACGAAATACTGAGCACACGGGCCTACAACATTTCCGCCTCCTTCGGAAATGCAGCCGCCGCAGCCGGGAAACGAACCCGCGACGTGCGTGTCAGCAGCCGAGTACCTTAGCCACTAGACCACCGCGGAGGGGCCGAAAAAGTTCAGAGAGCTCTGGAGGCGCCACGTTTCGAACCAGGGACTTCTCACATGCGAAGCAAGCGCTCTACCTTTGAGTTGCACCCCTGTTATGTAGGGAGCACCTTTTTATGCGTTTGATGGTGCTCAACAGATTATTTTAACAACAAAATAAATTATTAATCGAAATAAACAAAATCATCTCGTCATTGCAACGTGATACAATTTTTTTGTCAACAAAGAAAGAAACATATTTCTATCATAAAGGAAAGGGCAACGATGTTTTAGTAGATTATCTCGTCGCATTTCATGGTGCCGTAGTAGTACAACACAAAAAAGAGGGCGCATAAGTTCAAATTGATTGATTTGTGGGGTCTCACGTCCCCAACCACCATATGATTATGAGAGACACCATAGTGGAGGGCTCCGGAAATTTAGACCACCTGGGGTTCTTTAACGTGCACCAAATACTGTGCACACGGGCCTACAACATTTCCGCCTCCTTCGGAAATGCAGCCGCCGCAGCCGGGAAACGAACCCGCGACGTGCGGGTCAGCAGCCGAGTACCTTAGCCACTAGACCACCGCGGAGGGGCCGCAAAAGTTCAGAGAGCTCTGGAGGCGCCACGGTTCGAACCAGGGACTTCTCACATGCTAAGCAAGCGCTATATCTCTGAGCTGCACCCCTGTTATGTCAGGAGCACTTATTTATGCGTTTGATGGTGCTCAACAGATTATTTTAACAACAAAAATAATTATTACTCGAAATAAACAAAATAATCTCGTCATTGCATTATGATACAATATTTTTGTCAACAAAGAAAGAAACATATTTTTATCATAAAAGAAAGGGCACCGATGTTTTAGTAGATTATCTCGTCGCATTTCATGGTGCCGTAGTATTACAACACATAAAAGAGATAGCGCTAAAGTCGAGAGCACTTTGGAGATGCCGGGGTTTGAACCCGGGACTTCTCATATGCGAAGCAAGCGCTTTACCTCTGAGCGACACAACCCGTTATGTCAGGAGCGCTAATGTATGCTATTGATGGTGCTCAAGGACTTATTTTAACAAAAAAAATTATAACTCGAAATCAACAAAATCATCTCGTCTTTGCAAAGCGATAAATTTTTTGTCAACAAAGAAAGAAACATATTTCTATCATAAAGGAAAGGGCACCGATGTTTTAGTAGATTATCTCGTCGCATTTCATGGTGCTGTAGTAGTACAACACAAAAAAGATGGCGCAAAAGTTCAAATTGATTGATTTGTGGGGTTTCACGTCCTAAAACCACCATATGATTATGAGAGACACCGTAGTGGAGGGCTCCGGAAATTTCGACCACCTGGGGTTCTTTAACGTGCACGAAATACTGAGCACACGGGCCTACAACATTTCCGCCTCCTTCGGAAATGCAGCCGCCGCAGCCGGGAAACGAACCCGCGACGTGCGTGTAAGCAGCCGAGTACCTTAGCCACTAGACCACCGCGGAGGGGCCGCAAAAGTTCAGAGAGCTCTGGAGGCGCCACGTTTCGAACCAGGGACTTCTCACATGCGAAGCAAGCGCTCTACCTTTGAGTTGCACCCCTGTTATGTAGGGAGCACCGTTTTATGCGTTTGACGGTGCTCAACAGATTATTTTAACAACAAAATAAATTCTTACTCGAAATGAACAAAATACTCTCGTCATTGCAACGTGACACAATTTTTTTGTCAACAAAGAAAGAAACATATTTCTATTATAAAAGAAAGGGCACTGATGTTTTAGTGGATTGTCTCGTCGCATTTCATGGTGCCGTAGTAGTACAATACAAAAAAGATAGCGCAAAAGTTCAAATTGATTGATTTGTGGGGTTTCACGTCCCAAAACCACCATATGATTATGATAGACGCCGTAGTGGAGGGCTCCGGAAATTTCGACCACCTGGGGTTCTTTAACGTGCACCCAAATCTGAGCACACAGGCCTACAACATTTCCGCCTCCATCGGAAATGCAGCCGCCGCAGTCGCGAAACGAACCCGCGACCTGCGGGTCGGAAGTCGAGTACTTTCGCCACTAGACCACCGCGGAGGGGCCGAAAAGTTCAGAGAGCTCTGGGGGCACCACGGTTCGAACCAGGGACTTCTCACATGCGAAGCAAGCGCTTTACCTCTGAGCGACACCCCCGTTATGTCAGGAGCGCTAATGTATGCTATTGATGGTGCTCAAGGAATATTTTAACAAAAAAAATTATAACTCGAAATAAACAAAATCATCTCGTCTTTGCAACGCGATAAATTTTTTGTCAACAAAGAAAGAAACATATTTCTATCATAAAGGAAAGGGAACCGATGTTTTAGTAGATTATCTCGTCGCATTTCATGGTGCTGTAGTAGTACAACACAAAAAAGATGGCGCAAAAGTTTAAATTGATTGATTTGTGGGGTTTCACGTCCTAAAACCACCATATGAATGTGAGAGACACCGTAGTGGAGGGCTCCGGAAATTTCGACCACCTGGGGTTCTTTAACGTGCACGAAATACTGAGCACACGGGCCTACAACATTTCCGCCTCCTTCGGAAATGCAGCCGCCGCAGCCGGAAAACGAACCCGCGACGTGCGTGTCAGCAGCCGAGTACCTTAGCCACTAGACCACCGCGGAGGGGCCGCAAAAGTTCAGAGAGCTCTGGAGGCGCCACGTTTCGAACCAGGGACTTCTCACATGCGAAGCAAGCGCTCTACCTTTGAGTTGCACCCCTGTTATGTAGGGAGCACCTTTTTATGCGTTTGATGGTGCTCAACAGATTATTTTAACAACAAAATAAATTATTACTCGAAATGAACAAAATACTCTCGTCATTGCAACGTGACACAATTTTTTTGTCAACAAAGAAAGAAACATATTTCTTTCATAAAAGAAAAGGGCAGCAATGTTTTAGTAGAATCACTCGTCTCATTTCATGGTGCAGTAGTATTACAACACATAACAAAGATAGCGCTCAAGTCGAGAGCACTTTGGAGGTGTCGGGGTTCAAACCCGGGACTTCTCACATGCGAAGCAAGCACTCTACCTCTGAGCTACAGCCACGTTATCTCAGGAGCACCTATGTATAATATTGATGGTGCTCAAGAAATTACTTTAACAAAAAATTAATTAATACTCGAAATAAACAAAATCATCTCGTCTTTGCAACGCGATAAATTTTTTGTCAACAAAGAAAGAAACATATTTCTATCATAAAGGAAAGGGAACCGATGTTTTAGTAGATTATCTCGTCGCATTTCATGGTGCCGTAGTAGTACAATACAAAAAAGATAGCGCAAAAGTTCAAATTGATTGATTTGTGGGGTTTCACGTCCCAAAACCACCATATGATTATGATAGACGCCGTAGTGGAGGGCTCCGGAAATTTCGACCACCTGGGGTTCTTTAACGTGCACCCAAATCTGAGCACACAGGCCTACAACATTTCCGCCTCCATCGGAAATGCAGCCGCCGCAGTCGCGAAACGAACCCGCGACCTGCGGGTCGTAAGTCGAGTACTTTCGCCACTAAACCACCGCGGAGGGGCCGAAAAGTTCAGAGAGCTCTGGGGTCCCCACGGTTCGAACCAGGGACTTCTCACATGCGAAGCATCACTCTACCTCTGAGCAGCACAGCTGGTATGTCAGGAGCACTTATTTATGCATTTGATGGTGCTCAACAGATTATTTTAACAACAAAATAAATTATTACTCGAAATAAACAAAATCTTCTCGTCGTTGCAACGTGATACAATTTTTTGTCAACAAAGAAAGAAACATATTTCTTTCATAAAAGAAAAGGGCAGCAATGTTTTAGTAGAATCACTCGTCGCATTTCATGGTGCCGTAGTATTACAACACATAACAAAGATAGCGCTCAAGTCGAGAGCACTTTGGAGGTGTCGGGGTTCAAACCCGGGACTTCTCACATGCGAAGCAAGTGCTCTACCTCTGAGCTACACCCACGTTATCTCAGGAGCACCTATGTATGATATTGATGGTGCTCAAGGAATTATTTTAACAAAAAAAATTATAACTCGAAATAAACAAAATCATCTCGTCTTTGCAACGCGATAAATTTTTTGTCAACAAAGAAAGAAACATATTTCTATCATAAAGGAAAGGGCACCGATGTTTTAGTAGATTATCTCGTCGCATTTCATGGTGCTGTAGTAGTACAAGACAAAAAAGATGGCGCAAAAGTTCAAATTGATTGATTTGTGGGGTTTCACGTCCTAAAACCACCATATGATTATGAGGGACACCGTAGTGGAAGGCTCCGGAAATTTCGACCACCTGGGGTTCTTTAACGTGCACGAAATACTGATCACACGGGCCTACAACATTTCCGCCTCCTTCATAAATGCAGCCGCCGCAGCCGGGAAACGAACCCGCGACGTGCGTGTCAGCAGCCGAGTACCTTAGCCACTAGACCACCGCGGAGGGGCCGCAAAAGTTCAGAGAGCTCTGGAGGCGCCACGTTTCGAACCAGGGACTTCTCACATGCGAAGCAAGCGCTCTACCTTTGAGTTGCACCCCTGTTATGTAGGGAGCACCTTTTTATGCATTTGATGGTGCTCAACAGATTATTTTAACAACAAAATAAATTATTACTCGAAATGAACAAAATACTTTCGTCATTGCAACGTGACACAATTTTTTTGTCAACAAAGAAAGAAACATATTTCTAATATAAAAGAAAGGGCACCGATGTTTTAGTGGATTATCTCGTCGCATTTCATGGTGCCGTAGTAGTACAATACAAAAAAGATAGCGCAAATGTTCAAATTGATTGATTTGTGGGGTTTCACGTCCCAAAATCACCATATATTTATGAGAGACGCCGTAGTGGGGGGCTCCGGAAATTTCGACCACCTGGGGTTCTTCAACGTGCACCCAAATCTGAGCACACGGGCCTTCAACATTTTTGCCTTCATCGGAAATGCAGCCGCCGCAGCCGGGCAAAGAAGCCGCGACCTGCGGGTCAGCAGCCGAGTACCTTAGCCACTAGACCACCGTGGAGGGGCCGCAAAATTTCAGAGAGCTCTGGAGGCGCCACGGTTCGAACTAGGGACTTCTCACATGCGAAGCAAGCGCTCTACCTCTGAGCTGCACCCCTGTTATGTCAGGAGCACTTATTTATGCGTTTGATGGTGCTCAACAGATTATTTTAACAACAAAATAAATATTACTCGAAATGAACAAAATAATCTCGTCATTGCAACGTGATACAATTTTTTGTCAACAAAGAAAGAAACATATTTCTTTCATAAAAGAAAAGGGCAGCAATGTTTTAGTAGAATCACTCGTCGCATTTCATGGTGCCATAGTATTACAACACATAACAAAGATAGCGCTCAAGTCGAGAGCACTTTGGAGGTGTCGGGGTTCAAACCCGGGACTTCTCACATGCGAAGCAAGCGCTCTACCTCTGAGCTACACCCACGTTATCTCAGGAGCACCTATGTATGATATTGATGGTGCTCAAGAAATTACTTTAACAAAAAATTAATTAATACTCGAAATAAACAAAATCATCTCGTCATTGCGACGCGATAAATTTTTGTCAACAAAACTAGAAACACATTTCTATCATAAAGGAAAGGACACCGATTGTTTTAGTAGATTATCTCATCGCATTTCATGGTGCCGTAGTAGTAAAACACAAAAAAGATAGCGCAAATGTTCAAATTGATTGATTTGTGGGGTTTCACGTCCCAAAACCACCATATGATTATGAGAGACGCCGTAGTGGAGGGCTCCGGAAATTTCGACCACCTGGGGTTCTTCAACGTGCACCCAAATCTGAGCACACGGGCCTTCAACATTTTCGCCTCCATCGGAAATGCAGCCGCCGCAGCCGGGCAAGGAAGCCGCGACCTGCGGGTCAGCAGCCGAGTACCTTAGCCACTAGACCACCGTGGAGGGGCCGCAAAATTTCAGAGAGCTCTGGAGGCGCCACGGTTCGAACCAGGGACTTCTCACATGCGAAGCATCGCTCTACCTCTGAGCTGCACCCCTGTTATGTCAGGAGCACTTATTTATGCATTTGATGGTGCTCACCAGATTATTTTTACAAAAAAAATTATAACTCGAAATATACAAAATCATCTCGTCTTTGCAATGCAATAAAATTTTTGTCAACAAAGAAAGAAACATATTTCTATCATAAAAGAAAAGGGCAGCTATGTTTTAATAGAATCACTCGTCGCATTTTATGGTGCCGTAGTATTAGAACACATAAAAAAGATAGCGCTAAAGTCGAGAGCACTTTGGAGATTCCGGGGTTTGAACCCGGGACTTCTCATATGCGAAGCAAGCGCTTTACCTCTGAGCGACACCCCCGTTATGTCAGGAGCGCTAATGTATGCTATTGATGGTGCTCAAGGAATTATTTTAACAAAAAAAATTATAACTCGAAATAAACAAAATCATCTCGTCTTTGCAACGCGATAAATTTTTTGTCAACAAAGAAAGAAACATATTTCTATCATAAAGGAAAGGGCACCGATGTTTTAGTAGATTATCTCGTCGCATTTCATGGTGCTGTAGTAGTACAACACAAAAAAGATGGCGCAAAAGTTCAAATTGATTGATTTGTGGGGTTTCACGTCCTAAAACCACCATATGATTATGAGGGACACCGTAGTGGAGGGCTCCGGAAATTTCGACCACCTGGGGTTCTTTAACGTGCACGAAATACTGAGCACACGGGCCTACAACATTTCCGCCTCCTTCGGAAATGCAGCCGCCGCAGCCGGGAAACGAACCCGCGACGTGCGTGTCAGCAGCCGAGTACCTTAGCCACTAGACCACCGCGGAGGGGCCGCAAAAGTTCAGAGAGCTCTGGAGGCGCCACGTTTCGAACCAGGGACTTCTCACATGCGAAGCAAGCGCTCTACCTTTGAGTTGCACCCCTGTTATGTAGGGAGCACCTTTTTATGCATTTGATGGTGCTCAACAGATTATTTTAACAACAAAATAAATTATTACTCGAAATGAACAAAATACTTTCGTCATTGCAACGTGACACAATTTTTTTGTCAACAAAGAAAGAAACATATTTCTATTATAAAAGAAAGGGCACCGATGTTTTAGTGGATTATCTCGTCGCATTTCATGGTGCCGTAGTAGTACAATACAAAAAAGATAGCGCAAATGTTCAAATTGATTGATTTGTGGGGTTTCACGTCCCAAAACCACCATATATTTATGAGAGACGCCGTAGTGGGGGGCTCCGGAAATTTCGACCACCTGGGGTTCTTCAACGTGCACCCAAATCTGAGCACACGGGCCTTCAACATTTTCGCCTCCATCGGAAATGCAGCCGCCTCAGCCGAGCAAAGAAGCCGCGACCTGCGGGTCAGCAGCCGAGTACCTTAGCCACTAGACCACCGTGGAGGGGCCGCAAAATTTCAGAGAGCTCTGGAGGCGCCACGGTTCGAACCAGGGACTTCTCACATGCGAAGCAAGCGCTCTACCTCTGAGCTGCACCCCTGTTATGTCAGGAGCACTTATTTATGCGTTTGATGGTGCTCAACACATTCTTTTAACAACAAAATAAATTATTACTCGAAATAAACAAAATCATCTCGTCATTGCAACGTGATAAAAATTTTTTGTCAACAAAGAAAGAAACATATTTCTATCATAAAAGAAAAGGGCAGCAATGTTTTAGTAGAATCACTCGTCGCATTTCATGGTGCCGTAGTATTACAACACATAAAAGAGATAGTGCTAAAGTCGAGAGCACTTTGGAGGTGCCGGGGATCGAACCCGGGACTTCTCACATGCGAAGCAAGTGCTCTACCTCTGAGTTACACCCCCGTTATTTCAGGAGCACTTATGTATGCTATTGATGGTGCTCAAGAAATTATTTTAACAAAAAAATAAATTATTACTCGAAATAAACAAAATCATCTCGTCATTGCAACGCGATAAATTTTTTGTCAACAAAGATAGAAACACATTTCTATCATATAGGAAAGGGCACCGATCTTTTAGTAGATTATCTCGTCGCATTTCATGGTGCCGTAGTTGTACAACACAAAAAAGATAGCGCAAAAGTTCAGATTGATTGATTTGTGGGGTTTGACGTCCCAAAACCACCATATGATTATGAGAGACGCCGTAGTGGAGGGCTCCAGAAATTTCGACCACCTGGGGTTCTTTACCGTGCTCCAAATACTGAGCACAAGGGCCTACAACATTTCCGCCTCCTTCGGAAATGCAGCCGCCACAGCCGGGAAACGAACCCGCGACCTGCGGGTCAGCAGTCGAGTACCTTCGCCACTAGACCACCGCGGAGGGGCCGAAAAATTCAGAGAGCTCTGGAGGCGCCACGGTTCGAACCAGGGACTTCCCACATGCGAAGCAAGCGCTCTACCTTTGAGCTGCACCCCTGTTATGTAGGGAGCATTTATTTATGCGTTTGATGGTGCTCAACAGATTATTTTAACAACAAAATAAATATTACTCGAAATGAACAAAATAATCTCGTCATTGCAACGTGATACAATTTTTTGTCAACAAAGAAAGAAACATATTTCTATCATAAAAGAAAGGGCACCGATGTTTTAGTGGATTATCTCGTCGCATTTCATGGTGCCGTAGTAGTACAACACAAAAAAGATAGCGCAAAAGTTCAAATTGATTGATTTGTGGGGTTTCACGTCCCAAAACCATCATATGATTATGAGAGACGCTGTAGTGGAGGGCTCCGGAAATTTCGACCACCTTGGGTTCTTTAACGTGCACGAAATACTGAGCACACGGGCCTACAACATTTCCGCCTCCTTCGGAAATGCAGCCGCCACAGCCGGGAAACGAACCCGCGACGTGCGGGTCAGCAGCCGAGTACCTTAGCCACTAGACCACCGCGGAGGGTCCGCAAATGTTCAGAAAGCTCTGGAGGCGCCACGGTTCGAACCAGGGACTTCTCACATGCGAAGCAAGCGCTCTACCTTTGAGCTGCACCCCTGTTATGTAGGGAGCATTTATTTATGCGTTTGATGGTGCTCAACAGATTATTTTAACAAAATAAATTATTACTCGAAATGAACAAAATAATCTCGTCATTGCAACGTGATACAATTTTTTTGTCAACAAAGAAAGAAACATATTTCTTTCATGAAAGAAAGGGCACCGATGTTTTAGTGGATTATCTCGTCGCATTTCATGGTGCGTAGTAGTACAACACAAAAAAGATAGCGCAAAAGTTAAAATTGATTGATTTGTGGGGTTTCACGTCCCAAAACCACCATATGATTATGAGAGACGCCGTAGTGGAGGGCTCCGGAAATTTCGACCACCTGGGGTTCTTTAACGGGCACCCAAATCTGAGCACACGGGCCTACAACGTTTCCGCCTCCATAGGAAATGCAGCCGCCGCAGCCGGGAAACGAACCCGCAACCTGCGGATCAGCAGTCGAGTACCTTCGCCACTAGACCACCGCGGAGGGGCCGAAAAATTCAGAGAGCTCTGGAGGCGCCACGGTTCGAACCAGGGACTTCTCACATGCGAAGCATCGCTCTACCTCTGAGCTGCACCCCTGTTATGTCAGGAGCACTTATTTATGCATTTGATGGTGCTCACCAGATTATTTTTACAAAAAAAATTATAACTCGAAATATACAAAATCATCTCGTCTTTGCAATGCAATAAAATTTTTGTCAACAAAGAAAGAAACATATTTCTATCATAAAAGAAAAGGGCAGCTATGTTTTAATAGAATCACTCGTCGCATTTTATGGTGCCGTAGTATTAGAACACATAAAAAAGATAGCGCTAAAGTCGAGAGCACTTTGGAGATTCCGGGGTTTGAACCCGGGACTTCTCATATGCGAAGCAAGCGCTTTACCTCTGAGCGACACCCCCGTTATGTCAGGAGCGCTAATGTATGCTATTGATGGTGCTCAAGGAATTATTTTAACAAAAAAAATTATAACTCGAAATAAACAAAATCATCTCGTCTTTGCAACGCGATAAATTTTTTGTCAACAAAGAAAGAAACATATTTCTATCATAAAGGAAAGGGCACCGATGTTTTAGTAGATTATCTCGTCGCATTTCATGGTGCTGTAGTAGTACAACACAAAAAAGATGGCGCAAAAGTTCAAATTGATTGATTTGTGGGGTTTCACGTCCTAAAACCACCATATGATTATGAGGGACACCGTAGTGGAGGGCTCCGGAAATTTCGACCACCTGGGGTTCTTTAACGTGCACGAAATACTGAGCACACGGGCCTACAACATTTCCGCCTCCTTCGGAAATGCAGCCGCCGCAGCCGGGAAACGAACCCGCGACGTGCGTGTCAGCAGCCGAGTACCTTAGCCACTAGACCACCGCGGAGGGGCCGCAAAAGTTCAGAGAGCTCTGGAGGCGCCACGTTTCGAACCAGGGACTTCTCACATGCGAAGCAAGCGCTCTACCTTTGAGTTGCACCCCTGTTATGTAGGGAGCACCTTTTTATGCATTTGATGGTGCTCAACAGATTATTTTAACAACAAAATAAATTATTACTCGAAATGAACAAAATACTTTCGTCATTGCAACGTGACACAATTTTTTTGTCAACAAAGAAAGAAACATATTTCTATTATAAAAGAAAGGGCACCGATGTTTTAGTGGATTATCTCGTCGCATTTCATGGTGCCGTAGTAGTACAATACAAAAAAGATAGCGCAAATGTTCAAATTGATTGATTTGTGGGGTTTCACGTCCCAAAACCACCATATATTTATGAGAGACGCCGTAGTGGGGGGCTCCGGAAATTTCGACCACCTGGGGTTCTTCAACGTGCACCCAAATCTGAGCACACGGGCCTTCAACATTTTCGCCTCCATCGGAAATGCAGCCGCCTCAGCCGAGCAAAGAAGCCGCGACCTGCGGGTCAGCAGCCGAGTACCTTAGCCACTAGACCACCGTGGAGGGGCCGCAAAATTTCAGAGAGCTCTGGAGGCGCCACGGTTCGAACCAGGGACTTCTCACATGCGAAGCAAGCGCTCTACCTCTGAGCTGCACCCCTGTTATGTCAGGAGCACTTATTTATGCGTTTGATGGTGCTCAACACATTCTTTTAACAACAAAATAAATTATTACTCGAAATAAACAAAATCATCTCGTCATTGCAACGTGATAAAAATTTTTTGTCAACAAAGAAAGAAACATATTTCTATCATAAAAGAAAAGGGCAGCAATGTTTTAGTAGAATCACTCGTCGCATTTCATGGTGCCGTAGTATTACAACACATAAAAGAGATAGTGCTAAAGTCGAGAGCACTTTGGAGGTGCCGGGGATCGAACCCGGGACTTCTCACATGCGAAGCAAGTGCTCTACCTCTGAGTTACACCCCCGTTATTTCAGGAGCACTTATGTATGCTATTGATGGTGCTCAAGAAATTATTTTAACAAAAAAATAAATTATTACTCGAAATAAACAAAATCATCTCGTCATTGCAACGCGATAAATTTTTTGTCAACAAAGATAGAAACACATTTCTATCATATAGGAAAGGGCACCGATCTTTTAGTAGATTATCTCGTCGCATTTCATGGTGCCGTAGTTGTACAACACAAAAAAGATAGCGCAAAAGTTCAGATTGATTGATTTGTGGGGTTTGACGTCCCAAAACCACCATATGATTATGAGAGACGCCGTAGTGGAGGGCTCCAGAAATTTCGACCACCTGGGGTTCTTTACCGTGCTCCAAATACTGAGCACAAGGGCCTACAACATTTCCGCCTCCTTCGGAAATGCAGCCGCCACAGCCGGGAAACGAACCCGCGACCTGCGGGTCAGCAGTCGAGTACCTTCGCCACTAGACCACCGCGGAGGGGCCGAAAAATTCAGAGAGCTCTGGAGGCGCCACGGTTCGAACCAGGGACTTCCCACATGCGAAGCAAGCGCTCTACCTTTGAGCTGCACCCCTGTTATGTAGGGAGCATTTATTTATGCGTTTGATGGTGCTCAACAGATTATTTTAACAACAAAATAAATATTACTCGAAATGAACAAAATAATCTCGTCATTGCAACGTGATACAATTTTTTGTCAACAAAGAAAGAAACATATTTCTATCATAAAAGAAAGGGCACCGATGTTTTAGTGGATTATCTCGTCGCATTTCATGGTGCCGTAGTAGTACAACACAAAAAAGATAGCGCAAAAGTTCAAATTGATTGATTTGTGGGGTTTCACGTCCCAAAACCATCATATGATTATGAGAGACGCTGTAGTGGAGGGCTCCGGAAATTTCGACCACCTTGGGTTCTTTAACGTGCACGAAATACTGAGCACACGGGCCTACAACATTTCCGCCTCCTTCGGAAATGCAGCCGCCACAGCCGGGAAACGAACCCGCGACGTGCGGGTCAGCAGCCGAGTACCTTAGCCACTAGACCACCGCGGAGGGTCCGCAAATGTTCAGAAAGCTCTGGAGGCGCCACGGTTCGAACCAGGGACTTCTCACATGCGAAGCAAGCGCTCTACCTTTGAGCTGCACCCCTGTTATGTAGGGAGCATTTATTTATGCGTTTGATGGTGCTCAACAGATTATTTTAACAAAATAAATTATTACTCGAAATGAACAAAATAATCTCGTCATTGCAACGTGATACAATTTTTTTGTCAACAAAGAAAGAAACATATTTCTTTCATGAAAGAAAGGGCACCGATGTTTTAGTGGATTATCTCGTCGCATTTCATGGTGCGTAGTAGTACAACACAAAAAAGATAGCGCAAAAGTTAAAATTGATTGATTTGTGGGGTTTCACGTCCCAAAACCACCATATGATTATGAGAGACGCCGTAGTGGAGGGCTCCGGAAATTTCGACCACCTGGGGTTCTTTAACGGGCACCCAAATCTGAGCACACGGGCCTACAACGTTTCCGCCTCCATAGGAAATGCAGCCGCCGCAGCCGGGAAACGAACCCGCAACCTGCGGATCAGCAGTCGAGTACCTTCGCCACTAGACCACCGCGGAGGGGCCGAAAAATTCAGAGAGCTCTGGAGGCGCCACGGTTCGAACCAGGGACTTCTCACATGCGAAGCAAGCGCTCTACCTTTGAGCTGCACCCCTGTTATGTAGGGAGCATTTATTTATGCGTTTGATGGTGCTCAACATATTATTTTAACAACAAAATAAATTAATACTCAAAAAAAACAAAATCATCTCGTCATTGCAACGTGATACAATTTTTTTGTCAACAAAGAAAGAAACATATTTCTATCATAAAGGAAAGGGCACCGATGTTTTAGTGGATTATCTCGTCGCATTTCATGGTGCCGTAGTAATACAACACAAAAAAGATAGCGCAAATGTTCAAATTGATTGATTTGTGGGGTTTCACGTCCCAAAACCACCATATATTTATGAGAGACGCCGTAGTGGGGGGCTCCGGAAATTTCGACCACCTGGGGTTCTTCAACGTTCACCCAAATCTGAGCACACGGGCGTACAACCTTTCCGCCTCCATCGGAAATGCAGCCGCCGCAGCCGGGCAACAAAGCCGCGACCTGCGGGTCAGCAGCCGAGTACCTTAGCCACTAGACCACCGTGGAGGGGCCGCAAAATTTCAGAGAGCTCTGGAGGCGCCACGGTTTGAACCAGGGACTTCTCACATGCGAAGCAAGCGCTCTACCTCTGAGCTGCCTCCCTGTTATGTGAGGAGCACTTATTTATGCGTTTGATGGTGCTCAACAGATTATTTCAACAACAAAATAAATTATTACTCGAAATGAACAAAATAATCTCGTCATTGCAACGTGATACAATTGTTTTGTCAACAAAGAAAGAAACATATTTCTATCATAAAGGAAAGGGCAAGGATGTTTTTGTAGATTATCTCGTCGCATTTCATGGTGCCGTAGTAGTACAACACAAAAAAGATGGCGCAAAAGTTCAAATTGATTGATTTGTGGGGTTTCACGTCCCAAAACCACCATATGATTATGAGAGACGCCATAGTGGAGGGCGCCGGAAATTTAGACCACGTGAGGTTCTTTAACGTGCACCAAATACTGAGCACATGGGCCTACAACATTTCCGCCTCCTTCGGAAATGCAGCCGCCGCAGCCGGGAAACGAACCCGCGACGTGCGGGTCAGCAGCCGAGTACCTTCGCCACTAGACCACCGCGGAGGGGCCGAAAAGTTCAGAGAGCTCTGGAGGTGCCACGGTTCGAACCAGGGACTTCTCACATGCGAAGCATCGCTCTACCTCTGAGCTGCATCCCTGTTATGTCAGGAGCACTTATTTACGCGTTTGATGGTGCTCAACACATTATTTTACCAACAAAATAAATTATTACTCGAAATAAACAAAATCATCTCGTCGTTGCAACGTGATACAATTTTTTTGTCAACAAAGAAAGAAACATATTTCTATCATAAAGGAAAGGGCAGCGATGTTTTAGTAGATTATCTCGTCGCATTTCATGGTGCCGTAGTAGTACAACACAACAAAGATAGCGCAAAAGTTCAAATTGATTGAATTGTCGGGTTTCACGTCCCAAAACCACCATATGTTTATGAGAGACGCCGTAGTGGAGGGCTCCGGAAATTTAGACCACCTGGGGTTCTTAACGTGCACCCAAATCTGAGCACACAGGCCTACAACATTTCCGCCTCCATCGGAAATGCAGCCGCCGCAGCCCGGAAACGAACCCGCGACCTGCGGGTCAGCAGTCGAGTACCTTCGCCACTAGACCACCGCGGAGGGGCCGAAAAATTCAGAGAGCTCTGGAGGCGCCACGGTTCGAACCAGGGACTTCTCACATGCGAGGCATCGCTCTACCTCTGAGCTGCACCCCTGTTATGTCAGGAGCACTTATTTATGTGTTTGATGGTGCTCAACAGATTATTTTAACAACAAAATAAATTATTACTCGAAATAAACAAAATCATCTCGTCGTTGTAACGTGACACAATTTTTTTGTCAACAAAGAAAGAAACATATTTCTATCATAAAGGAAAGGGCAGCGATGTTTTAGTAGATTATCTCGTCGCATTTCATGGTGCCGTAGTATTACAACTTATAAAAAAGATAGCGTTAAAGTAGAGAGCGCTTTGGAGGTGTCGGGGTTCGAACCCTGGACTTCTCACATGTGAAGCAAGCGCTCTACCTCTGAGCTACACCCACGTTATGTCAGGAGCACTTATGTACGCTATTGATGGTGCTCAAGAAATTACTTTAACAAAAAATATAATTATTACTCGAAATACACAAAATCATCTCGTTATTGCAACACGATAAATTTTTGTCAAGAAAGATAGAAACACATTTCTATCATAAAGGAAAGGGCACCGATTGTTTTAGTATATTATCTCGTCGCATTTCATGGTGCCGTAGTAATACAACACAAAAAAGATAGCGCAAATGTTCAAATTGATTGATTTGTGGGGTTTCACGTCCCAAAACCACCATATATTTATGAGAGACGCCGTCGTGGGGGGCTCCGGAAATTTCGACCACCTGGGGTTCTTCAACGTGCACCCAAATCTGAGCACACGGGCCTACAACCTTTGCGCCTCCATCGGAAATGCAGCCGCCGCAGCCGGGCAACGAAGCCGCGACCTGCGGGTTAGCAGCCGAGTACCTTAGCCACTAGACCACCGTGGAGGGGCCGCAAAATTTCAGAGAGCTCTGGAGGCGCCACGGATTGAACCAGGGACTTCTCACATGCGAAGCAAGCGCTCTACCTCTGAGCTGCACCCCTGTTATGTAAGGAGCACTTATTCATGCGTTTGATGGTGCTCAACAGATTATTTCAACAACAAAATAAATTATTACTCGAAATAAACAAAATCATCTCGCCATTGCAACGTGATACAATTGTTTTGTCAACAAAGAAAGAAACACATTTCATCATAAAGGAAAGGGCACCGATGTTTTAGTAGATTATCTCGTCGCATTTCATGGTGCCGTAGTAGTACAACACAACAAAGTTAGTGCAAAAGTTCAAATTGATTGAATTGTCGGGTTTCACGTCCCAAAACCACCATATGATTATGAGAGACGCCGTAGTGGAGGGCTCCGGAAATTTCGACCACCTGGGGTTCTTTAACGTGCACCCAAATCTGAGCACACAGGCCTACAACATTTCCGCCTCCATCGGAAATGCAGCCGCCGCAGCCGCGAAACGAACCCGCGACCTGCGGGTCAGCAGCCGAGTACCTTAGCCACTATACCACCGCGGAGGGGCCGCAGAAGTTCAGAGAGCTCTGGAGGCGCCACGGTTCGAACCAGGGACTTCTCACATGCGAAGCAAACGCTCTACCTCTGAGCTGCACTCCTGTTATGTCAGGAGCACTTATTTATGCGTTTGATGGTGCTCAACACATTCTTTTAACAACAAAATAAATTATTACTCAAAATAAACAAAATCATCTCGTCATTGCAACGTGATACAATTGTTTTGTCAACAAAGAAAGAAACATATTTCTATCATAAAGGAAAGGGCAACGATGTTTTTGTAGATTATCTCGTCGCATTTCATGGTGCCGTAGTAGTACAACACAAAAAAGATGGCGCAAAAGTTCAAATTGATTGATTTGTAGGGTTTCACGTCCCAAAACCACCATATGATTATGAGAGACGCCATAGTGGAGGGCTCCGGAAATTTCAACCACCTGGGGTTCTTTAACGTGCACCAAATACTGAGCACACGGGCCTACAACATTTCCGCCTCCTTCGGAAATGCAGCCGCCGCAGCCGGGAAACGAACCCGCGACGTGCGGGTCAGCAGCCGAGTACCTTAGCCACTAGACCACCGCGGAGGGGCTGCAAAAGTTCAGAGAGCTCTGGAGGCGCCACGGTTCGAACCAGGGACTTCTCACATGCTAAGCAAGCGCTATACCTCTGAACTGCACCCCTGTTATGTCAGGAGCACTTATTTATGCGTTTGATGGTGCTCAACAGTATATTTTAACAACAAAAATAATTATTACTCAAAATAAACAAAATAATCTCGTCATTGCAACGTGATACAATATTTTTGTCAACAAAGAAAGAAACATATTTCTATCATAAAAAAAAGGGCACCGATGTTTTAGTGGATTATCTCGTCGCATTTCATGGTGCTGTAGTAGTACAACACAAAAAAGATAGCGCGAAAGTTCAAATTGATTGATTTGTGAGGTTTCACGTCCCAAAACCACCATATGATTATGAGAGACGCCGTAGTGGAGGGCTCCGGAAATTTCGACCACCTGGAGTTCTTTAACGTGCACCCAAATCTGAGCACACGGGCCTACAACATTTCCGCCTCCATCGGAAATGCAGCCGCCGCAGCCGGGAAACGAACCCGCGACCTGCGGGTCAGCAGTCGAGTACCTTCACCACTAGACCACCGCGGAGGGGCCGAAAAGTTCAGAGAGCTCTGGAGGCGGCACGGTTCGGACCAGGGACTTCTCACATGCGAAGCATCGCTCTACCTCTGAGCTGCACCCCTGTTATGTCAGGAGCACTTATTTATGCGTTTGATGGTGCTCAACACATTATTTTACCAACAAAATAAATTATTACTCGAAATAAACAAAATCATCTCGTCATTGCAACGTGATACAATTTTTTTGTCAAAAAAGAAAGAAACATATTTCTATCATAAAGGAAAGGGCAGCGATGTTTTAGAAGATTATCTCGTCACATTTCATGGTGCCGTAGTAGTACAACACAACAAACATAGCGCAAAAGTTCAAATTGATTGAATTGTCGAGTTTCACGTCCCAAAACCACCATATGATTATGAGAGACGCCGTAGTGGAGGGCTCCGGAAATTTCGACCACCTGGGGTTCTTTAACGTGCACCCAAATCTGAGCACACAGGCCTACAACATTTCCGCCTCCATCGGAAATGCAGCTGCCGCAGCCGCGAAACGAACCCGCGACCTGCGGGTCAGCAGCCGAGTACCTTAGCCACTAGACCACCGTGGAGGGGCCGCAAAATTTCAGAGAGCTCTTGAGGCGCCACGGTTTGAACCAGGGACTTCTCACATGCGAAGCAAGCGCTCTACCTCTGAGCTGCACTCCTGTTATGTCAGGAGCACTTATTTATGCGTTTGATGGTGCTCAACACATTCTTTTAACAACAAAATAAATTATTACTCGAAATAAACAAAATCACCTCGTCATTGCAACGTGATGAAATTTTTTTGTCAACAAAGAAAGAAACATATTTCTATCATAAAAGAAAAGGGCAGCAATGTTTTAGTAGAATCACTCGTCGCATTGCATAGTGCCGTAGTATTACAACACATAAAAAAGATAGCGCTAAAGCCGAGAGCATTTTGGAGGTGCCGGGGTTCGAACCCGGGACTTCTCACATGCGAAGCAAGCGCTCTACCTCAGAGCTACACCCCCATTATGTCAGGAGCACTTATGTATGCTATTGATGGTGCTCAAGAAATTATTTTTACAAAAAAATTAACTATTACTCGAAATAAACAAAATCATCTCGTCATTGCAACGCGATAAATTTTTTGTCAACAAAGATAGAAACACATTTCTATCATAAAGGAAAAGGCACCGATCTTTTAGTAGATTATCTCGTCGCATTTCATGGTGCCGTAGTAGCAAAAAAGATAGCGCAAAAGTTCAAATTGATTGATTTGTAGGCTTTCACGTCCTAAAACCACCATATGACTATGAGAGACGCTGTAGTGGAGGGCTCCGGAAATTTCGACCAGCTGGGGTTCTTTAACGTGCACCCAAATCTGAGCACATGGGCCTACAACATTTCCGCCTCATTCGGAAATGCAGCCGCTGCCGCCGGGAAAGGAACCCGCAACTTGCGGGTCAGCAGCCGAGTACCTTAGCCACTAGACCACCGCGGAGGGACCGCAAAAGTTCAGAGAGCTCTGGAGGCGCCACGGTTCGAACCAGGGACTTCTCACATTGCGAAGCAAGCGCTATACCTCTGAGCTGCACCTCTGTTATGTCAGGAGCGCTTATTTATGCGTTTGATGGTGTTCAACAGATTATTTTAACAACAAAATAAATTATTACTCGAAATAAACAAAATCACCTCGTCATTGAAACGTGATACAATTTTTTGTCAACAAAGAAAGAAACATATTTCTATCATAAAAGAAAAGGGCAGCAATGTTTTAGTAGAATCACTCGTCGCATTTCATGGTGCCGTAGTATTACGACACATAAAAAAGTTAGCGCTAAATTCGAGAGCACTTTGGAGGTGCCGGGGTTCGAACCCGGGACTTCTCACATGCGAAGCAAGCGCTCTACCTCTGAGCTACACCCCCGTTATGTCAGGAGCACTTATGTATGCTGTTGATTGTGCTCAAGAAATTACTTTAACAAAAAATTAATTATTACACGAAATAAACAAAATCATCTCGTCATTGCAACGCGATAAAGTTTTGTCAACAAAGATAGAAACACATTTCTATCATAAAGGAAAGGGCAACGATGTTTTAGTAGATTATCTCGTCGCATTTCATGGTGCCGTAGTAGTAGCACACAAAAAAGATAGCGCAAAAGTTCAAATTGATTGATTTTTTGGGTGTCACGTCCCAAAACCACCATATGATTATGAGAGACGCCGTAGTGGAGGGCTCCGGAAATTTCGACCACCTGGGGTTCTTTAACGTGCTCCAAATACTGAGCACACGGGCCTACAACATTTCCGCCTCCTTCGGAAATGCAGCCGCCGCAGCCGGTAAACGAACCCGCGACGTGCGGGTCAGAAGCCGAGTACCTTAGCCACTAGACCACCGCGGAGAGCCGCAAAAGTTCAGAGAGCTCTGGAGGCACCACGGTTCGAACCAGGGACTTCTCACATGCTAAGCAAGCGCTATACCTCTGAGCTGCACCCCTGTTATGGCAGGAGCGCTTATTTATGCGTTTGATGGTGTTCAACAGATTATTTTAACAACAAAATAAATTATTACTCGAAATAAACAAAATCATCTCGTCATTGCAACGTGATACAATTTTTTTTGTCAACAAAGAAAGAAACATATTTCTATCGTAAAAGAAAATTGCACCGATTTTTTAGTGGATTAACTCGTCGCATTTGATGGTGCCGCAGTATTACAACACACAAAAAAGATAGCGCTAAAGTCGAGAGCACTTTGGAGGTGCCTGGGTTTGAACCCGGGACTTCTCACATGCGAAGCAAGCGCTCTACCTCTGAGCTACACCCCCGTTATGTCAGGAGCACTAATGTATGCTATTGATGGTGCTCAAGAAATTATTTTAACAAAAAAATTAATTATAACTCGAAATAAACAAAATCATCTCGTCATTGCAACGCGATAAATTTTTTGTCAACAAAGATAGAAACACATTTGTATTATAAAAGAAAGGGCACGGATGTTTTAGTAGATTATCTCGTCGCATTTCATGGTGCCGTAGTTGTACAACCCAACAAAGATAGCGCAAAAGTTCAAATTGATTGAATTGTCGGGTTTCACATCCCAAAACCACCATATGATTATGAGAGACGCCGTAGTGGAGGGCTCCGGAAATTTCGACCACATGGGGTTCTTTAACGTTCACGAAATACTGAGCACACGGGCCTACAACATTTCCGCCTCCTTCGGAAATGCAGACGCGGCAGCCGGGAAACGAACCCGCGACGTGCGGGTCAGCAGCCGAGTACCCTAGCCACTAGACCACCGCGGAGGGGCCGCAAAAGTTCAGAGAGCTCTGGAGGCGCCACGGTTCGAACCAGGGACTTCTCACATGCGAAGCAAGTGCTCTACCTCTGAGCTGCACCCCTGTTATTAAGGAAGCACTTATTTATGCGTTTGATGGTGCTCAACAGATAATTTTAACAACAAAATAAATTATTACTCGAAATGAACAAAATAATCTCGTCATTGCAACGTGATACAATTTTTTTGTCAACAAAGAAAGAAACATAATTCTATCATAAAAGAAAGGGCACCGATGTTTTAGTGGATTATCTCGTCGCATTTCATGGTGCCGTAGTAGTACAACACATAAAAAAGATAGCGCTAAAGTCGAGAGCACTTTCGAGGTGTCGGGGTTCGAACCCTGGACTTCTCACATGCGAAGCAAGCGCTCTTCCTCTGAGCTACACCCACGTTATGTCAGGAGCACTTATGTATGCTATTTATGGTGCTCAAGAAATTACTTTAACAAAAAAAAATTATTACTCGAAATAAACAAAATCACCTCGTCATTGCAACGTGATACAATTGTTTTGTCAACAAAGAAAGAAACATATTTCTATCATAAAGGAAAGGGCAACGATGTTTTTGTAGATTATCTCGTCGCATTTCACGGTGCCGTAGTAGTACAACACAAAAAAGATGGCGCAAAAGTTCAAATTGATTGATTTGTGGGGTTTCACGTCCCAAAACCACCATATGATTATGAGAGACGCCAGAGTGGAGGGCTCCGGAAATTTAGACCACGTGGGGTTCTTTAACGTGCACCAAATACTGAGCACACGGGCCTACAACATTTCCGCCTCCTTCGGAAAAGCAGCCGCCGCAGCCGGGAAACGAACCCGCGACGTGCGGGTCAGCAGCCGAGTACCTTAGCCACTAGACCACCGCGGAGGGGCCGCAAAAGTTCAGAGAGCTCTGGAGGCGCCACGGTTCGAACCAGAGGGACTTCTCACATGCTAAGCAAGCGCTATACCTCTGAGCTGCACCCCTGTTATGTCAGGAGCACTTATTTATGCGTTTGATGGTGCTCAACACATTATTTTACCAACAAAATAAATTATTACTCGAAATAAACAAAATCATCTCGTCATTGCATCGTGATACAATTTTTTTGTCAACAAAGAAAGAAACACATTTCTAACCTAAAGGAAAGGGCACCGATGTTTTAGTAGATTATCTCGTCGCATTTCATGGTGCCGTAGTAGTACAACACAACAAAGATAGCGCAAAAGTTCAAATTGATTGAATTGTCGGGTTTCACGTCCCAAAACCACCATATGATTATGAGAGACGCCGTAGTGGAGGGCTCCGGAAATATTGACCACCTGGGGTTCTTTAACGTGCACCCAAATCTGAGCACACAGGCCTACAACATTTCCGCCTGCATCGGAAATGCAGCCGCCGAAGCCGGGCAACGAACCCGCAACCTGCGGGTCAGCAGCCGAGTACCTTAGCCACTAGACCACCGTGGAGGGGCCGCAAAATTTTAGCGAGCTCTGGAGGTGCCACGGTTCGAACCAGGGACTTCTCACATGCGAAGCAAGTGCTCTACCTCTGAGCTGCACCCCTGTTATGTAGGGAGCACTTATTTATGCGTTTGATGGTGCTCAACAGATAATTTTAACAACAAAATAAATTATTACTCGAAATGAACAAAATAATCTCGTCATTGCAACGTGATACAATTTTTTTGTCAACAAAGAAAGAAACATAATTCTATCATAAAAGAAAGGGCACCGATGTTTTAGTGGATTATCTCGTCGCATTTCATGGTGCCGTAGTAGTACAACACAAAAAAGATAGCGCTAAAGTCGAGAGCACTTTCGAGGTGTCGGGGTTCGAACCCTGGACTTCTCACATGCGAAGCAAGCGCTCAACCTCTGAGCTACACCCACGTTATGTCAGGAGCACTTATGTATGCTATTTATGGTGCTCAAGAAATTACTTTAACAAAAAATAATTATTACTCGAAATACACAAAATCATCTCGTCATTGCAACGCGATAAATTTTTGTCAACAAAGATAGAAACACATTTCTATCATAAAGGAAAGGGCACCGATTGTTTTAGTGGATTATCTTGTCGCATTTCATGGTGCCGTAGTAGTACAACACAAAAAAAATAGCGCAAATGTTCAAATTGATTGATTTGTGGAGTTTCACGTCCCAAAACCACCATATATTTTTGAGAGACGCCGTAGTGGGGGGCTCCGGACATTTCGACCACCTGGGGTTCTTCAACCTGCACCCAAATCTGAGCACACGGGCCTACAACCTTTCCGCCTCCATCGGAAATGCAGCCGCCGCAGCCGGGCAACGAAGCCGCGACCTGCGGGTCAGCAGCCGAGTACCTTAGCCACTAGACCACCGTGGAGGGGCCGCGAAATTTCAGAGAGCTCTGGAGGCGCCACGGTTTGAACCAGGGACTTCTCACATGCGAAGCAAGCGCTCTACCTCTGAGCTTCACCCCTGTTATGTAAGGAGCACTTATTCATACGTTTGATGGTGCTCAACAGATTATTTCAACAACAAAATAAATTATTACTCGAAATAAACAAAATCACCTCGTCATTGCAACGTGATACAATTGTTTTGTCAACAAAGAAAGAAACATATTTCTATCATAAAGGAAAGGGCAACGATGTTTTTGTAGATTATCTCGTCGCATTTCACGGTGCCGTAGTAGTACAACACAAAAAAGATGGCGCAAAAGTTCAAATTGATTGATTTGTGGGGTTTCACGTCCCAAAACCACCATATGATTATGAGAGACGCCAGAGTGGAGGGCTCCGGAAATTTAGGCCACGTGGGGTTCTTTAACGTGCACCAAATACTGAGCACACGGGCCTACAACATTTCCGCCTTCTTCGGAAATGCAGCCGCCGCAGCCGGGAAACGAACCCGTGACGTGCGGGTCAGCAGCCGAGTACCTTAGCCACTAGACCACCGCGGAGGGGCCGCAAAAGTTCAGAGAGCTCTGGAGGCGCCACGGTTCGAACCAGAGGGACTTCTCACATGCTAAGCAAGCGCTATACCTCTGAGCTGCACCCCTGTTATGTCAGGAGCACTTATTTATGCGTTTGATGGAGCTCAACAGATTATTTTAACAACAAAAATAATTATTACTCAAAATAAACAAAATAATCTCGTCATTGAAACGTGATACAATATTTTTGTCAACAAAGAAAGAAACATATTTCTATCATAAAAGAAAGGGCACCGATGTTTTAGTGGATTATCTCGTCGCACTTCATGATGCCGTAGTAGTACAACACAAAAAAGATAGCGCGAAAGTTCAAATTGATTGATTTTTAGGGTTTCATGTCCCAAAACCACCATATGATTATGAGAGACGCCGTAGTGGAGGGCTCCGGAAATTTCGACCACCTGGGGTTCTTTAACGTGCACCCAAATCTGAGCACACGGGCCTACAACATTTCCGCCTCCATCGGAAATGCAGCCGCCGCAGCCGGGAAACGAACCCGCGACCAGCGGGTCAGCAGTCGAGTACCTTCGCCACTAGACCACCGCGGAGGGGCCGAAAAGTTCAGAGAGCTCTGGAGGCGCCACGGTTCGAACCAGGGACTTCTCACATGCGAAGCATCGCTCTACCTCTGAGCTGCACCCCTGTTATGTCAGGAGCACTTATTTATGCGTTTGATGGTGCTCAACACATTATTTTACCAACAAAATAAATTATTACTCGAAATAAACAAAATCATCTCGTCATTGCATCGTGATACAATTTTTTTGTCAACAAAGAAAGAAACACATTTCTAACCTAAAGGAAAGGGCACCGATGTTTTAGTAGATTATCTCGTCGCATTTCATGGTGCCGTAGTAGTACAACACAACAAAGATAGCGCAAAAGTTCAAATTGATTGAATTGTCGGGTTTCACGTCCCAAAACCACCATATGATTATGAGAGACGCCGTAGTGGAGGGCTCCGGAAATATTGACCACCTGGGGTTCTTTAACGTGCACCCAAATCTGAGCACACAGGCCTACAACATTTCCGCCTCCATCGGAAATGCAGCCGCCGAAGCCGGGCAACGAACCCGCAACCTGCGGGTCAGCAGCCGAGTACCTTAGCCACTAGACCACCGTGGAGGGGCCGCAAAATTTTAGCGAGCTCTGGAGGTGCCACGGTTCGAACCAGGGACTTCTCACATGCGAAGCAAGAACTCTACCTCTTAGCTGCACCCCTGTTATGTCAGGAGCACCTATTTATGCGTTTGGTGGTGCTCAACAGATTATTTTAACAACAAAATAAATTAGTATTCGAAATAAACAAAATCATCTCGTCATTGCAACGTGATACAATTTTTTTGTCGACAAAAAAGAAACATATTTCTATCATAACGGAAACGGCACCGATGTTTTAGTAGATTGTCTCGTCGCATTTCATGGTGCCCTAGTAGTACAACACAAAAAAGATAGCGCAAAAGTTCACAGTGATTGATTTGTGGGATTTCACGTCCCAAAACAACCATATGAATATGAGAGACGCCATAGTAGAGGGCTCCGGAAATTTCGACCACCTGGGGTTCTTTAAAGTGCACCCAAATCTGAGCACACGGGCCTACAACATTTCCACCTCCATCGGAAATGCAGCCGCCGCAGCCGGGAAAAGAACCCGCGAACTGCGGGTCAGCAGCCGAGTACCTTAGCCACTAGACCACCGCGTAGGGGCCGCAAAAGTTCAGAGAGCTCTGGAGCGCCACGGTTCGAACCAGGGACTTCTCACATGCGAAGCACGCGCTCTACCTCTGAGCTGCACCCCTGGTATGTCAGGAGCACTTATTTATGCGTTTGATGGTGCTCAACAGATTATTTTAACAACAAAATAACTTAGTACTCGAAATAAACAAAATCATCTCTTCATTGCAACGTGATAAAATTTTTTTTCAACAAAGAAACATATTTCTTTCATAAAAGAAAGCGCACCGATGTTTTAGTGGATTATCTCGTCGTATTTCATGGTGCCGTAGTAGTACAACACAAAAAAGATGGCGCAAAAGTTCAAATTGATTGATTTGTGGGGTTTCACGTCCCAAAACCACCATATGATTATGAGAGACGCCATAGTGGAGGGCTCCGGAAATTCAGACCACCTGGGGTTCTTTAACGTGCACCAAATACTGAGCACACGGGCCTACAACATTTCCGCCTCCTTCGGAAATGCAGCCGCCGCAGCCGGGAAACGAACCCGCGAAGTGCGGGTCAGCCGCCGAGTACTTTAGCCACTAGACCACCGCGGAGGGGCCGCAAAAGTTCAGAGAGCCCTGTAGGCGCCACGGTTCGAACCAGGAACTTCTCACATGCTAAGCAAGCGCTATACCTCTGAGCTGCACCCCTGTTATGTCAGGAGCAGTTATTTATGCGTTTGATGGTGCTCAACAGATTATTTTAACCACAAAAATAATTATTACTCGAAATAAACAAAATAATCTCGTCATTGCAACGTGATACAATATTTTTGTCAACAAAGAAAGAAACTTATTTCTATCATAAAAGAAAGGGCACCGATGTTTTAGTGGATTATCTCGTAGCATTTCATGGTGCCGTAGTAGTACAACACAAAAAAGATAGCGCAAAAGTTCCTATTGATTGATTTGTGGGGTTTCACGTCCCAAAACCACCATATGATTATGAGAGACGCCGTAGTGGAGGGCTCCGGAAATATCGACCACCTGGGGTTCTTTAACGTGCACGAATTACTGAGCACACGGGCCTACAACATTTCCGCCTCCTTCGGAAATGCAGACGCCGCAGCCGGCAAATGAACCCGCGACGTGCGGGTCAGCAGCCGAGTACCTAAGCCACTTAACCACCGCGGAGGGGCCGCAAAATTTCAGAGAGCTCTGGAGGTGCCACGGTTCGAACCCGGGACTTCTCCCATGCGAAGCAAGCGCTCTACCTCAGAGCTACACCCCCCTTGTGTCAGGAGCACTTATGTATGCTATTGATGGTGCTCAAGAACTTATTTTTACAAAAAAATTAATTATTACTCGAAATAAACAAAATCATCTCGTCATTGCAACGTGATACAATTTTTTTGTCAACAAAGAAAGAAACATATTTCTATCATAAAGGAAAGGGCAACGACGTTTTAGTAGATTATCTCGTCGCATTTCATGGTGCCGTAGTAGTACAACACAAAAAAGATAGCGCAAAAGTTCAAATTGATTGATTTGTTGGGTTTCACGTCCCAAAACCACCATATGATTATGAGAGACGCAGGAGTGGAGGGCTCCAAAAATTTCGACCACCTAGGGTTCTTCAACGTGCACCCAAATCTGAGCACACGGGCCTACAACATTTCATCGGAAATGCAGCCGCCACAGCAGGGAAACGAACCCGCGACCTGCGGGTCAGCAGCCGAGTACCTTAGCCACTAGACAACCGAGGAGGGGCCGCAAAATTTCAGAGAGCTCTGGAGGCGCCACGGTTCGAACCAGGGACTTCTCACATGCGAAGCAAGCACTCTACCTCTGAGCTGCACCCCTGGTATGTAGGGAGCACTTATTTATGCGTTTGATGGTGCTCAACAGAATTTAACAACAAAATAAATTATTACTCGAAATGAACAAAATAATCTCGTCATTGCAACGTGATACAATTTTTTTGTCAACAAAGAAAGAAACATATTTCTATCATAAAAGAATGGGCACCGATGTTTTAGTGGATTATCTCGTCGCATTTCATGGTGCCGTAGTAGTACAACACAAAAAAGATAGCGCAAAAGTTCAAATTGATTGATTTGTGGGGTTTCACGTCTCAAAACCACCATATGATTATGAGAGATGCCGTAGTGGAGGGCTCCGGAAATTTCGACCACCTGGGGTTCTTTAACGTGCACCCAAATCTGAGCACACGGGCCTACAACATTTCCGCCTCCATCGGAAATGCAGCCGCCGAAGCCGGGAAACGAACCCGCGACTTGCGGGTCAGCAGTCGAGTACCTTCGCCACTAGACCACCGCAGAGGGGCCGAAAAGTTCAGAGAGCTCTGGAGGCGCCACGGTTCGAACCAGCGACTTCTCACATGCGAAGCATCGCTCTACCTCTGAGCTGCACACCTGTTATGTCAGGAGCACTTATTTATGCATTTGATGGTGCTCAACAGGTTATTTTAACAACAAAATTAATTATTACTCGAAATAAACAAAATCCTCTCGTCGTTGCAACGTGATACAATTTTTTGTCAACAAAGAAAGAAACATATTTCTATCATAAAAGAAAAGGGCAGCAATGTTTTAGTGGAATCACTCGTCGCATTTCATGGTGCCGTAGTATTACAACACATAAAAAAGATAGCGCTAAAGTCGAGAGCACTTTGGAGGTGTCGGGGTTCGAACCCAGAACTTCTCACATGCAAAGCAAGCGCTCTACCTCTGAGCTACACCCACGTTATGTCAGGAGCACTTATGTATGCTATTGATGGTGCTCAACAGATTATTTTAACAACAAAATAAATTATTACTCGAAATGAACAAAATATTTTTGTCATTGCAACGTGATACAATTTTTTTGTCAACAAAGAAAGAAACATATTTCTATCTTAAAAGAAAGGGCACCGATGTTTTAGTGGATTATCTCGTCGCATTTCATGGTGCCGTAGTAGTACAACACAAAAAAGATAGTGCAAAAGTTCAAATTGATTGATTTGTGGGGTTTCACGTCCCAAAACCACCATATGATTATGACAGACGCCGTCGTGGAGGGCTCTGGAAATTTAGACCACCTGGGGTTCTTTAACGTGCTCCAAATACTGAGCACACGGGCCAACAACATTTCCACCTCCTTCGGAAATGCAGCCGCCGCAGCCGGTAAACGATCCCGCGACGTGCGGGTCAGCAGCCGAGTACCTTAGCCACTAGACAACCGAGGAGGGGCCGCAAAATTTCAGAGAGCTCTGGAGGCGCCACGGTTCGAACCAGGGACTTCTCACATGCGAAGCAAGCGCTATACCTCTGAGCTACACCCCCGTTATGTAAGGAGCACTTATTTATGCGTTTGATGGTGCTCAACAGATTATTTTAACAACAAAGTAAATTATTACTCGAAATAAACAAAATCATCTCGTCATTGCAACGTGATACAATTTTTTTGTCAACAAAGAAAGAAACATATTTCTATCATAAAGGAAAGGGCAACGATGTTTTAGTAGATTATCTCGTCGCATTTCATGGTGCCGTAGTTGTACAACACAAAAAAGATAGCGCAAAAGTTCAAATTGATTGATTTGTTGGGTTTCACGTCCCAAAACCACCATATGATTATGAGAGACGCCGTAGTGGAGGGTTCCAGAAATTTCGACCACCTGGGGTTCTTTAACGTGCTCCAAATACTGAGCACACGGGCCTACAACAATTCCACCTCCTTCGGAAATGCAGCCGCCGCAGCCGGTAAACGATCCCGCGACGTGCGGGTCAGCAGCCGAGTACCTTATCCACTAGACCACCGCGGAGAGCCGCAAAAGTTCAGAGAGCTCTGGAGGCGCCACGGTTCGAACCAGGGACTTCTCACATGCTAAGCAAGCGCTATACCTCTGAGCTGCACCCCTGTTATGTCAGGAGCACTTATTTATGCGTTTGATGGTGCTCAACAGATTATTTTAACAACAAAAATAATTATTACTCGAAATAAACAAAATAATCTCGTCATTGCAACGTGATACAATATTTTTGTCAACAAAGAAAGAAACTTATTTCTATAATAAAAGAAAATTGCACCGATGTTTTAGTGGATTAACTCGTCGCATTTCATGGTGCCGCAGTATTACAACACATAAAAAAGATAGCGCTAAAGTCGAGAGCACTTTGGAGGTGTCGGGGTTTGAACCCGGAACTTCTCACATGCAAAGCAAGCGCTCTACCTCTGAGCTACACCCACGTTATGTCAGGAGCACTTATGTATGCTATTGATGGTGCTAAACAGATTATTTTAACAACAAAATAAATTATTACTCGAAATAAACAAAATCATCTCTTCATTGCAACGTGATAAAATTTTTTTTCAACAAAGAAACATATTTCTATCATGAAAGAAAAGAGCAGCAATGTTTTAGTAGAATCACTCGTCGCATTGCATAGTGCCGTAGTATTACAACACATAAAAAAGATAGCGCTAAAGCCGAGAGCACTTTGGAGGTGCCGGGGTTCGAACCCGGGACTTCTCACATGCGAAGCAAGCGCTCTACCTAAGAGCTTCACCCCCATTATGTCAGGAGCACTTATGTATGCTATTGATGGTGCTCAAGAACTTATTTTTACAAAAAATTAATTATTACTCGAAATAAACAAAATCATCTGGTCATTGCAACGCGATAAATTTTTTGTCAACGAAGATTGAAACACATTTCTATCATAAAGGAAAAGGCACCGATCTTTTAGTAGATTATCTCGTTGCACTTCATGGTGCCGTAGTAGCAAAAAAGATAGCGCAAAAGTTCAAATTGATTGATTTTTAGGCTTTCACGTCCTGAAACCACCATATGACTATGAGAGACGCTGTAGTGGAGGGCTCCGGAAATATCGACCAGCTGGGGTTCTTTAACGTGCACCCAAATCTGAGCACATGGGCCTACAACATTTCCGCCTCATTCGGAAATGCAGCCGCTGCCGCCGGGAAAAGAACCCGCGACCTGCGGGTCAGCAGCCGAGTACCTTAGCCACTAGACCACCGCGGAGGGACCGCAAAAGTTCAGAGAGCACTTTGGAGGTGCCGGGGTTCGAACCCGGGACTTCTCACATGCGAAGCAAGCGCTCTACCTCTGAGCTACACCCCCGTTATGTCAGGAGCACTTATGTATGCTATTGATGGTGCTCAAGAAATTACTTTAACAAAAAATTAATTATTACTCAAAATAAACAAAATCATCTCGTCATTGCAACGCGATAAATTTTTGTCAACAAAGATAGAAACACATTTCTATCATAAAGGAAAGGGCACCGATTGTTTTAGTAGATTATCTCGTCGCATTTCGTGGTGCCGTAGTAGTACAACACAAAAAAGATAGCGCAAATGTTCAAATTGATTGATTTGTGGGGTTTCACGTCCCAAAACCACCATATATTATGAGAGACGCCGTAGTGGAGGGCTCCGGAAATTTCGACCACCTGGGGTTCTTCAACGTGCACCCAAATCTGAGCACACGGGCCTACAACATTTCCGCCTCCATCGGAAATGCAGCCGCCGCAGCCGGGCAACGAAGCCGCGACCTGCGGGTCAGCAGCCGAGTACCTTAGCCACTAGACCACCGTGGAGGGGCCGAAAAATTTCAGAGAGCTCTGGAGGCGCCACGGATTGAACCAGGGATTTCTCACATGCGAAGCAAGCGCTCTACCTCTGAGCTGCACTCCTGTTATGTAAGGAGAACTTATTTATGCGTTTGATGGTGCTCAACAGATTATTTTAACAACAAAATAAGTTATTACTCGAAATAAACAAAATCATCTCGTCATTGCAACGTGATACAATTTTTTTGTCAACAAAGAAAGAAACATATTTCTATCATAAAGGAAAGGGCAACGATGTTTTAGTAGATTATCTCGTCGCATTTCATGGTGCCGTAGTTGTACAACACAAAAAAGATAGCGCAAAAGTTCAAATTGATTGATTTGTTGGGTTTCACGTCCCAAAACCACCATATGATTATGAGAGACGCTGTAGCGGAGGGTTCCAGAAATTTCGACTACCTGGGGTTCTTTAACGTGCTCCAAATACTGAGCACACGGGCCTACAACATTTCCGCCTCCTTCGGAAATGCACCCGCCGCAGCCGGTAAACGAACCCGCGACGTGCGGGTCAGCAGCCGAGTACCTTAGCCACTAGACCACCGCGGAGAGCCGCAAAAGTTCAGAGAGCTCTGGAGGCACCACGGTTCGAACCAGGGACTTCTCACATGCTAAGCAAGCGCTATACCTCTGAGCTGCACCCCTGTTAAGTCAGGAGCGCTTATTTATGCGTTTGATGGTGCTCAACAGATTATTTTAACAACAAAATAAATTATTACTCGAAATAAACAAAATCATCTCGTCATTGCAAAGTGATACAATTTTTTTTTGTCAACAAAGAAAGAAACATATTTCTATCATAAAAGAAAATTGCACCGATGTTTTAGTGGATTAACTCGTCGCATTTCATGGTGCCGCAGTATTACAACACATAAAAAAGATAGCGCTAAAGTCGAGAGCACTTTGGAGGTGCCGGGGTTTGAACCCGAGAATTCTCACATGCGAAGCAAGCGCTCTACCTCTGAGCTACACCCCCGTTATGTCAGGAGCACTAATGTATGCTATTGATGGTGCTCAAGAAATTATTTTAACAAAAAAATAATTATAACTTGAAATAAACAAAATCATATCGTCATTGCAAAGCGATATATTATTTGTCAACAAAGATAGAAACACATTTGTATCATAAAGGAAAGGGCACCGATGTTTTAGTAGATTACCTCGTCGCATTTCATGGTGCTGTAGTAGTAACACACAAAAAAGATGGCGCAAAAGTTCAAATTGATTGATTTGTGGGGTTTCACGTCCCAAAACCACCATATGATTATGAGAGACGCCGTAGTGGAGGGCTCCGGAAATATCGACCACCTGGGGTTCTTTAACGTGCACGAATTACTGAGCACACGGGCCTACAACATTTCCGCCTCCTTCGGAAATGCAGACGCCGCAGCCGGGAAACGAACCCACGACGTGCGGGTCAGCAGCCGAGTACCTTAGCCACTAGACCACCGCGGAGGGGCCGCAAAAGTTCAGAGAGCTCTGGAGGCGCCACAGTTCGAACCAGGGACTTCACACATGCGAAGCAAGCGCTCTACCTCTAAGCTGCATCCCTGTTATGTAGGGAGCACTTATTTATGCGTTTGATGGTGCTCAACAGATTATTTTAACAACAAAATAAATTATTACTCGAAATGAACAAAATAATCTCGTCATTGCAACATGATACAATTTTTTTGTCAACAAAGAATGAAACATATTTCTATCATAAAAGAAAGGGCACCGATGTTTTAGTGGATTATCTCGTCGCATTTCATGGTGCCGTAGTAGTGGAACACAAAAAAGATAGCGCAAAAGTTCAAATTGATTGATTTGTGGGGTTTCACGTCCCAAAACCACCATATGATTATGAGAGACGCCGTAGTGGAGGGCTCCGGAAATTTCGACCACCTGGGGTTCTTTAACGTGCACGAAATACTGAGCACACGGGCCTACAACATTTCCGCCTCCTTCGGAAATGCAGCCGCCACAGCCGGGAAACGAACCCGCGACGTGCGGGTCAGCAGCCGAGTACCTTAGCCACTAGACCACCGCGGAGGGGCCGCAAAAGTTCAGAAAGCTCTGGAGGCGCCACGGTTCGAACCAGGGACTTCTCACATGCGAAGCAAGCGCTCTACCTCTGAGCTGCACCCCTGTTATGTAGGGAGCACTTATTTATGCGTTTGATGGTGCTCAACAGATTATTTTAACAACAAAATAAATTATTACTCGAAATGAACAAAATAATCTCGTCATTGCAACGTGATACAATTTTTTTTCAACAAAGAAAGAAACATATTTCTTTCATAAAAGAAAGCGCACCGATGTTTTAGTGGATTATCTCGTCGTATTTCATGGTGCCGTAGTAGTACAACACAAAAAAGATGGCGCAAAAGTTCAAATTGATTGATTTGTGGGGTTTCACGTCCCAAAACCACCATATGATTATGAGAGACGCCATAGTGGAGGGCTCCGGAAATTCAGACCACCTGGGGTTCTTTAACGTGCACCAAATACTGAGCACACGGGCCTACAACATTTCCGCCTCCTTCGGAAATGCAGCCGCCGCAGCCGGGAAACGAACCCGCGAAGTGCGGGTCAGCCGCCGAGTACTTTAGCCACTAGACCACCGCGGAGGGGCCGCAAAAGTTCAGAGAGCCCTGTAGGCGCCACTGTTCGAACCAGGAACTTCTCACATGCTAAGCAAGCGCTATACCTCTGAGCTGCACCCCTGTTATGTCAGGAGCAGTTATTTATGCGTTTGATGGTGCTCAACAGATTATTTTAACCACAAAAATAATTATTACTCGAAATAAACAAAATAATCTTGTCATTGCAACGTGATACAATATTTTTGTCAACAAAGAAAGAAACTTATTTCTATCATAAAAGAAAGGGCACCGATGTTTTAGTGGATTATCTCGTAGCATTTCATGGTGCCGTAGTAGTACAACACAAAAAAGATAGCGCAAAAGTTCCTATTGATTGATTTGTGGGGTTTCACGTCCCAAAACCACCATATGATTATGAGAGACGCCGTAGTGGAGGGCTCCGGAAATATCGACCACCTGGGGTTCTTTAACGTGCACGAATTACTGAGCACACGGGCCTACAACATTTCCGCCTCCTTCGGAAATGCAGACGCCGCAGCCGGCAAATGAACCCGCGACGTGCGGGTCAGCAGCCGAGTACCTAAGCCACTAAACCACCGCGGAGGGGCCGCAAAATTTCAGAGAGCTCTGGAGGTGCCACGGTTCGAACCCGGGACTTCTCCCATGCGAAGCAAGCGCTCTACCTCAGAGCTACACCCCCCTTGTGTCAGGAGCACTTATGTATGCTATTGATGGTGCTCAAGAACTTATTTTTACAAAAAAATTAATTATTACTCGAAATAAACAAAATCATCTCGTCATTGCAACGTGATACAATTTTTTTGTCAACAAAGAAAGAAACATATTTCTATCATAAAGGAAAGGGCAACGACGTTTTAGTAGATTATCTCGTCGCATTTCATGGTGCCGTAGTAGTACAACACAAAAAAGATAGCGCAAAAGTTCAAATTGATTGATTTGTTGGGTTTCACGTCCCAAAACCACCATATGATTATGAGAGACGCCGGAGTGGAGGGCTCCAAAAATTTCGACCACCTAGGGTTCTTCAACGTGCACCCAAATCTGAGCACACGGGCCTACAACATTTCATCGGAAATGCAGCCGCCACAGCCGGGAAACGAACCCGCGACCTGCGGGTCAGCAGCCGAGTACCTTAGCCACTAGACAACCGAGGAGGGGCCGCAAAATTTCAGAGAGCTCTGGAGGCGCCACGGTTCGAACCAGGGACTTCTCACATGCGAAGCAAGCACTCTACCTCTGAGCTGCACCCCTGGTATGTAGGGAGCACTTATTTATGCGTTTGATGGTGCTCAACAGAATTTAACAACAAAATAAATTATTACTCGAAATGAACAAAATAATCTCGTCATTGCAACGTGATACAATTTTTTTGTCAACAAAGAAAGAAACATATTTCTATCATAAAAGAATGGGCACCGATGTTTTAGTGGATTATCTCGTCGCATTTCATGGTGCCGTAGTAGTACAACACAAAAAAGATAGCGCAAAAGTTCAAATTGATTGATTTGTGGGGTTTCACGTCTCAAAACCACCATATGATTATGAGAGACGCCGTAGTGGAGGGCTCCGGAAATTTCGACCACCTGGGGTTCTTTAACGTGCACCCAAATCTGAGCACACGGGCCTACAACATTTCCGCCTCCATCGGAAATGCAGCCGCCGAAGCCGGGAAACAAACCCGCGACTTGCGGGTCAGCAGTCGAGTACCTTCGCCACTAGACCACGGCAGAGGGGCCGAAAAGTTCAGAGAGCTCTGGAGGCGCCACGGTTCGAACCAGCGACTTCTCACATGCGAAGCATCGCTCTACCTCTGAGCTGCACACCTGTTATGTCAGGAGCACCTATTTATGCATTTGATGGTGCTCAACAGGTTATTTTAACAACAAAATTAATTATTACTCGAAATAAACAAAATCCTCTCGTCGTTGCAACGTGATACAATTTTTTGTCAACAAAGAAAGAAACATATTTCTATCATAAAAGAAAAGGGCAGCAATGTTTTAGTGGAATCACTCGTCGCATTTCATGGTGCCGTAGTATTACAACACATAAAAAAGATAGCGCTAAAGTCGAGAGCACTTTGGAGGTGTCGGGGTTCGAACCCAGAACTTCTCACATGCAAAGCAAGCGCTCTACCTCTGAGCTACACCCACGTTATGTCAGGAGCACTTATGTATGCTATTGATGGTGCTCAACAGATTATTTTAACAACAAAATAAATTATTACTCGAAATGAACAAAATATTTTTGTCATTGCAACGTGATACAATTTTTTTGTCAACAAAGAAAGAAACATATTTCTATCTTAAAAGAAAGGGCACCGATGTTTTAGTGGATTATCTCGTCGCATTTCATGGTGCCGTAGTAGTACAACACAAAAAAGATAGTGCAAAAGTTCAAATTGATTGATTTGTGGGGTTTCACGTCCCAAAACCACCATATTGCCACGTTCCATTTCCCAAGCTTTTGTTATCGTCCCAAAACACCACACGATTCACAGCGCAAACCGCGCCTGCAGTTTTCGAGAGGGTTCCGGACTGTAGTAGATCATTTCGATAAGATCACGCCCACTGTGCGAATGGTACAGATTGTTCCGGAACGTACGCCGCCGCCAGCGGTAGCGCTAGAACATTCGACGGCGGGAGTATAAATGCCAACGCGCTTCGCCGCTTGTCAGTAGTTGATCGAAGGCCGACGCTCCGTTCGCCGCTATCAGTCTGAGACTGCTATCTGTGCGAGACTGCTGCAGTAATTGGACTTTCTGTTTACCGGCACAGGTTCGCCCAAATAAACAGTTAAAATCCCAACACGAAGTCTCCTGTCTTCGGCCACGTCACGACCCCGTGACATCTGGTGGAGGTGCTGCTTCGTTCATGTACCGCACGCCCCCGTCAAGCCGTGAACCCAGCCCACGTCGCGGAGAAGACACCGACGCCAACCAGGAGCAGCGAACAAGCCGCCGACAGCAAGGGCTACCACCGGAGTACGGGATTCTAGAAGACAAGGCGCGGAAGACCAAGGCCATGACCGCGACTGCAGCGACAATGACAACCGCCGCATCCCTGCCCACGATGGTCATGCATCAACCCAGGGAACCACCAATTTTTCATGGGTCATCGTTCGAAGACCCGGAGTCCTGGTTAGAAACATACGACCGTGTGGCCGCCCTCAACCACTGGGACAACGAAGAAAAGCTCCGGCGCGTGTACTTTTACCTGGAAGACACCGCAAGGACCTGGCTAGAGAATCGTGAGTCCACGCTCCGAACGTGGGATGTCTTCTGCGGCGCATTTCTGCAAACGTTCGCGAGCGTCGCTCGCAAAGAAAGGGCCGCTGCTCAACTAGAGACCCGGGTTCAGCTACCGAATGAGAAGGTTGGAATTTTCACAGAGGAGATGACCCGCCTATTTCGTCACGCTGACCCAGACATGCCTGAGGAGAAGAAAGTTCGTTTCCTCATGCGAGGGGTCAAACAGGAGCTCTTCGCGGGACTAATGAGGAATCCACCGAACACCGTCCAAGAATTTGTATCCGAGGCGACCACCATCGAAAAAACCCTTGACATGCGCACCAGACAGTATAATCGTCGCCTGACTCCAGAATGCGCTGCTGCTCAAACCAGTGACTCCGAAAACCTGCGTGAAACGATCCGAGCGATCGTGCGGGAAGAGCTGCGCAAACTGTTGCCTTCGGCGCAACCTCAAGTGGATTCGATCGCCGACATTGTGCGAGAAGAAGTTCGGCAATCACTTCGAATTCCCCATACACCGCTGCCCGAGCCAGAAACTATGAGCTACGCCGCTGCAGTGCGCCACAACGCTCCTCCCCGTCCACGCCAAAACGCCGCCCCGTCGCACTTCCGTCGCCAGACACCACCGCCGCCACCACCCCCACCGATGACCTACCGTTCACCAGCGGGCCAGCGCAGTGCGCCGAGGAAAACCGACGTTTGGCGCACCCCTGACCACCGCCCACTGTGCTACCACTGCGGCGAGGCCGGGCACACTTACCGCCGTTGCCAGTACCGACAGATGGGACTGCGTGGCTTCGCCGTCGATGCACCACGTCCGCAGCCAGGAGAACGACCACGTGACATCGCCGACTACCTGACAGGAACTCGGTGGACACCACGAAGCCCTTCACGTTCGCCGTCGCCCAGCCGCCGCACGTCACCGCACCACCGACAGTACTCTGGCCCAACGCGGGGCCGGTCTCCTAGCCCGTATCCGGGAAACTAAGGGCAGCAACCGGTGGAGGTGCGGTTGCTGTGCGACGAACTACCGAAGATCCTCCGACGACGCCGCGACGGAGCTTTCCGAACACAACGCCAACCAGGCAAAGCCCTGACGGCGAAAGCTCACTTACTGAAGGTGGCCTGACGACGCAACGTGGAAGCAGCGGAACAAGCCGACGCAGCCGTGACCCGACGCCACGCCCTAACTGTAATGCGAGACGGCGAACTAGCGACCTCGACGTTCTTATCGACGGCCACAGTGTGACCGCTCTCGTCGATACTGGAGCCGACTATTCTGTCATCAGTGGGTCGTTCGCCACGAAGTTAAAGAAAGTTAGGACAGCTTGGAAAGGCCCTGAAATCCGCACAGCCGGAGGTCATCTCGTAACGCCTGCAGGAATCTGCACAGCAAGAGTCACCATTAGCGGCCGTATTTATCCTACAGACTTCATAGTCCTACAGCGTTGCTCGAGAGATGTCATCCTTGGCATGGACTTCTTATGCCTCCATGGTGCTGTCATCAACCTAAAAACAAAGTCGATAACGTTATCCAGAGAAAAGGCACTACCGCCGCGCACGCCGTCTGGACACTATGCCTTGAATGTGCTGGAAGAACAAGTCACCATTCCGCCTCGCTCAAGCGTCATTATTTCAGTCGGCGCTCCTGAATCACCTGACTTCAAAGGCGTCGTTGAAGGCAGTCAGCATCTGTTGGTCACCCGAAATATTTGCGTCGCAAGAGGAATTGCAGAGCTGCGGGGAGGCAAAGCAACGGTTATGCTAACGAATTTCAGCAATGAGTACAAACATGTGAACAAAGGAACAACGGTCGCATACATCGAAGAAATTGTCGAAGCCAGCAGTGCTTTCGCCCTCGCCGATTTTGCGGAACCTGCTCAGAGGCACCAAGCCCCTCCCATAGCTTTCGACGTCAATCCCAGACTTCCGAACGATAAGCAAGAACAGCTCAAGGCCCTGCTCCTGCAATACGAAGATTGCTTTTCGTCGTCATCGAAAATTCGGAAGACCCCAATCACGAAACATCGCATCATAACCGAAGAAAATGCCAGACCACTCCGTCAGAGTCCATACAGGGTTTCGACGCGAGAACGTGAGGCCATGAAGAGACAAGTTGATGAAATGCTGCGGGATGACATTATCCAGCCGTCCAAGAGCCCATGGGCATCCCCCGTGGTGTTAGTGAAGAAAAAGGATGGGACCCTACGTTTCTGCGTCGATTATCGCCGCCTGAACAAAATCACAAGAAAGGACGTGTATCCTCTCCCACGAATAGACGACGCACTTGATCGGCTCCATAACGCCAAGTACTTTTCGTCAATGGACCTCAAGACTGGCTATTGGCAAATCGAAGTCGACGAAAGAGACCGAGAGAAGACGGCGTTTATAACACCGGACGGTCTCTTCGAGTTTAAAGTGATGCCCTTCGGCCTTTGCTCAGCGCCTGCAACTTTTCAACGCGTTATGGACACAGTACTGGCAGGATTGAAGTGGCAGACTTGCCTTGTGTACTTGGACGACGTCGTCGTGTTTTCCTCGAGTTTAGACGAGCATCTTCGACGCCTTGAAGCTGTACTTCAAGCCATCAAGACTTCCGGACTCACACTGAAGCCAGAAAAGTGCAGATTTGCGTATGAAGAGCTCTTGTTTCTGGGGCACGTTATCAGCAAGTCTGGAGTTCGTCCTGATCCACGGAAAACAGCCGCCATCGCCGACTTCCCGCCGCCCACTGACAAGAAAGCCGTGCGCCGATTTCTGGGCCTGTGCGCCTATTATAGGCGGTTCGTGAAAAACTTCGCCCGCATCGCCGATCCTCTCACTAACCTTACCAAGGCCGACGTGGAGTTCAAGTGGGAAACGCCACAGGAACACGCTTTCCAGGAGCTCAAACATCGCCTCCAGACGCCTCCGTTACTTGCCCATTTCGACGAATTCGCCGAGACAGAAATACATACTGACGCAAGCAACGTAGGTCTTGGCGCCGTTCTTGTGCAGAGGGCTGACGGACTTGAAAGGGTTATTAGTTACGCCAGCCGATCGCTATCCAAAGCAGAAGCAAATTATTCCACAACAGAAAAGGAGTGCCTCGCCATCATCTGGGCTACGTCGAAATTTCGCCCATACCTCTACGGCAGGCCCTTCAAAGTTGTGAGTGACCACCACGCCTTGTGTTGGCTAGCCACTTTGAAGGACCCTTCAGGTCGCCTCGCACGATGGAGCCTGAGACTTCAAGAATATGACATTACTGTCATTTACAAGTCCGGCAAAAAACACTCCGACGCCGACTGTCTCTCTCGTGCGCCTGTCGACCAACCGCTACACGAGGACCCGGATGACGACTACTTCTTGGGAACGATAACTACCGACGACTTCGCTGAACGACAGCGGGCCGACCCGGAACTTAAGGCCCTAATAGAATACCTCGAAGGCAGGACCGCCGAAGTCCCAAAGGTATTCAAGCGCGCACTTGCGTCGTTTTTTCTACGAAACGGTCTTCTACAAAAGAAAAACTTTTCACCGCTTCGGGCTAAGTACCTCCTTGTGGTGCCTTCAGCTCTGCGACCAGAACTCCTGCAGGCCCTCCACGACGATCCGACAGCAGGGCACCTCGGTGTTTCTCGCACGCTCGCGAGGATACAAGAAAGGTACTACTGGCCGCGTCTTACCGCCGACGTCACTCGTTATGTGAGGACATGCCGGGACTGTCAGCGACGCAAGACACCACCGACAAGGCCAGCGGGACTTCTGCAGCCAATAGATCCACCATGCCGACCTTTCCAGCAGATTGGTATGGACCTACTGGGGCCGTTCCCGACGTCGGCTTTCGGAAACAAGTGGATCGTGGTAGCTACCGACTACCTCACCCGCTACGCCGAGACAAAAGCCCTGCCAAAAGGCAGTGCATCCGAGGTAGCTAAGTTCTTCGTCGAAAATATCGTCCTACGTCACGGCGCCCCGGAGGTCCTTATCACCGACAGAGGAACGGCATTCACTGCCGACTTAACTCAAGCGATCTTGGCATACAGCCAAACAAACCACCGCCGGACGACAGCGTACCACCCACAGACCAACGGCCTCACCGAGCGGCTTAACAAGACGATCGCCGACATGCTGTCAATGTACGTCGATGTCGAACACAAGACGTGGGACGCCATTCTTCCGTATGTGACCTTCGCATACAACACGGCGGTGCAGGAGACGACGCAGATATCTCCATACAAATTGGTCTACGGAAGGAGCCCGACAACGACGCTCGATGCCATGTTACCCAACGTCACCGACGAAGAAAACATCGATGTGAGCGAGTACCTTCATCGCGCCGAAGAAGCCCGACAACTTGCGCGGCTCCGTATCAAGAATCAACAGACGACCGACAGCCACCGTTACAACCTTCGACGACGCTTCGTGGAATACCAGCCCGGTGAACGTGTTTGGGTGTGGACGCCGATACGCCGACGTGGACTAAGTGAAAAGCTTCTGCGACGGTACTTCGGACCGTACAGGGTGGTTCGACGTCTCGGCCCACTTGATTACGAGGTTGTCCCCGACGGCATCACGAACTCTCAACGACGCCGATCGCGACCTGAAGCCGTCCATGTCGCACGCCTAAAGCCGTTTCATGCGCGTTAACAAACTGAAACAGTGTTTTTTGTATTATTGTTGTATTGTAATTTATTCATTGTACTTTCTTGCATTATTATTGTACCTTCATCTTTAGTTAAAGCATCGAGACGATGCCTTTTTCAGAGGGGGGCAATGCCACGTTCCATTTCCCAAGCTTTTGTTATCGTCCCAAAACACCACACGATTCACAGCGCAAACCGCGCCTGCAGTTTTCGAGAGGGTTCCGGACTGTAGTAGATCATTTCGATAAGATCACGCCCACTGTGCGAATGGTACAGATTGTTCCGGAACGTACGCCGCCGCCAGCGGTAGCGCTAGAACATTCGACGGCGGGAGTATAAATGCCAACGCGCTTCGCCGCTTGTCAGTAGTTGATCGAAGGCCGACGCTCCGTTCGCCGCTATCAGTCTGAGACTGCTATCTGTGCGAGACTGCTGCAGTAATTGGACTTTCTGTTTACCGGCACAGGTTCGCCCAAATAAACAGTTAAAATCCCAACACGAAGTCTCCTGTCTTCGGCCACGTCACGACCCCGTGACAATATGATTATGACAGACGCCGTCGTGGAGGGCTCCGGAAATTTAGACCACCTGGGGTTCTTTAACGTACACCAAATACTGAGCACACGGGCCTACAACATTTCCGCATCCTTCGGAAATGCAGCCGCCACAGCCGGGAAGCGAACCCGCGACCTGCGGGTCAGCAGCCGAGTACCTTAGCCACTAGACAACCGAGGAGGGGCCGCAAAATTTCAGAGAGCTCTGGAGGCGCCACTGTTCGAACCAGGGACTTCTCACATGCGAAGCAAAACTCTACCTCTGAGCTGCACCCCTGGTATGTAGGGAGCACTTATTTATTCGTTTGATGGTGCTCAACAGATTATTTTAACAACAAAATAAATTATTACTCGAAATGAACAAAATATTCTTGTCATTGCAACGTGATACATTTTTTTTGTCAACAAAGAAAGAAACATATTTCTATCATAAAGGAAAGGGCAACGATGTTTTAGTAGATTATCCCGTCGCATTTCATGGTGCCGTAGTTGTACAACACAAAAAAGATAGCGCAAAAGTTCAAATTGATTGATTTGTTGGGTTTCACGTCCCAAAACCACCATATGATTATGAGAGACGCCGTAGTGGAGGGTTCCAGAAATTTCGACCACCTGGGGTTTTTAACGTGCTCCAAATACTGAGCACACGGGCCAACAACATTTCCACCTCCTTCAGAAATGCAGCCGCCGCAGCCGGTAAACGATCCCGCGACGTGCGGGTCAGCAGCCGAGTACCTTAGCCACTAGACAACCGAGGAGGGGCCGCAAAATTTCAGAGAGCTCTGGAGGCGCCACGGTTCGAACCAGGGACTTCTCACATGCGAAGCAAGCGCTATACCTCTGAGCTACACCCCCGTTATGTAAGGAGCACTTATTTATGCGTTTGATGGTGCTCAACAGATTATTTTAACAACAAAGTAAATTATTACTCGAAATAAACAAAATCATCTCGTCATTGCAACGTGATACAATTTTTTTGTCAACAAAGAAAGAAACATATTTCTATCATAAAGGAAAGGGCAACGATGTTTTAGTAGATTATCTCGTCGCATTTCATGGTGCCGTAGTTGTACAACACAAAAAAGATAGCGCAAAAGTTCAAATTGATTGATTTGTTGGGTTTCACGTCCCAAAACCACCATATGATTATGAGAGACGCCGTAGTGGAGGGTTCCAGAAATTTCGACCACCTGGGGTTCTTTAACGTGCTCCAAATACTGAGCACACGGGCCTACAACATTTCCACCTCCTTCGGAAATGCAGCCGCCGCAGCCGGTAAACGATCCCGCGACGTGCGGGTCAGCAGCCGAGTACCTTATCCACTAGACCACCGCGGAGAGCCGCAAAAGTTCAGAGAGCTCTGGAGGCGCCACGGTTCGAACCAGGGACTTCTCACATGCTAAGCAAGCGCTATACCTCTGAGCTGCACCCCTGTTATGTCAGGAGCACTTATTTATGCGTTTGATGGTGCTCAACAGATTATTTTAACAACAAAAATAATTATTACTCGAAATAAACAAAATAATCTCGTCATTGCAACGTGATACAATATTTTTGTCAACAAAGAAAGAAACTTATTTCTATATTAAAAGAAAATTGCACCGATGTTTTAGTGGATTAACTCGTCGCATTTCATGGTGCCGCAGTATTACAACACATAAAAAAGATAGCGCTAAAGTCGAGAGCACTTTGGAGGTGTCGGGGTTTGAACCCGGAACTTCTCACATGCAAAGCAAGCGCTCTACCTCTGAGCTACACCCACGTTATGTCAGGAGCACTTATGTATGCTATTGATGGTGCTAAACAGATTATTTTAACAACAAAATAAATTATTACTCGAAATAAACAAAATCATCTCGTCATTGCAACGTGATACAATTTTTTTGTCAACAAAGAAAGAAACATATTTCTATCATAAAGGAAAGGGCAACGACGTTTTAGTAGATTATCTCGTCGCATTTCATGGTGCCGTAGCAGTACAACACAAAAAAAATAGCGCAAAAGTTCAAATTGATTGATTTGTTGGGTTTCACGTCCCAAAACCACCATATGATTATGAGAGACGCCGTAGTGGAGGGCTCCAAAAATTTCGACCACCTGGGGTTCTTCAACGTGCACCCAAATCTGAGCACACGGGCCTACAACATTTCCGCTTCCATCGGAAATGCAGCCGCCACAGCCGGGAAACGAACCCGCGACCTGCGGGTCAGCAGCCGAGTACCTTAGCCACTAGACAACCGTGGAGGGGCCGCGAAATTTCAGAGAGCTCTTGAGGCGCCACGGTTTGAACCAGGGACTTCTCACATGCGAAGCAAGCGCTCTACCTCTGAGCTGCACCCCTGTTATGTAAGGAGCACTTATTTATGCGTTTGATGGTGCTCAACAGACTATTTTAACAACAAAATAAATTATTACTCGAAATAAACAAAATCATCTCGTCATTGCAACGTGATACAATTTTTTTGTCAACAAAGAAAGAAACATATTTCTATCATAAAGGAAAGGGCACCAATGTTTTAGTAGATTATCTCGTCGCATTTCATGGTGTCGTAGTAGTACAACACAAAAAAGATAGCGCAAAAGTTCAAATTGATTGAATTGTCGGGTTTCACGTCCCAAAACCACCATATGTATATGAGAGACGCCGTAGTGGAGGGCTCCGGAAATTTCGACCACCTGGGGTTCTTCAACGTGCACCCAAATCTGAGCACACGGGCCTACAACATTTCCGCTTCCATCGGAAATGCAGCCGCCACAGCCGGGAAGCGAACCCGCGATCTGCGGGTCAGCAGCCGAAGACCTTAGCCACTAGACAACCGAGGAGGGGCCGCAAAATTTCAGAGAGCCCTGGAGGCGCCACTGTTCGAACCAGGGACTTCTCACATGCGAAGCAAGCACTCTACCTCTGAGCTGCACCCCTGGTATGTAGGGAGCACTTATTTATGCGTTTGATGGTGCTCAACAGATTATTTTAACAACAAAATAAATTATTACTCGAAATGAACAAAATATTCTTGTCATTTCAACGTGATACAATTTTTTTTGTCAACAAAGAAAGAAACATATTTCTATCTTAAAGAAAGGGCAGCGATGTTTTAGTGGATTATCTCGTCGCATTTCATGGTGCCGTAGTAGTACAACACAAAAAAGATAGCGCAAAAGTTCAAATTGATTGATTTGTGGGGTTTCACGTCCCAAAACCACCATATGATTATGAGAGACGCCGTCGTGGACGGCTCCGGAAATTTAGACCACCTGGGGTTCTTTAACGTGCACCAAATACTGAGCACACGGGCCTACAACATTTCCGCCTCCTTCGGAAATGCAGCCGCCGCAGCCGGGAAACGAACCCGCGATGTGCGGATCAGCAGCCGTGTACCTTAGCCACTAGACCACCGCGGAGGGGCCGCAAAAGTTCAGAGAGCTCTGGAGGCGCCACGGTTCGAACCAGGGACTTTTCACATGCAAAGCAAGCGCTCTACCTCTGAGCTACACCCACGTTATGTCAGGAGCACTTATGTATGCTATTGATGGAGCTCAACAGATTATTTTAACAACAAAATAATTTATTACTTGAAATAAACAAAATCATCTCGTCATTGCAACGTGATACAATTTTTTTGTCAACAAAGAAAGAAACATATTTCTATCATAAAGCAAAGGGCAACAACCTTTTAGTAGATTATCTCGTCGCATTTCATGGTGCCGTAGTAGTACAACACAAAAAAGATAGCGCAAAAGTTCAAATTGATTGATTTGTTGGGTTTCACGTCCCAAAACCACCATATGATTATGAGAGACGCCGTAGTGGAGGGCTCCAAAAATTTCGACCACCTGGGGTTCTTCAACGTGCACCCAAATCTGAGCACACGGGCCTACAACATTTCATCGGAAATGCAGCCGCCACAGCCGGGAAACGAACCCGCGACCTGCGGGTCAGCAGCCAAGTACCTTAGCCACTAGACAACCGAGGAGGGGCCGCAAAATTTCAGAGAGCTCTGGAGGCGCCACGGTTCGAACCAGAGACTTCTCACATGCGAAGCAAGCACTCTACCTCTGAGCTGCACCCCTGGTATGTAGGGAGCACTTATTTATGCGTTTGATGGTGCTCAACAGAATTTAACAACAAAATAAATTATTACTCGAAATGAACAAAATAATCTCGTCATTGCAACGTGATACAATTTTTTTGTCAACAAAGAAAGAAACATATTTCTATCATAAAAGAAAGGGCACCGATGTTTTAGTGGATTATCTCGTCGCATTTCATGGTGCCGTAGTAGTACAACACAAAAAAGATAGCGCAAAAGTTCAAATTGATTGATTTGTGGGGTTTCACGTCTCAAAACCACCATATGATTATGAGAGACGCCGTAGTGGAGGGCTCCGGAAATTTCGACCACCTGGGGTTCTTTAACGTGCACCCAAATCTGAGCACACGGGCCTACAACATTTCCGCCTCCATCGGAAATGCAGCCGCCGAAGCCGGGAAACGAACCCGCGACTTGCGGGTCAGCAGTCGAGTACCTTCGCCACTAGACCACCGCAGAGGGGCCGAAAAGTTCAGAGAGCTCTGGAGGCGCCACGGTTCGAACCAGCGACTTCTCACATGCGAAGCATCGCTCTACCTCTGAGCTGCACACCTGTTATGTCAGGAGCACCTATTTATGCATTTGATGGTGCTCAACAGGTTATTTTAACAACAAAATTAATTATTACTCGAAATAAACAAAATCCTCTCGTCGTTGCAACGTGATACAATTTTTTGTCAACAAAGAAAGAAACATATTTCTATCATAAAAGAAAAGGGCAGCAATGTTTTAGTGGAATCACTCGTCGCATTTCATGGTGCCGTAGTATTACAACACATAAAAAAGATAGCGCTAAAGTCGAGAGCACTTTGGAGGTGTCGGGGTTCGAACCCAGAACTTCTCACATGCAAAGCAAGCGCTCTACCTCTGAGCTACACCCACGTTATGTCAGGAGCACTTATGTATGCTATTGATGGTGCTCAACAGATTATTTTAACAACAAAATAAATTATTACTCGAAATGAACAAAATATTTTTGTCATTGCAACGTGATACAATTTTTTTGTCAACAAAGAAAGAAACATATTTCTATCTTAAAAGAAAGGGCACCGATGTTTTAGTGGATTATCTCGTCGCATTTCATGGTGCCGTAGTAGTACAACACAAAAAAGATAGTGCAAAAGTTCAAATTGATTGATTTGTGGGGTTTCACGTCCCAAAACCACCATATGATTATGACAGACGCCGTCGTGGAGGGCTCCGGAAATTTAGACCACCTGGGGTTCTTTAACGTTCACCAAATACTGAGCACACGGGCCTACAACATTTCCGCATCCTTCGGAAATGCAGCCGCCACAGCCGGGAAGCGAACCCGCGACCTGCGGGTCAGCAGCCGAGTACCTTAGCCACTAGACAACCGAGGAGGGGCCGCAAAATTTCAGAGAGCTCTGGAGGCGCCACTGTTCGAACCAGGGACTTCTCACATGCGAAGCAAAACTCTACCTCTGAGCTGCACCCCTGGTATGTAGGGAGCACTTATTTATTCGTTTGATGGTGCTCAACAGATTATTTTAACAACAAAATAAATTATTACTCGAAATGAACAAAATATTCTTGTCATTGCAACGTGATACATTTTTTTTGTCAACAAAGAAAGAAACATATTTCTATCCTAAAAGAAAGGGCACCGATGTTTTAGTGGATTATCTCGTCGCATTTCATGGTACCGTAGTAGTACAACACAAAAAAGATAGCGCAAAAGTTCAAATTGATTGATTTGTGGGGTTTCACGTTCCAAAACCACCATATGATTATGAGAGACGCCGTCGTGGAGGGCTCCAGAAATTTAGACCACCTGGGGTTCTTTAACGTGCACCAAATACTGAGCACACGGGCCTACAACATTTCCGCCTCCTTCGGAAATGCAGCCGCCGCAGCCGGGAAACGAACCCGCGATGTGCGGGTCAGCAGCCGAGTACCTTAGCAACTAGACCACCGCGGAGGGGCCGCAAAAGTTCAGAGAGCTCTGGAGGCGCCACGGTTCGAACCAGGGAGTTCTCACATGCTAAGCAAGCGCTATACCTCTGAGCTGCACCCCTGTTATGTCAGGAGCACTTATTTATGCGTTTGATGGTGCTCAACAGATTATTTTAACAACAAAATAAATTATTACTCGAAATAAACAAAATCATCTCGTCATTGCAACGTGATACAATTTTTTTGTCAACAAAGAAAGAAACATATTTCTATCATAAAGGAAAGGGCAACGATGTTTTAGTAGATTATCCCGTCGCATTTCATGGTGCCGTAGTTGTACAACACAAAAAAGATAGCGCAAAAGTTCAAATTGATTGATTTGTTGGGTTTCACGTCCCAAAACCACCATATGATTATGAGAGACGCCGTAGTGGAGGGTTCCAGAAATTTCGACCACCTGGGGTTCTTTAACGTGCTCCAAATACTGAGCACACGGGCCAACAACATTTCCACCTCCTTCGGAAATGCAGCCGCCGCAGCCGGTAAACGATCCCGCGACGTGCGGGTCAGCAGCCGAGTACCTTAGCCACTAGACAACCGAGGAGGGGCCGCAAAATTTCAGAGAGCTCTGGAGGCGCCACGGTTCGAACCAGGGACTTCTCACATGCGAAGCAAGCGCTATACCTCTGAGCTACACCCCCGTTATGTAAGGAGCACTTATTTATGCGTTTGATGGTGCTCAACAGATTATTTTAACAACAAAGTAAATTATTACTCGAAATAAACAAAATCATCTCGTCATTGCAACGTGATACAATTTTTTTGTCAACAAAGAAAGAAACATATTTCTATCATAAAGGAAAGGGCAACGATGTTTTAGTAGATTATCTCGTCGCATTTCATGGTGCTGTAGTTGTACAACACAAAAAAGATAGCGCAAAAGTTCAAATTGATTGATTTGTTGGGTTTCACGTCCCAAAACCACCATATGATTATGAGAGACGCCGTAGTGGAGGGTTCCAGAAATTTCGACCACCTGGGGTTCTTTAACGTGCTCCAAATACTGAGCACACGGGCCTACAACATTTCCACCTCCTTCGGAAATGCAGCCGCCGCAGCCGGTAAACGATCCCGCGACGTGCGGGTCAGCAGCCAAGTACCTTATCCACTAGACCACCGCGGAGAGCCGCAAAAGTTCAGAGAGCTCTGGAGGCGCCACGGTTCGAACCAGGGACTTCTCACATGCTAAGCAAGCGCTATACCTCTGAGCTGCACCCCTGTTATGTCAGGAGCACTTATTTATGCGTTTGATGGTGCTCAACAGATTATTTTAACAACAAAAATAATTATTACTCGAAATAAACAAAATAATCTCGTCATTGCAACGTGATACAATATTTTTGTCAACAAAGAAAGAAACTTATTTCTATAATAAAAGAAAATTGCACCGATGTTTTAGTGGATTAACTCGTCGCATTTCATGGTGCCGCAGTATTACAACACATAAAAAAGATAGCGCTAAAGTCGAGAGCACTTTGGAGGTGTCGGGGTTTGAACCCGGAACTTCTCACATGCAAAGCAAGCGCTCTACCTCTGAGCTACACCCACGTTATGTCAGGAGCACTTATGTATGCTATTGATGGTGCTAAACAGATTATTTTAACAACAAAATAAATTATTACTCGAAATAAACAAAATCATCTCGTCATTGCAACGTGATACAATTTTTTTGTCAACAAAGAAAGAAACATATTTCTATCATAAAGGAAAGGGCAACGACGTTTTAGTAGATTATCTCGTCGCATTTCATGGTGCCGTAGCAGTACAACACAAAAAAAATAGCGCAAAAGTTCAAATTGATTGATTTGTTGGGTTTCACGTCCCAAAACCACCATATGATTATGAGAGACGCCGTAGTGGAGGGCTCAAAAAATTTCGACCACCTGGGGTTCTTCAACGTGCACCCAAATCTGAGCACACGGGCCTACAACATTTCCGCTTCCATCGGAAATGCAGCCGCCACAGCCGGGAAACGAACCCGCGACCTGCGGGTCAGCAGCCGAGTACCTTAGCCACTAGACAACCGAGGAGGGGCCGCAAAATTTCAGAGAGCTCTGGAGGCGCCACGGTTCGAACCAGGGACTTCTCACATGCGAAGCAAGCACTCTACCTCTGAGCTGCACCCCTGGTATGTAGGGAGCACTTATTTATGCGTTTGATGGCGCTCAACAGAATTTAACAACAAAATAAATTATTACTCGAAATGAACAAAATAATCTCGTCATTGCAACGTGATACAATTTTTTTGTCAACAAAAAAAGAAACATATTTCTATCATAAAAGAAAGGGCACCGATGTTTTAGTGGATAATCTCGTTGCATTTCATGGTGCCGTAGTAGTACAACACAAAAAAGATAGCGCAAAAGTTCAAATTGATTGATTTGTGGGGTTTCACGTCCCAAAACCACCATATGATTATGAGAGACGCCGTAGTGGAGGGCTCCGGAAATTTCGACCACCTGGGGTTCTTTAACGTGCACCCAAATCTGAGCACACGGGCCTACAACATTTCCGCCTCCATCGGAAATGCAGCTGTCGCAGCCTGGCAAGGAAGCCGCGACCTGCGGGTCAGCAGCCGAGTACCTTTGCCACTAGACCACCGTGGAGGGGCCGCGAAATTTCAGAGAGCTCTTGAGGCGCCACGGTTTGAACCAGGGACTTCTCACATGCGAAGCAAGCGCTCTACCTCTGAGCTGCACCCCTGTTATGTAAGGAGCATTTATTTATGCGTTTGATGGTGCTCAACAGACTATTTTAACAACAAAATAAATTATTACTCGAAATAAACAAAATCATCTCGTCATTGCAACGTGATACAATTTTTTTGTCAACAAAGAAAGAAACATATTTCTATCATAAAGGAAAGGGCACCAATGTTTTAGTAGATTATCTCGTCGCATTTCATGGTGTCGTAGTAGTACAACACAAAAAAGATAGCGCAAAAGTTCAAATTGATTGAATTGTCGGGTTTCACGTCCCAAAACCACCATATGTATATGAGAGACGCCGTAGTGGAGGGCTCCGGAAATTTCGACCACCTGGGGTTCTTCAACGTGCACCCAAATCTGAGCACACGGGCCTACAACATTTCCGCTTCCATCGGAAATGCAGCCGCCACAGCCGGGAAGCGAACCCGCGACCTGCGGGTCAGCAGCCGAAGACCTTAGCCACTAGACAACCGAGGAGGGGCCGCAAAATTTCAGAGAGCCCTGGAGGCGCCACTGTTCGAACCAGGGACTTCTCACATGCGAAGCAAGCACTCTACCTCTGAGCTGCACCCCTGGTATGTAGGGAGCACTTATTTATGCGTTTGATGGTGCTCAACAGATTATTTTAACAACAAAATAAATTATTACTCGAAATGAACAAAATATTCTTGTCATTTCAACGTGATACAATTTTTTTTGTCAACAAAGAAAGAAACATATTTCTATCTTAAAGAAAGGGCAGCGATGTTTTAGTGGATTATCTCGTCGCATTTCATGGTGCCGTAGTAGTACAACACAAAAAAGATAGCGCAAAAGTTCAAATTGATTGATTTGTGGGGTTTCACGTCCCAAAACCACCATATGATTATGAGAGACGCCGTCGTGGACGGCTCCGGAAATTTAGACCACCTGGGGTTCTTTAACGTGCACCAAATACTGAGCACACGGGCCTACAACATTTCCGCCTCCTTCGGAAATGCAGCCGCCGCAGCCGGGAAACGAACCCGCGATGTGCGGATCAGCAGCCGTGTACCTTAGCCACTAGACCACCGCGGAGGGGCCGCAAAAGTTCAGAGAGCTCTGGAGGCGCCACGGTTCGAACCAGGGACTTTTCACATGCAAAGCAAGCGCTCTACCTCTGAGCTACACCCACGTTATGTCAGGAGCACTTATGTATGCTATTGATGGAGCTCAACAGATTATTTTAACAACAAAATAAATTATTACTTGAAATAAACAAAATCATCTCGTCATTGCAACGTGATACAATTTTTTTGTCAACAAAGAAAGAAACATATTTCTATCATAAAGCAAAGGGCAACGACGTTTTAGTAGATTATCTCGTCGCATTTCATGGTGCCGTAGTAGTACAACACAAAAAAGATAGCGCAAAAGTTCAAATTGATTGATTTGTTGGGTTTCACGTCCCAAAACCACCATATGATTATGAGAGACGCCGTAGTGGAGGGCTCCAAAAATTTCGACCACCTGGGGTTCTTCAACGTGCACCCAAATCTGAGCACACGGGCCTACAACATTTCATCGGAAATGCAGCCGCCACAGCCGGGAAACGAACCCGCGACCTGCGGGTCAGCAGCCAAGTACCTTAGCCACTAGACAACCGAGGAGGGGCCGCAAAATTTCAGAGAGCTCTGGAGGCGCCACGGTTCGAACCAGAGACTTCTCACATGCGAAGCAAGCACTCTACCTCTGAGCTGCACCCCTGGTATGTAGGGAGCACTTATTTATGCGTTTGATGGTGCTCAACAGAATTTAACAACAAAATAAATTATTACTCGAAATGAACAAAATAATCTCGTCATTGCAACGTGATACAATTTTTTTGTCAACAAAGAAAGAAACATATTTCTATCATAAAAGAAAGGGCACCGATGTTTTAGTGGATTATCTCGTCGCATTTCATGGTGCCGTAGTAGTACAACACAAAAAAGATAGCGCAAAAGTTCAAATTGATTGATTTGTGGGGTTTCACGTCCCAAAACCACCATATGATTATGAGAGACGCCGTAGTGGAGGGCTCCGGAAATTTCGACCACCTGGGGTTCTTTAACGTGCACCCAAATCTGAGCACACGGGCCTACAACATTTCCGCCTCCATCGGAAATGCAGCCGCCGCAGCCGGGAAACGAACCCGCGACTTGCGGGTCAGCAGTCGAGTACCTTCGCCACTAGACCACCGCAGAGGGGCCGAAAAGTTCAGAGAGCTCTGGAGGCGCCACGGTTCGAACCAGCGACTTCTCACATGCGAAGCATCGCTCTACCTCTGAGCTGCACACCTGTTATGTCAAGAGCACTCATTTATGCATTTGATGGTGCTCAACAGGTTATTTTAACAACAAAATTAATTATTACTCGAAATAAACAAAATCCTCTCGTCGTTGCAACGTGATACAATTTTTTTGTCAACAATGAAAGAAACATATTTCTATCATAAAAGAAAAGGGCAGCAATGTTTTAGTGGAATCACTCGTCGCATTTCATGGTGCCGTAGTATTACAACACATAAAAAAGATAGCGCTAAAGTCGAGAGCACTTTGGAGGTGTCGGGGTTCGAACCCAGAACTTCTCACATGCAAAGCAAGCGCTCTACCTCTGAGCTACACCCACGTTATGTCAGGAGCACTTATGTATGCTATTGATGGTGCTCAACAGAATATTTTAACAACAAAATAAATTATTACTCGAAATAAACAAAATCATCTCGTCATTGCAACGTGATACAATTTTTTTGTCAACAAAGAAAGAAACATATTTCTATCATAAAGGAAAGGGCACCGATGTTTTAGTAGATTATCTCGTCGCATTTTATGGTGTCGTAGTAGTACAACACAAAAAAGATAGCGCAAAAGTTCAAATTGATTGAATTGTTGGGTTTCACGTCCCAAAACCACCATATGATTAAGAGAGACGCCGTAGTGGAGGGCTCCGGAAATTTCGACCACCTGGGGTTCTTCAACGTGCACCCAAATCTGAGCACATGGGCCTACAACATTTCCGCTTCCATCGGAAATGCAGCCGCCACAGCCGGGAAGCGAACCCGCGACCTGCGGGTCAGCAGCCGAGTACCTTAGCCACTAGACAACCGTGGAGGGGCCGCGAAATTTCAGAGAGCTCTTGAGGCGCCACGGTTTGAACCAGGGACTTCTCACATGCGAAGCAAGCGCTCTACCTCTGAGCTGCACCCCTGTTATGTAAGGAGCAATTATTTATGCGTTTGATGGTGCTCAACAGACTATTTTAACAACAAAATAAATTATTACTCGAAATAAACAAAATCATCTCGTCATTGCAACGTGATACAATTTTTTTGTCAACAAAGAAAGAAACATATTTCTATCATAAAGGAAAGGGCACCAATGTTTTAGTAGATTATGTCGTCGCATTCATGGTGTCGTAGTAGTACAACACAAAAAAGATAGCGCAAAAGTTCAAATTGATTGAATTGTCGGGTTTCACGTCCCAAAACCACCATATGATTATGAGAGACGCCGTAGTTGAGGGCTCCGAAAATTTCGACCACCTGGGGTTCTTCAACGTGCACCCAAATCTGAGCACACGGGCCTACAACATTTCCGCTTCCATCGGAAATGCAGCCGCCACAGCCGGGAAGCGAACCCGCGACCTGCGGGTCAGCAGCCGAGTACCTTAGCCACTAGACAACCGAGGAGGGGCCGCAAAATTTCAGAGAGCCCTGGAGGCGCCACTGTTCGAACCAGGGACTTCTCACATGCGAAGCAAGCACTCTACCTCTGAGCTGCACCCCTGGTATGTAGGGAGCACTTATTTATGCGTTTGATGGTGCTCAACAGATTATTTTAACAACAAAATAAATTATTACTCGAAATGAACAAAATATTCTTGTCATTGCAACGTGATACAGTTTTTTTTGTCAACAAAGAAAGAAACATATTTCTATCTTAAAAGAAAGGGCACCGATGTTTCAGTGGATTATCTCGTCGCATTTCATGGTGCCGTTAGTAGTACAACACAAAAAAGATAGCGCAAAAGTTCAAATTGATTGATTTGTGGGGTTTCACGTCCCAAAACCACCATATGATTATGAGAGACGCCGTCGTGGAGGGCTCCGGAAATTTAGACCACCTGGGGTTCTTTAACCTGCACCAAATACTGAGCACGGGCCTACAACATTTCCGCCTCCTTCGGAAATGCAGCCGCCGCAGCCGGGAAACGAACCCGCGATGTGCGGGTCAGCAGCCGAGTACCTTAGCCACTAGACCACCGCGGAGGGGCCGCAAAAGTTCAGAGAGCTCTGGAGGCGCCACGGTTCGAACCAGGGACTTTTCACATGCAAAGCAAGCGCTCTACCTCTGAGCTACACCCACGTTATGTCAGGAGCACTTATGTATGCTATTGATGGAGCTCAACAGATTATTTTAACAACAAAATAAATTATTACTCGAAATAAACAAAATCATCTCGTCATTGCAACGTGATACAATTTTTTTGTCAACAAAGAAAGAAACATATTTCTATCATAAAGGAAAGGGCAACGACGTTTTAGTAGATTATCTCGTCGCATTTCATGGTGCCGTAGTAGTACAACACAAAAAAGATAGCGCAAAAGTTCAAATTGATTGATTTGTTGGGTTTCACGTCCCAAAACCACCATATGATTATGAGAGACGCCGGAGTGGAGGGCTCAAAAAATTTCGACCACCTAGGGTTCTTCAACGTGCACCCAAATCTGAGCACACGGGCCTACAACATTTCATCGGAAATGCAGCCGCCACAGCCGGGAAACGAACCCGCGACCTGCGGGTCAGCAGCCGAGTACCTTAGCCACTAGACAACCGAGGAGGGGCCGCAAAATTTCAGAGAGCTCTGGAGGCGCCACGGTTCGAACCAGGGACTTCTCACATGCGAAGCAAGCACTCTACCTCTGAGCTGCACCCCTGGTATGTAGGGAGCACTTCTTTATGCGTTTGATGGTGCTCAACAAAATTTAACAACAAAATAAATTATTACTCGAAATGAACAAAATAATCTCGTCATTGCAACGTGATACAATTTTTTTGTCAACAAAGAAAGAAACATATTTCTATCATAAAAGAAAGGGCACCGATGTTTTAGTGGATTATCTCGTCGCATTTCATGGTGCCGTAGTAGTACAACACAAAAAAGATAGCGCAAAAGTTCAAATTGATTGATTTGTGGGGTTTCACGTCTCAAAACCACCATATGATTATGAGAGACGCCGTAGTGGAGGGCTCCGGAAATTTCGACCACCTGGGGTTCTTTAACGTGCACCCAAATCTGAGCACACGGGCCTACAACATTTCCGCCTCCATCGGAAATGCAGCCGCCGAAGCCGGGAAACGAACCCGCGACTTGCGGGTCAGCAGTCGAGTACCTTCGCCACTAGACCACCGCAGAGGGGCCGCAAAATTTCAGAGAGCTCTGGAGGCGCCACTGTTCGAACCAGGGACTTCTCACATGCGAAGCAAAACTCTACCTCTGAGCTGCACCCCTGGTATGTAGGGAGCACTTATTTATGCGTTTGATGGTGCTCAACAGATTATTTTAACAAAAAAAAGTTATTACTCGAAATGAACAAAATATTCTTGTCATTGCAACGGGATACATTTTTTTTGTCAACAAAGAAAGAAACTTATTTCTATCATAAAAGAAAGGGCGCCGATGTTTTAGTGGATTATCTCGTCGCATTTCATGGTGCCGTAGTAGTACAACACAAAAAAGATAGCGCAAAAGTTCAAATTGATTGATTTGTGGGGTTTCACGTCCCAAAACCACCATATGATTATGAGAGACGCCGTAGTGGAGGGCTCCGGAAATTTCGACCACCTGGGGTTCTTTAACGTGCACCCAAATGTGAGCACACGGGCCTACAACATTTCCGCCTCCATCGGAATGCAGCCGCCGCAGCCGGGAAACGAACCCGCGACTTGCGGGTCAGCAGTCGAGTACCTTCGCCACTAGACCACCGCGGAGGGGCCGAAAAGTTCAGAGAGCTCTGGAGGCGCCACGGTTCGAACCAGCGCCTTCTCACATGCGAAGCATCGCTCTACCTCTGAGCTGCACACCTGTTATGTCAGGAGCACTTATTTATGCGTTTGATGGTGCTCAACAGATTATTTTAACAACAAAGTAAATTATTACTCGAAATAAACAAAATCATCTCGTCATTGCAACGTGATACAATTTTTTTGTCAACAAAGAAAGAAACATATTTCTATCATAAAGGAAAGGGCAACGATGTTTTAGTAGATTATCTCGTCGCATTTCATGGTGCCGTAGTTGTACAACACAAAAAAGATAGCGCAAAAGTTCAAATTGATTGATTTTTTGGGTTTCACGTCCCAAAACCACCATATGATTATGAGAGACGCCGTAGTGGAGGGTTCCAGAAATTTCGACCACCTGGGGTTCTTTAACGTGCTCCAAATACTGAGCACACGGGCCTACAACATTTCCACCTCCTTCGGAAATGCAGCCGCCGCAGCCGGTAAACGATCCCGCGACGTGCGGGTCAGCAGCCGAGTACCTTATCCACTAGACCACCGCGGAGAGCCGCAAAAGTTCAGAGAGCTCTGGAGGCGCCACGGTTCGAACCAGGGACTTCTCACATGCTAAGCAAGCGCTATACCTCTGAGCTGCACTCCTGTTATGTCAGGAGCACTTATTTATGCGTTTGATGGTGCTCAACAGATTATTTTAACAACAAAAATAATTATTACTCGAAATAAACAAAATAATCTCGTCATTGCAACGTGATACAATATTTTTGTCAACAAAGAAAGAAACTTATTTCTATAATAAAAGAAAATTGCACCGATGTTTTAGTGGTATAACTCGTCGCATTTCATGGTGCCGCAGTATTACAACACATAAAAAAGATAGCGCTAAAGTCGAGAGCACTTTGGAGGTGTCGGGGTTTGAACCCGGAACTTCTCACATGCAAAGCAAGCGCTCTACCTCTGAGCTACACCCACGTTATGTCAGGAGCACTTATGTATGCTATTGATGGTGCTAAACAGATTATTTTAACAACAAAATAAATTATTACTCGAAATAAACAAAATCATCTCGTCATTGCAACGTGATACAATTTTTTTGTCAACAAAGAAAGAAACATATTTCTATCATAAAGGAAAGGGCAACGACGTTTTAGTAGATTATCTCGTCGCATTTCATGGTGCCGTAGCAGTACAACACAAAAAAAATAGCGCAAAAGTTCAAATTGATTGATTTGTTGGGTTTCACGTCCCAAAACCACCATACGATTATGAGAGACGCCGTAGTGGAGGGCTCCAAAAATTTCGACCACCTGGGGTTCTTCAACGTGCACCCAAATCTGAGCACACGGGCCTACAACATTTCCGCTTCCATCGGAAATGCAGCCGCCACAGCCGGGAAACGAACCCGCGACCTGCGGGTCAGCAGCCGAGTACCTTAGCCACTAGACAACCGAGGAGGGGCCGCAAAATTTCAGAGAGCTCTGGAGGCGCCACGGTTCGAACCAGGGACTTCTCACATGCGAAGCAAGCACTCTACCTCTGAGTTGCACCCCTGGTATGTAGGGAGCACTTATTTATGCGTTTGATGGTGCTCAACAGAATTTAACAACAAAATAAGTTATTACTCGAAATGAACAAAATAATCTCGTCATTGCAACGTGATACAATTTTTTTGTCAACAAAAAAAGAAACATATTTCTATCATAAAAGAAAGGGCACCGATGTTTTAGTGGATTATCTCGTTGCATTTCATGGTGCCGTAGTAGTACAACACAAAAAAGATAGCGCAAAAGTTCAAATTGATTGATTTGTGGGGTTTCACGTCCCAAAACCACCATATGATTATGAGAGACGCCGTAGTGGAGGGCTCCGGAAATTTCGACCACCTGGGGTTCTTCAACGTGCACCCAAATCTGAGCACACGGGCCTACAACATTTACGCTTCCATCGGAAATGCAGCCGCCACAGCCGGGAAGCGAACCCGCGACCTGCGGGTCAGCAGCCGAAGACCTTAGCCACTAGACAACCGAGGAGGGGCCGCAAAATTTCAGAGAGCTCTTGAGGCGCCACGGTTTGAACCAGGGACTTATCACATGCGAAGCAAGCACTCTACCTCTGAGCTGCACCCCTGGTATGTAGGGAGCACTTATTTATGCGTTTGATGGTGCTCAACAGATTATTTTAACAACAAAATAAATTATTACTCGAAATGAACAAAATATTCTTGTCATTTCAACGTGATACAATTTTTTTTGTCAACAAAGAAAGAAACATATTTCTATCTTAAAGAAAGGGCAGCGATGTTTTAGTGGATTATCTCGTCGCATTTCATGGTGCCGTAGTAGTACAACACAAAAAAGATAGCGCAAAAGTTCAAATTGATTGATTTGTGGGGTTTCACGTCCCAAAACCACCATATGATTATGAGAGACGCCGTCGTGGACGGCTCCGGAAATTTAGACCACCTGGGGTTCTTTAACGTGCACCAAATACTGAGCACACGGGCCTACAACATTTCCGCCTCCTTCGGAAATGCAGCCGCCGCAGCCGGGAAACGAACCCGCGATGTGCGGATCAGCAGCCGTGTACCTTAGCCACTAGACCACCGCGGAGGGGCCGCAAAAGTTCAGAGAGCTCTGGAGGCGCCACGGTTCGAACCAGGGACTTTTCACATGCAAAGCAAGCGCTCTACCTCTGAGCTACACCCACGTTATGTCAGGAGCACTTATGTATGCTATTGATGGAGCTCAACAGATTATTTTAACAACAAAATAAATTATTACTCGAAATAAACAAAATCATCTCGTCATTGCAACGTGATACAATTTTTTTGTCAACAAAGAAAGAAACATATTTCTATCATAAAGGAAAGGGCAACGACGTTTTAGTAGATTATCTCGTCGCATTTCATGGTGCCGTAGTAGTACAACACAAAAAAGATAGCGCAAAAGTTCAAATTGATTGATTTGTTGGGTTTCACGTCCCAAAACCACCATATGATTGTGAGAGACGCCGTAGTGGAGGGCTCCAAAAATTTCGACCACCTGGGGTTCTTCAACGTGCACCCAAATCTGAGCACACGGGCCTACAACATTTCATCGGAAATGCAGCCGCCACAGCCGGGAAACGAACCCGCGACCTGCGGGTCAGCAGCCAAGTACCTTAGCCACTAGACAACCGAGGAGGGGCCGCAAAATTTCAGAGAGCTCTGGAGGCGCCACGGTTCGAACCAGGGACTTCTCACATGCGAAGCAAGCACTCTACCTCTGAGCTGCACCCCTGGTATGTAGGGAGCACTTATTTATGCGTTTGATGGTGCTCCACAGAATTTAACAACAAAATAAATTATTACTCGAAATGAACAAAATAATCTCGTCATTGCAACGTGATACAATTTTTTTGTCAACAAAGAAAGAAACATATTTCTATCATAAAAGAAAGGGCACCGATGTTTTAGTGGATTATCTCGTCGCATTCATGGTGCCGTAGTAGTACAACACAAAAAAGATAGCGCAAAAGTTCAAATTGATTGATTTGTGGGGTTTCACGTCCCAAAACCACCATATGATTATGAGAGACGCCGTAGTGGAGGGCTCCGGAAATTTCGACCACCTGGGGTTCTTTAACGTGCACCCAAATCTGAGCACACGGGCCTACAACATTTCCGCCTCCATCGGAAATGCAGCCGCCGCAGCCGGGAAACGAACCCGCGACTTGCGGGTCAGCAGTCGAGTACCTTCGCCACTAGACCACCGCAGAGGGGCCGAAAAGTTCAGAGAGCTCTGGAGGCGCCACGGTTCGAACCAGCGACTTCTCACATGCGAAGCATCGCTCTACCTCTGAGCTGCACACCTGTTATGTCAAGAGCACTTATTTATGCATTTGATGGTGCTCAACAGGTTATTTTAACAACAAAATTAATTATTACTCGAAATAAACAAAATCCTCTCGTCGTTGCAACGTGATACAATTTTTTGTCAACAAAGAAAGAAACATATTTCTATCATAAAAGAAAAGGGCAGCAATGTTTTAGTGGAATCACTCGTCGCATTTCATGGTGCCGTAGTATTACAACACATAAAAAAGATAGCGCTAAAGTCGAGAGCACTTTGGAGGTGTCGGGGTTCGAACCCAGAACTTCTCACATGCAAAGCAAGCGCTCTACCTCTGAGCTACACCCACGTTATGTCAGGAGCACTTATGTATGCTATTGATGGTGCTCAACAGAATATTTTAACAACAAAATAAATTATTACTCGAAATAAACAAAATCATCTCGTCATTGCAACGTGATACAATTTTTTTGTCAACAAAGAAAGAAACATATTTCTATCATAAAGGAAAGGGCACCGATGTTTTAGTAGATTATCTCGTCGCATTTCATGGTGTCGTAGTAGTACAACACAAAAAAGATAGCGCAAAAGTTCAAATTGATTGAATTGTCGGGTTTCACGTCCCAAAACCACCATATGATTAAGAGAGACGCCGTAGTGGAGGGCTCCGGAAATTTCGACCACCTGGGGTTCTTCAACGTGCACCCAAATCTGAGCACACGGGCCTACAACATTTCCGCTTTCATCGGAAATGCAGCCGCCACAGCCGGCAAGCGAACCCGCGACCTGCGGGTCAGCAGCCGAGTACCTTAGCCACTAGACAACCGTGGAGGGGCCGCGAAATTTCAGAGAGCTCTTGAGGCGCCACGGTTTGAACCAGGGACTTCTCACATGCGAAGCAAGCGCTCTACCTCTGAGCTGCACCCCTGTTATGTAAGGAGCACTTATTTATGCGTTTGATGGTGCTCAACAGACTATTTTAACAACAAAATAAATTATTACTCGAAATAAACAAAATCATCTCGTCATTGCAACGTGATACAATTTTTTTGTCAACAAAGAAAGAAACATATTTCTATCATAAAGGAAAGGGCACCAATGTTTTAGTAGATTATCTCGTCGCATTTCATGGTGTCGTAGTAGTACAACACAAAAAAGATAGCGCAAAAGTTCAAATTGATTGAATTGTCGGGTTTCACGTCCCAAAACCACCATATGATTATGAGAGACGCCGTAGTTGAGGGCTCCGAAAATTTCGACCACCTGGGGTTCTTCAACGTGCACCCAAATCTGAGCACACGGGCCTACAACATTTCCGCTTCCATCGGAAATGCAGCCGCCACAGCCGGGAAGCGAACCCGCGACCTGCGGGTCAGCAGCCGAGTACCTTAGCCACTAGACAACCGAGGAGGGGCCGCAAAATTTCAGAGAGCCCTGGAGGCGCCACTGCTCGAACCAGGGACTTCTCACATGCGAAGCAAGCACTCGACCTCTGAGCTGCACCCCTGGTATGTAGGGAGCACTTATATATGCGTTTGATGGTGCTCAACAGATTATTTTAACAACAAAATAAATTATTACTCGAAATGAACAAAATATTCTTGTCATTGCAACGTGATACAATTTTTTTTGTCAACAAAGAAAGAAACATATTTCTATCTTAAAAGAAAGGGCACCGATGTTTTAGTGGATTATCTCGTCGCATTTCATGGTGCCGTTAGTAGTACAACACAAAAAAGATAGCGCAAAAGTTCAAATTGATTGATTTGTGGGGTTTCACGTCCCAAAACCACCATATGATTATGAGAGACGCCGTCGTGGAGGGCTCCGGAAATTTAGACCACCTGGGGTTCTTTAACCTGCACCAAATACTGAGCACACGGGCCTACAACATTTCCGCCTCCTTCGGAAATGCAGCCGCCGCAGCCGGGAAACGAACCCGCGATGTGCGGGTCAGCAGCCGAGTACCTTAGCCACTAGACCACCGCGGAGGGGCCGCAAAAGTTCAGAGAGCTCTGGAGGCGCCACGGTTCGAACCAGGGACTTTTCACATGCAAAGCAAGCGCTCTACCTCTGAGCTACACCAACGTTATGTCAGGAGCACTTATGTATGCTATTGATGGAGCTCAACAGATTATTTTAACAACAAAATAAATTATTACTCGAAATAAACAAAATCATCTCGTCGTTGCAACGTGATACAATTTTTTTTGTCAACAAAGAAAGAAACATATTTCTATCATAAAGGAAAGGGCAACGACGTTTTAGTAGATTATCTCGTCGCATTTCATGGTGCCGTAGTAGTACAACACAAAAAAGAAAGCGCAAAAGTTCAAATTGATTGATTTGTTGGGTTTCACGTCCCAAAACCACCATATGATTATGAGAGACGCCGGAGTGGAGGGCTCAAAAAATTTCGACCACCTAGGGTTCTTCAACGTGCACCCAAATCTGAGCACATGGGCCTACAACATTTCATCGGAAATGCAGCCGCCACAGCCGGGAAACGAACCCGCGACCTGCGGGTCAGCAGCCGAGTACCTTAGCCACTAGACAACCGAGGAGGGGCCGCAAAATTTCAGAGAGCTCTGAAGGCGCCACGGTTCGAACCAGGGACTTCTCACATGCGAAGCAAGCACTCTACCTCTGAGCTGCACCCCTGGTATGTAGGGAGCACTTATTTATGCGTTTGATGGTGCTCAACAAAATTTAACAACAAAATAAATTATTACTCGAAATGAACAAAATAATCTCGTCATTGCAACGTGATACAATTTTTTTGTCAACAAAGAAAGAAACATATTTCTATCATAAAAGAAAGGGCACCGATGTTTTAGTGGATTATCTCGTCGCATTTCATGGTGCCGTAGTAGTACAACACAAAAAAGATAGTGCAAAAGTTCAAATTGATTGATTTGTGGGGTTTCACGTCTCAAAACCACCATATGATTATGAGAGACGCCGTAGTGGAGGGCTCCGGAAATTTCGACCACCTGGGGTTCTTTAACGTGCACCCAAATCTGAGCACACGGGCCTACAACATTTCCGCCTCCATCGGAAATGCAGCCGCCGAAGCCGGGAAACGAACCCGCGACTTGCGGGTCAGCAGTCGAGTACCTTCGCCACTAGACCACCGCAGAGGGGCCGAAAAGTTCAGAGAGCTCTGGAGGCGCCACGGTTCGAACCAGCGACTTCTCACATGCGAAGCATCGCTCTACCTCTGAGCTGCACACCTGTTATGTCAGGAGCACTTATTTATGCATTTGATGGTGCTCAACAGGTTATTTTAACAACAAAATTAATTATTACTCGAAATAAACAAAATCCTCTCGTCGTTGCAACGTGATACAATTTTTTGTCAACAAAGAAAGAAACATATTTCTATCATAAAAGAAAAGGGCAGCAATGTTTTAGTGGAATCACTCGTCGCATTTCATGGTGCCGTAGTATTACAACACATAAAAAAGATAGCGCTAAAGTCGAGAGCACTTTGAAGGTGTCGGGGTTCGAACCCAGAACTTCTCACATTCAAACAAGCGCTCTACCTCTGAGCTACACCCACGTTATGTCAGGAGCACTTATGTATGCTATTGATGGTGCTCAACAGATTATTTTAACAACAAAATGAATTATTACTCGAAATGAACAAAATATTCTTGTCATTGCAACGTGATACAATTTTTTTGTCAACAAAGAAAGAAACATATTTCTATCTTAAAAGAAAGGGCACCGATGTTTTAGTGGATTATCTCGTCGCATTTCATGGTGCCGTAGTAGTACAACACAAAAAAGATAGTGCAAAAGTTCAAATGGATTGATTTGTGGGGTTTCACGTCCCAAAACCACCATATGATTATGACAGACGCCGTCGTGGAGGGCTCCGGAAATTTAGACCACCTGGGGTTCTTTAACGTACACCAAATACTGAGCACACGGGCCTACAACATTTCCGCCTCCTTCGGAAATGCAGCCGCCACAGCCGGGAAGCGAACCCGCGACCTGCGGGTCAGCAGCCGAGTACCTTAGCCACTAGACAACCGAGGAGGGGCCGCAAAATTTCAGAGAGCTCTGGAGGCGCCACTGTTCGAACCAGGGACTTCTCACATGCGAAGCAAAACTCTACCTCTGAGCTGCACCCCTGGTATGTAGGGAGCACTTATTTATGCGTTTGATGGTGCTCAACAGACTATTTTAACAACAAAATAAATTATTACTCGAAATAAACAAAATCATCTCGTCATTGCAACGTGATACAATTTTTTTGTCAACAAAGAAAGAAACATATTTCTATCATAAAGGAAAGGGCACCAATGTTTTAGTAGATTATCTCGTCGCATTTCATGGTGTCGTAGTAGTACAACACAAAAAAGATAGCGCAAAAGTTCAAATTGATTGAATTGTCGGGTTTCACGTCCCAAAACCACCATATGATTATGAGAGACGCCGTAGTTGAGGGCTCCGAAAATTTCGACCACCTGGGGTTCTTCAACGTGCACCCAAATCTGAGCACACGGGCCTACAACATTTCCGCTTCCATCGGAAATGCAGCCGCCACAGCCGGGAAGCGAACCCGCGACCTGCGGGTCAGCAGCCGAGTACCTTAGCCACTAGACAACCGAGGAGGGGCCGCAAAATTTCAGAGAGCCCTGGAGGCGCCACTGCTCGAACCAGGGACTTCTCACATGCGAAGCAAGCACTCTACCTCTGAGCTGCACCCCTGGTATGTAGGGAGCACTTATTTATGCGTTTGATGGTGCTCAACAGATTATTTTAACAACAAAATAAATTATTACTCGAAATGAACAAAATATTCTTGTCATTGCAACGTGATACAATTTTTTTTGTCAACAAAGAAAGAAACATATTTCTATCTTAAAAGAAAAGGCACCGATGTTTTAGTGGATTATCTCGTCGCATTTCATGGTGCCGTTAGTAGTACAACACAAAAAAGATAGCGCAAAAGTTCAAATTGATTGATTTGTGGGGTTTCACGTCCCAAAACCACCATATGATTATGAGAGACGCCGTCGTGGAGGGCTCCGGAAATTTAGACCACCTGGGGTTCTTTAACCTGCACCAAATACTGAGCACACGGGCCTACAACATTTCCGCCTCCTTCGGAAATGCAGCCGCCGCAGCCGGGAAACGAACCCGCGATGTGCGGGTCAGCAGCCGAGTACCTTAGCCACTAGACCACCGCGGAGGGGCCGCAAAAGTTCAGAGAGCTCTGGAGGCGCCACGGTTCGAACCAGGGACTTTTCACATGCAAAGCAAGCGCTCTACCTCTGAGCTACACCCACGTTATGTCAGGAGCACTTATGTATGCTATTGATGGAGCTCAACAGATTATTTTAACAACAAAATAAATTATTACTCGAAATAAACAAAATCATCTCGTCGTTGCAACGTGATACAATTTTTTTTGTCAACAAAGAAAGAAACATATTTCTATCATAAAGGAAAGGGCAACGACGTTTTAGTAGATTATCTCGTCGCATTTCATGGTGCCGTAGTAGTACAACACAAAAAAGAAAGCGCAAAAGTTCAAATTGATTGATTTGTTGGGTTTCACGTCCCAAAACCACCATATGATTATGAGAGACGCCGGAGTGGAGGGCTCAAAAAATTTCGACCACCTAGGGTTCTTCAACGTGCACCCAAATCTGAGCACACGGGCCTACAACATTTCATCGGAAATGCAGCCGCCACAGCCGGGAAACGAACCCGCGACCTGCGGGTCAGCAGCCGAGTACCTTAGCCACTAGACAACCGAGGAGGGGCCGCAAAATTTCAGAGAGCTCTGAAGGCGCCACGGTTCGAACCAGGGACTTCTCACATGCGAAGCAAGCACTCTACCTCTGAGCTGCACCCCTGGTATGTAGGGAGCACTTATTTATGCGTTTGATGGTGCTCAACAAAATTTAACAACAAAATAAATTATTACTCGAAATGAACAAAATAATCTCGTCATTGCAACGTGATACAATTTTTTTTGTCAACAAAGAAAGAAACATATTTCTATCATAAAAGAAAGGGCACCGATGTTTTAGTGGATTATCTCGTCGCATTTCATGGTGCCGTAGTAGTACAAGACAAAAAAGATAGCGCAAAAGTTCAAATTGATTGATTTGTGGGGTTTCACGTCTCAAAACCACCATATGATTATGAGAGACGCCGTAGTGGAGGGCTCCGGAAATTTCGACCACCTGGGGTTCTTTAACGTGCACCCAAATCTGAGCACACGGGCCTACAACATTTCCGCCTCCATCGGAAATGCAGCCGCCGAAGCCGGGAATCGAACCCGCGACTTGCGGGTCAGCAGTCGAGTACCTTCGCCACTAGACCACCGCAGAGGGGCCGAAAAGTTCAGAGAGCTCTGGAGGCGCCACGGTTCGAACCAGCGACTTCTCACATGCGAAGCATCGCTCTACCTCTGAGCTGCACACCTGTTATGTCAGGAGCACTTATTTATGCATTTGATGGTGCTCAACAGGTTATTTTAACAACAAAATTAATTATTACTCGAAATAAACAAAATCCTCTCGTCGTTGCAACGTGATACAATTTTTTGTCAACAAAGAAAGAAACATATTTCTATCATAAAAGAAAAGGGCAGCAATGTTTTAGTGGAATCACTCGTCGCATTTCATGGTGCCGTAGTATTACAACACATAAAAAAGATAGCGCTAAAGTCGAGAGCACTTTGAAGGTGTCGGGGTTCGAACCCAGAACTTCTCACATTCAAACAAGCGCTCTACCTCTGAGCTACACCCACGTTATGTCAGGAGCACTTATGTATGCTATTGATGGTGCTCAACAGATTATTTTAACAACAAAATAAATTATTACTCGAAATGAACAAAATATTCTTGTCATTGCAACGTGATACAATTTTTTTGTCAACAAAGAAAGAAACATATTTCTATCTTAAAAGAAAGGGCACCGATGTTTTAGTGGATTATCTCGTCGCATTTCATGGTGCCGTAGTAGTACAACACAAAAAAGATAGTGCAAAAGTTCAAATTGAGTGATTTGTGGGGTTTCACGTCCCAAAACCACCATATGATTATGACAGACGCCGTCGTGGAGGGCTCCGGAAATTTAGACCACCTGGGGTTCTTTAACGTACACCAAATACTGAGCACACGGGCCTACAACATTTCCGCCTCCTTCGGAAATGCAGCCGCCACAGCCGGGAAGCGAACCCGCGACCTGCGGGTCAGCAGCCGAGTACCTTAGCCACTAGACAACCGAGGAGGGGCCGCAAAATTTCAGAGAGCTCTGGAGGCGCCACTGTTCGAACCAGGGACTTCTCACATGCGAAGCAAAACTCTACCTCTGAGCTGCACCCCTGGTATGTAGGGAGCACTTATTTATGCGTTTGATGGTGCTCAACAGATTATTTTAACAACAAAATAAATTATTACTCGAAATGAACAAAATATTCTTGTCATTGCAACGTGATACATTTTTTTGTCAACAAAGAAAGAAACATATTTCTATCCTAAAAGAAAGGGCACCGATGTTTTAGTGGATTATCTCGTCGCATTTCATGGTGCCGTAGTAGTACAACACAAAAAAGAAAGCGCAAAAGTTCAAATTGATTGATTTGTGGGGTTTCACGTTCCAAAACCACCATATGATTATGAGAGACGCCGTCGTGGAGGGCTCCGGAAATTTAGACCACCTGGGGTTCTTTAACGTGCACCAAATACTGAGCACACGGGCCTACAACATTTCCGCCTCCTTCGGAAATGCAGCCGCCGCAGCCGGGAAACGAACCCGCGATGTGCGGGTCAGCAGCCGAGTACCTTAGCCACTAGACCACCGCGGAGGGGCCGCAAAAGTTCAGAGAGCTCTGGAGGCGCCACGGTTCGAACCAGGGACTTCTCACATGCTAAGCAAGCGCTATACCTCTGAGCTGCACCCCTGTTATGTCAGGAGCACTTATTTATGCGTTTGATGGTGCTCAACAGATTATATTAACAACAAAAATAATTATTACTCGAAATAAACATAATAATCTCGTCATTGCAACGTGATACAACATTTTTGTCAACAAAGAAAGAAACTTATTTCTATCATAAAAGAAAGGGCGCCGATGTTTTAGTGGATTATCTCGTCGCATTTCATGGTGCTGTAGTAGTACAACACAAAAAAGATAGCGCAAAACTTCAAATTGATTGATTTGTGGGGTTTCACGTCCCAAAACCACCATATGATTATGAGAGACGCCGTAGTGGAGGGCTCCGGAAATTTCGACCACCTGGGGTTCTTTAACGTGCACCCAAATCTGAGCACACGGGCCTACAACATTTCCGCCTCCATCGGAATGCAGCCGCCGCAGCCGGGAAACGAACCCGCGACTTGCGGGTCAGCAGTCGAGTACCTTCGCCACTAGACCACCGCGGAGGGGCCGAAAAGTTCAGAGAGCTCTGGAGGCGCCACGGTTCGAACCAGCGACTTCTCACATGCGAAGCATCGCTCTACCTCTGAGCTGCACACCTGTTATGTCAGGAGCACTTATTTATGCATTTGATGGTGCTCAACAGGTTATTTTAACAACAAAATAATTATTACTCGAAATAAACAAAATAATCTCGTCGTTGCAACGTGATACAATTTTTTGTCAACAAAGAAAGAAACTTATTTCTATAATAAAAGAAAATTGCACCGATGTTTTAGTGGATTAACTCGTCGCATTTCATGGTGCCGCAGTATTACAACACATAAAAAAGATGGCGCTAAAGTCGAGAGATCTTTGGAGGTGTCGGGGTTTGAACAGGGAACTTCTCACATGCAAAGCAAGCGCTCTACCTCTGAGCTACACCCACGTTATGTCAGGAGCACTTATGTATGCTATTGATGGTGCTAAACAGATTATTTTAACAACAAAATAAATTATTACTCGAATTAAACAAAATCATCTCGTCATTGCAACGTGATACAATTTTTTTGTCAACAAAGAAAGAAACATATTTCTATCATAAAGGAAAGGGCAACGATGTTTTAGTAGATTATCTCGTCGCATTTCATGGTGCCGTAGTTGTACAACACAAAAAAGATAGCGCAAAAGTTCAAATTGATTGATTTGTTGGGTTTCACGTCCCAAAACCACCATATGATTATGAGAGACGCGATAGTGGAGGGTTCCAGAAATTTCGACCACCTGGGGTTTTTTAACGTGCTCCAAATACTGAGCACACGGGCCTACAACATTTCCACCTCCTTCGGAAATGCAGCCGCCGCAGCCGGTAAACGATCCCGCGACGTGCGGGTCAGCAGCCGAGTACCTTAGCCACTAGACAACCGAGGAGGGGCCGCAAAATTTCAGAGAGCTCTGGAGGCGCCACGGTTCGAACCAGGGACTTCTCACATGCGAAGCAAGCGCTATACCTCTGAGCTACACCCCCGTTATGTAAGGAGCACTTATTTATGCGTTTGATGGTGCTCAACAGATTATTTTAACAACAAAGTAAATTATTACTCGAAATAAACAAAATCATCTCGTCATTGCAACGTGATACAATTTTTTTGTCAACAAAGAAAGAAACATATTTCTATCATAAAGGAAAGGGCAACGATGTTTTAGTAGATTATCTCGTCGCATTTTATGGTGCCGTAGTTGTACAACACAAAAAAGATAGCGCAAAAGTTCAAATTGATTGATTTGTTGGGTTTCACGTCCCAAAACCACCATATGATTATGAGAGACGCCGTAGTGGAGGGTTCTAGAAATTTCGACCACCTGGGGTTCTTTAACGTGCTCCAAATACTGAGCACACGGGCCTACAACATTTCCACCTCCTTCGGAAATGCAGCCGCCGCAGCCGGTAAACGACCCCGCGACGTGCGGGTCAGCAGCCGAGTACCTTATCCACTAGACCACCGCGGAGAGCTGCAAAAGTTCAGAGAGCTCTGGAGGCGCCACGGTTCGAACCAGGGACTTCTCACATGCTAAGCAAGCGCTATACCTCTGAGCTGCACCCCTGTTATGTCAGGAGCACTTATTTATGCGTTTGATGGTGCTCAACAGATTATTTTAACAACAAAAATAATTATTACTCGAAATAAACAAAATAATCTCGTCATTGCAACGTGATACAATATTTTTGTCAACAAAGAAAGAAACTTATTTCTATAATAAAAGAAAATTGCACCGATGTTTTAGTGGTATAACTCGTCGCATTTCATGGTGCCGCAGTATTACAACACATAAAAAAGATAGCGCTAAAGTCGAGAGCACTTTGGAGGTGTCGGGGTTTGAACCCGGAACTTCTCACATGCAAAGCAAGCGCTCTACCTCTGAGCTACACCCACGTTATGTCAGGAGCACTTATGTATGCTATTGATGGTGCTAAACAGATTATTTTAACAACAAAATAAATTATTACTCGAAATAAACAAAATCATCTCGTCATTGCAACGTAATACAATTTTTTCGTCAACAAAGAAAGAAACATATTTCTATCATAAAGGAAAGGGCAACGACGTTTTAGTAGATTATCTCGTCGCATTTCATGGTGCCGTAGCAGTACAACACAAAAAAAATAGCGCAAAAGTTCAAATTGATTGATTTGTTGGGTTTCACGTCCCAAAACCACCATATGATTATGAGAGACGCCGTAGTGGAGGGCTCCAAAAATTTCGACCACCTGGGGTTCTTCAACGTGACCCAAATCTGAGCACACGGGCCTACAACATTTCCGCTTCCATCGCAAATGCAGCCGCCACAGCCGGGAAACGAACCCGCGACCTGCGGGTCAGCAGCCGAGTACCTTAGCCACTAGACAACCGAGGAGGGGCCGCAAAATTTCAGAGAGCTCTGGAGGCGCCACGGTTGGAACCAGGGACTTCTCACATGCGAAGCAAGCACTCTACCTCTGAGCTGCACCCCTGGTATGTAGGGAGCACTTATTTATGCGTTTGATGGTGCTCAACAGAATTTAACAACAAAATAAATTATTACTCGAAATGAACAAAATAATCTCGTCATTGCAACGTGATACAATTTTTTTGTCAACAAAAAAAGAAACATATTTCTATCATAAAAGAAAGGGCACCGATGTTTTAGTGGATTATCTCGTTGCATTTCATGGTGCCGTAGTAGTACAACACAAAAAAGATAGCGCAAAAGTTCAAATTGATTGATTTGTGGGGTTTCACGTCCCAAAACCACCATATGATTATGAGAGACGCCGTAGTGGAGGGCTCCGGAAATTTCGACCACCTGGGGTTCTTTAACGTGCACCCAAATCTGAGCACACGGGCCTACAACATTTCCGCCTCCATCGGAAATGCAGCTGTCGCAGCCGGGCAACGAAGCCGCGACCTGCGGGTCAGCAGCCGAGTACCTTTGCCACTAGACCACCGTGGAGGGGCCGCGAAATTTCAGAGAGCTCTTGAGGCGCCACGGTTTGAACCAGGGACTTCTCACATGCGAAGCAAGCGCTCTACCTCTGAGCTGCACCCCTGTTATGTAAGGAGCACTTATTTATGCGTTTGATGGTGCTCAACAGACTATTTTAACAACAAAATAAATTATTACTCAAAATAAACAAAATCATCTCGTCATTGCAACGTGATACAATTTTTTTGTCAACAAAGAAAGAAACATATTTCTATCATAAAGGAAAGGGCACCAATGTTTTAGTAGATTATCTCGTCGCATTTCATGGTGTCGTAGTAGTACAACACAAAAAAGATAGCGCAAAAGTTCAAATTGATTGAATTGTCGGGTTTCACGTCCCAAAACCACCATATGATTATGAGAGACGCCGTAGTGGAGGGCTCCGGAAATTTCGACCACCTGGTGTTCTTCAACGTGCACCCAAATCTGAGCACACGGGCCTACAACATTTCCGCTTCCATCGGAAATGCAGCCGCCACAGCCGGGAAGCGAACCCGCGACCTGCCGGTCAGCAGCCGAAGACCTTAGCCACTAGACAACCGAGGAGGGGCCGCAAAATTTCAGAGAGTTCTGGAGGCGCCACTGTTCGAACCAGGGACTTCTCACATGCGAAGCAAAACTCTACCTCTGAGCTGCACCCCTGGTATGTAGGGAGCACTTATTTATGCGTTTGATGGTGCTCAACAGATTATTTTAACAACAAAATAAATTATTACTCGAAATGAACAAAATATTCTTGTCATTGCAACGTGATACATTTTTTTGTCAACAAAGAAAGAAACATATTTCTATCCTAAAAGAAAGGGCACCGATGTTTTAGTGGATTATCTCGTCGCATTTCATGGTGCCGTAGTAGTACAACACAAAAAAGAAAGCGCAAAAGTTCAAATTGATTGATTTGTGGGGTTTCACGTTCCAAAACCACCATATGATTATGAGAGACGCCGTCGTGGAGGGCTCCGGAAATTTAGACCACCTGGGGTTCTTTAACGTGCACCAAATACTGAGCACACGGGCCTACAACATTTCCGCCTCCTTCGGAAATGCAGCCGCCGCAGCCGGGAAACGAACCCGCGATGTGCGGGTCAGCAGCCGAGTACCTTAGCCACTAGACCACCGCGGAGGGGCCGCAAAAGTTCAGAGAGCTCTGGAGGCGCCACGGTTCGAACCAGGGACTTCTCACATGCTAAGCAAGCGCTATACCTCTGAGCTGCACCCCTGTTATGTCAGGAGCACTTATTTATGCGTTTGATGGTGCTCAACAGATTATATTAACAACAAAAATAATTATTACTCGAAATAAACATAATAATCTCGTCATTGCAACGTGATACAACATTTTTGTCAACAAAGAAAGAAACTTATTTCTATCATAAAAGAAAGGGCGCCGATGTTTTAGTGGATTATCTCGTCGCATTTCATGGTGCTGTAGTAGTACAACACAAAAAAGATAGCGCAAAACTTCAAATTGATTGATTTGTGGGGTTTCACGTCCCAAAACCACCATATGATTATGAGAGACGCCGTAGTGGAGGGCTCCGGAAATTTCGACCACCTGGGGTTCTTTAACGTGCACCCAAATCTGAGCACACGGGCCTACAACATTTCCGCCTCCATCGGAATGCAGCCGCCGCAGCCGGGAAACGAACCCGCGACTTGCGGGTCAGCAGTCGAGTACCTTCGCCACTAGACCACCGCGGAGGGGCCGAAAAGTTCAGAGAGCTCTGGAGGCGCCACGGTTCGAACCAGCGACTTCTCACATGCGAAGCATCGCTCTACCTCTGAGCTGCACACCTGTTATGTCAGGATCACTTATTTATGCATTTGATGGTGCTCAACAGGTTATTTTAACAACAAAATAATTATTACTCGAAATAAACAAAATAATCTCGTCGTTGCAACGTGATACAATTTTTTGTCAACAAAGAAAGAAACTTATTTCTATAATAAAAGAAAATTGCACCGATGTTTTAGTGGATTAACTCGTCGCATTTCATGGTGCCGCAGTATTACAACACATAAAAAAGATGGCGCTAAAGTCGAGAGATCTTTGGAGGTGTCGGGGTTTGAACAGGGAACTTCTCACATGCAAAGCAAGCGCTCTACCTCTGAGCTACACCCACGTTATGTCAGGAGCACTTATGTATGCTATTGATGGTGCTAAACAGATTATTTTAACAACAAAATAAATTATTACTCGAATTAAACAAAATCATCTCGTCATTGCAACGTGATACAATTTTTTTGTCAACAAAGAAAGAAACATATTTCTATCATAAAGGAAAGGGCAACGATGTTTTAGTAGATTATCTCGTCGCATTTCATGGTGCCGTAGTTGTACAACACAAAAAAGATAGCGCAAAAGTTCAAATTGATTGATTTGTTGGGTTTCACGTCCCAAAACCACCATATGATTATGAGAGACGCGATAGTGGAGGGTTCCAGAAATTTCGACCACCTGGGGTTTTTTAACGTGCTCCAAATACTGAGCACACGGGCCTACAACATTTCCACCTCCTTCGGAAATGCAGCCGCCGCAGCCGGTAAACGATCCCGCGACGTGCGGGTCAGCAGCCGAGTACCTTAGCCACTAGACAACCGAGGAGGGGCCGCAAAATTTCAGAGAGCTCTGGAGGCGCCACGGTTCGAACCAGGGACTTCTCACATGCGAAGCAAGCGCTATACCTCTGAGCTACACCCCCGTTATGTAAGGAGCACTTATTTATGCGTTTGATGGTGCTCAACAGATTATTTTAACAACAAAGTAAATTATTACTCGAAATAAACAAAATCATCTCGTCATTGCAACGTGATACAATTTTTTTGTCAACAAAGAAAGAAACATATTTCTATCATAAAGGAAAGGGCAACGATGTTTTAGTAGATTATCTCGTCGCATTTTATGGTGCCGTAGTTGTACAACACAAAAAAGATAGCGCAAAAGTTCAAATTGATTGATTTGTTGGGTTTCACGTCCCAAAACCACCATATGATTATGAGAGACGCCGTAGTGGAGGGTTCTAGAAATTTCGACCACCTGGGGTTCTTTAACGTGCTCCAAATACTGAGCACACGGGCCTACAACATTTCCACCTCCTTCGGAAATGCAGCCGCCGCAGCCGGTAAACGATCCCGCGACGTGCGGGTCAGCAGCCGAGTACCTTATCCACTAGACCACCGCGGAGAGCTGCAAAAGTTCAGAGAGCTCTGGAGGCGCCACGGTTCGAACCAGGGACTTCTCACATGCTAAGCAAGCGCTATACCTCTGAGCTGCACCCCTGTTATGTCAGGAGCACTTATTTATGCGTTTGATGGTGCTCAACAGATTATTTTAACAACAAAAATAATTATTACTCGAAATAAACAAAATAATCTCGTCATTGCAACGTGATACAATATTTTTGTCAACAAAGAAAGAAACTTATTTCTATAATAAAAGAAAATTGCACCGATGTTTTAGTGGTATAACTCGTCGCATTTCATGGTGCCGCAGTATTACAACACATAAAAAAGATAGCGCTAAAGTCGAGAGCACTTTGGAGGTGTCGGGGTTTGAACCCGGAACTTCTCACATGCAAAGCAAGCGCTCTACCTCTGAGCTACACCCACGTTATGTCAGGAGCACTTATGTATGCTATTGATGGTGCTAAACAGATTATTTTAACAACAAAATAAATTATTACTCGAAATAAACAAAATCATCTCGTCATTGCAACGTAATACAATTTTTTCGTCAACAAAGAAAGAAACATATTTCTATCATAAAGGAAAGGGCAACGACGTTTTAGTAGATTATCTCGTCGCATTTCATGGTGCCGTAGCAGTACAACACAAAAAAAATAGCGCAAAAGTTCAAATTGATTGATTTGTTGGGTTTCACGTCCCAAAACCACCATATGATTATGAGAGACGCCGTAGTGGAGGGCTCCAAAAATTTCGACCACCTGGGGTTCTTCAACGTGACCCAAATCTGAGCACACGGGCCTACAACATTTCCGCTTCCATCGCAAATGCAGCCGCCACAGCCGGGAAACGAACCCGCGACCTGCGGGTCAGCAGCCGAGTACCTTAGCCACTAGACAACCGAGGAGGGGCCGCAAAATTTCAAAGAGCTCTGGAGGCGCCACGGTTGGAACCAGGGACTTCTCACATGCGAAGCAAGCACTCTACCTCTGAGCTGCACCCCTGGTATGTAGGGAGCACTTATTTATGCGTTTGATGGTGCTCAACAGAATTTAACAACAAAATAAATTATTACTCGAAATGAACAAAATAATCTCGTCATTGCAACGTGATACAATTTTTTTGTCAACAAAAAAAGAAACATATTTCTATCATAAAAGAAAGGGCACCGATGTTTTAGTGGATTATCTCGTTGCATTTCATGGTGCCGTAGTAGTACAACACAAAAAAGATAGCGCAAAAGTTCAAATTGATTGATTTGTGGGGTTTCACGTCCCAAAACCACCATATGATTATGAGAGACGCCGTAGTGGAGGGCTCCGGAAATTTCGACCACCTGGGGTTCTTTAACGTGCACCCAAATCTGAGCACACGGGCCTACAACATTTCCGCCTCCATCGGAAATGCAGCTGTCGCAGCCGGGCAACGAAGCCGCGACCTGCGGGTCAGCAGCCGAGTACCTTTGCCACTAGACCACCGTGGAGGGGCCGCGAAATTTCAGAGAGCTCTTGAGGCGCCACGGTTTGAACCAGGGACTTCTCACATGCGAAGCAAGCGCTCTACCTCTGAGCTGCACCCCTGTTATGTAAGGAGCACTTATTTATGCGTTTGATGGTGCTCAACAGACTATTTTAACAACAAAATAAATTATTACTCAAAATAAACAAAATCATCTCGTCATTGCAACGTGATACAATTTTTTTGTCAACAAAGAAAGAAACATATTTCTATCATAAAGGAAAGGGCACCAATGTTTTAGTAGATTATCTCGTCGCATTTCATGGTGTCGTAGTAGTACAACACAAAAAAGATAGCGCAAAAGTTCAAATTGATTGAATTGTCGGGTTTCACGTCCCAAAACCACCATATGATTATGAGAGACGCCGTAGTGGAGGGCTCCGGAAATTTCGACCACCTGGTGTTCTTCAACGTGCACCCAAATCTGAGCACACGGGCCTACAACATTTCCGCTTCCATCGGAAATGCAGCCGCCACAGCCGGGAAGCGAACCCGCGACCTGCCGGTCAGCAGCCGAAGACCTTAGCCACTAGACAACCGAGGAGGGGCCGCAAAATTTCAGAGAGTTCTGGAGGCGCCACTGTTCGAACCAGGGACTTCTCACATGCGAAGCAAGCACTCTACCTCTGAGCTGCACCCCTGGTATGTAGGGAGCACTTATTTATGCGTTTGATGGTGCTCAACAGATTATTTTAACAACAAAATAAATTATTACTCGAAATGAACAAAATATTCTTGTCATTTCAACGTGATACAATTTTTTTGTCAACAAAGAAAGAAACATATTTCTATCTTAAAGAAAGGGCAGCGATGTTTTAGTGGATTATCTCGTCGCATTTCATGGTGCCGTAGTAGTACAACACAAAAAAGATAGCGCAAAAGTTCAAATTGATTGATTTGTGGGGTTTCACGTCCCAAAACCACCATATGATTATGAGAGACGCCGTCGTGGACGGCTCCGGAAATTTAGACCACCTGGGGTTCTTTAACGTGCACCAAATACTGAGCACACGGGCCTACAACATTTCCGCCTCCTTCGGAAATGCAGCCGCCGCAGCCGGGAAACGAACCCGCGATGTGCGGATCAGCAGCCGAGTACCTTAGCCACTAGACCACCGCGGAGGGGCCGCAAAAGTTCAGAGAGCTCTGGAGGCGCCACGGTTCGAACCAGGGACTTTTCACATGCAAAGCAAGCGCTCTACCTCTGAGCTACACCCACGTTATGTCAGGAGCACTTATGTATGCTATTGATGGAGCTCAACAGATTATTTGAACAACAAAATAAATTATTACTCGAAATAAACAAAATCATCTCATCATTGCAACGTGATACAATTTTTTTGTCAACAAAGAAAGAAACATATTTCTATCATAAAGGAAAGGGCAACGACGTTTTAGTAGATTATCTCGCCGCATTTCATGGTGCCGTAGTAGTACAACACAAAAAAGATAGCGCAAAAGTTCAAATTGATTGATTTGTTGGGTTTCACGTCCCAAAACCACCATATGATTATGAGAGACGCCGTAGTGGAGGGCTCCAAAAATTTCGACCACCTGGGGTTCTTCAACGTGCACCCAAATCTGAGCACACGGGCCTACAGCATTTCATCGGAAATGCAGCCGCCACAGCCGGGAAACGAACCCGCGACCTGCGGGACAGCAGCCAAGTACCTTAGCCACTAGACAACCGAGGAGGGGCCGCAAAATTTCAGAGAGCTCTGGAGGCGCCACGGTTCGAACCAGGGACTTCTCACATGCGAAGCAAGCACTCTACCTCTGAGCTGCACCCCTGGTATGTAGGGAGCACTTATTTATGCGTTTGATGGTGCTCAACAGAATTTAACAACAAAATAAATTATTACTCGAAATGAACAAAATAATCTCGTCATTGCAACGTGATACAATTTTTTTGTCAACAAAGAAAGAAACATATTTCTATCATAAAAGAAAGGGCACCGATGTTTTAGTGGATTATCTCGTCGCATTTCATGGTGCCGTAGTAGTACAACACAAAAAAGATAGTGCAAAAGTTCAAATTGATTGATTTGTGGGGTTTCACGTCCCAAAACCACCATATGATTATGAGAGACGCCGTAGTGGAGGGCTCCGGAAATTTCGACCACCTGGGGTTCTTTAACGTGCACCCAAATCTGAGCACACGGGCCTACAACATTTCCGCCTCCATCGGAAATGCAGCCGCCGCAGCCGGGAAACGAACCCGCGACTTGCGGGTCAGCAGTCGAGTACCTTCGCCACTAGACCACCGCAGAGGGGCCGAAAAGTTCAGAGAGCTCTGGAGGCGCCACGGTTCGAACCAGCGACTTCTCACATGCGAAGCATCGCTCTACCTCTGAGCTGCACACCTGTTATGTCAAGAGCACTTATTTATGCATTTGATGGTGCTCAACAGGTTATTTTAACAACAAAATTAATTATTACTCGAAATAAACAAAATCCTCTCGTCGTTGCAACGTGATACAATTTTTTGTCAACAAAGAAAGAAACATATTTCTATCATAAAAGAAAAGGGCAGCAATGTTTTAGTGGAATCACTCGTCGCATTTCATGGTGCCGTAGTATTACAACACATAAAAAAGATAGCGCTAAAGTCGAGAGCACTTTGGAGGTGTCGGGGTTCGAACCCAGAACTTCTCACATGCAAAGCAAGCGCTCTACCTCTGAGCTACACCCACGTTATGTCGGGAGCACTTATGTATGCTATTGATGGTGCTCAACAGAATATTTTAACAACAAAATAAATTATTACTCGAAATAAACAAAATCATCTCGTCATTGCAACGTGATACAATTTTTTTGTCAACAAAGAAAGAAACATATTTCTATCATAAAGGAAAGGGCACCGATGTTTTAGTAGATTATCTCGCCGCATTTCATGGTGTCGTAGTAGTACAACACAAAAAAGATAGCGCAAAAGTTCAAATTGATTGAATTGTCGGGTTTCACGTCCCAAAACCACCATATGATTAAGAGAGACGCCATAGTGGAGGGATCCGGAAATTTCGACCACCTGGGGTTCTTCAACGTGCACCCAAATCTGAGCACACGGGCCTACAACATTTCCGCTTCCATCGGAAATGCAGCCGCCACAGCCGGGAAGCGAACCCGCGACCTGCGGGTCAGCAGCCGAGTACCTTAGCCACTAGACAACCGAGGAGGGGCCGCAAAATTTCAGAGAGCTCTGGAGGCGCCACTGTTCGAACCAGGGACTTCTCACATGCGAAGCAAGCACTCTACCTCTGAGCTGCACCCCTGGTATGTAGGGAGCACTTATTTATGCGTTTGATGGTGCTCAACAGATTATTTTAACAACAAAATAAATTATTACTCGAAATGAACAAAATATTCTTGTCATTGCAACGTGATACAATTTTTTTTGTCAACAAAGAAAGAAACATATTTCTATCTTAAAAGAAAGGGCACCGATGTTTTAGTGGATTATCTCGTCGCATTTCATGGTGCCGTAGTAGTACAACACAAAAAAGATAGCGCAAAAGTTCAAATTGATTGATTTGTTGGGTTTCACGTCCCAAAACCACCATATGATTATGAGAGACGCCGTAGTGGAGGGTTCCAGAAATTTCAACCACCTGGGGTTCTTTAACGTGCTCCAAATACTGAGCACACGGGCCTACAACATTTCCACCTCCTTCGGAAATGCAGCCGCCGCAGCCGGTAAACAATCCCGCGACGTGCGGGTCAGCAGCCGAGTACCTTAGCCACTAGACAACCGAGGAGGGGCAGCAAAATTTCAGAGAGCTCTGGAGGCGCCACGGTTCGAACCAGGGACTTCTCACATGCGAAGCAAGCGCTATACCTCTGAGCTACACCCCCGTTATGTAAGGAGCACTCATTTATGCGTTTGATGGTGCTCAACAGATTATTTTAACAACAAAGTAAATTATTACTCGAAATAAACAAAATCATCTCGTCATTGCAACGTGATACAATTTTTTTGTCAACAAAGAAAGAAACATATTTCTATCATAAAGGAAAGGGCAACGATGTTTTAGTAGATTATCTCGTCGCATTTCATGGTGCCGTAGTTGTACAACACAAAAAAGATAGCGCAAAAGTTCAAATTGATTGATTTGTTGGGTTTCACGTCCCAAAACCACCATATGATTATGAGAGACGCCGTAGTGGAGAACTCCAGAAATTTCGACCACCTGGGGTTCTTTAACGTGCTCCAAATATTGAGCACACGGGCCTACAACATTTCCACCTCCTTCGGAAATGCAGCCGCCGCAGCCGGTAAACGATCCCGCGACGTGCGGGTCAGCAGCCGAGTACCTTATCCACTAGACCACCGCGGAGAGCCGCAAAAGTTCAGAGAGCTCTGGAGGCGCCACGGTTCGAACCAGGGACTTCTCACATGCTAAGCAAGCGCTATACCTCTGAGCTGCACCCCTGTTATGTCAGGAGCACTTATTTATGCGTTTGATGGTGCTCAACAGATTATTTTAACAACAAAAATAATTATTACTCGAAATAAACAAAATAATCTCGTCATTGCAACGTGATAAATATTTTTGTCAACAAAGAAAGAAACTTATTTCTATAATAAAAGAAAATTGCACCGATGTTTTAGTGGATTAACTCGTCGCATTTCATGGTGCCGCAGTATTACAACACATAAAAAAGATAGCGCTAAAGTCGAGAGCACTTTGGAGGTGTCGGGGTTTGAACCCGGAACTTCTCACATGAAAAGCAAGCGCTCTACCTCTGAGCTACACCCACGTTATGTCAGGAGCACTTATGTATGCTATTGATGGTGCTAAACAGATTATTTTAACAACAAAATAAATTATTACTCGAAATAAACAAAATCATCTCGTCATTGCAACGTGATACAATTTTTTTGTCAACAAAGAAAGAAACATATTTCTATCATAAAGGAAAGGGCAACGACGTTTTAGTAGATTATCTCGTCGCATTTCATAGTGCCGTAGCAGTACAACACAAAAAAAATAGCGCAAAAGTTCAAATTGATTGATTTGTTGGGTTTCACGTCCCAAAACCACCATATGATTATGAGAGACGCCGTAGTGGAGGGCTCCAAAAATTTCGACCACCTGGGGTTCTTCAACGTGCACCCAAATCTGAGCACACGGGCCTACAGCATTTCATCGGAAATGCAGCCGCCACAGCCGGGAAACGAACCCGCGACCTGCGGGACAGCAGCCAAGTACCTTAGCCACTAGACAACCGAGGAGGGGCCGCAAAATTTCAGAGAGCTCTGGAGGCGCCACGGTTCGAACCAGGGACTTCTCACATGCGAAGCAAGCACTCTACCTCTGAGCTGCACCCCTGGTATGTAGGGAGCACTTATTTATGCGTTTGATGGTGCTCAACAGAATTTAACAACAAAATAAATTATTACTCGAAATGAACAAAATAATCTCGTCATTGCAACGTGATACAATTTTTTTGTCAACAAAGAAAGAAACATATTTCTATCATAAAAGAAAGGGCACCGATGTTTTAGTGGATTATCTCGTCGCATTTCATGGTGCCGTAGTAGTACAACACAAAAAAGATAGTGCAAAAGTTCAAATTGATTGATTTGTGGGGTTTCACGTCCCAAAACCACCATATGATTATGAGAGACGCCGTAGTGGAGGGCTCCGGAAATTTCGACCACCTGGGGTTCTTTAACGTGCACCCAAATCTGAGCACACGGGCCTACAACATTTCCGCCTCCATCGGAAATGCAGCCGCCGCAGCCGGGAAACGAACCCGCGACTTGCGGGTCAGCAGTCGAGTACCTTCGCCACTAGACCACCGCAGAGGGGCCGAAAAGTTCAGAGAGCTCTGGAGGCGCCACGGTTCGAACCAGCGACTTCTCACATGCGAAGCATCGCTCTACCTCTGAGCTGCACACCTGTTATGTCAAGAGCACTTATTTATGCATTTGATGGTGCTCAACAGGTTATTTTAACAACAAAATTAATTATTACTCGAAATAAACAAAATCCTCTCGTCGTTGCAACGTGATACAATTTTTTGTCAACAAAGAAAGAAACATATTTCTATCATAAAAGAAAAGGGCAGCAATGTTTTAGTGGAATCACTCGTCGCATTTCATGGTGCCGTAGTATTACAACACATAAAAAAGATAGCGCTAAAGTCGAGAGCACTTTGGAGGTGTCGGGGTTCGAACCCAGAACTTCTCACATGCAAAGCAAGCGCTCTACCTCTGAGCTACACCCACGTTATGTCGGGAGCACTTATGTATGCTATTGATGGTGCTCAACAGAATATTTTAACAACAAAATAAATTATTACTCGAAATAAACAAAATCATCTCGTCATTGCAACGTGATACAATTTTTTTGTCAACAAAGAAAGAAACATATTTCTATCATAAAGGAAAGGGCACCGATGTTTTAGTAGATTATCTCGCCGCATTTCATGGTGTCGTAGTAGTACAACACAAAAAAGATAGCGCAAAAGTTCAAATTGATTGAATTGTCGGGTTTCACGTCCCAAAACCACCATATGATTAAGAGAGACGCCATAGTGGAGGGATCCGGAAATTTCGACCACCTGGGGTTCTTCAACGTGCACCCAAATCTGAGCACACGGGCCTACAACATTTCCGCTTCCATCGGAAATGCAGCCGCCACAGCCGGGAAGCGAACCCGCGACCTGCGGGTCAGCAGCCGAGTACCTTAGCCACTAGACAACCGAGGAGGGGCCGCAAAATTTCAGAGAGCTCTGGAGGCGCCACTGTTCGAACCAGGGACTTCTCACATGCGAAGCAAGCACTCTACCTCTGAGCTGCACCCCTGGTATGTAGGGAGCACTTATTTATGCGTTTGATGGTGCTCAACAGATTATTTTAACAACAAAATAAATTATTACTCGAAATGAACAAAATATTCTTGTCATTGCAACGTGATACAATTTTTTTTTGTCAACAAAGAAAGAAACATATTTCTATCTTAAAAGAAAGGGCACCGATGTTTTAGTGGATTATCTCGTCGCATTTCATGGTGCCGTAGTAGTACAACACAAAAAAGATAGCGCAAAAGTTCAAATTGATTGATTTGTTGGGTTTCACGTCCCAAAACCACCATATGATTATGAGAGACGCCGTAGTGGAGGGTTCCAGAAATTTCAACCACCTGGGGTTCTTTAACGTGCTCCAAATACTGAGCACACGGGCCTACAACATTTCCACCTCCTTCGGAAATGCAGCCGCCGCAGCCGGTAAACAATCCCGCGACGTGCGGGTCAGCAGCCGAGTACCTTAGCCACTAGACAACCGAGGAGGGGCAGCAAAATTTCAGAGAGCTCTGGAGGCGCCACGGTTCGAACCAGGGACTTCTCACATGCGAAGCAAGCGCTATACCTCTGAGCTACACCCCCGTTATGTAAGGAGCACTCATTTATGCGTTTGATGGTGCTCAACAGATTATTTTAACAACAAAGTAAATTATTACTCGAAATAAACAAAATCATCTCGTCATTGCAACGTGATACAATTTTTTTGTCAACAAAGAAAGAAACATATTTCTATCATAAAGGAAAGGGCAACGATGTTTTAGTAGATTATCTCGTCGCATTTCATGGTGCCGTAGTTGTACAACACAAAAAAGATAGCGCAAAAGTTCAAATTGATTGATTTGTTGGGTTTCACGTCCCAAAACCACCATATGATTATGAGAGACGCCGTAGTGGAGAACTCCAGAAATTTCGACCACCTGGGGTTCTTTAACGTGCTCCAAATATTGAGCACACGGGCCTACAACATTTCCACCTCCTTCGGAAATGCAGCCGCCGCAGCCGGTAAACGATCCCGCGACGTGCGGGTCAGCAGCCGAGTACCTTATCCACTAGACCACCGCGGAGAGCCGCAAAAGTTCAGAGAGCTCTGGAGGCGCCACGGTTCGAACCAGGGACTTCTCACATGCTAAGCAAGCGCTATACCTCTGAGCTGCACCCCTGTTATGTCAGGAGCACTTATTTATGCGTTTGATGGTGCTCAACAGATTATTTTAACAACAAAAATAATTATTACTCGAAATAAACAAAATAATCTCGTCATTGCAACGTGATAAATATTTTTGTCAACAAAGAAAGAAACTTATTTCTATAATAAAAGAAAATTGCACCGATGTTTTAGTGGATTAACTCGTCGCATTTCATGGTGCCGCAGTATTACAACACATAAAAAAGATAGCGCTAAAGTCGAGAGCACTTTGGAGGTGTCGGGGTTTGAACCCGGAACTTCTCACATGAAAAGCAAGCGCTCTACCTCTGAGCTACACCCACGTTATGTCAGGAGCACTTATGTATGCTATTGATGGTGCTAAACAGATTATTTTAACAACAAAATAAATTATTACTCGAAATAAACAAAATCATCTCGTCATTGCAACGTGATACAATTTTTTTGTCAACAAAGAAAGAAACATATTTCTATCATAAAGGAAAGGGCAACGACGTTTTAGTAGATTATCTCGTCGCATTTCATAGTGCCGTAGCAGTACAACACAAAAAAAATAGCGCAAAAGTTCAAATTGATTGATTTGTTGGGTTTCACGTCCCAAAACCACCATATGATTATGAGAGACGCCGTAGTGGAGGGCTCCAAAAATTTCGACCACCTGGGGTTCTTCAACGTGCACCCAAATCTGAGCACACGGGCCTACAACATTTCCGCTTCCATCGGAAATGCAGCCGCCACAGCCGGGAAACGAACCCGCGACCTGCGGGTCAGCAGCCGAGTACCTTAGCCACTAGACAACCGAGGAGGGGCCGCAAAATTTCAGAGAGCTCTGGAGGCGCCACGGTTCGAACCAAGGACTTCTCACATGCGAAGCAAGCACTCTACCTCTGAGCTGCACCCCTGGTATGTAGGGAGCACTTATTTAGGCGTTTGATGGTGCTCAACAGAATTTAACAACAAAATAAATTATTACTCGAAATGAACAAAATAATCTCGTCATTGCAACGTGATACAATTTTTTTGTCAACAAAAAAAGAAACATATTTCTATCATAAAAGAAAGGGCACCGATGTTTTAGTGGATTGTCTCGTTGCATTTCATGGTGCCGTAGTAGTACAACACAAAAAAGATAGCGCAAAAGTTCAAATTGATTGATTTGTGGGGTTTCACGTCCCAAAACCACCATATGATTATGAGAGACGCCGTAGTGGAGGGCTCCGGAAATTTCGACCACCTGGGGTTCTTTAACGTGCACCCAAATCTGAGCACACGGGCCTACAACATTTCCGCCTCCATCGGAAATGCAGCTGTCGCAGCCGGGCAACGAAGCCGCGACCTGCGGGTCAGCAGCCGAGTACCTTTGCCACTAGACCACCGTGGAGGGGCCGCGAAATTTCAGAGAGCTCTTGAGGCGCCACGGTTTGAACCAGGGACTTCTCACATGCGAAGCAAGCGCTCTACCTCTGAGCTGCACCCCTGTTATGTAAGGAGCACTTATTTATGCGTTTGATGGTGCTCAACAGACTATTTTAACAACAAAATAAATTATTACTCAAAATAAACAAAATCATCTCGTCATTGCAACGTGATACAATTTTTTTGTCAACAAAGAAAGAAACATATTTCTATCTTAAAAGAAAGGGCACCGATGTTTTAGTGGATTATCTCGTCACATTTCATGGTGCCGTAGTAGTACAACACAAAAAAGATAGCGCAAAAGTTCAAATTGATTGATTTGTGGGGTTTCACGTCCCAAAACCACCATATGATTATGAGAGACGCCGTCGTGGAGGGCTCCGGAAATTTAGACCACCTGGGGTTCTTTAACGTACACCAAATACTGAGCACACGGGCCTACAACATTTCCGCCTCCTTCGGAAATGCAGCCGCCACAACCGGGAAGCGAACCCGCGACCTGCGGGTCAGCAGCCGAGTACCTTAGCCACTAGACAACCGAGGAGGGGCCGCAAAATTTCAGAGAGCTCTGGAGGCGCCACTGTTCGAACCAGGGACTTCTCACATGCGAAGCAAGCACTCTACCTCTGAGCTGCACCCCTGGTATGTAGGGAGCACTTATTTATGCGTTTGATGGTGCTCAACAGATTATTTTAACAACAAAATAAATTATTACTCGAAATGAACAAACTATTCTTGTCATTGCAACGTGATACAACTTTTTTTGTCAACAAAGAAAGAAACATATTTCTATCCTAAAAGAAAGGGCACCGATGTTTTAGTGGATTATCTCGTCGCATTTCATGGTGCCGTAGTAGTACAACACAAAAAAGATAGCGCAAAAGTTCAAATTGATTGATTTGTGGGGTTTCACGTTCCAAAACCACCATATGATTATGAGAGACGCCGTCGTGGAGGGCTCCGGAAATTTAGACCACCTGGGGTTCTTTAACGTGCACCAAATACTGAGCACACGGGCCTACAACATTTCCGCCTCCTTCGGAAATGCAGCCGCCGCAGCCGGGAAACGAACCCGCGACTTGCGGGTCAGCAGTCGAGTACCTTCGCCACTAGACCACCGCAGAGGGGCCGAAAAGTTCAGAGAGCTCTGGAGGCGCCACGGTTCGAACCAGCGACTTCTCACATGCGAAGCATCGCTCTACCTCTGAGCTGCACACCTGTTATGTCAAGAGCACTTATTTATGCATTTGATGGTGCTCAACAGGTTATTTTAACAACAAAATTAATTATTACTCGAAATAAACAAAATCCTCTCGTCGTTGCAACGTGATACAATTTTTTGTCAACAAAGAAAGAAACATATTTCTATCATAAAAGAAAAGGGCAGCAATGTTTTAGTGGAATCACTCGTCGCATTTCATGGTGCCGTAGTATTACAACACATAAAAAAGATAGCGCTAAAGTCGAGAGCACTTTGGAGGTGTCGGGGTTCAAACCCAGAACTTCTCACATGCAAAGCAAGCGCTCTACCTCTGAGCTACACCCACGTTATGTCAGGAGCACTTATGTATGCTATTGATGGTGCTCAACAGAATATTTTAACAACAAAATAAATTATTACTCGAAATAAACAAAATCATCTCGTCATTGCAACGTGATACAATTTTTTTGTCAACAAAGAAAGAAACATATTTCTATCATAAAGGAAAGGGCACCGATGTTTTAGTAGATTATCTCGTCGGATTTCATGGTGTCGTAGTAGTACAACACAAAAAAGATAGCGCAAAAGTTCAAATTGATTGAATTGTCGGGTTTCACGTCCCAAAACCACCATATGATTAAGAGAGACGCCATAGTGGAGGGCTCCGGAAATTTCGACCACCTGGGGTTCTTCAACGTGCACCCAAATCTGAGCACACAGGCCTACAACATTTCCGCTTCCATCGGAAATGCAGCCGCCACAGCCGGGAAGCGAACCCGCGACCTGCGGGTCAGCAGCCGAGTACCTTAGCCACTAGACAACCGAGGAGGGGCCGCAAAATTTCAGAGAGCTCTGGAGACGCCACTGTTCGAACCAGGGACTTCTCACATGCGAAGCAAGCACTCTACCTCTGAGCTGCACCCCTGGTATGTAGGGAGCACTTATTTATGCGTTTGATGGTGCTCAACAGATTATTTTAACAACAAAATAAATTATTACTCGAAATGAACAAAATATTCTTGTCATTGCAACGTGATACAATTTTTTTTGTCAACAAAGAAAGAAACATATTTCTATCTTAAAAGAAAGGGCACCGATGTTTTAGTGGATTATCTCGTCGCATTTCATGGTGCCGTAGTAGTACAACACAAAAAAGATAGCGCAAAAGTTCAAATTGATTGATTTGTGGGGTTTCACGTCCCAAAACCACCATATGATTATGAGAGACGCCGTCGTGGAGGGCTCCGGAAATTTAGACCACCTGGGGTTCTTTAACGTACACCAAATACTGAGCACACGGGCCTACAACATTTCCGCCTCCTTCGGAAATGCAGCCGCCACAACCGGGAAGCGAACCCGCGACCTGCGGGTCAGCAGCCGAGTACCTTAGCCACTAGACAACCGAGGAGGGGCCGCAAAATTTCAGAGAGCTCTGGAGGCGCCACTGTTCGAACCAGGGACTTCTCACATGCGAAGCAAGCACTCTACCTCTGAGCTGCACCCCTGGTATGTAGGGAGCACTTATTTATGCGTTTGATGGTGCTCAACAGATTATTTTAACAACAAAATAAATTATTACTCGAAATGAACAAACTATTCTTGTCATTGCAACGTGATACAACTTTTTTTGTCAACAAAGAAAGAAACATATTTCTATCCTAAAAGAAAGGGCACCGATGTTTTAGTGGATTATCTCGTCGCATTTCATGGTGCCGTAGTAGTACAACACAAAAAAGATAGCGCAAAAGTTCAAATTGATTGATTTGTGGGGTTTCACGTTCCAAAACCACCATATGATTATGAGAGACGCCGTCGTGGAGGGCTCCGGAAAATTAGACCACCTGGGGTTCTTTAACGTGCACCAAATACTGAGCACACGGGCCTACAACATTTCCGCCTCCTTCGGAAATGCAGCCGCCGCAGCCGGGAAACGAAACCGCGATGTGCGGGTCAGCAGCCGAGTACCTTAGCCACTAGACCACCGCGGAGGGGCCGCAAAAGTTCAGAGAGCTCTGGAGGCGCCACGGTTCGAACCAGGGACTTCTCACATGCTAAGCAAGCGCTATACCTCTGAGCTGCACCCCTGTTATGTCAGGAGCACTTATTTATGCGTTTGATGGTGCTCAACAGATTATTTTAACAACAAAAATAATTATTACTCGAAGTAAACATAATGATCTCGTCATTGCAACGTGATACAATATTTTTGTCAACAAAGAAAGAAACTTATTTCTATCATAAAAGAAAGGGCACCGATGTTTTAGTGGATTATCTCGTCGCATTTCATGGTGCCGTAGTAGTACAACACAAAAAAGATAGCGAAAAAGTTCAAATTGATTGATTTGTGGGGTTTCACGTCCCAAAACCACCATATGATTATGAGAGACGCCGTAGTGGAGGGCTCCGGAAATTTCGACCACCTGGGGTTCTTTAACGTGCACCCAAATCTGAGCACACGGGCCTACAACATTTCCGCCTCCATCGGAAATGCAGCCGCCGCAGCCGGGAAACGAACCCGCGACTTGCGGGTCAGCAGTCGAGTACCTTTGCCACTAGACCACCGCGGAGGGGCCGCAAAATTTCAGAGAGCTCTGGAGGCGCCACGGTTCGAACCAGGGACTTCTCACATGCGAAGCAAGCACTCTACCTCTGAGCTGCACCCCTGGTATGTATGGAGCACTTATTTATGCGTTTGATGGTGCTCAACAGATTATTTTAACAAGACAATAAATTATTACTCGAAATGAATAAAATATTCTTGTCTTTTCAACGTGATACAATTTTTTTTGTCAACAAAGAAAGAAACATATTTCTATCTTAAAAGAAAGGGCACCGATGTTTTAGTGGATTATCTCGTCGCATTTCAGGGTGCGGTAGTAGTACAACACAAAAAAGATAGCGCAAAAGTTCAAATTGATTGATTTGTGGGGTTTCACGTCCCAAAACCACCATATGATTATGAGAGACGCCGTAGTGGAGGGCTCCGGAAATTTCGACCACCTGGGGTTCTTTAACGTGCTCCCAAATCTGAGCACACGGGCCTACAACATTTCCGCCTCCATCGGAAATGCAGCCGCCGTAGCCGGGAAACGAACCCGCGAACTGCGGGCCAGCAGTCGAGTACCTTCGCCACTAGACCACCGCGGAGGGGCCGAAAAGTTCAGAGAGCTCTGGAGGCGCCACGGTTCGAACCAGCGACTTCTCACATGCGAAGCATCGCTCTACCTCTGAGCTGCACACCTGTTATGTGAGGAGCACCCATTTATGCATTTGATGGTGCTCAACAGATTATTTTAACAACAAAATAAATTATTACTCGAAATAAACAAAATCACCTCGTAGTTGCAACGTGATACAATTTTTTGTCAACAAAGAAAGAAACATATTTCTATCTTAAAAGAAAAGGGCAGCAATGTTTTAGTGAAATCACTCGTCGCATTTCATGGTGCCGTAGTATTACAACACATAAAAAAGATAGCGCTGAAGTCGAGAGCACTTTGGAGGTGTCGGGATTCGAACCCGGGACTTCTCACATGCGAAGCAAGTGCTCTACCTCTGAGCTACACCCACGTTATGTCAGGAGCACTTACGTATGCTATTGATGGTGCTCAACAGATTATTTTAACAACAAAATAAATTATTACTCGAAATAAACAAAATCATCTCGTCATTGCAACGTGATACAATTTTTTTGTCAACAAAGAAAGAAACATATTTCTATCATAAAGAAAAGGGCAACGATGTTTTAGTAGATTATCTCGTCGCATTTTATGGTGCCGTAGTAGTACAACACAAAAAAGATAGCGCGAAAGTTCAAATTGATTGATTTGTTGGGTTTCACGTCCCAAAACCACCATATGATTATGAGAGACGCCGTAGTGGAGGGCTCCGGAAATTTCGACCACCTGGGGTTCTTCAACGTGCACCCAAATCTGAGCACACGGGCCTACAACATTTCCGCTTCCATCGAAAATGCAGCCGCCACAGCCGGGAAACGAACCCGCGACCTGCGGGTCAGCAGCCGAGTACCTTAGCCACTAGACAACCGAGGAGGGGCCGCAAAATTTCAGAGAGCTCTGGAGGCGCCACGGTTCGAACCAGGGACTTCTCACATGCGAAGCAAGCACTCTACCTCTGAGCTGCACCCCTGGTATGTAGGGAGCACTTATTTATGCGTTTGATGGTGCTCAACAGATTATTTTAACAACAAAATAAATTATTACTCGAAATGAACAAAATATTCTTGTCATTGCAACGTGATAGAATTTTTTTTGTCAACAAAAAAAGAAACATATTTCTATCTTAAAAGAAAGGGCACCGATGTTTTAGTGGATTATCTCGTCGCATTTCATGGTGCCGTAGTATTACAACACATAAAAAAGCTCTGAAGTCGAGAGCACTTTTGAGGTGTCGGGGTTCGAACCCGGGACTTCTAACATGCGAAGCAAGCGCTTTACCTCTAAGCTACACCAACGTTATGTCAGGAGCACTTATGTATGCTATTGATGGTGCTCAAAAAATTACTTTAACAAAAAATGATTATTACTCGAAAAAAACAACATCAACTAGTCATTGCAACGCGATAAATTTTTGTCAATAAAGATAGAAACACATTTATCATAAAGGAAAGGGCACCGATTGTTTTAGTAGATTGTCTCGTCGCATTTTATGGTGCCGTAGTAGTACAACACAAAAAAGATAGGGCAAATGTTCAAATTGATTGATTTGTGGGGTTTCACGTCCCAAAACCACCATATAATTATGAGAAACGCCGCAGTGGAGGGCTCCGGAAATTTCGACCACCTGGGGTTCTTCAACCTGCACCCAAATCTGAGCACACGGGCCTACAACATTTCCGCCTCCATCGGAAATGCAGCCGCCGCAGCCGGGCTACGAAGCCGCGACCTGCGGGTCAGCAGCCGAGTACCTTAGCCACTAGACCACCGCGGAGGGGTCGCAAAAGTTCAGAGAGCTCTGGAGGCGCCACGGTTCGAAGCAGGGATTTCTCACATGCTAAGCAAGCGCTATACCTCTGAGCTGCACCCCTGGTATGTAGGGAGCACTTATTTATGCGTTTGATGGTGCTCAACAGGTTTTAACAACAAAATAAATTATTACTCGAAATGAACAAAATAATGTCGTCATTGCAACGTGATACAATTTTTTTGTCCACAAAGAACGAAACATATTTCTATCATAAAAGAAAGGGCACCGATGTTTTAGTGAATTATCTCGTCGCATTTCATGGTGCCGTAGTAGTACAACACAAACAAGATAGCGCAAAAGTTCAAATTGATAGATTTGTGGGGTTTCACGTCCTAAAACCACCATATGATTATGAGAGACGCCGTAGTGGAGGGCTCCGGAAATTTCGACCACCTGGGGTTCTTTAACGTGCACCCAAATCTGAGAACACGGGCCTACAACATTTCCGCCTCCATCGGAAATGCAGCCGCCGCAGCCGGGAAACGAACCCGCGACTTGCGGGTCAGCAGTCGAGTACCTTCGCCACTAGACCACCGCGGAGGGGCCGAAAAGTTCAGAGAGCTCTGGAGGCGCCACGGTTCGAACCAGCGACTTCTCACATGCGAAGCATCGCTCTACCTCTGAGCTGCACACCTGTTATGTCAGGAGCACTTATTGATGCATTTGATGGTGCTCAACATAATATTTTAACAACAAAATAAATTATTACTCGAAATAAACAAAATCATCTCGTCGTAGCAACGTGATACAATTTTTTGTCAACAAAGAAAGAAACATATTTCTATCATAAAAGAAAAGGGCAGCAATGTTTTAGTGGAATCTCTTCGCATTTCATGGTGCCGTAGTATTACAACACATAAAAAAGATAGCGCTAAAGTCGAGAGCACTTTGGAGGTGTCGGGGTTCGAACCCGGGACTTCTCACATGCAAAGCAAGCGCTCTACCTCTGAGCTACACCCACGTTATGTCAGGAGCACTTATGTATGCTAATGATGGTGCTCAACAGATTATTTTAACAACAAAATGAATTATTACTCGAAATAAACAAAATCATCTCGTCATTGCAACGTGATACAAGTTTTTTGTCAACAAAGAAAGAAACATATTTCTATCATAAAGGAAAGGGCAACGATGTTTTAGTAGATTATCTCGTCGCATTTCATGGTGCCGTAGTAGTACAACACAAAAGAGATGGCGCAAAAGTTCAAATTGATTGATTTGTTGGGTTTCACATCCCAAAACCACCATATGATTATGAGAGATGCTGTAGTGGAGGGCTCCGGAAATTTCGACCACCTGGGGTTCTTCAACGTGCACCCAAATCTGAGCACACGGGCCTACAACATTTCCGCTTCCATCGGAAATGCAGCCGCCACAGCCGGGAAACGAACCCGCGACCTGCGGGTCAGCAGCCGAGTACCTTAGCCACTAGACAACCAAGGAGGGGCCGGAAAATTTCAGAGAGCTCTGGAGGCGCCACGGTTCGAACCAGGGACTTCTCACATGCGAAGGAAGCACTCTACCTCTGAGCTGCACCCCTTGTATGTAGGGAGCATTTATTTATGCGTTTGATGGTGCTCAACGGATTTTAACAACAAAATAAATTATTACTCAAAATGAACAAAATAATCTCGTCATTGCAACGTGATACAATTTTTTGTCAACAAAGAAAGAAACATATTTCTATCATAAAAGAAAGGGCACCGATGTTTTAGTGGATTATCTCGTCGCATTTCATGGTGCCGTAGTAGTACAACACAAAAGAGATAGCGCAAAAGTTCAAATTGATTGATTTGTTGGGTTTCACGTCCCAAAACCACCATATGATTATGAGAGACGCTGTAGTGGAGGGCTCCGGAAATTTCGACCACCTGGGGTTCTTCAACGTGCACCCAAATCTGAGCACACGGGCCTACAACATTTCCGCTTCCATCGGAAATGCAGCCGCCACAGCCGGGAAACGAACCCGCGACCTGCGGGTCAGCAGCCGAGTACCTTAGCCACTAGACAACCGAGGAGGGGCCGCAAAATTTCAGAGAGCTCTGGAGGCGCCATGGTTCGAACTAGGGACTTCTCACATGCGAAGCAAGCACTCTACCTCTGAGCTGCACCCCTGGTATGTAGGGAGCATTTATTTATGCGTTTGATGGTGCTCAACAGATTTTAACAACAAAATAAATTATTACTCGAAATGAACAAAATAATCTCGTCATTGCAAAGTGATACAATTTTTTGTCAACAAAGAAAGAAACACATTTGTATCATAAAGGAAAGGGCACCGATGTTTTAGTAGATTATCTCGTCGCATTTCATGGTGCCGTAGTAGTACAACACAAAAAAGATGGCGCAAAAGTTCAAATTGATTGATTTGTGGGGTTTCACGTCCTAAAACCACCATTTGATTATGAGAGACGCCGTAGTGGAGGGCTCCGGAAATTTCGACCACCTGGGGTTCTTCAACGTGCACCCAAATCTGAGCACACGGGCCTACAACATTTCCGCCTCCATCGGAAATGCAGCCGCCGCAGCCTGGAAACGAACCCGCGACTTGCGGGTCAGCAGTCGAGTACCTTCGCCACTAGACCACCGCGGAGGGGCCGAAAAGTTCAGAGAGCTCTGGAGGCGCCACGGTTCGAACCAGCGACTTCTCACATGCGAAGCATCGCTCTACCTCTGAGCTGCACACCTGTTATGTCAGGAGCACTTATGTATGCTATTGATGGTGCTCAACAGATTATTTTAACAACAAAATGAATTATTACTCGAAATAAACAAAATCATCTCGTCATTGCAACGCGATACAATTTTTTTGTCAACAAAGAAAGAAACATATTTCTATCATAAAGGAAAGGGCAACGATGTTTTAGTAGATTATCTCGTCGCATTTCATGGTGCCGTAGTAGTACAACACAAAAGAGATAGCGCAAAAGTTCAAATTGATTGATTTGTTGGGTTTCACGTCCCAAAACCACCATATGATTATGAGAGACGCCGTAGTGGAGGGCTCCGGAAATTTCGACCACCTGGGGTTCTTCAACGTGCACTCAAATCTGAGCACACGGGCCTACAACATTTCCGCTTCCATCGGAAATGCAGCCGCCACAGCCGGGAAATGAACCCGCGACCTGCGGGTCAGCAGCCGAGTACCTTACCCACTAGACAACCGAGGAGGGGCCGCAAGATTTCAGAGAGCTCTGGAGGCGCCACGGTTCGAACCAGGGACTTCTCACATGCGAAGCAAGCACTCTACCTCTGAGCTGCACCCCTGGTATGTAGGGAGCATTTATTTATGCGTTTGATGGTGCTCAACAGATTTTAACAACAAAATAAATTATTACTCGAAATGAACAAAATAATCTCGTCATTGCAACGTGATACAATTTTTTGTCAACAAAGAAAGAAACACATTTGTATCATAAAGGAAAGGGCACCGATGTTTTAGTAGATTATCTCGTCGCATTTCATGGTGCTGTAGAAGTACAACACAAAAAAGATGGCGCAAAAGTTCAAATTGATTGATTTATGGGGTTTCACGTCCCAAAACAACCATATGAATATGAGAGACGCCATAGTAGAGGGCTCCGGAAATTTCGACCACCTGGGGTTCTTTAACGTGCACCCAAATCTGAGCACACGGGCCTACAACATTTCCGCCTCCATGGGAAATGCAGCCGCCGCAGCCGGGAAATGAACCCGCGAATTGCGGGTCAGCAGTCGAGTACCTTCGCCACTAGACCACCGCGGAGGGGCCGAAAAGTTCAGAGAGCTCTGGAGCAGCCACGGTTCGAACCAGCAACTTCTCACATGCGCAGCATCGCTCTACCTCTTAGTTGCACCCCTGGTATGTAGGGAGCATTTATTTATGCGTTTGATGGTGCTCAACAGATTTTAACAACAAAATAAATTATTACTCGAAATGAAAAAAATCATCTCGTCATTGCAACGTGATACAATTTTTTTTGTCAACAAAGAAAGAAACATATTTCTATCATAAAGGAAAGGGCAACGATGTTTTAGTAGATTATCTCGTCGCATTTCATGGTGCCGTAGTAGTACAACACAAAAGAGAAAGCGCAAAAGTTCAAATTGATTGATTTGTTGGGTTTCACGTCCCAAAACCACCATATGATTATGAGAGACGCTGTAGTGGAGGGCTCCGGAAATTTCGACCACCTGGGGTTCTTCAACGTGCACCCAAATCTGAGCACACGGGCCTACAACATTTCCGCTTCCATCGGAAATGCAGCCGCCACAGCCGGGAAACGAACCCGCGACCTGCGGGTCAGCAGCCGAGTACCTTAGCCACTAGACAACCGAGGAGGGGCCGCAAAATTTCAGAGAGCTCTGGAGGCGCCACGGTTCGAACCAGGGACTTCTCACATGCGAAGCAAGCACTCTACCTCTGAGCTGCACCCCTGGTATGTAGGGAGCACTTATTTATGCGTTTGATGGTGCTCAACAGATTATTTTAACAACAAAATAAATTATTACTCGAAATGAACAAACTATTCTTGTCATTGCAACGTGATACAACTTTTTTTGTCAACAAAGAAAGAAACATATTTCTATCCTAAAAGAAAGGGCACCGATGTTTTAGTGGATTATCTCGTCGCATTTCATGGTGCCGTAGTAGTACAACACAAAAAAGATAGCGCAAAAGTTCAAATTGATTGATTTGTGGGGTTTCACGTTCCAAAACCACCATATGATTATGAGAGACGCCGTCGTGGAGGGCTCCGGAAATTTAGACCACCTGGGGTTCTTTAACGTGCACCAAATACTGAGCACACGGGCCTACAACATTTCCGCCTCCTTCGGAAATGCAGCCGCCACAGCCGGGAAACGAAACCGCGATGTGCGGGTCAGCAGCCGAGTACCTTAGCCACTAGACCACCGCGGAGGGGCCGCAAAAGTTCAGAGAGCTCTGGAGGCGCCACGGTTCGAACCAGGGACTTCTCACATGCTAAGCAAGCGCTATACCTCTGAGCTGCACCCCTGTTATGTCAGGAGCACTTATTTATGCGTTTGATGGTGCTCAACAGATTATTTTAACAACAAAAATAATTATTACTCGAAATAAACATAATAATCTCGTCATTGCAACGTGATACAATATTTTTGTCAACAAAGAAAGAAACTTATTTCTATCATAAAAGAAAGGGCACCGATGTTTTAGTGGATTATCTCGTCGCATTTCATGATGCCGTAGTAGTACAACACAAAAAAGATAGCGAAAAAGTTCAAATTGATTGATTTGTGGGGTTTCACGTCCCAAAACCACCATATGATTATGAGAGACGCCGTAGTGGAGGGCTCCGGAAATTTCGACCACCTGGGGTTCTTTAACGTGCACCCAAATCTGAGCACACGGGCCTACAACATTTCCGCCTCCATCGGAAATGCAGCCGCCGCAGCCGGGAAACGAACCCGCGACTTGCGGGTCAGCAGTCGAGTACCTTCGCCACTAGACCACCGCGGAGGGGCCGAAAAGTTCAGAGAGCTCTGGAGGCGCCACGGTTCGAACCAGCGACTTCTCACATGCGAAGCATCGCTCTACCTCTGAGCTGCACACCTGTTATGTCAGGAGCACTTATTTATGCATTTGATGGTGCTCAACAGGTTATTTTAACAACAAAATAATTATTACTCGAAATAAACAAAATAATCTCGTCGTTGCAACGTGATACAATTTTTTGTCAACAAAGAAAGAAACATATTTCTATCATAAAAGAAAAGGGCAGCAATGTTTTAGTGGAATCACTCGTCGCATTTCATGGTGCCGTAGTATTACAACACATAAAAAAGATAGCGCTAAAGTCGAGAGCACTTTGGAGGTGTCGGGGTTCGAACCCGGAACTTCTCACATGCAAAGCAAGCGCTCTACCTCTGAGCTACACCCACGTTATGTCAGGAGCACTTATGTATGCTATTGATGGTGCTCAACAGATTATTTTAACAACAAAATAAATTATTACTCGAAATAAACAAAATCATCTCGTCATTGCAACGTGATACAATTTTATTGTCAACAAAGAAAGAAACATATTTCTATCATAAAGGAAAGGGCAACGATGTTTTAGTAGATTATCTCGTCGCATTTCATGGTGCCGTAGTAGTACAACACAAAAAAGATAGCGCAAAAGTTCAAACAGATTGATTTGTTGGGTTTCACGTCCCAAAACCACCATATGATTATGAGAGATGCCGTAGTGGAGGGCTCTAAAAATTTCGACCACCTGGGGTTCTTCAACGTGCACCCAAATCTGAGCACACGGGCCTACAACATTTCCGCTTCCATCGGAAATGCAGCCGCCACAGCCGGGAAACGAACCCGCGACCTGCGGGTCAGCAGCCGAGTACCTTAGCCACTAGACAACCGAGGAGGGGCCGCAAAATTTCAGAGAGCTCTGGAGGCGCCACGGTTCGAACCAGGGACTTCTCACATGCGAAGCAAGCACTCTACCTCTGAGCTGCACCCCTGGTATGTAGGGAGCACTTATTTATGCGTTTGATGGTGCTCAACAGAATTTAACAACAAAATAAATTATTACTCGAAATGAACAAAATAATCTCGTCATGGCAACGTGATACAATTTTTTTGTCAACAAAGAAAGAAACATATTTCTATCATAAAAGAAAGGGCACCGATGTTTTAGTGGATTATCTCGTCGCATTTCATGGTGCCGTAGTAGTACAACACAAAAAAGATAGCGCAAAAGTTCAACTTGATTGATTTGTGGGGTTTCACGTCCCAAAACCACCACATGATTATGAGAGACGCCGTAGTGGAGGGCTCCGGAAATTTCGACCACCTGGGGTTCTTTAACGTGCACCCAAATCTGAGCACACGGGCCTACAACATTTCCGCCTCCATCGGAAATGCAGCCGCCGCAGCCGGGAAACGAACCCGCGACTTGCCGGTCAGCAGTCGAGTACCTTCGCCACTAGATCACCGCGGAGGGGCCGAAAAGTTCAGAGAGCTCTGGAGGCGCCACGGTTCGAACCAGCGACTTCTCACATGCGAAGCATCGCTCTACCTCTGAGCTGCACACCTGTTATGTCAGGAGCACTTATTTATGCATTTGATGGTGCTCAACAGATTAATTTAACAACAAAATAAATTATTACTCAAAATAAACAAAATCATCTCGTCGTTGCAACGTGATACAATTTTTTGTCAACAAAGAAAGAAACATATTTCTAATATAAAAGAAAAGGGCAGCAATGTTTTAGTAGAATCACTCGTCGCATTTCATGGTGCCGTAGTATTATGACACATAAAAAATATAGCGCTAAAGTCGAGAGCACTTTGGAGGTGTCGGGGTTCGAACCCCGGACTTATCGCATGCGAAGCAAGCGCTCTACCTCTGAGCGACACCCACGTTATGTCAGGAGCACTTATGTATGCTATTGATGGTGCTCAAGAAATTACTTTAACAAAAAATAATTATTACTCGAAATAAACAACATCATCTCGTCATTGCAACGCAATAAATTTTTGTCAACAAAGATAGAAACACATTTCTATCATAAAGGAAAGGGCACCGATTGTTTTAGTAGATTATCTCGTCGCATTTCATGGTGCCGTAGTAGTAAAACAGAAAATAGATAGCGCAAATGTTCAAATTGATTGATTTGTGGGGTTTCACGTCCCAAAACCACCATATGATTATAAGAGACGCCGTAGTGGAGGGCTCCGGAAATTTCGACCACCTGGGGTTCTTGAACGTGCACCCAAGTCTGAGCACACGGGCCTACAACATTTCCGCTTCCATCGAAAATGCAGCCGCCATAGCCGGGAAACGAACCCGCGACCTGCGGGTCAGCAGCCGAGTACCTTAGCCACTAGACAACCGAGGAGGGGCCGCAAAATTTCAGAGAGCTCTGGAGGCACCACTGTTCGAACCAGGGACTTCTCACATGCGAAGCAAGCACTCTACCTCTGAGCTGCACCCCTGGTATGTATGGAGCACTTATTTATGCGTTTGATGGTGCTCAACAGATTATTTTAACAAGACAATAAATTATTACTCGAAATGAACAAAATATTCTTGTCTTTGCAACGTGATACAATTTTTTTTGTCAACAAAGAAAGAAACATATTTCTATCTTAAAAGAAAGGGCACCGATGTTTTAGTGGATTATCTCGTCGCATTTCAGGGTGCGGTAGTAGTACAACACAAAAAAGATAGCGCAAAAGTTCAAATTGATTGATTTGTGGGGTTTCACGTCCCAAAACCACGATATGATTATGAGAGACGCCGTAGTGGAGGGCTCCGGAAATTTCGACCACCTGGGGTTCTTTAACGTGCTCCCAAATCTGAGCACACGGGCCTACAACATTTCCGCCTCCATCGGAAATGCAGCCGCCGTAGCCGGGAAACGAACCCGCGAACTGCGGGCCAGCAGTCGAGTACCTTCGCCACTAGACCACCGCGGAGGGGCCGAAAAGTTCAGAGAGCTCTGGAGGCGCCACGGTTCGAACCAGCGACTTCTCACATGCGAAGCATCGCTCTACCTCTGAGCTGCTTACCTGTTATGTGAGGAGCACCCATTTATGCATTTGATGGTGCTCAACAGATTATTTTAACAACAAAATAAATTATTACTCGAAATAAACAAAATCACCTCGTAGTTGCAACGTGATACAATTTTTTGTCAACAAAGAAAGAAACATATTTCTATCTTAAAAGAAAAGGGCAGCAATGTTTTAGTGAAATCACTCGTCGCATTTCATGGTGCCGTTAGTATTACAACACATAAAAAAGATAGCGCTGAAGTCGAGAGCACTTTGGAGGTGCCGGGGTTCGAACCCGGGACTTCTCACATGCGAAGCAAGTGCTCTACCTCTGAGCTACACCCCCTTTATGTCAGGAGCACTTATGTATGCAATTGATGGTGCTCAAAAATTGTTTTAACAAAAAAATTAATTATTACTCGAAATAAACAAAATCATCTCGTCATTGCATTGCGATAAATTTTTTGTCAACAAAGATAGAAACACACTTCTATCATAAATGAAAGGGCACCGATGTTTTAGGGGTTTATCTCGTCGCATTTCATGGTGCCGTAGTAGTACAACACAAAAAAGATAGCGCAAAAGTTCAAATTGATTGATTTGTGGGGTTTCACGTCCCAAAACAACCATATGAATATGAGAGACGCCATAGTAGAGGGCTCCGGAAATTTGGACCACCTGGGGTTCATTAACGTGCACCCAAATCTGAGCACACGGGCCTACAACATTTCCGCCTCCATCGGAAATGCAGCCGCCGCAGCCTGGAAACGAACCCGCGACTTGCGGGTCAGCAGTCGAGTACCTTCGCCACTAGACCACCGCGGAGGGGCCGAAAAGTTCAGAGAGCTCTGGAGGCGCCACGGTTCGAACCAGCGACTTCTCACATGCGAAGCATCGCTCTACCTCTGAGCTGCACACCTGTTATGTCAGGAGCACTTATGTATGCTATTGATGGTGCTCAACAGATTATTTTAACAACAAAATGAATTATTACTCGAAATAAACAAAATCATCTCGTCATTGCAACGCGATACAATTTTTTTGTCAACAAAGAAAGAAACATATTTCTATCATAAAGGAAAGGGCAACGATGTTTTAGTAGATTATCTCGTCGCATTTCATGGTGCCGTAGTAGTACAACACAAAAGAGAAAGCGCAAAAGTTCAAATTGATTGATTTGTTGGGTTTCACGTCCCAAAACCACCATATGATTATGAGAGACGCTGTAGTGGAGGGCTCCGGAAATTTCGACCACCTGGGGTTCTTCAACGTGCACCCAAATCTGAGCACACGGGCCTACAACATTTCCGCTTCCATCGGAAATGCAGCCGCCACAGCCGGGAAACGAACCCGCGACCTGCGGGTCAGCAGCCGAGTACCTTAGCCACTAGACAACCGAGGAGGGGCCGCAAAATTTCAGAGAGCTCTGGAGGCGCCACGGTTCGAACCAGGGACTTTTCACATGCGAAGCAAGCACTCTACCTCTGAGCTGCACCCCTGGTATGTAGGGAGCACTTATTTATGCGTTTGATGGTGCTCAACAGATTATTTTAACAACAAAATAAATTATTACTCGAAATGAACAAAATATTCTTGTCATTGCAACGTGATACAATTTTTTTTTGTCAACAAAGAAAGAAACATATTTCTATCTTAAAAGAAAGGGCACCGATGTTTTAGTGGATTATCTCGTCGCATTTCATGGTGCCGTAGTAGTACAACACAAAAAAGATAGCGCAAAAGTTCAAATTGATTGATTTGTGGGGTTTCACGTCCCAAAACCACCATATGATTATGAGAGACGCCGTCGTGGAGGGCTCCGGAAATTTAGACCACCTGGGGTTCTTTAACGTACAACAAATACTGAGCACACGGGCCTACAACATTTCCGCCTCCTTCGGAAATGCAGCCGCCACAACCGGGAAGCGAACCCGCGACCTGCGGGTCAGCAGCCGAGTACCTTAGCCACTAGACAACCGAGGAGGGGCCGCAAAATTTCAGAGAGCTCTGGAGGCGCCACTGTTCGAACCAGGGACTTCTCACATGCGAAGCAAGCACTCTACCTCTGAGCTGCACCCCTGGTATGTAGGGAGCACTTATTTATGCGTTTGATGGTGCTCAACAGATTATTTTAACAACAAAATAAATTATTACTCGAAATGAACAAACTATTCTTGTCATTGCAACGTGATACAACTTTTTTTGTCAACAAAGAAAGAAACATATTTCTATCCTAATAGAAAGGGCACCGATGTTTTAGTGGATTATCTCGTCGCATTTCATGGTGCCGTAGTAGTACAACACAAAAAAGATAGCGCAAAAGTTCAAATTGATTGATTTGTGGGGTTTCACGTTCCAAAACCACCATATGATTATGAGAGACGCCGTCGTGGAGGGCTCCGGAAATTTAGACCACCTGGGGTTCTTTAACGTGCACCAAATACTGAGCACACGGGCCTACAACATTTCCGCCTCCTTCGGAAATGCAGCCGCCGCAGCCGGGAAACGAAACCGCGATGTGCGGGTCAGCAGCCGAGTACCTTAGCCACTAGACCACCGCGGAGGGGCCGCAAAAGTTCAGAGAGCTCTGGAGGCGCCACGGTTCGAACCAGGGACTTCTCACATGCTAAGCAAGCGCTATACCTCTGAGCTGCACCCCTGTTATGTCAGGAGCACTTATTTATGCGTTTGATGGTGCTCAACAGATTATTTTAACAACAAAAATAATTATTACTCAAAATAAACATAATAATCTCGTCATTGCAACGTGATACAATATTTTTGTCAACAAAGAAAGAAACTTATTTCTATCATAAAAGAAAGGGCACCGATGTTTTAGTGGATTATCTCGTCGCATTTCATGGTGCCGTAGTAGTACAACACAAAAAAGATAGCGAAAAAGTTCAAATTGATTGATTTGTGGGGTTTCACGTCCCAAAACCACCATATGATTATGAGAGACGCCGTAGTGGAGGGCTCCGGAAATTTCGACCACCTGGGGTTCTTTAACGTGCACCCAAATCTGAGCACACGGGCCTACAACATTTCCGCCTCCATCGGAAATGCAGCCGCCGCAGCCGGGAAACGAACCCGCGACTTGCGGGTCAGCAGTCGAGTACCTTCGCCACTAGACCACCGCGGAGGGGCCGAAAAGTTCAGAGAGCTCTGGAGGCGCCACGGTTCAAACCAGCGACTTCTCACATGCGAAGCATCGCTCTACCTCTGAGCTGCACACCTGTTATGTCAGGAGCACTTATTTATGCATTTGATGGTGCTCAACAGGTTATTTTAACAACAAAATAATTATTACTCGAAATAAACAAAATAATCTCGTCGTTGCAACGTGATACAATTTTTTGTCAACAAAGAAAGAAACATATTTCTATCATGAAAGAAAAGGGCAGCAATGTTTTAGTGGAATCACTCGTCGCATTTCATGGTGCCGTAGTATTACAACACATAAAAAATATAGCGCTAAAGTCGAGAGCACTTTGGAGGTGTCGGGGTTCGAACCCCGGACTTATCGCATGCGAAGCAAGCGCTCTACCTCTGAGCTACACCCACGTTATGTCAGGAGCACTTATGTATGCTATTGATGGTGCTCAAGAAATTACTTTAACAAAAAATAATTATTACTCGAAATAAACAACATCATCTCGTCATTGCAACGCAATAAATTTTTGTCAACAAAGATAGAAACACATTTCTATCATAAAGGAAAGGGCACCGATTGTTTTAGTAGATTATCTCGTCGCATTTCATGGTGCCGTAGTAGTAAAACAGAAAATAGATAGCGCAAATGTTCAAATTGATTGATTTGTGGGGTTTCACGTCCCAAAACCACCATATGATTATAAGAGACGCCGTAGTGAAGGGCTCCGGAAATTTCGACCACCTGGGGTTCTTCAACGTGCACCCAAGTCTGAGCACACGGGCCTACAACATTTCCGCTTCCATCGAAAATGCAGCCGCCATAGCCGGGAAACGAACCCGCGACCTGCGGGTCAGCAGCCGAGTACCTTAGCCACTAGACAACCGAGGAGGGGCCGCAAAATTTCAGAGAGCTCTGGAGGCACCACTGTTCGAACCAGGGACTTCTCACATGCGAAGCAAGCACTCTACCTCTGAGCTGCACCCCTGGTATGTATGGAGCACTTATTTATGCGTTTGATGGTGCTCAACAGATTATTTTAATAAGACAATAAATTATTACTCGAAATGAACAAAATATTCTTGTCTTTGCAACGTGATACAATTTTTTTTGTCAACAAAGAAAGAAACATATTTCTATCTTAAAAGAAAGGGCACCGATGTTTTAGTGGATTATCTCGTCGCATTTCAGGGTGCGGTAGTAGTACAACACAAAAAAGATAGCGCAAAAGTTCAAATTGATTGATTTGTGGGGTTTCACGTCCCAAAACCACGATATGATTATGAGAGACGCCGTAGTGGAGGGCTCCGGAAATTTCGACCACCTGGGGTTCTTTAACGTGCTCCCAAATCTGAGCACACGGGCCTACAACATTTCCGCCTCCATCGGAAATGCAGCCGCCGTAGCCGGGAAATGAACCCGCGAACTGCGGGCCAGCAGTCGAGTACCTTCGCCACTAGACCACCGCGGAGGGGCCGAAAAGTTCAGAGAGCTCTGGAGGCGCCACGGTTCGAACCAGCGACTTCTCACATGCGAAGCATCGCTCTACCTCTGAGCTGCACACCTGTTATGTGAGGAGCACCCATTTATGCATTTGATGGTGCTCAACAGATTATTTTAACAACAAAATAAATTATTACTCGAAATAAACAAAATCACCTCGTAGTTGCAACGTGATACAATTTTTTGTCAACAAAGAAAGAAACATATTTCTATCTTAAAAGAAAAGGGCAGCAATGTTTTAGTGAAATCACTCGTCGCATTTCATGGTGCCGTAGTATTACAACACATAAAAAAGATAGCGCTGAAGTCGAGAGCACTTTGGAGGTGCCGGGGTTCGAACCCGGGACTTCTCACATGCGAAGCAAGTGCTCTACCTCTGAGCTACACCCCCGTTATGTCAGGAGCACTTATGTATGCAATTGATGGTGCTCAAAAATTGTTTTAACAAAAAAATTAATTATTACTCGAAATAAACAAAATCATCTCGTCATTGCATTGCGATAAATTTTTTGTCAACAAAGATAGAAACACACTTCTATCATAAATGAAAGGGCACCGATGTTTTAGGGGTTTATCTCGTCGCATTTCATGGTGCCGTAGTAGTACAACACAAAAAAAGATAGCGCAAAAGTTCAAATTGATTGATTTGTGGGGTTTCACGTCCCAAAACAACCATATGAATATGAGAGACGCCATAGTAGAGGGCTCCGGAAATTTGGACCACCTGGGGTTCATTAACGTGCACCCAAATCTGAGCACACGGGCCTACAACATTTCCGCCTCCATCGGAAATGCAGCCGCCGCAGCCTGGAAACGAACCCGCGACTTGCGGGTCAGCAGTCGAGTACCTTCGCCACTAGACCACCGCGGAGGGGCCGAAAAGTTCAGAGAGCTCTGGAGGCGCCACGGTTCGAACCAGCGACTTCTCACATGCGAAGCATCGCTCTACCTCTGAGCTGCACACCTGTTATGTCAGGAGCACTTATGTATGCTATTGATGGTGCTCAACAGATTATTTTAACAACAAAATGAATTATTACTCGAAATAAACAAAATCATCTCGTCATTGCAACGCGATACAATTTTTTTGTCAACAAAGAAAGAAACATATTTCTATCATAAAGGAAAGGGCAAGGATGTTTTAGTAGATTATCTCGTCGCATTTCATGGTGCCGTAGTAGTACAACACAAAAGAGATAGCGCAAAAGTTCAAATTGATTGATTTGTTGGGTTTCACGTCCCAAAACCACCATATGATTATGAGAGACGCCGTAGTGGAGGGCGCCGGAAATTTCGACCACCTGGGGTTCTTCAACGTGCACTCAAATCTGAGCACACGGGCCTACAACATTTCCGCTTCCATCGGAAATGCAGCCGCCACAGCCGGGAAATGAACCCGCGACCTGCGGGTCAGCAGCCGAGTACCTTAGCCACTAGACAACCGAGGAGGGGCCGCAAGATTTCAGAGAGCTCTGGAGGCGCCACGGTTCGAACCAGGGACTTCTCACATGCGAAGCAAGCACTCTACCTCTGAGCTGCACCCCTGGTATGTAGGGAGCATTCATTTATGCGTTTGATGGTGCTCAACAGATTTTAACAAGAAAATAAATTATTACTCGAAATGAACAAAATAATCTCGTCATTGCAACGTGATACAATTTTTTGTCAACAAAGAAAGAAACACATTTGTATCATAAAGGAAAGGGCACCGATGTTTTAGTAGATTATCTCGTCGCATTTCATGGTGCTGTAGTAGTACAACACAAAAAAGATGGCGCAAAAGTTCAAATTGATTGATTTATGGGGTTTCACGTCCCAAAACAACCATATGAATATGAGAGACGCCATAGTAGAGGGCTCCGGAAATTTCGACCACCTGGGGTTCTTTAACGTGCACCCAAATCTGAGCACACGGGCCTACAACATTTCCGCCTCCATGGGAAATGCAGCCGCCGCAGCCGGGAAACGAACCCGCGACTTGCGGGTCAGCAGTCGAGTACCTTCGCCACTAGACCACCGCGGAGGGGCCGAAAAGTTCAGAGAGCTCTGGAGGCGCCACGGTTCGAACCAGCGACTTCTCACATGCGAAGCATCGCTCTACCTCTTAGTTGCACCCCTAGTATGTAGGGAGCATTTATTTATGCGTTTGATGGTGCTCAACAGATTATTTTAACAACAAAATAAATTATTACTCGAAATGAACAAACTATTCTTGTCATTGCAACGTGATACAACTTTTTTTGTCAACAAAGAAAGAAACATATTTCTATCCTAAAAGAAAGGGCACCGATGTTTTAGTGGATTATCTCGTCGCATTTCATGGTGCCGTAGTAGTACAACACAAAAAAGATAGCGAAAAAGTTCAAATTGATTGATTTGTGGGGTTTCACGTCCCAAAACCACCATATGATTATGAGAGACGCCGTAGTGGAGGGCTCCGGAAATTTCGACCACCTGGGGTTCTTTAACGTGCACCCAAATCTGAGCACACGGGCCTACAACATTTCCGCCTCCATCGGAAATGCAGCCGCCGCAGCCGGGAAACGAACCCGCGACTTGCGGGTCAGCAGTCGAGTACCTTCGCCACTAGACCACCGCGGAGGGGCCGAAAAGTTCAAAGAGCTCTGGAGGCGCCACGGTTCGAACCAGCAACTTCTCACATGCGAAGCATCGCTCTACCTCTGAGCTGCACACCTGTTATGTCAGGAGCACTTATTTATGCATTTGATGGTGCTCAACAGGTTATTTTAACAACAAAATAATTATTACTCGAAATAAACAAAATCTCGTCGTTGCAACGTGATACAATTTTTTGTCAACAAAGAAAGAAACATATTTCTATCATAAAAGAAAAGAGCAGCAATGTTTTAGTGGAATCACTCGTCGCATTTCATGGTGCCGTAGTATTACAACACATAAAAAAGATAGCGCTAAAGTCGAGAGCACTTTGGAGGTGTCGGGGTTCGAACCCGGAACTTCTCACATGCAAAGCAAGCGCTCTACCTCTGAGCTACACCCACGTTATGTCAGGAGCACTTATGTATGCTATTGATGGTGCTCAACAGATTATTTTAACAACAAAATAAATTATTACTCGAAATAAACAACATCATCTCGTCATTGCAACGCAATAAATTTTTGTCAACAAAGATAGAAACACATTTCTATCATAAAGGAAAGGGCACCGATTGTTTTAGTAGATTATCTCGTCGCATTTCATGGTGCCGTAGTAGTAAAACAGAAAATAGATAGCGCAAATGTTCAAATTGATTGATTTGTGGGGTTTCACGTCCCAAAACCACCATATGATTATAAGAGACGCCGTAGTGGAGGGCTCCGGAAATTTCGACCACCTGGGGTTCTTCAACGTGCACCCAAGTCTGAGCACACGGGCCTACAACATTTCCGCTTCCATCGAAAATGCAGCCGCCATAGCCGGGAAACGAACCCGCGACCTGCGGGTCAGCAGCCGAGTACCTTAGCCACTAGACAACCGAGGAGGGGCCGCAAAATTTCAGAGAGCTCTGGAGGCACCACTGTTCGAACCAGGGACTTCTCACATGCGAAGCAAGCACTATACCTCTGAGCTGCACCCCTGGTATGTATGGAGCACTTATTTATGCGTTTGATGGTGCTCAACAGATTATTTTAACAAGACAATAAATTATTACTCGAAATGAACAAAATATTCTTGTCTTTGCAACGTGATACAATTTTTTTTGTCAACAAAGAAAGAAACATATTTCTATCTTAAAAGAAAGGGCACCGATGTTTTAGTGGATTATCTCGTCGCATTTCAGGGTGCGGTAGTAGTACAACACAAAAAAGATAGCGCAAAAGTTCAAATTGATTGATTTGTGGGGTTTCACGTCCCAAAACCACCATATGATTATGAGAGACGCCGTAGTGGAGGGCTCCGGAAATTTCGACCACCTGGGGTTCTTTAACGTGCTCCCAAATCTGAGCACACGGGCCTACAACATTTCCGCCTCCATCGGAAATGCAGCCGCCGTAGCCGGGAAACGAACCCGCGAACTGCGGGCCAGCAGTCGAGTACCTTCGCCACTAGACCACCGCGGAGGGGCCGAAAAGTTCAGAGAGCTCTGGAGGCGCCACGGTTCGAACCAGCGACTTCTCACATGCGAAGCATCGCTCTACCTCTGAGCTGCACACCTGTTATGTGAGGAGCACCCATTTATGCATTTGATGGTGCTCAACAGATTATTTTAACAACAAAATAAATTATTACTCGAAATAAACAAAATCACCTCGTAGTTGCAACGTGATACAATTTTTTGTCAACAAAGAAAGAAACATATTTCTATCTTAAAAGAAAAGGGCAGCAATGTTTTAGTGAAATCACTCGTCGCATTTCATGGTGCCGTAGTATTACAACACATAAAAAAGATAGCGCTGAAGTCGAGAGCACTTTGGAGGTGTCGGGATTCGAACCCGGGACTTCTCACATGCGAAGCAAGTGCTCTACCTCTGAGCTACACCCACGTTACGTCAGGAGCACTTATGTATGCTATTGATGGTGCTCAACAGATTATTTTAACAACAAAATAAATTATTACTCGAAATAAACAAAATCATCTCGTCATTGCAACGTGATACAATTTTTTTGTCAACAAAGAAAGAAACATATTTCTATCATAAAGAAAAGGGCAACGATGTTTTAGTAGATTATCTCGTCGCATTTTATGGTGCCGTAGTAGTACAACACAAAAAAGATAGCGCAAAAGTTCAAATTGATTGATTTGTTGGGTTTCACGTCCCAAAACCACCATATGATTATGAGAGACGCCGTAGTGGAGGGCTCCGGAAATTTCGACCACCTGGGGTTCTTCAACGTGCACCCAAATCTGAGCACACGGGCCTACAACATTTCCGCCTCCATCGGAAATGCAGCCGCCGCAGCCGGGAAACGAACCCGCGAACTGCGGGTCAGCAGTCGAGTACCTTCGCCACTAGACCACCGCGGAGGGGTCGCAAAAGTTCAGAGAGCTCTGGAGGCGCCACGGTTCGAAGCAGGGATTTCTCACATGCTAAGCAAGCGCTATACCTCTGAGCTGCACCCCTGGTATGTAGGGAGCACTTATTTATGCGTTTGATGGTGCTCAACAGATTTTAACAACAAAATAAATTATTACTCGAAATGAACAAAATAAAGTCGTCATTGCAACGTGATACAATTTTTTTGTCAACAAAGAACGAAACATATTTCTATCATAAAAGAAAGGGCACCGATGTTTTAGTGAATTATCTCGTCGCATTTCATGGTGCCGTAGTAGTACAACACAAACAAGATAGCGCAAAAGTTCAAATTGATAGATTTGTGGGGTTTCACGTCCTAAAACCACCATATGATTATGAGAGACGCCGTAGTGGAGGGCTCCGGAAATTTCGACCACCTGGGGTTCTTTAACGTGCACCCAAATCTGAGAACACGGGCCTACAACATTTCCGCCTCCATCGGAAATGCATCCGCCGCAGCCGGGAAACGAACCCGCGACTTGCGGGTCAGCAGTCGAGTACCTTCGCCACTAGACCACCGCGGAGGGGCCGAAAAGTTCAGAGAGCTCTGGAGGCGCCACGGTTCGAACCAGCGACTTCTCACATGCGAAGCATCGCTCTACCTCTGAGCTGCACACATGTTATGTCAGGAGCACTTATTGATGCATTTGATGGTGCTCAACATAATATTTTAACAACAAAATAAATTATTACTCGAAATAAACAAAATCATCTCGTCGTAGCAACGTGATACAATTTTTTGTCAACAAAGAAAGAAACATATTTCTATCATAAAAGAAAAGGGCAGCAATGTTTTAGTGGAATCTCTTCGCATTTCATGGTGCCGTAGTATTACAACACATAAAAAAGATAGCGCTAAAGTCGAGAGCACTTTGGAGGTGTCGGGGTTCGAACCCGGGACTTCTCACATGCAAAGCAAGCGCTCTACCTCTGAGCTACACCCACGTTATGTCAGGAGCACTTATGTATGCTATTGATGGTGCTCAACCGATTATTTTAACAACAAAATGAATTATTACTCGAAATAAACAAAATCATCTCGTCATTGCAACGTGATACAAGTTTTTTGTCAACAAAGAAAGAAACATATTTCTAACATAAAGGAAAGGGCAACGATGTTTTAGTAGATTATCTCGTCGCATTTCATGGTGCCGTAGTAGTACAACACAAAAGAGATGGCGCAAAGTTCAAATTGATTGATTTGTTGGGTTTCACATCCCAAAACCACCATATGATTATGAGAGATGCTGTAGTGGAGGGCTCCGGAAATTTCGACCACCTGGGGTTCTTCAACGTGCACCCAAATCTGAGCACACGGGCCTACAACATTTCCGCTTCCATCGGAAATGCAGCCGCCACAGCCGGGAAACGAACCCGCGACCTGCGGGTCAGCAGCCGAGTACCTTAGCCACTAGACAACCAAGGAGGGGCCGGAAAATTTCAGAGAGCTCTGGAGGCGCCACGTTTCGAACCAGGGACTTCTCACATGCGAAGGAAGCACTCTACCTCTGAGCTGCACCCCTTGTATGTAGGGAGCATTTATTTATGCGTTTGATGGTGCTCAACGGATTTTAACAACAAAATAAATTATTACTCAAAATGAACAAAATAATCTCGTCATTGCAACGTGATACAATTTTTTGTCAACAAAGAAAGAAACATATTTCTATCATAAAAGAAAGGGCACCGATGTTTTAGTGGATTATCTCGTCGCATTTCATGGTGCCGTAGAAGTACAACACAAAAGAGATAGCGCAAAAGTTCAAATTGATTGATTTGTTGGGTTTCACGTCCCAAAACCACCATATGATTATGAGAGACGCTGTAGAGGAGGGCTCCGGAAATTTCGACCACCTGGGGTTGTTCAACGTGCACCCAAATCTGAGCACACGGGCCTACAACATTTCCGCTTCCATCGGAAATGCAGCCGCCACAGCCGGGAAACGAACCCGCGACCTGCGGGTCAGCAGCCGAGTACCTTAGCCACTAGACAACCGAGGAGGGGCCGCAAAATTTCAGAGAGCTCTGGAGGCGCCATGGTTCGAACTAGGGACTTCTCACATGCGAAGCAAGCACTCTACCTCTGAGCTGCACCCCTGGTATGTTGGGAGCATTTATTTATGCGTTTGATGGTGCTCAACATATTTTAACAACAAAATAAATTATTACTCGAAATGAACAAAATAATCTCGTCATTGCAACGTGATACAATTTTTTGTCAACAAAGAAAGAAACACATTTGTATCATAAAGGAAAGGGCACCGATGTTTTAGTAGATTATCTCGTCGCATTTCATGGTGCCGTAGTAGTACAACACAAAAAAGATAGCGCAAAAGTTCAAATTGATTGATTTGTGGGGTTTCACGTCCTAAAACCACCATTTGATTATGAGAGACGCCGTAGTGGAGGGCTCCGGAAATTTCGACCACCTGGGGTTCTTCAACGTGCACCCAAATCTGAGCACACGGGCCTACAACATTTCCGCCTACATCGGAAATGCAGCCGCCGCAGCCGGGAAAAGAACCCGCGACCTGCGGGTCAGCAGCCGAGTACCTTAGCCACTAGACCACCGCGGAGGGGCCGCAAATGTTCAGAGAGCTCTGGAGGCGCCACGGTTCGAACCAGGGATTTCTCACATGCTAAGCAAGCGCTATACCTCTGAGCTACACCCCTGGTATGTAGGGAGCACTTATTTATGCGTTTGATCGTGCTCAACAGATTTTAACAACAAATTAAATTATTACTCTAAATGAACAAAATAATCTCGTCATTGCAACGTGATACGATTTTTTTGTCAACAAAGAAAGAAACATATTTCTATCATAAAAGAAAGGGCACCGATGTTTTAGGGGTTTATCTCGTCGCATTTCATGGTGCCGTAGTAGTACAACACAAAAAAGATAGCGCAAAAGTTCAAATTGATTGATTTGTGGGGTTCCACGTCCCAAAACAACCATATGAATATGAGAGACGCCATAGTAGAGGGCTCCGGAAATTTGGACCACCTGGGGTTCTTTAACGTGCACCCAAATCTGAGCACACGGGCCTACAACATTTCCGCCTCCATCGGAAATGCAGCCGCCGCAGCCTGGAAACGAACCCGCGACTTGCGGGTCAGCAGTCGAGTACCTTCGCCACTAGACCACCGCGGAGGGGCCGAAAAGTTCAGAGAGCTCTGGAGGCGCCACGGTTCGAACCAGCGACTTCTCACATGCGAAGCATCGCTCTACCTCTGAGCTGCACACCTGTTATGTCAGGAGCACTTATGTATGCTATTGATGGTGCTCAACAGATTATTTTAACAACAAAATGAATTATTACTCGAAATAAACAAAATCATCTCGTCATTGCAACGCGATACAATTTTTTTGTCAACAAAGAAAGAAACATATTTCTATCATAAAGGAAAGGGCAACGATGTTTTAGTAGATTATCTCGTCGCATTTCATGGTGCCGTAGTAGTACGACACAAAAGAGATAGCGCAAAAGTTCAAATTGATTGATTTGTTGGGTTTCACGTCCCAAAACCACCATATGATTATGAGAGACGCCGTAGTGGAGGGCTCCGGAAATTTCGACCACCTGGGGTTCTTCAACGTGCACTCAAATCTGAGCACACGGGCCTACAACATTTCCGCTTCCATCGGAAATGCAGCCGCCGCAGCCGGGAAAAGAACCCGCGACCTGCGGGTCAGCAGTCGAGTACCTTCGCCACTAGACAACCAAGGAGGGGCCGGAAAATTTCAGAGAGCTCTGGAGGCGCCACGTTTCGAACCAGGGACTTCTCACATGCGAAGGAAGCACTCTACCTCTGAGCTGCACCCCTTGTATGTAGGGAGCATTTATTTGCGCGTTTGATGGTGCTCAACGGATTTTAACAACAAAATAAATTATTACTCAAAATGAACAAAATAATCTCGTCATTGCAACGTGATACAATTTTTTGTCAACAAAGAAAGAAACATATTTCTATCATAAAAGAAAGGGCACCGATGTTTTAGTGGATTATCTCGTCGCATTTCATGGTGCCGTAGTAGTACAACACAAAAGAGATAGCGCAAAAGTTCAAATTGATTGATTTGTTGGGTTTCACGTCCCAAAACCACCATATGATTATGAGAGACGCTGTAGAGGAGGGCTCCGGAAATTTCGACCACCTGGGGTTCTTCAACGTGCACCCAAATCTGAGCACACGGGCCTACAACATTTCCGCTTCCATCGGAAATGCAGCCGCCACAGCCGGGAAACGAACCCGCGACCTGCGGGTCAGCAGCCGAGTACCTTAGCCACTAGACAACCGAGGAGGGGCCGCAAAATTTCAGAGAGCTCTGGAGGCGCCATGGTTCGAACTAGGGACTTCTCACATGCGAAGCAAGCACTCTACCTCTGAGCTGCACCCCTGGTATGTAGGGAGCATTTATTTATGCGTTTGATGGTGCTCAACAGATTTTAACAACAAAATAAATTATTACTCGAAATGAACAAAATAATCTCGTCATTGCAACGTGATACAATTTTTTGTCAACAAAGAAAGAAACACATTTGTATCATAAAGGAAAGGGCACCGATGTTTTAGTAGATTATCTCGTCGCATTTCATGGTGCCGTAGTAGTACAACACAAAAAAGATGGCGCAAAAGTTCAAATTGATTGATTTGTGGGGTTTCACGTCCTAAAACCACCATTTGATTATGAGAGACGCCGTAGTGGAGGGCTCCGGAAATTTCGACCACCTGGGGTTCTTCAACGTGCACCCAAATCTGAGCACACGGGCCTACAACATTTCCGCCTACATCGGAAATGCAGCCGCCGCAGCCGGGAAAAGAACCCGCGACCTGCGGGTCAGCAGTCGAGTACCTTCGCCACTAGACCACCGCGGAGGGGTCGCAAAAGTTCAGAGAGCTCTGGAGGCGCCACGGTTCGAAGCAGGGATTTCTCACATGCTAAGCAAGCGCTATACCTCTGAGCTGCACCCCTGGTATGTAGGGAGCACTTATTTATGCGTTTGATGGTGCTCAACAGATTTTAACAACAAAATAAATTATTACTCGAAATGAACAAAATAAAGTCGTCATTGCAACGTGATAGAATTTTTTTGTCAACAAAGAACGAAACATATTTCTATCATAAAAGAAAGGGCACCGATGTTTTAGTGAATTATCTCGTCGCATTTCATGGTGCCGTAGTAGTACAACACAAACAAGATAGCGCAAAAGTTCAAATTGATAGATTTGTGGGGTTTCACGTCCTAAAACCACCATATGATTATGAGAGACGCCGTAGTGGAGGGCTCCGGAAATTTCGACCACCTGGGGTTCTTTAACGTGCACCCAAATCTGAGAACACGGGCCTACAACATTTCCGCCTCCATCGGAAATGCATCCGCCGCAGCCGGGAAACGAACCCACGACTTGCGGGTCAGCAGTCGAGTACCTTCGCCACTAGACCACCGCGGAGGGGCCGAAAAGTTCAGAGAGCTCTTGAGGCGCCAGGGTTCGAACCAGCGACTTCTCACATGCGAAGCATCGCTCTACCTCTGAGCTGCACACATGTTATGTCAGGAGCACTTATTGATGCATTTGATGGTGCTCAACATAATATTTTAACAACAAAATAAATTATTACTCGAAATAAACAAAATCATCTCGTCGTAGCAACGTGATACAATTTTTTGTCAACAAAGAAAGAAACATATTTCTATCATAAAAGAAAAGGGCAGCAATGTTTTAGTGGAATCTCTTCGCATTTCATGGTGCCGTAGTATTACAACACATAAAAAAGATAGCGCTAAAGTCGAGAGCACTTTGGAGGTGTCGGGGTTCGAACCCGGGACTTCTCACATGCAAAGCAAGCGCTCTACCTCTGAGCTACACCCACGTTATGTCAGGAGCACTTATGTATGCTATTGATGGTGCTCAACAGATTATTTTAACAACAAAATGAATTATTACTCGAAATAAACAAAATCATCTCGTCATTGCAACGTGATACAAGTTTTTTGTCAACAAAGAAAGAAACATATTTCTATCATAAAGGAAAGGGCAACGATGTTTTAGTAGATTATCTCGTCGCATTTCATGGTGCCGTAGTAGTACAACACAAAAGAGATGGCGCAAAAGTTCAAATTGATTGATTTGTTGGGTTTCACATCCCAAAACCACCATATGATTATGAGAGATGCTGTAGTGGAGGGCTCCGGAAATTTCGACCACCTGGGGTTCTTCAACGTGCACCCAAATCTGAGCACACGGGCCTACAACATTTCCACTTCCATCGGAAATGCAGCCGCCACAGCCGGGAAACGAACCCGCGACCTGCGGGTCAGCAGCTGAGTACCTTAGCCACTAGACAACCAAGGAGGGGCCGGAAAATTTCAGAGAGCTCTGGAGGCGCCACGTTTCGAACCAGGGACTTCTCACATGCGAAGGAAGCACTCTACCTCTGAGCTGCACCCCTTGTATGTAGGGAGCATTTATTTATGCGTTTGATGGTGCTCAACGGATTTTAACAACAAAATAAATTATTACTCAAAATGAACAAAATAATCTCGTCATTGCAACGTGATACAATTTTTTGTCAACAAAGAAAGAAACATATTTCTATCATAAAAGAAAGGGCACCGATGTTTTAGTGGATTATCTCGTCGCATTTCATGGTGCCGTAGTAGTACAACACAAAAGAGATAGCGCAAAAGTTCAAATTGATTGATTTGTTGGGTTTCACGTCCCAAAACCACCATATGATTATGAGAGACGCTGTAGAGGAGGGCTCCGGAAATTTCGACCACCTGGGGTTCTTCAACGTGCACCCAAATCTGAGCACACGGGCCTACAACATTTCCGCTTCCATCGGAAATGCAGCCGCCACAGCCGGGAAACGAACCCGCGACCTGCGGGTCAGCAGCCGAGTACCTTAGCCACTAGACAACCGAGGAGGGGCCGCAAAATTTCAGAGAGCTCTGGAGGCGCCATGGTTCGAACTAGGGACTTCTCACATGCGAAGCAAGCACTCTACCTCTGAGCTGCACCCCTGGTATGTAGGGAGCATTTATTTATGCGTTTGATGGTGCTCAACAGATTATTTTAACAACAAAATGAATTATTACTCGAAATAAACAAAATCATCTCGTCATTGCAACGCGATACAATTTTTTTGTCAACAAAGAAAGAAACATATTTCTATCATAAAGGAAAGGGCAACGATGTTTTAGTAGATTATCTCGTCGCATTTCATGGTGCCGTAGTAGTACAACACAAAAGAGATAGCGCAAAAGTTCAAATTGATTGATTTGTTGGGTTTCACGTCCCAAAACCACCATATGATTATGAGAGACGCCGTAGTGGAGGGCTCCGGAAATTTCGACCACCTGGGGTTCTTCAACGTGCACTCAAATCTGAGCACACGGGCCTACAACATTTCCGCTTCCATCGGAAATGCAGCCGCCACAGCCGGGAAATGAACCCGCGACCTGCGGGTCAGCAGCCGAGTACCTTAGCCACTAGACAACCGAGGAGGGGCCGCAAGATTTCAGAGAGCTCTGGAGGCGCCACGGTTCGAACCAGGGACTTCTCACATGCGAAGCAAGCACTCTACCTCTGAGCTGCACCCCTGGTATGTAGGGAGCATTTATTTATGCGTTTGATGGTGCTCAACAGATTTTAACAACAAAATAAATTATTACTCGAAATGAACAAAATAATCTCGTCATTGCAACGTGATACAATTTTTTGTCAACAAAGAAAGAAACACATTTGTATCATAAAGGAAAGGGCACCGATGTTTTAGTAGATTATCTCGTCGCATTTCATGGTGCTGTAGTAGTACAACACAAAAAAGATGGCGCAAAAGTTCAAATTGATTGATTTATGGGGTTTCACGTCCCAAAACAACCATATGAATATGAGAGACGCCATAGTAGAGGGCTCCGGAAATTTCGACCACCTGGGGTTCTTTAACGTGCACCCAAATCTGAGCACACGGGCCTACAACATTTCCGCCTCCATGGGAAATGCAGCCGCCGCAGCCGGGAAACGAACCCGCGACTTGCGGGTCAGCAGTCGAGTACCTTCGCCACTAGACCACCGCGGAGAGGCCGAAAAGTTCAGAGAGCTCTGGAGGTGCCACGGTTCGAACCAGCGACTTCTCACATGCGAAGCATCGCTCTACCTCTTAGTTGCACCCCTGGTATGTAGGGAGCATTTATTTATGCGTTTGATGGTGCTCAACAGATTTTAACAACAAAATAAATTATTACTCGAAATGAAAAAAATCATCTCGTCATTGCAACGTGATACAATTTTTTTTGTCAACAAAGAAAGAAACATATTTCTATCATAAAGGAAAGGGCAACGATGTTTTAGTAGATTATCTCGTCGCATTTCATGGTGCCGTAGTAGTACAACACAAAAGAGAAAGCGCAAAAGTTCAAATTGATTGATTTGTTGGGTTTCACGTCCCAAAACCACCATATGATTATGAGAGACGCTGTAGTGGAGGGCTCCGGAAATTTCGACCACCTGGGGTTCTTCAACGTGCACCCAAATCTGAGCACACGGGCCTACAACATTTCCGCTTCCTTCGGAAATGCAGCCGCCACAGCCGGGAAACGAACCCGCGACCTGCGGGTCAGCAGCCGAGTACCTTAGCCACTAGACAACCGAGGAGGGGCCGCAAAATTTCAGAGAGCTCTGGAGGCGCCACGGTTCGAACCAGGGACTTCTCACATGCGAAGCAAGCACTCTACCTCTGAGCTGCATCCCTGGTATGTAGGGAGCATTTATTTATGCGTTTGATGGTGCTCAACAGATTTTAACAACAAAATAAATTATTACTCGAAATGAACAAAATCATCTCGTCATTGCAACGTGATACAATTTTTTTGTCAACAAAGAAAGAAACATATTTCTATCATAAAGGAAAGGGCAACGATGTTTTAGTAGATTATCTCGTCGCATTTCATGGTGCCGTAGTAGTACAACACAAAAGAGATAGCGCAAAAGTTCAAATTGATTTATTTGTTGGGTTTATCGTCCCAAAACCACCATTTGATTATGAGAGACGCCGTAGGTGGAGGGCTCCGGAAATTTCGACTACCTGGGGTTCTTTAACGTGCACGAAATACTGAGCACACGGGCCTACAACATTTCCGCCTCCTTCGGAAATGCAGCCGCCGCAGCCGGGAAACGAACCCGCGACGTGCGTGTCAGCAGCCGAGTACCTTAGCCACTAGACCACCGCGGAGGGGCCGCAAAAGCTCAGAGAGCTCCGGAGGCGCCACGGTTCGAACCAGGGACTTCTCACATGCGAAGCAAGCGCTCTACCTCTGAGTTGCACCCCTGTTATGTAGGGAGCACCTTTTTATGCGTTTGATGGTGCTCAACAGATTATTTTAACAACAAAATAAATTATTACTCGAAATAAACAAAATCATCTCGTCGTTGCAACGTGATACAATTTTTTGTCAACAAGGAAACAAACATATTTCTATCATAAAAGAAAAGGGCAGCAATGTTTTAGTGGAATCACTCGTCGCATTTCATGGTGCCGTAGTATTACAACACATAAAAAAGATAGCGCTAAAGTCGAGAGCACTTTGGTGGTGTCGGGGATCGAACCCGGGACTTCTCACATGCAAAGCAAGCGCTCTACCTCTGAGCTACACCCACGTTATGTCAGGAGCACTTATGTATGCTATTGATGGTGCTCAACAGATTATTTTAACAACAAAATGAATTATTACTCTAAATAAACAAAATCATCTCGTCATTGCAACGCGATACAATTTTTTCGTCAACAAAGAAAGAAACATATTTCTATCATAAAGGAAAGGGCAACCATGTTTTAGTAGATTATCTCGTCGCATTTCATGGTGCCGTAGTAGTACAACACAAAAAAGATAGCGCAAAAGTTTAAATTGATTGATTTGTGGGGTTTCACGTCCCAAAACCACCATATGATTATGAGAGACGCCGAAGTGGAGGGCTCCGAAAATTTTGACCACCTGGGGTTCTTCAACGTGCACCGAAATCTGAGCACACGGGCCTACAACATTTCCGCCTCCATCGGAATTGCAGCCGCCGAAGCCGGGCAAGGAACCCGCAACCTGGGGGTCAGCAGCCGAGTATCTTAGCCACAAGACGACCGTGGAGGGGCCGCAAAATTTCAGGGAGCTCTGGAGGTGCCACGGTTCGAACCAGGGACTTCTCACATGCGAAGCAAGAACTCTACCTCTGAGCTGCACCCCTGTTATATCAGAAGCACTCTTTTATGCGTTTGGTGGTGCTCAACAGATTATTTTAACAACAAAATAAATTAGTATTCGAAATAAACAAAATCATCTCGTCATTGCAACGTGATACAATTTTTTTGTCGACAAAAAAGAAACATATTTCTATCATAAAGGAAACGGCACCGATGTTTTAGTAGATTATCTCGTCGCATTTCATGGTGCCCTAGTAGTACAACACAAAAAAGATAGCGCAAAAGTTCACATTGATTGATTTGTGGGATTTCACGTCCCAAAACAACCATATGAATATGAGAGACGCCATAGTAGAGGGCTCCGAAAATTTCGACCACCTGGGGTTCTTTAAAGTGCACCCAAATCTGAGCACACGGGCCTACAACATTTCCGCCTCCATCGGAAATGCAGCCGCCGCAGCCGGGAAAAGAACCCGCGAACTGCGGGTCAGCAGCCGAGTACCTTAGCCACTAGACCACCGCGTAGGGGCCGCAAAAGTTCTGAGAGCTCTGGAGGTGCCACGGTTCGAAAAAGGGACTTCTCACATGCGAAGCAAGCGCTCTACCTCTGAGCTGCACCTCTGTTATGTCAGGAGCACTTATTTATGCGTTTGATGGTACTGAACAGATTATTTTAACAAAAAAAAATTATTACTCGAATTAAACAAAATCATCCCGTCATTGCAACGTGATACAGTTTTTTGTCAACAAAGAAAGAAACATATTTCTATCATAAAAGAAAAGGGCAGCAATGTTTTAGTGGAATCACTCGTCGCATTTCATGGTGCCGTAGTATTACAACACATAAAAAAGATAGTGCTAAAGTCGAGAGCACTTTTGAGGTGCCAGGGTTCGAAACCGGGACTTCTCACATGCGAAGCAAGCGCTCTACCTCTGAGCTACACCCCCGTTATGTCAGGAGCACTTATGTATGCTATTGATGGTGCTCAAAATTTATTTTAACAAAAAAATCAATTATTACTCGAAATAAACAAAATCATCTCGTCATTGTGACGCGATAAATTTTTTGTCAACAAAGATAGAAACACATTTCTATCATAAAGGAAAGGAAACCAATGTTTTAGTAGATTATCTCGTCGCATTTCATGGTGCCGTAGTAGTGCAACACAAAAAAGATAGCGCAAAAGTTCAAATTGATTGATTTGTGGGGTTTCACATCCCAAAACCACCGTATGATTATGAGAGACGCCCCAGTGGAGGGCTACGGAAATTTCGACCACCTGGGGTTCTGTAACGTGCACCCAAGTCTGAGCACACGGGCCTACAACATTTCCGCCTACATCGGAAATGCAGCCGCCGCAGCCGGGAAAAGAACCCGCGACCTGCGGGTCAGCAGCCGAGTACCTTAGCCACTAGACCACCGCGGAGGGGCCGCAAAAGTTCAGAGAGCTCTGGAGGCGCCACGGTTCGAACCAGGGATTTCTCACATGCTAAGCAAGCGCTATACCTCTGAGCTGCACCCCTGGTATGTAGGGAGCACTTATTTATGCGTTTGGTGGTGCTCAACAGATTTTAACAACAAAATAAGTTATTACTCGAAATGAACAAAATAATCTCGTCATTGCAACGTGATACATTTTTTTTGTCAACAAAGAAAGAAACATAATTTTATCATAAAAGAAAGGGCACCGATGTTTTAGTGGATTATCTCGTCGCATTTCATGGTGCCGTAGTAGTACAACACAAAAAAGATAGCGCAAAAGTTCAAATTGATTGATTTGTGGGGTTTCACGTCCCAAAACAACCATAAGAATATGAGAGACGCCATAGTAGAGGGCTCCGGAAATTTCGACCACCTGGGGTTCTTTAACGTGCACCCAAATCTGAGCACACGGGCCTACAACATTTCCGCCTCCATCGGAAATGCAGCCGCCGCAGCCGGGAAACGAACCCGCGACTTGCGGGTCAGCAGTCGAGTACCTTCGCCACTAGACCACCGCGGAGGGGCCGAAAAGTTCAGAGAGCTCTGGAGGCGCCACGGTTCGAACCAGCGACTTCTCACATGCGAAGCATCGCTCTACCTCTGAGCTGCACACCTGTTTTGTCAGGAGCACTTATTGATGCATTTGATGGTGCTCAACAGATTATTTTACCAACAAAATAAATTATTATTCGAAATAAACAAAATCATCTCGTCGTTGCAACGTGATACAATTTTTTGTCAACAAGGAAACAAACATATTTCTATCATAAAAGAAAAGGGCAGCAATGTTTTAGTGGAATCACTCGTCGCATTTCATGGTGCCGTAGTATTACAACACATAAAAAAGATAGCGCTAAAGTCGAGAGCACTTTGGTGGTGTCGGGGTTCGAACCCGGGACTTCTCACATGCGAAGCAAGAACTCTACCTCTGAGCTGCACCCCTGTTATGTCAGGAGCACTCTTTTATGCGTTTGGTGGTGCTCAACAGATTATTTTAACAACAAAATAAATTAGTATTCGAAATAAACAAAATCATCTCGTCATTGCAACGTGATACAATTTTTTTGTCGACAAAAAAGAAACATATTTCTATCATAAAGGAAACGGCACCGATGTTTTAGTAGATTATCTCGTCGCATTTCATGGTGCCCTAGTAGTACAACACAAAAAAGATAGCGCAAAAGTTTAAATTGATTGATTTGTGGGATTTCACATCCCAAAACAACCATATGAATATGAGAGACGCCATAGTAGAGGGCTCCAAAAATTTCGACCACCTGGGGTTCTTTAAAGTGCACCCAAATCTGAGCACACGGGCCTACAACATTTCCGCCTCCATCGGAAATGCAGCCGCCGCAGCCGGGAAAAGAACCCGCGAACTGCGGGTCAGCAGCCGAGTACCTTAGCCACTAGACCACCGCGTAGGGGCCGCAAAAGTTCTGAGAGCTCTGGAGGTGCCACGGTTCGAAAAAGGGACTTCTCACATGCGAAGCAAGCGCTCTACCTCTGAGCTGCACCTCTGTTATGTCAGGAGCACTTATTTATGCGTTTGATGGTACTGAACAGATTATTTTAACAACAAAAAAATTATTACTCGAATTAAACAAAATCAACCCGTCATTGCAACGTGATACAGTTTATTGTCAACAAAGAAAGAAACATATTTCTATCATAAAAGAAAAGGGCAGCAATGTTTTAGTGGAATCACTCGTCGCATTTCATGGTGCCGTAGTATTACAACACATAAAAAAGATAGCGCTAAAGTCGAGAGCACTTTTGAGGTGCCAGGGTTCGAAACCGGGACTTCTCACATGCGAAGCAAGCGCTCTAACTCTGAGCTACACCCCCGTTATGTCAGGAGCACTTATGTATGCTATTGATGGTGCTCAAAATTTATTTTAACAAAAAAATCAATTATTACTCGAAATAAACAAAATCATCTCGTCATTGTGACGCGATAAATTTTTTGTCAACAAAGATAGAAACACATTTCTATCATAAAGGAAAGGAAACCAATGTTTTAGTAGATTATCTCGTCGCATTTCATGGTGCCGTAGTAGTGCAACACAAGAAAGATAGCGCAAAAGTTCAAATTGATTGATTTGTGGGGTTTCACATCCCAAAACCACCGTATGATTATGAGAGACGCCCCAGTGGAGGGCTACGGAAATTTCGACCACCTGGGGTTCTTTAACGTGCACCCAAGTCTGAGCACACGGGCCTACAACATTTCCGCCTACATCGGAAATGCAGCCGCCGCAGCCGGGAAAAGAACCCGCGACCTGCGGGTCAGCAGCCGAGTACCTTAGCCACTAGACCACCGCGGAGGGGCCGCAAAAGTTCAGAGAGCTCTGGAGGCGCCACGGTTCGAACCAGGGATTTCTCACATGCTAAGCAAGCGCTATACCTCTGAGCTGCACCCCTGGTATGTAGGGAGCACTTATTTATGCGTTTGATGGTGCTCAACAGATTTTAACAACAAAATAAGTTATTACTCGAAATGAACAAAATAATCTCGTCATTGCAACGTGATACATTTTTTTTGTCAACAAAGAAAGAAACATATTTTTATCTCAAAAGAAAGGGCACCGATGTTTTAGTGGATTATCTCGTCGCATTTCACGGTGCCGTAGTAGTACAACACAAAAAAGATAGCGCAAAAGTTCAAATTGATTGATTTGTGGGGTTTCACGTCCCAAAACAACCATATGAATATGAGAGACGCCATAGTAGAGGGCTCCGGAAATTTCGACCACCTGGGGTTCTTTAACGTGCACCCAAATCTGAGCACACGGGCCTACAACATTTCCGCCTCCATCCGAAATGCAGCCGCCGCAGCCGGGAAACGAACCCGCGACTTGCGGGTCAGCAGTCGAGTACCTTCGCCACTAGACCACCGCGGAGGGGCCGAAAAGTTCAGAGAGCTCTGGAGGCGCCACGGTTCGAACCAGCGACTTCTCACATGCGAAGCATCGCTCTACCTCTGAGCTGCACACCTGTTTTGTCAGGAGCACTTATTGATGCATTTGATGGTGCTCAACAGATTATTTTACCAACAAAATAAATTATTACTCGAAATAAACAAAATCATCTCGTCGTTGCAACGTGATACAATTTTTTGTCAACAAGGAAACAAACATATTTCTATCATAAAAGAAAAGGGCAGCAATGTTTTAGTGGAATCACTCGTCGCATTTCATGGTGCCGTAGTATTACAACACATAAAAAAGATAGCGCTAAAGTCGAGAGCACTTTGGTGGTGTCGGGGTTCGAACCCGGGACTTCTCACATGCAAATCAAGCGCTCTACCTCTGAGCTACACCCACGTTATGTCAGGAGCACTTATGTATGCTATTGATGGTGCTCAACAGATTATTTTAACAACAAAATGAATTATTACTCGAAATAAACAAAATCATCTCGTCATTGCAACGCGATACATTTTTTTTTGTCAACAAAGAAAGAAACATATTTCTATCATAAAGGAAAGGGCAACGATGTTTTATTAGATTATCTCGTCGCATTTCATGGTGCCCTAGTAGTACAACACAAAAGAGATAGCGCAAAAGTTCAAATTGATTGATTTGTTGGGTTTCACGTCCCAAAACCACCATATGATTATGAGAGACGCCGTAGTGGAGGGCTCCGGAAATTTCGACCACCTGGGGTTCTTCAACGTGCACCCAAATCTGAGCACACGGGCCTACAACATTTCCGCTTCCATCGGAAATGCAGCCGCCACAGCCGGGAAACGAACCCGCGACCTGCGGGTCAGCAGCCGAGTACCTTAGCCACTAGACAACCGAGGAGGGGCCGCAAAATTTCAGAGAGCTCTGGAGGCGCCACGGTTCGAACCAGGGACTTCTCACATGCGAAGCAAGCACTCTACCTCTGAGCTGCACCCCTGGTATGTAGGGAGCATTTATTTATGCGTTTGATGGTGCTCAACAGATTTTAACAACAAAATAAATTATTACTCGAAATGAACAAAATAATCTCGTCATTGCAACGTGATACAATTTTTTGTCAACAAAGAAAGAAACATATTTCTATCATAAAAGAAAGGGCACCGATGTTTTATTGGATTATCTCGTCGCATTTCATGGTGCCGTAGTAGTACAACACAAAAGAGATAGCGCAAAAGTTCAAATTGATTGATTTGTTGGGTTTCACGTCCCAAAACCACCATATGATTATGAGAGACGCTGTAGTGGAGGGCTCCGGAAATTTCGACCACCTGGGGTTCTTCAATGTGCACCCAAATCTGAGCACACGGGCCTACAACATTTCCGCTTCCATCGGAAACGCAGCCGCCACAGCCGGGAAACGAACCCGCGACCTGCGGGTCAGCAGCCGAGTACCTTAGCCACTAGACAACCGATAAGGGACCGCAAAATTTCAGAGAGCTCTGGAGGCGCCACGGTTCGAACCAGGGACTTCTCACATGCGAAGCAAGCACTCTACCTCTGAGCTGCACCCCTGGTATGTAGGGAGCATTTATTTATGCGTTTGATGGTGCTCAACAGATTTTAACAACAAAATAAATTATTACTCGAAATGAACAAAATCATCTCGTCATTGCAACGTGATACAATTTTTTTGTCAACAAAGAAAGAAACATATTTCTATCATAAAGGAAAGGGCAACGATGTTTCAGTAGAATATCTCGTCGCATTTCATGGTGCCGTAGTAGTACAACACAAAAGAGATAGCGCAAAAGTTCAAATTGATTTATTTGTTGGGTTTATCGTCCCAAAACCACCATTTGATTATGAGAGACGCCGTAGTGGAGGGCTCCGGAAATTTCGACCACCTGGGGTTCTTTAACGTGCACGAAATACTGAGCACACGGGCCTACAACATTTCCGCCTCCTTCGGAAATGCAGCCGCCGCAGCCGGGAAACGAACCCGCGACGTGCGTGTCAGCAGCCGAGTACCTTAGCTACTAGACCACCGCGGAGGGGCCGCAAAAGTTCAGAGAGCTCCGGAGGCGCCACGGTTCGAACCAGGGACTTCTCACATGCGAAGGAAGCGCTCTACTTCTGAGGTGCACCCCTGTTATGTAGGGAGCACCTTTTTATGCGTTTGATGGTGCTCAACAGATTATTTTAACAACAAAATAAATTATTACTCGAAATAAACAAAATCATCTCGTCGTTGCAACGTGATACAATTTTTTGTCAACAAGGAAACAAACATATTTCTATCATAAAAGAAAAGGGCAGCAATGTTTTAGTGGAATCACTCGTCGCATTTCATGGTGCCGTAGTATTACAACACATAAAAAAGATAGCGCTAAAGTCGAGAGCACTTTGGTGGTGTCGGGGATCGAACCCGGCACTTCTCACATGCAAAGCAAGCGCTCTACCTCTGAGCTACACCCACGTTATGTCAGGAGCACTTATGTATGCTATTGATGGTGCTCAACAGATTATTTTAACAACAAAATGAATTATTACTCTAAATAAACAAAATCATCTCGTCATTGCAACGCGATACAATTTTTTCGTCAACAAAGAAAGAAACATATTTCTATCATAAAGGAAAGGGCAACGATGTTTTAGTAGATTATCTCGTCGCATTTCATGGTGCCGTAGTAGTACAACACAAAAAAGATAGCGCAAAAGTTTAAATTGATTGATTTGTGGTGTTTCACGTCCCAAAACCACCATATGATTATGAGAGACGCCGAAGTGGAGGGCTCCGAAAATTTTGACCACCTGGGGTTCTTCAACGTGCACCGAAATCTGAGCACACGGGCCTACAACATTTCCGCCTCCATCGGAATTGCAGCCGCCGAAGCCGGGCAACGAACCCGCAACCTGCGGGTCAGCAGCCGAGTATATTAGCCACAAGACCACCGTGGAGGGGCCGCAAAATTTCAGGGAGCTCTGGAGGTGCCACGGTTCGAACCAGGGACTTCTCACATGCGAAGCAAGAACTCTACCTCTGAGCTGCACCCCTGTTATGTCAGGAGCACTCTTTTATGCGTTTGGTGGTGCTCAACAGATTATTTTAACAACAAAATAAATTAGTATTCGAAATAAACAAAATCATCTCGTCATTGCAACGTGATACAATTTTTTTGTCGACAAAAAAGAAACATATTTCTATCATAAAGGAAACGGCACCGATGTTTTAGTAGATTATCTCGTCGCATTTCATGGTGCCCTAGTAGTACAACACAAAAAAGATAGCGCAAAAGTTCACATTGATTGATTTGTGGGATTTCACGTCCCAAAACAACCATATGAATATGAGAGACGCCATAGTAGAGGGCTCCGGAAATTTCGACCACCTGGGGTTCTTTAAAGTGCACCCAAATCTGAGCACACGGGCCTACAACATTTCCGCCTCCATCGGAAATGCAGCCGCCGCAGCCGGGAAAAGAACCCGCGAACTGCGGGTCAGCAGCCGAGTACCTTAGCCACTAGACCACCGCGTAGGGGCCGCAAAAGTTCTGAGAGCTCTGGAGGTGCCACGGTTCGAAAAAGGGACTTCTCACATGCGAAGCAAGCGCTCTACCTCTGAGCTGCACCTCTGTTATGTCAGGAGCACTTATTTATGCGTTTGATGGTACTGAACAGATTATTTTAACAACAAAAAATTATTACTCGAAATAAACAAAATCATCCCGTCATTGCAACGTGATACAATTTTTTGTCAACAAAGAAAGAAACATATTTCTATCATAAAAGAAAAGGGCAGCAATGTTTTAGTGGAATCACTCGTCGCATTTCATGGTGCCGTAGTATTACAACACATAAAAAGATAGCGCTAAAGTCGAGAGCACTTTTGAGGTGCCAGGGTTCGAAACCGGGACTTCTCACATGCGAAGCAAGCGCTCTACCTCTGAGCTACACCCCCGTTATGTCAGGAGCACTTATGTATGCTATTGATGGTGCTCAAAATTTATTTTAACAAAAAAATCAATTATTACTCGAAATAAACAAAATCATCTCGTCATTGTGACGCGATAAATTTTTTGTCAACAAAGATAGAAACACATTTCTATCATAAAGGAAAGGAAACCAATGTTTTAGTAGATTATCTCGTCGCATTTCATGGTGCCGTAGTAGTGCAACACAAAAAAGATAGCGCAAAAGTTCAAATTGATTGATTTGTGGGGTTTCACATCCCAAAACCACCGTATGATTATGAGAGACGCCCCAGTGGAGGGCTACGGAAATTTCGACCACCTGGGGTTCTTTAACGTGCACCCAAATCTGAGCACACGGGCCTACAACATTTCCGTCTACATCGGAAATGCAGCCGCCGCAGCCGGGAAAAGAACCCGCGACCGGCGGGTCAGCAGCCGAGTACCTTAGCCACTAGACCACCGCGGAGGGGCCGCAAAAGTTCAGAGAGCTCTTGAGGCGCCACGGTTCGAACCAGGGATTTCTCACATGCTAAGCAAGCGCTATACCTCTGAGCTGCACCCTTGGTATGTAGGAAGCACTTATTTATGCGTTTGATGGTGCTCAACAGATTTTAACAACAAAATAAGTTATTACTCGAAATGAACAAAATAATCTCGTCATTGCAACGTGATACAATTTTTTTGTCAACAAAGAAAGAAACATATTTTTATCATAAAAGAAAGGGCACCGATGTTTTAGTGGATTATCTCGTCGCATTTTATGGTGCCGTAGTAGTACAACACAAAAAAGATAGCGCAAAAGTTCAAATTGATTGATTTGTGGGGTTTCACGTCCCAAAACAACCATATGAATATGAGAGACGCCATGGTAGAGGGCTCCGGAAATTTCGACCACCTGGGGTTCTTTAACGTGCACCCAAATCTGAGCACACAGGCCTACAACATTTCCGCCTCCATCGGAAATGCAGCCGCCGCAGCCGGGAAACGAACCCGCGACTTGCGGGTCAGCAGTCGAGTACCTTCGCCACTAGACCACCGCGGAGGGGCCGAAAAGTTCAGAGAGCTCTGGAGGCGCCACGGTTCGAACCAGCGACTTCTCACATGCGAAGCATCGCTCTACCTCTGAGCTGCACACCTGTTTTGTCAGGAGCAATTATTGATGCATTTGATGGTGCTCAACAGATTATTTTACCAACAAAATAAATTATTACTCGAAATAAACAAAATCATCTCGTCGTTGCAACGTGATACAATTTTTTGTCAACAAGGAAACAAACATATTTCTATCATAAAAAAAAAGGGCAGCAATGTTTTAGTGGAATCACTCGTCGCATTTCATGGTGCCGTAGTATTACAACACATAAAAAAGATAGCGCTAAAGTCGAGAGCACTTTGGTGGTGTCGGGGTTCGAACCCGGGACTTCTCACATGCAAATCAAGCGCTCTACCTCTGAGCTACACCCACGTTGTGTCAGGAGCACTTATGTATGCTATTGATGGTGCTCAACAGATTATTTTAACAACAAAATGAATTATTACTCGAAATAAACAAAATCATCTCGTCATTGCAACGCGATACATTTTTTTTGTCAACAAAGAAAGAAACATATTTCTATCATAAAGGAAAGGGCAACGATGTTTTAGTAGATTATCTCGTCGCATTTCATGGTGCCGTAGTAGTACAACACAAAAGAGATAGCGCAAAAGTTCAAATTGATTGATTTGTTGTGTTTCACGTCCCAAAACCACCATATGATTATGAGAGACGCCGTAGTGGAGGGCTCCGGAAATTTCGACCACCTGGGGTTCTTCAACGTGCACCCAAATCTGAGCACACGGGCCTACAACATTTCCGCTTCCATCGGAAATGCAGCCGCCACAGCCGGGAAACGAACCCGCGACCTGCGGGTCAGCAGCCGAGTACCTTAGCCACTAGACAACCGAAGAGGGGCCGCAAAATTTCAGAGAGCTCTGGAGGCGCCACGGTTCGAACCAGGGACTTCTCACATGCGAAGCAAGCACTCTACCTCTGAGCTGCACCCCTGGTATGTAGGGAGCATTTATTTATGCGTTTGATGGTGCTCAACAGATTTTAACAACAAAATAAATTATTACTCGAAATGAACAAAATAATCTCGTCATTGCAACGTGATACAATTTTTTGTCAACAAAGAAAGAAACATATTTCTATCATAAAAGAAAGGGCACCGATGTTTTATTGGATTATCTCGTCGCATTTCGTGGTGCCGTAGTAGTACAACACAAAAGAGATAGCGCAAAAGTTCAAATTGATTGATTTGTTGGGTTTCACGTCCCAAAACCACCTTATGATTATGAGAGACGCTGTAGTGGAGGGCTCCGGAAATTTCGACCACCTGGGGTTCTTCAATGTGCACCCAAATCTGAGCACACGGGCCTACAATATTTCCGCTTCCATCGGAAACGCAGCCGCCACAGCCGGGAAACGAACCCGCGACCTGCGGGTCAGCAGCCGAGTACCTTAGCCACTAGACAACCGATAAGGGACCGCAAAATTTCAGAGAGCTCTGGAGGCGCCACGGTTCGAACCAGGGACTTCTCACATGCGAAGCAAGCACTCTACCTCTGAGCTGCACCCCTGGTATGTAGGGAGCATTTATTTATGCGTTTGATGGTGCTCAACAGATTTTAACAACAAAAAAAATTATTACTCGAAATGAACAAAATCATCTCGTCATTGCAACGTGATACAATTTTTTTGTCAACAAAGAAAGAAACATATTTCTATCATAAAGGAAAGGGCAACGATGTTTTAGTAGAATATCTCGTCGCATTTCATGGTGCCGTAGTAGTACAACACCAAAGAGATAGCGCGAAAGTTCAAATTGATTGATTTGTTGGGTTTCACGTCCCAAAACCACCATATGATTATGAGAGACGCCGTAGTGGAGGGCTCTGGAAATTTCGACCACCTGGGGTTCTTCAACGTGCACCCAAATCTGAGCACACGGGCCTACAACATTTCCGCTTCCATCGGAAATGCAGCCGCCACAGCCGGGAAACAAACCCACGACCTGCGGGTCAGCAGCCGAGTACCTTAGCCACTAGACAACCGAGGAGGGGCCGCAAAATATCAGAGAGCTCTGGAGGCGCCACGGTTCGAACCAGGGACTTCTCACATGCGAAGCAAGCACTCTACCTCTGAGCTGCACCCCTGGTATGTAGGGAGCATTTATTTATGCGTTTGATGGTGCTCAACAGATTTTAACAACGAAATAAATTATTACTCGAAATGAACAAAATAATCTCGTCATTGCAACGTGATACAATTTTTTGTCAACAAAGAAAGAAACACATTTGTATCATAAAGGAAAGGGCACCGATGATTTAGTAGATTATCTCGTCGCATTTCATGGTGCTGTAGTAGTACAACACAAAAAAGATGGCGCAAAAGTTCAAATTGATTGATTTGTGGGGGTTCACGTCCTAAAACCACCATTTGATTATGAGAGACGCCGTAGTGGAGGGCTCCGGAAATTTCGACCACCTGGGGTTCTTTAACGTGCACGAAATACTGAGCACACGGGCCTACAACATTTCCGCCTCCTTCGGAAATGCAGCCGCCGCAGCCGGGAAACGAACCCGCGACGTGCGTGTCAGCAGCCGAGTACCTTAGCCACTAGACCACCGCGGAGGGGCCGCAAAAGTTCAGAGAGCTCCGGAGGCGCCACGGTTCGAACCAGGGACTTCTCACATGCGAAGCAAGCGCTCTACCTCTGAGTTGCACCCCTGTTATGTAGGGAGCACCTTTTTATGCGTTTGATGGTGCTCAACAGATTATTTTAACAACAAAATAAATTATTACTCGAAATGAACAAAATAATCTCGTGATTGCAACGTGACACAATTTTTTTGTCAACAAAGAAAGAAACATATTTCTATCATAAAAGAAAGGGCACCGATGTTTTAGTGGATTATCTCGTCGCATTTCATGATGCCGTAGTAGTACAACACAAAAAAGATAGCGCAAAAGTTCAAATTGATTGATTTGTGGGGTTTCACGTCCCAAAACCACCATATGATTATGAGAGACGCCGTAGTGGAGGGCTCCGGAAATTTCGACCACCTGGGGTTCTTTAACGTGCACCCAAATCTGAGCACACGGGCCTACAAAATTTCCGCCTCCATCGGAAATGCAGCCGCCGCAGCCGGGAAACGAACCCGCGACCTGCGAGTCAGAAGTCGAGTAGTTTCGCCACTAGACCACCACGGAGGGGCCGCAAAAGTTCAGAGAGCTCTGGGGGCGCCACGGTTCGAACCAGGGACTTCTCACATGCGAAGCATCGCTCTACCTCTGAGCTGCAGACCTGGTATGTCAGGAGCACTTATTTATGCATTTGATGGTGCTCAACATATTATTTTAACAACAAAAAGAATTATTATTCGAAATAAACAAAATCATCTCGTCGTTGCAACGTGATACAATTTTTTGTCAACAAAGAAAGAAACATATTTCTATCATAAAAGAAAGGGCACCGATGTTTTAGTGGATTATCTCGTCGCATTTCATGGTGCCGTAGTAGTACAACACAATAAAGATAGCGCAAATGTTCAAATTGATTGATTTGTGGGGTTTCACGTCCCAAAACCACCATATGATTATGAGAGACGCCGTAGTGGAGGGCACCGGAAATTTCGACCACCTGAGGTTCTTCAACGTGCACCCAAATCTGAGCACACGGGCCTTCAACATTTCCGCCTTCATCGGAAATGCAGCCGCCGCAGCCGGGCAACGAAGCCGCGACCTGCGGGTCAGCAGCCGAGTACCTTAGCCACTAGACCAACGCGGAGGGGCCGCAAAAGTTCAGAGAGCTCTGGAGGCGCCACGGTTCGAACCAAGGACTTCTCACATGCTAAGAAAGCGCTATACCTCTGTGCTGCACCCCTGTTATGTCAGGAGCACTTATTTATGCGTTTGATGGTGCTCAACAGATTATTTTAACAACAAAATAAATTATTACTCGAAATAAACAAAATCATCTCGTCATTGCAACCGGATAAAATTTTTTTGTCAACAAAGATAGAAACACATTTCTAACATAAAGGAAACGGCACCGATGTTTTAGTAGATTATCTCGTCGCATTTCATGGTGCCCTAGTAGTACAATACAAAAAAGATAGCGCAAAAGTTCACATTGATTGATTTGTGGGATTTCACGTCCCAAAACCACCATATGATTATGAGAGACGCCGAAGTGGAGGGCTCCGGAAATTTCGACCACCTGGGGTTCTTCAACGTGCACCGAAATCTGAGCACATGGGCCTACAACATTTCCGCCTCCATCGGAAATGCAGCCGCCGAAGCCGGGCAACGAACCCGCAACCTGCGGGTGAGCAGCCGAGTACCTTAGCCACAAGACCACCGTGGAGGGGCCGCAAAATTTCAGAGAGCTCTGGAGGTGCCACGGTTCGAACCAGGGACTTCTCATATGCGAAGCAAGAACTCTACCTCTGAGCTGCACCCCTGTTATGTCAGGAGCACTTATTTATGCGTTTGGTGGTGCTCAACAGATTATTTTAACAACAAAATAAATTAGTATTCGAAATAAACAAAATCATCTCGTCATTGCAACGTGACACAATGTTTTTGTCGACAAAAAAAGAAACATATTTCTATCATAAAGGAAACGGAACCGATGTTTTAGTAGATTATCTCGTCGCATTTCCTGGTGCCCTAGTAGTACAACACAAAAAAGATAGCGCAAAAGTTCACATTGATTGATTTGTGGGATTTCACGTCCCAAAACAACCATATGAATATGAGAGACGCCATAGTAGAGGGCTCCGGAAATTTCGACCACCTGGGGTTCTTTAAAGTGCACCCAAATCTGAGCACACGGGCCTACAACATTTCCGCCTCCATCGGAAATGCACCCGCCGCTGCCGGGAAAAGAACCCGCGAACTGCAGGTCAGCAGCCGAGAACCTTACCTCTACACTAGACCACCACGGAGGGGCCGCAAAAGTTCAGAAAGCTCTGGAGGCGCCACGGTTCGAACCAGGGACTTCTCACATGCGAAGCAAGCGCTCTACCTCTCAGCTGCACCCCTGTTATGTCAGAGCACTTATTTATGCATTTGATGGTGCTCAACAGATTATTTTACCAACAAAATAAATTATTACTTGAAATAAACAAAATCATCTCGTCATTGCAACGTGATACATTTTTTTTGTCAACAAAGAAAGAAAAATATTTCTATCCCAAAAGAAAAGGGCAGCAATGTTTTAGTAAAATCACTCGTCGCATTTCATGGTGCCGTAGTATTACAAGACGTAAAAAAGATAGCGCTAAAATCAAGAGCACTTTGGAGGTGCCAGGGTTCGAACCCAGGACTTCTCACATGCGAAGCAAGCGCTCTACCTCTGAGCTACACCCACGTTATGTCAGGAGCACTTATGTATGCTATTGATGGTGCTCAAGAAATTATTTTAAAAAATAATTATTACTCGAAATAAACAAAATCATCTCGTCATTGCAACGCGATAAATTTTTTTGTCAACAAAGATAGAAACACATTTCTATCATAAAGGAAAGGGCACCGATGTTTTAGTAGATTATATCGTCGCATTTCATGGTGCCGTAGTAGTACAACACAAAAAAGATAGCGCAAAAGTTCAAATTGACTGATTTGTGGTGTTTTACGTCCCAAAACCACCATATAATTATGAGAGACGCCGTAGTGAAAGGCTCCAGAAATTTCGACCACCTGGGGTTCTTCAACGTGCACCCAAATCTGAGCACATGGGCCTACAACATTTCCGCCTCCATCGCAAATGCAGCCACCGCAGCCGGGAAACGAACCCGCGACCTGCGGGTCAGCAGCCGAGTACCTTAGCCACTAGACCACCGTGGAGGGGCCGCAAAAGTTTAGAGAGCTCTGGAGGCGCCACGGTTCGAACCAGGGACTTCTCACATGCGAAGCAAGCGCTCTACCTCTGAGCTGCACCCCTTTTTTTTTTTTTTATTTATTGCCTGGCATGGACATTGTACAGGGCAATCATTGCACACACATATATTACAATACAAAGAAAAAGAAAAAGAAAAAAAAAACAAGCATTGCCATCAGTCCCATTTGTACTGATGTTGTCCTCTTAAAAATACTTAAGGTTTGCCAGGGGTTCAACCCTTGACAACCATTCTGGCTCGATATCCTCTATTTTGCTACACTCAATGAATGCAGACATGCTTTGCCTGAAATAAATTACTGCTGGTTTTGCGTCCGGGTCGAAATGGTATCCGGCCATTCGTGCACGCCATATACAGTGGAGACCGGTCAACATCACTACATCGAATGGGACCCCATCATCATTTGTTACTGCGAGGTACCTTATTCCGTGTGGGTCTAGTGGAAAATCCTTCTTTATTGTCCTCTGTAATATGTCCCAAAAATGTACCCCTTCCCAACAATGCAAAAAAACATGGTCTATTGTTTCTGGTTTCTTACATATCAAGCAGTGTGACCCCCATAGTGTAAAAAAACCCCGTTCCTCTGTGAAAGTCTTTACTGATAGTGTTCCTGTGTGTAACTTGAAGAAAAAAGTTTTCACCCCTGTAGGTACCTGCATGTTTCTCACCCGCTTCAGTACGTTTTGTCCCGGTCTTCCACTGTATATGGCCCTGTACAATGGTACTGGCAAAACCATAGCACATACATCTCTGTACAATTCTTTTCTTCTAACACTTGCTAGATAATCTATCGAAAAGCGTACAGATAAAAAACGTACACTGTCTACCACTTCCTTGAGATACCCACGCAACGTCACGGGCCGGCTATCCGTAGTAACAACAAAATCTGGTAAGGCACTGCCTAACCTGAGCTGGCATACCGTACGTAAAAACGGATCCCTGACGTCACGGAAAAACAAAAATCTATTTACTACTTGTCTCACAAATAGGTGCGCCAAACCAAGACCTCCGTCCTTCACGCGCCTGAACAAGTTGGTCCGTCTGCACCTTTCCCATTTCGAGCCCCATATAAAAACTGCGAACACTCTGTGCAGCCTTTGCACGTTGATCCTTGAACAATGTAACACCTGCATCACATACCACAGTTTAGCGATAAAAAACATGTTGCACACAGTAGCCCTAGCGAAAACAGACAGGTTCATGCCTTTCCACCTGTCTGCTTTTTCCTTCGTCTCTTTTGTTTGACGCGACCAATACTCCTCGCTGCCGTTATAACATTCCAGGGGAACACCGAGGTACCTTGTCGGTGTTTCCGTCCAGTGCACATTCGCAAAAAGGTCCGGCTTTGAAGGCCACCTTCCGTGCCAAAGCCCAAGAGATTTCGCCCAGTTTACGCGGCTTCCTGTGACGCTACAAAAATGTTTCACAACCCTTATCGTTTCCTCTACACTTTCTTTGTTCGTACAACACACCGCAATGTCGTCTGCATATGCCAGCAGCTTAACTTCCACTGCCGCCAAGCTGAAGCCACGAATTTTTCCATTTTCATTTATCGCTAAGCACATCGCTTCGATGTAAATACAAAACAAAAGTGGACTGAGGGGGCAGCCCTGACGCACAGAACGCATTACGTGAATGGGGGCCCCCAAAGACTTGTTAACAATTAAACGTGTTGTGCAGTTCTGGTACGCCAAGGCCACTCCCTCCTTGATGATGGAACCGACATTAATATGATCTAAGATGACAAACAAAATATCATGCGCAACACAATCAAAAGCTTTCTCCAGGTCTATCTGGAGCACAGCAACGCCAAGTGAATCTTCGTCACAACACTCTAGCACACACCGCATCTTGTGAATGTTTGAGCTAATGGTTCTGCCTTTGATTCCACAAGTTTGGTGCTCTCCAACAATTTCTTTAATGACACCTTGAAGTCGCGCTGCCAGAACCTTCATAAAAATCTTGTAGTCGACATTGGTCAGCGATATGGGCCTATACGATGTCACCAGTTTAAGTTTTTCCCCTTCGTCCGTTTTAGGAATTAATATCGTATGCGCTTTGCTGAAGGAGGGCGGCAGAGTTTTCCGTTCGTACGCCTCATTGAACAGCTCAGCGAACCCCGGGGACAGTTCTATTCTAAACGTCTTATACCATGCTGCGGTTAGGCCATCGGGTCCCGGTGACTTTCCGGGGTTCAGATGACCAATCGCGCGTTCCACTTCACCTTCCGTTATTCTGCCTTCTAAAAGCTTTTTTGTGTCGTCACTAAGCCGCGGCAAGCGCTTGAGAAACTCTTCTTTAAAACCATGTACATTCGCTTTTCGAATTGCAAAAAGTGACTGATAATACGCAACAAAGGCCCGTTCGATGCTTTCATTGTCGCTCGCGAGAGTCCCGTTGCAATAGACCTTATCGATGTGGTTTCGGCGTCCTTGCGCTTTTTCGAGACCAAGCGCCCTTTTTGTGGGCGTCTCACCCGCGGCAAGATCATTTGCGCGCGCGCGAACCCAGGCGCCTCGATAACGCTCTCTGTCATGCAGTTCTAATTTTTCCTTGACACTGCGCACCTCGTCTTTGCAAGTCCCAGGCTCCCGACTTTCTAGGGCTATCAGCTGCTGCAGTGTTTTCTTAAGACTTTTCTTTTATTTGCGCTTCGAATTTTAGCGTGCTCGATCTGTCAAGCGCTTTCATTTTCACCTTCTGCTTTAAACACTCCCATTTCTCTGCTACTGTTTCCGTTTTTTCCATAAGCACTTCATTAATGGTCTCGTGCACTGCTTCTAAAAATGGTTCATCTTTTAGTAACAATGCGTTCAGTTTCCATAAATCCCAGTTGAAAACCTTACGCTGTTTCTTTATGCCTATGCGACACACAACCAAACAGTGATCTGAAAACGACACTGGCTCAACCGAAAAATCGTGACACATAGGCAATACATCTAGGGATAGGTATATGCGGTCTAAACGTGCATGGCTATTGCCATGAAATCGCGTGTAGATCACTTCGCGATTTGCTGCCACACATTCATACACGTCTTCCAAGTCATTTTCGGTTATTAATTTGCCTAGCACGTCACTGCTTTTGTCACGAACGCCAGTGCTATTGACTCTATCGCGAGCCCTTAAAACACAGTTAAAATCACCTAACAAAACCACCCTCTTATTACACTTTGTCCACTGAAACAGGTTAGAAAAAAACTGAGCACGCTCTTCTACACTATTCGGTGCGTATACGCATATAACTCTGAATTCAGTGGCACCATAAACAAAGTCACAATAAACAATTCTGCCCGACTGACATGAAAAAACACTTTGCACAAGAAGGCTTTGCAATTTTTTTACAAAAAGAACACAACCCGCGGACGTTCCTATCGAGTGGCTTACGACCGCGTAATATCGGTCAGTGAAACGGCGCACCATGCTCCCGGTCTCCTCCTCTCCGTCTACCTTAGTTTCCTGGACGGCTAGGACGTCTATGTCTTGGTCTGTGAGCAACCGATAGAGCTGACTTTGCCTACGCCTAGCCGCCAACCCTCTGACGTTAAGCGTAGCTATACTGAATGGCGGAGTTAATTCCATAGTGACTTGTTCGCTAAAGGAGTAGGCCCGGAGCATGGCGCTTACCCTTCACGACCAGCCCTCGGCTAGCCGCCTCCAGGACCATCCTGCTTCCCAGCGCTGTTTTCTTTTGCCTTATCCTCCAGTCTCCGGTCGGTAGGGACTTTCGGCTTAGGTTTGAGACTACGCCGCCTCCCTTGCGGCGCCTTCGCAGGCGGCTCCTGGCTGCTGGTGGACGACGCCCCGTCCTGCTCTACCGCGTCGTCGAGTGGACGCTTTAGCGTGGCGCTGGTCACGCACATCTCGTCGTCGCTGTCCGCCGCCGTCTCTCCCTGACCCTCCGTTGTATCAGCTGTCCCCACTGGAACCACGTCCGTCTCGACCCGCTCAGGCTCGGCCGCTGACGGGGCGCTGGCCGGTGTAGTCGAAAGCTGGCGAGTCTCCGGAAACTTGGGTGTGTCTGCCTGCGCCGCCCCTCCAGTAGTCACAGGGACCACTGGGCTTCCGACCCCTTTGGCGGCGTCCTCTGCCTCGGCCGCGTCCATGACGTGATCAGCCATCGCCTCGTTCTTCGCTGGCCCCATTGCACTGGCGTACGTTCGAACGCAATCCGCCTCGACCTGTCCGAAGCGTTTGCACCGCGAGCAACGGGGAACCTTGCACTCTCGGCGGACGTGCCCTTTGCCTTGGCAGCGCAAGCATTGCATCGGCCGACCAGGCACAACCAGCAAGGCCAGCTCTCCATCGATCCTGATCTGGTGCGGAAGGTCTTCGACCCTGACGCCGCTTTTCAGCTTCAGGAGAGCTGTTCTCGTGGTCGAACACTTGTCGGCCATGCCCGGGACACGCCACCGCTCACGGCTCACCTCCACGACCTTGCCGAAAGCCGACAGCGCCGTCCGTACTTCTTCGTCGCTCACCCCGTGAAGCAGCCAGTGAATTCGTAGCCGCACCTGCTGGTCCTGTGGGTCGACGACGACGCAGCGCCGCCCCTTCACCTGCAGCTCCTTCAAGGCGAGCAGGCGTTTTGTGGGAGCGGCATCATTGAATGTCACCGCCCACAAGTGGTTAACCTGGTATGCACCGAGGCTTACCACATCCGGCAGCAGGCCCGTTGGCGTCAATGCGTCCCTGAAATCTTCGACCTTGTATGGCCTCGCTCGTACATCACCGTGTAAAAACACGGTGTTGATAACAAGTCGTCCTTTTGGCATTTGCGGCAAAATAAACTGGTATTCGCTATCTCCGTTCCTGTTTCCGCGGCTAAGATTGGCCGCTGTCGCCGCTCCGCTGGAGCTCATGATCCTGCGATCCGTTCAGCACGACTGCCGGAAGCAGAATGATGAGCTGCACCCCTGTTATGTCAGGAGCACTTATTTATGCGTTTGATGGTGCTCAACACATTATTTTAACAACTAAATAAATTATTACTCGAAATTAACAAAATCTTCTCGTCATTGCAACGTGATACAATTTTTTTGTCAACAAAGAAAGAAACATATTGCTATCATAAAAGAAAAGGGCAGCAATGTTATAGTAGAATCACTCGTCGCAATTCATGGTGCCGTAGTATTACAACACATAAAAAAGCTAGCGCTAAAGTCAAGAGCACTTTGGAGGCGCTGGGGTTCGAACCCGGGACTTCTCACATGCGAAGCAAGCGCTCTACCTCTGAGCTACACCCGCATTATGCCAGGAGCATTAATGTATTCTATTGATGGTGCTCGAGAAATTATTTTAACAAAAAAATTAATTATTACTCGAAATAAAGAAAATCATCTCGTCATTGCAACGCGATAAATTTTTTGTCAACAAAGATAAAAACACATTTCTATCATAAAGGAAAGGGCACCGATGTTTTAGTAGATTATCTCGTCGCATTTCAAGGTGCTGTAGTAGTACAACACGAAAAAGATAGCGCAAAAGTTCAAATTGATTGATTTGTGGGGTTTCACGTCCCAAAACCACCATATGATTATGAGAGACGCCGAAGTGGAGGGCTCCGAAAATTTCGACCACCTGGGGTTCTTTAACGTGCACCCAAATCTGAGCACACGGGCCTAAACAATTCCGCCTCCATCGGAAATGCAGCCGCCGCAGCCGGGAATAGAACCCGCGACCTGCGGGTCAGCAGCCGAGTACCTTAACCACTAGACCACCGCGGAGGGGCCGCAAAAGTTCAGAGAGCTCTGGAGGCGCCACGGTTCGAACCAGAGACTTCTCACACGAGAAGCAAGCGCTCTACCCCTGGGCTGCACCCCTGTTATGTCAGGAGCACTTATATAGTATGCGTTTGATGGTGCTCAACAGATTATTTTAACAACAAAAAAATTATTACTCGAAATAAACAAAATCATCCCGTCATTGCAACGCGATACATTTTTTTTGTCAACAAAGAAAGAAACATATTTCTATCATAAAGGAAAGGGCAACGATGTTTTAGTAGATTATCTCGTCGCATTTCATGGTGCCGTAGTAGTACAACACAAAAGAGATAGTGCAAAAGTTCAAATTGATTGATTTGTTGGGTTTCACGTCCCAAAACCACCATATGATTATGAGAGACGCCGTAGTGGAGGGCTCCGGAAATTTCGACCACCTGGGGTTCTTCAACGTGCACCCAAATCTGAGCACACGGGCCTACAACATTTCCGCTTCCATCGGAAACGCAGCCGCCACAGCCGGGAAACGAACCCGCGACCTGCGGGTCAGCAGCCGAGTACCTTAGCCACTAGACAACCGATAAGGGACCGCAAAATTTCAGAGAGCTCTGGAGGCGCCACGGTTCGAACCAGGGACTTCTCACATGCGAAGCAAGCACTCTACCTCTGAGCTGCACCACTGGTATGTAGGGAGCATTTATATATGCGTTTGATGGTGCTCAACAGATTTTAACAACAAAATAAATTATTACTCGAAATGAACAAAATAATCTCGTCATTGCAACGTGATACAATTTTTTGTCAACAAAGAAAGAAACACATTTGTATCATAAAGGAAAGGGCACCGATGATTTAGTAGATTATCTCGTCGCATTTCATGGTGCTGTAGTAGTACAACACAAAAAAGATGGCGCAAAAGTTCAAATTGATTGATTTGTGGGGTTTCACGTCCTAAAACCACCATTTGATTATGAGAGACGCCGTAGTGGAGGGCTCCGGAAATTTCGACCACCTGGGGTTCTTTAACGTGCACGAAATACTGAGCACACGGGCCTACAACATTTCCGCCTCCTTCGGAAATGCAGCCGCCGCAGCCGGGAAACGAACCCGCGACGTGCGTGTCAGCAGCCGAGTACCTTAGCCACTAGACCACCGCGGAGGGGCCGCAAAAGTTCAGAGAGCTCCGGAGGCGCCACGGTTCGAACCAGGGACTTCTCACATGCGAAGCAAGCGCTCTACCTCTGAGTTGCACCCCTGTTATGTAGGGAGCACCTTTTTATGCGTTTGATGGTGCTCAACTGATTATTTTAACAACAAAATAAATTATTACTCGAAATGAACAAAATAATCTCGTCATTGCAACGTGACACAATTTTTTTGTCAACAAAGAAAGAAACATATTTCTATCATAAAAGAAAGGGCACCGATGTTTTAGTGGATTATCTCGTCGCATTTCATGATGCCGTAGTAGTACAACACAAAAAAGATAGCGCAAAAGTTCAAATTGATTGATTTGTGGGGTTTCACGTCCCAAAACCACCATATGATTATGAGAGACGCCGTAGTGGAGGGCTCCGGAAATTTTGACCACCTGGGGTTCTTTAACGGGCACCCAAATCTGAGCACACGGGCCTACAAAATTTCCGCCTCCATCGGAAATGCAGCCGCCGCAGCCGGGAAACGAACCCGCGACCTGCGAGTCAGAAGTCGAGTAGTTTCGCCACTAGACCACCACGGAGGGGCCGCAAAAGTTCAGAGAGCTCTGGGGGCGCCACGGTTCGAACCAGGGACTTCTCACATGCGAAGCATCGCTCTACCTCTGAGCTGCAGACCTGGTATGTCAGGAGCACTTATTTATGCATTTGATGGTGCTCAACAGATTATTTTAACAACAAAAAGAATTATTATTCGAAATAAACAAAATCATCTCGTCGTTGCAACGTGATACAATTTTTTGTCAACAAAGAAAGAAACATATTTCTATCATAAAAGAAAGGGCACCGATGTTTTAGTGGATTATCTCGTCGCATTTCATGGTGCCGTAGTAGTACAACACAATAAAGATAGCGCAAATGTTCAAATTGATTGATTTGTGGGGTTTCACGTCCCAAAACCACCATATGATTATGAGAGACGCCGTAGTGGAGGGCACCGGAAATTTCGACCACCTGAGGTTCTTCAACGTGCACCCAAATCTGAGCACACGGGCCTTCAACATTTCCGCCTTCATCGGAAATGCAGCCGCCGCAGCCGGGCAACGAAGCCGCGACCTGCGGGTCAGCAGCCGAGTACCTTAGCCACTAGACCACCGCGGAGGGGCCGCAAAAGTTCAGAGAGCTCTGGAGGCGCCACGGTTCGAACCAAGGACTTCTCACATGCTAAGCAAGCGCTATACCTCTGTGCTGCACCCCTGTTATGTCAGGAGCACTTATTTATGCGTTTGATGTTGCTCAACAGATTATTTTAACAACAAAATAAATTATTACTCGAAATAAACAAAATCATCTCGTCATTGCAACCGGATAAAATTTTTTTGTCAACAAAGATAGAAACACATTTCTATCATAAAGGAAACGGCACCGATGTTTTAGTAGATTATCTCGTCGCATTTCATGGTGCCCTAGTAGTACAATACAAAAAAGATAGCGCAAAAGTTCACATTGATTGATTTGTGGGATTTCACGTCCCAAAACCACCATATGATTATGAGAGACGCCGAAGTGGAGGGCTCCGGAAATTTCGACCACCTGGGGTTCTTCAACGTGCACCGAAATCTGAGCACATGGGCCTACAACATTTCCGCCTCCATCGGAAATGCAGCCGCCGAAGCCGGGCAACGAACCCGCAACCTGCGGGTGAGCAGCCGAGTACCTTAGCCACAAGACCACCGTGGAGGGGCCGCAGAATTTCAGAGAGCTCTGGAGGTGCCACGGTTCGAACCAGGGACTTCTCATATGCGAAGCAAGAACTCTACCTCTGAGCTGCACCCCTGTTATGTCAGGAGCACTTATTTATGCGTTTGGTGGTGCTCAACAGATTATTTTAACAACAAAATAAATTAGTATTCGAAATAAACAAAATCATCTCGTCATTGCAACGTGACACAATGTTTTTGTCGACAAAAAAAGAAACATATTTCTATCATAAAGGAAACGGAACCGATGTTTTAGTAGATTATCTCGTCGCATTTCCTGGTGCCCTAGTAGTACAACACAAAAAAGATAGCGCAAAAGTTCACATTGATTGATTTGTGGGATTTCACGTCCCAAAACAACCATATGAATATGAGAGACGCCATAGTAGAGGGCTCCAGAAATTTCGACCACCTGGGGTTCTTTAAAGTGCACCCAAATCTGAGCACACGGGCCTACAACATTTCCGCCTCCATCGGAAATGCACCCGCCGCTGCCGGGAAAAGAACCCGCGAACTGCAGGTCAGCAGCCGAGAACCTTACCTCTACACTAGACCACCGCGGAGGGGCCGCAAAAGTTCAGAGAGCTCTGGAGGTGCCACGGTTCGAACCAGAGACTTCTCGCATGCGAAGCAAGCGCTCTACCTCTGAGCTGCACCCCTTTTTTTTTTTTATTTATTGCCTGGCATGGACATTGTACAGGGCAATCATTGCACACACATATATTACAATACAAAGAAAAAGAAAAAGAAAAAAAAAAAAACAAGCATTGCCATCAGTCCCATTTGTACTGATGTTGTCCTCTTAAAAATACTTAAGGTTTGCCAGGGGTTCAACCCTTGACAACCATTCTGGCTCGATATCCTCTATTTTGCTACACTCAATGAATGCAGACATGCTTTGCCTGAAATAAATTACTGCTGGTTTTGCGTCCGGGTCGAAATGGTATCCGGCCATTCGTGCACGCCATATACAGTGGAGACCGGTCAACATCACTACATCGAATGGGACCCCATCATCATTTGTTACTGCGAGGTACCTTATTCCGTGTGGGTCTAGTGGAAAATCCTTCTTTATTGTCCTCTGTAATATGTCCCAAAAATGTACCCCTTCCCAACAATGCAAAAAAACATGGTCTATTGTTTCTGGTTTCTTACATATCAAGCAGTGTGACCCCCATAGTGTAAAAAAACCCCGTTCCTCTGTGAAAGTCTTTACTGATAGTGTTCCTGTGTGTAACTTGAAGAAAAAAGTTTTCACCCCTGTAGGTACCTGCATGTTTCTCACCCGCTTCAGTACGTTTTGTCCCGGTCTTCCACTGTATATGGCCCTGTACAATGGTACTGGCAAAACCATAGCACATACATCTCTGTACAATTCTTTTCTTCTAACACTTGCTAGATAATCTATCGAAAAGCGTACAGATAAAAAACGTACACTGTCTACCACTTCCTTGAGATACCCACGCAACGTCACGGGCCGGCTATCCGTAGTAACAACAAAATCTGGTAAGGCACTGCCTAACCTGAGCTGGCATACCGTACGTAAAAACGGATCCCTGACGTCACGGAAAAACAAAAATCTATTTACTACTTGTCTCACAAATAGGTGCGCCAAACCAAGACCTCCGTCCTTCACGCGCCTGAACAAGTTGGTCCGTCTGCACCTTTCCCATTTCGAGCCCCATATAAAAACTGCGAACACTCTGTGCAGCCTTTGCACGTTGATCCTTGAACAATGTAACACCTGCATCACATACCACAGTTTAGCGATAAAAAACATGTTGCACACAGTAGCCCTAGCGAAAACAGACAGGTTCATGCCTTTCCACCTGTCTGCTTTTTCCTTCGTCTCTTTTGTTTGACGCGACCAATACTCCTCGCTGCCGTTATAACATTCCAGGGGAACACCGAGGTACCTTGTCGGTGTTTCCGTCCAGTGCACATTCGCAAAAAGGTCCGGCTTTGAAGGCCACCTTCCGTGCCAAAGCCCAAGAGATTTCGCCCAGTTTACGCGGCTTCCTGTGACGCTACAAAAATGTTTCACAACACTTATCGTTTCCTCTACACTTTCTTTGTTCGTACCACACACCGCAATGTCGTCTGCATATGCCAGCAGCTTAACTTCCACTGCCGCCAAGCTGAAGCCACGAATTTTTTCATTTTCATTTATCGCTAAGCACATCGCTTCGATGTAAATACAAAACAAAAGTGGACTGAGGGGGCAGCCCTGACGCACAGAACGCATTACGTGAATGGGGGCCCCCAAAGACTTGTTAACAATTAAACGTGTTGTGCAGTTCTGGTACGCCAAGGCCACTCCCTCCTTGATGATGGAACCGACATTAATATGATCTAAGATGACAAACAAAATATCATGCGCAACACAATCAAAAGCTTTCTCCAGGTCTATCTGGAGCACAGCAACGCCAAGTGAATCTTCGTCACAACACTCTAGCACACACCGCATCTTGTGAATGTTTGAGCTAATGGTTCTGCCTTTGATTCCACAAGTTTGGTGCTCTCCAACAATTTCTTTAATGACACCTTGAAGTCGCGCTGCCAGAACCTTCATAAAAATCTTGTAGTCGACATTGGTCAGCGATATGGGCCTATACGATGTCACCAGTTTAAGTTTTTCCCCTTCGTCCGTTTTAGGAATTAATATCGTATGCGCTTTGCTGAAGGAGGGCGGCAGAGTTTTCCGTTCGTACGCCTCATTGAACAGCTCAGCTAACCCCGGGGACAGTTCTATTCTAAACGTCTTATACCATGCTGCGGTTAGGCCATCGGGTCCCGGTGACTTTCCGGGGTTCAGATGACCAATCGCGCGTTCCACTTCACCTTCCGTTATTCTGCCTTCTAAAAGCTTTTTTGTGTCGTCACTAAGCCGCGGCAAGCGCTTGAGAAACTCTTCTTTAAAACCATGTACATTCGCTTTTCGAATTGCAAAAAGTGACTGATAATACGCAACAAAGGCCCGTTCGATGCTTTCATTGTCGCTCGCGAGAGTCCCGTTGCAATTGACCTTATCGATGTGGTTTCGGCGTCCTTGCGCTTTTTCGAGACCAAGCGCCCTTTTTGTGGGCGTCTCACCCGCGGCAAGATCATTTGCGCGCGCGCGAACCCAGGCGCCTCGATAACGCTCTCTGTCATGCAGTTCTAATTTTTCCTTGACACTGCGCACCTCGTCTTTGCAAGTCCCAGGCTCCCGACTTTCTAGGGCTATCAGCTGCTGCAGTGTTTTCTTAAGACTTCTTTCTTTTATTTGCGCTTCGAATTTTAGCGTGCTCGATCTGTCAAGCGCTTTCATTTTCACCTTCTGCTTTAAACACTCCCATTTCTCTGCTACTGTTTCCGTTTTTTCCATAAGCACTTCATTAATGGTCTCGTGCACTGCTTCTAAAAATGGTTCATCTTTTAGTAACAATGCGTTCAGTTTCCATAAATCCCAGTTGAAAACCTTACGCTGTTTCTTCATGCCTATGCGACACACAACCAAACAGTGATCTGAAAACGACACTGGCTCAACCGAAAAATCGTGACACATAGGCAATACATCTAGGGATAGGTATATGCGGTCTAAACGTGCATGGCTATTGCCATGAAATCGCGTGTAGATCACTTCGCGATTTGCTGCCACACATTCATACACGTCTTCCAAGTCATTTTCGGTTATTAATTTGCCTAGCACGTCACTGCTTTTGTCACGAACGCCAGTGCTATTGACTCTATCGCGAGCCCTTAAAACACAGTTAAAATCACCTAACAAAACCACCCTCTTATTACACTTTGTCCACTGAAACAGGTTAGAAAAAAACTGAGCACGCTCTTCTACACTATTCGGTGCGTATACGCATATAACTCTGAATTCAGTGGCACCATAAACAAAGTCACAATAAACAATTCTGCCCGACTGACATGAAAAAACACTTTGCACAAGAAGGCTTTGCAATTTTTTTACAAAAAGAACACAACCCGCGGACGTTCCTATCGAGTGGCTTACGACCGCGTAATATCGGTCAGTGAAACGGCGCACCATGCTCCCGGTCTCCTCCTCTCCGTCTACCTTAGTTTCCTGGACCGCTAGGACGTCTATGTCTTGGTCTGTGAGCAACCGATAGAGCTGACTTTGCCTACGCCTAGCCGCCAACCCTCTGACGTTAAGCGTAGCTATACTGAATGGCGGAGTTAATTCCATAGTGAATTGTTCGCTAAAGGAGTAGGCCCGGAGCATGGCGCTTACCCTTCACGACCAGCCCTCGGCTAGCCGCCTCCAGGACCATCCTGCTTCCCAGCGCTGTTTTCTTTTGCCTTATCCTCCAGTCTCCGGTCGGTAGGGACTTTCGGCTTAGGTTTGAGACTACGCCGCCTCCCTTGCGGCGCCTTCGCAGGCGGCTCCTGGCTGCTGGTGGACGACGCCCCGTCCTGCTCTACCGAGTCGTCGAGTGGACGCTTTAGCGTGGCGCTGGTCACGCACATCTCGTCGTCGCTGTCCGCCGCCGTCTCTCCCTGACCCTCCGTTGTATCAGCTGTCCCCACTGGAACCACGTCCGTCTCGACCCGCTCAGGCTCGGCCGCTGACGGGGCGCTGGCCGGTGTAGTCGAAAGCTGGCGAGTCTCCGGAAACTTGGGTGTGTCTGCCTGCGCCGCCCCTCCAGTAGTCACAGGGACCACTGGGCTTCCGACCCCTTTGGCGGCGTCCTCTGCCTCGGCCGCGTCCATGACGTGATCAGCCATCGCCTCGTTCTTCGCTGGCCCCATTGCACTGGCGTACGTTCGAACGCAATCCGCCTCGACGTGTCCGAAGCGTTTGCACCGCGAGCAACGGGGAACCTTGCACTCTCGGCGGACGTGCCCTTTGCCTTGGCAGCGCAAGCATTGCATCGGCCGACCAGGCACAACCAGCAAGGCCAGCTCTCCATCGATCCTGATCTCGTGCGGAAGGTCTTCGACCCTGACGCCGCTTTTCAGCTTCAGGAGAGCTGTTCTCGTGGTCGAACACTTGTCGGCCATGCCCGGGACACGCCACCGCTCACGGCTCACCTCCACGACCTTGCCGAAAGCCGACAGCGCCGTCCGTACTTCTTCGTCGCTCACCCCGTGAAGCAGCCAGTGAATTCGTAGCCGCACCTGCTGGTCCTGTGGGTCGACGACGACGCAGCGCCGCCCCTTCACCTGCAGCTCCTTCAAGGCGAGCAGGCGTTTTGTGGGAGCGGCATCATTGAATGTCACCGCCCACAAGTGGTTAACCTGGTATGCACCGAGGCTTACCACATCCGGCAGCAGGCCCGTTGGCGTCAATGCGTCCCTGAAATCTTCGACCTTGTATGGCCTCGCTCGTACATCACCGTGTAAAAACACGGTGTTGATAACAAGTCGTCCTTTTGGCATTTGCGGCAAAATAAACTGGTATTCGCTATCTCCGTTCCTGTTTCCGCGGCTAAGATTGGCCGCTGTCGCCGCTCCGCTGGAGCTCATGATCCTGCGATCCGTTCAGCACGACTGCCGGAAGCAGAATGTCTGAGCTGCACCCCTGTTATGTCAGGAGCACTTATTTATGCGTTTGATGGTGCTCAACAGATTATTTTAACAACAAAATAAATTATTACTCGAAATAAACAAAATTATCTCGTCATTGCAACGTGATACAATTTTTTTGTTAACAAAGAAAGAAACATATTTTTATCATAAAAGAAAAGGGCAGCAACGTTATAGTAGAATCACTCGTCGCATTTTATGGTGCCGTAGTATCACAACACATAAAAAAGATAGCGATAAAGTCGAGAGCACTTTGGAGGTGCTGGGGTTCGCACCCGGGACTTCTCACATGCGAAGCAAGCGCTCTACCTCTGAGCTACACCCCCGTTATGTCAGGAGCACTAATGTATTCTATTGAAGGTGCTCAAGAAATTGTTTTAACAAAAAAATTAATTATTACTCGAAATAAACAAAATCATCTCGTCATTGCAACGCGATAAATTTTTGTCAACAAAGATAGAAACACATTTCTATCATAAAGGAAAGGGCACCGATGTTTTAGTACATTATCTCGTCGCATTTCAAGGTGCCGTAGTAGTACAACACAAAAAAGATAGCGCAAAAGTTCAAATTGATTGATTTGTTAGGTATCACGTCCCAAAACAACCATATGATTATGAGAGACGCCGTAGTGGAAAGATCCAGGAATTTCGACCACCTGGGGTTCTTCAACGTGCACCCAAATCTGAGCACACGGGCCTACAACATTTCCGCCTCCATCGGAAATGCAGCCGCCGCAGCCGGGAAAAGAACCTGCGACCTGCGGGTCAGCAGCCGAGTACCTTAGCCACTAGACCACCACGGAGGGGCCGCAAAAGTTCAGAAAGCTCTGGAGGCGCCACGGTTCGAACCAGGGACTTCTCACATGCGAAGCAAGCGCTCTACCTCTGAGCTGCACCCCTGTTATGCCAGAGCACTTATTTATGCATTTGATGGTGCTCAACAGATTATTTTAACAACAAAATAAATTATTACTTGAAATAAACAAAATCATCTCGTCATTGCAACGTGATACATTTTTTTTGTCAACAAAGAAAGAAAAATATTTCTATCCCAAGAGAAAAGGGCAGCAATGTTTTAGTAAAATCACTCGTCGCATTTCATGGTGCCGTAGTATTACAAGACGTAAAAAAGATAGCGCTAAAATCAAGAGCACTTTGGAGGTGCCAGGGTTCGAACCCAGGACTTCTCACATGCGAAGCAAGCGCTCTACCTCTGAGCTACACCCACGTTATGTCAGGAGCACTTATGTATGCTATTGATGGTGCTCAAGAAATTATTTTAAAAAAATAATTATTACTCGAAATAAACAAAATCATCTCGTCATTGCAACGCGATAAATTTTTTGTCAACAAAGATAGAAACACATTTCTATCATAAAGGAAAGGGCACCGATGTTTTAGTAGATTATATCGTCGCATTTCATGGTGCCGTAGTAGTACAACACAAAAAAGATAGCGCAAAAGTTCAAATTGACTGATTTGTGGTGTTTTACGTCCCAAAACCACCATATAATTATGAAAGACGCCGTAGTGAAAGGCTCCAGAAATTTCGACCACCTGGGGTTCTTCAACGTGCACCCAAATCTGAGCACATGGGCCTACAACATTTCCGCCTCCATCGCAAATGCAGCCACCGCAGCCGGGAAACGAACCCGCGACCTGCGGGTCAGCAGCCGAGTACCTTAGCCACTAGACCACCGTGGAGGGGCCGCAAAAGTTTAGAGAGCTCTGGAGGCGCCACGGTTCGAACCAGGGACTTCTCACATGCGAAGCAAGCGCTCTACCTCTGAGCTGCATCCCTGTTATGTCAGGAGCACTTATTTATGCGTTTGGTGGTGCTCAACACATTATTTTAACAACTAAATAAATTATTACTCGAAATTAACAAAATCTTCTCGTCATTGCAACGTGATACAATTTTTTTGTCAACAAAGAAAGAAACATATTGCTATCATAAAAGAAAAGGGCAGCAATGTTATAGTAGAATCACTCGTCGCAATTCATGGTGCCGTAGTATTACAACACATAAAAAAGCTAGCGCTAAATTCAAGAGCACTTTGGAGGCGCTGGGGTTCGAACCCGGGACTTCTCACATGCGAAGCAAGCGCTCTACCTCTGAGCTACACCCGCATTATGCCAGGAGCACTAATGTATTCTATTGATGGTGCTCGAGAAATTATTTTAACAAAAAAATTAATTATTACTCGAAATAAAGAAAATCATCTCGTCATTGCAACGCGATAAATTTTTTGTCAACAAAGATAAAAACACATTTCTATCATAAAGGAAAGGGCACCGATGTTTTAGTAGATTATCTCGTCGCATTTCAAGGTGCTGTAGTAGTACAACACGAAAAAGATAGCGCAAAAGTTTAAATTGATTGATTTGTGGGGTTTCACGTCCCAAAACCACCATATGATTATGAGAGACGCCGAAGTGGAGGGCTCCGAAAATTTCGACCACCTGGGGTTCTTTAACGTGCACCCAAATCTGAGCACACGGGCCTAAACAATTCCGCCTCCATCGGAAATGCAGCCGCCGCAGCCGGGAATAGAACCCGCGACCTGCGGGTCAGCAGCCGAGTACCTTAACCACTAGACCACCGCGGAGGGGCCGCAAAAGTTCAGAGAGCTCTGGAGGCGCCACGGTTCGAACCAGAGACTTTTCACACGCGAAGCAAGCGCTCTACCCCTGGGCTGCACCCCTGTTATGTCAGGGGCACTTATATAGTATGCGTTTGATGGTGCTCAACAGATTATTTTAACAACAAAAAAATTATTACTCGAAATAAACAAAATCATCCCGTCATTGCAACGTGATACAATTTTTTGTCAACAAAGAAAGAAAAATATTTCTATCCCAAAAGAAAAGGGCAGCAATGTTTTAGTAAAATCACTCGTCGCATTTCATGGTGCCGTAGTATTACAAGACGTAAAAAAGATAGCGCTAAAATCAAGAGCACATTGGAGGTGCCAGAGTTCGAACCCAGGACTTCTCACTTGCGAAGCAAGCGCTCTACGTTTGAGCTACACCCCCGTTATGTCAGGAGCACTTATGTATGCTATTGATGGTGCTCAAGAAATTATTTTAAAAAAATAATTATTACTCGAAATAAACAAAATCATCTCGTCATTGCAACGCGATAAATTTTTTGTCAACAAAGATAGAAACACATTTCTATCATAAAGGAAAGGGCACCGATGTTTTAGTAGATTATATCGTCGCATTTCATGGTGCCGTAGTAGTACAACACAAAAAAGATAGCGCAAAAGTTCAAATTGACTGATTTGTGGTGTTTTACGTCCCAAAACCACCATATAATTATGAGAGACGCCGTAGTGAAAGGCTCCAGAAATTTCGACCACCTGGGGTTCTTCAACGTGCACCCAAATCTGAGCACATGGGCCTACAACATTTCCGCCTCCATCGCAAATGCAGCCACCGCAGCCGGGAAACGAACCCGCGACCTGCGGGTCAGCAGCCGAGTACCTTAGCCACTAGACCACCGTGGAGGGGCCGCAAAAGTTTAGAGAGCTCTGGAGGCGCCACGGTTCGAACCAGGGACTTCTCACATGCGAAGCAAGCGCTCTACCTCTGAGCTGCACCCCTGTTATGTCAGGAGCACTTATTTATGCGTTTGGTGGTGCTCAACACATTATTTTAACAACTAAATAAATTATTACTCGAAATTAACAAAATCTTCTCGTCATTGCAACGTGATACAATTTTTTTGTCAACAAAGAAAGAAACATATTGCTATCATAAAAGAAAAGGGCAGCAATGTTATAGTAGAATCACTCGTCGCAATTCATGGTGCCGTAGTATTACAACACATAAAAAAGCTAGCGCTGAAGTCAAGAGCACCTTGGAGGCGCTGGGGTTCGAACCCGGGACTTCTCACATGCGAAGCAAGCGCTCTACCTCTGAGCTACACCCGCATTATGCCAGGAGCACTAATGTATTCTATTGATGGTGCTCAAGAAATTATTTTAACCAAAAATTAGTTATTACTCGAAAGAAAGAAAATCATCTCGTCATTGCAACGCGATAAATTTTTTGTCAACAAAGATAAAAACACATTTCTATCATAAAGGAAAGGGCACCGATGTTTTAGTAGATTATCTCGTCGCATTTCAAGGTGCTGTAGTAGTACAACACGAAAAAGATAGCGCAAAAGTTCAAATTGATTGATTTGTGGGGTTTCACGTCCCAAAACCACCATATGATTATGAGAGACGCCGAAGTGGAGGGCTCCGGAAATTTCGACCACCTGGGGTTCTTTAACGTGCACCCAAATCTGAGCACACGGGCCTACAACATTTCCGCCTCCATCGGAAATGCAGCCGCCGCAGCCGGGAAAAGAACCCGCGACCTGCGGGTCAGCAGCCGAGTACCTTAACCACTAGACCACCGCGGAGGGGCCGCAAAAGTTCAGAGAGCTCTGGAGGCGCCACGGTTCGAACCAGAGACTTCTCACACGCGAAGCAAGCGCTCTACCCCTGGGCTGCACCCCTGTTATGTCAGGAGCACTTATTTATGCGTTTGATGGTGCTCAACAGATTATTTTAACAACAAAATAAATTATTACTCGAAATAAACAAAATCATCTCGTCACTTCGACGTGATACAACTGTTTCGTCAACAAAGAAAGGAACATATTTCTATCATAAAAGAAAAGTGCAGCAATGTTTTAGTAGAATCACTCATCGCATTTCACGGTGCCGCAGTATTACAACAAATAAAAAGATAGCACAAAAGTCGAGAGCACTTTGGAGGTGCCGGGGTTCGAACCCGGGACTTCTCACATGCGAACCAAGTGCTATACTTCTGAGCTACACCCCCGTTATGTCATGAGCACTAATGTATGCTATTGATGGTGCTCAAAAAATTATTTTAACAAAAAAATAATTATTACTCGAAATAAACAAAATCATCTCGTAATTTCAAAGCAATAAATGTTTTGTCAACAAACATAGAAACACATTTCTATCATAAAGGAAAGGGCACCGATGTTTTAGTAGATTATCTCGTCACATTTCATGGTGCTTTAGTAGTACAACACGAAAAAGATAGCGCAAAAGTTCAAATTGATTGATTTGTGGGGTTTCACGTCCCAAAACCACCATATGATTATGAGAGACGCTGTGGTTGAGGGCTTCGAAAATTTCGACCACCTGGGGTTCTTTAACGTGCACCCAAATCTGAGCACACGGGCCTACAACATTTCCGCCTCCATCGCAAATGCAGCCGCCGCAGCCGGGAAACGAACCCGCGACCTGCGGGTCAGCAGCCGAGTACCTTAACCACTAGACCACCGCGGAGGGGCCGCAAAAGTTCAGAAAGCTCTGGAGGCGCCACGGTTCGAACCAGGGACTTCTCACATGCGAAGCAAGCGCTCTATCTCTGAGCTGCACCCCTGTTATGTCAGGAGCACTTATTTATGCGTTTGGTGGTGCTCAACACATTATTTTAACAACTAAATAAATTATTACTCGAAATTAACAAAATCTTCTCGTCATTGCAACGTGATACAATTTTTTTGTCAACAAAGAAAGAAACATATTTCTATCATAAGAGAAACGGGCAGCAATGTTTAATAGAATCACTCGTCGCATTTCATGGTGCCGTAGTATTACAACACATAAAAAGATAGCGCTAAAGTCGAGAGCACTTTGGAGGTGCCGGGGTTCGAACCCGGGACTTCTCACATGCGAAGCAAGCGATCTACCTCTGAGCTACACCCCTGTTATGTCAGGAGCACTTATGTATGCTATTGATGGTGCTCAAGAAATTTTTAACAAAAAATATTTATTACTCGAAATAAACAAAATAATCTTGTCATTATAACGCGATAAATTTTTTGTCAACAAAGATAAAAACACATTTCTATCATAAAGGAAAGGGCACCGATGTTTTAGTAGATTATCTCGTCGCATTTCTTGGTGCCGTAGTAGTACAACACAAAAAAGATAGCGCAAAAGTTCAAATTGATTGATTTGTTAGGTTCCACGTCCCAAAACCACCATATGATTATGAGAGACGCCGTAGTGGAAAGCTCCGGAAATTTCGACCACCTGGGGTTCTTCAACGTGCACCCAAATCTGAGCACACGGGCCTACAACATTTCCGCCTCCATCGGAAATGCAGCCGCCGCAGCCGGGAAACGAACCCGCGACCTGCGGGTCAGCAGCCGAGTACCTTAGCCACTAGACCACCGCAGAGGGGCCACGAAAGTTCAGAGAGCTCTAGAGGCACCTTGGTTCGAACCAGGCACTTCTCACTTGCGAAGCAAGCGCTCTACCTCTGAGCTGCACCGCTTTTTTTTTTTTTTTTTTTTTATTTATTGCCTGGCATGGACATTGTACAGGGCAATCATTGCACACACATATATTACAATACAAAGAAAAAGAAAAAGAAAAAAAAAACAAGCATTGCCATCAGTCCCATTTGTACTGATGTTGTCCTCTTAAAAATACTTAAGGTTTGCCAGGGGTTCAACCCTTGACAACCATTCTGGCTCGATATCCTCTATTTTGCTACACTCAATGAATGCAGACATGCTTTGCCTGAAATAAATTACTGCTGGTTTTGCGTCCGGGTCGAAATGGTATCCGGCCATTCGTGCACGCCATATACAGTGGAGACCGGTCAACATCACTACATCGAATGGGACCCCATCATCATTTGTTACTGCGAGGTACCTTATTCCGTGTGGGTCTAGTGGAAAATCCTTCTTTATTGTCCTCTGTAATATGTCCCAAAAATGTACCCCTTCCCAACAATGCAAAAAAACATGGTCTATTGTTTCTGGTTTCTTACATATCAAGCAGTGTGACCCCCATAGTGTAAAAAAACCCCGTTCCTCTGTGAAAGTCTTTACTGATAGTGTTCCTGTGTGTAACTTGAAGAAAAAAGTTTTCACCCCTGTAGGTACCTGCATGTTTCTCACCCGCTTCAGTACGTTTTGTCCCGGTCTTCCACTGTATATGGCCCTGTACAATGGTACTGGCAAAACCATAGCACATACATCTCTGTACAATTCTTTTCTTCTAACACTTGCTAGATAATCTATCGAAAAGCGTACAGATAAAAAACGTACACTGTCTACCACTTCCTTGAGATACCCACGCAACGTCACGGGCCGGCTATCCGTAGTAACAACAAAATCTGGTAAGGCACTGCCTAACCTGAGCTGGCATACCGTACGTAAAAACGGATCCCTGACGTCACGGAAAAACAAAAATCTATTTACTACTTGTCTCACAAATAGGTGCGCCAAACCAAGACCTCCGTCCTTCACGCGCCTGAACAAGTTGGTCCGTCTGCACCTTTCCCATTTCGAGCCCCATATAAAAACTGCGAACACTCTGTGCAGCCTTTGCACGTTGATCCTTGAACAATGTAACACCTGCATCACATACCACAGTTTAGCGATAAAAAACATGTTGCACACAGTAGCCCTAGCGAAAACAGACAGGTTCATGCCTTTCCACCTGTCTGCTTTTTCCTTCGTCTCTTTTGTTTGACGCGACCAATACTCCTCGCTGCCGTTATAACATTCCAGGGGAACACCGAGGTACCTTGTCGGTGTTTCCGTCCAGTGCACATTCGCAAAAAGGTCCGGCTTTGAAGGCCACCTTCCGTGCCAAAGCCCAAGAGATTTCGCCCAGTTTACGCGGCTTCCTGTGACGCTACAAAAATGTTTCACAACACTTATCGTTTCCTCTACACTTTCTTTGTTCGTACAACACACCGCAATGTCGTCTGCATATGCCAGCAGCTTAACTTCCACTGCCGCCAAGCTGAAGCCACGAATTTTTCCATTTTCATTTATCGCTAAGCACATCGCTTCGATGTAAATACAAAACAAAAGTGGACTGAGGGGGCAGCCCTGACGCACAGAACGCATTACGTGAATGGGGGCCCCCAAAGACTTGTTAACAATTAAACGTGTTGTGCAGTTCTGGTACGCCAAGGCCACTCCCTCCTTGATGATGGAACCGACATTAATATGATCTAAGATGACAAACAAAATATCATGCGCAACACAATCAAAAGCTTTCTCCAGGTCTATCTGGAGCACAGCAACGCCAAGTGAATCTTCGTCACAACACTCTAGCACACACCGCATCTTGTGAATGTTTGAGCTAATGGTTCTGCCTTTGATTCCACAAGTTTGGTGCTCTCCAACAATTTCTTTAATGACACCTTGAAGTCGCGCTGCCAGAACCTTCATAAAAATCTTGTAGTCGACATTGGTCAGCGATATGGGCCTATACGATGTCACCAGTTTAAGTTTTTCCCCTTCGTCCGTTTTAGGAATTAATATCGTATGCGCTTTGCTGAAGGAGGGCGGCAGAGTTTTCCGTTCGTACGCCTCATTGAACAGCTCAGCTAACCCCGGGGACAGTTCTATTCTAAACGTCTTATACCATGCTGCGGTTAGGCCATCGGGTCCCGGTGACTTTCCGGGGTTCAGATGACCAATCGCGCGTTCCACTTCACCTTCCGTTATTCTGCCTTCTAAAAGCTTTTTTGTGTCGTCACTAAGCCGCGGCAAGCGCTTGAGAAACTCTTCTTTAAAACCATGTACATTCGCTTTTCGAATTGCAAAAAGTGACTGATAATACGCAACAAAGGCCCGTTCGATGCTTTCATTGTCGCTCGCGAGAGTCCCGTTGCAATAGACCTTATCGATGTGGTTTCGGCGTCCTTGCGCTTTTTCGAGACCAAGCGCCCTTTTTGTGGGCGTCTCACCCGCGGCAAGATCATTTGCGCGCGCGCGAACCCAGGCGCCTCGATAACGCTCTCTGTCATGCAGTTCTAATTTTTCCTTGACACTGCGCACCTCGTCTTTGCAAGTCCCAGGCTCCCGACTTTCTAGGGCTATCAGCTGCTGCAGTGTTTTCTTAAGACTTCTTTCTTTTATTTGCGCTTCGAATTTTAGCGTGCTCGATCTGTCAAGCGCTTTCATTTTCACCTTCTGCTTTAAACACTCCCATTTCTCTGCTACTGTTTCCGTTTTTTCCATAAGCACTTCATTAATGGTCTCGTGCACTGCTTCTAAAAATGGTTCATCTTTTAGTAACAACGCGTTCAGTTTCCATTAATCCCAGTTGAAAACCTTACGCTGTTTCTTCATGCCTATGCGACACACAACCAAACAGTGATCTGAAAACGACACTGGCTCAACCGAAAAATCGTGACACATAGGCAATACATCTAGGGATAGGTATATGCGGTCTAAACGTGCATGGCTATTGCCATGAAATCGCGTGTAGATCACTTCGCGATTTGCTGCCACACATTCATACACGTCTTCCAAGTCATTTTCGGTTATTAATTTGCCTAGCACGTCACTGCTTTTGTCACGAACGCCAGTGCTATTGACTCTATCGCGAGCCCTTAAAACACAGTTAAAATCACCTAACAAAACCACCCTCTTATTACACTTTGTCCACTGAAACAGGTTAGAAAAAAACTGAGCACGCTCTTCTACACTATTCGGTGCGTATACGCATATAACTCTGAATTCAGTGGCACCATAAACAAAGTCACAATAAACAATTCTGCCCGACTGACATGAAAAAACACTTTGCACAAGAAGGCTTTGCAATTTTTTTACAAAAAGAACACAACCCGCGGACGTTCCTATCGAGTGGCTTACGACCGCGTAATATCGGTCAGTGAAACGGCGCACCATGCTCCCGGTCTCCTCCTCTCCGTCTACCTTAGTTTCCTGGACGGCTAGGACGTCTATGTCTTGGTCTGTGAGCAACCGATAGAGCTGACTTTGCCTACGCCTAGCCGCCAACCCTCTGACGTTAAGCGTAGCTATACTGAATGGCGGAGTTAATTCCATAGTGACTTGTTCGCTAAAGGAGTAGGCCCGGAGCATGGCGCTTACCCTTCACGACCAGCCCTCGGCTAGCCGCCTCCAGGACCATCCTGCTTCCCAGCGCTGTTTTCTTTTGCCTTGTCCTCCAGTCTCCGGTCGGTAGGGACTTTCGGCTTAGGTTTGAGACTACGCCGCCTCCCTTGCGGCGCCTTCGCAGGCGGCTCCTGGCTGCTGGTGGACGACGCCCCGTCCTGCTCTACCGAGTCGTCGAGTGGACGCTTTAGCGTGGCGCTGGTCACGCACATCTCGTCGTCGCTGTCCGCCGCCGTCTCTCCCTGACCCTCCGTTGTATCAGCTGTCCCCACTGGAACCACGTCCGTCTCGACCCGCTCAGGCTCGGCCGCTGACGGGGCGCTGGCCGGTGTAGTCGAAAGCTGGCGAGTCTCCGGAAACTTGGGTGTGTCTGCCTGCGCCGCCCCTCCAGTAGTCACAGGGACCACTGGGCTTCCGACCCCTTTGGCGGCGTCCTCTGCCTCGGCCGCGTCCATGACGTGATCAGCCATCGCCTCGTTCTTCGCTGGCCCCATTGCACTGGCGTACGTTCGAACGCAATCCGCCTCGACGTGTCCGAAGCGTTTGCACCGCGAGCAACGGGGAACCTTGCACTCTCGGCGGACGTGCCCTTTGCCTTGGCAGCGCAAGCATTGCATCGGCCGACCAGGCACAACCAGCAAGGCCAGCTCTCCATCGATCCTGATCTGGTGCGGAAGGTCTTCGACCCTGACGCCGCTTTTCAGCTTCAGGAGAGCTGTTCTCGTGGTCGAACACTTGTCGGCCATGCCCGGGACACGCCACCGCTCACGGCTCACCTCCACGACCTTGCCGAAAGCCGACAGCGCCGTCCGTACTTCTTCGTCGCTCACACCGTGAAGCAGCCAGTGAATTCGTAGCCGCACCTGCTGGTCCTGTGGGTCGACGACGACGCAGCGCCGCCCCTTCACCTGCAGCTCCTTCAAGGCGAGCAGGCGTTTTGTGGGAGCGGCATCATTGAATGTCACCGCCCACAAGTGGTTAACCTGGTATGCACCGAGGCTTACCACATCCGGCAGCAGGCCCGTTGGCGTCAATGCGTCCCTGAAATCTTCGACCTTGTATGGCCTCGCTCGTACATCACCGTGTAAAAACACGGTGTTGATAACAAGTCGTCCTTTTGGCATTTGCGGCAAAATAAACTGGTATTCGCTATCTCCGTTCCTGTTTCCGCGGCTAAGATTGGCCGCTGTCGCCGCTCCGCTGGAGCTCATGATCCTGCGATCCGTTCAGCACGACTGCCGGAAGCAGAATGTCTGAGCTGCACCCCTGTTATGTCAAGAGCACTTATTTATGCGTTTGATGGTGCTCAACAGATTATTTTAACAACAAAATAAATTATTACTCGAAATAAACAAAATCATCTCGTCATTGCGACGTGATACAATTTTTTTGTTAACAAAGAAAGAAACATATTTCTATCATAAAAGAAAAGGGCAGCAATGTTTTAGTAGAATCACTTGCCGAATTTCAAGCTGCCGTAGTATTACAACACATAAAAAAGATAGCGCTAAGGTCGAGAGCACTTTGGAGGTGCCAGGGTTCGAACCCGGGACTTCTCACATTTGAAGCAAGCGCTCTGCCTCTGAGCTACACCCCCGTTATGTCAGGAGCACTTATGTATGCTATTGATGGTGCTCAAGAAATTATTTTCACAAAAATATAATTATTACTCGAAATAAACAAAATCATCTCGTCATTGCAACGCGATAAATTTTTTGTCAACAAAGATAGAAACACATTTCTATCATAAAGGAAAGGGCACCGATGTTTTAGTAGATTATCTTGTCGCATTTCATGGTGCCGTAGCAGCACAACACAAAAAAGTTAGCGCAAAAGTTCAAATTGATTGATTTGTGGGGTTGCACAGCCCAAAACCACCTCATGATTATGAGAGACGCGGTAGTGGAGGGCTCCGGAAATTTCGACCACCTGGGGTTCTTTAACGTGCACCCAAATCTGAGCACACGGGCCTACAACATTTCCGCCTCCATCGGAAATTGAACCACCGTAGCCGGGAAACAAACCCGCGACCTGCGGGTCAGCATCCGAGTACCTTAGCCCCTAGACCACCGCGGAGGGGCCGCAAAAGTTCAGAGAGCTCTGGAGGTGCCACGGTTTGAACCGGGGACTTCTTACATGCGAAGCAAGCGCTCTACTTCTGAGCTGCACCCCTGTTATGTCAGGAGCACTTATTTATGCGTTTGGTGGTGCTCAACAGATTATTTTACCAACAAAATAAATTATTACTCGAAATAAACAAAATCATCTCGTCATTGCAACGTGATACATTTTTTTTGTCAACAAAGAAAGAAAAATATTTCTATCCCAAAAGAAAAGGGCAGCAATGTTTTAGTGAAATCACTCGTCGCATTTCATGGTGCCGTAGTATTACAAGACATAAAAAAGATAGCGCTAAAATTAAGAGCCCTTTGGAGGTGCTGGGGTTCGAACCCGGGACTTCTCACATGCGAAGCAAGCGCTCTACCTCTGAGCTACACCCTTTTCTTTCTTTATTGACCTCTGAGCTACACCCCCGTTATGTCAGGAGCACTTATGTATGCTATTGATGGTGCTCAAGAAATTATTTTAACAAAAAAATAATTATTACTCGAAATTAACAAAGTCATCTCGTCATTGCAACGCGATAAATTTTTTGTCGACAAAGATAGAAACACATTTCTATCATAAAGAAAAGGGCACCGATGTTTAAGTAGATTATCTCGTCGCATTTCAAGGTGCTGTAGTAGTACAACACGAAAAAGATAGCGCAAAAGTTCAAATTGATTGATTTGTGGGGTTTCACGTCCCAAAACCACCATATGATTATGAGAGACGCCGAAGCGGAGGGCTCCGGAAATTTCGACCACCTAGGGTTCTTTAACGTGCACCCAAATCTGAGCACACGGGCCTACAAAATTTCCGCCTCCATCGGAAATGCAGCCGCCGCAGCCGGGAAAAGAACCCGCGACCTGCGGGTCAGCAGCCGAGTACCTTAGCCACTAGACCACCACGGAGGGGCCGCAAAATTTCCGAGAGCTCTGGAGGCGCCACGGTTCGAACCAGGGACTTCCCACATGCGAAGCAAGCACTCTACCTCTGAGCTGCACCCCTGTTATGTCAGGAGCACTTATTTATGCGTTTGGTGGTGCTCAACAGATTATTTTACCAACAAAATAAATTATTACTCGAAATAAACAAAATCATCTCGTCATTGCAACGTGATACAATTTTTTTGTCGACAAAGAAACATATTTCTATCATAAAGGAAACGGCACCAATGTTTTAGTAGATTATCTCGTCGCATTTCATGGTGCCGTAGTAGTACAACACAAAAAAAGACAGCGCTAAAGTCGAGAGCACTTTGGAGGTGCTGAGGTTCGAACCCGGGACTTCTCACATGTGAAGCAAGCGCTCTACCTCTGAGCTACACCCGCATTATGCCAGGAGCACTAATGTATTCTATTGATGGTGCTCAAGAAATTATTTTAACAAAAAATTAATTATTACTCGAAATAAAGAAAATCATCTCGTCATTGCAATGCGATAACTTTTTTGTCAACAAAGATAAAAACACATTTCTATCATAAAGGAAAGGGCACCGATGTTTTAGTAGATTATCTTGTCGCATTTCAAGGTGCTGTAGTAGTACAACACGAAAAAATAGCGCGAAAGTTCAAATTGATTGATTTGTGGGGTTTCACGTCCCAAAACCACCATATGATTATGAGAGACGCCGAAGTGGAGGGCTCCGGAAATTTCGACCACCTTGGGTTCTTTAACGTGCACCCAAATCTGAGCACACGGGCATACAACATTTCCGCCTCCATCGGAAATGCAGCCGCAGCCGCCGGGAAAAGAACCCGCGACCTGCGGGTCAGCAGCCGAGTACCTTAGCCCCTAGATCACCGCGGTTGGGCCGCAAAATTTCAGAGAGCTCTGGATTCGCCACGGTTCAAACCAGGGACTTCTCACATGCGAAGCAAGAACTCTACCTCTGAGCTGCACCCCTGTTATGTCAGGAGCACTTAATTATGCGTTTGTTGGTGCTCAACAGATTACTTTAACAACAAAATAAATTATTACTCGAAATAAACAAAATCATCTCGTCATTGCAACGTGATACAATTTTTTTGTCGACAAAGAAAGAAACATATTTCCATCATGAAGGAAACGGCACCGATGTTTTAGTAGATTATCTCGTTGCATATCATGTTGCTGTAGTAGTACAACACAAAAAAGATAGCGCAAAAGTTCACATTGATTGATTTGTGGGGTTTCACGTCCCAAAACCACCATATGAATATGAGAGACGCCATAGTGGAGGGCTCCGGAAATTTCAACCACCTGGGGTTCTTTAAAGTGCACCCAAATCTGAGCACACGGGCCTACAACATTTCCGCCTCCATCGGAAATGCAGCCGCCGCAGCCGGGAAACGAGCCCGCGAACTGCGGGTCAGCAGCCGAGTACCTTAGCCACTAGACCACTGCGTAGGGGCCGCAAAAGTTCAGAGAGCTCTGGAGGCGCCACGGTTCGAACCAGAGACTTCTCACATGCGAAGCAAGCGCTCTACCCCTGGGCTGCACCTCTGTTATGTCAGGAGCACTTATTTATGCGTTTGATGGTGCTCAACAGATTATTTTAACAACAAAATAAATTATTACTCGAAATAAACAATATCATCTCGTCATTTCAACGTGATACAACTTTTTCGTCAACAAAGAAAGAAACATATTTCTATCATAAAAGAAAAGGGCAGCAATGTTTTAGTAGAATCACTCATCGCATTTCACGGTGCCGTAGTATTACAACACATAAAAAGATAGCGCAAAAGTCGAGAGTACTTTGGAGGTGCTGGAGTTCGAACCCGGGACGTCTCACATGCGAACCAAGCGCTCTACTTCTGAGCTACGCCCCAGTTATGTCATGAGCACTAATGTAAGCTATTGATGGTGCTCAAAAAATTATTTTAACAAAAAAATAATTATTACTCGAAATAAACAAAATCATCTCGTAATTTCAACGCAATAAATGTTTTCTCAACAAATATAGAAACACATTTATATCATGAAGGAAAGGGCACCAATGTTTTAGTAGATTATCTCGTCACATTTCATGGTGCTGTAGTAGTACAACACGAAAAAGATAGCGCAAAAGTTCAAATTGATTGATTTGTGGGGTTTCACGTCCCAAAACCACCATATGATTATGAGAGACGCCGTAGTTGAGGGCTCCGGAAATTTCGACCACCTGGGGTTCTTTAACGTGCGCCCAAATCTGAGCACACGGGCCTACAACATATCCGCCTCCATCGGAAATGCAGCCGCCGCAGCCGGGAAACGAACCCGCGACCTGCGGGTCAGCAGCCGAGTACCTTAGCCATTAGACCACCGCGGAGGGGCCGCAAAAGTTCAGAGAGCTCTGGAGGTGCCACAGTTCGAACCAGGGACTTCTCACATGCGAAGCAAGCGCTCTACCTCTGAGCTGCACCCCTGTTATGTCAGGAGCACTTATTTGTGCGTTTGATGGTGCTCAACACATTATTTTAACAATAAAATTAATTATTACTCGAAATAAACAAAATCATCTCGTCATTGCAACGTGATAAAATTTTTTTGTCGACAAAGAAAGAAACATATTTCTATCATTAAAGAAAAGGGCAGCAATGTTTTAGTAGAATCACTCGTCGCATTTCATGGTGCCGTAGTATTCCATAAAAAGGATAGCGCTAAAGTCGAGAGCACTTTGGAGGTGCCGGGGTTCGAACCCGGGACTTCTCACATGCGAAGCAAGCGCTCTACCTCTGATCTACACCCCCGTTATTTCAGGAGCACTTATGTATGCTATTGAGATTGCTCAAAAAATTATTTTAACAAAAAATAAATTATTACTCGAAATAAACAAAATCATCTCGTCATTGCAACGCGATAAATTTTTTGTCAACGAAGATAGAAACACATTTCTATCATATAGGAAAGGGCACCGATGTTTTAGTAGATTATGTCGTCACATTTCATGGTGCTTTAGTAGTACAACACGAAAAAGATAGCGCAAAAGTTCAAATTGATTGATTTGTGGGGTTTCACGTCCCAAAACCACCATATGAATATGGGAGGCGCCATAGTGGAGGGCTCCGGAAATTTCAACCACCTGGGGTTCTTTAAAGTGCACCCAAATCTGAGCACACGGGCCTACAACATTTCCGCCTCCATCGGAAATGCAGCCGCCGCAGCCGGGAAACGAACCCGCGAACTGCGGGTCAGCAGCCGAGTACCTTAGCCACTAGACCACTGCGTAGGGGCCGCAAAAGTTCAGAGAGCTCTGGAGGCGCCAAGGTTCGAACCAGAGACTTCTCACATGCGAAGCAAGCGCTCTACCCCTGGGCTGCACCCCTGTTATGTCAGGAGCACTTATTTATGCGTTTGATGGTGCTCAACAGATTATTTTAACAACAAAATAAATTATTACTCGAAATAAACAAAATCATCTCGTCATGGCAACGTGATAAAATTTTTTTGTCAACAAAGAAAGAAACATATTTCTATCATAAACGAAAAGGGCAGCAATGTTTTAGTAGAATCACTCGTCGCATTTCATGGTGCCGTAGTATTCCATAAAAAGGATAGCGCTAAAGTCGAGAGCACTTTGGAGGTGCCGGGGATCGAACCCGGGACTTCTCACATGCGAAGCAAGCGCTCTACCTCTGATCTACACCCCCGTTATTTCAGGAGCACTTATGTATGCTATTGACGGTGCTCAAAAAATTATTTTAACAAAAAATAAATTATTACTCGAAATAAACAAAATCATCTCGTCATTGCAACGCGATAAATTTTTTGTCAACGAAGATAGAAACACAATTCTATCATAAAGGAAACGGCACCGATGTTTTAGTAGATTATCTCGTCGCATTTCATGGTGCCGTAGTAGTACAACACAAAAAAGATAGCGCAAAAGTTCACATTGATTGATTTGTGGGAATTCACGTCCCAAAACCACCATATGAATATGAGACACGCCATAGTGGAGGGCTCCGGAAATTTCGACCACCTGGGGTTCTTTAAAGTGCACCCAAATCTGAGCACACGGGCCTACAACATTTCCGCCTCCATCGGAAATGCAGCCGCCGCAGCCGGGAAACGAACCCGCGAACTGCAGGTCAGCAGCCGAGTACCTTAGCCACTAGACCACCGCGTAGGGGCCGCAAAAGTTCAGAGAGCTCTGGAGGCGCCATGGTTCGAACCAGGGACTTCTCACTTGCGAAGGAAGCGCTCTACCTCTGAGCTGCACCTCTGTTATGTCAGGAGCACTTATTTATGCGTTTGATGGTGCTCAACAGATTATTTTAACAACAAAAAAAACTATTACTCAAAATAAACAAAATCATCCCGTCATTGCAACGTGATACAATTTTTTGTCAATAAAGAAAGAAACATATTTCTATTATAAAAGAAAAGGACAGCAATCTTTTAGTAGAATCATTCGTCGCATTTGATGGTGCCGTAGTATTAGAACACATTAAAAAGATAGCGCTAAAGTCGAGAGCACTTTGGAGGTGCTGGGGTTCGAACCCGGGACTTCTCACATGCGAAGCAAGCGCTCTACCTCTGAGCTACACCCTCATTATGCCAGGAGCACTAATGTATTCTATTGATGGTGCTCAAAAAATTATTTTAACAAAAAATTATTATTACTCGCAATAAACAAAATCATCTCGTCATTGTGACGCGATAAATTTTTTGTCAAAAAAAAAACAGAAACACATTTCTATCATAAAGGAAAGGGCACCGATGTTTTAGTAGATTATCTCGTCGCATTTTATGGTGCCGTAGTAGTACAACACAAAAAAGATAGCGCAAAAGTTCAAATTGATTGATTTGTGGGGTTTCACATCCCAAAACCACCATATGATTATGAGAGACGCCGTAGTGGAGGGCTACGGAAATTTCGACCACCTGAGGTTCTTTACCGTGCACCCGAATCTGAGCACACGGGCCTACAACATTTCCGCCTCCATCGGAAATGCAGCCGCGGCAGCCGGGAAAAGAACCCGCGACCTGCAGGTCAGCAGCCGAGTACCTTAGCTTTACACTAGACCACCGCGGAGGGGCCGAAAAGCTCAGAGAGCTCTGGAGGCGCCACGGTTCGAACCAGAGACTTCTCACATGCGAAGCAAGCGCTCTACCTCTGAACTGCACACCTGTTATGTCAGGAGCACTTATTTATGCGTTTGATGGTGCTCAACAGATTAGTATAACAACAAAATAAATTATTACTCGAAATAAACAAAATCATCCCGTCATTCCTCGTGATACAATTTTTTTGTCAACAAAGAAAGAAACATATTTCTATCATAAAAGAAAAGGGCAGCAATGTTATAGTAGAATCACTCGTCGAATTTCATGGTGCCGTAGTATTACAACACATAAAAAAGCACTAAAGTCGAGAGCACTTTGGAGGTGCCGGGGTTCGAACCCGGGACTTCTCACATGCGAAGCAAGCGCTCTACCTCTGAGCTACACCCCTTTTTTTTTTTTTCTTTATTGCCGGCTTCGCACAAAAGAAATACAATTTACGATCACTTTTAAACAAGTTTAAAAAAAAACACCAGCCTGGCTGTGACTGGTTTCATTTAAAACTGCTTCATTGTAGCCAACACATTCAACAACGACACCCATTCAGGTCTTTCTTCTCTGGAAGATAACACGTCTCTTATGTATACAATACTTTCCGTGAAGTATTCATGCGCACATCGGGCATCTTTATCTACGTGTCTTACTGCCATTCTAGTTCGCCACACGCTGTGAAGCACAAGCAACATAAACATATCATAAGGCACACCATCCTCATTTTCTACAGCCAAGAATCTAATACCGTGTGGTGTGATAGGCAAGTCCTTTTTCAAAGTACGCTGCAGAATGTCCCACAGAAAAACAGCATCCCAGCAATCAAGAAAAATGTGGTTGACAGTCTCGGGTTTCTTACAGATAAGGCAGTCCATCGACCACGGAACAAAGAAACCCTTTTCTTGTAACCATGGCTTTACGGGCAATGTTCCGCTGTGCAGCTGAAAAAAAAATGTCTTTGCACTTGCGCGTACGGTCATCATTTTCACTCTCTTCAATACGTCACGTTCAGCACCAACCTGGTATACTGATCTGTAGATAGGCTGAGGCAGCATTACGTCACGTAAATCTCTGTAAAGACGTTTTCTCTTTACAACAGATAAATATTCCATTGAAAATCTCACTTTCAGTATTTCATATGCCATTATAACTTCTCTTAAATATCCACGTAGGTTACATTTCACAGACATACTTGATACCACATAATCAGGAATCTTATTAGAAAGTACAATTTGTAGAAATGTTCTCACAAACGGGTTACATTGGTCGCGTAAAAAAATATATCTAGACACAATTTGCTTGAGGAAGAGGTGAGCCAATCCTAAACCACCATTTCTTAGTGAATGAAATAAGTTTGTTCGACTCGTACGCTCCCAAACCGACCCCCAAACAAACACAGCTAAGACTCGATGCAATTTCTGCACATTCGCTCTTGACATAAATAGGAACTGCAGAACATACCATACTTTGCAAACAATGAACCAATTGCATGCAGTCGCTCTAGAAAACATAGAAAGTTCCCTACCACCCCAGTTTCTTGTCTTCTCACGAGTGCTCTCACATATCTCTTTCCAGTAATCATCCGTGTTTTTATAATGCTGGAGGGGTACTCCGAGATACTTCGTCGGTACAAGTGACCAGTTCATATTTGCAAAGTTTTGTGGGGTGGTCTCCCAAGAACCATGCCACAAGCCTAGGCATTTGTCCCAGTTTACTGCACTGCCTGTCATCTTGCAAAAATAGGCCACATGACGTATCACTTCACTGACACTTTCCTTATCGCTACAAAACACGGCAATATCGTCGGCATATGTTAGCATTTTAACTTCACTGTTCATTAGCTGATACCCTTTTATTGTTTCATTGCTAATAATCTTCATGCAGAAAGGTTCCATATATATTGCAAATAATAAAGCCGAAATGGGATCACCTTGCCGCACACCGTTTGTCACTTGAAAGCTTTCAGTAAGTCGCCCATTAATTACAATACTCGTAAAGCACTCTCTATAGGCCATTTTTACCCCTTCCAAAATGACAGACCCTACATTAACATATTCTAGTATCAAAAAAAGGATATCATGATTTACACGGTCAAAGGCTTTTTCCAGATCTAATTGCAACATTGCAACCTTGCTACCAAACACATCGCAACTCTCCAGCACGCTTCTCGCTACATGAACATTTGTATTTATTGTGCGTCCTTTTATACCACAAGTCTGGTGTGGTCCAACTAGTATTTTCATCATCCTTTGCAACCTGCCTGCAAGAACCTTCATAAACACTTTATAGTCTGTGTTGGCTAAACTGATTGGTCGGTACGACTTGACGGACAATAATTTTTTGGGGTCGTCAGTTTTCGGTATGAGTATTACGTGCGTCTTTTTAAATGAGCCGGGCAGAACCTTTAATCTTATAGCCTCCGTGAAGACACGATGTAAGGCAACAGAAATAACACCTTTAAAAGTCTTGTACAATGCGGCACCAAATCCATCAGGTCCCGGTGCTTTGCCAGCCGCTAGGTCGTCAATAGCCTTTTCTATTTCGGACACTTCAATCGATATCTCCAGCTGCTCTCTCTCGTTATCAGAGAGCTTTGGTATCAAATGCAGAAACTGAGCCTCAAACCCTTCCTCTGCCTTCACTTTTCGGCCAAGTAAGCCTCGGAAATATTCAACAAATACTTGCTCAATTGCTGTCGCTTCACGTACAATACCGCTATCAGTTGCAATCGCTTTGATTTCATTTCGCTTGGCGTATCTTTTTTCATCCCCAAGTGCACGCTTTGTTGGTGTTTCGCCGAGAGATAATTTTTCTGCACGTGCCCTTATCACCGCACCTCTATATTTTTCAATGTCAATTGCCTCCAATTGGTTCTTTAACTGCCTTATTTCTTTTGTGTACTTTCCTGGCATTTTACTTTCTAGACTCAATGTAAAGTCTAACTGACATTGCAAATCTTTTTCTTTTTCCTTTTTGGCTCTATGTAACACACCGGATCTTTCTATGGCTTTCATCTTTGTTACCTCCTTAAAACGCTCCCAGGCTTCAATCACGTTCGCTTGAGGCTCAGCTAACATTTTGTTAATGGAATCCTGCACAGCTTCAACGAACAATTCATCTTTTAATAATAAGTCGTTTAATTTCCACACGTCCCAGTTAAAGCGTGTCTTCTTCTGTTTATACCCTATAGTGAACATTACTAAACTGTGGTCACTGAAAGACACACTTTTTACTTCATAATTCGAACATACTCGCATTAACTCTACTGACACATAGGCTCTGTCTAGCCTCGCATGACTTTCGTTCTGAAAGTGTGTGAAGTGCTCTTCTGCAGAGAGCACATCACCAACATCTTCGAGATGACAATCTTGTACAATAGTGCAGAGTAGCGTTGCACTTTGGTCTTTTATGGCTGCTTTTTTTGCTCTGTCCTGAGGGTTGCAAACACAATTAAAGTCGCCGAGCATAATGACAATCCTGCCACAGCTAAGAAAAGTCTGTAAATTCTCAAACAATAATTTACGTTCAACTTCTTTGTTCGGTGCGTAAACACAGACAACTCGCCATTTTTTATTATTATATGTAAAATCGCAAACTATGAATCTCCCAGTACTAGACACAGTTACAGTCTCCTCAACTATACCAATAGAATTTTTAAGGAACAGTGCACAACCCGCCGACATTCCAACGGCATGAGACACACACACATCATACCGGGCTCTAAAAGGGGACACCATTCGGTCAGTCTGATCTTGCCCTTCAACTTTTGTTTCCTGAATGGCAATAACATCGAGATCACGTTCAAGCATCAAACGACTTAATTGATACTGCCTTCGTCGAGCGGCAAGTCCCCTGACATTGAGAGTCGCAACTCTCAATTCTGCTTCGACGCTCATAGCCATTAGGACGTGAATGGCCGTCCCGGCCACATGGTTCTCACCTCTGATACTCCTTTATCACCATCAGGTCCAAGGTTCGATATGGTCTGATAGGTCCCCTTTCTTTTGATCACAAAAGTAGAGCGCCGCGCACGTTTCACGCAGCACATTATGCACACTTCACCACTGCGCTCCATTTGTTGGTGCTTCCGCCGGGTCAATACTTGTGTCACTTAATCCAGACCCCCACCTTACGGGGGCTTTTGTTCTGAAGGGGGCCCCGCTGAAGGCCCCTTCTGTTGATGATCTGTCAGTCGCTGATGCAATGTCTGCTGATTCGGCACTGGTTGCTGCTGCGGCGGTTGTGTCTGTTGCACCTGGGTTGGTGGGGGGTTCTCGGCTATTCGACGTTCGCTGAGGATGTTAGGTGCCGGTCTACGGCGCACGTTCATCGCCTTGGCCGGTGGTTCCTCCACTTCTTTCGTTGTAGCAGCCTTCTCGCCTTCCGCGTCTTCCCTGGGCCTTTTACATGTATTTGACGTGTCCATGTTTTCCGACATTTCTTCCTGTGCTGCAAGCGCCGTTATATCTTGTGTGTTCCTCGTGGATTGCACGTCTTTTGTAGAACCCTTGTCTTTGTTAAGCGTCGTCTCAGCACCTGTGGGGCGTGGCGTAAGGGGCGTCAACTTGGGTTTCGGTTCCTCCCGACGCGCCCCTATCAGCTCTTCTGCTTCAGCCTCGTCCATGTGATGCTCGGAAAGTTCTTCGCCCCCCGCGGGCCCTGCTACACTTGCATATGTTCTCATACAGCCGCTCTCATTATGCCCAAAACGCCGACACACTGTACAACGTGGGGCTCGGCAATCCCTCCTAATATGACCTGTTCCGCGGCAACGCAGGCATAGCGGTGCTCTTCCCGCGACGACAACTAGCGTGAGGTCTCCGGCAATCCGCAACTGATGTGGGAGGTCATCCACCGTGAGGCCAGCTTTGAGCCTGATGCTCACCACTCGCGTCGAAGAGCCTTTGTCGGTGCATCCATACACGCGCCAGCGCTCTCGCACTATTTCGTTCACCTTGCCATAAGGAGCCAACGCTGCCCTCACCTCGTCGTCAGGAACGTTAAACAATAGCCAGTGTATCTTCAGCTTCGTATCCTGGTGGTTAGGGTCGATAGTGATACAGCGCTGGTTCTTCACCACAATGTCCCCAGCAGCGAGTATTCTCTTCTTGCCCTCCTCGTCCTTGAAAGTGATGGCCCAAACATGATTCATTTGGTACGCCCCCAAGGCAGCAACCTCGGGAAGCAAAGCCAAACGAATAAGAGCGTCCCTGAAATCCTCAACGCGATACGGCCGCGCCTTGATATCAGCGTGCAAAAAGACAGTATGCAGCGTTGAATCATTTGATGGCAGTCGGGGCAAAATAATCTGATAATCCTGTGACGATTCGTCCATGTTCCTGGTACCACGACCGAGCTGGGCCGTTGATGCCGCTCCGATATCGCCGGAGCTCATACCGCCACGTCCGTACACTACGGTGGCCGGAAGTGGAATCCCTCTGAGCTACACCCCCGTTATGTCAGGAGCCCTTATGTATGCTATTGATGGTGCTCAAGAAATAATTTTAACAAAAAAAATATTATTACTCGAAATAAACAAAATCATCTCGTCATTGCAACGCGATAAATTTTTTGTCAACAAAGATAAAAACACATTTCTATCATAAAGGAAAGGGCACCGATGTTTTAGTAGATTATCTCGTCGCATTTCAAGGTGCTGTAGTAGTACAACACGAAAAAGATAGCGCCAAAGTTCAAATTGATTGATTTGTGGGGTTTCACGTTCCAAAACCACCATATGATTATGAGAGACGCCGAAGTGGAGGGCTCCGGAAATTTCGACCACCTGGGGTTCTTTAACGTGCACCCAAATCTGAGCACACGGGCATACAACATTTCCGCCTCCATCGGAAATGCAGCCGCCGCCGCCGGGAAAAGAACCCGCGACCTGCGGGTCAGCAGCCGAGTACCTTAGCCCCTAGATCACCGCGGATGGGCCGCAAAATATCAGAGAGCTCTGGAGGCGCCACGGTTCAAACCAGGGACTTCTCACATGCGAAGCAAGAACTCTACCTCTGAGCTGCACCCCTGTTATGTCAGGAGCACCTAATTATGCGTTTGGTGGTGCTCAACAGATTATTTTAACAACAAAATAAATTATTACTCGAAATAAACAAAATCATCTCGTCATTGCAACGTGATACAATTTTTTTGTCGACAAAGAAAGAAACATATTTCCATCATAAAGGAAACGGCACCGATGTTTTAGTAGATTATCTCGTTGCATATCATGGTGCTGTAGTAGTACAACACAAAAAAGATAGCGCAAAAGTTCACATTGATTGATTTGTGGGGTTTCACGTCCCAAAACCACCATATGAATATGAGAGACGCCATAGTGGAGGGCTCCGGAAATTTCAACCACCTGGGGTTCTTTAAAGTGCACCCAAATCTGAGCACACGGGCCTACGACATTTCCGCCTCCATCGGAAATGCAGCCGCCGCAGCCGGTACACGAACCCGCGAACTGCGGATCAGCAGCCGAGTACCTTAGCCACTAGACCACTGCGTAGGGGCCGCAAAAGTTCAGAGAGCTCTGGAGGGCCCACGGTTCGAACCAGAGACTTCTCACATGCGAAGCAAGCGCTCTACACCTGGGCTGCACCCCTGTTATGTCAGGAGCACTTATTTATGCGTTTGATGGTGCTCAACAGATTATTTTAACGACAAAATAAATTATTACTCGAAATAAACAAAATCATCTCGTCATTTCAACGTGATACAACTTTTTCGTCAACAAAGAAAGAAACATTATTCTATCATAAAAGAAAAGGGCAGCAATGTTTTAGTAGAATCACTCATCGCATTTCACGGTGCCGTAGTATTACAACACATAAAAAGATAGCGCAAAAGTCGAGAGCACTTTGGAGGTGCCAGGGTTCGAACCCGGGACTTCTCACATGCGAACCAAGCGCTCTACTTCTGAGCTACACCCCAGTTATGTCATGAGCACTAATGTATGCTATTGATGATGCTCAAAAAATTATTTTAACAAAAAAATAATTATTACTCGAAATAAACAAAATCATCTCGTAATTTCAACGCAATAAATGTTTTGTCAACAAACATAGAAACACATTTCTATCATAAAGGAAAGGGCACCGATGTTTTCGTAGATTATCTCGTCACATTTCATGGTGCCGTAGTAGTACAACAAGAAAAAGATAGCGCAAAAGTTCAAATTGATTGATTTGTGGGGTTTCACGTCCCAAAACCACCATATGATTATGAGAGACGCCGTAGTTGAGGGCTCCGGAAATTTCGACCACCTGGGGTTCTTTAACGTGCACCCAAATCTGAGCACATGGGCCTACAACATTTCCGCCTCCATCGGAAATGCAGCCGCCGCAGCCGGGAAACGAACCCGCGACCTGCGGGTCAGCAGCCGAGTACCTTAGCCACTAGACCACCGCGGAGGGGCCGCAAAAGTTCAGAGAGCTCTTGAGGTGCCACAGTTCGAACCAGGGACTTCTCACATGCGAAGCAAGCGCTCTACCTATGAGCTGCACCCCTGTTATGTCAGGAGCACTTATTTATGTGTTTGATGGTGCTCAACACATTATTTTAACAATAAAATAAATTATTACTCGAAATAAACAAAATCATCTCGTCATTGCAACGTGATAAAATTTTTTTGTCAACAAAGAAAGAAACATATTTCTATCATAAAAGAAAAGGGCAGCAATGTTTTAGTAGAATCACTCGTCGCATTTCATGGTGCCGTAGTATTCCATAAAAAGGATAGCGCTAAAGTCGAGAGCACTTTGGAGGTGCCAGGGTTCGAACCCGGGACTTCTCACATGCGAAGCAAGCGCTCTACCTCTGATCTACACCCCCGTTATTTCAAGAGCACTTATGTATGCTATTGATGGTGCTCAAAAAATTATTTTAACAAAAAATAAATAATTACTCGAAATAAACAAAATCATCTCGTCATTGCAACGCGATAAATTTTTTGTCAACGAAGATAGAAACACAATTCTATCATAAAGGAAACGGCACCAATGTTTTAGTAGATTATCTCGTCGCATTTCATGGTGCCGTAGTAGTACAACACAAAAAAGATAGCGCAAAAGTTCACATTGATTGATTTGTGGGAATTCACGTCCCAAAACCACCATATGAATATGAGAGACGCCATAGTGGAGGGCGCCGGAAATTTCGACCACCTGGGGTTCTTTAAAGTGCACCCAAATCTGAGCACACGGGCCTACAACATTTCCGCCTCCATCGGAAATGCAGCCGCCGCAGCCGGGAAACGAACCCGCGAACTGCAGGTCAGCAGCCGAGTACCTTAGCCACTAGACCACCGCGTAGGGGCCGCAAAAGTTCAGAGAGCTCTGGAGGCGCCATGGTTCGAACCAGGGACTTCTCACTTGCCAAGGAAGCGCTCTACCTCTGAGCTGCACCTCTGTTATGTCAGGAGCACTTATTTATGCGTTTGATGGTGCTCAACAGATTATTTTAACAACAAAAAAAACTATTACTCAAAATAAACAAAATCATCCCGTCATTGCAACGTGATACAATTTTTTGTCAATAAAGAAAGAAACATATTTCTATCATAAAAGAAAAGGACAGCAATCTTTTAGTAGAATCATTCGTCGCATTTGATGGTGCCGTAGTATTAGAACACATTAAAAAGATAGCGCTTAAGTCGAGAGCACTTTGGAGGTGCTGGGGTTCGAACCCGGGACTTCTCACATGCGAAGCAAGCGCTCTACCTCTGAGCTACACCCTCATTATGCCAGGAGCACTAATGTATTCTATTGATGGTGCTCAAAAAATTATTTTAACAAAAATTTAATTATTACTCGAAATAAACAAAATCATCTCGTCATTGTGACGCGATAAATTTTTTGTCAACAAAGATAGAAACACATTTCTATCATAAAGGAAAGGGCATAGATGTTTTAGTAGATTATCTCGTCGCATTTTATGGTGCCGTAGTAGTACAACACAAAAAAGATAGCGCAAAAGTTCAAATTGATTGATTTGTGGGGTTTCACATCCCAAAACCACCATATGATTATGAGAGACGCCGTAGTGGAGGGCTACGGAAATTTCGACCACCTGAGGTTCTTTAACGTGCACCCAAATCTGAGCACACGGGCCTACAACATTTCCGCCTCCATCGGAAATGCAGCCGCGGCAGCCGGGAAAAGAACCCGCGACCTGCAGGTCAGCAGCCGAGTACCTTAGCTTTACACTAGACCACCGCGGAGGGGCCGAAAAGCTCAGAGAGCTCTGGAGGCGCCACGGTTCGAACCAGAGACTTCTCACATGCGAAGCAAGCGCTCTACCTCTGAGCTGCACACCTGTTATGTTAGGAGCACTTATTTATGCGTTTGATGGTGCTCAACAGATTATTTTAACAACAAAATAAATTATTACTCGAAATAAACAAAATCATCCCGTCATTCATCGTGATACAATTTTTTTGTCAACAAAGAAAGAAACATATTTCTATCATAAAAGAAAAGGGCAGCAATGTTATAGTAGAATCACTCGTCGCATTTCATGGTGCCGTAGTATACAACACATAAAAAGGATAGCGCTAAAGTCGAGAGCACTTTGGAGGTGCTGGGGTTCGAACCCGGGACTTCTCACATGCGAAGCAAGCGCTCTACCTCTGAGCTACACCCCCATTAGGCCAGGAGCACTAATGTATTCTAATTATGGTGCTCAAGAAATTATTTTAACAAAAAAATAATTATTACTCGAAATAAAGAAAATCTACTCGTCATTGCAACGCGATAAATTTTTTGTCAACAAAGATAAAAACACATTTCTATCATAAAGGAAAGGGCACCGATGTTTTAGTAGATTATCTCGTCGCATTTCAAGGTGCTGTAGTAGTACAACACGAAAAAGATAGCGCCAAAGTTCAAATTGATTGATTTGTGGGGTTTCACGTTCCAAAACCACCATATGATTATGAGAGACGCCGAAGTGGAGGGCTCCGGAAATTTCGACCACCTGGGGTTCTTTAACGTGCACCCAAATCTGAGCACACGGGCATACAACATTTCCGCCTCCATCGGAAATGCAGCCGCCGCAGCCGGGAAACGAACCCGCGACCTGCGGGTCAGCAGCCGAGTACCTTAGCCACTAGACCACCGCGGAGGGGCCGCAAATGTTCAGAGAGCTCTCGAGGCTCCACGGTTCGAACCAGGGACATCTCACATGCGAAGCAAGCGCTCTACCTCTGAGCGGCACCCCTGTTATGTCAGGAGCACTTATTTATGCGTTTGATGGTGCTCAACAGATTATTTTAACAACAAAATAAATGATTATTTGAAATAAACAAAATCATCTCGTCATTGCAACGTGATACAATTTTTTTGTCAACAAAGAAAGAAACATATTTCTATCATAAAAGAAAAGGGCAGCAATGTTTTAGTAGAATCCCTCGTCGCATTTCAAGGTGCCGTAGTATTACAACACATAAAAAAGCGCTAAAGTCGAGAGCACTTTGGAGGTGCCGGGGTTCGAACCCGGGACTTCTCACATGCGAAGCAAGCGCTCTACCTCTGAGCTACACCCCCGTTATGTCAGGAGCCCTTATGTATGCTATTGATGGTGCTCAAGAAATAATTTTAACAAAAAAAATATTATTACTCGAAATAAACAAAATCATCTCGTCATTGCAACGCGATAAATTTTTTGTCAACAAAGATAAAAACACATTTCTATCATAAAGGAAAGGGCACCGATGTTTTAGTAGATTATCTCGTCGCATTTCAAGGTGCTGTAGTAGTACAACACGAAAAAGATAGCGCCAAAGTTCAAATTGATTGATTTGTGGGGTTTCACGTTCCAAAACCACCATATGATTATGAGAGACGCCGAAGTGGAGGGCTCCGGAAATTTCGACCACCTGGGGTTCTTTAACGTGCACCCAAATCTGAGCACACGGGCATACAACATTTCCGCCTCCATCGGAAATGCAGCCGCCGCCGCCGGGAAAAGAACCCGCGACCTGCGGGTCAGCAGCCGAGTACCTTAGCCCCTAGATCACCGCGGATGGGCCGCAAAATTTCAGAGAGCTCTGGAGGCGCCACGGTTCAAACCAGGGACTTCTCACATGCGAAGCAAGAACTCTACCTCTGAGCTGCACCCCTGTTATGTCAGGAGCACCTAATTATGCGTTGCGTGGTGCTCAACAGATTATTTTACCAACAAAATAAATTATTACTCGAAATAAACAAAATCATCTCGTCATTGCAACGTGATACAATTTTTTTGTCGACAAAGAAAGAAACATATTTCCATCATAAAGGAAACGGCACCGATGTTTTAGTAGATTATCTCGTTGCATATCATGGTGCTGTAGTAGTACAACACAAAAAAGATAGCGCAAAAGTTCACATTGATTGATTTGTGGGGTTTCACGTCCCAAAACCACCATATGAATATGAGAGACGCCATAGTGGAGGGCTCCGGAAATTTCAACCACCTGGGGCTCTTTAAAGTGCACCCAAATCTGAGCACACGGGCCTACAACATTTCCGCCTCCATCGGAAATGCAGCCGCCGCAGCCGGGAAACGAACCCGCGAACTGCGGGTCAGCAGCCGAGTACCTTAGCCACTAGACCACTGCGTAGGGGCCGCAAAAGTTCAGAGAGCTCTGGAGGGCCCACGGTTCGAACCAGAGACTTCTCACATGCGAAGCAAGCGCTCTACCCCTGGGCTGCACCCCTGTTATGTCAGGAGCACTTATTTATGCGTTTGATGGTGCTCAACAGATTATTTTAACGACAAAATAAATTATTACTCGAAATAAACAAAATCATCTCGTCATTTCAACGTGATACAACTTTTTCGTCAACAAAGAAAGAAACATTATTCTATCATAAAAGAAAAGGGCAGCAATGTTTTAGTAGAATCACTCATCGCATTTCACGGTGCCGTAGTATTACAACACATAAAAAGATAGCGCAAAAGTCGAGAGCACTTTGGAGGTGCCGGGGTTCGAACCCGGGACTTCTCACATGCGAACCAAGCGCTCTACTTCTGAGCTACACCCCAGTTATGTCATGAGCACTAATGTATGCTATTGATGATGCTCAAAAAATTATTTTAACAAAAAAATAATTATTACTCGAAATAAACAAAATCATCTCGTAATTTCAACGCAATAAATGTTTTGTCAACAAACATAGAAACACATTTCTATCATAAAGGAAAGGGCACCGATGTTTTCGTAGATTATCTCGTCACATTTCATGGTGCCGTAGTAGTACAACAAGAAAAAGATGGCGCAAAAGTTCAAATTGATTGATTTGTGGGGTTTCACGTCCCAAAACCACCATATGATTATGAGAGACGCCGTAGTTGAGGGCTCCGGAAATTTCGACCACCTGGGGTTCTTTAACGTGCACCCAAATCTGAGCACACGGGCCTACAACATTTCTGCCTCCATCGGAAATGCAGCCGCCGCAGCCGGGAAACGAACCCGCGACCTGCGGGTCAGCAGCCGAGTACCTTAGCCACTAGACCACCGCGGAGGGGCCGCAAAAGTTCAGAGAGCTCTTGAGGTGCCACAGTTCGAACCAGGGACTCCTCACATGCGAAGCAAGCGCTCTACCTCTGAGCTGCACCCCTGTTATGGCAGGAGCACTTATTTATGTGTTTGATGGTGCTCAACACATTATTTTAACAATAAAATAAATTATTACTCGAAATAAACAAAATCATCTCGTCATTGCATTGTGATAAATTTTTTTTGTCAACAAAGAAAGAAACATATTTCTATCATAAAAGAAAAGGGCAGCAATGTTTTAGTAGAATCACTCGTCGCATTTCATGGTGCCGTAGTATTCCATAAAAAGGATAGCGCTAAAGTCGAGAGCACTTTGGAGGTGCCAGGGTTCGAACCCGGGACTTCTCACATGCGAAGCAAGCGCTCTACCTCTGATCTACACCCCCGTTATTTCAAGAGCACTTATGTATGCTATTGATGGTGCTCAAAAAATTATTTTAACAAAAAATAAATTATTACTCGAAATAAACAAAATCATCTCGTCATTGCAACGCGATAAATTTTTTGTCAACGAAGATAGAAACACATTTCTATCATATAGAAAAGGGCACCGATGTTTTAGTAGATTATCTCGTCACATTTCATGGTGCTTTAGTAGTACAACACGAAAAAGATAGCGCAAAAGTTCAAATTGATTAATTTGTGGGGTTTCACGTCCCAAAACCACCATATGAATATGAGAGACGCCATAGTGGAGGGCTCCGGAAATTTCAAGCACCTGGGGTTCTTTAAAGTGCACCGAAATCTGAGCACACGGGCCTACAACATTTTCGCCTCCATCGGAAATGCAGCAGCCGCAGCCGGGAAACGAACCCGCGAACTGCGGGTCAGCAGCCGAGTAGCTTAGCCACTAGACCACTGCGTAGGGGCCGCAAAAGTTCAGAGAGCTCTGGAGGCGCCACGGTTCGAACCAGAGACTTCTCACATGCGAAGCAAGCGCTTTACCCCTGGGCTGCACCCCTGTTATGTCAGGAGCACTTATTTATGCGTTTGATGGTGCTCAACAGATTATTTTAACAACAAAATAAATTATTACTCGAAATAAACAAAATCATCTCGTCATTGCAAAGTGATAAAATTTTTTTGTCAACAAAGAAAGAAACATATTGCTATCATAAAAGAAAAGGGCAGCAATGTTTTAGTAGAATCACTCGTCGCATTTCATGGTGCCGTAGTATTCCATAAAAAGGATAGCGCTAAAGTCGAGAGCACTTTGGAGGTGCCGGGGTTCGAACCCGGGACTTCTCTCATGCGAAGCAAGCGCTCTACCTCTGATCTACACCCCCGTTATTTCAGGAGCACTTATGTATGCTATTGACGGTGCTCAAAAAATTATTTTAACAAAAAATAAATTAATACTCGAAATAAACAAAATCATCTCGTCATTGCAACGCGATAAATTTTTTGTCAACGAAGATAGAAACACAATTCTATCATATAGGAGAGAGACCGATGTTTTAGTAGATTATCTCGTCGCATTTCATGGTGTCGTAGTAGTACAACACAGAAAAGATAGCGCAAAAGTTCACATTGATTGATTTGTGGGAATTCACGTCCCAAAACCACCATATGAATATGAGAGACGCCATAGTGGAGGGCTCCGGAAATTTCGACCACCTGGGGTTCTTTAAAGTGCACCCAAATCTAAGCACACGGGCCTACAACATTTCCGCCTCCATCGGAAATGCAGCCGCCGCAGCCGGGAAACGAACCCGCGAACTGCAGGTCAGCAGCCGAGTACCTTAGCCACTAGACCACCGCGTAGGGGCCGCAAAAGTTCAGAGAGCTCTGGAGGCGCCATGATTCGAACCAGGGACTTCTCACTTGCCAAGGAAGCGCTCTACCTCTGAGCTGCACCTCTGTTATGTCAGGAGCACTTATTTATGCGTTTGATGGTGCTCAACAGATTATTTTAACAAAAAAAAACTATTACTCAAAATAAACAAAATCATCCCGTCATTGCAACGTGATACAATTTTTTGTCAATAAAGAAAGAAACATATTTCTATCATAAAAGAAAAGGACAGCAATCTTTTAGTAGAATCATTCGTCGCATTTGATGGTGCCGTAGTATTAGAACACATTAAAAAGATAGCGCTAAAGTCGAGAGCACTTTGGAGGTGCTGGGGTTCGAACCCGGGACTTCTCACATGCGAAGCAAGCGCTCTACATCTGAGCTACACCCTCATTATGCCGGGAGCACTAATGTATTCTATTGATGGTGCTCAAAAAATTATTTTAACAAAAAATTAATTATTACTCGAAATAAACAAAATCATCTCGTCATTGTGACGCGATAAATTTTTTGTCAACAAAGATAGAAACACATTTCTATCATAAAGGAAAGGGCACCGATGTTTTAGTAGATTATCTCGTCGCATTTTATGGTGCCGTAGTAGTACAACACAAAAAAGATAGCGCAAAAGTTCAAATTGATTGATTTGTGGGGTTTCACATCCCAAAACCACCATATGATTATGAGAGACGCCGTAGTGGAGGGCTACGGAAATTTCGACCACCTGAGGTTCTTTAACGTGCACCCAAATCTGAGCACACGGGCCTACAACATTTCCGCCTCCATCGGAAATGCAGCCGCGGCAGCCGGGAAAAGAACCCGCGACCTGCAGGTCAGCAGCCGAGTACCTTAGCTTTACACTAGACCACCGCGAAGGGGCCGAAAAGCTCAGAGAGCTCTGGAGGCGCCACGGTTCGAACCAGAGACTTCTCACATGCGAAGCAAGCGCTCTACCTCTGAGCTACACCCCTGGTATGTAGGGAGCACTTATTTATGCGTTTGATGGTGCTCAACAGATTTTAACAACAAATTAAATTATTACTCTAAATGAACAAAATAATCTCGTCATTGCAACGTGATACGATTTTTTTTTGTCAACAAAGAAAGAAACATATTTCTATCATAAAGGAAAGGGCAACGATGTTTTAGTAGATTATCTCGTCGCATTTCATGGTGCCGTAGTAGTACAACACAAAAGAGAAAGCGCAAAAGTTCAAATTGATTGATTTGTTGGGTTTCACGTCCCAAAACCACCATATGATTATGAGAGACGCTGTAGTGGAGGGCTCCGGAAATTTGGACCACCTGGGGTTCTTTAACGTGCACCCAAATCTGAGCACACGGGCCTACAACATTTCCGCCTCCATCGGAAATGCAGCCGCCGCAGCCTGGAAACGAACCCGCGACTTGCGGGTCAGCAGTCGAGTACCTTCGCCACTAGACCACCGCGGAGGGGCCGAAAAGTTCAGAGAGCTCTGGAGGCGCCACGGTTCGAACCAGCGACTTCTCACATGCGAAGCATCGCTCTACCTCTGAGCTGCATCCCTGGTATGTAGGGAGCATTTATTTATGCGTTTGATGGTGCTCAACAGATTTTAACAACAAAAAAAATTATTACTCGAAATGAACAAAATCATCTCGTCATTGCAACGTGATACAATTTTTTTGTCAACAAAGAAAGAAACATATTTCTATCATAAAGGAAAGGGCAACGATGTTTTAGTAGATTATCTCGTCGCATTTCATGGTGCCGTAGTAGTACAACACAAAAGAGATAGCGCAAAAGTTCAAATTGATTTATTTGTTGGGTTTATCGTCCCAAAACCACCATTTGATTATGAGAGACGCCGTAGGTGGAGGGCTCCGGAAATTTCGACCACCTGGGGTTCTTTAACGTGCACGAAATACTGAGCACACGGGCCTACAACATTTCCGCCTCCTTCGGAAATGCAGCCGCCGCAGCCGGGAAACGAACCCGCGACGTGCGTGTCAGCAGCCGAGTACCTTAGCCACTAGACCACCGCGGAGGGGCCGCAAAAGTTCAGAGAGCTCCGGAGGCGCCACGGTTCGAACCAGGGACTTCTCACATGCGAAGCAAGCGCTCTACCTCTGAGTTGCACCCCTGTTATGTAGGGAGCACCTTTTTATGCGTTTGATGGTGCTCAACAGATTATTTTAACAACAAAATAAATTATTACTCGAAATAAACAAAATCATCTCGTCGTTGCAACGTGATACAATTTTTTGTCAACAAGGAAACAAACATATTTCTATCATAAAGGAAACGGCACCGATGTTTTAGTAGATTATCTTGTCGCATTTCATGGTGCCGTAGTAGTACAACACAAAAAAGATAGCGCAAAAGTTTAAATTGATTGATTTGTGGGATTTCACATCCCAAAACAACCATATGAATATGAGAGACGCCATAGTAGAGGGCTCCGAAAATTTCGACCACCTGGGGTTCTTTAAAGTGCACCCAAATCTGAGCACACGGGCCTACAACATTTCCGCCTCCATCGGAAATGCAGCCGCCGCAGCCGGGAAAAGAACCCGCGAACTGCGGGTCAGCAGCCGAGTACCTTAGCCACTAGACCACCGCGTAGGAGCCGCAAAAGTTCTGAGAGCTCTGGAGGTGCCACGGTTCGAAAAAGGGACTTCTCACATGCGAAGCAAGCGCTCTACCTCTGAGCTGCACCTCTGTTATGTCAGGAGCACTTATTTATGCGTTTGATGGTACTGAACAGATTATTTTAACAACAAAAAAATTATTACTCGAATTAAACAAAATCAACCCGTCATTGCAACGTGATACAGTTTATTGTCAACAAAGAAAGAAACATATTTCTATCATAAAAGAAAAGGGCAGCAATGTTTTAGTGGAATCACTCGTCGCATTTCATGGTGCCGTAGTATTACAACACATAAAAAAGATAGCGCTAAAGTCGAGAGCACTTTTGAGGTGCCAGGGTTCGAAACCGGGACTTCTCACATGCGAAGCAAGCGCTCTACCTCTGAGCTACACCCCCGTTATGTCAGGAGCACTTATGTATGCTATTGATGGTGCTCAAAAATTATTTTAACAAAAAAATCAATTATTACTCGAAATAAACAAAATCATCTCGTCATTGTGACGCGATAAATTTTTTGTCAACAAAGATAGAAACACATTTCTATCATAAAGGAAAGGAAACCAATGTTTTAGTAGATTATCTCGTCGCATTTCATGGTGCCGTAGTAGTGCAACACAAAAAAGATAGCGCAAAAGTTCAAATTGATTGATTTGTGGGGTTTCACATCCCAAAACCACCGTATGATTATGAGAGACGCCCCAGTGGAGGGCTACGGAAATTTCGACCACCTGGGGTTCTTTAACGTGCACCCAAGTCTGAGCACACGGGCCTACAACATTTCCGCCTACATCGGAAATGCAGCCGCCGCAGCCGGGAAAAGAACCCGCGACCTGCGGGTCAGCAGCCGAGTACCTTAGCCACTAGACCACCGCGGAGGGGCCGCAAAAGTTCAGAGAGCTCTGGAGGCGCCACGGTTCGAACCAGGGATTTCTCACATGCTAAGCAAGCGCTATACCTCTGAGCTGCACCCCTGGTATGTAGGGAGCACTTATTTATGCGTTTGATGGTGCTCAACAGATTTTAACAACAAAATAAGTTATTACTCGAAATGAACAAAATAATCTCGTCATTGCAACGTGATACATTTTTTTTGTCAACAAAGAAAGAAACATATTTTTATCATAAAAGAAAGGGCACCGATGTTTTAGTGGATTATCTCGTCGCATTTCACGGTGCCGTAGTAGTACAACACAAAAAAGATAGCGCAAAAGTTCAAATTGATTGATTTGTGGGGTTTCACGTCCCAAAACAACCATATGAATATGAGAGACGCCATAGTAGAGGGCTCCGGAAATTTCGACCACCTGGGGTTCTTTAACGTGCACCCAAATCTGAGCACACGGGCCTACAACATTTCCGCCTCCATCGGAAATGCAGCCGCCGCAGCCGGGAAACGAACCCGCGACTTGCGGGTCAGCAGTCGAGTACCTTCGCCACTAGACCACCGCGGAGGGGCCGAAAAGTTCAGAGAGCTCTGGAGGCGCCACGGTTCGAACCAGCGACTTCTCACATGCGAAGCATCGCTCTACCTCTGAGCTGCACACCTGTTTTGTCAGGAGCACTTATTGATGCATTTGATGGTGCTCAACAGATTATTTTACCAACAAAATAAATTATTACTCGAAATAAACAAAATCATCTCGTCGTTGCAACGTGATACAATTTTTTGTCAACAAGGAAACAAACATATTTCTATCATAAAAGAAAAGGGCAGCAATGTTTTAGTGGAATCACTCGTCGCATTTCATGGTGCCGTAGTATTACAACACATAAAAAAGATAGCGCTAAAGTCGAGAGCACTTTGGTGGTGTCGGGGTTCGAACCCGGGACTTCTCACATGCAAATCAAGCGCTCTACCTCTGAGCTACACCCACGTTATGTCAGGAGCACTTATGTATGCTATTGATGGTGCTCAACAGATTATTTTAACAACAAAATGAATTATTACTCGAAATAAACAAAATCATCTCGTCATTGCAACGCGATACATTTTTTTTGTCAACAAAGAAAGAAACATATTTCTATCATAAAGGAAAGGGCAACGATGTTTTATTAGATTATCTCGTCGCATTTCATGGTGCCCTAGTAGTACAACACAAAAGAGATAGCGCAAAAGTTCAAATTGATTGATTTGTTGGGTTTCACGTCCCAAAACCACCATATGATTATGAGAGACGCCGTAGTGGAGGGCTCCGGAAATTTCGACCACCTGGGGTTCTTCAACGTGCACCCAAATCTGAGCACACGGGCCTACAACATTTCCGCTTCCATCGGAAATGCAGCCGCCACAGCCGGGAAACGAACCCGCGACCTGCGGGTCAGCAGCCGAGTACCTTAGCCACTAGACAACCGAGGAGGGGCCGCAAAATTTCAGAGAGCTCTGGAGGCGCCACGGTTCGAACCAGGGACTTCTCACATGCGAAGCAAGCACTCTACCTCTGAGCTGCACCCCTGGTATGTAGGGAGCATTTATTTATGCGTTTGATGGTGCTCAACAGATTTTAACAACAAAATAAATTATTACTCGAAATGAACAAAATAATCTCGTCATTGCAACGTGATACAATTTTTTGTCAACAAAGAAAGAAACATATTTCTATCATAAAAGAAAGGGCACCGATGTTTTATTGGATTATCTCGTCGCATTTCATGGTGCCGTAGTAGTACAACACAAAAGAGATAGCGCAAAAGTTCAAATTGATTGATTTGTTGGGTTTCACGTCCCAAAACCACCATATGATTATGAGAGACGCTGTAGTGGAGGGCTCCGGAAATTTCGACCACCTGGGGTTCTTCAATGTGCACCCAAATCTGAGCACACGGGCCTACAACATTTCCGCTTCCATCGGAAACGCAGCCGCCACAGCCGGGAAACGAACCCGCGACCTGCGGGTCAGCAGCCGAGTACCTTAGCCACTAGACAACCGATAAGGGACCGCAAAATTTCAGAGAGCTCTGGAGGCGCCACGGTTCGAACCAGGGACTTCTCACATGCGAAGCAAGCACTCTACCTCTGAGCTGCACCCCTGGTATGTAGGGAGCATTTATTTATGCGTTTGATGGTGCTCAACAGATTTTAACAACAAAATAAATTATTACTCGAAATGAACAAAATCATCTCGTCATTGCAACGTGATACAATTTTTTTGTCAACAAAGAAAGAAACATATTTCTATCATAAAGGAAAGGGCAACGATGTTTCAGTAGAATATCTCGTCGCATTTCATGGTGCCGTAGTAGTACAACACAAAAGAGATAGCGCAAAAGTTCAAATTGATTTATTTGTTGGGTTTATCGTCCCAAAACCACCATTTGATTATGAGAGACGCCGTAGTGGAGGGCTCCGGAAATTTCGACCACCTGGGGTTCTTTAACGTGCACGAAATACTGAGCACACGGGCCTACAACATTTCCGCCTCCTTCGGAAATGCAGCCGCCGCAGCCGGGAAACGAACCCGCGACGTGCGTGTCAGCAGCCGAGTACCTTAGCTACTAGACCACCGCGGAGGGGCCGCAAAAGTTCAGAGAGCTCCGGAGGCGCCACGGTTCGAACCAGGGACTTCTCACATGCGAAGGAAGCGCTCTACTTCTGAGGTGCACCCCTGTTATGTAGGGAGCACCTTTTTATGCGTTTGATGGTGCTCAACAGATTATTTTAACAACAAAATAAATTATTACTCGAAATAAACAAAATCATCTCGTCGTTGCAACGTGATACAATTTTTTGTCAACAAGGAAACAAACATATTTCTATCATAAAAGAAAAGGGCAGCAATGTTTTAGTGGAATCACTCGTCGCATTTCATGGTGCCGTAGTATTACAACACATAAAAAAGATAGCGCTAAAGTCGAGAGCACTTTGGTGGTGTCGGGGATCGAACCCGGCACTTCTCACATGCAAAGCAAGCGCTCTACCTCTGAGCTACACCCACGTTATGTCAGGAGCACTTATGTATGCTATTGATGGTGCTCAACAGATTATTTTAACAACAAAATGAATTATTACTCTAAATAAACAAAATCATCTCGTCATTGCAACGCGATACAATTTTTTCGTCAACAAAGAAAGAAACATATTTCTATCATAAAGGAAAGGGCAACGATGTTTTAGTAGATTATCTCGTCGCATTTCATGGTGCCGTAGTAGTACAACACAAAAAAGATAGCGCAAAAGTTTAAATTGATTGATTTGTGGTGTTTCACGTCCCAAAACCACCATATGATTATGAGAGACGCCGAAGTGGAGGGCTCCGAAAATTTTGACCACCTGGGGTTCTTCAACGTGCACCGAAATCTGAGCACACGGGCCTAGAACATTTCCGCCTCCATCGGAATTGCAGCCGCCGAAGCCGGGCAACGAACCCGCAACCTGCGGGTCAGCAGCCGAGTATATTAGCCACAAGACCACCGTGGAGGGGCCGCAAAATTTCAGGGAGCTCTGGAGGTGCCACGGTTCGAACCAGGGACTTCTCACATGCGAAGCAAGAACTCTACCTCTGAGCTGCACCCCTGTTATGTCAGGAGCACTCTTTTATGCGTTTGGTGGTGCTCAACAGATTATTTTAACAACAAAATAAATTAGTATTCGAAATAAACAAAATAATCTCGTCATTGCAACGTGATACAATTTTTTTGTCAACAAAGAAAGAAACATATTTTTATCATAAAAGAAAGGGCACCGATGTTTTAGTGGATTATCTCGTCGCATTTCATGGTGCCGTAGTAGTACAACACAAAAAAGATAGCGCAAAAGTTCAAATTGATTGATTTGTGGGGTTTCACGTCCCAAAACAACCATATGAATATGAGAGACGCCATGGTAGAGGGCTCCGGAAATTTCGACCACCTGGGGTTCTTTAACGTGCACCCAAATCTGAGCACACAGGCCTACAACATTTCCGCCTCCATCGGAAATGCAGCCGCCGCAGCCGGGAAACGAACCCGCGACTTGCGGGTCAGCAGTCGAGTACCTTCGCCACTAGACCACCGCGGAGGGGCCGAAAAGTTCAGAGAGCTCTGGAGGCGCCACGGTTCGAACCAGCGACTTCTCACATGCGAAGCATCGCTCTACCTCTGAGCTGCACACCTGTTTTGTCAGGAGCAATTATTGATGCATTTGATGGTGCTCAACAGATTATTTTACCAACAAAATAAATTATTACTCGAAATAAACAAAATCATCTCGTCGTTGCAACGTGATACAATTTTTTGTCAACAAGGAAACAAACATATTTCTATCATAAAAAAAAGGGCAGCAATGTTTTAGTGGAATCACTCGTCGCATTTCATGGTGCCGTAGTATTACAACACATAAAAAAGATAGCGCTAAAGTCGAGAGCACTTTGGTGGTGTCAGGGTTCGAACCCGGGACTTCTCACATGCAAATCAAGCGCTCTACCTCTGAGCTACACCCACGTTGTGTCAGGAGCACTTATGTATGCTATTGATGGTGCTCAACAGATTATTTTAAGAACAAAATGAATTATTACTCGAAATAAACAAAATCATCTCGTCAATGCAACGCGATACATTTTTTTTTGTCAACAAAGAAAGAAACATATTTCTATCATAAAGGAAAGGGCAACGATGTTTTAGTAGATTATCTCGTCGCATTTCATGGTGCCGTAGTAGTACAACACAAAAGAGATAGCGCAAAAGTTCAAATTGATTGATTTGTTGTGTTTCACGTCCCAAAACCACCATATGATTATGAGAGACGCCGTAGTGGAGGGCTCCGGAAATTTCGACCACCTGGGGTTCTTCAACGTGCACCCAAATCTGAGCACACGGGCCTACAACATTTCCGCTTCCATCGGAAATGCAGCCGCCACAGCCGGGAAACGAACCCGCGACCTGCGGGTCAGCAGCCGAGTACCTTAGCCACTAGACAACCGAAGAGGGGCCGCAAAATTTCAGAGAGCTCTGGAGGCGCCACGGTTCGAACCAGGGACTTCTCACATGCGAAGCAAGCACTCTACCTCTGAGCTGCACCCCTGGTATGTAGGGAGCATTTATTTATGCGTTTGATGGTGCTCAACAGATTTTAACAACAAAATAAATTATTACTCGAAATGAACAAAATAATCTCGTCATTGCAACGTGATACAATTTTTTGTCAACAAAGAAAGAAACATATTTCTATCATAAAAGAAAGGGCACCGATGTTTTATTGGATTATCTCGTCGCATTTCGTGGTGCCGTAGTAGTACAACACAAAAGAGATAGCGCAAAAGTTCAAATTGATTGATTTGTTGGGTTTCACGTCCCAAAACCACCTTATGATTATGAGAGACGCTGTAGTGGAGGGCTCCGGAAATTTCGACCACCTGGGGTTCTTCAATGTGCACCCAAATCTGAGCACACGGGCCTACAATATTTCCGCTTCCATCGGAAACGCAGCCGCCACAGCCGGGAAACGAACCCGCGACCTGCGGGTCAGCAGCCGAGTACCTTAGCCACTAGACAACCGATAAGGGACCGCAAAATTTCAGAGAGCTCTGGAGGCGCCACGGTTCGAACCAGGGACTTCTCACATGCGAAGCAAGCACTCTACCTCTGAGCTGCACCCCTGGTATGTAGGGAGCATTTATTTATGCGTTTGATGGTGCTCAACAGATTTTAACAACAAAAAAAATTATTACTCGAAATGAACAAAATCATCTCGTCATTGCAACGTGATACAATTTTTTTGTCAACAAAGAAAGAAACATATTTCTATCATAAAGGAAAGGGCAACGATGTTTTAGTAGAATATCTCGTCGCATTTCATGGTGCCGTAGTAGTACAACACAAAAGAGATAGCGCGAAAGTTCAAATTGATTGATTTGTTGGGTTTCACGTCCCAAAACCACCATATGATTATGAGAGACGCCGTAGTGGAGGGCTCTGGAAATTTCGACCACCTGGGGTTCTTCAACGTGCACCCAAATCTGAGCACACGGGCCTACAACATTTCCGCTTCCATCGGAAATGCAGCCGCCACAGCCGGGAAACAAACCCACGACCTGCGGGTCAGCAGCCGAGTACCTTAGCCACTAGACAACCGAGGAGGGGCCGCAAAATATCAGAGAGCTCTGGAGGCGCCACGGTTCGAACCAGGGACTTCTCACATGCGAAGCAAGCACTCTACCTCTGAGCTGCACCCCTGGTATGTAGGGAGCATTTATTTATGCGTTTGATGGTGCTCAACAGATTTTAACAACAAAATAAATTATTACTCGAAATGAACAAAATAATCTCGTCATTGCAACGTGATACAATTTTTTTGTCAACAAAGAAAGAAACACATTTGTATCATAAAGGAAAGGGCACCGATGATTTAGTAGATTATCTCGTCGCATTTCATGGTGCTGTAGTAGTACAACACAAAAAAGATGGCGCAAAAGTTCAAATTGATTGATTTGTGGGGGTTCACGTCCTAAAACCACCATTTGATTATGAGAGACGCCGTAGTGGAGGGCTCCGGAAATTTCGACCACCTGGGGTTCTTTAACGTGCACGAAATACTGAGCACACGGGCCTACAACATTTCCGCCTCCTTCGGAAATGCAGCCGCCGCAGCCGGGAAACGAACCCGCGACGTGCGTGTCAGCAGCCGAGTACCTTAGCCACTAGACCACCGCGGAGGGGCCGCAAAAGTTCAGAGAGCTCCGGAGGCGCCACGGTTCGAACCAGGGACTTCTCACATGCGAAGCAAGCGCTCTACCTCTGAGTTGCACCCCTGTTATGTAGGGAGCACCTTTTTATGCGTTTGATGGTGCTCAACAGATTATTTTAACAACAAAATAAATTATTACTCGAAATGAACAAAATAATCTCGTGATTGCAACGTGACACAATTTTTTTGTCAACAAAGAAAGAAACATATTTCTATCATAAAAGAAAGGGCACGGATGTTTTAGTGGATTATCTCGTCGCATTTCGTGATGCCGTAGTAGTACAACACAAAAAAGATAGCGCAAAAGTTCAAATTGATTGATTTGTGGGGTTTCACGTCCCAAAACCACCATATGATTATGAGAGACGCCGTAGTGGAGGGCTCCGGAAATTTCGACCACCTGGGGTTCTTTAACGTGCACCCAAATCTGAGCACACGGGCCTACAAAATTTCCGCCTCCATCGGAAATGCAGCCGCCGCAGCCGGGAAACGAACCCGCGACCTGCGAGTCAGAAGTCGAGTAGTTTCGCCACTAGACCACCACGGAGGGGCCGCAAAAGTTCAGAGAGCTCTGGGGGCGCCACGGTTCGAACCAGGGACTTCTCACATGCGAAGCATCGCTCTACCTCTGAGCTGCAGACCTGGTATGTCAGGAGCACTTATTTATGCATTTGATGGTGCTCAACATATTATTTTAACAACAAAAAGAATTATTATTCGAAATAAACAAAATCATCTCGTCGTTGCAACGTGATACAATTTTTTGTCAACAAAGAAAGAAACATATTTCTATCATAAAAGAAAGGGCACCGATGTTTTAGTGGATTATCTCGTCGCATTTCATGGTGCCGTAGTAGTACAACACAATAAAGATAGCGCAAATGTTCAAATTGATTGATTTGTGGGGTTTCACGTCCCAAAACCACCATATGATTATGAGAGACGCCGTAGTGGAGGGCACCGGAAATTTCGACCACCTGAGGTTCTTCAACGTGCACCCAAATCTGAGCACACGGGCCTTCAACATTTCCGCCTTCATCGGAAATGCAGCCGCCGCAGCCGGGCAACGAAGCCGCGACCTGCGGGTCAGCAGCCGAGTACCTTAGCCACTAGACCACCGCGGAGGGGCCGCAAAAGTTCAGAGAGCTCTGGAGGCGCCACGGTTCGAACCAAGGACTTCTCACATGCTAAGAAAGCGCTATACCTCTGTGCTGCACCCCTGTTATGTCAGGAGCACTTATTTATGCGTTTGATGGTGCTCAACAGATTATTTTAACAAGAAAATAAATTATTACTCGAAATAAACAAAATCATCTCGTCATTGCAACCGGATAAAATTTTTTTGTCAACAAAGATAGAAACACATTTCTAACATAAAGGAAACGGCACCGATGTTTTAGTAGATTATCTCGTCGCATTTCATGGTGCCCTAGTAGTACAATACAAAAAAGATAGCGCAAAAGTTCACATTGATTGATTTGTGGGATTTCACGTCCTAAAACCACCATATGATTATGAGAGACGCCGAAGTGGAGGGCTCCGGAAATTTCGACCACCTGGGGTTCTTCAACGTGCACCGAAATCTGAGCACATGGGCCTATAACATTTCCGCCTCCATCGGAAATGCAGCCGCCGAAGCCGGGCAACGAACCCGCAACCTGCGGGTGAGCAGCCGAGTACCTTAGCCACAAGACCACCGTGGAGGGGCCGCAAAATTTCAGAGAGCTCTGGAGGTGCCACGGTTCGAACCAGGGACTTCTCATATGCGAAGCAAGAACTCTACCTCTGAGCTGCACCCCTGTTATGTCAGGAGCACTTATTTATGCGTTTGGTGGTGCTCAACAGATTATTTTAACAACAAAATAAATTAGTATTCGAAATAAACAAAATCATCTCGTCATTGCAACGTGACACAATGTTTTTGTCGACAAAAAAAGAAACATATTTCTATCATAAAGGAAACGGAACCGATGTTTTAGTAGGTTATCTCGTCGCATTTCCTGGTGCCCTAGTAGTACAACACAAAAAAGATAGCGCAAAAGTTCACATTGATTGATTTGTGGGATTTCACGTCCCAAAACAACCATATGAATATGAGAGACGCCATAGTAGAGGGCTCCGGAAATTTCGACCACCTGGGGTTCTTTAAAGTGCACCCAAATCTGAGCACACGGGCCTACAACATTTCCGCCTCCATCGGAAATGCACCCGCCGCTGCCGGGAAAAGAACCCGCGAACTGCAGGTCAGCAGCCGAGAACCTTACCTCTACACTAGACCACCGCGGAGGGGCCGCAAAAGTTCAGAGAGCTCTGGAGGTGCCACGGTTCGAACCAGAGACTTCTCGCATGCGAATCAAGCGCTCTACCTCTGAGCTGCACCCCTGTTATGTCAGGAGCACTTATTTATGCGTTTGATGGTGCTCAACAGATTATTTTAACAACAAAATAAATTATTACTCGAAATAAACAAAATTATCTCGTCATTGCAACGTGATACAATTTTTTTGTCAACAAAGAAAGAAACATATTTTTATCATAAAAGAAAAGGGCAGCAACGTTATAGTAGAATCACTCGTCGCATTTTATGGTGCCGTAGTATCACAACACATAAAAAAGATAGCGATAAAGTCGAGAGCACTTTGGAGGTGCTGGGGTTCGCACCCGGGACTTCTCACATGCGAAGCAAGCGCTCTACCTCTGAGCTACACCCCCGTTATGTCAGGAGCACTAATGTATTCTATTGAAGGTGCTCAAGAAATTGTTTTAACAAAAAAATTAATTATTACTCGAAATAAAAAAAAATCATCTCGTCATTGCAACGCGATAAATTTTTGTCAACAAAGATAGAAACACATTTCTATCATAAAGGAAAGGGCACCGATGTTTTAGTACATTATCTCGTCGCATTTCAAGGTGCCGTAGTAGTACAACACAAAAAAGATAGCGCAAAAGTTCAAATTGATTGATTTGTTAGGTATCACGTCCCAAAACAACCATATGATTATGAGAGACGCCGTAGTGGAAAGATCCAGAAATTTCGACCACCTGGGGTTCTTCAACGTGCACCCAAATCTGAGCACACGGGCCTACAACATTTCCGCCTCCATCGGAAATGCAGCCGCCGCAGCCGGGAAAAGAACCTGCGACCTGCGGGTCAGCAGTCGAGTACCTTAGCCACTAGACCACCACGGAGGGGCCGCAAAAGTTCAGAAAGCTCTGGAGGCGCCACGGTTCGAACCAGGGACTTCTCACATGCGAAGCAAGCGCTCTACCTCTGAGCTGCACCCCTGTTATGTCAGAGCACTTATTTATGCATTTGATGGTGCTCAACAGATTATTTTACCAACAAAATAAATTATTACTTGAAATAAACAAAATCATCTCGTCATTGCAACGTGATACATTTTTTTTTGTCAACAAAGAAAGAAAAATATTTCTATCCCAAAAGAAAAGGGCAGCAATGTTTTAGTAAAATCACTCGTCGCATTTCATGGTGCCGTAGTATTACAAGACGTAAAAAAGATAGCGCTAAAATCAAGAGCACTTTGGAGGTGCCAGGGTTCGAACCCAGGACTTCTCACATGCGAAGCAAGCGCTCTACCTCTGAGCTACACCCACGTTATGTCAGGAGCACTTATGTATGCTATTGATGGTGCTCAAGAAATTATTTTAAAAAATAATTATTACTCGAAATAAACAAAATCATCTCGTCATTGCAACGCGATAAATTTTTTTGTCAACAAAGATAGAAACACATTTCTATCATAAAGGAAAGGGCACCGATGTTTTAGTAGATTATATCGTCGCATTTCATGGTGCCGTAGTAGTACAACACAAAAAAGATAGCGCAAAAGTTCAAATTGACTGATTTGTGGTGTTTTACGTCCCAAAACCACCATATAATTATGAGAGACGCCGTAGTGAAAGGCTCCAGAAATTTCGACCACCTGGGGTTCTTCAACGTGCACCCAAATCTGAGCACATGGGCCTACAACATTTCCGCCTCCATCGCAAATGCAGCCACCGCAGCCGGGAAACGAACCCGTGACCTGCGGGTCAGCAGCCGAGTACCTTAGCCACTAGACCACCGTGGAGGGGCCGCAAAAGTTTAGAGAGCTCTGGAGGCGCCACGGTTCGAACCAGGGACTTCTCACATGCGAAGCAAGCGCTCTACCTCTGAGCTGCACCCCTGTTATGTCAGGAGCACTTATTTATGCGTTTGGTGGTGCTCAACACATTATTTTAACAACTAAATAAATTATTACTCGAAATTAACAAAATCTTCTCGTCATTGCAACGTGATACAATTTTTTTGTCAACAAAGAAAGAAACATATTGCTATCATAAAAGAAAAGGGCAGCAATGTTATAGTAGAATCACTCGTCGCAATTCATGGTGCCGTAGTATTACAACACATAAAAAAGCTAGCGCTAAAGTCAAGAGCACTTTGGAGGCGCTGGGGTTCGAACCCGGGACTTCTCACATGTGAAGCAAGCGCTCTACCTCTGAGCTACACCCGCATTATGCCAGGAGCATTAATGTATTCTATTGATGGTGCTCGAGAAATTATTTTAACAAAAAAATTAATTATTACTCGAAATAAAGAAAATCATCTCGTCATTGCAACGCGATAAATTTTTTGTCAACAAAGATAAAAACACATTTCTATCATAAAGGAAAGGGCACCGATGTTTTAGTAGATTATCTCGTCGCATTTCAAGGTGCTGTAGTAGTACAACACGAAAAAGATAGCGCAAAAGTTCAAATTGATTGATTTGTGGGGTTTCACGTCCCAAAACCACCATATGATTATGAGAGACGCCGAAGTGGAGGGCTCCGAAAATTTCGACCACCTGGGGTTCTTTAACGTGCACCCAAATCTGAGCACACGGGCCTAAACAATTCCGCCTCCATCGGAAATGCAGCCGCCGCAGCCGGGAATAGAACCCGCGACCTGCGGGTCAGCAGCCGAGTACCTTAACCACTAGACCACCGCGGAGGGGCCGCAAAAGTTCAGAGAGCTCTGGAGGCGCCACGGTTCGAACCAGAGACTTCTCACACGCGAAGCAAGCGCTCTACCCCTGGGCTGCACCCCTGTTATGTCAGGAGCACTTATATAGTATGCGTTTGATGGTGCTCAACAGATTATTTTAACAACAAAAAAATTATTACTCGAAATAAACAAAATCATCCCGTCATTGCAACGCGATGCATTTTTTTTGTCAACAAAGAAAGAAACATATTTCTATCATAAAGGAAAGGGCAACGATATTTTAGTAGATTATCTCGTCGCATTTCATGGTGCCGTAGTAGTACAACACAAAAGAGATAGTGCAAAAGTTCAAATTGATTGATTTGTTGGGTTTCACGTCCCAAAACCACCATATGATTATGAGAGACGCCGTAGTGGAGGGCTCCGGAAATTTCGACCACCTGGGGTTCTTCAACGTGCACCCAAATCTGAGCACACGGGCCTACAACATTTCCGCTTCCATCGGAAATGCAGCCGCCACAGCCGGGAAACGAACCCGCGACCTGCGGGTCAGCAGCCGAGTACCTTAGCCACTAGACAACCGAGGAGGGGCCGCAAAATTTCAGAGAGCTCTGGAGGCGCCACGGTTCGAACCAGGGACTTCTCACATGCGAAGCAAGCACTCTACCTCTGAGCTGCACCCCTGGTATGTAGGGAGCATTTATTTATGCGTTTGATGGTGCTCAACAGATTTTAACAACAAAATAAATTATTACTCGAAATGAACAAAATAATCTCGTCATTGCAACGTGATACAATTTTTTGTCAACAAAGAAAGAAACATATTTCTATCATAAAAGAAAGGGCACCGATGTTTTATTGGATTATCTCGTCGCATTTCATGGTGCCGTAGTAGTACAACACAAAAGAGATAGCGCAAAAGTTCAAATTGATTGATTTGTTGGGTTTCACGTCCCAAAACCACCATATGATTATGAGAGACGCTGTAGTGGAGGGCTCCGGAAATTTCGACCACCTGGGGTTCTTCAATGTGCACCCAAATCTGAGCACACGGGCCTACAACATTTCCGCTTCCATCGGAAACGCAGCCGCCACAGCCGGGAAACGAACCCGCGACCTGCGGGTCAGCAGCCGAGTACCTTAGCCACTAGACAACCGATAAGGGACCGCAAAATTTCAGAGAGCTCTGGAGGCGCCACGGTTCGAACCAGGGACTTCTCACATGCGAAGCAAGCACTCTACCTCTGAGCTGCACCACTGGTATGTAGGGAGCATTTATATATGCGTTTGATGGTGCTCAACAGATTTTAACAACAAAATAAATTATTACTCGAAATGAACAAAATAATCTCGTCATTGCAACGTGATACAATTTTTTGTCAACAAAGAAAGAAACACATTTGTATCATAAAGGAAAGGGCACCGATGATTTAGTAGATTATCTCGTCGCATTTCATGGTGCTGTAGTAGTACAACACAAAAAAGATGGCGCAAAAGTTCAAATTGATTGATTTGTGGGGTTTCACGTCCTAAAACCACCATTTGATTATGAGAGACGCCGTAGTGGAGGGCTCCGGAAATTTCGACCACCTGGGGTTCTTTAACGTGCACGAAATACTGAGCACACGGGCCTACAACATTTCCGCCTCCTTCGGAAATGCAGCCGCCGCAGCCGGGAAACGAACCCGCGACGTGCGTGTCAGCAGCCGAGTACCTTAGCCACTAGACCACCGCGGAGGGGCCGCAAAAGTTCAGAGAGCTCCGGAGGCGCCACGGTTCGAACCAGGGACTTCTCACATGCGAAGCAAGCGCTCTACCTCTGAGTTGCACCCCTGTTATGTAGGGAGCACCTTTTTATGCGTTTGATGGTGCTCAACTGATTATTTTAACAACAAAATAAATTATTACTCGAAATGAACAAAATAATCTCGTCATTGCAACGTGACACAATTTTTTTGTCAACAAAGAAAGAAACATATTTCTATCATAAAAGAAAGGGCACCGATGTTTTAGTGGATTATCTCGTCGCATTTCATGATGCCGTAGTAGTACAACACAAAAAAGATAGCGCAAAAGTTCAAATTGATTGATTTGTGGGGTTTCACGTCCCAAAACCACCATATGATTATGAGAGACGCCGTAGTGGAGGGCTCCGGAAATTTTGACCACCTGGGGTTCTTTAACGTGCACCCAAATCTGAGCACACGGGCCTACAAAATTTCCGCCTCCATCGGAAATGCAGCCGCCGCAGCCGGGAAACGAACCCGCGACCTGCGAGTCAGAAGTCGAGTAGTTTCGCCACTAGACCACCACGGAGGGGCCGCAAAAGTTCAGAGAGCTCTGGGGGCGCCACGGTTCGAACCAGGGACTTCTCACATGCGAAGCATCGCTCTACCTCTGAGCTGCAGACCTGGTATGTCAGGAGCACTTATTTATGCATTTGATGGTGCTCAACAGATTATTTTAACAACAAAAAGAATTATTATTCGAAATAAACAAAATCATCTCGTCGTTGCAACGTGATACAATTTTTTGTCAACAAAGAAAGAAACATATTTCTATCATAAAAGAAAGGGCACCGATGTTTTAGTGGATTATCTCGTCGCATTTCATGGTGCCGTAGTAGTACAACACAATAAAGATAGCGCAAATGTTCAAATTGATTGATTTGTGGGGTTTCACGTCCCAAAACCACCATATGATTATGAGAGACGCCGTAGTGGAGGGCACCGGAAATTTCGACCACCTGAGGTTCTTCAACGTGCACCCAAATCTGAGCACACGGGCCTTCAACATTTCCGCCTTCATCGGAAATGCAGCCGCCGCAGCCGGGCAACGAAGCCGCGACCTGCGGGTCAGCAGCCGAGTACCTTAGCCACTAGACCACCGCGGAGGGGCCGCAAAAGTTCAGAGAGCTCTGGAGGCGCCACGGTTCGAACCAAGGACTTCTCACATGCTAAGCAAGCGCTATACCTCTGTGCTGCACCCCTGTTATGTCAGGAGCACTTATTTATGCGTTTGATGTTGCTCAACAGATTATTTTAACAACAAAATAAATTATTACTCGAAATAAACAAAATCATCTCGTCATTGCAACCGGATAAAATTTTTTTGTCAACAAAGATAGAAACACATTTCTATCATAAAGGAAACGGCACCGATGTTTTAGTAGATTATCTCGTCGCATTTCATGGTGCCCTAGTAGTACAATACAAAAAAGATAGCGCAAAAGTTCACATTGATTGATTTGTGGGATTTCACGTCCCAAAACCACCATATGATTATGAGAGACGCCGAAGTGGAGGGCTCCGGAAATTTCGACCACCTGGGGTTCTTCAACGTGCACCGAAATCTGAGCACATGGGCCTACAACATTTCCGCCTCCATCAGAAATGCAGCCGCCGAAGCCGGGCAACGAACCCGCAACCTGCGGGTGAGCAGCCGAGTACCTTAGCCACAAGACCACCGTGGAGGGGCCGCAGAATTTCAGAGAGCTCTGGAGGTGCCACGGTTCGAACCAGGGACTTCTCATATGCGAAGCAAGAACTCTACCTCTGAGCTGCACCCCTGTTATGTCAGGAGCACTTATTTATGCGTTTGGTGGTGCTCAACAGATTATTTTAACAACAAAATAAATTAGTATTCGAAATAAACAAAATCATCTCGTCATTGCAACGTGACACAATGTTTTTGTCGACAAAAAAAGAAACATAATTCTATCATAAAGGAAACGGAACCGATGTTTTAGTAGATTATCTCGTCGCATTTCCTGGTGCCCTAGTAGTACAACACAAAAAAGATAGCGCAAAAGTTCACATTGATTGATTTGTGGGATTTCACGTCCCAAAACAACCATATGAATATGAGAGACGCCATAGTAGAGGGCTCCGGAAATTTCGACCACCTGGGGTTCTTTAAAGTGCACCCAAATCTGAGCACACGGGCCTACAACATTTCCGCCTCCATCGGAAATGCACCCGCCGCTGCCGGGAAAAGAACCCGCGAACTGCAGGTCAGCAGCCGAGAACCTTACCTCTACACTAGACCACCGCGGAGGGGCCGCAAAAGTTCAGAGAGCTCTGGAGGTGCCACGGTTCGAACCAGAGACTTCTCGCATGCGAAGCAAGCGCTCTACCTCTGAGCTGCACCCCTGTTATGTCAGGAGCACTTATTTATGCGTTTGATGGTGCTCAACAGATTATTTTAACAACAAAATAAATTATTACTCGAAATAAACAAAATTATCTCGTCATTGCAACGTGATACAATTTTTTTGTCAACAAAGAAAGAAACATATTTTTATCATAAAAGAAAAGGGCAGCAACGTTATAGTAGAATCACTCGTCGCATTTTATGGTGCCGTAGTATCACAACACATAAAAAAGATAGCGATAAAGTCGAGAGCACTTTGGAGGTGCTGGGGTTCGCACCCGGGACTTCTCACATGCGAAGCAAGCGCTCTACCTCTGAGCTACACCCCCGTTATGTCAGGAGCACTAATGTATTCTATTGAAGGTGCTCAAGAAATTGTTTTAACAAAAAAATTAATTATTACTCGAAATAAACAAAATCATCTCGTCATTGCAACGCGATAAATTTTTGTCAACAAAGATAGAAACACATTTCTATCATAAAGGAAAGGGCACCGATGTTTTAGTACATTATCTCGTCGCATTTCAAGGTGCCGTAGTAGTACAACACAAAAAAGATAGCGCAAAAGTTCAAATTGATTGATTTGTTAGGTATCACGTCCCAAAACAACCATATGATTATGAGAGACGCCGTAGTGGAAAGATCCAGGAATTTCGACCACCTGGGGTTCTTCAACGTGCACCCAAATCTGAGCACACGGGCCTACAACATTTCCGCCTCCATCGGAAATGCAGCCGCCGCAGCCGGGAAAAGAACCTGCGACCTGCGGGTCAGCAGCCGAGTACCTTAGCCACTAGACCACCACGGAGGGGCCGCAAAAGTTCAGAAAGCTCTGGAGGCGCCACGGTTCGAACCAGGGACTTCTCACATGCGAAGCAAGCGCTCTACCTCTGAGCTGCACCCCTGTTATGCCAGAGCACTTATTTATGCATTTGATGGTGCTCAACAGATTATTTTAACAACAAAATAAATTATTACTTGAAATAAACAAAATCATCTCGTCATTGCAACGTGATACATTTTTTTTGTCAACAAAGAAAGAAAAATATTTCTATCCCAAGAGAAAAGGGCAGCAATGTTTTAGTAAAATCACTCGTCGCATTTCATGGTGCCGTAGTATTACAAGACGTAAAAAAGATAGCGCTAAAATCAAGAGCACTTTGGAGGTGCCAGGGTTCGAACCCAGGACTTCTCACATGCGAAGCAAGCGCTCTACCTCTGAGCTACACCCACGTTATGTCAGGAGCACTTATGTATGCTATTGATGGTGCTCAAGAAATTATTTTAACAAAAAATTAATTATTACTCGAAATAAAGAAAATCATCTCGTCATTGCAACGCGATAAATTTTTTGTCAACAAAAATAAAAACACATTTCTATCATAAAGGAAAGGACACCGATGTTTTAGTAGATTATCTCGTCGCATTTCAAGGTGCTGTAGTAGTACAACACGAAAAAGATAGCGCAAAAGTTCAAATTGATTGATTTGTGGGGTTTCACGTCCCAAAACCACCATATGATTATGAGAGACGCTGTGGTTGAGGGCTTCGAAAATTTCGACCACCTGGGGTTCTTTAACGTGCACCCAAATCTGAGCACACGGGCCTACAACATTTCCGCCTCCATCGGAAATGCAGCCGCCGCAGCCGGGAAAAGAACCCGCGACCTGCAGGTCAGCGATTACCTTAGCTTTACACTAGACCACCGCGGAGGGGCCGCAAAAGCTCAGAGAGCTCTGGAGGCGCCACGGTTCGAACCAGAGACTTCTCACATGCGAAGCAAGCGCTCTACCTCTGAGCTGCACCCGTGTTATGTCAGGAGCACTTATTTATGCGTTTGATGGTGCTCAACAGATTATTTTAACAACAAAATAAATTATTACTCGAAATAAACAAAATCATCCCGTCATTGCAACGTGATACATTTTTTTTGTCAACAAAGAAAGAAACATATTTCTATCATAAAAGAAAGGGCAGCAATGTTTAATAGAATCACTCGTCGCATTTCATGGTGCCGTAGTATTACAACACATAAAAAGATAGCGCTAAAGTCGAGAGCACTTTGGAGGTGCCGGGGTTCGAACCCGGGACTTCTCACATGCGAAGCAAGCGATCTACCTCTGAGCTACACCCCTGTTATGTCAGGAGCACTTATGTATGCTATTGATGGTGCTCAAGAAATTTTTAACAAAAAATATTTATTACTCGAAATAAACAAAATAATCTTGTCATTATAACGCGATAAATTTTTTGTCAACAAAGCTAGAAAGACATTTCTATCATAAAGGAAAGGGCACCGATGTTTTAGTAGATTATCTCGTCGCATTTCTTGGTGCCGTAGTAGTACAACACAAAAAAGATAGCGCAAAAGTTCAAATTGATTGATTTGTTAGGTTCCACGTCCCAAAACCACCATATGATTATGAGAGACGCCGTAGTGGAAAGCTCCGGAAATTTCGACCACCTGGGGTTCTTCAACGTGCACCCAAATCTGAGCACATGGGCCTACAACATTTCCGCCTCCATCGGAAATGCAGCCGCCGCAGCCGGGAAACGAACCCGCGACCTGCGGGTCAGCAGCCGAGTACCTTAGCCACTAGACCACCGCAGAGGGGCCACGAAAGTTCAGAGAGCTCTAGAGGCACCTTGGTTCGAACCAGGCACTTCTCACTTGCGAAGCAAGCGCTCTACCTCTGAGCTGCACCGCTTTTTTTTTTTTTTTTTTTTTTTATTTATTGCCTGGCATGGACATTGTACAGGGCAATCATTGCACACACATATATTACAATACAAAGAAAAAGAAAAGGAAAAAAAAAACAAGCATTGCCATCAGTCCCATTTGTACTGATGTTCTCCTCTTAAAAATACTTAAGGTTTGCCAGGGGTTCAACCCTTGACAACCATTCTGGCTCGATATCCTCTATTTTGCTACACTCAATGAATGCAGACATGCTTTGCCTGAAATAAATTACTGCTGGTTTTGCGTCCGGGTCGAAATGGTATCCGGCCATTCGTGCACGCCATATACAGTGGAGACCGGTCAACATCACTACATCGAATGGGACCCCATCATCATTTGTTACTGCGAGGTACCTTATTCCGTGTGGGTCTAGTGGAAAATCCTTCTTTATTGTCCTCTGTAATATGTCCCAAAAATGTACCCCTTCCCAACAATGCAAAAAAACATGGTCTATTGTTTCTGGTTTCTTACATATCAAGCAGTGTGACCCCCATAGTGTAAAAAAACCCCGTTCCTCTGTGAAAGTCTTTACTGATAGTGTTCCTGTGTGTAACTTGAAGAAAAAAGTTTTCACCCCTGTAGGTACCTGCATGTTTCTCACCCGCTTCAGTACGTTTTGTCCCGGTCTTCCACTGTATATGGCCCTGTACAATGGTACTGGCAAAACCATAGCACATACATCTCTGTACAATTCTTTTCTTCTAACACTTGCTAGATAATCTATCGAAAAGCGTACAGATAAAAAACGTACACTGTCTACCACTTCCTTGAGATACCCACGCAACGTCACGGGCCGGCTATCCGTAGTAACAACAAAATCTGGTAAGGCACTGCCTAACCTGAGCTGGCATACCGTACGTAAAAACGGATCCCTGACGTCACGGAAAAACAAAAATCTATTTACTACTTGTCTCACAAATAGGTGCGCCAAACCAAGACCTCCGTCCTTCACGCGCCTGAACAAGTTGGTCTGTCTGCACCTTTCCCATTTCGAGCCCCATATAAAAACTGCGAACACTCTGTGCAGCCTTTGCACGTTGATCCTTGAACAATGTAACACCTGCATCACATACCACAGTTTAGCGATAAAAAACATGTTGCACACAGTAGCCCTAGCGAAAACAGACAGGTTCATGCCTTTCCACCTGTCTGCTTTTTCCTTCGTCTCTTTTGTTTGACGCGACCAATACTCCTCGCTGCCGTTATAACATTCCAGGGGAACACCGAGGTACCTTGTCGGTGTTTCCGTCCAGTGCACATTCGCAAAAAGGTCCGGCTTTGAAGGCCACCTTCCGTGCCAAAGCCCAAGAGATTTCGCCCAGTTTACGCGGCTTCCTGTGACGCTACAAAAATGTTTCACAACACTTATCGTTTCCTCTACACTTTCTTTGTTCGTACAACACACCGCAATGTCGTCTGCATATGCCAGCAGCTTAACTTCCACTGCCGCCAAGCTGAAGCCACGAATTTTTTCATTTTCATTTATCGCTAAGCACATCGCTTCGATGTAAATACAAAACAAAAGTGGACTGAGGGGGCAGCCCTGACGCACAGAACGCATTACGTGAATGGGGGCCCCCAAAGACTTGTTAACAATTAAACGTGTTGTGCAGTTCTGGTACGCCAAGGCCACTCCCTCCTTGATGATGGAACCGACATTAATATGATCTAAGATGACAAACAAAATATCATGCGCAACACAATCAAAAGCTTTCTCCAGGTCTATCTGGAGCACAGCAACGCCAAGTGAATCTTCGTCACAACACTCTAGCACACACCGCATCTTGTGAATGTTTGAGCTAATGGTTCTGCCTTTGATTCCACAAGTTTGGTGCTCTCCAACAATTTCTTTAATGACACCTTGAAGTCGCGCTGCCAGAACCTTCATAAAAATCTTGTAGTCGACATTGGTCAGCGATATGGGCCTATACGATGTCACCAGTTTAAGTTTTTCCCCTTCGTCCGTTTTAGGAATTAATATCGTATGCGCTTTGCTGAAGGAGGGCGGCAGAGTTTTCCGTTCGTACGCCTCATTGAACAGCTCAGCTAACCCCGGGGACAGTTCTATTCTAAACGTCTTATACCATGCTGCGGTTAGGCCATCGGGTCCCGGTGACTTTCCGGGGTTCAGATGACCAATCGCGCGTTCCACTTCACCTTCCGTTATTCTGCCTTCTAAAAGCTTTTTTGTGTCGTCACTAAGCCGCGGCAAGCGCTTGAGAAACTCTTCTTTAAAACCATGTACATTCGCTTTTCGAATTGCAAAAAGTGACTGATAATACGCAACAAAGGCCCGTTCGATGCTTTCATTGTCGCTCGCGAGAGTCCCGTTGCAATAGACCTTATCGATGTGGTTTCGGCGTCCTTGCGCTTTTTCGAGACCAAGCGCCCTTTTTGTGGGCGTCTCACCCGCGGCAAGATCATTTGCGCGCGCGCGAACCCAGGCGCCTCGATAACGCTCTCTGTCATGCAGTTCTAATTTTTCCTTGACACTGCGCACCTCGTCTTTGCAAGTCCCAGGCTCCCGACTTTCTAGGGCTATCAGCTGCTGCAGTGTTTTCTTAAGACTTCTTTCTTTTATTTGCGCTTCGAATTTTAGCGTGCTCGATCTGTCAAGCGCTTTCATTTTCACCTTCTGCTTTAAACACTCCCATTTCTCTGCTACTGTTTCCGTTTTTTCCATAAGCACTTCATTAATGGTCTCGTGCACTGCTTCTAAAAATGGTTCATCTTTTAGTAACAATGCGTTCAGTTTCCATAAATCCCAGTTGAAAACCTTACGCTGTTTCTTCATGCCTATGCGACACACAACCAAACAGTGATCTGAAAACGACACTGGCTCAACCGAAAAATCGTGACACATAGGCAATACATCTAGGGATAGGTATATGCGGTCTAAACGTGCATGGCTATTGCCATGAAATCGCGTGTAGATCACTTCGCGATTTGCTGCCACACATTCATACACGTCTTCCAAGTCATTTTCGGTTATTAATTTGCCTAGCACGTCACTGCTTTTGTCACGAACGCCAGTGCTATTGACTCTATCGCGAGCCCTTAAAACACAGTTAAAATCACCTAACAAAAACACCCTCTTATTACACTTTGTCCACTGAAACAGGTTAGAAAAAAACTGAGCACGCTCTTCTACACTATTCGGTGCGTATACGCATATAACTCTGAATTCAGTGGCACCATAAACAAAGTCACAATAAACAATTCTGCCCGACTGACATGAAAAAACACTTTGCACAAGAAGGCTTTGCAATTTTTTTACAAAAAGAACACAACCCGCGGACGTTCCTATCGAGTGGCTTACGACCGCGTAATATCGGTCAGTGAAACGGCGCACCATGCTCCCGGTCTCCTCCTCTCCGTCTACCTTAGTTTCCTGGACGGCTAGGACGTCTATGTCTTGGTCTGTGAGCAACCGATAGAGCTGACTTTGCCTACGCCTAGCCGCCAACCCTCTGACGTTAAGCGTAGCTATACTGAATGGCGGAGTTAATTCCATAGTGACTTGTTCGCTAAAGGAGTAGGCCCGGAGCATGGCGCTTACCCTTCACGACCAGCCCTCGGCTAGCCGCCTCCAGGACCATCCTGCTTCCCAGCGCTGTTTTCTTTTGCCTTGTCCTCCAGTCTCCGGTCGGTAGGGACTTTCGGCTTAGGTTTGAGACTACGCCGCCTCCCTTGCGGCGCCTTCGCAGGCGGCTCCTGGCTGCTGGTGGACGACGCCCCGTCCTGCTCTACCGAGTCGTCGAGTGGACGCTTTAGCGTGGCGCTGGTCACGCACGTCTCGTCGTCGCTGTCCGCCGCCGTCTCTCCCTGACCCTCCGTTGTATCAGCTGTCCCCACTGGAACCACGTCCGTCTCGACCCGCTCAGGCTCGGCCGCTGACGGGGCGCTGGCCGGTGTAGTCGAAAGCTGGCGAGTCTCCGGAAACTTGGGTGTGTCTGCCTGCGCCGCCCCTCCAGTAGTCACAGGGACCACTGGGCTTCCGACCCCTTTGGCGGCGTCCTCTGCCTCGGCCGCGTCCATGACGTGATCAGCCATCGCCTCGTTCTTCGCTGGCCCCATTGCACTGGCGTACGTTCGAACGCAATCCGCCTCGACGTGTCCGAAGCGTTTGCACCGCGAGCAACGGGGAACCTTGCACTCTCGGCGGACGTGCCCTTTGCCTTGGCAGCGCAAGCATTGCATCGGCCGACCAGGCACAACCAGCAAGGCCAGCTCTCCATCGATCCTGATCTGGTGCGGAAGGTCTTCGACCCTGACGCCGCTTTTCAGCTTCAGGAGAGCTGTTCTCGTGGTCGAACACTTGTCGGCCATGCCCGGGACACGCCACCACTCACGGCTCACCTCCACGACCTTGCCGAAAGCCGACAGCGCCGTCCGTACTTCTTCGTCGCTCACACCGTGAAGCAGCCAGTGAATTCGTGACCGCACCTGCTGGTCCTGTGGGTCGACGACGACGCAGCGCCGCCCCTTCACCTGCAGCTCCTTCAAGGCGAGCAGGCGTTTTGTGGGAGCGGCATCATTGAATGTCACCGCCCACAAGTGGTTAACCTGGTATGCACCGAGGCTTACCACATCCGGCAGCAGGCCCGTTGGCGTCAATGCGTCCCTGAAATCTTCGACCTTGTATGGCCTCGCTCGTACATCACCGTGTAAAAACACGGTGTTGATAACAAGTCGTCCTTTTGGCATTTGCGGCAAAATAAACTGGTATTCGCTATCTCCGTTCCTGTTTCCGCGGCTAAGATTGGCCGCTGTCGCCGCTCCGCTGGAGCTCATGATCCTGCGATCCGTTCAGCACGACTGCCGGAAGCAGAATGTCTGAGCTGCACCCCTGTTATGTCAAGAGCACTTATTTATGCGTTTGATGGTGCTCAACAGATTATTTTAACAACAAAATAAATTATTACTCGAAATAAACAAAATCATCTTGTCATTGCGACGTGATACAATTTTTTTGTTAACAAAGAAAGAAACATATTTCTATCATAAAAGAAAAGGGCAGCAATGTTTTAGTAGAATCACTTGCCGAATTTCAAGCTGCCGTAGTATTACAACACATAAAAAAGATAGCGCTAAAATTAAGAGCACTTTGGAGGTGCTGGGGTTCGAACCCGGGACTTCTCACATGCGAAGCAAGCGCTCTACCTCTGAGCTACACCCTTTTCTTTCTTTATTGACCTCTGAGCTACACCCCCGTTATGTCAGGAGCACTTATGTATGCTATTGATGGTGCTCAAGAAATTATTTTAACAAAAAAATAATTATTACTCGAAATTAACAAAGTCATCTCGTCATTGCAACGCGATAAATTTTTTGTCGACAAAGATAGAAACACATTTCTATCATAAAGAAAAGGGCACCGATGTTTAAGTAGATTATCTCGTCGCATTTCAAGGTGCTGTAGTAGTACAACACGAAAAAGATAGCGCAAAAGTTCAAATTGATTGATTTGTGGGGTTTCACGTCCCAAAACCACCATATGATTATGAGAGACGCCGAAGCGGAGGGCTCCGGAAATTTCGACCACCTAGGGTTCTTTAACGTGCACCCAAATCTGAGCACACGGGCCTACAAAATTTCCGCCTCCATCGGAAATGCAGCCGCCGCAGCCGGGAAAAGAACCCGCGACCTGCGGGTCAGCAGCCGAGTACCTTAGCCACTAGACCACCACGGAGGGGCCGCAAAATTTCCGAGAGCTCTGGAGGCGCCACGGTTCGAACCAGGGACTTCGCACATGCGAAGCAAGCACTCTACCTCTGAGCTGCACCCCTGTTATGTCAGGAGCACTTATTTATGCGTTTGGTGGTGCTCAACAGATTATTTTACCAACAAAATAAATTATTACTCGAAATAAACAAAATCATCTCGTCATTGCAACGTGATACAATTTTTTTGTCGACAAAGAAACATATTTCTATCATAAAGGAAACGGCACCAATGTTTTAGTAGATTATCTCGTCGCATTTCATGGTGCCGTAGTAGTACAACACAAAAAAAGACAGCGCTAAAGTCGAGAGCACTTTGGAGGTGCTGAGGTTCGAACCCGGGACTTCTCACATGTGAAGCAAGCGCTCTACCTCTGAGCTACACCCGCATTATGCCAGGAGCACTAATGTATTCTATTGATGGTGCTCAAGAAATTATTTTAACAAAAAAATTAATTATTACTCGAAATAAAGAAAATCATCTCGTCATTGCAATGCGATAACTTTTTTGTCAACAAAGATAAAAACACATTTCTATCATAAAGGAAAGGGCACCGATGTTTTAGTAGATTATCTTGTCGCATTTCAAGGTGCTGTAGTAGTACAACACGAAAAAATAGCGCGAAAGTTCAAATTGATTGATTTGTGGGGTTTCACGTCCCAAAACCACCATATGATTATGAGAGACGCCGAAGTGGAGGGCTCCGGAAATTTCGACCACCTTGGGTTCTTTAACGTGCACCCAAATCTGAGCACACGGGCATACAACATTTCCGCCTCCATCGGAAATGCAGCCGCAGCCGCCGGGAAAAGAACCCGCGACCTGCGGGTCAGCAGCCGAGTACCTTAGCCCCTAGATCACCGCGGTTGGGCCGCAAAATTTCAGAGAGCTCTGGATTCGCCACGGTTCAAACCAGGGACTTCTCACATGCGAAGCAAGAACTCTACCTCTGAGCTGCACCCCTGTTATGTCAGGAGCACTTAATTATGCGTTTGTTGGTGCTCAACAGATTACTTTAACAACAAAATAAATTATTACTCGAAATAAACAAAATCATCTCGTCATTGCAACGTGATACAATTTTTTTGTCGACAAAGAAAGAAACATATTTCCATCATAAAGGAAGCGGCACCGATGTTTTAGTAGATTATCTCGTTGCATATCATGGTGCTGTAGTAGTACAACACAAAAAAGATAGCGCAAAAGTTCACATTGATTGATTTGTGGGGTTTCACGTCCCAAAACCACCATATGAATATGAGAGACGCCATAGTGGAGGGCTCCGGAAATTTCAACCACCTGGGGTTCTTTAAAGTGCACGCAAATCTGAGCACACGGGCCTACAACATTTCCGCCTCCATCGGAAATGCAGCCGCCGCAGCCGGGAAACGAGCCCGCGAACTGCGGGTCAGCAGCCGAGTACCTTAGCCACTAGACCACTGCGTAGGGGCCGCAAAAGTTCAGAGAGCTCTGGAGGCGCCACGGTTCGAACCAGAGACTTCTCACATGCGAAGCAAGCGCTCTACCCCTGGGCTGCACCTCTGTTATGTCAGGAGCACTTATTTATGCGTTTGATGGTGCTCAACAGATTATTTTAACAACAAAATAAATTATTACTCGAAATAAACAATATCTTCTCGTCATTTCAACGTGATACAACTTTTTCGTCAACAAAGAAAGAAACATATTTCTATCATAAAAGAAAAGGGCAGCAATGTTTTTGTAGAATCACTCATCGCATTTCACGGTGCCGTAGTATTACAACACATAAAAAGATAGCGCAAAAGTCGAGAGTACTTTGGAGGTGCTGGAGTTCGAACCCGGGACGTCTCACATGCGAACCAAGCGCTCTACTTCTGAGCTACACCCCAGTTATGTCATGAGCACTAATGTAAGCTATTGATGGTGCTCAAAAAATTATTTTAACAAAAAAATAATTATTACTCGAAATAAACAAAATCATCTCGTAATTTCAACGCAATAAATGTTTTCTCAACAAATATAGAAACACATTTATATCATGAAGGAAAGGGCACCAATGTTTTAGTAGATTATCTCGTCACATTTCATGGTGCTGTAGTAGTACAACACGAAAAAGATAGCGCAAAAGTTCAAATTGATTGATTTGTGGGGTTTCACGTCCCAAAACCACCATATGATTATGAGAGACGCCGTAGTTGAGGGCTCCGGAAATTTCGACCACCTGGGGTTCTTTAACGTGCGCCCAAATCTGAGCACACGGGCCTACAACATATCCGCCTCCATCGGAAATGCAGCCGCCGCAGCCGGGAAACGAACCCGCGACCTGCGGGTCAGCAGCCGAGTACCTTAGCCATTAGACCACCGCGGAGGGGCCGCAAAAGTTCAGAGAGCTCTGGAGGTGCCACAGTTCGAACCAGGGACTTCTCACATGCGAAGCAAGCGCTCTACCTCTGAGCTGCACCCCTGTTATGTCAGGAGCACTTATTTGTGCGTTTGATGGTGCTCAACACATTATTTTAACAATAAAATAAATTATTACTCGAAATAAACAAAATCATCTCGTCATTGCAACGTGATAAAATTTTTTTGTCGACAAAGAAAGAAACATATTTCTATCATTAAAGAAAAGGGCAGCAATGTTTTAGTAGAATCACTCGTCGCATTTCATGGTGCCGTAGTATTCCATAAAAAGGATAGCGCTAAAGTCGAGAGCACTTTGGAGGTGCCGGGGTTCGAACCCGGGACTTCTCACATGCGAAGCAAGCGCTCTACCTCTGATCTACACCCCCGTTATTTCAGGAGCACTTATGTATGCTATTGAGATTGCTCAAAAAATTATTTTAACAAAAAATAAATTATTACTCGAAATAAACAAAATCATCTCGTCATTGCAACGCGATAAATTTTTTGTCAACGAAGATAGAAACACATTTCTATCATATAGGAAAGGGCACCGATGTTTTAGTAGATTATGTCGTCACATTTCATGGTGCTTTAGTAGTACAACACGAAAAAGATAGCGCAAAAGTTCAAATTGATTGATTTGTGGGGTTTCACGTCCCAAAACCACCATATGAATATGGGAGGCGCCATAGTGGAGGGCTCCGGAAATTTCAACCACCTGGGGTTCTTTAAAGTGCACCCAAATCTGAGCACACGGGCCTACAACATTTCCGCCTCCATCGGAAATGCAGCCGCCGCAGCCGGGAAACGAACCCGCGAACTGCGGGTCAGCAGCCGAGTACCTTAGCCACTAGACCACTGCGTAGGGGCCGCAAAAGTTCAGAGAGCTCTGGAGGCGCCACGGTTCGAACCAGAGACTTCTCACATGCGAAGCAAGCGCTCTACCCCTGGGCTGCACCCCTGTTATGTCAGGAGCACTTATTTATGCGTTTGATGGTGCTCAACAGATTATTTTAACAACAAAATAAATTATTACTCGAAATAAACAAAATCATCTCGTCATGGCAACGTGATAAAATTTTTTTGTCAACAAAGAAAGAAACATATTTCTATCATAAACGAAAAGGGCAGCAATGTTTTAGTAGAATCACTCGTCGCATTTCATGGTGCCGTAGTATTCCATAAAAAGGATAGCGCTAAAGTCGAGAGCACTTTGGAGGTGCCGGGGTTCGAACCCGGGACTTCTCACATGCGAAGCAAGCGCTCTACCTCTGATCTACACCCCCGTTATTTCAGGAGCACTTATGTATGCTATTGACGGTGCTCAAAAAATTATTTTAACAAAAAATAAATTATTACTCGAAATAAACAAAATCATCTCGTCATTGCAACGCGATAAATTTTTTGTCAACGAAGATAGAAACACAATTCTATCATAAAGGAAACGGCACCGATGTTTTAGTAGATTATCTCGTCGCATTTCATGGTGCCGTAGTAGTACAACACAAAAAAGATAGCGCCAAAGTTCACATTGATTGATTTGTGGGAATTCACGTCCCAAAACCACCATATGAATATGAGAGACGCCATAGTGGAGGGCTCCGGAAATTTCGACCACCTGGGGTTCTTTAAAGTGCACCCAAATCTGAGCACACGGGCCTACAACATTTCCGCCTCCATCGGAAATGCAGCCGCCGCAGCCGGGAAACGAACCCGCGAACTGCAGGTCAGCAGCCGAGTACCTTAGCCACTAGACCACCGCGTAGGGGCCGCAAAAGTTCAGAGAGCTCTGGAGGCGCCATGGTTCGAACCAGGGACTTCTCACTTGCGAAGGAAGCGCTCTACCTCTGAGCTGCACCTCTGTTATGTCAGGAGCACTTATTTATGCGTTTGATGGTGCTCAACAGATTATTTTAACAACAAAAAAAACTATTACTCAAAATAAACAAAATCATCCCGTCATTGCAACGTGATACAATTTTTTGTCAATAAAGAAAGAAACATATTTCTATTATAAAAGAAAAGGACAGCAATCTTTTAGTAGAATCATTCGTCGCATTTGATGGTGCCGTAGTATTAGAACACATTAAAAAGATAGCGCTAAAGTCGAGAGCACTTTGGAGGTGCTGGGGTTCGAACCCGGCACTTCTCACATGCGAAGCAAGCGCTCTACCTCTGAGCTACACCCTCATTATGCCAGGAGCACTAATGTATTCTATTGATGGTGCTCAAAAAATTATTTTAACAAAAAATTATTATTACTCGCAATAAACAAAATCATCTCGTCATTGTGACGCGATAAATTTTTTGTCAAAAAAAAACAGAAACACATTTCTATCATAAAGGAAAGGGCACCGATGTTTTAGTAGATTATCTCGTCGCATTTTATGGTGCCGTAGTAGTACAACACAAAAAAGATAGCGCAAAAGTTCAAATTGATTGATTTGTGGGGTTTCACATCCCAAAACCACCATATGATTATGAGAGACGCCGTAGTGGAGGGCTACGGAAATTTCGACCACCTGAGGTTCTTTACCGTGCACCCGAATCTGAGCACACGGGCCTACAACATTTCCGCCTCCATCGGAAATGCAGCCGCGGCAGCCGGGAAAAGAACCCGCGACCTGCAGGTCAGCAGCCGAGTACCTTAGCTTTACACTAGACCACCGCGGAGGGGCCGAAAAGCTCAGAGAGCTCTGGAGGCGCCACGGTTCGAACCAGAGACTTCTCACATGCGAAGCAAGCGCTCTACCTCTGAACTGCACACCTGTTATGTCAGGAGCACTTATTTATGCGTTTGATGGTGCTCAACAGATTATTTTAACAACAAAATAAATTATTACTCGAAATAAACAAAATCATCCCGTCATTCATCGTGATACAATTTTTTTGTCAACAAAGAAAGAAACATATTTCTATCATAAAAGAAAAGGGCAGCAATGTTATAGTAGAATCACTCGTCGAATTTCATGGTGCCGTAGTATTACAACACATAAAAAGGATAGCGCTAAAGTCGAGAGCACTTTGGAGGTGCTGGGGTTCGAACCCGGGACTTCTCACATGCGAAGCAAGTGCTCTACCTCTGAGCTACACCCCCATTATGCCAGGAGCACTTATGTATGCTATTGACGGTGCTCAAAAAATTATTTTAACAAAAAATAAATTATTACTCGAAATAAACAAAATCATCTCGTCATTGCAACGCGATAAATTTTTTGTCAACGAAGATAGAAACACAATTCTATCATAAAGGAAACGGCACCGATGTTTTAGTAGATTATCTCGTCGCATTTCATGGTGCCGTAGTAGTACAACACAAAAAAGATAGCGCAAAAGTTCACATTGATTGATTTGTGGGAATTCACGTCCCAAAACCACCATATGAATATGAGAGACGCCATAGTGGAGGGCGCCGGAAATTTCGACCACCTGGGGTTCTTTAAAGTGCACCCAAATCTGAGAACACGGGCCTACAACATTTCCGCCTCCATCGGAAATGCAGCCGCCGCAGCCGGGAAACGAACCCGCGAACTGCAGGTCAGCAGCCGAGTACCTTAGCCACTAGACCACCGCGTAGGGGCCGCAAAAGTTCAGAGAGCTCTGGAGGCGCCATGGTTCGAACCAGGGACTTCTCACTTGCCAAGGAAGCGCTCTACCTCTGAGCTGCACCTCTGTTATGTCAGGAGCACTTATTTATGCGTTTGATGGTGCTCAACAGATTATTTTAACAACAAAAAAAAACTATTACTCAAAATAAACAAAATCATCCCGTCATTGCAACGTGATACAATTTTTTGTCAATAAAGAAAGAAACATATTTCTATCATAAAAGAAAAGGACAGCAATCTTTTAGTAGAATCATTCGTCGCATTTGATGGTGCCGTAGTATTAGAACACATTAAAAAGATAGCGCTTAAGTCGAGAGCACTTTGGAGGTGCTGGGGTTCGAACCCGGGACTTCTCACATGCGAAGCAAGCGCTCTACCTCTGAGCTACACCCTCATTATGCCAGGAGCACTAATGTATTCTATTGATGGTGCTCAAAAAATTATTTTAACAAAAAATAATTATTACTCGAAATAAACAAAATCATCTCGTCATTGTGACGCGATAAATTTTTTGTCAACAAAGATAGAAACACATTTCTATCATAAAGGAAAGGGCACAGATGTTTTAGTAGATTATCTCGTCGCATTTTATGGTGCCGTAGTAGTACAACACAAAAAAGATAGCGCAAAAGTTCAAATTGATTGATTTGTGGGGTTTCACATCCCAAAACCACCATATGATTATGAGAGACGCCATAGTGGAGGGCTACGGAAATTTCGACCACCTGAGGTTCTTTAACGTGCACCCAAATCTGAGCACATGGGCCTACAACATTTCCGCCTCCATCGGAAATGCAGCCGCGGCAGCCGGGAAAAGAACCCGCGAACTGCAGGTCAGCAGCCGAGTACCTTAGCTTTACACTAGACCACCGCGGAGGGGCCGAAAAGCTCAGAGAGCTCTGGAGGCGCCACGGTTCGAACCAGAGACTTCTCACATGCGAAGCAAGCGCTCTACCTCTGAGCTGCACACCTGTTATGTTAGGAGCACTTATTTATGCGTTTGATGGTGCTCAACAGATTATTTTAACAACAAAATAAATTATTACTCGAAATAAACAAAATCATCCCGTCATTCATCGTGATACAATTTTTTTGTCAACAAAGAAAGAAACATATTTCTATCATAATGAAAAGGGCAGCAATGTTATAGTAGAATCACTCGTCGCATTTCATGGTGCCGTAGTATACAACACATAAAAAGGATAGCGCTAAAGTCGAGAGCACTTTGGAGGTGCTGGGGTTCGAACCCGGGACTTCTCACATGCGAAGCAAGCGCTCTACCTCTGAGCTACACCCCCATTATGCCAGGAGCACTAATGTATTCTAATTATGGTGCTCAAGAAATTATTTTAACAAAAAAATAATTATTACTCGAAATAAAGAAAATCTACTCGTCATTGCAACGCGATAAATTTTTTGTCAACAAAGATAAAAACACATTTCTATCATAAAGGAAAGGGCACCGATGTTTTAGTAGATTATCTCGTCGCATTTCAAGGTGCTGTAGTAGTACAACACGAAAAAGATAGCGCCAAAGTTCAAATTGATTGATTTGTGGGGTTTCACGTTCCAAAACCACCATATGATTATGAGAGACGCCGAAGTGGAGGGCTCCGGAAATTTCGACCACCTGGGGTTCTTTAACGTGCACCCAAATCTGAGCACACGGGCATACAACATTTCCGCCTCCATCGGAAATGCAGCCGCCGCAGCCGGGAAACGAACCCGCGACCTGCGGGTCAGCAGCCGAGTACCTTAGCCACTAGACCACCGCGGAGGGGCCGCAAATGTTCAGAGAGCTCTCGAGGCGCCACGGTTCGAACCAGGGACATCTCACATGCGAAGCAAGCGCTCTACCTCTGAGCGGCACCCCTGTTATGTCAGGAGCACTTATTTATGCGTTTGATGGTGCTCAACAGATTATTTTAACAACAAAATAAATGATTATTTGAAATAAACAAAATCATCTCGTCATTGCAACGTGATACAATTTTTTTGTCAACAAAGAAAGAAACATATTTCTATCATAAAAGAAAAGGGCAGCAATGTTTTAGTAGAATCCCTCGTCGCATTTCAAGGTGCCGTAGTATTACAACACATAAAAAAGCGCTAAAGTCGAGAGCACTTTGGAGGTGCCGGGGTTCGAACCCGGGACTTCTCACATGCGAAGCAAGGGCTCTACCTCTGAGCTACACCCCCGTTATGTCAGGAGCCCTTATGTATGCTATTGATGGTGCTCAAGAAATAATTTTAACAAAAAAAATATTATTACTCGAAATAAACAAAATCATCTCGTCATTGCAACGCGATAAATTTTTTGTCAACAAAGATAAAAACACATTTCTATCATAAAGGAAAGGGCACCGATGTTTTAGTAGATTATCTCGTCGCATTTCAAGGTGCTGTAGTAGTACAACACGAAAAAGATAGCGCCAAAGTTCAAATTGATTGATTTGTGGGGTTTCACGTTCCAAAACCACCATATGATTATGAGAGACGCCGAAGTGGAGGGCTCCGGAAATTTCGACCACCTGGGGTTCTTTAACGTGCACCCAAATCTGAGCACACGGGCATACAACATTTCCGCCTCCATTGGAAATGCAGCCGCCGCCGCCGGGAAAAGAACCCGCGACCTGCGGGTCAGCAGCCGAGTACCTTAGCCCCTAGATCACCGCGGATGGGCCGCAAAATATCAGAGAGCTCTGGAGGCGCCACGGTTCAAACCAGGGACTTCTCACATGCGAAGCAAGAACTCTACCTCTGAGCTGCACCCCTGTTATGTCAGGAGCACCTAATTATGCGTTTGGTGGTGCTCAACAGATTATTTTAACAACAAAATAAATTATTACTCGAAATAAACAAAATCATCTCGTCATTGCAACGTGATACAATTTTTTTGTCGACAAAGAAAGAAACATATTTCCATCATAAAGGAAACGGCACCGATGTTTTAGTAGATTATCTCGTTGCATATCATGGTGCTGTAGTAGTACAACTTAAAAAAGATAGCGCAAAAGTTCACATTGATTGATTTGTGGGGTTTCACGTCCCAAAACCACCATATGATTATGAGAGACGCCATAGTGGAGGGCTCCGGAAATTTCAACCACCTGGGGTTCTTTAAAGTGCACCCAAATCTGAGCACACGGGCCTACAACATTTCCGCCTCCATCGGAAATGCAGCCGCCGCAGCCGGTACACGAACCCGCGAACTGCGGGTCAGCAGCCGAGTACCTTAGCCACTAGACCACTGCGTAGGGGCCGCAAAAGTTCAGAGAGCTCTGGAGGGCCCACGGTTCGAACCAGAGACTTCTCACATGCGAAGCAAGCGCTCTACCCCTGGGCTGCACCCCTGTTATGTCAGGAGCACTTATTTATGCGTTTGATGGTGCTCAACAGATTATTTTAACGACAAAATAAATTATTACTCGAAATAAACAAAATCATCTCGTCATTTCAACGTGATACAACTTTTTCGTCAACAAAGAAAGAAACATTATTCTATCATAAAAGAAAAGGGCAGCAATGTTTTAGTAGAATCACTCATCGCATTTCACGGTGCCGTAGTATTACAACACATAAAAAGATAGCGCAAAAGTCGAGAGCACTTTGGAGGTGTCAGGGTTCGAACCCGGGACTTCTCACATGCGAACCAAGCGCTCTACTTCTGAGCTACACCCCAGTTATGTCATGAGCACTAATGTATGCTATTGATGATGCTCAAAAAATTATTTTAACAAAAAAATAATTATTACTCGAAATAAACAAAATCATCTCGTAATTTCAACGCAATAAATGTTTTGTCAACAAACATAGAAACACATTTCTATCATAAAGGAAAGGGCACCGATGTTTTCGTAGATTATCTCGTCACATTTCATGGTGCCGTAGTAGTACAACAAGAAAAAGATAGCGCAAAAGTTCAAACTGATTGATTTGTGGGGTTTCACGTCCCAAAACCACCATATGATTATGAGAGACGCCGTAGTTGAGGGCTCCGGAAATTTCGACCACCTGGGGTTCTTTAACGTGCACCCAAATCTGAGCACATGGGCCTACAACATTTCCGCCTCCATCGGAAATGCAGCCGCCGCAGCCGGGAAACGAACCCGCGACCTGCGGGTCAGCAGCCGAGTACCTTAGCCACTAGACCACCGCGGAGGGGCCGCAAAAGTTCAGAGAGCTCTTGAGGTGCCACAGTTCGAACCAGGGACTTCTCACATGCGAAGCAAGCGCTCTACCTATGAGCTGCACCCCTGTTATGTCAGGAGCACTTATTTATGTGTTTGATGGTGCTCAACACATTATTTTAACAATAAAATAAATTATTACTCGAAATAAACAAAATCATCTCGTCATTGCAACGTGATAAAATTTTTTTGTCAACAAAGAAAGAAACATATTTCTATCATAAAAGAAAAGGGCAGCAATGTTTTAGTAGAATCACTCGTCGCATTTCATGGTGCCGTAGTATTCCATAAAAAGGATAGCGCTAAAGTCGAGAGCACTTTGGAGGTGCCAGGGTTCGAACCCGGGACTTCTCACATGCGAAGCAAGCGCTCTACCTCTGATCTACACCCCCGTTATTTCAAGAGCACTTATGTATGCTATTGATGGTGCTCAAAAAATTATTTTAACAAAAAATAAATAATTACTCGAAATAAACAAAATCATCTCGTCATTGCAACGCGATAAATTTTTTGTCAACGAAGATAGAAACACAATTCTATCATAAAGGAAACGGCACCGATGTTTTAGTAGATTATCTCGTCGCATTTCATGGTGCCGTAGTAGTACAACACAAAAAAGATAGCGCAAAAGTTCACATTGATTGATTTGTGGGAATTCACGTCCCAAAACCACCATATGAATATGAGAGACGCCATAGTGGAGGGCGCCGGAAATTTCGACCACCTGGGGTTCTTTAAAGTGCACCCAAATCTGAGCACACGGGCCTACAACATTTCCGCCTCCATCGGAAATGCAGCCGCCGCAGCCGGGAAACGAACCCGCGAACTGCAGGTCAGCAGCCGAGTACCTTAGCCACTAGACCACCGCGTAGGGGCCGCAAAAGTTCAGAGAGCTCTGGAGGGGCCATGGTTCGAACCAGGGACTTCTCACTTGCCAAGGAAGCGCTCTACCTCTGAGCTGCACCTCTGTTATGTCAGGAGCACTTATTTATGCGTTTGATGGTGCTCAACAGATTATTTTAACAACAAAAAAAAACTATTACTCAAAATAAACAAAATCATCCCGTCATTGCAACGTGATACAATTTTTTGTAAATAAAGAAAGAAACATATTTCTATCATAAAAGAAAAGGACAGCAATCTTTTAGTAGAATCATTCGTCGCATTTGATGGTGCCGTAGTATTAGAACACATTAAAAAGATAGCGCTTAAGTCGAGAGCACTTTGGAGGTGCTGGGGTTCGAACCCGGGACTTCTCACATGCGAAGCAAGCGCTCTACCTCTGAGCTACACCCTCATTATGCCAGGAGCACTAATGTATTCTATTGATGGTGCTCAAAAAATTATTTTAACAAAAATTTAATTATTACTCGAAATAAACAAAATCATCTCGTCATTGTGACGCGATAAATTTTTTGTCAACAAAGATAGAAACATATTTCTATCATAAAGGAAAGGGCATAGATGTTTTAGTAGATTATCTCGTCGCATTTTATGGTGCCGTAGTAGTACAACACAAAAAAGATAGCGCAAAAGTTCAAATTGATTGATTTGTGGGGTTTCACATCCCAAAACCACCATATGATTATGAGAGACGCCGTAGTGGAGGGCTACGGAAATTTCGACCACCTGAGGTTCTTTAACGTGCACCCAAATCTGAGCACACGGGCCTACAACATTTCCGCCTCCATCGGAAATGCAGCCGCGGCAGCCGGGAAAAGAACCCGCGACCTGCAGGTCAGCAGCCGAGTACCTTAGCTTTACACTAGACCACCGCGGAGGGGCCGAAAAGCTCAGAGAGCTCTGAAGGCGCCACGGTTCGAACCAGAGACTTCTCACATGCGAAGCAAGCGCTCTACCTCTGAGCTGCACACCTGTTATGTTAGGAGCACTTATTTATGCGTTTGATGGTGCTCAACAGATTATTTTAACAACAAAATAAATTATTACTCGAAATAAACAAAATCATCCCGTCATTCATCGTGATACAATTTTTTTGTCAACAAAGAAAGAAACATATTTCTATCATAAAAGAAAAGGGCAGCAATGTTATAGTAGAATCACTCGTCGCATTTCATGGTGCCGTAGTATACAACACATAAAAAGGATAGCGCTAAAGTCGAGAGCACTTTGGAGGTGCTGGGGTTCGAACCCGGGACTTCTCACATGCGAAGCAAGCGCTCTACCTCTGAGCTACACCCCCATTAGGCCAGGAGCACTAATGTATTCTAATTATGGTGCTCAAGAAATTATTTTAACAAAAAAATAATTATTACTCGAAATAAAGAAAATCTACTCGTCATTGCAACGCGATAAATTTTTTGTCAACAAAGATAAAAACACATTTCTATCATAAAGGAAAGGGCACCGATGTTTTAGTAGATTATCTCGTCGCATTTCAAGGTGCTGTAGTAGTACAACACGAAAAAGATAGCGCCAAAGTTCAAATTGATTGATTTGTGGGGTTTCACGTTCCAAAACCACCATATGATTATGAGAGACGCCGAAGTGGAGGGCTCCGGAAATTTCGACCACCTGGGGTTCTTTAACGTGCACCCAAATCTGAGCACACGGGCATACAACATTTCCGCCTCCATCGGAAATGCAGCCGCCGCAGCCGGGAAACGAACCCGCGACCTGCGGGTCAGCAGCCGAGTACCTTAGCCACTAGACCACCGCGGAGGGGCCGCAATTGTTCAGAGAGCTCTCGAGGCTCCACGGTTCGAACCAGGGACATCTCACATGCGAAGCAAGCGCTCTACCTCTGAGCGGCACCCCTGTTATGTCAGGAGCACTTATTTATGCGTTTGATGGTGCTCAACAGATTATTTTAACAACAAAATAAATGATTATTTGAAATAAACAAAATCATCTCGTCATTGCAACGTGATACAATTTTTTTGTCAACAAAGAAAGAAACATATTTCTATCATAAAAGAAAAGGGCAGCAATGTTTTAGTAGAATCCCTCGTCGCATTTCAAGGTGCCGTAGTATTACAACACATAAAAAAGCGCTAAAGTCGAGAGCACTTTGGAGGTGCCGGGGTTCGAACCCGGGACTTCTCACATGCGAAGCAAGCGCTCTACCTCTGAGCTACACCCCCGTTATGTCAGGAGCCCTTATGTATGCTATTGATGGTGCTCAAGAAATAATTTTAACAAAAAAAATATTATTACTCGAAATAAACAAAATCATCTCGTCATTGCAACGCGATAAATTTTTTGTCAACAAAGATAAAAACACATTTCTATCATAAAGGAAAGGGCACCGATGTTTTAGTAGATTATCTCGTCGCATTTCAAGGTGCTGTAGTAGTACAACACGAAAAAGATAGCGCCAAAGTTCAAATTGATTGATTTGTGGGGTTTCACGTTCCAAAACCACCATATGATTATGAGAGACGCCGAAGTGGAGGGCTCCGGAAATTTCGACCACCTGGGGTTCTTTAACGTGCACCCAAATATGAGCACACGGGCATACAACATTTCCGCCTCCATCGGAAATGCAGCCGCCGCCGCCGGGAAAAGAACCCGCGACCTGCGGGTCAGCAGCCGAGTACCTTAGCCCCTAGATCACCGCGGATGGGCCGCAAAATTTCAGAGAGCTCTGGAGGCGCCACGGTTCAAACCAGGGACTTCTCACATGCGAAGCAAGAACTCTACCCCTGGGCTGCACCCCTGTTATGTCAGGAGCACTTATTTATGCGTTTGATGGTGCTCAACAGATTATTTTAACAACAAAATAAATTATTACTCGAAATAAACAAAATCATCTCGTCATTGCAAAGTGATAAAATTTTTTTGTCAACAAAGAAAGAAACATATTGCTATCATAAAAGAAAAGGGCAGCAATGTTTTAGTAGAATCACTCGTCGCATTTCATGGTGCCGTAGTATTCCATAAAAAGGATAGCGCTAAAGTCGAGAGCACTTTGGAGGTGCCGGGGTTCGAACCCGGGACTTCTCTCATGCGAAGCAAGCGCTCTACCTCTGATCTACACCCCCGTTATTTCAGGAGCACTTATGTATGCTATTGACGGTGCTCAAAAAATTATTTTAACAAAAAATAAATTAATACTCGAAATAAACAAAATCATCTCGTCATTGCAACGCGATAAATTTTTTGTCAACGAAGATAGAAACACAATTCTATCATATAGGAGAGAGACCGATGTTTTAGTAGATTATCTCGTCGCATTTCATGGTGTCGTAGTAGTACAACACAAAAAAGATAGCGCAAAAGTTCACATTGATTGATTTGTGGGAATTCACGTCCCAAAACCACCATATGAATATGAGAGACGCCATAGTGGAGGGCTCCGGAAATTTCGACCACCTGGGGTTCTTTAAAGTGCACCCAAATCTAAGCACACGGGCCTACAACATTTCCGCCTCCATCGGAAATGCAGCCGCCGCAGCCGGGAAAAGAACCCGCGAACTGCAGGTCAGCAGCCGAGTACCTTAGCCACTAGACCACCGCGTAGGGGCCGCAAAAGTTCAGAGAGCTCTGGAGGCGCCATGGTTCGAACCAGGGACTTCTCACTTGCCAAGGAAGCGCTCTACCTCTGAGCTGCACCTCTGTTATGTCAGGAGCACTTATTTATGCGTTTGATGGTGCTCAACAGATTATTTTAACAAAAAAAACTATTACTCAAAATAAACAAAATCATCCCGTCATTGCAACGTGATACAATTTTTTGTCAATAAAGAAAGAAACATATTTCTATCATAAAAGAAAAGGACAGCAATCTTTTAGTAGAATCATTCGTCGCATTTGATGGTGCCGTAGTATTAGAACACATTAAAAAGATAGCGCTAAAGTCGAGAGCACTTTGGAGGTGCTGGGGTTCGAACCCGGGACTTCTCACATGCGAAGCAAGCGCTCTACATCTGAGCTACACCCTCATTATGCCGGGAGCACTAATGTATTCTATTGATGGTGCTCAAAAAATTATTTTAACAAAAAATTAATTATTACTCGAAATAAACAAAATCATCTCGTCATTGTGACGCGATAAATTTTTTGTCAACAAAGATAGAAACACATTTCTATCATAAAGGAAAGGGCACCGATGTTTTAGTAGATTATCTCGTCGCATTTTATGGTGCCGTAGTAGTACAACACAAAAAAGATAGCGCAAAAGTTCAAATTGATTGATTTGTGGGGTTTCACATCCCAAAACCACCATATGATTATGAGAGACGCCGTAGTGGAGGGCTACGGAAATTTCGACCACCTGAGGTTGTTTAACGTGCACCCAAATCTGAGCACACGGGCCTACAACATTTCCGCCTCCATCGGAAATGCAGCCGCGGCAGCCGGGAAAAGAACCCGCGACCTGCAGGTCAGCAGCCGAGTACCTTAGCTTTACACTAGACCACCGCGAAGGGGCCGAAAAGCTCAGAGAGCTCTGGAGGCGCCACGGTTCGAACCAGAGACTTCTCACATGCGAAGCAAGCGCTCTACCTCTGAGCTGCACACCTGTTATGTCAGGAGCACTTATTTATGCGTTTGATGGTGCTCAACAGATTATTTTAACAACAAAATAAATTATTACTCGAAATAAACAAAATCATCCCGTCATTCATCGTCATACAATTTTTTTGTCAACAAAGAAAGAAACATATTTCTATCATAAAAGAAAAGGGCAGCAATGTTATAGTAGAATCACTCGTCGCATTTCATGGTGCCGTAGTATACAACACATAAAAAGGATAGCGCTAAAGTCGAGAGCACTTTGGAGGTGCTGGGGTTCGAAACCGGGACTTCTCACATGCGAAGCAAGCGCTCTACCTCTGAGCTACACCCCCATTATGCCAGGAGCACTAATGTATTCTAATTATGGTGCTCAAGAAATTATTTTAACAAAAAAATAATTATTACTCGAAATAAAGAAAATCTACTCGTCATTGCAACGCGATAAATTTTTTGTCAACAAAGATAAAAACACATTTCTATCATAAAGGAAAGGGCACCGATGTTTTAGTACATTATCTCGTCGCATTTCATGGTGCCGTAGTAGTACAACACAAAAAAGATAGCGCAAAAGTTCAAATTGATTGATTTGTTAGGTTCCACGTCCCAAAACCACCATATGATTATGAGAGACGCCGTAGTGGAAAGCTCCGGAAATTTCGACCACCTGGGGTTCTTCAGCGTGCACCCAAATCTGAGCACACGGGCCTACAACATTTCCGCCTCCATCGGAAATGCAGCCGCCGCAGCCGGGAAACGAACCCGCGACCTGCGGGTCAGCAGCCGAGTACCTTAGCCACTAGACCACCGCGGAGGGGCCGCAAATGTTCAGAGAGCTCTCGAGGCGCCACGGTTCGAACCAGGGACATCTCACATGCGAAGCAAGCGCTCTACCTCTGAGCGGCACCCCTGTTATGTCAGGAGCACTTATTTATGCGTTTGATGGTGCTCAACAGATTATTTTAAGAACAAAATAAATGATTATTTGAAATAAACAAAATCATCTCGTCATTGCAACGTGATACAATTTTTTTGTCAACAAAGAAAGAAACATATTTCTATCATAAAAGAAAAGGGCAGCAATGTTTTAGTAGAATCCCTCGTCGCATTTCAAGGTGCCGTAGTATTACAACACATAAAAAAGCGCTAAAGTCGAGAGCACTTTGGAGGTGCCGGGGTTCGAACCCGGGACTTCTCACATGCGAAGCAAGCGCTCTACCTCTGAGCTACACCCCCTTTTTTTTCCTTATTGCCTGTTTTCGGCTCACATAAACAATACACATATTAACTGATAATTACACAACACAATCCAAAACATTGTAAAAACCATGGCTCAAACGATGTGGCCACGCATCTGTTAAAATGTTTTTATCGTCGATAGTAATTCGACGCGCGGCAACCATTCTGGGGGGAATTCCTCCAGCTTTTGTTCATCCACAAAATTTCTTATATACTCCTTGAAGTACTGGGTGGGTGCTCGTGCATCTACATCAAAGTGCATGGCTGCCATCCTGGATTTCCAAATGCTATGAAGAGCCATAAGCATTATCATGTCGTATGGGGCACCGTCGTCACTTTGTATATGCAAATAGCGGATGCCATATGCATTTATGGGGAAGTCTTTTTTGATCGTGCGCTGGAGCACGTCCCAAAGAAAGACAGCATCCCAGCAGTCAATGAATACATGCTCAATTGTCTCCTCCTTTCTGCATATTATGCAATGCGTGCCCCAAGGAACGTAGAACCCCTTTGCAGCCATCCAGGTTTTGACGGTCAGCGTACCGGTATGTAATTTAAAAAAGAAATTCTTAGCACCTGGCGATATTTTCATCGCCTTGACGCGCTTTAGTACAGTGTGGCCATGGCATACAATGTAAAGGGACCGATACATAGGCACTGGTAAAAACACATCACATAGGTCCTTGTACAACTTTCTTCGTCGGACTTGACTCAAATATTCAAGTGAAAACCGCACTGACAGAAACCTACAAGAAAGTACAACTTCGCGGAGAAAGCCATAAACACCACCAGGTACGCTGCAGGTTGATACAACCATGTTAGGCAAGTGTTTCCCCAGGCGAAGTTGACAGACAGTGCGAAGGAATGGGTTGTCGACGTCTCTAAAGAAACAAAATCGATTGACTACCTGTCTTAAAAACAAATGCGACAAGCCGAGTCCTCCATTTCGCACTCGAAGAAATAAATTGGTCCGACTCGATCTTTCCCAAGACGATTCCCACACAAAGACAGCGAACACACGGTGAAATTTTTGGATGTTTACCCTTGAACAATGTAAGACTTGTAAGATATACCAAATTTTACTCACTAAGAATATGTTGCAAATTGTGGCTTTAGAAAACATAGACCAATTCCAGCCATTCCACTTGTTCACTCTTTCCCGCAGGTTATCCACTTGGCTCCTCCAGTACGATTCGCTGTCCTTGTAGCATTCGAGGGGAGCACCCAAGTATTTAGCCGGTGTCGTAACAAACCTTATGCTGGCACAACTGTCTGGGGTTTCTGCCCAGTCACCGTGCCAAAAGCCAAGGCATTTTCCCCAGTTTACAGCGCTGCCACTTGCAACACAGAAGTTAGTAACGCATTTGACAGCGTCTGCTATGCTGTCAGAGTCCGCGCAAAAAATGGCAATATCGTCCGCATAAGCCAACAGTCGGACTTCAACCTCGTGCAGCCTAAACCCACGGACACAGTCATTCTCTATGACACTCAAACAAAAGGACTCTATGTACAAACAAAACAATAGTGGTGAGAGAGGACAACCCTGACGGACCGAACGCTGGACTGGGATGCGCTTCCCCACCACCTTGTTAACGATTAGCCGCGTTGAGCAGTCTCGGTACGCCATGACAACCCCCTCTTTGATTATTTTCCCTAAATTCACATAATCTAGGATGCACAGCAGAATTTCATGAGGCACCCTGTCAAAAGCTTTCTCGAGGTCGATTTGCAGCATTGCGACTCGCGCACCAATAGCGTCGCAACATTCGAGGATGCTCCGGGCTGCGTGTATATTCGTGAGGATAGTTCGACCTTTAATGCCGCACGTCTGATGCGGCCCCACGAGCTCCGTAATGACTGTTTGCAACCTTTTAGCTAGGATTTTCATGAATATCTTGTAATCTCCATTAGTGAGGCAGATTGGGCGGTAAGAATTTACTTTGCGCAGTGCAACGGGGTCTTCCGATTTTGGTATAAGAACAGTGTGAGATGATGAAAAGGACGGGGGTAATATTTTCAGCTCGAATGCCTCATTATAAACGTCAGCTAAGACTGGTGTTATTTCAAACTTGAAACACTTATAAAAGGCGGAAGTCAGACCATCAGGGCCAGGCGATTTCCCGGGATGCATACTTTCAATAGCACTGTTAACTTCCTCTTCCGAAATGGGTTCTTCCAATAATTCTTTTGCATTATTGTCAAGCTTTGGCATCAGCGGTAAAAAATCTTTTTTAAAACGATCGACATCAACTGAGCTGGCGGCGAATAAACCATGGAAGTGCTCAAAGAAAGCACGCTCGATAACATCTGCGACATCGCTGACCTCACCCTCGTGTTCAATTTCTGTTATCTGATTACGACGCGCATGCCACTTTTCTGAGCCCAACGCCCTTTTTGACGGTGCTTCTGCCGTTATCAGTCGCTCGGCTCTTGCCCGCACCATAGCACCGCGGTATCTTTCGACATCGAACCGCTCAATTTTACTTTTCAACGCGCGAATATCTTCAAGAAACATGCCGGGCATTCTACATTCTTCGAGGAGCAATTTTTCCAGGTTTCTGCGCATGAGCTTTTCTTCTGCTCCTTTTTCTCTGCTTATAGCGCTCGAGCGTTCCAATGCCTTTAATTTAACGACCTGCTTGAAGTTCTCCCATTTTTCTCTAAACGTCTTTTTACTGCGAACTTTCATTTTTTCAACTTGCGTCATTACTTCTTCCATAAATTTTTCATCACTTAGCAGATTCGAATTCAATTTCCATAGTTGCCACTCGAAGGCCCTTTTCGTTTCTTTCGTGCTAGCTACTACAAAGCTAACCAAGCAGTGGTCACTAAATGAAACGGCGTTAACACGGTATGCCTTGCAAAGCGGTACCAATTCTACACTCACGTACGCCCTATCTAGTCGGGCGTGGCTGGCTGCCTGAAAGTGGGTGTACTGCATAGTCCGGCCACCACCGAGACATTCAGCCACATCCTCCAAACCATGTTCTCTTACTATATCGCTTAAGACAGCCGTACTTGCATCCCTGTAATGTCGTTCGCTAGTTTTGTCTTTGGCTGAAAGGACGCAGTTGAAATCGCCAATAATGATTAGGAGCCTATTACAATTGGTATACTGCTTTAGTTGTTCGAAAAATATGCGTCTTTCGTCAGTGACAGTCGGTGCGTACAAGCATATTACGCGCCATTCCAATCCCGAAAACAAAAGATCACAAACAATGAGCCGACCAGACGGACATGACGTTGAGGCTTCTACTTTAGCACCCAGACTCTGTCTGACAAACAAAACGCAACCGGAAGAAGTCCCTATGGCATGGCTAACTATAACAGAATACCGCGGCAAGAATTGGCGCACCATGCCCCCAGTTTCATCGTCGCCATGGACTTTAGTCTCTTGGACTGCCAGTATGTCAAGGTCGAGGTCGCTTACTAACCGATAAAGTTGACATTGTTTTCTCCGTGAGGCCAGGCCACGCACATTTAAAGTGGCCACACGGATTGAATTTTCTATTTGCACCATTGTAAGGCTACGAAAAACCCAGGGGCATGGCGCTTACCTTACAACTGCAATTCCTTCCTGAACGCCTTGTCCCAGTACAGTCCTTAAGTTGGCGAAGGCGGCGTTTCCGCCGTCTTGCGCTCCGACGAAATGTTTGGCCGTGGCCGGATGGTAGGCCGCCGAGCGGGAGTCGTCTTGGCGGGTGGTTCGTCCAGCGAGGCAGCAGTGGTGCCCTTGTCTTTTTTCCCTTCGTCACGGGGACGCTTCCCCGTCACAGTGACACTGTCGCTTTCAATCCCAGTCATCGTTTCAGCCTCGGAGGGGGTCTCGTCTGCTGAGCCAAGACACGTGCCGCCGGTGCTGCTTGCATCCACCTTTTCACTACTTTCGCCTACGCCTTCATATGGAAGCCCGGTGTCGGGCTTACCTGGTGCTTCACACACGCCCTCTTCTTGACGGCATGACGACCCATCTTCCACAGCACAGCTCGGGTTAACTCCTGCTGTTTCTTCCGAGTCTGCTTCGTCCATGAGGTGCTCCAGTGCATCACTTTCCTGCGCTGGTCCAGTCACACTGGCATATGTCTTCGCGCAGTCGGCGTCTTCGTGGCCGAAGCGGCGACAACGACTGCAGCGGGGTACTCGGCAGTCGCGACGTATGTGACCGGTACTCTTGCACCGTAGGAACAACGGTGCACGGCCCGGAACGACAACGAGAGTCAGCTCTCCGGCAATCTTGAGCTGGTGCGGAATGTCATCCACCTTGACGTCGGAGTGCAGCTTTAGTCCCACAGACCGCGTCGTTGAGCCCTTTTCTGTGATGCCCGGTGCTCGCCACTTCTCCCGTTTCACTTCGAACACTTTCCCATAGGGAGTCAAGGCAACACGCACGTCTTCGTCGGTCACGCCGTGCAGCAACCAGTGAAGCTTCAAGCGAACCTCGCGGTTATTTGGGTCAATGAGCAAACATGGGCGATCCTTTACCTTCACATCGATGGTGGAGAGCAACTTCCGAGCAGCCTCAGCACTCGTCAGTGTCACAGCCCATACGTGGTTCATTTGATACGCCCCCAACGCCAAAACGTCGTCGAGCGCACCAAGCTTGGCCAAAGTGTCCCTGTAGTCTTCGACGCGGTAAGGCCGGGCTCTCGGATCACCATGCATGAAAACGGTATTCGCAGCGATGCGTCCGGAAGGCAGATTGGGCAAAATCACCTGATAATCGTCGGCGCTAGGCGCAAAAACCCTGTCACCGCGGCCCGGTCGGGCCGCTGATACCGCTCCGTCGGAGCCGAACATTCCGCGACCGTATCGCTCGAAAGCCGGAAGTGGAATCTCTGAGCTACACCCCCGTTATGTCAGGAGCCCTTATGTATGCTATTGATGGTGCTCAAGAAATAATTTTAACAAAAAAAATATTATTACTCGAAATAAACAAAATCATCTCGTCATTGCAACGCGATAAATTTTTTGTCAACAAAGATAAAAACACATTTCTATCATAAAGGAAAGGGCACCGATGTTTTAGTAGATTATCTCGTCGCATTTCAAGGTGCTGTAGTAGTACAACACGAAAAAAATAGCGCCAAAGTTCAAATTGATTGATTTGTGGGGTTTCACGTTCCAAAACCACCATATGATTATGAGAGACGCCGAAGTGGAGGGCTCCGGAAATTTCGACCACCTGGGGTTCTTTAACGTGCACCCAAATCTGAGCACACGGGCATACAACATTTCCGCCTCCATCGGAAATGCAGCCGCCGCCGCCGGGAAAAGAACCAGCGACCTGCGGGTCAGCAGCCGAGTACCTTAGCCCCTAGATCACCGCGGATGGGCCGCAAAATTTCAGAGAGCTCTGGAGGCGCCACGGTTCAAACCAGGGACTTCTCACATGCGAAGCAAGAACTCTACCTCTGAGCTGCACCCCTGTTATGTCAGGAGCACCTAATTATGCGTTTGGTGGTGCTCAACAGATTATTTTAACAACAAAATAAATTATTACTCGAAATAAACAAAATCATCTCGTCATTGCAACGTGATACAATTTTTTTGTCGACAAAGGAAGAAACATATTTCCATCATAAAGGAAACGGCACCGATGTTTTAGTAGATTATCTCGTTGCATATCATGGTGCTGTAGTAGTACAACACAAAAAAGATAGCGCAAAAGTTCACATTGATTGATTTGTGGGGTTTCACGTCCCAAAACCACCATATGAATATAAGAGACGCCATAGTGGAGGGCTCCGGAAGTTTCAACCACCTGGGGTTCTTTAAAGTGCACCCAAATCTGAGCACACGGGCCTACAACATTTCCGCCTCCATCGGAAATGCAGCCGCCGCAGCCGGGAAACGAACCCGCGAACTGCGGGTCAGCAGCCGAGTACCTTAGCCACTAGAACACTGCGTAGGGGCCGCAAAAGTTCAGAGAGCTCTGGAGGCGCCACGGTTCGAACCAGAGACTTCTCACATGCGAAGCAAGCGCTCTACCCCTGGGCTGCACCCCTGTTATGTCAGGAGCACTTATTTATGCGTTTGATGGTGCTCAACAGATTATTTTAACGACAAAATAAATTATTACTCGAAATAAACAAAATCATCCCGTCATTCATCGTGATACAATTTTTTTGTCAACAAAGAAAGAAACATATTTCTATCATTAAAGAAAAGGGCAGCAATGTTATAGTAGAATCACTCGTCGCATTTCATGGTGCCGTAGTATTACAACACATAAAAAGGATAGCGCTAAAGTCGAGAGCACTTTGGAGGTGCTGGGGTTCGAACCCGGGACTTCTCACATGCGAAGCAAGCGCTCTACTTCTGAGCTACACCACTGTAATGTCAGGAGCACCTAATTATGCGTTTGGTGGTGCTCAACAGATTATTTTAACAACAAAATAAATTATTACTCGAAATAAACAAAATCATCTCGTCATTGCAACGCGATAAATTTTTTGTCAACAAAGATAAAAACACATTTCTATCATAAAGGAAAGGGCACCGATGTTTTAGTACATTATCTCGTCGCATTTCATGGTGCCGTAGTAGTACAACACAAAAAAGATAGCGCAAAAGTTCAAATTGATTGATTTGTTAGGTTCCACGTCCCAAAACCACCATATGATTATGAGAGACGCCGTAGTGGAGGGCTCCGGATATTTCGACCACCTGGGGTTCTTCAGCGTGCACCCAAATCTGAGCACACGGGCCTACAACATTTCCGCCTCCATCGGAAATGCAGCCGCCGCAGCCGGGAAACGAACCCGCGACCTGCGGGTCAGCAGCCGAGTACCTTAGCCACTAGACCACCGCGGAGGGGCCGCAAATGTTCAGAGAGCTCTCGAGGCGCCACGGTTCGAACCAGGGACATCTCACATGCGAAGCAAGCGCTCTACCTCTGAGCTGCACCCCTGTTATGTCAGGAGCACTTATTTAGGCGTTTGATGGTGCTCAACAGATTATTTTAACAACAAAATAAATGATTATTTGAAATAAACAAAATCATCTCGTCATTGCAACGTGATACAATTTTTTTGTCAACAAAGAAAGAAACATATTTCTATCATAAAAGAAAAGGGCAGCAATGTTTTAGTAGAATCCCTCGTCGCATTTCAAGGTGCCATAGTATTACAACACATAAAAAAGCGCTAAAGTCGAGAGCACTTTGGAGGTGCCGGGGTTCGAACCCGGGACTTCTCACATGCGAAGCAAGCGCTCTACCTCTGAGCTACACCCCCGTTATGTCAGGAGCCCTTATGTATGCTATTGATGGTGCTCAAGAAATAATTTTAACAAAAAAAATATTATTACTCGAAATAAACAAAATCATCTCGTCATTGCAACGCGATAAATTTTTTGTCAACAAAGATAAAAACACAATTCTATCATAAAAGAAAGAGCACCGATGTTTTAGTAGATTATCTCGTCGCATTTCATATTGCCGTAGTAGTACAAGACAAAAAAGATAGCGCAAAAGTTCAAATTGATTGATTTGTGGGGTTTCACGTTCCAAAACCACCATATGATTATGAGAGACGCCGAAGTGGAGGGCTCCGGAAATTTCGACCACCTGGGGTTCTTTAACGTGCACCCAAATCTGAGCACACGGGCATACAACATTTCCGCCTCCATCGCAAATGCAGCCGCCGCCGCCGGGAAAAGAACCCGCGACCTGCGGGTCAGCAGCCGAGTACCTTAGCCCCTAGATCACCGCGGATGGGCCGCAAAATTTCAGAGAGCTCTGGAGGCGCCACGGTTCAAACCAGGGACTTCTCACAAGCGAAGCAAGAACTCTACCTCTGAGCTGCACCCCTGTTATGTCAGGAGCACCTAATTATGCGTTTGGTGGTGCTCAACAGATTATTTTAACAACAAAATAAATTATTACTCGAAATAAACAAAATCATCTCGTCATTGCAACGTGATACAATTTTTTTGTCGACAAAGAAAGAAACATATTTCCATCATAAAGGAAACGGCACCGATGTTTTAGTAGATTATCTCGTTGCATATCATGGTGCTGTAGTAGTAAAACACAAAAAAGATAGCGCAAAAGTTCACATTGATTGATTTGTGGGGTTTCACGTCCCAAAACCACCATATGAATATGAGAGACGCCATAGTGGAGGGCTCCGGAAATTTCAACCACCTGGGGTTCTTTAAAGTGCACCCAAATCTGAGCACACGGGCCTACAACATTTCCGCCTCCATCGGAAATGCAGCCGCCGCAGCCGGGAAACGAACCCGCGAACTGCGGGTCAGCAGCCGAGTACCTTAGCCACTAGACCACTGCGTAGGGGCCGCAAAAGTTCAGAGAGCTCTGGAGGCGCCACGGTTCGAACCAGAGACTTCTCACATGCGAAGCAAGCGCTCTACCCCTGGGCTGCACCCCTGTTATGTCAGGAGCACTTATTTATGCGTTTGATGGTGCTCAACAGATTATTTTAACGACAAAATAAATTATTACTCGAAATAAACAAAATCATCCAGTCATTCATCGTGATACAATTTTTTTGTCAACAAAGAAAGAAACATATTTCTATCATAAAAGAAAAGGGCAGCAATGTTATAGTAGAATCACTCGTCGCATTTCATGGTGCCGTAGTATTACAACACATAAAAAGGATAGCGCTAAAGTCGAGAGCACTTTGGAGGTGCTGGGGTTCGAACCCGGGACTTCTCACATGCGAAGCAAGCGCTCTACTTCTGAGCTACACCACTGTTATGTCAGGAGCACCTAATTATGCGTTTGGTGGTGCTCAACAGATTATTTTAACAACAAAATAAATTATTACTCGAAATAAACAAAATCATCTCGTCATTGCAACGCAATAAATGTTTTGTCAACAAACATAGAAACACATTTCTATCATAAAGGAAAGGGCACCGATGTTTTCGTAGATTATCTCGTCACATTTCATGGTGCTGTAGTAGTACAACACGAAAAACATAGCGCAAAAGTTCAAATTGATTGATTTGTGGGGTTTCACGTCCCAAAACCACCATATGATTATGAGAGACGCCGTAGTTGAGGGCTCCGGAAATTTCGACCACCTGGGGTTCTTTAACGTGCACCCAAATCTGAGCACACGGGCCTACAACATTTCCGCCTCCATCGGAAATGCAGCCGCCGCAGCCGGGAAACGAACCCGCGACCTGCGGGTCAGCAGCCGAGTACCTTAGCCACTATACCACCGCGGAGGGGCCGCAAAAGTTCAGAGAGCTCTTGAGGTGCCACAGTTCGAACCAGGGACTTCTCACATGCGAAGCAAGCGCTCTACCTCTGAGCTGCACCCCTGTTATGTCAGGAGCACTTATTTATGTCTTTGATGGTGCTCAACACATTATTTTAACAATAAAATAAATTATTACTCGAAATAAACAAAATCATCTCGTCATTGCAACGTGATAAAATTTTTTTGTCAACAAAGAAAGAAGCATATTTCTATCATAAAAGAAAAGGGCAGCAATGTTTTAGTAGAATCACTCGACGCATTTCATGGTGCCGTAGTATTCCATAAAAGGATAGCGCTAAAGTCGAGAGCACTTTGGAGGTGCCGGGGTTCGAACCCGGGACTTCTCACATGCGAAGCAAGCGCTCTACCTCTGATCTACACCCCCGTTATTTCAGGGGCACTTATGTATGCTATTGATGGTGCTCAAAAAATTATTTTAACAAAAAATAAATTATTACTCGAAATAAACAAAATCATCTCGTCATTGCAACGCGATAAATTTTTTGTCAACGAAGATAGAAACACATTTCTATCATATAGGAAAGGGCACCGATGTTTTAGTAGATTATCTCGTCACATTTCATGGTGCTTTAGTAGTACAACACGAAAAAAATAGCGCAAAAGTTCAAATTGATTGATTTGTGGGGTTTCACGTCCCAAAACCACCATATGAATATGAGAGACGCCATAGTGGAGGGCTCCGGAAATTTCAACCACCTGGGGTTCTTTGAAGTGCACCCAAATCTGAGCACACGGGCCTACAACATTTTCGCCTCCATCGGAAATGCAGCCGCCGCAGCCGGGAAACGAACCCGCGAACTGCGGGTCAGCAGCCGAGTACCTTAGCCACTAGACCACTGCGTAGGGGCCGCAAAAGTTCAGAGAGCTCTGGAGGCGCCACGGTTCGAACCAGAGACTTCTCACATGCGAAGCAAGCGCTCTACCCCTGGGCTGCACCCCTGTTATGTCAGGAGCACTTATTTATGCGTTTGATGGTGCTCAACAGATTATTTTAACAACAAAATAAATTATTACTCGTAATAAAGAAAATCATCTCGTCATTGCAACGTGATAAAATTTTTTTGTCAACAAAGAAAGAAACATATTTCTATCATAACAGAAAAGGGCAGCAATGTTTTAGTAGAATCACTCGTCGCATTTCATGGAGCCGTAGTATTCCATAAAAAGGATAGCGCTAAAGTCGAGAGCACTTTGGAGGTGCCGGGGTTCGAACCCGGGACTTCTCTCATGCGAAGCAAGCGCTCTACCTCTGATCTACACCCCCGTTATTTCAGGAGCACTTATGTATGCTATTGACGGTGCTCAAAAAATTATTTTAACAAAAAATAAATTATTACTCGAAATAAACAAAATCATCTCGTCATTGCAACGCGATAAATTTTTTGTCAACGAAGATAGAAACACAATTCTATCATATAGGAAAGAGACCGATGTTTTAGTAGATTATCTCGTCACATTTCATGGTGCTTCAGTAGTACAACACGAAAAAGATAGCGCAAAAATTCAAATTGATTGATTTGTGGGGTTTCACGTCCCAAAACCACCATATGATTATGAGAGACGCTGTAGTTGAGGGCTCCGAAAATTTCGACCACTTGGGGTTCTTTAACGTGCACCCAAATCTGAGCACACGGGCCTACAACATTTCCGCCTCCATCGCAAATGCAGCCGCCGCAGCCGGGAAACGAACCCGCGACCTGCGGGTCAGCAGCCGAGTACCTTAGCCACTAGACCACCGCGGAGGGGCCGCAAATGTTCAGAGAGCTCTCGAGGCGCCACGGTTCGAACCAGGGACATCTCACATGCGAAGCAAGCGCTCTACCTCTGAGCTGCACCCCTGTTATGTCAGGAGCACTTATTTATGCGTTTGATGGTGCTCAACAGATTATTTTAACAACAAAATAAATTATTATTTGAAATAAACAAAATCATCTCGTCATGGCAACGTGATACAATTTTTTTTGTCAACAAAGAAAGAAACATATTTTATCATAAAAGAAAAGGGCAGCAATGTTTTAGTAGAATCCCTCGTCGCATTTCAAGGTGCCGTAGTATTACAACACATAAAAAAGCGCTAAAGTCGAGAGCACTTTGGAGGTGCCGGGGTTCGAACCCGAGACTTCTCACATGCGAAGAAAGCGCTCTACCTCTGAGCTACACCCCCGTTATGTCAGGAGCCCTTATGTATGCTATTGATGGTGCTCAAGAAATAATTTTAACAAAAAAATAATTATTACTCGAAATAAACAAAATCATCTCGTCATTGCAACGCGGTAAAATTTTTGTCAACAAAGATAAAAACACATTTCTATCATAAAGGAAAGAGCACCGATGTTTTAGTAGATTATCTCGTCGCATTTCATGGTGCCGTAGTAGTACAACACAAAAAAGATAGTGCAAAAGTTCAAATTGATTGATTTGTAGGCTTTCACGTCCCAAAACCACCATATGCCTATGAGAGACGCTGTAGTGGAGGGCTCCGGAAATTTCGACCACCTGGGGTTCTTTAACGTGCACCCAAATCTGAGCACACGGGCCTACAACATTTCCGCCTCCATCGGAAATGCAGCCAACGCAGCCGGGAAACGAACCCGCGACCTGTGGGTCAGCAGCCGAGTACCTAAGCCACTAGACCACCGCGGAGGGGCCGCAAAAGTTCAGAGAGCTCTAGAGGCGCCACGGTTCGAACCAGGCACTTCTCAATTGCGAAGCAAACGCTCTACCTCTGAGCTGCACCCCTGCTATGTCAGGAGCACTTATTTATGCGTTTGAAGATGCTCAACAGATTATTTTACCAACAAAATAAATTATTACTCGAAATAAACAAAGTCATCTCGTCATTGCAACGTGATACAATTTTTTTGTCAACAAAGAAAGAAACATATTTCTATCATAAAAGAAAGGGCAGCAATGTTTTAGTAGAATCACTCGTCGCATTTCATGGTGCCGTAGTATTACAACACATAAAAAAGATAGCGCTAGAGTCAAGAGCACTTTGGAGGCGCCACGGTTCGAACCAGGGACTTCTCACATGGGAAGCAAGCGCTCTACGTCTGAGCTGCACCCCTGTTTTGTCAGGAACACTTATTTATGCGTTTGATGGTGCTCATCAGATTATTTAAACAACAAAATAAATTATTACTCGAAATAAACAAAATCATCTCGTCATTGCAACGTGATACAATTTTTTGGTCAACAAAGAAAGAAACATACTTCTATCATAAAGGAAACGGCACCGATGTTTTAGTAGATTATCTCGTCGCATTTCATGGTGCCGTAGTAGTACAACACAAAAAAGATAGCGCAAAAGTTCAAATTGATTGATTTGTGGGGTTTCACATCCCAAAACCACCATATGATTATGAGAGACGCCGTAGTGGAGGGCTACGGAAATTTCGACCACCTGAGGTTCTTTACCGTGCACCCAAATCTGAGCACACGGGCCTACAACATTTCCGCCTCCATCGGAAATGCAGCCGCGGCAGCCGGGAAAAGAACCCGCGACCTGCAGGTCAGCAGCCGAGTACCTTAGCTTTACACTAGACCACCGCGGAGGGGCCGAAAAGCTCAGAGAGCTCTGGAGGCGCCACGGTTCGAACCAGAGACTTCTCACATGCGAAGCAAGCGCTCTACCTCTGAGCTGCACACCTGTTATGTCAGGAGCACTTATTTATGCGTTTGATGGTGCTCAACAGACTATTTTAACAACAAAATAAATTATTACTCGAAATAAACAAAATCATCCCGTCATTCATCGTGATACAATTTTTTTGTCAACAAAGAAAGAAACATATTTCTATCATAAAAGAAAAGGGCAGCAATGTTATAGTAGAATCACTCGTCGCATTTCATGGTGCCGTAGTATTACAACACATAAAAAGGATAGCGCTAAAGTCGAGAGCACTTTGGAGGTGCCGGGGTTCGAACCCGGGACTTCTCACATGCGAAGCAAGCGATCTACCTCTGAGCTACACCCCTGTTATGTCAGGAGCACTTATGTATGCTATTGATGGTGCTCAAGAAATTTTTTAACAAAAAATAAGCATTACTCGAAATAAACAAAATAATCTTGTCATTACAACGCGATAAATTTTTTGTCAACAAAGCTAGAAACACATTTCTACCATAAAGGAAAGGGCACCGATGTTTTAGTAGATTATCTCGTCGCATTTCTTGGTGCCGTAGTAGTACAACACAATAAAGATAGCGCAAAAGTTCAAGTTGATTGATTTGTGGGGTTTCACGTCCCAAAACCACCATATGATTATGAGAGACGCCGATGTGGAGGGCTCCGGAAATTTCGACCCACTGGGGTTCTTCAACGTGCACCCAAATCTGAACACACGGGCCTACAACATTTCCGCCTCCATCGGAAATGCAGCCGCCGAAGCCGGGCAACGAACCCGCGACCTGCGGGTCAGCAGCCGAGTACCTTAGCCACTAGACTACCGCGGAGGGGCCGCGAAAGTTGAGAGAGCTCTAGAGGCACCTTGGTTCGAACCAGGCACTTCTCACTTGCGAAGCAAGCGCTCTACCTCTGAGCTGCACCGCTGCTACGTCAGGAGCACTTATTTATGCGTTTGATGGTGCTCAACAGATTATATTAACAACAAAACAAATTATTTCTCGAAATAAACAAAATCATCTCGTCATTGCAACGTGATACAATTTTTTTGTCAACAAAGAAAGAAACATATTTCTATCATAAAAGAAAGGGCAGCAATGTTTTAGTAGAATCACTCATCGCATTTCATGGTGCCGTAGTATTACAACACATAAAAAAGATAGCGCTACAGTCGAGAGCACTTTGGAGGTGCCGGGGTTCGAACCCGGAACTTCTCACATGCGAAGCAAGCGATCTACCTCTGAGCTACACCCCCGTTATGTCAGGAGCACTTATGTATGCTATTGATGGTGCTCAAGAAATTATTTTAACAAAAAAATAATTATTACTCGAAATAAACAAAATCATCTCGTCATTGCAACGTGATACATTTTTTTTCCTCAACAAAAAAAGAAACATTTTTTTATCATAAAAGAAAAGGGCACCGATGTTTAGTAGATTATCTCGTCACATTTCATGGTGCCGTAGTAGTACAACACATAAAAGATAGCACAAAAGTTCAAATTGATTGATTTGTGGGGTTTCACGTCCCAAAACCACCATATGATTATGAGAGACGCCGAAGTGGAGGGCTCCGGAAATTTCGACCACCTGGGGTTCTTCAACGTGCACCCAAATCTTAGCACACGAGCCTACAACATTTCCGCCTCCATCGGAAATGCAGCCGCCGAAGCCGGGCAACGAACCCGCGACCTGCGGGTCAGCAGCCGAGTACCTTAGCCACTAGACCACCGCGGAGAGCCGTAAAATTTCAGAGAGCTCTGGAGGCGCCACGGTTCGAACCACGGACTTCTCACATGCGAAGCAAGCACTCTACCTTTTAGCTGCAGCCCTGTTATGTCAGGAGCACTTATTTATGCATTTGATGGTGCTCAACAGATTATTTTAACAACAAAATAAATTATTACTCGAAATAAACAAAATCATCTCGTCATTGCAACGTGATACAATTTTTTTGTCAACAAAGAAAGAAACATATTTCTATCATAAAAGAAAAGGGCAGCAATGTTATAGTAGAATCACTCGTCGCATTTCGTGGTGCCGTAGTATTACAACACATAAAAAAGATAGAGCTAAAGTCGAGAGCACTTCGGAGGTGCTGGGGTTCGAACCCGGGACTTCTCACATGCGAAGCAAGCACTCTACCTCTGAGCTCCACCCCTTTTTTTTCTTTATTGCCTGCTTGGACGTACACATAGAAACACAAATACAGTCAGGGAACACAAATAATAATGCAAGGCACATAAGACATAGAATGGGCATTGGTAAAAGGAGACACCAAACTTTGGCTGGCGTGTAATGGTTAAAATCGTCTCATGTTCGTGAGTGGCTCGATCCTCGATACCCATTCAGGTATCGGATCTAAAGATTTATGTGCTTCCAGGAACCTGCCCACTGATTCGCGGAAGTACTCTTGTGCCGATCTTGCATCTATATCTACATGTCGTGCGGCCATGCAGGCCTTCCATATGCAGTGCAAACCCAGTAGCATAACAGCATCAAACGGGACACCTTCTTCGTTGTCCACAGTTAGGTAACGAATTCCTTGTGGGTCTAAAGAGAGGTCTTTCTTTAGCGTTCTTTGTAATATATCCCAGAAGAACACGCCTTCCCAGCATTCTAAGAAGACGTGCTCAATGGTTTCGGGCTTACTGCATAAAAAACAGTGCACTCCCCATGGTACATACATTCCTTTTTCCTGTAGCCATGTTTTTACCTCTAGTGTCCCGGTGTGCAATCTGAAGAAAAAGGACTTGGCTCCTGGAGCTACATACATATGTTTGACACGCTTCAGGACATCACTTCCAGACTTGGCACTATATATTGTGCGATACAAAGGCACGGGGAGTAGTATATCCACAAGATCTTTGTATAGCTTCCTTCGTTTCACTCCCGCCAGATATTCGCATGAGAATCGAGCACGCAAGAACTTATAAGCCATCACAACCTCCTTCAAAAAACCGAAAACCCCGCCTTCAATACATTCGGTGGATACCACAAAGTCCGGAACAAGTTTGCAAAGTTTGAGCTGTAATACAGTGCGCAAAAAGGGGTCCTTCACATCCCTAAGGAAGCAGAACCGGTTCACTATTTGCCTCAGGAATAAGTGCGACAGGCTAAGACCTCCATCACGTACACGTCGGAACAAGTTGTTGCGGCTTGTCCTCTCCCAACTCGATCCCCAAACAAAAACAGCCAGAATTCTGTGGAGCTTTTGTATGTTAATGCGTGAGCAGTGCAAAACACTCAACACATACCAAAGTTTGGTAATGAAAAACACATTACACACCGTGGTACGTGCAAACATAGACAATTCCGAGCCTTTTGTCCTCTCAGTCCTTCCACGCATTTCCGCAACTTGGTTCTGCCAGTATGGTTCACTGTCCCGGTAAAACTCTAAAGGAACGCCTAGGTATTTCGTGGGAGTGGAAATCCATTGAATGTTGGCAAAGGTACTGGGTTTCATTGTCCATACTCCATGCCAGATTCCGAGGCTCTTGCCCCAGTTAACTGCACTGCCACTAGTAACACAATAACGCTTCACAATTTCGACAGTTTTCATGATACTGGCGTGGTCCCCACAAAACACCGCGATGTCGTCCGCATAAGCGAGTAGTTTAACCTCCGCTTGCTGCATTTTAAAGCCATTGATACAGTTAGCCCGTATTACGCTGAGGCACAAGGGCTCAATATATAAAGCGAAAAGTAACGGCGATAGTGGGCACCCCTGGCGCACCGACCGCTGCACTTCGATAAGCTCTCCTACTGACTTATTTATTATCAACCTTGTCGTGCAACCCCTGTACGCCATTGCGACACCTTCCATGATAACAGATCCTACGTTCACGTACTCCATAATGGCAAATAGTATGTCGTGCGGTACCCGGTCGAATGCCTTTTCCAGATCCAACTGGAGCATTGCGACCTTCTTGCAAAATACGTCACAACACTCCAGTATGCTTCTCGCCGTATGAATGTTCGTGAAAATAGTTCGTTCCTTGATAGCGCACGTCTGGTGTGGTCCAACTATATCTTTCACTACTGTTTGCAGTCTTTTAGCCAACACTTTCATGAATATCTTATAGTCGACGTTCGCTAAGCTGATAGGGCGATATGCTGTTACCCGCTTTAATGTGTCGCGATCATCTGTTTTCGGGATAAGAACTGTGTGTGTGGACAGGAATGAAGGTGGTAGTCGTTTGCGCTCATATGCATCGTCTAAAACTGCAGCCAGTATAGGGGCTACTTCGTACTTGAACGCCTTATAAAAATCGGCTCCTAGCCCGTCGTGCCCGGGACATTTCCCACGTTTCAAATCGTCTATCGCCACCGCAATCTCATCGGCCGTAATACGGCGCTCTAACATTTCCTTTGAGCTATCGTCAATCTTTGGCATTAAAGGCATGAATTCCGTCTCAAAACCCTCTACGTCCACCGGGCAACGCGCGAACAGCTTTCTGTAGAACGCTGTGAACACGTGTTCGATGCCGCTCTGATCACATAAGATAACACCGTCTTGTACCACTTCGTGAATCTCGTTCCGGCGGGCCCACTTTTTTTCCTTTGCGAGGGCTCGTTTAGTTGGCGCCTCGCCTGTTATCGTTGCTTCTACTCTAGCTCGCACCAACGGCCCCCGAAAGCGTTCGATATCAGCCTGCTCAAGTTTTTGCTTCAGTGTGTTAATGTTGTCTTTGAACGTCCCAGGCGATAGGCTTTCTTCATAAGTTAGCATTTGCAAGCTTTGCCGCAGGTTTTCCTCGTACTTATTCTTTTCGTGCTTTAAAGCGCTGGCTCGTTCAAGTGCCTTCAATTTAGCTGTTTGCTTAAATGTTTCCCATTTCTCACATATTGTTGTGTTTGTCTGGTTCTTTACCTCTTCGAGCAGGGCTAACACTTTCTCACAGAAAACCTCATCCTCCAAAATTTTAGCATTAAGTTTCCATAATTCCCACGCAAACTTATTTCGGTTTTTCGCTTTCTTATTAACATCGAACATGACTAGACAGTGGTCACTGAATGACACGGACTGCACACAATATTCTTGCGCAAGTGCTATCAATTCAGCCGGAACATACACTCTGTCCAGTCGGGCGTGGCTGGCTGCTTGGAAATGCGTGAAGCGCACAATGCGGTCGCACTCCAAGCAGTCCGCCACGTCCTCAAGCCCGTATTCATCAATTCATTCGCGAAGCCCAGCCGTGCTGGCGTCTCTATACGCTGTACCACTTGATTTATCACGCGCTGCCAGTACACAATTGAAGTCCCCCATCAGTACCAGGTTCCTTTCGACGTTGCAGTAATTTCTGACACTCTCGAAGAAATTTCTTCGTTCGTCGAGCAAATTAGGAGCATAAAGGCATATCACTCGCCATTCAACTGAACCATAACGAAAATCACACAAAACCATGCGCCCCGCCAAATCTGACCTCACGCCCCTCACTTCACGGCCTGGGTGTTGGCGCACAAAAAGAACGCACCCCGCGGATTGCCCTATGGCGTGACTCACACCCGCGTAGTACATTGACATGAAAGGTAGCACCATACTCTTGGTCTCATCATCACTTACAATTTTGGTTTCTTGTATGGCAATGATGTCTAACTCATGTTCGATCACCAGTCTATACAACTGTCGTTGTTTTCTCCTCGCCGCAAGCCCTCGAACATTGATTGTAGCAAATCGCAAGGATTTATCTGGCAGCGCCATTTGAATAATTAATAATAGAGACCCAGAGTATGGGCTTATGCTCCTGTCTACACAAGACCTTGGGGCCCGCGACATAGGTCGGGGCTTACACAGCTAACTGCTACGTGACCGGGGGCGGTGGCGGCGGCTTCGACGTCGCCGTCAGCCTCCGATCCTGTGGGATGTTCGGACGTGGCCGCACTGTCGGTCGACGTACAGGGGTTGCTTTTGCTGGAGGTTCATCGCGACTGCTTGGGTCGGTAGATTCGCTCTCTCCCTCGGCGCCTTCGTGTGATCGCTTATTCGTCGTGGTGCCCTCCTTGGAAATGTCCATTTCCTCCACTACTTCCCTGTTGACCTCCTCTGTCACGTTGCTTTTGTCCTCCTGCGTCTGCAGTGCTTCCGAGGAATCATTTTTCACCAACAATGTATCTTCGGCTTTGAGGTTCGTCGACTTTACGTGAGCACTCTCACCTGAGATTTGCTCAGCTGGCACGCTGTCCATCGTGGCACTTTCTGCCTCCACACTCGCTGCTGCCTCGGAATCTGCTTCGTCCATTAGGAGCTCCGAAGTGTCGTCGCTTCCCACGGGCCCTGCAACACTGGCGTAGGTACGCACGCATTCCGACTCGTTGTGTCCAAAACGATGACACAACGTGCACCGTGGTACCTTACAGTCCCGACGAATGTGTCCAGTGCACTGGCAACGAAGGCATAGCGGTGCCCTTCCCGGCACCACCACAAGAGCCAGCTCTCCAGCAATCCTTATTTGATGGGGTAAATCTTCTGGCTTGACTCCCGCCTTAAGTGTCATCGTCACATTTCGCGTCGTTGACGCCTTGTCAGTCACACCACTGACCTTCCACCGTTCCTTGATAATGTCCGTCACCCTGCCATAGTTCAGGAAGGCCGCTCGCACGTCGTCGTCCGGTACGGTAGGCAGGAGCCAGTGCAGCTTCAACCGAAGCTTCTGGTTCGATGGATCAATGAGGAGGCAACGCTGGCCCTTCAATTTTACTTCCGCTTTTTCCAGCAGCCTCTTCGCACCTTCGGCACATTTGAGCGTGACGGCCCAAACGTGATTCATTTGATACGCCCCCAAGGCCGTAACCTCGGAGAGCAGTTTCAAATCACTCAGCGTATCCCTGAAGTCTTCTACACGGTAGGGCCGTGCCCTCACATCCGCGTGCACAAAAACAGTATTCAAAACCAGACGTCCTGAAGGCAGACTAGGCAGAACAACGTGATACTCGTTATCCGAGGCAGCTATCACCCTGGTTCCGCGGCCAGAAACGGCCGCTGATACCGCTCCGACGGAGCCCATTCCAAACGCGTCCGCTCGCTATCGCGGCCCGAAGTGGAATCTCTGAGCTACACCCCCGTTATGTCAGGAGCACTAATGTATGCTATTGATGGTGCTCAAAAAATTATTTTAACAAAAAATAATTATTACTCGAAATAAACAAAATCATCTCGTAATTTCAACGCAATAAATGTTTTGTCAACAAACATAGAAACACATTTCTATCATAAAGGAAAGGGCACCGATGTTTTAGTAGATTATCTCGTCACATTTCATGGTGCTTTAGTAGTACAACACGAAAAAGATAGCGCAAAAGTTCAAATTGATTGATTTGTGGGGTTTCACGTCCCAAAACCACCATATGATTATGAGAGACGCCGAAGTGGAGGGCTCCGGAAACAACGCAAACCTGGGGTTCTTTAACGTGCACCCAAATCTGAGCACACGGGCCTACAACATTTCCGCCTCCATCGCAAATGCAGCCGCCGCAGCCGGGAAACGAACCCGCGACCTGCGGGTCAGCAGCTGAGTACCTTAACCACTAGACCACCGCGGAGGGGCCGCAAAAGTTCAGAGAGCTCTGGAGGCGCCACGGTTCGAACCAGGGACTTCTCACATGCGAAGCAAGCGCTCTACCTCTGAGCTGCACCCCTGTTATGTCAGGAGCACTTACTTATGCGTTTGGTGGTGCTCAACACATTATTTTACCAACAAAATAAATTATTACTCGAAATTAACAAAATCATCTCGTCATTTCATCGTGATACAATTTTTTTGTCGACAAAGAAAGAAACATATTTCAATCATAAAGGAAACGGCACCGATGTTTTAGTAGATTATCTCGTCGCATTTCATGGTGCCGTAGTAGTACAACACAAAAAAGATGGCGCAAAAGTTCACATTGATTGATTTGTGGGATTTCACGTCCCAAAACCACCATATGAATATGAGAGACGCCATAGTGGAGGGCTCCGGAAATTTCGACCACCTGGGGTTCTTTAAAGTGCACCCAAATCTGAGCACACGGGCCTACAACATTTCCGCCTCCATCGGAAATGCAGCCGCCGCAGCCGGGAAACGAACCCGTGAACTGCGGGTCAGCAGCCGAGTACCTTAGCCACTAGACCACCGCGTAGGGGCCGCAAAAGTTCAGAAAGCTCTGGAGGCGCCACGGTTCGAACCAGGGACTTCTCACTTGCGAAGGAAGCGCTCTACCTCTGAGCTGCACCTCTGTTATGTCAGGAGCACTTATTTATGCGTTTGATGGTGCTCAACAGATTATTTTAACAACAAAAAAACTATTACTCGAAATAAACAAAATCATTCCGTCATTGCAACGTGATACAATTTTTTGTCAACACAGAAAGAAACATATTTCTATCATAAAAGAAAAGGGCAGCAATGTTATAGTAGAATCACTCGTCGCATTTCATGGTGCCGTAGTATTACAACACATAAAAAAGATAGCGCTAAAGTCGAGAGCACTTTGGAGGTGCTGGGGTTCGAACCCGGGACTTCTCACATGCGAAGCAAGCGCTCTACCTCTGAGCTACAGCCCCCCTATGCCAGGAGCACTAATGTATTCTATTAATGGTGCTCAAGAAATTATTTAACAAAAAAATTAATTATTACTCGAAATAAAGAAAATCATCTCGTCATTGCAACGCGATAAATTTTTTGTCAACAAAGATAACAACACATTTCTAACATAAAGGAAAGGGCACCGATGTTTTAGTAGATTATCTCGTCGCATTTCATGGTGCCGTAGTTGTACAACACAAAAAAGATAATGCAAAAGTTCAAATTGATTGATTTGTGGGGTTTCACGTCCCAAAACCACCATATGATTATGAGAGACGCTGTGGTTGAGGGCTTCGAAAATTTCGACCACCTGGGCTTCTTTAACGTGCACCCAAATCTGAGCACACGGGCCTACAACATTTCCGCCTCCATCGCAAATGCAGCCGCGCAGCCGGGAAACGAACCCGCGACCTGCGGGTCAGCAGTCGAGTACCTTAACCACTAGACCACCCCGGAGGGGCCGCAAAAGTTCAGAGAGCTCTGGAGGCGCCACGGTTCGAACCAAGGACTTCTCACATGCGAAGGAAGCGCTCTACCTCTGAGCTGCACCTCTGTTATGTCAGGAGCACTTATTTATGCGTTTGATGGAGCTCAACAGATTATTTTAACAACAAAAAAACTATTACTCGAAATAAACAAAATCATCCCGTCATTGCAACGTGATACAATTTTTTGTCAACAAAGAAAGAAACATATTTCTATCATAAAAGAAAAGGACAGCAATCTTTTAGTAGAATCACTCGTCGCATTTCATGGTGCCGTAGTATTAGAACACATTAAAAAGATAGCGCTAAAGTCGAGAGCACTTTGGAGGTGCTGGGGTTCGAACCCGGGACTTCTCACATGCGAAGCAAGCGCTCTACCTCTGAGCTACACCCCCATTTTGCCAGGAGCACTAATGTATTCTATTGATGGTGCTCAAAAAATTATTTTAACAAAAAAATTATTTATTACTCGAAATAAACAAAATCATCTCGTCATTGTGACGCGATAAATTTTTTGTCAACAAAGATAGAAACACATTTCTATCATAAAGGAAAGGGCACCAATGTTTTAGTAGATTATGTCGTCGCATTTCATGGTGCCGTAGTAGTACAACACAAAAAAGATAGCGCAAAAGTTCAAATTGATTGATTTGTGGGGTTTCACATCCCAAAACCACCATATGATTATAGAGACGCCGTAGTGGAGGGCTACGGAAATTTCGACCACCTGAGGTTCTTTAACGTGCACCCAAATCTGAGCACACGGGCCTACAACATTTCCGCCTCCATCGGAAATGCAGCCGCCGCAGCCGGGAAAAGAACCCGCGACCTGCAGGTCAGCAGCCGAGTACCTTAGCTTTACACTAGACCACCGCGGAGGGGCCGCAAAAGCTCAGAGAGCTCTGGAGGCGCCACGGTTCGAACCAGAGACTTCTCACATGCGAAGCAAGCGCTCTACCTCTGAGCTGCACCCCTGTTATGTCAGGAGCACTTATTTATGCGTTTGATGGTGCTCAACAGATTATTTTAACAACAAAATAAATTATTACTCGAAATAAACAAAATCATCCCGTCATGGCAACGTGATACAATTTTTTTGTCAACAAAGAAAGAAACATATTTCTATCATAAAGGAAACGGCACCGATGTTTAATAGATTATCTCGTCGCATTTCATGGTGCCGTAGTAGTACAACACAAAAAAGATAGCGCAAAAGTTCACATTGATTGATTTGTGGGATTTCACGTCCCAAAACCACCATATGAATATGAGAGAAGGCATAGTGGAGGGCTCCGGAAATTTCGACCACCTGGGGTTCTTCAACGTGCACCCAAATCTGAGCACACGGGCATAAAACATTTCCGCCTCCATCGGAAATGCAGCCGCCACAGCCGGGAAACGAACCCGCGACCTGCGGGTCAGCAGTCGAGTACCTTAGCCACTAGCCCACCGCGGAGGGGCCGCAAATGTTCAGAGAGCTCTCGATGCGCCACGGTTCGAACCAGGGACATCTCACATGCGAAGCAAGCGCTCTACCTCTGAGCTGCACCCCTGTTATGTCAGGAGCACTTATTTATGCGTTTGATGGTGCTCAACAGAATATTTTAACAACAAAATAAATTATTATTTGAAATAAACAAAATCATCTCGTCATTGCAACGTGATACAATTTTTTGTCAACAAAGAAAGAAACATATTTCTATCATAAAAGAAAAGGGCAGCAATGTTTTAGTAGAATCCCTCGTCGCATTTTAAGGTGCCGTAGTATTACAACACATAAAACAGCGCTAAAGTCGAGAGCACTTTGGAGGTGCCGGGGTTCGAACCCGGGACTTCTCACATGCGAAGCAAGCGCTCTACCACTGAGCTACACCCCCTTTATGTCAGGAGCCCTTATGTATGCTATTGATGGTGCTCAAGAAATAATTTTAACAAAAAAATAATTATTACTCGAAATAAACAAAATCATCTCGTCATTGCAACGCGATAAATTTTTTGTCAACAAAGATAAAAACACATTTCTATCATAAAGAAAAGGGCACCGATGTTTTAGTAGATTATCTCGTCGCATTTCATGGTGCCGCAGTAGTACAACACAAAAAAGATAGTGCGAAAGTTCAAATTGATTGATTTGTTAGGTTCCACGTCCCAAAACGACCATATGATTATGAGAGACGCCGTAGTGGAAAGCTCCGGAAATTTCGACCACCTGGGGTTCTTCAACGTGCACCCAAATCTGAGCACACGGGCCTACAACATTTCCGCCTCCATCGGAAATGCAGCCGCCGCAGCCGGGAAAAGAACCCGCCACCTGCAGGTCAGCAGCCGAGTACCTTAGCTTTTCACTAGACCACCGCGGAGGGGCCGCAAAAGCTCAGAGAGCTCTGGAGGCGCCACGGTTCGAACCAGAGACTTCTCACATGCGAAGCAAGCGCTCTACCTCTGAGCTGCACCCCTGTTATGTCAGGAGCACTTATTTATGCGTTTGATGGTGCTCAACAGATTATTTTAACAACAAAATAAATTAGTACTCGAAATAAACAAAATCATCCCGTCATTGCAACGTGATACAATTTTTTTCTAAACAAACAAAGAAACATAATTCTATCATAAAACAAAAGGGCAGCAATGTTATAGTAGAATCACTCGTCGCATTTCATGGTGCCGTAGTATTACAACACATAAAAAAGATAGCGCTAAAGTCGAGAGCACTTTGGAGGTGATGGGGTTCGAACCCGGGACTTCTCACATGCGAAGCAAGCGCTCTACCTCTGATCTACACCCCCATTATGCCAGGAGCACTAATGTATTCTATTAATGGTGCTCAAGAAATTTTTTTAACAAAAAAATAATTATTACTCGAAATAAACAAAATCATCTCGTCATTGCAACGCTATAAATTTTTTGTCAACAAAGATAAAAACACATTTCTATCATAAAGGAAAGGGCACCGATGTTATAGTACATTATCTCGTCGCATTTCATGGTGCCGTAGTAGTACAACACAAAAAAGATAGCGCAAAAGTTCAAATTGATTGATTTGTTAGGTTCCACGTCCCATAATCACCATATGATTATGAGAGACGCCGAAGTTGAGGGCTCTGGAAATTTGGACCACCTGGGGTTCTTTAACGTGCACCCAAATCTGAGCACATGGCCCTACAACTTTTCCGCCTCCATCGGAAATGCAGCCGTAGCAGCCGGGAAAAGAACCCGCGACCTGCGGGTCAGCAGCCGAGTACCTAAGCCATTAGACCACCTCGGAGGGGCCGCAAAAGTTCAGAGAGCTCTGGAGGCGCCACGGTTCAAACCAGAGACTTCTCACATGGGAAGCAAGCGCTCTACGTCTGAGCCGCACCCCTGGTATGCCAGGAGCACTAATGTATTCTATTGATGGTGCTCAAAAAATAATTTTAACAAAAAATTATTTATTACTCGAAATAAACAAAATCATCTCGTCATTGTGACGCGATAAATTTTTTGTCATCAAAGATAGAAACACATTTCTATCATAAAGGAAAGGGCACCAATGTTTTAGTAGATTATCTCGTCGCATTTCATGGTGCTGTAGTAGTACAACACAAAAAAGATAGCGCAAAAGTTCAAATTGATTGATTTGTGTGGTTTCACATCCCAAAACCACCATATGATTATGAGAGACGCCGTAGTGGAGGGCTACGGAAATTTCGACCACCTGGGGTTCTTTAACGTGCACCCAAATCTGAGCACACGGGCCTACAACATTTCCGCCTCCATCGGAAATGCAGCCGCGGCAGCCGGGAAAAGAACCCGCGACCTGCAGGTCAGCAGCCGAGTACCTTAGCTTTACACTAGACCACCCCGGAGGGGCCGCCAAAGCTCAGAGAGCTCTGGAGGCGCCACGGTTCGAACCAGAGACTTCTCACATGCGAAGCAAGCGCTCTACCTCTGAGCTGCACCCCTGTTATGTCAGGAGCACTTATTTATGCGTTGGATGGTGCTCAACAGATTATTTTAACAACAAAATAAATTATTACTCGAAATAAACAAAATCATCCCGTCATTGCAACGTGATACAATTTTTTTGTCAACAAAGAAAGAAAGATATTTCTATCATAAAAGAATAGGGCAGCAATGTTTTAGTAGAATCCCTCGTCGCATTTCAAGGTGCCGTAGTATTACAACACATAAAAAAGCGCTAAAGTCGAGAGCACTTTGGAGGTGCCGGGGTTCGAACCAGTGACTTCTCACTTGCGAAGCAAGCGCTCTACCTCTGAGCTACACCCCCGTTATGTCAGGAGCCCTCAAGTATGCTATTGATGGTGCTCAAGAAATAATTTTAACAAAAAAATAATTATTACTCGAAATAAACAAAATCATCTCGTCATTGCAACGCGAGAAATTTTTTGTCAACAAAGATAAAAACACATTTCCATCATAAAGGAAAGGGCACCGATGTTTTAGTAGATTATCTCGTCGCATTTCATGGTGCCGTAGTAGTACAACACAAAAAAGATACTGCAAAAGTTCAAATTATTTGATTTGTAGGCTTTCACGTCCCAAAACCACCATATGACTATGAGAGACGCTGTAGTGGAGGGCTCCGGAAATTTCGACCACCTGGGGTTCTTTAACGTGCACCCGAATCTGAGCACACGGGCGTACAACATTTCCGCCTCCATCGGAAATGCAGCCACCGCCGCCGGGAAACGAACCCGCGACCTGCGGGTCAGCAGCCGAGTTCCTTAGCCACTAGACCACCGCGGAGGGGCCACAAAAGTTCAGAGAGCTCTAGAGGCGCCACGGTTCGAACCAGGCACTTTTCAATTGCGAAGCAAGCGCTCTACCTCTGAGCTGCACCCCTGTTATGTCAGGAGCACTTATTTATGCGTTTGATGGTGCTCAACAGATTATTTTAACAACAAAATAAATTATTACTCGAAATAAACAAAATCATCCCGTCATTGCAACGTGATACAATTTTTTTCTAAACAAACAAAGAAACATATTTCTATCATAAAAGAAAAGGGCAGCAATGTTATAGTAGAATCACTCGTCGCATTTCATGGTGCCGTAGTATTACAACACATAAAAAAGATAGCGCTAAAGTCGAGAGCACTTTGGAGGTGATGGGGTTCGAACCCGGGACTTCTCACATGCGAAGCAAGCGCTCTACCTCTGAGCTACAACCCCATTATGCCAGGAGCACTAATGTATTCTATTAATGGTGCTCAAGAAATTAATTTAACAAAAAAATTAATTATTACTCGAAATAAACAAAATCATCTCGTCATTGCAACGCTATAAATTTTTTGTCAACAAAGATAAAAACACATTTCTATCATAAAGGAAAGGGCACCGATGTTATAGTACATTATCTCGTCGCATTTCATGGTGCCGTAGTAGTACAACACAAAAAAGATAGCGCAAAAGTTCAAATTGATTGATTTGTTAGGTTCCACGTCCCAAAACGACCATATGATTATGAGAGACGCCGTAGTGGAAAGCTCCGGAAATTTCGACCACCTGGGGTTCTTCAACGTGCACCCAAATCTGAGCACACGGGCCTACAACATTTCCGCCTCCATCGGAAATGCAGCCGCCGCAGCCGGCAAACGAACCCGCGACCTGCGGGTCAGCAGCCGAGTACCTTAGCCACTAGACCACCGCGGAGGGGCCGCAAATGTTCAGAGAGCTCTCGAGGCGCCACGGTTCGAACCAGGGACATCTCACATGCGAAGCAAGCGCTCTACCTCCGAGCTGCACCCCTGTTATGCCAGGAGCATTTATTTATGCGTTTGATGGTGCTCAACAGATTATTTTACCAACAAAATATATTATTATTTGAAATAAACAAAATCATCTCGTCATTGCAACGTGATACAATTTTTTGTCAACAAAGAAAGAAACATATTTCTATCATAAAAGAAAAGGGCAGCAATGTTTTAGTAGAATCCCTCTTCGCATTTCAAGGTGCCGTAGTATTACAACACATAAAAAAGCGCTAACGTCGACAGCACTTTTGAGGTGCCGGGGTTCGAACCCGGGACTTCTCACATGCGAAGCAAGCGCTCTACCTCTGAGCTACACCCCCGTTATGTCAGGACTCTTATGTATGCTATTGATGGTGCTCAAGAAATAATTTTAACAAAAAAATAATTATTACTCGAAATAAACAAAATCATCTCGTCATTGCAACGCGATAAATTTTTTGTCAACACAGATAAAAACACATTTCTATGATAAAGGAAAGGGCACCGATGTTTTAGTAGATTATCTCGTCGCATTTCATGGTGCCGTAGTAGTACAACACAAAAAAGATAGTGCAAAAGTACAAATTGATTGATTTGTAGGCTTTCACGTCCCAAAACCACCCTATGACTATGAGAGACGCTGTAGTGGAGGGCTCCGGAAATTTCGACCACCTGGGGTTCTTTACCGTGCACCCAAATCTGAGCACACGGGCCTACAACATTTCCGCCTCCATCGGAAATGCAGCCACCGCAGCCGGGAAACGAACCCGCAACCTGCGGGTCAGCAGCCGAGTACCTCAGCCACTTGACCACCGCGGAGGGGCCGCAAAAGTTCAGAGAGCTCTAGAGGCGCCACGGTTCGAACCAGGCACTTCTCAATTGCGATGCAAACGCTCTACCTTTGAGCTGCACCCCTGCTATGTCAGGAGCACTTATTTATGCGTTTGAAGATGCTCAACAGTTATTTTAACAACAAAATAAATTATTACTCGAAATAAACAAAATCATCTCGTAATTGCAACATGATACAATTTTTTTGTCAACAAAGAAAGAAACATATTTCTATCATAAAAGAAAGGGCAGCAATGTTTTAGTAGAATCACTCGTCGCATTTCATGGTGCCGTAGTATTACAACACATAAAAAGATAGCGCTAAAGTCGAGAGCACTTTGGAGGTGCCGGGGTTTGAACCCGGGACTTCTCACATGCGAAGCAAGCGATCTACCTCTGAGCTACACCCCTGTTATGTCAGGAGCACTTATGTATGCTATTGATGGTTCTCAAGAAATTTTTAACAACAAAATAAATTATTACTCGAAATAAACAAAATCATCTTGTCATTGCAACGCGATAAAGTTTTTGTCAACAAAGATAGAAACACATTTCTATCATATAGGAAAGGGCACCGATGTTTTAGTAGATTATCTCGTCGCATTTCATGGGGCCGTAGTAGTACAACATAAAAAAGATAGCACAAATGTTCAAACTGATTGTTTTGTGGGGTTTCACGTCCCATAATCACCATATGATTATGAGAGACGCCGAAGTTGAGGGCTCTGGAAATTTCGACCACCTGGGGTTCTTTAACGTGCACCCAAATCTGAGCACATGGCCCTACAACTTTTCCGCCTCCATCGGAAATGCAGCCGTAGCAGCCGGGAAAAGAACCCGCGACCTGCGGATCAGCAGCCGAGTACCTAAGCCACTAGACCACCTCGGAGGGGCCGCAAAAGTTCAGAGAGCTCTGGAGGCGCCACGGTTCGAACCAGAGACTTCTCACATGGGAAGCAAGCGCTCTACGTCTGAGCCGCACCCCTGGTATGCCAGGAGCACTAATGTATTCTATTGATGGTGCTCAAAAAATAATTTTAACAAAAAAATTATTTATTACTCGAAATAAACAAAATCATCTCGTCATTGTGACGCGATAAATTTTTTGTCATCAAAGATAGAAACACATTTCTATCATAAAGGAAAGGGCACCAATGTTTTAGTAGATTATCTCGTCGCATTTCATGGTGCTGTAGTAGTACAACACAAAAAAGATAGCGCAAAAGTTCAAATTGATTGATTTGTGTGGTTTCACATCCCAAAACCACCATATGATTATGAGAGACGCCGTAGTGGAGGGCTACGGAAATTTCGACCACCTGGGGTTCTTTAACGTGCACCCAAATCTGAGCACACGGGCCTACAACATTTCCGCCTCCATCGGAAATGCAGCCGCGGCAGCCGGGAAAAGAACCCGCGACCTGCAGGTCAGCAGCCGAGTACCTTAGCTTTACACTAGACCACCCCGGAGGGGCCGCAAAAGCTCAGAGAGCTCTGGAGGCGCCACGGTTCGAACCAGAGACTTCTCACATGCGAAGCAAGCGCTCTACCTCTGAGCTGCACCCCTGTTATGACAGGAGCACTTATTTATGCGTTGGATGGTGCTCAACAGATTATTTTAACAACAAAATAAATTATTACTCGAAATAAACAAAATCATCCCGTCATTGCAACGTGATACAATTTTTTTGTCAACAAAGAAGGAAAGATATTTCTATCATAAAAGAATAGGGCAGCAATGTTTTAGTAGAATCCCTCGTCGCATTTCAAGGTGCCGTAGTATTACAACACATAAAAAAGCGCTAAAGTCGAGAGCACTTTGAAGGTGCCGGGGTTCGAACCAGTGACTTCTCACTTGCGAAGCAAGCGCTCTACCTCTGAGCTACACCCCCGTTATGTCAGGAGCCCTCAAGTATGCTATTGATGGTGCTCAAGAAATAATTTTAACAAAAAAATAATTATTACTCGAAATAAACAAAATCATCTCGTCATTGCAACGCGAGAAATTTTTTGTCAACAAAGATAAAAACACATTTCTATCATAAAGGAAAGGGCACCGATGTTTTAGTAGATTATCTCGTCGCATTTCATGGTGCCGTAGTAGTACAACACAAAAAAGATACTGCAAAAGTTCAAATTATTTGATTTGTAGGCTTTCACGTCCCAAAACCACCATATGACTATGAGAGACGCTGTAGTGGAGGGCTCCGGAAATTTCGACCACCTGGGGTTCTTTAACGTGCACCCAAATCTGAGCACACGGGCGTACAACATTTCCGCCTCCATCGGAAATGCAGCCACCGCCGCCGGGAAACGAACCCGCGACCTGCGGGTCAGCAGCCGAGTTCCTTAGCTACTAGACCACCGCGGAGGGGCCACAAAAGTTCAGAGAGCTCTAGAGGCGCCACGGTTCGAACCAGGCACTTTTCAATTGCGAAGCAAACGCTCTACCTCTGAGCTGCACCCTGCTTTTTTTTTTTTTTTTTTTTTATTGCCTGGCATGGACATTGTGCAGGGCAATCATTGCACACACATATATTACAATACAAAGAAAAAGAAAAAGAAAAAAAAAAACAAGCATTGCCATCAGTCCCATTTGTACTGATGTTGTCCTCTTAAAAATACTTAAGGTTTGCCAGGGGTTCAACCCTTGACAACCATTCTGGCTCGATATCCTCTATTTTGCTACACTCAATGAATGCAGACATGCTTTGCCTGAAATAAATTACTGCTGGTTTTGCGTCCGGGTCGAAATGGTATCCGGCCATTCGTGCACGCCATATACAGTGGAGACCGGTCAACATCACTACATCGAATGGGACCCCATCATCATTTGTTACTGCGAGGTACCTTATTCCGTGTGGGTCTAGTGGAAAATCCTTCTTTATTGTCCTCTGTAATATGTCCCAAAAATGTACCCCTTCCCAACAATGCAAAAAAACATGGTCTATTGTTTCTGGTTTCTTACATATCAAGCAGTGTGACCCCCATAGTGTAAAAAAACCCCGTTCCTCTGTGAAAGTCTTTACTGATAGTGTTCCTGTGTGTAACTTGAAGAAAAAAGTTTTCACCCCTGTAGGTACCTGCATGTTTCTCACCCGCTTCAGTACGTTTTGTCCCGGTCTTCCACTGTATATGGCCCTGTACAATGGTACTGGCAAAACCATAGCACATACATCTCTGTACAATTCTTTTCTTCTAACACTTGCTAGATAATCTATCGAAAAGCGTACAGATAAAAAACGTACACTGTCTACCACTTCCTTGAGATACCCACGCAACGTCACGGGCCGGCTATCCGTAGTAACAACAAAATCTGGTAAGGCACTGCCTAACCTGAGCTGGCATACCGTACGTAAAAACGGATCCCTGACGTCACGGAAAAACAAAAATCTATTTACTACTTGTCTCACAAATAGGTGCGCCAAACCAAGACCTCCGTCCTTCACGCGCCTGAACAAGTTGGTCCGTCTGCACCTTTCCCATTTCGAGCCCCATATAAAAATTGCGAACACTCTGTGCAGCCTTTGCACGTTGATCCTTGAACAATGTAACACCTGCATCACATACCACAGTTTAGCGATAAAAAACATGTTGCACACAGTAGCCCTAGCGAAAACAGACAGGTTCATGCCTTTCCACCTGTCTGCTTTTTCCTTCGTCTCTTTTGTTTGACGCGACCAATACTCCTCGCTGCCGTTATAACATTCCAGGGGAACCCCGAGGTACCTTGTCGGTGTTTCCGTCCAGTGCACATTCGCAAAAAGGTCCGGCTTTGAAGGCCACCTTCCGTGCCAAAGCCCAAGAGATTTCGCCCAGTTTACGCGGCTTCCTGTGACGCTACAAAAATGTTTCACAACACTTATCGTTTCCTCTACACTTTCTTTGTTCGTACAACACACCGCAATGTCGTCTGCATATGCCAGCAGCTTAACTTCCACTGCCGCCAAGCTGAAGCCACGAATTTTTCCATTTTCATTTATCGCTAAGCACATCGCTTCGATGTAAATACAAAACAAAAGTGGACTGAGGGGGCAGCCCTGACGCACAGAACGCATTACGTGAATGGGGGCCCCCAAAGACTTGTTAACAATTAAACGTGTTGTGCAGTTCTGGTACGCCAAGGCCACTCCCTCCTTGATGATGGAACCGACATTAATATGATCTAAGATGACAAACAAAATATCATGCGCAACACAATCAAAAGCTTTCTCCAGGTCTATCTGGAGCACAGCAACGCCAAGTGAATCTTCGTCACAACACTCTAGCACACACCGCATCTTGTGAATGTTTGAGCTAATGGTTCTGCCTTTGATTCCACAAGTTTGGTGCTCTCCAACAATTTCTTTAATGACACCTTGAAGTCGCGCTGCCAGAACCTTCATAAAAATCTTGTAGTCGACATTGGTCAGCGATATGGGCCTATACGATGTCACCAGTTTAAGTTTTTCCCCTTCGTCCGTTTTAGGAATTAATATCGTATGCGCTTTGCTGAAGGAGGGCGGCAGAGTTTTCCGTTCGTACGCCTCATTGAACAGCTCAGCTAACCCCGGGGACAGTTCTATTCTAAACGTCTTATACCATGCTGCGGTTAGGCCATCGGGTCCCGGTGACTTTCCGGGGTTCAGATGACCAATCGCGCGTTCCACTTCACCTTCCGTTATTCTGCCTTCTAAAAGCTTTTTTGTGTCGTCACTAAGCCGCGGCAAGCGCTTGAGAAACTCTTCTTTAAAACCATGTACATTCGCTTTTCGAATTGCAAAAAGTGACTGATAATACGCAACAAAGGCCCGTTCGATGCTTTCATTGTCGCTCGCGAGAGTCCCGTTGCAATAGACCTTATCGATGTGGTTTCGGCGTCCTTGCGCTTTTTCGAGACCAAGCGCCCTTTTTGTGGGCGTCTCACCCGCGGCAAGATCATTTGCGCGCGCGCGAACCCAGGCGCCTCGATAACGCTCTCTGTCATGCAGTTCTAATTTTTCCTTGACACTGCGCACCTCGTCTTTGCAAGTCCCAGGCTCCCGACTTTCTAGGGCTATCAGCTGCTGCAGTGTTTTCTTAAGACTTCTTTCTTTTATTTGCGCTTCGAATTTTAGCGTGCTCGATCTGTCAAGCGCTTTCATTTTCACCTTCTGCTCTAAACACTCCCATTTCTCTGCTACTGTTTCCGTTTTTTCCATAAGCACTTCATTAATGGTCTCGTGCACTGCTTCTAAAAATGGTTCATCTTTTAGTAACAATGCGTTCAGTTTCCATAAATCCCAGTTGAAAACCTTACGCTGTTTCTTCATGCCTATGCGACACACAACCAAACAGTGATCTGAAAACGACACTGGCTCAACCGAAAAATCGTGACACATAGGCAATACATCTAGGGATAGGTATATGCGGTCTAAATGTGCATGGCTATTGCCATGAAATCGCGTGTAGATCACTTCGCGATTTGCTGCCACACATTCATACACGTCTTCCAAGTCATTTTCGGTTATTAATTTGCCTAGCACGTCACTGCTTTTGTCACGAACGCCAGTGCTATTGACTCTATCGCGAGCCCTTAAAACACAGTTAAAATCACCTAACAAAACCACCCTCTTATTACACTTTGTCCACTGAAACAGGTTAGAAAAAAACTGAGCACGCTCTTCTACACTATTCGGTGCGTATACGCATATAACTCTGAATTCAGTGGCACCATAAACAAAGTCACAATAAACAATTCTGCCCGACTGACATGAAAAAACACTTTGCACAAGAAGGCTTTGCAATTTTTTTACAAAAAGAACACAACCCGCGGACGTTCCTATCGAGTGGCTTACGACCGCGTAATATCGGTCAGTGAAACGGCGCACCATGCTCCCGGTCTCCTCCTCTCCGTCTACCTTAGTTTCCTGGACGGCTAGGACGTCTATGTCTTGGTCTGTGAGCAACCGATAGAGCTGACTTTGCCTACGCCTAGCCGCCAACCCTCTGACGTTAAGCGTAGCTATACTGAATGGCGGAGTTAATTCCATAGTGACTTGTTCGCTAAAGGAGTAGGCCCGGAGCATGGCGCTTACCCTTCACGACCAGCCCTCGGCTAGCCGCCTCCAGGACCATCCTGCTTCCCAGCGCTGTTTTCTTTTGCCTTATCCTCCAGTCTCCGGTCGGTAGGGACTTTCGGCTTAGGTTTGAGACTACGCCGCCTCCCTTGCGGCGCCTTCGCAGGCGGCTCCTGGCTGCTGGTAGACGACGCCCCGTCCTGCTCTACCGAGTCGTCGAGTGGACGCTTTAGCGTGGCGCTGGTCACGCACATCTCGTCGTCGCTGTCCGCCGCCGTCTCTCCCTGACCCTCCGTTGTATCAGCTGTCCCCACTGGAACCACGTCCGTCTCGACCCGCTCAGGCTCGGCCGCTGACGGGGCGCTGGCCGGTGTAGTCGAAAGCTGGCGAGTCTCCGGAAACTTGGGTGTGTCTGCCTGCGCCGCCCCTCCAGTAGTCACAGGGACCACTGGGCTTCCGACCCCTTTGGCGGCGTCCTCTGCCTCGGCCGCGTCCATGACGTGATCAGCCATCGCCTCGTTCTTCGCTGGCCCCATTGCACTGGCGTACGTTCGAACGCAATCCGCCTCGACGTGTCCGAAGCGTTTGCACCGCGAGCAACGGGGAACCTTGCACTCTCGGCGGACGTGCCCTTTGCCTTGGCAGCGCAAGCATTGCATCGGCCGACCAGGCACAACCAGCAAGGCCAGCTCTCCATCGATCCTGATCTGGTGCGGAAGGTCTTCGACCCTGACGCCGCTTTTCAGCTTCAGGAGAGCTGTTCTCGTGGTCGAACACTTGTCGGCCATGCCCGGGACACGCCACCGCTCACGGCTCAACTCCACGACCTTGCCGAAAGCCGACAGCGCCGTCCGTACTTCTTCGTCGCTCACCCCGTGAAGCAGCCAGTGAATTCGTAGCCGCACCTGCTGGTCCTGTGGGTCGACGACGACGCAGCGCCGCCCCTTCACCTGCAGCTCCTTCAAGGCGAGCAGGCGTTTTGTGGGAGCGGCATCATTGAATGTCACCGCCCACAAGTGGTTAACCTGGTATGCACCGAGGCTTACCACATCCGGCAGCAGGCCCGTTGGCGTCAATGCGTCCCTGAAATCTTCGACCTTGTATGGCCTCGCTCGTACATCACCGTGTAAAAACACGGTGTTGATAACAAGTCGTCCTTTTGGCATTTGCGGCAAAATAAACTGGTATTCGCTATCTCCGTTCCTGTTTCCGCGGCTAAGATTGGCCGCTGTCGCCGCTCCGCTGGAGCTCATGATCCTGCGATCCGTTCAGCACGGCTGCCGGAAGCAGAATGTGAGCTGCACCCTGCTATGTCAGGAGCACTTATTTATGCGTTTGAAGATGCTCAACAGATTATTTTAACAACAAAATAAATTATTACTCGAAATAAACAAAATCATCTCGTAATTGCAACATGATACAATTTTTTTGTCAACAAAGAAAGAAACATATTTCTATCATAAAAGAAAGAGCAGCAATGTTTTAGTAGAATCACTCGTCGCATTTCATGGTGCCGTAGTATTACAACACATAAAAAGATAGCGCTAAAGTCGAGAGCACTTTGGAGGTGCCGGGGTTCGAACACGGGACTTCTCACATGCGAAGCAAGCGATCTACCTCTGAGCTACACCCCTGTTATGTCAGGAGCCCTTATGTATGCTATTGATGGTGCTCAAGAAATTTTTTAACAAAAAATAATTATTACTCGAAATAAACAAAATAATCTTGTTATTACAACGCGACAAATTTTTTGTCAACAAAGCTAGAAACACATTTCTATCATAAAGGAAAGGGCACCGATGTTTTAGTATATTATCTCGTCGCATTTCTTGGTGCCGTAGTATTACAACACAAAAAAGATAGTGCAAAAGTTCAAGTTGATTGATTTGTGGGGTTTCACGTCCCAAAACCACCATATGATTATGAGAGACGCCGAAGTGGAGGGCTCCGGAAATTTCGACCACCTGGGGTTCTTCAACGTGCACCCAAATCTGAGCACACGGGCCTACAACATTTCCGCCTCCATCGGAAATGCAGCCGCCGAAGCCGGGCAACGAACCCGCGACCTGGGGGTCAGCAGCCGAGTACCTTAGCCAATAGACCACTGCGGAGGGGCCGCGAAAGTTCAGAGAGCTCTAGAGGCACCTTGGTTCGAACCAGGCACTTCTCACTTGCGAAGCAAGCGCTCTACCTCTGAGCTGCACCGCTGCTACGTCAGGAGCACTTATTTATGCGTTTGATGGTGCTCAACAGATTATTTTAACAACAAAATAAATATTACTCGAAATAAACAAAATCATCTCGCCATTGCAACGTGATAGAATTTCTTTGTCAACAAAGAAAGAAACATATTTCTATCATAAGAGAAACGGGCAGCAATGGTATAGTAGAATCACTCGTCGCATTTCACGGTGCCGTAGTATTACAGCACATAAAAAAGCTAGCGCTAAAGTCGAGAGCACTTTGGAGGTGCCGGGGTTTGAACCCGGCACTTCTCACATGCGAAGCAAGCGCTCTACCTCTGAGCTACAACCCCTTTTTTTTTTTTCTTTATTGCCGGCTTCGCACAAAAGAAATACAATTTACGATCACTTTTAAACAAGTTTAAAAAAACACCAGCCTGGCTGTGACTGGTTTCATTTAAAACTGCTTCATTGTAGCCAACACATTCAACAACGACACCCATTCAGGTCTTTCTTCTCTGGAAGATAACACGTCTCTTATGTATACAATACTTTCCGTGAAGTATTCATGCGCACATCGGGCATCTTTATCTACGTGTCTTACTGCCATTCTAGTTCGCCACACGCTGTGAAGCACAAGCAACATAAACATATCATAAGGCACACCATCCTCATTTTCTACAGCCAAGAATCTAATACCGTGTGGTGTGATAGGCAAGTCCTTTTTCAAAGTACGCTGCAGAATGTCCCACAGAAAAACAGCATCCCAGCAATCAAGAAAAATGTGGTTGACAGTCTCGGGTTTCTTACAGATAAGGCAGTCCATCGACCACGGAACAAAGAAGCCCTTTTCTTGCAACCATGGTTTTACGGGCAATGTTCCGCTGTGCAGCTGAAAAAAAAATGTCTTTGCACTTGCGCGTACGGTCATCATTTTCACTCTCTTCAATACGTCACGTTCAGCACCAACCTGGTATACTGATCTGTAGATAGGCTGAGGCAGCATTACGTCACGTAAATCTCTGTAAAGACGTTTTCTCTTTACAACAGATAAATATTCCATTGAAAATCTCACTTTCAGTATTTCATATGCCATTATAACTTCTCTTAAATATCCACGTAGGTTACATTTCACAGACATACTTGATACCACATAATCAGGAATCTTATTAGAAAGTACAATTTGTAGAAATGTTCTCACAAACGGGTTACATTGGTCGCGTAAAAAAATATATCTAGACACAATTTGCTTGAGGAAGAGGTGAGCCAATCCTAAACCACCATTTCTTAGTGAATGAAATAAGTTTGTTCGACTCGTACGCTCCCAAACCGACCCCCAAACAAACACAGCTAAGACTCGATGCAATTTCTGCACATTTGCTCTTGACATAAATAGGAACTGCAGAACATACCATACTTTGCAAACAATGAACCAATTGCATGCAGTCGCTCTAGAAAACATAGAAAGTTCCCTACCACCCCAGTTTCTTGTCTTCTCACGAGTGCTCTCACATATCTCTTTCCAGTAATCATCCGTGTTTTTGTAATGCTGGAGGGGTACTCCGAGATACTTCGTCGGTACAAGTGACCAGTTCATATTTGCAAAGTTTTGTGGGGTGGTCTCCCAAGAACCATGCCACAAGCCTAGGCATTTGTCCCAGTTTACTGCACTGCCTGTCATCTTGCAAAAATAGGCCACATGACGTATCACTTCACTGACACTTTCCTTATCGCTACAAAACACGGCAATATCGTCGGCATATGTTAGCATTTTAACTTCACTGTTCATTAGCTGATACCCTTTTATTGTTTCATTGCTAATAATCTTCATGCAGAAAGGTTCCATATATATTGCAAATAATAAAGCCGAAATGGGATCACCTTGCCGCACACCGTTTGTCACTTGAAAGCTTTCAGTAAGTCGCCCATTAATTACAAGACTCGTAAAGCACTCTCTATAGGCCATTTTTACCCCTTCCAAAATGACAGACCCTACATTAACATATTCTAGTATCAAAAAAAGGATATCATGATTTACACGGTCAAAGGCTTTTTCCAGATCTAATTGCAACATTGCAACCTTGCTACCAAACACATCGCAACTCTCCAGCACGCTTCTCGCTACATGAACATTTGTATTTATTGTGCGTCCTTTTATACCACAAGTCTGGTGTGGTCCAACTAGTATTTTCATCATCCTTTGCAACCTGCCTGCAAGAACCTTCATAAACACTTTATAGTCTGTGTTGGCTAAACTGATTGGTCGGTACGACTTGACGGACAATAATTTTTTGGGGTCGTCAGTTTTCGGTATGAGTATTACGTGCGTCTTTTTAAATGAGCCGGGCAGAACCTTTAATCTTATAGCCTCCGTGAAGACACGATGTAAGGCAACAGAAATAACACCTTTAAAAGTCTTGTACAATGCGGCACCAAATCCATCAGGTCCCGGTGCTTTGCCAGCCGCTAGGTCGTCAATAGCTTTTTCTATTTCGGACACTTCAATCGCTATCTCCAGCTGCTCTCTCTCGTTATCAGAGAGCTTTGGTATCAAATGCAGAAACTGATCCTCAAACCCTTCCTCTGCCTTCACTTTTCGGCCAAGTAAGCCTCGGAAATATTCAACAAATACTTGCTCAATTGCTGTCGCTTCACGTACAATACCGCTATCAGTTGCAATCACTTTGATTTCATTTCGCTTGGCGTATCTTTTTTCATCCCCAAGTGCACGCTTTGTTGGTGTTTCGCCGAGAGATAACTTTTCCGCACGTGCCCTTATCACCGCACCTCTATATTTTTCAATGTCAATTGCCTCCAATTGGTTTTTTAACTGCCTTATTTCTTTTGTGTACTTTCCTGGCATTTTACTTTCTAGACTCAACGCAAAGTCTAACTGACATTGCAAATCTTTTTCTTTTTCCTTTTTGGCTCTATGTAACACACCGGATCTTTCTATGGCTTTCATCTTTGTTACCTCCTTAAAACGCTCCCAGGCTTCAATCACGTTCGCTTGAGGCTCAGCTAACATTTTGTTAATGGAATCCTGCACAGCTTCAACGAACAATTCATCTTTTAATAATAAGTCGTTTAATTTCCACACGTCCCAGTTAAAGCGTGTCTTCTTCTTTTTATACCCTATAGTGAACATTACTAAACTGTGGTCACTGAAAGACACACTTTTTACTTCATAATTCGAACATACTCGCATTAACTCTACTGACACATAGGCTCTGTCTAGCCTCGCATGGCTTTCGTTCTGAAAGTGTGTGAAGTGCTCTTCTGCAGAGAGCACATCACCAACATCTTCGAGATGACAATCTTGTACAATAGTGCAGAGTAGCGCTGCACTTTGGTCTTTTATGGCTGCTTTTTTTGCTCTGTCCTGAGGGTTGCAAACACAATTAAAGTCGCCGAGCATAATGACAATCCTGCCACAGCTAAGAAAAGTCTGTAAATTCTCAAACAATAATTTACGTTCAACTTCTTTGTTCGGTGCGTAAACACAGACAACTCGCCATTTTTTATTATTATATGTAAAATCGCAAACTATGAATCTCCCAGTACTAGACACAGTTACAGTCTCCTCAACTATACCAATAGAATTTTTAAGGAACAGTGCACAACCCGCCGACATTCCAACGGCATGAGACACACACACATCATACCGGGCTCTAAAAGGGGACACCATTCGGTCAGTCTGATCTTGCCCTTCAACTTTTGTTTCCTGAATGGCAATAACATCGAGATCACGTTCAAGCATCAAACGACTTAATTGATACTGCCTTCGTCGAGCGGCAAGTCCCCTGACATTGAGTGTCGCAACTCTCAATTCTGCTTCGACGCTCATAGCCATTAGGACGTGAATGGCCGTCCCGGCCACATGGTTCTCACCTCTGATGCTCCTTTATCACCATCAGGTCCAAGGTTCGATATGGTCTGATAGGTCCCCTTTCTTTTGATCACAAAAGTAGAGCGCCGCGCACGCTTCACGCAGCACATTATGCACACTTCACCACTGCGCTCCATTTGTTGGTGCTTCCGCCGGGTCAATACTTGTGTCACTTAATCCAGACCCCCACCTTACGGGGGCTTTTGATCTGAAGGGGGCCCCGCTGAAGGCCCCTTCTGTTGATGATCTGTCAGTCGCTGATGCAATGTCTGCTGATTCGGCACTGGTTGCTGCTGCGGCGGTTGTGTCTGTTGCACCTGGGTTGGTGGGAGGTTCTCGGCTATTCGACGTTCGCTGAGGATGTTAGGTGCCGGTCTACGGCGCACGTTCATCGCCTTGGCCGGTGGTTGTTCCACTTCTTTCATTGTAGCAGCCTTCTCGCCTTCCGCGTCTTCCCTGGGCCTTTTACATGTATTTGACGTGTCCATGTTTTCCGACATTTCTTCCTGTGCTGCAAGCGCCGTTATATCTTGTGTGTTCCTCGTGGATTGCACGTCTTTTGTAGAACCCTTGTCTTTGTTAAGCGTCGTCTCAGCACCTGTGGGGCGTGGCGTAAGGGGCGTCAACTTGGGTTTCGGTTCCTCCCGACGCGCCCCTATCAGCTCTTCTGCTTCAGCCTCGTCCATGTGATGCTCGGAAAGTTCTTCGCCCCCCGCGGGCCCTGCTACACTTGCATATGTTCTCATACAGCCGCTCTCATTATGCCCAAAACGCCGACACACTGTACAACGTGGGGCTCGGCAATCCCTCCTAATATGACCTGTTCCGCGGCAACGCAGGCATAGCGGTGCTCTTCCCTCGACGACAACTAGCGTGAGGTCTCCGGCAATCCGCAACTGATGTGGGAGGTCATCCACCGTGAGGCCAGCTTTAAGCCTGATGCTCACCACTCGCGTCGAAGAGCCTTTGTCCGTGCATCCATACACGCGCCAGCGCTCTCGCACTATTTCGTTCACCTTGCCATAAGGAGCCAACGCTGCCCTCACCTCGTCGTCAGGAACGTTAAACAATAGCCAGTGTATCTTCAGCTTCGTATCCTGGTGGTTAGGGTCGATAGTGATACAGCGCTGGTTCTTCACCACAATGTCCCCAGCAGCGAGTATTCTCTTCTTGCCCTCCTCGTCCTTGAAAGTGATGGCCCAAACATGATTCATTTGGTACGCCCCCAAGGCAGCAACCTCGGGAAGCAAAGCCAAACGAATAAGAGCGTCCCTGAAATCCTCAACGCGATACGGCCGCGCCTTGATATCGGCGTGCAAAAAGACAGTATGCAGCGTTGAATCGTTTGATGGCAGTCGGGGCAAAATAATCTGATAATCCTGTGACGATTCGTCCATGTTCCTGGTACCACGACCGAGCTGGGCCGTTGATGCCGCTCCGATATCGCCGGAGCTCATGCCGCCACGTCCGTACACTACGGTGACCGGAAGTGGAATCCCTGAGCTACAACCCCGTTATGTCAGGAGCCCTTATGTATGCTATTGATGGTGCTCAAGAAATAATTTTAACAAAAAAATAATTATTACTCAAAATAAACAAAATCATCTCGTCATTGCAACGCGATAAATTTTTTGTCAACAAAGATAAAAACACATTTCTATTATAAAGGAAAAGGCACCGATGTTTTAGTAGATTATCTCGTCGCATTTCATGGTGACGTAGTAGTACAACACAAAAAAGATAGTGCAAAAGTTGAAATTGATTGATTTGTAGGCTTTCACGTCCCAAAACCACCATATGACTATGAGAGACGCTGTAGTGGAGGGCTCCGGAAATTTCGACCACCTGGGGTTCTTTAACGTGCACCCAAATCTGAGCACACGGGCGTACAACATTTCCGCCTCCATCGGAAATGCAGCCACCGCCGCCGGGAAACGAACCCGCGACCTGCGGGTCAGCAGCCGAGTTCCTTAGCCACTAGACCACCGCGGAGGGGCCACAAAAGTTCAGAGAGCTCTAGAGGCGCCACGGTTCGAACCAGGCACTTTTCAATTGCGAAGCAAGCGCTCTACCTCTGAGCTGCACCCCTGTTATGTCAGGAGCACTTATTTATGCGTTTGATGGTGCTCAACAGATTATTTTAACAACAAAATAAATTATTACTCGAAATAAACAAAATCATCCCGTCATTGCAACGTGATACAATTTTTTTCTAAACAAACAAAGAAACATATTTCTATCATAAAAGAAAAGGGCAGCAATGTTATAGTAGAATCACTCGTCGCATTTCACGGTGCCGTAGTATTACAGCACATAAAAAAGCTAGCGCTTAAGTCGAGAGCACTTTGGAGGTGCCGGGGTTTGAACCCGGGACTTCTCACATGCGAAGCAAGCGCTCTACCTCTGAGCTACAACCCCGTTATGTCTGGAGCCCTTATGTATGCTATTGATGGTGCTCAAGAAATAATTTTAACAAAAAAATAATTATTACTCAAAATAAACAAAATCATCTCGTCATTGCAACGCGATAAATTTTTTGTCAACAAAGATAAAAACACATTTCTATTATAAAGGAAAGGGCACCAATGTTTTAGTAGATTATCTCGTCGCATTTCATGGTGCCGTAGTAGTACAACACAAAAAAGATAGCGCAAAAGTTCAAATTGATTGATTTGTGTGGTTTCACGTCCCAAAACCACCATATGATTATGAGAGACGCCGTAGTGGAGGGCTACGGAAATTTCGACCACCTGGGGTTCTTTAACGTGCACCCAAATCTGAGCACACGGGCCTACAACATTTCCGCCTCCATCGGAAATTCAGCCGCGGCAGCCGGGAAAAGAACCCGCGACCTGCAGGTCAGCAGCCGAGTACCTTAGCTTTACACTAGACCACCCCGGAGGGGCCGCAAAAGCTCAGAGAGCTCTGGAGGCGCCACGGTTCGAACCAGAGACTTCTCACATGCGAAGCAAGCGCTCTACCTCTGAGCTGCACCCCTGTTATGTCAGGAGCACTTATTTATGCGTTGGATGGTGCTCAACAGATTATTTTAACAACAAAATAAATTATTACTCGAAATAAACAAAATCATCCCGTCATTGCAACGTGATACAATTTTTTTGTCAACAAAGAAGGAAAGATATTTCTATCATAAAAGAATAGGGCAGCAATGTTTTAGTAGAATCCCTCGTCGCATTTCAAGGTGCCGTAGTATTACAACACATAAAAAAGCGCTAAAGTCGAGAGCACTTTGAAGGTGCCGGGGTTCGAACCAGTGACTTCTCACTTGCGAAGCAAGCGCTCTACCTCTGAGCTACACCCCCGTTATTTCAGGAGCCCTCAAGTATGCTATTGATGGTGCTCAAGAAATAATTTTAACAAAAAAATAATTATTACTCGAAATAAACAAAATCATCTCGTCATTGCAACGCGAGAAATTTTTTGTCAACAAAGATAAAAACACATTTCTATCATAAAGGAAAGGGCACCGATGTTTTAGTAGATTATCTCGTCGCATTTCATGGTGCCGTAATAGTACAACACAAAAAAGATACTGCAAAAGTTCAAATTATTTGATTTGTAGGCTTTCACGTCCCAAAACCACCATATGACTATGAGAGACGCTGTAGTGGAGGGCTCCGGAAATTTCGACCACCTGGGGTTCTTTAACCTGCACCCAAATCTGAGCACACGGGCGTACAACATTTCCGCCTCCATCGGAAATGCAGCCACCGCCGCCGGGAAACGAACCCGCGACCTGCGGGTCAGCAGCCGAGTTCCTTAGCCACTAGACCACCGCGGAGGGGCCACAAAAGTTCAGAGAGCTCTAGAGGCGCCACGGTTCGAACCAGGCACTTTTCAATTGCGAAGCAAACGCTCTACCTCTGAGCTGCACCCTGCTATGTCAGGAGCACTTATTTATGCGTTTGAAGATGCTCAACAGATTATTTTAACAACAAAATAAATTATTACTCGAAATAAACAAAATCATCTCGTAATTGCAACATGATACAATTTTTTTGTCAACAAAGAAAGAAACATATTTCTATCATAAAAGAAAGAGCAGCAATGTTTTAGTAGAATCACTCGTCGCATTTCATGGTGCCGTAGTATTACAACACATAAAAAGATAGCGCTAAAGTCGAGAGCACTTTGGAGGTGCCGGGGTTCGAACACGGGACTTCTCACATGCGAAGCAAGCGATCTACCTCTGAGCTACACCCCTGTTATGTCAGGAGCCCTTATGTATGCTATTGATGGTGCTCAAGAAATTTTTTAACAAAAAATAATTATTACTCGAAATAAACAAAATAATCTTGTCATTACAACGCGACAAATTTTTTGTCGACAAAGCTAGAAACACATTTCTATCATAAAGGAAAGGGCACCGATGTTTTAGTATATTATCTCGTCGCATTTCTTGGTGCCGTAGTATTACAACACAAAAAAGATAGCGCAAAAGTTCAAGTTGATTGATTTGTGGGGTTTCACGTCCCGAAACCACCATATGATTATGAGAGACGCCGAAGTGGAGGGCTCCGGAAATTTCGACCCCCTGGGGTTCTTCAACGTGCACCCAAATCTGAGCACACGGGCCTACAACATTTCCGCCTCCATCGGAAATGCAGCCGCCGAAGCCGGGCAACGAACCCGCGACCTGGGGGTCAGCAGCCGAGTACCTTAGCCAATAGACCACTGCGGAGGGGCCGCGAAAGTTCAGAGAGCTCTAGAGGCACCTTGGTTCGAACCAGGCACTTCTCACTTGCGAAGCAAGCGCTCTACCTCTGAGCTGCACCGCTGCTACGTCAGGAGCACTTATTTATGCGTTTGATGGTGCTCAACAGATTATTTTAACAACAAAATAAATATTACTCGAAATAAACAAAATCATCTCGCCATTGCAACGTGATAGAATTTCTTTGTCAACAAAGAAAGAAACATATTTCTATCATAAGAGAAACGGGCAGCAATGGTATAGTAGAATCACTCGTCGCATTTCAAGGTGCCGTAGTATTACAGCACATAAAAAAGCTAGCGCTAAAGTCGAGAGCACTTTGGAGGTGCCGGGGTTTGAACCCGGGACTTCTCACATGCGAAGCAAGCGCTCTACCTCTGAGCTACAACCCCGTTATGTCAGGAGCCCTTATGTATGCTATTGATGGTGCTCAAGAAATAATTTTAACAAAAAAATAATTATTACTCAAAATAAACAAAATCATCTCGTCATTGCAACGCGATAAATTTTTTGTCAACAAAGATAAAAACACATTTCTATTATAAAGGAAAGGGCACCGATGTTTTAGTAGATTATCTTGTCGCATTTCATGGTGACGTAGTAGTACAACACAAAAAAGATAGTGCAAAAGTTGAAATTGATTGATTTGTAGGCTTTCACGTCCCAAAACCACCACATGACTATGAGAGACGCTGTAGTGGAGGGCTCCGGAAATTTCGACCACCTGGGGTTCTTTAACGTGCACTCAAATCTGAGCACACGGGCCTACAACATTTTCGCCTCCATCGTAAATGCAGCCACCGCAGCCGGGAAACGAACCCGCGACCTGCGGGTCAGCAGCCGAGTACCTTAGCCACTAGACCACCGCGGAGGGGCCGCAAAAGTTCAGAGAGCTCTAGAGGCGCCACGGTTCGAACCAGGCACTTCTCAATTGCGAAGCAAACGCTCTACCGCTGAGCTGCACCCCTGCTAAGTCAGGAGCACTTATTTATGCGTTTAAAGATGCTAAACAGATTATTTTAACAACAAAATAAATTATTACTCGAAATAAACAAAATCATCTCGTAATTGCAACATGATACAATTTTTTTGTCAACAAAGAAAGAAACATATTTCTATCATAAAAGGAAGGGCAGCAATGTTTTAGTAGAATCACTCGTCGCATTTCATGGTGCCGTAGTAATACAACACATAAAAAGATAGCGCTAAAGTCAAGAGCACTTTGGAGGTGCCGGGGTTCGAACCCGGGACTTCTCACATGCGAAGCAAGCGATCTACCTCTGAGCTACACCCCTGTTATGTAAGGAGCACTTATGTATGCTATTGATGGTGCTCAAGAAATGTTTTAACAAAAAATATTTATTACTCGAAGTAAACAAAATAATCTTGTCATTACAACGCGATAAATTTTTTGTCAGCAAAGCTAGAAACACATTTCTATCATAAAGAAAAGGGCACCGATGTTTTAGTAGATTATCTCGTCCCATTTCTTGGTGCGGTAGTTGTACAACACAAAAAAGATAGCGCAAAAGTTCAAGTTGATTGATTTGTGGGGTTTCACGTCCCAAAACCACCATATGATTATGAGAGACGCCGAAGTGGAGGGCTCCGGAAATTTCGACCCCCTGGGTTTCTTCAACGTGCACCCAAATCTGAGCACACGGGCCTACAACACTTCCGCCTCCATCGGAAATGCAGCCGCCGAAGCTGGGCAACGAACCCGCGACCTGGGGGTCAGCAGCCGAGTACCTTAGCCACTAGACCACCGCGAAGGGGCCGCGAAAGTTCAGAGAGCTCTAGAGGCACCTTGGTTCGAACCAGGCACTTCTCACTTGCGAAGCAAGCGCTCTACTTCGGAGCTGCACCGCTGCTACGTCAGGAGCACTTATTTATGCGTTTGATGGTGCTCAACAGATTATTTTAACAACAAAATAAATTATTACTCGAAATAAACAAAATCAGCTTGTCATTACAACGCGATACATTTTTTGTCAACAAAGATAGAAACACATTTCTATCATAAAGAAAAAGGCACCGATGTTTTAGTAGATTATTTCGTCGCATTTCATGGTGCCGTAGAAGTACAACACAAAAAAGATAGCGCAAAAGTTCAAATTGAGTGATTTGTGGGGTTTCACGTCCCAAAACCACCATATGATTATGAAAGACGCCGAAGTGGAGGGTTCCGGAAATTTCGACCACCTGGGGTTCTTCAACGTGCACCCAAATCTTAGCACACGGGCCTACAACATTTCCGCCTCCATCGGAATCGCAGCCGCCGAAGCCGGGCAACGAACCCGCGACCTGCGGGTCAGCAGCCGAGTACCTTAGCCACTAGACCACCGCGGAGGGGCCGTAAAATTTCAGAGAGCTCTGGAGGCGCCACGGTTCGAACCACGGACTTCTCACATGCGAAGCAAGCACTCTACCTTTTAGCTGCACCCCTGTTATGTCAGGAGCACTTATTTATGCATTTGATGGTGCTAAACAGATTATTTTAACAACAAAATAAATTATTACTCGAAATAAACAAAATCATCTCGTCATTGCAACATGATACAATTTTTTTGTCAACAAAGAAACATATTTCCATCATAAAAGAAAAGGGCAACAATGTTTTAGTAGAATCACTCATCGCATTTCATGGTGCCGTAGTATTACAACACATAAAAAAGAGAGCGCTAAAGTCGAGAGCAATTTGGAGGTGCCGGGGTTCGAACCCGGGACTTCTCACATGCGAAGCAAGCGCTCTACCTCTGAGCTACACCCCCGTTATGTCAGGAGCACTAATGTATGCTATTGATGGTGCTCAAGAAATTATTTTAACAAAAAATTAATTATTACTCGAAATAAACAAAATCATCTTGTCATTGCAACGCGATAAAGTTTTTGTCAACAAAGATAGAAACACATTTCTATCGTATAGGAAAGGGCACCGATGTTTTAGTAGATTATCTCGTCGCATTTCATGGGGCCGTAGTAGTACAACACAAAAAAGATAGCACAAATGTTCAAACTGATTGTTTTGTGGGGTTTCACGTCCCATAATCACCATATGATTATGAGAGACGCCGAAGTTGAGGGCTCCGGAAATTTCGACCACCTGGGGTTCTTTACCGTGCACCCAAATCTGAGCACACGGCCCTACAACTTTTCCGCCTCCATCGGAAATGCAGCCGTAGCAGCCAGGAAAAGAACCCGCTACCTGCGGGTCAGCAGCCGAGTACCTAAGCCACTAGACCACCTTGGAGGGGCCGCAAAAGTTCAGAGAACTCTGGAGGCGCCACGGTTCGAACCAGGGACTTCTCACATGGGAAGCAAGCGCTCTACGTCTGAGCTGCACCCCTGTTTTGTCAGGAACACTTATTTATGCGTTTGATGGTGCTCAACAGATTATTTAAACAACAAAATAATATATTACTCGAAATAAACAAAATTATCTCGTCATTGCAACGCGATAAATTTTTTGTCAACAAAGATAAAAACACATTTCTATTATAAAGGAAAGGGCACCGATGTTTTAGTAGATTATCTCGTCGCATTTCATGGTGACGTAGTAGTACAACACAAAAAAGATAGTGCAAAAGTTGAAATTGATTGATTTGTAGGCTTTCACGTCCCAAAACCACCACATGACTATGAGAGACGCTGTAGTGGAGGGCTCCGGAAATTTCGACCACCTGGGGTTCTTTAACGTGCACTCAAATCTGAGCACACGGGCCTACAACATTTTCGCCTCCATCGTAAATGCAGCCACCGCAGCCGGGAAACGAACCCGCGACCTGCGGGTCAGCAGCCGAGTACCTTAGCCACTAGACCACCGCGGAGGGGCCGCAAAAGTTCAGAGAGCTCTAGAGGCGCCACGGTTCGAACCAGGCACTTCTCAATTGCGAAGCAAACGCTCTACCGCTGAGCTGCACCCCTGCTAAGTCAGGAGCACTTATTTATGCGTTTAAAGATGCTCAACAGATTATTTTAACAACAAAATAAATTATTACTCGAAATAAACAAAATCATCTCGTAATTGCAACATGATACAATTTTTTTGTCAACAAAGAAAGAAACATATTTCTATCATAAAAGGAAGGGCAGCAATGTTTTAGTAGAATCACTCGTCGCATTTCATGGTGCCGTAGTAATACAACACATAAAAAGATAGCGCTAAAGTCATGAGCACTTTGGAGGTGCCGGGGTTCGAACCCGGGACTTCTCACATGCGAAGCAAGCGATCTACCTCTGAGCTACACCCCTGTTATGTAAGGAGCACTTATGTATGCTATTGATGGTGCTCAAGAAATGTTTTAACAAAAAATATTTATTACTCGAAGTAAACAAAATAATCTTGTCATTACAACGCGATAAATTTTTTGTCAGCAAAGCTAGAAACACATTTCTATCATAAAGAAAAGGGCACCGATGTTTTAGTAGATTATCTCGTCCCATTTCTTGGTGCGGTAGTAGTACAACACAAAAAAGATAGCGCAAAAGTTCAAGTTGATTGATTTGTGGGGTTTCACGTCCCAAAACCACCATATGATTATGAGAGACGCCGAAGTGGAGGGCTCCGGAAATTTCGACCCCCTGGGTTTCTTCAACCTGCACCCAAATCTGAGCACACGGGCCTACAACATTTCCGCCTCCATCGGAAATGCAGCCGCCGAAGCTGGGCAACGAACCCGCGACCTGGGGGTCAGCAGCCGAGTACCTTAGCCACTAGACCACCGCGAAGGGGCCGCAAAAGTTCAGAGAGCTCTAGAGGCACCTTGGTTCGAACCAGGCACTTCTCACTTGCGAAGCAAGCGCTCTACTTCGGATCTGCACCGCTGCTACGTCAGGAGCACTTATTTATGCGTTTGATGGTGCTCAAAAGATTATTTTAACAACAAAATAAGATATTACTCGAAATAAACAAAATCATCTTGTCATTACAACGCGATACATTTTTTGTCAACAAAGATAGAAACACATTTCTATCATAAAGAAAAGGGCACCGATGTTTTAGTAGAATCACTCGTCGCATTTCATGGTGCCGTAGTATTACAACACATAAAAAGATAGCGATAAAGTCGAGAGCACTTTGGAGGTGCCGGGGTTCGAACACGGGACTTCTCACATGCGAAGCAAGCGATCTACCTCTGAGCTACAACCCTGCTATGTCAGGAGCCCTTATGTATGCTATTGATGGTGCTCAAGAAATTTTTTAACAAAAAATAATTATTACTCGAAATAAACAAAATAATCTTGTAATTACAACGCGACAAATTTTTTGTCGACAAAGCTAGAAACACATTTCTATCATAAAGGAAAGGGCACCGATGTTTTAGTATATTATCTCGTCGCATTTCTTGGTGCCGTAGTATTACAACACAAAAAAGATAGCGCAAAAGTTCAAGTTGATTGATTTGTGGGGTTTCACGTCCCAAAACCACCATATGATTATGAGAGACGCCGAAGTGGAGGGCTCCGGAAAATTCGACCCCCTGGGGTTCTTCAACGTGCACCCAAATCTGAGCACACGGGCCTACAACATTTCCGCCTCCATCGGAAATGCAGCCGCCGAAGCCGGGCAACGAACCTGCGACCTGGGGGTCAGCAGCCGAGTACCTTAGCCAATAGACCACTGCGGAGGGGCCGCGAAAGTTCAGAGAGCTCTAGAGGCACCTTGGTTCGAACCAGGCACTTCTCACTTGCGAAGCAAGCGCTCTACCTCTGAGCTGCACCGCTGCTACGTCAGGAGCACTTATTTATGCGTTTGATGGTGCTCAACAGATTATTTTAACAACAAAATAAATTATTACTCGAAATAAACAAAATCATCTCGCCATTGCAACGTGATAGAATTTCTTTGTCAACAAAGAAAGAAACATATTTCTATCATAAGAGAAACGGGCAGCAATGGTATAGTAGAATCACTCGTCGCATTTCATGGTGCCGTAGTATTACAGCACATAAAAAAGCTAGCGCTAAAGTCGAGAGCACTTTGGAGGTGCCGGGGTTTGAACCCGGGACTTCTCACATGCGAAGCAAGCGCTCTTCCTCTGAGCTACAACCCCGTTATGTCAGGAGCCCTTATGTATGCTATTGATGGTGCTCAAGAAATAATTTTAACAAAAAAATAATTATTACTCGAAATAAACAAAATCATCTCGTCATTGCAACGCGATAAATTTTTTGTCAACAAAGATAAAAACACATTTCTATTATAAAGGAAAGGGCACCGATGTTTTAGTAGATTATCTCGTCGCATTTCATGGTGACGTAGTAGTACAACACAAAAAAGATAGTGCAAAAGTTGAAATTGATTGATTTGTAGGCTTTCACGTCCCAAAACCACCACATGAATATGAGAGACGCTGTAGTGGAGGGCTCCGGAAATTTCGACCACCTGGGGTTCTTTAACGTGCACTCAAATCTGAGCACACGGGCCTACAACATTTTCGCCTCCACCGTAAATGCAGCCACCGCAGCCGGGAAACGAACCCGCGACCTGCGGGTCAGCAGCCGAGTACCTTAGCCACTAGACCACCGCGGAGGGGCCGCAAAAGTTCAGAGAGCTCTAGAGGCGCCACGGTTCGAACCAGGCACTTCTCACTTGCGAAGCAAACGCTCTACCGCTGAGCTGCACCCCTGCTAAGTCAGGAGCACTTATTTATGCGTTTAAAGATGCTCAACAGATTATTTTAACAACAAAATAAATTATTACTCGAAATAAACAAAATCATCTCGTAATTGCAACATGATACAATTTTTTTGTCAACAAAGAAAGAAACATATTTCTATCATAAAAGGAAGGGCAGCAATGTTTTAGTAGAATCACTCGTCGCATTTCATGGTGCCGTAGTAATACAACACATAAAAAGATAGCGCTAAAGTCATGAGCACTTTGGAGGTGCCGGGGTTCGAACTCGGGACTTCTCACATGCGAAGCAAGCGATCTACCTCTGAGCTACACCCCTGTTATGTAAGGAGCACTTATGTATGCTATTGATGGTGCTCAAGAAATGTTTTAACAAAAAATATTTATTACTCGAAGTAAACAAAATAATCTTGTCATTACAACGCGATAAATTTTTTGTCAGCAAAGCTAGAAACGCATTTCTATCATAAAGAAAAGGGCACCGATGTTTTAGTAGATTATCTCGTCCCATTTCTTGGTGCGGTAGTAGTACAACACAAAAAAGATAGCGCAAAAGTTCAAGTTGATTGATTTGTGGGGTTTCACGTCCCAAAACCACCATATGATTATGAGAGACGCCGAAGTGGAGGGCTCCGGAAATTTCGACCCCCTGGGTTTCTTCAACGTGCACCCAAATCTGAGCACACGGGCCTACAACATTTCCGCCTCCATCGGAAATGCAGCCGCCGAAGCTGGGCAACGAACCCGCGACCTGGGGGTCAGCAGCCGAGTACCTTAGCCACTAGACCACCGCGAAGGGGCCGCGAAAGTTTAGAGAGCTCTAGAGGCACCTTGGTTCGAACCAGGCACTTCTCACTTGCGAAGCAAGCGCTCTACTTCGGATCTGCACCGCTGCTACGTCAGGAGCACTTATTTATGCGTTTGATGGTGCTCAAAAGATTATTTTAACAACAAAATAAGATATTACTCGAAATAAACAAAATCATCTTGTCATTACAACGCGATACATTTTTTGTCAACAAAGATAGAAACACATTTCTATCATAAAGAAAAGGGCACCGATGTTTTAGTAGAATCACTCGTCGCATTTCATGGTGCCGTAGTATTACAACACATAAAAAGATAGCGATAAAGTCGAGAGCACTTTGGAGGTGCCGGGGTTCGAACACGGGACTTCTCACATGCGAAGCAAGCGATCTACCTCTGAGCTACAACCCTGCTATGTCAGGAGCCCTTATGTATGCTATTGATGGTGCTCAAGAAATTTTTTAACAAAAAATAATTATTACTCGAAATAAACAAAATAATCTTGTAATTACAACGCGACAAATTTTTTGTCGACAAAGCTAGAAACACATTTCTATCATAAAGGAAAGGGCACCGATGTTTTAGTATATTATCTCGTCGCATTTCTTGGTGCCGTAGTATTACAACACAAAAAAGATAGCGCAAAAGTTCAAGTTGATTGATTTGTGGGGTTTCACGTCCCAAAACCACCATATGATTATGAGAGACGCCGAAGTGGAGGGCTCCGGAAAATTCGACCCCCTGGGGTTCTTCAACGTGCACCCAAATCTGAGCACACGGGCCTACAACATTTCCGCCTCCATCGGAAATGCAGCCGCCGAAGCCGGGCAACGAACCTGCGACCTGGGGGTCAGCAGCCGAGTACCTTAGCCAATAGACCACTGCGGAGGGGCCGCGAAAGTTCAGAGAGCTCTAGAGGCACCTTGGTTCGAACCAGGCACTTCTCACTTGCGAAGCAAGCGCTCTACCTCTGAGCTGCACCGCTGCTACGTCAGGAGCACTTATTTATGCGTTTGATGGTGCTCAACAGATTATTTTAACAACAAAATAAATTATTACTCGAAATAAACAAAATCATCTCGCCATTGCAACGTGATAGAATTTCTTTGTCAACAAAGAAAGAAACATATTTCTATCATAAGAGAAACGGGCAGCAATGGTATAGTAGAATCACTCGTCGCATTTCATGGTGCCGTAGTATTACAGCACATAAAAAAGCTAGCGCTAAAGTCGAGAGCACTTTGGAGGTGCCGGGGTTTGAAACCGGGACTTCTCACATGCGAAGCAAGCGCTCTTCCTCTGAGCTACAACCCCGTTATGTCAGGAGCCCTTATGTATGCTATTGATGGTGCTCAAGAAATAATTTTAACAAAAAAATAATTATTACTCAAAATAAACAAAATCATCTCGTCATTGCAACGCGATAAATTTTTTGTCAACAAAGATAAAAACACATTTCTATTATAAAGGAAAGGGCACCGATGTTTTAGTAGATTATCTCGTCGCATTTCATGGTGACGTAGTAGTACAACACAAAAAAGATAGTGCAAAAGTTGAAATTGATTGATTTGTAGGCTTTCACGTCCCAAAACCACCACATGAATATGAGAGACGCTGTAGTGGAGGGCTCCGGAAATTTCGACCACCTGGGGTTCTTTAACGTGCACTCAAATCTGAGCACACGGGCCTACAACATTTTCGCCTCCACCGTAAATGCAGCCACCGCAGCCGGGAAACGAACCCGCGACCTGCGGGTCAGCAGCCGAGTACCTTAGCTACTAGACCACCGCGGAGGGGCCGCAAAAGTTCAGAGAGCTCTAGAGGCGCCACGGTTCGAACCAGGCACTTCTCACTTGCGAAGCAAACGCTCTACCGCTGAGCTGCACCCCTGCTAAGTCAGGAGCACTTATTTATGCGTTTAAAGATGCTCAACAGATTATTTTAACAACAAAATAAATTATTACTCGAAATAAACAAAATCATCTCGTAATTGCAACATGATACAATTTTTTTGTCAACAAAGAAAGAAACATATTTCTATCATAAAAGGAAGGGCAGCAATGTTTTAGTAGAATCACTCGTCGCATTTCATGGTGCCGTAGTAATACAACACATAAAAAGATAGCGCTAAAGTCATGAGCACTTTGGAGGTGCCGGGGTTCGAACCCGGGACTTCTCACATGCGAAGCAAGCGATCTACCTCTGAGCTACACCCCTGTTATGTAAGGAGCACTTATGTATGCTATTGATGGTGCTCAAGAAATGTTTTAACAAAAAATATTTATTACTCGAAGTAAACAAAATAATCTTGTCATTACAACGCGATAAATTTTTTGTCAGCAAAGCTAGAAACACATTTCTATCATAAAGAGAAGGGCACCGATGTTTTAGTAGATTATCTCGTCCCATTTCTTGGTGCGGTAGTAGTACAACACAAAAAAGATAGCGCAAAAGTTCAAGTTGATTGATTTGTGGGGTTTCACGTCCCAAAACCACCATATGATTATGAGAGACGCCGAAGTGGAGGGCTCCGGAAATTTCGACCCCCTGGGTTTCTTCAACGTGCACCCAAATCTGAGCACACGGGCCTACAACATTTCCGCCTCCATCGGAAATGCAGCCGCCGAAGCTGGGCAACGAACCCGCGACCTGGGGGTCAGCAGCCGAGTACCTTAGCCACTAGACCACCGCGAAGGGGCCGCGAAAGTTCAGAGAGCTCTAGAGGCACCTTGGTTCGAACCAGGCACTTCTCACTTGCGAAGCAAGCGCTCTACTTCGGAGCTGCACCGCTGCTACGTCAGGAGCACTTATTTATGCGTTTGATGGTGCTCAAAAGATTATTTTAACAACAAAATAAGATATTACTCGAAATAAACAAAATCATCTTGTCATTACAACGCGATACATTTTTTGTCAACAAAGATAGAAACACATTTCTATCATAAAGAAAAGGGCACCGATGTTTTAGTAGAATCACTCGTCGCATTTCATGGTGCCGTAGTATTACAACACATAAAAAGATAGCGCTAAAGTCGAGAGCACTTTGGAGGTGCCGGGGTTCGAACACGGGACTTCTCACATGCGAAGCAAGCGATCTACCTCTGAGCTACAACCCTGCTATGTCAGGAGCCCTTATGTATGCTATTGATGGTGCTCAAGAAATTTTTTAACAAAAAATAATTATTACTCGAAATAAACAAAATAATCTTGTCATTACAACGCGACAAATTTTTTGTCGACAAAGCTAGAAACACATTTCTATCATAAAGGAAAGGGCACCGATGTTTTAGTATATTATCTCGTCGCATTTCTTGGTGCCGTAGTATTACAACACAAAAAAGATAGCGCAAAAGTTCAAGTTGATTGATTTGTGGGGTTTCACGTCCCAAAACCACCATATGATTATGAGAGACGCCGAAGTGGAGGGCTCCGGAAAATTCGACCCCCTGGGGTTCTTCAACGTGCACCCAAATCTGAGCACACGGGCCTACAACATTTCCGCCTCCATCGGAAATGCAGCCGCCGAAGCCGGGCAACGAACCTGCGACCTGGGGGTCAGCAGCCGAGTACCTTAGCCAATAGACCACTGCGGAGGGGCCGCGAAAGTTCAGAGAGCTCTAGAGGCACCTTGGTTCGAACCAGGCACTTCTCACTTGCGAAGCAAGCGCTCTACCTCTGAGCTGCACCGCTGCTACGTCAGGAGCACTTATTTATGCGTTTGATGGTGCTCAACAGATTATTTTAACAACAAAATAAATTATTACTCGAAATAAACAAAATCATCTCGCCATTGCAACGTGATAGAATTTCTTTGTCAACAAAGAAAGAAACATATTTCTATCATAAGAGAAACGGGCAGCAATGGTATAGTAGAATCACTCGTCGCATTTCATGGTGCCGTAGTATTACAGCACATAAAAAAGCTAGCGCTAAAGTCGAGAGCACTTTGGAGGTGCCGGGGTTTGAACCCGGGACTTCTCACATGCGAAGCAAGCGCTCTTCCTCTGAGCTACAACCCCGTTATGTCAGGAGCCCTTATGTATGCTATTGATGGTGCTGAAGAAATAATTTTAACAAAAAAATAATTATTACTCAAAATAAACAAAATCATCTCGTCATTGCAACGCGATAAATTTTTGTCAACAAAGAAAGAAACACATTTCTATCATAAAGGAAAGGGCACCGATTGTTTTAGTAGATTATCTCGTCGCATTTCGTGGTGCCGTAGTAGTACAACACAAAAAAGATAGCGCAAATGTTCAAATTGATTGATTTGTGGGGTTTCACGTCCCAAAACCACCATATATTATGAGAGACGCCGTACTGGAGGGCTCCGGAAATTTGGACCACCTGGGGTTCTTCAACGTGCACCCAAATCTGAGCACACGGGCCTACAACATTTCCGCCTCCATCGGAAATGCAGCCGCCGCAGCCGGGCAACGAAGCCGCGACCTGCGGGTCAGCAGCCGAGTACCTTAGCCACTAGACCACCGTGGAGGGGCCGAAAAATTTCAGAGAGCTCTGGAGGCGCCACGGATTGAACCAGGGATTTCTCACATGCGAAGCAAGCGCTCTACCTCTGAGCTGCACCCCTGTTATGTAAGGAGCACTTATTTATGCGTTTGATGGTGCTCAACAGATTATTTTAACAACAAAATAAGTTATTACTCGAAATAAACAAAATCAACTCGTCATTGCAACGTGATACAATTTTTTTGTCAACAAAGAAAGAAACATATTTCTATCATAAAGGAAAGGGCAACGATGTTTTAGTAGATTATCTCGTCGCATTTCATGGTGCCGTAGTTGTACAACACAAAAAAGATAGCGCAAAAGTTCAAATTGATTGATTTGTTGGGTTTCACGTCTCAAAACCACCATATGATTATGAGAGACGCCGTAGCGGAGGGTTCCAGAAATTTCGACCACCTGGGGTTCTTTAACGTGCTCCAAATACTGAGCACACGGGCCTACAACATTTCCGCCTCCTTCGGAAATGCACCCGCCGCAGCCGGTAAACGAACCCGCGACGTGCGGGTCAGCAGCCGAGTACCTTAGCCACTAGACCACCGCGGAGAGCCGCAAAAGTTCAGAGAGCTCTGGAGGCACCACGGTTCGAACCAGGGACTTCTCACATGCTAAGCAAGCGCTATACCTCTGAGCTGCACCCCTGTTAAGTCAGGAGCGCTTATTTATGCGTTTGATGGTGCTCAACAGATTATTTTAACAACAAAATAAATTATTACTCGAATTAAACAAAATCATCTCGTCATTGCAAAGTGATACAATTTTTTTTGTCAACAAAGAAAGAAACATATTTCTATCATAAAAGAAAATTGCACCGATGTTTTAGTGGATTAACTCGTCGCATTTCATGGTGCCGCAGTATTACAACTTATAAAAAAGATAGCGCTAAAGTCGAGAGCACTTTGGAGGTGCCGGGGTTTGAACCCGGGAATTCTCACATGCGAAGCAAGCGCTCTACCTCTGAGCTACACCCCCGTTATTTCAGGAGCACTAATGTATGCTATTGATGGTGCTCAAGAAATTATTTTAACAAAAAAATAATTATAACTTGAAATAAACAAAATCATATCGTCATTGCAAAGCGATAAATTATTTGTCAACAAAGATAGAAACACATTTGTATCATAAAGGAAAGGGCACCGATGTTTTAGTAGATTACCTCGTCGCATTTCATGGTGCTGTAGTAGTACAACACAAAAAAGATGGCGCAAAAGTTCAAATTGATTGATTTGTGGGGTTTCACGTCCCAAAACCACCATATGATTATGAGAGACGCCGTAGTGGAGGGCTCCGGAAATATCGACCACCTGGGGTTCTTTAACGTGCACGAATTACTGAGCACACGGGCCTACAACATTTCCGCCTCCTTCGGAAATGCAGACGCCGATGCCGGGAAACGAACCCGCGACGTGCGGGTCAGCAGCCGAGTACCTTAGCCACTAGACCACCGCGGAGGGGCCGCAAAAGTTCAGAGAGCTCTGGAGGCGCCACGGTTCGAACCAGGGACTTCACACATGCGAAGCAAGCGCTCTACCTCTGAGCTGCATCCCTGTTATGTAGGGAGCACTTATTTATGCGTTTGATGGTGCTCAACAGATTATTTTAACAACAAAATAAATTATTACTCGAAATGAACAAAATAATCTCGTCATTGCAACATGATACAATTTTTTTGTCAACAAAGAATGAAACATATTTCTATCATAAAAGAAAGGGCACCGATGTTTTAGTGGATTATCTCGTCGCATTTCATGGTGCCGTAGTAGTACAACACAAAAAAGATAGCGCAAAAGTTCAAATTGATTGATTTGTGGGGTTTCACGTCCCAAAACCACCATATGATTATGAGAGACGCCGTAGTGGAGGGCTCCGGAAATTCAGACCACCTGGGGTTCTTTAACGTGCACCAAATACTGAGCACACGGGCCTACAACATTTCCGCCTCCTTCGGAAATGCAGCCGCCGCAGCCGGGAAACGAACCCGCGAAGTGCGGGTCAGCCGCCGAGTACTTTAGCCACTAGACCACCGCGGAGGGGCCGCAAAAGTTCAGAGAGCCCTGTAGGCGCCACGGTTCGAACCAGGAACTTCTCACATGCTAAGCAAGCGCTATACCTCTGAGCTGCACCCCTGTTATGTCAGGAGCAGTTATTTATGCGTTTGATGGTGCTCAACAGATTATTTTAACCACAAAAATAATTATTACTCGAAATAAACAAAATAATCTCGTCATTGCAACGTGATACAATATTTTTGTCAACAAAGAAAGAAACTTATTTCTATCATAAAAGAAAGGGCACCGATGTTTTAGTGGATTATCTCGTCGCATTTCATGGTGCCGTAGTAGTACAACACAAAAAAGATAGCGCAAAAGTTCCACTTGATTGATTTGTGGGGTTTCACGTCCCAAAACCACCATATGATTATGAGAGACGCCGTAGTGGAGGGCTCCGGAAATATCGACCACCTGGGGTTCTTTAACGTGCACGAATTACTGAGCACACGGGCCTACAACATTTCCGCCTCCTTCGGAAATGCAGACGCCGCAGCCGGCAAATGAACCCGCGACGTGCGGGTCAGCAGCCGAGTACCTAAGCCACTAAACCACCGCGGAGGGGCCGCAAAATTTCAGAGAGCTCTGGAGGTGCCACGGTTCGAACCCGGGACTTCTCCCATGCGAAGCAAGCGCTCTACCTCAGAGCTACACCCCCCTTGTGTCAGGAGCACTTATGTATGCTATTGATGGTGCTCAAGAACTTATTTTTACAAAAAAAGTAATTATTACTCGAAATAAACAAAATCATCTCGTCATTGCAACGTGATACAATTTTTTTGTCAACAAAGAAAGAAACATATTTCTATCATAAAGGAAAGGGCAACGACGTTTTAGTAGATTATCTCGTCGCATTTCATGGTGCCGTAGTAGTACAACACAAAAAAGATAGCGCAAAAGTTCAAATTGATTGATTTGTTGGGTTTCACGTCCCAAAACCACCATATGATTATGAGAGACGCCGGAGTGGAGGGCTCCAAAAATTTCGACCACCTAGGGTTCTTCAACGTGCACCCAAATCTGAGCACACGGGCCTACAACATTTCATCGTAAATGCAGCCGCCACAGCCGGGAAACGAACCCGCGACCTGCGGGTCAGCAGCCGAGTACCTTAGCCACTAGACAACCGAGGAGGGGCCGCAAAATTTCAGAGAGCTCTGCAGGCGCCACGGTTCGAACCAGGGACTTCTCACATGCGAAGCAAGCACTCTACCTCTGAGCTGCACCCCTGGTATGTCAGGAGCACTTATTTATGCGTTTGATGGTGCTCAACAGAATTTAACAACAAAATAAATTATTACTCGAAATGAACAAAATAATCTCGTCATTGCAACGTGATACAATTTTTTTGTCAACAAAGAAAGAAACATATTTCTATCATAAAAGAAAGGGCACCGATGTTTTAGTGGATTATCTCGTCGCATTTCATGGTGCCGTAGTAGTACAACACAAAAAAGATAGCGCAAAAGTTCAAATTGATTGATTTGTGGGGTTTCACGTCTCAAAACCACCATATGATTATGAGAGACGCCGTAGTGGAGGGCTCCGGAAATTTCGACCACCTGCGGTTCTTTAACGTGCACCCAAATCTGAGCACACGGGCCTACAACATTTCCGCCTCCATCGGAAATGCAGCCGCCGAAGCCGGGAAACGAACCCGCGACTTGCGGGTCAGCAGTCGAGTACCTTCGCCACTAGACCACCGCAGAGGGGCCGAAAAGTTCAGAGAGCTCTGGAGGCGCCACGGTTCGAACCAGCGACTTCTCACATGCGAAGCATCGCTCTACCTCTGAGCTGCACACCTGTTATGTCAGGAGCACTTATTTATGCATTTGATGGTGCTCAACAGGTTATTTTAACAACAAAATTAATTATTACTCGAAATAAACAAAATCCTCTCGTCGTTGCAACGTGATACAATTTTTTGTCAACAAAGAAAGAAACCTATTTCTATCATAAAAGAAAAGGGCAGCAATGTTTTAGTGGAATCACTCGTCGCATTTCATGTGCCGTAGTATTACAACACATAAAAAAGATAGCGCTAAAGTCGAGAGCACTTTGGAGGTGTCGGGGTTCGAACCCAGAACTTCTCACATGCAAAGCAAGCGCTCTACCTCTGATGAGCTACACCCATGTTATGTCAGGAGCACTTATGTATGCTATTGATGGTGCTCAACAGATTATTTTAACAACAAAATAAATTATTACTCGAAATGAACAAAATATTCTTGTCATTGCAACGTGATACAATTTTTTTGTCAACAAAGAAAGAAACATATTTCTATCTTAAAAGAAAGGGCACCGATGTTTTAGTGGTTTATCTCGTCGCATTTCATGGTGCCGTAGTAGTACAACACAAAAAAGATAGTGCAAAAGTTCAAATTGATTGATTTGTGGGGTTTCACGTCCCAAAACCACCATATGATTATGACAGACGCCGTCGTGGAGGGCTCCGGAAATTTAGACCACCTGGGGTTCTTTAACGTACACCAAATACTGAGCACACGGGCCTACAAAATTTCCGCCTCCTTCGGAAATGCAGCCGCCACAGCCGGGAAGCGAACCCGCGACCTGCGGGTCAGCAGCCGAGTACCTTAGCCACTAGACAACCGAGGAGGGGCCGCAAAATTTGAGAGAGCTCTGGAGGCGCCACTGTTCGAACCAGGGACTTCTCACATGCGAAGCAAAACTCTACCTCTGAGCTGCACCCCTGGTATGTAGGGAGCACTTATTTATGCGTTTGATGGTGCTCAACAGATTATTTTAACAACAAAATAAATTATTACTCGAAATGAACAAAATATTCTTGTCATTGCAACGTGATACATTTTTTTTGTCAACAAAGAAAGAAACATATTTCTATCCTAAAAGAAAGGGCACCGATGTTTTAGTAGATTACCTCGTCGCATTTCATGGTGCTGTAGTAGTACAACACAAAAAAGATGGCGCAAAAGTTCAAATTGATTGATTTGTGGGGTTTCACGTCCCAAAACCACCATATGATTATGAGAGACGCCGTAGTGGAGGGCTCCGGAAATATCGACCACCTGGGGTTCTTTAACGTGCACGAATTACTGAGCACACGGGCCTACAACATTTCCGCCTCCTTCGGAAATGCAGACGCCGCAGCCGGGAAACGAACCCGCGACGTGCGGGTCAGCAGCCGAGTACCTTAGCCACTAGACCACCGCGGAGGGGCCGCAAAAGTTCAGAGAGCTCTGGAGGCGCCACGGTTCGAACCAGGGACTTCACACATGCGAAGCAAGCGCTCTACCTCTGAGCTGCATCCCTGTTATGTAGGGAGCACTTATTTATGCGTTTGATGGTGCTCAACAGATTATTGTAACAACAAAATAAATTATTACTCGAAATGAACAAAATAATCTCGTCATTGCAACATGATACAATTTTTTTGTCAACAAAGAATGAAACATATTTCTATCATAAAAGAAAGGGCACCGATGTTTTAGTGGATTATCTCGTCGCATTTCATGGTGCCGTAGTAGTACAACACAAAAATGATAGCGCAAAAGTTCAAATTGATTGATTTGTGGGGTTTCACGTCCCAAAACCACCATATGATTATGAGAGACGCCGTAGTGGAGGGCTCCGGAAATTTCGACCACCTGGGGTTCTTTAACGTGCACGAAATACTGAGCACACGGGCCTACAACATTTCCGCCTCCTTCGGAAATGCAGCCGCCACAGCCGGGAAACGAACCCGCGACGTGCGGGTCAGCAGCCGAGTACCTTAGCCACTAGACCACCGCGGAGGGGCCGCAAAAGTTCAGAAAGCTCTGGAGGCGCCACGGTTCGAACCAGGGACTTCTCACATGCGAAGCAAGCGCTCTACCTCTGAGCTGCACCCCTGTTATGTAGGGAGCACTTATTTATGCGTTTGATGGTGCTCAACAGATTATTTTAACAACAAAATAAATTATTACTCGAAATGAACAAAATAATCTCGTCATTGCAACGTGATGCAATTTTTTTTTCAACAAAGAAAGAAACATATTTCTTTCATAAAAGAAAGCGCACCGATGTTTTAGTGGATTATCTCGTCGCATTTCATGGTGCCGTAGTAGTACAACACAAAAAAGATGGCGCAAAAGTTCAAATTGATTGATTTGTGGGGTTTCACGTCCCAAAACCACCATATGATTATGAGAGATGCCATAGTGGAGGGCTCCGGAAATTCAGACCACCTGGGGTTCTTTAACGTGCACCAAATACTGAGCACACGGGCCTACAACATTTCCGCCTCCTTCGGAAATGCAGCCGCCGCAGCCGGGAAACGAACCCGCGAAGTGCGGGTCAGCAGCCGAGTACCTTAGCCACTAGACCACCGCGGAGGGGACGCAAAAGTTCAGAGAGCCCTGTAGGCGCCACGGTTCGAACCAGGAACTTCTCACATGCTAAGCAAGCGCTATACCTCTGAGCTGCACCCCTGTTATGTCAGGAGCAGTTATTTATGCGTTTGATGGTGCTCAACAGATTATTTTAACCACAAAAATAATTATTACTCGAAATAAACAAAATAATCTCGTCATTGCAACGTGATACAATATTTTTGTCAACAAAGAAAGAAACTTATTTCTATCATAAAAGAAAGGGCACCGATGTTTTAGTGGATTATCTCGTCGCATTTCATGGTGCCGTAGTAGTACAACACAAAAAAGATAGCGCAAAAGTTCCAATTGATTGATTTGTGGGGTTTCACGTCCCAAAACCACCATATGATTATGAGAGATGCCGTAGTGGAGGGCTCCGGAAATATCGACCACCTGGGGTTCTTTAACGTGCACGAATTACTGAGCACACGGGCCTACAACATTTCCGCCTCCTTCGGAAATGCAGACGCCGCAGCCGGCAAATGAACCCGCGACGTGCGGGTCAGCAGCCGAGTACCTAAGCCACTAAACCACCGCGGAGGGGCCGCAAAATTTCAGTGAGCTCTGGAGGTGCCACGGTTCGAACCCGGGACTTCTCCCATGCGAAGCAAGCGCTCTACCTCAGAGCTACACCCCCCTTGTGTCAGGAGCACTTATTTATGCGTTTGATGGTGCTCAAGAACTTATTTTTACAAAAAAATTAATTATTACTCGAAATAAGCAAAATCATCTCGTCATTGCAACGTGATACAATTTTTTTGTCAACAAAGAAAGAAACATATTTCTATCATAAAGGAAAGGGCAACGACGTTTTAGTAGATTATCTCGTCGCATTTCATGGTGCCGTAGTAGTACAACACAAAAAAGATAGCGCAAAAGTTCAAATTGATTGATTTGTTGGGTTTCACGTCCCAAAACCACCATATGATTATGAGAGACGCCGGAGTGGAGGGCTCCAAAAATTTCGACCACCTAGGGTTCTTCAACGTGCACCCAAATCTGAGCACACGGGCCTACAACATTTCATCGGAAATGCAGCCGCCACAGCCGGGAAACGAACCCGCGACCTGCGGGTCAGCAGCCGAGTACCTTAGCCACTAGACAACCGAGGAGGGGCCGCAAAATTTCAGAGAGCTCTGGAGGCGCCACGTTTCGAACCAGGGACTTCTCACATGCGAAGCAAGCACTCTACCTCTGAGCTGCACCCCTGGTATGTAGGGAGCACTTATTTATGCGTTTGATGGTGCTCAACAGAATTTAACAACAACATAAATTATTACTCGAAATGAACAAAATAATCTCGTCATTGCAACGTGATACAATTTTTTTGTCAACAAAGAAAGAAACATATTTCTATCATAAAAGAAAGGGCACCGATGTTTTAGTGGATTATCTCGTCGCATTTCATGGTGCCGTAGTAGTACAACACAAAAAAGATAGCGCAAAAGTTCAAATTGATTGATTTGTGGGGTTTCACGTATCAAAACCACCATATGATTATGAGAGACGCCGTAGTGGAGGGCTCCGGAAATTTCGACCACCTGGGGTTCTTTAACGTGCACCCAAATCTGAGCACACGGGCCTACAACATTTCCGCCTCCATCGGAAATGCAGCCGCCGAAGCCGGGAAACGAACCCGCGACTTGCGGGTCAGCAGTCGAGTACCTTCGCCACTAGACCACCGCAGAGGGGCCGAAAAGTTCAGAGAGCTCTGGAGGCGCCACGGTTCGAACCAGCGACTTCTCACATGCGAAGCATCGCTCTACCTCTGAGCTGCACACCTGTTATGTCAGGAGCACTTATTTATGCATTTGATGGTGCTCAACAGGTTATTTTAACAACAAAATTAATTAATACTCGAAATAAACAAAATCCTCTCGTCGTTGCAACGTGATACAATTTTTTGTCAACAAAGAAAGAAACATATTTCTATCATAAAAGAAAAGGGCAGCAATGTTTTAGTGGAATCACTCGTCGCATTTCATGGTGCCGTAGTATTACAACACATAAAAAAGATAGCGCTAAAGTCGAGAGCACTTTGGAGGTGTCGGGGTTCGAACCCAGAACTTCTCACATGCAAAGCAAGCGCTCTACATCTGAGCTACACCCACGTTATGTCAGGAGCACTTATGTATGCTATTGATGGTGCTCAACAGATTATTTTAACAACAAAATAAATTATTACTCGAAATGAACAAAATATTCTTGTCATTGCAACGTGATACAATTTTTTTGTCAACAAAGAAAGAAACATATTTCTATCTTAAAAGAAAGGGCACCGATGTTTTAGTGGATTATCTCGTCGCATTTCATGGTGCCGTAGTAGTACAACACAAAAAAGATAGTGCAAAAGTTCAAATTGATTGATTTGTGGGGTTTCACGTCCCAAAACCACCATATGATTATGACAGACGCCGTCGTGGAGGGCTCCGGAAATTTAGACCACCTGGGGTTCTTTAACGTACACCAAATACTGAGCACACGGGCCTACAACATTTCCGCATCCTTCGGAAATGCAGCCGCCACAGCCGGGAAGCGAACCCGCGACCTGCGGGTCAGCAGCCGAGTACCTTAGCCACTAGACAACCGAGGAGGGGCCGCAAAATTTCAGAGAGCTCTGGAGGCGCCACTCTTCGAACCAGGGACTTCTCACATGCGAAGCAAAACTCTACCTCTGAGCTGCACCCCTGGTATGTAGGGAGCACTTATTTATGCGTTTGATGGTGCTCAACAGATTATTTTAACAAAAAAATAAATTATTACTCGAAATGAACAAAATATTCTTGTCATTGCAACGTGATACATTTTTTTTGTCAACAAAGAAAGAAACATATTTCTATCCTAAAAGAAAGAGCACTGATGTTTTAGTGGATTATCTCGTCGCATTTCATGGTGCCGTAGTAGTACAACACAAAAAAGATAGCGCAAAAGTTCAAACTGATTGATTTGTGGGGTTTCACGTCCCAAAACCACCATATGATTATGAGAGACGCCGTAGTGGAGGGCTCCGGAAATTTCGACCACCTGGGGTTCTTTAACGTGCACCCAAATCTGAGCACACGGGCCTACAACATTTCCGCCTCCATCGGAATGCAGCCGCCGCAGCCGGGAAACGAACCCGCGACTTGCGGGTCAGCAGTCGAGTACCTTCGCCACTAGACCACCGCGGAGGGGCCGAAAAGTTCAGAGAGCTCTGGAGGTGCCACGGTTCAAACCAGCGACTTCTCACATGCGAAGCATCGCTCTACCTCTGAGCTGCACACCTGTTATGTCCGGAGCACTTATTTATGCATTTGATGGTGCTCAACAGGTTATTTTAACAACAAAATAATTATTACTCGAAATAAACAAAATAATCTCGTCGTTGCAACGTGATACAATTTTTTGTCAACAAAGAAAGAAACTTATTTCTATAATAAAAGAAAATTGCACCGATGTTTTAGTGGATTAACTCGTCGCATTTCATGGTGCCGCAGTATTACAACACATAAAAAAGATGGCGCTAAAGTCGAGAGCACTTTGGAGGTGTCGGGGTTTGAACCCGGAACTTCTCACATGCAAAGCAAGCGCTCTACCTCTGAGCTACACCCACGTTATGTCAGGAGCACTTATGTATGCTATTGATGGTGCTAAACAGATTATTTTAACAACAAAATAAATTATTACTCGAAATAAACAAAATCATCTCGTCATTGCAACGTGATACAATTTTTTTGTCAACAAAGAAAGAAACATATTTCTATCATAAAGGAAAGGGCAACGATGTTTTAGTAGATTATCCCGTCGCATTTCATGGTGCCGTAGTTGTACAACACAAAAAAGATAGCGCAAAAGTTCAAATTGATTGATTTGTTGGGTTTCACGTCCCAAAACCACCATATGATTATGAGAGACGCCGTAGTGGAGGGTTCCAGAAATTTCGACCACCTGGGGTTCTTTAACGTGCTCCAAATACTGAGCACACGGGCCTACAACATTTCCACCTCCTTCGGAAATGCAGCCGCCGCAGCCGGTAAACGATCCCGCGACGTGCGGGTCAGCAGCCGAGTACCTTAGCCACTAGACAACCGAGGAGGGGCCGCAAAATTTCAGAGAGCTCTGGAGGCGCCACGGTTCGAACCAGGGACTTCTCACATGCGAAGCAAGCACTCTACCTCTGAGCTGCACCCCTGGTATGTAGGGAGCACTTATTTATGCGTTTGATGGTGCTCAACAGAATTTAACAACAAAATAAATTATTACTCGAAATGAACAAAATAATCTCGTCATTGCATTGTGATACAATTTTTTTGTCAACAAAAAAAGAAACATATTTCTATCATAAAAGAAAGGGCACCGATGTTTTAGTGGATTATCTCGTTGCATTTCATGGTGCCGTAGTAGTACAACACAAAAAAGATAGCGCAAAAGTTCAAATTGATTGATTTGTGGGGTTTCACGTCCCAAAACCACCATATGATTATGAGAGACGCCGTAGTGGAGGGCTCCGGAAATTTCGACCACCTGGGGTTCTTTAACGTGCACCCAAATCTGAGCACACGGGCCTACAACATTTCCGCCTCCATCGGAAATGCAGCTGTCGCAGCCGGGCAAAGAAGCCGCGACCTGCGGGTCAGCAGCCGAGTACCTTTGCCACTAGACCACCGTGGAGGGGCCGCGAAATTTCAGAGAGCTCTTGAGGCGCCACGGTTTGAACCAGGGACTTCTCACATGCGAAGCAAGCGCTCTACCTCTGAGCTGCACCCCTGTTATGTAAGGAGCACTTATTTATGCGTTTGATGGTGCTCAACAGACTATTTTAACAACAAAATAAATTATTACTCGAAATAAACAAAATCATCTCGTCATTGCAACGTGATACAATTTTTTTGTCAACAAAGAAAGAAACATATTTCTATCATAAAGGAAAGGGCACCAATGTTTTAGTAGATTATCTCGTCGCATTTCATGGTGTCGTAGTAGTACAACACAAAAAAGATAGCGCAAAAGTTCAAATTGATTGAATTGTCGGGTTTCACGTTCCAAAACCACCATATGATTATGAGAGACGCCGTAGTGGAGGGCTCCGGAAATTTCGACCACCTGGGGTTCTTCAACGTGCACCCAAATCTGAGCACACGGGCCTACAACATTTCCGCTTCCATCGGAAATGCAGCCGCCACAGCCGGGAAGCGAACCCGCGACCTGCGGGTCAGCAGCCGAAGACCTTAGCCACTAGACAACCGAGGAGGGGCCGCAAAATTTCAGAGAGCCCTGGAGGCGCCACTGTTCGAACCAGGGACTTCTCACATGCGAAGCAAGCACTCTACCTCTGAGCTGCACCCCTGGTATGTAGGGAGCACTTATTTATGCGTTTGATGGTGCTCAACAGATTATTTTAACAACAAAATAAATTATTACTCGAAATGAACAAAATATTCTTGTCATTTCAACGTGATACAATTTTTTTTGTCAACAAAGAAAGAAACATATTTCTATCTTAAAGAAAGGGCAGCGATGTTTTAGTGGATTATCTCGTCGCATTTCATGGTGCCGTAGTAGTACAACACAAAAAAGATAGCGCAAAAGTTCAAATTGATTGATTTGTGGGGTTTCACGTCCCAAAACCACCATATGATTATGAGAGACGCCGTCGTGGACGGCTCCGGAAATTTAGACCACCTGGGGTTCTTTAACGTGCACCAAATACTGAGCACACGGGCCTACAACATTTCCGCCTCCTTCGGAAATGCAGCCGCCGCAGCCGGGAAACGAACCCGCGATGTGCGGATCAGCAGCCGTGTACCTTAGCCACTAGACCACCGCGGAGGGGCCGCAAAAGTTCAGAGAGCTCTGGAGGCGCCACGGTTCGAACCAGGGACTTTTCACATGCAAAGCAAGCGCTCTACCTCTGAGCTACACCCACGTTATGTCAGGAGCACTTATGTATGCTATTGATGGAGCTCAACAGATTATTTTAACAACAAAATAAATTATTACTCGAAATAAACAAAATCATCTCGTCATTGCAACGTGATACAATTTTTTTGTCAACAAAGAAAGAAACATATTTCTATCATAAAGGAAAGGGCAACGACGTTTTAGTAGATTATCTCGTCGCATTTCATGGTGCCGTAGTAGTACAACACAAAAAAGATAGCGCAAAAGTTCAAATTGATTGATTTGTTGGGTTTCAGTCCCAAAACCACCATATGATTATGAGAGACGCCGTAGTGGAGGGCTCCAAAAATTTCGACCACCTGGGGTTCTTCAACGTGCACCCAAATCTGAGCACACGGGCCTACAACATTTCATCGGAAATGCAGCCGCCACAGCCGGGAAACGAACCCGCGACCTGCGGGTCAGCAGCCAAGTACCTTAGCCACTAGACAACCGAGGAGGGGCCGCAAAATTTCAGAGAGCTCTGGAGGCGCCACGGTTCGAACCAGAGACTTCTCACATGCGGAGCAAGCACTCTACCTCTGAGCGGCACCCCTGGTATGTAGGGAGCACTTATTTATGCGTTTGATGGTGCTCAACAGAATTTAACAACAAAATAAATTATTACTCGAAATGAACAAAATAATCTCGTCATTGCAACGTGATACAATTTTTTTGTCAACAAAGAAAGAAACATATTTCTATCATAAAAGAAAGGGCACCGATGTTTTAGTGGATTATCTCGTCGCATTTCATGGTGCCGTAGTAGTACAACACAAAAAAGATAGCGCAAAAGTTCAAATTGATTGAATTGTCGGGTTTCACGTCCCAAAACCACCATATGATTATGAGAGACGCCGTAGTTGAGGGCTCCGAAAATTTCGACCACCTGGGGTTCTTCAACGTGCACCCAAATCTGAGCACACGGGCCTACAACATTTCCGCTTCCATCGGAAATGCAGCCGCCACAGCCGGGAAGCGAACCCGCGACCTACGGGTCAGCAGCCGAGTACCTTAGCCACTAGACAACCGAGGAGGGGCCGCAAAATTTCAGAGAGCCCTGGAGGCGCCACTGTTCGAACCAGGGACTTCTCACATGCGAAGCAAGCACTCTACCTCTGAGCTGCACCCCTGGTATGTAGGGAGCACTCATTTATGCGTTTGATGGTGCTCAACAGATTATTTTAACAACAAAATAAATTATTACTCGAAATGAACAAAATATTCTTGTCATTGCAACGTGATACAATTTTTTTTGTCAACAAAGAAAGAAACATATTTCTATCTTAAAAGAAAGGGCACCGATGTTTTAGTGGATTATCTCGTCGCATTTCATGGTGCCGTTAGTAGTACAACACAAAAAAGATAGCGCAAAAGTTCAAATTGATTGATTTGTGGGGTTTCACGTCCCAAAACCACCATATGATTATGAGAGACGCCGTCGTGGAGGGCTCCGGAAATTTAGACCACCTGGGGTTCTTTAACCTGCACCAAATACTGAGCACACGGGCCTACAACATTTCCGCCTCCTTCGGAAATGCAGCCGCCGCAGCCGGGAAACGAACCCGCGATGTGCGGGTCAGCAGCCGAGTACCTTAGCCACTAGACCACCGCGGAGGGGCCGCAAAAGTTCAGAGAGCTCTGGAGGCGCCACGGTTCGAACCAGGGACTTTTCACATGCAAAGCAAGTGCTCTACCTCTGAGCTACACCCACGTTATGTCAGGAGCACTTATGTATGCTATTGATGGAGCTCAACAGATTATTTTAACAACAAAATAAATTATTACTCGAAATAAACAAAATCATCTCGTCATTGCAACGTGATACAATTTTTTTGTCAACAAAGAAAGAAACATATTTCTATCATAAAGGAAAGGGCAACGACGTTTTAGTAGATTATCTCGTCGCATTTCATGGTGCCATAGTAGTACAACACAAAAAAGATAGCGCAAAAGTTCAAATTGATTGATTTGTTGGGTTTCACGTCCCAAAACCACCATATGATTATGAGAGACGCCGGAGTGGAGGGCTCAAAAAATTTCGACCACCTAGGGTTCTTCAACGTGCACCCAAATCTGAGCACACCGGCCTACAACATTTCATCGGAAATGCAGCCGCCACAGCCGGGAAACGAACCCGCGACCTGCGGGTCAGCAGCCGAGTACCTTAGCCACTAGACAACCGAGGAGGAGCCGCAAAATTTCAGAGAGCTCTAGAGGCGCCACGGTTCGAACCAGGGACTTCTCACATGCGAAGCAAGCACTCTACCTCTGAGCTGCACCCCTGGTATGTAGGGAGCACTTATTTATGCGTTTGATGGTGCTCAACAAAATTTAACAACAAAATAAATTATTACTCGAAATGAACAAAATAATCTCGTCATTGCAACGTGATACAATTTTTTTGTCAACAAAGAAAGAAACATATTTCTATCATAAAAGAAAGGGCACCGATGTTTTAGTGGATTATCTCGTCGCATTTCATGGTGCCGTAGTAGTACAACACAAAAAAGATAGCGCAAAAGTTCAAATTGATTGATTTGTGGGGTTTCACGTCTCAAAACCACCATATGATTATGAGAGACGCCGTAGTGGAGGGCTCCGGAAATTTCGACCACCTGGGGTTCTTTAACGTGCACACAAATCTGAGCACATGGGCCTACAACATTTCCGCCTCCATCGGAAATGCAGCCGCCGAAGCCGGGAAACGAACCCGCGACTTGCGGGTCAGCAGTCGAGTACCTTCGCCACTAGACCACCGCAGAGGGGCCGAAAAGTTCAGAGAGCTCTGGAGGCGCCACGGTTCGAACCAGCGACTTCTCACATGCGAAGCATCGCTCTACCTCTGAGCTGTACACCTGTTATATCAGGAGCACTTATTTATGCATTTGATGGTGCTCAACAGGTTATTTTAACAACAAAATTATTTATTACTCGAAATAAACAAAATCCTCTCGTCGTTGCAACGTGATACAATTTTTTGTCAACAAAGAAAGAAACATATTTCTATCATAAAAGAAAAGGGCAGCAATGTTTTAGTGGAATCACTCGTCGCATTTCATGGTGCCGTAGTATTACAACACATAAAAAAGATAGCGCTAAAGTCGAGAGCACTTTGGAGGTGTCGGGGTTCGAACCCAGAACTTCTCACATGCAAAGCAAGCGCTCTACCTCTGAGCTACACCCACGTTTTGTCAGGAGCACTTATGTATGCTATTGATGGTGCTCAACAGATTATTTTAACAACAAAATAAATTATTACTCGAAATGAACAAAATATTCTTGTCATTGCAACGTGATACAATTTTTTTGTCAACAAAGAAAGAAACATATTTCTATCTTAAAAGAAAGGGCACCGATGTTTTAGTGGATTATCTCGTCGCATTTCATGGTGCCGTAGTAGTACAACACAAAAAAGATAGTGCAAAAGTTCAAATTGATTGATTTGTGGGGTTTCACGTCCCAAAACCACCATATGATTATGACAGACGCCGTCGTGGAGGGCTCCGGAAATTTAGACCACCTGGGGTTCTTTAACGTACACCAAATACTGAGCACACGGGCCTACAACATTTCCGCCTCCTTCGGAAATGCAGCCCCACAGCCGGGAAGCGAACCCGCGACCTGCGGGTCAGCAGCCGAGTACCTTAGCCACTAGACAACCGAGGAGGGGCCGCAAAATTTCAGAGAGCTCTGGAGGCGCCACTGTTCGAACCAGGGACTTCTCACATGCGAAGCAAAACTCTACCTCTGAGCTGCACCCCTGGTATGTAGGGAGCACTTATTTATGCGTTTGATGGTGCTCAACAGATTATTTTAACAACAAAATAAATTATTACTCGAAATGAACAAAATATTCTTGTCATTGCAACGTGATACATTTTTTTGTCAACAAAGAAAGAAATATATTTCTATCCTAAAAGAAAGGGCACCGATGTTTTAGTGGATTATCTCGTCGCATTTCATGGTGCCGTAGTAGTACAATACAAAAAAGATAGCGCAAAAGTTCAAATTAATTGATTTGTGGGGTTTCACGTTCCAAAACCACCATATGATTATGAGAGACGCCGTCGTGGAGGGCTCCGGAAATTTAGACCACCTGGGGTTCTTTAACGTGCACCAAATACTGAGCACACGGGCCTACAACGTTTCCGCCTCCTTCGGAAATGCAGCCGCCGCAGCCGGGAAACGAACCCGCGATGTGCGGGTCAGCAGCCGAGTACCTTAGCCACTAGACCACCGCAGAGGGGCCGCAAAAGTTCAGAGAGCTCTGGAGGCGCCACGGTTCGAACCAGGGACTTCTCACATGCTAAGCAAGCGCTATACCTCTGAGCTGCACCCCTCTTATGTCAGGAGCACTTATTTATGCGTTTGATGGTGCTCAACACATTATATTAACAACAAAAATAATTATTACTCGAAATAAACATAATAATCTCGTCATTGCAACGTGATACAATATTTTTGTCAACAAAGAAAGAAACTTATTTCTATCATAAAAGAAAGGGCGCCGATGTTTTAGTGGATTATCTCGTCGCATTTCATGGTGCCGTAGTAGTACAACACAAAAAAGATAGCGCAAAAGTTCAAATTGATTGATTTGTGGGGTTTCACGTCCCAAAACCACCATATGATTATGAGAGACGCCGTAGTGGAGGGCTCCGGAAATTTCGACCACCTGGGGTTCTTTAACGTGCACCCAAATCTCAGCACACGGGCCTACAACATTTCCGCCTCCATCGGAAATGCAGCCGCCGCAGCCGGGAAACGAATCCGCGACTTGCGGGTCAGCAGTCGAGTACCTTCGCCACTAGACCACCGCGGAGGGGCCGAAAAGTTCAGAGAGCTCTGGAGGCGCCACGGTTCGAACCAGCGACTTCTCACATGCGAAGCATCGCTCTACCTCTGAGCTGCACACCTGTTATGTCAGGAGCACTTATTTATGCATTTGATGGTGCTCAACAGGTTATTTTAACAACAAAATAATTATTACTCGAAATAAACAAAATAATCTCGTCGTTGCAACGTGATACAATTTTTTGTCAACAAAGAAAGAAACTTATTTCTATAATAAAAGAAAATTGCACCGATGTTTTAGTGGATTAACTCGTCGCATTTCATGGTGCCGCAGTATTACAACACATAAAAAAGATGGCGCTAAAGTCGAGAGCACTTTGGAGGTGTCGGGGTTTGAACCGGGAACTTCTCACATGCAAAGCAAGCGCTCTACCTCTGAGCTACACCCCCAATATGTCAGGAGCACTTATGTATGCTATTGATGGTGCTAAACAGATTATTTTAACAACAAAATAAATTATTACTCGAAATAAACAAAATCATCTCGTCATTGCAACGTGATACAATTTTTTTGTCAACAAAGAAAGAAACATATTTCTATCATAAAGGAAAGGGCAACGATGTTTTAGTAGATTATCTCGTCGCATTTCATGGTGCCGTAGTTGTACAACACAAAAAAGATAGCGCAAAAGTTCAAACTGATTGATTTGTTGGGTTTCACGTCCCAAAACCACCATATGATTATGAGAGACGCCGTAGTGGAGGGTTCCAGAAATTTCGACCACCTGGGGTTCTTTAACGTGCTCCAAATACTGAGCACACGGGCCTACAACATTTCCACCTCCTTCGGAAATGCAGCCGCCGCCGCCGGTAAACGATCCCGCGACGTGCGGGTCAGCAGCCGAGTACCTTAGCCACTAGACAACCGAGGAGGGGCCGCAAAATTTCAGAGAGCTCTGGAGGCGCCAGGGTTCGAACCAGGGACTTCTCACATGCGAAGCAAGCGCTATACCTCTGAGCTACACCCCCGTTATGTAAGGAGCACTTATTTATGCGTTTGATGGTGCTCAACAGATTATTTTAACAACAAAGTAAATTATTACTCGAAATAAACAAAATCATCTCGTCATTGCAACGTGATACAATTTTTTTGTCATCAAAGAAAGAAACATATTTCTATCATAAAGGAAAGGGCAACGATGTTTTAGTAGATTATCTCGTCGCATTTCATGGTGCCGTAGTTGTACAACACAAAAAAGATAGCGCAAAAGTTCAAATTGATGGATTTGTTGGGTTTCACGTCCCAAAACCACCATATGATTATGAGAGACGCCGTAGTGGAGGGTTCCAGAAATTTCGACCACCTGGGGTTCTTTAACGTGCTCCAAATACTGAGCACACGGGCCTACAACATTTCCACCTCCTTCGGAAATGCAGCCGCCGCAGCCGGGAAACGAACCCGCGACGTGCGGGTCAGCAGCCGAGTACCTTATCCACTAGACCACCGCGGAGAGCCGCAAAAGTTCAGAGAGCTCTGGAGGCGCCACGGTTCGAACCAGGGACTTCTCACATGCTAAGCAAGCGCTCTACCTCTGAGCTGCACCCCTGGTATGTAGGGAGCACTTATTTATGCGTTTGATGGTGCTCAACAGATTATTTTAACAACAAAATAAATTATTACTCGAAATGAACAAAATATTCTTGTCATTTCAACGTGATACAATTTTTTTGTCAACAAAGAAAGAAACATATTTCTATCTTAAAGAAAGGGCAGCGATGTTTTAGTGGATTATCTCGTCGCATTTCATGGTGCCGTAGTAGTACAACACAAAAAAGATAGCGCAAAAGTTCAAATTGATTGATTTGTGGGGTTTCACGTCCCAAAACCACCATGTGATTATGAGAGACGCCGTCGTGGACGGCTCCGGAAATTTAGACCACCTGGGGTTCTTTAACGTGCACCAAATACTGAGCACACGGGCCTACAACATTTCCGCCTCCTTCGGAAATGCAGCCGCCGCAGCCGGGAAATGAACCCGCGATGTGCGGATCAGCAGCCGAGTACCTTAGCCACTAGACCACCGCGGAGGGGCCGCAAAAGTTCAGAGAGCTCTGGAGGCGCCACGGTTCGAACCAGGGACTTTTCACATGCAAAGCAAGCGCTCTACCTCTGAGCTACACCCACGTTATGTCAGGAGCACTTATGTATGCTATTGATGGAGCTCAACAGATTATTTTAACAACAAAATAACTTATTACTCGGAATAAACAAAATCATCTCGTCATTGCAACGTGATACAATTTTTTTGTCAACAAAGAAAGAAACATATTTCTATCATAAAGGAAAGGGCAACGACGTTTTAGTAGATTATCTCGTCGCATTTCATGGTGCCGTAGTAGTACAACACAAAAAAGATAGCGCAAAAGTTCAAATTGATTGATTTGTTGGGTTTCACGTCCCAAAACCACCATATGATTATGAGAGACGCCGTAGTGGAGGGCTCCAAAAATTTCGACCACCTGGGGTTCTTCAACGTGCACCCAAATCTGAGCACACGGGCCTACAACATTTCATCGGAAATGCAGCCGCCACAGCCGGGAAACGAACCCGCGACCTGCGGGTCAGCAGCCAAGTACCTTAGCCACTAGACAACCGAGGAGGGGCCGCAAAATTTCAGAGAGCTCTGGAGGCGCCACGGTTCGAACCAGGGACTTCTCACATGCGAAGCAAGCACTCTACCTCTTAGCTGCACCCCTGGTATGTAGGGAGCACTTATTTATGCGTTTGATGGTGCTCAACAGAATTTAACAACAAAATAAATTATTACTCGAAATGAACAAAATAATCTCGTCATTGCAACGTGATACAATTTTTTTGTCAACAAAAAAAGAAACATATTTCTATCATAAAAGAAAGGGCACCGATGTTTTAGTGGATTATCTCGTTGCATTTCATGGTGCCGTAGTAGTACAACACAAAAAAGATAGCGCAAAAGTTCAAATTGATTGATTTGTGGGGTTTCACGTCCCAAAACCACCATATGATTATGAGAGACGCCGTAGTGGAGGGCTCCGGAAATTTCGACCACCTGGGGTTCTTTAACGTGCACCCAAATCTGAGCACACGGGCCTACAACATTTCCGCCTCCATCGGAAATGCAGCTGTCGCAGCCGGGCAACGAAGCCGCGACCTGCGGGTCAGCAGCCGAGTACCTTTGCCACTAGACCACCGTGGAGGGGCCGCGAAATTTCAGAGAGCTCTTGAGGCGCCACGGTTTGAACCAGGGACTTCTCACATGCGAAGCAAGCGCTCTACCTCTGAGCTGCACCCCTGTTATGTAAGGAGCACTTATTTATGCGTTTGATGGTGCTCAACAGACTATTTTAACAACAAAATAAATTATTACTCGAATTAAACAAAATCATCTCGTCATTGCAACGTGATACAATTTTTTTGTCAACAAAGAAACATATTTCTATCATAAAGGAAAGGGCACCAATGTTTTAGTAGATTATCTCGTCGCATTTCATGGTGTCGTAGTAGTACAACACAAAAAAGATAGCGCAAAAGTTCAAATTGATTGAATTGTCGGGTTTCACGTCCCAAAACCACCATATGATTATGAGAGACGCCGTAGTGGAGGGCTCCGGAAATTTCGACCACCTGGGGTTCTTCAACGTGCACCCAAATCTGAGCACACGGGCCTACAACATTTCCGCTTCCATCGGAAATGCAGCCGCCACAGCCGGGAAGCGAACCCGCGACCTGCGGGTCAGCAGCCGAAGACCTTAGCCACTAGACAACCGAGGAGGGGCCGCAAAATTTCAGAGAGCCCTGGAGGCGCCACTGTTCGAACCAGGGACTTCTCACATGCGAAGCAAGCACTCTACCTCTGAGCTGCACCCCTGGTATGTAGGGAGCACTTATTTATGCGTTTGATGGTGCTCAACAGATTATTTTAACAACAAAATAAATTATTACTCGAAATGAACAAAATATTCTTGTCATTTCAACGTGATACAATTTTTTTTGTCAACAAAGAAAGAAACATATTTCTATCTTAAAGAAAGGGCAGCGATGTTTTAGTGGATTATCTCGTCGCATTTCATGGTGCCGTAGTAGTACAACACAAAAAAGATAGCGCAAAAGTTCAAATTGATTGATTTGTGGGGTTTCACGTCCCAAAACCACCATATGATTATGAGAGACGCCGTCGTGGACGGCTCCGGAAATTTAGACCACCTGGGGTTCTTTAACGTGCACCAAATACTGAGCACACGGGCCTACAACATTTCCGCCTCCTTCGGAAATGCAGCCGCCGCAGCCGGGAAACGAACCCGCGATGTGCGGATCAGCAGCCGTGTACCTTAGCCACTAGACCACCGCGGAGGGGCCGCAAAAGTTCAGAGAGCTCTGGAGGCGCCACGGTTCGAACCAGGGACTTTTCACATGCAAAGCAAGCGCTCTACCTCTGAGCTACACCCACGTTATGTCAGGAGCACTTATGTATGCTATTGATGGAGCTCAACAGATTATTTTAACAACAAAATGAATTATTACTCGAAATAAACAAAATCATCTCGTCATTGCAACGTGATACAATTTTTTTGTCAACAAAGAAAGAAACATATTTCTATCATAAAGGAAAGGGCAACGACGTTTTAGTAGATTATCTCGTCGCATTTCATGGTGCCGTAGTAGTACAACACAAAAAAGATAGCGCAAAAGTTCAAATTGATTGATTTGTTGGGTTTCACGTCCCAAAACCACCATATGATTATGAGAGACGCCGTAGTGGAGGGCTCCAAAAATTTCGACCACCTGGGGTTCTTCAACGTGCACCCAAATCTGAGCACACGGGCCTACAACATTTCATCGGAAATGCAGCCGCCACAGCCGGGAAACGAACCCGCGACCTGCGGGTCAGCAGCCAAGTACCTTAGCCACTAGACAACCGAGGAGGGGCCGCAAAATTTCAGAGAGCTCTGGAGGCGCCACGGTTCGAACCAGGGACTTCTCACATGCTAAGCAAGCGCTATACCTCTGAGCTGCACCCCTGTTATGTCAGGAGCACTTATTTATGCGTTTGATGGTGCTCAACAGATTATATTAACAACAAAAATAATTATTACTCGAAATAAACATAATAATCTCGTCATTGCAACGTGATACAATATTTTTGTCAACAAAGAAAGAAACTTATTTCTATCATAAAAGAAAGGGCGCCGATGTTTTAGTGGATTATCTCGTCGCATTTCATGGTGCCGTAGTAGTACAACACAAAAAAGATAGCGCAAAAGTTCAAATTGATTGATTTGTGGGGTTTCACGTCCCAAAACCACCATATGATTATGAGAGACGCCGTAGTGGAGGGCTCCGGAGATTTCGACCACCTGGGGTTCTTTAACGTGCACCCAAATCTGAGCACACGGGCCTACAACATTTCCGCCTCCATCGGAAATGCAGCCGCCGCAGCCGGGAAACGAACCCGCGACTTGCGGGTCAGCAGTCGAGTACCTTCGCCACTAGACCACCGCAGAGGGGCCGAAAAGTTCAGAGAGCTCTGGAGGCGCCACGGTTCGAACCAGCGACTTCTCACATGCGAAGCATCGCTCTACCTCTGAGCTGCACACCTGTTACGTCAAGAGCACTTATTTATGCATTTGATGGTGCTCAACAGGTTATTTTAACAACAAAATTAATTATTACTCGAAATAAACAAAATCCTCTCGTCGTTTCAACGTGATACAATTTTTTGTCAACAAAGAAAGAAACATATTTCTATCATAAAAGAAAAGGGCAGCAATGTTTTAGTGGAATCACTCGTCGCATTTCATGGTGCCGTAGTATTACAACACATAAAAAAGATAGCGCTAAAGTCGAGAGCACTTTGGAGGTGTCGGGGTTCGAACCCAGAACTTCTCACATGCAAAGCAAGCGCTCTACCTCTGAGCTACACCCACGTTATGTCAGGAGCACTTATGTATGCTATTGATGGTGCTCAACAGAATATTTTAAAACAAAATAAATTATTACTCGAAATAAACAAAATCATCTCGTCATTGCAACGTGATACAATTTTTTTGTCAACAAAGAAAGAAACATATTTCTATCATAAAGGAAAGGGCACCGATGTTTTAGTAGATTATCTCGTCGCATTTCATGGTGTCGTAGTAGTACAACACAAAAAAGATAGCGCAAAAGTTCAAATTGATTGAATTGTCGGGTTTCACGTCCCAAAACCACCATATGATTAAGAGAGACGCCGTAGTGGAGGGCTCCGGAAATTTCGACCACCTGGGGTTCTTCAATGTGCACCCAAATCTGAGCACACGGGCCTACAACATTTCCGCTTCCATCGGAAATGCAGCCGCCACAGCCGGGAAGCGAACCCGCGACCTGCGGGTCAGCAGCCGAGTACCTTAGCCACTAGACAACCGTGGAGGGGCCGCGAAATTTCAGAGAGCTCTTGAGGCGCCACGGTTTGAACCAGGGACTTCTCACATGCGAAGCAAGCGCTCTACCTCTGAGCTGCACCCCTGTTATGTAAGGAGCACTTATTTATGCGTTTGATGGTGCTCAACAGACTATTTTAACAACAAAATAAATTATTACTCGAAATAAACAAAATCATCTCGTCATTGCAACGTGATACAATTTTTTTGTCAACAAAGAAAGAAACATATTTCTATCATAAAGGAAAGGGCACCAATGTTTTAGTAGATTATCTCGTCGCATTTCATGGTGTCGTAGTAGTACAACACAAAAAAGATAGCGCAAAAGTTCAAATTGATTGAATTGTCGGGTTTCACGTCCCAAAACCACCATATGATTATGAGAGACGCCGTAGTTGAGGGCTCCGAAAATTTCGACCACCTGGGGTTCTTCAACGTGCACCCAAATCTGAGCACACGGGCCTACAACATTTCCGCTTCCATCGGAAATGCAGCCGCCACAGCCGGGAAGCGAACCCGCGACCTGCGGGTCAGCAGCCGAGTACCTTAGCCACTAGACAACCGAGGAGGGGCCGCAAAATTTCAGAGAGCCCTGAAGGCGCCACTGTTCGAACCAGGGACTTCTCACATGCGAAGCAAGCACTCTACCTCTGAGCTGCACCCCTGGTATGTAGGGAGCACTTATTTATGCGTTTGATGGTGCTCAACAGATTATTTTAACAACAAACTAAATTATTACTCGAAATGAACAAAATATTCTTGTCATTGCAACGTGATACAATTTTTTTTGTCAACAAAGAAAGAAACATATTTCTATCTTAAAAGAAAGGGCACCGATGTTTTAGTGGATTATCTCGTCGCATTTCATGGTGCCGTTAGTAGTACAACACAAAAAAGATAGCGCAAAAGTTCAAATTGATTGATTTGTGGGGTTTCACGTCCCAAAACCACCATATGATTATGAGAGACGCCGTCGTGGAGGGCTCCGGAAATTTAGACCACCTGGGGTTCTTTAACCTGCACCAAATACTGAGCACACGGGCCTACAACATTTCCGCCTCCTTCGGAAATGCAGCCGCCGCAGCCGGGAAACGAACCCGCGATGTGCGGGTCAGCAGCCGAGTACCTTAGCCACTAGACCACCGCGGAGGGGCCGCAAAAGTTCAGAGAGCTCTGGAGGCGCCACGGTTCGAACCAGGGACTTTTCACATGCAAAGCAAGCGCTCTACCTCTGAGCTACACCCACGTTATGTCAGGAGCACTTATGTATGCTATTGATGGAGCTCAACAGATTATTTTAACAACAAAATAAATTATTACTTGAAATAAACAAAATCATCTCGTCATTGCAACGTGATACAATTTTTTTGTCAACAAAGAAAGAAACATATTTCTATCATAAAGGAAAGGGCAACGACGTTTTAGTAGATTATCTCGTCGCATTTCATGGTGCCGTAGTAGTACAACACAAAAAAGAAAGCGCAAAAGTTCAAATTGATTGATTTGTTGGGTTTCACGTCCCAAAACCACCATATGATTATGAGAGATGCCGGAGTGGAGGGCTCAAAAAATTTCGACCACCTAGGGTTCTTCAACGTGCACCCAAATGTGAGCACACGGGCCTAAAACATTTCATCGGAAATGCAGCCGCCACAGCCGGGAAACGAACCCGCGACCTGCGGGTCAGCAGCCGAGTACCTTAGCCACTAGACAACCGAGGAGGGGAAGCAAAATTTCAGAGAGCTCTGGAGGCGCCACGGTTCGAACCAGGGACTTCTCACATGCGAAGCAAGCACTCTACCTCTGAGCTGCACCCCTGGTATGTAGGGAGCACTTATTTATGCGTTTGATGGTGCTCAACAAAATTTAACAACAAAATAAATTATTACTCGAAATGAACAAAATAATCTCGTCATTGCAACGTGATACAATTTTTTGTCAACAAAGAAAGAAACATATTTCTATCATAAAAGAAAGGGCACCGATGTTTTAGTGGATTATCTCGTCGCATTTCATGGTGCCGTAGTAGTACAACACAAAAAAGATAGCGCAAAAGTTCAAATTGATTGATTTGTGGGGTTTCACGTCTCAAAACCACCATATGATTATGAGAGACGCCGTAGTGGAGGGCTCCGGAAATTTCGACCACCTGGGGTTCTTTCACGTGCACCCAAATCTGAGCACACGGGCCTACAACATTTCCGCCTCCATCGGAAATGCAGCCGCCGAAGCCGGGAAACGAACCCGCGACTTGCGGGTCAGCAGTCGAGTACCTTCGCCACTAGACCACCGCAGAGGGGCCGAAAAGTTCAGAGAGCTCTGGAGGCGCCACGGTTCGAACCAGCGACTTCTCACATGCGAAGCATCGCTCTACCTCTGAGCTGCACACCTGTTATGTCAGGAGCACTTATTTATGCATTTGATGGTGCTCAACAGGTTATTTTAACAACAAAATTAATTATTACTCGAAATAAACAAAATCCTCTCGTCGTTGCAACGTGATACAATTTTTTGTCAACAAAGAAAGAAACATATTTCTATCATAAAAGAAAAGGGCAGCAATGTTTTAGTGGAATCACTCGTCGCATTTCATGGTGCCGTAGTATTACAACACATAAAAAAGATAGCGCTAAAGTCGAGAGCACTTTGGAGGTGTCGGGGTTCGAACCCAGAACTTCTCACATGCAAAGCAAGCGCTCTACCTCTGAGCTACACCCACGTTATGTCAGGAGCACTTATGTATGCTATTGATGGTGCTCAACAGATTATTTTAACAACAAAATAAATTATTACTCGAAATGAACAAAATATTCTTGTCATTGCAACGTGATACAATTTTTTTGTCAACAAAGAAAGAAACATATTTCTATCTTAAAAGAAAGGGCACCGATGTTTTAGTGGATTATCTCGTCGCATTTCATGGTGCCGTAGTAGTACAACACAAAAAAGATAGTGCAAAAGTTCAAATTGATTGATTTGTGGGGTTTCACGTCCCAAAACCACCATTAGATTATGACAGACGCCGTCGTGGAGGGCTCCGGAAATTTAGACCACCTGGGGTTCTTTAACGTACACCAAATACTGAGCACACGGGCCTACAACATTTCCGCCTCCTTCGGAAATGCAGCCGACACAGCCGGGAAGCGAACCCGCGACCTGCGGGTCAGCAGCCGAGTACCTTAGCCACTAGACAACCGAGGAGGGGCCGCAAAATTTCAGAGAGCTCTGGAGGCGCCACTGTTCGAACCAGGGACTTCTCACATGCGAAGCAAAACTCTACCTCTGAGCTGCACCCCTGGTATGTAGGGAGCACTTATTTATGCGTTTGATGGTGCTCAACAGATTATTTTAACAACAAAATAAATTATTACTCGAAATGAACAAAATATTCTTGTCATTGCAACGTGATACATTTTTTTTGTCAACAAAGAAAGAAACATATTTCTATCCTAAAAGAAACGGCACCGATGTTTTAGTGGATTATCTCGTCGCATTTCATGGTGCCGTAGTAGTACAACACAAAAAAGATAGCGCAAAAGTTCAAATTGATTGATTTGTGGGGTTTCACGTTCCAAAACCACCATATGATTATGAGAGACGCCGTCGTGGAGGGCTCCGGAAATTTAGACCACCTGGGGTTCTTTAACGTGCACCAAATACTGAGCACACGGGCCTACAACATTTCCGCCTCCTTCGGAAATGCAGCCGCCGCAGCCGGGAAACGAACCCGCGATGTGCGGGTCAGCAGCCGAGTACCTTAGCCACTAGACCACCGCGAAGGGGCCGCAAAAGTTCAGAGAACTCTGGAGGCGCCACGGTTCGAACCAGGGACTTCTCACATGCTAAGCAAGCGCTATACCTCTGAGCTGCACCCCTGTTATGTCAGGAGCACTTATTTATGCGTTTGATGGTGCTCAACAGATTATATTAACAACAAAAATAATTATTACTCGAAATAAACATAGTAATCTCGTCATTGCAACGTGATACAATATTTTTGTCAACAAAGAAAGAAACTTATTTCTATCATAAAAGAAAGGGCGCCGATGTTTTAGTGGATTATCTCGTCGCATTTCATGGTGCCGTAGTAGTACAACACAAAAAAGATAGCGCAAAAGTTCAAATTGATTGATTTGTGGGGTTTCACGTCCCAAAAGCACCATATGATTATGAGTGACGCCGTAGTGGAGGGCTCCGGAAATTTCGACCATCTGGGGTTCTTTAACGTGCACCCAAATCTGAGCACACGGGCCTACAACATTTCCGCCTCCATCGGAATGCAGCCGCCGCAGCCGGGAAACGAACCCGCGACTTGCGGGTCAGCAGTCGAGTACCTTCGCCACTAGACCACCGCGGAGGGGCCGAAAAGTTCAGAGAGCTCTGGAGGCGCCACGGTTCGAACCAGCGACTTCTCACATGCGAAGCATCGCTCTACCTCTGAGCTGCACACCTGTTATGTCAGGAGCACTTATTTATGCATTTGATGGTGCTCAACAGGTTATTTTAACAACAAAATAATTATTACTCGAAATAAACAAAATAATCTCGTCGTTGCAACGTGATACAATTTTTTGTCAACAAAGAAAGAAACTTATTTCTATAATAAAAGAAAATTGCACCGATGTTTTAGTGGATTAACTCGTCGCATTTCATGGTGCCGCAGTATTACAACACATAAAAAAGATGGCGCTAAAGTCGAGAGCACTTTGGAGGTGTCGGGGTTTGAACCGGGAACTTCTCACATGCAAAGCAAGCGCTCTACCTCTGAGCTACACCCACGTTATGTCAGGAGCACTTATGTATGCTATTGATGGTGCTAAACAGATTATTTTAACAACAAAATAAATTATTACTCGAAATAAACAAAATCATCTCGTCATTGCAACGTGATACAATTTTTTTGTCAACAAAGAAAGAAACATATTTCTATAATAAAGGAAAGGGCAACGATGTTTTAGTAGATTATCTCGTCGCATTTCATGGTGCCGTAGTTGTACAACACAAAAAAGATAGCGCAAAAGTTCAAATTGATTGATTTGTTGGGTTTCACGTCCCAAAACCACCATATGATTATGAGAGACGCCGTAGTGGAGGGTTCCAGAAATTTCGACCACCTGGGGTTCTTTAACGTGCTCCAAATACTGAGCACACGGGCCTACAACATTTCCACCTCCTTCGGAAATGCAGCCGCCGCAGGCGGTAAACGATCCCGCGACGTGCGGGTCAGCAGCCGAGTACCTTAGCCACTAGACAACCGAGGAGGGGCCGCAAAAGTTCAGAGAACTCTGGAGGCGCCACGGTTCGAACCAGGGACTTCTCACATGCTAAGCAAGCGCTATACCTCTGAGCTGCACCCCTGTTATGTCAGGAGCACTTATTTATGCGTTTGATGGTGCTCAACAGATTATATTAACAACAAAAATAATTATTACTCGAAATAAACATAATAATCTCGTCATTGCAACGTGATACAATATTTTTGTCAACAAAGAAAGAAACTTATTTCTATCATAAAAGAAAGGGCGCCGATGTTTTAGTGGATTATCTCGTCGCATTTCATGGTGCCGTAGTAGTACAACACAAAAAAGATAGCGCAAAAGTTCAAATTGATTGATTTGTGGGGTTTCACGTCCCAAAAGCACCATATGATTATGAGTGACGCCGTAGTGGAGGGCTCCGGAAATTTCGACCATCTGGGGTTCTTTAACGTGCACCCAAATCTGAGCACACGGGCCTACAACATTTCCGCCTCCATCGGAATGCAGCCGCCGCAGCCGGGAAACGAACCCGCGACTTGCGGGTCAGCAGTCGAGTACCTTCGCCACTAGACCACCGCGGAGGGGCCGAAAAGTTCAGAGAGCTCTGGAGGCGCCACGGTTCGAACCAGCGACTTCTCACATGCGAAGCATCGCTCTACCTCTGAGCTGCACACCTGTTATGTCAGGAGCACTTATTTATGCATTTGATGGTGCTCAACAGGTTATTTTAACAACAAAATAATTATTACTCGAAATAAACAAAATAATCTCGTCGTTGCAACGTGATACAATTTTTTGTCAACAAAGAAAGAAACTTATTTCTATAATAAAAGAAAATTGCACCGATGTTTTAGTGGATTAACTCGTCGCATTTCATGGTGCCGCAGTATTACAACACATAAAAAAGATGGCGCTAAAGTCGAGAGCACTTTGGAGGTGTCGGGGTTTGAACCGGGAACTTCTCACATGCAAAGCAAGCGCTCTACCTCTGAGCTACACCCACGTTATGTCAGGAGCACTTATGTATGCTATTGATGGTGCTAAACAGATTATTTTAACAACAAAATAAATTATTACTCGAAATAAACAAAATCATCTCGTCATTGCAACGTGATACAATTTTTTTGTCAACAAAGAAAGAAACATATTTCTATAATAAAGGAAAGGGCAACGATGTTTTAGTAGATTATCTCGTCGCATTTCATGGTGCCGTAGTTGTACAACACAAAAAAGATAGCGCAAAAGTTCAAATTGATTGATTTGTTGGGTTTCACGTCCCAAAACCACCATATGATTATGAGAGACGCCGTAGTGGAGGGTTCCAGAAATTTCGACCACCTGGGGTTCTTTAACGTGCTCCAAATACTGAGCACACGGGCCTACAACATTTCCACCTCCTTCGGAAATGCAGCCGCCGCAGGCGGTAAACGATCCCGCGACGTGCGGGTCAGCAGCCGAGTACCTTAGCCACTAGACAACCGAGGAGGGGCCGCAAAATTTCAGAGAGCTCTGGAGGCGCCACGGTTCGAACCAGGGACTTCTCACATGCGAAGCAAGCGCTATACCTCTGAGCTACACCCCCGTTATGTAAGGAGCACTTATTTATGCGTTTGATGGTGCTCAACAGATTATTTTAACAACAAAGTAAATTATTACTCGAAATAAACAAAATCATCTCGTCATTGCAACGTGATACAATTTTTTTGTCAACAAAGAAAGAAACATATTTCTATCATAAAGGAAAGGGCAACGATGTTTTAGTAGATTATCTCGTCGCATTTCATGGTGCCGTAGTTGTACAACACAAAAAAGATAGCGCAAAAGTTCAAATTGATTGATTTGTTGGGTTTCACGTCCCAAAACCACCATATGATTATGAGAGACGCCGTAGTGGAGGGTTCCAGAAATTTCGACCACCTGGGGTTCTTTAACGTGCTTCAAATACTGAGCACACGGGCCTACAACATTTCCACCTCCTTCGGAAATGCAGCCGCCGCAGCCGGTAAACGATCCCGCGACGTGCGGGTCAGCAGCCGAGTACCTTATCCACTAGACCACCGCGGAGAGCCGCAAAAGTTCAGAGAGCTCTGGAGGCGCCACGGTTCGAACCAGGGACTTCTCACATGCTAAGCAAGCGCTATACCTCTGAGCTGCACCCCTGTTATGTCAGGAGCACTTATTTATGCGTTTGATGGTGCTCAACAGATTATTTTAACAACAAAAATAATTATTACTCGAAATAAACAAAATAATCTCGTCATTGCAACGTGATACAATATTTTTGTCAACAAAGAAAGAAACTTATTTCTATAATAAAAGAAAATTGCACCGATGTTTTAGTGGTATAACTCGTCGCATTTCATGGTGCCGCAGTATTACAACACATAAAAAAGATAGCGCTAAAGTCGAGAGCACTTTGGAGGTGTCGGGGTTTGAACCCGGAACTTCTCACATGCAAAGCAAGCACTCTACCTCTGAGCTACACCCACGTTATGTCAGGAGCACTTATGTATGCTATTGATGGTGCTAAACAGATTATTTTAACAACAAAATAAATTATTACTCGAAATAAACAAAATCATCTCGTCATTGCAACGGGATACAATTTTTTTGTCAACAAAGAAAGAAACATATTTCTATCATAAAGGAAAGGGCAACGACGTTTTAGTAGATTATCTCGTCGCATTTCATGGTGCCGTAGCAGTACAACACAAAAAAAATAGCGCAAAAGTTCAAATTGATTGATTTGTTGGGTTTCACGTCCCAAAACCACCATATGATTATGAGAGACGCCGTAGTGGAGGGCTCCAAAAATTTCGACCACCTGGGGTTCTTCAACGTGCACCCATATCTGAGCACACAGGCCTACAACATTTCCGCTTCCATCGGAAATGCAGCCGCCACAGCCGGGAAACGAACCCGCGACGTGCGGGTCAGCAGCCGAGTACCTTAGCCACTAGACAACCGAGGAGGGGCCGCAAAATTTCAGAGAGCTCTGGAGGCGCCACGGTTCGAACCAGGAACTTCTCACATGCGAAGCAAGCACTCTACCTCTGAGCTGCACCCCTGGTATGTAGGGAGCACTTATTTATGCGTTTGATGGTGCTCAACAGAATTTAACAACAAAATAAATTATTACTCGAAATGAACAAAATAATCTCGTCATTGCAACGTGATACAATTTTTTTGTCAACAAAAAAAGAAACATATTTCTATCATAAAAGAAAGGGCACCGATGTTTTAGTGGATTATCTCGTTGCATTTCATGGTGCCGTAGTAGTACAACACAAAAAAGATAGCGCAAAAGTTCAAATTGATTGATTTGTGGGGTTTCACGTCCCAAAACCACCATATGATTATGAGAGACGCCGTAGTGGAGGGCTCCGGAAATTTCGACCACCTGGGGTTCTTTAACGTGCACCCAAATCTGAGCACACGGGCCTACAACATTTCCGCCTCCATCGGAAATGCAGCTGTCGCAGCCGCGCAACGAAGCCGCGACCTGCGGGTCAGCAGCCGAGTACCTTTGCCACTAGACCACCGTGGAGGGGCCGCGAAATTTCAGAGAGCTCTTGAGGCGCCACGGTTTGAACCAGGGACTTCTCACATGCGAAGCAAGCGCTCTACCTCTGAGCTGCACCCCTGTTATGTAAGGAGCACTTATTTATGCGTTTGATGGTGCTCAACAGACTATTTTAACAACAAAATAAATTATTACTCAAAATAAACAAAATCATCTCGTCATTGCAATGTGATACAATTTTTTTGTCAACAAAGAAAGAAACATATTTTCATCATAAAGGAAAGGGCACCAATGTTTTAGTAGATTATCTCGTCGCATTTCATGGTGTCGTAGTAGTACAACACAAAAAAGATAGCGCAAAAGTTCAAATTGATTGAATTGTCGGGTTTCACGTCCCAAAACCACCATATGATTATGAGAGACGCCGTAGTGGAGGGCTCCGGAAATTTCGACCACCTGGTGTTCTTCAACGTGCACCCAAATCTGAGCACACGGGCCTACAACATTTCCGCTTCCATCGGAAATGCAGCCGCCACAGCCGGGAAGCGAACCCGCGACCTGCGGGTCAGCAGCCGAAGACCTTAGCCACTAGACAACCGAGGAGGGGCCGCAAAATTTCAGAGAGTTCGGGAGGCGCCACTGTTCGAACCAGGGACTTCTCACATGCGAAGCAAGCACTCTACCTCTGAGCTGCACCCCTGGTATGTAGGGAGCACTTATTTATGCGTTTGATGGTGCTCAACAGATTATTTTAACAACAAAATAAATTATTACTCGAAATGAACAAAATATTCTTGTCATTTCAACGTGATACAATTTTTTTTGTCAACAAAGAAAGAAACATATTTCTATCTTAAAGAAAGGGCAGCGATGTTTTAGTGGATTATCTCGTCGAATTTCATGGTGCCGTAGTAGTACAACACAAAAAAGATAGCGCGAAAGTTCAAATTGATTGATTTGTGGGGTTTCACGTCCCAAAACCACCATATGATTATGAGAGACGCCGTCGTGGACGGCTCCGGAAATTTAGACCACCTGGGGTTCTTTAACGTGCACCAAATACTGAGCACACGGGCCTACAACATTTCCGCCTCCTTCGGAAATGCAGCCGCCGCAGCCGGGAAACGAACCCGCGATGTGCGGATCAGCAGCCGAGTACCTTAGCCACTAGACCACCGCGGAGGGGCCGCAAAAGTTCAGAGAGCTCTGGAGGCGCCACGGTTCGAACCAGGGACTTTTCACATGCAAAGCAAGCGCTCTACCTCTGAGCTACACCCACGTTATGTCAGGAGCACTTATGTATGCTATTGATGGAGCTCAACAGATTATTTTAACAACAAAATAAATTATTACTCGAAATAAACAAAATCATCTCGTCATTGCAACGTGATACAATTTTTTTGTCAACAAAGAAAGAAAATTATTTCTATCATAAAGGAAAGGGCAACGACGTTTTAGTAGATTATCTCGTCGCATTTCATGGTGCCGTAGTAGTACAACACAAAAAAGATAGCGCAAAAGTTCAAATTGATTGATTTGTTGGGTTTCACGTCCCAAAACCACCATATGATTATGAGAGACGCCGTAGTGGAGGGCTCCAAAAATTTCGACCACCTGGGGTTCTTCAACGTGCACCCAAATCTGAGCACACGGGCCTACAACATTTCATCGGAAATGCAGCCGCCACAGCCGGGAAACGAACCCGCGACCTGCGGGACAGCAGCCAAGTACCTTAGCCACTAGACAACCGAGGAGGGGCCGCAAAATTTCAGAGAGCTCTGGAGGCGCCACGGTTCGAACCAGGGACTTCTCACATGCGAAGCAAGCACTCTACCTCTGAGCTGCACCCCTGGTATGTAGGGAGCACTTATTTATGCGTTTGATGGTGCTCAACAGAATTTAACAACAAAATAAATTATTACTCGAAATGAACAAAATAATCTCGTCATTGCAACGTGATACAATTTTTTTGTCAACAAAGAAAGAAACATATTTCTATCATAAAGGAAAGGGCACCGATGTTTTAGTGGATTATCTCGTCGCATTTCATGGTGCCGTAGTAGTACAACACAAAAAAGATAGCGCAAAAGTTCAAATTGATTGATTTGTGGGGTTTCACGTCCCAAAACCACCATATGATTATGAGAGACGCCGTAGTGGAGGGCTCCGGAAATTTCGACCACCTGGGGTTCTTTAACGTGCACCCAAATCTGGGCACACGGGCCTACAACATTTCCGCCTCCATCGGAAATGCAGCCGCCGCAGCCGGGAAACGAACCCGCGAATTGCGGGTCAGCAGTCGAGTACCTTCGCCACTAGACCACCGCAGAGGGGCCGAAAAGTTCAGAGAGCTCTGGAGGCGCCACGGTTCGAACCAGCGACTTCTCACATGCGAAGCATCGCTCTACCTCTGAGCTGCACACCTGTTATGTCAAGAGCACTTATTTATGCATTTGATGGTGCTCAACAGGTTATTTTAACAACAAAATTAATTATTACTCGAAATAAACAAAATCCTCTCGTCGTTGCAACGTGATACAATTTTTTGTCAACAAAGAAAGAAACATATTTCTATCATAAAAGAAAAGGGCAGCAATGTTTTAGTGGAATAACTCGTCGCATTTCATGGTGCCGTAGTATTACAACACATAAAAAAGATAGCGCTAAAGTCGAGAGCACTTTGGAGGTGTCGGGGTTCGAACCCAGAACTTCTCACATGCAAAGCAAGCGCTCTACCTCTGAGCTACACCCACGTTATGTCAGGAGCACTTATGTATGCTATTGATGGTGCTCAACAGAATATTTTAACAACAAAATAAATTATTACTCGAAATAAACAAAATCGTCTCGTCATTGCAACGTGATACAATTTTTTTGTCAACAAAGAAAGAAACATATTTCTATCATAAAGGAAAGGGCACCGATGTTTTAGTGGATTATCTCGTCGCATTTCATGGTGCCGTAGTAGTACAACACAAAAAAGATAGCGCAAAAGTTCAAATTGATTGATTTGTTGGGTTTCACGTCCCAAAACCACCATATGATTATGAGAGACGCCGTAGTGGAGGGTTCCAGAAATTTCGACCACCTGGGGTTCTTTAACGTGCTCCAAATACTGAGCACACGGGCCTAAAACATTTCCACCTCCTTCGGAAATGCAGCCGCCGCAGCCGGTAAACGATCCCGCGACGTGCGGGTCAGCAGCCGAGTACCTTAGCCACTAGACAACCGAGGAGGGGCCGCAAAATTTCAGAGAGCTCTGGAGGCGCCACGGTTCAAACCAGGGACTTCTCACATGCGAAGCAAGCGCTATACCTCTGAGCTACACCCCCGTTATGTAAGGAGCACTTATTTATGCGTTTGATGGTGCTCAACAGATTATTTTAACAACAAAGTAAATTATTACTCGAAATAAACAAAATCATCTCGTCATTGCAACGTGATACAATTTTTTTGTCAACAAAGAAAGAAACATATTTCTATCATAAAGGAAAGGGCAACGATGTTTTAGTAGATTATCTCGTCGCATTTCATGGTGCCGTAGTTGTACAACACAAAAAAGATAGCGCAAAAGTTCAAATTGATTGATTTGTTGGGTTTCACGTCCCAAAACCACCATATGATTATGAGAGACGCCGTAGTGGAGGGTTCCAGAAATTTCGACCACCTGGGGTTCTTTAACGTGCTCCAAATACTGAGCACACGGGCCTACAACATTTCCACCTCCTTCGGAAATGCAGCCGCCGCAGCCGGTAAACGATCCCGCGACGTGCGGGTCAGCAGCCGAGTACCTTATCCACTAGACCACCGCGGAGAGCCGCAAAAGTTCAGAGAGCTCTGGAGGCGCCACGGTTCGAACCAGGGACTTCTCACATGCTAAGCAAGCGCTATACCTCTGAGCTGCACCCCTGTTATGTCAGGAGCACTTATTTATGCGTTTGATGGTGCTCAACAGATTATTTTAACAACAAAAATAATTATTACTCGAAATAAACAAAATAATCTCGTCATTGCAACGTGATACAATATTTTTGTCAACAAAGAAAGAAACTTATTTCTATAATAAAAGAAAATTGCACCGATGTTTTAGTGGATTAACTCGTCGCATTTCATGGTGCCGCAGTATTACAACACATAAAAAAGATAGCGCTAAAGTCGAGAGCACTTTGGAGGTGTCGGGGTTTGAACCCGGAACTTCTCACATGCAAAGCAAGCGCTCTACCTCTGAGCTATACCCACGTTATGTCAGGAGCACTTATGTATGCTATTGATGGTGCTAAACAGATTATTTTAACAACAAAATAAATTATTACTCGAAATAAACAAAATCATCTCGTCATTGCAACGTGATACAATTTTTTTGTCAACAAAGAAAGAAACATATTTCTATCATAAAGGAAAGGGCAACGACGTTTTAGTAGATTATCTCGTCGCATTTCATGGTGCCGTAGCAGTACAACACAAAAAAAATAGCGCAAAAGTTCAAATTGATTGATTTGTTGGGTTTCACGTCCCAAAACCACCATATGATTATGAGAGACGCCGTAGTGGAGGGCTCCAAAAATTTCGACCACCTGGGGTTCTTCAACGTGCACCCAAATCTGAGCACACGGGCCTACAACATTTCCGCTTCCATCGGAAATGCAGCCGCCACAGCCGGGAAACGAACCCGCGACCTGCGGGTCAGCAGCCGAGTACCTTAGCCACTAGACAACCGAGGAGGGGCCGCAAAATTTCAGAGAGCTCTGGAGGCGCCACGGTTCGAACCAGGGACTTCTCACATGCGAAGCAAGCACTCTACCTCTGAGCTGCACCCCTGGTATGTAGGGAGCACTTATTTATGCGTTTGATGGTGCTCAACAGAATTTAACAACAAAATAAATTATTACTCGAAATGAACAAAATAATCTCGTCATTGCAACGTGATACAATTTTTTTGTCAACAAAAAAAGAAACATATTTCTATCATAAAAGAAAGGGCACCGATGTTTTAGTGGATTATCTCGTTGCATTTCATGGTGCCGTAGTAGTACAACACAAAAAAGATAGCGCAAAAGTTCAAATTGATTGATTTGTGGGGTTTCACGTCCCAAAACCACCATATGATTATGAGAGACGCCGTAGTGGAGGGCTCCGGAAATTTCGACCACCTGGGGTTCTTTAACGTGCACCCAAATCGGAGCACACGGGCCTACAACATTTCCGCCTCCATCGGAAATGCAGCTGTCGCAGCCGGGCAACGAAGCCGCGACCTGCGGGTCAGCAGCCGAGTACCTTTGCCACTAGACCACCGTGGAGGGGCCGCGAAATTTCAGAGAGCTCTTGAGGCGCCACGGTTTGAACCAGGGACTTCTCACATGCGAAGCAAGCGCTCTACCTCTGAGCTGCACCCCTGTTATGTAAGGAGCACTTATTTATGCGTTTGATGGTGCTCAACAGACTATTTTAACAACAAAATAAATTATTACTCAAAATAAACAAAATCATCTCGTCATTGCAACGTGATACAATTTTTTTGTCAACAAAGAAAGAAACATATTTCTATCATAAAGGAAAGGGCACCAATGTTTTAGTAGATTATCTCGTCGCATTTCATGGTGTCGTAGTAGTACAACACAAAAAAGATAGCGCAAAAGTTCAAATTGATTGAATTGTCGGGTTTCACGTCCCAAAACCACCATATGATTATGAGAGACGCCGTAGTGGAGGGCTCCGGAAATTTCGACCACCTGGGGTTCTTCAACGTGCACCCAAATCTGAGCACACGGGCCTACAACATTTCCGCTTCCATCGGAAATGCAGCCGCCACAGCCGGGAAGCGAACCCGCGACCTGCGGGTCAGCAGCCGAAGACCTTAGCCACTAGACAACCGAGGAGGGGCCGCAAAATTTCAGAGAGTTCTGGAGGCGCCACTGTTCGAACCAGGGACTTCTCACATGCGAAGCAAGCACTCTACCTCTGAGCTGCACCCCTGGTATGTAGGGAGCACTTATTTATGCGTTTGATGGTGCTCAACAGATTATTTTAACAACAAAATAAATTATTACTCGAAATGAACAAAATATTCTTGTCATTTCAACGTGATACAGTTTTTTTTGTCAACAAAGAAAGAAACATATTTCTATCTTAAAGAAAGGGCAGCGATGTTTTAGTGGATTATCTCGTCGCATTTCATGGTGCCGTAGTAGTACAACACAAAAAAGATAGCGCAAAAGTTCAAATTGATTGATTTGGGGGGTTTCACGTCCCAAAACCACCATATGATTATGAGAGACGCCGTCGTGGACGGCTCCGGAAATTTAGACCACCTGGGGTTCTTTAACGTGCACCAAATACTGAGCACACGGGCCTACAACATTTCCGCCTCCTTCGGAAATGCAGCCGCCGCAGCCGGGAAACGAACCCGCGATGTGCGGATCAGCAGCCGAGTACCTTAGCCACTAGACCACCGCGGAGGGGCCGCAAAAGTTCAGAGAGCTCTGGAGGCGCCACGGTTCGAACCAGGGACTTTTCACATGCAAAGCAAGCGCTCTACCTCTGAGCTACACCCACGTTATGTCAGGAGCACTTATGTATGCTATTGATGGAGCTCAACAGATTATTTTAACAACAAAATAAATTATTACTCGAAATGAACAAAATAATCTCGTTATTGCAACGTGATACAATTTTTTGTCAACAAAGAAAGAAACATATTTCTATCATAAAAGAAAGGGCACCGATGTTTTAGTGGATTATCTCGTCGCATTTCATGGTGCCGTAGTAGTACAACACAAAAAAGATAGCGCAAAAGTTCAAATTGATTGATTTGTGGGGTTTCACGTCCCAAAACCACCATATGATTATGAGAGACGCCGTAGTGGAGGGCTCCGGAAATTTCGACCACCTGGGGTTCTTTAACGTGCACCCAAATCTGAGCACACGGGCCTACAACATTTCCGCCTCCATCGGAAATGCAGCCGCCGCAGCCGGGAAACGAACCCGCGACTTGCGGGTCAGCAGTCGAGTACCTTCGCCACTAGACCACCGCAGAGGGGCCGAAAAGTTCAGAGAGCTCTGGAGGCGCCACGGTTCGAACCAGCGACTTCTCACATGCGAAGCATCGCTCTACCTCTGAGCTGCACACCTGTTATGTCAAGAGCACTTATTTATGCATTTGATGGTGCTCAACAGGTTATTTTAACAACAAAATTAATTATTACTCGAAATAAACAAAATCCTCTCGTCGTTGCAACGTGATACAATTTTTTGTCAACAAAGAAAGAAACATATTTCTATCATAAAAGAAAAGGGCAGCAATGTTTTAGTGGAATCACTCGTCGCATTTCATGGTGCCGTAGTATTACAACACATAAAAAAGATAGCGCTAAAGTCGAGAGCACTTTGGAGGTGTAGGGGTTCGAACCCAGAACTTCTCACATGCAAAGCAAGCGCTCTACCTCTGAGCTACACCCACGTTATGTCAGGAGCACTTATGTATGCTATTGATGGTGCTCAACAGAATATTTTAACAACAAAATAAATTATTACTCGAAATAAACAAAATCATCTCGTCATTGCAACGTGATACAATTTTTTTGTCAACAAAGAAAGAAACATACTTCTATCATAAAGGAAAGGGCACCGATGTTTTAGTAGATTATCTCGTCGCATTTCATGGTGTCGTAGTAGTACAACACAAAAAAGATAGCGCAAAAGTTCAAATTGATTGAATTGTCGGGTTTCACGTCCCAAAACCACCATATGATTAAGAGAGACGCCATAGTGGTGGGCTCCGGAAATTTCGACCACCTGGGGTTCTTCAACGTGCACCCAAATCTGAGCACACGGGCCTACAACATTTCCGCTTCCATCGGAAATGCAGCCGCCACAGCCGGGAAGCGAACCCGCGACCTGCGGGTCAGCAGCCGAGTACCTTAGCCACTAGACAACCGAGGAGGGGCCGCAAAATTTCAGAGAGCTCTGGAGGCGCCACTGTTCGAACCAGGGACTTCTCACATGCGAAGCAAGCACTCTACCTCTGAGCTGCACCCCTGGTATGTAGGGAGCACTTATTTATGCGTTTGATGGTGCTCAACAGATTATTTTAACAACAAAATAAATTATTACTCGAAATGAACAAAATATTCTTGTCATTGCAACGTGATACAATTTTTTTTTGTCAACAAAGAAAGAAACATATTTCTATCTTAAAAGAAAGGGCACCGATGTTTTAGTGGATTATCTCGTCGCATTTCATGGTGCCGTAGTAGTACAACACAAAAAAGATAGCGCAAAAGTTCAAATTGATTGATTTGTGGGGTTTCACGTCCCAAAACCACCATATGATTATGAGAGACGCCGTCGTGGAGGGTTCCGGAAATTTAGACCACCTGGGGTTCTTTAACGTACACCAAATACTGAGCACACGGGCCTACAACATTTCCGCCTCCTTCGGAAATGCAGCCGCCACAACCGGGAAGCGAACCCGCGACCTGCGGGTCAGCAGCCGAGTACCTTAGCCACTAGACAACCGAGGAGGGGCCGCAAAATTTCAGAGAGCTCTGGAGGCGCCACTGTTCGAACCAGGGACTTCTCACATGCGAAGCAAGCACTCTACCTCTGAGCTGCACCCCTGGTATGTAGGGAGCACTTATTTATGCGTTTGATGGTGCTCAACAGATTATTTTAACAACAAAATAAATTATTACTCGAAATGAACAAACTATTCTTGTCATTGCAACGTGATACAACTTTTTTTGTCAACAAAGAAAGAAACATATTTCTATCCTAAAAGAAAGGGCACCGATGTTTTAGTGGAATCACTCGTCGCATTTCATGGTGCCGTAGTATTACAACACATAAAAAAGATAGCGCTAAAGTCGAGAGCACTTTGGAGGTGTCGGGGTTCGAACCCAGAACTTCTCACATGCAAAGCAAGCGCTCTACCTCTGAGCTACACCCACGTTATGTCAGGAGCACTTATGTATGCTATTGATGGTGCTCAACAGATTATTTTAACAACAAAATAAATTATTACTCGAAAGAAACAAAATCATCTCGTCATTGCAACGTGATACAATTTTTTTGTCAACAAAGAAAGAAACATATTTCTATCATAAAGGAAAGGGCAACGATGTTTTAGTAGATTATCTCGTCGCATTTCATGGTGCCGTAGTAGTACAACACAAAAAAGATAGCGCAAAAGTTCAAACTGATTGATTTGTTGGGTTTCACGTCCCAAAACCACCATATGATTATGAGAGATGCCGTAGTGGAGGGCTCTAAAAATTTCGACCACCTGGGGTTCTTCAACGTGCACCCAAATCTGAGCACATGGGCCTACAACATTTCCGCTTCCATCGGAAATGCAGCCGCCACAGCCGGGAAACGAACCCGCGACCTGCGGGTCAGCAGCTGAGTACCTTAGCCACTAGACAACCGAGGAGGGGCCGCAAAATTTCAGAGAGCTCTGGAGGCGCCACGGTTCGAACCAGGGACTTCTCACATGCGAAGCAAGCACTCTACCTCTGAGCTGCACCCCTTTTTTTTTTTTTTTTTATTTATTGCCTGGCATGGACATTGTACAGGGCAATCATTGCACACACATATATTACAATACAAAGAAAAAGAAAAAGAAAAAAAAACAAGCATTGCCATCAGTCCCATTTGTACTGATGTTGTCCTCTTAAAAATACTTAAGGTTTGCCAGGGGTTCAACCCTTGACAACCATTCTGGCTCGATATCCTCTATTTTGCTACACTCAATGAATGCAGACATGCTTTGCCTGAAATAAATTACTGCTGGTTTTGCGTCCGGGTCGAAATGGTATCCGGCCATTCGTGCACGCCATATACAGTGGAGACCGGTCAACATCACTACATCGAATGGGACCCCATCATCATTTGTTACTGCGAGGTACCTTATTCCGTGTGGGTCTAGTGGGAAATCCTTCTTTATTGTCCTCTGTAATATGTCCCAAAAATGTACCCCTTCCCAACAATGCAAAAAAACATGGTCTATTGTTTCTGGTTTCTTACATATCAAGCAGTGTGACCCCCATAGTGTAAAAAAACCCCGTTCCTCTGTGAAAGTCTTTACTGATAGTGTTCCTGTGTGTAACTTGAAGAAAAAAGTTTTCACCCCTGTAGGTACCTGCATGTTTCTCACCCGCTTCAGTACGTTTTGTCCCGGTCTTCCACTGTATATGGCCCTGTACAATGGTACTGGCAAAAACATAGCACATACATCTCTGTACAATTCTTTTCTTCTAACACTTGCTAGATAATCTATCGAAAAGCGTACAGATAAAAAACGTACACTGTCTACCACTTCCTTGAGATACCCACGCAACGTCACGGGCCGGCTATCCGTAGTAACAACAAAATCTGGTAAGGCACTGCCTAACCTGAGCTGGCATACCGTACGTAAAAACGGATCCCTGACGTCACGGAAAAACAAAAATCTATTTACTACTTGTCTCACAAATAGGTGCGCCAAACCAAGACCTCCGTCCTTCACGCGCCTGAACAAGTTGGTCCGTCTGCACCTTTCCCATTTCGAGCCCCATATAAAAACTGCGAACACTCTGTGCAGCCTTTGCACGTTGATCCTTGAACAATGTAACACCTGCATCACATACCACAGTTTAGCGATAAAAAACATGTTGCACACAGTAGCCCTAGCGAAAACAGACAGGTTCATGCCTTTCCACCTGTCTGCTTTTTCCTTCGTCTCTTTTTTTTGACGCGACCAATACTCCTCGCTGCCGTTATAACATTCCAGGGGAACACCGAGGTACCTTGTCGGTGTTTCCGTCCAGTGCACATTCGCAAAAAGGTCCGGCTTTGAAGGCCACCTTCCGTGCCAAAGCCCAAGAGATTTCGCCCAGTTTACGCGGCTTCCTGTGACGCTACAAAAATGTTTCACAACACTTATCGTTTCCTCTACACTTTCTTTGTTCGTACAACACACCGCAATGTCGTCTGCATATGCCAGCAGCTTAACTTCCACTGCCGCCAAGCTGAAGCCACGAATTTTTCCATTTTCATTTATCGCTAAGCACATCGCTTCGATGTAAATACAAAACAAAAGTGGACTGAGGGGGCAGCCCTGACGCACAGAACGCATTACGTGAATGGGGGCCCCCAAAGACTTGTTAACAATTAAACGTGTTGTGCAGTTCTGGTACGCCAAGGCCACTCCCTCCTTGATGATGGAACCGACATTAATATGATCTAAGATGACAAACAAAATATCATGCGCAACACAATCAAAAGCTTTCTCCAGGTCTATCTGGAGCACAGCAACGCCAAGTGAATCTTCGTCACAACACTCTAGCACACACCGCATCTTGTGAATGTTTGAGCTAATGGTTCTGCCTTTGATTCCACAAGTTTGGTGCTCTCCAACAATTTCTTTAATGACACCTTGAAGTCGCGCTGCCAGAACCTTCATAAAAATCTTGTAGTCGACATTGGTCAGCGATATGGGCCTATACGATGTCACCAGTTTAAGTTTTTCCCCTTCGTCCGTTTTAGGAATTAATATCGTATGCGCTTTGCTGAAGGAGGGCGGCAGAGTTTTCCGTTCGTACGCCTCATTGAACAGCTCAGCTAACCCCGGGGACAGTTCTATTCTAAACGTCTTATACCATGCTGCGGTTAGGCCATCGGGTCCCGGTGACTTTCCGGGGTTCAGATGACCAATCGCGCGTTCCACTTCACCTTCCGTTATTCTGCCTTCTAAAAGCTTTTTTGTGTCGTCACTAAGCCGCGGCAAGCGCTTGAGAAACTCTTCTTTAAAACCATGTACATTCGCTTTTCGAATTGCAAAAAGTGACTGATAATACGCAACAAAGGCCCGTTCGATGCTTTCATTGTCGCTCGCGAGAGTCCCGTTGCAATAGACCTTATCGATGTGGTTTCGGCGTCCTTGCGCTTTTTCGAGACCAAGCGCCCTTTTTGTGGGCGTCTCACCCGCGGCAAGATCATTTGCGCGCGCGCGAACCCAGGCGCCTCGATAACGCTCTCTGTCATGCAGTTCTAATTTTTCCTTGACACTGCGCACCTCGTCTTTGCAAGTCCCAGGCTCCCGACTTTCTAGGGCTATCAGCTGCTGCAGTGTTTTCTTAAGACTTCTTTCTTTTATTTGCGCTTCGAATTTTAGCGTGCTCGATCTGTCAAGCGCTTTCATTTTCACCTTCTGCTTTAAACACTCCCATTTCTCTGCTACTGTTTCCGTTTTTTCCATAAGCACTTCATTAATGGTCTCGTGCACTGCTTCTAAAAATGGTTCATCTTTTAGTAACAATGCGTTCAGTTTCCATAAATCCCAGTTGAAAACCTTACGCTGTTTCTTCATGCCTATGCGACACACAACCAAACAGTGATCTGAAAACGACACTGGCTCAACCGAAAAATCGTGACACATAGGCAATACATCTAGGGATAGGTATATGCGGTCTAAACGTGCATGGCTATTGCCATGAAATCGCGTGTAGATCACTTCGCGATTTGCTGCCACACATTCATACACGTCTTCCAAGTCATTTTCGGTTATTAATTTGCCTAGCACGTCACTGCTTTTGTCACGAACGCCAGTGCTATTGACTCTATCGCGAGCCCTTAAAACACAGTTAAAATCACCTAACAAAACCACCCTCTTATTACACTTTGTCCACTGAAACAGGTTAGAAAAAAACTGAGCACGCTCTTCTACACTATTCGGTGCGTATACGCATATAACTCTGAATTCAGTGGCACCATAAACAAAGTCACAATAAACAATTCTGCCCGACTGACATGAAAAAACACTTTGCACAAGAAGGCTTTGCAATTTTTTTACAAAAAGAACACAACCCGCGGACGTTCCTATCGAGTGGCTTACGACCGCGTAATATCGGTCAGTGAAACGGCGCACCATGCTCCCGGTCTCCTCCTCTCCGTCTACCTTAGTTTCCTGGACGGCTAGGACGTCTATGTCTTGGTCTGTGAGCAACCGATAGAGCTGACTTTGCCTACGCCTAGCCGCCAACCCTCTGACGTTAAGCGTAGCTATACTGAATGGCGGAGTTAATTCCATAGTGACTTGTTCGCTAAAGGAGTAGGCCCGGAGCATGGCGCTTACCCTTCACGACCAGCCCTCGGCTAGCCGCCTCCAGGACCATCCTGCTTCCCAGCGCTGTTTTCTTTTGCCTTGTCCTCCAGTCTCCGGTCGGTAGGGACTTTCGGCTTAGGTTTGAGACTACGCCGCCTCCCTTGCGGCGCCTTCGCAGGCGGCTCCTGGCTGCTGGTGGACGACGCCCCGTCCTGCTCTACCGAGTCGTCGAGTGGACGCTTTAGCGTGGCGCTGGTCACGCACATCTCGTCGTCGCTGTCCGCCGCCGTCTCTCCCTGACCCTCCGTTGTATCAGCTGTCCCCACTGGAACCACGTCCGTCTCGACCCGCTCAGGCTCGGCCGCTGACGGGGCGCTGGCCGGTGTAGTCGAAAGCTGGCGAGTCTCCGGAAACTTGGGTGTGTCTGCCTGTGCCGCCCCTCCAGTAGTCACAGGGACCACTGGGCTTCCGACCCCTTTGGCGGCGTCCTCTGCCTCGGCCGCGTCCATGACGTGATCAGCCATCGCCTCGTTCTTCGCTGGCCCCATTGCACTGGCGTACGTTCGAACGCAATCCGCCTCGACGTGTCCGAAGCGTTTGCACCGCGAGCAACGGGGAACCTTGCACTCTCGGCGGACGTGCCCTTTGCCTTGGCAGCGCAAGCATTGCATCGGCCGACCAGGCACAACCAGCAAGGCCAGCTCTCCATCGATCCTGATCTGGTGCGGAAGGTCTTCGACCCTGACGCCGCTTTTCAGCTTCAGGAGAGCTGTTCTCGTGGTCGAACACTTGTCGGCCATGCCCGGGACACGCCACCGCTCACGGCTCACCTCCACGACCTTGCCGAAAGCCGACAGCGCCGTCCGTACTTCTTCGTCGCTCACACCGTGAAGCAGCCAGTGAATTCGTAGCCGCACCTGCTGGTCCTGTGGGTCGACGACGACGCAGCGCCGCCCCTTCACCTGCAGCTCCTTCAAGGCGAGCAGGCGTTTTGTGGGAGCGGCATCATTGAATGTCACCGCCCACAAGTGGTTAACCTGGTATGCACCGAGGCTTACCACATCCGGCAGCAGGCCCGTTGGCGTCAATGCGTCCCTGAAATCTTCGACCTTGTATGGCCTCGCTCGTACATCACCGTGTAAAAACACGGTGTTGATAACAAGTCGTCCTTTTGGCATTTGCGGCAAAATAAACTGGTATTCGCTATCTCCGTTCCTGTTTCCGCGGCTAAGATTGGCCGCTGTCGCCGCTCCGCTGGAGCTCATGATCCTGCGATCCGTTCAGCACGACTGCCGGAAGCAGAATGTCTGAGCTGCACCCCTGTTATGTCAAGAGCACTTATTTATGCGTTTGATGGTGCTCAACAGATTATTTTAACAACAAAATAAATTATTACTCGAAATAAACAAAATCATCTCGTCATTGCGACGTGATACAATTTTTTTGTTAACAAAGAAAGAAACATATTTCTATCATAAAAGAAAAGGGCAGCAATGTTTTAGTAGAATCACTTGCCGAATTTCAAGCTGCCGTAGTATTACAACACATAAAAAAGATAGCGCTAAGGTCGAGAGCACTTTGGAGGTGCCAGGGTTCGAACCCGGGACTTCTCACATTTGAAGCAAGCGCTCTGCCTCTGAGCTACACCCCCGTTATGTCAGGAGCACTTATGTATGCTATTGATGGTGCTCAAGAAATTATTTTCACAAAAATATAATTATTACTCGAAATAAACAAAATCATCACGTCATTGCAACGCGATAAATTTTTTGTCAACAAAGATAGAAACACATTTCTATCATAAAGGAAAGGGCACCGATGTTTTAGTAGATTATCTTGTCGCATTTCATGGTGCCGTAGCAGCACAACACAAAAAAGTTAGCGCAAAAGTTCAAATTGATTGATTTGTGGGGTTGCACAGCCCAAAACCACCTCATGATTATGAGAGACGCGGTAGTGGAGGGCTCCGGAAATTTCGACCACCTGGGGTTCTTTAACGTGCACCCAAATCTGAGCACACGGGCCTACAACATTTCCGCCTCCATCGGAAATTGAACCACCGTAGCCGGGAAACAAACCCGCGACCTGCGGGTCAGCATCCGAGTACCTTAGCCCCTAGACCACCGCGGAGGGGCCGCAAAAGTTCAGAGAGCTCTGGAGGTGCCACGGTTTGAACCGGGGACTTCTTACATGCGAAGCAAGCGCTCTACTTCTGAGCTGCACCCCTGTTATGTCAGGAGCACTTATTTATGCGTTTGGTGGTGCTCAACAGATTATTTTACCAACAAAATAAATTATTACTCGAAATAAACAAAATCATCTCGTCATTGCAACGTGATACATTTTTTTTGTCAACAAAGAAAGAAACATATTTCTATCATAAAAGAAAAGGGCAGCAATGTTTTAGTGGAATCACTCGTCGCATTTCATGGTGCCGTAGTATTACAACACATAAAAAAGATAGCGCTAAAGTCGAGAGCACTTTGGAGGTGTCGGGGTTCGAACCCAGAACTTCTCACATGCAAAGCAAGCGCTCTACCTCTGAGCTACACCCACGTTATGTCAGGAGCACTTATGTATGCTATTGATGGTGCTCAACAGAATATTTTAACAACAAAATAAATTATTACTCGAAATAAACAAAATCATCTCGTCATTGCAACGTGATACAATTTTTTTGTCAACAAAGAAAGAAACATATTTCTATCATAAAGGAAAGGGCACCGATGTTTTAGTAGATTATCTCGTCGCATTTCATGGTGTCGTAGTAGTACAACACAAAAAAGATAGCGCAAAAGTTCAAATTGATTGAATTGTCGGGTTTCACGTCCCAAAACCACCATATGATTAAGAGAGACGCCGTAGTGGAGGGCTCCGGAAATTTCGACCACCTGGGGTTCTTCAATGTGCACCCAAATCTGAGCACACGGGCCTACAACATTTCCGCTTCCATCGGAAATGCAGCCGCCACAGCCGGGAAGCGAACCCGCGACCTGCGGGTCAGCAGCCGAGTACCTTAGCCACTAGACAACCGTGGAGGGGCCGCGAAATTTCAGAGAGCTCTTGAGGCGCCACGGTTTGAACCAGGGACTTCTCACATGCGAAGCAAGCGCTCTACCTCTGAGCTGCACCCCTGTTATGTAAGGAGCACTTATTTATGCGTTTGATGGTGCTCAACAGACTATTTTAACAACAAAATAAATTATTACTCGAAATAAACAAAATCATCTCGTCATTGCAACGTGATACAATTTTTTTGTCAACAAAGAAAGAAACATATTTCTATCATAAAGGAAAGGGCACCAATGTTTTAGTAGATTATCTCGTCGCATTTCATGGTGTCGTAGTAGTACAACACAAAAAAGATAGCGCAAAAGTTCAAATTGATTGAATTGTCGGGTTTCACGTCCCAAAACCACCATATGATTATGAGAGACGCCGTAGTTGAGGGCTCCGAAAATTTCGACCACCTGGGGTTCTTCAACGTGCACCCAAATCTGAGCACACGGGCCTACAACATTTCCGCTTCCATCGGAAATGCAGCCGCCACAGCCGGGAAGCGAACCCGCGACCTGCGGGTCAGCAGCCGAGTACCTTAGCCACTAGACAACCGAGGAGGGGCCGCAAAATTTCAGAGAGCCCTGGAGGCGCCACTGTTCGAACCAGGGACTTCTCACATGCGAAGCAAGCACTCTACCTCTGAGCTGCACCGCTGCTACGTCAGGAGCACTTATTTATGCGTTTGATGGTGCTCAACAGATTATTTTAACAAAATAAATTATTACTCGAAATAAACAAAATCATCTCGTCATTGCAACGTGATACAATTTTTTTGTCAACAAAGAAAGAAACATATTTCTATCATAAAAGAAAGGGCAGCAATGTTTTAGTAGAATCACTCGTCGCATTTCATGGTGCCGTAGTATTACAACACATAAAAAAGATAGCGCTAAAGTCGAGAGCACTTTGGAGGTGCCGGGGTTCGAACCCGGAACTTCTCACATGCAAAGCAAGCGATCTACCTCTGAGCTACACCCCCGTTATGTCAGGAGCACTTATGTATGCTATTGATGGTGCTCAAGAAATTATTTTAACAAAACAATAATTATTACTCGAAATAAACAAAATCATCTTGTCATTACAACGCGATACATTTTTTGTCAACAAAGATAGAAACACAATTCTATCATAAAGAAAAGGGCACCAATGTTTTAGTTGATTATTTCGTCGCATTTCATGGTGCCGTAGAAGTACAACACAAAAAAGATAGCGCAAAAGTTCAAATTGATTGATTTGTGGGGTTTCACGTCCCAAAACCACCATATGATTATGAGAGACGCCGAAGTGGAGGGCTCCGGAAATTTCGACCACCAGGGGTTCTTCAACGTGCACCCAAACCTTATCACACGGGCCTACAGCATTTCCGCCTCAATCGGAAATGCAGCCGCCGAAGCCGGGCAACGAACCCACGACCTGCGGGTCAGCAGCCGAGTACCTTAGCCACTAGACCACCGCGGAGGGGCCGTAAAATTTCAGAGAGCTCTGGAGGCGCCACGGTTCGAACCACGGACTTCTCACATGCGAAGCAAGCACTCTACCTTTTAGCTGCACCCCTGTTATGTCAGGAGCACTTATTTATGCATTTGATGGTGCTCAACAGATTATTTTAACAATAAAATAAATTATTACTCGAAATAAACAAAATCATCTCGTCATTGCAACGTGATACAATTTTTTTTGTCAACAAAAAAACATATTTCCATCATAAAGAAAAGGGCAGCAATGTTTTAGTAGAATCACTCGTCGCATTTCATGGTGCCGCAGTAGTATAACACAAAAAAGATAACGCAAAAGTTCACATTGATTGATTTGTGGGGTTTCACGTCCAAAAACCACCATATGATTATGAGAGACGCCGAATTGGAGGGCTCCGGAAATTTCGACCACCAGGGGTTCTTCAACGTGCACCCAAATCTTAGCACACGGGCCTACAGCATTTCCGCCTCAATCGGAAATGCAGCCGCCGAAGCCGGGCAACGAACACACGACCTGCGGGTCAGCAGCCGAGTACCTTAGCCACTAGACCAACGCGGAGGGGCCGTAAAATTTCAGAGAGCTCTGGAGGCGCCACGGTTCGAACCACGGACTTCTCACATGCGAAGCAAGCACTCTACCTTTTAGCTGCACCCCTGTTATGTCAGGAGCACTTATTTATGCATTTGATGGTGCTCAACAGATTATTTTAACAACAAAATAAATTATTACTCGAAATAAACAAAATCATCTCGTCATTGCACCGTGATACAATTTTTTTGTCAACAAAGAAACATATTTCCATCATAAAAGAAAAGGGCAGCAATCTTTTAGTAGAATCACTCGTCGCATTTCATGGTGCCGCAGTAGTATAACACAAAAAAGATAACGCAAAAGTTCACATTGATTGATTTGTGGGGTTTCACGTCCCAAAACCACCATATGAATATGAGAGACGCCATAGTTGAGGGCTCCGGAAATTTCGACCACCTGGGGTTCTTTAAAGTGCACCCAAATCTGAGCACACGGGCCTACAACATTTCCGCCTCCATCGGAAATGCAGCTGCCGCTGCCGGGAAATGAGCCCGCGACCTGCGGGTCAGCAGCCGAGTACTTTAGCCACTAGACCACCGCGTAGGGGCCGCAAAAGTTCAGAGAGCTCTGGAGGCGCCACGGTTCGAACCAGGGACTTCTCGCATGCGAAGCAAGCGCTCTACCTCTGAGCTGCACATCTGTTAAGTCAGGAGCACTTATTTATGCGTTTGATGGTGCTCAACAGATTATTTTAACAAAAAAAATTGTTACTCGAAATAAACAAAATCATCCCGTCATTGCAACGTGATACAATTTTTTGTCAACAAAGAAAGAAACATATTTCTATCATAAAAGAAAAGGACAGCAATGTTTTAGTAGAATCACTCGTCGCATTTCTTGGTGCCGTAGTAGTACAACACAAAAAAGATAGCGCAAAAGTTCAAATTGATTGATTCGTGGGGTTTCACATCCCAAAACCACCATATGATTATGAGAGACGCTGTAGTGGAAGGCTCCGGATATTTCGACCACCTGGGGTTCTTTAACATGCACCCAAATCTGAGCACACGGGCCTACAACATTTCCGCCTCCACCGGAAATGCAGCCACCGCAGCCGGGAAACGAACCCACGACCTGCGGGTCAGCAGCTGAGTACCTTAGCCACTAGACCACCGCGGAGGGGCCGCAAAAGATCAGAGAGCTCTGGAGGCGCCACGGGTCGAACCATGTACTTCTCACATGCGAAGCAAGCGCTCTACCTCTGAGCCGCACCCCTGGTATGTCAGGAGCACTTATTTATACGTTTGATGGTGCTCAACAGATTATTTTAACAATAAAATAAAATATTACTCGAAATAAACAAAATCATCTCGTCATTGCAACGTGATAAATTTTTTTTGTCAACAAAGAAAGAAACATATTTCTACCATAAAAGAAAAGGGCAGCAATGTTTTAGTAGAATCACTCGTCGCATTTCATGGGGCTGTAGTATTACAACACATAAAAAAGATAGCGCTAAAGTCGAGAGCACTTTGGAGGTGCTGGGGTTCGAACCAGCGACTTCTCACATGCGAAGCAAGCGCTATACCTCTGAGCTACACCCCCGTTATGTCAGGAGCACTAATGTATGCTATTGATGGTGCTCAAGAAATTATTTTAACAAAAAATAATTATTACTCGAAATAAACAAAATCATCTCGCCATTGCAACGCGAAAAATTTTTGTCAACAAAGATAGAAACACATTTCTATCATAAAGGAAAGGGCACCGATGCTTTAGTAGAGTATCTAGTCGCATTTCATGGTGCCGTAGTAGTACAACACAAAAAAGATAGCGCAAAAGTTCAAATTGATTGATTTGTAGGCTTTCACGTCCCAAAACCACCATATGACTATGAGAGACCCAGTGGTGGAGGGCTCTGGAAATTTCGACCACCTGGGGTTCTTTAAGGAGCACCCAAATCTGAGCACACGGGCCTACAACATTTCCGCCTCCATCGGAAATGCAGCCGCCGCAGCCGGGAAACGAACCTGTGACCTGCGGGTCAGCAGCCGAGTACCTTAGCCACTAGACCACCGCGGAGGGGCCGCAAAAGTTCAGAGAGCTCTGGAGGGGCCACTGTTCGAACCAGGGACTTCTCACATGCGAAGCAAGCGCTCTACCTCTGAGCTGCACCCCTGTTATGTCAGGAGCATTTATTTATGCGTTTGATGGTGTTCAATAGATTATTTAAACAACAAAATAAATTATTACTCGAAATAAACAAAATCATCTCGTCATTGCAACGTGATACATTTTTTTGTCAACAAAGAAAGAAACATATTTCTATCATAAAAGAAAAGGGCAGCAATGTTTTAGTAGAATCACTCGTCGCATTTCATGGTGCCGTAGTATTACAACACATAAAAAAGATAGCGCTAAAGTCGAGAACACTTTGGAGGTGCCGGGGTTCGAACCCGGAACTTCTCACATGCGAAGCAAGCGCTCTACCTCTGAGCTACACCCTTTTTTTTTCTTTATTGCCTGCTCAGACGTACACATAGAAACACAAATACAGTCAGGGAACACAATTAATAATGTAAGGCACATAAGACATAGATACATAAATGGGCATGGGTAAAAGGAGGCACCAAACTTTGGCTGGCGTGTAATGGCTAAAATCGTCTCATGTTCATGAGTGGCTCGATCCTCGATACCCATTCAGGTATCGGATCTAAAGATTTATGTGCTTCCAGGAACCTGCCCACTGATTCGCGGAAGTACTCTTGTGCCGATCTTGCATCTATATCTACATGTCGTGCGGCCATGCAGGCCTTCCATATGCAGTGCAAACCCAGTAGCATAACAGCATCAAACGGGACACCTTCTTCGTTGTCCACAGTTAGGAAACGAATTCCTTGTGGGTCTAAAGGGAGGTCTTTCTTGAGCGTTCTTTGTAATATATCCCAGAAGAACACGCCTTCCCAGCATTCTAAGAAGACGTGCTCAATGGTTTCAGGCTTTCTGCATAAAAAACAGTGCACTCCCCATGGTACATACATTCCTTTTTCCTGTAGCCATGTTTTTACCTCTAGTGTCCCGGTGTGCAATCTGAAGAAAAACGACTTGCCTCCTGGAGCTACATACATATGTTTGACACGCTTCAAGACATCACTTCCAGACTTGGCACTATATATTGTGCGATACAAAGGCACGGGGAGTGGTATATCCACAAGATCTTTGTATAGCTTCCTTCTTTTCACTCCCGCCAGATATTCGCATGAGAATCGAGCACGCAAGAACTTATAAGCCATCACAACCTCCTTCAAAAAACCGAAAACCCCACCTTCAATACATTCGGTGGATACCACAAAGTCCGGCACAAGTTTGCAAAGTCTGAGCTGTAATACAGTGCGCAAAAAGGGGTCCTTCACATCCCTAAGGAAGCAGAACCGGTTCACTATTTGCCTCAGGAATAAGTGCGACAGGCTAAGACCTCCATGACGTACACGTCGGAACAAGTTGGTGCGGCTTGTCCTCTCCCAACTCGATCCCCAAACAAAAACAGCCAGAATTCTGTGGAGCTTTTGTATGTTAATGCGTGAGCAGTGCAAAACACTCAACACATACCAAAGTTTAGTAATGGAAAACACATTACACACCGTGGTACGTGCAAACATAGACAATTCCGAGCACTTTGTCCTCTCAGTCCTTCCACGCATTTCCGCAACTTGGTTCTGCCAGTATGGTTCACTGTCCCGGTAAAACTCTAAAGGAACGCCTAGGTATTTCGTGGGAGTGGAAATCCATTGAATGTTGGCAAAGGTACTGGGTTTCATTGTCCATGCTCCATGCCAGATTCCGAGGCTCTTGCCCCAGTTAACTGCAATGCCACTAGTAACACAATAACGCTTCACAATTTCCACAGTTTTCATGATACTGGCGTGGTCCCCACAAAACACCGCGATGTCGTCCGCATAAGCGAGTAGTTTTACCTCCGCTTGCTGCATTTTAAAGCCATTGATACAGTTAGCCCGTATTACGCTGAGGCACAAGGGCTCAATATATAAAGCGAAAAGTAACGGCGATAGTGGGCACCCCTGGCGCACCGACCGCTGCACTTCGATAAGCTCTCCTACTGACTTTTTTATTATCAACCTTGTCGTGCAACCCCTGTACGCCATTGCGACACCTTCCATGATAACAGATCCTACGTTCACGTACTCCAGAATGGCAAATAGTATGTCGTGCGGTACCCGGTCGAACGCCTTTTCCAGATCCAACTGGAGCATTGCGACCTTCTTGCACAATACGTCACAACACTCTAGTAGGCTTCTCGCCGTATGAATGTTCGTGAAAATGGTTCGTTCCTTGATACCGCACGTCTGGTGTGGTCCAACTATATCTTTCACTGCTGTTTGCAGTCTTTTAGCCAACACTTTCATGAATATCTTATAGTCGACGTTCGCTAAGCTGATAGGGCGATATGCTGTTACCCGCTTTAATGTGTCGCGATCATCTGTTTTCGGAATAAGAACTGTGTGTGTGGACAGGAATGAAGGTGGTAGTCGTTTGCGCTCATATGCATCGTCTAAAATTGCGGCCAGTATAGGGGCTACTTCCTACTTGAACGCCTTATAAAAATCGGCTCCTAGCCCGTCGGGCCCGGGAGATTTCCCACGTTTCAAATCGTCTATCGCCACCGCAATCTCATCCGCCGTAATACGGCGCTCTAAAATTTCCTTTGAGCTATCGTCAATCTTTGGCATTAAAGGCATGAATTCCGTCTCGAAACCCTCTGCGTCCACCGGGCAACGCGCGAACAGCTTTAAGTAGAACGCTGTGAACACGTGTTCGATGCCGCTCTGATCATATAAGATAACACCGTCTTGTTCCACTTCGTGAATCTCGTTCCGGCGGGCCCACTTTTTTTCCTTTGCGAGGGCTCGTTTAGTTGGCGCCTCGCCTGTTATCGTTGCTTCTACTCTAGCTCGCACCAACGCCCCCCGATAGCGTTCGATATCAGCCTGCTCAAGTTTTTGCTTCAGTGTGTTAATGTCGTCTTTGAACGTCCCAGGCGATAGGCTTTCTTCATAAGTTAGCATTTGCAAGCTTTGCCGCAGGTTTTCCTCGTACTTATTCTTTTCGTGCTTTAAAGCGCTGGCTCGTTCAAGTGCCTTCAATTTAGCTGTTTGCTTAAATGTTTCCCATTTCTCACATATTGTTGTGTTTGTCTGGTTCTTTATCTCTTCTAGCAGGGCTAACACTTTCTCACAGTAAACCTCATCCTCCAAAATTTTAGCATTAAGTTTCCATAATTCCCACGCAAACTTATTTCGGTTTTTCGCTTTCTTATTAACATCGAACATGACTAGACAGTGGTCACTGAACGACACCGATTGCACACGATATTCTTGCGCAAGTGCTATCAATTCAGCTGGAACATACACTCTGTCCAGTCGGGCGTGGCTGGCTGCTTGGAAATGCGTGAAGCGCACAATGCGGTCGCACTCCAAGCAGTCCGCCACGTCATCAAGCCCGTATTCATCAATTAATTCGCGAAGCTCAGCCGTGCTGGCGTCTCTATACGCAGTACCACTTGATTTATCACGCGCTGCCAGTACACAATTAAAGTCCCCCATCAGTACCAGGTTCCTTTCGACGTTGCAGTAATTTCTGACACTCTCGAAGAAATGTCTTCGTTCGTCGAGCAAATTAGGAGCATAAAGGCATATCACTCGCCATTCAACTGAACCATAACGAAAATCACACAAAACCATGCGCCCCGCCAAATCTGACCTCACGCCCCTCACTTCAAGGCCTGGGTGTTGGCGCACAAAAAGAACGCACCCCGCGGATTGCCCTATGGCGTGACTCACACCCGCGTAGTACATTGACATGAAAGGTAGCACCATACTCTTGGTCTCATCTTCACTTCCAATTTCGGTTTCTTGTATGGCAATGATGTCTAAATCATGTTCGATCACCAGTCTATACAACTGTCGTTGTTTTCTCCTCGCCGCAAGCCCTCGAACATTGATTGTAGCAAATCGCAAGGATTTATCTGGCAGCGCCATTTGAATAATTAATAATAGAGACCCAGAGTATGGGCTTATGCTCCTGTCTACACAAGACCTTGGGGCCCGCGACATAGGTCGGGGCTTACACAGCTTACTGCTACGTGACCGGGGGCGGTGGCGGCGGCTTCTTCGTCGCCGTCAGCCTCCGATCCTGTGGGATGTTCGGCCATGGCCGCACTGTCGGTCGACGTACAGGGGTTGCTTTTGCTGGAGGTTCATCGCGACTGCTTGGGTCGGTAGATTCGCTCTCTCCCTCGGCGCCTTCGTGTGATCGCTTATTCGTCGTGGTGCCCTCCTTGGAAATGTCCATTTCCTCCACTACTTCCCTGTTGACCTCTTCTGTCACGTTGCTTTTGTCCTCCTGCGTCTGCAGTGCTTCCGAGGAATCATTTTTCACCAACAATGTATCTTCGGCTTTGAGGTTCGTCGACTTTACGTGAGCACTCTCACCCGAGATTTGCTCAGCTGGCGCGCTGTCCATCGTGGCACTTTCTGCCTCCACTCTCGCTGCTGCCTCGGAATCTGCTTCGTCCATTAGGAGCTCCGAAGTGTCGTCGCTTCCCACGGGCCCTGCAACACTGGCGTAGGTACGCACGCATTCCGACTCGTTGTGTCCAAAGCGATGACACAACGTGCACCGTGGTACCTTACAGTCCCGACGAATGTGTCCAGTGCACTGGCAACGAAGGCATAGCGGTGCCCTTCCCGGCACCACCACAAGAGCCAGCTCACCAGCAATCCTTATTTGATGGGGTAAATCTTCTGGCTTGACTCCCGCCTTAAGTGTCATCGTCACATTTCGCGTCGTTGACGCCTTGTCAGTCACACCACTGACTTTCCACCGTTCCTTGATAATGTCCGTCACTCTGCCAAAGTTCAGGAAGGCCGCTCGCACGTCGTCGTCCGGTACGGTAGGCAGGAGCCAGTGCAGCTTCAACCGAAGCTCCTGGTTCGATGGATCGACGAGGAGGCAACGCTGGCCCTTCACTTTCACTTCCGCTTTTTCCAGCAGCCTCTTCGCACCTTCGGCACATTTGAACGTGACGGCCCAAACGTGATTCATTTGATACGCCCCCAAGGACGTAACCTCGGAGAGCAGTTTCAAATCAATCAGCGTATCCCTGAAGTCTTCTACACGGTAGGGCCGTGCCCTCACATCCGCGTGCACAAAAACAGTATTCAAAACCAGACGTCCTGAAGGCAGACTAGGCAGAACAACGCGATACTCGTTGTCCGAGGCAGCTATCACCCTGTTTCCGCGGCCAGAAACGGCCGCTGATACCGCTCCGACAGAGCCCATTCCAAACGCGTCCGCTCGCTATCGCGGCCGGACGTGGAATCTCTGAGCTACACCCCCGTTATGTCAGGAGCACTTATGTATGCTATTGATGGTGCTCAAGAAATTATTTTAACAAAAAATTAATTATTACTCGAAATAAACAAAATCATCTCGTCATTGCAACGCGATAAATTTTTTTGTCAACAAAGATAAAGCACATTTCTATCATAAAGGAAAGGGCACCGATGTTTTAGTAGATTATCTCGTCGCATTTCATGGTGCTGTAGTAGTACAACATGAAAAAGATAGCGCAAAAAGTTCAAATTGATTGATTTGTGGGGTTTCATGTCCCAAAACCACCATATGTTTATGCGAGACGCCGAAGTGGAGGGCTCCGGAAATTTCGACCACCTGAGTTCTTTAACGTGCACCCAAATCTGAGCACACGGGCCTACAACATTTCCGCCTCCATCGGAAATGCAGCCGCCGCAGCCGGAAAACAAACCCGCGACCTGCGGGTCAGCAGTCGAGTACCTTAGCCACTAGACCACCACGGAGGGGTCACAAAAGTTCAGAGAGCTTTGGAGGCGCCACGGTTCGAACCAGGGACTTCTCACATGCGAAGCAAGCGCTCTACCTCTCAGCTGCACCCCTGTTATGTCAGGAGCAATTTTTTATGCGTTTGATGGTGCTCAACAGATTATTTTAACAAAATGATTTATTACTCGAAACAAACAAAATCATCTCGTCATTGCAACGTGATACAATTTTTTTGTTAACAAAGATAAAGCACATTTCTATCACAAAGGAAAGGGCACCGAAGTTTTAGTAGATTATCTCGTCGCATTTCATGGTGCCGTAGTAGTACAACACAAAAAAGATAGCGCAAAAGTTCAAATTGATTGATTTGTAGGCTTTCACGTCCCAAAACCACCATATGACTATGAGAGACGCTGTGGTGGAGGGCTCCGGAAACTTCGACCACCTGGGGTTCTTTAAGGAGCACCCAAATCTGAGCACACGGGCCTACAACACTTCCGCCTCCATCGGAAATGCAGCCGCCGCAGCCGGGAAACGAACCCGTGACCTGCGGGTCAGCAGCCGAGTACCTTAGCCACTAGACCACCGCGGAGGGGCCGCAAAAGTTCAGAGAGCTCTGGAGGCGCCACGGTTCGAACCAGGGACTTCTCACATGCGAAGCAAGCGCTCTACCTCTGAGCTGCACCCCTGTTATGTCAGGAGCATTTATTTATGCGTTTGATGGTGTTCAACAGATTATTTAAACAACAAAATAAATTATTACTCGAAATAAACAAAATCATCTCGTCATTGCAACGTGATACAACTTTTTTGTCAACAAAGAAAGAAACATATTTCTATCATAAAAGAAAAGGGCAGCAATGTTTTAGTAGAATCACTCATCGCATTTCATGGTGCCGTAGTATTACAACACATAAAAAAGATAGCGCTAAAGTCGAGAGCACTTTGGAGGTGCCGGGGTTCGAACCCGGAACTTCTCACATGCGAAGCAAGCGCTCTACCTCTGAGCTACACCCCTTTTTTTTTCTTTATTGCCTGTTTTCGGCTCACGTAAACAATACACATATTAACTGATACACAACACAATCCAAAGCATTGTAAAAACCGTGGCTCAAAGATGTGGCCACGCATCTGTTAAAATGTTTTTATCGTCGATAGTAACTCGACGCGCGGCAACCATTCTGGGGGGAATTCCTCCAACTTTTGTTCATCCACAAAATTTCTTATATACTCTTTGAAGTACTGGGTGGGTGCTCGTGCATCTACATCAAAGTGAATGGCTGCCATCCTGGATTTCCAAATGCTATGAAGAGCCATAAGCATTATCATATCATATGTGGTACCATCGTCACTTTGTATTTGCAAATAGCGGATGCCATATGCATCAATGGGGAAGTCTTTTTTGATCGTGCGCTGGAGCACGTCCCAAAGAAAGACAGCATCCCAGCAGTCAATGAATACATGCTCAATTGTCTCCTCCTTTCTGCATATTATGCAATGCGTGCCCCAAGGAACGTAAAACCCCTTTGCAGCCATCCAGGTTTTTACGGTCAGCGTACCGGTATGTAATTTAAAAAAGAAATTCTTAGCACCTGGCGATATTTTCATCGCCTTGACGCGCTCTAGTACAGTGTGGCCATGGCATACATTGTAAAGGGACCGATACAAAGGCACTGGTAAAACACATCACATAGGTCCTTGTACAACTTTCTTCGTCGGACTTGACTCAAGTATTCAAGTGAAAACCGCACTGACAGAAACCTACAAGAAAGTACAACTTCGCGGAGAAAGCCATAAACACCACCAGGTACGCTGCAGGTTGATACAACCATGTTAGGCAAGTGTTGCCCCAGGCGAAGTTGACAGACAGTGCGAAGGAATGGGTTGTCGACGTCTCTAAAGAAACAAAATCGATTGACTACCTGTCTTAAAAACAAATGCGACAAGCCGAGTCCTCCATTTCGCACTCGAAGAAATAAATTTGTCCGACTCGATCTTTCCCAAGACGATTCCCACACAAAGACAGCGAACACACGGTGAAATTTTTGGATGATTACTCTTGAACAATGTAAGACTTGTAAGATATACCAAATTTTACTCACTAAGAATATGTTGCAAATTGTGGCTTTAGAAAACATAGACCAATTCCAGCCATTCCACTTGTTCACTCTTTCCCGCAGGTTATCCACTTGGCTCCTCCAGTACGAGTCGCTGTCTTTGTAGCATTCGTGGGGGGCACCCAAGTATTTCACCGGTGTCGTAACAAACCTTATGGTGGCAAAACTGTCTGGGGTTTCTGCCCAGTCACCGTGCCAAAAGCCAAGGCATTTTCCCCAGTTTACAGCGCTGCCACTTGCAGCACAGAAGTTAGTAACGCATTTGACAGCATCTGCTATGCTGTCAGAGTCCGCGCAAAAAATGGCAATATCGTCCGCATAAGCCAACAGTCGGACTTCAACCTCGTGCAGCTTAAACCCACGGACACAGTCATTCTTTATGACACTCAAACAAAAGGACTCTATGTACAAAAAAACAATAACGGTGAGAGAGGACAACCCTGACGGACCGAACGCTTGACTGGGATGCGCTTCCCCACCACCTTGTTAACGATTAGCCGCGTTGAGCAGTCTCGGTACGCCATGACAACCCCCTCTTTGATTATTTTCCCTAAATTCACATAATCTAGGATGCACAGCAGAATTTCATGAGGCACCCTGTCAAAAGCCTTCTCGAGGTCGATTTGCAGCATTGCGACTCGCGCACCAATAGCGTCGCAACATTCGAGGATGCTCCGGGCTGCGTGTATATTCGTGAGGATAGTTCGACCTTTAATGCCGCACGTCTGATGCGGCCCCACGAGCTCCGTAATGACTGTTTGCAACCTTTTAGCTAGGATTTTCATGAATATCTTGTAATCTCCATTAGTGAGGCAGATTGGGCGGTAAGAATTTACTTTGCGCAGTGCAACGGGGTCTTCCGATTTTGGTATAAGAACAGTGTGAGATGATGAAAAGGACGGGGGTAATATTTTCAGCTCGAATGCCTCATTATAAACGTCGGCTAAGACTGGTGTTATTTCAAACTTGAAACACTTATAAAAGGCGGAAGTCAGACCATCAGGGCCAGGCGATTTCCCGGGATGCATACTTTCAATAGCACTGTAAACTTCCTCTTCCGAAATGGGTTCCTCAAATAATACTTTTGCATTATTGTCGAGCTTCGGCATCAGCGGTAAAAAATCTTTTTTAAAACGATCGACATCAACTGAGCTGGCGGCGAATAAACCATTGAAGTGCTCAAAGAAAGCACGCTCGATAACATCTGCGTCATCGCTGACTTCACCCTCGTGTTCAATTTCTGTTATCTGATTACGACGCGCATGCCACTTTTCTGAGCCCAACGCCCTTTTTGACGGTGCTTCTGCCGTTATCAGTCGCTCGGCTCTTGCCCGAACCATAGCACCGCGGTATCTTTCGACATCGAACCGCTCAATTTTACTTTTCAACGCGCGAATATCTTCAAGAAACATGCCGGTCATTCTACATTCTTCGAGGAGCAATTTTTCCAGGTTTCTGCGCATGAGCTTTTCTTCTGCTCCTTTTTCTCTGCTTATAGCGCTCGAGCGTTCCAAAGCCTTCAATTTAACGACCTGCTTGAAGTTCTCCCATTTTTCTCTAAACGTCTTTTTACTGCGAACTTTCATTTTTTCAACTTCCGTCATTACTTCCTCCATAAATTTTTCATCACTCAGCAGATTCGAATTCAATTTCCATAGTTGCCACTCGAAGGCCCTTTTCGTTTCTTTCGTGCTAGCTACTACAAAGCTAACCAAGCAGTGGTCACTAAATGAAACGGCGTTAACACGGTATGCCTTGCAAATCGGTACCAATTCTACACTCACGTACGCCCTATCTAGTCGGGCATGGCTGGCTGCCTGAAAGTGGGTGTACTGCATAGTCCGGCCACCACCGAGACATTCAGCCACATCCTCCAAACCATGTTCTCTTACCATATCGCTTAAGACAGCCGTACTTGCATCCCTGTAAGGTCGTTCGCTAGTTTTGTCTTTGGCTGAAAGGACGCAGTTGAAATCGCCAATAATGATTTGGAGCCTATTACATTTGGTATACTGCTTCAGTTGTTCGAAAAATATGCGTCTTTCGTCAGTGACAGTCGGTGCGTACAAGCATATTACGCGCCATTCCAATCCCGAAAACAAAAGATCACAAACAATGAGCCGACCAGACGGACATGACGTTGACGCTTCTACTTTAGCACCCAGACTCTGTCTGACGAACAAAACGCAACCAGAAGAAGTCCCTATGGCATGGCTAACTACAACAGAATACCGCGGCAAGAATTGGCGCACCATGCCCCCAGTTTCATCGTCACCATGGACTTTAGTCTCTTGGACTGCCAGTATGTCAAGGTCGAGGTCACTTACTAGCCGATAAAGTTGACATTGTTTTCTCCGTGAGGCCAGGCCACGCACATTTAAAGTGGCCACACGGATTGAACTTTCTATTTGCACCATTGTAAGGCTACGAAAAACCCAGGGGCATGGCGCTTACCTTACAACTGCAATTCCTTCCTGAACGCCTTGTCCCAGTACAGTCCTTAAGTTGGCGAAGGCGGCGTTTCCGCCGTCTTGCGCTCCGACGAAATGTTTGGCCGTGGCCGGATGGTAGGCCGCCGAGCGGGAGTCGTCTTGGCGGGTGGTTCGTCCGGCGAGGCAGCAGTGGTGCCCTTGTCTTTTTTCCCTTCGTCACGGGGACGCTTCCCCGTCACAGTGCCACTGTCGCTTTCAATCCCAGTCATCGGTTCAGCCTCGGAGGGGGTCTCGTCTGCTGAGCCAAGACACGTGTCGCCGGTGCTGCTTGCATCCACCTTTTCACTACTTTCGCCTACGCCTTCATATGGAAGCCCGGCGTCGGGCTTGCCTGGTGCTTCACACACGCCCTCTTCTTGACGGCATGACGACCCATCTTCCACAGAACAGCTCGGGTTAACTCCTGCTGTTTCTTCCGAGTCTGCTTCGTCCATGAGGTGCTCCAGTGCATCACTATCCTGCGCTGGTCCAGTCACACTGGCATATGTCTTCGCGCAGTCGGCGTCTTCGTGGCCGAAGCGGCGACAACGACTGCAGCGGGGTACTCGGCAGTCGCGACGTATGTGACCGGTACTCTTGCACCGTAGGCACAATGGTGCACGGCCTGGAACGACAACGAGAGTCAGCTCTCCGGCAATCTTGAGCTGGTGCGGAATGTCATCCACCTTGACGTCGGAGTGCAGCTTTAGTCCCACAGACCGCGTCGTTGAGCCCTTTTCTGTGATGCCCGGAGCTCGCCACTTCTCCCGTTTCACTTCGAACACTTTCCCATAGGGAGTCAAGGCAACACGCACGTCTTCGTCGGTCACGCCGTGCAGCAACCAGTGAAGCTTCAAGCGAACCTCGCGGTTATTTGGGTCAATGAGCAAACATGGGCGATCCTTTACCTTCACATCGACGGCGGAGAGCAACTTCCGAGCAGCCTCAGCACTCGTCAGTGTCACAGCCCATACGTGGTTCATTTGATACGCCCCCAACGCCAAAATGTCGTCGAGCGCACCAAGATTGGCCAAAGTGTCCCTGTAGTCTTCGACGCGGTAAGGCCGGGCTCTCGGATCGCCATGCATGAAAACGGTATTCGCAGCGATGCGTCCGGAAGGCAGATTGGGCAAAATCACCTGATAATCGTCGGCGCTAGGCGCAAAAACCCTGTCACCGCGGCCCGGTCGGGCCATTGATACCGCTCCGTCAGAGCCGAACATTCCGCGACCGTATCGCTCGAAAGCTTGAAGTGGAATGCGTCTGAGCTACACCCCCGTTATGTCAGGAGCACTTATGTATGCTATTGATGGTGCTCAAGAAATTATTTTAACAAAAAATTAATTATTACTCGAAATAAACAAAATCATCTCGTCATTGCAACGCGATAAATTTTTTGTCAACAAAGATAAAGCACATTTCTATCATAAAGGAAAGGGCACCGATGTTTTAGTAGATTATCTCGTCGCATTTCATGGTGCTGTAGTAGTACAACATGAAAAAGATAGCGCAAAAGTTCAAATTGATTGATTTGTGGGGTTTCATGTCCCAAAACCACCATATGATTATGAGAGACGCCGAAGTGGAGGGCTCCGGAAATTTCGACCACCTGAGTTCTTTAACGTGCACCCAAATCTGAGCACACGGGCCTACAACATTTCCGCCTCCATCGGAAATGCAGCCGCCGCAGCCGGGAAACGAACCCATGACCTGCGGGTCAGCAGCCGAGTACCTTAGCCACTAGACCACCGCGGAGGGCCCGCAAATGTTCAGAGAGCTCTGGAGGCGCCACGGTTCGAACCAGGGACTTCTCACATGCGACGCAAGCGCTCGACCTCTGAGCCGCACCCCTGGTATGTCAGGAGCACTTATTTATACGTTTGATGGTGCTCAACAAATTATTTTAAGAACAAAATAAATGATTACTCGAAATAAACAAAATCATCTCGTCATTGCAACGTGATAAATTTTGTTGTCAACAAAGAAAGAAACATATTTATATCATAAAAGAAAAGGGCAGCAATGTTTTAGTAGAATCACTCGTCGCATTTCATGGTGCCGTAGTATTACAACACATAAAAAGATAGCGCTAAAGTCGAGAGCACTTTGGAGGTGCTGGGGTTCGAACCAGCGACTTCTCACATGCGAAGCAAGCGCTATACCTTTGAGCTACACCCCCGTTATGTCAAGAGCACTAATGTATGCTATTGATGGTGCTCAAGAAATTATTTTAACAAAAAATAATTATTACTCGAAATAAACAAAATCCTCTCGCCATTGCAACGCGATAAATTTTTGTCATCAAAGACAGAAACACATTTCTATCATAAAGGAAAGGGCACCGATGTTTTAGTAGAGTATCTAGTCGCATTTCATGGTGCGTAGTAGTACAACACAAAAAAGATAGCGCAAATGTTCAAATTGATTGATTTGTAGGCTTTCACGTCCCAAAACCACCATATGACTATGAGAGACGCTGTGGTGGAGGGCTCCGGAAATTTCGACCACCTGGTGTTCTTTAGGGAGCACTCAAATCTGAGCACACGGGCCTACAACATTTCCGCCTCCATCGGAAATGCAGCCGCCGCAGCCGGGAAACGAACCCGTGACCTGCGGGTCAGCAGCCGAGTACCTTAGCCACTAGACCACCGCGGAGGGGCCGCAAAAGTTCAGAGAGCTCTGGAGGCGCCACGGTTCGAACCAGGGACTTCTCACATGCGAAGCAAGCGCTCTACCTCTGAGCTGAACCCCTGTTATGTCAGGAGCATTTATTTATGCGTTTGATGGTGTTCAACAGATTATTTAAACAACAAAATAAATTATTACTCGAAATAAACAAAATCATCTCGTCATTGCAACGTGATACAATTTTTTTGTCAACAAAGAAAGAAACATATTTCTATCATAAATGAAAAGGGCAGCAATGTCTTAGTAGAATAACTCGTCGCATTTCATGGTGCCGCAGTAGTACAACACAAAAAAGATAGCGCAAAAGAACACATTGATTGATTTGTGGGGTTTCACGTCCCAAATTCACCATATGAATATGAGAGACGCTGTGGTGGAGGGCTCCGGAAATTTCGACCACCTGGGGTTCTTTAGGAGCACCCAAATCTGAGCACACGGGCCTACAACATTTCCGCCTCCATCGGAAATGAAGCCGCCGCAGCCGGGAAACGAACCCGTGACCTGCGGGTCAGCAGCCGAGTACCTTAGCCACTAGACCACCGCGTAGGGGCCGCAAAAGTTCAGAGAGCTCTGGAGGCACCACGGTTCGAACCAGAGACTTCTCGCATGCGAAGCAAGCGCTCTACTTCTGAGCTGCACCTCTGTTAAGTCAGGAGCACTTATTTATGCGTTTGATGGTGCTCAACAGGTTACTTTAACAAAAAAAATTGTTACTCGAAATAAACAAAATCATCCCGTCATTGCAACGTGAAACAATTTTTTGTCAACAAAGAAAGAAACACATTTCTATCATAAAAGAAACGGACAGCAATGTTATAGTAGAATCACTCGTCGCATTTCATGGTGCCGTAGTATTACAACAAATAAAAAAGATAGCGCTAAAGTCGAGAGCACTTTGGAGGTGCTGGGGTTCGAACCAGCGACTTCTCACATGCGAAGCAAGCGCTATACCTCTGAGCTACACCCCCGTTATGTCAGGAGCGCTAATGTATGCTATTGATGGTGCTCAAGAAATTATTTTAACAAAAAATTATTATTACTCGAAATAAACAAAATCATCTCGTCATTGCAACGCGATAAATTTTTTGTCAACATAGATAGAAACACATTTCTATCATAAAGGAAAGGGCACCAATGTTTTAGTAGATTATCTCGTCGCATTTCATGGTGCCGTAGTAGTACAACAAAAAAAGATAGCGCAAAAGTTCAAATTGATTGATTTGTGGGGTTTCACATCCCAAAACCACCATATGATTATGAGAGACGCCGTAGTGGAAGACTCCGGAAATTTCGACCACCTGGGGTTCTTTAACGTGCACCCAAATCTGAGCACACGGGCCTACAACATTTCCGCCTCCATCGGAAATGCAGCCACCGCAGCCGGGAAATGAACCCACGACCTGCGGGTCAGCAGCCGAGTACCTTAGTCATTAGACCACCGCGGAGGGGCCGCAAAAGTTCAGAGAGCTCTGGAGGCGCCACGGGTCGAACCAGGGACTTCTCACATGCGAAGCAAGCACTCTACCTCTAAGCTGCACCCCTGTTATGTCAGGAGCACTTATTTATGCGTTTGATGGTGCTCAACAGATTAGTTTAACAACAAAATAAATTATTGCTCGAAATAAACAAAATCATCTCCTCATTGCAACGTGATAAAATTTTTTTGTCAAGAAAGAAACATATTTCTATCATAAAAGAAAAGGGCAGCGATGTTTTAGTAGAATCACCCGTCGCATTTCATGGTGCCGTAGTAATACAACACATAAAATAGATAGCGATAAAATTAAGAGCACTTTGGAGGTGCCGGGGTTCGAACCCGGGACTTCTCACATGCGAAGCAAGCGCTCTACCTCTGAGATACACCCCCGTTATGTCAGGAGCACTTATGTATGCTATTGATGGTGCTCAAGAAATTATTTTAACAAGAAATTAATTATTACTCGAAATAAACAAAATCATCTCGTCATTGCAACGCGATAAAGTTTTGTCAACAAAGATAGAAACACATTTCTATCATAAAGGAAAAGGCACCGATGTTTTAGTAGATTATCTCGTCGCATTTCATGGTGCCGTAGTAGTACAACACAAAAAAGATAGCGCAAGAGTTCAAATTGATTGATTTGTGGTGTTTCACGTCCCAAAACCACCATATGAATATAAGAGACGCCGTATTGGAGGGCTCCGGAAATTTCGACCACCTGGGGTTCTTTAACGTGCACCCAAATCTGAGCACACGGGCCTACAACATTTCCGCCTCTATCGGAAATGCAGCTGCCGCAGCCGGGAAACGAACCCGCGACCTGCAGGTCAGCAGCCGAGTACCTTAGCCACTAGACCACCGCGGAGGGGCCGCAAAAGTTCAGAGAGCTCTGGAGGCGCCACGGTTCAAACTAGGCACTTCTCACATGCGAAGCAAGCGCTCTACCTCTGAGCTGCACCCCTGTTATGTCAGGAGCACTTATTTATGCGTTTGATGGTGCTCAACAGATTATTTTAACAACAAAATAAATTATTACTCGAAATAAACAAAATCACCTCGTCATTGCAAAGTGATACAATTTTTTTGTCAACAAAGAAGGAAACATATTTCTATCATAAAAAAAGGGCAGCAATGTTTTAGTAGAATCACTCGTCGCATTTCATGGTGCCGTAGTATTACAACACATAAAAAAGATAGCGCTAAAGTCGAGAGCACTTTGGAGGTGCTGGGGTTCGAACCAGCGACTTCTCACATGCGAAGCAAGCGCTATACCTCTGAGCTACACCCCCGTTATGTCAGGAGCGCTAATGTATGCTATTGATGGTGCTCAAGAAATTATTTTAACAAAAAATTATTATTACTCGAAATAAACAAAATCATCTCGTCATTGCAACGCGATAAATTTTTTGTCAACATAGATAGAAACACATTTCTATCATAAAGGAAAGGGCACCAATGTTTTAGTAGAATAACTCGTCGCATTTCATGGTGCCGCAGTAGTACAACACAAAAAAGATAGCGCAAAAGAACACATTGATTGATTTGTGGGGTTTCACGTCCCAAATTCACCATATGAATATGAGAGACGCTGTGGTGGAGGGCTCCGGAAATTTCGACCACCTGGGGTTCTTTAACGTGCACCCAAATCTGAGCACACGGGCCTACAACAATTCCGCCTCCATCGGAAATGCAGCCGCCGCAGCCGGGAAACGAACCCGCGACCTGCAGGTCAGCAGCCGAGTACCTTAGCCACTAGACCACCGCGGAGGGGCCGCAAAAGTTCAGAGAGCTCTGGAGGCGCCACGGTTCAAACCAGGCACTTCTCACATGCGAAGCAAGCGCTCTACCTCTGACCTGCACCCCTGTTATGTCAGGAGCACTTATTTATGCGTTTGATGGTGCTCAAAAGATTATTTTAACAACAAAATAAATTATTACTCGAAATAAACAAAATCACCTCGTCATTGCAACTTGATACAATTTTTTTGTCAACAAAGAAGGAAACATATTTCCATCATAAAAAAAGGGCAGCAATGTTTTAGTAGAATCACTCGTCGCATTTCATGGTGCCGTAGTATTACAACACATAAAAAAGATAGCGCTAAAGTCGAGAGCACTTTGGAGGTGCTGGGGTTCGAACCAGCGACTTCTCACATGCGAAGCAAGCGCTATACCTCTGAGCTACACCCCCGTTATGTCAAGAGCACTAATGTATGCTATTGATGGTGCTCAAGAAATTATTTTAACAAAAAATAATTATTACTCGAAATAAACAAAATCCTCTCGCCATTGCAACGCGATAAATTTTTGTCAACAAAGATAGAAACACATTTCTATCATAAAGGAAAGGGCACCGATGTTTTAGTAGAGTATCTAGTCGCATTTCATGGTGCCGTAGTAGTACAACACAAAAAAGATAGCGCAAGAGTTCAAATTGATTGATTTGTAGGCTTTCACGTCCCAAAACCACCATATGATTATAAGAGACGCCGTATTGGAGGGCTCCGGAAATTTCGACCACCTGGGGTTCTTTAACGTGCACCCAAATCTGAGCACACGGGCCTACAACATTTCCGCCTCTATCGGAAATGCAGCTGCCGCAGCCGGGAAACGAACCCGCGACCTGCGGGTCAGCAGCCGAGTACCTTAGCCACTAGACCACCACGGAGGGGCCGCAAAAGTTCAGAGAGCTCTGGAGGCGCCACGGTTCGAACTAGGGACTTCTCACATGCGAAGCAAGCGCTCTACCTCTCAGCTGCACCCCTGTTATGTCAGGAGCAATTTTTTATGCGTTTGATGGTGCTCAACAGATTAATTTAACAAAATGAATTATTACTCGAAATAAACAAAATCATCTCGTCATTGCAACGTGATACAATTTTTTTGTTAACAAAGATAAAGCACATTTCTATCATAAAGGAAAGGGCACCGAAGTTTAGGTAGATTATCTCGTCGCATTTCATGGTGCCGTAGTAGTACAACACAAAAAAGATAGCGCAAAAGTTCAAATTGATTCTTTGTAGGCATTCACGTCCCAAAACCACCATATGACTATGAGAGACGCTGTAGTGGAGGCCTCCGGAAATTTCGACCTTCTGGGGTTCTTGCACCCACATCTGAGCACACGGGCCTACAACAATTCCGCCTCCATCGGAAATGCAGCCGCCGCAGCCGGAAACGAACACGCGACCTGCGGGTCAGCAGCCGAGTACCTTAGCCACTAGACCACCGCGGAGGGGCCGCAAAAGTTCAGAGAGCTCTGGAGGCGCCACGGTTCAAACCAGGCACTTCTCACATGCGAAGCAAGCGCTCTACCTCTGAGCTGCACCCCTGTTATGTCAGGAGCACTTATTTATGCGTTTGATGGTGCTCAACAGATTATTTTAACAACAAAATAAATTATTACTCGAAATAAACAAAATCACCTCGTCATTGCAACGTGATACAATTTTTTTGTCAACAAAGAAGGAAACATATTTCTATCATAAAAAAAGGGCAGCAATGTTTTAGTAGAATCACTCGTCGCATATCAAGGTGCCGGAGTATTACAACACACAAAAAAGCGCTAAAGTCGAGAGCACTTTGGAGGTACCGGGGTTCGAACCCGGGATTCTCACATGCGAAGCAAGCGCTCTACCTCTGAGCTACACCCCCGTTATGTCAGGAGTCCTTATGTATGCTATTGATGGTGCTCAAGAAATAATTTTAACAAAAAAAGTATTTATTACTCGAAATAAAAAAATCATCTCGTCATTACAACGTGATAAAATTTTTTTGTCAACAAAGAAAGAAACATATTTCTATCATAAAAGAAAGGGCACCGATGTTTTAGTAGGTTATCTCGTCGCATTTCATCGTGCCGTAGTAGTACAACACAAAAAAGATAGCGCAAAAGTTCAAATTGATGGATTTGTGGGGTTTCACGTCCCAAAACCACCATATAATGATGAGAGACGCCGTATTGGAGGGCTCCGGAAATTTCGACCACCTGGGGTTCTTTGACGTGCACCCAAATCTGAGCACACGGGCCTACAACATTTCCGCCTCCATTCGAAATGCAGCCGCCGCAGCCAGAAACGAACCCGCGACCTGCGGGTCAGCAGCCCAGTACCTTAGTCACTAGACCACCGCGGAGGGGCCGCAAAAGTTCAGAGAGCTCTGGAGGCGCCACGGTTTGAGCTAGGGACTTCTCACATGCGAAGCAAGCGCTCTACCTCTGAGTTGCACCCCTCTTATGTCAGGAGCACTTATTTATGCGTTTGATGGTGCTCAACAGATTATTTTAACAACAAAATAAATTATTACTCGAAATAAACAAAATCTTCTGGTCATTGCAACGTGATACAATTTTTTCGGCAACAAAGAAAGAAACATATTTCTATCATAAAAGAAAAGGGCAGCAAAGTTTTAGTAGAATCACTCGTCGCATTTCTTGGTGCCGTAGTAGCACAACACAAAAAAGATAGCGCAAAAGTTCAAATTGATTGATTTGTAGGCTTTCACGTGCCAAAACCACCATATGACTATGAGAGACGCTGTGGTGGAGGGCTCCGGAAATTTCGACCACCTGGGGTTCTTTAACGAGCACCGAAATCTGAACACACGGGCCTACAACATTTCCATCTCCATCGGAAATGCAGCCGCCGCAGCCGGGAAACGAACCCGCGACCTGTGGGTCAGCAGCCGACTACCTTAGCCACTAGACCACCGTGGAGGGGCCGCAAAAGTTCAGAGAGCTCTAGAGGCGCCACGGTTCGAACCAGGCAGTTCTCACATGCGAAGCAAGCGCTCTGCCTCTGAGCTGCACCCCTGTTATGTCAGGAGCACTTATTTATGCGTTTGATGGTGCTGAACAGATTATATTAACAAAAACAATTGTTACTCGAAATAAACAAAATCATCCCGTCATTGCAACGTGATAAAATTTTTTGTCAACAAAGAAAGAAACGTATTTCTATCATAAAAGAAAAGGACAGCAATCTTTTAGTAGAATCACTCGTTGCATTTCATGGTGCCGTAGTAGTACAACACAAAAAAGATAGCGCAAAAGTTCAAATTGATTAATTTGTGGGGTTTCACATCCCAAAACCACCATATGATCATGAGAGACGCCGTAGTGGAGGGCTACAGAAATTTTGACTACCTGGGGTTCTTTAATATGCACCCAAATCTGAGCACACGGGCCTACAACATTTCCGCCTCCATCGGAAATGCAGCCGCCGCAGCCGGGAAAAGAACCCGTGACCTGCAGGTCAGCAGCCGAGAACCTTAGCTCTACACTAGACCACCGCGGAGGGGCCGCAAAAGTTCAGAGAGCTCTGGAGGCGCTACGATTCGAACCAGAGACTTCTCACATGCGAAGCATGCGCTCTACCTCTGAGCTGCACCCCTGTTATGTCAGGAGCACTTATTTATGCGTTTGATGGTGCTCAACAGATTATTTTAACAACAAAATAAATTATTACTCGAAATAAACAAAATAATCTCGTCATTGCAACGTGATACAATTTTTTTGTCAACAAAGAAAGAAACATATTTCTATCATAAAAAAAGGGCAGCAATGTTTTAGTAGAATCACTCGTCGCATTTGAAGGTGCCGGAGTATTACAACACACAAAAAGCGCTAAAGTCGAGAGCACTTTGGAGGCTCCGGGCTTCGAACCCGGGATTCTCACATGCGAAGCAAGCGCTCTACCTCGGAGCTACACCCCCGTTATGTCAGGAGCCCTTATGTATGCTATTGATGGTGCTCAAGAAATAATTTTAACACAAAAATTAATAATTACTCGAAATAAACAAAATCATCTCGTCATTGCAACGCGATAAATTTTTTGTCAACAAAATAGAAACACATTTCTATCATAACGGAAAGGGCACCGATGTTTTAGTAGATTATCTCGTCGCATTTCATGGTGCCGTAGTAGCACAACATGAAAACGATAGCGCAAAAGTTCAAATTGATTGATTTGTGGGGTTTCATGTCCCAAAACCACTACATGATTATAAGAGACGCCGTAGTGGAAGGCTCCGGAAATTTCGACCACCTGGGGTTCTTTGACGTGCACCCAAATCTGAGCACACGGGCCTACAACATTTCCGCCTCCATCGGAAATGCAGCCGCCGCAGCCGGGAAACGAACCCGCGACCTGCGGGTCAGCAGCCCAGTACCTTAGTCACTAGACCACCGCGGAGGGGCCGCAAAAGTTCAGAGAGCTCTGGAGGCGCCACGGTTTGAACCAGGGACTTCTCACATGCGAAGCAAGCGCTCTACCTCTGAGGTGCACCCCTGTTATGTCAGGAGCACTTATTTATGCGTTTGATGGTGCTCAACAGATGATTTTAACAACAAAATAAATTATTACTCGAAATAAACAAAATCATCTGGTCATTGCAACGTGATACAATTTTTTCGGCAACAAAGAAAGAAACATATTTCTATCATAAAAAAAGGGCAGCAATGTTTTAGTAGAATCACTCGTCACATATCAAGGTGCCGGAGTATTACAACACAAAAAAAGCGCTAAAGTCGAGAGCACTTTGGAGGTGCCGGGGTTCGAACCCGGGATTCTCACATGCGAAGCAAGCGCTCTACCTCTGAGCTACACCCCCGTTATGTCAGGAGCCCTTATGTATGCTATTGATGGTGCTCAAGAAATAATTTTAACAAAAAAATTATTTATTACTCGAAATAAAAAAAATCATCTCGTCATTACAATGTGATAAAATTTTTTTGTCAACAAAGAAAGAAACATATTTCTATCATAAAGGAAAGGGCACCGATGTTTTAGTAGGTTATCTCGTCGCATTTCATGGTGCCGTAGTAGTACAACACAAAAAAGATAGCGCAAAAGTTCAAATTGATTGATTTGTGGGGTTTCACGTCCCAAAACCACCATATGGTTATAAGAGACGCCGTATTGGAGGGCTCCGGAAATTTCGACCACCTGGGGTTCTTTGACGTGCACCCAAATCTGAGCACACGGGTCTACAACATTTCCGCCTCCATCCGAAATGCAGCCGCCGCAGCCGGAAACGAACCCGCGACCTGCGGGTCAGCAGCCCAGTACCTTAGTCTCTAGACCAACGCGGAGGGGCCGCAAAAGTTCAGAGAGCTCTGGAGGCGCCACGGTTTGAACCAGGGACTTCTCACATGCGAAGCAAGCGCTCTACCTCTGAGTTGCACCCCTGTTATGTCAGGAGCACTTATTTATGCGTTTGATGGTGCTCAACAGATTATTTTAACAACAAAATAAATTATTACTCGAAATAAACAAAATCATCTGGTCATTGCAACGTGATACAATTTTTTCGGCAACAAAGAAAGAAACATATTTCTATCATAAAAGAAAAGGGCAGCAAAGTTTTAGTAGAATCACTCGTCGCATTTCTTGGTGCCGTAGTATTACAACACATAAAAGAGATAGCGATAAAGTCGAGAGCACTTTGGAGGTGCCGGGGTTCAAACCCGAAACTTCTCACATGCGATGCAAGCGCTCTACCTCTGAGCTACACCCCCGTTATGTCAGGAGCACTTATGTATGCTATTGATGGTGCTCAAGAAATCATTTTAACGAAAAAATTATTTATTACTCAAAAAATCAAATCATCTCGTCATTGCAACGCGATAAATTTTTGTCAACAAAGATAGAAACACATTTCTATCATAAAGGAAAGGGCACCGATGTTTTAGTAGATTATCTCGTCGCATTTCATGGTGCCGTAGTAGTACAGCACAAAAAAGATAGCGCAAAAGTTCAAATTGATTGATTTGTAGGCTTTCACGTCCCAAAACCACCATATGACTATGATAGACGCTGTGGTTGAGGGCTCCGGAAATTTAGACCACCTGGGGTTCTTTAACGAGCACCCAAATCTGAGCACACGGGCCTACAACATTTCCGCCACCATCGGAAAGGCAGCCGCCGCAGCCGGGAAAGGAACCCGTGACCTGCGCGTCAGCAGCCGAGTACCTTAGCCACTAGACCACCGCGGAGGGGCCGCAAAAGTTCAGAGAGCTCTGGAGGCGCCACGGTTCGAACCAGGGACTTCTCACATGCGAAGCAAGCGCTCTACCTCTGAGCTGCACCCCTGTTATGTCAGGAGCATTTATTTATGCGTTTGATGGTGCTCAACAGATTATTTTAACAACAAAATAAATTATTACTCGAAATAAACAAAATCATCTCATCATTGCAACGCGATGAATTTTTTAACAACAAAGTTAGAAACACATTTCTATCATAAAGGAAAGGGCACCGATGTTTTAGTAGATTATCTCGTCGCATTTCATGGTGCCGTAGTAGTACAACACAAAAAAGATAGCGCAAAAGTTCAAATTGATTGATTTGTAGGCTTTCACGTGCCAAAACCACCATATGACTATGAGAGACGCTGTGGTTGAGGGCTCCGGAAATTTCGACCACCTGGGGTTCTTTAACGAGCACCCAAATCTGAACACACGGGCCTACAACATTTCCGCCTCCATCGGAAATGCAGCCGCCGCAGCCGGGAAACGAACCCGCGACCTGCGGGTCAGCAGCCGACTACCTTAGCCACTAGACCACCGTGGAGGGGCCGCAAAAGTTCAGAGAGCTCTGGAGGCGCCACGGTTCGAACCAGGCACTTCTCACATGCGAAGCAAGCGCTCTGCCTCTGAGCTGCACCCCTGTTATGTCAGGAGCACCTATTTATGCGTTTGATGGTGCTCAACAGATTATTTTAAGAACAAAATAAATTATTACTCGAAATAAACAAAATCATCTCGTCATTGCAACGTGATACAATTTTTTTGTCAACAAAGAAAGAAACATATTTCTATCATAAAAAAAGGGCAGCAATGTTTTAGTAGAATCACTCGTCGCATTTGAAGGTGCCGGAGTATTACAACACACAAAAAAGCGCTAAAGTCGAGAGCACTTTGGAGGCTCCGGGCTTCGAACCCGGGATTCTCACATGCGAAGCAAGCGCTCTACTTCGGAGCTACACCCCCGTTATGTCAGGAGCCCTTATGTATGCTATTGATGGTGCTCAAGAAATAATTTTAACAAAAAAATTAATAATTACTCGAAATAAACAAAATCATCTCGTCATTGCAACGCGATAAATTTTTTGTCAACAAAATAGAAACACATTTCTATCATAACGGAAAGGGCACCGAAGTTTTAGTAGATTATCTCGTCGCATTTCATGGTGCCGTGGTAGCACAACATAAAAACGATAGCGCAAAAGTTCAAATTGATTGATTTGTGGGGTTTCATGTCCCAAAACCACCATATGATTATGAGAGACGCCGTAGTGGAAGGCTCCGGAAATTTCGACCACCTGGGGTTCTTTGACGTGCACCCAAATCTGAGCACACGGGCCTACAACATTTCCGCCTCCATCGGAAATGCAGCCGCCGCAGCCGGGAAACGGACCCGCGACCTGCGGGTCAGCAGCCCAGTACCTTAGTCACTAGACCACCGCGGAGGGACCGCAAAAGTTCAGAGAGCTCTGGAGGCGCCACGGTTTGAACCAGGGACTTCTCACATGCGAAGCAAGCGCTCTACCTCTGAGGTGCACCCCTGTTATGTCAGGAGCACTTATTTATGCGTTTGATGGTGCTCAACAGATGATTTTAACAACAAAATAAATTATTACTCGAAATAAACAAAATCATCTGGTCATTGCAACGTGATACAATTTTTTCGGCAACAAAGAAAGAAACATATTTCTATCATAAAAAAGGGCAGCAATGTTTTAGTAGAATCACTCGTCACATATCAAGGTGCCGGAGTATTACAACACAAAAAAGAGATAGCGATAAAGTCGAGAGCACTTTGGAGGTGCCGGGGTTCGAACCCGAAACTTCTCACATGCGATGCAAGCGCTCTACCTCTGAGCTACACCCCCGTTATGTCAGGAGCACTTATGTATGCTATTGATGGTGCTCAAGAATATATTTTAACGAAAAAATTATTTATTACTCGAAAAAGCAAAATCACCTCGTCATTGCAACGCGATAAATTTTTGTCAACAAAGATAGAAACACATTTCTATCATAAAGGAAAGGGCACCGATGTTTTAGTAGATTATCTCGTCGCATTTCATGGTGCCGTAGTAGTACAAAACAAAAAAGATAGCGCAAAAGTTCAAATTGATTGATTTGTAGGCTTTCACGTCCCAAAACCACAATATGACTATGATAGACGCTGTGGTGGAGGGCTCCGGAAATTTCGACCACCTGGGTTCTTTAACGAGCACCCAAATCTGAGCACACGGGCCTACAACATTTCCGCCTCCATCGGAAATGCAGCCGCCGCAGCCGGGAAACGAACCCGTGACCTGCGGGTCAGCAGCCGAGTACCTTAGCCACTAGACCACCGCGGAGGGGCCGCAAAAGTTCAAAGAGCTCTGGAGGCGCCACGGTTCGAATCAGGGACTTCTCACATGCGAAGCAAGCGCTCTACCTCTGAGCTGCACCCCTGTTATGTCAGGAGCATTTATTTATGCGTTTGATGGTGCTCAACAGATTATTTTAACAACAAAATAAATTATTACTCGAAATAAACAAAATCATCTCATCATTGCAACGCGATGAATTTTTTGACAACAAAGTTAGAAACACATTTCTATCATAAAGGAAAGGGCACCGATGTTTTAGTAGATTATCTTGTCGCATTTCATGGTGCCGTAGTAGTACAACACAAAAAAGATAGCGCAAAAGTTCAAATTGATTGAGTTGTAGGCTTTCACGTGCCAAAACCACCATATGACTATGAGAGACGCTGTGGTGGAGGGCTCCGGAAATTTCGACCACCTGGGGTTCTTTAACGAGCACCCAAATCTGAACACACGGGCCTACAACATTTCCGCCTCCATCAGAAATGCAGCCGCCGCAGCCGGGAAACGAACCCGCGACCTGCGGGTCAGCAGCCGACTACCTTAGCCACTAGACCACCGTGGAGGGGCCGCAAAAGTTCAGAGAGCTCTGGAGGCGCCACGGTTCGAACCAGGCACTTCTCACATGCGAAGCAAGCGCTCTGCCTCTGAGCTGCACCCCTGTTATGTCAGGAGCACCTATTTATGCGTTTGATGGTGCTCAACAGATCAGTTCAACAACAAAATAAATTATTGCTCGAAATAAACAAAATCATCTCGTCATTGCAACGTGATAAAATTTTTTTTTCAAGAAAGAAACATATTTCTATCATAAAAGAAAAGGGCAGCAAAGTTTTAGTAGAATCACTCGTCGCATTTCATGGTGCCGTAGTATTACAACACATAAAAAAGATAGCGCTAAAGTCGAGAGCACTTTGGAGGTGCCGGGGTTCGAACCCGGGACTTCTCACATGCGAAGCAAGCGCTCTACCTCTGAGCTACACCCCCGTTATGTCAGGAGCACTTATGTATGCTATTGATGGTGCTCAAGAAATTATTTTAACAAAAAATAATTATTACTCGAAATAAACAAAATCATCTCGTCATTGCAACGCTATAAATTTTTGTCAACAAAGATAGAAACACATTTCTATCATAAAGGAAAGGGCACCGATGTTTTAGTAGATTATCTCGTCGCATTTTATGGTGCCGTAGTAGTACAACACAAAAAAGATAGCGCAAGAGTTCAAATTGATTGATTTGTGGTGTTTCACGTCCCAAAACCACCATATGATTATGAGAGACGCCGTATTGAAGGGCTCCGGAAATTTCGACCACCTGGGGTTCTTTAACGTGCACCCAAATCTGAGCACACGGGCCTACAACATTTCCGCCTCTAACGGAAAAGCAGCCGCCGCAGCCGGGAAACGAACCCGCGACCTGCGGGTCAGCAGCCGAGTACCTTAGCCACTAGACCACCACGGAGGGGCCGCAAAAGTTCAGAGAGCTCTGGAGGCGCCACGGTTCGAACCAGGGACTTCTCACATGCGAAGCAAGCGCTCTACCGCTCAGCTGCACCCCTGTTATGTCAGGAGCAATTTTTTATGCGTTTGATGGTGCTCAACAGATTATTTTAACAAAACGAATTATTACTCGTAATAAACAAAATCATCTCGTCATTGCAACGTGATACAATTTTTTGTTAACAAAGATAAAGCACATTTCTATCATAAAGCAAAGGGCACCGAAGTTTTAGTTGATTATCTCGTCGCATTTCATGGTGCCGTAGTAGTAAAACACAAAAAAGATAGCGCAAAAGTTCAAATTGATTGATTTGTAGGCTTTCACGTCCCAAAACCACCATATGACTATGAGAGACGCTGTAGTGGAGGGCTCCGGAAATTTCGACCACCTGGGGTTCTTTAACGTGCACCCACATCTGAGCACACGGGCCTACAACATTTCCGCCTCCATCGGAAATGCAGCCGCCGCAGCCGGGAAACGAACCCGCGACCTGCGGGTCAGCAGCCGAGTACCTTAGCCACTAGACCACCGCGGAGGGGCCGCAAAAGTTCAGAGAGCTCTGGAGGCGCCACGGTTCGAACCAGGGACTTCTCACATGCGAAGCAAGCGCTCTACCTATGAGTTGCACCTCTGTTAAGTCAGGAGCACTTATTTATGCGTTTGATGGTGCTCAACAGATTATTTTAACAACAAAATAAACTATTACTCGAAATAAACAAAATCATCTGGTCATTGCAACGTGATACAATTTTTTCGGCAACAAAGAAAGAAACATATTTCTATCATAAAAGAAAAGGGCAGCAAAGTTTTAGCAGAATCACTCGTCGCATTTCTTGGTGCCGTAGTATTACAACACATAAAAGAGATAGCGATAAAGTCGAGAGCACTTTGGAGGTGCCGGGGTTCGAACCCTAAACTTCTCACATGCGATGCAAGCGCTCTATATCTGAGCTACACCCCCTTTTTTTTCTTTATTTCCTGTTTTCGGCTCACGTAAACAATACACATATTAACTGATAATTACACAACACAATCCAAAATATTGTAAAAACCGTGGCTCAAACGATGTGGCCTCGCATCTGTTAAAATGTTTTTATCGTCGATAGTAATTCGACGCGCGGCAACCATTCTGGGGGGAATTCCCGCAACTTTTGTTCATCCACAAAATTTCTTATATACTCTTTGAAGTACTGGGTGGGTGCTCGTGCATCTACATCAAAGTGCATGGCTGCCATCCTGGATTTCCAAATGCTATGAAGAGCCATAAGCATTATCATATCATATGGGGTACCATCGTCACTTTGTATTTGCAAATAGCGGATGCCATATGCATCAATGGGGAAGTCTTTTTTGATCGTGCGCTGGAGCACGTCCCAAAGAAAGATGGCATCCCAGCAGTCAATGAATACATGCTCAATTGTCTCCTCCTTTCTGCATATTATGCAATGCGTGCCCCAAGGAACGTAGAGCACTTTTGCAGCCATCTAGGTTTTGACGGTCAGCGTACCGGTATGTAATTTAAAAAAGAAATTCTTAGCACCTGGCGATATTTTCATCGCCTTGACGCGCTTTAGTACAGTGTGGCCATGGCATACATTGTAAAGAGACCGATACGAAGGCACTGGTAAAAACACATCACATAGGTCCTTGTACAACTTTCTTCGTCGTACTTGACTCAAGTATTCAAGTGAAAACCGCACTTACAGAAACCTACAAGAAAGTACAACTTCGCGGAGAAAGCCATAAACACCACCAGGTACGCTGCAGGTTGATACAACCATGTTAGGCAAGTGTTGCCCCAGGCGAAGTTGACAGACAGTGCAAAGGAATGGGTTGTCGACGTCTCTAAAGAAACAAAATCGATTGACTACCTGTCTTAAAAACAAATGCGACAAGCCGAGTCCTCCATTTCGCACTCGAAGAAATAAATTTTTCGTAGAGGCCGTGGTCTTCGCTTCATCCACCGGTCACGGGCAGGCGGAATGCAGCGCTCTCCCGGACATCAACGAGGATTGGCACCGTGGCAGCTGGAACATGGATTCTTCAAAATGCTGCTTCAGCGACGAACTCCCGGGCATGCGCTCTTGGCCACCCCAACCAGCTGCGCAGCTCAGCACGACGTCGATTACGTCAGCGATGGAAGAGAGTATAAATCGCTTGGACCGGGCCATCTTCACCAGTGGGCACAGCGGAAGCTCTGCGAATATGTTGCTCAGAAATCCGCTCCTGTTTTTCGTACAGGTGAGAGACGATCGCAATCTTTCATGTTATCGAGACGACAATGTTTGCCTTGTGCTTCTGCCGTGCCCACGGTCTTTGCTTCTTGCGTACTGTGCCGTTTATGAATGCCTGGTTGACCTATTGTCGTCGTGTGGTGATGTTGAGCCTAATCCGGGCCCCACAACAGAAGCAATGCTGAAAACGATTATCAATGATATTCGCGAGCTGAAAGACAGTTCGAGCGCGGTCAACCAACAATTAACTAAAACGGTTGATAGGCTGACCAGTATCGAAAAAAAACTGGATGACCTTTCTCGAACTGTCGCTTCTAACACAACCAAGGTAGCTGACCTACAAAAACAAGTAGACGGGCTGACGAAAAAAATTGACGACCTTGAAAACCGCAGTCGACGAAATAACTTGCTTATTTTTGGCGTGACAGAAAAGAATGATGCTGATCAGCCTCTTGGTGAACAAGTGGCAAAGGGCATCTTGGAAGACATAATTCAGGTGCCAAATGTCGCAATCGAGCGCATTCACAGGATTGGCAAGCCAGTGGCAAACAAGTGCCGGCCAGTCATTCTGAAGCTAGTTGACGGAAGAGACAAAACTAGGATTCTAAAGAACTGCGGTAATCTAAAAGGCACAGGGTACAGCATTTCGGAGGATTTTTCGCCACGAGTTCAACAAATACGAAAAAAGCTATGGGCGAGCGCACGAGAAGAACGGAGTAGTGGAGCAAAAGTTGCTTTGATCTTTGACAAGATCAAAGTCAACGGTAAGCTTTATCGGTGGGATGACTCACTGAACTCAAGGGTTCCGGTAGCTGTGCAGTGACAGCAACACAGCAGCAATCTGGAGCATCAACGAGCGCTACCGGCTCCACTTTCTCACGCGGTCCCGTCAACATTTTCTGTAATAAACATAAACGCTCGAAGTGTCGTCAACAAATCGGTCGATCTAGAAAGCGTCCTCATTGCTTATGATCCCGACGTCACAATCCTTACTGAAACATGGCTTCCAAATGACATTACCGACTCGGCAGTAATTCCTAGCTCTCATGAAATCGTTCGTCACGACCGAGGTTCAAAGGGGGGCGGTGTAGCGATAGTGCTGAAAAAGGGCATGGATTTTAAGGTTTTGTCGCACGGGACGTGCGTCGAAATGACTTGGATAGTTCTTCGGCATAAAAACTTGAGCATGCTCATTGGCGCTGTCTACAGGCCGCCCAAATCCGATATAGCGGTACTCGAAGCTTTGCAAGATTATTTGCTCGAACAAAGCAAACGTTATACCCACATTCTTGTAGGAGGTGATTTAAATCTGCCAAAAATAAACTGGGATAACTTTTGCGTTACAACACCCTGCCAGCACTCCGAATTGCTACTTGATATAGCGTTTTCCTGTAGCATGACGCAACTTGTAAAGACTCCTACGCGTGTCACTGCAGGCACAAGTTCGATTCTGGACCTTATTTTTGTTTCCGAGTCTATTTGCAAGTTTAACAACACAATTGAAGTTGTACCAGGTATATCGGACCACGAACTAGTATTATTTAAAACCAACATGTTGTGTACTCCCTCGGCCACCCAAGTATGTAGATTCCTCAATTTTAATACTGCCTCGGACGAAAGTATTTTGGACCTCCTAGAGGAGGAGTACGACAAAATTACTAACAAACATTTTCATAATCGCTGTGACGTTAACCAGCTATGGTCGCAATTTAAGACAACCATTCACAAATGTATAAGTTCGTTCGTTCCGGAGAAAGTGAAAAAAATACACGGCCGTAGTCCTTGGATTACGCGCGACATACTCCATCTAAAACGCAAGATAAAACGCCTGTCATGCTCAAAAACACAACCACGTAGTGCTGCTCTGACGAGCCTCCGCGACGAACTGCGCAACAAGATTAAAAGCTCCAAATTTCATTTCTTCAACGTAAAAATGCACAACTTTCTCACAACCAATCCAAGAAAATTTTGGATGCACCTCTCCGACAAAAAAGTGAACGTGACGAAAATTAAAATCAAGGACGCGGACGTGACTGATGCCAGCTGCATAGCAACAGCATTTAACGACTACTTCTCTTCTGTTTTTTTGCGAACGGGTGACACCCCGCCTGATTTCCACGCAAACAATCTCGAACTGCCAGACTTGATTATAACAGATGAAGGCATCTTGTCAGCTCTACTTCATCTAGACACAAAAAAATCGGCTGGACACAAAAAAACTTCATCTAGACACAAAAAAACAAGCATGATAACACCATAGTGGTGCCACTTACAAAAACAAATTCTCGGCGATATTCCTTCTTTCCACGAACAATTTCCGACTGGAATGAACTACCTCATGATGTCACCAGCATCGCAGCGCCCGACGCATTCTTATCAGCTGCCACTGCCTGTCTGTAGTAAAAGCTGTCTGGTCGTATGTGCAGATTTCAATTCTTTTTATGATGTTTTTTCACTTCGTGTTAGGAACAAAAATTTGGATTGTATTTTTGATACCGCTCTGGTGTTGCTCCTGTAACCCGAGTATTCATGTTCCATGCAAACCTGTTATGTGGTGATTTTATTTTTGCGCCGTGAAGTATAGTGTTATAGGTGGCTGCAAGTATGAAAGTTTGTATCACTCCTGCCTTGGCCACCAAGAGGTGGCTGACAGTATGCAATAAATAAATAAAAAAAATTGGTCCGACTCGATCTTTCCCAAGACGATTCCCACACAAAGACAGCGAACACACGGTGAAATTTTTGGATGTTTACCCTTGAACAATGTAAGACTTGTAAGATATACCAAATTTTACTCACTAAGAATATGTTGCAAATTGTGGCTTTACAAAACATAGACCAATTCCAGCCATTCCACTTGTTCACTCTTTCCCGCAGGTTATCCACTTGGCTCCTCCAGTACGAGTCGCTGTCTTTGTAGCATTCGAGGGGGGCACCCAAGTATTTCACCGGTGTCGTAACAAACCTTATGCTGGCGAAACTGTCTGGGGTTTCTGCCCAGTCACCGTGCCAAAAGCCAAGGCATTTTCCCCAGTTTACAGCGCTGTCACTTGCAGCACAGAAGTTAGTAACGCATTTGAAAGCATTTGCTATGCTGTCAGAGTCCGCGCAGAAAATGGCAATATCGTCCGCATAAGCCAACAGTCGGACTTCAACCTCGTGCAGCTTAAACCCACGGACACAGTCATTCTCTATGACACTCAAACAAAAGGACTCTATGTACAAACAAAACAATAGTGGTGAGAGAGGACAACCCTGACGGACCGAACGCTTAACTGGGATGCGCTTCCCCACCACCTTGTTAACGATTAGCCGCGTTGAGCAGTCTCGGTACGCCATGACAACCCCCTCTTTGATTATTTTCCCTAAATTCACATAATCAAGGATGCACAGCAGAAATTCATGAGGCACCCAGTCAAAAGCCTTCTCGAGGTCGATTTGCAGCATTGCGACTCGCGCACCAATAGCGTCGCAACATTCGAGGATGCTCCGGGCTGCGTGTATATTCGTAAGGATAGTTCGACCTTTAATGCCGCACGTCTGATGCAGCCCCACGAGCTCCGTAATGACTGTTTGCAACCTTTTAGCTAGAATTTTCATGAATATCTTGTAATCTCCATTAGTGAGGCAGATTGGGCGGTAAGAATTTACTTTGCGCAGTGCAACGGGGTCTTCCGATTTTGGTATAGGAACAGTGTGAGATGATGAAAAGGACGGGGGTAATATTTTCAGCTCGAATGCCTCATTATAAACGTCGGCTAAGACTGGTGTTATTTCGAATTTGAAACACTTATAAAAGGCGGAAGTCAGACCATCAGGGCCAGGCGATTTCCCGGGATGCATACTTTCAATAGCACTGTTAACTTCCTCTTCCGAAATGGGTTCCTCCAATAATTCTTTTGCATTATTGTCAAGCTTTGGCATCAGTGGTAAAAAATCTTTTTTAAAACGATCGACATCAACTGAGCTGGCGGCGAATAAACCATTGAAGTGCTCAAATAAAGCACGCTCGATAACATCTGCGACATCGCTGACTTCACACTCGTGTTCCATTTCTGTTATCTGATTACGACGCGCATGCCACTTTTCTGAGCCCAACGCCCTTTTTGACGGTGCTTCTGCCGTTATCAGTCGCTCGGCTCTTGCCCGAACCATAGCACCGCGGTATCTTTCGACATCGAACCGCTCAATTTTACTTTTCAACGCGCCAATATCTTCAAGAAACATGCCGGGCATTCTTCATTCTTCGAGGAGCAATTTTTCCAGGTTTCTGCGCATGAGCTTTTCTTCTGCTCCTTTTTCTCTGCTTATAGCGCTCGAGCGTTCCAAAGCCTTCAATTTAACGACCTGCTTGAAGTTCTCCCATTTTTCTCTAAACGTCTTTTTACTGTGAACTTCCATTTTTTCAACTTCCGTCATTACTTCCTTCACAAATTTTTCATCACTCAGCAGATTCAATTTCAATTTCCATAGTTGCCACTCGAAGGCCCTTTTCGTTTCTTTCGTGCTAGTTACTACAAAGCTAACCAAGCAGTGGTCACTAAATGAAACGGCGTTAACACGATATGCTTTGCAAAGCGGTACCAATTCTACACTCACGCACGCCCTATCTAGTCGGGCATGGCTGGCTGCCTGAAAGTGGGTGTACTGCATAGTCCGGCCACCACCGAGACATTCAGCCACAGCCTCCAAACCATGTTCTCTTACTTTATCGCTTAAGACAGCCGTACTTGCATCCCTGTAATGTCGTTCGCTAGTTTTGTCTTTGGCTGAAAGGACGCAGTTGAAATCGCTAATACTGATTACGAGCCTATTACATTTGGTATACTGCTTTAGTTGTTCGAAAAATATGCGTCTTTCGTCACTGACAGTCGGTGCGTACAAGCATATTACGCGCCATTCCGATCCCGAAAACAAAAGATCGCAAACAATGAGCCGACCAGACGGACATGACGTTGAGGCTTCTACTTTAGCACCCAGATTCTGTCTGACGAACAAAACGCAACCGGAAGAAGTCCCTATGGCATGGCTAACTTTAACAGAATACCGCGGCAAGAATTGGCGCACCATGCCCCCAATTTCATCGTCGCCATGGACTTTAGTCTCTTGGACTGCCAGTATGTCAAGGTCGAGGTCAATTACTAGACGATAAAGTTGACATTGTTTTCTCCGTGAGGCCAGGCCACGCACATTTAAAGTGGCCACACGGATTGAATTTTCTATTTGCACCATTGTAACGCTACGAAAAACCCAGGGGCATGGCGCTTACCTTACAACTGCAATTCCTTCCTGAACGCCTTGTCCCAGTACAGTCCTTAAGTCGGCGAAGGCGGCGTTTCCGCCGTCTTGCGCTCCGACGAAATGTTTGGCCGTGGCCGGATGAGAAACCGCCAAGCGGGAGTCGTTTTGGCGAGTGGTTCGTCCGGCGAGGCAGCAGTGGTGCCCTTGTCTTTTTTCCCTTCGTTACGGGGACGCTTCCCCGTCACAGTGCAACTGTCGCTTTCAATCCCAGTCATCGGTTCAACATCGGAGGGGGTCTCGTCTGCTGAGCCAAGACACGTGTCGCCGGTGCTGCTTGCATCCACCTTTTCACTACTTTCGCCTACGCCTTCATATGGAAGCCCGGCGTCGGGCTTACCTGGTGCTTCACACACGCCCTCTTCTTGACGGCATGACCACCCATCTTCCACAGCAGAGCTTGGGTTAACTCCTGCTGTTTCTTCCGAGTCTGCTTTGTCCATGAGGTGCTCGAGTGCATCACTTTCCTGCGCTGGTCCAGTCACACTGGCATATGTCTTCGCGCAGTCGGTGTCTTCGTTCCGAAGCGGCGACAACGACTGCAGCGGAGTACTCGGCAGTTGCGACGTATGTGACCGGTACTCTTGCACCGTAGGCACAACGGTGCACGGCCTGGAACGACAACGAGAGTCAGCTCTCCGGCAATCTTGAGCTTGTGCGGAATGTCACCCACCTTGACGTCGGAGTGCAGCTTTAGTCCCACAGACCGCGTCGTTGAGCCCTTTTCTGTGATGCCCGGTGCTCGCCACTTCTCCCGTTTCACTTCGAATACTTTCCCATAGGGATTCAAGGCAACACGCACGTCTTCATCGGTCGCGCCGTGCAGCAGCCAGTGAAGCTTTAAGCGAACCTCGCAGTTATTTGGGTCAATGAGCAAACATGGGCGATCCTTTACCTTCACATCGATGGCGGAGAGCAACTTCCGAGCAGCCTCAGCACTCGTCAGTGTCACAGCCCATACGTGGTTCATTTGATACGCCACCAACGCCAAAACGTCGTCGAGCACACCAAGCTTGGCCAAAGTGTCCCGGTAATCTTCGACGCGGTAAGGCCGGGCTCTCGGATCACCATGCATGAAAACGGTATTCGCAGCGATGCGTCCGGAAGGCAGATTGGGCAAAATCACCTGATAATCGTCGGCGCTAGGCGCAAAAATCCTGTCACCGCGGCCCGGTCGGGCCGCTGATACCGCTCTGTCGGAGCCGGACATTCCGCGACCGTATCGCTCGAAAGCCGGAGGTGGAATCTCTGAGCTACACCCCCGTTATGTCAGGAGCACTTATGTATGCTATTGATGGTGCTCAAGAAATTATTTTAACAAAAAACTTAATTATTACTCGAAATAAAATCATCTCTCAATGCAACGCGATAAATTTTTGTCAACAATTTAGAAACACATTTCTATCATAAAGGAAAGGGCACCGATGTTTTAGTAGATTATCTCGTCGCATGTCATGGTGCCGTAGCAGTACAACACAAAAAAGATAGCGCAAAAGTTCAAATTGATTGGTTTGTGGGGTTTCACGTCCCAAAACCACCATATGATTATGAGACACGCGGTAGTGGAGGGCTCCGGAAATTTCGACCACCTGGGGTCCTTTATAGTGCACCCAAATCTGAGAACAAGGGCCTACAACATTTCCACCTCCATCGGAAATGCAGCCGCCGCAGCAGGGAAACGAACCTGCGACATGCGGGTCAGCAGCCGAGTACCTTAGCCACTAGACCACCGCGGAGGGGCCGCAAAAGTTCAGAGAGCTCTGGAGGCGCCAAGGTTCGAACCATAGACTTCTCACATGCGAAGCAAGCGCTCTACCTATGAGCTGCACCCCTGTTATGTCAGCAGCACTTATTTATGCATTTGATGGTGCACAACAGATTATTCTAACAACAAAATAAATTATTACTCGAAATAAACAAAATCATCTCGTCATTGCAACGTGATACAATTTTTTGTCAACAAAGAAAGAAAAATATTTCCATCCTAAAAGAAAAGGGCAGCAATGTTTTAGTAGAATCACTCGTCGCATTTCATGGTGCCGTAGTATTACAACACATAAAAAAGATAGCGCTAAAATCAAGAGCACCTTGGAGGTGCCGGGGTTCGAACCCAGGACTTCTCACATGCGAAGCAGGCGCTCTACCTCTGAGCTACACCCCCGTTATGTCATGAGCACTTATGTATGCTATTGATGGTGCTCAAGAAATTATTTTAACAAAAAATAATTATTACTCGAAATAAACAAAATCATCTCGTCATTGCAACGCGATAAGTTTTTTGTGAACAAAGATAGAAACACATTTCTATCATAAAGGAAAGGGCACCGATGTTTTAGTAGATTATCTCGTCGCATTTCATGGTGCCGTAGTAGTACAACACGAAAAAGATAGTGCAAAAGTTCAAATTGATTGATTTGTGGGGTTTCACGTCCCAAAACCACCATATGATTATGAGAGACGCCGAGGTGGAGGGCTCCGGAAAATTCGACCACCTGGGGTTCTTTAACGTGCACCCAAATCTGAGCACACGGGCCTACAACAATTCCGCCTCCATCGCAAATGCAGCCGCCGCAGCCGGGAAACGAACCCGCGACTGGCGGGTCAGCAGCCGAGTACTTTAGCTACTAGACCACCGCAGAGGGGCCGCAAAAGTTAAGAGAGCTCTGGAGGCGCCACGGTTCGAACCAGGCACTTCTCACATGCGAAGCAAGCGCTCTACCTCTGAGCGGCACCCCTGTTATGTCAGGAGCACTTATTTATGCGTTTGATGGTGCTCAACAGATTCTTTTAACAACAAAATAAATTATTACTCGAAATAAACAAAATCATCTCGTCATTGCAACGTGATACATTTTTTTTCCTCAACAAAAAAAGAAACATTTTTTTATCATAAAAGAAAAGGGCACCGATGTTTAGTAGATTATCTCGTCACATTTCATGGTGCCGTAGTAGTACAACACATAAAAGATAGCACAAAAGTTCAAATTGATTGATTTGTGGGGTTTCACGTCCCAAAACCACCACATGATTATGAGATACGCCATAGTGGAGGGCTCCGGAAATTTCGACCACCCGGGGTTCTTTAACGTGCACCCAAATCTGAGCATACGGGCCCACAACATTTCCGCCTCCATCGGAAATGCAGTCGCCGCAGCCGGGAAACGAACCCGCAACCTGCGGTTCAGCAGCCGAGTACCTTAGCCACTAGACCACCGTGGAAGGGCGGCAAAAGTTCAGAGAGCTCTGGAAGCGCCACGGTTCGATCCAGGGGGTTCTCACATGCGAAGCAAGCGCTCTACCTTTGAGCTGCACCCCTGTTATGTCAGGAGCACTTATTTATGCGTTTGAGGGTGCTCAACAGATTTTTTTAGAAACAAAATAAATCATTACTCGAAATAAACAAAATCATCTCGTCATTGCAACGTGATACAATTTTTTTGTCAACAAAGAAAGAAAATCTTTCTTTCATAAAAGAAAAGGGCAGCAAAGTTTTAGTAGAATCACTCGTCGCATTTCATGGTGCCGTAGTATTACAACACATAAAAAAGATAGCGCTTACGTCAAGAGCACTTTGGAGGTGCCGGGGTTTTGAACCCAGGACTTCTCACATGCGAAGCAAGCGCTCTACTTCTGAGCTACACCCCCGTTATGTCAGGAGACTTATGTATGCTATTGATGGTGCTCAAGCAATAATTTTAACAAAAAAATTAATTATTACTCGAAATAAACAAAATCATCTCGTCATTGCAACGCGATAAATTTTTTGTCAACAAAGATAGAAACACATTTTTATCATAAAGGAAAGGGCACCGATGTTTTAGTACATTATCTCGTCGCATTTCATGGTTCCGTAGTAGTACAACACAAAAAAGATAGCACAAAAGTTCAAATTAATTGATTTGTGGGGTTTCACGTCCCAAAACCACCATATGATTATGAGAGACGCCGTAGTGGAGGGCTCTGGAAATTTCGACCACCTGGGGTTCTTTAACGTGCACCCAAATCTGAGCACACGGGCCTACAAAATTTTCGCCTCCATCGGAAATGCAGCCGCCGCAGCCGGCAAACGAACCCGCGACCTGCGGGTCAGCAGCCGAGTACCTTAGCCACTAGACCACCGCGGAGGGGCCGCAAAAGTTCATAGAGCTCTCGAGGCGCCACGGTTCGAACCAGGGACTTCTCACATGCGAAGCAAGCGCTCTACCTCTGAGCTGCGCCCCTGTTTTGTCAGGAGCACTTATTTATGCGTTTGATGGTGCTCAACAGATAATTTAACAACAAAATAAATTATTACTCGAAATTTACAAAATCATCTCGTCATTGACAGTGATAAAATTTTTTTGTCAAAAAAGAAAGAAACATATTTCTATCATAAAGGAAAGGGCACCGATAATTTAGTAGATTATCTCGTCGCATTTCATGGTGCCGTAGTAGTACAACACAAAAAAGATAGCGCAAAACTTCAAATTGATTGATTTGTGGGGTTTCACGTCCCAAAACCACCATATGATTATGAGAGACGCCGTATTGGAGGGCTCCGGAAATTTCGACCACCTGGGGTTCCTTGACGTGCACCCAAATCTGAGCACACGGGCCTACAACACTTCCGCCTCCATCCGAAATGCAGCCGCCGCAGCCGGAAACGAACCCGCGACCTGCGGGTCAGCAGCCGAGCACCTTAGCCACTAGACCACCGCAGAGGGGCCGCAAAAGTTCAGAGAGCTCAGGAGGCGCCACGGTTTGAACCAAAGGACTTCTCACATGCGAAGCAAGCGCTCTACCTCTGAGCTGCACCCCTGTTATGTCAGGAGCACTTATTTATGCGTTTGATGGTACTCAACAGATTATTTTAACAACAAAATAAATTATTACTCGAAATAAACAAAATCATCTCGTCATTGCAACGTGATATAATTTTTCTGTCAACAAAAAAAGAAAAATATTTCTATCTCAAAAGAAAAGGGCAGCAATGTTTTAGTAGAATCACTCGTCACATTTAATGGTGCCGTAGTATTACAACACGTTAAAAAGACATCGCTAAAGTCGAGAGCACTTCGGAGGTGCCAGGTTTCGAACCCGGGACTTCTCACATGCGAAGCAAGCGCTCTACCTCTGAGCTACACCCCCGTTATGTTAGGAGCCCTTATGGATGCTATTATGGTGCTCAAAAAATTTGTTTAACAAAAAATAATTATTACTCGAAATAAACAAAATCATGTCGTCATTGCAAAGAGATAAATTTTTTGTCAACAAGGATAGAAACACATTTCTATCATAAAGGAAAGGGCACGGACGTTTTAGTACATTATCTCGTCGCATTTCATGGTGCCGCTGTAGTACAACACAAAAAAGATAGCACAAAAGTTCAAATTGATTGATTTGTGGGGTTTCACGTCCCAAAACCACATTATGATTATGAGAGACGCCGAAGTGGAGGGCTCCGGCAATTTCGACCACCTGGGGTTCTTTAACGTGCACCCAAATCTGAGCACATGGGCCCACAACATTTCCGCCTCCATCGGAAATGCAGCCGCCGCTGCCGGGAAACGAACCCGCGACCTGCGGGTCAGCAGCCGAGTACCTTAGCCACTAGACCACCGCGAAGGGGCGGCAAAAGTTCAGAGAGCTCTGGAGGTGCCACGGTTCGAACCAGGGGGTTCTCACATGCGAAGCAAGCACTCTACCTCTGAGCTACACCCCCGTTATGTCAGGAGCACTCATTTATGCGTTTGATGGTGCTCAACAGATTATTTTAACAACAAAATAAATCATTACTCGAAATAAACAAAATCATCTCGTCATTGCAACGTGATAAAATTTTTTTGTCAAAAAAGAAAGAAACATATTTCTATCATAAAGGAAAGGGCACCGATGTTTTAGTAGATTATCTCGTCGCATTTCATGGTGCCGTAGTAGTACAACACAAAAAAGATAGCGCAAAAGTTCAAATTGATTGATTTGTGGGGTTTCACGTCCCAAAACCACCATATGATTATGAGAGACGCCGTATTGGAGGGCTCCGGAAATTTCGACCACCTGGGGTTCTTTGACGTGCACCCAAATCTGAGCACACGGGCCCACAACATTTCCGCCTCCATCGGAAATGCAGTCGCCGCAGCCGGGAAACGAACCCGCAACCTGCGGGTCAGCAGCCGAGTACCTCAGCCACTAGACCACCGTGGAAGGGCGGCAAAAGTTCAGAGAGCTCTGGAAGCGCCACGGTTCGAACCAGGGGGTTCTCACATGCGAAGCAAGCGCTCTACCTTTAAGCTGCACCCCTGTTATGTCAGGAGCACTTATTTATGCGTTTGAGGGTGCTCAACAGATTTTTTTAGAAAAAAAAATAAATCATTACTCGAAATAAACAAAATCATCTCGTCATTGCAACGTGATACAATTTTTTTGTCAACAAAGAAAGAAAATCTTTCTATCATAAAAGAAAAGGGCAGCAAAGTTTTAGTAGAATCACTCGTCGCATTTCATGGTGCCGTAGTATTACAACACATAAAAAAGATAGCGCTTAAGTCAAGAGCACTTTGGAGGTGCCAGGGTTCGAACCCGGGATTCTCACATGCGAAGCAAGCGCTCTACCTCTGAGCTACACCCCCGTTATGTCAGGAGCTCTTATGTATGCTATTGATGGTGCTCAAGCAATAAGTTTAACAAAAAAATTAACTAATACTCGAAATAAACAAAATCATCTCGTCATTGCAACGCGATAAATTTTTTGTCAACAAAGATAGAAACACATCTTTATCATAAAGGAAAGAGCACCGATGTTTTTGTACATTATCTCGTCGCAATTCATGGTTCCGTAGTAGTACAACACAAAAACGATAGCACAAAAGTTCAAATTAATTGATTTGTGGGGTTTCACGTCCCAAAACCACCATATGATTATGAGAGACGCCGTAGTGGAGGGATCCGGAAATTTCGACCACCTGGGGTTCTTTAATGTGCACACAAATCTGAGCACACGGGCCTACGACATTTCCGCCTCCATCGGAAATGCAGCCGCCGTAGCCGGCAAACGAACCCGCGACCTGCGGGTCAGCAGCCGAGTACCTTAGCCACTAGACCACCGCGGAAGGGCCGCAAAAGTTCAGAGAGCTCTCGAGGCGCCACGGTTCGAACCAGGGACTTCTCACATGCGAAGCAAGCGCTCTACCTCTGAGCTGCGCCCCTGTTATGTCAGGAGCGCTTATTTAAGCGTTTGATGGTGCTCAACAGATAATTCTAACAACAAAATAAATTATTACTCGAAATAAACAAAATCATCTCGTCATTGCAACGTGATAAAATTTTTTTGTCAAAAAAGAAAGAAACATATTTCTATCATAAAGGAAAGGGCACTGATGTTTTAGTAGATTATCTCGTCGCATTTCATGGTGCCGTAGTAGTACAACACAAAAAAGATAGCGCAAAAGTTCAAATTGATTGATTTGTGGGGTTTCACGTCCCAAAACCACCATATGATTATGAGAGACGCCTTATTGGAGGGCTCCGGAAATTTCGACCACCTGGGGTTCTTTGACGTGCACCCAAATCTGAGCACACGGGCCCACAACATTTCCGCCTCGATCGGAAATGCAGTCGCCGCAGCCGGGAAACGAACCCGCAACCTGCGGGTCAGCAGCCGAGTACCTTAGCCACTAGACCACCGTGGAAGGGCAGCAAAAGTTCAGAGAGCTCTGGAAGCGCCACGGTTCGAACCAGGGGGTTCTCACATGCGAAGCAAGCGCTCTACCTTTGAGCTGCACCCCTGTTATGTCAGGAGCACTTATTTATGCGTTTGAGGGTGCTCAACAGATTTTTTTAGAAACAAAATAAATCATTACTCGAAATAAACAAAATCATCTCGTCATTGCAACGTGATACAATTTTTTTGTCAACAAAGAAAGAAAATCTTTCTATCATAAAAGAAAAGGGCAGCAAAGTTTTAGTAGAATCACTCGTCACATTTCATGGTGCCGTAGTATTACAACACATAAAAAAGATAGCGCTTAAGTCAAGAGCACTTTGGAGGTGCCGGGGTTTTGAACCCAGGACTTCTCACATGCGAAGCAAGCGCTCTACTTCTGATCTACACCCCCGTTATGTGAGGAGCACTTATGTATGCTATTGATGGTGCTCAAGAAATTATTTTAACAAAAAAATTAATTATTACTCGAAAAAAACAAAATCATCTCGTCATTGCAACGCGACACAATTTTTTGTCAACAAAAAAAGAAACATATTTCTATCATAAAAGAAAAGGGCAGCAAAGTTTTAGTAGAATCACTCGTCGCATTTCAAGGTGCCGTAGTATTACAACACATAAAAAAGATAGCGCTAAAGTCGAGAGCACTTTGGAGGTGCCGGGGTTCGAACCCGGGACTTCTCACATGCGAAGCAAGCGCTCTACCTCTGAGATACACCCCCGTTATGTCAGGAGCCCTTATGAATGCTATTAATGGTGCTCAAAAAATTTGTTTAACAAAAAATTAATTATTACTCGAAATAAACAAAATCATGTCGTCATTGCAAGGAGATAAATTTTTTGTCAACAAGGATAGAAACACATTTCTATCATAAAGGAAAGGGCACCGATGTTTTAGTACATTATTTCGTCGCATTTCATTGTGCCGATGTAGTACAACACAAAAAAGATAGCACAAAAGTTCAAATTGATTGATTTGTGGGGTTTCACGTCCCAAAACCACATTATGATTATGAGAGACGCCAAAGTGGAGGGCTCCAGAAATTTCGACCACCTGGGGTTCTTTAACGTGCACCCAAATATGAGCACACGGGCCTACGACATTTCCGCCTCCATCGGAAATGCAGCCGCCGTAGCCGGCAAACGAACCCGCGACCTGCGGGTCAGCAGCCGAGTACCTTAGCCACTAGACCACCGCGGAAGGGCCGCAAAAGTTCAGAGAGCTCTCGAGGCGCCACGGTTCGAACCAGGGACTTCTCACATGCGAAGCAAGCGCTCTACCTCTGAGCTGCGCCCCTGTTATGTCAGGAGCGCTTATTTAAGCGTTTGATGGTGCTCAACAGATAATTCTAACAACAAAATAAATTATTACTCGAAATAAACAAAATCATCTCGTCATTGCAACGTGATAAAATTTTTTTGTCAAAAAAGAAAGAAACATATTTCTATCATAAAGGAAAGGGCACTGATGTTTTAGTAGATTATCTCGTCGCATTTCATGGTGCCGTAGTAGTACAACACAAAAAAGATAGCGCAAAAGTTCAAATTGATTGATTTGTGGGGTTTCACGTCCCAAAACCACCATATGATTATGAGAGACGCCTTATTGGAGGGCTCCGGAAATTTCGACCACCTGGGGTTCTTTAAGGTGCACCCAAATCTGAGCACACGGGCCTACGACATTTCCGCCTCCATCGGAAATGCAGCCGCCGTAGCCGGCAAACGAACCCGTGACCTGCGGGTCAGCAGCCGAGTACCTTAGCCACTAGACCACCGCGGAAGGGCCGCAAAAGTTCAGAGAGCTCTCGAGGCGCCACGGATCGAACCAGGGACTTCTCACATGCGAAGCAAGCGCTCTACCTCTGAGCTGCGCCCCTGTTATGTCAGGAGCGCTTATTTAAGCGTTTGATGGTGCTCAACAGATAATTCTAACAACAAAATAAATTATTACTCGAAATAAACAAAATCATCTCGTCATTGCAACGTGATAAAATTTTTTTGTCAAAAAAGAAAGAAACATATTTCTATCATAAAGGAAAGGGCACCGATGTTTTAGTAGATTATCTCGTCGCATTTCATGGTGCCGTAGTAGTACAACACAAAAAAGATAGCGCAAAAGTTCAAATTGATTGATTTGTGGGGTTTCACGTCCCAAAACCACCATATGATTATGAGAGACGCCGTATTGGAGGGCTCCGGAAATTTCGACCACCTGGGGTTCTTTGACGTGCACCCAAATCTGAGCACACGGGCCTACAACATTTCCGCCTCCATCCGAAATGCAGCCGCCGCAGCCGGAAATGAATGCCGGAAACGAACCCACGACCTGCGGGTCAGCAGCCGAGTACCTTAGCCACTAGACCACCGCGGAGGGGCCGCAAAAGTTCTGAGAGCTCTGGAGGCGCCACGGTTTGAACCAAAGGACTTCTCACACGCGAAGCAAGCGCTCTACCTCTGAGCTGCACCCCTGTTATGTCAGGAGCACTTATTTATGCGTTTGATGGTACTCAACAGATTATTTTACCAACAAAATAAATTATTACTCGAAATAAACATAATCATCTCGTCATTGCAACGTGATATAATTTTTCTGTCAACAAAGAAAGAAAAATATTTCTATCATAAAAGAAAAGAGCAGCAATGTTTTAGTAGAATCACTCGTCGCATTTCATGGTGCCGTAGTATTACAACACGTTAAAAAGACAGCGCTAAAGTCGAGAGCACTTCGGAGGTGCCAGGTTTCGAACCCGGGACTTCTCACATGCGAAGCAAGCGCTCTACCTCTGAGCTACACCCCCGTTATGTCAGCAGTCCTTATGGATGGAATTGATGGTGCTCAAGAAATTATTTTAACAAAAAACTAATTATTACTCGAAATAAACAAAGTCATCTCGTCATTGCAAGGCGATAAATTTTTTTGTCAACAAGGTTAGAAACACATTTCTATCATAAAGGAAAGGGTAACGATGTTTTAGTAGATTATCTCGTCGCATTTCATGGTGCCGTAGTAGTACAACACAAAAAAGATAGCACAAAAGTTCAAATTAATTTATTTGTGGGGTTTCACGTCCCAAAACCACATTATGATTATGAGAGACGCCGAAGTGGAGGGCTCCGGAAATTTCGACCACCTGGGGTTCTTTAACGTGCACCCAAATCTGAGCACACGGTCCCACAACATTTCCGCCTCCATCGGAAAGTCAGCCGCCGCAGCTGGGAAACGAACACGCGACCTGCTGTCAGCAGCCGAGTACCTTAGCCACTAGACCACCGCGGAGGGGCGGCAAAAGTTCAGAGAGCTCTGGAGGTGCCACGGTTCGAACCAGAGGGTTCTCACATGCGAAGCAAGCGCTCTACCTTTGAGCTGCACCCCTGTTATGTCAGGAGCACTTATTTATGCGTTTGATGGTGCTCAATAGATTATTTTAGCAACAAAATAAATCATTACGCGAAATAAACAAAATCATCTCGTCATTGCAACGTGATACAATTTTTTTGTCAACAAAGAAAGAAAATCTTTCTATCATAAAAGAAAAGGGTAGCAAAGTTTTAGTAGAATCACTCGTCGCATTTCATGGTGCCGTAGTATTACAACACATAAAAAAGATAGCGCTTAAGTCAAGAGCACTTTGGAGGTGCCGGGGTTTTGAACCCAGGACTTCTCACATGCGAAGCAAGCGCTCTACTTCTGAGCTACACCCCCTTTTTTTTCTTTATTGCCTGTTTTCGGCTCACGTAAACAATACACATATTAACTGATACACAACACAATCCTAAACATTGTAAAAACCGTGGCTCAAACGATGTGGCCACGCATCTGTTAAAATGTTTTTATCGTCGATAGTAATTCGACGCGCGGCAACCATTCTGGGGGGAATTCCTCCAACTTTTGTTCATCCACAAAATTTCTTATATACTCTTTGAAGTACTGGGTGGGTGCTCGTGCATCTACATCAAAGTGCATGGCTGCCATCCTGGATTTCCAAATGCTATGAAGAGCCATAAGCATTATCATATCATATGGGGTACCATCGTCACTTTGTATTTGCAAATAGCGGATGCCATATGCATCAATGGGGAAATCTTTTTTGATCGTGCGCTGGAGCACGTCCCAAAGAAAAACAGCATCCCAGCAGTCAATGAATATATGCTCAATTGTCTCCTCCTTTCTGCATATTATGCAATGCGTGCCCCAAGGAACGTAAAACCCTTTTGCAGCCATCCAGGTTTTGACGGTCAGCGTACCGGTATGTAATTTAAAAAAGAAATTCTTAGCACCTGGCGATATTTTCATCGCCTTGACGCGCTTTAGTACAGTGTGGCCATGGCATACATTGTAAAGGAACCGATACAAAGGCACTGGTAAAAACACATCACGTAGGTCCTTGTACAACTTTCTTCGTCGGACTTGACTTAAGTATTCAAGTGAAAACCGCACTGACAGAAACCTACAAGAAAGTACAACTTCGCGGAGAAAGCCATAAACACCACCAGGTACGCTGCAGGTTGATACAACCATGTTAGGCAAGTGTTGCCCCAGGCGAAGTTGACAGACAGTGCGAAGGAATGGGTTGTCGACGTCTCTAAAGAAACAAAATCGATTGACTACCTGTCTTAAAAACAAATGCGACAAGCCGAGTCCTCCATTTCGCACTCGAAGAAATAAATTGGTCCGACTCGATCTTTCCCAAGACGATTCCCACACAAAGACAGCGAACACACGGTGAAATTTTTGGATGTTTACCCTTGAACAATGTAAGACTTGTAAGATATACCAAATTTTACTCACTAAGAATTTGTTGCAAATTGTGGCTTTAGAAAACATAGACCAATTCCAGCCATTCCACTTGTTCACTCTTTCCCGCAGGTTATCCACTTGGCTCCTCCAGTACGAGTCGCTGTCTTTGTAGCATTCGAGGGGGGCACCCAAGTATTTCACCGGTGTCGTAACAAACCTTATGCTGGCAAAACTGTCTGGGGTTTCTGCCCAGTCACCGTGCCAAAAGCCAAGGCATTTTCCCCAGTTTACAGCGCTGCCACTTGCAACACAGAAGTTAGTAACGCATTTGACAGCATCTGCTATGCTGTCAGAGTCCGCGCAAAAAATGGCAATATCGTCCGCATACGCCAACAGTCGGACTTCAACCTCGTGCAGCTTAAACCCACGAACACAGTCATTCTTTATGACACTCAAACAAAAGGACTCTATGTACAAACAAAACAATAGTGGTGAGAGAGGACAACCCTGACGGACCGAACGCTTGACTCGGATGCGCTTCCCCACCACCTTGTTAACGATTAGCCGCGTTGAGCAGTCTCGGTACGCCATGACAACCCCCTCTTTGATTATTTTCCCTAAATTCACATAATCTAGGATGCACAGCAGAATTTCATGAGGCACCCTGTCAAAAGCCTTCTCGAGGTCGATTTGCAGCATTGCGACTCGCGCACCAATAGCGTCGCAACATTCGAGGATGCTCCGGGCTGGGTGTATATTCGTGAGGATAGTTCGACCTTTAATGCCGCACGTCTGATGCGGCCCCACGAGCTCTGTAAAGACTGTTTGCAACCTTTTAGCTAAGATTTTCATGAATATTTTGTAATCTCCATTAGTGAGGCAGATTGGGCGGTAAGAATTTACTTTGCGCAGTGCAACGGGGTCTTCCGATTTCGGTATCAGAACAATGTGAGATGATGAAAAGGACGGGGGTAATATTTTCAGCTCGAATGCCTCATTATAAACGTCGGGTAAGACTAGTGTTATTTCAAACTTGAAACACTTATAAAAGGCGGAAGTCAGACCATCAGGGCCAGGCGATTTCCCGGGATGCATACTTTCAATAGCACTGTTAACTTCCTCTTCCGAAATGGGTTCCTCCAATAATTCTTTTGCATTATTGTCAAGCTTCGGCATCAGCGGTAAAAAATCTTTTTTAAAACGATCGACATCAACTGAGCTGGCGGCGAATAAACCATTGAAGTGCTCAAAGAAAGCACGCTCGATAAAATCTGCGACATCGCTGACCTCACCCTCGTGTTCAATTTCTGTTATCTGATTACGACGCGCATGCCACTTTTCTGAGCCCAACGCCCTTTTTGACGGTGCTTCTGCCGTTATCAGTCGCTCGGCTTTTGCCCGAACCATAGCACCGCGGTATCTTTCGACATCGAACCGCTCAATTTTACTTTTCAACGCGCGAATATCTTCAAGAAACATGCCGGGCAATCTACATTCTTCGAGAAGCAATTTTTCCAGGTTTCTGCGCATGAGCTTTTCTTCTGCTCCTTTTTCTCTGCTTATAGCGCTCGAGCGTTCCAAAGCCTTCAATTTAACGACCTGCTTGAAGTTCTCCCATTTTTCTCTAAACGTCTTTTTACTGCGAACTTTCATTTTTTCAACTTCCGTCATTACTTCCTCCATAAATTTTTCATCACTCAGCAGATTCGAATTCTATTTCCATAGTTGCCACTCGAAGGCCCTTTTCGTTTCTTTCGTGCTAGCTACTACGAAGCTAACCAAGCAGTGGTCACTAAATGAAACGGCGTTAACACGGTATGCCTTGCAAATCGGTACCAATTCTACACTCACGTACGCCCTATCTAGTCGGGCATGTCTGGCTGCCTTAAAGTGGGTGTACTGCATAGTCCGGCCACCACCGAGACATTCAGCCACATCCTTTAAACCATGTTCTCTTACCATATCGCTTAAGACAGCCGTACTTGCATCCCTGTAAGGTCGTTCGCTAGTTTTGTCTTTGGCTGAAAGGACGCAGTTGAAATCGCCAATAATGATTAGGAGCCTATTACATTTGGTATACTGCTTCAGTTGTTCGAAAAATATGCGTCTTTCGTCAGCGACAGTCGGTGCGTACAAGCATATTACGCGCCATTCCAATCCCGAAAACAAAAGATCACAAACAATGAGCCTACCAGACGGACATGACGTTGACGCTTCTACTTTAGCACCCAGACTCTGTGTGACGAACAAAACGCAACCAGAAGAAGTCCCTATGGCATGGCTAAATACAACAGAATACCGCGGCAAGAATTGGCGCACCATGCCCCCAGTTTCATCGTCACCATGGACTTTAGTCTCTTGGACTGCCAGTATGTCAAGGTCGAGGTCACTTCTAGCCGATAAAGTTGACATTGTTTTCTCCGTGAGGCCAGGCCACGCACATTTAAAGTGGCCACACGGATTGAATTTTCTATTTGCACCATTGTAAGGCTACGAAAAACCCAGGGGCATGGCGCTTACCTTACAACTGCAATTCCTTCCTGAACGCCTTGTCCCAGTACAGTCCTTAAGTTGGCGAAGGCGGCGTTTCCGCCGTCTTGCGCTCCGACGAAATGTTTGGCCGTGGCCGGATGGTAGGCCGCCGAGCGGGAGTCGTCTTGGCGGGTCGTTCGTCCGGCGAGGCAGCAGTGGTGCCCTTGTCTTTTTTCCCTTCGTCACGGGGACGCTTCCCCGTCACAGTGCCACTGTCGCTTTCAATCCCAGTCATCGGTTCAGCCTCGGAGGGGGTCTCGTCTGCTGAGCCAAGACACGTGTCGCCGGTGCTGCTTGCATCCACCTTTTCACTACTTTCGCCTACGCCTTCATATGGAAGCCCGGCGTCGGGCTTACCTGGTGCTTCACACACGCCCTCTTCCTGACGGCAAGACGACCCATCTTCCACAGCACAGCTCGGGTTAACTCCTGCTGTTTCTTCCGAGTCTGCTTCGTCCATGAGGTGCTCCAGTGCATCACTTTCCTGCGCTGCTCCAGTCACACTGGCATATGTCTTCGCGCAGTCGGCGTCTTCGTGGCCGAAGCGGCGACAACGACTGCAGCGGGGTACTCGGCAGTCGCGACGTATGTAACCGGTACTCTTGCACCGTAGGCACAATGGTGCACGGCCTGGAACGACAACGAGAGTCAGCTCTCCGGCAATCTTGAGCTGGTGCGGAATGTCATCCACCTTGACGTCGGAGTGCAGCTTTAGTCCCACAGACCGCGTCGTTGAGCCCTTTTCTGTGATGCCCGGAGCTCGCCACTTCTCCCGTTTCACTTCGAACACTTTCCCATAGGGTGTCAAGGCAACACGCACGTCTTCGTCGGTCACGCCGTGCAGCAACCAGTGAAGCTTCAAGCGAACCTCGCGGTTATTTGGGTCAATGAGCAAACATGGGCGATCCTTTACCTTCACATCAATGGCGGAGAGCAACTTCCGAGCCGCCTCAGCACTCGTCAGTGTCACAGCCCATACGTGGTTCATTTGATACGCCCCCAACGCCAAAAAGTCGTCGAGCGCACCAAGCTTGGCCAAAGTGTCCCTGTAGTCTTCGACGCGGTAAGGCCGGGCTCTAGGATCACCATGCATGAAAACGGTATTCGCAGCGATGCGTCCGGAAGGCAGATTGGGCAGAATCACCTGATAATCGTCGGCACTAGGCGCAAAAACCCTGTTACCGCGGCCCGATCGGGCCGCTGATACCGCTCCGTCGGAGCCGAACATTCCGCGACCGTATCGCTCGAAAGCCGGAAGTGGAATGCGCTCTGAGCTACACCCCCGTTATGTCAGGAGCACTTATGTATGCTATTGATGGTGCTCAAGAATTTATTTTAACGAAAAATTAATTATTACTCGAAATGAACAAAATCATCTCGTCATTGCAACGTGATACAATTTTTTTGTCAACAAAAAAAGAAACATATTTCTATCATAAAGGAAAGGGCACCGATGTTTTAGTACATTATCTCGTCGCATTTGATGGTTCCGTAGTAGTACAACACAAAAAAGATAGCGCAAAAATTCAAATTAATTGATTTGTGGGGTTTCACGTCCCAAAACCACCACATGATTATCAGATACGCAGTAGTGGAGGGCTCCGGAAATTTCGACCACCTGGGGTTCTTTAACGTGCACCCAAATCTAGGCACACGAGCCTACAAGACTTCCGCCTCCATCGGAAATGCAGCCGCCACAGCCGCGAAACGAACCCGCGACCTGCGGGTCAGCAGCCGAGTACCTTAGCCACTAGACCACTGCGGAGAGGCGGCAAAAGTTCAGAGAGCTCTGGAGGCGCCAGGGTTTGAACCAGGGACCTCTCCCATGCGAAGCAGGCGCTCTACCTCTGAGCTGCACCCCTGTTATGTGAGGAGCACTTATTTATGCGTTTGATGGTGCTCAACAGATTATTATAACAACAAAACAAATTATTACTCGAAATAAACAAAATCATCTCGTCATTGCAACGTGATACAAGTTTTTTATCAACAAAGAAAGAAACATATTTCTATCATAAAAGAAAAGGGCAGCAATGTTTTAGTAGAATCACTCGTCGCATTTCAAGGTGCCGTAGTATTACAACACATAAAAAAAGCGCTTAAGTCGAGACCGCTTTGGAGGTGCCGGGGTTCGAACCAGGGACTTCTCACGTGCGAAGCAAGCGCTCTACCTGTGAGCTACAGCCCCGTTATGTCAGGAGCCCTTATGTATGCTATTGATGGTGCTCAAGAAATAATTTTAACAAAAAATTAATTATTACTCGAAATAAACAAAATCATCTCGTCATTGCAACGCGATAAATTTTTTGTCAACAAAGATAGAAACACATTTCTATCATAAAGGAAAGGGCACCGATGTTTTAGTAGATTATCTCGTCGCATTGCATGGTGCTGTAGTAGTACAACACAAAAAAGAAAGCGCAGAAGTTCAAATTGATTGATTTGTTGGGTTTCACGTCCCAAAACCACCATATGATTATGAGAGACGCCGTGGTGGAGGGCTCCGGGAATTTCGACCACCTGGGGTTCTTTAACGTGCACCCAAATCTGAGCACACGAGCCTACAACATTTCCGCCTCCATCGGAAATGCAGCCGCTGCAGCCGGGAAACGAACCCGCGACCTGCGGGTCAGCAGCCGAGTACCTCAGCCACTAGACCACCGCGAAGAGGCCGGAAAAGTTCAGAGAGCTCTGGAGGCGCCACGGTTTGAACAAGGGACTTCTCACATGCGAAGCAAGCGCTCTACCTCTGAGCTGCACCCCTGTTATGTCAGGAGCACTTATTTATGCGTTTGATGGTGCTCAACAGATTATTTTAACAACAAAATAAATTATTACTCGAAATAAACAAAATCATCTCGTCATTGCAACGTGATAAAATTTTTTTGTCAACAAAGAAAGAAACATATTTCTATCATAAAAGAAAAGGGCAGCAATGTTTTAGTAGAATCACTCGTCGCATTTCATGGTGCCGTAGTATTACAACACATAGAATAGATAGCAGTAAAGTCGAGAGAACTTTGGAGGTGCCGGGGTTCGTTACCGGGACTTCTCACATGCGAAGCAAGCACTCTACCTCTGAGCTACACCCCCGTTATATCAGAAGCACTTATGTATGCTATTGATGGTGCTCAAGAAATTATTTAAAAAAATTAATTAGTACTCGAAATAAACAAACTCATCTCGTCATTGCAACGCGATAAATTTTTTGTCAACAAAGATAGAAACACATTTCTTTCATAAAGGAAAGGGCACCGATGTTTTAGTAGATTATCTCTTCGCATTTCATGGTGCCATAGTAGTACAACACAAAAAAGATAGCGAAAAAGTTCAAACTTATTGATTTGTGGTGTTTCACGTCTCAAAACCACCATATGATTATGAGAGACGCCGTAGTGGAGGGCTCCGGAAATTTCGACCACCTGGGGTTGTTTAACGTGCACCCAAATCTGAGCACACGGGCCTACAACATTTCCGCCTCCATCGGAAATGCAGCCGCCGCAGCCGGGAAACGAACCCGCGACCTGCGGGTCATCAGCCGGGTACCTTAGCCACTAGACCACCGCGGAGGGGCCGCAAAAGTTCAGAGAGCTCTGGAGGCGCCAGGGTTTGAACCAGGGACTTCTCACATGCGAAGCAGGCGCTCTACCTCTGAGCTGCACCCCTGTTATGTGAGGAGCACTTATTTATGCGTTTGATGGTGCTCAACAGATTATTATAACAAAATAAATTATTACTCGAAATAAACAAAATCATCTCGTCATTGCAACGTGATACAAGTTTTTTATCAACAAAGAAAGAGACATATTTCTATCATAAAAGAAAAGGGCAGCAATGTTTTAGTAGAATCACTTGTCGCATTTCAAGGTGCCGTAGTATTACAACACATAAAAAAAGCGCCAAAGTCGAGAGCGCTTTGGAGATGCCGGGGTTCCAACCCGGGACTTCTCACATGCGAAGCAAGCGCTCTACCTCTGAGCTACACCCCCGTTATGCCAGGAGCCCTTATGTATGCTATTGATGGTGCTCAAGAAATAATTTCAACAACAAATTAATTATTACTCAAAATAAACAAAATCATCTCGTCATTGCAACGCGATAAATTTTTTGTCAACAAAGATAGAAACACATTTCTATCATTAAGGAAAGGGCACCGATGTTTTAGTAGAATATCTCGTCGCATTTCATGGTGCCGTAGTAGTACAACACGAAAAAGATAGCGCAAAAGTTCAAATTGATTGATTTGTGGGGTTTCACGTCCCAAAACCACCATATGATTATGAGAGACGCCGAAGTGGAGGGCTCCGGAAATTTCGACCACCTGGGGTTCTTTAACGTGCACCCAATTCTGAGCACACGGGCCCACAACATTTTCGCCTCCATCGGAAATGCAGCCGCTTCAGCCGGGAAACGAACCCGCGACCTGCGGGTCAGCAGCCGAGTACCTCAGCCACTAGACCACCGCAAAGAGGCCGGAAAAGTTCAGAGAGCTCTGGAGGCGCCACGGTTTGAACCAGGGACTTCTCACATGCGAAGCAAGCGCTCTACCTCTGAGCTGCACACCTGTTATGTCAGGAGCACTTATTTATGCGTTTGATGGTACTCAACAGATTATTTTAACAGCAAAATAAACTATTACTCGAAATAAACAAAATCAGCTCGTCATTGCAACATGATACAATTTTTTTGTCATCAAAAAAAGAAACATATTTCTATCACAAAAGAAAAGGGCAGCAATGTTTTAGTAGAATCACACGTCGCATTTCATGGTGCCATAGTATTACAACACAATTAAAAGGCAGCGCTAAAGTCGCGAGCGCTTTCGACGTGCCGGGGTTTGAACCCGGGACTTCTCACATGCGAAGCATGCGCTCTACCTCTGAGCTACACCCCCGTTACGTCAGGAGCACTTATGTATGCTATTGGTGGTGCTCAAGAAATTATTTTAAGAAAAAAATTAATTATTACTCAAAATAAACAAAATCATCTCGTCATTGCAAGGTGATCAATTTTTTGTCAACAAAGATAGAAACACATTTCTATCATAAAGGAAAGGGCACCAATGTTTTAGTAGATTATCTCGTCGCATTTCATGGTGCATAGTAGTACAACACAAAAAAGATAGCGCAAAAGTTCAAATTGATTGATTTGTGGGGTTTCACGTCCCAAAACCACCATATGATTATGAGAGACGCCGAAGTGGAGGGCTCCGGAAATTTCGACCACCTGGGGTTCTTTAACGTGCACCCAAATCTGAGCACACGAGCCTACAACATTTCCGCCTCCATCGGAAATGCAGCCGCTGCAGCCGGGAAACGAACCCGCGACCTGCGGGTCAGCAGCCGAGTACCTCAGCCACTAGACCACCGCGAAGAGGCCGGAAAAGTTCAGAGAGCTCTGGAGGCGCCACGGTTTGAACAAGGGACTTCTCACATGCGAAGCAAGCGCTCTACCTCTGAGCTGCACCCCTGTTATGTCAGGAGCACTTATTTATGCGTTTGATGGTGCTCAGCAGATTATTTTAACAGCAAAATAAACTATTACTTGAAATAAACAAAATCATCTCGTCATTGCAACGTGATACAATTTTTTCGTCAACAAAGAAAGAAAAATATTTCTATCATAAAAGAAAAGGGCAGCAATGTTGTAGTTGAATCACTCGTCGCATTTCATGGTGCCGTAGTATTACAACACATTAAAAAGATAGCGCTAAAGTCGAGAGCACTTTGGAGGTGCCGGGGTTCGAACCCGCGACTTCTCACATGCGAAGCAAGCGCTATACCTCTGAATTACACCCCCATTATGTCAGGAGCACTTATGTATGCTATTGATGGTGCTCAAGAAATTATTTTAACAAAAAATAATTATTACTCGAAATAAACAAAATCATCTCGTCATTGCAACGCGATAAATTTTTTGTCAACAAAGATAGAAACACATTTCTATCATAAAGGACAGGGCACCGATGTTTTAGTACATTATCTCGTCGCATTTCATGGTGCCGTAGTAGTAGCACACGAAAAAGATAGCGCAAAAGTTCAAATTGATTGATTTGTGGAGTTTCACGTCCCAAAACCTCCATATGATTATGAGAGACGCCGAAATGGAGGGCTCCGGAAATTTCGACCACCTGGGCTTTTAACGTGCACCAAAATCTGAGCACACGGGCCTACAAAATTTCTGCCTCTATCGGAAATGCAGCCACCGCAGCCGGAAAACGAACCCGCGACCTGCGGGTCAGCAGCCGAGTACCTTAGCCACTAGACCACCGCGGAGGGGCCGCAAAAGTTCAGAGAGCTCTGAGGCGCCACGGTTCGAACCAGGGACTTTTCACATGCGAAGCAAGCGCTCTACCTCTGAGCCGCACCCCTGGTATGTCAGGAGCACTTATTTATGCGTTTGATGGTGCTCAACAGATTATTTTAACAACAAAATAAATTATTACTCGAAATAAACAAAATCATCTCGTCATTGCAACGTGATAAAATTTTTTTGTCAACAAAGAAAGAAACATATTTCTATCATAAAAGAAAAGGGCAGCAATGTTTTAGTAGAATCACTCGTCGCATTTCATGGTGCCGTAGTATTACAACACATAGAATAGATAGCAGTAAAGTCGAGAGAACTTTGGAGGTGCCGGGGTTCGTTACCGGGACTTCTCACATGCGAAGCAAGCACTCTACCTCTGAGCTACACCCCCATTATATCAGAAGCACTTATGTATGCTATTGATGGTGCTCAAGAAATTATTTAAAAAAATTATTTATTACTCGAAATAAACAAACTCATCTCGTCATTGCAACGCGATAAATTTTTTGTCAACAAAGATAGAAACACATTTCTTTCATAAAGGAAAGGGCACCGATGTTTTAGTAGATTATCTCTTCGCATTTCATGGTGCCATAGTAGTACAACACAAAAAAGATAGCGAAAAAGTTCAAACTTATTGATTTGTGGTGTTTCACGTCTCAAAACCACCATATGATTATGAGAGACGCCGTAGTGGAGGGCTCCGGAAATTTCGACCACCTGGGGTTGTTTAACGTGCACCCAAATCTGAGCACACGGGCCTACAACATTTCCGCCTCCATCGGAAATGCAGCCGCCGCAGCCGGGAAATGAACCCGCGACCTGCGGGTCATCAGCCGGGTACCTTAGCCACTAGACCACCGCGGAGGGGCCGCAAAAGTTCAGAGAGCTCTGGAGGCGCCAGGGTTTGAACCAGGGACTTCTCACATGCGAAGCAGGCGCTCTACCTCTGAGCTGCACCCCTGTTATGTGAGGAGCACTTATTTATGCGTTTGATGGTGCTCAACAGATTATTATAACAAAATAAATTATTACTCGAAATAAACAAAATCATCTCGTCATTGCAACGTTATACAAGTTTTTTATCAACAAAGAAAGAAACATATTTCTATCATAAAAGAAAAGGGCAGCAATGTTTTAGTAGAATCACTCGTCGCATTTCAAGGTGCCGTAGTATTACAACACATAAAAAAAGCGCTAAAGTCGAGAGCGCTTTGGAGATGCTGGGGTTCGAACCCGGGACTTCTCACATGCGAAGCAAGCGCTCTACCTCTGAGCAACACCCCCGTTATGCCAGGAGCCCTTATGTATGCTATTGATGGTGCTCAAGAAATAATTTTAACAACAAATTAATTATTACTCAAAATAAACAAAATCATCTCGTCATTGCAACGCGATAAATTTTTTGACAACAAAGATAGAAACACATTTCTATCATAAAGGAAAGGGCACCGTTGTTTTAGTAGAATATCTCGTCGCATTTCATGGTGCCGTAGTAGTACAACACGAAAAAGATAGCGGAAAAGTTCAAATTGATTGATTTGTGGGGTTTCACGTCCCAAAACCACCATATGATTATGAGAGACGCCGAAGTGGAGGGCTCCGGAAATTTCGACCACCTGGGGTTCTTTAACGTGCACCCAATTCTGAGCACACGGGCCCACAACATTTTCGCCTCCATCGGAAATGCAGCCGCTTCAGCCGGGAAACGAACCCGCGACCTGCGGGTCAGCAGCCGAGTACCTCAGGCACTAGACCACCGCAAAGAGGCCGGAAAAATTCAGAGAGCTCTGGAGGCGCCACGGTTTGAACCAGGGACTTCTCACATGCGAAGCAAGCGCTCTACCTCTGAGCTGCACACCTGTTATGTCAGGAGCACTTATTTATGCGTTTTATGGTGCTCAACAGATTATTTTAACAGCAAAATAAACTATTACTCGAAATAAACAAAATCAGCTCGTCATTGCAACGCGATACAATTTTTTTGTCAACAAAGAAAGAAACATATTTCTATCATAAAAGAATAGGGCAGCAATGGTTTAGTAGAATCACTCGTCGCATTTCAAGGTGCCGTAGTATTACAACACGTAAGAAAGAGGCGCTAAAATCGAGAGCACTTTCGGGGGGCCGGGGTTCGAACCCAGGACTTCTCACATGCGAAGCAAGCGCTCTACCTCTGAGCTACACCCCGTTATGTCAGGAGCTGTTATGTATGCTATTGATGGTGCTCAAGAAATTATTTTCACAAAAAAATAATTATTACTCGAAATAAGCAAAATCATCTCGTCATTGCAATGCGATAAATTTTTTGTAAACAAAGATAGAAACACATTTCCATCATAAAAGAAAGAGCACCGATGTTTTAGTAGATTATCTCGTCGCATTTCATATTGCCGTAGTAGTACAACACAAAAAAGATAGCGCAAAAGTTCAAATTGATTGATTTGTTAGGTTTCACGTCCCAAAACCACCATATGATTATGAGAGACGCCGTAGTGGAGGGCTCCGGAAATTTCGACCACCTGGGGTTCTTTAACGTGCACCCGAATCTGAGCACACGGGCCTAGAACATTTCCGCCTCCATCGGAAATGCAGCCGCCGCAGCCGGGAAACGAACCCGCAACCTGCGGGTTAGCAGCCGAGTACCTTAGCCACTATACCACCGCGGAGGGGCCGCAAAAGTTCAGAGAGCTCTGGAGGCGCCACGGTTTGAACCAGGGTCTTCTCAAATGCGAAGGAAGCGCTCTACCTCTGAGCTGCACTTCTGTTATGTCAGCAGCACTTATTTATGCGTTTGATGGTGCTCAACAGATTATTTTAACAGCAAAATAAACTATTACTCGAAATAAACAAAATCATCTCGTCATTGCAAGGTGATACAATTTTTTTGTCATCAAAAAAAGAAACATATTTCTATCACAAAAGAAAAGGGCAGCAATGTTTTAGTAGAATCACTCGTCGCATTTCATGGTGCCGTAGTATTACAACACAATTAAAAGGCAGCGCTAAAGTCGCGAGTGGTTTCGACGTGCCGGGGTTCGAACCCGGGACTTCTCACATGCGAAGCAAGCGCTCTACCTCTGTGCTACACCCCCGTTACGTCAGGAGCACTTATGTATGCTATTGGTGGTGCTCAAGAAATTATTTTAACAAAAAAATTAATTATTACTCAAAATAAACAAAATCATCTCGTCATTGCAAGGTGATCAGTTTTTTTGTCAACAAAGATAGAAACACATTTCTATCATAAAGGAAAGGGCACCGATGTTTTAGTAGATTATCTCGTCGCATTTCATGGTGCCATAGTAGTACAACACAAAAAAGATAGCGCAAAAGCTCAAATTGATTGATTTGTGAGGTTTGACGTCCCAAAACCACGATATGATTATGAGAGACGCCTAAGTGGAGGGCTCCGGAAATTTCGACCACCTGGGGTTCTTTACCGTGCACCAAAATCTGAGCACACGGGCCCACAACATTTTGGCCTCCATCGAAAATGCAGCCGCCGCAGCCGGGAAACGAACCCGCGACCTGCGGGTTAGCAGCCGAGTACCTTAGCCACTAGACCACCGCGGAGGGGCCGCAAAAGTTCAGAGAGCTCTGGCGGCGCCACGGTTCAAACCAGGGACTTCTCACATGCGAAGCAAGCGCTCTACCTCTGAGCTGCACCCCTGTTATGTCAGGAGCACTTATTTATGCGTTTGATGGTGGTCAACAGATTATTTTAACAACAAAATAAATTATTACTCGAAATAAACAAAATCATCTCGTCATTGCAACGTGATACAATTTTTTTGTCAACAAAAAAACAAACATATTTCTATCATAAAAGAAAAGGGCAGCAATGTTTTAGTAGAATCACTCGTCGCATTTCAAGGTGCCAGAGTATTACAACACATAAAAAAGTTAGCGCTAAAGTCGAGAGCAATTTGGAGGTGCCGGGGTTCGAACCCAGGACTTCTCACATGCGAAGCAAGCGCTCTACCACTGAGCTACGCCCCGTTATGTCAGGAGCAGTTATGTATGCTATTGATGGTGCTCAAGAAATTATTTTCACAAAAAAATTATTTATTACTCGAAATAAACAAAATCATCTTGTCATTGCAATGCGATAAATTTTTTGTCAACAAAGATAGAAACACATTTCTATCATAAAAGAAAGAGCACTGATGTTTTAGTAGATTATCTCGTCGCATTTCATATTCCCGTAGTAGTACAAGACAAAAAAGATAGCGCAAAAGTTCAAATTGATTGATTTGTGGGGTTTCACCACCCAAAACCCACCATATGATTATGAGAGACGCCGTGGTGGAGGGCTCCGGAAATTTCGACCACCTGGGGTTCTTTAACGTGCACCCAAATCTGAGCACATGGGCCTACAACATTTCCGCTTCCATCGGAAATGCAGCCGCCGCAGCCGGGAAACGAACCCGCGACCTACGGGTTAGCAGCCGAGTACCTTAGCCACTAGACCACCGCGGAGGGGCCGCAAAAGTTCAGAGAGCTCTGGAGGCGCCACGGTTTTAACCAGGGTCTTCTCATATGCGAAGCAAGCGCTCTACCTCTGAGCTGCACTTCTGTTATGTGAGGAGCACTTATTTATGCGTTTGATGGTGCTCAACAGATTATTTTAACAGCAAAATAAACTATGACTCGAAATAAACAAAATCATCTCGTCATTGCAACGTGATACAATTTTTTTGTCATCAAAAAAAGAAACATATTTCTATCACAAAAGAAAAGGGCAGCAATGTTTCAGTAGAATCACTCGTCGCATTTCATGGTGCCGTAGTATTACAACACAATTAAAAGGCAGCGCTAAAGTCGCGAGCGCTTTCGACGTGCCGGGGTTTGAACCCGGGACTTCTCACATGCGAAGCAAGCGCTCTACGTCTGAGCTACACCCCCGTTACTTCAGGAGCACTTATGTATGCTATTGGTGGTGCTCAAGAAATTATTTTAACAAAAAAATAATTATTACTCAAAATAAACAAAATCATCTCGTCATTGCAAGGTGATAAATTTTTTGTCAACAAAGATAGAAACACATTTCTATCATAAAGGAAAGGGCACCGATGTTTTAGTAGATTATCTCGTCGCATTTCATGGTGCCATAGTAGTACAACACAAAAAAGATAGCGCAAAAGTTCAAATTGATTGATTTGTGAGGTTTGACGTCCCAAAACCACGATATGATTATGAGAGACGCCTAAGTGGAGGGCTCCGGAAATTTCGACCACCTGGGGTTCTTTACTGTGCACCCAAATCTGAGCACACGGGCCCACAACATTTCCGCCTCCATCGGAAATGCAGCCGCCGCAGCCGGGAAACGAACCCGCGACCTGCGGGTTAGCAGCCGAGTACCTTAGCCACTAGACCACCGCGGAGGAGCCGCAAAAGTTCAGAGAGCTCTGGCGGCGCCACGGTTCAAACCAGGGACTTCTCACATGCGAAGCAAGCGCTCTACCTCTGAGCTGCACCCCTGTTATGTCAGGAGCACTTATTTATGCGTTTGATGGTGCTCAACAGATTATTTTAACAACAAAAGAAATAATTACTCGAAATAAACAAAATCATCTCGTCAATGCAACGTGATACAATTTTTTTTCATCAAAAAAAGAAACATATTTCTATCACAAAAGTAAAGGGCAGCAATGTTTTAGTAGAATCACTCGTCGCATTTCCAGGTGCCAGAGTATTACAACACATAAAAAAGATAGCGCTAAAGTCGAGAGCAATTTGGAGGTGCTGGGGTTCGAACCCAGGACTTCTCACATGCGAAGCAAGCACTCTACCTCTGAGCTACACCCCTTTATGTCAGGAGCAGTTATGTATGCTATTGATGGTGCTCAAGAAATTATTTTCACAAAAAATAATTATTACTCGAAATAAACAAAATCATCTTGTCATTGCAATGCGATAAATTTTTTGTCAACAAAGATAGAAACACAATTCTATCGTAAAAGAAAGAGCACCGATGTTTTAGTAGATTATCTCGTCGCATTTCATATTGCCGTAGTAGTACAAGACAAAAAAGATAGGGCAAAAGTTCAAATTGATTGATTTGTGGGGTTTCACGTCCCAAAACCACCATATGATTATGAGAGACGCCGTAGTGGAGGGCTCCGGAAATTTCGACCACCTGGGGTTCTTTAAGGTGCACCCCAATCTGAGCACACGGGCCTACAACATTTACGCCTCCATCGGAAATGCAGCCGCCGCAGCCGGGAAACGAACCCGCGACCTGCGGGTTAGCAGCCGATTACCTTAGCCACTAGACCACCGCGGAGGGGCCGCAAAAGTTCAGAGAGCTCTGGAGGCGCTACGGTTTGAACCAGGGACTTCTCACATGCGAAGCAAGCGCTCTACCTCTGAGCTGCACACCTGTTATGTCAGGAGCACTTATTTATGCGTTTTATGGTGCTCAACAGATTATTTTCACAGAAAAATAAACTATTACTCGAAATAAACAAAATCAGCTCGTCATTGCAACGCGATACAATTTTTTTGTCAACAAAGAAAGAAACATATTTCTATCATAAAAGAATAGGGCAGCAATGGTTTAGTAGGATCACTCGTCGCATTTCAAGGTGCCGTAGTATTACAACACGTAAGAAAGAGGCGCTAAAATCGAGAGCACTTTCGGGGGGCCGGGGTTCGAACCCAGGACTTCTCACATGCGAAGCAAGCGCTCTACCTCTGAGCTACACCCCGTTATGTCAGGAGCTGTTATGTATGCTATTGATGGTGCTCAAGAAATTATTTTCACAAAAAAATAATTATTACTCGAAATAAGCAAAATCATCTCGTCATTGCAATGCGATAAATTTTTTGTAAACAAAGATAGAAACACATTTCCATCATAAAAGAAAGAGCACCGATGTTTTAGTAGATTATCTCGTCGCATTTCATATTGCCGTAGTAGTACAACACAAAAAAGATAGCGCAAAAGTTCAAATTGATTGATTTGTGGGGTTTCACGTCCCAAAACCACCATATGATTATGAGAGACGCCGTAGTGGAGGGCTCCGGAAATTTCGACCACCTGGGGTTCTTTAACGTGCACCCGAATCTGAGCACACGGGCCTAGAACATTTCCGCCTCCATCGGAAATGCAGCCGCCGCAGCCGGGAAACGAACCCGCAACCTGCGGGTTAGCAGCCGAGTACCTTAGCCACTATACCACCGCGGAGGGGCCGCAAAAGTTCAGAGAGCTCTGGAGGCGCCACGGTTTGAACCAGGGTCTTCTCAAATGCGAAGGAAGCGCTCTACCTCTGAGCTGCACTTCTGTTATGTCAGCAGCACTTATTTATGCGTTTGATGGTGCTCAACAGATTATTTTAACAGCAAAATAAACTATTACTCGAAATAAACAAAATCATCTCGTCATTGCAAGGTGATACAATTTTTTGTCATCAAAAAAAGAAACATATTTCTATCACAAAAGAAAAGGGCAGCAATGTTTTAGTAGAATCACTCGTCGCATTTCATGGTGCCGTAGTATTACAACACAATTAAAAGGCAGCGCTGAAGTCGCGAGTGGTTTCGACGTGCCGGGGTTCGAACCCGGGACTTCTCACATGCGAAGCAAGCGCTCTACCTCTGTGCTACACCCCCGTTACGTCAGGAGCACTTATGTATGCTATTGGTGGTGCTCAAGAAATTATTTTAACAAAAAATTAATTATTACTCAAAATAAACAAAATCATCTCGTCATTGCAAGGTGATCAGTTTTTTTGTCAACAAAGATAGAAACACATTTCTATCATAAAGGAAAGGGCACCGATGTTTTAGTAGATTATCTCGTCGCATTTCATGGTGCCATAGTAGTACAACACAAAAAATATAGCGCAAAAGTTCAAATTGATTGATTTGTGAGGTTTGACGTCCCAAAACCACGATATGATTATGAGAGACGCCTAAGTGGAGGGCTCCGGAAATTTCGACCACCTGGGGTTCTTTACCGTGCACCAAAATCTGAGCACACGGGCCCACAACATTTCCGCCTCCATCGAAAATGCAGCCGCCGCAGCCGGGAAACGAACCCGCGACCTGCGGGTTAGCAGCCGAGTACCTTAGCCACTAGACCACCGCGGAGGGGCCGCAAAAGTTCAGAGAGCTCTGGCGGCGCCACGGTTCAAACCAGGGACTTCTCACATGCGAAGCAAGCGCTCTACCTCTGAGCTGCACCCCTGTTATGTCAGGAGCACTTATTTATGCGTTTGATGGTGGTCAACAGATTATTTTAACAACAAAATAAATTATTACTCGAAATAAACAAAATCATCTCGTCATTGCAACGTGATACAATTTTTTTGTCAACAAAAACACAAACATATTTCTATCATAAAAGAAAAGGGCAGCAATGTTTTAGTAGAATCACTCGTCGCATTTCAAGGTGCCAGAGTATTACAACACATAAAAAAGTTAGCGCTAAAGTCGAGAGCAATTTGGAGGTGCCGGGGTTCGAACCCAGGACTTCTCACATGCGAAGCAAGCGCTCTACCACTGAGCTACGCCCCGTTATGTCAGGAGCAGTTATGTATGCTATTGATGGTGCTCAAGAAATTATTTTCACAAAAAAATTATTTATTACTCGAAATAAACAAAATCATCTCGTCATTGCAAGGTGATCAATTTTTTGTCAACAAAGATAGAAACACATTTCTATCATAAAGGAAATGGCACCGATGTTTTAGTAGATTATCTCGTCGCATTTCATGGTGCCATAGTAGTACAACACAAAAAAGATAGCGCAAAAGTTCAAATTGATTGATTTGTGAGGTTTGACGTCCCAAAACCACGATATGATTATGAGAGACGCCTAAGTGGAGGGCTCCGGAAATTTCGACCACCTGGGGTTCTTTACTGTGCACCCAAATCTGAGCACACGGGCCCACAACATTTCCGCCTCCATCGGAAATGCAGCCGCCGCAGCCGGGAAACGAACCCGCGACCTGCGGGTTAGCAGCCGAGTACCTTAGCCACTAGACCACCGCGGAGGAGCCGCAAAAGTTCAGAAAGCTCTGGCGGCGCCACGGTTCAAACCAGGGACTTCTCACATGCGAAGCAAGCGCTCTACCTCTGAGCTGCACCCCTGTTATGTCAGGAGCACTTATTTATGCGTTTGATGGTGCTCAACAGATTATTTTAACAACAAAAGAAATAATTACTCGAAATAAACAAAATCATCTCGTCAATGCAACGTGATACAATTTTTTTTCATCAAAAAAAGAAACATATTTCTATCACAAAAGTAAAGGGCAGCAATGTTTTAGTAGAATCACTCGTCGCATTTCAAGGTGCCAGAGTATTACAACACATAAAAAAGATAGCGCTAAAGTCGAGAGCAATTTGGAGGTGCTGGGGTTCGAACCCAGGACTTCTCACATGCGAAGCAAGCACTCTACCTCTGAGCTACACCCCTTTATGTCAGGAGCAGTTATGTATGCTATTGATGGTGCTCAAGAAATTATTTTCACAAAAAATAATTATTACTCGAAATAAACAAAATCATCTTGTCATTGCAATGCGATAAATTTTTTGTCAACAAAGATAGAAACACAATTCTATCGTAAAAGAAAGAGCACCGATGTTTTAGTAGATTATCTCGTCGCATTTCATATTGCCGTAGTAGTACAAGACAAAAAAGATAGGGAAAAAGTTCAAATTGATTGATTTGTGGGGTTTCACGTCCCAAAACCACCATATGATTATGAGAGACGCCGTAGTGAAGGGCTCCGGAAATTTCGACCACCTGGGGTTCTTTAAGGTGCACCCCAATCTGAGCACACGGGCCTACAACATTTCCGCCTCCATCGGAAATGCAGCCGCCGCAGCCGGGAAACGAACCCGCGACCTGCGGGTTAGCAGCCGATTACCTTAGCCACTAGACCACCGCGGAGGGGCCGCAAAAGTTCAGAGAGCTCTGGAGGCGCTACGGTTTGAACCAGGGTCTTCTCATATGCGAAGCAAGCGCTCTAGATCTGAGCTGCACCCCTGTTATGTCAGGAGCACCTATTTATGCGTTTGATGGTGCTGAACAGATTATTTTAACAAAAAAATAAATTATTACTCGAAATGAACAAAATCATCTCGTCATTGCAACGTGATACAGTTTTTTTGTCAACAAAGAAAGAAACATATTTCTATCATAAAAGAAAAGGGCAGCAATGTTTTAGTAGAATCACTCGTCGCATTTCAAGGTGCCGTAGTATTACAACACATAGGAAAGATAGCGCTAAAGTCGAGAGCACTTTCGAGGCGCCGGGGTACGAACCCGGGACTTCTCACATGCGAAGCAAGCGCTCTACCTGTGAGCTACACCCCCGTTATGTCAGGAGCACTTATGTATGCTATTGATGGTGCTCAAGAAATTGTTTTCACAAAAAAATAATTATTACTCGAAATAAGCAAAATCATCTCGTCACTGCAACGCGATGAATTTTTTGTCAACAAAGATAGAAACACATTTCTATCATAAAGGAAAGGGCACCGAGGTTTTAGTAGATTAGCTCGTCGCATTTCATGGTGCCGTAGTAGTACAACACAAAAAAGATAGCGCAAAAGTTCAAATTGATTGATTTGTGAGGTTTCACGTCCCAAAACCACCATATGATTATGAAAGACGCCGAAGTGGAGGGCTCCGGAAATTTCGACCACCTGGGGTTCTTTAATGTGCACCCAATTCTGAGCACACGGGCCCACAACATTTCCGCCTCCATCGGAAATGCAGCCGCCGCAGCCGGGAAACGAACCCGCGACCTGCGGGTCAGCAGCCGAGTACCTTAGCCACTAGACCACCGCGGAGGGGCCGCAAAAGTTCAGAGAGCTCTGGAGGCGCCACGGTTTGAACCAGGGACTTTTCACATGCGAAGCAAGCGCTCTACCTCTGAGCTGCACCCCTGTTATGTCAGGAGCACTTATTTATGCGTTTGATGGTGCTCAACAGATTATTTTAACAGCAAAATAAATTATTACTCGAAATAAACAAAATCATTTCGTCATTGCAACGTGATACAAATTTTTCGTCAACAAAGAAAGAAAAATATTTCTATCATAAAAGAAAAGGGCAGCAATGTTTCAGTAGAATCACTCGTCGCATTTCATGGTGCCGTAGGATTACAACACATTAAAAAGATCGCGCTAAAGCCGAGAGCACATTGGAGGTGCCGGGGTTCGAACCCTGGACTCCTCACATGCGAAGCAAGCGCTATACCTCTGAGCTACACCCCCGTTATGTCAGGAGCACCTATGTATGCTATTGATGGTGCTCAAGAAATTATTTTAACGAAAAATAATTATTACTCGAAATAAACAAAATCATCTTGTCATTGCAACGCGATAAACTTTTTGTCAACAAAGATAGAAACACATTTCTATTATAAAGGAAAGGACACCGATGTTTTAGTAGATTATCTCGTCGCATTTCATGGTGCCGTAGTAGTACAACACAAAAAAGATAGCGCAAAAGTTCAAATTGATTGATTTGTGAGGTTTCACGTCCCAAAACCACCATATGATTATGAGAGACGCCGAAGTGGAGGGCTCCGGAAATTTCGACCACCTGGGGTTCTTTAACGTGCACCCAAATCTGAGCAAACGGGCCCACAACATTTCCGCCTCCATCGGAAAGGCAGCCGCCGCAGCCGGGAAACGAACCCGCGTCTGCGGGTCAGCAGCCGAGTACCTTAGCCACTAGACCACCGCGGAGAGGCCGCAAAAGTTCAGAAAACTCTGGAGGCGCCACGGTTTCAACTAGGGACTTCTCACATGCGAAGCAAGCGCTCTACCTCTGAGCTGCACCCCTGTTATGTCAGGAGCACTTATTTAGGCGTTTGATGGTGCTCAACAGATTATTTAAAAAAATAAATTATTACTCGAAATGAACAAAATCATCTCGTCATTGCAACGTGATACAATTTTTTTGTCAACAAAGAAAGAAACATATTTCTATCGTAAAAGAAAAGGGCAGCAATGTTTTAGTAGAATCACTCGTCGCATTTCAAGCTGCCGTAGTATTACAACACATAAAAAAGATAGCGCTAAAGTCGAGAGCACTTTGGAGGTGCCGATGTTCGAACCCGGGACTTCTCACATGCGAAGCAAGCGCTCTACCTCTGAGCTACACCCCCGTTATGTCAGGAGCACTTATGTATGCTATTGATGGTGCTCAAGAAATTGTTTTCACAAAAAAATTAATTACTACTCGAAATAAACAAAATCATCTCGTCATTGCAAGGCGATAAATTTTTTGTCAACAAAGATAGAAACACATTTCTATCATAAAGGAAAGAACACCGATGATTTAGTAGATTATCTCGTCGCATTTCATGGTGCCGTAGTAGTACAACACAAAAAAGATAGCGCAAAAGTTCAAATTGATTGATTTGTGAGGTTTCACGTCCCAAAACCATCATATGATTATGAGAGACGCCGAAGTGGAGGATTCCGGAAATTTCGACCACCTGGGGTTCTTTAACGTGCACCCAAATCTGAGAACACGGGCCCACAACTTTTCCGCCTCCATCGGAATTGCAGCCGCCGCAGCCGGGAAACGAACCCGCGACCTGCGGGTCAGCAGCCGAGTACCTTAGCCACTAAACCACCGCGGAGGGGCCGCAAAAATTCAGAAAGCTCTGGAGGCGCCACGGTTCGAACCAGGGACTTCTCACATGCGAAGCAAGCGCTCTACCTCTGAGCTGCACCCCTGTTATGTCAGGAGCACTTATTTATGCGTTTAATGGTGCTCAACAGATTATTTTAACAGCAAAATAAATTATTACTCGAAATAAACAAAATCATCTCGTCATTGCACTGTGATACAATTTTTTTGTCAACAAAGAAAGAATCATATTTCTATCATAAAAGAAAAGGGCAGCAATGTTTTAGTAGAATCACTCGTCACATTTCAAGGTGCAGTAGTATTACAACACATAAAAAAGATAGCGCTAAAGTCGAGAGCACTTTCGAGGTTCCGGTGTTTGAACCCCGGACTTCTCACATGCGAAGCATGCGCTCTACCTCTTAGTTACACCCCCGTTATGTCAGCAGCACTTATGTATGCTATTGATGGTGCTCAAGAAATTATTTTCACAAAAAATAATTATTACTCGAAATAAACAAAATCATCTCGTGATTGCGACGCGATAAATTTTTTGTCAACAAAGAGAGGAACACATTTCTATCATAAAGGAAAGGGCACCGATGTTTTAGTAGATTATCTCGTCGCATTTCATGGTGCCGTAGTAGTACAACACAAAAAAGATAGCGCAAAAGTTCAAATTGATTGATTTGTGGAGTTGCACGTCCCAAAACCACCTCGTGATTATGAGAGACGCCGTAGTGGAGGGTTCCGGAAATTTTGACCACCTGGGGTTGTTTAACGTGCACCCAAATCTGAGCACACGGGCCTACAGCATTTCCGCCTCTATCGGAAATGCAGCCGCCGCAGCCGCGAAACGAACCCGCAACCTGCGGGTCAGCAGCCGAGCACCTTACCCACAGACCACCGCGTAGGGGCCGCAAAAGTTCAGAGAGCTCTGGAGGCGCCACGGTTCGAACCAGGGACTTCTCACATGCGAAGCAAGCGCTCTACCTCTGAGCTGCACCCCTGTTATGTCAGGAGCACTTATGTCTGCGTTTGATGGTGCTCAACAGATTATTTTAACAACAAAATAAATTATAACACGAAATAAACAAAATCATCTCGTCATTACAACGTGATACAATTTTTTGTCAACAAAGAAAGAAACATACTTCTATTATAAAAGAAAAGGGCAGCAATGTTTTAGTAGAATCACTCGTCGCATTTCAAGCTGCCATAGTATTACAACACATTAAAAAGATAGCGATGAGTCGAGAGCACTTTGGAGGTGCCGGGGTTCAAACCCGGGACTTCTCACATGCGAAGCAAGCGCTCTACCTCTGAGCTCCACCCCCGTTATGTCAGGAGCACTTATGTATGCTATTGATGGTGCTCAAGAAATGATTTTCACAAAAAAATAAATTATTACTCGAAACAAACAAAATCATCTCGTCAATGCAACGCGATGAATTTTTAGCCAACAAAGATAGAAACACATTTCTATCATAAAGAAAAGGGTACCGATGTTTTAGTAGATTATCTCGTCGCATTTCATGGTGCCGTAGTAGTACAACACAAAAAAGATAGCGTAAAAGTTCAAATTGATTGATTTGTGGGGTTTCTCGTCCCAAAACCACCATATGATTATGAGAGACGCTTAAGTGGAGGGCTGCGGAAATTTCAACCTCCTGGAGTTCATTAACGTGCACCCAAATCTGAGCACACGGGCCCACAACATTTCCGCCTCCATTGAAAATGCAGCCGCCGCCGCCGGGAAACGAACCCGAGACCTTCGGGTCAGCAGCCGAGCACCTTAGCCACTAGACCACCGCGGAGAGGCCGCAAAAGTTCAGAAATCTCTGAAGGCGCCACGGTTCCAACCAGGGACTTCTCACATGCGAAGCAAGCGCTCTACCTCTGAGCTGCACCCCTGTTATGTCAGGAGCACTTATTTATGCGTTTGATGGTGCTCAACAGATTATTTTAACAACAAAATAAATTATTACTCGAAATAAACAAAATCATTTCGTCATTGCAACGTGATATAAATTTTTTGTCATCAAAAAAAGAAACATCTTTCTATCACAAAAGGAAAGGGCAGCAATGTTTTAGTAGAATCACTCGTCGCATTTCATGGTGCCGTAGTGGTACAACACAAAAAGATAGCGCAAAAGTTCAGATTGATTCATTTGTGGGGTTTCACGTCCCAAAACCACCATATGATTATGAGAGACGCCGTAGTGGAGGGCTCCGGAAATTTCGACCACCTGGGCTTCTTTAACGGGCACCCAAATCTGAGCACACGGGCCTACAACATTTCCGCCTCCATTGGAAATGCAGCCGCCTCAGCCGGGAAAGGAACTCGCGACCTGCGGGTCAGCAGCCGAGTACCTTAGCCACTAGAGCTCCACGGAGGGGCCGCAAAAGTTCAGAGAGCTCTGGAGGCGCCACGGTTTGAACCAGGAACTTCTCACATGCGAAGCAAGCGCTCTACCTCTGAGCTGCACCCCTGTTATGTCAGGAGCACTTATTTATGCGTTTGATGGTGCTCAACAGATTATTTTAACAGCAAAATAACTTATTACTCGAAATAAACAAAATCATCCCGTCATTGCAACGTGATACAATTTTTTTGTCAACAAAGAAAGAATCATATTTCTATCATAAAAGAAAAGGGCAGCGATGTTTTAGTAGAATCACTCGTCACATTTCAAGGTGCAGTAGTATTACAACACATAAAAAAGATAGCGCTAAAGTCGAGTGCACTTTCGAGATGCCGGTGTTTGAACCCCGGACTTCTCACATGCGAAGCATGCGCTCTACCTCTTAGCTACACCCCCGTTATGTCAGCAGCACTTATGTATGCTATTAATGGTGCTCAAGAAATTATTTTCACAAAAAATAATTATTACTCGAAATAAACAAAATCATCTCGTGATTGCAACGCGATAAATTTTTTGTCAACAAAGAGAGGAACACATTTCTATCATAAAGGAAAGGGCACCGATGTTTTAGTAGATTATCTCGTCGCATTTCATGGTGCCGTAGTAGTACAACACAAAAAAGATAGCGCAAAAGTTCAAATTGATTGATTTGTGAGGTTTCACGTCCCAAAACCACCATTAGATTATGAAAGACGCCGAAGTGGAGGGCTCCGGAAATTTCGACCACCTGGGGTTCATTAACGTGCACCCAAATCTGAGCACACGGGCCCACAACATTTCCGCCTCCATCGAAAATGCAGCCGCCGCAGCCGGGAAACGAACCCGCGACCTGCGGCTCAGCAGCCGAGTACCTTAGCCACTAGACCACCGCGGAGGGGCCGCAAAAGTTCAGAGAGCTCTGGAGGCGCCACGGTTTGAACCAGGCACTTTTCACATGCGAAGCAAGCGCTCTACCTCTGAGCTGCACCCCTCTTATGTCAGGAGCACTTATTTATGCGTTTGATGGTGCTCAACAGATTATTTTAACAGCAAAATAAATTATTACTCGAAATAAACAAAATCATCTCATCATTGCAACGTGATACAAATTTTTCGTCAACAAAGAAAGAAAAATATTTCTATCATAAAAGAAAAGGGCAGCAATGTTTCAGTAGAATCACTCGTCGCATTTCATGGTGCCGTAGGAATACAACACATTAAAAAGATCGCGCTAAAGCCGAGAGCACTTTGGAGGTGCCGGTGTTCGAACACGGGACTCCTCACATGCGAAGAAAGCGCTATACCTCTGAGCTACACCCCCGTTATGTCAGGAGCACCTATGTATGCTATTGATGGTGCTCAAGAAATTATTTTAACAAAAAAATAATTATTACTCGAAATAAACCAAATCATCTTGTCATTGCAACGCGATAAACTTTTTGTCAACAAAGATAGAAACACATTTCTATTATAAAGGAAAAGACACCGATGTTTTAGTAGATTATCTCCTCGAATTTCATGGTGCCGTAGTAGTACAACACAAAAAAGATAGCGCAAAAGTTCAAATTGATTGATTTGTGAGATTTCACGTCCCAAAACCACCATATGATTATGAGAGACGCCGAAGTGGAGGGCTCCGGAAATTTCGACCACCTGGGGTTCTTTAACGTGCACCCAAATCTGAGCAAACGGGCCCACAGCATTTCCGCCTCCATCGGAAATGCAGCCGCCGCAGCCGGGAAACGAACCCGCGACCTGCGGGTCAGCAGCCGAGTACCTTAGCCACTAGACCACGGCGGAGAGGCCGCATAAGTTCAGAAAGCTCTGGAGGTGCCACGGTTTGAACTAGGGACTTCTCACATGCGAAGCAAGCGCTCTACCTCTGAGCTGCACCTTTGTTATGTCAGGAGCACTTATTTATGCGTTTGATGGTGTCAACAGATTATTTTAACAACAAAATAAATTATTATTCGAAATAAACAAAATCATCTCGTCATTGCAACGTGATATGATTTTTTTTTGTCATCAAAAAAAGACACACATTTCTATCACAGAAGAAAAGGGCAGCAATGTTTTAGTAGAATCACTCGTCGCATTTCATGGTGCCGTAGTATTACAACACAATTGAAAGACAGCGCTAAAGTCGCGTGCACTTTGCATGTGCCAGGGTTTGAACCCGGGACTTCTCACATGCGAAGCAAGCGCTCGACCTCTGAGCTACACCCCCGTTACGTCAGGAGCACTTATGTATGCTATTGATGGTGCTCAAGAAATTATTTTCACATAAAATAATTATTACTCGAAATAAACAAAATCATCTCGTCATTGCAACGCGATGAATTTTTTGTCAACAAAGATAGAAACACATTTCTATCATAAAGGAAAGGGCACCGATGTTTTAGTAGATTAGCTCGTCGCATTTCATGGTGCTGTAGTAGTACAACACAAAAAGGATAGCGCAAAAGTTCAAAGCGATTGATTTGTGGGGTTTCACGTCTCAAAACCACCATATGATTATGAGAGACGCCGAAGTGAAGGGCTCCGGAAATTTCGACCACCTGCGGTTCTCTAACGTGCACCCAAATCTGAGCACACGGGCCTACAACATTTCCGCCTCCATCGGAAATGCAGCCGCCGCAGCCGGGAAACGAACCCGCGATGTGCGCCTCAGCAGCCGAGTACCTTAGCCACTAGACCACCGCGGAGGGGCCGCAAAAGTTCCGAGAGCTCTGGCGGCGCCACGGTTCAAACCAGGGACTTCTCACATGCGAAGCAAGCGCTCTCCCTCTGAGCTGCACCCCTGTTATGTCAGGAGCACTTATTTATGCGTTTGATGGTGCTCAACAGGTTATTTTAACAAAAAAAATAAATTATTACTCGAAATGAACAAAATCATCTCGTCATTGCAACGTGATACAATTTTTTTGTCAACAAAGAAAGAAACATATTTCTATCATAAAAGAAAAGGGCAGCAATGTTTCAGTAGAATCACTCGTCGCATTTCATGGTGCCGTAGTATTACAACACATAAAAAAGATAGCGCTAAAGTCGAGAGCACTTTGGAGGTGCCGAGGTTCGAACCCGGGACTTCTCACATGCGAAGCAAGCGCTCTACCTCTGAGCTACACCCCCGTTATGTCAGGAGCACTTATGTATGCTATTGATGGTGCTCAAGAAATTGTTTTCACAAAAAAATAATTATTACTCGAAATAAACAAAATCATCTCGTCATTGCAACGCGATGATTTTTTTGTCAACAAAGATAGAAACACATTTGTATCATAAAGGAAAGGGCACCGATGTTTTAGTAGATTATCTCCTCGAATTTCATGGTGCCGTAGTAGTACAACACAAAAAAGATAGCGCAAAAGTTTAAATTGATTGATTTGTGAGGTTTCACGTCCCAAAACCACCATATGATTATGAGAGACGCCGAAGTGGAGGGCTCCGGAAATTTCGACCACCTGGGGTTCTTTAACGTGCACCCAAATCTGAGCAAACGGGCCCACAGCATTTCCGCCTCCATCGGAAATGCAGCCGCCGCAGCCGGGAAACGAACCCGCGACCTGCGGGTCAGCAGCCGAGTACCTTAGCCACTAGACCACGGCGGAGAGGCCGCATAAGTTCAGAAAGCTCTGGAGGTGCCACGGTTTGAACTAGGGACTTCTCACATGCGAAGCAAGCGCTCTACCTCTGAGCTGCACCTTTGTTATGTCAGGAGCACTTATTTATGCGTTTGATGGTGTCAACAGATTATTTTAACAACAAAATAAATTATTATTCGAAATAAACAAAATCATCTCGTCATTGCAACGTGATATGATTTTTTTTTGTCATCAAAAAAAGACACACATTTCTATCACAGAAGAAAAGGGCAGCAATGTTTTAGTAGAATCACTCGTCGCATTTCATGGTGCCGTAGTATTACAACACAATTGAAAGACAGCGCTAAAGTCGCGTGCACTTTGCATGTGCCAGGGTTTGAACCCGGGACTTCTCACATGCGAAGCAAGCGCTCGACCTCTGAGCTACACCCCCGTTACGTCAGGAGCACTTATGTATGCTATTGATGGTGCTCAAGAAATTATTTTCACATAAAATAATTATTACTCGAAATAAACAAAATCATCTCGTCATTGCAACGCGATGAATTTTTTGTCAACAAAGATAGAAACACATTTCTATCATAAAGGAAAGGGCACCGATGTTTTAGTAGATTAGCTCGTCGCATTTCATGGTGCTGTAGTAGTACAACACAAAAAGGATAGCGCAAAAGTTCAAAGCGATTGATTTGTGGGGTTTCACGTCTCAAAACCACCATATGATTATGAGAGACGCCGAAGTGAAGGGCTCCGGAAATTTCGACCACCTGCGGTTCTCTAACGTGCACCCAAATCTGAGCACACGGGCCTACAACATTTCCGCCTCCATCGGAAATGCAGCCGCCGCAGCCGGGAAACGAACCCGCGATGTGCGCCTCAGCAGCCGAGTACCTTAGCCACTAGACCACCGCGGAGGGGCCGCAAAAGTTCCGAGAGCTCTGGCGGCGCCACGGTTCAAACCAGGGACTTCTCACATGCGAAGCAAGCGCTCTCCCTCTGAGCTGCACCCCTGTTATGTCAGGAGCACTTATTTATGCGTTTGATGGTGCTCAACAGGTTATTTTAACAAAAAAAATAAATTATTACTCGAAATGAACAAAATCATCTCGTCATTGCAACGTGATACAATTTTTTTGTCAACAAAGAAAGAAACATATTTCTATCATAAAAGAAAAGGGCAGCAATGTTTTAGTAGAATCACTCGTCGCATTTCAAGCTGCCGTAGTATTACAACACATAAAAAAGATAGCGCTAAAGTCGAGAGCACTTTGGAGGTGCCGAGGTTCGAACCCGGGACTTCTCACATGCGAAGCAAGCGCTCTACCTCTGAGCTACACCCCCGTTATGTCAGGAGCACTTATGTATGCTATTGATGGTGCTCAAGAAATTGTTTTCACAAAAAAATAATTATTACTCGAAATAAACAAAATCATCTCGTCATTGCAACGCGATGATTTTTTTGTCAACAAAGATAGAAACACATTTGTATCATAAAGGAAAGGGCACCGATGTTTTAGTAGATTATCTCGCCGCATTTCATGGTGCCGTAGTAGTACAACACAAAAAAGATAGCGCAAAAGTTTAAATTGATTGATTTGTGAGGTTTCACGTCCCAAAACCACCATATGATTATGAGAGACGCCGAAGTGGAGGGCTCCGGAAATTTCGACCACCTGGGTTTCTTTAACGTGCACCCAAATCTGAGCACACGGGCCTACAACATTTCCGCCTCCATCGGAAATGCTGCCGCCTCAGCCGGGAAACGAACTCGCGACCTGCGGGTCAGCAGCCGAGTACCTTAGCCACTAGAGCTCCACGGAGGGGCCGCAAAAGTTCAGAGAGCTCTGGAGGCGCCACGGTTTGAACCAGGGACTTCTCACATGCGAAGTAAGTGCTCTACCTCTGAGCTGCACCCCTGTTATGTCAGGAGCACTTATTTATGCGTTTGATGGTGCTCAACAGAATATTTTAACAACAAAATAAAATATTACCCGAAATAAACAAAATCATCTCGTCATTGCAACGTGATACAATTTTTTTGTCATCAAAAAAGAAACATATTTCTATCACAAAAGAAAAGGGCAGCAATGTTTTAGTAGAATCACTCGTCGCATTTCATGGTGCCGTAGTATTACAACACAATTAAAAGACAGTGCTAAAGTCGCGAGCACTTTGGAGGTGCCGGGGTTTGAACCCGGGACTTTTCACATGCGAAGCAAGCGCTCTGCCTCTGAGCTACACCCCTGTTACGTCAGGAGCACTTATGTATGCCATTGATGGTGCTTAAGAAATTATTTTAACAAAAAAATAATTATTACTCGAAATAAACAAAATCATCTCGTCATTGCAACGCGATGAATTTTTTGTCAACAAAGATAGAAACACATTTCTATCATAAAGGAAAGGGCACCGATGTTTTAGTAGATTAGCTCGTCGCATTTCATGGCGGCGTAGTAGTACAACACAAAAAAGATAGCGCAAAAGTTCAAATTGATTGATTTGTGGGGCTTCACGTCCCAAAACCACCATATGATTATGAGAGACGCCGTAGTGGAGGGCTCCGGAAATTTCGACCACATGGTGTTCTTTAACGTGCACCCAAATCTGAGCACACGGGCCTACAACATTTCCGCCTCCATCGGAAATTGAACCACCGTAGCCGGGAAACGAACCCGCGACCTGCGGGTCAGCATCCGAGTACCTTAGCCCCTAGACCACCGCGGAGGGGCCGCAAAAGTTCAGAGAGCTCTGGAGGCGCCACGGTTTGAACCGGGGACTTCTCACATGCGAAGCAAGCGCTCTACTTCTGAGCTGCACCCATGTTATGTCAGGAGCACTTATTTATGCGTTTGGTGGTGCTCAACAGATTATTTTAACAACAAAATAAATTATTATTTGAAATAAACAAAATCATCCCGTCATTGCAACGTGATACAATTTTTTGTTAACAAAGAAAGAAACATATTTCTATCATGAAAGAAAAGGGCAGCAATGTTTTAGTAGAATCACTCGTCGCATTTCATGGTGCCGTAGTATTACAACACATTAAAAGATAGCGCTAAAGTCCAGAGCACTTTGGAGGTGCCGGGGTTCGAACCCGGGACTTCTCACATGCGAAGCAAGCGCTCTACCTCTGAGCTACGCCCCAGTTAAGTCAGGAGCACATATGTATGCTATTGATGGTGCTCAAGAAATTATTTTAACAAAAAATTTAATTATTACTCGAAATAAACAAAATCATCTCGTCATTGAAACGCGATTAATTTTTTGTCAACAAAGATAGAAACACATTTCTATCATAAAGGAAAGGGCACCGATGTTTTAGTAGATTATCTCGTTGCATTGCATGGTGCCGTAGTAGTACAAAACAAAAAAGATAGCGCAAAAGTTCAAATTGATTGATTTGTGGTGTTTCACGTCCCAAAACCACCATATGATTATGAGAGACGCCATAGTGGAGTGCTCCGGAAATTGCGACCTGCTGGGGTTCTTTAACCTGCACCCAAATCTGAGCACACGGGCCTACAACATTTCCATCCATCGGCATTGCAGCCGCCACAGCCGGGAAACGAACCCGCGACCTGCGGGTCAGCAGCCGAGTACCTTAGCTACTAGACCACCGCGGAGGGGCCGCAAAAGTTCAGAGAGCTCTGGAGGCGCCACGGTTTGAACCAGGGACTTCTCACATGCGAAGCAAGCGCTCTACCTCTGAGCTGCACCCCTGTTATGTCAGGAGCACTTATATATGCGTTTGATGGTGCTCAACAGATTATTTTAACAACAAAATAAACTATTACTCGAAATAAACAAAATCATCTCGTCATTGCAACGTGATACCATTTTTTTGTTAACAAAGAAAGAAACATATTTCTATCATAAAAGAAAAGGGCAGCAATGTTTTAGTAGAATCACTCGTCGCATTTCAAGCTGCCGTAGTATTACAACACATAAAGAAGATAGCGCTAAAGTCGAGAGCACTTTGGAGGTGCCGGGGTTCGAACCCGGGACTTCTCACATGTGAAGCAAGCGCTCTACCTCTGAGCTACACCCCTGTTACGTCAGGAGCACTTATGTATGCCATTGATGGTGCTTAAGAAATTATTTTAACAAAAAAATAATTATTACTCGAAATAAACAAAATCATCTCGTCATTGCAACGCGATGAATTTTTTGTCAACAAAGATCGAAACACATTTCTATCATAAAGGAAAGGGCACCGATGTTTTAGTAGATTAGCTCGTCGCATTTCATGGTGCCGTAGTAGTACAACACAAAAAAGATAGCGCAAAAGTTCAAGTTGATTGATTTGTGAGGTTTCACGTCCCAAAACCACCATATGATTATGAGAGACGCTGAAGTGGAGGGCTCCGGAAATTTCAACCTCCTGGAGATCTTTAACGTGCACCCAAATCTGAGCACACGGGCCCACAACATTTCCGCCTCCATCGGAAATGCAGCCGCCGCCGCCGGGAAACGAACCCGAGACCTTCGGGTCAGCAGCCGAGTACCTTAGCCACTAGACCACCGCGGAGAGGCCGCAAAAGTTCAGAAATCTCTGGAGGCGCCACGGTTCCAACCAGGGACTTCTCACATGCGAACCAAGCGCTCTACCTCTGAGCTGCACCCCTGTTATGTCAGGAGCACTTATTTATGTGTTTGATGGTGCTCAACAGATTATTTTAACAACAAAATAAATTATTACTCGAAATAAACAAAATCATTTCGTCATTGCAACGTGATATAAATTTTTTGTCATCAAAAAAAGAAACATATTTCTATCACAAAAGGAAAGGGCAGCAATGTTTTAGTAGAATCACCCGTCGCATTTCATGGTGCCGTAGTATTACAACACAATTAAAAGACAGCGCTAAAGTCGCGAGCACTTTGGAGGTGCCGGGGTTTGAACCCGGGACTTCTCACATGCGAAGCAAGTGCTCTACCTCTGAGCTACACCCCCGTTATGCCAGGAGCACTTATGTATGCTATTGAGTTTGCTCAAGAAATTATTTGCACAAAAAATTAATTATTACTCGAAATAAACAAAATCATCTCGTCATTGCAACGCGATGAATTTTTTGTCAACAAAGATAGAAACACATTTCTATCATAAAGGAAAGGGCACCGATGTTTTAGTAGATTAGCTCGTCGCATTTCATGGCGGCGTAGTAGTACAACACAAAAAAGATAGCGCAAAAGTTCAAATTGATTGATTTGTGGGGCTTCACGTCCCAAAACCACCATATGATTATGAGAGACGCCGTAGTGGAGGGCTCCGGAAATTTCGACCACATGGTGTTCTTTAACGTGCACCCAAATCTGAGCACACGGGCCTACAACATTTCCGCCTCCATCGGAAATTGAACCACCGTAGCCGGGAAACGAACCCGCGACCTGCGGGTCAGCATCCGAGTACCTTAGCCCCTAGACCACCGCGGAGGGGCCGCAAAAGTTCAGAGAGCTCTGGAGGCGCCACGGTTTGAACCGGGGACTTCTCACATGCGAAGCAAGCGCTCTACTTCTGAGCTGCACCCATGTTATGTCAGGAGCACTTATTTATGCGTTTGGTGGTGCTCAACAGATTATTTTAACAACAAAATAAATTATTATTTGAAATAAACAAAATCATCCCGTCATTGCAACGTGATACAATTTTTTGTTAACAAAGAAAGAAACATATTTCTATCATGAAAGAAAAGGGCAGCAATGTTTTAGTAGAATCACTCGTCGCATTTCATGGTGCCGTAGTATTACAACACATTAAAAGATAGCGCTAAAGTCCAGAGCACTTTGGAGGTGCCGGGGTTCGAACCCGGGACTTCTCACATGCGAAGCAAGCGCTCTACCTCTGAGCTACGCCCCAGTTAAGTCAGGAGCACATATGTATGCTATTGATGGTGCTCAAGAAATTATTTTAACAAAAAATTTAATTATTACTCGAAATAAACAAAATCATCTCGTCATTGAAACGCGATTAATTTTTTGTCAACAAAGATAGAAACACATTTCTATCATAAAGGAAAGGGCACCGATGTTTTAGTAGATTATCTCGTTGCATTGCATGGTGCCGTAGTAGTACAAAACAAAAAAGATAGCGCAAAAGTTCAAATTGATTGATTTGTGGTGTTTCACGTCCCAAAACCACCATATGATTATGAGAGACGCCATAGTGGAGTGCTCCGGAAATTGCGACCTGCTGGGGTTCTTTAACCTGCACCCAAATCTGAGCACACGGGCCTACAACATTTCCATCCATCGGCATTGCAGCCGCCACAGCCGGGAAACGAACCCGCGACCTGCGGGTCAGCAGCCGAGTACCTTAGCTACTAGACCACCGCGGAGGGGCCGCAAAAGTTCAGAGAGCTCTGGAGGCGCCACGGTTTGAACCAGGGACTTCTCACATGCGAAGCAAGCGCTCTACCTCTGAGCTGCACCCCTGTTATGTCAGGAGCACTTATATATGCGTTTGATGGTGCTCAACAGATTATTTTAACAACAAAATAAACTATTACTCGAAATAAACAAAATCATCTCGTCATTGCAACGTGATACCATTTTTTTGTTAACAAAGAAAGAAACATATTTCTATCATAAAAGAAAAGGGCAGCAATGTTTTAGTAGAATCACTCGTCGCATTTCAAGCTGCCGTAGTATTACAACACATAAAGAAGATAGCGCTAAAGTCGAGAGCACTTTGGAGGTGCCGGGGTTCGAACCCGGGACTTCTCACATGTGAAGCAAGCGCTCTACCTCTGAGCTACACCCCCGTTATGTCAGGAGCACTTATGTATGCTATTGATGGTGCTCAAGAAATGATTTTCACAAAAAAATTAATTATTACTCGAAACAAACAAAATCATCTCGTCACATCAACGCGATGAATTTTTTGCCAACAAAGATAGAAACACATTTCTATCATAAAGAAAAGGGCACCGATGTTTTAGTAGATTATCTCGTCGCATTTCATGGTGCCGTAGTAGTACAACACAAAAAAGATAGCGTAAAAGTTCAAATTGATTGATTTGTGGGGTTTCACGTCCCAAAACCACCATATGATTATGAGAGACGCTGTAGTGGAGGGCTCCGGAAATTTCGACCACCTGGGTTTCTTTAACGTGCACCCAAATCTGAGCACACGGGCCTACAACATTTCTGCCTCCATCGGAAATGCAGCCGCCTCAGCCGGGAAACGAACTCGCGACCTTCGGGTCAGCAGCCGAGTACCTTAGCCACTAGAGCACCACGGAGGGGCCGCAAAAGTTCAGAGAGCTCTGGAGGCGCCACGGTTAAACCAGGGACTTCTCACATGTGAAGCAAGCGCTCTACCTCTGAGCTGCACCCCTGTTATGTCAGGAGCACTTATTTATGCGTTTGATGGTGCTCAACAGATTATTTTAACAACAAAATAAATTATTACTCGAAATAAACAAAATCATCTCGTCATTACAACGTGATACAATTTTTTTGTCAACAAAGAAAGAAACATATTTCTAATATAAAAGAAAAGGGCAGCGATGTTTTAGTAGAATCACTCGTCGCATTTCAAGCTGCCGTAGTATTACAACACATTAAAAAGATAGCGATAAGTCGAGAGCACTTTGGAGGTGCCGGGGTTCGAACCCGAGACTTCTCACATGCGAAGCAAGCGCTCTGCCTCTGAGCTACACCCCAGTTATGTCAGGAGCACTTATGCATGCTATTGATGGTGCTCAAGAAATTATTTTAACAAAAAATTTAATTATTACTCGAAATAAACAAAATCATCTCGTCATTGCAACGCGATAAATTTTTTGTCAACAAAGATAGAAACACATTTCTATCATAAAGGAAAGGGCACCGATGTTTTAGTAGATTATCTTGTCGCATTTCATGTTGCCGTAGTAGTACAACACAAAAAAGATAGCGCGAAAGTTCAAATTGATTGATTTGTGGGGTTGCACGTCACAAAACCACCTCATGATTATGAGAGACGCCGTAGTGGAGGGCTCCGGAAATTTCGACCACCTAGGGTTCTTTAACGTGAACCCAAATCTGAGCACACGGGCCTACATCATTTCCGCCTCTATCGGAAATACAGCCGCCGCAGCCGGGAAACGAACCCGGAACCTGCGGGTCAGCAGCCGAGTACCTTAGCCACTAGACCACCGCGTAGGGGCCGCAAAAGTTCAGAGAGCGCTGGATGCGCCACGGTTTGAACCAGGGACTTCTCACATGCGAAGCAAGCGCTCTGCCTCTGAGCTGCACCCCTGTTATGTCAGGAGCACTTATTTATGCGTTTGATGGTGCTCAACAAATTATTTTAACAACAAAATAAACTATTACTCGAAATAAACAAAATCATCTCGTCATTGCAACGTGATACCATTTTTTTGTTAACAAAGAAAGAAACATATTTCTATCATAAAAGAAAAGGGCAGCAATGTTTTAGTAGAATCACTCGTCGCATTTCAAGCTGCCGTAGTATTACAACACATAAAAAAGATAGCGCTAAAGTCGAGAGCACTTTGGAGGTGCCAGCGTTCGAACCCGGGACTTCTCACATGCTAAGCAAGCGCTCTACCTCTGAGCTACACCCCCGTTATGTCAGGAGCATTTATGTATGCTATTGATGGTGCTCAAGAAATTATTTTCACAAAAACTTAATTATTACTCGAAATAAACAAAATCATCTCGTCATTGCAACACGATAGATTTTTGTCAACAAAGATAGAAACACATTTCTATCATAAAGGAAAGGGCACCGGTGTTTTAGTAGATTATCTCGTCGTATTTCATGGTGCCGTAGCAGTAAAACAAAAAAAGATAGCGCAAAAGTTCAAATTGATTTATTTGTGGGGTTTCACGTCCCAAAACCACTATATGATTATGAGAGACGCCATAGTGGAGGGCTCCGGAAATTTCGACCACCTGGGGTTCTTTAACAGACACCCAAATCTGAGCACATGGGCCTACAACATTTCCGCCTCCATCGGAAATGCAGCCGCCGCAGCCGGGAAAAGAACCCGCGACCTGCGGGTCAGCAGCCGAGTGCCTTATCCACTAGACCACCACGGAGGGGCCGCAAAAGTTCAGAGAGCGCTGGATGCGCCACGGTTTGAACCAGGGACTTCTCACATGCGAAGCAAGCGCTCTGCCTCTGAGCTGCACCCCTGTTATGTCAGGAGCACTTATTTATGCGTTTGATGGTGCTCAACAGATTATTTTAACAACAAAATAAATTATTATTTGAAATGAACAAAATGATCCCGTCATTGCAACGTGATACAATTTTTTGTTAACAAAGAAACATATTTCTATCATAAAAGAAAAGGGCAGCAATGTTTTAGTAGAATCACTCGTCGCATTTCAAGCTGCCGTAGTATTACAACACATAAAGAAGATAGCGCTAAAGTCGAGAGCACTTTGGAGGTGCCGGGGTTCGAACCCGGGACTTCTCACATGTGAAGCAAGCGCTCTACCTCTGAGCTACACCCCCGTTATGTCAGGAGCACTTATGTATGCTATTGATGGTGCTCAAGAAATGATTTTCACAAAAAAATTAATTATTACTCGAAACAAACAAAATCATCTCGTCACATCAACGCGATGAATTTTTTGCCAACAAAGATAGAAACACATTTCTATCATAAAGAAAAGGGCACCGATGTTTTAGTAGATTATCTCGTCGCATTTCATGGTGCCGTAGTAGTACAACACAAAAAAGATAGCGTAAAAGTTCAAATTGATTGATTTGTGGGGTTTCACGTCCCAAAACCACCATATGATTATGAGAGACGCTGTAGTGGAGGGCTCCGGAAATTTCGACCACCTGGGTTTCTTTAACGTGCACCCAAATCTGAGCACACGGGCCTACAACATTTCTGCCTCCATCGGAAATGCAGCCGCCTCAGCCGGGAAACGAACTCGCGACCTTCGGGTCAGCAGCCGAGTACCTTAGCCACTAGAGCACCACGGAGGGGCCGCAAAAGTTCAGAGAGCTCTGGAGGCGCCACGGTTAAACCAGGGACTTCTCACATGTGAAGCAAGCGCTCTACCTCTGAGCTGCACCCCTGTTATGTCAGGAGCACTTATTTATGCGTTTGATGGTGCTCAACAGATTATTTTAACAACAAAATAAATTATTACTCGAAATAAACAAAATCATCTCGTCATTACAACGTGATACAATTTTTTTGTCAACAAAGAAAGAAACATATTTCTAATATAAAAGAAAAGGGCAGCGATGTTTTAGTAGAATCACTCGTCGCATTTCAAGCTGCCGTAGTATTACAACACATTAAAAAGATAGCGATAAGTCGAGAGCACTTTGGAGGTGCCGGGGTTCGAACCCGAGACTTCTCACATGCGAAGCAAGCGCTCTGCCTCTGAGCTACACCCCAGTTATGTCAGGAGCACTTATGCATGCTATTGATGGTGCTCAAGAAATTATTTTAACAAAAAATTTAATTATTACTCGAAATAAACAAAATCATCTCGTCATTGCAACGCGATAAATTTTTTGTCAACAAAGATAGAAACACATTTCTATCATAAAGGAAAGGGCACCGATGTTTTAGTAGATTATCTTGTCGCATTTCATGTTGCCGTAGTAGTACAACACAAAAAAGATAGCGCGAAAGTTCAAATTGATTGATTTGTGGGGTTGCACGTCACAAAACCACCTCATGATTATGAGAGACGCCGTAGTGGAGGGCTCCGGAAATTTCGACCACCTAGGGTTCTTTAACGTGAACCCAAATCTGAGCACACGGGCCTACATCATTTCCGCCTCTATCGGAAATACAGCCGCCGCAGCCGGGAAACGAACCCGGAACCTGCGGGTCAGCAGCCGAGTACCTTAGCCACTAGACCACCGCGTAGGGGCCGCAAAAGTTCAGAGAGCTCTGGAGGCGCCACGGTTCGAACCAGGGACTTCTCACATGCGAAGCAAGTGCTCTACCTCTGAGCTGCACCCCTGTTATGTCAGGAGCACTTATTTATGCGTTTGATGGTGCTCAACAAATTATTTTAACAACAAAATAAACTATTACTCGAAATAAACAAAATCATCTCGTCATTGCAACGTGATACCATTTTTTTGTTAACAAAGAAAGAAACATATTTCTATCATAAAAGAAAAGGGCAGCAATGTTTTAGTAGAATCACTCGTCGCATTTCAAGCTGCCGTAGTATTACAACACATAAAAAAGATAGCGCTAAAGTCGAGAGCACTTTGGAGGTGCCAGCGTTCGAACCCGGGACTTCTCACATGCTAAGCAAGCGCTCTACCTCTGAGCTACACCCCCGTTATGTCAGGAGCATTTATGTATGCTATTGATGGTGCTCAAGAAATTATTTTCACAAAAACTTAATTATTACTCGAAATAAACAAAATCATCTCGTCATTGCAACACGATAGATTTTTGTCAACAAAGATAGAAACACATTTCTATCATAAAGGAAAGGGCACCGGTGTTTTAGTAGATTATCTCGTCGTATTTCATGGTGCCGTAGCAGTAAAACAAAAAAAGATAGCGCAAAAGTTCAAATTGATTTATTTGTGGGGTTTCACGTCCCAAAACCACTATATGATTATGAGAGACGCCATAGTGGAGGGCTCCGGAAATTTCGACCACCTGGGGTTCTTTAACAGACACCCAAATCTGAGCACATGGGCCTACAACATTTCCGCCTCCATCGGAAATGCAGCCGCCGCAGCCGGGAAAAGAACCCGCGACCTGCGGGTCAGCAGCCGAGTGCCTTATCCACTAGACCACCACGGAGGGGCCGCAAAAGTTCAGAGAGCGCTGGATGCGCCACGGTTTGAACCAGGGACTTCTCACATGCGAAGCAAGCGCTCTGCCTCTGAGCTGCACCCCTGTTATGTCAGGAGCACTTATTTATGCGTTTGATGGTGCTCAACAGATTATTTTAACAACAAAATAAATTATTATTTGAAATGAACAAAATGATCCCGTCATTGCAACGTGATACAATTTTTTGTTAACAAAGAAACATATTTCTATCATGAAAGAAAAGGGCAGCAATGTTTCAGTAGAATCACTCGTCGCATTTCATGGTGCCGTAGTATTACAACACATTAAAAAGATAGCGCTAAAGTCCAGAGCACTTTGGAGGTGCCGGGGTTCGAACCCGGGACTTCTCACATGCGAAGCAAGCGCTCTACCTCTGAGCTACACCCCCGTTATGTCAGGAGCACTTATGTATGCTATTAATGGTGCTCAAGAAATGATTTTCACAAAAAAATTAATTATTACTCGAAATAAACAAAATCATCTCGTCATTGCAACGCGATTAATTTTTTGTCAACAAAGATAGAAACACATTTCTATCATAAAGGAAAGGGCACCGATGTTTTAGTAGATTATCTCGTTGCATTTCATGGTGCCGTAGTAGTACAAAACAAAAAAGATAGCGCAAAAGTTCAAATTGATTGATTTGTGGTGTTTCACGTCCCAAAACCACCATATGATTATGAGAGACGCCACAGTGGAGGGCTCCGGAAATTTTGACCAACTGGGGTTCTTTAACGTGCACCCAAATCTTAGCACACGGGCCTACAACATTTCCGCCTCTATCGGAAATGCAGCCGCCGCAGCCGGGAAACGAACCCGCAACCTGCGGGTCAGCAGCCGAGTACCTTAGCCACTAGACCACCGCGGAGAGGCCGCAAAAGTTCAGAAATCTCTGGAGGCGCCACGGTTCCAACCAGGGACTTCTCACATGCGAAGCAAGCGCTCTACCTCTGAGCTGCACCCCTGTTATGTCAGGAGCACTTATTTATGCGTTTGATGGTGCTCAACAGATTACTTTAAAACAAAATAAATTATTACTCGAAATAAACAAAATCATTTCGTCATTGCAACGTGATATAAATTTTTTGTCATCAAAAAAAGAAACATATTTCTATCACAAAAGGAAAGGGCAGCAATGTTTTAGTAGAATCACTCGTTGCATTTCATGGTGCCGTAGTATTACAACACAATTAAAAGACAGCGCTAAAGTCGCGAGCACTTTGGAGGTGCCGGGGTTTGAACCCGGGACTTCTCACATGCGAAGCAAGCGCTCTACCTCTGAGCTACACCCCCTTTTTTTTTTTTTTTTTTCTTTATTGCCGGCTTCGCACAAAAGAAATACAATTTACGATCACTTTTAAACAAGTTTAAAAAAACACCAGCCTGGCTTTGACTGGTTTCATTTAAAACTGCTTCATTGTAGCCAACACATTCAACAACGACACCCATTCAGGTCTTTCTTCTCTGGAAGATAACACGTCTCTTATGTATACAATACTTTCCGTGAAGTATTCATGCGCACATCGGGCATCTTTATCTACGTGTCTTACTGCCATTCTAGTTCGCCACACGCTGTGAAGCACAAGCAACATAAACATATCATAAGGCACACCATCCTCATTTTCTACTCTGAGCTACACCCCCGTTGTGCCAGGAGCACTTATGTATGCTATTTAGTTTGCTCAAGAAATGATTTTCACAAAAAATTAATTATTACTCGAAATAAACAAAATCATCTCGTCATTGCAACGCGATGAATTTTTTGTCAACAAAGATAGAAACACATTTCTATCATAAAGGAAAGGGCACCGATGTTTTAGTAGATTAGCTCGTCGCATTTCATGGCGGCGTAGTAGTACAACACAAAAAAGATAGCGCAAAAGTTCAAATTGATTGATTTGTGGGGCTTCACGTCCCAAAACCACCATATGATTATGAGAGACGCCGTAGTGGAGGGCTCTGGAAATTTCGACCACATGGTGTTCTTTAACGTGCACCCAAATCTGAGCACACGGGCCTACAACATTTCCGCCTCCATCGGAAATTGAACCACCGTAGCCGGGAAACGAACCCGCGACCTGCGGGTCAGCATCCGAGTACCTTAGCCCCTAGACCACCGCGGAGGGGCCGCAAAAGTTCAGAGAGCTCTGGAGGCGCCACAGTTTGAACCGGGGACTTCTCACATGCGAAGCAAGCGCTCTACTTCTGAGCTGCACCCCTGTTATTTCAGGAGCACTTATTTATGCGTTTGATGGTGCTCAACAGATTATTTTAACAACAAAATAAATTATTATTTGAAATAAACAAAATCATCCCGTCATTGCAACGTGATACAATTTTTTGTTAACAAAGAAAGAAACATATTTCTATCAAGAAAGAAAAGGGCAGCAATGTTTTAGTAGAATCACTCGTCGCATTTCATGGAGCCGTAGTATTACAACACATTAAAAAGATAGCGCTAAAGTCCAGAGCACTTTGGAGGTGCCGGGGTTCGAACCCGGGACTTCTCACATGCGAAGCAAGCGCTCTACCTCTGAGCTACGCCCCAGTTATGTCAGGAGCACTTATGTATGCTATTGATGGTGCTCAAGAAATTATTTTAACAAAAAATTTAATTATTACTCGAAATAAACAAAATCATCTCGTCATTGCAACGCGATTAATTTTTTGTCAACAAAGATAGAAACACATTTCTATCATAAAGGAAAGGGCACCGATGTTTTAGTAGATTATCTCGTTGCATTTCATGGTGCCGTAGTAGTACAAAACAAAAAAGATAGCGCAAAAGTTCAAATTGATTGATTTGTGGTGTTTCACGTCCTAAAACCACCATATGATTATGAGAGACGCCATAGTGGAGTGCTCCGGAAATTGCGACCCGCTGGGGTTCTTTAACCTGCACCCAAATCTGAGCACACGGGCCTACAACATTTCCATCCATCGGCATTGCAGCCGCCACAGCCGGGAAACGAACCCGCGACCTGCGGGTCAGCAGCCGAGTACCTTAGCCACTAGACCACCGCGGAGGGGCCGCAAAAGTTCAGAGAGCTCTGGGGGCGCCACGGTTTGAACCAGGGACTTCTCACAGGCGAAGCAAGCGCTCTACCTCTGAGCTGCACCCCTGTTATGTCAGGATCACTTATATATGCGTTTGATGGTGCTCAACAGATTATTTTAACAACAAAATAAACTATTACTCGAAATAAACAAAATCATCTCGTCATTGCAACGTGATACCATTTTTTTGTTAACAAAGAAAGAAACATATTTCTATCATAAAAGAAAAGGGCAGCAATGTTTTAGTAGAATCACTCGTCGCATTTCAAGCTGCCGTAGTATTACAACACATAAAAAAGATAGCGCTAAGGTCGAGAGCACTTTGGAGGTGCCAGGGTTCGAACCCGGGACTTCTCACATTTGAAGCAAGCGCTCTGCCTCTGAGCTACACCCCCGTTATGTCAGCAGCACTTATGTATGCTATTGATGGTGCTCAAGAAATTATTTTCACAAAAATATAATTATTACTCGAAATAAACAAAATCATCTCGTCATTGCAACGCGATAAATTTTTTGTCAACAAAGATAGAAACACATTTCTATCATAAAGGAAAGGGCACCGATGATTTAGTAGATTATCTTGTCGCATTTCATGTTGCCGTAGTAGTACAACACAAAAAAGATAGCGCGAAAGTTCAAATTGATTGATTTGTGGGGTTGCACGTCACAAAACCACCTCATGATTATGAGAGACGCCGTAGTGAAGGGCTCCGGAAATTTCGACCACCTAGGGTTCTTTAACGTGAACCCAAATCTGAGCACACGGGCCTACATCATTTCCGCCTTTATCGGAAATGCAGCCGCCGCAGCCGGGAAACGAACCCGGAACCTGCGGGTCAGCAGCCGAGTACCTTAGCCACTAGACCACCGCGTAGGGGCCGCAAAAGTTCAGAGAGCTCTGGAGGCGCCACGGTTCGAACCAGGGACTTCTCACATGCGAAGCAAGTGCTCTACCTCTGAGCTGCACCCCTGTTATGTCAGGAGCACTTATTTATGCGTTTGATGGTGCTCAACAGATTATTTTAACAACAAAATAAACTATTACTCGAAATAAACAAAATCATCTCGTCATTGCAACGTGATACCATTTTTTTGTTAACAAAGAAAGAAACATATTTCTATCATAAAAGAAAAGGGCAGCAATGTTTTAGTAGAATCACTCGTCGCATTTCAAGCTGCCGTAGTATTACAACACATAAAAAAGATAGCGCTAAAGTCGAGAGCACTTTGGAGGTGCCAGGGTTCGAACCCGGGACTTCTCACATGCTAAGCAAGCGCTCTACCTCTGAGGTACACCCCCGTTATGTCAGGAGCATTTATGTATGCTATTGATGGTGCTCAAGAAATTATTTTCACAAAAACTTAATTATTACTCGAAATAAACAAAATCATCTCGTCATTGCAACACGATAAATTTTTGTCAACAAAGATAGAAACACATTTCTATTATAAAGGAAAGGGCACCGATGTTTTAGTAGATTATCTCGTCGTATTTCATGGTGCCGTAGCAGTAAAACAAAAAAAAAGATAGCGCAAAAGTTCAAATTGATTTATTTGTGGGGTTTCACGTCCCAAAACCACCTTATGATTATGAGAGACGCCGTGGTGGAGGGCTCCGGAAATTTCGACCACCTGGGGTTCTTTAACAGACACCCAAATCTGAGCACATGGGCCTACAACATTTCCGCCTCCATCGGAAATGCAGCCGCCGCAGCCGGGAAACGAACCCGCGACCTGCGGGTCAGCAGCCGAGTGCCTTAGCCACTAGACCACCACGGAGGGGCCGCAAAAGTTCAGAGAGCTCTGGAGGCGCCACGGTTCGAACCAGGGACTTCTCACATGCGAAGCAAGCGCTCTACCTCTGAGCTGCACCCCTTTTTTTTTTTTTTTTTATTTATTGCCTGGCATGGACATTGTACAGGGCAATCATTGCACATACATATATTACAATACAAAGAAAAAGAAAAAGAAAAAAAAACAAGCATTGCCATCAGTCCCATTTGTACTGATGTTGTCCTCTTAAAAATACTTAAGGTTTGCCAGGGGTTCAACCCTTGACAACCATTCTGGCTCGATATCCTCTATTTTGCTACACTCAATGAATGCAGACATGCTTTGCCTGAAATAAATTACTGCTGGTTTTGCGTCCGGGTCAAAATGGTATCCGGCCATTCGTGCACGCCATATACAGTGGAGACCGGTCAACATCACTACATCGAATGGGACCCCATCATCATTTGTTACTGCGAGGTACCTTATTCCGTGTGGGTCTAGTGGAAAATCCTTCTTTATTGTCCTCTGTAATATGTCCCAAAAATGTACCCCTTCCCAACAATGCAAAAAAACATGGTCTATTGTTTCTGGTTTCTTACATATCAAGCAGTGTGACCCCCATAGTGTAAAAAAACCCCGTTCCTCTGTGAAAGTCTTTACTGATAGTGTTCCTGTGTGTAACTTGAAGAAAAAAGTTTTCACCCCTGTAGGTACCTGCATGTTTCTCACCCGCTTCAGTACGTTTTGTCCCGGTCTTCCACTGTATATGGCCCTGTACAATGGTACTGGCAAAACCATAGCACATACATCTCTGTACAATTCTTTTCTTCTAACACTTGCTAGATAATCTATCGAAAAGCGTACAGATAAAAAACGTACACTGTCTACCACTTCCTTGAGATACCCACGCAACGTCACGGGCCGGCTATCCGTAGTAACAACAAAATCTGGTAAGGCACTGCCTAACCTGAGCTGGCATACCGTACGTAAAAACGGATCCCTGACGTCACGGAAAAACAAAAATCTATTTACTACTTGTCTCACAAATAGGTGCGCCAAACCAAGACCTCCGTCCTTCACGCGCCTGAACAAGTTGGTCCGTCTGCACCTTTCCCATTTCGAGCCCCATATAAAAACTGCGAACACTCTGTGCAGCCTTTGCACGTTGATCCTTGAACAATGTAACACCTGCATCACATACCACAGTTTAGCGATAAAAAACATGTTGCACACAGTAGCCCTAGCGAAAACAGACAGGTTCATGCCTTTCCACCTGTCTGCTTTTTCCTTCGTCTCTTTTGTTTGACGCGACCAATACTCCTCGCTGCCGTTATAACATTCCAGGGGAACACCGAGGTACCTTGTCGGTGTTTCCGTCCAGTGCACATTCGCAAAAAGGTCCGGCTTTGAAGGCCACCTTCCGTGCCAAAGCCCAAGAGATTTCGCCCAGTTTACGCGGCTTCCTGTGACGCTACAAAAATGTTTCACAACACTTATCGTTTCCTCTACACTTTCTTTGTTCGTACAACACACCGCAATGTCGTCTGCATATGCCAGCAGCTTAACTTCCACTGCCGCCAAGCTGAAGCCACGAATTTTTCCATTTTCATTTATCGCTAAGCACATCGCTTCGATGTAAATACAAAACAAAAGTGGACTGAGGGGGCAGCCCTGACGCACAGAACGCATTACGTGAATGGGGGTCCCCAAAGACTTGTTAACAATTAAACGTGTTGTGCAGTTCTGGTACGCCAAGGCCACTCCCTCCTTGATGATGGAACCGACATTAATATGATCTAAGATGACAAACAAAATATCATGCGCAACACAATCAAAAGCTTTCTCCAGGTCTATCTGGAGCACAGCAACGCCAAGTGAATCTTCGTCACAACACTCTAGCACACACCGCATCTTGTGAATGTTTGAGCTAATGGTTCTGCCTTTGATTCCACAAGTTTGGTGCTCTCCAACAATTTCTTTAATGACACCTTGAAGTCGCGCTGCCAGAACCTTCATAAAAATCTTGTAGTCGACATTGGTCAGCGATATGGGCCTATACGATGTCACCAGTTTAAGTTTTTCCCCTTCGTCCGTTTTAGGAATTAATATCGTATGCGCTTTGCTGAAGGAGGGCGGCAGAGTTTTCCGTTCGTACGCCTCATTGAACAGCTCAGCTAACCCCGGGGACAGTTCTATTCTAAACGTCTTATACCATGCTGCGGTTAGGCCATCGGGTCCCGGTGACTTTCCGGGGTTCAGATGACCAATCGCGCGTTCCACTTCACCTTCCGTTATTCTGCCTTCTAAAAGCTTTTTTGTGTCGTCACTAAGCCGCGGCAAGCGCTTGAGAAACTCTTCTTTAAAACCATGTACATTCGCTTTTCGAATTGCAAAAAGTGACTGATAATACGCAACAAAGGCCCGTTCGATGCTTTCATTGTCGCTCGCGAGAGTCCCGTTGCAATAGACCTTATCGATGTGGTTTCGGCGTCCTTGCGCTTTTTCGAGACCAAGCGCCCTTTTTGTGGGCGTCTCACCCGCGGCAAGATCATTTGCGCGCGCGCGAACCCAGGCGCCTCGATAACGCTCTCTGTCATGCAGTTCTAATTTTTCCTTGACACTGCGCACCTCGTCTTTGCAAGTCCCAGGCTCCCGACTTTCTAGGGCTATCAGCTGCTGCAGTGTTTTCTTAAGACTTCTTTCTTTTATTTGCGCTTCGAATTTTAGCGTGCTCGATCTGTCAAGCGCTTTCATTTTCACCTTCTGCTTTAAACACTCCCATTTCTCTGCTACTGTTTCCGTTTTTTCCATAAGCACTTCATTAATGGTCTCGTGCACTGCTTCTAAAAATGGTTCATCTTTTAGTAACAATGCGTTCAGTTTCCATAAATCCCAGTTGAAAACCTTACGCTGTTTCTTCATGCCTATGCGACACACAACCAAACAGTGATCTGAAAACGACACTGGCTCAACCGAAAAATCGTGACACATAGGCAATACATCTAGGGATAGGTATATGCGGTCTAAACGTGCATGGCTATTGCCATGAAATCGCGTGTAGATCACTTCGCGATTTGCTGCCACACATTCATACACGTCTTCCAAGTCATTTTCGGTTATTAATTTGCCTAGCACGTCACTGCTTTTGTCACGAACGCCAGTGCTATTGACTCTATCGCGAGCCCTTAAAACACAGTTAAAATCACCTAACAAAACCACCCTCTTATTACACTTTGTCCACTGAAACAGGTTAGAAAAAAACTGAGCACGCTCTTCTACACTATTCGGTGCGTATACGCATATAACTCTGAATTCAGTGGCACCATAAACAAAGTCACAATAAACAATTCTGCCCGACTGACATGAAAAAACACTTTGCACAAGAAGGCTTTGCAATTTTTTTACAAAAAGAACACAACCCGCGGACGTTCCTATCGAGTGGCTTACGACCGCGTAATATCGGTCAGTGAAACGGCGCACCATGCTCCCGGTCTCCTCCTCTCCGTCTACCTTAGTTTCCTGGACGGCTAGGACGTCTATGTCTTGGTCTGTGAGCAACCGATAGAGCTGACTTTGCCTACGCCTAGCCGCCAACCCTCTGACGTTAAGCGTAGCTATACTGAATGGCGGAGTTAATTCCATAGTGACTTGTTCGCTAAAGGAGTAGGCCCGGAGCATGGCGCTTACCCTTCACGACCAGCCCTCGGCTAGCCGCCTCCAGGACCATCCTGCTTCCCAGCGCTGTTTTCTTTTGCCTTGTCCTCCAGTCTCCGGTCGGTAGGAACTTTCGGCTTAGGTTTGAGACTACGCCGCCTCCCTTGCGGCGCCTTCGCAGGCGGCTCCTGGCTGCTGGTGGACGACGCCCCGTCCTGCTCTACCGAGTCGTCGAGTGGACGCTTTAGCGTGGCGCTGGTCACGCACATCTCGTCGTCGCTGTCCGCCGCCGTCTCTCCCTGACCCTCCGTTGTATCAGCTGTCCCCACTGGAACCACGTCCGTCTCGACCCGCTCAGGCTCGGCCGCTGACGGGGCGCTGGCCGGTGTAGTCGAAAGCTGGCGAGTCTCCGGAAACTTGGGTGTGTCTGCCTGCGCCGCCCCTCCAGTAGTCACAGGGACCACTGGGCTTCCGACCCCTTTGGCGGCGTCCTCTGCCTCGGCCGCGTCCATGACGTGATCAGCCATCGCCTCGTTCTTCGCTGGCCCCATTGCACTGGCGTACGTTCGAACGCAATCCGCCTCGACGTGTCCGAAGCGTTTGCACCGCGAGCAACGGGGAACCTTGCACTCTCGGCGGACGTGCCCTTTGCCTTGGCAGCGCAAGCATTGCATCGGCCGACCAGGCACAACCAGCAAGGCCAGCTCTCCATCGATCCTGATCTGGTGCGGAAGGTCTTCGACCCTGACGCCGCTTTTCAGCTTCAGGAGAGCTGTTCTCGTGGTCGAACACTTGTCGGCCATGCCCGGGACACGCCACCGCTCACGGCTCACCTCCACGACCTTGCCGAAAGCCGACAGCGCCGTCCGTACTTCTTCGTCGCTCACACCGTGAAGCAGCCAGTGAATTCGTAGCCGCACCTGCTGGTCCTGTGGGTCGACGACGACGCAGCGCCGCCCCTTCACCTGCAGCTCCTTCAAGGCGAGCAGGCGTTTTGTGGGAGCGGCATCATTGAATGTCACCGCCCACAAGTGGTTAACCTGGTATGCACCGAGGCTTACCACATCCGGCAGCAGGCCCGTTGGCGTCAATGCGTCCCTGAAATCTTCGACCTTGTATGGCCTCGCTCGTACATCACCGTGTAAAAACACGGTGTTGATAACAAGTCGTCCTTTTGGCATTTGCGGCAAAATAAACTGGTATTCGCTATCTCCGTTCCTGTTTCCGCGGCTAAGATTGGCCGCTGTCGCCGCTCCGCTGGAGCTCATGATCCTGCGATCCGTTCAGCACGACTGCCGGAAGCAGAATGTCTGAGCTGCACCCCTGTTATGTCAAGAGCACTTATTTATGCGTTTGATGGTGCTCAACAGATTATTTTAACAACAAAATAAATTATTACTCGAAATAAACAAAATCATCTCGTCATTGCGACGTGATACAATTTTTTTGTTAACAAAGAAAGAAACATATTTCTATCATAAAAGAAAAGGGCAGCAATGTTTTAGTAGAATCACTTGCCGAATTTCAAGCTGCCGTAGTATTACAACACATAAAAAAGATAGCGCTAAGGTCGAGAGCACTTTGGAGGTGCCAGGGTTCGAACCCGGGACTTCTCACATTTGAAGCAAGCGCTCTGCCTCTGAGCTACACCCCCGTTATGTCAGGAGCACTTATGTATGCTATTGATGGTGCTCAAGAAATTATTTTCACAAAAATATAATTATTACTCGAAATAAACAAAATCATCTCGTCATTGCAACGCGATAAATTTTTTGTCAACAAAGATAGAAACACATTTCTATCATAAAGGAAAGGGCACCGATGTTTTAGTAGATTATCTTGTCGCATTTCATGGTGCCGTAGCAGCACAACACAAAAAAGTTAGCGCAAAAGTTCAAATTGATTGATTTGTGGGGTTGCACAGCCCAAAACCACCTCATGATTATGAGAGACGCGGTAGTGGAGGGCTCCGGAAATTTCGACCACCTGGGGTTCTTTAACGTGCACCCAAGTCTGAGCACACGGGCCTACAACATTTCCGCCTCCATCGGAAATTGAACCACCGTAGCCGGGAAACAAACCCGCGACCTGCGGGTCAGCATCCGAGTACCTTAGCCCCTAGACCACCGCGGAGGGGCCGCAAAAGTTCAGAGAGCTCTGGAGGTGCCACGGTTTGAACCGGGGACTTCTTACATGCGAAGCAAGCGCTCTACTTCTGAGCTGCACCCCTGTTATGTCAGGAGCACTTATTTATGCGTTTGATGGTGCTCAACAGATTATTTTAACAAAGAAATAAATTATTACTTGAAATAAACAAAATCATCTCGTCATTGCAACGTGATACAATTTTTTTCTTCAACAAAGAAAGAAAAATATTTCTATCACAAAAGAAAAGGGCAGCAATGTTTTAGTAGAATCACTCGTCGCATTTCATGGTGCCGTAGTAGTACAACACATTAAAAAGATCGCGCTAAAGCCGAGAGCACTTTGGAGGTGCCGAAGTTCGAACCCGGGACTCCTCCCATGCGAAGCAAGCGCTCTACCTCTGAGCTACACCGCCGTTATGTCAGGAGCACTTATGTATGCTATTGATGGTGTTCAAGAAATTATTTCAACAAAAAATTTAATTATTACTCGAAATAAACAAAATCATCTCGTCATTGCAACGCGAAAAATTTTTTGTCAACAAAGATAGAAACACATTTCTATCATAAAGGAAAGGGCACCGATGTTTTAGTAGATTATCTCGTCGCATTTCATGGTGCCGTAGTAGTACAACACAAAAAAGTTAGCGCAAAAGTTCAAATTGATTGATTTGTGGGGTTGCACGTCCCAAAACCACCATATGATTATGAGAGACGCCGTAGTGGAGGGCTGCGGAAATTTCGACCACCTGCGTTTCTTTAACGTGCACCCAAATCTGAGCACACGGGCCTACAACATTTCCGCCTCCATCGGAAATGCAGCCGCCTCAGCCGGGAAACGAACTCGCGACCTGCGGGTCAGCAGCCGAGTACCTTAGCCACTAGAGCACCACGGAGGGGCCGCAAAAGTTCAGAGAGCTCTGGAGGCGCCACGGTTTGAACCAGGGACTTCTCACATGCGAAGCAAGCGCTCTGCCTCTGAGCTGCACCCCTGTTATGTCAGGATCACTTATTTATGCGTTTCATGGTGCTCAACAGATTATTTTAACAACAAAATAAATTATTGTTTGAAATAAACAAAATCATCCCGTCATTGCAACGTGATACAATTTCTTGTTAACAAAGAAAGAAACATATTTCTATCATGAAAGAAAAGGGCAGCAATGCACTCATCGCATTTCATGGTGCCGTAGTATTACAACACATTAAAAAGGTAGCGATAAAGTCGAGAGCACTTTGGAGGTGCCGGGGTTCGAACCCGGGACTTCTCACATGCGAAGCAAGCGCTCTACCTCTGAGCTACACCCCCGTTATGTCAGGAGCACTTATGTATGCTATTGATGGTGCTCAAGAAATGATTTTCACAAAAAAATTAATTATTACTCGAAACAAACAAAATCATCTCGTCAATGCAACGCGATGAATTTTTTGCCAACAAAGATAGAAACACATTTCTATCATAAAGGAAAGGGCACCGATGTTTTAGTACATTATCTCGTCGCATTTCATGGTGCCGTAGTAGTACAACACAAAAAAGATAGCGTAAAAGTTCAAATTGATTGATTTGTGGGGTTTAACGTCCCAAAACCACCATATGATTATGAGAGACGCCGTAGTGGAGGGCTCCGGAAATTTCGTTCACCTGGGTTTCTTTAACGTGCACCCGAATCTGAGCACACGGGCATACATTTCCGCCTCCATCGAAAATGCAGCCGCCTCAGCCAGGAAACGAACTCGCGACCTGCGGGTCAGCAGCCGAGTACCTTAGCCACTAGAGCACCACGGACCGGCCGCAAAAGTTCAGAGAGCTCTGGAGGCGCCACGGTTCGAACCAGGGACTTCTCACATGTGAAGCAAGCGCTCTACCTCTGAGCTTCACCCCTGTTATGTCAGGAGCACTTATTTATGCGTTTGATGGTGCTCAACAGATTATTTTAACAACAAAATGAATTATTACTCGAAATAAACAAAATCATCTCGTCATTACAACGTGATACAATTTTTTTGTCAACAAAGAAAGAAACATATTTCTATTATAAAAGAAAAGGGCAGCGATGTTTTAGTAGAATCACTCGTCGCATTTCAAGCTGCCGTAGTATTACAACACATTAAAAAGATAGCGATAAGTCGAGAGCACTTTGGAGGTGCTGGGGTTCGAACCCGGGACTTCTCACATGCGAAGCAAGCGCTCTGCCTCTGAGCTACACCCCCGTTATGTCAGGAGCACTTATGTATGCTATTGATGGTGCTCAAGAAATTATTTTCACAAAAAATTAATTATTACTTGAAATAAACAAAATCATCTCGTCATTGCAACGCGATAAATTTTTTGTCAAGAAAGATAGAAACACATTTCTATCATAAAGGAAAGGGCACCGATTTATTAGTAGATTATCTCGTCGCATTTCATGGTTCCGTAGTAGTACAACACAAAAAAGATAGCGCAAAAGTTCAAATTGATTTATTTGTGGGGTTTCACGTCCCAAAACCACCATATGATTATGAGAGACGCCAAAGTGGAGGGCTCCGGAAATTTCAACCACCTGGGGTTCTTTAACAGACACCCAAATGTGAGCACATGGGCCTACAACATTTCCGCCTCCATCGGAAATGCAGCCGCCGAAGCCGGGAAAGGAACCCGCGACCTTCGGGTCAGCAGCCGAGTGCCTTAGCCACTAGACCACCACGGAGGGGCCGCAAAAGTTCAGAGAGCTCTGGAGGCGCCACGGTTTGAACCAGGGACTTCTCACATGCGAAGCAAGCGCTCTGCCTCTGAGCTGCACCCCTGTTATGTCAGGATCACTTATTTATGCGTTTGATGGTGCTCAACAGATTATTTTAACAACAAAATAAATTATTATTTGAAATAAACCAAATCATCCCGTCATTGCAACGTGATACAATTTCTTGTTAACAAAGAAAGAAACATATTTCTATGATGAAAGAAAAGGGCAGCAATGTTTTAGTACAATCAATCACCGCATTTCATGGTGCCGTAGTATTACAACACATTAAAAAGGTAGCGATAAAGTCGAGAGACTTTGGATGTGCCGGGGTTCGAACCCGGGACTTCTCACATGCGAAGCAAGCGCTCTACCTCTGAGCTACACCCCGTTATGTCAGGAGCACTTATGTATGCTATTGATGGTGCTCAAGAAATGATTTTCACAAAAAAATTAATTATTACTCGAAACAAACAAAATCATCTCGTCAATGCAACGCGATGAATTTTTTGCCAACAAAGATAGAAACACATTTATATCATAAAGGAAAGGGCACCGATGTTTTAGTACATTATCTCGTCGCATTTCATGGTGCCGTAGTAGTACAACACAAAAAAGATAGCGTAAAAGTTCAAATTGATTGATTTGTGGGGTTTCACGTCCCAAAACCACCATATGATTATGAGAGATTCTGTAGTGGAGGGCTCCGGAAATTTCGACCACCTGGGTTTCTTTAACGTGCACCCAAATCTGAGCACACGGGCATACAACATTTCCGCCTCCATCGGAAATGCAGCCGCCTCAGCCGGGAAACGAACTCGCGACCTGCGGGTCAGCAGCCGAGTACCTTAGCCACTAGAGCACCACGGAGGGGCCGCAAAAGTTCAGAGAGCTCTGGAGGCGCCACGGTTCGAACCAGGGACTTCTCACATGTGAAGCAAGCGCTCTACCTCTGAGCTTCAACCCTGTTATGTCAGGATCACTTATTTATGCGTTTGATGGTGCTCAACAGATTATTTTAACAGCAAAATAAATTATTACTCGAAATAAACAAAATCATCTCATCATTGCAACGTGATACACTTTTTTCGTCAACAAAAAAAGAAAAATATTTCTATCATAAAAGAAAAGGGCAGAGTAAAATCAGGTTCTCTTCTCGATGTAGAAGAAACCACTTCTCCCCACTCGGCGCCCGAAGCGCACCACCCGTGGTGGTGTAGCAAAGTGGGAGAAGAACCGTACGCCGCTATCCCAATAGCGGCTATTGGCCTGCTGGACGCTTGACGAGGAAGCAGAAGCAACGCTGAAGAAGTTTTAGATGGCTGAGAAAAACTTGTATTTACAGATTTTACAAAACAATGGACATCAATGTTAAAAAAAAGGAGGAAAAGAAAAACAACTTGGAAATGAACCGACTTCTGTAGGGCGACCCTACGGGGTTCGGCGGAGCCGATGGTGCCTAACACCGCAAGCTCGGTTCAGCACCCCTGGCGGAGCCACGGGGCCTCTTCTTATCTCTTCCTGGCGCTCCGCCCTTACCACCATCTCGGCACATAATCACTTGCTTGTCCTCTGATTGGACAGTACATTGGGTACATTAAAAAAAACGCCACGAGGATCCCGCCTTCGTGCACGTGGGACTTATGCACTCTCCCCAAACCACACAACAACCAAAACGTAAATAAAACAAAACTAGAAAAAGCATAGAGGCCAGGGCCAGCTTCGCGGCGCACAATTATTTAGACAGAGCTAGCTGTACTCGGTAGTGCGGCCATAGGGCGATTTCGCTCTACCACGTCAATTTCTTGACAACGGGGCTATAATCCTTTTGCCTCTGTGCGCCGTACGAGGAACCGCTCGCTGACCGCGCATATTTCTGCTTACGAGTTCCTTTGCCCAGATAAACGGGGATGTAGTCGAAGACATGCCCGATTCAACAATAGGAAACCCAGGCGTCGAACGGGCGACCGTCACCATTTCCCGTGTCGCGAGCCCGCTTCTGAGAGTCACTGGACCAAAGCCGACCCGGCAGAAAAAGGTCGTCGGTGACTTCAGAGTTTTCGCAACGCGCGCTGCCGATTTTGCAGGCGCGCAAACAGTACGTGGCCGGGCCATACGCCGAACCGATGCGAGGAGTCACCGCGGTGCGCGGGGTCTCGGAAGAGGCCCGTTGATGCGCCGACTGCCAGTTCCGAGAGGCAATTAGGGGGCCGTCGCAACGACGTTTACAATCTCAACCCTTTCGTTGCCCGGGTTGGTTCCCTTTTCTTTGAGTTAGTAGTAACTGGAAACGCTGGACCGTCGACAAAGCAGGGCAATATGCTGGCGCCGCGTGTCTGCGCTCGTGGCAAAACCGGTCGGTCGCGCTTCAACCGCTTGTCACTCAAGCAACGCTGGCAGACCGCGGCTGACATGCCTTCTTAAGCTTACGCCGCAAAGCAAATAAAAGCAAACAAAAATTGCCGCGCTACGAATTCTTACCGCGGTCCTACAGGCAGCAATGTTTTAGTAGAATCACTCGTCGCATTTCAAGCTGCCGTAGTATTACAACACATAAAAAAGATAGCGCTAAAGTCGAGAGCACTTTGGAGGTACCGGGGTTCGAACCCGGGACTTTTCACATGCGAAGAGAGCGCTCTACCTCTGAGCTACACCCCCGTTATGTCAGGAGCACTTATGTATGCTATTGATGGTGCTCAAGAAATTATTTTCACAAAAACTTAATTATTACTCGAAATAAACAAAATCATCTCGTCATTGCAACACGATAAATTTTTTGTCAACAAAGATAGAAACACATTTCTATCATAAAGGAAAGGGCTCCGATGTTTTAGTAGATTATCTCGTCGTATTTCATGGTGCCGTAGCAGTACAACACAAAAAAGTTAGCGCAAAAGTTCAAATTGATTGATTTGTGGGGTTGCACGTCCCAAAACCACCTCATGATTATGAGAGACGCCGTAGTTGAGGGCTCCGGAAATTTCGACCACCTGGGGTTCTTTAACGTGAACCCAAATCTGAGCACACGGGCCTACAACATTTCCGCCTCCATCGGAAATGCAGCCGCCGCAGCCGGGAAATGAACCCGCGACCTGCGGGTCAGCAGCCGAGTACCTTAGCCACTAGACCACCGCGGAGGGGCCGCAAAAGTTCAGAGAGCTCTGGAGGCGCCACGGTTCGAACCAGGGACTTCTCACATGCGAAGCAAGCGCTCTACCTCTGAGCTGCCCCCCTGTTATGTCAGGAGCACTTATTTATGCGTTTGATTGTGCTCAACAGATTATTTTAACAACAAAATAAACTATTACTCGAAATAAACAAAATCATCTCGTCATTGCAACGTGATACAATTTTTTTGTTAACAAAGAAAGAAACATATTTCTATCATAAAAGAAAAGGGCAGCCATGTTTTAGTAGAATCACTCGTCGCATTTCAAGCTGCCGTAGTATTACAACACATAAAAAAGATAGCGCTAAAGTCGAGAGCACTTTGGAGGTGCCGGGGTTCGAACCCGGGACCTCTCACATGCGTAGCAAGCGCTCTACCTCTGAGCTACACCCCCCTTATGTCAGGAGCACTTATGTATGCTATTGATGGTGCTCTAGAAATTATTTTCACAAAAACTTAATAATTACTCGAAATAAACAAAATCATCTCGTCATTGCAACGCGATAAATTTTTTGTCAACAAAGATAGAAACACATTTATATCATAAAGGAAAGGGCACCGATGTTTTAGTAGATTATCTCGTCGTATTTCATGGTGCCGTAGCAGTACAACACAAAAAAGTTAGCGCAAAAGTTCAAATTGATTGATTTGTGGAGTTGCACAGCCCAAAACCACCTCATGATTATGAGAGACGCCGTAGTGGAGGGCTCCGGAAATTTCGACCACCTGGGGTTCTTTAACGTGCACCCAAATCTGAGCACACGGGCCTACAACATTTCCGCCTCCATCGGAAATTGAACCACCGTGGCCGGGAAACGAACCCGCGACCTGCGGGTCAGCATCCGAGTACCTTAGCCCCTAGACCACCGCGGAGGGGCCGCAAAAGTTCAGAGAGCTCTGGAGGTGCCATGGTTTGAAGCGGGGACTTGTTACATGCGAAGCAAGCGCTCTACTTCTGAGCTGCACCCCTGTTATGTCAGGAGCACTTATTTATGCGTTTGATGGTGCTCAACAGATTATTTTAACAGCAAAATAAATTATTACTTGAAATAAACAAAATCATCTCGTCATTGCAACGTGATACAATTTTTTCTTCAACAAAGAAAGAAAAATATTTCTATCACAAAAGAAAAGGGCAGCAATGTTTTAGTAGAATCACTCGTCGCATTTCATGGTGCCGTAGTAGTACAACACATTAAAAAGATCGCGCTAAAGCCGAGAGCACTTTGGAGGTGCCGAAGTTCGAACCCGGGACTCCTCCCATGCGAAGCAAGCGCTCTACCTCTGAGCTACACCGCCGGTATGTCAGGAGCACTTATGTATGCTATTGATGGTGCTCAAAAAATTATTTTAACAAAAAATTTAATTATTACTCGAAATAAACAAAATCATCTCGTCATTGCAACGCGAAAAATTTTTTGTAACAAAGATAGAAACACATTTCTATCATAAGGGAAAGGGCACCGATGTTTTAGTAGATTATCTCGTCGCATTTCATGGTGCCGTAGTGGTACAACACAAAAAAGATAGCGCAAAAGTTCAAATTGATTGATTTGTGGGGTTGCACATCCCAAAACCACCTAATGATTATGAGAGACGCCGTAGTGGAGGGCTCCGGAAATTTCGACCACCTGGGGTTCTTTAACGTGCACCCAAATCTGAGCACACGGGCCTACAACATTTCCGCCTCCATCAGAAATACAGCCGCCGCAGCCGGGAAACGAACCCGCGACCTGCGGGTCAGCAGCTGAGTACCTTAGCCACTAGACCACCACAGAGGGGCCGCAAAAGTTCAGAGAGCTCCGGAGGCGCCACGGTTTGAACCAGGGACTTCTCACATGCGAAGCAAGCGCTCTACCTCTGAGCTGCACCCCTTTTTTTTTTTTTTTTTATTTATTGCCTGGCATGGACATTGTACAGGGCAATCATTGCACACACATATATTACAATACAAAGAAAAAGAAAAAGAAAAAAAAAACAAGCATTGCCATCAGTCCCATTTGTACTGATGTTGTCCTCTTAAAAATACTTAAGGTTTGCCAGGGGTTCAACCCTTGACAACCATTCTGGCTCGATATCCTCTATTTTGCTACACTCAATGAATGCAGACATGCTTTGCCTGAAATAAATTACTGCTGGTTTTGCCTCCGGGTCGAAATGGTATCCGGCCATTCGTGCACGCCATATACAGTGGAGACCGGTCAACATCACTACATCGAATGGGACCCCATCATCATTTGTTACTGCGAGGTACCTTATTCCGTGTGGGTCTAGTGGAAAATCCTTCTTTATTGTCCTCTGTAATATGTCCCAAAAATGTATCCCTTCCCAACAATGCAAAAAAACATGGTCTATTGTTTCTGGTTTCTTACATATCAAGCAGTGTGACCCCCATAGTGTAAAAAAACCCCGTTCCTCTGTGAAAGTCTTTACTGATAGTGTTCCTGTGTGTAACTTGAAGAAAAAAGTTTTCACCCCTGTAGGTACCTGCATGTTTCTCACCCGCTTCAGTACGTTTTGTCCCGGTCTTCCACTGTATATGGCCCTGTACAATGGTACTGGCAAAACCATAGCACATACATCTCTGTACAATTCTTTTCTTCTAACACTTGCTAGATAATCTATCGAAAAGCGAACAGATAAAAAACGTACACTGTCTACCACTTCCTTGAGATACCCACGCAACGTCACGGGCCGGCTATCCGTAGTAACAACAAAATCTGGTAAGGCACTGCCTAACCTGAGCTGGCATACCGTACGTAAAAACGGATCCCTGACGTCACGGAAAAACAAAAATCTATTTACTACTTGTCTCACAAATAGGTGCGCCAAACCAAGACCTCCGTCCTTCACGCGCCTGAACAAGTTGGTCCGTCTGCACCTTTCCCATTTCGAGCCCCATATAAAAACTGCGAACACTCTGTGCAGCCTTTGCACGTTGATCCTTGAACAATGTAACACCTGCATCACATACCACAGTTTAGCGATAAAAAACATGTTGCACACAGTAGCCCTAGCGAAAACAGACAGGTTCATGCCTTTCCACCTGTCTGCTTTTTCCTTCGTCTCTTTTGTTTGACGCGACCAATACTCCTCGCTGCCGTTATAACATTCCAGGGGAACACCGAGGTACCTTGTCGGTGTTTCCGTCCAGTGCACATTCGCAAAAAGGTCCGGCTTTGAAGGCCACCTTCCGTGCCAAAGCCCAAGAGATTTCGCCCAGTTTACGCGGCTTCCTGTGACGCTACAAAAATGTTTCACAACACTTATCGTTTCCTCTACACTTTCTTTGTTCGTACAACACACCGCAATGTCGTCTGCATATGCCAGCAGCTTAACTTCCACTGCCGCCAAGCTGAAGCCACGAATTTTTCCATTTTCATTTATCGCTAAGCACATCGCTTCGATGTAAATACAAAACAAAAGTGGACTGAGGGGGCAGCCCTGACGCACAGAACGCATTACGTGAATGGGGGCCCCCAAAGACTTGTTAACAATTAAACGTGTTGTGCAGTTCTGGTACGCCAAGGCCACTCCCTCCTTGATGATGGAACCGACATTAATATGATCTAAGATGACAAACAAAATATCATGCGCAACACAATCAAAAGCTTTCTCCAGGTCTATCTGGAGCACAGCAACGCCAAGTGAATCTTCGTCACAACACTCTAGCACACACCGCATCTTGTGAATGTTTGAGCTAATGGTTCTGCCTTTGATTCCACAAGTTTGGTGCTCTCCAACAATTTCTTTAATGACACCTTGAAGTCGCGCTGCCAGAACCTTCATAAAAATCTTGTAGTCGACATTGGTCAGCGATATGGGCCTATACGATGTCACCAGTTTAAGTTTTTCCCCTTCGTCCGTTTTAGGAATTAATATCGTATGCGCTTTGCTGAAGGAGGGCGGCAGAGTTTTCCGTTCGTACGCCTCATTGAACAGCTCAGCTAACCCCGGGGACAGTTCTATTCTAAACGTCTTATACCATGCTGCGGTTAGGCCATCGGGTCCCGGTGACTTTCCGGGGTTCAGATGACCAATCGCGCGTTCCACTTCACCTTCCGTTATTCTGCCTTCTAAAAGCTTTTTTGTGTCGTCACTAAGCCGCGGCAAGCGCTTGAGAAACTCTTCTTTAAAACCATGTACATTCGCTTTTCGAATTGCAAAAAGTGACTGATAATACGCAACAAAGGCCCGTTCGATGCTTTCATTGTCGCTCGCGAGAGTCCCGTTGCAATAGACCTTATCGATGTGGTTTCGGCGTCCTTGCGCTTTTTCGAGACCAAGCGCCCTTTTTGTGGGCGTCTCACCCGCGGCAAGATCATTTGCGCGCGCGCGAACCCAGGCGCCTCGATAACGCTCTCTGTCATGCAGTTCTAATTTTTCCTTGACACTGCGCACCTCGTCTTTGCAAGTCCCAGGCTCCCGACTTTCTAGGGCTATCAGCTGCTGCAGTGTTTTCTTAAGACTTCTTTCTTTTATTTGCGCTTCGAATTTTAGCGTGCTCGATCTGTCAAGCGCTTTCATTTTCACCTTCTGCTTTAAACACTCCCATTTCTCTGCTACTGTTTCCGTTTTTTCCATAAGCACTTCATTAATGGTCTCGTGCACTGCTTCTAAAAATGGTTCATCTTTTAGTAACAATGCGTTCAGTTTCCATAAATCCCAGTTGAAAACCTTACGCTGTTTCTTCATGCCTATGCGACACACAACCAAACAGTGATCTGAAAACGACACTGGCTCAACCGAAAAATCGTGACACATAGGCAATACACCTAGGGATAGGTATATGCGGTCTAAACGTGCATGGCTATTGCCATGAAATCGCGTGTAGATCACTTCGCGATTTGCTGCCACACATTCATACACGTCTTCCAAGTCATTTTCGGTTATTAATTTGCCTAGCACGTCACTGCTTTTGTCACGAACGCCAGTGCTATTGACTCTATCGCGAGCCCTTAAAACACAGTTAAAATCACCTAACAAAACCACCCTCTTATTACACTTTGTCCACTGAAACAGGTTAGAAAAAAACTGAGCACGCTCTTCTACACTATTCGGTGCGTATACGCATATAACTCTGAATTCAGTGGCACCATAAACAAAGTCACAATAAACAATTCTGCCCGACTGACATGAAAAAACACTTTGCACAAGAAGGCTTTGCAATTTTTTTACAAAAAGAACACAACCCGCGGACGTTCCTATCGAGTGGCTTACGACCGCGTAATATCGGTCAGTGAAACGGCGCACCATGCTCCCGGTCTCCTCCTCTCCGTCTACCTTAGTTTCCTGGACGGCTAGGACGTCTATGTTTTGGTCTGTGAGCAACCGATAGAGCTGACTTTGCCTACGCCTAGCCGCCAACCCTCTGACGTTAAGCGTAGCTATACTGAATGGCGGAGTTAATTCCATAGTGACTTGTTCGCTAAAGGAGTAGGCCCGGAGCATGGCGCTTACCCTTCACGACCAGCCCTCGGCTAGCCGCCTCCAGGACCATCCTGCTTCCCAGCGCTGTTTTCTTTTGCCTTATCCTCCAGTCTCCGGTCGGTAGGGACTTTCGGCTTAGGTTTGAGACTACGCCGCCTCCCTTGCGGCGCCTTCGCAGGCGGCTCCTGGCTGCTGGTGGACGACGCCCCGTCCTGCTCTACCGCGTCGTCGAGTGGACGCTTTAGCGTGGCGCTGGTCACGCACATCTCGTCGTCGCTGTCCGCCGCCGTCTCTCCCTGACCCTCCGTTGTATCAGCTGTCCCCACTGGAACCACGTCCGTCTCGACCCGCTCAGGCTCGGCCGCTGACGGGGCGCTGGCCGGTGTAGTCGAAAGCTGGCGAGTCTCCGGAAACTTGGGTGTGTCTGCCTGCGCCGCCCCTCCAGTAGTCACAGGGACCACTGGGCTTCCGACCCCTTTGGCGGCGTCCTCTGCCTCGGCCGCGTCCATGACGTGATCAGCCATCGCCTCGTTCTTCGCTGGCCCCATTGCACTGGCGTACGTTCGAACGCAATCCGCCTCGACCTGTCCGAAGCGTTTGCACCGCGAGCAACGGGGAACCTTGCACTCTCGGCGGACGTGCCCTTTGCCTTGGCAGCGCAAGCATTGCATCGGCCGACCAGGCACAACCAGCAAGGCCAGCTCTCCATCGATCCTGATCTGGTGCGGAAGGTCTTCGACCCTGACGCCGCTTTTCAGCTTCAGGAGAGCTGTTCTCGTGGTCGAACACTTGTCGGCCATGCCCGGGACACGCCACCGCTCACGGCTCACCTCCACGACCTTGCCGAAAGCCGACAGCGCCGTCCGTACTTCTTCGTCGCTCACCCCGTGAAGCAGCCAGTGAATTCGTAGCCGCACCTGCTGGTCCTGTGGGTCGACGACGACGCAGCGCCGCCCCTTCACCTGCAGCTCCTTCAAGGCGAGCAGGCGTTTTGTGGGAGCGGCATCATTGAATGTCACCGCCCACAAGTGGTTAACCTGGTATGCACCGAGGCTTACCACATACGGCAGCAGGCCCGTTGGCGTCAATGCGTCCCTGAAATCTTCGACCTTGTATGGCCTCGCTCGTACATCACCGTGTAAAAACACGGTGTTGATAACAAGTCGTCCTTTTGGCATTTGCGGCAAAATAAACTGGTATTCGCTATCTCCGTTCCTGTTTCCGCGGCTAAGATTGGCCGCTGTCGCCGCTCCGCTGGAGCTCATGATCCTGCGATCCGTTCAGCACGACTGCCGGAAGCAGAATGATGAGCTGCACCCCTGTTATGTCAGGAGCACTTATTTATGCGTTTGATGGTGCTCAACACATTATTTTAACAACTAAATAAATTATTACTCGAAATTAACAAAATCTTCTCGTCATTGCAACGTGATACAATTTTTTTGTCAACAAAGAAAGAAACATATTGCTATCATAAAAGAAAATGGCAGCAATGTTATAGTAGAATCACTCGTCGCAATTCATGGTGCCGTAGTATTACAACACATAAAAAAGCTAGCGCTAAAGTCAAGAGCACTTTGGAGGCGCTGGGGTTCGAACCCGGGACTTCTCACATGCGAAGCAAGCACTCTACCTCTGAGCTACACCCGCATTATGCCAGGAGCATTAATGTATTCTATTGATGGTGCTCGAGAAATTATTTTAACAAAAAAATTATTTATTACTCGAAATAAAGAAAATCATCTCGTCATTGCAACGCGATAAATTTTTTGTCAACAAAGATAGAAACACATTTATATCATAAAGGAAAGGGCACCGATGTTTTAGTAGATTATCTCGTCGTATTTCATGGTGCCGTAGCAGTACAACACAAAAAAGTTAGCGCAAAAGTTCAAATTGATTGATTTGTGGGGTTGCACAACCCAAAACCACCTCATGATTATGAGAGACGCCGTAGTGGAGGGCTCCGGAAATTTCGACCACCTGGGGTTCTTTAACGTGCACCCAAATCTGAGCACACGGGCCTACAACATTTCCGCCTCCATCAGAAATTGAACCACCGTAGCCGGGAAACGAACCCGCGACCTGCGGGTCAGCATCCGAGTACCTTAGCCCCTAGACCACCGCGGAGGGGCCGCAAAAGTTCAGAGAGCTCTGGAGGTGCCACGGTTTGAACCGGGGACTTCTTACATGCGAAGCAAGCGCTCTACTTCTGAGCTGCACCCCTGTTATGTCATGAGCACTTATTTATGCGTTTGATGGTGCTCAACAGATTATTTTAACAGCAAAATAAATTATTACTTGAAATAAACAAAATTATCTCGTCATTGCAACGTGATACAATTTTTTCTTCAACAAAGAAAGAAAAATATTTCTATCACAAAAGAAAAGGGCAGCAATGTTTTAGTAGAATCACTCGTCGCATTTCATGGTGCCGTAGTAGTACAACACATTAAAAAGATCGCGCTAAATCCGAGAGCACTTTGGAGGTGCCGAAGTTCGAACCCGGGACTCCTCCCATGCGAAGCAAGCGCTCTACCTCTGAGCTACACCGCCGTTATGTCAGGAGCACTTATGTATGCTATTCATGGTGCTCAAGAAATTATTTTAACAAAAAATTTAATTATTACTCGAAATAAACAAAATCATCTCGTCATTGCAACGCGAAAAATTTTTTGTCAACAAAGATAGAAACACATTTCTATCATAAAGGAAAGGGCACCGATGTTTTAGTAGATTATCTCGTTGAATTTCATGGTGCCGTAGTGGTACAACACAAAAAAGATAGCGCAAAAGTTCAAATTGATTGATTTGTGGGGTTTCACGTCCCAAAACCACCATATGATTATGAGAGACGCCGTAGTGGAGGGCTCCGGAAATTTTGACCACCTGGGGTTCTTTAACGTGCACCCAAATCTGAGCACACGGGCCTACAGCATTTCCGCCTCTATCGGAAATGCAGCCACCGCAGCCGGGAAACGAACCCGCATTCTGCGGGTAAGCAGCCGAGTACCTTACCCACTAGACCACCGCGTAGGGGCCGCAAAAGTTCAGAGAGCTCTGGAGGCGCCACGGTTCAAACCAGGGACTTCTCACATGCGAAGCAAGCGCTCTACCTCTGAGCTGCACCCCTGTTATGTCAGGAGCACTTATTTATGCTTTTGATGGTGCTCAACAGATTATTTTAACAACAAAATAAATTATTACTCGAAATAAACAAAATCATCTCGTCATTGCAACGTGAAACAATTTTTTGGTTAACAAAAAAAGAAACATATTTCTATCATAAAAGAAAAGGGCAGCAATGTTTTAGTAGAATCAGTCGTCGCATTTCAAGCTGCCGTAGTATTACAACACATAAAAAAGATAGCGCTAAAGTCGAGAGCACTTTGGAGGTGCCGGGGTTCGAACCCGGGACTTCTCACATGCGAAGCAAGCGCTCTACCTCTGAGCTACACCCCCGTTATGTCAGGAGCACTTATGTATGCTATTGATGGTGCTCAATAAATTATTTTCACAAAAACCTAATTATTACTCGAAATAAACAAAATCATCTCGTCATTGCAACACGATAAATTTTTTGTCAACAAAAATAGAAACACATTTCTATCATAAAGGAAAGGGCACCGATGTTTTAGTAGATTATCTCGTCGTATTTCATGGTGCCGTAGCAGTACAACACAAAAAAGTTAGCGCAAAAGTTCAAATTGATTGATTTGTGGGGTTGCACGTCCCAAAACCACCTCATGATTATGAGAGACGCCGTAGTGGAGGGCTCCGGAAATTTCGACAACCTGGGGTTCTTTAACGTGAACCCAAATCTGAGCACACGGGCCTACAACATTTCCGTCTCCAACGGAAATGCAGCCGCCGCAGCCGGGAAACGAACCCGCGACCTGCGGGTCAGCAGCCGAGTACCTTAGCCACTAGACCACCGCGGAGGGGCCGCAAAAGTTCAGAGAGCTCTGGAGGCGCCACGGTTCGAACCAGGGACTTCTCACATGCGAAGCAAGCGCTCTACCTCTGAGCTGCGCCCCTGTTATGTCAGGAGCACTTATTTATGTGTTTGATGGTGCTCAACAGATTATTTTAACAACCAAATAAATTATTACTCGAAATAACAAAATCATCTCGTCATTGCAACGTGATACAATTTTTTTGTCAACAAAGAAAGAAACATATTTCTATTATAAAAGAAAAGGGCAGCAATGTTTTAGTAGAATCACTCGTCGCATTTCAAGCTGCCGTAGTATTACAACACATTAAAAATATAGCGCTAAAGTCGAGAGCACTTTGGAGGTGCCGGGGTTCGAACCCGGGACTTCTCACATGCGAAGCAAGCGCTCCGCCTCTGAGCTACACCCCCGTTATGTCAGGAGCACTTATGTATGCTATTGATGGTGCTCAAGAAATCATTTTCACAAAAACTTAATTATTACTCGAAATAAACAAAATCATCTCGTCATTGCAACACGATAAATTTTTTGTCAACAAAGATAGAAACACATTTCTATCATAAAGGAAAGGGCACCGATGTTTCAGTAGATTATGTCGTCGTATGTTATGGTGCCGTAGCAGTACAACACAAAAAAGTTAGCGCAAAAGTTCAAATTGATTGATTTGTGGGGTTGCACGTCCCAAAACCACCTCATGATTATGAGAGACGCCGTTGTGGAGTGCTCCGGAAATTTCGACCACCTGGGGTTCTTTAACGTGAACCCAAATCTGAGCACACGGGCCTAAAACATTTCCGCCACCATCAGAAATGCAGCCGCCGCAGCCGGGAAACGAACCCGCAACCTGCGGGTCAGCAGCCGAGTACCTTAGCCACTAGACCACCGCGTAGGGGCCGCAAAAGTTCAAAGAGCTCTGGAGGTGCCACGGTTCGAAACAGGGACTTCTCACATGCGAAGCAAGCGCTCTACCTCTGAGCTGCACCCCTGTTATGTCAGGAGCACTTATTTATGCGTTTGATGGTGCTCAACAGATTATTTTAACAAAAAATAAACTATTACTCGAAATAAACAAAATCATCTCGTCATTGCAACGTGATACAATTTTTTTGTTAACAAAGAAAGAAACATATTTCTATCATAAAAGAAAAGGGCAGCCATGTTTTAGTAGAATCACTCGTCGCATTTCAAGCTGCCGTAGTATTACAACACATAAAAAAGATAGCGCTAAAGTCGAGAGCACTTTGGAGGTGCCGGGGTTCGAACCCGGGACCTCTCACATGCGAAGCAAGCGCTCTACCTCTGAGCTACACCCCCGTTATGTCAGGAGCACTTATGTATGCTATTGATGGTGCTCTAGAAATTATTTTCACAAAAACTTAATTATTACTCGAAATAAACAAAATCATCTCGTCATTTCAACGCGACAAACTTTTTGTCAACAAAGATAGAAACACATTTATATCATAAAGGAAAGGGCACCGATGTTTTAGTAGATTATCTCGTCGTATTTCATGGTGCCGTAGCAGTACAACACAAAAAAGTTAGCGCAAAAGTTCAAATTGATTGATTTGTGGGGTTGCACAGCCCAAAACCACCTCATGATTATGAGAGACGCCGTAGTGGAGGGCTCCGGAAATTTCGACCACCTGGGGTTCTTTAACGTGCACCCAAATCTGAGCACACGGGCCTACAACATTTCCGCCTCCATCGGAAATTGAACCACCATAGCCGGGAAACGAACCCGCGACCTGCGGGTCAGCATCCGAGTACCTTAGCCCCTAGACCACCGCGGAGGGGCCGCAAAAGTTCAGAGAGCTCTGGAGGTGCCACGGTTTGAACCGGAAACTTCTTACATGCGAAGCAAGCGCTCTACTTCTGAGCTGCACCCCTGTTATGTCAGGAGCACTTATTTATGCGTTTGATGGTGCTCAACAGATTATTTTAACAGCAAAATAAATTACTACTTGAAATAAACAAAATCATCTCGTCATTGCAACGTGATACAATTTTTTCTTCAACAAAGAAAGAAAAATATTTCTATCACAAAAGAAAAGGGCAGCAATGTTTTAGTAGAATCACTCGTCGCATTTCATGGTGCCGTAGTAGTACAACACATTAAAAAGATCGCGCTAAAGCCGAGAGCACTTTGGAGGTGCCGAAGTTCCAACCCGGGACTCCTCCCATGCGAAGCAAGCGCTCTACCTTTGAGCTACACCCCCTTTATGTCAGGAGCACTTATGTATGCTATTGATGGTGCTCAAGAAATTATTTTCACAAAAAATTATTTATTACTCGAAATAAACAAAATCATCTAGTCATTGCAACGCGATAAATTTTTTGTCAAGAAAGATAGAAACACATTTCTATCATAAAGGAAAGGGCACCGATTTATTAGTAGATTATCTCGTCGCATTTCATGGTGCCGTAGTAGTACAACACAAAAAAGTTAGCGCAAAAGTTCAAATTGATTGATTTGTGGGGTTGCACAGCCCAAAACCACCTCATGATTATGAGAGATGCCGTAGTGGAGGGCTCCGGAAATTTCGACCACCTGGGGTTCTTTAACGTGCACCCAAATCTGAGCACACGGGCCTACAACAATTCCGCCTCCATCGGAAATTGAACCACCGTAGCCGGGAAACGAACCCGCGACCTGCGGGTCAGCAGCCGAGTGCCTTAGCCACTAGACCACCACGGAGGGGCCACAAAAGTTCAGAGAGCTCTGGAGGCGCCACGGTTCAAACCAGGGACTTCTCACATGCGAAGCAAGCGCTCTACCTCTGAGCTGCACCCCTGTTATGTCAGGAGCACTTATTTATGCGTTTGATGGTGCTCAACAGATTATTTTAACAACAAAATAAATTATTACTCGAAATAAACAAAATCATCTCGTCATTGCAACGTGAAACAATTTTTTGGTTAACAAAAAAAGAAACATATTTCTATCATAAAAGAAAAGGGCAGCAATGTTTTAGTAGATTCACTCGTCGCATTTCAAGCTGCCGTAGTATTACAACACATAAAAAAGATAGCGCTAAAGTCGAGAGCACTTTGGAGGTGCCGGGGTTCGAACCCGGGACTTCTCACATGCGAAGCACGCGCTCTACCTCTGAGCTACACCCCCGTTATGTCAGGAGCACTTATGTATGCTATTGATGGTGCTCAAGAAATTATTTTCACAAAAACTTAATTATTACTCGAAATAAACAAAATCATCTCGTCATTGCAACACGATAAATTTTTTGTCAACAAAGATAGAAACACATTTCTATCATAAAGGAAAGGGCACCGATGTTTTAGTAGATTATCTCGTCGTATTTCATGGTGCTGTAGCAGTACAACACAAAAAAGTTAGCGCAAAAGTTCAAATTGATTGATTTTTGGGGTTGCACGTCCCAAAACCACCTCATGATTATGAGAGACGCCGTAGTGGAGGGCTTCGGAAATTTCGACCACCTGGGGTTCTTTAACGTGAACCCAAATCTGAGCACACGGGCCTACAACATTTCCGCCTCCAACGGAAATGCATCCGTCGCAGCCGGGAAACGAACCCGCGACCTGCGGGTTAGCAGCCGAGTACCTTAGCCACTAGACCACCGCGGAGGGGCCGCAAAAGTTCAGAGAGCTCTGGAGGCGCCACGGTTCGAACCAGGGACTTCTCACATGCGAAGCAAGCGCTCTACCTCTGAGCTGCACCGCTGTTATGTCAGGAGCACTTATTTATGCGTTTGATGGTGCTCAACAGATTATTTTAACAACCAAATAAATTATTACTCGAAATAAACAAAATCATCTCGTCATTGCAACGTGATACAATTTTTTTGTCAACAAAGAAAGAAACATATTTCTATTATAAAAGAAAAGGGCAGCAATGTTTTAGTAGAATCACTCGTCGCATTTCAAGCTGCCGTAGTATTACAACACATTAAAAATATAGCGCTAAAGTCGAGAGCACTTTGGAGGTGCCGGGGTTCGAACCCGGGACTTCTCACATGCGAAGCAAGCGTTCTGCCTCTGAGCTACACCCCCGTTATGTCAGGAGCACTTATGTATGCTATTGATGGTGCTCAAAAAATTATTTTCACAAAAAATAATTATTACTCGAAATAAACAAAATCATCTCGTCATTGCAACGCGATAAACTTTTTGTCAAGAAAGATAGAAACACATTTCTATCATAAAGGAAAGGGCACCGATTTATTAGTAGATTATCTCGTCGCATTTCATGATGCCGTAGTAGTACAACACAAAAAAGATAGCGCAAAAGTTCAAATTGATTTATTTGTGGGGTTTCACGTCCCAAAACCACCATATGACTATGAAAAACGCCATAGTGGAGGGCTCCGGAAATTTTGACCACCTGGGGTTCTTTAACGTGCACCCAAATCTGAGCACACGGGCCTACAACATTTCCGCCTCCATCGGAAATGCAGCCGCCGCAGCCGGGAAACGAACCCGCAACCTGCGGGTCAGCAGCCGAGTACCATAGCCACTAGACCACCACGTAGGGGCCGCAAAAGTTCAAAGAGCTCTGGAGGCGCCACATTTCGAACCAGGGACTTCTCACATGCGAAGCAAGCGCTCTACCTCTGAGCTGCACCGCTGTTATGTCAGGAGCACTTATTTATGCGTTTGATGGTGCTCAACAGATTATTTTAACAACCAAATAAATTATTACTCAAAATAAACAAATTCATCTCGTCATTGCGACATGATAAAATTTTTTTGTTAACAAAGAAAGAAACATATTTCTATCATAAAAGAAAAGGGCAGCAATGTTTTAGTAGAATCACTCGTCGCATTTCAAGCTGCCGTAGTATTACAACACATAAAAAAGATAGCGCTAAAGTCGAGAGCACTTTGGAGGTGCCAGGGTTCGAACCCGGGACTTCTTACATGCGACGCAAGCGCTCTGCCTCTGAGCTACACCCCCGTTATGTCAGGAGCACTTATGTATGCTATTGATGGTGCTCTAGAAATTATTTTCACGAAAACTTAATTATTACTCGAAATAAACAAAATCATCTCGTCATTGCAACGCGACAAACTTTTTGTCAACAAAGATAGAAACACATTTATATCATAAAGGAAAGGGCACCGATGTTTTAGTAGATTATCTCGTCGCATTTCATGGTGCCGTAGTAGTACAACACAAAAAAGATAGTGCAAAAGTTTAAATTGATTTATTTGTGGGGTTTCACGTCCCAAAACCACCATATGATTATGAGAGACGCCATAGTGGAGGGCTCCGGAAATTTCGACCACCTGGGGTTCTTTATCGTGCACCCAAATCTGAGCACATGGGCCTACAACATTTCCGCCTCCATCGGAAATGCAGCCGCCGCAGCCGGGAAACGAACCCGTGACCTGCGGGTCAGCAGCCGAGTGCCTTAGCCACTAGACCACCACGGAGGGGCCACAAAAGTTCAGAGAGCTCTGGAGGCGCCACGGTTCAAACCAGGGACTTCTCACATGCGAAGCAAGCGCTCTACCTCTGAGCTGCACCCCTGTTATGTCAGGAGCACTTATTTATGCGTTTGATGGTGCTCAACAGATTATTTTAACAACAAAATAAATTATTACTCGAAATAAACAAAATCATCTCGTCATTGAAACGTGAAACAATTTTTTGGTTAACAAAAAAGAAACATATTTCTATCATAAAAGAAAAGGGCAGCAATGTTTTAGTAGAATCACTCGTCGCATTTCAAGCTGCCGTAGTATTACAACACATAAAAAAGATAGCGCTGAAGTCCACAGCACTTTGGAGGTGCCAGGGTTCGAACCCGGGACTTCACACATGCGAAGCAAGCGCTCTACCTCTGAGCTACACCCCCATTATGTAAGGAGCACTTATGTATGCTATTGATGGTGCTCAAGAAATTATTTTCACAAAAAATTAATTATTACTCGAAATAAACAAAATCATCTCGTCATTGCAACGCGATAAACTTTTTGTCAAGAAAGATAGAAACACATTTCTATCATAAACGAAAGGGCACCGATTTATTAGTAGATTATCTCGTCGCATTTCATGGTGCAGTAGTAGTACAACACAAAAAAGATAGCGCAAAAGTTCAAATTGATTTATTTGTGGGGTTTCACGTCCCAAAACCACCACATGACTATGAGAAACGCCATAGTGGAGGGCTCCGGAAATTTCGACCACCTGGGGTTCTTTAACGTGCACCCAAATCTGAGCACACGGGCCTACAACATTTCCGCCTCCATCGGAAATGCAGCCGCCGCAGCCGGGAAACGAACCCGCGACCTGCGGGTCAGCAGCCGAGTGCCTTAGCCACTAGACCACCACGGAGGGGCCGCAAAAGTTCAGAGAGCTCTGGAGGCGCCACGGTTTGAACCAGGGACTTCTCAAATGCGAAGCAAGCGCTCTGCTTCTGAGCTGCACCCCTGGTAAGTCAGGAGCACTTATTTATGCGTTTGATGGTGCTCAACAGATTATTTTAACAACAAAATAAATAATTACTCGAAATAAACAAAATCATCTCGTCATTGCAACGTGATACAATTTTTTTGTCAACAAAGAAAGAAACATATTTCTATTATAAAAGAAAAGGGCAGCAATGTTTTAGTAGAATCACTCGTCGCATTTCAAGCTGCCGTAGTATTACAACACATTAAAAATATAGCGCTAAAGTCGAGAGCACTTTGGAGGTGCCGGGGTTCGAACCCGGGACTTCTCACATGCGAAGCAAGCGTTCTGCCTCTGAGCTACACCCCCGTTATGTCAGGAGCACTTATGTATGCTATTGATGGTGCTCAAGAAATTATTTTCACAAAAAATAATTATTACTCGAAATAAACAAAATCATCTCGTCATTGCAACGCGATAAACTTTTTGTCAAGAAAGATAGAAACACACTTCTATCATAAAGGAAAGGGCACCGATTTATTAGTAGATTATCTCGTCGCATTTCATGGTGCCGTAGTAGTACAACACAAAAAAGATAGCGCAAAAGTTCAAATTGATTTATTTGTGGGGTTTCACGTCCCAAAACCACCATATGACTATGAAAAACGCCATAGTGGAGGGCTCCGGAAATTTTGACCACCTGGGGTTCTTTAACGTGCACCCAAATCTGAGCACACGGGCCTACAACATTTCCGCCTCCATCGGAAATGCAGCCGCCGCAGCCGGGAAACGAACCCGCGACCTGCGGGTCAGCAGCCGAGTGCCTTAGCCACTAGACCACCACGGAGGGGCCGCAAAAGTTCAGAGAGCTCTGGAGGCGCCACGGTTTGAACCAGGGACTTCTCACATGCGAAGCAAGCGCTCTGCTTCTGAGCTGCACCACTGTTAAGTCAGGAGCACGTATTTATGCGTTTGATGGTGCTCAACAGATTATTTTAACAACAAAATAAATAATTACTTGAAATAAACAAAATCATCTCGTCATTGCAACGTGATACCATTTTTTGTTAATAAATAAAGAAACATATTTCGATCATAAAAGAAAAGGGCAGCAATGTTTTAGTAGAATCACTCGTCGCATTTCAATCTGCCGTAGTATTACAACACATAAAAAACATAGCGCTAAAGTCGAGAGCACTTTGGAGGTGCCGGGGTTCGAACGCGGGAATTCTCACATGCGAAGCAAGCGCTCTACCTCTGAGCTACACCCCCGTTATGTCAGGAGCACTTATGTATTCTATTGATGGTGCTCAAGAAATTATTTTCACAAAAACTTAATTATTACTCGAAATAAACAAAATCATCTCGTCATTGCAACACGATAAATTTTTTGTCAACAAAGATAGAAACACATTTCTATCATAAAGGAAAGGGCACCGATGTTTTAGTAGATTATCTCGTCGTATTTCGTGGTGCCGTAGCAGTACAACACAAAAAAATAGCGCAAAAGTTCAAATTGATTGATTTGTGTGGTTGCACGTCCCAAAACCACCTCATGATTATGAGAGACGCCGTTGTGGAGAGCTCCGGAAATTTCGACCACCTGGGGTTCTTTAACGTGAACCCAAATCTGAGCACACGGGCCTACAACATTTCCGCCTCCATCGGAAATGCAGCCGCCGCCGCCGGGAAATGAACCCGCAACCTGCGGGTCAGCAGCCGAGTACCTTAGCCACTAGACCACCGCGTAGGGGCCGCAAAAGTTCAGAGAGCTCTGGAGGCGCCACGGTTCGAACCAGGGACTTCTCACATGCGAAGCAAGCGCTCTACCTCTGAGCTGCACCCCCTTTTTTTTTTTTTTTTTTTATTTATTGCCTGGCATGGACATTGTACAGAGCAATCATTGCACACACATATATTACAATACAAAGAAAAAGAAAAAGAAAAAAAAAACAAGCATTGCCATCAGTCCCATTTGTACTGATGTTGTCCTCTTAAAAATACTTAAGGTTTGCCAGGGGTTCAACCCTTGACAACCATTCTGGCTCGATATCCTCTATTTTGCTACACTCAATGAATGCAGACATGCTTTGCCTGAAATAAATTACTGCTGGTTTTGCGTCCGGGTCGAAATGGTATCCGGCCATTCGTGCACGCCATATACAGTGGAGACCGGTCAACATCACTACATCGAATGGGACCCCATCATCATTTGTTACTGCGAGGTACCTTATTCCGTGTGGGTCTAGTGGAAAATCCTTCTTTATTGTCCTCTGTAATATGTCCCAAAAATGTACCCCTTCCCAACAATGCAAAAAAACATGGTCTATTGTTTCTGGTTTCTTACATATCAAGCAGTGTGACCCCCATAGTGTAAAAAAACCCCGTTCCTCTGTGAAAGTCTTTACTGATAGTGTTCCTGTGTGTAACTTGAAGAAAAAAGTTTTCACCCCTGTAGGTACCTGCATGTTTCTCACCCGCTTCAGTACGTTTTGTCCCGGTCTTCCACTGTATATGGCCCTGTACAATGGTACTGGCAAAACCATAGCACATACATCTCTGTACAATTCTTTTCTTCTAACACTTGCTAGATAATCTATCGAAAAGCGTACAGATAAAAAACGTACACTGTCTACCACTTCCTTGAGATACCCACGCAACGTCACGGGCCGGCTATCCGTAGTAACAACAAAATCTGGTAAGGCACTGCCTAACCTGAGCTGGCATACCGTACGTAAAAACGGATCCCTGACGTCACGGAAAAACAAAAATCTATTTACTACTTGTCTCACAAATAGGTGCGCCAAACCAAGACCTCCGTCCTTCACGCGCCTGAACAAGTTGGTCCGTCTGCACCTTTCCCATTTCGAGCCCCATATAAAAACTGCGAATACTCTGTGCAGCCTTTGCACGTTGATCCTTGAACAATGTAACACCTGCATCACATACCACAGTTTAGCGATAAAAAACATGTTGCACACAGTAGCCCTAGCGAAAACAGACAGGTTCATGCCTTTCCACCTGTCTGCTTTTTCCTTCGTCTCTTTTGTTTGACGCGACCAATACTCCTCGCTGCCGTTATAACATTCCAGGGGAACACCGAGGTACCTTGTCGGTGTTTCCGTCCAGTGCACATTCGCAAAAAGGTCCGGCTTTGAAGGCCACCTTCCGTGCCAAAGCCCAAGAGATTTCGCCCAGTTTACGCGGCTTCCTGTGACGCTACAAAAATGTTTCACAACCCTTATCGTTTCCTCTACACTTTCTTTGTTCGTACAACACACCGCAATGTCGTCTGCATATGCCAGCAGCTTAACTTCCACTGCCGCCAAGCTGAAGCCACGAATTTTTCCATTTTCATTTATCGCTAAGCACATCGCTTCGATGTAAATACAAAACAAAAGTGGACTGAGGGGGCAGCCCTGACGCACAGAACGCATTACGTGAATGGGGGCCCCCAAAGACTTGTTAACAATTAAACGTGTTGTGCAGTTCTGGTACGCCAAGGCCACTCCCTCCTTGATGATGGAACCGACATTAATATGATCTAAGATGACAAACAAAATATCATGCGCAACACAATCAAAAGCTTTCTCCAGGTCTATCTGGAGCACAGCAACGCCAAGTGAATCTTCGTCACAACACTCTAGCACACACCGCATCTTGTGAATGTTTGAGCTAATGGTTCTGCCTTTGATTCCACAAGTTTGGTGCTCTCCAACAATTTCTTTAATGACACCTTGAAGTCGCGCTGCCAGAACCTTCATAAAAATCTTGTAGTCGACATTGGTCAGCGATATGGGCCTATACGATGTCACCAGTTTAAGTTTTTCCCCTTCGTCCGTTTTAGGAATTAATATCGTATGCGCTTTGCTGAAGGAGGGCGGCAGAGTTTTCCGTTCGTACGCCTCATTGAACAGCTCAGCTAACCCCGGGGACAGTTCTATTCTAAACGTCTTATACCATGCTGCGGTTAGGCCATCGGGTCCCGGTGACTTTCCGGGGTTCAGATGACCAATCGCGCGTTCCACTTCACCTTCCGTTATTCTGCCTTCTAAAAGCTTTTTTGTGTCGTCACTAAGCCGCGGCAAGCGCTTGAGAAACTCTTCTTTAAAACCATGTACATTCGCTTTTCGAATTGCAAAAAGTGACTGATAATACGCAACAAAGGCCCGTTCGATGCTTTCATTGTCGCTCGCGAGAGTCCCGTTGCAATAGACCTTATCGATGTGGTTTCGGCGTCCTTGCGCTTTTTCGAGACCAAGCGCCCTTTTTGTGGGCGTCTCACCCGCGGCAAGATCATTTGCGCGCGCGCGAACCCAGGCGCCTCGATAACGCTCTCTGTCATGCAGTTCTAATTTTTCCTTGACACTGCGCACCTCGTCTTTGCAAGTCCCAGGCTCCCGACTTTCTAGGGCTATCAGCTGCTGCAGTGTTTTCTTAAGACTTCTTTCTTTTATTTGCGCTTCGAATTTTAGCGTGCTCGATCTGTCAAGCGCTTTCATTTTCACCTTCTGCTTTAAACACTCCCATTTCTCTGCTACTGTTTCCGTTTTTTCCATAAGCACTTCATTAATGGTCTCGTGCACTGCTTCTAAAAATGGTTCATCTTTTAGTAACAATGCGTTCAGTTTCCATAAATCCCAGTTGAAAACCTTACGCTGTTTCTTCATGCCTATGCGACACACAACCAAACAGTGATCTGAAAACGACACTGGCTCAACCGAAAAATCGTGACACATAGGCAATACATCTAGGGATAGGTATATGCGGTCTAAACGTGCATGGCTATTGCCATGAAATCGCGTGTAGATCACTTCGCGATTTGCTGCCACACATTCATACACGTCTTCCAAGTCATTTTCGGTTATTAATTTGCCTAGCACGTCACTGCTTTTGTCACGAACGCCAGTGCTATTGACTCTATCGCGAGCCCTTAAAACACAGTTAAAATCACCTAACAAAACCACCCTCTTATTACACTTTGTCCACTGAAACAGGTTAGAAAAAAACTGAGCACGCTCTTCTACACTATTCGGTGCGTATACGCATATAACTCTGAATTCAGTGGCACCATAAACAAAGTCACAATAAACAATTCTGCCCGACTGACATGAAAAAACACTTTGCACAAGAAGGCTTTGCAATTTTTTTACAAAAAAGAACACAACCCGCGGACGTTCCTATCGAGTGGCTTACGACCGCGTAATATCGGTCAGTGAAACGGCGCACCATGCTCCCGGTCTCCTCCTCTCCGTCTACCTTAGTTTCCTGGACGGCTAGGACGTCTATGTCTTGGTCTGTGAGCAACCGATAGAGCTGACTTTGCCTACGCCTAGCCGCCAACCCTCTGACGTTAAGCGTAGCTATACTGAATGGCGGAGTTAATTCCATAGTGACTTGTTCGCTAAAGGAGTAGGCCCGGAGCATGGCGCTTACCCTTCACGACCAGCCCTCGGCTAGCCGCCTCCAGGACCATCCTGCTTCCCAGCGCTGTTTTCTTTTGCCTTATCCTCCAGTCTCCGGTCGGTAGGGACTTTCGGCTTAGGTTTGAGACTACGCCGCCTCCCTTGCGGCGCCTTCGCAGGCGGCTCCTGGCTGCTGGTGGACGACGCCCCGTCCTGCTCTACTGAGTCGTCGAGTGGACGCTTTAGCGTGGCGCTGGTCACGCACATCTCGTCGTCGCTGTCCGCCGCCGTCTCTCCCTGACCCTCCGTTGTATCAGCTGTCCCCACTGGAACCACGTCCGTCTCGACCCGCTCAGGCTCGGCCGCTGACGGGGCGCTGGCCGGTGTAGTCGAAAGCTGGCGAGTCTCCGGAAACTTGGGTGTGTCTGCCTGCGCCGCCCCTCCAGTAGTCACAGGGACCACTGGGCTTCCGACCCCTTTGGCGGCGTCCTCTGCCTCGGCCGCGTCCATGACGTGATCAGCCATCGCCTCGTTCTTCGCTGGCCCCATTGCACTGGCGTACGTTCGAACGCAATCCGCCTCGACGTGTCCGAAGCGTTTGCACCGCGAGCAACGGGGAACCTTGCACTCTCGGCGGACGTGCCCTTTGCCTTGGCAGCGCAAGCATTGCATCGGCCGACCAGGCACAACCAGCAAGGCCAGCTCTCCATCGATCCTGATCTGGTGCGGAAGGTCTTCGACCCTGACGCCGCTTTTCAGCTTCAGGAGAGCTGTTCTCGTGGTCGAACACTTGTCGGCCATGCCCGGGACACGCCACCGCTCACGGCTCACCTCCACGACCTTGCCGAAAGCCGACAGCGCCGTCCGTACTTCTTCGTCGCTCACCCCGTGAAGCAGCCAGTGAATTCGTAGCCGCACCTGCTGGTCCTGTGGGTCGACGACGACGCAGCGCCGCCCCTTCACCTGCAGCTCCTTCAAGGCGAGCAGGCGTTTTGTGGGAGCGGCATCATTGAATGTCACCGCCCACAAGTGGTTAACCTGGTATGCACCGAGGCTTACCACATCCGGCAGCAGGCCCGTTGGCGTCAATGCGTCCCTGAAATCTTCGACCTTGTATGGCCTCGCTCGTACATCACCGTGTAAAAACACGGTGTTGATAACAAGTCGTCCTTTTGGCATTTGCGGCAAAATAAACTGGTATTCGCTATCTCCGTTCCTGTTTCCGCGGCTAAGATTGGCCGCTGTCGCCGCTCCGCTGGAGCTCATGATCCTGCGATCCGTTCAGCACGACTGCCGGAAGCAGAATGTCTGAGCTGCACCCCTGTTATGTCAGTAGCACTTATTTATGCGTTTGATGGTGCTCAACAGATTATTTTAACAGCAAAATAAATTATTACTCGAAATAAACAAAATCATCTCGTCATTGCAACGTGATACAATTTTTTCGTCAAAAAAAAGAAAAATATTTCTATCATAAAAGAAAAGGGCAGCAATGTTTTAGTAGAATCACTCGTCGCATTTCAAGCTGCCGTAGTATTACAACACATAAAAAAGATAGCGCTAAAGTCGTGAGCACTTTGGAGGTGCCGGGGTTCGAACCCGGGACTTCTCACATGCGAAGAGAGCGCTCTACCTCTGAGCTACACCCCCGTTATGTCAGGAGCACTTATGTATGCTATTGATGGTGCTCAAGAAATTATTTTCACAAAAACCTGATTATTACTCGAAATAAACAAAATCATCTCGTCATTGCAACACGATAAATTTTTTGTCAACAAAGATAGAAACCCATTTCTATCATAAAGGAAAGGGCACCGATGTTTTAGTAGATTATCTCGTCGTATTTCATGGTGCCGTAGCAGTACAACACAAAAAAGTTAGCGCAAAAGTTCAAATTGATTGATTTGTGGGGTTGCACATCCCAAAACCACCTAATGATTATGAGAGACGCCGTAGTGGAGGGCTCCGGAAATTTCGACCACCTGGGGTTCTTTAACGTGAACCCAAATCTGAGCACACGGGCCTACAACATTTCCGCCTCCACCGGAAATGCAGCCGCCGCAGCCGGGAAACGAACCCGCGAGCTGCGGGTCAGCAGCCGAGTACCTTAGCCACTAGACCACCGAGGAGGGGCCGCAAAAGTTCAGAGAGCTCTGGAGGCGCCACGCTTCGAACCAGGGACTTCCCACATGCGAAGCAAGCGCTCTACCTCTGAGCTGCCCCCGTGTTATGTCAGGAGCACTTATTTATGCGTTTGATGGTGCTCAACAGATTATTTTAACAACAAAATAAACTATTACTCGAAATAAACAAAATCATCTCGTCATTGCAACGTGATACAATTTTTTTGTTAACAAAGAAAGAAACATATTTCTATCATAAAAGAAAAGGGCAGCCATGTTTTAGTAGAATCACTCGTCGCATTTCAAGCTGCCGTAGTATTACAACACATAAAAAAGATAGCGCTAAAGTCGAGAGCACTTTGGAGGTGCCAGGGTTCGAACCCGGGACTTCTCACATGCGACGCAAGCGCTCTGCCTCTGAGCTACACCCCCGTTATGTCAGGAGCACTTATGTATGCTATTGATGGTGCTCAAGAAATTATTTTCACAAAATTATAACTATTACTCGAAATAAACAAAATCATCTCCTCATTGCAACGCGATAAATTTTTTGTCAACAAAGATAGAAACACATTTCTATCATAAAGGAAAGGGCACCGATGTTTTAGTAGATCATCTCGTCGCAATTCATGGTGCCGTAGTAGTACAACACAAAAAAGATAGTGCAAAAGTTCAAATTGATTTATTTGTGGGGTTTCACGTCCCAAAACCACCATATGATTATGAGAGCCGCCATAGTGGAGGGCTCCGGAAATTTCGACCACCTGGGGTTCTTTATCGTGCACCCAAATCTGAGCACATGGGCCTACAACATTTCCGCCTCCATCGGAAATGCAGCCGCAGCAGCCGGGAAACGAACCCGCGACCTGCGGGTCAGCAGCCGAGTGCCTTAGCCACTAGACCACCACGGAGGGGCCACAAAAGTTCAGAGAGCTCTGGAGGCGCCACGGTTCAAACCAGGGACTTCTCACATGCGAAGCAAGCGCTCTACCTCTGAGCTGCACCCCTGTTATGTCAGGAGCACTTATTTATGCGTTTGATGGTGCTCAACAGATTATTTTAACAACAAAATAAATTATTACTCGAAATAAACAAAATCATCTCGTCATTGCAACGTGAAACAATTTTTTGGTTAACAAAAAAAGAAACATATTTCTATCATAAAAGAAAAGGGCAGCAATGTTTTAGTAGAATCACTCGTCGCATTTCAAGCTGCCGTAGTATTACAACACATAAAAAAGATAGCGCTAAAGTCGAGAGCACTTTGGAGGTGCCGGGGTTCGAACCCGGAAATTCTCACATGCGAAGCAAGCGCTCTACCTCTGAGCTACACCCCCGTTATGTCAGGAGAACTTATGTATGCTATTGATGGTGCTCAAGAAATTATTTTCACAAAAACTTAATTATTACTCGAAATAAACAAAATCATCTCGTCATTGCAACACGATAAATTTTTTGTCAACAAAGATAGAAACACATTTCTATCATAAAGGAAAGGGCACCGATGTTTTAGTAGATTATCTCGTCGTATTTCATGGTGCCGTAGCAGTACAACACAAAAAAATAGCGCAAAAGTTCAAATTGATTGATTTGTGTGGTTGCACGTCCCAAAACCACCTCATGATTATGAGAGACGCCGTTGTGGAGGGCTCCGGAAATTTCGACCACCTGGGGTTCTTTAACGTGAACCCAAATCTGAGCACACGGGCCTACAACATTTCCGCCTACATCGGAAATGCAGCCGCCGCCGCCGGGAAATGAACCCGCAACCTGCGGGTCAGCAGCCGAGTACCTTAGCCACTAGACCACCGCGTAGGGGCCGCAAAAGTTCAAAGAGCTCTGGAGGCGCCACGGTTTGAACCAGGGACTTCTCACATGCGAAGCAAGCGCTCTACCTCTGAGCTGCACCCCTGTTAAGTCAGGAGCACGTATTTATGCGTTTGATGGTGCTCAACAGATTATTTTAACAACAAAATAAATAATTACTCGAAATAAACAAAATCATCTCGTCATTGCGACATGATACAATTTTTTTGTTAACAAAGAAAGAAACATATTTCTATCATAAAAGAAAAGGGCAGCAATGTTTTAGTAGAATCACTCGTCGCATTTCAAGCTGCCGTAGTATTACAACACATAAAAAAGATAGCGCTAAAGTCGAGAGCACTTTGGAGGTGCCAGGGTTCGATCCCGGGACTTCTCACATGCGACGCAAGCGCTCTGCCTCTGAGCTACACCCCCCTTATGTCAGGAGCACTTATGTATTCTATTGATGGTGCTCAAGAAATTATTTTCACAAAAACTTAAATATTACTCGAAATAAACAAAATCATCTCGTCATTGCAACGCGATAAATTTTTTGTTAACAAAGATAGAAACACATTTCTTTCATAAAGAAAAGGGCACCGATGTTTTAGTAGATTATCTCGTCGCATTTCGTGGTGCCGTAGCAGTACAACACAAAAAAGATAGCGCAAAAGTTCAAATTGATTGATTTGTGGGGTTGCACGTCCCAAAACCACCTCGTGATTATGAGAGACGCCGTAGTGGAGGGCTCCGGAAATTTTGACCACCTGGGGTTCATTAACGTGCACCCAAATCTGAGCACACGGGCCTACAGCATTTCCGCCTCTATCGGAAATGCAGCCGCCGCAGCCGGGAAACGAACCCGCAACCTGCGGGTAAGCAGCCGAGTACCTTACCCACTAGACCACCGCGTAGGGGCCGCAAAAGTTCAGAGAGCTCTGGAGGCGCCACGGTTCGAACCAGGGACTTCTCAATAGCGAAGCAAGCGCTCTACCTATGAGCTGCACCCCTGTTATGTCAGGAGCATTTATTTATGCGTTTGATGGTGCTCAACAGATTATTTAACCAACAAAATAAATTATTACTCGAAATAAACAAAATCATCTCGTCATTACAACGTGATACAATTTTTTTGTCAACAAAGAAAGAAACATATTTCTATTATAAAAGAAAAGGGCAGCAATGTTTTAGTAGAATCACTCGTCGCATTTCAAGCTGCTGTAGTATTACAACACAATAAAAAGATAGCGATAAGTTGAAAGCACTTTGGAGGTGCCGGGGTTCGAACCCGGGACTTCTCACAAGGGAAGCAAGCGCTCTGCCTCTGAGCTACACCCCGTTATGTCAGGAGCACTTATGTATGCTATTAATGCTGCTCAAGAAATTATTTTCACAAAAAATTAATTATTACTCGAAATAAACAAAATCATCTAGTCATTGCAACGCGATAAATTTTTTGTCAAGAAAGATAGAAACACATTTCTATCATAAAGGAAAGGGCACCGATTTATTAGTAGATTATCTCGTCGCATTTCATGGTGCCGTAGTAGTACAACACAAAAAAGATAGTGCAAAAGTTCAAATTGATTTATTTGTGGGGTTTCACGTCCCAAAACCACCTCATGATTAAGAGAGACGCCGTAGTGGAGGGCTCCGGAAATTTCGACCACCTGGGGTTCTTTAACGTGAACCCAAATCTGAGCACACGGGCCTACAACATTTCCGCCTCCAACAGAAATGCAGCCGCCGCAGCCGGGAAACGAACCCGCGACCTGCGGGTCAGCAGCCGAGTACCTTAGCCACTAGACCACCGCGGAGGGGCCGCAAAAGTTCAGAGAGCTCTGGAGGCGCCACGGTTCGAACCAGGGACTTCTCACATGCGAAGCAAGCGCTCTACCTCTGAACTGCACCCCTGTTATGTCAGGAGCACTCATTTATGCGTTTGATGGTGCTCAACAGATTATTTTAACAACCAAATAAATTATTACTCAAAATAAACAAAATCATCTCGTCATTGCAACGTGATACAATTTTTTTGTCAACAAAGAAAGAAACATATTTCTATTATAAAAGAAAAGGGCAGCAATGTTTTAGTAGAATCACTCGTCGCATTTCAAGCTGCCGTAGTATTACAACACATTAAAAATATAGCGCTAAAGTGGAGAGCACTTTGGAGTTGACGGGGTTCGAACCCGGGACTTCTCACATGCGAAGCAAGCGCTCTGCCTCTGAGCTACACCCCCGTTATGTCAGGAGCACTTATGTATGCTATTGATGGTGCTCAAGAAATTATTTTCAGAAAAAATTAATTATTACTCGAAATAAACAAAATCATCTCGTCATTGCAACACGATAAATTTTTTGTCAACAAAGATTAAAACACATTTCTATCATAAAGGAAAGGGCACCGATGTTTTAGTAGATTATCTCGTCGTATTTCATGGTGCCCTAGTAGTACAACACAAAAAAGTTAGCGCAAAAGTTCAAATTGATTGATTTGTGGGGTTGCACGTCCCAAAACCACCTCATGATTATGAGAGACGCCGTTGTGGAGGGCTCCGGAAATTTCGACCACCTGGGGTTCTTTAACGTGAACCCAAATTTGAGCACACGGGCCTACAACATTTCCGCCTCCATCGGAAATGCAGCCGCCGCAGCCGGGAAACGAACCCGCAACCTGCGGGTCAGCAGCCGAGTACCTTAGCCACTAGACCACCGCGTAGGGGCCGCAAAAGTTCAGAGAGCTCTGGAGGCGCCACGGTTCGAACCAGGGACTTCTCACATGCGAAGCAAGCGCTCTACCTCTGAGCTGCACCCCTGTTATGTCAGGAGCACTTATTTATGCGTTTGATGGTGCTCAACAGATTATTTTAACAACAAAATAAATTATTACTCGAAATAAACAAAATCATCTCGTCATTGCGACATGATACAATTTTTTCGTTAACAAAGAAAGAAACATATTTATATCATAAAAGAAAAGGGCAGCAATGTTTTAGTAGAATCACTCGTCGCATTTCAAGCTGCCGTAGTATTACAACACATAAAAAAGATAGCGCTAAAGTCGAGGGCACTTTGGAGGTGCCAGGGTTCGAACCCGGGACTTCTCACATGCGACGCAAGCGCTCTGCCTCTGAGTTACACCCCCGTTATGTCAGGAGCACTTATGTATGCTATTGATGGTGCTCAAGAAATTATTTTCACAAAAATATAACTAATACTCGAAATAAACAAAATCATCTCCTCATTGCAACGCAATAAATTTTTTGTCAACAAAGATAGAAACACATTTCTATCATAAAGAAAAGAGCACCGATGTTTTAGTAGATTATCTCGTCGCATTTCATGGTGCCGTAGTAGTACAACACAAAAAAGTTAGCGCAAAAGTTCAAATTGATTGATTTGTGGGGTTGCACGTCCCAAAACCACCTCATGTATATGAGAGACGCCGTAGTGGAGGGCTCCGGAAACTTTGACCACCTGGGGTTATTTAACGTGCACCCAAATCTGAGCACACGGGCCTACAACATTTCCGCCTCTATCGGAAATGCAGCCGCCGCAGCCGGGAAACGAACCCGCAACCTGCGGGTCAGCAGCCGAGTACCTTAGCCACTAGACCAACGCGTAGGCGCCGCAAAAATTCAGAGAGCTCTGGAGGCGCCACGGTTCAAACCAGAGACTTCTCACATGCGAAGCAAGCGCTCTACCTCTGAGCTGCACCCCTGTTATGTCAGGAGCACTTATTTATGCGTTTGATGGTGCTCAACAGATTATTTTAACAACAAAATAAATTATTACTCGAAATAAACAAAATCATCTCGTCATTGCAAGGTGAAAGAATTTTTTGGTTAACAAAAAAAGAAACATATTTCTATCATAAAAGAAAAGGGCAGCAATGTTTTAGTAGAATCACTCGTCGCATTTCAAGCTGCCGTAGTATTACAACACATAAAAAAGATAGCGCTAAAGTCGAGAGCACTTTGGAGGTGCCTGGGTATTGAACCCGGGACTTCTCACATGCGAAGCAAGCGCTCTACCTCTGAGCTACACCCCCGTTATGGCAGGAGTACTTATGTATGCTATTGATGGTGCTCAAGAAATTATTTTCACAAAAACTTCATTATTACTCGAAATAAACAAAATCATCTCGTCATTGCAACACGATAAATTTTTGTCAACAAAGATAGAAACACATTTCTATCATAAAGGAAAGGGCACCGATGTTTTAGTAGCTTATCTCGTCGTATTTCATGGTGCCGTAGCAGTACAACACAAAAAAGTTAGCGCAAAAGTTCGAATTGATTGATTTGTGGGGTTGCACGTCCCAAAACCACCTCATGATTATGAGAGACGCCGTAGTGGAGGGCTCCGGAAATTTCGACCACCTGGGGTTCTTTAACGTGAACCCAAATCTGAGCACACGGGCCTACAACATTTCCGCCTCCATCGGAAATGCAGCCGCCGCAGCCGGGAAACGAACCCGCGACCTGCGGGTCAGCAGCCGAGTACCTTACCCACTAGACCACCGCGGAGGGGCCGCAAAAGTTCAGAGAGCTCTGGAGGCGCCACGGTTCGAACCAGGGACTTCTCACATACGAAGCAAGCGCTCTACCTCTGAGCTGCGCCCCTGTTATGTCAGGAGCACTTATTTATGCGTTTGATGGTGCTCAACAGATTATTTTAACAACCAAATAAATTATTACTCGAAATAAACAAAATCATCTCGTCATTGCAACGTGATGCAATTTTTTTGTCAACAAAGAAAGAAACATATTTCTATTATAAAAGAAAAGGGCAGCAATGTTTTAGTAGAATCACTCGTCGCATTTCAAGCTGCCGTAGTATTACAACACATTAAAAAGATAGCGCTAAAGTCGAGAGCACTTTGGAGGTGCCGGGGTTCGAACCCGGGACTTCTCACATGCGAAGCAAGCGCTCTGCCACTGAGCTACACCCCCGTTATGTCAGGAGCACTTATGTATGCTATTGATGGTGCTCAAGAAATTATTTTCACAAAAAATAATTATTACTCGAAATAAACAAAATCATCTCGTCATTGCAACGCGATAAACTTTTTGTCAAGAAAGATAGAAACACATTTCTATCATAAAGGAAAGGGCACCGATTTATTAGTAGATTATCTCGTCGCATTTCATGGTGCCGTAGTAGTACAACACAAAAAAGATAGCGCAAAAGTTCTGATTGATTTATTTGTGGGGTTTCACGTCCCAAAACCACCATATGATTATGAGAAACGCCAAAGTGGAGGGCTCCGGAAATTTCGACCACCTGGGGTTCTTTAACGTGCACCCAAATCTGAGCACACGGGCCTACAACATTTCCGCCTCCATCGGAAATGCAGCCGCCGCAGCCGGGAAACGAACCCGCGACCAGCGGGTCAGCAGCCGAGTGCCTTAGCCACTATACCACCACGGAGGAGCCGCAAAAGTTCAGAGAGCTCTGGAGGCGCCACGGTTTGAACCAGGGACTTCTCACATGCGAAGCAAGCGCTCTGCTTCTGAGCTGCACCCCTGTTATGTCAGGAGCACTTATTTATGCGTTTGATGGTGCTCAACAGATTATTTTAACAACAAAATAAATAATTACTCGAAATAAACAAAATCATCTCGTCATTGCAACGTGATACAATTTTTTGTTAACAAAGAAAGAAACATATTTCTATCATAAAAGAAAAGGGCAGCAATGTTTTAGTAGAATCACTCGTCGCATTTCAAGCTGCCGTAGTAGTACAACACAAAAAAGATAGCGCGAAAGTTCAAATTGATTGATTTGTGGGGTTGCACGTCCCAAAACCACCTCATGATTATGAGAGACGCCGTAGTGGAGGGCTCCGGAAATTTCGACCACCTGGGGTTCTTTAACGTGAACCCAAATCTGAGCACACGGGCCTACATTATTTCCGCCTCTATCGGAAATGCAGCCGCCGCAGCCGGGAAACGAACCCGGAACCTGCGGGTCAGCAGCCGAGTACCTTAGCCACAAGACCACCGCGTAGGGGCCGCAAAAGTTCAGAGAGCTCTGGAGGCGCCACGGTTCGAACCAGGGACTTCTCACATGCGAAGCAAGCGCTCTACCTCTGAGCTGCACCCCTGTTATGTTAGGAGCACTTATTTATGCGTTTGATGGTGCTCAACTGATTATTTTAACAACAAAATAAATTATTACTCGAAATAAACAAAATCATCTCGTCATTGCGACATGATACAATTTTTTCGTTAACAAAGAAAGAAACATATTTCTATCATAAAAGAAAAGGGCAGCAATGTTTTAGTAGAATCACTCGTCGCATTTCAAGCTGCCGTAGTATTACAACACATAAAAAAGATAGCGCTAAAGTCGAGAGCACTTTGGAGGTGCCGGGGTATCGAACCCGGGACTTCTCACATGCGAAGCAAGCGCTCTACCTCTGAGCTACACCGCCGTTATGTCAGGAGCACTTATGTATGCTATTGATGGTGCTCAAGAAATTATTTTCACAAAAACTTCATTATTACTCGAAATAAACAAAATCATCTCGTCATTGCAACGCGATAAATTTTTGTCAACAAAGATTGAAACACATTTCTATCATAAAGGAAAGGGCACCGATGTTTTAGTAGATTATCTCGTCGTATTTCATGGTGCCGTAGCAGTACAACACAAAAAAGTTAGCGCAAAAGTTCGAATTGATTGATTTGTGGGGTTGCACGTCCCAAAACCACCTCATGATTATGAGAGACGCCGTAGTGGAGGGCTCCGGAAATTTCGACCACCTGGGGTTCTTTAACGGGAACCCAAATCTGAGCACACGGGCCTACAACATTTCCGCCTCCATCGGAAATGCAGCCGCCGCAGCCGGGAAACGAACCCGCGACCTGCGGGTCAGCAGCCGAGTACCTTAGCCACTAGACCACCGCGGAGGGGCCGCAAAAGTTCAGAGAGCTCTGGAGGCGCCACGGTTCGAACCAGGGACTTCTCACATACGAAGCAAGCGCTCTACCTCTGACCTGCGCCCCTGTTATGTCAGGAGCACTTATTTATGCGTTTGATGGTGCTCAACAGATTATTTTAACAATCAAATAAATTATTACTCGAAATAAACAAAATCATCTCGTAATTGCAACGTGATACAATTTTTTTGTCAACAAAGAAAGAAACACATTTCTATTATAAAAGAAAAGGGCAGCAATGTTTTAGTAGAATCACTCGTCGCATTTCAAGCTGCCGTAGTATTACAACACATTAAAAAGATAGCGCTAAAGTCGAGAGCACTTTGGAGGTGCCGGGGTTTGAACCCGGGACTTCTCACATGCGAAGCAAGCTCTCTGGCACTGAGCTACACCCCCGTTATGTCAGGAGCACTTATGTATGCTATTGATGGTGCTCAAGAAATTGTTTTCACAAAAAATTAATTATTTCTCGAAAAAAACAAAATCATCTCGTCATTGCATTGCGATAAATTTTTTGTCAACAAAGATAGAAACACATTTCTATCTCAAAGGAAAGGGCACCGATGTTTTAGTAGATTATCTCGTCGCATTTCATGGTGCCGTAGTAGTACAACACAAAAAAGATAGCGCGAAAGTTCAAATTGATTGATTTGTGGGGTTGCACGTCCCAAAACCACCTCATGATTATGAGAGACGCCGTAGTGGAGGGCTCCGGAAATTTCGACCACCTGGGGTTCTTTAACGTGCACCCAAATCTGAGCACACGGGCCTACAACATTTCCGCCTCCATCGGAAATGCAGCCGCCGCAGCCGGGAAACGAACCCGCGACCAGCGGGTCAGCAGCCGAGTGCCTTAGCCACTAGACCACCGCGGAGGGGCCGCAAAAGTTCAGAGAACTCTGGAGGCGCCACGGTTTGAACCAGGGACTTCTCACATGCGAAGCAAGCGCTCTGCTTCTGAGCTGCACCCCTGTTATGTCAGGAGCACTTATTTATGCGTTTGATGGTGCTCAACAGATTATTTTAACAACAAAATAAATAATTACTCGAAATAAACAAAATCATCTCGTCATTGCAACGTGATACAATTTTTTGTTAACAAAGAAAGAAACATATTTCTATCATAAAAGAAAAGGGCAGCAATGTTTTAGTAGAATCACTCGTCGCATTTCAAGCTGCCGTAGTATTACAACACATAAAAAAGATAGCGCTAAAGTTGAGAGCACTTTGGAGGTGCCAGGGTTCGAACCCGGGACTTTGCACATGCGAAGCAAGCGCTCTGCCTCTGAGCTACACCCCCGCTATGTCAGGAGCACTTATGTATGCTATTGATGGTGCTCAAGAAATTAGTTTAACAAAAAATTAATTATTTCTCGAAAAAAACAAAATCATCTCGTCAATGCAACGCGATAAATTTTTGTCAACAAAGATAGAAACACATTTCTATCATAAAGGAAAGGGCACCGATGTTTTAGTAGATTATCTCGTCGCATTTCATGGTGCCCTAGTAGTACAACACAAAAAAGATAGCGCAAAAGTTCAAATTGATTGATTTGTGGGGTTGCACGTCCCAAACCACCTCATGATTATGAGAGACGCCGTAGTGGAGGGCTCCGGAAATTTCGACCACCTGGGGTTCTTTAACGTGCACCCAAATCTGAGCACACGGGCCTACAACATTTCCGCCTCCATCGGAAATGCAGCCGCCGCAGCCGGGAAACGAACCCGCGACCAGCGGGTCAGCAGCCGAGTGCCTTAGCCACTAGACCACCGCGGAGGGGCCGCAAAAGTTCAGAGAACTCTGGAGGCGCCACGGTTTGAACCAGGGACTTCTCACATGCGAAGCAAGCGCTCTGCTTCTGAGCTGCACCCCTGTTATGTCAGGAGCACTTATTTATGCGTTTGATGGTGCTCAACAGATTATTTTAACAACAAAATAAATAATTACTCGAAATAAACAAAATCATCTCGTCATTGCAACGTGATACAATTTTTTGTTAACAAAGAAAGAAACATATTTCTATCATAAAAGAAAAGGGCAGCAATGTTTTAGTAGAATCACTCGTCGCATTTCAAGCTGCCGTAGTAGTACAACACAAAAAAGATAGCGCGAAAGTTCAAATTGATTGATTTGTGGGGTTGCACGTCCCAAAACCACCTCATGATTATGAGAGACGCCGTAGTGGAGGGCTCCGGAAATTTCGACCACCTGGGGTTCTTTAACGTGAACCCAAATCTGAGCACACGGGCCTACATTATTTCCGCCTCTATCGGAAATGCAGCCGCCGCAGCCGGGAAACGAACCCGGAACCTGCGGGTCAGCAGCCGAGTACCTTAGCCACAAGACCACCGCGTAGGGGCCGCAAAAGTTCAGAGAGCTCTGGAGGCGCCACGGTTCGAACCAGGGACTTCTCACATGCGAAGCAAGCGCTCTACCTCTGAGCTGCACCCCTGTTATGTTAGGAGCACTTATTTACGCGTTTGATGGTGCTCAACTGATTATTTTAACAACAAAATAAATTATTACTCGAAATAAACAAAATCATCTCGTCATTGCGACATGATACAATTTTTTCGTTAACAAAGAAAGAAACATATTTCTATCATAAAAGAAAAGGGCAGCAATGTTTTAGTAGAATCACTCGTCGCATTTCAAGCTGCCGTAGTATTACAACACATAAAAAAGATAGCGCTAAAGTCGAGAGCACTTTGGAGGTGCCGGGGTATCGAACCCGGGACTTCTCACATGCGAAGCAAGCGCTCTACCTCTGAGCTACACCGCCGTTATGTCAGGAGCACTTATGTATGCTATTGATGGTGCTCAAGAAATTATTTTCACAAAAACTTCATTATTACTCGAAATAAACAAAATCATCTCGTCATTGCAACGCGATAAATTTTTGTCAACAAAGATTGAAACACATTTCTATCATAAAGGAAAGGGCACCGATGTTTTAGTAGATTATCTCGTCGTATTTCATGGTGCCGTAGCAGTACAACACAAAAAAGTTAGCGCAAAAGTTCAAATTGATTGATTTGTGGGGTTGCACGTCCCAAAACCACCTCATGATTATGAGAGACGCCGTAGTGGAGGGCTCCGGAAATTTCGACCACCTGGGGTTCTTTAACGGGAACCCAAATCTGAGCACACGGGCCTACAACATTTCCGCCTCCATCGGAAATGCAGCCGCCGCAGCCGGGAAACGAACCCGCGACCTGCGGGTCAGCAGCCGAGTACCTTAGCCACTAGACCACCGCGGAGGGGCCGCAAAAGTTCAGAGAGCTCTGGAGGCGCCACGGTTCGAACCAGGGACTTCTCACATACGAAGCAAGCGCTCTACCTCTGACCTGCGCCCCTGTTATGTCAGGAGCACTTATTTATGCGTTTGATGGTGCTCAACAGATTATTTTAACAATCAAATAAATTATTACTCGAAATAAACAAAATCATCTCGTAATTGCAACGTGATACAATTTTTTTGTCAACAAAGAAAGAAACACATTTCTATTATAAAAGAAAAGGGCAGCAATGTTTTAGTAGAATCACTCGTCGCATTTCAAGCTGCCGTAGTATTACAACACATTAAAAAGATAGCGCTAAAGTCGAGAGCACTTTGGAGGTGCCGGGGTTCGAACCCGGGACTTCTCACATGCGAAGCAAGCTCTCTGGCACTGAGCTACACCCCCGTTATGTCAGGAGCACTTATGTATGCTATTGATGGTGCTCAAGAAATTGTTTTCACAAAAAATTAATTATTTCTCGAAAAAAACAAAATCATCTCGTCATTGCATTGCGATAAATGTTTTGTCAACAAAGATAGAAACACATTTCTATCTCAAAGGAAAGGGCACCGATGTTTTAGTAGATTATCTCGTCGCATTTCATGGTGCCGTAGTAGTACAACACAAAAAAGATAGCGCGAAAGTTCAAATTGATTGATTTGTGGGGTTGCACGTCCCAAAACCACCTCATGATTATGAGAGACGCCGTAGTGGAGGGCTCCGGAAATTTCGACCACCTGGGGTTCTTTAACGTGCACCCAAATCTGAGCACACGGGCCTACAACATTTCCGCCTCCATCGGAAATGCAGCCGCCGCAGCCGGGAAACGAACCCGCGACCAGCGGGTCAGCAGCCGAGTGCCTTAGCCACTAGACCACCGCGGAGGGGCCGCAAAAGTTCAGAGAACTCTGGAGGCGCCACGGTTTGAACCAGGGACTTCTCACATGCGAAGCAAGCGCTCTGCTTCTGAGCTGCACCCCTGTTATGTCAGGAGCACTTATTTATGCGTTTGATGGTGCTCAACAGATTATTTTAACAACAAAATAAATAATTACTCGAAATAAACAAAATCATCTCGTCATTGCAACGTGATACAATTTTTTGTTAACAAAGAAAGAAACATATTTCTATCATAAAAGAAAAGGGCAGCAATGTTTTAGTAGAATCACTCGTCGCATTTCAAGCTGCCGTAGTATTACAACACATAAAAAAGATAGCGCTAAAGTTGAGAGCACTTTGGAGGTGCCAGGGTTCGAACCCGGGACTTTGCACATGCGAAGCAAGCGCTCTGCCTCTGAGCTACACCCCCGCTATGTCAGGAGCACTTATGTATGCTATTGATGGTGCTCAAGAAATTAGTTTCACAAAAAATTAATTATTTCTCGAAAAAAACAAAATCATCTCGTCAATGCAACGCGATAAATTTTTGTCAACAAAGATAGAAACACATTTCTATCATAAAGGAAAGGGCACCGATGTTTTAGTAGATTATCTCGTCGCATTTCATGGTGCCCTAGTAGTACAACACAAAAAAGATAGCGCAAAAGTTCAAATTGATTTATTTGTGGGGATTCACGTCCCAAAACCACCATATGACAATGAGAAACGCCATAGTGGAGGGCTCCGGAAATTTCGACCACCTGGGGTTCTTTAACGTGCACCCAAATCTGAGCACACGGGCCTACAACATTTCCGCCTCCATCGGAATTGCAGCCGCCGCAGCCGGGAAACGAACCCGCGTCCTGCGGGTAAGCAGCCGAGTGCCTTAGCCACTAGACCCCCACGGAGGGGCCGCAAAAGTTCAGAGAGCTCTGGAGGCGCCACGGTTTGAACCAGGGACTTCTCACATGCGAAGCAAGCGCTCTGCTTCTGAGCTGCACCCCTGTTAAGTCAGGAGCACTTATTTATGCGTTTGATGGTGCTCAACAGATTATTTTAACAACAAAATAAATAATTACTCGAAATAAACAAAATCATCTCGTCATTGCAACGTGATACAATTTTCTGTTAACAAAGAAAGAAACATATTTCTATCATAAAAGAAAAGGGCAGCAATGTTTTAGTAGAATCACTCGTCGCATTTCAATCTGCCGTAGTATTACAACACATAAAAAAGATAGCACTAAAGTCGAGAGCACTTTGGAGGTGCCGGGGTTCGTACCCGGGACTTCTCACATGCGAAGCAAGCGCTCTACCTCTGAGCTACACCCCCGTTATGTCAGGAGCACTTATGTATGCTATTGATGGTGCTCAAGAAATTATTTTAACAAAAAATTAATTATTTCTCGAAAAAAACAAAATCATCTCGTCATTGCAACGCGATAAATTTTTTGTCAACAAAGATAGAAACACATTTCTATCTCAAAGGAAAGGGCACCGATGTTTTAGTAGATTATCTCGTCGCATTTCATGGTGCCGTAGTAGTACAACACAAAAAAGATAGCGCGAAAGTTCAAATTGATTGATTTGTGGGGTTGCACGTCCCAAACCACCTCATGATTATGAGAGACGCCGTAGTGGAGGGCTCCGGAAATTTCGACCACCTGGGGTTCTTTAACGTGCACCCAAATCTGAGCACACGGGCCTACAACATTTCCGCCTCCATCGGAAATGCAGCCGCCGCAGCCGGGAAACGAACCCGCGACCAGCGGGTCAGCAGCCGAGTGCCTTAGCCACTAGACCACCGCGGAGGGGCCGCAAAAGTTCAGAGAACTCTGGAGGCGCCACGGTTTGAACCAGGGACTTCTCACATGCGAAGCAAGCGCTCTGCTTCTGAGCTGCACCCCTGTTATGTCAGGAGCACTTATTTATGCGTTTGATGGTGCTCAACAGATTATTTTAACAACAAAATAAATAATTACTCGAAATAAACAAAATCATCTCGTCATTGCAACGTGATACAATTTTTTGTTAACAAAGAAAGAAACATATATCTATCATAAAAGAAAAGGGCAGCAATGTTTTAGTAGAATCACTCGTCGCATTTCAAGCTGCCGTAGTATTACAACACATAAAAAAGATAGCGCTAAAGTTGAGAGCACTTTGGAGGTGCCAGGGTTCGAACCCGGGACTTCGCACATGCGAAGCAAGCGCTCTGCCTCTGAGCTACACCCCCGCTATGTCAGGAGCACTTATGTATGCTATTGTTGGTGCTCAAGAAATTATTTTCACAAAAATATAACTATTACTCGAAATAAACAAAATCATCTCCTCATTGCAACGCGATAAATTTTTTGTCAACAAAGATAGAAACACATTTCTATCATAAAGGAAAGAGCACCGATGTTTTAGTAGATTATCTCGTCGCATTTCATGGTGCCGTAGTAGTACAACACAAAAAAGTTAGCGCAAAAGTTCAAATTGATTGATTTGTGGGGTTGCACGTCCCAAAACCACCTCATCTATATGAGAGACGCCGTAGTGGAGGGCTGCGGAAACTTTGACCACCTGGGGTTATTTAACGTGCACCCAAATCTGAGCACACGGGCCTACAACATTTCCGCCTCTATCGGAAATGGAGCCGCCGCAGCCGGGAAACGAACCCGCAACCTGCGGGTCAGCAGCCGAGTACCTTAGCCACTAGACCACCGCGTAGGCGCCGCAAAAATTCAGAGAGCTCTGGAGGCGCCACGGTTCAAACCAGGGACTTCTCACATGCGAAGCAAGCGCTCTACCTCTGAGCTGCACCCCTGTTATGTCAGGAGCATTTATTTATGCGTTTGATGGTGCTCAACAGATTATTTTAACAACAAAATAAATTATTATTCGAAATAAACAAAATCATCTCGTCATTGCAACGTGAAACAATTTTTTGGTTAACAAAAAAAGAAACATATTTCTATCATAAAAGAAAAGGGCAGCAATGTTTTAGTAGAATCACTCGTCGCATTTCAAGCTGCCGTAGTATTACAACACATAAAAAAGATAGCACTAAAGTCGAGAGCACTTTGGAGGTGCCGGGGTTCGAACCCGGGACTTCTCACATGCGAAGCAAGCGCTCTACCTCTGAGCTACACCCCCGTTATGTCAGGAGCACTTATGTATGCTATTGATGGTGCTCAAGAAATTATTTTCACAAAAAATTAATTATTTCTCGAAAAAAACAAAATCATCTCGTCATTGCAACGCGATAAACTTTTTGTCAACAAAGATAGAAACACATTTCTATCATAAAGGAAAGGGCACTGATGTTTTAGTAGATTATCTCGTCGCATTTCATGGTGCCGTAGTAGTACAACACAAAAAAGATAGCGCGAAAGTTCAAATTGATTGATTTGTGGGGTTGCACGTCCCAAAACCACCTCATGATTATGAGAGACGCCGTAGTGAGGGCTCCGGAAATTTCGACCACCTGGGGTTCTTTAACGTGAACCCAAATCTGAGCACACGGGCCTACATTATTTCCGCCTCTATCGGAAATGCAGCCGCCGCAGCCGGGAAACGAACCCGGAACCTGCGGGTCAGCAGCCGAGTACCTTAGCCACAAGACCACCGCGTAGGGGCCGCAAAAGTTCAGAGAGCTCTGGAGGCGCCACGGTTCGAACCAGGGACTTCTCACATGCGAAGCCAGCGCTCTACCTCTTAGCTGCACCCCTGTTATGTCAGGAGCACTTATTTATGCGTTTCATGGTGCTCAACAGATTATTTTAACAACAAAATAAACTATTACTCGAAATAAACAAAATCATCTCGTCATTGCAACGTGATACAATTTTTTTGTTAACAAAGAAAGAAACATATTTCTATCATAAAAGAAAAGGGCAGCAATGTTTTAGTAGAATCACTCCTCGCATTTCAAGCTGCCGTAGTATTACAACACATAAAAAAGATAGCGCTAAAGTCGAGAGCACTTTGGAGGTGCCGGGGTTCGAACCCGGGACTTCTCACATGCGAAGCAAGCGCTCTACCTCTGAGCTACACCTTTTTTTTTGCTTTATTGCCTGTTCACAGGCGCATACATCAAACCATAAGCAGAACAAAAACAAGCAGTAACAGTCCGGCAGAAACTTAAAATTCCCTAAGTGCTGCCAAGGGCTCCACCCTCGACAACCACTCAGGTAAAATCTCCTGCGTTTTCTGCAGTTCAACATACTTGGCCATACATTCACGGAATTACATTCGTGCAGGCCGTGCATCCTGATCGCGATAGAAACCCGCCATACGGGCCCGCCATAAACAGTGAAGTCCACATAGCCTAATCAAATCAAAAGGCATTCCCTCTTCGTCCACTATTGGCAGAAATCTTATACCATATGAATTTAAAGGTAATTCTTTCTGTAACGTCCTTTGAAGTACATCCCAAAAATATACTCCTTCCCAACAATGTAAGAAAACATGGTCAATATTTTCCGGTTTTTTACAGATAAGGCAATTTGTCCCCCAAGGTAAGTAAAAACCACGGTCTGCTTGAAATGTCCTTACTGATAGTGTACCTGTGTGCAGCTTGAAAAAGAAAGACTTCGCGCCAGGAGCCACTTGCATTCTCTTCACTCGTTTAAGAACATCTTTCCCTTCACCTCCAGCGTACATGGCACGGTACAGCGGTTCAGGTAAAACAACATCGCATACATCTTAGTACAACTTCTTTCGAGTCACTGAAAACAAATATTCATTGGAAAATCTAACAGATAAAAACCGTACACTTAGAATAACCTCTTTAAGATACCCGCGCACAGCACCGGTCATGTCATGCGTGCTAACCACATATCCAGGTAAAGCCCGCGTCAGTCTCATTTGGCACACTGTACGTAAGAAAGGGTCCCTTGTGTAGCGAAAAAAAAGAACCTATTTACGACTTGGCGTATGAAAAGATGTGTTAAACCAAGCCCTCCGTGTTTCACTTTTCGAAACAGATTAGTTCGACTGCATCTCTCCCAGTTCGAAGCCCACACGAACACTGCGAAGATACGATGGAACTTCTGTATGTTTGCCCTAGAACAATGCAATACTTGCATCACATACCAAAGTTTTGAGGCAAAGAAAAGATTACAGACAGTCGCCCTAGCAAACACTGACAGATTATTACCGTTGCATCTATTAGCTTTCGTCCGGATTTCTTTCGCTTGTTCTTGCCAGTAGTTCTCATTATCTTTATAAAATTCCAGAGGCACCCCTAAGTACTTGACAGGTGTGGTCACCCATTTAACATTGGCAAAATAGTCTGGTTTTGATGACCACTCTCCATGCCAGAAACCCAGACACTTTCCCCAGTTTACTAGACTGCCAGTTGCCTTGCCGAACGTTTTAACCACACTGATGGTAATGATAACACTATCTTGATCGATGCAACAAACAGCCACATCGCCGGCATATGCCAAAATTTTAACTTCGGATTCTTGTAATCTATAGCCACGAATGCAACTGTTTTGAGCTATTGCTAAGCACAACGATTCTATATATAAACTGAAAAGTAGGGGGCTCAGCGGGAAGCCCTGACGAACAGAACGCTTTATGTTAATTGTATCTCCTAGCGTCTTATTGATTACCAGTCGGGTTGTGCAGTTCCGGAATGCCATAGATACTCCATCTCTGATTACAAAACCAACGTTGACATGGTCAAGAATGGCAAGCAAAAGGTTGTGGGAAACACAATCAAATGCTTTCTCGAGATAAATCTGTAGAATGGCTACCCCTACTTGATTGGCATCGCTACACTCGAGCACACAGCGCATCTTGTGTATATTAGTCACAATGGAGCGTCCCATAATCCCACATGTTTTGTGAGGCCCTACTAATTCTTTGATTACCCCTTGAAGTCGCCGTGCTAGTACTTTCATTAAAATTTTGTAATCACAATTAGTTAGTGATATCGGTCTATACGAAGAAACTAATTTTAACTTCTCCGAGTGTTCTGTCTTAGGTATCAAAACTGTATGTGCTTCACTAAAGGACCTAGGGAGGACATTAAGTTTATAAGCTTGATTAAAGACATCTGCAAGTACTTGGGATAATTCATTTTTGAACTCCTTATAAAACGAAGCACTAAGCCCGTCCGGCCCTGGAGATTTACCAGGATTCATTTTATCTATAGCCCTTTCTACTTCCGTCGGCGTTATAGATAGCTCTAAAGCTGATTTGGTGTTATCTGACAACTTCGGCATTCTGCTAAGGAACTCTTGCTTAAATTCCTCTGAATCAATGGGCGTGGCAGCGAAGAGTCCTTCGTAGTGTTTGCCAAACGCTCGTCCTATGCTCTCATTGTCCGAAACTTCGATACCGTTGACTTCAATGGCATCTATGTGATTTCGTCTGGCATGACTCTTCTCTAACCCAAGCGCTCGTTTCGTCGGGCGATCATCCACAGTCATTGATGCTGCTCTGGCTCGCACTAGCGCTCCGCGATAGCGTTCCTCCTCATATACCTCTAACCTCTGTTTAATACTCCGCAAATCATCACCATATACTCCAGGTTTTTCACATTCAAGAGCTGTTAGTCTCTCAAGTGTTCGTCTAAGCTCTTTCTCATTCTTCTTAGATTCAAAAGATAAAACGCTAGATCTCTCTATTGCTTTTATTTTAATTCGCTGCTTGAATAGCTCCCATTCTTCTCCTATTTTGTCCATACACTCTTTGTTAATATTACTTATTTCTTTAATAACTGATGCGCTAAACGACTCGTCCTTTAAGAGGTTAGAGTTCATTTTCCACTGTTCCCAAGAAAAGGCGTTCCTTTCTTTTTTTGACCCGATATTGCAATTTACCAGACAGTGATCTGAAAAGGAAACAGGGACAACATTATAACTGCTACACTGGGTTATCGCATCTGCAGTAAGGTAAAGTCGATCCAAACGTGCATTACTTGTGCCTTGAAAGTGGGTATACTTCACATCTCGGGAGCTATGCAAACACTCCGCAACATCTACTAATTCGCGTTCAATAATCACCTGTGCCAGGACATCACTGCTTCTATCTTTAACGTTGCGCCTGCTTGATCTATCACTTTCATTCAAGACACAGTTGAAATCACCCACCAATAAGAGTTTCCTACCAGTACACATATGTTGACGTAAATTGGAAAAAAAAACCGATCTTTCCTGGCCAATAGTTGGAGCATAAACACATATAATGCGCCATTCAGTGTCACAATAAACAATATCACACCATACTACTCGGCCTGAAGAGCAAGAAAAGACATTTTCTATGACTAATCCTGGCAGTTTTCTAACAAAAAGAACACATCCCCCTGATGTGCCTATGACCTGGCTCACAGTGGCAAAATACCGTGATGTAAACTTAAGCACCATGCTCCCAGTCTCCTCCTCGCCTTCAACTTTCGTCTCCTGCACTGCAAGCACGTCCAGATTTTCTTCCAATAACAACCGGTAGACTTGGCTTTGCTTCTTCTTTGAAGCCAAGCCTCTAACATTCAGCGTGGCGAAGCTAAATGATACTTGAGGCGCCATTACAACCATGTGGAGGAGTTAGGCCCGGAGCATGGCGCTTACCTTGCACGTCTAGCGCTACGCTAGACGCCTCCAGGACCGTCCGACCGCCCGGTTTCACTGCACAGTAGAAGAGAATTGTTTACAGCTTTTTTGTCCGTGGTGCCACCAGCTCTTGCTCTCATGCTGGTGCGTCTGCCAGTCGGCGTTTTTGCCGGTGGTTCTTCCACGCTACTTGCACTCTTCTTGTCTGCCGTCTTCACAGGGTCTTCCAATGGTCTTTTAAAGGCTGAAACGGCACCGCTGGGCCAAGAGACGCGGCTGGCGTTGCACGTGTTTCCTTCTATCTTCGTGTCGAAACCAACGCTACAGGAGGCACCATCGACAACTTGGCCTTGCTCCGACGCCTGGGCAGATGCTCCGTCTACTTCACAGCCTGCGTCTGTCACCGCATTGTCAGCTGTATCGGTCGATACAGCTGCAGAACCTGGTTGAGTATCAACAGGTGCCGGTGTAGATTCGTCTACTGATGTTGCAGATGTGCAGTTCAAACTTTCTGCGACTTGATCTCCGCAACCTTCAGCCGCGTCCTCTGCTTCTGTCACGTCCATAATGTATTCTGACGCATCTTCGGCCTCCGCTGACGCGGTCACTGCGGCGTACGAACGGACGCATTCCGCGTCCCCATGCTCGAAATGCCGGCAGCGCGAGCACCGAGGCACCTTACACTCGCGACGCACATGTCCTGTTCCGCTGCAACGCAGGCATTGCATAGGCCGACCTGGGGCTACCACTGAGGCTAATTCACCGGCGCCTCGTATCTGATGAGGCAGGTCCTCGACTTTCATACCGCTTTTCAGCTTAATGAAAACAGTGCGGGTCGTCGAATTCTTCTCATTGACTCCTTCCACACGCCAGCGTTCCCGGGTCACTTCTGTAACTTTCCCGAACGCTGCCAACGCCGTGCGGACATCTTCGTCCGAAACGCCGTGTAACAGCCAGTGAAGCCGCAGCCTCACCTTCTGCTCCTGAGGGTCGATAACGAGGCAGCGACGTCCCTTGACCTGGAGTTCTTTCAGTTCAGTCAACCTCTTCGTCGCCTCCTGGCTGTTAAAGGTGACGGCCCACACATGGTTTGTCTGGTAGGCGCCCAATGCAATTACGTCGGGAAGCAGTCGTTCCTTGTCCAGAGCGTCTCGGAAATCTTCGACCTTGAAAGCCTCACTCGAATATCACCGTGCAAAAACACTGTGTTCACAACAATACGTCCTGTTGGCAGATTCGGCAAGATGATCTCATAATCCTTGTCACTTTCGTCTGTAATCGTGTTTCCACGGCCACCAAGGACCGCCTTTGCCACTCCGCGGGAGCCCATGATTCCTGCGTCCGACGCGTGCGAGTGCCGGAGAAAGAATGCTCTGAGCTACACCCCCGTTATGTCAGGAGCACTTATGTATGCTATTGATGGTGCTCAAGAAATTATTTTCACAAAAACTTAATTATTACTCGAAATAAACAAAATCATCTCGTCATTGCAACACGATAAATTTTTTGTCAACAAAGATAGAAACACATTTCTATCATAAAGGAAAGGGCACCGATGTTTTAGTAGATTATCTCGTCGTATTTCATGGTGCCGTAGCAGTACAACACAAAAAAGTTAGCGCAAAAGTTCAAATTGATTGATTTGTGGGGTTGCAGTCCCAAAACCACCTCATGATTATGAGAGACGCCGTAGTGGAGGGCTCCGGAAATTTCGACCACCTGGGGTTCTTTAACGTGAACCCAAATCTGAGCACACGGGCCTACAACATTTCCGCCCCCATCGGAAATGCAGCCGCCGCAGCCGGGAAACGAACCCGTGACCTGCGGGTCAGCAGCCGAGTACCTTATCCACTAGACCACCGCGGAAGGGCCGCAAAAGTTCAGAGAGCTCTGGAGGTGGCGGGGTTCGAACCCGGGACTTCTCAGATGCGAAGCAAGCACTCTACCTCTGAGCTACACCCCCGTTATGTCAGCAGCACTTATTTATGCGTTTGATGGTGCTCAACAGATTATTTTAACAAAAAATAAATTATTACTCGAAATAAACAAAATCATCTCGTCATTGCAACGTGAAACAATTTTTTGGTTAACAAAAAAAGAAACATATTTCTATCATAAAAGAAAAGGGCAGCAATGTTTTAGTAGAATCACTCGTCGCATTTCAAGCTGCCGTTGTTTTACAACACATAAAAAAGATAGCACTAAAGTCAAGAGCACTTTGGAGGTGCCGGGGTTCGAACCCGGGACTTCTCACATGCGAAGCAAGCGCTCTACCTCTGAGCTACACCCCCGTTATGTCAGGAGCACTTATGTATGCTATTGATGGTGCTCAAGAAATTATTTTCACAAAAAATTAATTATTTCTCGAAAAAAACACAATCATCTCGTCATTGCAACGCGATAAATTTTTTGTCAACAAAGATAGAAACACATTTCTATCATAAAGGAAAGGGCACTGATGTTTTAGTAGATTATCTCGTCGCATTTCATGGTGCCGTAGTAGTACAACACAAAAAAGATAGCGCGAAAGTTCAAATTGATTGATTTGTGGGGTTGCACGTCCCAAAACCACCTCATGATTATGAGAGACGCCGTAGTGGAGGGCTCCGGAAATTTCGACCACCTGGGGTTCTTTAACGTGAACCCAAATCTGAGCACACGGGCCTACATTATTTCCGCCTCTATCGGAAATGCAGCCGCCGCAGCTGGGAAACGAACCCGGAACCTGCGGGTCAGCAGCCGAGTACCTTAGCCACAAGACCACCGCGTAGGGGCCGCAAAAGTTCAGAGTGCTCTGGAGCCGCCACGGTTCGAACCAGGGACTTCTCACATGCGAAGCAAGCGCTCTACCTCTTAGCTGCACCCCTGTTATGTCAGGAGCACTTATTTATGCGTTTGATGGTGCTCAACAGATTATTTTAACAACAAAATAAACTATTACTCGAAATAAACAAAATCATCTCGTCATTGCAACGTGATACAATTTTTTGTTAACAAAGAAAGAAACATATTTCTATCATAAAAGAAAAGGGCAGCAATGTTTTAGTAGAATCACTCGTCGCATTTCAAGCTGCCGTAGTATTACAACACATTAAAAAGATAGCGCTAAAGTCGAGAGCACTTTGGAGGTGCCGGGGTTCGAACCCGGGACTTCTCACATGCGAAGCAAGCGCTCTGCCACTGAGCTACACCCCCGTTATGTCAGGAGCACTTATGTATGCTATTGATGGTGCTCAAGAAATTGTTTTCACAAAAAATTAATTATTTCTCGAAAAAAACAAAATCATCTCGTCATTGCAACGCGATAAATTTTTTGTCAACAAAGATAGAAACACATTTCTATCTCAAAGGAAAGGGCACCGATGTTTTAGTAGATTATCTCGTCGCATTTCATGGTGCCGTAGTAGTACAACACAAAAAAGATAGCGCGAAAGTTCAAATTGATTGATTTGTGGGGTTGCACGTCCCAAAACCACCTCATGATTATGAGAGACGCCGTAGTGGAGGGCTCCGGAAATTTCGACCACCTGGGGTTCTTTAACGTGCACCCAAATCTGAGCACACGGGCCTACAACATTTCCGCCTCCATCGGAAATGCAGCCGCCGCAGCCGGGAAAGGAACCCGCGACCAGCGGGTCAGCAGCCGAGTGCCTTAGCCACTAGACCACCGCGGAGGGGCCGCAAAAGTTCAGAGAACTCTGGAGGCGCCACGGTTTGAACCAGGGACTTCTCACATGCGAAGCAAGCGCTCTGCTTCTGAGCTGCACCCCTGTTATGTCAGGAGCACTTATTTATGCGTTTGATGGTGCTCAACAGAATATTTTAACAACAAAATAAATAATTACTCGAAATGAACAAAATCATCTCGTCATTGCAACGTGATACAATTTTTTGTTAACAAAGAAAGAAACATATTTCTATCATAAAAGAAAAGGGCAGCAATGTTTTAGTAGAATCACTCGTCGCATTTCAAGCTGCCGTAGTATTACAACACATAAAAAAAGATAGCGCTAAAGTTGAGAGCACTTTGGAGGTGCCAGGGTTCGAACCCGGGACTTCGCACATGCGAAGCAAGCGCTCTGCCTCTGAGCTACACCCCCGCTACGTCAGGAGCACTTATGTATGCTATTGTTGGTGCTCAAGAAATTATTTTCACAAAAATATAACTATTACTCGAAATAAACAAAATCATCTCGTCATTGCAACGCGATAAATTTTTTGTCAACAAAGATAGAAACACATTTCCATCATAAAGGAAAGAGCACCGATGTTTTAGTAGATTATCTCGTCGCATTTCATGGTGCCGTAGTAGTACAACACAAAAAAGATAGCGCAAAAGTTCAAATTGATTTATTTGTGGGGTTTCACGTCCCAAAACCACCATATGACAATGAGAAACGCCATAGTGGAGGGCTCCGGAAATTTCGATCACCTGGGGTTCTTTAACGTGCACCCAAATCTGAGCACATGGGCCTACAACATTTCCGCCTCCATCGGAATTGCAGCCGCCGCAGCCGGGAAACGAACCCGCGTCCTGCGGGTCAGCAGCCGAGTGCCTTAGCCACTAGACCCCCACGGAGGGGCCGCAAAAGTTCAGAGAGCTCTGGAGGCGCCACGGTTTGAACCAGGGACTTCTCACATGCGAAGCAAGCGCTCTACCTCTGAGCTGCGCCCCTGTTATGTCAGAAGCACTTATTTATGCGTTTGATGGTGCTCAACAGATTATTTTAACAACCAAATAAATTATTACTCGAAATAAACAAAATCATCTCGTCATTGCAACGTGATACAATTTTTTCGTCAACAAAGAAAGAAACATATTTCTATTATAAAAGAAAAGGGCAGCAATGTTTTAGTAGAATCACTCGTCGCATTTCAAGCTGCCGTAGTATTACAACACATTAAAAAGATAGCGCTAAAGTCGAGAGCACTTTGGAGGTGCCGGGGTTCGAACCCGGGACTTCTCACATGCGAAGCAAGCGCTCTGCCACTGAGCTACACCCCCGTTATGTCAGGAGCACTTATGTATGCTATGGATGGTGCTCAAGAAATTGTTTTCACAAAAAATTAATTATTTCTCGAAAAAAACAAAATCATCTCGTCATTGCAACGCGATAAATTTTTTGTCAACAAAGATAGAAACACATTTCTATCTCAAAGGAATGGGCACCGATGTTTTAGTAGATTATCTCGTCGCATTTCATGGTGCCGTAGTAGTACAACACAAAAAAGATAGCGCGAAAGTTCAAATTGATTGATTTGTGGGGTTGCACGTCCCAAAACCACCTCATGATTATGAGAGACGCCGTAGTGGAGGGCTCCGGAAATTTCGACCACCTGGGGTTCTTTAACGTGCACCCAAATCTGAGCACACGGGCCTACAACATTTCCGCCTCCATCGGAAATGCAGCCGCCGCAGCCGGGAAACGAACCCGCGACCAGCGGGTCAGCAGCCGAGTGCCTTAGCCACTAGACCACCGCGGAGGGGCCGCAAAAGTTCAGAGAACTCTGGAGGCGCCACGGTTTGAACCAGGGACTTTTCACATGCGAAGCAAGCGCTCTGCTTCTGAGCTGCACCCCTGTTATGTCAGGAGCACTTATTTATGCGTTTGATGGTGCTCAACAGATTATTTTAACAACAAAATAAATAATTACTCGAAATAAACAAAATCATCTCGTCATTGCAACGTGATACAATTTTTTGTTAACAAAGAAAGAAACATATTTCTATCTTAAAAGAAAAGGGCAGCAATGTTTTAGTAGAATCACTCGTCGCATTTTAAGCTGCCGTACTATTACAACACATAAAAAAAGATAGCGCTAAAGTTGAGAGCACTTTGGAGGTGCCAGGGTTCGAACCCGGGACTTCGCACATGCGAAGCAAGCGCTCTGCTTCTGAGCTACACCCCCGCTATGTCAGGAGCACTTATGTATGCTATTGTTGGTGCTCAAGAAATTATTTTCACAAAAATATAACTATTACTCGAAATAAACAAAATCATCTCCTCATTGCAACGCGATAAATTTTTTGTCAACAAAGATAGAAACACATTTCTATCATAAAGGAAAGAGCACCGATGTTTTTGTAGATTATCTCGTCGCATTTCATGGTGCCGTAGTAGTACAACACAAAAAAGTTAGCGCAAAAGTTCAAATTGATTGATTTGTGGGGTTGCACGTCCCAAAACCACATCATCTATATGAGAGACGCCGTAGTGGAGGGCTCCGGAAACTTTGACCACCTGGGGTTATTTAACGTGCACCCAAATCTGAGCACACGGGCCTACAACATTTCCGCCTCTATCGGAAATGCAGCCGCCGCAGCCGGGAAACGAACCCGCAACCTGCGGGTCAGCAGCCGAGTACCTTAGCCACTAGACCACCGCGTAGGCGCCGCAAAAATTCAGAGAGCTCTGGAGGCGCCACGGTTCAAACCAGGGACTTCTCACATGCGAAGCAAGCGCTCTACCTCTGAGCTGCACCCCTGTTATGTCAGGAGCACTTATTTATGCGTTTGATGGTGCTCAACAGATTATTTTAACAACAAAATAAATTATTACTCGAAATAAACAAAATCATCTCGTCATTGCAACGTGAAACAATTTTTTGGTTAACAAAAAAAGAAACATATTTCTATCATAAAAGAAAAGGGCAGCAATGTTTTAGTAGAATCACTCGTCGCATTTCAAGCTGCCGTAGTATTACAACACATAAAAAAGATAGCACTAAAGTCGAGAGCACTTTGGAGGTGCCGGGGTTCGAACCCGGGACTTCTCACATGCGAAGCAAGCGCTCTACCTCGGAGCTACACCCCCGTTATGTCAGGAGCACTTATGTATGCTATTGATGGTGCTCAAGAAATTATTTTCACAAAAATTTAATTATTTCTCGAAAAAAACAAAATCATCTCGTCATTGCAACGCGATAAATTTTTTGTCAACAAAGATAGAAACACATTTCTATCATAAAGGAAAGGGCACCGATGTTTTAGTAGATTATCTCGTCGCATTTCATGGTGCCGTAGTAGTACAACACAAAAAAGATAGCGCGAAAGTTCAAATTGATTGATTTGTGGGGTTGCACGTCCCAAAACCACCTCATGATTATGAGAGACGCCGTAGTGGAGGGCTCCGGAAATTTCGACCACCTGGGGTTCTTTAACGTGAACCCAAATCTGAGCACACGGGCCTACATTATTTCCGCCTCTATCGGAAATGCAGCCCGCGCAGCCGGGAAACGAACCCGGAACCTGCGGGTCAGCAGCCGAGTACCTTAGCCACAAGACCACCGCGTAGGGCCGCAAAAGTTCAGAGAGCTCTGGAGGCGCCACGGTTCGAACCAGGGACTTCTCACATGCGAAGCAAGCGCTCTACCTCTTAGCTGCACCCCTGTTATGTCAGGAGCACTTATTTATGCGTTTGATGGTGCTCAACAGATTATTTTAACAACAAAATAAACTATTACTCGAAATAAACAAAATCATCTCGTCATTGCAACGTGATACAATTTTTTGGTTAACAAAAAAAGAAACATATTTCTATCATAAAAGAAAAGGGCAGCAATGTTTTAGTAGAATCACTCCTCGCATTTCAAGCTGCCGTAGTATTACAACACATAAAAAAGATAGCGCTAAAGTCGAGAGCACTTTGGAGGTGCCGGGGTTCGAACCCGGGACTTCTCACATGCGAAGCAAGCGCTCTACCTCTGAGCTACACCTTTTTTTTGCTTTATTGCCTGTTCACAGGCGCATACATCAAACCATAAGCAGAACAAAAACAAGCAGTAACAGTCCGGCAGAAACTTAAAATTCCCTAAGTGCTGCCAAGGGCTCCACCCTCGACAACCACTCAGGTAAAATCTCCTGCGTTTTCTGCAGTTCAACATACTTGGCCATACATTCACGGAAATACATTCGTGCAGGCCGTGCATCCTGATCGCGATAGAAACCCGCCATACGGGCCCGCCATAAACAGTGAAGTCCACATAGCCTAATCAAATCAAAAGGCATTCCCTCTTCGTCCACTATTGGCAGAAATCTTATACCATATGAATTTAAAGGTAATTCTTTCTGTAACGTCCTTTGAAGTACATCCCAAAAATATACTCCTTCCCAACAATGTAAGAAAACATGGTCAATATTTTCCGGTTTTTTACAGATAAGGCAATTTGTCCCCCAAGGTAAGTAAAAACCACGGTCTGCTTGAAATGTCCTTACTGATAGTGTACCTGTGTGCAGCTTGAAAAAGAAAGACTTCGCGCCAGGAGCCACTTGCATTCTCTTCACTCGTTTAAGAACATCTTTCCCTTCACCTCCAGCGTACATGGCACGGTACAGCGGTTCAGGTAAAACAACATCGCATACATCTTTGTACAACTTCTTTCGAGTCACTGAAAACAAATATTCATTGGAAAATCTAACAGATAAAAACCGTACACTTAGAATAACCTCTTTAAGATACCCGCGCACAGCACCGGTCATGTCATGCGTGCTAACCACATATCCAGGTAAAGCCCGCGTCAGTCTCATTTGGCACACTGTACGTAAGAAAGGGTCCCTTGTGTAGCCAAAAAAAAGAACCTATTTACGACTTGGCGTATGAAAAGATGTGTTAAACCAAGCCCTCGGTGTTTCACTTTTCGAAACAGATTAGTTCGACTGCATCTCTCCCAGTTCGAAGCCCACACGAACACTGCGGAGATACGATGGAACTTCTGTATGTTTGCCCTAGAACAATGCAATACTTGCATCACATACCAAAGTTTTGAGGCAAAGAAAAGATTACAGACAGTCGCCCTAGCAAACACTGACAGATGATTACCGTTGCATCTATTAGCTTTCGTCCGGATTTCTTTCGCTTGTTCTTGCCAGTAGTTCTCATTATCTTTATAAAATTCCAGAGGCACCCCTAAGTACTTGACAGGTGTGGTCACCCATTTAACATTGGCAAAATAGTCTGGTTTTGATGACCACTCTCCATGCCAGAAACCCAGACACTTTCCCCAGTTTACTAGACTGCCAGTTGCCTTGCCGAACGTTTTAACCACACTGATGGTAATGATAACACTATCTTGATCGATGCAACAAACAGCCACATCGCCGGCATATGCCAAAATTTTAACTTCGGATTCTTGTAATCTATAGCCACGAATGCAACTGTTTTGAGCTATTGCTAAGCACAACGATTCTATATATAAACTGAAAAGTAGGGGGCTCAGCGGGAAGCCCTGACGAACAGAACGCTTTATGTTAATTGTATCTCCTAGCGTCTTATTGATTACCAGTCGGGTTGTGCAGTTCCGGAATGCCATAGATACTCCACCTCTGATTACAAAACCAACGTTGACATGGTCAAGAATGGCAAGCAAAAGGTTGTGGGAAACACAATAAAATGCTTTCTCGAGATCAATCTGTAGAATGGCTACCCCTACTTGATTGGCATCGCTACACTCGAGCACACAGCGCATCTTGTGTATATTAGTCACAATGGAGCGTCCCATAATCCCACATGTTTTGTGAGGCCCTACTAATTCTTTGATTACCCCTTGAAGTCGCCGTGCTAGTACTTTCATTAAAATTTTGTAATCACAATTAGTTAGTGATATCGGTCTATACGAAGAAACTAATTTTAACTTCTCCGAGTGTTCTGTCTTAGGTATCAAAACTGTATGTGCTTCACTAAAGGACCTAGGGAGGACATTAAGTTTATAAGCTTGATTAAAGACATCTGCAAGTACTTGGGATAATTCATTTTTGAACTCCTTATAAAACGAAGCACTAAGCCCGTCCGGCCCTGGAGATTTACCAGGATTCATTTTATCTATAGCCCTTTCTACTTCCGTCGGCGTTATAGATAGCTCTAAAGCTGATTTGGTGTTATCTGACAACTTCGGCATTCTGCTAAGGAACTCTTGCTTAAATTCCTCTGAATCAATGGGCGTGGCAGCGAAGAGTCCTTCGTAGTGTTTGCCAAACGCTCGTCCTATGCTCTCATTGTCCGAAACTTCGATACCGTTGACTTCAATGGCATCTATGTGATTTCGTCTGGCATGACTCTTCTCTAACCCAAGCGCTCGTTTCGTCGGGCGATCATCCACAGTCATTGATGCTGCTCTGGCTCGCACTAGCGCTCCGCGATAGCGTTCCTCCTCATATACCTCTAACCTCTGTTTAATACTCCGCAAATCATCACCATATACTCCAGGTTTTTCACATTCAAGAGCTGTTAGTCTCTCAAGTGTTCGTCTAAGCTCTTTCTCATTCTTCTTAGATTCAAAAGATAAAACGCTAGATCTCTCTATTGCTTTTATTTTAATTCGCTGCTTGAATAGCTCCCATTCTTCTCCTATTTTGTCCATACACTCTTTGTTAATATTACTTATTTCTTTAATAACTGATGCGCTAAACGACTCGTCCTTTAAGAGGTTAGAGTTCATTTTCCACTGTTCCCAAGAAAAGGCGTTCCTTTCTTTTTTTGACCCGATATTGCAATTTACCAGACAGTGATCTGAAAAGGAAACAGGGACAACATTATAACTGCTACACTGGGTTATCGCATCTGCAGTAAGGTAAAGTCGATCCAAACGTGCATTACTTGTGCCTTGAAAGTGGGTATACTTCACATCTCGGGAGCTATGCAAACACTCCGCAACATCTACTAATTCGTGTTCAATAATCACCTGTGCCAGGACATCACTGCTTCTATCTTTAACGTTGCGCCTGCTTGATCTATCACTTTCATTCAAGACACAGTTGAAATCACCCACCAATAAGAGTTTCCTACCAGTACACATATGTTGACGTAAATTGGAAAAAAAACCGATCTTTCCTGGCCAATAGTTGGAGCATAAACACATATAATGCGCCATTCAGTGTCACAATAAACAATATCACACCATACTACTCGGCCTGAAGAGCAAGAAAAGACATTTTCTATGACTAATCCTGGCAGTTTTCTAACAAAAAGAACACATCCCCCTGATGTGCCTATGACCTGGCTCACAGTGGCAAAATACCGTGATGTAAACTTAAGCACCATGCTCCCAGTCTCCTCCTCGCCTTCAACTTTCGTCTCCTGCACTGCAAGCACGTCCAGATTTTCTTCCAATAACAACCGGTAGACTTGGCTTTGCTTCTTCTTTGAAGCCAAGCCTCTAACATTCAGCGTGGCGAAGCTAAATGATACTTGAGGCGCCATTACAACCATGTGGAGGAGTTAGGCCCGGAGCATGGCGCTTACCTTGCACGTCTAGCGCTACGCTAGACGCCTCCAGGACCGTCCGACCGCCCGGTTTCACTGCACAGTAGAAGAGAATTGTTTACAGCTTTTTTGTCCGTGGTGCCACCAGCTCTTGCTCTCATGCTGGTGCGTCTGCCAGTCGGCGTTTTTGCCGGTGGTTCTTCCACGCTACTTGCACTGTTCTTGTCTGCCGTCTTCACAGGGTCTTCCAATGGTCTTTTAAAGGCTGAAACGGCACCGCTGGGCCAAGAGACGCGGCTGGCGTTGCACGTGTTTCCTTTTATCTTCGTGTCGAAACCAACGCTACAGGAGGCACCATCGACAACTTGGCCTTGCTCCGATGCCTGGGCAGACGCTCCGTCTACTTCACAGCCTGCGTCTGTCACCGCATTGTCAGCTGTATCGGTCGATACAGCTGCAGAACCTGGTTGAGTATCAACAGGTGCCGGTGTAGATTCGTCTACTGATGTTGCAGATGTGCAGTTCAAACTTTCTGCGACTTGATCTCCGCAACCTTCAGCCGCGTCCTCTGCTTCTGTCACGTCCATAATGTATTCTGACGCATCTTCGGCCTCCGCTGACGCGGTCACTGCGGCGTACGAACGGACGCATTCCGCGTCCCCATGCTCGAAACGCCGGCAGCGCGAGCACCGAGGCACCTTACACTCGCGACGCACATGTCCTGTTCCGCTGCAACGCAGGCATTGCATAGGCCGACCTGGGGCTACCACTGAGGCTAATTCACCGGCGCCTCGTATCTGATGAGGCAGGTCCTCGACTTTCATACCGCTTTTCAGCTTAATGAAAACAGTGCGGGTCGTCGAATTCTTCTCATTGACTCCTTCCACACGCCAGCGTTCCCGGGTCACTTCTGTAACTTTCCCGAACGCTGCCAACGCCGTGCGGACATCTTCGTCCGAAACGCCGTGTAACAGCCAGTGAAGCCGCAGCCTCACCTTCTGCTCCTGAGGGTCGATAACGAGGCAGCGACGTCCCTTGACCTGGAGTTCTTTCAGTTCAGTCAACCTCTTCGTCGCCTCCTGGCTGTTAAAGGTGACGGCCCACACATGGTTGGTCTGGTAGGCGCCCAATGCAATTACGTCGGGAAGCAGTCGTTCCTTGTCCAGAGCGTCTCGGAAATCTTCGACCTTGAAAGGCCTCACTCGAATATCACCGTGCAAAAACACTGTGTTCACAACAATACGTCCTGTTGGCAGATTCGGCAAGATGATCTCATAATCCTTGTCACTTTCGTCTGTAATCGTGTTTCCACGGCCACCAAGGACCGCCTTTGCCACTCCGCGGGAGCCCATGATTCCTGCGTCCGACGCGTGCGAGTGCCGGAGAAAGAATGCTCTGAGCTACACCCCCGTTATGTCAGGAGCACTTATGTATGCTATTGATGGTGCTCAAGAAATTATTTTCACAAAAACTTAATTATTACTCGAAATAAACAAAATCATCTCGTCATTGCAACACGATAAATTTTTTGTCAACAAAGATAGAAACACATTTCTATCATAAAGGAAAGGGCACCGATGTTTTAGTAGATTATCTCGTCGTATTTCATGGTGCCGTAGCAGTACAACACAAAAAAGTTAGCGCAAAAGTTCAAATTGATTGATTTGTGGGGTTGCAGTCCCAAAACCACCTCATGATTATGAGAGACGCCGTAGTGGAGGGCTCCGGAAATTTCGACCACCTGGGGTTCTTTAACGTGAACCCAAATCTGAGCACACGGGCCTACAACATTTCCGCCCCCATCGGAAATGCAGCCGCCGCAGCCGGGAAACGAACCCGTGACCTGCGGGTCAGCAGCCGAGTACCTTATCCACTAGACCACCGCGGAAGGGCCGCAAAAGTTCAGAGAGCTCTGGAGGTGGCGGGGTTCGAACCCGGGACTTCTCAGATGCGAAGCAAGCACTCTACCTCTGAGCTACACCCCCGTTATGTCAGCAGCACTTATTTATGCGTTTGATGGTGCTCAACAGATTATTTTAACAAAAAATAAATTATTACTCGAAATAAACAAAATCATCTCGTCATTGCAACATGATACAATTTTTTGTTAACAAAGAAAGAAACATATTTCTATCATAAAAGAAAAGGGCAGCAATGTTTTAGTAGAATCACTCGTTGCATTTCAAGCTACCGTAGTATTACAACACATTAAAAAGATAGCGCTAAAGTCGAGAGCACTTTGGAGGACCGGGGTTCGAACCCGGGACTTCTCACATGCGAAGCAAGCGCTCTACCTCTGAGCTACACCCCCGTTATGTCAGGAGCACTTATGTATGCTATTGATGGTGCTCAAGAAATTATTTTCACAAAAAATAATTTTTACTCGAAATAAACAAAATCATCTCGTCATTGCAACGCGATAAGTTTTTTGTCAACAACGATAGAAACACATTTCTATCATAAAGGAAAGGGCACCGAAGTTTTACTATATTATCTCGTCGCATTTCATGGTGCCGTAGTAGTACAACACAAAAAAGTTAGCGCAAAAGTTCAAATTGATTGATTTGTGGGGTTGCATGTCCCAAAAGCACCTCATGATTATGAGAGATGCCATAGTGGAGGGCTCCGGAAATTTCGACCACCCGAAGTTCTTCACCGTGCACCCAAATCTGAGTACACGGGCCTACAACATTTCCGCCCCATCGGAAATGCAGCCGCCGCAGCCGGGAAATGAACCCGCAACCTGCGGGTCAGCAGCCGAGTACCTTAGCCACTAGACCACCGCGTAGGGCCCGCAAAAGTTCAGAGAGCTCTGGAGGCACCACGGTTCGAACCAGGGACTTCTCACATGCCAAGCAAGCGCTCTACCTCTGAGCTGTACCCCTGTTATGTCAGGAGCACTTATTTATGCGTTTGATGGTGCTCAACAGATTTTTTAACAACAAAATAAATTATTACTCGAAATAAACAAAATCATCTCGTCATTGCAACGTGATACAATTTTTTTTCTTAACAAAGAAAGAAACATATTTCTATCATAAAAGAGAAGGGCAGCAATGTTTTAGTAGAATCACTCGTCGCATTTCAAGCTGCCGTAGTATTACAACACAAAAAAAAGATAGCGCTAAAGTCGAGAGCACTTTGGAGGTGCCGCGGTTCGAACCCGGGACTTCTCACATGCGAAGCAAGCGCTCTACCTCTGAGCTACACCCCCGTTATGTCAGGAGCACTTATGTATGCTATTGATGGTGCTCAAGAAATTATTTTCACAAAAAATAATTATTACTCGAAATAAACAAAATCATCTCGTCATTGCAACGCGATAAGTTTTTGTCAACAAAGATAGAAACACATTTCTATCATAAAGGAAAGGGCACCGATGTTTTAGTAGATTATCTCGTCGCATTTCATGGTGCCGTAGTAGTACAGCACAAAAAAGTTAGCGCAAAAGTTCAAATTGATTGATTTGTGGGGTTGCACGTCCCAAAACCACCTCATGATTATGAGAGACGCCGTAGTGGAGGGCTCCGGAAATTTCGACCACCCGGGGTTCCTTACCGTGCACCCAAATCTGAGCACACGGGCCTACAACATTTCCGCCTCCATCGGAAATGCAGCCACCGCAGCCGGGAAACGAACCCACGACCTGCGGGTTAGCAGCCGAGTACCTTAGCCACTAGACGACTGCGGAGGGGCCGCAAAAGTTTAGAGAGCTCTGGAGGCGCCACGGTTCAAACCAAGAACATCTCACAAGCGAAGCAAGCGCTCTACCTCTGAGCTACACCCCCGTTATGTCAGGAGCACTAATGTATGCTATTCATGGTGCTCAATAAATTATTTTAACAAAAAACTAATTATTACTCGAAATAAACAAAATCATCTCGTCAATGCAACGCGATAAATTTTTTGTCAACAAAGATAGAAACACATTTCTATCATAAAGGAAAGGTCAACGATGTTTTATTAGATTATCTCGTCGCATTTCATGGTGACGTAGTAGTACAACACAAAAAAGATAGCGCACAAGTTCAAATTGATTGATTTGTGGGGTTGCACGTCCCAAAACAACCTCATGATTATGAGAGACGCCGTAGTGGAGGGCTCCGGAAATTTCGACCATTCAGGGTTCTTTACCGTGCACCCAAATCTGAGTACACAGGCCTACAACATTTCCGCCTCCGTCGGAAATGCAGCCGCCGCCGCCGGGAAATGAACCCGCGACCTGCGGGTCAGCAGCCGAGTACCTTAGCCACTAGACCACCGCTTAGGGCCCGCAAAAAGTCAGAGAGCTCTGGAGGCGCCGTGGTTCGAACCAGGGACTTCTCCATGGGAAGCAAGCGCTCTACCTCTGAGCTGTACCCCTGTTATGTCAGGAGCACTTATTTATGCGTTTGATGGTGCTCAACAGATTTTTTAACAACAAAATAAATTATTACTCGAAATAAACAAAATCATCTCGTCATTGCAACGTGATACAATTTTTTTCTTAACAAAGAAAGAAACATATTTCTATCATAAAAGAGAAGGGCAGCAATGTTTTAGTAGAATCACTCGTCGCATTTCAAGCTGCCGTAGTATTACAACACATAAAAAAGATAGCGCTAAAGTCGAGAGCACTTTGGAGGTGCCACGGTTCGAACCCGGGACTTCTCACATGCGAAGCAAGCGCTCTACCTCTGAGCTACACCCCCGTTATGTCAGGAGCACTTATGTATGCTATTGATGGTGCTCAAGAAATTATTTTCACAAAAAATAATTATTACTCGAAATAAACAAAATCATCTCGTCATTGCAACGCGATAAGTTTTTTGTCAACAAAGATAGAAACACATTTCTATCATAAAGGAAAGGGCACCGATGTTTTAGTAGATTATCTCGTCGCATTTCATGGTGCCGTAGTAGTACAGCACAAAAAAGTTAGCGCAAAAGTTCAAATTGATTGATTTGTGGGGTTGCACGTCCCAAAACCACCTCATGATTATGAGAGACGCCGTAGTGGAGGGCTCCGGAAATTTCGACCACCCGCGGTTCCTTACCGTGCACCCAAATCTGAGCACACGGGCCTACAACATTTCCGCCTCCATCGGAAATGCAGCCACCGCAGCCGGGAAACGAACCCACGACCTGCGGGTTAGCAGCCGAGTACCTTAGCCACTAGACGACTGCGGAGGGGCCGCAAAAGTTTAGAGAGCTCTGGAGGCGCCACGGTTCAAACCAAGAACATCTCACAAGCGAAGCAAGCGCTCTACCTCTGAGCTACACCCCCGTTATGTCAGGAGCACTAATGTATGCTATTCATGGTGCTCAATAAATTATTTTAACAAAAAACTAATTATTACTCGAAATAAACAAAATCATCTCGTCAATGCAACGCGATAAATTTTTTGTCAACAAAGATAGAAACACATTTCTATCATAAAGGAAAGGTCAACGATGTTTTATTAGATTATCTCGTCGCATTTCATGGTGACGTAGTAGTACAACACAAAAAAGATAGCGCACAAGTTCAAATTGATTGATTTGTGGGGTTGCACGTCCCAAAACAACCTCATGATTATGAGAGACGCCGTAGTGGAGGGCTCCGGAAATTTCGACCATTCAGGGTTCTTTACCGTGCACCCAAATCTGAGTACACAGGCCTACAACATTTCCGCCTCCGTCGGAAATGCAGCCGCCGCCGCCGGGAAATGAACCCGCGACCTGCGGGTCAGCAGCCGAGTACCTTAGCCACTAGACCACCGCTTAGGGCCCGCAAAAAGTCAGAGAGCTCTGGAGGCGCCGTGGTTCGAACCAGGGACTTCTCCATGGGAAGCAAGCGCTCTACCTCTGAGCTGTACCCCTGTTATGTCAGGAGCACTTATTTATGCGTTTGATGGTGCTCAACAGATTTTTTAACAACAAAATAAATTATTACTCGAAATAAACAAAATCATCTCGTCATTGCAACGTGATACAATTTTTTTCTTAACAAAGAAAGAAACATATTTCTATCATAAAAGAGAAGGGCAGCAATGTTTTAGTAGAATCACTCGTCGCATTTCAAGCTGCCGTAGTATTACAACACATAAAAAAGATAGCGCTAAAGTCGAGAGCACTTTGGAGGTGCCACGGTTCGAACCCGGGACTTCTCACATGCGAAGCAAGCGCTCTACCTCTGAGCTACACCCCCGTTATGTCAGGAGCACTTATGTATGCTATTGATGGTGCTCAAGAAATTATTTTCACAAAAAATAATTATTACTCGAAATAAACAAAATCATCTCGTCATTGCAACGCGATAAGTTTTTTGTCAACAAAGATAGAAACACATTTCTATCATAAAGGAAAGGGCACCGATGTTTTAGTAGATTATCTCGTCGCATTTCATGGTGCCGTAGTAGTACAGCACAAAAAAGTTAGCGCAAAAGTTCAAATTGATTGATTTGTGGGGTTGCACGTCCCAAAACCACCTCATGATTATGAGAGACGCCGTAGTGGAGGGCTCCGGAAATTTCGACCACCCGGGGTTCCTTACCGTGCACCCAAATCTGAGCACACGGGCCTACAACATTTCCGCCTCCATCGGAAATGCAGCCACCGCAGCCGGGAAACGAACCCACGAAATGCGGGTTAGCAGCCGAGTACCTTAGCCACTAGACGACTGCGGAGGGGCCGCAAAAGTTTAAAGAGCTCTGGAGGCGCCACGGTTCAAACCAAGAACATCTCACAAGCGAAGCAAGCGCTCTACCTCTGAGCTACACCCCCGTTATGTCAGGAGCACTAATGTATGCTATTCATGGTGCTCAATAAATTATTTTAAGAAAAAACTAATTATTACTCGAAATAAACAAAATCATCTCGTCAATGCAACGCGATAAATTTTTTGTCAACAAAGATAGAAACACATTTCTATCATAAAGGAAAGGTCAAGGATATTTTAGTAGATTATCTCGTCGCATTTCATGGTGACTAGTAGTACAACACAAAAAAGATAGCGCACAAGTTCAAATTGATTGATTTGTGGGGTTGCATGTCCCAAAACAACCTCATGATTATGAGAGACGCCGTAGTGGAGGGCTCCGGAAATTTCGACCACCCAGGGTTCTTTACCGTGCACCCAAATCTGAGTACACAGGCCTACAACATTTTCGCCTCCATCGGAAATGCAGCCACCGCCGCCGTGAAACGAACCCGCGACCTGCGGGTCAGCAGCCGAGTACCTTAGCCACTAGACCACCGCTTAGGGCCCGCAAAAATTCAGAGAGCTCTGGAGGCGCCACGGTTCGAACCAGGGACTTCTCCATGCGAAGCAAGCGCTCTACCTCTGAGCTGTACCCCTGTTATGTCAGGAGCACTTATTTATGCGTTTGATGGTGCTCAACAGATTTTTTTAACAACAAAATAAATTATTACTTGAAATAAACAAAATCATCTCGTCATTGACACATGATACAATTTTTTTGTTAACAAAGAAATGACATATTTCTATCATAAAAGAAAAGGGCAGCAATGTTTTAGTAGAATCACTCGTCGCATTTCAAGCTGCCGTAGTATTACAACACATAAAAAAGATAGCGCTAAAGTCGAGAGAAATTTGGAGGTGCCGGGGTTCGAACCCGGGACTTCTCACATGCGAAGCAAGCGCTCTGCCTCTGAGCTTCACTCCGTTATGTCAGGAGCACTTATGTATGCTATTGATGGTGCTCAAGAAATTATTTTCACAAAAAATAATTATTACTCGAAATAAACAAAATCATCTCGTCAATGCAACGCGATAAATTTTTGTCAACAAAGATAGAAACACATTTCTATCATAAAGGAAAGGGCACCGATGTTTTAGTAGATTATCTCGTCGCATTTCATGGTGCCGTAGTAGTACAACACAAAAAAGATAGCGCACAAGTTCAAATTGATTGATTTGTGGGGTTTCACGTCCCAAAACCACCATATGATTATGAGAGACGCCATAGTGGAGGGCTCCGGAAATTTCGACGACCTGGGGTTCTTTAACGTGCACCCAAATCTGAGCACATGGGCCTACAACATTTCCACCTCCATCGGAAATGCAGCCGCCGCAGCCGGGAAACGAACCCGCAACCTGCGGGTCAGCAGCCGAGTACCTTAGCCACTAGACCACCGCGTAGGGCCCGCAAAAGTTCAGAGAGCTCTGGAGGCACCACGGTTCGAACCAGGGACTTCTCACATGCGAAGCAAGCGCTCTACCTCTGAGCTGTACCCCTGTTATGTCAGGAGCACTTATTTATGCGTTTGATTATGCTCAACAGTTTTTTTAACAACAAAATAAATTATTACACGAAAAAAACAAAATCATCTCGTCATTGCAACGTGATACAATTTTTTTGTTAACAAAGAAAGAAACATATTTCTATCATAAAAGAGAAGGGCAGCAATGTTTTAGTAGAATCACTCGTCGCATTTCAAGCTGCCGTAGTATTACAACACATAAAAAAGATAGCGCTAAAGTCGAGAGCACTTTGGAGGTGCCGCGGTTCGAATCCGGGACTTCTCACATGCGAAGCAAGCGCTCTACCTCTGAGCTACACCCCCGTTATGTCAGGAGCACTTATGTATGCTATTGATGGTGCTCAAGAAATTATTTTCACAAAAACAATTAATTATTACTCGAAATAAACAAAATCATCTCGTCATTGCAACGCGATGAATTTTTTGTCAACAAAGATAGAAACACATTTCTATCATAAAGGAAAGGTCACCGATGTTTTAGTAGATTATCTCGTCGCATTTCATGGTAACGTAGTAGTACAACACAAAAAAGATAGCGCAAAAGTTCAAATTGATTGATTTGTGGGGTTGCACGTCCCAAAACCACCTCATGATTATGAGAGACGCCGTAGTGGAGGGCTCCGGAAATTTCGACCACCCGGGGTTCTTTACCGTGCACCCAAATCCGAGTACACAGGCCTACATTTCCGCCTCCATCGGAAATGCAGCCGCCGCAGCCGGGAAACGAACCCGCGACCTGCGGGTCAGCAGCCGAGTACCTTAGCCACTAGACCACCGCGTAGGGCCCGCAAAAATTCAGAGAGCTCTGGAGGCGCCATGGTTCGAACCAGGGACTTCTCCATGCGAAGCAAGCGCTCTACCTCTGAGCTGTACCCCTGTTATGTCAGGAGCACTTATTTATGCGTTTGATGGTGCTCAACAGATTTTTTTACCAACAAAATAAATTATTACTTGAAATAAACAAAATCATCTCGTCATTGCAACGTGATACAATTTTTTTGTTAACAAAGAAAGAAACATATTTCTATCTCAAAAGAAAAGGGCAGCAATGTTTTAGTAGAATCACTCGTCGCATTTCAAGCTGCCGTAGTATTACAACACATTAAAAAGATAGCGCTAAAGTCGAGAGCACTTTGGAGGTGCCGGGGTTCGCACCCGGGACTTCTCACATGCGAAGCAAGCGCTCTACCTCTGAGCTACACCCCTTTTTTTTTTATTGCCTGTTTTCGGCTCACGTAAACAATACACATATTAACTGATACACAACACAATCCAAAACATTGTAAAAACCGTGGCTCAAACGATGTGGCCACGCATCTGTTAAAATGTTTTTATCGTCGATAGTAATTCGACCCGCGGCAACCATTCTGGGGGGAATTCCTCCAACTTTTGTTCATCCACAAAATTTCTTATATACTCTTTGAAGTACTGGGTGGGTGCTCGTGCATCTACATCAAAGTGCATGGCTGCCATCCTGGATTTCCAAATGCTATGAAGAGCCATAAGCATTATCATAACATATGGGGTACCATCGTCACTTTGTATTTGCAAATAGCGGATGCCATATGCATCAATGGGGAAATCTTTTTTGATCGTGCGCTGGAGCACGTCCCAAAGAAAAACAGCATCCCCGCAGTCAATGAATACATGCTCAATTGTCTCCTCCTTTCTGCATATTATGCAATGCGTGCCCCAAGGAACGTAAAACCCCTTTGCAGCCATCCAGGTTTTGACGGTCAGCGTACCGGTATGTAATTTAAAAAAGAAATTCTTAGCACCTGGCGATATTTTCATCGCCTTGACGCGCTTTAGTACAGTGTGGCCATGGCATACATTGTAAAGGGACCGATACAAAGGCACTGGTAAAAATATATCACGTAGGTCCTTGTACAACTTTCTTCGTCGGACTTGACTCAAGTATTCAAGTGAAAACCGCACTGACAGAAACCTACAAGAAAGTACAACTTCACGGAGAAAGCCATAAACACCACCAGGTACGCTGCAGGTTGATACAACCATGTTAGGCAAGTGTTGCCCCAGGCGAAGTTGACAGACAGTGCGAAGGAATGGGTTGTCGACGTCTCTAAAGAAACAAAATCGATTGACTACCTGTCTTAAAAACAAATGCGACAAGCCGAGTCCTCCATTTCGCACTCGAAGAAATAAATTGGTCCGACTCGATCTTTCCCAAGACGATTCCCACACAAAGACAGCGAACACACGGTGAAATTTTTGGATGTTTACCCTTGAACAATGTAAGACTTGTAAGATATACGAAATTTTACTCACTAAGAATATGTTGCAAATTGTGGCTTTAGAAAACATAGACCAATTCCAGCCATTCCACTTGTTCACTCTTTCCCGCAGGTTATCCACTTTTCTCCTCCAGTACGAGTCGCTGTCTTTGTAGCATTCGAAGGGGCACCCAAGTATTTCATCGGTGTTGTAACAAACCTTATGCTGGCAAAACTGTCTGGGGTTTCTGCCCAGTCACCGTGCCAAAAGCCAAGGCATTTTCCCCAGTTTACAGCGCTGCCACTTGCAACACAGAAGTTAGTAACGCATTTGACAGCATCTGCTATGCTGTCAGAGTCCGCGCAAAAAATGGCAATATCGTCCGCATACGCCAACAGTTGGACTTCAACCTCGTGCAGCTTAAACCCACGAACACAGTCATTCTTTATGACACTCAAACAAAAGGACTCTATGTACAAACAAAACAATAGTGGTGAGAGAGAACAACCCTGACGGACCGAACGCTTGACTGGGATGCGCTTCCCCACCACCTTGTTAACGATTAGCCGCGTTGAGCAGTCTCGGTACGCCATGACAACCCCCTCTTTGATTATTTTCCCTAAATTCACATAATCTAGGATGCACAGCAGAATTTCATGAGGCACCTTGTCAAAAGCCTTCTCGAGGTCGATTTGCAGCATTGCGACTCGCGCACCGATAGCGTCGCAACATTCGAGGATGCTCCGGGCTGCGTGTATATTCGTGAGGATAGTTCGACCTTTAATGCCGCACGTCTGATGCGGCCCCACGAGCTCCGTAATGACTGTTTGCAACCTTTTAGCTAGGATTTTCATGAATATCTTGTAATCTCCATTAGTGAGGCAGATTGGGCGGTAAGAATGTACTTTGCGCAGTGCAACGGGGTCTTCCGATTTTGGTATAAGAACAGTGTGAGATGATGAAAAGGACGGGGGTAATATTTTCAGCTCGAATGCCTCATTATAAACGTCGGCTAAGACTGGTGTTATTTCAAACTTGAAACACTTATAAAAGGCGAACTCAGACCATCCGGGCCAGGCGATTTCCCGGGATGCATACTTTCAATAGCACTGTTAACTTCCTCTTCCGAATTGGGTTCCTCCAATATTTCTTTTGTATTATTGTCAAGCTTTGGCATCAGCGGTAAAAAATTTTTTTTAAAACGATCGACATCAACTGAGCTGGCGGCGAATAAACCATTGAAGTGCTCAAAGAAAGCACGCTCGATAACATCTGCGTCATGGCTGACTTCACCCTCGTGTTCAATTTCTGTTATCTGATTACGACGCGCATGCCACTTTTCTGTGCCCAACGCACTTTTTGACGGTGCTTCTGCCATTATCAGTCGCTCGGCTTTTGCCCGAACCATAGCACCGCGGTATCTTTCGACATCGAACCGCTCAGTTTTACTTTTCAACGCTCGAATATCTTCAAGAAACATGCCGGGCATTCTACATTCTTCGAGGAGCAATTTTTCCAGGTTTCTGCGCATGAGCTTTTCTTCTGCTCCTTTTTCTCTGCTTATAGCGCTCGAGCGTTCCAAAGCCTTCAATTTAACGACCTGCTTGAAGTTCTCCCATTTTTCTCTAAACGTCTTTTTACTGCGAACTTTCATTTTTTCAACTTCCGTCATTACTTCCTCCATAAATTTTTCATCACTCAGCAGATTCGAATTCTATTTCCATAGTTGCCACTCGAAGGCCCTTTTCGTTTCTTTCGTGCTAGCTACTACAAAGCTAACCAAGCAGTGGTCACTATATGAAACGGCGTTAACACGGTATGCCTTGCAAAGCGGTACCAATTCTACACTCACGTACGCCCTATCTAGTCGGGCATGGCTGGCTGCCTGAAAGTGGGTGTACTGCATAGTCCGGCCGCCACCGAGACATTCAGCCACATCCTCCAAACCATGTTCTCTTACTATATCGCTTAAGACAGCCGTACTTGCATCCCTGTAATGTCGTTCGCTAGTTTTGTCTTTGGCTGAAAGGACGCAGTTGAAATCGCCAATAATGATTAGGAGCCTATTACATTTGGTATACTGCTTTAGTTGTTCGAAAAATATGCGTCTTTCGTCAGTGACAGTCGGTGCGTACAAGCATATTACGCGCCATTCCAATCCCGAAAACAAAAGATCACAAACAATGAGTCGACCAGATGGACATGACGTAGAGGCTTCTACTTTAGCACCCAGACTCTGTCTGACGAACAAAACGCAACCGGAAGAAATCCCTATGGCATGGCTAACTATAACAGAATACGGCGGCAAGAATTGGCGCACCATGCCCCCAGTTTCATCGTCGCCATGGACTTTAGTCTCTTGGACTGCCAGTATGTCAAGGTCGAGGTCACTTACTAGCCGATAAAGCTGACATTGTTTTCTCCGTGAGGCCAGGCCACGCACATTTAAAGTGGCCACACGGATTAAATTTTCCATTTGCACCATTGTAAGGCTACGAAAAACCCAGGGGCATGGCGCTTACCTTACAACTGCAATTCCTTCCTGAACGCCTTGTCCCAGTACAGTCCTTAAGTTGGCGAAGGCGGCGTTTCCGCCGTCTTGCGCTCCGACGAAATGTTTGGCCGTGGTCGGATGCTAGGCCGCCGAGCGGGAGTCATTTTGGCGGGTGGTTCGTCCGGCGAGGCAGCAGTGGTGCCCTTGTCTTTTTTCCCTTCGTCACGGGGACGCTTCGCCGTCACAGTACCACTGTCGCTTTCAATCCCAGTCATTGGTTCAGCCTCGGAGGGGGTCTCGTCTGCTGAGCCAAGACACGTGTCGCCGGTGCTGCTTGCATCCACCTTTTAACTACTTTCGCCTACGCCTTCGTATGGAAGCCCGGCGTCGGGCTTACCTGGTGCTTCACACACGCCCTCTTCTTGACGGCATGACGACCCATCTTCCACAGCAGAGTTCGGGTTGTTTCTTCCGCTGTTTCTTCCGAGTCTGCTTCGTCCATGAGGTGCTCCAGTGCATCACTTTCCTGCGCTGCTCCGGTCACACTGGCATATGTCTTCGCGCATTCGGCGTCTTCGTGGCCGAAGCGGCGACAACGACTGCAGCGGGGTACTCGGCAGTCGCGACGTATGTGACCGGTACTCTTGCACCATAGGCACAACGGTGCACGGCCTGGAACGACAATGAGAGTCAGCTCCCCGGCAATCTTGAGCTGGTGCGGAATGTCATCCACCTTGACGTCGGAGTGCAGCTTTAGTCCCACAGACCACGTCGTTGAGCCCTTTTCTGTGATGCCCGGTGCTCGCCACTTCTCCCGTTTCACTTCGAACACTTTCCCATAGGGAGTCAAGGCAACACGCACGTCTTCGTCGGTCACGCCGTGCAGCAACCAGTGAAGCTTCAAGCGAACCTCGCGGTTATTTGGGTCAATGAGCAAACATGGGCGATCCTTTACCTTTACATCGATGGCGGAGAGCAACTTCCGAGCAGCCTCAGCACTCGTCAGTGTCACAGCCCATACGTGGTTCATTTGATACGCCCCCAACGCCAAAACGTCGTCGAGCGCACCAAGCTTGTCCAAAGTGTCCCGGTAATCTTCGACGCGGTAAGGCCGGGCTCTCGGATCACCATGCATGAAAACGGTATTCGCAGCGATGCGTCCGGAAGGCAGATTGGGCAAAATCACCTGATAATCGTCGGCGCTTGCCGCAAGAACCCTGTTACCGCGGCCCGGTCGGGCCGCTGATACCGCTCCGTCGGAGCCGAACATTCCGCGACCGTATCGCTCGAAAGCCGGAAGTGGAATTGATCTGAGCTACACCCCCATTATTTCAGGAGCACTTATGTATGCTATTGAAGGTGCTCAAGAAATTATTTTAACAAAAAAAATAAATTATTACTCGAAATAAACAAAATCATCTCGTCATTGCAACGCGATAAGTTTTTTGTCAACAAAGATAGAAACACATTTCTATCATAAAGGAAAGGGCACCGATGTTTTAGTAGATTATCTCGTCGCATTTCATGGTGCCGTAGTAGTACAACACAAAAACGTTAGCGCAAAAGTTCAAATTGATTGATTTGTGGGGTTGCACGTCCCAAAACCACCTCACGATTATGACAGACGCCGTAGTGGAGGGCTCCGGAAATTTCGACCACCCGGGGTTCTTTACCGTGCACCCAAATCTGAGCAGACGGGCCTACAACATTTCCGCCTCTATCGGAAATGCAGTCGCCGCTGCCGGGAAACGAACCCGCAACCTGCGGGTCAGCAGCCGAGTACCTTAGCCACTAGACCACCGCGGAGGGGCCGCAAAAGTTCAGAGAGCTCTGGAGGCGCCACGGTTTGAAGCAGGGACTTCTCACATGCGAAGCAAGCGCTCTACCTCTGAGCTGCACCCCTGTTATGTCAGGAGCACTCATTTATGCGTTTGATGGTGCTCAACAGATTATTTAAACAACAAAATAAATTATAATAAATTATTACTCGAAATAAACAAAATCATCTCGTCATTGCAACGTGGTAAAAGTTTTTTGTTAACAAAGAAAGAAACATATTTCTATCATAAAAGAAAAGAGCAGCAATGTTTTAGTAGAATCACTCGTCGCATTTCAAGCTGCTGTAGTATTACAACACATAAAAAAAGATAGTGCTCAAGTCGAGAGCACTTTGGAGGACCGGGGTTCGAACCCGAGACTTCTCACATGCGAAGCAAGCGCTCTACCTCTGAGCTACACCCCCGTTATGTCAGGAGCACTTATATATGCTATTGATGGTGCTCAAGAAATTATTTTCACAGAAAATTAATTATTACTCGAAATAAACAAAATCATCTCGTCATTGCAACGCGATAAATTTTTTGTCAACAAAGATAGAAACACATTTCTATGATAAAGGAAAGGGCACCGTTGTTTTAGTAGATTATCTCGTCGCATTTCATGGTGCCGTAGTAATACAACACAAAAAAGTTAGCGCAAAAGTTCAAATTGATTGATTTGTGGGGTTGCACGTCCCAAAGCCACCTCATGATTATGAGAGATGCCATAGTGGAGGGCTCCGGAAATTTTGACCACCTGGGGTTCTTTAACGTGCACCCAAATCTGAGCACACGGGCCTACAACATTTCCGCCTCTATCGGAAATGCAGCCGCCGCAGCCGGGAAACGAACCCGCAACCTGCAGGTCAGCAGCCGAGTACCTTAGCCACTAGACCACCACGTAGGGGCCGCAAAAGTTCAGAGAGCTCTGTAGGCGCCACGGTTCGAACCAGGGACTTCTCACATGCGAAGCAAGCGCTCTACCTCTGAGCTGCACCCCTGTTATGTCAGGAGCACTTATTTATGCGTTTGAAGGTGCTCAACAGATTATTTTAACAACAAAATAAATTATTAGGTGAAATAAACAAAATCATCTCGTCATTGCAACGTGATACAATTTTTTTTGTTAACAAAGAAAGAAACATATTTCTATCATAAAAGAAAAGGGCAGCAATGTTTTAGTAGAATCAGTCGTCGCATTTCAAGCTGCCGTAGTATTACAACACATAAAAAAGATAGCGCTAAAGTCGAGAGCACTTTGGAGGTGCCGGGGTTCGAACCCAGAACTTCTCACATGCGAAGCAAGCGCTCTACCTCTGAGCTACACCCTTTTTTTTCTTTATTGCCTGCTTAGACGTACACATAGAAACACAAATACAGTCAGGGAACACAAGTAATATTGCAAGGCACATAAGACATAGAATGGGCATGGGTAAAAGGAGACACCAAACTTTGGCTGGCGTGTAAAGGCTAAAATCGTCTCATGTTCATGAGTGGCTCGATCCTCGATACCCATTCAGGTATCGGATCTAAAGATTTATGTGCTTCCAGGAACCTGCCCACTGATTCGCGGAAGTACTCTTGTGCCGATCTTGCATCTATATCTACATGTCGTGCGGCCATGCAGGCCTTCCATATGCAGTGCAAACCCAGTAGCATAACAGCATCAAACGGGACACCTTCTTCGTTGTCCACGGTTAGGTAACGAATTCCTTGTGGGTCTAAAGGGAGGTCTTTCTTTAGCGTTCTTTGTAATATATCCCAGAAGAACACGCCTTCCCAGCATTCTAAGAAGACGTGCTCAATGGTTTCGGGCTTTCTGCATAAAGAACAGTGCACTCCCCATGGTACATCCATTCCTTTTTCCTGTAGCCATGTTTTTACCTCTAGTGTCCCAGTGTGCAATCTGAAGAAAAAGGACTTGGCTCCTGGAGCTACATATATATGTTTGACACGCTTCAGGACATCACTTCCAGACTTGGCACTATATATTGTGCGATACGAAGGCACGGGGAGTAGTATATCCACAAGATCTTTGTATAGCTTCCTTCGTTTCACTCCCGCCAGATATTCGCATGAGAATCGAGCACGCAAGAACTTATAAGCCATCACAACCTCCTTCAAAAAACCGAAAACCCCGCCTTCAATACATTCGGTGGATACCACAAAGTCCGGCACAAGTTTGCAAAGTCTGAGCTGTAATACAGTGCGCAAAAAGGGGTCCTTCACATCCCTAAGGAAGCAGAACCGGTTCACTATTTGCCTCAAGAATAAGTGCGACAGGCTAAGACCTCCATCACGTACACGTCGGAACAAGTTGGTGCGGCTTGTCCTCTCCCAACTCGATCCCCAAACAAAAACAACCAGAATTCTGTGGAGCTTTTGCATGTTAATGCGTGAGCAGTGCAAAACACTCAACACATACCAAAGTTTAGTAATGAAAAACACATTACACACCGTGGTACGTGCAAACATAGACAATTCGGAGCCTTTTGTCCTCTCAGTCCTTCCACGCATTTCCGCAACTAGGTTCTGCCAGTATGGTTCACTGTCCCGGTAAAACTCTAAAGGAACGCCTAGGTATTTCGTGGGAGTGGAAATCCATTGAATGTTGGCAAAGGTACTGGGTTTCATTGTCCATGCTCCATGCCAGATTCCGAGGCTCTTGCCCCTGTTAACTGCACTGCCACTAGTAACACAATAACGCTTCACAATTTCCACAGTTTTCATGATACTGGCGTGGTCCCCACAAAACACCGCGATGTCGTCCGCATAAGCGAGTAGTTTTACCTCCGCTTGCTGCATTTTAAAGCCATCGATACAGTTAGCCCGTATTACGCTGAGGCACAAGGGCTCAATATATAAAGCGAAAAGTAACGGCGATAGTGGGCACCCCTGGCGCACCGACCGCTGCACTTCGATAAGCTCTCCTACTGACTTATTTATTATCAACCTTGTCGTGCAACCCCTGTACGCCATTGCGACACCTTCCATGATAACAGATCCTACGTTCACGTACTCCAGAATGGCAAATTGTATGTCGTGCGGTACCCGGTCGAACGCCTTTTCCAGATCCAACTGGAGCATTGCGACCTTCTTGCACAATACGTCACAACACTCTAGTATGCTTCTCGCCGTATGATTGTTCGTGAAAATGGTTCGTTCCTTGGTACCGCACGTCTGGTGTGGTCCAACTATATTTTTCACTACTGTTTGCAGTCTTTTAGCCAACACTTTGATGAATATCTTATAGTCGACGTTCGCTAAGCTGATAGGGCGATATGCTGTTACCCGCTTTAATGTGTCGCGATCATCTGTTTTCGGGATAAGAACTGTGTGTGTGGACAGGAATGAAGGTGTAGTCGTTTGCGCTCATATGCATCGTCTAAAACTGCAACCAGTATAGGGGCTACTTCGTACTTGAACGCCTTATAAAAATCGGCTCCTAGCCCGTCGGGCCCGGGAGATTTCCCACGTTTCAAATCGTCTATCGCCATCGCAATCTCATCGGCCGTAATACGGCGCTCTAACATTTCCTTTGAGCTATCGTCAATCTTTGGCATTAAAGGCATGAATTCCGTCTCGAAACCCTCTGCGTCCACTGGGCAACGCGCGAACAGCTTTCTGTAGAACGCTGTGAACACGTGTTCGATGCCGCTCTGATCATATAAGATAACACCGTCTTGTTCCACTTTGTGAATCTCGTTCCGGCGGGCCCACTTTTTTTCCTTTGCGAGGGCTCGTTTAGTTGGCGCTTCGCCTGTTATCGTTGCTTCTACTCTAGCTAGCACCAACGCCCCCCGATAGCGTTCGATATCAGCCTGCTCAAGTTTTTGCTTCAGTGTGTTAATGTCGTCTTTGAACGTCCCAGGCGATAGGCTTTCTTCATAAGTTAGCATTTGCAAGCTTTGCCGCAGGTTTTCCTCGTACTTATTCTTTTCGTGCTTTAAAGCGCTGGCTCGTTCAAGTGCCTTCAATTTAGCTGTTTGCTTAAATGTTTCCCATTCCTCACATATTGTTGTGTTTGTCTCGTTCTTTATCTCTTCGAGCAGGGCTAACACTTTCTCACAGAAAACCTCATCCTCCAAAATTTTAGCATTAAGTTTCCATAATTCCCACGCAAACTTATTTCGGTTTTTCGCTTTCTTATCAACATCGAACATGACTAGACAGTGGTCACTGAATGACACCGACTGCACACGATATTCTTGCGCAAGTGCTATCAATTCAGCCGGAACATACACTCTGTCCAGTCGAGCGTGGCTGGCTGCTTGGAAATGCGCGAAGCGCACAATGCGGTCGCACTCCAAGCAGTCCGCCACGTCCTCAAGCCCGTATTCATCAATTAATTCGCGAAGCTCAGCCGTGCTGGCGTCTCTATACGCTGTACCACTTGATTTATTACGCGCTGCCAGTACACAATTAAAGTCCCCCATCAGTACCAGGTTCCTTTCGACGTTGCAGTAATTTCTGACACTCTCGAAGAAATTTCTTCGTTCGTCGAGCAAATTAGGAGCATAAAGGCATATCACTCGCCATTCATCTGAACCATAACGAAAATCACACAAAACCATGCGCCCCGCCAAATCTGACCTCACGCCCCTCACTTCAAGGCCTGGGTGTTGGCGCACAAAAAGAACGCACCCCGCGGATTGCCCTATGGCGTGACTCACACCCGCGTAGTACATTGACATGAAAGGTAGCACCATACTCTTGGTCTCATCATCACTTCCAATTTTGGTTTCTTGTATGGCAATGATGTCTAACTCATGTTCGATCACCAGTCTATACAACTGTCGTTTTCTCCTCGCCGCAAGCCCTCGAACATTGATTGTAGCAAATCGCAAGGATTTATCTGGCAGCGCCATTTGAATAATTAATAATAGAGACCCAAAGTATGGGCTTATGCTCCTGTCTACACAAGACCTTGGGGCCCGCGACATAGGTCGGGGCTTACACAGCTTACTGCTACGTGACCGGGGGTGGTGGCGGCGGCTTCGTCGTCGCCGTCAGCCTCCGATCCTGTGGGATGTTCGGCCGTGGCCGCACTGTCGGTCGACGTACAGGGGTTGCTTTTGCTGGAGGTTCATCGCGACTGCTTGGGTTGGTAGATTCGCTCTCTCCCTCGGCGTCTTCGTGTGATCGCTTATTCGTCGTGGTGCCCTCCTTGGAAATGTCCATTTCCTCCACTACTTCCCTGTTGACCTCCTCTGTCACGTTGCTTTTGTCCTCCTGCGTCTGCAGTGCTTCCGAGGAATCATTTTTCACCAACAATGTATCTTCGGCTTTGAGGTTCGTCGCCTTTACGTGAGCACTCTCACCTGAGATTTGCTCAGCTGGCACGCTGTCCATCGTGGCACTTTCTGCCTCCACTCTCGCTGCTGCCTCGGAATCTGCTTCGTCCATTAGGAGCTCCGAAGTGTCGTCGCTTCCCACGGGCCCTGCAACACTGGCGTAGGTACGCACGCATTCCGACTCGTTGTGTCCAAAACGATAACACAACGTGCACCGTGGTACCTTACAGTCCCGACGAATGTGTCCAGTGCACTGGCAACGAAGGCATAGCGGTGCCCTTCCCGGCACCGCCACAAGAGCCAGCTCACCAGCAATCCTTATTTGATGGGGTAAATCTTCTGGCTTGACTCCCGCCTTAAGTGTCATCGTCACATTTCGCGTCGTTGACGCCTTGTCAGTCACACCACTGACCTTCCACCGTTCCTTGATAATGTCCGTCACCCTGCCATAGTTCAGGAAGGCCGCTCGCACGTCGTCGTCCGGTACAGTAGGCAGGATCCAGTGCAGCTTCAACCGAAGCTCCTGGTTCGATGGATCGATGAGGAGGCAACGCTGGCCCTTCACTTTCACTTCCGCTTTTTCCAGCAGCCTCTTTGCACCTTCGGCACATTTGAACGTGACGGCCCAAACGTGATTCATTTGATACGCCCCCAAGGCCGTAACCTCGGAGAGCAGTTTCAAATCACTCAGCGTATCCCTGAAGTCTTCTACACGGTAGGGCCGTGCCCTCACATCCGCGTGCACAAAAACAGTATTCAAAACCAGACGTCCTGAAGGCAGACTAGGCAGAACAACGCGATACTCGTTATCCGAGGCAGCTATCACTCTATTTCCGCGGCCAGAAAAGGCCGCTGATACCGCTCCGACAGAGCCCATTCCAAACGCGTCCGCTCGCTATCGCGGCCGGACGTGGAATCTCTGAGCTACACCCCCGTTATGTCAGGAGCACTTATGTATGCTATTGATGGTGCTCAAGAAATAATTTTCACAAAAAATTAATTATTACTCGAAATAAACAAAATCATCTCGTCATTGCAACGCGATAAATTTTTTGTCAACAAAGATAGAAACACATTTCTATCATAAAGGAAAGGGCACCGATGTTTTAGATTATCTCGTCACATTTCATGGTGCCGTAGTAGTACAACACAAAAAAGTTAGCGCAAAGGTTCAAATTGATTGCTTTGTGGGGTTACACGTCCCAAAACCACCTCATGATTATGAGAGACGCCGTAGTGGAGGGCTCCGGAAATTTCGACCACCCGGGGTTCTTTACCGTGCACCCAAATCTGAGCACACGGGCCTACAACATTTCCGCCTCCATCGGAAATGCAGCCGCCGCAGCCGGGAAACGAACCCGCGACCTGCGGGTCAGCAGCCGAGTACCTTAGCCACTAGACCACTGCGGAGGGGCCGCAAAAGTTTAGAGAGCTCTGGAGGCGCCACGGTTCAAACCAGGAACATCTCACAAGCGAAGCAAGCGCTCTACCTCTGAGCTACACCCCCGTTATGTCAGGAGCACTAATGTATGCTATTCATGGTGCTCAAGAAATTATTTTAACAAAAAAACTAATTAACACTTGAAATAAACAAAATCATCTCGTCATTGCAACGCGATAAATTTTTTGTCAACAAAGATAGAAACACATTTCTATCATAAAGGAAAGGGCACCAATGTTTTAGTAGATTATCTCGTCGCATTTCATGGTGCCGTAGTAGTACAACACAAAAAAGATAGCGCAAAAGTTCAAATTGATTGATTTGTGGGGTTTCACGTCCCAAAACCACCATATGATTATGAGAGACGCCGAAGTGGAGGGCTCCGGAAACAACGAAAACCTGGGGTTCTTTAACACTCACCCAAATCTGAGCACACGGGCCCCCAACATTTCCGCCTCCATCCGAAATGCAGCCGCCGCAACCGGGAAACGAACCCGCGACCTGCGGGTCAGCAGCCGAGTACCTTAGCCACTAGACCACCGCGGAGGGGCCGCAAAAGTTCAGAAAGCTCTGGAGGCGCCACGGTTCGAACCAGGGACTTCTCACATGCGAAGCAAGCGCTCTACCTCTGAGCTGCACCCCTGTTATGTCAGGAGCACTTATTTATGCGTTTGATGGTGCTCAACAGATTATTTTAACAACAAAATAATTTATTACTCGAAATAAACAAAATCATCTCGTCAGTGCAACGTGATACAATTTTTTTGTCAACAAAGAAAGAAACATATTTCTATCATAAAAGAAAAGGGCAGCAATGTTTTAGTAGAATCACTCGTCGCAGTTCAAGCTGCCGTAGTATTACAACAAATAAAGAGATAGCGCTAAAGTCGAGAGCACTTTGGAGGTGCCGAAGTTCGAACCCGGGACTTCTCACATGCCAAGCAAGCGCTCTACCTCTGAGCTGCACACCTGTTATGTCAGGAGCACATATTTATGCGTTGTTGGTGCTCAACAGATTATTTTAACAACAAAATAAATTATTACTCGAAATATACAAAATCATCTCGTCATTGCAACGTGATACAATTTTTTTGTCATCAAAAAAGAAACATATTCCTATCATAAAGGAAAGGGCACCGATGTTTTAGTAGATTATCTCGTCGCATTTCATGGTGCCGTAGTAGTACAACACAAAAAAGATAGCGCAAAAGTTCAAATTGATTGATTTGTGGGGTTTCACGTCCCAAAACCACCATATGATTATGAGAGACGCCGAAGTGGAGGGATCCGAAAATTACGACAACCTGGGGTTCTTTAACGTGCACCCAAATTTGAGCACACGGGCCCACAACATTTCCGCCTCCATCGGAAATGCAGCCGCTGCAGCCGGGAAACGAACCCGCGACCTGCGGGTCAGCAGCCGAGTACCTTAGCCACTAGACCACCGCGGAGGGGCCGCAAAAGTTCAGAAAGCTCTGGAGGCGCCACGGTTCGAACCAGGGACTTCTCACATGCGAACTAGGGACTTCTCACAACGCTTATTTAGCTGTGGAAATGATGTCTTTTGTGTGTGCTTGCTTTTGATTTGTGGTGACGTGGAGTCAAATCCCGGTCCTTCAACTGAGGCCTTGCTAAGAGAATTGTTAGCTGGTCAAAATAAGTTAGCTGATGAAGTGGCAGCCATTAGAGCTCAGCAGAATAATATGGAAAAGCTCATGGCTGACTGGGTCGTTCGTTTTTCGGAATTAGAAAAGCGAGTGGCACGTATTGATATTCTAGAAAATAAAGTCAAGTCCTTGGAGGCGAAGTTGACGGATATAGAAGACAAATCTAGGCGTTCTAATTTGGTGGTTTTCGGCATACCAGAAGAAGCACAAGAGACCAATTCTATGTTAAAATCTAAAATCTTAGGCGATGTATTTTTGAAGAAACTTAACGTTCAGTGTAAATATATCGGCAGAATTCACCGTCTTGGTAGACCCGGTAAAAAACGTCCTGTAATCATTTATTTTCAAGACTATAACGAAAAACAACAAATTCTAAAGAATGCTTACAAACTCAAAGGGACTGTCATATCTTTGCAAAATGATTACTCGCACACCACATTAATAAAGCGCAAACTACTGTGGGACAGTGCAAAATTGGAAAAACAGCAGGGAAAAAAAGTCAGTCTAAAGGATGACAGGCTACGTGTCAATGATGACACATTTATCTGGGACGACACCAAAAACGCAAGAATTAATATTCGGACCCACGGATCTTCTAAACAGAACTGACTTTCCCATGAGGTCTGCAAGGAACTAGGACTACTTAATATCAATGCGCGCAGTATTGTAAATAAAAGTGACCAACTCGAGGCAATTATTTTAGGATACGCCCCTCACATAGTGGTGATAACCGAGACATGGTTACATGAAGCTATTGACGATACGGTTGTTTTCCCCCCTTCTTATCAAGCTTTTCGTCGTGACAGGAATACTAGAGGAGGAGGAGTAACTATTTTGGTCAAAGACGATATTCCAGTCGTGCTTTTACGTCAGCCAGAAAATATTGAATGCGTTACTTTAAAGGTTACATGCTGGAATATTTCATTGTTGGTGTTTGGCTTGTACCGCTCTCCTGATTCATCCCCTCAGTTCTTACATGACCTCTGTGAACACATGTCTTCATTTTCTCATGACAAAATTTTTCTTGTTGGAGATTTCAACCTGCCTGAAATATATTGGGTGAATGAATACCCTGGTCCACACTTAAATACAAATTCTAATTATATAAGTATTATCATGTTGTACCACAACTTGAGGCAGGTTGTCAATCAACCGACACGTGTTCATGGTACGTCCGCTACGGTACTTGATCTTGTCTTTGTCAGTCAAACAATCAGTGATTTTTCTGTATCGGTTGAACCAGGTATATCTGATCACCACATGGTGTATTTTTCCTGTCCAATACAGTCTTGTAGCATCAATCCATGTAAAAGGGTGACTGTTAAAGATTTCTCGTGCGCCAGTGACGAGAGTGTGTTGGACTTCCTTGATTTTAGTCTCAACAGTTTTCATGGTGACGATGTTATCAGTCTTTGGAAAAAGTTTATAAACATATGCATGTACTGTATTAATAATTTTATTCCTGAGAAAACAAAGAAAATAGCAAAGAAAAATCCCTGGATGACGCGAGAAGCGCTACAACTCAAAAGAAAGATTAAACGCTTAAGACGACAAGGCGCTTCTCGTGATACTATTCTAAATATTCAACCTAAATTAAATGAAATAGTGAAAAACGCAAAAGAAAGGTACTTCCAGCATACGCTACCAGGTTTTATGCGAAATGCCCCGGAAAAGTTTTGGAGATTCTTAAAATAAAAAACAAGGTCAGTTGACCAAGTTGTACACGAGGGATCTCTAGTCGTTGAGAAGCAAAGCATTGCTGATCATTTCAACAAATTTTTTCATAGTGTTTTTTCCCGTTCTTATGATCTGCCGTTAATAAAACATATGCCTCACATTATACCACCCGATATAGTATCGCAACCAGGGGTAGTTTCTATGTTGCTCAATCTGAAAACTAAGTCATCACCTGGTCTGGATGCTTTACCAAATGCTTTTCTGCGCAGATATGCAGAAAAGTTGTCCCATTTTCTAGTTGTCATTTTTCATGCATCGTTATCTTCTGCAGTTCTTCCTAGCGATTGGTTGAGAGCACGTGTCGTACCTGTGCCTAAGAAAGGAGATGCAACACTTTTAACTAACTATCGTCTGATTTCACTAACATCCTCTTCGTGCAAGCTGCTTGAACATATCATAGCAAACGAGATTAACAAATTCCTTTCTGATAGAAATATTCTCTCTAACTACCAGCATGGCTTTCGTAAAGGCTTTTCTACAGTTACCCAACTGACTTCTATCGTTCATAATTTTGCGTCTGTCCTTGACAAGTCTGGGCAAATTGATGTAGTTTTTTTAGATTTTAGGAAAGCGTTTGACCTTGTTTCGCACTGTAACCTTATAAAAAAACTCGAATTGATTAACTTGCCAGCATATTTAATTAATTGGATTTCTGCCTACCTGACTAACCGTAAGCAATTTGTTGTTATCGATGATAAGTTTTCGGGTGAACTTCCGGTAACTTCGGGAGTCCCACAGGGCAGCATTTTAGGACCCTTGTTATTTTAATTTACATAAATGACATCACTGACACAATAACAGAGCCAGTTCAAATCAGATTATTCGCCGATGATTGTGTGGTCTTCAATGAAATAACTTGCAGTGACGACCAAGCTGCACTTAATTCTAACCTTCAAAATATCGTATCTTGATGTGAAAAATGGAATATGGAATTAAATGTAGAAAAGTCTGTCTATATGAAGATCACCAAAAAGGTTAAAAAGTTATCCTTTCCATATAATATCGCTTCCAAAGCCCTAATTGAAGTTAATCGATATAAGTACTTAGGTGTTACTATTACTAACAATTTATCCTGGAATACGCATATCTCTAACATCTGCAAGTCGTCTTTCCGTAAGCTCTGCTTTTTGAGGCATAAATTAAACAGGCTCCCCACAACACTCGTCTAACAGCTTATTACTCGCTAATCCGTCCCAAATTAGAATATGCATGAACTGTGTGGGACCCTTACACCAAACGTAACACTGACGCATTAGAAATGATACAACGTAAAGCAATAAGATTCATTTTCTCCAAATACCGTTCAACTGATTCCCCATCAACCCTAATGCTAACTAATAGTATTCCAACATTACAACTACGGTGTAAAATTCTCAGACTAAAATTTATGTTCTTGCTGAAAAATAACCGTTTATCCTTTAACCCGCAGCCTTTCATAACTCCGCTCGAAGCACGCCGGACAAGGCATCGCCATGCTGAATCCTTAACGCCTTATAGCACTAAAACTAACGTATTTAAGTATTCATTTTTTTCGCGTACAATATCAGACTGGAACAACTTGCCTTGTGAACAGCTGTCTAATATTGACGCTATTGCTCAGTTAGGATGTTAAGTTTTTTATGCTTTGTGTATGCCTTGTGTATGCCTTTTTGTTCTTGCCTTGTATTTGCTTTGCATATGCTTAGTTTTTATGCCAACTTTTGTATTGTTTCTTTTCCCGTTCCATACTTACAATGTTGTTTCCCTCTGGTTAATATAATTTGTACTTCCCATGCCCCACCTGCTTGGGCACTTACCTGGGCCTGCAGTATGTCAATAAATAAATAAATAAATAAATGAAGCAAGCGCTCTACCTCTGAGCTACAACCCCGTTATGTCAAAAGCACTAATGTATGCTATTCATGGTGCTCAAGAAATTATTTTAACAAAAAAACTAATTATTACTCGAAATAAACAAAATAATCTCGTCATTGAAACGCGATAAATTTTTTGTCAACAAAAATAGAAACACAATTCTATCATAAAGGAAAGGGCACCGATGTTTTAGTAGATTATCTCGTCGCATTTCATGGTGCCGTAGTAGTACAACACAAAAAAGATAGCGCAAAAGTTCAAATTGATTGATTTGTGGTGTTTCACGTCCCAAAACTACCATATGATTATGAGAGACGCCGTAGTGGAGGGCTCCGGATATTTCGACCACCTGAGGTTCTTTAACGTGCACCCAAATCTGAGCACACGGGCCTACAACATTTCCGCCTCCATCGGAAATGCAGCCGCCGCAGCCGGGAAACGAACCCGCGACCTGTGGGTCAGCAGCCGAGTACCTTAACCACTAGACCACTGCGGAGGGGCCGAAAAGTTTAGAGAGCTCTGGAGGCGCCACGGTTCAAACCAGGAACATCTCACAAGCGAAGCAAGCGCTCTACCTCTGAGCTTCACCCCCGTTATGTCAGGAGCACTAATGTATGCTATTGATGGTGCTCAAGAAATTATTTTCACAAAAACTTAATTATTACTCGAAATAAACAAAATCATCTCGTCATTGCAACGCGATAAATTTTTTGTCAACAAAGATAGAAACACATTTCTGTCATAAAGGAAAGGGCACCGATGTTTTAGTAGATTATCTCGTCGCATTTCATGGTGCCGTAGTAGTACAACACAAAAAAGATAGCGCAAAAGTTCAAATTGATTGATTTGTGGGGTTGCACGTCCAAAAACCACCTCATGATTATGAGAGATGCCGTAGTGGAGGGCTCCGGAAATTTCGACCACCTGGGGTTCTTTAACGTGCACCCAAATCTGAGCACACGGGCCTACAACATTTCCGCCTCTATCGGTAATGCAGCCGCCGCAGCCGGGAAACGAACCCGAAACCTACGGGTCAGCAGCCGAGTACCTTAGCCATTAGACCACCGCGTAGGGGCCGCAAAAGTTCAGAGAGCTCTGGAGGCGCCACGGTTCGAACCAGGGACTTCTCACATGCGAAGCAAGCGCTCTACCTCTGAGCTGCATCCCTGTTATGTCAGGAGCACTTATTTATGCGTTTGATGGTGCTCAACAGATTTTAACAACGAAATAAATTATTACTCGAAATTAACAAAATCATCTCGTCATTGCAACGTAATACAATTTTTTTGTTAACAAAGAAAGAAACATATTTGTATCATAAAAGAAAAGGGCAGCAATGTTTTAGTAGAATCACTCGTCGCATTTCATGGTGCCGTAGTAGTACAACATAAAAAAGATAGCGCAGAAGTCGAGAGCACTTTGGAGGTGCCGGGGTTCGAACACGGGACTTCTCACATGCGAAGCAAGCGCTCCACCTCTGAGCTACACCCCCGTTATGTCAGGAGCACTTATGTATGCTATTGATGGTGCTCAAGAAATTATTTTCACAAAACATAATTATTACTCAAAATAAACAAAATCATCTCGTCATTGCAACGCCATAAGTTTTTTGTCAACAAAGATAGAAACACATTTCTATCATAAAGGAAAGGGCACCGATGTTTTAGTAGTTTATCTCGTCGCATTTCATGGTGCCGTAGTAGTACAACACAAAAAGATAGCGCAAAAGTTCAAGTTGATTGATTTGTGGGGTTTCACGTCCCAAAACCACCTCATGATTATGAGAGACGCCGTAGTGGAGGGCTCCGGAAATTTCGACCACCTGGGGTTCTTTAACGTGCACCCAAATCTGAGGACACCGGCCTACAACATTTCCGCCTCCATCGGAAATGCAGCCGCCGCAGCCGGGAAACGAACCCGCAACCTGCGGGACAGCAGCCGAGTACCCTAGCCACTAGAGCACCGCGTAGGCGCCGCAAAAGTTCAGAGAGCTCTGGAGGCGCCACGGTTCGAGCCAGGGACTTCTCACATGCGAAGCAAGCGCTCGACCTCCGAGGTGCGTCCCTGTTATGTCAGGAGCACTTATTTATGCGTTTGATGGTGCTCAACAGATTTTAACAACGAAATAAATTATTACTCGAAATAAACAAAATCATCTCGTCATTGCAACGTGAAACAATTTTTTGTTAACAAAGAAAGAAACATATTTCTATCATAAAAGAAAAGGGCAGCAATGTTTTAGTAGAATTACTCGTCGCATTTCATGGAGCCGTAGCATTACAACACATTAAAAAAAACAGCGCTAAAGTCGAGAGCATTTTGGAGGTGGCAGGGTTCGAACCCGGGACTTCTCACATGCGAAGCAAGCGCTCTACCTCTGAGCTACACCCCCGTTATGTCTGGAGCACTAATGTATGCTATTGATGGTGCTCAAGAAATTATTTTAGCAAAAAAGATTAATTATTACTCGAAATAAAGAAAATCATCTCGTTATTGCAACGCGAAAAAGTTTTTGTCAACAAAGATAAAAACACATTTCTATCATAAAGGAAAGGGCACCCATGTTTTAGTAGATTATCTCGTCGCATTTCATGGTGCCGTAGTAGTAACACACAAAAAGATAGCGCAAAAGTTCAAATTGATTGATTTGTGGTGTTTCATGTCCCAAAACCACCATATGATTATGAGAGACGCCGTAGTGGAGGGCTCCGGAAATATCGACCACCTGGGGTTCTTTAACGTGCACCCTAATCTGAGCGCACGGGCCTACAACATTTCCGCCTCTATCGGAAATGCAGCTGCCGCAGCCGGGAAACGAACCTGCGATCTGCGGGTCAGCAGCCGAGTACCTTAGCCACTAGACCACCGCGGAGGGGCCGCAAAAGTTCAGAGAGCTCTGGAGGCGCCACCGTTTGAACCAGGGACTTCTCACATGCCAAGCAAGCGCTCTACCTCTGAGCTCCACCCCTGTTATGTCAGGAGCACTTATTTATGCGTTTGATGGTGCTCAACAGATTATTTTAACAGCAAAATAAATTAATACTCGAAATAAACAAAATCATCTCGTCATTGCAACGTGATACAATTTTTTTTGTTAACAAAGAAAGAAACATATTTCTATCACAAAAGAAAAGGGCAGCAATGTTTTAGTATAGTCACTCGTCGCATTTCAAACTGCCGTAGTATTACAACAGATAAAGAAGAAAGCGCTAAAGTCGAGAGCACTTTGGAGGTGCCAGGGTTCGAACCCGGGACTTCTCAAATGCGAAGCAAGCGCTCTACCTCTGAGCTACACCCCCGTTAGGTCAGGAGCACTTATGTATGCTATTGATGGTGCTCAAGAAATTATTTTCACAAAAAATAAGTATTACTCGAAATAAACAAAATCATCTCATCATTGCAACGCGATAAATTTTTTGTCAACAAAGATAGAAACACATTTCTATCATAAAGGAAAGGGCACCGATGTTTTAGTAGATTATCTCGTCGCATTTCATGGTGCCGTAGTAGTACAACACAAAAAAGTTTGCGCAAAAGTTCAAATTGATTGATTTGTGGGGTTGCACGTCCGAAAACTACCTCATAATTATGAGAGACGCCGCAGTGGAGGGCTCCGGAAATTTCGACCATCCGGGGTTCTTTACCGTGCACCCAAATCTGAGCACACGGGCCTACAACATTTCCGCCTCCATCGGAAATGCAGCCGCCGCTGCCGGGAAACGAACCCGCGACCTGCGGGTCAGCAGCCGAGTACCTTAGCCACTAGACCACCGCGTAGGGCCCGCAAACGTTCAGAGAGCTCTGGAGGCGCCACGGTTCGAACCAAGGACTTCTCACATGCGAAGCAAGCGCTCTACCTCTGAGCGGCACCCCTGTTATGTCAGGAGCACTTAATATGCGTTTGTTGGTGCTCAACAGATTATTTAAACAACAAAATAACTTATTACTCAAAATAAACAAAACCATCTCGTCATTGCAACGTGATATAATTTTTTGTCAACAAAGAAAGAAACATATTTATATCATAAAAGAAAAGGGCAGCAATGTTTTAGTAGAATCACTCGTCGCATTTCAAGCTGCCGTAGTATTACAACACATTAAAAAGATAGCGCTAAAGTCGAGAGCACTTTGGAGGTGCCGGGGTTCAAACCCGGGACTTCTCACATGCGAAGCAAGCGCTATAACTCTGAGCTACACCCCCGTTATGTCAGGAGCACTTATGTATGCTATTGATGGTGCTCAAGAAATTATTTTACCAAAAAAAAATAATTATTACTCGAAATAAACAAAATCATTTCGTCATTGCAACGCGATAAATTTTTTGTCAACAAAGATAGAAACACATTTCTATCATAAAGGAAAGGGCACCGATGTTTTAGTAGTTTATCTCGTCGCATTTCATGGTGCCGTAGTAGTACAACATAAAAAGATAGCGCAAAAGTTCAAGTTGATTGATTTGTGGGGTTTCACGTCCCAAAACCACCTCATGATTATAAGAGACGCCGTAGTGGAGGGCTCCGGAAATTTCGACCACCTGGGGTTCTTTAACGTGCACCCAAATCTGAGGACACCGGCCTACAACATTTCCGCCTCCATCGGAAATGCAGCCGCCGCAGCCGGGAAACGAACCCGCAACCTGCGGGACAGCAGCCGAGTACCCTAGCCACTAGAGCACCGCGTAGGCGCCGCAAAAGTTCAGAGAGCTCTGGAGGCGCCACGGTTCGAGCCAGGGACTTCTCACATGCGAAGCAAGCGCTCGACCTCCGAGGTGCGTCCCTGTTATGTCAGGAGCACTTATTTATGCGTTTGATGGTGCTCAACAGATTTTAACAACAAAATAAATTATTACTCGAAATAAACAAAATCATCTCGTCATTGCAACGTGAAACAATTTTTTGTTAACAAAGAAAGAAACATATTTCTATCATAAAAGAAAAGGGCAGCAATGTTTTAGTAGAATTACTCGTCGCATTTCATGGTGCCGTAGCATTACAACACATTGAAAAAACAGCGCTAAAGTCGAGAGCACTTTGGAGGTGGCAGGGTTCGGACCCGGGACTTCTCACATGCGAAGCAAGCGCTCTACCTCTGAGCTACACCCCCGTTATGTCTGGAGCACTTATGTATGCTATTGATGGTGCTCAAGAAATTATTTTAGCAAAAAAAATTAATTATTACTCGAAATAAAGAAAATCATCTCGTTATTGCAACGCGATAAATTTTTTGTCAACAAAGATAAAAACACATTTCTATCATAAAGGAAAGGGCACCGATGTTTTAGTAGATTATCTCGTCGTATTTCATGGTGCCGTAGTAGTACAACACAAAAAAGATAGCGCAAAAGTTCAAATTGATTGATTTGTGGGGTTGCACGTCCACAAACCACCTCATGATTATGAGAGATGCCGTAGTGGAGGGCTCCGGAAATTTCGACCATCTGGGGTTCTTTAACGTGCACCCAAATCTGAGCACACGGGCCTACAACATTTCCGCCTCTATCGGTAATGCAGCCGCCGCAGCCGGGAAACGAACCCGAAACCTGCGGGTCAGCAGCCGAGTACCTTAGCCATTAGACCACCGCGTAGGGGCCGCAAAAGTTCAGAGAGCTCTGGAGGCGCATGGTTCGAACCAGGGACTTCTCACATGAGAAGCAAGCGCTCTACCTCTGAGCTGCATCCCTGTTATGTCAGGAGCACTTATTTATGCGTTTGATGGTGCTCAACAGATTTTAACAACGAAATAAATTATTACTCGAAATAAACAAAATCATCTCGTCATTGCAACGTAATACAATTTTTTTGTTAACAAAGAAAGAAACATATTTGTATCATAAAAGAAAAGGGCAGCAATGTTTTAGTAGAATCACTCGTCGCATTTCAAGCTGCCGTAGTATTACAACACATAAAAAAGATAGCGCAGAAGTCGAGAGCACTTTGGAGGTGCCGGGGTTCGAACACGGGACTTCTCACATGCGAAGCAAGCGCTCCACCTCTGAGCTACACCCCCGTTATGTCAGGAGCACTTATGTATGCTATTGATGGTGCTCAAGAAATTATTTTCACAAAACATAATTATTACTCAAAATAAACAAAATCATCTCGTCATTGCAACGCCATAAGTTTTTTGTCAACAAAGATAGAAACACATTTCTATCATAAAGGAAAGGGCACCGATGTTTTAGTAGTTTATCTCGTCGCATTTCATGGTGCCGTAGTAGTACAACACAAAAAGATAGCGCAAAATTTCAAGTTGATTGATTTGTGGGGTTTCACGTCCCAAAACCACCTCATGATTATGAGAGACGCCGTAGTGGAGGGCTCCGGAAATTTCGACCACCTGGGGTTCTTTAACGTGCACCCAAATCTGAGGACACCGGCCTACAACATTTCCGCCTCCATCGGAAATGCAGCCGCCGCAGCCGGGAAACGAACCCGCAACCTGCGGGACCGCAGCCGAGTACCCTAGCCACTAGAGCACCGCGTAGGCGCCGCAAAAGTTCAGAGAGCTCTGGAGGCGCCACGGTTCGCGCCAGGGACTTCTCACATGCGAAGCAAGCGCTCGACCTCCGAGGTGCGTCCCTGTTATGTCAGCAGCACTTATTTATGCGTTTGATGGTGCTCAACAGATTTTAACAACGAAATAAATTATTACTCGAAATAAACAAAATCATCTCGTCATTGCAACGTGAAACAATTTTTTGTTAACAAAGAAAGAAACATATTTCTATCATAAAAGAAAAGGGCAGCAATGTTTTAGTAGAATTACTCGTCGCATTTCATGGAGCCGTAGCATTACAACACATTAAAAAAACAGCGCTAAAGTGGAGAGCATTTTGGAGGTGGCAGGGTTCGAACCCGGGACTTCTCACATGCGAAGCAAGCGCTCTACCTCTGAGCTACACCCCTTTTTTTTTTTTCTTTATTGCCGGCTTCGTACAAAAGAAATACAATTTACGATCACTTTTAAACAAGTTTAAAAAAACACCAGCCTGGCTGTGACTGGTTTCATTTAAAACTGCTTCATTGTAGCCAACACATTCAACAACGACACCCATTCAGGTCTTTCTTCTCTGGAAGATAACACGTCTCTTATGTATACAATACTTTCCGTGAAGTCTCTGAGCTACACCCCCGTTATGTCTGGAGCACTTATGTATGCTATTGATGGTGCTCAAGAAATTATTTTAGCAAAAAAGATTAATTATTACTCGAAATAAAGAAAATCATCTCGTTATTGCAACGCGAAAAAGTTTTTGTCAACAAAGATAAAAACACATTTCTATCATAAAGGAAAGGGCACCCATGTTTTAGTAGATTATCTCGTAGCATTTCATGGTGCCGTAGTAGTAACACACAAAAAGATAGCGCAAAAGTTCAAATTGATTGATTTGTGGTGTTTCATGTCCCAAAACCACCATATGATTATGAGAGACGCCGTAGTGGAGGGCTCCGGAAATTCTGACCACCTGGGGTTCTTTAACGTGCACCCTAATCTGAGCGCACGGGCCTACAACATTTCCGCCTCTATCGGAAATGCAGCTGCCGCAGCCGGGAAACGAACCTGCGATCTGCGGGTCAGCAGCCGAGTACCTTAGCCACTAGACCACCGCGGAGGGGCCGCAAAAGTTCAGAGAGCTCTGGAGGCGCCACCGTTTGAACCAGGGACTTCTCACATGCCAAGCAAGCGCTCTACCTCTGAGCTCCACCCCTGTTATGTCAGGAGCACTTATTTATGCGTTTGATGGTGCTCAACAGATTATTTTAACAGCAAAATAAATTAATACTCGAAATAAACAAAATCATCTCGTCATTGCAACGTGATACAATTTTTTTTGTTAACAAAGAAAGAAACATATTTCTATCACAAAAGAAAAGGGCAGCAATGTTTTAGTATAATCACTCGTCGCATTTCAAACTGCCGTAGCATTACAACAGATAAAGAAGAAAGCGCTAAAGTCGAGAGCACTTCGGAGGTGCCAGGGTTCGAACCCGGGACTTCTCAAATGCGAAGCAAGCGCTCTACCTCTGAGCTACACCCCCGTTAGGTCAGGAGCACTTATGTATGCTATTGATGGTGCTCAAGAAATATTTTTCACAAAAAATAAGTATTACTCGAAATAAACAAAATCATCTCATCATTGCAACGCGATTAATTTTTTGTCAACAAAGATAGAAACACATTTCTATCATAAAGGAAAGGGCACCGATGTTTTAGTAGATTATCTCGTCGCATTTCATGGTGCCCTAGTAGTACAACACAAAAAAGTTTGCGCAAAAGTTCAAATTGATTGATTTGTGGGGTTGCACGTCCCAAAACTACCTCATAATTATGAGAGACGCCATAGTGGAGGGCTCCGGAAATTTCGACCACCCGGGGTTCTTTACCGTGCACCCAAATCTGAGCACACGGGCCTACAACATTTCCGCCTCTATCGGAAATGCAGCCGCCGCTGCCGGGAAACGAACCCGCGACCTGCGGGTCAGCAGCCGAGTACCTTAGCCACTAGACCACCGCGTAGGGCCCGCAAACGTTCAGAGAGCTCTGGAGGCGCCACGGTTCGAACCAAGGACTTCTCACATGAGAAGCAAGCGCTCTACCTCTGAGCTGCACCCCTGTTATGTCAGGAGCACTTATTTATGCGTTTGTTGGAGCTCAACAGATTATTTAAACAACAAAATAACTTATTACTCAAAATAAACAAAACCATCTCGTCATTGCAACGTGATATAATTTTTTGTTAACAAAGAAAGAAACATATTTATATCATAAAAGAAAAGGGCAGCAATGTTTTAGTAGAATCACTCGTCGCATTTCAAGCTGCCGTAGTATTACAACACATTAAAAAGATAGCGCTAAAGTCGAGAGCACTTTGGAGGTGCCGGGGTTCGAACCCGGGACTTCTCACATGCGAAGCAAGCGCTATAACTCTGAGCTACACCCCCGTTATGTCAGGAGCACTTATGTATGCTATTGATGGTGCTCAAGAAATTATTTTAACAAAAAAAAATAATTATTACTCGAAATAAACAAAATCATTTCGTCATTGCAACGCGATAAATTTTTTGTCAACAAAGATAGAAACACTACTCTATCATAAAAGAAAGGGCACCGATGTTTTAGTAGATTATCTCGTCGCATTTCTTGGTGCCGTAGTAGTACAACACAAAAAAGATTGCGCAAAAGTTCAAATTGATTGATTTGTGGTGTTTCACGTCCCAAAACCACCATATGATTATGAGAGACGCCGTAGTGGAGGGCTCCAGAAATTTCGGCCACCTGAGGTTCTTGAACGTGCACCCAAATCTGAGCACACGGGCCTACAACAATTCCGCCTCTATCGGAAATGCAGCCGTCGCAGCCGCGAAAAGAACCCGCCACCTGCGGGTCAGCAGCCGAGTACCTTAGCCACTAGACCACTGCGGAGGGGCCGCAAAAGTTTAGAGAGCTCTGGAGGCGCCACGGTTCAAACCAGGAACATCTCACAAGCGAAGCAAGCGCTCTACCTCTGAGGTTCATCCCCGTTATGTCAGGAGCATTAATGTATGCTATTCATGGTGCTCAAAAAATTATTTTAACAAAAAAACTAATTATTACTCAAAATAAACAAAATCACCTCGTCAATGCAACGCGATAAATTTTTTGTCAACAAAAATAGAAACACATTTCTATCATAAAGGAAAGGGCACCGATGTTTTAGTAAATTATCTCGTCGTATTTCATGGTGCCGTAGTAGTACAACTCAAAAAAGATAGCGCAAAAGTTCAAATTGATTGATTTGTGGTGTTTCACGTCCCAAAACCACCATATGATTATGAGAGACGCCGTAGTGGAGGGCTCCGGAAATTTCGACCACCTGAGGTTCTTTAACGTGCACCCAAATTTGAGCACATGGGCCTACAACATTTCCGCCTCAATCGGAAATGCAGCCGCCGCAGCCGGGAAAGGAGCCGCAACCTGCGGGTCAGCAGCCGAGTACCTTATCCACTAAACCACCGCGTAGGGGCCGCAAAAGTTCAGAGAGCTCTGGAGGCGCCACGGTTCGAACCAGGGACTTCTCACATGCGAAGCAAGCGCTCTACCTCTGAGCTGCACACCTGTTATGTCAGGAGCACTTATTTATGCGTGTGATGGTGCTCAACAGATTACTTTAACAACAAAATATATTATTACTCGAAATAAACAAAATCATCTCGTCAATGCAACGCGATAAACTTTTTGTCAACAAAAATAGAAACACATTTCTAACATAAAGGAAAGGGCACCGAAGTTTTAGTAGATTATCTCCTCGCATTTCATGGTGCCGTAGTAGTACAACACAAAAAAGATAGCGCAAAAGTTCAAATTGATTGATTTGTGGTGTTTCACGTCCCAAAACTACCATATGATTATGAGAGACGCCGTAGTGGAGGGCTCCAGAAATTTCGACCACCTGAGGTTCTTTACCGTGCACCCAAATCTGAGCACACGGGCCTACAACATTTCCGCCTCCATCGGAAATGCAGCCGCCGCAGCCGGGAAACGAACCCGCGACCTGCGGGTCAGCAGCCGAGTACCTTAGCCACTAGACCACTGCGGAGGGGCCGCAAAAGTTTAGAGAGCTCTGGAGGCGCCACGGTTCAAACCAGGAACATCTCACAAGCGAAGCAAGCGCTCTACCTCTGAGCTGCACCCCTGTTATGTCAGGAGCACTTATTTATGCGTTTGATGGTGCTCAACAGATTATTTTAACAGCAAAATAAATTATTACTCGAAAGAAACAAAATCGTCTCGTCGTTGCAACGTGATACAATTTTTTTGTTAACAAAGAAAGAAACACATTTCTATCATAAAAGAAAAGGGCAGCAATGTTTTAGCAGAATCACTCGTCGCATTTCAAGCTGCCGTAGTATTACAACACATAAAAAAGATAGCACTAAAGTCGAGAGCGCTTTGGAGGTGCCGGTGTTCGAACCCGCGACTTCTAACATGCGAAGCAAGCGCTCTACCTCTGAGCTACACCCCCGTTATGTCAGGAACACTAACGTATGCTATTCATGGTGCTGAAGAAATTATTTTAACAAAAAAACTAATTAATACTCGAAATAAACAAAATCATCTCGTCAATGCAACGCGATAAATTTTTTGTCAACAAAGATAGAAACACATTTCTATCATAAAGGAAAGGGCACCGATGTTTTTAGTAGATTATCTCGTCGCATTTCATGGTGCCGTAGTGGTACAACACAAAAAAGATAGCGCAAAAGTTCAAATTGATTTATTTGTGGGGTTGCACGTCCCAAAACCACCTCATGATTATGAGAGATGCCGTAGTGGAGGGCTCCAGAAATTTCGACCACTTGGGGTTCTTTAACGTGCACCCAGATCTGACCACACGGGCCTACATTTGCGCCTCTATCGGAAATGCAGCCGCCGCAGCCGGGAAACGAACCCGCAACCTGCGGGTCAGCAGCCGAGTACCTTAGCCACTAGACAACCGCGTAGGGGCCGCAAAAGTTCAGAGAGCTCTGGAGGCGCCACGGTTCGAACCAGGAACTTCTCACATGCGAAGGAAGCGCTCTACTTCTGAGCTGCACCCCTGTTATGTCAGGAGCACTTATTTATGCGTTTGATGGTGCTCAACAGATTATTTTAACAACAAAATAAATTATTACTCGAAATAAACAAAATCATCTCGTCGTTGCAACGTGATACAATTTTTTTGTCAACAAAGAAAGAAACATATTTTTATCATAAAAGAAAAGGGCAGCAATGTTTTAGTAGAATCACTCGTCGCATTTCAAGCTGCCGTGGTATTACAACACATAAAAAGATAGCACTAAAGTCGAGAGCGCTTTGGAGGTGCCGGGGTTCGAACACGGGACTTCTAACATGCGAAGCAAGCGCTCTACCTCTGAGCTACACCCCCGTTATGTCAGGAACACTTATGTATGCTATTGATGGTGCTCAAGAAATTATTTTAACAAAATAAATAATTATTACTCGAAATAAACAAGATCATTTCGTCATTGCAACGCGATAAATTTTTTGTCAACAAAGATAAAAACACTATTCTATCATAACAGAAAGGGAACCGATGTTTTAGTAGATTATCTCGTCGCATTTCATGGTGCCGTAGTAGTACAACACAAAAAAGATAGCGCAAAAGTTCAAATTGATTGATTTGTGGGGTTGCACGTCCCAAAACCACCTCATGAATATGAGAGATTCCGTAGTGGTGGGCTCCGGAAATTTCGACCACCTGGGGTTCTTTAACGTGCACCCAAATCTGAGCACACGGGCCTACATTTCCGCCTCTATCGGAAATGCAGCCGCCGCAGCTGGGAAACGAACCCGCAACCTGCGGGTCAGCAGCCGAGTACCTTAGCCACTAGACCACCGCGAAGGAGCCGCAAAAGTTCAGAGAGCTCTGGGGGCGCCACGGTTCGAACCAGGGACTTCTCACATGCGAAGCAAGCGCTCTACTTCTGAGCTGCACCCCTGTTATGTCAGGAGCACTTATTTATGCGTTTGATGGTGCTCAACAGATTATTTAAACAACAAAATTAGTTATTACTCGAAATAAACAAAACCATCTCGTCATTGCAACGTGATATAATTTTTTTGTTAACACAGAAAGAAACATATTTCTATCATAAAAGAAAAGGGCAGCCATGTTTTAGTAGAATCACTCGTCGCAGTTCAAGCTGCCGTAGTAATACAACACATTAAAAAGATAGCGCTAAATTCGAGAGCACTTTGGAGATGCCAGGGTTCAAACCCGGGATTTCTCACATGCGAAGCAAGCGTTATAACTCTGAGCTACACCCCCTTTATGTCAGGAGCACTTATGCATGCTATTGATGGTGCTCAAGAAATTATTTTAACAAAGAAAATAATTATTACTCGAAATAAACAAAATCATCTCGTCATTGCAACGCGATAAATTTTTTGTCAACAAAGATAGAAACACATTTCTATCATAAAGGAAAGGGCACCGATGTTTTAGTACATTATCTCGTCGCATTTCATGGTGCCGTAGTAGTACAACACAAAAAAGTTAGCGTAAAAGTTCAAATTGATTGATTTGTGGGGTTGCACGTCCCAAAACCACCTCATGATTATGAGAGACGCCGTAGTGGAGGGCTCCGGAAATTTCGACCACCCGGGGTACTTTACCGTGCACCCAAATCTGAGCAGACGGGCCTACAACATTTCCGCCTCCATCGGAAATGCAGCCGCCGCAGCCGGGAAACGAACCCGCGACCTGCGGGTCAGCAGCCGAGTACTTTAGCCACTAGACCACTGCGGAGGGGCCGCAAAAGTTTAGAGAGCTCTGGAGACGCCACGGTTCAAACCAGGAACATCTCACAAGCGAAGCAAGCGCTCTACCTCTGAGCTACACCCCCGTTATGTCAGGAGCACTAATGTATGCTATTCATGGTGCTCAAGAAATTATTTTAACAAAAAAACAAAGTAATACTCGAAATAAACAAAATCATCTCGTCAATGCAACGCGATAAATTTTTTGTCAACAAAGATAGAAACACATTTCTATCATAAAGGTAAGGGCACCGATGTTTTAGTAGATTATCTCGTCGCATTTCATGGTGCTGTAGTAGTACAACACAAAAAAGATAGCGCAAAAGTTCAAATTGATTGATTTGTGGGGTTGCACGTCCCAAAACCACCTCATGATTATGAGAGACGCCGTAGTGGAGGGCTCCGGAAATTTCGACCACCTGAGGTTCTTTAACGTGCACCCAAATCTGAGCACATGGGCCTACAACATTTCCGCCTCTATCGGAAATGCAGCCGCCGCAGCCGGGAAAAGAAGCCGCAACCTGCGGGTCAGCAGCCGAGTACCTTATCCACTAAACCACCGCGTAGGGGCCGCAAAAGTTCAGAGAGCTCTGGAGGCGCCACGGTTCGAACCAGGGACTTCTCACATGCGAAGCAAGCGCTCTACCTCTGAGCTGCACACCTGTTATGTCAGGAGCACTTATTTATGCGTTTGATGGTGCTCAACAGATTACTTTAACAACAAAATATATTATTACTCGAAATAAACAAAATCATCTCGTCAATGCAACGCGATAAACTTTTTGTCAACAAAAATAGAAACACATTTCTAACATAAAGGAAAGGGCACCGAAGTTTTAGTAGATTATCTCCTCGCATTTCATGGTGCCGTAGTAGTACAACACAAAAAAGATAGCGCAAAAGTTCAAATTGATTGATTTGTGGTGTTTCACGTCCCAAAACTACCATATGATTATGAGAGACGCCGTAGTGGAGGGCTCCAGAAATTTCGACCACCTGAGGTTCTTTACCGTGCACCCAAATCTGAGCACACGGGCCTACAACATTTCCGCCTCCATCGGAAATGCAGCCGCCGCAGCCGGGAAACGAACCCGCGACCTGCGGGTCAGCAGCCGAGTACCTTAGCCACTAGACCACTGCGGAGGGGCCGCAAAAGTTCAGAGAGCTCTGGAGGCGCCACGGTTCAAACCAGGAACATCTCACAAGCGAAGCAAGCGCTCTACCTCTGAGCTGCACCCCTGTTATGTCAGGAGCACTTATTTATGCGTTTGATGGTGCTCAACAGATTATTTTAACAACAAAATAAATTATTACTCGAAATAAACAAAATCATCTCGTCGTTGCAACGTGATACAATTTTTTTGTTAACAAAGAAAGAAACATATTTCTATCATAAAAGAAAAGGGCAGCAATGTTTTAGCAGAATCACTCGTCGCATTTCAAGCTGCCGTAGTATTACAACACATAAAAAAGATAGCACTAAAGTCGAGAGCGCTTTGGAGGTGCCGGTGTTCGAACCCGCGACTTCTAACATGCGAAGCAAGCGCTCTACCTCTGAGCTACACCCCCGTTATGTCAGGAACACTAACGTATGCTATTCATGGTGCTCAAGAAATTATTTTAACAAAAAAACTAATTAATACTCGAAATAAACAAAATCATCTCGTTAATGCAACGCGATAAATTTTTTGTCAACAAAGATAAAAACACATTTCTATCATAAAGGAAAGGGCACACATGTTTTAGTAGATTATCTCGTCGCATTTCATGGTGCCGTAGTAGTAACACACAAAAAGATAGCGCAAAAGTTCAAATTGATTGATTTGTGGTGTTTCATGTCCCAAAACCACCATATGATTATGAGAGACGCCGTAGTGGAGAGCTCCGGAAATTTCGACCACCTGGGGTTCTTTAACGTGCACCCTAATCTGAGCGCACGGGCCTACAACATTTCCGCCTCTATCGGAAATGCAGCCACCGCAGCCGGGAAACGAACCCGCGACCTGCGGGTCAGCAGCCGAGTACCTTAGCCACTAGACCTCCGCGTAGGGCCCGCAAACGTTCAGAGAGCTCTGGAGGCGCCACGGTTCGAACCAAGGACTTCTCACATGCGAAGCAAGCGCTCTACCTCTGAGCTGCACCCCTGTTATGTCAGGAGCACTTATTTATGCGTTTGTTGGTGCTCAACAGATTATTTAAACAACAAAATAACTTATTACTCAAAATAAACAAAACCATCTCGTCATTGCAACGTGATATAATTTTTTGTTAACGAAGAAAGAAACATATTTATATCATAAAAGAAAAGGGCAGCAATGTTTTAGTAGAATCACTCGTCGCATTTCAAGCTGCCGTAGTATTACAACACATTAAAAAGATAGCGCTAAAGTCGAGAGCACTTTGGAGGTGCCGGGGTTCGAACCCGGGACTTCTCACATGCGAAGCAAGCGCTATAACTCTGAGCTACACCCCCGTTATGTCAGGAGCACTTATGTATGCTATTGATGGTGCTCAAGAAATTATTTTAACAAAAAAAATAATTATTACTCGAAATAAACAAAATCATCTCGTCATTGCAACGCGATACATTTTTTGTCAACAAAGATAGAAACACATTTCTATCATAAAGGAAAGGGCACCGATGTTTTAGTACATTATCTCGTCGCATTTCATGGTGCCGTAGTAGTACAACACAAAAAAGTTAGCGCAAAAGTTCAAATTGATTGATTTGTGGGGTTGCACGTCCCAAAACCACCTCATGATTATGAGAGACGCCGTAGTGGAGGGCTCCGGAAATTTCGACCACCCGGGGTACTTTACCGTGCACCCAAATCTGTGCAGACGGGCCTAAAACATTTCCGCCTCCATCGGAAATGCAGCCGCCGCAGCCGGGAAACGAACCCGCGACCTGCGGGTCAGCAGCCGAGTACCTTAGCCACTAGACCACTGCGGAGGGGCCGCAAAAGTTTAGAGAGCTCTGGAGGCGCCACGGTTCAAACCAGGAACATCTCACAAGCGAAGCAAGCGCTCTACCTCTGAGGTTCATCCCCGTTATGTCAGGAGCATTAATGTATGCTATTCATGGTGCTCAAGAAATTATTTTAACAAAAAAACTAATTATTACTCAAAATAAACAAAATCACCTCGTCAATGCAACGCGATAAATTTTTTGTCAACAAAAATAGAAACACATTTCTATCATAAAGGAAAGGGCACCGATGTTTTAGTAAATTATCTCGTCGTATTTCATGGTGCCGTAGTAGTACAACTCAAAAAAGATAGCGCAAAAGTTCAAATTGATTGATTTGTGGTGTTTCACGTCCCAAAACCACCATATGATTATGAGAGACGCCGTAGTGGAGGGCTCCGGAAATTTCGACCACCTGAGGTTCTTTAACGTGCACCCAAATCTGAGCACATGGGCCTACAACATTTCCGCCTCTATCGGAAATGCAGCCGCCGCAGCCGGGAAAGGAGCCGCAACCTGCGGGTCAGCAGCCGAGTACCTTATCCACTAAACCACCGCGTAGGGGCCGCAAAAGTTCAGAGAGCTCTGGAGGCGCCACGGTTCGAACCAGGGACTTCTCACATGCGAAGCAAGCGCTCTACCTCTGAGCTGCACACCTGTTATGTCAGGAGCACTTATTTATGCGTGTGATGGTGCTCAACAGATTACTTTAACAACAAAATATATTATTACTCGAAATAAACAAAATCATCTCGTCAATGCAACGCGATAAACTTTTTGTCAACAAAAATAGAAACACATTTCTAACATAAAGGAAAGGGCACCGAAGTTTTAGTAGATTATCTCCTCGCATTTCATGGTGCCGTAGTAGTACAACACAAAAAAGATAGCGCAAAAGTTCAAATTGATTGATTTGTGGTGTTTCACGTCCCAAAACTACCATATGATTATGAGAGACGCCGTAGTGGAGGGCTCCAGAAATTTCGACCACCTGAGGTTCTTTACCGTGCACCCAAATCTGAGCACACGGGCCTACAACATTTCCGCCTCCATCGGAAATGCAGCCGCCGCAGCCGGGAAACGAACCCGCGACCTGCGGGTCAGCAGCCGAGTACCTTAGCCACTAGACCACTGCGGAGGGGCCGCAAAAGTTTAGAGAGCTCTGGAGGCGCCACGGTTCAAACCAGGAACATCTCACAAGCGAAGCAAGCGCTCTACCTCTGAGCTGCACCCCTGTTATGTCAGGAGCACTTATTTATGCGTTTGATGGTGCTCAACAGATTATTTTAACAACAAAATAAATTATTACTCGAAAGAAACAAAATCATCTCGTCGTTGCAACGTGATACAATTTTTTTGTTAACAAAGAAAGAAACATATTTCTATCATAAAAGAAAAGGGCAGCAATGTTTTAGCAGAATCACTCGTCGCATTTCAAGCTGCCGTAGTATTACAACACATAAAAAAGATAGCACTAAAGTCGAGAGCGCTTTGGAGGTGCCGGTGTTCGAACCCGCGACTTCTAACATGCGAAGCAAGCGCTCTACCTCTGAGCTACACCCCCGTTATGTCAGGAACACTAACGAATGCTATTCATGGTGCTGAAGAAATTATTTTAACAAAAAAACTAATTAATACTCGAAATAAACAAAATCATCTCGTCAATGCAACGCGATAAATTTTTTGTCAACAAAGATAGAAACACATTTCTATCATAAAGGAAAGGGCACCGATGTTTTTAGTAGATTATCTCGTCGCATTTCATGGTGCCGTAGTGGTACAACACAAAAAAGATAGCGCAAAAGTTCAAATTGATTTATTTGTGGGGTTGCACGTCCCAAAACCACCTCATGATTATGAGAGATGCCGTAGTGGAGGGCTCCAGAAATTTCGACCACTTGGGGTTCTTTAACGTGCACCCAGATCTGACCACACGGGCCTACATTTGCGCCTCTATCGGAAATGCAGCCGCCGCAGCCGGGAAACGAACCCGCAACCTGCGGGTCAGCAGCCGAGTACCTTAGCCACTAGACAACCGCGTAGGGGCCGCAAAAGTTCAGAGAGCTCTGGAGGCGCCACGGTTCGAACCAGGAACTTCTCACATGCGAAGGAAGCGCTCTACTTCTGAGCTGCACCCCTGTTATGTCAGGAGCACTTATTTATGCGTTTGATGGTGCTCAACAGATTATTTTAACAACAAAATAAATTATTACTCGAAATAAACAAAATCATCTCGTCGTTGCAACGTGATACAATTTTTTTGTCAACAAAGAAAGAAACATATTTTTATCATAAAAGAAAAAGGCAGCAATGTTTTAGTAGAATCACTCGTCGCATTTCAAGCTGCCGTAGTATTACAACACATAAAAAGATAGCACTAAAGTCGAGAGCGCTTTGGAGGTGCCGGGGTTCGAACCCGGGACTTCTAACATGCGAAGCAAGCGCTCTACCTCTGAGCTACACCCCCGTTATGTCAGGAACACTTATGTATGCTATTGATGGTGCTCAAGAAATTATTTTAACAAAAAAAATAATTATTACTCGAAATAAACAAGATCATTTCGTCATTGCAACGCGATAAATTTTTTGTCAACAAAGATAAAAACACTATTCTATCATAACAGAAAGGGAACCGATGTTTTAGTAGATTATCTCGTCGCATTTCATGGTGCCGTAGTAGTACAACACAAAAAAGATAGCGCAAAAGTTCAAATTGATTGATTTGTGGGGTTGCACGTCCCAAAACCACCTCATGAATATGAGAGATTCCGTAGTGGTGGGCTCCGGAAATTTCGACCACCTGGGGTTCTTTAACGTGCACCCAAATCTGAGCACACGGGCCTACATTTCCGCCTCTATCGGAAATGCAGCCGCCGCAGCTGGGAAACGAACCCGCAACCTGCGGGTCAGCAGCCGAGTACCTTAGCCACTAGACCACCGCGAAGGAGCCGCAAAAGTTCAGAGAGCTCTGGGGGCGCCACGGTTCGAACCAGGGACTTCTCACATGCGAAGCAAGCGCTCTACTTCTGAGCTGCACCCCTGTTATGTCAGGAGCACTTATTTATGCGTTTGATGGTGCTCAACAGATTATTTAAACAACAAAATTAGTTATTACTCGAAATAAACAAAACCATCTCGTCATTGCAACGTGATATAATTTTTTTGTTAACACAGAAAGAAACATATTTCTATCATAAAAGAAAAGGGCAGCCATGTTTTAGTAGAATCACTCGTCGCAGTTCAAGCTGCCGTAGTAATACAACACATTAAAAAGATAGCGCTAAATTCGAGAGCACTTTGGAGATGCCAGGGTTCAAACCCGGGACTTCTCACATGCGAAGCAAGCGTTATAACTCTGAGCTACACCCCCTTTATGTCAGGAGCACTTATGCATGCTATTGATGGTGCTCAAGAAATTATTTTAACAAAGAAAATAATTATTACTCGAAATAAACAAAATCATCTCGTCATTGCAACGCGATAAATTTTTTGTCAACAAAGATAGAAACACATTTCTATCATAAAGGAAAGGGCACCGATGTTTTAGTAGATTATTTTGTCGCATTTCATGGTGCCGTAGTAGTACAACACAAAAAAGATAGCGCAAAAGTTCAAATTGATTTATTTGTGGGGTTTCACGTCCCAAAACCACCATATGACTATGAGAAACGCCATAGTGGAGGGCTCCGGAAATTTCGACCACCTGGGGTTCTCTAACGTGCACCCAAATCTGAGCACACGGGCCTACAACAATTCCGCCTCTATCGGAAATGCAGCCGCCGTGGCCGGGAAAAGAACCCGCAACCTGCGGGTCAGCAGCCGAGTACCTTAGCCACTAGACCACCGCGTAGGGGCCGCAAAAGTTCAGAGAGCTCTGGAGGCACCACGGTTCGAACCAGAGACTTCTGACATGCGAAGCAAGCGCTCTACCTCTGAGCTGCACACCTGTTATGTCAGGAGCACTTATTTATGCGTTTGATGGTGCTCAACAGATTATTTTAACAACAAAATATATTATTACTCGAAATAAACAAAATCATCTCGTCAATGCAACGCGATAAATTTTTTGTCAAAAAAAGTGAAACACATTTCTATCATAAAGGAAAGGGCAGCGATGTTTTAGTAGATTATCTCATCGCATTTCATGGTGCCGTAGTAGTACAACACAAAAAAGATAGCGCAAAAGTTCAAATTGATTGATTTGTGGTGTTTCACGTCCGAAAACCACCATATGATTATGAGAGACGCCGTAGTCGAGGGCTCCGGAAATTTCGACCACCTGAGGTTCTTTAACGCGCACCTAAATCTGAGCACACGGGCCTACAACATTTCCGCCTCCATCGGAAATGCAGCCGCCGCCGCCGGGAAACGAACCCGTGACCTGCGGGTGAGCAGCCGAGTATTTTAACCACTAGACCACTGCGGAGGGGCCGCAAAAGTTTAGAGAGCTCTGTAGGCGCCACGGTTCAAACCAGGAACATCTCACAAGCGAAGCAGGCGCTCTACCTCTGAGCTACACCCCCGTTATGTCAGGAGCACTAATGTAGGCTACTCATGGGGCTCAAGAAATTATTTTAACAAAAAAACTAATTAATACTCGAAATAAACAAAATGATCTCGTCATTGCGACGAGATCAATTTTTTGTCAACAAAGATAGAAACACTATTCTATCATAAAAGAAAGGGCACCGATGTTTTAGTAGATTATCTCGTCGCATTTCCTGGTGCCGTAGTAGTACAACACAAAAAAGATAGCGCAAAAGTTCAAATTGATTGATTTGTGGTGTTTCACGTCCCAAAACCACCATATGGTTATGAGAGACGCCGTAGTGGAGGGCTCCGGAAATTTAGACCACCTGAGGTTCTTTAACGTGCACCCAAATCTGAGCACACGGGCCTACAACAATTCCGCCTCTATCGGAAATGCAGCCGCCGCAGCCGGGAAACGAACCCGCGACCTGCGGGTCAGCAGCCGAGTACCTTAGCCACTAGACCACTGCGGAGGGGCCGCAAAAGTTTAGAGAGCTCTGGAGGCGCCACGGTTCAAACCAGGAACATCTCACAAGCGAAGCAAGCGCTCTACCTCTGAGGTTCATCCCCGTTATGTCAGGAGCATTAATGTATGCTATTCATGGTGCTCAAGAAATTATTTTAACAAAAAAACTAATTATTACTCAAAATAAACAAAATCACCTCGTCAATGCAACGCGATAAATTTTTTGTCAAGAAAAATAGAAACACATTTCTATCATAAAGGAAAGGGCACCGATGTTTTAGTAAATTATCTCGTCGTATTTCATGGTGCCGTAGTAGTACAACTCAAAAAAGATAGCGCAAAAGTTCAAATTGATTGATTTGTGGGGTTGCACGTCCCAAAACCACCTCATGATTATGAGAGACGCCGTAGTGGAGGGCTCCGGAAATTTCGACCACCCGGGGTACTTTACCGTGCACCCAAATCTGAGCAGACGGGCCTAAAACATTTCCGCCTCCATCGGAAATGCAGCCGCCGCAGCCGGGAAACGAACCCGCGACCTGCGGGTCAGCAGCCGAGTACCTTAGCCACTAGACCACTGCGGAGGGGCCGCAAAAGTTTAGAGAGCTCTGGAGGCGCCACGGTTCAAACCAGGAACATCTCACAAGCGAAGCAAGCGCTCTACCTCTGAGGTTCATCCCCGTTATGTCAGGAGCATTAATGTATGCTATTCATGGTGCTCAAGAAATTATTTTAACAAAAAAACTAATTATTACTCAAAATAAACAAAATCACCTCGTCAATGCAACGCGATAAATTTTTTGTCAACAAAAATAGAAACACATTTCTATCATAAAGGAAAGGGCACCGTGGTTTTAGTAAATTATCTCGTCGTATTTCATGGTGCCGTAGTAGTACAACTCAAAAAAGATAGCGCAAAAGTTCAAATTGATTGATTTGTGGTGTTTCACGTCCCAAAACCACCATATGATTATGAGAGACGCCGTAGTGGAGGGCTCCGGAAATTTCGACCACCTGAGGTTCTTTAACGTGCACCCAAATCTGAGCACATGGGCCTACAACATTTCCGCCTCTATCGGAAATGCAGCCGCCGCAGCCGCGAAAGGAGCCGCAACCTGCGGGTCAGCAGCCGAGTACCTTATCCACTAAACCACCGCGTAGGGGCCGCAAAAGTTCAGAGAGCTCTGGAGGCGCCACGGTTCGAACCAGGGACTTCTCACATGCGAAGCAAGCGCTCTACCTCTGAGCTGCACACCTGTTATGTCAGGAGCACTTATTTATGCGTGTGATGGTGCTCAACAGATTACTTTAACAACAAAATATATTATTACTCGAAATAAACAAAATCATCTCGTCAATGCAACGCGATAAACTTTTTGTCAACAAAAATAGAAACACATTTCTAACATAAAGGAAAGGGCACCGAAGTTTTAGTAGATTATCTCCTCGCATTTCATGGTGCCGTAGTAGTACAACACAAAAAAGATAGCGCAAAAGTTCAAATTGATTGATTTGTGGTGTTTCACGTCCCAAAACTACCATATGATTATGAGAGACGCCGTAGTGGAGGGCTCCAGAAATTTCGACCACCTGAGGTTCTTTACCGTGCACCCAAATCTGAGCACACGGGCCTACAACATTTCCGCCTCCATCGGAAATGCAGCCGCCGCAGCCGGGAAACGAACCCGCGACCTGCGGGTCAGCAGCCGAGTACCTTAGCCACTAGACCACTGCGGAGGGGCCGCAAAAGTTTAGAGAGCTCTGGAGGCGCCACGGTTCAAACCAGGAACATCTCACAAGCGAAGCAAGCGCTCTACCTCTGAGCTGCACCCCTGTTATGTCAGGAGCACTTATTTATGCGTTTGATGGTGCTCAACAGATTATTTTAACAACAAAATAAATTATTACTCGAAAGAAACAAAATCATCTCGTCGTTGCAACGTGATACAATTTTTTTGTTAACAAAGAAAGAAACATATTTCTATCATAAAAGAAAAGGGCAGCAATGTTTTAGCAGAATCACTCGTCGCATTTCAAGCTGCCGTAGTATTACAACACATAAAAAAGATAGCACTAAAGTCGAGAGCGCTTTGGAGGTGCCGGTGTTCGAACCCGCGACTTCTAACATGCGAAGCAAGCGCTCTACCTCTGAGCTACACCCCCGTTATGTCAGGAACACTAACGAATGCTATTCATGGTGCTGAAGAAATTATTTTAACAAAAAAACTAATTAATACTCGAAATAAACAAAATCATCTCGTCAATGCAACGCGATAAATTTTTTGTCAACAAAGATAGAAACACATTTCTATCATAAAGGAAAGGGCACCGATGTTTTTAGTAGATTATCTCGTCGCATTTCATGGTGCCGTAGTGGTACAACACAAAAAAGATAGCGCAAAAGTTCAAATTGATTTATTTGTGGGGTTGCACGTCCCAAAACCACCTCATGATTATGAGAGATGCCGTAGTGGAGGGCTCCAGAAATTTCGACCACTTGGGGTTCTTTAACGTGCACCCAGATCTGACCACACGGGCCTACATTTGCGCCTCTATCGGAAATGCAGCCGCCGCAGCCGGGAAACGAACCCGCAACCTGCGGGTCAGCAGCCGAGTACCTTAGCCACTAGACAACCGCGTAGGGGCCGAAAAAGTTCAGAGAGCTCTGGAGGCGCCACGGTTCGAACCAGGAACTTCTCACATGCGAAGGAAGCGCTCTACTTCTGAGCTGCACCCCTGTTATGTCAGGAGCACTTATTTATGCGTTTGATGGTGCTCAACAGATTATTTTAACAACAAAATAAATTATTACTCGAAATAAACAAAATCATCTCGTCGTTGCAACGTGATACAATTTTTTTGTCAACAAAGAAAGAAACATATTTTTATCATAAAAGAAAAGGGCAGCAATGTTTTAGTAGAATCACTCGTCGCATTTCAAGCTGCCGTAGTATTACAACACATAAAAAGATAGCACTAAAGTCGAGAGCGCTTTGGAGGTGCCGGGGTTCGAACCCGGGACTTCTAACATGCGAAGCAAGCGCTCTACCTCTGAGCTACACCCCCGTTATGTCAGGAACACTTATGTATGCTATTGATGGTGCTCAAGAAATTATTTTAACAAAAAAAATAATTATTACTCGAAATAAACAAGATCATTTCGTCATTGCAACGCGATAAATTTTTTGTCAACAAAGATAAAAACACTATTCTATCATAACAGAAAGGGAACCGATGTTTTAGTAGATTATCTCGTCGCATTTCATGGTGCCGTAGTAGTACAACACAAAAAAGATAGCGCAAAAGTTCAAATTGATTTATTTGTGGGGTTTCACGTCCCAAAACCACCATATGACTATGAGAAACGCCATAGTGGAGGGCTCCGGAAATTTCGACCACCTGGGGTTCTCTAACGTGCACCCAAATCTGAGCACACGGGCCTACAACAATTCCGCCTCTATCGGAAATGCAGCCGCCGTGGCCGGGAAAAGAACCCGCAACCTGCGGGTCAGCAGCCGAGTACCTTAGCCACTAGACCACCGCGTAGGGGCCGCAAAAGTTCAGAGAGCTCTGGAGGCACCACGGTTCGAACCAGAGACTTCTGACATGCGAAGCAAGCGCTCTACCTCTGAGCTGCACACCTGTTATGTCAGGAGCACTTATTTATGCGTTTGATGGTGCTCAACAGATTATTTTAACAACAAAATATATTATTACTCGAAATAAACAAAATCATCTCGTCAATGCAACGCGATAAATTTTTTGTCAAAAAAAGTGAAACACATTTCTATCATAAAGGAAAGGGCACCGATGTTTTAGTAGATTATCTCATCGCATTTCATGGTGCCGTAGTAGTACAACACAAAAAAGATAGCGCAAAAGTTCAAATTGATTGATTTGTGGTGTTTCACGTCCGAAAACCACCATATGATTATGAGAGACGCCGTAGTCGAGGGCTCCGGAAATTTCGACCACCTGAGGTTCTTTAACGCGCACCTAAATCTGAGCACACGGGCCTACAACATTTCCGCCTCCATCGGAAATGCAGCCGCCGCCGCCGGGAAACGAACCCGTGACCTGCGGGTGAGCAGCCGAGTATTTTAACCACTAGACCACTGCGGAGGGGCCGCAAAAGTTTAGAGAGCTCTGTAGGCGCCACGGTTCAAACCAGGAACATCTCACAAGCGAAGCAGGCGCTCTACCTCTGAGCTACACCCCCGTTATGTCAGGAGCACTAATGTAGGCTACTCATGGGGCTCAAGAAATTATTTTAACAAAAAAACTAATTAATACTCGAAATAAACAAAATGATCTCGTCATTGCGACGAGATCAATTTTTTGTCAACAAAGATAGAAACACTATTCTATCATAAAAGAAAGGGCACCGATGTTTTAGTAGATTATCTCGTCGCATTTCCTGGTGCCGTAGTAGTACAACACAAAAAAGATAGCGCAAAAGTTCAAATTGATTGATTTGTGGTGTTTCACGTCCCAAAACCACCATATGGTTATGAGAGACGCCGTAGTGGAGGGCTCCGGAAATTTAGACCACCTGAGGTTCTTTAACGTGCACCCAAATCTGAGCACACGGGCCTACAACAATTCCGCCTCTATCGGAAATGCAGCCGCCGCAGCCGGGAAAAAAACCCGCAAACTGCGGGTCAGCAGCCGAGTACCTTAGCCACTAGACCACCGCGTAGGTGCCGCAAAAGTTCAGAGAGCTCTGGAGGCGCCACGGTTCGAACCAGGAACTTCTCACATGCGAAGCAAGCGCTCTACCTCTGAGCTGCACCCCTGTTATGTCAGGAGCACTTATTTATGCGTTTGATGGTGCTCAACAGATTAATGTAACAACAAAATAAATTATTACTCGATATAAATAAAATCATCTCGTCAATGCAACGCGATAAATTTTTTGTCAACAAAAATAGAAACACATTTCTATCATAAAAGAAAGGGCACCGATGTTTTAGTAGAATATCTCGTCGCATTTAATGGTGCCGTAGTAGTACAACACAAAAAAGATAGCGCAAAAGTTCAAATTCATTGATTTGTGGTGTTTCACGTCCCAAAACCACCATATGAAATGAGAGACGCCGTAGTGGAGGGCTCCGGAAATTTCGACCTCCCGGGTTTCTTTAACGTGCACCCAAATCTGAGCACACGGGCCTACAACATTTCCGCATCCATCGGAAATGCAGCCGCCGCAGCCGGGAAACGAACCCGCGACCTGCGGGTCAGCAGCCGAGTACCTTAGCCACTAGACCACTGCGGAGGGGCCGCAAAAGTTCAGAGAGCTCTGGAGGCGCCACGGTTCGAACGAAGGACTTCTCACATGCGAAGCAAGCGCTCTACCTGTGAGCTGCACCCCTGTTATGTCAGGAGCACTTATTTATGCGTTTGTTGGTGCACAACAGTTTATTTAAACAACAAAATAAATTATTACTCGAAATAAACAAAACCATCTCGTCATTGCAACGTGATATAATTTTTTGTTAACACAAAAAGAAACATATTTCTATCATAAAAGAAAAGGGCAGCAATGTTTTAGTAGAATCACTCGTCGCATTTCATGGTGCCGTAGTAATACAACACAGTAAAAAGATAGTGCTAAATTCGAGAGCACATTGGAGATGCCAGGGTTCAAACCCGGGACTTCTAACATGCGAAGCAAGCGCTATAACTCTGAGCTACACCCCCGTTATGTCAGGAGCACTTATGTATGCTATTGATGGTGCTGAAGAAGTTATTTTCACAAAAAATTAATTACTTGAAATAAACAAAATCGTCTCGTCGTTGCAACGCGATAAAATTTTTGTCAACAAAGATAGAAACACATTTCTAACATAAAGGAAAGGGCACCGATGTTTTAGTAGATTATCTCGTCGCATTTCATGGTGCCGTAGTAGTACAACACAAAAAAAAATAGCGGAAAAGTGCCAATTGATTGATTTGTGGGGTTGCACGTCCCAAAACCACCTCATGATTATGAGAGGCGCTGTAGTGGAGGGCTCCGGAAATTTCGACCACCCGGGGTTCTTTAACATGCACCCAAATCTGAGCAAACGGGCCTACAACATTTCCACCTCCATCGGAAAAGCAGCCGCCGCAGCCGGGAAACGAACCCGCGACCTGCGGGTCAGCAGCGGAGTACCTTAGCCACTAGACCACCGCGGAGGGGCCGCAAAAGTTTAGAGAGCTCTGGAGGCGCCACGGTTCGAACGAGGAACATCTCACAAGCTAAGCAAGCGCTCTACCTCTGAGCTGCGCCCCTGTTATGTCAGGAGCACTTATTTATGCGTTTGATGGTGCTCAACAGATTATTTTAACAGCAAAAATAAATTATTACTCGAAATAAACAAAATCCTCTCGTCATTGCAACGTGATACAATTTTTTCGTCAACAAAGAAAGAAAAATATTTCTATCATAAAAGAAAAGGGCAGCAATGTTTTAGTAGAATCACTCGTCGCATTTCATGGTGCCGTAGTAATACAACACAGTAAAAAGATAGTGCTAAATTCGAGAGCACATTGGAGATGCCAGGGTTCAAACCCGGGACTTCTAACATGCGAAGCAAGCGCTATAACTCTGAGCTACACCCCCGTTATGTCAGGAGCACTTATGTATGCTATTGATGGTGCTCAAGAAATTATTTTAACAAAAAAAATAATAATTACTTGAAATAAACAAAATAATTTCGTCATTGCAACGCGATAAATTTTTTGTCAACAAAGATAGAAACACATTTCTATCATAAAGGTAAGGGCACCGATGTTTTAGTAGATTATCTCGTCGCATTTCATGGTGCTGTAGTAGTACAACACAAAAAAGATAGCGCAAAAGTTCAAATTGATTGATTTGTGGGGTTGCACGTCCCAAAACCACCTCATGATTATGAGAGACGCCGTAGTGGAGGGCTCCGGAAATTTAGACCACCCGGGGTTCTTTACCGTGCACCCAAATCTGAGCACACGGGCCTACAACATTTCCGCCTCCATCGGAAATGCAGCCGCCGCAGCCGGGAAACGAACCCGCGACCTGCGGGTCAGCAGCCGAGTACCTTAGCCACTAGACCACCGCGTAGGGCCCGCAAAAGTTCAGAGAGCTCTGGAGGCGCCACGGTTCGAACCAAGGACTTCTCACGTGCGAAGCAAGCGCTCTACCTCTGAGCTGCACCCCTGTTATGTCAGGAGCACTTATTTATGCGTTTGTTGGTGCTCAACAGATTATTTAAACAACAAAATAAATTATTACTCGAAATAAACAAAACCATCTCGTCATTGCAACGTGATATAATTTTTTTGTTAACACAGAAAGAAACATATTTCTATCATAAAAGAAAAGGGCAGCAATGTTTTAGTAGAATCACTCGTCGCAGTTCAAGCTGCCGTAGTAATACAACACATTAAAAAGATAGCGCTAAATTCGAGAGCACTTTGGAGATGCCAGGGTTCAAACCCGGGACTTCTCACATGCGAAGCAAGCGCTTTAACTCTGAGCTACACCCCCGTTATGTCAGGAGCACTTATGTATGCTATTGATGGTGCTCAAGAAATTATTTTAACAAAAAAAATAATTATTACTCGAAATAAACAAAATCATTTCGTCATTGCAACGCGATAAATTTTTTGTCAACAAAGATAAAAACACTATTCTATCATAACAGAAAGGAAACCGATGTTTTAGTAGATTATCTCGTCGCATTTCATGGGGCCGTAGTAGTACAACACAAAAAAGATAGCGCAAAAGTTCAAATTGATTGATTTCTAGTGTTTCACGTCCCAAAACCACCATATGATTATGAGAGACGCCGTAGTGGAGGGCTCCGGAAATTTCGACCACCTGAGGTTCTCTAACGTGCACCCAAATCTGAGCACACTGGCCTACAACAATTCCGCCTCTATCGGAAATGCAGCCGCCGCGGCCGAGAAAAGAACCCGCAACCTGCGGGTCAGCAGCCGAGTACCTTAGCCACTAGACCACCGCGTAGGGGCCGCAAAAGTTCAGAGAGCTCTGGAGGCGCCACGGTTCAAACCAGGAACATCTCACAAGCGAAGCAAGCGCTCTACCTCTGAGCTACACCCCCGTTATGTCAGGAGCACTAATGTAGGCTACTCATGGGGCTCAAGAAATTATTTTAACAAAAAAACTAATTAATACTCGAAATAAACAAAATGATCTCGTCATTGCAACGCGATCAATTTTTTGACAACAAAGATAGAAACACTATTCTATCATAAAAGAAAGGGTACCGATGTTTTAGTAGATCATCTCGTCGCATTTCATGGTGCCGTAGTAGTACAACACAAAAAAGATAGCGCAAAAGTTCAAATTGATTGATTTGTGGGGTTGCACGTCCCAAAACCACCTCATGATTATGAGAGACGCCGTAGTGGAGGGCTCCGAAAATTTCGACCACCCGGGGTTCTTTACCGTGCACCCAAGTCTGAGCAAACGGGGCTACAACATCTCCGCCTCCATCGGAAATGCAGCCGCCGCAGCCGGGAAACGAACCCGCGACCTGCGGGTCAGCAGCCGAGTACCTTAGCCACTAGACCACTGCGGAGGGGCCGCAAAAGTTTAGAGAGCTCTGGAGGCGCCACGGTTCAAACTAGGAACATCTCACAAGCGAAGCAAGCGCTCTACCTCTGAGCTACACCCCCGTTATGGCAGGAGCACTAATGTATGCTATTCATGGTGCTCAAGAAATTATTTTAACAAAAAACTAATTAATACTCGGAATAAACAAAATCATCTCGTCAATGCAACGCGATAAATTTTTGTCAACAAAGATAGAAACACATTTCTATCATAAAAGAAAGGGTACCGATGTTTTAGTAGATCATCTCGTCGCATTTCATGGTGCCGTAGTAGTAAAACACAAAAAAGATAGCGCAAAAGTTCAAATTGATTGATTTGTGGGGTTGCACGTCCCAAAACCACCTCATGATTATGAGAGACGCCGTAGTGGAGGGCTCCGGAAACTCTGACCACCTGGGGTTATTTAACGTGCACCCAAATCTGAGCACACGGGCCTACAACATTTCCGCCTCTATCGGAAATGCAGCCACCGCAGCCGGGAAACAAACCCGCGACCTGCGGGTCAGCAGCCGAGTACCTTAGCCACTAGACCACCGCGTAGGGCCCGCAAAAGTTCAGAGAGCTCTGGAGGCGCCACGGTTCGAACCAAGGACTTCTCACGTGCGAAGCAAGCACTCTACCTCTGAGCTGCACCTCTGTTATGTCAGGAGCACTTATTTATGCGTTTGTTGGTGCTCAACAGATTATTTAAACAACAAAATAAATTATTACTCGAAATAAACAAAACCATCTCGTCATTGCAACGTGATATAATTTTTTTGTTAACACAGAAAGAAACATATTTCTATCATAAAAGAAAAGGGCAGCAATGTTTTAGTAGAATCACTCGTCGCAGTTCAAGCTGCCGTAGTAATACAACACATTAAAAAGATAGCGCTAAATTCGAGAGCACTTTGGAGATGCCAGGGTTCAAACCCGGGACTTCTCACATGTGAAGCAAGCGCTTTAACTCTGAGCTACACCCCCGTTATGTCAGGAGCACTTATGTATGCTATTGATGGTGCTCAAGAAATTATTTTAACAAAAAAAATAATTATTACTCGAAATAAACAAAATCATTTCGTCATTGCAACGCGATAAATTTTTTGTCAACAAAGATAAAAACACTATTCTATCATAACAGAAAGGAAACCGATGTTTTAGTAGATTATCTCGTCGCATTTCATGGGGCCGTAGTAGTACAACACAAAAAAGATAGCGCAAAAGTTCAAATTGATTGATTTCTAGTGTTTCACGTCCCAAAACCACCATATGATTATGAGAGACGCCGTAGTGGAGGGCTCCGGAAATTTCGACCACCTGAGGTTCTCTAACGTGCACCCAAATCTGAGCACACTGGCCTACAACAATTCCGCCTCTATCGGAAATGCAGCCGCCGCGGCCGAGAAAAGAACCCGCAACCTGCGGGTCAGCAGCCGAGTACCTTAGCCACTAGACCACCGCGTAGGGGCCGCAAAAGTTCAGAGAGCTCTGGAGGCGCCACGGTTCAAACCAGGAACATCTCACAAGCGAAGCAAGCGCTCTACCTCTGAGCTACACCCCCGTTATGTCAGGAGCACTAATGTAGGCTACTCATGGGGCTCAAGAAATTATTTTAACAAAAAAACTAATTAATACTCGAAATAAACAAAATGATCTCGTCATTGCAACGCGATCAATTTTTTGACAACAAAGATAGAAACACTATTCTATCATAAAAGAAAGGGTACCGATGTTTTAGTAGATCATCTCGTCGCATTTCATGGTGCCGTAGTAGTACAACACAAAAAAGATAGCGCAAAAGTTCAAATTGATTGATTTGTGGGGTTGCACGTCCCAAAACCACCTCATGATTATGAGAGACGCCGTAGTGGAGGGCTCCGAAAATTTCGACCACCCGGGGTTCTTTACCGTGCACCCAAGTCTGAGCAAACGGGGCTACAACATCTCCGCCTCCATCGGAAATGCAGCCGCCGCAGCCGGGAAACGAACCCGCGACCTGCGGGTCAGCAGCCGAGTACCTTAGCCACTAGACCACTGCGGAGGGGCCGCAAAAGTTTAGAGAGCTCTGGAGGCGCCACGGTTCAAACTAGGAACATCTCACAAGCGAAGCAAGCGCTCTACCTCTGAGCTACACCCCCGTTATGTCAGGAGCACTAATGTATGCTATTCATGGTGCTCAAGAAATTATTTTAACAAAAAACTAATTAATACTCGGAATAAACAAAATCATCTCGTCAATGCAACGCGATAAATTTTTGTCAACAAAGATAGAAACACATTTCTATCATAAAAGAAAGGGTACCGATGTTTTAGTAGATCATCTCGTCGCATTTCATGGTGCCGTAGTAGTAAAACACAAAAAAGATAGCGCAAAAGTTCAAATTGATTGATTTGTGGGGTTGCACGTCCCAAAACCACCTCATGATTATGAGAGACGCCGTAGTGGAGGGCTCCGGAAACTCTGACCACCTGGGGTTATTTAACGTGCACCCAAATCTGAGCACACGGGCCTACAACATTTCCGCCTCTATCGGAAATGCAGCCACCGCAGCCGGGAAACAAACCCGCGACCTGCGGGTCAGCAGCCGAGTACCTTAGCCACTAGACCACCGCGTAGGGCCCGCAAAAGTTCAGAGAGCTCTGGAGGCGCCACGGTTCGAACCAAGGACTTCTCACGTGCGAAGCAAGCACTCTACCTCTGAGCTGCACCCCTGTTATGTCAGGAGCACTTATTTATGCGTTTGTTGGTGCTCAACAGATTATTTAAACAACAAAATAAATTATTACTCGAAATAAACAAAACCATCTCGTCATTGCAACGTGATATAACTTTTTTGTTAACACAGAAAGAAACATATTTCTATCATAAAAGAAAAGGGCAGCAATGTTTTAGTAGAATCACTCGTCGCAGTTCAAGCTGCCATAGTAATACAACACATTAAAAAGATAGCGCTAAATTCGAGAGCACTTTGGAGATGCCAGGGTTCAAACCCGGGACTTCTCACATGCGAAGCAAGCGCTTTAACTCTGAGCTACACCCCCGTTATGTCAGGAGCACTTATGTATGCTATTGATGGTGCTCAAGAAATTATTTTAACAAAAAAAATAATTATTACTCGAAATAAACAAAATCATTTCGTCATTGCAACGCGATAAATTTTTTGTCAACAAAGATAAAAACACTATTCTATCATAACAGAAAGAAAACCGATGTTTTAGTAGATTATCTCGTCGCATTTCATGGGGCCGTAGTAGTACAACACAAAAAAGATAGCGCAAAAGTTCAAATTGATTGATTTCTAGTGTTTCACGTCCCAAAACCACCATATGATTATGAGAGACGCCGTAGTGGAGGGCTCCGGAAATTTCGACCACCTGAGGTTTTCTAACGTGCACCCAAATCTGAGCACACTGGCCTACAACAATTCCGCCTCTATCGGAAATGCAGCTGCCGCGGCCGAGAAAAGAACCCGCAACCTGCGGGTCAGCAGCCGAGTACCTTAGCCACTAGACCACCGCGTAGGGGCCGCAAAAGTTCAGAGAGCTCTGGAGGCGCCACGGTTCAAACCAGGAACATCTCACAAGCGAAGCAAGCGCTCTACCTCTGAGCTACACCCCCGTTATGTCAGGAGCACTAATGTAGGCTACTCATGGGGCTCAAGAAATTATTTTAACAAAAAAACGAATTAATACTCGAAATAAACAAAATGATCTCGTCATTGCAACGCGATCAATTTTTTGTCAACAAAGATAGAAACACTATTCTATCATAAAAGAAAGGGCACCGATGTTTTAGTAGATTATCTCGTCGCATTTCATGGTGCCGTAGTAGTACAACACAAAAAAGATAGCGGAAAAGTGCAAATTGATTGATTTGTGGTGTTTCACGTACCAAAACCACCATATGGTTGTGAGAGACGCCGTAGTGGAGGGCTCCGGAAATTTCGACCACCTGAGGTTCTTTAACGTGCACCCAAATCTGAGCACACGGGCCTACAACAATTCCGCCTCTATCGGAAATGCAGCCGCCGCAGCCGGGAAAAAAACCCGCAAACTGCGGGTCAGCAGCCGAGTACCTTAGCCACTAGACCACCGCGTAGGGGCCGCAAAAGTTCAGAGAGCTCTGGAGGCGCCACGGTTCGAACCAGGAACTTCTCACATGCGAAGCAAGCGCTCTACCTCTGAGCTGCACCCCTGTTATGTCAGGAGCACTTAATTATGCGTTTGATGGTGCTCAACAGATTAATGTAACAACAAAATAAATTATTACTCGATATAAACAAAATCATCTCGTCAATGCAACGCGATAAATTTTTTGTCAACAAAAATAGAAACACATTTCTATCTTAAAAGAAAGGGCACCGATGTTTTAGTAGATTATCTCGTCGCATTTCATGGTGCCGTAGTAGTACAACACAAAAAAGATAGCGCAAAAGTTCAAATTCATTGATTTGCGGTGTTTCACGTCCCAAAACCACCATATGAAATGAGAGACGCCGTAGTGGAGGGCTCCGGAAATTTCGACCACCCGGGTTTCTTTAACGTGCACCCAAATCTGAGCACACGGGCCTACAACATTTCCGCATCCATCTGAAATGCAGCCGCCGCAGCCGGGAAACGAACCCGCGACCTGCGGGTCAGCAGCCGAGTACCTTAGCCACTAGACCACTGCGGAGGGGCCGCAAAAATTCAGAGAGCTCTGGAGGCGCCACGGTTCGAACGAAGGACTTCTCACATGCGAAGCAAGCGCTCTACCTCTGAGCTGCACCCCTGTTATGTCAGGAGCACTTATTTATGCGTTTGTTGGTGCACAACAGATTAATTAAACAACAAAATAAATTATTACTCGAAATAAACAAAACCATCTCGTCATTGCAACGTGATATAATTTTTTTGTTAACACAGAAAGAAACATATTTCTATCATAAAAGAAAAGGGCAGCAATGTTTTAGTAGAATCACTCGTCGCAGTTCAAGCTTCCGTAGTATTACAACACATAAAAAAGATAGCGCTAAAGTCGAGATCACTTTGGAGGTGCCGGGGTTCGAACCCGGGACTTCTCACATGCGCAGCAAGCACTCTACCTCTGAGCTACTCCCCCGTTATGTCAGGAGCACTTATGTATGCTAATGACGGTGCTGAAGAAGTTATTTTCACAAAAAATTAATTACTTGAAATGAACAAAATCGTCTCGTCGTTGCAACGCGATAAAATTTTTGTCAACAAAGATAGAAACACATTTCTATCATAAAGGAAAGGGCACCGATGTTTTAGTAGATTATCTCGTCGCATTTCATGGTGCCGTAGTAGTACAACACAAAAAAGATAGCGGAAAAGTGCAAATTGATTGATTTGTGGGGTTGCACGTCCCAAAACCACCTCATGATTATGAGAGGCGCTGTAGTGGAGGGCTCCGGAAATTTCGACCACCCGGGGTTCTTCAACATGCACCCAAATCTGAGCAAACTGGCCTACAACATTTCCGCCTTCATCGGAAATGCAGCCGCCGCAGCCGGGAAACGAACCCGCGACCTGCGGGTCAGCAGCGGAGTACCTTAGCCACTAGACCACTGCGGAGGGGCCGCAAAAGTTTAGAGAGCTCTGGAGGCGCCACGGTTCGAACCAGGAACATCTCACAAGCTAAGCAAGCGCTCTACCTCTGAGCTGCACCCCTGTTATGTCAGGAGCACTTATTTATGCGTTTGATGGTGCTCAACAGATTATTTTAACAGCAAAATAAATTATTACTCGAAATAAACAAAATCCTCTCGTCATATCAACGTGATACAATTTTTTCGTCAACAAAGAAAGAAAAATATTTCTATCATAAAAGAAAAGGGCAGCAATGTTTTAGTAGAATCACTCGTCGCATTTCATGGTGCCGTAGTAATACAACACAATAAAAAGATAGAGCTAAATTCCAGAGCACATTGGAGATGCCAGGGTTCAAACCCGGGACTTCTAACATGCGAAGCAAGCGCTATAACTCTGAGCTACACCCCCGTTATGTCAGGAGCACTTATGTATGCTATTGATGGTGCTCAAGAAATTATTTTAACAAAAAAATAATAATTACTTGAAATAAACAAAATAATTTCGTCATTGCAACGCGATAAATTTTTTGACAACAAAGATAGAAACACTATTCTATCATAAAAGAAAGGGTACCGATGTTTTAGTAGATCATCTCGTCGCATTTCATGGTGCCGTAGTAGTACAACACAAAAAAGATAGCGCAAAAGTTCAAATTGATTGATTTGTGGGGTTGCACGTCCCAAAACCACCTCATGATTATGAGAGACGCCGTAGTGGAGGGCTCCGAAAATTTAGACCACCCGGGGTTCTTTACCGTGCACCCAAATCTGAGCACACGGGCCTACAACATCTCCGCCTCCATCGGAAATGCAGCCGCCGCAGCCGGGAAACGAACCCGCGACCTGCGGGTCAGCAGCCGAGTACCTTAGCCACTAGACCACCGCGTAGGGCCCGCAAAAGTTCAGAGAGCTCTGGAGGCGCCACGGTTCGAACCAAGCACTTCTCACGTGCGAAGCAAGCACTCTACCTCTGAGCTGCACCCCTGTTATGTCAGGAGCACTTATTTATGCGTTTGTTGGTGCTCAACAGATTATTTAAACAACAAAATAAATTATTACTCGAAATAAACAAAACCATCTCGTCATTGCAACGTGATATAACTTTTTTGTTAACACAGAAAGAAACATATTTCTATCATAAAAGAAAAGGGCAGCAATGTTTTAGTAGAATCACTCGTCGCAGTTCAAGCTGCCATAGTAATACAACACATTAAAAAGATAGCGCTAAATTCGAGAGCACTTTGGAGATGCCAGGGTTCAAACCCGGGACTTCTCACATGCGAAGCAAGCGCTTTAACTCTGAGCTACACCCCCGTTATGTCAGGAGCACTTATGTATGCTATTGATGGTGCTCAAGAAATTATTTTAACAAAAAAAATAATTATTACTCGAAATAAACAAAATCATTTCGTCATTGCAACGCGATAAATTTTTTGTCAACAAAGATAAAAACACTATTCTATCATAACAGAAAGAAAACCGATGTTTTAGTAGATTATCTCGTCGCATTTCATGGGGCCGTAGTAGTACAACACAAAAAAGATAGCGCAAAAGTTCAAATTGATTGATTTCTAGTGTTTCACGTCCCAAAACCACCATATGATTATGAGAGACGCCGTAGTGGAGGGCTCCGGAAATTTCGACCACCTGAGGTTTTCTAACGTGCACCCAAATCTGAGCACACTGGCCTACAACAATTCCGCCTCTATCGGAAATGCAGCTGCCGCGGCCGAGAAAAGAACCCGCAACCTGCGGGTCAGCAGCCGAGTACCTTAGCCACTAGACCACCGCGTAGGGGCCGCAAAAGTTCAGAGAGCTCTGGAGGCGCCACGGTTCAAACCAGGAACATCTCACAAGCGAAGCAAGCGCTCTACCTCTGAGCTACACCCCCGTTATGTCAGGAGCACTAATGTAGGCTACTCATGGGGCTCAAGAAATTATTTTAACAAAAAAACTAATTAATACTCGAAATAAACAAAATGATCTCGTCATTGCAACGCGATCAATTTTTTGTCAACAAAGATAGAAACACTATTCTATCATAAAAGAAAGGGCACCGATGTTTTAGTAGATTATCTCGTCGCATTTCATGGTGCCGTAGTAGTACAACACAAAAAAGATAGCGGAAAAGTGCAAATTGATTGATTTGTGGTGTTTCACGTACCAAAACCACCATATGGTTGTGAGAGACGCCGTAGTGGAGGGCTCCGGAAATTTCGACCACCTGAGGTTCTTTAACGTGCACCCAAATCTGAGCACACGGGCCTACAACAATTCCGCCTCTATCGGAAATGCAGCCGCCGCAGCCGGGAAAAAAACCCGCAAACTGCGGGTCAGCAGTCGAGTACCTTAGCCACTAGACCACCGCGTAGGGGCCGCAAAAGTTCAGAGAGCTCTGGAGGCGCCACGGTTCGAACCAGGAACTTCTCACATGCGAAGCAAGCGCTCTACCTCTGAGCTGCACCCCTGTTATGTCAGGAGCACTTAATTATGCGTTTGATGGTGCTCAACAGATTAATGTAACAACAAAATAAATTATTACTCGATATAAACAAAATCATCTCGTCAATGCAACGCGATAAATTTTTTGTCAACAAAAATAGAAACACATTTCTATCTTAAAAGAAAGGGCACCAATGTTTTAGTAGATTATCTCGTCGCATTTCATGGTGCCGTAGTAGTACAACACAAAAAAGATAGCGCAAAAGTTCAAATTCATTGATTTGCGGTGTTTCACGTCCCAAAACCACCATATGAAATGAGAGACGCCGTAGTGGAGGGCTCCGGAAATTTCGACCACCCGGGTTTCTTTAACGTGCACCCAAATCTGAGCACACGGGCCTACAACATTTCCGCATCCATCTGAAATGCAGCCGCCGCAGCCGGGAAACGAACCCGCGACCTGCGGGTCAGCAGCCGAGTACCTTAGCCACTAGACCACTGCGGAGGGGCCGCAAAAATTCAGAGAGCTCTGGAGGCGCCACGGTTCGAACGAAGGACTTCTCACATGCGAAGCAAGCGCTCTACCTCTGAGCTGCACCCCTGTTATGTCAGGAGCACTTATTTATGCGTTTGTTGGTGCACAACAGATTAATTAAACAACAAAATAAATTATTACTCGAAATAAACAAAACCATCTCGTCATTGCAACGTGATATAATTTTTTTGTTAACACAGAAAGAAACATATTTCTATCATAAAAGAAAAGGGCAGCAATGTTTTAGTAGAATCACTCGTCGCAGTTCAAGCTTCCGTAGTATTACAACACATAAAAAAGATAGCGCTAAAGTCGAGATCACTTTGGAGGTGCCGGGGTTCGAACCCGGGACTTCTCACATGCGCAGCAAGCACTCTACCTCTGAGCTACTCCCCCGTTATGTCAGGAGCACTTATGTATGCTAATGACGGTGCTGAAGAAGTTATTTTCACAAAAAATTAATTACTTGAAATGAACAAAATCGTCTCGTCGTTGCAACGCGATAAAATTTTTGTCAACAAAGATAGAAACACATTTCTATCATAAAGGAAAGGGCACCGATGTTTTAGTAGATTATCTCGTCGCATTTCATGGTGCCGTAGTAGTACAACACAAAAAAGATAGCGGAAAAGTGCAAATTGATTGATTTGTGGGGTTGCACGTCCCAAAACCACCTCATGATTATGAGAGGCGCTGTAGTGGAGGGCTCCGGAAATTTCGACCACCCGGGGTTCTTCAACATGCACCCAAATCTGAGCAAACTGGCCTACAACATTTCCGCCTTCATCGGAAATGCAGCCGCCGCAGCCGGGAAACGAACCCGCGACCTGCGGGTCAGCAGCGGAGTACCTTAGCCACTAGACCACTGCGGAGGGGCCGCAAAAGTTTAGAGAGCTCTGGAGGCGCCACGGTTCGAACCAGGAACATCTCACAAGCTAAGCAAGCGCTCTACCTCTGAGCTGCACCCCTGTTATGTCAGGAGCACTTATTTATGCGTTTGATGGTGCTCAACAGATTATTTTAACAGCAAAATAAATTATTACTCGAAATAAACAAAATCCTCTCGTCATATCAACGTGATACAATTTTTTCGTCAACAAAGAAAGAAAAATATTTCTATCATAAAAGAAAAGGGCAGCAATGTTTTAGTAGAATCACTCGTCGCATTTCATGGTGCCGTAGTAATACAACACAATAAAAAGATAGAGCTAAATTCCAGAGCACATTGGAGATGCCAGGGTTCAAACCCGGGACTTCTAACATGCGAAGCAAGCGCTATAACTCTGAGCTACACCCCCGTTATGTCAGGAGCACTTATGTATGCTATTGATGGTGCTCAAGAAATTATTTTAACAAAAAAATAATAATTACTTGAAATAAACAAAATAATTTCGTCATTGCAACGCGATAAATTTTTTGACAACAAAGATAGAAACACTATTCTATCATAAAAGAAAGGGTACCGATGTTTTAGTAGATCATCTCGTCGCATTTCATGGTGCCGTAGTAGTACAACACAAAAAAGATAGCGCAAAAGTTCAAATTGATTGATTTGTGGGGTTGCACGTCCCAAAACCACCTCATGATTATGAGAGACGCCGTAGTGGAGGGCTCCGAAAATTTAGACCACCCGGGGTTCTTTACCGTGCACCCAAATCTGAGCACACGGGCCTACAACATCTCCGCCTCCATCGGAAATGCAGCCGCCGCAGCCGGGAAACGAACGCGCGACCTGCGGGTCAGCAGCCGAGTACCTTAGCCACTAGACCACTGCGGAGGGGCCGCAAAAGTTTAGAGAGCTCTGGAGGCGCCACGGTTCAAACCAGGAACATCTCACAAGCGAAGCAAGCGCTCTACCTCTGAGCTACACCCCCGTTATGTCAGGAGCACTAATGTATGCTATTCATGGTGCTCAAGAAATTATTTTAACAAAAAACTAATTAATACTCGGAATAAACAAAATCATCTCGTCAATGCAACGCGATAAATTTTTGTCAACAAAGATAGAAACACATTTCTATCATAAAAGAAAGGGTACCGATGTTTTAGTAGATCATCTCGTCGCATTTCATGGTGCCGTAGTAGTACAACACAAAAAAGATAGCGCAAAAGTTCAAATTGATTGATTTGTGGGGTTGCACGTCCCAAAACCACCTCATGATTATGAGAGACGCCGTAGTGGAGGGCTCCGGAAACTTTGACCACCTGGGGTTATTTAACGTGCACCCAAATCTGAGCACACGGGCCTACAACATTTCCGCCTCTATCGGAAATGCAGCCACCACAGCCGGGAAACAAACCCGCGACCTGCGGGTCAGCGGCCGAATACCTTAGCCACTAGACCACTGCGTAGGGCCCGCAAAAGTTCAGAGAGCTCTGGAGGCGCCACGGTTCGAACCAAGGACTTTTCACACGCGAAGCAAGCGCTCTACCTCTGAGCTGCACCCCTGTTATGTCAGGAGCACTTATTTATGCGTTTGTTGGTGCTCAACAGATTATTTAAACAACAAAATAAATTATTACTCGAAATAAACAAAACGATCTCGTCATTGCAACGTGATACAATTTTTTTGTTAACAAAGAAAGAAACATATTTCTATCATAAAAGAAAAGGGCAGCAAGGTTTTAGTAGAATCACTCGTCGCATTTAATGGTGCCGTAGTATTACAACGCATTAAAAAGATAGCGCTAAATTCGAGAGCACTTTGGAGATGCCAGGGTTCAAACCCGGGACTTCTCACATGCGAAGCAAGCGCTATACCTCGGAGCTGCACCCCCGTTATGTCAGGAGCACTTATGTATGCTATTGATGGTGCTCAACAGATTAATTTAACAACAAAATAAATTATTACTCGAAATGAACAAAATCATCTCGTCAATGCAACGCGATAAATTTTTTGTCAACAAAAATAGAAACACATTTCTATCATTAAGGAAAGGGCACCGATGTTTTAGTAGATTATCTCGTCGCATTTCATGGTGCCGTAGTAGTACAACACAAAAAAGATAGCGCAAAAGTTCAAATTGATTGATTTGTGGGGTTTCACGTCCCAAAACCACCATATGATTATGAGAGGCGCCGAAGTGGAGGGCTCCGGAAATTACGACAACCTGGGGTTCTTTAACGTGCACCCAAATCTGAGCACACGGCCACACAACATTTCCGCCTCCATCGGAAATGCAGCCGCTGCAGCCGGGAAACGAACCCGCGACCTGCGGGTCAGCAGCCGAGTACCTTAGCCACTGGACCACCGCGGAGGGGCCGCAAAAGTTCAGAAAGCTCTGGAGGCGCCACGGTTCGAACCAGGGACTTCTCAAATGCGAAGCAAGCGCTCTACCTCTGAGCTGCACCCCTGTTATGTCAGGAGCACTTATTTATGCGTTTGATGGTGCTCAACAGATTATTTTAACAACAAAATAATTTATTACTCGAAATAAACAAAATCATCTCGTCATTGCAACGTGATACAATTTTTTTGTCAACAAAGAAAGAAACATATTTCTATCATAAAAGAAAAGGGCAGCAATGTTTTAGTAGAATCACTCGTCGCATTTCAAGGTGCCGTAGTATTACAACACATAAAAAAGATAGCGCTTATGTCGAGAGCACTTTCGAGGTTCCGGGGTTCAAACCCGAGACTTCTCAAATGCGAAGCAAGCGCTCTACCTCTGAGCTACACCCCCGTTATGTAAGGAGCACTTATGTATGCTATTGATGGTGCTCAAGAAATGATTTTCACAAAAAATAATTATTACTCGAAATAAACAAAATCATCTCGTCATTGCAACGCGATGAATTTTTTGTCAACAAAGATAGAAACACATTTCTATCATAAAGGAAAGGGCACCGATGTTTTAGTAGATTATCTCGTCGCATTTCATGGTGCCATAGTAGTACAACACAAAAAAGATAGCGCAAAAGTTCAAATTGATTGATTTGTGGGGTTTCACGTCCCAAAACCACCATACGATTATGAGAGACGCCGTAGTGTAGGGCTCCGGAAATTTCGACCAACCGGGGTTTCTCTAACGTGCACCCAAATCTAAGCACACGGGCCTACAACATTTCCGCCTCCATCGGAAATGCAGCCGCCGCAGCCGGGAAACGAACCCGTGACCTGCGGGTCAGCAGCCGAGTACATTAGCCACTAGACCATCGCGGAGGGGCCGCAAAAGTTCAGAGAGCTCTGGAGGCGCCACGGTTCGAACGAGGGACTTCACACATGCGAAGCAAGCGCTCTACCTCTGAGCTGCACCCCTGTTATGTCAGGAGCACTTATTTATGCGTTTGATTGTGCTCAACAGATTATTTTAAACACAAAATAAATTATTACTCGAAATAAACAAAACCATCTCGTCATTGCAACGTGATACAATTTTTTTGTTAACAATGTAAGAAACATATTTCTATCATAAAAGAAAAGGGCAGCAATGTTTTAGTAGAATCACTCGTCGCATTTAATGGTGCCGTAATTACAACACATTAAAAAGATAGCGCTAAATTCGAGAGCACTTTGGAGATGCAAGGGTTCAAACCCGGGACTTCTCACATGCGAAGCAAGCGCTATACCTCTGAGCTGCACCCCCGTTATGTCAGGAGCACTTATGTATGCTATTGATGGCTCTCAAGAAATTATTTTAACAAAAAAATTAATTATTACTCGAAATAAACAAAATCATTTCGTCATTGCAACACGATAAATTTTTTGTCAACAAAGATAGCAACACTATTCTATCATAAAAGAAAGGGCACCGATGTTTTAGTAGATTATCTCGTCGCATTTGTGCCGTAGTAGTACAACACAAAAAAGATAGCGCAAAAGTTCAAATTGATTGATTTGTGGTGTTTCACGTCTCAAAACCACCATATGGTCATGAGAGACGCCGTAGTGGAGGGCTCCGGAAATTTCGACCACCTGAGGTGCTTTAACGTGCACCCAAATCTGAGCACATGGGCCTACAACAATTTCGCCTCTATCGGAAATGCAGCCGCCGCAGCCGGGAAAAGAACCCGCAACCTGCGGGTCAGCAGCCGAGTACCTTAGCCACTAGACCACCGCGTAGGGGCCGCAAAAGTTCAGAGAGCTCTGGAGGCGCCACGGTTCGAACCAGGGACTTCTCACATGCGAAGCAAGCGCTCTACTTCTGAGCTGCACACCTGTTATGTCAGGAGCACTTATTTATGCGTTTGATGGTGCTCAACAGATTATTTTAACAACAAAATAAATTAATACTCGAAATGAACAAAATCATCTCGTCAATGCAACGCGATAAATTTTTTGTCAACAAAGATAGAAACACATTTCTATCATAAAGGTAAGGGCACCGATGTTTTAGTAGATTATCTCGTCGCATTTCATGGTGCTGTAGTAGTACAACACAAAAAAGATAGCGCAAAAGTTCAAATTGATTGATTTGTGGGGTTGCACGTCCCAAAACCACCTCATGATTATGAGAGACGCCGTAGTGGAGGGCTCCGGAAATTTCGACCACCCGGGGTTCTTTACCGTGCACCCAAATCTGAGCACACGGGCCTACAACATTTCCGCCTCCATCGGAAATGCAGCCGCCGCAGCCGGGAAAAGAACCCGCGACCTGCGGGTCAGCAGCCGAGTACCTTAGCCACTAGACCACCGCGTAGGTCCCGCAAAAGTTCAGAGAGCTCTGGAGGCGCCACGGTTCGAACCAAGGACTTCTCACGTGCGAAGCAAGCGCTCTACCTCTGAGCTGCACCCCTGTTATGTCAGGAGCACTTATTTATGCGTTTGTTGGTGCTCAACAGATTATTTAAACAACAAAAACAATTATTACTCGAAATAAAAAAAACCATCTCGTCATTGCAACGTGATATAATTTTTTTGTTAACACAAAAAGAAACATATTTCTATCATAAAAGAAAAGGGCAGCAATGTTTTAGTAGAATCACTCGTCGCAGTTCAAGCTGCCGTAGTAATACAACACATTAAAAAGATAGCGCTAAATTCGAGAGCACTTTGGAGATGCCAGGGTTCAAACCCGGGACTTCTCACATGCGAAGCAAGCGCTATAACTCTGAGCTACACCCCCGTTATGTCAGGAGCACTTATGTATGCTATTGATGGTGCTCAAGAAATTATTTTCACAAAAAATAATTATTACTCGAAATAAACAAAATCATCTCGTCAATGCAACGCGGTAAATGTTTGTCAACAAAGATAGAAACACATTTCTATCATAAAGGAAAGGGCACCGATGTTTTAGTAGATTATTTTGTCGCATTTCATGGTGCCGTAGTAGTACAACACAAAAAAGATAGCGCAAAAGTTCAAATTGATTTATTTGTGGGGTTTCACGTCCCAAAACCACCATATGACTATGAGAAACGCCATAGTGGAGGGCTCCGGAAATTTCGACCACCTGGGGTTCTCTAACGTGCACCCAAATCTGAGCACACGGGCCTACAACAATTCCGCCTCTATCGGAAATGCAGCCGCCGTGGCCGGGAAAAGAACCCGCAACCTGCGGGTCAGCAGCCGAGTACCTTACCCACTAGACCACCGCGTAGGGGCCGCAAAAGTTCAGAGAGCTCTGGAGGCACCACGGTTCGAACCAGAGACTTCTGACATGCGAAGCAAGCGCTCTACCTCTGAGCTGCACACCTGTTATGTCAGGAGCACTTATTTATGCGTTTGATGGTGCTCAACAGATTATTTTAACAACAAAATATATTATTACTCGAAATAAACAAAATCATCTCGTCAATGCAACGCGATAAATTTTTTGTCAAAAAAATTGAAACACATTTCTATCATAAAGGAAAGGGCACCGATGTTTTAGTAGATTATCTCATCGCATTTCATGGTGCCGTAGTAGTACAACACAAAAAAGATAGCGCAAAAGTTCAAATTGATTGATTTGTGGTGTTTCACGTCCGAAAACCACCATATGATTATGAGAGACGCCGTAGTCGAGGGCTCCGGAAATTTCGACCACCTGAGGTTCTTTAACGCGCACCTAAATCTGAGCACACGGGCCTACAACATTTCCGCCTCCATCGGAAATGCAGCCGCCGCCGCCGGGAAACGAACCCGCGACCTGCGGGTGAGCAGCCGAGTATTTTAACCACTAGACCACTGCGGAGGGGCCGCAAAAGTTTAGAGAGCTCTGTAGGCGCCACGGTTCAAACCAGGAACATCTCACAAGCGAGGCAGGCGCTCTACCTCTGAGCTACACCCCCGTTATGTCAGGAGCACTAATGTAGGCTACTCATGGGGCTCAAGAAATTATTTTAACAAAAAAACTAATTAATACTCGAAATAAACAAAATGATCTCGTCATTGCGACGAGATCAATTTTTTGTCAACAAAGATAGAAACACTATTCTATCATAAAAGAAAGGGCACCGATGTTTTAGTAGATTATCTCGTCGCATTTCATGGTGCCGTAGTAGTACAACACAAAAAAGATAGCGCAAAAGTTCAAATTGATTGATTTGTGGTGTTTCACGTCCCAAAACCACCATATGGTTATGAGAGACGCCGTAGTGGAGGGCTCCGGAAATTTCGACCACCTGAGGTTCTTTAACGTGCACCCAAATCTGAGCACACGGGCCTACAACAATTCCGCCTCTATCGGAAATGCAGCCGCCGCAGCCGGGAAAAAAAACCCGCAAACTGCGGGTCAGCAGCCGAGTACCTTAGCCACTAGACCACCGCGTAGGGGCCGCAAAAGTTCAGAGAGCTCTGGAGGCGCCACGGTTCGAACCAGGAACTTCTCACATGCGAAGCAAGCGCTCTACCTCTGAGCTGCACCCCTGTTATGTCAGGAGCACTTATTTTTCGTTTGATGGTGCTCAACAGAATAATGTAACAACAAAATAAATTATTACTCGATATAAACAAAATCATCTCGTCAATGCAACGCGATAAATTTTTTGTCAACAAAAATAGAAACACATTTCTATCATAAAAGAAAGGGCACCGATGTTTTAGTAGAATATCTCGTCGCATTTCATGGTGCCGTAGTAGTACAACACAAAAAAGATAGCGCAAAAGTTCAAATTCATTGATTTGTGGTGTTTCACGTCCCAAAACCACCATATGAAATGAGAGACGCCGTAGTGGAGGGCTCCGGAAATTTCGACCTCCCGGGTTTCTTTAACGTGCACCCAAATCTGAGCACACGGGCCTACAACATTTCCGCATCCATCGGAAATGCAGCCGCCGCAGCCGGGAAACGAACCCGCGACCTGCGGGTCAGCAGCCGAGTACCTTAGCCACTAGACCACTGCGGAGGGGCCGCAAAAGTTCAGAGAGCTCTGGAGGCGCCACGGTTCGAACGAAGGACTTCTCACATGCGAAGCAAGCGCTCTACCTCTGAGCTGCACCCCTGTTATGTCAGGAGCACTTATTTATGCGTTTGTTGGTGCACAACAGATTATTTAAACAACAAAATAAATTATTACTCGAAATAAACAAAACCATCTCGTCATTGCAACGTGATATAATTTTTTGTTAACACAGAAAGAAACATATTTCTATCATAAAAGAAAAGGGCAGCAATGTTTTAGTAGAATCACTCGTCGCAGTTCAAGCTGCCGTAGTATTACAACACCTAAAAAAGATAGCGCTAAAGTCGAGATCACTTTGGAGGTGCCGGGGTTCGAACCCGGGACTTCTCACATGCGCCGCAAGCACTCTACCTCTGAGCTACTCCCCCGTTATGTCAGGAGCACTTATGTATGCTAATGATGGTGCTGAAGAAGTTATTTTCACAAAAAATTAATTACTTGAAATAAACAAAATCGTCTCGTCGTTGCAACGCGATAAAATTTTTGTCAACAAAGATAGAAACACATTTCTAACATAAAGGAAAGGGCACCGATGTTTTAGTAGATTATCTCGTCGCATTTCATGGTGCCGTAGTAGTACAACACAAAAAAGATAGCGGAAAAGTGCCAATTGATTGATTTGTGGGGTTGCACGTCCCAAAACCACCTCATGATTATGAGAGGCGCTGTAGTGGAGGGCTCCGGAAATTTCGACCACCCGGGGTTCTTTAACATGCACCCAAATCTGAGCAAACGGGCCTACAACATTTCCGCCTCCATCGGAAAAGCAGCCGCCGCAGCCGGGAAACGAACCCGCGACCTGCGGGTCAGCAGCGGAGTACCTTAGCCACTAGACCACTGCGGAGGGGCCGCAAAAGTTTAGAGAGCTCTGGAGGCGCCACGGTTCGAACGAGGAACATCTCACAAGCTAAGCAAGCGCTCTACCTCTGAGCTGCACCCCTGTTATGTCAGGAGCACTTATTTATGCGTTTGATGGTGCTCAACAGATTATTTTAACAGCAAAATAAATTATTACTCGAAATAAACAAAATCCTCTCGTCATTGCAACGTGATACAATTTTTTCGTCAACAAAAAAAGAAAAATATTTCTATCATAAAAGAAAAGGGCAGCAATGTTTTAGTAGAATCACTCGTCGCATTTCATGGTGCCGTAGTAATGCAACACAGTAAAAAGATAGTGCTAAATTCGAGAGCACATTGGAGATGCCAGGGTTCAAACCCGGGACTTCTAACATGCGAAGCAAGCGCTATAACTCTGAGCTACACCCCCGTTATGTCAGGAGCACTTATGTATGCTATTGATGGTGCTCAAGAAATTATTTTAACAAAAAAAATAATAATTACTTGAAATAAACACAATAAATTCGTCATTGCAACGCGATAAATTTTTTGTCAACAAAGATAGAAACACATTTCTATCATAAAGGTAAGGGCACCGATGTTTTAGTAGATTATCTCGTCGCATTTCATGGTGCTGTAGTAGTACAACACAAAAAAGATAGCGCAAAAGTTCAAATTGATTGATTTGTGGGGTTGCACGTCCCAAAACCACCTCATGATTATGAGAGACGCCGTAGTGGAGGGCTCCGGAAATTTCGACCACCCGGGGTTCTTTACCGTGCACCCAAATCTGAGCACACGGGCCTACAACATTTCCGCCTCCATCGGAAATGCAGCCGCCGCAGCCGGGAAACGAACCCGCGACCTGCGGGTCAGCAGCCGAGTACCTTAGCCACTAGACCACCGCGTAGGGCCCGCAAAAGTTCAGAGAGCTCTGGAGGCGCCACGGTTCGAACCAAGGACTTCTCACGTGCGAAGCAAGCGCTCTACCTCTGAGCTGCACCCCTGTTATGTCAGGAGCACTTATTTATGCGTTTGTTGGTGCTCAACAGATTATTTAAACAACAAAATAAATTATTACTCGAAATAAACAAAACCATCTCGTCATTGCAACGTGATATAATTTTTTTGTTAACACAGAAAGAAACATATTTCTATCATAAAAGAAAAGGGCAGCAATGTTTTAGTAGAATCACTCGTCGCAGTTCAAGCTGCCGTAGTAATACAACACATTAAAAAGATAGCGCTAAATTCGAGAGCACTTTGGAGATGCCAGGGTTCAAACCCGGGACTTCTCACATGCGAAGCAAGCGCTTTAACTCTGAGCTACACCCCCGTTATGTCAGGAGCACTTATGTATGCTATTGATGGTGCTCAAGAAATTATTTTAACAAAAAAAATAATTATTACTCGAAATAAACAAAATCATTTCGTCATTGCAACGCGATAAATTTTTTGTCAACAAAGATAAAAACACTATTCTATCATAACAGAAAGGAAACCGATGTTTTAGTAGATTATCTCGTCGCATTTCATGGGGCCGTAGTAGTACAACACAAAAAAGATAGCGCAAAAGTTCAAATTGATTGATTTGTGGGGTTGCACGTCCCAAAACCACCTCATGATTATGAGAGACGCCGTAGTGGAGGGCTCCGAAAATTTCGACCACCCGGGGTTCTTTACCGTGCACCCAAATCTGAGCACACGGGGCTACAACATCTCCGCCTCCATCGGAAATGCAGCCGCCGCAGCCGGGAAACGAACCCGCGACCTGCGGGTCAGCAGCCGAGTACCTTAGCCACTAGACCACTGCGGAGGGGCCGCAAAAGTTTAGAGAGCTCTGGAGGCGCCACGGTTCAAACCAGGAACATCTCACAAGCGAAGCAAGCGCTCTACCTCTGAGCTACACCCCCGTTATGTAAGGAGCACTTATGTATGCTATTGATGGTGCTCAAGAAATTATTTTAACAAAAAAAATAATTATTACTCGAAATAAACAAAATAATTTCGTCATTGCAACGCGATAAATTTTTTGTCAACAAAGACAAAAACACTATTCTATCATAACAGAAAGGAAACCGATGTTTTAGTAGATTATCTCGTCGCATTTCATGGGGCCGTAGTAGTACAACACAAAAAAGATAGCGCAAAAGTTCAAATTGATTGATTTGTGGGGTTGCACGTCCCAAAACCACCTCATGATTATGAGAGACGCCGTAGTGGAGGGCTCCGAAAATTTCGACCACCCGGGGTTCTTTACCGTGCACCCAAATCTGAGCACACGGGCCTACAACATCTCCGCCTCCATCGGAAATGCAGCCGCCGCAGCCGGGAAACGAACCCGCGACCTGCGGGTCAGCGGCCGAATACCTTAGCCACTAGACCACTGCGTAGGGCCCGCAAAAGTTCAGAGAGCTCTGGAGGCGCCACGGTTCGAACCAAGGACTTTTCACACGCGAAGCAAGCGCTCTACCTCTGAGCTGCACCCCTGTTATGTCAGGAGCACTTATTTATGCGTTTGTTGATGCTCAACAGATTATTTAAACAACAAAATAAATTATTACTCGAAATAAACAAAACGATCTCGTCATTGCAACGTGATACAATTTTTTTGTTAACAAAGAAAGAAACATATTTCTATCATAAAAGAAAAGGGCAGCAAGGTTTTAGTAGAATCACTCGTCGCATTTAATGGTGCCGTAGTATTACAACGCATTAAAAAGATAGCGCTAAATTCGAGAGCACTTTGGAGATGCCAGGGTTCAAACCCGGGACTTCTCACATGCGAAGCAAGCGCTATACCTCTGAGCTGCACCCCCGTTATGTCAGGAGCACTTATGTATGCTATTGATGGTGCTCAACAGAATAATTTACCAACAAAATAAATTATTACTCGAAATGAACAAAATCATCTCGTCAATGCAACGCGATAAATTTTTTGTCAACAAAAATAGAAACACATTTCTATCATTAAGGAAAGGGCACCGATGTTTTAGTAGATTATCTCGTCGCATTTCATGGTGCCGTAGTAGTACAACACAAAAAAGATAGCGCAAAAGTTCAAATTGATTGATTTGTGGGGTTTCACGTCCCAAAACCACCATATGATTATGAGAGACGCCGAAGTTGAGGGCTCCGGAAATTACGACAACCTGGGGTTCTTTAACGTGCACCCAAATCTGAGCACACGGCCACACAACATTTCCGCCTCCATCGGAAATGCAGCCGCTGCAGTCGGGAAACGAACCCGCGACCTGCGGGTCAGCAGCCGAGTACCTTAGCCACTGGACCACCGCGGAGGGGCCGCAAAAGTTCAGAAAGCTCTGGAGGCGCCACGGTTCGAACCAGGGACTTCTCAAATGCGAAGCAAGCGCTCTACCTCTGAGCTGCACCCCTGTTATGTCAGGAGCACTTATTTATGCGTTTGATGGTGCTCAACAGATTATTTTAACAACAAAATAATTTATTACTCGAAATAAACAAAATCATCTCGTCATTGCAACGTGATACAATTTTTTTGTTAACAATGAAAGAAACATATTTCTATCATAAAAGAAAAGGGCAGCAATGTTTTAGTAGAATCACTCGTCGCATTTAATGGTGCCGTAATTACAACACATTAAAAAGATAGCGCTAAATTCGAGAGCACTTTGGAGATGCCAGGGTTCAAACCCGGGACTTCTCACATGCGAAGCAAGCGCTATACCTCTGAGCTGCACCCCCGTTATGTCAGGAGCACTTATGTATGCTATTGATGGTTCTCAAAAAATTATTTTAACAAAAAAATTAATTATTACTCGAAATAAACAAAATCATTTCGTCATTGCAACACGATAAATTTTTTGTCAACAAAGATAGCAACACTATTCTATCATAAAAGAAAGGGCACCGATGTTTTAGTAGATTATCTCGTCGCATTTGTGCCGTAGTAGTACAACACAAAAAAGATAGCGCAAAAGTTCAAATTGATTGATTTGTGGTGTTTCACGTCTCAAAACCACCATATGGTTATGAGAGACGCCGTAGTGGAGGGCTCCGGAAATTTCGACCACCTGAGGTGCTTTAACGTGCACCCAAATCTGAGCACAAGGGCCTACAACAATTTCGCCTCTGTCGGAAATGCAGCCGCCGCAGCCGGGAAACGAACCCGCGACCTGCGGGTCAGCAGCCGAGTACCTTAGCCACTAGACCACTGCGGAGGGGCCGCAAAAGTTTAGAGAGCTCTGGAGGCGCCACGGTTCAAACCAGGAACATCTCACAAGCGAAGCAAGCGCTCTACCTCTGAGCTACACCCCCGTTATGTCAGGAGCACTAATGTATGCTATTCATGGTGCTCAAGAAATTATTTTAACAAAAAACTAATTAATACTCGGAATAAACAAAATCATCTCGTCAATGCAACGCGATAAATTTTTGTCAACAAAGATAGAAACACATTTCTATCATAAAAGAAAGGGTACCGATGTTTTAGTAGATCATCTCGTCGCATTTCATGGTGCCGTAGTAGTACAACACAAAAAATATAGCGCAAAAGTTCAAATTGATTGATTTGTGGGGTTGCACGTCCCAAAACCACCTCATGATTATGAGAGACGCCGTAGTGGAGGGCTCCGGAAACTTTGACCACCTGGGGTTATTTAACGTGCACCCAAATCTGAGCACACGGGCCTACAACATTTCCGCCTCTATCGGAAATGCAGCCACCGCAGCCGGGAAACAAACCCGCGACCTGCGGGTCAGCGGCCGAATACCTTAGCCACTAGACCACTGCGTAGGGCCCGCAAAAGTTCAGAGAGCTCTGGAGGCGCCACGGTTCGAACCAAGGACTTTTCACACGCGAAGCAAGCGCTCTACCTCTGAGCTGCACCCCTGTTATGTCAGGAGCACTTATTTATGCGTTTGTTGGTGCTCAACAGATTATTTAAACAACAAAATAAATTATTACTCAAAATAAACAAAACGATCTCGTCATTGCAACGTGATACAATTTTTTTGTTAACAAAGAAAGAAACATATTTCTATCATAAAAGAAAAGGGCAGCAAGGTTTTAGTAGAATCACTCGTCGCATTTAATGGTGCCGTAGTATTACAACGCATTAAAAAGATAGCGCTAAATTCGAGAGCACTTTGGAGATGCCAGGGTTCAAACCCGGGACTTCTCACATGCGAAGCAAGCGCTATACCTCTGAGCTGCACCCCCGTTATGTCAGGAGCACTTGTGTATGCTATTGATGGTGCTCAACAGATGAATTTAACAACAAAATAAATTATTACTCGAAATGAACAAAATCATCTCGTCAATGCAACGCGATAAATTTTTTGTCAACAAAAATAGAAACACATTTCTATCATTAAGGAAAGGGCACCGATGTTTTAGTAGATTATCTCGTCGCATTTCATGGTGCCGTAGTAGTACAACACAAAAAAGATAGCGCAAAAGTTCAATTTGATTGATTTGTGGGGTTGCACGTCCCAAAACCACCTCATGATTATGAGAGACGCCGTAGTGGAGGGCTCCGGAAACTTTGACCACCTGGGGTTATTTAACGTGCACCCAAATCTGAGCACACGGCCACACAACATTTCCGCCTCCATCGGAAATGCAGCCGCTGCAGTCGGGAAACGAACCCGCGACCTGCGGGTCAGAAGCCGAGTACCTTAGCCACTGGACCACCGCGGAGGGGCCGCAAAAGTTCAGAAAGCTCTGGAGGCGCCACGGTTCGAACCAGGGACTTCTCAAATGCGAAGCAAGCGCTCTACCTCTGAGCTGCACCCCTGTTATGTCAGGAGCACTTATTTATGCGTTTGATGGTGCTCAACAGATTATTTTAACAACAAAATAATTTATTACTCGAAATAAACAAAATCATCTCGTCATTGCAACGTGATACAATTTTTTTGTCAACAAAGAAAGAAACATATTTCTATCATAAAAGAAAAGGGCAGCAATGTTTTAGTAGAATCACTCGTCGCATTTCAAGGTGCCGTAGTATTACAACACATAAAAAAGATAGCGCTTATGTCGAGAGCACTTTCGAGGTTCCGGGGTTCAAACCCGAGACTTCTCAAATGCGAAGCAAGCGCTCTACCTCTGAGCTACACCCCCGTTATGTAAGGAGCACTTATGTATGCTATTGATGGTGCTCAAGAAATGATTTTCACAAAAAATAATTATTACTCGAAATAAACAAAATCATCTCGTCATTGCAACGCGATGAATTTTTTGTCAACAAAGATAGAAACACATTTCTATCATAAAGGAAAGGGCACCGATGTTTTAGTAGATTATCTCGTCGCATTTCATGGTGCCATAGTAGTACAACACAAAAAAGATAGCGCAAAAGTTCAAATTGATTGATTTGTGGGGTTTCACGTCCCAAAACCACCATACGATTATGAGAGACGCCGTAGTGTAGGGCTCCGGAAATTTCGACCAACCGGGGTTTCTCTAACGTGCACCCAAATCTAAGCACACGGGCCTACAACATTTCCGCCTCCATCGGAAATGCAGCCGCCGCAGCCGGGAAACGAACCCGTGACCTGCGGGTCAGCAGCCGAGTACATTAGCCACTAGACCATCGCGGAGGGGCCGCAAAAGTTCAGAGAGCTCTGGAGGCGCCACGGTTCGAACGAGGGACTTCACACATGCGAAGCAAGCGCTCTACCTCTGAGCTGCACCCCTGTTATGTCAGGAGCACTTATTTATGCGTTTGATTGTGCTCAACAGATTATTTTAAACACAAAATAAATTATTACTCGAAATAAACAAAACCATCTCGTCATTGCAACGTGATACAATTTTTTTGTTAACAATGAAAGAAACATATTTCTATCATAAAAGAAAAGGGCAGCAATGTTTTAGTAGAATCACTCGTCGCATTTAATGGTGCCGTAATTACAACACATTAAAAAGATAGCGCTAAATTCGAGAGCACTTTGGAGATGCCAGGGTTCAAACCCGGGACTTCTCACATGCGAAGCAAGCGCTATACCTCTGAGCTGCACCCCCGTTATGTCAGGAGCACTTATGTATGCTATTGATGGTTCTCAAAAAATTATTTTAACAAAAAAATTAATTATTACTCGAAATAAACAATATCATTTCGTCATTGCAACACGATAAATTTTTGTCAACAAAGATAGCAACACTATTCTATCATAAAAGAAAGGGCACCGATGTTTTAGTAGATTATCTCGTCGCATTTGTGCCGTAGTAGTACAACACAAAAAAGATAGCGCAAAAGTTCAAATTGATTGATTTGTGGTGTTTCACGTCTCAAAACCACCATATGGTTATGAGAGACGCCGTAGTGGAGGGCTCCGGAAATTTCGACCACCTGAGGTGCTTTAACGTGCACCCAAATCTGAGCACATGGGCCTACAACAATTTCGCCTCTATCGGAAATGCAGCCGCTGCAGCCGGGAAAAGAACCCGCAACCTGCGGGTCAGCAGCCGAGTACCTTAGCCACTAGACCACCGCGTAGGGGCCGCAAAAGTTCAGAGAGCTCTGGAGGCGCCACGGTTCAAACCAGGAACATCTCACAAGCGAAGCAAGCGCTCTACCTCTGAGCTACACCCCCGTTATGTCAGGAGCACTAATGTATGCTATTCATGGTGCTCAAGAAATTATTTTAACAAAAAACTAATTAATACTCGGAATAAACAAAATCATCTCGTCAATGCAACGCGATAAATTTTTGTCAACAAAGATAGAAACACATTTCTATCATAAAAGAAAGGGTACCGATGTTTTAGTAGATCATCTCGTCGCATTTCATGGTGCCGTAGTAGTACAACACAAAAAAGATAGCGCAAAAGTTCAAATTGATTGATTTGTGGGGTTGCACGTCCCAAAACCACCTCATGATTATGAGAGACGCCGTAGTGGAGGGCTCCGGAAACTTTGACCACCTGGGGTTATTTAACGTGCACCCAAATCTGAGCACACGGGCCTACAACATTTCCGCCTCTATCGGAAATGCAGCCACCGCAGCCGGGAAACAAACCCGCGACCTGCGGGTCAGCGGCCGAATACCTTAGCCACTAGACCACTGCGTAGGGCCCGCAAAAGTTCAGAGAGCTCTGGAGGCGCCACGGTTCGAACCAAGGACTTTTCACACGCGAAGCAAGCGCTCTACCTCTGAGCTGCACCCCTGTTATGTCAGGAGCACTTATTTATGCGTTTGTTGGTGCTCAACAGATTATTTAAACAACAAAATAAATTATTACTCGAAATAAACAAAACGATCTCGTCATTGCAACGTGATACAATTTTTTTGTTAACAAAGAAAGAAACATATTTCTATCATAAAAGAAAAGGGCAGCAAGGTTTTAGTAGAATCACTCGTCGCATTTAATGGTGCCGTAGTATTACAACGCATTAAAAAGATAGCGCTAAATTCGAGAGCACTTTGGAGATGCCAGGGTTCAAACCCGGGACTTCTCTCATGCGAAGCAAGCGCTATACCTCTGAGCTGCACCCCCGTTATGTCAGGAGCACTTATGTATGCTATTGATGGTGCTCAACAGATTAATTTAACAACAAAATAAATTATTACTCGAAATGAACAAAATCATCTCGTCAATGCAACGCGATAAATTTTTTGTCAACAAAAATAGAAACACATTTCTATCATTAAGGAAAGGGCACCGATGTTTTAGTAGATTATCTCGTCGCATTTCATGGTGCCGTAGTAGTACAACACAAAAAAGATAGCGCAAAAGTTCAAATTGATTGATTTGTGGGGTTTCACGTCCCAAAACCACCATATGATTATGAGAGACGCCGAAGTGGAGGGCTCCGGAAATTACGACAACCTGGGGTTCTTTAACGTGCACCCAAATCTGAGCACACGGCCACACAACATTTCCGCCTCCATCGGAAATGCAGCCGCTGCAGTCGGGAAACGAACCCGCGACCTGCGGGTCAGCAGCCGAGTACCTTAGCCACTGGACCACCGCGGAGGGGCCGCAAAAGTTCAGAAAGCTCTGGAGGCGCTACGGTTCGAACCAGGGACTTCTCGAATGCGAAGCAAGCGCTCTACCTCTGAGCTGCACCCCTGTTATGTCAGGAGCACTTATTTATGCGTTTGATGGTGCTCAACAGATTATTTTAACAACAAAATAATTTATTACTCGAAATAAACAAAATCATCTCGTCATTGCAACGTGATACAATTTTTTTGTCAACAAAGAAAGAAACATATTTCTATCATAAAAGAAAAGGGCAGCAATGTTTTAGTAGAATCACTCGTCGCATTTCAAGGTGCCGTAGTATTACAACACATAAAAAAGATAGCGCTTATGTCGAGAGCACTTTCGAGGTTCCGGGGTTCAAACCCGAGACTTCTCAAATGCGAAGCAAGCGCTCTACCTCTGAGCTACACCCCCGTTATGTAAGGAGGACTTATGTATGGTATTGATGGTGCTCAAGAAATGATTTTCACAAAAAATAATTATTACTCGAAATAAACAAAATCATCTCGTCATTGCAACTCGATGAATTTTTTGTCAACAAAGATAGAAACACATTTCTATCATAAAGGAAAGGGCACCGATGGTTTAGTAGATTATCTCGTCGCATTTCATGGTGCCATAGTAGTACAACACAAAAAAGATAGCGCAAAAGTTCAAATTGATTGATTTGTGGGGTTTCACGTCCCAAAACCACCATACGATTATGAGAGACGCCGTAGTGTAGGGCTCCGGAAATTTCGACCAACCGGGGTTTCTCTAACGTGCACCCAAATCTAAGCACACGGGCCTACAACATTTCCGCCTCCATCGGAAATGCAGCCGCCGCAGCCGGGAAACGAACCCGTGACCTGCGGGTCAGCAGCCGAGTACATTAGCCACTAGACCATCGCGGAGGGGCCGCAAAAGTTCAGAGAGCTCTGGAGGCGCCACGGTTCGAACGAGGGACTTCACACATGCGAAGCAAGCGCTCTACCTCTGAGCTGCACCCCTGTTATGTCAGGAGCACTTATTTATGCGTTTGATTGTGCTCAAAAGATTATTTTAAACACAAAATAAATTATTACTCGAAATAAACAAAACCATCTCGTCATTGCAACGTGATACAATTTTTTTGTTAACAATGAAAGAAACATATTTCTATCATAAAAGAAAAGGGCAGCAATGTTTTAGTAGAATCACTCGTCGCATTTAATGGTGCCGTAATTACAACACATTAAAAAGATAGCGCTAAATTCGAGAGCACTTTGGAGATGCCAGGGTTCAAACCCGGGACTTCTCACATGCGAAGCAAGCGCTATACCTCTGAGCTGCACCCCCGTTATGTCAGGAGCACTTATGTATGCTATTGATGGTTCTCAAGAAATTATTTTAACAAAAAAATAATTATTACTCGAAATAAACAAAATCATTTCGTCATTGCAACACGATAAATTTTTTGTCAACAAAGATAGCAACACTATTCTATCATAAAAGAAAGGGCACCGATGTTTTAGTAGATTATCTCGTCGCATTTGTGCCGTAGTAGTACAACACAAAAAAGATAGCGCAAAAGTTCAAATTGATTGATTTGTGGTGTTTCACGTCCCAAAACCACCATATGATTATGAGAGACGCTATAGTGGAGGACACCGGAAATTTCGACCACCTGAGGTGCTTTAACGTGCACCCAAATCTGAGCACATGGGCCTACAATAATTTCGCCTCTATCGGAAATGCAGCCGCCGCAGCCGGGAAAAGAACCCGCAACCTGCGGGTCAGCAGCCGAGTACCTTAGCCACTAGACCACCGCGTAGGGGCCGCAAAAGTTCAGAGAGCTCTGGAGGCGCCACGGTTCGAACCAGGGACTTCTCACATGCGAAGCAAGCGCTCTACCTCTGAGCTGCACACCTGTTATGTCAGGAGCACTTATTGATGCGTTTGATGGTGCTCAACAGATTATTTTAACAACAAAATATATTATTACTCGAAATAAACAAAATCATCTCGTCAATGCAACGCGATAAATTTTTTGTCAACAAAAATAGAAACACATTTCTATCAGAAAGGAAAGGGCACCGATGTTTTAGTAGATTATCTCGTCGCAATTCATGGTGCTGTAGTAGTACAACACAAAAAAGATAGCGCAAAAGTTCAAATTGATTGATTTGTGGGGTTTCACGTCCCAAAACCACCATACGATTATTAGAGACGCCGTAGTGTAGGGCTCCGGAAATTTCGACCAACCGGGGTTTCTCTAACGTGCACCCAAATCTAAGCACACGGGCCTACAACATTTCCGCCTCCATCGGAAATGCAGCCGCCGCAGCCGGGAAACGAACCCGCGACCTGCGGGTCAGCAGCCGAGTACATTAGCCACTAGACCATCGCGGAGGGGCCGCAAAAGTTCAGAGAGCTCTGGAGGCGCCACGGTTTGAACCAGGGACTTCTCACATGCGAAGCAAGCGCTCTACCTTTGAGCTGCACCCCTGTTACGTCAGGAGCACTTATTTATGCGTTTGATGGTGCTCAACAGATTATTTTAACAGCAAAATAAATTATTACTCGAAATAAACAAAATCTGCTTGTCATTGCAACGTGATACAAATTTTTCGTCACCAAAGAAAGAAAAATATTTCGATCATAAAAGAAAAGGGTAGCAATGTTTTAGTAGAATCACTCGTCGCATTTCAAGCTGCCGTAGTATTACAACACATAAAAAAGATAGCACTAAAGTCGAGAGCACTTTGGAGGTGCCGGGGTTCGAACCCGGGACTTCTCACATGCGAAGCAAGCGCTCTACCTCTGAGCTACACCCCCGTTATGTCAGGAGCACTTATGTATGCTATTGATGGTGCTCAAGAAATTATTTTCACAAAAAAAATATAATTATTTCTCGAAAAAAACAAAATCATCTCGTCAATGCAACGCGATAAATTTTTTGTCAACAAAGATAGCAACACATTTCTATCATTCAGGAAAAGGCACCGATGTTTTAGTAGATTATCTCGTCGCATTTCATGGTGCCGTAGTAGTAACACACAAAAAAGATAGCGCAAAAGTTCAACTTGATTGATTTGTGGTGTTTCATGTTCCAAAACCACCATATGATTATGAGAGACGCTGTACAGGAGGGCTCCGGAAATTTCGACCACCTGGGGATCTTTAACGTGCACCCAAATCTGAGCACACGGGCCTACAACATTTCCGCCTCTATCGGAAATGCAGCCGCCGCAGCCGGGAAACGAACCCGCGACCTGAAGGTCAGCAGCCGAGTACCTTAGCCACTAGACCACCGAGGAGGGGCCGCAAAAGTTCGGAGAGCTCTGGAGGCGCCACGTTTTGAACCAGGGACTTCTCACATGCGAAGCAAGCGCTCTAGCTCTGAGCTGCGCCCCTCTTATGTGAGGAGCACTTATTTATGCGTTTGATGGTGCTCAACAGATTATTTTAACAACAAAATAAATTATTACTCGAAATAAACAAAATCATCTCGTCATTGCAACGTGATACAATTTTTTTGTCAACAAAGAAAGAAACATATTTCTATCATAAAAGAAAAGGGCAGCAAAGTTTTAGTAGAATCACTCGTCGCATTTCATGGTGCCGTAGTATTACAACACATAAAAAAGATAGCGCTAAAGTCAAGAGCACTTTGAAGGGGACGGGGTTTGAACCCAGGAATTCTCACATGCGAAGCAAGCGCTCTACCTCTTAGCTACACCCCCGTTATGTCAGGAGAACTTATGTATGCTATTGATGGTGCTCAAGAAATTATTTTAACAAAAACATTAATTATTACTCGAAATAAAGAAAATAATCTCGTCATTGCAACGCGAAAAATTTTTTGTCAACAAAGATAGAAACACGTTTCTATCATAAAGGAAAGGGCACCGATGTTTTAGTAGATTATCTCGTCGCATTTCATGGTGCCGTAGTAGTACAACACAAAAAGATAGCGCAAAAGTTCAAATTGATTGATTTGTTGGATTTCACGTCCCAAAACCACCATATGATTATGAGAGACGCCGTAGTGGAGGGCTCCGGAAACTTTGACCACCTGGGGTTATTTAACGTGCACCCAAATCTGAGCACACGGGCCTACAACATTTCCGCCTCTATCGGAAATGCAGCCACCGCAGCCGGGAAACAAACCCGCGACCTGCGGGTCAGCGGCCGAATACCTTAGCCACTAGACCACTGCGTAGGGCCCGCAAAAGTTCAGAGAGCTCTGGAGGCGCCACGGTTCGAACCAAGGACTTTTCACACGCGAAGCAAGCGCTCTACCTCTGAGCTGCACCCCTGTTATGTCAGGAGCACTTATTTATGCGTTTGTTGGTGCTCAACAGATTATTTAAACAACAAAATAAATTATTACTCGAAATAAACAAAACGATCTCGTCATTGCAACGTGATACAATTTTTTTGTTAACAAAGAAAGAAACATATTTCTATCATAAAAGAAAAGGGCAGCAAGGTTTTAGTAGAATCACTCGTCGCATTTAATGGTGCCGTAGTATTACAACGCATTAAAAAGATAGCGCTAAATTCGAGAGCACTTTGGAGATGCCAGGGTTCAAACCCGGGACTTCTCACATGCGAAGCAAGCGCTATACCTCTGAGCTGCACCCCCGTTATGTCAGGAGCACTTGTGTATGCTATTGATGGTGCTCAACAGATTAATTTAACAACAAAATAAATTATTACTCGAAATGAACAAAATCATCTCGTCAATGCAACGCGATAAATTTTTTGTCAACAAAAATAGAAACACATTTCTATCATTAAGGAAAGGGCACCGATGTTTTAGTAGATTATCTCGTCGCATTTCATGGTGCCGTAGTAGTACAACACAAAAAAGATAGCGCAAAAGTTCAAATTGATTGATTTGTGGGGTTGCACGTCCCAAAACCACCTCATGATTATGAGAGACGCCGTAGTGGAGGGCTCCGGAAACTTTGACCACCTGGGGTTATTTAACGTGCACCCAAATCTGAGCACACGGCCACACAACATTTCCGCCTCCATCGGAAATGCAGCCGCTGCAGTCGGGAAACGAACCCGCGACCTGCGGGTCAGCAGCCGAGTACATTAGCCACTAGACCATCGCGGAGGGGCCGCAAAAGTTCAGAGAGCTCTGGAGGCGCCACGGTTCGAACGAGGGACTTCACACATGCGAAGCAAGCGCTCTACCTCTGAGCTGCACCCCTGTTATGTCAGGAGCACTTATTTATGCGTTTGATTGTGCTCAACAGATTATTTTAAACACAAAATAAATTATTACTCGAAATAAACAAAACCATCTCGTCATTGCAACGTGATACAATTTTTTTGTTAACAATGAAAGAAACATATTTCTATCATAAAAGAAAAGGGCAGCAATGTTTTAGTAGAATCACTCGTCGCATTTAATGGTGCCGTAATTACAACACATTAAAAAGATAGCGCTAAGTTCGAGAGCACTTTGGAGATGCCAGGGTTCAAACCCGGGACTTCTCACATGCGAAGCAAGCGCTATACCTCTGAGCTGCACCCCCGTTATGTCAGGAGCACTTATGTATGCTATTGATGGTTCTCAAGAAATTATTTTAACAAAAGAAATAATTATTACTCGAAATAAACAAAATCATTTCGTCATTGCAACACGATAAATTTTTTGTCAACAAAGATAGCAACACTATTCTATCATAAAAGAAAGGGCACCGATGTTTTAGTAGATTATCTCGTCGCATTTGTGCCGTAGTAGTACAACACAAAAAAGATAGCGCAAAAGTTCAAATTGATTGATTTGTGGTGTTTCACGTCTCAAAACCACCATATGGTTATGATAGACGCCGTAGTGGAGGGCTCCGGAAATTTCGACCACCTGAGGTGCTTTAACGTGCACCCAAATCTGAGCACATGGGCCTACAACAATTTCGCCTCTATCGGAAATGCAGCCGCCGCAGCCGGGAAAAGAACCCGCAACCTGCGGGTCAGCAGCCGAGTACCTTAGCCACTAGACCACCGCGTAGGGGCCGCAAAAGTTCAGAGAGCTCTGGAGGCGCCACGGTTCGAACCAGGGACTTCTCACATGCGAAGCAAGCGCTCTACTTCTGAGCTGCACACCTGTTATGTCAGGAGCACTTATTTATGCGTTTGATGGTGCTCAACAGATTATTTTAACAACAAAATAAATTATTACTCGAAATGAACAAAATCATCTCATCAATGCAACGTGATAAATTTTTTGTCAACAAAAATAGAAACACATTTCTATCATTAAGGAAAGGGCACCGATGTTTTAGTAGATTATCTCGTCGCATTTCATGGTGCCGTAGTAGTACAACACAAAAAAGATAGCGCAAAAGTTCAAATTGATTGATTTGTGGGGTTTCACGTCCCAAAACCACCATATGATTATGAGAGCCGCCGAAGTGGAGGGCTCCGGAAATGACGACAACCTGGGGTTCTTTAACGTGCACCCAAATCTGAGCACACGGGCACACAACATTTCCGCCTCCATCGGAAATGCAGCCGCTGCAGCCGGGAAACGAACCCGCGACCTGCGGGTCAGCAGCCGAGTACCTTAGCCACTAGACCACCGCGGAGGGGCCGCAAAAGTTCAGAAAGCTCTGGAGGCGCCACGGTTCGAACCAGGGACTTCTCACATGCGAAGCAAGCGCTCTACCTCTGAGCTGCACCCCTGTTATGTCAGGAGCACTTATTTATGCGTTTGATGGTGCTCAACAAATTATTTTAACAACAAAATAATTTATTACTCGAAATAAACAAAATCATCTCGTCATTGCAAAGTGATACAATTTTTTTGTTAACAAAGAAAGAAACATATTTCTATCATAAAAGAAAAGGGCAGCAATGTTTTAGTAGAATCAGTCGTCGCATTTCAAGGTGCCGTAGTATTACAACACATAAAAAAGATAGCGCTAAAGTCGAGAGCACTTTCGAGGTGCCGGGGTTCAAACCCGAGACTTCTCAAATGCGAACCAAGCGCTCTACCTCTGAGCTACACCCCCGTTATGTAAGGAGCACTTATGTATGCTATTGATGGTGCTCAAGAAATGATTTTCTCAAAAACTAATTATTACTCGAAATAAACAAAATCATCTCGTCATTGCAACGCGATGAATTTTTTGTCAACAAAGATAGAAACACATTTCTATCATAAAGGAAAGGGCATTGATGTTTTAGTAGATTATCTCGTCGCATTTCATGGTGCCATAGTAGTACAACACAAAAAAGATAGCGCAAAAGTTCAAATTGATTGATTTGTGGGGTTTCACGTCCCAAAACCACCATACGATTATGAGAGACGCCGTAGTGTAGGGCTCCGGAAATTTCGACCAACCGGGGTTTCTCTAACGTGCACCCAAATCTAAGCACACGGGCCTACAACATTTCCGCCTCCATCGGAAATGCAGCCGCCGCAGCCGGTAAACGAACCCGTGACCTGCGGGTCAGCAGCCGAGTACATTAGCCACTAGATCATCGCGGAGGGGCCGCAAAAGTTCAGAGAGCTCTGGAGGCGCCACGGTTCGAATGAGGGACTTCTCACATGCGAAGCAAGCGCTCTACCTCTGAGCTGCACCCCTGTTATGTCAGGAGCACTTATTTATGCGTTTGATTGTGCTCAACAGATTATTTTAACAACAAAATAAATTATTACTCGAAATAAACAAAACCATCTCGTCATTTAAACGTGATATAATTTTTTGTTAACTATGAAAGAAACATATTTCTATCATAAAAGAAAAGGGCAGCAATGTTTTAGTAGAATCACTCGTCGCATTTAATGGTGCCGTAGTTTTACAACACATTAAAAAGATAGCGCTAAATTCGAGAGCACTTTGGAGATGCCAGGGTTCAAACCCGGGACTTCTCACATGCGAAGCAAGCGCTATACCTCTGAGCTGCACCCCCGTTATGTCAGGAGCACTTATGTATGCTATTGATGGTTCTCAAGAAATTATTTTAACAAAAAAATTAAATATTACTCGAAATAAACAAAATCATTTCGTCATTGCAACACGATAAATTTTTTGTCAACAAAGATAGCAACACTATTCTATCATAAAGGAAAGGGCACCGATGTTTTAGTAGATTATCTCGTCGCATTGGTGCCGTAGTAGTACAACACAAAAAAGATAGCGCAAAAGTTCAAATTGATTGATTTGTGGTGTTTCACGTCCCAAAACCACCATATGATTATGAGAGACGCTATAGTGGAGGACACCGGAAATTTCGACCACCTGAGGTGCTTTAACGTGCACCCAAATCTGAGCACATGGGCCTACAATAATTCCGCCTCTATCGGAAATGCAGCCGCCGCAGCCGGGAAAAGAACCCGCAACCTGCGGGTCAGCAGCCGAGTACCTTAGCCACTAGACCACCGCGTAGGGGCCGCAAAAGTTCAGAGAGCTCTGGAGGCGCCACGGTTCGAACCAGGGACTTCTCACATGCGAAGCAAGCGCTCTACCTCTGAGCTGCACACCTGTTATGTCAGGAGCACTTATTGATGCGTTTGATGGTGCTCAACAGATTATTTTAACAACAAAATATATTATTACTCGAAATAAACAAAATCATCTCGTCAATGCAACGCGATAAATTTTTTGTCAACAAAAATAGAAACACATTTCTATCAGAAAGGAAAGGGCACCGATGTTTTAGTAGATTATCTCGTCGCAATTCATGGTGCTGTAGTAGTACAACACAAAAAAGATAGCGCAAAAGTTCAAATTGATTGATTTGTGGGGTTTCACGTCCCAAAACCACCATACGATTATTAGAGACGCCGTAGTGTAGGGCTCCGGAAATTTCGACCAACCGGGGTTTCTCTAACGTGCACCCAAATCTAAGCACACGGGCCTACAACATTTCCGCCTCCATCGGAAATGCAGCCGCCGCAGCCGGGAAACGAACCCGCGACCTGCGGGTCAGCAGCCGAGTACATTAGCCACTAGACCATCGCGGAGGGGCCGCAAAAGTTCAGAGAGCTCTGGAGGCGCCACGGTTTGAACCAGGGACTTCTCACATGCGAAGCAAGCGCTCTACCTTTGAGCTGCACCCCTGTTACGTCAGGAGCACTTATTTATGCGTTTGATGGTGCTCAACAGATTATTTTAACAGCAAAATAAATTATTACTCGAAATAAACAAAATCTGCTTGTCATTGCAACGTGATACAAATTTTTCGTCACCAAAGAAAGAAAAATATTTCGATCATAAAAGAAAAGGGTAGCAATGTTTTAGTAGAATCACTCGTCGCATTTCAAGCTGCCGTAGTATTACAACACATAAAAAAGATAGCACTAAAGTCGAGAGCACTTTGGAGGTGCCGGGGTTCGAACCCGGGACTTCTCACATGCGAAGCAAGCGCTCTACCTCTGAGCTACACCCCCGTTATGTCAGGAGCACTTATGTATGCTATTGATGGTGCTCAAGAAATTATTTTCACAAAAAAAATATAATTATTTCTCGAAAAAAACAAAATCATCTCGTCAATGCAACGCGATAAATTTTTTGTCAACAAAGATAGAAACACATTTCTATCATTCAGGAAAAGGCACCGATGTTTTAGTAGATTATCTCGTCGCATTTCATGGTGCCGTAGTAGTAACACACAAAAAAGATAGCGCAAAAGTTCAACTTGATTGATTTGTGGTGTTTCATGTTCCAAAACCACCATATGATTATGAGAGACGCTGTAAAGGAGGGCTCCGGAAATTTCGACCACCTGGGGATCTTTAACGTGCACCCAAATCTGAGCACACGGGCCTACAACATTTCCGCCTCTATCGGAAATGCAGCCGCCGCAGCCGGGAAACGAACCCGCGACCTGAAGGTCAGCAGCCGAGTACCTTAGCCACTAGACCACCGAGGAGGGGCCGCAAAAGTTTGGAGAGCTCTGGAGGCGCCACGTTTTGAACCAGGGACTTCTCACATGCGAAGCAAGCGCTCTAGCTCTGAGCTGCGCCCCTCTTATGTGAGGAGCACTTATTTATGCGTTTGATGGTGCTCAACAGATTATTTTAACAACAAAATAAATTATTACTCGAAATAAACAAAATCATCTCGTCATTGCAACGTGATACAATTTTTTTGTCAACAAAGAAAGAAACATATTTCTATCATAAAAGAAAAGGGCAGCAAAGTTTTAGTAGAATCACTCGTCGCATTTCATGGTGCCGTAGTATTACAACACATAAAAAAGATAGCGCTAAAGTCAAGAGCACTTTGAAGGGGACGGGGTTTGAACCCAGGAATTCTCACATGCGAAGCAAGCGCTCTACCTCTTAGCTACACCCCCGTTATGTCAGGAGAACTTATGTATGCTATTGATGGTGCTCAAGAAATTATTTTAACAAAAACATTAATTATTACTCGAAATAAAGAAAATAATCTCGTCATTGCAACGCGAAAAATTTTTTGTCAACAAAGATAGAAACACGTTTCTATCATAAAGGAAAGGGCACCGATGTTTTAGTAGATTATCTCGTCGCATTTCATGGTGCCGTAGTAGTACAACACAAAAAGATAGCGCAAAAGTTCAAATTGATTGATTTGTTGGGTTTCACGTCCCAAAACCACCATATGATTATGAGAGACGCCGTAGTGGAGGGCTCCGGAAATTTCGACCACCTGGGGTTCTTTAACGTGCACCCAAATCTGAGCACACGGGCCTACAACATTTCCGCCTTCATTGGAAATGCAGCCAACGCAGCCGGGAAACGAACCCGCGACCTGCGGGTCAGCAGCCGAGTACCTTATCCACTACACCTCCACGGAGGGGCCGCAAAAGTTCAGAGAGCTCTGGAGGCACCACGGTTTGAACCAGGGACTTCTCACATGCGAAGCAAGCGCTCTACCTCTGAGCTGCACCCCTGTTATGTCAGGAGCACTTATTTATGCATTTGATGGTGCTCAACAGATTATTTTAACAACAAAATAAATTATTACTCGAAATAAACAAAATAATCTCGTCATTGCAACGTGATACAATTTTTTTTGTCAACAAAGAAACAAAAATATTTCTATCTTAAAAGAAAAGGGCAGCAATGTTTTAGTAGAATCACTCGTCGCATTTCATGGTGCCGTAGTAATACAACACATAAAAAAGATAGCGCTAAAATCAAGAGAGGTTTAGAGATGCCGGGGTTCGAACCCGGGACTTCTCAAAGGCGAAGCAAGCGCTCTACCTCTGAGCTACACTCCCGTTTTGTCAGGAGCACTTATTTATGCGTTTGATGGTGCTCAACAGATTATTTTAACAACAAAATAAATTACTACTCGAACTATACAAAATCATCTTGTGATTGCAACGCGATACATTTTTTTGTCAACAAGAAAAGAAACACACTCCTATCATAAAAGAAAAGGGCATCAATGTTCTAGTAGATTTACTCGTCGCATTTTATGATGCCATAGTATTACTACACCTAGAAAAGATAGCGCAAAAGTCGAGAGCGCTCTGGAGGTGCCGGGGTTTGAACCCGGAACTTCTCACATGCGAAGCAAGTGCTCTATTTCTGAGCTTTACCCTCGTTATGTAAGGAGCACTTATTTATGTGTTGGATGATGCTCAACAGATTATTTTACAACAAAATAAATTATTACTCGAAATAAACAAAATGATCTCGTTATTGCAACGCGATACCATTTTTTTGTCAACTAAGAAACCGTGCTAATTTTCATTAAATCAGGCCGGAGCTAGAATATTTTTATCAGGAACTTTTTTTGTCGTCGTTTGCCTCAAAAACCGTGAACGAAAACTGGATTTTTATTAAAGAAAAAAATTTAGAGATAGTTGACAAGCTTTTACCGCTGATCTCTGCATCCAACGATTAAACTAACCCTTGGTTTACTAAACATCTTCGAACATTACGAAATAAAAAGAAACGTTTCTATGATACTGCAAAACGCATTGGCTCTATGTCCTACTGGGATAAATACGAGGTCTGCTTACAAGACTATTGTAAAGCCTTAGACACAGCTAAAAAGAAATATTATTCGCAGGACTTGCCATCTCTGCTCAAAAATAACCACAAAATGTTCTAGCAAAGAATTTCACCCAACAAGTCTCATAATCACATTACAATACACGATATTTAACTAACACCGCTTTCTGATGAAGCTTCCGCCATTGCTTTCAATGAGTACTTCGCTTCTGTTTTTACACAGGAAGATTGTTCCAATGTGCCATTTTTTCCAGATCACCCTTTCGCTTTATTGGCCCCAATCATTGTCACTGCCGAAGGTATAGCCCAACTCATCACGAATCTTAAGGTTTCTACTTCATCAAGTATTGATAACAATAACCCTAAAATACTGAAGAACACCACAGATATTTCCAGCCGCTTCCTTTGTCTCCTATTTAACCAGTCGCTATCATCAGGCGAACTGCCCAAGGATTGGAAGATTGGTAAGGTGATTATTGTATTTAAGTCCGGTGACAGGCACTCGCCCCGTAATTATCAACCCATTTCACTTACATGCATCTCTTGCAAACTACTTGAACATATCGTGGCTTTTCATATTTACGATCACCTTGAATCACGCAACTTCTTCTTCTCCCATCAGCATGGCTTTAGAAAAGGCTACTCATGTGACACCCAGTTATTCGAATTCATGCCTGGCAGTCACTTTAATATGAACACTAACGAATAAACCGATTGCCTCTTCCTTGATTTCGCCAAGGCATTCGATACTGTCCCTCTTTGTCGTTTAATCTCTAAATTGGCCGCACTTCGTATTGATTCATTAATCCTGTCTTGGCTACGAAGCTTCTTCTCTTCGCGTGAGCAACTTACGGTGATCAACGACATTTCATCTAACCTTTGCGACGTCACATCCGGTGTTCCCCAAGGTAGTGTAATAGGTCCGTTACTTTTTCTAATATACATTATTGATTTGCCCGATAACCTTTCATCCACAGTTGGGTTGTTCGCTGACAATTGCGCCTTATACCGCAACATTAAATGTTTTATTGATCATTCCGCTCTCCAAAATGACCTTGACCTAATCTTCCCGTAGTGCGAAACTTGGCAGAGGTCCCATAACGCCTCTAAATGCATGTTAATCTCATTCACTCGAAAGCATACCAATTCAGCATTTCACTGTAGGATTAATAAGGCCGTTGTGTCAGCTACACAATCATACAAATATTTACGCGGTCACCTTACATCGGATCTGTCCTGTACTACGGATATAGCAGCTGTCTCATCGAAAGCATCTCAATCTCTCGAATAACTCCACAGAAACTCGCGCAACGCTCATTCTAACGTACGCGCATTATCATATATTAGTTATGTTCGCCCGCAGCTAGAGCATGCATCATCCACATGGTCACCATATCAAGAATACTAGGTATGTATTTAGGAAGCCGTCCAGAAAAGGGCAGCGAGATTCATCTCCGGAAACTACGACTATCATTCAAGTATTACCCTAATAAAACATGACCTTGCATTTCAGTCACTAGAATTACGCTGTAACATTGCACTTTTATGTATGTTTCATAGGTACATTTATAGTAACGAAATTCACTGCCACTTTATTCTCCTGCGCGCACTTCCCAGCGCATTCACAATGCACGTAGTTTTATGCGCATTCATGGTCACACGCAGGGATTTAACTTATCATCACTACCTAGGGCCATTGCATATTGAAACGCTCTTCCGATTTATGTTGTATCCATTTGTAACCGTCAAATTTTTGGGGAAAACCTGATTTCCTTGCACTCTAGTATTGTATAACGCTGCTGTTACACCTTGATTTTCATAATTATATATATATATATATATATATATGCTCGTCTGATTTTCTCCTTTATTGTTATTTCGTTTTTTACTGATTCCCCCCTTACCATGCCCTTCAGTGAGCCTGTAAGGCATTTCGAATATATAAATAAATAAAAAAACACATTTATATCATAAACGAAAAGGGCAGCGACATTATAGTAGATTTACTCGTCGCATTTCATGATGCCGTAGTATTACAACACATAAAAAAGATAGCGCAAAAGTCGAGAGTGCTCTGGAGGTGCCGGGGTTGGAACCCGGGACTTCTCACATGTGAAGCAAGCGCCCTACCTCTGAGCTACACCCCCGTTATGTCAGGAGCACTTATTTATGCATTTGATGGTTCTCAACAAATTATTTTAACAAAAAAATAAATTATTACCCTAAATAAACAAAACCTTCACGTCATTGCAACGTGATACAATTGTTTTGTAAACAACGAAAGAAACACATTTTTATCATAAAAGAAAAGGGCAGCGATGCTCTAGTAGATTTTCTCGTCGCATTTGTTGGTGCCGTAGTATTACAACACATATAAAAGATAGCGCAAAAGTCAAGAGCGCTGTGGCGGTACTGGGGTTTGAACCCGGGACTTTTCACATGCGAAGCAAGTGCTCTACCTATGAGCTACAGCCCCGTTATGTCAGGAGCACTTATTTAAGCGTTTGATGGTGCTCAACTGGTTATTTTACCAACACAAGAAGTTGTTACTCGAAATAAACAAAAAAACTCTCGTCATTCTGAGCACACGGGCCTGCGACATTTCCGCCTCCATTGGGAATGCAGCCACCGCAGCCGGGATTTGAACCCGCGACCTGCGGGTCAGCAGCCGAGTACCTTAGCCACTAGACCACCGCGGCGGGGCGATGAAGGCCTGCTAGTCACTATGTACAACCTATGTGGCCTTGCTACACAAAGTAGGTATTTCTGTGAAAATCTGGACAATGATCAGTTTCTTTCCCATATCATAACTTAGCAGTGGAACTCTTTACCAGATTATGCGATCAAAATAACATATCTGAGAGTTGCAACTGGTGGGAAAATAGGCGAGAGGAGTCATAAGTAAAGGTCAGAGAAAGCAGGCGTAAGGCGTTTGAGGCATAGCCTAGTCTTGTACAGCATGTACAGCATAGCAAGGGATGGAGAGAAAGTGAGGGTGAGAAGGGGGAAAGGGGGGCAGTAAGGCAACCAGTCTCGCTTATTTCAGGGTCTTTGCACCCCTAGCGTGTAGCTCAGAGGTGCTTGCTGAAGCTCTAAGCCCGTGTGCTCCGATTTAGGCGCACGTTAAAAAACCCCTGGGGGCCGAAATTTCTGCAGCCCTTCACGACGGCGTCTCTCATATTTATAGGGCGGTTTGGAGACGTTAAATTGCAGATATTATTATTAATAATATTAATTATATTAATATTATTATTGTATGGTCGCCCGTTTGATGTCGTCACCGACCATCATGCACTATGCTGGCTTTCATCATTGAAGGATCCCTAAGGCCATCTCGCCTGTTGGGCTCTTCGCTTACAAAACTACGACATCCGTGTGCTGTACCGCAACGGACGCCAGCATGCTGACGCCGATGCCCTCTCACGCTCCCCTCTACGTCAAGACGACGTGCCCTGCTCAGTAGCCTCATTTGCTGTATCTGCCATTGATGTTGAGATCCTCGATACCGAACAAAAAAAGGATAATTGAATCGCCCCGCTGATCGACTTGCTCTCTGATCCATCCAAAACACCATCCACGCGTGCCTTGCGTCGTCAAGCTCACAATTTCGCCATCCGTGACGGCCTCTTACACCGACGAAATTACGACTCCGATGGCCGGCAGTGGTTACTCGTCAAACCCCGCAGTCTGCGGTCGGAGATATGTAAATCTTTCCATTCTGATCCGTAATGTGTGCACTCTGGGGTATCCAAAACTTACCACCGCATTCGACAACGCTTCTTCTGGCGCGGGATGTACCGCTACGTGCAGCAGTTCGTTCGCTCTTGCCTCACTTGCCAACGCCCCAAACCGTCGGCACACATGTCGCACGCCGGTCTGCAACCGTTACCTTGCCCTGACCGTCTCTTTCGGCGCGTAGGTATCGATTTGTATAGACCACTTCCTTTGACGTCGGCTGGTAACCGCTGGGCCATCGTTGCCGTAGACCATTTAACGTGATACGCCGAAAACGCCGCTCTCCCTGCGGCTACTGCGCGCGATGTTGCGTCCTTCCTGCTGCATCGATTCATACTGCGCCACGGACCACCCCAAGAGCTTCTCAGCGATCGAGGCTGTGTCTTCTTGTCGGAAGTCGTCGAAGCCATTCTGACGGAGTGCCATTCTGTCCCCCGCAAAACTACTGCTTACCACCCGCAGACGAATGGCCTCACCGAACGCTTTAACCGCACCCGTGGCGACATGCTCTCGATGTACGTCGCTGCCAACTACTAGAATTGGGACAATATACTGCCCTTCGTCACCTACGCCTACAACACCGCCCCTCAGAGCACGACCAGTTTTTCACCTTTCTACTTGCTGTACGGAAGCACCGGTCGCACACCATGGACACGATACTCCCGTACACGCCGAATCTGAGTGTGCACCCATTTCTGAAACAGCCAGGCTTGCCGAAGAGTGTCGTGAGCTTGCCAAGACATTTAAGACACGTGAGCAAGAGTGGCAGAAGATTATTCGTGATGACTCCGCCACTTCTGAGCCCACGTTTCTTCCTGGTGCGCTTGTATGGCTCTCAACCCCGACCTCTGCAGCTGGCCTCTCTTCCAAACAACTTCCCAAATATAAAGGCCCCTACCGTGTCATCGAGCGCACTCTTCCCGTCAACTATCTGATCGAACCCGTTGAACAATCTTCGGACATGCGCCACCGTGGGCGCGACATCGTCAACGTGAGGCGCTTGAAGGCTTATTATGATCCGCTCATAGTAACAAGCTGTTAGGTCGCCAGGCGGCTCCCTCTTCGACCCCGGGGTAATTGTAGCGAAGCCTCCGAACTCGGAAATGGGTCGAACTCTTGAGTACCTCCTAGTGGGGCTACCCAACAAGGATGCCGCTCGCGCTGAGAGTCCGTGCTTGGCCGCGACTGTCGTCATTTTGTATGCTAGCTGGTTGCCGGCTAATAGCCTTAACTATATTATTATTATTATTATTATTATTATTATTATTATTATTATTATTATTGGGCTAGTCCGTTCATACCTGTTTTGTGATGTGTGAGAACATGTCGTTTGGCACTTCACGCAGAAACATTGCTTGTGTAACATGTTGCAATAAATCGTTCAAAAGTTAACACACCCAATGCTCCTATTTGCTTGATCTTTTCTTCGTTTTGCGCTAAGCGACTATCACCCTTTTTTAAGGCGCGAAGCTCCTTAAGACCTCACCCATTCATCCCCGTTGTCGTTTGTAACCACCGGTGGTACATACCCGCTCTCTGGCACATATACGCATCTTTATATGTTACGGAAAACATAGCACGGCGTCGTTATCAAGCATTCGGTGTTAATAAAGCGCTGACAGCAGAAATGTGGTATATACTCTCGTTTAGTCCTGGGATGGCGCTGGATGGCAGTACTTGTATATGATGAATATAAGATAAAATGAAGCAATATGGCGGTACTTGAAGTGTTTACTAGATAGATGAACGGACGCACGGATGAACAGATAGAAAAGCAGATAGACAGACGGACAGACAGACACTTGCACGGACGTATGGACGAATGAACGGGCGCACGCACAAACAGACGCACTAACGGAGGCAAGTACGGATGAACTGACGTACGGACGGGCGCACGCACGGACGAGTGGACGCACGAACGGAAGCACGGACGCATTGACGAACGCTTCACCCCACTCATGGTCAATCATTTCTTGGACATGCTGTGATTTTTTTTGTTTTTGTTCGCGTAGCTCCTCCGTTTTTTAGCATAAGTAAGTTTCTAACGGCCATCGTACTTTTATGAGAGCGATATTTAGCTGGACCGGAAGACCCACGTCGCTACGTTGCGATTGGCTGTAGCGGTGCATGCACATTTACGATCATATTGAGGTTTTCTTTAAAGACACGATTCTCTTCCCGCACACCTACAAAAACTACGCTGTTCATAGATATACCTATATGTTTGCCAATCTATGAAGCCTCCCCCCCTCTTCCTCAGCATGGGAAAAATGCTCATGTAGTTACCTGGTACGACGACCGAATGAGAAAAGAGTGCAATACGAGATGTCGGTATTGTTTCCGGTGCGGAGTAAACGTACACTGCCGACAACAAAATTTATTCGGACAAACAACAGCGTATACCAGGAAAACGCACCCTGTTGCTCTTATGGTACAGCAATCTGTAAACTATCAGTGTTGTAAAGTGGCTGTAATCAGGATTGAAAATGCAATGCGCAATATTTACTGCCGGTTTTCTTCGTTCCTCATAGCCCGAGATGTCCACCCTATAAAGCTTATATAGAAAAACACGTTAGCATGCTTTCGCATCAAGTTTCAGCGAATGGCTATTGTTTCTCGCACAGAGCCGTCAAAGAAACAGGAGTAGCCGTGTGAAAAACATTAGGGAATATCGTGCTTTGCACTGTGTGTACGACATTTGTTCAGCCTGCAGGAAATGACACGAAGTTTTTCATACAGCTTCAATGCCTTCGATGCGCAAAGCAACTTCGCGTTATACACCCCGGTTGCTTTGCCCGCGTTGTTCAAGTATTGTGCGCTGATTGTCTGATTATAAGTCGAAACATGTGCATCTCTTTAGAATGGCGTTCTCGATGGCGACTCGAACGGGCCAAGCTCTGTGAAGAGTTTTCATGTGGGTTGAAACATCGTCAGCGCGATGGCCTCACGTTGAAACAACGCGAGTCTATCACCCTCACAACGTTTCATTAGAACACTTTACCGCGTTATTCGATCCGTGTCGACGTCGCTTGTAACTTAGCGAATAGACTCAGCACGCAAATGCAGTCTTGGGGAGACCTTGCATTGATAACTTTAGGAAGTGGCGCGTGAAGCTTTTTGATAACAGCGCTCCATCTAGTTTTTGTTTAATTAAACGGTGTGAAACTACCGGAGTTTTAGGGCACATAAATAACGGGAGACATTTACAATAGCTGCGTAAATCTTAAGAAACCGAAAAACTGGCTGATCTGAGGCGCCTAATTAACGTGTCCTTTTTGGGCGACGCTAGGTCCTTCCTTAGTGTATGCAAAGCAGGGTGGAACCACAGTCTGTCCGAGATTATGCGAGAATATCAAAACTCCAGCGCCACAAATGACGTGCAAAGCTGGCCTTGGCGCCCCCGGTAGAAGCGCGGAATTTTTCGTCGCTCGTAATCGGTTTATGCACGCCGAGCAACTCGGCGTCACGGCTGTGCCGGCTGTCTCCGTCGGCGGGCGCGGCTGATAAGAAACTGCGCGAAGAGTTTTTCGCGGACACCCGATGTTTTACCTTGAGCTTTAAAAGCCTTGTTTTTAATAGATGCGGCTGTATTCCAATGATTGCACTGCTGAGTAAGGGGCCGTGGGTTTGATCACAGGACCGATGGCTCAACCACAATAAATGAATTACTGAAAAAATCAAATGCTTATACGCGATGAGCATTGAGTCCGTGTGACGCATTTATTAAAAAGCGAACACAAGCCAAGCGATCAATGATCCGAACCAGAGCAATCACAAGCACTAACAACGATCCTCGTCCTCGTCTTTTGCCGGCACGGCTGTTTGCACCAAATCTATTGTAAAAATCACTCCCCCACGGAAAAGAAACCATCCTGGCGACCTCAGAAACAGGTACGACTGGTGGGTCATTATGCGGCTTCAGACGGTCGACATGAACAGTCTCACGGCCGCGATGGCACCGGCCTGTGGATGACTGAACGGGCTCGACATTATATTTTACCGGTGATGCTTGACGCACGATGAGGCAGCTTTGAAGAAAGAGCAGGAGCTCAGAAGGCAACACGAAGCCACAGCAATGTTCCAGGTGAATATGCAGGTTGGCGTCATGGCGGTCCTTTTGGTGTTCTTGGTCTTGTGTGGTTAACGAACCTTCTACCGGCCTGCATTCTTCCGCATAGGTGACCACTTCCGAGAGAGTTGCAGACTCTAAAGTGTCCGAGTAATACAACAGAATGGTATCCATAAATAAGGAGGGTTCACGGCCAAAGAGAAGAAAGAAGGGAAAAACTCCTGTCGTAGATTGAGTGGCGCTGTTGGAAACATACGTAACAAAAGGTAGTATGCGGTACCAGTTGGTGTGCTCAGCAGAGACATACATAGACAGCATGTCGCCTAATGTGCGATTGAGTGAGTGAAACAACTTTATTGATGATCCTGCATAAAGAGGGAAGGGGTAGGGGGATTAAAGCGAGACACTAGCGTGCTCGGACGTCTCGGAGCAGCAACCTATTCGCGTCAAACCCGTGGGGGCGCCGCTTTCTGCCGCTGGCGTTCCAGGATGCTAAGCACGTGCTGGACCACGTCTCTTTGGTTGCCTGGCTCTCGGCTGATGATTTTGCTGCTTATTGCAGTTGGCATTACTTCTTGGTTACCCGGCGGTGGTGCACAGTCTCAGAGGAGGTGTCTCTGGGTGGCTCGCGCCTTCTTGCAGTGTTGGCATACATCAGTGGTGTAAACCTCCGGGCAAACGTGCTTTGCCCAGACGGGGGTCCATATGGCTTGTACTTGCAACTGCCGTAGAGTGGCTGCTTCTCTGTGTTGTAGGTCTCGGTGGGGTTGTTAAAGTGTTCAGTCAGGCCATTGGTTCGGGGATGGTACGAACTGGCCGTTCGATGAACAACGTTGCATTCACGAAGGAGTGCTTGTTTGGTGTTGAGGTCAGGGGTTTGACCAGGATCCCACCCGCTGCAATCTGTTGTTGAGGTGTTGGGACTTCACCGTTGCCGGCACCAAGAGACTCGAGAGAAAAACGCCGAGCATGAAAAGACTCATGAGGAAAACTGAACAGGGGTTTATTCTACCTATTTACAAGCGAGCATCTCTCGCCACGAGACGAACATCTCGACGAAGATGTCGTCCTACATTGTGACAATCTCGTCAAAGACCCTCTCAGAAGCACACTGCTGCTTTTTGTCCCTTCGCAGTCTTTAGACCCCAGGCCAAGGGAAATGGGAATATACGTTTTCGCCCAATTAGGTCACCATTGTTGAGGGTCATTTTGTCGGATCCACCCCCAACACACACACACATACACACACACACACACACACACACAACCCAAAACAGGTAATACCGGTCACGCTGTTGCTTCCGGGGAATCGTGCTGCCAGAAAACGGGATGTAATGAGTCCGTCCTGTCGCTGCTCGGGCTGACCACCCATACTGTCGAACAGTGGTTGCAGGCCAGTCAGCTCTAATGACACGTGCTTGGTCACCTGGCGTTGATTTGAGCGTCGGTGACCTCTCAGCCAGAGACACACAGCGTGGTGGTCCGAGTTTCGTCTTCGACGGAAACTTGGCGTCGTGGCCTCGGTTTACGAGGGCGCCACGTGTCAAATTTCCGCGCCGGCGCAAGCGACATCAGTGCTGCATGCAGTAATTACAACCACGCACCTTCTAAATCATGAAAAACAGCCGGGAGCCTCCGCGTTCCTCATTACCGGCGGCTGCCTTTCTTCCGTCTCGGCGCTCGCGGCAAAGGCAGGCTCGGCGATCGCAGCAGCTCCTCCGGGGCCAGGAAACTCTTGAAAGGCCAGGAACCCAAATGCTGGCCGTGAAGGGGGGGTCTCAGAGTTGATGATGGCTGCAGGCATGCAGCTCGAAGAACCTCACACAAGCAAAGGCAAACAGCAGAAAAAACGACTCAGGCGCCACAACACCGCACCACGCACAAGCGCCTGGAATTCGCTCGGTGATCAAACAATGGCTTCAGAGAGGAACGTGCATCCACGGTCGCTGAGTACCTCGCGAGGCGTGCCATGGTGAAGAACAAGTTTGTGAAGTATAAATAAGCCGACTTCACGTGATGAGGCTTCTGGCAGCGTGGCAGTCTCAGCATATCATGTCAAATGATCAATAGCGACAATCACACAGCAATCAACGTCAGGTGTGTACAGAAGTGGACCATGCAAGGTAATTCCAATGCATTTGGAAGGTCGTGAGCGAAAGGGCAACGGCTGGAGCGGCCCAGTGACTGTACCCAATGGACTCTTCCGAGGGAAGCGATTTTAAATGAAAAGAAGAGAAAAGTGAGCCCCGTAGCTGTTTCTCAGGGGGAGGACACCTCAACAGTAGCTCATGAGGGATGGGAGTAGAGCATGGTTTAAAGGTAGAGAGACAGAGGAAGAGGAAGGAGAGAGCAAGGAACAGGGATAGAGAACGACGGAACTAAGGAGAAGACAGGAAAGATAGACAGGTTGCAGGATTCCGAAAACGGGGCACCACTGGCGATAGCTCTCGTCGGCGACAGGAGATGACGTAGGGCTAATCGAGTCGGCCAGAGCTACGCTGTCATCGTCATCGGAGACAGGCGTCAGGAGGTGGCGTAGGACCAACCCAGTCAGCCAGAGCTGCACTGTCGTTGGAGATCGCGAGGGCACAATCGGTCGTTGACACTTTAGGCGTGAACACACGTATTGGCGAACAAATCGGTACGTTCCACGCCCGTAGTGCAGCAGGTGAAGGTGTGCATACGTCTTTATTACACTGGCGTGCCCACATTGGAGGTCTGCATGGAACAATGCGCTGATATCAGTGCGTAGATTGCGAGGAATCACGAACAATCACTTGCGAGCGTCAGTGAGGTAATTGCGGCGGTAAAGTATACCATCGCGCGTGGTGAAATGGTGAGATGTGCGCCACAGCGAGTGACTGGTGGTGCTCTATGATGGCTTGCACAGGTACTCCATTAAAGATATTATCCAAGGCTCTAGGCGCTGCTCAGATGGCATGTCAGCGAGTGTGAGGGACGCTGATTCGTAGGTTCAAACTGGCGCATTGGCACACTAACGCTGAAGCGCAGACCGAGAAAGAGCGTCGGCGTTTTTTAGTGTCGGCGCCCTCACCTCTGAACGACGCCGATGTCATAGTCTTGGAGACGTCATGCCCAACGGAGAGGATGGCTGTTTGAGGGACAACCCGCAAAAAACGAGTTGATCAGTCACAGCATCAAATAGGCGGCCATACGCGTAAGGTCTAATTTGAGTGATTGCACCCAAACGATGGCTGGACATTCTTTCGCCCTAACAGAACAATTTTCTTCAGCTCTGGTCAGAGTGCGACTCGCGTAGGGAACGACGTACTTGTTGAAGCCAGACACGCGCTTAGCACGGAGAGCGCCAAGGCTGACTCCACTGGCGTCAGTGTAGATATCAGTAGGGGCATCTGGGTCAAACTGACGGAGAATTAGCGGCGATGTCAGAAGATTATGTAATTTCGCGAATGCGCTGTTACTGGTGGACGGCGATGCCAAATGTCTTGGCTCTCAGCAAGTAGACGTGGTGAAGGGGCAAATACGGATGCGAAATAACGAATGAATGGTTGAAAATACGAGCACAGTCCTATTAAGCTACGGAGTTCTTTGATTGTCGACGGCTTAGAAAACTCGGTGACGGCGCAGAGCTATGGGTGAAGTAGAACGCCATTCTTGCTGACAACGTGCCCTAAGGTGGTGAGCTTCCGGGCGGCGAAGTGACATTTCTTCAAATTTTTTTGTAGCTCAGCCTGGCGAGGCATTTCACGACACTTTCGAGGTGCTGGAGAGGGGTATAGAAGTTTTTCAAAAAACACGACGTGGTCCAGATAGTGATGGCGCGTGTGCCACTTCAGAGATCGAAGTGTGTTGTCCATTAGACGCTCGAAAGTGGCCCGGGCATCGCAAAGACCGAACGACATCACGCTAAACTCGTACAAGCCGTCAGAAGTTACAAACGCAGTTTTGGCACGGTCGGCTTCATCTATGGGTACCTGCCGGTACCCAGAGCGAAGATCTAGCGAAGAGAAGAACTCCGCTCTTTGCAAACAGTCGAGCACGTCATCAATTCTGGGGAGCGGATTGACATCTTTGCCGGTGATCTTCTTAAGGCGCCTCAATTCGACACAGAAGCGGAAACTATCGCCCTTCTTCTTCACAAGCACCACCGAAAATGCCCAAGGACTGTGGGATGGCTGTATCACTCCTCGACTAAGAATGTCAGTCACCTGGCTATCAATAACTCAGCGTTCAGTTCCTTCTTGGACTGAGACATGGAGGGCTTGCTAATGCATACACCTGTTCGCGTGCCATCTGCCCGGCCTCAACGATAACTCGAGTGCGCTCATCCCGTGCTTATACAGAGTCACTGTGTCCTTGAAAAGGGGCACACAGTTGCACTCAGTGTAGTGCTGAGCAAGAAAATTGAATTTCCCGTTTCTAACATTATTTCTCCCATGACCACACCCGATTGCCGAATTCCGGCAGTCAGGTGTGGTCCGCTCTTGCTGTGACGTCGTCCTCCCAGACTACGTCCACAACACCCTCGGTATAGGTCCAAAGTTCGCCGTCGACCGAAAGGTGTCCGCACCCGAGCTTGTTTCAAAGGTGCACTCTGTTGCTGGCCGTGCCTCACCAGAGGATTGGGAACGATGCATCTCAGAAGGCGTCGACGTGCTGCTACGGGGTAAGCCTACCATCAACAGCCTTCCGTTTCGGAAGACGGCCAAGTTTCTGAGAGACAGTGAACTTTGTGTCGTGCCATCATATAAGGAGGGTGGTTCGCTGTTCTTCCTAATTGCTTGTCCCTAGAAAAGGCGGTCACAGCTACTGGCTCTGTTTTCAAATGTTGTACTGACATTCGACTAGATAGAGTAAAATCTCAAGGCAAGAAAATGTGTCATAAACTGGAGTTAAAACAGTTAGCACAGCATATTAGTAAAAGCGACAAAAAATAAGCTCAGCGTGTTTTTTTCTGCCAAAACACATAAAGTCGACATGCATGCCCTTTCGAGTCATTGCGACGGAAAGTGGAACGTGGCAAAAGCAACTCGGCCTGTTTATTGAGACCCGTCTAAAGTGTCTAACCACCTATCACCCATTTCTGATAAAAAAAACTTGCAGACACTGATAGAATTTTTCAAGCAGTCAAATCAAACCTATGTCATCGGCTTTTAAATTGACATAAACGACCTATACTACTCACTGCCTCACGATGAGGTATTAGAATGTATAAGGGATAACATCGAAGTCTTCGGGGAATTGATCTTCCTATTAAAAACTGGCATCAGTGCGTGAGATTTCCTTGACTTTTTTGCTGTACCTTACCTCTACATTTGTTCAATGGAGTGATTGCGTTTATCTGCAGAAAAAAAAGTGTGTCAATTGGCTCATGCATAGAACCTTTCTCTGTAATCTACTATTGGCAAAAGTGGGCAATAAAGTGCAGAACAAGTTAGAGGGCACGCATGTCGTCAAAGTATTCAGATATGTGGATGATTTATTGGTTCTTCTCGATTGTACCCTTTCTATGTTCCACTCGACTGCGGCTCAAACGATAGGCTTGTTTGAAAATTATTTAAAGCCTCTTGTGTTGACACCTGAAATGCCCGAGAATGACAAGTTACGCTGTTTAGATTCAAGACTGTTTTTTAGCACACCGCATAATTTTTGGTGTTACGAACCACGTGCGCAGGAATCTTTACTTCCTTTTTCTTTGAAGTGGCTTTGAAAACAGGAAAAGGAAGAAAAAAGCGCAGTCCCGTTACTGCCTCTCTCAATGGAGGGCACCACCTCAGTTATGCGCAGGGAAGGGGGGAATGGTCGTATCGCGCACGCATTCGATCATTCCTTTTTCTTCCGCTCACAGCGAGTTAGTAAAGCGAGGCATTGCACGGATTTGCCTTGAGAATACCTTGAATGACGATAGTTATAGCGGGAGAACAAAGGGACGACAAACTCAGTTGGAAGTTAGCGCTCATGTCCTTTTTGTCTCGTTGTCGTCGTTCTGTTCTCGCGCTATAACTATCGTTGGCGTGGTAGCGTTCGGCTATGTTGCAACGTAGTCAGACATGATGGACGGTAAAGGTAGAGTCATTTTAGGGAGTTCCAGGCAGTAAAATAAAACCAGCACTCTCCACCACTTGCTAGTACGCGGTGAGCGCTGAGTCCGTAACGCGCGTTTTTAAAAGAGCGAACACAGGTCAAGCGATCAGCGATCCGAATCGAAGCAATCACGAGCACCAGAAATGGTCCTCGCCCTCGTGTTTTGCTGTCATCGCTATTTGCACCTTATCTATTGTACAAAATTATTAATAAATAATAAAGATAATACATACTTAGTGGTAAAAATAAAAAAACACAAAAGCGATGAAAGGGTCTTTATCTGTGCTAAATACGAGATGCTACGTATTAAAACTGTGATTTCGGCCCATGAAGAAGCTAGGGTTGTTTTTTTTTGCCTGCTGCAAAAAGCGACAACTTGAAAGCAGTGGTGCAAGCTGCTATACGGTAAGCAGGACCACTGTAGAGATTACAAGTGGGCACTGTCGCTGCTGACAAGTAATGTTACTACAATGTGCGTGCAAATGCTCCGAAAATGAGGGAGAGAAGAAAATGAACTAAATTGAGGCGAGTGACAGGCATGACGCTCTCGAATTCAAGTATGGTCAGTACTCGAACCTCATTCGTGCCACCCTGAACACGAACGGTAACGACCGTTCACAGAAAACCGTGGGAGAAGAAGCAGGTGAGTGAGAACGTGTCGAGAAAGCGGTGGGGAGTTCAAAAAGCCCGACAAAAAAGGCCACTCCGCGTGCTCTCGGTTGAGCGTTCGCTGCCCTGAAACTTGTTACTGCGGAGCTCGATTCGTCTCGGAGCACGTAGCGACGCAAAGCCCTGTTTGGCACGGCCGACTTCAACTCGAGGACTCGCACTGAGGGGCGGTGCGCCTCGTCCGCGCGCTCGAGCTCTGCTACACTAATTGTGCGCAGTGCCACGAAAGCACAAATCGAACATGAGACGGCGGGGTTCTCGTTCCAGCAAAGAACTATTAGCCACGCGTCCGAAAACGAACCGCGCGACAATGACAGTGATTTACAGCGTTTAATTGCGCAAGCGCCATGTCTGGCCATAGTGCACCCGAGCGGAATTTTCAATGGCGAAATTTCTTCCGGCGGTTCACGCTGTATAGAGTCCAAAACTCAGTCACTGTGACACGTTAAAAACATATATGTCATCATTGAATATGAAAATCTCTACGCTCCCCACCGGTCCAGGTTCGACTGTAGCCGCACTACAGTCGAACCTTGACCGGTGGGTACACGGTGCGTGTACGCCAAGTGAAATCTCACAAAAGACGTCGCGCATTGGCTTTAGAGCGCAATCTTCTGTACTGTGAATTTCTTCAGAACATCAGAAAGCACTGCATGATCGCAGGAATGTCAGAACACAACAGCATGTGACCGGAGAACTGGGTGCAACGCACATAAGGGTTCTTTGCGGTTAACTTTTACCTTTTCCACGTATCACGGTCATTTAGGCTGCTCTTAGTGAGCAAAGGTGATATTTAGAGCAACAGAATAAATGTGAAGGTGTATTTTTGTATAGGAGTATTTTCGTATTCCAAAAGAGATAGCCACAGGTGAACGTTGACATGTGGTATAGCTGGAAGTTTCCTAAGTGGTAGAAATCTGAAACTCGTTTCTTTCATGTGGTTTTGTTAAGATGAATGAAAGTAGGCAAACGTGTAGTTCACACGCGGTTTGGCAGTCATGAGTCTTTGTCATTTGCTCTTAAACATAGAGCAATACACTTGAATGAGACGGGAACTCTTGCACACATTTAATCTACGCTGATGGGGTTAGCGCTGTAGTGAATTAAATTTCCTCCTTTTCGCGTTTTAGGTACCGCTAAGCTTAAACTGCTCTGTGGGACGTCGTTGTTTTGATTTCAAAAAATAACTTTCGGCGTGCTACAAAATATGCGCAGACGAAATAAATTCCCACCGGTACATCTCCAGGATTGCAGTAAAACAGAAAGTTTTAAGGAAGCTTGAACGCAAGTGTGAAAATCTTTTGAAAGCTTGAAATTTCTTGGCTCTAACACTGTTGCCGAATCAGAGCACCAAGATTGTGTAGAAGCGCAGAGAACAAGCGTTTCGGTTTCAGCAGAATATGGCGGGACTGTCGGGCCTCGCTTATTAAATTGCGCCGCGGCCATTCTACTCTCTTCTTTAGTAGAATGAAGTCGGAGATTTTCATCGCTCTTTCCTTTTTTACGCTCCCAGCCGCTGAATGTCTAATTACCACGCTCCTCTCGCTTCTGCAGTCGCATCGATCCGGATCGAACGACAAGAGAGGAAGTGGTAATAAAAACGAGCAAAGAGCACTAAAAAATCTTTCCTAGGCCCTAATCTTGTTATTCTCGAAACCACGAGCGTGCGCTTGACACTACGTACTCTGGCGGCTGTAAATTTTTTCGGCCACCGCAGAACCACGGGCGCACTTCGTGCTGGTGCTCTCATTACCGACACCTCCTCGTATACACACCCTCCTCCTTCGACACCCTCCCGGCACGCTGCTCTGTATCTGCGACGACCGGCAGCAACTGCAGAGAACAGCGGTGTTCCTTTTCCTCCACTAGCTCTCCGTGGCGGACGACGGACAGTTCAAGTGATGACGGCGACAGAACCCTTCCTTCGCTGTATTCAGACAGCCCCTTTCCTTCCCGGCGAGGACTGTAGACGCCGTCCGTGCCACACGACTCCCCAACGACCCTCCTGCAGCATCCCCTTGCTTCCTTTTTATCTTCACCTTCTTGGCGACATAGCTGCTGACAGCCTCACCTACTTTTCATCTGTGCATCATTGGTCGCACGCTCCGCTTCGTCATCCACTTATCTCCTGCGAACGGGGTGGGCCCCTGTGCACCGCAATAATTCTCGCCTCTTGTAACAGTCCCCCTTGCCTAATTTTCTTGCTTTGCAAGACTTTTGGGTCGTCGACCGGGGGCCAGTTTTGCGCAGCATTGTTGCCGTTGCCACAACGCCACCACAGCGCCGTTTGTAAGCGCAGCGGGTGAAGTTGTTCGAGCTCCGTGTGTCACTCCGTGTTGCGAATTCTATACACTCTTCCCGAGTTTGTCGTCTGCACGCGCCCGTCTTTACTTACCCGAGTGAAGTGAGCTAGCTACACTTGACCGTCTGTACAGCAGGGCAAAAATGACGTCCCCAGAACACGTGAACGAACAGAAGAATGAGCTATAAACGTAACTTTAAGAGAAAAAAAGTGGCCCGTTAAAACGTATGTGCATGTACATTGTGAGTACACCGTGCGCTATGATTGGGGCGCGTGGCTTTGTATTTGTTATCCGTAAGAACCAAGTCAAAGAAAGCCAGGCAAGAAGGCCTTGCGTAGCATGCACAGCGCCGACACACGAGAACAGAAACTCTAAAGAAGAATGTGGATGCATCTCTTTCTGTCCCTCAGCTTTTGTTGTAGAAATTATCCACGCTGTGCTAAATAACCCAAGGCGTACCCTCCAAATAAGAAAATTGAACTTCACTGCAACGCAACGCTCGAGATTGCGCGAAAACTCGGTATGTATACTATACCGGTGCACGCAACTATATAGCGCAGTGGGAATGGAGTGTGCGCGTGTGGCTTCGGGCTATGCCGGCCGCAGCTATACGGCCTTCTCTGTTCGACAGCTGGTCCTGCACTCCACTGTGTATAGCGAATTAAGAATCAACGTCTGCAAGGAGCATGCTCCTTTGGGCCGGCGCATCAATGGTGGCTGGGACGCCCCGGCATTAGCACGAGCCGCGATCATTGTGCCGAGGGTGCGACGACGCGATAAATTTTAAATAATGATCTGCCCAGCCAGCCGGCCCGGTGGCCATCATTACGTACGGAGACGGGTTTATAGCTGGCCCCGCTGGGTGTCGCAAAGTTCCAATTGCGCACGAAGGCATTACTCTTCTCTTATGCATGCGTCTATATGTGGCATGTGGGCGCATGTATCTATGTACCGGAGGAGAACGCGATGGCCAACTAAACTTTCTTTGAAACTACTGCAAATAGCAACTACATTCATAGAAAGACAATCTGCTGAATTTGTTGGCGCAGTATTCAAGGTATTATTGTCTATTGTATTGATACTAGCCCATATATTTTGCGTGGTTGTTTCTCAACACGGCGTGAATACGCTCTTGTTTATCAATATAGCCTGCCAATACTCCTTTTGTGACAGCTCAAACTTTAATAGGCCTCTGTAGAGCTCGAGTGTAAAAAAAAACACGTCTGCACACAGCTGGTCGAGTAAAGTTAGTGCTGTTAGCCGCCTTTCCAAATAGTACGCCAATCATCAACATTGTGTAAACTGTAAGAGTGCCAATCAATACGGACAGAAATACTTGAAGAAAAAAATGGCCGAACATTCAGATCTGAGAAGTTTGCACATAAATACAGTTTGTCCTTAACGAAGTTTACTCAACTCACTCGATTCCTCTTTAAAAGTGCAAATGCCATGTAGCCAAGTTGAATACAGGGTGAATACTTCTGCCGGCAATATGGGACAATAATGCCTCAATAATTGCTGGAATTTTTCCAATTTTATTGCATCAACGTTTCTAGCTTTGCCTTTGAAGTTGGTAAATATTGTGTAGAAACAAGACGGTAAACACACAGTACATACGTTGTAGAACAGTGGAAGCAATGCATATCCGAATTATAGAATTTTTCGTTCTCCCTACCTCTCCACCTTACTGCAAACGCAACAACTGCTTCCAAGCCCGATGCAAGTCCGTAAAACTCACGGAGTCGGTCAAACATTCCGCAAGTCATCGTTATCTGTACAGAGCGTTTAATTAAAGCAGATAGTGTTGAAAGTGGCCTCGGACGTTTTTCATGTCTGCAAGGAGCAAACGTTCTATATGTCGAGGACGGTCATGAACGTTTTGATATAGCTGCACAAGCACACCCAGAGAAGTTGTCCGGCCGTTTCCTCACAGTCATGGTTGTCGCAAGATGTTTATTGTAGGTCATGTGGCATAAATAGGAAATTCCGAGATGCGACACCCACCCTCAATTAGTCTCTTATGCCCATAAATGTTTGCTGGACCCGGAAGAAATTGAACTCTCACCTTGCGTCCCGTTTTGTTCGCTTTAGCAATTACCTCTGCACAGCGCAGTCAGCCGGTGTTAAACCTTTAAACTCTGTCTCCCCTTTTCATTACACGAGACACGTTTTTTTTTCGAAGTTTCAAAGCAAGTGACTTTCAGATGCAAAGAAAACTAAGTCCTCGCCAAATCAGTATTTAAAGCCCGTTTCGAACCGAATGGGTCACTGTTTATGCGCCACTTGCACCGTTGACGAAAAGTGACATGACATAGTAGAATACGTTCTGTCTCGCCTCCCTTAGATACATCAATGCCGGCGTGACAGTTCAAATAAAACAGGTTGTGAGCATTGTGTACATCGTTTTAAATCGACTAGCTGTCAGTTGCTTAACTTAGATTTATCAGTGCAAAAGGGACGAAACGTTCAGGAAGAACACAAACACACAGCACTGAACTCATAACTGATTTCTTATTTGGAACGCAGGGCCTTGTTGTAGACACGCGTCTAAAGAACCGAAAGATAACTTGAAGAAAAGAAGCGGTGAAAGCCACGTGAGAACTGCTTGCCAAAAAGACATTGAACCGAAGCTAACCACGCAGTCTGAAATTCCTACGCCACAAAGCACGCCCTCGATATGAAAGAAGTGAAAATATATAACTGATCCTAAACCCAACTGAGGCAAACACAGAAAAGCCAGAGAAGTAAAGGGGGCACACACACAAAAGATAAACAATATATAATACGTTAAAAACTAAAATCAAAGTCAAGAACAGTGTAAAGCATGGACAAAAAACTACTGAAAAGGTATATGCTGTAGGTAGTTTATTTATATATTAGATAGGGAAATGGAAGACAGTTTTTTCACCCAGACTCCGAATTTCGGCTGCCTCTAAAATCTATCAGTTGGTTTTCTTTGCCTGGCTAAGGCAATGCTACCCTCAGAATTCACTGTTTTAGCTAGGCATGGCAAACAACTTGTAAGAAGGATCGTTGTAGCACAAGCTATGAGTGCGGCATGGTATAAATCCTTCCCACGTTAAGAAAATTTACGGAATTTGCACAATAGAATATCCAGTATCACATCAAGGCTATACCTTCTAGGTGTAGAGCCTTAAGCAATGTTTTTATGTATACTTTGTGGGAGCGCTCGCAAGTTAGTTCTGGGCAAGTTTGAGGCACATCTTGGTGGCTCATATATATTTTGAAAGGTGTCTTCTAACAATTTTTATGACTTCATTGTTTTACATGTTTTTCAAGTTTTTTGTGTACACTGATGGCTTAAGAGATCAGTGCCGCAAGAACGGCAGCGATAGGGCCAAGCAGTGCAAAGGTATTCAGCGTAGAATTACCAAAATACAATAAAATAAATGCTTACCCTATACTCGATTTTTGCGAGCACACCTTATACTGTGTTTCCCTCGACCTCTGACGTAGAAAGGCTGCCCAATAAAATGAGCTGAAAGCCCTACCACACAGGGAGCTCGCATGACATATGGCCTGTTACGTTCAGCGTATTAAGGACGCCGTTGCGATTGTAACAAACAATGTGGTAATTGAAGAGGAAACGACACGTGCGAAACGAGCCAGCTCGCGAACGCTTCTTTAATGTTTTGTAGCTTTACTGATCCCTGGCACGCTTGCTTCAGCGCATGATATTCGGCACGTTCTTTGACCGCCTTTGCAGTTTTCAAGCTTGAAAAGTCGAAGAGCTTTATTATCTGTCGCTTTGAGTGAAAAATCAGGCTAATAAAAATAAATCTAATAGTAATCCCTATTTTGATCTAATGCCGCGATCACATTTGATTGATATGTGTGGTTTTACGTCCAAAACGACCATATGATTATGTGAGACGCCGTAGTGGAGGGCTCCGGAAATTTCGACCACCTGGGGTTCTTTGACGTGCACCCAAATCCGAGCACACGGACCTCAGATTATTCTACCTATTCCAGCGTAACTAACTTAAAAAACCGTGCTGAGCTAGAAGATTTGGCCATTCGTCGGAAATATGCACGCCTATCACTTTTCCACAAACTTTACAATCACCCATCATTACATGACAGTTTGTTTGAACCCGCCTGTTCCATCTTTCCCCGCCGTGATCATCCTAACAAAGTCAAACGCCCGCTATCTCGCACACTTCGTTTCGCTCAGTCATTCATCCCGCGCACTATTATAGAGTGGAACAGTTTGCCTGCACATATTGCCACCGAGAAAGACTCGGTAAAGTTTTCAGAGCTCATGCGCACTACGGTGACTAACTAAATATTTTTTTGCTTTTGTTGTTCTGTTTTCTTTTGTTTTTTAACTATTGTATAACGCCATGCAATTGCTGCCCGTATTCATGGTTTGCGCTTTGTTGCGGTTGTCAGGTTGCACTGTATCTTGCTGTAAACCATGTTGTATTGCCCCCCCCCCCTATGTAATACCCTCTTCAAGAGGGCCCTTAGGGGTAACCTGAATAAATAAATAAATAAATAAAATAAATAAAACATTTCCGCCTCCATCGTAAATGCAGCCGCCGCAGCCGTGATTCGATCCCGCGTCCTGCGGGTTAGCTGCCGAGTACCTTAGCCACTAGACCACCGCGGCGGGGCCGAGTTATGCAGTCGGAACCGATGTTTTCAAGTGTGAGAGGGCCCCTTTAAGTTCTTAAAAATCATCGTTTATGCAGGGGCACCACGGCCGCGGTCTATAAGGTCAATCGTTGTGTCGAGGAACGAAAAAAAAACGCCGAAAAACTCACCGCTGAAGTTGGAATCAATCTCATATGGGATGACGGCGTGGTCCCAGAGCCTCTCGGGCCTCGCAGTGGCGGCGCGGACTCGTCGGCGGTTCTTGCCCGCGCGCTCCCGGTGCCGATGTCGCCGCCTGCACGGGTGATGAAACGTCTTTCGTATAAAATTGTTTGATTAAGCCTGACTAAAATTCGCGAAACTCAAATCAGAATTGTAACAACCCGATTAAGGCCAAGTGAATAAAGCAAACCAGATGACACCTTGGCCGACTCAGCACGCCCCATAATTCCTGCGGCCCGATCTTCCGCGCCTACTTTCTTGTGAAGCCAGTCACTGGGAACCAAATCACCAATACTTCACTTTCTTGAGTGCGCTTTTCTTTTAGTTAGCTCGCTTCGCTATAGCAACGTGTCGCTCATTGTTATTAGGAAAAATATTTACCTTCAATAATATTTAGCGCAGGTCACGTTTGTGCATTCGGGCTCAAAATTTCATCACAACAGTCGAACATCTTCTCAATGGTTTCACGGAAGCGTAGTTGTAGAGTGTACGGCATACTTCTGCTGCATCGATTTCGACTGACCCGAATCATTCGATACGCTCACTACTAATAATACCTTGATTGAGGTGTATGTAAGCGGTCTTTCTTCGACGGGGTTAGACGATACGATACACTTCAAGTGTCCATAATGAGTGTTCATCTGTGTCGCCCACTCAAAAAAGTCCTAACGCCTGCTGCTACTAAAGCCATCTGTGTGCCTGATGGTGGAGCTGTGGCCGTCTATTGAATGTGTAACACTTGTGTTAGCATTGCCGGCTGCCATGTTCCCGTTTTACTTGCGGAGCTCGAAAATTGCCCTCACGACGTGATCTGTGGGATGGAATTCCTATCGAGGCATTCTGCCCTGATAGACTGTCCCGCCGGTGCTCTCTGCCTATAGAACTTCCTCTTATTCCAGATTCTCGCCCCAAACTTGAGCATTCGCTCTATACCACTGACTTCCTTCGGATACCACCTAAAGACCTCACATTTGTGGAGTTTGCAACAACCTTTTCCGTGCTTGATGGTGATTATATCGTGACACCCATGCGTGATCTTCTCCTGACGTGTGGCATCACAGGGCCACACTCCGTCGTAACCATCGCTTCTAACCAAACATATTTACCTGTATTCAATTTTGGTATTACGAAGCAAGTGGTACCTCAAGGAATTTTGGTCGCCACGCTGAGACCCTTAGTAGACGACCACATCACCAGTTTTGCGTCTGGCGTATGTCCCTATCACCCATGTCACCCGCAGGATGCCACATGCCTTGATGCGACCTTACGCTCTATGATAGGCCTGGACATCAAACCTTAGCAGTCAGCCGCGCTATGCCAGCGTCTGGCTTCATACCGCAACATACTCGACATCGACAGCCGTTCATTCGGCCAGACTTCACCCGTAAGCCGCCGCATTAAGACAAGAGATCCACTTTCCGTTCACCGTCGATCATAGCGGGTGTAGCATTGCACAGTATTGAACCCTCCTCGAGCCCTTTGACATCCCCCGTCGTACTCGTAAAATAGAAAGATGACACGTGGCCCTTCTGCATTGATTACTGCCATCTGAGTAGAATAAAGAAAAAGGACTTTCACTCTTTGCCCCGCATTGATGACGCTCTCGATTGTCTCCACGGTGCGCAATACTTTTCTTAAACAGAGCTACGTTCTGGCTATTGGCAGATTGCTGTCGACGAGAAAGGTCAAGAGAATACGGCGTTTGTAACTCCCGGCGGCCCATATCAGTTCAAGGTTATGCCGTTTGGGCTATGCAATGCCCTAGTCATGCTCGAGCACATGATGGACACTCTGCTACAAGGGTTCAAATGGTCAACAAGCATTTGTTACCTGGACTATGTCTTTGTATATTCACCGACATTTGAGACCCACCGTCAGCCTTTGTCAGCTATTCTTAACATATTCCACACCTCTGGCCTCAAATTACACTCGTTGAAGTGTCACTTTAGACCCCGGCAGATTACCGTGTCTGCCCACCTTGTACACGCATGAGGTGTGTAGCCAGACCAAGAAATATTCGTGCAGTCCCGATTTTTCCCGTACCGCAGTCATTCAAAGACGTCCGGAGTTTTGTAGGACTTTGTTCCTTATTTAGATGGTTCGTGAAATATTTCGCAACCATAGCTAAAGCGCTCACTGAGGTTCTGAAGAAAAAATTGACATGTGGGGTAGCGCTCAAGTTGCCGCCTTTTCTCACCTCATCATACTCCTGTCAACTCCACCTATATTGGCCCACTTTGACCCATCCGCTCCATCAGAAGTCCTAACCGATGCTAGTGGGCACGGGATCGGAGCCGGGTTAGCCAGGGTTGCCACTGACGTTCGAGAGAAATTTGCCAAACGATTAGCAAAATGCCGCGAAAAGGCGCCATTTTTTCTTCAACATTCTCCACAAAAGTCCCCACTCTATATATGCGTGGCGTGGTAATAAATATTCCTGATTTTATATAGAACAATCTAGTAGGGCACCATCAATGAACTCTAAATTATACTGACGTTTTTCAATACTAGACACATCACCCACTTCACCATGGGAGCGCTATAGCTGAGAAGGGGCATGCATGTACTAGCAGCACCCTTGAATGCTAGCGCAGAAGTTCGTGATGGTTTCAGATGTAGCGAATACAGGATGAAGCAGTCGCGACAACTACAGAGGGACACCGCGCATAGCCCTCCAGCAGACTTAGAGAATTTTGCTTTAGTGAAATCGCGAGTCCGATAATCCAAGAACTTGACTACATTACAACGGAAATAAATGCGAAAGTACTGCGTAACTGTCACAATGCCCGCACCACGCTTTCTGTGTGGTAATGCTTACGCTATATATTCGCCTCACCTCACTGCAGTTTCAGAAGGCTGCCCAAAGAAGCCTGACTTTTTGGCTCACACAAAAAGTATGTTATTAGGGACTTTTAGCTGACCAATTTTGCGCTCCGTTCCCCGTTTCGTTCAAACGCTCAACGTTGCCGGAGTGCGAAGGACGTTTTCAGCTTTAGCCGAGTGTCGTTCAGTAAACGCAATCGCGACGCCACCGGCATAAAAGTTGTTTAAAAAAAAAATAAACATAGTTCTAGCCTTGCAGCAAGATAAAAAATTTTGTTGTAAATAGGTGTGAACTCATTTACCGTTTGACGAATCAGCATTTTTTAAAGTTTTCTCATCTTCACTTGGAGCAGCACTACAATCGATGCCCCCAAGGTGGCCCAAACGCGTTACAAACGCAATGACATGACGCAGCACGTTCACCACGTTGTCTTGTAGCAAATCAAACTAAATAGCTCTTCTGAATAGGAGGAATAGTGGCTGCTGTTAAATACCAAGCTGTTTCTATTGTTACGTAAAATCGATTACTGTTGAAGATTCGTGATGTGTCTTTGAGGGAAATACCAAAGAAGAAGCTCATTTATGGTCCTAAGTGTCAGCTCCACATCGTTTCAAGGAACACCACCTCACAGGCACGGATTCTCAAAGGGATTGGCTGCGACGACTTCTCGAAAGAAGCACAGATCCATGTGTGTCTTGAACTGCCGTTGATGCTTGCGTGTTTGCCGAACAACAACCGCGCTTCCCGAGCAGCGCGAAGTTGCGGCCCAGGAGGCTGCCGTTTTAGTCGTTTCCTTTCGCGTCACGTGATCATTCGCTCACTACGACAGTCTGCTGAGACGCTCAGCGCCTGAACGTATAGCGCATGCGCAGTGGCGTGACCACCGACTGGCTGCGCAAAGCGAGAAGCAAGATGCGGTCAGCTAAAAGTCCCTAATAAAAAATTAAGGATAAGCACCAAATTAAGCGGTACTACAGCAGTGAAGTAGCCGACAAGCTATTCGGGACAGTTCAAGCTGTGGTCGGAACACGCATCATCACCCAGTGACTTCAGAAGTGTAACTCCCAAGGAACTGAAAGCTCTCAAAGGCTTGAAAGAACGCAGTATAACACCACCGCCTCGCGAAGCAGTACACCGCATAAATTTTGCTCTGGGTTTGCTGACGCACGTACGAGAGCCTCCAGGATCTAGGTGAATTTGATATACACACGAGAAACAGAACAAACGTTACTAAATTGTGGCTTCTACAAGAGGGTCCAAAACTACGAAAAATAGAAAAAATGGTGTCACCCATCCTTTTGAAGACACTGAGTATACAATGCATCCCTCGGTCGAGACCGAAGTCGAAAATTGACAAAACTTCACCATGTCGCCATGTGTAATTTCAGGTCGCCATGGGCCTCTCAATTTCACCAATTTGACGAAAAGTGCCCACCAGTGGCTACCCCGGTCACGGAGCGAACCACTCACCCGCTCATTTGGTCCTCTGAGCGGAGAGTGCGCAGCAGACCAGCGTGCGAGCATTCTCCAGACAAAGCCTCCACTCAAACAACAGTAGCCTCAATCGTATACAACAGGCGGCGCAGCAATGCGCTCTGCTGCCTCTGAACAATCTTGATTTTGTCTTGCGCTCCGCTCGCCACTCCGCTCTTCCGCTGGTGTCACAAAACGAGCGCTCAAAAAAGGGCGCGCCGCCAAATTCTCGCGACGAAACGCCGGAGTGACGCCGTGAGGTCATCAATAAAAAAAGAAAACAAGCATCCAAAGACTCCTCGGGCACGCGTCCCTCTCCCCTTGGAAGCGTAGGTTCGCCGACGAACCTCCTCATCCCACATCGGCGGCCGAGCAAGCCCTCGAAATTTCTCGATGGAAAGGGGCATGGTGATGCCGGGTTGAGTCATCCGTCGCGGACGGCCCCCGTATCGTCTCGCGCTTTCCCCCAGCCTTCGCTGCACATCGCGCCGATGAAATGATGCGAACTTTCTGGAATCTCGCGCGGAAGGTATTTGATCGAGCAGACGAGATGGGAGATCAGCAGAAGAAGGAAGTTAACGCCAGAGTGCGTCGGGTATCCCGCCGTGTCTGTCGGTGAAGGTTTTGTCCGTAGTGACAAAGCAGGAGAAGAAGAAAGTATGCGCCAGAGAGCGTAGGGTGTACCGCCTTGTGGGCGAAGCCTTTTGTCTTCTGTGACAAAGGAGGAGAAGAAGAGGGTTTCTACATGAGGGGTGAAGGCTCGAGCTACAGGCAAGAGTGTGTTTCTACCGCTATCGAGCGAAGACGCGTGGCAACAGCTGCGTGTGTGAAGCCGACGTGTTTCCGGCGAAGAAGTTTGGAGCCTGGAGAGCGGCCGATTGAAGACGCGAGGTTTTCTGGAAGAGAAACTTCGGGGGCAGCGGAACGACAACAGCGCTGGACTTTGAGTAAGTGATTCTCGGAAGAGTATCATCCAGACTTTTGTTCCAAGGACTTTGGACTGAATAGGTTTTCTATCTCTTTAGTCTTTAAGTGTCTTGGTTGTTCAATGCATGCGACTGCATTGTAGTGCGTATTGTTGTCTGTGTCCGTTGTTTCGAGTGTGGCTGATTGTACTGCGTAGTACGTTGTTTGATTGGTGACATATTGTATTCAGTGATTGTTGAGTGTGCATATTTGTGTATCGTTTTTATCTGCCATTATTGAGAATATAGTTTTGTTTATCAACTCTCGGCTCTGAATTGTTCTTTGGGCCACAGCCAGCGTCCGCTGGCGCGCCAAATAGGACCACCTCTAAATTGTCCACGCGTTCGTGGTGTAGTTCTGGGGGCCGATACTACGGCCTTTGGAATTAGCCCGGCGATCACCTCCCTAATTAACGGGACCTGTTACAATTATTCTGGCGTCCGCGACCAGGACCTTTTGGTGCACAGTGTGCCCAAAGTAGTGAGAAAGAGCCTCGAGTTGTTGATACTGCTATCAAAACGATTTTGTGTGTTGTTCAGTGTTCTCGTTAACGAGTGCAGGGGAGTGTTCCAATAGACTGAATTAGGCAGATACTTTTTACACGCAGCAAGGCTTCATTTGCAAGACACATGGATCTCGAAAAGTTAGTCGCTCTTGGTGAGAAGATGGGTCTTTCTGGCACCGAACTACGGAAGTGGGTCACCCAGAAGGAAAAAGAAGAAAAAAAGAGAGCCAAGGAAGAAAAAGCAGCTGAGTTGGAGAGAGAGAAGTTGGCAGCTGAGAGGGCCAAGGAAGAAAAAGCAGCTGAGTTGGAGCGAGAGAGGTTGGCAGCTGAGATGGCCAAGGAAGAAAAAGCAGCTGAGTTGGAGCGAGAGAGGTTGGCAGCTGAGAGAGCGAAAGAAGAAAAAGAGCAGCAATTGAAGTTGAAGCTGGGGAGAGAAAAGTTGGCAGCCGAAAGGGCGAGAGAAGAAAGAGAGGCAAAGGAGCGAAAGCTGAAAGAAGAAAGAGAGCAGCAATTGAAGTTGGAGCTGGAGAGAGGAAACTGGCAGCCGAAAGGGCGAGAGAAGAAAGAGAGGCAAAGGAGCGACCGCTGAAAGAAGAAAGAGAGCAGCAATTGAAGTTGGAGCTGGAGAAAGAAAGACTGGCAGCTGAGAAGGCGAAAGAAGAAAGAGAGGAAAGAGAACGGCAGCGACAGCACGAGATGGAACTCGAGCGGCTCCGTTTGCACAGCGAAGTGAAACTCCGGTTCAAGCTAGAGTTGAAAGCAGCGAACGGGAGGAACGTGGCTTCCGCTTGAACCCAAGCAAGCTGCTCGTAGCGTTTGGTGAAAGAAAGGACGACCTTGACGCGTTCCTTCACAGATTTGAGACAATTGCTAGGAGCCAGAATTGACCGGAACATCAATGGGCAACTGCTTTGAGTACCTGCTTGAGTGGCGAAGCGCTCAGTGTGTACGGTAGGCTGACGCCGACCAATGCAGCCAACTGTGAAAAGTTGAAGGCTGCTTTGCTGAAGCGATTTAGATTTACTGTGGAAGGTTTCCAGGTCAGATTTTGGACAGGAAAGCCAGCTGATGGTGAAACGGCTACGTAGTACGCTGCCTGACTTAGCCATTATTTCGACAGATGGATTGAACTTTCAGGGACAGCGCAGGAGTACGATGAGCTTAGAGAGCTCCTTATTAGAGAGCAATTTCTTACTAGTTGTCACCCAAGCCTGCCACTGTACTTGAAAGAAAGGAGAGTTAAGTTACTTGAAGACATGCTTGAATTAGTTGACCAATTCTTGGAAGCGCAAGGTGGCACTAATTTGGCCAAGGTCAAGAAGGAGTGTCCTGAAGATTCGAAAAATTCGGCACCCGAACAAAGGAAGCGTGCACCGGAGAGCATTCCGCGATGTTTTCTGTGTAACCGAGTGGGTCACCGTGCTAACAACTGCCGAACTAACTTCACGAGCCCCGCGGTTGTAAAATGTTTCAAATGTGGTCAGACTGGGCACAAGGCAGACACATGTCGTAACGGAGCGAGTCAAACTCACGAGGTATTCTGTGGGCTAGCAGCACCAAAATTCGGTGATAATGCCATCACCGACGGATTCGTAGAGTTGAAAAATGGGGAGAAACGTCCTGTTGTGGGTTCTGTAATGACAAAACAGCCAACCGGTGTTACGAAGGGAATGCCAACGCTGTCTGGAAAAGTTGCGGGCAAGAAGGTTACGGTGTTAAGAGATACCGGCAGCTCCACTGTTATCGTGCGGAGAAATTTGGTACGTGAAAGTTAGTTAACAGGCAAAACAAAACCAGTTTGCCTAATTGACAGTACGGTTCGGATGCTTCCCGAAGCAAAGATTGAGGTTGAAACTCCGTACTTCAGCGGGAAGGTTAACGCTCTATGCATGACGACCCCCCTGTACGACCTCGTCATCGGAAACATCGACGGGGCGCGAGGGCCGAACGAACCAGAACGTTTGGGGAAAGACCCGAAGATGGAGCCCCCGCCGACACAATTCCCGTGAGATACAGCGGAGAAAAATCCCGTGAACAATATCACTCGAGCCCAAGGTGAAGCCTGGGCGCAAGAGACAGCGAATGAGAAGATGATCGTGTTGAATGAGTTCACGTGCTGGGCAGCGGGACTTACGTCGGCACGACCTCAACCGACCGACAGTGTAAAGGTGACGGAGTCGGCCAGCCAGGCCCAATTTCGTGATATGAACAAGCGGGTGAATAACCGGGCAGGATCGGTTGAGCGTCATGACCCGTTAGCAGTGTCGGAAGTGACTAGGATGGCTGAGACGCCGCCTCAGATACCGTCGTTGGAAGGGGCTCGCCGGAACAAAACGAGCAAAAACAATAAGAAGAGATCGCGAGAACACCGCAAGAAAGGGCGCAAGCGCCGCTTGAAATGCACCGGATAGGTGTTGAGGTCGAATCGGAACGCGTTTGACAGTGCTATATGTTAAGTTAATGTGGTTGTCCCGTGTCACAATTGTATGGCGAGTGAATCAAAATTTTTGTTACGGTGATGTGATGTATAGTATGGTACAATTGTTGTAAAGACAGACCTTTATACATTTGTATTGCTTGAAGTAAGTGATGGAGTATTGTATTCATGTACCTGTGTCTATATTCTATGTGTTGTGAGATTGAATTCTAATGTACAATTGTATTGAGTGATCTATTGTGAATGTGACGTGTCATGAGCGACGGACTATGTTACAGTCTTTAAAAGTAGTGTGGGGACTGTTCGCGCTCGTTTGAGTGGTTTTAAATATTATGAGATAATATTCTTAAAGTGGGGGGCAGTGTCACAAAACGAGCGCTCAAAAAAGGGCGCGCCGCCAAATTCTCGCGATGAAACGCCGGATTGACGCCGCGAGGTCAACGATAAAAAAGAAAACAAGCATCCAAAGACTCCCCGGGCAGGCGTCCCTCTAGACCGAAAGGAGGAATCTTATGAGAGCCGCGTTTATTAGAGCGCGAATCGACAAACACTTGAGACAAGCCTCCGGTTGGTCCCCTGAAAGAGGAAGCGAGCGTCTCCGGACGCCGCCGACCACACCCGATCTCCCCTCTGGCCTCACTGTCAAGCCGGCTGGACGTGGCGCAAGAAAGCAGCGGTCGCTCGGCGGCGGCGAGCTTGAGCCTCGGCGATGAAATGTCGCCACTGAAGCCGCTAAATAAACACCGGCGTCAGGGGGGAGACGCTCCGATGACAGATTGCGCGTCCTTCCAACGACGACACTCGCTGCCCCGTGGGGTCTGCCACGGACTGGCAGGATCACGCGGCACTTTTGGGCTGTATTAGGTCGCCCAGGGCTGTGTTTTTTGCCCGCACAAGAGTTGGCGTTTAGCGGTCGGACGATCGAGCACGCGGTTTGCGTGCAAAGGCGTCCTTGGTTAGATACCATACAAGACACACACACGCACCGACAATACTGAATGTTGCCAGCACACTCGTTTCGCGACGTTTGCTCAGTAGAGTCAGTTGCTGCTCCTCGGAGGTTTCCAATCACTGTAGCGGATCTGTAGCCTCGAAGGTAGAAACAAGAGACGAGATTGAGCAAGGAATGAGGTTTGGGGGAGGGGGTGTAAAAGAAGGCAATAAACTTCAGAAGTGGGGTTCTCTTTTGGCGCGGCGCCGTCCGGGGAATCTGTTGTGTTTACAAAGTCAGTCTCATTTCACTCGTCTCACGTTCTGCGGATCTCTTCAAGTCACCAGTCTGCTAGTGACATAAAGTTGGGTCTTTCGCAAGCGACCAGTACATAGCTGCCAAGACGCTCCGGAGCGTTCGATGGCGTGAGACTAGCTTTCGTGTAGCGTTTTTACCAGTGATCTGCACGTGAGTGACATGCTGGAGAATAGAGGGAGAATGCAATCACATCCAGAACACGTGGCACATACATTTTGACCAGTACGGTTATCGTGAACGCGCTATGACGTCATAATCACTGCCCCTCCATATTTAATACAGTTGCTGCTTTGTTCTTGATTTCCTCAAGTTCAACTAAAGAAACATCTTGAAATTTATTTAGAATTTTCACGCAACATGTAAGTCATTTTTTATCTGGTGCACTAACACAAAGGACGGCAACGAGACTACAGGATAGCATATCATCATTTCAAGGAGTAGTACCAGAATTTAAACATTGGAAAACTTCAAAACCACCTTGGACGCTGCCCATTCTCAACGTTATCCGTGAAATAGACGGCATAGAGAAGAAAGCAGACATGGCGCCTCTTGTAGCGGCACATATAGTACTTCATCAGCTTCATGTAATGCGCAATGAAAAAACGAAGATATATACAGACGGATCATGCACTGAAGAAGCATCAGCCTGTGCGGTCTTTATACCCGAAATTCAGAAAAAGAAGTTGTACAAATTATCGCACAAATCTTCATCGACGACAGCAGAATTGGTGGCTATCTTTGAAGCAGTTAAGCATATCTGCGAGAATCCTAAGCCACGAAAGTAGGTGATATGCAGTGATTGCAAACCTGCTCTTGATTGATTGATATGTGGGGTTTAACGTCCCTAAACCACCATATGATTATGAGAGACGCCGTAGTGGAGGGCTCCGGAAATTTCGACCACCTGGGGTTCTTTAACGTGCGCCCAAATCTGAGCACACGGGCCTACAACATTTCCGCCTCCATCGGAAATGCAGCCGCCGCAGCCGGGATTTGAACCCGCGACCTGCGGGTCAGTAGCCGAGTACCTTAGCCACTAGACCACCGCGGCGGGGCAAAAAACCTGCTCTTGAGCTAATCAGAAATGTGAGATCACCTTACAAAAATGGTGAAATAGCACAATGTATTGCAGAAACTGTGGAATATGCCTCACTGCAGGGTCACAACATCGTATTCCAAAGGATACCCAGCCACAATGGAATAAAGGGAAATGAAGAGGCTGATAGCCTCGCGAAGAAAGCGTTGAAGTAAGGACGGGGTTGCGCGATCCCTATGTCTGGGGCGGATATTCGACCTTTTATAACGCAAGGAGCTAACCATTGTCCGATGGAGAAGTGGTTTGAGAGCCCTAAATAAAAGGAAACGATACTTCATGAAGTTGATCCACACAGAAAATTTTCCATCCGACAGACCTCCTACGGCTCCTAGAGATATTAATCCACCGACTTCGATTAGAAGTAGCATACACAAACAGTTTCTGCACAAGATACGTCGATCCAACTCACCGGAATGCCATTGTGGTCATGAAGAAAATGTTCGCCATATTCTATTGAATTGCGTTATATACGCGAATGAAAGATAAATATTAAAGAACAAATTAGCAAGTTTGGACAGACGGCCCCTCACAAAAAAGAAACTACTTGGACCATGCCCTAAGATGCATCTCCAGAAAAAGGCAATAATCTTATTGACAGACTTCTTAGTGGGGACCGGACTGGACAAGCGCCTATGATATACAGCCAGAGATGGGTATATATAAAATGTGGTCATGTATATGCTTACAGTAGAATAGTAAGGTGTGCGTGTAAATGGTTTATGACTGCATGAACTGCTCTGAGAAAACTGTTTATTGGCATGATATTTCAACTGGTTTTAGTGTACTAATATGTTTTTTTTTCTTTTCTTTTCTGTATTGTTAATTTTTGGCTACTGCTCTGTATTGTTCTATTTTTTTCGCTGCAGAACTTTGTGACATGGAGTAGCCGAGACAATATGCACCTCAACCTCTCCACATCAAAACAGTTCAAACCGAACTGAACAGAACGATTTATCTATTCATTGTCACGGCAGGGAAGCAGTACAGAAAGGTGGCCACGTAGTGAAAAAAATGACAAGGACGAGAACAACACAATAAATAAATAAATAAATAAATAAATAAATAACAATAAATCTGTCGGAATACTGAAGTGCTTTACACAAACCTGTTTATTGCGCTCTGATAAACAAGTAAACGTAAGAATATTTGATATTTTTGCTCGAAAGCGGCTCACGGCCGTGTCCACACGGAGACACTGACGGAATAAGAACAAATGCCAACGAAAAGGAAAATATGAGACTGGCCTTTTAATACTGGAAACCGCTCATGCATACCGCTCATGCGCGAGGAGAGCCTTTCGACCTAGATCGGTGGTGGCCGACATGAAAGATGCAGCTTCGACCTCTAGTACTGAACATGTCTTCATTAGAAAGCACTACGCCCCCACCACTGTTATAAAAACAAACACTCGTTTAACCACCTCACAACGCTCCCCTCGATCAGCGGAACCAAAAGCCCGTTCACCTTTAGGAACTCCCACTTGGCCACGCCTCGTGAGAAGGAAAAAGGGTGAGTGTCAGCAAATGCCTCTATCGCAAACATTACGACATGCCCTGTATAGCACAAACGAAACGCTTGTGCTTCGGAGCAAAGCGTGCTACGGACGCCAGGGGCGAAACTAATAGGTCTGCGCAACGCGCATTGTGAGATCGATGGTCGAGGCATTCCGGATTGCAGATTCCTCTCTTACCGTGCTGGATACCGCAACCTTCTATGGATTTTTTTATTGTAACTTTCACATCCATGTAACAAAAAACTTCGCAAACACTTGTTTGGTCCCATAGCCTAACTGGCTAGTAGAGGGACCAATTGTGTGACATACCTACATAATTGCGCAAGCGGTTTCACAGCGACAAAGGACATCAACCTGCATACAATGTTTAAAACAGAAAAAAGCAAAAAACATGATTGAATTATACAAAGAAACATAGCGCAAAACATAGCTACTTATAGCACAGAATAATAATAGCCCTAGAATAATACTAATCCTAGCACTAGAATAATAATAATACTAATAATACTAATATTGTCTTACTTTTGTGTTGTCGCACCGGATTTTGTGCTTCTGTATTCGAATCAACGCTCGCGCATGCCGGAAAGGGCACCGTGCCCATCGCATGAATCCGGATCGTTCGTGTGAGAACGCCTTTCCCCAGCCTCGGCCGGCCGCCGTAGACAAGAAAAGTGCCACCTCGCCTTGACGTCGCCCGCTAGGAGGAAGAGGCGCCGCAACAACACATATATTTCCTCTGCACTCCGCTTTCCATTCATTTTCCTATTTCATTTTAACAGCGGCGCTCCAAATTGGCCAGCTACTGCTACCGTAATAGCGGCGTATCCTTTTGATCACACGACTGATGCCACTCGGCAGACATTGTGTGGCATAATAGAGTAGTCACATTTGCAACACGTATGCACCTCGGCGGGCGCTTCAAGTAATAAAGGCAGCCTCGGTGAGCTACGAGTACATCAAAGCGCGCGCTCTATGCAGCCGAAGGCGACTTAGGGTCAGCGATCCATACATAGACGACGACGGGAACGTTACAGCCAATAATGGCATAAGTACGATTGTATACTTTGGGAGCACACGCGTAAATATGGCATAGAGCCGCCTGTACGTGTGGTGCCTTTGGAGTCGGCAGTACGGCTGTGTAGGATTCTGTACAAAAGGGTGGGCATGTATAAAAAATGAAGACTGGTCACGGCAAGGTTTACATTGTTGGCCGTGAGAGATCTAAAGCGCATCAGTGATAGTGAAAAAAAAAACAGCTCGTAGGAGAGTTTGCGGGCACAGAGCACGGCTACCGAAAAAGAGAGGGCGTGAGGTGTTTAGCCAAATGCGTTCCTTGGTGCGATAGCAAATGGAAGGCTTTACCACCCTACCTTAACTGTAAATTTATGTAGCACGTTATCATCACAGCTGTACAGAAAAGGTAACACTCGTTACTTTGTCATTGTACTCTGTAAGAGGGCAGACATTTGTGGGCAGATGTGGGAAGACACACGCACGCGTTTCATCTGAGCCAAGAAAAGCTGTCAAGCAGGTTGACACGTGAAGGAGGGACGTTAAAAAACGTCACGTGACGGGCTCACGGGCGCGCGGGGAGTTTGGTGCCACAGGAAAATTTACCTTCCAACTTTCCCATGGAGAGGGCACGGATCGTAAGAACGCCCGAACAGCAAACTACTTTCCAAGAACACTGCCAACTGCTGATGCGTGAGATAATTCATGTTCGCCGGGCCGATGCAGCAGTACCGGCTCAAGGACGGGCTCAGGTGGCGAAGCACAGGCAGCAACTGCGCACCGAGGATTGGGCACCCTTCCGAGCCAAACAAGAGACAACGGCAAGCCGAGGAATCGCAGAACAGATCCCAATGCGGCCATGACTTAAATGCGTTCACCGAGGCCGACGCTCGCTTTCGGTGGGAGTTTCTCGAGTGGCTTGGCTGCGACATCTTCAACTGCCTGTGGCTGCAAGTTTCAGCTTCGCTGGTTGGCCATCTGTACGGAGTTCTCAGGCAGTGATTTTTTAAGAATTGAAATTCGCACAAATACCGTAAAAATTACGTTCACAACAATGCTAAATTGAGCCCTTGTGTTTACTTATAGGAAGCTCAGGTGAACTCACGGAAAGTTTCTTTAGGGGCTAAGATCCTTGATCTGTGAGTCGTGCGTCCTCAATGTGTGTAGTTGTAGGTAGCCAACTCTCGTTTAGTTCTTGGAATGTCCGTAGATGGCAGTAATTTTATATGATGAATATGTGATAAAAAGATGTCAATGGCAGTAATTGGGATGTTTACTAGATGGACGGAAGGAAACATACATACGGACAGACGAATGGACGGACGGACGGACGGACGGACAGACAGACAGAAAGACAGACAGACAGAAAGACAGACAGACAGACATACAGACAGGCAGACAGACAGACAGACAGACAGACAAACAGACAGACAGACAGACAGACAGATAACGGACGGGCGTACGGACAAATGGACCGAGGAGACCAGTGGTCGTACAATTGACGGTTTACCGATAAAACCCTCCGAAGCTTCGCCCACTCATCATCATTCACTCCGTGGATATGCTGTGATTTTTTTCTTCACAATTTCTGCTCTTGGGCATACTTAGTGCAACATAACGTGTCACAGAACTGTAGCGAGTACCAAAAGTCCGTACATTTAGTTTGTTTTCCACGCCATTCTAGGGGCTCAGAACTCCTCTTTTATTATAATAAGGTGGTGGGGGTAAATTGGAATAAGAGGCATGTATAGGAACGTCACTATTCAGTTTACCGAAAAATGTCAAAGCAGGCGGGTTGTGTGTTACAGTTTCGAATAAGGTCTTTACTAAGAAACAAAAGTAACGCGTTGCCATTTCTGCCATTAGTTTAGCCTCACACAGCTAATGCTGACCTCTTCATTTTTACTGCAAATGAGACTTGGTATTGTCTTTCGAATGTAATTATTTCCTCTATTTTTTTTCAGAGGGCGCGCGCGAGAGAAAGAGTTGACGGTTGTCAGACTGCTCCCCCCCTCATATTTTATACATAGTCCTTCTGCATTTGTGGACATATATACAATAATATTTGTTAAACGGGAACGAATGATAACGCGATTGGCGCTACCGGGAAAAGGCCGAGAAGTCGGACATCTGTAAAAGTCGCCCTTGGCCTCTTCTCTTGTGTTGTCTCACTCTCGGCATGCACCCACTTCTTCAATTTCCAGCACACCCTGAATGAGTGCACTCAGCCACCTGCCGCTGTGTTCGCGTTCCCCAAGTATAGCACACGCCTAAGCTAGGTTCATCACTATTTAGGTGTCTAAACCGCGGTATGAGTATGAGGAACGCCGTATTGTGGAGAACTTCCGAGTGTTGTCGTGGTCAGATCCCGTCCTAAACGGTGCAAGCTGGCAAGAAAAGATACATATGAATGCATTCAACTATGCCTACAATAGGTGCTCACTGCTGAAATTATACACACACAAATACACAATGGAGCTAATAGGGCAACGATCGACCACTGTCATAGCCCACTTCGCGAAGTTTCGTATGTACTATTCAAAGTTTTCGTGTGCAAAGTTGCACACGAAAACTTCGAATAGGTGCAAGTTTTCTCGTTAAGTTTTTCATAGAGACTCGCATCATACTTACTACACCATATTTAAATGAAAACTACGATTATTACCCCCTACGTGTACCTCGGCTAACTGTTTGGTGGATTCATAAGGCTTTACGCTACCAAGACGGATTTATTAGGAGGGATATCTGCCCACTACTCTCAAGTTGCTTAGATATAACACGCCACCCATCGCAATCGCCCCACACAAGAAGAAGAGGCGATAAAGAAAGCTTCGCATGTACACATTCATCAACGCATTCTTCATTAAAATGGGTTGTACATAGCGCAGTATACAGCGAAGGCAACGTATGAGCGTACTCAATGTAAAAAAAATAACTATTGCTGCCTTCATCCGAGTTTCCATAGTAACGCATTCGATGTGCTACTGTTGGACCTCCTAGCTTCTCACTTTTTGTCACTCGCTCCTTCGTAGGAGTGAAGACAGGCTAGTGTTCAGTCTTATCTCTAAAAGTATAAAAAAATGCATACCTGATAATATCGGTGTCAAGCTAGAAACCATAGGCAAACAGTGAGCACTGATCTGGTGAGAACAATGAGTGATGTTATATAGGCCTGATAGTGTTGTGCAAGTGACTTAACCTCAAATGTCAGTTTTTTTTTTCATAAGAAAAATATTTCCTTTTTGCCCGTTTGCTTGCATCAGCGCGCGAACGCCACCGCGAAATATCGCAGTTAAGGATGTCAAACTGCAAAAAAAGCGAACGACTCGTATTTAACGCGATAGGATTCATTCAAGCCGCATGTTCTTTTTCTTTGTTATACAAGAGGAATACATATTTCATAGAATGCGGTAAAAGCCTCTTTGACTGTCGCTGCCCCCACATTTACTCACCGAACCACGGACTTGTTTACACCATAAGGCACGAAAGCGCTGCTGCGCGTATTTAAGGCGAAAGCTCTCATGACTCCGAAAGGAGAACAGCGCGAAGATTGCAAGTGATAAGCGAAGTGCAGCGGCAGGAGAAGAGCATGGCCTTCCCACTTGACGATAAAACAGCGAGCTTCCTCCCTAGGGCGCATATGAGCTTCACCCCCCCCCCCCCCCCTCTTTTTTCCTTGTCTTCCACGTTTCGTTCCCGGAGCTTTCCTTTAATCTTTTATTGAATCACTGTATGGCTCTCCGGCCGCACTTTGGAGAGTGTCAGTTGGCCAAATTCAAAAAGCCCCCCGCCCTCCTAGCCCTTTTGTTCCGCCACCACTACTGTAACCCCCCCTTCTTTTGTTTTTCTCTTCACAGGAACAGAGAGTGTCTGAGCGAACCATTATTGACGCCAAAGGCGCCTGGGGAGAGCCAGCTGTGGCTGATAGACGCGTTTCCGCGCCTTCGACGCGACTCCGCGGAAGTTTGGCTGCTGTGTGCTTTAGAACCTACGTGGCTTTGAAATATTGTCAGTTTATTTCTTCTTAACTCTTGAGAAGTGTGAGTGCCAAGTTGGCACCTTCCGTCTGCACGGGAGAAGCGTGACTAAAACAAGCCTATTCGCCGCCATCATTTACTCTCTTTTCCCTTTGATTTTCTTTAGGTATATGCTATGATGAAGGAGAACCGCGCCTGCGAGAAGCCAAATTGGCTCCGTATAACTTTTGTGCCTCAATATTTCCCCGCTCTCAAAGGCGGTGCTTCTGAAACGTTAGGAACAACGCGCACTGCCGTCGAAGGCATTACCCTATCGCAGTACTGTCGCACATGACGCACTGGCTTGATCAACGCAGACGAGGCAAAGAAAAAACGATTCGTGTAAGGCTAGGAGGTTAATCGGAAAATAACTATTAACTACCCAGTATCTGCTCTACACGGGGGAAAGGTAAGAGCGGGCAGTAAGTTGAGGACGCAAGCAACGCCGGGACAAATAGAGAGGTAAAACACACAGACACAACCACAGTAGCGTCATAGTCGTTCAGCGAGGTTGGTTGTGAAGTTGGACACTTCAGCCACGCCTTCGGCGCTGTCTCGTGGGAACGGCGGAACGTCCCAGGATAGATTACGCGCGTACGGCTGAAAGGCCTGCTAACAGCGCTGCTTGAGAATATCTGCAGTAACTGTAGCGAAACCGTACGAAAGTTTGCTTTCATTTTACGCATGTAAATGAAGATATGACGTCGAGGCACGCCTTGAATGGTGGACTCCAGCTATAGTTAGAACAACTAATGATCGTTCAAGGGGCCACGACACCACTTTTTCGCTCACAATCTGTGCCATGTGTGGTAATATGGGGGTGTACCCAATCAAGCGAGAGAAACTTTAGCGCATTTGGACACGGACCTAATATATAGTGGATATTTTTATAAGCGCGCGAGAAGGCCAAAAGCCTGACAACACTGGCGCACTCGCCCTCCGGGCCGCTTGCTTTCCGAGCGTCTGTATTCTGCAAAGCGATCTTGTTTTGTGGTCAGCTGCACGTACGATGGAATTATTTAGGTTCTCTTTGTTTGGGAATTGAAAATTTAATTTGTAGCGGGTTATACTCTGTTAGTACACGAGAGCGCCATTCCATGAAGGACATTGTATACGTCACGCACACCATGGCAGTCGCCAGCAGTGGGTTGGATTTTCAAAAAGCCGGTGACTTCCTGGGCTCATTTTGCAAATATTTTTTGCAGGCCGTTTGTCAGATATATACAAGGACAACAAAACCTTCAATTCAAATTTTAGCCTGAAAAACGCAATTATGTAGATAACCGTGTCAAGGCCGCACCTAAATCGGTGTCCCTTCCGTTTTGCCCTGCATCGAAATTCAGCCGATGTAGCTCTACCGAATACCATAGCAATACGTGGTCGATGCCTAGTCAATGGCTTCTTCACTGCCGCAGTATTCGCAGCCAATGCCGTCAAATATTTTGTTGTGGCAAGCAAATTTGTTTGTGAAAGGCATGTAGTGGAAGGTAAAACAAGAAATATGCTGCCACATCGAAACACAAAAACTAACTGCTTTATTTCGGTGCCCAAGCCCTCGTCCTGCTCGCCCCACTGCTGCACTTGTGGGAATGTCACACCGAATTGGCTTTTCTCCAAAATAATATAAAGACGGTGCTCGTGAAGCTGACTAAAAAGCGAACGGAGACGTTCGTGACAAATTCATATATTGAGAAGCTGGCTGCCAAAATGCCACAATGTGGAAAAATACAAATGTTAACCTACGGACGACTAAGTCAATAAAAAATTGTAATGTTTGCGCAGCGTTCCTGAGGTCATATGGCATTGGCAAAAATTCAAACGATCCAAAGAGAGTTGTGATTGTTGTTTTGGGAATAGCTCCCAAGGCCACGTGATTCTGATGATATATCATTGCCAGAACAATCTTTGAAAATATTTTCGGAAAATCGAAAAATATTTTCATGATGAGTGACCATAAAATACTGAACGTTCGGCCGGGACCCTCTATGAAAAATGGTGGCTGCGTTCAGCGCACTATAGTCTGCACATGCACTCCAATAACTGCTTTTGTTGGGTACCCTATGTAGACATGACCCCCATATAGTATACATGAAGAACTAGCAGTACCAATCTCTAGCTTATGTTCCAACTCGCTTTTGGCTATGGTTAATTTCTCAGGTGCCAAGCGACGGGGTAATGCGTGGCATGGTGCGGATCAAATGATAATGTAATGTTCGGCGTTATAGAATACAGCTTCAGTACGGGAACGTGAAACAGTGATGGATGTAAACTCGTCAAGCAATGCTGCTTAGGGCTGTCGAAAATCGGGCCCTATTGTGAACGTGATTGGCTCAATGGAGGAAATTACGCCTGACAGCTTGGTCATAGCATGTCCTGTCCTAACTAGCGAAGTATACCGGCCAGCCAAAGAAAATCACAGCATATCCACGGAGGAAATGATGATGAGTGTGGCGAAGCTTCTGAGAATTTTATTGGTAAACCGTAAATCGTCCGTCCGTTCATCCGTCTGTCTGCTGTTTGTCTGTTTGTCCATCCGTCCGTTTACACCTGCCGAATCAGTCATCGAACTAGGCAGTAACGTAAGACGAGCTAAGAAGGACGGAACCGCGGCTTTAGGGGCTTAGCCCCTCTAGTTATGCAGCCGGCCGCACGTGCTCAGGTGCTAGGGGGCTACGACGACAAAGATGACGCTCACCAGCCGAGCAGAGCGCTAACATGTGCAAGCTGACCATGACGATTAATACGAGGTCTCGGATTCAGCTGCGGTCGCGATGTTGTAAGACTCTTGGATGGTGCTGATCTCAAAGGCCACCATGCTGATTATTCTAAAACAGACTTAGTGCAGGCATTAAAAGCTTCAAAATAAATATAAACGCCCTGTGCCTCTGAACATATTGTCACGAAACGTTTCTCATATTTTTTTGCATGGGTGCTTCTGCACTCTGTGGAACGACAAACAAATGAGAGAACATACCTATGGCTTGAAAACAACGCCCAACTTATTTGTCCATCCTTCACGCGATGAATGGTTCCATTGTAACCAATGAAACACAGCGCGCTGTGGGGTGGATTTGACATTTCGTACCGTTGGCTCGTCTCTAAGGGGGCATCGCCAGAGCTCGGGACGATCCTGAGTTTCGCGAACTCGGACGAAACTCGGCCAGTCCTGCAAAGAGCCCCAGTAATCCCTGCAGCCACACGTTAATCTGACAAAAAAAAAGAATATAAATTGCACTTAACACAATACGTATTTGGCCTCGTTCTATAGTCCTCGTTTCCGAAAATCAACATTTTCATCAAACGTGGTGCGACACAATCATAAGCGATTAACAAATTAACACGAGATTAACATACAGCAACTGGAAAAATATGAGCTGCAGCGAACTGGACGATAAAAGAAGAAGCAAAAAGGAGGAATCACTTTGTCAGTGTGCCTGTTTTCCTGTTGTCTCGTTCATTGCGTTTCATTACTTCAACTGTATGCATTAGCAACTGGCATAAACCTCTAACCTTCTAAAGAGCATACACATGTTCAATCTCACTGATGACAAAAATTCCCATGAAGGTTTAGAGCTTACATAACAGTGGTATACAATATAACTCTTGGGCACATTAAAAAACATTCTTATACCTTGAAAAGTGCACAATATCTCCTTACAAATGCGCACCATAAGGCACGAGATTCGGCTTGTGTGTCGTTATTATGACAACAAACAAACGTAAACATTCACGGCATAGTGAGAACAATAAAAGTAGGTCAAGTACCTAAAAATATAATAATAATTTGAAGATATAAATATGCTAAAATAAACTCCAGATAAACTCAACTTATATTGGTCATTGTTTTTTCGTATCACTAGTGATATAAAAAATAAGGACTAAATTAACACATAATATCGAAGAATAATTGTTCCTGAGAAGCACCGATTCTGCGATTCTTCAGCAGTCCTTTGGGGTCTCTGATCAGCTGCGACCTTCCGGATTAGCCTAATAAGATCCTTTTCATCCCGAATAAAAGCGACAATATTCAATGAGATGAACAGCTCCAGCGATTCGTGCTAAAACGAACGCGTTTCTTCGTCACAGAGCAATACAACATTTCATACATCTGCCTAAAGCCTCAGAAACCCGAGTATAAGCAATGACGAGTGATTACCCTCACGCAGATGCAAAGAATGGATTCCAACGTACGGCTCCATGGCCATTGTAAATTTGTATATAGTTCGCGGCTGCGGCGGCTGTATTTCCGATTGAGGCGGAAATGTTGTAGGCCCGTGTGCTCAAATTTGGGTGCATGTTAAAGAACACCAGGTGGTCAAAATTTCCGGAGCTGTCCACCACGGCGCCTCTCATATTCATATGATGGTTTCGGGACGTGAAACACCACATATCAATCAATAATTTTGTATATAGTTACGTTGCACATGATGCCCACCGCTTGTTTGTAAAATGACGTAAATGCGGCATTTTTACGCTTTTTATGTCACTCACTTTCAAAAATAATAACTGTGTACACATTGGAAAAAAGTTAGAGTACTGCTAGTCTATAAGGACGCGAATGAAAACTGACACAATGAAAACTACGACTCAAAAGGCACGATCACCTGTCGTTCTTTTGTGTGTCAGCAGCGTGTTTCGGAACTTGTTCTAGAAGTATCTGAGCACGGAGTTGTTTCTTTTCTCCGTGTGTCTTAGCAACAAAACAAGACGCACAAACAGCGCTTATGTAAACAAAGATGAAAAAAATTGCCGGAGTGGAGGCTCCCCCAATGCTTCCCCGGAAGAAGTAAAGTCAGTTTTTGCCACTTCCAAGATGGCGGAAACTTGGTATTTTCTGATGATTTTGATATGTTAGTGTAGATTCTACGTCAGTTTTATATGAAAAATAGCTGTTCTCGACACGATAACAAACAGAAGCGAGTATGGCTGACTGAATTTCTATAGAACTTTGCCTCCAATTAGAGGCTCACAAAGGAAAACTAGTAACAATAAGACGCACTTGAGCACTATGTGACCCCAAAAAAGATTCCACAATACACTCGTTGGGTGTGCGAGGTACACGCTCCGTTTTTACCCGCTGAATGGTTATACTTTATCATGCCTCTAGTAAGGTAGCTGCCACAGCCGCCAGTTTGCAAGGGGCAAAGCTTCACTCTTAGGCAATGATTTCCACTCAATTATTTTTTATTCATCCTTGGTTGTAAAGCATCGCGGCACAGAAGCACACAACAAGCGAGCAACACTTAACAAGCGAGCAAAGATCGCCAGCACACGCTTCAATAATGCCAGGCGCGTAAAATTTTTACAGATCTCGTAGCCCGCCAGGCGGTGGAAAGTGTGTTGAGAGAAATTCGCCGCGCGCACACCATCTCAGAGGGCACGCCTTTCAGCAGTTCTTTTCATTCAACGCAAATGCATGGCGAGAAAGCAGCACTCACTCAGACCCAGTCAGCACCCGGAAAGAGAACAAAACGAAGCGGTGCGAATAAATACAATACGGAGCCGACGGGTCAGTGAGAAAGCAAAAGCCTATATATCTTTCACTCTGAGTGAGCGAGAAAGAACCGTCATTCAGTTCAATCATTGACTCTTGGTGAACCTTTGAATCGTCGGCTCAGTAGGTGTTCGCCGGCTGAGTCGGACAGCCGCGAGCGGGTAGAGGAGGCGGGTCAGTTGCCGAGCCAGATCAGAGGGAGAGCCGCGAGCGCGCAGCGGCGGTGGTTCAGTTACCGAGCCGGATTGGTGGTACAGCCGCCAGCGGGTATCGGGGGCGGGTCAGTTGCCGAGCCAGATCAGAGGAGAGCCGCGAGCGCGTAGCGGCGGCGGTTCAATTGCCGAGCTGGATCGGTGGGAGAGCCACAAGCGAGTAGCGGCGGCGGGTCAGTTGCCGAGAAAGATCAGAGGAAGAGCCATGAGCGGGTAAAGGTGGCGGGACAGTTGCCGAATCAGATCGGTGGAAAAGCCGCGAGCGGGTAGTAGAGGGGAGTCAGTTGCCGAGCCAGAACAGTTGGAGAGCCGCGAGCCGGAGAGCCGCGAGCGGGTAGCGGCGGCAGGTCAGTTGCCAAGCCGGATAAGTCGGAGAGCCGCGAGCGGGTAGCAGAGGTGAGTCAGTTGCCGAGCCGGATCGGTGGGAGAGTCATGAGCCGGAAAGCCACGAGTCGGTAGCGCCGGCAGGTCCGTTGCCTAGCCCGATCAGAGGAATATCCGCGAGTGGGTAGCGGAGGTGAGTAAGTTGCTGAGCCAGATCAGTGGGAGAGCCGCGAGCGAGAAGCGGCGGCGGCTCAGTTACCGAGCCAGATCAGAGGGAGAACTGCGCGGGTAGCAGCGGCGGGTGAGTTGCTGAGCTGGATCGGTGCGAGAGCCGCGAGCGAATAGCAGCGGCGGGTCACTTGCCAAACCAGAACAGAGGGAGAGCCACGAGCGGTTAGCGACGGCGAATAAGTTGCCAAGCCGGAACAGTGGGAGAGCCATGAGCCGGAAAGCCGCGAGCTGGTAGCGGCGGCAGGTCAGTTGCCGAGCGAGATCAGAGGTAGAGCCGCGAGCGCGTAGCGGCGGCGGTTCAGTTGCCGAGCCGAATCGGTGGGAGAGCCGTGAGCGAGTAGCGGTGGCGGGTCAGTTGCCGAGCCAGATTAGAGGGAGAGCCGCAAGCGGGTAGCGGTGGGTCAGTTGCCGAACCGGATCGGTGGGAGAGCTGCGAGAGGAGACCCACGAGCGAGTAGCAGCAGCAGGTCAGTTGCCGAGCCGGATCGGTGGGAGAGCGGTATCGGTGGCGGGTCAGTTGCCAAGCCTTATAAGAGGGAGAGCCGCGAGCGAGTAGAAGCGGTGGGTCGGCTGCCGTGCCAGATAAAAGGGAGAGCCGTGAGCGAATAGCGGCGGGTCAGTTGCCGAGTCGGATTGGTGAAGAGCCGCGAGCGGGTACCGGAGGTGAGTCAGTTGCCGAGCCGGATCAATGGGAGATCCGGAGAGCCGCGAGCGGGTTGCGGTGGCGGGTCAGTTGCCGAGCCAGTTCGGTGGGAGATCCACGAGTCGGAGAGCCACGAGCGGATATCGGCGGGGGGGTCACTTGCCGAGCCAGATCAGAGAGAGACGCGAGCGCGTAGCTGTGGCGGTTCAGTTACCGAGCCGGATCGGTGGGAGAGCCACGAGCATGTAGTGGCTGCGGGTCAGTTGCCGAGCCAGATCAGAGGGAGAGCCGCGAGCGGGTAGCGGCGGCGGGTCAGTTGGCGAGCCGGATCGGTAGGAGAGCGGGTATCGGTGGCGGGTCAGTTGCCGAGCCAGATAAGAGGGAGAGCCGCGAGCGTGTAGCGGCGGCTGTTCAGTTGCCGAGCCGGATCGGTGGGAGAGCCACGAGGGAGTAGCGGTGGTGGGTCAGTTGCCGAGCCAGATCAGAGGAAAAGCCACGAGCGGGTAAAGGCGGCGGGGCAGTTGCCGAGCCAGATCCTAGGGAGAGCCGCGAGCGGGTAGCAGAGGTGAGTCAGTTGCCGAGCCGGATCAGTTGGAGACCCGCGAGTGGGTAGCAGCAGCGGGTCCATTGCCGAGACGGATAAGTCGGAGAGCCGCGAGCGGGTAACAGAGGTGAGTCAGTTGCCGAGCCAGATCAGGAGAGAGCCGCGAGCGAGTAGCAGCAGTGGGTCAGTTGCCGAGCCAGATAAGAGGGAGAGCCGTGAGCGAATAGCGGCGGCGGGTCAATTGCCGAGCCGGATCGGTGAAGAGCAGCGAGCGGGTAGCGGCGGCGGGTCAGTTGCCGAGCTGGATCGGCGAGAGAGCCGCCAGCTGGAGAGCCGCGAGCTCGTAGCGGCGGCGGGTCAGTTGCCAAGCCAGATAAGAGGGAGAGCCACGACCGGGTACCGGCAGCGCGGAAGTTGCCGAGCCGGATCGGTGGTAGAGGCGTGAGCAGGAGAGCCGCGAGCGGGTAGCGGCGGCAGGTCAGTTGCCGAGCCGGATCGCTTGTAGTGCCGCGAGTGGGTAGCAGATGTGAGTCAGTTGCCGAGCCGGATTGGTGGGAGAGCCGCAAGCCGGAATGCCGCGAGTGGGTAGCGCAGGCAGGTCAGTTTCCGAGCCAAATCAGTGGGAGAACCGCAAGAGGTTAGCAGAGGTGAGTTATTTGCCGAGCCGGATTGGTGGGAGAGCCATGAGCCGGCCAGCCGCGAGGGGGTAGTGGAGGCGGGTCACTTGCCTAGCCAGATCAGCGGGAGAGCCGCGAGCGAGTAGTGGCAGCGGGTCAGTTGCCGAACCAAAGCAGAGGAAGAGCCGCGAGCGGGTAGCAGCGGTAGGTCAGTTGCCGAACCGGATCAGTGGGAGAGCCGCGACCGAATAGCAGCGGCGCCTCAGTTGCCCAGCCAGATCAGAGGGAGAGTGGGTAGCAGCAGCGGGTCAATTACCGAGCCGGATCGGTAAGAGAGCCGTGATGGGGTCGCAGAGGTGGGTCAGGTGCTGAGCCGGATAAGTGGGAGAGCCAGAGAGCTGTGAGTGGGTAGCGGCTGCAGGTCAGTTGCCGAGCGGGATCGGTGGGAGAGCCGCGAGTCGGAGAACCGCGAGCGGGTAGCGGCGGCGGGACACTTGCTGAGCCAGATCAGAGGGAAAGCTGCGAGCAGGTAGCAGAGGGGGTTAGTTGCCAAGCCGGATCATTAGGAGAGCCACCGAGCCGCGAGCGGGTAGCGGCGGCGGGTCAGTTGCCGAACCGGATCGGTGGGAGAGCCGCGAGCGGGTGACGGCGGTGGGTCAGTTGCAGAGCGGGATAGGTGGGAGAGCCGCTAGCGGGTAACATCAGGGGTTCAGTTGCCGAGCTGGATCGGTGGAAGAGCCACGAGCCGGAGAGCTGTGAGCGGGTAGCGGCAGCAGGTCAGTTGCTGAGCCAGATCGGTGGAAGAGCCGTGAGCCGTAGAAGCGCGAGCAAGTAACGGCAGCGGGTCAGTTGCCGAGCCGGATCGGTGGGAGAGTCATGAGCCGGAAAGCCGCGAGTGGGTAGCGGCGGCAGGTAAGTTGGCAAGCCAGATCAGAAGAAGATTCACCAGCGGGTAGCGGAGGTGAATCAGTTGCCGAGCCAGATCAGTGAGAGAGCCGCGGGCATGTAGCGGCGGAAGCTCAGTTGCCGAGCCAGATCAGAGGGAGAGCTGCGAGCGGGTAGCAGTGGGTCACTTGCCGAACCGGTTCGGTGGGAGAGCCGCGACCCGGAGACCCGCGAGCGAGTAGCAGCAGCGGGACAGTTGCCGAGCCGGATCGGTGGGAGAGCGGCTATCGGTGGCGGGTCAGTTGCCGAGCCATATCAGAGAGAGAGCCGCGAGCGGGTAGCAGACGAGAGTCAGTTAACGAGCCGGATCGGTGGGAGAGCCGCGAGCGGGTAGCGGCAGCGGGTAAGTTGCCGAGCCGGATCGGTGGGAGAGCAGCGAGCGGGCAGCAGCGGCGGGTCAGTTGCCGAGCTGGATCGGTGGGAGAGCCACGAGCAGGTATCGACAGCGGGTCAGTTGCCGAGCCAGATCAGAGGGAGAGCCGCGAGAGAGTAGCAGCGACGGGTCAGTTCCCGAGCCAGATAAGAGGGAGAGCCGTGAGCGAATAGCGGTGGCAGGTCAGTTGCCGTGCCGGATCGGTGAAGAGCCACGAGCGGGTAGCGGCGGCGCGTCAGTTGCCGAGCCTGAATGATGGGAGAGCCGCGAGCTGAAGAGCTGCGAACGAGTAGCAGGGGTGGGTCAGTTGCAGAGCCAGATCAGAGGGTGAGGCGGGAGTTGGTAGTGGCAGCGGCTCAGTTGCCGAGCCGGATCGGTGGGAGAGCCGCGAGCGGGTAGCAGAAGTGAGTCAGTTGCCGAGCCGGATCAGTGGGAGAGCCATGAGCCGACTAGCCGCGAGCGGGTAGTGGAGGCGGGTCACTTGCCTAGCCAGATCAGGGGGAGAGCCGCGAGCGGGTAACAGAGGTGAGTCAGTTGCTCAGCCGGATCAATGGAAAGCCGCGAGCTCGTAGCGGCGGCGGTTCAGTTGCCGAGCAGGATCGATGGGAGAGCCGCGAACAAGGAGCGGCAGCGAGTCAGTTGCCGAACCAGAGCAGAGGAAGAGCCGCGAGCGGGTAGCAGCAGTAGGTCAGTTGCCGAGCCAGAACAGTGGGAGAGCCGCGAGCGAATAGCAGCGGCGGGTCAGTTGCCGAGCAAGAACAGAGGGAGAGCCTAGAGCGGTTATCGCCGGCGGGTCAGTTGCCAATCCCTGATCAGTGGGAGAGCCGGAGAGCCGCGAGCGGGTATCGGCGGTGTGTCAGTTGCCGAGCCAGATCAGACGAAAAGCCTTGAGCGCGTAGCGGCGGAGGTTCAGTTGCCGAGATGAATCGGTGGCAGAGTCGCGAGCGAGTAGCCGCGGCGGGTCAGTTGCCCAGTCAGATCAGAGGGAGAGTGGGTACGACGGCGAGTCATTGCCGAGCTTGATCCGTGAGATTGGTGAGAGAGTCGCAAGCGGGTAGTGACAGGGGGTCAGTTGCTGAACCGTATCGGTGAGAGAGCCGCGAGAGGGTAGCGGCGGCGGGTCTACCGCGCCGGATCGGTGGGAGAGCCGCGAGGGGGTCGCAGAGGTGAGTCAGTTGCAGAGCCGGATAAGTGGGAGAGCCGCGAGCGGGTAGCGGAGGTGAGTAAGTTGCCGAGCCGGATCAGTGGCAGAGCCGTGAGCCGGAAAGCCGACGAGGGGGTAGCGGAGGTGAGTCAGTTCCGGAGCCAGATCAGTGGGAGAGCCAGAGAGTTGTGAGTGGGTAGCGCCAGCGGGTCAGTTGCTGAGCGAGATCAGAGGAAGATCCGCCAGCGGGTAGCGGAGGCGAGTCAGTTGCCGAGCCGGATCAGTGGAGAGCTGCGAGGAAGTAGCGGCGGCAACTCAGTTGCCGAGCCAGATTAAAGGGAGAGCGGCGAGCGGGTGCGCCGTCAGGTCAGTTGCCGAGCTGGATCGGTGGGAGAGCCGGGAGCGAGTAGCGGCGGGGGTCAGTTGCCAAGCAGGATCGGCGGGAGAGCCGCGAGCCCGAGAGCCGCAAGCGGGTAGCGGTGGCGGGTCAGTTGCCGAGCCAGATCAAAGGGAGAGCCACGAGAGGTTAACGGCGGCAGGTCAGTTGCCAAGCCAGATCAGAGGGACAGCCGCGAGCGAGTAGCAGTGGCGGGTCAGTTGCCGAGCCAAATAAGAGGGAGAGCCGTGAGCGAATAGCGGTGGCGGGTCAGTTGCCGAGCCGGATCGGTGGGAGAGCCGTGAGCGGGTAGCGGCGGCGGGTCTACCGCGCCGGATCGGTGGGAGAGCCGCGAGGGGGTCGCAGAGGTGAGTCAGTTGCAGAGCCGGATCAGTGGGAGAGCCGCGAGCGGGTAGCGGAGGTGAGTAAGTTGCCGAGCCGGATCAGTGGCAGAGCCGTGAGCCGGAAAGCCGACGAGGGGGTAGCGGAGGTGAGTCAGTTCCGGAGCCAGATCAGTGGGAGAGCCAGAGAGTTGTGAGTGGGTAGCGCCAGCGGGTCAGTTGCTGAGCGAGATCAGAGGAAGATCCGCCAGCGGGTAGCGGAGGTGAGTCAGTTGCCGAGTCGGATCAGTGGGAGAGCCACGAGCAAGTAGCCGCGGAAACTCAGTTGCCGAGCCAGATCAGAGGGAGAGCTGCGAGCTGGTAGCAGTGGTGGGTCACTTGACGAACCAGAACAGAGGGAGAGCCACGTGTGGTTAGCGGCGGCGAATAAGTTGCCGAGCTCGATCGGTGAGAGAGCCATGAGCCGAAAAGCCGCGAGTGAGTACCGGTGGCGGGTCAGTTGCTGAGCCAGATCAGAGGAAGATCCGCCAGCGGGTAGGGGAGGCGAGTCAGTTGCCGAGCCGGATCAGTGGAGAGCTGCGAGGAAGTAGCGGCGGCAACTCAGTTGCCGAGCCAGATTAAAGGGAGAGCGGCGAGCGGGTGCGCCGTCAGGTCAGTTGCCGAGCTGGATCGGTGGGAGAGCCGGGAGCGAGTAGCGGCGGGGGTCAGTTGCCAAGCAGGATCGGCGGGAGAGCCGCGAGCCCGAGAGCCGCAAGCGGGTAGCGGTGGCGGGTCAGTTGCCGAGCCAGATCAAAGGGAGAGCCACGAGAGGTTAACGGCGGCAGGTCAGTTGCCAAGCCAGATCAGAGGGACAGCCGCGAGCGAGTAGCAGCGGCGGGTCAGTTGTCGAGCCAAATAAGAGGGAGAGCCGTGAGCGAATAGCGGTGGCGGGTCAGTTGCCGAGCCGGATCGGTGGGAGAGCCGTGAGCGGGTAGCGGCGGCGGGTCAGTTGCCCAGCTGGATCGGCGGAGAGCCGCCAGATGGATCGCCGCGATCTCGTAGCAGTGGCGGGTCAGTTGCCAAGCCAGATTAGAGAGAGATCCACGAGCGGGTAGCAGCAGCAAGGCAGTTACAGAGCCGGATCGGTGGGAGAGCCGCGAGCAGGTAGCAGAGGTGAGCAAGCTGCCGAGCCGGATTAGTGGGAGAGCCGTGAGCCGGAGAGCCGCGAGCGGGTAGCGGCGGCAGGTCCGTTGCCGAGCCGGATCGGTGGGAGTGCAGCGAGCGGGTAGCAGAGGTGAGTCAGTTGCCGAGCCGGATCGGTGGGAGTGCAGCGAGCGGGTAGCAGAGGTGAGTCAGTTGCCGTGCCGGTTCGGTGGGAGAGCCGCGAGCAGGTAGCGGTGGCGGGTCAGTTGCCGAGCCGGATCGGTGGGAGAGCAGCGAGCGGGCAGCAGCGGCGGGTCAGTTGCCGAGCTGGATCGGTGGGAAAGCCGCGAGCTGGCGAGCTGCGAACGAGTAGCGGGGTGGGTCAGTTGCAGAGCCAGATCAGAGGGAGATGCACTTGTTGGTAGCGGCAGCGGGTCAGGTGCCGAGCCAGATCTGTGGGAGAGCCGCGAGCGGGTAGCAGAAGTGAGCCAGTTGCCGAGCCGGATCAGTTTGAGAGCCGCAAGCCAGAGTGCCGCGAGTGGGTAGCGCCGGCAGGTCAGTTGCCGAGCCAGATCAGTGGGAGAACCACAAGCGGGTAGCAGAGGTGAGTTATTTGCCAAGCCGGATTGGTGGGAGAGCCATGAGCCGGCCAGCCACAATCGGGTAGTGGAGGCGGGTAACTTGCCTAGCCAGATCAGGGGGAGAGCCGCGCGCGGGTAGCGGAGGTGAGTCAGTTGCTCAGCCGGATCAATGGAAAGCCGCGAGCTGGTAGCGCCGGCGGTTCAGTTGCCGAGCAGGATCGATGGGAGAGCCGCGAGCGAGTAGCGGCAGTGGGTCAGTTGCCGAGCCAGAGCAGAGGAAGAGCCACGAGCGGGTAGCAACGGTAGGTCAGTTGCCGAGCCGGATCAGTGGGAGAGCCGGAGAGCCGCGAGAGGGTATCGGCGGTGTGTCAGTTGCTGAGCCAGATCAGAGGAAAAGCCGTGAGCGCGTAGTTGCGGAGATTCAGTTGCCGAGCTTGATCGGTGGCAGAGCCGCGAGCGAGTAGCCGCGGCGGATCAGTTGCCCAGCCAGATCAGAGGGAGAGTGGGTAGGGGCGGGGAGTCACTTGCCAAGCCGGATCCGTGGGATCGGTGGGAGAGTCGCAAGCGGGTAGCGACGGGGGTCAGTTGCCAAGCCGGATCGGTGAGAGAGCCGTTAGAGGGTAGTGGTGGCGGGTCAATTACCGAGCCGGATCGGTGGGAGAGCCGCGAGGGGGTTGCAGAGGTGAGTCAGTTGCCGAGCCGGATCAAAGACAGAGCCGTGAGCCGGAAAGCTGCGAGCGGGTAGCGGACGTGAGTCAGTTCTGGAGCCGGATCAGTGGGAGAGCCAGAGAGCTGTGAGTGGGTAGCGGCGGCGGGTCAGTTGCCGAGCCGGATCAGCGGGAGAGCTGTGAGCAGGTAGCGGAGGTTAGTCAGTTGCCGAGCCGGATCAGTGGGAGAGCCGCGAGCAAGTAGCGGTGGCAGCTCAGTTGCCGAGCCAGATCAGTGGGAGAGCTGTGAGCGGGAAGCAGTTGAGGGTCACTTGACGAACCAGAACAGGGGGAGCCACGAGCAGTTAGCGGCGGCGAATGTGTTGCCGAGCCGGATCGGTGAGAGAGCCATGAGCCGGAAAGCCGCGAGTGGGTAGCGGTGGCAGGGCAGTTGCTGAGCCAGATCAGAGGAAGATTCGCCAGCGGGTAGCGGAGGTGAGTCAGTTGCTGAGCCGGATCAGTGGGAGAGCCGCGAGGAAGTAGCGGCGGCAGCTCAGTTGCCGAGCCATATTAAAGAGAGAGCGGCGAGCGGGTAGCGCCGGCAGGTCAGTTCCAGAGCTGGATCGGTGGGAGAGTCGCAAGCGAGTAGCGGCAGTGGGTCAGTTGCCGAGCCGAATCGGTGGGAGAGCCGGGAGCGAGTTGCGGCGGGGGTCAGTTGCCAAGCAGAATCGGCAGGACAGCCACGAGCCCAAGAGCCGCAAGCGGGTAGCGGTGGCGGGTCAGTTGCCGAGACAGATCAGAGGCAGAGCCACGAGAGGTTAACGCCGGCGGGTCAGTTGCCAAGCCAGATCAGAGGGAGAGCCGCGAGCGAGTAGCAGCGGCGGGTCAGTTGCTGAGCCAGATAAGAGGGAGAGCCATGAGCGAATAGCGGTGGTGGGTCAGTTGCCGAGCTGGATCGGTGGGAGAGCCTTGAGCGGGTAGCGGCGGCAGGCCAGTTGCTGAGCTGGATCGGCGGAGAGCCGCCAGCTGGAGCGCCGAGAGCTCGTAGCAGTGGCGGGTCAGTTGCCAAGCCAGATTAGAGGGTGATCCACGAGCGGGTAGCAGCAGCATGGTAGTTACCGAGCCGGATCGGTGGGAGAGCCGCGAGCAGGTAGCAGAGGTGAGCAAGCTGCCGAGCCGGATCAGTGGGAGAGCCGTGAGCCGGAGAGCGGCGAGCGGGTAGCGGCGGCAGGTAAGTTGCCGAGCCGGATCGGTGAGAGTGCAGCGAGCGGCTAGCAGAGGTGAGTCAGTTGCCGTGCCAGTTCGATAGGAGAGCCGCGAGCAGGTAGCGGCAGTAGGTCAGTTGCCGAGCCGGATAAGTGGGAGAGCTGCGAGTTGGTGATGGCAGCGGGTCAGTTGTCGAGCCGGATCGGACGAAGCATACATATAAACATCCTGAAAGGAATCTACAGCGGTTCATTTGCCACCATAGTGCTCCATAAAGACAGCGACATAATACCAAATAATAAAAGTGTAAGACAAGGGGATACAATTTCCCTAATGCTATTTACCGCGTGCGGACGGGAGATTTTTAGAGGTCTAGAATGGGAAGAGTTAGGAACACAAGTAAATGAAAGGCACCATAGTAACCTGCGCTTCGCCAATGCCATTGCGTTGCTGAGAACTCAGGGGGCGAATTGAAATTCATGACTATTGAGTTAGATAAGAAGAGCCTAAAGGTAGGTCCTAAAATTATTCTGCAGAAAACAAAAGTAATGCGCAACAACCTAGGAAGAGAATGGCTTTTCGAGATAGGTAGAAGTGCACTTGAAATGGTTAATGAGTGCGTCTGGTTATGAGAGGTAGTAACCATGAAGCAGAACGACGAGATGTAAGTAACCATAACAATAGGAATCGGTTAAAGCACAGTCGGCAACAATTCTCAAATAATGAGTGGTAAATTTTCACTATGCCTAAAGAGCAAGATATATGACAGCTACATGTCACTCGTACTAACACATGGAGCAGAAACCTGGAGGATTACAAAGGGTTAATCTTAAGTTTAGGGCAACGCGGCGAGCAATCGAAATGAAAATGATCGGTGTAACCCTAAGGGAGAAAAAAAATAGCAGAGTATATCAGGGAACCAACAGACGTTAAAGACATCAAGGTCAAAATCAAAAAGAAGAAATACTCATTAGCACGGCACGAAGCGCGAAGGCAAGATAACCGCTAGTGATTAAGGATTACAGACTGAATTCCTTGAGAAGGCAAGCGGGTGAACGGTTCACAGAACGTTATGTCGGTGAATGAGATTAGAAAGTTTGCGGGTATAAAGTGGCAGCAGAAAGCAGCGGACCGAGTCGACCGGCGGAACATGGGAGAGGCTTTTGGTCGGTAGGGAGCGTAGTCAAGCTGATAATGATGATTTTTATATAGAAAAGACACGGAACCCAGAAGTTCATGTCTAGGCATTTCTCTCTCTCTCTTTATATATATATATATATATATATAAAGAGAGAGAGAGGGGGGGAAATGCCTAGTGCCACATATTTATGATCCAACAAACAATAATGTAGAGGAATGTATAAGGGAAGTTATAAGACCAATTTTATTGTAAATGTGAAGAAAGAAAAGTGAATGAAAAGATAGCTTGCCATGAGCAGGAACCGAACCTGCGACCTTCGAATAACACTTTTCTTTCTTCAAATTTACATTACAATTGGTATAATAGCTTCCCCTATACATTCCATGGCAATAATATGTGTTAGATCTCATTCATGATGTGTAAAAACACGCAAAAACGAGCCGTTAAGTATAAACTTCTGTCCCTTATTCATTAGCGAGAGTCTCGTACTGGCAGACTTTGTGCCGTTAGGTTGTATACGAGGGACTATTGGTCAGCTGTCAGCTCGTAATAAGTACATGTGCTACGTGACGCCAAACAGGTTCAGAAAGAGTGTGCCACACTGGCCTCCTTGGCGACAGGTGGCGCTCACTGGCACTCCCACGTTTAAATTCACATATAAACCCAATAAAGTGGCTCGGGAGGTAGCCGCCGTGTAGCTCAGTGGTAGAGCATCGAACGTATCATTCGAAGGTCGCAGGTTCACTTCCTGCTCACGGCAAGGTACCTTTTCACCCACTTTTCTTTCTTCACATTTACATTCCAATTGGTCTAATGACCTTCCCTATGCATTCTTTGGCGTTAGTGTCAGTTAGATCTTATTATTATTGTGTCAAAACACGAAAAAACGAGCTTTTCTGTATACACTTCTTTCCCATATATATATATATATATATATATATATATATATATATATATATATATATATATATATATTCCTATTACAACACTTTCTCGAACATGAGCAGATTACACATTGTCGGACATTGTTTGTGAGCTTTCGCACCTTTTTTCTCCTTCTGAAGTTCCACCTTAGACACGAAGTAGAGTAGCATAGGGTCTCACGGGACGCGTCCCTGCTGACGTGGCTTGCCGAGACGTCAGGATTTTGTCGGACAAGGACTCCTGTGGTAGCGTCGGACAACTTCGGGAGGAAGAAACGAACACTCACAAGTTGAGGATTTGAAAAACAAAGAGGTTTACGGGACTACTTACAACTATTTACAACATAGAGGTTAGGAGTTCCGCAAACCACGAGCGTGGTGGATGAACCGTCATACCATGGTTCAGGGCAACGTGCAGCACTTTCAAGCATTCTTTCAACCCTGTCGGGCTTCTCCTCCTTGATTGAAGCACCAATCACACACAAGATACCGCCCTCCAGAGCATCAGTCAATAACACACGATCAACGAATAGGGGTCGCATCTCCTGACGCAATGCTCCTATGGGCCGAGCCTCACTGAGGAGAGGGTGAATGGGTTACTTCCCGGAACAAGTTGGCGGTTGGGTGGCTGCTGCTGTCTTTCCCTGGAAGGGAAGCCAAGCACTAAAGACTTTGATCGCTTAGACACGACCTGCGTGGTCGGTCTGCTTTGCCGTCTCGTCAAACAAGCGATCAGGAGGAAACGCCCGTAGGGATATTAGCTCAATAACAGTCAAAGTTTGCCACATTCCAATACCCTTATTGCTTCCCGCTGCTGGACTTCCTCCGAGAGGAGAGCATGCGGGCTTTCGGACGTGGGAACGCCGCTCGGCTCTGCTTTTCATGGCGAGCATGGTGCCCACGGACGAGGGTCACAACACTTGGTAGACCCACAGTATAGTCACCACTGCTGCTGGTATACATCTCACTCTCGTCCTAGTCTTTGGCGGACGACCTTCAAGATTATTTCTAGGAGGCAACGTTATATAATACTGAGCGTACACCATACGTAAGGCTTCGCTTCCTCACTCAATGGCCCTAAAGCAGCGAAGATAAGCACGCGGCTCTGGAACATGGCCATTGCTGTGAACGCGTGCAGGCATGTGGCCCCAGTGCAGGCAATGTGTGAGTATTATACACCATTTTACAAACGTGCTCAACCGCCCCCATCTTGAACTGATAACGCTGATAACGTTGCACTTTATTACTCGTATCAAATAAACAAACAGTGCTATGATAAACTGCCGCACGAAATGGCTTTGCTGGCACGTTCAACGTTTTATGACCACAATCATTCCATATTGTGACATAGAAAATTTACAAAACAAAGGCTTATCATTCCAAGATGTAATTGCCCATGAGTCGAAAAGAAAATTGAGCGAGGTAGAACGACTGGAAGGTAGGTCCGAAAACAACTCCTCTAAGGGTGTCAATCGATCGGGCACCCTTTTGTGTCAGCGTTCAGTACGGCGCGTCAGCCATGATCTCGCTCATTAGCGATGAGATCAGAGCCTAGTTGACGCGGGTTGCGTCACGGACGACCTCCAACCAAAGGACCCCCCTCCCGCGTATTATACGGCCGAGCACTGGGGTGTTCGCTACCACCGGCCTGCGGCGGTTTCGCTGTTTGTCTAACCAGCTACCGATGACGACGAATCCCACACTAACGCCGGGGCGTCCTTGTGACGTGACTCTCGTCGTCCTTGGGCTGGAACCTTCTTGTCGGCGACGGTTACATAATGCCTCCTTCACCTGGCTGCCTGACGCCCGATGACGCGCAGACTACTTCGCCTAGTCAAGCCTGTCACTCGTCTGCCAGCCGGATGTTTATTAGCGGCATTCAATCAAGCCGTCAACATCAAAAGAAAAAGCGAACTAAACGAAAAGAAAGCCTGCCAGGAGAGTTAATAATGAGCGCGTAAGGACATCTTTTGGTGTCAGCGACTCCGATACGTTGAGATGAAAGAAATAAAGGAACGGAAGTTGTTGTGTAGTAGTAACAAAAACAGCCGAGTAAAATACGCGCGCCACGGGAAAGGATTTCAATGAGGCAATAAGGAAAAGACAGGGGGTGGTGGGGCAGAAGCGGAAAGTAATTTAACCGTAAACTGAGAAGATGTGAAGGTACCTTCACATTGGCAAAAAAGAGAGAGAAAAAGAAATTGAGAAAAGGAAACATTACAGCGCTGATGGGGTGTTTTATTCAAGGCCTGCAGATGACAGGGACACCCATACGAATAAAAGTCATTTCAACTCCGGTGTCAGTACTCTTTGCGTGTGCACTTTCATGTGCTCTGGAAGGCTGCCCCGGTAGGCTATCGTTATCGAGTCTGTGTCACATAAGTGAGGACGCAGAACGGTCATTTAAAAATAGGATTCATTCACGAAATGCGCAAGTGTGAGCACGAAATGCTTCAAGGTTTACTTTACCATTGTACACGCCCCATGCATTCAGTTCTGTGCACATTTAGAACTCTATAACACTGTTCCAGTTACGTCAAACACCACCAACGTGTTTTGGGTAGGAGATCAGCTCCTGCCGATGAAACGATCGTTGTAGCCTGGACTCACTACGCACTGGTTCGTAAAGCCCCTACAAGCTGTTCCTTAGCACACGCATGCAACCGACTCTGAATTCTTGACCATATTCATACGAGAAGCAATGCTTACTGCTTGCGAATTACTTAACCCTGGTCTCGCCTGTCCTCTATATCATTCTACTGTACTCCCTTACATGTGTAGAGTGGCAAAATCAGTGAAGTACGCAGCTAATCTACCTGAACTTCTTCCTTTCTTCTCTGTCTCTAAATCAGACTTGGGGCCTAGCCAGCAATTTTTTCGGGCGATTTCAACCAACTTTTATGTATGTTCGCGTGTTGGTGCATTTGTATGCACGTGTGTTTATATACTAGTGCAACGGTAGAGGTTCTTCGCACTACGTTCCACATGTGTTTGCTTTGCGCACGCGTGACAACCATGGGCAGCGCACACTTTAGCAGACGCCGCACGGCAATGGCTATAAAGATTCGACTAGAAACGTCGTTCTACAACTGCCGGAACGAAGCTTCGGAGAATCGGATTAAGAGACGAAGGTTCGTATGTGCACTCATTAGAAATATAATATTGGACGTGCAGCTGGTACGTTGGGCAATGATATGCGCTGCACGCAGAAATTCACTGCCGCCCATGACTCGACGAAATTAATAAGCCTCCGGTCCTGCTGCGAAGACTCATAACCGCATAACCATAACCAAATGATGGTTCAATTTCGCCTTCAATTTTTCTCAGGCATAAGGGAACTTGCGAGTTTTTATAGCGAGTTGCTTCTCAGCACTACCGCATAGTTAACGCGGTAAATACGGCAACTCCTACCGCACACAAACGTCAGTCGGCTGTGCGCACAGTAGCAAAAACGACACCTTACGTACTTACTGCATGGCTGTCCGGCTGGGCTAAAACTGGGTCAGGGCTACGGTGGCTAGTGGGGATGGCTGCGGGTTTACTAAAGAACGCTCGTTCGTATGGCGTAGCATATGGACGGGCACCGACTGTTAACCATGCAAGACGCCCACTGCTATAAAAATATGTTGAAAAAAAAATGAAAGCAGCACTAGCGGACACGCTGACCAGTTTGTGATTTCTGGCGTACCCAGGGCTCACCTCACCAAAATCTCACCAATTTTCTTACTAAATCCACTACACCATGGTTGTTTTGCACATATGTGCGTCGTAGGAAAGTAAGAATGAGAAAATGCTAAATAGTGGTCACAATACATCAACAATACAGGTTATTTTCGTTAGGCGCTAATTTACACAATGCGCAGAAGATGGTCAGCTCTCGGGAAGGGCTGAGCGTGGTGGTCGAGCCGCACTATCACACGCCCCAAATCCCTTCGCTCGACCACGCTCGCAAAGACTGCATGCGTCTCTATTGCTAGGCGACAGCCGGATATGCGAAAAAAGTATACCCATGTGGCACGTAATGCGAGCAAGCTCTCTCACATGAATCATTGAAAATTATAAAACAATGGGGCGCCATAGATTTGTACTGACGGGGTCGCACAGTCTGAAAGTTAACCACAGAAAATGAATTACTATGACTACTACTACTAGTACTGCTACTACTACTATTACTACTATTAATAATAATAATAATAATAATAATAATATTTCTTGAATGCCTTCGCACGGTAATATAACATCCCACCAACGCTTCGCGCCTTTTGCCTTGCAAACAATCATAAGCTCCCCCAAGACTCCTATTCTAGAAGAAAACGATGCGGCAGCTAATTGTAAAGATGTATAGCATACATGTAGTCATTACTCGTTATAGTGAAGTCGAAGAGAGGCTTGAAATTAACGGGCCATATCCAAAGGCAGATGTATGCTACGTATGCGGTATACTGTTGGGGCGCCTCCGTGTCATGGACACACATAGTTCCGTGTATCTGACAGGATACTTTGCATGATTTTCTGACCAACTGCCAATTAAATTTGTTGGTGAAACTTCGTTAAAAAATAATAAAGACTACTGCTCAAGAATTGTCTAGTGAATGTCATCGTATATATGACAAACGTGACACTCGTAATCAGTACCGCATTTTGTTGAGAAAGCCCCTCCGCAGTGGTCTAGTGGTTACGGTACTTGGCTGCCTACCCGCACGTAGCGGGGTCAAATCCCCACTGCGGGGGCTGCATTTTCAATGGAGGCGAAAATGCTGCAAGCCCGTGTACTCAGATTTGGGTGCACCGGAAAGAACCCCCGGTGGTTGAAATTGTTGAAGTCCACTACAGCATTTCTAATATTATTGTAGTGGTTTTGGGACGTTACACCCCACATGCTAATCATATCATTTCGTCGAGAAGAAATTCACAAGTGTCGTGGGCCTCAAATCGAGACGTAGTATCTGGGGACAAAAACATGTAATCAAGAAACTTGTCAGATATAAATGACTAGTAATGCAACAATGTACAGCCAATATTAGCACATGCTTATGAACAGTACTTTCTGCTTTTAAAGTAACACTACAATGATCAACGTTCATATTGGCAGCCCTCTAGAAGCAAGGGTATGAAATAGCAATGTTTATGCACAGTCCTAGTAAATGAAAAGAAGCAAAAATTACCAATCGCTGGCAATCTCGTGTAAATCAAAGCCGCTATGCCTTTGCAACAGAGTGAGATCTAAATATGCTGCACACGAACGTGTTACCGTTGACAGTGGACCCGACTGTACATCTACATTTGGCCATGTCTTAGGCATATATCCAGCTAAGACTACCGAAGACACGCTTTTTTATTTTCAATAAAGCTTTCATTGTAGCAAGATTGCAAACTTTTGGTAAAGCTCTTAAAAGTGAGCAGATTTAAGTTATCAGCCCCTAGACAAAAAATGCTAGCTTGCTCGAAAACTGAAACGCAGATGTCACACTGCATGCCCCATCCTGAGCAATTTAATAATATTATTATTATTATTATTATTATTATTATTATTATTGAAAGCGACAAATGCGATGATGGTTCCTCGCATAAAGGGGCCAATATCTCCAGTTAGTCACAAACTAGCAACAGTCTGTCGAGGACTGCCTGGGAAAGAGGTACTACGCCTTCGACTCCCATAGCGACCGACAGCAGCCCGCCCGAGATTAGAGGGAGAAAGCACTTCGAGATTACGATAGCTCGTCGTTTTGTGTGTTCGTGTTCACCACACACATACGACACACGCGCTCAAGCAAGCCATAGAAATTTATTCCTGTTTTTTTCCTTCCGGAAGCCCGCGTGCTGTAATATATACAAAGGAAGTCATCGTGTAGCTACTGATCGCGCAGCGCGAGACTCGAAGGCGGCATCAAACGATTTGACAACCGCAGCGAATTGACGTCTGCACTGCTTTCGCCCTCGTGTGACTTGTGATGGCGCCCCTGCAGTTCTGGATGCAGCAGGTCGCGACGGCGGCTGTCTTGAAACGACGGCGCGCCGCCTCTCCGTATTTCTGAGTGTGCCCGACTGTCTTGTCGAGAATAAAGCGTGGACACAGGGTCCGCAGCCGTGTTCGGATCTGCCTGTCGGCGTATCCGCGACGCCCCGGCCTTTGGGTGAAATCTCGCGCGTACCGACCAAGTCCTGCGTGCTCGGGAAACAAGTTTTACGAAATTCATTGATGAAGAAAGAGAGAGAGAGAGAGAGAGAATGTTCAAGACGGAGGGCAAACACATTGCATGGTCGATGCACTTCAAGCATACACGGCTATGCAAGCCACAACCACGAAGCATTGAGATAAAATATGCCTATAAATATACATATGCAGTAGTATTCTAGTTTAGCGCTTCTTCTTTCACTGTGTTATCATTCCTGTGTGCTCTCACGCAACTACGCCACCGCTCCTCTCTTGTTTTTCAAGCTTTGTTCATTCACAGATTCACGCGCCACTTTCTCCACCACCCATGTTATCTGAGCTTGCGGCATACCTATGCGCATGCCCAAACACGCAGGGGACAAGTCCTCGAACCGTCCTGCTGTCGCGCTTGCCGCTTGCATTTTCATCTGTTTTGTGCACTATCATTCCTTCTTGGCGCCTTTGTTGCAAGCTGCTCTTTGTGGTCTCCCGTCTTCAGAGCTCGGGCCCATCTTCACAGCTCAGAGCGTGTGCGTCTGTGTCGCTTTCTTGGATTTGACGAGCGCAGAGGCGTTTTGTCTTCGAGTACGAACGCCGACACAACGCCTGACAGACGGCGACTGCTCCCGAATGGTAATTTATGATTTTGCGTGAGCGGTCTCTGCAGAGGTGCTACGATGAAAAATACGGCGGCAGAAGAGGGACATTTTATGCCTCTGCAAAGGCTATCCAGGTATTTTTGCTAACAAAAAGGTACATATTCAAAGCTGCTTGTCTGTATACGTACCGCCCTTGTCCCATTGCTTTCTCTTCTTTACTCTTTCATCGAACATTATGTGCTCAACACGCATCGTCGCTCAAAACAATGTGCTCTCAATACACGAGTTCAAGTTTTTATGCCTTGTTATAGCCAGATAAATTAAGCAACAAGCGCAACGTGGGTCTGCGGGTGACTGTCCGCATAGGAAGCGCCTCTCTTAACCCCAGACGACGCACAGCAAGGTAGCGAGGGTATTCATTTTCTGCTTAATTTATTATACCTTGTGCTGGCATTACAATCGTGCTTCAGGAACCTTCCTAACTGTTTACACATTTCCAACCGCAGTGTTGATGCTCGGTAGATTGATCTTTTTTGTTGACGTGGTGAGAGCTCTTATAAACTTTCGTCACGTCACACACATACGCGTAGATTGTACGACTGCGTGGGAGACGGCCTCATTCTGCAAGAGAACGAGTGGGAAGTCACCAAGCTGGTACTCCGTTTATAGGCTAAGCTTCGCATAGTGACACCCTATGCGGCCTAGCTATCAACGAATAGAACCGGTTTCGTAAATGACAGGAACTACGGAGATCAACCAGCACAGGAAGGAGGCCTGTACGGAAGAGTTATATCCAGGCAAGCTCAAGCAGCGGGGACAGAGAAAGTGTGCGATTTCTCGAGCGTGAAAAAGGGGAGTAAAAGTGGACGTAATGGTCCCGAATCCGAATTGGCACCTTCCTCGGGAAAATTAGAGCTATAATGCTTTCACTGATCACGCCAGCATCACCAACTTCTGTAACTAGGGATTTAAAAAAAACATTGATGTAGCGCGAAGCCCAAAAAGACACGAGAAGGCACAGATGGACACCGTGCACAGAGCACTTTACAGGCACAGTATATGTCCCTCATCGTGTCCATGTTTCGCTCCGCGTTGCATCAAGTTCTTTCAAATGCATCACCGATAAGTTTACATTGTGATTCTTGAAACCAGGGATACGAAGGCATTGGGCCGATATTAAAAAGGCTGGTGAAGAATGACATATCTAAACTTGCACGCGAGCTGTACCATAGGGCGCGAGCATTATATCACGCGCAATTATACTTGGAGTTCCGATGGAGGCGGAAGTGTTGTAGGCCCATGTGCTCAGTTTTGGGAGCACGTAAAGAACCCCAGGTAGTCGAAATTTCCGGAGCCGTCCATAACGGCGTCTTCACAATCATATGGTGGTTTTGGGACGTTAAGCCCCACATATCAATCAATCAACTATACTTGGAGTGGCTGTTGCTGAATCATCTGCGAGCATGATTACGCGCGCGCTTTCGTGCACGCACAATCAGTGTGTGTGTCACAAACCTCTGGCATTCTCGCGCGCGCACACCTTCGTTTTTGTATTGTTAAAAACCTTCCTGCATTTAACTACTTCGCAACGGTGCCACCGCGTTTTCTCTACACCAGCAGCGAAGGGGGCACGAATGTGTTCGGAAAAAATTAGTTCGTGGGGAGGCGTATGCCCCTAAAATGTTTGACTGCTTCGGCAGTTGACGTTCATGCAGCGAGAAGAGTGATCATCGGTGTCGCGAGTCTCGTGTAGGCGGTAAGCATGGAGTGCCCTGCGCAACGTATTGAGAAGGCTGCAACGCCGGGCACCCTCGTCTTCTGCCTAAGCTGGTGAGAACATCAGCGGCAACCCATCAACTCCCTTACGTGAACCACGAGCAGGAGTGGTTCGTATGCAACTTTTTATGATGAATTGTTTTGAATCGTTATTTTATTGCTATAGCAATTATATGGGCACTCTCGGCTGCATTTTGCCGCAGGCGTCAGCGTCGCCGTCACTCACTGTATATGTATACGTATCTATATATACGATAATGCAAGAAAGAAAAAAAAATGAACATGCTCCCACGCGCGAATTCGAAAGTGGGACCTATGCGTCTTGAAATCTAGGCGTTATAACTACTAAACCACAGGTGCGCGCATCTACCACCTGTCGCGAGAGCAAGGTTTCGCGGAGAATCTTGTTCTTTTACGGCTTACAAACGGAGCAGTCAAGGTAGCCCCCGTTCGGGATTAGAAGGGGAAAGCTTACTCGGAAAAGCGTCTAGCAAGAGGCAGGTCCGGCGCCACCGTCTGAGTATAAGCCATTGTGGGCAGGCACGCATGTCATTGAGAATGACATGGGGACGCGACAACTTAGCCGGACCGAGACATAGTGGCGGCAGGTAAACGACCATATTCTCCCGTGCTGTTGTTAGGATGTCGGGGCGCCTCACTGTCGCATGTACACCTGGTAAGCGCACAAAGCCCAATGGTGTACCCATCGCTCTTAAGGACGCTTCCAGGAAGCAACAGTTAATGAAAGATCTGACGGGGCCCGAGCGTGGGAACGGCCGCCGACGGTAGTCGGCCGAAGGAGGCAGCACGAGTAACGTTGGGCAGCACGGCCTGGCATGGGAGAGAGTGTCACGTGCGGAGGACCTTTCCCTCTGCATGTTTCATTTTGGTAAGGAGGTTTTTACAAATGTAGTGCCTTTTATGAAAGTGTATCTGTGATTGGTTGTGATGCTGCGAGTCCCAACATGTTATTGGTTTTTGTGAAGACTCTTTGGTCGACCAAGGGCTAAAAAGAGGATGTTTGAACTTGAAAAGTGAGCGGAGTCTGGGTAAACAGCGGATTTCACCATGGGAGACCAGGCCATGCAGGCCGAGGGGTATGTCACCATTTTCTATGTTTTGTCTTTGTGACCTAGTGCATTTTGTAAATTGAAGTTGTGTTAGCTAAATAAACCCCCAATGAGTGCTCCCCGAAATCATCGTGTTGACGTCTCATCGATTGCCTCCGCGGAGTTTCACCCACACTTATTCGTCTCCCTGGTCGTCCAATACGCCTAACTTTGAACAACCCCGACGTTTCGCTACAAAGTGGTGGAGGTTGCTCGGTAACGATAGTCCCGCTCCGAAATTATGCCCCGAGTCAACAACAAATATCAGGAACCTACCTCTGACTGCTCTACTATGACGGAACCCCCTACCTTCTTATCTGCTATGTCTACCTCCCAAGCTAAATTATTCATCGGACCACCAGTCTTTAGAGGCGCGCCGGAGGAATCTATTTCCGAGTGGCTACTTTGCTACGAACATGTAGCGTCGCTTAATAATTGGAACCAAGCCACGAAGGTGAAATTTCCATATCTGGCTTTAGACGGAGATGCGAAAAAGTAGCACAATACTCAAATTCTAACCGGTGCCCCTAATACATGGGAAGAATGGGCGACGCTACTAAAAACGTCCTTTACGAGTCGCCACTCAGTCGAGATCGCCTATTTGCGGCTACAAAACCGCACTCAATTGCCGTCCGAAACCCCCGAGCAGTACTACTATGACGTCGTACAGCTGTGTGCAAGAGTGAACCCGTCTATGACGGAAGATGATCGGTTGCGGCACCTTATACGCGGTTTACGTCCGGATGTTCTGGAGAAAATGATAATCGCAAACCCGGAGAGCTGCACTGCATTCCTCCAAATTTTGCAACGCATAAATCTGGCAGCTTTGATGAGCCGTGTGTCGGGGCTACAACCTAATGGCATCCAGTATTCCACCGGATTGCAGTCGTGGATGCAAAACATCGCGCATCCCGTAGGGTTCGCACCCGCCGCAGTGACAGGGCACCCTCCTCCTACGTGTGTCGCCACTTGCGCCGCGGCCGAATTGCGTTGCCCGCGGGAGGCTGCCGACCGCGAGAGAGACCTGAAAACAATTGCGGACTCGGTTAACTTGCTGTCTGACCGGCTAAAAGGCATCGAAGACGAGGTGCGTCGCCCCCCAATGCCTTGGCCTCAGAGAACTTCCCGTGCCAACGACGGGCGTCCCCGATGCCAGATTTGCCGCCGCATAGGTCACATAGCACAACAGTGCTGGCAGCGGTTCCGAGATGACAGGAACGATGAGGCTGAGCTTCAAGGCAATCAGAATGTGCAGCCTAATCCTTCGGGAAACGAGAACGGCCGGGTCTAGGGGGCCAGCCCGGCCGCCCCATCGGCACATTGTCGGAAAGTCAGCTTCTCACAGTCCCCACACGAGCCAACGGTACAGAAACAAAACTTGTAATTGACACCGGCTCGTCCGTAAATGTCATCTCAGAAGGATTAGCTAACAAAATATGTGCTTCATTTAAATCGAGAAAAGACATATTCATCCGAGGAATTGGCGGAGGCTTGCTCACCCCCAATGGTGAAGCTGAAATAAAACTTGAATTTGGCACCACCAAAGTTCACGAGACGTTTTTAGTGGTCAAGGATTGCCCGTACGAGCTACTCGGTGGTCTTCCTTTTTGTCGAGCAGCCCGGCTTCTCATTGACTTCTCCAAAAAAGAGCTGCAACTAAAGGGTGAAATTTTCCGGCTACGTATAGACTCAAGTGCCTCCGAACATAATGATGTACTTAAAGTGCGGTGCCACGAGCAAATTCGCATTGAACCTCGCACAGAAGTCGCTATTGAAGTAAAGGTCGCAAGGGACGGAATTCGCCTCGTCGAACCGAACAGCTCGCTCAGAAACGGACTTCAGGTTGCACGCACAATAACGAGGATCGTGCATGGGAGAGGCCTCATTCGCATAGCTAATCCTACCATGTCGCCAGTAAACCTGCTCAGCGGAACAAAGCTTGGATGGGCTTCATCTATTCATGACGCACAGCTGGCAATCACGGCCCCCGAAATCGATCAAGTGCCTCAAGAGTTTGACATAGAGACTGGGGATCACCTACAGCCATCTGAGCGGGATGAACTGCTGTCGCTCATTGAGAAATACCGCCATCTATTTACGAGCAGTGACAACCCCATCCGGCAGACTCATGTCAGTTCAGTTTCAGTTCAGTTTATTCATTCATTCAAAATACAAAATTCGTAGAATGTAATATGCAGACGAGGGTCCCAAAGTCAAGCGACTGCAGGGGGACCCTCGGTTAAATATAACAATAAAATTAATAATTATAACAGCACGTAAAATACGCAACACAAAGAAAAGTAAACAGTGAACTTACATAAAATAACACCAAGTAAACAAAACAGGCAGTCAGAATGCGACACAAGAACAATCGTAATAAGTTATACAAGTAAAACATAATCACGCCATAAAGCAATAACGAAAATTTGCGAAGACTTTCCCATTTCATGCCCGGATACCAAGAATCGTTAAGTAATCATCGTTGTCAACCTAGTTATGCAAGATGAAGTTTTTAAGATCACGTTTGAATGCATGAAAAGATGATGATGATTTTAGTGTATAGGGCAGGTTATTCCACAATTTAATGACCGCGAAGGCGGACGTCATTTTGCCATAATTGGTGTTACATTTAGGTAAAAGGAAGTTGTGACTGTGGGCGAATCTAGTGCTATTGGTGTTAGTGAGTAAACTAGCATCGATTAAATCAAACACAAGCTGTTTGTTAAGTTGTTCATATAACAATGTGAATAAGCGAAATTTAAATAAGCCAAACACAGTAAGAATACAGTTAGCCTGAAGGAGTGAGGTAGCATTAGAATAAGATGAACTGTTGGTAATAAGGCGAATGGCCTGATTCTGAATGTGCTGTACAGACGAAATATGAATGTTATATGTATTTCCCCATGATATAATGCCATAGTTGATGTGACTATGTATGAAGGCAAAGTATAAAGACAATAAGGCTTCAAGTGAAAAAAAGGACGAGATTTGATGAGTGATCTTATACCAAATGCTGTTTTTTGTTTAACGTAAAGAATATGATTGGTGAACTTTAAATGAGGGTCCAATTTTATGCCCAGAAAACACACACAGTTAGACGCAGGAATGAAATGATTGTCAATTAACACTTGTGGAATGAAAGGTAGCATTTTTTGTGATGTTTTAAAAACCATGAACTGAGTTTTGAGCGGGTTTAAAATTAAGTTGTTTAAGCGACACCATTCAACGACATTAGTCAGTTATTTTTTCAACATATTGATCAGAGTAGGTAATGATTGATGCGAGATGGAAATGGTCGTATCATCAGCGTAAAGAATAACTTTAGAATTTCCAAGGCAGTCGGGCAAATCAGTAATATAGATACAAAACAGTAAGGGTCCAAGAATAGAACCCTGTGGGACCCCTTGATTAATTATTTTAACATTAGAATTAACGCCCCCAATGCAGACTGATTGTTCACGATCAAGAAGGTAGTTTTTTATGAAGGTCAAGGATGGGCCTGTGATACCCAAGGACTCTAATTTGCTAAATAAAATATTATGACTAATGGTATCAAAGGCTTTCGTGAAATCAAGAAATACAGACCCTGTGAAATTACCATTGTCGATGAACGTTTTCAAGAAATCGGTTAATGATAGCAATGCTAAATTTGTAGAACTACCAGCCCGGAAACCAAATTGACAAGGCTTTAGCAGACTAAATTTATTGAGGTACTTATTAATACGTTTCACAAATAATTTTTTAATAAGTTTGCTGATGGAAGACAAAATAGAAATAGGGCGGTGGTTACGGATATCTGTCGTATCACCTTTTTTGTATACTGGGATTAACTTGGCTTTTTTCAGTGAGCTCGGAAATATACCTTGTTTAAAAATGACATTAATTATATTGCTTGAGACTTCTGAGATGTCTGGAGCAGCAAGTTTTAAATGAAACGCCGATACATTGTCTAGTCCAGCGCTACAGTTTTTTAGACTCAGGATTGTAGAATAGACTTCGTCAATGGTAACAGGAAATAGAAAGAATGAATGGATACAGCGGGTAAGGGTGTACGAGGATATTTTGGGCCTATCATTGTATACTTCATAAAAGTAATCTCTAAAAGACTCGGCTATGTCAGAGGACTCAGTACAGATTTGCTGTTTATACCGAATTTTATCAATGACATTACTAACCTGAGGTGTGTTTAAGAAGTCATTGAAAAGTTTCCATTTTTTCTTTGGGCCATTTCTTGCTTTACAGAATTCTTTTTCGTAATAAAGTCGTTTTGATTTTTTCAGCAGTTTATTCAACATCTCACTATAATTTTTATACCTAAGTCTCAAATTCACATTAAATGGCTGTTTTTTTTTTGTTTTCCTGTAGAGATTATCTTTTTTCCGCATACTACTTAACAAGCTTTGAGTTAACCAGGGATTACGTTGAAACCTATATATTTTCTTGCATTTAACAGTTTTAGTGTTTGCATGCACAGCTTTAAGAAATAGGGAGCAGAAGTTGCCTAGTGCTTCTTCAGTATTTTCTAAGGTGCTAATGGAAGACCACTCAGAGCCTTTATTTGCCTTGATAAAGTTTTCCTGATCGAAGGTTGACGTGAAATGGCACGTGTTAAGCCGAGGTAGATTTACGGCGAAAGTTACAAAGACAAGATGATGATCAGTGATGCACACATCAATGACTCCTGCGCTAGGGGTTGGCGAAAAATTGCTTAATACGTGGTCAATGAGCGTGCTTCTTCCAGTGGGTGAAAATCGAGTAGGGGATGAAATTAAGAATTCAAGCCCGAATCCAAGAAAACAATCACTATATGCTATGGTGGTGCTGTTATCTGTATCCATTAGGTTAATGTTGATATCACCAACCAAAACAACTTGCTTATTTTCTGCGGTGATAATGTCGAGTACAGCAGCTAAATTATGTAGAAAATGCGGAATAGATGAAGATGGAGAACGGTAAATGCATGCAATGATCACTTTATTTAGATTAACAGAGGAGGGGAAGGCAGCCTCGATCCATACAGATTCACAGTTCGGAATATTCAAAGATAGGTCTGTCCTGCGCTTGTACTTAATCTCGGGCGATATAAATATGGCCGAGCCGCCGTAGCGACCCGAATCGCGGTAACAATATTCAGAGTTAAACGATTGAAATCCGTAAAGATTGCCATCACAAGATTCTAGCCATGTTTCAGTAATACATAAAAATGAAAAGGAATGACAGAGTAAGTCAGTGAATCCAATAATGTTATCGTAGTTTTTTGGCAAACTACGCGCATTGATGTGCAGCAATGAACAAGTAGAACTAGCAAGGACGCATTTAGTTTCCTCGAAAGGAAGCAATGACATGATGATACACGACGAAAGCTATGAGGTGGGAAAAGCGAATCGAATTTGTCAACGTCACGTGAATAAGTTGAGATCAGATTCCGTATTAATCCAAAATACCCTGCTGTCCTCTGTCTTGCAGGCCTTGATATGACAATTCTCTGTCCAGAGAAACCGCCATTTCTTTTCCTTTTTTAGAACAAGCGCTTTACTAAACAGCTTTTTATTGGCAATGGTAAGATGGTCATTGACAAAGACTGGATTGTCATTACTTCCGGATAGTCCTAACTGGGAAGCACGCAGTCGCGCCTTACGCGCTTTGCGAAGGAACTCATTTTTCTTCTCGCGTGAACAAAAGCGCGCGATTATGCACTTGTCAGCTGTTTTACTGGCGACGCGATGAACTGCATCAATATCTGTCGATGAAATAGGACATTCAATCACTTGTCCAATGGTTTTCAAAATCGCAGCACAGTCCTCGCCTTGTGTACATGGAACACCCTTGATTTCAATGTTATTGAGCCTACTGTATTGCTCCATATCTGCAATCTTTTTGGTTAACTCGTCATTTTCTGCCCTCAGTGTTTTGTTTGACTGCACCAGCTCATCTACAGATTTGCGCACTGAATCATATTGGTCACTGATGAAACGAATACTGTCGGCAAGTGCAGAAAGATTGCCTAGTCCCTGATCTTCTAATTTTTTTGATATTTTAGACACAAGATCATCAACAAGATTGTCAAGTTTAGCATGAAGCAGGGACTCAAGGTGCTCGATTTTCTTAGCAAGTTCGGTGTTAGTAGGCATAGTGTGCAAGCAAAACCAGAAGGCAACACTTATGAGCAGCAGCCGTATGTGAGTATGCAACACGAGCGGGGGTAATAGTACAAGAACCAACCTGTAGCGGAGAGAACAGATTCTTAGTAGACGTCCGAATCCTACGGCCGCTGCTCAAAAGTGGTTCGGGTGCACTGGGGACTTCCTTATATAACCTCCGATGAGGCCAGCGCAGGCGCAGGGGTGACCACGCGCCGTAGCGCTCCACGTGCGAATGACAGGTCGCTCAAGGTCGTACAAGACGATGATAGCGAGTCGATGTCTATCTTCCAGTAGCCACGTAGCGCAGGCGCCGAGAGCCACTTCTGGTAGCCACGTAGTGCCGGTGCAGTCACTGAACATGTGATCGACACAGGTGATTCTCGACCAATTCATCAGCACCCATATCGTCATTCCCCTTTTGAAAGACAACAGATTGAGCAACAAGTAGAAGAAATGCTGCGCGATGGGATAATTAGAGAGTCTCACAGTCCTTGGTCATCACCTGTCGTCCTCGTGAAGAAGCCAAATGGGACTTGGCGTTTCTGCGTCGATTTCCGCAGAGTCAATAAGGTCACTAAAAAAGATGTGCACCCACTGCCACGAATCGATGACATTCTCGACGTGCTACAGGGGTCAAAATACTTCACCACACTTGATCTAACATCAGGCTACTGGCAAGTGGGCATCAAGGGGGAAGATAAGCAAAAGACCGCATTTGCCTGTGGACCCGGCCAGTACGAATTCAATGTTGTCCCTTTCGGCCTGTGCAACGCCCCTGCCACATTCCAGAGAATGATTAACAAAGTCCTCAGTGGTCTTCTCTAGAGAGTTTGTTTGGCCTGCTTGGACGACATCATTATTTTGTCGAAGACTATGGCAACTCATTTGCAAGATTTGGAAAGAGTGTTATCGGCTTTGGACGTGGCAAACTTACGACTGAAGTCCGAGAAATGCAGCTTCGCTCACCAGGAGATCAAATATCTTGGACACATTCTCACAGGTGAAAGCATCCGGCCGGACCCAGACAAAGTAGCAGCGATCGAAAAATTCCCAAAGCCACGAAACAAGAAAGGTGTACAGAGCTTTCTCGGAATCTGTAACTACTATCGGTGATTCATCAAAGATTTCTCTCGCTTTTCTCGACCTCTGACCAACTTAACCAAAAAGGATGTTCCTTTCGTCTGGGATGCGGCATGCGAAGTGGCCTTGCAAACCCTAAAAGAGAAGCTGATCACAGCCCCAATTCTGCGTCAGTTTGAGCCGGGAAAGCTGATAGAGGTGCACACTGATGCCTGTGATTACGGCATTGGCGCCGTGCTTGTACAGAAAATTGGAACTCAAGAGAGAGTCGTCGCCTTTGCCAGCCGCCACCTTAACAAGGCTGAGATGAACTACAGTACCACTGAGAAAGAATGCCTCGCCGTTGTGTACGCCTGCGGACAGTTTCGGCCATACGTCTTTGGTTCTAAGTTCACGGTCGTGACTGACAAGCCAGCCTGGCTTGGCTAATGAAAGTAAGGAATCCGAACGGTCGTCTTATGCGATGGTCCCTGTTGCTTCAGGAATTCGACATAACGTTGCGACACCGCCCTGGCCTCAAGAATGGAAATGCCGACACGCTTTCCCGCCTTCCTCATGATCCCGCGCCTGTAAGCGAAGAAAACCCCTTACCACTGCTGGTTCTGGATCAGGTGAATGTTGGAAAAAAGCAGAGGGCAGACCCATGGATGAAAGAAATTATGCAGCACCTCGAGCACCCGGATGCGCCCGTTGTCAGGAAAACTAAAAGAACGGCACGGAGCTTTCGGTTGATCGACGGTGTACTGTATCGAAGGGTGAAAGGGTTTCAGGAGGATCGTGCTGTGCTCGTTGTCCCCATGTGCTTGAGATCTGAGATTTTGAGGTACTGCCATGACGCCACCACGGCAAGCCACTTAGGTGTCAAGTGCACATGGGAGAAAGTTCGTTGCCGATATTTCTGGCCGAAGATGTTCTCGTACGTAAGCAAGTACGGTCTCTCCTGCCCCGACTGCTAGACACGAAAGCAACCACCGGGGAGGCCGGTCGGTTTCCTCCAACCGATCCCACCTGCAGGTCGACCTTTTCAGCAGGTGGGCATGGACTTCATTGGGCCTTTCACTAAATCCAAAGCAGGGAACCGCTACATCGTCGTGATTACCGACTACCATACGAAATGGGTTGAGGCTGTCGCGTGTCCAGCGGCCACTGCCGCAGAAGCAGCCAGAGTTTTCGTCGAACAAATTGTCCTACGTCATGGTGCCCCGGAGAAAGTAATAAGCGATCGTGGGCAGCACTTTGTCGCCAACTTGACCGAAGAAATATTCTGGCTCGTGGGTAGCGAGCATGCCACCACAACAGCATACCACCCACAGGCCAACGGCTTGTGCGAGCGTTTTAACCGCACGTTGGCCAACATGCTCAGCATGTACGTTTCCTCACACCACCGCGACTGGGATGAATTCCTACCGTACGTTCTTTTTGCATACAATTCCTCCACCCACGAGACGACTGGATTCACTCCCTTCTTTCTTCTTCACGGACATGAACCGACACTACCGGTGGATGTAGGGTCGGGCGCGCAACGCGGATTCGACTACACCCTGGTTGCAAAGAAAGTGGCCCGCAGGCTGCGGCAGGCTCGAAAAATAGTAAATGAACGGGAGAAGCGTCCGCAGGAGAAGAACAAGCGCAGCTATGATGCTAGGCGACTAAGTGTTGTTTATCATCAGGTCGACTTGGTGTACTTGTGGACTCTCTCCCGGGCGAAAGGGAAGACGACGTAGCTTCTTCACAAATATCACGGACCTTTCCGTCTTGTGCGCCATGTAGCCGAGAACAACTGCGAGGTGGTAGACCAAACTGGGAAAAAACGTGACATTGTAAATGTGGCGCGTTTAAAGCCCTGCCACGTTCGATTGGGCTCCGATGCCGACGACGCGGACGATGAGTCTGATGATAATCATGAGGTGCGCGATCTCGGTGGTAATGTGCGCGAGGGAAGTGCCAGGAGAGATGACCACGGATTGCATCGAAGTGTTGTGCGCGAGTGCAGTGCAAGGAGAGATGACTACGGATTGCATCAAAGTGTTGTGCGCGAGTGCGGCTCCAATGGTGATGTGCGCGAGTGCGGTTCGCGAGTGGGTCAGGAACTCCGTTTGCAACATTGTGTGCGCGGGACACAGACCAGTGTTCCAGTACAGCAATGCAAAAGCTACGACACGGACACTGAACTTTACTCGGACTGGAAGACATTTTCAAGTAATAACAACGCACAACAGGATGTTAGTGCTTACGAAACGGACACTGAATTGTATTGCAGTACCGACGAGTGAACCTATATATTTCTGTGCCCAATGATTTTGTTTTGTTTTTCATCTGTTGTTTTATGTAATTTTTTTAAAGCCTCTCACCTTTTATACACATGCATAAGTGTCTTTAAGTAAGCATCTCACACACTTGTTGAATGCAAAACCTTTTTGTATAATTAGTCTATTTCTTGTCGTGTTTTGCAGATAAAACGAGTGGGACACTCTTTTTTGTAGGGGGGAGGTATCGCGAGAGCAAGGTTTTGCGGAGAATCTTGCTCTTTTACGGCTTACAAACGGAGCAGTCAAGGTCGCCCCCATTCGGGATTAGAAGGGGAAAGCTTACTTGGAAAAGCGTCTAGCAAGAGGCAGGTCCGGCGCCACCGTCTGAGTTTAAGCCATTGTGGGCAGGCACGCGTGTCATTGAGAATGACATGGGGACGCGACCACTTAGCCTGACCGAGACATAGTGGCGGCAGGTAAACGACCATATTCTCCCGCGCTGTTGTTAGGACGTCGGGGCGCCTCACTGTCGCATGTACACCTGGTAAGCGCACAAAGCCCAATGGTGTACACATCGCTCTTAAGGACGCTTCTAGGAAGCAACAGTTAATGAAAGATCTGACGGGGCCCGAGCGTGGGAACGGCCGCCGACGGTAGTCGGCCGAAGGAGGCAGCACGAGTAACGTTGGGCAGCATGGCCTGGCATGGGAGAGAGTGTCACGTGCGGAGGACCTTTCCCTCTGCGTGTTTCATTTTGGTAAGGAGGTTTTTACAAATGTAGTGCCTTTTATGAAAATGTTTCTGTGATTGGTTGTGATGCTGCGAGTCCCAACATGTGATTGGTTTTGTGAAGACTCTTTGTTCGACCAAGGGCTAAAAAGAGGATGTTTGAACTTGAAAAGTGAGCGGAGTCGGGGTAAACAGCGGATCTCACCACGGCAGACCAGGCCATGCAGGCCGAGGGGTATGTCACCATTTTCTATGTTTTGTCTTTGTGACCAAGTGCATTTTGTAAATTGAAGTTGTGTTAGCTAAATAAACCCCCAATAAGTGCTCCCCGAAATCATCGAGTTGACGTCTCATCGATTGCCTCCGCGGAGTTTCACCCACACTTATTCGTCTCCCTGGTCGTCCGATGCGCCCAACTTTGAACAACCCCGACGTTTCCCTACACACCGTTCAAACGGCAAGCTACTTATAACTACCACACCGCGGCTAAAGAGCATTTCAGGAGAAATGGTGTTTTCAGCATTACCAGCAAGATGGCGCAATGAGTGCGCGTCACCTAAAGTCCCTGGATATTCTTGGGAAAGTACCGTTTTCCTTTTAACTGGAGCCGCGACGCCGGGCACCCTACTCTCCCACCTTCCACCTTTCGGCTACATGGGCCATCACCTGGGAAATACGCGCAAACCTCTTTCTTTTTATGTTTTCTTTTTTCGCCCTACCCGGCAATCGCCACTATCCCATCAAGAATGTCATGTCAAACTGATAACGAAAGTGCCTTGCGTACCTTTCATTTGTACTGGACGCCCAGCGATAGTGAAAGGAGGGGCACGACGGATAGATGTGTGGTGATAGGTAGACGTTGCGCGCGTTATCAGCGTGCCATGGCATTCTTGATAGGAAAGTGGCACGGGCCGGGTTATCTGGCCAGCGCTCGCATGGTGGCCATTTGGGAGAGGATATAGATAATGTTTGGACAGGTGGGAGAGGAGAATTGGACACTTTGGAAACGATATGATGAAGTGTGTCACTACTTTCTTTATTAAGGGACTTTAGTATCACCACATCGCCCGGCGGCGCGCAATTTAATCTCTCACGCGTACTTTGCAACGCTTAGAAAAGGGGCGCAACGCTCCCTCGCGCGCCTTTAATGCTCTCCACCCTTCATATCTCGCGGTGGGGAGGAGGGGAGGATCATACGTCTTGGCTGGCCTCGGGCTTTACCTGGAACGGTTCTGCTGTAGTTACCAGGCGTACAAAAGTAACTGCATTCATCGCAGTCTCCATTTGCCAAAAGCACGTGCTTTTCAGACACAGCAAAGTAACAACTGAGACGCTTATTCTGATAACGTTCAGAATAAGTGTGCATCTGTACCTGTGAGTACGTTTCGTGTGTCATTTCTGCGTGAAAAACGCGGGGCACGTTTCGATCTGCTTTCCATTCTACGCACGACCTTCCAATTTGTTGCTACCGCGTTCGTTGTTTCGCCTTTGTGGCAAAGCTGTGACTTTTTTTGTTACAACCAGCTTTTAAATATTTTCTTAGAGTATGCTGCGTCGCACGTTCAGACTCTGAAGCGCGAGCGCGATTTTTCATTTATTACTTTTCGCATCTCTTATAGTTCTCTTCATGAGCAGTTATTCTATTACGTACCGCTTTGTGCATATTTGTACTTGTAGTGTTATTTTAGAGCATAGTTTGTATAGTAGTTGTTCTTTCCATCTTGCATATTTGTGTCTGCCCTCTTAGTTTTTTGTTAACTTTTCTGCTGCCCTTGCTTTAATTGAATGCTTGTTTGTTCTTATCGAAATGCCCGTGTCTGCTCAATGAATACGTCAGTCAGACTCAAACACCTCTGCACAAGCAACACCGCACGGGTCGACCAGCATGCAAATAACTTGATATATGCCACTTCGAGGCCTTTAGGGCGTCGCAGGTCGAAGCGTAAAGTGGAAGCCTGCGAGTCTGCCACATGACAGTTAGATCAGCGGGGCTTAACCCGAAGTGTGTTACAGTCTTAAATCCACACATTTTACACGCTAAAACGCGTGTGGGTGGGGAGGAGAGAAGTACCATTATTTGAAATAGTTCACTGGTCCTGATAAGAACTGTAGGTACACAATAGCAATTCACAATTCAACGCACCCAAGTCCAATACATTCAATGAAAATAAATGCAAAATGTATATATGTTAAGATTCCAACAATAAATTCAAATAACAAACAATGAACGTACACAGACACAGACATCTGTGGGATCAGAGCACCGCGTTAACAAAGAATTGTTGCACGAACGCTGATGCACATCGCAAAACGTTTTCAACAATGCGGTTTCAGAAAATTTTATTCTTTATTTCCAGCTTCTAATGGCAGTTTGAGCATTTACGACAGCGTAGAGCGCAGTGTTTTGTGTAGTCATCACATCCCCTATACCAAAAATTTGAGCTGTTTTCTTTGGGCATCCTCCATCAGAAGCGCATCGCGTCTTGTCACCCAAAGACAGATTACCTCAACGTCTTGCCACAGAATGCAATAAGTTTAGCACAACGGAGGCTCTCTGCGGGACATATTTTGCAAAACTTTGCGAGCCATGTAAATTTTCTTCTTTAAAAGAAATCAGTGCAGCTCCATGATCACTTCACGCAGAAACTACGAAAAAATGAGGAGAATATTTTACCGGTATACTTGTAGTTCTTCAGCGTGAGATGAAATTGCAACTGGTATTTTCCCCCAATTTCGGACTCCTTTAAAATAAGCCCAGACGCCATGAAGACTGATGCAGCACTCATAAGCAGGTACTACAACTATGTTTCACAAGGAATGCAGCTGCACTTGATGGCACGAGGGTTTTTGGCTCCGCGAACAACTCGCCGCTGAGCGGCAACGCGCCACCTGTTCTGCGCAATAGCAGATACCTGTCTTTTTCTTTACTTTTGCAGAATATTATATTATTCCATTCGGTGGCTCACTCTCAGTGACGCATCCCTGCGTGACTTTCTTCGGTGCCTGCACGCATGTTGTTCACCTTAGTCATATTTTTTCGTCATTTTTTATTCATCCAGTGCGCTCAGAAGTTCCTGAAGCGCAATGTTATGCATATGGCACATACCCTTGGGAAAAGGTGGGGGGTGGGGAACGAATCTCTTTTCGCCGGAGGACACAGCCAAGCAAAGCAGCGGGCGTACAGTAACAGTAATAATACACAACGAAGTAGAAAAACTAGAAGCACGCTATTCCATTACTATTTGCCCGCTCGAGTGGTGGTTGGGGAGATCTTAGGAATATAGCGAGGGCAGCGCCTCTTAATTGCCTCGCACCAGAAAGAACTTTTCAAACGAGCGGGTGGTCCGAGGAAAAAGACAGCGAGACATGGTGACGTTTAAGGGGAAGCAAGAGACGCGCCAGTACAAGGGCAAGGATCGCGTTTCGTCTTTAATTAGTTCACAACGCACGAAAAAGCAGAGCACGCGGCCGACAATAGACGCGTTCGAGACAGCTTGGAGAGCACATGAACGGCACACACGTACAGAACGCACGCATGCGTACACAGTGTAGTGCTACGGATGCGCGAGGACGAATAAATGAACTAAATGAAACAAAAGCGGCAGTCGGTACCGAGAGGGTTTTTTTCTGGAGCACGGGGGGGGGGGAGGGGGGAGGACGCTTTTCGTGTCTCACTCTCGTCTCGTTTATCATTTTCGCGAGAACTAGAAAAGACATAAACGAAATTTTCCCGGCTTAATCTTCTAGACTTTCTCAACGGCTTTCCCTGCGCCGCTTTCGTTTTTCTCTATCAACTTTTTCTCTTTTCTTTCGTTTAGAAGGCTTGCCGCTGGGTAGGCACTGGGTAATGCTGTGCGGAATATTTTCCCACCCCCTTTCCTCACTACCACGTTTGCCTTCTCTCTCTCTCTCTCTCTCTCTCTATATATATATATATATATATATATATATATATATATATGTATATATATTCCTGCTCACGGCTGGTTATTTTTTAATCCACTTTTCTTTCTTGTTATTCATATTCCATTTGTTCTAATAACTTCCCCTATACATTCCTTGGCATTACTCTCTGTTAGATCTCACTATTATATATATATATATATATATATATATATATATATATATATATATATATATATATATATATATATATATATATATATATATATATTGTAACGGAGAGAACAGAGACAACACCTGATCCTGGGTCAGTGGGTCAGCTGTTCTTATTCTGTACTTCATCTTTTTCCTCTTTGCTCTAGCTATCCGCGCGCCGAAGCGCCAGCATCTTTCTTGGTCATGACACTCGGCCATGACTGCGCGCGCGTAGAGCTGGCGGCAAAGTTTCTGGTAGGCAAGCTAGGCTGGATCGTGGTGGTCAGCCCAGACCACAATGCAAGATGGAGCGACGGTCTGGGGAAAGCGTCTCTGGTGGAGGGCACTGGCTGCCTCGAGCCGGTCGCTTTTTTTTGCACGCGACGATGTCTCTAGGAAAAGTGCTGTGGACTGAGGCGGCCGGCACTGGCTGCCCCATTGCGGCCGACGCTCTCGGCCATGCTGCGATTTGGTCCGGGTATCTGCCAGAAGTAGATCTGGTGGTTGATACTGGCTACATCTCGGAGGTCGGCCTCGACCACGCTGGAACTGGGTGCTGGAGTGTGCCACAAGTCTATCGTGAGGTCTAGACTGGCTGCATCGTTGTGGTTGATCTCGTCCAATGCTCGACGTGTTCGGAAGACCCGGTGAAAACAGCCCTGGCAGGTAGCACCGACCGCACCCCCCCCCCCCACCCGGGCCGGACCCGTCCAGGCTGTGCCCCGGTATGCTGAGACTGCATCTGTTGCCCCGGTCGGCCACAGCGTCGTTGTTGCCGATGGGCATTGGCAATCGCTCGCACCTTGGTCGATGAAGACCCAGGGGCATGAAACTGGCCGTACCCCAGTGGTCTGTGCCCGCGACGCTGCAGCATGGTGTACAGACCTGGTGGGCGACAGTGGGTGTGTTGGAGCAGTCGCCGGCCGCCGAGTAGACATCCATGTCGTCCGAGTGGGGTGGTGTGGTCTTCATGCGCATCTGAATGCCGAGCCGGAAAATGCCCGCGCAACAGAGGGCGAGCGCGAGTGCCTACCAGCCATCGGACACAATCATGATGCGACGTGCCCTAAGCCTCCTTGCTGCCATCGCTCCTGTTCTGACCGTGCCGGTCATGGCCCGAACAATCAGGGGCGATCTCCATGGTGACGACTTCATGGGGGTCTACGCGACGTTCAGGCCGTACGCTGGGAGCCAGAATGGCGTGCTTGTTGTCGTCGTCGGCAAGATCGCACATCACGTTGCCAGAAAGACAGATGCTGGCTCTCTCCGCCCTGAACGCATCGATGCAGCTCACACGCTCGGCCAATGACTGCCGATGTGGCACACACTGGTCCAAGACTGTCTCCGACAGCTCTGTCTTGGAAATAGCATTGGCTGCCGGCACGGTAGTCCATGAGATGGGTCCTGGTGTGGAACCTGGCATCGGAAGAGCGACGCCTGCATTGGAGCCCGTTTCAGTGTACCCTGCAGAGCGCTCAGCCAAGAGGTCATCAAAGCACATGCAGAGCACAGCTGCACATTCGGGATGGTTCAGTGTGGGTATGTCGTCTGGGTGGCGTCCCTCACGAGGCCCGTCTTCTATAGTGGTCCCCGGCTGAGCTGAACTTGAATTGGACGACGGCCAGGAGTCCGAAAGCTCAAGTCAACTGCAACGCATGACTGCAACCTGGAGGCGGAAACCCTCCTGCGCCTTATCCTCAGTAGACGTCAGGTTGAACTGGGTGGTGGAGGGGAGATCGGAGAGCGTCTGGCCGAAGGCAGCTATAAGCTTGGAGCTCCACTCCACCCAAGACTGCTGCTTGAAGTCTTCATACCAGTGCCACGCCACTGCACCTTCCCGAAGATGGTCTACAGCCACAGCCCATCTCTGAGATTCCTTCCAGGCCTCGCGCATTGCTAGCGCGTTGACAGTTGCCACCCAGCTGTCGGCGTCGTTTCGGACCCCGTCGAATTCCTGCAGTTTGTAGGTGGACGGCAATGATGGGACGGCACGTGAGAATGCGGATATCACTGAGCCAACGCCGTCGAGCTGGTCTGAGAGTTGCAGGAGGGTGCCCCAAAGCTGCCTGCGTTGCTCCAATGAGCTTGCCTCAAGGTCGTGCGAGGCAGCTACGTCCAACACTGCGTTAATGTCACACAATGCTGGCAACATTGTAGGAGCTCGCTCGGAGATTGACGCTGTCAGTTCGTCAGTCTTGACGTGGAGTAGCGCGATGGTACGCCGCAGGTCCGCGGTGCTGTCGGGCATTAAGCCCGAAGAGCGAGTGATCGTGGTCTTTGAGTAAGTAGCAATTGTTGCACACACCCTGGTGTGGTCGACGAGCAGGGAAGCCTGGACGGCGTTCCGTGGCGGCTCGTTTGTTGTAAGAGTACCGCAACGGGAATGTAGGCCATGGGAAACGTGAGCGGCATTCCCAAGGGACAGGAGCTGGTGTGAATCCCTGCCGCGAAACGGTGGTAGGTTTTCAATCAGGTCATGTCCTAGAACCATATATATATATATATATATATATATATATATATATATATATATATATATATATATATACATTTATATATATATATATATATATATATATATATATATATTTATATATATATACACATCGTAACAAGCGTGTTCTTCGAAGAAGTTCCAGAAAGAGACCCGCCAGGGCAAGCAAGACAGCCACAGCACAGAAAACAGAAGGCCGAGAGCGCGACACACGAACGTCGTGTCGTCGTCTTATCTCTCACTGGCACAGAGCTGGCACCGATGTGCACCGGCACAATTTCTGCCCGCACGAAGAAGAGCCATCCTAGTGACTTGAGGAAAAGACCTTTATAGGTGGCTCGTAGCAGGGATCAAGTCATGTGACTTGAACTCTTTCGCAGCCTCGGCAGCAATGATAGAGCGATGGGTTGACCAATTCGACAACGTAGTTTACGGGACATGTCTGCTCCAGTATGCGGTAAGAACCCTGGTGGACAGCTTGGTGGACAGTCCGGGAGATGTGAACAGGGCCTGGGAAGCAAATTAGGCTGGAAAGTAAACCAGCTTTTGTTTGATGATGAACCTCATTGATGTGGCGGAGCTATAGTGCTACAGCCATGAAGCCGAGTTCACGACCTGGTCGGCATTAGAGCAAATCATCGATTCGTTCTTCGCTTCGCCTGGCTTGCGCATGCTTCGCGCCGTACATTGCCTTCATGGCAGAGCACAAAGGAACCGAGACACGTTTACGAGTTATATCGAAAACGTCATCGACATTTATAAGCACGTGAATACATCTTTGGCGGAGCCTGACAAAATAAGGCACATACTGAAAGGCATAGATGGCAATGCATTTCATATGCTGGAAGCCAAGGGCCCTCAGACAGTAGTGCAAGTCATTGAATTGTGCCAATGTTTTGACGAGCTGCGCAAAGAGCGCCTTTCTACCAGTCGCGCCGAAATTTCAACAGTGGAACTTACTATCTTTGGAAGCTAGGAGCACTGGCACTGAATATTTCACCTTGCTGCCGCAAACCAAGCTACATCTTTGAGGAAGTGGCTCATCAGCTTTCTATTGTCACATCTGTCACCAAGAGTCCCACGGCACTGGATCACACACTCAGTCTTGTTATTCAGGCTCAAGTTGCTGAGGTGCTTCCACCTCCTGTACCACCAACGCAGCTTGCGGCACCTCTCACCTATGCTGAGGCCGTTTACCCGTTCCTATGCTCGACCGACGCCAACACCATCTGCCCAAGTCACGAACTTTTACTCGCCACCACACCCTGTTCCCCAATACACCCTGTTCTCCCGCAACCACTCTCGTCTGGCGGACCACCTCAACTACCTTGGCGCACTCAAACAGGCCAATCTGCTACGCCTGCGGCATTCCTGGCCATGTTGCACGTCACTGTCGTCATCAGCGCAGTCTTTATGCCAAGTATTACATCCCCAACCTCGACTACATGCCACAGCAGCCAGCATATCCTGTTTCCGCCGACTCGTCGGGCGCTTATTCACGCCGTGCCAGTTCCCCCTCACGTCGATCGATGTGCACTCATTCTCATTACTAATAAATATTTATTATATATATATATATATATATCGAAAAGTGACGGACAGGCAAAACGAAAACTTTTTATTTTTCTAACGTTTTAGCCGGGGACCGGCCTTCATGAGGGAAAACACGATACAAAATTGCGCTTTTCTTAAGTAGGCATGGTATATCAAGGGCCCTTTACACGTGAATTATCACTATCATACACTATTTACTGTGACGTGGCGAGTAATGAACAGCAGAAAATGGTAAAACATTGTCAAAGAAATATTATGAGAATGCAAGAACGGTGTTTACATCAAGTAGATTACATGAACAGCAGTTTGAAAAGTACAGTAATATCTACAAACAAAACTATCAAATCCATACAGCAAATCACACGCACAAAAAAGACAAAAAGTATAGCAGAAAACGTTCAAATGGAACAAGACGCGTAACTAACAATTTTATGGGGCACAAACACAATTATAACACAAAGTCAAGAAATTCACTGCACCGAAAAGGTGTAGTAAATATCTGTGTGCACAGTGATCATGAACAGACTGCGATGAAACTAGAACTTAGTTCTGCGCCGAAAGAAACGTCAGTTTGCCTGGATCTTCATTTATACAAGATAAGATCGCGTTAAACTTTTGTATCAGAAATGACTCGCACAGCTCCCTATTATTGTGTGAAGGGAAACGTGATTCCAGTAAAGTACCTCTTAGTTTATTGAATGAGTGACCAGGATTGTTAACGTGCTTAGGCAAAGGTAGATTGGGTAGGCTTGTGGCATGTGACTTATGGTTAATTAAGCACAGTCTAAAAGGTGTTTCAGTATGTCCGATGTATTGGAGTTTGTACACAGAGCATTCGAGCATGTACGCAATGTTGTTTGTGTCGCAGTCAAAATTCCCTTCAATTTTTAGATGAAAGTTTGATGCTGTACTCTTCACTAAAGTGGTCGTCGTCATATGGTTACAAACTTTGCAACGGAGTTTGTTGCATAGATGACAACAAGAAAAAATCACAGCATATCCACGGAGTGAATGATGATTGGTGGGGTGCAGCGTTCGTCAGTCTGCCTGTCCATTCGTTCTTACGTCCGCTTATCTGTGTGATCCTCGGTGCATCCGTCCGTTTGTTCATTCGTCTGTCTGTCCGTCCATCTCTTTTTGCGGCCATCCCTCTTTCTGTCCATCCGTCCGTGCGCCCCTCTGTTTGTCCGTCCGTGCGTGTGTCAGTCCGTTCGTCCGTCCATATGTCTAGAGAAAACTCCAAGCACAGCCATCTCACATCTTTTCATCATGTATTCATCATATACAAGTGCCCCCATCCAGCAGACATTGTAAGGACTGCTATTTCAGGTATGTGCCACTGGTGGTTACGTACTTCGTCGGACGCACAAGCCACGCCATAAGGAGCTTCGTCCCAAAAAGTGGTGGCGGTAATCCTTGATGAGTTTAGTATGTCGCGTAAGCTCCTCGATCTGTGATATACCACACGTAGAGGATCAGAAATATTTTTTTAAGGTAATCACTCTGCATTAGTATGTTTTGATGCTTCTGAAGAATGCTGTTGAATATTTTGTGCTAATGCGGAGTGTATTAGGACCAAGCTCGTGCTTGAGGGTGCGGCCTGCTTCTTCCGAATAAGGAGTGCCTTACAGTCAATGTCCTCAGCCCGTTTAATAGCATCGTTAATGATTTGTGGTGAATATTTTTCATTCTGTGGAGCTTCCCGAAGTTTGGTGCAGTTGTCTGTAAAATCTAAATTGTTCGAACATATTTTCTTAAAACACAGTGCTTGACCATATGGGATTGCCGTTTTGCAGTGCTTTGTATGTGAACTATTGAAATGTAGGTATGACTGCCTATCCGTAGGTTTTCTAAAGAGTTTACGTAGATTTTCTAAAAAGTCGTCACTTTGTTAGCACGTATAGTAACCGTGACGTCAAGAAAATTTATTGCTGTGCTTGAGTATGATTACGAAAAAGAGATAGTGGGATGAGCCTTGTTGAAGTCTGCAATGAACGACAGAAGTTCTGTCTCTCCGTGCTGCCAGATCAGAAAGACGTCGTCAATGTAACGCTTATAATAAAACGGTTTGAGACTGCATGCGTCTAAGAATTTATCTTCGAGTGGGCCCATAAAGATAATTCCATAGCTTGGTCCAGTTTTTGTACCCGTAGAAGTGCCACTAACCTGAACATAATGCACACCGTCAAATTCAAAATTGTTCAATGTAAGGATTAGTTCAAGTAACCGCGCTAGTGTGTTGCTGTCCACCGTTTTGATTGAAACTTTTTCTTCAGAAGCCTCCAATATTGCTTGAATGTCATCAATATGAGGAATGTTTGTATAGAGTGAGGCTACGTCGAGTGTCACAAGCAATGAGCCAAGTGGCACGTCAAGGTCAATGATGTCGAGCAAGAAATGGTTTGTATCTTTTAGGTATGAATTGAAAGTGGGTGGGATATCCTTAATGAGACTATCAGCGAATTTAGACATTTGTTCAGTGACGGTGCCAGTAGCGGAAACAATAGGTCAGCAAGGATTATTTACTTTGTGTATTTTTGGCAGGATATAAAATCGTCCCGGGATGGGGCTAAGAGGGATTAAGGAGCGTATAGCTCTTTTGCTGATTTTGTCTTCTTTAACAAGATCTTTTATGGTATTGGAAACCATTTCCTTGAACTGCTCTGTCGGATCGTCACCAAGGCGCTTGTAGAAATGCGTATCATTCAGCTGTCTTTGAATCTCAGTAGTATAATCAGACTTATTCATTAGTACTACGGATTCCCCCTAAACGGGGCCGTTACTACGCAGTTCCTCAGGACCTGAATAAAGTTCTTTGTCTGTCTGTCTGTCATTAGTACTACAGCGCCAACTTTATCAGCTGGTTTGATATTTATGTTTTCGCTATCTTGCAGCCTACGGAGGGCTTTTTTGTCAGAAATGGACAGATTATGTTTAAAGGACGTGGATTGCTCATAGGCCTCTAGAATGTCGCCTTGCACTGCTGAGATGTAGAGATCAAGAAACTTGTCACGTTGTGTTGGAGGTGTCCAGTGCTCGCGGGATCGCATGTGCGAAGATTGCCGTTCATGAAAGAATTCTCTTAAGCGTAGGTTTCGTGCAAATTTATGTAAGTCCTTTGCCAGCTTGAAATTGTGAAAGCGACCAGTGGCAGGACAGAAGTTTAAACCCCGAGCAAGTATCGCTAATTCCGGTTCGTAAAGAATAACCTCAGAAATAATGACAATGTTAATGGACTTAACTACTTCTGTATTATCAGAATCCGCTATTTTTTTACAGCCGTCTCAGGAAGTATTTTTTTGCGGAGCAACTTTTTAGCCATTTTTGAGTGGATTTCAGCGTATTTACTTTGTTCGCATTCGTTGAGGGCCCTGATCTCTGAAGTACTCATTGGATGCGAGGCGCGTAGTTGTCGCTCAGTGTTAACTAATGCTTTGGAGCATTCTTTGTAATGGTCGATCACGACACGTGTTAGGTCTAAAGAAGCATTTGTTAAGATTGCATTCCATTTGTCGCTGTTATGGCCCGATATTTTGGAAGTTGCTGGTTTCAACGAAAGTCGACGCCCCTCAGGTACCGTCGAAGCAGGTACATAGGTACCAAGTGTGGACGCGTGGAGAGCATGGTGGATTCGTTTTTCAATAACCTTTCTGATTTTACAAAAACTCGAATAGTGCTCAAAAAATCACACCCTTAAAAATTCAGAAGTGCTAAATTCAGCAAGGTCTCTAATAAATGACTAGTATCCCCACCGGCAGTCAATATATCAGACTGTTCGAGCTTTTGTAAAATCAGGAAGGTTATTGAAAAACGAATCTGCCATGCTGTCCACGCGTCCACACTTGGTACCTTTGTAACTGCTTAGACGGTACCTAAGAGGCATCGACTTTCTTTTAAACCAGCAACTTCCAAAATGTCGGCTCGTAACAGCGAAAAATGGAATGCAATATTAACAAATGCTTCTTTAGACCTAACACGTGCCGTGATCGACCATTACAAAGAATTCTCCGAAGCATTAGTTAACATTGAACGACAACTACGCACCTTGCATCCGATGAGTACTTCAGAGATTAGGGCCCTCAACGAGTACGAACAAAGTAAATACGCTGAAATCCACTCAAAAAAACTAATAAGTTGCTCCGCGACAAAATACTTCCTGAGACGGCTGTAAAAAATAGCGGATTCTGATAAAACAGAAGTAGATAAGTCCATTAACATTGTCAATATTTCTGAGGTTATACTTTCTGAACCGGAATTAGCGGTACTTGCTCGGGGTTTAAACTTCTGTACTGCCACTGGTGGCTTTAACGATTTCCAGCTGGCAAAGGACTAAAATAATTTTGCACGGAACCTACGCTTAAGAGAATTCTTTCATGAACGGCAATCTTCTTCGCACATGCCATCCCGCGAGCACTGGATGCCTCCAACACAACGTGACAAGTTTCTTGATCTCTACATCTCAGCAGTACAAGGCGACGTTCTGGAGGCCTATAAAAAATCCACGTTCTTTAAGCATTATCTGTCCATTTCTGAGAAAAAAGCCCCCCATAAGCTGCAAGATCGCGAAAACATATTTATCAAACCAGCTGATAAAGTTGGCGCTGTAGTACTAATGAATAAGTCTGATTATACTACTGAGATTCAAAGACAGCTGAATGATACGCATTTCTACAAGCGCCTTGGTGACGATCCGACAGAGCAGTTCAAGGAAATGGTTTCCAATACCATAAAAGACCTTGTTGAAGAAGACAAAATCAGCGAGAGAGCTATACGCTCCTTATTCTCTCTTAGCCCCATCCCGGGACGATTTTATATCCTGCCAAAAATACACAAAGTAAATTATCCTTGCTGACCTATTGTTTCCGCTACTGGCACCGTCACTGAACAAATGTCTAAATTCGGTGATAGTCTCATTAAGGATATCTCACCCACTTTTAATTCATACCTGAAAGATACAAACCATTTCTTGCTCGACATCATTTACCTTGACGTGCCACTTGGCTCATTGCTTGTGACACTAGACGTAGCCTCACTCTATACGAACATTCCTCATATTGATGACATTCAAGCAATATTGGAGGCTTATGAAGAAAACGTTTCAAACAAAACGTTGAACAGCAACACACTAGCGCGGTTATTAGAACTAATCCTTACATTGAACAATTTTGAATTTGACGGTGTGCATTATGTTCAGGTTAGTGGCACTTCTATGGGTACAAAAACTAGACCAAGCTATGCAAATATATTTATGGGCCAACTCGAAGATAAATTCCTAGATGCATGCAGTCTCAAACCGTTTAATATAAGCGTTACATTGATGACGTCTTTCTGATCTGGCAGCACGGAGAGACAAAACTTCTGTCGTTCATTGCAGACTTCAACAAGGCTCACCCCACCATCTCTTTTTCGGAATCATACTCAAGCACAGCAATAAATTTTCTTGACGTCACGGTTACTATACGTGCTAACAAAGGGACGACTAAACTCTTTAGAAAACCTACGGATAGGCAGTCATACCTACATTTCAATAGTTCACATACAAAGCACTACAAAACGGCAATCCCATATGGTCAAGCACTGTGTTTTATGAAAATATGTTCAAATAATTCAAATTTTACAGACAACTGCACAAAACCTCGGAAGGCCCTACAGAAACAAAAATATCCACCACAAATAATTAACGATGCTATTAAACGGGCTGAGGATATTAACCGTAAGGAACTTTTTATTCGGAAGAAGCAGGCCGCACCCTCAAGCACGAGCCTGGTTTTAACACACTCCACATCAGCACCAAACATCAACAGCATTCTTCAGAAGCATCACAACATACTAATACAGAGTGATCACCTTAAAAAAAATCTTGCCTGATCCCCCACGTGTGGTATATCGCAGATCGAAGAACTTACGGGACACACTAACCTCATCAAGGATTACCGCTACCACTTTTTTTGGTTGTCATCCATGCAACAAACCCCGTTGCAAAGTTTGTAACTATATGACGACGACCACTTTGGTTAAGAGTACACCATCAAACTTTTTAGTAAAAATTGAAGGGGATTTTGACTGCAACACTAGCAACATTGTGTACATGCTTGACTGCTCTGTGTGCAAACTCGAATACATCGGATATACTAAAACACCTTTTAGACTGCGCTTAATTAACCATAAGTCACATGCCACAAGCCTACCCAATCTACCTTTGCCTAAGCACGTTAACATTCCTGGTCACTCATTCAATAAACTAAGAGGTACTTTACTGGAATCAGGTTTCCCTTCACACAATGATAGGGAGCTGTGCGAGTCATTTCTGATACAAAACTTTAACGCGATCTTATGCTGTATAAATGAGGATCCAGGCAAACTGACGTTTCTTCGGCGCAGAACTAAGTTCTAGTTTCATCGCAGTCTGTTCATGATCACTGTACACGCAGATTTTGACTACACCTTTTCGGTGCAGTGAATTTCTAAACTTTGTGTTATCAATTCTGTTTGTGCCCCATAAAATTCTTCGTTACGCATCTTGGTTCCTTTCAACATTTTCTGCTATACTTTTGTCTTTTTTGTGCGTGTGATTTGCTGTATGGGTTTAATAGTTTTGTTTGTTGATATTACTGTACTTTTCAAACTGCTCTTCATGTGATCTACTTGATGTAAACACCGTTCATGCATTCTCATAATCTTTGTTTGACATTGCTTTGACAATCTCTGTTGTTCATTACTCGCCACGTCACAGTAGATAGTGTATGGTAGTGATAGTTCACGTGTCAGGGGTCCTTGATATACCATGCCTACTTAAGAAAAGCGCATTTTTGTATCGTGTTTTTCCTGATGAAGAGTCCCCGGCTGAAACGTGGGAAATATAAGAAGTTTTCGTTTTTCCCGTCCTCCACTTTTTGGTATTTTTCCACTGGATCCAAGAACACCTTCTTTTTCACACACACACACACACACACACACACACACATATATATATATATATATATATATATATATATATATATATATATATCAATGAGGACATGAGATAGACTCCCCAGACCACCCCCTTCCACTCTTTGTCTGTTTCCTTTTCCTTCCTCCCGCTCACTGCCTTTTCTCTCACTTTCTCTTGTTTTCGTTTTTTCTTAGTTTTTTTTTTCTTCTGACGTTCACATTTAGGATGTCCGCGCTCTGCGTATCCTTCCTTCCACTAATGTATTTTTCCCGACCAGACAGCACCGCATGGCTCTGGCAGTTCGTTGTGCGGAAAAAAAGCTTTTTTATAAAGTTTTAACTTCTCAGCGCCTCACCGATATCTCGTCGTTGAAAGAGAGGTGCCGCGTATTGCCGGAGAGGCTAGCAAGAGGATGCAATGTCCATTCTGGCCCGCTTCTGGATTACGCATGCAGTAGAGGCCTCCCGATTGAGCATAGGGTTGCTGTTGGGCATGTCACGCCTGGCACAATTGATTGGATCGTAAGGTAGAAACAGAAACAGACGAAGAGGAAGGAAGAGTAGTTACAACTGGAAGGATTTTCAGTTGTCCAGTGCCCGTCGCAGCTGCAGTGCTGTGAACTCAGTTATTATTGTCATTATTGCCGTTATTGTTTTTAATGCTTTAATTGCTAGAATTGCACCCGCATTCTCATTTATTCCTCTATCGAGGGTGTTATATCGGTAGATAAGGTCTAACAATATATATAAAGCGGCAGTTAAATCGGCGGATAAGGTCTGACTCTATTTAGGAATGCACTAATAAACTCAGAATTGTGAACTGTACTAATTGGCGTAAGTTTTTGACTGTTTAGTGTATTCCTTGTGGTTCTAGTTCAGTTGTCTTTAATGAAGTGTACTCCTTGCATGCTTGAGACCTTTATGTTTTGACGCTTCCTAATGAGATTCTTCGTTTCCTGGGTAAGCTTGCCAGTGTCCTGTCTAACTCTCTACCTACAACTTCCACTGCACACTCCGTAATGATACTCGTCAGATTATCATTCATTGTATCTATGCTAAGGTTGGTTTCATCACTAAGAGCCGAGTACATGATCTGAAGCGAGACTCTGAATTCCTGTACTTTCCCTCTCAGTGCTAGCTCATTGATTGGCTTCTTGCGTATCAGTTTCTGTCGTTCCTTTCTCAAGTCTAGGTGAATTCGAGACCATACCATTCTATCATCACTGCATCGTACTTTGCCAACCACTTCCACATCCTGCAGGATGCCTGCGTGTGCACTCAATATAACGTCTATTTTCTTCTTATTTTCGCCTTTAGGGCTCCTCCATGTCCACTTGCGGTTTCCTCGTTTTTGGTAGAAGGTATTCAAAATTTGTAAATTATTGCGTTCTGCGAATTCTACAAATAGGACTGGAAAAGCTTTCGAAGTTGATTAAGAGGCGTAAGGTATCCGATGTGAGAAGGTATAAAATGGAGAGAATTGAACCCACTCTGAAAATTGGAGAAAGCGTCAAAGCATGAAGAGGAAACTTGGGATAGGCGAAAATCGGATGTATGCACTATGGGACAAAGAAGGCAAAATAACTACAAATATGGATAGGATAGTTAAAATAGCGGAGGAGTTTTACAGAGATCTGTGCAGTAGCCGGGACAACCACGACTTTACTACTATATGAACTAGCAGTAACCCAGATGACACCCCACCAGTAATGATAGAAGAAGTCAGAAAAGCTTTGGTGAGCATGCAAAGAGGCAAAGCTGCTGGTCAGCTCAGGTAACATCACATCTGCTGAAAGATGGAGGACCGATTATGTTAGAAAAACTTGGCACCCTGTTTTCAAGGTTTCTTCTGAGTGGAAAAATACCAGAGTCTTGGAAGAATGCTGACATCACCTTAATCTATAAGAAAGGAGATGGCAATGGCTTGAAGAACTACAGGCCGATCAGCTTCCTCTCCATCGTTTACTATTGCTATTTACAAAGGCAAGTGCTAAAAGAATTAGGACATCAGAATTCAATCAACCAAAGAAACAAGTAGCATTTCGAACAGGCTACTCAACCATCCACCACATTTATACTATCAATCGGGTAATAGAGAAATGCTCAGAATACAGCCAACCACTATATATAGCGTTCATAGATTACGAGAAGGTGTTTGATTCAGTGGAAATATCTTGAGTCATGCAGACACTGCGGAATCACGGCGTCGACGAAGTATATGTAAACATCCTAAAAGAAATCTACAGGGGATCAACTGCTACCACAGTGCTTCATAAAGAAAGCAACAGAATACCAATCAAGAAGGGTGTAAGGCAGAGACACAATCTCCCCAATGCTATTTACCGCGTGCTTACAGGAGGTTTTCAGAAGCCTAGAATGGAAACAGTTAGAGATAAGAGTTAATGGAGAGTACCTTAGTAACCTGCGCTTCGCCGATGACATTGCATTGCTGAGTAAATCAGGGGACGAATTGCAACTCATGATTACGGAGTTAGACAAGGAGAGCAGAAAGGTGGGCCTTAAAATGAATCTGAAGAAAACGAAAGTAATGTACAACAACCTCGGAAAAGAGCAGCACTTAAAGATAAGTAATAGTGCACTTCAAGTTGTAAAAGAGAATGTCTACTTAGGGCAGGTAATAACCGCGGAGCCGAACCACGAGATTGAAGTACCTAGAAGAGTAAGAATGGGGTGGAGCACATTTGGAAAGCACTGTCAAATTATAATAGGTAGATTGCCACTATCTTTCAAGAGGAAGGTATAAAACACCTGTATCTTGCCGGTACTTAGCTAAGGAGCAGAAACCTGGAGACTTACAAAGAGGGTTCAGCTTAAATTGAGGACGACGCAGCGAGCAATGGAAAGAAAAATGGTAGCTGTAATCTCAAGAGTCAAGAAGAGAACAGAGTGGATTAGGGAATAAACGGGGGTTAAGGATATCATAGCTCAAAACAAGAAGAAATGGACATGGGCCAGGCATGTAGCGCATAGACAGGATAACCACTGGTCGTTAAGGTTAACTAACTGGATTCCCAGAGAAGGCAAGCGGGTTAGGGGGAGACAGAATGTTAGGTGGGCAGATGAGATTAAGAAGTTTTCGTGTATAAATAGGCAGCAGCAAGCACAGGACCGGGTTAACTGGCGGAACATGGGAGAGGCCTTTGTCCTGCAGTGGACGTAGTCAGGCTGATGATGATGATGATGATTACTCCTTGCATGCAAAACTTCATCATTATATTTATCTTCATGTTAATTGTGTTTACATAAGCCTGTAGTTATTTTGTTGTTCATTTGTATTTTCGCCCCTCCCCTCTATAATGTATAAATGTACCCTGAGGGTTTTTAAACATACAAAAATACAATATAAACGTGACGATCACCCATTGTCAAAAGAAGGAATCTTGGGACACTGGTTGAGACCATCCTCGGCACAGAAGGCTTTGAAAACGTTACTGCATTTCTTGCGAACAACTTTCTTACAGGCCGACTTTAGCAATGTCGTATTCACCTTTTTTCCCCTCTTTCGTTTCACTCTTGTTCCTTTTTTTACATCTCTTTCCTATATCCTCACTACCCTTACCCCATTCCCCAGCACAAAGTAGCCAGCCGGTCTGAGTATTCGCTATAACCTCTCCGTCTTTACATCCATTTCTTCTTCATCTATCTCTCTCACAAGTTATTATTATCGAATGAGCCCTTTTGCGCGCCATCACAAAATCATGGACATTTCTCATATGTGGAGCCCCGGCTTGGCGATAGCTGCTTGGAGACGTGCACGTGTTACTGCGCCATGGTAAATACGGTATATGTGACTCGAGGACAGGCCACATAGCTGGTCCGTGGCTGGGAACTTCGTGGGCGTGGGTTGGCACGCACCCGAGTCGGCGTCATACCTATTCCCTGATTAACGTCGATGGAGTGCGCGGGCCACTTCCCTAATGGAAGGTCGTGACCTCTTCGCGAGTGCCGTATATAGTAAGGGTGAGGTTCACGCGAGCTCTGTAGCTGATACCGTACCTGTGCAACAGACTGCGCTAGAGAAGAGACACCGAGGAAAAACGAAACAAAAACAGTAGGGTGCGGTGGAGAGATGCAACACTGGCTTACACGAAGTGTGTTATTTAGGTTAGCCTCTTTAATGTAGCCAGACGACCTTTACCTTCTCCATAAGCTTCTCTGCCGTCTTGCGTATTACCGTGTTGCATGAGCACGACAAAAGCCGGCAGCAGCATCTTCCGATATAAGCGTTGAACTGCAATTGTAGTAGGAGAGGCCTTCAACTGTAGTACTCCTGTGTCACGTGGGCCTTCTCGTAAAAAAAAGTCCCTGAGCCTTGGTCTTACTGAGAAAATTAGGTCAAACCGAGAATGACGCCTTTGTGCCTGACATATACTACGCTTCTTATTTTTATTCGTTCTTTCTATCGCGTCGCACAGAGCTCCGTCAACACCGAATCGTTCCTGCATGCCAAGAATTGTACTGTCCTTCACGTGTTTAGCAGAAGAGCTCATTGGTTGCTACGGACAACAACGCCGTTCTCGCGTTGGAATCCCCCGCAGAAATAAAATATGGAAACGTGCAATGACTGTTCACCCTGAATACTTCGATAAAATATGCAATTTCCGCATCCCAATTGTCTGATCCTGGAAAAGTCTCTGATTGATGGAGTATCAGTTATTTGTAAACAACGTGCCACGTGCAATAAGCATGTGATAAAAATAATTCTGCAGAGCTCCGGAATTATCGGTCATCTGTTGTCCTTTAACATCCACGTAAATATGAGTACGCAGGCGTCTAGCGTTTCGCTTCCACCAATTTGCGGCCGCCGTGGTCACGATTCGATCCCGCGACCTGCGGGTCAACAGTTGAACACCCTATCGCCACCAGGCTACCGTGTTAGGTCAAGTACGGCCGCAACGGGTTCACCTGAGAGGGCTTTACACGTGTATTCCCGCATTTCCTAACTCTCGTGGTTGACGGGTTTCTTTCTTTTATTCCTTCTTGATTTTGCGTCCTCCCTACAACGCCGGATAGTGAGAAGGCATACTGTAGAAAGGACTTGTGTGTCAACGATTCCCGCTCGCTGTCAACGCCTTGCACCCTCAGTTCAGCAGAATGCAATAGAACACTGCTCTAATTATATAGTCTTATATCCATGCACACGTGAAGACGGCCTAGTGGCTTTGGAGCTCGACTGCTAATACGAAGTTCATCGGATTCAGTCCGGGCCACGGCGGCCGGATCTACATAGAGATGATATACTTGAGGCCCGTGTACCTATATTTAGGTGCACGTAAAGGAACTCGTGATAATAAATCATTTCCGGAGTCATAGAATACGGTGCACCTCATAATAATGTCGTGATATTAGTAAGTAAAAGCCTAATAAATATTAAATTACGTGCATCTAGTTTGGTTGAACTCTGAGCTGGAAGGTGTCACTGCCAGCGTCATTACTTTCGTATACTCCTCCAAGATAACTTGTTGTTTTGCAAGCAGTAATGCGTTTAACAAAAAGCCGAAATTACCAGTGCATGTATGCATTTGCTGCGGGAGCCAATTAAAAACTCCACAGTAGTTGTTGTCAACTTGCATTCCATAAATATTTCGGCGGTGACCGAGATGAATCATACCTAAAACGATTGACAATAGCCTATAGAACATGAAATGGGATCGACTCCACTGACAGTCAATCGCGTTGACTGAAACTTATTCCGTCTTTTCATGAAAGGTAGTTATATATATATATTCTGATTATCTCATATATATACATAATCTGACGAATCCTGATGAAGGCCATACTCTAGGAAACGTCGAAATAAACCACGTTCTGACCGCTCGCGGAGAATCTACTTGAATATATATATATATATATATATATATATATATATATATATATATATATATATATATATATATATTGCCACGTTCCATTCCTCAAGTTTTTGTTATCGTCCCAAAACACCGCACGATTTTCAGCGCAAACCGCGCCTGCAGTTTTCGAGAAGGTTCCGGACTGTAGTAGATCATTTCGATAAGATCACGCCAACTGTGCGAACGGTGCAGGTTGTTCTGGAACCTACGACACCACCAGCGATAACGCTAGAACATTCGACGGCAAGAGTATAAATGCCGACGCGCTTCGCCGCTTGTCAGTTGTTGATCGAAGGCCGACGCTCCGTTCGCCACTATCAGTCCTAGACTGCTATCTGTGCGAGACTGCTGCTGTAATTGGACTTTCCGTTTACCGGGCACAGGTTCGCCCAAATAAACAGTTAGATCCCAACACGATGTCTCCTCTCTTCGGCCACGTCACGACCCCGTGACTTCTCGTGGAGGTGCTGCTTCGTTCATGTACCGGACGCCCCCGTCAAGCCGCGAACCCAGCCCACGTCGCGGAGAAGACATCGACGCCAACCAGGAGCAGCGAACAAGCCGCCGACAGCAAGGGCTACCACCGGAGTACGGGATTCTACAAGACAAGGCGCGGAAGACCAAGGCCATGACCGCGACTGCAGCGACAATGACAACCGCAGCGTCCCAGCCCACGATGGTCATGCATCAACCCAGGGAACCACCAATTTTCCATGGGTCATCGTTCAAAGACCCGGAGTCCTGGCTAGAAACATACGACCGTGTGGCCGCCCTCAACCACTGGGACCATGACGAAAAGCTGCGTCGTGTGTATTCTATTTGGAAGACACCGCAAGGACCTGGCTGGAAAATCGAGAGTCCACGCTCCGAACGTGGGATGTTTTCTGCGGCGCATTCCTGCAAAGGTTCGCGAGCGCCGCTCGCAAAGAGAGGGCCGCTGCTTTATTAGAGACCCGGGTTCAGCTACCAAATGAAAATGTCGCCATTTTCACAGAAGAAATGACCCGACTATTCCGTCACGCTGACCCAGACATGCCTGAGGAGAAAAAAGTTTGTTTCCTCATGCGAGAAGTCAAACAGGAGCTCTTCGCGGGACTGATGAGAAACCCACCGAAAACCGTCCAAGAATTTGTAGCCGAAGCGACCACTATCGAAAAGACCCTGGACATGCGCACCAGACAGTATAATCGTCGCCTGACTGCAGACTGCGCTGCTGCTCAAGCCAGTAACTCCGGAGACCTGCGTGAAACGATCCGAGCGATCGTGCGGGAACAGCTGCGCAAGCTGTTGCCTTCGGCACAGCATGAAGTGAATTCAATCGCCGACATTGTGCGAGAAGAAGTTCGGCAATCGTTTAAATTCCCCACGCACCGCTGCCCGAGCCGGAAGCTTATGAGCTACGCCGTTGCGCTGCGCCACAACGCTCCTCCCCGTCCACGCCAAAACGCCGCCCCATCGCACTTCCGTCGACAGACGCCACCGCTGCCACCACCCCCACCGACGTCATACCGTTCGCCAGCGGCCCAGCGCAGTGCACCGAGGAAGACTGACGTCATGCGCATCCCTGACCATCGCCCGCTCTGCTACCACTGCGGCAAGGCCGGACACACATACCGCCGTTGCCAGTACCGACAGATGGGACTGCGTGGCTTCGCCGTCAATGCACCGCGTCCACAGCCAGGAGAACGACCACGTGACATCGCCGACTACCTGACAGGAACTCGGTGGACACCACGAAGCGCTTCGCGTTCGCCGTCGCCTAGCCGCCGCACGTCACCGCACCACCGGCAGTACTCTGGCCTAACGCGGGGCTGATCTCCTAGCCCGTACCCGGGAAACTAAGGGCAGCAACCGGTGCAGGTGCGGTTGCTGTGCGACGTACTACCGAAGATCCTCCTCCGACGACGACGCCGCGACGGAGCTTTCCGAACACAACGCCAAACAGGCAAAGCCCTGACGGCAAAAGCTCACTTACCGAAGGCGGCCTGACGACGCAGCATGGAAGCAGCGGAACAAGCCGACGCAGCCGTGACCCGACACCACGCCCTAACTGTAATGCGAGACGGCGAACTAGCGACCTCGACGTTCTTATGAACGGCCACAGTGTGACCGCTCTCGTCGATACTGGAGCCGACTATTCTGTCTTCAGAGGGTCGTTCGCCGCGAAGTTAAAGAACGTTAGGACACCTTGGACAGGCCCTGTAATCCGCACAGCCGGAGGTCAACTCGTAACGCCTGCAGGAATTTGCACAGCGAGAATCACCATTAACGGCCGTATTTATCCTACAGACTTCGTAGTCCTACAGCGTTGCTCGAGAGATGTCATCCTTGGCTTGGACTTCTTATGCCTCCATGGTGCTGTCGTCAACCTAAAAACAAAATCGATAACGTTATCCACAGAAGAAGCACTACCACCGCGCACGCCGCCAGGACACCATGCCTTGAATGTGCTGGAAGAACAAGTCACCATTTTGCCTCGCTCAAGCGTCATTATTTCAGTCGGCGCTCTTAAATCACCTGACTTGGAAGGCGTCGTTGAAGGCACTCAGCATCTGTTGGTCACCCGAAATATTTGCGTCGCAAGAGGAATTGCAGAGCTGCGGGGAGGCAAAGCAACGGTTATGCTCACCAATTTCAGCAATGAGTACAAACTCGTAAACAAAGGAACCACGGTCGCATACATCGAAGAAATTGTCGAAGCCACTAGTGCTTTCGCCCTCGCCGATTCTGCGGAACCTGCTCAGATGAACCAAGCCCCCTCCCATAGCTTTCGACGTCAATCCCAGACTTCCGAACGATAAGCAAGAACAGCTCAAGGCCCTGCTCCTGCAATACGAAGATTGCTTTTCGTCGTCATCAAAAATTCGGCAGACCCCAATCACGAAGCATCGCATCATAACCGAAGAAAATGCCAGACCACTCCGTCAGAGTCCGTACAGGGTTTCGACGCGAGAACGTGAGGCCATGAAGAGACAAGTTGATGAAATGCTGCGGGATGACATTATCCAGCCGTCCAAGACTCCATGGGCATCCCCCGTGGTGTTAGTGAAGAAATAGGATGGGTCCCTACGTTTCTGCGTCGATTATCGCCGCCTGAACAAAATCACAAAAAAGGACGTGTATCCTCTCCCACGAATAGACGACGCACTTGATCGGCTCCATAACGCCAAGTACTTTTCGTCAAGGGACCTCGAGACTGGCTATTGGCAAATCGAAGTCGACGGAAGAGACCGAAAGAAGACGGCGTTTATAACACCAGATGGCCTCTTTGAGCTTAAGGTGATGCCCTTCGGCCTTTGCTCAGCACCTGCAACTTTTCAACGCGTTATGGATACAGTACTGGCAGGATTGAAGTGGCAGACTTGCCTTGTGTACTTGGACGACGTCGTCGTGTTTTACTCGAGTTTCGACGAGCATCTTCGGCACCTTGAAGCTCTACTTCAAGCCATCAAGACTTCCGGACTCACACTGAAGCCAGGAAAGTGCAGATTTTTATATGAGGAGCTCTTGTTTCTGGGGCACGTTATCAGCAAGTCTGGAGTTCGTCCCGATCCACGGAAAACAGCCGCCATCGCCGACTTCCCGCCGCCCACTGACAAGAAAGCCGTGCGCCGATTTCTGGGCCTGTGTGCCTATTATAGGCGGTTCGTGAAAAACTTCGCCCGCATCGCCGATCCTCTCAATAACCTTACCAAGGCTGACGTGGAGTTTAAGTGGGAAACGCCGCATGAACACGCTTTCCAGGAGCTTAAACATCGCCTCCAGACGCCTCCGTTTCTTGCCCATTTCGACGAATTCGCCGAGACAGAAATACATACTGACGCAAGCAGCGTAGGTCTTGGCACCGTTCTTGTGCAGAGGGCTGACGGACTTGAAAGGGGTATTAGGTACGCCAGCCGATCGCTATCCAAAGCAGAAGCAAATTATTCCACAACAGAAAAGGAGTGCCTCGCCATCATCTGGGATACGTCGAAATTTCGCCCCTACCTCTACGGCAGGCCCTTCAAAGTTGTGAGCGACCACCACGCATTGTGTTGGCTAGCCACCTTGAAGGACCCTTCAGGTCGCCTCGCACGATGGAGCCTGAGACTTCAAGAATATGACATTACTGTCATTTACAAGTCCGGCAAAAAACACTCCGACGCCGACTGTCTCTCTCGTGCGCCTGTCGATCAACCGCTACCCGACGACCCGGATGACGACTACTTCTTAGGAACGATAACTACCGACGACTTCGCTGAACGACAGCGGGCCGACCCGGAACTTTGCTCCCTAATAGAAGGCCCTAATAGAAGGCCCTAATAGAAGGCCCTAATAGAATATCTCGAAGACAGGACCGCCGAAGTCCCGAAGGTATTCAAGCGCGCACTTGCGTCGTTCTTTCTACGAAACGGTCTTCTACAAAAGAAAAACTTTTCACCGCTTCGAGCTAAGTACCTCCTTGTGGTGCCTTCAGCTCTGCGACCAGAACTCCTGCAGGCCCTGCACGACGATCCGACGGTAGGGCACCTCGGTGTTTCTCGCACGCTCGCGAGGATACAAGAAAGGTACTACTGGCCACGTCTTACCACCGACGTCACTCGTTATGTGAGAACATGCCGGGACTGTCAGCGACGCAAGACACCGCCGACAAGGCCCCCGGGACTTCTGCAGCCAATTGGTCCACCTTGATTGCCGACCTTTCCAGCAGATTGGTATGGACCTACTGGGGCCGTTTCCGACGTCGGCTTTCGGAAACAAGTGGATCGTGGTAGCTACCGACTACCTCACCCGCTACGCCGAGACAAAAGTCCTGCCGAAAGGCAGTGCATCCGAGGTAGCTAAGTTCTTCGTCGAAAATATGGTCCTACGTCACGGCGCCCCGGAGGTCCTTACCACCAACAGAGGAATGGCTTTCACTGCCGAATTAACTCAAGCGATCTTGGCATACAGCCAAACAAACCACCGGCGGACGACAGCGTACCACCCACAGACCAACGGCCTCACCGAGCGGCTTAACAAGATGATCGCCGACATGCTGTCAATGTACGTCAATGTCGAACACAAGACGTGGGACGCCATTCTTCCGTATGTGACCTTCGCATACAACACGGCGGTGCACGAGACGACGCAGATATCTCCATACAACTTGGTCTACGGAAGGAGCCCGGCAACGATGCTCAATGCCATGTTACCCAACGTCACCGACGAAGAAAACCTCGATGTGAGCGAGTACCTTCAACGCGCCGAAGAAGCCCGACAACTTGCACGTCTTCTTATCAAGAATCAACAGACGACCGACAGCCACCGTTACAACCTTCGACGACCCTTCGTGGAATACCAGCCCGGTGAACGTGTTTGGGTGTGGACGCCGATACGCCGACGTGGACTAAGTGAAAAGCTTCTGCGACGGTACTTCGGACCGTACAGGGTGGTTCGACGTCTCGGCCCACTTGATTACGAGGTTGTCCCCGACGGCATCACGAACTCTCAACGACGCCGATCGCGACCTGAAGTCGTCCATATCGTGCGCCTCAAGTCGTTTCATGCGCGTTAACAAACTGAACCAGTGTTTTTTTTTTGTAATATTGTTGTATCGTAATTTATTCATTGTACTTTCTTGCATTAATATTGTACTTTTATCTTTAGTGTAAGCATCGGGACGATGCCTTTTTTTCAGAGGGGGCAATGCCACGTTCCACTTCCCAAGTTTTTGTTATCGTCCCAAAACACCGCACGATTCTCAGCGCAAACCACGCCTGCAGTTTTCGAGAAGGTTCCGGACTGTAGTAGATCATTTCGATAAGATCACGCCCACTGTGCGAACGGTGCAGATTGTTCTGGAACCTACGCCACCATCAGCGATAACGCTAGAACATTCCACGGCAAGAGTATAAATGCCGACGCGCTTCGCCGCTTGTCAGTTGTTGATCGAAGGCCGACGCTCTGTTCGCCGCTATCAGTCCGAGACTGCTATCTGTGCGAGACTGCTGTGTAATTGGACTTTTCGTTTACCGGGCACAGGTTCACCCAAATAAACAGTTAAATCCCAACATGAAGTCTCTTGTCTTCGGCCACGTCACGACCCCGTGACAATATATAAAATTAAAAGTCACGAAAAATAACCTGTGGCACCTCTGGTGGCAAAAGCAGCAAGAAGCACGGGCCTACAGCATTTTCACCTCCGTCGAAAATGCAGCCGTCGCAGCCGGGCTTCGATCCCAGTACCTGCGGGTCAGCAGCGGAGTACATTAATTAGCGCTTCGCTATCATTTTATGCCTGCACTTTTTTCACTTTCACCACCCAACTTAACCCTCCGCCACCCTACACTCAATTTCCCTTCCCTTGGTATCCATTCCTTTGCTCTAAAGGTGAGTCTGCGCCAGCGGCTCGGTGGTTCACAATGCTCCGTTCGCCGTTCTATCTAGCGGCATCACTCACGCACTTCAAGTTTTTATTACCGTTCTGATAACAAAAGCGGGACCCAGCTTTTGCAATGTTCTGCGGCTACCGCAAAGCGAAGCGGCACATCAGAGACGGATGAGTCAGAGACGGTTGCTCTAGAGATGAACCCTTTATAGAGACGGACGCTGTAGTGTTGCCGGCTGCTCACCATGCACCCTCAAAAGTATTCCATGGTCTCTTACGGGTCGATAGTCGAGTCGTTCTTTAAAATCATCCTCATAGGCCCGAAGTCCATCCGTATAGCCACATTGAGTTCTTAACCTCACTGATTTGTATCTCTAACAACCAAACGAAAAGTGCTACGGCGTGCGCATGAAATCAGTTGGGATGGAGTCTTCGACAATTCGTGGCCTTACTCGTTCACGTCACGATATACGTGGAAGAAAATATTGTTTTACCAGCCCAACGTGCCAGTGCCCATCTTTTCCACGTGAAATTATATACAGAGAAAATACATATGCATAGCTGCTGTTTCAGCTACGCTGAAGGAACACGTTACATTATATATATGCACTGGTGTTCTGTAAACAAATATTGGGCCGAGAACATTTTCCCCAATTTGTGATCGGCGTACGGGGTCGCTAGAAAACGTCGCTAACAAGCACCCTTTTGACATTTATTCGATGGGTGTTGCTTGTAGCTGAAACACGAAACTCTTACACCATGCAGTTTGACGCTATGGCCCCTTCAGAGAGTGCGAAGCAATTGCTATCACGCTGAAGAGTCTACACCACCTCTTCTCTCGTTTTTCTTCTTTTTGCCATGCGTTCACAAAATGCTGAGTCGCTGTCTTGGGGCGTCTGCTAAGAAAATTCAGCAACGTGGCCTACCAAAGGAAAGTATATGCAGCTTTTCATGTAAAGAGATAGGTCGTCGATACTCCATTTGCGAGGACCTGCAACTACGAGCTAAGGAGAGACTGACGGCGAAAGAAAAAAGTGAGTTTATTATGGCGTAGACAAGTAATTATTACAGGTTTCTCTTGCTTCCTTAGCAGGAACACGCTTTGCTATAGGACAAGCATATGAGAAGCGAGTGCGGACTGTGCGATATACAAGAAATTTACATTGGATAGGACCGAATCAGCCATCCTTTGCTTTTTCTGTTTTCTCCACCTCCTTCCATCGTTTTTCTGATCAATCTTCTTATTCACCACTCCTTCTGCTTGAAACGCCGCAGTTTGAAAACTGTCGAGCCCACGTGTTTAACTACATTCGTATCACCCGGAAATATGATGGCTTTTGCCGTTTTCTTTGCACTAATTATGAAACTGGATGCACGTGCCCCGATGCTTTCAAAACGCAAATTTTCGAAGGTTTCGATTATTTCCTAACTAGCGAACTAATCAGCCAACGTACAGTTCTGAAACTCGGTGTTTTCTAACGCTCCATTATGGCACATTGTTACTCGGATTGGTTATTTCTGTGTGTGCGATCAATTGCTTGAAACTTCGAACAGTGCAAAAAACAAGAAACCATGGTTCTGAAATGAAGAGACAGACAACCTCTGTGTCTTTATTACCCGACTTCGAAAAATAAGTCGTAACAATTGCTTTTATAAACCTCTTCGTTGCAATCACACAAGTCTTCATTACTGCGCGTTCTTCTTTTTATTTTTTTCTTCTCACTCGTTGCGGTGTTATTGTATTTATGGTGCTCCACCGCTGATTCGAAGGTGGTGGGATCGAATCCCGGCCATGGCAGCCGCGTTTCAATGGAAGCAAAAGAAAAAAAGATGCTTGAGGTGCGTGCATTAGGATTACAAGGACGTAAAAAAAAAAAACCCAGGTAGTCACAATTTCTCGAGTCCTACCCGATGGCGTCCCTCGTAATCAAATCGCTGTATAGGGACGTAAAACTCAATCTATTGCAATATTTCAGGCTGTTTCAATGCTAAGTATAAGTTTCACCATCTTGCCCAAACGTATTCTTCGCAGTGATTTATTCTCTAATTACGCCAAACGGAGGCATTAATCAATCTTACCTTAAAATTTTCAGTGCGTGGCCATGTATTCTGCTGAGTGAGAAACAATTATTCATCGGAGACCAGCTGCCACAGCTCAGATCTCGAAGCACTTGGTCGTCAAGTGAGCATACTGACCAGCGCTAAATGAGAGGAGACTTGCAGGCGCGAAGTACGGCTGTACGAATAGTGAATTTCACTTCATATTTGAGGCAAAGCTTCGTGGTGCTACGTAACTGATCTGCACAATGCGGCCTAAAGCATTAAAAGATTTATGTGTGGGGTTTAACGTCCCAAAACCACCATATGAATATGAGAGACGCCGTAGTGGATGGGCGCGGTAATTTCGACCACCTGCAGTCCTTAACAAGTTTTCAAATCTGAGCACACAGGCCTACATCATTTTCGCCGCCACCAAAAATAGAGTCACCACAGCCGGGATTCAATCCCGTGACCTGCGCGCCAGCAGCCGAGTACCTTAGCCACTAGACCACCGCGACTGGGCTGCAACCTAAAGCAGCGTGGAAGTGCGCTGTTTCGCTCAAGGTCTCGGTCACTTGACCTGCTATAGCGGATGAACAGATACGCGCTGCATATCACGGTTTGTTTTGCAGACTGCGTGATTAGTCTCAATAGATTATTCTCGATGAAGGTTTTTCAGCGGTGGCTCTGCCCTAGCCGAGAAATTCTGGCCTGTTCTATATCATTTGCCACAAAGCAACATTGCCGTTTTTTTATGAATGAATCATGCATGTCAGCCGGAGCCTACGGCTCATGATAGATGTACTGTATATAGACCATCAGACGAAAGTTATCAAAGAAGAATGCCTTAGATACTTCATCAAACGCAAAACTTTACCGTCCGAACTTCGACATTTCGTGAGACATGACGACACCGTGGCGAGATCAGCACCGGCGTCGGCCACGGTGATGCAACAAAAATTACTAAACTATAAAGTCGGTTAAATGTCACATGGTACTTAAGTAAATTAGAGTGTGGCCGTGAATTGTCCCCGTAGTCGGTGCGCGCTTTCTGGTAACGATCAATGCATGCCCACTCGGCCCGCTGTCTTTTTCGTATAGCACGCGCATTAAGTGTACCAAAAGTCCTATGGCCTTAAGGACACGTGACGCCATCATGACGGCATAAATAGACAGAACTTGTGACATCATAGAGGCATCATTATAACGCTATAATTACGTCACATATTGATGACATCGCAGAACATCGTCGCGGGTTAAAGTCGGGCCCGGTCACGTAGGCTGTGCAAGCCTACACTCTTAGTCAAACCCAGGCTATATAATACGCACCTGCAGGCAGGAAATCAAGTCAAACTATTGCCGCTACTAGGCGGCTCCGTAGCCATGTCCCAGAAAAACCGGCCCGATTCAAAGTGGCCTTCAGAATAGCCGGCACAAGGATCAACTGGAATTTTAAATCAAATTTTTCCTTGCAAGTTACGGCCTGCGATTAGGCGTGACATTTCCGTAGGCGGCCTGGCCCAGACGCATTGACAGAAAAAGCGCATTATTTTACGCAATCGAGAGTGATTTCTCGTGGATAATGCATTGAATGTTATGACTATAGGTAATTAGAAAACCATTAGTAACATAATCATCTACATCTGCGTGAAAACCGTTCAAAGCACACTCAGCACTAGAATCGAATTCGGGACCGCGTACACGTAAAGCAGATGTCTTACTCATTGCACCACAGCGCCACCGCACGAAGGCGAGTTTTTTGCGGGAGTATATATCTACCAAGTGGCTTTTTGCAAACCATGAGCGGAACCTTAAACTTGTTTTGTGCCATATGCATTTGTTTCCGCATGCATTTCATCAGCGAATAGGTTGTAGGGCTTTATGAACTCGGGACAAACACGGTGAGCTCTTTCGGCTCCAACTTAGGTTCGTGGTTCGCCATTCCGCATGAACGTTTAACGTGTGTTCGTGCATCGTTCTAGTGCTTCGCCGTGAGCCGCGGGTGTTTTACTCACCAAAATTTGCGGATACCAGTGCTACGAGGCTGTGTTCGGCTGTTGAAACCTACATATGTTTCTCGTGCGTGCGTGTGCTGTGAGAAACTGCGCTTTTTTGTGTCACGAGGTACCCGCGTGTCCGTGACAGCCGCCTATTCTCACCTGTTTGAAGAGAATGCGCTTTCGCACGTAAACTTTGCATTGGTACTTTAGCGTGCCTACTCTAACATTTACATTTCGTACGCGCTAACTGCCGCCAGCTGCACACTGGGGCAGCAGCGCCTTTTTACGACTTCGATGATACTTACTTCAGCAATTAACATTTCTGCGCATTATTTAGCAATATAGAGTGGTTTTTAAGCTTCACACTTCTTTTCAAGTGAATGCCCAAACGCGCGCCAAGGTCAAGTATGACGTACACAAATTAGCGAAGGACAGGTAGGTCTACCTCCAAATAAATAATGCTTCCTGAACATCTCCTTCGCGAACGTCTTCATGCAGTTGAGTTCAAGAAATGGTGCAGAACGAACCTCAAAATCTTTATTGTTACTGCAAGCAGTTCATTTTTAGAAAATCGGCATTTTTATCTCTGGTACATAATCTCCACAGCAGTACACTTGTTCTCTTGGTCGTGATTCACTGTCACAAATCTATGCTGGATTATAAGAACTGTACTTATTATGCGGCGTTTCCCTTCCCTTTTTTTCCGCGCTCGCGCCCATCACTGAACAGGTCTGCGTAAGCTGATAACGGCTCCTGGCGCCAGGATGGCGTGACAGAGGGGGCGGTTCTTACTTTTTTTTCCTTCTTGCACCCGCTCTTACCGGCTATAGGCAGTACCTTCACGCCTCGCGCCTGTCACGGGTATTTTTTTATTGCTGGGCTCCTTATAGGCCGGATTTTAGTCAGTTCGTAGAATTGCGCCGCCTATATGCCGTTCGTTATCTGGCACTGAACTGATAGTGTATAGGATTGCCGAAAACTTGTATTTCCTCCGAGCTTGGAGACTGAGCGATACCATGTTAGGTTCAAAAAGCTTTCGGGTGCGAAGAGGGGCGCACATTGACTGAGAAGAAAAGGAAGCCGTCTTTCGTGCTCTCCTTATGTTATAGACTATTACAAATGGGACCCTGAGAGTTTTTTTTTTGCGTACGCGGCGGATATATATTTTCCAACAAAATCTTCTGATGTTCAGTGATTGATTGATATGTAAGGTTTAACGTGCCAAAACCACCATACGATTGTGAGAGAAGCTGTAGTGAAGGGCTCCGGAAATTTCGACCATCTGTAGTTCTCTAACTAATCTGCTCGTTATGAGTCACCTTATAGGCCGGTGCGTGCCGACGCGCTTGAGATGCCTAGTTGTTTGTTTGGTTTGCCTTATAAGAGCATCAGTGACTAAGTGATAGGTAAGAGCATGTGTAATATATATTACACCACCAAGTTTTCTTGAACCCCAGTTGACTATGACTACAGCTCAGCTGGCGGCTATGCTGTCACGTATAATCGACTCTGCTGTGTCTTGTTTTCCAACCAAATCTTCTAGTTTATATAAACTGGTAAGATATAAGCTGGTAAGATATAAGTGGTTTATATAAGCTGGTAAACTGGTAAGAGTTGGTGAGGATGACAACCTTCGATGTTGGTAACCCTTGTTGTACGTACTTAAGGGCGACATCAATCACTGCTAGCTCGGTCATCACCTACAATGAGGGGTGCGGTATTTTAAACAACCGCCTGATATCGGTTGAAGGACAGAAGGAAGCTGCAGAAGCGGTCAGGTCATCGCTACGTACAGAAGCGTCTGCAAATGAAGAGTCTTTGAAGTTTTCAAATAAGTGTGAGGAGGCTAATTGGTATTGTTCCGAAACAGTTCGGTCACACTTTTTGCGTATTCCTGGAATTGAGAGATAGGTGGGGAAGGTACGTACATGGGCTGTGTTTCGTCGATGTTGCCAACTCAATAGTTTCACAGGAATTGCCAGTAATGTCATTGAACAAAGCCGCCATTTCTCCTATCCGAGAAAGTGGGCGCTGTAACGGTCTCTTAAAGAGTGTCTTGCCATCTGTGGCTCGGTTCATACGCTTAATATGATGTAGCGCTCTCTGGTCAGCTTTCAGCTTTAGCGGCAATGGGTGTGCTTCACTCAGTAGTAGAATGGATTGTGCTTCACGAGGTAAGCCAAACATTACTCGGGGGGCAACATGATGATTCTTTTCCAGCTGAGACTATAAAGCAGGTAGTACATTCAAGACTGACAATGCATACATCACGCAAGAGAGTAGAGCTGATTGATAAACCTGTAGTGCTGTCTTCTGATCAATGTCCTCACCCCTAGCAGTCAAGGCGGCTACATACATGAACCGGGACAGCGATTTTCGCCTTGCAGTTTTGACAGCAGGGCCTCAAGGAAGGCGATCATCGATAAGAACACCCAGGCAGCGATGTTGGAGTACCCACTGTATAGGTGTGTCTCCGAGGTAAAGCGTGCTAAGGCTTCGACGAGCGCGTTGCCTTGGATGATGCGTGATCGCAGCTGACTTCGTAGGTAAAACCTGCAGGCCAACTTTCACCAAGTATTATAAAGTTGCATTCAGAGCTCACTGCAATATATCATGAAGATATGGACCATGGTGTCACAAACCACTGACCCAGTGTGCGATGTCATCAGCATAAATCACTATGCCTATAGGGAAAGTCACATTCTTGCGGTGATCGGCCTGTAAGTCCAGCAAATACGCTGTTAAAGAAAAGCGGTGACAAGACGCTGTCTTGTGGGACGCCATGTTTAACAGCATGAGGTTCACCCTGTATTGCTCCAATGCGCACTTTCATTCTGCGCTCAGATAGAAAATCACAGACAAAGTGTAACAGAAGCCATAAAATTCCTTCATTCATCAGTACGCAAATAATCGCTTTATGTGGTAGGGAGTCAAACGCTTGCTGTATGTCAAGAAATAGAACATACGCTGAACGTCCATTTGCTCTAGCAGATTCAAGCGATGATACAAGATCTGCTATGCTCTCGACGGCTGAATAGCACACTAGGCGCAATCTGGTTAACCTCCATACCTTTTGTAACTTCTCTCTCCTCTTTCTTATATATATATATATATATATATATATATATATATATATATATATATATATATATATGTATATATATATATATATCCCTCTCATGCATGAATTTGGTAAAATCATCATTCTAAAGATTTCTTTTTTCAGCATTTATTATATATTGAATGAACCTAAACGCGTAGAAAAAGTTTCAGAATTATAATGGCTGTATTGAAAAAGCTACAGCTTTGTGACAAATATGGCACACCACAAAGATGGCGGAGCGGTCTTACTGTCATGGGCAAAAACATAGCATTGAGGAAGGTGATCTTTTTAGCGCGATGTGCGGAAAGAATTGAAACAGTTGTTTTTCAGGCACAGATAATTGTTGTACTTCCTGCATCGTACAACATGGCCGCTCACATTTTCATCTTTTATCATCAAAGTTTAGCCAGTGACCAACTTGGTCAGATCAGAGGTCCTTGAGGGGCAATAGTGCAGCCGGTCCCTGTGCTTTTTTTGGCCTGAACCTGGAATTTCATATGTTGTCTAGAAGACCTTCCTGGTCACTTTTTGGTAGGCACTTGTTGTGAGATGTAAGGCATTCTGCCATCTCGCTTTTGAATTGAGCCAGCGGTAGCACTTCTTTCTTCCCAAGCTTCTCCTGCACCCTTCAGTTCAGTAACCATGCTGCTACAACCGATAAGTCTAGCATATGCGTAAACCTTCAAGTGCCACTGTAGTTGACCAAGCAGTGAGTCCAGCAGGTCGACTCCGACCAAGTGTCTGTTGCAGACTTTTACTACGCTGGGGCAATCATTCTAACAAAACTCCTTGGCTAAAGTAAACCAGCGCCAAGTCTTTTGGACTGAATCCCTCCCAGGAAAGTTCGACAGAAATGACACGGCGCGGTCATCGTACCAACGCACTCACGATAACTCCATATTATATATCGTGGTTGTGAGTTCCTCTGAAGCATCATGTCCTTTAGATTCCAGTTCCTATGAGGTTTGGGGGGGGGGGGGAGATCGCAAAGTCTGCCCCCTACATTGACTTAGTAGACTTAGTAATAGGAAGGCGGCAGCGCTGTGAGGAACTTTCGCCCCTGGTACCATGGAGGGTAACCTTCTAGAGCACGCTTATGGCCACGTGTACAATATGATGGACATGAAATACAAAAGACAATTCAGAGTACATAAATTAAGGTTAATATGACTGAACCAAAGGTGGTGGAAATTAGTCTGGAGACTCCAGAATAAATTCTGACGCTATATAAACTAAGCCAAGGCATTGTTATCACAGCGTTCACTGCATTTCTGACCCCCTGATTTCTTGGTTCACTCAGAGACTATGTAGACGTGCGCGCACTTTGGACGAGTGTTTCGAAGTACATAGCCAGCGCTCTTTGTGGAAAATGTTGAATATATAAACGATTTCAAGAACACAAGTGTTGTACCTCAGAAATCTTCCAGTCACTTAATTTACCAGCTTTTTACGTCAAAACTGAAAGCACGTCAATTTAAATGTAGAAATATCTTTTTTTCAGCTTTTCAGATAAAAGGAACGTGCGTAATGGTCAAGAAAATCTCGTGTGAATTTTATGTAGCTCAAAAGAACATTTATTTGAATGTATTTTGTGAAATAACATAAAAAGGTTGCAGAAACTTGGCGGGCTATTTTCTAAAGCTCTTCTTGCCAACTGATCCTATTTCGGCACATCGTAGAAGGAAACCGGATGTCATCAAGAGCCTGTGTTAGTAAACAGTGAAAGGGTCTATAGACAAAGGTGATTGCTTTCGCAATCTGGATCACTCACGCAGATTGGAAAAAAGTGAAGTGGCATGCCGGTGTTTCGCTAAGACTGCAATGATATAGGAAGTTGGAGCATTCCAAATCAGACGTCAGGAACATAACTAAGCGAGTGGAATTCAACCGCACTGATTTGATGTTATACACAGATACGCACCACGAATACTCATTTATAGCCCCGACGCACTTTAGATATATCACTGCACGATGGAAGCCCCGTAACTAAGTTTACGCAAATGTGCCTCAAGCAAGCTATACGCGTAAATAGTTCAACAGCGGCCTTCTGCGAAACACGCGCGGAGCAGCAGCCCCGATTATGGCATCACTTGTACAGCTGCCGTTTCTGGCCGCTCTGCAAGGCAGTATACGGGATATGCTGTTCATCTGGCGATGTTACGCAGTGCGAAATCACTTAGTCCAGCACCCACTCGAACGGAGTGTGACATATTGAAGCAACACTCTACGGGTTTGCTGGCCTCAGGTGGCTGAGGATATGACGTATATTGGGCGGTGCACGACGCGTCGGAAGTACATAGCTTGCACATTGCAGTGACGTGCGTTGTCCCCTAGTAAGCATTAGCGTTTGCCTGGCCATTCAGGCCGTTTTACTTAAAGCGCTATGAATTTTTCCGGCACAAGCACGACTGAAGGAAAAGTGGTCATGCTTGCATTACAAATTTGGAGCTATTAGAGAGTTTTAGTACTGCGGAATGGCGCTACGTACGCATCACGCAAGCGCCTTGCGTTACGTGGCGTCGTTTGCCCCTAATCGGCTTTTAGTACGCCGTAGTACCCGCATACGTAACGAGCGTGAAGCGTGTTGCGTCATCCGGTAGATCAAAATAGAAGTACGTGTTGTTGACAGCCAATGTGAGCCAATCCAAGTGCTATGGCCAGATTATGGCCATATTTTAAGCCACAGAGCCGGTCCGTGCTTGCCTTCGATGACGCCAATTTCGCAAAACGAAGTCTCGCGCTGTCGCGAACTTGTTCGAGAGCGGCGCGATCACCTCATTCGTACGCACGCACGCATCTCATGCGTGCGTACGTAGCGGCGGCGTACGTAACGCGATACGTGCGCGTTGCGGTCTGTGCATGTGCACTACGCAGAACGTGGCGTTCTTACGTACGCAACGCTGCCACGTACGCAGCGTACGCAATACTAAAACCCTCTAATACCTCCCCCCCCTAAACAAAGCATCACCTGCAATTTCTGCGTGCTTGGAGCTGGTGCGCGGATGCGCACGCTGCGAAGACTAAAGCCGAAGCCACACACGCCATTCCTCGCGAGGTGTGCTCGGAGCAATGGCGGTTTGATCCCACGCTTTAGGCTCGCCATGCGTTTTGAATGGTGCCTGTGGTTCCGGGTGCACAGTGTCTTCTAACACGCGACCGAAACTAAAAGTGGAAGTGCGAAAAAAAGTGGTGCGAAGTAAGCGGCGCAGTGAACAAAAATGTCTTCAAAACACCGCGAGAGGCAACCTGGTTTTCAATAAAGTCGATGAGGGTCAGTGGAATATGCGATTTTTCTCTTTTCTTTCCTCCCTGTTTGTCATCTCTTACACCCCTTTTTCGATACTCAAGTACAGGGTAGCAAACAGAAATCTCATACGTAGATCACCCTTTGCCTTGCCAACCATCTCTATCGGCATAAACGAGCTGCCAAATTTTTCATGTTTCTTGTACAGAAATTTCACAGAAACTTGTACATTCCCAGCATAATCCTTTTCCGCGTCCAGTACAACGTCGGAACGACATGCACGACGAATCTGACATATCTGTTTCTGCCTCAGCTGCTGTATAGCTATCGTTATTTCACTCGGATGGTGCCACCGTACAGTGGCACCCCTCGAGCTGACGTCACTATGTGGCACGTGCAGTCATGCAGCCCTGCCTCGTGGAGGTGTTTTCCTCGGGCAGTAAACTCCAGCTCATGCAGCTTACAAACAGCGTGAAATCCCATTATAGGCTAAACAAGATTACGCAATATCAAGAGTTTTTTTCAGTAAGATTGATTGCGATTATAATAAAATCAGCCCTCACGGGGCTAAGAGAGCTCGTTTTCCCTTCCAGGATAATAAGGAACGGAACTTCGTTCTGGTAATTAGATCTCAAGAGACCAAAAATGTAGACTTAGGGGAAAAAAGGCAAGATTACGCTCTCTCGGATCACAAGTGATCGCAGCGAGCGCCAACCAGTGCAGCGGCAAATGAAAATAATAAGCAGACGTTCAGTCATGCATACATGTGCGGAAATGGTTGCAGAAAGCAGGCATTCGCGGAGTCTCAATTACTGGGACGTAGCTCCCAGCGCGTTGCCATTTTCACCATATCATGGTATACGAGACACCCATTACAAAACTCGCTCACCTCCTACTGAGTTCGATACCTTGCAGTTATCTCTTTTCTTTCTTACTTTTAACAGCTGAGGTACGGGAGTGATCATATGCTTACGGCACGAATATTACAGTTTGTTTCAAGGGTCGTTGGTTTTAGGGGGAAAAAAGACGCGCTGTAAATGCATCCGCGTACTGTATAGCACGGTTTCCCGAAACCAAGTACTTGAGGTTAAAAGGAAAACGTGTGCCAAGAGCGAAACAAAAATAAAGAGAGCGAAATACCGTTATCCGATTACAAAACCGGTGCATCTGCCGTGCTCCACCCGTCTCACATACGAGGATTAGGCTACTTAAGGCCCTGCAGTCTACGCTGTAGCTTTCGCTATAAATTAGGGCGATTTTGAATAAACCAAGGAGGAGAGGCCTCGAAGCAAGGAAAGAGCATGGCTTCGGCAGTTCCCGAGCGGAAGAACATGAGAGCCGCAGTTTGAGGAATTGGGAGCGAGCCTGCCTCGGCAGACAATACGAAACACAAGAGCTTTCCGGCAAAACCGCGCGCTCAAAAAATTGCATAGCTGCAATCAACGTCGCTGATCGACTTACGCACTGTCCGCGCCATTGCTCTAAATTTCATATCGCAAAGATGCAAATACACTTGCCCTCTATGACGGGAACTGCCCGAACCGACAGACTTTGCGTGGCCATGGCCGGTTCCAGCCTAAACATAATCTCTGCCAATAGCAATTAATCTTTCATGAAAAAAGAAAGAAAGAAAGGAAGAGAGAAAGAACTCCCAATTTAACAGCGCTGGCTTACTTTTTAGAGTCAAAAACAACAGCATATACAGTTGAATCTGGCCACACAGGTGCACTTTTGTGTCGCTCGCATCAGTTAGAAAACATGTTCTTCCTGACAACTGTGATGAAATATGCTGAAAGCCCTTAAATCGTCTAAAATATTTTTTTAAAAAGAAGCGCTTTTATTTTCAAATTTGTCCAGTATATACATCAATAGAGAGAAGATACTCGCTTTTCGATCGTGAACTGGCTGATACGCCTTGCACACGGAGGTGTAGAATAGGAGTGGGTGGGCTGAGAAGCTGAGCTTAGCGCTGTCTTCAGTTATTAGCTGAGCTTAGCGCTGTCTCCAGCACAGAAAACAAAATTAACCTTGTGGGCAAAATGCAATATATTATAACGCAGAAAAAATAACGCGTTAAGAAGAGAGCGTGTGTTTTTATTTGGTGAGTGGTGGAGGGGCTTTGTGCAGTATTAGGCTCCATCGCTCGGATTAAGCTTCAAGAGGCCACTGCGTTGTGTATACACTTCTATCAGTCGGTGCTAGTTTTGTGGTAATTAAATAGCTAAAACTAACAAACACAACGCCTCTCATAAACTGTCTTTTTCTTTCACTTTGCTACAACCTCCAGTTCCTTCATTGCTCCAACGACTGAGACAACGCAAATAAAATTTCGCTCAGTTTGCAGTGTGGTAGAGTTATCTCGCGGCGCTTATATATTAAGAGCTAACTAAACGAAACAAGCAAAAAAAGTGCTGGCCACAGCCAAGGCCTCAAGTACAAATGGTTGGAGATTAGGGCTAGACAAATGTGGCTTGTACTTTCTAGCAGGACGCTGTCCACTCTCGGCGCACTTTCTCATACGCCACCCGGAACTTAACCACCGCGCTCGACAGCACCGATCGGTGGTGTGCCACCCGCCCTCTCCACGCCTCCACCCAACTCAACCATGGAGCTACACGTACACACAACGCGCGCGGTCCAACCGCTGGCTATAGCTGCTGGAGATTCGGGTCACTGCTGGCTGGGTGCTTGTTCTAATATTGCGCCGCTCTTTCTCAACAAGCCATATGTCATCTCAGATGATGCGTCTTGCGAGAGCGCAGCTGCCATCGTGTGTGAAGAGAACGACAACCGCCCCGTTGCACCCCGCCCCCCTCCCCTGCACTTCCGTAAGCCTAGGCTCATTTTTCCAGGGGTACGCGATACGTTTGCAAGTGCACGCGTACGCATCACTGTCAGCAACGCCACCAAAACTGCGTAACAGGGATATTTTCATCTACGGGTCACAAGGAAAATTACATCACCTCTCCATTCGCTTGCACAGGGCGGTGCCAAGTGAAAGCTGCTTCTCGTGTGGTTATGCCGCAGATTTCAGGGAAGCACCAAGTTTAGGAGGAAGAAGTCTGACGTTCATTATATAAACCAAACTGCATAGAAAAGTGTGGAGAGTATGGGGGAAACGGGAAGGGGAAGTCTATACAATGTTGCGTTCGCGAGATTGCGCGAATCCACGCCGGTTGCTCTTAGCTAGTGTTCCCTTCATAAAGAACTCCCTTTCGAGTGATGCGTGATTAAATGCGCCACGAGAGAATTTCATGAATAGACTTTCAAAACGGTATGGGACTCGCGCGGACCACCGTATAGTGAAGCAGCACGCACTGTATGTCCTCCAACCCTCATTTGCCTCAAATTGCAGCCTTCCCCAACTGTCTCAGGGAAATTTCGACGAGCGTACACATCTTCATAGCGCGACTTGATCTTAACCACGCCGTATCTCTGTGTACCACTCTCCCGCATATAATATCTGCCAAAAAATGAAGTAAAAAACAGGAGCTACGAGCAAGGTGTTTAAAACAAAAGGCCGACTGCAGTTCATGCAGTCGAAAGGGACGCGCTGGTGACTACTGGTCGCCGTACACTCCAAGGCTTGTTCATGTGGCCGCCTGTTAGGAGCATTTACACAAGCCACATTACAAAACAATTTAGTCCAGTCGTGCGCTTACAATACGGCTTGTCCAAATCCACGCCCAGGCGACAGTTTTCGAAGGCTACAAATCTACTGCTCAACAAATGCACCAGGTGTGATTTGACCCACGGAGACGCACCATAGACGTATTTATGCAATCTATGAAGAGTAAATACGTCGCTTGCGTGTAAGTGATGATGATTTAACAGGAATGTCTCATTTTTATTTTGATAGGAGAAGAATAGCAAGGAAAGAGCACACTGACATGTGACGCACTGTTTTTCCCTAAACTAGAACCCTCCTTAATGGCTCACAGTGATTTACCGTCGCTTTTAGCGTGCAACGTGTAAAAAAATTAGTGCAACTTCGGAGAAAAAGCAAAACAGTGATCGGCGCACGAGTTCGATAGCGCGAGCTCGCGATGCAAGTCGGCAATGTGCCATGGTAACGTTCATTCACAGTTTCGTGCGATGTCGTAAAGGCGCGCTTCCATAATCAATAAAACGCAAGGGCGTTCACCAGGAATCACTTCTATACAGACTCTACTTGTCCTTCAAGTTCCCTACTCAATGCACGTAGCTAACGAGTTCGTCGTTTTCTCAGCGATCGTGTGTAATCAGTTACCAAAAGCATAAATATATATTTTTAAACTTTACTAACCAGTTCTTTATGAACAAGAGTGCAAAGAAGTGTATATACCTGAATTTATTATCGACCATAATTTATTGCCACAAATGGCTGTATAAACATTTATACGTGCATTGCACAGGCGCGTCAACATATGAGCAGTGCCTGAACAGCTCTTTGCGTTAAGTTCTACCGATTGGTAACAAAGTCTGTATTATATTTTGTTTGTAGATGCTACATCTCCTTCGTGTTTTACACTGTCAACGTGATTTGCCTTGAATTTGAAACGAAATGTTCTGTTAACATTCATCCTGTGTCCAGGAACAATTATTCGCAGCAGCCTTTCTATTCAGCTGATATCGATGAAGCCAATAGGGAAAGATATTACCGGCTACAGTGTGTGGCCGTTCACTTTCTGAAAAATACGCAAGGCTTTTCTCCAATGTCAGCCTACATTAACTTCTGTTTTAATCTCTGATGCACTGTATGATTGCTCCTTCGCCCATCCCTACGCAGCAAGAGCAATTTATTTAGTGAATAAGAACCTATGCCCTGACTTCTTGCTAACTCAAACGAAGTTTAAAAAAAAGGGCCTCAAGCAAAGTTGCACCACCCTAATTATAGCTGTGATTGTGTGTACTTGCAACCAGTATTTTGTTTTGTCACAGCGTATTATTTGTTTGCATTGTCGAGTTTTTATCAATCGCATGAATCAGAAAGATACAAATGTTAAGCAGCAGACCAACTGAAGTAAGCTCAGAAAGAAGCTTTTATTTCGTGCTGAAATGTGCGTGGTTGTTTTTCCCAAGTAAGTGAGCTAAACAACTTAAAAACAAAAGACCCGGTAATATAAAAAATACTCCCAGTAGGAGGAACTTGTTAATCTCCACCGTAACGACGTGTGAGAGCTATGAAATTATGCCACTGTGTCTTATGAAACAGTTTCTAGTAGGAGCAATGCTGCACCGATATATTTGCAATATTTCCTCTCTATTTCCTCTCTAGGTCTTCTCTAGGATTTCACCAAGGTTTCATTCTCCTCACGTAATGATCGAGAAACGCCGAAAGAATAGCTTGCTCGGCTTCACCGGCAACTCGTCGTAAACATGGGAACCCGCAGGCCAGCCGAACCAAGCAATTACAGCGTTAACACTTGATAAAACAAGGCAACATTTACACGCTGTTAGAGCACAAAGGTTGTGCGTTGCGATTCCTTCGTGCTTCTGTAAATTAGCGTGCGAAGCTGCCTTGCCGGAAATAACGCCTTACATGTCTATGGTCGGTATACACATGTGCCTCTTCGTTCCACGCGTCTCATTTCCCCCCTCTCGAGTCATCTGCTGGTCACATCTAAAGATACACACTCAGTCGTGAAAGTAATCATTTTCTATTCCAGGTTAGCAGCCCTCGCCCTTCTGGCTCTTATCGATGATTTTTTGCGTGATGACAGACGGCTGGAGCGTTTACTTTCTGCTTCAGCAGTGATTGAATGTATCACTCACATGCTTCTACTCGCTCATATAAAGTACATTGTGCGGGGCGATATTATGAATTTGGATTTTATCCAGAACATAACGGCGACGTTGACGCCAACGGCAAATGTGTGCTCGAAGTGTCCACATTATTGCTACCAAAACGACAAGAGCAGCAACATTAATAATATTATTAATAATAATAATAATAATAATAATAATAATAACTTGCATAAAGCGGGACAAAATTACGAACGGCGTGCCAGGGGCCAAAAATTGATGCGTAGTCAAAATGAATGAGCGAGTCTATCTTCTGACTTTTTTGCGCAGAAAATTTGAGAGCTATACGGTCGAGGCTTGGCACCTTTCTATATAGCGCTGAGCAGCGCATCGTTATAGCCGATGCACCACCATGCTGGGTGTTTCGAAGCTGCAAGAAGGAAAGCCTGGCAACTTACACATGGAGCTCCTAGGCAAGTTATCTTTGTATATGTACTATCTTCGCCATTTTCAAATATTTTTTTTATCTCAAAGCTTCTCGGTTTCCTCGCAATTTGATGCGAATGCTGGCGATGCGCGTGGTCGGGTGCGCGGAGTTCATCGGAAACAAATAAATTGATGATGCCGCGCGCTTGAGATTCACGACGCGCTCTGCCCACTGTAGTATATATGTGTACTGTATGCGCCCTCAGGGATGGTAGGGTTAGCCACTGATCAAGACAAAACACAGACAAATGTACAGACAGACAGACCAAAGTTTTTGCGTCGAAGGTCCCCAAAAAACACTATCGTCTTTAAAAAAAGCTGAGCAGTCGTACAGCAAACAGAATGTGCTATTCCCTCCTCTGCGAATGCAGGATAGCGGCCGTGCCCAATATACAATAGGGTACAAAGATATGTATATACCCCGATACGTGTATTGGTATGCATATAACACTACGAAGTGCACCACTTTCGCAAGACGCATGCGCATGCGCTGCACACGACTTGTCGCAGCAGAATGCGCCACTCTTCCCGCCCGAACACACGAACATAGCGACACGAGTATATCGTTGGAGGCAGCACGCCCATTTACAGAAGTGAATTATTAAATAGCTGGAAATGTTCAGTTACTTATCTACTAAGATTACATGAGTCTTCGTGAATACAGAAAGCAATGTTGCGCAGAAGCTCATAATCATATCTGAAGAACTCATCGCCAATGTCTTAAATTCTACACAAAGGACCCAAATCGGGTTTGTCATAAATCACCACAGCATACAACTTATCAATACAACCAACTGTCCTAATGCCCATAACTAAAAGTTTATTAAGGGGTTTTCATTCAATATTCACTTCAGTGTAATCTCGACGTAGAGCTCATGTGCGGAAACGACATGAGCTTAAGAATCTTAGAATTTCGGTTAGAATATAAGTGGTGTCTAAGAAAAAAAAAACCACCCCGCTATGAGCTTATTTTGAATATTACATTTTGCTTTCTATGAAATTTATGCTACTATAATGACCACAATGACAAATCTTTAATACATATCAAGTTTTAACCTCTGTCACTACTGCCTCATTGCTCGGTATGCATCACACAATGACAAATATTTATTACATATCAAATGATAACCTCTGTCAGTTCTACCTCATTGCTTGGCATGCATCACAGAGTGCGACAACAAACTTTGTCGTCAAAACAAGATTAGTACATTATCACATGATTGCAGTAATCTTGTCCCGACAATGCCGGGGCTCAATGAAACGCCATTTCGTCATTTCTGAAGGAGCGTCCTTACTACTCGCACGAAAATTTAAAATCGATTCGACAGTGATTGTAAAAACAAAGAGAGAGAGAAAGCAAGACCAAACGATACACATAATTTAATAATGACCTGGACTTCATGTTGAAATATTCAGAGGCCCACTTCCGAGATAGGAAGCGTTCATTGCCATAGATTTGATGCATGCTTCGGGTTGGCCATTCGTTAAACCCAACCTATCAGTCAATCAGCATCAAGGTTTACCATTAATATTTTGTCGCCCACACGGAACGTCCTCGTAACCTGGGGTTCTTTAACGTGCAACCAAATCTGACCACACGGGCCGACAGCATTTTCACCTACATCGAAAATTCGAATTTAAAACACGCATGACTTCCATTTTTTACTGACATCTACGACACGTGGATCAGCCATGTTTTTTTTGTAAAATGCGGTTGTGAACTGGCAGAACACAAAGTTTTGAGGGCGTTCCTTACCGCGCTTGGGACTACTCGCTCGAAGCGTGCAGAGAATTTACTGAGTGTGCCCCGCCTAACCATTTCCTCCTTCAAAAGAAGAGCCTTATCGCGAGCCATACACAAGCGTCAGTGACAAACGCGGAATACACAGCGGGCGCCATTCTTTGGGAGCCGAACACACCAGAGAAACTACCGCAGCAGACGGATCTCAGGGGTGGAAGCGAAGGCAGTCGACGGAGGCACTGCGACATGGCGGCGAGTGGCGCAAAGCGACTTGTCGGCATTGTTTCCCCGCTATGTCCTTTATCCAGCTCTTCCATTTCCTCTGTTTTTGCATCGTTCATCCTTGAAATCCGAGGAAAATACATACATAAATACATACGTAAACACACACACACCACAGCCGCCGGTGTGTTAGCAGGAGCACCACAGCCGCATTTTCGCCCCTGCGCGAAGTCGTAAAAAAACACCAGTGAAAACTGCAAGCAGCAGCCGGCCATCGCACCTGAACATACATCCGGAGGCACCTGAACTATAAATGAAATTGCACGCAAATTTACCGCGTCAAGCGCCCGACATTTCCCCTGAAGGCTGAAATGGGGGCGTCTGCGAAAGTTTCTCCCGGCGGACGTTTGGAATCGCATCCCGGGAGAACCAATGTCATCTTCAGAGGCCCGCCCCTACTTTTTCATCTGTGTCTTTTCGTCTTGTTGCGCCTGCTATCGCGCTTTCTTCATCTTCGCTGGGACAATGCGCTCACATTCGAGGCCACGCTGTGGTCTCCATATGAACCTTCAGCAATGCGGGATTTCGTAAGCCCGCTGGAGTTAATTTACGTTACAGTAGCAGAGGAGACGCATCGCCAACCCTAAGACTGGGTGTCACGACTATAGGTCGCGCAACATTTTTTTATGTAAGAGCGAAGATCTTTAGGCCCGCACTTCACCGTCACCATCGAAGCTCTCTGCGCCGGGAAGCGCGCAGAGCAAAACAACAGGTGCGCGCTCCAGGAAGATGGCTCGCACTGCGCATCGCGCGCCGCACACTCACTCGCTCAGTCGTTCCCGCCACCGAGCACAGAAAACACTCTCCCCACCCGCTCCCAACCCAGTCGCCTTCGTCAAAGCCAGCAGCAAGATCAGGCGCATAGGGTCTTGCGTCCCATTTCCAAGGAGCTTAGCTCATGGTTTGTATTTGTACACTGAGCAACTGCTACTTTTCGATGCGAAACAGCTTATGGCGGGATTCAATCCGGAGTGTGACGTGACCACGCTTGCAGCGCATAGGCAACAACTGTCTCTAGCTCTACCAGAACGCGCTCACGCGCTAGCACGTTTGCACCTGCGTAAGTGGCTGTGTAAGAAGCTACAGCCTCTCTGGTTCACACTCTTTCAGCAATCGCGTGATGGCGTCGGGGAACGAGAATGTGCAGACGCGCGATGAACTCCCGTGCTCACGCGTGGCGTGGCGATGAACGGGCGTGGCGTGCTTCAACAAGAGTTCGGGATGAGTAACAGCAAGAGAAACTGCAGTGAATTCATGGTGTCCTTTACTTGCAAGGACGCCTTAAGCTCGGGCGAGGTGCCCGAAATGAACGGAACTTTTAGTCGACCCATGCGCTGCATCGCATGCTACTCATGGTGCCCTTTAGTGTGAGATATTGTATTTTTTTCTTCGTGCTTTCATTTTAAAACAACGTTTACACGAACAAGAAATAATGAAATGATATAAAGAAAGAGTGATGTGGTAGAAAACAGCATTATTTCTCGCAAATTATGCATTTTGGATGTGTTTTAGGTGTTCCAGCATTACGCTAATTGTGAGGATTCGAATACCGCAAATAAACGAATAGAAGAGAGAATAACGAAAAGATTTCTTCTAATAGCTGACTTCCGCAAACGCCATTCAACAGCCAACTCTATACCAGCAAGGCAATTCTCATAATACAACCCCCCCCCCCCCCCCGGTGTACTGGATAGCTTCAATTATTAAAGGAAATGTCCCATTGGCTAGCATCCTTGGCGAGGCGTTGCTGCAGTTTGGCAAGTTTGCAAGTTTCAGTAAATTGTGTAGAAAACGTAATCACATTATCTCGAGTTTTACACCGCAAAACCAGAATTTTACTGTGAGGTGCTCCAAAAGTTACGAAGAACTGGTGTTCTTTATCGTACGCTAACATCGCACAATACACAGGCATCTGACATTTTACCTCCATCGAAATGTGACCGCCGCGCCTGGAATCGAACCCGCGACCTTCGTGTTTGCAGCCGAGCACCCTAACCACTGAGCCACCGCGGCAGACTAGAAATATTCGCACCAACAAACAAGTGCGAGTGTAAGCACACTTTCGTTCTGCGTTGCATAACAAGACCTGGACATATAAAGGTAAACATCATACTGACATCTCAAGACAACACCACATGATGATTATGTTATCATTATTAATAATATTATTTGGCGTTTTAGGTCTTAAAAAATTCACATGATTATGAGGGACGCTGTAGAAGAGGGCTTCGAAAAAGTTTACCATCTTGTTTTGTCTAACTTGCACTCTACTCAAAGTTTCACGCGCCTTCAGCATTTTTCCTCCATCGAAATGCCGCCGCCAGGGCCGGGATTCAATCCCGTGACCTTCGGGGAGCATTCGGGAAACGTAACCACTAGATCACCACGGAATGCGCCAATAGCTACGAAAAGAGATGCTTCATATTGGAGGTGAAATCTACGTTAGAAAAGTCAGCGTGGCTCCCAAATACTTTTTCGTCGTGAAACAGCTGTTGGAGTACCTCTCAAAAGAGCACTTTTAATGAAAATTCATATCCTTAGCTAAATTTATTCTAGAACGGCCTTCAAGCTTGTCATTCATGTTAGCCACTTGATATGAATAACTGAACAGCTGCACAGATAAATTCTGTTAACAGCGTACAAACCTCTGTGATTTACTCAGCATCTAGAGGCCGACAGTCTAGCGACTGGTGTGCCGAAAACAATTTTAAGGTGAGTTAAACAGGTCTAACCTCAAACCAATGGTGAAGTTGTTTTTTTTATCGTGGTCCTCCACATAGTTACTCCGTATGGTCAATGTTTGTCGTTCCCCCTCTAATCGAGCCTCAAGCGTTTTCTTTGTCCTTGTGACGTCAATTAGAGGGCCACATCATGCATCAATTTTACTTAGCGATTGAACTGCTTAGCCGATTAACTGTACGCATTCCAACATAGCTTTCAGGTGGTGTATAAGCTTAGAAACATCACGAGATAAATGTTGCGAACGTTTGGGAGGATAAACGTTGTGGTTTAGGGCACTACACGTGGCCACCGTTACCTGCTTCGTTGTAGTTACACGTGCCACCAAAACATAGTGTTACACAGTTGCAAACATAGTGTGTTATATGTGAACATTTTCATTTTTTAGTGAAGTTTAAAAGTCACCGTTCATCGTAAGTAAAGTTATTCGGCTTGATGTTCTGTTCTATACAGGGCGTGTTCAAGGAACTTGCTTTCATAGGCCTCAATCCCAGGAAGATGATTTGGAGGACATTGGAAGCCTTAGTGAACACCAATGAACATTCTTCCTTAAATGAGCAACAGTGATTTTAATTAAGTATGCTTATAGCCTGCGATCACTAAATCAAGATAACCAGGTGGTCACGTCTCTGCCTAAAATAGTGAATGGCATCGCCTGAAAGGATATTCAGAATTGATGATTCGTGGCCTTGTTATTTTCACTGGTTATATTTTAATAAGGGTATTCACGCAACGCCACCATGCACACTTAGATGTACGATTCGCAGATTCCAGATGTTCTTAAGATAAGCAGAATAAGATAAGAAAAGGCGTCTTTCTTTGTGCTTGCTGTACAATAAAACTGCGGTCACAGTGACGTCAGTGTATATTCTCCCTATACTTGCCAACACTTAGCCTATAGTGTGATGTGAATGTATAACGGCCCTAATAAAGTTTGGAAATCAAGTGAGATGCCGTTAATAGGTTTCGGCATCAGTAGGGCAGCCCAAAACTTGCCCATGTTCCCAAAGCATAGATTTGAATAGCACTATGGTCATTACTCATCGAATGCGCTCCATATTTGTGAATTCATGCAGTACTTCTACCGTTAATCCACTTTGTTTTTTTTTCTCACAGCAATTGCCGTGAATAATCAAAACCAGCAAAACTCTGGCGTACAAAAAACTTCGTAAACATCACGAGTTAAAAAACATGACGCATTCCTTTCTGTTTTCAGTGTGGCAGCTTGCGTGTACACTTTCCATTAGCGATACAGCTGCGACAGTCCATCGTAAAGAAGGAGTGTTTAAAATGCTATGGGCCGTGGCGTCATCTGTCACTCTCTTGAGTCTCAGAACATGCGCAAGTGTATTGTAACAGGCTTAATAGCAAAAGTAACAGCAAACGCTGAAACCGATACGACAACGCGGTTTTGATGATGGAAGTTGGTGCGCGGGGCGCTATTAGTATAGAAATTAAGTCCTCAACATTAAAATAAAGCAAACAAAATAAAAAATAACGTAGAACAGAAGCGCGTGGCTTGAACTAAATAAATAAAAATGCGAAGATAGAAAGGATAAGGAAAGAGAGATTGTGGGGAAAAAAATGGCGCGATCATGCATGTTACACTGCAAATGTCGTCGAAAGACGATGGTCTTGCGTCTGGAGAGAGTGAACAAAACGTTTATTTGATGTTCTGAGTAAGAAAATCGGTGAATGGTATTCTGGAGGTACTGCGTTAGAGTGCCTCGAGCGTGTAGCGGAGGCAAACGAGCTCATTGAGGCACGTTAGACACGAGCACCATCTGGCCGTTATCTTCGAACACAAAGCCCGCGGAGAAAGATGGGCGTTAGTCTCGGAGGTGATAAGGTGTATAACGCAAAGCGACGGGCAGGTGCCACCACCGTGTCATCGTTTCATAGCGTTGGAAACACTTACCTTTTGAGCATCGCGTTGCATTGTCAGCGATGCGCGATAAACGCCACCGTCCTTACAGTTACTTGTGTATGCCGCTTCTAGTATAAAGGCAGACATGCAAAACATAGACGTGTTGTTATGGCGCCTCTAATATGCGTAATAATTGCTTTTTAATTGACAATCGCACAACCATGAACGCTAAATCTTGAGCAATATTGGTGGGCACTGCGAATGGGGTTGGCCTTTTCGAGCTGTTTAAGGTATTGTTAAAGGTGGACAAACAGACAAATGTATAGACAGATAGACCAAAATTTTTTCCTCAAAGGTCCCCGAGAAAGACTATCGTCATTAAAGAAGACGTACGAGGGAACTACCAAGCAGCAAGCGACGTGTCATAAACGCCCCTCAGCTGCTCAGCTGCTCTTCATATCACTATTAAAAACGCCACACACACACGCACACACACACACACACACACACACACACACACACACACACACACACACATATATATATATATATATATATATATATATATATATATATATATATGGAGAGAGAGAGAGAGTATTCTTTCAATGGGCCAGTTTGTCTTGCTTAAGATGTGGGATATAACACAACGGGAGCGTTGTCAACAAGGATAAATATATTTATTTTCTTTCTAACAGTTTTGGAGGGGACCTCCGTTCGTCGGAGGATGAATTAGACTGATGTAGATGCTCAAACTTGCTTGCTGCCGCATCCCTCCCGCCTTCAAAGAGGTTTTCGAGAGTGAAAAAAAACTGAACTCTGAGCACAAAACCAAACTGTGCACATTCAAAAGTCAGTGTAAGTCCACATCTGGTTCTCATTATGTGCTGGCCAGTTCTCGGCGTGTGTGGGGTCACTCAAGATGGCCGCCGCGGGGGCGGAAGGGGCCTGCGCTGCCACGCGTAAGAGAAGAGTGTCCCCTTAATGGGCGGGTCGGCTCTTTATCTTTCATCTTCGCTCGTCACCCTTCATTAGCCTTTAAGTTCTAGGCGAGCCTAAACACTTCCCTTTGTACGTGCACGTGACGAGAAAAAAAAAGAAGAAAAAAAGAAGAAAAAGAAAAGACACTGTACACGTACGAGTCAGTCAGAAAACAAGCATATAAACGATATAGAAAAATATACCCAGGCTGGATTGGGGTCCGAACGTGGGCATCTAAGCGTATCAGCTCGCTAATCTAACGAAGAGCCAATCTGGTTCACGAAACTGCTGTGCATGAAAACCTTCAACAAGAGTTATGTCGGGAAGGAACCACGTTAACATGTGTATTAGAGCGTGGCAGAAGAGTAAAATTACATCGATGCGTCAAAGAATGTAAATTGTGCAAGCAGGCATCACACTGCATGAATTGAGTAACGAGTGGGTCATTGAATGCTTGCGACCTATCGCAAAGAGTTCAACCATAATTTTTTTATGTTGAGCGACAAGCCAAAGTGGGCTCAGAAGGACTTTATTAAGTTCGTCCATCCATCCATGCGTCCATCAGCCACCGAGTGAAGTAATGGAGTAGAGAGTATGTGACAAACGTACTTCTATCAGTAGCATCAAGAGAGTTCACAGTAGGTTGAAGAAATGACGCTAATCCAGCTTTCAGAGTTGCTTTACTGCGCTGTAGCGCTGGCCTGGCGTTTTGTTTTTTTTTTGCTTCAGGATTCTTGATTGATTGATATGTGGGGTTTAACGTCCCAAAACCACCATATGATTATGAGAGACGCCATGGTGGAGGGCTCCGGAAATTTCGACCACCTGGGGTTCTTTACGGGCCTACAAGATTTACGGGCCTACACACGGGCCTACAAGATTTCCGCCTCCATGGGAAATGCAGCCACCGCAGCCGGGATTCAAACCCGCGACCTGCGGGTCAGCAGCCGAATACCTTAGCCACTAGACCACTGCAGCGGGGCTCGCTTCAGGATTATGTCAGTGCACAATGTGCATACGTTTTCTGTTTCAGGCTACGCTTTTCTGTACAGATTTCTCGCCACGATTCAAACAAAAAAATATATTGACGACGCTCTCTTATCTGCTCCGGATGTCGTTCTGTCCTTGTTCTTGTTCACAATTTTCCCTATCACAAAAAAAGGAGAATCAAAATTCAAACAAAATCAGCGATTGACAGAGGGCGTTAAGCAAGCTTCATCCTCCTACAATTTCCTCTCGTTCATCACCTTCCGCGGCTTGCATTTGTGGCTTTATTTGCGTCGTTTTTTTCTCCTTCACGCCCTTTTGGCCTTCGCGTAACAGATCGCTGGAGCAATTAGATGTGACTTCGAATCCACGATAACGATGGAAAAGCAGGGGGAGCAAGCAGGAGACATTCCGTTTTTCATTCTCATCTCTCGGCTTCTTCAGCCCTTCTACGTGCCTTTAGCGTTTTGTTCTCTGGCACACACGTTTACACAATCCATTTTCCTCCTTAATTTCATTCGCTGTAAAGCAAGACAGCCTTGCGTTGTTCGTAGACAACCTTATTAAGGAGGGGGGAGGGGGATGCGGCCGCCATAAACGCAAATAGCAAGGACGCGAGCAATCGCGCTGCTTCGAAGAAAAGGAAAAATAAGTCAGTCGTTCATTTTGTTATTCTCTGTTACGCAACTTTTAAGAACTCTCTCGGTGAGGTATTAACTCACTGAAATGCTGTAATTAACTCATAACACACAGGCCGCCAAAGCACCCTCCCTTGAAGCTAATGAAGTGAGCTGAATTAATTATCTTTTTTCTTTCACTTACACCGGCCAAGCGTTCGAAACCCCGCATGATTGTTTTCGCTTCTCCAGTGCTCAGGCTTAAAACAATTTCTTCGCACTTCCTTCATTTCTTTTTGTATACCTTTGTGTTTTCATCTTGACCACTGCGCCGTAGTTGTAGAATTCTTCCCGCATATCGTAACACTCCTCATGGGCACTTTTCCTGTTATATAGATCGCTCGCCGCTCTGAACCCTTCGTAATCATCTACTATAAAGCTCTTGATATTTTTCTCTACTTGAATCAATGGACGGGGGTGGCTCAGCTCACGACTGAATGAGTCCTCCTCCGTTGATTTCTTTTGTCTCATACATCATACAGGGCGCGTTCTGAGAGCGAAGAAGCCAAAGAGAGGCGGAAGCGTTGCGCCCTTCCGTACATCGCATTCGGGCTCATCGTGGAGTGCGCAGGCTATGCCATTCACACTGTATGTATCAGGTGCTTCGAAACAGCGCAAGTACAATAAAATTAAGCATGCAGCTTTCTTTCTGTAGCTGTGCTTTTCGGTGGAGTTTAGAGCTGGCTATCCTTTTCTGTTCCTGTTTTGTTTTCTGTTTTTTTTTCTCTTCTGTCCGCGTTTTTCTCTCTAGTTATTTCTTTCTTGTTTTTGCTTTCGCTCTCTCTCTGTTTATTTCTTCATCATGTTCTTTCCGTTTTTATTTCACTTTGTTCCCTTTCTTGCTCACTATTTGTCCCTTGATTGCTTTCTTTTTTAATTTTATTTTCTCTCCACAATTCTTCATCATTGTGTCTTTTCTACCTTTCTGTTTCTGATTTCTCATTACTTCCATGCTGTGCTTTACTCTACCTCTCTTAGTTCTTTCTTTGTTGTACAAAAAAAGAAAGGCTAAGCTCTACCATAGTGCCTGCATGGAGTGCTCGATGTAATGCTCACCATTGGTGCCTGGAACGCAGCTTCAAATTCCACCTCACCAAGTTTTAAATTTTTTTTCCTCATTCTTTTCCCTTCACTCTCTGTCCGTCTGTGACCTCTACGCGAAACAAAAAAGTAAGCCACCGTTAAAAGAAAAAAAATTCCCGATTTTAATTCTTTTTATTCGAACTTCAGCCCACAGAGAATATCTTTCAAGACTGAATAGTCAAGCGTAAATCAGCAGGGGACGCATGTCCGAAGTTTTGAAGTCTCTGTCCACATGACACCACTCAGTGCAGCGCACACGATGAACTTCCGCAATTCTCGTACCAACCAGTCAAAGGAAATAGCGTTGCGAAGATCACTCCGCAACATGGTGGCCTTCTCTCGGTACACAATGGATCGTCTCACGATGACTGACATACGAGGCACGCGCACAATACTACGCGTTATTTGACTTCGGCCGTCACCACACGAGCCCCGCCGCTATGGTCTCGTGGCTAAGGTACTCGGCTGCTGACCCGCAGGTGACGGGATCGAATCGCGGCGGCGACGATTGCATTTTCCATGGAGGCAAAAATGCTGTATGCCCGTGTGCTCAGATTTAGATGCACGTTAAAGAGCTCCAGGTGGTCGAAATTTCCGGAGCCCTATACTACGCCGTCTCTCATATACATATGGTGATTGCGGGACGTTAACCCCCACATATCTATCAAATAAATCATGACACGACCTATATAGAGCGGAGCCTTGTTGCAACGTTAGTTTCACGAGCTCCTGGCGCTCATCCTGCTTCCGCCGACTCTTTCAGAGCATCTCCTTTCAGAACGAAGTACCGCTTATAACGAAGTCGACTTTCAGTCATACTCACTACTTGTAGTAACGAGGCTTATATATATATATATATATATATATATATATATATATATATATATATATATATATATATATATATATATATATATATATATATATATATATATATATGAGCAGGAGTCCACAGAAAGCCCCAAGGCCAAAGCAATGCAACTTGGCTACTCTGGAGCCTCTCTTGCAAAGGGCCCCCTATTGACGTGACACGGCGAAGTGAGTGTAATATCGCTATCAGCAGAAGCCCACAGTATCACACGTATAGAGCAGCGACAGCCGGGAGGGCTGTAATTGATTACCTCGGATAATCAATCAGAGTGGAGGCATGGGAGAGCGCCAGGGCGGCAAGAGCGGGCAGCCGTACGTGTGCAGCAGAAAAAGGCGAGCAAAAATATATGAGGTACGGCGCTGCTGCGTTCTTATCTATAGAATAATGGCGTGTGAAAAAATATATATCTATAAAATCTGTGATGTTCCTTCAAAAGCTTTCGTTTTAGCAACCCTGTGCATATTTCGCATGTCCCCTCCTCCCCACCCGCAATGACACTTTACACTTTCAACTATGAAACACCCATCCGAGTCAGTCCAGGTACGTTACACTGAAATAAGGGCATCATTGGAGGCTGCAATGGCAGCGAAGATTGCTATCGCGTGACCAAGCTGCGTGTATAAAGTAGTATGCAGTGAATACACCAACAATTGGGAAGAATGGGCATGATGTGTTCGACTTTTGTACTGTGATGTACAATGAATCTCTCCTTATCACAGACACAACTTTAAAGAGCATTAAACTATAGTGACAGTTCATTAAAAGTTTGCGCGTGATTTTGATATCGTGAGTGACTTCCTGAGATTTCAGTTCCCGTTGGTTGTTTTCCTCACTATTTCACCTCGCACGTGTGTTTTACGCCACATTTTGCGGCTACAAAAGTAAGCACAGGCTGCGGGAATCGGGCGGGACGCGCGCGCCTTCACCATAAAATCTTTTTCCTTTTTTGTTCAAAACAAGACAAGCCAAACGAAAATAAAAGAACTAGAAAATATGCTTGCCTGCGCCCATGTGAGATCAGCAAGGCAGCTGCAAGAGCAGCAGGAACAGCGATGGTGACGGCGGCGGCAGCTAGCGAAAACGTGCTAGCGGGATTAGTTAATTACTAGGGAGCCCGCGCACGCGGGCTCTCTCACGAGCGTGCCTGCCCAATTTCCATGTGCGGCGTAGAGGCGACCGAGCGGCCATGATCCTCAGGTAAACAGAGACGAAAAGGCCCCGATCACCCACTGCTACACACTGCTCTGAGCATTGTCTCTTAATGAGGCATGATTAACGCCTCTCCGCGTCTCTGCCGTCATTTTCGTTGTTGCTCAAGGCGCCCCTCCTCTACAACAGAAAGAGAGAGAGGGAGTCCGTCGCGGGCAAGACATCCTCTCTCCACGTGCAGTGATGTCCGCCTTCTCATAGCATAGCGTCCATTGCTTTCGAAACAGCATCCGTTATACGTTCCACACAAAGCGCACAAACCACGCCGTGAAGCGATGGACTCGTGAACGCCCGCCGCCTTTTCATGCGGTGTCCCAGTCGCTCCTCCGCTTCCGCTCTCGCTTCTTCCTCACCCGGCAATTTCTTCAACTGAGTTTCGCGTTGAAGTACTTTCTCTCCTGAGTTCTTTTGTTTATGCAAAACGGTGGCTTGTAGCATGCCATTCCTCAACAACCCTCCGCCCACCCATCGCGCCATTTCGTAAAGGTTAAGGACGAGAAATTGTTTTCTGAGATGAATATTAGTTAGTGTTGGCTATATGTTCACAGGTATCGGCAAATGTTGGACGGTGTTCCCCAAGTAAGGGCGGTGAGTGTTGTCAGCTAATACCAGTCAATCTTTGCTATATTCTGTTTTAAGATCAAAATTTGATTTGTTCAATCGGAGTTATACCATACCTGCTGTAACAAGGAGGACATAACAATTGCGAGGATAAAATACTTTTATCTTGCCGATCAGTATTTGTTTTCGTTGAAAGCACACCCACTATTACTGTAACAATAAAAATATTATCTGGGGCTTTAAGTCTCAAAACTAGATGTTATTATCAGAGATGCCGTAGTGGAGGCCAATGACTGTGCCTAGCTGTTACATCAGGGGTCCTGCAGAACTCAGGGGAATGGGACCGCTGTTATATGCACTTCTTTTTTAAAATTTTCTAGCCATTACAATAGGAATCACCTTAACTGTTTAACCACAGCGTCGCAGATGACTGCATGAAATTCTGTAAAAGTTACGAAATGGTGCGCGGTGAGTAGCCAATGACCCTAAAACGGTTTGTATGGCAGTAACATCTAAAAAGCACTCACCTAGTTTTCCGTTAACACTTCATAACAGTCCTGTAACTTAGTTCAGCTGCCAAACTGCATTGTTTATACAATACCAGCCGACCTTGACATATTAACAGCGTTACTTTCCCTGCATTACAGCTTCTATGTCAAAAGGTGTCTCCGACTGGCACCATGCTGCTGGCGCCAAACATTTAGCTTACTACACTTGTGATATTTGTGTTTCAATTTTTCATAGCGGTGTGGTTCCCTCACACTCAAAATAACAATTCTAACCTGGAGTGCTCACTGGGCAGATGGTTAGGTCCATTAAAAGACTCCTACACAACATCTCAAAATTAGCAAAAAGTAGAACGTAAACACTTCATGACGCCACTACAGGGTGACTCACGTGACGTAACCAGGGAACCGCTCTCGACTGGTTCATATACCAAAGACAAAATATTTAGATTGCCTGCTACCGCGTTTTGTCCCTTGACTGAGCCGCAAGAAGCGTCGCTTTGTCTCGCTCGGCTGTCGTGTGCGATTAGATGAATTCACTTCGTATACGCCATTTTATATTGCGCCAATAACGGCATGCAGCTAAAATACGCATAATGCTGGAAAACTTGACGCTTTAAAGGCCATTCACCACGCCGTGTTCAAAGATGGGGGTGTGATATTCTCCTGTCATTCGCACACGTGATGCACCCCTCAACCCTTGATTGATTGATATGTGGAGTTTAACGTCCCCAAATCACCATATGATTATGAGAAACGCCGTAGTGGAGGGCTCCGGAAATTTCGACCACTTGGGGTTCTTTAACGTGCACTCAAATCTGAGCACACGGGCCTACAACATTTCCGCCTCCATCGGAAATGCAGCCGCCGCCGCCGGGATTCGATCCCGCGACATGCGGGTCAGCAGCCGAGTACCTTAGCCACTAGACCACAGCGGCGGGGCAATTCCTCACCCCTTAGTTCTAAAAGCACGTGAGCAATCTCAGTGTGCACGGGAGCCTATCAGGATTTTCGCCCTTCTCGCCAACACGCTGTTATCGCCGCTTGCGCAGTTGTAAAAGTAAACAAACGAAATAAAATGTCATCGGTTAATCGTGCAGGCTACTCATGCAAGACAAGGAGGAACCGATGAGTGACTGCTTGGCAAAGCAGCGCAGGAGACAAATCACATGTGATATTTCGCGTGTATTAACTAATCTAGATCATGTACGCAATAGATGTCACGGGAACTACTGTTAGTGTCACAGAAGTGCGCAAGAAGGACGCCATATATCAGAAGGGAATATTAAGCTCTTTCTTCTTTTGTTTGAGAGAGAAAGCCTGGTGAGTGGCCCTTTAACAACTGCATTATGCGCGTGTCTACTGAATAAGGAAGGGGCGAGCAGAAGATATGGTTTATAGGTGGGCTAGCGAAGGTGAAAACGAAACCGCTCTCTCGTCCCATAGGTTATTTAACGGGTGCGCTTGAGTGCCGTCAAGCTGGGTTGTTAACGTTGTTTTTATGTTTAACAACTAAACCAAAATACTAGAGTCCAAAATGCTGATATGGCAGAATTCAAATCATTGTTAAAAGAGTATAGAATCCCTCAAAGTGCATGCCTTTGGAATGACTTGTGATAATGTGATTCGCTTTTTAGATATCTAATTTGTTTTCTATAATTATCACCCCTACTGAAACGTTCCGTATGAAATCTTACGGAAAATATATGGACTCCGTAACATTTCCTTATGCTACATACGGAAAACATATGGAGTTTTATGGAAATATACGGAAGTTGTATGGCATATACGGAAGGCTTCTTATGGAGTATAAGGAAGGATAAGGAAATTGTATGGCGTATACGGAAAGCTTTTTATGGAGTATACGGAAGGATAAGGAAAATGTATGGCATATATGGAAAGCTTCTTATGGAGTATATGGAAGGATAAGGAAACTTATGGAGCATACGGAGAGTTCCTTATGGAAGATATGGAAGGATAAGGAAAGTGTATGGAGTGTACAGAAGCTTTCATAAGGAAAATGCAGAATATGTAAGGTCTTACAGAAATATACAGATTTTGTAAGGTGCTTACGAAAACGTGTCATAGTGTATGAAAGGCATGTGGATTGTTGCAAAAATGTGAAATATCTACATTTGTTCTCACATTTTCGTCAGGAAATCCGAGCTCTATATAGTTATAAATTAATGCACAGTGACATATATAGTACAAAAGAATAACGCAGGCTAGCCTGTGTTGTCAGTCACCGCTGTTCGCCCTTTTCCAGAATGAATACAACCCCTGCAGATGACCAGGTGCTAAACTCTGTCACACGGAAAATGAGTCATTCACAATGAATAACAATAACATCATTTTACTTGCATGCTGTCACATGAAAACAATTGATTTAAATCAAGCAAAAAAAGCATAACTTCAAGGGCTCGTTTTTTGGTAGAAGCATACAATATTAATGAGAACTAAATTTAATGTGAATGAACTTGTCAATATTAATGAAACTGTTCTCATTAATATTGGAAGAGAAAGGTCATTTTAAAATATCGACCATGAGCTTAGCCCTCTTGAGCACCGACAAAAGAAAGGAAAATCTATGAAAACTAATTGCATGTAGCCTGAAAGTAATTTTTTATTGATAGAATGTGCTCCTACAATATAAATACAGCTATACACAACTTGCCACAGCTTCACGAAAGAAACGAGGTTGAAAAGAAACATGAGCAGGGGTGCACAGTTGAGACACGTACCAGATGAAAAGGAACTTATTCCAGCTGGGGGTGGGAATGGGAGGGCTGGAGCTTTCCCAATACTTTTGTGTGCCTCCCCCCACCCTGTTGTCCCACCCCAAAGAGGGAACACAGAGAATGGCTAAGTTCTCCATCTCCCTACCCCTGAAAAAACTCACTTATCATGGGTGCCCCCCTGGTAAAGTAATCATGGTGCTGCCTCTGCATGGCCAACAACCAACCCCTGGCTGCAGAAATGAGACTGGCAGCAATTTCATGTAGCCACTCAGTCACCACAACTTAAGCAGTCAAACTATTACCACTCACGACACAAGAACACAAAAAAATATGACAGGCGTAAGCAACTGTAGTACGTAGCTTTCTTTTGATAGATATGTGTGGTTTAACGTCCCAAAACCATTATGAGAGCCGCCGTAGTGGAGGGCTCCGGAAATTGACTACCTGCGGTTCTTTAACATGCACCCAAATTTGAGCACACGGGCCTACATCATTTTTGCCTCCATCAGAAATGCAGCCGCCGCAGCCAGGATTCGATCTCGCAACCTGCGGTTCAGCAGCCTTAGCCACTAGACCACTACGGCAGGGCGTCGTAGATTTCTCTTAAAAACCTTGATCTCTCTCGAAATAAAACCACCAATAAGATGATCTAATATAGACTAAGGTATTTACGAATTATAAAAGTTACGTTATAGGAGTTAACAGCCATGTCTCTGCTGGTCCCTGCCATAGGCACTATGGATTTGGTCCAAAATCGAATGCAAATATATTTCATAAACTCATTCGACAGGATATGTTTTCATCTAATGACATAAAAAACCAATGGTGTTTGCTGTAAATTACATAAAATTTGTTGCGTGATAGGGGTATAAGAAACGTACACACATAAGCATGTTGAGCTTAAACAAGCAGACTCATTCAGTGACCAAACAACATGCACTAACTCCCGTCTGGAAGATACATCTAAATTTACGTCTAGCAGCGTAAGCAAGATATAATAGCTCTTTCAATAAAAATTTGTTTGCACGAACAATTCAATTTTTCTGAATGTCACTGCCATTGATGTTCACAGTTTGTGCAAATGAATATACAAATGTCAAACACAATCATTTATTGCAAGTACCACTGCAGAATGAAAATAATAGGAAAGCAAGAATTCAGTCAAATGAGGCAATTTAACACATACCACACATAAAAAAAACATGTTTAATTAGAACCTTCTATATTTATGGCAGCATTTGCATATAGATCCTGGTGAAAAATACCAATGCACATGAGCACCAAACAGTACACAAAACAATACACCAAACAGTACACAAAACAATACACCAAACAGTACATACAGATTATTCTGGAGCCTACATCACCTCTAGCGATAACGCTAGAACATTCGATGGCAAATGTATAAATGCCAATGCGCTTCGCCGCTTCTCCGTTGATCGACGGCTGACGATCCGTTCGCTGCTATCAGTGCAGGTCTGCTACTGTGATCCGACTTTCGTTCACTGGGCATAAGTTCGCCAAACTAAACAGTTTAACCTTCATTGTACTCTCTGCTTCTTTGTCGACGTCACAACCCTGTGACATCTGGTGGAGGTGCTGCTTTTTTGGTGTTTCAAACACCCCCTTCAAGCCAGGAAACTAGCCCAAGCGGCAAAGAAAACAAAAACGGCAACCCTTAACAGTGAAGAAGCTGCAGGAAGAGGGGACTGCAACCAGAGTAGGGGTCCCTTCTTGAAACAGCCTACATCATTCCCCTACGTACATACATCAATCACCTACATACATTTGTCAAGATCCGGCAGCCCCGGATCCCAACATCAACTGCAGCTATCATGATCGACCGCCCCCGTGCAGCCTGCGCCAGTTGTTCTCCGGCAGCCGAAGGGACCTCCAACGTTCTATGGGTCGTTAGGCCACGACCAGCAGACAACCGACAACTGCCGTTACAATCTTCTACGACGCTTCGTGGAATACCAGCCCGGTGAACGTGTTTGGGTTTGGACGCCGATGCGCTGACATGCTCAGTGAAAAGCTTCTGCGACGGTACCTCGGACCGTACAAGGTAATTCGACGTCTCCGCCCACTCAATTACGAGATTGTCCCCGACGGTGTCACGAACGCTCAACGACGCCGATCCCGACCTGAAGTCATCCATGTCGCACGCCTCAAGCCATTTCATGCGCGTTAACGAACTGAAACAGTGTAACTTGTTGTATTATTGCTGTACCGTAATTTATTGCTTGTACTTTCTTGCATCATTGTTGTACTTTCATCTTCCATTAAAGCATCAGGACAATGCCTTTTTCAGAGGGGGGCAATGCCACTTTCCTTTTCTCAAGTTTTGTTATCGCCCCAATACACTACGTAGTTCTCAGCGCCAATCATGCTTGCAGTCTTCGAGAAGCTTCAAGACTATAGTAGGTCATTTTGATAAGATCACGCCCGCTCGTCAAACTACACAGATTATTCTGGAGCCTGGTCACTGCTAGCGATAACGCTAGACGATTGGATGGCAAGTGTATAAATGCTAACGCGCTTCGCCGCTTGTCAGTTGATCGACGGCTGACGATTCGTTTACCGCTATCAGTGCAGGTCTGCTACTGTGATCCCACTTTCCGTTTACCAGGCACACGTTCGCCCAAATAAACAGTTTAACCGTCATCGTACTGTCTGCTTCTTTGTCGACATCCCGACTCTGTGACATTATTGTTATTATTTGAGAGGTTTCTGGAAGGCATTGCAAAAGTACACACTGGCTTTATGTACTATTTGCCTTTAGTGTCCGTCTAACACTCTTGCAACACTTGCCCTGGAAATTGTCGAGGCATATTCAGTTTGTCATCAGTCACGTTCAATAGAGTTTGGCAAATCACCTACATACATTTTTTCATCTGCTGGAAAAGCCATTAGCAAACAAGGTGAGGCAATATCTGAAACCTTTAACACACATGGAGTAGACACAAGTGAAAAAAAACACTCCTGAATGTGGCTAGGCAGCTTCACAGTACTTTCAATACATACTATTCGCTTGCACAAAAACAATAATTTTTCGCCATTCTGCAAGGAGTCATGTATCGCAACAAAAATTCTTTCAATAGAAAAATATTCATTATCAGCAGTTCGCACAATGCTGGAATCACTTTTCTTTGCCCTTGTGTAACGCCTGCTGTGTAATATGGTTCCCTTGAATGAAAGACGAAAATATTCATACCAAGCACTTACAGGCATATACACTGAGCGTAAAGAAGCAATTTCTTCAGCTGTCAGCTTGGGCACAGGATCAGCATTTCCAAACAATGATACCGCATCAACGCATGTGACTGCCGAGGTTTTTGGATAACCAAGAAGAGAGGAGGTGAAATCTTTCACCTTAGTTTCAAAAGAAGTCAATGTTAATACGAGATGAAGCTGCTGCAGCATCACTAGCCTCTCTACGACCTGATTTGGTACCCCTTTGGCTCCTGTTATCGTCTTTAGAAGCCGTCCATTACCGCTCTCAAAGACAAACGCTGAATGTGCCCATAGCGGTCCAAAGCTCTCGGCAGCAGATGCGAGGTGTAGCAACTGGTGCAAGTTGAATGTCATGAGGCGTGGACTGTATAGGTTCTTTGCCCGAGAGACGAACTCTTGCAGTAGACGACCTGCATAATAAATGTGCAATACTAAATGTAAGCCATGGTTCTGAATGAAACCAAACACTGCAAAAAGCCTAGTGTGATGATGCAATGGGCAATTCATCAGCCAAACAATATAAATTGAAATACTCAACTAACTTTAGGTATTGCATTTCTGTAATGCCAATTACATTGGTATCTACACTTATTCATGGAAAAACAGAAACTATGGTGTGTTTTTTCAGCTTTCAGCAATAATTACATACATACAATCTTCTACTAACTCTAAATTGACAACTGCTATTTTTTGCTGTAAAACAATCATGCACGTAAAATCATTTTCAGAAATTTTTAGATACACTGTGACAGCATCAAACTAAGAAAATTATGGGTGCAATCATCACCAACTATAAAAAAACCTTGTCGTATAGTCGTAACGGGAAGTGAAAACAATTGTTGCACTGAAACACTTAGAAATAATCGTAACGTGCAGCTTCAGCACAAATTCTTCTAAGATTATAGATTCCGCAAGTTTTCAATGGAACAATCTTTAACCCATTCACTTTCACAGCCACCATTAAGTTGGCTGCAACAGGAGGCCGATGTGTCAGTGATCGGCACTGCACTAGCCGTCCTGAAAGCACTTGTGTTTGTGGGGCAACAACATACAGTGAAATCTTCGTAGAATGAACCCCACATTAATGAATTTTTCAGATTAACAAACTTTTAAAATATCCCGCGCCGACTGCTAATAGTTTCAATGTAAAATTATTTCACTACTACGTACATACTTCAGAATACCAAACTTTTCAGAATAACGAGCGTTAATTTAGTTCCACATTATATCAACAATGCCTCAGTACAACGAACTTGTGTTCTGGAATCTGTCGCGACCACCGGAGTGGTATGCAAGCAGACGAGAAAGCGAACAGACGCCTTGCTTTTCGGAAGACGTGCGACGGTGTCGAGGAAAAAAACAAAAGGACGACTGTTTTCTTTCTTTTTGTTGAAACAGAGACACTGCAGGTTTACAAACAGGCGGGCGCAGAGGCGAGGGCAAGACGGGAGGGCAAGGTCAGCGACGCAAAGTGGGAGTTGCGGAGCAGTAAGCATGGGCACTGAAAACCTGAGACAGCAAGAGAGCAGAAAGCGAATCGAGAGGAATTTTCTTTTTTAGCACTTTTTTTCTTTGAAAGAGACAATGACAGCCATGACGCTTTAGTTGTTTTTTCAAAAGCCTTGTTTTTTTGTTGTATTCATCTCTTTTCGGTGATTACTTATCGCGTCCGCAAAGCAAGTGGGTGTTTACGCTGCGATGATACTACAAATGAGTTCATCTCAGCTTGCGACGAAGAAGCGGAAGCAGTTTTCACTAAGCGTGACAATGAATATTCTTCGGCAGCTGAAAGGCAAAGAGCAGGCTGTTGTGACCAAAGAACCGAATCGCACCACAGAAATGTGGATGAGCTGGAGGCCTTCGCGCTGCAAAGTTTGTGCTGCTCGCGTTAAAAAAAAAAAACAGACTTCCTTAAAGTAAACGTGCATTTTTTGGTGTTTACTTGTGCATTTGTTTTTTTTCTCACGAAAACGAGTTTAAGGACCCACTGTTGTAAAGGTAAGTCGTTTTGGTCGGTGAGAAATAAGTATTTATGATTAATTTTCGAGCTTTCACTATAACGACCTTTCAAAATAACGAACAAATTTCTACGGTCCCCTGAAGTTGGGTATAGCAAGATTTCGCTGTATACTGCAACCGGTTTTGTTTTGTTTGGTTTTCTTGACACCAGATGAACATATGCGGCCACAGTTATGAAAGAAAATCATTGTAAAAATAGAATGTTCTGTGAGCACATGCATATTTCTCTTAGTGCAAGCATGGCAGCATGGTGTAGTCTGAGCCTCTCAAAGGAGGCGCTTCTTCAGAATGTTTTTTTTTTTAGGGCTGAAAGCATTGCTGACAACGATGATTTTTCACTCCGAGTTCTAGATTTGGAAAGCACCGACAGTGACAGAGACGATGCAGAAAGATGGAAGTTTCACTTTACATCATTTTCGGCCCTGAAACGATTTCGATAATTTCGCATAAACATGTTAAGCCAGTACAGCAAGTCCTAAGAATCATTCACAGACAGATCTATTTAAGTTCTTGCATTTACTATTTAAAATATTTTAAACATGCGAATCGCAACAGATCACAGTGGCTCAACCGAATGAAATGGCAACTTCCTGCATTCACAATATGTAGTACCTTTTCTTTTAACATTACGTAGCACCGGTGACTGATCTAACTCGATGTCTAGTCTCGCCCTGCCGCGGTGGTCTAGTGGCTAATGTACTCGCCTGCTGACACTCAGGTCGTGAGATCGAATGCCGGATGCGGCGGCTGCATTTTCTATGGAGGCGAAAATGGTGTAGGCCCGGGTGCTCAGGTTTGGGTGCACGTTAAAGAACTTCGGGTGGTCGAAATTTTTGAAGCCCTCCACTATGGCATCTCTCATAATCATAAGGTGGTTTTAACATGTTGAACCCCACATATCAATCAGATTCCTAGTCTATATCACTGAACCTCTTGTAGACAGCATGCATTATCTGCCTGTGTTACAATATGCTTTGTGTGAATGTGAGCTGCACACCATATATCGCCCTAGCTGACTAGTATGTCAAAAATTTCGCTATAGGAGACTTGTAAGCTGCAATGTCGTGTAAGAATCGTAAGGCATTTTGTGAAAGAAATCACTTCAGCTTGTCGCTGCAGTGAGAGTCGGGCTCGCGCTATCAATTATAATGCCAGAATTCACGCGTCAGTGGCTGTAACTCTACCCCTGAAGACACAACTACATTGCCCAAGTTTATGATTATTGGTGATTGCTTGTCAAATACTTTCTATTTTTCCACATGCCTTTGCACATTGTCGATGAGCAGGAGAGTAAGTAAGAATGGTTTGTAGTTTGGCGACATGTTACGAAGCACACCTCAAACGTTTCATGTGCTCCATCTTTGTTGCCCGATGGTGTGCTCTGCAGGGTGCACTCGATAGAGCTCGACCCATCGTGTGCACTGTGGCCAGCGACGGTTGGCTGTTTGAGGAGTTGAAGATCTCTACATGAAAACTGACAACCCTACAATCTCTATAGTTCAGCAATCTTAGCAACTCACCAACACGTTGCAGTTGTGGCGCAGTTAGCTCTTCTGAAAGAAGTATGTGCACAGCTTCAACGAGGAGCACAAAGTGGTTAAGGTAGCGCTGGGGCAGGATCCCTGTACAGGTTGGCACAGCGTAGAACAGGAGCCAGTGCCGCCACTCACTTGCCTTCCAATGGCAGCGCTCTTTGATTGAGCGTGGAAGTCTGGTGAAGCACTGAGGAGGCCTGATGGAGAGCAGCTTCTTGTCCACTTGAGCCACAGTTATTGGGCGCCCTGCATACAGTGTAACAATATATACTTTATTATAAAATTTCATATATGTGGCAGATAATTTTGTAAGCAAAGGGACAAAGGGGGACACTGTCCTCTACAGAAGGATGAGTGGCAAATAATTGCAGGCACCAGAGACATGCTGTAAGAGAGTTTGTCCAGTTGATGTCACATTTTTCTCTTTTTTACTTCCCACCCCATTTCATGTCACAGCACCAGTGTACCTCACATTAAACAATTAACAGAATTTATATGTACATGTCTGTGGCAAGAAAATAAATGGAGAAAAATCTCAAGAAAGGACACACATTAACATGTCACAGTAGCAATTATGTTGGCCTTTGAAGTTGCTTTTCACAAATATATGCTTTATTTATGACTATATGTCAACGAAGATGAAGTTTTCAAATAATTTATATGGACACTGAAGAGCCAAACAATTTTTTGCCCATCAGTAAAATACAATTTCACAATCCCAAAAATGTCACTCGTACTACGACACGACGCTTAGTAAGAAAACCTGAAAAGAGAAAATGGGGGTGGCGATGCAACCTTGAGATTCCCACACTAAACTCCATAATATACGAAATTTCGTAAGCATCTTCTGGGCCTTACATAGCTTCCAAGAGATAAAAATGAAGTACATTGTTTATCTGTGGGTGCCACAGACATAGCATATGAAGTATGAGAAAATTTCATTGAGCCAATGCCACGAAAATACCTAAAGTACATTTTGAAATTTCTTATGTGACGCATGGAGATTTTGGAATACAATTTAAAAATACTTCAACCTTGATTTTCTCCGCTAATAATCAACTCATGGTGGTCAAACAAATAATAATAATAATAATAATAATAATAATAATAATAATAATAATAATAATTTTTATTTCCATCAGCGATGGAGGAGACTGCGGGTAAAAGTTGCTTGAAGGCACAAGCAACTTGACAGAGGCCCGCAGCCACCCCTACAGTGCAGGCAGCGATGGCAAACATTCACATAAAGAAAAAAAAAATCACAAGAAACACATATTCGGAATACAGATATGTCTAAAAAAAACACATCAGTAAGGAAGAATGAAAAAAAGCAATATTTTAAACTATTTACTATGTTAGCATGAATTGATGAAATGCTCGCGCAGTGTTCGTGCAGAAGTTATTTTCAATTCAATGTGTAATTTATGAAATGAATTTAAAAGGGTTGGCAGCGTGTATGATAGCTTCTGCATAGAATAGCTTGTCCGCGCAGTGACCACCTTCCACTGTTCTATGTAACGAGTGCCGTATGAATGGGTGTTTTTGGCAAGATGAGATAACTCGTGGAAAAACTTTAGGTTTTCTTTTATCTCTCGTTTGAACGCTATACTTAACTTGTAATTGTATAGGGTAAACACGCGGATGACATTTCCCTTCAAGAATAAATCTGAAGTATGGGAATTGTAGGGTACATTGAAAAGCGCCCGTAGAAATTTTTTCTGCAGTACATGAAGTCTTTCAAGATTTGTATATGTCGTCGTACCCCATACCAAAAAACAATAATACAAGGAAGAAAAAAAGAGCGCATTGTAAACAAGAAGCTTTATTTTAAAAGGTAATATCAATCTGTGACGCGCCATCATACCAACCACACGAGATAGCTTGCCTAAAACTGATTCGATGTGTAATATGCCATTAACATTCTCAGAATACACTTTGTCAATTGAAGCAACATCACTGTTCCTCTTTGTGTCCCTCTAAAAAGAAAATGAGCATGCACTGTAGTTGCTAATAGACGGCAAAGTGTGTAACTAGTGCCCATGCATAGGCTATATTAAGTAACCAACCGATATCTCGTTCCGATAAGACATCAACTGAAAATGCTCTTACTTTTTTGTTAAATACTTAAAGCAACAGCTTTTCTCTAAATACTGCTGCAATCACGTGAACTGTTAACCTACAATGATTTAGCCACGCAATTTTTCTTGTAAAGCATGTTCATATTTATACCAGCCATTTTTTTTAAACAATTACATTCAAGAATCTGTATTCATACTTCAAACCAGTAAACAAGATATTTATCATACATCCTCTGTTCATTTTTATAGCTAATTTAGCAACAGGTATACATGCTTCTTCAAAAAATTCCAGGAAATATTCAGTGTGATGACGAAGACCGAAACTGGCTATCAGGCACAGACGCGCATGCTAGGCGAGCGAGGAGGAGAAAGAAGAGGCAGAATAAAACAGCTTGCCCGACGAACGGGTGTTGTGTCTGTCTTGCTCATTACATCAGATTAGTTGGGGGAATTTTTTGGTAATGAGCTATGCATTGTACTTAGTCAAAGGCACAAGGCTACACTCAAACCACCTTGTAATCTACAAGACAATACTAACCTATGTAATAAGGCTCTTGATTGTTACTTGAGTCACACCAAGTATCAGTGAAACACCTAGTGACGCCCAGAAGAACACAGTGCATGTATTCGACTGTTTGACCAAGCACAAGGTCAAAACCCTTCAGACACGAGAGTGGTGAGGGCCCTTTCAAACCATTCACTGGCTCTCCAACGTCGATGGCGAACTTCATATCTCGAAGCATGCCCTTTGCTGTCCGCAGCTCCTCTGCTGTAACATTCATGTACCTCTGGCCTCCTGAAAAATTATGTCGTAAAGTTTAAGCAAGCACTAAGCCTGCATTTAATCACGTAATATAAATAATGCAATCTACACACAGGCTCATAACAATATTTTAAGCCACAAACCACATCATGCCAATTTTATTTTCTGTGTACTAGATAAGCTAAGCTTGATCACTTTTAATTTTGCAAATGAAGCTTAACTGAAAAAAAAAAGCTTATGGACTTCAGTATGCAATGACAGAAGACTCCTAGATACAGAATGGAGCTTGCATGAACGGCGGCGACGCTATGGACTCTGGGTAGGCAGCCATTTTTTTGTCAGAGGTAGCCGGGGAGTGCAGCAGCGTCGTCGTGTTTGCGAGCGTTGGCATAGCTTGCAGGCGTGATCGAGTGTGATCGCGAAGCGAAGTTAACTCCAAGAAGTGTCGTGCTTGATATCAGCATCACCGCAAGACTACACTGCAACGCTGTGCCAGAAAGACCTCGAGCAGTACGAAGAACAGAGGAGAATTTGCTCAGAGTAACCCATTCACACTTCGTGCGGGCGACTGTGTAAGCAACATGTACTTGTGGCGGCGCGTCGACAGCTCCGACATTCATGAATTTTTCGTTCCGAAGCCGAGTTTGAAAACCCTGGAGCAGATTAAGCCCAGAAAAGCCCTCAAGGGTCACAAGTTTGTGTAGAGTGGTCGGGCACGGGAGCCGTGGGTGAAGAAAGTCGCCGCCAACACCACGGTCGTCGTCACTCAAACAAGACGTGTTCAATTGAGGAGCGCTATTCTCGTGCATGTGCGTCGAATAACGTACGTAGAATAACAGCACAGTAAGATGAGAGCAGGCTTCGTTGTTCCTGGTCATGCATGTGCAGTGCGCGGCAAGGACCTCACCATCACTCTCCCATGAACAAGACTTTGAAGGCGGCTTGTTAACACACTGGAAGTTGAATCTGCACGGAAACAAACATTAGCATCTGCGGCAAAATCAAGTGATTTAACACCTCTTACTTGAGTGTCGACGACCACGGTATCGGCAGCGAATTTCTTTAATTAGGACTCCCACAACCAGCCACTCGTCGCAAAGTTGTGGCCCTTGATTTCCTTTCTCGACTATAGCCCCCGGGTAATCAAACTCGCCCTCGGAACGAGAAATTTATGAATATCAGAGCTGTCGACGCGCGGCCACAAGTGCACTTTGCTTACACAGTTGCCCGCACAAACCGTGAATGGGTCACTCGGAGCAAATTCTCGTCTTTTTTTGGTACCGCTCGAGGTCTTCCTGGCACAGCATTGGGGTGTAGTCTTTTGGTTAGGCTGGAATCGTGCACGACTTTTCTTAGAGTTAAATTTGCGTCACACTCGCACTCGATCACGCCTGAAAGCTACGCCAACGCTCGCAAACACGACTGCGCTGCTGCACTTTCCAACCGCCTCTGACGAAAAATGGCTGCCTAACCAGAGTGCGTAGCGTCGCTGCCGTTCATGCAAGCTCCCTATATTGTAACAGTAGCTTTAGCACCAGTTATGATGGCACAAAAGTTATGCATCTAATAGAATGTATTGTGCATTACTAGAATAATTTACCTTCATGATGCTCTCCACAAGCGTAGCACCACGGGCAGCCAAACATGCCATTGAACTGCACCATGTTCATAACTGCGGCACGGGCAGGTGCGTCGACACAGCAGCAGATTGCATGAACTGTAGACTTGATGGCTGAGGATGCCGTCCTCCAGACTAGGTGGCCAAAGTTGTTCACTTCTTCCACGAACTTGCCCATGAACAGTGACATGTCTGGATGGCGTCCAAACCAAAGACCACCAACTAAGCAGTTTTTCATACGATAATCTGGTGGCAGCTCATTTATCAAGAACTGAATGGGCCATATCGACGATGTTGATGACTTAAACACAGGGCTTCCATCTGTGTTGAATGTGATTGTCAGATCCATCTTGTCTACTTGCCCATTCTTGCGCAAATTTCTGAGCATTGTCCCACTTGTTATGTCATTGAAAGCCCCAGATGTTAGGTTGTTCTCATCATTTAACTGCGTGAGTTTTCTAAAGAGAACATCCTTGGTTCGAGCAATTACCGATTTTACCTGCTCTTTTAAATTTAGAATAATAAAAAAATTTCCTTTGGCCTTCAATGCAGAGACGTCATTGTCTACACAACAAGTGGGACACCTCATGGTTTTTGCGCCAGTTTGGGAGTTCAGCAGGCTGCCACAGTCATCGCAATAGAAAAAGTGCTTGACTAGGCTCTTCGTTCTGGACGACCACATCTTTCAGAACAAGTGCTTCGTTCGTGGAAGAGTGTTTCCTCCGAATCCAAAGAGGCCATCAATGAGACTCAGGAGGTCATCCAAGGCCACCCAGCTGAGGCCATGCGTTATGACAAAGGCCATGATCATTATAACTGCAGCTGCCTTTGTTGTCGTCGAGCCTGGCAGAGTCTGAGACTCCAAGTGGGCAAAGTCTTCAGCCAACAACTCCGACTCATCTAGAAAGGTGGGGCGCACTTCTTCAGACTCGTCGCCGATTTCAGCGTCACCATCACTTTCGAAACTGTCGTTACAGTCGCTGAATGTCTCATCCATCGATGAAGGCTCATCCTGGGCTCCCTCTGATGCTTCGGAGTCTGTGTCACCTTCCGCATCAGTGAGGGCGCCGAAGCTGTCATCATCAACAAGGTCATCGGCCTGTGGCGGACGCACGTCCTCTGGACTCAAGCCGGCGTTGTTGTCGGGACCGAACGAATCAGATGTAGAGCTCAAATGTGAGTTTAACGACACGTCGTCAGCGGTCAATGCAGGGTCACATGACGACGACGGGTCACCAGAGGATATTTGAGTTTCTGCGAGAAATCGGTCATCCTGGGACTCATACTCACGAGCGCGGCTGCGCTCTCGTTGCTTCTTCCAATACGCAGTCGACTGCGGCAGTACGAATGGCTCGTCTCTGTCGAGGTAACGCTTCCGAGGAATCCTGGGTGAACGTTGGCTCATTTTAAAGGCAAAGGCGCGGGCTCATTGAGAGCTCTGGGAGCAGTAGCTACAGCAGAGAAATGACTAAGTGGCTGTCCCTGTGACACTTTTGCTACTAAAATCAGGAGACCGAACCATCGCACAGTCAATTTTATGTTGCCTCAAATGCCTCGAACTGCCTCGGAAAATACACACGGGAAAACATGTGAAGCCCTTGCAGAGTGTACATTTTAGTTGCAAAACTCCCGTCATTCACACGTATCAAAATTTTAACAAATAAAAGCCCCTTAACAAGTAATTACCAATTTTTGCGCCATCTGTTGTTTGTATTTTGTACAATTATTTGTTTTTTTGCATTTTGTACTGCAGTGTCTAGGTGACGCGAACATCAGCTAACATTTAAAAAGTTGGACCAACTGCGTGTCTATATTTTTTAACGCAGTTGTGCAATTCGTGCAGTTCAAGAACTCTGCCTTCTAGTGGGACTCTAGATAAGTGGATGTATAAGGCACGACCTACTCTAAATGGATAGATTATTTGACTCAAGTACCCAGCTGTGCCGCATCTGTGGGCAAACTACATTAGTGAATATTAAACGTTGCGGACTATGGCGCGTGCAGGCAAAAATGAGGATGCATACAGATGTATATATTAAGACATTAAAATAGAAAGGCGCAATAAATCGACCATATCACGGTGTATTTGTAAAAGCACATTTGAGTGGTTGTGTGAGAGCCCTCCGAAGGCTCTAAATTATTGACGTAACTGAACAACTAAGTTCAAAGTAAACATTGCGCAACTAAAGAAAAATACACCACAAAGAAGGAACACTTAATAAGGTCGAGCGCAAACTGTTTTGTTGCTCTCGACCTGTTTAAATGTTCCTTCTTTGTGGTGTTTTATTTTTTTTTCAGTTGCGCAATTTTCCTTCGAAGCACGGAGGAAGGCACGTGCTTTGAAGTAATGAACCAACTAGCCGCCCAAGACGTCCTGATGAACAACTAAGCTTTATTACTGAAATGAGCGGGCCGTAGGGGAGGAAATAATACATGCATACCTGCTTGCTCTCGTTGCACAGCTATCAGAAAATAGAATTCGCCACTTTGAGACACTGTCAGAATGTATTCAAGCGAACAAACCAAACTTCGATCCTATCATTCAGAATTGATGATAAAGTTTTTTTTTTCACCCGCGTGTACCAGCTCCCAGTTTTCGTCGATAGTCTCTACCACGGTAGAAAACACCGATGATCTTCTGATGTGCTTTGACCATTGACTATAGCTGATCTTGTAGATGAGTAGCACTTGTCGAATGCCGTCTGTAACATTACTTGTTTTTTTTTCTGTTTTTGTTTCAACACTTATGAATAAACGTGCTGCGACGTCAATTCGCAATTAATGATTGCAGTCTTAATTGTCGTGCTCGGGCTCTCCAAAGTCGAAGCGGCCGGGCTGGACCTGCGACGGGTCACGAAGCATTAGCTCACTTGTGGGGTGTTTCTTTTGACCCACTGAAACCTATAACGCCTTCAGTCGGTTATACTGCGGTCGCAATGCACTCGTATCGCTATCTTTTGATCTAGTCGACGTTTCACGGAGATCTTCTATCGTGTCCCTCCTTACAGCTCCACGCGGGTGAAGAGATTTCGCAAGACACTTTGTATTGGCGGGCCGAACCAAGATTCAGACAGTCCAGCAGGCCCACGACGTGGCGGTGAGGCTTGGCCTTGCCATCCCAACGTAGGAGCAGCCCACAGTCCTTGCTCTATGAATACGGGAGTTACTCAGAATATCAGTAAAGTTTACTACCTACGTACCAACATAATATGATACGTTGGAGATTCTTGGTGCAACATATACAGACATGTCCGCACTGTACGTCTGGTCAGACATCCTCAAAGGTGCAACTGAAATCGAATGACACTTTGCAAGTAATAGTGCTAAACTGTGCAATTCAGGAATGTTCAACTCAGCCCTGTCTCAGTGTACCTTTTCTTGTAAGTATTTATAGTACAATAATGTTGGGGTTTCACGCCCAAAAACCACAATATGGTTATGAGGGATGTCACAGATGGCGGCTCCAGAAGTCTTGACTACATATTGGGCTCATGAGTGTGCACCCTAAATCTAAGCACATGGATCCATGGCTCTAGCATGTCGCATCCATTGACCACTGCCCTTGCAGCCGGCATTTCGTCGCCCCAACTTCAGGTCAGCTATCGACGCAAGAATAAGTATGTTAACAATGAACATGCAACTTATGCGTGCCCTCGTATATTGTTAATTATTGCGTCTTTCCGGTAACTTGTCACGCCCGGCCTTGTGAAAGACATGCAATGATGCAAACCTTTCATGTTGCTCTGCTGGTTTGCGAATGAGAAGAGTGGCATTATTAATTCACCTTCGAAATACAATACTTTATTTTGTGCTACAACTTATTTCAAGCAGTAAAGAAATCGGCACTGTTTCATATTTATTAATGTTTCGTGATTCGAACGCTTCGAGCACCCCATTCTCTTCAAGAGGGTGCAGCTACAAAAGCAGACGACACCAGAAAAGCCAAAAGTCGTAAAAGCTCAAAGCAGACGAAGCCATCCATAGCCTCTTAGGCCTATTGGCGCACGCCATTGCTTGCAAGCACCTCTTCCCGCCGAGACTCTGGTGGTGCGTGTTTTGTTTGATCAGTCGTTTTTTTGTTTATTATCATGTATGCGTACGTCGCATATAAAGATGGCGCGAAAGCCGTCGTGGCGGCCTCACTGATACGCGATTTCAGGCCGTCGTCTGAAACGGACCTTGCCTCAGGCAAGAATAAAATGATTTATTGGAGAGAAAAGCAGGAAGAAGGCGAGCTTGAAGATTACTTTCCTGGCGATGTCGTGGAATTAGCAGGTGAGAAGCGTGCAGCTTGCTGTAAAGCGTGGCTGTTCATTACTGCTTGTATGTTTATTTTTTTGTTTACCGTCTCTTCGTGCATTGAGTTATAGCGGCCCTTTGCGACTGTAACAGCTACTTGTATGGTGCAAGTTGTTTTCGTGGATTCTTGGTTCCTGCGCTAACGCCTTGTGCAATAGAAGCGTACGAAGTTGAGTTTGTTAGTACAGATTCGTGGTGGAACACAGCGTAAACAACGATGACGAGAAAGCCCTAACTGGGCTAACGCAAATAGGCAGTGCTAGTCCTGTTTGGTCAATCTCGTCACCGTTCGCGCTATGTTCTACAAGGAATCTTGTGCATGCACGAAACATTTGGCTGTGCCGCACGCACGCGCGCGCACACACACACACATACAAACAAATTCAAGGCCCTTTATTTAAACTCTCAAGGCTAGTGGCGTATACCTGTGCCCAATAGAAGTTGGGCAATCGCAGATCATTGTTATGCTAGTAAGCCCGCAGGACAAAGCGCGGACTCGTCAGTCAGCTATTTTTTATGTATTTGGTGAATTATAGATTTATGTATACCACCTTTGTCTAACCCATTGTGCAGTCGTATTGCGTGGGTTTTGAAATTCACCTTACCTCTAATAGATTTCTGTATATCACCTTTGTCTAACCCATTGTGCAGTCGTATCGCGTGGGATTTTAAATGCACCTTACCTCTAACCGGGCCTTGCTACTTATAGGTATGTTTTAATTCGTTCGTAACCACGCATTTTCAACAACATCGTTCTCTTTACGACCTAAAATGTTGTCGTTTTTGGGCATGATGTCGCAGTGAGCTATCAGTGCTAAGTTGTGTGCAAGGTATACACCAACCACACAGGCATAATTACATGCTCCACAGTTGCAAAGTAAATTTATGAAGTGCATGTCGACGCTAAGCTGCCTTCCAAACCTAATAATTTTCTCATGTGACAATCAAGGCAGTTGAAGTGAATGCACGTAAGCCACACATTGGAAACAACTTTACTCTCTCATATCGTTATTCTCTTTCTTCTTTATATAGACTGGATTGATTACAAATTCTGTAAGAAATGAATACAGGAAAGAAAACATATAAAAAAGAATTCCTTTGTAGCAATATTTTTCTGATGCCATATTGAAACAGGCTATAGGGCAACAAGTTCAGTGGCATGTAAGAATACTTTGTTGTGTGCATATTCCTGGTGTGCTAAGCCCCTTACATTGTGGATATGACCATCACAAATAAAGCACAGGGGTCTGACAGAAAGGTATGGATTTCGTGCAACATGAAAAAAAATGCATGTCACTTCATTCTGCCGGTCTCACTTCTTGCCTTTGTCTCTATTGTTAGACAGCTTGGCAAGTAGGTAAATGGTCATATCGATAGACATGTTGGTGAGAACGACTAAGAGCACTTCAGCTTCTCTATGATTTGTAGGGAAACTGTGCTTGTGTGTATGCTTAAAAGTTGGAATATTTGTGCACTGTGCAACAGTTAATTTTGCCTTTACACTTGTTTAATAAGTCCATAATCCACAATTGTACTGCATAGTGGCCCTTGCCAATTATTTTTAAATTATCCATCTTTGTGCCTGACTGTGATTTTGCATGTCATAATTATTCAGACTTTTGGCCACTTATGTGTCATCATTACATTGGTATTGTACATTACTTTGCCTGAAACAACTGCACATGACCTCATCACTTCCTCTCTGAGAAACTTCATTGAACTATTGTTACAGAGTCCAAAGAAGACCTAGCCCGGAAGCTGTTCAGAAGGCGTATCCGATTCCCAGAGCACGTCTTTGACGACGTCCTTAAAGCTGCGCCTTCTCGGGTAACTAAATTTTGTTTTCTTTCTGGCAACTCTGATGAAATGTATTGTACCTCGTTTTAGACTCGTAAGTTGACCTAAAAAAACTCGATCATCATGTTAGGTCTATTAGAAAGGTTCTTCAAAGCTTCTTGCATAGCTATTGCGGCCATGATGGTATGCCGTGAAATACCTGTGCACTGCCTCACGATCACATGCACTAAAAGTAAGCCGTGTCTTGTAAGGAGGAAAGAGAACAAAAGTGCTTGAGGGCATGACGCACAATGAAAAAGCGTACCTTCTTGCATTCTTGTCAACCTCAGTTCTCTCCATTGCTTTCGGCTTGAGGGCATGACGCACAATAAAAAAGCGTACCTTCTTGCACCCTTGTCAACCTCAGTTCTCTTCATTGCTTTCGGCATGCTCGCTTGCTCAGTTTTCTGAACTGATGTTCGTTCAAGTAGTATTCTAATGATATTCAATCAGAAGGAAATGAGGTATTTAAGTGAATATGTTATAAAATATTTCGTATATCAAAAATCCAAGGATTTCACAAGTGCTCAATACATTCAATAATTCATTATAGGTGGCTTGGACTACATCACAACATATGTTGTATATGTGTTAATAGAATCGAAATAATTTCGAGCAAGCACATTTTCATAGTAAAGAATGTGGGCATGTCGAGGCAGTACTCTTCAGCCACGCAGAGTTGTCATGCAGTCTGATTTTGCAGGGAGAGTTCAGCCAAAAAGAAAAAAAGAAAAGAAAGGAGGCTGCCAAACGAAAGGAGACGGTGGCCTTGTCCGAATTGCCTGCAGCGGAAGGTGAAGAAAGAAACAACAAGGTGGCGAGGCTTGAGCAAGAAATTGTATCGTTGAGAAGGAAACTTGCTGACGAAAAAAAAACGGAACCGGGAGTTACAAGAGGTCGTGGTCAAAGGGATGGGTAAGCATTTGTGCAGGGTTTGTATAGGAAATTGGAACACCTTGCAAACCCTTGAATTTGAAAGTTTCATTCTGAAGGCTCCTAAAGGTGATGAAAACACTTGAATTTGGGACCAGTGCAGACCGGCCCACAGTGCAATCCGTTATCTGTTGTAGGTTAGCATTATTACAGCAAGCTTCGATCCCCCTTCAGAATTAATACATCTGTGCGAGTTTAGTTGTATTCTGTTTGTTTATGCTTTCTACTATCGTTAATTTCATTCCTCATTCGTCATGTCATCATGTCTTGCTTTTACTCTCTCTACTTATCTCCTTACGAAACTTATGCCTGTTGCATTTATGCTTCTTTTGCCTGCCGGCCTAGGTTGATCACCCTTCCATTTGTATTCCCTCTCTCTTCCCTGTCTTAACGAGTGGTGCATGTGGTTAGTACAATGTACGAGTGGTGGTTGCTTATCCTTCCTAACAATGCTCCCACAAGAACACTACTTTTTATTTGCATGACAGGTTACACTGACAGTTAACTTTCTTGGTAGCCCTTTTCTCATAATCACTGCATTTGTTCTCCCTGTCTTTAGATTTCATTTGCATGTCATGTATTTTGTGACTCTACCTGACCTGTGTTGCCTGGAGCACATGTGTGAGAATGAATGTTCAGTACTCCTAAACAGACTTCACCAGAGCAGGCATGGGTTAGCTGCAAAAGCGGTGCGGTAGATTTTGGTTGTCTATTACAATTTCGGATTTGAAGGGTTGTAACACCCCTTTATTGATTGTAGAAACTTCCCTATTTACGAAAGTAATTTGGGCTTTGTGTTAAACTCTATAAGTGTAGCAAATTTAGTGATAATTTGAAAGGTTGTAGAAAAAATTTCTCGTTTGGGTACCGTAGGGGACAGGGTAATTAAAAGTATTTTTAAAAAATTATTTGTTTCTTTTTGCATTATTTGAAATATGGAGCCTTTTCTGAACTATATTCGGTCATTTGTCTTAGCGCAATTTTTTTCATTCTAAATATGACAATATTTCACAACTTCAGTGGAGGCCTGCCATGCCCGCAATCTTACGTAGCGAGGGATTCCTTGCAGTTCAAACATTACGGCTATATGGAGAAGTTACAGTTAGCAAGCCAGAGTGCATTTGGCACATTGAGAAAAAAAAATGGGTGCGGAACTGCGAAAACGCAAGAAAACAAAGGCATCAAGCTTTCTGTCGGGAAATACATATCTAGTTGGAGACTTCTTAGTGGTGTCATCATTGGAAAGCACCAAAACTATTGTCGTTAAGTCATTAAAAGAAATAGAGCCAGTTTAGAGGACATGCGAAAAGCTGTCTCGTTCACATATTTTTCCATGGCTTCAAAATATCAATCACTGACACGGCCTTATCGAACGATGCAGAAACTTAGTGTTAATTCAACAAAGCGCAGTTGAATGGTGAACCATTGGTTGATAAAGAACACCTTCCAGCATCTGTATTGAGGCTGTTAAGCCAAATTATTTGGAACTAGCTCATCCAGAATACTTGCTCAACGCCTCTATGGGAAAACTCAAAACCATAATGATTCAGTGGATTGTCGTGTGAGAGTGGACTCCAAAAAACGTTTTCCTCGGGCATCAAACACTGTAAATATGCACCCTTGAGTCTGTACGTGTTCACTTTTAATGATGGCAATATAGCCCGTGTCAATGTGTTGAACTACTCTAGAATTTCACCAGGGCAGTGCACAACGTAGGACCCACGCACCCTTGAACTGCATTGACAGTACTGTGCTGACAACACGACTGCATACCAGGTGACAAGTAAAGGTAGCCAGCCAAGACGTTTCAGCACAAAAAGAAAAAAAATTATATTGGTGATGTGTATCTGACTTATGCCTATTGAACGGGTCCGTCAATTTGCTGTTACTCGTTGTATACTCTTGAAATAATGTAGATTTCCAACTTTCTATGCGATTACCTCATAACATGCTTTTTTCGTACTTAAGTTCCTTTTTCGCAACAACCACCGTATCTAGAATCCTAGATTTCGGCTAGTATTTAGGTAACGTAAAAGGGAATATGCTGAAGCACAATAATTGTTGTATGAGAAAGTGCTCTTGTGCAATGTGACATCTAATAGCTATTGTGTGATAGCGAGGCACCTGGAGTAAAAGTTTACCAAAAGTTAGCATTACAATTTTCAGTGATAAATTTGCTTTAGTAAAAATAAGAATGGCTCATTAATACAATAATAAAATAATTACTGCAGCTCTTACGGTTATGGAGAAAAAAGTACATAAACTTCACCTCGACTACATGGCAAATACAGGGCTTACTCTGTTCCCTTAAGTCCCTGAGAAACGTTTGACAGGGCCATGAAGTTCCATAAATATCCTTCAATTTTCTCCTTTCAAACCTTTATGAACCCTGTGTATGTGCAGGAATGATGTTATCCTACTTATGTTTATGAAATATTTATGCAGAAAAATTGCTGGAGAAATCGTGCTGCTGCAGCCATCGGGCGGCCAGTCTGATTCAAGAGGTATGTGCACTTTCAGTAATTCTGAAATCGCATTCAAGATCATTGAAAAGTGTGCTTTTCGCATGTGTTGAGACGAAAGGATGAAGCATTCATTGCCTGAAAAAGTTACTTACCAGGGCCTCGAAAAAATTGGGTGTTCTAACAGACTTTTCTTAAAGGGCCAGTCAACAGGCGCAGACTTTTTTTTACAACCCCCCAAACAATCTCGGTAATTCGTGGAGTAGACCGCAGTGATCCCGTTTTCTGAGTATTACAGAGCGGCGTGCCGCGCACAGCCTTCATTTCGAAAAACAATTCCCCCCCTCTATTCCTATGCTTGACCAATCTCCTTGCACACACAGTAACGATAACTCGGCTATCAGCGATGTGATGCAGCATGCAGCTCGTTAATTGGTCTAAATCAGGTCTCAACAAACAGTAGTGAAATCAACGACAGTTCCTGTTCCCACCCACAGCATAGACAGAGATATTTAATCATATGAGTTGCAAAACTGCCCTTAGGCTCCGTGCAACGTAACCGGGACACTTCACTGACCCAGTTTTTGAGAGTAAGCAAATCGTCGCGCCACCTTTTGACAGGCACACCCACATTAAGCGCATTATTTGTGTTTTGTGTTGCTGCTCCCAGATGTCATGTCCGGGTTTCGGAACGCAGTTTTGCTGCAAATAGTTGTCGGCTGCAAATCGAGTGACTGGGCTAGCTGCGGAGAAGTATCGGCCTGGGTAAGCGGGAAAGAACCAGGTGTCGCAGCAATTGGAAGTGCATTGGGACTGATCCAGTTAGCTGATGACGTAAATCGCTGACGGGTTGTCGCAATGCCGAAGTGGGCGGAGTTACGACAGACCACGCCTTCCGCTTCCTCTGAAGGAGACGGGTGGCGAGACTGCACGAAAATTTTAAACCAGCTGAACGCGATGTTCTAGCCCCTGTAACTTCCTTAATACAGCACTTATTCACAAAATTCCTGCTTCCTTAATACAGCACTTATTCACAAAATTCTTGCGGCAGCATGTTCACGAAGTAAAAGCAAACATATTTCTCTTTACAACTTTTGGACCTTGGGGTTGTTCACTAGCCCTATAAAGCGAGCTTTCACACCCACTGATTTTCATTTTATTGCACGTAAAGCTGCAGTGGATGTGCCAAAGGAATTGCATACTAGTTCTGCAGGACAGGTGTACTGTGTATCTCATAGTGAAGCAACTTGGCCCATTGACATTAAATTGGCCTAAATCGAAACAACTGATACTCTTGCACCACAACTTTGGGTTACTTGCTATGCTTCTCATGGGCATTATCACCTACTTGGTGGTCGTGTGCTGGTGAGGCCACGTATGGAGAGTCGGTCGCTGCTTTGTGTGCTAACGTGGCCAGCTCTATTTACAAACCACTTTCGGTTCCGCCCCTCTACATGCTGTTTGACTGAAACTGCAGATGGGTGCAGTAAAATTGTCTTCAACAATAACAGCCCGATTAACAGACTGCAAGGAACATTTCCAGACTGATAATTGGGTGGATAGCTGCTCATTGTAACAAAATCAAATGAACAATTAAATTTTTATGTCAGTACCTCTTTTAAGCTTGCAAGGCCTCATTACAGGAAATGGATTCAAATCTTGAAGCCATGAGCTTGAGAGGGCCTTTAGATGACCAGTTTCATCTTGAAGAGGTGCGACAGATGGTGACACACAGTCTTCAAGATCAGGTATGCATCACTGGCTTTTCAAAAGTGAACTTATGCTGGGGCAAATATGCCCACAGAGCTCATACGTTTACTTTTGTCTGATTTCATGGGACTGTGGCATGATATGCACTGACATTTATAAATGACTGTCTCTCTGCCACAGTGATAATATGCCATCACTGCAAGCACTGGCACATTCAGTGTTAGTTGCACATTAAAACCTCTGCAAGAATATGGTCCTTCAAACAGGCATTGTGGCGCAAGTGTTGTATTTAACCAAGTATGTGCATGAGAATAGTGTTGGCTCATCCAACTCTTGCACATAGCAAAGTTGCTGTATTCATGAGTTTGCATAGAGAAAGAAACAAACATAGCCCGTTCTAAAGAACTTGCTCTTGAGCGAATTCTTGCCTGAATTTGCTGAACATATGTATTACTGCGTTTACACCAATCTAAGCCGGCCCTGATTTTAAGTCTACCCGCTAAAGTCCGAAGCCTAGGAAAAAAAAATTACTTCGAATGTAGGCAGAATGAAACGGTGAAGATGGCATTCACAAAAGGAAAACATTGATTGAACCTGAAGAAGAAAGAAAGCAGTTGGTTCATGATGCTAAGAACTCAAGAAACATAAGCCGCTAGTCCTGTTGTATCCAAAATCAAGATGGGAGCCAACAGATGGTAACAGGTAGTGGGGTAATGGGGGTGAACAGTACATGTGCTTCAGACAGGCTGGCACGGTTTGATAGGAGGACCTATCTGTGTCAAAGGCACTTTGTCATTCTTGGCGTGTTAGTTTCAAGGAGATTAGTAGTGAGGTCATCTTTTCTTGGTGGCGTATGTCCCTTTTGGTAATCTCAGTCTGAAAAGAAAAAAAATCTATAAAGTAGGAGTGCAGCCCTCGCTTTCTTTCAAGTTAGGTTGCGATGCACAAAGTGTTTTCCTGTCAGAGGTTGGGTGCAGGAAAGCGAAAAATGAAAGTGAAAGAAGAAAAGAAAAAGAAAGAAGAAAAGGGGGATGCAAAGTAGGAACAAGCGGTGGGCTACAAAGCAGCGGCCGCTACAGACACTACTGAAGAAAAGAGCATGAAATACTTCGAAACCAGCAGATGGGCACTGCGTCTAGCCACCACAAAGGGTTGCCGACGACAGCGGCGTGCGTTTATTCTCAAACACCTATAAATGGGAAGGACAGCAACGAAGCAGTTACTAAAAGGGGGAGAAGCAGGCGGCATACATATTGATACGTGTAATGACTGTGCGCTCTTAAAGCCGTTAGCAAGACCAGCTCTCGGTGAATAAATCTTCCCCGTAACAATATAAATGTCAACATGATGATGGTAAGCGATGCCGGATGGGGTCTAAGAGCACGTGTTTATTGGGAAAGGTCGTTAGCAAAATGGGCGGGGGGCAGAGAACTTTTTCTATTGTCAATGAGCTTGAGGATACAAGGTAGAACTGGTTTTAGAAACAGTAGGATTGGGCATGTTGGTATAACATGATAAAGAGTGCTTACCAGCGCAAATGACGGGGCAGGAGGGGACAGGAGAATAGACGAGACAGAGCGCTGACGCTCTGTCTCGTTTCTTCTCCTGTCCCCTTCCGCCCCGTCCTTTGCTCTGGTAAGCACTCTTTATCATGGTTTTAGAAGCGAGGAAAGAAAAAAGGAAGCAGTGATTTGAAGGTTCTTGAAAATAAAGTTTTTTGTAATGATATATGGATGCATGTATATCTGTACTTAAAATTAAAAATTAAAAGAGAATCAATGATAGCATGATATGTAGGCTTCCTTTTTTCTTTTCTTGCTTCTAAAACCAGTTATACCACGCGTCGGCAAGGTCATTATCAATCCAGAAAGTTCTCTTTAGCATTTTTTCCATCTGTGTACACCAAAGTCCCACTTTTCCCCCATGCCGCTTTTTTTCTTTCCTCCTCTTTTTTAACTCTTTATGGCTCATTTTCTTTTCATTCTCAATTCCCCTTTTCCTTAGCCAACGTGAGGCCGAATTCTTAGGGCGTTTCCCCTGAGCGGGCTACCTGTAGGGACACCTGCCCCCCCCCCCCCCCCCCCTATTTTGCAAAGGACCTTTTCCATTAAACACGTGCTCTTCAGACTCCATTCGGCATCGCTTACTGTCATCATCTTGACATTTAAATGTATGCCGCCTGCTTGTCCCCCTTTTAGTAACTGCTTCGTTGCTGTCTTTCCCATTTATAAGTGTTTGAGAATAGGCGTACGCCGCTGTCGTCGGCAACCTTTTGCAGCGGCTAGACGCGGCACCCATCTTCTGGTTCCGAAGTATTTCATGCTCTTTCCTTTAGTCGTAGCGGCCGCCGCTTTGTAGCCCACCGCTCGCTCCTACTTTGCATCCCCCTTTTCTTCCTTTTTTTTCTTTTCTTTTTTCACTTTCTTTTTTTGCTTCCGGCCCCCACCTCTGACAGGCGAGCACTTGGTACATCGCAACCTAACTTGAAAGAAAGCGAGGGCTGCACTCTGCTGCTTTATAGATTTTTTTCTTTTCAGGCTGAGATTACCAACAGGGTCATATGCTACCACCAAAAGATGACGTCACTACTAACCCCCTTAAAACTAACATGCCAAGGATGACAAAGTGCCTTTGACAAAGATAGGTTCTCCTATCAAAACGTCAGCCAGCCTGTTTGAGGCACTTGTGTATGTGTGTACGTGTGTATGTATGTGTGTCACGTGTGTACATAAGCCGGGTGTTGATTACTAGCAGCTATGTTACCGTCTAGGTACTGCTAGTTGTTCACCACTTTTCTCAATTAAAAATGCCACGTTTTCGAAAATCCTCATATTTAAGCCGACCGTGGAGTTTATAGCAAAAAAATTCGAAAAAAAGACTTTGTCGAGATTTCCATGAATATGGTGATTTTGTTGCAAAGCTATAAACCTAGGAGAGGTTGAGGGAACAGTCTTTTTCAACAGGAAAAGGCAGAGCTGTTCCAGTGCACCGCTGTACGTATCTCTCCTCTGCCCTTTTCATGTTTCTAGCTCTTTGCCAGAATTATTATTTTTAGCTTACCCCATACTTTGCTTTCAGTCATTTTTGATCGATGTGTGGGTTTTAGTTGGTTAGGTGTTTGTTAACCGAGTTCAGTTTCTGACCAATTTTCTGGACCTTGCAGGGTCTGTGAAATATCAAACAGTCCTGAAAAATAGTTAATACATGAAAATTAAGTTATTTAGATTAGAATAGCCTAAAAAGACCCCTAATGACACCAGGCTTCATGCTGTGCTTCGGGACAAGCAGAATTGGATTTATTTGGGCTACGGTAATGTCAGCGCATTGGCAATTGCTGCCGCTGACCGTTGTGAGCAACCCAGTTGGCAGTTCCATCCCACCAAGCAAACGAAACTTGATGCAGGCCGCAAAGAGGTGCTCGCAATGTCTTGTCTGTTTTGTGAGATTTAGCGACGCAGTCAGGGTTCTTGACCAGCACTGTCATTGCATACTGTGTAAGCCTTCACTATTTCACCTCCATCGAACTACTATTGCCGTGGCCGCGATTGAACCAGCATGTTTCAGAATATTCACGTTAACTACATTCCTACTGAGCTGCTGCATTAGCTGAGAACACGTGACCCACACAACGGCTCAAAAACTTGAAAAATCTCCAAAATGACCACATGTCAAAGACAACCAGAAAAACTATTACTCTCCTTTCTTGATGTGAAAAATAATCCTTCAAAAAAGAAAAACCTATGGGTGTAGTTTCTTTTCCTATGCAGTTTTGCTTGCCAAGGAAGATAGGACACTGCCTCGAAAATCGGAAGATGTGCACATTTTCAGTTTGGAGGCAATGCAACTTTTCATTGGAAGTGAACAAACTTGACCAAGCCAATAAAAATCTAACATGGTGGCTTTCAAAATCGAGCGGCACTTTAAAACGAGCTATTTTGTCCAAAAAATTAAACTTTAGGGTAAAATTTGTTTGAAAAATTAGACGCAAAAATGTTTTGTGCTATGGTAATATTGACAACACATTTAATGAAGTCCAAAATATCGAACAAGTCTGAAAAATCTATTGGCGTTACGGATCTGTATGTGTGAAGTATTTTACACTTTCAAAACTCTGAATATTGAAAAGGACTTTGTTTTTATAAGTTCGTGTATTTGTATTGCACTATGTTAAATCGCTATCATCTCCAATATTCACTGCAATAAAGACGCCTCCTGCTGTTAAACAAGTGCTGCCACTAGCAGCAGTGGCGGCAGCAGCTCCAGCAGCGGCGGCGGCACTACCAACACCACTTCCAGCAGTGCCGGCAGCAGCTGTAATGCCACCACCGCAAGCTTCAACTCTGGTGGCACAACCTACAGCCATGCCGCTTGTAGCAGGGCCGCCAGCAGCTGTAATGCCACCACCACAAGCTTCAACTCTGGTGGCACAACCTACAGCCATGCCGCTTGTAGCAGGGCCGCCAGCAGCTGTAATGCCACCACCGCAAGATCCAACTCTGGTGGCACAACCTGAAGCCATGCTGCTGGTAGCAGAGCCACCAGTGACTGCTGCGCATCAGTGCGTACTTGAAACAGAGGCTACTGAGGTAAGGTTCTCGGTCATATCTTTATAGATGGCTAGTATTGAGTTCACACAACATAACCACTTATCAAGCATGACTGCCTGTAATCTTTGTTTCCTGTTAGTCCTTGCATACAACTCTGCAAACATAAATGCCACGTATGTGCAGGTGCATGAGACATAACTGCTGCCAACTAGGGTGGGAGGGGGAACCGTTTTAAAGCTTGAATAACCAAGTGTCAAAAAAAAAAGTCATTCACCACAAAAAGCACCTTTATTTGAGGTTTGGGCGTAACGCCCATGTATGAAACTGATAAGAGTGAAGATGACTAGGAAAGACATTTTTGTACATCGCAATGAAGTACCAACTATATCCTATATTGACACCCTTGTTCAACATTTATTGGCCCACTGACCGGAAAAATGTGTCACTGCACTCACGTGCTTCTGGCACACATACTTATGCACTACCAAGTCTGCCAGTATTTCAGCCTGTGTTTGGCCATCTGGTGGACGACAGCTGACCTAAATCTAAGATTGTTCGGAAGTTTGTCAATTTGAAAACGCGATCATTTGTCAAGTACTCAAACTTGCATAGGTGGACATTATGATGATGATGTGCTGTCCACTCCGCAACCATCATGTCCACCTACAGTGGAAGTTGTAACAGTCTCTACAGGGATGGCCAAACACTGGCTGAAATAAAGACCGACTTGTGCAAAGCGTGCGTGTGTAAAAATATAGATGGACAAGATTTTTTGGCCACTGAGCTGAAAAAGGGGCTTTTTTGTGAATACTTTTTTTCAGACTCGGTTATTTCGGCTCTTTTGCAGTGCCCGCTAAGTTCAAAGGGTCAGCCACACTATTGTAAGCGTCGCTGGCTGCTTGTCATGCCATGAAAGATCACATTATATCAGGCAGCCGCAGTCCAAAAAAATTGAATGGCACACGGTTGAGCATCCGAATTTTTGTTGTGAGTTTACATATGTAAAGGGCGAAGGTGGGGGTCAAAAGTTTCCAGGTCGCTATCTCATGTATTCCTATGGGAGCGTGGCCTCGGAACTTTTGACCCCCCTGTACTTCAATAAGATGAGTGACAGTGCCACAAAAATGTCCAAATAAATGACAAGTGACTTTTATCTCATAAAATGTTGCAAGTAGCGTGAAGTTTATTAGCAAGCAAGTTAGTGAATGAGTTTCTGTAACCAGTGAGCTGGTCAAGGGGAAAACGACCATTACACCACATGCTGCATAGGCGTTCACGTGTTATCATTCCAGTGTCTAACACATGTTAGTACTACAGCAAAATGATATTGCGTTCTAATGACATGTCCACAACTGAGAAAGAACTTTGTCATGTTTCCCTGCTGACACTGTGTGCACAAACTTCCAATGTACGTGGCATGTAGTAAAACTTGTTTTGTATTCATGACCGCCAGCAGTGTCTTGCCATCACTGATTAAAATTATGTTATACAGTCGAATTCCGCTACAACAAACGGCGCTCCACTGAAATTTCTGCTGCACCGAAAAATTCACAATTCCCTGTCAGCAGTCAATAGGAGTCAATGCATAAATATTGTCGCCATAACAAACACTTTTTCTTCGATCGTCCCGCTTCAACGAAGTTCACGATGCAATTCCAGGCTCTGGCACCTACTTTTATGCAGTAAACCCAATTTTTAACATTTCGATGCATTTTCAGAGCCTGAAAATGCGTTAACAAAGTCTAGAACACGCGTTGGCACCGCTAGAAACCGCCGTTATACTGCCGCTGTTCAGCAAGCATATGGCACCGCCATTGCTCGATAGCGATGGCAATAACACTGCCCTGCTTTTGCCACTGGCTTGCTTCTGGCGGCAGACGATCCGAAGCTGAATCTCAGTCGCTCAGTTCATGGTTCCTGCCGTGCAGCTGCTCAGTGCAACTGTGGAACGATGCTTTTTGCAATTTTGAAGCTTAATATATTCGCGCTTAGCCAGGGTGGTAACTAATCAGAGTGGCTGTTCGTCTGCATTATCAACAAAATCTGCTAACCGCGGGTGATGGATGATAAGACTGGCATAGAACAATGCAAAAGTCATCGCTCCACGATACCTTGCCTCCATCTCGGCGTTCTCAGATACCGTATTTACTCGATTCTACCGCGCCCTCGATTGTAATGCGCACCCGATTTCCACCGCGGAAAAAAAAAAAAAAACGTAAGACATTGATTGCAACGCGCACCCATTTTTCTCGCTGGCCCGCACGATCACACCACTCGAAAAAACGACTCTTTTCGGGAGCGTCTTCCATTTAAATATGAGGTACGGGCGAAGCTTGAGCCCATCTGACGTGTAACAGAGCATTGTCGTCACTGTAGTTTTACCGTGGACCAATGTCAGCTCGCGAACTTGCTTCGCCCCCTTCTTCTTGACGGTTGTGGTGCCAGGCATGTCGAAGTAAGAAGGCGTCTGATCGGCATTCCCGATTTGTCCAAGCAGGTAGCCGTTGTTGCGCCGCAAGTTTAGGACGAACCTCTGAAAACTGTGAAGCTTTTCATCGTACTCCTCCGCAAATCTTTTCGCATATGTATGTTCCCCTTCGGAGGGAAAAGCCTTTCCTTTTTATAAAGTTAGTTAGCCAGCACCTGGTCGCTTTAAACTGGCTCCGCGTTAGACCTTTTTCTAAGACTAATTGCATAGCCCGCACTTGGAGCAGTTCTGTCGTCACAGGCCACTGTGCCGCTCGCTGCTCAAGCACATACTCGCCGAGCAGCTCTTTAATTTGCGGAAACCGACCCTGCTGTGGTCAACTGAAGCCTTTGCGTGAAGCTTTGCTGTCGACAATCTTCTGCTTTTGTTTCCGCCGGTCCCGCACGCACGTTTCGGGAACTCCGAATGACCGCGATGCGCTCCGATTTCCGTCCGTTTCTGCACACGCGATGACTTTTCTTTTAAAAGCGGCATCGTGGTGCGCTCGAGTTTTTGGAGTCAGCCCTTCCACGCCGTCGATGCTAATGCACTACTAGATGACGAACTCCTCAGCACACGTACGAAGTGCCGCACAGGGGAAACACAGGCAGAAATGGCCGACGAGACATGCCGACGCACGTAGGGGGCGGCCATTTTGGATTTGCCGATGGCAATAGATTGACCGTAATTTTTTTGTTCATACTCAATTCTAATGCGCGTGCGATTTATGAACTCGCTTAACCGAATAAAAGGTGCGCGTTAGATTCGAGTAATTACGGCACTTTTGACAGCGGACAGCTGCTGGTGTTGACGTGTTAATGCAACTGTTTGGTTCGTTCACCAAGGCGGTTTTAGGCGTTGTTTCAGCTTGCTTTTCACCATGGCATCGCTATGCATGGGTGTTAATCGCGTCGCGATGTTGCTGGGAAAGAATAGGAAGTTGCGGCCATTTTTTGAATTTTGAGAATGAACGTTTCTTAGTTTTGCTAGCTCAGATCAGCTATATTTTGTTCGATTTCACTAAAACAAAATTTTCGCTTCAACGAAATTTTTTCCGCGCCCCATCAGTTTTGTTGTAGCGGGGTTCGACGGTAGATGTCAGAACAAAAAAAGGCAAGGCACATCAGCCATTCTCTGCCGATTATGACTTCTAACAGGAATGAGACCCACTAAATGTCTGGCGGGGGCAAAACCCTGTTCTGAATGACCGTGCAGAGAGCAGTATAATCAAAAGCAAGCACAGGGCTCCAGTTTGGGGGGGATGGGGTCGTCGCAGTGCCCCCATCCTTATTAAGTATCTGTATGGGACAGATATTTAGTAGGCGCTCTTGAGGACACTTGCCATGGCAATTGAAATTCCAGTTGGCATCAGTGTTGATGAGTTCATCTGCACGGTGTGATTTTCGAGTCTAGTAAACAAATGCAGGAGGATATTCTAGAAAAAGCGTGGCTCTTTCATATCGGACTGAGGTGGCTGCTGTAGAGAATGTATAACGTACAGCAACAATGTGGCCCTGAAAAGGCCCGTTTTTTATGCGCACATCGCTAGAAGTTCAGCTTGATGATATCAGTTGAAATACTGATCTAAGACTTGTGAAGAATGCTGGTGCATCAGAGGTGGCAAAATCCAAACTTATTTTCAAAGTGTGAACCCCCCCCCCCCCAACGTTTAGTCTCGAAGACCTGCTTCCCCTCTTTCTGTTCAGGGTATAAAGGTTGCCTCTGGCCTGTTATAGGCATGTGTTACTGAACTGCTCAGAAATTATGACATTTTATTCACTGCACAGTTTTGGGATGAGCAATTTCCAGGTTTTCATACATGTCAGATCTAATTTCCTACTTCTGTATCAAAAATATTTTTGGCAAGAAGCTCGGTTTTTTCAACGAACATTGAAATGATCTTGCACAACTAGTGTTGCTTGCAGAATTCTCAGCATTAGGACACTGTTCATTTGTTTATGCAGAGAAACCTGGGCCATGGTATAACCATACCAGAAGAAAGGTGGAAACATCTGATGGCCCAGCCCAAGGATTCCCTTTTTGTAAGGGAAGCTGCAAAGGCGATATGGGGTGTCCACAACCTGTACAACAGAAGTATAACGGGCACCCCATGTCGCCGTTTCCTTCACAAGGAGGGCGGTCCTCCGAGCGTGGAGAAGCGGGCACTGACCCCAAGGAAGTTGGATGTCCTAAGGAGTAAGCCTGTTTTTGTTGTTGTTTTTTGTTGTAAAATCTGTTAGCCGTGTGTAATTCACAATGTCATTAAATCACCATAGAAAAATGTGTTATTTTTGAATTGATATAGTATTTTGCAATTTTATTGTACAGTTCAGCGTGACCTTTATGAGCTGTAATTTCAGCGGCATACCAACAACACAGCTCACTCCAAACATGTGTAGCGAAGCCTCCGAACTATGAAATGGGTCGAACTCTTGAGTACCTTCTAGTGGGGCTACCCAACGAGGACGCCGCTCGCACTGAAAGCCCGTGCTTGGCCGTTACTGTCGCCATTGTGCTTGCTCGCTGTGGACCAGCTATTAAACGCCTTAACATTTTGGTGGAGAGTGCTGTGCCCTTCAAACATCTTCGGTTCACATTCGATGCCCTTGGAGCTTAGATCCCGTACCGTGCCTTCAACCATGCAACAAGACGCCGCCCAGCAAACGCTTCCTCCTGCGCCGACGCCATGTTCCGGTGTCCCCCGCATCCGCGACCCACCTGTCTTCACCGGCGCGGATGGCACCGACGTCGAGGACTGGCTCGTCATGTACGAACGCGTCAGCGTCCCCAATCATTGGGACGAGGCAGGTAAACTCGGCAACCTGGTTTTCTACCTCGCGGGTGTGGCCGGCATGTGGTATAACAACCACGCGTCTGATTTCGCAACCTGGCCTGATTTTAAGACCGCTATCACCAACGTTTTTGGCCGCCCTGCCGTTCGTAAGCTGCAAGCCGAGCAGCGCTTACGCGAACGCGCTCAGCAGGCCGGTGAATCATTCACCAGCTACATTGAAGACGTCTTGGACCTATGCAAGAAATGCAACGACAGCATGTCCGAATCAGAGAAGATCCGGAACGTCATGAAGGGCATTGCCGATGATGCCTTCACGATGCTGCTGGCCAAAAACCCAGGCACAGTAGCTGAGGTCATCACGCTGTGCCAGAGCTACGAGGAGCTCCGCCGGCAGCGTTCGATGACCCGTCGCTCCACACCACGAGATGCAGGGCTTGCAGGCTTGGAGGCGAGCTGTGACCAGGTGGCACTGCTGGCAGACCTCAAGTCCTTCATACGTGAGGAAATCGCACGGCAGTTCTCTCTCCTGCCCTTCGCCCACCCACCGGCTGCTCAACAATCGGCCACTACCATTTCCCCCCCCATCCGCCGAGCGATTGAGCAGGAAATAGCGGAGGTTATGCCTGCGTACCACCCACAACAGCTTCCGGCTCCTGTACCCCCAAGTTACGCCCAAGTGGTCGCCAGGCCGCCTCCAGTCGTTCAAGCGCCCGCCCCACTGACTTACGCCGAAGCTGCCGCACGACCTCCATCCTTTGCAGCGGGTATGCCGGCTACGTATGTTGACGTGACCTCTCAGACTCAGCTCCAGCACCCCCTGCCGCCTTTCCAGCCACCGTTCCGTCCATCGGCTCTTGCGTCATGGACAAGACCTACCCCGGCGAACCGATGGCGCACATCCGACAACCGGCCCATTTGCTTTGCCTGCGGTTACGCCGGCCACGTAGCACGTTATTGCATTCGCGTACAGACGCCCCATATCTCGTCGCCTGTTTCTGGCCAGATTAGGCGTACCTATCACGAGGAAACGCCGTCTATGCCACCGCCAACTCGCCTAGCTTCATCTTCTCGTAGGTCACCGTCTCCACGACGTCGTTCCCCGTCCCCCATGCGACCAAGTTCAGCTGCTCACGAGCGGGAAAACTAGTCGTCGCAGTCCCCGAGGCAAGGACTGCGATGCTATCGCATTGTGAAAGCCCTCAGAGCCGCCCATCTAATGTCATTGACGTGCTTGTGGACGGTGTTCACGCATCTGCTCTTATTGACACAGGAGCTGCAGTATCCGTTATGGACGAAAAATTTTGCCGCTTGCTTCGTAAAGTGACGACGCCAATTTCTGGATTGGCCCTTCGTACCGCCGGTTTGCATCGTATCCATCCTACAGCAGGGTGCACAGCTCGCGTTGTCGTTCAGGACGTTCTGTATGTCGCCCAATTCATCATCATTCCCGCATGCTCTCATGACGTCATCCTGGGGTGGGATTTTCTCTCCCGCAACGACGCCGTCATCCATTGTGCCGCCGCCGAAATTGAACTCTCCCCCTTCTCGCATTTGACGCCGGAAGACAGTTCTCCGAAAGTGAGCAAGATTCTCGTGAAAGACGATACCATAGTGCCTCCAAGCTCCACGATGGGTGTATCTGTCTACTGCGCTGGACTCTCCGACACAATTGCACTCGTTTCGCCATCCGACCGTGCTTGCCGAAGGAAAGGGTTGCTAGTACCTTTCGCGACCGTGCAAATCACCCAGGGCAACGCCTCTATTTTCGTGACCAACCCATCCCCGTACACTGTTACCTTGGTTCGAGGGGAATGTCTCGGCAGAGTGGAACCAGTGGATAACGCACAAGTCCTGGACGTACCTGATGACTCGCGTGGTCCCAATTTGCGTACCATCAGTGCTGTTTCCACTTCTGATTCGTCATCTCCTGATGTATTTGGCCATTGCATTGATGACAACCTCACGTCGGTACAGCGTTCCCAGCTTCTGAACCTGTTGCGAGAATATCGTTCTTCTTTCGATGTCGGGCGAAGTTCTCTCGGTCGTGCGTCCGCTGTTACGCATCGTATCGACACTGGTGCCCATCCACCGTTACGGCAACGTCCCTACCGCGTGTCGCCTGCTGAACGTCGGGAAATTAACGAGCAGGTTGATGATATGCTCAGACGCGACGTTATTCGGCCCTCGGACAGTCCATGGGCGTCTCCAGTTGTTCTTGTTGCGAAGAAAGATGGTTCTGCGCGGTTCTGTGTAGACTACAGACGGCTCAATAAAATCACTCGCAAGGATGTTTACCCACTGCCGCGCATCGATGACGCAATTGACAGCCTTCACGGAGCCGAATTTTTTTCTTCTCTCGATCTGCGCTCGGGGTACTGGCAAGTACCCATGGCTGAAGACGCTCGACCGAAGACTGCGTTCATCACACCCGACGGCTTGTACGAATTCAACGTCATGCCGTTTGGTCTATGTAATGCACCTGCGACCTTTGAGCGCATGATGGACACCGTTCTGCGCAACTTGAAATGGCACACGTGCTTGTGTTACCTCGATGACGTTGTGGTGTTCGCTCCAGATTTCTCTACGCACCTCCAACGTCTGAAAGAAGTTTTTGCACGTGTCAGCAATGCCGGCTTGCAACTAAATCTGAAGAAGTGCCGCTTTGCAGCACGGCAACTCACCATCCTTGGGTACGTCGTGTCCAAGGATGGCATTCTTCCTGACCCAGCCAAGCTTCGGGCCGTGGCCGAATTCCCCAAACCTGCGTCCGTCAAAGAACTGCGTAGTTTCGTGGGCCTGTGCTCGTACTTCCGACGCTTCATACGAAACTTTGCCACGATCATATCACCGCTGACGAAGCTCCTTGGAAGTAACGGGTCCCTCAATTCGTGGTCGTCTGAGTGCGACGACGCGTTCGCGAAGCTCCGCCATGTGTTGACGTCTCCTCCCATTCTACGCCACTACGACCCTACGGCCCCGACGGAGGTGCACACAGACGCCAGCGGTGTAGGCCTCGGCGCTGTCCTGGCGCAGCGCAAACCCGGATTCCCTGAATATGTCGTAGCATATGCAAGCCGTACGCTCACGAGAGCTGAGACAAACTACACCGTCACGGAGAAAGAGTGCCTGGCGATCGTCTGGGCTCTTACAAAGTTTCGACCGTATTTGTATGGTCGCCCATTCGATGTCGTCACCGACCATCATGCACTATGCTGGCTTTCATCATTGAAGGATCCCTCAGGCCGTCTCGCCCGTTGGGCTCTTCGTTTACAAGACTACGACATCCGCGTGCTGTACCGCAATGGACGCCGGCATGCTGATGCCGACGCCCTCTCGCGCTCCCCTCTGCCTGAAGGTGATGTGCTCTGCTCAGTATCCTCGGCTGCTGTTTCTGCCATTGACGTTGACATAATCGCTACCGAACAGCGAAAGGATAATTGGATCGGCTCGCTGATCGACTTGCTCTCTGATCCATCCGCAACGCCATCCACACGTGCATTGCGTCGTCAAGCTCGCCATTTCGCCATTCGTGACGGCCTTCTACACCGACGCAATTACGACGCCGACGGCCGGCAGTGGTTACTCGTGATACCCCGCAGTCTGCGGTCAGAGATATGTGAATCCTTCCATTCTGATCCGCAATGCGCGCACTCTGGGGTATTCAAAACCTACCATCGCATTCGACAACGCTACTTCTGGCGCGGGATGTACCGCTATGTGCAGCAGTTCGTTCGCTCTTGCCTCACTTGCCAACGCCGTAAACCGTCAGCTCACATGTCGCACGCCAGTCTACAACCGTTACCTTGCCCTGACCGTCCCTTTGGGCGCGTAGGTATCGATTTGTATGGACCACTTCCTCTGACATCGGCTGGTAACCGCTGGGCCATCGTTGCCGTTGACCATTTAACGCGATACGCCGAAACCGCCGCTCTCCCTGCGGCTGCTGCGCGCGATGTTGCGTCCTTCCTGCTGCATCGATTTATACTGCGCCACGGACTACCCCAAGAGCTTCTCAGCGATCGAGGCCGTGTCTTCTTGTCGGAAGTCGTCGAAGCCATTCTGACGGAGTGCCATTCTGTCCACCGCAAAACTACTGCTTACCACCCACAGACGAATGGCCTCACCGAACGCTTTAACCGCACCCTCGGCGACATGCTTTCTATGTACGTCGCTGCCAACCACACTAATTGGGATAATATACTGCCCTTCGTCACCTACGCCTACAACACCGCCCCTCAGAGCACGACTGGTTTTTCACCTTTCTACTTGCTGTACGGAAGGCACCCGTCGCACACCATGGACACGATACTCCCGTACACGCCGGATCCATCTGAGTGTACACCTATTTCCGAGACAGCCAGGCTTGCTGAAGAGTGTCGCGAGCTTGCCAAGACTTTTACGACGCACGAGCAAGAGCGGCAGAAGAGTATCCGTGATGCCAGCACCACTTCTGAGCCCACGTTCCTTCCTGGTGCGCTTGTATGGCTCTCGATTCCGACCTCTGCCGCTGGCCTCTCTTCCAAACTACGTCCCAAATACGAAGGCCCCTACCGTGTCATCGAGCGCACCTCACCCGTCAACTATCTGATCGAACCCGTTGAACAATCTTCGGACATGCGCCGCCGTGGGCGAGACATCGTCAACGTGGAGCGCCTGACGGCTTATTATGACCCGCTCATAATAACAAGCTGTTAGGTCGCCAGGCGGCTCCCTCTTCGACCCCGGGGTAATTGTAGCGAAGCCTCCGAACTATGAAATGGGTCGAACTCTTGAGTACCTTCTAGTGGGGCTACCCAACGAGGACGCCGCTCGCACTGAAAGCCCGTGCTTGGCCGTTACTGTCGCCATTGTGCTTGCTCGCTGTGGACCAGCTATTAAACGCCTTAACACATGTAACATGATGTGCGCTAATTTTCGTAAAAAAGTAGTATACCAGCAGGTAAATGTTGATGCAACGAATGTCGGTGGTCTGTGAAGAGCCATTTGGGATTTGAAATAGTGTTATGTATGGTTAAGTGCTTACGAACAAACTTCAGGGGAAGTTGACTACTTTTGAAGCAGTTTATGCAGTAGAAAGACTGAAATATTTTACATTCGATTAGGCATAGCCCTACAAACAACTTTAGGATAGCTGGTTAGAGATGACTAAATGAAAAATACTACAACCATTACGTGCAGCCAACAACGCCTTAACCTTTGATTGGCTTAACTGTTGATTGACTATTGCCACGTGGATGCATTGATTTTGGCACCAGCTATTCAGTCATTACCAGCTCATTTTAGTGCTGGCAGCCTGGTGAAATGCAGACATCACTTACCATGGCATTGAACATTGCATTTGATCGTGCAGCCAATCAGGGAAAAATCAAATGACACACTGTATGACATTCAAAACTATTGGTCATGGTTATGTATTATTTCAATAGAATGAATGGTGATGCCACTCAAAGGCACCAGCTGAACTAAACAAGTGTGTCCAAATTCTTTGCTGTGAATAAATTGGTGGCTACTGCATATGCTCTCAATCCAGCGTGAAGGTGGCATCCTAAGAAATCATATTTTTAGCATTTTTTTTGAAGTTTGTTAAGATTGTGATTTTGGAAATTGCAATTGTGTTCCTGCTATTTTGCACTGCTATGTCATCAGTGCTGATTGAGTATAGTGGTGTTGAAAGACACTTGAATAAGTAATTTATTATTACTATAGTCAACTTCTTTATTGGGTATATCATATGAGTTGTTCATGAATGCACAGACCTTTTGATTCTTCGAGTTTTCAAGGCTGTCATGAATTTGATTCTAGTGGCCAAAGATCACATCAAAAATTGCTTTTGTTGTAGAAAGTTTTTAATTTACGATATGCTGTTCACACTTTCCATTATGTCTTGAACAGGGGCATAAGCTGCAATATTTTGTGGGAAGGGGGGGGGGCGTGAGCCCACTATGCCACTGGTCTTGAATATATGCGCAATATTTGTCTCTTTGTGATGCCTTAATCATGCTCTTATTGAAACTGCACATGTAGCTGTGTGCAGTGTAATGACGTTTTCTCATATTCTGAATACGCTAGAAAAAGATTGGTGGTGATAGTAACTGCATTTCATTATTCAAAGAGTTAAATATTTTGGGGTATGATGTGATTAATTTTAAATCTTGCTAATTGTTCTCTTCCTTCTTGGTGCCATGCAGCTTCATTAGCATCTGCATGCTGCAGAAGCTGCATGCTGCTTAAGTCACAGTGTTTACAAGAGAGAGAAACAACTTTATCCCATCTTAAAGGAAAGGGGCTGTGACAGGATGAAGCAACTCTAACAGCTCGGGATAGCCTGCTGAAGTGTGGGCTTTTAGCTGAGCATGGCAGCCTTCCACTGCTGTTCGCCGAGCCTTCGTGCAAGATGCCATAACTGTAGAGAAACTGTAAATTTTAATGGCAGTAATTGTACGTGTGCACAGCACTAATTGTTACATTTATTGCTTTCACTTGCAATTCTTAAATTTTTAGTTAGTATCCGGTAAACATTTCTTTGTTTTGTAATGATATTTGATAACGTGTACACACCGTTCAAAGTAGTTGGGACTACCTAGTTATTTTCTATGCGATAGGCATGCTTTTACCTTACATAACAAGCCTTTATTATTTATTGTATGCAGATGCCTATGAAGAGCACCTCCGGGCGCACGCAAGCCTGGTGCCGGATGCGCAGCGACGCAGAAATTTCAATCGGCACCTTGCTGACCTCCTCAAAGTGCTGAAGTTCTAATCTACAAAAGCACGCATTTTGTAATTTTTATTGATTCATAAAATTTTTCATTTTTTAAGATTCCTGTTGCACTTTGATCCAACTCGTGAAATGATGGTGCTGGGTCACCTCATTTCAGTGCTGTGAACATTGAGAAATGGCAATAGACTTAGCTCGAAAGTGAATACTAAATATTAAAATTGCTGTGAGTGGTTTTCTTATTTGATAACTAATTTAAGTTTATATATACATATATATATATATATATACATATATATATATATATATATATATATCTTTGTATATAATTATAGGACACTGCATTAATATATTGCAATATTTGAATATGCAGTTAGGATATGACATCCAGCATGTTAATTCAGTATATTTAATACTTTTGTTTCATTGAAAACTATAGTTTTCTTCACCCATCATAATTGTCATTTTTCCTATTTCCTCTTAATTCGTCCAATATTCAGAAGTTTACACATGCACACATTTCCGTAACATGCACACATTTCAGTAATTCCTGCATCTTCAGTAATTCTCCGCATCTTTCCATAAGATGCGGAGGCCGCATCATACGTCTCTCCATAAGATGCGGAGCCCGCATCTTATGGAAAGACGTATCATGTGGAGTCCGTATCATACGTCTTTCCATATTCCAATAATTCCGTATCTGCAGTCTCCGCATCTTACGGAACGTTTCAGTAGGGACACATGCTGGTATTTTCACCATCGTGCTAACAAACCTGTACCACCATATAACTCGGCGCATTTCAATCTCACCAAGCGAGGCAAAGTTAAGATGTAACCAACACTTTGAAGAAGTCCTGCCAGCATTGTTTACCATTAAGCATGAGAGAGCAAACGAAACGTTTAGCTGACTCGAGGTATCCACAAAACGTCCTGACTTCTTTAACAAAAAACCTTCTGAGGGAAATCCACTCTGACGGAGCAACAAAAATGCGCGTACGACTGCAAGAAAAAGTGTAGCTGTAATCCCGTACCCCCGCCGCGGTGGTCAAGTGGTTAAGGTACTCGGCTGCTGCCCCGCAGGTCACGGCATTGAACCCCGGCTGCGTCGGCTGCATTTTCGATGGAGGCGGAAATGGTGTAGGCTCGTGTGCTCAGATTTCAGTGCACGTTAAAGAACCCCCCAGGTGGTCAAAATTTCCGGAGCTCTTCTCTACGGCGTCTCTCATAATCATATGGTGGTTTTCGGGCGTTAAACCCCCATATCAATCAATCAATCAATCAATCAATCAAAAACTACACCGTGCGGTACACCTGATGTAACAGTGACGGTAGGAGAGTTGTAGTTGTTAGCATGAACGTACTAAAGTTCGTTGGTTAGGAAACACCGAATTCATCCTAGGACGTTAAGATCTGTATTGAGCTTCCTCGTTTTATGGATAAGGGGAGTTTGCGAAACAGTATTGAAGGCTTTAGCGTAATCTAAAAATATCCAGTTGGTTATAAAATTATCGTCAGAAGCACAAAAAAGATCGTTTGTGACAAAAAGTAACTGCGTTTCACATGATAAGTGCTTCCTAAAACCGTGTTGACAGGGAGGAAAAACGAGTTGGATTCAAGAAGACATATTAAGTACGAATAGATGACATGCTCCAGAAGTTTGCAAGGTACACTTGTTAGAGATATTGGCTTTATATTTCGGGGGGAATGAGTTTTACCTAATCTGTGAAGTAGAACCGTCCTACCCACCTTCCAATAATCTGACAAAGTGGAAGACTGCAAAAACAGCGAAAAAAGTTCAGCGAGTAAAAGGGAAGAATAAAGCTTTGTATTTTTAGGACCTTTGAATTGATGATGTTACCTGCAGAGCTAGACAATTTCAACTTTTCTATTGGACTGCACACCCCAGACAAATTAACGGAGATGAAGTCCACAAGGCAAAAGGAGTCTTTGACAGTAGGTATAGAACAGCTCGTTGTGCCAGAAAAAACAAGAAACAAAATTATTATTGATCACATTGCAGCAGTCACAACTAGCTACAGGATCACCATTGCTATCGAGTAAGTAAATTGTTGTAAATCTGCTGCCGCTAACTACGTTACATCACTGTCGAGGATTATCTTTCACTAGAGCGGGGAGGGTAGAGTTGTAAAATACGTTCTTAGCCTGCGCTATGGCATGTTTGTATACTCGCGTCCAGCGAGGAAGTAGGCATCCCAACTTTGAGACGTAATCGTCACTTTTGCGCGGCGCAAGATGTGCTGGTTTTTTTAATAAGCGCTTCAGGTGGGCATTAAACCAAGGGGCCTTGGAAGAAGAAACAATATGTTTTTAGGACTATAGCGGTAAATCAAAAAAGCAATGTTTTCTTTGAACATAAGCCAAATTTCATGAATGGCGCGACTGTAAAAAGCCGGCATGTAGTCTGTGATGACACCAACAGGTCCAGTATTGATTGAACAAATGATTGCATTTTCGTAATCCTTAATATATTTAACTTCCTTCGTTCAAGGCGAATGGGCATAAATACTACAATGAACGAAGCGACGGTCACTTAGACCAGGCATAAAAAATAGGGCTGAGACATGGTCTGGAGTTGTCGTCAGCAGCAGGTCTAGTACATTAGCAGAATGTGAAGACGAACGAGTCGGCAGAAACACCTATTGCTTAAGGTTGAAATCCAAACAAACATTTAAGAATGATGAACATTTAATTGAACTCGCCACAAGGCTTGGCGTGTCGGTACTCTAGATTATAGAAGAGAAATTAAAATCAATGGAAAAAAATAAAGGGGATTTCGGAAATTGCACTGTCTACTTATTTAGGACATCAATTATTCCTTGAAGAAATGTTGTTGAAGACTGTGGAGGTCTGTGACACACTTAAGATAAACTTTCTCTGCCCTGTAAAAACACATGCGCTAATAAATTCTAAGTTACAGTAGACCGTAATTACACTATAAAATAAGGTATCGCGTACAGCTATCCACACACCACCACCCTAACGGTCAGTACGATGCGAAAAGTAAATTGTATAAATCGATTCACAGTGCAGTATTTCGGAGTCAGTGATTCTGAAAGAGAGCCACGTTTCAGTGAAGAGTATCACATCCGCTTAACACATGGAAGATCAGCCATCACGCTTGTTACACTGACTACGTACATTAGAATATAGCAGAGACACCTGACTGCATGATTGCCTTTGTATTAGCTATTTTGGTGGCACGCGTGACCTGGCAGCGCTTAAAGAAAACGACGGGGGAAGCATTACCATTGTTACCGGTGTTGCGCTTCTCCCGAGTCTCAAGTTCACACACGCAGTCGGTAACATGGCAATGCCCATATGCAGCTTTGTTAATGTACAGTTTGTTTACGCATAGCGAGTATGGCTTTCCAGAGGTTTCACAAAATTCATGCCGCTTTTTTCGGGAGCGTCGTGTTGCCCTCGAGAGGTCTTCACTATATAAATAAAACCTTATCAGAATAAAACTTCTTTTCTTGAGCGAAAACGTTACCTGTCATTTTCGACGACAAAAATTTAACGATAAAAGGCCGGCACTCATTAGGAACATACGCATCAAGCCTACGTGCACGTTGTATTGCCTCGTCGGATAATGTAATGTCAAGTACATTCAAAGTCTTCCACATATCCTGAAAAATTTAGCGGAACGTTGCAACGTGCTTGTAGTTGTCTCGGCACCCATCACGCTAAACAGTCTATGCCATAAGACCAAACCAAGGAGCCCAGAGAAAGGTGTTTGCGAAAAGAACCACCGCAACAGGTTTGTAGCATGCATCACAGGAGTCATCTACCGCATTCTAATAACGTAATGCCTGCTGTGTAGGCCAAACCAGTAGATGCATCAAAGATAGGCTCATCAAAGACAAGAATAAAGTTGCCATGGCGCAGCCTGCGCGTTTTCTCGCAATTCACCGCAAGGAGTGCGGTGGCCAACCTCTCTTTAATCACACAAGCCTAATTGGAAGGAACGCTAACCAAATGACAAGGCTCATTATAGAAGCGTGACTCATCGCCAAGTTTGGTGACACCCGTACTGCAAGTCATCTGTGTTATTATGAGCGAAAGAAACAGAATATGTGAGTGTCGCGTGATTCCATTTAGATACACAATTTCTGGTTTGAGCACATTATTTGTTACGCGCCGGGTTATGGTATATGTTTTGCTGATTCTAGAAATAAACATTGTTGAAAATGAGCGCTGTGTATGAGTTATGTATAATTTTCTCTGTCCCGTCCTGGATGCACTATATCCCAAATACCATGGATAACCAACCAGCCCACCGTGCAATCTTGGTCGACAAGTGACACGCTGGGTCCAGTGACGTGCCGTGGTCTCAGAACACTAAGCGCCGGCGTGTGAGGCGCGACTTGAAAAACGCCTAAAAGCTAGCTACAATGGGTGAGAGAGAAGGATGAAAAGATAAAGAAAGTCGCAGCTTTCCCGCAAAGGCGAAGCAACGAACGCAATAGCAACAAATTGGAAGGTCTCGCGCAGAATAGCAAGCAGAGCAAAACTTGGCCCGCGTTTCTCACGTACAAATAACGCACGAAGCATACTCACAGGTACAGATGAACGCGAGTAAGCGTGCAGTTGTTACTTCTCTGTGTCTGAAAAGCGTGTTCTTTTCGCAAACGGAGACTGTGCAACGATTGCTGTGACTTTTGTGCGCCCAGTAACTACAACAGAACCGTTCTGGCGAAACCCAAATGCTAGCTAAGACGTGCCATTCTCCCCACTGCAAGATAATAACGCGCGATCGAGCGTACACCCCCTTATTCCCTCCGCGGGACAAAGTACGCGAGGGAGAGGAGCGCGCGCCACCGCGTTGTGACTCTGTGACGACGCACGCTCATTGCACCATCTTGCAGGTAATGCTGAAAACACAGTAGTCCCCCACCCCCCGAGATGCCCATCAGCAGCGGTAAGTGGTAGATATGAAAAGCTTGCCGTTTGAACTTTTAGTGGCGTGCTTTTCCGTAGCTCAAAGTTAACGCCTCGCGCTCTCGCCTCAGTGGTATCACGTTCGATTCCGCGTGCCGTAGTCTTTTGGTGAATTCTTTCTCTGTCGCATTTTCATACATACAGAAACGTATACACATACGTATCTGTATATTTTGCCGCTGTCGACGCCCATGCCTATGCCGGCGGCAAAATGCAGCCGAGAGTGTCCATATAATTGCTATCGCAATAAAAAAACTTCTGAAAGTCTTTGCCATTTGCCATCACGGAATCTGTTTGCGTAGCAGGTGTGAGTGAGCTCGCTGGTGCCGCTAAGGCCGACCTCCTCACGCACACATTTAGGTACTGAACATTCAGAATGCAAACATGGCACAACCGCAGCTCCGCTATTTCTTCGGACTTCAGAAGCGAGGAGCTGAGCATTACCTCGTCGAAACGCATACGCTTTGGCCAATTCTCTTACAAGCATTAGCTAGAGGTAATGGTGATTCGTAATTTTAATTTTAGAAGTAAATCGACTGTAATTCTGAAAATCTCTTTGCACCGAAGAATTACTTTGTCAGCAGTTAGCAGGTTCTTAATTATGGCCATTATTTTTCTACTTAAATCACACTGGCATGAGAAGGCACTAGTATCTGCTAAAAAGCACCGAATACTGTGAGCCATGGTAGGCCAACAGTGCCCTCTCTTCCTCCTTTGTTTGGATTGAGGGAGGAGCTGCGAGGCATACATATACATAACCACTCGGCTGCAGCACATACAACTTGTTTTCGAATTTTTCGTGATAGGCTATAGGAACCTTGAGGGAATATGTATTATAATAATGGACCTATAATTACGACTTTCTGACTTCTCTTTGTGAATGCACCAGAAGCATGCGTGCGATTTTTTAGTTCTTTAGAACCCCGCTACGGCGCAAAGAGACCTTTTCCAGGAGCTCACTTATCTGCGTGGAATCGCACTTTATTAAGAAAATGTCTATTTGATTCTTCGTGGTACGCAATTGGACCCACAACTTCAAGTTTAGCAGAGCAACACGGTAGCCTATAAACAGACATGGTGCGTAATATTAAGCACTATAATTAAGTTAACCTCAAATTCTGACATTTTTTACGCTCCTTTTCGCTCTGTGTTGTTTGTGAAATTGAACAGTCTAGATGAATCAATAACTGATATATTATCGCAACCTCACCTCGCCCAATTTAGGAAACTTCAAAAAAAAACGAGAAAAACTTGTTACTGTATATTTGTCATTACTCCAACTTTCAAAATTCTAATTATGACTAAAATAGAAATGCATAATCTTTCTTTTTTATATTCTGACACAGTCTATGTCTGCCCCTAACTTAAGCAACAATAGTACAGGTTATGTTAGTTGTTCATTTTCGTAACAGTGAATGTATGCCATTCATATAGAAGTTCTGAGCCACGAACAAAAGTAATTCAGAAAATATTTTCCGACAAGCACAATCGAACAGGCACCCTCTCGCTCCTCAACACGCTGTGTTAGACACTGAGCCACAAAAGCACGCGTCCTTCGCCCAACTAACAGCGAGCTATTTATAAAAACCAGTTACAGCAGGCGGTATGCCGATCCCGGGGAAAATATCAGCGTGCTCTCATCTTTCGCAGCCAGGTGTCTCGATGGGACCACTGGGCGGCCTGCTCATGTACTTTGCCCTATATATGGTGCGTGGTCTCCAGTGCGCATGCTGATCTCGGGGTGATGGAGTATTTTATGTCTTGCACTTTCACCGAAACGATTGCGTTGTAGTTACAGGGCACATGAAGATCACTTCAATCGCTCCAGTCTAACCGTTTGGGAAAAAAAGCGCGGTTTTCAAACACAGCAAAGAAACGACTGTGACTTTATATTTAGTCCACGCTCCCATTGCGTACGCGTGTGCGTATAGTCTCGTGCGCCATCTGAGTGACGACATTGAGCTGTAAACGCTGCTGGCTCGTGCTCGTCCTCTGTGTTCCTCTTGTGAGTTCTTTTGTCTTGAGAAGCGCGTTGAAGGTTTGATCTCGTATCGTCCTTTGCGTGACATTCCAGTTTGTTTCTATCGCATTCATTGCTTCGCCCTTGCAGCGACACTTACCTTTTTTCTTATAAATACGTTCATTCATCTTTTTTGTTATACCTTGGTACTGAAAGATTGCACCTCATGAGAATTAGTTTTTTTTTTGTTTATTGTCTATAGCATTTGGTGGTCACATGTCCATCTCTCATACTCTTCATATGAGAATGAGAGTAAAATTTTAAATATATAAGTATAAAAATAAACAATAAACCTGATATAGTTATGCCTGTTCGTACGGCTCTTTTTTCTTGTTTGTTCACCATAAGGTACTCCTATATCTTATAATAATTGTACAAAAGTAAAGAAGGAGCACGGCAGCTTAGTTCCTGCAGTGGAAACGAATGAATAAGCCCAGCTCCATTACAAATAGTTAGCTCAGTTAATAAAAGCGAGCGCGTCTTATGTCCCGCCATCCCAGCCAGCCTGACTTTTCATTTTTATTTGCCACCAATTATTTTCCTTTCTCTTCCCAACTGACACTCTTACTGAAGCGTGCGACTAAATTTGCTTTTGTTTTTTGTTTCTCTGAACAAAAATTCTTGCTCCTATTGCTGTAATTCCCAATTTATACCCCTCATGTCGTCAGAAAGAGTTCTTCACTCGGTGTTTCAGGGTCTTTTAGAAAGAGTATAACGAACGAAACTGCACCTGGCGAAGCACTCGTTAGGCGGAGCGCGAGCGAGTCCGCATCAAGAACAGAATGGAGACGGCGCGAAAGAGTTGCGGCCCCACAAAGCCTTACCCCGGAGGCATCGCGGCCGCTGTATCACAGGAACACAAGGGAAACGATCCAGCGCTCTCTGAAATTGTACTGCTGTCGTTCAGATTCCTTACCCCTGCTCTAAGTTTCTTCGATTTTAATTTTTCGTTCTCACGAGCCTACGTTTTTTTTTAATTTTTTTTTCTATCTGCTGTTATATAGCAGTGCAACTGTCTGCACAGACGCATTTTGCTCGCGAAAGTTAACGTTCACGGCGCGTAATCTGAACGCCACTAAATTTACAATTAGGAAAACGCGCAAAGACGCACTGCTGTCTTGTTGTCAACGTGAACATGGTTACGGCTTAGAAAGATAAACACAGCTGTTCGAGTTTTTAGGGCTTTGTCAATGATATGATGATATATATTATCTAAGCATAGATAGATAGATAGATAGATAGATAGATAGATAGATAGATAGATAGATAGATAGATAGATAGATAGATAGATAGATAGATAGATAGATAGATAGATAGATAGACAGACAGACAGACAGACAGACAGACAGACAGACAGACAGACAGACAGACAGACAGACAGACAGACAGTCAGATAGATAGACAGACAGACAGACAGACGGACAAATAGATAGATAGATAGATAGATAGATAGATAGATAGATAGATAGATATTCCTAATTATTTTGTTCTTGTGATTTTTTTAGTTTTATTTTGCCGTTCATTGCCATACGTTTCCATTTACGCTTTTGTTTTCTGTTTCGGTGGAGCAAACTGCAAACTCATAGAACACCTCATGTTTATTTGTTTTTATTTTCCTAATTCACTTATTTCCCCCCTTTTTCGACATCTCAATTTTGTCGCGCCAATCTCCCGTAGTCGGTAGGAGCCTGATCTCCGGAACAAGCCAGCAAGCAAAGAGGCAGATAGAACGAGGAACGACATGCAACGAATTTGAAACCAGGAAAATGCGCCAGAGATCTGCGCTCTGAAATTCAGTACTAATAATTGAAAAGGAGACTTGCACAAACGAGTATGCCCAGAATTGTTCATTGTGCTGTGCGTGATCATGTGCTGAGACTCCGTGGTGATAGTCACCGGCACATATCATGCATCTGGTGTTCTCTCCTTTTCTCTCTCTCTACTTAACCTCCATCTTTCTTCAGTTTACCGTACTGGAAATTAACTATTCTTATTGGGGCTTCACTTCCTCATGGCTAAGGCAATAAAGGTGTAGCTAAAACCTGCGTCTTTGAAGCATTTTAGTACTGCCTTCATAGTAGCACGGCCGCTGGATATATTTTTTATTCAGCGGCCGTGAGAGTAGTCTTCACACACGCATCAAGCTTCTCGCATCGTTGCTATTGCCCTTAATGCCCTTTCTTATTCTGTTTGCTTTTCATTATACTTTAACCGCGACGCACATCTCTGAGCGCAAGAGCGACGATGCACACGAGCAAACATAACAAATAAGCATTCCTTACCGTTCGGTTTCCGGACTGCGCCGAGCATGCAGCGTGCGTACGCAGCGTGCACAGCGTGTATGACTCGGTAGTCGCGCCGGCAGGCTCACTCGAAGCCCGAGACCTTCGCGGAACGAACGCGCTTATTATACGCTACGCATAGCTTAGTTCACGTCCAATCTAGAACACGGGCAAGCTGCGAACGCAGAAATGAGGGGACCCTTCAGCTTCACCTTTAGGAGTTGAACGTGAAAGCGAATTCCGGCCCCTTGTGCGCCCTTCAACCGCTAGCTGCATATATTTTGTTACACACACACGCACACACACACGCACACAAACGCGCACGCGCACGCGCAAACGCGACGTATCTATAATGTAGCGACTGTGCAGAGTGCCCTTTCTCTCTGCGATAACGGCGCTGTGCTGTAGTCTAAACACGTTTTTCACGATTTCTCACAGATGACACGCAGACGCACGCGTACGCGCGCGAATGGCACATACAGGTTTTTGATCTAAAGCAATAGTCGCATGGCCTTCAAGATACAGCCATGCGCTTGCCATTTTGGAGGCCACAAAGAGTCTCACAATCTCTCTCAGATGGAAGCACATTATCTAGCGTTCGCTGTTTGCTTGATCAAGATCTCGGGATAGGCGTGATATGTTTTTCGCTAGATGGACATAGTTGTCCAATTTTAGAACTCCTTGAAAGCTCCTGTGTGTATTTAGCGGCGATGGCAGCGCTATCCCGGTCTTTTAGACGTAGTTTGATGGCCTCCAGAATGCCCCTACAAATCACCGAATGGGCTCGTTTTCGTCGTGACACCTGTCGAACAAAATACGTTAAAGAGACTCCTTCCACTACATGGCATTTACAGAGTGTTTTTTTCCCGGAGCAGCTCCAAGTAACATCATGGCTCAGTGGGCAGTGGAGAAAGCCAAAGACGACGTTCTGAACGGACGCGTTTTTCATGTTCTCCGCTTCGAAGCATTTATCGGCCATGGGCCGAGGTGCTGCTCAGGCTTCAGCCAGCGGCAATGACTACCGTGTTGTACTTCCTCGCCTTCCCACCGGTAAGCTTGTTGCGGACTCTGTTTTTCTACATGCGGACTTAGCTGGTCACCCTTACCGGGTTCAAGATTTCAGAGATGCTCTTCGGGACATCATTGACTTGAAGAAAATAAGCTTCATAGGTCAATTTCAAATGTTACAAGTTTGGATGGTCACGTGCAAGTCAACGCTGACGAAAACAAACTTGGTCACAAGAGGCGAATTTTCTTCAACAGTCATCGATGCTTCGTTATAGACCCGGAGCCCACGGAAGTGAAGTTGAAGCTTATGTGGCTTCCTGAGCGCTTAGAGGACGCCTATGTGTGCGAGGCACTGCAAGCTTTTGGGAAGGTCAAGACAATATGACAAGAAAGCTGGAAAGTAGCGGACATGGAACAAATGCGGACGCTAAATAGGGATGTTGTTTTGTCCCTTGCTGATGAAGTTCGCATTGCGGATATTCCTCATATTCTTGTTGTCTGCGGAGTGCAAAGCCTCGTCCTGATACTTGGCCGCCCACCACTTTGCCTTCGGTGCAGTAAGGTTGGACACATCCGTGGAAACTGCAGGACCCCTCGCTGTGACAACTGTCGACGCTTCGGTCATTCGGCCGAAAATTGTGTTATGACATACGCCAACAAGCTGCGACAGCACACAAAACAGCCAGATGATAACCTACAAGAGCATATTATGGATGCCACCGAGGTTTTGGACGCAACGGGAGACACTCCGTCAATGTCATATGCTGCAGGCTCTACCACAAGGAATCCAGAAGAGGAAAGAAAGTCACTCGCTGTTGACACAGTTGAAACTTCTGCGTGCAAAGAGCCAAGTGAATCATGCAAGCGGCATACCCAAAATGACTCCGCACAACCCCTAGCACAAGTAGGATTTCATATGAAGAGTACTGTTGCGCTGACCCATAAAGATGCCGAAGAACCACCAGCACAAGATAGAGACTCTGGGCCTGATGCCGCCGAAAGTTCATCACCTGCTTGCGCTGCAGCTCCGCAGCAGCTTTTTAATCATGGTGCAGTGTCGGATGATGATATGCAGATCTCTACGGATGCAGCAATACTGAAACGTCGCGCATCGTCCAGCTCGGATTCAAGCAAAGGGAGTGACCCAGCGTCAGTGACTAGGGAGTCACGCCATCGCCGAAAGTCCATGCCAAAGGGGAAGTGTCGCCGATCCCGATCTAGAAGTCCTGGTGGGGGTTCACGGGAAGCCTCAGCGCCAACTCTTAGGACTGATCAAGTGGGACGATAAGCGCATTGGAAGGTAGTCCCCATGGCGGTGTCTGAGCGACTCATATTTGCCACGTTGAACGTACGCGGCCTTAGGTCTTCGCAGAAACAAGCACAGCTCCGTAGACTTCTCAATCGGAAGTGTCTCGAATTTTCGCCATTCAAGAGACAAAGATCGAGAGCGAGGAAGAGACCGAGAAGGCCTTGCGGCCTTTTCTGTCTCAGTTTAATGTGTGTGTCTCACATGCTAAAGGTTTATCTGCGGGCTGTTGGTTGTTTCTGAGAAAGAGCCTACCCTGTTCAGCATTCTGCACTAGTGTTCATGAAGAGGGCAGGTATATATGCTGCAATTTTTGTTGCAAGGAGTGCCGTGGAGAATTTTCAATCTATAAGCGTTTAATGATGTTCCGAAACGACTTGAGTGATTTGAAAAAGCGCGTAATTTAATTGACGTCGACAGATGCACGGTACTTATGGGAGATTTCAACTGCGTATGTGAAGCTATTGATCGTTAAATTTCGTCCGGAAAGAGTGACATGAGTGGTGATCTTTTATCCGGTATTGTAGATAATGCAGGACTAATTGACATCGGGGTCTCGAATCGGGCAACAGCATATACAAGAGTACAAGGCAGTTCTCATGCTCGCCTTGACCGAATTTACGTGTCCTCATCACTCCTATCTCGTAAAATGTCCTGCAGCACCGAAGCTGTATGATTCTCAGATCATTGTATTGTCATAGCGTAAATTGGTGAAAATTGTCACAAACAATTCCATCCCCAGTGGGCCTTTTGGAAAATGAATGCGAAGCTCCTCTGTGATGAGGAATTCATGTATCGCGTTCAGATGGCATAAAGGCAATCTTTTTCGATTGGTTTTCATATCTTCGCTGCTTGGGAGCTTTTTAAACAAGAAGTTCGTGCTATAGCTTATGAAATTGGGGCTGTTAAGTCTTTCTATAAAAAGAATGATAAAAAGATACTTGTAAAAAGTCTTTGCAATCTTTATGAGATGGAATGCGAAATGCCGGGAAAGTACAACAAAGACATTGAGAATATTAAGTGCCAACTACAGAGATATGATGCTGCTCGCTACCAAAGGGCACGTATTAGATCTCGGGACCAGCGCACTTTCAATTCTGAGCAACCGACGCGCCAAGCTTTACTTGATGAGCAACGCCATGCGATTTCTAAAGTTATTCCAGACTTGTACTTTAAGGATGTGCTCATAAAAGACAACGGAGACATTACTTTGGCGTTCTAAACGTACTATAACAGTTTATTTAGCTCTCCCTCTGATGATCTTGACGCTCACATCAAGGCTAGTTTTGTTTCTCTTGTGAACCCCTTGAAGGACAATGATTTTGCAGTGATTAATGGGCCCATTACTATACAGAAAATCAAGCAAGCAATCGACAACTTGCCTTTCTTGAAAACACCGGGCCCTGATGGCATCTCAGGTGAATTTTACAAAGCTTACAAGAAAACACTTGCTCCTATATTGCTGAATATTTTTCAGATGAGTTATGACATGGATACACTCCCAGAATCTTTCTGCAAAAGCCACACTGTTTTAATACCGAAAACAACTGACAAGGAAAAACATCGCTTCGTCAAGGGCTACAGACCAATATCGCTGTAAAACGTGGACTACAAAATTTTTGCAAAAGTATTAGCAAATAGGTTGCAATTTGCTATGCCGATCCTCATTGGGTCTCATCAGACATGTGGGATCAGAGGTCGATCCATACAAACCAATGTTCATGTCGCTCGAACAGTGCTTCAATACTGTCATGGTTCTCAAAAACATCTTGCAATGCTACAGGTAGACCTTGCAAAAGCTTTTGATCGTGTTCGTCATTCCTTCCTTTTTTCTTTTCTCGAACAAGCTGATGTTGGCAAAGTTGTTTTTAAAGGCGTTAAACTATGCTATAGTGAATGCTCAACTCGTCTGATAGTTAATGGTCAACTCTCCAAGCCAGTTTCTATTCGCTCTTCTGTAAAACAGAGATGCCCGATGTCACCTCTTTTATTTGCACTTTATCTAGAACCACTGTGCTTAAGCATAATACAGTCGAGTTGCATTCGTGGCTTTAGTATATTAGGCAGTGAAGTTAAAGTATTGGCTCATGCAGACGATGTCGCTTTCTTTTGCACAGATAAACCAAGTGTCGAAAATGTGGTATATACTATTGAAAAGTTTGGCGTAGTATCGGGAGCTTGTTAAAATGCCTCTAAAAGTTTAGGACTGTGGTTTGGCTTGTGGGGTAGGACGCCGAACCACTTTGCAGGGATTAATTGGACAAGAACTCCTCCAACATACCTCGGTGTACCATTGCATGCATATAGATTCAATGCGCATTATTGGAAGAAACGCGTCCCTAAGCTTGAACGACAGGCCCAGACATTTGTTCCCTATCGACTTTCGATATTTGGGAGAGCTGAAGCTTGCAATACTTTCTTAGCGACAAAGCTTTACTATGTATTGCAACTTATTCATTGCGCAAGATTCTATATACAACGCTTTCATTGGATTTTCGCTACTTCCATAGGGTCTTAGACTTTTGAGCCCATGCGTCGTGATAATATATTCAAGCCAGTTAGTGATGGTCGGTTAGGACTAAAACACCTTTATCAATGGCAAATAGTGTCCCGATTCTTCTTTTTTCGAGACAATTCCCATCCTGTAATCCGTTCTTTCTTGCAGGTTACACTTGTTGATTGCGCACCAGATTTAATTGTTTCATCGAACTTTTCCGAACGCCCATGCTTGTGGGGATTCATGCAGGAAGTTTACCTCGCAGTTCAGTTCCTTAAAGCTCGCTTTTCTGTAGAATACCTGTACACAGTATCGAGCAAAGTGCTGTATAAGGACCTACTGAGTACACTCTTCCCACCTCCATTGTACCGTTCACTGTACTCCAATCTTCCAGGCCACTATGTGTTGAAGCGAGTGCGCAAAACGTACATTCCACCGAATTTAAAAACATTCTTTTATAAATTCCACTCTGAAACATTGGCGTAAAGACATGGTTAGAAAGAAAAGGTATTTTCATTCCGTCTTAACTGCTGTCTATGTGATGTGCCGGAAACGATTGAACATTGCTTTGTTAGCTGCAAAGATGCCATACTGTTTTGGGATGTCCTTCAGCGAGCACTAAAAAAACGTTTCGTCTTTAATTCTCACACAATACGTTATCTTCTGCCAGCAGCGCTTGATGAAGTACCATATAATATGTTTTTCCTCATGGGTATGCACAGCTTGTGGAAGACACGAATGCAAGACCGCAATGCAGAGCCCACCACCTCTTCAAGCGCACACTTCATTCAAATGGCTATCCACCTAAAAAACATTTACGACGAGCTAGACTTTAGACCGGACTGGTACTCCGTCTTAGAAAGCTGTTTGACCTCACCCATTTTTTGTTTGTATAACACGATGTGAAGAACTCTTCATGTGAGGACTCACGCTGTGTTAGCCATTTAGTGTTTATGAGTAACGCTTGAGCGCTTACTTTGGCGATTTGATTGTACTTTTGTTCGCTTGACTTTGTCTTTATTGCGCAAGTACTTTATTAAATACCATGAAATAAAATGACATCATGGCTTTGTGGAAAGACAACTGCTCGCCACGCGAAAGGCCTGGGTTCGATCCTCAACGAGACCGAAAGTCTTATTTTCCATTTATTTGTTCTTCCTCGATTTTGCACTCACGGATGATTTTTCGCTCACATTGAACGGTACCAACGCCGACGGCGGAACTTCTGCGACACGATCTCTCTAACGCTATCGCGTTAATACACGCCCACATTGTGGACACCACCGAGCGATTCCGAAACGATCATCACAAGACAGCGGGACAAAACAGCGACGCAAAAAGGCCACAGTGAATGCGTGTGCGTCAGCTGATGCCGGCCTAGGGCACCCGGGATGTCAAGACAGCGGCGTCGGGCGGTGGCTCCTTTTAGGGGTGAAGCTCCTTAAAGCTGTTTCACATGCGAGCCATTTTGCCCCAGGAGAGGATTGGCTGCCGCCGCGCGAGCCCTAAACAGGTGCGTAGAGCGGCGACTCGAGGTTCTTGTGAATATCGTCAGAGTTGGGAAAATTCGCTCGCGACAGTTGCGGCAGAGCGTCCAGTGACGTGGATGACACGTGACGCTGGGGGCGAAGTCGAGGAGAGGACGCGTGCTGCGAGGACCTGGCTACACAGGACAACTCGCTCCGACTGAGTAGCAGACGACATCAGTCCAGTCTCTGGCTCCCAAATGTCTCGCGCTGCCTTCAACGAATTGCCCATCGCTGAAGTAGTGAAACTTCTATTTCTTGGGGACGATAAGATGGAGGATTTCTGCAACAAGCATAAGAAGAGCATTCTTTGGGACGAATCCGCCGAGCTTCTCAAAGGGTCCGTAAACCACCAACAGACGCTCGCGTTCTGCTCTCCGTGCCTTTCCTCTATCGAGAACAGCAGGCATGACATCAACAGACGCTGCGCACAATACAAACGACGCTGCGTACCAGAGACGTTCTCATTGGGTGAAAGAAAGCCTATTGTCTGCTAGCACATGCACGCGCCTGTTGCGTTTCTATTTCGGACGCTGAGGAAGAGCCCTAGAAGGGGTGGTCAAACGAGCCGATAAACGCAGCGTAGCGAAAGAAAGAGCGAAATGAGGAAAGACGTGGAATTTCCCCGGTGTTCACTGCAGACTCGCACGCAGCTGCAACGGCACATCTACATTTCTGTCACTGGGTGGTTTACGGTCCCTTTAAGAAGTCACATACTTTCATAAAGTAAAAATCGTCGCTTGAACTACCCATGTATACAGGTGAAGTTGAAGTGCAGCTGTTTTTCTTTCATGGCTCTCGACGAGAATTCTGCCGGAGTGTCAATCGTGCACAGTGCCTGTTTTATTTCAAAAATATTCTGATTACTTTCTTTTTTCTTTTTTTGCACTTTCTTCAAATTTTACTTCTACGTACAGGAGCCGCAAGGCACGCCGTACTTGTGGCAGCAAGTGTTGCTGGTTTAACAAACGATGAAATTTGGTGACACGGTGCATAGATGTGAGGGTTCGCATGAACGAGAGAGCAAGGACGGGTGCTACGGCAGTCGACTTGAGCAGTATCATTTCCACACAGGTCACTGAAAAGGAATTTCGTGATGTGATTCAACAAGAAATGGGCGCGGAGCTTGCTGTCATGGTTCGGGGAAATAAGGCATTCCCCAGGGACCTTTACTTTTGTTCTCCCATTCACCAATACCTCGATTTTTCCCTAAAACACAGGCTCACTTGTCCGCGTCTTCTGTGACGCTTTTCGCGCAAGTAATAATTGCACCGCACAGCGCTCTAGTTCAGACTGTCGACAGGTCCTGCCACACTGGCCAGCTGCTCTCCGTGACACTGAGTGCCGGTATGCGTGGCTGCCTGAGCAAAAATACATGTTCGGTCGCGAGCCCAACATACACTGCGTAGATAACGAAGAACAGCTGTTGATTTCAGGAACCAGTGCAGGAACACATGCCTGGGGGCATGCTTCCTAAATTACACGGCCGGAGGCTACCAACTAAATGTCACTGTGTTCCGACAGCAAAGGTGTGGTGCGTGAAATGATGTGATACTTCGGCTTTCCTGTTCTCCACCGCAGCATTTATAGACGCAAATTCTCACTAAAGCAAGAACTGCTGCGAATTCCCCGATCTGGGTCGCGCACAAGTGTTTGTACAGAAGCCAAAGAACAGGGACAACGAGCGTATCACGTATACCATGCTACCTGCCGTTGGTGAATGTCTTCCTGATGTGGTTTACTGAATCATTGGAAATCCTAAGGGACTTACTATTTAGGGTGGAAGCATACGAATTCGAGCGCCAGAAGAGATGTAGACCATTCAGAAAATGATTGATTGATTGATTGATTGATTGATTGATTGATTGATTGATATGTACGGTTTAACGTCCCAAAACCACCATTTGATTATGAGAGACGCCATAGTGGAGGGTTCCGGAAATTTTGACCACCTGAGACCATTCAGAAAATGCCGATGAATAATGACAATTTGCTCGCATATGCGACAGGGTGACCACAAACCCGGCCGAAGCTCACCATTGAGGCTTTTTATTTGAACTTTTATTTTGACTCAAGTGAACAGGTACAAAAACCTAGGTAAGAATTTAGCGAGTTCTCTACAAACCTCACACAAACCTCGTTCCATGTCCCAAAGCTAAATCACTGAAAGCAAGAACAATAAATCCGAGAAACACGGGAAGTGCTCGCAGTCCTTAGACATCCACCTAGCTTGAACAGCTGTCCAGTAAAACCATACCAGCAAACTCGTTCTTTTGCTTCTCCATGAACAAGAATGCATCATTATTGATTGTAACTCCGCTCTGCAACGACTCCACCCGGAGTTAGCAGTATTGCCAAGTAAATAGAATAAATAAAGAAGTATATGAGCACGCGACAAGAACTGTACGTCATAAAGCCAGAACAAAAGAAAAAGCGACTGCAAACACTGTTTGTTTATAATAAAAGTCACGTTACACATAGTTCAGTGTACGAACGCGTCAAAGTTGAGCGGCTATTGATGATGAAACTCGCAGCACAAGGGTGGCAAAGTAAGGATACTTGGAGCAAAGCGTGGATTTTACATACCACTCAACGCCATGGTTAACTGGTGCCTTTCACGGGCAACAAAGAGCGGTGGGCGTCACGCCAAAGCACCGGTAGCATCAGCCATGGCAGCAGCGCATGTGAAACAAACGCGCGTTCGCGCGTCTGCTGCCGCTCATCGCCGCGACCACCACCGCTCAGTCGCTCGCATGTGAAACCGGCTTAAGGTCGCATATGAAATAGGCGTGGGTCCTGCGTTTCCTGTATGTAGTAGCCATCTCTTGTTTTAGTCCTTATAATGTCCGCTGAATGGCGGTACTTGTATATGTTGAATATAAGATGAAAAGATGCGAGATAACGGTACTTGAAGTGTTCACTAAATAGATGGACGGATGGACAGACATAAAAATAAACGGACATGCGGACAGATGGGCGGACGAACATACATACAGATAGATTGATGGACAAGGCCTGCGGATGATTCACGGTATGATAATAAAACCCTTCGAAGCTTTACCCCACTGATCATCATTCACACCGTGGATATGCTGTGATTTCTTTTTTCCGCGATGTCACCCGCCGCAGCTGAATGCATGTGCGCAGCAGATACCGGCTCTGGGCACTGGGCTGGCGAGACATCAGCGGCGGCTTTCTCCTTTTTTCACCCTTCTTGCTCGCTTGCGCCCGCTTTTACACACCTCCAGGCAGTATTCCCGCACCATGCGACTGCTTAGTTTCAAAACTCATTTAGTTTCAAAAGCTTAAACTATATTAATTGTGTTCTATGAAGAGGCCTAATGCTGGAAATATTCACAGCGGTATAGGCGGCTCATACCAAACATGATTAGCAATGAAATGAGATGGATAAATGGAAACACCTAAATCAGGGAGTAAAAACTAAGGAAACCGAGATAAAATGTAGACTATGTGAGTGAAGTGACAGCTATGAGGGACTTCATGTATGGCGAAAAGTCCTTACTCCGCAGGGCAATCCGAAGCAGCGTAATGCAAGCCCGAGACGCCAAAGGTCAATGCCTGCCCAAACCCTAACCGCATGCGTGGAAGTAAGTGCCACGCAGGCATCGCATAAGTGGTGAGGCAAGCTTGTTTCCAGCAGCGCCAGCGTTGGTGGGTTGATGCTTTGACCTCGGCGGATATTTCCCAAAGACGTTCTTCTTTGTGGCTATTGGGAGGGACACTCATTGTGTAGTCCTGTACATCTTTGATGAATATGTGGCGCTTTTTAGTCGCAACACGCCGAACGACGGCCTTGTGCCTTCCCACCAATTTTCAATGGCATTGAAGGCTGTACTTATGCTTTGTTCACTGACAATGCACATTGTTTACTCTAAAGTATCCGGTGGCGGCTTCCCACTGTCAGAGGCGGCTCTCTGCCTATGTGCATTTCATATCTCGTCATACAGCAGAACAATGTAAAGCCTTGCACGGCACTTCAGCGGAGGTATTTCTGCCGATGAGGTAACCGCGGTAATTCGGAATCTAAAAACCACTAGCGCTGGTCTAGACGACATCAGTCCATCACACATAAAGCTGATTGCTCTATTTATATCTGACATTCTTGCACATGTCAATAATCTAATATTTAAAAAGGGGACTTTTCCTCGCGAACTTAAGCGTGCTAGAGTTACCCCAGTATTTAAAAAAGGAGACCGATCATTGCTAACGAACTACCGGCCTATATGTGTGCTTCTGTTTCTCAGCAAAGTAATTGAGAAATTATTTGAAAAGCGCCTAACTAATTACCTTCGAAAGTTTAGCATTCTTACTGATTTTCAGTTTGGTTTTCGAACAGGATATTCTACTGATCTCGCTTTATTATATCTTACTGAATTTCTAAAGCAGGCGATTGACGATGGCAGTTTAGCTGGATCTGTTTTTGTTGACCTAAAAAAATCCTTTGATACTATTAACCATCAGATACTCTTCATAAAACTGGAAGAATTGGGAATATGTGGTGCTGCTCTGCTATTTATTCGCAGTTATCTCCTTAATCGAAACCAAATGGTCAGTATTTCCGGTACCTACTCCAAACAAACAACAACGAACATAGGAGTACCACAAGGGTCCATTCTGGGCCCACTTTTGTTTTTAATCTATATCAACGATCTACCTAATTTCATCATACAATGTAAATATTTGCTCTACGCTGATGATACGACGATTTTTAGTTCCGATAAAAGCATAGACTGTTTAATAAATAAGCTGAGCACAGATCTTTGCAATATACTACACTGGTGTAAGCTAAACAAATTACAGTTCAATCCTCAAAAAACCCAATTCATTCTCTTTTCATCACATCAGCGATCGCTAGTAACGTATCCCTCAATTAGTATCCCAAATCATTCGATCCACGCTAGTAATGATTGTGTTTACTTGGGCGTCAAACTAGATAGAAACTTAAAATTCCACTTTCATATTTTAGATGTCAAGAAAAAGCTGTCTTATGGTATACGCATCCTCATTCGGTCTCGCCCTTTTTTTTTTCACGTTCCATTCTCTTGTCACTATACTACGCATTTATTCATTCTCACATCAACTACTGTATAACTACCTGGGGCACTACCTACAACACTCACCTCGCACCGTTACAGACTGTTCAAAACAAAGCAATCAAAATAGTCACTTCTAGTTCACATTACACCGATTCAAAACAACTATTCTACATTTACAACATCCTTACAGTGCGCGATATGGTTAAGTATAATCTTGTCATATGTTTATCCAAGCATATCAATGAGCTATTTCCCATTTCCATCATCCCATCCTCCTCACTTCTCAATACCAACAACACTAGATTTGCTTACCACAAAAACTTCATCTTACCGAAAGCCCGGACTAACTATGGCAAACAAACCGCTCATTTTAGCTCACTTTCCTTATGGAATTCACTTCCATCCATCTTAAAAGTAATGAATCCTCACTCGTTTGTAAAAGAATTAAAAAAGCTCTTTGTCAACCAATACAACACGTAGCACTTCATTCTCATAGCCCCTAAAGCATGCTCTCACACATGTATGTATGTGTGTATATATATGTGTATATATATATGTGTATATGTATGTGTGTATATATGTATGTGTGTATATAATTATATATATATTTTTTCTTTTTTCTCTTTACATCTCGTGTTTACATGGTTTCTTTATATTATGAAATGTGCTTGATCACCCATATCATTATGATTATTGAAATTTTGTCCTTCCTGTCGAAGCTATGTTTTATTTTGTCTTTATGCTCATCATGCACAGGAGGTCCCAATTCAGTCTCCGACTACGGGACCTCCTTCTGTATACTGTCTGTAATGACTTTACTTCACAGTAACAATAAAATCTGATTCTGAAAATCTGATTCTGAAAGGATGTCTCGCTTCACTGCAGCTCAGCAAGAGATATATAGTTTAGTCAAAGTGCTTCCGCTGCGCATAGTATTGCGAATAGATGCAGTGAACATATCCGGTGGTGTTTACCGCATATTTAAATCAAAGGAGTATTTCTGACTCGTTTATTTGAATGTGTGGTTGACCACAGAACCTTGCGGTGCAACCCGGGCAGCGAGAGAAATGAGTGCAGCATGGAGACGAGATACAGGGGTCCCGTTGAAAAGAATGAAGAAAGGGTAGCGTCAACTCACTAGATCGAGCACTGCATTAACCTCGCTCCTTTTGCATTCTTAAAGCAACTTGGACGCTCGGTACGTTACCACGCGCATATTATGCAGCCCGGAATTCCGAAATGTCTATTCCACCGCCACCTGATCGTATCGTGAAAACGTGTCGCGTTGATTTTAGCAACCTTTTTTTTTTCACCAATATCAGCGAAATGTGAGAAACCTGCTTTCCAGTGTCCAACGGTAATTCTGGAAAAGGCTAAAGGTTTGCACATAATGAAAAGAAAACAACAACAAACACTCTGCCTCTTCAAGCTGCGTAGAAGTATCTTCCTTAAGAGAGCGACACCAACGGTTTTTATAAGCCTATCAGTCTTTTGTATACGTCTCTTGACCTTAACAAAACTTTCTATATGTGTTGTTTTTGTATATCAATCGTATATTCGTATATCATGTATTCTATATATGTTCTTATTCATGTGGGCCAATCAACACGACTGAAGGTTATTTAGTTTTCTTGGAGGTATGTAAATGTTACAAGATTGGTAGCGCATACTCGAACCAGGAATATGCCATTAAATGAGCGACTTTTTACGGACTATGCTGCGTTTGTGGAGTCAGAATCAACAGTCACTGAGGCTTATTAGTGCTTAAGTTTTTCGACCGCTGACCTCAAGGTCGCGGGATCGCATTCTGGTAAGGGAGAACACATTCTGAAGGGGGGGAATGCTAGAGCCCCGTGTATATAGATTGAGCTGCGGGTTAAAGAGCACCGCACTGTGAATATTTACGGAGACCTGCACTACGGCGTCCTTCATAATCATATCGCCGTTTTAGGACGTTAAACTTTGGTAATGGTTGTTATTATTATTATTATTATTAATATTATTATTATTATTATTATTATTATTATTATTATTATTATTATTATTATTATTATTATTATTATTATTATTATTATTATTATTATTATTATTATTATTATTATTATTATTATTATTATTATTATTATTATTATTGAATTCTGAACCCGCACCAAACCTTCAGCGCTGACATCGTGTCTCATATTGCGGTTGTCAAACTCCGAGGGTGGCTCAGCCTACCATGTCATCAGATGACATCGTCCGCCTATTCTAGACTGTGATGTACGTTATGGCGTGAATATGACAGACATTGCAGAAACTAGCTGGCTGTTTGGGTATCCAGACATGTAGATTACCAGTTATTTCAAATTACAGATAAACTTTGAGCAGATCAAACCACCTGGCCGCTTGTAGCCCTGTCAATACCACCCCACGGATAAAAAGCAATAGAGTTGCCTTTTAAGTACAAAGTCAAAATTAGTCAAATTTGTGCGCACTTTTTGTCGCAGGCCAGTCAGATTGCCCTTATTCTCTAACGATGTCTACTTTCATAGCTGATTGCAATGTATTTTGTGTTACGAAGAGCGATAAAAAAAGCAGCCATGATTGTCGTCTCAGAGAAAGTGTTATATTAATTATGCCACTCTTTCTCCTTATCATTTCGTAGCATATTCGCATAGAAAATTCATCTCTTTTACTCCCAATGTGGCAAAGTTGTAGAAAAAATTACGCCGTCTCCCACTAAAGGGAACAATGTGTAGATGTCTAGCAGCGGGTGCTAACGCTTACACTGGCGGCTACGTTGACACCGGCGCTCATCACGCCGTTGCGCTAGAGAGAAACTTGGGGAGGCGAAAAGCGCGCACTGATGGACCGGTGTTTCCTACTGGAACATGCCAATCGTTGCAAATGGGCAGTGAAAGACAGAAGACTCTGATTGGACACAGAGGCTCGCAGTCCGCTTTTGGTTAATATGCATGCTGCAAATTATCATTGTTCAACAACGCACAGGAGAAATCTCTCACCGACAGACCCTTGGAGGTTGAAATCCAGTGTCGATATATTCTGGTTGGCCAGTGAACAGTTGTGCAGCGCAAGCAGTCAGTTTTTTTTTTCAATCAAGAAACTCGCTTGCAGACGCTGTCTGCGTCGGCGTTGCGAGGAGAAAGAGGGGGAGCGTAGGAGAGGAGAGAGAGGAGGGAGGGTACGCGCATGCGCAATGGTGGAACAATATATCTTCATAATTCAACGTAAAAGAAAGAATTGTCAAACCCTCGGTTGCTTGGGTACTCATGCCAGTTGCCACCGCATCAATCGTACACTCACTATGTGAAGCCATTATCCGCCTTCCTTTCAGAGTGTGTAGCCATATTCCATGTTTGTAAACATGGGTGGGCGCCGCTGACATACTGAGGCGCTTTTAGCGACATCGCGGTGCGTATAGGCTCCGCCCATTTCAAAGCTCGCCATCGCCCTTTATTATCGGGGGAGCATCCCGTGTTTGCGCAGGAGGATCCCCCGTCGTGCTGCGCCTGAGCGCCGCTCAACTACTAACGCAATAGCGTTAAGAGTTCGTTCCGCAAGAATTTCGGCGTCTGTGTAGCCGGTGGCGTTATTGGTTATGACCGCGAAATGCGAAAAAGATGCAAATAAAAGTAAGAATTGAATCCAGACCTTCTGCGTGGCAAGCTGGTGTTCTACAATGAAGCAGCGCCCCTGCTTTGAGCTGTTTGGAAAAAAAAACGCCAGGCCAGCATGAAATTTAGCAGAGTGGCTTTTCAGAGTCCTTTTTGCGCGCTCTTTGGGTACCTGCTACAAGCACACTAGCAGGATACTCCCTTTCCCGACATCAGGCCTGACAATCGCCAGTTTGCAACGGAGCTTAAAGGGGCCCTGGAACACTTGTTTGTGTAACCATTGAATCAATTCAGTGGAAAAGCGTATTGCCTCAAAAAATGAACGCCACAAAGATATCAAGAATCTGTCGAGTACGAGCGGAGTTACAAAGATTTGTCTCGTGCTGTAATCACATTCTCCCTTCTCTCGTCCCGACGAAAGCGCTGCATGCTCGACAGGTAGAGATGGGCATGGCAAACAAAAAACGTCACTTGATCACTTGACCTTGATCACTTTTTTTTTTCTTGGAATGCGCCGGTTTCCAGTGTGATTGCGCGCGCACGTGTGTACAACTAGCGGCCTCCCGCGGTGATCTCTGTAACGACCGAGCCCGCCATGTTCAAATCAGCCAATGGCTGACAGATCGGCTTACTACGAATGATTTTTAGGCTTCATACGTGATATGTCGAGAGAAGAGAAAGCAATTTTTAGCTGACTTTAATCATTTATTGTGAATCCCAGGCCGCGTGCTACGCCACATTATTTGGCTAGCGTGTTCTCGGGAGCCTCTACTACCGATCCGCAGCGTTTTCTTTTTATGCTCAAGTAGTGTTGCAGGGCCCCTTTAAAGCGCCGGTGTGGCTTTGTGGTCGAATACTGGGCTGGTACGCAGAGGAACGCGAGTTCAGATCCAATGATATCTTTGTGTTCTTCATTACCAAGTTTTTTCATGTGATACTGGTTACGGACACCGGCAGCGGCAGCGGACAACTACGGCGCACGCGACCCCTGCTGTGATCTCATAACAGCTTTCGCTGTGAAAGGAAAACCTATAATATTGTGGTGTATACATATAGAGCGAGGGGTCTCCTTAATGCATGTGACGATGCGTCACGTGCATTATGCGCTAGTAACTGTCTACCAGGCGTCAAAACAAGAAAATCAAGGCACGAGTGGGTGGTTCAAAGCTGCCCACCCATTGCAAAACGTGCAGCTGCACAGGTTTGCTTGGCCTCTTATTTAGACGCAAAGTGGGCCTTTTCCCAATTCGCAAAAATAACGTTTAGAACAAATTAGACACTTCACAGACTTGCGGTAAGCATCAAGGATATTATGAACAACCCATTGTTACGGGTGTAAAATTATCACTTCCTTGCCGCAAGGCTGAAGACGCTGTGCATGAGGCCGAATTACGATATCGCGTCCAGCTATTGAAGGCGAAGCTCAAGCGCGTTGCAAATTTTTGAATGAGTTTTCAAGCTAAGTGAAAGCGGATAGCATTGGTAGGATAGTATACTTTGATCAACAGCACGAACGAAATAAGAGAGAAAATTGAGACAACATGAGCCCTGATTCGCAACTCAACGCTGTACGGCGCTGGAAACACCGCCGAAACAAAATGCTTAACGAGCGTGCTGCCTACTTCACAGAAGTTTTTCGACACAATAAAAAACTTTGCATCTGAAACCAATTATCACCACAAATACTGACGTTGCAGCGTTCACCACAAGGGCGTGCGTCTGTCCGCTTTGAAGTGGCCGTCTTTCCGTGAGTGGATAATCAGCTTATAGCGCATTCAGGTACTAGGGGCTTGAATGCGAGTACGGTGTATCACACGAAAATTAAAAGGGTATACTTTTAAAAACGCCTGACGGAAATTGGCCCACGCTCTACGAAAAGAATGAGAGTTTATATTCTTGTTTTTTTGTTGTTGTTTCTTTTCGATCAAATACGAACAACACCAAAGCGAAGGTGACGCGACACAACTCAAATGTTGACCAAAGGCACACACCAGCCCGTAAACATCGATCTTGCTTCGCTACCTTCTCGGGTACGCCTGTTGAGATTCCGTTGTTCTTGCGTTCCCGCTGTATTTATGTATAATTGATAGGAGCTAACCGCACACTCGTGAATGCCTCAAGTTGAGACTTGCGTCACTCAGCTATATAGGCAGATGTATCAATACGGCGACATTGTAGTGGACATAAGCCATGGCCAAGGATCGAGCAGGGTTTCTTAGTCATGGTTATCACTACAGGAAAAACAAGAGTGATTAGATTTTTCGATGTGACGTATCAAAACTAGAACGCGCGCAAGAAGTAGCCTTTAGAATGTTACAAACGAGATCGTACCCATCACGGGGCCGACTCAGCCATTATAACTCAGACATAAATTCACAGTGCCCAGATTGCACAGAAGTGTACTGTTCACTCGCGCACATGCTCTGGCAATGTCCCGCGTTACCTCAGGGACCTCTCACCAGTGAGTCCGACTGGGAGGAGGCACTCAGGAGCCCCAATCTCCGAAACCAACTTAAGGCAGTCCAGAGGGCCCAAGAACTGGCGGAACGCCACCACGTTCCCGCCCCGACTCGGGCGTCGCCTACGGTAGCGGCTGCTAGGATGTCCCACGTGGGCACCCTGGTGGCTTAAACTCCTCAGGACCATATATTAAAGTTCTTGACTGATGTGACGTATTTCTTAGCGAACTTCGGCGACTTTGAGCGTACACTCTTAGTCAAATCCTGGCTAAAATACACGGCTGCAGGCAGGAAATAAAGTCAAATTAGGGCCGCTTCTACACGAGTCCTTGAGAAACTAGCCCGATTAAAACTGGCCTTCAGAATAGCCGGAATTTTAGGCCAAATTTTTTCTCGCAAGATGCGGCCTGCAGTTAGGCGTGACGTTTCTGTAGGCGGCCCGGCCCTGACGTGGTGGCAGAAAAAAAAGTGTTATTTTACGCATTCGAGAGTGGTTTCTTGACGATAATTCGGTAGATATTAGGACTATATGTAATAAAAAACCTATATTATCACAGCTATCTACATCCGGGAGTTGTGATAATATTATCTACATCTGGGGCAGCCTTTCTCTTTTTTTTTTCGTGCTCGCGCTTGTCGCTCAACGGTTCTGCGTAAGTTAATGCCGGCTCTTGGGGCCAGGCTTGCGCGACAGAGGCGACGGCTCTCCCCCATTTCCTTTTTTTTCTTTCTTCTGCCCGCTCTTACCGGCTATAGGCGTTACTTCCGTGCCGCGCGGTTGTTACAGCTATTTTTATAGCTGGGCTCCCTATAGACAAGAATTTAGTCAGTACGCAGGAGCGCACCACCTATACGACGTTTGTTATCCATCACCTGATAGAGAGTCTATCTATCTATCTATCTATCTATCTATCTATCTATCTATCTATCTATCTATCTGTCTATCTGTCTGTCTGTCTGTCTGTCTATCTATCTATCTATCTATCTATCTATCTATCTATCTATCTATCTATCTATCTATCTATCTATCTATCTATCTATCTATCTATGGCATTGAGCTTTCCTGGACGTTTCAATATAGGATCTATACCAAGATTTGTATGGAACAACATGTCTGTAGACGAGCATAAGTGACTAGTTATAACATGAAAATCACGATATATACGTCATCAATGCAATAATTTACAATTCATGGTCTTGATGCTCTTGCGGTCATTTTGCTCGCATTACATATTGCAAAACTGGTAAGGTATGACATATTTCTTTCCGACTTTCTGCGCATATATCTCTTTTTAATCAAACACGTGAACCTTATACAATATCATGCTCTTGTGGGAGAGCCGCGTGGCTCAAAAGAGAGTTTACGGGTATCTCCAAAAGAGAGTTACGTACGTCATCACTGAGGAAGCACTGAACGAATAGCACATACTCTTTTCTTTTTTTTTGTTTTTTCAGAGCGCAGTGTTATAGTGAAAGGCCTGCCAACCACGGTATTTCGCCCAGGAAGAGCCGTAACTATATAGGGCTCTCATCAAGACACGGTAAGCTGGCTTCTAGTAACGGTAACACAACTTGCCAAGATGACGGAAAACTGTCGTATTTGGTCTGCACCAAATCGTCAGCACAAATATTTCTTCTACTTTCATATTTTATCATAATCATAGTATTTGTTCGCTCATACTCAGTACGTGGCTATGTCTTGGCACTTGTCTAATGACCCCTTTGGACCGTCACGCACACAGCATCTTGCACACTTACACGTAAAAACAGAGATAAGACACGCAGAAGAGTCACTACAATGAATGGTAATTTACACGGTTGCCTATTAGCCAAGCCTCTTCGGTTGACCTCAGAGCGGCTGACAACATCAGGCTTTATTGGGCCAAGACAGCATGCCTGTGACGAAACTTATAAGTTTTATCCTCTGTTTTAAACTTGCTCATCCATAAAAAAGTTGCAAAGGCCTTTTTTAGGTCCAGTGGTTTGTCAGTCCAGATCATCCGTAAAATACAGCGGGCCCGGAAAAGATGGACCGAAGGATATAAGCAAACAGGACTATAGCTGGCGCTGGCTGTTCTCTGACCTTTTTATTGGAAAAGAAACAATAAATATCTAAACTTAACACAACCAAGTAACCAAAAAAAGACCGCCACAGAACGAAAATACAGTAAAGAACAAGTCACATCGCGTCTTTTTAGACATCATCTCTCGCAAGTGTGAGATATTGAACTTCAATATCAATTAGGTCTACCAACTGTAACTTCAATCCCTTTCCTTGTGAGATGGAAGGCGTCGCATTTTCTCCCGCTACTTGCTGTCGGTGATGTGTTAGGATCACTGGGGAGCTTTCGAATAGCGTGCGCTAAGTTAGTGAGCGTCGCTGGCGTAGTGCTCGCTTCTGGGCGCCATATGAGTTTTCGAATAGAGTTCGTCCCCCGGTGCAGGTAATCTCCTCCAGATCACCTCAAAGAGACCTTGTGCGCCACACGCAATTTCGAATTTTCTCTCAGCGGAACACAAGCGCTAACGGTGGTTAGCCTTGCGACGCATGCGTAGTTGCATCGACCGGAATAAATAGCGTACTCAAAGCTTTACACACGGTATTCGAAAACTGCTTATTGTGTTTTAGAAATGGGAGACGAAAAAAATATTCCGTCGTTACGGCCGATATCGCTTTGGTTCTCGCGTTGTCGGTGTCGCTATAAAAACAAATGTCACTGCAATGGAGCATGACGAGCCAACGTGCGTATTTAGCACACTATAACCTATAATTCTCTACATCAGTGTTCGTTGTAACGAGATTCAACTTTGCAAGAAAGTTTATTCCAATTATTATATTCTGAAGGCTCATTCTGACTCGTTGTTTAAGCCAATTAGCCTGGTTTAAGTATTGCGGAATTGTTTTCACGCTGACAGACAGTTCTTCACTCTCTTTTTGCGCTCATGTTTGTGAAGGCAAGAAGCTATTTCGCTAAGCCTGGTTCGCTTTCGATGACTGCGAGTTCCACACGCAACGGCTGGTGCGCTTTGTAATTTCTGCTTTCTTTTATATTTCTCTCTCAGGACGCTTTTGAGGGGGCAAGTTATCACGATCAAAGTTTTAGGGCTTTATTGCGCGACTAATTAACGCCATCGGGGGTAAAATAATAATAATAGAAGACGCGCAAAGAATAATGGGCCTGAACGAACTTAGTTGAATCCCCGTTATTTAGCTGGTTTCCGGTCCATGCGAAAAGCCAGGCACACAAGAATGCGCTTCAATATCCACCCTCTCCGCACTGCCCTGAGGTACGCACAAATCCACTAGCATATTGTTCAAATATGGATTTGAGAGTACAAGCTATAAGCACCAACACCAATAAAAGGAGCTTAGGTGCAGGCGCAATGCCGGGTAGAAATCTACAGAAGGAAATGAAACAAGAGAGTGTTGAAGTGGTGGTTGAATCTCGGAAGAGAATGAAAGAATCTAAGCAGTAAGAAAGCCCGCTAGCGCGCAGCAAATTCAATTAGGAGGACGTCATGCTGATTGCATAGATAGAATCTTACAGCAGACTCATTAAGAGAGCTGTTCATAAAGCGAGAGGAGCACCGCGAGTTGCCCAGAAATGTTCAGAGTGCCGTGCAGCGACCGCATTGCGATGTCACCCCATACACGCCGTATGCATACCATGTATGAAACGGCTTGTGCACCGATGTTGTCGAGCTTAGATGGCACTCGTACGCTTGCACATAGCACTCTTAAAAAATGGAGTGACGTTCCCTCCATTTATGGAGGAACGGCGATGTCCCCTATGTTCGTCTCTAAATCGAGAAACGTTGCTCCCTCATCATAGAGAAACATGTTCCTCCTTATGAAAATCAACATGGCTGCCCCCCGGCGAACCGAGTAGGCTTAGCAAATGCAACGATTCTCGATTGATAAGGAGTACACGGCACTGAAAGTTACAAAAAACGGTCCCGCTGAGCTTGATATTGAACGAAATGATTATAAAAACAAGCAGGCGAACCTTTGGAGATGAACACATCGCGAAAGAGAACGACGGAGCAAGCACGTTTCGTTCGGTCAGTTAAGCGACGAACTCCGAAAGGCACGGATACTGCAGAGCCCTCACCTGAAGAGTCAGTCAGTCAGTCAGTCAAAGAACTTCATTTGGTCCTGAGAAGACGAGAATGCCCCCGTCAGGGGGTACCGTCTGAGGGCCCCGCCCGTGATGGCACCGGGAGGTTAAAGCTCTCGGCGACTTCGCGGGCTCTCTGGACAGCCCTTAGCTGCTGGTCCTTTGCGGAGCTGGTGATAAGCTGAAACCAGTCTTCCTCAGTGGAGGGAGACCCTGAGCCCCCGTGCAAGTCGTGACACTGGCACAGCATGTGCTGGAGGGTGCACCTCGGATGACCACAGCACTGACAGCGTGGGTCTATTCCGTCTACGAATTTTGACCAAATAAACTGACATGGATACGTGTTTGTTTGTAGAATTCGCAGGGTGATTGCCTGTGGTCTGTTTAAATGTGGGTGTGGAAGCGCAAACTTCCTACGCCCTAGCTGATAGTGCTTACAGACCTCGTTGAAAGTGAGAAGAGGGTCCCTTTTCCACTGCCCTCCCTCAGCCTACGAGTGCTGACTTCCGGCGCGGTGTGTGAGACCTCGCGCCTGGGAGTGTGCAAGTTCATTGGCGTTTGGGATGGTTTCGTGAGCATCACTGCCCACATGACCAGGGAACCAAATTATATGCTTTTTGCCAGTCCAAGATGCAGCAGAGAGAGTGCGCGCGGCTTCTGTGCACACCGAGCCTTTCATAAATGCTCTAGTGGCGGCTCGCGAGTCCGTGTAAATAGTAGAACGGTTTGTTGTGGTCATGGCGATGGCCACTGCCACCTGTTCGGCTTTGTCCGCATCCGAATTTTTGAGCGTAAGTGATGTTAACAGCTCTCCCCGTAACGACGTAGCTGGTGAAACGAAGTGATTGGAAGCTGCGTATTGCGCTGTGTCAACGAAGGCGACATTGTCCTCAATCGTAGCCGCTGTTTGAAGAAGGGCTCTGGCCCTTGCTTTGCGTCTGCCGCAGTTGTATTGGGGGTGCATGTTTCTATGTATCTGAGATACTGTATATATTTCCCTGACTTTTAGAGGGAGCGCGCACTCCCTCTGTCTGGCATTGGGAGACCGTATACCAATATGCGCTAGTAACTGTCTGCCAGCCTCCGTGGAAGCTAGTCTTGCAATTTGGGCGACCTGTTGTGCCTCTACTATTTCGCTGAAATTGTTGTGGACACCCAGCGCCAATAGATGTTCTGTACTGGTGCTCTATGGGAGACCCAGTACCTTTTTTTACGTTCTTGCGAATTATTGATTCTATTCGGGCTTCATCCCTCCTGCTCCACTTGTGGACCAGGACGATGTAGTTGATGTGGCTCATTAGGAAGGCGTGAGAGAATCTACGAAGGTTCTCCTCGGATAACCCCCCTCGTTTGTTGGCCACCCTCGTGATCAATTTTGTCATGGAATTGGCTTTGGCTGTCATGCGTTCGAACGTGTAAGCGTTACTGCCATCCTCTTCCAGGAAAATACCGAGGATTCTAACTTTCTTTACGATCGGAATATAAGAGCCATTCGTTGTGGTGATTAAGATATTGGGGAAACTTCTTTCTTTGCACCGATTGTTGGCCGGTAAAGGAGCAGTTCCGATTTATTAGCCGACAAGCAGAGTCTTGCCTTGCGAAAAAAATCTTCGACAACCCTGATCGCTGTTTGTAATTGCTCTCCAATTTGCCCATCACTACCTCGCTCGCACCAGACGGTTATGTCATCAGCGTAGAAGGCGTGACCGAGACATTCAATCTCGGCCAGACTGAGAGAAAGTGCTTTCAGCGATAAATTAAATAGAAATGGGGATAGTACTGCCCCTTGCGGAGTGCCTCTGGGTCCAAGATCAAACGTCTTCGAGCCGAGAGACCCTAGGCGAATGGTAGCTTTTCTATTCTTAAGAAATAAGCTGATGTAGTTGTGAAAATGTTATCCTAGACCCACTTGTCTAATTGAATGAAGTATGTGAGAGTGTTTGATCTTGTCTAAGGCCTTTTCCAGGTCAAGTGCCAAAACAGCTCTGGTGTCTGTGGAGACCCTCTCAATGATCTTGTGTTTTAAAAGCAACATTACATCTTGCGTTGACATGGACGGCCTGAATCCAATTAAATTAAACGGAAAGAGATTCTTTTCCTCAGCAAATTTAGTGGCCCGCTGGAGGATAACGTGCTCGGCTACCTTCCCTACACTTAAAGTGAGAGATATCGGCCGGAGCGAGCCATGCTCCAGGGGTTTGCCCGGCTTCGGAATGAGGATGACGGTCGCGTCGCGCCACTCTATTTGAACCTCGCCGGTCTCCCACACCTCGTTGATTTTATTCGTTAGAAGCTCGATATCCTCGTCAGGCAAATTCTTTAAGAGTTTGTTACTGATACCATCGGGACCCAGAGCTGATCTGCCCTTGAGGTCATACAGAACCTCTCGTACCTCTGTGCACGTGAAGGGGGAAGCAAGAGGGTCTGTTCCGTTCTCTGGCAAAGCAGGAGGGTAGTCATTGTGTGAGGCGGGTTCTGTGCAAAGATATCTCGAGGCGAGCTCATCGATAATTTGTGTCTCTGTCAGACCAGAGTTCTTCAGGTTGTGAATAAGTCTGGAAATTGTAAGCTGCTGATTGGTTTTGGATTGTATATTTCCCAGTAGATGTTTGAGGAGGTTCCACTTCGCACCACTTCTCATTTGCACGTCGACGGCATTGCATACTTCGTCCCATTGCTGTCGAGCTAGTGTTTCACTATGCTCATCTATCTGCCTATGAAGTTCAGCAATTTTTTGCGTAGGCGTCGGTTTAGTTTCTTCGTTTTCCATTGAGCCTGCAGCGCGTTTTTAGCCCCCAGAAGGTAGGCTAATCGACTGTCCATGCGCTCTATCTCTCTTTCTGTCTTCACTTCCTTTGTGGAAGCAGCAACGTCTTCTTTGAGGCGAGTGATTAATTCGTTTAACGAGTTGTATTTATTCTCGTCTTGCGTTCTGATAGCTCTAAAAATGTCTCAATCTGTGATGTGAAATTTTCTGAGCGGTGGTGACGAGATTCTTATCTCGAGGCTTGTAATGTAGTGATCACTACTAGGATTCTTATGTAAGTTAGTCCATGCGGGTTCCTCTGCATTCCTAACCATGGTCAAATCTGCTGTGGTATCCCTGCTGACCGAATTGCCTATTCTGGTGGGGTATCGTGGATCGGTGACCAATGTGAGACCTCAAGCTATGATCTGTGCTGCGTGGGCTTTGCCTTTTGCGGTATCCTTGATATAGCCCCAATCTTTATGATGTGCGTTAAAGTCCCCTGCTATGATGAGCGTTCGATCACCTGCAATTTTACACGCTTCGTGGAAAAGAGCATGAAACGTCTCTGTTCTGTCGGCTGGTAAGCTTTAAACGTTTAAAATAAAAACGGATTGCTCAAAATTAGCGTTCGGGATGAGCTCGATCATGATGTGTTCAATTTTTATGCCCGGCCTGACGTCATGACGTAAATAAGCGAGATGATTTGAGACGAGTGTCGCTACACCCCTCTTGCCCTTCTTGATATACGCTTCTGCACGCTAGTGACGAAGAGCGATGACATCGGTGAGCGTTTCCTGGAGGAGGAATACTGATGGCCTTTCGGTAGCAAAGCTAAGAAAACGTTGCAGTACTGCTTTCCTTTTGCGGAAGCTGACGCAATTCCGTTGCCAGATTACTAGATTGCTTGCGTTAGCCATTTTACTGACTCGAAAGGGGTGTACCAAGCAGTGCGTGCTGCCTGTATGATTCTAAAATTTGAAGCCTCGCAGTGTGCTCGGTCTGTTGGAGCCTGATAGGAGTAATTTCAGCAATAACGTCATTCCTTAGCTTTTCAAGCAGTGTTTGGATGCTTGAGACGTTAAGCGACTCCTCATACATGGGCTCAGGGCCTGCCCTGTGTTTCGCCCCTCTGTTGACAGATGCTGCGGCTGCGGTAGTTTGATCACTAAACGTGCGCTCTCGCTGCTGCATTTCTTGCAAGATCGACTTATTATCAGCTAATCCCTGTCAAAGAGACGCATTCTCGCGCTCTAGTGATTGTATTTTGTCTCGCGTTTGCTGTGTCGGTTGCCCTGGTTGCGCGGGGGCATGGGTCTCACCTGTTCTGGCTACCTTGTCCACCCAGGTAGGTTGCGAGTTGAAGCCACCCCGGGAATTCCGAGAGCGTTTCGTGGCGGCGTTCCTTGGAGCAGTCGCAGCTGGTGTCTTGGTAGAAGCGGCGATCTGCCGGTCTCCGGCGTTGCTCGTAGCATTCTTCGTCTCGTGACCGCCTTTCCTTCTCTTTCTACGTCGCCTTCTTGAAACGTAGGGAACTTGGTATCAGTTTTTGCAGGTACGGTCACCGGTGAGATGAGCGTCTCCACATAGCGCGCACTTCGGTTGCACACATTCGAGTCCGTTTGCGATGATCAAAGTCCCGATCTTTTCACACACTTTTTCAGTCGGTCTAGGGCAGACATCGTGTCTGTGGCCGATTCGGCCGCACTTACGGCAAGTGTCGATTCGCCTCTTGTACAGTGTACAGCGTAGCATGTTGGGGCCGCAGTGAACATAGTTGGGCACTTCCATGCCGTTGAACAGTACAATCACGGTAGGGGTCTCCTTTATGCACCTGGCTCCCCGCACCATCGGGTTTCTGGGTGTGACAAAAAGGCTTTGCAGCGCAGCTTCGGCCAGATTGGTGTCGATGCCTCTGACCACACCTCTACAGGTATTTCCCGGAGGTGTAATGTAAGCCGAGATAGAGTGCTTTTTATCTGCCAAGAATATTTGCTACACTTTGCAGTATGCATTGGCATTCGATTTGGAGGGTGTGCTTATAACGAAGATATTCTGCATGGCGTTCGCACACATGATATCCTCCTCGGATGCCGCTGGGGGCAGCCTGGCAGCAATTAAAATGGCTTGCGTGACCTTTAACTGACTGCATGTTCGCACGTCCAGCCCTTCCCCCGAGCGGACGACCACTCGAAAGTGTGATGTGGGCAGGCGCGGTAGCCTGGAGGCTGCGGCAACCTTTCTCAGCTGGCTGGCTTTAGCGGGGCCAACGTGGGCTCCAGTTTGCCTAGCCGAGTGCGTCTCGTGCTTGAAGCGGGTTTTATCCGCATTCCGCTTTATGTGGGCGGTAATCCAGCCGTTGGACTCGGCTTGCTCTTTGGAGATTTTGCTCTCTTTCTACCTTAGCCTCATGAGGCATGGCCTACTCGGGGGTCGGCCGAACAAGCGGCCGCGTGTTCCGCGTTTCCGCGCTGCGGCGCCCGATGCCGTGTATAAGCACAAATAGGCCTAACCTTTGGTGTCGGAGAAAGGACCCGCAAAAAAGGTTCCAGTGGACCTACCATGATTAATGGGGTATCCAGGTGTTCCTTGAAACTTGCCGGAGTTGCTCCAGTTGAAATCTTGGAGGGAAAGCACATCAAACTCAGTTGAACAACGTCGGTTGTCGGAGCCGACGCAGACGCGTCCTCAAGCCACCCCACCACCTAGCGTCCATCACCTGAAGAGTGCATGCTAGGCTTGCTGTATTTATTTCTCGCATATTCAAATAGCGCGGCGACGTTATCCATGCGTTTACGGGTCCGCCGGTCACGAGATGTGCCTCCAAACCGTAGACTCGATCGCAGCGAAACCATTCCTTCTCAGTCGTGCAGCTTCGATAGATAGATGTTCAACTTATATAAGTAGCTGGAGGTGTGAGAGCGTCATAGCCGCGAAGTAGTTGGTAGCTGGAGCCATCTGCAGGGACTAAACAAAACTAAAAAAAGTTACCTGCGCAACGTACGTTGTCATACTCACTATCACGGCTCCCTTGCGGATTGTTTACGCCTCAGCCCATTCAGGATTACTCACTGACACCCGAAGCCTAATATGTGCTGATGCAATGCATATAGCTACACATGCGCACATAGTACACATGTATACGCAACAAATACACAAACAAGTACGCAACAAGAAAACAATCAGTCATTCACAGCAACGGCCCACACTTCGACGTGTTTACTCACACCCTACTAAGAAAGCGCACCAGCTTATATAGAGATGAATTTCGACTGACCATAGTGGCAGAAGTTACAAGTAAGATTTCTTACACTTTTTTACGTTTTGTATCAATATCACAACTTGCGCACACGTAAATATATTGTACCTGATGCTTAGACAAACGTAAGTTTATCAATAGTTGCACCATAATGAACGGAATAATTACTAGAGCTTATCAGAATTTCCCGAAGGCGAATACTCCCAAGCCATGCATAGAATGCCCACGGCATCCCGAACGCTGCGCCATCTCTCGACCACTGCCACAGTTACTCTTTTTCTTGAAGCCTCCGAGAATGCAAACACTTGCCGTGCGTTAGCCATTTCGGAGGTCACGTGTTTTTTTCTTGTTACTTGGGGAGGGCGCAGCATGCAGACCAAACTTTGTCTCCGTCGTGGTAGGTGTTCTGTGGTCACGTCGACCTCGTTTAGTTGTTTCGTGTTAAAGTTTGCTTATATTCTTTTTACGTGCTTACCACAAGTGTGACCGTTAGCCATGGATACAGTACACCACTAGCCCTTCAATGACAATGTTTTTGATGCGGTAACAACCATCCTAGCAGTGTATACGTACGTTACAACGCTGGTCTTGCGAGAGAAATAAGCGATGACCTCGCATCCAACGGTATTTTTTCGTGAGCTATGACAGTGATTGTTGGCGTCGTGGCAGCTCTAATACTTGATTGGAGATACTATCGCTGCAGTGCGCAAATTTACTGTAACTTTATAGAATGCTGTGCCTACATACTTTTCTGCTTCAGATACCTCTCGCGATTCGCCTCGCGTGTCAACTTCCGATCATAGTGCGTGTCACAATTTTGTTGTTAGCGCTGTGGCTGTGGTGGTTATTACTCTGAATTCGGAACACTTTTTTCACAAAGGTGAGTGAGCGTTAGTACTTACTTGCTGTGCACAGCTGTTACTAGAAGTGCATTTTGTGTTGAGTTTCTCACGACAAAGAAGAATCATGAACGAGAAACGCATACTGCACGCGTGCATAGTTCCTTTCTACTTCTCAGTGCTGGCATGGGCAATTCAAAGCGAATGCGATTAAGAATTTGGTTTAACCTACAGAAGTCATTGGTTAACTTTTCACAAATGTTTAGTTATGATGATGTTTAAAATGTTTCTGGTGGTTTTAACCTAGTCTGGCCAATAAAATCTCAGTGTAACTTTACAGCCTGCTTCCCTTTGTGCTTTCTCCTGCCGTCGTAGCACAGCCTTATTTGGTGTCGTGTGACTATGCTGGAGGACGCAGGTTCGACTATGCAGGTTGTGACTATGCAGGAGGACGCAGGTTGTGACTATGCTGAGGACTTCTGGCCACCGCGGCCGTAAGCGAATGGGAGTAAACTGCAAAGAACATACATATAGCGGTAGTGGCACGTGTAACTCTATCAATTGTATATGATCGTGCTTTCACGCATAGGCTGCAGATTGGTATCAGGTTTCCTAGATTGTTGAAAAATTAAGCGTGATGCTTTTTTTCGCGCCTCGTGGAATTCATGAGTGCTGTTGGTGCCGTGCGAAACTAAAAATGCGTGGGCTTACCAAGTATGTCGACACCAAAAAAATTAATTATTTTGTTCCACTCTAAGGTAATCAATAAAGCAATTGATTGATTTGTGGGGTTTAACGTCCCAAAACCACCATATGATTATGAGAGACGCCGTAGTGGAGGGCTCCGGAAATTTCGACCACCTGGGGTTCTTTAACGTGCGCCCAAATCTGAGCACACGGGCCTACAACATTTCCGCCTCCATCGGAAATGCAGCCGCCGCAGCCGGGAATCGAACCCGCGACCTGCGGGTCAGCAGCCGAGTACCTTAGCCACTAGACCACCGCGGCGGGGCAATCAATAAAGCAAGACTGCTTGGGAAGCAGAGGTCCTTGTATTCGTGACAAATTGGTAATATGAAACAACGCGAGACACACATGGAAGTGTGCGGAGCATGGTGCGAGTGCCTAACGATAAATAGAGAGGCTTTTACTCTACACTATTTAAACAAAAGAAAACATCACTCCTGCATTGTTTACAACAATCTTAGGTAAAAGCAATCGCTCGCGACTGGCCGTGGCCAGCTAGGCTTGGCGTGCGCAAGACCCCTGCGCTTGAGAAGAAACTTGAACGCTGAAGAAGGAACGTTGCTTCTTTGGTCCTTGCCGCGAGAGGGCGCGACGGGTAAAGCGCCCGAAAGGGAGGAAGTCGCTGCGCCGAAGGAAGACCGGAGCCCGATTCTCCATTCTCGCTCCCCCTTTTTTTTCAGAGTAGAACGTATAGCATGCTTATTAGCACGTATAGTAGACTGCGCTTTAATAACCATAAGTCACATGCCACAAGCCTACCCAATCTATCTTTGTATAGGCACGTTAACATTCCGGTCACTCATTCAATAAACTAAAAGCTAATATACTGGAATCAGGTTTCCCTTCACACTATGATAGTGAACTGTGCGAGTCATTTCTGATGCACAAGTTCAACGCGATCTTATCCGGTACAAATGAAGATCCAGGCAAACTGACGTTTCTGTCGGCGCAGAACTTAGTTCTAGTTTAATCACAGTCTGTTCATAATCACTGTACACATAGATTTCAACTATACCTTTTCGGTGCAGTCAATTTCTTTACTTTATATGTTATCAGTTTTGTTTGTGTCTTATGAAATTCTTAGCTACGCATCTTGTTCCATTTGAACGTGTTCTGCTATACTTTTTTGTCTTTTTTGTGAGTGTGATTTGCTGTATTGGTTTGATAGTTTTGTTTGTAGATGATACTGTGCTTTTCAAACTGCTATTCATGTGATCAACTCGATGTAAGCACCGTTCACGCATTCTCATAATCTTTTCTTGACATTGCTTTGGCATTCTCTGCTGTTCATTACTCGCCATGTCGCAGTAGATAGTGTAAGATAGTGATGGTTCATGTCTCAGAGGCCCTTGATATACCATGCCTACTTCAGAAAAGCGCATTTTTGTATGGTGTTTTCCCTGATGAAGGCCGGTCCCCGGCTAAAATGTAGGAAAAATGAAAAGTTTTCGTTCTGCCCATCCTCCTCTTTTTGGTATATATATATATATATATATATATATATATATATATATATATATATATATATATATATATATATATATATATATTGTAAGATGGCGTCGAGTACACTCAAGACTATCTTTTATTGACCCGAGTATGAGCCCCACAACCTAAACTTGACTGGTGATGATGAGTATGTACAGATGAAAAGATGGGACGCATAAATAATGCTGACACTTATTTTCCCCGCGCACTTGAGCGGCCGGCCCGGCCGAGACTTAGGCGGGAAAGGTACGGCGCACAAAGGGTTTAAGACGTGAAACGTGGACTATCTCGGAGGCACGGCAACGACGGTCCGAGGAACCCTCGACGGGAGTGACAAGGTAATTGACAGGAGATGTTCGTTCACAAACAACGTAAGGTCCTAGAAAGCGAGACTGAAACTTTTCACACAATCCGGGTGTGCGAACAGGCGTCCAAAGTAGTACTTCATCTCCAGGACGGAAGGTGACGTCTCGACGAAAGCTGTCATAGCGTTGCTTGCGGTCTTGTTGACTGGCCTCCGTGTTGAGTTGAGCACGTTGCCGGACCTCAGCAAGCCTGGAGACGAAATGTTCTGGCGTAGTCGTCGACGTTTTTGCCATTGCAGTGAAGAAAGAGGCGTCAATGGTGAATGTCGGCGCACGACCATAGACGAGGAAGAAAGGTGAATACCCGGTGGTTCGTTGAACAGCGGTGTTGTGTGCAAATGTTACGAACGGCAAGATATTGTCCCAATTATCGTGGTTCGGTCCGATGTACATGGATATCATGTCGATTAGAGTCCGGTGGAATCGCTCTGTCAGCCCATTTGTCTGCGGGTGGTAAGAGGATGTGGTCTTATGAACTGTGCCACAAGTTTTTAGAATTTCGTCCAGAATTGTCAACATGAAGGCCTTTCCTCGGTCACTTGACAACGTGCGAGGTGCACCATGATGCAACACAATGGCTTCTAAAAAGAAGGCGGCAACGTCTGAGGCGGAGCTAGTGCGTAGAGGAGCGGCCTCCGCGTATCGTGTGAGGTGGTCGACGGCTGTGACGATCCAGCGGTGGCCCGCTGGCGTTACGGGAAGTGGCCCGACGAGGTCGATTCCGACAACGGCAAAAGGTGTTTCGGGACATGGAATTGGTTGTAATAAGCCAGCAGGAGCTGAAGTTGGTCGTTTGCGGCGTTGACAAAGTGCGCAAGAAGCGATATAATTAGCCACAAAGGTAGAAAGACCAGGCCAGAAGAAGCGGCTCCTAACACGGTTGTAGGTCCTTTGAAATCCCAAGTGTCCAGCTGATGGTTCGTCGTGCAATGCTTCGAAAACTTGTTTTCGCAGTGAACGGGGAAGTACTGGCACCCACCGATGCCCATCCGCATTGTAAGTATAGGTATAGTGCTGCAGGACATTGTTCTCTAGCTTGAACAGCCGTAGCTGACGACGTAGTCTGGCATTAGGTGGAGAAGGCGAGTCATTCAAGTATCCGATGATGCGGTTACAGTAGGGGTCATCACGTTGGTACGCGGCAAACTGGGCGCTGTTGTTTAAAGGTAGCGGCCCAGCAACTGCCAGGGGTGATAGCGTGTGTGAAGAGGAAGCCGCTTGATCACCTGAGGGGCATTCAGGATGCGTGGTTGGAGGTGAAAGTGGCAGAGGGCAGCGAGAGAGAGCGTCAGCATCCTGATGCTGTTTGCCGGATCTGTACACAACGTCAAAAGTGTACTCTTGCAAACGCAATATCCAGCGACCGAGGCGCCCCGACAAATTCTTCAGCGAGGACAACCAGCATAGGGCATGGTGGTCGGTAACCACAGTGAAGTGGCGTCCATACAGATAAGGTCGAAATTTCTGGATGGCCCAAACAACTGCGAGACATTCCTGCTCTGTTATCGAGTAGTTCTGCTCTGCAGTTGTTAGTGCGTGACTGGCATACACAACTAATCTCTCACGTGAAGTGTCGTCGCGCTGGAGGAGGACAGCACCGATTCCGTGGCCGCTGGCATCTGTGTGCAGAAAAGTGGGTGCACTCTCATCGAAGTGACGGAGGACGCGGTCTGATGTCAAAGCACGCTTAAGGGCTTGGAAAGCACACTCGCACTCGTCAGTCCACGTGAAATCCGTCCCTGACGTCAGAAGCTTGTGTAACGGCCCCGCAATGGCAGCAAAGTGACGGATGAAGCGGCGGAAGTAAGACGCCAGACCCATGAAACTTCGCAATTGTTTTTGATTGCGCGGACATGGAAAACTAATTACGGCAGCAACCTTGTCGGGGTCGGGTCGAACGCCGTCTTTGCTCACAAGGTGACCCAATACTTTAATGCTTGTGCGGGCGAAGTGGCACTTTTTTGTATTGAGCTGTAGGCCAGCGTTCGAAATGCAAGTTAGAACTTCGTCCAATCGCTTAAGGTGCTGAGAAAAAGTAGATGAATAAATGACGATGTCGTCTAAATAACATAAACAGGTTTTCCATTTGAGACCACGTAAGACGGTATCTATCATGCGCTCGAATGTTGCTGGAGCGTTGCATAAGCCAAAGAGCATGACGTTAAATTCGTAAAGCCCGTCAGGCGTCGCAAACGCTGTTTTCTCCTTGTCTGCTTCGCGCATAGGTATTTGCCAATACCCGCATCGGAGGTCGAGGCTGGAGAAATATTCTGCGCCTTGTAGGGAGTCCAGGGCATCATCTATGCGTGGCAACGGATATACGTCTTTTTTCGTGATCTTATTGAGCGCTCTGTAATCAACACAAAAGCGGACAGAGCCATCCTTTTTCCGGGCCAACACCACGGGAGATGACCAGGAGCTGGATGAAGGTCGAATAATATCCCGTTTGAGCATGTCGGCGACGTTCTTCTCAATGATTTGCCGTTCTGCCGAAGAGAGACGGTATGGGCGGCGGCGTACAATGGAGCTGCCTTCGGTTTCGATGCTGTGCTCTGCAACGGAGGTGCGGCCCAGAACTTTGCAATGTACATAAAACGAAAGGCTGTGCTTTTGGAGAAGGTCTAAGAGGTCTCTCTTTTGCTCGGCAGTGAGGTGAGGACTTACGGTGTCATTTAAGGTAACAGTGGTAGCCTTGATATCAGTAGTAGCAGACAAAGGCGGTGATTCTGCGTGAAGGGGAACCAGCGAAAAGGGCTCACTGTCAGCGAAGCAGCTCACAGCAGTGCCTTGGGGCAGCATCACTGGCGAAGAAGTTGGATTCAAGGCAGTGACCAATGCTTTACCGTCGTTAAACCGCACAAGGCCGGGTGCTATGGTAAGCCCTGCAGGTTTGGAGTGAACTGATGGAGCTATGATTACGTCACCATCAACTATAGTATCCGAAGTGATCGCTAGAAGTTGTTCATCTCCTGGCGAAATGAAACAATCAGTGGCAGCAACAAAACGGAAGCTGTATGGATCGACATCCGATGAACTCTCAGTAGCTGACATTTGAATGACTCGCTGACGACACGATATGAAAGCTGATGCCGAAGAAAGGAAGTCCCATCCTAAAATTACTGTGTGAGTGCACAAAGGAAGTACAAGAAACTGAATGTGGTGAAGGATGCCATCTATGAAAACGCGGACTGTGCAAACACTTGAAGGCTGAATAGGGACTCCATCTGCGCAACGAAGGGGAGGACCATCGTAGGGCGTCCTAACTTTCTTCAAGCGGGTACAAAAGTCTGCACGAATTACGGAAAGTGATGCGCCTGTGTCCACCAGTGCCTCTGTCTGTATACCTTCAACATACACCAATGAAACATTCGATGGGCGGTCCGGAGGAGTTTCACGCAGTTCGAAAGATGCAGCTTTCCCTCCCGAAGCTGCACTGTTCAGTTTTCCAGTTGGTGGTCGGGAATTGAAGTAGAAGGTCGGAGAGGAGAAGAGGAACGCCGCATTGGTGAAGGTGAGCAACGACGTGAGAACCGGGAACTGCTATTTGGGTCAAAGTTCTGCGGAGATGGCGACCGACGTGTGCTGTTCGGATACAGCCGACGATAGGGTGGGCCAGTCGCGTAGAAGTCGTCCCGTTCAAGGTTATCGTAGCTTCGTCGTTCGTCTTGCTGGCGGCACCGGCAAAACCTTGAAATATGACCATGGATGCCGCAATAGAAGCAAGTCGGTCGCGAACTGCGCCAGGCGTTGTAATGCTGGGAAGATGGTCGCGGTGCGAGTGAGTTGAGCGAACCATGCACTTCGGGCGCTGGTAGCTGCATTGGGCTTTGCTGGTGTGCAGGTGTCCTAGCAGCAACCTGAGCATACGTTGGCATGGCCATATGATATGAGCTCGGGACAGGTGTCACAGTCATCGAGGCCAAGCTCTGGTGGGGCGCAGGCGTCGTTGCAGCAACGTGAGCATAACTGGGCATGGGATGTGAACTCGGAGCTGGTGTACTAGTCATCAAGGCCAGTTCCTCCCTCACGACGTCCCGTAAACTAGTAGCAGGTGGCGTCGTTCGAATGTCAAGGTGGCGAGGTGAAGCCTGTGCATAAAGTTCCTCGCGGATGATACAGCGGATCAGTGCACGCAGCTCTGTTGTATCATGACTTGAGCTCAGATCAGACATATCAGGTTTTACCCGAGTGGTCTGAAGCTCCTCAAGGCGCTGACAGGTAGCGACATCGGCTACGGTTTGGGGATTTTGCACCACAAGCGCGTTAAAAGCGACAGTCACAATTCCTTTTAGCAGGTGGCGCACACGGTCGTTTTCCGCCATATCGTTGTCGATGCGGCGGCAAAGGGCGAGAACATCTTCGATGTAAGAAGTGTAAGACTCGCCAGGGCGTTGAACACGTGCACCAAGCCTCTCTTTGGCGATATCCGAGCGCACTGATGGGTTGGCAAAAATTTGGCGGAGCTGACGTGTAAAGGCGGGCCATGTCGGAAAATCTGTGGCGTGGTTGAAAAACCGCGTTTTTGCGACGCCGCTCAAGTAGAATGCCACGTGGGTGAGTTTTGCAGGCTCATCCCAGTTGTTGATAACACTCACGCGGTCATACTCCTCGAGCCAGTCTTCAACGTCTTCACCCGGAAGTCCTGCGAACAGTGGAGGATACTTTTGAGGGCTGGTGACCAGGTGAGAAGGGTTTCTTGGCGGTGGGAGCAGTGGCGAAGCTGGCACGCTGGACTGGGCGGCTTGCGACATTACCGGACCCAGGTCGTTTAAGCGGCGGCCTGAACGGAGCTCCAGGGATGTATTCTAGAAGACGCTGAGGTGTCCGAGAACGCGAGAGGACGCAGGAACCGGGCAGCACTCTCCACCACTTGTAAGATGGCGTCGAGTACACTCAAGACTCTCTTTTATTGACCCGAGTATGAGCCCCACAACCTAAACTTGACTGGTGATAATGAGTATGTACAGATAAAAAGATGGGACGCATAAATTATGCTCACAATATATATATATATATATATATATATATATATATATATATATATATATATATATTCACATATTAACGTTTTATTCACAAATAAACCCAATAAAGTGGCTTGGGGGATAGCTGTCGTGGTAGCTCTGTGGTAGAGCATCGAACGCGTCATTCGAAGGTCGCAGGTTGAAATCCTGCAATGGCAAGTAAAGTTTTCACCCACTTTTCTTTATGTTTACTTTACAATTTGGTCTAATATCTTCCCCTATACATTTTGGCATTATTGTCTGTTAGAGCTCATTGATATTGTGTAAAAACACGGAAAAACGAGCCCTTATGTATACAATTCTTTCCTTATTCAATAACGAAGTTCTCCTACTGGCAGACTTAGTGCCTTTAGGATGTATGCGAGGGAGTGTTGGTCAGCTGCCCACTCGTAACAAGTTCACGTGCTACGTGACGCCAAACAGGCTCAAAAGAGTGTGCCACACTCGCCGCCATGGCCACTGGAGGCGCTGACTGACACTCCCAAGTTTAATTCACATATAAACCCTATAAAGTGGCTGGGGGGGGGGTAGCTTTGGTGGTAGCTCAGTGGTAGAGCATCGAACGCGTCATTCGGAGGTCGCAGCTTCGAATCCTGCCCACGGCAAGTTAAGTTTTCAACCCACTTTTCTTTAAGTTTACATTAAAATTTGGTCTAATATCTTCCCCTATACTTTCCTTGTCATTATTGTCTGTTAGAGCTCATTATTATTGTGTAAAAAAACGAGCCCTTAGGTATACACTTCTTTCCTTATTCACTAACGAGGGTCTCGTACTGGCAGACTTCGTTCCTTAAGGTTATATGCGAGGGAGTATTAGTCAGCTGCCCACTCGTAACAAGTTCACGTGCTACGGGATGCCAAACAGGCTCAAAAGAGTGTGCCACACTCGCTGCCATGGCCAATGGTGGCGCTGATTGACGCTCGCACGTTAAATTCACATATAAACCCTATAAAGTGGCAGGGGAGATAGCTGTCATGGTAGCTCAGTAGTAGCATCGAACGCGTCAATCGAAGGCCGCAGCTTCGGATGCTGCCCATGGCAAGTTAAGTTTTCACCCACTTTTCTTTTGTGTTTAGATTACAGTTTGGTCTAACATCTTCCCCTATATTTTCCTTGGCATTATTGTCTGTTACAACTCATTATATTGTGTAAAAACACGAAAAATCGAGCTCTTAGGTATACACTTCTTTCCTCATATATATATATATATATATATATATATATATATATATATATATATATATATATATATATATATATATATATATATATATATATATATATATAAAAGCAAGACAGAACACTGTAAATGTCGTCGAAAGACGATAGTGTTGTGTCTGGAGAGAGTGGACAAAGCGTTTATTTGAAGTTCGGCGCAAGAAAATTGGTGAATGGTATTCTGCAGGCGCTGCGTTACAGTGCCTCGAGCATGTGGCGGAGGCGAACGAGCGCATCTAGGCACGTTAGACACAAGTTATCTTCGAAAACGAAGGCGTGCAGCCCGCGACGAAAGATGCACGCCAATCTCAGAGGTGATAAGGTGTAGAAGGCAAAGTGACGGCAGGTTCCAGCACCGTGACGTCGTAGCAAAGCGCTGGAAACACCTTTTTGAGCATCGCGTTTCACTGTCATCGCAGCGCGATTAAACGCGACATTTCTTAGAGTTACTTGTGTGTGCCTCTTGTAGCATAAAGGCAGACACAGAAAACATCGAAGCGTTGTTGTGGCGCCTCAGATATGCGCAATAATTGATTTTTAATTGATAATCGCAAAAATATGAACGCTGAACCTTGAGCAATATTGGTTGGCGCTGTGGATGGGGTTGGCCCTTTGGTGCCGTTTGAGGTGTCGTTAGGGCGGACAAACAGACAAATGTACAGACAGACAGACAAACAGGCGCCGCTTTTCTTTGAATATGAATATACACCAACTCGCCCAACTTTCTATTCTGTTACAAACCAAATTTTTTTCGTCAAAGGTCGCCAAGAAAGACTATAGTCTTTTAAAAACCTCAGAAAAAAAAACTCCGGCACGCGCAAGCGAACGTGGGACCTACGCGTCCTGAATACGACACGTTAACCACTGAGCCACCGAGAGTTACCTCCTTCAAAATTCAAACTGCAAGCTATTCATAACTACCACTTCTGCTGTTGGCGAGATGTCGGGGGGGGGCGGGTAGTATCGTGTTTTCAGCATTATCAGCAAGATGTCGCAGTGAGCCCGCGGTGGCTCTCATGTCTCACGCGTATTTTGACCCACGTAGAAAATAAGGGGATGTCACTGAGACGCTTATTTGCTTTAATCTGCATCTGTGAGTACGTTCCGTGGTCTCTTGTGCGTGAGAAACGCGGGGCACGTTTCGATCTGCTTGCCATTCTTCGCTTGACCTTCCAATTTGTTGCTATCGCATTTATAGCTTCGCGTCTGTGGCAAAGCTGCGACTTTTTTGTACAGTGAATGTTTTTAGCGTGTTGCCGCTAAAACATATGTTCAAATCTGGCGGCGCTATTATGGAACATCGACTTGTCTGGAGATCTTCCACCGATTCTATCAAATAGAAATTGGATGGAGGTAAAGTATGAACGCTTTTAATACATATAGCACACAGTGACACAGTGATTGTGTTGTGATTCTATCAACCATATTATTCTTCTTTCAAGAGATCATTACTGCGTCTACAACTGCAAGATGCGAATTCGCTGCAGATTATAAGCCAGTTCTTGAGAGTGCCATTCAGCGTGCCCTGAAAGCATACGTCGTGGCAGCGCATATAGGCATTTCATACCACCGGAATACATCGTGATAAGCACACTGTTAGTTGTTAGAATAAAAAAGAACGATACAATGAAAACCCTGTTCTTATATTCCCTTTGGAGAGAAACAAATTTAGAGCGACCGTAATATAAACGATAGCGCTAGAGTTTTATCAGTGTATACGTATACAAGCGCGTTGTCTTTGCGGAACAAACACACGCACAATTTCGTGACAATGTTCTGGAAACTGTAAATTTTCATTCGCTTTAAATTGATGCTCACTCTCATTTTGTTCCTTGAAACGCTCTAAATATGATACGGCCATCGCCAATGCTACAAAGCCATTACAGCATGTCATTCTTTCCAACTGGAGCTTACTCCCTCCATTTTCTTATGCTTCTCTCGGTTTACATCTCTTCCCTTTCCCCTTCTCTATCATCCTGTCGCTCGTGTATGACTTGACACGCAATGAAGAGAAAGTGCGACACGCCTCAGGACAGTGACGGACGTGGATGCGAGCCAGAAACGCGCCCTGCGGCGTCCGCATCCGTCTCGGACGCGGAAGAGCGCGGAATGACCAGCGGGAAGATACACAAGAGGATGAGGCGTAAAAAACTGAAACAAAGTAGAAATCTGTAAATCAGAGGCCCACTCTATGGCCGCTAGAATCCATTAGGGAGCTGTAAAGTTGCGCCTAAATTGAGATTCATACCCACCCGCCACAAAACTTGCTCTTTCTCGGACTCACTTTCAGCGGTTGAAAAAGATAAGACGGGAAAAATATAGGAAGCTGAAAAACAAGCCCAAAAAATAACACAAGAAAGCCTTAGGCAGTAAAGAAACTAGATAGAAATAATTGGCACTTTCTTCGCTGTCTCCCCAGCCTTCATTTTTTTTTCTGTCTAGAAAACTACTACTTTATTTCTTTAAGTTTAGTCATCAGTTCGCTTCAATTCCAGCGGCCAGAAAGTGCGAATTCACATAACGGCTTTGCTTAAGGTTATAGAATAAAAACCTTTCATCGTACAAAACTTCAAGCGCGTCTTTGTACCATCGCGCGGTTCTGAACGGTGCTTCTCTTACTTTCTTCAGTGCGCAGTATAGCACGCAGGAAAGTAAGAACTGACTGCTTTTTCGTAAGAAGTCTCACAACTGTGCAAGCAAGAAGGGGGCTAAACGAAACTAATCTAAAACAGCCACCAACACCATCACGCAAACTGTAGCCGTCACGGACTCGACCAGTGACGATTTTCCTTCTGTACACTCTCCGCTGCAAAGACAAGCACGTATACACAGACACTTCTTGCACCCACGAGGCTCCGCTTTGTAGCACACTGGTTCACGAATGCTGCACTGACCAAGGGCGTAGTCAGGGCCAGAGATGTGGTTCGAGCCCCACGAAATGTCGGCATTTTGCATTCACATACATACTAACACGCATACGTACAAACACAAGCATGAGCATAGATGAAGCCTGGATTAATATCTAATGGTGAATTTAGAAGAAGCTGTTGCGTTGGCGGCGTTAAAGAGAACCCAACGTTCAGAAACCTGGCACCTCCAACTACAACGCTGTGCACCTTGAAAGACAATGCGCAGTTTGGAGAGGCAAAAGCATATACATTACCACCATTTACGGCACCATTCACTTTACGAGAAAATTGCCCCTGTGTTCCAAACTGATCAATCTGAAAGCTGCAGTGCGCTTTCAAAGCAAACAAAATGTATTGAATTGTAGACTGACTGATTGATTGATTGTTTGATTGACTGATTGTCACATTGATTAATTGATTGATTCTTTTATTGATTGCACAAACACAAACTTTGCAATCTTGATTTCACATCTCCGTGCCTGTATGTCTGTCGTGAAAAAAAAATATTTCAGCCAGTACAGTGGATAACGCATAGCAAGGTATTGACGTCAGTGACGTCATTCGTACCTTTGCAGTCATGCCACTGAGCCCGTGCACATGCAGCTTCGACTTTGAAATTCCACATCGGGGGTAGGGGGGCATGGAGCGTACGAACACCACAAGAGCAGACAACTTTTGCAGAGCAGAGCTGACAGCTGATCCGTGAGAGAATTTACGTTCGCCGGGTCGATGCGGCTGTCCGAGCACAACAACAGGCATGGGTGGCGAAGCGCAATCAGCAAATGCGCACCGGGGATCCCGCAGCCTTCAGAGCCGCACACACGTGACAACGGCGAGCCGAAGAAGCGACGTTGCAGGCATAGCAGCGTCAACGTGGCAGTGACGGGAACGTGTTCGCCGGGAATGGCGCCCACGTTCTATTGGTGTTTCTTGAGCGGCACTGTAGCTTTGGCTGCGATACCCGCAACCGCTTGTGGCTGCACGTTTCAGCTTCGCTGGTAAGCCACCAGTACGAAGCCATAACTCTTTATTATATTAAATATTTGTTTAGTAATATACCGTCAAGATGGTGAAAAAATAAAATAAAATTGAGGGTTATAATGCGATGGTTAGGTGGAAAGAAATATGAATAAAGTAATGAGTACTGCGAGAGAGAGAGAGAGAAATATAACCTTCAGGTATAGATAGAAAGAAAGAGAAGACACAGAGAAAAAGATTGAAACCGAGAGACCGACTACATATTGAGACAGGGAGAGAAAGAGGGGTGAGGAAAAGGAAGAGAGAAAATACAGAGAGGAGGATATATAAAAAAGCATACACAATTCAAAGGTAGAAAGATGAAAGATGATCCATAGGCATGCGTAGTCATCATCATCATCATCAGCCTGACTACGTCAACTGCAGGACAAAGGCCTCTGCTATGCTCCACCAGTCAACTCGGTCCTGTGCGCGCTGCTGCAATTACATACACTCTAAAAAGAGCGAGTAAAAGGGTGTCTTTTTGTCCTACAACAATAATCGTCATCTATAATGCGTGCCATGCTTGCGCTATCGCCCCACGCCCGGTACATTCTGGTCATGATCGACATGCCCATTCTCAGGGTTACATTGCATTATCGATAGGAAAGTGGCCAGCACCGAGTTTTCAAGAAAGAAAGCGCACGAAAGCCTGATGACAATTATTGTTGTGGGACAAAAAGACACCCTTTGTACTCGATATTTTTTAGAGTGTGCCTGCAAACTTCTTAACATCGGCCCACTTAACTTTCTGTCTCCCCCTACCTCGCTTGCCTTCTCTGGAAATCCAGATAGTTACCTATAATGACCAGCGGTTATCCTGTCTACGCGCTACCTGCCCGACCCATGTCCATGTCTTCTTCTTGATTTCAACTGTGATATGATTTACCCCAGTTTACTCCGTAATTTAATCTGCTCTCTTAGAGTCTTTTATGGTTACACCAACCATTTTTCTCTACATTGCTCGCTGCGTCTTCCTAAATTTAAGCTGAAACCTCTTTATAAGTCTCCAAGTCTCTGCTCCGTAGTTAAATACCGGCAATATGCAGCTGTGATGTACTTTCCTTTTGAGGAAAAGTGTTAATCTGCCTGTTATGATTTGAGAGTACTTGCCAAATGAGCTCGAAACTATTTTTATTTTTTTAGTTACTTCTATCTCACGGTTCAGCTCCACAGTTATTACTTGTCCTAAATAGACGTAGTCTTTCACAACTTCAAGTGCACTACTGCCTATCTCGAAACGCTGTTCTCTTCCATGGTTGTTGTACATTACTTTTGTTTTCCGCAGATTAATTTTAAGACCTACTTTTTTTAACCTCCATGTCTAATTCAGTATTCATGAGTTGCAATTCTTCCGCAGAATTACTCAGCAATACAATATCATCAGCGAAGGCCAAATTACTGAGGTACTCTCCACTTTTATTCCTAACGTTTCCCCTTTCAGGCCTCTGAAAACTTCATCTAAGCACGCGGCAAATAGCATTGGAAAGAATATATCCCCTGCCTTACATTCTTCTTCATTGGTATTCTGTTGTTTTCCTTATGAAGCACTATGGTAGCAGTTGATCTCCTGTAGATTTCTTCCAGGATGTTGATATATGCTTCGTGGACGCCCTGATTCCGCAGTGTCTGCATGACTCAAGATATTTCTACTGAATCAAGCACCTTCTCCTAATCTATGAACGCTATATATAGTGGTTGGCTGTATTCTGAGCCTTTCTCTATTACGCGATTGATAGTATGAATGTGGTCGATGGTTGAGTAGCCTGTTCGAAATGCTACTTGTTCCTTTGGTTGATTGAGTTCTAATGTCCACATTCTGTTAGCACTTGCCTTTGTAAATAGCAATAGTATACGATGGAGAGGAAGCTGATCGGCCTGTAGTTCTTCAAGTCCTTGCCATCTCCTTTCTTATGGATTAAGGTGATGTCAGCATTCTTCGAAGACTCTGGTATTTTTCCACTCAGAAGAAACCTTGAAAACAAGGTGACAAGTTTTTCTAACATAATCGGTCCTCCATCTTTCAGCAGATGTGATGTTACCTGAGCTAACCAGCAGCTTTGCCTCTTTGCATGCTCTCCAAAGTTTTTCTGACTTCTTCTGTCATTACTGGTGGGGTGTCATCTGGGTTACTGCTAGTTCTTATAGTATTAAAGTCGTGGTTGTCCCAGCTACTGTGCAGATCTCTGTAAAACTCCTTCGCTATTTCAAGTATCCTATCCATATTGGTAGTTATTCTAACTTTTTTGTTCCTTAGTGAACATACAATTTTTGCCTATCCGAAGTTTCCTCTTCTCTGCTTCGACGCTTCCTCCATTTTTCAGAGCATGTTCAATTCTCTCCTTGTTATACTGTCGTGTGTTAAGTTCGTCACATAGCAAGGCGTGTGACACGAGGAAGATGGAGCCAGTGAGGAAAACAAACGGGAGTTATATTGGACGAACAAAAAAAAACTATTGCACATACAGTACCATAAGTCGTACACGCATGCAGTTCACACACGAAAGAAAAGAGTAAACATGTCTCACAGTCTGCGCCGTAGCCCGGTGCCTCGAAGGGGGACCCGTTGCGTGCTCGGATGCTGTCGTCGTTTGGGTGCCAGGTCAGCCTACCACTGTAGAGGGCATCACCAGGTCTAGGCGTAGCCAAACACTGTCAGCGACGTCGGCTCGGTGGACGTGGTCACCAGCTCCGGTCTTTCGAGGGCGCTCGCCGTACCGGAGATGTCCACAGGACCACTCACCCAGAACTCGTGCTTGGCCACGCCGACACGCCATGCCCCGAGGACGTCAATGGCTCGAGGACAGGAACCCGGCCTTTCGAACCTCGCGCGTAGTTGCGGGTTCGCCCTAGGCTCCCTTGCGTCGTCTTGCCGGCGTCCGAACGGCTTCGTTCTCCGCGAGCGTCTCCTCTTCTTTTTTTAATGGGCGCGCTGCAATGCCTCTTTATTCTTCTCATCTTCCAGGTGATGTGGCGCGATCGTCTGTTATGCTCGCATTTTTTAAGCTACTACATCACATCACCCCCCACTTAAGAAAGTTCTTCCGGTAGAAGAACTTGAGGGCACTGAGGACACGTTGGTTGCTGTCGGAAACACACGCGTAAGCACCGCTGCACACTACAGCAGTTTCGAGCCCCGCACACTCGGCACATTCGGTCACAGAAGTACACACCAGAAAAAAAAAGAAACAAGTCACAGAACTTAAGCGTCATGATACTTGTATCGCGCTGTTAGGTTCACATCATAAGCTATTAATACCACTGAGCATCGATTCTTCATACAGACGTTACTCACGGAGTTGGCAAACGGCTCATGTAATCTGCGCCTATGTTGTCTCTGCCTTTGATATACTCGAACAAAAAGTCCTATTCTATAAAAATGAGGCTCCACCGTAGGACGCGGCTGTTCACATGCTTGGCCGACTTGATGTACACAAGCGGTTTGTGGTCACTCTGTAGAATGGAAGTGCGTCCGAATAAGAAGATATGAAGTTTCCGGACCGCCCACACAAGAGCCAGGGCCGCTCGCTCCACTGTAGAGTAAGCAGCTTCGCGTGGTTGCAGTATACGGCTTGCGTAAGACACTGGGTGCAGTATTCCTTTCGTTGGAATGGAACGCATGGTAGCTCGTCACTTTCGGTGTCATCTACCTGGCAAACAGCTGATGCTTCATGCGGTGGTGCAGGCAGCGGTTCCTCATACTTTTTCAATAGGTTGACATGGAATAGCGTGCTGCTTGTACCGAGATCTATTAAATAATTGACATCATTTCTCTTCTCAAGGTCATTAAAGGGTCCCTTCCACGTCAGAACCAATTTGTTGGTATCCGATGGAAGCAGAAGCAGAACATTGTCTCCAGGGGATAATGGACGTGGTCTGGTCTTTCGGTCACAATGCTTCTTCTGTATCATTTTCGCTTTCTGAAGCTCCTTTTTGGCTAATCGGCAGGTGTCTTCAAGACGATGCCGCAGTTCGACTACGTACCGATAGGATGTTTTCACATCATCATCAAGATGATCAGCGGCCCATAATTCTTTCAATATCACCAGAGGACCTCTGATGTAACGGCCGTAGAGCAAGTCGAACGGAGAGAAGCCTAAGCTCGACTAGGGAACTTCGCGATAAGCGAACAGTAAGGGCGCCAGGTACCGGTCCCATTTCTTCGGACACTCCTGACACATTCTTCTTATCATTTGTTTCAGGGTACCGTTGAACCTCCCTACAAGGCCATTAGCCATGGGATGATATGGGGTTGTTGGCAATTGTTTGAAGGAGAGAAGTCGGCTTAGCTCCTTCATTAGGCGTGACGAGAATGACGTGCCTCTGTCACTGATTATCTCCCGTGGGACACCTACTCGAGATAACATCTCCAGAAGTGCCTCAGCGACTTTCTCCGTCTCGATGCTCGACAGTGCTACAGCATCGGGATAACGCGTTGCCATGTCCACCATTGTCAGTACATACTTGTTTCCGCCCTCTGACATCGGTGATAATGGACCCACTATATCAATGGCTACTCTCTTGAAAGGGGTGTCAATTATAGGAGTGTTGCCGAGAGGTACATGACCCACCAAGTGCTTGGGAATAGTTCTTTGACATATATCACACGATTTAACAAATCGTGTGATGTCTCACTGAACCCCTGGCCAGTAGAACTCTTTGAGTACCCGGTCAGTAGTTCGTTTCATTCCCTGATGGCACGAAAGGATGCCTTCGTGGGCCATTTTCATAACAAAATGTCGGAGGCACCTTGGTACCACAAGCTGATTCACCTGCCTGTTAGAGTGAAGGGTGTACTTGCGATAGAGGATTCCGTCCTTCGTGAAGAACAATATTTTAGCAAACCTTGTCTTGACCTCTTTGTTAACGGCTTCGAAGCATTTCCGCAGGCTGCTGTCTTCCTCCTGTTTGATTTCAAAGTCCTGTGGGCTGATGTCTAAGGGGTTGATAACTGGAGCCGGAAGTAGATGTGGATTTCCTGCTAGTCGGTTTACTGCAGCAACTTTTGTCTTGACACGTGTTTTCCTTGCAGCCGATGTTGAAGTCTTTGCATACAAGGGTCCATGTGCAGAACCGGATCTTTCTGCGCCAGAATACTCTTCTGCAGTGTTCCGGGTGGAAATACGGCTCTTCCAATCGCTATCAGGATTGTGAGCATCTCGAACGCCTTCCACATTTCCTAAAACAACATCATAAAATGGAGTATCCATACAAAGGGCTCGAGTTTTGCCAGTGAAGAAAGGTGAAAAAATTTCCACGTGTTCTTCAGGCAGCTTCAACAACCGTCCGTCCAGAAGGTAAATCGAGGAAATCTTTCCAGTCAGCTTGCTATCCGCCACAAGAGACCTTTTGACAATGATTGAATCGCATCCGGTATCTCGCAGTACTGTTTCAGGATATGCTTCGAGTACACCTTCGCCCGTGGGCATCAATTTTTCCTTCAGCTTGGCTGGGTGCGTTTCTGCGCACTCCGGGCTATCAGGAACACAAAGCGAAGCCTGCGACTCTAAATTAATTATCTTGGCTCCATCTCTTTGTTGAAAGGAGCATGATGCCTTCTCAATGCTGTTGGCCCTTTTGGAGCAGTCACCTGTTTTATGCCCAGTGCGGCGGCATTTTCCAGAAAAGGGTGACTTTGTACCAGGACGCTTTGTGTTGGTCCAGCAATCAGCAGCTCTGTGACCCTTTTTGTTACAAAGGAAACACTGCGGTCTCTCTTTGTCATCTTGCCGCTCAGACGTTCGAGTTTGACCTGGAGGCTTGCTCAGGATATCGCCTTTACATTTGCCAAGGTTAATCAACCCCTGGGCCTCCAAGTAGTTGTCTGTAGCCTCCGCAAGTTTTTCAAGGCTTTCACAGTTTCTTTCTTTAAGAAACACAGCGAGTTTCTCATTGCATTGTGCGAGAAATCGCTCCGAGACAATTTTGTCTCGCAGAGCATCGTAGGTCCGGTCTGTCTTGGCCATTTCTTGCCGATGGTCAAAATAACCTAATAGACGCCCGGCAAACTGCGTGTCCGTTTCAGAACTATCTGGTTTTGCTGATCGACATTTTGTCCAATAGCCTTCTTTTGTGAACCTAAAGCGTTGTAGTAGCGTTTTCTTCAAGGTTACGTAGTCCGTGGCATGTTCTGGTGCCATCCTACCAACAACACTCAAGGCCTCTCCGGTCAAGCAAAGGCTTAGTGATAGGGCCCATTTGTCTTGCGGCCAGTCTTGACTGGTAGCGACGCGATCAAATCGCTGTATATATGCGTCCAGCTCATCGCGTTCCTCGTTAAAGGCTGGGATGAGTTTATGTGGACTTTGGTAGCCCTGCGTGGTGCCTACGGGCGCACCCTCGGTAAGCTGCCCAGTAGTTGTGCTACCTGTTGTCGCACCTAACTGATGCAACTTTAACTTGAGCTCAAGAACTTCCTTCTCTGCTTGTAATCTAGCGACTTCCTCTGCCTCGGCTTCTTTCGCGGCATTTCGTTCAGCCAGACGAGCGTCACGTGCCTCTTTTTCGCGTGCGCATTCTTGGTCCATCCATTCTTTTAGTGCTGAGCCACTTAACCCCAACTCCTTTCCGATCGCCGTCAGCTTATCTGTCTCCATCATCGACCGTCACACACACATATGCGATGTGCTACTCTCCTCAGATGTAACAAGAGTAATCCTGCCGCGGACGCCAGATATGTCTTGTGTTAGGTTCGTCACATAGCAAGGCGTGTGACGCGAGGAAGATGGAGACAGTGAGGAAAACAAACGGGAGTTATATTGGACGAACAAAAAAAACTATTGCACATACAGTACCATAAGTCGTACACGCACGCGGTTCACACACGAAAGAAAAGAGTAAACAGTCTCACAGTCTGTGCCGTAGCCCAGTGCCTCGAAGGGGGACCCGTTGCGTGCTCGGATGCTGTCGTCGTTTGGGTGCCAGGTCAGCCTACCACTGTAGAGGGCATCACCAGGTCTAGGCGTAGCCACACACTGTCAGCGACGTTGGCTCGGTGGACGTGGTCACCAGCTCCGGTCTTTCGAGGGCGCTCGCCGTACCGAAGATGTCCACAGGACCACTAACCCAGAACTCGTGCTTGGCCACGCCGACACGCCGTGCCCCGAGGACGTCAACGGCTCGAGGACAGGAACCCGGCCTTTCGAACCTCGCGCGTAGTTGCGGGTTCGCCCTAGGCTCCCTTGCGTCGTCTTGCCGGCGTCCGAACGGCTTCGTTCTCCGCGAGCGTCTCCTCTTCTTTTTTCAATGGGCGCGCTGCAATGCCTCTTCATTCTTCTCATCTTGCAGGTGATGTGGCACTGTCGTCTGCTATGCTCGCATTTTTTAAGCTACTACATCACATATACCTACTTACATCAGATACGTTACGCCTATTAATCAACTTCGAAAGCTCTGCAAGTTCTATTTTTTCTGTTGTACTTGAGACTTTCAAGATTTGACGCTTCCTAATGAGATTCTTAGTTTCCTGGGAAAGCTTGCCAGTGTCTTGTCTAACTACCCTGCCTCCAACTTCCACTGCACACTCCGTAATGATACTCGTCAGATTACAATTCATTGCATCTACGCTAACGTTGGTTTCCTCACTAAGAGCCGAGTACCTGTTCTGAAGCAAGACTCTGAATTCCTGTACTTTCCTTCTCAGTGCTAACTCATTGATTGGCTTCTTGCGTATCAGTTTCTGTCGTTCCTTCTTCATGTCTATGCAAATTCGAGACCATACCATTCAATGGTCACTATTTGGAGCGTAGCTCCAATTAAACCATTAGTGACTATTGAATAGCCTTTGAATTACCAGTAAATCAGCTCTTTAATTGGAGCGTAGCTCCAATTAAAGAGCTGACATTGGCGCGACTTGAACTGAAGGCAGCGGTGGTAGCATCAAGATTATGCGACTATATCAAAGGTCACTTCAACGAAATAATTCAGGAAATACACGGCTGGACGAACTCGATGATAGTGCTTCACTGGATGAAGGGAGCAAGCAAAAGGGATTCCTTTGTTGCCAACATAATCGCAGAAATTAGAGAAAAAACACTTCAAGCAAGCTGGTCATTCGTTCAAAGTGACGACAACCCTGCTGACCTACTTACACGAGGAATAAGCGCAAAGGCAGTGATAACGTCAAAGTTATGGTGGAACGGTCCCGAATGCATACAATCACTGGAAAAAAACTTAAAAAGCATAATTGGCACATATACAGACGTGGAAGACCAGCATAGAACACAATGTCACCAATGCATGGGAAGAGTCGAAATTGAGCCAATCTTGGAAATCAAAAGGTATTCATACTACGGACGGCTTATAAGAGTGACAGCATGGGTGTTCAGATTCATAAACAACACAAGAAAGGAAAATCACAAAGGGCCGTTCACAGAAAAAGAGGTAACAAATGCAGAAAAATACTGACAAGACAGACCCAAATATCACTGAGACAAACAAAGGGTGAGGCTTATTCAAACACTCCATCATTTGAAATTAATGGACACGAAGTCTACCTTGATGACAATGGAATCATCAGACAGAAGGGACGATTGCAGTGCAGTCAAGAATTCAGCAAGCACGTAATAGTAATTCCAAAAGATGAGCATTTCACGGAACTGCTAACACGTCACGTGCATAAAATGATATCACACGGAGGAGTTCAAGTGACGCTAGCGCAACTTCGAGCTAAATTCTGGATATTGCAGGGTAGACAAGCAGTGAAAAGAGTTCTAAATAAATGTGTCGTCTGCAAGAGCCATAACTCCAGACCGGCGACTCAAGACATACCTCCACTTCTGGCAGACAGAGTCACTGAAGCAGAGCCATTCAAAGTTACGGAAGTTGACTTCACAGGACCTCTTTACGCAAAGGACAAGTACCAGATTGTGAAGCAATATGTACTGATATTCACCTGCGTGGTAACAAGAGGAGTGCACTTGGAAGTTACCAATGATTTGTCATCGTCAAGTTTTCTACAAGCATTCCAACGATTTACATCTCAACGGGGAATGCCAGCAGTAATCTACTCGGACAGCGCCAAAACATTTATAAAAGCTGGAAAGGAACTGAACAGAATGCTCGAAACAATTAAAAACGAGATCTTAAAGAATTACTGCAGTGGCCAACAAATTCAGTGGAAAACGATAGCCGAGTGCGCGCCATGGTGGGGAGGATTTCACGAGCGCCTCATAAGAAGCTTGAAGACGTCGATGCGAAAAATAATATCGAAAAGCACAGCTTCGGTGGAGGAGCTAAGCACTATTGTATCAGAAGTTGAAGGAACACTTAACAATCATCGACCATTGACTTACGTATATGGAGAACCTGACGAGCCAATGCCACTAACGCTGGCAGACATCATAGGTGCACGGCGACAGCTTCAAGACGGACAAACAAGACTGTACAACGGTGACATTGAAAACGCATCGCGACGCATATGCAAACTCGTGCGCGCTTGGTGGAAAAGATGGTATCAAGAATATATCAAGGAAATAGAAGTTACGGTCGAAGACAAGACACGGCAAGCAAAACCATTCTCACAGGGTGACATCGTGTTGGTTGAGGACAAGGCTCCAAGAACATTTTGGAAAATGTGCCGGATTGAAAAACTCTACCCTGGGCGAGACGGAATAACAAAAGCTTGTCTCCTTCGCACAGGCAAAAAAGAGCTTCTAAGAAGATCGGTGAACCACATGTACCCTATAGGAGATTGTTTCAAATAGCCCGCGAGAGCTTATCACATTTCAACTTGGGCGGGCGGGAGCCTATAAAATATCATCATAAAACGCCGGAAGAAGAAAGAAGACTGCTGCCTGGAGCGAGTGCGCGCTACTTCGCTTCTTCTAATAAACCGTATTCGTTCGAAGCAGTCCCTGGTCTCAATCGTCTTAATAGTCACTGCATCGTACCTTGCCAACCACTTCCACATCCTGCACGATGCCTGGGTGTGCACTCAGTATAAAGTCTATTTCGTTCTTACTTTCACCATTAGGGCTCCTCCATGTCCACTTACGGTTCATTGCTTTCGGTAGAAGGTATTCAATAATCCTAAATTACTGCGTTCTGCGAATTCTACTAGTCCCTCCCCTCTGGCATTTCTAGTACCGATGCCATAATCTCCTACTGCCTGGTCTCCAGCCTGCTTCTTCCCTAACTTGGTATTGAAGTCTCCCATCAGTATAGTATAATGTGTTTTTACCTTACTCATTGCTGATTTCACGTCTTCATAAAAGCTTTCAACTGACGCGTTATCATGGCTGGATATAGGCGCGTAAGTCTGTGCCACCTTCATCTTGTATCTCCTATTGAGTTTATTTATAATATATACCAACCTTTCATTATTGCTTTAATGTTCTTCTATGTTTTCAGCTATGTTTCTAGGGATAAGGAATCTCACTCCCAGTTCTCTTCTATCAGCCAAGCCACAACAGCACAGGACGTGCCCATTTTGTAGCACTGTATAGGCCTCATCTTTCCTCCTAAGCTCAGTGAGCCCTATGACATCTCATTTAACACCCTCTAGCTGCTCTAATAGTAAAGCTAGACTTGCCTCACTATATAAGGTTCTAGCAATAAACGTTGCCAAGTTTAGGTTCCAGTGCCGGCCTCTCCGGACCGAGGGATTCTCACCACCCTCTGCTGTGTTGTAGATCCGACCGCCCCCATGGACAGTTGCTTCGCAGCCGCTGGAGACTGTGGGCCGTGAGTTGATTGAGGTGTGTATGCGGGAGGTAGATACACATGTGGGAGGCAGACTGGAAGATATATAAAGAAGCATACAAAAACCGAAGGTTGAACGAGAAGAGATGAGGCATAGGCATACGTAGTACAGCATAGAAAGAATATATTGCCGTGTACGTATGAAAACTATCTTTGTGAACCGGCATGAGCTCTCTTCGTTATTTTCATCCTCTTCCTCTTCTGTTTCTAGAGCAACACCTCTGCTGTGACAGCAGCCCTCCGCAAAGTTCTTGTTAAAAAACCCCAGGTGGTCAAAATTTGCGGAGCCCTCCGATGCAGCGTCTCTCATAATCGTATGCTGATTTTGGCACGTTAAATTCCATTTACCAATTGAATCAACTGCGCGACCTGGTGCAAGCTGCGCTAATTATTTTTATGATCGACAAGCGTCCCCGAAGTAAGCTAATCTTTATCTTATTCTAATGTGAAGCATTTCTTTGCGTACAAAACTTTTGGCGTCTATCTGTGTATCTAACAAGCCGCTAACGACTGGGTGCTCTCGTTATCACCCCCTAACCTCGTGTCAACTAAAATGAGCATGGGAGGGTAAGATGGTTGACGAGTATGATGCGTTAGTCAAGAGTTGAAAAATGTCACGTCGTGTACGTCATCAAACAACTCCTACTAAACAGTGGCACATACCCGGCAGCGGCTATGTGCCATTGGTATGCGCGTATGTGCCACAGATGATTGAAACTTTGTATCTATACGCACAGACGGCCAGAACAGACATAGGTAACTTAAAAGCGTCAGTGTTAGGAAAAAACTGACAGCACCAGCGTTGATCCAACGAAAGCATACAATAAATATCCTGGTGTCGGCAGGAATCGAACCCCAGCATTCTGCGCGACAATTGAGCACCCGGAACTACTTTTTAATGAGACCGTTATATTTGCGAAACGTCAACTGTGGTTACAGTGCTGGTAGGGGAGGGGGCTACCAATTTTATAAACAATACATATGTACTCCTATCGCACAGCCGTCACGTCGGGCTAACGTAAATTGTAGTTTGGTGACATTCGCCGAAGTTTATGTAGCAGTGCCCAGCGCTTCGTACCAGCGTATCGCTCCTGGTGTTGCAAATATATATATTCCTGTAGTCATCATTGCGCAAGTGCAAACAGCTGCTTATGTAAGCATCTGTAAGTGTACAACATATGTCTATGCATGAAACATTTGTACATATATTTAGCGTCATTTTACTACACTCCATAAGAAATGATGGCACGGTCACCTTGTCTCCGCATCTTTCGCATAACGTCGATTCCGAAGGTACGTGGAATCTGCAGAAATTTTTTTCAAAGCTGTCTTGCTTATAGACAGGTATGAATTCAAAGCCATGAAGACTTTCAGTATCATTCATGGCCCTAGCGATGTCTCCGTTAAGTTCCACTTGGGGAAACGTTTGATGCACATACTTTTTTTACTTAACATGCCTCACACTGACCTGAAGGGATAATACCAAAGTTTACTACATGCAACCTATATACCAAGCGGCAAAGAAGTGTTAGTTATTGGGTCCATCCCTAGCGTCTTTTATTTTTACAAGATTTTTCTCATTAGTTTTTTTTACTGATGCATATCTTTTATTCCCTGTATATTAAGTCGTTCCCCTCAAGCCCATATTTTATAATAGCTAAGCCGCAGCCAGCGTGTGACACACTGGCTTGACTTTGTGGGTGAGAAACGCGCCATGCAGTGACGTCTGAACGCATATAAATTTAGCCCCGTGGACGCATGTGACACGTTTTGCAGGATTATATTTATGGATAAACAAGCGCTCAGCATCCCACTCAGCCCTTGAGGTATTTTCGGGACCGCGAGTATGCAAGTCGCGCGATGCACTGCTCTTCTGGCCCGTGTCGCTGTTTTATGCTTCATCTGAAGGCATAATAATAAAACAGACAGGTTCAAGCATACTCACCCTTCCTGTCCCCGGGTTTAGAAACGAGGCGCTCTATACGCAAGCAGGGTTGCAATAGAAAAGGGCCATCTTGCATCGCAGATGAGCGCACGTGACGATCATGTTGGCTCCGCATTGACAATGGCGAAAAGGAACGCGATCTTCAGAACGAGGAGTGCACACCTGCTGCTTTCTCTATTATTACAATGAAGAAAAAAAGAGAGAAAGCTGGTAATCCCTATTGAAAGTTTGTTTGAAAAACTAATAACAGTAATATTAATATTATTAATATTAAATTCGAGTCTGACTTCCTTAAACCTCGATAATATTCTGAGATACTTAAGAAAACTATCTTTCGTGGGCTAGCACGACGAGATAATTGAAATGACCAAAATTTCATTGGGAAGAAACACGTGCTGATGCTACTAAAATGTTGAAACTGACCAAAAAGGCAACTACATTACAGTGGTGACACTCAATAAGTGAGATTTGGAGCGATATTTAAAGCAAGTACATGCACACTCCTAAATACAATTCAGGATTCTAAAGACTTCTAAAACGAAATACACAAAGGCCAGTGAACAGCTCGTGCACCTGTCTTCTCGGTATTTCCTATTTTATGCGTCATTTAAATCAGTAGCGTTGCCATAAGTATATTTCTGGCCCGGAGGAGGGGGAGTTAATCAAACTTTGTGTCGTGCGTGCGTTTGTGCGTTTGCATGTTTTATAACAATGCAAAAGTAAAACTCTTGCTGGGGGGGGGGGTCTTTATTCAATATTTATTTATTTTCTTATATTCATGCTTCCTATTTCTTAACACCATGAAGAAAACAATCTCTAGCTACCATTCTCAGAATATTGAGTATCCTGACTGATTGACTTCATCACTCCCATTGTGCAAAACCAATTTTCACTAGCAGACGTTTATCTCTTTCTATGATGTGCTGCTCATTTACATCCACGCCGACAACCCTGCCAAGAATGCAATGCGCCCATTTTTATTATTTTGTTATAACCGTATACCTTTGTGTCCAACCACCCGCGTGCGTATGCGTGCGACAATAAAAAAATCGTACCGTTTCTTTCTGTTACTTTTTTTAACCTCATCAGACGCACCGAATAAAACCAACCTGAATGCACGACTTACCACAAGCTTTTCTGAAATTTAAACGCGATTTCGAAATATAAGCCCTACTCATATCACGATAAAGACACTTGCCTGTGCCGCTACCATTCACAGTATATTCTTTCCCATCACGATCAATTCGCACAATCGCCCGCCTCTGTGGTCTAGTGGCTAAGGTACTCGGCTGCTGACCCGCAGGTCGCGGGTTCAAATCCCGGCTGCAACGGCTGCAATTCCGATGGAGGCGGAAATGTTGTAGGCCCGTGTGCTCAGATTTAGGTGCACGTTAAAGAACCCTAGGTGGTCGAAATTTCCGGAGCCCTCCACTACGGCGTCTCTCATAATCATATGGTGGTTTTGGGACATTAAACCCCACAAATCAATCAATCAATCAATTAGCACAATCTGGCCAGTTGTCGCTCTCTTTAATGAAACAATTCGAGTATTCCAAGTTTGCGATCACACTCGATTCGTCAGCGTTGCAAAAAAACTACATCAAAGGATGATGTGTATTTAGTTCCGATGTAATGTTTTCATAAGGGGCCACACCCATCAGAACATGGCTAGCAAAAACAAACGTGGTTCTCTACCTCCCCTGACTCAAGACAAAAAAGGGGGAGGGCGTAGTGCCTAAGATAAAGTACACAAAATACAGGATCGAAGCCTTCGACCTACATACGCAGGGCGGATGCGGAGCGAACGAGCCGAAGCGCCTCGTACAAACACGCAAGATTCCAGAACAAAAAAGTAACGTTGAATAGAGGCGCATTATCTTCGTCGCATTAACTTCGTCTCTTCCGCCCCATACCACGAGAAACGCAATTAAGTTTCTTCCAGACCCAAGTTCTTGGTCGGGCAGGAGACGCACTGAAGCACATCGCACGCTTCGATCGCAATCTTCGCGCCATTTGTGAGGAGCGGCGGGGCTTGGCCCCAGCGAGCCTGTCACTGCTTGTGCACCTAAACCATACTATAGGTATACCTTTGCAGAACATACTGAAAGTTTACGCCGGAGATTCCCACACAGATGTCCAAGAAAGAGACTTGAGATGTACTTGCGTTATACGTTACCCTTGACCGTCTTCTACACAGTCGTCCACTACTGCAGCCCCTCCCTGCGATTCCTGCGCTGCTGTAGTGCGAGAGATCAAAGTGAACGTGGATATAATAAACGATCTCAGTGCTGACTGCGAAAAGTGCGGCATTCCGAGTAGCAATCAAGAAACGGCAGTGTTTTCCTCTCTGCCCATCCTCGTCTCTACACCTGACAGCTAGTCTGCAGACAGATTAAAGCGCATAAAGAAGAGTGTGGCTAGGAACTGCCGACACGTTACAGCAAAGTAAAGGAAAATAAAGCAAGGAAGGAGACGAAGGCAGCCAAGCACATCGTCGAGATTCTCGCTGACTGAACTCAGTCACGCTTCGTGTGCGCGGCGCCAGTGAAGAGAACCGGGAGGCGGTGAAAGGGACGAGCCTTCCTAGAGGTGCTGCCTCTCTTTATACAGTGCCTAAATACACAAAGAAACGGTCCTTTGAGTCGTCGCCCAGCTCGCTTCGATTACCATGTTGCCGACGGCAAATTACCGCCGGCCGATCAAACAGAGCGGCCGGTGACGGCCGCACTTGGTCGGCGGCAGGCGAAGCACGTGCAGCGCACACGTGTCAGCGGGCGTTTTTTTGCTTGCTCTCGGCGCAGGACGCCTGAAGTGCCCGAACGGAGCTGCCGGTCGGTGGCCAAGACACACACCGTATATGGCTCTCCGAGTGTCTTAATTTCTGGGAAAGAGAGGATATGTGCCCCACCGGTTTTTGCGTAAAGAGAGGAATAGACAACTAACGAGATCGCACAAACAGCCGACGTACTCGTGACGTCATTCAAGCAGGCGGCATGCTAGCGTCGGAAGGTGGCGCTGCTTGCGATTCCCAACCGCTGTGTAGCCCTGATGGTGCCCCCTCGAGATTACCGATCACTATCTGCAAACGTGAGGCTCCACTCTTTTTTTGGGGGGGGAGGGGGGCAGGGATCTTTCGGCCACTATACCATGGTGTAAGTTTCGCTGTGACGGCGAACCGATCCGAGGATAGAATATCACCAAGCTGAACAACCCAAAGTAGGACAATAAGTAGCCGGCATGAGTCATATCACACGAGCTAGGTTATGAGAATGCATAAAGAGCGCGGTTGTAAAATTTTCACATCAGATTCAGCCCGCATGACACCAAAAAACACTTTAGTTGGAAGCAACTTTCTATTGAACAGAAAACTTGCGCTTGTTCGTGAAGTCATTTGTTTGAGGAAATCGTAAATAATGCAGCCATCCCAAAACCTCCCGAACCTGTCCGTTAGCTTTATTTTTTTCTTGCTTTCTTCCTTTTTCCCTTTCTTTCTTCCTTTCTTTTTTCCTGTCTTTTTTTCTTTCTTACTTTCTGTAGACAACCATGTTTACGCATCGTTAAGAAATAACGGGTCTGTGATCACCAAAAGTGTCATTTTTCTTCGCACCGAATCTTTAGCGAACCAACAACACAAGAAGGAAACGAGGGAAACAGCACTAGCTCTGTTGTCCTGTGTCTTTCCTCGGTACCATGTTTGAGTTTGTTATATGGGCTAAAGAGGTCTTACCATGGGTTACTAAAGAGGCCCACTTCTTACCATCGTCATTTCTCGACCAGTTTCCGAAAGCCTATGGCCTTGCTTAACTTTATATCTAGTTGTTTCTTTCTAACATCATCGTACATCTTTCCATGCGATTCCGCGGCACTTGACGTCTCTTGCATATTACTACGTGGTGTCAACATTTCAGGCTGTCGAACTTTTAGGCAAAAATATGGCCAAAACTTTTATAAACACGCTGAGAAAGCTACCTACACTTTTAATGAAATCGAGTGGATAGTTCATTGTGAAGGCATTTACCCAATACGATAAGACATCACCTGGAAAAGAAATTTGAAGTAAAATCTCCCCGCATGCCAGGGCAAGTATGCAAGCAGTTTATTTAAATAGAGATAAAGTTCCTATACCGAACCACCCACCCGCGACGCATTTCGTATAATACGCTTCAGCTGTTTGCGATAAATGGTCAACCCTGCATTTACTCCTACTCTGCAATCCAACGTACAGTATATATATATATATATATATATATATATATATATATATATATATATATATATATATATATATATATATATATATATATATATTTATATATATATATATATATATATATATATATATATATATATATATATATTTATATTTATATATATATATATAGGGCAAAGGATTGCTCCATTTCCGGAGATTTCTTATGGTGAGCCAAGGCACTTGCTCAATCTCTCCAAAAAGCATGTGTATACTTACGCCCATCCGCTGCGAAGGATAACAAGTTTCTCTCTGAATCACTAATGACTAGATAGCAGCCCATGAAGTGCTCCTCCTACATTTTTTTATGAAGTTCGAACAACACCGGAGTGGAGCTCCGCAGGAAAGAATGGTCCTGTGACGAAAAAGAACGCAAGTAAGGCCTAAGGCGCGCACCACCCCGTTGGCCTAGATATTCCTTCTTCACCTTTTTGGGCACGCTTCTCCAGAGTGCGTCAATCTTGTCTTTTCGCTTCATTCCTATACACTGCTAGTAACGAACAGAACAATCGGGAATGTCTCCAGTTGAGACTTGCGCCGTTTAACTATAGGCACATGGATTGATAGGACGACTCCGTGGTGAATATGCACTATCGCCGCTTCCAAAACACAGTTGTCAGAATGCGCTCTGTCCAGCTGTCCTCCTTTTGTACTTCAGTTGGTCGCGCAACTCAGTAAGATGAATTACCAACTCTCCCAGCAGTCCTTGCTTCCTCAACACAGTATTTGTTGGCAGGGTTTCCAGTTATAGCGGTGAGTGAGATGCCACTTGAGACTGTGCCTTTCATGTTCGTAAATTTATCAAATATATTGAAACCATCGCTTTGAAACAGCCAGAAATGTGCGTAAAGGGAGCTGACCCTGATATCCTAAAACGTCAGTAAGATGAATAGATTGTTTTTTTTGGCCAGAAAAAATAGCGTTTATGAGTATACCATGCCTAGAGGACTCATATCTGTACGCTCTTCAGCATTACACCTTTAACAAATGGCGACAAGTGAACTGCCTCACATAACGTATGATGTAAAAAGGGAACGAGCTATTGAATTAAGCTACACGTATCTATGTCAATAAAAAGCCGCCAAAATGTCGACAGGATTATAGATGTGTAGGAGTGATGTCCTTTGAACGTGAACGTGTACAGCCGCTACAGTTAGCGACATAGTTGTGAAGAACGAAGAAGGGGACCCTGACCCGATCATCTGGCTACATCGAAGGTGAACGGAACTGAGCGAGCCAGCACCCCTGGCTCGAGCTCGTGCCCACCGCCCCTTCTTCCTCCTTCGTTTCTAACAGACTCCCGCAGCCGGCAAATTGCAGTAAAGTTCGGGTGCAAAGCGGCGGAAGTTGAGGCGGACATTGGTGATCTAGATGCAGTAAAACGGGAGAGAAGCCTCGTGTGGTAAATCGTGAAGTATGAATGCGCAGGTAGGCTTGGGCCCTATAGTAGCCGGCATATGAATAATTTCATGAGTGACTGTTGGAGCAGCTGATTACAATAGTGCTGACTTGAGACATCCCGTGCATGACAATCCAGGATTCGATCCAAAATAACGGTCTTGTGGTTGAAAACTTGGAAGGCTCTTGACGTGGTCGTGGATTCGATGAAGCCAATGACGATAAAGGTAAAAAAAAAGGTGGTGCCTTGTCTTGGAAGAAGTCGTCCAGCTTCGCTATGATGTCCAGAATACATTGTGGTCACGTTGTGTGCTATCTTGAGCTATTCTTTCTGTGACACGATGGGTTCGCATCCCTGCTAGGCGTCACTGGTTGCCCTGCCACAAAGGAAAAAGTTCTGCTGGTGACTTTTGCTCTTCTTGCGTCACTTTTGTAGTATGCTGAGTCTGACTTTAGTCTGCTCTTGTACATTCGGAAAGCTTCCTGATAATCATAGTTATCTTTAGGTTGTTGGCATTTCAAGTCAAGCCTCTGCAGGTGCTGCGTAAACATGCTCTACTTGATCACTTCGGGCGTCAGCTGGTCCTGATCGTGTGCCTGGCTCGCAGATGCTTCCGAGCTGAATGAAGATTCCGGAAACTGTGACGATTCTTCTTCCTCGCTCGAAGAGGACAATGATGACGCTGATGGATCGTGGGTCTTTTGTGCAGCGACCGCATCAAGCAGGGGCATCTTGGCAGCCTTTGATGGCATTGAAGACTCGTTCACGTGCATTGTTGTCGGCAGTGCAGTGTTGAAGCATGTCTGGGCGTCACGAACGATTACGTCCGCCGAGCTGATGTCTTTGTTTGCAAGATTCTGAGCAATGGTAGTTTACTTGGAGCTACCGCTGCTGAGGTGCATCTGATCGGAGCTCGCAGGAGCCTCAGATCTGCATGAAGACTCCGAAGTCGATGACAATTCTTTTTCTTCCTCGCTCGACGTGGATGACGATGATGCCGAAGCATCCTGGTTCTGTTGGGCAGTGACCTCACCAAGGACGGGAATCTCGGCCACGTTCGAAGGCAGTTGAGGTTCGTTCATGGGCTCTGTGGCCGGTAGCAGATTGTCGGTGTCCGTCCTGGCGTCACGAACGATGACGTGCGTCGAGATGAGGTTTTCGGATACATGATTCTGAGTCATGTGGAAGTTTGTGGAGACATCACTGCAGGGCCCTTCTAACGACTTGTCTATTACGACGTCTCCCGCTTCGCGAGACTCTTCGTTTGCTTTGGATCCCTGCATGATGCGCAAGGCGTATTGCTGGAGCTATGTTATGTGGCACTTGTAGATCCAGCGCAGTTCTCTGGCGTCAGGCGCCATCTTCTTGTGATGTTCGGTGGCATCGTAGACGGTCATGGGGTCCATTAGTGGCTCGTATCAGCGCTTCTGCTCGCACTCCCAATCGTCGACTTTCTTGACTTTCAGGGAAGACGAACTGGCGACCCTACTACCACGATGAGCTCTCAGGCACGTGTAGGACAAGAAGTAGCGCTCCGCGTGTTGTTCCCTACGAGGCAAGTGATGTAATACGTGCAGTAGCGACAAATTAAGCAAGACTTAATTTTTATATCCAGTGTTGCATAACTCAACAAAAAATTGCTGCAACAGAACACAGCCGCTCGCGGTATAGGAATGGGGAATCCACACAGTCGCTTCTCGTTGAAGCGAAGAACGTAGAAGGGTATACAAGCCGTCCACTGATGTAAATCCACATAGAACAGCCTTGCTACCACGTCCTTATAGTAAACGTTCACAGTCGCTGCTCAAACGCTCCTCCCCCAACCCCTACCTCACCTTTGCGTCTTTTCCTGTGCCTTCAGAACAATCAGGACGTTTACGCTCTGCTTCAGCAGCATTTGATGGTATGCTTCACTCGTGCGTTAATTTTATCGCAACCACCCTCGCATCCACGGAGATGGGCCGATATGTTTGATCAGCTGTGTTTGTCCCCATCATTCACGCGCGTTTACTTGCTCGTAGATCAAACGGTACACAGGGGAATGATGTCAAAGGGGCTTTTTAAGGAACATGACGGTGATGGCGACGTCGACAGCGAGAACCTATCGATAGTGTCCATTTAGTTGATATCGCAAAACACACGTTGAGATAAAGCAAGAAACTATAGGTTGATGGGAATGCTATTTTTAGCCTCTCCGAAGAAGCCCTACAGACTGACATACGTTCCAATCCCATAGACTGGAGAGCCTTTTCGTCATTTTATTTGGCAGATCCCTCGTAACAAGGGATCAATGTAAATCGAAGAATTCGCAAGGAGTGTGACCTTCTTGTATATATAATTAGGCCAAACATTGGGAAATTATGCTAAATACATGTACAAATCTTGTCGCTCTGACAAATGTTGAAGAGTCTTGTATGCTTTAGATAATCAGATTTTTACAGTTGTAAAACGACGCCAACAACAACATGATTATTACCCACACAGAAGAGAAAAGCGGATATGTAGCGCTTGTGCTTGGGAGGATGGTGACTCTGGTTAGTGGTGCGTAAAACAACTTCAGCAGATGTTCATGAAGTGTATAACTGACGCTAACTCAACGTCAATCATGCGTCATAGGAGTACATATCTGATGTTTATAAATTTAAATGCCCTGCATGGCACCCACAATTGCCGTTTCGCCAGCAATAGGTTGTTTTTCATAGAAGTTTCGAGACCTAACACGGCGCTGTGATACTGTACTTGATTACCACGCAGAATGCTTGGTTTATATTTCTGCTGGGACCGTATTATTTAACTTTTGCATTCATCGGGTGAACGCTGCTGGTTTTAGTTTTTTCTTGACGCTCTTGCGCTAAAATTACATATGCTTGTTCCCGCCGCTCTAGGGTCAACAAACTGCCAAACAACTGTGTCGTATACCCGCATACCGCCAAATGGGGTATGCGGGTATGTGCCACATATGTGAGAAGAAAAAGGTTTGAAGACGTACGTACGCAACGGGATTTGCAAGTTAATCATTTCATGACCCGTCAAACCTATTCGGCAATCATTCTTATCCCTAAATACTAATTCTGGTTTACCCCAAGATAAGGAGGCGATGTACGTAGTATATATTGCGGTATAAGATATACGGCGATATATTCTTCGTATATCATCTCCTTACCTAGTAGACCTCCACGTGGGTGGCTAGATAGATAGATAGATAGATAGATGATCGATAGATAGATAGATAGATAGATAGACAATACTCAAAGAAACGCTTCGCATTTAAGAAGCGAAGGCAAAAGGTATAATTTTGCCATATAATATGTCTTGCTTGTCTGCTTAGTTCGTCTAGTTTACATCGGTGAATTGTAGAGACCTGAGCAGAGCATAAAAAAATGATAAAAGCTAGAAGTAAGTTTACACCACGAAAAACGTACGAAAAAAATGAAAGAGCTTTGATTACCTAACTTGATCGAACGTTATTTTCCTTTGGATGTTTGAAATAATAAGGTAAGAATTACAAACTTGGAACTTAAGCCTATGATTTGCGTGCAGTAATGAAAGACGCAATAAAAAGTAATAAGAATGAAGGAAAAGAAAATACTTCTCAAGATCACACCGAGAAAACGAAATTTAAACAGAAATTTCTTTGTATTAGTTTGGTGGCTACATCTTGTAGGATGCCGTGGAACTAACTCACGGGTTAAAAAAAATGTTCGAATCCGCGGAATTTACCTTGTGACGACGCGCTGACGTTGAGCCGTACAACGGCGCGGTTAACGCACTCGGCCACGAGTGACACCTAGCGGCATGCGATAAGCAAGAGTTTATCAATATACCATAAGCATTTCAAAGATTGCGTTGCAAAAAAAAACATGGTGGGGAACAATGCTATGCCAATTGCGGCACGTTGAGAATTACTTCAATCGAAAACTGAGGGCCAGTACTAATACGGCGCAATGACCAATAATATAACCTCCTTAGTTTTGATGCATGAAACGTTTTAGTCTCAAAAAGTATGCAACTTTTTTTGTCATTTCCATAGACTGCCATTGTACGATCTTTCAGTGCTCTGGGAACAAAATTGAAGCTGTCCCCAACATCATCGCTGCAGCCGTTTCGTCCGCTTAGGTTGCCAGACGCACTGTGTTGTCTGCGTTTTTCACCGTTCACCCTCTACAATTTATTATTCGAGAAAAACTCACCGGTTAAATTGAAAACGCTCTAGCTTCCAGCCGGGACCGCTAGATGCACTGGTTGTTATGTTTCCAGAAAGGCTGGATATGCGCACGTTAAAGAACCACAGGTGGTCGAAATTTCCGGAACCCTCCACTACAGCGTCTCTCATAATCATATGGTGGATTTGGGACGTTAAACCCCAAACATCAATCAAAAAACACGATCTTTTTGTCTTCTTTCTGTGCATTTCTTGCAACTTTCTCAACATATGCGTGGTGCTTGCTTTTGCGAAAATATTGGGATAGATTTTTCTCTTGTTTCAGCAATCACTGCACGTTCCCGCATTTTGAACGATGGCGCGACAGTTGGGCGCGTAATCGCCCTATCATAGTCTGGTATCGACCCGCGCGATGAGTGTTGCTCTTTATTGTCTGCGTGCAAACACTTACTTTTTCTTGCTGAGTGAAAGCACCTTGTAAAGTTGCAACATCCAGATCTGTTTCGTTGGTCTCCACTTTTCGTTTCCTTGATGTTTGACGTAGGGGCGAACTACGTGAAGCAGGATCTTTGCGAGGCTTCAATGTACTTGAAATCAAGTGTGAAGGATAGTCCTCGAAAAGAGTAGGCGCGGAGTCACGAATAAGTTTTCTGATGTAGAACGCAGGCACATGATCTTCATCCCGCAAGTGTCTGCTGCATACGACTGTCGATGCAGACTTGTCGTTGATGATGAGGTTGTCTCACGCAATATCTTTTTGTGACTTGGCGCACAGCTAAGTTTTTTTATTTGGTGAGAAGAAACACGGGGTTTTTTCCCGAACGGCACTTGCAATACGAACCACGGTGATGCAGTGGCCGTGACGGAACACAGCTCTACACCTTCACACAGCTACTATACAGCATATCCATATGCGTAACTCGCGTACTGAAGGTTGTGCGACTTCTCTTTCGATTCGAGAAGTCACTGTAGACTGAACACTGACAAAACACCGAATAATTGCAGCCATGGCGGGTCAATCCAGGGTAAAGCAAGCCGCACTAGAGACAAACGGCAATTGAAAACAACCTGCTTGTAGCACTAAGCCACACGAGAATTCATAAAAAATTTCAAGAAAAAAACTGCTTACTTGCCAAAATGTTGTAATGCTGTCAATTTCTATTTCTACACATGTTGCTTTCCGGACTCGAAGGATAACGCAGAACTGACTTGCACTAGAAATTTAATTCCGGGGCGAACGGCTTGCGAGCGTAAGCAGCTCGTATTTTATTCGAATTCTTTATGGACGTGGCTTGCAGTACAAAGGAATGCAAAAGGGCTTGGCGTCTCCACAGTAAGTATTTCCAGGTGGTATTAAAGCCTTGACAATGCACACCACAACTCTCTGCGCATGCCGTCCGAAGGCGTCGTTCAGCAGCAAGGGTCCTCTCTTTTTTTTACTTTCTTCTTATACACTATTTTTCAGCCACTAGATACACAACACACGTACGTGTTTAACAGAGTTGTCAGGCTGCAGACAGCAGCTTTTAGCTCGAAAAACCACTTCAAATATAGTTGAAAAAATAAAAAAATAGAAAATAGCTAGCAAACCGAAGGCGTGATCGTCATTCTGTCAGCGACCTATCTTAATTGCTACGTCATTGCCCGACGAGACCAAAGGCCAAAGGTGTTTAGTGCTGTCTGCCGAGCAGGTGCCGCATTCTTTGTATTTCTCTCTAATCGTTGCCAGTGATTTATGCCTCCTGAATTATGCCTCTCATCAGCCTATTCTCCACATTTTCACTGAGCTTAAGCTTGTATTGTCCACGAGCACATACATGCCTAAATTAAGCGGCAAGACGTCTGGTAAGATTAATTTTTTTTAAAGTAGACAATGCTCCCTTTATCCCTAATTTCTTTATTCTTACCTCTCCCCTTCTTCGCCGAGATCTGCCATTCCACGGTTTCACATCAACAAACTTCTTTGTGCCATGCGCGCGTCGCAGAAGATGCAAGATCAGGATTGCTGCGCCCCTACCGCCGACGTGTGGCGAAACATACTCAGAAACTCTCCAATTGTATTGGCGACGGATGAAAATGCCGTGAGGAGAAAAGCGCCCGAAGGCGCAGACAAGCCCGGCCGTGACAAGGAACAACACGAGAGCAATGTCAAATTTAAAACTGTAAACTTTCTTCAATCGACGAGTGCGATAATTAGAGGAGAGAGGCTGGTATTACTGAGAAAGATAAACAAAGAGGTGTCCAAAAGACGAAAAGAGAGCTTTGTTTTTAGAACGGGGCTCATGAACACTTTTCTCGCCTTTTTTTTTATTTGTTCACGACGTAATCTGATTGCACAAAAAAGCACCAAGCTTGAGCCTATACACCAGTGCAGTTCATGCAGAAGCAGAGGGTGGGGGGAAAATCTGTGCTTGCTTGCGCGAAGCTCCCGTGCCTTCAGGCAGGCAATTGTAGTGTATGCAATTATCAACCTGCAATGTAAACAGCAAACAATGTAAACCTGCAATGTAAATGTATGCAATGTAAACAGGTGCTAGCACACAGCGGGTGTACACAACTAGTGAGCAGCTGTATATGCTTCATTAGCTGACGGACTAAGAGAAATGAAAATATGCGGTGTTGGTTTGATATAGGCAAACATTTTTTTGTTGTTGTTTAAACAAAGGTGGACGCTCTGACCACGGAAAAGAAAAAAAACAAACAAACAACCAAACAAACAAGCAGCTGGAGTCGGCCACACGGAGCTGTATACGTTATGTACAGCATTAGTTTGTCAGAGTACGTGGAAGGCGTCGCAAAAGGTAAACTAACCCAAAGGCGACAATTTCGACGAGCCCTTCTGCATCTTCTAGGATTTTGTTCGGCAGTTTCGAAGACACAGAGAAAGCAGTTTTTTTTAATTTTTTGTTGGAGATGACTTATTCGCACCTATCCGGGGAGTGCGCGCATAACGTGTACGACGAACTGTATCTGCCCCTGAGGATATTTGAATTCATGAACATAACCTATAGGGTACCGCCATTTTCACTATATGATAATTGCGACAGTTGGACAGCGACGACCACTGAGTCAAAGTTTTAAGATAATATATTCAGCCCACGCCGATTGGGCTCCTCCTCGTTGCTCATGGAATGCATAAATATAGCACGCGTCCATCGCATGGCCTTTTCTTTGACTCTTACATTCATCGTATACCGCAAAAAAGGCGCCTGTAGCGGACGTAAGAGGATTCCCATTCAACTGAGATTTGCGGCTTGTAAAGCCGGACGTATACTGAAGTTACGGGCGTTTGAGAACTTGGATGCAATGGCTATTCGCGCCTTTTCCCGTGCTACAGGTTAATCTCCAATTTCCCAAACACGGTGTCGACGATGGCTGTGTTCCAATTCTTAGACAGCCCATAGACAGTCTACGCAGACTGCTTAGAAGACCGCACCGAGCCCATGCTGTCCGAGAATTGGAACACGTTTAAAGAGCTTTTACGCGACAATGCGTCGCCACCTCGCATCGAGAAGAAAAAATTCCGCCATATCCACGAAGTGAATGATGATGAGTGGGCGAAGCTCCGGAGGTAAACCTGGTAAACCATGAATCCTCTGTACATTTTGCCCACTCGATTTTATTACATCGCTCCCCCTAGCGTACGTCGCCGCACTAAATCGAACGATTGCCTTCAACCAATGACACGCGCCATATGTGACATCATTCCTATTTTATAAGATCTCGCGTCTTTCATCAACTACAAGTACCGCTTTCTAGTTTATAACATTTTGCATCTTTTCATCATCAGCTACAAGTACCACCATCTAGTAAATACTACAAGAACTAAACGAGAGGTGGCTACATACAGGAGACGGTACCGCCATCTAGTGAACACTGCAAGAACTAAACTATAGGTGGCTACATACAGGGGACGGTACCGCCATCTAGTGAACTCTGCAAGAACTAAACTAGAGGTGGCTACATACAGGCTACAGGGGACGCACAGCCCACGCCCTAAGGAGCTTCGCCCCTAAAAGGCTAAAAGAAACAAACGTAACAGTTGTTTTTCTGGCTTATTGCATGTTGAAATGAAAAACAAATAAACGTTACTCACATTCAGCTTCTGGAGAAGCGTCTTCTTGCGTGCAGACGACCATTCCGGCGAGATTTGGTCTATCTGATCAATTTGCTAAGTCGCCATCTTGTTTAGACAGCAAAGTAGCCTGCACAGTATTTGTCACCGATGCGCTCTTCTCGGAGCTGTCTACTTTGCCGGTGTTCAGTTTGGCCTGGAAATTCGTCTGGGCAGACGCCATTGTGCGTAAGCCAGTCCACTGGGGAGGCTCTCAATCCCTTTGGCGCCCAGTCTGACAGACGCTGTCAAAGATTTGAGCAATTATCCAGACCATGCGGCAAGCAAAGGCGAGTTCCCGTCTTTCAAATGCGGACCCTTTTGTCGTCTCTTCGAGCAGAAGCGGTGACTGATGCTCTCGGCGACTCATCGGGCAACGGGGAAGCTGGCGTGACTGGAGCCAGAGCTGATGGCGGAGCGGCGCTCTTTTAATCCTCAGTCAAGTAGCCGACCGGCCGACTGCCTATGCCCGCCAGGCATTGCCCCTGCTGGCCGGAGGATGAGACGTCGTGTCGCCGCGACGCCACGACGAAAGAGGACAACAGGGACGGCGTCTTCCTGGAAGAGACCGCGGCGGCCACCGCCGATCGCCCAAATAATTGGGCGAGCTGTGCGGCAGACCCTTTGAAGTATGCGGCCAGGATCGTGGGAACTCTCGACTAGCGGCACACACACGACGAGGAAGAGCCCTGCTGGCGCCACCTTGCAGTGCAGTGTTCACAACTCAAAATTGGACGTTCACGGGGACCGTGCATGCTCGTCCCCCTCGCCTGTTGTGTGTGTGTGATTGGTGTTCCACTCAGAGAGGAGGAGCCCGACAGGGCTTAAAACGACGCCGCAGAGTGCTGGACGTCGCTCTGAACTATGTAACGTTCAACCACCACGCTCGTGGTTTGTGAAACCAATAACTTTTCCTTTGTGTAAATATGTGTATATAGTGCCATAAACATGTTCTTTTTTCGTATCCTTCTTGTCAGCGTTCGTTTCCTCCACCTGATTACACCACGCTGCCACAGGAGACCAGGTAGTCCCCCATCCGTAAAAACTGGTGGCAGCGGTGGGATGGACCTCGCGACATGGTTCTGTGATGTGGTGAGTGCTTGGTTTTTGCTACAACTTTCTAGGCTTCATTTTGTGAGTGTGAATTGATTAGAAGCCGGATTGTGTGCGCGTTAGGGGATCACCTATTTGTGAGTTAGAGGGATCACCCAATTATGTGTGAAACGCAGGACCTAAGTACAACGGCATTCATGGCGTGGAAGGCAATGCTAAGAGATGAACTTTTGAGTGTGAGTAAGCATCTAGGCGTTGAAGTAAAGGAAGGAATGGGCAGGACAGCGATTGTGAGGCTGATCTCGCAAAAAGCCAGTGAGGACCAGATTCCAAATGCAGTAGAGATTTTTGAAAAACAGGAAATGGAGGAACGAAAACGAGAGGAACACGAAAGAGAGGAACGGGAACGAGAGGAACGGAAACGAGAGGAACGCGAAAGAGAGGCACGGGAAAGGGATAGAAAAGAGCGTGATCGAGCACGCGCCTTGGTGCTCGAACAATTGGAACAGAAATTCAAGACAATGAGATGGAAAATTCAGCCATCTGTGAGTGTAGCTCAAGAGAAGTATGATGTTCGATCTAGAGCTATAGAGAAGGCTAGCACGTGTGAAGAGTGCAGCAGGTTCGAAGACGAACCAAATGTGAGAGCTGCGGAAGGTGCTGCGCTGAGTGAAGAGGCCGACAAAGGCTAGAGTGTGTGCGACGAGGTGCTGTGCCAGTTAGATGCTAGCAAAACAGCTAGGATATCTCTAGACAGGCTGGTACAGGCCTCAACTGAGGTTGTCGCGACGGTGGAACTTGCAAACAATGTGGTAGTAGGCAAGAAAACCGGAGAAAGCTCAAGAGCAGCAGCTAAAGCAGAGCTTGAGAATAACAGTACAGTTGCCAACAGCTCCCACCCATTCGAGGTAGATTGTGTGAAGGAAAATTGCGGCACTGTTCTTGAGTGTGTTGAGCTTTCCACTAGGCTAGAGTGCGAAAGAGATGATTTTTTAGAAAATCATTTAGACTGCGTGGATTTGACAGCTGACGAAAGTTGTGAGAGTTTTCACGAGTGGGAGTTGCTATCGAAAAGCTTAGAAACGAACCGCAAAAAGTGGCGCAGACGAAAGCGACGTCGGAGAGCTGCGAGCCGGACAAAAGACACTAAGGGCGTAAAGAAAAGCTCGACAACGTTGAGCGTAGTGAACAGAACTAGGGGTTCTGCAACGGCGTCAAACTCTGTTTGCATGCGTCCGAGCCACCGGACAACAAGCAAAAGAACAGCGGGTTCTTCACAAATGCAATCAAGTGGAAGGCGCCAGTTTCGTGGGGTGCGTGAGCACAGGGTTGGCGCAAGTCAACCGGCCCGGCAAGGCAACACAGCCGAGAAATCAAAGTGCCGAAGTAGTAGCTCAGGTGGTGCAGAAGCACCCTTGAGCGGCAAAACCATCGATGACGCGACCCGAGGCCAATTTCCTAACCGTGCAGGAAAAGTCGTTCGCAAACGTTGCCGTAAGAAAGCGAAGCGACGAAGGAATATTAAAGATGGCCATCAGCCTGGTGAACGAGAGAAGGGTAGACCATCGGCCCGCTCAACAAAAGGTCCCTTGTGGCCTACAGTACGGCACAGACGGCGAAACAGTAGGCCATGGCGCAAGTCCTCGCGACGGTATGCGCGGTGGAGATTTGGAGCTTTTCGTGGAAAGTAGTGTCGACGTGGTTCTAGAAGAAAGGCCACAATAGCTAAACACCGCAGCACAGGAGCGAGCCCAAAAAGGGCATGGCCACTCTTTCCCACGCACTGGTCGGGCCCACTCCGCGAGCCTAACAGAGGCAGGCTAAAATCGCGAATGATGCGTGACTGTGCCGTTCAGCTTGTAGCCCAGACGCGACGTTGCCTCGGGCGTTCTCGAACTCCGCCAAGACCACGACCGCCGCGTGTACGACTGAAGAGGGAGCGACAGCTGTAGGCTGGAGAGTCGGACACAGGAGTTTTTTGGAAACATATTTGTTTGGTTATATTGGTTTTAAAGTGGTATTCCTGTGGCATCTCAAAGGCTAGTTTGCTTGAATAGTTTTTCCCTTCTAGATCTTTTAAAAAAACATTGCAAGTGTTTCGAGTTGAGTTACAGGGAAATGGCCTGCGGTTAGGTCTGCGATTGGTGTGCTACCGTTCTTCGAGTGAGAGTATGATGTCGTGCTAGGGCGCACAGCATAGTCCTGTGCGTTCTTTAAAAACATGAGCTGACATGACACTACATCCAGCAAATGAGCGTGTTAGTACACACGGTTTACTTCATTTTGTTGTTTTAGTGATGGCTTATAAGGATCGTATGATCACTTCAGGTGAGAGCGTGGCGTTCACCGAATTTTGAGGCTAGACACATTTCTAGGATTGATAAGACTTGTTAAACTGATAGATTAGCCTTGTTAGATTGATAGATTGATAAGATTTGTTGTGAGAGTTTTTCATTAGCTTCCGTGTGTTCTACGAGTAGATACTCTCGACTATACGCCTTCAAAGTATTTCATGAGAGAAATGAGGAATGTGCACAGATACCTTGTGTATAGGGTCTGGCAGCATTCGTGTGAAAACCATGTAGTTGCGTATTATTAAGTTAGTGTTGAGTTATCAGATTAGTTAGAACATTGTAGGGCAGATGGCAGGAGAAAGTGAGTTTTTAAAGAGTGTAATTATGGTTATTTGGGGCCAAATTATATTTGCCTTTGTGTGCTTTTCTCACACGGCAATATGTTACATCTTTGGTAAGCATCTGCACGTCCATGATTGTTGTAACTTTGGCGGCACCAAATCGCCTCAAAATTTTAGCGTACAGGTTTCTCTTTTGTTTGTGTTTCTTGAGAAGCCTGGAGGGTTTTAAGCGGGTTCAATGTGCTTGACTTCAGCATGGTATTGTGTTGTGTGGTTCGTCTTGCTGTTGTCAATTATTGTGAGCTGGTTTGGGAGTTGGTTTTGAGTTCGCAGCTGGAGGGAAAAAAACAGGCCACCATCCTCGTCACCAACCATTCTCTTCGTGCCCAGCGGTTGGGAGCACTGGCCAGCCGAGATTTCCCGGGCGGCGGAGGAGCTGTTAAGTTTGGCCTGGAAATTCGTCTGGGCAGACGCCATTGTGCCTAAGCCGGTCCACTGGGGAGGCTCTCAATCCCTTCGGCGCCCAGTCTGACAGACGCTGTCGAAGATTTGAGCAATTATCCAGACCACGCGGCAAGCAAAGGCGAGTTCCCGTCTTTCAAATGCGGACCCTTTTGTTGTCTCTTCGAGCAGAAGCGGTGACTGATGCCCTCGGCGACTCATCGGGCAACAGGGAAGCTGGCGTGACCGGCGCCAGAGCTGACAGCGGAGCGGCGCTCTTTTAATCTTCAGTCAAGTAGCCGACCGGCCGACTGCCTATGCCCACCAGGCATTGTCCCTGCTGCCCGGAGGATGAGACGTCGTGTCGCCGCGACGCCACGACGAAAGAGGACAACAGGGACGGCGTCTTCCTGGAAGAGACCGCGGCGGCCACCGCACATCGCCCCGCTAATTGGGCGAGCTGTGCGGCGGACCCTTTGAAGTATGCGGCCAGGATCGTGGGAACTCTTGACTAGGGGCACACACACGACGAGCAAGAGCCCTGCTGGCGCCACCTTGCAGTGCAGTGTTCACAACTCAAAATTGGACGTTCACGGGGACCGTGCATGCTCGTCCCCCTCGCCTGTTGTGTGTGTGTGATTGGTGTTCCACTCAGAGAGGAGGAGCCCGACAGGGCTTAAAACGACGCCGCAGAGTGCTGGACGTCGCTCTGAACTATGTAACGTTCAACCACCACGCTCGTGGTTTGTGAAACCACTAACTTTTCCTTTCTGTAAATATGTATATATAGTGCCATAAACATGTTCTGTTTTCGTATCCTTCTTGTCAGCGTTCGTTTCCTCCACCCGGTTACACCACGCTACCACAGGAGACCGGGTAGTCCCCCATCCGTAACACCGGCTACGTGAAAATTGGAATGGGACTTCAGATGGCCGCCGTCCATTTGGCTGTCTATTTAGCCGTCTACAGTGATCATTCAAACCCAGCTGATGTCTCGAACATTTCACGTTGTTTTCCAAGAGATAGCAAATCTTGTTAAATTGTATTTCGTGCGTCCCATGGAGAATGCAACAATGTTACGTGCGTCGTTGCGCGTGTAAGTTAGCTCAGTACAGGAATCTCAAACACGTGCCCGCCGACCTTTCACTATACTATATAGCGGTACACGGCCCGTACACGACACTCGTTGGCCCATAGTGTTTAATGTCTTGATGCCCTTTCTGTTATCGCTAAATGGTTCTCGCGTTATTTTCTTGCCTGTCGTGATCAAGAACACTTGATCACGACAGGCAAGAAACTATGCACAGGCATGACTGGTCTTAAGCATTCTTTTTTTTTCGTGAGGCACCCAGCACGCTCACCGTTCGTCGAACATACCCGCCGAAGAAATAACTCTACTTCAGTGCAGATTTCCGAGCTTACAGAGAGAGTATAGATTTATTCCTCGAATCCTAACGTCAAATACCTGCCCGAAATGGTCCCTGTATGACATATGGGAAAGGCTTCCTTTCAAATGGCAATGTTCCCTGACATTTTGTTCGAACCCCCCTCCTCCCTCCCGCGTCCAACTTCTGGGCCCTTGCAAGACTAAATGCGGTCCAGTAGCTGATGTGAGCTTGAAACCAATTGCTTAGTACAGTAAAAGCTGCTTACCACAAACTTGGTTAACTCGAACTGGCGCCAAGTCTTGTCACAGCCCTTTTTACTTCTATGGGAGACGAAGTCACTTTGAAAGAGGGAAAAGGAAGAAAGAAGCGCAGTTCCATTCTGCCTCTCTCAATGGAAGGCACCTACACAGTTCTGCGCAGGGAATGGGGGAATGGGAATTAAGGAAAAGAGACGAAAACCTCCCGATAATTCGAACGAGTTGGTATTCACAACAGTTAACTCGAACTGGGAGCTCCTCGTTTTCATTGCTCTTCAAAAAGGTCGGCCCAGAGTTACCACAATGTGTTGCTCACTCAAAGCAAACCTAATTTGCTAGAATTTGAAAATCATAGCAAACAGTCTACCTTAGGAACTAACAATATGAGCACTGCGCTGTAACGCAAGCTGCGAAGTATGCTCATGGAGTCGCGTCAATAAAAACGGAAGCCAGTACAGATTACCGATTACGTTTTTTTTATTGCGTCAACTCTGCCTGGCAAACAATCACGTTTTGGAACATAATCGATGTCATACACTATTTCAACATCAAGTGTCACTTCTCGCGTGAACGCGTGTCGGTGCCTGTTTATAGCGTATGAATGACTGATCAATTAATCATGTCCACTGTTGGAACTACACGAACACAATTTACGATATCACCTGCCAAAAATGGCTGGTAGCGGCTATGTTGTGATAACGAGTCCTAAGATGGGTTCTTTGGGTACGTCAGCGCCGTGTGGAGCGATGTCCCTTCATTGCAGCGCCCGTCCCGTAATTGGAATTCCGCTTGACTCGAACAGTTGTGCCATCCCCATCGAGTTTAAATTAACGAGCTTGTATGCTTAACAGAACAGGCTACTTCTATATAGCTCCAATTATTTGATTAACGTGGTTACGTAAAGACGAAGTCGAACAACTTTCGAATATCTTGAACTGATCAACGCGCAGCTCCTCTGAAGGTGGTATGGCCATGCCGCGCTTCAGGGTGGTTGAGTATTGCGAGAAGGGGCCCATACCGTCATTCTCGTATGTGCAAACACCAGTTTTAGTCAACTACAGAGTTGGTCATACGGGTGTTTTACAAGACAGCGAACAGGCAACTTTTTGTGCTCACATGTATCTTGCGATATAGAAATGCGTTGTGCACATTTTTTTTTACATAAATTAACTGCTAGCCCGACGCTCCGTTTCGTTTAGAGCTACGGAAATTAGGCTTCAATGCTCGCGCGTATTGTGTAAGTTCTCATTATTGCCCCTTCGATAGTTATCTTGCATTTCATTTCTTGTCATATATTAATACCCTTCACTCCCCAAGTGTATGCTAGTCGACGGACACTCCTTAGTTGGCAAAACTGACTCTGCCACTTCGCCTCTCCCTCCTCTTCTCCTTCTCTCTCTGTCTCTGTCTCTCGGTTTCCCGGCACGCGATATATTTCACACAAATTACATCATGTCAGCCTGTCAGCGCCACGACCTTCTATTTAAAAGTTACATCGCTGCAACAATATAGATCGCATACACGGTTTGAAAGCAAGGATACAGAAACAGTATAACAATTCGGCCACACCAGCGTGAACTCTGAGACAAAGAAACTGCCGGATTGAGATGAGGTAGTTCCTAGACTGGCTTCCCAAGCCTCGGTAGCTTGGGCAGAGGGAAGCATCAAGGAAAGCGAGGAACGATATATACGGTCACGAAAGTGTGGTAGCTGCAAACCGAGATCGAAAAGGAGGCGAAGTGAGAAAAGATGGGCCACGCACAGCAGGGTGAACCGTGACTTCCGTCCTAATTATGGCAAGGTATTGCTGCTGCACTTGTCGTCACGACAGGTCGGGATCCACACAAAGGCCATAGCAACTTTTCAGTCCACACTAAGGAATGAAACCGTTCAGCCGCAACGGAGCATCCGGGCTGCGCTGATCTTGTCCGACGTCTTTGTCAACAAAGCTTAAATCGACACGCGCATACATTAAAGCAGATGAGATATCGGGTCCTCCGGCAAAGGCAAGCCACTTAGGGATCTGCACGCGAGAGCGCCATCTATATAAAGGACGAGTGGGTGAACGACCATAATTTGTTGTAAGAGTTTCCAATTGTTTGTCTGCATCTTTCTGCTTAAATGAAAGCTGCGAGCGAGACCGGTGACATAAGTTTATGGAACTTTACGTTCGTGAGTGGTGCTTGTAAGTGAACTACTTCTGACACCACCAATCGGCTGTCACACGTCATAGAGGCACAACATGTGGCTCCAACATAGTGGCTCAGATAATATCAAGGCAGTATAATCACGTGGCGATTATTCTGCTTCAGTTTGATAACGCTGTAACTGGAACGTCATTGGGTCTCGATGCATGGATAACGAGGCCACCAGCATGCGATACAGTGACGACACTTACGTGAAATCACAAAGTTCGCGTTCCTCCATGTTGGTGCTGTAACGTGGCTTTTTGAGTGACGTCAGTGCAACTGTCTGACATTTGTTCTTACTAACGGTTTTACAGCAAGAACTTCGTTGTAAATGTGGGCACTAATGCCTCGAAACGGATGATGCAGCGTGAGTACTCTGGCCATGCACATCTCTCCCATACATACATACATACATACATACATACATACATACATACATACATACATACATACATACATACATACATACATACATACATACATACATACATACATACATACATACAACTTGTCTACGTTAAATCTTCTAGATGAGTAGGAACTCATGTCTCCACGTTTGATGTGTTATATACTTTTCCTTAATATCCAAAAATGACGGAAGTTCGGGAAGAAGCTTAAAAGAATAAAAAAACTCCCCAAGACGTCTTCAGGGTTGCCCGGTACTCAGAGGGCGAACCGCCAAATTCAGGCTCATTATTAGCCCAAAAGTAGCCAAATCTAATAGATTTCAAATAACCCAAATTATCCAAAAAGCAAAAGTCATAGAAACAACTTTGTGCCTATTTTTTGTACAGAGAGAGTTTATAAAAAAACAAAATAAAAAAAAACGAAGCAAACATTGACTACTAGAAGCCAGATTAGAACAAGCGAGACATTTTGTGGAACGTTACCCTTGTGACTTGCGTGTGTCCTGCTGCTACTCAAAACGAAATTGAATGGGACGCAGATAGGAGAAATGGAAGGTGAATTTCACTTTAGTTGCTAGTATTTGTATATTCTTGTTGCTCTTTGCAGGTGATAATTTAAAGGTCCAGCGCGCTAAAGTTTATGTCTTCCTTGAAGTGAAGCAACAGTATGAAGTTCGTAGCAAAAGAAAAGGGAAAAGGAGTTGGATCAAAGAGATGAATTGCTAGTTTGATACTTGAAGCGATTAACTAAGGCTAAATGATGCAGTCATATTTAACGCTTATGTCGGAACATATATCAAGCAAAACAAAACTAAGGCGTTAAGTTATATTTTTTAAACTCAATGGCGATGCGTAGAGTTTCGTGATCACATGGATATATACATAGCACCGAATAGTTTTACATGGCTTATCAAACAATTTGCATGTGCCTTCCATTCCACTTTCTCTTTAGTATACAAGCTTATCCAGCGTATGAGTGAACGACTCAGCAGTATCGCCAAACTAGCAGGGAAAGCTTCGCTTTGAAATAAAATAATGAATTGATTATTACTGACAGGTGCAACTGTCGATGGAAGGCAGCTGATACATAATGAGGTGAACGTTACAGGCACATGATAATAGAGAAAGAGAGAGAGAGAGAGAGAGAGAGAGAGACATGTATACACATAAACACTTGATTCGCAATGACTTTGAGGCACAACAACTAATCAGGAGGAGAAAAGGCATCGGAAAAAAAGCATTTGAACTCAAGACAGGTAATAGCCCAAAAGTAGCCAAATAGCCAACAACGAAAAATAGCGCCTGCTCCACGAAAATATAGCTTAATTTTGCTATATATAACGCAACCTGGCAACCCTGGACGTGCTGTGAATAGAGCTTTTAGACGTTCATGCGTTAAAAGGTGTCAATACATCAGTGCTAATACACCAAATTTTGCAAAGTGTACAACAGCAAATTATCATTACAATCATCACTATACCCTAAAGTTTTTACTCACTTCCGCTAAAGTAGCGCTTTCACATTTTTGAGCGCCATGAGAACACTTGCGCTTCGACAATTATTGACGTTTATGAATTACTGACAAAAAGTGATTAAGACAAAAATGACTGTAGAAATAAGCAAAAATATGCTGAGATTAGCGCATTCGAGTTAAATACTAATTGTTATTTGCTCATTGGCAAATGCTAAATATTTAAAACTGCGTTTTTAGCACATAAAATTGGCAACATTTGGATCGGAATGGCGCACCTGTGCTAAATGCCTGAAAGTAACTCCGAATCACGCACCTAAACTCTACGAGGAACAGCTCCTGCGATATTAATGACTCTCAAGCCGTGTTTACCAGTCTACATACAGTTACACAGGCAGAAACAGGCACAGCGGGCCTATAGCGTATAGCGGCATACTCGAAACGATTCAATATAAGTGCTCACATAATATATACAATAATCTAAGCAGCGTCCCATCACTCTTGCAGCAGTACTTCCTGGCAAAACTTTCCTTACACGGTACCCAAAAGCATCTTTCGCTCAATGAAATGGTGGTAACTCATATTAGTACTTTGTGCTCACATTGTACTATGCATATTGACCCCTATTGTACTGTGCAAGTTAGTCGCGTGCTAATGCACTTTGGATGTTCTAAATTACCTGGAGTCCTCAACTACGGCGTCCCACAAAGCCCGGGTCACATCGCGGATGTTAAACCCCACAAAAAAAAACACAGAAAAACAGCGTTTACACGTAATTATACCGATATGTGTGACACCCGGGCCTAGTACAGGCCTAACTCCGGCCCAAGCCAGACCCGAGCCCGAAGCTCCCGGACCAAGCCCATGCAGTGCTGTATCCTATCCTCGCACTTGCGCCGTGCCATGTCGCGTTGGCGCATACGCATTTGCTCAACTTATCAAACATTGAAGCCCCTAAACAGCTAAATTTGCATTAGGCAGTATTGTAACTGTCTGTAATTTATTTTTACGCGTTGTACAACCACGAGCAATGGTTGCACGATATATTGTATATTGCTCGTAACACTTTCTTGTATTTTTATATGAAAGGCCTCCTACGCAACAACCGTTCTGCACAGGCCGCGCCGGGTGTCTGGGAACCTTCCTCATCAATTTAGTCTCTTCTGATAAGGCTTGGTGCACGAGGCTAACAGTTTAACTTATACTAGAACTAACGCGGCCACTAGCGATTACGCTGGAATCTCCTATTCCACATGTGTTAATGCCAACATGCCCTGCACGCTTGCCAGTTTTCTCGACGACAGACGACGGTGCCCGCTGATGTCGCTGCAACCTGTCGTTGTTGTTCTGGTCACAGGTCGGCGAATAAAGAGTTCCAATCCCGCTGTGTCTCTGGTATCTTTATTTACTAAGTTTCTTTCTGCCTTTTGTGCGCTAGTGCTTACGCTATGATGGCACAGCACGTGACCCTTGTTGTGATCACGTAACAGCTTTCACCATAAAAAACAATTGCCAGATTTCACGTACAGCGCAAATAGAATATATGAAAAACAAAAATGAGGAAGGTTGATTTGTCACTTGAAAATCAGCACAATGTTACAAGGCGGACGTAAATTATGCCGAACATGACTTCCATGTCATGATTATAGTTGCGACTGGCACTTCTGTTCGTCGTACATTTTGGTATATGTGAAGCTAGCGAAACAGCCAAGCGCGCACTATGAGCGTAGAATCAAGGTATGTTTAACGTGACACACATGTCATGATTATCATGTTTGGACGTCTCATTTACCTTAGTCATCCATTCGCGTCACGTAATAGCAAAGTCGCTGCATGTAAAGCTAGCGAAACGTCGCGAGTGCGCTATGAGAGTAGCACATGTTCATGTTTTACATGACCCGAATATCTTGATTATCATGTTTGGACGTGTTCTTTATCTTCGTCATCCATTAACGTCAGGAAATACCAAATTTGGTACATGTGAAGCAAGCTACATGGCCGCGAGCGCATCATGAGCATGATATGTAGTCATATTTTTACATGTCACGATTGTGATTATTATGTTTGCACCAGTAATGTGCGTTCGTCATTCGCTGACGTTACGAGACGTAACGACAAATTTGGTATGTGTGAAGCTAGTGAAACGGCCACGAGAGCACTATAACCGTGGAGTGTATTCATGACTTACATGCCACGCATGTCATGATATCCACGTTAGGGCCGAACATTTATGTTTGCCGTGCAGTCATGTCAAACCATACCAGTTTTGAAATATGTCATGAAAATGACACTACCGAAAAAGCAGCAAGACCATGACACGTAAATCGTGACATTCATGACATACATATCATTATTTTTATCAAATGACTAGACACTTATGCTTGCCATGCAGTCATGTTATGTCATACTCATTTCGGTATACGCCCTGCCGCGGTGGTCTAGTGGCTAAGGTACTCGGCTGCTGACCCGCAGGTCGCGGGTTCGAATCCCGGCTGAGGTGGCTGCATTTCCGATGGAGGCGGAAATATTGTAGGCCCGTGTGCTCAGGTTTCGGTGCACGTTAAAGAACTCCAGGTTGTCAAAATTTTTGGAGCCCTCCACTACGGCGTCTCTCATAATCATATGGCAGTTTTGGGACGTTAAACCCCACAAATAAATCATCAATCATCATCATTTTGGTATATAGATCCCAGTATCAAAACGGCCGGTTAAGCTTAAAGTCGTAAGCAGACAGGCAGACAGACAGATAGATAGATAGATAGATAGATAGGCAGGCAGGCAGGCATATACGGACAAAGTCACCAAAGTGCGCTAAAAAAACTTCGCATAAATTTTCTTACTTCGCAAAACTTTCTAAATTGCCAAGTGTGTTCGGCGAAAGCCTCTGACCATTCGAATGAATACGGCATTTTCGTTTGTTTGTTTTATTTTATTTTTTAGTATGTGTAAATTTCGGTATAGGCTTCATAGCCTTTGTTATTGAGGAAACCCAGATTCCTGGCGGCTGCTTCTCCAAACCGCTTGCTGTAACATCGCTTCCCTGCGCAGCCGCGCTTCCTCTGCGACAGTGGCGCTCGTTGGTTTCCGCTCCAACCACAAATATTGATTTACGGCAAATATAAGCACTACAAATATTGGTAACTAAAGGTTAGTCATTACATTTCATATCGTTGTGTTAGGTTTAGTAGAAAAGTCACAATACCGTACCAAATTTCCTGGATGTTGACGTTTTCCGGAATGCAACCAGTGACAGAATTGTGGGTCTGCATCAAGTGTACAAAAATACTCTCCATGTTCCGACAATCGTAGAAGTCTTAATATACTTGCAGTTACCGCTTCGTCAGTCGACGTGATCTGACGCACCATGGCTTGCTCCCCGGTGGGACTAGCACCGCTCTTTCTTTTTTGGAGAAGGATTTGGCTGATTCGAGGAGAGACATGACTTGCCTGTGCATGCGGTGACCCGGTGGACTCCCGCGCCGGATTTTCGTCGGATTCTCGCAAGTGTGAAGGAGGTCTTTTGTCCCCTTTTCTCTTTTTTCATTCGTTTGGTTAGGCTAGTTTTACTTACATTTTTTCGAGGTAGGCTATCCTGTAGCTGACTCAGCAGCCTCGTGGTACATTTACCACGATGGCAGCCTCTCTCCTGTCACAATTGAGGCCGCGGATCTACTTTGCGCGCGTGCCTATTTGAGCAGCACCGACATTTCCAAGGAGCTAGTTAAGAGGTTCAAGCTCAGTGAGCTAAACTGCGTACAGGATTATGGTCTCGGGTAGTTTGAGGTGGCGTTCGCGACCGATGAGGCGAGTCGGCGGTGTTCCTACGATCCAGTCCTCGTCCTTCACGAAGCGAGGATCAGGTTTCAGCACTTCTCAAGCTCATCTCAAGCTTGTGCACGTTCTTAGCTTCCCGGCAGATGGCGATGAGCGCGTCATTAGACAGCTGTTGAATAACTATAAGAACGTTTTGGATGTGACGCGCGAGGAAATAGCTGGTTTTTCGGGAGTGTTGAATGGCGTCTTCGCCGTACGCCTGGAAATGCACAAGATTGTTCCTAACCTGATGATGCTAAGGGACATCATGATCCAACTCGTGTATGAGAGTGTTATACGAATTTATCGGCGATGCTGCCAGACCGGACATCACGCAGGTCAAGTGCACTGCTCCGCAGTGAGTGCTCTGTGTGGCAATTGGGCACGACAAGTGCGCGCTTAAATGCAAGCACAGCGGTGGCGACCAGCGTGCAAGGCACCGACGAAATCGTCGGCCGCCCCGCCCGTAGCTTCTTCTCTTTCCCAGAAGCCAGTGAGCGGTGTCGCTGACGACCGGCAGGCTGCTCCGAGGGACGCCGAGGGCTCAACCCAGCCACAGCCGGAGCCCATTAGCGAAAGGGCTCCAGGACGGGAACAGCAGGAGGCGGGGTCGAAATCAGCTGAGGCCGGCACCCTCCCTGCTGCCACCGAGCCATCGTCAGCCTCGTCTGCCGGTGCGCCCGGGACCAGCCCTGCCGATGCACATGCTGCCGAGGACGAGGACGACAACACCATGAACTGGTCCCAGGTTGTTCAATGCAAGAAGCGGCGCGCCCCCCTATCACCAGGGCCCTCCAAGGAGAGGCTGGCGGTGGCTTCGCGCGGCGGCCCCGGCAGCTCTAAGGACGACCTTCCTGTGCCGAAGCGACCCACAGTGACAAGTCGGTTGAGGAGTCTACCTCGTCAACCATCACGGGAAGTAGCGAGGGTGAGAACTTGAGCGACAGTTCTCCTTGCCCTAACTGTGGGCCAGGCAATATGTGAGTGTTCAGTATTAGCTGACACACGTTACTCGTCCGCGAACGAGGACTCGCTCTCCGAAGATGGCTTTCATTCGTAGGTTTAATTTTAGGTATACTATAGCTTTTCAGCAGCTGATAGCTTCGAGTGTTAAGTGTTTGTTTCTTTTTTGTGTTTTCCTTTTCGCTTCTTGTATATTCTAGTGTCTGTGTTTTCCCCTATGTATCATGATGGCTTCTTCTCTTACTATTGCTACGTTTATTGTCGGGGTATCACCAGAGCGTCGAAACAAGCCGAGTTTATTCTCTTAGCTTGGTCTCGCAAGATGAACATTCTCGTTCTGCAAGAAAACTTTATGTCTAGATTGGGTCAGACTAAGAACTACGACAGAACGTTTAGCACCAATTTCTACTGGAATTATGGCAGCGCACATTGCCGGGGAGTTGTTGTCATTTTAATGCCACAGTTTACCGGTTCTGTGCAACGCTACGCCAGCGATTCGGATGGCCATGTTCTGTCGGTGCATCTTTATTCTGGTGTTAGAATTCTGATTGTTTACGTTCCAGCGCAGTATGGGCAACAGAAAGATTTCTTTGATTCCTTAGATTTCCATCTATTTGGCCCATCCCGTGTCATTTTAGTAGGCGACTTTAACTGTGTTTTAGAACAGGCGGATTGTAATTCTCTCAGAGGAACTCCGAAGTTTAGGAATAGAAACGGCTACCTGGAGTTGTGGGAGCTTGTTAACAAGCTGGGACTAGTTGATGCTTGACGGTCTTTTCGCCCCCTCCAATCAGGAATCACTTAGACGGGGAGAGGGAGCCGATAGAGGATCGATTGATTTTATGACTCGCACTCACTTGCTCTTAGCATGCACTTTAGCAGGCTGTGTTTTTCCGCTTTGAGTGACCATGTCCCTCGCCTTGGGATTCGCCGACTCTAGCGTAGTACCCTGGGCAAGAAACCATGGCGTTCAAACCCACGGCTGCTTAAAGATAAGGATGCTACAAAAGATGTAGCAGGGTTTCTTATCAGTTCACTCCTTTGTGATCAGGACTTAAGTGGTAGCGAATGGGACCCCGTGTAGGCTGGAGTTGCGGAGCGCTTCCGGAAGTGGGGCAAGAGGTGAGCACGGGAGGAAAACACCGGGATCAAAGTGGTCTCTGACACACTTCTCCTGCTCTGAAAGTCGTTGTCCAGCGGCCCGAGGGTAACCGCTGCTATAAATTTCATGCGCAAGGAATATCGAGTACTGCTCCAGCGACGCTGGGACCGCTTGCGAGACACAGCACGCGTAGAGGAGTGGGAAATGGAGGCTTGGTGTAGCAGAAATGTTCTGCCTAGACATTTAGCTAGGAAGTTTAGCTATTCCTTCTTTGGTAGTGGAGTTTAGTGGAAACGCAAGATAGTGTATTAGAAGTGGTAAGGCAGTTCTACAAGAACCTTTACGCCAATCCGCCTCTCACTCCGTACTCGTTTGCCTTCGATAAGATTTACGGGGATTTCGAGATTTCGGGGATTACGACACTCCTCTCGTCAAAGAGGAAATTTTCGCAGCCCTTAAGTCCATGATTCGTAATCGTAGCCCAGGTTCAGATGGTTTGACAGTCAAGTTTTACGTCAAGTCTCGGAAGGTTTTAAGGGGGTCTTTTACCACAGGCTTCTCCGTGAGGGTACTACATCAGCAACTCAAAGGGAGGGGCGGATCGCTCCTGTACAAGGATGAAAGGAGGCACACTGATCATAGAGCCTTGTGGCCCATCATCCTTCTAAACTGTGACTACAAGCTCATATCTAAGTGCCTGTCCGTTCCAATCACTCAAGTACTTAGTACTGTCTTGGGCCCGTACCAGGCGTTTTGTGTCTACGGTCAATCGCGTCAACTTCACGTTTTTGCTATAAAAGATCCTATAGAATAGTCTAATTCGTGCAACCTTCGTGGAATTCTTCGTTTTTTTGACAAAGAGAAGGTCTTCGATATCATCGTCAATTAGTACCTCTTTAAGGTTCTAAAGCCGGCGGGTTTCAGTGTCAAGTTTATCAGCATGGTGAGGGCCCTCTATTTTACCCTAGTTATGCTGTTGTCATACATGATCGCGTCTCGGCGCCTTTCGGTGTGTGCCGTGAAGTCAGGCAAGGCGATCGACTTTCACCTGCTTCTACGTGCTCGCATTTGAACAGCTCTTGCAGAGGCTTTCTAAGGACATCGGCATGGGTAGATTGTCCTTCCACCAGGTATTCCCCCGGTGGAATTGTTCGCCTATGCAGACGACCTCTCAAATATCGTCCAAGACAATGCAACTGTTTGCACTGTCTTAGATGTTATGGAGTGGTACTGCTCAGCGAGCGGCGCCAGGATAAATAAGTCGATGAGCGCCGTCATGTATGTGAACTGCGCTCCCTCCAGCTCACGTCCCGTACACAGCCTGCTCATAAAGGAGCGTCTACGGATATTGGGCTTCCATTTCGATCTGGATGGCCTGACTACCAAAAAATGGTTGTTAGCTAGGGAAAAGCAGACCAACACGATTCGGGAACTCAGTGCCTTGTCATGTCCACTTACAGCTAGGGCCACAATTCAATCGTTCTTGTTTAGTTTTCTCACGTATGTAGGTTCTGTTGTGTTGGTTAAGCCCCATCCCAAGCTTAGCTTCTCCTGGAAAGGAAACTCTTCGGTTTTATTTCGAGTGGTGCATCTGCGTACTTGTCGCGCCCTGTGCTCAAGTTGCGCAGGGATGAAGGAGGACTCGGTATTTCTGACCCGTGCGTTGGGACCACGGCGTTACACATTAGACGGACACGGGTATCTCTAGATTTGCATATGCTCCTTACTCAAATTTTTTTGTCGTATTTCCTGAGCACGCGGCCGAGGCTGTTCTCGCCTGGGGCATTTTCAATTTCGGTGCCTCGTGCGGGAACGCCTTCTGCCTCCTATGCAGGGGCTGCTTCTAGTTTGGCCCATCTCTATAAGAGTTCGATTCCGAGGTAAATTTAGCTTTGATCGAACTCCACAAGTTAGTCGATAGACTCACCCCAGAGTTACCTGCACTCTGTAAGGTATTTGACCTGTCCCACCATAGCGGTTCATTACTGCCAGTTCCCTAGACGCCAGGCGCGCTACATTCATGCAGCACCTGGCCAGAGGGTGCCTGCCTATAAAGTTCAGGCCCTTCACGAAAATTTCTAAACGAGGAACGTGCCCCTTTTGTGACAGTACAGAGGACCTGGTTCACATGTTCTCTCAGTGTGCACTACCAGCCGCCCTCCATCGAAAGATAGCTAGCTTGTTTGGTCACCGCGGTGTTCCTTTCGACACCGTTCGTTTTCTGCATGCCTTGTCGATACAAACGGTTAAGCAGTACGTGCTTCTGCTCGTCGAGTGCTCCTACCAAGTGTGGGTGGCACGGTGCTGTGCCTTCTTCGATTGGAGACGACCCGGGCTTGAATGAGCGCATGAATGAGTGCAGTATATATGGCCATAGTCCAAACCATGTATCGGGATCACATCGCAGATAGAGTTCGTACAAATAGTGGCAAGGTATAATACGAACTAAAGATAATTAATTTTGTGTCCATCAAACGATCACGGAGGGCACTCACTGCGTGCCTTTGATTATCGAAATGTAGCCACAGTCTAAGTACTTTTCCAATTGTAAATGGTCGTCTATCGAGTCTGTTCAGGCGATCACTCAATTTAGCGCATTATTCATCAAATTTCAGACATTCTGTAAGGATATGCTTCTCTGACGCATTGGCATGAATCCCAGTGGTCGCAATGCGGGGACGTCCTTCTTTTTATGTGACATGAGAATTGAGGGGGTATGCAACACCTAATCGTAGACAGTTCAGTATTGTGTCAAATGGTCTATCGATATTTTGATTAGGTGAAAATCGCAGACGATTCTATTTGATTTAAGAGTAAAAATTTCCATTTTATTCAAACCTTCTCTGTCTAACTGGAAGGCCACGCGGCAAACTTACAATCAGCACTGCGGGCTGCCTTAGCGAAAGAAACACGCAGGCGCGACTGTGCGGTCGTTCAACAAACGAGCAAGCGGTGGGCACAAGGCACAAGTTCACGGTCTCAATCGAGTCGTGGGCTTCCTTGCGTGCCGCAGATTGATCGAATCCAGAGCTGCGCGTGGTGCAGCTGACGAGGTTGGCTGCGTAGGCAGCAGTTCCTCCCTATTGTTATTTTATTTTCCTTGCTCTGATTCTTCTTTTTCTCTTTTCTCGCACACTTAGCTTCGCTCGGATTGTGCGCGGTCGGTGTGGGCTCACGCCCTACACGTCGATCAGAGCGCGTCCCAAGCTTCAAAAGTTTGTTCCGCGCAATGGAGCAAAATATTTTTTCTCTTTCTCTCTTTCCGTAGTCATTCGCCCATCGGCCGATATAACTGCGCCCGGGCGTTATAGCGTGCAGGCTCGCGATTCTCCGCACACCCTTCGCTGGGTTTAATAAAGTGGCTGGGTTTAATGTCCACCCGAATCTGAGCCCATGGGTCTCAAGTATTTTCGCCTCCACCAAAAATGTGGCTGCCGAAGCTTGGAGTAACAATAGAATTGATTGAGAAGGTGGGCGCATTTCAATAGGTGTCTATGACGTCCCAAGCTTTGACCTGTGCTCACACCGGTTACCTCACACCCACGACCACCATTGCCATTACCATTAACATGACCACCGGACGAAAATAAACAAATGTACCCTTGTCTAATTCTATGTGAAATATTTACAGCTTGGCTAGTCATCAACCTTCAAAGACTGGTGAAGTGGCACGCCCCGCCGCGGTGGTCTAGTGGCTAAGGTATTCGGCTGCTGACCCGCAGGTCGTGGGTTCGAGTTCCGGCTGCGGCGGCTGCATTTCCGATGGAGGCGGAAATGGTGTAGGCCCGTGTGCTCAGATTTGGGTGCACGTTAAAGAACCCCAGGTGGTCGAAATTTCCGGAGCCCTCCACTACGGCCTCTCTCATAATCATACGGTGGTTTGGGGGCGTTAAACCCCACATATCAATCAATGTGAAGTGGCGCCTCTTTTTATCGAGCTTTTCTTTTTTGCGAAGTCATGGTTCGCAGAAGAGAGATAGAGAAGCCATTTCACAGTGATAGCACGGACCCAACGTTCGCACATTTACTTCTGGCGCATGTTGCGCCTCCCTAGCGAGAAATCCGCGATAATCGCTACGTTGGGCAAATTTCGAACTAGCCATTTTTCACTTTGTGTGCTCACCCACGAACTGAGAGCAGCGAAAGGATCGTCCGAAATCCGATTACCCGAAACAGCGCCTTTATACGAGCTTGGGGATCTCGAGCGTTTAAATGCAAAAGTTTTGCTTCAGCGACTTCATTTTCCTTTTAAAACTTTCTCGCGCGTTTAAATGTAAACGTTTTGCTTTCAGCAACTTCTTTTTCTTTTGAAAACTTTCACAACACAATCAGGGAGAAGAGCAAACGGTCTTGGATCGAACGCTCGTTTCGATTTTCGGCTGTGAGGCTTGACTGTGAAGAAGCTGCCTGGGCTCAGGATCGGGCGGCAGTATCCTTATTGTTCTTTGAGTGTTCTTTATTTTCCGGTAACTGTAATTGTCTTTCTCAGCTGAAGCGAGTCATTCCAGTTTAATGTCATTTTCTTCCCCTGGCCAAGGGCACTCCCCTTGGTTAGCTTCCACCCCCGCCAAGGATTGGCCGATAGACTATTTGTTACGCAGTGGAGCGATAAGTGTCCCTGTGGCGCTGGTACCTACAGATGGTGGCAGTATTCCGATCAAGAACCCAAAGGCGATTCAAGTGGAGCTTCGAAAAGCCACTTCGCATCCCCAAGAGATCACTGAGGTCCGCCAGTTTGGTCGCGGAGGCATCCTGTGCTGTTCCGCAGATCAGGAATGCATTCGTGAGCTCCTGCAATGTTCCGAATTCGCAGCGCATCCGGTAAGCCCATTTATTCCGGCACACCTCGCATGCTCGAAAGGATTAGTCCGCGGTGTAGACACAAGCCTGACACCTGCAGATGTGCTCGATTTGTTTTCGGTGGCGGGTGTAATTTCAGTGTACAGGTGCACCCGTACAATTGACAACATAAAATCACCAACGAAATCGGTGATAGTCACCTTTTTAGGAACAGTCCGACCTTCCGAAATTAAGGCATGGCCACTGATCTATAAGGTAGAGCCACTTTCCCCCAAACCCCTGCAGTGTTTGAAATGTTGGCGATATGGACATAGCGTCAGAGGGTGCCGATCAGTTCTTAGATGCAGTCTGTGTGGTGAAAATCATGACAGCCGCGAGTGCAGCTCTGAGAAAGAGAGGTGTTGCTTATGTAATGGGGTGCACCCTGCAGACTCCGCAGACTGTGCAGCAAAAGAAAGGGAGCTTGCCGTATTTGATATTGTAGAACGCAAGAGGTGCTCTCGGAGAGAAGCCGTTGCAGAAATGCAGGAGAGATCCAAAGGATATGCCAGTGTTGCAGCACGTAATACCACCGCCACGGATGCATCTCTCGCAACATCTATCGCAGAGGCCGTAGAAAAGGCTATGGAAAAGGCAATGGAACGCCTCGCAAACAACCTTTGAAAGTTTGAAAGTTTGGCACAATTTGTTTCCAATCAACTATCGCAAATTCTAGGTGTAGCATCTACGAACGATTGGGCTCCTCAGACATCATTGGTATCGCAGCATACGGAAATAGAAAGTGCGACAACACGTCAGCGAGCGGTTTCTCCTGAGGCAGGGACTTCCAAAACAACGGAAGACGGTGATCTTACGGATTATTCGGAAGCATGTGCAGGTATGGATATGGACTCTCATAAGGCTCTGAAGCGAACCCGATCTCCCCAATCAAAAAACTCTTCGCATAATTCGAAATCTAAAAAGTATCTATCCAAAAAAAAATTCTTTGAGAACATGTCTAAGAAAGACTTTTTGCGAAAGGACATTTTGGACCAAGCAGTTTCTGCGACGGTTCTGTCGTCAAAATAGGTTCACTAACCATATTACAGTGGAATTGCAGATCTATATTTTCCGCAGCCACAGACCTATCATACCTTTCTTCACAACTTTCCCCGGATATTATATCACTGCAAGAAACCTGGCTTTCAATCAGCCAGAAGTTTCACCTAAAAAATTATCGGCTATTTCGATTGGACCGACCTAGCAGAGGTGGTGGGCTTGCTGTCTTGATAGCAACTAAGTTTAGTCACAAAGCTACGATCTCTTATCGTTGTGTGACTCCAGATTGTGAAATTTTGATAGTAGACATAATATTACCAGACGCTTCTCCCTTGTCGTTTGTAAATGCGTATTTCCCAGCCGGGGTGCAAGACACACGAAGTCTAGACGATATGTTCTCTGCCTGCAGAAAGGATATATTAATCACTGGAGACTTCAATTCACATCATGTGGCCTGGGGTTTTAAAACAGATTTAAGCGGAAAACGATTGTGGGAATGGGCTATTGACAAGAATTTATCTTGTTTAAATTCGCAATCTGCTACTTTTGTCCGAGGTCTCCCTAAATCTGTAATTGACTTGACATTTTCAAGCTCATCTCTAAATATATCTTCTTGGCAAACTTTAGACTGTGCTACTAACAGTGACCACTTGCCTATTAGTTTTGTACTGAACTTTCCAAGAATACATGTCGCCGAAAAGGCCCGCTCATTCCTTAACTATAGAAAATTAGAAAAAGACTTGAGGGCTACTTTTGATCACCGCAAGGGCATACAAGGTGACATTAGGGCTATGAGTCTGTGTGCAGTGTTAAAAAGATCAGTAAAAGACGCAACGTTTAAATTAGACTCGGCCACAAGAGGTTCTTTTAGTCCATGGTGGACTGAAGAGTGCACGAGAAGCTATAGAAAACGGAAAGCTGCATGGAAACAACTGCTGGTCAACCAATGTCCAAAAAATTGGTGTGATTATAAATTCGCAGCAGCAGACTTCAAACGCACAGTAAGTACAGCAAAAGATGGTTATAATATGAAACGACATGAGTATCTTTCTAGGGCTAAAAACAAAAAAACGCTCTTCAGATTTTTAAGATCTCGAAAGATGTTACCACCCGCTGAAAATATTGACTCTTCTGTTCTTTCCCCCCGTGAGCTCTCTGATTTAGTAGAAAATATTGCGAAAGGGCTTCAAGATAGATTTATGTCAACTCTACCACTGCACATTGTGAACCCAATGGCAGGCGAGGATTTCGAGGAGGTTACTTTAGATGAGCTGGCAGAGATAATAAGGCACTTATCTCCTTCGGCACCTGGACCAGACGGGATAACAAATTCAATGATAAAAGTAATATTCGAGATTTGTCCAACTGAAGTACTTAATCTGGTGAATTTTTCTTTGACAAAAGCTTGGATACCTGCGGAATGGAAGCTGTCTAAAGTGATTCCACTTCTTAAAAAGCAGGAAAAAGGATTCGCCTTGGACAATGTAAGGCCGATATCAATCACGTCAAATCTGGTTAAGCTAATTGAAAGAGTTTTGAATGCCCGGATAACGAAATATATTAATAATAACGCAATATTAAACCCCAGTCAAATCGGTTTTAGATCCGGTTGCTCAATATGGTGTGCGCACGTTGATTTTGAGAGCCGAATACAACTGGCTCGGCGTCGGCGCCAATACTGTGCTTTAGTTACTTTAGATTTGGCTAAAGCGTACGATAGGGTTGAGCATTCAATTTTATTAAAACAGATGGAATATCACCACTTTCCCAACTACATCACTGCGTGGGTGTCGGAGTTTTTAAGAGGGAGAGAATATTACTGCTTTAAAGATGGGTACTCATCGAATAGATATAAGCAGACACGTGGTGTACCACAGGGGGCTGTCCTGTCGCCAGTTTTATTTAACATTTTCTTAAGCTCCATTCCATCAGCTAAGGATATTCAGTTATATGTGTACGCGGACGATATTGCTTTCTTCGCAAGTAATACCGACCTTCAATCATTATACCAGAGTCTACAAAATTATCTCAATATGATAGAAAGATGGCTTAAAAATATTCATATGACCCTGAACGTAAAGAAAAGTGTGCTCCTTGCATTCTCTTTTCTGCAGCCTATCAACATCTCGTTAATGTACAGTAATGAGCTCATTCCGCAGGTGAATTTCTTTAAATATTTGGGCATCATATATAATGACACATTAAATTGGAGAAGTCACATTGATGATGTGTACTCCAAGGCAACACGGGCCATGGGGTGGCTACGGAAGCTTGCAAACCGTAAAGCGGGTTTAAGAAGAGATGTGCTAATAATGATATATAAACTTTATGTGCGGCCCATCATGGAATTCGGATGCGTGTTATTTTCTGGCAGCGCAGCCTATAAAGTGAGACCCCTAATACTGCTGGAAAGAGAAGCGTTGCGTTTGTGTCTGGGTCTACCAAAGTTTGTTGCAAACAACGTGTTGTATATGGAAGCTCGCCTACATTCTCTGCTAAATAGGTTTAAAATTCTTACTGTGCAAGCATTCTTAAAGATATACAGTTCACACCAAAGACTCTCATTTTACGCTTTCATTCAAGAACCGACTTTATTTTTCGAAACCCATTGGTCGCGACTACACACCCCGCAAATAGTATTTGCACAAGCGCTACTAAAGCAACTGAATGTAAAAATTAGACATATTCGTCCAATACACAATCTAAATTCAATGCTTAGCATACAATTCGATGATATATTTTCTTATAACGCGAAACAATTGGCATATAGGTATTTGAATGACCAGTTAGCAGATTATCTAGCCCACCTAGAGATAAGCAATATCATAGCGACTGATGCATCTGTGTCAAAAGAAAAGGCTGGGGTTGGCATCTTCTCTCCTTTTTTGGACTGGTCCTTTTCGATTCGACTCCCAGATTATACCCCGGTATTCATGGCAGAATTATTGGCCATTGTTCTTGCCCTACGCAAATTACCCTCAAGCGAATCATTAGCAGTGATCATTACAGATTCGTTATCAGTTTGTAATGCACTTTCTGCGGCAGTAAATTCAGAGCTGATGAATACGTTTCGGCATTTAGTACCGAAAAACGTAAAAAAACTGCATTTGCTATGGGTACCAGGCCACCGCAGATTATATTTGAACGAATTGGCGGACTCTTTAGCAGCAGTATCCCTGGGTGGGCCCACCATTCCAGTTTTGCCAGATACGGCTTACGTAACCGCGCTAAGGTTCCGAAATGCTTGCCTGCAATGGGGAAAAGGTAATTTGGATAACTTCAAAGATTTCGAGCATTTGAGCTATTGCTGGAATAAACAGTGGTGTTTATCTCGCCAGTTAGAGGTCACTTATACCAGATTGCGCTGTACAGTTCCACAACTAAATTATTACCTTAATAAAGCTCAGCTCAAGGCGTCACCGCTATGCATTTGGTGCAACGAAATTGAAACAATTGAACATTTCTTTTTATTCTGTCATCGTTATTCTTATCAGAGAAAAAGATTTTTAGTAGCCCCATTACAAAAGCTAGGAATACAAGTAAGTTTACCAGTAATTTTATCACTTGGCGGAGCTTCATTTGGTTACTGCCACAGGGATGTATGCTCCGCTGTGTTTGACTACATCAACGCAACTAAAAGATTACCATGCTAGTGAACCACTACCTTTTCAGATCTTTAGTTTATAATTCATAGTAATGTCTTTCAAAAACAAAAGATGGTTTGACCGCTTGCTCAGCACACATTTTTGTTTTTTTGGTAGTAATATTTTACGCTACTTTTTCAGATTGGCTTCATTTTTAGTTTAGTTTCATTTAAGTATACTGCCGCCCGGTTCTTGGCCCATCCCCCTTTGTGGGTAAGCGCCATCCATCAGAGGTCATCAGCATCAGCATCAATCAGGGACAGCATGCGTCCGAATCCCCGCAATAGCTTCTACGGGGCTCTGCTCCGGGGAAGTTTATATCATACAGGCGGCTGCACTCAAAGCGCAGCTGTTTGTTGTTCTCTTTGTCAATGGGATGGAACGAAGGGTCAGCCTTATTTAAATAACGAGGACTGCTTTAAAAAGGCAAATTCTGCGATGACAAGTGGAGAAGTAGCGCCAGAGCACAAGCACGTAAGACACGCCGCCACTCAGACCGTCGATGGTCGCATATGCTCGCAAAAAGTGATGCAAAACAGCGGGGGTGTCATTTACGATGACGTGCGGCCAAAAAAAAAATAAAGCGATGGTGCCATTCTTCGTTCACCATTTGCCGGACAAAACCGTACGCTCTTAATCGTTTGATTTCCGAAAAAAAAAGAACAGACTTGAGGACCTGTCAGTGGGGAAGAATAAGGATTGCTAATCCGGGCAGCCTCGCTCCATCGACAAAAAGCCATGCGGGTATGATGAAATTTTCTGGCTGCTACACTCTTGAGAGTGCGAGGAGAGGCTGCGGAGAAAGGAAAAAAAAAGGACGGCCGTTTGGATATAGCGGAGTGAATACATGTTGAAACGCGACAATTTATGGCTAAATATTGAGCGTATGGTACACTGGTGGATTCATATGCCTCATTGATTTTTAGTACTACAACAGGCTTGCCTAATGCTCCAGATAACCCGTCATGTGTGGACGAATCTGGTCTCTAAAGATAAGAGTTGAATTTACGCTGACGTGATCCGAACTGAAAACGCCTGTGTCATGCGGTTTCAATGGTGAGTACTGTAATTTATTTTCCACCGTCTTCGCTTCGTGTCGTGTCACCGTGAGTTCAGTTCTATTAGCATTGACACCAGAGCCGGTATAACCATCCATGGCCAGATTTGCGGGGACATGACCCAGTTATTTCGAGAACTTGTGCGTGTGAATCTTAATACTAAATGTTTTGATCTCACGTTTCAGCCTGTGAATAATGTACGTATAACAGTGGTGCCAGCCAAACACATATCCAGCAAAGGCAGTAGCGGAACGATGATTCATTTTTATTACCACTTCAGCAAAGGTGCAGTATAACACTGTGATAATCACGTGGGCGAAGAGGTTGCTGCTACAATAAACATAGCAATGACTTCTCTTCTTTTCAAACATGTTATATCAAGCGGTAATACTGTCTTCAAATCGTTTAAATCATGATTAGTTCGTGAATAAGGAGCAAACTGGGAAAGCATTTGCCCAATTTCATAAGAATGTGTAATTTTCTCATTGTTCCATTGTCTTGGAAAACAAGCGTTGTTTAATAGCAAGCTTTGCTTGGCCGCCTGGTGCTTCTATTGCATCGAGGACTTTCGACGTTGCTGTTCGGCTGCAAGATCACGAGATGCATCCGCCTTGATCGTATACTAGTGCAACAAGCTATAGAGCATGAACTTTTCTTTCCAGCACTGTTACAGAACTAATTACGTGCCTCTACGAACGCCCAGTTATCTCGGGTGAGGAAGCCATTTGCAGCATGCTACCTGCGCAAATTGCCGCCACACCAGATGTGCCGATAAAGTCATTGGCACTACACATAGTCTTCTATACCATACATCATTCGCCATGATGGAGAAATGATGGACAATATGGACAAGTGCAGGTGACATGGTTACAGTTGGCGTGGTGACTTCAGACAACTTTCGTCCCCGAGCTTCGTACATCTGAATCACTAATTTTCAATCAGGATGCATATACGCCCACGCATAACAAAGTACTTAAAAACAAAGACAAAATAGTCGCTTCAGCATTATCGAAGTGAGCTGATAACTGGGTCGCCTTTTATCATTACAGCATGCAGCATCAACACAAGACAGCATGAATAAACACAAGCTTCCTGCGACGTGATTTGCAAGCTTATCTCGCGCTGAATCTCGGTACCGTTATAAAGTCAACGAAGACTTAATTCACAAAAGTGCGACCATAATTAACTAAGCATGTTCCAGGCACAGCAGTGCACAGACAGCAGCACGGTCATTGTAGCAGTGGCCTCATAAATGTATCACGTTCCCTTCTACCATATTGTTTGTTTGGTTTTTTTTTGCCCTCTTATATTAACGTGCTAAGAAACGCTGGAGGCGAGTTCAAGCTGGCGTACGACTCCACTACGTCATTCTCCCCGATCATAAGGCTCGCCCCGCCGCGGTGGCCTAGTGGCTAAGGTACTCGGCTGCTGGCCCGCAGGTCGCGGGTTCGATTCCCGGCTGCGGCGGCTGCATTTCCGGTGGAGGCGGAAATGTTGTAGGCCCGTGTACTCAGATTTGGGTGCACGTTAAAGAACCCCAGGTGGTCAAAATTTCCGGAGCCCTCCACTACGGCGTCTCTCATAATCAAATGGTGGTTTTGGGACGTTAAACCCCACAAATCAATCAATCGATCATAAGGCTCAAACGTTCGCAGAAGCAACTGGATTGCGACACGTGAGCGCGTTAGTCTCCGAAGCCGTCTACATTTGGACTCCCGCACAGATGTTGAGAACGGCGCCTATTAGCACAGCCAGTTCATTCATAAATGGTTAGCGATAAAATAAGCGCGGATCTGACTTGCATGCGTGTCGCCCAGGGCGGCAGGTTCGTCGTTGGCGGGCGCCTTGTCAATGCGTGTCCGCTTCACGAAAAGAAGCATACCCTTGCGAACACGCATTCTTCGACAGCCACAGTTGGAGAGTCAGCGAGCGTGTGATTCACCGCAGCAGAGCCGGAAGAAAAAAATAAACGTAAAAAAAAAGCCTGCGCTGCGCGGGCGCGTGCGTTTACGCCGGGTTTTGGCGAAGTTCTGTGCAGCGAAGTAAAGCGCCCTTCAGAAGCAAGAGATTGCAACGCGTACAGATGGTCCCGAATTTAACCGTGCACGCACAGCGAAACAACCCACCCTCTCCTCCCTCTTTCTCTCAGCAAGCACTCTTGTACTACATCTAGTTTGATAACGTTGTACGCACACTGACCCCCGTATTCAGAAACGCTCCTCGACTCATTGATTTTTGATATGTGGGGAAAAACGTCCCAAAACCACCATATGACTATGAGAGACGCTGTAGTGGAGGGCTCCAGAAATTTCGACCACCTGGGGTTCTTTAACGTGCGCACTAATCTGAGCACACGGGCCTACAAGATTTCCGCCTGCATCGGTAATGCAGCCGCTGCTGCCGGGATTCGATCCCGCGACTTGCGGGTCAGCAGCCGAGTACCTTAGTCACTACACCACCGCAGCGGGGCGGCTCCTCGACTCGAATTCCATCCTTCACTTGACTGAGTTGGGCACTGCGCCGCTGCTCAACTGAAATTGACGCTGCGCTTCTCAAGAATCACTGCAGAATATTGCCGATATGCAGTGACTTGTTCTGCCAATAGACGGCGCTCCCATCGACTTTTTCAAGTCGAGGAAAGTTCTTGAGTGAAGAAGCGTTAGTGAATACGGGGGTTAGGCCCTGTGGTTGACCTGATCATTTCTGCTTGTTCTGATGCAAGACCTTGAGGTTTGTTGGCCTTCTTTGACGCCGTTCTAGGACATCGACAGAGGCGAAATCGAAACGTAGACTAATATGTGGGGTTTAACGTCCCAACACCACCATATGATTATGGGAGACCCCGTGGTGCAGAGCTTCGTAAATTTCTACCACCTGGGGTTCTTTGACATGCACTCAAATCCGAGCGCACGGGCCCACAGCATTTTCGCCTCCATCGAAAATGCAGCCGCCGCAGCCGGGATTCGATCCCGCGACCTGCGGTTCAGCAGCCGAGTATTATAGACCAACGTGGTGGGGCAAAATCAAAACATGAGCGTGCCACTACTCAAAACATTATATTACGCATTATAAACATCTCCCGTTTTTCTTATCAGCTACTGTTGCGAAGGGCTCTCCAAAACGCCAAATATATGCTCGCGTTGCTGGACGCTTGTGATGAAGGTTTTATTGCTGCCATTCACTCTAATAACCTCAGTTCAATAACTGAAAAGTTTAATAATGACATTTCCTGAATTGCGAAAAATACTGCACAAATTACCGGGTGCCCAGAGGCCCCAAATTTCTAAACTCGAGGGTCAACAGTATCGTCATGTAATATTGCCTATTTTACGAGCAAATCACAGTTTCTATCATCTTTCGACCCATGAAATCACCTATGCATACACTGAAACATTCTCACAACGAAGCGCTCGAGAATCTTAGGCCACTTTTTCATACAAGTCACGTCTCTCTAAAGCTAGCGCACCGTACCGCTCGCAATGTTTTGGAATGGTAGCCCTGCATCATTGACGAATTTATAGTGATGGCGCAGAATTGTTCGACTACATATATCTAAGTGTTTCCAAGCACTTTTTGTCAATGGTAAGCCGCCTTCACTCAAAACAAATGTTGGTGTCATTTCATTTTATGAAAGAGGGCGACAGCGGAAATCTACGGACGGGAAATGTCATTGGAGAGTTTTTCTGAGCAATCTCGAAGGCTTTAGAGACTGCTGATTTGATTTGATTGATTTGTGGGGTTTAACTTCCCAAAACCACCATATGATTATGAAAGACACCGTAGTGGAGGGCTCCGGAAATTTCGACCACCTGCGGTTTTTTAACGTGCACCCAAATCTGAGCACACGGACCTACAACATTTCCGCTTCCATCAGAAATGCAGCCACTGCAGCCGGGATTCGATCCCGCGACCTGCGGGTCAGCAGCCGAGTATCTTACCCACTAGATCACCGTGGCGGGGTCTTTAGAGACTCCTATGTTGCGCTGCTATACAGAAAATGACGGGAGTTCAATTCCAAGACACGGCGGCCCCATTGCGAATGCAGCGAAAAGCAAAAACAGAATCGTGGCATATGCACGTGGTGAATTATTATAAGTGGAATGAAGCGTCCGCCCGTTCATGTGTTCGTCCATCCTTGCATGCGCCCATGCATCCGATCGCATTGGAAAAGGCAGAAGGCGCGCAGGTAACACTGACGAAACGGGAGCTAAGGAAGCCGAGCGCAAGCGTCTTGAATGCACCCGCAGCTCTGCTCTGTCCATGCTCCACCAACGATCCACCACGTACGGTGTGAGTCTTAAAAGGAAGAAAAGAAGAAAAAAATTGCCCCGTATCTGCCTGTTACACTGCAAATGTCTTCGAAATCTTGCGTCTGGAGAGAGTGAACAAAACGTCTATTTGATGTTCTGCGCAAGAAAATCGGTGAAGGTTATTCTGGAAGCGCTGCCTTAAAGTGCTTAGAGCGTGCAGTGGAGGCGAACGAGCGGATGAAATCATGGCACACGTGAGACATGAGCGCTATCTGGCAGTTATCTTGAAAAAAAAAAGCACGTGGCGTGCGCGTCCATCTCGATGGCGATTAGGTGTAGAACGCAAGGCGACGGGTACGTGTCGTCTCTGCAAAGCGCTGGAAAAACTTGTCTTTTCGTGCAAGCGTTGCATAGTCAGTGCAGCGTGATAAGCTCTACGGTCCTTAGAATTACTTATGTATGCCATTTCTACTAAAAAGACACATATACAGAATATTGACGGGTTGTTATAGCACCTCAGACACGCGCAATATTTGCTATTTAATTGACAATCGCACAAGTAATAACGCTAAATCTTGAACAATATTGGTGGGTACGGCGGATTGGGTCGGCCGTTTGGGGTATTTTTTGGTGCTATATGGGGTATCGTTAAGGAAGGACTAACCGACACATGTGAAGACAGACAGACAGACCAAAAATTTAGCACAAAATTTCCCTAAGAAGATTATCGTCTTTAAAGAGGAGCCCCGTAACTGCCTGTATCATAGTGTGGCACCTCAACAGTTGCTCATGAGGGATGGGGGTGAGGAGGAATTAAAAGCGATAGCGAGGAATTAAAGAAATAGGATAGAGATGAGGACACCTACATAGAGAAGTAAAGAGAAGATAGAGGAAGGACACGGTCGCAGCAGTCCGAGGACTCAGAGAGAGCTTCACGACGTCAGGAGATGGCGGACGGCGAGCCGGTCGGCTAGAGCTACTCGGTCTTCGGAGATCGCGGGGCACTACCGGTCGGCACGGAATCTAGCGAGCGAGTCTCCACAACGTACGGCGACTATCCAGGAGTCTGACTGAGAGAGGCACTCGTTGGCAAAGCGCGCGCAGCAGCCGATAGGAGAATAAAGGCGTGCAGCAGTCAATCGGAGAGTAGCGGCCATTCCTTCCTCCACGGTAGTGGCCATTCGAAGAGTACCGAAAAGTAACGCCATCTAGGAAATCAAACTGGTCATTTCTTTTGCCTTTTCTCTTTCTCGTCTCTTCTTCTCTCGGTTACGCGTGACAATGCTCAAGGTTAGACTATACACAATTTTCTTTTCGACGAGATGGGCGCCGCCATTTCTGACTGATAAGCGTTCGTTTTGTAGATTTTTTATGTCACAATATGAAATGACTGCGGTCATGAAACGTTGAATGTGCCGCAAGAGATTTCGTGCGCGTGAGTTGACCATCGCACTGTTTGTTTATGTGATATGAATACTGAACTGCAACGTTATCAGTCCAAGATGGCGGCACTTGACGGTGTTTGGAAAATGGTGCATAAGGAGCTTTCTCCCTAAAATGCTCATGTACTTCAATAAAGTGCCAGTTAAGGAACGTCAAATGCTTTCATCCAATGTCTCCTACCATGGCTTGCTCCGTAATCATGTCGAGGTCCTGGCTGGCAAAAACCGGGATTTGCACATTAAAACGAGAGATCCGGTGTTATCGCTGAATTTTCCTGTTCACGTTTCGTTCAATGTGTGTACAAACCGAACCTGCAGTAGATTACGATGCGGACAATGTTATGGGCTACACACATTATAATAAATGAAGGTAGGAAGGAAGAAAGAAAATTGGTAAGAAACGCTACAGGTAGTTTTGTATTGAGAAAAACTGCGCCGGGAACGAAACGCTTGAGTAGAGGGAAGACAGGAGGATGGCTGAGATGTGTACGGCGGTTTTTCTAGGATCGGAAAGAGCACACACACGTCCGATTCGGGTAAAAAAAGGATAAAAAAGAGAAGCTGTAAAAAATTGAGGGGTGCAGTAGTTATGAAGGCAAGAAAGCATTGTAGAGCAGGGATGCCGCAACACAATGCACGTCGCTGCACGGAAGTATAGCTCAAGGAAAGACGGCGGAAGCCATTAGCAGCAGCCGCCCTCATGCAGCGGGCCGCTCCCCTTTGCAGGCAGCGGTGGCACGTTGTAGAGGTGCGTGTCTCCGAAACCTTGCGCTCTCATGCAGGGTCCTAAAATCAACGTGCGATTTTTTTTTCTTGCGGCGTGCTCGACGTTGCACGACGATCCCGTTCCGCGAGCTTTAGCTTCTTTTAAGGAAGGTAGTCTTTCCTGGGGACCTTCGACGCACACATTTTGGTTTTTCTGTCTATCTGTAAATTTTTGTTTGTTTGTCCGCCCTTAACGGTACTGTAAATGGCACCACAGTGGCCAAACGATACTCCAACCGGCCGACCCCATCCGCAGCGCCCACCAATATTGCTCAAGCTTCAGCGTTCATACGTGTGTGATTGTCAATTAAAAAGCAATAATTGCGCATATCAGAAGCACCATAACAACACGTCAATATACTGTATGTGTGTCCATTACTAAAAAAAGCATACCTAAGTGAATATAAGGACCGTAGCGCTTATCACGTTGCGCTGACAAGGCAACGCTTGCACGAAAAGGCAAAGGTTTCCAACGCTTTGCTAAGACGACACGGTGGTGGGACCTATCCGTCGCCTTGCGTTTTATACCTTACACCTCCGAGACAAGCGTGCAAGGCGCGCGCGCTTCGTTTTTCAAGATAACTGCCAGATAGCACTCACGTCTCACGTGTGACGTGACTTGATGCACTCGTTCGCCCCCGCTGCACGCTTGAGGCACACTAACGCCGAGCCTCCAGAATACCATTCACCAATTTTCTTACGCAGAACATCAAATAAACGTTTTGTTCACTCTCTCCAGACACAAGACTATCGTCTTTCGACGAAATTTGCAGTGTAACATGCAGATACGGAGCCAATTTCTTTTCTCTCTCTTTGTATTTTCAATATTTTCATTTCACGGCTCACTAGAACACTATTCGTTTGTCTGGCTGGCTTCGACACCACTTCTTTGCCGGATATGAGGCGGGGGAGCTCATATGTACACCAGGTGAAAGCTCCTGTTCAATGGTATAGTGCCTAAGGAAAAAAAGAGCGAAGATGGCATATGGAACGTCTGTACAAGAGCGAAATCCAATAGAGGCAGACTAAGAACCGATGAAGGCAACTATGTTGCATGATTTTGAATGAATCTATGTTGTCATGACTCTGAATGAAATTCGTGACTCTGAATAAAATTCAGAGTCATGACAAAGGGTTTATTCAGCTCCCGACCCTATACATTTGTGTGCAAGTTATCGATTCTTTTGTGATTATCAATGCTTCCGAAGATGACGTACCACTGGCCACCACAGCAGCATATTAGATGCCACCAGCCACGATGTTCGCGAGTGACAGCCCGAGTTGTTCCAAGGACGCCTGCTGCTTGTTCAGAAATAGTTATCCGCTGTCTTTACCAGTTACTGTGGCCGGCAATCAGTATTGCGGTATAATTTTTTTTTCTCGTATGTCTTTTTCTTTCTTTTTGCTCAATGAGTTCTGCTACTGCAGTGGTTAAATATAATAATCAATAATTACAAATCATCAGAAAATTGTGATAAATATTTATTTTATTCGTCATGTAAAACTACGTCTTTGTTAATTGCATTGTCTTGCAGGGTTTTATGCGACTTAAGCCCTGGTTTTTCACGATGAGACGTCGAAAATAATTTCAAGCGCACGTCGCATCCCGAAAGCGTACCAGCCTGGAATTCAAAATATTATTTTCTGAGTAGTAGGTCGGCATTCGCTATGCTATTCTTCTTCATTCTTCTGAGAAGCGTGATATCCGCAAAACACGCAAGAAAGTTTGTGTCAGGTCATGCAGTAGCCGACGACGATGATGAATTAGGCCTGAGGTGCTATGCACCGCAGTTAATAGGTGATCAAGAACAGACTTTTGTAATGGTTTGGAGCATTGGAAGACTGACTCGTTACGCAATCCGCATTGTGGGAAGCCAGTTGTTCTTTTGCTGTTCTAAAACGGTTAATACTCATATTAAGGCGATTCTTTTCACCACATCAAGCCTGCCTATAAGCCAAGTTTGCAAGCGAGTTCCAAGCACCGGCGTGGCTCAATGGTGAAATACTGGGCTGACACGCACGGGACCTGGGTTCGAATCCCCGTGTGTCCATGGTGTTTTTACTTGCCGAGATTTTTCTCTCATTTCGTGCGATAGTGGTTACGAACAGCAGCGGTGGACAACTACGGCGCCGCATATGACCCGTGTTGTCATCTCGTAAAAGCTTTCGCTGTAAAACTGCTTAATATTACAGCTGTTATGCTTCTGTCGTTTGTCTGCTAAGCTGTTACGTCAGTTGGCACAAGTGTCAAGCGACCTGCAGCGAGCATCATGGCGGTGCAGTATGAAGTCCCTATACGTGATTACTGTCGGCATCGTAACATAACGCGACATTGCAACATGTGGAAAGGATACCAAATCGACAGTAGCAAGGATGTTGCATTACATTACTTACGGTGAACTAAGGATTTATTATTTTCCGTCGTCTCGTTCTTTGGTGCCACATTGTCATGTATTGCAAAAAAAAGTATGTCGTGCTAGTACCCTTCGAAACAAAAAAGCAGAGATGGTCAAAATTAGAATCCCAGAGTTATCCCTGGTTTGCAATCAAGGCTCTGCGAGGGAAATTCTTCGCGCTTTACTTTTTACGGCGTGCCTGCTTTGGCCGGACACTTTTTTACCCGCGTACGAGTTGCGTGGCTTCAAAAATATAATGAGCGCTCCGCAGTTTTTGAAACCATGCATAGAAATTAGTGAAGCATAAGTACATAATAGCACATAACTGCGCCAAATACAACTGTTTTTCGAAGCACTGCAACGGTCCCCTGGCTCAGTTTTGTGACCCGAGCGTGGTGCTGTCCGTGACAATTTCTGCCGCGCGCAGCAGTTCAGTTCTTCTCAAAGTACCTTTAACCGCGAAGCCGAAGCCTCCTAATTAATATATACTTTTCAAGGCGTATTCTTCATTTTCACTTCTGAATCTCTCTTCGACCAGCTCCTCCCCATCCCTTTTCATGTATTGGCTTTAGTTTACTTCCGTTTTTCCTGCCTTACCCGTAAGTATGAACGACTTGAACACCGTGGTACGCAATCACTCCAGTCCGGGGGTGTCAGATTTGCCCTTCGTGTCCGTCTATTTCTTTCTTCCCTTTTCTTATCTTTGACTCGCTCACTCTGGCGAGCGCTGCAACTCGTAAAAGAAGCAGCCAAGCGTCTCGCTTCTCCGCTCCGGCCATCCTTCTTCACACACGTACACACACAAACGCACGCGATAGCCGTATGTACTCGGCGTATGTATACGTACGGTGTGTTACGTACACCGGATACCCGCGGAGTCTTCGGTCTGCCAGGATCACTCGCTCGTATCGCTAGCCGTTGCGCACCGCTCGAACGTCTCACGGGGCGGGTGCCGCCTCATCCGCGGCCCCCGCCGCCTTCCTGCACAGTTCAGTGCAGCGCAGAAGAATCTCTCGCTTTCGCTCACAATTTGAAGAAGGAATGGGATAGGAAGACCACTGTGCGATCGTGTGCGCCTTCCGCTCTGGTTTCGCGGTGGTCTCAGCGCAAGTGCTCTGGAAACAAACTCTAAATAAAACTCTAAAATAAACAACTTGAAAACATTTTATGTTGGGTGAAGAGTGGGGTGTTGTTATCGGTTCTGCGTATGTGTATCCATGTGCATTTACATAGACATGTGTCTTTATATGTATATATGTGCATGTTATATGTATTTATGTGCATTTCTAAGCTTATTATGACAACACGTTTTTTTTCCTTTTTTTCGATAACGTTGCTCTGTAGGTTTAGATGCGTTGATTAGGTAACATGTAAATTTATGTATGTGTAAATAACTTCTAGTTGAAAGACGATGTGTAGTGTATTTTTGCTGCTCCGTGTTCTTGTTGCTTTTTGTTAGCGCCAAGTTCAAGGGCCCGTGGGCCTCGTCAAGCCGTTTTGTGGCTTTTAGCTCACCGCCCTCAACATCTGTGTTCTTCCGGAGTCTGATCTTGAAATAAACTTTTTTTTTCTGATTCTGATTCTTAAATATGCTGTGGCTAAATTGGAAGACGATTAAAACTCCAACCAAAAGTTTTTGAAGAAACGCGACGTTTCGGAACCGACTTGGTTCCTTCTTTGGGGGAAACTGCCGGACAACGTTGCAGTGGCGTCTTCAAAGCACTCGCGAGGCGGATAATGACCCCCTCTCTCTCTTTCGTTTTCCCGTAGAGCTCACTCCATGTGTATACCCTGGGGGAAGGGCTCCGAGAGGGCGGTTGGTGTTTTGGGTTGTCCACTGTATATGCCACGGCACGAGTAGTAGCCTTCTCCTACAGTTCGTCTTTCTTTCAAGGATGGTCGTTTCTTCGAAATTTATCCGGTGGTCCAACCTGTCAGCTTGCTCGGCGACTGCGCTGGGCTCTTTGTAGAGCTTCCGCATGTCGTTGGCGTGTTGCTAGAGTCGTTCCGGCAAGTTTTTCGTCTCGCCGATGTACGAAGAAAGGCACTCAGCGCATGGAATATTGTAAACGACACCGGGGATCCTGTCCATTGTTAGCTAGTCTTTCGGGCGGGGGAGGAGGTGGCCCAGCGTACACGAAGGCACGAGCGCGATGCGAAACCCTTCCTTCTTGAAGATCCGCGCCAACATCTCGCTGGTTCCCTGAACGTTTGGGACCGGTACGCGTTTCGGAGGGCTGTCAATTAATGCTGATTGGGGTTCTCATATCATCTGTTGCTATGCGCGGCGGGGGACGCTCGAATGAAGTTTTTTGGGTATCCGTTTTTTTCTGAGGTCCGCAATTACGCGGCCATCTTTTCTTTTCGCTCCGGGTCATTGGAGCATAAGTTCTTAGCTCTCTGGAGTAGCGTGGTCACAACCGAGGCCTTGCGGATGGTGGGGTGGGAAGAATGAAATTCAATGTAGCAGCCGGTGTGCGTTGGCTTCCTGCTAACTGAGAACTCTAGGTCGTTGCGCTTTATTGCCACCTGGACGTCAAGAAAAGGAAGGCAAAATCCCGTGCACCGAGGGTGCTTCTTCGTATATCCGCGAGACGAAAAACCTACCGGAACGACTCAAGCAAAACGCCAACGACGTGCGGAAGCTCTACAAAGAGCGCAGCGCAGTCGCCAAGCATGCTGAGACGTTGGACCACCGGATAAACTTCGAAGCAACGACAATTCTTGAAAACGAAACGAACTGTACGAGAAGGTTACTACTCGAGTCGTGGCATATACAGCGGATAGCCCGAAACAAACACCGCCCTCTCAGATCCCTTCCCCCAGTATATACACATGGATTGCGCTCCACGGCAAAACAAAAGACAGACAAAGAGGGGTCATTATCTGCCCCGCGAGTGCTTTGAAGACACTGCTGCTACGTATTCCGGCCGTTTCCCCCGAGGAAGAAACCAAGTCGGTTCTGAAACGTCGGGTTTCTTCAAAAACTTTTGGCTGGAGTTCAAATCATCTCCTAGTTTTAATACCCAACCAGACAGGCTTCTGCCGAATGTTTACATTCAACGGCTTGAGACGTCCCCACTACGCCACCGATCGCCAAAGAGAGGGAAGCCCCTCAACCCCTTTTTATCCGGTTCCCTCTTGGCTACGTGTCTCAATTGCTTTCCACATACAGGAATTCGTGCTGAGGCCGGGAAGTAAGAGACGTCACGATCTTTTCTTAATCATCGGCGCATTTAATTGAATAACAAGTGCAAATGGCGTACACACATATTGCCCGTGAACGACATCTCTGTTACACAAAAGGGTAACACGTCAGCAAATACTCGCGGCACGCGAAACAGGATACATAAGCGAGTAGCGGCGGTAATACAACGGTGCCTCAATACAGAGTAAACATACAACGACACAAATGATAAAGTGTAAATTAATAAAACCGCGCAATGTCTCAATACGCCGCATTCCTACCCGCAAAAATCGTTCAAGTAAAGGAGGTGAAGTTCATCTCACAGAATGTCCATGTAGTCGGAGCCTCGGAGTTGGCTGCTCGAGTCGGGGCTGAAGGTTGGTTCTTCACGTCGTGGTCTGCTCTGTCTCCTTCCGTCGCCGTCAACTTCTTTTTCTCCCCTGGGAGGGACTCTCCTCGCTTCTCCCCTTTCTTGACACGTGGCCGCTTTTCTCGGGTTCCCACTCTGCCCTACCGGGGCACCAAACCAATCGCCGCTATCCACGCAGCATATTTTCTTCTCAGTTGGAGTGTATTATCTTTGGCGGCTGCCCCCGTGGCCTACACCAGTAGAAAACCCTCTCCCAAACAAAGCCGAACAATTAACAATGTACCAACTCGAGCCTCAGGGAGAGTGATGGGCGAGCCGTCCGAAGACACCTTAATTACGGGCGAACAATGGTCCCAATGCTTCCGGAACTTGGTGAGCCGATGTCCACACCAAATCTCAACGTTTCTATGCAGCGCGGTGTCTCCCGCCGAATTCTCCGTAGCCGCCGCTTCTTCTCGTTCACCGCCGCGGGCGGCCATCCGCGCAGAATGCAGTAATAAGCCCTGGAGCCACAGAGGTTGATGGAAAGGCATACTGGACTCGGCAAAGGCGCTTGCCGCAAAGGTCGCATTCCCCGAACCAACAAAAGGTGTTCTGCTGCTCCCCCATGCCACAGATCTGAAGGGAGCGCGCCGATTATCTCCACTGTACGCTGTCACACGGTCTGCAGACAACAAGGTGCCTCCCAGTCCTCGTGTCTGCGCGGGGGAGCCCGTGAGAATAGTAGAGCTAATCCTTCTGGTACTTCACTCCGGAATGCCCTTTATGCGTGGGTTTGAGAAACGAGCATACACATCTTGTAAGGAGCGGGGTTCAGGCCGTGTTTGCGGGGACGTCACAATCCCTTCATCTTGCAGAAGAATTTTCCCAGCGGCGAAATTTAAACACGAGAAATGCGGGCGCATAACGCCTTCAGGTTACGCAGCAAAATTGAGACATTGCGGCCGTCTTAGGGATACGATACGCAAACACAGTACACTTGTGGTTCAGCCGTGGCGGTGGCGCGTCGCTGAGGGGAACCAATCTTTGATTGTCGCCGAATCATCACCCACCACGAAGCAGTTTGACTCCGTATTTCTACCGCGCACAACACACTTGAAACCTTCAGAATGACTGCAGAAACTCGTGGATGACGCGTGGACAAAATGCACACTGGTCACAGCTGCTCGTCGGATGGTTTGGCACGCAGCGTTCAGTCATGAATGCGGAAGGTTCGCTACCATGCGAGCACATCACACACTTCACCTGCACTGTCCACTCTCGGCACAACCGAACAGAGAATACACACATTTAAATACACTTTCATTTCACACATGCACAAAGTTTTAAGACCCCGAACATTTCAAACCAGACGAAAAGCGGGAAGGCAGGAGAACATAGGTCACACAGGCAGTATAATCTATGTTCTGAATCTGAATATGCACTGAATCTGAATTCTGAATATGCACTGAATTACCTTCGCATACCATCTCCTGCCCGGCCTCTGCTGCACGCACCTGTCGGTGAGGGAAAGGGACCTGCAACGCGATTTGCGTGTTCGGAATGGCTGAGAACGTAGCGTATATGCTGTCCTATGCAACTGTGACATTGGGCGTTGTACATCAATACTGATCACGACGTCCCCTGCCTCCTAACGAGGCACGACACTTCCGTGCGGGGAGACACCGTGAAACCATTTCAATCTGAACTTTCACTTCGCCTCGTCGATACCGGGGCTGCTTCATCTCTTCCTACAAGCCAGCCCTCCCCGCCTCCTATCGAGGCACGACACTATTGTGTAGGGAAAACGACGTAGCTTGTCTGTTATCTTGTCTCGTCTCATCACCTGTTGTGCAGCGCCTATTTGGGTATCTCAACCTACCACCTCGCCTAATCTGCCTAGTTTGGGCCACAGATGCCAGTCACATATCCTGTCTATCTAAACCACACCGTTCCCAGACCAGTTTCCCTCGCACCCTCTCTCCGACACGCGGCGAGGTCTAGATAATCTCACAATCACTAACTCTATGTTCTTCCTCTATTCCATAGGTGCAATCGGTTCCAGGCACATCATTCGCCCAGAGGCCAACATCAGATATTACGAGTAACACAAAGCCACACTAATCAAATGAACTACATGCCCTCTTCGAAATCCAATCTTTGAAACGAAACAGGTCTATAACAAAAAAAAATATCCCCAATGGGCGAAAAACTTTGGCACAGTGCTCACGCAAATATAATGAAAATAGGATATGAGTGAAAACATAGGAATCAAAAACAAAATCCACGAGGGGTGAAAAACTTCAACACAGTGCTCACACAAAAGTAATGAAAGTAGAATATGGGTAAAAACATGGGGATAAAAATAGCAATCACCATATACATTTATGACCTCGACATAGCAGGTGGCCCAAGATCCCGGCTCGCCTCCTGACTACCAGTTCGTCCGCTGTATGGGTGGGTCATAACGTTGTCTCCTAACCTAAGTTGGATCGGGGACAGGACCATGGCTTCTAAGGGCGTATCTAGGACCCGTGGCGCCTACTGGACATGCGGGTCGCTGCGGCTGCTCCTGTAGAACTAACTCCAGCAGCAGTTCCGGGGGTATGTTAGGCATGTTCGCGTTACCTGCCCCGACGGCGGGACTGTCGGATGACCGTGTCGAGGATTCTGGCCGGCTGCTTTGCTCAAGTTCAGCGCGTCCCGAGGGATCCGCCCGTCGCAGCCTGTTTACGTGGATAACCTTGCTTTCGCGCGTTTTGATGTTACGCACACGCATGGTGACAGACGAAAGACGCTCAATGATGCGATACGGTCCAACCCATTTGGCGGCTAACTTCCTGGCCAGTCCCCGCACGACCGCGCCGACCCTGATATAAACTCTCTCTCCAACTTTAAATTTCGGGTCCTTGCGGAAAGGTCCAAGCCTCTTTTTACGCAACTCTGCCGCGGAACGGAGCATGGAGAAAGCCATGTGGTGAGCTCGCTGAAGCCTCTGTGTTAGCTCCGCGCGGTAGTCATCGAGTGTGACGTAGTGCCCCTTCGGTTCACAGAAAGCCACCCCGGGCACGATGGGGTCCCTGCCAAACAGAAGGTAGTAAGGGCTGTCTTTTGTGCCTTCGTGGACGGCGGTATTATAGGCAAAAGTCGCGAACGGGAGCCACTTATCCCAATCCCGCTGGTCCTCGCTCACGTACTGGGACATAATTCCAACGAGTCTTTGGTTTAGGCGTTCGACAGCTCCGTTACACTGCGGGTGGTAGGCGGTCGTTCGTAGCCTCTTCACACAAAGCACGTCGCATACCTCTCTCATGAGTTTACCAGTCAAGTTGGTGCCCTGGTCTGTGAGGAGTTGCAGTGGGGCGCCATAACGCAACACTACGCCCTCGACGAATGTCTTAGCGATCGTGTCCGCCTTCTGGTCTGGCAGCGTGAATGTTTCCGCGAATCGAGTCAGGTGATCAACAAAGGCCAAGATGTACCTATTTCCGGACGTTGTACATGGCAGCGGTCCCACAATATCCATCGCAGTTCTCTGAAACGGCTCGTGTACATCAGAGAATATTTGAAGTGAAGCCTCTTTTCGACCCTTCGGTATCTTTCGGAGAATACACGACTCGCATCTGCTACAGTATTTCACCACGTCCGCTTTCATCCCTAACCAAAAAAATACCTTCTTCAATCGCAACAGGGTTTTCCTTATTCCCAGGTGTCCGGCACAAGGTGAATCATGGTGTACTCTCATCAGTTCGCCGACCATCGATCTCGGAACGACGATTTTCCCGACGTCTGCGGTACTTCCCTCTTTTAGTCTCAATAGTCTGGCGCTGTCTAGCCGATACCTCCCACAGGTGTTGTCATTGGAATTTTTGCAGTGCTGGATCACCTGTTGAAGTGCCTGATCCCTACCCTGTTCCTCACGGAAATGAGCTTCATCAGGCGACGGCGTAAGATCGACCACACCCGCCACACCCACACGGCTTAACGCATCGGCGTTTTGGTTCCGCTTTCCTGGGCGGTGTATGATGTCGAAGCTGTACTCCTGAAGGAGTAAGTTCCAGCGCGCCAGTCTCGAGCTAGGGTCCCTCACGTTCATGAGCCACCTGAGAGGTTGACAGTCGGTAACAATTCGGAAACTCCTACCGTACAAGTAACACCTAAAGTGACGCACTGCCCAAACGACGGCCAAACACTCTTGTTCAGTCGCGCCATACTTCTGCTCCACCGAATTATGCTGGCGGCTTGCGTAGGCCACTGGGTGTTCAAGTCCGTCATGGACCTGAGATAGCACCGCTCCGACAGCGTATTTTGACGCGTTCCTCGTCAAAATAAACGGTTTTGAGAAGTCTGGAAACCGCAGGATAGGTGCCGTTACGAGCAGCGTTTTTAGTTGCTCGAATGCCGCCTGGGTGCCTTCATTCCATTCGAATGGGCTCTTGCTGGTGAGACGGGTAATTGGTTTCGCTATTTCCGCGAATGAAAGAACGTGTCTCCTGTAATAGGACAAGAGTCCCAAGAACTGTCACACCTCGGTTTTGTTTTTGGGTGGTGGGAAATCCCTTACGCACTGTACTTTCAACGGGTCCGGACGGACGCCCTCCGCGGACAAGATGTGTCCCAAATATTAAACCTCCGGCTGTAAAAACTGGCCCTTAGCGGGTTTCAATTTCAAGCCAGCCGCTCGCACTCTCGAAAACACCTCACCGAGGTTCCGCAGATGGTCCTCGAATGTCTCACTGTATATTATGATGTCATCTAAACACACGTGGCAAAGTTTGCCGAGTAGGCCTGCGAGGATCACTTCTGTGGTTCTCTGCCAGATGGCCGCACTGTTTACAAGCCCCATGGGCATTCGGTTCCACTCGTAATGAGCGGAGGGGGTGTTGAAGGCTGTTTTTTCTTTATCACCAGGCTCCATCTCAATTTTCCAGTACCCGCTGGCCATACCCACGACCGTGAAATATTTCGCCTTCCCCAGTTGGGCGAGTGTTTCGTGAACATCGGGAAGCGGATATGGGTCAATGCGGGTAACTTTGTTGAGGTCCCTGTAATCGACTACAAATCGGTATGACCCGTCCGGCGTCTCGACCAGCAGTGCGGGTGCTCCCCAGGGGGAGGTTGAGTGCTGAATTATTTCTGCTCCCAGTAAGGAGTCTACCTGTCTTTCCATTTCTTCCCTGCGCGCGAAAGGTATCCTGTATGCCCGGCGAAATACAGGTGCCGCCCCCCCCCGGTGTGAATCCTATGCTTGATAGCTTCGCATCGCCCCAAGTCTGTTTTTCCTGTTGAGAATATTGACTGATTCTGCACTATCATGCTCTCCATCATTTGCCTCTCCTTTCCGTCGACGTGCGACAGATCGAACATCTTCAACAGATCTCCTTCGTCAACGGGGCCTCCTCCCGCTCCCTCCACCATCGCGACCGCGTGGTAGGCTTCTGTGTCAACCAAGGAGCCGACCACTTTATTCTTAGGGAGGTGGATCTCCTCCAATGTTAGGTTTGCCACCCTTACTGGCAATACGCCGTCTTCCCGTGTGGTGGTCAAGGTTGGTACTGCAGTCAATCCATTTGTTTCTAGGCCATTAACCTCGACAACCTTGGTTTCGCCTGGGGGCACCGGCGCGCGAGCCCGACCTGCCAGTACGCACTCGCATAGTGGTGGGAGAGTAGCCTCTTCGATCAGGGAGACAACATTAACATTAAGCGGCCTCAGTGGACTGTGGTTCATTTCACCTGAACCAAGTTTTTCGGCTGGCCTAAGTTTTCCAACCCAATTGATAAATGGGACACGCTCGCTGCCTATTCTCAGGCACCCCTCACTCAGCAGGAGGTCGGCATCTTGTTCTATTAGAATGTCTTGGCCAATTATACCATCTGCCCGTAATGACAGTCCGTCTCCACAAATGAAAAATTTTGCCTCAAACGTGGTTTCTTTCATTTTTACAGGTACTCTAAAACGGCTGAAGGTGTGTATAGGGTCACCAGTTATGCCAACGAGGGACATCTCACTATCCTCTTTCTGCAATGTCTCCTGCCACCTCTCATCTATTCCTCCCAGTGCGCAGCTCTTCACAAGACTCACCTTTGATCCCGTATCTACCAGCAGCCTCAGCGTACCCTTCTCCACGGCACACTCAACGACCGGACTCGTCTCCCCGCAAAAGTTTACCACTGCTATTGACCTCCGCCTGTCGTGGTTACCAGAAGAGGCCGCACTTAGTTTTCCTGAGCCGTCGACTTCGGCGTCATCTCCTCGCTGCCACGGTTTTCCTGCGTACGACGATCACCACGCGTGTTCCACGGTCGGCGTCGTCGATACCGGTCGCAATCTCGCCAAAAATGGCCAAAGCCATCGCAGTTAAAACATCGACCGGAAAAGGGGGGCCGCCTTGCGTTTCTTTGCCCATCATCTCCAACGGGGTCGCGTGACCTGAAACTCTTTTCTAGGAATTTTTCTAGGCGGTCGAGGCGGCTGCGCATTTCGTGCGCATTCGTGTTTTCGTCGACATGCCGGCACCGAGGGGATCTGTGAAAGTGTTTCGTTACGTTCTTCCTTAGCTGCTACGTCGATGGCCTCATCGAACGATTTGGGGTCGCGAGACAAAACAAATCTGCGGACCGGATCCCTTAGGCCAGTTAGGAACTGCGACAGCATTTGTTCAGCCAGAATCTCGCGGCGCAGCTGAGTTTTCGCCGGCTCTTCGCCGCTGGAGTTAGCCAGGGTGGCAGTCCCGAGCAATCGTACGCGATTTGCGAACTAACGCGCTTCCTCTCCAGCATTTTGTCTCGCGTTCCTAAACCTCGCCACCTTGATGCAAAGGGGTTCCGTGTCGAACCGCTCGAGGGCCAAAGCTCTGAACTCAGGGTAGGTAGACGCTGCGGTGACACTATCGTCTCTCCACGCAAAATCATGTGCGGCGCCTAGCATCTTATATCGCCCAATGCCAATGAGTTGGCTGTCTTGCCATCCCCCCATTCTACCAACCTGTTCTTAAATTTGCAGGAAGACCCTTATGTTCGGACCTGCGGCGTCTCCCGTGAACGAGAGAACCATGATTCCTAACATCAAAGCACTCGTTCCTAGCGCGCTCCCCTGAGCCACCTGCGTAGCCTGTTCATTCATCGTGCCGTCTCTCCTTCCCTAATACGAGGGTGAAATCTCCTACCGTTGTTCCTGCAGTAATCCCACCGCTGCCACCACTTGAGACGTCCCCACTACGCCACTGATCGCCAAAGAGAGGGAAGCCCCTCAACCCCTTTTTATCCGGTTCCCTCTTGGCTAAGTGTCTCAATTGCTTTCCACATACAGGGATTCGTGCTGGGGCCGGGAAATAAGAGACGTCACGATCTTTTCTTAATCATGGGCGCATTTATTTGAATAACAAGTGCAAATGGCATACACACATATTGCCCGTGAACGACATCTCTGTTACACAAAAGGGTAACACGTCAGCAAATACTCGCGGCACGCGAGACAGGATACATAAGCGAGTAGCGGCGGTAATACAACGGTGCCTCAATACAGAGTAAACATACATGGACACAAATGATAAAGTGATAAATTATTAAAACCGCGCAATGTCTCAATACGCCGCATTCCTACCCGCAAAAATCTTTCAAGTAAAGGAGGTGAAGCTCCTCTCACAGAATGTCCATGTAGTCGGAGCCTCAGAGTTGGCTGCTCGAGTCGGGGCCGAAGGTTGGTTCTTCACGTCGCGGTCTGCTCTGTCCCCTTCCGTCGCCGTCTACTTCTTTTTCTCCCCTGGGAGAAACTCTCCTCGCTTCTCCCCTTTCTTGACACGCGGTCGCTTTTCTCGGGTTCCCACTCTGCCCTACCGGGGCACCAAACCAATCGCCGCTATCCACGCAGCATATTTTCTTCTCAGTCGGATTGTATTATCTTTGGCGGCTGCCCCCGTGGCCTACACCAGTAGAAAACCCTCCCCCAAACAAAGCCGAACAAGTAACAATGTACCAACTCGAGCCTCAGGGAGAGTGATGGGCGAGCCGTCCGAAGACACCTTAATTACGGGCGAACAATGGTGCCAATGCTTCCGGAACTTGGTGAGCCGATGTCAAGACCAAATTTCAACGTTTCTATGTAGCTCGGTGTCTCCCGCCAAATTCTCCGTAGCCACCGCTTCTTCGTCATTCACCGCCGCGGGCGGCCATCCGCGCTGAATGCAGTAATAAGCCTTGGAGCCACAGAGGTTGACGGAAAGGCATACTGGACCCGGCAAAGGCGCTTGCCGCAAAGGTCGCATTCCCCGAACCAAAAAAAGGTGTTCTGCTGCTCCCCCATGCCACAGATCTGAAGGGAGCGCGCCGATTATCTCCACCGTACGCTGTCACATGGTCTGCAGACAACAAGGCACCGCCCAGTCCTCGTGTCTGCGCGGGGGAGCCCGTGAGAATAGTAGAGCTAATCCTTCTGGTACTTCACTCCGGAATGCCCTTTATGTTTGGGTTTGAGAAACGAGCATACACATCTTGTAAGGAGCGGGGTTCAGTCCGTGTTTGCGGGGACGTCACAGGCTAAATTTTGTCGTTTATTTCTCGAAAGTGAAACAGCTTGAAGGCTTCCCACAACTTGTGCGACGGAATTTGTTTAAAAAAATTGTGCTCTACAGGGAATTCGTTGAATATAGGTTTGAAAAAAATATATATAATCAACTACGTGTCACTCCAACATGCGTGAGAGTGACACATTGTCGCGGCGTAGATCTTGCAAAAATAAAAATAAAGTTGCTGCTTTCTTGCATCTTTGGATCTCTTTTACGGACAGTCAGGGGCTGATTGTAATTTTTATAGCCAATAATAATGTGCATGTATCTCAGCCAAGCTCCTGACACAGTCTAAATATGAACTAGCGTGAAATAAAGCCAATGCAATCGCGGAATCTCGGTTAGTGACAGATATTTACCATCGACATGATTTCACTGCGCACGCACGTATCCCGAATATTTTGACCTGATGCTTCCTCGACTGGCTATGAAATTAAATAGGCTCTATAGTGCGGACGATTTTTTAATCTCTCTCTCTCTCTCTCTCTTCACACTCCCGAGCAACACACATGGGTGAAAGGGGTTGTACGACGCAAACATGTAAGTCTGTAACCCGTCTTGCGTTGTAAGGTGCCGCCGATCATTCAAGATGCTGAGAAACAGAAAGTATTGCGTAGCGAAGTGCTCGACTCTGGCGGAGTTGCCTTGAAATAATGAAAATCGCTTGATACATGGAATGAAAAAAAAACTTTATTTTAGTCCTGTAAGACACGCTCAGCGCATATCGGGCGTCTCCCATGTAGGGACCGACAGGGAGTACCTGGTGGTCGCTTCTTGAGCCTGCTGGACGGCCCATTGCTGGTCGGTGAGAAGTTATATATTGTTGCATGGGTTTTATAGACATATACTGATATGATTCTGCGTACGATAATTAGGGCAGCTTTCTTCGCCCAGCGAATGCAATATTAAAAAGAAAATCTACCTGCTCTGCGAACCCACACGGTGGCTCCCGCAGAAAAACAATTAGGGCAGTGTGCCCTCGCATTCTATTACACAGGTTGTGAACAAAATGAGCTTCATATGTCACTGACACGCAACGCTATCATCAGGTACTGCGTACTTATCGAAATAATGCCCACAGCGTCCTCTATATCTGTCGCCTCTTCCTGAGGATCACAATTTCTAGTTTGCTAAGGCAGCCTGCCAACGGGGATGCCTGTGGCCCAGTTCTCCCTCGGCACATGGTGCACGCAACTAGCCCCAGCAGCTACCAGGGGTGTACAGCAGGAACGCGCTTGCCAGAACCCGCGAGCTGAGGAAGTGTACGGGCACCAGCAACAGCTCTGATTTACGAGCTGCTCGACACGGCTGGAGCAGCAGCGGCGGCAGCTCTTTTTTCGCGTCGCTGGAGCCGCGGTTCGGGCCTCTGACAAGAAGAAGGTATAGAAACACATCCCTGGCGCGCCGGTAGACTGCCTGCGCCCCCAGGTCATCACTTGAGCGGCAATAGCAGCGGTGGGGGAGAAAGTTTAAACCTCCTCGCGGGGACTAGTCTCTGTTGGGACTCCGGGTCCTGCCGGTCTCGTTTTCGGTAGCTGGCCCCGTCGCAGGATCCATCGTCCGACAATTCAGCGAGAAGAAGCGCCCGAACGAACAACAGAGATTTATTTACATGTGGAGAAGGGATCAACTGATCCAAAGAGAGAAGAGTGAGAGAGATACAAAACGTCTTCGACGTTTTATAGCGCCACGTTGTTGACACTGGGCGCCTTGTCCACATCGTCAGCCAATACGGTGTCCCCGGCACCTCGGCCACGAGGGAGGGGGAAACACCTCTCACAACACATGGAGTGGCACAACCTAACACGATGTCTATATATGGTAACGGCGCCCTAAAATGTTGCCAAACATGGTCACGAACGCACAGCAGATTCCGGAGTTCTCCCGGCGAGAGGAGGAACCTGAATGGGGAGGTGGGGGTGGAGGACACCGTCGGTCAAGAACCGGTTCTCCCCCAAACTCTTCTTGCTTGGTTCCCTAGGGCCGGTCGTAACAGTCTCTCGCGCGGGGGGTGAAGATCTCGATGGGCTGAGGTTTGCAGCCACGGTCCGGAGAGATCAGCGCCGGCAGTTGGTTTGGTGACGACCATCTTTGATGAAGTAGAGGGCAACACCTGCTTCATTGTGGGCTCAACAGACATCACATACGCACATGAAAACACAACTACTCAGCCGGTGAGCGCCGGACAATTCCGCCAAACTCCACCAGGCAATTTTCCCCTTTAACTGATATTAAAGGAAATACACAATTTATTCAAAATGTTACTCACCCTTTAAGGTGACACAAAACAACAACACTGGAAGCACACCGAACCCGAAACCCTGGATAGCCGTGTCTTCAACGTTTTCAAACAAGTACACCTAAAAGAGTAAAAAAACAATCACTAGCTCTTGTCTAGGTCAGAAAAAAAAATGCCAGAGTTCTCGAGACATCCTCTCGCGTCAGGGGCATCGACTTAAGCCATCAGCGTTGCCATGGAGTACACCCTTTTTGTAGCGTATTTCAAACGTATATTGTTGCAAAACGAGGCTCCAACGCAGCAGGCGGCCGTTCTTAGAGGACATGGTCTGTAGCCAGGTGAGAGGACAGTGGTCCACTTCCACAATGAACTTGCTTCCGGCAATATAACAAGCCAGTTTCTGGACTGCCCAAACCAAGCACGCACATTCCTTTTCGCTAGCGCTGTAAACCTGCTTGCGAAGGGTGAGTTTCCGGCTAACATAGAGGACAGGATGCTCTTGATCCCCCTCATCCCTTTAACTAAGAACTGCCCCCATGCCTCTATCACTAGCGTCGCATTGGACTATGAAAGGCCTCGAGTAGTCCGGTGAACTAAGCAAAGGTTGGCTCGACAAGGCCGCTTTGAAAACGCGGAAAGCCTTTTCTTTCTCTTCATCCCAGTCGACCATTTGGGGCTCGGGCTTGCGCAACGCGTCAGTAAGAGTGCTGGCAATGTCGGAATATCTAGGGATGTACTTACGATAGTAACCAGCTATTCCAAGAAAAGCCCGAATATCGGTTTTCGTTCGGGGCTGGGGAAAGTCTCGGATAGCTGCCACTTTTATTTCAGAGGGACGGCGATGCCCTCGACCGATAACATGCCCGAGATAGAGTACCTCTGCTTGTGCTAGCTGACACTTGGGAGCCTTTACCGTTAAACCTGCTTCGCGTAGGCGTGTCAGTACTGCTCTCAAATGCGCCAAGTGTTCTGGCCAGGACGAAGAAAACACGGCGACGTCGTCCAAGTAAGGCAATGCGAAGTCCTCTTGACCCCGCAAAACCTTATTCATTAAGTTTGAAAAACAGTAAGGCGCGTTCTTTAGGCCGAAACTCAACACTTTAGGGCGGAATGTCCCCAATGGTGAAATAAATGCAGCATACCGGCTCGCCCTCTCGGTGAGCGGCACCTGCCAGTAACCTCTCACTAGGTCTAGCGTTGAGATAAATTGCGCACTGCTTACCCTCTCGACGCGTTCCTCAATGTGGGGAATTGGGTATGTCTGATCCTTGGTGATGAGGTTTAACTTACGATAGTCTACGCAGGGACGCGGATCTTTGCCGGGTACCTCCACAAGAATTAACGGGGAAGTGTAATCACTTTCACAAGGCTCAATCACGCCCAATTCCAGCATCCTGTTAACCTCTGCTTTTATTAGCTCAAGCCGGCGAGGTGACACCCGATACGTCTTAGATCTTACCGGTTCCGACGAGGTAAGCTCTATGTCATGAGTGAGGACGGATGTCCGGCCTGACTCGCTTACAAATCTGTCCTGAAACTCGGTCAAAAGACCACGCAATTCCTGCTTCTGCTTCGTTGTCAGTTGTGACTTTGATACTAAATCCTCAACTCTTTTCTCGATCGGGACTTCGTTCGATTCGGGAGCTAATTCAGGGATTTCTGCCGGAACCTCTTCCGGAACCTTTAAGGTCATGTTCACGATGGCTTCCCTCTCTTTGTAGGGTTTGAGTAAGTTGCTATGATACACCTGGTGTGCCTTACGACTTCCTGGTAATTTTACCACATAGTTGGTGTCAGACAATTTTCGAGTAATTTCGGCCGGGCCGACCCATTGCACTTCAAGCTTATTCTTTTGGGAGGGCCTCAACAACATGACCCTGTCTCCTACAGCAAAGTGTCGTGCTTTAGCTGTCCGATCGTAGTAAAGCTTAGCCTTCTGCTGTGCTTTGGTCATCGCACTCTCGGTCAGTTCTTGGGCTTTTGTTAGACGATCCAATAAGGTGAGGACATATCTCACTACTACAGGATCATCACCCTAACCTTCCCACGACTCTCTCAGCATACGAAGAGGAGACCGCAGTCTGCGGCCGTAAACAAGTTCCGCTGGTGTAAACCCTGTTGTCTCATGTGGTGCAGTTCTTAGTGCAAACATCGTTGCAGGTAAGCACATTTCCCAGTCAGTTTTTCGTTCAAAACATAAGGCTCTTAACACTCGCTTCATCACGGAGTGAAGCTTTTCTATCGAGTTCGACTGCGGATGGTAGACTGAACTATGCAATAATTTCACGCCACACTGCTCTAGAAATGTTGTCGTTAAGGCACTCGTGAAAATGGTGCCCTGGTCTGATTGTATCTCGGCAGGAAAGCCTACCCGGGCAAACACGGACACAAGTGCGTTCACTACTTCCACGGAACTTAGCTCTTTTAGCGGGACCGCCTCTGGAAATTTAGTAGCTGGGCAGATTAAGGTCAGGATGTGACGGTAGCCTGAAGTTGTCTTGGGCAAAGGACCTACTGTGTCAATTACCAACCGCCGAAAGGGCTCCGTGATTACGGGTACCAGCTTCATTGGAAATTTCGCCTTATCTCCCGGCTTACCCACTCGCTGACACACATCGCAAGATTTTACAAACCTCTCTACATCTTTAAAGCATCCAGGCCAGTAGTATTCCTGTAAAAGACGATTTTTCGTCTTCTTTACGCCTAAGTGGCCTGACCATGATTCTCCATGCACCAAACTAAGCAAATCCTGACGATACGCCTGAGGTACGACTACCTGGTCAAACTCTACACCTCGCCTATCTAGATATTTTCGATAAAGTATGCCGCTCCTCTCTTGGAATCTCACATTTCGTTTGGCGATTCCCTCTTTCGAACTGTCCTGGATTTGCTTAAGCGTCGGGTCCCCCTTTTGTTCGGTTATTAATGACGCGGGGCCCACCTGCAGCAGCCGACTGAAATTATCCAAAGTTGGCATGACACACAACTCTTTTGTAGTTCCTACTACCTGGAATGTGTCACCCTCTGTGCTATCCTCTGTACTACCAGGAAGCGGCTGGGGAGCAACGGCATTTTCTTTTCGCTCGGTCAACGGGGCGTAATTGACCCCTTCCAATTCGGGAGGAGGTTCATCGTCACCTTTAGGAATGGTTGCCTCCGCGACTACGGCGTCTGCAGCCTGTTCTCGCACAAGTCGATTTGTTACCGAGGTGTCCAACTCGCAACCAGGCCCGTTGTCGATTTGAGGCTTCTTTGCCTCAGTGAATGTTGCTCTCGCAGCCAGCGCACGTGCCTTCGATCTAGTCAGTTCCTGCACTATGCCTTCTCTCAACGTTAGACCTTTCTCCTTCAGCATTTGATCTGACTTATTTGAAAATAAGTAAGGATACTGAGGGGATAGATATGGCGATACCGCGGCTTCCGTTTCCAACGTTCCAAATGCGCCTTTAAGGACAACTTTAGCTACGGGAAGGCACTGAGTGTTTGCTTCTATGGCTTGTCTAATCCAGGCACAGTCTCCTAAATACTGTCCGGACTGAACAAAGGATGGATGAACTACGTCCATAGTGGCTGCGGAGTCTCTAAGAACCCGACACTGCTTGCCGTTCACGGTAAGGTCGTACATATAGGGCTCTAACAACTTCAAGTTCTTGTCGGCTTCATTTATAGATAAAAAGGCCACCTTTTCTTTCGGGCAATGTTTCGCGAAGTGCCCTGTTTCGTGGCAATTGAAACAAGCCGCCGGTTTTTTTGCCTCAAATTTCCTTTTGCTTGCCTCTGCCGACGCCTCATGGTTAGATGCCTTGTTTTCCTCACCCTTTTGTGTGAGACTTGTCGGTTGTTTTCTAAACTGCGCCTTATTCGGTAGTAGGAATTTTTCCCTTTTAGGCTCACTGTTTGCCCCGAAGGCGCGGCGCGTAATGAATTCTTCAGCGAGCTCTGCGGCTTTCGTTACGGTGTTCACGTCCGGTCTATCCTGCACCCAGAACCTCACCTTTTCTGGTAACCTTTGATAGAATTGTTCCAGACCGATACACTCGAGCACCTTTTCGTGATTCACATACGCCTTTGCCTCTTTGAGCCACTCCCCCATGTTGGCCATTAACTTGTAAGCAAACTCCGGGTATGAATCATTGTTCTCTTTTACGGCGTTGCGAAATTTTCGTCTGAAACCTTCCGCTGACAACCTGTATTTCTTGAGAAGGCTCGATTTTACCTCACTGTACTCGTCAGCCTCCTCTTTCGTGAGGCGCGCGATTACTTCTGAGGCCTCCCCCGGAAGTAGGGACAACAAGCGTTGAGGCCAGGTATCCTGGCTGAAACCTTGCCTTTCACAAGTTCTCTCAAAGTTGACGAGGAACAGCCCAATGTCCTCCCTAGCTTGTACAATCTCATTAGGTCCGTCATTTTGAACCTGACCCGCTCTGCTGTACCGGAAGCCTCGCTGCCTCCTGCTCTACTATTATGGCTAATCTCTAGCTCGAGGCACTTCATTTCAAGTTCGTGCTTTCGCATCTTATCTGCCTCGGCTTCTGCGGCCACTGCCGCCTTTCTTTCGGCCTCTGCCGCTTGCCTCTCCTGAATCTCCTCGACACATTCTGACAGCTCGTCATCCTCCGCCCCCAATGCGAGAATCGCCTCTATCAGCTCTGGCTATCTTTGAGAGTCCGACACCTCGAGATTCAACTCCCTTGCAAGTAGCAACAACATGGACTTTCGCAGGGATTTCTGATTCATGGCTGCCTCCAGTACCGCTGTCTCTGTTCCACAAAGATTCCTGTCCTGCAACTAATTAACCTTGACGGAAACGACAGCTCTAGGTTCCTGCCTTGCCTCAAGTTTTCCGTTAACTTAGTCTACAAATAAACCTTCAAAAAGCTCTTATACGGAATCCTGCCCTGCCACTGTTAACCTTGACGCCAGTGACAGAAAGAGCTTAACCAAGCTATCAGACAATTTCTGCCTTGCGCAAGTTACCTGTTAACCCAATGACCAAGACAGCCCCTCTCTACCAGCTTTTGCTTAACACATAGAGTAAATGCCTGGTAAAATTTAACAGAGAAAGCCGGCACTCACCCAGTTCGCAGTCATGTCTCCGGCGTCGTGCCTCTCAGAAGTGCCGTTCGATTCCCTTTGGAAGTCGATGAGCTCGTGTCATCCTTCTCCTGTCGTCCCGTTGTTGAACTTCGGGCTCACTCCGTCCAGTGGTCGCTTTCGGGGTTATCGGCATCCAACCGCTGCCATCCAGTTGTTGGGACTCCGGGTCCTGCCGGTCTCGTTTTCGGTAGCTGGCCCCGTCGCAGGATCCATCGTCCGACATTTCAGCGAGAAGAAGCGCCCGAACGAACAACAGAGATTTATTTACATGTGGAGAAGTGATCAACTGATCCAAAGAGAGAAGAGTGAGAGAGATACAAAACGTCTTCGGCGTTTTATAGCGCCACGTTGTTGACACTGGGCGCCTTGTCCGCATCGTCAGCCAATACGGTGTCCCCGGCACCTCGGCCACGAGGGAGGGGGAAACACCTCTCACAACACATGGAGTGGCACAACCTAACACGATGTCCATATATGGTAACGGCGCCCTAAAATGTTGCCAAACATGGTCACGAACGCACAGCAGATTCCGGAGTTCTCCCGGCGAGAGGAGGAACCTGAATGGGGATGTGGGGGTGGACGACACCGTCGGTCAAGAACCGGTTCTCCCCCAAACTCTTCTTGCTTGGTTCCCTAGGGCCGGTCGTAACATCACCCAGGCTCGGCCCGAAAGCCGAGGTTCACGCGGGCCCGGCAGCACGCGGTCTGATATCAGTTCTGAAGTGTCGAAGCTGATAGAAAAGCAATGCGGCGAACGCAGGGAGGAGTGAGAAAGAAGACGGCACATACAAGGAAGATTGGGTATGACTTTCGAGATGAGACCAGGGCCATGAAAGAAGCCGCGCGCACCAGCCAAGAAATGGGGATGGCGGCCGTATAGACGAAAATGAAAAGAAAAAAAGAGAAAGATGAGGATAGGAAGAAAAAGATAGCGCGAAACGCCTTGCTGGCCCAATACAGACATGCATCGATGAATGGCAAAGAGAGTTAGAACCAGAGTGAAGGCAGGACTGAAATGAAAGAACAGGGGGGGGGGGGGGGTGGGGGGGTGGTTCTGGTCTTGAGCTGCGTAAGTATTGTAGCGAAACGTCGGGGTTGTTAAAAGTTAGGCGCATCGGACGACCAGGGAGACGAATAAGTGTGGGTGAAACTCGGCGGAGGCAATCGATGAGACGTCAACGAGATGATTTCGGGGAGCACTCATTGGGGGTTCATTTAGCTAACACAACTTCAATTTACAAAATGCACTGGGTCACAAATACAAAACATAGAAAATGGTGACATACCCCTCGGCCTGCATGGCCTGGTCTCCGGTGGTGAGATCTGCTGTTTACCCCGACTCCGCTCACTTTTCAAGTTCAAACATCCTCTTTTTAACCCTTGGTCAAACAAAGAGTCTTCACAAAAACCAATCACATGTTGGGACTCGCAGCATCACAACCAATCAAAGAAACACTTTCATAAAAGGCACTACATTTGTAAAAACCTCCTTACCAAATGAAACACGCTAGGGATAGGTTCTCCGCACGGGACACTCTCTCCCATATCAGGCCTTGCTGCCCTCCTTCGGCCGACTACCGTCGGTGGCCGTTCCCACGCTCGGGCCCCATCAGTTCTTTCATTAACTGTTGATTCCTAGAAGCGTCCTTAAGAGCGATGGGTACACCATTGCTTACCAGGTGTACATGCGACAGCGAGGCGCCCCGACATCCAAACAACAGCGCGGAAGAATATGGTCGTTTACCTGCCGCCACTATGTCTCGGTCAGGCTAAGTGGTCGCGTCCCCATGCCATTCTCAATGACACGCGTGCCTGTTAACAATGGCTTAGACTCAGACGGTGGCGCCGGACCTACCTCTTGCTAGACGCTTTTCCGAGTAAGCTTTCCCCTTCTAATCCTGAACGGGGGCGACCTTGACTGCTCCGTTTGTAAGCCGTAAAAAACAAGATTCTCCGCGAAACCTTGCTCTCGCGACAGTATTATGCGCGTGTGCCTGAGGCACCTTCCTTCCCTTCGAAACACAGGATCGGTGTGCCGCGTTCTCTCTACAATATATATATATATATATATATATATATATATATATATATATATATATATATATATATATATATATATATATATATATATATATATATATATATATATATATATATGTGTGTGTGTGTGTGTGTCGTAGCGTAGCGCTACAGTTCAGATAGGGAGTGTTGTATCGCTTCGCCTCCTGTCGAATGGACAGGTCGCGCTGGAGAAATGGAACGTTGATTGGCGAGATATGTCCGCGCGAAGTCAAGTCGACTGTCTCTGAAGAGCACGGAATTTATTAAATTGAGGGAGAAAGAAAACAAAGGCCAAAAAAACGTAACAAAAACTGAATAGTTCATCCATGACACGTCATCTGAACAATAATGAAAGTCTTGATTGTATGAAGTAAAGGAAGAATAAATGAATGAGGCCGCAATGTACCGTCAATAGAGGTGCACTTCCAAAAGATGCAGACGTTGCTGAATAGCCTAAACTTGTCTTGCAAACAGCGTGCTGACAATAAGCATTCAGGTCTTTAGACTGCTTCAGTGCTGGAAACACACTCAGGGAGAAGTAGACACAGTTAAAGTGACTTTTACACTGATATTTCATTCACAGTAAATGCAAAGACGCAATCAAAGTCGTTCTTGTCTGTTAATTTAGATTTTCTCAACATAGCCTTCCTCACGGATCGAGTGTGGGTAAGCAATCGCTGACTAAACGATGCGGTAAACAGCTCTTTAGGAGCATGTCTGGTTTGCAGCCTGTGATTCTGCGTATCACCTAATGAACCGTAGACACGCGTGTGGCGCAACGCCAAGAGGTGGTGTCATAATCCTTCATAACAAACCAGGGTGAAAGAGGGAGAAAGCGTATTGTAGGCATTCGGTTTGTTATTTTGCAAGCAAGTAAAGACAGAAGAAGCCGCCGTTGTGCGTTCTAATGGAGGTTGACATATACAGACACACCACCAGTTGTGATAATATTCTCTATCTGCATTATTGACCCCAGCTTTCCACACGCATCTTAAAATCGACGTCTTCCGGGAGGCAAACTTATGCAAGTTGTACCCGCAACGATAGTCTACGGTGGTTTTGCTGCTTGACTGCTGGTCGCGGTATCGAACTCCGGCCGCGGGGGCCGCAGTTTCGATGGAGGCGAGAATAGTCGAGGGCCGTGTCCTAATGAATCAGCTGAACGTGAAAGAACCCCATGGGCAGAAAAAGTGAAATTTGGGCAAGTTGAAGTTCGCTATAGATTTCTGAAATAGCCAGCGCAAAAAGCGAGGACACAAGATTTCGCGTGTTGTACTTATTGTGTCCTCGTTTTTTTTGTTGTTTTTACGCTGCCCATTTTAAAGATATAGAACCCCAAGTGGTCGAAATTTCCGGAGTCCTCCCCTGCAACGCATATCGTAATCATAGCTTGGTTTTGGGACAGTATATCACATCAATTACTTATAATACTATCATCAATATTGAGATTATTCTCATTTTGCGTTGAGTTCTTTTTGTCTGTACATTTTAACTTTTTTATAATGATTTTTTTCTGGAGACTGTATTGTATTGTTTATTCTTAATGCTTTACTTTTACGTGACCCTGCACGAAGAACTTGTGGTTGTTCTGGGCACGATGAATAATTGATTGATTAATTGTTTATTAGTGATTTTCAAATTGGTTGTTTTCGTTTGTTTTTTGTTAAGCTGGGCGTGAAATATGGGCGCCAAAAGAGATGAGGATGGTGTGAGGGTGACCATGCCATAAAGTTTCTCGACACATACGGCCTTCATCACAGCAACAGTCACTCCCGTTGCCTGTAGGAACGCACGTGAACCATCCAGTTTTTTTTTCAGTTTCGGGTCCTCTGCGTGTCAAAACAACGATCTGATATCGAAACACACCTTCCATGCATGCGTTTTGGCCTTTGCGCAGATGAAAGTGTTTCTTTAAGGAGCGCGCTCAATAACTCTGTGCCTTCCAACGAGTTCACTCCGTCTAAGACAAATAACGCATGGGCCTATTATTTGTACAAAGAACACAAACAACCCAGGGTAATTAATTTGTGAACAGTCGGTCCAACTCCGTGGAGAAAGCTCCTTAATTTCGAGTGTGGGCGGTATTTGATGTATCTGTGCGTATGTACGTTTTGAAATATTTCGGGCACCATTTGAGAAAGCTGCTTTGCCTGTAAACGGGGAGCGTGTAGCGGTAGTGAAAAAAGTTTAGCTGATCGCACGGCACCTGCAGCAATTCAGAAACCCGGAAAACAGCACAAAAACGACCCAGCGTTGATGCTAGGAAGAGTTGCTTTTAGTGCTTTTAATTGTTCATCTCTCTTTCTTTTCCCCTGTTGCGTGAAATTTTCCTTGCGGCCAAACTTTCTTACTATTACTTTCTTACTAACAAACTTTATGGGCTTTCTTTTGGAAACTGTCGGTTGCGCGTCTCCTTGAAATCTTATTATTATTATTCTTTTTCTACAAGTATCAACTAGAACCTATAAGGCACAGAAAGAGCTACAGGCACATAATATTTCATGCTACAGCCGCCGATTGACCGATACGTAACTCTTGTAAAGGGGAGGACCAACACTACGTAGTAGAAGTTTTTTTTTCTTTTTTTAATAGGAGACCCTTCACCTTCTTCTTTAAGCTTTCAAACCGATAGCAATATCCACTCGCACGCACACAAGCATGCCCACACAGGCAACACACCTACTAATTGTTAAAGTTTCCGCCATCTTCAACAGCACTTTTATGACAACAAATTTGTGTGTGTCCAGAGTTCGAGCCAGTATTGTGCGCTGGTGCACTGTTGGATTAAATAGACTGTGTCCTGCGCCTCTCTTCTATTGTCTGCGTTCGTACTGCTTCAGTTGCCTCACTGTACATATGCACATACACTGCACTGACACTTACATCCGTTGCAGTCAGTCATTGAGAATGCACAAAATCTATCAAAACCTTGTCAAAATCCTGGCGGCATGGGGCAACGTCTACGTGCGTGACATTTTTTTTCGCAGCATCGATGAATCGTCTACGTTTGTGGAAGAGAATGCGCGCACAAACGTGTATGTCCTCTGTCACGGGTAACTATCGGGATAACCGAGGACCACGCTAGCGACGGAATGCACCCGGTATGCGTGTTTGAATAGAAACGTCCGCACGATGTGGTCCCGCTATCTCAAAAAAGGCGGGAAAACTGCGACGCATCATCGCAAAGCCTCCGAGAGCAGGCGCAGCCACACCGCTCACCCGCATCTCTCGCAGGCGTCGGCAGCAAGAGTAAAACGCGATAGCGTAATCAGGATGTGCCCGTGTCGCCTTCCAATTCACTGGCCTTCACTTCCCGCTGGAGACCTGAACCGTGTAGCAGGGAAAGCGGAAGTGCGGACGACCTTTGGCTCACATTTTTATTTGCATCTACGTAGCAGTTTCACCCGCAACCAATGCTGCTTTTTCGCTCAACGCCAAGTACGTCACCGTCACCGCCGAAATTGACACCGGAATGTGCGCGAAATGAACTCGTTAATGCTGCAGCGATAACATCAAGAATTTCACGAGCCAAAACCCGGACACGAATACAAGACATAGATTAGTGCAAGGCTCCGGACCATCGACCGGTCACATTCAACGTGCACTCACATCTCGCACTACATGGGTATTCAGCATTCTACCTGCATCGAAATGCGACCAACGCTTCCGGGATTGAACCTGCGACCTTCAGGTCAACAGCCAAGCACCGAGGACACCACACAGAACACTTATCGTCTGCATGTCTAAAACGTTTTCCCTCGATACTGTGGCCATGATAATTGCTTCAAAATAAACATAAAAGGCGAGAGAAACAGAAATACAGCAGATGAAAATAAAAAAGAAGAAAAATTGATGAGAAAAGACGAAATTGGTGCAGTTCCATTGACAGAGAGCTCCATGTGTACCAGTTTTATTTCTCTCATTTAATATCTAATCACTTTACTTTTGAAACTGCGTAGGGTAGAAGGCCAAACAGGTGTGCTAACTTTCACTCGTTAGGTGTTTTTTGTTTGTTAGATTTTTGTTTATTTGTTTTTTCTCCCTGCCTAAACATCAATATGCGCCAGAGCTGCGTGCTTCACTCAGTATTCCACGTCAAGTCATTGCAGCTCTCCGTGCATTATACCAATTTATTTGCTGTTAAACTTCGTCTAAATGTCTTCAGTGTATACAGATTTTTCTCTCACGATTACTCCGGCATACTCGTTAGTGAAAATAACGCTGTCGGCCGATGCGAAAAGTCGGCTTCCTCGCTGGTCACGAAGTGTACCTGTGTAACGAGCCGCGCTTCAACCAGGGCTTTATTGAAGACGCCACGCTGCAACGAGGCGTTGCAAAGACGCTACGTTAGCGGATGAGCTCCCTGTATACACTGCCTACGTAAAATCTTTATTAAACTGTGATAATATACTGGGATTATCGGGATACGGGGTGTACCGTGATAGCGGGATCGAAGTGCGCGTGCGCAGATACGTACGTTACACGTACCGCTTACCGTGCGCGTGCTAATTTTCAGATTTAACGTAACCGTGGTAGTGTAGGTGTACGTACTGTAATACAACATGGCGGCGCTCTCAAACGCCCACTTCGAAGTGATTTCGGCGTAGTTGTTGATGCACTTTATTCGTAGCAAACGACTGTTTAAAGTGGCTTTGCTTGCCTTTAGTTAGCTTCGATGATTGAGTATTATGGATAAGTTGGCGTAGTTTACGAGATAGCTTCCCATTTTGAACGCATCTAGGCCTAACTACAAGGTGGATGTAAACAAATCTTCAACATAAATGTTTTCGCGATTAGTACGTGGTTCATATTTATTTATTTTCATTATAACGAAAATAAACTTGTAACAATGATTCGCGCTGTGGCATAGGCAAACATTCTCGTTTTCTTTTCACTTTCACTGTTCTTTAACTTGCCCCACCACAGTCATCTAGTAGCTAAGGTACTCGGCTATACCGACCTGCAGGTCGCGGGATCAAATACCGGCTGTGGCGGCTGCATTTCCGATGGAGGCGGAAGTATTGTAGCTCCGTGTGGTCAGATTTGCGTGCACGTTAAAAAACCCCAGGTGGTCGAAATTTCCAGAGCCGTCCCCTACGGCGTCTTTCATAATCATATGGTGGTTTTGGAACATGAAACCTCACATATCAGTAAAATAGTCAATCTGTTCGTTAACCTATTATCCATCCAATAGGTGGCGCCATCATCCAAGTTGGGGCATGTAAACTACGTAAACGCTATCCCGCTAAACTGTAAGACACTGTCCACAAGGAACGTTTGCTGCCCGGTAACGCCATTCCCTTAACGCCCACTATCTCACTAATGGCAAACTATAACTGTTTATTATATACATACCGCCCGACCCACTTACGCACAAAACATTTAACGTATTTTAAAGCTTTTCTCACCGATGAAACTTCAGCAACGCGTGAAAGATTGCGTTCTTTTCTTTTCTGCCTGCATACTACATTTTATCACTCTATCGGAAGTCTTGAACAAAGGTACAAAAAGAAAAACGCGTGGATATAGAGCTTGTAAACTGACACATATGGTGTACATGGAGGAAGACGGGGCTCTCATTAGCTAGGAAAGGCTGTTTGGCAGCTTAACCGTGAGGCTGATGTCACCAGCGACGCCCCATCATGCGGCCATACGCGCTGGCCTGACGGCAGTGATAGATTGTCGCCAGTCTTTTGTCGAGCCACTTTGCTTAGCCGGCTGGCGCGTGCTGATAAAACGCGCCACGCACTGCATGCGCACCTCCATTTCGGTGCAAGGCCGCGTGACCCCCCCCCCCTCTCACTCCCTGGCCTCAACAGTTCGGTGCACTGGGTAGTCGTCATGTAGGAGAAGGCTGTGTGTCAATAACCACGGCACATGGTACGGCCGGTGATGGTAACAGTGCGCAATGCGACCCGGAATGCATGTTTTGGAGTCACAATAAGGCACCTTGTGCCGGAAAGCTGGTGCTACGACCCTTTCCTCGATGCCACCAGCGTTGCTTCGTATGGCCATAGGAAAAACGACGAAAATGATATCCGACATTCCAGACGGCAGCCACCTATGGTCGAATTGTTACACGTCGAGCGCTGCCCATTACAACAATAGCGATGTTCACGCTCCTTATTCAGACCATGAAAGCATCCGAGTAGTGCTGAGCCGGTGCCCTCGTAAAGCTTCAACCGTTCTTCCCTTGTGCTGAGTTGTCTGAGGTGTCACGATAACTGCTCATGACCTTCCTTCCACCTTCCGCTTAGGTTGTGGGGTCTGTCATTGCGTCCAACTCTTGAAAGCTCAGTACACTTAGCTTACACGTGTTATCTATAACAGTTCACTGGTGAACGAGAGCCGCCTCCTTACTTCAAGGGCCAACACCAGAGCCCTGAGGGTGACATGTACCCAAATCGAAGCGTCGACTTTGAGTTCGGGCTTCACGCACCTCTTTATTGAGTCTGCAGTACACAAAAGCTTGCGTACCAGCGCATATGATGGAAAATATCACAGCTCAATGTCCAACATATAGTCGACGCCAGGGTCATTATTCAGCGTGCAACGAGCGGTACTCTGCATATATTGATTGCAGATAATATTTCGTGCACATGTAAAATTGTACGGCATGTGTTAAAGTGCTTTCAAATATAGCCACCGCTAAGTTCGTATTATCTCTGACCACCCAGCCAGAACCAGATATCTCCTTAATAGATGTTTCAAACGTCGCCACCAGTGCCTACATATTCTCACAAATGCGTAGAAACTTGTGAGCCAGGAAATTTGATGGTGCAGGTCTCCCTCAAAAAGAAAAAAGAAAGAAACAAGTGATGAATCTGGTAGATAAGGAGAATGTAGCTAAAAAAGCAACGCATGAAGCGTTGCCGTAAGAGCAGTTTATTTTACATACTTAAACAGTGCACCGTAGTTCACAAAGAACTGTACCAAATTGCATTTTTCCAAAAGCAGCGACGCGGCATTCCATTGCTAATCTGTTTGAAGGAGCAATTATACACAATGTGCACCAACTCACCACCACTAAGCTTAGGAAAGGTACCAATATATGCAAACTATATAGAGAAGAAGAAAGGAGGTAAGTTGATTAACTGTTGTAGTGCGCACAGATCATTGGCAAAGTATTCTGGACTAAGGTGCGTGCGTGCAGGCAGGTCCGTAAATCCAAGCGTTCCCGCTTCCCGCATAATCCTCCGCGCAAACTCGAATACAAGTTTCGTTAATTCGATGCAGTTCAGTCTACAACGGGTGATGTATCTCACTCACCGAATAACGCGTGCGGGCATTAAACCTGGCTACCCGTGCACAAGCGAGAGCACCAGCACCGCTCATGCAGCCATTTGGTACACGTCATCGCACTTAAAAAAATATATCGGTGAACGCAGCCCGAAACTGAAGGCCTTTGAAATAAAGGGATGACCCTCCGGAATGGCATGGTGACAAACTGCGTAATATTTATCGTAGGTGACCTCGCTTTTCCGGTTATTGATGGGACGTCATTAGACCAAATTTTCCTGTCTTACACAAGGGATGGCGTTCAGCGTGCATACGCTGCAGTGCCTTTGCGAGCGTGGATTGATGTCACGGCGGTGGTGTCTGCGAGAGCCGCGGAAGAAACAATCAAAGAGAGAGGATATCCATATCTCACCGACAATTTGCCAAAGCAGCTGACACGCTCAATCTGAAAATATTTTAGCGAAATTTGAAAAATTGATTTATTTGCAATGGGCTGGACGGTGAGTGTCAGCCAGCACTGCACAAATCTGTTTTTTTCCCTGCTCCACCGCTGCTACCACTGCTGCTGCCCGCCTCCTCCCCATTGAGTAGACCTGCGAACATTATCTCTTTTACAGACCAAGCCCTTCAGATGAGAAGTTAGTTGGAACGTCGCTGAGTGGAAGACTATACATGTCTCAGTTATGCTTACAGTCAAGTAAAACTTCAGAAGTTCACGGCATTTCTTCTTCAAAGGTGCTTGCGCACAAGCCGCTTCAATAGGTGTGCACTCCGGATTGGTGTCATGAGCCAGACAGCTCACGAAGAAAAATGATTGATTGATTGAGTGGTTGATTGATTCATTGATTTATTGATTGATTGATCGATTGATTGATATGTGGGGTTCAACGTCCCAAAACCATCACGTGATTATGTGAGACGCCGTAGTGGAGGGCTCCGGGAATCCCGACCACCTGGGGTTCTTTAACGTGCACCCTAATCTGAGAAGACGGGCCCACAGCATTTCCGCCTCCATCGGAAATGAAGCCGCCGCAGCTGGAATTCGATCCCGCGACATGCGGATCAGCAGCTGAGTACCTTAGCCACTCGACCACCGCAGCGGGGCTATGAAGAAAAATTAAAAAGTAAAATTTATATTGGACCCAGTGATCTTACCTGTAATGAGAACATGAACAAATTTCTGAGCAGGACTCTGAGGCGATCGGCTGCCGCGCTTTGGTCGTCTGTGCTGGGCCTCTTCAAAATTGCTAAGTTGTATCCGATTATCCACTTTAAATTAAGTATAAGGCGCTTGCGATTCCCTTTTCTTTTAAGCTTTATTTTCTTCTCGCCAATGCGAAAACAGCAGACACCCATGTAGCAGTCGCAAGCAGGGCTCTACGCAGGCTCTGTCAGGCGTGAGCGCGGGTCATTCGGTAGCGGGGCGAAACTTTTAACAAGACCCGTAAGGCAAATGACCGCGTGCATTCTTTCCCCCGATTACGCGGTGCTGCACATTTCGGCTCGGGAGACCGAATCTCTCTCTTGAATCGGTGGAAGGGTGCGGGAGAGAATAACGCGGGCGTCTTTTGTTCCGGCCTGGCACTCGCGCAGCCTCTCTCTTTTTTCTATAACTTTTCGTTCGGCGCCAACCGTGCTCGCGAGTGGCGCGGGGCAAATCCGCTCAACCGAGGCGTGCCTGCAGACGCGTGCCAGTGGACCTGGCGAAAAAAAAAAATGTTGCCGCACGAATTTTTCGGGCGAGGATCTTGTCCCCGTGGCGTCCACCAACCGGGCCCGTGAGGCTCGTTGCAGAACAAATATCGCGTGCGGCTCAAATCAGCGTTTCCGCGTTCTCAACCCGCCTCGCCTTTCTTTCTACCCTCTCGTTGCACGCAACAACCCCGCCATCAACGAAGCGGGGATTTTCGCGGCCGCTCGCGAAAAAGCTTCTCTCGCCCGCGCTTTGCGACAACCCGACAGAGCGAGACTATACTAATTCACTACGGCGAGACCTACGCAGATTTCGAAGCGACGCGCGCGCGCCAAGCAAGGCGTGCATATATACTGGGCACCTGAACTCGCTGAAGCCCTGGGCCCTACTTCGGCAGTTGGATTGCGCCTAGAATCCGCACGATGAGCGACGCAAAGTCACCGCTCATTTGTAAGCGCTATAAGGACGTGCGCATACAGTGAGAAGCAAAAAAAAATGTAAATGGACGGTAGGGTTACGCTTATGCGAGATTGTGTGGATAAGGCATGCGAAAAGTTTGTTTTTTCTTTTGGAATTATCTGGTACGTAAGCGCACCTGCAAAGCTGTAAACAGTCTAAGCGTTGGCCCTGAATAGGGTAACCAGGCCCCTAATGCACTCGAATAGAAACAATCATAAAATCTTTCCTATCATTTTATTACTACGTGAAGAATATCAATGATGGTATAACAGTGATATACATCGAGTGGCGCACCACCACGTGTCATAATATAGAAGGCTGCGGAGCCACGCATACCACTGGTGGTTTGGTAGAGTAGCCCGCATATAGCGTAGTCACTAACGATAGCCACTATAGGCTATGCAATCGCATCATTAGCTTCTTAGCTACTATGGCCGGTACAGCAGGATGGCATTTTCGAGTACCACCCCGCGTGCTCCTCCTTGTTCCCCGTTAAGTAAAAGCTATATGTATACCATCGGCATGAAAAGATTACGGACTACTATTTGAAAAACCTTGGAATGTTCCAGAAATATGTAAAATTATTCCATGAAACTGTACAGTACATGCTGTTCAAGTGCTTTAGAAAGAAGGAAATCTAAATTGAAGGCTGCCTTTCCGAGAGGCGGGAGTGTTCAGTTTTTCTTGCGTCCTGTGGTCGGTAAGCGTTTGAAGCTGACGAACTATTCGCTGGACACGCGTTAACATGCGGTACCTTACGATTCTCTTCAACCATCCAATCGACAGTGTCCCATATGAAACAAGAGTTCACTCTGTTACCCAAAGACCCCAATTTCAAAGGCCAACCGCAGGTGCACTTCCCAGTGCTGCATGTTCGACAGCCAACGGCGGCATCTCTCGTCGTCCCAGTGGAGATGATGCTAGTTGCACGCGCTGGGGTTTGTCTATTATGCATGTTTATATCAAGAGTCGCATCTTTAGTTCCCATATAGATGCCGAGTCTGCATTTTGCAACGTCGTAGCGCAAGAGCAAACTGCACTCGAGTGCAATGTTTTCAGTAAGTGGCTAGCCGCCATTAATAAGGCAAACTGCATAACGGGAAAGCTAGCTTTACAATTATGAAAAAGATACGTTACATTGTATAAAATAAATAGGTATATATATATTCGGTGCTAAGGTATTAGTGGTAGTTCCTCTGCAAGACAGTAAATACTTGCTTTTGTAAGAGACAGGGCATGCAAGCATGGACACCAGCAGAAAGACGTCAAGACACCACAGACGCAGGCGCCTTTTAGAATGAAGACTTACCAACTGGCTAAGCTCGCAGTCATTTCATTCACTCGCTATAATTCGCAGAGGAGTGATGTGCATTTTCTTTCATAACTCGATGTGTGATAGCTTGAACAACCTTTCCCTTACTTTGCCCCGTCGTGGTTTATTGGCTAACGTACTCGGCTACTGACCCGCAGGTTGCGGAATTAAATCCCGGCTGCGGTGGCTGCATTTCCGATGGAGGCGGAAATGTTGTATGCCCGTCTGCTCAGATTAGGGTGCATGTTAGAAAACCCCAGGCGGTCGAAATTTCTGGAGCCCTCAACTACGGCATCTCTCATATTCATATGGTGTTTTTGGACGTTAAAACCCACATATCTATCTATCTATCTATCTATCTATCTATCTATCTATCTATCTATCTATCTATCTATCTATCTATCTATCTATCTATCTATCTATCTATCTATCTATCTATCTATCCTTTACATTATAAAGCACGTCGACATCGTTCGCAGGGGAAGGTCGACGACTCTGGAGGGTGAAAAATTTTTTTCTTGTAAGCGCTTGTAATTTCCCCCTGTAATCTATATAGTTGCACTTCCTGGCCTTTCCTGCTATACGCCGATACATCCCAAACTCACGGAAGCGTTTTCGAGTACGGCGTGCCACGATGGCAGCCCCGTATCGGGTGTCTCCCCGCGGCAAGCAAGCGAGCAGTTTTAGCATGTAGACCGGTGAGATTAAATTGCTGATCTATACTAATGCGTAGTGCGCCGCCATGAGCGCCCGGAACACCTATGTAAGCAGATGTGCTCGCGAAATATACAATCGAACGAGTATTGAACGCAGCCCCTCTTACGTCTGCATAATTCTCGAGCCAAGCTCTATGCGCGAGAAAAGCGGCGAAGCCTTAAATCCGCGGCCTAAAGCGAAGGAGTGTTGACACTCTTTCCGTTCGACGAAGAGATTTGCAGACATGGGTGCAAAAATGCCGATATTAAGCAAAGCTTACGGCAAACTGACTTCTGTTGTCATGCGTGAAAGCCGCTGTCGTCGCCAAGCGTATATTATACTGAAATGCGACCATCTAAATTGCGCTAGTCACACACGCCTGTATACAGGCCGTTTTCTTGTGAATATTGCTTTTTCTAATACCAGCCTGTCGGCAAAGGGGCTTTTTGAGAGTGAAAATTTGGTCGTTTATTAAGGTGACTTGCAATTCCAATTTGCAGCAATACATTGTTGCTTGCTATGAGCTCATAACTGTCACTCTTACCTGCATCAACTAAAGTGTCGCGCCGCTCAACACGTGTAAGAAGGTGTGATAGCGGGCATGCGGGAAGAAACTGTTGGAGGGAGCAATGCGCGATGCTTACGCAAGCAAGCATGCAAAACAGAAAGAAGAAAGAGAGAGAGAGAGAGATAGAAAGAAAGAAAGAAGTAAAGAAAGGAAAGGAAGAATGCATCAGCAACTCACGTGCACGCCCGCATGCTCTCAGATTATTGATAAAACAAAAAATTCTGACGCGCGCGCGCGCGCGCGCGCGTGTGTGTGTGTGTGTATGTGTGTGTGTGTGTGTGTGTTTCACGCCACTTTCTGTATACGTGGCATGCTTTCACAGTCTTCTGAAGACAAATCGACGGCTAGTGTAACGAAGACACTCAGGCTGCAACGACGTGAGAAACTCTCCGATTGTTGGCATTGCTGGCCCGACCACGTGTGCACGCACCGAGCACGTGTGTAGGTCTCCCGAGGTTAATTCTTTGTTGCTGCTATTCCGTGCAGCATAGCTCAGACCTTCCGAACATCATAACGATGTTTTTTTTTCGTGCCCAGGTAAACCAGCAGCCGGGTACAGGAAACGCCCCGAGAAACGCACCTTCCCTCCGCCATCCAACCAGCCTTTACTGCAGAAGTGGGAAAAATCCGTGGGAATGTTTTGAAAAGACCCGCAATGAACGATGTTTGCTATCGAGAAAGCGACATCCTAAAGACATATATCATAAATGAAGAAGCTGAAATCGACCAACGTGCGTGGACATTGAGAAGAGATGCAGTTTCTTGTTTATTTCCGAACCTCCCGATGCACATGTCATGAAACCGCATAAGAAATGGTACCTGCACCGCAACCAACTGCTGCTGCGATCTACCAGAAGAATACCGGTAACAGGCACCCGCTGCTTCGGAGGACTCCGGCTTTTCTGAGTGATCAGAAAAAAAAGTGTGCTCCAACTTCTCTGCAACGAAAGTTGGGCGATTCTTGAGGAGGCGGAAAAACCTCCGGTAATAATCGTCTATAATGCTGAATTCGAAAAAAATTATCTTCTGGCACAACAATAATAGAAAGTGCACCGCTAAGAAATACTATTTATAGGGGTTGAGTGGCCATATGATTCGTGCGAACAGAGGTGTAGGTGTCCTGTGTCATTCTTTAGCGAGAACACTTGAAAAAAAAAAACAGAATGGCAAAAACAACCAAGAACAAGGTGCAGATTGCAATCAGCAAATTAAGGAAACGCTTGATCTGTGCCACCACCGTTGGAGAACGGAGGAAACGTGAGATACGCCAGCTGATGAAAAAAAATAGACTGAATCCCCAGTGACTCTAAATATTAAGTTGAAAATTTACCTGAAGTTCAGAAAGTGACCCTTCATTGTACATTCGCCATGCAACAAGCAAAATCACCGAATGGGTATAGGTACACTACAGATTGCATCGTGCTTTGTTTGTTGCTCAGAAGACCAAATTGCTACAGAAATTCAGCAATGTGCTTGTTTGAAATTGCAATGCCCATTACGAATATGTGACAGTGACAAATCTTTTTGTCAATGCACTGATGTTTCCTGATTTTCAGAAAATATGCATTTTGTTAATAATCCAAAGTATTATCCACCAATAGACACCCATAAATTTGAATACTTCAGAAAAAAAAGTTCACTGATTTATATCAACACAACAAAGAAATAGCGTCGGAAAACACGTCTTTGTGTTTCCTAATAAAAATTATTATGCCTAGTGGCACACTTTCGCGATGAAAAAAAAAGGGAAAAAGCGTTGTTTCAGTGGGTTTTTCAACGTTACGACTACCTTGCAGTAATGGCTCGGTTTCAACTTTCTTTAGGGTACGGTCTTCCGAGATGCTTATTGCTTCGCAAAGTTAATGTCCAGAAGGTCGAAGATCCTTACGCTAACCTCGCTTTCAACAACTTTTAAACAACTAATAGCTTTTAAACAACTAAGCTTGAACGAGATGAGTCACAGCGTTTACCTAGGCATCACTTAGACGTGTATAATAATATTAGGCTCTAAATTTTCTTTCTACTACCTGGAAGAACACGAAGTAAAGGTGCAGCAAAACGGTTGTTCAATCAACAAATGCTCGCCTAGCCAGGCGAGATATCATTTTTACCAAGAACCCGGAAAGACACCACCACGTATCTAGGCTTTACGTTATACTCCTCGTGCCTAAATCAAGAAGTTGCGGTGGTTGGTAAATGCTGCTCACCGGCTACCCCGCGCCTAGCTGCTGTAGACGACTCTCGTTCGCTCGGCGCAAAATTGGACAGCATTGCCGCGGTGGTGGGTACTGCAGCCGGCCACCTGCTCCCCGAAGGCGAAGTGGAGAGTTCCGAAACTGAAAACGAATCTATAAACGTTGATGAGAACTGCCACAGTGGCACCGTCTGACGCTTTTCGGCCCCGTTCAACAAAGGGTTGTTCGCGGAGCTTCCGTCGGGTTCATTGTGACACGACCACAGCGAACATCCTGGCTTACTGGTAGGACAGCAAGAGTGGCGATCCGGGCTTGTTGGTGAAACAGCGTCGTGCGTGGTGCTTCCGACTTGGCACTGATATGGCAGTGAAAAAGCGTCTTTGCAGACCGACTCACGTACAATGGTGTCTGCTAAGACGAACTACCGGGCCAAACGTAACACCGTTAACAATTTCGATAACGTTCGCCCCATGGTCTAGTGGTCGGCGCCGCGCGCTGAGGATTGATAGGTCATTGCTTCAGGTCATTGCCCCATAACAGAACCTTTCCTTCTCGTTTTTTTTTGTTCTTTGAAATCTGCTTATAAATATATACATTCAAACGTAATATCCCTGACGCAAATAGGACAGCGGAGCCGTGGTGTTAAAAATCTTCACGCGGTGACGTTAAAATTAAAATAAATTCACGGCATCGCTATGACGCCATATGATGACATCAGCATGTAGCATAATCGATTGGCGAAACGTGAGTCCATTTCAAAGGCAGCGCCGCAAAATCACGTCCAGTGCAAAAAACTGCAAACCGTCCCGATCCTGAAGACAGTACACTGTAAACAAAAGTTAGCCGAAATGGGAGTTTCTCCAGCACATGCGCCCACAAAACTCCCCTGCCCCAATTATTTACTCCCTGGTAGGGAGTGAACTCGGCACATGTCATCGTAAAACGCCCCCTCCTTAATCACAGAGTTTATGAACGACATGACCTTGTTAAACTCCCCAGGGAGTTTCAGGTCACGTGGTTACAAACTCCCTATAGGAGCTTTAAAAACCCTCTTTGGGCGTGACGTGTGTGTGTGTGTGCGTGTGTGTGTGTGTGTGTATGTGTCTGTACGGGCATATGTTTGCACGTCGGTGTGAAACACGTGTGATTTGTGTGGCTTACCGTGTAAGCATCTGTCAACAGGCAACGAAATTATAAGTGCAGCGAAGAATAGCAACGACTGGTTGGTATTTACTGGGAACATTTCAATATATTTCGCACCTTAAACCACGCTGCACATCGGTCCGATTCCTCAACGAAACGTCCTGAATGCCAAGCTTCAAAGGGCCGAGTAACAAAAAACTTCGAAGAATAAATTAATGGTAGCAAAAGTAAGCTGTTACGATCGTCAGCGCCTGCTCCTGGAGTTGTTTCACCATCAGAAACTTCGAAGTGGTCTGAAGTAGGCTTCGCTCGACTACGGCAGGCTAGCCGGCAACCGGTCTGAGAGTTGCGCCGGCGACGCGCTCGCCCCGTCTCTGCCAATAGTGGCTTCTCGGAGTGTCACCGGTATTTCACCGGCTGTAACATCTAAGTTGTAAGAAGGCCTCGCTATGCCGTCGGTATCAAGCCGGCATCGTATCGAACTCGCATTGTGCGCTGGCCACCGCGGCAAGCGCTACGAGCTAGCACCGACCACCGGCGATGCAAAGAATGTGTTTCACAAAAAATGCAGGCTGCTGGGATGTATAACAGTCTTCTGCGCCTTGCCACCGCAGCTGTCAATGACCAACTACAAGGCGAGCGCCGAACGAGGCGGAGTACGATCGTCAGCGATTGCACCGTAAAACTTCGAAGCGGTTCGAAGTAGGCTTCGCTCGACTACGGCAGGCTGGCCGGTAACCGGTCTGAGAGTTGCACCGGCGACGCGCTCGCCCCGTCTCCTCCGATAGTGGCTTCTCGGAGTGTCACCGGTATTTCACCGGCTGCAACATCTAAGCGGTAGGAAGGCCTCGCTATGGCGTCGGTATCAAGCCGGCATCGTATCAAGCTCGCACTGCGCACCGGCCGCCGTGGCGAGCTCTGCGAGCTATACATGCAATGCATGCGAGCAACGGGAACAGCGACTGCAAACCGTCTCATTCGTTTAAGTCTATCGCTCCGTAGCTTAAACTGCGTGGATAGCGGACGCCTATTTCTGTGCATGGGAAAAACGAGACGTAAACTGCACATCAGCAAGCATTTTGTGATCGCCAGCTGTCATTCATCGAATCACCGTGCCGTACTCGTGAGTGAGGCCTAGTCGTCGAACGCGGTAGCGGCGGTCTACCTCGGTTCATCGCTGGAGCTGCTGAATGTGCCTCGTTAATGTGTTCATTCAAGACCGCGCGCACTTTGTGTATGATTCAGTGCATTTTACGGGTCCACAAACAGCACTGCTGATGCGAATTCAGCCTGTACGACAGAGCGTCAACAGATAAAACTTTTTCGTTATAGTAAAAAAATATTAAATACTAGGCAGGATTAGGATAAAAAGCACGTGTGTTGAAGTGCTTACATCAGACCATCGCAAGTTCATACTTACGCCGTGCGTATTTATTGCTTAATTATTAGAAACAAAAAGGCTTTAACCTGGGCTACAGGAGGTCAGAATGTGGTGCCTATATATACTCGGTGACTATATGGTAGGTGTGTACTGCGTGTGGCAAGCTGTGGTGAGTGCGAGTGTTGTGATATTACGTGAACGTTGTGATAATGTTTGTGTACTGTAATCATTGTTGTGCGTATTAAATGTAATGTAATTAAAGTTACGCTTGCGCATGGTACGGCTGCTGACGTAATTTTTTTTCTTGGTCGATGCAAAAAATTTACTCCCATACTGACCTGAAAAAGTTCCCCTATGGATGTAAATAAAAACCCCCCTGACACCATGCGAAAACCCCCTTCTGATGGGGAGTAAATTTTTTACTCCCAGAGACGGGTTTTTTAAAACTCCCATCTGCGTGTGCGCTAGAGGACAAGGTCATTTACTCCCATTTCGGCTTATTTCTGTTTACAGTGTATCAGCACTCGTTACAGACAGGCAGACAGATGAACTTTATTTGCGTCCTCGGAAGAACGTTCCAAAGAACCCACTGAAGGCTGCACCCACGACGGGGTTTGAGACCAAAGGTTCCCGATCGCTTCACAGACTCCCTGGACCACCCGGAGTTGTTTCGCAAGTAGTGGACTTGCGATACATTCTAAAAAGTTGCCTCGTTTACGTGATGCCTCCTTGTTGAAACGCGCAAGCGGGGCCACCGCCACACCAAATGAGGAAAGGTGGCGAGCTGGTCGCATGCCGATTAGTTCGGAGAAATGTCCGTATACCGCGCCATAGTGGCCGGTGACGGAAACGAGCTAGTTTGGAAGAGTCAGAGGCCTATCTGCTGTCTCCATGTTAGCTCTCTGTGTGGATCTGGAAAGGATTTCCTAGCTAATCAGTAGTGCGAACATAACTCATGAAAGGTGGACAACGGATCCCCATCGGCGCCATCACCACTCCCCTCCACCTCACTATGACAAGAGCTTGTTAGCCCGGGGCGGAGAATAAGTCCTCACGACCGAGCATGAGCCATTTGGTTAGGGTTGGTGATACCGGAGACGCGGGCACCCATGTGGGCGGGGAACGACGTAAACTCGTGAGGAAATACTGTGCCATTCTTGAGAATTCTATAAGCAGCCAAAGAGATTTATTTGGTCGGCGTCAAAGGACTAGACAGCCGTCATGGAACCAGAAAAATTAGCGGATGGATCTCTAGTCGTCAGCGCTAGAGGGACAGTGACCTGTTCAGCTACCCCGATGGACTTGGTCTGGACCGAGGTGGCACTAACGGTGCGTCCGCTCATGTCTACCTCTGCGGCCACGAAGCTATTTAGTCCCGACAGAGATGCGTCTACGAGGAGCGCGTTTTCGCTTCTGCTATTTAAATTAAAGAGGAGGTGTTTAGCCCTCGCTCTTCTTCTTCCCTGATTATGTACCGGATGCCTGTTTCGTGATAGTGGATGAACCACTATTGTCGGCCTAACAGTGTCTGGAAGAGGAACTTCTCTCTCTTTAGTCAGAGTAGAGGTGATACCTGCTCTGAATAGAATCGCCTTGTCTGCTTTAGTGCACAAAAGTCTGGAAATCTGGGCAGTGCGCTACGCTTCGAATAATTCGTCAAGCTTGTTATGAACACCCAACGCCTCGAGTTTTATGGTACTCGTTCAAGAAGGGAGTACCATAAAAAAGAAGGAAGAAACGTCAAAACCTGTTTGATAGTTTGTCGAATCAAGACTTCTAGTTTGGCCTTTTCGGCAGTAGTCCAAGCGTGCATAGAGGCAACGTGATTTGTATGACTTAAAATGAAGACATAGAATAGGCAGAGGAGGTGGTCCTCCTTTATGCTCCCTCGTCTACATAAGATCCTTTGAATAAGCCAAACAGTGGCAGCAGTGCGCTGTTGCAGCTTCTGTATCGTAGCTGCATTCCTGCCGTTCTCAGAGGTGAACATGCCTAGTATGTGTACAGTGTCTTTGCGGGGGAATTCCGCGCCGCTCTTCGTGAACACGTGTATGTCGATCTGTGGGGTCGGTACTCATTCATTAGGGTGTCGCCCCTTGCGAATGGTAAACAAGGAGCTCGGACTAGTAGTCTGATAGCGCGAGGTTCATACGAGAAATGTGTTTCTCGACCATGCGTACAGCTTCTTGTAGCGTACTCTCGGTGTGGCCCACCGAGCCACCCCGGGGCCAAAGGGGGATGTCGTCGGCACAGATGGCGGAGCCAATGTCGTTGTTGTTATATAGATCCCTAGCTAGAGCCGTCATACCTATGTTAAAAAGAAGCGGCGAGATCACTGCCCTTTGAGGAGTGCCCGTGTTTCCTAGATGAAACTTGACTGATTCCATCTCCCCTAACTCTATGGTAGTGGTTCTATCTGACAGGAACTGCCTCACAAAATTAAAGAAACACCTACCGAGGCCCCGCTCGGAGACGGCTTCGAGGATGTGATCATAAAGTATGGTATTGAACGCCTTTTTGAGATCCAGAGCTAAAATGACTGAGGGGTTTCTAGTAAGTACACGTTACAGGTGCAGAAAGATTTCCTTGCAGGGGGAGCGGATCAATACTGTCGAATGAGAAGAAGCAACGGACAAAGAACAGCCAAAACTTGGCTTTCGCTTCCGTGTTGCTTTTAGCGAATGCGTAAACGACCCTGTGACTATTAGTGTTTGCTTGTTCCAAGAAGACAAAAAAATTCACAGAGAATCTAACAACCCTATCGAGATTTTTAACGCGCACTGATAGATGGTCATTTTCATAACGGCAGCACACCTCACACATTCGCTCAATGTGCACAACATTCATTCACGGAAAACGTGTCTCAATGTTTGTTAGTGCAATGGCGAACACCGCAGCAGACCATGGGACAATGCGTCAACGAGGCATTTCGTTCGTTCCACGACAACCGAATAAAATCCAGCGGCGCAGCTGCGGTAGCCATGTAAGTCGCTGCATACATCATCATCATCATCATCATTCTCAGCCTAACTACGCCCACTGCAAGACACAGGCCACGCCCACGCTCCGCCAGGCAGCTCGGTCCTGTGCTTGCTGCTGGCACTGAGTACATGCAAACTTCCTAATCTCATCTGCCCACTTAACTTTCTGTCTCCCCTTCACCCACCTGCCTTCTTTGGAATCCAGTCAGTTACACTTGTAGCGCCCTCGCTCGGGCGGCGCGCAAACCGGAGAGCGCGCGATGGCGACAGAAGAAAATAAAGAAGGCGCTAAGCCGTGGCACTTGAAGCCACGGCTCACGTTCCGGGCTGGCATCGGATATCGTTCAGGCGTGCCTCTCTTTCGCTCCTGTGGCATAAGCCTACAAGTGGTGACTCGGACGAAGACAATGACTGACTAGAATGCACCCTCAACCGAACAAGCCTCACGTCCGCAGGACGTCTCGGCCGTGCAACTGCGTCTCCCATCTTTCTGGCCACAGGACCCGCAAGTGTGGTTTCATCAGGTCGAGGCGCAATTCTCCCTGTACCGCATCGCCTCGGAAACGACACGCTACTACCACGTAGCCTCCGTCCTTCCTCCTGACGTTGCCAGCGAGCTCTCCGACGTCCTCTCCAACCCCTCAGACACTACGCCATATCAGCACTTTAAAACCAAGGTGCTGGAACGATTCATGCCTTCGGAACGCGTCCGCCTACAACAGCTTCTTGCAGAGGGGGACCTTGGCGACAGGCGCCCCTCCCAACTACTGCGCCGAATGCGACAGCTTCTTGGGAAACACGACGTCTCTGCCCACTCAGCGTTGCTTCGCGAGCTCTTCCTCCAACGCCTTTCTCAGCCAATCAGCCTCGTCCTCGCGGCGGCCGGCGACGTCAATCTTGACCGCCTGGCGGAGCTCGCCGATCAGGTTCATGAAGCGACCTCCCCATCTGTCAATGCTGTCTTACCACCAGCAGACACAGCGATTTCGCGCCTTGAGGCCCGCATCGACGAACTCGCCGCCTCCATTGCCGCACTCCGAAACCCCCTGCAGGAGACTCGTTCGCCTCGTTCCGGTCGTCGAGCTCTTCCACGCACACGAGATGCTCGGAGTCCCAGCCCTCCACCCCTCTGCTGGCACCACCGGCGTTTCCGACACCGAGCCACGAAGTGTACACCCCCATGTTCATGGCAGGGAAACGCCTGCCGGGATCACTGATGGCGGCGTGTGATCTCCCTTCTCTCCCAGCCGCCTTTTCATGGTCACGGACCAGCTATCGGGCGCCAGGTTCCTTATAGATACGGGCGCGGAAATTAGCGTTGTGCCCCCGACTAAGGCTGATCGTTCAAAGTCACAGGGGCAAGTGCTTCGTGCTGCCAACGCCTCGTCTATAGCAATGTATGGGCTCCGATCTCTCACCCTCGACTTCGGCCTTCGCTGCATTTTCCGGTGGGTTTTCGTCATCGCAGACGTGGTTCAACCGATCATCGGCTCGGACTTCCTCTCATACTTCGATTTGGACGTCAGCGTGCGGCGGCGCGGCCTCATAGATGGTAAGACTCGTCTCTCCATCTCGGGAGTCCTGTCCGACATCGCTCCAATGGCCATCCGCATGCTGATACCTTCCTCACCGTTCGAAAAAAATCTTGGCGAGTTTCCCGGAGTTAACTAAACCGTGCAACCTCACTCAGCCGCCTAAACATACGGTGACACACCACATCGTCACCCGGGGTCCACCGGCAGCCGCTCGACCACGCCGCGTGTTCGGAGACCGCCTAGCTATTGCTAAGCGGGAGTTTGACCACATGCTGCAGCTCGGCATTATTCGCCCGTCGTCAAGCGCTTGGGCTTCCCCGCTGCATTTGGCGCCAAAGCGTGATCCTGGTGACTGGCGTCCTTGTGGGGACTATCGAGCGTTGAACGCCAAGACTGTCCACGACAGCTATCCTCTACCTCACATCCAGGATTTTACATCGCGCCTCGACGGCTGCACAATTTTCAGCAAAGTGGACCTTGTTAAGGCGTACCACCAGATCCCTGTCAAGCCCGCCGACATACCTAAGACCGCCATCACAACGCTCTTTGGGTTGTTTGAATACGGGCGGATGCCTTTTGGACTCCGAAATTCGGCTCAAACTTTCCAGCGGTTCATTTCTGAGGTCACACGGGGTCTTCCTATTGTGTTTGCGTACCTTGACGATGTCCTCATCGCCAGCCGCGCACCTGAAGATCATGAGCACCATCTACGCGCTCTGTTCCAACGTCTTCAGCAGTACGGCCTCGTTGGGAACGCCTCTAAGTGTACTTTCGGCGCATCTGAGCTTGAGTTCTTGGGCCATCACATATCATCCAAAGGAATACGCCCTCTCCGGTCCCACGTTAAAGCAATTCAGGATTATCCTCAGCCTACAACATTGTGCCGATTTCACCAATTCCTGGGGTTTGTGAATTTTCCAGGCGCTTCATACCACACTGTGCCGAACTGCTACGACCGCTCACCGACCTCCTTCGGTCGACCGCCGGCCCGTCCTCCGCCATTCCTTGGTCGTCAGAGGCCCAGGCCGCCTTTGCTGCTGCTAAGCAAGCGGTCGCTATTGCCGTGCGTCTCATTCATCCACGCAGCAACGCCCCTACTCGGTTGATGGTGGACGCATCCAGCGTGGCCGTCGGAGCCGTCTCACAGAAGTGCATTAACTCAGAGTGGAGACCCTTATCGTTTTACTCTCGGAAGCTACTTCCTGCTGAGACCCACTACAGCGTCTTTGGCCGGGAATTACTAGCCATCTACGCTGCAATACAGCACTTTCGGCATTTCCTGGAAGGATGCTCGTTTTACGTGCTGACTGACCTTAAGCCACTGGCGTATGTTTTCCGCACTAACTCATCCATTATCATCTGAGCGCTTGTAGTGCGATGTCTCAGCTGACCTTCCCCGCCCTTTCGTTCCCGCTTCATTACGACGCACCGTTTTCCATTCCTTACACGACATCTGTCACCCTGGCATTCGGGCTACTCAGCGTCTTCTCACCCAGCGCTATGTCTGGCCCGGAATCAACGGTGATGTGCGCGCTTGGACGCGCATGTGCCTGCCCTGTCAGATGACAAAGGTCTCCCGTCATACTAAGACGCCGCCCCAACATTTCCTTCCACCCGGCCGTCGTTTCGACCATGTTCATCTAGACATTGTGGGCCCTCTACCAGTGTCTCAGGGGTACCGTTATATATTGACCATGGTCGATCGCTTCACACGCTGGCCAGAGGCTGTTCCACTTCAAGATATCACAGCCGAGACAGTTGCCCGCGTTTTCATTTCTACGTGGGTATCCCGTTTTGGCTGTCCTGGCACCGTGACAACAGACCGTGGACGTCAGTTTGAGTCCTCGCTGTTTACTTGCCTTAATTGCATCCTCGGAGCCAGACAATGCCGTACCACGGCTTATCATCCCTGCGCCAACGGCATGGTAGAACGCCTTCACCGACAACTGAGGACCGCCTTGACTACCCGCCTCAATAGAGCCACCTGGGTTGATGCCTTGCCACTGGTGCTCTTAGGTTTACGAACTGTCATCCGGGCAGACCTGCAGTGCTCAACAGCAGAGTTGGTGTATGGCACTTCTCTACGTTTCCGGGAGACTTCTTCACGTCAACGAAGCTACCAGACCAGCCACAGCAATTCCTAGAACGCCTCCTCGACCTCGTTCAAGACCTCCGGCCCACTCCACCCAGACCTTCCGAGCACTAGACCATATTCGCCCACCCTGATCTGGCCACTGCAACACATGTTTTCGTGCGCCACGACGTGGTCAGACCACCTTTGACACCAGTCTACGACGAACCATTCCGCGTCCTTCAGCACACCCCCAAAACTGCCACTCTACTTCAGAACGGCCGTGAAGAGACAGTCAGCTTGGACCGACTGAAGCCGGTGTACCTGGGGACCGCCCTTGAAAGCCTCTCATCTACGACTGATCTTCCGTTGGAATACCACAAACGGCATGTCACATTCCGACTTCCAGTCTACACGGGGGGCCCTGTAGCGCCCTCGTTCGGGCGGCGCGCAAACCGGAGAGCGCGCTATGGCGACAGAAGAATATAAAGAAGGCGCTAAGCCGTGGCACGTGAAGCCACGGCTCACGTTCCGGGCTGGCATCGGTTATCGTTCAGGCGTGTCTCTCTTTCGCTCCTGTGGCATAAGCCTACACACTTAATGTCCAGCAGGTATTGTCCCTCATGCTACGTGTCCGGCCCAAGTCTATTTATTTTTGTTGATTTCAACAATAATATCCTTAACTGCGGGTTGTTTCCTGACCAACTCTGCTCTCTTCTTGTCCAGAATACTAACATGATCTCAAATCATAAGAAAGTAGAGGACAAGGAATCGACAAATTAAAGGTTGACCATCTTGCTCTCAGTCGTATACAAGCAATTTACAAAGTTTATTGATAACAGAATTAGGACAACGTTAGAAATATATCACCCAAAGGATCAAGCACATTCAGTACAGGCTACTCACCAATCGACCACATTCATACTACCAATCAGGTGATAGAGAAATGCTCAAAATGCAACCAACCACTATACATAGCCTTCATTGATTATGAGAAGGCATTTGATTCTATAGCAATTTCAGCAGTCGTGCAAGACACTGTGGAATCAGGGCGTCGACGGAGCATATATAGTCATCCTGGAAGAAATTGACAGCGGACCAACTGCCACCATTGTGCTCCATAAAGAAAGCAAAAAATACCAGTAAATAAGGGTGTAAGACATGGAGGCACAATCTCTCCTATGCTAATTACCGTGTGCTTAAAAAAGTTTTCGGAGGCCTAGAATGGGAAGAGTTATGGATGAGAGTTAATAAAGATTACCTTAGTAAACTGCGCTTCACTGATGACATTGCATTGTTGCGTTACTCAGGGTACAAATTGCCATTCATGATTACGGAATTAGACCAGAAGAAACGAAAGGTAGGTCTTAAAACAATCTGCAGAATATTAAAGTAATGTACAACAGCGTTTAAGATAGGAAGCAGTACACTTGAAGTTGAAAAGACGACTATGTCTACTAAGGACAGGTGATAACCACGGAGCCGAACTACGAGATTCGAGTAACCATAAGAATAAGAATGGGGTGGAACACATAAGGCAAGCACTCTCAAATCATGACTGGTAGATTGCCACTATGAACGTATACAACAGCTGCAACTTACCGGTGCTTACCTACCTACGGAGCACAAACCCAGAGGATTACAAAGAAGGTTCATCTTAAGTTGATGAAGACGCAGCGAGCAATGCAAAGAAAATGCCATAGGTGTAACCTAGCATATAATAACATATAACCTGGCGTATATATATATATATATATATATATAATAAATATATATATATATATACTTATATATATATATATATATATATACATATATATATATATATATATATATATTGTGGGCATTTCTTACTTGCATCATCCTCATCCCTGCATGATCACAATCATCATCATCTGCGTGTCTCTTTGTCCTCATTGCCACTCTGGGTCATCATCATCGTCTGTGTACTGGCTCTGCCCGTTCGTCTTGCGAGGTCTTTCCTCAATTAAACGCTGTCGCAACCAAGACTACCAAGACTTCATACGTGGTGGAGGTGGATTTTCGGTCCTTTTACCTCCCGCAGCCCGCTCTACCCACTGGAGCTTCGTTCAGGCCGCCGATTGCGCCCACTGCCAGGCAGCATGTCCCAGACTGAGCCTACCGGCGCTGATGTCATCAACCACGCACCGACGCAAGCTGCCCCTCCTATTTACATACACGGACATCAGAGGGAACCCCCGCTCTTCGCTGGTCGTTGTGGAGAAGACGTAGAAGACTGGCTCGACAACTACGACCGCGTAAGTGTCGCTAATCGGTGGGACGAGGCTGCCAAACTGCGTTACGTCCCTTTTTATGTGACCGGAGTCGCAAATACATGGTATTTTAACCACGTCATTGACTTACCCAACTGGGCTAACTTCCAGCAGCAGCTGCGACACGTTTTTGGGACCCCGGACATTCGATCTGCCATCGCGAAGAGGACAATTGATACTCGCCGACAACATCCCGGTGAATCGTACACTTCATACATCGAGGATGTCCTCGCACTGTGCCGGCGTGTCAATCAATCGATGCCGGAATCGGACAAAGTGCGCCACATATTAGAAGTCATTGGGCCTGTTGCCTTTAATGCACTTGCTGTGTAAAACCCAGCTACCATAGCTGATGTCATGACGACATGCCAGCGCCTTGATGCGCTGGACTCCGTTCGCCTTCAACCGGACATTGGCGACCACCACTCCACGTCAGATGGCCATCTGCGTGACCTCATCCGGGACATTATACGCGAAGAATTGCGGTCCATGGGCTTCACACCTCCTACACCACGACCTACACAGCCTTCGCGAATGCCCTTACATTACATCATCAGGGAGGAACTTACATCCCTGACTGGCTCTGCGCCCGTACAGCCACCTGCTTCTCACCCTATATCCACGTACCCTCAAGTTCCTGCCGTGCCTCCCAGCGACGCCCACGCGACATTGCCGCGTCCATCCTACGCGTCAGTTGCTGCCGCTCCCCCGGTGAACTACCATTCCGTGCCCCCTGACCCTCCGGCCCACCTGACCGCGCTATCTACAGGTGCCCCGAATGCCTTCTATTCCCCACCGTGGCGCTCGTCTCGCCCTGTCTGCTACTACTGTGGCTATCGCGGCCACATATCTCGTTTCTGCCGAAAGCGCCAGCAAGATGAGCGTCGGAACGACGTGCGTGAACGGGATTTGTACGCCGGGGCGTCTTATCAAGGTCGGCGTTATTGGTCTCCCCCGCACCGTTCTCTATATCCTCCTGGATCGACTGCACCACGAAACAGCCGAAATACGAGACGCCGCTCGCCTTCGCCCTTCCGCCGTTCCACTTCTGCACTTCGGCCCACCGCATTCACCTCTCATATTCATTCGGAAAACTAAGTGACGCAGTTTGTGGAGGAAAAACTGCATTCGGAATTAGAACTGAAATTCCTCCATCGGGCGCGTGTAACATGGTTTCTGTGGAAGTGGAAGGAGTGCGAGTCGATGCTTTGGTGGACACAGTTGCGCCATTGTCTGTGATACGTGCTGATTTGTGTGAACATTTAAGGAAAGTAATGACGCCTTACGATGGCCCCACGTTAGTTGCTGCCTAGGGGAACGTCATTCGCCCTTCGCGTTTTGTACTGTGCGTGTTTTCATCGACGGCATCCGCCATCATGTCCAGTTTGCTGTCCTGTCCCGCTGCTCTCACCAACTAATTTTAGGGTGGGATTTTCTATCATCTGCTTCCGCGGCGATTTGTCGTGAACAACGCGTCGTTCACCTCGCTGACACCGACTACATGCTTGACGACGACAATCAGAAGCCACTTCGTCTGGTCGCTGCGAAAGACACCAAACTGCCGCCATTACAAGAGCAAATTGTCAGCATTACGTCCAACGACATCTATCACGGGGATGTATTGGTCTCACCGTCACCACTTTGCGTCCACAAAGGTATAGTTCTTCCGTCCGGTGTCGTTCGTTTTTGCAATGGCTCGGCACTTGTCACCGCTGTCAACTATACACCGGAGAAGATCTTACTGCCAAAGTGCATTACTGTGGCCCGTGTTGCTGACTTCGAGCCTGTATTTGTGACGCCACTTCAGGCCATCGCATCCAAAGAACCTTGCCTCGGTGAGCATGTTTCTTCCTCCGCCTTTACCACCACTATCAGCAGTTAATTGACATATTCACAGAGGCAGCAGCTGCTCGCATTGTTACAGAAACATGCAAATTCTTTCGATATTTGCTCGTCTATGCTGGGCCGCACTAATACTACAGCACATCGAATTCAAACTGTTGGAACATCTATCTTGCACCGCCGACCCTACCGCGTGTCTCTAACAGAAAGAAACATTATAGAAGGAAACGTTGCGGACATGCTTAAACGGGAAGTCATCCGTCCTTCATCTAGCCCTTGGTCGTCTCCTATTGTTTTGGTCCGCAAAAAGGACGGCTCTGTGCGTTTTTGCGTGGACTACCGGGCGCTCAATAGGATCACACGCAAGACGTGTACCCTATACCACGCATTGACGACGCCCTTGATTCTCTACAAGGCGCGGAATTCTTTTCAAGCATCGACTTGCGTTCTGGGTACTGGCAGATTCCCATGCATGAAGACGATAAGCAGAAAACGGCGTTTGCGACCCCCGACGGGCTATATGAAGTCAACGTGATGCCTTTCGGGCTCTGCAACGCACCCGCGACTTTTGAGCGCATGATAGATACCGGGCTGCGTGGTCTGAAATAGGAAAGTTGCCTTTGCTACCTGGATGACATTATTATCTCTTCGTCAACTTTTCCTGAACACCTAGAACGACTGGATCAAGTTCTGACGTGCCTTGCTGGTGCCGGGCTTCAAATAAACACTAAGAAATGCTCTTTCTCTAGCAAATCTATCAAGGTCTTAGGACAATTCGTTAGCAAAGATGGCATCCGGCCCGACCCTGAGAAGATTTCTGCATTCCTTCACTTTCCGCGTCCCGAAAAACCAAAGGAGCCTCGCAGTTTCCTTGGCCTGGCCTCCTATTTTTGCCGGTTTATCCAGAACTTCGCTTCTATTGTTGCTCCATTACACCAACTACTCGCTTCGAACGTCCCTTTTCTGTGGTCTCAAGAATGTCAAACGGCATTCGAGCTGTTGAAGAGGTCACTCACGTCTGAACCTCTGCTCTGCCACTTTGACGAAGCCGCACCGACTATCCTTCATACCGACGCTAGCGGCCTTGGTATAGGAGCCGTTCTTCTACAACGCGACAAGTCTTCTCTAGAGAAAGTTGTTGCATATGCCAGTCGCGTACTCACTCCTGCTGAAAAGAACAACACTATAACTGAGCAAGAGTGTTTGGCTGTGTTTTGGTCGGTCCAGAAGTTCCGTCCCTATCTCCACGGCCGTCACTTCACAATCGTTACGGACCACGATGCCTTATGCTGGCTTTCTACACTGAAGAACTTGTCCGGACGCTTGGGTCGGTGGATACTACTCTTGCAGGAGTACGACTTTGACATAACTAACTTACAAGTCAGGCAGAAAACATCGAGACGCCGATGCTTTATCTCGTTGCCCGCTTCCAGCTACCCATATCAGCGTTGGTGAGAACTCAACCACCACATCTACCAAAGTTCATACGCTCGCATCAATAACGCAACCCTTTTCGGAAGACCAGGCAACATTTATCTCCCACCAGCGGTCCGATTCAAACTGCAGACGCATGATGGACCACCTTTCGGGAGTTTCTCATCCACCAAACGCGCGACTCCGTCGTCAACTCCTGCACTTTAAGCTGGACAATGGGGTTCTCTACCGCCACGTCTACCACCCTGACGGTCAGCGCTGGGTTCCTGTACTGCCACGCTCTCTTCAACTTCAGGTGCTCGAAGCCTTCCACGACGACTTGACTGCTGGTCATCTCGGTTTTAAAAAAAAACTCTTGACCGCATTCGATGTCGTTATTACTGGCCTGGCCTTTCTTCTAGTGTAGCGCGGTACGTTGGTTCCTGCTACCCATGCCAGCGTCGTAAACTCCCCACGTCTGCACCTGCTGGACCTCTACAGCCACTTCTGTGCCCGTCAATGCCTTTCGAGGTTGTAGGTGTGGACCTTTACGGGCCTCTCCCTGTCACATCTGTGGACAAACGATGGATAGTGACCACCGTGGACCACCTGACACGATACGCGGAGACTTCCTCTGTTATTACAGGCTCAGTTGTGGAAGTTGCAGACTTTATTCTTCACGCCATAATCCTGCGTCATGGGGCTCCTCGTGTACTGCTTAGTGATTGTGGCAAAGTGTTCTTGTCACAAATGGTAAATGAAGTACTGCGCGCTTTTTGAACTACTCACAAGACAGCTTCAAGCTACCACCCTCAGACAAATGGTCTCACAGAAAGACCACAAAAACTGGGATACTCTTTTACCATTCCTGACATTCGCTTACAACACCGCCGTTCAGCGAACAACTTGCTATTCACCGTTTTATCTCGTGTACGGACGCACCCCGACTACCTTTCTCGACGTCTCCTTCTTTAGCAGCCATGGGAATTTATGTCGGTCTTCTGGCGAAGAATACATTTCCCGCCTGGCCCAGTCTCGCCATCAGGCTCGCATCAATACTGAAGCGAGACAGCACGAGCGGAAGATCACCTATGACGAATCCCACCGCGTTGTGTCTTTCCAACCTGGTGAAGAGGTGCGGCTTTTGACACCTATTCGCACTCCTGGTCTCTGTGACAAATTCCAACCACGCTTCATCGGGCCATACATTGTTTTAGAACAGACTTCGCCGGTTAATTATCGTGTGACACCACTCGTCGCCCCAACAGACCGCCGCTACCACAGCACAGAGATTGTCCACGTTTGTCGCATGAAACCTTTCACGCGACGTTCCCCGTCACTTTGACTTACGGCGGCCAGGGTGTCCGCTTCCAAGTGGGGGGAATTAGTGTGGGCATTTGTTACTTGCATCGTCCTCATCCCTGCATGATCACAATCACCATCATCCGCTTGTCTCTTTGTCCTCATTGCCACTCGGGGTCATCATCATCGTCATCGTCTGTGTACTGGCTCTGCCCGTTCGTTTTGCTAGGTCTTTCCTCAATTAAACGCTGTCGCAACCAAGACTACCAAGACTTCATAATATATATATGTATATATATATATATATATATATATATATATATATATATATATATATATATATATATATATATATATATATATATATATATATTGTGGGCAACGTTTTGGTTGCAAGACACTTCTTACTTGCCGAGCCTCTGCCCCACAACACAGGGCAGGCTGATGATGATGAGTATGTAAATATGATAAAATGACGCGCATGAATAATGCTTACACTTATTGCCCCCCCCACGCTTGAGCGGCCAGCCCGGACGCGTCTTAGAAGGAAACGGAACATCAAACGAATGGCTTCAGACGCGATACGTGGACAATGTCCGAACCACGACAGCGACGATCCGAAGAAAGGTCGCTGGGAGTGACACGGCAGTTCACTGGTGACGTTGTTCATTGATTGTATAGGGTCCAATGAAGCGTGACTGAAATTTATCGCACAATCCTGGAGTACGAATGGGCGTCCAAAGCAACACTTCATCCCCAGGACTGAAGGAGACGTCGCGATGAGAGCTGTCGTAGCGCTGCTTGCGATCTTGCTGATCGGCTTCTGTATTAACGTGAGCCCGTTGCCAACATTCCTCGAGCCTTCTGATGAACTGCTCTGATACGGTTGCCGAGGCGTCAGTTGGAACATTTAGGAAAGAGACGTCGATGGTGAATGTCGGTGAACGGCCGTACACGAGGTAGAAAGGCGAGTAGCCAGTAGTTCTTTCAACAGCGGTGATATGGGCAAACGTCACAAAAGGCAAAATTGTATCCCAGTTGTCGTGGTTTGATGCGATGTACATCGATAGCATGGCTGTTAGTGTCCGATGGAATCTCTCTATCAGCCCATTAGTTTGGGGGTGGTAGGCTGACGTCGTCTTATGTACTGTACCACAGGATATGAGCAGGGTTTTGATTATGGTGGACAGGAACGTTTTGCCACGATCACTCAGAAGGACGCGAGGTTCACCGTGGCGCAATACAATGGCGCAGAAAAAGAAGTCTGCGACGTCTGAAGCAGAACTTGTGCGTAGTGCAGCAGTCTCTGCGTACCGTGTCAGGTGATCGACAGCAGTCACCATCCAACGATTACCTGCTGGTGTGATGGGTAGAGGTCCTAATAGGTCTATGCCAACGATGGCGAAAGGAGTCTCAGGACACGGGATGGGTTGCAGAAGGCCGGCAGAAGACGAAGTTGGCCGCTTCCACCGTTGACACAGATGGCAAGATAACGTATTTGGCCACAAAGGTAGAGATGCCAGGCCAGAAGAAACGTTTCCTGATGCAGCTTTGTGTTTTATGAAATCCCGAGTGGCCTGCACATGGGTCGTCGTAAAAGGCTTCGAGGACATGGTGACGTAGAGAACGCGAAAGTACTGGATATCAGCGGTGTCCATCACTATTGTACACGTAACAATGGAGCACATTGTTATCGAGCTTAAATTGCCGTAGTTGTCGGCGCAATTTAGCATTAGGAGTAGATGATATACCATTTAGGCGTTGAATAATGCTATTGCAATATGGATCATCACGCTGGCGTGTAGCGAACTCGGTGTAGTGATTTGAAGCCGGCGTGTCGATAACCGCAAGTTGTGATAATGTGAGGGGTGACGCAGAGTTTTGCCCACCAGACGAGCAATCACCTGACGTACTCGATGATGACAGTGGAAGGGGACAGCGAAAGAGAGCATCTGCATCTTGGTGTTTTTTCCAGACTTATAGATGACGTCAAAATCGTACTCTTGTAGGCGGCGCACCCAACAACCGAGGCGACCAGACAAGTTTTTCAGTGATGATAGCCAGCACAAGGCATGATGGTCTGTAATGACTGTGAAGTGGCGTCCGTAAAGATACGGTCGGAATTTTTGTACGGCCCAAATGACAGCAAGGCACTCCTGCTCAGTTATGGAGTAATTCTGTTCAGCAGCCGTAAGAGCACGACTAGCATACGCAATAACTCTTTCCCGTGAAGTGGCATCCCGCTGTAGAAGAACTGAACGATTCCATGGCCACTCGCGTCCGTGTAGAGACATGTAGGTGCGTTCTCGTCGAAATGGCACAGAACAGGGTCGGAATTTAAAGCATGCTTTAGGGCTAGAAAGGCATGCTCGCAGTCGTCGTTCCAAGCGAAAGTTGATTCGGATGTCAGCAGCTTATGCAGTGGCGACACGATGGTAGCAAAATGGCTGATGAAGCGGCGGAAGTAGGACGCCAGGCCCAGGAAACTTCGTAGGTGTCTCTGATTTGCTGGCCGAGGGAAGCGTATCACGGCAGCAAGCTTGTCAGGATCCGGGCGAACGCCATCGTTGCTGACAAGATGGCCCAACACCTTGATGTTCTTGTTGACGAAATGGCATTTCTTTGTGTTTAGCTGAAGTCCAGCATTAGAAATACACGTCAAAACTTCGTCTAAACAATCAAGGTGCTGACGAAAAGAATAGGAAAAAATGATGATGTCATCTAGATAACAAAGACATGCTTTCCTTTTAGGCCACGTAGAACTGTGTCAAGCATGCGTTCAAACGTGGCAGGAGAGAGAAAGAGAGAGAGATAAAGATGCAAGGAAAGGCAGGGAGGTTAACCAGACGCACATCCGGTTTGCTACCCTGCACTGGGGAAGAGATAAAGGGGAGAAAAGAGGTTGCAGAGAGATGAGAAGGTGCACACAATCACGAGCGCACTCGGGGAGCACACACAGTCTACAGGCGGTCGCTCAGGTTTTTTGACTTTAGGTAAATTAGCAGTGCTTTATTTGCTTTCTGCGCAACTGAGGCAGATGCCCAAGGTCCTAGTATCTTCTGTGCACAAAATGGTCCGGGGTCAAGTTGATTCAAAACGTGGCAGGAGCATTAAATAAACCGAATGGCATCACGTTGAATTCATACAGCCCGTCTGGTGTTGCAAATGCAGTTTTTTCTTTGTCCGCTTCGTCCAAAGGTATTTGCCAATAACCAGACCGTCAATCCAGGCTGGAGAAAAATTGAGCGCCTTCCAGACAGTCAAGTGCGTTGTCGACTCGTGGGATCGGGTACACGTCTTTTCGCGTGATCTTAATAAGTGCTCGATAATCGACGCAGAATCGCACAGAATCGTCCTTCTTTCGGACTAGCACTACAGGGGATGACCATCAGCTGGACGAAGGCCGGATAACATCTCGTTTGAGCATATCAGCAACGTTGTTCTCGATGATTTTCCGCCCTGCGGATGACATTCGATATGGGCGGCGGCGTATAATTGTATTGCCTTCCGTTTTAATTTGATGTACGGCGACGGAAGTGCGACCCAAAAGCTTGGAATTTACATCAAATGAAGCACTGTGTTTTTGAAGGATACCCAAAGTTCTTGCTTTTGCGCTGACGTGAGATCGGAATTTATTGTGGCTGTTAAAGCAGCCATCGTAGCATCGTCATCAGTACTCGTAGAGAAAGATGGTGCGTCTGCGTGAAGGGGCACAAGAGAAATTGGTTTGGTGTCTGTGAAGCAAACCACACTGGTTGCCTGGGGCAGTACAACAGGCAGAAAAGTAGGGTTAACTGCCGTAACTAATGCTCTGCCATCATGATAGCGCACCAGGCTAGGAGCGATCGTAAGCCCACCAGAGATGAAGCATCCACACGGTGCTAGGAACACATCACCAGTACTGATCTTATCTGATGTCAGGGTCAAAATATGCTCATTGCCTGGAGGATTATAACAGTCATCAGCGGTGACGAAGCGCTGGCCATGAGCATCTTTATCGGACGTAAGCGCAGTATCTGACATACGAATGATCCTCTGACGGCAAGATATCACGTCTGAAGCTGAGGAGAGAAAGTCCCACCCTAAAATGAGCGCATTAGTACACGATGACAGAACGAAAAACTATATATGGTGAAGGATGACCTCAATAAAAACTCGTGCTGTGCAAACACCAGAAGGCTGAACGAAAACCGCATTAGCACAGCGAAGGGGAGGGCCATCATACGGTGTCTTCACTTTGAGCAAACGGGAACACAAGTCCACACTAATAACTGAGAGCGATGCACCTGTGTCCACCAAGGCTTCAGTCTATATACCCTCAACACACACTGAAAGTACATTTGAAGGGTGTTCCGGAGGCGTTAGATGCAGTCCGCCAAATGCAGCTTTCCCTCCTGAAGCTGCACTGTTTAGTTTTCCGGGCGGTGATCAGACGCCGTGGTAGCCGGACGAAGTGTTGACAAGGAACGGCGCATAGGTGACGGGGAACGACGGCGTGAGGAGCGGAATGTACTGGCTGCGTCGAAGTGCTGTAGAGATGGTGAGCGGTGTTGGTACAGTTGATATGGGTGACGATGTTGTGGAGCAGGGGCAAACTCATCCCTCTCGAAGTCACCGTAGCCCCGCCTTTCGTCTTGTTGATGTCGACGACAGAACCGTGAGATGTGGCCACGTATTCCGCAATAATAGCAAATCGGTCGAGTCGGACGCCAGGCATGGAAAGAAGGAGGTGGTGCCCTTGGGGCAAGGGCATTCAGTGAGGGCTGCGTAGTTGACACATACTGCGGTGATTGCTGAGAAGGTGACGCTGCAACTACCTGAGCGCATGTCGGCTTTGGAGTGGTATGCGAGCTCGGGGCTTGCTCACACGTCAAGGATGCCAGCTCCTCCCTGATGATGTTGCGGAGGCTGCCTGCAGAAGGCGCTATGCGGAGCTCATAAGACGACGAGGTGGCCTGGAGTTGCAGCTCTTCGCGGATCATGGACCGTATCAACGACCGGAGCTCATTGTCATGCGTTGGCCTGAGATCTCTTGTGTCAGGCTGTAAACGTATAAGTTGAAGGTCATCGAGTCGCTGACACGTACTGATGATATCCGCGACCGTGGTGGGGTTCTTTGCCGCTAAAGCATTAACTGCGACGGCGCCTATGCCCTTGAGCAGGTGGCGAACGCGGTCATGTTCCGCCATCGAGCTGTCGATGCGACGGCATAGGGCGAGGACATCCTCAACGTACGAGGTATAAGACTCGCCGGAGCGCTGAACACGTTCAGCAAGCTTCCGTTTGGCTATGTCTGCACGGACAGAAGGGTTGGAAAGTATCTGATGGAGCTGCTGCTTAAAGGTAGGCCAGTCCGGGAAATCCAGTTGATGGTTGAGAAAGCATGTCTTAGCGGCCCCCATCAGATAGAACGGTACGCGGGACAGCTTCACAGAATCATACCAATAGTTAAGCGCACTCACACGGTCGTACTCATCCAACCAGTCTTCAACGTCTTCACTGCGAAGGCCGGCGAACATCGGAGGGCTTTTTTAGGGGCGGGGACAGTCCATGAAGGCATGCCCAGGGTAGGCGGGATGGATGGAGCCATGTTGTGCTCGTCTTGCGACATGACCGTGGGCTGACTGCGCAGACGGCGACCCGACCGGAGCTCCTAGGGATGGTTGGTAGTCGAAGATACGAAGATACCAAAAAAGCGCTGCAGAGAGAGGACCAGGAAACCGGAAAGCACTCTCCACCACTTGTAAGGCAACGTTTTGGTTGCAAGACACTCCTTTTACTTGCCGAGCCTCTGCCCCACAACACAGGTCAGGCTGATGATGATGAGTATGTAAACATGATAAAATGACGCGCATGAATAATGCTCAATATATATATATATATATATATATATATATATATATATATATATATATATATATATATATATATAGTTTCACTGCATGATTCATTGGCCCGTAGAACCATAGATCCATCGATCCACAAAACCCTACAATTTTTTAAAGAAAACGTTTGAGCGTTTCATTGAACGGGATTTATTAAAGAAGCCCATGAATCCGGCTGATCAATGGGAAATCGCGCTTACAAAAAAGAAGTATTGTCCCTTCGGCCCCCTAATTTTACATCATCTGCTGCATTGCGAAAGTTATTGATCAGTCTTCCCTCGCAGGTATTCTCTCTCTAGTCCCCCACTCTCCACCTGCATCCTTTCGTCTTCTTGCCCCTGCACCACAATTAAAACTCCCGAGTCAGCGGTCGTATATAGCAGCAAAAACCCTTTTGATACAAAACTGTTTTCTCTAAGAAAGCCAATAAATAAATAAATAAATAAATAAATAAATAAATAAATAAATAAAGAAATAAAGAAATAAAGAAAGAATTTGTCTCCGTCTATAGTACGCTTATCGTAATTGCAACAGAAAGTGAAAGTGTGGCGAAAAAACAAACGCACAATCTGTCTGCACGCTCGAATTCCACTGCGCGCTCTCTCTCTTTCTTCAAACTATTTTTGAGAATAATTCAGATTCTTGGCTCAAAATTAACTATTCTCGCTGCCGTGCGTGGTGGGAAGGGGGGATCTGCGGGGTCACAGCGACCATTTCTAGGTTCGCATAATATTGGCGCCGTGCGTGGAGGAACCTGCTCAGAGTGTAGAGAGCGGGAGAAGAAGCTCTCCCATGCAGCATGAGCGACGAAGGGCGCAGTCACCGCATACGGAACAGAGACGGCACTTGCGCAGGGGCAGCGATATTGGCGTCCATTGACACGACCCGTACGCGAGGCAGCTGTTACGAATGCACCGACTTTCGCGCAGCCAGTTAATTGCGAGCGCGACCCCGGCCGACCTGCCGTATACTGTATAACCGAGACGGCGCGAGCGTGTGGCCCGGCCGCAGCGCGTGACCTTCAGAAATAAGCCGCGCTGCTCGGCAGACTGCCTCGGAACGTGTCACGCGCAGTTCCGAGGGTGACAAACCATAATTTGGAGCCCCACTGTTTCGGACAACAATGAAACTGAAACTATACCGCAGGAAACTCTCTCTAATGGCACGCCTCTGTGTAGCGCTGTTGCGCGAGTACGGCTGCTCAGTCAGTATGGACAGTATGTATTTATATATATATGAGTATGTTAACACACGTACACATACACGTGCGCACGCTGACCTTTCCACAGCTTCACGCGGTTTTCGGTTTTCGCGTCTTTGCAATGTGATATAGTATGTTAACGCATATAAGTGAAACGATAAGCAACTATTGCGCATGTGTACACGCCATTTTGCGACAACAATATGATTATTTGCTTAGAAAATCAGATATATTAAGAGCAAAAGGTGCAGTCACAAGGACGTTCGATATAAGCTGTAAGAATGAATATTAGCCTAGCCTATTGACTTCATTAGCATTAGGCCTTTAGGTCTGGCATTATCCTCTGAAGATATGATGACGTTTAAGAAACTTTATTCACTTGACATATTTACCCTCTCTTCCACTTTCTAACAAAGGAAAGGACCCAACCTAGACGTCGGCCATTATTATCCCGCAGGCCATGCTCCTCAGGTCCGTGCCACTATTACAAAATATACAGTGTACAACATTTCCGAAATGTGCTTCATTCCAGCAGGTTATTCCGCGCATCACATTATCTGCGTTCGAAAATAACGTTACAAGAGCGCTGAAAAAATACCGGTTTATCTGCTTGACTGCATTCTTTTTACTGCCACAACACGTTTTACCACCACGAAAGAACATCGAACTGCGCTAATCGCACAATGTACGTTAATTAGCAACATTAGCTCCATGCTCGGATAATAGTGGTCCTATACCGCGCGTAGTTCGTTCGAGTTAACAACCCTGGTTTGTTAACAACTCTGGACTGTTATAGGCTACTGCTTTAGGGAACGCAAGTTAAATCGCACTAATTCACGCAGTCAAATACACTCAAGATCGCGCCACTTTTTCACTTTAATTATTCACGCACCGCCCACTTTCCATGACAAAGCCATGGTCGTAGAACGTTAGTTAAATTTGGTTTATTGGTTCGAAAGCGGCTAAGGCAATTATGCAGCCGGATGTCAAAAGAAGTTTAAATGTACTTGGCTCATTGGCAAAATTTGTTTGTTGTGGGCTTTGCCTTTTTTTTCCTTGGAGTCCACCATTACAATTCGGTTTTGGAAGAACCTTTGGTACGGCTGACATGCGTAGACTGGAAATGTTTCTCCGCCTCCAACGCGCTATATTCGAGTTTCGAAGTACTTCTATACTACCATTATCGTTACCAATTATTCCGATTTCAGACCCAAGTTTATGTGGGCTTTCGAGAACTCAGTTGCGGCGCCCGAATGTTTCGACTTTTTCTGCCCCTCTTTCCATCGTAACATCCTTCCCACAGAGATGCATCTGTTTAGCATATTGCACGCACCGCTAACCGAAAGCAGGGATGGTATACTGCAAGAGTCAACGCAATAAACTCTTACAAAGAGCCCGCTCTCCTTGGCTCCACATTGAGAGCAAGTGTACAAGCACCAATCGTGATCTCCGGCTCCAATCTTCATCAACTCAGCGCACGCCAATATTGAAGGTTCAGTCAGTCTTCTGTCGCAGCATGCCAACACAGCACTATAGCTACACTATACAGTGCTGGGATGCCGTCTGTGGCGGAGGTCGCGGCACTCAGTCGCGAAAATCGGTTCGCGGCCGTGCCGTTCTCGCTGTGCATATTTACTTCAATAGATCATGCGCTCTTCCCTGCCGTGCCTTGGGACTTCGACAGTACTGAAAGAACGTTAATAAACTGAATGAGCCTGATCAAGTTCATCGGCGAGGTATGTTGTTTCGTCTATGAAAAAAGGTGAGGGGGGGGCAAGTTTACACATCTTGCTGAATCTCGTGATCGAGCGTGATACCACTCAACTATGGACGTCGTCATAGAGAGTATGTGGGAGAGGTACCAACGTCAGACATCCTCCCTTGGCTATACGCCATAGCAACAAAACGTAACCATGTTTTGTTATATTCATATTGCTCGCTCTACTTGTACATAGGTTTGCCTCACACGTGCGCTTTCCGTGTATTCAAAGGAATCCTCGCAAACAGCCTGTCAGGCAGCCAGTAAGGGCACCAAAAAAAGGCCAGCAAGACAAAGTTAAATCTGTGCAGCTTCTCGAGTGGCGTGAGCAAACGCAATACCGATCACACATTTGCTATATTTACGTACAGTACACGCGTGACCCTATACGTTGGCGTGTGTATACACACGACTGTTTTCGCATCGATACAGCACGTGCGGGTGACGGCACAGCGAATGTTTTCTTAGTTGCGGCGGTCACCTCACCGTGTCAAAGAGGGTAAACGATGCGGGGCTGTCACCCCTCTTTCCGCACCAGTACACTTCCTCCCCCTCGTCGAATCTTCTTGCTTTGCCCAAGGGCCACCTCGGCTTTCGCTTCTTTCACCTTCACCTTACCTACTTTCTGTGACACGGCTAATATAGTGATTTATGTGCAGACAGTCCAAAAACCCTGTTTGTTTATATGAGGATAAGAGAAGGGTGGAGTGGAAGCGTGTGCCCGCTGTTTGTTTACTCGAGTTACATTCTCCTGGCTTCTCGTCTTCCATCTTCAATCTTTATCCTCATGCGCCCAATCCACTGTGCTTAAGGGGTTCTTGCGTCGCCTTCGCGCTGCTATAAACTCACAACAGTCGGTCGGTCGAGCGCGCAGAGTGGCCGCAGCAACCAGAAACACTGCGTTCCGGAGAAAGGCGGGGCGCGGCGTGTATTTGCTTACCTTTACGCAACGAACGTTTGACCAACGAGCCTGTTTTTTCAGTCACCGTACGTGTTTGTCTATAGGCCCCCTTTTTGCTTGCGCGGTATGGCGAACTTCTTTCTTCATGCTTTCTTTCACTTTGCTTACTCGAGCTTGCGAGTCGAGGAACGGTCGGTCACTCATAGGTTATTGAGGATGCGGTAGGACGCAATAGCGATTGTATAAGCTGGAATATTACAAGCGCGGCGTTCGCATGTCGTTTAGAAATTGGGTAGCACCGAGAGGATGGATGTATAGAGGAAAGTATGCCTATGTACACAGCATATGCATTGCTTATGATGCAGAAAAAAAGGGGCGTTATTTATATAAATGCAGAACGGTCAGTATAAAAAGAAAGAAAAGAATAGACTAAAAAAAAATTAAAGAATTTGAAACTTTACATGAGGTCTATACAACCTACATACTGAGAGGTATAAACTTAGCATGGATACACGTGAGATTGGAGGGTTTTTTTTTCGAAAGAACGCATAACGATAGAGATGTAGAGACGTAAGAAAATACTTTCTTTTTATTTTTGCCAAATGAGACTTCTCCCTTTTGTTGCGGTGTACATACTAGCTTTCACAAATTAACAACTGACAGTGGGGGCAGCGTGACGACGCAATGGGAATTCTCTTTTCTATTAGAGGTTCATTAAGGTGAGAGGGGAACGCGCCAAGCTTTAATAATTCGCAACAAACCAGCCCGTGGTCGGGGTCAAATGAGGCATAAATGGGACGGCGAAGGTGGAGAAATCAATAAACGCAATGACTCGAAGGAGCAGACGTATACCCGAAACAATAATTTCCTGCGGCGCATTATCGCGTTGACCACAAAGAAACTAACGCTCTAATGTATGCACGCAGTACGCAGCGGCAGAGATTATGTGACGAAACAGGGTGGGTGCAGAAAAACGGCACCGCCGTCATAAACAACCTGCAGGTATTAGCCATAAAATAAACGCATCTACGAAGGAAACTATACAGATGAAAAATGGATGGCGAATGTGGTAACCAGGTATAATCCCGTAATTATTAGGAAAAATAGGAGCGTATGAAGTAATCGGAATTGGTGCAGCTTCGGCATGTATGCATAATGAATTACGCTTTGTGAACAACGGGTCTTTACGGCTAACCGACTGTGATTGACCCGTGTAACTTTGCGCAATTACGTCATCGCGCCAAGTGGATTCATGTGAAACGCTGATTGACTGACGTGCTGCCATCACAATCATAAAAAGACGCTGCAAATCATCAGAACGTCTTTGAGATTACTGAATTACAATTCTTAACAAACCAGAAGGCGTCGTGCAAGGACGCATCTTGTACAGTGTGAATTGTCATTACACGAGTCGAAGTACACTCTAAAAACTAAAAAAGTGTTGGGCACTCTCTTTGGGAGAGTGCTTTCTTGTGCCATATTTCACTCTCTTTTCCAGAGTAAATCTCCTGTCTTTGAGGCAGAGTTCAGGGATCTCCCATAATGGGTCAAAGCACTGTTAAGTTTGGCCTGGAAATTCATCTGGGCAGTCGCCGTTGTGAGTAAGCCGGTCCTATGGAAAGGCCCTCAATCCCTTCGGCGCCCAGTCTGACAGACGCTGTCGAAGATTTGAGCAATTATCCAGACCAAACAGCAAGCAAAGGCGAGTTCCCGTCCTTCGAATGCGGACCCTTTTGTCGTCCCTTCAAGCAGACGCGGTGACTAATGGACTCGGTGACTCATCAGGCAACGGGAAAGCTGGCGTGGCCGGTGCCAGAGCTGACAGCGGAGCGGCGCTTCTTTAATCCTCAGTCAAGTAGCCGACCGGCCGACTGCCTATGCCCGCCAGGCATTGTCCCTGCTGGCCTGAGGAGGAGACGTCGTGTCGCCGCGACGCCACGACGAAAGAGGGCAACAGGGACGGCGTCTTCCTGAAAGAGACAGCGACGGCCACCGCAGATCGCCCCGCTAATTGGGCGAGCTGTGCGGTGAACCCTTTGAAGTATGTGGCCAGGATCATGGGAACTCTCGACTAACGGCACACACACGACGAGGAAGAGCCCTGCTGGCGCCACCACTGTGCAGTGTTCACGTAGACCGTGCATGCTCGCCCCCCTCACCTGTGTGTGCGTGATTGGTGTTCTACTCGGAAAGGAGGAGCCCGACAGGGCATAAAACGACGCCGCAGAGTGCTTGACGTCGCTCTGAACTATGTAACGTTCAACCACCACGCTCGTGGTTTGTGAAACCACCAACCTCTCTTTTCTGTAAATATGTGGAAATAGTACCATAAACCTATGTTCTGTTTCTCGTATCCTCCAGCGACCATTCCTTCTGACCCTTTACAACTGGTGGCAGCGGTGGGATGCCATCAACGACCTTCCTCCTTCCCACCTCTTACAACTGGTGGCAGCGGTGGGATGCCATCACCTGCAACTTTTTCCTTCCGAACCGCTACAACTGGTTGGCAGCGGTCGGATGGACTTCGCGAGATGGTGCTGTGCTGTGGTGAGCGCTTGGTCTTTGCTTTGACTTTCCAGGCTTCAATCGTGCGAGTTTATTAGAAGCTGGATTGTGTGTGAATTAGGGAGATTACCTTTTGTGAGTTGTAGGGATCACCTAATTATGTGTGAGATGCAGGACCAAAGTACAACGGCAATCATGTCATGGAAGGCAATGCTAAGAGATGAATTTTTGTGTGTGAGTAAGCATCTAGGCATTGAAGTAGAAGAGGGAATGGGCAGGACCGCGATTGCGAGGCTTATCTCGCAAAAAGCCAGTGAGGAGGAGAATTAAAATGCGGTAGACATTTTTGAAAAACAGGAAATGGAGGCACGGAAAAGGGACAGAAAAGAGCGTGATCGAGCACGCGCCTTGGTGCTCGAACAATTGGAACAGAAAAATGAGGCAATGAGATTGAAAATTCAGCCATTGTTAGTGTAGCACACGAAAAGTGTGAGAAAAACATAAGTGAGGTGCAGTTGATAGCCGTAGATAAGGCTAACACGTTTAAGGGCAGCAGCAGGTTCGATCAAGAACCAAATTTGAGTGCTGCTAAAGATGCTGCGCTGCGTAGAGAGGCCGACAAAGGCCAGAGCGAAGGCGACGAGGTGCTGTGCCAGTTTAATACTAGCGAGACAGCTAGAATAGCGGTAGGCAGGCTGGTACAGACCTAAACTGTGTTTGTCGCGGCGGTGGATCTTGCAGACAATGTGGAACTACTCAAGGACACCGGAGAGAGCTCAGGGAAAGCAGCGACAGTAGAGAATGGTATCAGTGCAGTTGCAGTCTGCTCTCAGGAATGCGAGCAAGATTTTTTGAAGGGAAGCAGCTGCATTGTTCCTAAGTCTGTTAACCAGTCCGCCGGTCTAGAGGGTGAGAATAAAAATGATTTGGTCGAAAATTATTTATACCGCGCGGCTGACACAGTTGACGAAAGCTGTGAGAGAGTTCACGAGTGTGAGATGCGACCGGGAGGCTCGGAAACAAGACGCAAAAAGCGGCGCAGACGAAAGAGACATCGCAAAGCCGCGAGAAAGACGAATAGTACTACGCGTGTCAAAGAAGGCGCAAAACCTGTCAGCGTAGCAAATGCGTCAAAACTGCGTTGCATGCGTCCGAGCAACCGGACGAAAAGTAAGAGGAAAGCAGGTTCGCGAATGAAATTGCGCGGAGAGCGCCGGTCTTTCCGTTCTATCCACAGAAGGTTTCGGGGCGCACCTGAGTACAGCGTTAGCGTGGTGAATCGGCCAGTTCAGCGAAGAGGCCTTTGTGGCAGGAGGTAAGGCGCCAGTGGCGAAAGGGTAGGCCACAGCGCGCATCCTCGCGAAGGAATGTAAGCAGGAGATTAAGAGCTTTGCGGGGACGGGAGTGTCGAAGGGGTCCTGCAAGAAAAGCGACAATAGCTAAACACCGCTCGGGAGCTAGACCAAAGAGGACAACGACGCTCTTTCCCAAGCGTTGCTCGAATTTCCTCCGCCAGATTGACAAAAGCCCGCATAAATCGCAAATGATGCGTGACTGCGGTGTTAAGCTTGTAGCACTTACGCGACGTTGCCTCGGGCGCCCTCGAAATCCGCCAAGTCCTCGACCGCCACGAGTGCGATTGAAGTGAGGGCCAACTGTAAGCTGGTGAGTGAACAGGGGAGTGTTCTTAGTAGCATGCTTTTGCTTATTATTGGTTTTGAAGTAATACTCCTTTGTCCTCTCCCAGGCTAGTTTGTTTGGATACAGTTTTCCCTTCTAGATTTTCTAAGGGCATTGTAAGTGTTTTTAGTTGAGTTACAGGGAAATGGCCTATGGTTAGGTGCGCGATTGGTGTGCTGACGCTCTTTGGATGAGAGTATGATGTCGTGCTAGAGCGCACAGCAGTGTGCGTTCTTTAAAATTTGGGCTGACATTAAACTACATCCAGAAAATGAGCGTGTTAGTACACGAGTTGCATTTCCCTTTCTTATTTTAGTATAGCCTCATGTATCAGCTGAATTATTTAGCTGAGCGTCAGGTTATATTGAACGTTGAGATTAGAGATGCGTGTAAAGATTTACACAGTTCGATAGATTGAGAGCATTGCGTTCACGAAATTCTGAGGCTAGAAATACATTTTCCTGATGTATAAAAACGCAGTTCGATCTGATGTGTGAGAGAGATTTGTAGGCGTCAGAGTGACATAAAAGTAGGTACTCTCGACTACGCCTTGTAAGTTTGTAATGAGAGAATGGAAAATGCGCCCAGATACCTTTTGTAGGTTCAGGCTGCATTTGTGTGGAATTTAAGTAGTTGTCTTTCATGAAATTAGTCATGAAGTTAAATGTGAGTTACAACTTAGTAGTGTGGATAGTGGGAGAAAGCCAGTATTGTAAAACTAAGATTACGGATAAATGGGGCCAAATTGTATTTGCCTTTGTGTGCGTTTCTCACACGGCAATTTGTTCCATCTTTAGTAAGCATGTCCACATCCATGATTGTTGTAACTTTGGCGGCACGAAATCCTGTCTCAAAATTTTAGCGTGCAGGTTTTCCTTTTGTTTGCGGTTCTTGAAAAGCCTTGAGGGTTTCAAGCGGGCCCAATGTGCTTGACTTCGGCATGGCATTGTGTTGTGTGGTTCGCCTTGCGGTTGTCAATCATTGTGAGCTGGTTTGGGAGTTGGTTTCGAGTTCGCAGCTGGAGAGAGAAAAGCCAGGCCATCGTCCTCGTCACCAACCGTTCTCTTCGTGCCCAGCGGTTGGGAGTGCTGGCCAGCCGAGATTTTCCGGGCGGCGGAGGAGCTGTTAGGTTGGCCTGGAAATTGATCTGGGCAGTCGCCGTTGTGAGTAAGCCGGTCCTTTGGAAAGGCTCTCAATCCCTTCGGCGCGTAGTCTGACAGACGCTGTCGAAGATTCGAGCAATTATCCAGACCAAACAGCAAGCAAAGGCGAGTTCCCGTTCTTCAAATGCGGACCCTTTTGTCGTCCCTTCAAGCAGAAGCGGTGACTAATAGACTCGGTGACTCATCGGGCAACGGGAAAGCTGGCGTGGCCGGCGCCAGAGCTGACAGCGGAGCGGCGCTTCTTTAATCCTCAGTCAAGTAGCCGACCGGCCTACTGCCTATGCCCGCCAGGCATTGTCCCTGCTGGCCTGAGGAGGAGACGTCGTGTCGCCGCGACGCCACGACGAAAGAGGGCAACAGGGACGGCGTCTTCCTGAAAGAGACAGCGATGGCCACCGCAGATCGCCCCGCTAATTGGGCGAGCTGTGCGGTGAACCCTTTGAAGTATGCGGCCAGGATCATGGGAACTCTCGAATAACGGCACACACACGACGAGGAAGAGCCCTGCTGGCGCCACCACAGTGCAGTGTTTACGTGGACCGTCCATGCTCGCACCCCTCACCTGTGTGTGCGTGATTGGTGTTGGACTCGAAGAGGAGGAGCCCGACAGGGCATAAAACGACGCCGCAGAGTGCTGGACGTCGCTCTGAACTATGTAACGTTCAACCACCACGCTCGTGGTTTGTGAAACCACCAACCTCTCTTTTCTGTAAATATGTGTAAATAATACCATAAAGCCATGTTCTGTTTCTCGTATCCTCCAGCGACCATTCCTTCTGACCCTTTACAACTGGTGGCAGCGGTGGGATGCCATCAGCGACCTTCCTCCTTCCCATCTCTTACAGCACTCACCCTCAACAGAGTAACATAACGCTGCCCGAAGCAGAGTGACCCCACCGAAGAGAGTAGCAGTGCACCTCACAAAAAGAGAATAGCAGAACTTGGACCGAAATTGAAACTTTTAATTGTTCTGACGGATTTCCTCATTCTGAGATTGTTAGGATGGGTAAATACAAGCACTACGACAATAAAAATAATAAAGTGTGAAAAAAATTGAGCGGGATAGAACCTTTGACCTCTAGACACACTGCAGGTTGCGAGTTCGACGCCCTAACCACTACACAAACTAAAAGATGACAAGGAACGGGCGTTTAATTTTTTTGTGCCTTAAGTCTAAAGTTGAAAATATGTCTGTAGATATCAGACACTCCATTCTATAGATTTGAGACACTCGAATTTATAGATTCGAGTGCCTCCGCTCTTCTCAAAATTAGCCGGACTGTAGCTAATGTCTTTACTGTGTTAGCTTTGTGCTTCGTGAGATCAAAACGTGTATCTGACACGTTTTTTAAAGTAGAAAATGCAAGATCTGCTCAACCTATTATATGATCGTAATTTGCACTGACTCGCTAAGTGGTTAGTCATTTCTGCCTACGAAACATCACGCATCTGAAGTGTACACTAAATCATTCAGTTTTTATTTTACCTCCTTGCATATATTTTCGGTCATTCTTGTTCACGTTCTACGACTAAAGTCACCATGCTTCACTCTAGCCAAACCGTAGGTTAGGCTTACGGCACCATCGCCCGTGTGCGATGGTCGTAGCGAAAAACGTGAAGTTTATTATAAAGAGAATGTCATAGCCTTTGCGTTGAGTTTTGATTGTGACCGATTGAATGAGATACTATTCGCTTATTTCACTAAGCAGATCCGAAGCTAACAACGTGGATATTAAGAGTTCCATGTGCCTTTTATTGCGCTGAAATTCATGAGTGCGCGCTAGAAACGTTGTTCTTTTTGCTCAGCATCCTTAACGTCTCAACAAACAAATGCAGTACGTTTTACTGCATATATGTGTGTTTATTATGTAGCGCTAATCACTCGTGATGCTTCAACGCATTTAAAGGTAATCAAGAGCAAGACTGTCACCGTGTTTTACTCTCCCATGCCTGAAGAGTAAATGGACATATCACTCGCTCAAAAAGAGGAAGAGTAGAAAGCTGTTTCACTCTCTCCTTTCATAGAGAGTGAAAATGAATTTCATTCTATCTGATGTTTTGGGAGAGTAGAAGAACACTTTGAAGAGTAACTTGGCCTTTTTACTCCTGCGATACCCTCCCCAGTTTTTAGAGTGTAAACGAAGCTGGTGGTGAGGCTATGCAATGAGGTTCACTGTTAAAGAGAACACAGGAGCGCATTCCGTCTGCTCGGCGCCAGCACCGGCCAGCTGCGGCAACTAGTTTCGCGCAGAAGCAGGAGCACTGTGGGTGGCGCTTGTTTGCCGTCCGCTAGAATCACGGCCACACTCCGGATCATCGCGAAGCCAGCCGTCCCATCACTTTGAAATTTTTCCGCAGGATGCATGATCGTGGTCAGATGGAAAGCTGCGCAAAAACTGAAAGGAAGTTAGAATATGTAAAATACTACCACATTGATGCTTTTGGTTCTGAAAGAAGCACGACTTCTTATTTACGGATGTCTTTTTCTAGCATAGCTATATTAAAGAATTTTTTCTTGTTGAGCTCGTAGTTTATGTGCACTAATGCAAACTCAAGCTGCTGCAGTGTATAAGCTTAACAAAGATTTTACGCCCGCATTTCACTGTCACCGTCAGAAAGTTTTCTGGGAGCGGGTGATTCTTTATCTACTGAGAAGGCGAACGATTGATTGATTGATTGATTGATATGGGGGTCTAACGTGCCAAAACTACCATATGAATATGAAAGACGCCGTAGTGGAGGGTTCCAGAAATTGCGACCACCTGGTGTTCTTTAACGTGCGCCCAAATGGGAGCACACGCGCCTACAACATTTCCGGCTCCATCGGAAATGCAGCCGCTGCAGCCGGGATTTGATCCCGCGACCGGCAGGTCAGTAGCCGATTACCTTAGCCAGAGAAGGCGAAAGAAAGACGGCTATCTGGCTGATGTGTCGGGTTACATTTATCTGATTATAAATAATTCCTGCCATTTTCCTACTAGCTCGAAGGAAAGGGTCCATTTTTATTATTTTGTGACTTCGGCCACGCTTAAGGTTGAGCTGAAGTGCGGCCGCGACTAGCAGACGACTAATGAGCGCCCCCCACAGCGCTATGTACTGGTCCTGCTCTAGACGAGTTGCCACAGCCGCCCGGTGGTGGCGCCGGGCAGACGACGCGCACTACTTTGTTCCCTTTATAATTTGGACCCTTTGAACATATCTTTACCACTTCACGATTATGCAGGTAGCGTACAGTCGAAGGGAACCAGTAGTCCTTGTGAAGAAAATAAATTTTAAAAAAATTTTTTACAGATGGGTTTCAAAAAAACAGGACTAAATGGGGTCATACAAATGCTTCATCTACATATATAATGAAACCGATATCATAATTTCATTCGTCGATGCGATATAGGGTATGCACATCTCGTTTGTGTTGGCCTTAAGTTGATGCAAACTGCGTAGAAAGTATACCGCCATCTCTCTACGTATCAAGTGTTAAGCTCCTTTTGTTTCTCTCTCTCTCTCTCTGCTGGCTGTTGCACAAAGGCGGTTAATAGGTGCACCTACAGGGTAGAGTACTAATACCTGCATTCACATGATGGCACGCTGAAATAGGTTGTTTATGAAGCGCATATGTTCAGCTATTGGATCACAACAGGTTCGCCATAAGCTTCTTATTCAAGTTTCTGTGTTTTAGGAGCGCCAAAGGTGTTCGTAAATCATAAACTAAATAATTAAAGTATGGAACCTGCGCATGCTGAATTTAGGACACCAAAAGCAACCACTCATTCTCCAGATGTCTCAGCCTATTGGGTAATTTCAGAGAGGACTATCGCATCAGAAAATTCAGGTTTTGGTGTATATTGGAAGGTCCGTATTTGTTGTTCCGAAAGTGGCGCTGCCGTTGATAAGCTTCATAATAATGTCCATGCTATTGCTTACATGTTCCTGTAAGGAAGCACTAGGTCTACAACCTAACAACCTAACAAGTAAATAAATTGCACTGTTATATATTTTTATTCATTTTCTGAATTTTTCCTAAATATCTTTCAGTTATATTGCAAACTGCAGGTGGCCGAAAGTAATGACATTACTTTTCCTATGACTTGAAATTTGATGAAGATACTTTAACAAAAGTCCATCATACATGCACAGCTCATGGACACTTCACTCACCTCACATATAGAATGAAATCTCAGAGGTCTTCGAGCAACTTCTCCCGTTTGAAGATTGTAACTCGGACTAGTTTGTTTTTCTTACTTTACCGTCCTCTTCCAGCCAACTGATTAAGGCCCAAGCACATCCACGTCCTTTTCGAGCGACATCGACAAACTTGCTCAGTCGCGACAGCTGCAACCACATGACGGCGACAAAGTGTAATTGTTGCTAGACTGAAAATGAAAACTATCACATGCATACATAAAAATCGAAAATAAGTTTAAAGGTAAGTCGATGACAACATACCAAATTCATTACTCGGTTCTGTGGCATAAGGAAGCCAAAAAGTATGTTACGACATTCTTTTTCCGTAATCTTTGAATTAACTGCGACAGAGTGTCCAGAAGCGTACGCTACGATGGCTACGACGCACTTCGCAAGACGCTATCACATTGCAGCAAGCGACTATACATATTTGTGACAAGCTACGACCGAAACATCAAAACAAGCCATCCATTACAAGATTTACGACAAAATGCGGCTGCTGCTTCACTCTCCGTGTGAGCTGCGAATGTAAAGATGATGAATACCTTCTATTCCTTGAAGTATGCGCGGAAAACAGACACCCAGAGCAAATTGCAACTAAAGAGAGAATCAGGGGTGCAGCCATGTTGCCGAAAATGGTCACGCTGAGTTCCGGGTAACAAGCGGTGTTTCAATTTTTCCAGAAGCGCGTGACGCGATAAGCGATGGTGACGCATAGGCCTCCGCGACAGCGACCCCTGTCGCTTGAAAATTGCGTGCATGCGGTTCGGACTTCCGTGCCATAAAAGAAGCTGAGAAGCTATAGTTTGAACAAAGCAATCGGGAAAGTAAGTGGTTACTTTGTTCCACCATTAGATGTAGGTTATTTATTAAATAATGAACTACCAGATCACGAAAGTAATTCCTGACATTACTAATTACAGGAAAAAAATTACTTCATTACTCTAATTTATTGCTGCAAGTTCATTACCTCAAGGTTTCATTTTGAGTATATTGATATATTCGCTTGACGTGTGCGCTATGGCAGAGCACTTCAGTGCATTGAACTGCTCTTCCAATTGGCACTACTCCTTCTGGAACGACTGAAAGGAAGCGTCATTAATATTATAGTATTCTGGTCAGACTACGTAGTTCTATATTGGACAACTTTTAAATAAAACTAAACCTTGTCTTAGAACATGAGAACAGAAAATTTCAGAGTAACATCAGTCGCCTTTCGTAGTCAGACATTGAAGCCGTCATAGGGGAGGACCAGTAGCCAGTAGACTAACCTGCGAAAACAAAAAAAAGAGTAGGTGCATAAGAGAAATTATTACTAATGTCACGAAGGCTGAAAACACATTGGGAGACCTCCCTCAATAGAGAAAATGGGGCGGGGGGGAAGCGAAGCTTGGCGTGTGGTAGCCTGGTCCAACTTTTAGATACTAAAAACGTTGCGTTCACCTGGCCTAATCCATTCATCCATCAATCCATTCTTCTTTCTTTCTAACTCGCTGAGTAAGGTTTTTCCCAACTTCTTTCCTTCCTCCATGCCGAGAATAACGTCTTTATCCCGCTATACTTAGCAGAGCAACACTTATATTGCTACAGGCAGCAACGACCCTCAAAAGGTTTATTTGTGATGTATCGTTAACTTTAAAAGACACCATAGAACACTTAAGTGCAGCTCATGCACGTGTAAGTGTGCTAGAAAAATTCCATTGGAAATTTCCCTTTTCCCTGCTTCTGCTTTTGTTTGTTCCCGTAACTGCATCTCCGCTTTACCCTAGGGAGGGTAGAAAATCAACGTGTGGCTCATTGACACACCTACCTTTACTTCCTTTACGCTTGTCTTCCCTTTACGCAAGTCTACTCGTCGTTTCATTTTATACAACGCCTGCGATTGCGAACCCCGCTCAATCTGCTCGCCTATTTATATTGTCACAATGGTAACTCAATTACAGCCCACGCTCAACTACAGTATTCTCACGAGGTATGTTCAACTTTCATGCCAGGTTATGTATTCTATTGCGCAAGTATCATTATACCTACCAAATAAATGACATTACGCAGTCTTACAAAAAAAAATGCCTTGCACTGACGTCACAAAAACAGTTCTTGCAGCAACAACACGGTGCTGGGCCAACATTGTGACGTAAAGGTTAGCGTTATCAGCAAATGTCATGTTGGTTTCTTCGTTATTCACAGAGATTGCCCAAAAACGTACCTTCCAACAACTACGTTATCACGCTGACGCAGGGTAATGGCCATGTGATTACACTGCCTACACGTAATCTAAGCCGCAATCCTGGAGCCATGTTGTGCTTACATGACGCCACGTGCAAGCTGCCAATATACACACTAAACCAATTCTGAACCATAAAGGTGTCAAAAAGGGTGCCGACACTCTTTGAGCACCCTATTCGCGTCTCAGCACCCTACAAGCGGACTCTAAAGGGTGAACACATCAAAAGGGTGGAAACTAGGGTGCGAAAAAGGTGCAACAACTAATGGGTGCTGATGAGCAGCCGTTAGGGTGCACAGTCGCCTACAAAACTTTTTGAGTAACGTGGTCATATAGCATAACCAACAGCTTTTAGAGGTCTCCCGGTTAGACACCAATGTCTCATTAATAGCCCCACCGCAATAACGAATATCTGAATAGCAATAATGCCCAGCTGAACGTAAGTTCTGCACTGGTTCTTGCATTCTTGCTGCCTTTTTCTCGTCGCCTCACGGCCGGCGCTGACCAAGCTATGCGCTACAAGCTCACTAGCCAATGGAGGAGTGCGCAGCTTGTAGAGCTACAACAGGATTGTGACTTACACATATAGAGCTCTCGGCCTCGTTTGCGCCTAACATTGGAAACAAAGATTTGTCCATGACAGTATATATAAATCATACATTTGTTAATGCAAAGAAATACAAACCAACAAGAGCGTGGTAGATAAATTAGTTTTTGTGATGTACAAATATTTGTTAACCTTACAATGTATCAGTTGACATGTGTTACCAATTTTTATGGCGGGCTATGGACTTTGAAGTTCTATTAATATAACATTAAAGTTTGACGTTCTATTAATATAACATTTAAGAAACGTTTTCTTTATTTTGTTTATAGAAATATTCTTCTAAGCAAGTTAAAATGAGCCTTGACAAAAAACTTTTCCTAAAGGAAATTCACTAAAGACAGCTAAAATAACGTTTTCCAACAAGTACGCTAATTTTGTTGTGAGAAATTTTGCTTGCTGCCTGTAATTTGTGCTAATATACAACCGCTTTAACACTGTTTTTACCAGCCAGCTTAACCACTCAGCCAATGTACAGATGTTAACAAGGTATCGGTCTAAGTAATACACAAGCACCAAACGTTTCAAACTTCGCCCGAATACGTGTTATGTCATTTTTTCTTTTTCAAAGTTAAGAAATATTCGATGCAATACACACTAGCGTATCTTCTATTTTCACTACTTTTACAATAAAGTTAAGCAGAAACAATACATTTACTTATTATATAAAAGATTATGTGCGCAAATGCGGTTTGGTGGCGTCAGAAGGACAGAAATAGCGGAATCTTCCTGGAGGCCACATCGGCCGTGTGCCGAGCGTTTAAAGTCGATTTTTTATGTTGTTCAAAGTGTGCTTGCGCTGTCTTTCGTGTTCTGTCGGTGCTGCTTGTTACGAAGATGCACTATACTCAAGAGAGGACCGGCTGCTTCGTACCGTCAAGCGCTCGCCAAACTAAAAAGGTAGGTGAATGTTTCTGCAGTCGACGCTTTGTGTTTTGCTTCTCCAGCCAAGGCTGTGGCGCGCCCGATCTAGGCTGCTGTGCTTTCGCTCGCGTCGTCGGCTCCTCCCGCGGTTACCATCGGGAGCGCTATAGTATAAAAATGTTGTGAACTAAGGTTTTCCTAGCTAGTAGACGATAAGTGAGTTTTTATTAACGTAGCGAGCCTGTTGGCGTGTCTGATTTCATTAGGCTCAAGTCTAAGCTCAGGGACGTTACACGCGGACGAATTTTTTCTGTGGGGAGGGGGGTTAAAGCAATGTGCGCTGTGCGGTTGTGATTTGGCGGGCGATGCTCTCACGCTATAAATCACTATACTTTTGCTATGCCGTCAGATGCCGTTCGGGAACTGCGCCTGGAAGCCGTAAGCGTCGTCCATGTGTCGCGTGCCTTGGAGTATTCCGGTGATTCGCGTTGATTTAGATCTTTTCGTATTTAATTTAGAAGAATGAAGAAAAATGACGTGGTGCCCGCGTTGGTATCTACGCGGCATTGTTCGTTTTGTGGGCCAAAGAAGTATCTGAAGAAATTTTTATGTCTTACACGTCCTCTTTTCAACAGCTACATGATCATTAAATGTGTGTGACTACTATAAGGAAGATGTGTTTTCCTGTGTGACCAAATGTGTTTGCATCCACCAGGCACGTATAATAATAAATTATCATGATATTGAGCTTAATTACGTGTGTGTAAACTTGACACAGCGTGCTGTAGGTGCAGTTCTGAAAGCGTGCAATTACGCCTGGGTCAATACATTTTGTCTATGAGTGGCCGAATAGCCGTACCTTAGCTGTGCAAGCGCTAGGTTGAGCAGTAGTTCACTCGTTCGAGCGCAATTTTGGTGGTACTGCCTGTTCCCCCCTGTTCACCTATAATTGCATGGTTCTGGTTTTTAAGAATTCTGCGCGCTGCAGCCCACTTTGGAGTTGAAACTTTGCCGAATACCTTTACGTCTACAAACATTCTTAAACGAAGTTCTACCACTACTTACAATGACACTTTCGAATACAAGTGTAACGCTTTATCTGATATCATAAATTCTTTATGTCCTCGCTGCAGATTTACAAGTGACCTGTCGTATGTGCAGTGTATGAATACCTAATTTATTGCTCTAAACACAATAAGGATATGCATCACTGTGTGCGTGCCTAAGGCGTATATGTTGCTGCTGACATGCAAACTTAGACATTGTATTTATCTAAGAATGAACAAATCTAAACTGCCATTTTTTGAAGTTGTACGCATCAGACCAATTGAATAATATCAAAAATAATGTTCACCAAGTGGTTGTTGTTGGCTTGCACCGGCGTTACTAAAATCACCTTGTTTGTAGTTAGACCACATGGTAGGATGCAAGATTCATGACGTCGTATTGAATGTTATTGTCACATGCCTTGCAAGGTAAATTGTTCTTAGCATACAGAGGCCAATAACGTTGTGGCCTCATTGTTATCATAATGAAGCAGGTTAGGCGCAATGTGATTCTTCTGCCTTTACGTCATGTTGAGAAACCATTGCGTTATGTAGCTATCTGTTGTGTCTGAGATCCTGGTTGCCGGTCATTATTGCAGAAGCTTGCCTGCTTTATTGTGATGGCATGTGGTTCAAGATTGATGTTTTGTCTTAGCGTTTCCACTTTTCCCCCTATGGTCATTAGACAGCTTGTGCTGTTTGATGAAAAGTGAGGAGTAGTGCCTTTTTAGCCAACCAGAACAATTTAGATCAATGATCACTATGAAGCAGCACAAAATATTCATTTAGTGAACTCGATTGCAGGCAAACTATAAACGTCCAAATGTTAGCCGTTTGAAGGAAGCTCCATTCGTTGAACTCATGAGAAGAAATGGTAGAGAAGGAAAGGCAGGGAGATTAGCCAGACCAGCAAAGCTGGTCTGCCACCCTACGGGGAACAGGGAAATTGCACTCCTGTCACAGTGGTCTAGTCGCTAAGGTACTCGGTTTCTGACCCGAAGGTCGCAGGATGATATTTCGGCTTTGGTTGCTGCTTTTTCGATTGAGGTAAAAATGCTGTAGGCCTGTGTTCTCAGATTTGGGTGCACGTTAAAGAACCCCAGGTGGTCGAAATTTTCGGAGCCCTCCACTACCTTGGTGAAAAATTCATGTGTCAGTAATCCTTTAATTTTATGCTTTATCTGCAGTGGATGCATATGCACATATTGACATGTATATGCTGTGGTATTGCAATTTTACATAATAAAATATTCATATAGTGCATATTGCATGGCATTTACCTAAGAAACACATAACATGGGTATCATAACTACAGAACTGCAAATGTGCCTCTATGGATGCACTCGTGCATATATTTCGTCAGCTCCAAGGACAGAATTTATTGATCGCAGGCAACAGCATTACTCACGCATGCTTATCTCTTAATTACGCGCAGTCGATACAGCTGAAAGGGTGTGTCTTCGTCTAAGAGTTCTAGCTTTATTTTCGTGCATGAGCGAGCTATAAAGGTGAATGAAAATTCACATGTATGACATCGACAAGAAAAGCTCTGCAACAGCATGTTTTTCGTTGAATTTATACTGCAGCATGCCCTTTTTGTATTTCTCTGTTGCGTGCCACTAAATTTATGTTGGCCATGCGTTTCTAGTCATTCACTGCAGTTTGGCAAGCAGCGCATGCAGTCTAGACAAACCTCACCAAAACAAATTTTTTGCACCGGTGCGAAAATTCTTCGGCACGGTCTGTCATTTCATTTGAGTGAGGCTGCTCAAGGAAAGTTCCTTACAAGGTCAAGAAGCCCAAGCACCAGCAAACTTTGAACCATTGTTTCAAGCATCAGCTCTGTTTACCCTGCTCATGCGCTGTGCCTCACCAAGCTACTGCGCGCTGCCTACTTATATGAAGTGCTCTCCATGTTCCCCTCAGTTTGGCAGCAGTGTGTGTGGTCTTCACAATGATTGCCAAAATCATTTTTGCACAGGTGGGACACTTATTTCTGGCTCTAATTTTGTTAGTATTACTGCATGCACTCCTGCCAAGCAAGAGTACTTATGTTTCCTGTGAATATTTTGTCATGGTAAGCAGAGGATTTCAAGCACAAAATTCATGCTGAACTTTGGCCCTTCAACTAGTGGGGAACGAAGGTGGTGACAGTGTCAACACGCTCTCTTTAGAAATAAAGGCTTTGCATGTAGAGCCTGTCGCGCCTTTAAACAGGCACAAAAACCTTCCAGGTGAAAATAAGCAACTTCAGATGAAGATTGAAGAATTTACATTGTATTCAAGGTGGAACTATCTGACATCAAAGGCGTCCCAGATGAGTGTTTTCTTCTGACGCTGTCCGAAATTTTTGTGCGATAATGAAAAAACCATTACTCGTGTTGATATTGACACTACAGACGGAGTTCGAAAAAACAAGCCTAGTTTGAAAAAAAAAATAGAAGTGCTTTATGCCCGATGTCACAAATGAAATGTTCTGAATAAGAAAACGTCTGTCTACAGTGGCCTTTCGTTTTAGATTAAGTAGTCCTATTTGTGTCAACGAACACTTGACAAGACAAGGTAAGCAGTTAGTGAGAGCACGAATGCAAAAAAGTAGGATGGAAGTTCATTTGGATGCAAGGCATGAAATTTATAGCAAAAAAAATTGGAAACATTAGCAATTTTAAGGACTGCCTTCTTAGAAGATCTGGCAAAACGCTTTGTTGATGCCTTCAGAGCCACACTTTTCTTGAGCTTGCAATGTCAGTAAACTATGACTGACATGGCAGAATTTTAGTACCTAGATAGTGAAAAAGGCTACCAGCTATCTTCAGTGCGTTTACCTTAAATGCTCTTAGCATTATAATTCAGACTAGTAGCCTGCGTCTCTATTTCGATCACATGTCGGTAAAATTTGATACCATTCTTTTGACATAACCCTTGTATTTTTCGTGCAATATAGCCCACCAAAAATACCAGGGTACAATTATCATGGCATTGTTTGGTTCATGAAATGGGGAAGAGGAATAGCGCTGTACATCCAAAGTTGATTTTTGGCCGATGTCAATGGACTTCCGTATGTTAAGCCCTGTGTTGAGAGTCTAGTAGTACGCCTTGGGGGTTTTGTTTTGCAGCAATTAGCACGCCTCTATTAGGTCATAAGTAGGAATTCATTTAAGTTTCTGGACACTAGGTACCTTGATTTTTCGGTCAAAGATGCACAGACGATTTTTCGCTCACAACCAACGGGGCAGACGCCGGCGGCGGGTTTTCTGCGACACGAGCTCTTCAACGCTATCATGTTAAAAAGCTGACATAGAATGCACTATGACCAAATGAATGCAAAGAATAAAGTCAAGGGTCCCAGCAGGAATCTAAACCTAGTATTCTGCTTTGCAATTAAGTATTCTACCACAGAGCCATGCCCGGCCTCGATTATACTTTCCAAATAGCCTCCCATGTTTGTGTAACATCAACTGTCATTGCAGTACTGGCTATCAAATTTTATAACTATTACATTTGCACTCCTATGATGCAGCCGTGAGGTCGAATCAATGTAAATTGGAGTCAGGCACCATCCTGTGAAGTATTTGTGTGGCAGTGTTGAGGGCTACCATCCTCGCGAGTGCCAGCCCAAACACCAACGTTTCATACCAGCCTACCACTTCTAGTGTGGCTAATATCTATGTTTCTGTTGGCATCGTTACGTAAGAGCAAATAACTGATAATGTTGTCATGGGTGTAACATCTCCCCATAACAAATGAAACATATGTGGCTGTTTAACGTATGTGTATGCGAGAATTTGTACATATATTGAGCTCCACTTCATAAGATCGCTCAATAAAAAAAATTTAAATACATTCACCTTGCATCCGCGTGTTTCGCGTAACATCGGTTCCCAAAATATGTGGGATCTCCCAAATTTTTAGCATAAATTTTGAAACCTAAATGCTACCATAAACAATTATTTATTGAATATGAACAGCTGGACTGCAACATACTAAGTTTTAGGTATTAAGAAGACTGAATATTTTCATGACTACAGCATACCTAACAGGCAAATACTGGTACTACATACATGACACACTATTGTAGAGCTAACCTAGATTATCTTATTGGAACTTTACAATTCTTTGAAAACCTTCATTAACTTCAGTGCCTTATTTCGTTTGTTCAAATCGGATGTGCGCCATTATTTGATGAATAGCTTTTTTACTCAAAACCTAACTCATGTTTCACGTGTGCATCATGCTGAATCATTGCTCAGATGTTTCTTGTATATATATTTCCTTTCTACTATGCTGTTTGTTTTTGTATGTGAAATCTGTTGTAAGTGCTACAATCTGTAGGCCCTTAGGTACTGTCAAGTTGTTTACGCAGCTTTTTGCCTAGGGGACCTCCAACAAGCATGTTTTCCGTTTAAAACAAAGCGAATTTTGATGCTGACTTCTACTCACACAGAACTAAGAACACTCCAGCATGACAATGCATATTGTATCTTGGACAGTCTGTCTTGTGAAGCTCTTGTTGATTACTTCTGTCTTTGATTTAGGCTTCCGGGTGCGGATGTGCTGTAGAGAAGGAGCGCCCTGACCACACTTCTGTAAAAGGAACCAAAGTCGCCTGGGCAGTTGAAGATGGATTGTGCAAGCGTTTGAATGATCACTATATATTAATCCAAAACCACTTGCATTACGTTGTCAATATTTGTCATTTTGTAACGCACAAGTTTAGAAACACACACACATATATAAAGGGAGAGCTGTAAATAGGCCTTGAGCATGTTTGTAGTCAAGGCTTTTAGCGTGATGACCAAAGCAAGTTATATAAGCACACATGTTTTACCACACGCCTACTTTCATACCTATTTTCTTTTTCAATTGTGTGGGCACTGGCAACACCCTCAATAAGCGCCTTTGAACTTCTGATGCCTCTAACTTATATTTTGTTGTTCTAAATAATTTATTTGTTACCCACTATGCATGGAGGAAAGCCAGAATATTAAAAGTTAAAAAAAGAAGTCTTGTCACAAAAAACATGTCTACTCATAAGAAAAAGATTTGAAAAACAGAAGATTGATTCTCTCTCACACAGATCTCACCATTACAATCGATGCAGTAGGTCATAGCTCATGTTTACTATTGTCAATCTTTTTTGGTTGTATGCTACGTACAATAAAATAGTGACTATGTGCATCATGTTAATTTATTTGTCATAAATATTTGGTTGGGGCTTAATATCTTGCATTCTCACATGCATAAAAGCTCACGCCTGCTACACATAATTTAAAAGAGCGCAATGTGGTAAGGTTCTGTATTTAGTGCATATTATCTGTGTGCCTTTTAAACTGAGTATCACACTTCCTTTGTGGTGAAGCTAACTTTGCTCTTGCAACAGTACAAGCTTATCCAAAATTCGACACTGTTCTTAAGAAGTGCAGTAAGTGCAACTTCTTCTATCCAGAGCAGCAAAAAACAAATACCCGAGGAGCAGCACCTGGAGAGCGTAAAGCACAATTGCAGAACTTCTCGATAACAGTGCCGGATTCTCTATTTGCCTACACATAGAGAAAGCAAAACGCTGCAGCCAACTTACCAGTAGCTTCACTGCAGAGACACTGTGTTTTGAAAGACGATGATGCAAAAGCCCCACCTAGAGCTGTCACTGTGTTTCAGTGCTAGTTTCATAAGCGTCTGCGGAAGGTACTCTGTGGAGGGCCGGCCGCGTGCATGGTGCACGTGTTCAGGGTGTAATGGACGACTTAAACACGTGTGTTCAATTACTAACAAACCGTATGTGGGTATGTCGGTGGTCACTCAGCATGGTCTACAGAGTATACAGCAATCTGCATTTTTAGCCATCTCCAGCATCAATCCTAGATTTGGCCCACTGGTACGTCGATGTGGAGCACCCTTATTGCACCCATCCAGGGTGCTGGAACACCCTAGATGGGTGTTCCAGAATGGAACACCCTGAATGGTTGTCAAAACACCCTTCCAGGGTGTTATGACATCACAGCACCTTTTTTAAACGGTGCACTTGTTACACCCTTTAAAATTTTTGCTCTGCACCCTTTTCTTAAGGATGCTGAGCTCTCCGCCCTTTCTCAGCACCCTTTTTTTAACACCCAATAGGGAGCAAAGGGTGTTCGTCTGGCGACAAGCTCATTTACACCCTTTAGGGTGAGGTTTGGTTTAATGTGTAGGCTATGCAAAGATGGCGTTCGTCGGATGCGATACGCTGCTTCCGTGACTTAACGTGAGTACCCAAGCGGATAGCATATGACTCATGCGCAGTGGCGACAATCGCTGACGCAATACGGGTTTTTAGTATGTCCCCACACACCGCTATACGCTAAATGCTTCGGGTGTACTCGAATGCCGGGTGTGAACGCCGCCGAGAGCGATTGACGTTCACCTCGAATTTATCAAGTGGCCGTCGTCCTCACGGCATCTCCCTGTAACTCCAAAAATATGCTTTTATTTGCTTTAAATTCAAGTCCTAAAGCTTTGATAGCGAAGTAGGTGCGTCATTTCGGCACAGTTTTTGAGATACATTCTCAAGCAATCCATGCTGTAGGCTAAACGACTAGCTCATAGGATAACAGAATATAGACTATATAGACTACATGTTCGTTAGTTGTTTTCATCCTTCAGAGATGGCACACCAGGCGTGGCCGCAGCTATGGAACACGCTACCCGGTATTACGTTACGCCTTTGCGTTACTAATATATATATATATATATATATATATATATATATATATATATATTCATTTATTTATTGTACCCTCAAGGCCTTTCGGCATTACAGAGGGGAGTAGGTTACAGGAGAAAAAAGAGACAGCAGTACTAGCTTAAGAACACAATTCATTATTAGCACAATGTTCGCTAATCATACAATGTTGGCTGAGTATGGCGAATATTGCACGCAAGGAGAACAGAATTGACAAATGCGTGAATTTTGTTGCTTATACAGTATAAGTTGGGTAGGTGAAAAGCAGTGTTTTATAAAAAACTGCAGGTTAACTTGAAAAGAGATGATAAGATTGACAGGTGCAGCATTAATAGTATGCCATAAAAATAATTGAGGTGACGTTACTTCGCATAATCACTTAATACTGTACAATGCTATGTAGTACTTTTGAAAGTTCCCATTGTTACTAATACTGACACTATCAGCCGGGAGGTCATTCCAGTCATATGTTGTAAAAGGTATAAATGATATTGGGAAACATGTGGTGTTACACGCACCAATTCTAACTTTGTGTTGATGGAAATTCTGGAGCCCCCCACTACGGCGTCTCTCATAATCATATGGTCGTTTTGGGACGTTAAACCCCAGATATCAATCAATCAATCAATCGAGATAAGTAATATGGTCGTGACATGAATTCAGGATGTAATGTAGTCAACAACGTATGAATAAATGATAAGCGAGAGACCTTACGTCGTGAAGCTAGTGATTCGCGATGCAGATGTGATTTCATTAAATATGCGCTGGATGTTTCGCTGTAGTCCCATAGAATAAATCTACAAGAGGTATTTCGAATTATTTCAATGGATCGAATAAGGCTGTTGTGATAAGGGTCCCATATAGCTGAAGGGTACTCCACCTTTGTCTTATCAATATTTTATTAAGTAGTAAATTTAAGGAGGATGGAGCGCGAGAAACGTTACGGCGCAAATAACCCAACAAACGATTGGCTTGATTAGTTATGTATTCGATATTTGTATTCCATGTTAAGTTAGATGTTATATGCACACCCAAGTATTTATATGCATTCGTAGTTTCTAATGAATTGTTGCTCAGATGGTATACGAGCAGGTTACCGTTCGATCTAGATATTTTCATAAATTCACACTTCTTAATGTTAAGCTCCATTCGCCACAGATGACACCAATTGCAAACGTTATTTAGATAGGATTGAAGAGTGGATATATCATGAGGTGAAGTTATACTCTAAAAATAACGCAATCATCGGCAAACAAGTGTACATTAGAGGTAACCACTGAAGTAAGGTCATTAATGTAGATAAGAAATAAAATAGGCCCCAGGACCGAACCTTACAAGAGTGACTCAAACAAGAGTGACTACAAGAGTGACTTAAAGGAAAACTGTAGTATTAGTCACCACTGCACATGCTTCATAAGCTATCCTCTTAGGCACCCATGTTAAATTAAGGAAATGGAAAATGCAAAAACCTGCGTACGAACAACCAGCGAGCGCAAATACCTGCGCACGTTATTCTAAACCGGCTACGGCGAGAGGAGCCCCGCGCGTTCAACGCGTCTCGCTAAGCCATCGCGATCGAGCTCCCGTTTCTGTGCCTGGTCACCGTCGTCATTTTGACGACCCAAATGACGGGCTAAAGAGAAACGTGAAAGAGGCTTGCGCAGAGTGAAAAGGCACGCGTACGTGACGACATGCAACGCCATTCGTTTTCGAACCCTGGCGAACAGCACAGCCAGCCCTCTTATTATATATCATTGAACCCTCCATCCCTTTCACAGTTCTGCGTCCACGGTGGCCATGATACCACTATAGCAGTGGCCTTTCTCGTGTCTGCATGCACCAAATGCGCCCTAACCCTTTCTTCGTTTCCTTCCAATCTGTTCGGAGGTCTCGCTCCTTGGTCATCATCGCTTCCCAAGTTCCCGCCACACGTTTCGGCCGCGACCAACAAAAATGAAGAATAAAAGCAGATTGACCACTTCCGGGACGTATAGATCGAGCGTCCAGTCCATCGAAGAGGACGCTCCGCGCGCGGCTTTCCTCTGCTTTGGGTATGATTAAGCCGCGAAATTTTCAGTATTGGGCTCGAGGACCTACCATGGCGCCACCATGCGGAGGCGTCTCTGTGACGTACGTGGTTGGATTGCTCCGTCGCACTCTAGTGCGCAGCACGCAGCTGCTTTCACGTCTCCTCTTTTAAAGATGATAGTCTTTCTTGGAGACCAAAGAAAAAATTTTGGTCTGTCTGTCTGTACATTTGTTGGTTTGTCCGCCCTAACGATAGCGCACACGGCACCAAACGGCCAACCCCTACCGCAGTGCCCACCAATATTGCTCAAGGTTTAGCGTTCATAGTTGTGCGATTGTCACTTAAAAAAGCAAATATTGCGCATATCTGAGGCGCCATAACATGTCTATGTTTTGTATGGCTGCCTTTATACTAGAATAGGACACACACAAAACACTCTAAGGACTGAAACGTTTAACGCGCGGCGCTGACAGTGCAACCCGATGCTCAAGGTGGTGTTTCCAACGCTTTTCTATGACGGCACGGTGGTGGCACCTACCCGTCGCTTTCCATTGTACGCTTTAACACCTCCGTGACTGGCGCGCATCTTTCTCCGCGGTCGCGCATGCCTTCGTTTTCGAAGATAACTACCAGATGGCGCTCGTGCCTAACGTTCCTAGATGCGCTTGTTCGCCTCCGTTACACGCTCGAGGCATTCTAACGCAGCGCCTTCAGAATACCTTTCACCATTCTTTTTTTCGAACAGGGAACCCCTTTGCACAAAGTTGGGCCCCGGCAAGCAGAGGTGGTACACCATTGCTTTGGAGCATATACCACGCAAATTTTCTTTTTTTGGGGGAAGGGGGAAGGAGTTTGGTGTAGCCCCTGACTACGCCACTGGCGGATGAAAAAGCGTGTGCTAGGGTACACACACGGTGACGGCAACTATGGAGGAGGATGGTGGTGCAGACTGCGATAAAGGCGAAAGAAGTAAGCTTTAGCAAAGACTGAAGCGGCACATGTATGATGTAATAAAGAAGGCGTTGTCGAACGCGCTGGCCAAACACGCAGAAGCAACTGGCCACACAATGGACCTAAACAGGGTAAAACTAACGAAAACAAAGGGAAAGACTTGGACTTCCAAGCTATATTGACTCTGTGACAATTTAGACACTGGCGCACATTTTTATTGTAATAACGGCAACTTCCCCAACATTTACACTCCTACGTCCTATTTTAAAATATACAAAATCGGACTTTTTGCAGAGTCATACTTCCTTGCGAACGAGGCTCCCGTGCCGAAAGTGATACGATCTGCTTTTATGTGAGCATTCATGATCTGAGCTCATTTTAACACCACTGGCATGAAATATTCACGACAAAGAAAGAAAGAAAGAAAGAACGAAAGAAAGAAATAAACAAAGAAAAAAGGAAAGAAAGAGGTAACAATGGCTGAGCCAACGGCTGTGAAAGTGGCATCGCATTCGCATCGAACTGTGGCACGCCAACGGTAACATTTACTGCGACTTTTCACATAATGCACTCTGCAGGAGTATGTGCCCCTTAAGTCAGAGCAGTACAACGCTGTTAAAGCATGAAAACACCACGAAGTTACGATTAAAAACAACGCATCCAACCGCCAGTTTTTCTTCGCCAGAGCGAGGCGAGATCACGTGACCCAACCCTGCACGTCAGCAGCCCTCGCGCCTCCAGTGGTGGGCGGCGCACCCAATGTCTCATAGACATCGCAGGAAGAACAGGTATACTACCGAAGGAACCATGACAGCTGTGCATTTTAATAAACAAAAGCAAGCTTGTCAGTTCTAGAAAGTGGAAAGAAAGATTCAAAGCAAAACGGAAAGAAGCAGGCACAAGTACGCATGTACACACGCACTCCCCCCCGCACACACACACAAACACACACATCCACACAAACACACACACACACAAAAACCATAATACATCTAAGCAAATTAGATTTAATGAGAATGAAAAGAAAGCATGACCCGCAGGTCGCGGGATCAAATCCCAGCTGTGCCGGCTGCATTTTCGATGGAGGCGAAAATGATCAGTTAGCCCTGTGAGCTCAGATTTGGGCGAGCGTTACGCTACACCCCTCGTAAGGGCATGCTCGACCGTGTTGTTCGCCTTCTCCCAGGAATTGTATACGTCAATGCCCCTTCCGTTTCCCACCAGTGCAGTCAGGCGCTGTTATCTGCCATGCAAGCGAGAGGAGGATTAATTCCCGTGCTTCTTGCGTCGACAGCCGATAGGACGTGCAAGACGCACGCACGCGCGCTCGCATGCACCGCCGGCCAATATCGGCGTTGTTTGGCCCCCCGGTGTTGTTGCGATCCCTTTCCTCTCTGTCCGTGGCTGAGAAGTATATCAGCAGCGCATGGAAGAAACAGAAGCGTGGGAGAGCCAACTCGTAACGAGTTTGCTTGTGCATGGCTTCCGGTTCCTTCTCTCGTGTTTCTGCACGCGGGAACCGAAAAGGGGGTGAGGAAATTTGCGGCGACAATAGACCGACTGGCCGCCTATACGCTCGTGAGGAATGGACGTGTCCTTTCGATTGGCCGCTGCTCTGGCCTCGTGATGCAGAACGGTGATAAGGGCTGTGTGGCAGTTTGATGCTATAGACATCGGGGGCATGTGCTGCATACGTGTATGTTGCAGGTGCGTATTCAATGCAGCAAAGGCTCCTGCAAAATGACCGCGCGGAAACAGTACCGGAAACATTGACCCGTCTAGGAACCATGCAGGTGTAGGTTAAGCACTGGCTGTAATATAGAAAAAGGGAGAGAGAGAGACCGAACTGCAGTATATAGGATGCGACACTTCAATGCAAGTCCAATACGGCGTCTCGCGCGTGCGAGCCATATAGAAGCGCAACTTGCCCGGAGGCCAACACGTAATTCAAATTCAAATTCTTTATTTTCTGCCTTGTAGGGGTACAGACAGTGGAGGCGCAGAAAAAGCTGTCAGAGACAGCTTGACAAAGCCGCGACACCCTTTTGCTTAGCAGCAGCTTCACAGCAATGTTCATTAAACAACAGTATTAACATAGTGTAATGACAAATAAACAATAATCGACAAATACAAAAGAGACTCTAAAAGATATTATAAAATAGAGTATAAAAAAAAAAAAAAAACTAAGCTTACATATTAACGTACATGGCACGCAAAGTATTCTTTGACGAACTGAAGAGATCAAAACCACTATGTAAATATGAATTTAGAAGGGAAGGAAGAGTAAATTGCAGGCGTTGTCGACCTAAGTTTATTCTGGGTGTCGGCACAACCCAAGACTCTCCATGCCTTGTCATAAATGTCATTTTTCGTGCATGCAAATCGGCAAGGTATCGTAGATGGTTTATATTTTTTAGAGTTTCGAGTTGAAACCTGACACTCAAACGGAATTTGTACAAGTTCTCGATCTTTATTACATTACTTTGCAAAAAGAGATCTGCACTGGGCGAGTGCCAAGGTACATTATGAACATGACGAAGGAATCTCTTTTGCAGAATGTAGATACGCTGAAGACAACCAGGAGTAGTCGTGCCCCAGACTAAGTGGCAATAGTTTAAATAAGAGTAAAAAAGGGAATTGTACAATAGTAGTTTTATTGGTTTTGGGAGAACGTATTTGAGCCTGCCTACGATCCCAGTTATTTGAGCCAGTTTCGTTGAAATGTGATCCACATGCTGTTCCCAAGACATAGAGGAGGAAAAAACCACTCCGAGGCACTTAAATTGTTCAACCACATCTATACATCGTGAGTTCAGTTTAATGCCGAAGGAAAAAGGAACTGGTTTATTTTTAGGGCGGAATACGACAGCTTGTGTTTTCTTCTCATTGATACGCATGCACTTGGATTCTGACCATTTTTGTAGCTCACTCATGGTATCATTGCAATCCCGAACAAGGATATCAAGATTATTTCCAGTAAAGAAGATGCTAGTATCATCAGCATAGATGATAAATTTAGCAGTGGTGTTGATATTGCAAATGTCGTTAAGATACATATTAAAAAGCAATGGTCCTAATATACTGCCCTGTGGAACGCCACAGGTAACAGACTTTAGTTCAGATTTTATGTTGTCAATGCAAACAGCCTGTTTTCTATGCGATAGATATGATTTCAGGAGCAACTGCGCCTGTCCACGAATACCATAACATTCTAAGTTTTGCAGGAGTATAGTGTGATTGACAAGATCAAACGCCTTCGAGAAATCTACGAAGATACCAATAACGAAGGCTTTCTTTTCAAACTGTGTTAATATATATTCCTTTTGTTCGAGTAGTGCTAGTTCAGCAGATTTATTTTTACAAAACCCAAATTGATTTGGTGATAGTAGGCTATGTTTATTAATAAAATCATACAACCTAGTATATAACACTTTCTCAAAAACTTTCGAAAATATTGGAAGTATGGATACTGGTCTATAATTACCTAAATCATTGCGATCTCCTTTCTTATATAGAACCGTTACTTTAGCAACTTGCATTTGTTTAGGAAATGTACCGGTATCTAAACATAGGTTAAATATGTCTGCAAGAGTAGGCGCAATGACGGCGGCAACATGTTTCACAGGTCTCACTTGAATGCCATCTATGTCACAGCTATGACTGTTTTTAAGGTTTTGTAACACTGCTATAACTTCTTCTGTTGTAACAGGGCTCAGGAATATTGTATCATTATTAAAAGAATTAATGTATTTATTAGAATCATCGGACGGACTGTTATGGGCGAGAGTTGTAAAAAAGTTGTTGAAAACTTCCGCCAGTTCTACTCCAGATATATCTTTATCATTTAGCTTTAACATACGTAGGGAAGCCTGTGGTTGCTCCCGTCTAAGTAAGAGATTTAATCTTGACCACAGCAAATCATTAGAACGAAGAAAACGCTAGTTGTAATTACATGCATAGAAATTAGGAGAAATGCACATGACAACTGACCGCTATACTCCCTACTACTATATTTCGCACGTTATCCATCATCATGTTTCATAGTTTTTTCTGCGCTATATATAGATGCGTATTTGTCTTTGATCTACGTACAGCTACAATTGCTGCTCAACCATCTGTCATTGACAGCATCTAATGCCAAATTTTCGCGCAAGTAAGCATAAACGAAGGCTGCAGTTGGCACTTCCCAGATATTAAAAGACAATTGCGCTCTTTCTGTAGAAAAAAAGAAAAAAATCAAGAAGCAGCAGCAGTGAAAAAGAACAGATCCTGCGTGAACAAACTTTTACTTATCGACAGGCAACGAAACATACGATCACTTCTTTGTCGCGATGAACTGAACTTGCTCGGCGAGCGCGACATATTCCTTTTTTTTCACTCTCCCTCAAAGCAAACGAGGATGGGAAATGTCTTAGTCGACGAAGCAAAGGCCAATATTTTAAACACTGGTGCAAAAGTTCGCCAAATGCAAAGCAGCCGTGAGGGCTCCAATTCTATCTCGTTGTTGTCACAACAGAAAGTAAGAAGCTCACACTAAACCATACGCAAGATCACCACGACAGCAATCACCAGCGCCATTCCATATAGCTTCTTCTTCAAACCTATGTAGTTATGAAGGCGTAAGACCACGACAAAAAGCACCCTGGGTACGGCGTCCTTCAATGTATTTTTTCAATTGCCGAAAAGGCATGCAAACAAAATTTTTCTGTTGTCCTTATACACTACAATCAAAGCAATAAGCCTCACGAAGCTACAATGAGCAGGCACTCCGCGTGAACGATCGAACAACCGATGTATCGCTGAATAAATCGAAAGGTTATTTAATCTATAAGCCTCTTCTTTGTTTGTGTTATAAATATTTGTGTTATAAAGGCCAGGCACACAGAATAAAAGAAGATATTGAAGAAGAGGGATTTAGACGCATTCACCGGAACCAATACCCTGTTTGCTGCTGCACAGTAAATTTTTTACACCCTTAAGGGTGTAAACTGGCTTGTCGCCAGAGGAACACCCCATGGGTGTTTTCAGATACACTCTACACGAAGGGTCTTCAGCAAAAAGTTAGGGTGTTCTTTTACTTCAACACTCTTCTAAGAGGGTGTTGAAAGGGTGTGCGACCTTCGAGTAACGCGTTATTCGAAGGTCGCAGGTTTGGTTCCTGTTCATGGCAAGTTATCTTTTCACCCACATTTCTTTCTTCACATTTACATTACAATTTGTGTCTAATAACTTCCCCTATACTTTCCTTGGCAATATTGTCTGTTTGATCTCAATATATATATACATGCATACATATAAACATACATACATACATACATACATACATACATATATATATATATATATACACATACATACATACATTATTTATATATCCATACATATATATATATATATGTGTGTGTATAAGCAAGCTTACTGAAATGCAATGATATTCCTCAAAGCCTTTTTAATGTCGACTATAGAAATTTAGGCTGCTTTTTATGGTTATACAATTAAATACAAATATTTAGTGTTAAATAGCATAAGCATCTCGGGTATATCAATTGGTGGCTCAGTGAGTTGTTACAGCAAAGGTGCTTGGTATGCATACGTTTGTGTAAACACACAAACACATTATATTGAAAACATTATTACCCGTAACAGTGCACACGTCTTATGCAGGATGTAGACATATACATATTTCAGCAACTTAATTTGCAGTTACACTTGGTATCGCGAAAGCATGCGAGTTTAACCTCACCTAGTTCATTTCAAACTTTCTGATTATACAAAAATAACAGAGCTGCTTTGGTAGACATCGTTTCCACTTATTGATAAATATCTTTTCCCACTTCCTAAAAGTAGACATAGATTGGGGTAAGATAAATATCAAGTACATGTACCACAACACACGTTTTCTATCAACTGAAAGCAAACACATTTATTATGATATTTCATACATACTACAGTTGGAGCATTTTGCCGCCAATATTCGAACAGGTTAGGTCAGTGGCCGAAGAAAGATGATTAACAGATCAGCCCTCACCCCATGAAGCTTCACCACATATTAAAATTTAAAGTTTTATTTTTCAGCATCTTTCTAGGTGATAGAGACAGCATCCATTTCTCAAAAACACACTCTTCACAACAAAATCAAAATGAGAGCCGACAGGTGGAAATGCCTCAGATAGGCTGACCAAAGTTTCGATAGAACCTATTTTCGTCAAAGGTGCCTATAGCCTTCTCATCCTTGGCATATTAGTTTCAAGGGGGTTAGTAAAGACGTCACGTCTTGGTGGTGGAATGTGTCCCTGCTGGCAATCGTAGCCTGAAAAAAATTATAAAGCAGAGGAGTGCAGTCCTTCCTTTATTTCAAGTTGGGTGGTAGTGATTCAGAATGTTCTCAGAGGGTGGAGAAAAAAAGAAAAAAAAAGGACACCCAAAGTAGGAGCGGTGTGCTGCCAATGGCTGGCCGCTACAGACACGAAAAAAGCAGAGCTTGAAAGTTCGAAGCCAGCAGACGGTCCCCGCGTTTGGCCATCACAAAGGTTTGCCGACGATAACGGCCTATTCTGTTCTCGAACATCCATGAATGGGACTCATAAGAAAGAGCTTACGAAAAGGCGCAAGAGAGAAGCAGGCGGCTACTTTTAAATGTCAAGATGACAAAGGTAAGCGACACCAGATGTGTTCGGAAGACCACGTGTTTATTGGGGAAGGCCATTGGTTAAAATATGCTTTCACTATCCCTGTAGGTGTCCCGCTCAATGGAATTGCCTCAAGAATTTGGCGGCATGTTGGCAGAAAAATAGGCAAGTTCGGAATGCAAAGGGAATAAGCAACGACGAGAGAAACACAAAAGAAAAAAAAATGAAAAAAAGGCGGATTGTTGGTAGGTGACACGCTAGCGTTAACATACGAGGAAAGGAAAAAAGAGACGCAGAGAAATTTGTGGCTTGGCAATGACTTAATTGTGCACGGCAGGAGTGTTTTTTGAAGCGACAAAAGAGGAAAGAAAGTTGTGGTTGAAGGGTTCTGGAAAATAAAAACTTCTCAGTTGTGTGTATATAGACACATGTATATCTATAATTAAAATTTTAAAAATTTAGAGTGAATATTTTATTACAATATGTAAGTTGGGAGTGATTCCATGTACTACCAGTTATATCTATTTGAAGGTTGAACGTTTCTAGTCCCTAAATACGGCCGCAATCATGCAATGGCTTTCAGCGATTCCAAATTACGACGTGCAACATTGATTCCTGATGGGTGTCGGGACATAAATTTGTGTATAAAGTATGATTTCATGTATTTCTTCTCTCGTGGTGACCGGAAATTATTTTGTAGAATATAAAAGTTTGCTTTTTCGAAATTGTAGTCCTGTTGGTGGAAGTGACCGGCTACTACTTTCGGTAAATTGTGCTTTGTGTCTGCACGGGGGCCGTTCAGCCTTGCGTGAATTGGCGGCCCAGTTTTGCCTATATATTGTTTTCTACAGCTGGCACAGTGAGAAAAGTATATTAGGTTGTTTAAAATTGCAGGTGAAGCTCTATGTGACCTTGTGAATGTAGTCTGATGGTGTGCTTGTTATGTTGGTAGCCGGCTGTATATATTTGCAGGGTGAGCACCTGGGCCGGCCACAGGGATCAGACTTTCTAGTCTAAGTTTGCGTGAACAAGCATGTCTTTAAGTTAGCGTTGCAAATGCCACGTGCCACGAATTCCCGCAAAACTTATAGCAAACACTAGGACGTTTGGTCCCTGTGGCCAGCCCAGATGCTCCACCTGTAAAAATATATAGCTGGCTAACAACTTAAAAAGCACAGAATCTGACTACAGTCGCAAGGTCCCATCGATCTTCATCAGCACTTCGAACAACCTAGTATACTGTCTTAAGTGTGCCACCTGCAGACAATATATAGGCAAAACTGGGCAGCCAATTCACGTAAGACTGAACGGCCACTGTGCAGACACAAAACACAATTTACTAAAAGCAGTAGCCAGTCACTTCAACCAACAGGGCCACGATTTCGACCAAGCAAAGCTTTATGTTCTACAAATTTCTGCTCACCATGAGAGAGGAAATACACGGAATGATATTTGATACACAAATGTAAGCACTTAAACCGATCACGAATCAATGTAGCACGTCGCAATTCGGAATCGCTGAAAGCCATAGCATATTGACGACAGCATTTAGAAACGAGAAAGGTTCAACCTTCAAATAGACATAACCGGTATTACATGGAATCACTCCTAGACTACAAATTGTACTATTGATGTTCTCTCCAAATTTTTTTAAATTATAAATATAGATATACATGTGTCTATATACACACAGCTACAAAGTTTTTATTTTCCAGAACCTTTCAAACACAGCTTTCTTTCCTCTTTTGTCGCTTCAAAAAACACTCCTACCGTGCACCATTAAGTCATTGCCAAGCCACAAATTTCTCTGCGTCTCTTTTTTCCTTTCCTCGTCTGTCAACGCTAGCGTGTCATCTACCTGCAACCCCCTTTTTTTAATTTTTTTTCCTTTCTTTTTGCGTTTCTCTCGTTGATGCTTATTTCCTTTGCATTCTGAATTTCTCTATTTCTCTGCCAACATGCCGCCAAATTCTTGAGGCAATTCTGTTGAGCGGGCCACCTACGGGGATAGTGAAAGCATATTTTAACCAATGACTTTCCCAATTAAACACATTCTCTTCCGAACACATCTGGTGTCGCTTACCTTTGAAATCTTAGCATATAAAGGTAGCCACCTGCTTCTCTCTCGCGCCTTTTCGTAACCACTTTCTTACGAGTCCCATTCATAGATGTTCGAGAACAGCATAGGCCTTTATCGTCGGCAACCCTTTGTGATGGCCAAACGTGGGGACTGTCTGCTGGCTTCGAACTTTCAAGCTTTTTGCTTTTTTCGCGTCTGTAGCGGCGGCACACCGCTCCTACTTTGCGTGTTTCCTCTTTTTTGCTTCCATTTTTTTCTCTACCCTCCGAGAGCATTGTGAATTGCTACCAGTCAACTTAAAATGAAGTGAGGACTGCACTTGTTTGTGTTCTAGTTTTTTTTTCTTTTCCGGCTGCAATTGCCAACAAAGACACGCACCACCACCAGGAGATGACGTCTCTACTAACCCCCTTAAAGCTAATATGCCAAGGATGAGAAGAAAAGGCACTTTTGACGAACATAAGTCCTCCTATCGAAACATCAGCCAGCCTATCTGAGGAACTTCCACTGTTCACCCAGACTATCCCACTCTTCACAACAGTTTTTTCTGATCCTAAGGCAGTTTTCAAGGCATTCGAAACACTATGGGCTGTTTATATAAGCTCGGCACACACAATTTAGCCATCTGATGTACAATATGCAAAGTATGTCAGAGTGACTTGTTGGGCTTTACACTCTTACAGAGTATAAATGAAGGAAAATTCGTAACTTCATAGCTAACTCAGAATACATGCAACAATCATTACCTCTTGCAAAAAAATAGGAATGTAGTAAACACCAGCACAGTTCGCAGAGCTGCTCAGAAATTCGTCTTGATACAATACTTAAACATTGCAGTAAGTTATGAACGCAAAAACACAACACCAGTGCACTAGTAGAGATGCCTGGTTGGCACCTTACTGCTGTATTTAAGATGCATCATGGAAGCAAGACCACAACTATTATACTTCCCACAACTAATATACTTATAGTAACCCTTGACTGCTAAACTGAAGGCCGCAAAATCAAACCATGACTGTGGTGGCTGCAATATCGATTAAGGAGGAAATGCTTGACACCTGTCTGCTTAGACGTGGATTTTTTTAAAGAACTCCAGGTGGTCAAAATAGCTGAAACCCTCCACTCCAGTGCCCCTGATAATTATATCGTGGTTTTAACATGTTAACCTCAGTAAATATTATTCTCATTACACTTGACATGAAATAAAGCAAGCAGATATTACTATGTAGTTGAAAAAGCTCACCATTCAACCCTCCCGATCCAAGGACTCACGTTACAATATTCTAGTATGCCTTCTATCAGTTCTCATTAACAATGTTAAACATGAGTATGTATCACTGTAAAATATCCGACATGGTTTGGTATTGGCAAAGTTAGGTATAATGAAGTATGACAGTAGGAAAACACTTGATTGCACTTATAAATTGAACATCCCAAAGGCAATGAAATAACTAAGGTAACAAAAATATATTAAAATATTCAGTGAAGGTTACACTGAAGATAAAATCATTATTGTGCTACTTTTTATCACAACACAAAAAGTGTTTTTAAATAGCCAATTGCACATAAGGCGTCAATTAGCATGACATGCGAGTCTGGCGAGCAACTCACTCTGTAGATCTTGGAAAAAACAAAATATCCAATAAAGAGCTCAGTAAGTAGCACTGACACATTCATAAATGCGCTGCCTAGTTACATTGAATTTTAGCCTTAAGAACAGAAAAACACCTTGGCAGATTGTGTCCAGGGGGACACAAAGTAATAAAATAATGCTGTCATCTGCCCAATCAACCAAAAATATTGAAATTTTAGTAACGCAAATAAGCAGGTATGTTTGCATTAAAAATTGAAGGCAGTCGTGTTTCCACACAATATCACTTGGAAAATGTTTTTAATTATATTTATACTCCTAGATATCCTGTTTGAAAGTTTAATTTTGCTTTTCATGATTACGCATACAAGGCAGTGAGGTTCAGCAAAATATCACTCCATAGCGGAACGAGCAGTCGGTTCTTGCTATCGCTAGCGAATAGCAAGAGTAACCATTTTAATGTTTGCCCATGCCTTCCACCCACGGTCAGATTAAATTCATGAAATCAGAGAGTCTGTGCTAGTGCTCACTATCCTGCACACATAATAATGCAAGTCGCAACTAAATTTCCAGCAGGATATCTGAGCACAAGCATGCTAGAATTCTTACAAATGATAATATGTAGATATGTGACTGGCTGAAATTTTAACACATACATGATCTCCTGCTGCAGTCACTATTAAGTTGATTATTAAAACCTAATGGCACCGCTGACATTGATAATTATTGTCTGACATTGCATCCTCCTGGATACATAGCTATCAGTAGAGGTGGCTTTTACATACATAACTTACAGCGCTGACTTCTCTTTTAAGAAAAAACAAAAGGGTTGACTTTGAACACCCTGAACCTTTGTGCTCCTTGAATACAGCTACCAGGTGGCTCTCTGCAGCTCGCTTTTCAGAAGAAACAGAAGCCATGCGCCGCTGATGTGCACCAGCAGTCAAATTTTCCACGAGCCAGCCTTGATGATGGGCTAGTCCAGACGTCTCCCACACTCTCTTCCTACGGCGAGCATGTATAAGCTGCGAGAGAAACAAAAAAACAATTTACTGATGTGTCTATTAGCGAAGCAGAATTTGGATTTCTATTTATAATGAACTGGAACGCTGTGTTTCAAAAGAGTAGGATGTACAAAAACCAGACATGTTACAACAAAAACATCCTCAATGTTTTTGGTGAACATAGCTGCAACCTTACGAAAGAATATGCATTTTCCACATAACAGATCTGTAACAAACTATACTTGAATAGCTCTCTGGCATAGTGCGTATACATGCCAATTCATTAATAGGGCAGAGCGTACATGACGGTATGCGCTTTCATCAAGTATCCATTGGAGGTAACACATAAAATTAAATTATGAATTTTAGTTTGAACACAACTAATGTAACTTTCTTCTGGCTGCCTAAATTAGGACGATTATGCCAATAACATGAAAAATTGGTTTCACTAAATTACTATTGTCAACTGCTAAATATGGCTGTTAATTCAATTATTCCAGGTGGCTAAAAAGGCAGTGCCCCTCACTTATCCCTAACATACCCCTCATTACAGGCTGTGTAATAAATAATAGGACAGAATGTGGAAATGCTAATACAACTCACCCATCTTGAGCTAAATACTATCCCAATAAAGCATGCAAACTTCTGCAATAATCTCAGTAACAAGAATACTGGAAGGCATTGGTCACGATTTAGCAATGCACAATAAACATTTAATGAGACTGATTTCTGAAGTTGTGTAATTGCGTCAATGCCAACAGCTTGGAAACATGCAGTCGATATTCATGATTGTCAGATGAACATACTGTCCAATTTTCCATTTTCACAGTAACATGTGCATGCCTCATGTATACATACTATGATGTATAACATTATTGCAAGTTTTGAGCGTTAAATAATTTATTCATTTTTCCAAACACCACAGATCCCTTCAATAACTGTAGCACATGCCTATAGAATTTACTTAGGCTTGTCATCTGATGTGAAGACAATTAAAATAACATGCTGACCCCGATGGAAAGCATGACATTTTGGCCCCCACACAGGAGCCCTATTCACAAGTGACAAAGACTGTGCTTTTATTTGTGGCCAGTGTGTGGTTTTTCAATGTTTTCATTTGTATTTCTGAGCAGACGGACATAGGCTTGTAATCTGTTATTAAATGCCATTGGAGGTGGTGGTCTAAACGGTCCTTACTGTTCGGACAAGTAAAAGTGCTTAGCAAAGTTTGAACACAAAGTTTGGGCGAAGCACATACAATGATTATTAAACCACCACAAAGTAATGAATTCTAAGCATAGCGAAAACAAGCTGGATAAAATAAAATGTGCTCTACCGCATGAACTACTGATCAAATTAGGGCTCGCACAGTTAGGCTACCGTTATTCGGCTCCAATAAGCCATGAAAATTTTGTTCGGAAATACAGTTCAAGTTTAACGAACGGCTCAAAATTCATGGGTTCCGAATGCATCAGGCAACCTATGTTGCGGGTGTATAACGTAAGCTCAGATTTGTCTAAACGGGCTACATAAACACCTAAGCGTACATACGTGCAAGCCTTGCGAGCCGTATCTAAGACGAGGCAGCATGCAGCACGCGAACGCGAGTAACACGGTAGTTCAAAGATGCGTGCCGGCGTGGATGCATACACCGGAATATGTTCGGCTACCCGCAGCAATTTCTAATAGCAGTTTAAAAAAAGGACGTACAACATATGAAACTGTTTTCAAACTGTTTTGGACGTACAACATATGAACCCGTTGACTCCTGTAGCACACAATATGAACAGGCATGCAAAAAAAATCCTTAAGTTAAGAGATGCAAACATACGCGCCCTAGGCGTAATCAACGCTTACAGCTAACAAACGCCGTCTTCGCCCAACAATTATTTAACCAAAATATCGGTCCATCGCGAGCAGGGCTCCCTGCCAACACCACTGCCGACAGAGGCGGGCGCCGTCACAACTCGCACAAACCCGCCGCCGAATTCCCAAGGTGCACGCACGCGCCATGCGCTTCACACACCGAAGCATGCTTGAATCGAAAGAAAAAGCTCGCCCACGCTTGACTTCCCACGAAAACGCCTTCATCCTGATGAAATGACACACACAAACAGGTTTGCTACGTTAAAAAACCTCACTTATCGCCCACATGTAACGAAAAACGTAGCATGGCGTCGATATATCACGCTCTCGGTGTTGACGAAGCGCAGATAGCAGGAATGTGGTACGTACCTGGCGAGTGTTCCAAAATGCGACGCCACATGTCCTCGCTTGAGTAGAGTTCATCTTCGTAATAGGCAGCACCGGCAGAACACAAAAGACGAACACAGCGCGCAAGCACACCTCAAAAAACGAGAAACATCGATGCAAAACCGACCAGCTGCGAGGCGCCTGATCAGCGACGGCAGCGAGCAAGCACGCCTGAACAAGTATCGTGGTTACAGCTCCGAAGACGTATAATGGTTCACTAAAATGCTTTAGTGATGCATTTAAGTACAAAAAGTAAACGCAAACATGTATAGCATAATACATAAGGGGGCAAAATAGTTTTATCTCGACGAACAAACAAAATTAACGTATAAATTTAGCGCGCGAAGTTTGAAACGCATACAGGTACAATGCATTTTTAACAAATGAACAACAGCGGTAATAATCACCTAAAACACTCATGTTCTTGAATTCTAAATATACTATTGTTGACGCACACATCTACACACAAAATTTTATTGCAATAATTGATGGTGCCTATGCATAGGCGTGCCTACCACAGGGGTAGGGGGCGGGAGCGGCCCCTGGTCACTTAGGGGGTAATGTAAATCCCTATAGGTACATGTAGAAATAGAGAGGGGGCACTGTAACTCGACGGGGGTTGCAGTGCCCCCTGCTGATCACCTCATACACCCCCCCCCTCGAAGGGATGTCAAACTTAATAGATAGCAAATACAAATTTTACGGCGTGGGTCGCAGTGTCCGACATTATATATATATATATATACATATATATATATATATATAGATATCATTAACCACTCAGGTTTATATATATATATATATATATATATATATATATATATATATATATATATATATATATATATATATATCCCTAAAGGCGAGACAGAAAGACGGAAGGTTAGGTGGGCAGATGAGATTAAGAAGTTTGCGGGTATAAATTGGCAGCAGCAAGCACAGGACCAGCTTAACTAGCGGAACATGGGAGAGGCCTTTGTCCTGCAGTGGATTTAGTCAGGCTGATTATATATATATATATATATATATATATATATATATATATGTGTGTGTGTGTGTGTGTGTGTGTGTGTGTGTGTGTGTGTGTGTGTGTGTGTGTGTGTGCGGGGGCGAGAGGCGTGTCTCTCCCTCCTCTCGTACCCTTCTCCCCTTCGCTTCGCAAAGGCACTGCGTGCACTAACCATGCCATTCTCTGACCTTTATTTCTTGACCTAAAGAATCACTTCCCGTGCTCCGCATGGTTGCAGAAGGTATACTGTGCATTGTTTTCTTTTTCGACCAAGCACGTGTCGTCTTCGATAATCCTGTGAAAACGACTTGCACTCGAACGGCTTTAGACCGAGCAAGGGTTTTTGTAATAAATTCAAGCTTTTTTTTCTCAATTGCTTCTTCATATGAATATGTGCGGTTCGTAGATCGTGACAGCCCATTCGTTCACTCACATATAATGTGGACCATATAAAGTCGCAAAGCATGTCGAATCATACAGTGCGAGAAGAAATTAGTCTCTTTTACATTTTATCAATTATTATTAGAGTGTTCTGTAAAGTTTTGCCAATGCCTCAATCATTTCCTTGATTTTTTTCATCCCTACGACATTGTTATCCTATAGGAAAGGCATTCCTTGTGCTATGCGTGGTATTTTATTTGCAAGCATGGATGCAGCTCGATTCTTGCACGTGCACTCCCGCGCCGGCAGTCTGGTGCTTATGGTGCTGAACTGTTGACCCGCAAGTCGCAGGATCGAATCCCGGCAGTTCACGGCGGCCACATTTTTGGTGGACGAGAAATATAGTGCGAGACCTGTGTAGTTAGACTTAGGTGCACCTTAAGTATAACCCCAGGTGGTTTAAATTTTTGGAGACCTTTGGTATGGCGTCTCTAATGATTATATGACAACTTTGGGACGTTAAACAGAACAATTTTTACTGCAACATTTATAGGTGTACACCCTTCTGCTCTTCAACACCCTCACGAAAGGCATAATAACACCCTTATGCCCCTTACATCCTTCTCTGAGGGTATACCAGCAAAAAAAAGGTGTTACATTCATTCGAAAAGAGTGTAAATCTGTAAAACACCCTTTTTACACCCATAAAAGTGTAAAAAGTTTTGCTGTGTACGCTGAATGCAGACGCCGCTCTGGACTGACTTCGCGGTAGGCGAGGGCTCACGATCAAAGCTGGAAACCTCCGAGGGTTCTTCACACTATTTTTAGCACAGAAAAAGACAGATAAACGCGCAGCAGCACTGACATGCTACAGTAGTCTGTACAATGTTTTCACTTGGCCGACGATCACACTCAGGACCCGTGCAAGCGCAGCCGGTTAGCATTCGCTGGATTTGTCGGCGTCGCTCGAACTCGGCACGAACCCATGTCACGCTGGTAGCACTCACAGTCGTTCGTCGTGTAGTTGTTATAGATGTCGAAGCGGTCATTCAGGAACATTTGGAGTAGTTTCCATGCTTGCTTCCAGCACTCGGCCGTGCCTTTGAAGTGATGGCCAGTAGGCACAGCATTCGGAGGTATCGTGGCCTGTGATTGGTTGGCGCTGCCGTACACGTGGGGACGTAGATAAATATATCAAGCCCGGATTGATCTCCGCGCCTCCTCGCGTATGCTCCTCTAACGTCGACGCCGAGAAGCGCATTTCACCATTTTGACGCGTAGGTGCGAGCATACCCGTGTCAGTGGTTGGCACTTTGGGCGGCTTTTTGTACACGGGCTCGGCTGGTGCCCTTCGTGCGATAGCCCTAGCGCCTGCTGGCAGCGCACACTCGGTTGGTCTTGCGGAGTTGTCTGCCGGCCCACAAAACCATGATTCTCGCACTGTGCTGTATTTTGGGTTGATAAACCCTTGTTTATTGACTGCCCCGAGTGATATCTTTGCGCCGTGTCCAAGAGTCGACAAACCTGGCCATAGCGTCGTTGTGCGCAACGGCAGTGGAGATCGTCGCGTCCCTTCTCGGTCGCTTCGTAGGGTAAGACTTTAACAAACCTATCTCCACATAACTGTCTTGGCATTGGATAGAACGGAGGGAGTCATGCTCTGCCTTTGTGGGTGACTTTTCGTTCGCGTGCTTCGGCGGTTCCCTTTTGTGTGGCAGCCATGACACTGCAGGATTACGTTCTCAATTCTTACGAAGTTGCGCTATCGGACCCAAATCAGAGATTGTCACACTTTGTTGGGTAATTAAACTCATAATTTGACGACCTGCTTTGAGTTCCATCTCTACGCCATGTCGAAGAGTCGACGAACCTCGCCGTAGCGTCCATGTGCGCAACGGCAGGGGAGATTGTCACGTCCTTTCATGGTCGCTTCGTAGGGTAACCTTTTAGGAAACCTAACTCCGGGAATTTTTTCGGAGAACTTAACAGCGTGTTTCCGGCCGTGTGCACTGACCCACGCATACGGACGCCATATTTGCATTGAAAAACGGGTGTGCCGAAAAGTTGTTTATTTCTATGAAATAGAAAAAAATTAAGGCAGTGTCGCAAACTGAACAATAGTTGTATTTTACGTACGGCTTACAGCAACTTTTCTTAGTCTTACAACAACTAAAGAGAACAGTATTTATTTCAGCAAAAAAAAGAGAAAATTGCCAGTAAACTTGACTACTGTTTCGCCCCGCCGCAGTGGTCTAGTGGCTAAGATACTCGGCTGCTGACCCGCAGGTCGCGGGATTGAATCCCGGCTGCGGCGGCTGCATTTCCGATGGAGGCGGAAATGTTCTAGGCCCGTGTGCTCAGATTTGAGTGCACGTTAGAGAACCCCAGGTGGTCGAAATTTCCGGAGCCTTCCACTACAGCGTCTCTCTTAATCATATGGTGGTTTCGGTATATTAAACTCCAGACATCATATTTGCGTACTATTTCTTGGCGCGGTAACAGGCACAAGTTTGGGTTCTGTAGCTGCTACAGCACTGCCAAGAAAAGTTGTCGCAGAGTGTAGTTCAGTGTGCGGTATATACTATGTAGCTGACCACGAGTTCGCGGCGGCTTATAGCCAAATTTGACACAGAATACTTTCCCGCAAGTATGTCGGCAGGACAGGGGGATCTCAGCCTCAAAACCTGAACATGCCCCTTCTAAATGGTGAATGTCTGGACACATTATACTCCCCAACCGTGCCGTGAGAAAACGAACGACTGTACGTGTGACAATGGCCGCTTCAAAGTATTCTAAAATGTATACAGCAAGTACACTTGTTAGGTGCCCATTACGCCGTAGTTGTTGCTTTTGCAAATCAGTGAAGGGCCCAATGCACGTCCGTGGGGCAACGCACGGAGTGCTTTATAATGAGTTGGCCTTCAAAACACCCACTCGTCGCGCAATTCACATATGTTGATGTCTGGCGTGACGCTACGGCTCTGCCATACAATAATACATGTGTTTAAGGAGGTTCCTTCCAACACATGACAGTCATATTGTTCTTTTTATTGCGAGAGCGATTACATAGACACTCTCGGCTGGATTTTGCCGCCGGCGTCGGCGTCGCCATCACTCACCGTATGACTAAATATATATATATATATATATATATATATATATATATATATATATATATATATATATATTCTCACGTTATTAAAATTGGTGCAAGCTTCAGTGTAGCAAACAGCGGAACAGTTTCGATCGAGAAGCGCGAATTCGTCGTCGTCTTTCTACCGAGCAAATCCTTCGACATGCACAAGTAATGATGACACTAGCCACGCAACAGCCAGAAACCCACTACATGCTCGTGTCATTACTTCCCCTTTCGAAAAGCATCCACTCGATGCTTTCAAATGTATGAAGGCAAGAGCAAGTCTTCAGCGTGAGTATTACGGCTTCATCCTAGCCACGTGGACGATGTTCGGCTGGGCATGATGACGGGAGGAGTGCACGCTGGGCTCTGCGATAACTTCGTAGTTTACATCGCTGAGGCGTTGAAAACCCCGTAAGGGCCAAAATAACAACGCAAGAGCTTCTCAGAACGACCGCGTTAGCGTACTGGACTCTAGAGCCATACTTTTTCTCCGGTGTGGTAGGTGACGTCTCTGTGCCGAAGGTTGTACCTATGGGCATCGTGTTGTTGCTGAGAGCGAATGCGCAAGCGAGGTAGTTGTCGAGCTTCTTCGGCGCGCTGCGCATACTGGTCAGCATTTTCGGTGGTGGTCATAAATGCGTCAGGTAAGAGCAGGGCGTCTAACATCGCAGTAATTTCGCGGCCGTGAAGCAGACGGAAAGGTGTAAATCCTGTAGTTTTTTGCACGGCGGTGTTATAAGCGAAAGTTATGAAAGGGAGCACACTGTCCCAGTTCTTATGGTCTACATCGACATACATGGAAATCATCTCTGTGGTGGTCTTATTGAGCCGTTCTGTCAATCCGTTAGCTTGTGGATGGTAAGCTGTCATTCGGCGATGTACGGTGCCACTGAGTGTCATCACTTCTTTCAGTAGTTGGGCAGTGAAGGCCCTGCCTCTGTCTGTTAGAACCATCCCGGGAGCACCATGGCAGAGGACGACAGCACGAATGAAGAAATCCGCGACATCGCTTGCCGTACCGCGCTGGAGTCCTCGTGTTTCACAGTAACAGGTTAAATAGTCAGTCGCAGTTATTATCCAGCGATTCCCCACTGAAGATTTTGGAAATGGACCTAGGATGTCCGTGCCAACTTGTTGAAACGGTTCTCGGGCTGTCTCCACAGGGTGTGCAATACCAGTAGGTTTCATGGGCGGAGTTTTGCGACGCTGACCGTCTAGGCAGGTTTTGACGTAGTGCTTTACGGTACGCGACAGTTTGGGCCAGTAGTACGTGGGGCGAATACGTGTACGCGTGAACCCTGAATGCCTGAAAGACGGTTCGTCATGGCATGCCTTAAGGATGTCGTCTCGCACCACAGATGGTACGGTCAGTAGGGTGGTTGGAGCGTTGGGATCAAAGCTCCGCTTGTACAGGACGTGGTCACGAAGGCTAAATGATGAAATCGTGCGCCTGAATGTTCGTGGCGGCTGCTCAAGCTTGTCCTCGAGATAGTCGATGATCGGGCGAAGTTCTGTGTCATCACGCTGTTTTTGAGCCAAGTCAGAGGCTGTGACGGCCATGAGGAAACTTTCGTCGTCAGTTGGGTCAGGAGGAATCAACTCGACTGGGGCGCGTGATAGGCAGTCAGCATCGGTGTGCTTGTGTCCTGACTTGTAAACCACCGTAACGTCAAATTCTTTTAGGTGGAGACTCCATCTAGCTAGGCGGCCTGAGGGGTCTTCGAGGCCGGAAAGCCAGCACAATGAATGGGGTTGGTGACTGCATTAAACGGTAGCCCGTACAAATACGAGCGAAACTTGGATATGGCCCGCACGACAGCTAGGCATTCCTTTTCTGTGGTGGAATAGTTCGTCTTATCCAATGATAACGTATGACTAGCGAAGGCGATCACTCACCCGATACCTTCCTGCCATTGCACATTGACGGCTCCGAGGCCGACATTACTTGCATCTGTATGCACTTGAGTGTCGGCATTTTTGTCGAAATGACCCAAGAATAGAGGAGTCTCGAGGCGTCGTCGTAGCTGGAACCAGAACACTAGAACGGGGTGGTACTGCCACTGCATCGTCAGATACACGCAACGCCATCATACGTGATTCACAATCCTGAGAATGTTGGTTACGTGAAAACGTCACCAGCCAATCTCGGAGGTTTATAATAGCCCGATATTCTAGAAGGAAGTCTAATCCGAAGATGACCTGTCTGGAGCATTCCCGCAGTAAGACGAAAGTCCCGATGAAGGTCGAAGCGCCAATATGTACTCGGGCAGTGCACCTCCCAAGCGGCGTCACTATATGACTACCGCAGTACGAAGCTGTATACCATTCCATGGCGTCACCACTTTTCGGAGAGCAGCCGCGAAGTCACCACTCATAACGGAGTAATCGGCGCCAGTATCCACGAGTGTGGTGGTCGAGTGATTCTCGACGGTTATGGAAATATCGGCGGAAATTGCTGCGTCACGTTCAAGAAATTTCGTGACAGAAATATTGGCGTCATCAACGTGTCGTGGCGGAGGATGTTCTTCAGTTCGGTCAACAGTGGCCCTACCCCCAGAGGCCGCTGGCCTCAGTTTCCCTGACGAGGGCCAGGACCTGGGGATCTGTTTCGTACACCAAAGAACTTGGCGTAATGACTAGGCGAGCCGAGGCGCCGAGGAGAAAGTGAGCGTGGCCGGTGGCTTTGTGCAGGGGGAAACGGCTGCTGCGCTGCTTGGTATTGCTGAATCTCGAAAGGCCACTCCCCGTTGCTGGGTCGATGCGCGTTATGGTGAAACTCCTGAAGGCCCATCCTGCGATACGCACACTGGCCGTACAGATGGCCCGCTTCACCGCAGAGGTAGCAAAGAGGCCTGTGGTCAGAGGTGCGCCATACGTCAAATTTACGGGTGACTTCACGCGGAACGTCATACTGAAAAGCGCTCTCCTAGTTATATTCATGTGCGAATTGACGGGGCGATGGTGAGAAAGTAGAGGGTGGCCACCGTCTGTTAGAAGGTTGACGACTCCTCAATGCTTCGGCGTAACACAGAGCAGGAGCTTCCGCACGAATTGGGAGCCATGATTGGGTCACATTCTTGAGTTAATCGCGAATAATGTCTCCCAGAATCGTCGCATTTGGGTGAGCAGAAGTGGGACGGACTTTTTTCAGCTCCTCGCGGACCACGCTCCGCACAAGATTGTGGAGTGCTGATAAGTGCTGATAAGTCCTGTCAACAGGTAAAAGGTGACACCGCGGCAACAGAAGCTTGGCGTCGTACTGTAGAGAGCGTTGCTGAAGTGCCCGTTGCATGGTAGTAGCTTCCGCGATGAACTCATCGACAGGGGTTGGGGGCTTACGTATGAGTCCAGCAAAAAGTTGCTACTTGACACCCTGCAGGAGGAGTCGAACTTTTTTGTTTCATCCACCATTGGGTCAGCGCGCTTAAACAACCGTGACATGTCTTCGACAAACATAGCCACGTTTTCATTAGGCTTCTGAAGCCAGCTCTGCAGAGCCTGCTCGGCCTTTTCTTTCCTTTCGAGATTTCTGAATGCGTGGCATAGCTGTCGCTTAAATTCTTGCCAGTTGGGGATAGACGGCTCATGGTTCTCATATCAGATGTGAGCATAGCCTTCAATTGCGCAATAGACGTAGTGAAGCTTCTTGGTGTCGTTCCATTCGTTGGCGGCTGCAACCCGATCGAAGTGGTCTAGCCTGTCATCTACGTCCGCAAATACATCACCATGAAACGGCTTCGAGGTTCGTGCTGTGTAGACGACACTCGGGGTGGATGTGAGTTGGTCTACGTTGCTTTCTTGCATCTGACTTGCCGTTGTGGTGGTTATTCTCGCCGAGCTCAGGGGGCCAAATTTAGCTGGTAGTCCTAGCAAGCAGCGGCTGAAGTGAAGCGGCAGGTTTTCCTTCGAAATTTTCGGAATGGTGGCAGACGCTTGAAACGGCTTGAGTTAAAACTAGCGAATTGGGATTGTACCCTGCGCCTACACCAGTTTATCACGGTATTAAAATCAGTGAAAGTAACAGTGTAGCAAGCAGCGGAACAACTTCGGTCGAGAAGCGCGAGTTGGTCGTCGTTTTTCTGCCGACCAAATCCTTCGACACAAGTAATGATGACACTAGCAACGCAACAGCCAGAAACACCCTACATGCTAGTGTATATATATATATATATATATATATATATATATATATATATATATACATATATATATGTATATATATATTTATATATATGTATATATATATATATATATATATATATATATATATATATATATATATATTTCAGTAGATCCTCTGTGAGCGGTCACAACGTGGTTTATTTCGACGTTTCGGCCTAGAGTCTGGCCTTCATCAGGATTAAAGTAAATCCACCAACCACGGAGGATCTACTAGACTACTTATATATATATATATATATATATATATATATATATATATATATATATATATATATATATATATATATATATATATATATATATGAAAACGCAAGAAACAAAAACTATCCAGAAAAAGACTCGCGCACGGTATCGAACTTCGGGCCTCTGAAACGTGACTGCGAGGCGTTAAGCACAGAGGCATGGAGAGGCACGTACTTGTTATTTCAAACGAAAAGCTATTGATAGCTACCACTTACCGTTGTTGACGAGCGTCCCGGGGGCAGTCTATTGTGTTTTAGCATTACCAGCAAGATGGCGCAATGGGCGCGCGTCGCCGCATCAACACGACGCGACGGGACACTCGTTCGCGCGCCCTCATCTCGCGGTGGGAAAGATCGTACGCCTTGGCTGGCCTTGGGATTTCACCGGAATGATCCTGTTGTTGTTACCGGACGCACAAAGGTAACTGAAATCTTTGCACTCTCTCCGTTTGCGAAAACGGAGCGCTTTTCAGACATAGAATAGTGACAACTGAAAGGCTTATTTACGTTGATCTGTACTTATGAGTAGGTTTCGTGCGTCATTTGTGCGTGAGAAACGTGGGGAACGTTTCGATTTGCTTGCCATTCTTCTCGTGACCTTCCAGTTTCTTGCTGTCGCGTTCATTGCTTTGCCTTTGCGGCAAAGCTGTCCCTTTATTCTGTGTGTGTAATCTTAAGCAGTTGTTTCTGTCTCTCTTCATCTTATGATTTTTTTTTCAAAACAGCATTAAGCAATGCGTGGCTCTGTGATAGAATACTGCCTTGCCACGAATGCAGACGAGTTTCGATTCTTACTCAGACTGATGTTTTTTATTGTTTGTTTTATTTGCATGTTTCTCAAATTTTTTTGCCATGGACGAGATGATTTTTTTTCGTGCAACTGGCAGCGCTGACGCCAACGCAAGGATTTTTGGGAAACCAACTCTTCAACGCTATCAGTTGAAAATTTTCCACTTGAGCTCTATCTTGCCGAGACGGCTGACACTTGACATTTTGCCCCGGACGGATGGGCCCCACCGGCTCAACGACGCCTCTGCGTCTCGTACTGCAACTAATTGTTCAGTTCACCATTGGTTGCCCCGACGCGGTGGTCTAGTGTCAGGTACTCGGCTGCTGACCCGCAGGTCACAGGATCAAATCCCGGCTGCGGCCGCTGCATTTCCGATGGAGGCGGAAATGTTGTAGGAACGTGTGCTCCGATTTGGGTGCTCATTAAAGAACCCCAGGTGGTCGAAATTTCGGGACCCCTTCACTACGGCGTCTCTCATAATCATATAGTGTATTTTGGACGTTGAACCCTATATATCAATCAAACACCTCCGGTTGATAGCGCGGGAAAAGATCACAATCAAGCAATGTCTTGGCGCTTCAAGTTACATCGAAAGTTTATAAAAAAATTTACCTTTCCTTTTATTGCCACAGCATTCGATCTAGAGGGCGGCGCGTCTACTTCGTCTATGGGGAATTCGCGTTACATAAATTGCCTGTTAATGTGGCCAGGCATGATGGCTTTCGCCAGTGAGTTTTTTCATAGGGACAAATACCATTTACTATTGTTTATTTTTAGAGGCTCATGTGCTTTAGTTTATGTCCGGGTTTCAGAACCATAGGTGGTAGAAATTTCTGTAGATTTCTCCTATCGCGTTTCTCACAATTTTATCATTTGGCTAAGATCCAAGTGGTTCCGGACATAAATCTTCGAGTTGATAATATTATTATTATTACTTTATTAGTAATAAAAATATGATTGTTACTTTATTAATAATATTATTTTTGCCGTACTATCACTTCTTTTTACACATCTTCCCCCTTCTAGGTCAATTTGTTGGGCCTGGCGTATGACTTCGAGTCCATCATGCATTACGCGCGCAACGCGTTTTCAAAGATCACGCACCTGGACACCATCCTGCCGCAGGAGAACGCCACCACAAGGCATCGGCCCGAGATCAGTCAGCGGGTGCGCCTGTCACCCGGTGACATATCGCAGACCAACAGGCTCTATAAGTGCCCACGTGAGTACATACGCGAGATTCTCATTAGGGACCATTTTATTAGCAACTGAACTAAAGACTGTGGGTGAGAAAAAAGCGATGACTCAGGTACCTATTGCTGAGTCATCGCTTTTTCTTTCTTTTTCAGAAAAAATAGAAGGAGAAATATATAAATAGAAAAGACAGTGAGGCTAACCTAGAACTGATTTGCTATCCTGTACAAGGATGGGAAAATAAGGGTTGGAAAGGGGGTAGAGAGTGAGGGAGATAAATAAATTTGAAAAAAAAACACACACATATGCACACACATGCAGGGAGGTCCGATTAAAGTCGTTTGGGGAGACCGGTTGAACGTAGGAAGCGCAGGACCACCTTTCTTCTGCGACACGAAGTCCTTTCGGTAGCACAGAATTTTTTCTTCCGAGAAAGTCTGGTTGTCCAGTTGGTCTAGTCCAATGCAGAGTGGCTGTCTCTGCGAACAGTACTCTGGGTATTCGCACAGAATATGCCAAAGTGTTTTGTCTCTGCCGCAATGGTCACATGTTGCAGTGTTGACCATTCCTATGCGGAACGTGTACGCATTCGTAAAGGCGACACCCAATCATCACCTGCACAGCATAGTCGTGACTCGTCGTCGAAGTTCTGAAGGAATTTATTTCAATTCATTCAGTATACTTAGTACAGTACTACAAAACATTACAACAAAAAAAGTGAACAATATAGAAGAAGGTCCCGAAGTGAGAACTGTCAGGAGGACCTCCTGTGAGAACAAGTACAATAAACGTAAACAAAGATTGACAACAAATAAACCGTAATAAACAATTTCACTCTAACAAACTAGCACTTAAACATTTATCAAGGTATATACACATGCATAAATACAAATATATATAAACCAACACAGATAAAAATGCACCAAAATGATCAGGTGATGCGTGTGGTTAGTAAAAACTGTTTGAGTTGACACTGGAAATTATGTAATGATGGGCTTGATTTAATAGTCCATGGACGTGAATTTCATGATGAAATTGCAGTAAACAACTTTGTGATTTTACCGTATTTAGTGTTTACTTTTGGAAGCAGGAGGTTACTATTTTAAGAAAGCCGCGTGTTACTATACTTGTGACGGTGTGTTAGGGGAAGTATGTCTATTGGAGTTTTACCTGTTCTACTTCTGAATAACAAAACACCAAGTTTGTGTTGAAAAGTGGAGGTGACAGGTAAAACTTCACAAGTGCTAAAGATGGGTGCTGCTGATGCAGTGTATGAACTATGAGTGATGATACGGCTTGCTATTTTCCGAAGGTGAATAATGGATGCCAGATGAGTTGCGTACGTGTTGGCGTAGGAAGAAATGCAGTAATTAGTGTGACTGTGAATAAAATGCATAGTAAAGTGATTTGAGAATATATTGCTTAAAACAATGTTTAGGGCTAATGAGTATGCGAATGTTAAAAGCTGTGTTCTTGATGACAGAGTTTGTATGAAAGTTAAATTTTGGGTGACGATCTAATGTTACACTTAGAAAAGTAATTGACTTTGATGGTGTAATGACGCAGTTATCTATGTATATTTCCGGATCTATTGTTACGTTTTTTACGAGGGTTAAATAACATGAAAGTTGTTTTAATAAGGTTAATTTTCAACAAGTTATTATTGCACAATAAAACAAAATTACTGACATCTGTATTTTATTATAATAGGAGATTTTGGAGATTTTGTCACAGGAAAATATTGTACTATCGTCAGCGTAAAGGAGACAAAGGAGTGAGCAAAAGTTTCCGTCGGCACACGATGCGATTACACTTCATTGTCAAATGTTTTCCTTATCTCAAGGCAGATGCATCAATCAAGGGAACCGGGTGGGAACCAGCATTTTAGCACGTATGACAGCCCTTTGCTTCTAGGATAGCGCATAACTATATGAATATAACTCAGCCAGATGCGTCGGGCTAATTCAAACGGTGACGCAGGCGTACGTATATAATTGATAGATGTATTGCATCGTTTACAAGGGATGCTTACCGCGTGTAGCGTCGGCATGTTTTAGTTACATGTGGTTGTGATGTTATAACCCTTCCGTCAGCGCTGTGTTTCATTTTCGTGTCTCCGGTCGAATGCTGAAAAGGAGCGATTAACAGTTATCACCAATTATTCAGCCGGCAAGACCATCGAAACAACCACATCGATTAGCTGCGCTACAGATGTCACTCACGCGTGATGAAAGGCATCATTTCACGTGGCACCCATTGTGGTGGCTTCCCAATGGCTGGGGCACTGCGACCGCAGCTTTTCATCAGTGCGTCATCGAATATTTATGTGCGTATCGGAAAATAATACGTGTGCTTTTACAACAGCGACCAGTTTAATGAATCAGATCATCTGCAACATTTGTGCACGTTTTTCCGCTGAAAATTGTGACAACCCCGCTTATTCTACAACCCAGCTACCACTGTGCTACTGGTTACATTACGATCTATCTGCTTCTCGGTCTCTAGCGATACTAATTTTTATTATTCTGCTCGCAACCCTTTTGGGCCCGACTAATGATACATTCGGCTGGGTTGTACCGTGCTATAACTGGGATTAGAACAGTGCATAGCCCGCTCCTAACCCGAACCAGAGAAAGCGTGTCAGAGTCAAAAGCTCAGCCACCAATCAGAGAAATCAGAGGCCCGAAGAGGATACACATCACAGCGTCTTCTGCTGCAAACAAACAAGGCGCTAGAAGCACCACACATGCAGGCGGGGCTGTCGTTGAGCCAGGACCAGGGTGTAATCTAGATGAGTCACGTGACCAAATATTGGTTGGTCGCTTTTCCAAGTTATAGTAGAGAGCACCTGAAAGTACTCTGAAAAGGACCAAGGGACTCTGAATGAACCAGCTGGACATAATCATAGTGCTGACGTGAAGCGCCACAATACGAAAAAATTTCAGCTTGCGCGTTGCCATCCCAATTGACTGCTCACGCTGTGTGGTTACTAGGGGATTTTATCTTGTGCGTATATTTCTCTACCTTACAGTGTCACCGGATACCGAATAGAATCTGCACATACGCGGGTCCTAACAGAACTTAAACCTTTACGTAACGTAAGGTACCCGCCTGATAGGCTTTACGTTGAGGCCCTATATTGCATATCCACTTCATTCGTAGGATCTCGCGATATCCACATTGCGTAGACTCTAGTCGTCGAGTCAAAATAAGCCGAAGTGTGAGCGCCAATAGCGGTTACATTGTTTCCGCCGGATTACTAAAGCTAGAATTGCCTATAACATCAAAATCGTGAACGTGTGAGCCTCCGACAGCTGGATAGGTTGCGCCGTCTAGTGTGGTCAAAATGCACCAGAAAATTGCAGAATTGTTATTGCTAAAACATCGTGAATTGTACGTCTGGCGAAAAACCGCGCAGCGACGTTACTAGGATTGTGTTACCTTTGCAATCATTTTCAGCTAAAAAATATTACGCGTAAGCCAACGTGTTCTCGACTGGTTGCACGAAAAGTCATAAGATGCCGACACCATCGTGGCAGTAACCTTGTATTTCTTCATTCCGTGGCGCATACGATGACACTGTGCTGGATAGAGAAGCATTTCGTGATTTTTCCGCAGCGGTGATTCAATTTAAAGATGGTTGAATAAAGAGCTAAAGATGGTTGAATGAAGTTAGCATCGCAATTTGTGGTTTGCGAAAATGTAAAGGCATAAGTTTGCGTACGTACGTAAACATTTACGCATGGGGAACCAAAACGTTGAAAAACATACGTTCCGGTAAGACAGCAAACGCAAACCGGTATCTGAAAACACGGTAACGTAAAACAGTATACGTAGAAGCTGAAATCCTCTACTGTCATCCAGCGCACCTGTGAAGCGGAGTCTGGAATAAGGTATGTGCACGTGAATACAAGATATACGCTTATTAGATTTCTAATGTGTATACTTTTTCGAAATTCGTATTTCTCGTTATGGCACTGATATTTTACCCCTATAATTGTCTTGCGCGAGTTGCGCGAGTGAACCAGAGGACAATAGGCGCCAGTTCAACCAATTCCAAACGTTTCTTTGAATACCTCTGGTGATGTTTTTCAAGCCCTTCGCGGTGTATTAGTCCTTGCAGATTGACTTTACCTCCGTATTAGCGTTCAGGCTCGGTGCGTACATGTTCGACAGAACGAAACGACAAACTGTGAACGCTTTCGACAAAACCTAGCATAACCGTAAATGTCGTACTTGTGGCTGTGTCTTCACTAGACGTGCATATCTGAATTTGCGGCTAACGTAAGCACCGGTGATAGCAGCTGACGCTACTGCGTGCGAGTCGAAGGCAACTGTACACCAACGAAAGCGCGCCTCGCGAGGCGTATGCTCTTTTAGATTGTTCAAGTCACCAATCGTCTCTCAACCTTTTGGACGGGGCTTCCTTTTAGGGCTGCTCTTACAGCGCGGGCGAGGTTCTGCGGCACAATAGGGGCTGTTCATAAGGCCAGGGTCGCGCCTCTGCAGAAATATCCACCACAGAGTCATTCTAGCTCATAACCATTTTTCGCACCTCTGGCACGTGGGCCGCGCTTTAGCGTGAACGGATGAGACACATCCCGCACTTTTTATTGCGCGTTATCGCCGCCTGGCAGCTGAGTTGGCGTTTGACTAATGAGGGACATTTGTTCCATCGTGTTCGAAACCTTATATTAGGAATGCGGCGCCCGCCACCTTCTCTCTTTTAGCTACGTTGAATGGTGCGGATGGCACCGGTGATTCAGTGGGGCTTGTCACTTGCTGGCCGGACAACCACTCACGCGAGGGCGCTGGGACAGGCGCAAAGTGGTCACGCGCCACTTAGTCTGTATATTGACAGATTGATGAACGCCCTTTCGCATCGGCAAGAGGCAGGAGAGCCTGCCGCTCGGCCGCCGCGGAGTGTTGCCACGCCTACACAGAGCAGCCAGTGCTTCCGACTCGTTGCGTAGCAGCCGTTAAGATAGATCAATGAACGCTATGCCTGGTCTATTCCCCGTGTCCACTATATACAACACGTCGTCTCCTGACTGGCTGCCGAGTATGTGCCGACTCTGTGCACGGGGCGTTTATCGCGACCAATATTCAGACGGTGGTGATCGAGTCGGCGCTGGGGACGATGGCACACTTTAGCGGAATCCACCTAACACAGGGAGTGCCTGTCCGAATCGTCGGAGATGATGGCTTGGTACACTGTGCCACGGGAGGATGTGGCAGGTATTAGACGAGTGTGGCTCTAGCTTAGCTGGCCACGGTATCGAAAGCTTATTCAAAGCTTTGTTCAAGAAAGTACAATAAATTGTTCCTCCAAACTTTTCAAAAGCCTATACAAGGCGCTCAAAAACTATCCTGGTCACATTTTATAGCGCGGTTGCGTAAATAAAAAAAAACTGCCAGCAAAGCCTGACAAAATGAAATATGTGGCATTGAACGTCTGAGACATAAATGCACACAAGTTGTGCATCAAATGTTATCTTCTATTGTAGACCTTGGTGTCTACAGGTTTTGTATGCGAGCAAAGGGAGGGGGAGGGTGAGAGTGGAGTTTAACATGCTGGACGCTAACTGTAGCCACTAACAAATAGGGTCGCGCTTAGACACCAAAATTTCAGTGGATTTCACCAACTACCACGCATTGGCCCTCTAACAGTTAAAACTTCGCCCGCCAATCGGAACCGGTCACGAACCAACCTGTCGCATTTATTGAAGCGTCTCATTTAAGAGTGCCTAATAATTTCACATCAAAGGTGTCTATTCTGCAAATGGATGCTTATAGCCTAGTGGCATATGTAGAGTGCTTCACTGTTTAGCGGTGAACAAATGGCATAATGGCGATCGTCTTTCTCTCATCCAAATTTTACGTGATTCCTTGTCGTTTATTGTCAATAAAGCATGTGTTGTAAAGTGTTAGTGTCACTATAGAAAGCAAGAACAAGAAAATAGTGCTTGTACAAGCCGCACAGGGCTTACACAAAAGGCTGTCAAATGATAAGAGTCCGCATTCATGTAAACTTTCGTTCGGTAAAAACGGCTATAAGATCATGCGCTAGCTCGATATCGCATTTCAGTGACGGAGTATGCCAGGCAATGAACAAAACGTTACCACTGGCATCACTGTAAATCTGTACATCGCTTTAAAACCTGGTAACCATGTGAAACTATTTAACTGTGAAAAAACCCGTAAAACACTTCTTTTATAATCCCTGGCTTCTCTCTCTCTCTCTCTCTCTCTCTCTGTGTGTGTGTGTGTGCGTGCGTGCGTGCGTGCGCGCGCGCGTGTGTGTGTGTGTGCGTGCGTGTGTGTGTGTGTGTGTGTGTGTGTGTGTGTGTGTGTGTGTGTGTGTGTGTGTGTGTGTGTGTGTGTGTGTGTGTGTGTGTGTGTGTGTGTGTGTGTGTGTGAAATGAACCAATGGCTGCTTCATGTAAAAGAAAAGGTAGTTGTGATGCCGTACGTTCATCGCGTGTCCTATTCCTTGAAGATTGCTAAGTGAGCAGGGATGCAAACGTGACCTTCTCTGCACCTTTGAACATGTTTAAACTTTGCGAAATGAGAAAGCCTTGCCTCCGAAAGGCACCAGCCTGTACCGTACACCACGAAAGTAAATATGTCGAATTCCAGGTTGGTGTGGTCTGAAATATTCCCTTGTCATATGGAAAGTACGTAAGCCATACTGAGAAGTGCCTAAATGACAGGTTCAGACAGTTTCAACAATGTTAGGAACGGCAGAGAGGGTCACTTGTCAACACAGTACAGAGATTGCAACTATGTACCAGATTTGCGCGCATCTCCTGTGATTGTAGAAAGTCGACTGGTAGAACAGATTAATAATTGAGGCAAAAGAGATTACGAAAGGCGGTGATCATTGCAGGAATGGGACCTCCGTATCTTTAGAAAATTTTAGTTTAGCGCGCGCAACGGGCGAGAGGGAGCACGACGTCGCATGCGCTTAACGCATGAGAGATGCCTGCGTTTGCGCGCGCAAGTTATGTACACGCCAGATATCAGACACTTTTAGTTGGGCGTACGGGGAAGATGCGTGCGCTGTGAAAATTACGTTGCGTACACTAAAATGAAGCGTGCAACGACATTTGTAGTTTAAAGTACCTTGATTCGTTTCACTCAACAAGATAAGGCGTATTCAAAATGCAAGGAGTTTCGCATGCTTATCGGCGCCACCCACGTTAGGAGTATGCTAGGTCCTAGTAACAACGTGGCCTTCGTTATCTGCGCGAAATACATCCTGACGGCCAGCAAACAAGTCAGTCTGTGGCGTTCGCTGTGTAGATTTTTAGCATCGTTCTTTGGTGCACTGAATGTGCACGTTTGCCTTTGATGTTTTGAACTTGGCTGCGCAATGCGTCTGATCGGGCACGACCACACTGGATCGACCCCAGCGTTCTATCCAGCGCTGCTGCAGATAAGCCCTAGCATATCCTGCAGCAAGTGGTCGCGTTCCAGTTATTCATCGCCTTTCGATTACTACCTGCACATTTAAGGAGTTACAACTCGCACAACGTCCAAGGCGGGTTATGTTTCACCAGGCCAGGAATGAAAGTACGTACCAAGCTGTCAATTTATTTACGGGTTCAAACGCCGAGAGGCTTGGCAGAAAAAGACGCGTCCCCGCACACAACCTATCGAAGGCGATTATTGAGGATTTTCGTGAGACGCCAGGCAATTTCTTCTGAGTCATCAGCATGCCGGAACGCACCGCTTGAATTTACCTTGTCTTGCATGAAATCATCGCCTTTAATTCATTTTGAAATACACATGCCTTGCATCAGGTCCACTGTTGCTTTCTGCGTCGAACGCCACTGCTGCCACCATATACTCTCGCTATGGTTTCTTCGAGGTCTCGCGAGAACGTAACGTAGTAAGCGTTGCGTTACGTACACAGCTTCTCGTTTTGGGTGTACGCATGCATCTCCGGAATCGATGCGTTAAGTACTGCACATGCGCAGTTCTCTTCCGTGGCAGAGCTGCGTGCGTTGACTCGTTACGTACGCCCAACTAAAACTGTCTATGGGCGCTTACGTTGCGCTCTCTACTGCAATTTCGTACCTTACCTGCAGCACTTCGCAATATCTCGCCCGGTCGAGATCGAAACAGGCAAGATGGCCGCAAATGAGAGCCGGATGCTGGTCATGACAGTGAACGAAGACTGTGTGAATCACGGCATTTCTCTTCCTGAAGCTATCCGGTGAACTAGTGCAGTGGATTGGGATCACTGCTAAGCTGGAGCACGACGTAGGACGACCTGACAACGTGAGTTTTAAAGAAGAAGCCCGATTTTGACGTGAAGCACCACGATGAATTCGTGTATTGCGTACGGCATGACGTGTGTGTGTGATCCATTGGAACTGTGGTGATTGATACTTGTGTCTAACCGCCAGATGTCTGAATGATCGCCTGCAGAAGCATACGAAGTGTTAAAAAGTGAAAGGACAGTTTTATCCAAGGTGCATTGAGTGCACAGTCATGCACCTCCGTGTTCCATCAAGCTCAGTGGATTTTTCTCGCACACGGATAAACCACACGGCACCCTCATCATTGTGCAAAGCAGCTTTCCTGCCACGTGAACAATGGAATGTATTTTTATATTTAGCATTTAGCAATCCCTCTTCAGGTATTTTTTTTCTCCCTTCGAAGGGCCACTCACCAAGCCCCATACCAAATTTTAGTTAGACAGTGGAAGTTGTGTGGTGTCCAATGAGGAACATTTTGCCCCAAAATTTTTTTGAATCAGTTGTTTACTAGTAAAGAAAACGGGTATTTTGAAGCGGCGCGAAACGAGGATGAGAGGAGGTGAGCTCGAAACCCTTGACGCTCATCCGCCTAGCTTTCGCAAGCCAAATCTCTTCTCCACCCTTTCAGGCATCCGATCAAGAGGTCACGTTCACATGACGTGCCCAAACAAGTCCAACCCCTGGCGTTGCTTTGTTGACCAGCGTTGTTTTGTGGTGTTCTGCCTGTTTATGCGGGATAGTTTGAAAACGCTGGCTTAGAAGCGGTAGATTGGATAAACACAATGAGCGCGCGAACGCGTAGGAGCGTTCCACGGCGGTCGTCTGCTCGATTCAGTAACCACGGGTTCACGAACGCAAGCGAAACGCCGACACATTAGCCCCGCATCTCGTTGCAATTCACGGGAAAAAATGAAAAAAATACGCTCACATTCTCTTATTGCGTCTCATTATTTATCTAGAGCTCTATTAATCTCTTCAAGCAACAAATTACATAAACTACGCATGCCCTTTCAATAATTTTCGCCATGTCACGTGCCACCCTTGGCAACGTCAGAGCATAGTCGTCTACGTAAAGGACCAATGTCACTGCATTGGCGTGTACGTAGGGCTATTTATACGCGCACGTCATGCCTTCATTCTCTGGGCGCACGCCGGCAGAAGGGAGGGGGAGCAGCGTTCATCTTGAAATTTGACCCATTTACGCAGCGCGTAGCGTTGCAAACTTTGGCAGACGTGATCATGAACGTCTAGTCTACGCATTGCACTTGTCCGCTCAAAATGGTCACACCTGGTGAGTGGCTTTTTAAGTTACAAAATGTCTGTGGCATACATTAAACGTTAAGTTGTCAGTATATAGGCGCTTTTCTCCTCGTCTCTTTGTCTCTTGTGCTGGTTAATCTAGCCTCAGCACCACAAACCACTGCTCATAGACGGAAAAGCTCTGCTTAAGTCATGTCACGCGTTGGGGCGAAGCAACACTGAAAGGCAAGCGTGTTGACGCTCACGTACAGTACACACTTCAGATGTTGCTCACGATAAACTAATGCTGTATCGTCGGAGCTATAGCGTACGCAGCGTGCAGCACCTGGTGGACGTATGGCTTAGCGTACACTAAACTAAAATTTCCTCTTATTTGAGATAGAGTTGCGATACCTGAATGCGACAACGCTACAATCAAACGTGACAACAATGCCTGCATAAATAGCACCCATTTTTTCTTAAAATAAACATTGTTGGATGTGGCGCCCTGTCATTGTGAGTGTCCCTTTTTGTGCACCGTGTTGTTTGCGCTTTCTGAGTAAAATCATGCAACACCAATACGCCCAGTTAAGCCCTCTAACGCCAAGGCGGGCATCTGGCACAAGAGTCAGTTTCGAGAGAGCAGTTTTATTGTTAGTTTGGTCAATGAGCCGCAGTAAAGACGCCCTCGCTGCTATCGTTGCGCTGTGGTGGCCAAGAACGCGCTTTATATTGTCACGTTACTCTCGACAAACTTGATAAAAATGGGCTTTTTTAGTCGACTACCCAAACAGCGGCTCAGAGAGATCGTCTTTGTCTTCTTTCACTATTCGATCTCACCCAAGCAAACTATGTGGCAATAGTCCCCCCCTTTGAAAGCATCGGCTCGATGCTCGTAAATAAAAAAATGAAGGTATACACACGCAGATATAGAGAACCAAGAGAGGGAGAGTGCCACTACTCGCAGCGCAAATGAGGAAGTTTCGCCAACGCTTGCGCCAAGCGCAAAAAGAAAAGGCATAAAAACACAGGAGAACACAAACAGCAGCAGCAACGCTAAGTCAAGGCGTGTCGTAGCACGTGAAACTACAAGGGCTGCTGTGTGAAGTAGGGCTTCAGCCGAACGACATGCATGGTTTCGGGCCGAAGCTGTCGAAGAGAAGACGCTGCACCGTCCGGAAATACCTCGTAGGTCACATCTGTGACTCGTCTAAGAACCTTGTACGGTCCAAAATAACGGCTTAGGAGTTTTTTGGATAAGCCTGGTCGCCGGACAGGGATCCACACCCACACTCGGTCCCCAGGGTGGTAGGTGCCATTTAGATGGCGGAGGTTGTAACGTCGTGCGTCTGCATCTTGTTGGTGAGTGGTGTTTATGCGAGCTAGCTGACGAGCTTCTTCGGCGTATTGAGTGTATTGCTCCGCATCTTGAGCAAGTTCATTGCTTTGGTCGCGCGGAAGCATAGCATCGAGCATGGTTCGCACGTTGCGTCCGTAAACAAGTCGGAAAGGCGAAAATCGCGTTGTTTCTTGCGTTGCCGCATTGTAAGAAAACGTGATGTATGGAAGAATCTCGTCTCAGGTTTTGTGTTGTACGCCCACGTACATTGACAGCATGTCCACTATGGTCTTGTTAGGCCTCTCTCTCAGTCCATTGAATTGCGGATGATGAGCCGTTGTTTTTCGATGACTTGTGCAGCTCAGTTTAAAAATGTCCTCCATCATCCGTGCTGTAAACGACGTCCCTCTGCCCGTAATCACGCATGACGGGACACCATGCCGTAGAACTATTTGGTGCACGAAGAACTGTGCGACTTCAGAGGCTGCGCCACGGGGTAACGCTTTTGTTTCAGCGTAACACGTAAGATAATCTGTCGCAACTATAATTCATTTGTTCCCGTAGGACGACAAAGGGAAGGGCCCGAGAAGGTCCATTCCCACGAGGTCAAACAGTGTCCGTGGTGGTGCGATTGGCTGGAGCAGGCCGGCGGGTTTCACAGGCGGAGTCTTGCGGCGCTGGCACTGACGGCAGCCTTTCACATATCGAAGTACACTAGTTGATAGTCGCGGCCAGTAGTACTGTTGTCGTACTCGGGCGAGAGTTCGCAAATAGCCCAAATGTCCTGACGTGGGCTCGTCGTGGCACGCAAGGAGGATCTCATCAAGCATGTCGGTAGGAACAACGAGTAGGAAGGCATTGTCGCTACCACGGGCGTTTTTCTTGTAAAGAATGCCTCTTCTTAGACAAAAAGAGGACAGTTCGCGAGCATTGTGTTGAGGGACCTGAGAGTTGCGGCCTTCCAGGGAATCAATGACTGGGCGTAATTCGTCGTCTGCCCGCTGCTTTGACATAAATTCGGAGTCGCTAACTGCTCCGAGAAAGGCATCTTCATCTTCGGAGCCCCTGACAGCGTTCCCCACAGGTGCTCGAGAAAGCGCGTCGGCGTCTTCGTGTTTGCGCCCTGACCTGCACACAATCGTAATATCAAACTCCTGCAAACGCAAACTCCACCGTGCGAGACGGCCGGATGGATCTCTGAGATTCGCCAGCCAGCAGAGCGAGTGGTGGTCAGTCACCACTTTGAAGGGACGACCGTATAGGTAAGGCCGAAATTTGGTCGTCGCCCACACGACTGCGAGGCATTCTTTTTCTGATGTAAAATAGTTGGTCTCGGCTCTAGAAGGAGTACGACTGGCGTAAGCTATCACATGCTCAAAGCCGCCGTGTCGTTGTACAGGGACAGCGCCAAGTCCAACGTTGCTGGCATCTGTATGAATTTCTGTATCAGCGTCCTCATCAAAATGGGCAAGAACAGGGGCTGTTTGCATTCTCTGTCGTAACTCTGTGAACGCTGTATCTTGTTCTGCGCCCCAAGTAGACGGTACGCCATCTCGGGTGAGTCGCGTAAGAGATTCAGCTATCTTCGAGAAGTTGGCGATAAATCGGCGATAATACGCGCACAAGCCGAGAAAACGGCGCACTGCTCTTTTATCTGATGGAACAGGGAAGGCGGTGACAGCAGCAGTTTTGTCTGGATCAGGTCGCGCTCCATTCGCACTAATGACATGTCCCAGAAATTTCAACTCTTCATAGCCGAAATGGCATTATTGCGGTTTCAACGTGAGTTCAGCTGTGCGAATGGCTTCCAGAACCTTTCTCACACGCTTCAGATGTTCTTCAAAGCTCTCGGAAAAAATGACCACATCATCGAGGTAGACAAGGCAGCTTTGCCACTTCAAGCCAGCGAGAACTGTGTCCATCATCCTCTGAAAAGTGGCTGGTGCAGAACCGAGGCCGAAGGGAAGAACTCGGAATTCGTAAAGTCCGTCTGGAGTCACAAACGCGGTTTTTTCTCGGTCTCGTTCATTCACTTCAATTTGCCAATAACCACTCTTTAGATCGATGGGCGAAAAATAATTCGCACGTCGTAACCTGTCGAGGGGGTCGTCGACCCGTGGAAGCGGGTAGACGCCCTTTTTTGTGACGCTACTAAGCTTCTTGTAGTCAATACATAATCGCAGCGTTCCGTCTTCTTTCTTTACTAGAACGACTGGCGAGGACCAATCACTGCTGGATGGTTGAATAATCCCGTCATCGAGCATCTCTTTTACTTGTGTCTGAATAGCCTCGCGTTCTTTGGCAGAAACGCGATAAGGCTGCTGCCGGATGGGGTGGAGGTCATCGTCGGTAATAATTCGATGCTTCGTGAGGTGTGTTTGACGGACTTTAGAAGAAGAGGCGAAGCAAGATCGAAACTCTCTTAAAAGGTCATGAAGTGCAGCCTTTCTCTCGTCTGACAGCGTCGAATTAATGTCGATGCGGTCTAGAAATTCCTCATCCTCATGCGTTTCCTCGGACGCGAAGCACTCCGTGACGTCGGCAACAGGGTGTGCATAAGCTACGGTGGTTCCGCGGAAAAGATGCCGGTGCTCGTAATTGAAGTTCGTAGCTAGTATCGTTGACTGTCCGTCACGGACGCGCACAACACTTCGGGCGGCGCATACACCTTGGAGCAGCAGAAGTGATAAGTTGCTTTCAGCCACCACGTCGCCGTCTTGGAAGTCTACACAAGTGACTTCCAAGACACACTTTGACACACAAGTGACTTCCGTCACACTTTCGTCAGCAACACGCAGCGCAGGTCTACGGCAGTTATCAGCGTCTCGGTCTGTTGCGCCTTGAGTCGAGAAGGTCACAATGCGTTCACGGAGATTTATGATGGCACCGTATTCCCGAAGGAAGTCCATGCCGATAATCAGCTGACGCGAACGGTCGCGAAGAACGAGGCAGCGGAGCACAAACATTGACGTACGAATTTTCACTCTTGCGGTACAGCAACCCAGCGGTGTTACAACGTGTCCTCCAGCTGTTCGAATTCGCGTTCCATTCCACGGCGTGATCACTTTCCTGAGATCTTTCGCTAGCCTCCCGCTGATGATCGAATAGTCTGCACCAGTGTCTACCAATGCAGTGACCTGAAGACCGTCAACCAGCACGGGTATGTCGAGTGACACGCGGTCACTAGGTTCAGATGTGGATGTCGGCGTTTCTTCGGCACTGCGATTATTCTCTGACGAAATGCCTTCGGCGTTGCGTGCAAGCGTCGATGGGAGGTCTTCCGCACTTCCTGCGACCTTGCCCCCGAAGGCCGCTGCCTTCAGTTTTCCCGACGAGGGATCAGGGAGCGTTCCCGTGCTGTCACCCCGAAACGTGGCCCAGTGGCTGCGGGTCCTCTCGGAGATGGTGACCGCGATTGCCGTCGTGTAAAGGGTGCACGCTGTTGCGCGAGATACTCTTCGATATCCCTTGGCCTTTGACCGATTCGGGGACGAGAGGAATTGACGGAAAATCCGCGCAGTCCAAGTTGCCGGTGTGGGCATTCGCGGTAAATGTGACCAGCCTCACCGCAATGATAGCAGAGGGGTCGTCTGTCTGGCGTACGCCCGAGATCAGACTTGCGCGTCGGTGCACGGCGACTATCGATGTCCAAATCAGCGTGCGCTGACTGAATCGCGACTGACGGCATCATTGTCTGGATCGGGACGTATGGCATTGTCTGGATCGGGACATGCGGCACTGTCTGGATCGGGACGTGCGGCACTGGCTGGATCGGGATTCCTTGACCCGAAAGAGGAGTGGCAGATCGCAATGCTTCCGCGTACGTACGACGGCGACTGTCAGTAGACACAGGAGCCGTTTCTGAATCAACCGATGTGGGCGGAAAACGATGGGCGTGCAGCACCTGCTGGACCTCGTCGCGGATGACACTGGTGATAGAACCAACATCGATTTGCCTTGTCCCTTACATCTTTTCCATTTCTTCCCGGACAACAGATCCAATCATCTCGCGAATCCATTCGGGGCTCTTGCTCCCAGGGGTGGCGAAAATTGCGGGAGTTGAGGCAGCATTCACTTGACGGTCAAACGGAGCAGACCGTTGGTGCAGTACTCGCTCCATTGTTGCCGCTTCAGTAAGGAACTCAGCAACATTTTTGGGGGACTACGTACCAAACCAGCAAAAAGTTGTTCCTTCACACCACGCATGAGGTGGCGCAACTTTTTTTCTTCTGCCATAGCAGGATCAGCTCGCTTGAAAAGCCGTGTCATGTCCTCGACGTACATCGAGTCGGTCTCGTTGGGCATCTGGATGCGTGATTGTAGTGCACGCTCCGCCCGTTCGCGGTGCTCAGAACTCCTGTAGGTCTCCAGGAGGCGACGCTGGAACTCGCGTCAAGATGACAGAACATCATCCCTTTTTAAAAATCACGTCTTGGCACCGTCTTTTAGGCAAGTGTACACGTTCTGGAGCTTCGCGGCATCATCCCAGTAATTGATCGCTGCGACACGTTCGAACTCACTCAGCCAGTCGTCAACATCTTCATGCTGCTCTCTGTTAAAGGGGCTAGGCATGAGCGGGTTCTGGACGGTGCAGTAGATCGGCGTGGAAGTTGTCGGACCTTGCATGGGATCTTGTGTCGAAGTCATAGTCGCTGCGTCAGTGGTTGGTGTCTCAGGCGGTAGGCCACGTTGGCGGCGGCTTACTCTATGAACAGGAGTGTCCACGGGTGCAGGGCTTGTGTTCCGGCTGCTGGACGGGGTCTTGGGCATCGGGTGGATCGTGAGACGTTGTACTCAGCAACTCCACCAGTCTTGTGACGTTACGCTCGACAAACTTGATAAAAATGGGCTCGTTTAGTCGACTACCTAAGCAGCAGCTCAGAGAGATCGTCTTTGTCTTCTTTCACTCTTCGATCTCACCCAAGCAAACTATGTGGCAATATATCGGAGAGCGAAATTACACAAGCCAAATGTGCACTGTAATTAGTAAAACTGATAAAGATGTCACGAAGACTCTGGAATAGATGGTAAGACTAATATGGTGGGTTTAACGTCCCAAAACTACTATAGTATTATGAGTGACGTCGAAATCGAGGGCTCCTGAAATGGTGACCACCTTGGGCCCTTTAACGTGCACCCAAATCTGAGCGCACGAGCCGATAATATTTTCGCCTCCATCTGAAATGCAGGACGGCCAGACTTCCATTTCAGCAGTACAAGATTTTGCTTTTCTCTCTCATACGAACTACTTATATATTACAAAGACATCCCAGGATACATATGCCAAAACCGTAAACCCCGAATAAAATTAAGGGAATGAGCGCAACGAATGAATAACGTAGGCACAAGTGTGAATAAACGCGCAGAAGTATGAGCAATAAATGAAGCGCATGTTTGTTAATATATATACACGGTGTTCCTCATAGCTTCATCCAAAATTTTTAAAATGAAAGACACTTCGGTGGCGAATTGAATATATATATATATATATATATATATATATATATATATATATATATATATATATATATATATATATATATATATATATATATATATATATATATATATATATATATATATATATATATACTTAAAAGTAGATGTGCTTTCACATAAAAACTGTTTATTGTGCCGACGTTTCGACGGGAACCCCGTCTTTTTCAAGGCATAATACTATTTACACATGTTCCGTGTCTTCTTATAGCCTGTCGAGACAGGAGGGAAGGGGTCAAAAGAGAGAAAGAGAGAAAAAAAAGAAACAGCGAAACGGGAGGACAAACATTAAATATATTATAGAAAATCTAGGAGAAGAAGCAAGACCAACACGGCGTAATTAGAAAGGAGCAGCATTTCAACAGAGTAGGGCAGAGGTAGATGAGCAATGTCATCAATGTCAACAAGACCTCCCCCGCACCCACTCTTCCCCAAGTGGGCAGGGAGCCGTCGTTCTTGTATTTCACCTTTCCGTGTAGTCCGCTGGCGGCTCGTTCCTCTTTGAAGTGCATGACAAGTTAATGGGGAGGGCTTAAGCGCTTTGAGTGCGTGCTGGTGGCGTCGGGAGGAACGAAAAAGCCGGTGATTGAGGCACCACCATCGATATTCATTATATTCATTGGCTCCTTGTCAGTGAAGGAACAGAATGTGCGTAAAAAAGTAAAGAAGGAAAAAAAAGAACAGGGGGGGGGGGAGACTGTACGACATCCGGGACAGTCAACACAGTTGCGGCTCACTGGGAAGACATGCGCGCATGTATGAAAAAGTTAACGAAACCACCTAGCTGTCAGCTCCTTGTCAGTGAAGGAACAGAATGTGCGTTGAAACTTAAAAAAAAAGGGGGGGGGGGACCGTACGACATCCGGGACCACTTATCTGTGCGTTCCGGCTGTGCTTGATGAAGCAAATCATTTCTATGTTGTCAGATGCATAGGCCAAAAGCTTTGTTAGCGGGTAATATTATTGTCGTAATGAAACCGGACTGATTAGAGAGAAGCGTTTGCGTCTTTTAGCGGTCGTAACGCAGACAGAGTGCCTGGGTGTTCATTTATTCCGTATTTTATTGTGTTAAGTTTGTAGATAAAATAATATTCTCGTTGTTCCCGTTCTCTGATTGTTCGAAAGTGGTTTTCTAGTAGTGTAGCCCTGACGTCATCAAAGCTGTGGTCTTTCAATGTGCAGTGTTTTGAAAGTGGAAGGCCTGGCAGAGATCGTACATGTGCCCGATGGTTGTTGAATCTAATTCTAAACGGAGTGTCTGTCTGGCCCACGTATTGCTTGTTACATACCCCACATTCCAGGAGGTATATGACGTTGTCTGAGTCACAGTCTAGTGCACCTCTTATCCTGTGCGCAAAATCCAAATGGGTGCTTTTCGCCACTGTCGTTGTCTGCATGTGTTTGCATACCTTGCATCTGCTTTTTCCGCAAGGGTGACACCCAATTTGAGGTTTCACACTTATCTTTGAATTTATTAAATGATTCTTTATATTTTTCGGCCTTCTGAATACAACACAAGGAGGAGAAGTGAAAATTTTGGATAGTCGCACGCTCTGTTCCAATATGTCAAAGTGTTTTCTTAGGACCTTGTTTATCTTCGGTGGGTTGCTCGTGAAAGTTAATAGCAAGTTTTCGTTGCGGTGTTGGTCGGCGTTTCTCTGGTGGTTGAGAAGAATCTGGCGGTCAAGATTTTCAGCTTTTTTGATGGCGTCATCGATGATAGCTGGCGGGTATTCTTGATTAAGGAGTACTTCGCGCATATGTGTGCTGTTTTTGTGGAAGTCCTCGGTGCGGGAGCAGATTCGTCGGAATCAGTGTGCTTGGGAATAGGGAATGCTGGTCTTGCAATGTCACGGGTGGCAGCTTTTGAAGTTCTGGTATTGTTGCCTGTCCGTAGGTTTTCTGTATATATTAGTTACCAACGCACCATCGTCAACTCGAATGAGTACATCAAGAAAGTTTATTTCAGTGTTAGAGTAGGTGTGTGTAAAAAAATGCTGGGGTGTACCTGGTTGAATGCCTGTATGAATTTGAGGAGCTCGTTTTCCGAATCTGTCCAAATTATGAATATATCATCTAGGTACCGTTTATAGAGTAATGGTTTGATATTACAAGATGAAAGAAAATTGGAGTCTATGTGGTGCATGAATATGTTAGCGTAGTTTGGGGCCATTCTTGTACCCATTGCCGTACCGCTGATTTGAAGATAGTACTGGTTGTTAAATTCAAAGCTGTTCAAATCGAGTACAAGTCTTGTGAAGATTTCAATTACTTCTTTGCTTGGATAAGCGACAGGGTTTGTGGGCCATACGATTCAACAAGCGCCCTTACATCATCGTCATGTGGGATATTTGTGTAGAGTGAGCTAACATCCAATGTTACGAGAAATGCACCGTCTGGAATTTTCACGTCTGCTATTTCCCGAAGGAAGTGGTTTGTGTCACGCAAGAAGGACTCATGTGTGGGTGGTATGTCTTTGATTAAAGAATCAATATAACTGGAAATGGGTTCCGTTAACGTTCCCGTGCCTGATATAATGGGTCTGCCAGGGTTATTCTCTTTATGAATCTTCGGCAGCATGTAAAAACGACCAGGCGCCGAATGTACCGTAATAAGTGCCTTTTTAAGCTTTGAATTAATGGCGCCTTCACGTGTGAGGTTCTCTAGGGTTGTTAGAATGATCTTTTTGTGCTCCGTGGTAGGGTCAAAGTCGAGGTGTTTGTAGAATTGTTTGTTATTTAGTTGTCGCTTGCCTTCCTCAATGTAGTCTAATCTATTCAGAACAACAATCGCACCTCCTTTGTCTGCTGGTTTAATGACGAGATCTTCGCAGTTGCTCAACGTGTGTGTGTGTGTGTGTGTGTGTGTGTGTAGAAACGCCCATAAATAATACTTATTTTCCACTTACGAGAGCGAGCATGCGCAGATGCGTGTAAACGCGAAGCCCTTTCCCCCTCGCCCCTTTTCCTGCGCTGCGAGTGCTGCAGCACGTGACGGCTGCAGCAGCCGGCGACGCGGATCGAGTGAGGCCTGTCGTCTAATGAGCGATCGAAGCGCCGGAGCAGAAGCAGCGCGCAATTCGGCGCCGGCAAACGCAGCTCGGAAACTCGCTATGCAAATGTGTCGAGTACTGCTTGTCACGCGTGCCGTGATATCGATCCCGCGTTAAGGAGTCACTCTGTAGCAAGCAAGTGTGATCCGATCAAGGATCAACTTAGACATTTTGCACCGTCCCGTGTCTTTCTTCCGTGTTTCGTCTTCTTCCGTCGACATGTTTTTGACTCATTCCCTACTTTTCCCTTCGTGTTCCCTCCTTTTCCGGCTCATTGCACGAATCTTTCGTTGCTCGTCCACACCGTTTGTTTTTATTTTCTCCAGTTTTTGGAGAGTGAGGTATTTGTTGCATGGACGATAGGATCAAAGACCATTTATTTGCGTGCTGCTCCACAACACGAACAACAACGTGTGCATATTCGTCGGCTTGCGTGATAAGTATACTTTCAAAGACTGCTTTTCTATAATTACTGGCTGGCCTCAGGCTTTTGAAAACCATGCTGTGTTTCTAAATACTTATACTTTGTTTCGCAATATGTTACACAGGCTTCTGCAAACCACGCTATGTTTCTACTTGTACTTTGTTTCACAATACTTTACACACACACACACACACACACACACACACACACACACACCCGTGCGCGCAAATTATTTCGGCTATTTTGAATGAATACGACACTCAAATTGCCCTTGCAAGCTTTTTACTATTCTATCTATCTATCTAACTATCTATCTAGCCGCATTGGTATGCCATAACATGAGAGTAAGACGAGCATACGTGGCTATTTATAATATGAAAATAATGGCATGAATACCGATAATGCCTTGATTTACATTTTATAGTCTTGTTTCTCCTGTGGTGGTATCGTTCACATGATATTGCAAAACTGGTATGGTATGACATGGCTGCATGGCGAACCTAAGTGACAGACCTTAACGTGGAAATCATGACATGCATGTCATGGAAGTCATGACTAAGTGCCATACTCATGATGTGCTCGCGGCCGTTCCGCTAGCTTCACATAAACCAAATTTGGTATTACTCTTGTGACTGGACGACGAAGGTATATGACTGGTGCAAACATGATAATCATAAGATGCGTGTCTTGTAAGAGCATGACCGCATGCCACGCTCATGATGCACTCGCGGTCGTTTCACTAACTTTACAAATGCCCCATTGGGTATTACGGGAGGTGAATCAATGACGAAAGTATATGACTGGTGAAAACATGATAATAATAAGATGCGTGTCATTCAAGAGCGCGACAACATACCACGCTCATCATGCAGTCGCGGCTGTTTAGCTAGCTTCACAAATACGAAATTTGGTATTACGTGTCCTGAATAGACGACGAAGGTAAATAATACATCTAAACAACATAATCATGACATGAAAGTCATGTATTGAATAATTTACGTCTGTGTCTTGACGTTGGGCTGATTTTAAAATGACATATCAACATTCCCCATTTGTGCTTCACTTATTATTGATTCCCACTGTACGCGGAATGTGTCATTTTATTTTTTTTGTTCGTTAGGGAATGTTTATTTCTGCTGGCGATCGGGAGCGTCAGCTTTCGCTGTAAGGTACAGTTGCGTGTGCACGACCAAGTGCCTACTAAGCTGCGATCTCCCACTCTTCTCTATCCCTTGGCAGTCAAGCACAAAAAAGAAATCACGAACATTTCCACTGTCTTGGACTAATCACCAAAAAGCCAAACATCTATGTGTGTAATTGTAGTGCCGAGGCACTTAGCTACAGGTAAACGTCCTAATGCGCACTTCGTGAGTTTCATACACTGATATAGAATTGTGGAATACGCTTCTCAGCAGTTTAATTTGGAAAACGTCACCACATGCTAATAACGGCGGGGTCACATGTCACAATTTACTGATATGCACGAAGTTTTTGCTCGGTGACACGGTTTGCTCTTGGAAGCCAATTAGTGGTATACGCCAAATGCTCGAATGGCGCGGTTCGTGCGTACTTTCTAGCTGCGTCGTTATACCTTCGTCATCCGCGAAAAAAAAGAAAGAAAACGACAATAAAGATGGAAGTAAAACGTCGTGGATGGTGCACGATATAATAGCCCTCGAGCTGCGCGTTGAGTTACGGCGTATGGCGCGCACCATGAACTAACTCTGCCGATCTAACACCACGTCGTTGGCCCCTCAGCGTTTCCTTCGATCACGCACTCTGCTCCTCGACCGTTAGAAGTGACTGTTAGTCGCGCCTTATATGTGGCCGGCTCTATACAAGGAAAAGGTGGCTCGAGGGCCATGCCACTGAGCTGTAATGCGTGCGTATACACGCCGCCCGCGCGCACACACAAACACATAAATATGCGCGCACACATGCTCACGCGCGTGCTCGGCTCAGCTCCTCGCGAGCTTCATTAGACGCCGCGGTGCTTTGCGCTCCTCATTTAACAGCTGGCGAGAAAATGAAAGCCAGTCAGAAAACTAAGAGAAGGAAGACGACGTGAGGTTGCGGGAGGTACAGAGACACGCCACTGGAGAGGAGCGGAAATATCGCACGGGCGTGATTTAATTGCCCGTTATTATCGGTTCCACCCTTAACTCTCCGCCACTCTCTCTCGCGTTGCTCCATCTATGCTGTTCGTCCCTCCACCATTGGTTTTCTTTTCGTCTTTATCGCGAAGCGCGCCTTTTCTTCATCGCATCATAATTTGCTGCACCATTTTGCTGCCTGATTTTCCTGCTCTTAGGGTTCCTTCGTGACATCGACCTCGCGACCACCGTTTAACACCTTGGGAGCAAGACGGAGTGCGAGAGAACGCTCCGTTGTAATGGGACCGTGTCTAAGGACGTTGATGAATTTTTGTATCTCGCTTTTGCTCAAATATTGATATACGGCGGCGCGTGGAACGGAGAGAGGTGTGAAAGAGTGGGAGGGAGCCTATGTTCCTTAACTTGCTTTCGGCCTAGAGCATGGCAGAAGCGTTTCATTGTATCTGAGCTTGTAGCGTTCTTTACTTTTCCTTTAATTACGAGCCGTGCAGGCAAAAATCTTGAGCCGTGACTCTGTTTCGCTCTGTGGTTCGAATATTAAGGGAGCTTTACAGGGAAGTGCACAGAAACACATCGGCGTGGGTGTGTGCACAGGCACCAGGAGGTGTGTGGCATCCGGGATACTCCATCGCGTACAATTGAGCGTCGCGCACAATCTAGCAGAGGATTCTGTGGAAAGGTATTCCGAGAATCTCTCTCCGGTAATTGCCAGCTTTGAGCTAAGCACTGCCGGTAGTAATTAATTTCACCAAAAGCGAATGTTTGGTGGTCTTCTTATTTGCAGTTTTTTGTAGGCACCTACTGGTTCACGGAAATTTTTCCCACTACTCTGCAAAAAAAGAATGGAATAAGATACGTCAGTACCGAGAATTTAACGTGCGCCTTATACAGTTTAATCAGTTGCTATGCCTAAAGATGGGAAGCATTTACGGGAGGGGGGGGGGGGTTTGTGAAATAGTAATTTTTAAAGAGAGAAAGAAAATAAATAAATAAATGAATAAATAAATTATAACAGAAAGAAAGAAAGACAGAAAGAAAGAAAGCAAGGAAGGAAGGAAGAAAGAAGGAAAGAAAGAAAGAAAGACAAAAACGAGAGTTTGGGGCCGAAGGCTCGTCAGTTGCGGGTAACGCTGTGAAATCTGACGGGAGGGGGAAACTGCATTCGGTGATTCGCGCTAGCTCCTCTAGACCAAGTTTACTGTGCAGCCCCTACGGCCGATTATATAAAGTGAAACTTCTTAGCGCTCAATTCAGCACTTCCAAGCGTGGATGCGAGCCCTTCAAGGTTGAAAATTACTGCGCCGATTCCATCCTTACGTTCTCCTTCGTTGTTTTTCTTGCAACACTCTTTCGATTCACTGCCTACTACTTTCAATTATGGTCCTATGCTGCTAGAAAATACCTGCAGGGATGTGTACTGTTTGATCTAGGATAGTTGCTCCGGCCGTGGCTTCAAAATTTAAAGCTGTTGTTAAACAATAGCACCGCTCGTCATTTTCTCAACTTCGCCACAAACAGCCAACTCTTCAAGGACCACTACGACTCCATATCAATTCAAAACAGTGATAATATCACCTAGAAAATCTTTTATGACCTGCTGAGTCGAGCCTCGATACATAGGCATTAGAAGCTCCTGTCTACCGATAATGAGAGGTGCTTAGGTGGGATGCTTTTGCGCTACGAAGCTTCATGCAGTATTTGTTTATTTATTTTATTTATTTATTTAGTCCATGCTGCCGACTTCTATGGGAAGTCGTAGGCAGGAGTGGTTATATATATATACATTTGATATTATATTTTACAACGATAGAAAACAACAGGAATGACTTATAACAAAAAAAACGCGTCGAGAAAAAAGATCTAGAAGAGTTCTAATTTAAAAACATAGAAAATATGAGTCAGTGTAAAACGTTTTGCCTGTTTTGTACAGAATAAACGAGTTTTCCCTAAAAAAGACACAAACTACTGATGCAGCAAAGCAATTAGGGAAAACGAACAAAATGACTAATATATAGCGAAGATATATAGCGAAGCAATACAGCTCATACCCACAGAAGAATTTAGATGCAGTGGCCATAATAATAACAATAATAATAATAATATAATAATAATAATAATAATAATAATAATCAAAGTATTGTGGGCTGATTTGCTATCGCAATCAAGAATGAAAAAATTGTTGTGAATGATGCAGCTTTATCGGGCAGTTCGTTCCAACTACGCACTGTTCGAGGAAAGAATGATTTTTGGAAAGTAGTTGTTCTTCATGAAAATTCCTTAACTTTCTTGCTATGGTGCGACCGTGTTGTTCGCCATTTCGATGGTTGAATATATTTGCCTCCATCAATTTTTACGTTATTGTGATAGATCTGATGAAATATTTTTAGTCTTTCACAAGCTCACCTGTGCTCTAAGGTTTCCAAGTTGAAACTTTCCAGGAGGGCTGAAGGGGACGTGCCTTTACTGTAAGCGTTGTAAACAAACCTTGCGGATTTTCTTTGTACAGATTTTAAGTTTGTAATATTTGCTGATGTGTGAAGGTCTGAAACAGCTGACACGCATTCCAGAATGGGTCACACGTACGTTTTGTACGCCGAAATTTAATTTCCTTAATAGTCATTCCAGTGGTTCTTCGTAAGTACCCAAGTGTTTTCATTGCCTTTTTTCACGTGTGTTGTATGTGTTCCTTCCACGGTAAATCTGACATAGTTATAACACCTAGGTATTTATAGCTGGGAACGAGAGATATATTGGTATTGTTAATGGAATAGGTGAGAGGCAAGGGTGATTTCTTATATGTAATTTTCATTGTGACCGTTTTAATAATGTTCCTTTGCCATTCACGTGGAACTTTAAGAGTGTGTTGCATCCAGAAGTTTGTTTAGGGTTATCTAGCCATTAAATGATTGATGACAAAGTAAAACATACAGTCATCTGCAAAAAGTCCTATTTGAACTGGTATGTCACAGAGTATATCTAAATAAATACGAAAAACAGAGGTGGGCCAAGGGTGAAGCCTTCCGATATCCTGGAGTTCTGGTGTTAGATTGGAGCTCATGGTTTCTACAAAAACACTTTGGTACCTATGGGAAAAGTATGCCCGCATCCATGCTAGTAAAGAATCATTTTTGAAGATTAGTTTTAATTTTATAAGCAACTTCTGATGGAAAACGCGATGGAATTTTTTTTTCAAAATCAAGAAATATCAAGTCAATTTCACTATGGTTACCTTAGGCGCCAGCGAGGTCATGATTTGTCTCGAGCAGTTTTGTTGTAGTAGAGAGCTCTGTCCGGAAAACGTGCTGCCACAGGTCGGTGATGTTATTAGCCTTGAGGAACACCGAGGTGCGTTTAAATATGTTGTGTTCAAGTAATTTTGCACATGCACACAACAAGGAAATAGACCTGTACGAAGATACTAGCGACCTATTTTCGGACTTAGGTATCGGAATAATTTTCGCATACTTCCATTCACTCGGGACTTTGCCACTAGACAATGATTTGGAAAATATAAGTGTTAAAACTTTGCTGCACCATTCCGCATATCGAACAAGAAAGACGTTGGGTATAGCATCAGTGGACGTGTCATGATAACGCACTTTGTTAACTGCGTCGAAATATTCTTTGAATTCTGTACTTCACAAGACCGCATGGCACGAAAGCGGCTAGGTTTAGCATGACTGATTCCACAGTGTTTTGTCATAATACTGTGTGACTATTTATACGTACATGTCCTTATACTGGCTCCAATATTAACCCTATGTACCACAGTTTCATAGAATCTGAGTATCTTTTTTTTGTACCATATTTGCATGAATTAGAATTAAGGAGCAGCCCTTTGTGTATGTGCTACATATATATTATCACAGAGGCCCCACTGGTCGTGAAACAACGTATTCACGACTGTACGTGCAGAAAGAGAAACGGATTTTTTAACACTTTGATTTACTAGAGGAATTACGCAAATTCCATGGCAGTTTTGTTAGATTTCTGGCAGGATTCCTACCATTATAATCATTCGCGATCTCGTAAGAATACTCGACCGAAGGGCTCGGTAAATTCTATGCTGATAAAACACTAGCTTGGTCTTGTTAGCGATTTATCATCGACATATTTGCACAACACTAGATAAATGAGGTCAGATGAAAGACACAACAGAGACGCTGCCTTGTGTACTCTCATCTGTCCTCGTTCCTCTCACTTTGTGCAAGTATTTCGAAGTTGTACCTTTTTAATACTCTTTCTGTTGGTGTTTCTGGGTTCTGGACAATAGCGTCCTGCTCGTTTCTGTATGTAGTGCTACACGTGATTCAACAAGCTGCTGTCTGTGAATGGCACGCGGTGTGGAAGTTGGGAAGTACTAGTGAAATCTTGCAGTTCCTACCTTTCTTTTCGCTTGGCAGTGGCTACTACTATCTACTCATCTTCGCGGTTACCATCAGCCTTACCCTAATTCACCTTTATACTGCCGTCTACTTGCACGTACTCCAAAGCAGCATCGTTCATAGACCATTTCAGTATTTATTGATGAGAAGCGTAAAATACGTGGAGGGGGGGGGGGTGCCTTGACCTTCCGGCCGCCAACTTTTCCGTAGAAGTTATTGATAAATATGTCTTATGTTGTCACCTCTTTCTCGAAAAAATGTTTTTAGTGGTTTGAAATCATTAATAACTCAAAATTCTATAAGAAAAAGCACATAGAAGAGCAGCAATTACGTGAGATTGGTCTTAAAAAACACGACACCTTAGTCGAAAAAGCCAATTCTAGGCTAATAGACGTATTAGTCGACTCACTCGGACACAGATTGAGCTGTGAATCTGAGTATGAGAGATCACAGATGAGTTATATATTAGAGAGCTTCAGTTCGAGTGAGTTCGGGTGAAAAAATTTTTCATGTGTGAGTCGGAGGGATTCCGGCTGGAAAAAAGAAATGCGCAGATCCTACGTACAGTGGGAATCGCTGATGTGCGAAGCACAAGTAAGGAACAATGATATGTCTCTTTAAAATCAGCACAACGTTACAAGGCACATGGACGTAGTACACAGTAAACACAACTAGAAAGGTTATGCGCACTCAGGTTTCTAGATAAGATGCAAGTATGTTGTTTATAGTCGCATAACGACAGTACCACTAACGTTTAATATGCGAGCCCTCAGTGGTAGGTATGTAAATGATTTCCATGTCATGATTGCCATATTTATTCTTGGTGTTTCTGTTACCTTCCTATTCCTGGTGTTTACCTTACCTTCCTCGTCCACTGACATCACGTAATACCCAATTTGGTATATGTGAAGCTAGGAAAATGACCATTAGCGGATCAAGAGCATGACACGTAGCGATGTTGTTACACAACACGCATGTCATGATTATGCTCTTTGCACCAGTCATATACCTTTGTAATCCATTCACGCCACGTAATATAAAATTTGGTATATGTGAAGCCAGCGAAACGACCTCGAGGGCACCATGATCGTAAGACGTTAGTCATGACTTACTTAGAACACATTCTGGTCTATCTTTAAAGTGAATAGCTAGCTTGAAATAACTGATGTCTACACGTGATTAAGGGTGTAATAGAAAAAAAACTGTATTACACGCACACGTACAAAAGAACACACGTATTTTTTGATCAACTTCAATGTTCAGACTGCCCCATCCAACCAATTTCTCTCTGGGGGTAGAACGCAGCGCACTCTCGCCTGTCTGGGTTCGAACTCCGCGGTGAGTCTGACTCTCGTCTATCAACGGTTTCGTTTTCGTTCGCAGTTTCTAGATTTGGGAGAAACCAACTTTTGTGGATTGTTTAATCGTCTGGCTTTCGGAGTTCTCATAGTTTATTACATCCTCCCCCCAAAAATAAGCTTTGATCAATTTACATGTGTCTGCAAAGGGTAGAGGAGTTGTACCGGACGTCGCAGAGTGATTCCCGTGGACAATTTTACGGTGCAAGAACGCACTGCTTCGTCAAAGTGTTTGAAATCTTCAATGACTCTTCCTGTTTTCCACATATGTAGATTGGTATGGTCTTCATGTACAATCACATTGTGATCTGCTGTGAGGAAATTGTCCTGTCTTGACGATATTAGGTGTGCTGAGCTCAACTGCAGCAGGTATTCATTTTACCATCGGTTCCAAAAGGCGTTGACAAGTGATCGTTGGTACTTCTAGCGCCAGTTAATGTCAGCTGCTGTAGAAGTGGGAACACCACTTGACGTGGAAGCAGGAAAACTAAGCAGTCTCTTTCCTGTTACCAGATAGGATGGTGTCAGCACTGACGCCTCCCCTGGCTCTTCTACGACATAAGTAAGCGGGTGCAAGCTAATTGTTGCCTCCACGTCTGCCAAAACTGTAGTGAGCTCCTGAAAAGACAAGCTTTGACGCCTAAAAACTTTTCGAATAGACAGCTTCACAGATTTTATCATTCGCTCCCACCAACGTCCCTACCAAGCTGCCTTTTCTTTTATGAAATTCCACGTGATGCGTTGAGAGCCGCAGTAATCTTGAACGTTGCCACTGCGAAGAATTTTCCATAGGCATTGAATTTCCTTCAATGCCTTCTTGAACGTCAAAGCGTTATTGCTGTAAATTTTCTGCGGCAGGCCTCTGTGCGCCATGAAGTGTCGGAAGGCCAACAGGAAACATTCTGTTGAGAGGCTAGAAACTAACTCCTAGTGCACTACTCTCGTTGTTTCGCACGTGAACAAGGTGATGTAGCTCTTTGTGTTTGACGTTTTACTTTTGTTGAAAAGAGGGCCGGCGAAGTCGATGCCCACTACTTCAAAAAGTTCACCACTCTGCCACTTGGAAGAGGATCTGTAGGAGTGGCCGCCGGTTTGAGTCGATGCTTTGTACAAACAGGGCATCGTGATATCACTTTCTTCATTTGCTGCCGGCAGTATGGAATACAGTAACATTGATGCAGTTCAAATCTGGTGCAGGGAGTGCCTCCGTAAAGAGTTCGAAGATGAGCTCCCAGCGCTGTCTATCTAGTTAGGACAGGACCTTTAGGTAGAAGTATTGGGTGCTTCACGTCTTCGGATACTTTCGAAAATTGAAGACGCCCTTTCACGCCCGGAAATCCCTGTGTGTCAAGGAAAGGCTCAAATTGTGCAATTGATGAATTCACCATCAGACTCTTTCCCCGAGAAAGTATTTTCATCTCAAGCTCGTAGTATTTGTCTAGAGCAAGTAGAGTACAGTGATTGCTGGCCTCTTTAATTTCATCTGCTGTGAGATATACTGGGGCTACTTCTCTCGTGCTGTTGGCAGTCTTTTAGAAACCTTTAGACTTACGCAGTCACTCTGAGGAGACGTGAGTGACTGCTGAACGTTTCCTGTAGCAAAGAAGTCACTTCGGTTATTATTGTGTGCAGCTGAACTACCTTCTTCCTCTTTTCGTTGTCCGTTTCATGGCTCTGACACGCATCAAATTCCTTTAGTGGTCAGTATTGCGAATTCTTTTGCCGAACACTTGGCCTTCCCACCTAAGCGTGTTATCTTCGAGATATTCAGCACGCATCCCTCGTGGCAGGCAGTCAGCGGGATTATCGGTACGAGGGCAATGCCTCCAATTTTCTGGCCTGCTTAAACTCTGTTATTCATTCACAATATTTTTGACAAACGGCTTCCATTGTTTGTCCACGCCTCTTACCCAACAGAGTGTGTTCGTTGAATCTGACCAAAAGTGCGCTGGAGGTATTCGATCAAGGACACTATGAAGGTATTTAGCCATTCGCACTCCGATCAGGACAGCCATCAATTCTAACAGGGGAAAGACATCAATTTCAGCGGGGCCACACGGGACTTCGAGAAGATGAGGTTTGAGTTCCCCATTTTGCCATCATTTAACGTCGATAGGTACGGGCAGGCACCGTAAGCTTACGGGCTTGCATCACAAAAGATGTGTAGCTGACGGTTAGCCTCGCAATCTCTCAGTATGCAACCTGGGAAAGAAAGCTGTTTCAAGTTAGCCAGATCTGAGAACCAGCTGTTCCACTCTAGCTTGTCCGCAGTTTCTCATCCCAGCCAGCTCCTCTCTCTCAAAGGCGCTAAAAGAGCACTTTAGCTCGTGCCACAATAGGCGCTACCAGTCCCAAAGTGTCGTAGATCCTCGCTGATGCCTGAGAGACCGCACGTTTTTCCTGACTCCAGTGCATGCTGTGATCAAAATGGGCGCGGCTTATATGGGCATCTCGTCTTTAGTACGTGGCAACAAAAGTTCCATTACTTTTTGCGGCTCAATCGATGCGCTGCATTCCTGGCCACACAATGCCATCCTAACTTTTTCTGAACTGAATAGATGACCACTTTCTGAGGCGGATCCTAGCATCGGTTATTATCTTATTAGCTTTTGTAACTATCTTCAATGCCTCATTCTCAGTAGTTGCTTCAGTTACTAAGTCGTCTATGTAGAAAACGTCTGTGAGTAAGCACGCTGCTTCTTGAAGACCGTCACCCTGGCTATCCAAGTGATCAAGGAAAACAGCGTTGAGCAGATACGGATTGGCCGTAGTGCCAAACGGTACTCTTTGCTGTATCCATTCCTTTATATTTGGAAGAGCATCAGGACTGCGGGGTACTTCGTTGTACCAAAAGAATCTTGAAGCATTCCTATCTTCAGGCCGCACGCTCATTTGGAGGAAGGCTTTCTTGACGTCGGCCACGAGAGCAACCAGGTGCAGGTGAAAACGCAGCAGAATGCGTACGATGTCGCTGAAAAGCTTTGGCCCTTTATCGAAATGTTCATTTTGTGACTACTGTTCTGGTGCATGTGAAGAAGCGTCAAATACTACATGAGGTTTCGTTGTCTTTGACTGAGTTCGAATGACCGGCTAGGGAGGCATATAGTATAAATGCTCAAGTTCTACTTCATTGTTTACACTTTCGGCATGCTTATCGTTCGTGTAGCTTGTGAAGGCCGTGTAATATTCTTCCACAAGCTCCTTGCCGTGGCACAACCTCTTTGTTAAACTTCTCAGCCGTTTCATAGCCATTTCTCGGTTATACGACAAATTGTGGGAAGTTTCTTTGTGACACCTCATGTGACACCTCATAGCGATCACCTTTTCTCTCCACGCTGCTCAGAGTATATTTGTCGCAGTCGTGCTTTACGTTGTCTTTATTGGTGATTCCAATGGCGTCATGCTTCGAAAACTTTTGTAGTATTGTTTCCGCTTTAGAATCGCTTCCAAGACCAATCTTTAGAACGCAAATATTTGTCGCCATGATCAGAGACCTATTTAGGCTGAATGGCCCCTGGAATGTCCAACCAAACTTTGGGTCGATTGCTGGTAAACCGCTGTTGTCTGCGCAGCGGCGGACCTTCCCTGATAACAACTTCCACAAATGATCGGCTCCAATCAACAGGTCGATTCCTGGAACCACTGGCATTCTCAGATAAATGAGCTTGCCAGCAAGAAGTCCACCACAACTCTCGATTTATTTCACGAAGTTATGGTCAACAGGAACAAATGCCACGTCTTGGCTTATGAATAGAACCTCTACGGCCTCAACGGTTGTTCCACTATCGCCGTATTGACTCCGCAAGCGTAGTTCAACAATTCGGAATGCTTCCGTTTTCGCAGCCGTCGTTCCGAAAGTGCTGAGGTGGAAGTGCCAAAACACGCAGGTTAAGCGTTTTTGAGACATCTGTTCTAATGAATATCTTCTGACTGCCGCCGTCTGAAACACCACAGATATATCCGAATTGATTCCCGCCCACGGTCCAAGTGCGGAAAGTTTGCAGAGCGACTTCTTTGTTTACTTCTTTTTCAGGTGCCGCGTGTACATTAGTAGTCGTAACTTCTTTCACGGCTTCTCGTGGAAGATTATTCCTTGCTTTCTACCAGTCTGGGTGGCACACGTGAGATACATGGCGTTTGCCACATAGTATGCTGTTTACTTTTCTTTTGCATTCTTTTGAGTGGTGCCGCCACAACGTACATCGAAAGCAACGCAACTTTTGTGGATTGTTATATCATCGGGCATTTAAAGCTCTCTTAGTTTATTACACGCTTGTCATGATTTTTTGTTATTGCCTTTCACTTATGTTGGTCATGCAGTCATGTCATACCATAACAGTTTCGCAATATATCATTTGAACGAAACCAGAGCAAGAGCAGCAAGACCATGACATGTAAATCATGACATTCATGACATGCATATCAAGATTTCCATGTTAAGACTAAACACTTATGCTAGTCATACAGTCATGTTATGCCATACCAATTTTGGTATAGAACCTATTCTCGAAACGGCCAGGAGAGCTAAAAGTAGATAGATAGATAGATAGATAGATAGATAGATAGATAGATAGATAGATAGATAGATAGATAGATAGATAGATAGATAGATAGATAGATAGACAGACAGACAGACAGACAGACAGACAGACAGACAGACAGACAGATAGATAGATAGATAGATAGATAGATAGATAGATAGATAGATAGATGGATAGATAGATAGATGGATAGATAGATAGATAGATAGATAGATAGATAGATAGATAGATAGATAGATAGATAGATAGATAGATAGATAGATAGATAGATAGATAGATAGATAGATAGATAGATAGATAGATAGATAGATAGATAGATAGATAGATAGATAGATACGCTTAAAGTCGTCGAAGTTCGCCAAGAAATGCTTCGCATTCAAAACTTTGGTAAATATGAGTCCAAGTGAACACTGAGCAAAAAATATATTTTCTGAGGGAGTAAAATGAGTTACACTCTTTTTGCCGAACTATGATGGCTACAGACACTTAAATACGTTTTTTTAGTTGTTGTTTTCTCCGTACTTTTATTATCACTGCGTATCTGTAGAATGATATAGGGTTTTTATAAACCCGCTCGCGGAAAAAACAACCCTTAGGGCAAGAATTCCCGGCGCCCATCGCTTTCTCACCAAAAGCGCTCTTCAATCCCTCGACACCGCCGATGTCTCATGCAAAAGTGTCGCGAAACTCGGCGGTGCCACTTCACAACAATTCGTTGTGTTCATTTGTCTCGTGACGAGGAGATCGCGCTAACACTGTTATTATGACCCCTTGCGCTTTGGAGTTGTTATGGGGCGGAAGCGTGTCGTGCAGTCGGAGGAAGAAGAGCGGGAATAGTAGTGCCAACGCGTGATAACGACGTGAAATTCGTGCCGTGGATCATTCGCCGGCTTCCGTCTTCTGAGCAGTGAAAGGTCTCTAGACTTGTTCGTTTTCTGACACATTACGCTTCTCTAACTTGGTATGTCAACAGTTGCCCGAATACGCTGAGTTGGCTGTCTGAGATTTGTACTGGTTGAAACAGTCGTGCGTATGTCCCGAAGCTGACAGCGAAGGTGGAGCGGTGTATGCTCTTATATGCAGTAGAAGTGGTTTGAAGCCCAGAACCTTCTTTTTTTCAGAGTCGTATTTCTAAGAGCATCTTAATGCAGCCAGGTGTTCCATTCACTCTGGCTAATTTGCACAAATCCGCGTTGAGGAGTACTGTAGCATGCGCAAGAAGTACATTATATGGCAGGTTAAAACGGGCGCGGTGCCTTATATCTAGCGATTTACTGATCTCGTTCACAGCTCAACTTTTTTATACGTGCTTCCCGCCAAACGCCTTGCAAAAAACTCGATTGTGCACCTCCCCACCACAAACACAAAAAAGAAAACAGCAAGAAGGCCGGGGGGGATTTTTCTTCCCTTACACCACTTGTCTGTACACAATGGGTTCTGATTCGCGGAAGTCTACGAATACCGCGGGAAACGTCAAAAAATCGGCTGCTCTTTGTTCTCAAATCTGCATTATCTCCGTCACATCCTCTTCACTGGTGAACTGTTTCTGCTGCGATACTATGTACCTTCACAATTCTGTCCGGGGCATTTTTTCCACGCACGTCTCTGCCTCTTTTTATTTAGTTTTTTTCCTGTATCTTCTCGCCTCATTTATTTGCCACTCTCTCATAATTTCCCTTTAGCATCCGTGGAAGGGCTGTCCGCGCCGTTCTTCCACGTTCGATCACTCCGTCAAAACCCTGGGGTCGTCCAGGCGGGTCCCAGTCCTCCCACCAAGAAACACTGAGAACCCCTTTCCTTCCCTCGCTTTTCTTCCCCCTTGCTTCCGTCGGTGGTAATTACCCGTGTGCTTCGTTTATTACCACTTGGTTTTTTGTCGTTATGGCTACCTTTTAACGGGTCCTGCTTACCTTTCTCTGCGAGAAGAAAAATCGCGCCGCTGGCCAACCAAGCACCACTCACGCAGCGTGGCACAATAGGGAGGGATGCCATGAAAAGCAAGTCCCCTTGGCTTTTTTTGTCCCCACGGCGATAGTCAAAATGCGTTAGATGGCAGAGGCCACCCTTCTGGGCTACCTGGCAAGCCTTTCAAAAGACCTAATGAAGAAAAATAATAACAGAAGTGTTCTTTATTTAGCCCTCCACTTTCACGGAACTTTAACCTCCACACATCCCAGAGGTGTGAGGACAGAAAAGTGAAGAAAAGTGTGACTCGAGCCCACATGCCGTTTTCGAAACCTCTGCAGCGCGTGTTTCTGACCTTCTTCTCTCGTGCCACGAAGTAATTAATTTGGCGTGTGACCACCGTGGCACTTTTTTCTCGGCCTCGGTATACTAATTGTCGGTATACCACTGTGAACACGAAGTGAGAGGTATAAAGGGAGGCGGTGAACACGGGACCCAGAATTTACGTGAACTTGCGTTATACATATGTAGTTATATAGAGCCTGCGCCGATCAATTATCGTCTTCAGTCACACTCATTTTCTGCGTATTTTGGCCAAGAGATTATTTGTGTAATTCTCTTCAACCGCCGTTGAACACTGGAGTAAGAATAGCCGCAAGAGCCAAGCTGACCAACCACATGCGTGGCTAACCTGCAGGACCGTGACGTCGCTGTCTTACACTTGCTGAAACGGGCAATGACTCCTTGCGGATACGCAATAACCCCGTTTACGACCGCATTCCCGCGGCCGACTTGGATGAAATCACGAAACAAATGCACTCGTGGCGACTGTTTTCTCGCTATAGACGCTGTGTAAACCGGCAGCCTGCCTGAGCTTGTTCTCTTGTTTTGCAGGATAGCTTAGAATCATTTGCACGGATAGGCTTGTGTATAGGTTACGTGATTGAACTCTGTGCGCCAGTGTACACGAAACATATCCGATAGCATGAGTCTCTTCAATGCTGGTGAGGAACATAAAAGAGGTCCCGGTCCCTTCAGATTGATCATTGTGACAGCGTTCACTGCGTTCTTCACCATGGTAGCTCAGGCCTGTCAGGCCGGCCGAAGACGAATGTTGAGACTCCGTTCGCAGTGTTTTGTGTCCCGAGATGTGGTGTAACTACAACTTTATGCTATTAAATAAGCCTTCAAAGTGTTAAAGGGGCCCTGCAACACTTTTTGAGCATGATAAGAAAACGATGCATATCGGTAGTAGAGGCTCCCAAGAACACGCGAGCCAAATGTTATAGCCCAGAACGCGGCCTGCGATTCACAATAAATTATCAAAGTCAGCTAAAAATGCCTTTCTCTTCCCTCGAGAAATGACGGAAGATGCTCAAAAATCACTCGTAGAATGCCCATCTATCAGCCATTGTCTGATTTGAACATGGCGCACTCGGTCGTTACAGAGATCGCCGCGGCAGGCCGTCACTTGTCCTCGCGTGCGTGCGCGATAGCACTGACAAAGCCGCGCAGTCGAAGAAAAAAAAGAAAAAAAAGCGCGCGTAACGTATTTTGTTTGCCCCTCCCATTCCCCCCTGTTTATATTCCAGCGCTTTCGTAGGGACGAGAGAAGAGAGAATGGGATTGAAGCCTGTCACAAATCTTTGTTAATTCGCTCGTACTGAACGGGTTCTTAAAATTTTTGCCGTATTCAATTTGTGAGACAATGATCTCTTACATTGAATAAATTTCATGACTACTCAAAAAGTGTTTCAGGGAACTAAAAATGATACTCATCCTTGCCGCCTACCGTTAAAACCATGCATTTTTCATCGTAATTTTTTTAGTATGCACACACACCAAACTTATAACAGTTGCTTCAAACTGCTACAATGTGTAGAAATACTTAAAAAGCTGCTTTCAGCCTTGCGTGAGCACTGAGCTCTGTTTGCAAGCTATAGGGTGTTGTAGAACAAAGCGGAGCTTTTGTTTTTTTTTTTAGAGTTCAAGCATGCGCAATCACAAGAAATAATCTTGTGGACAGTTTTATTATCTGTTTTAACTGTTTTGCTGTGGAGAGGTTGAGGTGCATATTGCCTCGGCTACTCCATAAGTTTTATTATCGTAAATAATAGTTCTATTATTGTCAAAGCATGCTTCTATCAAACTACCATAACAGTGCAGCCGATCTAATTTAGCATATTCTGGTAGTATATGCAGTCACGGAAGATTGGTCTCACATTAAAAGTTTTTTTTTTCTGTTGGTCTTCCATGTTGACCCGAAGCCGTGGGATCGTATCCCCGCGGAGATGGCCGCATTTTCATGAATGCAAAACGCCAGAGGCCATTGGTCTTAGAATTTGGTGCATAATAAAGAACCCCAGGTGGTCAGAATATCCGGACCCCATCGCTACAGCGTCTCTCATAGCCATCTGGAGTGGTTTTAGAATGTAAAACCAAACCAATTATTTTTTCTCCCGCCCGCACTGTCAGTGTCACACTACCTAGTTATTTTTATGGGTGAAGCATCTTATGGTTGAGCTCCATCCAGTGTCCACTTCACTATTCTCTCGTCTCTCTCGTCTCGCCACGCCGAAGCAGGCAGCGCCTGCAAGCTTATACGCTCGCTCCCCCCTCTTTCTACTTTTGACATTTCTCCCAGCGGCTTTCAGAGCCTCATTGCGCATGCGTGACCGCTCTTCCTCGCTCCTCTCCTATGCTCCTTCTCCCTCTCTAGCCTCACAACGCCGACGCAGGCAACGTTTGCTAGTGCGTTTCTTGATTGAAAAAAAAAAAGGCAGATCCTACGTACAGTGGCAATCTATAATATTCGAAGCACGGATGTGGAAGTTTAATATATCAATTTCTAATCAGCACATGGTTACGTGGCGAACTTAAATTACGCCGTACATAACTTCCATTTCATGATTATCATGTTCAGACGTGTCACTTATCTTAGTCATCTATTCACGTCACGTCATACCAAATTTGGTATATGTGAAGCTATCAAAACGGCCGCGAGCACGCTACGAGCTCAGCATTTAGTCATGTTTTACATGACACGCATGTCATGTTTATCATGTCTGGACGTGTGATTTACCTTTGTCGTTCATTCACGTCATGCAATACCAAATTTCGTGTATGCGGAGCTAGCGAAACGGCTGTGAGCTCTTTATGAGCCTTGCGTGTAGTCATGTTTTACATGACACGCATGTCATGATTATCATGTTTGCATGTGTCATTCAACTTCGTCGTCTCTTCACGTCACGTGACACCAAATTTGGTTTATGTTCAGCTAGCGAAACGGCCATGAGCGGGCTATGAACGCAGCATGTAGTCATGTTTTGCACGACACACATGTCAAGATTTTATTGTTTGGATGAGTCATTTTTCTTCGCGGTCCGTTCGCGTCACGTGATAGAAAATTTGGCATATGTGGAGTCAGCGAAACAGCCACGAGCATAGTATAGGGTCATGTTTTAGATGACATGTCATCATTATCGCGTTTGCACAAGCCATATACATGCGTCACTCATTCACGTCACGTAATACAAAATTTGGTTATGTAAAGCTAGCCGAATGACCATGAGCGCACCTTGAGCGTATGGCCTGTAATAATGGCGTACATGACATGCAGGCCATTATTTCCACGTTAGGGTCTGTCAGTTATGTTCGCAATGCAGTCATGTGATACCAAACCAGTTCTGCAATTGTTCATGTGAATGAAACCACCACAAGAGCACCAAAGTCATGACATGTAATTCATGACAATATATGACATACATATCATGATTTTTATATTATGACTTATCAGTCTTGCTTGGCATACACTCGTGTTATGCCACACAAATTTTGGTATTGATAACATTTTTGAAACAGCCAGGACAGCTAAAGGTCGTAGTCGGCTAGATAGATAGATAGATAGATAGATAGATAGATAGATAGATAGATAGATAGATAGATAGATACGCTCAAGGTACCTGAAGTTCGCTAAGATATTCTTTGCATTTAAAAGACTGACTGCTCGCGCTGCACAACCGTTCACTGGCCTCCCGTAGAGTATTAGGCCATGCTGGGGGAGATAAGGAAGTGCCGGGGGAGATTTGTCCTATGCGTTGTCGAACAGCAAAAATTCGCAGCGTGCGTCTTAACTAAAAGCGGACAGCGGGTCTCTGCGTTGAATCGGAGTCTTCCGTGTCTCATTTCCCATTAGCTGCGATTTGCATGTTCCAGTATCGAACATAGGTCCATCATTGTGTGTTTTGCGCCTCCGCAGGCTTCCCTCCCTGCGCAGCGCCGCGATGAGCGCCAGCGTCAGCGCCGCCAGTGTAAGCGTTAGCGCCTGCGGCTTCGCATCTGCAGATGGCACCCTTTGGTGAGAGGTGGTGTAAATTTGTTTTACAAGTAAACAAGAAATCTGTGAGTAAATAATTTTTATTCGCAAATGTACACGTCATACACGCGATAGGACGTGTGGTTTGAGTTTCATCGGTCTATTGTTGAACCCGCTTCGAATTCTCTTGTACATATATATCGTAATGTCTGGAGGATTAAACTCCACTTTTATCTGAGATGGCTGCCGGTGTATTATAGAAAGGTGACACGGCCTGTGTATATGATGGTGCTACTGTTGAAAATATTTTCGAAAGGTTGAACCCAGGTTATCTCCTTTGTGTTTTTTTAGTGCAACACGGAACACCACTACCACTGTCATAAAGGTTTAGTCAAGTGACGATTTCACTCACTAGTGGGAAACAAATGAATGCCGAGCAATCAAGTCGAAACAGGCAGACTTATTATCTGAACTTCTGTGTCCTAAATCACGACTTGATTATCAGGAACGCCATGGCTGGGAAGCAGTATTTAGTATTGACAACATGGGTTTCTTTAACGCGCACTCTTAGAGCGCGCTGGTTAAAAAGAAAAGAAAAACTGGCAGCTTAAGTACGCGGATATATGTGAGCACTTTCGGAAGTGTAACAGAACTTTGCTGAGGACGCCGCAGAATAAAAGACTGATCTAATTTAAGATTGAACAGCAGCTGCGTGGCTACTCCGATGTCCATCTTCATCTCAAGAACACATTACCTGGCACTTCTCCGTCGTGGTGGAGCAGTGGTTTTAGTGCTCGGTAGCTGACCTTTAGGACGCGGGTTCGATCCGGGTCGTGGCAGTCACATTTCGATGTAACTGAGTTCGTATATGCCTGCGTATACTGTCCCATGTCAGCGCATCTGTACAACACCAGAGATATTGCCGGAGCCCTCAAATATGGCGTCTCTCGTTATCTTCCCGTGGTTTTGGGGCGTAAAACACAGACAATATTTTTATACCTGACACTCAGAAACTGACTCTTGCAATAATCGATTACTAATTCTGATATCATTATCAGCATTCGAACTAAGCTATAAATTATATTCCTTACTTTTCTTCTTTTTATCCCTCAACTCCCTGTGTTGGGTAGCAAACAAGACGCGCGTCTGGTTGGCCTTCCTGCCTTTCCATTCACTCACCGTTCACGTGTAAAAAAAGATCGAGATTATTTATATCGAGTATCTTTATTCCTATCCGAGGGCAAGCTGACAACTCTTTCCTTTTTCTTCTTTACTCTTGCCATATACCGCCGTACTCTAGTGCCAGGCCGCATATGCTAATATAATTAGGATATTCTACAACATCGATGCTCTCTGCCTGTAATCTGCACCTCTTTGGGAGAGCCTTAGTGGCAGAAGAACATGTGTCCCACGAGAATAGCTTGTGTTTTTAAATGCGAAGTATTTCTTAGCGACTTTCGGTCACTTTGAGCGTATCTATCTATCTTTCTATCTAGCTGCTTAGGTTTGGGTGCTCTCGTGGTCCTCCCCTTGGCTTGGACAAACATTATCCCCGGAGGGTAAAATGGCTTCACGAATATGACGCGCTGGTCAAGACAATGTCACAATCCTGTTGCGTATGTCATCAAGCAGTTCCTGCCAGACAGTGGAACATACCCACAGGCGGGTATGTGCCGCTGTATGCGGTATGTGCTACAGGTGATTGACAATATCTATACCTAGGAAGGACGTGAATACACATGGACAATTTAAACGCACGAGCGTTAAGAAATACCCGACATTGGTGACGTCGACCTGACGAAAGCAAAAAATATATGTCGGGGTCCCAGCTGGAATCGAACCCAAGCATTCTATGTGGCAATGAAGCATTTTACCTCAAAGCTACGCCAGGTGTCAGAACTATTTTTCAAGTAGACGCTAATCTTCGTGAAACGTCAATAGCGGTTGCGGTGTGGTCTGCCCAATTTGATAAACATTACATGCGTACTCTTTCGGTACAGCCATCGCGTTAGGTTAACGTCAATTGTGGTTAGTTGCCATGCGCTCAAGTTGATTTATGTAGCAGTGCCCAGGGTCAGCATCTTCGCGAGTATCATCGCTTCATATTATTGATTGATATGTAGGGTTTAACGTCCCAAAACCACCATATGATTATGAGAGACGCCGTAGTGGAGGGCTCCGGAAATTTCGATCACCTGGGGTTCTTTAACGTGCACGCAAATCTGAGCACACGGGCCTACAACATTTCCGCCTCCATCGGAAATGCATCGCTTCATATTAGCTTCTGGCTTTGCTAATACGCATGTTCCAGTTGGCATCATTGTACAAGTACAAACAACTGGTTGTATAAACATCTGCAACTCTTCAATATATGTCAGTGCGTGCCAACGTAGGTGCGTGCAACATTTATACATATATTTTGCGTCATTTCATGACGTGTCCTTGAATAAAAAAATTTAAACAGGGTCACCTTCCATCCACATGCTTCGCATAACGTTGATTCCCAGATACGTGGGATATGCCAAATTTTTTCCACATCATGCCAAGACAGCGTAGTATGCGAGAAAGATCGACCTGCCAGATAGTTTTGGAATTCAAAAGGACCGAATCCTTGAATACTCCTTGGTTTGAAGCAATGGCTTGACCTAATAAAATTTTGAGCACTTCTCAGCATGGTTTTAGTTATAGTCTTAGCACCACTACTGAACTGGCAGAATTTGTCAATGATATCAGCAGCTCTTCATACATAGATGACCAGGTTGATACCATAATTAATGATTTTGCCAAGGCCTTTTACAATGTATTTCATCCTAAACTATTGTACAAATGGTTTGTTATACTAAAGAATGGATCATTGGCTGGATATCCGATTTTCTTTTGCAGCGTTCACAGTATGTGTGCTTCGCCACTATTAAATTGCCTGCGATATCGGTTTCGTAGGCAGTTCCCTAGAGTACTGGATAGGGCCCCTCTTATTCCTGCCTAATAATATTGACCTCTTCTTGCACACTTCAATGCAAATACGCCTTTCCGCAGATTATTGCGAAATGCATCATAGTTAGATCTCCACTGGATCATGCCATTCTTAACAATTCATTTTCTCATTTGCGTAGCTGATCCCAATATTGTCAAATGAATATTAACTTCTCCAAGACAATAATTGTAACTTACCAGAAGTGTTTGCCCATTGACTTTTGACCATGGTTTTAACAATGCTATAGTCTGTGAAGGTTGTCCGAAATTCAGAAACATGGTATTTTTATGACACATAACTTATCACGGTCCAAAACATATTGATTTCACATGGAAGAAAGCCCTTAAGAGTTTGGGTTATTTATATCGTCCGCATCGTCTTGCTCCTGAGGAAACAAGACTGCTTACCTACAAAACTTTTACTCACCCCATTCTTGGATATGTTAGTCTGGTTTCGAAGGCCCATAAGAACTGTGACATCAAGAAAATGGAATCCGTTAGAAAAACAGCTGTGCACTTTATATGCAACAGGTATAACAGAGATTTTTCTCCAACAAATTTTCTTCCCCAGCTAGGTCTCACTACTATAGCAAAGCGTCACCATGTTGAATGCCTAAAATTTTTGCGCAATTCAACTAAGTCTTCTCGGTTCGGTACATTCTGAAATTTTTCAGATCTTTGACCACGAGGAGTGACCATGGCCTTAACAGTGCATTTTTTTCACCCACACTGGCATGTTCAAATACGGCGTTTTCTCTTCAACTAAAGAAGCCTGGAATATGTTGCCCGGAAGTGTTCGTTTTCTAAGCTTTCGAGAATTTTTGGAAACCTGTTCTTGAATATTGATTTCTTCTTGTTGTTTTTGTTTTTCCTACTCCTGCAGTAGCCTATTGAGGCTGCAGTATGTAAAAATAAAATAAATAAATTAAAAATCCCGATAAAAGAACACCTGACATAAACATGCTCGAAGGGTTCACTGCGTTTCCTTAGGTGCGTTCACAGGAAGCTTTGCGATAGCATCAGGCGTTCTATTCAAGTTGCCGCTTTAAGTTAAGCTCCTTTTCTGAACACAGTGTATTTGGCTTGCTCGCTTCTGTTCAAGCACTCCCACGTTAACCGTGCCTCCCCTAACGCGCCAGAAGCCACGCTCTCAGCGCGAAAGAGTGACGGCAGGCGCTGCAGCGAAACGAGCTAGTGCTTCTTCTCTATACCAAGAGACCGCGTCACAGTGGTGCTTATCCTGATGGACCCTCGTGTACACACACATGCACACCACAGTAACGAGGTTCCCTGGTGGCTCTCTCATAATGAAGCTGCTCGGGATAAATGAGCAATTTGCGGTGATACGCGCCATTGTTCTACCTCATTTTCTTTTCTCCTGCCACCGCGCTTACGAGCGTGGGGTGTTGTTCTACGATAGCCGACGCGTTATCTCGCTCCTTTTGCTGTCCTTGATCCCGCACACCGGCTAGTGGAGGCACGGTAGACCATGTACTACTGGCCGGCCTGTAGTAAATCTCGGTGGATTACATTTAGGCGAAATTGTATTAGCGCCTCACGCATGACGTGGCTCCGACGCCGGCCGACTGCTCACGAAGGGAGCAAGAGCTTATATGCAGGCAGGCAGCTATGGTCCCGCAAGTGTGCGTGTTTGCTCACCGATAATTAAAGACAAGCAAAAGACTGAATTAATGATAAAAAGAATCGGTGAGGCAGAATATTGACCTGTGTAGAGTTGAAGTTGCAGTGCGACACAATTGGTTCTGAGCCTGAGACACTTCAACCTCTTCTATATCTAGAAACGTCCTCTAGTTGACACTGGCACCAACACGTACGTAACAATATACATAGCTGGAGGGGTTAGCTGGCTGGCGGCGATTCTGAATTCACCTCGTCTTCTCTGCGAGTACACTGCACGAGTTCATGTGATAAAGTGTGTGCTCACTCACGTTATCTTCACGTGCGCGTACACACATTCAGTTTCGTTCGTCAGCTAGCTTCCTATTGTGTGTTGCTTAATGTGGCAAAGTGTTACATGCGCGTTCCATTGTGCTGTAGCAGGAGTCTGATTTTTTTGTATTATTTTTCACGCACGGCGAATCGAATTTCATCATTCAGTGGCGTTAGGCGAAATTATGGACGCCTCTACATCTTCTGATTCTTTCCGCTATTTCACACGTGTGCTTAACCCTACAGACGTACTCCATGCTTGTAAACAGTGGTAGGCGCCGTCTGCTTACTGAGGCGCTTCTAGCAACGTCGCGGTGCGTAGGCTCCACCAATTTCAGAGCTCTATGATTTATGATGACGTGACAACTTACACAGCAGCTGCAAAGCTGCCTCCGAGTACAGCGTGCCGGTCACGATGCACCACGACGTCGCTACAAGCACCTCATTACGTCGACGACATCTGGCGCTGTTTAAAAACATGGAATATGTCTGTATGCCAGCAGGTAAAGGCTGCGCTGCAAAGTTGACGACGAAAAACTGAAGGTGAAAGAACGAAGTAAGAACTCGGTGGTGGTGTTGCCATATACACTCATACAGTAGCGCATAGATTTAAGAGTGTCTTCCCGGCGTGGTGTGCAAGTGGTTTTCTCAGCGCCTAATAAACTGGTAGGCTTGTGTTGAAAAGTTAACACTTAGGGTTGTAAAGTCGACGTCAGTGAAAAGCATGTAGTGTGAGATATGCCCAAAATTTTGTTCAGTGCAGGGGCAGGATGGGAGGGGTGTACTTGATCCTCTTGAGCTGTGGGGCATTTGACATTGGGCAGACAGGAAGGTGCCTTTATGAAAGGCTCCAGGAACACAGTAGTTTTTGTAGTAGGCTTGCAATAGAAGGAAATTTCGCTCAACGCTAATTTGAATGCAAATGTCAACCTAACTTCGAGGAAACTACTTCTTTGGCTCACAGCAAACACAAAATCAGGAGAACAATCATTGAAGCTTACTTTATGATGTCTGGGAAGTTTGCCGCATGCGTTAGCACACCTCCGATAGCACTTACAGACCGACAAGTAGCATGTTTACAGAGACAAATAAGATAGGCCAACATAAAAAGTTTTATAAATGCACGTGAATCACGGCATAGATAGCACCCCAGTAGGATCATGCGCGGTTTGCTTGCATTGCCCACTCCTTTGTACGTTACTCCATTCCCCTTTTTTCTTCTTTGTTTCAATGAACTTCAGTTGTTAGATGCGCTTTTCCAGTGTCAGTCCAGTTTTCGTCAGCGCAGCCTTTACCTGCAGTATGTTTTGAATAGCCACCACACAAGATTTTCAGTATGTCAGGTATTGAATGCGGTACGTGGCTTGAGCTCACTGTCGATAGCTTTATTCCCCTTTGATTCGTGCTCGCTTGCGGGAGTGGCAAAATATGTAGCTTATCGTGAAAAGAAGCCGCTCAAGGCTGCGTCCTACATAAAACGATTGTATGTCAGCCATTTAAATGAGGTTTTATAGCACATCGGGAAACTTTGTGTGCAACGATGGTGAAGGATTACCTCGGAAGGTATAAAAATGCACTGGCGTGATGCCGGCGCGTATGCGCCATCTGTGTGATCCGGAGTTTGCACTGTGCTCCTGGAGATAAATAGATCGAGATAAAGCAGCCTTTCGCTTTAGTGGCCGTACAACAAAACTTTAGCCAAGATGAAGCACTTGTATCGTGTGTTCAATATTTCTCTATCCCGTTTTTTGCGCTGTTGCCCTCAGTAAGGTGACATTAGTGCATACGCTATTTATTGAAAAGTGAAGATTTTGTTTATTGCTCGTTGGCCATGTTGACTTCCCAGATGTTATTTAGAGAAAAAAAACATGCAGCCATAATGAAGTCATCCAGGGTCAACAAAAAAGATTCGTAGACTCAGAGTATAAAAAAACATTGGTGGTTGAGAAATTGCGAAACTTTTGCCGTAATTTTCCTTCATCGTTTTTGGATTACTGGCTTGGTATGTAAACGAATTCGTCTATTCAACACTGCATTCGATGTCCTCACTTAAATGGGTATTTCGCTATTGGCTGCGCGAACTATTCGTAACATGCATGGTCTAAACACGTCGTAGCTGGCACTTGCGGTGGGTGCGAAGGCTTTATATAGGTACCACAGTTGGCAGTCACGCTTGTAATATGCGGATACGGGCTTTCGTTTTCACTGAGTCGCTTGCAGAGTTTCCCAGTGGCTCATCGAGCTTTTTGGGCTCATTTACTTTTCCCAGGAAATGTTGTTAGTCATGTGATCAACGCGTTCACCAGTAAATTGTTTGTATATCACTAACAGCGCGTTTGTTGATTAGTTCGAATAGCTGGGTGTTGATGTGAGGAATATGTTAGGGAAATAAAAAAATAACGTTAATCATGCACTGGTAGTCCTGCATGCAGCAGAGTAGAGTATACTCTAAAGACAGTGTTAACTAGAAATATCTGCTGTAGTTCGTGGTTGCGCATATTTTTTGCTATACAAAATAACTGACATGATTTTTTTACTCACCTTTGTATTTGACTGATCTTTTTATTACAACTAACAACATGTTCAAGAATTGAAAAAAACACAACAGAATTTCTGCTTTGTTTGTGTTCCTGTGGAAAATCGCCCCTTGTTTGTTTGTTTATTATGTCTTCAACGACAGGAGAAGGGGCTACTCATAATATATATATATATATATATATATATATATATGCTGGGGACGACGTCTAAAAACTTAAAACTTAGCTCCTCAAGCAGAATTTTAAAAAAATATATCGAGGTACAGGCAAAATGGGTGTGAGTGTACAGTTCCCATGGCAGAAGGGACACGTTATTTATCTCTGTTCTAAAATAAAACATTCCATAAGTTGAGTATTGCACGCTCCTGAGAATGATGGCGTTAAGTGAATAGCGGTCCGAAAAAAAACGCATTTTACGAAACCACTATTCTGCATGCACTGCAGTTAACGGCTGTTGTCTCGATGTATACAATAATGTATCAATTTCACAGTCGCTGGGTTTATTCTAAGCTATTTCCAATTAATAGCGGTTGATGCTGTCCTTAGGTTTCTCGACGTAATTCTTGGTTCATCACTGCACGCTGCCGGGGAAAACAACGCTGTCCTTTATTTGCTTTCTTGCTTTTATTGTCACATATTTGGTGCCTGAACTTGATCAATATTCATGGCCTTCAAAATACCGCACCGTAAAAAACCATCGTCTCCCATATGCCTTGGCATGCTTCTTGCAATACATCTTTAAATTGCTTTGAGAAGTCGTTATCGTAAAATCTGGTCGTAGGGTCCTCAGACGTTAAAAAAAAACTTACCTCAACTTTGTAACTGCTCATGCAAACATTATAATCATGACGCAGAAGATTCGTGTACTTGAACGCCAATTGCGACCCTTCGTAACACTACGCCGCCTCTTCTTTTATGCGCGCCGTTCAGGGCACTAATACGACAAGATACACGATCCAACCATATCACCCATCTGACATTTTTTCCGCTACCTAAGAAAAATGTTGTGAGTCGATAAAACAAGTGGGCTGATTCAGGGGGAGTTCAATGCAAGCTAGACAGCACAATTTTAGCATCAAGCTGCCGCATCCTACCAGGCGGGCATAAAACGTAGACTATTTCACAGCTGCAATAAGAGGTAACCGTATCGTGGAGTCGGTACAAGTAACTGAATCGCACGTTGGTTCAGAAAGAATACAGCTACATGCTGTGCGCTGCTCTTTGAAACAGAGAACTTCAGTCATAAGCCAATCTGCGCGCCAGTGTGAAGAGAATCTATTGAAATGCAGCAAAGTGGGATTGTTAATCATATTCATCTCTAGGTATTGACTCGCACGCGCGCATGCACACACACACATACAAACACATACGCACACACACACCCTGCGGCTGTTGGTTTGATGAAGTACTTCCTTTTTGACGACGTCCGTCATGACTCTGTTTGCAGTACTTGGGTTGTGTCAGCGCTAATAAAATCTAAGTTTATGGATTACCAACTCGCCCGAGCCATAACATTTTTCATCTCCTTGCAGGTTTGCGACATGCCGAACCTTATATAGTATACTAAATGGCACTACGAATGTACAGAAAGATATCATACAGTAGACGAAACCCGAGGAGGAGGTAAAACTTTATTCGACCAGGAAATTCGGGCTCATATTACGTCTCAGGGTCTCCGCACGGCCCCACTGCGCAATGCATCCATGAGTTCGTGTGCATATAAAATATGACATCAAAACACAGGTGAAAAAAAGAAATAACCAGGAAATAGAATAGTTTTAAGTTTACCGGAGACTTTTCGAGAACATTTGTAATGATTCCTAGCACAACCATGGCTGATGATCTCTGTACACACTGTAGTAACAAAAAGGAAGACACAACGCCAGATGATGATGATGATGATGAGGATTCCCGGAAGAATGACACTACCTACCTCGGGGGATCGCCCACGGGGCGTTCCGCAGTAGAAATTCTGAAACAAAATAAAACAAAAAAAATAATATTAAAGGATAAAAAAAGAAAAAAAGAGCAAAAGTATGCGATAAAGTTAATCTAAACAAGGAACAAATATTTGTGATAATTTTGATGTCTTTCAATGCAATGCTACCTAAAGCTAGGAACTAATAAATCATAGAATTAAGGTGATAGGATAGATGAAACATATTGCTTTAGATGTCCTGGTAGATTTAACATATCATTTTTTTTGTTTGCTTTAAATATTTAAATATAGCCTCGCAAATGAACCTGTCACAGTGCCCTAGTGCCGACGACCCCAGGGAGAGCAATGCCGATGTAGAAAGCTCAAGGCGCCTATTTGAACAGGTGGTTTTAGAAATCTTTGCCATAGGTTCTGATATCTTTCACACTCCATGAAGAAGGGCGCGATCGTTTCTGCTGTATTACAGAAGATACATTGGGGGGAGGGAACGAATCGAGATCTGTGTAAGTAGAAGTTTAATGACGGTAGTCTGCATTGCGATTTTGTTACTATAACTTCCATATTTCCGATTGCTCGGCAGGCAGTTCTATTCCGTCTTTGTTTTCCTCCTTGTGTAGCCGAGTATGTGCTCGTGCCCGACCACTGCTCTATTTACCTCGCGAGAGATATACATAGCATTGAACAAGGTAATTCCACAAATCACTTTTTATCACAACATTCTTTAAGAGAAAACCTTATAAGCAGACAAATCACAAGCAAAAGAAATGTTTATTTATTTATATAATTATTCAATTCGCAAAAAAGCATATTTGCATACCTGTTTGAGGCATACGGGAGTAAAAGCAGCTACAAAGCGCTTCAAACTCTGGTGGACCTGAAGTGACACTTATGTATTCAAGCCTCCGAAATCCGACGTACTAAGTACGAACGCCATTCCACGAAGTGTGCATTGTATACAGTCTGCTGTGTAGTCACTGCACGTACTTCTCACTGTCGCCATGTTTTCATTTTACTAACAAAATAAGTGCAATTATGCGCATATATATATATATATATATATATATATATATATATATATATATATATATATATATATATATATATATATATATATATATATATATATATATATATATATATATATATATATATATGACTTTTCTGTATGCAACATTCAGCGTTCGTTTTCTTCAGGGCAAAGCTTGCCGGTCTAACTGTTTTTTGACTTTTTTGACTTACAGCTCAGGGAGGTGGGGAGGGTTGGAGCTGCATTGCTGGTGACGCACGTCGTGGAATCGCGGAGTTGTCTGTCGATGGCTGTTCCAGCGAGACGACGTTCGCGTCTACGGTCATTAGCTGTCGCGCGAGCTGTTTGGTATATTTAGTGTGTACGAAACTGTTTTTCTTTTGCTTTCATATTGTTCTCATTGGCGCAGATTCTATAGGCTACTACTGCTGGAAGAGAAGCCTAATATGGGCAAACAAACCAGCAGCACGATTCACGCGATTCGCGAATAAATCGATCGTTGCTGCGCCTCCTATGCCATGTGCTGACAAGAAATCGTGGGGGGGGGGGGGGGGGCTCTTAATGCGATGCGTACCGCTGTTACAATAAAATAGGCACGCCAGTGCTCACTCTAATCTGATCTAGCGTGAGGTGTTCACCCCTTTGCTCTTTCTCACTCGCTTTATCTAAATGCGAGAGACTAGAATGGCGTAACCACTATATATGCAGTGAAGCAGCAGCAGCCGGCGTATATCGAACGCTTTTTGCCAAGCCGTAATAGCCGGGGAACGACAGAAATCGCTCAGTGTTGTCACTGGCTCGTGAACAGCTGAACGACGACGTATGTGGCAGTTCCGTTCATCTTTTCGCGTATCCTAAATCGTCGCCCACCTTCACACCGTCGCCACTGATATTTGTTCCCAGAAGTTTTTCGACATTCGCGAAGGCGGAGAATATTATTGTTCGTTTCATCGAGCTGCCGCTAAAGGATAATCTGATTCTTTTCTTATATACATTCTAACGGGGGCCTCGCATAGCTCAATAGCAAGCGTCGATCTGTAACGTATCGCGAGGAAAGAGAGACGGGGAGCACAACCTACGGGTGTGGTGAATTTGCAGTCTTCGGTGAACCCACTCGCCTCGCGGCGTGTGCACCAGGACGCATGATATGCATCAGCTTGCACCTTCGAGTGAGACTCTGAATTTCACGCGCAGTTGAGCATTGGAACGCATCGCGGGTATCGGAGCGGCAACACCTAAATGTTTCCGTCACGCAGAATCAGCATCGCCGCCAGTGCGCAGAGATATACGGGTGTTCTCGGCAATATATACACACTACCACTGTGTGTGCCCTACGGAGTTATTGAGTCAGCTTGCTTTTTTTTACGTGATCCCGACCAAGTCCGTGTGCCATAGTTACATTTTCTTTTTGCGCTTCAGTTTTTCTTCTCTGCACAAGTTTTCAATATTCGGAGACTGGAAACGCCGCCTCGTACATTTCGTGCCCTCGCTCGATCTACGCGGAATTTTACGGCACGGTCTAGCCTGTGGAGCAGCATGGTGAAAGATTGAATCCAGTTTGTTTTTATTTAGTCGAAATATGACTGCACGCAGTCGGTTTCGCAACGTAGGAGGCAGAAAATTGGTGGCCAGCGAAGAAACTTGACTATAGATGGGAACCACGATGAAGCGAGAAACGTTAGGCGTTAAGAGACAACCACTGGAGTAGAGGATAGAGCGTGATGAACATTAGAGAGCAAACTTGGAGAGTCAATATTTCGTAGTCATTAAGAGGAAGAAATTGAGCTGAAAAGGTTGCCTTACATGGCGTGGTTTACAGGTTGCTTTACAGGTTACAGGAAAGGTTGCTTTACATTGCTACTGGTCTGTATCATTCTAACAATGAGTGCGAAAGAAAAGTAAGGGATACAGAGGACGGCAGCAAATTATAAATCTGTCAGTGAGGCCCAATTTAATGTTACGTTCTATGACTCAAAACTTTCGGGAAGCTTTTGCAATGGATTTCTTTATAGCTGTTATTAGTACCCTGCTGCTTCGTTTTTCAATGCATCACCATTGCTTTAGCTAGAGTACTGTCATCTAGATTAAGAACCTTACGTTATGCTGATGATTTGCGTAGTTCTACATCTGAGACTGACATTCTCTTACTTCTTATGGCATTGAGAGGGATGGCAGAGAGATGAACGACTATGTTGCACCGAAGGACAGCTTTACTGCCCCTCACGTGGAGCCAGTAAAAGTTTTCGTTTCTTTTCTGGCAGGGTAACATGACGGTTGTCACACAACATCCATTTCTTTAAATAACACCCAATTGGTGGCTATTCTGAGCACTCAACCTAGCAAGAAAACTGAATAACGGGGCTTACGTGATAGTGATACATCATTGGGCGGTGCAGATGACTGAATCGCAATAAACATATCGTGAAAGAGGGAGTGCAGAAGGGAAGAAAAAACAGCGTCAAGACAATTCTCTCCTACTCTCCCCGTTTCAGTAAATATTTACTGCGCCTCAGTCATCTGCACCAAGTAAGCACCGACTCTCCCAAAAACAAGTCCTTTTGGAATCATGGGACGGATCAGCATTACGCATGCTTAGGGTTGCAGGCTCCTTAAGACAACACAAAATACCATACTTTGCGAACACCTTCCACAGCCTTTCCTGCAAGTCGAACACACAACTTCAAAGACGTATGGGATTTCCATGGGCTGTCTTGTAATATCCTTGCTGTCTTGTGATATCTTAGATTGGCCAACGACCGTTTCGAGGACTGAAAACTAGCGAGACTTTGTGTAGAAGTTGTGCACTTTGTATTAATCACTCAGGAGAGGCGGCCGCTGTTATCTTGCGTCAACTTTCTGCGCAGTAAAAAGAAACTTTAGGAAAGATATTCTGCTTATTCAGTTTAAAACACTTTTCTCTTTGCTTAAAATGAAATTAACATTAAAAACTTTTATATAAACTAACCACAGATTTTATATTGGGTTTGCCATATTTTTACTTGGACCACTCCATTGCCTAAATGAATTGATTGATTGATTGCTTGATTGATTGATATGTAGGGTTTGACGTCCCAAAACCACCATATGATTATGAGAGACGCCGTGGTGGAGGGCTCCGGAAATTTCGACCACCTGGGGTTCTTTAACGTGCACAAAAATCTGAGCACACGGACCCACACCATCTCCGCCTCCATCGAAAATGCAGCCGCCGCAGCCGGGATTTGAACCCGCGACCTGCGGGTCAGTAGCCGAGTGCCTTAGCCACTACACCACCGTGGTGGGGCTTGCCTAAATGAAAGCTTCATCCTAGTAAAAACGTTATTTCTGCCTCTTTCGGGGCAATTTCGTCACAACTTTCCACTTTATTTGCTACCACAATATTTGTATTGTTTAGTATACAAGATCTTCTAACGCCCATTATATTTCTCAAGTAAAGTTCAGTTTAAAAAAACGTATGCGGTATTTCGCGATACTCTCTCATGAGCAGAAATGCTGTGAAAAACTGAAGCGGCGAGCATATATCTCCATCAACTATGTCCTCGGTAACTGCACTCACTCTCGTCAATTTACTTCGCTACGCGCTTGGCATTGCACTAAAAGCCTCCTGTGCAGACGTCATTGCCCAATGAGCGCTTTTTGACGAATACTTGGCCGTACGCAGTTTGCGGCCGCACGATGCAGGAGCCGAGCGGCCTGATCGCGTCCCCGGAGCTGGTGAACAGCGTGACACCGCCGTCCGGAGGCGATCACTGCGAGTGGCGCATCACGGCGACGCACGGCGAGCGCATTGTGCTCAATGTCACCCTACTGGACATCTACGAGTCGGACAACTGCGAGACGGATACTGGCACAAGTCACCACTGCTCGGTGAGTGAGCAACATCCCTTTCAAATGGGCGTATTATTAAGGTATTTATATTACCGCGAATAATTCCTAGTTTACCCTGTACCGTCGTCGTCGTCGCCGTAGTAGTAGTAGTAGTAGTAGTAGTAGTAGTAGTTGTTGTTGTTGTTGTTTTTGTTGTTGTTGTTATAGTAAGATCTTCGGTTTTACGTTCCGAAACCACCATTTAATCCAAGACGCCGTAGTGAAGGGCTAAAGAAATTGTTGACCATCTGGGGTTCTTTAAACGTGCAGTGACATCGCACATAACAGGCGTGTAGCATTTCGCCTCCAGCGAAATACAACTGCCACGGCAGCGATCTGACCTGCCATCTTAGGGTCAGTAGCCGAGCAGCGCAACCACTTCACCACCGCGGCCGAAAAGTAGTAGTAGCAGTAGTAGTAGTAGTAGTGGTAGTAGTAGTAGTAGACGAAGAAGAATTAGTAATAACGCAGGTCACGGGACCATTCGAGGAAGTTAACAAATGAAAGAAACGAAATTATCTTCATGAATTATACTCTAAATGATGACACCAATGATGACTTTCCATAAAAAGCACAGTGAAAGTTATTCCCAAAATTGTCTTCGCGTTGATGATGGTACTCGAAATGATGATACTGATAATGAATTTTGGTAAAAAGCACCCAGAACACTGTTGGTAAAATTTTCTTCATGTTGATGATGATACTCGAAATTATGATACTGATGCTGACTTTCAGTAAAAAGCACCGCGAAAGGTATTCACAAATTGTCTTCGTGTTGATGATGATACTCGAATTGATGACACTGATGATGACTTTCGGTAAGAAGCACCGTGAAAACTATTAGAAAAATTATCTTCATGTTGATGATGATACTCAGAATGTTGATACTGTTGATGACCTTCACTAAAAAGCACCGTGAAAGCTATTCGCCCTTTTATAACTTTCAGTTTTACAGTAATTGTGACAAACAAAGGGAAGACAATGAACAGCATTTTGAAAATTATTAATTTGAAATAAAGATATTCTAATAAACCGAGACAATGCGCCTGGGTGCGTATGAGGGTCATGTAGATAATAGGAGGCGCTATCAACGCTTGAAGTTGATGGAATCCCACCGCTACCACCAGTTATAAGGCGTGGATGTTCGGCAATTCTCTTTAGCGTAGCTTGCTCCCCGCCGTCATCCACATAGCTGATGTTCAACAGTGAGGAGACGCATTCATAAAGACAGAAACGTAGGCTTATTTACATGAAGAATGAGGCAGACAGTAACCAGAAATCTACTTGTGAAACCAACACGTGCTCCATCTATCATCAACTGCAGCGAGCATATAATTTTCAACGCTTGGCGGTGCTTACCTGAGTCCAAGCGTTTCGCAATTCGGACTGTCACGGTGGATGGACGTGTTCTTATAGTGCTCGCAATCGACTCCGCAGATAAGTGGTTTTGCGTGTTTTGAGCTTGTTTTTATAATCAATAAGGTAGCAGTTAAAATCCTTGAGCACTTATTACATTGTACGGCTTTTTCGGGGGTCAGTCACCAAGTATTTAGTAGTTTGTGCGCGTGTTTGTATTTAAGTTTTTGTTGTTGTTTTTTCTCTTGCCACCCCGTTGGGGAGGTGCACGTACATTCAACACGCAAATTTTTGTAGTATAGCTTAGACTTTCTCTTTTTCGTAGGGCAGGGCTCGATTTTTGTAATTATCAAGTGAGACAAGTCATAGGGACAATTGGTGTCAGAAAGACATGGTTAAAAGACTGTAAAGTGTTGAGGATACGGGATGGGTTTGAAAATGGACCCAAAAGTAGAAGCGGTTGGAGAAGAGGCTGACGCGAGGAGTGGGCAATGTGAGGTCGAGGAAAAAAATGGAGAAAATGATGGTTGCTCGGAGTGAACTGGTTATGAGAATCACCGAGCTGGAGACTGCGTTGGCGACAGAGCAAGAGGAAACGAGGGCAATGGGAGAAAGGCTGAAGTCCACCAAGGAAGCACTAGCGAAGCTGAACAAAGGAGTGGGCTACGGAAAGAACAGTAGAGAACCAGCAACCAGAACGGCGGAAAAGAAAGAGCAAGCAAGTTTGGAAAAAACAGGTTCAGCCGGTTCAATTGTCACAAGGCCCTGCTTCAGCGAAGTAGTGGTGGGGCTGGGAGGGGACAAAGCAGCCGGCGTCACAAGTGCAAGTAACCCCCAGGTGCAGGACGCTCCAGCTGAAAAGTCACAGCATGTGATAATCGCCGGGGACTCGAATTTAAATTGATGCACTGAAGCAGTCAAAAAGAGGGTAACAGGTGACAAGAGGGTTGTAGTAGGGGCGTTCCCAGAAGGCAAGCTGGAAGCAGTCTAGAGGCAAGCGAGCACAAAACTCGAAACTGCAGCTCATAGACAAAACCTCGTGATAGTTTCAGGTGGTTTAAATGATGTCCTAAATGGAGATGCAGCAGGATTAACAACCACACTGGTAAAAGGGGTCGATAACATGCGCGCCACTTCTCCTCAGGTACAGGTAGTGATATGCACGATACCGCAGGTACCGGTGCGTGACAGCAACCTGCAAAGAGCGGATGTCAATGCAAACCAAGAAATATGGCGGATGAGTCTAGAGAAAAAATTTGAGGTGGTGGAAATAAACAGAGAAATGCATAGGTGGGGTGGTTTTTAACGAGACAGAATTCACGTCGATGGGCGGCTGAGTCATGAGGTGGGTTGGCGATTTGCAGGACGCGCTGTAGCTTTTTGGGGGGCACGCGGGCCCTTCGGGGTGCAGGAAGCTAGTAACAAGGAAAACAACCAGGGAGACTCTTGACAGGTGGTATGGACAGATACAATTCCAAAGTAGCACCTGTATCTAAGAAAGGTAGAGTCCGGGGCAGAAATAGACGTTGCCACGAGCGCCGAGCCAAGTCAGACATAGGGTATACTAACATTCAGGGTGGCACGAACACGCTGAAGTGGGAAGAGATAGAAGAACAGCTAAGGGAGGAGAGGCCGATATTATACCGATTCGTAGAAACACATCTTAGGGACATGGAACAACCTCCTAACAACTCGGACTACGCGTGGGAATATTGTAATAGAACAGAAGGCAGAAGAAAGGGGGGTGGTATTGGGGCATTCATTCATAAACGTACAGACTGGCAAAGGTTCAAGAAGGAGTGCAAGGAATATTTATTACTAAAAGGGAAAGTGGCAGGGCACATGACACTACTTGGTTTCGTGTACGTGAGGACGGGAGCAAAGGCCAGAGAGGAAAACCAGGCATTGGTAGAGTGCATATCCAAGAACTTTGAGGAGTTAGGAGGAGAGTGCGAGATAACTATACTAGAAGATATGAATGCGCACATAGAAGATATAGATGGGTATACCGACCCGACAGACAAAATGATCTCAGATATGTGTGAAAGGCATGATTTGATCATTTGCAACAGTACTGAGAAGTGGGAAGGGCAAATAACATGGAACGTAGGAAGGCTGCGGTCAACGATAGATTACGCACTGATGTCACATAGGATGTGTGATAAGCTCATGGGAATGCACATAGCTGAAGGTGGCTCCAGAAGTCTGGGTAGTGATCACAAACGTATCAAGCTAAGTTTTGAAAGAGCCGTGAAAGTGGTAAGGAGAGAAGATGAGCAACTACAGGAAAATTTTTATTCAGAAAGGCAAATAGAAATAGCTGCTAAACAAACTGAGAAAGTAATCACTGAGGATAATAAAACAGTGGGGACATACACGAATCTAAATAGACTGTTTGAGCTAGAGTTTGATAAGGCAAGTGACAAGTCACCCCGGAAAAGAAGACACAAACCCAAAAGTTGGTGGGATGAGGAAGTTAAGAGAGCCATCGCAAAACGTCAGGAAGCCTCTAGGGAACACGGACAAGCTAAGCAGCGGGGTGAACCGACAGACGATGTTGGAAAAAAAAAGGGAAATCTTTCTAAGCTGTAGAAGGGATGCATTCCTTCTGATCAATGAAAAGATTAGAAGAAAGAGAGCCCACTGGCTGGCAGAAGTACATAAATAAGATAGAAAAGCAGCTGCGAAATTTTGGAACCATCTAAACTCACTAAGTAGTGAGACGAGCCTAGAGCAGAGGTTTATAACTACAGCTCAAGGTGCTAGGCTGGAAGGGGACGAAGCTATTGAATACATAAGAGCAAGGGTGACAGAAAAGTTTCAACAAAAATGTGCCTTGGGCACCACAATAGACAAGGATGAGTCAAGTGACGCAATGGCTCCATTTTCACAACGAGAGTGGGAAAGGGCTGACAAGAGGGTTCCTAGTAGTACATCAACAGGCGCAGATGGCATTCCAAATATGTTAATAAAGACATTAGGCCCGAAGTCAAAACAGGCTTCGAGAGAGGCAGTGAGCCAAATAATAATCGATGGTGAAGTCCCCGATGGATGGAAACTTAGCAGGATGAGCATGATCTATAAAGTAAAGGGGGACAAAGCTGACATAAACAACTACCATCCTATAACAGTGACATCAGTGGTCTACAGGCTGACGATGCAGATCATTAAGGAAAGACTGCAGGCATGGATATAGAATGAGGGGGTGCTGGGGGAACTGCAGAATGGGTTTCGGAAACACAGGAGGTTGGAAGACAATCTGTTCTCACTAACGCAGTGCATCGACATAGCAGAAAAGGAACACAGGTCCCTGTGGCTAGCATTTTTAGATATCAAGGAAGCGCACGATAGCGTGGTTCAAGAGGAATTATGGGGAATACTGGACACACTAGGCGTGGAAGATGGAGTCACTAATCTTTTAAAAGATATCTATAAAGGTAACAAGATAGTTATAAAGTGGTAACAACAGGTATCCAAGCCTGCAGAGGTAAAATGGGGGCTTAGGCAGGGGTGTTCTATGTCATCCTTATTATTCATGATGTACCTACAAGGATTAAAGGCTAAATTAGAGGGAAGTGGACTGTGGCTTCAACCTCTCTTTCGTCAAACAAGGAAAACTTATTGAACAGGCACTACCAGTATTGATGTACGCAGATAATATAGTGCTAATGGCCGACAACAAGGAAGATTTGCAGAGATTGGTGGACATCTGTGGTAATGAGGGAGATAGGTTAGATTTCAGATTCAGTAAGGAAAAATCAGCAGTCATGACTTTTAATGACAATGAAGGTAGTAAGGTTTGAATACAGGAGGTCACGCTAGAGATAACAGAGAAATACAAATATCTGGGCGTATGGACAAGCAATGGGGCCGAGTACCTAAGGGAAAACGAAATATATGGGACGACTAAAGGTAACAGGAATGCAGCGGTGAGGAAAAACAGGGCACTGTGGAATTATAATAGGTATGATGTTGTGAGAGGAATTTGGAAAGGTGTCATGGTTCCTGGCCGGACGTTCAGCAATGCGGTCTTAGGCATGAGATCAGAAGTTCAAGTAAGATTAGAAATTAAGCAGCGTGGAGTAGGTAGGCTTGTCTTAGGAGCTCATGGGAATACACCAAATCAGGGAGAACAAGGTGATATCGGATGGACATCATTTCAGGGCAGAGAAGCTAGCAGCAAGATAAAATTTGAGAAGAGATTGAGAGAGATTGGGGAGGAGCGTTGGACTAGGAAGGTATCCAGCTACTTGTACATGAAGAATGTCGACACAAATTTGAGGAAGCGAGCCGTAAAATTGACTGCTAAATACTTAGAAAACAGCAGGGGGCCAAACCAAAAAGAATTATCGGCTAAGAAGAAGGTGAAGGAAGCTGAGACCAATATGTGGAGAATCGCATGATTAAGAAGTCCGCACTAGAGATCTACCGAAGTTTTAAGCAGGAAATTGCCAAAAAAAGAATCTATGATAATACTCGGGGTAGTTCTCTACTGTTTGAGGCCAGGACGGGAGTATTACGAACCAAGACATATCGGGCCAAATATGAAGTGTAGACACGGTATGCAGTGCCTGTGGAGAGGAAGAGGAAAGTGCCGAACACTTGATAATGTTCTGTAAAGGGATTCATTCTATAGTTCAGAATAATGGCGCAGAGATTTTCAAAGCACTGGGGTTTAGGGACAGGGAGGGCAGAATAGACTTTAGGCGGGTAGAATTAACTAGAAGGAGGTTATCTGATTGGTGGCTAAAATCAAGGCACGGGTGAAAATTAAACCCTTCACTGCAAAGTACGAATCCCCAACCTCACTATATAAAGAAAAAATATATATAGTTTTTTGTTCATTAGGTATTACGGCCTAATGGCGCTAGCCACCGCCCGATCTAAAGGGTAGAGCCATATCCATCCATCCAGCGTAAAGCCCCTATACTTCCTAAAAGTAGCGCCATCTGCTCTCCCCCTTACCACCTCCTCTCCGGCGCGTTGCTTTTTTTTCTTTCGCTTGCGACAGTGGCGCGCTCTGTAACGCGCCACAATCTTGCAGTTTGCTTTCGAGCTGTCGAGAGGAGGAAGCAGTGCATATCAAAAGAGTGCTGTACTTTTTCGAAGGTATATGGGCTTTATCCAAGCGAGCCGAGATCACGCGTCAAAGCATTGGAGTCAATGAGGCTGGCGGCTGCACCATTGCACCAGTGAGTTTAATAGCGAGTGCATGTCACTGTGTATGAAGCCGTTAAACGTGTCGCTACCGAGTGCCTAAATTGCACGGAAGAACACCGCTGAACCTAGTGGCCGCTCATTGCAAAATGATGAGAAAATGCCAAAAAATTATGCCAAATATGGGTTAGCCTAAGATGAAACGCCTGTAATAAACATCGATCAGTTCTCATTGCTCTTTCTAATTGAGGAAAAATGCTTAAGACGAATAAACTGTGATGACGAAGTTAACACATCAGCTCTACTGTGTGTTTAGTGAATTGTTGTTTTTAAATGCGAAGACTTTCTTAGTGAACTTCGGCGACTTTGAGCGTATCTATCTATCTATCTATCTATCTATCTATCTATCTATCTATCTATCTATCTATCTATCTAGCCGCTTACGTTTAGGTGCTCTCGTGGTCACCCCATATACTTGGCGTGAACAAAAATTATCATGAGAGGGTAAGATAGTTTGACGTATAGGACGCGCTTGTCAAGAGATGAATTATGTCACAGTCCCGTCGCGTACATCGTCAAACACTTCCCGCCAGTCGGTGGCACATACCTACGGGCGGGTGGGTGCTGCTGGTGTGCGGGCATGTGCCACAGGTGATAAACAGTTTGTGTCTACCCAGGAACGACGAGAACACACATGGTCAATTTTAACGAACGAGTGTTGATAAATAGCCGACGTCGGTAGCACCGACCCGACGAGTCCCACCTGGATCGAACCCAAGCATTCTGTGTGCCAATGAAGAATTTTACCACAGAGCTAGGCAGGTCTCGGAACTACTATTCAAATAGACGCTGATCTTCGTGAAATGGTAATTGTGGTTGCAGTGCTGCGTACCCAAACTTATAAACATTACACATGTACTATTTTGACACAGCCATCACGTCGGGTTAACGTCAGATGTGGGTAGCTGCCATGCGCCGAAATCGATTTATCTAGCAGTGTCCGGGGCCAGCATCTTCGCGAGCTTCAGCGCTTCATATCAGCCTCTGGTGCTGCAAATGCGCATGTTCCAGTTGACATCGTTGAATGAAATGAAATCTGGGGTTTAACAACCCAAAACCACCATATGATTATGGGAGACGCCATAGCCATAGTGGAGGGCTCCGGAAATTTCGACCACCTGGGGTTCTTTAACGTGCACACAAATCTGAGCACACGGGCCTACAACGTTTCCGCCTCCATCGGAAATGCAGCCGCCGCAGCCGGGATTGGAGCCCGTGACCTGCGGGTCAGCAGCCCAGTACCTTAGCCACTGGACCACCGCGGTGGGGCCAGTTGACATCGTTGTGCAAGGCAAACAAATGGTTATATAAACATCTGCACCTCTTCATCAAATGTCTGTGCGTGCAACATTTGTACATATATTTAGCGTCATTTTATTACGTGTCGCTCAATAAAAAAAACGCAACAAGGTCTTCTTTCCTGTACATGCTTCACATACCATGGATTTTCAGGTACGTGGAATCGGAGGAATTTTTTTCGCCTTCTTTTAGCCTATAGAAATTATTATATGCGCAACTGTGTCACTGCTCCTCCAACGTAGTAAGTAGCTTATCCTTTTTCCTTCCATCGCGGTGGATGAGTGCTTACTGTGCTCGACTGCTTTAAGGTCACGAGTTCGATCTCGATGTCGACTCTTTCATTTCGGTGGAGGCTAATCGGTACATGCCCATGAACTGTGTGATCTCGGTGCACGTTAACCAACAGTATATGGTCGACACTTCCGGAGTCCTCCACTACACTGCGCCTCATACTCAAACTGTGGCTTTGGGACGTAAGAAACCAGGTATTATTACTTCCCTACTTCATGACAAGACTAAATAATTGCATGTGAGATAAAAGAAGTTCCGGGCAAGATCGAATATTGAAGTTATGAAAAATTCTTGGGCTTGGCACTAGCAATATATTCAAGCAAGAGTGAAGTGGAATGACCTCTGGTGATACGCCGAAATCGGTAGCTGTACTATTCTTATTCGAAAATGTTCTATTCGATTGACGCTTGGTTTTCATTATTCGATTTCGCTTCGAAGTTACAAATGTTTTATTCGCTGCCCATAATATTTATGTTATTATGGCGTAGTAACAAAACTGCAAAAAAATGTCAACCCTACACAAGACAAGCAGCGACCAACTTCAACCTCAGCTCTTTTAATGAAGTTATCATCCCAAGAAGATATCATTTGCGAGAAAAACCATAATTGAAAGAGCGCTGTGTTTCCACTTTAAATTACAAGCTATGTGGAGCCGTTTCTATTAGAAAGTTTTACAGGTCGTGTTAAATTGATTATCTTGTTTCTGCATTCGCTAATCACCATGTAGACCAAACTAACTTCATCTTCAGTTTATTTCATTAACCACTCATAACCGTGAAGCACTCTTCGGGTATCACTTTAATAATTAACGGAGTCAGTGATTTAAAATCATCATTCACTGCCATATTGCATCACTGAATGATTTTAGCTTGAAAAGAAGAAAAAATCCGGCTGATCCCACGTACTAGGGGAATCGATGTAATGCGATGTAGCCAGCGAATTGCACTACGCTTTCCCTTGTGGCCTAGCTAAGAAAGTTCTGTTACACATCACTGGTACCATGGCCCTCTACAATTAGAGGCCTGATTGCTTACATTAAGGTTCACGTCAAACAACCCCGGGTGGACGAAATTTTCGTAGTCTTCCTATGCGGCGTTTTTCGCAATGATGTCATAGCTTTAGCGCATAAAACCCAAGATTTTACATTTACCACGCTGTTAAAAGAGGGAAGAAATAAATCCAGCAACAAGCTTGGTGTGGTGTTCATTGAAGTATTGAGTGAAACACGGAAGTGTGAGTATGCAATAATTAAAATTACGCACTTGAATTTCAGAACATTGAAACTAGCTTTACTACGAACACAGGTTTCACCTTTATGGTAAAAGATTCCTAGAAATCTAGATACACCTTGTTGTTGTTGTTTTTTACTTTTTTTTCTCTCAAAAAAATTCCTGGGGTGCATTTCCGAATGTTTACGTTGAAACGAAAGTGCATGAAACGGTGAAATACTATCTGCGCCAAAATAATCAGGCCTCCATATACCGCGTTACTTACTGGCATTAGTCGTGAGCTTGGCCCTCCTTCGTTCTTTTTCGTATCGTACGTGTTCACTTGCACGTTCCATTCGCCGAAGTGTGTGTGTGTGTGTGTGTGTGTGCGTGCGTGCTTGTGTGTGCGTGCGTGTGTGCGTGCGTGTGTGTGTGTGTGTGTGTGTGTGTGTGTGTGTGTGTGCGTTACTTATTTTGCATCCGTGCGTGCGTATCCGTGATAAAGAACGTCTGCTAAAATTGGCTTCACAACAGGTCTAAAGTTAGTAGGGAGAAGCCAACTTCATCGCAATGCTTCCTTTCTTTTTCAGCATTGATTAGACGTATTTTAGGAGAGTTGGTTTGCGACCTTGAAGAAGGCAAACTTGAAAAAACATCTTGGAGTACACTTTAGCGTGGCGATTAAGCGTAGAAGGCGATACCGTGACCCACCCCATGTGCATGCATCGTCTTTTCAATCGCTAGCCTCGCTTCGGTTCGCGATGTATAACATAATTTTTCTTTTAGTGAATCGTCAAAGGGCCCATTACACATCCGTAAGACAATACGCAAACCAACGTAGCTGCTCCCGTCATGGATGTTTTCTGCAGCTGATTATCATTAAATCTTTCCGAGCGCTTTGCAATGCGTTGACCTTCAGATGCGTGAACCCGCTCATTGACATTCATACGTTTTGATGCCTGGCGTAAATCTACGCTTCTGCCACGCAATCTTACATGCGTTATAGAGTCTTCTTACTCTACATGACATTCATATAGTGCTTTTATTTTTCCGAAGTGTTCTCACGCCATACCGCAGCTTTGCGGTAGAATGCCTATTTGCCACGCAGGCAGCCTGGTTTCGGTCCTCACCCAAGCCGAACATCTTGTTATATTTTATTTGCGTCTTGTTCAGTTTTCTTAGTCATGAATAAGGTAAATATTTTTCACTAAGAGCCAACGACGGCGACACCGGCACCGAAATTCCAGCGATGTGAAATCTTTAACGCTGTCGCGTTAACAGTTTAGTTGATGCGATGGCAATGAAGCCGGGGTTTTAGTGCCAGGATTGATTTTTAAAAGGGTTCTACATGCACTATTTGAAATAATATTAATAATAATAATAATAATAATAATATACTGATGATGGTGATGATGAGGTTGATGATGATTGTGCCGTCGCCTCTCGAAGAGAGCGGCTAGGAGCCATGTTTGCCTTTCAAGTGCCGCCAAGGGAGTTGGGGGGACGCTTAAGCCCCTAATAGGGGCTACTTCTACGTCTTGAAAATCTTTTTTATTTGGTTATGGCCACTTTGAACGGGCGCCACAAACTACCTTCAGAGCGTCATTTGTCATCTTCTCTGTCGGATCACGGAGAGAGTGAAATCACCGGTCGTCGACGGAAGAAGAATTGCCTGGCGGCGAGCAGACTCACCCTACCAGCCCGAGCAACAGCACCGCTTTTTTACGGGGACTTACTGAGTGCTCGTGAATGTTTGTTAAAATGTGATCCAAATTACTGTTAATTAAAGTTACTTTTGTTTGAATGTTCACAAGTGTTCGACCGTTAAATGGCTGGATAGCGGACGTTTTGATCCTTCAAATGCGAGCTGCGAGACCAGCATAATGATGATGGTGAGAAGAAGAAGCAGATGAAGAAGTCATATAGTTGCTTTAGCGGTGGGAGAGCCAGTTGTGGTCAAAAACCGTACGGTAAAAACGAATACGTTAATGTGAAGAAAGATTGCTGAAATATAGTACAGTAGATGTAATGTTGTGTAAAGTAGTGTGACGTTGCCCACTGAGAGTGGCACGCTGATGGCGACATGGACGTGCAGAATTCACGCGTGTCTATAGCCAGACCTAATTGGTCTCTGGCAAAACATGACCAGTCGAAACACGCATGGTTGTAATTCTCACAGGAGAGATAATGTTTTGTTGTACGTTGTCATCAGTATTTAAACTAAAGGCAGGCGATAAGCCGTAGGTTAGTTTTCGCATTTTTTTTGACAATGAATTTGCAAACTGCGCTTCAATTGTGCACACATTGTAACCGACTAAAATACCCTTCACTTTCAAAGGGAAAACCAAATTTTTTCTCCGGAAATGTCGGAGCATCTGAAATAGCCTCAAGATTCAAACTGGTTGAAACAATGCGACGTGTGGCTTTTTTTTGCCGCCTCGTTAAAGAACCTATAACAGTTAATATTGCGGTATTATATCGTTCTTGGAGTGTGATCGAGGAGGAAGATATTCGATTCTCTTCTTCGAAGAAGAGTGGCCGACACCTGCAGTTCTCCGACTACTTGTGTGGTGCGTCAAATGTTACTGAAAGCTGCAGGCGATGGCACATAGCGATCCGTTATGTTTACGGGGTTTGTTGTTTTCCGTGAGTGTTTGAACCATTCAAATACAGCGTCTATTTCGGCGTTAAATTGCGGCAGCAAGAGGCGGCGATTTCAGAAGTGGGAATTCAAAGTAAACACCACGGAGAGGTCTTTGTGTATACGATCACTGGGTGTTGAGAACAAACAGAACGAGCATGCAGGAAACTTAATTCAATCACACGCACATATTTTCTCTGTAAACGTCGACTGAAATGCGATGCCTACTCCAACACACACAAAAAAAAGTGTCTAGCGCTTGGCGCATAAATATATATGTGGACGAAATTTTGTTTTACTGTAATATCATTTGAATTATTCAGCATTTGACATCTATATTTGTGTGTTTATTTTAAAGTTTTTAGTAGAAGTTCAGTGTGCAACGAGAACTGTGCTAACTCCTTGATTTTTTGTGGGGGGGGGGGGTGGAGGGGGGAGTATAAATTTAAGCTGTTGCTGCATAGAGGCTACGGACACATAAAAGAAATAGCATCAGTAAAAAAGAGAGGAAAAAAACATTTCCGCTGCATTTTGGCGCGAAAGCGTTTTTTTTTTTTTCAGATCGTATTCACCCGTCGTGTAGTAATCGTAAATGTATATAGTGCGAAAGACAACTATTTGCACTCACTATATATCCCGAGCAACGCTCGAAAATTTTTGCGACAGTGTTCGAGTTTTATTTGCAGAGAGCGCAGCATCTGAACCTTATGACAGCTTGTGCGTGTGTGCCTTTGTGCAGGTGTCTTAATTTCTTACAAGCGTCGTTTTGCGAACAGAGGAAGGCACTGTGTGTGTACCCGTCATTATTTGCTCTGTGTGTTTCAAAATTGTTTTAATAATAATAATAATAATAACACGTTTAGTGTTAAGTCTTAAAACGAATATATGATTATAAGAGATGCCTCAGTGGAGGCCTTCGAAAATTCGGACAATCTAGTGTTCTTTTACTTGCCCCGACATCACATAGTAAACGCTGCTCTACGATTTTGCCTCCATCTAAATACAACCACCACGGCTTGAATCGAACACGCGACCTTTCAATGAGGACCTGAACAATGTAGCCACCTTTCCACCGAGGCGGGCGTCTTCTTCAAAGACAGCCCTCTCAAATCAATACTTCTTGAAACTTCTTGTACCTGGGCCTGTATAATGAAACAATTATTATTATTATTATTATTATTATAATAATCATTATTATTATTATTATTATTATTATTATTATTATTATTAATACTAATAATATTATTATTTACTCATCCTCCATTCACTTCAGGTAGTGTACATCGTACAATATTTTACAGCGCAACGGGTTCGCTACGAACAGAGAAGGAACACAGCGCTGATATTCCACGATGAACATCCACCAACTTGCCCAACTCGCGATTCTGCTTGAGGTGTACTGCAGAAAAGCTTCAGAAATTGCTGAAGGGGGCCATATCTGGATATTTGCCTCCGCTACCCATTCCCGGTGCTGGTAACTCACTATCGTTTCGCTACTTCTTGCAGGCCAATGAACCCTCCTTCGGCGACGTGGGCGTTCACAGCCAATCAAGCGCTGACGTTCCAAACGTGCAGCCTTCTCGACGTTCATTTAAGAAAGAGAATAGTTTATTTGCTATGCACTGATGCTCTGTCTCGACCTATTTTGGTTTTGATTCAAGATGTAGCGCCCCCTTTTGACTAACTTTTGTATTGAGTTGACGTGTAGCACCAACTTATTATTTGTTTCGGCACTTTGAGCGTGACGCCAAGCGCTGACATTAAACGTCATGAGATGAAGCAGGAACTCTAAAGGTGATCCTGAACAAGAAAAAAAAACTTTGTCCCCCCCCCCCCAATCATTCTGAAGACAAATGTGGTAACAGAATACAATATGCCGCTGGCCTGGTTCTTTTCGCAATAAGAGTGTTTGGACCGGGTAGAATCCCGGAAATCTGCACTGTATTTTTTCTCTGTTTAATTTTTAATCAGCTGACAGTGTCTCTTCTCGGCATACCGTAGCAAAAGGGGAGTAATGAACAACGAACAAAATGAAACCTGATGGTCTTATTTCACGCCACTCTTCCCATGAGTCGTGGCTTAGTGGTCGCTACGCATTCACCAGTCTGCAGTCAAGGCTTTCAGAATGAAATACCAGCGTGTATATTAATCATGAGTACGAGTATTGTCGAAATTTTTTCTGATTTTTTTTCTGGAAGTAACGTCAGCAGATCAAATTATGCAATGACAAGTCCAAGTTTGCAGCACCAAAAGAAGTTTGACAGAAATCTAGGGCTAATATTTACCGGAGCGCGAAGTTGTGTCGGGACCAGCACGTTTCTCCGCACATCAGAAGTGAATTAAACAAACAAAAATTTGTGTCTCTGAAATGTAAGTTAAGAAAAAAAGAAATTTGAAAAGTAAGGGAAGCCACTAGGCTGATGGTGGGTGGGACGTGGGAGTGAAAACCGGGCCACTCAAAAGGCCAAACTTCTTGACGGTTTCTCTGTAAGGGCCCTGAGGGAACGGTTCAGAAGAACCCCGCAAGAAAGCGTTTTTTTTCTTTCTTCTTTTTATTCACACTGACTTTTTGCAACATGAGTTGCAGCAATGCCCTTAGCGCAACAAGGAACACTTGACGCAAGCGGAACAAAGAACAAAACACGAAAAATGGAAAACAAAGAGACAGAAGAAAAAACAGGTTGGTGGACATGTGAGAACTTTCGCGCTGAAGCACTCTTCCGCCCAAAAGGTGTTCGAAAAGTATAGCGAGTTCAAGAAATAAAGAGGGCTGAGAAAAAGAAACAGCAAAGTA